>NC_072438.2:80077500-85077500 GCF_028878055.3 Symphalangus syndactylus | reverse complement strand
TCCGCACGTACTGAACACTTGCCCTGTCCACCACTCTGTTGAACTTCCCTCGTTTGCTTCCATTTCTCCTTTGTAACCTGACTGGTGAACGTTTTGCAGTATCTTCTCTGCGGCATTTGAGCCTATTTTCAAGCCAAACGTGTTGAGAATGTTTGATTTCCAGATCCTTTCTTTCTCCAGTGTCTCCTTCTGCTCTTCTGGCTGTTCCTTATCAGTCTCCTGTGGACATTTCTTCCTCTACTCTCTTTTTAAATGGCAGAATTCTTCATGAGTGTGTCCATGTCCTTCCTTCCTTCCTTCCTTCCTTCCTTCCTTCCTTCCTTCCTTCCTTCCTTCCTTCCTTCCTTCTCTCTCTCTCTCTTTCTTTCTTTCTTTCATGGAGTCTCGCTCTTTTGCCCAGGCTGGAGTGCAGTGGCACGATCTCGGCTCACTGCAAGCTCTGCCTCCCGGGTTCCCGCCATTCTCCTGCCTCAGCCTCCCAGTAGCTGTGACTACAGGCGCCCGCCACCACGTCCACTAATTTTTTGTATTTTTAGTAGAAACTGGGTTCCACCGTGTTAGCCAGGATGGTGTCGATCTTCTGACCTTGTGATCCGCCCACCTCGGCCTCCCAAAGTGCTGAGATTACAGGCGTGAGCCACCGCACCCGGCCAGTCTATGTTTTTCTTACCACACTGAAACCCTTGGGAGATCATATCCCTTCCTATGACTTTACACTCCTTTACTCTGATGACTCTCAAGTTTACCTGTCTAGCTTTGATCTTTCCCTACATGAAACCATCTATGCAGCATCTCTCACAGTCACTAAACTATAACAAATGTAAACAGAATTCACCTCCACCTCTATCCTGCTTTTCTTCCTGAACTTCCCCATTTTGAGGAATCAAGATGACTGAGCCATCAACATCAGGATCCCTTTGCATTTATTTATTTCTCTTACCCTGACATTTGGTCTCTTATCAAGTCTCATTTACTCAGTATGTTGCTGTCTCAAGCTCTTTCTCCCCATCCTCACTGCTACCATCTTTGTTCAGGTTTTTATGATTTTCTCCTGAATTATTGCTAGTGCCTAACCCATTTCCCATAGTACATCAGCATGGCCTTTCTAGAATGTATTTCTGCCTTGGAAAAAGCCCTCGTTTCCTAGAAGAATGACAAGCACTGGGAACTCTTTGAGGATTTGGTCCCTGCTGACTTCTCCCCCTCATGCCTGCCATCTCTTCTGACCTCTAGATTCTGTGCTCCAGCTGTGCTGGACACCTGCAATTGTCCCCGTCTGTCTTGCTTTGGCTTCCTATCCACTTCCAGCGGCATTCACTCCCTACAGCCATCTTTTGTCCTGGATAATTTTTATTTGTTTTTTAAGACTTTAATGAGATCTCTTGAATTCTGTGAAATCCTTTCTATACCTTTTCCCTACCCATCTCACCGCAGACTAGTTTAAGGGGCTGTCTGTATGTGCTCCTCAGCTCGCTGGGAACGTATGTTTCTATCAGTGTTCTTACCAAATTGCATTATAAGTGCCTGTTGATTCAACTTTTTAAAAAACTTACAAAGATCTGGGCCGGGCGCAGTGCCTCACGCCTGTAATCCCAGCAATTTGGGAGGCCGAGGAGGGCAGATCACATGGTCTAGAGATCGAGACCATCCTGGCTAACACGGTGAAAAATGTAAAAAATTAGCCGGTCGTGGTGGCCGGTGCCTGTAGTCCCAGCTACTGGGGAGGCTGAGGCAGGTGAATGGCTTGAACCCGGGAGGCGGAGCTTGCAGTGAGCCAAGATTGTGCCACTGCACTCCAGCCTGGGCGACAGAGCGAGCTCTGTCTCAAAAACAAACAAAAAAACTTACAAAGATCTTTAAGTGCTCTGAAGAAAGTAACTCTTTCCTGCTTTTTCTTTGTATTCTTTAAATCTAGCACATGGCTTTTTTTAAAAGAATGAATGAAACTCAGCAGAGGTTTGGTCATAGAGCTAGATTAGGGCATCTAATCTAATCTATTCTAATCTAATCTAATCTAATCTAATCAAAACATCAAGCATTTTAATCTAATTGTTTGAATCTGAATTTCCTTCCAATCATTGTTCCTATGAAAACATCATTTTAATGCGCATGCATTTTATAGTGTGCCATTTATCCTAACTTTATATAATATTGATTCATAGTGTTTATTTTAAGCGTAGGGATGATATTCCACTAAGTTTCTGTATTACCATTTATTTTTATTGTCCTCTTTTGCTAGCCACTTTAGTTGTAAGCCTTTTTTTTTTATTTATAAAGGAACTGATTTTACAATTCTTACATGGCATTTTTCCCTATTTTCTATCAACTAGGTGCTTAGTGAAAAAACAGGATCTTGCGTAAGAGGATGCCATGCTCAGCCACAGTATCATTTCAATTTCTCCTAATATTTTCTTTATAGAATTATTAAGATCAAAGTTATACCAAAAACAAGGAATTAATGCTGGCACATCATCTGGACACTATTGAAGGAGTGCATGGTTATTAAGATTGGACTCAGAGATCCTGTTTTTTGTTGAAATCTGCACCAGATTTCATCTTGGAAGAAAGTGGCACTCAGGTTCTACATTCATAACCCAAGCAAATACCTGTGGTGGATTGTTTTGTCTCGATACTCTGAATTTTCTCCCATTGAAGTAATTGCTAAGGGAAGGATGGATGCTGGGTGAGATGGGAGAGTGGCTTTTACCAAGAGAAGAGCTATATCCACATAACTTGTAAGAAGATAGTACGAGGCATTTTGAGCATAGAAGATACTTTGATACTTTCCAAAGTTTTGAATACCTACTGGAAGTTAAACAATACCAGAAATAATTAATTAATGAACAAACAGGAAATAAACATTTCATTGTCAACTGGGTATATAATTGCTGCAGGGTGACACTCAAGACTTTTTTCTAATATTTTTTATAGTATGTGTTCCCACTGTTCCATCTTTCCGGTTATTCATCTTTCAGTAAGCTTCAGTATATTGACAATTTTCTGAAAACAGAGCTCCCAAAGTACATTATTCTAGACGTGGCTTGTTCAACACTGAGAGGCGGGCTTATGGTTTTCCTAATTCTGACATGCATGCCGGTTAGTATAGTCAAAGCTTGCATTTCTTTTAAGAAACCTCATCATTAGTCAAAAATGCAATTCACCAATAATTCATGACAATGTTAACTCTGTTCTTTTTAAGGCCATGCCCTGAGTTTTTTAAAGTTGAGATGAAAGGAACAAATCTGCTAGTTAGGGGTGGGAATTTCAGGCCCTGTAGGAATTTCAGGCCCTGAAGGAATTTCAGGAAGGTGCCATGACTGGGCAGTGGGGGAGTTACTTTTGAATAAACAGGATTTCACCTCTCACCTCACTCCATATGTTTCATTTACTCAGCCCAGGCAGGTGGCCAACCTTGATTAGCACAACTTGACCTCATGTTGGTCTTGCTAGTCTTTGTTGGAGAAAATCTCATCCCCCTGTAGTAGTTACATGCCCAGTTGGCAATGAATTTTTTATTACTTATTAATTAATTAATTAATTATTTCTGGTATTATTGCATTTCCAATAGGAATCCAAAAGCTTTGGAAAGTATCAAGAAGTATTTAATATATTCCTTTATAATTAGACTGCACATCATAAAATGCTAGACTGAATATAACCTAATGTCGAAATGTCTTTGGGGTCTAGATAGATCTGAGTGTCATGACAGACATTTCTATCACTTACTGATATTTCTCATTCTCTTTTCCTTCCTGGATCCTTAGAGGATTATATGCCTCTTCCATTTAAAGTTAGGCATGGTCAGACTCCTTCCTTTAGCAACAAAATGTGAACAGAGACTCACTTTTAGAGAAACAAATGTTTAAGAGTAGTGTGATTCTCATCGTCTTAACCCTGCCTCAGGAAACTGAAAGCTTCTTGTTGAGAGGTCAGCATTATGGGTAGGCGGGGTCCACACGTCCTGTGTCCTTGAATGATTCCAATGAGCAGAGCCCCAGTGCTACCAGCACTGAACAAGTAGCCCCCATGAGATTGATAGTAGGTATGCATTGAATATTTTTGGGCAAAACCATGCATACATGAATCAGTGTACCCTAAGAAAATTATGTAATTTTTTTTTGGTGGGAAGAGAGTATTGGAGTCTTGGCCCCCATGTTGGCAGAATCTATATTTCTTTTCTGTAAGGCTAACATTCTAACACTTATTTCAAGATCTTTCTTTATGCCTTCTCTGTGAAAAATAGGCAGAAGTTTGAGAAAATTGTAATTTGTCTTAAAAGACTATAAATTTTGAATGTTTGCGACCTTCTTGCTTATGTAGATTATTCCCAAATGAGATGGATGTGAACTGATCCAATTTTGCTTCAAAATTTTTTAGAAGAAATGTTTATTCTTTACAACTTATTTTTGAGAATAAAATGGATTTTTTTCTTTTTAAATACGTGTTGTCTTGCTAAAAATTTTATATGATGCATTGATTAAAACTTTGCCTGTAATATATGTTTTAATACATTTTGAATAAATAAGGACGAATTTTGTGTAAAGAAATCACAGAATCTGAGAGCAGGAAGAGAACCTGGGCATTGTGCACTTTATTCCTTCCTTGTATAAAGTAGAGAATGTAAGAGGCTTAGCCAAAGTGTCAGAAAATTCCTAGTTTTCAGGAGAATGCTGAAAATTTAATTGGTTAAATTTTTGACTCAAAAATTATTAACATGAAACATTTAACTGGTTAAATTTTTTGACTGGAAAATCATTAATATGAAAGACCTCGTCCGGGCGTGGTGGCTCATGCCTGTAATCCCGGCACTTTGGGAGGCTGAGGTGGGTGGATCACGAGGTCAGGAGTTCGAGACCAGCCTGACCAACATGGTGAAATGCTGTCTCTACTAAAAATACCAAAATTAGCCGGTTGTAGTGGCACGTGCCTGTAGTCCCAGCTACTCGGGAGGCTGAGGCGGGAGAATCGCTTGAACCCAGGAGGTGGAGGTTGTAGTGAGCCACGACCGTACCATTGCACTCCAGCCTGGGTGACAGTGAGACTCCATCTCAAAAGAAAAAAATAAAAAAATAAAAGAAAAAAAGAAAGACCTCACAATTGTGCTATAAAAAATTTTTAGCATGTTAAAGTGATATCATCCATTACAGATTTTAAGTAATACTGATGAGGGGTCCTTTAATTGCTACGTTCACATTTACTACCTCCAGTAATAGAGAAAAAGTGAAGACAGCTGCTGCTTCTTCATTAGTTTTTTCTTGACCAAGGTTTATCAGAGAAATAAATGAATTTTAAATGACTAACAGGGGCTTTCTAGCTAAAAGTGAAAAAGGATCAAACATTATTTCTCTTCTGAATTTTCTACCATGTTAGTAAATGAGAGTGAGCGATGTACCTGTTCTGATTCTATTAATGTCAGCTAATTCTTACCACGTCACTAATTGCAGATGTGACTGGCATCTGGCTCTCCCTGGGACCACTTGAGTCACAGGTATAGTCCAAAGAAAACTTCCTGGCTAGAAATATCAGAATATCATTTTAACAAATAATTACTGAGAGTCTGCTATATGACTGCCTCAAATAGTGCCAGGCATATAGCAGACTCTCAGTAATTATTTGTTAAAATGACACTTGAACATATCTTTAAAACTTGTCATATAGGAAAGCAATGGTCTATGGAGTATTAATTTATTTGCAAAGTTACAAGCTGTGGAAGGAAAAAAATTATATTTCAAGAGCATGTAGAATATAAAGGGAAGCAGATTCTTGTACCCTGAAGGAAGGGCACCATGGAATAGAAGCAAGAGTGGCAGTTGAAGACATTTCTTGTTATTTTATAAATTAGCGTAATTCTGCAATTAGCAGTCGAGTGGGTGATCCTTCCTTTTTCTGTTAGTTTGATTGACAGGTTTGTAGTTGAGCGTAGCTGAGTTAGCATTATTTCCAAATGTGTATTAAAAGAAAGTAAAACTTTTTTCCCCCTTTCATTAGTGTCAGTAAAAACCTATTTTGAAAATCCCAAGAAACTGAACTACTTGAGCAAAATGAAGATTGTGGAAAGAGCCCTTTGATGAACTAATCAACACCTTTTCTGTCTTCTTCCACATTGAAAATCAATGTTTTCCTCAATTTATCATGTGCACTGAAATGAGATAAGAATAGAAAGTTCAGTCTCATTTTGTTTTCCATTGTTTTAATGGGACACTATTTAAAGTTAGTGCTTATGAAACATCTATTTATTTAAGCATTCACCTTGGACTCTTCTAGCATCTTTGATACAACATTGTCAAGAGCCTGACATTTGGTATACTTGATGGACGGGCATTTCTGCAGTATACTTGCATTCATGAAAGAAAACAAAGCATAAAGGTTTAAAAAACCTGTATCTGAAATAAGAGAACTTCAAAAGGAAGGAATTATATTTTTATTTTTATCAAAATTACAAAAACTCACAACTAGGTCAGTACCATGCAAGGAGACATACCTGTGCCATGTAAAAGTCACTGCACAAATATGCTGAAGACACATGGAGGTGGTGTATAGTAGCTACAAGTTCCATGTTAGGCAAAGTGGCAGGTTGAAAAGAAGTGGACATTGACAGATGCCATTGAGCCCAATGTTACGTGAAGAATTGTAGATGCCCTCCATATCTCTTCTGCCATATTTAGACACAAAATAGATACTGCTCTAGGAAACATCTCTAAAAATTATTGCAAATAGAGAATTGTAAAGGTGCAGATAATTATTTCATTATATTGGAAAGTAGTTTTATGTTACCTCATGTTGTATCTTTATGCTACTTTTAATAAATTAAAATATTTTATATAACCAAAGTGAATCATTAGAACCCATTATCATTATGTACAGTCTTTTAGTATTTAACAAATTCACATGCACACGTATGTTTATTGCAGCATTGTATGCAATAGCAAAGTCTTGGAACCAACCCAAGTGCCTATCAATGATAGACTGGATAAAGAAAATGTGGCACATATACACCATGGAATACTATGCAGCCACAAAAAAGGATGAGTTCATATCCTTTGCAGGGACATGGATAAAACTGGAAACCATCATTCTCTGTAAAGTAACACAAGAAGAGAAAAGCAAACACTGCATATTCTCACTCATAAGTGGGAGCTGAACAATGAGAACACATGGACACAGAGAGGGAAACATCATGCACGGGGCCTTTTGGGGGGTGGGAGACTGGGGGAGGGATAGCATTAGGAGAAATACCTAATGTAAATAACAAGTTGATGGGTGCAGCAAACCAACATGGCACATGTATACCTATGTAACAAACCTGCACGTTGTGCACACGTACTCCAGAACCTAAAGAAAAAAAAACCAACTTTAGGCATGCTTAGAATTTGTAGTTAATCCTAACCAAATCATATAATAAATCCTAACATATTACATGCGGAATTTTCAAACTCTTTACCTATTACTAATTAGCTAATGAACAAAATGATGCCAACAATTCAAATGAAAGGAGACTGATATCTCAATAACCAAATATAAAGTCATTATGAAGTTCCAAAAAAAAGTTATCACAAAGAAAGATATATGCAGACATAATTAACAGTTTCAAAAATTATAGGGCAAATTTGTTAGTATGGAAATTATTTAGCACTTAGGGGTTAAATAGAATATAATTCTTCTAAATTTTAAATAATCAGGTGGTGAAAGAAATTAGAGTAAGAAGTAATATATCTACAGTAAGTTTAAAAAAATTTTAAATTGTAATTATCCATGTTTGAATAAAAATATTCATATTTATTACATTGTACAATAAATATTCATCTTTTTAGGGCCTACAAATTTGAGAACTAGTCCAGCATATTCTGGTGGGTTCAGCTTCTCTCTGATCATCCACCATTGGCCACCTTTGGGTGACATCTCACAGTAGGTGACTGTTGCTGTCAGGACCTGCCAGGATGCTCCTGAGTCTAGGACAAGGCCTCATGTCCTTATGATCCACAAAGGATAAGGTCTGAGGTTTAAATTGTGTGATGACTTCCTGGAGTCTTCACTGAGCCAAACTCACTCTAGTCCTTACATAAAGGAAAGCCACTCCCCTTGTCCTCAGGGGGTCACTGCTTGTGCTGTGTCCTCAGCTGTGCTGCAAATACCTTCTATCCTAGGCAATCCTTCAGGAAAACAACCCAGGCTTCTACCTGATATGCTCTCCAGTGGCCTCAGGCAGAGGCACGTGCAACAGACAGTGGGGCTGTTCTGGTGATTCTTGTCTTCTCTGGTGTTAGCTCCCATCAAAATCCAAAGCAACCAAATAGAATATAACACATCACTGCCAGGACATACTGCTGGCTCTTCCCATCAGTTTCTCTGACTAGCCCATTTAGGTCCAAATGGCAGCTTCAGTTCGAACTGGATGCCTTGCTATTCTAACCCTTCTATTGTATGCATGTTAAGGTACAAAGAGAAAACACACTTTGCTTTTTTTGCCACTCACCTTTTAAATCTGTCCCGTGGGATAGACAGTTCTTTCCTTGCCCCTGGATGAACTCTCAGATTTATATCAGAGTTTTATTCAGCTACAGTTGGATAATAAAGAGCTCAAATAAAACTCCAGAGAACAGTCTCACTTCAGCCATTAAAATGTCCAGACCAGAGTCATAATCACACTCCGACACTGAAAATTCATGCTCCTCTCTGCTGGGCTCCAGTGTGAAAGTGCAGCTCATTCCAGATTTTTTTTTTTTTTGAGATGGAGTCTCGCTTTGTCACCCAGGCTGGAGTGCAGTGGCACAATCTCGGCTCACTGCAAGCTCCGCCTCCTGGGTTCATGCCATTCTCCTGTCTCAGCCTCCCAAGTAGCTGAGACTACAGGCACCCGCCACTACGCCTGGCTAATTTTTTGTATTTTTAGTATAGACGGGGTTTCACCATGTTAGCCAGGATGGACTCGATCTCCTGATCTCGTGATCCGCCCACCTCGACCTCTCAAAGTGCTGAGATTACAGGCGTGAGCCACCTCACCTGGCCTCATTCCAGATTTACAGCTCTCTCTCTCTCTTCCCCCACCCCTCTTCCTCCCTCTCCCTATCTCTGCTATTAAGCCAATAGCACCAGAGTCTCTCTAGATCTTCTCTTTTGCTTGTGTAAATCAGGCCTTAGTCAAGACTGACCTACTGTAAGTGGCAGAGTCTTACAGGTTGTAAAAATATAAAAACACTTCTGTAAGTTTGATAAATAAGTGACCCTGAGTTACCCAGTCAAGTAGGCACCTCCTTCCCCTTCCCCTTCCTTCATGATTCTCAGTTTTCCACGGTTCAGCAATGAAGAAGTAACTTCTAGCCCCTCAGGGCTCCAAGATCCTGTTCAGCCACTGGCAAGCTCCATGCAACAGCCAGGTGTCAAATGTTTTGAATCTCACCATGGAACCGATCCACAACCCCTAAACCTTCCAGGGACATGGGTTAAGCTCTTTGGTGGTACCTCGAAGCCCTTTTTTGTCTGGCTGCCCTCACCCTTCACCCTTCACAGGCAACTCTATCCAAACTGATGTCTCTAATCTCCACCACAGGGGTGGGCTCCCACCAGCTGGCAGAACTATGCTGGGCCCTACCCTGTCAAGTAACTCACAGATGACCCCGCAGCTTGCTTTTAAAAGTGAACAACACTTTGCAGCTACTTTTTATTCTAGGCTTTTGGTGTTCCGCTGAATCAGTAAAAGTTTACTTTCTAACCATCAGTCACATTCTATTTGGTATGAGCACAAATCCACCAAGAAAATTCATGTCATTAATAACCTCATTTTTGATTGAAAGCTAATATTTAGCTTCCACTATATAGGACTACTACAAATATATAAAAGGGGTTTCTTGAGGAGCAGAGAAATCATTACGTGACTAAGTTAAAATTTGGCAACCATTTAGATGTTATTTTGGCATCCATGAGAATGTTTCCATACTAATTATATACATATACATGTATATAAATATACAAATATATTTATGCAGGTCTGTATGTGCATGCTTATGCAGAAAGAACACTTGGCAATCTACTTGGCACATTAAAATACACAGAGAATTTATGGTTTATATTATGAAGAACACAAACATTAAAAAGAATAATCTGTGAATGGTAGCAGAAAATAGAAAAATAATTTATTAGAAAATTATCTGAAGGTAAAAGGGGTAAAGATAATGCCAATTGTACACTTCAGTTTTTCAAATGTGAAAAATGGTAAAAATAATTGTTCTATTTCATAGGCTGAATAAGCTGAAAATGACATTATTCTGAACCATCAATATTCTCCCGATTTAAAAATGTCTTCCCTCCGTCTTCTCTTTTTTCATCTCTACTCCCATCACGATCTCACTGAAGTTGTACAACATCATGCGGTCATTTATATTCACCTATTTAAAATAAAACCTAATCATACCAAGCAGAAGAAAAATGAGTCTTATTATGCTTTTAAGAGAGTGCCAAATGCCTGATCAGCATCAAAAGAGGAGCAGGGAAAGATTTAATTGTTAGCTTAGTGCATTTTGAAATATTAGCAGGTCAAAGATTAAGACAGGGAGATAATTCAGGGCAGAGAACCTAATAAGGTTGCTAATTCATCTCAAAGAGCACAAGAGGAGTGTGATGTGTTTTGAAAATATCGATGAGGTTTTACTCTGGGTCCTTACATGTCTGTGGTACATCTTCATTCCTAATGACAGAGAAGTCTTACATTGCTAATGCAATGGTTGCTACATACTTAATGTCCCACATATTCTCACTATTCAGTAAAATGAAGAACTACCTTTTGATGTAACTAAATTACTCAGCTACACATTTTGGTTATTTTAGACATGGGTGCTTTTATGTCTGTCACATCAATGGTAACTTTGAACACCTTTCGTATATGAAACTCACAGATTAGAATAAAAAAAATGGTGGTAGGTTTACATTCAAATATATTAGGGATATATTACAAGACAGACGTTGCAAAAGGACCTGAGTTCTAGTTTTCTCCCATATTTGTGTATTTCAGTAATCCTAGAGTAGGAATGATGGAGGTGGAGACATAGTTGAAAAAGAGCTCGGGCTGGGTGTGGTGGCTCATGCCTGTAATCCCAACACTTTGGGAGGCTGAGGCAGGCAGGTCACTTGAGGTCAGGAGTTCAAGACCAGCCTGGCCAAGATGGCAAAATCCCGTCTCTACTAAAAATATAAAAATTAACCGGGTGTGGTGGCTGGTGCCTGCAATTTCAGCTACTCAGGAGGCTGAGGCAGGAGACTTGCTGAAACCATGGAGGCGGAGATTGCAGTGAGCCAAGATCACACCACTGCACTCCAGCCTGGGCGACAAAGCAAGACTCCAACAACAACAACAATAAAAAGCTCATTAACTTATTCTTATAAATTATTATTGCTATTTAATT
The DNA here is from genome assembly GCF_028878055.3 of Symphalangus syndactylus. NCBI lineage: Eukaryota > Metazoa > Chordata > Mammalia > Primates > Hylobatidae > Symphalangus > Symphalangus syndactylus. The sequence continues at coordinate 85,066,104 of NC_072438.2, read as the reverse complement.
AGAAGATTCTAAGTGAACTTAGCTCATAATACTTTCCCTAAGCCAGAATAATGAATTATCTCAATTATACACGTTTTGCAGTTTATAATTTTAGCTCTTTGTATTTTAGAGCTCTGAAGAAATACTAATGAAAAATGAGAATTACTGTTCAAGAGAATTACCCATTTCAAGAGATGGTATGTTTTAGGAACAAAACGTACTTAGTCATGCATCTGAGATGGATTTCCTAATTTGGCCTCCCGAGTAGGAGGACACCTTGAGAGGCAAATAGTTCTACAATTATATGGGAAGGAGATGGGAAGGTGCCAGACAAGAGATTCCCTCATAGAGTATGAAGTAAAGGAATGAAGCAAGGTCTAGGGAAGCGTGCTTTTCTCTGTGTGTGATGGTTACAGCAATGACAGAGCATCTGTGGATGAAGCATTTCCTGACCCTATTTACTTCATGTGATTATTTGATTATTTCAGTAACCACATACTCGGTCACCATTCATTCACATGCTCTTAGAAGAAACAGGAGCCACACCAAATTATATTTTAAACGTTTTATTTCTCCATTAAGGATTGGATTATAATGTAACCTTTCTGGACTCTTTTCATTTTATGACATTTATAGCTTTTGTAACATGCCCTTACATATGCCATGTGGATGGAGTGCGAGGAGAAGCAGAGAGCAGTCGAATTGCTCAGCTTTCCTCTAAAAAGGACACCATCAAAAGAGGTGAAGGACCAGGTCTTGAGTATGTTCATTGAAGACTCTTGTCAATCAAAGAGATGGAGATTGCTGAGAGGCTTATTCTCAGGGACATGGATCACCCCCAAATCCACATCCTTCTAGTGTTTCCAGGCTGCATCGCCCAATCTTGATGTGCCTCCAGCTCAAAAGGCTCATGGTTTCCTCAGCCCTGCTGTTTATTTCTCTCCCTTGTTACATGCTTTGTGTCTGTATTCTCTCATACTTCTTTTCCTCCTCAGCACTGATTTTTAATAGACTCTCTGTTACTCCTTTCTAGGATACATCTGAGTGACCAAATTCAGGTATGAAACATATTTCTTCCATTGCCGACTTCTGTTTTCTCAAATCCTCCTTTCACATTTACAATTTAGCTGAAATTTTCTGTCTACATTCTCTTTTCTTGCCTTTGAACACTTCTCCTCCTCTGCTCCCCTCCCCAGTAGAATCCAGCCTTTGAAATGCTGCCCTACAGTAATTGTTGAGCTAATTTTCTCCCAATTTTCTTATGGTTTACTAGAAAGCCTTTTTTGAGTGGTGACAAAAATTCATAAAGCACATTATGCTAAAAGACATTTGCATAACTTGGTATCCATCAATAATTCAAACGTTGATATAGAGCTAAACATAGACTTACCACATGACTTAACATTTGTGCTTCTAGGTATTCATCCAACGGATTTGAAAAATTATGCTCACACAAAAGCCTGCACGTGAATGTTCATAGCAGTCCTATTCATGTCTACCAAAAGCTGTGAGGAATCAAGAAGTCCTTCAAAAGGCGAATGGAGAAACAATCGTGGTACCTCCATACCATGGAATACTATTCAGCAATAGAAGTGCACTATCAAGCCATGTAAAGATATGAATGAATCGTAAATGAGCATTGCTAAGTGGAAGAAGTTAGTCTTAGAAAGCTACATACCATATCATTCCATTTATATTACATTCTGGAATAGAAAAAAAAAAAAACTGTAGAAGCCAAATCAGTGATAGGCAGAGTTTTGGGGAGGAAGACGGGTTCATCAGGTAAAGCACAGGGGATTTTTTTCAAGCCTATACTATAAACCATTCTGTTCAGGACCGTAGTGGTGGATACATGACATTATTAACTTGTCAAATTCCATATAACTTTATAGTGCGAAGAATTTACTGTAATGTAGGCACAATTAAAAAAAATCAACCAGAAGGTCAAGAAATCCAGAATGGAATGCAGACTATAACTAAATAATCTGATCATATTATAAATGTATGAAATAACCTCACTGAAGAGGGTAGGGATAAAGAAATGCTGATTTAATTAACTTCAGTTATTGGATACAGTGTACACAGCTCAGGTGACAGGTGCACCAACATCTCAGAAATAACCACTTATCCATGTAACAAAAAACAACCTGTTCCCCAAAAACTATTGAAATTTTTAAAAAATCAAAGAAAAAAGTTATGTATCTAAAAAAATAACTTTGGAATGACTTTAAGACTAATGACAAACTATTAAGCTAGGTAATTATTGTACTCTAGTTGATAAAGTTATTTCTTACAGGTGTGTGACTTCACAATTATGAAATCTGTACATGTCTACTAAGATTAAACAAATAAATAAATGGATGGTGAATGATGGGAGCTAGGTTTTTTACTGTTGGAATGGGGTTAACACATGTTAAATAAAATAGGCACAAAGCCATTGGCCTGAGGCTGCCTCTGTACATTGAGTTCCAAATAACAAACCATGACCTAACTTAGGAGTATACCTTTTGTAACAGATACCCAGGTCTCAGCCAATCACAAGAAGTCAAGCTTCGGCCAATCACAGGCAGCCAATTGACCAGAGCACATCCAAATAAGGCAGCTGCAACCAATCAAGCTATCTCTGTGCTTTACTTCTGTGTTCAGCCTATAAAAGCTCCTTGCCAAAACTGCAGAGCAGTGCTCTCTGAATTCCCTTCTGAAAACTCCCTGTTCCCCCAAAACTACTGAAATTAAAAAAGAAAAGAAAAAAATTATGTATTGATATGTTTGGTTGTGTCCCCACCCAAAATCTCATCTTGAATTGTAATCCCCATAATCCCAACACGTCAAAGGATGGACCAGGTGGAGGTAATTAGATCATGAGGGTGGTCTCCCTCAGGCTGTTCTTGTGATAGTTAGTGAGTCTCGCGAGAACTGATGGTTTTATAAGCATCTGGCGTTTCCTCTGCTTGCACTGACTCCGTCCTCCTGCCCTGTGTGGAGGGTGCCTGCTTCTCCTTTGCCGTCTGCCGTGATTGTAAGTTTTTCTGAGGCCTCCCAGCCATGTGGAACTGTGAGTCAATTAAATCTCTTTCCTTTATAAATTACCCAGACTCAGGTATTTCTTCATAGCAGTGTGACAATGGCCTAATGTATGTATTGTAAAAAAAATTAACTTGGCCGGGCATGGTGGCTCATGCTTGTAATCCCAGCACTTTGGGAGGCCAAGGCAGGCAGATCACGACGTCAGGAGATCGAGACCATCCTGGCGAACACGGTGAAATCCTATCTCTACTAAAAATACACACACACAAAATTAGCCGGGCATGGTGGCGGGCGCCTGTAGTCCCATCTACTCAGGAGGCTGAGGCAGGAGAAAGGCGTGAACCCGGGGTGCGGAGCTTGCAGTGAGCCAAGATGGCGCCACTGCACTCCAGCCTGGGAGACAGACTCCATCTCAAAAAAAAAAAAAAAAAAAAACAACCAAAAAAACTTTGAAGATGACTGTAAGACTAATGACAAACTATTAAAGTGTATATAAGTATTGTACTTGTTTAGAGTCCAATTCATGAATTATTCCTTGCTCAGATAAACTCTTTTACATTTAATTTGTCTAAAGCTTTTATATTAACACACATAAGCAGAGGGAGAAAGCTAGAATGAGCCTCATTTTTCTGGATTAAGTTGGAAACGTCAGTATGAATTCATGTTTAGCTTAATCTAGAGAGCGATGGCTATGTGGAGAAATAATTCTAAACAATGTGTATGCAAAGGTTGGCAAACACACATCTATTTCCTAGCCCTGCTCACCTAGGAAACCTAAGAGCAATGGCTTCCCACTAGCAATGAGTACAGCCAGCACCCACATAGTAGTTTTTAATGCCATTCACCAGTAAAAGGAACGAGGGTTTCTTGCAAAAATAGCTAATTTTAGGGCTGGTTCTGGAATACACGTGATGAGCCAGGAGCATCTTCTAATATCAGAAACTATGGAAGTGCTTTAAAAGATGACATGGTATGTCAAAGAGATGCACGAGACAACTGAAAAAGTTTCCAACTGCCAAAGCTTATAATAGTATGTTAAATAATGTAGTAATAGATTACAACCCAAAGCATAAACACGTGCCTGTAATCCCAGCTACTCAGGAAGCTGAGGCAGGAGAATCACTTGAACCTTGGAGGTGGAGGCTGCGGTGAACTGAGATGGAGCCGCTGCACTCCAGCCTGGGCGACAGCATGAGACTCCGTCTTAAAAAACCCAAAACAAAAAACAAAACAAAATAAAGTATAAATAAATATCCATGATTGTATACTGACACAAATAAATAATTGAAAAAGAAATGTAGAATAGATAAATCTACTATACAGAGAATTCCAAATAATCTATGTAGCTGCTCCCTCCTCAAGGTGATAGAGTATAACTCTGTACTCCTTATGTGTCTGTGGGGCTACATGTAGTAACCTGCTTCCAAAGAGTACAGAATGGGAATGGGGGAGTAACAAAGTAACTTTACAGTGGAGAAGCCTGTCAGTCTTGTCAGGTGATAAAGGTTTATGGCATCAGAGATAAGTTGTTAGCATAAACTCTTGATGTGTTGTGTTGAGAATGGCACTTTCATAACCCTAGGTTAGCTATGAGAAAAACCTCAGCCAAATTCGAATTGAGGGACATTGTACAAAACACCCAGCCAGTAAACCTCAAAACTCAAGGTCATATAAAACAAGAAAAGTGTAAGAAACTGTCACAGCTAAGAGGAGCCATAGGAGACATGATGACTCAATGTAGCGTGGGATCCTGGAATAGAAAAGTGACATTAGAGAAAAATTAGGAAATCTGATAATGCATGTTCTTTAGTTAATAATAATATATATTACTATATAGAGAGTTACTCAGAAAGCAGGATTTGATTGGTTAACAGCCCCAAACTAAGAAGTAGCTTTGGTGAGACAAAAGCCTCCTGTGGGCAGGGAGATGCGTGGTGGAGTGGGGTGGTCTGGATACCTGGACTGGGAGAAGAAAGGATGGAGGAACTAAAGTAGAGTTCTGTTATGGCACGTAGACTTTGCTCCAGCTGGGTGCTGTAAAATCTCGAGAATGAATCGGCTGCAAGGATGCAAAGCCAGAGCGCAATGCAAAGGCTCTTCATTGGTGAGTGACTAAGAGACAGCCATACAGCTGTGTAGGATTCGTCAGAGTCTCGCTTTCTGTTACTTTGGAATCCTGGAAAATCTAGAATCTCTACAGCTCAATGTTAGTCTGGAAAGTTTGGGCAATGGACACATGCTTTACATTGAGTTCTGAAGGTTAGAACATGTATGGATTGTTGAAGTTAAGCTATGGGGGGGTCTTCGTAAATGAGAATTAGGCACACATAAACAGGTGGCAATCAACTGGCTTGTTTGGCTCAAATACAGCAGACAAGTCTGGCTGTGACACTAGGAGAAATCAATTTGATTTGAATGTTGGGGGAATCAATAGAAATCATAAAATGGCCAGTGGTGTTTTTATATAAAGTTGATGAGTTTATATTCTATTATCAGAGAAATTGTAAACAGTTTTTCCCTGGTGAATACACGTTTCACTCTTTTTGAATATTTTTCTGTTATGTAAGGTACTTTAATTTGATACAAAGGGATTGTGATATTGTGAAATATTTTACTTGGTTTTCATCACTGTTTCCTGACATACAGTTCCTAAAACCCTTGCCGTCTCCAGTGGTATGTGTCTTTTATATGCTAATGAGGTGGCTTGTGGCTAGGATGGGGGCTGGTCACCCAAGACCAAGGCATGGTTAGAAGATTGGAACTTTCAACCCCATCGCCCAGCTTCCTTCAACCTTTAGGGAGGGGGGAGAGGGCCTGAAAGTTGAGTTGATCACCAATGGCCAATGATGCAATCAGTTATGCGTATGTAATGAAATCTCCATAAAAGCCCCATAGAGCAGGGTTTGGAGAGCTCTGGATTGCTGAACACATGGAGCTTTCTAATGGATGGTGTGTCCAGAGAGGGCACAGAAGCGCCAAGCTCCTTTTCACATACCTTGCCCTTTGTATTTCTTTCCTCTGGTTGTTCATCAATATCTTTTGTAATATTCTTTATTAATAAACCAGTAAAATGTAAGTAAGTGTTTCCATGAATTCTGTGAGCCATCGTGGCAAATTAATCAATTCAAGGAAAGGAGTTGTGGAAACCTTCAACTTATAGTCAGTCTTCAGGAGTTCCAGAGGCCCAAACTTACAACCAGTGTCACTAGTGTGGGCAGTTTTATGGGCCTGAGCCCTTAACTTGTGGGATCTGACACTATCCGCAGGTAGATAGTGTCAGAGTTGGGTTGAATTAGGGGACACCCAGTTGGGGTCTGCTGAAAAATTGCTCGCTAGGGAGCTGATGTTACCAGCCCACAGCCACAGCTTGCTAGGGCAGGCAATTTTTGCCTTCCACCTCCACATTTTGGTGACCAGAGATGAAGCATTCTGTATAAGACAGGAGGGTAAGAAAATCATTTTTTGTTTTTCCAATAACCTCACTCACAGTGGTCATTTCGTAGTTTATGTGGGCCAATTCAATTGCGTTAGTCTATTAGCAGGTCGTAGACACAGTGCCACATTCAGCCAGATGGTTAGGTTATTGGCCAAGTAACCAATCAAATATGGTGAATGAATAACAGATAAAATTTTGGGGAGATAATAAACATATCTCTTTGTGATCTCCAAATTTAAATTGTTAAAAATATCGTTCTTTAAATGAAATTTGCGTAATTTTGAATTAGTTAAGGACTGTTTTCGTCATTTTGAATGGCAGGCTCGTAAGTGGTCCCCAGTGATCCTGCGTCTTGGTATTCACACCTTTGCATAATTCTCTTCCCTTAAGTGTGTGTTGTACATAGTGACTGACTCATTAATGAACAGAATATGGCAAAACTGATGCGACGTCACTTTCACGATTGGTTTACAGAATACCGTGACTTTCATTTCTGTCTCTGTCACTCACCTCTTGCTCTGGAGGAAGCTGGCTGCTGTATTGTGAATGGTTTGCAGAGAGGCTTATATGACATGGAGCTGATGTTACCAGCCCACAGCCAGCCAGGACTAGAGGCCTACTGAGAGCTACGTGGATGAGCTTGGAATTAGGCCTTCTCCCTGTCATGTCTTGACATGATTGCAGCCATCATTGACCCCTTGATGGCAGCCTCATGGAGATGCTGAGCCAGAGGTCACAGTGAAGCTATGCCAGGAAGCCTGACCTTCAGAAACTGTGAAATAAAAACCTTTGTTTTAAGGTGGTAAATGTTGGGGTAATTAGTAATCAGCATTACATGACTAATCCAGTCATATACATTTTCTATTACATTAAAATCAAGTCAACAGATGAGCTTTTACCTTTAAATAAGGAGGGTAATGTTAACATTCTGGGAAAATATCTTTCAGCTGTTTGAATACGTGTTAACAGAGTTACTTCTGTATACAGGACAGCTGTGAAACTAGACAACAGGATTGCTATCTCTGGAGGGGCACTGTGGCTCACCCCTGTAATCCCAGCACTTTGGGAGGCCGAGGCGGGCGGGTCACATGAGGTCAGGAGTTCAAGACCAGCCTGGCCAATATGGTGAAACCCCATCTCTAATAAAAATACAAAAATTAGTCAGGTGTGATGGCACAATACAAAAACTAGTCAGGCATGATGGTGCATGCCTGCAATCACAGCTACTTGGGAGACTGAGGCAGGAGCATTGTTTGAACCCAGGAGGCAGAGGTTGCAGTGAGCTGAGATTGCACCACTGCACTCCACCCTGGGCGACAGAGCGAGACTGTCTCAAAAAAAAAAAAAAAAAAAAAAAAGAATTGATTGCTATTCTTTTACCTTTTCAGAATAATCAACAGCATGTACTATATTTCAAAGACAATTCCTTAACAGTTCCTTAAACAAACACGCATGAGTCATTCTATTGTGTTTTCCTTAAATTCTCCCCCGAGTTAGCGTCGACTCATCAATCATTAAGAGGAAAAGAAATGACTTTAGGCATGACATGGAACAGAAAGGAATATTTGGTCTCACTTTCTAACTCCTCCTAAATGTGTTTACATTTTAACCCTTCAAGGGGGATAGGCTTGTTTTACATGCTTTTGTTAATGAAATGGAAAGGAGGAAAGCGGTGGTTCTAGATAAAAAAGTAAAAGGCCTCTGTCAAGGCTCAGGGTAGAGGAGAGAAATACAAATCAAATGGAATCTAAGATAGTTTGTCCCACTTTAATTTCTCTGGTTCTTCATATCATGTTCAAAACTGCTTCCTACCCTTTTTCTGTACAAATGGGGCCCATTTTCTGTACAGATATTTTTCTTTTTTATTATCTTTGCTAATGTTCCTTATATGCACAGATCAAACTTCACAGCTTCTCACACTCACATTGCTTCTTTTGGCATGTATTCTGTTTGCCTGCCATATGTAACTATACTTGCAACATTTCCAGACCCAGTTTAAAGTTTGAAATAAATTCTCCCCTACACTTTGTATTTTTGCACCTTTGGAACTTGGCATAACTTTTCTCCATCAGAATCTGATTGATCTTCTTTTTCTTTTTTTTTTTTTTTTGGTTAATTTCAAAGAAGCATTGCCTCTACTTTTATCATTTTTGTCCCAACTCTGAGTTCAGAGAACATAAAAATGTAGCAGTGTATCAGAAACATATCATTGTAATGCGGTGGGGGCAATCCACAGGTGCTTATGTTCATAGGACAACTGGATTAGATCAGAAAGTATTCATTTAAGCTTTTTCAGCTGACTTTGTGTGGTGAACCTTCCTCTGCTAAGGAAGGATACTGTCTCAAGTGACCTCTTACTAATATAAGAATGAAGGTTTGTCAAATGTGAGGTCTGATTTATATTGTAATTCACAGAAGTATTATACTTGGAGATATTGTTCCAAAACTAAAATCATGCTTCCTAATTTATCTGATGACTCTTTACGGACACAGGAAACTATTCTATAATAATTTATATTGCCCACCAAGTCACAGATGGATAAGTGCTTATGCAAGTATTCCAGATTGAATCTTCTTTCTCCTGCTGGACACCTCTGTTTTCTAAGATCAAGGTCAAGTTTTACTCCCTTCACAAATCCCTCTCTGATCACACCCACATTGATCTTAAGGCCTTAATTGTCTGTCTTACTTTAACTCTTAATTATATATTCTTAAGTGGCTTGGAATACTCTTCCTTCTTTCCATTGCCTGACAAACACATACTTGTCATTCAGGACTCATGGAGAACATCACCTTCCCCTTGAAGTCACCCCTGACCACGCTCACCCAGGAGAGCAGGTGTTCCCTCGACACTGTTCTCATAGCATCACCTGTGTGTGAGAATGCAGATGCATCCCTTCATTTGATAATGTACCTCTATCTACCTTCTCTTTCTCCCCATTGCAGAGTGAGCTCCTTTCCAGTAGGATGTTCATCATTTTCAACTCTGTCTCACTATATTCCTGTCTGGAAAATTAAGGAAACTCAACATATATTTGAGCTTTTTAAATTCAACGTATGTTTGAGCTTAATAAATAAATGAACACAAAAGAATAAATAAATGAACATGTAAAGGAATAGATTATTGCAATTTGTATGTATCAAATAATGACAGATGCATATAAATTAATTCATTATATATATCAATAAATCAACTATGCATGATTTAATCATTATGTATATTAACTTAGAAGCATCAAATTAATTACCTATATATTAATTAATGGTTATGTACATATTTATTTCTTGCTGAATAAGTAGAAAAAAATAAGCACATAAGATACATGAACTCTCCTGTTTAACTGAGGGAAGAGATTTTGTTTTATTCACATATGACTATATTTTAACAAAATGTTTTTATTAGTAATACAATTTACTCAACTTTAAGAAAGTTAGAATTTAGGGAAGAAAATAAGGAAGATGTCACTTGGAGGACAAGCACCAATAAGCCCAGTGTTTTAACCATAGCACTTGATATATTTTCTTTACATATTTTTCATGTAGATATTGTCATGTCTTATACTTTTACATGCTCTCATTAGAATGATTGCATAATACTCAATATAATAGACGGTCATAGCTCAAGCTATTGAAATCCACCAGCTGAAGATTATAAGAACACAAATGAATGAAACAAAATGAGGTTTATTTATCTTGCTGTTGCAAAGGAGAACACTCACTGGTGGAACTGTGGAGGTTCCAGTAGGAGGATTTGGGGAAAGGTTTATGAAAGGATTTAGCCTCATGCAGGGTGATTCTAACAGGGCTTAAAGAGGAGAGGGCCATTTCTGACTTGGATGCTGTCAGAAAGCAGGGGCAATTTAGAGACTGGTTATATTGGCAATTACTCTCTAGGAGGTGGGAGGATCAAAACAACACTGTGTTGTACTGGTAAATCAGCGGAAGCCACTAGGGTTAGTACAAAGAGAGGGCTGTTTAGTTGTTTTGTGGTTGCAGAATGTCCTTGTTGCTATCTTGTTTCAGGCATGGTGACAAACACATCATGCTTAGGTCATCATTGATATTGAGAGTGTATTTATTACAGCCTTCTCTTACTTCCCATTGCCAGGGCAAGTTTTCACTTTCTGAAACTACTTCTTATGTATATTTAGTTTTTTTCATATTTTCAATTTTATGATGTAATGTCTTATGCACCATTGTAAATATAGTTTCCTTCTAAAAAATAGAATCTCAGAGATGGCTATTAGTTTCAAATATGTGGTCATTTTTCTTTGTTCTCTTTTATAAGCATATTTTCCTGACAAATTGCCATGTCACTATTAACAGTAATATATGATACTGTACCTCCATCATTATTGTGAATTGCACATTTTAAAGATGGATTATTTTAATAGGCAAAAATGGAATCTAATTTTTAACTTGAGTTTCCGTAATTATTTGTGAGGTTGATTTTTTTTTTTTAACTTCTGCATTTGCTCTTTTTGGAGTATCTCTTTATGTTGTTTGTCAGTTGGGGCCTTGTGTTTCTTATTCATTTCATGTTAGCTCTTCAAGTAATTGAAAATACTTTTACAGTTTAGTCAAAAACACTTTTTTGCATATTAAAATTTTATGTAGTTCCATAGGTCCATTTTTTCCCTTTGTGCTTTCTACCATGCCCTTCTTATTTTCAAACATCCTTCCAATGGCCCAAACTTGATTCTACTATTAAGTTTAACTCTTTAATTGATCTGAAATTATTTAGGGATATGGTGAGAAATGCAACTTTAAAATATTACTTTGAAAGATATCATATTCAATTTCTCAATAACTACCTTATTCATTTTCTTATACTGAGTAGCATCTTTGTACAGATGAATATATTTGTTGATGCTAAAAGTGAATATTGGCTGTTTTTGAAAATGGCGTTTGACTAGGCAAAATCTGAAGTAATTTCTTCAGGGCAAAAATGTCAGTTATTGGCAGAAATCACAGCAGATATTGTGAATAAATGGATGGATGAAAAAGAAAGAAATGATTATCAGCATGCAGCAAAATGTTATGGCAACATATTTGAGCTGCATGATTCTCTGTAAATTAGTGGATTTAAAATTTCAAAATGAGGTAATTGTGTTTTGCTTTAAGCTATTTGGGATGTTACTCAAGAATACTCATATATTAGTTTACTATTTTCCCAAATAATTTTGGTTAAATGTTTCTTTGAGAAACAGGCAACTTCCTGAAAGAAAATATGTCAATAATGTTTGAATCTGAATTTTTGTTGTATGTAATCTTGGTTGTAAGTCAGTGATAAAGTTCTATACACTGAGTATAATCTTACAAATACCTATTGGAGGCTGGGTGCACTGGCTCATGCCTCTAATCCTAGCACTTTGGGAGGCTGAGGCAGGAGGATCACCTAAGTCAGGAGTTCCAGACCAGCCTGGCCAACATGGTGAAACCCCCGTCTCTACTAAAAATATAAAAAAATTAGCCAGGCATGGTGGTAGGTGCTTGTAATCCCAGCTACTGGGGAGGCTGAGGCAGGAGAATCGCTTGAACCTGAGAGGCAGAGGTTGCAGTGAGCTGAGATCATGCCACTGCACTCCAGCCTGGGCAACAAGAGCGAGATTCAGTCTCAAAAATCAAACAAACAAAAACACTCATAAAATAACTTAGAATATAATCCTTTTTCAGGTATTGTGTACTATTATATCTGATTACAGTTTTGAGGCAAAAAGGAAATGTACTCAATAATAAAATATATATTTAAATTGGTTGATGTTTGAGTTTAAATATTTTAATAATTACTCTAAGTATTGAGACTAGTAAATATTGAAGCTGAATGCCTTTAAGTGTCTATACCAACACACGTCTATTTTATAAGTATAAATACGATTTCATACATTAAGCATATATGTATTTAAAAGCTACGATACTTTCAGAAATGTAAACAATTGCTTTTTTGTGTGTGTTGAAGGCTCAGCTCCACTAGGACTCTTGGCTCTGAATGCGACATGCTTTCTTCATTTATGACAATCTTACAGCATCAGTCATGTCCTGCAGCCATTGTGTTGCTCAGTGCTCTCCCTGTAATTATTTTTCAGAGCACTTCATAAAACATTTTAATGCCACTATATAGAAACAGATATAAATTAATTCCATTTCCAAGGGATTTTAAGAAATGCAGCTTTATTTTAGGTTGCAGCTAATTTTGCATTGTTACTTTTAGTAGAAGCTTAAAACATACTGTTCTTTACAATCAAAGATCAGGGTTTCAATGTTGCAATCTGGGAAAAAAATTGCAGTGTAACAGTGAAGCATTTTCCTTTTTTCTTTTTTTTCTTTTTATTTTTGGTCATGGGGAGTGGGGAAATGCAATCAACACTCCCTCTGCCATATGCTTCAACTTTCATGTCTATTTTGCCATCATCTATTCCATTAACATTATGATTAATGAAAGCTCACTAGAATTTCAAATATCTTGAAAACTAGCCAGTGCCGGCTCTTTGGAGGCTACATTGACAATAAATAACAATAAAAACAGGGTGACTTAGGCTTTTGAAGTCTTTAAAGAAACCATCACTATGATCTTTACTACTGCTGCGGAGAAGAGGACAACTCTCCACATTTCTGGCATTGAAAATGACAACACCGCAACTGAAAGAAAGCTTGAATTTCTGGGAGTAGCATTAGGATACGGGACTCCTGCTGAGCTCACCAGTTCCTTGCTCTACACAGCTGCTTTCTCAGCTGGGGTTTTGAAATAAGCACTGTGAAAAAAGACAGAAATGACCATGATGCATCTTCTTCACTATGAGAAAAAGGTAATGTTTAATTAACGCTTCAGGCTTCTGGTTTCCAACTTATTCCTGTATTTGTTTGTGTGTTTTGCTTGGAATTTTTTTTCTTTTTATGCTCTTGTTCCTTTTCATTTCATGGAATACAATGCCTGACTCAAAATGTCTTTGTGCTTGTGCTTATGTGAGAAGGATGCTGTACTTCTGGCTTCACTGAAATTAATAAGAGCAGTCTGCACATTTATACTCACAAGATATTAACACGGCTCATGCTCACTTAGCTAAGCTTATGTGTACTGTAGTAAAAATGCCACAAGTGGAAGAGCCTGTTTTAAAAATATTTCAACAAATGCAGCATCTGACTTGTTGAAAACTCATGTATCTACTTTATCTATTGCTGTCCTATAAAATTGTAGCATGATGTTAACAATGAGCTCTACTTTAAGGCTGGATTAAGTAGTAAGCAAAAATTTAGGCAATTTCAATAAACAATGCTTTAAATCTTCCAGCCATAAAGAATCATATTATCTCCATTTTAACTTGTTACAAATTGTACTTGGATTGCATAGGTAAAAATTAATTAAAAACACATGAAGAATTCTATTCTTCATAGCTTTATTTGGTTCTGCTTCTTAGAGAAAAACCCATTGGGGTTCTTAATAGTATCCTTTTCATCTCGTTCAGAATACAGTTGACTCTTGAACAACAAATGGGTTAGGGGCTCTGACCTCTATGTAGTTGAGAATCTGCACGTAACTTTTTACTCCCCCAAAACTTAACTACTGATTGCCTGTTGTTGAGGGGAAGCCCTACCAATAACATAAACAGTCAACACATATATGCGTTATGTATATTATATACTATATTCTTACAATAAAGCAAGCTAGAGAAAAGAAAATGTTAAGAAAATCAGAAGGAAGAAAAATATACTTTTTATTTATGAAGTGGAAGTGGATCATCATAAAGGTCTTCATCCTCATTGTCTTCATGTTGAGTAGGCTGAGAAGGAGGAGGAAGAGGAGGGGCTGGTCTTGCTGTCTCAAGGGTGCAGAGCTGGAAAAAAAATCCATGTATAAGTGGACATTCACAATTTGAATTTGTATTGTTTAAGGTCAATGGTTATTTATCTTACTAACCCAGAATGATCTCCATAAAAAGTGCCCCATAATGTATGCATGTATAAGTGTATACTTCACTCTGACTTGGGTATTATGAATTACCTCTGTGATTTTCATTAGTTTTCTGGTTGGAAAGTTGAATACTTTTGAACTTGAATAATGTTCTTAGGAGTAAAGTTCAGAGGTTGGATGTTTACTGGAAACATCAATTTAGTTTTATTTTAATGGTTTGGACTAAAATATTGATTGACAACACTTCAGTAATCACTCAATATAAAAACTGGTCAGCAATTAATTTTACAAACATTTATTATGTGTCAGGCTTTGGGTTTGGCAAGGAAGACAAAAGATAAGTATGTGGCTCTCACTCTCAAGATCCTTATAGTTTGATTCTTTGGCTCAATAAGCTGTTTTCTGAGGAAGGATCTGATGTTTAACTATATTGCTGTACAACCTATGTTGCAGTAGGGTTTTGCAGAATGTATTGAATTTGAATTACACCTCCAAGTAAAATATTTGCCTAGTAGGCAATCGGTCTTAACTGGATTAAGTTTTGCCTACTCATGCTACAACTATTTATTGAATAACTATTTTGTATCAAGCACTGTTGTAAACACTACAGATATAGTAGAAATCAAGACAAACAGAGTCTCTACTCTCATGGAGCTTACATCCTAGCAGGGACTGGGGCGGTGGAGGTAGTATGCACTTTCACACCTTTTTTTTTAGTAGGATAATGAGGCAAAGGTGCCCTAGAAATTGAAGCTTCTGACTTGATATTAAGCAATTAATATGGCCTACTTGCTTTCTATACTGTATGGCACTGACCAAAAGGAAAAGAAAGAGCTTCTACAATACTTGTACAATACTTGTAAGTACTTTTCTTTTTTTTTTTTTTTTTTCTCTTGAGACGGAGTCTCTCTGTCACCCAGCTGGAGTGCGGTGGCTCGATCTCGGCTCACTGCAAGCTCCGCCTCCCAGGTTCATGCCATTCTCCTGCCTCAGCCTCCCGAGTAGCTGGGACTACAGGCACCCGCCACCATGCCCGGCTAATTTTTTTGTATTTTTAGTAGAGATGGGGTTTCACCGTGTTAGCCAGGATGGTCTCGATCTCCTGACCTTGTGATCTGCCCACCTCAGCCTCCCAAAGTGCTGGGATTACAGGTGTGAGCCACCACACCCAGCCACTTGTGAGTACTTTTCTAACACTTGCAAGTGATTTTAAAGTCAGACAACAAAAAACTTATGTGTTAAGAATAGTATACAAAAATTATTAACACTATTCATATAGGGTAGTGATTTTAAGTTTTGGACATTCAGAAGTGGTTAAAATTTCTTAAAAATAGTTTACCTGGAGCTTTCCCTTGACCTGACAATTGGCAAAACCCACAGGTTCTTTTTTTTTTTTTTTTTTTTTGAGATGGTGTCTTGCTCTGTCGCTCAGGCTAGAGTGCAGTGGCGTCATCTCGGCTCACTGCAACCTCCGCCTCCCGGGTTCCCGCCATTCTCCTGCCTCAGCCTCCCAAGTAGCTGGGACTACAGGCGCCTGCCACCACGCCTGGCTAATTTTTTTGTATTTTTAGTAGAGACGGGGTTTCGCCTTGTTAGCCAGGATGGTCTCGATCTCCTGACTTCGTGATCTGCCCACCTTGGCATCCCAAAGTGCTGGGATCACAGGCTTGAGCCACCGTGCCTGACCACCCCACAGGTTCTTAATGCCTGCTGAAATTGCTACACACTCTCTGTGGGTCTGCTTTGGTTGCTAGTGACAATGTCCACCACAAAAAACTTGAAAAACATTCATATGTGGCTTCATATCACCTCTTTTTTTCATTTCGAATAATTCATATTTCCTGTTTTAAGATTGCAGTGGAATACATGTTTTCTATTTTCTTTCTCTATCTTTTTTTTTGGTTTCTTTCTTCATTTGTTTCTATTTTTTCTGTCTATTTTCATATAAGCATCTAATGTTTTTGGCTCACACTATAATATTTTAAATCCATTTCTCCATTATCATTTCTGCCATAACAGTTGGGAAAAACCTAAGTTCTTATGTCCCCAGTCTCTTTTGCAGTGAGAGCAGCCACATGCTTTAGTTCTGGAAACTAAGGCATGGCCTGAACTTGCTAAGAGCTCTAGGAAGGATTTTGCTTTCCCTCATGTCAGGGCATGTTATAAAGTATTACCTGATATAATCCCTGGCATGGCTCCTTCTTCCTTCTTTCTTGAAGGCAGACTGGAATGCTGAAAGCTACTGCAGTCATCTTGCAACCAGGAAGCAAACATGAGAAATCCCTAGAGAATTTTCAGAAATTGTCAAACCACTGAACCAATGCTAGCTGCTTCCCTCAAGACTACTTGTTATGCCAGAAAAATTATCCAATATTTATTAAGCCACCCACTCTATATAGTGTTTCCTGTTACTTTCAGTTGGAAGCGTTCCTATCGGATGATGCCACACACATAACATGCATAAACAATTGTTAGTAATTATTGAAAGTTGAGCATTAAGCTATAAATTAAAACACAACAATGAAGGCAAATGCAATTCTCATCTTGAAGAAGCTTATGGTGAACATTTTATAAGTTAAGCCCATAAGAATCAAAAGCCCTTCTGCTATTAGTTGAAGGTCTGCAACTAATCTGGACTGGTATGTTACTGATTCTTGGCGTTTGTTTTCTCATATATAAAACAAGGGATTGCATTATTTCCCGGGTCTATTGCAGACATAAGTTTCCAAGTTTATTAGAATAAAATGTATTTTAAATCCATGGATTTATAACACTTCTGTCCAATGGTATTTTAACATTTGTATTCCATGGATACTTTGGATGCAAAAGAAGCCTTGGCACATTTCCTGTTCACGCTTAGGATTCTGTGCATACTACATTGGAAAAGCTGGGCTATGAGTTTGAGCATTTTGATATGGCATTCTAAAACTTAATTTACTTAGCATTCTAAAAGTCTAGTTTATTTATTTACCTACTGAACAGCATAAATAGAATACCGGGAAATATCTTTTAGGAAGAATTTTTCCCAAGAAAATCCTATACAACTTCGGTAATTTTCTTCCCTTTTATGAGCACAAAATTCAGACAAAAATAATTCCATTAATATGGAGATGTGGCTGATGCACTAGGTTTTCCAGCCCTTTTGTGATATGACTGCACAATTGTATGAAATTGCCAGAAAGAATTTTCATTGCTAGCAGGAAAAGTATTTTAAAGTTGCTCTCAGGAGGCATAAAGGACAACAAATAAAGTGTTGCTATTCTGTTTAAAAGATTATTAACAAATGTGAATTAATGGAAGAACTGATCATAAACAACATGAATTTCAGTCTACTATATGACTCCATCTCATTTTGCAATAGCAAAGGGTTATGTGTGCTGACCAAGTGCCAGTTGCTCCAACCAAGCCTTTTTTTTTTTTTTGTCATGATATGTTGATGCTTAATTCTAAATTGTAATTTGGTTGGTGTTGGAAACTGAGATGTACAAAGAAGCCATCACTGGAAATAGAAACTAGGTAAAATATAAAAGAAGGAATTGATAGCCAGCACAGAAATTTAACACAGAAAATGAAAAAAAAGCAAAGAAGAAAGAATGGTGTGTGTGTGTGTGTGTGTGCGCGCGCGCACGCATGTGTGCGCATATGTATGTGTATGTGCGTGTGCATAGGCGGACATGTGGAGTAATTAGGCAGGGAGAATAAAAGTGCATCAGTGTAGAGGTTGTGTCCTTTTTATGAGATGAGGAAATTATTTCTGGACAATTACCATTACTTCTTGTTTTCCAGAGTAATATGCAGCCCACGGGCTGGAGAGCCAATCTGGTACTTAAAAAGGAGAGATTCTTGCTTTCTTTAAGCAGCATAGCATCTCAGGGTGATGGTTGAGTACCACAGAAACGGAGATGCATGTTCTCTACATGCTGGAAGCAGTCATCCTGTTGCTAAGGAAACAGCCTCACTCAGCAAGGGTCACCTTTGGAAACAACTGCAAGACTTCAAAGCAGATCAATAGAGAAATACCAAGACCTGAACTTCTAGCTAATGCTCTCTTCTATTTTAAATATCCTTTTCAACAAATGTTTGCTTATGTGATTTCTGTTTAGTGGGCAGTAGCAAGGCAAAGTTGAATGTGTAATAAGTCGAGCCCAGTATCTTTCAAGCTCTGGCTCTTGGAGATCTGTGGTTTTTGGTAGATGGTTTGAGTGTGGGATTGGGCAGGAACAGCAGGATGGAGATAGATTGATATCAGGTTTAAAAAGAGATGCTGCATTTATGACTTCATTCGAGGGAAAGGTTCCACTCATTAAAAAATGTAGATTCTTTACTTGTACAAGCACACTTCATTACTCATTTGTCCACATTAGTGAGATTTTTTAATTTCTGAAAATGTCTTGTCATATCTTAGGTTTATGCACATTTTTGTGTCACTAAAGAAGATTTCATTCATGTATTCATTTATTCATTCATTTGTCAAATATCTGATTTTCTACTGCTTCAGGTACTCTGGGGATAAGAAGTGAATGGAACATATTTAAGGTCTGGGGGACTCAATCTGAAGAAGAAAGCAGATATGGAAAAAAACCAGTAGAATCACTTGCAGAGGGAACACAAGCAGATACTTATAATTTTTTCCTGGGGAGGTGAGGGAAGGCATTTGGGGAAAGAAAATGCCTGATATTATCCTTGAAAGATGGATTAGAATTGAACAGGGAATCTAGTCCTAGAAGTCCCAAGACAGAGACAACAGCAGATACTAAGTGCAGAGAGGTGAGGAAGAGATTTCATTTGGCTTCTGTTGATGAAGTTTAGGATATATTATGAAATGTGTTTGAACAGGAGGCCAGAAAATGAAACTGGGCCTGGATCATAAAAGTTCTTGCTTAATATAAAAATAAGCATATACTTTACAGGTAGTTTTTCAGATTTTTAAGATGTAATGTTATAATAAATAGAGCCTAGCTTGGTATTATTCCTCCCTTACCACTTTGACAATATAAAATTTGTTACAAATACCTAAATGCTTTCAGATGCCTTAATGAACTGGGGTTTCAGTGGCTATTTATCATCTAAATCAAGAATTGTAAAATTTAGTGATAAATTCTTGCTATTAACACTCACAAAAATATTTGATTTATTAAAAGATGAATAATTGATTTTTATAACTGGGGTTAGGACAGTTTCTGTTTTCAAGATAAGTAGTAAAATTAAGTTGTTGGCTTCAACCATTTCTTGAAATCATATACTTTTTTTGGTAGAAAATTTAAGTGACAAATGCAGATAGCTGTTCTATCTCCTAAAGTGTTATGAGCCACACTGAAATGCACCTTGTTAACTCTTCCTTTATAAGGGACAAGAATGAAACTTGTGTACAAGAAAATGTGGTGGGTGCCGATGTTTGGGAGCTAGAGCTTGTTGGCATCATCTAAGTTAGCCACCTGTTCTAGCCTGCATTTGCTGAATAAATTAGATGCTCTCGGGAGAGTGTATGCAGCTGACTGGGTTGCTTTGTTACCAAGGCAACCATTTTTCTTCTGCTCTATGACTCTGAAAGGTTTCATAACTCATTAGTGCTCCTCTGGGCATCAACATGACAAAATTCCTTTCATTTCTTTTTTAAGTTCCTGGTCAAGATGATGCAATTAGTGACAGTAAATACTCTTACCATATTTGTTTATTTATACAGGATATTTTCCAAATGTTTGAAAAACTTAGGTCCAAACCTTAAAGGCACAGACATAACAGTTAAATGGAGGAATGTGCACAATAATGAATAAAAAATGAAAAACATTTTCAATCTCAGATATTTTCAAAGATTGAAAGTATTTTCAAGTGGAGTTTAAGACAAAATATGTAAAAACATAGATTCTCTAAGACAGTGGATGAAAACGTATTTTTATAATTATTCCAGCTGTTGTCTCCATCAGGCCTTTTTTACTCTGTCTGATATGGCACAAGCAAGAGCACAAGTTAGCAAAGCTTTTATCAGATCCATAAAGCCATTAATTCAGGGGCTAAGTGATCATTTTCAGAATGTCACAGGGCCCAAGGAGTTGTGGAGGGATGGCCAACCCTATAATATGGGAACACCATCAGAAATCCATGCAGGCATTTAATCCTGACATTTAGACCCCAGGATATTTTTCTTCTATTCTGTGGTCTGTATTTGTTGTCTTTCCTCTCTTCCTTTATATGTTGTCCCTTTTGATTTCACATCTTCATGCATTAGAAGAAATCAGCCTCCCACACAGGTAAATTTCTTAAATAGTCACCTTATACTAGGAATTCTACATATTATCTCACTTGCTTCATTTCTCATGTCAACTCGATGAGGTGGATATCATTTATCTCATTTTACAGGTGAGTAGACTGAGGCCAAAGGTAGCAGAGTTGGTATTTAGATTGAGTTGTAGCTCATTCCAAAGCCATACTTTCTCACTATGCAGTGGTGTCTCTAAAGTTCTATAATAATGATGTATATACTTTCTGAACATTGGAGTATTAGGGAGAAAAAAACAGATATTTTGAAACATTAAAATTAAGCCTCTAAGAGGGCTCTTGTTCTATTATTATTATTATTTGACAAGTAGAATGCAACTCTAGGCTCTGCCAAATTCACTGTAGTGCTGGAGCTATTGTACAGATTATGGGAATAGCTTTATCATACATGGCAATTTCTTTGACACTGCTTTTTATTATCCTTCTATAAGGACTAGAGAAACTGATTGAAACTGAACCTTAAACTCCCATTTTGTACCTATCTTACTTGTTGTTTGTAGTTGAAGAATAACGTCCTGTTGATATCCACTGCAGGACCACTAGAACCTCTGTTAGAGATTAAGCTCATGTTTTGATTGTAGACAACCCTTAGTGAAATTAGATTTACCTTAGTTTCTTATTTTCTAGTGATTCTGCATCCTGACATTTCAAAGATGGAAATGATATTTTCAAATACATAGTTCATTGATAGATACAGGAACATTTTAAGATATGACAAAATCATGAATAGACAGTTTTTAAAAGTACAGTTAGCAGTGTCCAATAAAGCAGTGCAAATATTTTACATGGTGTGAAGGCAGGGGGATTATGTTTTTTTGTTAAGTACATTGTAATTGATCTCTGCTGTAGTTAAAGATGAACACTTCACTAGATATCATAAACATGCAGGAGGAGCACAAAGACGTTATTCTTCTAGAATACAGGGATTTGGTAAAAGAAGAAAACACATACTTGCATTTGCTACAAGCACGATGAATTTGCTTTTTTCCTCTCCTATTTCCAGGATCAATGTAATGTCTGAAAGTTAGAAGAATATGGCAATTATTTTCAGTCTGAAAAATAATGTTATGCAAAGGCATTCTATTTGCTTTTTGAGAAACACCTTTATTTTCATTATTTGCCTCTGCCACTCTCTTCCACATTTACCTAGATTAGATTAAAATACTACTTTTGTGCTCCAAATAGTGTTCTGGTGCCCTCGTTTATTCAATGTGCTTTCAGCAACCATTTATGATCTCTCTTGTGTGAGGTACTCTGCTCAGGGCTGGGCACTCAGAGATGAACATGCAGTCCCTCTGTACCATGAGCTCAGCTTCGTGAGGGAGACATATAAGGCAGTCAGTGGTCTCTGTAGGTTAAGTACTGTCACGGAGTATAATGCACCTGTGGGTTGAAGGATCTATTAGAAATTATTTTCAAATGGAGAGATTCTTCCAGCATCTACTCACACTGAATCTGAATCACCCTCAGTGCTTTGTACTACAGACCATTGTCCCTAACACTTGCCCCAAACACACCCTGCCCTCAAAGAATGGCAATCCTCCCAGATGTCTCCTCATCTCTATTGAGTATTTCTGCAACACCTATGATCAAGTTGCATGATGACCATTAGAGGCCACAGCACCAATCAGGAGAGCAGCTTACAGGCATGAAGTCTGCAGGCACTTCCCAGCAACTTTGGAAAGCAACACATTCACGGGATCAGGATTCATTCGCTGTTGTTTTAAATCTAAATTTTAAGTACCTCTCTATTTTCACACAAAAGAACTCATATTAAACATATTGATCTCTAACTTGATTTGTTCTCAAATAATTTGAAGACCTTTTGGTGTACTCAAATCACAAAGGATATTTGGTGGTGGACCTTGGACAATCCAAACCAAACCTCCAGAGGGAAGGCAACCAAGGCTGTGCTGGAGAGGCCAGAAGCAGCAAATCTAAGTCATTTCCATGATGGACTGTACTCACACTGCCTTTTGCCTCTGGTTGTCCCTGTTCTACTTTATAAACTCCTAAGAGAGAATTTTTATCTAGGTTGGGCCATATGTCTCTGCACTAGATCAGTCAGCCATGGCCAAAGAGACTGGTAGAAGTGACCACTGGAAGCATCATTATGAGCTCTCCAGCCACTCCAGCTTTTCTCTGCAATTACACTGGTCTTACCCTCATTTCCTTGAAAGGAGCCAGTTTCTAAATAAAAGCAACTTACCAGCACTAACTTTCAATTTATTGTCTCAAGTTTGAATTACTGGGCAAGGCCTCTTTTCTAAACTTTATTTCTTCTTACTTTATGTTATCAAGATCACTATTTTTTGTATGGATATATATATATATACACACACACACACATTTTTTGTGTATGTGTGCATGTGTGTGTGTGTGTGTGTATATATATATATATACACACAAAAAATAGTGATCCTGATAACCTAAAGGAGATATATATATATATGTATAAATATAAATATAAATATATAGAGACAGGATCTCACCCTCACTATATTGCCCAACCTGGTTTGGAACTCAAGAGCTCAAGTAATCCTCCTTTCTATTTATATATCTATATATTATATATAATGTGTACATATCTATTTATATATATTTATATATCTATTTTGTTATATATATAATATATATATAGAGACAGGATCTCACTCACTACATTGGCCAGCCTGGTTTCGAACTTTTGAGCTCAAGCAATCCTCCTGCCTTGGTCTCTCAAAGCACTAGGATTATAGGCATGAGCCACCGAGCACAGCCCCAGGACCACCAAGGCCACCATTAACTTCTATTTCTACCCTTTTTTTGTTTTCTTTATGAGTAATATTGTTTTGCCGTAAACTTCCATATGGCTTCATTGATCTTGATTTTACTCAAAAATGATTCCTGTCCTCTACAGGATTACATGACCTACGGCTTCCCATAGAGTGACTCTCCTACTATGGAGTTGTGTTCTGTGTGAGGAACTCTCAGTTAATTTTCCACTGGCTCTGGAGTGGGTCTTTATTAAGCTGAATCTTGACAGTAGAGGCATGAACAAATGAATGGAGGCAAAAGGAAGGAAATACTTTTCGGAGATACAGGAGTGCAGTATATGTGTGGATGTAAGGATAGCTGAGTCTGAAAAGGTAAGAACAGGCCATGAAGAATTTGAAAGCAATGAGAACCCCATGAAGAATTTTAAACAGAGGAATGATGTGATTAGATATGCATATCAGGAGGGAGGTTAGCTTGGTGTAAGACTTGGTGGCCATTGAAGGGCTAGTGAAACAACCTAAAGAAATATAAATAAAACCAAGGTAGTGACAGTAAAGGTGGAAAGTGCAGAAGAAATATGTGAAATGTTTAGGAGGCAGAATTTATAGTACTGGTGGAGTAATGGGGGAGAGAGTTGAGGCTGACTATGAAGGTTTGGGGATGTTGATGCTACGACCTTGGAATGGATGAGTCAAGCAAATGAACGTATGCCTTACCTTACATACTTATCATTTCTTTGTGTGTGGTAAAATCTACTCTCTTGGCAAGTTTTACATGTACAATGCATTGCTATTAACTGTAGTCACCATGTTGTGCAATAGATCTCCTGAAATACTCCCCTTATCCAACTGAAATTTCCTATCCTTTTCCCCAAATTTTCCTAATCTCCATCTTGCACCCCTAGCCCCTGGTAACCATCATTCTAATTTCTGCTTCTGTAAGTTTCATTTTTAGATTCAACACATAAGTGAGATCATGCAGTATTTGGTTTTTTGTGCCTAGCTTAGTTCACTTAGCATAATATCCCCCAGGTTCATCCGTGTTCCTGCAAAAAGCAGGTTCTTTTTTAAGGCTGAATAATAGTCCATTATGTACGTACACTACATTTTCTTTAACCATTCATCCATTGATAGACATTTAGGTGGATTTCATATTGTGACTGTTGTGAATAATGCTGCAATGAACATGAGAGGGCAGATCTCTCTTCAAAAAACTGATTTTATTTTTTTTGAATATATACCCAGAAGTAGAATTGCTGGATCATATGGTAGTTTTATTTTTAATTTTTTGAGGAATTCCATGCTATTTTCCACAACGGCTGTACTAATTTACATTCCCACCAACAGTGTGCAAAAGTTCCCTTTCCTCCGCATCCTTGCCAATGCTTATCTCATCTTTTTCACAATAACTATTCTAATAGGTGTGAAGTGATATCTCATTGTCATTTTAATGGGCATATAGCTGATGATTAGAGAGACTGAATATTTTTCCATATATCTGTAGACCATTTGTATGTCCTCTTTTGAAAAATGTCTTCAGGTTCTGTGCCCATTTTTAAATTGGGTTGTTTGTTTCATCGTTACTGAGTTGTTTGAGTTTCTTATATATGTTGAATATTAACCCATTATCACATGTGTGTTTTGCGAATTTTCCCTCCCATTTCATAGGTTGTCTCTTCACTCTGTTTCCTTTGCGGTGCAGTAGCCTTTTAGTTTATTGCAATCCTAGTTTTCTATTTTTACTTTCGTTGCCTGTGCTTTTGAAGTTCTGTGAAATTCTTAACCTCACAAATCTGATTGCTGATTCCTAACTGATGGAGCACTCAGGATTTCTAACCCCTTGTTTCTGACCTCTGATAAGCACTGATAAATTAATACAGCCATTATAAAAACATCTGAAATTTCAGCCTGTTAACTTAAGAGTTAACAAAATAGGAATAGTCCTTTCATTTTTTAGTGATAAAATGTTACATTTTTATTAAAAATTTAAAGAAAATATAGAAATATAAAATGAAGAAAATAAATATAGAAATACATATTGAAAGATATAAAGTATCTCAAGATTATATGCCCTATACCCAGTGATAATTATTGCTAACCTTTTATTATACATCTTTTATTTTTCCTCTCCTTTTTCCCCCCCTTGGGCTTTTTTTATTTTAAAACATAGTCTTGCTCTGTCACTCAGGCTGGAGTGCAGTGGTGCAATCATAGCTCACTGCAGCCTTGATCTCCTGGGTTCAAGTGATCCTCCCTCTTCAGCCTCCCAAGTAGATGGGACCACAGTTGCTCTCCACCACACCTGGACAATTTAAAAAATTTTTAGTAGAGACAAGGTCTGGATAGGTTGCCAGGCTGGTCTCAAACTCCTGGCCTCAAGCGATCCTCCTGCCTGCACCTCCCAAAGTGTTGGATTACAGGCATGAGCTACCACATTCAGTCTATTATATATACTTTAATATTTAAATTGATGCCCTCTGGAGATTTCTCTGTTTACTCTTCATACTATCTAGTATAAGCATTTTTATTTGACTGTAAAAATATGATCTACATCTTTTAATGTACACAATAGGTTAAGATTTTCATCGTGCTCTTTGATGGTCACCTGGTTTTCTCTTGGCTCTTCCATAATTTATGTAACTAATCTTATGGTCATTGAGTTATTTCCAATTTTTTAAATTATATATAACATTAGGATGGGTACATTTCTACAAATATCTTTGCACATTTGCTGATTATTTCCATAGCATGCAGTCTCAGATGTGGACTTTCTGGTCAAAAATAGGAATGTTAACATTTTAATGTATGTTGCCACATTTCTGCCATTAGTTTACAAGATTATTTCTTTCTTTCTGCACTGTTGCCAAAAATTCTTTTAAAATGTCTGCTAATTTGCTAGGTGATCAGAGTCTTGCCATTGCCTGTCTCTCCAGGTCCTTATCCATATCTTGGGATGTTGTGCTGCAGCTCCCATGAATAATGAAGACTTCAGAAATCCATCATCTCTCTAAAGGGGATTTTCTTAGTATTGAAAACAGATTTGGGTTTTACTTCTTAGATTAACTACTTAGTAGTCACTCTTTTTTTTTTTTTTTTTTTTTTTTGAGATGGAGTCTCGCTCTGTTGCCCAGGGTGGAGTGCAGTGGCGCGATCTTGGCTCACTGCAACCTCTGCCTCCTAGGCTCAAGTGATTCTCCTGCCTCAGCCTCCTGAGTAGCTGGGATTACAGGTGTGCACTACCACGCTCGGCTAATTTTTGTATTTTTAGTAGAGATGGGGTTTCACCATGTTGATCAGGCTGTTCTCGAACTCCTGGCCTCGTGAACCACCCACCTTGGCCTCCCAAAGTGCTGGGATTACAGGCGTGAGCCACCACGCCCAGCCAGTAGTCACTTTTTATCACTGCTAGATGAACCCTTTCTTTAAGTGATACCTCTACTACTAAAATGCTTAGCAAGAATCTCTTCGAGGATATGAAATTTCCTGCAAAAACCAATTTCCTCTTCCACTCTTGCCTTAGATATGCTTTTTCAAAAAAAAAAAAAATCTAGTCCTCTTGTTTCAAATATATCAACAATATTTGTTCATATTTGCTTTTTTTTCAGTAGGCAAATTGTTCATGCTTGGCCAGAACTGGATGGATAATATATTCTGTAACTTGGACAACTAGGGCAGAAGACCCTCCTCAAGTGATGATGGTAATAGGGCAAACTGATTCAAAAGCAGACTTCTTGGACAAGGCATGTGACCAGATTCTGTGGCTTAACTTCTGACCTCCAAAGGTTTACTCACAGTTGGGACTTTCTTCCTTTTTGAATCACACTGACCAGCATTTTGTTGAGAGAACACACACAGTGTGGGTAATGTTTCTGTCCTTAGTCTTTGATATAGAGACTTCTTTGCTATAAAATTGAACTGTGTAACATTGATTAAGATTACTCAGGGGAACACTATATCACAACAGATGGTTGAGGCAATTCCAAAACTATTGTATTTCATGGTTCCTTCCTCCTCATTCAGCTGGGGCTGACACCTGGCAATCTCTAGTTCCACTTCTATATCAAAGGTTTAATCATGCAGATACTTTCACGATCAATTTTTTTCTCACTTCTTCACCAGAATGTGAGTTATTTAAGGTCACAGAATCTTTGTAAATGATCTTAGTATTCCCCACACACCTATCCTGCCAAAGGATTTATTTAGGATTCAAGAGATACTGAATGAATTAACTTTTAACTATGAGTCATGCTTCTAAGGAGGAATGCAGACATATCAAAGGTATAATAAATTCCTAAGCTTTTCCCATTTTACTGCTACCAAGTTTATTCAGGCTACCTTTATTCTCTCACATCTCAAAGCTTTCCCAAGCAACGTAGAAGAGATAAATGGCTAACCTTGGCAGTGATTACTCATGGTATTAATCTAGTTCATATCGGAGGAATTTAGTACTACTCAGAATGCATCTGGTGTCTAGTGATTCAAAGGTTGTCATTCTGCCTTTTATCTTGGGAGTGTTCTGGTTATTTGCTCGTGGTCTCACCATGCCCTGATGCTGGTTGATTCCTTTGTTTAAAAGATTTGGTCTTTTCCATCATTTGGAGGCAAATCTATAATGGCACTATGTGATGGAGTGCTCTTTGGAATATTGTCTAGGGATGTCATTAAAAAACAGTGTTTACATTATTTGGAAAGTAATGTACCCAGCACCTCCTTAAATCATCTGTGTTTACAATCATTTTCCAAAAAAGTGGGTTAAGATGAGCTCTATCCTTACGACTATGCTGTCACTTTTGAACCAGGCTGACAAATCCATTTGATGGTACATATTCGTGTTGGGATCTAGGACTATGAGCAGACAAAAAAATAATTGAAGTTTGGGTTTCTTTTTCTTTTTCTGCATCTGATGGTATAGCTTTCTTTGGAATACTTATATTTCTAAAAATTTCCTTGTCTTGAGTCAAATAACAATTATGGACAGATCTATTCTTCATCTTGAACTTCTGGAATTCTTGGCAAAGAATTGGCAGTTCATGACATTTGATCTACAGGAAACCTATTATTTAGGAAAGACGAGAGAATGATAAATGGAGGAAAATATTTTTCTGGACCAAATGCAGCATTTTGAAATTTTTAATCTGCCCGTTGGTCCAAGTCAGTGTTTCCCAAACCTTACTGCACATTAGAAATCCCTGGGGTGTTTTAATAATAATAATAATAACAATATTAATAAATGATAAGGACAAAGGTCTTATCTGAAGTACTCTGATTCAAATTTGGGGTTTGTGTCTGGTTGTTTTGATTTTTAAAGCCCCTAAGTAATTCTAATACGCAGCCTGATTTAAACCACTGGTCTATGTAGCAACACCCCATGATATTCTGATATTGCCCTTTAATATTTTCTTAACAATTTTTTCATAGTTTTCTTAGTTGCTCACAGTGTTTGCAACATTCTTCTGGCATTTCTCAAACATCTTTCATGTTAAAATAAGAAAAATATGCTTTTTATAAAGAAGAGACTTCACTGTGGATATGTAATTTCTCTCACAATGTGTTTTCATGACATGGAATGAGCGTGGCTCAAATATGCAGGGATGGCAATGATTTCTTTGGCTTTGGCTTCTTTGGTCTTATCAGGACTTTGTATCAGGGTCCTCACGTGTTTTCAAACTTACCATCGATCTGCTAATAAATTCATATTGTTTTGTACCATAAAATCCTGAATGATTTGCTTTCAGTCGGTTAGAAACAACTTTTATCCCTCGCTGAGATGAGTTCCTCCTAACCAGATGCTCTTCAAAGTAAATCACCTCTTGGGCAACCCAGTCACTATTTCCTTCTCTGTCACTGTTGGCACACAGGTCTACAGGAAGGCCGCATGACACTTCTACTCTGTAAACATAAATTAGATAATAAATGACAAGGGCTCCCGAAAACACCTTTTCAACTTTGGGGTCAATGAACTCTGATCTAAATAAACACTTTAGCGGACCACCGAAAGTCAGACACAACAGCCAGAAGAATAGTCCTAATTTCTTCTGTAATTTTATTTGTTGCAGTTAATTAGCATCAAATAAAATTGTTATGCAGGGACATGGACTCCTAGCATGTGCACATATATACAGTATTTCATTAAAAATATGCTACTGATGTCTAAGGCCCGTGCTGGCTGTCATAGGGACTATACACTTTCATTGGACATAATCTCTTAAGAAATTTACTATCTATCATCAGAGAGCTAAGATAGGTATACAAAGATGTAAAATACAAGGTCACAGTGATAAGGGCTATGAGACTGGTACACACTAAATCCCAGTATTTAGAGAGAGTCTTTTCCGCCAGCATGAGATGCGGAGAAGACAGTTTTTCAATGAGATCCTAGGCAAAATCATGAAGGTGAGAAAACTTTGAATGCTATATTTTAAGAAATTAGGGCAGCTCCTGATAATTCTCTCATTCCGGCTCCCAAATTACTAAACCAAATACATTTTTCATCCTAAATCATGATTGAGTGTATTAATTTGTCCCCATTTCTTCCACCTCCTGGTCTAAGCTGTCACCATTTTTCCACTGAACAAGTAAAAAAACCCCTTGACTCTTCTCCTAGTATCCATTCTTGGCCATTGCAATGACTGTAATTAGATTTAAAAAATACATATTTTAAATAATTGTAGGTTTACACACAGTTGTAAGAAATACCGTGAAGAGATCCTTTGTACTCTTTACCCAGCTTCCTTCAATAGCAATATCTTGCAAAACTATAGAACAATTTCAGTAGCAAGATATTGACATTGATACAATCTACCAATCCGGTTTAGATTTTTCCAGTTTGACTTCTGCTTCTGTGTGTGAACATGTGTTTGTGTGTATGTATACATGTGTGTATTTATTTCTATGCATTTTTTCACATAAGTAGGCTTCTATATCTACCACCACAGTCAAAATACAGACCAGCTCCATCACCGCAATGATCCCTCTTTTTGCCTTTTTATAACTACCCACCTCTTTCCCATTACCTGCTTCTCCCCATCCCTAAACCCTAGCAACCACTAATCTGTCTTACTTTTCTACAATTTTTTCATTTCAAGAAGATTATATAAATGAAATCATTTTGGAATTGACTTTTGTCATTTAGCATAATTTCCTTAAGATTCAATCAAATAGTTGTGTGTCTCAATAGCTCACATTTTTTAAATTGCTGACTAATGTCCCATCATATTCCATGGTATGAATACATCAGTTTGTTTAACCAGTCACCCATCGAGGGCCACTTGGGTTGTTTTCAGTTTTGAGGTCTTACAAATAAATTGGCTATCAATGTTTATGTACAGGTTTTTGTGTGATTAAACTTTCCTATCTCTAGGATTAAATGCTCAAAAGTGCATTTTTTAGTATAGTAATTGCACAATAATCTCATATAAATACAATCTGATTGGGTCACTCTCCTTTTTAAAACCTTTCAATGACCTCCCATTACTCTTAGCATCAAGCCAGCAGGTCTAGAAAGCCTTGAAATACCTGGGGTCTGCTCTTCTTATCCAATGCCTTGCCCTTCCTCTTCCTCTGTTTCTCTCCTTCAGACACGTGGGCTTTCCTTCCATTTCTTAAATGTGCCATGCTTTTATCCTACCATAGACCTTTGGAACATAAGTTCCCTCTTAAAATTTTTCACTTTTCCCTTCTCTATGCTGTTTAATTAAACTCTCTCTCTTCTTTCATATTTCAGCTCAAATCTCATCCTTGTCGGGGATATCTTCAATGCTACCAGACATCTCCTTCTATTACATGTCCTGATAACACTTTATTCTTTCCTTCTGTAGCAAGAGTTTGTATGATGTACTTATTCTTTTGAATATTTGTTTCATGGCCATTTCTTTTAATTGGATTACTATTCTGTGTATCTCACTGTTATTAGTGAAAACTCCTTGGTAGAACCTATGACTTGCTACTGACCAATAGAATATGACAAAGATGATGAGATGCCACTTCTGTGATTACATTCCTGTGATTCCATGATTGTGTTACATCATTCTCACTTAGCAACTGAGAGAGGGTGAGAAAGGGAAAAAGAGGGAGAGACAGAGAGGGAAGGAGGGAGGTAGGGAGGGAGAGAAAGAGAGAGAGAGAGAGAGAGAAAGAGTATTTGTCTTTCTGGCTTTTGTGAAGTAAGCAACCATGTTGAGACAGTCCGTCTGACAAGGTACTGCAGGTGGCTTCTAGAAGCTGTGAGCAGGCTCCAGCAGATGGCCAGAAAAAAATGTTGGGGTCTTCAGTCATACATCCTTAAGGAAATGAATTCTGGTACAAACATGAGAGAGCTTTGAAGCAGATTCTGACCTAGCTGAGTTTCCAGGTGAAAATGGAGTCTAGACAAAACCTTTATCTCAGCCTTGTGAGATTCTGAACAGAGGACCGAGGTAAGTAAGCCGTGCCTAGACTCCTGATTTCCCCAAAATTGTGAGATAGAAGCTAACCCACTAGCTTCCATTACAACACTGTAACCATGAGTTGTGGTCAATGGCATGGGCACTGAAGTGTCACATATACCACCCCTGGACTTTGCTCAAAAAAACTTTCTGCAAGACCCTCCCCAACATTTTCCCCAGGTTATTAGCCTGATTTTGAGCAGAGATTCAAGTACAGTAGACTGGAAGGACTCTGGGCTGTCAATCATTGCATGGGAGGTTGCCTACTGAATGCCTGCAAATTTTTATTATAGTGTATCACTATGAATTTTGTGATTTCTAGTTAAATTAGCTGATATTATTTAGTTGAGCCAAAACTCTATATTCTTGAGATATGGAAATAATATTTGACAGCAGGATCAGGGCTTAATACCTTAACAATGAAAGTTGGAAAAATATCAGAAGATAGGATGACAAAACAACCATAGTATCTTTAAAAGTCTCCCTAATGTCTAAAGGAATGAAACTTAGACTGTTCTTATTCTATGACTAGGTCACTTAGTAATAATTCATACAAAAATTGCTGTTTTTCACACCTTTGAAACATTTTTCCTTGGAAATAACTTCAGGCCATGAAGAAAAATTTGCCTGACATTCAGAGTGCCCTTCTTGGGAATGTTTCTCTTCTTTGCTGGTTCTACCATATTTTTACAAATAACAAGAAACATCAGGTGAGCTAGCCAATAGACCATTGCATTTCACATTCACTCTCAAATCACAAAGCAGAACAAGTGATTCCTTTTGTAGCCTCATCAGTGCTTGCTATAACATAATCTCCCATCCTTATGTATAGCAAAGACAGTCTCTTTCAGCTGTTTGCTTTTTTCTAACTGCATTGAGTTCTTCGGCCAATTTAGCAATCACTGCATGAATAGAATATTTCCATGCAACCCAAAACAATGTCATAAGGAATCTGCAAAAGAAAAAGTAAAACTACAATGACAAGGGAAGTGGTGACTTTTTTTTAATTGTAGGAGATGTACTTTATATCAAATTAGGAGAACACTAATGTGATGGTTGGTCTGCAACTGATTAGATTTGCTATGAATCTTTTACCCTGTCATCCAGTTCATAATTCTTATGCTCTTTATCTCAAATTTAGTCATCTTCAAACACACTAAGCTTTTTTTTTTTTTTTTTTTGAGACGGACTCTCACTCTGTCGCCCAGGTTGGAGTGCAATGGCGTGATCTCAGCTCACTGCAACCTCCACCTCCCAAGTTAAAGCCATTCTCCTGCCTCAGCCTCCTGAGTAGCTGGGATTACAGGTACGTGCCACCATGCCCGGCTAATTTTTGTATTTTTAGTAGAGACGGGGTTTCACCATGTTGGTCAGGCTGGTCTTGAACTCCTGACCTTGTGATCCGCCTGCCTTGGCCTCCCAAAGTGTTGGGATTACAGGCATGAGCCACCGCACCCGGCAAAATCCACTAAGCTTTTGCATAATAAAGCTCATGGCATTCATGTCCATGGGGGTACATTTTCCCCTCACATCCACCATTATATCATCTCAAGGGATAACATTTCCTAGCAAGCCAACTTTCTTGCAAGTCAATATGTATTGTTGACTTAATCCAAATTAGTGCTTATATATTTTGATGGGTCAATTCCATTTCCTTAATGGTAAAAAGTTTGTTGTTATACAATATGATGATTTAATACTCTATCGACATTAAGTAATTTTAATAATATGGAGATATCTTTCCAATGTTATAATGATGGATTATTCTTACAACAAAAATACAAGGTTAATTTTTTTAATAAAGACCAATAAAATCTAAAATAAACAAGAAGTCTATTATGAAATGATGAAGAGATTTATTAGCTTTCATTATGGTCCCAAAATGTGGTCTAATTAACAGCAATAAACTCAGTCAATGCTAAAGTCATAGAGGCTAAAATAGAATAAACAAATAAATGATTATGCTGTTTTTTGGCATCAATTATCATGCCTTTTATATATTTATGTATTATTATATATCTTATATATTATATATATTTATATATTTTATATATTATATATTTATATATTATAATATATAATAATATATACATAATTAATATATAAAAATAAAAATATATATATTTATATATTATATATAATTAATATATAAAATATATATAAATATATTTCAAATCTACTTGGACTCTGTCCCCTAAATTATTTTATGTTGAAGGAAATGTAAACTCATCTTTAAAAATTAAGACATTACCACTGACCCCACAGAATTACACACACATACACAAATGGTGACTATTATGAACACCTCTATGCACACAAACTAGAAAATTTAGAAGAAATAGATAAATTCCTGGACACATACAACCTCTGAAGACTGAGCCAGGAAGAAATTGAATCCCTGAACTCAGCGATGAGTTCTGAAATTGAATGAGTAACAAAAAGCCCACCAACCAGAAAAAGCCCAAGACCAGATGGATTTACAGCCAAATTCTACCAGATGCATAAAGAAGAGCTGGTACCAATCCTGCTGAAACTTTCAAAAAACTAAGGAAGAAGAACTTCTCATCAACTCATTCTATGAGGCTAGCATCATCCTGATACCAAAACCTGGCAGAGACACAACAACAAAAGAAAACTTCAGGCCAATATTTTTGATGAACATAGATACAAAAATCCTCAACAAAATACAAGCAAACTGAATCCAGCAGCACATAAAAAAGCTAATCAGCTACAATCAAGTAGGCTTTATCCCCAGAATATGAGGTTGGTTCAACATATGCAAATCAATAAATGTGATTCATTATATCAACAGAGCTGAAGACAAAAACTACAATTACTCAATAGATGCAGAAAGGCTTTCAATAAAATTCAACATTCCTTGATGTTGGAAACCCTTCACAAACTAGGCACTGAAAGAACATATTTCAAAAATAATAAGAGTCATCTATGACAAATCCACAGCCAACATTATACTGAAAGGAGAAAAACTGGAAGTATTCCCCTTGAAAACTGGCATAAGACAAGGTTGTCCTCTCTCATCACTCCTATTCGTCATGATATTGAAAATCTTAGCCAGAGAAATCAGGCAAGAGACAGAAACAATGGGCATCCAAATAAGAAGAGAACTCAGGGGATCCCTGTTTGTGGACAACATGATTCTATATCTAGAAAACTCCATAGTCTCTGCCCAAGCTCTTTGGGCTGATAAACAACTTCAGTAAAGTTTCAGAATACAAAATCTGCACACAAAAATCTGTAGCATTTCTATACCCCAACAACATCCAAATAGGCAAATCAGGAATACAATTTAATTCATAATTGCCACAAAAAGAATAAAATACCTAGGAATACAGCTAACAAGGGAGGTGAAAGATCTCTACGACAACAATTATTAAACACTGCTGAAAGAAATCAGAGATGACACAAACAAGTAGAAAAACATTCCATGCTCATGGATAGGAAGAATCAATATTGTTAAAATGGCCATACTGCCCAAAGCAAATTACAGATTCAATGCTATCCTAGTAAACTACCAGTGACATTATATTAGTCTGTTCTCACACTGCTAGGAAGAAATACCCAAGACTGGGTAATTTTTAAAGGAAAGAGGTTTAATTGACTCACAGTTCCACATTGCTGGGGGGCCCCAGGAAACTTACGATCATGGTGGAAGGCAAAGGAGAAGCAGGCACCTTCTTCACAAGGCGGCAGGATGGAAAAATGCTGAGTGAAGGGGGATGAGCCCCTTATAAAACCATCAGATCTCATAAGAACCTCATTCATTATCATGAGAACAGCATGAGGGAAACTGACTCTGTGATCCCGTTGTCTCCACCTGGTCCCACCTTTGACATGTGGGGATTATGAGATTATGGGAATTACAATTTAAGATGTGATTTGGGTGGGGAGACAAAGAGTAACCATATCGAACGTTCTTCACAGAATTAGAAAAAAAATTATTTTAAAATTCATATGGAACCAAAAAAGAGCCTGAATAGGTGAGGCAATTCTAAGCAAAAAGAACAAAGCCAAAAGCATCATGCTATTCTAGTTCAAACTCTACTATGGGAATATGGTAACCAAAACATCAAGGTATTGGTACAGAAACAGACACATAGACCAATGGAACAGAATAGACAACCCAGAAATGAAGCCACACACAACCATCTGAATTTGGACAAAGCTGATACAAGCAATGAAGAAAGGACTCCTCATTCAATAAGTAATGGTGCTGGGATAACTTGCTAGTCATATGCAGAAGACTGATACTAGACCCCTACCTTACACCACATATAAAAATCAACTCGAGATGGATTAAAGACTTAAATGTAAAACCTAAAACTATAAAAACTCTGGAAGATAACCTAGGAAATATCATTATGGACACAGGACTTGGCAAAGATGTCATGATGAAGACACCAAAAGCAAACAACAAAACCAAAAATTGAAAAATGGGATCTAATTAAATGAAACAGATTATCAGCAGAATAAGCAGACAAACTACAGAATGAGAGAAAATATTTGTAAGCCATGCATCTGACAAAGGCCCAATATCCAGAACCTATAAGAAACTGAAACAATTTAACAGACAAAAAAGAATCCCATTAAAAATTGGGCAAAAGGCCGGGCCAGGCACGGTGGCTCAAGCCTGTAATCTGAGCACTTTGAGAGGCTGAGGCAGGCAGATCACAAGGTCAGGAGTTTGAGGCCAGCCTGGCCAATATGGTGAAACCCCTTCTCTACTAAAAATATAAAAATTAGCCAGTCATGGTGGCAGGTGCCTGTAGTCCCAGATTCTTGGGAGGCTGAGGCAGGAGAATTGCTTGAACCCGGGAGGCGGAGATTGCAGTGAGCCAAGATCATGCCATTGCATTCCAGCCTAGGAGACAGAGCAAGACTCCGTCTCCAAAAAAAGTGGGCAAAGGTCATGAACAGGCACTTCTCAAAAGAAGACATTCATGCGGCCAACAAACATGAAAAAATGCTCAACATCATTTATCATTAGAGAAATGCATATCAAAAGCACAATGAGATACCATCTCATACCAGTCAGAATGGCTATTACTAAAACGTCAACAAATAACCGATGCTGATGAGGCTGTGGAGAAAAGGGAATGCTTCTACACTGCTGGTAATAATGTAAATTAGTTCAGCCATTATGGAAAGCACTGTGACAATTCCTCAAAGAACTTAAAACAGAATTACCATCAGACCCAGCAATCTCATTACTGGGTATATACCCACAGGAAAAGAAACTGCTCTTCCATAAAGATACATGGATGCATATATTAATTGCAATACTATTTGCAATAGCGAAAACATGGAATCAACCTAAATGCCCATCAGTGACAGACTGGATAAAGAAAATGTTACATACACCGTGAAATACTATGCAGCTGTGAAAAAGACAAGAAAAAGACATCCTTTGCAGCAATACGGTTGGAGCTGGAGGCCATTATCCTAAGCAAAGTAACACAGGAACGGAAAAATAAATACCACATGTTTGCATTTATAAGTGGGAGCTAAACAACAAGGACACGTGGGTACTAGAGGGGGAACAGCAGACACTGGAGCCCACTTGAAGGTGGAGGGTGGGAGGAGTGAGAGGATCACAAAAAATACCTATCAGGTACTGTGCTTATTATCCAGGTGATGAAATCATCTGTGTGCCAAAGCCCCATGACATGCAGTTTACCGATATAACAACTTTGAACATGTGCCCCCGAAAATAAAATAAAAGTTAAAATAAAAGGACTAACCAAAAAAAATTTTGCTGCTTTTTGTCTTCAGTTTTACATCTTAGCTTATTTTTCAACTTGCCTAGTTTACCTCGTATTCTTTCTGATTTCCGCATTAAGAAGAGATTAGAGGAAGTGATTTCAATGTTCTTTTCATTCCAGTAATTAGGCAAAGGATCTCAGAATTATCTGTAAATAGAAAAAGTTAGACAATGGTATATTTGACTTTCATTTAAAACCTGCAAACTGGTAAAACAACAAAAAAGTCACATTTAAGAAAGAACTTAATAGTGTGAATTCTTTGTATTGGTAACTGTGATTTTTAAAAGCAGCATTCTTTTTATGAGATTCAGGGTTTCAATGAAAACAAAACTTCTTTTGGCATTTAAATTATCTAGAGTAGGATATTTAATTATTATTTTTCGAAGCATAAGACCTTTGGAAATGTAAACACGATTAACTCTAGCAAAGAACAACGAGAAAAAGACAAATTTAATCTGTGAGTAATAGAAAATTTATTATGCCTTCCAGAGAACTGTTCTGTACATTAATATAAAAAAGCATAATTTAATTTACATGCCTTGCTGAATTTCCAAGGCACGGTTGCTGGATCATCAAAGGAACAAGAATATAAGTATGCAAAGAATTAATCTGAGGCTCAGCAGTACTAATATATACACACTGAAATAAAAATTTTTTGCTACCAATGGAAGTTTTCAGTTCTGAGAACCTACTTCCTTTGAAATATCATTAAATTATTTCCATTTTTTAATTAATTCCTTACTTCATTAAACTACGATGTATTATATACCTACCATTCACCTGAAACTGGGCTAGGTACAGAGATGCATTAATAAGCAAAAAGGTAACGTTTCAAGCGAAGAGTGTGGCAGAAGAGTATTAAGTGTGTCGTTTCATATTGATGAAAGTGCTCAGAAGGAAAGGCCCATGACTCTTTGTGAGTTATAACAAAGGCATGGTTTAGGCTAGGGGGTTCCACGGAAGTGAAGCTTTAGGTTGGATCTGAGGGGCAAATTGAAATTAAGAGGGGAAATGAGGGGAGGAGCCAGTCAGAAGGAGCACTCAGGCAAGGGCACAGCACATGCAAAACCCAGGTAGGAGAAAATAATGTCACAAACAAGACACAAAGAAAGCAATTGTATGGTTGGAATGTCAAGACAAAATGGAGAGTCCTGTGGGTTGGAGGTGGAAATGTACTCAGGAACAGGACCAAACATTACAAACCATTTCAATGACTTCTGCCAAACGAACCCATTTTTCTTATTGTAAGTTAGTATCGACATTGTATGTGAGTACATATAGTTAATTTTGGAACAAAATACAGCAAATATAATGTGAAATTTGGAAAATAGGACATTAAGTATAATGTGAAATATCACAGGAAGCAAATGGATATATTTTACCAACTAAGTTTCCAACATAATATTCCATGATGGTTTTTCATTTAACAAAAATTTTGGTGATTTGGAAGAGGAGATGGTATCTCTGTATCAGAAATGCCTCTGGCTGTAAAAAACAGAACTCCTGATTAACAGTGCCTTAAACCAGATGGACATTTACTGTTTACCTAACAAGAAATGTAGAAAAAATTTTTCAAAATAACCAAGGATAAAGTTCCTGTTACCTTTCTTTCCTGCCACGCCTAATGTCTTGGCCTCTCATGATTATTAGATGTTTGATATACCTCCAGAGAAAAAGAAAAATAAGGGAAAATCTATGTCCAAAGTAGAAAGAAAGGAGAAGAGGGAGTGCAAATTATGATTTTCTACCTCTAATTTTAATCAGGAAAGCAAAATACTTTCCCAGCAAATCCAAGGCAGTCCTTCACTTATGTCTCATTGGCCAAAAAACAATAATATTTCCACTACTCCTACCTGGCAGGGAGCTGTGAACATGAGAATTTGGCACATCTCAGACCTTCAGTAGAAAGTGGAAAAGGGAGAAAGCAGAGGCGGTGCTGCCTGGTTATTCAATCAACAGTGCAAATGCCTGAAAAGACTGGGTTATGACAACACTTGCCCTGGAAACCAAGACAGGCAACGTTTATTTTGGACAAGATTATGCACCAGGTTTCTGTTTATCCAACTGGGGTTTTGTGAATATTCTACAATAATTTCTTGGTTTTCTGTTTTGATTTTTATGATCACAGAAAAACTTGATGTTGGATCATACAACCATGTTGGATCACATGGGTGACTGGACTAGAACCTACCCCTATATTTGCTTGATGTTTAGATCACATTGACATCAATAGTACATCTTTGATGGTGATCAGCTAATGAAAAGATAGCAGAACGTGATAAAGAAAGTACACCATTCTTGCCGGGTATGGTGGCTTACGCTTGTAATCCCAGCACTTTGGGAGGCCGAGTCTGGTGGATCATGAGGTCAGGAGTTTGAGACCAGCCTGATCAACATGATGAAACCTGTCTCTACTAAAAATAAAAAAAAATTAGCCGGATGTGGTGGCATGTGCCTGTAATCCCAGCTACTCAAGAGGCTGAGGCAGGAGAATCACTTGGAGCCAGGAGGCAGAGGTTGTAGTGAGCTGAGATAGCACCACTGCACTCAGCCTGGGTGGCAGAGTGAGACTCTGTCTCCAAAAAAAAAAAAAGTACACCATTCTTTCCCAGAAACGAAGTCCAAATGATATCATGAAGCTCTGTGGAAATAAAGGTTTCACGTGAGTTTGAGTAAAGTGGTAAGTGAATTGAGTTACCAGATGGCACACAGTAGCATAGGCATGCTAAATGCCTTCAAAACCATGATGTGGCTGTATGATATTCAAATTTCAAACAGATTAAGATTCAGCATGTCAAGATGATTCATCATATTAAATTAAAAACATTAATTTTATTGGAGTAATAGTTTGGCTTATAATTTGCAAAGTTGTTTCTTATAGCCAAGTCCTGTGAGCATAAGATGTTTATACCTATTTTTATATTTATAAGCATTTAAGAGTATAGTGAAAGTAATACAAGTCAACACTGAGTATATGAGTTATTATTTTTTTCTTTAAAAAGATTCTGTTCAAATTTTAGCAACATTGTATTAGAGGGCCTTTCAAGTTAGTCATGGAAGACCCTAAAATTACCCTTGCCTGCCCTCATGTCAAGAGTAATTAAAAATGTCTATTTCTGCCCTACTCTGTCTTTTGCTAGTCCACATTTTAAAAAGCAATGAATATACTCTTCCTACGTGTCTTTTAGGCTTTGCCCAGGGATTTCATACTCCAACTCGAGAAACAGATCAAAAGACACTGAAGTTTCTGAGTAGTGTCTGCTGGAGTCTTTTATTCAGTGTCTACAATAAAGTGTTTACATTAAAGTTTTAAAGCTGGTAGTATTTATTAATAATTTAAGTATTGGTCTTTATGCAGGAAGAGTTGTAAATGAAACTTGATTAATCTCTAATAGAAATCTAATGGATTTGTTCAAACAGAACTTTGCTTTTTCCTCGCAGTAGGCAATAACCCATTTTCATGGAACAGCACAGTCAAGAGAAGTCTTAGAGGCCATTATGTTGTCTCCAGGAAACAGACTTCCGGAGGCTAAGTGGCCTGTGAAGGCCATTTCATAAGCTTATAGAAATATAAGGATTGGGACCCAGATGTCCAGAAGATTATGGGTCTTTTTCCTAGTATCATATACCTAAAAAAAAGGAACTGTCTATTTGGGGTGGAAGTGGGGAGTGAAAACATTTGTATTAAAAATTGGTTCATTGAGCAGTGGCCTATGCCTCTCTTGTGCACGTTCTCATTGCTATATTATTGAATAAGTCAACACCCTACTCACAAATTATGATCAATCTGAAGTGTGCATTTAGGAAAAGTGGTCCTCTAGTAAGGCCCATCCTTTGTCATCAAGAAAACAGTACTAATGATCATAACTGCTTTAAAGCCTCTTACAAAAATCTCTAAAGTTGATTCCACAATAAAATATTTACCAGAAAATATTCAATGATAAAAAAGGCAGTCAGTACACTCAGGAGATTGGTAAATATTTAGTCTTTAAATAAATGGATGAGGGTGTCAATTACAAATAATTATGTTAGATAAAAATAATGAAGGCTCTTCGCAGTTTGAATGTTTCATATGGAATCATATCTCTGCATAAAGATAAAAAAATGGAGACATGATTAAAGAATCCTATTAAAGACTTTGGGGAAAAATTGATGCTTATTTTGAGCAAATCTTTCTTTAAAGTGGTCTTTCTAGTTAGCTGGTGTATCTTGACAGTCATTTGTGGTGGTTGCTTTTGTTTAAGTTGGGAGGCATATTTATGCTCAGCAATCACTACAACGTGCCAAAGTTTGAAATATATTGGGCATGACTTAAATACCACCCCCAAAATTTCCACAATTGTAAGTTAGAAGATTCAGCTCTAAAACTCCAGATTTGCTAAATGACTCCTTAACACTGAGTGCAGCAGCAGCTGAGCAGTTTTCCTCTCTGGTGCAATCTGTATGTGTACCTGGCGGCCATATTTTCTTTTATCAGATACTGTTGCTAGGGCAACCACCTCCTTTGTAAGGGCTCAGGGTAGCTGCTTCTTTTTGGAAGGGCCTCTGGG
Organism: Symphalangus syndactylus; assembly: GCF_028878055.3. Taxonomy (NCBI): domain Eukaryota; kingdom Metazoa; phylum Chordata; class Mammalia; order Primates; family Hylobatidae; genus Symphalangus; species Symphalangus syndactylus. Next base: position 85,023,968 of record NC_072438.2, on the reverse strand, counting down.
CTGGTTGCCAGATTTGCAATACTCAAATTCAGGATTCCACTGTAGCTTACTTAACCCTTTCACTGGCCTGAGAATAAATGGAGTGCAAAAGCTTTTTTAATTTTTTTTTAAATTTTACTTTAAGTTCCGGGATACATATGCAGAATGTGCAGGTTTGTTACATAGGTATACATGTGCCATGGTGGTTTGCTGCACTTATCAACCTGTCATCTCGGTTTTAAGCCCTGGATGCATGAGGTATTTGTCCTAATGCTCTCCCTCCCCTTGCTCCAGACCCCCTGACAGGCCCTGGTGTGTGTTGTTCCCCTTCCTGTGTCCATATGCTCTTTGTTCAACTCTCACTTATGAGTGAGAACATTAAATGTTTGGTTTTCTGTTCCCGTGTTAGTTTTCTGAGAACGATGGCCTCCAGCTTCATCCATGTCCCTGCAAAGGACATGATCTCATTCTTCAAACCACTGCTCAAGGAAATAAGGACACAAACAAATGAAAAAACATTCCATGCTCATGGATAGGAAGAATCAATATCATGAAAATGGCCATACTGCCCAAAGTAATTTATAGATTCAATGCCATTCCCATCAAACTACCATTGACATTCTTCACAGAATTAGAAAAAAACTACTTTAAATTTCACATGGAACCAAAAAAGAGCCTGTATAACCAAGACAATCCTAAGCAAAAAGAACAAAGCTGGAGGCATCACACTATCTGACTTCAAACTATACTACAAGGCTACAGTAACCAAAACAGCTTTTATCCCAAAGGGAAGGAGAAGCTATCAGGTGACAAATCTAGAAATACTCTTTTACCAGGACACATACTGTGTTGAGAAGGAAAATAAAGGAGATTTTTGTTTTTAATAAAGAGAAGAAAATCATTGTTGATGTTTTTCAGGACAATTCACAAGGGTTATGATTTAAGTCTAATTTATACTTCTCTGATTCTAACTCCATAGAGGGCAAAAATCAGTTCACATTAATGAAAGGATTTTTAGTATATCCTTACTCTTCCCTACTGAGGCACAAAATGTAGCATTATTACAGAAGAAAAAAGCTTCTTAATCTAGTCTTACTGTAATCATTTCAGCAAACCATATTTCTTGAGTTCCTTCTATCCTACTTCCTTTATTGCTAGTCTCATTAGACTTCAAGAATGAGAAGAGAGGCTCACAGGTGTGTCTACCTTCTGACTCTTTCCAACTCTATCTATGAAACTGTTCACTTTATCTTTGAACTCTAATTATTAGAAATTTTTTATATTTTGATGCAGTCTGAGTGAAGCATCCATTTCTTTGTTCTACTTCTGTCCTTTGAAGTCATGTAGAAGAAATCTCAACCTTTATCCATATTACAGCTCTTTAGTAAAATTAAAAACAGCTGTTATGTCTCCCAAGTATGGCGGCCATGGAGTTTTGACTTCAAAAGACCTACTGGGGGAGCGTACTTGATTGACAGCCTCCAATGGCTGCACCTTTGGATGCTTAGGGGCATGGAAGCCAGGCCATTCTTACTTTGGGCTGCTTCCACCCCATGACTGAACACAGCTGCAAATCTAGAACAAAGCGATTCCTGTCCTATGGGAGATTCATCTAACAGCTAACTTTAGCTTGCCAACTTTCCATGGGTCTGGCCAAGACGTTTTTTTTTTAGAACCTTGCTATGATTTGAAGCTCTTCGTATACAATCCTTCAATTCTTCTTTCCACAGGTGGCAGAGCTATGCCAGAGCATTAAGACTCTTCTTATCTATTACTCCTCTCTCCCCCTTTATCTTTGTATACATCATAGATATTTTTCTAATGAATCTCTTGTGCATCCAGTTTATCTGCTTCTTGGGGGACTCAGACACACCAAGTGTGTTCTTTTTCAGGCTAAATATTCTCAGATAATCAGTCCTTAATATACATGGTAGCGCTTTGCAGACCTTTGTCTTCCAGATGCATTCCAGCCTCTCAATGTTCCTCTTAAGTGATGCACCATGTAGGAAAAACATTTCCCAGGGCTGTTTGAACAACACAGAACTGCACGCATTGTCAGTTCTTGTATTCTGAGTACAATGTTTTCTTTTTATTTTTTATTATTATACTTTAAGTTTTAGGATACATGTGCACAATGTGCAGGTTTGTTACATATGTATCCATGTGCCATGTTGGTGTGCTGCACCCATTAACTCGTCATTTAGCATTAGGTATATCTCCTAATGCTGTCCCTCCCCCCTCCCCCCACCCCACAACAGTCCCTGGAGTGTGATGTTCTCCTTCCTGTGTCCATGTGTTCTCATTGTTCAATTCCCACCTATGAGTGAGAACATGCAGTGTTTGGTTTTTTGTCCTTGCGATAGTTTACTGAGAATGATGGTTTCCAGCTTCATCCATGTCCCTACAAAGGACATGAACTCATTATTTTTTATGGCTGCATAGTATTCCATGGTGTATATGTGCCATATTTTCTTAATCCAGTCTATCGTTGTTGGACATTTGGGTTGGTTCCAAGTCTTTGCTATTGTGAATAGTGCCGCAAAAAACATACGTGTGCATGTGTCTTTATAGCAGCATGATTTATAGTCCTTTGGGTATATACCCAGTAATGGGATGGCTGGGTCAAATGGTATTTCTAGTTCTAGATCCCTGAGGAATCGCCACACTGACTTCCACAATGGTTGAACTAGTTTACAGTCCCACCAACAGTGTAAAAGTGTTCCTATTTCTCCACATCCTCTCCAGCACCTGTTGTTTCCTGACTTTTTAATGATCACCATTCTAACTGGTGTGAGATGGTATCTCATTGTGGTTTTGATTTGCATTTCTCTGATGGCCAGTGATGATGAGCATTTTTTCATGCATTTTTTGGCTGCATAAATGTCTTCTTTTGAGAAGTGTCTGTTCATATCCTTTGCCCACTTTTTGATGGATTGTTTGTTTTTTTTCTTGTAAATTTGTTTGAGTTCATTGTAGATTCTGGATATTAGCCCTTTGTCAGATGAGTAGGTTGTGAAAATTTTCTCCCATTTTGTAGGTTGCCTGTTCACTCTGATGGTGGTTTCTTTTGCTGTGCAGAAGCTCTTTAGTTTAATTAGATCCCATTTGTCAATTTTGGCTTTTGTTGCCATTGCTTTTGGTGTTTTAGATATGAAGTCCTTGCCCATGCCTATGTCCTGAATGGTATTGCCTAGGTTTTCTTCTAGGGTTTTTATGGTTTTAGGTCTAGCATGTAAGTCTTTAATCCATCTTTAATTAATTTTTGTATAAGGTGTAAGGAAGGGATCCAGTTTCAGCTTTCTACATATGGCTAGCCAGTTTTCCCAGCACCATTTATTAAATAGGGAATCCTTTTCCCATTGCTTGTTTTTGTCAGGTTTGTCAAAGATCGGATAGTTGTAGATATGTGGCATTATTTCTGAGGGCTCTGTTCTGTTCCATTGATCTATGTCTCTGTTGTGGTACCAGTACCATGCTGTTTTGGTTACTGTAGCCTTGTAGTGTAGTTTGAAGTCAGGTAGCATGATGCCTCCAGCTTTGTTCTTTTGGCTTAGGATTGGCTTGGCGATGCAGGCTCTTTTTTGGTTCCATATGAACTTTAAAGTAGTTTTTTCCAATTCTGTGAAGAAAGTCACACTAAAGTAGCTTGATGGGGATGCCATTGAATCTGTAAATTACCTTGGGCAGTATGGCCATTTTCAGGATATTGATTCTTCCAACCCATGAGCATGGAATGTTCTTCCATTTGTTTGTATCCTCTTATTTCATTGAGCAGTGGTTTGTAGTTCTCCTTGAAGAGGTCCTTCACATCCCTTGTAAGTTGGATTCCTAGGTATTTTATTCTCTTTGAAGCAACTGTGAATGAGGGTTCACTCATGATTTGGCTCTCTGTTTGTCTGTTATTGGTGTACAAGAATGCTTGTGATTTTTGTACATTGATTTTGTATCCTGAGACTTTGCTGAAGTTGCTTATCAGCTTAAGGAGATTTTCAGCTGAGACAATGGGGTTTTCTAGATATACAATCATATCATCTGCAAACAGGGACAATTTGACTTCCTCTTTTCCTAATTGAATACCCTTTATTTCCTTCTCCTGCCTGATTGCCCTGGCCAGAACTTCCAACACTATGTTGAATAGGAGTGGTGAGAGAGGGCATCCCTGTCTTGTGCCAATTTTCAAAGGGAATGCTTCCAGTTTTTGCCCATTCAGTATGATACTGGCTGTGGTTTTGTCATAGATAGCTCTTATGATTTTGAGATATGTCCCATCAATACCTAATTTATTGAGAGTTTTTAGCATGAAGGTTGTTGAATTTTGTCAAAGGCCTTTTCTGCATGTATTGAGATAATCATGTGGTTTTTGTCTTTGGTTCTGTTTATATGCTGGATTACATTTATTGATTTGCGTATGTTGAAAGAGCCTTGCATCCCAGGGATGAAGCCCACTTGATCATGGTGTATAAGCTTTTTGATGTGCTGCTGGATTCGGTTTGCCAGTATTTTATTGAGGATTTTTGCATCAATGTTCATCAAGGATATTGGTCTGAAATTCTGTTTTTTGGTTGTGTCTCTGCCAGGCTTTGGTATCAGGATGATGCTGGCCTCATAAAATGTGTTAGGGAGGATTCCCTCTTTCTATCGATTGGAATAGTTTCAGAAGGAATGGTACCAGTTCCTCTTTGTACCTCTGGTAGAATTCGGCTGTGAATCCATCAGGTCCTGGACTTTTTTTGGTTGGTAAGCTATTGATTATTGCCACAATTTCAGAGCCTGTTATTGGTCTATTCAGAGATTCAACTTCTTCCTGGTTTAGTCTTGGGAGGGTGTATTTGTCGAGGAATTTATCCTTTTCTTCTAGATTTTCTAGTTTATTTGCATAGAGGTGTTTGTAGCATTCTCTGATGGTAGATTGTATTTCTGTGGGATCGGTGGTGATATCCCCTTTATCATATTTTATTGAGTCTATTCGATTCTTCTCTCTTTTCTTCTTTATTAGTCTTGCTAGCGGTCTATCAATTTTGTTGATCTTTTCAAAAAACCAGCTCCTGGATTCATTAATTTTTTGAAGGGTTTTTTTGCATCTCTATTTCCTTCAGTTCTGCTCTGATCTTAGTTATTTCTTGCCTTCTGCTAGCTTTTGAATGTGTTTGCTCTTGCTTTTCTAGTTCTTTTAATTGTGATGTTAGGGTGTCAATTTTGAATCTTTCCTGCTTTCTCTTGTGGGCATTTAGTGCTATAAATTTCCCTCTACACACTGCTTTGAATGTGTCACAGAGATTCTGGTATGTTGTGTCTTTGTTCTCGTTGGTTTCAAAGAACATCTTTATTTCTGCCTTCATTTCGTTATGTAACCAGTAGTCATTCAGGAACAGGTTTTTGAGTTTCCATGTAGTTGAGCAGTTTTGAGTGAGTTTCTTAATCCTGAGTTCTAGTTTGATTGCACTGTGGTCTGAGAGACAGTTTGTTATAATTTCTGTTCTTTTACATTTGCTGAGGAGAGCTTTACTTCCAACTATGTGGTCAATTTTGGAATAGGTGTGGTGTGGTGCTGAAAAAAATGTATATTCTGTTGATTTGGGGTGGAGAGTTCTGTAGATGTCTATTAGGTCCACTTGGTGCAGAGCTGAGTTCAATTCCTGGATATCCTTGTTAACTTTCTGTCTCATTGATCTGTCTAATGTTGACAGTGGGGTGTTAAAATCTCCCATTATTATTGTGTGGGAGTTTAAGTCTCTTTGTAAGTCACTCAGGACTTGCTTTATGAATCTGGGTGCTCCTGTGTTGGGTGCATATATATTTAGGATACTTAGCTCTTCTTGTTGAATTGATCCCTTTACCATTATGTAATGTCCTTCTTTGTCTCTTTTCATCTTTGTTGGTTTAAAGTCTATTTTATCAGAGACTAGGATTGCAACCTCTGCCTTTTTTTGTTTTCCATTTGCTTGATAGATCTTCCTCCATCCCTTTATTTTGAGTCTGTGTGTGTCTGTGCACGTGAGATGAGTTTCCTGAATACAGCACACTGATGGTCTTGACTCCTTATCCAATTTGCCAGTCTGTGTCTTTTAATTGGGGCATTTAGCCCATTTATATTTAAAGTTAATATTGTTATATGTGAATTTGATCCTGTCACTATGATGTTAGTTGGTTATTTTGCTTGTTAGTTGATGCAGTTTCTTCCTAGCCTTGATGGTCTTTACAATTTGGCATGTTTTTGCAGTGGCTGGTACCGGTTGTTCCTTTCCATGTTTAGTGCTTCCTTCAGGAGCTCTTTTAGGGCAGGCCTGGTGGTGACAAAATCATCAGCATTTGCTTGTCTGTAAAGTATTTTATTTCTCCTTCACTTATGAAGCTTAGTTTGGCTGGATATGAAATTCTGGGTTGAAAATTCTTTTCTTTAAGAATGTTGAATATCGGCCCCCACTCTCCTCTGGCTTGTAGGGTTTCTGCCAAGATATCAGCTGTTAGTCTGATGGGCTTCCCTTTGTGGGTAACCCGACCTTTCTCTCTGGCTGTCCTTAACATTTTTTCCTTCATTTCAACTTTGGTGAATCTGACAATTATGTGTCTTGGAGTTGCTCTTCTTGAGGAGTATCTTTGTGGCGTTCTCTGTATTTCCTGAATCTGAATGTTGGCCTGCCTTGCTAGATTGGGGAAGTTCTCCTGGATAATATCTTGCAGAGTGTTTTCCAACTTGGTTCCATTCTCCCCATCACTTTCAGGTACACCAATCAGACGTAGGTTTGGTCTTTTCACATAGTCCCATATTTCTTGGAGTCTTTGTTCGTTTCTTTTTATTCTTTTTTCTCTGAACTTCCCTTCTCGCTTCATTTCATTCATTTCATCTTCCATCACTGATACCCTTTCTTCCAGTTGATCACATCGGCTACTGAGGCTTCTGCAATCTTCACGTAGTTCTCAAAACTTGGCTTTCAGCTCCATCAGCTCCTTTAAGCCCTTCTCTGCATTGGTTATCTTAGTTATACATTCATCTATTTTTTTTTTCAAAGTTTTTAACTTCTTTGCCATTGGTTTGAATTTCCTCCCATAGCTCGGAGTAGTTTGATCATCTGAAGCCTTCTTCTCCCAACTCGTCAAAGTCATTCTCTGTCCAGCTTTGTTCCATTGCTGGTGAGGAACTCCGTTCCTTTGGAGGAGGAGAGGTGCTCTGATTTTTAGAGTTTCCAGTTTTTCTGCTCTGTTTTCTCCCCATCTTTGTAGGTTTTTCTACTTTTGGTCTTTGATGATGGTGATCTACAGATGGGTTTTTGGTGCAGGTGTCCTTTCTGTTTGTTAGTTTTCCTACTACCAGACAGGACCCTCTGCTGCAGGTCTGTTGGAGTTTGCTAGAGGTCCACCCCAGACCCTGTTTGGCTGGGTGTCAGCAGAGGTGGCTGCAGAACAGCGGATTTTTGTGAGACCGCAAATTCAGCTGTCTGATTATTCCTCTGGAAGTTTTGTCTCAGAGGAGTACCTAGCCGAGTGAGGTGTCAGTCTGTCCCTACTCGGGGGTGCCTCCCAGTTAGGCTGCTCGGGGGTCAGGGACCCACTTTAGGAGGCAGTCTGCCCGTTGAATTTCACGATGGCATTAACATTTTGGGCAGTTTTATCACTCTGTTGATTCATACTGAGCATGTAGAAAACCAAATGAAGAGTTTGGATTTAGTCAAATAAAATTCAAGAATACTTCAGCTGTCCTATTCAAGCATTGTGGAATTTGAATCCACTAAGAGCTTTTCACATGCACTATTTGTAATAAAATTCCTCCTGTTCTGTCCCGTACAGGCAATTATCCTAGGCATAGGTATTCACATCTGTTCTAAGTTTATTTTATTAGATAAATTCAGGAATTTCTACCATCCATTATATTAGCATTAGTATAAGCTTGTACTTATGTAGGTCTTGTACTTGTACAAGTATAGGCCTTGTACTTCCTGCCACTTTGGAATTTCATAAGTATGACAGCAATATTTATATTACAACTATTGACCAAAATGCATAGACACCACGAAAGAGAAGTCGCAAGATATGTTAAATCAATCATCACCTTTGGGAAAGGTCATTAATTCAATAACATATCTGCAAAATTGTATTGCCATTCATAGCATATTTCTCCGTCTTTTCTGTAAGAAATTTTCAAGTGTATTACGCAAACATAAGTAGAACACACTTCAAAGCATTTTCTTAGTCTATAAATAAACTATAATAAAATACTATATGGCTTGCTTTTAACCTATGTAGGTACTCAATGTTTATTAATTTCTTCCCTCTTTCTGGCGTACATTCATATTTGAAGTTATTCTGAAATGTAAAAGGGGTGGGATAATTTCTGAATATGTCTCACTATTAGTAACAAAGTTTGTCTTGATACTATTATGCATGTAAATGGTTAATAATATTTCAACTCATTGTGTAAAAGCAATTTAGTTGTAAGATTTTTTTTTCTCAGTAAGACCCTTTTCAAAATGAGGTTCTTAGAAGGCAGTTTGTCAGAGAATCATGACCAACCCCTTGCCTCCCCATCCCTACACAAAACAAAACCAAAAACCTCACTGAGAGGTGAAAAAGAATTCTAAGTGTAAAGAAAATTTCAGTTAACATGATTAAAGCTCACTTAGGTAGAATTCCTAAAACCTTTCAGTGTCTCTCATTTATCATTGTTACAGGAATTTGGAGATTTGTAATACAAGATTATTTAATGCTTAGCAATATTGTGTTTCCCATGGATAGTCACACAGAATGTTGACTTAGACTTTCCTGTTCTCCCTTCTTTACTTTTCAGTAACACAAATCATTTGTGCATATTGGTCAAATACAAGTTTCCAAGCAAAATATTTAAAAAGAACTAAATGAACAGAAATACATTTATTCTAAAACTACCAGGAAAGAGTACATGTTTGGAAAAAAAAGACGTAGTGTTTCCATTCTCTCAAGAGTTATATGTGTGTGTGTGTGTGTGTGTATCTATATCTATATATATCTCTCTCTATATATTAAAGTTGGTGCAAAAGTAATTGCGGTTTTTGCCATTTTTTTTAAATTTTATTTGAAATTGTGAGTGACATGAAATAATTTTTTGTGATAATGGACATACCTATCTTGATTGTAGGATTGTAGTGGTGATTGCACCGATGTCTACATTTGTCAAAGTGCACACACACAGACACACACTTATCTATATACGTGCAAAAAAATTTGTGTAAGCCAAAATTATAGGAATTTAAGTGGTATTTAAAATTTTACCAAATATTTAAAATATACAAGATAAATTGTTAAAACTGGATCTACTATTACTGACAGTCACTTTTTATAAAATTTATAATATAAACTCACATCTGTAAAGATATCTACTGCTTGATTCTTTTAAGCATTTTAATCAAGCAGAGAATGAAGATGATGCACATAGAAGGGATCATCTAGGGAACAGAATATTTATTTGAATTGTCCATTCAATTTAGGTATCCTCTTCCAAAATATCCTAAAAGATCAATTTTGGGGTGGAAGAAACTTTTTTTTTTTTTTTAAAGATAGAGTTTTGCTCTTGTTGCCCAGGCTGGAGTGCAGAGGTGCGATCTCGGCTCACTGCAACCTCCACCTCCCGAGTTAAAGCGATTCTTCTGCCTCAGCCTCCCAAATAGCAGGGATTACAGGAGCCCACCACCATGCCCGACGCACTTGTATTTTTAGTAGGGATGGGGTTTTGCTAAATTGTCCAGGCTGGTCTTGAACTCCTGACCTCAAATTATCTGTCTGCCTCGGCCTCCCAAAGTGCTGGGATTACAGGTGTGAGCCACCGTGCCTGGCCAAGAAACATTTTTTTAAATTAAATTTATTGGGTTATTGTTTACAACCAATAAAATATCCCAGTCTAAGAATATAGATTGGCGCATTTTGACAGGTGTAGACACCCCTGTAACCATGACTATAATCAAGATATATATTTCCATCATCACAGAAAATTCCTTTGTGTCATCCACAGCTCCAGGTAACTGCTGATGTACTTTCTGTCACAATATATTAGTTTTTCTTTTCTATGATTGTATATAAATGTAATCATAATGTAAATGCTCTTGTGTTCTGGCTTCTAATCGGCACATTGTTGGGATTCATCCATGTTTTGTGTGAACGAGTATTCTGTTACTTTTTTTTTTCTTTAACTTTTATTTTAAGTTTCAGCATACATGTGCAGGATGTGCAGGTTTGTTACGTAGGTAAACATGTGCCATGGTGGTTTGCTGCACAGATCAACCCATCACCCATGTATTAAGACCAGCATCTATTAGCTATTCTTCATGATGCTCTCCCTCTCCCTACCCATGAGAGGTCCCAGTGTGTGTTATTGCCCACCACGTGCCCATGCATTCTCATCGTTCAGCTCCCACTTCTAAGTGAGAACATGCAGTGTTTGATTTTCTGTTCCTGTGTTAGTTTGTTGAGGGTAACAGTTTCCAGCTCCATTCATGTCCCTGCAAAGAACATAATCTTGTTCCTTTTTGTGGTTGCATAGTGTATATGTACCACATTTTCTTTAGTCTATCACCGATGGGCATTTGGGTTGATTTTACATCTTTGCTATTGTGAATACTTCTGCAATGAACATATGTGTGCAAGTATCTTTATAATCGAATAATTTATATTTCTTTGGGTATATACTCGGTAACAGAATTGTTAGGTCAAATGGTATTTCTGCCTCTAGATCTTTGAGGAATTGCTACACTGTCTTACACAGTGGTTGAACTAATGTACGTTCTGACCAGCAGAATAAAAGTGTTCTTTTCTATCCACAACCTTGCCAGCATCTGTTCTTTCTGGACTTTTTAATAATCACCTGTCTGACAGGTATGATATGGTATCTCATTGTGGTTTTCATTTGCATTTGTCTAATAATCAGTGATGTTGAGCTCTTCTTCATATATTTGTTGGCCACATAAATGTCTTCTTTTGAGAAGTGTCTGTTCATGTTCTTTGCCTACTTTTTAATGTTTTTTCTTTTCTTGTAAATTTAAGTTCCTCATAGACTCTGCATATTAGACCTTTGCCAGATAGATAGATTGCAAAAATTTTCTCCCATTCTGTAGCTTGTCTTTTCAAACCGATAGTTTGTTTTGCTGTGCAGAAGCTCTTTAGTTTAATTAGATCCCATTTGTCAATTTTCATTTTTGTTACAATTGCTTTTGGCATTTTTGTCATGAAATCTTTGCCCATGCCTATGTCCTGAATAGCATTACCTAGATTTTCTTCTAGGGTTTTTATAGTTTTGGGTTTTACATTTAAATCTTTAATTTATCTTGAGTGAAGTTTTGTATACAAGGTGTAAGGGAGGGGTCCCGTTTCAATTTTCTGCATATGGCTAGCCAGTTCTCCCAGCACCATTTATTAAATATGGATTCCTGCCTCCATTGTTTGTTTATGGCAGGTTTCTTGAAGATCAGATGCTTGTAGGTACATGGTCTTATTTCTGAGTTCTCCATTCTGTTCCATTGATCTATGCATCTGTTTTTGTACCAGTACCATACTGTTTTGGTTACTGTAGCCTTGTGGTATAGCTTAAAGTCAGGTAGCATGATGCCTCCAGCTTTGTTCTTTTTGTTTAGGATTGTCTTGGCTATTCAGGCTCTTTTTTGGTTTCATATAAACTTTAAAATGGTTTATTCTAATTCTGTGAAAAATGTCAATGTTAGTTTAATGGGAATAGTATTGAATCCATAAATTACTTTGGGCAGTATGGCCATTTTCATGATATTGATTCTTCTGAACCATGAACATGGAATGTTTTTCGAGTTGTTTGTGTCCTCTCTGATTTCCTTGAGCAGTGGTCTATAGTTGTCCTTGAAGAGGTTCTTCACTTCACTTGTTAGCTGTGTTCCTAGTTATTTTATTCTGTTTGTGGCAATTGTGAATGGGAGTTCATTCATGATTTGGCTCTTGGCTTGTCTGTTGTTGGTGTTATAGGAATGCTAGTGATTTTTGCACATTGATTTTGTATCCTCAGACTTTGCTGAATTTTCTTATCAGCTTAAGAAGCTTTTGGGCTGAGACAATAGGATTTTCTAGATATATAGGATAATGTCATCTGCAAACAAAGATAATTTGACTCCTCTCTCCCTATTTGAATACCTTTATTTCTTTCTCTTGTCTGATTGCCCTGGCCAAAACTTCTAGTACTATGTTGAATAGGCATGGTGAGAGAGGGCGTCCTTGTCTTGTCCCAGTTTTCAAGGGGAATGCTTCCATCTTTCTTCCATTCAGTATGATATTGGCTGTAGGTTTGTCATATATGACTGTTATTATTTTGAGGTATGTTTCTTCAATACCTAGTTTATTGAGAGTTTTTAACACGAAGGAGCTTGAATTTTATCAAAGTGCTTTTCTGCATCTATTGAGAAAATCATGTGGTTTTTGTCTTTAGTTCTGTTTGTGTGATGAATTACATTTATTGATTTGCATATGTTGAACCAACCTTGCATCCCAGGGATGAAGCCAACTTGATCATGGTGGATAAACTTTTTGATGTGATGCTGGATTCTGATTACCAGTATTTTATTGAGGATTTTTGCATTAAAGTTTATCAGATATATTGACCTGAAGTTTCCTTTTTCTTGTTGTATCTCTGCCAGGTTTTGGTATCAGGATGATGCTGGCCTCATAAAATGAGTTAGGGAGGAGACCCTTCTTTTCAATTGTTTAGAATAGTTTCAGTCAAAATGGTATTATCTCTTCTTTGTACCTCTGGTAGAATTCAGCTGTAACTCTGTCTGGTTCTGGGCTTGGTTGGTAGGCTATTTATTACTGCCTCCATTCAGAACTCATTTTTGGTCTACTCAGGGATTTGATTTCTTCCTGGTTCAGTCTTCAGAGAGAGTATGTGTCCAGGAATTTATCCATTTCTTCTAGATTTTCTAGTTTATGTGTGTAGAAGTGTTTATAGTGTTCTCTGATAGTTGTCTGTACGTCGGTGGCGTCAGTGTTGATATCCCCTTTATCATTTCTTATTGTGTCTATTTGAGTCTTCTCTCTTTTCTTCTTTGTTAGTCTAGCTAGTGGTCTATTTTATTTTATTTTTTCAAAAAATCAGTGCCTGGATTTGTTGATTTTTTTAAGGTTTTTTTTTGTGTCTCTATTTCCTTCAGTTCTGCTCTGATCTTGGTTATTTCTTGTCTTCTGGTAGCTTTGGGATTTGTTTGCTCTTGGTTCTGTAGTTCTTTTAGTTGTGTTGTTAGGTTGTTAATTTGAGTTGATGTAAGGATTTAGTGCTATAAATTTCCCTCGTAGCATTGCTTTAGTTGTGTCCCAGACATTCTGGTACATTGTCTTTTTTTGTTCTTATTAGTTTCAAAGAACTTCTTGATTTCCACCTTAATTCATTATTTATTCAGGATGAATTCAGTAGCAGGTTGTTCAATTTCCATGTAGTTGTGTGGTTTTCAGTAAATTTCTTAGTCTTGAGATCTAATTTGATTGTGCTGTAATCTGAGAGAGTGTTTGTTATAATTTCAGTTCTTTTGCATTTGCTGAGGAGTGGTTTACTTCCAATTATGTGATTAATTTTAGAGTAACTGCCATGTGGTGATGAGAAGAATGTATATTCTGCTGTTTTGGGGTGAAGAGTTTTGTAGATATCTATCAGGTTTGCTTGATCCAGAGCTGAGTTCAGGTCATGAATATATTTGTTAATTTTCTGTCTTAATGATCAGTCTAATATTGTTAGTGGGGTGTTAAAGTCTCTCTCTATTATTGTGTGGGAGTCTAAATCTCTGCATATACATTTAGGATAGCTAGCTATTTTTGTTGAATTGAACCCTTTACCGTTATGTAATATCCTTCTTTTACTGTTTTGATCTTTGTTGGTTTAAAGTCTGTTTTGTCAGAAACTAGGATCGTGACCCCTGCTTTTTTCTATTTTCCATTTGTGTGGTAAATTTTCCTCCGTCTATTTTTTTTGTGCCTATGTGTATCTTTGCACATGAGATTGGTCTCTTGAAGATAGCATATCAATGAATATTAGCTCTATCCAACTTGCCATTATGTTTCTTTTAATTGGGGGCATTTGGCCCATTTACATTTAAGGTTAATATTGTTATGTGTGAATTTGATTCTGTCATTGTGATGCTAGCTGATTATTTTGCAGACTTGTTTATGTGGCTGCTTCATAGTGTCACTTGTCTGTGTACTTCAGTGTATTTTTGTAGTGGCTGGTACCAGTTTTTCTTTTCCATATTAGTGCTTCCTTCAGCAGCTCTTTCAAGGCAGGCCTGGTGGTGACAAATTCCCTCAGCATTTGCTTGTCTCAAAAGGATGTTATTTCTCCTTTGCTTATGAAGCTTAGTTTGGTCAGATATAAAACTCTGGGTTAGAAATTCTTAAGAATGTTGGATATTGGCCCCCAAACTCTTCTTGTTTGTAGAGTTTCCTCTGAGAGGTCCACTGTTAGTTTGATAGGTTTCCCTTTGTAGGTGACCTGGCCTTTCTCTCTGGCTGCCCTGACGTTTTTTTTTTTTCTTTTCAACCTTAGATTATGTGTCTTGGGGTTGATCTTCTCATGGAGTATCTTACTGGGGTTCTTGGGGTTTCCTGGATTTGAATGTTGGCCTGTCTTGCTAGGTTGTGGAAGTTCTCTTGGATGATATCCTGAAGTATGTTTTCCAGCTTTGTTCAATTCTCCCCATCTCTTTCAGGTACCACAATCAGTTGTAGGTTTGGTCGTTTTACATAGTTCCATATTTCTCAGAGGTCTTATTTGTTCCTTTTCGTTCCTTTTTTTGCTGTTGGCCCGTTTGATTTCAGAAAGATAGTCTTCAAGCTCTGAGATTCTTTCCTCCACTTGGTCTATTCTGCTATTGATACTTGTGATTGCATTGTGAATTTCTCATGTTGTGCTGTTCAGCTCCATCAGTTCAGTTATGTGCCTCTCTAAATTGGCTATTCTGGTTATCAGCTACTGTACTATTTTATCATGATTCTTAGCTTCTTTGCATTGGGTTACAATATGCTCCTTTAGCTCAGTGCAGTTTGTTATTACCCACCTGCTGAAGCCTAATACTGTGAATTCATCCATCTCAGCCTTAGCCCAATTCTGTGCCCTTGCTGGAGAGGTGTTGCAGTCATTTGGAGGAGAAGAGTCACTCTGGCTTTTTGAGTGTTCAGCATTTTTGTGTTGATTCTTTCTCATCTTTGTGGGCTTATCTACCTTCAATTTTTAGAGTTGCTGACCTTTTAATGCGGTTTTTGGGGACTTTTGTTGATGTTTCTTTCTGTTTCTTTGTCTTTTAACAGTCAGGCCATTCTTTGGTGTATGGATATGGAGCATTGGGTCTGCTCCACAGTCAGTTGCCTCAACTTTTCCCTTACCTGGAGGTATCACCAGTGAAGGCTACAAAACAGCAAAGGTGGCAGTCTTCTCTTACCTCTGGGAGCTCCAACTCAGGCAGGTACTGACCTGTTGCTGGCCCAGAAGCTCCTGTAGGAGGTGTTTGGAGACCCCTGTTGGGAGGTCTCACCCAGTCAGGAGAGACAGGATCAGAGACCCACTGAAAGAAGCAGACTGGCTGCTTTTTGGTAGAGCAGATGTACTGCATTGGGGGGAACTCTTTCCTTCCTTGTCCAGATAGCTGAGTCGACTAAACCACAGGACATCGATCACTTCTCCCTCAAGGGGCTCTGTCCCAGAGAGAGATCAGAGTTCTGTCCATATAATCCTGGCTGGAGTTTCTCAAATTCTCACAGGGAGACCCCACTCAGTGAGGAGGGATAAATCATGGTCCTACTTAAAGAAGCAGTCTGGCTGTGATGTGACAAACCAGCTGTGCTGTGACAGGGGGGACTCCTCCTCATCGGGACTGTCTGGGCTCCCTGGAGCCTGCAGGCTAGAACAGCTGAGTTTGACCTAACCACAGAAATGGCAGCTGCCCCTCCCCCTGGGAACTCCTCTTCCTCAGGCAGTCTCCAGCCTGTTGCACTGGCTGGCTGGAATTCCAAGCCAGTGGCTCTTAACTTGTGAGATGCCTTAGAAGTGGGGAAGTAGGGCGCACTGAACAATGGTGCTTGGCTCCCTGGATTCAGCCTCCTTCCTAAGGGAGTGTACGGATGCATCTCCTGCCTTGCCAGGATTCCCAGAGCCAGAGTGTGTAAAACTCCTGGGTCTCTGTGAAGAGACTGTGCACAGCTCTGTGTAACGAATCCAAGGCCCTGATTGCATGGTCTCGTGTGGATCTCCTGATCCATGGTCTGCAAAGATCTATGGGAGAAGCATGGTTTCCTGGGCAGGGTTGCATAATCACTCAGGGATTTCTGTGGCTGAGGGTGGAAGTTCCTTCAGCTCTGTGCTACTCCTGGGTGGGCTGTTGCACCAGCCTGCTTTTCTTTGTTCTCTGTGGGTTGAGTTTTTTACCTGGTTAGTCTCGATGTTAGAACCTGGATATTTCAGTTGAAACTTTTGAATTCACTGCCATTTTCATTCCTCTCCATGAGCGCCATGAACTGCAGCTGCTTCTAATTGGCCATGGTAAATTAGAATGGCAAGTTGGATAGAGCTGAGACCCATTGGTATGCTGTCTTCAAAAGACCCATCTCGTGTAAAGATACACATAGGCTCTAACTGGCCATCTTGGCCTTTCCTATTCTGTTACTTTTTACTTCCTTTAAATGCATAGCATTTTTTATTCATTTACATGTTGATAGTCATTTGGATTTTTCCAATTTTTGGCTAATATGAAAAAATCCATGTATAATTTTATGACATATGCTTTCATTTCTTTTAGTAAGTATCAGTAAAAATGCTTCATCATATAACAAGTATATGTTTATCTTTATAAAACTATGTCTAATTGTTTTCCAAAGTGGTCAGATTATTTTATATTTCCACTAATAATATATGAGAGGGAGCTCATATATTATTGGATTATTTTACATTTCCACTAATAATAATTCTGGAAGCTCTACATCCCCATCAGCACTGAGTATGGTCAGCCTTTTCCATTTACCTAGTCTACTGGATGTGTAGAGGTATTTCATTGAGGAATTAATTTTCATTTAGCTAATCACTATTAAAATCAAGTGTATTTTTTATGTGCATATTGGCTATTCTTGAATATATTCTTTTTTGAAGTATCTGTTTAAATTGTTTTTCTATTTTTAATAGGGTTGTCTTCTTATTGTATTCTGAATTTTAAAAATATTCCAGATACAAGCTTTGACATGTGTATGAGTATTTTTTTTCATTCTGTTTGTCTCTTCTTATTCTCAAAGGAGTCTTTTGAATAACAGAAGATTTCAATCTTATGAAGTATAGTTTGTTAATTGTTTTCTATGTATGTGATCAATTTATCTGTGATAGGCACATTTATGTCTTCCTTTTGAAACTATGCCTTTTTTTTTTTTTTTTTTTTTTTTTTGCACTGGTGATACAATCCTGAATAAAAGTGATGAAAGCAAGTACTTTGCTTTGCTTCCATTCTTAGAGAAAAAGTTTTCAGGCTTTTATCATTAAACATTATGTTAGCCATGGGAGTTTTAGAGATACTTTTTATTAAGTTGAGAACGTTTCTTTTAATCAATATTTTGATATAATTTTTTTAATCAAAAGAGGTTTCAAATTTTTTGAAATGTTTGTTCTGTATCTACTGAGATGATTATATAAAATTCCCACATTCTTATGTTAATGACATGAATTACACATCAACTTTGCATTCCTGGGATAAACAAATTTCACTTTTTCAGGTTTCATTTTCTTGATGTTGTTGAATGTGGTTTCTAAATATTGTATTAAGAATATTGCTTCTCAATAATAAGAATATTATTAATTTTATTATTAGTAATATTCTTCTTAATAGTAAGAATATTACTTCCTAATACCATGTTTGTGGTAGTCAGAATAATGGCTCCCCCAAATATGTCCACACCCTAATCCATTTTATCTGTGACTTTGCTACATCACATGGAAAAAGGAACTTCAAAGATGTGTTTCAAGTTAAAAACCATGAGCTGGGGATTATTCTGCATTATCAGAGTGAGGCCAATCTAATGACAAGAGTCTTTAAAAAAGTAGATAAGCTTTCCTGGTGGTGGTCAGGGAGATATGTCAACAGAAGCAAGGTCAGAGAGACATGGTGTTGCAGGCTTTAAAGATGGAGGAAAATAGCTATAAACCAATGCATGTGGGTGGCCTCTAGAGACAGGAAAAGGCAAGGAAATGGATACTGTACTACAGCACCAAGAAAGGAATGCAGCCCTGCCAATCCTTGATTTTATTCCAGTGTGTCAGATTTCTGACTTACAGACCTATACGATAATAAATCTGTGTTAAGCTTGTAAGTTTGTGGAAATTTGTTTCAGTAACAGCAACAACAAAAAACTAATACAATGTTCATGAAAGATATTTGTTGGTAGGTTTCTTGTAGTTTTCTTCTTATTTATTATCAAGGTAATACTGGCCTTATAAAATGAGCTAAAAAGTGTTCTGTCCTGTTAAATTTTATAAAAAGATTTGTGTTATTTTGCATTACTTCTATCAGAGATGTTCAACAGATTTCACCAATGAAGCTATCTTAACCTGTACCTTTCTTTGTGAGCAGGTTCTAAATTAAAGTTTGAATTATTTAATGATTATAGAGCATTTCACAGTTTCTAAATTCTCTTGTCTGTTTTTACATTTCACATATTTGTTTATTTTAGTTAAATCTTTGAATTAATTAAACTAATATTCCCTTAGGATTTTTCCAATGTCTGTAGGATCTATAGTAGTACTCCCTCATTTATTCTTAAAACTGTTAATTTGCTTCCTCTCATTTTTACTTGATCATTACAGCTAGAAATTAATCAGTTCATCTACATTTTCAAATTAGCAGCTTTTAGATTTTTTATTTATTTTCCTGTTTGCCAGATTTTTATGTTACCGATTTCTGCTCAGATTTTCATTATATTCTTTCTTCTATATACTTTGGATTTAACTTGCTTGCTTGTTTCTTAAAATAAAACTTAGACCATTGTTTTAGCCCTTTTCTAATATAAGTATTTACAGCTATGTATTTTTCTTTACTCACTCTTTTATCTCCACTTTCAAAATTCTGATGATTTAATTTTATTTTCCTTCAGTTAAAATGATCTGGGTTTTCTTTTTTGACTCATGGAGTATTTAGAAGTGTGATAATTAATTTCCAAATACTTGCCAGTTTTCCAGACATTGCTTTTTTCCTCATATTGTTGTGTTTTATTTCTAATTTAGTTTTATTATAGTCAAAGAACATACTCTGTAAAGTGTCAATACTTTGAAATTCATTGGGAATTGTATTATGACCCAGAAAATGGTATAACTGTGACATTTTCATGTGCGTTTGAACAGACTGTATTAGGCAGTAAAGGAATGAGTATTTAAAAATATGAATTACATCAAGTGTGTCAGTAGCGTTCAAATGTTCTGTACATTTACTGATTTTATGTTTACTTGAAATTACTGGAAGAAGAATGTTGAAATCTCTAAATGTAATTGAAAAGTCTCTACTTTTCTTTGAAGTTTGTCTGTTTTGCTTCACTACTTGAGCAGCTCTGTTATTAAATGCATACATACTTGGGATTATTATGTCTCTTTGATGAATTGAACTTTTTTTGTATTGTGGCTGTCCCTTTTTTCTTTTGGTAATATTTCTTATGAGGTTTACTTTCTCAAATATTACTATAGACATTTCAATTTTCTTATAATCGATGATTGCATGATCTAAGTTTCTCCATTCTTTGTCATTTAAACTCTTGGCCACTTTATAAATAAGTGGAAAGAGAAATTGATTAATGGGTACAAATAATATATTTTCATAGAAGAAATAAGATCTAGTGTTCAATAGAGCAGTAGGGTGAATATACAATAATCAATTGTATTTCAAAATAGCTAGAGGAGAATAATTAGAATGTTTCCAGCATAAAGAAAAGAAAATATTTAAGGTGGTGGGTATCCCAATTACATTGACTTAATTTTACAAATTATGTGAATGTATTAAATTGTCATGTGCATCCTGAAAATATGTACCTTTATTATGTATCAGTAAAATTTTAAAAGTGATATACAGATAGCATGTATTTGCTTACCGACAATATATAGTTAGTAACTGTTTATTTGGATCTTTTCTCTTTTCTTCTTTAGTAGTCTAGCTAGTGACCTATCTTATTAATCTTTTCAAAAAACCAATTCCTGAATTCACTGATCTTTTGAATGTTTTTTTTTGTCATGATTTCTTTCAGTTCAGCTCTGATTTTGGTTATTTCTTGTCTTCTGCTAGCTTTGAGGTTGATTTGTTATTGCTTCTGTAATTCTTTCAGTTGTAATGTTAGGTTGTTAATTTGAGATCATTCTAAATTTTCAATATGGGTTTTTAGTGCTATGAATTTCTCTCTTAATACTGCCTTAGCTGTGTCCAGAGATTCTGGTTTGTTGTATCTTTGTTCTCATTAGTTTCAAAGAACCTCTTGAATTCTGCCTTAATTTTACCCAAAAGTCATTCAGGAGAATGTTGTTTAACTTTCATGTATTTGAATTGTTTTGAACAATTTTCTTAGTCTTGACTTCTATTTGTATTCCGCTTTTGTCTGAAAGTGTGTTTGGTATGATTTCCATTCTTTTGCCTTTGCTGAGAATTGTTTTATGTCCAATCACATGGTCAACTTTAGAGTATGTGCCATATGGCAATGAGAAAAATGTATATTCTGTTTTTGAATAGAGAGTTCCGCAGATGTCTATTGGATCCATTAGGTGCAATGTTGAGTTCAGGTCCTGAATATCTTTGTTAATTTTCTGCCTCATTGATCTGTCCAATACTGTAAGTGGAGTGTTGAAGTCTCTTACTATTATTGAGTGGGAGTCTATATCTCTTTGTAGATCTCTAAGAACTTGGTTGAGAATCTAGGTGCTTCAGTGTTAGGTGCATATACATTTAGGACAGTTAGGTCTTCTTGTTGAGTTGAACCCTTTACCATTATGTAATGCCCTTCTTTGTCTTTTTTGATCTTTGTTGGTTTAAAGTCTGTTTCATTTATTTTATTTTATTTTTTTTTGAGACGGAGTCTTGCTGTCACCCAGGCTGGAGTGCAGTGGCATGATCTCGGCTCACTGCAGGCTCCGCCCCCCCGGGGTTCATGCCATTCTCCTGCCTCAGCCTCCCGCATAGCTGGGACTACAGGTGCCCGCCACCTCGCCTGGCTAATTTTTTGTATTTTTAGTAGAGATGGGGTTTCACCGTGTTAGCCAGGATGGTCTCAATCTCCTGACCTCGTGATCCGCCCACCTCGGCCTCCCAAAGTGCTGGGATTACAGGCCTGAGCCACCATGCCCGGCAAGTCTGTTTCATTTAATATGAGCATTGCAACCCTGCTTTTTTCTGTTTTTAATTTGCTTGGTAGATTTTCCCCCACCCCCTTATTTTGAGCCTATGTGGGTCATTTCATGTGAGATGAGTCTCTTGGAGACAGGATACAATTAGGCCCTAGTTTTTTATATACCTTGCCACTCTGTGTGTTTTAAGTGGGGGCATTTAGCCTGTTTATATTCAAAGTTTTTATTGATGTATGTGGATTTGATAGAATTTCTCCCCAGAAAATGGGTTTTTATTCTCTATCGCATTGTCAGTCTGCAAATTTTTCAAACTTTTATGCTCTGCTTTCTTTTGAACATTTTACTGCTTAGTAATTTCTTCTGCCAGATACCGTAAATCATCTCTCTGAAGTTCAAAGTTTCACAGATCTCTAGGGTGGAGGTAAAATGCTGCCAGTTTTTCATTTTGCATAGCAAGAATCACCTTTACTCCAGTTCCCAAGAAGTTCCTCATTTCCATCTGAGCCCACCTCAGCCTGGACTTCATTATCCATATCACTATCAGCATTTTGATCAGAGCCATTCAACAAGTCTCTAGGAAGTTCCAAACTTTCTCACGTATTCCTGTCTTCTTTTGAGCCCTCCAAACTGTTCCAACCTCTGCCTGTTACCCAGTTCCAAAGTTGCTTCCATATTTTCAGGAATCTTTATAGTAGCACCCAACTCCTGGTACCAATTTACCGTATTAGTGGACTCTCACACTGCTAGGAAGGCATACTTGAGACTGGATAATTTATAAAGAAAAGGGATTTAATTGACTCACAATTCTGCATTGCTGGGGAGGCCTCAGGAAACTTACAATCATGGCAGAAGGTGAAGGAGAAGCAGGCGCCTTCTTCAAGGTGGCAGGATGGAGTGAGTACAAGCAGAAGAAATGCCAGACACTTATCAATCCACTAGATCTCGTAAGACTCACTCATTGTCATGAAAGCAGCATAAGAGAAACTGCCCCCATGATCCAGTTACCTCCACCTGGTCCTGCTCTTGACACATAGGGATTATGGGGATTACAATTCAAGGTGAGATTTGGGTGGGTACCTAGAGCCAAACCGTATCAATCTGCTTATCTTAAAAGGATCTCATTTCTCCTTTGCTTAGAAAACTTAGTTTGGCTGGATATGAAATTTTTGGTTCAAAAATTTTTTCTTTAATAGTGTTGAATATAGGCCCCCAATCTCTTCTTGTTTGTAGGGTTTTAGCTAAGAGGTCCACTGTTAGTCTGATGATATTCTCTTTGTAGGTGACCAACTGTTTTTCTCCACCTGCCTTTAACATTCTTTCTTTCATTTCTACCTTGGAAAATCTGATGATTACATGTCTTGGGATTTATCTTTTTGTGCAGAATCTTCCAAGAATTCTCTGTGTTTTCTGAATTTGACTGTTGGTCTCTCTAAAAAGGTTAAGGAAGTTTTCATGGATAAGATCCTGAAACATGTTTTCCAAGTTGTTTGCTTTCTCCTCCTCCCTTTCAGGGATGCCAATAATTCATAGATTTGATCTCTTCACATGATCCCATACTTCTTGGAGGTTTTTTGTTCATTTCTTCTTATTCTTTTTTCTTTATTTTTGTCTGACTGTCTTATTTCAGAGAATTAGTCTTTAAGTTCTGAGATTCTTTCTTCAGCTTGGCTTATTCTTCTCTTAATACTGCTAATTGCATTCTGAAATTCTTGTATGGTGTTACTAGCTCTGTCAGACCCATTCAGTTTTCATATATATATGTATATATATAATATATATTTATATATTCAGTTTCATATATTATATATAATATATACAATAATATATAAATATATAAAATACATATATTTCATATATGTCATATATATGTGTGTGTATATATATATATACACACACACACACACACACATATACACACACCAGCTATTTTATCCCTCAGTTCTTGTATTGCATTATTGTGATTCTTATTTTCCTTGGATTGGGTTTTGCCATCCTCCTAAATCTTGATGATTTTGTTTCTGTTCATAGTATCAATTCTAGTTCTGTCATTCCAGCCAGTACAGTCTGGTTACAAACTCTTGTTGGAGGACTGGTGTGGTCTTTTGGAGGACATACAACATTCTGGCCATTTGAGTTACTGGAGTTCTTGCATTGGTTCTTACTCATCTCTGTTTGTAGGTGTTCCTTTAACTGCAGTGTAGATTGAGTACAGTCAATAGACTTCTTTTTTTGAGATGTTCACTGGGCTGAGGCTTTATGGACAGTTTTTATTTGAAGCTGACTTCTTGTCTGTGGTATCAGAGGTGGGTATATTAGTGAAGCATTTTGGTATTGAAGGTTTAGGGTGTGACTTAGTAGGTGGTACTTAGGTTTATTGGTCAGTTGGTAGACTGTTGCGCAGTTGTGTAGCTCCCTTGTCTTTCCTCACAGTGGCTGTTGTGTTCCCTCTCAATGCTCTGAAAGTATGAATTCCTCTCCCGCTAGAGTGCTGGCATAGATTGTGACTTGGCAATCCTGGGCTGTCCACTGCAGCTCTCAGGCAATCTCAGGGTTTATATTCCTTCCCCAACTTGGAGGCAGCAGAGGAAGGGACCTTAGTAAGTGCTTGTGGCCAAGTGTATTTTGCTTGTCTCCTGGGGGCTCCACCCCAGAGAGATGTAGATCAGCAATTACTCAGTGCAGTCAGCCCAGGATGGAAAGTCTGAGCTGTGGGCCCAAGCCAGGGGTTCCCTATATGGTGACAAGCAGTGGGAGTTGTGCGAGACCTATCAAAAATGGAGTGACCTGCTTTCCTTGGGTCTACTGAAGCTTGTTGGAGGTGTAGATAATGCATTTAGGGTCTTTGTTCCTTCATTAGTCTGAGAGTAGTAAGGGTAGATCCACTGGATAGGCAGTGGCAGAGAGGCTTTCAGTTGCCTCTGGAGGCTTTGTCCAGGGAGTTGCTGAGTTGGTGCTGACTTGATAGCTGCTGGGGGGCTGGCTGGAGGCCCAGGTCTGAAGGACCTGCCTGGTGAGAAGATAATGGATACCCACGTAGCAGTCTGGCCAGTTTTCTCTAGGGCTGCTTCGGTATGTTGGGGTCCCAGTCCAGTCACTAGTCACCTCAGGTTTTCCAGTACCTGGAGGTCAAATTTTGATTTGTTCTATTTTTATCTTGCATTCCTCCTCATTATCATCAGGTTTTCCTTTAAATGTTTCAGAAAATTTATGAAAGCTCTTTCAAAGTTACTGTCTACTAATTTCATCTTCCCTTCCATTTCTGAATCTGTTTCTATTTATTGATATTTCTTATGTTTATGTGTCACATCTTTCTACTTCTTGTAATATATAGCACTTTTTATGGGAAGCAGGGCATTATAATAGCATGTTGTTGAATACTTGGATTTTGTATTTCTCTTTTAAAGAGTGTTGGATTTTGTTTTGGTGGACAATTAAGTTATTGTGGGTAAACTTGATCCTTTTGTAACTTATGTATAAACTTTATTAGAGTGGACCTAAATTAGCCTTTACCCTTAAATAAGCTTTAATATAGGGGCTGGTATATGTCTATAATTATGCTCTACACAGTGGTTAGGATGTTCAACAAAGTGTCTCTATTCTTCCTAGTTAAAACTCAAACATTTCCCAGACCAATGTGAGTCTTGGAAATTATTCGGCTTTTTAATTCTTTGCCTCATAAAGTTTCACCCTATGCACATGTATCTTAGTATTCAGCAACATATTTAAGGGAATGCCTATGTGTATTTTTGGAACTCCTTTTCTTAGTAGCATCCTTTTTCTGTGCTCTGTCTTGAAAACGCCAGGTATCTCAGCCTTTCTAAACTCCATCTGTCTTTTCAAACCAGTGAGGCGATGGTGTTCTGCTTGGCTTTCTTCCCCCTACTCCATGGTCTAGAAAATGTACCAGGTAGAAATCTAAAGTGACCAAGGTCTCATTTTTTCCCTCTTCTCTCAGATATTACAGTAGTCTACTGTCTAATGCCCAATGTCTAAACTCAACTTTTAAACGTTTTTTTTCAGTTTTTTAGAGTTTTTTTAAATGGTGGGAGGGTAAGTTATTATTTCATGTCCAGGGACCAGCACCTGTTTTTTAAAAAACAGATTGTTTCTAAGCTCTGTTTGAAGTTTTATGGTCAAAAAATGATTTATGTTTTCTTGAAAAACTTAAATTATGTCATGTTCTGTTTTTATATATTAAGCTGGAATTTTGCTGTCTATAACTTTTTCACAGATTACAGTTATATCTTAAATCTGTAGGCTTCAGCTACATTGCATAGGTCTGTTTCTTTTTTTTTTTCACATGACAGCTGTTTGAAATTTGAAGACAGAAAGTACTTTTATTTTTTTTTTTCCTGAGAAATGGTTTTCTGAATCTTTCATAATCTTGGATAGTTTTTGGATATTGTCAGATTCAAAATATTTTTTTAAATATATTTCCTATAAATAATAAAAGCATTCCAGATGTAGTCTGATGAAATCATGCATATGGAATTGATCTTGTGTTATCAAATGATTAATAACTTTTATTTAAATATTGTTGCTAGCACACTACCATAGAATCTATATAACTTCAACAAAATGCCACTTTTAACCTCTTTTTTATTACAAAATGTAGGGTTATAGAATCACAGAATTCGAGGGAGAAAAAACTATTGGGAAGGGTTTATGCAACTATGCCATTCTACTGAGAAATTTATTTTTTTATTTTTTTATTTTTTTTGAGACGGAGTCTCACTCTGTCGCCCAGACTGGAGTGCAGTAGCGCGATCTTGGCTCACTGCAACCTTCACCTCCCTGGTTCAAGCAGTTCCCCTGCCTCGGCCTCCTAAGTAGCTGGGATTACAGACGCATGCCACCACACCCGGCTAATTTTTTTGTATTTTTAGTAGAGACGGGGTTTCACCATGTTGGCCAGATTGGTCTCAAACTCCTGACCTCAGGCAATCCACCCGCCTCGGCATCCCAAAGCGCTAGGATTACAGGCATGAGCCACCACGCCCGGCCTCTACTGAGAAATCTTTATGGCCTCCCTGCCACTTTCAGCAGAGCCCAAAGTCTTAATGGTGCAAACACAGCCTTGTCTACTTTTCTTCATTCATTACTCATCTTTGGCTCTCTGATTTTTTGCTTCAGTAATCTGTTTTGTATTTCATAAATAGATTTCTTTCAGGGTGTTTTTTCCATGCTATTTTCTTGCCTAGAATGTCCTTTCTAACATGATTTCTTACCTAAAATTACATATCCTTTAAGAATCTTTACAGATACTGATTCATCCAGGAAGACTTTCTTCTTTTTAAAGCACTAAGGATGAGTTAGCTGCTCCTTCTCTTGCACCCATAATTTTTTAAATAACTCTGTCATTGCATTTAGTACATTTTACCATAATATCCAATGTACTTGTCTATCTGGAATACTGAGGATCTTGACTAGTATTATTTATCATTTTATCACTAGTGTTTAGTAAAACATCTGGGACATAGCATAAGTGAAATAAATGGCTATTAAGAAGAAAATGAGTTTTACCAATTGGAAAGTTGAGTTCCGAGAAACTAATTGATTTGTCTAAGGACACAGAGCTAAATCATCATAATCAAGTCATAGAACTGCAATTCTACATGTTTTTGAAATCATAGTTTAATTTTCAAAATTTTAGTTTTTGCATCTTAAATAGAGAAAACTCATGCCAGGCAACAGTTTCCAAGAAAGTAGTGTTAGGCAAATATTTATGTTTTAAGACTTTCCTGGGGAGTGTAGTCTTTGAGATGTGGGAGAGAGGGAAAAGGGAGTGGGGCAGGAAGTAAAGAAAACGAATATGAGGGGGTGAGTTACTGAGTTAGCCATCGCTTGATGTCAAGTATAATGACTGTTTAATTTGGTAAGACTATTGCTGGGGAGACTGCATGATCCACTAGTCTTATGACAGTCCTTCTAGAGAGAGGAAGGGAGATAATTTATGTGCCAGATTTGTCTCTTACTGGTCTGAGATAGGTTCCACAAAGAGTGCCTCTCTAAACTTATAGATTGAGTATGCATGACTGTCAACTGTGTTCCAGGACATCTCTAAATGTCAGGGAGGACTTATTTCAATCTGATTCAATTGTACCATCTTCACGTGAAAAATATTTCACAACTTTCTTATATAGTTCTTATTTGTTTTATGAAATTTTTACATAATAGAATCGGCTCTTTGCTAAAGTTGAGACTGTGCATTTTGACTCTTTTTCCTCTCAAGCATTTTGAGCACTAGAGTGGAGAAAAGGAAGTAAACAGAAAAATGGCAAGTATGATGCATAATGAATTAAAGTTATTTTCCCCAAACTTTCCCCCTAATTTTCTAAATGATAGATACCAAGTAGAAGAGACTTTTTCGGGAAACAGTATTGTTCCTAGAGATCCCTAAGAGCTTTGGGGGTCATTTTAATTCATCACTTTCAGAAGTTCTAAACTGTTCTTTGTTTTTGAATTTTATAATTGTCATTTACCAATTTCTCCTACCCTAAGAGATAGTATATAAAACATGTTCTATAGTAGACTATTTCTTGGACAGAAAACAATGGCCAGAAAACAAAATAACACATAAAAACATGCTTAGTCAAGACTTTTTGATTCCCTTATCAACTCTTCAGAGATAAGTATGGTTAAAAGTTTGGTACATATTCTTCCAATTTTTATGCAACTTACGTGCAAACTTACACCTAGAGAAACTTTTCTATATTCCCTGCTCTGTACCTAGTCTCTTAAGCTAGCTAGCTTTCTTTTCTTTCTTTTTTTCCTTCCTTCCTTCCTTCCTTCCTTCCTTCCTTCCTTCCTTCCTTCCTTCCCTCCCCCCTTCTTCCTTCCTTCCTTTCTTCCCTCCCTCCATCCCCACTTCTTCCTTCCTTCCTTTCTTCCCTCCCTCCCCCCCTTCTTCCTTCCTTCCGTTTTCTTTCTGTCTTTCCTTCTTTTCTTCTTGTAATTACACACATTACTGTGATGATTATTCTATCTGCATAACAACTTTGGATAAATTTGTGTGTAATCACTAAAAGTGGAATTGTTAGTTCAAAGGGAAAGAAAGATAAGTATTACAAAATATATTGTACCGTTGGACCCTCCTTAAATGGTTGAGAATGCCCGGTCTCTTCCTCATTCAAATGAGTATTAAGTATTTTAATCTTTGCCAATCTGATACATAAAAAAAATCATTGTTCTGATTTGTATTTATTTGATTATTAAGATTCAAGATCTTATTATTTGTTTATTGGTCAATTCTGTGAATTGCTTTTTGCAAGTCTTTTCATGTTTGTTTATAAAACTTGTAAATAATTTATTTTTATTCTTTTTTATTTACAAAGATAGGTCTGTTTATTTTAGTATTAATTTGCAGATGTTTTTGCTATTTTGCATAGTAACCTATTTCAAATGGATTGAAAAAAATTTTTCCATTACTTTAAAATTTGCTTATAGTGTTTTATAATTTGGTTTATGGCACTATTTGTTATGAAACATTTAAATGACTAAGTTCTCAAATGTATTGATCTTTTCTCTTTATAGTTTCTGGGTTCATATTATTATAAAGATCTTTTTCATTTTAAAATTATAAAATGTTATTTTTGTTTTTAATCTTCAAGTTGTCTTGATTTTACTTTTTAGCATAACAAGAGGTTGTGTAATACCTTAAAAGACATAGTGACTCCAATTTCTGCACACAAAACGTATTAGGTAGTCTACCTATTACTCAGAGATTTAAAAGGTAATCTGTATTATATGTTGGAGTTTCATGAATCTTTGGGATCTCATGTTGTCTACTGATATATACTCTTATGTGCTATTATTATATAATTTTATTATTGTGAATTCATAGTATATTCATACATTTGCTTAGTCATTTGTTTGTTTTAGGTACCATGTGAAGGCCTGGGCATATAACATGAAACAAAATTTAAGATAAGACCGTTGCTTACATAGAACCTGGTGAAGAATCTAGACCATAACAAGCACACAGAGAAAACGTATCACAAATTGTGCTAAATTTCTGTAAAAGGATTAAGACGGAGTGTCACAAGACTGAATTAGACAGAGTGACCTTGAAAGAGGTCAGTTGATGAGCAGTCTTTATTTCTTATGCAAACTGAATTCCCCTTTATCACATAACAGAACATATTTACAGGTTCTAGGGATGAGGCCGTGGACATTTCCGGAGGCTCATTATTTTGCCACCTGCAAGAGGAGAGAGAACTGTAGTGCTGTGTGTGAGAGGAAACCTAGGATGAGCTGGGGATGGAAGCGATGGTCTTTTTTTTATTATGGCAAAGAGTTTAGATTTAAGTGAAAAGCAGCCATGGGGGTTTTTAACAGGGCCATACTATGATTTGATGTAAATTTTCAAATGTCTATTTTTAACACTTAAATTTTCAATACAATAATTTACTCTTAGATGTTAACTCTAGAACAGAAAAGCTAAGTTTTTCAAAAAAAAAAAAACAAAAACAGGAGGAATTTTGATTAAACCATGCTGAATTTATTGAAATATTTTATCAAGTGGTATCTTTATAATATTTAGTCTTTTGATTGTACAGGATTTATACTTCCATTTATTCATTTGTGTTTGTATATGTATACCTTTTAAAAATACTCTTTACCTTGGAACCGTATATTTCATGTGAGATTTAACCTTAGATATTATGTAAAATTAAAAAACATTTTAATGTTGTATCACTGATTATTTTTAGTTAAATTAAGTGCTCTTGATTTTGTATATTTTTAAAAAATCTAGTAACCTAGTAAAATTCACTTATTCTAAGAATTTTCCCTAAATACTTTTAGGCTTTCCAGGTAGATAATTTTCATATAATCTTAATTCTTTCATGTTACATTTACATGTTTAACTTAAATTGTTCTGACAAAGGCTTACAGTATAGAAGTGATAACAGTAGGTATTGCTTAGTAATGAATGCTTACTTTATTAAGTGACTTACTTTAGCATGTATCATTTTTGTCCATTAGTGTGTAATGCAATGAATTATGTCATTATATTTCCTCAGTATTAAACTATTTTTTATTTCTGGAAGCAATGAACACTACTTTTCTCTTGGTACAATATTATTTTACTTCTGCCGGACTTTATGGCTTACATTTACCTTTATGATATTAATAAAGTATATGCATAAGTGATATTTATCTATTGTAATTTTTATGCTCTCTTTGTTCATTGAATGTTAAAGATACAGCAGGTTTATGAATAATGTTTGAAAGATCTCATGTCTTTCTATGCTTTGAAGCAAAATTAAAAACTTGACCCTTTGCTAAAATTTATGAATCTCGTGCCTTTGTTATGGGTCTATTCAGGATTTTGAAATATTTTGTGAAGTTGGCCATTTATATTTTCCAATAAAATAATTGTATTGGCCAGGCACAGTGGCTCACAGCTGTAATCCCAGCACGTTGGGAGGCTGAGACAGAAGGATCACTTGAGGTCAGGAGCTCGAGACCAGCCTGGGCAACATAACAAGCTTCTGTCTCTAC
Organism: Symphalangus syndactylus; assembly: GCF_028878055.3. Lineage (NCBI taxonomy): Eukaryota > Metazoa > Chordata > Mammalia > Primates > Hylobatidae > Symphalangus > Symphalangus syndactylus. Next base: position 84,993,172 of record NC_072438.2, on the reverse strand, counting down.
AAAATTAAAAAAAAAATTAGCTAAGCATGGTGGCATGCAGTTGTAGTCCCAGCTATTTGGGAGGCTGAAATAGGAAGATTGCTTGAGCCCAAGAGTTTGAGGCTATAGAAAGCTGTGATAGTGCCACTACATTCGAGCCTGGGTGAAAGGGTGAGATCCTGTCTCTAAAATAATAATAATTATTATTATGTTTATAAGTTTATTGGTATAAAGTTATACTTTACTCCTGTATGACACTTTGACCTCGAATTTTAGCCTTTAATCTGTGTCTCTATGGTTAATTTTTTTTAATCTTGTTTCTTTATTCTTGGGAATATCTGCAAAAAGTTTTTATTTTAATACTATTTTGAAAAAGGAAGCTTTAATCAATTATGCTTATTTAAAGTACTAATTTCTTCCATTTTCTAGGTTGCCTGTTCACTCTGATGGTAGTTTCTTTTGCTGTGCAGAAGCTCTTTAGGTTAATTAGATCCCATTCATCAATTTTGGCTTTTGTTGCCATTGCTTTTGGTGTTTTAGACATGAATTCCTTGCCCATGCCTATGTCCTGAATGGTAATGCCTAGGTTTTCTTCTAGGGTTTTTATGGTTTTAGGTCTAATATGTAAGTCTTTAATCCATCTTGAATTAATTTTTGTATAAGGTGTAAGGAAGGGATCCAGTTTCAGCTTTCTACATATGGCTAGCCAGTTTTCCCAGCACCATTTATTAAGTAGGGAATCCTTTCCCCATTGCTTGTTTTTGTCAGGTTTGTCAAAGATCAGATAGTTGTATATATGTGGCATTATTTCTGAGGGCTCTGTTCTGTTCCATTGATCTATATCTCTGTTTTGGTACCAGTACCATGCTGTTTTGGTTACTGTAGCCTTGTAGTATAGTTTGAAGTCAGGTACCATGATGCCTCCAGCTTTGTTCTTTTGGCTTAGGATTGACTTGGCGATGCAGGCTCTTTTTTGGTTCCATACGAACTTTAAAGTAGTTTTTTCCAATTCTGTGAAGAAAGTCATCGGTAGCTTGATGGGGATGGCATTGAATCTATAAATCGCCTTGGGCAGTATGGCCATTTTCATGATACTGATTCTTCCAACCCATGAGCATGGAATGTTCTTCCATTTGTTTGTATCCTCTTTTATTTCATTGAGCAGTGGTTTGTAGTTCTCCTTGAAGAGGTCCTTCACGTCCCTTGTAAGTTGGATTCCTAGGTATTTTATTCTCTTTGAAGCAATTGTCAATGGTAGTTCACTCATGATTTGGCTGTTTGTCTGTTATTGGTGTATAAGAATGCTTGTGATTTTTGTACGTTGATTTTGTATCCTGAGACTTTGCTGAAGTTGCTTATCAGCTTAAAGAGATTTTGGGCTGAGACAACGGGGTTTCTAGATATACAATTTTTGCAACCTACTCATCTGACAAAGGGCTAATATCCAGAATCTACAATGAACTCAAACAAATTTACAAGAAAAAAACAACCCCCTCAAAAAGTGGGCAAAGGACATGAACAGACACTTCTCAAAAGAAGACATTTATGCAGCCAAAACACACATGAAAAATTGCTCATCATCACTGGCCATCAGAGAAATGCAAATCAAAACCACAATGAGATACCATCTCATACCAGTCAGAATGGCCATCATTAAAAAGTCAGGAAACAACAGGTGCTGGAGAGGATGTGGAGAAATAGGAACACTTTTACACTGTTGGTGAGATTGTAAACTAGTTCAACCATTGTGGAACTCAGTGTGGCGATTCCTCAGGGATCTAGAACTAGAAATACCATTTGACCTGGCCATCCCATTACTGGGTGTATACCCAAAGGACTATAAATCGTGCTGCTATAAAGACACATGCACACGTATGTTTATTGCGGCACTATTCACAATAGCAAAGACTTGGAACCAACCCAAGTGTCCAACAACGATAGACTGGATTAAGAAAATATGGCACATATACACCATGGAATACTATGCAGCCATAAAAAAGGATGAGTTCATGTCCTTTGTAGGGACATGGATGAAACTGGAAATCATCATTCTCAGTAAACTATCGCAAGGACAAAAAACCAAACACCGCATGTTCTCACTCATAGGTGGGAATTGAACAATGAGAACACATGGACACAGGAAGGGGAACATCACACTCCGGGGACTGTTGTGGGGTTGGGGGAGGGGGGAGGGACAGCATTAGGAGATATACCTAATGCTAAATGACGAGTTAATGGGTGCAGCACACCAACATGGCACATGGATACATATGTAACTAACCTGCACATTGTGCACATGTACCCTAAAACTTAAAGTACAATTAAAAAAAATAATAATAAAGTACTAATTTCTATTTTCCTTTTATTCCTTCTGCTGTCTAACTTTCTCTAAGAGAAGACTTACTACGAGTACATGTGGATGCATAGTTTCTTGATAAAATTGATGACTCACTCTACTGAAGAACAAAGAAAAAAATGTCTGAGTTCATTAGACATTTCACTCCTTAGATAGAATATTTTAAAATTTTAGCACTTATATTTCCAAATTCTTTTGATTCTTCTTTGATTCATTTATCATAGTATCTTGCTTTTGATTTATGGATACCATATGGTCTCAATTTCCATGGAGAATACTAACTCTTCTTTCTTGTATTAACTCTGTTTCATTAGAAAAATGACATCTACTGCCTTTGAGCTTTTTTCAGAATACTGAGTATGTTCCTGTGTCATCTTATTTGCCAACAGTGCCAATTTTTAGAATGGAGGGTGTAGATCCATCCTTTGCAACTGGTGAGGACCTCCTCAGTAAGGCACTGAGCCAGTAGTCTATACAGCCATGCCAACAGGTAAGTATGCTTACCTTCCTCTCTGGGTTACAAAGTCAGTTCACATTGCTGCAGGCATATCTTTTGACCATGACAACACTCTGTGGGTTTTTTGCTTTGTTTTTGTTTATTTTTATTTTCTTTACTAGGGAAACAGTACACACTCATACTAAAAAGACATTCTTTTCTTGTCTGTGGTGGAATTGTCCAAGTTGTTTGGCTTGATCTCCAGGGTCGACTTTCAAAACCGACAAGTTTTTAATCCTCTGATGGCAGAATATTAAGAGTGTCTGTTTCTGGCCTGGATTTTAGTTGCCGAGATGGTAAGTGTGTAGGGAAAGAATTACTGTAGAAATTAAAGTTTCCAGGGATTCTATTGCTGTGCTGAGTCATTTATCCTTTTTGTGTTTTGGGGCTGAAAGTTAGCTGGAGAACTATTTATCTTTTCTCTCTCTTCCAATGCCAGTAATCAAAGTCTACTTTGCCAAGTCCCAATTTTCTATTGATTAAGCTAAACTTCCACATAGTGTGAATGCTACAGTTAAATGCATTCTGTGTTTAGGAAAGGCACAGTTCTTAAAGTCACGCTACTGTCTCCCACAGGGCTTCCATATCACTTCCTCTTTCAACTCTGAGTTGTGGGTTATTTTATTGAAAAATTATTATTTCTAATGTTTCGGAAAGCTTTCCTTTGCTTGAGTTCAGTTATGAGTGATATCTACTTGTCATCATCAAGAAATTTTTTAGCTGATTTGATGGCTGATGCCTGTAATCCCAGGACTTTGGGAGGCTGAGGTGGGAGGATCACTTGAGCCCATGAGTTCGAGATCAGGCTGGGCAACATGGTGAGACCCTGTCTCTCCAAAAAAAAAAAAAAAAAAAGAATTTCTTCAATTTCTTGTCCATTGATAGTACATGTCTCTGGCATAATGCCTTTCTTTCTCTTCATTTTTCTTACATGCAATTTTTGTTCGTAATTAAAATAATATTTGGGAAAGAAAAAAATGTATCCAGATAAATGTCATCAAGAAATTGGAATTTGTAATTGGGTTCATTTAACAATTAATAGTTTTCCACATGTGTCTCTTCTTCCAATAATTTCTTTCTCGGGCATTCTAAACTCTCAAATGTCACCCATGCACTTTGCCACTTTTAATGAAAGCTGTAGAGTTACAGTAGAGTTTGTTCAGAATCTGTGGCTCCTTAGTGGTGGAGAGCAATTTGTTAAGCATTTTATTGAAATAGGAAGGGTTAATGGCCTTGTTTGTCCTGAGGCTTTTTTTTTGATCTCTGAAAATGGAATTATATGTTAATATGTAAATGAATTCTATATTTTTTGCAGTTACACAGCTCTTTACTGGAGGGGACCTCAAATACAATTTCTCTAAAAACTAATGTAGAGCTCTTCTATTATTCCGAAAATCTGCCTTTTTTCTTTTTTTTTTTTTTTTTTTTTTTTTAACCTGTCAGGCGTATTTGGTCTAACCTTCTATATCCAGGTAGGCAAGTTGTCATTTAGCTACATTTTGCAGATGTGGCAAGTGAGGCTCATAAAATTTAAGTAATTCTCAATATACCTAGTAATAAAACGCTAGAGTCTAAATTGTCTATTTCTAATTAAAGTTACGCTGCTGTCTCCCACAGGGCTTCCATATCACTTCCTCTTTCAACCCTGAGTTATGGATTATTTTGTCAAAAAAACTATTATTTCTAATGTTTAGGAAAGTTTTCCGTTGCTTGGGTTCAATTATGAGTAATATCTATTTGTCATCATCGAGAAATTTTTCAGCTGAGCTGCCTCTACATCAAATGAGCTCTCTAAATTTATGAATAAAAAATTAGTAAAAAATATTTTATCAAGTATCTAATCTCTGCAATATACCAATATGGCTAGGAGGGATGTGCAACAGTGAATATGGCATGATTCTGAAGAGTTAATGATCAGGTTGAAGAAAGAAGCAGGGAAGATATAAAATAATATCACTGTGCTCATTGACAGAGACAGTAACCATTATAAACAACCAGAAGAACAATAGAAAGATGCACAGTAAGCACAGGTTTTTATTGTCAGAATGGCATCTTTACGATGTTATAGAACTGGAGTTGTCTCAGGCATGTTAACTTAAAAAAGTTTCCTGGAGTATCCTGGAGAATTTGATATCTCTAGAGACTGTTGCCTGTGCTGTGTCATCAAGGATGCTTCCTGGGCTCCTGGTGGCTCCTTGGCTCCAGTTATTGACCATGACATTTAGTGTCTGTCCTACTTGGCTCTGGATGTTCTTGACCCCCGGATGCCCATGTTCACCCTTGTGACCTGGGCCTCTACCAGGTTCTGAACCTGCTGATTCCTTGCTGCTTCCTTGCTGCTTTTCAGTACTGACTTCTGCAAATTCCTGGTTTAAATTCTGCTTAGCCCAGCAGTGAGTGCCAGTGGGGACATATGTAGGCAAAGCAAATGGAGGATTATATAACTGCCCAAACAACTCTTGCCAAATTCCAAATTCAGTTCAGCCAGAAGTATTCATTTTGATGTGGGTTAGGTATATAGAAAAGGAATCTCTTGATCAGACCTCTTAATTTAGTAATTCCTGGTTTCAATATTCCATACAATAAAGGAGTCCTAGTTTTATTATTACCCAATGAGACAATTAAAATACAATCTGTAACTAAGAGATCTGTTGTACAAAAGATCACTAAAAATAGAAAATCCCAAATGTTATCATTCTGGATAGAAAGCAATCTACAATAGGGAGGTAGGTTTAAAAATATAAAATTATCCTATTTTATTTGGATAGTTCAGGACAATGGACACATTTAGTTTTATGTTATTTGAGCCTCTGGGTTAGAAGGAGATCTCCTTTCTCTCTCTTTCTCTTCCTCCTCCTCCTCCACCACGCACCTTCTCTCTCCTTTCCTTCTTTCTCTATTCCTCTTTTCTCTTTCTCTCTTTCTATTCTCTGTCTTTCAAGCTGAGTATATCTATTATATATAAAGAGCAGTTAGAGGGACCTTGATCTCCAAGATGAACTAATTGTAATCAATGTTTTCATGGAAGTGTCTTGTACAAAACAAGTTTGCTGAAAATGGGAGAATTTTGTCTGCTTGTTTGTAAGAGATGGTTCTTGAGCACTGTTGCGGAGGAAAAGATCCTCTCTCTCACTAAAGACTATTACATTATCAGTATCAATCCACCATCAGAAACAAAAAATAAAGAGGTCAAGATTTATGAATGTTCCAGTTGTTCTTTATGTTCACTTGTACTTTGTAATTTTTTTTGAATTTTAGGCAATTCTCTAGGTGTATAGAGGTTATGATTTTAATTTGCATTTCTCTAGTCACTACCTGCATTGAATACATCATTCACAATCTTGAACAACTTTCACATAATTTTCTTAGTTGCTACCCATATCTTTTCTCTGGTGAATGTTTAGTCATTCTTTAACCCAAGTTTCATTTGCTATCTTCTTCTTATACAATTGTAAGTGTTCTTTATGTAATCTAGATACACATGCTTTATCAGATATGTGTTTTGTAAATATATTCCTTTGTTACAGAACCAAACCTGGTTCAACTTGCCTGGCATAGGAAAGCCAAACATCCACACCAAGATTTTGCAGCTAGAGAAAAGAGGGCATTTATTCACAGGGCACCAAGCAAGGAGAATTGGACAGCTCACACTTAAGACCTGACCACCCTCATGGCTTTCAAGCAAGAGTTTTTTAAGTTAGGGGTAAATTTCAGGAAAGCAGAAGTTACAGGCAAAGTTGTAAATACACACAGGTGGCTATATATTGGTTTAACGTAAAAGGGAGGGATATCTTTTAGGTAGGGCTTACAGAACATGGGTGAGTTTAAAGATCCTCTGATTTGCAGTTGGTTAAGGAAGAAAAGCTTTGTCTAAAAACTTGGGGTCAGCAGAAAGGAATGTTAAGGTCTGGCATGTGGGTGTGACTTCCTCCAGGCCCCTCTAAAAGAGATTTAGAACTAAAACTGTTGGTAAGAGTTCAGTCCTCAGTTCCCCTTTATCTGAGGTCTATGTGCTACCAGATGGCATTTTCCATTTGGTGAAGGTCCAGTATTCAGGAAAAACAGCTCAAGGACATTTGTTAAGATGTTATCTCTAGTTTTTATAGGGGACCAAACATCCTGTGACTCTAACATTTTTGGCTATGGTTTTAAGCTGTTATTACCTTCTTGCTTATCAGATTGTTCATTTACTTCTCAGAGCTAGCTAGGTGCCTTGGATTTCCCTTGAAGAAACTCAAGATTTTCTTTTCTCTCCATGCTTTTTGGGGATGCTGGCAGGCCCTTAAGAGGGGTTTCAACTTTATCTCCCTTTTAGTCTGTGGTCTGTCCTTTCATTTTCTTAGCAGTGCCTTTCAAGAACCAAAGATTTTGAGTGATTTCAATTTATATATATTTTTATAGTGGATGCTTTTCTTCTTCTGAGAAATATTTGCCTAACCTAAAGTTACAGGATTCTCTCTTCTGTTCTTGTCTAGAAGTTTTAGAAGTTTTATAGTTTCAGCCTTTAGAATTAGGCTTGTGAAATTTTTCAATCACTTTAGAAAATAATTTAGCAGTTTCTGATAAGTCAAGCATATCTTTAGCATGTGATCTGTCAATCTCACTTCTAGGAATTAACTCAAAAGAAGTAAAAACATTTATCTGTATGAAGTCTTAGGCATACATTTTTACAGTGGCTTTATTCATAATTGCCCAAATTGTAAATAGCCCAAACATCCATTAATTGATGAATGGATAAAAAAATTGTGGTGTATTCATATAGTATAATTAAAGTAAAAACTACTGATACATGTAACAACATGGGCTCAAGTCAAAAGCATTACAATGGAAAAAGCCAAACACAAAAACTACGTAGTACACTATTCCATTTATTGACATTTCAGAGAAATCATAGAGACAGAAACCAGATGATCATTTATTAGGTGCTAAAGGTGAGGGAAGGGGATTGATTACAAAGTGGCTCAAATAAACTTTTTGGAGAAATGGAAATGATCTATATCTCAGTTGTGTTAGTGATTGATATGGTTTGGATCCACGTCCCTGCTCAAATCTCATGTTGAATTTTAGTCCTCGGTGTTGGAGGTGGGGCCTGGTGGGAGGTAATTGGATCATGGGAATAGTTTCTCTTGAATGGTTTAGCACCATCCCCTTGGTGCTGTTCTCATGATAGTGAACGAGTTCTCACAAAATCTGGTTGCTTAAAGGTCTGTGGCACCTCCCTCCTTACTGTCTCTTCTTCTTGCTCTTGCCATATAAGATGTAAGATGTACCTGCTCCCCCTTTGCCTTCCACCATAATTGCAACTTTCCTGAGGCTTCCTTAGAAGCCAAGCAGATACTGGCACCATACTTCCTGTACAGTCTGCAAAATTGTGAGCCAATTAAACCTCTTTTCCTCATAAATTACCCAATCTCTGGTATTTCTTTATAGCGGTGTGAGAAAGGACTAATGCAATGGTTATGTAACATTTTATGTTCTTCAAAACACATTGCCCTGTATATCTAAAAATGGTGCTTTTCTATATGTAAATTTTACCTGAAAAAAATCTGAGTAAATAAAATTTCTTTCAAATCTTGGTAATTTCTGTCTTTATTGGCAGCATGAGAACAGACTAATACAGCAGGGCTGGACGTTGTGCATAATCCTTTCAGGCTTTAACACTGATCATATGTCATTCATAACCACAACAGATACTTACATAGATGCGATATCCTCAATATTTGCTATACTCTCCTTTCTTTTAGTTGCAAAATTAATATTTTATTATATACACATGGCCTAAAAGATGGGTGCATATTGGATGTTAATTGTGGCTTAGAGTAGAGAAGACAGTACCAAAACTTTGATTATTTTTTCCTCTCTGCTGTAGGAGTGCTTGTGAGGGGTTGAGCCTTATTCACACTGTTAGCAAATGTTAATGCAAACAGAGGTGAGTCAGCATATCAGTGACTCATAATAACTTTCATAATTGGGATCATATTTATCCATTTTTCTTGTGAGGAGAAAAACAAGTAGAGATAGAAATGATTTTATGATTTTGTGATGATAAATACCTCAATAAGTAGTCAAACAATCAGGAGTAGATGCTACCAATTAACTTTGTGACCAGAAAAGACCTCCCTGTGGGCTTGGGGATCCTGTATTTACACTAAAAGTCTCAGTGGCCCAAGCCCACAGAGGATCTGAGTGGCAGAGTGTGTGGACAGATGGCCTATTTTCTGCTCTGGGTTTGTGGAAGTTATTACTTTCCCATTCATGCTTAAATATCTTACATTCGTTCCGTCTCATGACTGATATTCTCTATTTCAACTTAGATTTTCCCTCATAGAAGCGTGATGGTTTTACTGATGCAGTGAAATTATTTAGGTCTGTAAGTCAAAACTTTTCAAAATAGATGGATGATCCCGTTATCTTTCTGAGCAGTAACCATAATTCTCAGACATAAAATCAATATTTTCAAATGAAATTGATAAAAATAAAACATAAGTGGACTGCAGAAAACCCAGACTACACCCTTTTCAAATTCATCTCTAAGATTTACTGTGGACCCTCCATGTATCAGGCATTTCCTTAGAATTTCAGAAAACCTAAACATAGTGAGCACCTAGGAGAAACTTCTTTCCAGATAAAGAATGTTCTGAAGAGAGTACCTCGATTGTTTACTGAGAGGTATAATTACTACCAGATTTTCTTCCCACCCAACATAGAGCTCATTTTGACATGCTGAAGGCTAGGACATATCTTGTAGGGGAGGGACCTTTGTGACTTTATGTGCTTTCCCAGCTTATCTGTAAAAATATCTCCTCCCACATAAACTAACTTTTTAGCCTAACTGGGTAGCCAAGTATCATTTTATTAATTTTAGCAAAAATATCTATGGTGGTGTGTGTGCATGTGTGTGTGCGTGCATGCTTGTGTGTGTGTGTTGCTCTGCTTAATAAATTGAGAAGAAATGTGTGCTTACTCTGGCATTAGTTGAGAAAGGGAATAAGTGAAAGAAGCTGAAGTTGTACAGAGATAGAGGAGATAGGGCAGGGTTCTGGAAGTGAGAAACTCCCTGTAGTGTGAATGGCTTTAGACAAAGGGATATGAAATGCTCAATTTTATGTTTTAAGTTCTGTTAGGCTTCTGTGTAACACTGTACTGTTACTTTTTGTATCTTTAATGAAAGCCTATTATTTAAAACTGCTTGGCGAGAGTGGTGTTTGCCAGAAATCAAGATTAAAAGAGACTGTGTATGACCTGGGGTCAACATAGATTTGAAGAAAGTTACAGTTGCTAGAGGAAAGGTAAAAGTGAATTGGGAAAATCAGGAGAGGCAGGGAAGGCTCAGAGCTAGAAGTATAGATAATTAGGAGAAATGTAAGCCCTGACCAACTCCTGTAGTTGGGCCTGAGTCATTTTCCTTTCTTCTCTGGGTTTGTGGAAGTTATGACTTTCCCTTTCATGCTTAGAGGACGTGGAGACATGGACATGGAAGTAACCACCTGGACTGAGATAGAGAAAAATTCTGAAAGCAATATTTATACATTTAGAATTCCTTCTCTGAAAATCACTAAAGAAACATTATGACGTGATATCAGCAAGATGGCAGAGTAAAAGATCCCAGTCTTTGTCCCCTATAAAAAAGAATTAGCTCCCCATGAATTTAAATAGCCCTGAGAGAGCGCAGCAGCCAAATTAGGACACTGTGGCAACACAGTAGAATAAAATAACAGAGACTAACTCCACAGAAGGGATAGGGAGTATAGTTTCATTCTGCCTGCATCATTCCATCCTCCATGTCAACATGGCTTATGCCAAAAAGATTCTCCTTGGCCCAGAAGTTTTCCTCATGGAGAAAAAATATAGCAAGTGACCTACCAGCTACCCTATCTTTTCAGGTTACTTCTCTTATGACCTGCTTCAGTTTCACTGCACCCAGATTGCTGGGAAGATCAGCATGCTCAGTATAACTGGGATGTCTGGAGACAGCTAGGAACAAAGAAGAGCTGCAGGAGCTGTTAAGTGTCAGTCACAACGTGGGTACCACTCTGGTCCTCAGTGGGCTGCTCTTAAGGGACCCCAGCAGCCTTCACTACTGAGGACCTCAGTAACCCTGATGGTCACCAGAGAATCATCACTGCTTCCACCAATGAGAATCCTATCATGTCTGCTTCAAACACCAGAGCCACAACTACAGTAAATGCCCCTGGGCCCTGGAGTCATAATTATTCCATATGAGCCCATGCTCTGTACCTTGGTTTTGCAGACACCCTGTGAGTGTCTGTGCATCACAAACTGGCAAGACCACTGCCATGAGCATTCCTGTGTGTCAGATCTGGCACTAAGAAATATACCCTTAACCATAACTTCCGCTTATGGGAGAAATAGAGAACAGGTGAACCCCAGCAGCCTTCTCCACTGAGAGCCTCAACAACATTCACAGCTGTCATGGACATCCACAGCCTTGGCTGCTGAGGAACCCAGTGGTCTTCTGACCTCAGCTGATGGAGCTAAGTAGACTATATCAGTGTGTCCAGAGCCAGAACCACTTCACCCTACTCAACTAACACCCCTGCACCCACTGTAGGTGAAGATCTTTCCTCACCAAAACCAATCCATAAATCCTGGAGGAGGTAAATGCTCTCCTGAATGTGCAGATATCAATGCAAGGAAAACAAATCAGGGAAACTTGAAACCACTGAAGGAAAACAATAATTTTCTGGTACCCAACTGCAAAGAAATGGATATATACACATTATGTAAGCAAAGATTCAAAATAATTGTTTTAAAAAGGCTCGGTGAGCTATAAAACAGACAGGCAGACAGTCAACACAACTATATCAGGAAAACAATGCATGAACAAACTTAGAAGTTCAACAGAGATAGAAATCATAAAAAAGAACCAAACAGAAATTCTAGAGTTGAGTAATACAATGAATGAAGTTAAAAAATGAAACATAGAGCTTGAACATCAGACTCAATCAAGCAGAAGAATGAACCTACAAACTCAAAGCTGGTTCATTGGAAATTATCCAGTCAGAGGAGGAAAAATATAGAAACAAGAAGAGTGAAGACAGTTCTATGTGATTTTTAGGACACTGTAAAAGAGACCAATATATGCATTTTGGGAATATCAGAAGGAGAAGAGAAAGAAAGAGAAGAAACTTCTTTAGAAAATGACTAAAAACTTCCTAAATTTGTTAGGGGAGAAATGGACATCCAGATTGAGGAAGCTGAAAGATTTCCAAACAGGGTTGACTTAGTTTGGCTGTGTCCCCACCCAAATCTCACTTTGAATTCTCATGTGTTGTGGGAGGGACCCAGTGGGAGGTAATTGAATTATGGGAGCAGATCTTTCCCATGCTGTTTTTGTGATAGTGAATAAGTCTCATGAAATCTGATGGTTTTAAAGAGATGTTCTCCTGCACAAGCTCTCTCTTTACCTACCACCCACCATCCATGTAAAATGTGACTTGATCCTCCTTGCCTTCCACCATGATTGTGAGGCCTCCCCAGCCATGTGGAACTCTAAGTCCATTAAACCTCTTCCTTTTGTAAATTGCCCAGTCTCAGATATGTCTTTATCAGCAGTGTGAAAACAGACTAATACAGTAAATTAGTACCAGTAGAGTGGGGCACTGCTGAAAAGATACTTGCAAATGTGGAAGTGACTTTGGAACTGGGTAACAGGCAGAGGTTGGAACAGTTTGGAGGGCTCAGAAAAAGACAGGAAAATGTGGGAAAGTTTGGAACTTCCTAGAACTTGTTGAATGGCTTTGCCCAAAATGCTGATAGCGATATGGACAATAAAGTCCAGGCTGAGATGGTCTCAGATGGAGATGAGGAACTTGTTGGGAACTGGAGTAAAGGTGACTCTTGCCATTTTAGCAAAGAGACTGGCAACATTTTGCCCCTGCCCTAGAGATTTGTGGAACTTTGAACTAGAGAGAGATGATTTAGGGTATCTAGAAGAAGAAATTTCTAAGCAGCAAAACATTTAAGAGGTGACGTGGGTGCTGTTAAAGGCATTCTGTTTTAAAAGGGAAGCAGAGCATAAAAGTTTGAAAAATTTGCAGCCTGACAGTGTGATAGAAAAGAAAATCCTATTTTCTGAGGAGAAATTCAAACCGCTTGCAGAAAGAGAATTGCATAATTAAGGAGGAGCCAAATGTTAATCCCCAAGACAAATGGGAGAATGTCTCCAGGGCATGTCAGAGGTCTTCCTGGCAGTCTCTCCCATCATAGGCCTGGAGGCCTAGGAGGAAAAAGTGGTTTTGTATGCCAGGCCCAGTGTCCCCATGCTGTGTGCAGCCTAGGGTCTTGGTGCTCTGCATCCTAGCTGCTCCAGCCATGGCTGGAAGGGGCCAACATAGTGCTCAGGCCAGGGTTTCAGAGGGTGCAAGCCTTAAGCCTTGGCAGCTTCTGTGTGGCATTGAGCCTGAGAGTGCACAGAAATAAAGAATTGAGGTTTGGGAACCTCCACCTAGATTTCAGAGAATGTATGGAAACACCTGGATGTCCATGCAGAAGTTTGCTTCAGGGGTGGGGCTCTCATGGGGAACCTCTTCTAAGGCAGTGTGGAAGGGAAATGTGGGGTCACAGCCCCCACACAGAGTCCCTACTGGTGCATTGCCTAGTGGAGCTGTGAGAAGAGGGCTACTATCCTCCAGACTCTGGAACTGTAAACCCATTGACAGCTTGCGCCTTGTGCCTGGAAAAGCTGTAGACACTATATGCCAGCCCATGAAAGCAGCCAGGAGGGAGGATGTACCCTGCATAGTGAACAGGGGCAGAGCCACCCAAGACCATGGGAACCCACCTCTTGCATCAGCATGGCCTGGATATGAGGTATGAAGTCAAATGAGATTTTGGAACTTTAAGATTTGACTGCCCTGCTGGATTTCAGACTTGCATGGGGCCTGGAACCCCTTTGTTTTGGCCAATTTCTCCCATTTGGGATGACTGTATTTACCCAATGCCTGTAACACCATTGTATCTAGGAAGTAACTATCTTGTTTTTGATTTTACAGGCTTATAGGTGGAAGGGACTTGCCTTGTTTCAGCTGAGACTTTGGACTGTGGACTTTTGAGTTAATGCTGAAATGAGTTAAGACTTTAGGGAACTGTTGAGAAGGCATGATTGATGTTGAAATGTGAGGACATGAGATTTGGGAGGGGCCTAGGGTGGAATGATGTGGTTTGGCTGTGTCCCCACCCAACTGTCATCTTGAATTCCCATGTATTGTGTGAAGGACCTGGTGGGAGGTAATTGAATCATGGGGGCAGGTCTTTCCTGTGCTGTTCTCATGATAGTGAATAAGTCTCACAAGATCTGATAGTTTTAAAAAGGGGAGTTTCCTTGCACAAGCTCTCTCTTTGCCTGCTGTCATCCTTGCAAGATATGACTTGCTTCTTCTTGCCTTCTGCCATGATTGTGAGGCCTCTACAGCCATGTGGAACTATAAGTTCATTAAAGCTCTTTTTTTTGTAAATTACCCAGTCTTGGGTAGGTCTTTATCAGCAGCATGAAAACAGACTAATAAAACGGTGAAGTCAAAGAAGACTACACACACAAACACACACACACACACACACACACACACACACACATATATATATATAAAATTAAGTAGCCAAACTTGAGGACAAAGAGAATTTTGAAATTAGCAAGAGAAGAGAAAAAACCTAGCAAAACCATCTTTTAAAAATTAAGGAGAGATTAAGTTTTCCCCATTCAAACAATCACTGAAGGAGGTTTTTAACATTGTACCTGCCTTACAAAAAATACTTAAGGGGATTCGTCAAATTGAAACAAAAATATGCTGAACAGCAAAAGAAAAGAATATGAAAGTATACATTTCATTGATGAAGGTAAATATGCAGAAATATGTAGATTAATGTAACACTGTAATGGTAGTGTGTAATTTAGTTTTAACTCTATTACAAAAGTTAAAAGATAAAAATTTGTTTATAGATACACAATATAAAAAGAAACCGACTACAAGAACATAAATTATGTGTATATGTGGGAGTAAAAGTGCAGTGTTTTATATTACGTAAAACAGAGAATTACAGCTACAAGCCATTTTATGCAAGCTTTGAGCTGATCACAGGAGAAAAGTCTCTAATACACAAAGAAGAAAAAGGATGAAAGCAAATTACTAAAAAAATTATCAAATAACAAGGACATATGGCAACAGAGGAAAAGAATGAGAAAACAACTACAAAATAGAAAACAACAAAATGGCAGTACTAACTTCTCACCTATTAATAATAACCATAAATGTAAATGGATTAAATTCACCAATCCAATGGGACAGCTTGGATGAATGAATTAAACAAAATATAATATCCAGTGATATGCCATTTACAAGAGACTCACTTTAGATTTAAAGACTTGAAGTGGCTGAAAGTAAGAGGATAAGAAAGCTATTTCACATAAATGGTAAACAAAGAAACCAAAAATGGCTATACTTACATCATAAACAATATATGTAAAGTACAAAATGATCTCTAAAGACTAATGTCATTATGAAAGGATAAAAGGGTCAATTCAATAGGAAGATATAACAGTTATAAATATATAAACACTCAACATCAGAGCACTTGTATATAAAGCAAATACTGCCAAATCTGAAGATAGAAATCAACAGCAAAACAATAAAAGTAGAGGATCTCAATATCACACTTAAAATATTGAATAGAACATCCAGACAGAAAATCAATAAAGAAACACCTGCCTTGAACAACAATATACCAAATGGACCTAACAGATATATACAGAACTTTCTACCCAACAGGAGATGGGCACTCATTCTTCTCAAATGCACGTAGAGCATTCTCTGGGATAGAACATGGGTTAGATCATAAAACAAGCCTTAACAAATTTAAGAAGATCAAAATCATGCCAAGTATCGTTTCTAAACACAATGAAATGAAACTAGAAACCAAAAACAGCAAGAAAACAGAAACATTTACAAATACCAGGAAACTAAACAACAGACTATTGAATAGCCATTGGATCAAAGAGGAAATCAAAAGGGAATTTAAAAAGTATCTTGAGATAACAAAAATAATACAACATACCAATAGCTATGGGATGCAACAAAAACAGTACTAGCAGGAAAATTTATTGTGGTAAACCACTGCATTAATAAAGGAGAAATATCTTAGATAAAATAATCTAACTTTATACTTCAAAGAATTAGAAAAAGAAGCAAAAACTAAGCCTGAAGTTAGGAGAAGGAAGAAAATAATAAAAATTAAAGCAGAAATAAATCAAGTAGAGAATGAGAAAACTACAGAAAAAAATCAGCAAAATCTTTTTTTTAAATTTTCAATTTTTATATTTTGTAGGTACATTCTAGTTGTATATATTTATGGGGTACATGAGGTTTTGATACAGACATCCAATGTGTAACAATCACATCATGGAAGATGGGGTATCCATCCCCTCAAACATTTTTCCTTTGTATTAAAAACAATCCAATTATATTCTTTTAGTTATTTAAAAATGTACAATTTAATTATTATTGACTCTAGTCACCCTGTTGTGCTTTCAAATACAAGGCCTCATTCATTTCTTCTAACATTTTTTTTGTACCCATTAATCATCCCCACCTCTTTGTCACCCCTCACCCACTACCATTCCCAGCTTGTGGTAACCATCCTTCTACTCTATATCCATGGGTTCAATTGTTTTTATTTTTAGATCTCACAAGTAAGTGAGAACATGCATTGTTTATCTTTCTGTGCCCAGCTTATTTCACTTAACATAATGCCCTCTGGTTCCATCCGTGTTGTTGCAAATGACTGAATCTCATTCTTTTTATATGGTACTCCATTGTGTATATGCATGACATTCTCTTTACCCATTCATCTGTTGATGAACACTTAGGTTGCATTCAAATCTTGGCTATTGTGAACATAACTGCGACAAACATGGGGTGCAGCTATTTCCTTCATATATTTATTCTGTAGGTTTTGGGTTTAAACCCAGTAGTGGGATTGATGGATCATATGGTAGTTCTATTTTTAATTTTTTGAAGAACATGCAAGCTGTTCTCCACAGTGGTTGTAATAATTTACATTCCCACCAACAGTGTATGAGGTTTCCCTTTTCTCCATATTCTTGCCAGCACTTGTTATTGCCTGTCTTTTGGATATAAGCCCTTTTAACTGGGGGTGAGATAATATCTCATTGTAGTTTTGATTTGCATTTCTCTAATGATTAATGATGTTAATCACCTTTATGTCTCTTTGCCATTTATGTCTCCTTTTGAGAAATGTCTACTCAAATCTTGCCGATTTTTAAAACAGTTTATTAATTTTTTCCTATAGAGTTGTTTGAGACTCTTATATATTCTGGTTTTTATACCATTGTCAAATGAGTAGTTTGCAAATATATATCCTTTCATTCTGTGGGTTGTCTCTTTACTTTGCTGTTTTATTATCATTTTTTCTCCACAGAAGCTTTTTAACTTGATGTGATACCATTTGTTTATTTTTGCTTTGGTTGCCTGTGCTTGTGGGGTATTGCTCAAGAAATTTTTGCCCACTCCAATGTTTTAGAGAGTGTCTCCAATGCTTTCTTGTGTAGTTTTATAGTTTGAGGTCTTAGATTTAAGTATTTAATAGATTTTGATTTAATTTTTGTATGTAGTGAGATATAGGGGTCTACTTTCATTCTTCTGCAAATGGATATTCAGTTTTCCCAGCACCATTTATTGAAGAGACTGTCTTTTCCCCAGTGTATATTCTTGGTAACTTGGTTGAAAATTATTTCACTGTAGATGTTTGGATTTGCTTTTGTGTTCCCTATCCTGTTCCATTGGTCCATATGTCTGTGTTTATGCCATTATCATGCTGTTTTGTTTACTATAGCTCTGTAGTATAATTTGAAATCAGGTAATGGAATTGCTCCAGTTTTGTTCCTCTTGCTTAGGATAGCTTTGACTATTCTGGGTCTTTTGTGGTTCTGAATAAAATTTAGGATTGTTTTTTCTATTTCTGTGAAGAATGCCATTGGAATTTTGATAGAGATTGCATTGAACCCTTAGACAATATTGATTCTTCCAATCCATGAACATGAATATCTGTCCATTTTTTGGTGTCCTCTTCAATTTCTTTCATTAGTGTTTTATACTTTTTATGATAGAGGTCTTTTCATTCTTTGGCTAAGTCAGTTCCCAGGTATGGAATTTTATTTGTGACTATTGTAAATGGGACTACATTTTAAATTTCTTTTTCAGTTTGGTCACTGTTGGTATATAGAAATGGTACTGATTTTATCATGTTGATTTGGTATCCTGCAACTTTACTTAATTTGTTTATTAGCTTTAATAATTTTTTGTGTAGTCTTTAGGTTTTTCCAAATATGAGATCATATCATCTGCAAATGAGAAAAATTTGACTTTCTTTCCAATCTGAATGTGAGTTATATCTTTCTTTTGTCTGATTGCTCTAGTTAGGACTTCCAGTACTATGCTGAATAACAGCGGTGACAGTGGACGTCCTTGTCAAGTTTCAGATCTTAGAGGAAAGGCTCTCAGTTTTTCTCCATTCAGTATGAAACTAGCTGTGGGTCTGCCATATATGGCTTTTATTATGTTGAGTATGTTCTATCTATACTCAGTTTTTTTAAAGTTTTTATCATGAAAGAATGTTAAATTTTAGCAAATAGTTTTTCAGCTTCAATTAAAATAATCATATAGTCTTTGTTCCTCATTCTGTTGATATGATGTATCACATTGATTGATTTGCATTTGTTGAACCATCCTTGTATTCCAAGAATAAATCCCACTTTGTCATGATGAATGATCTTTTTAATGTATTGGTGAATTCAGTTTGCTGATATTTTGTTGAAAATTTTTTAAGCAGTTGTTTTTTTGAAAAGAAAAAACAATTGAAAAACCTTTAGCTAGACCACCTAAAATAAGAGAGAATGGACTCAAATAATAGAATCAAGAATGAAAGAGGAAACATTACAATACATGCCTCATAATTAAAAATGGGTCTTAAGGGACTACTACGAGCAGTTATATGCCAACCAACTGGATAACCAAGAAGTCATAGGTAAACTCCTGGAAACACACAACCTGCCACAACTGAATCAATAGGAAACAGCCCTAACAGACTAATAACAAATAAAGAGATTTAATCAGCAATAGGAAAATCCCCCCAAAAAGAAACACCTAGGACCAGATGGCTTCACAGATTGACTCTACTAAATATTCAAAGAAGCATTTATATAAATCCTCTTTAAACTACTCCATTAATTTAAAAAGGGAACACTTTAAAACTCATTCTATAAGGCCAATGTCATAATGTGTTAGGTTGGTGTAAAAGTAATTGTGGTTTTTGCCATTAATTTTAAACCAACCTAAATATAAAAACTAGACAAAGACACTATAAGGAAAAAAACCCCGCAGGTCAACATCCGTGATAAACATAGATGCAAACATTCTTAATAAAATACTAGCAAACTAAATTCAGTAGTACATTAAAATAATCTCACAGCATGGCCAAGCATAATTCATCCATGGGATGCAAGAATGGTCAGCATATGCAAATCAATAGAAGTGCTATTCCACATTAACAAAATGAAAAAAAAAATCATCTCAATAGATACGGAGAGGGCATTTGACAAACCTCAACATCTATCCATGATTAAAACTCTTAACAAAATAGGTATAGAAGAAACTTACCTCAATACAATAAAGGCCATATACTCTAAGCCCACAGTTAACGTCATACTCAATAGGGAAAAGTAGAAAACTTTTCTCCTAAGGTCAAGAACAAGATAAGGAGGCCCACTCTAATCACTTTTATTCTACATATTTCTGAAAGTCCTAGCCAGAACAAGTAGAAAAGAGAAAGAAAGGTATTCCAATAAAAAAGGAAGAAGTAAAATTATATCCATTTGCAGACATGACCACGGAAAACCCTGAAGAGTAGATTTCAATTCCTCTTAAAAAAAAATATAAAAGGTATCTTTGTGAGGTAAAAAGGAAGAGAAAGCCCTACAACACAACCAAAAACCCTGTAATAACTAATAAACCAGTTCACTAAAGTTGCAGGATACAAAATGAACATATAAAAATTGAATTTCTATACAAAAATAATACACTATCCAAAAGGAAATTTAGAAAGCAATCTCATAATAATCACAAAAAGAATAAAACACTTGGAAATGAACTTAAGAGGTAAAAAGTTTGTATACTAAAAATTATAAATAATTGATAAAGGAAATAGAAGAAGATACAGAGAAATGGAAAAATTATTCCCTGTTCAGAGATTGGAAGTCTTAATATTGTTAAAATGTCTATTTATACTACCCAAAGTGATGTATAAATTCAACACAATCCCTACCAAAATCCCAATTATGTTTTTACAGAAAGACAAAACCAATGCCAACATTCATGTGGAACCACAAAAGACCCCAAATAGCCAAAACAATCTTGAGCAAGAACAAAGCAAGAGACATCATGCTTTCTGATTTCAAAATGTATTACAAAGTTATCAGAACAATATGGTACTGGCAGGACAGAACAGATATATAGATCAATGAAACAGAATCTAGAGATAAAAGATAAATCT
Source organism: Symphalangus syndactylus (assembly GCF_028878055.3). NCBI lineage: Eukaryota > Metazoa > Chordata > Mammalia > Primates > Hylobatidae > Symphalangus > Symphalangus syndactylus. Next base: position 84,972,758 of record NC_072438.2, on the reverse strand, counting down.
ATCAATCTATGATTCTTTGATCTTTGTTTGCTCAAGGGTGCCAAGAATGGCTACAGGTGCCCGCCACCATACCAGGCTAATTTTTTGTATTTTTAGTAGAGATGGGGTTTCACCGTGTTAGCCAGGAAGGCCTGGTCTCAATTTCCTGACCTCGTGATCCATCTGCCTTGGCCTCCCAAAGTGCTGGGATTACAGGTGTGAGCCACCACACCCTGCCAGTACATTTTAAATACATACAGTTTTTAATTGTAAATGACACCTCACCAAGTTGGGGGACTAAGGGAGGGGAGAAAGGTTATGACCAGAGTTTTTCTTATTTAAAAATTGCATTGTTAGAACAGTAGTGGAAGTTTATCTATCCAAAGAAAGAAACAGCATAAACTAAAAAAAAAAAAAAAAAAAAAAAAAAAAAAATGCTACTGGCCTTGGCCCTCCTGAACTTCAGCTGAAAACTTTTTTCCAAACTGTAAACTAGGGAAATTGTACAGCTCATTTTCTTTATTTCTCGTCTTTCAGGGAGCACTGTCTTTCATTGTTTAATGTTTATTGAAAACTTGTTCTTTTCAGCTTTTTGTTGTTTCAGGTAAGTGTGTAAATCCAGTCACTGTTCCTTCGGCTGGGTTGGAAGTGGAAGTCTTCTTCTTGAGAGTACTGTGATGTTCTGTCCCATATTTGCTTTTCACTCTGAGCAGAGCCTGAGTCAAGACTTAGGTGCAAGCAGTGTATTTGGAAGATGATTCCAGGAGGCAGGTGAAAGAGTGATAGTTGAAGGGAATGCCAATAAAAATGTTTTGTTGAGCTATTCTTCTTACTGACTATTCAAAATTACCATGTCCCCAACAACTTTTTAACTCATTTATGTCAATGTGAACTTTTAAAAAAATTAAGTTAGATGTCCTTGTGGGTATTATTGTACACAAAAATTAGCTTAGAGCTGCTTTATTTTTTATATTAATATTCCATTTACTAAAATTTAAATGTAAAATTCTTAAAACTGATTTATCATTTAGCTTTTAACTACATATCTGATTATTTCCTTGGTAAAGCTAATACATTTTAATGATTATATTAAAGGCAGTTTTACGAAAGGATTCAAATATGTAACATTTTACTATTTTTAAAATCTTTCATAATTTTAGTACATTTGATTCTTATTTTAATGGGTATCACTTTCTTCATCTAAAATTAAAACAAAATTCCCACATTTAAAAATAATTATTGGAAATCTAGAAAATTAAACTTATGCCTTGGCTGACTCTAATTATTTTAAAGGTCTAATTGTTTTGTAAGCCTAGTGGAATTTCAAGTTAAAAATTGAGTATAAAACAATTACTTATATATTCATATTAAGTTTAAATTATAAACTAATCTGCTACCACAATAAGAAAAAGTGTCTTAAAAGCTACATAAACTAAAAACATAAAATATGAGAATTTTTCTTTAATAAAGAATTACCACTGTTCAAGATTTAATGACCTTTGTCATTAATATTTAGTTTTAAAATTTTGAGAGTAAAATATGTTTAACCAGTAGGGAATCAATAATACTATTTTAGGAGGATTTTAGAATCTGTTTTCAGGCCTAGTTGTTTTTGGCTTAAATGCTCAGTTCACCTAGAAAATAGTCTGCAATAACACATATCAAGCTGTTTGACAGTAATTTCATCTGCAAAGGCAGTAGTATTGAGAGAGGAGAAATGAAAGGGGGACTTTTCACTTTTTACTCCATTTAATTGTAGGTTGTTTGATTTTTTAAAATAAGCATGTTTTTATGTATGACAGGTAATTTCCTAAATTCCTCTTCACCATAGAAAACTTGGAACATGTACAATATGTTATCCCTTTAAAAAACGCTCAGTTGGCTCAGGTTGCGTGGCAACCAAATATTAGGACAAGATGGGAAATCTTGGAGTATCAGATTTTATCCATGATTCTACCTGCCAGGTGAGCCCATTTTTAAAAATAGTTGGTCCATAAATGAGGAGCTCTCTTATCCCATCTCTCCCTTATTAAACTGAAACATTCCTAAACTTCTGATTTACTGGAATCCCCAGGTCGGTTTTTACAATCGCCACATGAGTTTTACATATTTTATTCTATTAGCTTATACTATTGTAACACTAATTCATCCTTTTAGAAATTACTTTTTGAGTGTTTACTATGTGCCCAGCATTGCTCTAGGTAATTGAAAATATTGTTGAGCAAGACAAAAATTCCTGCCTTGTAGAGCTTACACACTAGCAGAAGGAAAGAAACACTGAATGACAAGGATGCCAAGTAAATAAAAGGTTTAGTAGGCACACAAAAGTAAATTATTTGGTATGTTAGAAGGGGATAAGTGTTAAAAAATAAAGACAAAAATTGAACAGAATACGGGATTGTGAGTGCTGTAGGGAGTGTTGTCAGGATGCAGAAATTGTATAAGATGGTCAAGAAGGATTTCCTTAGTAGGTGTTATTTGAGAAAGAGTTTGAAGTAATTAAAGAAGCTAGTCAACTGGTTATTAGGGGAAGAGTGGTCCAGGCAATGGGTACAGATAGAGCCAATGAGCTACGGCTAAAGCATGCCTATTGTCTTTGATGAAAGCAATGATTGGTGGGGCCAGAAAGCTGTCAGGGGAAAGATGAATACAGAGGGCATTGTAGATGATTGTCAGGGCTGTGATATTATGATTCAGGATATGGAGAACCATGGCTGGGTTGAAGAATGACACAGTCTGGCTTAAGAATCCCTGTAGCTGCTGTATTGGGAACAGAATGTGGAATGGTTGGCAAGGAAAAATTAGAAAGACTTATTAGAAATCCATGGCAGTAATCCAAGAAAGAAAGAGTGGTTGCAAAGTCCAGATTGAAAGCAGTACATGTGGTGAGGATTATGGATATGATTTTAAGATTAACCTACCAAATCTCCTGGCAGATTGAATGGTAGGATGTGAGAGAAAGGAGAGTGTCAATATGGCACCAAATGAAATATGAGAAAATGGAAAGATGGGATTGTTATCAAGTAGGTTGGTGAGCATCTAGAGTACAATCTAGTACATGTTGAGAATGAGCTTCCTACGGACATCCAAGGAATGATTCAAATCAATAGCTGTAGTGATGTTCAGAGCTCAATATGAAAACTTAGAATGTAGAAGAACAAAAATGATGGGAGGGATAGGGATCTTGGAGCAACTAACACAGAGAAAAATTGTATCTGGTTATTGAGATGACTTCAGGTGACTCAATGTAGTTTATAGTGATGAGGCTAAGATAGGTAGAGATGAGGCAGGCTGGAATCTTGGGGCCCCTCTTGATCTGTGATGACAATAGTTGAAGGCTATACACTCAGTATTACTCTTCACCAAGTTTGGGGAGACCCAGTCTAACTTGAGTGTGAACTTTGTCTCTTGAGTGACCTGAACACTTCCATGGAAGCTGCAGCTACCCCAGCTGTGACTCCTGTCACTCCTGATGAGAGTGACCTGAACACTTCCATGGAAGCTGCAGCTACCCCAGCTGTGATTCCTGTCACTCCTGATGAGAGTGACCTGAGGCCTAGTGCAGTGGCAATTTAGTGCCTCTTCTTGACCCTAAATGATGGTCTCACTACTGGGACTTTTACCTTTAATTCACTTCCTCCAGTCCATTTTCTATACCAGTGGTCTCCAAATTAGGGAGGGTAATGTCTAATTATTAAAATACATTAACTCTTCTATTTGTATTAGTTTTATACAAAGCATTGTGTAGATTCAGGAAGTTCACAAAGATCATTCACATTTTTTTCCTCCTCTCATACAACTACTTGTACCTTTTTTAGTTGACCATCTTACTATTTGCCAATCTTTTAGAGACAGAGTCTCTCGTTCTGTCTCCCAGGCTAGAATATAGCGGCACAATCAAAGCTCACTTCAGCCTCAAACTCCTGGGCTTAAGCTGTTATCCTGCCTCAGCCTGTCGAGTAGCTAGAACTACAAATGCACACTACCACACTTGGCTATTTTTTGTTTGTTTGTTTGTTAAGAGATGGGGTCTCGCTGTGTTGCCTAGGCTGGCTGGCCTTATACTCTTGGCCTCAAAGGATCCTCCCACTTTGGCCTCCCAAAGTGCTGGGATTACTGGCATGAGCCATTACACTCGGCTCCTATTTATGAATCTTTTGTCAGAACAGAGAAAGGAGCTCTTGAATAGCTTCCATACTAATTTTTTAAAGCTTCTAGTTTTAGTTTTGTGTTTTTTCCTCACTTCTATGAATTCCTAGTGCCTCAAATTTCTTAGTCTTTTGGAACTTTGCAGCATAAGTTAGGATGTTATAAAATGACTTTTCACACTCAGCTTTAGCTTAGCTTTAATTTCTCTTCCTAAGTCATTTATCCCTAGTCCTTGTACTTTTCAGCTTCCAACATTTTTTTTGCTGTGGTCTCCTCTCTATTTTTCTTTGTGGTTTGATGATATTCACATTACATTTTTACTGTTATTTATTGGGGTTTGGGGAGAGAGCCAAAGTAGATGTGTATGTTAAATATGATAACTTTACCTGGAAGTATTTTATGTGTGTTAAAGTTATTAATATTCATGGCATATGATGATATAACTTATACTTGAAAGCACATATATTTTACTGATAGGTTGCACAAGACAAATTTTGGAGATCAGTATTCACATTGGCCAGAGTGTTCCTTCTAATTTAATATATTATATTGATTGTAAATTGTGCCAGAGATTCTGCAGAGCCTGTAGATGTCCTACCAAACAAAACGTGTTCAAGCAGAACATTAATTCCTCTATATTTGAGAGCAGACACAAATCTTTTAAAATAAAGAAGCTATTTAAATCTGGTGGGTGAGTATCAAGAACAGTGGGACATCTGTCCATTTAAATTATTGGAAAATTGAGCAATTCAAGACATCAAACACTCAGATGCTCTTATGCAGTAAAATATGTACAATGTAATGATGTGGCTTTAGTAATGAGAAAGGGTCAGGTGAAGTACTGATCCTGTATTGATTCCCAGTTGTAGAAATCTTGTAATACCCTAATTTCACAGATCTACAATCTAGCTTCAGCATAATAATGTCTGTGACAATAGGGTGCCACTGGTACAGTGTCATAGAAACTGCTCACCTGGAAAGAATTCACAAGAACATTTAGGTCTATATATAGGAATCACATCAATATTTATTTATTTATTTATTTATTTATTTATTTATTTATTTATTTATTTTTGAGATGGAGTCTCGCTCTGTCGCCCAGGCTGGAGTGCAGTGGCACAATCTCGGCTCACTGCAAGCTCCGCCTTCTGGGTTCACGTCATTCTCCTGCCTCAGCCTCTCCGAGTAGCTGGGACTACAGGCGCCCGCCACCACGCCCGGCTAATTTTTTTGTATTTTTAGTAGAGACAGGGTTTCACCGTGGTCTCGATCTCCTGACCTCGTGATCCGCCCGCCTCGGCCTCCCAAAGTGCTGGGATTACAAGCGTGAGCCACCGTGCCCGGCCCAATTTTTATTTTTGAGAGCTCTTTGGTTAAACTTAAATCAGATAGTTGAGACCACTATTTGCTTTAACTTTACATATGGCTTTAAGGTGTGTTTTTTTTTTTCTGCATATTATTGGATAACAGACTTTAGCTTTGACTATTGAGAAAGTTGGATTTTTTTTTCTCTCTTTCGGGAACCAGATGGTATATATTATTTGAGGCTAAATTGTTACACTATGACAAAATGATTTTTTCTTTTTAAAATATTTATTTAAATTTTGTAATAAAAAGAGAAATCAAATCTTGATCTTGGTCATTTCCTGTGCCCCTTCATCCTGTATTACATTAAGATGTAATGATACCTGAAGCATCCTCTTTCTGAAACCACCATTCATTATGTAATTACAGTTCTGCAAGGTACCAGCCTTAAGCCAGCATTAAGGCGTAAAATGAGTGAGCCTAGACTCCGCCTGCAACATGTTACTTACTATACACCTCATGAAGAACCCTGGAAGTATGTTTTAAAGTAAAATATTTTAATGCAATTTAGTTTAGACTATATTTCTTTCATTCTGCCTTCCTTTCTATCACACGTCCCTTCACGTAGGGTGGATCAGGTCCATTTGGGATTCAGCTAAGGGCAGGTAGAGACGGCAATACCATTGGTTTGTGTTCAGGGGGATATAACTGTGTCACAGTCATGTTCGTGTATAGCTCAGTTGTTGTCATCTATTTCAGCATATCATTTCCTTTAGCACACAGCACTGGATATATATGAGTTGTAAAGAAATGCATTTTGAAATGTACAGAGCAGAAGCACGTCATTGGAAAATGTGTTTCATCATTGGATGTGTAAAACTTAAGTGCAAGATTTAGCTCTCACTGAGCTTGTTGAAACAGAGAACCTTTCCTTTAGAACCAGACTAAACAAAGCAGTAAATAAAATTATAAGCACACCACATTTTACTTTGTATGGAAATCATGTAAAACACATTTTATTGGAGTTCTCAGGTATTTAGGACACAAATGTGTGGCAGCTCTACAAATAGCAAGACTGTCTTTATGTGGAGTCATAGCTTTATGTATCTCAACATAGCAGATCCTAGCGGATCTGATGCAATTTGGTCTGCTGAATTCTAATAGTTCAATATGAAACTGCAGGAAAAAATTGCCCCCAACATAGCAAAATGGCCTAGCAGTCTTACATATTTCATCATTAAGTCAATATATGCTAAGAATGACTTTATTATACAAATATGTAGCTTAACCTCAAATAGTGACAATTTGAGAGCACTGTTAAAAAATAATTTTCAAAAGAAATTTAAAATCATGACTTCACGCAGATGGAAAAATGAATTCGTGTTAAGGATTTTATTTAACTCATTAATTAGGAAACTGGGAAGATGTTTAACTAGCTCAAAGGGAAATCCAGAAAACATATTTAAAGATCAGGAATATGGAAATGAATGTGCAAATAGAAATAAAACTCTCTTCAGTCACAATGGGGGAGAGATGCTTTTCATCTCTACAGACAAGAATTTGAGTATTTCTATCAATTATTTATAACCTACAGAGCTATAAAATATCAGAATCAGAATAAGGTAACTCAGAAGGTGTGCTCAAGACAGGGGTGGGCAAACCTTTTCTGTAAAGAGCTACATAGTAAATATTTTAGACCTTGTGGGCCATATTGTCTTTGCCATAACTACTTTACTCAGCCACTGTGGAGCTGAAGTAACCATAAATAATATGGAAATACATTATTGCAACTATGTTCAAATACCATTTTATTTACAAAAACAGATGATGGGCTGGATGTGGCCAGAGGCTGTGGTTTGCCAAATTCTGCTCTAGACAATGCACAGTTGTTCATTGAAGCACGTCTTTCCTCTTATACTCTAAGTTCTAGGCTGAAGAATTCCTGATCATCGCTCAGATATTCAAAGCTAGACTGCAAATTTGGGAGAGGACTAGTTTAATTGTGATTCACACTTAACTCTGAAATCTATTTTTTTTGAATTTGTTCATAAAGAAAAGGAATAAATTAGGATTCCTGCTTGAACATTTCAAATCTCAGGGGGACCATGGACTTTATGTTTTTCCTTTGGTCCTGCATCGTCACCAAAATTCAATTATGTCTCAGGATTTTTCTCCCATAATTAAAAATATATATATATCTTCAGAGGCAAAAAAAGTTTTGAGTGCTGACCTTGTCTGGTTTCATTCATTTCTTCTTCTAGGTTTTGGTGTAGTAAATAATTATGTGATGGTTGTTACTTTTAGGAAGATTTTTAAAAAAGATAATTAACCCTTATATTTTAGTATCTTTGGAGGGTTGGTCTGAATTTTTCAGTTAGCATTATTGTGCACAGAAGTCTCATTCTGTTGATTCTTTAAACACTTTAAATGTCCACTTAGTATCATATAAAATAATAAAATGATCTTCACTGAATGTTTTTCTGACTTTATATAAGTCTCACTAACAATAATAAGACATATTATTTTGCTCATTCTTTTCTTTTCTGAACCACTTCTTTTGGCTCTAGAAAACCTGGAATTGATATGCTTTGAAAAAAAAATTAAAGATGATACTACACTATTTGGAATATCTTAACACTGACTTCATAAATGATGGAGTGTGTTTAGATATTTAAAATACATTTTTATTTATTAATGTTAATGTTGAGTAACTTCTAAAAAATGAATCTACTATATAAGAAATTTTATACATGTGTCTGACTACAGGTCTAATCCTTTAGGGATAAGAATAGTGTTCTATATCCCAAATTATAATTTTTACTTCTACCAAACCACTCAAAGTAAGAAAAAAGGCAAAATTATGAAATCACATTTATGAGAGCGGTAAGGAAATCTATTTTAAATAAGCAAAAATTATAAGTTATAAATAAATTTAAACCTTTAAATATTTTAAATTAAAAACATAGTCTTTATGACAAAATGTATGTTACACAAAATAAAAAGATGAAAAACTGGAGATGACATTGATAATTTATAGATACAAATTGTTAATTGATATATATCCAGAATTTAGAAAGAATGGCAATTAAGAAAATGTAGCCAATACAATAGAAAAATTGGCAATAATATGAATTCCTCAATGCTGAAATTCTCATGGCTAATGAACCCGAACAGCCAATAAACAGATGATGAAGTTCCCAACCTTCTTATATGCTATCAAGGGAATTAAAATAAAACCAAAAAACTAAAATTAAAATTAAAAATGAGAAATAACTTTGTACTCTTAAAAATGGTAAATATCACAAAACCCTTGTTTTTTAATTGTTGTCCAGTCATATGGTATCACCTAAACCTATGTAGGGCAGAAATGCCTGGAAGGCAGAGAGGCCAATGCATTTGTTGAATGGCACAAATGCTCTCAACACCACACATTAACCATTTGGCAATGTCTGTTGAAGTTGAAGCTGTGCATAAGTGATGACTTGGCATTTCTACTTCATTTCAGTACTTTTGGGTAACAGGTGGTGGTTGGTTACATGCATAAGTTCTTTAGTGGTGATTTCTGAGATTGTGATGCAACCATCACCCAGCCAGTGTACAGTGTACCCCATGTGGAGTCTTTTATCCATCCTCTCTGTCCCACCTTTCCGCCTGTATCCCCAGAGTCCATTACCTCATTCTTATGCATTTGTGTCCTCATAGCTTAGCTCCCACTTATTTATACCACGTTTGGTTTTCCATTCCTGAGTTACTTCGTTTAGAGTAATGGTCTCCAGTGCCATCCAGGTTGGTGTGAATGTAATTATTTTGTTCCTTTTTATGGCTGAGTAGTATTCCGTTTTATATATATATATATGATTATATATATGAATATATATGAATGTATATGAATATATATGAGAATATATGTATATATTTATATATGAATATATGTATATATTTATATATATGAATATATGTATATATTTATATATATGAATATATGTATATATTTATATATATGAATATATGTATATATTTATATATGAATATATGTATATATATGAATATATGTATATATGAATATATATATGAATATATATATGAATATATGTATATATGAATATATAACAGTGTATCTATATATACCATTTCTGTGAAATATATATATATATATACCATTTCTGTGAAATATATATATATATATATACACACATATATAGATATATATCTCATGGTTTCTTTATCCACTCATTAATTGATGGGTATTTAGGCTGTTCCATATTTTTGCAATTGCAAATTGTGCTGCTATAAACATGCCTGTGCAAGCATGTTTTTCATATAATGACTTCTTTTCCTCTGGGTAGATACCCAGTAGTGGGATTGCTGGATCAAATGGTAGTTTTATTTTACTTCCTTTTAAGGAGTCTTTATACTGTTTTCCATAGTGGTTGTACTAGTTTACATTCCCACCAGCAGTGTCAAAGTGTTCCATTTTCACCATATCCACACCAACATCTACTATTTTTTGATTTTTTAATTATGACTATTCTTGTAGGAGTAAGGTGGTATTGCACTGTGGTTTGATTTCCCTGATCATTAGTGATGCTGAGCATTTTTTCATGTTTTTGGCCATTTGTATATATTCTTTTGAGAATTGTCTATTTATATTCTTAGCCCATGTTTTGATGGGATTGCTTGTTTTTTTCCTTGCTGATTTGTTTGAGTTCCTTGTAGATTCTGGATATTAGTCCTTTGTCGGACTGTGATAGATTATGAAGATTTTCTCCCACTCTGTGGGTTGTCTGTTTACTCTGCTGATTATTTCTTTTGCTTTGTGGATGCTTTTTAGTTTAATTAAGTCACATCTATTTGTCTTTATTTTTCTTGTATTTGCTTTTGATTTCTTCGCCATGAACTCTGCCTAAGCCAATGTCTAGAAGAGTTTTATCTTCTAGAATTTTTACGGTTTAAGGTCTTAGATTTAATTCTTTGATATGTCTTGAGTTGATTTTTGTATAGGGTGAAAGATCTCTATACAGGATCCACTTTCATTCTTCTGTATGTGGCTTGCCAATTATCCCACCACCATTTGTTGAATAGGGTGTCCTTTTCCCACTTTATGTTTTTGTTTGCTTTGTTGAAGATCAGTTGGCTGTAAGTATTTGGCTTTATTTCTGGATTCTCTCCCCTTTCCCCTAGGGATGGGGCTTCCTGAGTGCTGACTGCAGTGATTATTGTTGCTTTTCTGGGTCTAGCCACCCAGCGGGGCTACTAGGCTCTGGGTTGGTGCTGGGAAATGTCTGCAAAGAGTCCTGTGATGCGATTCATCTTCAGCTCTCCCAGCCATGGATACCAGCGCCTACTCTGTTGGAGGTGGCAGGGGAGTAAGGTAGACTCTGTGAAAGTCCTTGGTTGTAATTTTTTTTAGTTTGCTGGTTTTATTGAATGCTGGTGATGCTAGCAGTGAAGTTGTCACATGGACAGACTCAGGACCTCTGGTTAGCCAGGATGTTGCAGGTGTTGTTTTCTCCTTCTATGGAGCAGGATTGTTTTGTTGTGAGTTGTTGGCTTGAGTTTGTTGGCCTACAGCCAGGAGGTGGCACTTTCAAGACAGCACCAGCTGTGGTAGCAGAAGAGGGATATAAGCTTGCCCTAAGTTGGCTAGGGTGAGTATTCACATTTCTCAGGAAATGGGTGGGGCCGTAGAGCTCCAAGGAATTTATGTCTTTTGTCTTTGGCTACCAGTGCAGGTAGAGAAAGACCAGCAGGTAGAGACAGGATTAGGCGTGTCTGAGCTATGACTCTCTTTGGGTGGGGCCTGTTGTGGTCACTGTTGGGGGTAGGGGGTGGTTCTCAGGCAATGGAATTATGTTCCAAAGGGGATTATGGCTGTCTCTGTTGTCTCATACAGGTTGCCAGGGAAGGCAGAAGTGATAAGCTTCACCCAGCTCCTATGCAGCCAGCAAGGGAAGTCTCACTCCCGCTGTGCCCCACCAACAGCACTGAGTTTATATCCAGCCAGCTGGTGTATAGTGCTGAGATCTTTTCCCAGGCAACAGGCCTCCCTGCTGAGAAAGCAAGCAGGGTTTTCAGGCCTTGTCCCTCTCCACCTACCTACAGCATTAGCTGTGGCTTCTGTGCTTGTATCCACACTTCCTGTTCACCCCTAGATTCTACTCAGGAAAAATTATGCTCAGTCAGAATTATTACAAAGTTCAACTAGAAGCTTCTTTCACCCTGTAGCCCCTCTCTAATTCTGTGGGCTGCCTTCACCAAGCACCCCTGTGAGATAAAGTCAGGGATGGCTTCCCTGGGTTTGAGCTGGGGACAAGGAGTGCCTACAGGGCTCTTCTGTCTTTCTCTCTCTTCCTCCCTCCCTCCCTCCCTTCCTTCTTTCCTTCCTTTTCTTTCTCTCTTTCTCTCTTTCTTTCTTTCTTTCTTTTTCTTTCTTTCTTTCTTTCTTTCAATTTCTTTCTTTCTCTCTGTCTCTCTCCGCCCTTTCCTTCCTTCCTTCCTTCTCTTTTATTTTTTTATTTTTTACTTTATTTTTTTCAGAATCTTGCTCTGTCACCCAGGCTGGAGTGCAGTGGAATGATCTCAGCTCACTGCAACCTCTGCCTCCCGGGTTCAAGTGATTCTTGTGCCTCAGCCTCCTGAGTAGTTGAGATTACAGGCACCCACCACCACGCCTGGCTAATTTTGTACTTTTAGTAGATACTGTGTTTTGCCATGTTGGCCAGGCTGGTTTCAAACTCCTGATCTCAGGTGATTCACCCACCTCAGCCTCCCAAAATGCTGGGATTATGGTGTGAGCCACCATGCCTGGCCTACACTGTTTCTTCTACTTTTGTATTTCTCTTAGCTCCCTAAATCCATTTCAACCCTAGGTAAGGCTAAATCTTTCTCCCACTATCTGGATTTTCAGAATACTCAGCAGGGATGTATGTTCAGAGGCAGACGTTTCCTCCTCTCACACTTTGGGAACTCACAGTTTTTTTTGGCTCTTCATGGAGTTTGCAGCATCACACCACTTCTTTCAAAGCCTCTGAATTCTTTCAGTTTCCCTGTTATGTTCCTGAAGTGGTTCTTTGACATGGTTTGGCTGTGTCCCCAACCAAATCTCATCTTGAATTTCCATGTGTTGTGGGAGGGACCCGGTGGGAGGTAATTGGATCATGGAGGCAGGTCTTTCCCATGCTGTTCTCATGATAGTGAATAAGTCTCACAAGATCTGATGGTTTTAAAAAGAGGTGTTCCCCTGCACAAGCTCTCTTATTTTTGGTCTTTCACCATCCACATAAGTTGTGACTTACTTCTCCTTGCCTTCTACCATGATTGTGAGGCCTTCCCAGCCATGTGAAACTGTAAGTCCAATGAAACTTCTTTTTTAAATTGCTCAGTCTGGGGTATATCTTTATCAGCACCATGAAAACAAACTAATACAATAAATTGGAACAAGTAGAATGTGGTGCTGCTAAAAGATACCTGAAAATGTGGAAGCGACTTTGGAACTGGGTAACAGGCAGACATTGAAACAGTTTGGAGGGCTCAGAAGACAGGAAAATGTGGGAAAGTTTGGAACATCTTAGAGATTTGTTGAATTGCTTTGAGCAAAATGCTGATAATGATATGGACAATGAAATCCAGGGAGAGGTTGTTTCTGATGGAGATGAGGAACTTGTCGGGAACTAGAGCAAAGATGACTCTTGTTATGTCTTAGCAAATAGACTGGTGGCATTTTGCCGCTGCCCTAGAGGTTTGTGGAACTTTGAACTTGAGAGAGATGATTTAGGGTATCTGGCAGGAGAAATTTCTAAGTAGCAAAGCATTCAAGAGGTGACTTGGGTGCTGTTAAAGGCATTCAGTTTTATAAGGGAAGCAGAGCATAAAAGTTCAAAAAACTTGCAGCCTGACAATATGATAGAAAAGAGAATCCCATTTTCTGAGGAGAAATTCAAGCTAGCTACAGAAACCTGTATAAGTAATGAAGAGCCAAATGTTAACCCCCAAGACAGTGAGGAAAATGTCTCCAGGGCATGTCAGAGGTCTTCATGGCAGCCCCTCCCATGAGAGGCCTGGAGACCTAGGAGGAAAAAATGGTTTTGTGGGCCAGGCCCAGGGTCCTCATGGTGTGTACAGTCTAGGGACTTGGTACCCTGTATCCCAGCCACTCCAGCTGTGCCTAAAAGGGGCCAAGGTACAGCTTGGGCTGTGGCTTCAGAGGGTGAAAGCCTCAAGCCTTGGCAGCTTCCACATGGTGTTGAGCATGCAGGTGCACAGAAGTCAAGAATTGAGGTTTGGGAACCACCACCTGGATTTCAGAAGATGTATGGAAATGCCTGGATGCCCAGGCAGCAGTTTGCTGTAGGGGCAGGGTCCTCATGGAGAACCTCTGCTAGGGCAGTGCAGAAGGGAAATGTGAGGTGGGAACCCCCACACAGAGTCCCTACTGGGGCACTGCCTAGTGGAGCTGTGAGGAAGAGGACCACCATCCTCCAGATCTCAGAGTGGTAGATCCACTGACAGCTTGCATCATGTGCCTGGAAAAGCAAAAGACACTCAATGCCAGCCTGTGAAGGCAGCCAGGAGGGAGTCTTTACCCTGCAAAGCCACAGGGGTGGAGCCTCCCAAGACCATGGGAATCTACCTGTTGGATCAGCGTGACCTGAATGTGAGACATGGAGTCAAAGGAGATCATTTTGGAGCCTTAAGATTTGACTCCCCGCCAGGTGCAGTGGCTCACACCTGTAATCCCAGCACTTTGGGAGGCCAAGGCGGGTCGATCACGAGGTCAGGAGATCGAGACCATCCTGGCTAACATGGTGAAACCCTGTCTCTACTAAATATACAAGAAAAAATTTAGCCGGGCATAGTGGTGGGTGCCTGTAGTCCCAGCTACTTGGGGGGCTGAGGCAGGAGAATGGATTGAACCCAGGGGGTAAAGCTTGCAGTGAGCAGAGATCATGCCACTGCACTCCAGCTTGGGAGACAGAATGAGACTCTGTCTTTAAAAAAAAAAAAAAAAGAACGATTTGACTGCCCCACTGGATTTCAGGCATACCTTGGGCTTGTAGCTCCTTTGTTTTGGTCAATTTTTCCCATTCGGAATGACTGTATTAACCCAATGTCTGTACCCTCATTGCATCTAGGAAGTAACTAAGTTGCTTTTGATTTTAAAGGCTCATAGGCAGAAATGTTTTGCCTTGTCTCAGATGAGACTTTGGACTGTGGACTTTTAAGTTAATGCTGAAATTAGTTAAGACTTTGGGGGACTGTTGGGAAAGCATGATTGCTTTTGAAAGGTGATGGAATGATATTTGGGAGGGCCTAGGGGTGGAATTATATGGTTTGGCTGTGTCCCTACCCAAATCTCATGTTGAATTCTCACGTGTCGTTGGGGGGACCTGGTGGAGGGTAATTGAATCATGGGGGCAAGTGTTTCCTGTGCTGTTCTTGTGATAGTGAATAAGTCTTATGGGATCTGATAATTTTAAAAAGGATTCCCCTGCACAAGCTCTCTCATTTTTTATCTACTGCCATCCATGTTAAGATGTGACTTGCTCCTCCTGGCTTTCTGCTATGATTATGAGGCTTCCCTTGCCACGTGGAACTGTAAGTCCAATTAAATCTGTTTCTTTTATAAATTGATCAGTCTGGTGTACATCTTTATCAGCACCGTTTAAACAAACTAATACATTCTTGGAGCAAAAGTTCAAAATGTGAGTCTCCACACACTGTTCTGTCTGTCAAAGGGGGAACTGCATGTTAGTCCTGTCTCCTATCCATTTTCTTCTCCTCTCAAGAAAAATATTTTAGTAGCATTGCTTGTAGTAGAGAAACATGTCTATGTCTACCAAAGGCAGGAGAGATAAAGTTGTTTTGGTGTATCATAAAATGGAATATTTTTTAGCTATTATAATGCATAATCTAGTAATCGATATATCAGTTTATATAATTCTTCAGAATATATAACAAATGAAAAAAACTAGTTGCACAATGTTATATAAAATGATCTCTCTTAAAAAACCTTGTAAAATATCGAAACAGGAATATGCATTATTTAAAAATATCTCTATATTATAGTTTTATACGTATATTGTATTTATAGTTAACAGCATGCAAACATTGACAGAAATTATATATGGTATTTTTAGGAAGATGCATTTTCTCTGTGGAGAAAGGAAGGTTTGGGTTTGATATGGTTGTGGATTACAAAGGAGGCATTAATTCCTTATGTTACATTTTCTCTAAAGTGATTTAAAAGATATAAGGCAAAATATTCAATATGGATAGTTTGTATGTGGACATTTGGTACGAACTTGTTAATTTTCTGTTTATCATTTTTTTCTAATAAAAAAATAGAATAAGAGACAAGCCATATATTGGAGGAAGAGGGTGGAAAGAGTGGTCTGGCCAAGACTGAAGTGTCCTGCCACACATGACGCTTTTCTAAATTATCCTACATATTTGAAACCTGACTTCCACCCATAGCCATATTTCACAAAGATATTAAATTTTTACATTACCATTGAGTAAAATTGATGCTCAGGAAGATGACATATATTCCTATTTCTTCCAGTTTCTTTAGTCACTCTAGATTAGATTTGACTTGATATGAGCATGTACTTGGGCCCCCAGTGATCTCCCCTCCTCTGAACTCTTGTGATATTTCCTAGATGAGGCAACTGTTGTGACAAAAATTCCACTGTCTTATGTAAATGCTTTGAACAGTTTTGTGAGTATTATTTGTGCCTGCCCTGTGGATGCAAGCTCCTGCAGTTGTAAATATGCTCTAATCTACTTATATAAATGCTTACCACAGTGCTAAATTTATGAACAAATACTCTTAATATGCCTTATGGCATTCAGAGATTTTATGTTATTATGCTCATTGGTAGAAAATAGCTTGTGTGTGTGTGTGTGTGTGTGTGTATGGATGTGTGCATGTGTCTGCAAACACTTGAAGGAGGTAGATCAGGATAGAAATATTTAGATTAGGCCACTTTGCTCTTTTAAGTTAGAGAACGGCAGAAGTACCTAACAAATGATTATATGTGTGTTCCTTATGGACATATCTTATAACGCAGCATGTGTGTTTCTGGAAAACAAACAAACAAAAAACCCTTATATTCTGCAGAATCATTGGATTAAAATTGAAGAGGATTATGCTGAGCATAGGGTCATAGGAGGGCCACTAAAATCATACGCAGCTTTGTAACTAATCTACTAAGACAAATACTCCTAATAAAAATACTAGTAAAGCTAATAATAACTTTCTAATGAATATGTGCATACTTCAATACAGTTTGAACTTTACCTTAAACAAAAGAAACAAAGTACGTATAGCAGCAGCCTGATAGAAAGATTGAGATTACTGAGCTGTGGAGAGAAATGGAAAATGGGCAGAGATCAAGGAGATTCATCCCACAACCCTTCCAAGACAGAGACCATGGCTTGGCTGTGTTCAAGAAAAGGACATGGGGTGAGTGGAAGTCACAGAGCGAACAAGATTTTTTTCCATGGCTGCGTCCAGCAGCAGGTGACTTCTTTGAGTTTAGTTGCTATTTCACAGGGGCACAACGTGTGGTTACCTTGCTTTATTAATTTTATGTCTTTCGTTATCAAAGTACTTTAAGACCTTCTTATTATTATTTTCTCTTCTTTCTTAAGCATGGATGCCACTATAGTTTTTTTCACGATATCTGAACTTTAAGGAATTTAGCTTTTATATAACGCATAGTGAATCAGCATATGTACGTCTGTGTGGCTACCCATAAGGTAGTGCATTTTCACCTTTGTCTTGATAAAATTAAAGTAATAAGAATTTTACATATCATTATGTATTTATATTTTTGCCAATAAGTATGGAATTTTTAAATAATATCTATTTTAGATACTAAAACTGAGTGCTATGCTAATATTTATATAACAAATTTGGAAGACAACAGGATTGTAAAGTGGCTTTGATAAGAAAACATTAAATTTATTTTCTATTTGATATAACATTGTGTTTCTAATTGCTTTCTTAGCAAAGAGGTTATTATTCAGTTCATCAAGAATCATCAAATGCATTTTATCCAAAACTCTTAGACTGACAGGATAATGGATTTCTGCTAATACGGTGATTGATGGTTGATGCTAAGCTTGAATATTTTTTGCCAAAGTTATACTATAGAGACTCATCTTTGGATAATAATCAGCCATAGCTATAAAAGATTTTCACTGAATGATTTGTGTTGCTCCACAGTGCACCCTAAGGCATTGAACTGATTACAGAAAGGTAAATTACCTTTATGCATTTTCTTCCTGACTACGTGGGTTGGCAAGTACAAACACTGAATTCTATCTTGAACTAGATAATTCTTTCTTAGTCTAACACTGTATAAAGACTTCTTTTTAAATATTCTTTACTTAAAGTGTTCCTTAAAATTATAACCAGATGTCTAAAAATAAAAATGAATGCATTCAGGCAGAAACTGCTACTCAGCTATCTTTATCTACTATAACTCATTGTTAAATAAAAAGATTTTAATAATCTGTGATCACATAACAATTTAACAAAATTAGCATGTGTTTTGGCCTCAGGTTTTCTGATTTCCTATTTTCTCTGAATAAGTGTTAAGAATCATGTTACTCTAAAGTGTGCTAATTAACTAAGAAGAATATGATTTTTCCGACCTAGTTACGAAATACTTCAGACTTTAGAATTTTAAGATCAGTACCATATTTTTCAACTTGACTATGAAAAAAGCCTCAAATCTCCTTTGAAATGATTATTGAATTAATATGAACTGTGGATTATGATAATGTCTAAAATAAAATTAAGGCAATAATTTTAATTAAGGGAAAACTACAGCTAAAATACATGTAGGTTCTGCGATCCTTTTTAAAAATATTGGTATGTAATGCCTTTAAAATACATTCTAAAGCATTAAAATAAATTAGAAAACTTAAAATCGTTTTCTTTATTTTGTAGTTAGTTGGATTTATCAAAATATCACTCTTTTCAGTGATTATGGTAAGTTGTATTTTCAGAAAATACTTTTGACTGTGATTCATATTCAAAAGATTATTGTCACCAGTTTCACTTGCTGTAATGGCTGAAAAGAAATAGACTGTAAAGACCAAGTGTTGGTGAAAATGTGGAACAATTGGGAATCCCATACGTTAAGGCTGGGAGTGTAGAATGGTACCACCAGATGGAAGAGTTGGGAAGTGTTTTAATAAATTTATTCCTACGCCTACCTTATGAAACAGCAATTTTACTCCTGGCTTCTTACCCAAGAAAAATTAAAACTTTGGCCACAAAAAGACATGTACAAAAATCTTCATACCAGCTTTATTGTATAATAACACAAACTGAATACAACCCAACAGATATCCTTAGTTGAATGGGTTAACGAATTATGCAATATGTGTACTCAGTAATGAAAGGGTACAAACTGTTGATATACACAACAGTCAACAGTGGTTATGAATGCTGAAACATTACCTGAAGTAAAAAATAAATCCACGTTTATGAATTTGTAGCACAGATAAATGAAATGACGATGACAGAAACCAGATACATCCTTTTCTGGAAGAATCAGGTAATACACTGGGAAGGAGCATGAAGAAACTTTAGAGAGTAATGAAATTGTTTTTATCTTAAAGTGGTAGACGTATGTATGAACACAATTATCAAAATTGAAGCTGTGTACTTAAAATTAGTACATATTATTGTATATAAATTGAGTGCAATAAAAATAGTAGTAAAACAGTAAAAACATAAAAATGCCTATTATTATTTGAAGGACTGGCTAATATTACATTTAAAAGAACTGCTAGGCTGAGTGCAGTGGCTCACACCTGTATCCCAGCACTTTGGAAGGCTGAGGCAGGTGGATCACCTGAGGTCAGGAGTTTGAAACCAGCCTGGCCAATATGGTGAAACTCCATCTCTACTAAAAATACAAAAAAGTTAGCCTTGCATGGTGGCCAGCACCTATAATCCCAGCTTCCTGGGAGGCTTAGGCAGGAGAGTCACTTGAACCCGGGAGGTGGAGGTTGCAGTCAGCCGAGATTGTGCCAATGCACTCCAGCCTGGATGACAAGAGCAGACTCCATCTCAAAAATGAAAACAAAGAAGAAGAAGGAGAAGGAGAAGGAGAAGAAGAACTGCTAGTGTTATACAGAAAGATCCATTTTGCATCAAAAGCATGATTTTAGTGACAATACAATTGAGTATCTAAACTAGGGCACTTTTGGGAGTGAAAGGGATACTATTAATACAATACATTTTCTAGAATAATCAAAGAGTATTGTTACCCCAGTGTTGACTGTTTCCCCAAAATGTTGGTGTTAAGAACTCTAGAACAACTGCTTGTAGAAGCATATTCACTATGTATATACACATATGTGTGTGTATGTGTGTGTGTGTGTGCGCACGCTCACTCATTTCCTGTAGGCCTTCTTCAGTCATTTGCTCACTGAATCGTTAGTGAAGCTGCTGATTATTTGCATCTGTGTGAAGTTCAAGGGCAGCTGATAATTTTCGGGAGATAGCAGCTACCATGCAGGCAGGTAAAACCTCAGGATCCACAACTGATAATGAGGTGTGAATCAGACATACTGGGTGATGTCTGCAAACCCTGTGGTTCTGTTACTGAAATAACAGAACCAGTTTTACTCTGTCTTATCCACACCTTTGCATTTGATCTTGCAGACTTGTTAGATTGCTTGTTCACACCCAAGACTTTCCCAGAAGACATACAAAATTACCTTACAAGTGGAAGAAGTTGCCTATATGATGTGGTTTGTCTCTCAATGACTAGTACACGTTACTGGTTCTCCCATTATCAGACTAATACAGAATTATTTACAGGAAAGAGTGGGTATACTAAAAATTAGAATTACAGGCAAATTTGAAGCAGGAAAGGCCCTCTGGAGAAGGTAATATTTCAACTGAGATTTTAAGCGTAGTAGGCATTATATAGGCAGAGAAAAATAGAAACTAGGTCCAGGCAAATAAAACAGCATGAAATGTGCTGAAGTTTCAAACAGTATGAAGAATTCAAGAATGTACAAGAAGATGGGTATTGCTACAGACAGCAATGTGTGAGGGGAGAGGAAATGGGGAAAGTGATGAGAAGTTTCCTGTACTCGTTTGTCTCTTTTATTGTGAATATGCTATGGGGCCCCTAGTCTAAAGTATGTAATCAATTAAATATATAGACAAAGAAAACAGGGCAAGCATCGAGTTTCTCATTATTTTTAAACAAAATTCCAAGCATAGATTGTTTCTTATTTAGCACAATGTTATTGTAATTTGTGCAAACAGTATACATCTTTAAATGTTTTCACATTGTTAATGAATTCAAACATATACCATAGAAAGGAATATGAGCTTGTGTTTCAATATATTTGAGTAGTATTTATTAACACTCATGTATCAGTTAGCTTTTGCTGGGTAACAAACCACGGTAAAACATGGTGGCTTGAAACAGCAATCATTTATTATTGCTCCTAAGTCTGTAGTAGGCTGAGTCCATTCAAGCGTCTGTAGTCCACTATGGGTGGATAGATGTTGCTGTGGATCTCATTTGTGTTCTGCATGCTTGAGATCAACTGGTGGTCAGGTGGTCTACAATGCTTTGTTTCTCCCCGTAGTCTCTCAACACTTAGCAAGCTGGCCTGAGTTCTTACAAAGAAAGAAAATATGGTGGGCCTTGAAAATTGAATGCAGATGAGAACGGAAACTAGCATTCCAAGACTCCACAATACTCAGAACAAAGGTCAGACTATGCATGGAAAGTTAGAAGATATAATAAAGAAAAGAGCCTAACTGAAGCAAAGGGATATATATTAGTCATCTGCTGCCAAAATAATGCCACACAGGATACTGCCAAAACCTCAGTGGCTTATGAGCACAAGTATTTATTGACTGTGGTTTGACTGATCGGGGCTTGGCTTGACTGCATGATTCTGATCCAAACAATTATCATCTGAAATTGGCTCTAGGCTGTGGATGATTTTAGATTAGCTCCATATTTATTCATTCTGGGACTAAGGTTAAAGGAGCATCCAGTACCAGGGTGAGCTCTTCTCATGGCGGAGCACTACAGTTTAAAATCCAAGCCAAACCACATATCACATTCAAAGTCTCTGCTTGCATCATATCTCCTAATTTTCAGTTGGCCAAGTTAATCACAAGGCGACACTATCAACAGAGCAGGGATATACACTCCACCTACCCTGAGAAAGTGGCTATTTAATAAACAATAATCAAAAAATCAAATGGTATATTTGGTGAAATAAGGGCGAAATGAGGACATAAGATAGAAATCAAATAGCCATATGATTTAAGTTGAATAATTAGGTTAAAATCATACTATGGGAAGCACCTGGAATTTTTCAAGATGGCCACACCAATATCCCCTATTCCTCCTGCTCCTGTAGAGGTATAATGTGACACTGATGCTCTTCCCATCAAGAGCTAAGGTCTATATCTGCTCTCGATTGTGGACCAGCCTTAGTGACTGGTTTACCAAAAGTGTGCAGTGAGAGTGACACGATGTTACTGTCAAGCGTAGGTTATCAAAGGCCACCTGGCTTCCCCTTGCTTCTCTGGAACAATCACACTGGAGCCCCTAGCAGCTGTGAAGCCGTCTGACTGTACCAAGTCTATG
Organism: Symphalangus syndactylus; assembly: GCF_028878055.3. Taxonomy (NCBI): domain Eukaryota; kingdom Metazoa; phylum Chordata; class Mammalia; order Primates; family Hylobatidae; genus Symphalangus; species Symphalangus syndactylus. Next base: position 84,950,676 of record NC_072438.2, on the reverse strand, counting down.
AAACTGAGAAGAAGCGCAAATCAGCACAGGTAGAAGGACCACATGGAGAAGCTCTGATACAGCATGAAGGGACAGGGATGCCTCACTCGCCCCCAGCTATTACAGTTCCACTGTTCCAACTCCAGTCTCCCTCTGACTGCAACCTCATGGGAGGTCCCATGCCAGGACTACCCAGCTAAGCACCTTCCAGATTCCTGACCCTCAGAAACTGTGAGAAATGAGAAGAAGATTGTTTGAAGTCACTTGGTTTTGAGATGATTTGCTATGCAACAATATATAACTAGAAATATATATATATTTATATATATATTTATATATATTTATATATATATTTATATATATTTATATATATTTATATTTATATATGTTTATATATATTTATATTTATATATTTATATATATATTTATATATTTATATATATTTACATATATATTTATTTATATTTATATATATATTTATATATTTATATATATTTATATATATATAAATATATATAAATATATATATAAATATATATATTTATATATATAAATATATTTATATATATAAATATATATATAAAAGGGAGATAAATTTGACCTGTTTAATAAGAAAGAGCAACAAAGTTTTGTTGGGCAAAGAATAGCAGGATACATGCAGTGTTTTAGGGAGTTCAGGCAAAGGACAGCATGAGATCACCTGAGGACAGGAGTACCCGGAAGCAGGGAAATGATCTCAGAGTGTTCCTGACAGCAATGCACACGCTTTGGCAATTCATATTTTAGAAAAGTTAAATATGTCAGTTTTTGGGAACTTATGTACATTTTATAGATCTTGACCTTTTTTTTTTTTTTTTTTTTGAGACAGAGTCTCGCTGTGTCCCCCAGGCTGGGGTGCAGTAGTGTGATCTCGGCTCACTGCAAGCTCTGCCTCCCAGGTTCAAGTGATTCTTCTGCCTCAGCCTCCTGAGTAGCTGGGACTACAGGCACACAGGCACATGCCACCACACCCGGCTAGTGTTTTTTGTTTGTTTGTTTGTTTGTTTTTTTGAGATGGAGTCTCGCTCTGTTGCTCAGGCTGGAGTGCAATGGCAAGGTCTCGGTTCACTGCAAGCTCTGGCTCCTGGGTCCACGCCATTCTCCTGACTCAGCCTCCCGAGTAGCTTGGACTACAGGTGCCTGTCACCATGCTCAGCTAATTTTTTGTATTTTTAGCAGAGACAGGGTTTCACCGTGTTAGCCAGGATGGTCTTGATCTCCTGACCTTGTGATCCGCCCACCTCGGCCTCCCAAAGTGCTGAGATTATAGGCGTGAGCCACTGCACCCAGCCAATGTTTGTATTTTTAGTACAGACCGATTTTCACCATTTTGGTCAGGCTGGTCTCGAACTCCTGACCTTGTGATCTGCCCACCTTGGCCTCCCAAAGTGTTGGGATTACAGGCTGAGCTACTGTGACCAGCCAGATCTTGACCTCTTAAATAAATACACTATTGAGTCATTTTATGAAAAATATGTTTACCTCCTAGTAAATCTGTGTTAAATGTGGGTTTTTATTAATTGGTTCAGTGACCTTACTTGTGACTTTTTGTTCATTTTTTTAAAAGTCTCCATTTAAAACTATTATGTGGAAACCAAGAGATTTTATTAGCGTCCCATTATAAACAATTAATAAGCTAACATTAAGCTTTTTCCTAAAAATGATTTAAAACCACAAGATTTAGTATACATTTCAGCAGTTAGTACATTTCCAACATCATTAACTCATCTAGTTTGCAATGCAGGAAAACTGAGTCATATTTATATTGTTGCTGACGCTTCACAGACATCTCAGACTGAAACGTGATTTGTGACACGTGTAGCCTGTGTTTCAGTTGTTTTCTCTGTCGTTGAAGTTCACCTGCTTCTATCACACTAGAAAAACAGGAGGGATTGTCTCATAGCTGCTCTTGTCATGCCCGGCATGCAACTGCTCCCAGACGTGATGAGGCCTTTCACTTTGTGCCTGCTTCACCATGAACCCTCACTCACTTCACTGATGTCCACCAACTGGAACTGTTTGACAAAGACCCTTCAGTTCATGCCATTTCCTGCATTCAAGGCCAGCTGACAGGTATATGTGGGGTAGGCCATTCATCCCTTTGTTGCTTGGTGCTTTCATTTTCTATAGTTCTATGGCTGAAAGTTCTAGAAAGTATGCATCAGATGTCACCTAATGGGACTTAAGGGAAATTTTAAACTAGAAGGGAAACATTTTGATATACACACCAAATATTTGATTCCTAGTGCCCAAAATGCACTCTAGAATGTAAACATTTTTATGTTTGAGTGTTCTGGAATGCCCACCCTGGTCCTGTCACTGTGCCTTTTTTTGAGAGAGACATATTTTTCTTATCTCCATCATTAAAGTTTTTCTCTTCTTTTGTGAAATTCCCCTCACTACCCATAGATCCAGCCCAGGATCCAGCCCCTTACTTTACACTTACATTTTTCAAGGTCAAGATAATTTTCTTTTCCTAAGCGTAATGAAGGGGGCAACAGGAGGATGGTCTGTGGTGGTATTCAGCATGCCAAGTACTGCAAGTGGTTTAGGGGGTGAACACCCCAAGTGTTATCCCCTTCCCCGTTTATTCACCCATGTAAATTGCAGGCTATTTACTCTTCAGGTTACATAATCTCTTCCTTCTCCTTCATCCCCATCTCTTAAGGTCAAATGTTAGTTATCAGAGATTTTGTAATCTAGCTCCTCATTGCGAAAGAGAAACATTCCTAACTGCTTTTAAGTGGGAGATACTACTTCACATTACTGAAAGTGATGACCTAAATTAACCAAGTGAACTAACATGTAAATGTTAGCCATGTTAGTTGCCAGCCGTATTAGTTCATTTACTTCAGTTTTTTCCTGCATTCCTGATATTTTGTCCCATCAGATCAGTTTAGAAATGGAAACAGATCTGCTGATGAGCCACTCACCCTTTAAAATGGCCACTCTCTTTAGCTGCAGAGAGGATATAGAGAGATCTAGAAATTTGTTCAATTAAATATCAAGCCAGGCATGGTTGCTCATACCTATAATTTCAGCACTTTGGGAGGCAGAGGCGGGAGGATTGTTTGTTTGAGCCCGGGAATTCAAGGTGGCAGTGAGCTATGATCATGCCATTGCACTCCAGCCTGGGTGACACAGTGAGACCCCATCTTAAAAAAAAAAAAAAAAAAAAAAATTGAAGATACCTAACTCTTTCTTGTCTGGGGAAAAAGAGGAAGGATTGTTTTATTTTCCATGAAATAGAACTTCTACAATAATTTGTTTTGTTTACTGCATATTTTATCCTATTTATTAATGAGTTTAGAATGTATTAAATGACTGAGGGATTGCCATGTGAAGGTTTGGGATGAGAACATGCAGACAGAAACATAGCTGTTGCAGACACAGAAATGACTAGAATGTTTGAGGCAGGAAAAGGCCAGTGTGGCTGGAGTGGAGTAGAGTTTCTCCTTATCTTCCAAATAACTTTACTTTAGATAGTAGAGAATGGAGGGGCTGAGCAGGTCTCATATTCAAAATTTTGTGTTCTTATCTGGAAAAAGAATCAAATTTAAAAGGATGCTTTAGATCTTTCTCTCTTGACCATCCACTATGTCTAAGATCCATCTTCTATAAGGAAAGACTGGAGAAAGAAGAAAACGACGGTGGTGGAGAGCGATGTAGGACATTCTGCTCCTCTTCAGAAAGAAGGAATAAAAGATTGAACTGTTTCACGTGGAGAATTTGACCTGGCTTTCTGACATGTTACTGTGGTTGAGTTTCTGCGGTGCTCATGTTGAAACCTGTTGTTTGCTAACATACTGTTCTTTTCTTTCTGGGAATGCAAGCCTGTAATTTATTTAATGGTTCAGGTAGAACAGTGGGATATGTTTACTAGTAAAAGATTTTGAATAAAGAAGTAGGAGAGAGAAACTGGCATGATTTTAGTGTCAGCAGGCAAACAGTCCTGCTGGAGGGCATGCTGTCTCCTGCCAATCACGAAGAATCTCCCAGCTGTCAATCATTGGGATGCCTAGGTCATGCCAAAACTTGGGAAACTTGCCAAGGAGAATGCTGCATGCTCTGTGCTGGAGAAATTTTTTTTTTCTTTAGCAGCATAAAGCTCCACAAAAGTATTGTTGAAGTAATGAAAATATAACGATATGCTTGCTTAAAGCCTTTAAACCAGACAACGCATTTTCCCTGCTCTTCTGATGACCAAACAAATTCTTTCTAGTATGGTAATTGGTTTTCATGTACTTTTTAACATAAAGCTATACATGTGCAGAAGACTCTGAGTTAAGGTGATCTTTTTCGTTTTTAGGAGTGCTGGAGAGGATGATTAAAATAATTAAAATACTGAAAATAATTGCTAGGTTTTAATTTAGGTCATTTCAATGACTTTAAGTCATTACTTTCTCACACACATATGTGAGTTTCGTTTACTGGAAACTTTTTGCTATATTTTATGCAATTCTTAAATATGAGATATTTCAACTCTAAAATGTATTCAACTTTAAAATATTCAAATTTAATTTTTAATTCAACTCTATACTATTTAGTTACAAGATGAAATTAGAAGGTCCTTCTTTCTTTGCTGATTAACATGGTGTAGTTGCTTTCTCAGTTCACACATAGACTTTTGGGCAACAATCAGTGGAATGATCAAATATGAAGAACTGTATGCAATGGCAAAATTTTGAGTGATCTGTTTAAAGAGATAATTTAGATGTTAACTTGAGGGGCTAAAAAAAAAAAAAAAAACAAAAACTGGTAACATTGCCAAGAAGGAGAATACTGTAAAAGGTAAAGCTGAATGAGATGCTCATTCGTTTGCGGATAGGTTGTTCACCTTGCTCAGAGTATGAAATACAGGACAAATGACTTCCCACCTGTGGAGAGACGGATTATACTTTCTTTCTCCCTTTTTCACTGAGCCATTAATTACACAGTCAAGTGTGACTCTTGTTTTTTTATCTTATTCCCATTAATATTGACTTCAAAGTGTAACCTTAAAAATGAAAGTCAACCAGTTACAGACCTGGATTCTGGCAGCCTCAGAACTGTTACTGCTTTATCCACAGCAGTGTCAGTATTGGCTTCCTATTTCCATCTGTACTTATGAGATTTTTAAGATGCATTACATCTATAATTAGTGTACTTTTAGCCATTATTTTACATATACAGAAACTGGATGGTATAAAAAACATTAAAAAGCTGTAAGTCTAGTATTTGAAAAAGGAACAACCAATATAAAAACATAGGCAATGTTGCACAGCTATAACACATACATATTTTCTTGAAATGTCAAGTTGTTTATTTTTACATAAAACTGTCCCAAACTATCTTTTATTAAATTGAGTTTTATCCTTCTTTTTTTTTCTCATATATATATATATTTTTATTATACTTTAGATTTTAGGGTACATGTGCACAATGTGCAGGTTTGTTACATATGTATCCATGTGCCATGTTGATTTCCTTCACCCATTAACTCGTCATTTAGCATTAGGTATATCTCCTAATGCTGTCCCTCCCCCCTCCCCCCACCCCACAACAGTCCCCGGAGTGTGATGTTCCCCTTCCTGTGTCCATGAGTTCTCATTGTTCAATTCCCACCTATGAGTGAGAACATGCGGTGTTTGGTTTTTTGTCCTTGCGATAGTTTACTGAGAATGATGGTTTCCAGTTTCATCCATGTCCCTACAAAGGACATGAACTCATCATTTTTTATGGCTGCATAGTATTCCATGGTGTATATGTGCCACATTTTCTTAATCCAGTCTATCGTTGTTGGACATTTGGGTTGGTTCCAACTCTTTGCTATTGTTATCCTTCTTTTATGGGTGAGTTCAGTCATTTCATTTCTGTCTGTGAACATTGCCTAAAAAATAAAAATGATTTTGGTTGTTGGTATAGAGAAATTGAGTCGTTGCTAATAGCAATTGTATCTCCTTACTCAATATCCTCCTTCACCCCGCTCTCAAGAACATAGTACAATAATAGGCCATCAGTCAATCCTCAATATTTTGTATTAGTGTGAAATCTGAAAAATAAGAGCAATCTACCTGTTTATTGTCTATCTGTCTATCATCTATCTGCCTATATAGCTAATATATTAAATCATCTACTGTCTATTTCTCTGTCTTCATTTTAATTTTACCTAATACCCTATTTTTTACATTTTAATTAATTGTTAAATTGAGGTTTTTAGTTAGAAAACATATAGTAGTGTTTTAATAAAGTGTTATTCTCCTACTTAAAAAAAAACAAACTGGAAGTGTTTGATTAATTCTTTGTTGAAGATGAAAACCAAAAAGGTCTTAATAAGATTTTATTCAGAACCTTGTTTCTAATTAGAATTTCGGTTTTTTTTGTTGTTGTTGTAAAACTTGGGAATGGTTTTTATTATCTTTTTGAAAAATTTACACATACAATTTATTAAAAGTAATCATTTCGTTTAAGGCATTAACATCTTTATGTGTTTTTAATTTTTATTTCAATAAGGTTTTTGGGAACAGGTGGTGTTTGGTTACATAAAAAAGTTTTTTAGTGGTGATTTCTGAGATTTTGGTGCACCATCACCCGAGCAGTGTACACTGTACCCAATGTATAGTCTTTTATCCCTCTCCCCACTCCCACTCTTTCCCCTGAGTCCTCAAATTCCACTGTATCATTTTTATGCCTTTGCATCCTCATAGCTTAGCTCCCACTTATGAGTGAGAACATACAAAGTTTGATTTTCCATTCCTGAGTTACTTCACCTAAAATAATAGTCTCCAATTACATCCAGGTTGCTGTGAGTGTCATGATTTCATTTCTTTTCATGGCTGGGTAGTATTCCATGAATATATTATATTTTTATTATAATATAATATATTCATATTTTATTATATTTATATTATAATATAAATATGTATTTATATTATATAATATATTATATATATTATATAATATATAATATATTATATATATTATATAATATATAATATATTATATATATTATATAATATATAATATATTATATATATTATATAATATATAATATATTATATATATTATATAATATATAATATATATAATATATATCCACTCATTGGTTGATGGACATTTGGGCTGGGCTCGTTCCATATTTTTGCAATTGCGAATTGTGCTGCTATAAACAAGTGTGTGGAAGTATCTTTTTCATATAATGACTGCTTTCCTCTGGGTAGATCTCCTGTAGTGGGATTGCTGTATTAAATGGTAGATCTACTTTTTAAGGAATCTCCACACTGTTTTCCATATTAGTTGTACTAGTTTACATTCCCACCAACAGTGTAAAAGTGTTCCCTTTTCATCACATCGATGTCAACATCTATTAATTTTTGATTATGGCCATTCTTGTAGGAGTGAGGTGGGATCACATTGTGGCTTTGATTTGCATTTCTCTGATCATTAGTGATGTTGAATATTTTTTTTTCATGTTTTGTTGGCCATTTGTATATATTCTTTTGAGAATTGTCTATTTATGTCCTTTGCCCACTTTTTGATAGATTTTTTCTTGCTGATTTATTTGAGTTCCTTGTAAATTTTGGATAGTACTCCTTTGTTGAAGATATAGATTGCAAAGATTTTCCTCCACTTCCTGGGTTGTTTGTTTACTCTGCTGATTATTTCTTTTGCTGTGCAGAAGCTTTTTTATTTAATGAAGTCCTATCTATTTGTTTTGTTTTGTTTTGCATTTGCTTTTAGGTTTTTGGTCTTAAAGTCTTTACCTAAGCTAATATTTAGAAGAGTTTTTCCAACGTTATCTTCTACAATTTTTATGGTTTCGGGTCTTAGATTTAAGTCTTTGATCCATCATGAGTTTTGTATAAGGTGAAAGATGAGGATCCAGTTTCATTCTTCTGTATATGGCTCAGCAGTTATCCCAGCACCATTTGTTAAATCGGGTGTCCTTTCCCCACTTTATTTTTTGTTTGCTTTGTTGAAGCTCAGTTGACTAAAAGTATTTGGGTTTATTTCTGGATTCTCTATTCTGTTCCATTGGTCTATGTGCATATTTTTATACCAGTACCATGCTGTTTGGGTGACTATGGCCTTATTGTATACTTTAAATTTGGGTAATGTGATGCCTCCAGATTCGTTCTTTTTGTTTAGTCTTGCTTTCGCTATGCAGGCTCTTTTTTGGTTTCATATGAATTTCGGGATTTTTTTTTTTTTAGTTCTGTGAAGAATGGTGGTGATATTTTGATGAGAATTGCATTGAATTTGTAGATTTCTTTTGGCAGTATGGCCATTTTCAGAATATTGATTCTACCCATGAGTGAGCATGAGATGTGTTTCCATTTGTTTGTGTTGTCTGTGATTTATTTCAGCAGTGGTTTTTAGTTTTCCTTGTAGGAGTCTTTCACCTCCTTGATGAAGTATATTCCCAAGTATTTTATTTTTTATTTTTAGCTATTGTTAAAGGGGTTGAGTTGTAGATTTGATTCTCAGCTTGGTCACTGTTGGCATATAGCAGAGCTACTAGTTTGTGTACACAAATATTTTATCCTGAAACTTTGCTGGATTCATTTACCAGTTCTAAGAGCTTTTTAGATGAGTCTTTAGGGTTTTCTAGGTATATAATAATGTCATCAGCAAACAGCGACACTTTGACTTCCTCATTACCAATTTGGATGCCCTTTCCTTCTTTCTCTTGTCTGACTGCTCTGACTAGGACTTCCAGTACTATGTTGAACAGAAGTGGTGAGAATGGGCATCATTGTTTTGTTCCAGTTTCCAAGGGGCATGTTTTCAACTTCTCCCCATTCAGTATAATGTTGGCTGTGGGTTTGTCATAGATGGCTTTTATTTCCCTAAGTTATGTCCTTTCTACGCTGATTTTTCTGAGAGTTTTAATCAAAGGGAATGCTTGATTTTGACAAATGCTTTTTCTGTGTGTACGGACATGATCATAGGATTTTTAGTTTTTAATTCTGTTTATATGGTGTATCACATTTATTGACTTGCAAATATTAAACCATCCCTGCATCCCTGGTATGAAATCCACTTGATCATCATGGATCCTCTTTTTGATATACTGTCAGCCTCGGTTCACTCGTATTTTGTTGAGGATTTTTGCATGTATGTTCATCAGGGATATTGATCTATAGTTTCCTTTTTTTTTGTTATGTCCTGTTCTGGTTTTGGTATTAGAGTGATACTGGCTTCATAGAATGATTTTGGGAGGATTCCCTCTTTGTCTATCTTTTGGAAGACTGTTGATAAGATTGGTACCAGTTCTTCTTTGAATGTCTGAGAGAATTCAGCTATGAATCCATCTGGTTCTGGACTTTTTCTGTTGGCAATTTTCTTTATTACCATTTCAGTCTCACTGATTGTTATTGGTCTGCTCAGAGTTTATATTGCTTCCTGGTTTAATCTAGTAAGGTTGTATTTTTCTAGGAATTTATTCACCTCCTCTAGGTCTTCTAGTTTATGTCCATAATGATATTCATAGTAGCTTTGAATGGTCTTTTGTATTTCTGTGGTATCATTTGAAATATCTCCATTTTGTTTCTAATTGAGCTTACTTGGATCTTCTCTCTTCATTTTTTGGCCGATCTTGCTAATAGTCTATCAATTTTATCTTTTAAAAAAACTGGCTTTTAGTTTCATTCCTCTTTTTTATTTTGGCTTCAATTTCACTTAGTTTTGCCCTGATCTTGGACATTTCTTTTTTTCTTCTGGGTTTGGGTTTGGTTTGTTCTTATTTCTCTAGATCACTGAGGTGTGACCTTAGATTTGTGCTTTTTCAGACTTTTTGACGTAGGCATTTAATGCTATCAACTTTCCTCTTTGCACGACCTTTGCTGTATCCCAAAGGTTTTGATAGGTTGTGTCACTATTATCATTCACTTCAAGGAATTTTTAAATCTCCATTGTGAACTCAGAAAATTTGAGACAGGTCTCAGTTAATTTAGAAAGTTTATTTTGCCAAAGTTGAGGACGTTCCCGTGACACAGCCTCAGGAAGTCCTGACAACATGTGTCCAAGGTAGTGAGGGCACAGCTTGGTTTTATACATTTAGGGAGACATGAAACATCAATCAATATAACTAAGAAGTACATCTGTTTGGGAAGGCGGGACAACTTGAAGCAAAGACAGGAAGACTCTAAGTAGGGAGGGTGCTTCCAGGTCACAGATAGGTGATATACAAAAGGTTACTTTTATTTGAGTTTCTGATTAGCCTTTCCAAAGAAGGCAAATCAGATATGCATCTATCTCAGTGAGCAGAGGTGTGACTTTGAATAGAATGGGAGGCAGGTTTGTCCTGAGTAATTTCTAGCTTGAGCTTTCCTTAGTGATTTTCAAGCCAAAGATATTTTCCTTTCACACAATTTTGGTTTTACTGTTGAGCCAACGATCATTCAGGAGCAGCTTTTCCTTTCACACCATTTTGATTTTATTGTTGAGCCAGCAATCATTCAGGAGCAGCTTGTTTTACTTCCATGTATTTGCATGGTTTTGGGGGCTCCTTTTGGAGCTGATTTCCAATTTTATTCCATTGTGATCTGAGAGAGTACTTGAGGTAATTTCAATTTTCTTAAATGTGTTGAGACATGTTTTGTGGCCTATCATATGGTCTATCTTGGAGAACGTTCTATGTGTTGTTGAATAGAATGTATATTCTGCATAGAATGTTGGGTAGAATGTTCTGTAAATATCTGTTAATCCATTTGTTCTAGGGTATAGTTTAAGTCTATTGTTTCTTTGTTGACTTTCTTTCTTGATGGGCTGCCTAGTGCGATCAGTGGAGTATTATTATTTTTTTAAGTCTGTTACTATTATTGTGTTGCTGTCTATCTCATTTCTTGGGTATAGTAGTAATTGTTTTATAAATTTGGGAGCTCCAGTGTTAGGTGCATATATGTTTAGGATTGTGATATTTTCCTGTTGGACTAGTTCTTTTATCATTATATGATATTCCTCTTTGCCTTTTTTGAACTGCTGTTGCTTTAATGTTTGTTTTTGCTGATATAAGAATAGCTACTCCTGTTCACTTTTGGTGTCCACTGCATGGAATATCTTTTTCCACACCTTTACCTTAAGTTTATATGAGTCTTTATGTGTCAGGTGAGTCTGTTGAAGACAGTAGATACTTGGTTGGTGAGTTCTTATCCATTCTGCCATTCTGTATCCTTTTTTTTTTTTTTTTTTTTTTTTTGAGACAGAGTCTTGCTCTATCACCCAGGCTGGAGTGCAGTGGTGCAATCTTGGCTCACTGCTACCTCTGCCTCCTGCGGTCAAGCAATTCTCCTGCCTCAGCCTCCTAAGTAGCTAGGACTACAGAAGCATGCCACTGCATCTGGCTAATTTTTGTATTTTTAGTAGAAATGAGGTTTCACCATATTGGCCAGGCTGGTCTTGAACTACTAACCTCAGGTGATCCATCTGCCTAGGCCTCTCAAAGTGCTGGGGTTACAGGCATGGGCCACTGCACCAGCCCATTCTGTATCTTTTAGGTGGAATATTTAGGCCATATACATTCAATATTAGTATTGAGATGTGAAGTACTTTTCTATTCACCATGCTATTTGTTGCCTGAATACCTTGTGTGTTTTTTTTTTTTCCTTGTGTTATGTTTTATGGGTCCTGTGAGATTTATACTTTAAGGAGATTCTATTTTGGTGTACTTTGAGGATTTGTTTCATGATTTAGAGCTCCTTTTTAACAGTTCTTATAGTGCTGGCTTGGAGTGGCAAATTCTGTCAGCATATGTTTGTCTGAAAAATACTGTATCTTTCCTTCATTTCTGAAGCTTAATTTTGCTGGATACAAAATTCTTGGCTAATAATTGTTTTGTTTAAGGAGGCTAAAGATAGAATCCCAATACTTTCTGGCTTGTAGGATTTCTGCTGAGAAATGTGCTGCTAATCAGATGAGTTTTCCTTGATAGGTTACCTGATGCTTTTGCCACCCAGCCTTAAGATTCTTTCCTTCATTTTGACTTTAGATAACCTGATGACTATGTGCCTAGGCAATGACCTTTCTGCAATGAATTTCCCAAGTGTTATTTGAATTTCTTGTATTTGAATGTCTAGATGTCTAGCAAGGCCCAGGAAGTTTTCCTCAAATATGTTTTCCAATCTTTTAGATTTCTCTTCTTCCTTAAGAACACCAATTATTCTTATGTTTAGGCATTTAAAATAATCTCAAACTTATTGGAAACTTTGTTCATTTTTTTTTTTTAAATTCTTTTGCTTTGTCTTTGTTGTATTGGGTTAATTCAAAAGCCTTCTCTTTGAGCTCTGAAGTTCTTTCTTTTACTTGTTTGATTCCATTGCTGAGACTTTCCAGTGAATTTTGCATTTTTCTAAGTGTGTCCTTGATTTTCAAAAGTTGTGATTGTTTTTCATTTATGCTATCTATTTCACTGGAGATTTTTCTCTTCATATCATATATTATATATATTATATATAATATATATTATATATATTTATTATATATAATATATATTATATATAATATATATATAATATTTATTATATATTATATATATTATATATTATATATATTATATATATATTTTATTTCTCTAAGCTAGACTTCACCTTTCCCTAGAGCCTCCTTGATTGGCTTTGTACTTGACCTTCTAATTTTTTTTTCTGTCAATTCAGAGGTTTCATCTTTGTTTGGGTCCATTACTGGTGAGCTAGTGTGATCTTTTGGAGGTGTTAAAGAACCTTGCTTAATCATATTACCAGAATTGTTTTTCTGGTTCCTTCTCATTTTGGTAGTCTATGTCAGAGAGAAAGTCTGGGGCTCAAGGGCTGCTGTTCAGATTCTTTTGTTTCATGAGGTGTTCCCTTGATGTGGTGTTTTCTCCTTTTCCCCAATGGATGGGGCTGCCCAGAGCCTAAGTGCATTGATTGTTATTTCTCTTCTGTATCTAGGTACCTAGTGGAGCTAACAGGCTCCAGGATGGTACTGGGGAGTGTCTGCAAAGAGTCCTGTGATATAATCCAATTTCAAGTCTTTCAGCCATGGATACCAGTACCTGTTCCTGTGGAGGTAGCGGGGGAGTGAAGTGGACTCTGAGAAGATCCTTGGTGGTATTTTTCTTAAGTGCACTGGTTTTGTGTTTGTTGGCCTCCAGCCAGGAACTAGCACTTTTACAAGCACATTAGCTTTGGTAGTATAGGGAGTATCAGGTGGTGGGCAGGGTCATGGAGCTCCCAAGATATTATGTCCTTTGTCTTCAGTGACCAGGCTGGGTAGGGAAAGACCATCAGATGGGGGCAGGGTTAGGTATTTCTGAGCTCAAACTCTCCTTGGGCAGGGCTTGCTGTGGCTGCTGTGGCATATGAGGGTGTGGTTTCCAAGCCAATGGACTTATGTTCCCAAGGGGATTATGGCCGTCTCTGCTGTGTCACATAGGTAACCAGGGAAGTGAGGGAAAGGCAGCAGCCACAGGCCTCATTCAGTTCCCATGCAGCCTGCAGCCCAAAAGGCCAGTCTTACTCCCACCATGCCCCTCAAACAGCATCAAGTTTATTTCCAGGCAGCTGGTAAGCAGAGCTGAGAACTCGCCCCAGGCTACAGGCCTCCCAGTTGAGAAAGCAAGCTTGGCTGTCCCATGGAACCTGCAGCAGCAATCCACCTCTTTCAGAGGGTGTGTGGATTCTCTGGGCTTACCTGGTATATTTCTCTGGTAGTTCTTGGAGCAAAAGTTCATGATATGGGTCTTCACAGCTTTGTCCCTCTGAGTGGGAGCTGCAAGTTAGTCCTGACTCTTATCCACCATTTTTCCTCTAATTGACACCCTATTTTTTGAGGCAGAATTTTATTCTCATAGCATGTGAATAAATACATTCTGCTATGATACGAATGTTTCTAACCCCTAAATTCATATGTTGAAATCCTAACACCCAAAGTGATGGTATTAGGTGATGAAGGCCTTTTGGGAAGTGAGTACATCATCATAAATGTGATCAGTGCCCTTATAAAAATAGGCCAAAGAAAACTCATTTATTCCTTCCACCACGTGAAGACACAGAACCAGAGAGTAGGCCCTCAGTAGACACTGGATCTGGTGCTTTGATCTTAGATTTCCCAGCCTCCAGAGCTGTGAAATATAAATTATGCATTTTTTAATGGCCCAAACAGATTAAGACACGTTCCTGAGAGCATTACTCTTAGTATATATGTAAGGTGAAGTAGTTAAGGAATGAACTGTTTTTTTAACAGGTAATTTGCTTGATACAGTCCTAATACAAAGAATGCCGCATGTAATTGGAAGCCCAATAAATTACTTTGAAATAATTTCACCTGCTATAGAGAATGCTCCTTCCCTTTGCTAGATCAAGTTTTTTGAGGTTAAGAGTAGGCAAATATCAGCTCTTCATAATAATGAAGATTTGGAACTAAGTCTGGCATTACACTTGTTGAGAGATAATTCTCCATGGGTTTCTCACAATTCTGCACATCATGTGAGCAGAGACACTGGCAATCTTTGTTTTGGGCTATTTTTTTTTCAAGGATGTTTCTATAGCAAACAACATTGGAAGGTAGAGGTAGTATCTCCTCCGAAGCTTAGGGGTCACTTGGCTGGGATGCAAACCCAGCTCATGCACAGCATTCTATTGGGTGCCTCTCTGTCACCCTGTGGGACTTAGAGAGCAAGAGGAACCAACACAACCATGAGACTCATGCTTCCTGTTGTGCTATGAATCATAAAGGCCTTTGTTTCTATCCCAGGAGTCTTGTGTCTTTGATCAGCCTCCATGAAACTGTGGCATGCAAACTTGCTACATTGTACATAGGGTCAAATCTCAGGCCCTTCAAAATTCTTGAAAAACTTTTGATGGCTTAAACAGAACCATATAAGTTGACATTTTGCCAAGGAAAAAGAAAGTTTAAGGGGCCTGTGACAAAGTTGCCTTAATCCCCTTCTCTGTGATTAAATACTCTATTTACATGTTTGTTTTGTTGTTGTTTCTTGTTTTTAAAATGGCAAAGAAAATTTGTTTTAAAGGCATCCAGGCAATAAGAAGAGAGAGTGTTTGGATAAGGTACAGAAGCGTTTGCTAAGGTGGAGTCAACTCTCAAGTGTGCAACTCCAGCCATCAGATAGAAAGGCAAAAATGTGTGGTTCCTAATAGAAAGAAAAATAGGCTTTTGCTCAGTAAATACCTCATTCATAATTTATTCTCCTCAGTCCTCTTTAAATGGAGAGGCAAATATAAGTTATATCAATAATTTATTTTTACATAACAACCAACAGTGCATTTGATACAGTTTTTTATAAAATAAAGAGGTGATTTTTAAAATTTGTTTCTTCTTTCAAATTTGGCTTAATTATCCCTCAATAATTCCTCTTTACCGAGGAATTATTTTTTTACTCTTTACTGAACTTTATTCCACTCTTTATTGATCTGCATGGTAGCAACAAGTTAGAGTTTTAAAGACAACTTGTCAGTTTGACATATCAGATAAAGCAGCTAGTTAAGCTATACTTTTTATATTTCCTCGTTTGACTAAGAAGTCACAGCACTCTCTTTTATACATATCACAGAAAGTCTCCAAATAACTGGAATCCCTCAGGTGAATTAAAATGCCTAAAGGCAATCTGTGTTATAGCTAGTGGATGATAGGTGTCTAAAGTTTAGAAACTTGTGTATCTAACAATGTGAAAATTCAAAAAAACTTAGTAAAGTACATCAACATACTCAAGCTCCACTGTAAACAGGTCACACTAGCCAGAGGGATCTTCTGTGGTCTGTCATTATGAAAAAGTTGAACCCTCAACAAATGGGCACATAGCTTGCCCAGTTTCTCAAATACCCATTAGGACAAGAAATATTTCAATATATTTCCTTCTTAAGCTGCATTTAAAGAAAAATTAGTGGTACTCTACAAAATTAAAATAGTTACAATTGAGGAGTAATTTAGAAATTATAATCTTGTCATCTTGAATTAGTTAAAAGGAAAACAAAACCCAACATAAAAGTTATACAACCCTTAAAAAAATAAAATGATCCTGGATACCACCATCGACATTCTTCCTTTTTGATGATATTTGAATATGCTTTAATACTTGGATTGTCTAAAACTATTTTTGGTTGTTTTAGAATCATTGAGACCAATACGTTATCACTGGCTGTCCTGCAGTTACAATGATCAAGATTTGGTCAAGTTTTGACTCCAATTAGGAATATCAAGGGTGTGTGTGTGTGTGTGTGTGTGTGTGTGTGTTTTAATCTTTCTCTTTTTTGTTTGCAAATCCAAGAATTTCTGTGGGTCGTTCAGGGTTTGATCAGAAAAAGAGGACTTAACAGTATAGGTGTACAATAAGGGATTTATTACAGAGATTTGACCTTATGCAAATGTGGGGGCTACATACGTAGTCTATGTGAGACTATTGTTTTTCTATCTGACTTTAGTAGTGAAAGACCACAGGGCAAGTAATTTGGAAGGAAAAATGGATGCAATGGGGGGACTCGTGGACGAACTGGAATCAGAAAGGCTGATCCGGAACCTGTGAGAATGGAGAGGCACCACATGTATCTCTCATTGCTTCCAAGCTTGCAACTTCAGTGATGGAGCTTCTTGCAGGAGAAGCTGCTGTTCTCCTTGCAGTGCCTAGCACACACCTGGCCTAAATGTTGGAGAAGCTGACTCAGTTTTCCTGGCAAGAGCTGAAGAAGCTATAGCCCAAAGGTGGCCTGGCATGAACCAGGTGTGCCATAGGTGAGTGAGAATGTCACTGAGCCATAGCAGGCCCTCACACCCTGCACTGGCCTCTGAGGCTAAGAAGAACATGGTTACTGCTTCAATTCCAGCTTCTAAGTCTCGTGCAAATGTGTGTTTGGTTCACACTAACCTGGAATAGTGCAAAAGTGCAAGGGAAGAAATCTTGGAGAAAAGAGCTCCAGCTTAGCTAAACTGACACACTTCAAAATCTGCCATGAAGCACCTAACCAATTTAGTCTTTGTCACAATTCAGATAAAGGCTAGATTTCTGTGTCTCTCAAGACTATTAAAAAAGCCTACGAAAATAAAAGGCATTTGAACATTTGCCTTGTTTCTATCTGTACCAGATACGAACAAAACCCTTATGTGTAAAACAAGCCTTTTCCTCTACAAACTTTCTGTTGTATTGATTTGATTTATTCCATGATCTTGCATTTAGTGAAATTAAACTGAGCCTCAGTTTTTTATTAGTTAGAGGGGAGGACATGACACAAATTAATTTCAATTAAGTGCCTCTCCACCACTAGGTAACCTTGAGCAAGGTTCCCAGTCTCTGTGAGTTTCCCTTTCCTCATTTATAAAGTGGAGTGCAGAAAAGTGCCTGCATCAAACACCTTGTTGAGAGAATGAAGCCTGAGAATGTATGCCAAGTCCTTAGCGGGTTATGAGCAGTTAGCCCTCGTTCTCACCCTCCTCTTCCTCATTAACACTTTGTACAATGTGAATAACTATAAAATATAAAATTTGAAATCTTAGGATTAAAAGCTTCTAATTCATACACAATAATCCTTTTATTACTTTTTCTTTGGTTTCAAGTGAAATGTTATTCTCGTTTTTCAGATGAATGTAGAAAAGTAATATTAACCAAATGTTAACGAATCCCTCTCTGAAGTCGAAATTGGAATAAATCATTGCCTTTCTTTAACTAATTAGTTTTTTGTAATTTAGAAGATGCTTGTGAATCTTTGGTTTACAAAAAGCTACCAAGTTTGGGATTTGGAAATAAGTCCAGGAGAAAAATGAATTTTTCTGATTTAAAAGGAGGAGGACTTTTGCCTTAACCTCTAGCCCTGCCACTGATCAGAAAAGGGCAAGAAAGAGAACAACTACAGAATCAAGAAAAAATGACTAAAGACTAGTGTGTTGTGTGTCTGCCCACCAGAAGGTTGCAGCTCCTGCTACTGGGAGAGGAAGCTAAAATAATCTTATATTGGATTCCTGTTGCTACTGTACAAATTACCACAAACTAAGTGGTTAAAAGCAAACCAGATTTATTCTCTTAGGATTCAGAGATCAGAGGTTTCAAATCAGTCTCAGTTGGTTAAAGTCGAGGTGTCAGTAGAATTGCATTCCTTCCGAATGCTTGAGGGGAGAATCGATTCCTTGCTTTATCCAGCTTTTAGAAACTGCTTGAATTCATTGGCTACCCATTCCTCCATCTTCAAAGCAACCTCTGCTTCTGCTGCCATATGTCCTCCCTTCTGAGGCTGATGCTCCTGCCTCCCTCTTTTAAGGACTTTTGTGATGACGTTGGACCAACCCAGATAATTCAGAATGACCGCCCTGTCTCAAGATCCTTAAGCTAGTCACATTTGTAAAGTCCCTTTTCCCAGGTAAGGCATTACCATATTCACAGATTTCTGGACTTAGGACAGAATTTTGTTGGGCTTTTATTCAGCCTGCTGCAGACCTTTAGGAAGTGGGACACCTATTACTTAGAACAAAGTCATTTGCAGTACTGGAGTCTAGTCTCACTTTGACTTTCCAAGAATTTAATTAATCTCTCTACCATATACAAATACTTTAGTGAAAGCAACTGAGAGAGATAAAAACAGATGTTCTTCTGTTTGTGATTGGATGCGCTATAAAACAAGGACAGCATGTGCACAATCCATAAACTAAAGCCATTCAGCGATTAGATCAAAGAGGCATTTGAAGCCAATAATGACATGAGAAGGTGAATCAACTCCTTGTTATAATGAGGAGAGTGGCCGAGAATTTGCAGAAATCATGAAGCTTTTTGGACTGTCCATAAATCATGGAATGAAATGGGTAAGAACCAAAGTACCCTTTTTTAAAATTTTATTATTATACTTAGGTTTTAGGGTACATGTGCACAGTGTGCAGGTTTGTTACATATGTATCCATGTGCCGTGTTGGTTTGCTGCACCCATTAACTTGTCATTTAGCATTAGGTATATCTCCTAATGCTGTCCCTCCCCCCTCCCCCCACCCCACAACAGTCCCCGGAGTGTGATGTTCCCCTTCCTGTGTCCATGTGTTCTCATTGTTCAATTCCCACCTATGAGTGAGAACATGCGGTGTTTGGTTTTTTGTCCTTGCGATAGCTTACTGAGAATGATGTTTTCCAGTTTCATCCATGTCCCTACAAAGGACATGAACTCATCATTTTTATGGCTGCATAGTATTCCATGGTGTATATGTGCCACATTTTCTTAATCCAGTCTATCATTGTTGGACATTTGGATTGGTTCCAAGTCTTTGCTATTGTGAATAGTGCCGCAATAAACCAAAGTACCCTTCTTATAATGGGTCACATCAGTTGCTACTCAGGCTATATTAGTATGTGCTGTGTAGAGACTCTTTGATACCCTGAGAAGACTTAGAATTAAATTTGGATTCTTAATTTCTGACTCTGGAAGTATAAAACATTAATTCTTCAAGGCATTTTTTCTCATCTGCAAAATTGGAATTATAAAGCCTATCTTATGTGATAGTATTATAAATAAATGCCTAGCATAGTGCCTTCAAGAGTAGACTGTGAGCTGTTTCCTTTATATTTTATCCTATGAATGGACTTTATCATCATCTCCTTGAGGCATTAGAAAATGTAAAAGTGGAAGCTGGTATATTTAAACTTACATAGAACTCGAAGCGATTGTGTATTATCATCTATAAATGTTAAAATGAAGACTAGTTACTAGACATGTTCCCTCTTATCTATATTTTTGACATATCCATAATGTCCCCATACTCATTTTTTATGTGTGTATATAATAGTGGAAGCTGTGTTTGTAAAAACAATTTTAATGTCATTTTCCTTATTACAGAAGTAATAGAGTAGAAAATTTTGGATTTACATGTAAGCAATATCAAGAAAAGAAAAATCAACCAAGGTCTCACTGCTCTAGTCATTAATATTTTGGTTTATTTTATCAAACCTAATCTCTCAGTCTCTATCTCCATATTATATATGTATACACACATGCCATATATGCACTTACATATTGACTCATATGTTGCCAAGAGCTTTACAGATAATATAGGCTGGGGACTAGGTTTACTGATAAATAATTTTCATCAGTTTGTTTAAAAAGAATTCTCTCATTAGTGTTATATACTAAGGTGAACAAAAGGTGGACCTGATTTGGCATTGTAATATGGAAATATGCCTTGGGTCATCCATACCAAGGTGTTTATTTGGCTTCGGATAAATTGCTGGGTTTCCTTATTTTATGCTATTGCTTTTCTTTAAACAATTATTTTATACAACCAATAAAAATTCCACCTTGCTCGCAAACTCTACCCGAGGATATCTTTATAAATTGAATGATTTTGCCTTGTTTGGGTTGGTTAGAGGGTCTGCATAGACTTTGAAGCAGTTACACTATTTATATTACAGTGGTACTGTGTTGAGAGTGTGTATTATGGAAGTTTCTAAATATTTACCTAAAGGTGGTGTTCATGCTCAATTCTTTTGATCTTATGACTAACTTCCTTCTTCTGAGATCTTGACTTTGAGGAATATTTACCAATTTTCTTCAATTACATGATGACTCATAAACTACATCAAACCTTAAAAAGAATTTCCTTGTATTGTTTCATAATCTACTGCTTTCAAATTGTGTAAGCAGAGGTGGCTGTACTCACTTGCTATAAGAGATTTTCTTTCATTTTAAATGGAATGAAACAGTAGCTACTTTGTAATTTTTAATACTTTTGTTGTTATGGTTTAAAGTGTGTGCTCTCATCAAAGTCCACCAACTTTTCATCTCTCTTATCTCCCTTTTACCACTAATCTGATTACTCCAAGCAATGTTTACAATAGATTAGGAATATTTTGTGCTAAAACAGAAGACCTAGTTGAAATGTATTTTATAAATGTATCAAAGTTCTAAAAGCAGAGGCCATTATATTCCTTGGGGAATTGGAAATTCCTTCAGTGGTCAGATGTGTACTGTTCGGGAAGGATTTTTTTAAATCTCTAATCAATAAAATGGTCCCTAAAGCGTTCTTTGAAAGAACAATTTAGAATTATCTACAAAACCTCTCAATGATTAGTGTTAATGTTTGTCACCCACTGAAAAGTAATAAGCATTATTTGCATGCTGTACATATGTTATCTCTAGCTATCAGACCCTACAATCAGATTTTATTGATGCCCTATCTGACATTAAGACGTCACTATGAAATCATTTAATGACCCAATTAATTTAAAATGAAAATTTTGTTAGCTGGTTCTAAGTTTCTGCTAGTGAGATTTGTACCTTTCCTCTCAGTGCTCACCAATTTCATTACCACGTATGAAGATGTAGGTAAAAGTATTTTATGTAGTTTTATCCCTTGGGTCTGTTATTACAATGTATGATATTTATTATTTAGTTTATTTTTTTTATTAATGTACTTGCATATTGGCTCCAGGAGTATAATGACATGAAGAAACAAAATATGCTAATAATTCTGAGAGCTGTCTTATTTCAGGGTTGCCTAATTAAAACCAGTTTTAAAGGCAGAAAAAAATGAATGATTATAACAGGATGTAATACATGTAATCTTGGAAGGATGCTCGAGATTCCCTGGGAACTGAGGAGGAGCATTCAACTCAGATAGGGAAGAATTCCAGGAAGTAACACTTGAGCCTTTGATTAACACTGCTAGAACTATATATGCACACTGAAAAAAATACGAATAATACAGATGAGTATAAAGCCAACAATGAAAAAACTATATATATAATGTGGTACCCTAGATTAGATCTTCAAGCAGAAAAAGGATATTAGTGGAAAAACAAATGGAAACTGTATAAAGTTTGGAGTTTGGTTAATAGTAATCTACCCATGTTGCTTTCTTTTAGTTTTGTGAAATCTATTGTGGAAATGTAAGATATTAACAATGGGAGAAAATAGGTGAGGAAGTATTTACAAATCCTCTGAACTGTCTTTATAAATTTTCTGTAAATTTAAAATTATTCCAACATAAAAAGCTTATTTAAAATAAGCAAATAATAATATTTTTTTCTTTCACTGACATATCATAATAACATACTGTTCTGTCTTCACCCCCAGCAGTATAGGGTTCACTTTCAGATCAATACATATGAATCTACCTTATTTTAAAAATGCCTGTAAGTTATTCCATGAAGCTAATTTACATATTTTAAAGTCATTCTGTTATCTCCATTTTTATGTCTTAGAAAACAGTGCTGCAAAAAGCATCTTTGCAAATATATTGTTATTTAAAATTGCCAAACAATAAAAATATTAACATTTTAACATAAAATAAATGCTTAAAATTGCCAGAAAAGAAAGGAAAAATTCTTTTTCAAATGGTTGTTGGAGTTTATAAACCTACCAATATTATATGAGAATGCCTTTTTTTCTCATGTTCTTATTAAAATGGATATTATCATTTAAAAAATTGCACTCTATTAGAAAGCAGGTGGTATTTCAATTGAGTTGTGATGGATAAATGAATACTAGCTAGGCAAATGGGAATTTGCGGAATAATGGGTAAGATGAAATCATGAGCAAACGTATGGCAGCACAGAGGAAATGCTGTTCTCAGAATATGATATTTTTCAGAAAAGTTGGAATTTATCATGGCATTGAGGATCAGCAGCATAGAGTTGGCTGCTATCATCATGAAATGTTTGCATCCCTCCTAAAGGGATAAACCTTGAAAAGCTAGAAACGATTACAGTTTTTATAAAGGGAAGACCATATTCAGATTTTCACTTTAGAAACATCTCTATGAATGCACTGTAGGAGCCTGGCTTAAATGAAGCTAAATCTGGAAACAGGATAATTGGTTAAGAGGCTTTTAATATGATATGATAAATATCAGTACTGAGGCAAAGGAACCACCTTTGAGAGAGGCACTGGAGTCAGAAGCTTCAGGACTTAGAGACCAATGAGACCCGAAGGGTAAAACAAGGGGAGTAGACTAGGTTAAATCTCAGTTCCATTTTTAGTGTCAATGGCAAAATTAGTAGGGAGAGGAGTAGATTTTGGAAAGAAATGATGAATTTTTTCTTAGACATGTTTCATGAAAGCTGCCTGTGGGACTCAAAACTGAAAAGTACAATGGACCAAGAGAGGCAGACTTCAAGACTAATTCTGGCCCAGAGATACAGATTTGAGAGTTATTAGAGTACAAGCGGAAGAGGAGACTATGTCATGATTGACACTGGGGTGGAGAAGTCTTTGTTGTGGGGGCTTCTCCTGTGCACTGTGGGATGGTTAGCAGCACCCCTGGTTTCTGCCCACTAGAAGTCAGTAGTTCTTTCCAAGCTGTGACAACAAAAAATGCCTTTAGACATTGACAAGTGTCTTCTCAGGGTAAGGTTTCTCTGGTTGATAACCACTGGACTGTGTGATGTGAGAAGGGGAAAAAGATGATTATGGATCCCTGGGGAACTCTGGCATTGAAATATGTCAGTCAATAATGGTACATGGGAGAAAAGCCAGGTAGCTAGAAGTAAAACAAATAAGAAAAAATAAGTGATACCATCGAGGACAGGGCATGAGATGAGACAAGAAGAAGGAAATAGACATCGATGTCAAATATTGATGTCAAGTCAGTTGAAGACTAAATTTGTTAACTCTAGGTGGCAATTTCAAGGTCACTGGCGACATTAACAAGAGTAGCTTTTCAGATGTCAGCTTCAGGTGCCACCTGGAACCGGTTCTCAAAATTCAATAAACTCTTAGTTTTTGAGTGATGACTTTCTCACTGCTTTCTTGGGGGTTTTAATGAAAGTTTTATTAACTCTTCTGATCCTCACTCAGTCTAGGTATTTGCCTTAGGGAAACACTGAAACCTCTCTACATTTCTCACTCCTGGTTCGTTTTTGGACTTAAACTTTTAATAACCAAATGCCTTTCTTATTTTAACATGATGACTCTTTCAGTTTTTACTCTATTATTGTAGTCCCCTCATCCTAAAATACCCAGTGGTGTGTCCCGATGTTAACTGGAGTGGCAGACATTATCTTTGCCAGAAACTTCTCTCTTCCTCTTGAACCAAATTTAGATGACTAAAAACTCTCCACTGTCAGGGTGAGTTCGCTTCGGTGGAGTACTGGAGCTGGCTCTCACAAGCTTGAGGGCTGATTGTTAAATCTGCAGTAATTTTGGAGCCAATTGTTAAACACCATCATTCTAAGAAACTAAGTTATAAAATCTGACAATTCATTTTAAAACAACAGTGGTAAATATTCAGTGCTCGTCACTTTTAAATAGTTTTATTATCGTCTAAGTTCTTGAGGTTATATCTATTATATCTAAATGGTAAAAGTGTCATATGATGTACTTTTGTGCATCTCTTCTCAAATTTGCATTCAATGATGTCAGGTTGGTAGCTTGAAATCAGCCATGGTGGAAGTTTATACATTGCAGATATTGTCAGAGCGTCATATATTTTTTAACTGTATAGACTGTATAAAGTAATGGATAAAATATAATAATTCTGATTAAACTTTTAAAAGTATCTTGTGTCTGTAGCTGTTGCATTGTGAATAGCACACATGGTGAAAATATTCTGGTACCTAAATACTGGTATCCAATTGGCAAATAAATCATTCCAGTCCTTGATGAATGAGTGAAGTTCCAACACATATCTCTATTGTTTCAGTGTCATCTTACTCATTAATAAGTTAACATTCATATTAACCAACACTCAGTTGGAATTATGCTCATTTGTTAATTGCAAAACTAGGTTGACTATATAAGAATTTGGCAAAAAATAAATGAGACCATTTTGTGTGAATAAATTCACCATAAGAAATTTACAATAAAGAGTAATGTATATCTTATTTGCAAATTATATGCTGCATATCCTTTATATGAGTTAAATTTATAATGGACTTAGGTTTGTATATCTACATATATACATATATTGTTCATATACACTTTTTTTTTCAGAAAGTCAACTATTAAATATTTGCCAGCATTTCTTTCTTACAAGACTTTCCATATTAATTTCCAGGGGCTGCCTTTTAAGGTCAATAGGTACCAAAATCTGAGGTAAATACACTTTAGAACTTATCAGAAAGTGTTACTATACACTGGTATTTCTAAAATTGGCCTCTTCTCTGTTCTTGCTACTGTCCTTGTCCCACATTTTATTTTATCATATCTTTACAAAATTACTCTATATTCGCCTTCCTGTGTCTACTTATCATACAATATTTGTCTTGCAACTATTTAGCCAATTTTTATCTTGTAAAATTCACATTGTTCTCTGGATTTATCTTTCCTAATCCTTTTCTGTGACACTATTGCATGTGGTATGAATTTAACTGTACATACTGAAATTCTACATATTTTGGTCTCATTATTCAACTTTTTTCTTACATGCTTCTGTTTTTTATCTCTCTAGTGAGTCTAGACTCTCTAGTCTCTGGATGGGACTCATGATTGAAAGAAGGTTTTCCGTTCGTAGGAGTTGTCTATGCTACAATCATTCATAGTCATTTATCTCAAGTGCAGTAGAAGAGAAAGTGATAGGCTCATTCAATGTTTCGAGGTGTTAGCTTCCCCTAGCTTTGAACACAATGGAACAAAATCACCTGGAAACTTGAGAGAATCTAGGGTGGCCTTTTTCCCTCTTTCTGCATCTATGTTCAATTTCTCTTTTTCTATTTTCTTCATCAAGTCATACTGTTAGGTAAACTATCCCTCACCAACATTCAGCCCTCACATCCTGCTCCAGGTTGCAGAAAGTCCTTAGACTCTAGTAAAATCGTGGTCTTTCCTTATCTGCTATAGGTTAACTTGTGTCCTCTTCCCCCTATGCCAAAGTCATATGTTGAAGTTCTAATCCCTGCTACCTCAGAATATGACCTTATGTGAAAATGGGGTCATTTCAGATTTAATTAGTTAAGATGAGGTCATACCACATTAGGGTGGACCCATGAACCAAAATGGCCAATGTCCTTATAAAAAGTGGAAATTTGGACACACACACACACACACACACACTCTGCCATGTGGACATCAAGGCAGAGGTGAGGTTGATGAGTCTACAAGCCAAAGAATGCCAAACATTTCCAGAAAACCGCAAGAAGCTAGGATAGAGGCATGGAACAGATTTTTCCTCATAGGCAACAAGAGGAACCAACTGTGTTGATACTTTAATCTCAGAATCTTTGCCTCCAGAACGTTGAGGCAATTAATTTCTTTGTTTAAGCCACTAAATTTGTGGAACTTTGTTATGGCAGCCAGCCAACTACTGTGTCATCTAATTATAATAATACTATCACTGTGACTTAATTAACATCTATCACACATATAGTAAAAGTTTTTTGAGAGCAGGGACTGTGTCTATTTTGTTCAGAATTGTATTCTTTGTGCCTACCATAGGGCATGATGTATACTAGGTGTTCAATCGAAAACGGTTAATTGAATGGTTAATTGAATGAAAATCCTCTTCCTCAACACAGTTTACTCTTATGATGGGTGGGAGAATTTTGGTTGTAAACTTTCTATCAGATTTTCTGGTTGCAAATTCAAGGGGATGGAGAATTTCTTCTGTAAATTTGTCTTTGAGATGGAAAAAGGAAGGAAACCTCTTAGCTGGGTGGGATGCGTGTGTCTGGTGATAAGCGTTCTTTATTTTCACACAGGCTAAATTTACTCACTTTTGGCCATAGCAACAGAATGCGTGCAAAAGTCGAGAGAGTAGTGTGTGGAATGTGAGGACAGCGCCATATGGGGAATTGTGTGGTACGTGGTTGATATGATGTATTTTAATGTTTAATTTAAGAAGGTCTGATTTTGACCGTAAGAGTTGGGGACTAAAAATAGAACCAAATGATAAATATGGAATAGAACTGTGTGATGCTAAAAAACAAAAACAAAAAACCCTCGTGGCATGATAGTCCATTATGTTCTGTTTTTATATATAATACTTTCATGCAAAACAATACCATTTCATCTCTCTCATTTACCTAATTTGCTTTATAAATGCATATTGTAATTTTACATGTGCAATGTGAGAAATCTGTCCCGTTTTTCTCTATTTCAGGCTGTTTATCTTGGGTAATTGTTTTATTGTTGGATCCATTTTAAAGATACCCTTTGTTAGCTATTTTTAATCTCATATAAATAGGATATTTAAATCCTGACAACAGAGTTTTGGCCACAGGTTGATTTATATATATTATAGCATATGGATTAGCATAAGGAGTAAGACCAAAAAAATCAGAGTTCATTCCAGAGGAGCATATGTCATTTCAGTGTTTGGTGTCACGTACATTAGCTAGATAAAATAAAATTGATTCCAAAATATATTTTCTAAATACATATATGTTAGTTTATTTTTAAATAGACTTTATGGCTGTAGTTAACACATAAATTCTTCCTATTGCTGTGCTAATTAAATGCAATTCTTTCCCCATCACCCCAGCATATCTATATAATTATGACATAATTTGATAAAAATATATTTAAGCAATATCTATAATAACATATTTTAGTCTTTCATTACTATCAAATTTTGAATATGGAGCCAAGCAAATAAATTCAATTTTATATATTTGGAAAAAGAGTTAGAAAGCATTTTCTAGTAAGTACATATACAAGTACATACACACACACACACCCCAACACAGCCATGCACTCACACACACACACAGACACACACACTCCAACCAACTGTCATGAAATCATTGAATCAAAACACAATGCTTTGGAAGCTAAATTTGCCAAGTTTAAACTAACTAAAATGTTTGAGATTTTAAAACAATCCTTTAAGGATTTTAGTTTATGGAAGTTAAGATAATTTCTAATTCTCCAAGAATAATTTAAAACAAATTTAAACGTTCAAAGGTTTTCTTGAACCTCATAAAACTTTGCATAATAATAATTGAGGACTAAAAGTAGGTGCAGAAGGGAGAAAATAGAAAGACAAATTGTCCATATTCAAATAGAAAATGGTCCAGAATTTTCAGAAATGAAGAATGACATGAAACACACATGTGCACATGAGACTAACCATGAAGTTTAATTTTTCTAAGTGATAGATTAAGTGTTTAGTAAGAGATGTTTCAAAATGGAAAATCTTTTTAAGTTAGACACCAACACTGTTAAATATTACTAGGTTTTCTCTCTTCTTATATTATTATTATACCCCGTATAACAAAATAATTTTTTTCCTGAAATGTTATCCTGAAATTTTGAAAGGACAGAGACTAGAAAGATGTATATTTATTTGGGGAATCATTTGACAAATGTAAGCATAGCAAATAAAATGAAATATCTCCCCCATAGTAACAAAGGGTTCATTGTATCATCCTAGAGCTAGAGAATAATAGTACCAAAATGATAAGAATTATTGGCATTAGTGGGGAAAAGAAAGACAACATGCAAACAAAATGAAATCAAGTTATTCTATGAATTGTCTCCCAATTAACCTTTAAGTTGGGAACTCAGAACTAGCCACAGGTTTTTTGAAAAGGCCTGGATAAGCTAAATAAAATTAAATATTTCTGTGGTTTTTATGTCGAATCTGTCAATCATATGATGTCATTTAGAAGATGTCATAATAATCACTGTGCCAAGTTATAACAAAGTAATGGCTTTTAAAGGATGACAAAGTACAATTTACAGTAAAATCCTTTAGATAAATAGTAGCTACTTGAGATTAATAGAAAATAAATGATTAAAGCAATATTATTTTGCTTTTATTGGCAGTGAAACAGAAAAAAAAATCATACACTTTCCATGGGGAGCACATGACACGCAGGGGAATGCACCCTGGCTGTGAGGCTTCCTGTTTCAATGCCAGCATGGGGTTGGAGCTGCAGCCTAAGATCTTGCTTTACTTTAGCTCCCTGCTTGAAAAGATCTGGATACTTAAAATGGTTGGCTCAGGGTCTCAGCTGGAAGTGAGCTGCCGTCTCTGACTCACCCATGTCATACTGGAATCATAAGTTTGGTTCATGCACAAACTTAGGGTTTACTTACCCTACATTCACTCCAATTTTGTGATGTGAGACTCCAGAAGGAGGATTTTCACCTTGGACTTTGTTTAGAATTGTTTCTTTCAGCAGAAAGCAGGAAAGATCACAACAGTTGCAGAGTTACTACATCAAGAGGCTTCTACTCCCCAAGGGAGGAACTGGATAAGTCTAAGAACTGCACAAAATTAACTCACAAAGAAGAATTAAAAACAGAAGACGTTTACCTACGTAACAAACCTGCACATCCTGCACATGTGTCCCAGAACTTAAAATAAAATAAAATAAAACTTTTAAAAAGAATAAATAGGTAAGAAAATCTAAAACTAAGAGATATTCTTAAACCTAACAATGAAAGAATTTACATCCAAGTTGAAATAGAGTTGATGGAATACTTTTGGAAGCGGATCATAAAATAAATATAACAAAAATTCTTTAAAAGATAAGTAAATAATACTCATGAAAAAAGAATACAATTATGCAACAAAGTAAAAAAAAAAAGTTTTCTTTGCTTTCTATGAGGGATTATAGATAGATATGAGGAATTGTTCCAGAACAGAGCCAGATACATAAATAGAAGTCACAGGACCTAGAGAACAGAATGAGAAGCTCTAACAGAAGACCAAAAGAAGGTGCAGAAGAGAGAGAAAATAGACAAATTGTCCATATTCAAATATAAAATGGTCCAGAATTTTCAGAAATGAAGAATTACATGAAACACACACACATACACCATCAAACAACAGAAAAGTCCCTTTCATTTCATACATATGTGAAACACTTGAAGAAGTAAACAACATTTAAAAAAGCATAGGACTAGTTAGAGATGAAGAAGAGATTTAAAATACCATAATAGAATTTCCAATGAATTTGATAATCTATGTCAAATTGATTTATGTTTAATAGAAATGTAAAAATTAACAAAATTGACGTAAGATGAAACAAACCACTAATAGATGAATAACATGAACAAAATTTAACAGGTATATGAAAAGTGACCTATTTTAGATGTCCCTTCAATTGTGGAAACCGGGGAGTTGCTACATGTATATTTTTTAGGAGATAATGTTTTTCTGGGTTTTAAAATTGTTCCTATTGCAACAATTTCAAACAATGAAATAATCAGCACCCTTGTGTTTTTCCATTTTTGCAGCCTAGTCCAAAGATGTTTAGATCCCGGAAGGGAACTTGCTGGCTTTTCACCTCAGCATATGTGGGCCAAACTAATATCACAAGGTAAAATGTTTTTATTGGCACCTATCTCCTATTTTGATGCTTACACTAAGGTAATCTATCATTCCAGCTGATGGCTGGTTGGTGACTGTTGTAGCACTCTACCTCCAGGCATCTATATTGCTCATTACTGAGTCTCCACATTCTTTTTTATCTTACCTCATTGTTGATTATAATCAATCACTACTCTCTAAACGGCTTCATATTCAATAATAGTAATAAGGTCTTAGCACAGCATATAAATTTCAAATATTAAAAGAGTAGAAATATGTTTTCAGAAATTGGTTGAATTTTCACAGAACTTTAATTTTGTATTCAGTTTATAATGCTGCTTTAATTTTTCTTAAGGAAAATTCTTTAATTTTTCTTAAGGAAAATTCTTTCTTGTCAACAAGATCATTAACAGTTCCAGAGAAAGCCAGGCAAAGCTATGAACACAGAGTTCACAAAGAAATACAAGGAACCAATACGTACACTAAAATAAACTAAATCTCAAGAACGACTTTAAACAGCATAAACAATATCGTGGTAAGCTTTTTCATCTAGATGGTCTAAAGTAATAGGCACTTTCCTGCATTAAAATTGGCATATTCTGTTTATAAACTTATTTTAAAATTTTTAGCAAATTAAAATACCTTTGATCAGGCAGCTCTAATTCCAGAAATTTAAGCAACGAAATTACTCAAACACTTACCTGATGTTTAGTGCAGCTTTTTAATAACTTGGAAGTGATTTTAATCTCACTAAAGGGACTCTAATTAGAAATATTATGGTCAATTTAAACAATGAAATAATACCCCAGCCATTAAAAAGAAGAATGCATCACTGTATCTGAAAGTGATATGGGACAGGGGAGTTTGGGAGGGATAAAAGTGTTATTTCTCATTTCATCATACGATAATTTTTACAACTAAATTAATATTTAAAATGTTAAAATCCAATTAAATATCAAAATGATCTATTGATATAACCTCAACATTACAATTCTGATATAAATATTATTGGAATGTGGTGGAATGGAAAGCATACATGCACATTTGATTTGATTTGCTAATTTCCATTTAGGAGTTTGAATCTGTATTCACAAGTCAGGCTGTCCCTTGGAGTTCCTTGTGCAGTCTTGTCGGGAGCTGGTAATACATTCGTAAGATAGAGCACTACAAAAGCTCTTCTGCCTACTGAAGAATTTTTCTCTTCTGCCTACTGAAGAATAATTTGGTTTTTTTTCCTCAATTAAGGAAAATGGTAGAAAACAGTTTTGGGGAGACTTTGTGGGATTTTGTTTTAGATATAAGCCTGGCAGATCACAGATAAGAAAAAAGATATTGAGACCATTACAATCTTCTATTTGGCTTAACTTTAAGCCCTTCCTCCTGGTATAAATGTGAGGGCCTCCCAAAGCACTCAATTTGTCTAAGTGCTTCTTGTTTATTGGGAAGAAGGGATCAATAGTCTTCAAACATCTGTCTCCAGGATTCAGAATTCAAACATTTTTGGAATAAATTTGGGTGGGTGAAACCAAGATACAGAGGTAGGGAGGTGATTGGAGAAACAAGTAAAATTACCATGATGTTAGGGATAAGGCATCCAGGGGGTTGTTTCAGCTGGGAAATTGAGAGCAGAAAGGAAGAGTGTTTTCCATCACATTCTGTTGGAAATGGTTTAGACCTAGGAGAACTACTTAATCTGAGAATTAAAACATCAAGGTCGTCACAGCTGTGATCATACTTGGGGACAAGTCAAATTAAGCTGATGCCCTTTTGTGAGCAGATTTAACCTAAAGAAATTCTTTGCTATCTGGGCTTTGTCTCAGTGACAGACCAATTCTTATTCTGGAGAGATCCCAGAAATTGTCCCCAGTTTTCACAGCTTTAACCACCACGTAGGTGGGGTAATGGAAAGCACTCACTCTCTAGAACCTGGCTAGATTGAGCACTTTTTGTTGTTGTTTTTTTTTTTTTTTTTTTTTTTTGAGATAGAGTCTCGCTCTGCTGCTCAGGGTGGAGTGCAATGGCATGATCTCGGCTCACTGCAACCTCTGCCTCCTGGGTTCAAGCGATTCTCCTGCCTCAGCCTCCTGAGTAGCTGGGATTATAGGCACATGCCACGAAAAATACTAATTTTTGTATTTTCAGTAGAGATGAGGTTTCACCATGTTAGTCAGGCTGGTCTGGAACTCCTGACCTCATGATCTGCCCTCTTCGGCCTCCCAAAGTGCTGGGATTACAGGCGTGAGCCACCGTGCCTGGCCTTTTGCACTCTTTTAACTGGGAAACTTGTCAGCCCACCGTGGCTACTTGAAGGGCTGATACTGAAAGACAAGATGCCACCTGCTACATGTGTTAGCTACTGAAACAGGAACTTTTCTTGAGTTACAACATTTAACACAGGCACTGTTGGTCAGTGATAACAAAGACATGAGATTTTTGATATATCAGCAGTAAGTTATTAATATAAAACAGCAGAAAAATATACTAAAACTGTGAAGTGCAAGTATGAAAATACCATATCATTAGATAAGCATTGGAATAAGTATAACAAGATTTTATCATTTGAAGTCATTTAACTTTGCAAAAGTATAAATAAAACATAAATCTCTCTAATAATGAATAAACACATGGAAAGTTTAAAATCCCCAAACTAGAATTTGATTTGCAATAAGTTAACTTTCATTTATATCCTTCAAATATTTATCCCTCAATTTTATGCCAGCAATTTGTCAATGGTCCAAAACTTAGTGATTTCCTGAAATAGTTCTTCAGGTTTTTTTTTCTTTGAAGAGAAGGTAAACAGAATTCTTTTATTTAAAAAATGTTCCTCATAAATACCAAACAAGAAATACTATTAGCAATCCCATTTTTTTCCTTTATGTATATATTTATCAGAATGCAGTAGTAAGTTTACATTAAAAGAAAAAATAGAGAAATTTTAAATAAATTTTTTTATATGAAGTTTGGGAATGTTAGGCAGGCCACGCTGAAAAATGTATATGCCATCAGTACATCATGTTGTCACATAATAAGCATTAAGATGTGTAAATACTGCACAATCATTTGACCTCAAAATGAAATTTTTATTCTTTCAATAAAAAATATTGGGCAAAATGGATTTTAAAGGTAATAAATACTAATCGTGTCAAATAAATATTTTAATAGCAGTTTAGCAAATAAATGCATATATCTATTTAGTACAGTTGTCCCTTGGTGTCCATGGGTAATTGGTTCCAAGACCCAGGTGGGATGCTCAAGTCAGTGAAATGAAATGGCATGGTTTTTTCATAGAACGTTTAAATAATTTCTATGTTACTTATAATACTTAGTACAATGTAAATGCTATGTAAGTAGTTGTTACATTATATTTTATTGTTCTAGTGTTATTTTTATTATTACATTGTTATTATTATTTTTTTAATATTTAGATCCTTGGTTGGTTGGAATCGGCTGCGCAGGAACCTTGTGGATATGGCAGGTGGACTGTGTGTTTCATTCTAATTCCTAGCATTCATTTTCTTTGTAGAAAGAATACTTGCCCAGTCTGTTCTGTGTTCTTTTTGAGTGCTTTGCTCGTGTTTCTCCGGTGAGGGATTGATCTAGAGAATATAATTTTCCATTACACTAAGGGCTGGATATGGTTGGAGGAACATAAGAAAACACGGAAGGGAAACTGAAGGTAAATATTGAAATGACAGATGAGATTTATAAAGGAGAAGGGGAGTGCTAACATTCAGAAAGCAGATACTAGTACTTCATTAGTTTGAAAGCATTGGCTTTTATAAATTCTTCGATCAAATTAGTTTAGATAGAAAATAACATTTTTTTTTCTTCTTTTTTTTTTTTTTTGGGACGGAGTCTTGCTCTGTCTCCCAGGCTGGAGTGCAGTGGCACGATCTCAGCTCACTGCAAGCTACCCCTCCCGGGTTCATGCCATTCTCCTGCCTCAGCCTCCTGAGTAGCTGGGACTACAGGTGCCCACCACCACGCCCGGTTAATTTTTTTTTTGTATTTTTAGTAGAGACGGGGTTTCACCGTGTTAGCCAGGATGGTCTCCATCTCCTGACCTCGTGATCTGCCTGCCTCGGCCTCCCAAAGTGCTGGGATTACAGGCATGAGCCACCGCACCCGGCCGAAAATAACCTCTTTGACACAGATTTTGTCAGATACGCCACTGCGTAAACCAATATTCCTGATTAATGACCTTTCAATCAGTTCAACCATTTTGAGTTTTAGTTGGTCATGAATAATTTCATTGTTTGCTCCTTTTTTTACCCAAAGTTCTCTTTCCAAATAATTTGAAATTGACTCACAATTATCAGGTTTGATAATTATTGCTAATTTTGTTCCTTCTAGAGATATTTGCATTTTACAGAAATCAAAACTTTCACACTAATGGTAAATTTTTGGTGCTTTGTCTAGTTCTTTTTTTGACTAGTGTTTAGAAAAATAAGTTGTTTCTATGAAATAGCTAATTCTATGAAATCATTAACAGTATTATTTTCACTGGAATGAAGTAAAATTTAAGGAAATTTTAACACTATTTTATATATAATAAATTAATATTAATAGGAAATATGCTACTAATTTAAATTTATCTCCCCTTGGTCAACAGGAACTTTCAGAACATTTCTCCCCTAGAGCTTATAAATATGTGTATTTATGATAGTGCATGTAGTAAAAGTCCATTTTATCTTATATTTACAGATGGAACATCTCAGATTTGTTGTCTCCCAATTCCCATTTCAATCCCAGACACAGATAGCTTGAATGCTTGAGATGAAAACACACACTATGTTGGAGACACACACACACACACACAAACACATACACGCACACACACGTTGGATAGCCTTTCTTTGACCTTCTCAGCAGAGGTGGGGTATTTCTCAACCCTGTACTGATATTTTCCTATGAAAACTTCTTTCCACACCATGTGCCATCAGGCCTGTTA
The DNA here is from genome assembly GCF_028878055.3 of Symphalangus syndactylus. Classification (NCBI taxonomy): domain Eukaryota; kingdom Metazoa; phylum Chordata; class Mammalia; order Primates; family Hylobatidae; genus Symphalangus; species Symphalangus syndactylus. The sequence goes on along the minus strand of NC_072438.2, from coordinate 84,915,575 downwards.
AACATTTTCTAGTTTCCTTCTTTTAAACAGAGCGAAGAATATAAGTCTAAGACCAAAGTTTACATTTCTAAATCTACCTGCCAATCAATCAAGCAATTCCTAAGCAGCAGTTACTACTGAAGCTGCTGGGTGGGTCTGCCACACAATCACAGCAAGACGACAGTGAGCCTAAGTGGAGTTAGACAGTTTCTCGCTCATGGCACAATAGACAGCATGAGCCTTAGTTGCATCACTTCCTCTTGTCCTCCCAGTCCCAAAGAAGGCGATGTGGAGCAAGCCCAGGTTAATGCTGCTCACACAGTGGGTCGTGGTTATGCCTGAAGAACGCTGAGCTTAGGAAGCTCTCCAACCTTATGAGGGGACCACAAGCACATTTGCCTGTCTTTCTCTCTGGAGAGAGATATTATCTTTATAATTCTAATCAGAGACAAATTTTCAGGTCAGAAAACAAATCTGCCTTTGGACAGAGTTGTTACTTTTATCACCCTGGAACATGTCAGGAGATGGGAGGAGGACTCCAACTTTAGAAATTTGAAATCTAAGCAAATCTGCTTCCTGTCCAGAAACATCTTCGCAAATACCTTGGACAAGTTTCCTTGAACAAGTTGCCAGTGTGTTTTGCTCAGATGTGCAGAAATGGCAGCTCCATGAATCATCTCCCTGCACTATATTTTTTCTCACCTTTGGTTCCTTTGCTGAAACTTTACTCCTGTTTTGCATTTTGCATTTTTTTCTTTCTCTTTATGTATTACAAAAACAAAATTTTATGATTTTCCTAATTATTCTTCAAGACAGCAATTCCCATGTGCTTTACTAGATATAAACAAGTGTATATGCTTGTTTTTGAGGTAATGGAAATTTGCAATTGAAGAGGAATTAATTTTTTTTATTTCCTGATATAGACACTTAACTCTGATTACTTTTTCAGATTGAATCAGTGTTAGTAGGACATTTGACCTTACAAATCTCTTTCTATTACAGAAAGAGACAAATTTGGATGTATGATCGCTGCTTTGGAAAATGCTAATATGATGAATTTAAAGAGACAGAGATATCAATGTACCCCTGATAGAGGAATAAGGAGAAAAATACATTGTTCATTTCAAATGAACAAATACTAAATTTCAAAAGTGTAATCTATTAAAGATATGATTACTAGGTACAGGGTCATATTTTCTTACCTCTGCAGCACCTGAAATCCATCTCAGATTAAATCAGGCTACCCTCGATTTTTGCTTTTTTTGATTATTTTTTCTTATTACCGGAAGTCTTGAGAGGAGGCGGTGGCCAAGTTCCATGTCTTGCAGCCAAGCAGCACTGTGGGATGGAAGGTGGAATGTCATGTGTCTGGTTTACAGCACTCACATGTCAGCTGGCAGTTAACGGAAGTGCTATTGATTGGTAAGCACCCAGAAACATCAGGCAGAAAACCTGCTCATACTGGTGCTTTAGCCTTGGTGATTCCTGAGAATTTTCACAAATTAACCTCATTTGCTGAGAGAGGCCAATATGGAAACTTAAAATTAATTAATGCATTAATTAGTTAATGTAGAGGAACACAAAGTCAAGAATGTGTTCCTTGTTTTTTTGTTTTAAATTGTCTGGACAGTTGAGAAAATGGTCTTAATTCTTCTAAATATTGGAAACCTGGTGTCTAGGCACAAAACTAGATTTCTGGCTTCACTGAGGAATAAATATATTTGTTGTTCCACTCAACAAGCAGAGATCAATACAGTATTTTAGGTCTATCGGGAGGAGGGGCTGTACATGATAACTTACCTAGTGCTTTTTGTCTAGCAGCAATGGACTTGGGATGTACCTCTGCCAAAGGACTAATTTTAGTAGGACTTTGAGACTGTTGGATAATAAACTGATCAATGCGATGAAGACCCCCGTTCCTCTGAACTCTTGGAGCTTATGAAAGTCTAGATGTCAAGCCAGAGAAATTGTGAAGATTATTCCTCCTAAAAAACAATCTCCAAAAAGATCAAGATGTATGTTCATATCTATTGATTTTGGGGAAGCTACTGTTTTCTATAATCCCTCAACTGGGGGTTTTATGCTCACCCTTTTCAACGTTCACTGATAGTGAGATTGAATAAGTCATCAATGAGAAGAGTGGTTTGAAAATATGTAATGTAGTACATAAATATTATGTAGAATTAAGAAGGCAGCACAATCCTCAATAAGGTCTAGATACTCAACTTACATTTAAAGCTCTAATTAATACTTCTGCTTTTTGAAATATACAGTTACACTGCTGTACGTTCCTAAAAGAATGCTACAGTTAGACGTTACAAAAATATTATGGTTCCCAAAATATAAAGTCATAAACCTATGTTTATAAAAACAATTGCATTATGAACCTGGGATATAATATATATCACAATCATTCAGCTTACAATACTGTGAGAGTGCTGATATGAGGATTTCATCTTGGTTAACTGAGGGAAATAATAATTTAAGATCATCAACATGTGGTCAACTTGAAATAAGAGCTTCTCAGTGTTATGAAAATTGTGAGTTTGTAATGGGTAACACAATCAGACTAAAATAAGCCTTATTAAAGCAGGTTTCTCTAAGGGTGCTTCTGCTTCATTTTGCCAATTCTGGACTCTGCAATCTTAATTTCAGTGGTTAGGGAGGATCTACTCCCTCTAACACAATACATGCAAATCATAAATTAGAATTGCTTGCATATAATGTAATAGAGAAGCTGTATTCAGCTTACTCAATTAGCAGAAATGTATATGCAACTGGTATGATACACATTAACAGATTGGAGTGCTAATATGAACATATCTATCTCTCTTATTTCAAAATTAAAACTGGTAGGGACCCCATTTTTCAGATTAGAAGGAAGTCCAGCATCTTTCTAAAGAAATCCCTCACTGCCTACATGACTTGTTAAGATAATTCAGAGACTTACTCCATACCAACTACCCATTCCAGAGTCCCAATTTTATTTAAAGACAAACTGTAGAATTCACTCAGTGCACAAGTGAAATCAGGTTTTTGCCTGTTTTTGTTCTTGTTGCTGCCATAACATGTCTCTCTTGCAAGCTGCTCCATGTAATCCAGTGTGTGGTTAACACACAGGTTGGCACAGTCCCTTCCTGGAACGTGGAGAGGCTCATACTTGGATTTCTCAGGTCAGGCTCATTGGTTAATGCTTACATGTTCAGACATTTTCCCCAAAGCATGGTTTCTAATCCAGGATGGCTGGTCCAGCCTGGGCTTCCAGCCACAGCTGGTCATTTTCCCAGAACCAGCTCTGGCGTGCTGCTTGAGTCACCAGCTCTGACCTTCCCTCCCTTCTGTTAAAGTTCCCTTTTAGGTGGCCTTAATGTCCTTTTCTGCTACTGTGGTTGGGGAAACCTCAGTCTTACAGAGGTGTTCTCCTTTTCTTTTCAACTGTGTGCTATTAAATCCTGGTCTTTGTTCAGAAACAAAAACAAAAACCTCAGCTCTTTACAAAAACTGAGTTTTCCATTTATAAGTCTAATTTTATAGCAAAGATGACAAATGATTACTCTTGAATCTTTTTATCTGCTGGATTCCATAGAGAAGATTTTAAGAGACTGGTGGGTTAGAGTGGTACAAGATTATGAGGGCAATTTCCCAACCAGTAAGAAAAGCCACAGTCACTCTAATCATTAGTTATATAATTACCTCTAAGAGTAGCAAAAGAAAAGATTCTGCTTTCAAATGACAGAAGCCCTGAAAATCTCATCTAAGGAACTGGAAATAACTTGTCTGTATTTTTTTCCTCTGTGCTCTAAATTCATTTTTAGTAACGGTGGAAGCAATTTGAAATGAAATACAACACTTAAAGCAAATGAAACGGAAATGAATGCCAGCAGTAAATGGCAAGAAGAAATCCAGTTCAGTGTGTTCCTCAGAAATCCTGTCTCTTGGGACTAAATGCTGCAAATTTAACTCTTATCCTTGTTTTTCAGGTTTTACCATCTCGAAGCTATCCATTTTATATTAAATTAGTTCTGTTATAGTATGTCAATTTGTATTCTTAAGAGCACAAGTTTGGCCTCAAATAGACCTGAGCTGAGATCCAATTCTTTAATTTATGTGTGCTGTTTTCTTTTTCCATAGATTTAAAGTGGAAAAAATGCTACTTACATTTTATTTATGAAGGTTAAAGATAAAGTGTCTGATACGGGACCTATCATATGTGGTAGGCACTTAGTACATGGTAGCAATTATGATTATTATATCTGATATTAGCATTATTATGATTTGTTTTAATCTTCCAAGTATCAACTGTTTCTATTACATTTGTGGTAAATACTCCTAAACAGAGTTTTTAAGTTCAAGTGTTCAAAGTTGTTAGAAACAAAGATATTTGACAATAACATAATCATATCACATGACCTCATGATTTAACCACCTCCCAAAGTTGCCACCTCTTAACATCATCACCTTGGGGGTGAGGTTTCAACATATGAATTTTAGAGGAGCATAACATTCAGACCATAGCAATAATGAAGCTAAAGAGTTTATTCATAGATAAATGTTAGGAAGCAGATACTATTTGTTAGGAAAAGTGTCCACAATTAGGGAGAAGTTAGATGTCTGGTGTCATCTTTGATTTTTGTGTTTCTTCCTGAACCCTGTTGCCTGGCTTCCTACACTATTTCTTGTGTCTTTTTCTTGTAGCTAAACTTAAACATTTTTTCCCTGAATACCATTCTACAATCAATTGTGCTTTTATCCAATGGACTTTCATTGAATGTCCCCTATTGGAAATTTTAACAACAATTTAACAACTATTTATTTGATACTTTCTGTATAACCAATATTATTCAACATCCTGGGAACACATACATAAATAAAACTTGATCTCTGCTCTCAGAAAAGTTGATCTATTTGGAAAGGTATCAAGGAAATAAACAACCTCAACATTATCACATGGTTTTATAATAACATAATTTCTTAGGGGTTCTGTGGTTGGGGGAGGAAACACCAGGAACTGTCTTGGAGGAAGCTGAAGTTTTTGTACAGTCTTCATGAATGAAAAGTTTATAAGAAGGACAAGTATAGAACTAGAGTTTCTGGAATTGGAAACATCATAAATAAAAGTACAGATGCAGAATATCACCATGTAATATGTGGAAAACTGAAATTGGCTTGTAAATTATAGGGTTGGTGGTAGTAATTGATAAAGCCATAGAGATGCACAGATGCCCCATGTGAGAGGGTCCTGTGTAGAAGGCTAAAGTGCATGCATTTCATCTCAAAGACAATGAGAAGCTCCTGCAAGGGCTGTTTAAGTGAAGAATAATGTGCCATTTAGAGTTTATAAGTACTGAGTAGCAGTCATTCACAATTCAAGCCAATTCTGATTCATACTAACAAAATTGAGAGTTCAGAAATAATTTGGCAAACATAGAAAGACGTATTCAAAGTCAAGATTCAATTCTCCACATGTATCCTATTCCATTCGCTCAAGCCCTGGCTCCCTGAGAGAAATCCAGAAAAACTGCCCTTCACTAAGGATTTGAGAAATACAGTGTTGAGGAAATCACGTGGTCTTTTTATAATAGTGATTTACTCATTGTTTTCTCCAAGGTAGAAATGCTGGTGGCAAACACTACAAATAAAATGGATTGTTACTTTGGTGTTTACCAAAGAGAAGGTGCCTAAGACAAATGCTGTTATTAGGAAATGCAAACCAGGAAAGTAGGGGTAAGACAGAGAAGGATGGAGAACAAATATCTGAGTGTTAATAACAGGCTGGCAGTAAAACTGATAGCTGGATCTTGTAGGAGTGTCCTGTCAACTACATCTCAGGACAGTACATCTTGGAGGATGAAAGAAGAATTTATTCATCAACTACTGTCTCCACTGTATTCTCATTGTGTGTCCCTAACACTACCTACTTGGGTTTGCATCTTAAAATCCACCAGGGAAGCCCTGGGTGGGAAATGAAGCATATGTAGGGTAATGGCATGAGGGAATGTACTATTGGGTTTTACTTACATGAAGTCATTAGAACCCATACAGACTGAGCCACTTCTATTGTGGCCAGGTGTGGGTGGTGGTGATCAACAGCCCTGAGGTTGAGAGAAATCTGCAGACTGTCATATAGACACCCTATGGTCAATGGGGATGAAACAATCACAGTGTGCAGAGACTGTATTGGAGCACATTCGTCTTCAATAGCTAAGGGGATGTGGTGTTTAAAACAGAGGGTAGGACTGGCATTACCATTACATCTCTGTGGTTTGTAGGATCTGCTGAGTTCTTTCACACTGGCTAGTTGGTAGTAAGGTATCTAGGATTGTTTCTGATAGTCCTTATGTTCTACTTCAGTTGTTTAAATATAGGAATTCCAACTATCACGAATAGAGATCTGACTTGAGTAAACATGATTGAGATTATATACACCTGTTCCCAGTATCAGATGAAGGCTCAGGGTGGTCATAGACATAGACACTTTGAAGGAAAAAAAAAAACAGTTGGGTTTCCTGAAACAGGGCTTCATGATGGCTGAGTAGAGGCATTCAGTACTTCCCTCCCTCACAAAAAACAAAATTGTGAGGAGATCATTATACTTCAAATAGAACATCTGAGACAGAATGATGCTGGAATTAAAGAGAGAAGTGACAGGAAACACTTAAGGCAAGAAAGGAGAGGAAAGTGAGGCAATCTGCCCATCTAGGATCAGCCAGGAGCCTGGAGAGGCTTCCGATCCAGGGAAAGAGTAAATGAGTGACCCTCATTGGTTCATATTTCCACCACAGACCCTTGTAAACCTTGCCACAAAAGAAACTGTCAAACCATGCGGGCCCTGAGACTAAGATAGGTGGCTTCCTGTAGAACACATCATGGATTGCTCCAAAGAGGGAGCTCACACCAGGTTCCACACCTGCCTCCTGAGTCCTGAGAAGCTACAGAAAGGCACTATTTTGAGATCCCAGCCCCAGCCAAATTGCATCTTACCCTGGGGCCCAATAGCCTTTCATCTCCACATCCTTGGAGCCCAATTACCACCACTGAAAGCAACCCCACCTTCCCCAGCAGCAAGGCTGAAGCATAGCCACTGCCACCCAATCTGAACAATCGACCAGGAGCCTAGGGATCACCCTACCTCTGCTTGCCACAGCCAGGGCCCACATGTCCCACTGGAGAAACTGAGGACTGGTCTGCTGACCTGGTTTCCATCATCCCCCACCCAGCATCAGACTCCTAGGTGTTACCCTACTCATTCACTACAATTGGCACCTTAGCAGTCCCCATGAGGGCCTGATGATGGGCCCAACCAACCTGTTGCTACCACAACAGCTGGCACCCACCCACATGCACCACATCCAGGCCTAGGAATTGACATGCACAGCTCACTGCAGTCACTGCTAACACCAGTGTGGACCACTTGGGAACCAGAAGATTGTTCAGTCATTGCTACTGCCATTTCCCATATCATGTCTAATATTCAAGAACCTAAGGACCTTCTCACTCAGCCAACTTCTGCCACTCCTCAGCAGCTAAACAACCTGCCTGGAGGCCCAGGAATTAGACTGCCTTGACTCAATAACATTAGTGACAGCAAGTGCCACCTTGGGGCCTTAGGACAGCGAGGCTTGGGCCCCACTGGGCCACCACTGGGACCTGAGGGCTGGTCAACTGATGTCCCTGTCCCCATCAAAAGTTCACTTCTAGAAACCACACCCTAAGTCATTGAGGAAATCAAAGACACCACTGACACTTTTTACAGCCAAATAAATCATGTGGCGACTACACTACAGCACAAACCCAGAATAAAAGTCAAAGTGCCCTACCCACCATAGTTACGTCTTCAGGAAAAAGTTATCCTATAAGAAAGCAAATTTTAAAAACTGAAATTAAACCAGATGCACAGGTATGAATGTAAGGACAAAATAAACATGAAAAAAACAAAATATAATACCTCCAAAGAAACAAAATGATTCTGCAACAAGAGATTCCAATGAAAAAGAAATGTGTAAAATCCTAGATAGATAATTCAAAATAATGATAGTAAAGAAGTTCAGTGAATTGCAACAGAATATAAAAAAAATACAAAGAAATCAGGAAAAAATCAGGATATTAATGAAAAATTTACCAAAGAGAGGGATATTATTTTTAAAAACTCAGAAATTCCAAAACTGGAGAATTAACTAAATGAAATATAAAATACATTTGAGAGCTTTAACAATAGATTAACTCAAGTAGAAGAAAGAATTTAGAAACTTAAGAACAGGTCTTTTGAAATTACCTAGTCACACAAAAATAAAGAAATAAGAATAAAAAAGAATGAATAAAACTTTACATGACATATAGGATGCCGAATGTGACAAAATATTCCATTTTTTTGGTGTCCCAGAAGTCAAAGAGAAAAATGAAAGGAAGAAAAAAACCTACATAATAAGATAATAGATAAAAACTTACCAAGTCTAGCAAGAGATTTAGATATCCAGATACAGGAAGCTCACAGATTCCCCCCAAAAGGATACAACTCAAAAAGTTCTCCAGTGCACATTATAGTCAAACTGTCAAAAATCAAAGACAGAAAAAATTTGCAAAACACCAAGAGAAAATTGTCTAGTCACTTATAAAGTAACCCCCAAGAGATTAACATCAAAATTCTCACCAGAAACTTTAAAACCCAAGAGAGAATGAGATGATATATTCAAAGTGCTGAAGAAAAGATATATTCAAAGAAAAAAGAAGCAGCCAAGTTTTTCTTTATAAATGAAAAAGGAATAAAATCTTTTTCAGATAAGCAAAAGCTGTGGGAATTCATCACCACTAGACCAGTTCTACAATAAATGCTCAAGAGAGTCCTACAGGTGGAAGTGAAGGAATAATATTTACTATCATGAGAACACACAAAAACATAAAACCCACTAGGTAGAGCAAAAACACAAATGAGGAAGATAAAGGACTCAGATGTTACCACTACAGAAAACTACCAAACCACAATGATAATAAGAGATAAAGGGACAAAAGATACATAAAACAGCCAGAATCAATTAATAAAAGGACAGAATAAGACCTCACATAAAAAGGGATTACACTTTCCACTTAAATGATACAGACTAGCTGAATGGATTAAAACAAACAAAACCAAATGACCCAACTATATGTTGCTTACAAGAAACTCATCTCACCTGTAATGACACATTTAGGCTGAAAGTAAAGGGATGAAAAAGGACATTGCATGCCAATAGAAACCAAAAAGGAGCAGGAACAACTATATTTATATCAGATGAAACAATTTAAGTCAAAAACAGTAAAAAGAGGCAAAAAGGTCATTATGTAATGATAAAAGGATCAATTCAGCAAGAAGTTTTTAACAATTTTAAACATATATGGTCCCTGTACCAGAGCACTCAGATATATAAAGCAAATATTAGATCTAAAGGGAGAGACAGACCCAACACAATAATAGTTGAGGATTTCAATGTCCCACTGTCAGCATTGGACTGATCATTAAAATAGAAAGCTAACAAAGAAACAGTAAATTTAAACTGCACTTTAGACCAAATGGATCTAATAAACATTTATGGAACATTTCACTTAATAGCTACAGAATATACATTCCTCTCATTGCATATGAAACATGCTCCCAGATAGACCATATGTTAGGACACAAAATAAGTCTCAACAAATTTTTAAAAATCAAAATTTACACCAATATTTTCTCATACCACAATGGAATAGAATTATAAGTCAATGACAATAGGAATTTTGGAAACTAAAAATTCATGAAAATTAAACAACATGCTCCTGAATGACCATTAGGTCAAGGAAAAAATTAAGAGATAATTTTTTTAATTTATTGAAAAATGAGAATTGAAATATAACATACTAAAACCTATGACATACAGCAAAAGCAGGGCTAAGAGGCAAGTTTATAACAACAAGCATCTACATGAAAAAGGTGGAAAGAATTCAAATAAGCAATCTAACAGTGTACCTCAAAGAACCAGAAAAGTAACACAAAACGAAACCCAAAATTAGTAGAAGGAAAGAAATAATGAAGATCAGAAAAGAGCCAAATGAAATAGAGACTGAAGTAAAAAAACAAAACAAAATAAAACAAAAACAAAGTATTACCAAAATGAAAAATTGTTTCTTCGAAAATATAAACTTCTAGCTAGACTAACCAAGGAAAGGAGAAGAACCAAATAAAATCATTAATGAAAAAGGTGATTATGACCATTGATGCCACCAAAATATAAATGATAAGCAAGGACTGTTATGAACAACTATATGCTAATTAACTAGAAAACCTAGGCTGGGCACAGTGGCTCAGGCCTGTAATCCCAGCACTTTGGGAGGCTGAGGCGGGCAGACCACAAGGTCAAGAGATTGAAACCATCCTGGCCAAAATGGTGAAACCCCATTTCTACTAAAAATACAAAAATTAGCTGGGCGTGGTGGCATGAGCCTATAATCCCAGCTACTTGGAAGGCTGAGGCAGGAGAATTGCTTGAACCTGGGAGGCAGAGGTTGCAGTGGGCTGAGATTGCGCCATTGCACTCCAGCCTGGGCAACAGAGTGAGACTCCTTTTCAAAAAAAAAAAAAAAAAAAAACCTAGAGGAAATGAATGCATTCCTGGATACATACAGCCTACTAAGATTGAATCAGAAAGATATAGAAAACCTGTACAGAACAATAACATATATTGAGATAAGACAGCAATAAAAAGTCTCCCAAGAAATTAAAGTCCAAGCCCACATGGCTTCACCACGGAATTCTACCAAAATTACAAAGAACTAACATGAATTCTTTTCAAACTACTCAAGAAGTTGAAAAAGAGATGATTCTTTTTAAATCATTCTACAAGGCCAGCATTACTAAATCCAGACAAGGATTTGGTACCAAAGCCAGACAAGAGCAGAACAAAAAAAGGCAAAATTCAGGCCATGTCCCTGATTAATATAGATGCAAAAATCATCAACAAAATACTAGCAAATTTAATGCAACAGCACATGAAATAGATCAATTGCAATTTATCTCAGGAGTGCAAGGATGATTCAATATATGTAAAGCAATACATGTAATCTGTCACATCAACAGAATGAAGAACAAAAACCATATGGTCATCTTGATAGATGCAGAAGAAACATTTGATAAAATTCAATATTCATTCATGACAAAAACTCTCAACAAACAAGGAACATACATCAAATAAGGGCTATGTGATGTAACTATTTGATCAACTGACAGCTAATTTTACACTGAAAGGAGAAAAGCTGAAAGCCTTTTCTCTAGAACTTGGAACAAGTTGAGGATGTCTATGCCTATTTTCACCACTTCTATTCAATGTAGTACTGGAAGTCCTAGCCAGACTAATCAGGCAAGAGAAAGAAATAAAAGGCATCCAAATTGGAAAAGGAAGTCAAATTTTACCTCTCTGCTTATCATATGATCTTATATTTAAAAATACCTAAAGACATCACCAAAACACTCTTGGATCTGGTAAATAAATTCAGTACAGTTGCAGGATACAAAGTCAACATGCAAAAATCAGTAGCATTTCTATACACCAACAATGAACTAGATGATAAAGAAATAAAAAAGGCAGTCACATTTACAATAGCTGCAAAATAATACCTAACAATAAATTTAACCAAGGAGGTGAAAGACCTCTGGAAGGAAAACTACAAAACTTCAATGAACAAAATTGAAGAGGACAAAAACAAATGGAAAGATATCATGTGCTCATGGATTGGAAGAATTCATATAGTTAAAATGACCATACTACTTAATCAATATACAGATTCAATGCAATCCCTATCAAAATCCCAATGTCATTTTTCACAGACATAGAAAAACAATCTTAAAACTTGTATGAAAACAAGAAAGAGCAATCCTGGAGGAAAAAAGCAATCTTGAAGAGGAAAAAATAACCTGGAGATATCACATTACCTAACCTCAAAATATATCACAAGGCTATAACAACCAAAACTGCATGTTATTGTTATAAACAAAGAAACAGAATGAACATCATAGAAATAATCACAAAAATAAATCCGTGCATTTATAGCCAACTCATTTTCAACAAAGGCACCAAAAATATCCATTGGAGATGAAACAACCTCTTCAATAAATGGTTCTGGGGTAACTGGATTGCCAAATGCAGAAGAATGAAACTGGCCCCTATTTCTCGCCATATACAGAAATCAGCTCATGATGGATTAAAGACTTAACATAAGACCTGAAACTATAAAACTAGTGGAGGAAAACAGGAAAAACACTTCAGGACATTGGTCTAGGCAAAGATTTTAGGGATAAGACCTCAAAAGCACAGGCAACAAAAACTAAGATAAATAAATGGGACTATACTAAATGTAAAAGCTTCTGCACAGCAAAATAGAAAATCAACAGAGTGAAGAAACAACCTGTTGAATGGAAGAAAATACTTGCAAACTCTTTACCCGACAAAGCACCAATATATAGATATACAAGAAATTCAACTCAATAGTAAAAAAAAATAATAATCCCATTTAAAAGTGGGCAAAGGACATGAACAAATGTTTCTCAAAAGAAGACCTACAAATGACAATGGATATATTTTAAAAATATGCTCAGCATCACTAATCATCAGGAACATGCAAATCAAAACCATAGTGAGATATCATCTTATCTCAGAATGGCTATTACTAAAAACACAAAAGTAAGAGATGCTGGTGAGGATGTGGAGAAAACGGGACTCACATTCTGTTGCTGGCAATGTAAGTTAGTACAGACATTATGAAAAATAGTATGGAGATTTCTCAAAAAAATCAAAATAGAACTGTCATACACTACAGCAATCCTGCTACTGGGTATTTATCCAAAGGAAAAGAAAACAGTGTTTTAAAAAGGTGCATGCACTTCTATGGTTATTGCAGCACTATTCACAATATCAAAGACATGAAATCAACCTTGGTGTTCATCAGTGAACTAATGGATGAAGAAAATGTGGAATATAAACACAGTAGAATACTATTCAGCCTTAAAAGGGAATGAAGTCCTGTCATTTGCAGCAACATAGATGGAACTAGAAGTCATTGTGTTACATGAGATAAGCCAGGTGTAGAAAGACAAATATCACATGTTCTCACTTATATATGAGGTCTAAAAAATTGATCTCATGGAGGAAGAGAGTAGAATAATAGATATCAGAGGCTAGAAAGGGTGTGTGAGTGGGGTGGGGAGGATGAAGACAGGTTAGTTAATGGGTACAAATATACAGTTAAAAAGAAGGAATACATTCTAATGTTTAATAGCATAGTAGGGTGATGATAGTTAACAACATTGTATTGCATATTTCAAAATAGCTAGTAAGAGAGAACTTGAAATGTACCCAACACATAAATTGATACTAGAAGTAATGGACACCCTAAATACCCTGACTCCATCACTATACATTCTATGCATGTAACAAAATATCACATGTACCCCATGAATATGCACAAACATTATATCAAAAACAAAGACAAAACATAACTGTATTTATTTAGGGAAGGATCATGTTATAACAAGACAAGAACATCAAAGGGACCTTCCATTTAGTCTTCCCCATGTGACTCACAGTCATGTGCATAGATGATGGGTAGTGACGAATGAAAAACACCTAGGATTTTCAGGAGTGATTGGTGTTGGCTCTGAGGTAACATTAATTTCATAGGACTCAGAATTTCAATAGATCCATGGAATTTTGACTTCAGTCCAAATTACAGGAAGTCAACAGAGACCTTGAGCATATTTACGGTCATCATCCCAGGTACATAATGGTGGGGATAGATGTGCTTCCCACCAAGCAGAATCTCAGCAATAGTCAACATTTCAATCACTCTCTTGTGAATTCTCCTTTTTTTTCTTTTTGAGATGGAGCCTGTCTTTGTTGCCCAGGCTTGACAGCAGTCGTGTGATCTTGGCTCATTGCAACCTCCGCCTCCCAGGTTCAAGCAATTCGCCTGCCTCAGCCTCATAAGGAGCTGGGACTACAGGCATGTGTCACCATGCCTGGCAAATTTTTTTGTGTTTTTAGTAGAGATGGGGTTTCGCCATGTTGGCCAGGCTGGTCTTGAACTCCTGACCTCAGGTGATCCACCTGCCTCAGCCTCCCAAAGTGCTGGAATTACAGGCGTGAGCCACTGCCCAGCCTCTTGTGAATTCTCTAAACTCTCTTCTCTCATCTCTTGTACTCATGATCTAAAAATCCATGCCGCATACACTCCTACCATCTGCATGGATAAACTCAGCTACCTGCCTTCTCTGGGTCTGTAACCACAAAACAGATCACCTATTAGGGAAACACACACACACACACACACACACATGCCAACATCAATGTACATAGTCTTCAATCCTGTATTGCTTCAGACAGTTTGCTCTCACACTCTTCACAGCAACAACTTCAAATCTTTCCTACTCTTCTCAAAGCTCTAATAGCCCATTTCAAGCTCCCTATTCTGGGAAAAGCGCCTTGCCTCCTTCTTGAATGAGTAAGTAAGAGTTATTAAGTGGGAATTCTGTCAATTTTCCCCAAAAAATATACAGATTGAAGTGTGTCTGTAGTCACAGTCCTCTTTTCATTTTATGTTACAATGCAGGAAGTGTCCCTTCAGGTTTCAAAAGGTATTTTTTTCCATGTATGCTTGGAATTCTGATTTCCAGAAATCTTACAATTCTTTTATCTTTCATATGTTCCCCACTTTTTCCCTCTCAGACCCTGCTCTAATATCTCCTGTAACCAGGAATACTTTCCTGGATTCAATATTATCCTCAGGCTATGCTATCTTCAACCCTTCTCTCACTCTGTTCACAGTTACAGGTGTCTAAAGGGGTCGTTAAAAAGGCAAGAGATGCAAATATTAGAAGGAAGGAATAAAGATATAGCCTCAACTTTCTAATCCAAGTGTACATGGGGTATGAGCAGCCTCATTGAAAACATGTCAAGTGAGTGTCCTTAGCAGAGACCCTGATTTTAGTTAGGTCAAAACATAGGATTAGCATTCAGGAAAGAAGTTCAGAATTTATTGGGGCCTTATTATCCTGCCAGAGAAATTTTAGCGAGCACAGTGGTGGGGTATAGTAGGAAGGGAAGAAAGTGAGCAAGAGAAAAAGACAGAAGAGAGGAATTTGTTGTACATTAAGAGTACACAGTGAGTTGTGGAGATGACATTGGTAGAGCGGTATTTCCCAAACTTTCCTATGCATAAAATTCAACTGCACCCAGGTGAAAATACATTTCATCCCAGGTATGGTCCCCAGAACAAGAAATTGGAACTTTTAACAAGCACTGTGGGTGACTTTTTTGATGAGGCAAATATGAGAGGGGTGCATTCTTAGAGGTTCCTCAGAGGGTGTGCGTGTGTATATTTATGTGCATAGATGCTAGTACTTAGCTGTTAAACAAAGATGATGGACATGGAGAATTTGGGTTCTAACAGTTTCTTGGAGCTCCATGGATCTTTGGACCACACAGAATTACCTGTGGCTTGAATGGTTAATTGTCTGATAAGTGTGTCCCTTAGGTGTTCCTTTCGGTGTTTAAAGCTGCCATCTGTGGTTCTTGTATCAGCAATCAGCACAATGAGGCAAGTGAGTATGAGGTCCTAGCTACATTATGACCATGGTTATGTGGCTTAGAGGATTGAAGCCTCAAAGACTTGAGGCAGTTTCAGTCCAGCAGTGGTGTTCTTAGGGAGTATCTGGCTGACATTCTTGGCTGGCTTCAGCACATGGCTTTTTATTATGTTCAGCCAAAACTGTGTCATAAGGGTGAACCAGAGCAGTGGTGTCAGGGGGCAAGATGAGAGGGAGAGTCAAGAAATATCTAAGCTATAACTGTGAGGGGAGTTTGTGATTGATTATAAGGGAGAGACAGAAAGATAAAGGAGCTTTCTGCCTTAGAGACTAGGTAACTGGTGATGCTGTGGATGAACAGAAAATACAGGATAAAGAACTGGTTTTCTAGGGTAGAAAAGCTCACTTTTGCATCCCTGGAGTTGAAGGTGCCTATGCTACATTCACATGGGAATGTTCAATGTTACATATTTGTGGAACTCAGTAAAGAGAAATGGGTGGAAGGTCCAGGATCCATAATGTGATGGTTAATTTTATGTGCCAAGTTGGTTGGGCCACAGTGCCCAGATATTTGGTTAAACATTATTGTGGATGTTTCTGGGAAGGTGTCTTTTGAATGAGATTTACTAGTGGTCCCCAAACATCTTGGCATCAGGAACCAGTTTTGTGGAAGACAATTTTTCCATGGCTGGGGTGGGTGATGGTTTTGAGATCAGGCTTAAGATTCTCATAATGAGACACAACCTAGATTCCACAAATGTGCAGTTCACAATAGGGTTCGTGCTCCATGGAGAATCTAATGCTGTAGCTGATCTGAAAGGAGGTGGAGCTCAGGTGGTAATGCTCACTTGTCCACAGGTCACTTCTTGCTGTTCAGCCGGGTTCCTAACAGGTCACAGTCCAGTACGGATCCATGCGCCAGGGTTGGGGACCTCTGAGATGATTGTTTAGGTCAGTGGACTTTAAGCAGATTACCATCTTTAATGTGAGTGGTCTCATCTACTCCACTGAGGGTCTTAATAGAACAAAGACTGATATCACCTGGTCAAGAAGTAATTCTGCCACCTGTCTGCCTTCAGGCTTAGACTGTGACTCTTCTTGCCTCTCCAGATTACTGGCCTACCCTGCAGATTTTAAAACCTACACTTCAACAAATGCATAAGCTGATTACTTAAAATAATCTCCATCTCTCTCTCTCTCTCTCTCAGTATATTTGTACATATAGGACCGTAATAAATATGGTATATATCCTGAGAGAGAGGAGAAAGAGAGAGATAGGAGGGAGGAAAGGAGAGAGACAGAGAGAAAAGAGAAGAGTGAGAGATTTAAATATACACACACAGAGTCATGAGTGGCTTAACACTGGGGATATATTCTGAGAAGTGGTTTTGATATGGTTTGTCTGTATCCCCACCCAAATCTCATCTTAAATTCCTATGGGTTGTGGGAAGGACCCTGTGGGAGGTAATTGAATCATGGGGGCAAGACTTTCCCATTCTGTTCTCATGATAGTAAGTAAGTCTCACAAGATCTGATGGTTTTATAAAGAGGAGTTCCTCTGCATAAGCTCTCTCTTTTTGCCTGCCACCATCCATGTAAGAAGTGACTTGCTCCTCCTTGCCCTCTGCCATGATTGTGAGGCTTCCCCAGCCATGTCTCAGGTATGCAGCAGTGTGAAAATGGGCTAATACAGTGTTCACTGTGTGAACATCAAAGAGTATACTTAGCTAAACCTAGAGGATATGCCTACTACACGCCCAGGCTACATGATATATATGTGTATATATACATATATATATAGGGTTATATACATATATATATAGTCTATATATATGTATATATCTCTGCTATCGAGAGAGATATATATATCTCTCCTATTGAGAGAGAGATATATATATATCTCCTATTGAGAGATATACATATCTCTCTCCTATCGGGATATATATATATATATCTCTCTCTCCTATTGAGATATATATATATCTCCTATATACATGGTACTGTATTGAATACTATAGAAAATTTAACACAAAGGTAAGTATTTGTGTATCTAAACATTTCTAAACAGAAAAGGTAGTGCATTGTGCTACAACACTGATGGCTACAGATTTATACAGTCACCAGGCAATAGGAATTTTTTTTTTTTGAGATGGAGTTTCACTCTTGTTGCCCAGGCTGGAGTGCAGTGGCACAATCTCAGCTCACCACAACCTCCTTCTCCCAGATTCAAATGATTCTCCTGCCTCAGCCCCCCGAGTAGCTGGGATGACAGGCATGTGCCACCATGCCCGGCTAATTTTGTATTTTTAGTAGAGACGGGGTTTCTCCATGTTGGTCAGGCTGGTCTCAAACTCCCAACCTCAGGTGATCTGCCCGCCTCGGCCTCCGAAATTGCTGGGATTACAGGCATGAGCCACTGTGCCCGGCCAGCAATAGGATTTTTTTAATTCCATCATAATCTTATGGGGTTGCGGTTTTATATTCAATTGTTGCCCAAAATATCATTATGTGGCACATATTATATTCCCCCACGACCCGCCCCCACACACATCTCGTTGGTCCTGTTTCTCGGAAGAACCCAATCTTCTCTGAAGATTGGAATTCGTCTAACAATAATGCATGCTTTTCTTTTTCTGTATTGTACTTGGTAGCCTAAATTCAGGAATAGACTCAGCACTGTACTGTTCATCTAAGGTCCTAATGTAAGGTAACATTAGCAAGTTAGATAATGTTTCTTGTGGATAGAAATTAAGGTCAACATCAATGGGGTCCAGGCTTAGTGGAGAATGAGGTGATGACAGAAGGGACATGATAAAAAGGGAAGGTAAATTTAAAAGAAAATCTCTCTCTCACCTTAGACTCCAAACTATATTCTTAAGGCAGCCATTTTTCCTTCCATGGCTTGAAGAATTACCCAAAAAGCCACCACTGGTGCTTGCTAATTGACCCAGAGAATTACTCCAGGTGGCCACAACTCTCACCATCTGCTTTGGACCCTCTCTCCAGTCTGGTGTCCCAGATTTCTCTCCCATTGGCACCATTACTTGGAAGCTTTCTCTCTGCTTGGCCCCAGCAGATTGATTACCTATTTGGACAGTCTGCTGTTCTTTGGACAATCACTGCAACATGTGCAGCTTCTCAAATTACCCCCCTGGCAACTGCGGCCAGCAGTAAGTGGTGACCAACCTTCCAACACAGCTCCCAGGACACTAAGTGCCTGCTTCATGGGAGCATTGAGAGGCTTCATTGCTATGTTCTTATGTTGAACAAATTTTGTGTTCAAATTTCTCTTGAAAACGGAGACACAGTCAATATACTGGTGATATTTTACAATACCCACAACCACATAGGGGTAAAGTATGAGTGCTAAAGGGTTGTAAGCATTAAGAATTTTATAATACTCGATAATCAACACAGTTATCGGGTGATGTGAAAATGTAGCTCCCTTCAGAAGAGAACTTGCTGGGATTTAATCTCACGTTTTACAGAGAATTAGGCTATTATCATGAGCTTTCTTATTTGTTGAATCATCATCATGCCTTCTGGAATTTAGAAGCATGACTGGTCAGGATAATAATTATTTTGGGGCCCACTGGGTTTGCAGTAAATTCGAAACTCTGAAACAATTCAGCTTTGACCTTTGGACTTTCTTAGCAGGGCCAGCTGTAGACCTAGTTCTGCCTACTTTTCAGGGAAAAGTCATTGTTTTCTATGACCAGGTCATCCATCCAACAGAGAAGCTGCATGAGCATCTGAGTGTTTTACATTGCTGTACAATGTATACTGGGGATGCCATTTTTCATTTGTCATAGCTGCTTGACTCGGCATTATTTTATAATGAAAATAATATAGCACTTAGAGTCAGAAAAATCTGGAATTTGTTTCTTACTCAATCAAGCTGTCACCTTGAGAAATTACATCATTTTCAGGTCTTTTGTTTCTGCATCTGTAAATTTGATCTGTTGTTCCATTCTTAAAGTAGAGTAATCGCTAACACTAAACTGTAACCTGAAGTTATAAATTGACTTCAATTTTACAATAATATTAGACATATATAAAATTTGCACAGTGATTCTTGTTCTTTAGCTTTTCTCTTTTTATTATAAATTATATCATGCAAAGACCACATCTTTCTTTTTGGTCACTGGAGTGCCATATAAATTGTTAAAACTTGTAGTCCATTAAATGTAAAGCTGGCTGATGATAATTGATTTTCTTCTTTTTTGGTAGTGCTTTCTTGTATCATTTTCTTTCTTTTTTTGATTGAAAAACATATTTTAAGTTGTTACGCTTGGACTTCATTATTACATACCCAATGTCAATGAATATAAAAAGCATTTATACTAGTAGTTTCACAAACACATATGTGGTCAACATTTGCACCAAATTCAGAACATATTTTTTACCATCTTTTAAATGTATCTTCTCTTAGGTATATGATAATTAATATAGATTTATTTTAGTTCTTATATTACCTGTCCTTGTCCTTCTCCCTCTACTATTTGTCCTTCAGAAAAATCTCCCCTAATAAATCTTTTGCATGTCTATTTTGTGTAATTTGTGATATGTTTCCATATATCACAAATGTTACTATCGTATATGTTACTATGTTTTTCCTTGATACTTTTTTGTGGAGTTTATTTTGCGGTTTATTTATTTATTTTTTATTTTGGTAGGTTTTTGGGGAACAGGTGGGGTTTGGTCACACGAATAAGTTCTTTAGTGGTGATTTCTGAGATTTCAGTGCACCCCTCACTCAAGTAGTGTACACTGTACCCTATGTGTGGTCTTTTATGTCTCATCTCCCTCCCACCCCTTCCCTTGGGTGCCCAAAGTTCATTGTATCCTTCTTATGCCTTTTGTATCCTCATAGCTTATCTCCCACTTACAGATGAGAATATGTGATGTTTGGTTTTCCATTCCTGAGTTACTTCACTTAGAATGGTCTCCAATTCCATCCAGGCTGCTATGAATGCCATTATTTCATTCATTTTTATGGCTGAGTAGAATTCCATGGTATATATGCCACAATTTCTTTATCCACTTGCTGATTGGTGGACCATTGGGCTGGTTCCGTACTTTTGCAATTGTGAATTGTGCTGCTAAAAACATGTGGATGCAAGCTTCTTTTTTATATAACGACTTTTTTGTCCCTCTGGGTAGATACCCGGTTGTGGGATTGCTGGATGAAATTGTAGCTCTAATTTTAGTTCTTTAAGGAATCTCCACATTGTTTCTCATAGTGGTAGTACCAGTTAACATTCCCACCAGCAGCGTAAAAGTGTTCCCTTTTCACTATATCCATGCCAACATGGATTTTTTTTTTGATTTTTTGAATACGGCTATTCTTGCAGAAGATGGCATCGCATTGTGGTTTTGATATGCTTTTACCTGATCATTAGTGATGTTGAGCATTTTTTCGTATGTTTGTCATTTGCATATCTTCTTTTGAGAATTGTCTATTCATGTCCTTAGCCCAATTTTTGATGGGATTAATTTTTTTTTCTTGTTGATTTGTTTGAGTTCCTTGCGGATATTAGTTTTTTCTCAGATGTACAGAAAGCAAAGACTTTCTCCCCCTTTCTGGGTTGTCTGTTTACTCTGCTGATTGTTTGTTCTGCTGTGCAGAAACTTTTTAGTTTAATTAAGTCCAATCTATTTATCTTTGTTTTTCTTGAATTTGCTATTGTGTTTTTGCTCGTGAAGTCTTTGCCTAAGCCAATGTCTAGAAGAGTTTTTCTGATGTTATCTTCTGGAACTTTTATGGTTTCAGGTTTTACATTTAAGTCCTTGACCCATCTTGAGTTGATTTTTGTATAAGGTGAGAGATGAGGGTCCAGTTTCATTCTTCTACATGTGGCTTGCTAGCACCATTTGTTGAATAGGGTGTTCTTTCCCTACTTTATGTTTTTGTTTGCTTTGTCAAAGATTAGTTGGCTGTGATTATTTGGCTTTATTTCTGGTTTTTTTTTGTTATTATTCTGTTCCATTGGTCGATGTGCCTATATGTATACCAGTATAGTGCTGTTTTGGTGACTATGGCCCTATAAAATAGTGTGATGTCAGGTAACGTGATGCCTCCAGATTTATTCTTTTTGCTTAGTCACGCTTTGGCTATGCAGGCTCTTTTTTGGTTCCGTATGAATTTTGGGATTGTTCTTCCCAGTTCTGTGAAAAATGATGGTGGTATTTTGATGAGGATTGTGTTGAATTTGTAGATTGCTTTTGGCAGTGTGGTCATTTTCACAATATTGATTCTACCCATGCATGAGCATGGGATGTGTTTCCGTTTGTTTGTGCTGCTTATTATTTCTCTCAGAAATGTTTTGTAGTTTTCCTTGTAGAAGTCCTTCACCTCCTTGGTTAGGTATATTCCTAAGTAAATTTTTTAAAATTTAATTTTTTTGCAGCTATTGTAAAAGGGGTTGAGTTCTTGATTTGATTCCCAGCTTGGTCGCTGTTGGTATACACAAGAGCTACTGGCTTGTGTATATTAATTTTGTATCTGGAAACTTTGCTGAATTCATTTACCAGTTCTAGTTGCTTTTCGGAGGAGTCTTTATGATTTTTGAGTTATATGATTATATCATCTGCAAACAGTGATAGTTTGATATTCTTTACTGATTTTGATGCCTTTCTTTCTCTTGTATGATTATTGTGGTTAGGGTTTCCAGTACTGTGTTGAATAGAAGTGGTGAGAGTGGGCATCCTTGTCTTCTTCCAGTTCTCAGGGGGAATGCTTTCAACAGTTCCTGGTTCAGTATTATGTTAGCTGTGGGTTTGTCTTAGATGTGTTTTACTACCTTAAGGTATGCCCCTTCTATGCCAGTTTTGCTGAGTGTTTTACTCATAAAAGAATGTTCGATTTTCTCAAATTCTTTTTTGCATCTATTGAGATAATCATGTGATTTTTATTTTTAATTCTGTTTGTGTACTGTATCACATTTATTGACTTGCATATGTTAAACCATCCCTGCATCCTTGGTATGAAACCCACTTGATCATGGTGGATTATCTTTTTGATATGTTATTGGATTCGATTCACTAGTATTTTAAGATTTTTACGTCTACAGTCATCAGAATTATTGGTCTGTAGTTTTCGTTTTTTGTTTTTTTTTTATCATGTCCTTTTCTGGTTTTGGTATTAACATGATAATAGCTTCATGGAATGATTTAGGTAAGATTCCCTCTTTCTCTATCTTGTATAATAGTGTCAATAGCATTGGTACCAATTCATCTTTGAATGTCTGATAGAATTCAGCTGTGAATTCCTCTGGTTCTGGACTTTCTGTTGTTGTTGGCAATTATTTTTATTATCATTTCAATCTCACTGCTTGTTATTGGTCTGTTCACAGTTTCTGTTTCTTCCTGGTTTAATCTAGGAGGGCTGTATATTTCCAGGAATTTATCCATCTCATCTAGGTTTTCTAGTTTATGCATGTAAAGATGTTCATTAACCTTGAATGATCTTTTGTATTTTTGTGGTATTGGTTGTAAATATCTCATTTTGTTTCTAATTGAGCTTATTTGGATCTTATCTTTTTTTTATTGGTTTATCTTGTTAATGGCTTATCAATTTTATTTATCTTTTTAAGGAACTAGCTTTTTGTTTCATTTATCTTTTGTATTTTTTTTTGTTTTAATTTCATTTAGTTCTCCTCTAATCTTTGTTGTTTCTCTACTTCTGCTGGGCTTGGGTTTGGTCTGTTCTTGTTTCTCTAGTTCTGTGAGGTGTGAGCTTAGATTGTCTATTTGTGCTCTTTCAGATTTTTTTCTTTTGTTTATATTTTTTTGAGATGGAGCCTCGCTCTTGTTGCCCAGGCTAGAGTGCAATGGCATGATCTCGGCTCAGGTTCAAGTGTTTCTCCTGCCTCAGCCTCCCGAGTAGCTGGGATTACAGGCATATGCCACCATGCCTGGCTAATTTTGTATTTTTAGTAGAGACGGGATTTCTCCACGTTGGTCAGGCTGTTGCAGTTTCAGACTTTGTGATATAAGCATTTAATGCTATGAAATTTCCTCTTAGCATTGCCTTTGCTGTATCCCAGAAGTTTTGATAGGTTGTGTCACTATTATCATTCAGTTCAAAGAATTTTTAAATTTCCATTTTTCTTTCATTGTTGGGTCAGTGACCATTCAGGAGCAGGTCATTTAATTTCCATGTATTTACATGATTTTGAGGGCTCACTTTGGAGCTGATTTTCAGTTTTATTCTATAATGGTCTGAGAGAGTACTTGATATAACTTCAGTTTTCTTAAATTTATTGAGATGTTTTGTGGTCTATAATATGGGCTATCTTGGAGAATGTTCCATGTGCTGATGAATGGAATTTGTATTCTGTAGTTGCTGAGTAGAATATTCTGTAAATACCTGTTAAGTCCATTTGTTCTAGGGTATAGTTTAAGTCCATTGTTTCTTTGTTGAGGTTCTGCCTTTGTGACCTGTCTAGTGCTTTTAGTGGAGTATCAAAGTCTCTGCTATTTTTGTGTTGCTCTCTATCTCATTTCTTAGCTCTGGTAGTAATTGTTTTATAAATTTGGGAGCCCCAGTGTTAGGTGCATATATATTTAGGATTGTGATATTTTTCTGTTGGACTAGTCCTTTTATCATTATGTAATGTTCCTCTGTCTTTTTTAACTGCTGTTGCTTTAAAGTTTGTTTTGTCTGATATAAGAATAGCTACTCCTGCTTCCTTTTGGGGTCCATTTGCATGAAATCTCTTTGTACGCCTCTTTCTCTTAAGTTTATGTGAGTCCTTACATGTCAAGTGAGTCTCTTGAAGGTAGCAGATACTTGGTTGGTGAATTCTTAACCATTCTGCCATTCTGGATCTTTTAAGTGGAGCATTTAGGTCATTTACATTCAATGTTAGTGTTGAGATATGAGGTACTGTTCTATTCATCATGCTGTTTGTTCCCTGAGTACCTTGTGTTTTTTCTTTCATTGTATTATAGTTTTATAAGTCCTGTGAGATACATGCTTTAAGGAGGTTCTATTTTGGTGTATTTTTCAGGATTTGTTTCAAGATTCAGAGCTCCTTTTAGCAGTTCTTGTAGTATTGGCTTGCTAGTGGTGAATTCTCTCAACATTTTTTTTTTGTCTGAAAAAGTCTGTATCTTTTCTTCATTTATGAAGCTTAGTTTCACTGGATACAAAATTCTTGGCTGATAATTTTTTTAAAAGGAGGCTGCAGACAGAGCCACAGTTCCTTCTAGCTCGTAGGGTTTCTGCTGAGAAATCTGCTGTTAATCTTATATGCTTTCCTTTATAGATTATCTGGTGCTTTTGGCTTACACCTCTTAAGATTCTTTACTTTGTCTTGACTTTAGATAACCTGATGACTCTCTGCATAGGTGATCTTTTTGTGATAAAATTTCTCAGGTATTCTTTGACCTTCTTGTATTTGGATGTCTAGACCACTAGCAAGGCTGGGGGTTTTCCTCTACCATTTCTTCAAATATGTTTTCCAAACTTTTAGATTTCTTTTTTTCCTCAAGAACACCAATTACTCTGAGGTTTGGACATATAACATAATACCAAACTTCTTGGAGGCTTTGTATGTTTCTTTAAATTAATTTTTGTCTTTGTTGGTTGGGTTAATTCAAAAACCTTGTCTTTGAGCTCTGAAGTTTTTTTCTTCTGCTTGTTTGATTCTATTGCTGAGACTTTTCAGGGTATTTTGCATTTCTCTAAGTGTGTCCTTCATTTCCAGAAGTTGTGACTGTTTTTCACTTATGCTATATATTTCACTGAAGATTTTTCCCTTCATATCTTATAACTTTTTTTGATTTTATTAAGTTGGACTTCACCTTTCTCTGATGCCTCCTTGATTAGCTTAATAATCAAACTTCTGAATTATTTTCCTGGCAATTCAGGGATTTGTTCTTGGTTTGAATCCATTACTCATGAGCTAGTGTGATCTTCTGGGGGTTTAAAGAAACTTGTTTTGTCATATTACCAGAATTGTTTTTCTAGTTCCTTCTCATTTGGTTGGACTATGTCAGAGGGAAGATATGGGGCTCAAGGTTGCTGTTCAGATTCCTTTGTTCCACAGTGTTCTTCCTTGAGGTAGTGCTCTCCCCCTTTCCCTAGGGATGTGGCTTCCTATGAGCCAAACTGCAATGATTGTAATTTCTCTTCTGAATCTGGCCACCCAGCAGAACTACCGGGCTCCAAGCTGGCACTGGCAGGTGCCTGCACAGAGTCCTGTGATGTGAACCATCTTCAGGTCACTCAGCCATGGATAGAAGCATCTGCTCTGTCACAGGTGGCAGGGGAGTGAAATGGACTCTGTGAGGGTCCTTAGTTGTAGTTCATTTATTGCACTAGTTTTGTGTTGGTTGGTCTCCTGCCAGGAGGTG
This sequence comes from Symphalangus syndactylus, assembly GCF_028878055.3. Lineage (NCBI taxonomy): Eukaryota > Metazoa > Chordata > Mammalia > Primates > Hylobatidae > Symphalangus > Symphalangus syndactylus. The sequence goes on along the minus strand of NC_072438.2, from coordinate 84,889,651 downwards.
GCGCTTCCAGGAGAGTATCAACCGTGGTAGTACAGGGAGGATCAGGTGGTGGGCAGGGCCCTAGAGCTCCCAAAAGATTATGTCATTTGTCTTTGGCTACCAGGGCAGGAGAGAAAGACCATCAGGTGAGGGGAGGGTTAGGCATGTCTGAGCTCAGATTCTCCTTGGGTGGGACTTGCTGCTGCTGCTGTGGAGAGTGGGGGTATGGTTCTTAGGCCAGTGGAGTTATTTTCCCAGGGGGTTTATGGCTGCCTCTGCTGCCTCATGCAGGTCGCCAGGGAAGCAGGGGAAACCTGGCAGTTATGGGCCTCACCCAGCTCCCATGCAGCCCAAAAGACTGGTCTCACTCCCACCATGCCCTCTCCCAAGAGCACTGAGTTTATTTCCAGGCAGCGGGTGAGCGGGGCTGAGAACTTGCCCCAGGCTGCAAGCCTCCCCACTGAGAAAGCAAGCAAGGATTTCAGGTTTTGCACTTCTCTGCCTGCCTTGGCTTCTGAGCTATGTTTGCACTCGTGATTCACTTCCTCCCCTGAGTTCTGTCCAGGAAACTTCCCATTCAGCCAAAATTGTTACAAAGTTCAGCTGGAAGTTTCCTTTTCCCTGTGGTCTTTTCCCAGTTACCCTGTGAGCCCTCCCCAAGGACCTCTGCAAGACAAAGTCAGAAATGGCTTCCCTGGGGACTGAGAGAGCCCACAGGGCTCTTCCCACTGCATCTTCGACCCCTATATTTTGCTCAGCTCTCTAAATTTGTCTGATCTCCAGGTAAGGTCAAATGCTCCCATGATCTGGACCTTCAGGTTCCCCAGTGAGGGTTTGTGTTCTGAGGCTGATGATTGATCCCTCTTTCACACTTGGGGCACTCAAAGTTTTTCAGCTCTCTCCTGGGTCCTGCAGGAGAAATCTGCTTCCTTCAAAGGGTCTGTGAATACTCTTGGCTTTCCTGGTATGTTCCTGTGGTAGTTCCTGGAGCAAAAGTTCAGGGTGTGTCTCCACACACTGCTGTGCTTCTTTAGATTTTCTTCAATGAGGTTTAAGCAAAGGGAAACTTTTGATAAAGTAACCATGTGTCAACATTTACATTTTAAAGTGATTGCTGACCTTTGTTTATGGTAGAAGTGATAAAAATTCTGTACTGTATATTACCAGTAGGTAGTAGAAGCAAATATCAGAACAAACTTCAGTAACATTGACATCATAATTTATAAAAATGTGAGAGTTGAGCATGTTAGATGTTCGTCAACTGTACCCTTTCACATTCTACTCACATGTGGCCATTGCCTCATAACTGAGAAATGGTCTTTCATTAAATCACCATTGTCATTGCAATCTATTGTAAAATAAATTAATTTAACATCTATTTATTTCTATTTCATCAATATCACTAGAGGAATTTTACCCACAGAAAGAGTCACTCAATTGTTGCAAATTATTATCTCTGTATTTGCATATTTTTGGAAATATGTTTTATTGTGGAATGGAACAATACAATTTCCTTTATTGAATTGCCTTATCCAAGATGAAAATTTTCTAATAAAACTCTAAAACTCTAGTCATTACTGTGTTGTATTCTGATATGTCTATTCTCTCTGCTAGCTGAGAATAAATTCTCTATTTTAAATCATTACATAACTTATTTCTTTGGTTGCAAAAGAACAAATACATCTTCATGATTTTTGAAATCTGGATAAATATTTGACTGTGGAAGGCAAACTCACTCTTTTATAGAAAATAAAGTGTACTCATTATCCATTTTTTCATAACTACAGAATAGGTGACAATTTTGTGTGGCTTCAAGTAAATTTACTGCACTAACAATGGTGGTCTAGGAGCCATTCAAATTTGTAGGAAAAACTTTGCAGCAAGTGCTTAAAATAACAGTGCAGAATATATTTTGTGATTCTGTTATGTGAATATTTCTTTAAGTGGGCAACACGTTACAATTTATTTTTTATGGGTGCCTTATTAATAGAACTGATTTATACAATTAAGTTTTACCATATAATTCTATAAGAAATTTCTGATAATAGGGGCACTAAACTAATTGCAGTAATTCACAGAATAACTCTTCTATGATATTTATCAAACAAATACATCAGCTGATTTTAACCTCAACATCAATAGACCTCTGAAGAAATGTGCCCGTTATAAGAAGACCAATATTGATATCTCCTATTCTATGAGACAGCTGGGCTGTCACAAATTTCAGAATAAAGCTGGTAATTAGGCAAAGAAAACTATCATGTTCCTTTTTAAATTTGACAACAGTTAGATAGAAGGAATAAAATCTAGTGTTCAAGTAGCACAAAAGATACTTGAAATGATCTTATGCTCTAGGTGATGGTTATCGCAATTACCTTGATTTGATCTTTACATGTTGTATGATTGTATCAAAATGTCACATGTGCCCCATAAATATCTACAACTATTATATAACTATAATGATTAAAATTTAAAAATTAAAAAAATTCCAATGCATAAGATTTACATATTTTAGCGATTTTATACACCTTCCTTTTCTTGACACACAACTAGTTGTCTTGTTAGAATACTTTGTGTTCAAATAAGATATTGAAATGTTAAACTTTTTTTCTCTTCTTCATTTTGTTCCCCCTTTCTTTCAGTTACTTGCATTATAATACAGTATGCCTCTGGGAAACTAAAACATTACAGAAAAATGGAAGATTTTAAGTATTGAAAATCTAGGACCCCATGGGACTTAGGATATAAAGAAAACACTCATGAGACTTGGCATATGAAGAAAACATGATGAATCTGAACAAGTCTAGATGAAGTTTTCTTAGGTTTGGGGAGGAGAAGAAACAGTCAAAGGAGAAAGGAAGATATCTAAAAAGCCAATGTGTCCCTCAAGAGGGTCCTCATACTCTGTATACAACTTCAGTGTTCTAGACAACAAAAGAACAACCCAACCAAAAAAAAGTGGGCAAAAGACTTGAATATACTTTTCTCTATAGAAGATCTATAAATGGTCAATAGATACATACAAAAATACTTAACATCATTAGTAATCAAGAAATACCACTTCATACCCACTAGGCTGTCTAAAATAAAAAAGACAGAAAATAACAAATGCTGGGAAAGTTGTGGAGAAATTGAAACTCTTACATGTAGCTGATGAACTTTTAGAATGGTGCAGCCGTTTTGGAAAGAATTCTTGGTAGCATTTCAGAATGTTAAATATAGAGTTACCACATGACCTAGCAATTCCACTCCTAAGACTATACACAAAAGAAATGGAAATTTACATGCATCCAAACCCTTGGACATGAAAGATCACAGTGGCATGATTCATAATGAGCAAAAGATGGAAGAAATTAAAAGTGCTCATCAACTGATGCAATGAGTAAATAAAATATGGCATATCCATACAATTCAATATTATTTGGCAATACAAAGAAATAAAATAGTGATGCTTGTTACAATAGGATTGAACCTGGAAAAGTGTTATGCTAGAAAAAAAATTTAAAAAGGAAAAAAGAAAATTAGAAATGAAGGAGAGATAAAAAAGAAAAACACTTAAAAAAGTGTTATGCTAGGTGAAAGAGGCAAATCACAAAAGACCACATATAGTATGATTTCATTTATATGAATAATACAGGCAAATTTATAGAGACAGAAAACAGACAACTGGCTGTTAGGGGCTGAAAGAGAAAGGAATGTGGAGTTACTGCAAAAAGGTACAGAATTTTTTTTTTTTTGGAAATGGTGAAATCTTCTAAAATTATAGTTTTAACAACTTTGGGAATATACTAAAGAGCACTGAATTGTATATTTTGAAAGGATGCATTTTATTTTATATGAATTATAACTCATAAACAACAGTCAACTAGAATGAATGCAAGAGTATCTTGAATCACTGAATCTTGAATCATGGTCTATTCTCTTATGGGAGAATTGTGATGTGGTTTGGATGTGTGTTTCCCCTACAAATCTCATGTTGAAATATGATCCCCAGTGTTGGAGGTGGGGCCTGCTAGAAGGTGTTTGGGCCATGGGGGTGGATACATCATGAATGGATTGGTGCCTTCCCCATAATAATGAGTTCTCACTCTATTAGTTCAGGCAAGAGCTGGTTGTTTAAAGTAGCCTAGCATCTCTCTTGTTCCCTCTCTCACCAGGTGATATGCCTGCTCCCCATTCACCTTCTATCATGACTGTAAACTTCCTGAGGCCATCACCAAAATCAGACGTTGGCACCATGCTTCCTGTACAGTCGGCAGAACTATGAAACAAAATAAACATCTTTTCTTTATAAATTACCCGGCTTCATGTATTCCTTCATAGCAATGCAAAGCAGCCTAATACAAATTGTCAGTGATTAGGCAGATTTTCAGAATGTATGGCTAAGTTGGAATTTCCATGGTCCTACATGAGAAGAGATTTGAAGTAATTCCACAGAATGTTATGAGTGCCCTGGGAGAAGAAAAAGGGTGATTTTTCAGAAGGAAAAGAGTATAAGAAAAACATGAAATTCAATTTTCCAATGACAGTTCTGAGAACACTTAAACAAGGAGGGATGTGGGAAGTGATTTTTAAGTCTGTATCTAGAAATAGGAATTTCTAAAATAACTGAATCTTTTTCTGGAGAGATTAAAAAAAATACTAACGTTATTCACCAAGCAAGTAAAAGCAACCAAACTAGTATGTTCCTTAGTATCTTTAAATGTAATTAATTGAGCACAAGTAGAATGCCATCCCTTCCGACATCCTCTGGACACTAGGATGCTAGGATCCAAAGTAACCCTAGAAAACCCTAGAAAATCATCCCAAGAAAGATTATATTTCTAACAAACCACTATGGATTCAGTGAAACCAAAAGGCATACTTAAACTTTTCCAATAGGAAAACTAAACATACCACAATAATTATATGCATAATGAAAACGAGGCTTAGGAGGTTATGGAAAGTGTGCCAAGAGTGTATACTATTTATTTCTTGAGAATCTAAGCAGTAGACTTTAATTCATTTTTTTCTCTAGTATTGGAGATTTTCTATGTCCAGAGACAGAAGAATGACTCTGATGAGGAGGAAGTGGTGTGGAATATGGCTAGGACATGGTACCCCCACCAGTTAACCTGAGTCCATTGAGAGCTCCCTCTGAGAAGGGGAATTGTGCCTGCATCCATGTCCACATTTCCTGTGTAGCATTGATGCTAGTGTGTAGAGAACAAAAAGCTTCTTGAAAGAATCAGGGGTGACTCTAGTTCCAGTCTTAAGGGGAGTGTGAACTGTACCTTTATCCAGTCTTATCTATCCATCGATAAATCTCTGGATATATGATAAATGTTTATATCTGTTCGTTTTGGAGTTGGGGTGGAGCTAATGATGTCTACAGAGTCACATGCTGATTGGCACGTGAGTAGTAGTATTTTGGAGAAATGAGTTCAGAATATAGTTTCAGAATATAGTACAAGTCTCCAAAGAGATTTTATATACATATTTACTATATATAATGTATATATATATATTTTTAAATACATAAATTATCTTGCAACCCTGAGGGAAAGAGAAGTAACAAACAAAATGATCATACCTGAAGAGGCCTGGCATAAAGGAAAAGAAATATGACACAGCAGTATTTCTAACTGGACATATAATTATGAACAACACAGGAAGATGGATATTTCAGAAGATGTGTCTGTAGATAAAAATGGCAGAATCTCAGATTATAAGGCATGTGGACACATACATGCATATACACATCTGTGTTCCCTAAAACTATGTGAGTCCCCTGGACGTTAGTTCCAACTATAGGAAAATAGTTCCAACTACTAGGTAGGGACTTGACAATAAGTTTCTTCTATGTAATTGGATTGATGCTCAAAATACAAATATATACAAGAAATAGAAACCATAGTCTTACTTGAGTTATGAGCTTACATTTGTTCATCTGTAAAAATAGCTTCTTAAGTGAAACAAAAACAAATGACTTCAAGATCTCAATCATGATCTGGTCAGCCTCCTGATAGATGGCATCACTGTGTTGATATTGATACGGTCAAGAACTGTAGTTAAAGTTTTGTTTTGAGAATAACAAGTTTGAGTGTTTGTACTATGGTATTAGAACTTCTTTTATGTCCATTGCATAAGTGAGTTGTTCCATTTTCATTTCATTTTGTGGGGAAAAAAAACATACAAAAAAAGCAACATTAAAAAATGGTACAGAGGTGGAAAAGAGTTTTGATGTGTGCTCATGGTAACCACTGTAGTAGGAAAGATGACCTGAATTCACACGAAGATGGGGACTGATGAAAATATCACCTAAAGATGCAACAGAAATGACACTGTGAAACAGTCATGGCATCTCACTAGATACAAACAACCCAGCACTGCCTTCCTCGCTAAGCCTGTGTCTTGTTCATGCAGGTGCAAAACAGCCAGTACCCTTGAGAAGTGCACACTGCACCATCATGCTCACAGGCTGTCATTTCGATCTTCTGCCCTTGGGGAATTGCATAAACCTTGGATTTCAAATCACTTGTTTAAATGAATTCTAAAATCCTTCCTAATTTGAAAATCTAGGGAAGTAGACCTTATCATTAAATTGACACTGACTTTTGTTGTACCTGAAATTTGAATTATTGCTAGATCAATTTTTACTTTGATAAAATTATGACAATATTTTACTTTTCCAAGTTTTCTTTTTTTTTCTATAAAGCTGTTGAGAAAATCATTGCATAAATGCTCTAGTTAGGGGAAACCTTTCTATTTTATTGACTTTTACAAGTGCCAAGATGAGAGCACTAGTTTCATCTTATGGCATGATAGCAGTAGTTTCACTAGGTTTTTATAAAAAGAAGCATAGTGGTTCAATATATCAAAACCTAACATGGAAAACTAAAAATATGTTGGTGAAACGATTACCAGGAAGGATTTTTGGCTTCATCTCTCAGAGATAAAGAGCTTAAAAGTCTTCACTTCATCATTAAAACAAGAAAAACCCAGAAAAACTAAAAAATCAATGATTTTTTCAGATGCACCAAAGAATTGAAATTGTAGTCCAAACCAGCACTCCAAAGTCTGGAAAGACAGGTGCATCCAGAGGGGCACTGCTGAGATTGACTGACCAGGAACAAATTTTGCTGGAGCCACAAACTCATAAAACCATTAAAATGGTAATTTTGACCAATTGCTGGAAGCTGAATATGGACTACTGTGAGTGTGAGGACCTCCTGTAGGCCCCAGTCTTAAGGGTCTTCCACCTTTTCATAGGCTTTGCCTCAAAGAACCTTACTAGATTCTCATGATGAAGAGCTATTTATCTCAATCTCTTCAGGGAAGAATATCCTTGGTTAAAACCTGGATTTCATATGCATGTTTATGTTTGCAATTAATTTATACTGAAATTTTGAAGAAACAATTGTAAATATACCAATGACTTCCTTCACTCTTCGCTTAATTGCACAATTTTGGCATAAAGTTTTAGGCATAAATGTTTTAAACAGTATCCTCACCTTTCTACCTACCTAATTAGTAAAACATTCTCTAAATATATCTTTAAATGAATTGATTTCAAACAAGTAGAACAGAAGAGGCAAGATTGCAAGTTTAGAAAAAGATTTTCTTGTTATTTACCTAGTGTTTTCATTCCCAGATGTCAAGCAAAGAAGCGGAGTTATAAATTTCTCGACTAGATAAACCCATAACCACTTAGAATATATTTGTTTTAAAATGTGATTAAATTATTATAATAAAGTTCTCATAATTCTAGGACAAAACTAGTACAAGGTATATATTTTTTCCTTATGAGAAGGAATAGTAAGATTCCTGAATCACTTTAATTATATAAGGTAACTTTTTTGGGAGGCCGAGGTGGGTGGATCACTTGAGGTCAGGAGTTCGAGACCTGGCCAACATGGTGAAACCCTGTCTCTACTAAAAATACAAAAAATTAGCCGGGTGTGGTGGTGGGCACCTGTAATCCCAGCTACTTGGGAGGCTGAGGCAGGAGAATCGCTTGAACCCGAGAGGTGGAGGTTGCAGCGAACCGAGATCATGCCACTGCACTCGAGCCTAGGTGACAGGAGCAAATCTCCATCTCAAAAAAGAAAAAAAGGCTAACTTTTTTTTAGTTTCACAGGGATTTTGTTTAAAAAATCTTAATCAGTCAAATCTTCTGAGCTATTGGATTTAAGTAAAAAATAAACAGAACATATGTTTTATTGTCAACCCAGTAATAGCACAGTGCATGACGTCTTGTGGTTCTAAGCTTATCTGATGCTGTTATAATTTAGATCACTCAGTATAGTCTCAACTAAACAAAAATGGAAATGGGTTATTTAGGTCATTTGGTAGTGTCATAAAATAAAGTTTTGTCCACTATCTTTCATTAATTTCATGTAAAGTTTTCAGGAAGAGGTCTTAAAAAGCCTCTTTTAGAGCTGCGGCTTACCTTTCTAAGTGAGGAAAGCAAACCATTTCCGTTCAGGCCAATGATCAATGAATAAGCAGCTTGGTTCCAATTGGAAAGCTGCAGCTGCATTGTCAGATAGGAGCAGTTATTAACCCGTCCCTCAGCAGAATGTGTTATTTCCATTACTTTCATCTCTCCTGATGAGCAGATAAATTGATAGAAAAAAATGAGTTGAACAAAATAGAGCTGAAGATGATGTATTTGCAGGGCACCAAGGTGTAAATGAAATTTCTAACAGCTTCCATTGTACCTGAACATAGTAGAGCAAAATTAAGTCAAAGGAACAAAATCTGCTTACGTGTGACAATATGGCACCATTCAGGTTCATTTTGGATTAAAAAAGCTAAGCACAAAGGAAAAGGAGATATAGATCCTGCCCTCAAGGAGTTTACAGCTGTGAAAACGGAAAGGAAAATAAAATGTAAGAGTGTCATATGTACAGCAACAACAGTCAACCCATGGTGTCTGAAAGTACACTAGCAAGGACCTTGTCCATAATATTAGGGCCAGGAAGACTTCTTGTGTTGAGTTTTTAAGGATGCATCAGTGTTAGACAAATGAATGAAAAGGAAAGAGGGAAAGAGCATTTTATGTAGAGAGAAGAGAAGAGCAAAAGAAAGAAGGTTTGAGAAACTGAGGCAGGAATAAAAACTATAAGTATGTGGTGTAGCATGGCTGATGTGTAGGGTTTGGGTGTTCTGAAGTAAGAAATTAAGTGGAGACATAGAGAAGATAAAGATTGCCTTTTTAGAGAAGGTGAGATGAAGGACTATTGCTAAAGGAGGTTCAGAATAAAGACATTTTATCAGAACCAACTAATCTGCATATAGGCTGAGCGGGAGAAGCTCAATAGAGAGGAGAAGCTGAAAGACACAAAGATGTGAAAAGTTCATTGTCAAAATGACTCGAGTCCTGTCTTTCAAGTGTCTAGGTGAAGAATGTGAAGTAATATGGAGTCTGCAGCTGTAGGGGAGGGAGATTGGCAAAGTTCTTGACAGATTGTCTCTTTTACCAGAGGAATGTGGTTCTCAACTGGGGGTAATTTTTCCTCACTGGTAGATACCAATATTGAACAATGTTTGGAGACACTCTTGGTTATAATAACTGGTGGAGACATTGCTACTGGCCTCTAAGGCATGGAGGCCAGGAATGCTGCTAAACATTCTGCAAAAATATAGCAGAACACCCTTCAGGGCTGATCTGTGGGTGGTCTTGGATCAGCCCAGTTTTCCCTCCTTTATAGTTTTCAAGAATAACTGTAGAATGTGCTGGGAATGCCATATCTTTAGATAAAGGGGAGGTGGCTGAAACAGGCCTAAATCTGTTTTAGCCCTGACCCCTCCTCAAGCAGGGTGTCTTTGAACATTTTAGCCCAGCATGCATGTGACCCTCAGGGTATAAAACCAGGTCAAACTGCTTTCCAGGGGCCCTCAGCTGTGGTGCAAGTGGGACAGACATAGTTCAGACTCCATCTGCCCCAGGTGGCTTTCCTGAGTAATAAATCCTAGGCTTCTGTTGTCCCTTGTTGCCTATCTGTCAATAATGAACCCACTTCGTGTAACTTGCTGTGTGTGTAGATGTCTGGCCAGACTCAAACAAGTTGGTAACTAGTGCACAGTGAACCTACTTTGCACCTCCCACAGAAAAAGAATTATTCAGCCCAATATATCAATGGTACCTAGGTTGAGAATGCTGCTTTATGAAGTAGTAGATGATGTTATTTGCAGAATTAGGGATTTGAAGATTAGTTGGGAACTTTAAGAGAATAGACTGAGTTTGGAATAGCTCTTTACCAGAATAGTAGAAATGCTCAGGATGACTGAGACACAGACAAGGGTTGGCCAAAAATCTGTATGGCTACAAAATTTAGTGTGTCCAAGTAGTAAGGTAATGGACAAAATTCAACTGAATTACAAAATAATAAGCAGGAAGACAAGTATTGTGCTATGGGTATAGAGGGTGGACACCAAGTTCACTATGTAGGAGGAAGGTTTGGGGCTCATAGTGGGCAAGACGAGGCTGGGACCATGTCACTGTGTTACCTGTCTCTATTTGTCATTCTGACCTCAACTCACTGGCAATCTGCCTTCTCCTGGCTCCTCTTTACTGAAACTGCTTTCACCCAGGATGCCAATAACTTTGTTATCCTTTAATTCAAGAGACACGCTTCCCTGCTTACTTTCCTTGGCATTTGAACTCCATCCTTGTTGACCACTTGATTCTTCCTGAAACAAACTTCACTCTTGGTTCCCGTGATGTTGAAACTTCATGTTTTTTTTAGCCACTGCGTAATTAGTCTTCTTTCTGGCTTTTATTTCTGTATCAGATTCTTAATTTTTCACTTTAAAAAAGTCTCTGTCTTTGGCCCTCTTCTCATCTCACTGCCATCTCCATCTGAATGTTTCATAAGCAACTTAAATTCCATGTATGCAAAATTGAACTCCTTTTCTTTCCCTGACAAACTCCTTCTTTTTGTATTTTTTAGCACTGAGTGATATCAACATAAATAGAGATAGCTATATTGGTTAAGATGATGAATGTGACAGAAAACCCAAATTGATGTTGGCTTAACCATCCTAAATTTTATTCTGTTATGTAAAAAAGGCCAGAAGTCAGCAGTTCTGAGCTTCTATGACAGTTCCATGCATTTTTAGACATCATTTTCTTCTATATTATTCATCTGCCACCACTACATTTCTCTCCAGTTTAGCATTGTCACAGATAGCTGGTGGAGCTTCAGCTAACATCGTCATCATCATGACACCAGATAGAAGAATAAAACCAATATGATTCCATTTAAGAACACTTCCATGAAGTTGCACATGCTACTACTGCTTAGAGCTTTGAACTCAGTCCCAAGTCCAAAGCAAGCTTCAAAGGAAGCTGGTTAATGTAGCTATTATTTCAGGCAGCCCTGAACCCAACTGAACAGATGTTTCTAGTGCCATAGAAGGGATTAACAGCCCTTGCTATGCAGTCCAACGCCTAGAAATCTAGGCTCAAATCTATTTTTCTTCTCCCACTCTCACTTCTCATGTTCATTCAGTCTCACATCTATTGATTCCAGCTTTTGAATTTTCAAATATTTATTATTGCTTTTATCCATGCTGCTGTAGTCTCTCCATCAGTTTCCTTATCTATAGACTTGGATAAAGAAATCTATTTACAACATTGAAGACACATTATTAAAACAAATTACTGAAATATATTGTTACTCTGCATTAACAAGTTATCATTAACTGCAGGATAATGTCTAAATTTATTAATGCCATTTATATCTTCTGTGATTTCTCTGCTCCATAAAATACAGAAATTTGTTTCCAAAATGCTATCCCATGACTTGTTAAAAGCTTAGTATCTTCTTAAAATGTCAGTGTATTTCCAGAAAATTTAGTTTCTCATGATCAACTCTGGCTCTAAGCATCTGCTTTATGGAAGTGGTTTATTTTAAAGATGGATGATGTTCCTGTTTTGTGCTAGGTCTAGAACTAGGCATAGGACTCAGCTACTTTGCTTGGATGACAGGTTAAAAGTAACTGCTAAGTATTGACCACGTGGTCAATAGATTGGATATTTGATGATACCAAAGAGATTAGCACTTAGCCCTGTGGCAATATAAACAGGTTTAAAATTGAAGATGAAGTATTATTTGTTATTCAACAGTTCCTTGTTTTTTATTAGCCTATAGAAATTTCCTTGTTTTTACTAGCTTAAATCCAAGCTATAAATACAAAAAGAAAGAAAACTTGAAAATAAACCCTACCATTTCATTACATTTAGATCCCCATAATAATAACTACATTTGCTGATAGCTTTCCATGTGCCAAGCACTGTGTTTGGTATTTTATGTACATCTAATTTAAGTGGACTCCTTCTTTCTTTCTCTAGGTTTGATTTTAGATGAGGCATTCTTAACTCTAAAACTCATTTTAGCTCCTTCACCACATTGCTGAGTCATTCTTCTCCGTCTGCATGGGTCGATTCCCTTTCTTTCTTTATTCCATTAATCCTGTTATATTCCCAATGCAGTTGAGTTTAATCTCTTTTGTTGTGTGCTAACTCCTTTTCTCAGGCTCACCTTTTATTTCAATAAGTTATTTTCCCAAACTGTATTAGTCTGTTTTCACAGTGCTATAAAGCACTGCCCAAGATTGGGTAATTTATAAAGGAAGGAGGTTTAATTGACTCACAGTTCAGCATGGCTGGTGAGGCCTCAGGAAACTTACAATCATGGTGGAAAGTAAAGGGGAAGCAAGACACCTTCTTCACAAGGTGGCAGGAAGGAGAACGAACGCAGGCGGAACTACCAAACGCTTACAAAACCATCAGATCTCATGAGTACTCACTCACTATCACGTAAACAGCATGGAGGAAACCACCCCCATGTTTTAATTAACTCCACTTGGTCTCTCCCTTGACATGTGGGGATTATAGGAATTACAATTCAAGATGAGATTTTGGATAGGGACACAATCAAACCATATCACGAACCAAGACAGTTTCTGCCTTAAGTGGAATGCTTACATTAAAATAATAGCATTATTTTATCCTATTTCTTATGCTTTATAATTTTCCTAGTGATTTATCTCTCTTTTCCTTCTATATCCTTTTCTCTTGCCACTCTGATCTTCTCTCTCTCTCCATCTCTCCTCACATGCTCTGGACATTGACTCCTAATGTCCTTCTTGACTATAGCCATCCTCCTCTCCCTACCTAGCTTGTAAGTTACTCAACCTGGTATTGCAGCTCAGCATCTTTTTTACCCTTGGAGGCTTTACCTGAGTCTCACTGAGTCTCAAAAGTGGGGTATGTGCTTCTGCCATGAATTCTATACTTCTCTTTTTGTATTTTTAATTTCCTTTTGTTCCCCATGTCTTTCTGTTTTAAAACACTCTCTTCTATTTTTCCAAAAACATCTTGAACTTCTCCCTCCCTACCATCCCAAATTTATCTATCCTACACAACCAAACATCTAGATAAGTTCTCCTATACCCACTGCCTCCACTTCTTCACCTCCCACTTACTCGCCTGTCTACTCCTGTCTGCCTTTGTTCTGTTTGACTTCAACACATTTGCTTTTTTCTATGGTGACTGCTGACCTTTGTGTCACTAAATCCAATGTACAATTTTCAGCTCTTTTATTGCTTGATTCTTTAATAAGGGTTGACTCTTAATGCCTCGTCTTTTGTTTTTAAATTTGGGGAACACTTTAAACTTTTTTATTTCTTGGTGAGAAGGCAATGGATGGATGAAAAGGAATATGTAGAGCAATAAAAGTCTACCTCTGACTCCTGATCTCTATTGCCCTGGATCTGCTTTTAAGAAGAAACCACTTTTAGCAGTCTCTCATCAATCTTCACAGATGGAAAAACATTTACATATATATATGTATATATATATGTATATATATATATATATATATACATATATATATATGAGACTCTGGCTGAGTCTCAGGTTTTTATGAACTCCAAAGGGAGGAAGCACATGCTGATTGGTCCATGGGTGGGAGGAAGTGTGTGCTGACTGATCTATGGGTGGCCATGGGTGGGCCTGGACAAACCACCATTGTATTAGGGTTCCCTAGAAGGACAGAAATAATAGGATATATCTATATATCTCTGAAGATAGATATATATATATCTATATATATATTCATATCCACTCAACATCTCCATTCATTTTTACACAAAGCCCCAATATCTTGTTCTATAACAAGTAACTTGTTCTCTAATTGTATATGCATAAATATTTTGCAAATTGTTTATTGTTAGCGATGAATCATTTTAATGGCAGCATAACAGTCCATTGTATTCTGACACCACTATTTAACTGATCTACTGAGTGCTTTTTTCACATTGTAATTATTATTAGTCTCAAGAAGTAGCCCTGGATATTCTTAAGATATAATAGAAAATTGCTGTTATACATCAGTTTTTGAGTGCAGATAGAACTACTGTATGATTTGGCTGGGCATTTCCCTGGGGAGCGTTTTCAGGATCATTGCTTGGTCTATAAATATAAAATAAGAAAGACCAGGACGCATTCAATTTTTAGCTCTGAAACAGTATGGGGCAGCTTTCCTTCTGGCAACATTTGACTTTTAGAGTTGACTTTGGCCAGCATTTTCTCAAGTGCACCCTTCTGAGAATATGAGTTGTTGTGACTGTCGCCCTCTCTCAATCCATGGGCTTCCATTGTTGTAATAAATGGAAGGCCATGTGTTTTCATTCTGAGAAATGTTCTTGAAACTGTTTTGACTGTTTCTTCCCCTCCATTTTTTAATTACATTTTTTGTTCTTGGATATTGGTCATCTTGGAGTCATCTTCTTATTTTCTTATCTTTTCTTCATTAATTTGTATTTATTTGTCTATTCTCTGATTTCTGAGACATTTTTTGAAATTTACCTTCCATATCAGTTTCCTATTGCCATTGTAACAAATTACCACTCACTTATAGCTGAAAACAATAGAAATTTATTACCTTACATTTCTGGAGGCTGGATGTCTGAAATGGGTCTCACTGAGCTAAATCAAGTTGTCAGTGTAACAGGATCCTCAGGGTGTTACTTGGCTAGCCAGAAACCTATGTGGCCAGTGGCACCTCTGCTTGAGTTTTGCTCACATCTGCTGGATTTGTTCTGCCAACTCATCCCAGCAGACTGTGCTCGGCTTGCACTACCAGCCCAGATCCTATGCCTGCAAAGGGCGAGGCAGGCCTGGAGCCCTGAGGGATTTGTGAGTGAGTAAATGCAGGGTCCAGCCAGGCATGCTGGCTGCTGCAGCAGAGTGGGTAGCTCCAGGTGCTGGCAAAGGCACCGGCTCTGCGAGGCTGCAGCTGGAACAGACATAGTCAAGTGGCTCCTGCTGCAGGCACTAGTGTCTGGATGAGGGGAATGCAATGATGCCTGAAAGCTTGGAGATGCAAGGAACCACAGAGCCTCAAAGAGGGTATTACAGCATGTCAGAGCCCTGGCTTGGGGAGCCCTGAGGTCTGGGATCCCAGAAGGGTGGCAGCTCTTCTCTCCTCATTGCCCACAGCTCAGTGAGTGGGGAGGCATGTTTGGGCAGGGGAGCGTGTTTCAGCTCATTTGTGTTACAGCTCTTTCAGTCCTGCCACCGTGCTCCAACCCATGGCTCCTGGGCTGGCCTGGGCCCGCCACTGTTTCTCATTGCATGGGGCAGCTGCCTGGCACCTGCAGCAGGTAGGAGGGCTATAGTGTTACAGACCCTTTAGCTATCCCCTGCAGCTCTAAGAGCCAGCCAGGGAAGAATTACAGCTCCTTTTGCTCTCACCGTTAGGTGGGTCCTGAGTTTTCACTCTGTGTTTAGGAAGAATGAGGTTACACAGAAAACTGGAGGGTAAGCAAGGTGGAGAAGAGATTTATTGGGCAACCAAACAGCTCTTAGTGAAGAGGAGATGTAAAGTGGACAGCTCCTATCCACAGGCAGGTAGTTCTAGTGAGTGGCTGAGTCTGGCTGAGTCTCAGGTTTTTATGAACTCAAAAGGGAGGAAGCACATGCTGATTGGTCCATGGGTGGGAGGAAGTGTGTGCTGACTGATCTATGGGTGGCCATGGGTGGGCCTGGACAAACCACCATTGTATTAGGGTTCCCTAGAAGGACAGAAATAATAGGATATATCTATATATCTCTGAAGATATATATATCTATATATATCTATATATCTCTGAAGATATATATATCTATATATATCTATATATCTCTGAAGATATATATATCTATATATATCTATATATCTCTGAAGATATATATATCTATATATATCTATATATCTCTGAAGATATATATATCTATATATATCTATATATCTCTGAAGATATATATATATCTATATATATCTATATATCTCTGAAGATATATATATCTATATATATCTACATATCTCTGAAGATATATATATCTATATATATCTATATATCTCTGAAGATATATATATCTATATATATCTATATATCTCTGAAGATATATATATCTATATATATCTATATATCTCTGAAGATATATACATCTATATATATCTATATATCTCTGAAGATATATCTATCTATCTATATATCTCTGAATATATATATATAGTGGTAGGGTAGATATGGGAAAAGTAAGAAAAAGTAGTATTATCAAGTGTTTTAACTAGTCAAGTCTTACTAGGGGACTACCACATTTATGTTCTTTCTGGCAGAACTACAGTTAACTGAAATGTAGCTCTGGTTTCAGCAGCTGAATGTAAGTTATATTTAATGGGCTGGGAACTGGACTCTGTTAATCACCGTGGAAATGAGATGCATGCAATCGCCATTCAAACTCTATGACCCAGTCACCGATGTATCTTTTAAATCTGATGCACAAAGACAAACTTAAATTTGAAATATGCCTTCAATGGGAAATATGTTTTCAGAGGGGATATATGAATATGCATATGTGGAAAGGAGAAAAGATAAAGGATTATTATAAGTCTTAAAGCATGTTAATATAGATATTTTTCAAATATCTTCAAATTATGCAGATTTTGTTCATAACAATTAGAATTTACATTAGTTAACAAATTGTTCCCACATAGGAGCTTTGAACTAGGAACTTTCAAATGTATTTCTTTTAGTCAATCTGTTTTACGAAGTGATGTCCACAGACTCTCTACCTCATTATGTGCTATGGACTGAATTGTGTTCCACCCTAAATTTATATGTTGAAGCCCTTACTCCCACTATGATTGTATTTGGAGCTGGGGCCACTGGGAAGTAATTAAGTTTAGGTGAGGCAATGAGGCTGGAGCCCTCATGCTGGGATTAGTGCCCTTATAAGAAAAGACACCACACAGCTTGCCTTCTTCCTCTGTCTTTTCCCTGTGAGGACACAGCAATAAGGTGGTCTTCTCTTTGCAAGCCTGGGAGAAAACCCTCAATACCAAACCAAACCAGTCTCCCATAGCCCTATCTTCAAACATTTCTAAAATAAAAGATAAGGCTTCTGAAATATTTGGCATTCAGCAGCCGTTGTGTAATACTCAAATGGATATAAATGTGCTGTGGGGATTTTGAAAACAAAAAGGAAAAGATCACTAACAACTTTACAGTAACATCCCATCCTGAAATGTGCCTGAAAAAAATAGTCCAATACAAGAAGACAACCTGCAATGCTGGTGATAGTATAGAACTTCTGACTTCAGTCTGAAGATTTCATAATTAGCTCTGTGAGCTGCTGGCACTTTGATACCACTATATTTGGTGACATAATTCAGACTTTTTTTTAAACAAGCATCTGATGAAAGGTCAAAAGATGAAAGAATCAGCAAAAATACACTGTGGAATTTCAGCATTTTTTCAGATTTTAAATTATTAATTATTTTGTAATATAATAAGATCCCATGGTAACAAAAATTTTAAAAGGGATAATTCTAATCTATACATGACTGCTTAAAATCAGCCTTTCCCCCTTATGCTCCCAGTAATTTAGAAAAAAAATATGCAGATTCAAAGGTTGGCAAAACTAGAGATGGATTCCAAGTTGAGTTTCTACAGGAGATGTATGGTAGGAAGCGGAGAGCAGCTGCGGAGAAATACCAGTGCTAACAGGTCTCTAACGAATTAACAAGATTATATTCCCTGAAGGTGAAGCAGCACAATGTAAAAGCTATGTGTTGTGTCTACAAAATGGATATAGGAAGTGGATCCCTAGAGCTGTTATATTTTACAAATGCATAGAGGTTCATACTATACAAAGAATGACATAAGCAAGCCATATTTTTAGACTGCAACCTATCCATTCAGCAGCTGGAAAGCAGAAGTCCTTTGCTTATGAACACCAATTAGCCTGAAATACTTCCTTGCCCCTTACTCTATCACAAGACCCTGCAAGAAATAGCTTCTCTAGGAAACCCAGTCCTTTCAATAATGAATAATTGAGAGGAGGAAATTAAGTATCAATATAAGAGTGTCATATGAATAAAGAAGATCAGAAGAACATGATTAGTAACAGACAAGAAACTGCTCACCACATAAATGTTGCCATGTAGGAAAGGACAACTGAAATCACAGATTTGTTTTTTTTTAGTGAAATATAAAGCAATTAATTATAAAAAGTAAGAATACAAAGCAGAAGTCTAAGAACTTATATGAGTTTGAAGACAGCAGATAGCTGAAATTGAGCTCACAGAACTCCATTCTAAAAAACAAAAAGAAGAAAATGTAAAATTGCCACAGAAAGGAAGTAAAATTGAAGGAAACGTAGTTGAAAAAATATTAAGAAAGGACAATAAGAGATTCAGAAGCTGGAAATGAGACAAATAAACAAAATGTGTTGGAAATAAATACTTTTTTAAAAAAAATTAAGAAAAAATAATAGAAACAAAGCACAAATTTGATTAAATATATGTATAGCTGGAGTTTCTGAAGTGGAATTCAACTATTATAATAAATAATTATAATTTAGGAACATTTTCTAAAATTAAAGATGCCACAAAACTCCTCCAAAGAGCATCCATTATACCAGGAAATATTTACCCACATTTGTCAACACTGGAATATACATTACTTAAGTTGCGGAACTTAAAAAAGAATTCCTATAGTCACTTTTAAAGGGAAAATGGCATCAGGCTCTAGCCACTCCATAATAGTCAAGAACAGATGACAAGGGAGTGATAGTTACGAGATCCTGAAAAAGACAGTGTAAGCCAAGGACAAACTTAACAGTCCTCAAAAACAAATGTTTTAGTTGGATAGTTTTGAGCATGCAAACTTTCTATCTGGGGAAAACTACTGAAGAAAAATCTTAGTCAATTCAAATATGACTGGTGAAACTATAAGAAAGCTTAGTGCCAATAAATCTGCACTATGCAAATGTTAAAGGAAGTTCTTCTAGCAGAAGAAAAATAACACCAGATGGAATCTTGAAAAAAATAGCTCCAAATATGGGATATTTGAAGGTAAGAATGAAGGAGATTTTTAAAAATTTTATTTAAAGGAAAAATTGGAGGAAAAATAATAATGTATTGTTGAATATATAACATGTAGAACTAAAATATAAAATACAATTTATACAAGAATAAAAGGGAATATATGAAAGTATAAGTTCTTATGTAGGAAGAGCTATGTTACTATTTGAAGTCAGATTATAATGAGAGAAGATGGACATTATTAACACAAGAGCAGCCATTAAAATTTAAAATTTAGCAGGAGGCTAACAGGCAATTGGAGATAAAACAATATACTCAATATTTTTGTCTAAAGAAAACAAAAAATAGGGGAAAAAGGAAAATCAGCAGATAGAAAACAAATAACCAGATGATTCTTTAAAATCCAACCATATGATACATTAAGTGTAAATGAAACAAATACTCTAATTAGAAGAGCTTTTCAAAAAGAAAATTTAACTTTGTGCTGTCTAAACGAATCTCATTTTAATTTAGAGATTAAAATAGGCTAAAGTAAAAAGAAAGAAAGATGATATAATACTACAAAATTATTCAGAATAAACTGGATAGCTGTATTACTATCTGGAAAAAGAGACTCTAAACATAATATCACAGATTATACAAGAAATTTCATAATAATAGGTTATTAATCAAGAAGATATAATAATCCTAAGTGTTTATAGCATTTGTAACAGAGTTTCTATATATATAAAGTTAAAAAAAAGAATTGAAAATACAACAGACAAATTTACAATTTTAGGTGGGGATTTTAAACACTCCTCAGTAGTAATTCATAGTCTACAGGTAATAATGATATAGAAGACTTAACATAGTTAACTTGCTTTAATTGACATTTATAGAACACTCAACAACTGCAGAACAAATATTATTTTCAAGTGCACATGGTACATTCACCGAGAGGTAATAATTAGTAATCAGATGAGTTTCAATATAAAAGTTTGATATTGCATACAACATGTTCTCTTATAATAATGAAATTCATTTCATAAAGGTATTTGGAAAATCTCTAGTATTGGGATGTTAACATACTTCCAAATAAAATAGAAAATAAAAGAAATAGCATGGGACATTTTAAAATATTTTGAACTAAATAAAATTAAAAGGCAACTTATTAATAATTGTGGAATATAGTGGTTTGCTATACAATTTTTGCTATACAATTTTAGCTTTGAATTCTTATACTGGAAAAAAATAAAGGTCTAATATTATAATCTAAGTTGCTCTCCTCAGAAACACAAAATATAAGACCAAAGTATGTCTAATGTAAGTAGATGAAAAGAAAATATAATAATAAGTCAATGAAAGAGAAAAAATATAGAAATGTCAATAAAAATTGATGCTTTGAATTGAATAAGAAAATTGATACATCTTTGTATATCAATAAATAATAAAAGAGAAAATATAAATGACTGATTCAGAAATAATAGAGGGGATATGACTAAAGACATTAAATGAATTATAAAGATTTAAGATGAGCAACTTTATGACAATAAAAAATGCACATATTCATTGCCACTCAGCATATGAGGTAAAGTTGTAATTTAAAATTTGATGTCTAATTTTATTATCTATGTTCTTAATTGTTATATGAATTGCTGCCAATTTTATTGCTTTCTTTTAAATATTTCAAAAACTATAACTTATAGAATTGCCAATAAGTAGAAAACTTAGATACTACGTTTTCCCATCCTTTATTTTATTTCATTGTAAACATGGCTTTTATTTAACTATTTATATTTTCTTTAAGTAATAAAATTTTTAAGAAATTGTACAGGTTTCATAACATTTTATTGTCATCCTGTGTTTAGATTTTTCTGCCAGAATGGAAAAAAAAAAAAAAACATATTAGTGGGCTAAAGAGAGAGGGAAAGTGAGTAGAAGGGATAACATGTAAGAATGATCTAATATTAGAAATAAGTGCATTTTTCAGCAAAAGAAACTACCATCAGAGTGAACAGGCAACCTACAAAATGGGAGAAAATTTTCACAACCTACTCATCTGACAAAGGGCTAATATCCAGAATCTACAATGAACTCAAACAAATTTACAAGAAAAAAACAACCCCATCAAAAAGTGGGTGAAGGACATGAACAGACACTTCTCAAAAGAAGACATTTATGCAGCCAAAAAACACATGAAAAAATGTTCATCATCACTGGCCATCAGAGAAATGCAAATCAAAACCACAATGAGATACCATCTCACACCAGTTAGAATGGCCATCATTAAAAAGTCAGGAAACGACAGGTGCTGGAGAGGATGTGGAGAAATAGGAACACTTTTACACTGTTGGTGGGAGTGTAAACTAGTTCAACCATTGTGGAAGTCAGTGTGGCGATTCCTCAGGGATCTAGAACTAGAAATACCATTTGACCCAGCCATCCCATTACTGGGTATATACCCAAAGGATTATAAATCATGCTGCTATAAAGACACATGCACACGTATGTTTATTGTGGCACTATTCACAATAGCAAAGACTTGGAACCAACCCAAATGTCCAACAATGATAGACTGGATTAAGAAAATGTGGCACATATACACCATGGAATACTATGCAGCCATAAAAGAGGATGAGTTCATGTCCTTTGTAGGGACATGGATGAAACTGGAAACCATCATTCTCAGTAAACTATCGCAAGGACAAAAAACCAAACACTGCATGTTCTCACTCATATGTGGGAATTGAACAATGAGAACACATGGACACAGGAAGGGGAACATCACACACTGGGGCCTGTTGTGGGGTGGGGGGAGGGGGGAGGGGCAGCATTAGGAGATATACCTAATGCTAAATGACGAGTTAATGGGTGCAGCACACCAACATGGCACATGGATACATATGTAACAAACCTGCACATTGTGCACATGTACCCTAAAACTTAAAGTATAATAATAATAATAATAATAAAAGAAATAAGTGCATTTTTACCTAAGAAATTTATTGTTAAATCTATGATTATATATTAAAAGAGGTCTCTGATGATAGTCTGTATAACCCATGATGGTATCCAAAATGTAGTAACAAATTTATCTTATAAAGACCATCTGACTCATTTCAGTGGTGCCGTTAAAATCATTGATTTTTAGAACACATAAATGAATGGATAGTTTGTGGCCCATTTTATCATGACTTAAATTGATTAATTTATTGACTACCTTTCTCCTCTGGGCAGAAATATTCTTATCTATCTCCTATCTGTCACTCAATAAACTAACCAGGACTAATAAGTACTTCTCACATCTAAAGATTTAATTAGAACAAGAATAAATAACTGAGAGAAAGTGTTAATACACAGAGAAAGAAGTCCAGTCAGTTTGAGCATCCACCTTCCTTACACTGCAGAGTGTGTTAGTTCAAAACTCCACTTGAGCGTCTCCCACATGCTGGGATAGGTACCATCATGCAGATGCTTCCTAAAATTAGCTAGTAGGTGAATTTATTTTACCAACAACTTAGTCACAACGTATGATAAAAAGGCCAAGTATTCTAAAATGCCACACATGTTGAGGCATTCCTTTCACGAAAGGCATCAGAACATCTTTGCGCAGGGATTGTTGTTTAGGTGGGACCTCTAATGAAGTTCAGGTCTATCCAGCAAGGAGTAATGAAGAAACAGGGAGTAGGAGGTAAAGCAGTACAATATAAATAAGCACAGAAAGCAGTGAATGGCAGGTGTTTTGTGATTAGTATATAAATACACTGGCAACACAGAGGGTAGTTTCAGTGACGAGGTATTTTGACATCAAATGCAAAGCACCTTTATCATTATGCTGATGAGTTTAGAAAAGATTAAATTGCAATTATGGTTGGGGTCTTCCACAACAGTCCAATTGAGAATGAAGATCTTAAAGGTCATTATCATGGCTGGAAGGAACAGAAGATAACAGAAAACAAGGGAAAATTTCATTTTGAAATGATGTGGGGAAATCCATATTTTATGTCAGAATTTTTGGTTGTTCAAATTAAACCTTGAAAAAAATTGAAATATGTATTCACTTGTAAATTTAGAACATCTATATAAGACCCCATAAAAAAGCTAAGCGTTATTCATCCATAAAAAAAGAATGGAATTCTGTCATTTGCAGCAGCATGAATGGAACTGGAGTTCATTATAATAAGTGAAATAAGCCAGGCACAGAAAAATAAATATTGCATCTTCTCACTCATTTGTGGGAGCTAAAAACTGTATCTCAATAGGTAGAGAGCAGAATGGTGGTTACCAGAGGCCTGAAATAAAAGAGAGGAGGAGGGGGATGAAGAAAATTTGTTTAATGGGTACAAAAATACAGCTAGATAAAAGGAATAGGTTCTAGTATTTGATAATGTAGTAGGAAAATTATAGTTAACCACAATTTATTGTATATTTAAAAATAGATGAGAAGAATGGTAATGTTCTCAACACAAAGATAAAATAAATGTTTGAGATTATAGATGTCTCCATTATCCTGATTTGATCACTACACATTGTATACACATACCAAAATATCACATGTAACCTAAAATATTTACAACTATGATATAGCAATTAAAAAGCTAAGTGATAAATAAAATTTTGATAAAATATTTTAAAACAAGTAATTAGCTGAAGTGTTGATATCTTATATAGATAGGCATGTGTGTATATTTAAGTATGTGTGCACATGTGTTATATTGATACAAAACATAAAAATGCAGGTTTTGCCATTGGAAGTGATAGCAAAAACAACTATTACTTTTACGCAAACTTAGGGTGTAGAAAGTTTAAAGTCAACAACCCAATAGGAAAATAAACAAAGATTCTTGATATGGTTAGGCTGTGTCCACACATAAAATCTCATCTTAAATTGTAATCCCCCAAATCCCCACATGTAGAAACCATGTGGCAGTAATTAAATCATGGCGGCAGTTTCCCCCATGCTGTTCTTGTGATAGAGAGTGAGTTCTCACGAGATCTGATGATTTTGTAAGTGTTTGGTAGTTCCTCCTGCATTCATTCTCCTTCCTGTCACCTTGTGAAGAAGGTGCCTTGCTTCCCTTTACCCTTCTGCCATGATTGTAAGTTTTCTGAGGTCTCCCCAGCTAAGCTGAACTGTGAATCAACTTAACCTCTTTCCTTTATAGATTACCCAGTCTTGGGCAGTTCTTTACAGCAGTATGAAAACAGACTAATACAACTCTGAATAGGTACTTCACAGAAAAATAAATACAAATAACAGAAATATTCATAAAAACATGTTTAACTTTTCTAGTAATAAGTTGCAAATAGAAAAGAACATAAACCATTATTTTTGCTATTTAATTGTTAAAACTGAAAATGTCTGAAATAGTGCAATGTTGGTGAGGTCGTGGGAAACCAGACATGTTCTAGCATTCTGCAGTGGGTAAGGAGACAGGCTCTGAAGCATTACGAAGAGGATTCAAATTATTTTCTAGCTGAGTCACTTTGGGTAATCTGCCTATCGGATCTTAGCCCTCAGTATTTCCTCTTTCTGAAATTCGCTCACTCAGTCATCACCATGGTTCTCTACCTCACTTGATGTAGTTTGCTACTAAAATACTAGCATATTATAACTGTCAACCTGATCACATGTTTAAAGTAGCAACACCAAATTTTATATTATTACCCACCATTCCTTACTCTATCTAAATTTACCTGTTAATCCTTACCAAGACCAAGAAAATGTATTTATTTTAACTACTTATCTCCTCTGGTAGATTATAAACTCCATGACCTTGGGGCTTATGCATGTCTTCATTCACCAAACAAAATAGTAAACATAGCAGAGCAGACATTCAATAGCTATATATTTTTGAAAGAATATCTGACCTGTTATTATTATCAGATAATCAGTGAGAGAGTTTAAGTTGGAGTGAGATTATCATATATCCAAAAGCTATTTTTGAATAAATGAATACATGAGTAATAAACAGCTGGGGGCCTAATTTTTCTTATTCATAAAATCAGGATAATAACAACTGCTTCCTGTGGTAATTTTGAAGGTGTTTAAATATGATTCAATGTCTAGCACAGTTTTTGCACGTAGCTATCACTAAACATGTAATTGAAATTTTTATTTCTTATTGCTTTTCTACAATTTCAGTAATTTTCGTTTTTGAATAATCAAATTAGTGAAAATAATTTATTTTAATGCTTCCTTAGGACTGTTTTCTTTCTTTCTAAATGTATCTTGTTTAGGTCTTCTGATTGCATATATCATTGTTTTCAATATTTATTTTTTTATATTGCTGTAGGTTAGTAAAGGTTTTAAATTGCAGTGGGTCTTCATTAGGAAATTACATTGAAAAATATTTTGGGTAGTAGAGTTTATGAGGACTAAGCTCTGATTTTTATCTTGCCCAAATTCCTACCTAAGGGGTCTGGAGAGTCATGTCCTACAAATCATAAATTCTCATCAGGTTGGTTATGTAACCCTATAGATCGTGACTTACTTTCCAGCGTGACTCTGACATATCATTACGAGACAAGGAAGAAAATAAAAATATTTCACCCCAAAACGTGTATCTTTGCCATATCTTGAAATGGCCCTGCAAAGCTGTATTTTGTAGGGGAAAATTTGCATCTGTGAAGAATCTCTATGAATATAGCTAGATCTTTTTCCTTTGGGCCCTCTCAATCCTAAAGAGATTAACTAAAAGTCTAGCACTTTAAAGATCCAAATACAAAACATTTGTCATCTACTGACTCTAAGGGCAGCCACTATAAGACTTCAAAAGAACCTTGGTCTCCACAATCTTTTGTCTTAACCTGAATATTTCTTTTCTATCCATCCTAGGTCTTTAGACAACTCAACCAACTGTCAACCAGAAAATATTTAAATTTACCTATAGCCTGGAAGCATTCCCCCCTCCCCAGCCCCTGCTTTGAGTTGTCCCACCTTTCTGAACCAAGCCAATGCACTTCTTAGATGTATTTGATTGATGTCTCATGCCTCCCTAAAATGTATAAAACCAAGCTGTGCCCCAACCACCTTGGGCACATGTTCTCAGGACTTCCTGAGGGCTGTGTCACGGGCCATGGTCACTCGTATTTGGCTCAGAATACATCTCTTCAAATGTTTTATAGAGTTTGACTCTTCTCATTGACATTTAAAATACTGTTGAATAATGAACTTTAATCACCATTGTTATGATGATTAACAATTGCAGTAACTGAAGGATACAGACTGTCTGCTTCAATAGTACAAACATTCTTTGATAGAATTATTTTCTGCCCAAGGTTATGTTCATTTATTCCAAAGTACCTAGGACAGCAGGTTTACAAAATGTAAAATTTAAGAAAGGTTGCTATATCTGATCTTGATACATTATTAGATATTTTCAGTGTTCCTGGCAATATTTTGTTGTTGTTCTTTCAAATTTGCCGTCATGGCAAAATGATCATAATACAAATATTTTTTGTTTTATTCAAGGGGTTGGGAACTGTCTGATGACAGCTGCACACTTCTACTCATGTGATTGATTTCAACCCAACTCAGATAGTGGTTAAGGAAATTTAAGAATTATAATCTCATAGCTAGAGGATATTTGACTTTACATCATTCTGTGTTCCAGTAAATGAACCCTGAGAATTAGGCCACCCTAGAGAGACTTTATAACCTCAGGCTGACTCTGATTTTGGAAAGCCATTTACTTTCAGTGTCCTCATGTATAAAATGTGGACTGCTTGGATAATCATCACTTCTTATCTAGATCTATGATCCATTCCTTTATAACTTGCTTTTATGACTCCATGAGTGGGACACCCAGTTCTGCATAACGATCTGCAAATCCTTGCTGAAACTCTGGGAATTTCCTTGAGTGATTGATTAAGATATACAGTCAAAGGAAGAATATTTTATAAAAGCAGTTTTGGTAATCTTGAAAATTTTTGTGTCAGTATAGAGAAATATATATTGCACCTCTAAGGAACAGTTGAAAATGTACTTCTTTAATATTTTCACATAGGTCATATCGCATTAGTCAGAATTATTCTCTCCCGTGAATTCCTACTTTAACATATGCATCAGTCATATGAAATGTTAAAGACAGGAATTTTTTTTTCACCTAATCCTGATTACGTCTGATCAACCTTTGTTTATAAACATATTTTGTGAGAATTTGAAACACTTGAAGTCAAAAATTGAAAAGGTTCTTTTGAAGAAAATATGGACCCAATGCATAAATTTTATCAAAATCTTAATGTAATCATATCTCCTAAAACCTGGAATTAAATGTCTGTCTTTCATTGTTCAAAAACTAAAACTTATTTTCAAAATAGTTTCTGATGACTCTGAGAAGAAACATTTGCCTGAACATGTTAATTATTTTATTAACCCTTGTTAAAATGTTATGGCAAAGAGCAGGTTAGGAAACTATTATGAGTGAAATCATTTCAGTTGCAATGGTTTGCAGATTAATTTTACCAAGAGATGCTGGCACCCCAGAACATATTTTCTCATTACCATGGGGAGGAGTGAACAGTAGCAAACTTTAGCTCATAAGCAAGGACCACAGGACAAGAAGCTTTTAACAAATAACATAGATCTGATGGGCAGAGCTTAAATAAATAAGAAGAAAAAAGATGTCTTGAATTTTGGAGGAGGAAATTTTTTCCACACTGAGTAAGCAAATTAATTGAGATACAGGTGAAGAAGCTCTCCTCTGGTGAGTTCCATATTCAGAAAAGGACAGGGTTCCCTAGAATGCCATCTTTGGTCAAGAAATGCTAGAGAGTTCTGTTCTCAAGTCCCAGGCATTTTTCCACTCTCTCTCCTATATTTTCTTTCCACTTTCCAATGAGCAAGTTCTTAAAGATGTATTTTTTAGCAAGGAATGCAGTTGTTATTTATTCTCATTACTGTGAAGACTAAAGTTTGAGAATTGTGGGAGAGTCTTACAGAGCTATTAGCCTCTTTGATGTCTTGCAAGATTACTGTTTTTGTTCACATCTCAAATACTAATCTGTTTTTCCTATTTATTAGAATTATCCATACTTTCATCAGATCTTCCTTTTGACTAAAGCTACATACATGAAAAGAGGGAACATTTTTGGGGGAAAAATTTAGTTGTTCCTCAAAATATTGGTGTTTGCGACGCAATGAATAGGCGATTGCTTAGTAATACATGTTGTTAATGAGGTTTTAGCTTTTATTTATACCTCAAATCAATTTATTTGGGTGATTTAAAAATTCAGGGCTTTTATCTCTTTGATCATATCATGTTTATATCCTGAAATATATATTTATTTCTATCTTATCATCACTTTCATGTAACATATCTGTTCTCTATTTAGACACTATTACCATTTTGTATACGTCTTTTTGGTAAAAAAAAAAAAATCAAAAGCTGAGTAAATAGGATTCCCAAGGTGAGATCAGATTAAATAATACCATTTTACCCTGAAGTCTAGAAGTCATTTGAATCTTCCTCCATATTCTATATATTTATTAACTGATAAGAAGCAAATACTACAATATGTCACTCTTATTCACATGTCTCACTTATGTCTCACTTGAAATAGTGTAGATAATCTAAAATAACAAATATTGGAAGGCTGAGGCGGGCAGATCACAAGGTCAGCAGTTTGAGACCAGCCTGGCCAGCATGGTGAAACCATGTCTTTACTAAAAACACAAAAAATTAGCCAGGCATGGTGGTGTGCTCCTGTAATCCCACCTACTCAGGAGGCTGAGGCAGGATAATTACTTGAACCAGGGAGGCAGAGGTTGTGGTGAGCCAAGAACAAGCCATTGCACTCCAGCCTGGGCAACAGAGCAAGATTCCATCTCAAAAAAAAGAACAAATAATCTTGAAATAATTTACATTCATCTTTGTTGGGTGTGATAAGTTTTGTAATACTTAAGTACCAGTTTCTGTCTTACTAGTTGATTTTTTTTGTATTCTAATATTAAAACGTACTTGTTAATGTATATTAAGGTTAAGCAGCTAGGTTAACAAAAGCCAATCTGTACTGAATTAATATTACGTACCCTTCAACAGTTAACCTACTAATTAATCTCATATGTTAGAAGATCTACCACATCCCAGCCTCTGGTCTAGAATAGAAATAAGGCATCATATATTTCTTGCTCTTTCCAATTCATGCTCTCATCCCTTAAGTAGACTCTCATTTCTTTAAGGAAAATTTTTCCAATTTCTCAGACTATTACTCAATGATACAGACAGTACTCTGAACCTCTCTTCCACATTATAGATATCTTTTGAGAGTACGTATTCATGAATGCAAGCACCAAGATGAAGGTGCTATGGTTTGGATATTTGTTTCCTCCAAACCTCATATTGAAATTTGGTCCCAGTGTTGGTCGTGGGGTCTGATGGAAGGTTTTTGGGTCGTGGAGGTGAGTCCCTCCCAAACAGATTAATGCCCTCCCTCGAGGTGAGTGAATTCGCGCTCTGTAAGTGGCCTCCAGAGTTGGTTGTTTAAAAGAGAGCCTGGCAAGCCGGACACGGTGGCTCACGCTTGTAATCCCATCACTTTGGGAGGCTGAGGCGGGCGGATCACGAGGTCAGGAGATCGAGACCACGGTGAAACCCTGTCTCTACTAAAAATACAAAAAATTAGCCGGGCGTGGTGGCGGGCGCCTGTAGTCCCAGCTACTCGGAGAGGCTGAGGCGGGAGAATGGCGTGAACCCGGGAGGCGGAGCTTGCAGTGAGCCGAGATTGCGCCACTGCAATCCAGCCTGGGTGACAGAGTGAGACTCCGTCTCAAAAAAAAAAAAAAAAAAAAAAAAAAAAAAGAGACCCTGGCATCTCCTCCATCTCTCATTTGCTTCCTCTCTGGCTGTGTGGTCTCTGCACACTCAGGCTCCACTTCACTTTCTGCAATGAGTGGAAGCAGCCTGAGGCCCTCACCAAATGCAGATGCCTAATCTTGAACTTTTCTACCCATCAGAACTGTGAGTCCAATAAACCTTTTTTCTTTATAAATTATCCAGACTCAAGTATTCTTTTATAGCAACACAGAATGGACTAAGACAATGGGAATTTGGTCTGCCTACTTTAGTACTAGATTCAGGAACAGTTCCTGGCAAACAGTAGATGCTCAGTAATTATCTGTTAAATGACATCAAGTCAGGCAATATTTAAATCTTCCTCTAGACTATTGGAACAATAGAGAAGTGATCACCTTTTTGTTGTCTAGTGCTATGCTTAATATGGGGTATGGAACACGGTAGGTGCCCAGTAGATATTTCTTTTTATGAACGTGTTACTTTATTACAAAGAATGTTGTAGCATTATAAGCATGCAGTTAAAATGGAAATTGTGGGATTCCTAAAATCAAGATACTTTTAAATGTAGGATATAATTAAAAAGATGACTAATTTTTACAAAGCTGAGATAAGAAGCATACCCAGGATAGGAGGTAAAATAAAAGAGAGCTGAACTGTGTGAGCTACACAGTGTTGTATTATGTTTCTTTAATTTAGGATGAGATCCTCAATAGCTCTGCCCCTCAGGACCATTTAGTACTTTATTTTTTCTTATCTCTGCTGCTTCACATAAGATGTAATATTTAAGTAAAAATCACTGTTCAGTGAATACTTTTAAGAGCTGAACTGTTTAAAATAACTAAACTACCTCACTTGGTTTCAAACACATTTCACTATAAATATGTATTAAAATCAATAACATAAAATTAAAACAGACTAATATCATAGGAATACTATTTCATATGTGATTGGTTAAAAGGCACTTTTATAAGTATTACTTCATTATAAAATGTGATATTTTTCTAATTACTTAAATCCCAAAATCTTTAAAATTATTATGTAAACCTGATCATATAGGAAGATCTTGATTGGAATTAATGTTCATACCTTTTTGGAGTTTGGTCAGTATACTAGGCTGTGAGTTTACTTATCTCATAGTTGTCATATTTATTACTATCTAGGTACAGTATACACTAATGCCATAAGCAATGTGGCTATATTTTTGCATAATTTTTTCAGTTGAAAGTAAGAGAAAGGAAAGCAGAAAGTTGGTATAATATTTCCTGTGAGGCATAAAATATATTTCTGCTTATACTGAGTGGCATGGGCATTTTTTTGTGTTTTATTTATTTTTTCTTATCATTTATTTCTATAAGTAGCCCACATACATCACTGTAGTGACCAGTTACTGGGATAGTAAATGGTGAAGGATGAGCATGTTTAGGGAGAGAAAATGAGTTTAGTTTTGAAAATGTTTAATGTGTCTGTGAAATATTCAAAGGGAAATTTCTAACAGACATTAAGATATATCATTCTGGAAATACGGTTGGCATTCCATGTTGGAGATACAAACTTCAGATCACTTGAGATCATGAAACAACGAAAAGATGGAAAAAAGAGATGTGGTGTTAGAAGAAGGAGAGTAGTTATATGTGTTGAATGCTACTGAAAGTTCAGATCTTTAAAGTGCTTAGTATGGTTCTTGGCATGTGAAGAATGGTCAGTAAATATCAACTATAATAATGACCCTGATGATTCTACAGCCAAGAAAGAAGAGGGCATAAGATGTCCACTATATTTCTTCTGACATTATCTTCAAAATCTCAATTATGCATAGGTGAGAACACAGCTGTTTATAACCATCCCCCTCTCTCCCTTCATTTCTTCTTCTTTCCAGAATTCTCTCCTTCCTTCTTTCCTCCCCTCTTTGCTTCCTCTTTCCTTTATTTCTTTCATTTTCTTCTAATCATTTCTTCTCTTTTTAAACAACTTGGTTTCTTAATTTGTTTACCATGTCACTGGTTTTGCTGTCTATAGAATAAATTCTAAACTCTCTGTGTATGAATATTATATAGTTTAGTAATTGAAATTTATTCTCCTTAAAATATTTCCATGTTTGTCTTATTTTCTTATATGTTTAAATTTCTACTGATTTCTTTATATAAAATCTGTTATCTAATTATTGTATCTTATACCTGTTTTATCACACACTCTTTCTTGCATTTAATTGAAAATTGAATGCGGTGCTTTCCAAAATTTTCCTCTGATTTTGGTAATCCTTTTCCCCCTGAAATTGATTCTTCATCTCTGAAATTTGAGTGCATTCTTTATCTTGGCATGTTGAATGCAGTATTCATTTTCTTTTATATGAAGTATAGTCTAGAACTTTTCTAATCCTATTTATTTTTGAATGTGGAAATATAATCAAGTATAGTTTTTGCCAGCAAACGGTAAGTTTGCTTTGCTTTTCCTTTTACTGTCCATATATGTGCTATAAGAAACCTCTTCTCAGGTAATAAATAGGGATGTACACCTATGAACAACCTCAAGCTCAATTTCGAGCCCCTGTCTCCTTTATATGCCTCTCTTGGAGAGAGGATTTTCCTGTGTTCTTACTTGCTGCCTGGTGGTCATAGTACTTTTTGCATAGTAAGCTGAAGCCAGTTACTCTATCCCTTGCCAGAAGTCTCCAGTGAAGATCATAAAATACTATAACCCACCCTGTTCATTGCTTCTTGCTTTTCATTCCTTCCTAGTCTTATAATTATCAACGAGGCAACCTCCTACTGCCTGTCCCTTTCCTTTTCTTGCCATTTTTCACTGATGATACCTTTGCCCCCAGTTTGTATTTTATGGTTATTTCACGGGATGTTGAGAATAAGGATTAAGTATTACCACATAGCGATAATCATAACAGAAGGGCTGTGTGTGCGTATATACTGTGTGTATCAGGCTTGGTTTGGGGATTTTTCTTTTGCTCTATGTATTCAGTTACTTATATGATTATGAGAAGCATCTCTGAAGTCTATGACAGCCATGAGAACCACTTCTTGTTGAAACCTTAAAGCACATGGGCATGATCTTTAAAGATTCTAACAGATCTAATTATTTTCACACAATGTTACGCACTTTTCAACTCTATTTTCTAGGTCCTAAATTATTTTTCAAGCTGAGAAGAGCATCATCAACATACTTAAGGTATGGATTAAAGAGATCATTTTCAAGTTCACTCTATTTTATCTTCCTTTTATAATATTCATGTTCCTTCTGACAAATCTATTCATTTTCACATTTATAAATTTCCCTAATTTTTAGTCTTTAAAATTTCTAATCACTATTTGCATATTAAAAAATACATTCAGTTCAATATTTTAGATATATTAGCTCTTGGTTAATGGTATTTTAACAAAAAATTGCTGAGTTATACATTTTGCAAAGAAAATAATAATTAGTTTTTCCCTATTGAAGTTATACAAAATTTTGCTCTTCTGTATTGGAATTAATGTAGTGCAATGCTTTTCTACTCTTGTTTGCTCGAGTAATAATACTTTTCATTCATGGCTACAATGTTAGATCCAAAGGGTTGATGCAAACCCTAAATCAGAAACATCAAAGACCTTCCCAACAATGTTTCAATCTGGATTATAATAAGTGTTACTTTTTTCTCTTTTCTGGTGAAAATTTCCAAGCATGTGAACCCCAGCTTACAAGCAGCTATAACTTCTGTTATGAAAATAGATTTGACATCTTTCTTCCCTGCAGTTGCTTAAGACAAGAATATTTATTTCATAACCAAGCAAATTTGAACTGACCATTGTTCCTTTTAACAAAAGAATTCTGTAGAATATAGTTTTAAAAACTATACTTTATTGAACCAAGGATATTAGATGTTTTAGATTTTTTTATTTTTAGAAGGACCCACCTGGGATTTTTTTACCCTTATTTTTATTTAAAGAAACAAAAATTTATTGATGCACCAATGCATATAAATAACTCCAACATTTAAGGTCTACATAAAAAAACTTTCAATTCAGTGATGTGTGGATTGAAAATCTGCAGATTTTTCTCAGATATGTCCCTTGATAATCAGCCAATTAATTTTTTTAAAAAGCTAAGAATATGGGCTAAAACTTCTAAAACCACTATATATGTATACCAGAATTGAACAATTAAGTTAAAAAATGGCAGAGAGTGGGAAACAGATTTCTCACTGTTGGAGTTGGAGGTTACAGATAAACAAGGGAGAATACTAGAATGACAGATTTAAGTTGGGTACATCAGTATGAACTCATGTTCATATAAATCCAGATAGTTACATATAGAAGTATTTATGGAGACATGTATACACACTGGTTAGTATACACACATATATTGCCTTGCTCTGTCAGCTGACTCTTATCAATAATGATATTCCCAGTGAGCACCCCTGGGGCTCAGATCATTGTTCCTAACACCACCTTCCAATAAAAGAGACCAGATCTCCTTGGAAAAATGACTGATTCTACGACTAAGAAAGAAATTATATAAGATGAGCCTGGGGCACCTTGTGTTACCAGAAAACATACACCTTGTATACTCTAACCAACAAATACATTGAAAAACCATGATAGGGATTATGCCAAAAGGACACTGACACTGATTGTAATATTTCCGAATAACCAAAGCTGAAACAATTTGAACAACAAAATAAAGTAGTATTGCATTATAACCCAATGTATAAAATAAATATCCATGGATCCATACTAATGTAAGTAAAGATAAAATACATGAATACACAATATAGACAGACAAATATCCCATGCAGAAAATTTCTGAAAAAATTACTGTGGGTATTCCTACCTCAGGGAGGTGGAGAATATGCCCTACTCTAAGGTGTAGGCTTAACATGGTCACTTTCTTCTAAAGATTATAGTATAAAAATGTGGGTAAGAAACATAGGTTCACAATGGATAAATCTTAAACACACTACTTCAGCCTGTGATCAAGGTTAACATCAACAGTGATAACTATTGTTGGAAGTATGTGTCCTTGAAACATTTTGATAATACTGAAACTTTATTTTTGTAGTCTTCCCCAAAACACATAACCTTAGTCTAATCATGAGAAAAACATTACACAAATCTTAATTGAGAGGTATTCTACAAACTATGTAGCCAGTATTCCTAAATACAGTCAAGGTCATCAAAAAGCAGAAATATCTGAAAAATTCTGTCATAGTCAAGTAGAACCTAAGAAAACATGATAAACATGATATGGCATCCTGGATATGATCCTAGAACAGATAGAGGACATTAGACAGAAACTAAAACAATCTGAATAATCAATGGTAGTCAATAATAATCTATCAATATTGGTTCATTAATTTTGACAAATGTAGCATACTACAGTACAATGTTAATAATAGATGAAACATATGTAATATATGGGAACTCTCTACTTTTTTTTATTTTTTTCTATAAACCTAAAACTATTATAAAATTTTTAAGTTTTTTTTAATCATAGAGTTTATTGAAGCTGGATCCCTTCCTTACACAATATATCTTATTTCATTTTTCTTTAAATTTTCATTTTTTGTAGGAACATATTAGGCATATATGTTTATGGGGTACATGAGAAGTTTTGATACAGGTGTGCAATGTGAAATAAATATGTCATGGAGAATGGGTATAAAAAATACACCACATACAGAAGTCAACTCATGATGGATTAAAGACTTAAAAGTAAAGCCTAAAACTATAAAAACCCTGGAAGGTAACCTCAGAAATGTCATTCTGAACATTGAACCTGACTTCATGACAAAGACATCAAAAGGAATTGCAACAAAAACAAAAATAGACAAAAGGAATCTAATTAAACTAAAGTGTTTCTGCATAGCAAAAGAAGCTATCAATAGGATAAACAGACAACATATAGATTAGAAGAAAATATTTGCAAACTATGCATCTGACAAAGGTCTAATATTTAAAATCTATCAGGGACTTAAACACATTACCAAGCAAAAAGCAAACAATCCCACTAAAAAGTAGGCAAAGACATGAACAGGCTCTTTGCAAAAGAAGACATACATGTGGCCAAACAAGCCTATAAAAAATGCTCAAAATCGGCCAGGCGTGGTGGCTCACGCCTGTAATCCTGAAACTTTGGGAGGCTGAGGTAGGCAGATCATGAGGTCAGGAGATCGAGACCATCCTGGCTAACAAGGTGAAACCCCATCTCTACTAAAAATACAAAAAAAAAATAGCTGGGCATGGTGGCGGGCACCTGTAATCCCAGCTACTCGGGAGGCTGAGGCAGGAGAATGGCATGAACCCAGGAGGCGGAGCTTGCAGTGAGCCGAGATCGCACCACTGCACTCCAGTCTGGGCGACAGAGCGAGACTCCATCTCAAAAAAAAAAAAAAATGCTCAAAATCACTAATCATTATAGAAATGGAAATCAAAGCCACATGAGATACAGTCTCACAACGTCAGAATGGCTATTATTAAAACATCAAAAAACAACAGATGCTGGTGATGTTGTGGAGAAAAGGGAACACTCATACACTGCTGGTGGGAATGCAAATTAGTTCAACCACTGTGGAAAGAAGTCTGGTGATTTTTCAAATAATTTAAAGCACAAGTACAATTTGACCTAACAATCCCATTATTGGGTATATACCTAAAAGAAAATAAATCAGTTTACCATAAAGGCACAGGCACGTGTTTGTTACCTCCCACAGGGTCTGTCCCACAACATGTGGTGACTATGGGAGCTATAATTCAAGATGAGATTTGGTTGGGGACACAACCAAACCATATCGTTCTGCCACTGGCCCCTCCCAAATCTTATATTCTCACATTTCAAAACCAATCATGCCTTCTCAATAGTCCCCCAAAGTCTTGATTCATTTCAGCTTAACTCAGAATCCAAGTCCAAAGTCTCTGAGACAAGGCAAGGTCCTTCCACCTATGAGTCTGTCAAACCAAAAGCAAGTTAGTTTCTTCCTAAATACAATGGGGATACAGGCATTGGGTAAATACACTCGTTCCAAATAGGATAAATTAGCAAAAACAAAGGGGCTACTGGCCCCATGCAAGTCTGAAATGTAATAGGGCAGTCATTAAAGCTTAAGGTTTCAAAATGATCTTCTTTGACTTCATGTCTCACATCCAGGGCACACTGATGTGAGAGGTGGTCTCCCATGGCCTTGGGAAGCTTCACCTCTGTGGCTTTGCAGGGTATAGCCCCCCTCCTGGCTGTCTTCATGGGATGATGTAGAGTGTCTGCCGCTTTTCCAGGTGCACAGTGCAAGCTGTAGGTAAATCTGTCATTCTGGGGACTGGAGGATGGTGGCCCTCTTCTCACAGCTGCACTAGGAAGTGCCCCAGTGGAGACTCTGTGTAGGAGCTCCAAACCTACATTTCCTTTCCACACTGTCCTAGCCGAGGTTCTCCATGAGGGCCCCACCCCTGCAACAAACTTATTCCTGGACATCCAGACATTTCCATACATCTTCTGAAATCTAGGTGGAGGTTCCCAAACCTCAATTCTTGACTTCAGTGTACCTGCAGGCTCAACACCACATGGAAGCTTCCAAGGCTTGGGGCTTGCACCCTCTGAAGCCATGGCCTGAGCTGTACTGTGGCCCCTTTTAGCCATGGCTAGGGAGGCTTAAATGCATTGCATCAAGTCCCTAGGCTGCACACAGCAGATGGGCCCTGGACCAGGCCCAGGAAACTATTTTCCCCTTTTAGGCCTCAGGGTCTGTGATTGAAGGGGCTGCCTTGAAGTTTTCTGACATGCCCTGGAGACATTTTCCCCATTGTCTTGATGCTTAACATTCCTCTCCTTATCACTTATTCAAATTTCTGCAGCAGGCTTGAATTTCTTCCCAAAAAGTGGATTTTTCTTTACTATTGCATCATCAGGTTGCAAAGTTTTCAAATTTTTTATGCTCTGCTTCCTCTTGAATGCTTTGCCACTTAGAAATTTCTTTCATAGGATACCCTAAATCATTTCTGTCAAGTTCAACTCCATAGATCTCTTAGGCAGGAGCAAAATGCCACCAGTCTCTTTGAGTAACAAGAGTCACCTTTGCTTCAGTTCCCAACAAGTTCTTCATCTCCATCTGAGACCACCTCAGCCTGGACCTTATTGTCCATATCACTATCAGCATTTTGGTCAATGCCATTCAACAAGTCTCTAGGAAGTTCCAAACTTTTCCACATTTTTCTCTCTTCTTCTGAGCCCTCTAAACTGTTCCAACCTCTGCTCATTACCCAGTTCCAAAATTGCTTCCACATTTTTGGGTATTCTTTAGCAGCTTCCCACTACCTGGTAACAGTTTACTGTGT
This sequence comes from Symphalangus syndactylus, assembly GCF_028878055.3. NCBI lineage: Eukaryota > Metazoa > Chordata > Mammalia > Primates > Hylobatidae > Symphalangus > Symphalangus syndactylus. Next base: position 84,851,221 of record NC_072438.2, on the reverse strand, counting down.
TAGTCCATTCTCACACTGCTAATAGATTACTTGAGACTAGGTAATCTATATAGGAAAGAGGTTTAATAGACTCATAGTTCTTTATGGCTGAGGGAGTCCGAGGAAACCTATAATCAAGGCAGAAGTGGGAGCAAACATGTCCCTCTTCACATGGCAGCAGGTAAAAGAGTGTGTACAGAGGAACTGCCCTTTATGAAACCATCAGGTCTCATGAGAACTCACTTACTATAATGAGAACAGCATGGCAAACCCACCCCCATGATTCAATCACCTTCCAACGGGTCCCTCCCGTGACACATGGGGATTATGGGAGCTATAATTCAAGGTGAAATTTGAGTGGAGACACAGCCAAATCATATCAAATAACTCATAAGGAACAATTACAAAAATATACTGTAATAAAAGTTATGTGAATATGGTCTCTGTCTCTCCTCTCTCTCTCTCAAAACATCTTATTCTACTGTACAGTGAGTAATAGAAATTAGGAAACGCATAACTGTGGATAAGAGGTGGCTACTTTATGCTCCTGTAGGGACTAGGTTTAGAATGAAGAATCCTATCTGAGTATCGATCTGTTTAATTAGGGACTCCTGCAACTATTTACTTTTGTCCTGTCTTATTTTCCAAATTCTGGAGAATCTTCCCTTATTCCAGACAAATGGATGCCTCTGTCCCAATAAGGATGTATTCTTAACTTTCATCAACTATCATCTATTGTTCAGATCCATTTGCTTGTCTATACTTCTGCAAGAATTGTATTATGCGTCACCTTGAATTGATTATGAAAACATTGAATATCAAAATAGGAAAATCCTTACCTCCAACTAAAAAGAGGTATCATTTAGTTAGTCTTCATCTATAATTTTTATTTGTTTGTTTGTCCTTTTTTATGACTTCTTTTTTGGTTTGATTGAATAAATATTTGTATGAGTTGCATAATTATAAATGAGTTAAATACAAAATATATAAATATGTATGTTTAGAAATGAATTAAAGGAGAGTATCTTTGTCATTTATCAGAGGATGTGCTTTTTTTTAACAAAACTTTATCATATTGGAAAATAGACATTTATATGATACATGTATATAGGGGGATTTGAGCTTCTGTTCACTAACTAGTCTTCAAAATATACAATGTTTTACAATTTTAGAGTGTCGAAAAACTTTAGCTTAAAAATTCTTTTACAAATATACCACATAATTTAAATTCACCCAATTGCCTCTGTCTCACAACAGGTATTAGCTCTCACTCATTTGAACTATGGAGGTCAATTTGAAGTAGTAAAAAGCATGATATTAGACAACTTTTAAGTGAAGTTGTATAATTTTAAGTAATTCAGTGTAAATTATTAAAACAGTATTCCTTAAAAAAATTCATTGTTTTTGAAAGTAACATTTAATCTAATTATTGTATGTTAATAGTTTGAGTGTGTAAAATAATTAAGAAAACTATAAACTAGATAAAACGATAATCAGAATTTGAAGAACTATCCGTTGTTGATGTTAATGATTTTTTAAATTAATAGATTTTTTTGGCTGTTTCCAATCTACAGAAAAATGCAGCAGAAATTACACAGAGTTTTCATATACCCCTCAACCTTCTTACATACAGTTTCCCCTATTATCTTGCTTTAATTTGGAACATTTAATATAATTGATGAGTCAACATTGAGTCATCACTCTTAACTAAAGTGCATAGTTGACATTATGGCTCACTCTGTGTTGTACATTCTATGTGTTTTGACAAATACATAATGATGTGTCATCCAATTAGAGTATCATATAAAATAGCGTCACTGTCCTAAAAATCCCCTGGGCTCCAACTATTCATCTATCACTCCCTCTACTGAACCCATGGCAATTACTGAAATTTTTACTCTTTCTCCTTTTTCCTTTTCAAAATATCATATAGTGAGAATAATACAGTATGTAGCCCTTTCAGATTGGCTTTGTTCACTTAGCAATATGCATTTAAGGTTCCTCCATATTCTTTTCTGACTTGATAGTTCATGTCTTTTTATTGCTGAATAATATTCCATTGTATGGGTGCATCACATCTCATCCATCTATACATATGTATATGTAACTTGTTACTTCATTTTAATGTACCTCAAATGACTTGATTTTTGCCCACAGATTCCTGAGTGATTCAGTTTGTGAAGTTTATTATGTCACCTAGTTCACTGATCTTTTCTCTGACAGTGTCTAATCTGCTTTTAAGACCAGACAGTGAATATTTGATCTTAAATAATCTTGAGATTTTAAATTTAAATTTTTATTTTAAGAGTTTCCATTTCTTTTTATATTTTCATGATTTTAATTCTTGAGCATGTTTATAAAGCTGAATTTACATTTTGTCTACTACTTCCATCTCTGTCATTTATGCATCTGCTTCTATTTATGTATTTTCTCCTACTTATGGTACTGTGTTACTGCTTCTTCTTAAATCTGGTAAATTGCTTGTGCTCCAGTAATTTAATACAACTTCAACTTGTTGTATTTTTTATTTGTTTGTCAACATCTCAGCTTGGAATTCCTTTATGTGAAAAATTTAATTCTGTACACATACATGATAGCCTGTCATAGATTTTTCTTTTTCCTTTTTATTTTTTGGTGTATTTTTTTCTAACCGTCAATTTGTCAGTTGTTCTCTTTGATGGATTATTCTTTTTGTAGAAAGTCTGAAAACACTTTTCCTAGCCCCAGACCCTGAAGATAATCTCCTATAGTTTTCCAAATATTTTAGGGTTTAAATTTTACACTTTTTGATGTGATTTGTTTTCAGTTCATTTATTTAAAGTCTGAGACTTATGTAAATGTTCATTTTTTTTGCATACAGGTGTTCAGTTCTTCAGTATCATTTGTTGGAAATGCTTTCTTCCCTCCATTTAGTTGCTTTTGTGTCTTTGTAAAATATGAATTGGGCATAATTCTGTGGGTCTATTTCTGGATCCAATTCTATTCTATTGTTCTATGTGTCTATCACTCTGCCAAAAAAAAAAAAAGTCCTGGATTTCTACTTATCTAAAATTCAAAATTCTAGATCCTTGCTTTTGCTGAATTTGATGATCAGACAATATTTAAAGATATTTTAATGAGACAAATTATATGTTTTTATCAATTACCCTATGCACCCCATTATAGCTGGCAATTCTTTTTTTTGTTTCATTGTGTGCTTAAATGTTTTTCCTAGCTACTATTATCTGAAACTTGTTTAATGTGAATTAGACATGGAGTTTTCATTTTCTTTTTCACACATAGTCGTTTCCTGATATCTGGTTTGGAAATAACATTAAGATGCCAAAATCTCACGGAGGTGAAGAAAGGGTCTATGTGAGTAGTTACATCAGCTGTAATGTTTTTGTTTAGTAGATTTTCTTAGTGATTATTTCATGTTTTGTTTGGGGGCATTTTTTACTTTTGTTTTATAAAAAGTAACAAATGGTTTCATCATTGTTTCATATAACATGGAGGTAGGACTTGAAAAAGTAATTCAGCTATTCTTATTATGCATTAATTGTTCAAATGAACCAGTGTGGGATGTTAACACTATCAATTAATTGGTGTGATTAGGCTTGCCATTTTATTTTTATAAATTGCGTATTTTTTTCTGAATGCGCTTGAGTCTAAGAGTGGGAAAAAATAATTTTCTACTTTGGACTAATCTGTAAAGGTTTTTGAAAGTCTGTATCAATAACTTGTTCAATTCATGATATTCTGCCTAGGCACAAATTGTAAACTTCTGCTTTTCTACAATAAAGTAATTCACCACCTGTAAGAAAAATAATGGTAAGAAAAAACAGGGGGGACGTGTGTCTTGGGAATGAAAGGGATTTCTCATTACAGCCTGGCAAGGTTGGAAATCTCACTCTCTACTTGGCTTTTTCTGGCTGGTTGGGATGGGAGTGAAACAGGGTTTATTTCTGTGGTGATTGGCCTGGTTAGATTTGTTAGTGTCTAAAAGTTTTCTTTCTAGGCTATCCTTTTGTAGTAGTCCATTGTCACACTGCTAATAAAGACATACCTGAGACTGAGTAATTTATAAAGGAAAGAGGTTTAATGGACTCGCAGTTCTACGTGGCTGGATAGGCCTCACAATCATAACAGAAGATGAAGGAAGAGCAAAGGGATGTCTTACATGGCAGCAGGCAAGAGGACATGTGCAGGGGAACTGCCCTTTATAAAACTATCAGATCTCATGAGGCTTATTCACTACCATGAGAACAGCATGGGAAAAACTCACCTCCATGATTCAATTACCTCCCACCAAGTCCCTCCCATGACACGTGGAGATTATTACAATTCAGCATGAGATTTGAGTGGGGACACAGAGCCAAACCATATCACCTTTTATGGTCCATTACTAAGGAGGAGAGTAAGATTTTGATGAGGCTTTTCTTGTCTGTGACTATTGGTTTTTTGGATTGCTGGTTTCTTTAGAATATATGAGACAAAAGAAGTGCTATGCAATTCACCACCATGTTGTTCCTCATACTTGAGGTCCCATGTTAGCCTGCTTTCTTCCCTCTACCTTTTAGAATCTTCTTGAGTGTGCGTGTGTGGGTGTATCAAATATATATACTTTTCCCTATTCCTCCCACTAGGTACAAATAAAAACCATATATAGACAACTAAAATCTCCATATGGTTTTTAGTCATATATATATAGTTTTTAGTTGTACCTAGTGGGAGGAATAGGGAAAAATATGTCTACTCTGTTTTCTCAGAAATAGAAATCTTTAGCTCTCATTCTGAAACAGAAATATCAGGTGACATTATACATCTTTACAGGGTTGAATTGTCTATGTATTTTTAAATTATTATGCTTTGTCCAGCATATCAGTGTATCTTAATATGAGAATTTGCAAATAATTCTTCAGTCTGGAATGTTACTTAAAACATCACAGTCAAATCTCAGGAAATATTTGGGTACATTTTGCCTCTATTTGTATAAATTTATTACTTAAGTCATCTGTCCCATTTCCCATTTATCACCATTAGCTAACACAATGCCTAGCTAGTAGTAGACATTTAGTAAATATTTCTCGAATAAATAGTGGAAGAATAAATGCTTACATCAAAACACTGGCACCTAGCCCCGCGACTGCCTTCTAAAATCAGTTATTCATTGTGTTAAGTGATTGTTTCTTTTTGCATTTTTCCTGATCATCTGGCATTCAGATAATGCATAATTAGTATTTAAGATTAAGTAAAGAGCTAATGGACATCTAGCACATATTTTATAGATCAAACTATAATGTCAGCATCTTGGAGGTGCCAGTGTTTGCTCTTTCTACTTGCCGTTTCCATTAATCTCTCCAGTTTCTATATAAGTGTTTAATTAGATAGATCCTAGAACTTCACTCCTCTCTCAAAAACTTTCCATTTTCCATGTAACTTCCATGATGCCAGACAATCTCACTTTCTGACTTTCAAAGTTCTTCAAATTCCAGCCCCCAATACTTTTATGCTTTTCCTTAGGCTAATCTCCTGCACAAGTTAATGCTAAGTACATAGTTCCCCAAATCAAAATAGATGCCGACTCCAAATACTAGATCTCATCAGCTTCTGACAAAAAATATAGTCTCACTTCCACTTTGTGTCAAAACGACTGTGAGGACCTATCACTCCAGTTTCTGTAACTTAGCAGTCTCCTTTATAAAATTATTCCCCAGAAATTCTTAAGCATTTCTTGAGTCTCTTTCACAAATATGTTGACACAATTATATCAGTTTATTCTGCTCCAGCTTTCTCATATATACCTTTCCAAAATATCCATGGTGCTACTACTATTCCGAAGACCCCTGTTTTGCTGGACACAGCTTTTCTCGGCTTTCAACTTCTACTGCCACCTCCTGTCCCACAAAGGTGCATGACATAGGGGAAAATATATGATTTTCTCTATCATCAGTTATCTCCAAGCAGTTGTCCTTCCTTTTAAAAGGTGTCCATGATATAACTGAAACCAAGTAGTATCTTTAATAATGTTTCACCAAAATATCATGGATGGTTTACATATTGCTTCTCTAGCTAACTCTGCACTAAGAATTTTTTATGAGGCTAACCCTGTGCCTCAGTTTTTTCTGCAGGCTCATATTGGAGAACTTCCTCTTTTTTTTTTTTTTGAGACAAGATCTTACTATGCTGTCAAGGCTGCAGTACAGTGGCTATTCACAGTTGTGATCATAGCACCATAGCTCACTGCAGCCTCAAACCCTTGGCCTCAAGCAATCCCATTATGATTTGGTTTGGCTGTGTTCCAACCCAAATCTCATCTTGAACTGTAGCTCCCATAATTTCCATGTGTCATGGGAGGTATCCAGTGGGAGGTAATTGAATCATGGGGGTTGGTCTTTCCTGTGCTGTTCTCCTGATAGTGAATAAATCTCATGAGATGTAATGGCTTTATAATGGGGAATTCCCATGCACATGCTCTCTTGCCTACTGCCATGTAAGACATGACTTTACTCCTCCTTCACCTTCCACTGTGATTGTGAAGCCTCCCCAGTCATGTAGAGCTGTGAGTCTATTAAATCTCTTTTTTTTAAAATAAATTACCCAGTCTTGGGTATGTCTTTAATTATCAGCATGAGGACAGACTAAAACACACCTCAACCTCCTGAGTAGCAGTGACTAAGCTTCCTCATCTTGACTAAAATTGATTTAAGCCTCTTCATACTTCAGAAATAGTGCACTTTTAATATTCTGGGACCTAGAAAAGGGGATATTTGGAAGGGAGAAGATTTTAATAATAAGAGAAAAATAAACTCTTTTATAAGAGAAATATAGTTGTGTATTTTATGTTTAATGAAATAATTGAGATATATAAGGTCAGTGAATTCAGAGGAACATGTAGCATATGCCATTCAGTCAGACATTGAAAGAGAAAATAACTTTAAAATTTTTAGTTGCTTTTCCAAAAGCAAAATTAAAGTGTGTACACAGTTGGAGGTTAGAGGATCTAACTGAAATGGTAGTCACTAAATCTGGTTGTTTCAATTACAAAATAAAATTCCAACAAGGCCTCATGCACAGAGAAAATACGAAATGAGGCAAATAATTATTTGTAACAGGCTGAATCTGAATAGATTTATCTTTTTTCTTATTTTTAAAAATATTTTATTTAGAAATTTTTTCATACAAAGAAAAGGTGCAAGGACATTACATTTATAGCATTAAGAACATCACAGATTGATTGGCATATTGTTAATATTTTACCCAATTTTATCATTTGACATATTTCCATTTTTAATTTATGTATATATTTATAAATGTGGATACAAGTATACATATTTATACATATTTACACACAAGTGTATATACAAGTATATATATATATATATATATATATATATATATATATATATATATATTCCTTTATTGATCTGTCATGATGGAAGACCCAGGTAAGTGTCTTGGAGTTGTTTAAGCAGAATACTCTAGATCTTATTTAAAAGAATTTGGGTAATCAATTCATAGTGTTTACAGATCCCGTGTGCTCTGTGAATCAGGTTCATGCTCTTTGCCTATCATGTTTTCTGCTGGCACTATTATGTACAGCTCAGGTAGTCCAAAGGTTTGTGAGTTGTGCATCACGTTTTCTTTCCTCCTAGTCAGCAAGACAGTATAGGATGGGAAGGGAGACTCACAGGGTTATAAGTTTTGGCTGTGTCCCCACCCAAATCTCATCTTGAATTGTAGTTCCCATTATCCCGGCAGGTTGTGGGAGAGACACAGTGGAGGTAATTGAATCATGGGGGCAGTTACTCCCATGCTGCTGTTCTCATGATAGCAAGTGAGCTCTCATGAGATCTGATGGTTTTATAACAAGCCTTTCCCTCTTTGCTTGGCATTTCTCCTTCCTGCCATCATGTGAAGAAGGACATGTTTGCTTCCCCTTCCACCGTGATTGTAAGTTTCCTGAGGCATCCCCAGCCCTTTGGAACTGTCAGTCAATTAAATGTATTTTCTTTATAAATCACCCAGTCTTGGACAGTTCTTTATAGCAACATGAGAATGAACTAATACACAGTGGGATGTTAGGGAAATAAATAAATAATTATTTTTTCTATCTTCACGCTTATCCACCTTATTATTTTCCATTTCTTACTCCAGAATGAAGCTTTCCCAGGAGGACTAAAAATAAATCTGACCAGTTCCTTGAAGAATCACAGCCCACTTCTACCCATGAAGCAGATTTTTTTTTTTTGCCTCAGGAAGATGACCTAAAAATACTCTAACATTGGCATATTTTCTAAAGTACACATTTCTGTTTCATCCATAGCTAATGTAATACGCTTGCAGAGTCAGTGTCTGCTTTTAATTACTGATCAGAATTCTGGAAAGAACAAATGGAATTGAAATCAGAGACTGTGGTTTAAAATCTGATATTGTGTTTAATTATGTTAAATTAATGAGAGTTTCCTCAACCTAGTCGATTATTTGATTGGCAAAATGGAATTATAATGAGTTGAAAATGGATGTATAGGAAACCATGGATGTTCAGAATGATAAAGGCTCAATTATTTCTTTTCACAATCTCTTTATACATTAGTCCCAAGCCAAAATATAAGTCTATGTTTCAAAGCTTCATGGACTTGCATTTTAATTTTTTTCAAAAAATATGCACTCCATCTGGTATAGCGTTGTCAAATAAGGTATTTCCTTCAACATTCAAGATGTAGCAAACTGCGTAGTTACAACTATTGCAGTTTTTCTTTTTACTTAAGAATGCATTTAAGCCTCTCATGTCAGGGACAGAAATGTCATAAAATATCTTGACATTGTAAATTGGAAAGTTGTAACACCAGTTACTAACCGTAATCTTCTTTAACACCATTTACTAGCTATAACTTTTGTTTTGAGCTCAATATATTTACTTGTCACATCTTCAAACCACCCTTTAGAATTTGAAATATGAAGCCAAAAATTATTTAAAAGTTAATTCTGAATCCATGATTTGCACACATTTTCAGCACATAGATGCAATACAATACATCATTATCAGTGTGATTTTAAAGGCAATGAGCTCTTCTCATCCTCTTTCATCTACTCCTATAATTCAAAAAAGAAAACTTAATGGTTTAAGTTGCAAATTGAGTTTATCTGCAATAGGATGGAGGCTTTGGTCACCTTCAAATGTTAAAAATGTATTTACTCTTTTTTTTCTCAACTAAACTGTTAGACTTAAGAATTGGCCTGCAGTCTAAACCACATGCTAGTCAGGAATGTTTTTAAATGACTGTGGAGTTGTAAACATGACCAGGTCAAAAGCAGTAAAATGACTGGACAAGAACCTAAATATGACTACTGGGTAAATAAATTGTTATATCTAATTGATAATGGAAATGTTACATTTCATATGTGTGAAAGGTACAGAATTTAACAAAAATCATGTAGATAAAATGTGATCACTTGGAGTCTCCTGTTGATTTATTGACAGTTGGAAGAACATGTTACTTTCCTTCATGGGTCTGTAGATTATAGAGAATATCAACTCTGGCTTACAGGAACAACAACAGCAAAAATTTATGGGAAGAACTGTCTCAGCTTTGCTCAGCCACAAACTCTCTCTTCCATATGGAGAAAAGGTTTAGGGAGAAAACCCATGTTTTCTCTGGATGCATGTTTCTTCTGGACTCTACCTTTTCAAACTGATCTACCTGAAGCGAAGATGCATCCTCTTAGATATGGCAAGACTCCACCTCCCAAAAATAACCCCAAGGTCATCCACTTTGCTAATAATTGGGTAGATACCTCTGTTTAATTCAGAAGCAAATTACTAGCAACCCCTACTTCATGCATATAGATTCCAGAATCTTGTTCTCTTTGCTATCTCTATATGCCTCTGCTCTTTTGTTTCTTACTTAGCACCACAGTAGAGTAGAAATAATCATGCATTTAATGCATTGCCTAAACAGCAAATACAGCTTTTAAGATATATTTTTTAAATAGTTGGCAAAAATGTTATCTTACTCAGAGATTTTCTGCCCCTACACAGCCTGAATTTTATGATGGTTTTGAAATCAATGTAAACTATGTAAAGTAAATATTTAGGTGGAGACTTTTGTAAAGGACAAATCCATGTAAAATATCAGTATTATCCAGCCAATTGTCAGTTCTAACTGCATGTCAGCGTATTGCCTCCGGGCACACACTCATTGCCATATGAATTCTTTGGTTGGTTGGAATTATATATAGAGTTGATAAATTGCACCCCTCTTCCTCAAAGTTTAAAACCTTTGAGAGAGAGATAGAAGTCAGTTAGATGATGAAAATGACAGCTCTGTTAATCACACAAAACTTAGGAAAATGTAGACCTATAAGAGGAATGGGCTCACTAAGACTTTATCTCTGAAGGCCAATGAATTGTAGGTCATTAGGTGCAGAAAATATGCATTCCTTCTGGAATTTTCACTTCTTTTAAATATGAAGAATGGGGCAGAACATGCTGAGGTATTTCTTCCAAAATATTTGTATGCCACCTCTACAACCTTTAAAGATGTGTGATCTTCAGTAAGTCACATATCTTGAACTTCATTCACTTACCTGGAGAAAGGTCTTGCAACAAATCCATAGCTATTAAATTATCGGGTAAAAAATTATCGGGTAAAAAATGCCGAGGATACCTTCCAAATTGTAATTTTTGTAATTTCTTATGAACTCACATTATTTGAACTCCTTTCTCCCCCAAGTAAAAGAGACTCAGAAAGCCCAGTCTTTAGGAATTGATGTGACATTGAGCCTACAACATTCCATTTTTGTCCTGTGCCATTTCGTTATTTATTTACTTACTTAATTTTTGGCTTGGTGACTTTTCACGTTAACATTTCATACATTCGTGCTTCATTTGCCTGCACTCTCAGTTCCTCCCTCCTTTAAAGTCCTTATAATTAATTAGTTCATGATTGTGCATTATATGCCCATTTATATGAAGTTACTAATCTTGGTGGATTTCACATCATAGGAATTCATTTAGATTATTTAGTAAATAATTGATGCTTAACAACAAAAAATGTGGAAAACTGAATAAATTAAGTTAAAGTATTCATGAATTTTTTGAGATGATTTAGGGAAACAATTTCTTTTACCAGTTTATTGGGCATTGGCGTTACTAACACAAAAAACATGGAGATAAAGAAAAGCTTGTAATTACATACTTTCCTCTGCGTATGTATTACATTACATATACAGAAATAATTGTGTTGTGATAAGGCAGATTAATAACTTTAACAAATAGAAATGATTATGTGGCCCCTAAACAGTCACAAGATAATATTAGAAGATTACTGTGGAGTGCATAAGCAAGAGAAGACGTGCTAATCCTGCAAGTAAGATTTCTAATCACAAGAATGCTTTTGTAACATTTGAAACACGATTAACCAATTATGTACAGTATATGATTGTATAGGTAAATATTTATGAAACTTTTACATTTCTGTGTAAATATCATTTTCTCACAGGCATACAATAAAAAGTTGGTATTAATTAAAAGTGGGCAACAAACAATTTTCTTATTCTGTTTGTTTGATATAAATAACACAGTTTCATTAGTGAACTGTCACTGCCCCCAACTAATTTTGGAGCAAATAAATCTATTTTGGCAGTCGTTTGTCTATTTTAAAAGTAAAAAGTATATGCTGTGGAATGAGCAATTATTTGCTAGGTGGTAATAATTGCTCACATTTATTGAGTCAATGATGCAGGCCCTCTTCGAAACTCTTTATAGGCCTCAGCTTATTAATTCTCACAATGATCCGCCAGCCTTACTCTTCCCCTGGACAAAAGAAACAAGAGGTAGAGGGGCACCTACCATACCTTTGAAATAAGAAATTAAAATACACTGTATACTTCCTGGATTTAAGCAGCTCACAGTATAGTGAAAAGAAAAATAAATAAATTTATGATTTCAATTTAGAGGAATAAATATTATGATTCAGAACTATTCCAGATATTGTCTCAGTACTGAGGACAAGAAGGAAAATTTCTTCCTGAACCAACACATCATGTGGAAGAGGGTCAAACCCAACTTGCTGGAAACCTGCTAAACTGTTCCTACAGTTGGCCCAAGTTCTAGCAATATTATAGCATCTGAACACCCTATAAGTTTATTTCCTTTTCAGAAACATTTACATCCATCTCTGATTTTTATTCCTCAACTGTTTACTTCCTTATGCACACAAACACAAAGGTTTCTTTCTTCCTTGTCTACTTTTATGTAATCAACACTGGCAGGAACTTTTTCATCACTTGAAACACTTGAAATCATGACTTAGGATATTCGGTGAAACTATAAATCAAAATGGATTCGTCATATATTTGTCTTGAAAGAATTTCCTGATAAATTCCAATTAATTTTGGTTTATATCTCTGCCTCCAGAAAACCAATAACCATCTTTTATTATTGGCCATTCTTTTTTTTTTTTTTTTTTTTGACAGAGTTTCACTCTTGTTGCCCAGGCTGCAGTGCAATGGTGTGATCTCAGCTCACTGCAACCTCTGCCTCTTGGGTTCAAGCGATTCTCCTGTCTCAGCCTCCTGAGTAGCTGGGATTACAGGCAAGTGCCATCATGCTGGGCTAATTTTGTATTTTTAGTAGAGATGGGGGTTTCTCCATGTTGGTCAGGCTGGTTTCGAATTCCCGACCTCAGGTGATCCACCCACCTTGGCCTCCCAAAGTGCTGGGATTACAGGTGTGAGCCACCGCGCTCAGCCTATTTTTGGCCATTCTTTTTTTTTTTGAGACGGAGTCTCGCTTTGTCACCCAGGCTGGAGTGTATTTTTGGCCATTCTTATCATCTCCCTTTAACCCATCTTCTGAAGAAAGGGAGGAAAAAAAAGAGATGAAGAGAACTAGACTTGTCTGCTCCTGAAATATAAAGTGAAGACTATAGGTTAAAATGACTTTAGTTGCCTCTAAATGGTTTCCCACTTATTTGTTCATAGATACCAAAAGAAATAGGTTAAAAATTTAGGTTAACGGGTAAGCACATTTAACATGAACATTTTTAAATAACCATAATAAAATTATTCATACTTCTACGCATTTATTTTTATGTATTTTCTCCTAGCCTTTATCAGCTTAGTAGGAATTGAGTAACTGTAAACTTCAAATCTACGAGCAATGCCAACTTGTCACTAGTGCTTCAGAAACTAATGGTTTCTAAAGAGAGAAAATGGTACTTTAATGAATTTTATTATCTCTGCTACCTTCAGCTTATGCAAGAGGCCTTTACAACTTGTTTGAGAAAAAGAATTAAGTAGCTAAAAATATCAAAGATAGCAGCTCTCTATATGCCATTCGTATTTCAAAACTGTATCAAACACCTTTAAAAATGTTTTCTTTTATCTCTAGAATTTGGTTCTGTTAGTTCATATGTGTTTTTTTTCTAAAATAATGACTGATGATTATGAAGATTAAAGGGTATAATGTAAGTTTTTGTGAAAGTGCCCCAGAATGATTTCTAAATAAAATTATCATGATTCTTGATTTTTAAGTGAGTGTAACATTCAATGCAAATAGTACAATCAAAGCTTTAGAGGTCATTTTTTTCTCTTAACTGTAAATATTCATGTACATATACAAAAGCATTGAGATAAAAAACTCATGCTTAACTGATCAGTCAAAACTCTTTTTACCTGTGATGCACAGAGAAGTGAATATAAGCACACCTTGTGAATACTCACCTATCAAGGTGGACTAAACAATAGGATATGTTAAATTCTCCTTTAGTTAATAAATAATAGCTTTATGAATGTTGTGTTTGAATACAATTACTTAAGGAGAAGAAATAATGAAATCAGTTCATTACAAAAGATAGCCATAGAAAAATGTAATGAATTTAAATGGCCCTAAAGATATTGTAATTATATAACTCGAATTCTTCTTTTTTCCAGTGCAAGTGAAATTTCTGTCCACAGCAATTATGTTGTTATGCTTTTCTATGTGTTTTGAGCTTTTATGTGTATTTTCAGTCTATCTCCTGTAGTTGTATTTTTTGCTTTTTGTTTGTTTTCTTTTTTCTGCTTAGATTCCATTCTTTCTCATGGAAAATCTGTTCTCTTACTTTTAGAAAATGATCCCTTCCCCATCACCCATTTTACTTATGGTCTTATAGGGAGTGGTTATTGTATCGTCATACATGACTCTTTTGCCACTGGAAATAGTGATTTGTCTAGGAGCAGGGATGCAAACCAAGCCAGTCCTTCAGCATCTTTTTCTGGAATTTTTCACATGAGAGAAGGCTATTTTCCAGAAGGCAAAGTTGGAAATAAACAAACTCCTATCTCCTGTCAGCTATTGTTCTGGTACTTTGCAGAAAGTAGATTTGATATTGTAGTAGTTGGTATAGGAAGATATCCCATAAATAGGTAACTTGATTCTGACCCTCCCAGGACAGCACACGTTGCATGTATTAATATTTGTGGGTGTTAGTTTTGTCATGTATTAATAGAATGAACCCTGTAAAACTGAGTATGAACAAGAACCAGCTATAGAAGAGGAAGCTGTTGAGTTACTTCTCAGATTTTCTGGACTGACCAGAAATTCTTGAGTTCAGTGACCTTACCAGCTTGGTCAAATCTCCTTCAATCTCATCCAGGTCATCTAGTCAGTGTTTCTGCGGGGTTCAGAAGTACCAAGAGCACTGTATAAATCTTCTCATCTGTACCTATGTCCTTGAGGCTAGGGAAACCATGGATTGCCTGTTCTAATATTTATGTGGCACTGATAACATTGTATGCAAAGCAACATTCTATTGAAGAGAATAAGGCCAATATCAAAGAGAGGAAAAGCCGAGTGATGGAGGGTCCTGGCCAAGCTCAAGTCACTGTTAGCAGTGTCTGCAGTTGTTTCTGGAGCTGCTTTTTTCCTCATCTTTCTTACAGTTGAGTACTTTAGTTATTCCTTTCAGTGAATAGCACTACAATCTTCCAAGATAATTTTCTTTTGTGCTAAGTTTGAGTTGTATATATGTAAAAATCAAGAGTTCTGATTGATACAGAAACTGTCCATAGAGATTGACACACTGTAGATGATATACTCTAGAATATGACAATAGAGACAAGACAACAAGTCTCCAAGGATCCATGCATTCTGGGTTGGTAAAAGACTATTTTGGGTAGGCAAAAGCAATAATGTTAGTTACATTATGAGGATCTATACTTTTTTGGTTGGTAAAGAGCTATTTTGGGTAGGCAAAAGCAATGAAATTAGTTAAATTATGACATATTAGCCCTTAGTACCCTAGATACAGATTTGCACAAAAAAATATGTTTTAGGTGGCCCATTAAAAATATGTCAACTATGTACCGACTGCTTCTTAGGTAAGGCGCTATTAAAGTGAAACACATTTGAGCCAGAGTTTGTCCATCCCAAGAAAGATCAGGGACAGCTGACCAGATAGAAAAGAGCAGCTGGATGCTTGCTCATTCAGCCTGATTGAAACCATAATTTAAAAAAATTGATTTACGGCCAGGTGCAGTCGCTCACACCTGTAATCCCAGCACTCTGGGAGGCTGAGGTGGGTGAATCATGAGGTCAGGAGTTTGAGACCAGCCTGGCCAACATGGCGAAACCTTGTTTCTACTAAAAATACAAAAATTAGCCAGGTGTGATGCCGGGTGCCTGTAATCCCAGCTATTCGGGTGGCTGAGGCAGAATTGCTTGAATCCAGAAGACGGAGATTGCAGTGAGCCAAGATCACACCATTGCACTCCAGCCTGGGCGACAAGAGCAAAACTCCAACTCAAAAATAAAAAATAAATAAAAATAAAAAATAAAAATTGATTTAAAAGATTAGTTATAAAAAAGTTATGTATATATCTTTGATGTACTTTTCCTGAGATCTAATGAGATTTGAAATATTTTGTATTTATATCAGCTATTTATATTTGTTTTTTTCTCTTGTAGGTTATCTGTTAACATAATTTCCAGTTTTCTATAGTATCTTAGAGAGAGTGAATAGAGTTATTTCTCTAAAAAGTTTGTGAAAAAGAGTGAAATTTTTAAAAAGTAGCTAAGGAGTATGTGTAATTGAAAAAAGTATTTTTTTCAATTGGTTTTTTGTTTTCAACATAAATTTGAGGATATCCAAGGGCCAATGAATAGCTCCAAATACAGTATAAAATATGGCTATGTAGGTGTTGGGAATAAAAACTGATAGTAAAAGTTTCTGAAGAAAACAAGACAAAGCAACATGAAAACATAGATTAAGATAACTATTTCCTAATCTTCAATTCCCCAAAGTTCTGATAAAATTATATAGAATTTTAATTCCATAATGTTACTTTTCTCAAAATATGTTTCTTATTTTTAAATAATTTTATATAAAACTTATAAGTCTCCACATTATGAAGCTTGACTTAGACTTACCATCATTTAAAGATATCTCAGTTTATCAAACTTATTTTTATTTGTGGTTCACTTTTGCATCTTCATAATGTGTATGAAATCATTTCCTCAATTAGATTTTTAGAAAAGTTGATGCCTGGATAATGTATTTCCTGAGTGCTTCTGTATCTTAGTATCTTTTTATTTTGAATTTGCAGTTGAATAATATTAATCTAAATATAGAAATTCAGATGAAAATATCATAAAAATGCCATACTGCCCAAAGTAATTTATAGATTCAATGCTATCCACATCAAGCTACCATTTATTTTCTTCACAGAATTAGAAAAAACTACTTTGAATTTCACAGGGAATCAAAAAAGAGCCTGTATAGCCAAGACAATCCTAAGCAAAAAGAACAATGCTGGAGGCATTACACTACCTGACTTGGAACTATACTACAAGGCTGCAGTAACCAAAACAGCATGGTATTGGTACCAAAACAGATATATAGACCAATGGAACAGAACAGAGTCCTCAGAAATAATGCCACACATCTACAACCGTCTGATCTTTGACAAACCTGACACACACAAGCAATGGGGAAAAGATTCCCAAATGGTATTGGGAAAACTGGCTTGCCATATGCAAAAAACTGAAACTGGAACCTTTCCTTACACCTTATACAAAAATTAACTCAAGATGGATTAAAGACTTAAATGTAAGACCTAACACCATAAAAACCCTAGAAGAAAACCTAGGCAATACCATTCAGGACATAGGCAAGGGAAAAGAGTTCATGACTAAAACACCAAAAGCAATGGTAACAAAAGCCAGAATTGACAAACGGGATGTAATTAAACTAAAGAGCGTCTGCACAGCAAAAGAAACTATCAGACTGCGCCACTGCACTCCAGCCTGGGTGACAGAGCGAGACTCCGTCTCAAAAAAAAAAAAAAAAAAAAAATATCATCAGAGTGAACAGGCAACCTACAGAATAGGAGAAAATTTTTGCAATCTATACATCTGACAAAGGGCTAATACCCAGAATCTACAAAGCACTTAAACAAATTTACAAGAAATAAACAACCCCATCAAAAAGGAGATGAAGAATGTGAACAGACACTTCTCAAAACAAGACATTTATGTGGCCAACAAATATATGAGGAAAAGCTCATCATCAGTGTTCATTAGAGAAATGCAAATCAAAACCACGGTAAGAAACAATCTCATACCAGTTACAATGGCAATCATTAAAAAGTCAGGAAACAACAGTGCTGGAGAGGATGTGGAGAAATACAAATGCTTTTACACTGTTGGTGGGAGTATAAATTAGTTCAACCATTGTGGAAGACAGCGTGGCAATTCCACAGTGATTTAGAACAAAAATACCATTTGACCCAGCAATCCCATTACTGGGTATACACCCGAAAGATTATAAATCATTCTACTATAAAGACACATGCACACATATGCTTATTGCAGTGCTGTTCACAATAGCAAAGACTTGGAACCCACCCAAATCCCCACCAATGATAGACTGGATAAAGAAAATGTGGCACATGTACACCGTGGAATACTAGGCAGCCATAAGAAAGGATGAGTACATGTACTTTGCAGGGACATGGATGAAGCTGGAAACCATCATTCTCAGCAAACTAACACAAGAACAGAAAAACCAAACACCGCATGTTCTCACTCATAAGTGGGAGTTGAACAATGAGAACACATGGACACAGGGAGGTGAACATCACACACTGTGCCTGTTGGGGGTTGCGGGGGCTAGGGGAGGGATAGCATTAGGAGAAATCCCTAATGTAGATGACGGGTTGATGGGTGCAGCAAACCACCATGGCACGTTTATACCTATGTAACAATCCTGCACGTTCTGCATATGTATCCCAGAACTTAAAGTATAATTAAAAAATAAATTAAATAAATAAATGAAAAGAAATAGGACAAAGCAAAAGTATCATGGCATAAAAAAAGAAATTTAGATGAAAATAAGTCTTTTTAAAATTTTTGCAATCTTGATCCATTGCCTCATATCAAAGCCAAAAATAATGTAGATGGTGTGTTCTAAATTTTCTTTTTTTACAGATGAAGAAACTGAGGATCAAAGTGCTTAAATTATTAATAATTACCCAATCTACCAGCTTTTACAATATTTAAAACAACCTATGGCCCAGCTACAGAATTTAATTACACCACTAGGCACACCGAAGTGAAGTCCTCAGCCTCTACTTACTGTATTTTAGTGAATATAAAGACAACTCAAGAAAGCTTATTTAAACACATACTTATCCCTGATATGTTGGTCTTTTCTGATGCCAAAAGACAAGTCATATTCGGCTTTTCTATTTTGCTTTGAAATCAATCATTTAGCCTAACTCAAGGCAGCCTGCTTTTGAATTGGAAATTATCAACCTAATTCCTTATCTAGTTACTGTACTTAGAAAACACATTATTTTAGACATATCTACCAAAGTATAGCTTATCTTTAAACAACACAAATGGACAGCACTCACATATATTTTCCTCATTTCATGCCACTGCTTCTCTGCAATAGAACACAGCACTCTTTAACATCTTACTTTGACTTAAGTTACACATAAATAGAAATGATATATATGTTGCTTGCCTTTTGTAATACAGCAGATGATGCATATTAACTGGGTTTTGAATTCATAGGAATAGCAGCATGAATAAAACACATCTTTGAGAGTCTTAGATGAATTATGCATCCTAATGTCTGGAAAATTTTCCAAATGTATGTTAATAAAGTTAGTTTCTCAACATTGCCAGTGAAGAGTCCTTCCCCTTGAATGAATGTCATTAACTACCACCAATTCAATATTCAGTTTATAAAAAAATAAACTACTCAGATAGAAAGTAGCCATTTAAATTGGAAATTTTTAATAATTTTAAATCTAATACAATCTTTTTATCAAGAGTTTCTATTTACATATACCATTTAACTTAAGGATCAAAATTAATAGGAAACCACTTCAAACTCAATTTTTTTTATTAAACAGTGCAGTGAATACAGGAGGACTTCCAAAGACCTCATAATATAACATATTACGTTTTCAGGCAAAAACACAGAGAAGTTAATTGTCCAACTTTCATAGTGTGATGAGTGAATGTGTTTCAAATTACTTGGTGTAAATTGTGCTAATGTAACAGTTTTTGGCCTTTTGTATTACATTTTAAATGTAAGTTTAGATTCTGAAAGTGTCGGTATCTATATATAATATACACATATGTATACATTTCAGTGCATGCATATAGGTATGGATGTGTATATATATGTATGTATCTGAAAGCATAATAAAGCGTAAAAGGAGTGTCTTTGAAAATTGTTGTGTAGGCACCAGAAGAGACACACTGATAACAGGACAGACATCCACGGTAAATCAGTGTCTGGAACTGTAGCCAAAAGACTGGCCTAATAATTGTGGTGGCATTGCATCATTGCTAGAACTGCTGCTGGAAGTACAGGATGCTGTTGCAATAGTGTCTTAGTTCTTTCAAGTGGTACATTAGTATGTTTTACAATGCTATAAAGGAATACTTGAAGGTGGGTAATTAATTTAAAAGGAGGTTTCTTTGGCTCATAGCTTTGTAGGCTATACAAGAAGCACGGCACCAGCATTGGCTTCTGATGAGACTTCAAGAAGCTTCCAATCAAGGGGTATGTCACATGGTGAGAGAGGGAGTAAGGGAGAAAGGAAAGAGGTCCCAGGCCCTTTTAACCAACCAGCTCTCTCATCTAATTTCCAGTGATATCAGAAACCTGAATTCAAGAGCATCTGTTAGAGGTTCATAGCTGATTTAAAGTTATGAAACTTGCCATTGCAAAATTCTAACTGAGACAGTGAAAAAGATGTGACCTAAATGACTCCATCTTGCTTCTAACCTCCAAACTGTCCTTGTTTATCTTATACTTTGGAAGGAACTTATAGTTCAGCTTTGAAACAAATATGATAACAGTTCTTTCCCAAAACAAACCTTTTTACTGCCTGTAGACTAGACTGCCTAAACCCACAAGATTAGAAGTTATGGTAATTTTACTAAATATTTCAGGGTGTAGCTATTTTCATTAAACCAATATCAATGTTATTAAAGACTACGCAAGTGAAGATCATTCTGTCTTGGGCTGGGTTTATAGTTTTGTAACCCCTGTGCCAAATTTTGACACCTTATAGTATTTGGCAGGGATAAGTATGAAATTACTTGATTAATAAATGCAAACAAAAATGTATGCTGGTAATTCTTAAGACATTTCTAGTATTATTTTACCAATAATTTTAAAGCTTGCTTATTTATTAAAGATTTTACTTAAGTAACATAAACTTGAAAAAGCATTTGACTAGTCTTTCCTTTTTCTGATGAAGTATTTGATTTAAGCACTTATATTTTTCTTTAAGCCAATTAATGCTTATATATATTTTAAGTAGTGAAACATTGTGTACACAACACATAAATATATAGATGTTTTAGGCATGCTGATAGAAGTACATCTTATAGATTCATAAAGACCTTTTCTTTTCGCATCTTAGACTATCAGATTCTTGAAAACCTGTTTCACAACCCTAGGCAGTTGTCAGCTAAATAGTCTTAAATTTGCATGTTGAAAGAAACAACTCAGAGGAAAATCAAATAGCAAAATTTACGTCACAAAGTACAGAGAAAAAAGTCTGGTGGTGCTAGAGGGAGATTAAAGATGGATACAAAATCAAACATAAAATTATAGAAATTTATCAAAGGATTGTGTAAGGAGATCGATTTTATTTACATAAGGACTACCTATCTTTTATCTGGATCTCTGAGCTCTGGGCAGAACCCGGACTGAATCCTGGGTCTCCAAAAAGGGAGAATTATTTTGAGGTCAGACCACATGATGCTTTTACAGTGCACTTAATTTTTTTTTTCTGACAAAGGCATTTCTAAGTGTCTAAACTACACTCTACTTTAAAAACCCTTGAGTAGCCTATGTTGCAATAGTCATTAATGAAGAAAACAGAGTTCAGTCAACGGAGAAGAAAACAAACTTTTGCTCAAAAGAAAGACAAGGTCCTAGGAGAGAAAAAGCAAACAAACATGAAGGTCTTTTAAATACACACACACACCCCTTGGATGTTAGCTTTTAATTAAGCTGACTTTTAACCATTGAGCTCCTTTTTTAAAAAAACACTTTTAAAATCTCATTACTATATGTCTGCTAGGACAAATTGCTGCTATTTCAGAAGTACCAAGTATCAAACCGAAAAGGGCTTGATTTAGGAATCAAAGCCAGGCTGTTTTGGTGGAACAAAGGGAAGGCAGAACCTTAGCTATCGAACTGCAGTGTGGGGTGACAGCCGTTCCTTTCAGTTTGGTCTGGCTAGCAAAAAGGTGGCCTTGTTATATAAATAAAACCCCTTTAGGAGTCGAAATAAAAAAATATGTCCTCCTTTCTTTTTCGCTCAGCACACCACCTACCACCCTTTATTGTGTGTGTGTGCGTGTGTGTGTGTGAGAGAGAGAATTTAGCCACTTCAGAGGCCTTGTTCCTCATAATTTGGAACTTTCTTTTCCTTTATTTGTATTTGATCAAATTGGATAGAGTTAATCAAACCCAATGGGAAAAAGACGAAAACAGCAAAAACAGAAACAAACAAACAACAAAAAAAGCAGTTAAGCAAAACAGTGGCACAATTTACACGATCACTGAACACTCCAATGGTAAGAGGAAATTAAGATCAGCTGGTTGTTAATCTCAACTTTAGCCAAGACAAACCCTAATTCAGTTTCTTACCTAGGGATGGGACTCAGGCTGTAGACAGCTCTCCGCCACCCTAGAAGCGGAGGAAAAAAAAAACAAACTCATCTTCCCGTTGGAAGTGAGCTCAAACTCCATAATGGAGTTACCTGCCTTCTTTCTTCATGGAAACAGGAAATCTTGCCTTCCTTTTGGAACAAGTAAAACTCCAAAAAAAAGAGGAATTGTACAGCAAAGTAAACATTAGGTCTTGACCAAATTTTGGGATTTCATGGATTCTCTGGAGTGGGTGCTCTCAGACCTTGGCAAACTGTCCTATTGGTTTGAGCCATATGGTTAGCTCGTGCTGGTACCAAGCACTGATAGGAGATTTGTCAAAGATCAGGGGCATCTCCACTCAGGATCCCTTCATAGTTACCAAAATGTGAACCCCCAAAATCTGAGACAGGTCTCAGTTAACTTATAAAGTTTATTTTGCCAAGGTTGAGAATGCATGCCCATGACACAGCCTCGAGATTCTGATGACATGTGCCCAAGGTGGTCAGAGCACAGTTTGGTTTTAGACATTCTAGAGAGACATGAGACATCAATCACCATATGCAAGAAGAACTTTGGTTTGGTCTGGAAAGGCAGGACAACTCGAAGCAAAGGTGGGAAGACTCAAAAGTGGGGAGGCGCTTCCAGGTCATAGGTAGAAAGAGACAAATGATTGCATTGTTTTAAGTTTCTGATTAGCCTCTCCAAAGGAGACAATCAGATATACATTGATCTCAGTGAGCAGAGGGGTGATTTTGAATAGAAGAGGAGGCAGGTTGGTGCTAAGCAGTTCCCAGCTTGACTTTTCCCTTTTAATCATTTGGGGACATTAAGATTCATTTTCCTTTCAGAATACAATAATTCCTTATCCGTAGTTCCCCAAAGTCTTACCTCTTCCCAGCATTAACTCAAAAGACCAAAGTTCAAAGTCTCATCTGAGACTCAAGACAAGTTCCTGCCACCTATGAACCTGTATTTTTTTTTTAGTTATTTACTTCTTAAGATACAATGGTGGTACAGACATTGGATAATTTCTCCCATTTCAAAAGGGAGAAATCAGCATATAAAAAGGGATAAGAGGCCTCACATAAGTCCAAAACACTGCATGACAGACATTAAACCTTCAAGCTCCAAAATAATCCTTGACTTCATGTCCAACATCCAGGGCACATTTGTGCAAGGGGTGGGCTCCCAAGGCCTTGTGCACCTCTGTCCCTGTGGCTTTGCAGGGTGTAGCCTCTGTGGCTGCTCTCACAGGTTCGAGTTGAGTGCCTGTGGCTTTTCTAGGTTCAGGGTGCAAGCAGCTGGTGGCTCTACCATTCTTAGGTCTGGAGGAGGGTGGCAGCATGATTCCCACAACTCCACTAGTCAATGCCCTGGTGGAAACTCTGTGTGGGCACTATGATCCCCTCTTTCTCATTGGCACTGCCCTCTTAGAGTCTCTCTGTAGGGGCTCTGCACCTGTGGCAGGCTTTTGCCTGGGCACCTAGACTTTCCCGTACATCTGAAATCAAGGAGTAGGCTGCTAAGCCTCCATCACTCTTGCATTCTGCACACCTGCAGACTTAACACTACACCATGTAGAAGCCACAAAGGCTTATGGTTTGTGCCCTCTGCAGCATCATCCCAAACTATAGTTGGGGAGCTTTGAGCCATGGCTGGAGCTAGAGATGCAGACATATGGGTAACAGTGTCTCAAGGCTGTAAAGACAACAGGGCCTTGGGCCTGGCCCCTGAAAAACATTATTTCCTCCTAAGCCTCTGGGCCTGTGATGGAAGGGGCTGCCTCAAAGACTTCGAAATGCCTTTGAGGCCTTTTTCTCATTGTCTTGGCTATTAGCACTTGGATTCCTCTTATTCATGCTAATTTCCCTAGCAAGTGTTTGCTCTACAGCCTGCTTGAATTCATCTACTGAAAATGCTTTTTCCTTCTATACCACATGGCTAAGTGGTAAATGTTCCAAATTTTTATGCTTTTCTTCCCTTTAATTGTAAGTTCCAACTTTGCATCATTCCTTTGCTCCCACATCTGATAATAGGTTGTTAGAAACAGCAACATCACATCTTGAATGCTTTGCTGCTTAGAAATTTATTCTGCCAGATGCCTGAGGGTATTACTCTTAAGTTCAACCTTCTGCAAATCTCTAGGGCATGAACACAGTGCAGCCAAGTTTTCGCTAAGGTGTAAAAAGGCTGACCTTTACTCCAGTTCTCAGTTACTTTTTCATTTCCATCTGAGACTTCATCACACTGGAGTTCACTGCCCATATTTCTTTCAGCATTTTGGCCACAACCATTTAACCAGTCTCTAAGAACTTCCAAACTTTTCCTCATCTTCCTTCTTCTTCAGAGCCCTCTAAACTCTTCCGACCTCTACCCATTACCCAGTTCCATAGCTGCTTCCACATTTTCAGGTATCTTTATAGCAATGCCCCACTTTTCAACATCAATTTTCTAGCTACTATTATCTGAAACATGTTTAATATGTATTATACTTAGAATATTCGTTTTCTTCCTTATATATAGTTTCTTCCTGGTATCTGGTTTAGAAATAATATTAACAGGCCAAATGTCAAGGAATTGAAGGAAGGGCCTATATGAGTAGTTAAATTAGCTGTATTGTTTTTGATTTGTGGATTTCATTAGTAATTTTTTTGTGTGTTTTGCTTTGGGACCTTTTTTATTTTGGTTTTGCAAAAAGTAACTTAAATAGTTTTATAATTGCTTCATATAACATGGAGGTAGACCAGGAAAAAATACATTCAGCTATCCTTATTATGCATTAAGTGTTCAAATAAACCAGTGTGAGATAATAACACTATCAATTAATTGGTGGGATTAGCCTTACCATTTTATTTTTATAAATGTATATTTCTTCTGAATGTGTCTGAGTCCAAGAGTGGACAAAAAATAATTTTCTACTTTGGACTAATTTATAAAGGTATTTGAAAGTCTGTATTACTAATTTGTTAAATTCGTGTTCTGCTTATGACATAAATTGTAAACTTTTGTTTTTCTAAAAAAAGTAATTGACCACTTGTAAAATAAATAATTCCCTATACTGGTAAAAATTCAAACAATGCTATGATATTCAAGTACAGAAATTGGGCACAGGATATATTCTGATTAAAATTTCCTCAAAGATCAGCTTGAAGGATAGCTTTTGACTCTCCATGCATATACCCCTTTTCATATTTTTCATATTTCATATGCCCCTTCTCAAAGAAATATTTTTTCTATTGTAGCATGACTACCCATTATATAACCAAAAGCACACAGCTTCACTTGAAAAAGACAACTCAAATATCATCAATTACTCTTTATACTTCCAAATCTAAAATCTTCATTTACTGATTTTTTTTTCCCTGGAACTCATCAAATTTGGTCTCTGTGCTTTGCTATTTCTGAGCTAAATCATAAGGCTATTTACATGTTCATGAAATGTGCAACTGGTCCCAGAGCTATCAACGGTATCTAAACCTTTGTTCCTACATGATTCATCCCATGAGTCTTTCGCCTCTTGTAAAAAACACAGCTCTTGCCTTTTGCTACTTTCTGTGGTTTTTAAAATCTGTTTTTGATTCCCACTTATTTCTGAGGATTCTAATCATTCATAAGACTTGCCAGCACATGTTTGCACAAACTCCATTTTGCAGCAGCAACCCTATTTTCCTCTGATAGGCAGAATTGTTTACCCAAATATTCATCATACGCCACTTAAAAAATATATTGTTTAGGTGAATCAGAAGCTTAAATTGTTCTGGTTGCAATGTTAACCCTTACTTAAATAACAGCACTGTTTTTCACCAGGTAGAAATATTTTTTTCCTTTGGACACGGAATCTCTAATTAAGAATCCAGGAGATTAAGAAATCTTTTTCAAGTGGGAAAGCATATGTAATAAAAGAGAACTATTGTTCATTGACTTTAAGCATACACAGCACTCTATAGGATAGTCTCCCAGTTTCATATAGTTGAATTGTCCAGATAGCTCTGCACCTGAATCTTCTTGGGCCATCCCACTTTTCTATATATCACGAACTACTTTCATTTAATGAATTACATTATAAGATCAATGAAGAGTTGCATGGGTATCAGACTTTTTCTTATTATTTTGTTTGAAAGTGAGTTTCTTGGCTAATAGCAAGATTGTGTGGGAAGTTCTGAAGAAAAAATATATGTGTGTGTATATATATATGTTGAGTATATATAATTAAGTTAATGGAAGAAAAATATTTTACAGAATGAAGAATGCTCTAAATATTCATATGTAGCAAAAAATATTAAAATAGATGTAACAGAATCTATGAATGTTGGAAAGGAATACTTAGAGATGATGGAGATGATGTTGTTTTCTAAATGTGTTCACATGAAAAAAACAATGAAAATATAATAAACTATCACACTTAGATATTTGTTGCTAGCCATAGTTCCTTCACTCCATGACTATGTTGCCAACAATAGTCTACATTTTTTATGGTCTAACCTTAATTATAAACATCCCAGCATTTATTAGGGCCATGTATCTTTGTAAATAATATAATATCTAAACATTTTAATGCAATTGAAACATATATATATATATATATATATATATAAATGAGGAAAATATGTATGATAATTTAAGAAAACAGACTAAATGTCTCTAACCTTATAAACATAAGGTTTCTCTTTATCTCAAGAATATAGCAATACTACTATGGAAACAGGCTAGCTAAACATTATCCTATCATAAATTACAGGTGTATTCTAAGTCTTCTAGTGGTTACATTTAAAAACATGCAAGGAAACTGGCAATAATATGTTCAGAATGGTATAAGATAATGTTACTTCCATTCATTGGATAGAATTTTAGTGTTCCAAATTATGATCATTTCCTGCAGAAGTTTTTTTTTTTGCTGTAGCAGCTACTTTTAGAAGATGACTATTCCATAATTAATTTCCTGTTGTTTTTTGTTATGCTTCTAGTAATGTATTTCTGTGCCCTAATAGGCAAAAGATAGTGTTACAGAATAAAAGTAATGCACATTTTCTATTTTTCAAAGCCTTTTCTTTGAAAGCATGCAAAGTTTTGAGTTCAAAATTGTAAGTTATGTAAATTACATTCAAACAAATTATTGTTTAGAAAGTTTAAGGTCCTTAGCTGTGTGCTAGTTCCACTGAAAGATAAACATAAACATAACCAACTTCCTATTAAAAGCTTAAGGGGAATACAGCCAGAAGCAGTGGCTCAGGACTGTAATCCCAGCACTTTGGGAGGCAAGACAGGCAGATCACGAGGTCAGGTGTTCGAGACTAGCCTGACCGACATGGTGAAACCCCGTCTCTATTAAAAATGCAAAAATTAGGGCATGGTGGTGTGTGCGTATAGTCCCAGCTACTTGGGAGGCTGAAGCAAGAGAATCTTTTGAACCTGGGAGGCAGAGGTTGCAGTGAGCCGAGATCACACCACTGCACTCCAGCATGGGTGATAGTGAGACTCCATCTCTAAATAAATAAATAAATAAATAAGCAAACAAACAAACTTAAGGGGGAATATTCACTTTTAGGGCCACTGAAAAGTATATAGAGAACTGAATACAAGGCAGAATTCAAACTGCATTGCAAAGAACAAAGTGTATATGATGAGGTAAGTCATGGTAGAAATACTTTTTGAACAATTAATAGGATTTTTATAGGTAAACATGTATGAGATGAAAGACATTTAACAAAAAAAATATGTATATGAGCAAAAATTTAGAGGCTGGAAAATTTGAGACACCATTAGTGAAATACATTTACTTCAATTTGTATAGATTACATAAATATTTTAAAAGAGCTGAATAATGAGAACACATGTCCTCATGGGAGAAACAACACACATTGGGGCCTGTTGGAGGGTGGGGGATGAAAGGAGGAAGAGCATCAGGAAGAATAGCTAATGGATGTTGGGCTTGAAACCTAGGTGACGGGATGATCTGGGCAGCAAACCACCATGGCACTTGTTTACCTATTTAACAAACCTGCACATTTTGCACATGTACCCCTGAACTTAAAAGTTGGAAAATTTTAAAAAAATAAAAAATTTAAAAACGTGTAGCCAGCTATAATGTGGGGAAGGTGTGTTGTGCTGGTTCATTTAAAATCTTGAAAAATTAAGATTGTGAAATATATAACTAATAAATTAGGCAATTAAAACGATTAGCACTGTGCTTAACAAAGATTGATCTGGTAACACATTAATACATAAAAGTAGCTGAAGTACTGACAGATATGAAGTCAAGAGTTGGACATTGTTTCAGTAATCCTAGCTTATATGAGGAATTCTACAAATGTAGCATTAAATGTAGAGATAGAAAGAAGAAAATAATATTGAACAAAACAAAGAAAGCAAAATCAAAGTAGAAAAGGATAAATGTGGTTGCTCATAAAATTAGGTGAGGTGAGAAAAATAACACAAAAATGACTAAAGCCGGCCGGGCGCGGTGGCTCAAGCCTGTAATCCCAGCGCTTTGGGAGGCCGAGGCGGGCGGATCACGAGGTCAGGATCGAGACCATCCTGGCTAACACGGTGAAACCCCGTCTCCACTAAAAATACAAAAAATTAGCCGGACGTGTTGGCGGGCGCCTGTAGTCCCAGCTACTCGGGAGGCTGAGGCAGGAGAATGGCGTGAACCTGGGAGGCGGAGCTTGCAGTGAGCCGAGATCGCGCCACTGCACTCAAGCCCGGGGGACAGAGCAAGACTCCGTCTCAAAAAAAAAAAAAAAAAAAAAAAATGACTAAAGCCTTATATTTAGCTATTAGATTTGTGCTTCATTACTAAGAGTTATCAAAGGCATGATTCAGAGCCATGTCTCAGAGAGAGCCTAATGGACAACCTGTAATTGTTGATGACTTTAGACCAACAGTTCTGCATGACTGTTGCAATATTAAATGACATAAATACGCTAATAGTGTAATTTTCTTAAAAACTTTGATAAAAATTAGAGTGATAGTTCCCTATTTATAAAAAAATTGATAATTGGTTTATGGGAATTAAAATCACTTCTTTATATGATTTGCCTTTAGGTTGTTTTAAACTTTATGCTTTATTATAATTTCACAAATAGAAGCTATACATTTACAGCACACACACCTTATTTAAGAGAATACAAGATGGCAAAGCACAATGTGTTTACATAAATAGGTCAAGGGGTGATGTCAGCAAGAATGTCAAAATAGAAGCTTTCTAGCTCTACTCTTTCCCACCAAATCCCATCTAGAAATTATCCATAAGCAAGAATACAATTGTGAATATCCCAGAACTTGAGAGTGAGGCTGAGACACCCTTTTCAACCATATAAATGAGAAAAGCCATGCTTAAAGGTCTTCCCCCATCCTAGTGGCAACTGCAGGTCAATGATTCCCTTCAGAGGGAGCATATGGTTCCACCCACCCCCAGTGGCAAGTCCACCAAGTCTTGGTGCTCTGCTTAAGCCTTCCCTAGACTGGGATGTAAGCCCAAGTCCATGCATATCTGGAGTAAAGCCTCTGGTCCTGCTCACTCTGTGAGGTCACATAGCAATTCCAGAAACCTCACCAAGCCCGAGAGCCCAGCAAATGGCCCTGCCCAGCTACAGATGCCAAGCAACAGTACTGTCCTGCCAGAAAAGATAACCTACAACCCTGTCCAATTAGAATAAGTTACACAGTCCAGCCAACAGCTTTATCTGATGACAGAGTCCAGCGAGTGGTCTCATGGAACAAAGGAACACAGTATGCAGTACCATTTAACATCAGACAGGAAGCAACCAATCCCAACTAGACAACCTGGCACCAAGGTCTACCTATGTACAGTTGCTTCCAGTAGGCTCATCTATAACATCAGGATAGACTAAATAGTACAGCTATATCACCACCAAAGAATACCTGCAAAGGCCAGAAGTAATGGCCATTTCCTCGAATGTGAAGGCATCAATGCAAAGACACAAAGCTTAAGAAGAATTATGAAAATATGACACACCAAAAGATACTAATAAAGCTCTAATAACAGACATAGAAGAAATGGAGATCTATGAAATAATGGACAAATGCTTCAGAATAATACTCAAAGAAGTTCAGAGAACTCAAATAAAAATACAGATACAAAATTAAATAAATTTTTGATTACAATTTATGACTAAAATAATTTTTACAAAGAAATAAAAACAATTAAGAAACACAATTAGAGATCCTAGAGATAAAGAATACAATAACTGAACTAGAAAATTCAGTAGTAAACTTCAAAGGCAGAGCTGATCAAGCAAAAGAAAATAAATAAACATATTACACTGAAATTATTCAATTAGAGGAGCAAAAAAAAGAAAAAGAAAAAGAAAAAAATAAAGGCCTATGCAAATTATGGGACACCATCAAGCAAAACGACCTTGACATAATAGGAGTTGCAAAAGAAAAGATAAATTAAAAGACCAAGAAAATGTATTTAATAAAATAATGGCTGAACATTTTGCAGAATGGAGATAAGACAACAACATCCAGGTCAAGGAAGTTCAAAGGATGTCAAGTAAATTCAGCCCAAAAAGGAGTTCACCAAGACACATAATCATATTATGAAAAGTCAAAGACAAAGAAAGAATACAAATGCAGCAAGAGAAAATAAATGTATTCCATTCAATGAAGACCCAGTATGACATTCAGTGAATTTCTTAGCAGAAACCCTGCAGTCCAGGAGATATGGGATGATATATTCAAAGTGCTGAAGGAAAGACTGTCAACAAAGACTATTTTACCAGCAAAGCTATGATTCAGAAATGAGGCATAAATACTTCCCCCCCCCCCCAAAGAAAACTAAGAGTAATTATCCCTAGAGCTAGTTTATGGAAATTTCTATATATTCACAACTCCTTCAAAGAGAATAAAATACCTAGGAATCCAACTTACAAGGGATGTGAAGGACCTCTTCAAGGAGAACTACAAACCACTGCTCAATGAAATAAAAGAGGATACAAACAAATGAAAGAATATTCCATGCTCGTGGGTTGGAAGAATCAATATCGTGAAAATGGCCATACTGCCCAAGGTAATTTATAGATTCAATGCCATCCCCATCAAGCTACCAATGACTTTCTTCACAGAATTGGAAAAAAACTACTTTAAAGTTCATATGGAACCAAAAAAGAGCCCGCATCACCAAGTCAATCCTAAGCCAAAAGAACAAAGCTGGAGGCATCACGCTACCTGACTTCAAACTATACTACAAGGCTACAGTAACCAAAACAGCATGGTACTGGTACCACAACAGAGACATAGATCAATGGAACAGAACAGAGCCCTCAGAAATAATGCCACACATCTACAACCATCTGATCTTTGACAAACCTGACAAAAACAAGCAATGGGGAAAGGATTCCCTATTTAATAAATGGTGCTGGGAAAACTGGCTAGCCATATGTAGAAAGCTGAAACTGGATCCCTTCCTTACACCTTATACAAAAATTAATTCAAGATGGATTAAAGACTTAAATGTTAGACCTAAAACCATTAAAATCCTACAAGAAAACCTAGGCAATACCATTCAGGACATAGGCGTGGGCAAGGACTTCATGTCTAAAACACCAAAAGCAATGGCAACAAAAGCCAAAATTGACAAATGGGATCTAATTAAATTAAAGAGCTTCTGCACAGCAAAAGAAACTACCATCAGAGTGAACAGGCAACTTACAGAATGGGAGAAAATTTTCACAACCTACTTATCTGACAAAGGGCTAATATCCAGAATCTACAATGAACTCAAGCAAATTTACAAGAAAAAATCAAACAACCCCATCAAAAAGTGGGCAAAGGATATGAACAGACACTTCTCAAAAGAAGACATTTATGCAGCCAAAAGACACAGGAAAAAATGCTCATCATCACTGGCCATCAGAGAAATACAAATCAAAACCACAATGAGATACCATCTCACACCAGTTAGAATGGCAATCATTAAAAAGTCAGGAAACAACAGGTGCCGGAGAGGATGTGGAGAAATAGGAACATTTTTACACTGTTGGTGGGACTGTAAACTAGTTCAACCATTGTGGAAGTCAGTGTGGTGATTCCTCAGGGATCTCGAACTAGAAATACCATTCAACCCAGCCATCCCATTACTGGGTATATACCCAAAGGACTATAAATCATGCTGCTATAAGGACACATGCACACATATGTTTATTGCGTCACTATTCACAATAGCAAAGAGTCGGAACCAACCCAAATGTCCAACAACGATAGACTGGATTAAGAAAATGTGGCACATATACACCATGGAATACTATGCAGCCATAAAAAATGATGAGTTCATGTCCTTTGTAGGGACATGGATGAAACTGGAAAACATCATTCTCAGTAAACTATCACAAGGAGAAAAAACCAAACACCGCATGTTCTCACTCATAGGTGGGAATTGAACAATGAGAACTCATGGACACAGGAAGGGGAACATCACACTCTGGGGACGGGACTGTTGTGGGGTGGGGGGAGGGGGGAGGGACAGCATTAGGAGATATACCTAATGCTAAATGATGAGTTAATGTGTGCAGCAAAACAACATGGCACATGGATACATATATAACAAATCTGCACATTGTGCACATGTACCATAAAACCTAAAGTATAATAATAAAAAAAAAATTAAACAACACAGTCCTAGAAAATGGGCTCTGAAGAAATTTTTTAAAAAATTAAAATGCCTTGAGACAAGGGAAAATGGAAACACATCTACCAAGACTTATGAGATGCAATAGAAGCAGTCCTAAGAGGAAAATGTATGCTGATAAATGCTATATTTTCTTTAAAAACAGAAAAATCTCAATCTGATGTTATAGCTCAAGGAACTAGACAAACAAGAACAAGCTAAGCCCAAAGTTAGCAGAAGAAAGAAAATAAAGAAGATCAGAGCATCAACAAATGAAATAGAGACTAGAAAAACAAACAAAAATCAATAAAATTAAGAGCTGGTTTTTTTAAAAGACAAGCAAAATTGACAAACCTTTAGCCAGACTAGGGAAAAAAGAGAGAAGGCTCAAAATAACATAATTAGAAAGGAAAGAGAAGATATTACAATTGATACCACAGAAATACAAAGGATTATAAGAAACTGCTTTGAACAATTACATGCCAACGAATTGGATAATGCAGAATATATGAATAAATTTCTAGGCATATACAACCTACCACAACTAAATCATGAAAAAAAACCAGAAATCTGAACTGAATATGATTAAGGAAATTGAATCAGTAATAAGAGGTCTCCTTAAAAAAAAAAAAGAAGCCCAGTAGCTGAAGACTTCACTGCTGAATTCTACCAAACATTTAAAGAAGTACTAATACCATTTTTTCTCAATACTTCCAAAAAATTAAAGTGAAGAGAATACTTCCAAACACGTTTTAGGAGGCCAGCATTACCCTCATACCAGAGCTAGACAAGAACACAAGAAAATTACAAGACAACATCGCTGATGAACATAGATACCAAAATCCTCAACGAAATATTAGTAACCAAATTCAACAATGCAGTAAAAAATCATTCAATTCACCACGATCCAGTGGATTTGTCCTTGGGATGTAAGGATGATTCAACATATGCAAATCAATAAATGTGATAGACCACATAATAAATACAACTACTCTTAACAGATTAGGTATAGAGGAAATGTACCTTAACACAACAGAATCTACATATGACAAACACATAGTTAACATCATTCTCAACAATAAAAAGTTGAAAGCTTTTCTCCCAAAATAAATGACAAGGTGAGGACACCTATTCTCACCATGTCTTTTTAACATAGTACTAGAAGTCCTAGCCAGAGCAATTAGGCAAGAAAAAGAAATGAAAGTCATTCTATTAGGAAAAGGAGGAATGAAATAATCTCTATTTGCTACTGACATGATTTTACATATAGAAACCTATAAAGATTTTAACAAAAAACAGAACGGATAAATTCAGTTAAGTTGAAGGATATAAAATCAACATACATAAATCAGTAGTTCTATTTATTAATAACAAACTATCCAAAAAAGAAATTAAATCCCATTTACCAAAGCAACATCAACAATGTAATATGTAAAAATAAATTTAACCAAGGAGGTAAATAATTTGTATATTTAAAACCATAAAACATTAATGAAAAAAATTAGAAAAAACACACAAATAAGTTGAAAGATATTTTATGCTCATGGTTTGGAAGAATTAATATTGTGAAAATTTCAGTACTACTCAAAGTGAACTACAGATTCAATGCAACCCCTATCAAAATTCCAATGTTATTTATCAGAGAAACAAAAAAAAAACCCTTAAATTATAAAACCACAAAAAAACGGTCAATAGCCAAGTCTATTTTGAGCAAAAGGAACAAATTTGTTGGATGAAGACATGGGCAAAGTACCTGAACAGACATTTTTCAAAAGAAGATACACAAATGACCAACAGATACATAAAAATGAAAAAAAAAAAAAGCTCAAATCACTAATTACCAGGGAAATGCAAATTAAATCCACAATGAGATGCTATTTTATACCTGTTGCAACGTCTTTTACCATGAAATAAAAGAGCAAGAGTTGGTGAGGAAAAAGGGAACACTTGTATGTCGTTGGTGGGGAGGTAAATGGGAGTACTGCCATAAAGAAAATTATATGGAGGACCCTCAGAAAGCTAAAAATAGAACTACAGTGTGATCTAGGAATCCCACTTTTGGATATATAAGCAAAGGAATTGAAATCAATACATCAAAGTCCTATTTGTGCTCCCATTTTTTGGGAGCACAATACTATTCAATCTCAAAAAAGAAAGAAATCCTGTCATTTGCAACAACATAGATGGAACTAGAGGATATTATGTAAATAAGGACTAGTGAAATATGCCAGGCACAGAAAGGCAAATACCACATGATCTCATTTTTAGTGGAATCTACAAAAGTTGCACTCATAGAAGTAGAAAGTAGGATTATGGCTACTAGAGGCTGGAGAGTGGAGAGGGAGGAAACGGGGAGTTGTTGATCAAAGGGTACAAAGTTTCAGATAGAAGGAATGTGATTTGAGATCTATTGCACAGCAGGGTGACTATTGTCAATAATAATGGATTTTATATTTTAAAATACTTAAAGAGTAAATTTTAAATGTTTTGCCATAAAAAAGATAGGAAAATAAGGTCATGAATATTTTAATTACCTTGGTCTAATCATTCCTCATTGTATACATATATCAAAACACATTTTAGCACATAAATGTAAATAATTATAATTTGTCCATCAAAGATAATATTAATAATAAATAAAATCACTAGATATGTTTAGATTGATTAAAAATATACAAATTATCTTCCAAAACATTTTCCATTTTCAAAAGAAATGGACAAAAGTTTCCATTGCTTTGAATTCTCACCAGCCCTTTTTGTCTGAATTCTTAATTTAAGTCATTCTAGTATATGTGCATGGCATATACTTGTGTTTACATTTTTCTAGTAACAAGTGATGTAGAATAACTTTTTTAAATGTTAGTTTTCCATCTGTTTCTCATCTTATAAAACTTGTGTGTTCAAGTCCTCTGCTCATTTTTAAAAATGGGGTATTTATCTAATTATTACTTAGCTGTGATCATTTTATTTGTATTATGAATACAAGTCTTCAATATTAAATACTTGTTTTAAAATATTTCCCTGAGTATTTTACTGCTATATTCATTTTCTTAACATTCCTTTTGAAAGTATGGAAGGTCAGAATTTTGTTGAAGTACAAATTGGCATTGTAATTTCCTTTATGTTTCACTTTAGTGACCTATCTGAGAAATCTTCGGCTAATCAAGGGTTGCAAAGATTTTCTCATGTATTTCTTTACATAAGTTTTATAGCTTTAGATTCCATAATATATTTTGCTTAGATGTATATTTTCAGTTAATTTTTTATATAACACATGACTATGAATCAGTGTTCTTTTTTTGCAAATATTTATCTAGTTTTCAGACATTATTTATTGAAAATATTATACTTCCTTCTTGAACTACATCGGCAACTTGTCAAAACACAATTGACAAATATCTGTGGGTATATTCCTAGAATCTACATGCTATTGCATGAATCTAAATCTATCATTAGCCAATACCACATCTTTTGATTATTGAAGCTTTTCAAACTCTGAATTTAAAAAGTATGAATCTTCCAAATATGTTCATTTTCACACTTTATTTGTCCATACAGCTCCTTTGCTTTTCATATATATTTAGAATTAATTTCTGAAAATCTACACAAACAAAAAGAGTCTGCTGATTTGGGGTTTGGAAGGTATTGAATATCTATATAAATATAGGAAGTTGGCCTCTTAAATGGAATTGAGTCTTCTAATCCATAAACACAATATCTACCTCTATATATGTCTCCATTTATGTAGGTCTGCTTCACTTTGTATCATCAATATTTTCTCGTTTTCAACATACACATTCTGCATACGATATGTTAGATTTTTCTCTAAGTATTACATATTTATTGATACCATTATTGATGGCATTATTTTAAAATATCAATTTGCTATCATTGATTGTTAACCTATAGGAATAAAATTTATTTTTTTTAATTTTCCATTTGTACCTTCCAATCATGCTAGCTTATTCTAATTCTAGAACTTTCAAGTAAATACTTTGGTACATTTCATATAAACTAACACATACCTGTAACATACAAAAGAAGACATTTCTGTGCCAACAAACATGAGAAAAAGCTCAACATGAATGATTGTCAAAGAAATGCAAATCAAAACCACAATGAGACACCATCTCATGCCAGTTAGAACGGCGATTACTGAAAAGTCAGGAAACAAAAGATACTAGTGAGGCTGTGGAGAAATAGGAACACTTTCACACTGTTGGTGGGAATGTAAATTAGTTCAACTACTGTAGAAGACACTATGGTGATTCGATCTAGAACCAGAAATGCCATTTGACCCAGCAATCCCATTACTGGGTATATACCCAAAGAAATATAAATTATTCTACTGTAAAGACACATGCAAACATATATTTATTACAGCACTACTTATAATAGCAAAGACATGAAATCAACCCAAATGCCCATCAATCATAGACCAGATAAAGAAAATGTGGTACATATACACCATGGAATGCTAGGCAGCCATAAAAATGAATGAGACCATGTCCTTTGCAGGGACATGGATAAAGCTGGAAGCCAGCATCTTCAGCAAACCAACACAGGAACAGAAAACCAAATACCACATGTTCTCACTTGTAAGTGGGAGTTGAACAATGATAACACATGGACACACACAGAGAAACAACACATACCAGGGCCTGTTGGGGGGCGGGGGATGAGGAGAGGGAACTTAGAGGATGGGTCAATAGGTGCAGCAAACTACCATGGCATGTGTATACCTATGTAACACACCTGCATGTTCTGCACATGTATCCCATTTTTTTTGTAGAAGAAATTAAAAAAAAAGACTTTTATTTTTGTGTTTCCAGTATACATGAAAATTTCTTTATCTTGCTTTATTGCAATGGCTAGCTCCCTCACTGTGATGCTGAATAGCCATAGTGAGAGTAAACTTACTTGCAGCACTTCTTTTAAAATTTCTTTTTGGGCAAACAGCTGTAAAGAAATTATTCCAGCATTTGTTTTTCTTTTTTAAATAGTCTGTATTTAGACCTCAGATTTGAAAAAAAAATCATAGTATTCTAGGTTGACAATTTTTTTTCACTACTTTGAAGAAATCACACTTCATTTTCTTGGCTGGCACAGTTTCTGATGATAAATCTGATGTAGAATATATTTCATATTTTTAATGCAATGTGTCATTTCTCTCTGCTTACATTTGGAAAAGGATATTACCCTTCTGCCAGGTTGATATCATTGGGAAATTGATTCAATCTATTCAATAGTGGAGCTAGATTTGGTTTTGTTGTTGCTCTCATTATTTTCAGTAAATTATAAGTTTTAAACTCTTCTACTGTAAACTGCCACTACCTAGTCTTTTATATTGATGCAGAATCATGGGCTCAAGAATCAGATAAATTTTGCTTCAACTTATTTTTCCAAATTAATGGATCTCTTCCCAGTGTGTGTATGAAAATGTTTGATGCTCATTTCCCAGTGGCTTAAGGGTTTTGTTTCATGTGAAAGATCTCGGGCAGGAGAATCAGTTTCTTGACTCTTCTGTAGTGGCAGCCAATGACCATCTGTTTGCCTCATTCACCTACAGATGAAGTGATCTGTCTACAGTTACTTACCTTGCTCCCAGTCTCTCTTATGAGCATCTCACTGAGGTTTGTTTAAAAAAACTTTCAAGTAATTGCAGTATCTTCTTGTATCTGGGCTTTCAGTTACTCTAAACAGATATATTAATATTTGCTATAATGGGTTGAATGGTGGTGGCTGAAAACATATCCAAATCCTAATTTTCAGGACCTGTGAATGTGACATTATTTAGAAAAAGGGGTTTTGCAGATATAAATAAGTTATGAGTATTTAGATGAAGATCATCTTAGATTTTCTGAATGGGTCTTTAAGACAGATGTCCTTGTAAGAGAAATGCTGAAAGAATTTAGGATGGGCAAAAGAAAAGAAGACATGAACACACAGAGAAAGCAACTGAAGACAGAGACAAAGCTTAGAATAGTGCAGTTACAGTCAAGAAATGCCTGGAACCTACCAGAAGTTAGGAGAAAGACATAGAACATTCCTCCTCAGACTCTCATGAAACCAACCCTGCCGATGCCTTGATTTCACACTTCAGATCCCCAGAACTCTAAAAGAAAAAAAGTTTTAAGTTTTAAGCCACTCATTGTATAGTATATTATTACAATAGCCTTAGGAAACTAGTGCACTTGCCCGCACTTGGCCTTTAGGAATTCACAATTATTTAAGCTGATTTCTTTTCACATGCTTCAATGGAGGCCACCTCTTTTTCTTGTACTCTGCTAAATGTATCCTGTCTCACCTAAGAGAGGCTTGTCACTGTTTGAAATTCTGTTTACTCGGTTGATTTTAACATCAATTATTTGATGGATCAAAGGCAAATTACGATTTTAGCAGGTTATCTGCAGTTTTCTCTTTGTTTGAATGAAAGTGTTCTTCATTTAAAAGAGGATATTGATATAACACATCCTATGAGCAATGCCTCTTTTAATGATATCTCCATGAATAATCTGTAAAATACTCTTCAGCCAAAGAGAATAGCCATGATAGATTGTAGGTTTGAATGGAAATGAATAAAAAATTAGAATATTTTTTTATGCCTTCTACACTGTAAATCCAAGTACACCAAACTTGAGAGGAAAGAAAGTAGATGATGTGTGCCCTCAGAAGAAACCCTGAATGGTGGCTGTGAGCAAGTGACTGCCTTTAATATAGAAGTGTCCTTCACTTAGGGACTGCAAATAGTGAATTTATTACTTTGTATTCTATTGCACTGCCTCTCATTAAGTTGGAATTTATTATAAGATTAAAACTAAATATGAAATAAACAATACAAGCTAGTAGGTAACATTTCTACCAGTGAAATTGAATTCCTAGTATCCCCTTTCTGTAACTGACAAAACCAAGTGATCGCTGGCCTGTGTGAGCAGCCTCCAGGGTGTATAGGCTGGAGAGCTGAGCTCTCAGGAACCACACAGCCAGTGACTTCAATGGCATTTAGTGTCGTGAAAGCACTGGACTCACAGAAGAGCCTCTAGTAATGAGTCCTACAGTACAATACTCAAAATGGATTTCACTTCTTCACAGAAACAGAAAGATGTGAAATAATTAGACATTTCACAAAAATACCTTTGCCATTATTTATAGACATTAAGAACAATGCTGAAGTCAAGCAAGTAAATAAATAGATTATGATTCCCTGCCTAACTGTTTAGAATCATCTTAACCTTGTGGCTAACAGTGTAACTTGTATCTCTATGTCATCTTTGGCCATATTTGTATACTTGTGTAAAAAAATCAGCAGATGTATCACAGACTGCCTGCAGGGGCATTAATTTTCTTTCAAAATAAGTTTTAGTCTATCTCCTATTTCCCAGTATCAACTTAAAAATTAGGTTAAAATAGTGAGAAATGGAAATACAAAAATAATTATTTGAAGTTAATATGTACTGGTTGCCTTCAAAAAAAGTAATCGAATTTAATACATTTTTTATGAAAATGAGGAATATTAATAGTCACCTGGGAGCATCAAAAAGCACACTTTTTTTCGCTATTAAAAACATTTAAATATTCCAAAAATAAGAATTCACTTCAGGAAAAGTTATTTAAAGGCACAAATTAATTTTATTACTGGGGGATAAAATAAATTACCAGAGAATATTAAAATTTTCTCTTTTGTTATATAAGTTAAATAAACAAACACCAACAAAATCTGAGCTATAATACTAGGGCAAACACAAGGCATTTGAATACTGGGTCAATGAGCTTATTGGGATATACAAAATACTGCACTGAATCTTACACTTGAGTGAATTGAAGGCAGCACGCTAATACAGTCATTAGCTACGTGTCTTTGTAAGATTTTTCTCACTTCCTCTTCTATTTTAATTGTTTTTCTTTTTTGCCTTAAATGACATCTACAGACATTGCTTATAACCAAAATTTGGAACAAATCTGGGCTTATAGACTTTAGAATCAGTCTTTGTCAGAGTAAACAGAGGTGGTGAGGTAGCAAAAACAGTCATTTTGTAGGTCTTACACTTAAGAATAGATATGATCTAGGCTGAATTATAAGGTTTCACTGTGTTGCCTCAAACTCTCCTTTTAATACTTGTTTTCTTCCCCCTGTCACCTCTCATCCCTGGCCCAATCTAGCACCCTGATGTTAAACCATTTCACATTTAAATACCTTTCATAGTCTTTATTAATATCAAGTGTCTCTCAATAAAACAGGTTGAAAAAGATACTTAATTTCCTAATTGTAGTAATAAGTATTTGATTACAAAGATGTAAGCATAAAATTGTACTATATTAATTTAATATACAAATAAAAAATTTCACTTTTAAAATTTCAGCAATTGGAAGTTTTGAAAATAAGAGCCATATAGATGTAATGAGTTTGTTACCTTATATCACCCACATTTATTCCTCAACTTACAAAACAATTTTGTTCTCTCTTTTACAAAGTATCTTCTCATATGACAAAGAATAAAATATCACCAAGACCCAAATGTTCTTTCAAGTGTTTCAAGACATTAATGGAAATATGACTTGCTTGCCTGTCTCAAGTCATATAATTATGTTAGATAATAGAAGTATTCCAGCTAAAAGCATTTAAATGGAGCAGAAGCTGCTTTTTTCATGTGGCATTTGAACATATAAACTATTTCAGAAAAATGCTAATCGGCTCTCCTCTCATACTTACTGCCAAACACATTCACAATGCTTCTTTAGGTTTTTGGGTAAAGTCAGTTTCTCAGAGATAGGGGTAGGTTTCTTGACACTATAATTTTCTCAGTAGTACAATTAAGAGAAATGGTTGATAACAAAGATTTTTCTAGAGTGACCGGAAAAACAGAGAGATTGACGCTGTGAAATATTGGCTGAGAAAGTGAAACATAGTCATGTGTACTTTGAGGGTGAACTTTAACTAACAGGAAATGGTGGCAAGCCCCTACATCGTGGCTCTGTTTCAGGGAAATGGATGTGCCATCTACAAGGCTAAACTGAAATGACAAGCCTTTGAGGAAGAGAGAGTAAATGTTCAATCCATTTGGCAGATAATGCAGGTCATGGATTGGTTTATTTAGCTCCAGTTTCACATAAACAATACATGAGCAGAAGCAATGAACCACTGCCAAATTCAATAGGAAATTCCATTTGAGCTTATTTCTACACTCAAGCTTCAAATGGTCACCATTCTCTCACTCCAGCTCTTTGTCACCTTTGTTTCTATCAAGGCTGCCTACGTATTTTGGTAGTTTAGTTAGCAGAATCTATTTTAGTGATATATATTTTCTTTCACAGAATAACCTGAAGCTTCAGCATTGTAAAACGTAATAAATTTTATATATATATATATATTATATAGGTGTATGTATATGGTCATATACATATGTATATATTGTGTACGTGTGTGTATATATATATAATTCATTATATATATAAAGTATTATGTAAAGATAAAAATACAAAGAATGCTCTTTATATTTCTGGGAAAAAAATAGTCAACGTATATCCTATCACGGTAAAAATGAACTTTCCTAACATTTCACGGCCATACGCACATTGCAAACTTAAATAGACCCTCAATGCCCTCAGCAACTAATCATCCATAGACAGCAGCCATGCATGTCTTCTTCTACCTTTGATCCTTAAGTAAAATTTGACTTTGCATTGGTTAGTGTAATGAAATACTAGGTTCCAGTTCTGCTTGACTTCTTGTATCTATTTTATAGATTTTCATGCTATTCTGGAGAGCAAAGCGATGTTTTCCTTTTCAATTTTGAAGAAAATATCTGAACTGCATTTTACCTTCATTTTCTTCGTGAAGGTCAGAGAAAAATATGATAGAGTATTAAGGCTTAAGTTCTTCTCCCAGTCTCTTGTGATCCAAAGCAATAAATTCACTTTAATATCTTAACTAAAATTGTTTTGTCTCTATGTACCAGAATACTTTAAATAGATTATAAGAAAGCAATATCTGATAGAGTACAAAAGGCTTTGTTTACCTCTACTAAAATGCAAAAATTTAAATAGTGTTGCTCAGTTTCCCTTTTATTTTGAAAGCTATTTTGAAAGAGTTTACTTCCCTTTTCCTGTAATTATTTCATTTTGTCTTTCCTTTAATATGGAGTATTATCAAATAGTAAGACACAAACTCCTCAACTTATTGCTTATCCATTCTGCTAATTTTAGCAAAATCAATAATGTAGTAGGTATAATCACCTCACACACACACACATGCATACACTGTTTTGTATTATGTAATGTTTTATATCATATTGTATAAATTACACACATTATAATTTGGCTCAATGAGAAATCAATAAAATGGTCTTTTGAGAATGCTGCTATGAGATCTATATATGAGAGAAATGGGTATATCCAGCTACTCTTTACATTTTTACCTATCAGAAAACAATGATCCAAATATAATTAATATAATTAATTCTGAATTGGTACAGGTTAAATTCATTTTTGGTTCCATTATTCTCTTATGGTGTGTCCTCAGCTGATTGACTGTCTCAGACCCTTGGCTACATCATACAGATCCCCAGCCCTCCACCAGGACTAAATGACTTATTCCCCACATCCAGGGAATGCTGCAGCAGATTGTCCTCAGCTGTCATCTTCTCCAGGACTTGTCCTCTATTGAAGAGGGCTCTCGTGTCCAAGTTAATATGCCCCATCCAGGAGGCAACCCACATGTAATGACTGGCTAATGTGAGGGTATAAAACCCTGCTACCCTCACCCAAACTCCAGAGAACTCTGAAGAGAGATTGATTCTAGTTTCAGAGCTCCCCATGGGTAATCTAGAGCTTTTTTTGTGATGACATCGAAGTCCAAATTCCCCTTCTGCCACACTCTACTTTCTTCCCTTCCCTCAAGGAGTGTTGACACTGAGAATACTGCTAAGTAAGTTTTCTGCACACTAAGGTACATCTCAAGGGGACTTGAGCTGCCAGGATTTATATCAGGATGGGCTCAAGAAAGCAGATGTTACAATGAGACACTGGAGCTAGATTATCCACTGCTCAGTTAGTGATGAGGACATCACCGCTAGCTAAAGATAAAATACAGCACTTAATCTAAGAGCTCCAATAAGCAGACATTCCCAAATTAGGCAAGTCTACTATGCTGAGGTTAACACTGGGACAGAAAAGATTGTTTCCTGATACAAGGGACGATGACATATGGATTAAGGTACTTGAAAATCTCTCATCCCATAATTTCATCCTGTTGAAAGATAATGAGTGCCT
Organism: Symphalangus syndactylus; assembly: GCF_028878055.3. Taxonomy (NCBI): domain Eukaryota; kingdom Metazoa; phylum Chordata; class Mammalia; order Primates; family Hylobatidae; genus Symphalangus; species Symphalangus syndactylus. The sequence goes on along the minus strand of NC_072438.2, from coordinate 84,807,190 downwards.
CCCTTCTCTGAGGATGATGCAGAGGACCTCATCTTGCAATGAAACAAGCGTCTCCTCAGCATCTGCTCACACACTTCTCCTTGTGGTCATGACACACCAAGGATTAGGAAGCACTGGACTTACCTGTAGAGAAAAGCAACTTTACTCAGAAGGAGCTGTAGGATCAAAACAATATGTGCTAGCAGGAGAATGGCAATGTATGGCGGGCTGGATCAAGAGGTTGCTAAATCAGGAAGGTGTGGAAAACTGTTCAAGGGAGAGTTTATCCAGGGATATAAAATCTCCTGGCAAGGACTTTGAGAAATGAAGTAAATATGCTATTAGAACAGATAAAAGAAGCTTGGATAAAAGGACACACACACAAATGAAGAATAAGTGCCTGAGTTGTTACAGTAGACAGTAGAAGACAGGGGTCAAAAGATCTGGAGAAGTAAAAATTATAGAGATTTTATTCTATATAAGGCCAGGAAATCTACCAGGTGACTATAGTCCCTAGGATGGGCCACAGGTTATTTTATTTACCAAAGCAATAAGGAATTCACTAGTGAGTTGGCACCAGTACCACTGGGAAACTTAGTGATGGATGTCACCTATAGGACAGGTGTGACCAGGGGAGATAATGTAGATAAATGAGCACCGCAACCATAGCAACCAGGAAGATAAAAGATAACTAGGAGGCTAATGGCAGTTGCTTCTGAAAAAAAATGTTACAAACACTTGCCCAATTTCTGGATCTGAAGCAATTTTTAGACCTAAAATCCATTATGTGAGGGAGATGCTATGTACCCAGGCAGAAAGATCCTGCAACCCCAGAAGAAGTACATATGCCAATAATGCCCCAGTCTTTTCCCAAAGGTACCTATGGTCACGTACTTGGATAATAGTACACAAAGGGAGAGAAAATATTCAGATTTTTTAAGGACTATTGGATATGATCTTGAGTTGCTACAGATTCTCTTGGATCTAAAGTGTCACCATGAACTCCCTGTTAGAGTGAACGAGCAATTAACAAAGTCTTAATGCAAATCCAGCTCAGTGTGGTCTACTGGGCTGATGGGTAAAGTCCGTGGTCACTTCTCTCACTGCCAATGGATTATTGGAATGGGTTTACTGGGGAGTTGGCAGAATTCCCATATTGGCTTATGGCCAGTAGGGTATGAGTTTCTTATGAGAAAAAAGCTAAATTAAAGCTCCCACACTCTGAGAAAGAGAGTATATAAAGTCTGTAACACATCCCGCTCACTGGAGTAGCAGATATTAGTAACAACCTGTATTAGTTATCTATTTCCCCACTGAAGACTTTTGTACCATTATGTCTCCCTGGAAAATCACATTTCTTCTATTTCTCCTCATAAAGTACTATTAATCTCTCAAACTTAGTTCATTCCTCACTTCTTCCAAAAGCTGTGAAACACTGTGACCCACTTATAAAGCTATCATAATATATACCTTTACTCTGTGGTACTCACCTTCCACACGTGTTTTTTTGATTAATATACAGTCTTATGTACTAGAATACAAGTTCCATCATGTCTATATTTCAGAATCTGGAAATCTCCCTATAATTCTAATAAAGATAATTTACATTGTTGTATAATTTGATATATTTTATAGAAAAAAAGATGCTATTGTACACCAAAAACTTGTAGATTTCATAGTACTTTTCTGTTCTGTTCTTTTTCTTTTCTTTTTTTTGAGACAGAATTGCAATCTTGTCACCCAGGCTGGAGTGCAATGGCATCATCTCGGCTCACTGCAACCTCCACCTCCTGGGTTCAAGCCATTCTCTTGCCTCAGCCTCCCGAGTAGCTGGGATTACAGGTGTCTACCACCATGCCTGCCTAATTTTTGTATTTTTAGTAGAGGCAGGGTTTCACCATGTTGGCCAGGCTGGTCTCCAACTCCTGACCTCGGGTGATCCACTCACCTCGGCCTACCAAACTGTTGGGATTACAGGCATGAGCCACCACACCCAGCTCATAGTACTTTCTAAGGAGAAAAAAAATTTGCTACAATATCCATCTTTGAAAGAGAAAAGAAAAGTGGGCTTTAAACTGTTCAAGAACTAATACTACCCTTGAGAAAATTTAATAAAGGTAGAATTAAATATTATATAAAATCTTATAATGGAAATCTACATATATCTCTGAATGATAAATGAAATAAAATATACTTAATATTCTAGTGGAAAATGATGTGAAATTCCATAAGAGTGCAAAAAGAAGTATGTAACTCTACTTTAGCCCCGGGTGTTAGCCCAGGAAGAGTTTTGAAAAGAAAACAACTGAGTTAAGGATGACAGAGGTTTTACCTAGAAAATATAAAGGGAAGAGCAGAATAAAGTATCATTTATTTAGCACAGTCAGAGTTTTAATTGCTTTAAATACATAATCATATTTATTAGACACAAGTCTGTAAGTGAAGTTCTAAACTCCTACTTTATAGAGAAAGTAGGGAGTGTTTTAATATTTATTATTATGCAATAGGTACAATGTCAGCTTTATATATGTTCTTGTTTAATACTCCATGCAAGAATGTAGATTATATTATGCCATTTTACATTTAAAAAAGCACAAGTTAAAAAGAATATTAATTTGCTGAAAGTCACAGACCAAAAATAATAGTAGAGACAGAATTTGAACCCAAACCTGTTTATTCTTAAAGTTTATTTCTGCTCCACTAATGTGGGAAAAGTCCCTCTAAGTTCGGAAAAAAATCACCATGTGAATTTAAGTAGTTATAAACAAGTTTGGCAGAACATACAATTTGTATTGAACATACATTATTCTACCTGCTGTATACAAGACTCTTTGTACAAACAAACTGTTTTCTAAAGGGGGTCCATAGAAATTGACTATATAGTATTGCTTGGAAAAATATATATTATAATGGGAAAATGATGAAAAAATAGATTATTTAAAGAGTCTTTCTACATTTCACTTTGTATAAGAGTCTTCAATTATGAAGGTCATAGAGATAGGAGGTAATAAAAATGAAATGGAGAGAAAGATTATAAATAGATTCATATAAGAAAATTATCCACGTATTTTCTGAAATATATTGAAGTTATTTTAATGTCTTTTTTATATAATGCATAAAATCTTTTAAAGAGTAATGTGCATAATAATGTATTCAGTAAATCATGTTACTTTTAAAGAATATTTTTAATTTTAAATGTTCATTAATATTACAAGAGTTTATCTTGTCAGAGTCATCGATAACATAGCCCATTGTCTTATTCTAATCCAAGCAGTTAAAATGCAGGGTGAGTGAAATAACCTAATACTTAAGAACCAGGATCTGGAATCCTATAATGATTTATTTATGAGCCATCTGGCTGTATAAACATGATAGCATGGTCAAATGTGCTTTATATACTTGGAAAGAATTATTCAAAAAGTAATAATTAAATTTTATGAGTGAAATCTCAAAGCAAACTAAAAGATTTAGGCAAAAGACTTCTCTCACAAGGAAAAGAACTGTATAAAAATATATTATCTATAATAGAATGCTATTTATGTATATATAATAGAATATTATCCTATTCTGTGTCTCAGTTTCTCTATCTACTTCTCTCTCTACCACAAACACACACACACTTATTACACAAATTTACACCTTAGCAAGGGAGACTTACAATATTAAATCTAGGAGATTATGAATGCAAACAGACACAGCGAGTATGACTTTCACATCCTGGGGTCATAAAGGATGACAGGGTAACCCAAGGGAGTATTGTCTTCCATTTATTTTATTACCACCATTAATCAATTTTTACCTCCCCATCTGTCACATGCCTTTTGAGGATGTGCACAAATGGATGTCATATGTAGGAGGTGGTGGAGAATGGTATAAAACCATTTCTGTCTCTAAGGCACAAATTATTATTTTAAGCACTGCTTATATGAGAGTACAATAAATTTTGCCATGTGTTGCTATCTAAGGACCAATTTAAATTTGAAGTAATATATGCTATTACATTTTCCTCTAAAACAACATTCACACACATATATAATTGTTTTAACTTTTTTTTTTCCTTTCGAACTCACATTTCATTTATTTACTTTCAAATTTGGGTCCTTGCAGATAGGAAGCTAATAATAAAACAGTGAAGCTATGTATTTTTATTATTTATATCCAAGGCATTCTAATTTTCTTCTAAGTTATGTTTCAAATTCTTACCAACACTTTTTAAAAGAAGTAGAAGGCATATAAATTATAACAAGCTCAAAGTCTTTTTCATAATAAAAAAGTGACACTCTCGACTACAGCCATAAATGAAAATGGAAATCATTCCATAATTTGTATTCAATTCATAACCCAGGGCAACTAAAATTAAAAGCAAAATTTAAACCAACTTGAGGACATATGGATACAAATGTGATAAGTTGGAATTGTATCCTATCATCTCATACCATATCATTACATTGGTTGTTTGCTGCACAATTTTTGATGGCATTCACATTTACTATAGTTTAAATGGTGTCTCCAACCACCATCGAGTTGTGTAACATGGCAGCCTTGACATTTATATGTTACGGCTGTCAATTGTATCTACAACAATGAAAGACAAAACTTACTAAAGTCCATGGAAATTTCAGACACTTGGGCTTCGTACAATAACAATTACAAATACCATTTATCTTTGTTTTCATATTAATAACCTATTTTTATTGTTATGCAAACGAATAATTTTATCAATTGAATAATGTAAACTCAGATAATCTGCACAACTAAATAAATATACAGAGAGAAAATAAATTTTGATTCACACCTATGGGGGTAAAATGGTTTTTATACCCAAGAAGCATTTGGAGGAAAAAAAGCACTCAAATATTTGCAAGTATAAAATCATGGAACCAACCTAAATGCCCACAAATCAATGAGAGGATAAAGAAACTGTGGTATATAGATATATAAATGTGGTATATAGATGGAATACTACTCAGCCCTAAGAAGGAATGAATTAAAGGCATTCGCAGTGACCTGGATAAGATTGGAGACTATTATTGTAAGTGGAGTAACTCAGGAATGAAAAACCAAACATTTTATGTTCTCACTGATACGTGGGAGCTAAGCTCTGCGGACACAAAGGCATAAGAATGATACAACGGACTTTGGGGACATGGGGGTAAGAATGGAAGGGTATGAGGGATAAAAGACTACAAATAGGGTGCAGTGTGTACTGCTCTGGTGATGGATGCACCAAAATCTCACAAATCACCACTAAAGAACTTACACACGTAATCAAACACTACCTGTACCTCAATAACCTATGGAAAAAAATATTTGCAAGTATTTAGCATATTCCTAAAACATTCTTATGTTTAAATATTTTATATGAATACACATATATGCAATTCATATCTAACAATGAATTATACAGGATATAATGCAGAAATATACCAGTAATATGCTATTTTTGAAGTTATTTTCTCTTTTTTGGAGAAAAGACATACACATTTATCTAACATGTATATGAAGGAGTCTTGAGAATGAAAGAATGAAGACCCAACTGCTCAATGAGTTACAGAAACTTGTTTTTGTTTTTTTTCTCAACTTCCATCTTAGATTCCAGAAATACACGCGAAGATTTGTTAACTGGGTATATTGCGTAATGCTGAAGTTTGGGATACAAATAATCACTCAAGTGCTGAGCAAGGTACCCAACATTTAGATTTTTAGCCCTTGACCCCCTCCCTCCCTTTCCCCTCCAGTAGTCTCCAGGGCCTATTTAGATTTTTAGCCTTTGCCCCCTCTCCCTTCCTTCCCCCTCTGGTAGTCCCCAGGGTCTATTGTTTCCATCTTTATGTCCATGAGTACGCAATGTATAGCTCTCACTTGTAAGTAAGAACATGATGTATTCAGTGTTTGTGTTTCTGCATTAATTCACTTGGAGTAATGACCTTCAGCTGCATCCACGTTGCTGCAAAGAACATAATTTCATTCTCCTTTTTGGCTATGTCATATTCCATGGTGTCTATGTGCCACATTTTCTTTATCCAATCCACCATTGATGGGCACCTAGATTGATTCCATTTCTTTGCTATTATGAATAGTGCTACAATGAAAATATGAGTTCATGTGTCTTTTTGGTAGAATAATTTGTTTTCTTTTGATAAATATGCAGTAATAGGACTGTTGGGTTGAATGAGTTCTAAGATCTTTGAGAAATCTCCAAACTGCTTTCCACAATATCTGGAATAATTTACATCCCCACCAACAATGTATAAGCATTTCATTTTCTCTATAGTATCACCAACATCTGTTGTTCTTTGATTTATTAATAATAGTCATTTTGACTGGTGTGAGATGGTATCTCATTGTGGTTTTGATGTATCTCTTTTATGATAAGTTATGTGGAGCTTTTTCTATGTTTGTTGGCTGCTTGTATGTCTTATTTTGAGAAGTGTCTGTTCATGTCTTTTCCCCACTTTTTTAATGGGGTTATTTGCTTTCTGCTTATTTCTCTAAGTTCCTCATAGATTCTGCTGGTAAGAACTGCCTTCTTTAGTATGTCAGTTGCATATTTTAACTACAGAATTCCTGCTTGATTCCTTTTAATTATTTCAATATTTTTATTAAACGCATCGAATATGCTTCTAAATTCCTTCTCTGTGTTATCTGGAATTTCGTTGAGTTTCCATTTTGCATTCAGTCTGAAAAGTCACATGTCTATGTCTCTACAGCATTGTTCACTGGTTCCTTATTTGGTTTGTTTGGTGAGGTCAAGTTTTCCTGAATGGTCTTAATGCTTGTGGATGTTTCTTGGTGTCTGGGCATTGAAGAGTTGGGCATTGAAGAGTTAGGCATTTATTGTCTTTGCAGTCTAGGCTTATTTGTACACATCCTTTTTGGGAAGTCTTTCCAAGTATTTGAAGCGACTTAGGTGTTATGATTTAAGTTTTGGTCACTGCAGACATATCTGCATTAGGGGGGACTCTGAGTCCAATAATGTTGTGGTTCTTTTAGACTCATAGAGTTACCACTTTGGTGGTTTTGAATAAGATCTGGGAGAATTCTCTAGATTACCAGATGAAGACTCTTGTTCTTTTCTTTCAGTTTCTCCTGAGAAAACAGAATTTTGCTCTCTGTGCTAAGCTTCCTGGAGCTGGGAGAGTGGTGACACAAGCACCCCTGAGGCCACTATCACTATAACTCTGCTGGGTCAGACCTAAAGCAAGCACAGCACTGTTTCTCACACAAGGCCTGCAGTAGGCACTGCCTGGCTACTGCCTATGTTCACTCAGAGACCTAGTGCTCTACAATTAGCAGATGGCAAAGCCAGTCAGGCTTGTGTCTTTCCCTTCAGGGCAGCAAGATACCTCTGTCCCCATATGTGGGCTAGGGCCTAGAGTCAGAAACCTTAGGAATCTACCTGGTGCTCTATTCTACTGTGGCTGAGCTGACAACCACGCCATAGACAAAGTCCTTCCCACTCTTTCTTCCCCTTTCCACAATCAGAGGAATCTCTCCTCATGGCCACCACAACCCCAGGTCCACAGCAATTACTGCTTGGCTACTGCTGATGTTCACTGAAGGACCAAAAACTCTTCAGTCAGTTTGTAGTAAATGTCAGGAGGCCTGAGAGTCTCCCTTTGGGTAATTGGACTCCCATCTGGCCCTGGGTCAGGTACAGAAATGTCATCTAAGAGTAAAGGCCTTGAATTGGGGACCCTAAAACCCTCCTTGGTGCTCTCCCCCATTGTGGTCAAGCTGGTACCCAAGCTGATTTTTGGTTCTCATGAAGGTGCTTTTTCAGTTGATGAGTGTTCAATTTCATCTTCCTTTGGGGTGGATGATCAGTATAGACTTCCATTCAGCCATCTTGCTCCCCACCATCCCAACTTTTATTTTAGTTATGAGGGTACATGTGTAGGTCTGTTACATGGGTATATTGCATTATTGTATTAGTCCATTCTCATGCTGCTAATAAAGACACACCCAAGACTGGGTAATTTATAAAGGAAAGAGGTTAGTTGACTCACAGTTCAGCATGGCTGGGGAGGTATCAGGAAACTTATAATCATGGCAGAAGGCACCTCTTCACAGAGTGGCAGAAGAGAGAATCAGTGCCGAGTGAAGGGGGAAGCCCCTTATAAAACCATCAGATCTCATGAGAATTCACCCACTATCATGAGAATGGTATAGGGGGAAACTGCCCCCATGATTCAATTACCTCTCGCCAGGTCTCTCCCACAATATGTGGGGATTATGGGATTACAATGTAAGATGAGAGTTGGGTGAGGGCACAAAGCCAAACCATGTCAGTTATGCTGAATTTTTGCATACAGATCCTCTCACCCAGGTAGTGGGCATGATACTTAGAAAGAGTACTTATGAAAAACAAACAAAAAAACCACCTAAATTTTAATAAGAACAGTTAGCTTTGTAGCATTAACTCACCCTAGTCTGATTCCTCTTTCTGGAGCTATGTGGTATCCCTATGGCTTCATAGCTATTGCAGCTCTGAAAATCAGCAGCCTATCAGGTATTGAAAGGGACAACTTGTGTATCACAAAGAGCCTCATCTTCATAAAATTATTATTATTTGCCTTTCAGAAGCTTTCTGAAAATTTCATTTCTCAAGTCTTATCCTTTTTTGACCCTAATCGGAGCTTGCTTGCATGTACAACAATATCCCTAGGCTGTTTGTTGAAACTAATCAGCAACCATTATTTAACATGGTGGTTGCCTGAGGTGGCATTACCAATTGTTGGTAACAAGAGGCTTACCAAAAAACTTAGAGTAACTAAAAACATAAATAATCTGCCTACAGCAGGCTTTGAATGCCACTAATATATGACTGGGAGTCTAGAATGCCACAAACATGTGCAATACTCTGGCATACCCAAGAAAGATCTGGGAAAGCCAAGATGTTTTACCTTTGAATAACCTTGCTGTGCTGTGTAAGAAAGAAGCAAAAGATAAAGTAGAGATATAAACTGTCCCAATGTAGTTTTTAAAGCATTCCATAACACACAAAGGACTTCAGAATAGAATGGTAGACATATTTGTTCAAAGGATGTAAGAAAACTTCTGTAAGCTAAGATAACCAATCATAAAATTCAGTAGCTGCACACAACAAAGAATATAGATTTTACAGCATGTGTCCCAGAAAATTATTAAACAAGCAACAAAAGTAAGCTTTGGGGAGAGAGATATCTTATTTCCAGAATTGACACATTATATTATGTAAAATATCCAGTTCAAAATAAGAAATTATGACACTTAAAGAAACAGATATGTATGGCCCATACACAGAAAAAAAGTCAATGGAAACAGTCTATAAGAAATACGGATGTTAGACTTACTAGACAAGGAGTTTAAATCAGCTATTGTAAATATGTTCAAAGAACTAAATGTTATCATGACTAAAGAATTAAAGAAAAGTATAAGAATAATGTCTCATCAAATAGAAAATATCAATAAATAGAAATTACTTTTAAAAATAAATATTCTGGAGCTCAAATGTACAAAAGCTCAAATAAAAAATCTGAAAATAACAAAAACTGAAGTGTGTTTAACAACACATTCAAAGTGGCAGTAGAAAGAATTAGCAAACTTATAGATAGATCAAGAGAAATTATTCAATATAAGAAATGGAAAGAAAAAAGAATGAAGAAAAATGGACAAAACCTCAGAGACCTGTGAAAAAACATTATGCATACATTCATATGCATAATGGGATTCTCATTATGGATAAAACAAAATAAAATTGGCAAAAAGAATACTTAAAGCAATAATGATGAAAACTTCTCCAACTTGATGAAATACATTAATCTCAACATCTTAGAAGCTTAATAAGCAGCAGGTAGGAGAAACTCAGAAATTCAAACCTAGACACATCATAGTCAAACTGTTGGGAACCAAAGACAAAACTTCAAAGCAGCAAGAGAAAAGATACTCATCATGCACTCAGGAGTCCTCATTAACACTAACAGTTGATTTTTATCAGCAACTATGGAATCCTGAAGACAGTGAGACAACACATCTGAAGAGCTAAAAGAAAAAGTTTGTTAAACTAGAATCTATAAACTGCAAATCTATTTGATAAATTAAAGGGTAGTTAGGACATTCCAAGAAAAACAAAAGCATAAAGATTTCTCATAGACCTATTCTACAAAAATTAATAAAGGATGCATTCAACTGAAAAAAAGACATCTGAAAGTAACTTGATTCCACACAAAGAGCATTGATAAAGTTAACTATACAGGTGAATATACAAGGCAGTATAAAAGTTTTTCTAAATTTGTAACTCTTTTTCTATCTAATTTAAAAGACAATCCAATAAGGTAGTAATTATTAAACTGTATTGATGGACCTATAATATATAAAGACAGGAGTTGTGTGGCAATTTTAGCACTAAGGAGAAGGGAGTGATCTAAGCTATATTAGGGCAGAAATTTTGTATATTATTGCAAACCAGTTTATATTAATCTGAAATAGATTTGAAGTTTTCAGTTAAGATGTTAATTATAATCCTCAGGACACCCACTAAGAAAATACCTCACAAATTATTATGAAAACAACAAGGGAATTAAAATAGCATACTAGAAAACATATTTAACACAAATATGGCATTAGTGGAGAAATAGGAGAACAAAAACAAAACAAGACATATGGAAAATGAATAACAAAATAGAAGACGTATGTCTGATATGGTTTGGCTGTGTCCCCACTCAAATTTCATCTTGAATTATAGCTCCCATAATTCTAACATAGTGTGGGAGGGACCCAGTAGAAGGTAATTGAATCATGGGGCGGGTCTTTCTCATGCTGTTCTTGTGACAGTGAAAAGTCTCATGAGATCTGATGGTTTTATAAAGGGTAGTTCCCTTGCACACGCTCCCTTGCCTGCCATGTAAGATGTCCCTTTCTTCTTCCTTTGTCTTCTGCCATGGTTGTGAGGCCTCCCCAGTCATGTGGAGCTGTGAGTCAATTAAGTCTCTTTCCTTTATAAACTACCCAGTCTCAGGCACATTTTTATTAGCAGCATAAAAACAGCAAATTGGTACTGGGAGTGAGGTGCTGCTGTAAAGATATCCAAAAATGTGGAAGCAACTTTGGAACTGAGTAACAGGAAGTGGTTGGAAGAGTTTGGAGGGCTCAGAAGGAGATAGGAAAATGTGGGAAAGTTTGGCACTTCCCAGAGACTTGTTAAATGGCTTTGTCCAAAATGGTGTTAGTGATATGGACAATAAAGTCCAGGCGGAGGTGGTCTCAGATGGAGATGAGGAACTTGCTAGGAACTGGAATAAAGGTCATTCTTACTATGTAAAGAGACTGGTGGCATTTTGCCCCTGCCCTAGAGATCTGTGGAACTTTGAACTTGAGAGAAATAATTTAGGTATCTAGAGAAGAAATTTTTAAGTGGCAAGTCACTCAAGAGGAAGCAGAGCATAAAATTGTGGACATTTTGCAGCCTGATGATGTGATAGAAAACAAAAATCCATTTTGGGGGGAGAAATTCAAGCTGGCTGCAAAAACTTGCATAAGTAACAAGGAGCCAAATGTTAATCACCATGACAATGGGGAAAATGTCTCCAGGGTATGTCAAAGAACTTCACTGCACCCCTTCCCATCACAGGCCTGAAGGCCTAGGAGGGAAACATGGTTTCATGGGCTGGGTCCATGGCTTCCCTGCTCTATGCAGCCTCAGGACATGGTGCCCTGCATCCCAGCTGCTTCAGCTTCAGTTTTGAATAAAAGGGGCCAATATATAGCTCAGACCATTGCTTCAGAGCGTGCAAACCCAAAGCCTTGGTGGCTTACATGTGGTGTTGTATCTGTGGGTGAAGAGAAGTCAATAATTGAGGTTTGAAAACTTCCACCTAGACTTCACAGAACATATGGAAATGCCTAGATATCCAGGCAGAGGTTTGCTGCAAGTCTGAGCCCTCATGGAAACCCTCTGCTAGCGCAGTATAGAAAGTAAATGTGGGGTTGAAGCCCCATACAGAGTCCCCAAAGCGGCACTGCCTACTGGAGCTGTGAGAAGAGCACTACTGTCCTCCAGATCTCATAATGGTAGATCCACTGACAGCTTGCACTATGCACTGGAAAAGCCACAGACACTCATCACCAGTCTGTGAAAGAAGCCAGGAGGGGAGCTGTACCCTGAAAAGTGACAAGGGCAGAGCTGCCCAAGTCCATGGGAGCCCATCTCTTGCATCAGCATGACCTGGATGTGAGACATGAAGTCAAATAATTTTTAAGTTTTAATGACTGCCCCACTGGATTTCAGACTTGCATGGGACATGTAGTGGCTTTTCTTTGGCAAATTTCTCCAATTTGGAATAGGTGTTTTTATCCAATACCTGTACCCTCATTGTATCTTGGAAGTAACTAACTTGCTTTTGATTTTACAGGCTCATAAGCAAAAGAAACTTGCCTTGTCTCAGATGAGACTTTGGACTTGGACTTTTGGGTTAATGCTGGAATGAATTAAGACTTTGGGGGACTGTTGCAAGGGCATGATTGTGTTTTTAAATGTGAGCACATGAGATTTGTGAGGTAGCAAGGGCAGAATAATAGGGTTTGGCTCTGTGATCCCACCCAAATCTCACCTTGAATTTTAATAATCCTCATATGTAAAGGGCAGGGCCAGGTAGAGATAATTGAATCATGGGGCAGTTTTCCCCATACTGTTCTCATCATAGTGAATAAGTCTCATGAGATCTAATAGTTTTATAAATGGGAGTTCCTCTGCACAAGCTCTCCTGCCTGCCACCATGTAAGATGTGACTTTGTTTCTCCTTTGCCTTCCACCATGATTGTGAGGCCTCCCAACCAGGTTGAACTGTGAGTCCATTAAACCTCTTTTCTTTATAAATTACCCAGTCTCTGGTATGTCTTTATTAGCAGCATGAAAACAGACTAATACAATATCCTAACTTATCAATAATTACATTAATTGTAAATAGACAACATTTAAATCAAAAAGCAGGAATTAGCAGAATGGATTAAAAAAAGAAGCAACTTTCAGCCAGGCACAGTGGCTCATGCCTGTAATCTCAGCATTTTGGGAGGCCAAAGCAGGTGGATTACCTAAGGTCAGGGGTTTGAGACCAGCCTGACCAACATGGTGAAACCCTGTCTCTACTAAAAATACAAAAATTAGCCCAGCATGGTGGTGGGCACCTGGAATCCCAGCTCCTTGGGAGGCTGAGGCAGGAGAATTTCTTGAACCCAGGAGGTGGAGGTGGCAGTGAGCCAAGATGATGCCATTGCACTCCAGCCTGGGTGACAAAGTGAGACTCTGTCTCAAAAAAAAAAAATTCAACTAAATGCTATCTCTCAGAGATACACTTTAGATTGAGAGATACAAATAGGTTGAAGTGAATGGATAAAAAAGATATTCCATGTAAATTATAATCAAAAGAATAGCCACACTAATAATAGACAAAATAAACTTTCAGACAAAAATTATTACTACAGACAAAGAAGAACATTTAAAAATGATAAAAGAGTCAATCCATCAGAAAGGCATAACAATTATAACATATATGAACCTACAAACTGATCCACATAATATATAAAGCAAAATCTGAGAAACTGAAGAAACAAATGGGTAATTCAACAACATTTGGAAATTTAAATACTCCACTTTCAATAATAAATAGATAAATGAGGCAGAAAATGCAAAAGGGAATAAAAGACTTGAACAACACTATAATCTGTAATATAGAGGCCTAACAGACACCTATGGAACATTTCAGCCAACAATGGAATATACTGTTATGGTTTGGCTGTGTCCCCACCCAAAGCTCTTGAACTGTATCTCCCAGAATTCCCACATGTTGTGGGAGGGACCCAGGGGGAGATAATTGAATCATGGGGTCCAGTCTTTTCTGTGCTATTCTTATGACAGTTAATAAGTCTCATGAGATCTACTGGGTTTATCAGGGATTTCTGCCTTTGCTTCTTCCTCATTTTTCTCTTGCTGCTGCCATGTAACAAGTACCTTTCGCCCCCTGCCATGATTCTGAGATTTCACCAGCCATGTGGAACTGTAAGTTCAATTAAAGTTCTTTTTCCTCCCAGTCTTGGGTATGTCTTTCTCAGCAGTGTTAAAATGCACTAATACATATACATTCTTTTTCTTTTTCTTTGTTTTTTTTTGGGGGACAGAGTCTCACTCTGTTGCCCCGATTGGAGTGCAGTGACATCATCTTGGCTAACTGCAACCTCAAACTCTGCCTCCTGGGTTCTAGAGATTCTCATGCCTCAGCTTCCCAAGTAGCTGGGACTACAGGCGTGCAACACCATGTGTGGGTAATTTTTTTGTATTTTTAGTAGAGACATGGCCAGGCTGGTCTCAAATTCCTGACCTCAGGTGATATGCCCACCTCAGCCTCTCAAAATGCTGGGATTACAGGCATAAGCCACCATGCCCAGCCCACATTCTTTTTTTTTTTTTTTTGAGTTTAAATGCATTTTATTTTTAGACAACCTACATGACACGTTTTTCTTAAAAACAATGCATCCACTCCATGCACCCACAGTCAAAATAAATGAAGAGCTCAAGATGACACCCATTCTTAAGCGCACAGGAAACATACTCCAGAATAGAACATATGTGGAGTGGGACCAAAATGGCTGACTAGAAGCCGTGGTGACTGGAGGCGCCCAGAGAAAAGAACCAAACAAGTGTGCAAATCCTGCAAAGGCAATCAAGGTGTCCAGGTCCTGTCACCAGGACTGACTAGGCAGCTGGCATGACCCATGGAGAGGATGGAAGAGCAGGGTGGTGCTGTGACCCACCTGAGAGCCACATGGGGCAGGGATGCCTTGACACTTAGCCAAGGGAAGCGGTGAGTGAGCATGCTACTGAGCCTGGAGAACCATGTTTTTTTTTTTTTTTCTCAGAACTGTGCAACCCATGGATTGGAAGATTCCACTTGTGAGCTAGAACCAGAAATACCATTTGACCCAGCAACCTCATTACTGGGTATATACCCAAAGGATTATAAATCATTCTACTATAAAGACACATGCACATGTATGCTTATTGCAGCACTACTCACAATAGCAAAGACATGGAACCAACCCAATGCCCATCAGTTATAGATGGGATAAAGAAAATGTAGTCCACATGCATCATGGAGTACTATGCAGCCCTAAAAAGGATTGAAATCATGTCCTTTGCAAAGACATGGATGAAATTGGAAGACATTATCCTCAGCAAACTAATACAGGAACCAAAAACCAAACACAACGTGTTCTCACTCATATGTTGGAGCTGAACACTGAGAACACATGGACACAGACAGGGGAACAACATACAGCAGGGCCTGTCACGAGGGTGCAAGGGAAAGGAGAGCATCGGGAAAATAGCTAATGCATGTGGGGTTTAATACCTCGGTGATGGGTTGATTGCTGCAGCAAACCACCATGGCACACATTTACCTAAGTAAAAAACCCACACACTCTGCACATGTATCCCAGAACTTACAGTAAAATGTTTTTAAAAAGAAAAGAACATATGTTATACCATAATGCAATACTCAATGAATTTTAAAATACTGAAATAATACAAAGTATCTTGTTCAATCACAATAAAATTATATTTGAAATTAATAACAAAGGAAATTTCAGGAAATAAAAATTATGGAGAAATTAATCAACACACTCTAAATAACTAATAAGTCAAAATATAAACTACCAGAGAAATTAAAAAATACTTGAGATGAATGAAAATGTAATACAACATGACAAAATTTATAGTACTTAAAGTAGTGCTTAAAGGAGAATGTATAACCGTAAATGTCTGCATTAAATAAAAAGATCTCTAATCCAAACCCAATTTTTGACCCCATGAAAGCAGAAAAAGTAGAGGAAATTTAACTCAAAGGAGGCCAAAGAAAATAATTAATATAGACCAAAGAGGAAATAAACGAAACAGAAAATTATAAACAATAGAGAAAATAAAACCAAAAGTTGTTTCTTTGAAAAGATCAACAACTGGCTATGCACTTTCAGCTTAATTTCGACTTGCAAAATAGACTCTTTGGATTTCTATTTCAATAATTTTATGTGTGATCTAGCAGGTGAGAAAATATGTTCTTAGCCTTGGGGCCCTATCTAGCACTCTTGAAACCATATGGCAGAGTAAATTCAAGGCAGTGTAATTATAGACACTAAAAAAAGATTTTGGGTGGACTGATTTTATTGATATCCTTAGGATCCAAGTTACCAGAAAAATGTATTCTAAATATGTAAAATAATTCTTACGGGAAAGAATTAGTTGTAGGAACAGTGCTATGTGTTTCTTCTCATAGATAGAGGTGCTAATGTGGGAAGAGGTATGCAAATGGACAGAATTAGCTGGCTTGCACAGCAGCTGGGAGGTAAAAGAAATAAAATTTTACAAAATTTTCCAGAATTTTCTGTCTGTCAAATCTGAACAATAGCAGTCATATGGTTTTTTTCCCAAAATAATGGCCATTTTTTTATTTAACAAGCTTACCATTATTGTATCTTTTATTTTCATTTTCCATAAATAGGATTTTTATCAATTTAATGATGAGGAAAAACATATGTTTCCTGGGTCTCATTATTCTATCCATAGTAGGTTAGAGCTATAAGCCTACCTATAATGATTGAATAATTATTAATATTATCAAAAATATACTAATTGTATTAGATCAGTTACCAGGTGGTAAACAATCTGGTCAAGCAATCCCTTTTAAGGATATCTTCAACACATAGAGTGCATGGAATATAGTAGGCACCCAATAAATACTGTTTTAATAAAGGGATGGAACGACGTAGGTTCAACATGTCTGGCTTAATGAGCAGGTGGTATTTAAATAAATATCAAAGAAATGATTAAAATTATTATCTAAAAGTATG
The DNA here is from genome assembly GCF_028878055.3 of Symphalangus syndactylus. Lineage (NCBI taxonomy): Eukaryota > Metazoa > Chordata > Mammalia > Primates > Hylobatidae > Symphalangus > Symphalangus syndactylus. The sequence continues at coordinate 84,790,333 of NC_072438.2, read as the reverse complement.
AAACACTTAAGTGGGATGCAATATCCAAAAATTTGTTGTGCTTACAATTCTGTGTATGGTGTTGTACTACATATACATTGCTGCATACTATAACACTTATTATCACAGTGACTTAGAATATCATTTGTCTATAAACAGAATAAAATTCATAAACTTAACATTTGATTTTTAATAAAAAATTGTCTGAATTTGCAAATTTAATAAATTTCATATCAAATAATAGCAATAAAACTCAACATAACCTTTTTTTCTGAAATAGCAGCTTTCAACTTTTTCATTAAAAGCAGGTGATTTGAGTCATTAAAAATAAATTTAAAAGGAGCAATTCTATTCCTTAAGATTTAATTACTAAAAACCAAAGTATAATTATTTTACTTCAAGATTCCTAGCATAGAAGGTGGCAATAAATAGATCTAAAAGATGAGTATGTGTAACTTTATCTTAAGAGCTGGAAAATACGATTCACACTGTTCTCTCTTTTCCTGGATATTGGATGCCCAGGGCAGTGCTCCTATCAGCGTGGTCTTACAGAATGTTACAGGAGGAATACCATGTTAATGGCTTCAGCACGTGATGTGATCAGTCAACAACTAAAATATGGCTTCAGAATTATGAAAAAAACTGCATATCAACATTGAGTAACCATAGTGTCGAACAGATATTTTTTGTTAAATACATCAATTATCAGATAAGAAGTATCACTCCCTTAGGGCCAGAATATTAGGATAAGGGTCCTAGTCATGATAACCCTATTACATAATTAAAAGCTTAAAATCAACTGTAGTGAGTTGTTGAACTTATTCAAGTCTGGTATATAAGTACTTAAATACTTATATAGCATTAACTTTTAAAAGTGTAAGAAAAACTGGACTTGTGGATTCTAATCTCTCTTTATATTAATGAGGATACTGTGGGGCAGTTCTTAAGATCGGTTTTCTACATTATGATTACACTTTGGAGTAACAAAATATATATTTTTTCAATAATGGAAAACCTTCTAATATACTTTATATCAACAGTGTAAAACTGTTTCTCTAATTTTCAACATAACATCTTATGCAATCTTCCCTCCAAAAATATGTGGAGGCACTAATTTTGACTTCTTCCCTTTTTGTGTTTCACTTTACTCTCAGAGCTGTTACTTTAAAATGCCATTAGAAATACAATAGCAACATTTCAGACAACCTAAAGAGAGAGAGAGTACTATGACGCTCCTCAGATTGAAAAACGGAAATGCTGAAATACTATCAGTAGGATTTTCGCTAAGAAGTGACTACAGCAGTGGCACTGAGTTATACATTCCTGCTTTCATGGCTAAGTCCTTCAAGTATTTGCTCAAGTGATACTTGGCCCAGTGGGGTCTATAACCACCATGCAATGAAAAAGTGCACTCCACCTTGGACATTCCAATCTCCCTTATCATGTTTTTATCTTTCCAATTTCTTTTCAACAGTTTTCAATTTCTAACATAGTGTATGTTTTACTTGTTTGTTGTCTATGGTCTATACAAATAGAATATAAGTTAGCTCTGTTCAGAAAGATTTTTATTTTGTTCACTGATATCTCAAGCACCTAGGACAAAGCCTGGCACACAATAGGTACACAGTAAATATTTGCTGAAAAGATGCATAAAAGATCACAAAAGTTTATGTAAGCATATCTCCTAAACAAAAATCCAGTTAACAGACATCCTCCCTAGTTATAGAAAAATAGCTTTTAAATAGGTTTGAAAAATGTAGCAAAGAATGGCTGCTCATGGTCCCAAATCATGAGCACTCCTAATTTTTTTGAAATTAAATAGTAATAACAAATAGAATAACTTGAAAACACATTTATACAAAACCAGAAAGGGAAATTTTTCTCTGCGTCCACTGGTCTATACATTATCAGTGGAATAAGAGCCCACCTCACTGCCACGGGCAAGATTTGGGGGAGGAAAGTGAAGAACTTGGGGGAGGAAATTCCATTTTTTTATTGACCTCCATTTTTACATTTTAACATGACTTGGGCAAGGATTTTCTTCTTGGGCTATGTATCAATAAAACAACACACTAACTTTGAGGTCGCTTGAAGGAGTAAGAATTGCACTGGGGGTTGAACTATCACTAGCTTCTCTCTCTCACATTTGTGGGTTTCTTTTTCCTCCTTTGGCAATAAAACTCTGAATGGGTTGAGAATCACTTTACATACTTTAGACGTTATGTTTTAGTAAGGAAGATAAAAAGATAATTTACAATTCATACTTCCTGAATTTGGACTTCAGCCTTAAGTTTTTTTTTCTCTTCCCTGCATCCTTCCTCCTAACGCTTGGCTTATCTGCCTACTTCTTGGATTCAGTTTCTGATGAGCCCTGATAATGGGGCAGAGTACGCTGCTCCTGATTTTAGGCTCTTGATTCCTAACAAGGTGGGCACTTTGCTCTGTTTTGGTAAGGAGTGCAATTTAGTTGTTGGCAGATGATTTTTAAAGGGCCAGAGAGTAAATATGTTTTGTTTGTTTGTTTTGAGACAGTCTCGCTCTGTCACCCAAGCTGGAGTGACAGAGCTCATTGCAAGCTCCGCCTCCCGGCTTCACGCCATTCTCCTGTCTCAGTCTCCCGAGTAGCTGGGATTACAGGTGCCCACCACCACGCCCGGCTAATTTTTTTTATTTTTAGTATAGACGGGGTTTCACCGTGTTAGCCAGGATGGTCTCGAGCTCCTGACCTCGTGATCTGCCCACTTCGGCCTCCCAAATGCTGGAAGTACAGGCATGAGCCACCACACCCGGCCCAGAGAGTAAATATTTTAGGCTCTGAGGGCCATATAGTCTCTGTCACAACTCAATTCTAGCATGAAAGCACCAAAGCAGCCACAGATAATGTGTAAAGAATGGGTGTGTATATGTTCCACTAAAACAGTGTAACTTTACTCCAAAAATAGGTGGCCAGTTGGATTTAGCCCCCTTCTCAGTCTTTAGTATAGGGTAGAGAATGTGACTTTTCCCATCCTGCTGAGTGCACCGCTATCTCCATCTCAGGCTTCCTGGAATGTGGATGGGAGGCAAAATGGCCAACTTGGCTTTCATATGAGCTTGTATGAAGCTCTCAGGCCTAGGAAAATATGATTCCAATGATGAGTTTGGCTTTTTAAGAGTGGGGCCTGGTGAAATCCAGGCAATATGGTGTTGGTCTGTCTGTTCAGCTATTAGAGAAGTGAACACACTTTTTAATTTGTTTCCTTTGCTTCATTTATACTGAAATCACTGTTTTTCAATTTTTTGGGACTCAAACAGAAGCTGATAAAATTTCTCTATCCTAATGAGTTTAATCATTTCTACTTTTTTATATTTATTAAAGATCCTTTTCATAGTTATTAAATGTGCTTTTGAAAACATTTTAACAAGTATGTAATAAGCAAGCATCAATATATAGATTATTATTTTAGGTTAATATCAAATTATATAAAACATGCAGCTATGAGAGTACAAAGGTATCCCTAAATTTACATTGTTTCCCAAATTCTGAGATGTATGTGTGTATTTTTTTAATGGTGTTAATATCATCAGCTTACTTGCTCATCGTTCTAAAACTGGAATAATGGTAAAAACAAACAAACAAACAAACAAACTCTTATTGTTCCTGAATCTTAAGCATCAAATAGCCACGTTTGACTGGTTTACTTTGGAGTCTCCCTTGAATTATGTCCGTTTATTTCAGGAGTTATCTCCCTACATTGAAGCATGTCCTTCTATTGCAGCAACTAATTAACAGAAGGAGGTAGGTAAAAATTACAAAATCTTAAGTTCTTAAAAATGTTGTCTTTTAAAGGTCTAGCTTAATATGGTCTGAATTGGGATTTATTTAAATCAATTTCATAGGGGGGAATCGGATATTTATTCATGCTCTACATTAATTCTTAACTCAGAAATATTCCATACATTTTAGTTGTCGTTGTTAATGCATGCCCCTTCCGTTGTTCAACTATCTTCCATCCTATAGAAAAAAATACTGTTAACCTATCAACTTCTATGTTCACTGGGAGTTTTTACTCACAATTGAATGGATACAGCCTAATTCAGAATAAGTTAAGCAAAATAGAAATTCGGGGAGGGAGGCTCATGAAACTGAAAAGGCCAGAAGTAAAACTGATTTTATGTGTAGTTTGATACCAGAACTTTCATGATATCAATAGAACTCTTTTTCTATATGTATTTCATATAGTCCTTCAATCATGCATAAAGACTTTCAGCTGCAAGTATAAGCATATTTACTCTATAGTGGTTTAATCACTAAAGACAACAACTTACATCTCGTGACAACATGATGGTTAAAAGTAAGAAGCCAATGACATTAATTCAAAAGCCAAAAAATGTCAAGGCCACTAGTGTTTTTATGCTTTTGGTCCTTCCCATATAACATCAAGGTGGGAGCCAAGCTCCAGTTATTACACCTGTATATGAGGAAAACAAAACGGGGGGACAGAAATGCTTGGTGACATGAGTTCTGTTCAACAAGAATGTAAAAGCTTTCTCAGAACCTCCTAGCAATTATATTAACATGTAGTTGTCTAGAAGCATGTCAGATAACTTTACATAATGATAAGAAACATTATGCAAGCAATTGTTTGGCTTTTCAGTCTCTTTAAGGAAAGAGGGGGCTTGGAAATGAGTGTGTAACTAGCCAACTAACAGTATATATCAAAGGCTCTACAAATACGGTAGACAAGTTGTTCATTGACAGCCAAGAATCACATCATAACAGATTAGATGGGAAGAGAAACTCTTCCTTACCAACGCAGACGGAAAAATTCTAAAAGGTTACTGATCAATCTTGTTTCATTTGTCTATCTCTGAACTTATCACTGTATTCAGAATAATGGGGTATACCAATAAGGGTCAACTTCAGGTCATCTCCAACTGAATTATTTAAAATGGTTTCCATATTGGAAAGTGGGATCCTGTTACCCAAAAGATGATGATGAGTACAGAGTATATTCATTTTCTGTTGCTGCATAAAAACTTACCAAGAGTTTACTAGGTTAAAACAACACCAACTTATTATTTCACTATTTTTATGTCAGGTGTTCAGGTGCAGCTTAGCTGTGTCCTCTGTACAGAGTCTCACATGACTGCAATTGAGATAGAGTCTGAGGCTGTGATCTCATCTGAAGCCCAGGATTCTCTCCCAAGCTCATGTGGTTGTTAGCAGAATTCACTTCCTTGCAGCTATAGCACTCATGGTGAATGGCTCCTTCAAGGCCAGCAGAAGATGGGTATCTCAGATACCTAGACCCAGAATAACCTGCTCTTTGATTCACTCAAAATCAGATTAGTGACCTTAATTACATCTTCAGAAATGCCTCCACCTTTACCATGTTATCCAAATGATAGTGATTTCCATCATCTGTCTAGTACCTGTTCCACTCAACTGGAGAGGAGGGTTTCATACAGGGCACATAGGTTTACCAAGGAGTAGGAACCTGAGGGACCCTCTTATAATCCTACCTATCACAGAGGGTCTTCCTATGAAAATCAACAGATCACTAGAGTAAATATGTATGAAAATGATTGATTCTATACATTCATTGACTGAAGTTGAGGTTACCAAAAAATTGAAAAATTATGTTTATATGGTAATCTATTGCCCTTTTAGAACCACCTTTGCAAAATTATGATAGTAAGAGAAATCTGACAGAGTTGATTCCATTTTGCTTCTAACCTCCAAAATGTCTCATCATTCCTGGGCATAGGCCAAGCTAACTTCAGGAGAAATTTAGTTTATAGTTTAACCTTAAAGCAAGGATGATAATAGCCCTTTCCAAAACTAAACTGCCTTTATAAGAGTAATGAAAATCCACAAGGTTAGGACTATGAGAGTGTCCTAAATTCTTCTGAAATATAAGTATAGTTCAATGATAACCAGCCATTGTTTAAGAGGTCACAAGATTTGTAACTTCCCCAATTATTCCTGTAGATAACATCACTATTGTAGAACCTAAGACTAGCCTTTTGAGAGGTCTTTTCAGACTTTCACATTTCTGATGATCAGCTGACTTCACCTGGTCTCTTGACACAGGTCTCAATATGTCCAGTGGCCCCTACCCAGAGGCAGACTCAGTGAAGAAGGACTGTTTTCCAAACACCTATGACAGCATCCCTGACCAATCAGCAGCATCTATTCCCTAGTCTCCTGCTAACCAAACTATGCTTGAAAAATCCTAACCTCTGAGCCTTCAGGAAGACTGATTTGAGTAGTGACTTTATCTTCCACATGGTCAGTCTCATGTCAATTAAATTCTTTCTTTACTGCAATGCCACGGTCTCAGTGAATTGATTTTGCCTGTGCAGTGGGCAGGAAGGACATATTGGGCAATTATACTTTATCATTTTTAAATGATAGAAAAATAAGAAAATTTTCTCAGAGTAAAATTTTTCAAAATGATACATTTTTTTAATAAGCTTATGTGGAGAAAGTAAAATATAAGTTAGTTGATTTTTACTTGATGCTTTTCTGTATAACTGGCATTTCTATTGTTGATTAAATATAATTTAAATCATAATTAGTAACAGCATTTGTGCCTGAATGAAAGTAAAATTGTCACAGTGGCATAAATTTCAATGTGAAAAAAACCTACAATGATTAAATATGATATTTTCTTTTATCAGAAATAAGCTCAGAGTTAATCCATATGGTGGAAAATATTAAAATATTGAAAAGATAGATATTTTTAAACTTAACTCTTTCATTACAAACTGAACCTTGTTAAATTTTATTTTTGAAAAATCACTGTTGAAATATAGAAGCTCAAAAACAGAAAATGTTTATTGACCAACTGTTTGTAATAATATATCATGTTATAAAGATACTGATTAAAAAACACATGTTCTATTGAGGTGGAACAGTTAAGTTTTATGCCCACAAGAATTTGGTGAGGGAAATAAAACTTTATATTTACTCAAAAAGCAGCATTTGCACCCTGTCAAAGAGTTGAAAATGTGCCAATTAATCTATGTAGTTTTTTATTATAAATCAAACAGTTAAAAAAAATCATGGTAGATTTTCTTTTAATAACCTTAGGTGGAATTCCCTGATATTGCTAGAAAGTGACCTCTGGCATTCCAATAACAATTTGCATTTGATTAGAAGCAATGTTTTTGCATTTCATTCTGAACACTTACTTTTAACTTGTCAAAAAATACTGCTCTTACAAAGCTGGGCCTTGCACACTACTTAGGAGCAGGAACAATGCTGTCACAGTAAAGGAAATCAATTAATTTGAATAGGAGGAAATAAAAATCCTAAAACACAGTTCACAAAGCATTTTTTGAAATGTATGGAACCAATTAGCAAAAGAAAAAAATTACAGAAGTGCTAGAAATTTCTTATTGGTAAAATTAATGTAAAATTACTTAAAAATATCCTGAACTCTTGAGTACAAAAACATCTTCCACAAAAAGCAAAACAGACTTTCTCTCATATATAATGTTTAGCAGAGTTCATCATGAGAGCTGAATCCTTTTTGCTGTGTTAGGCCATTTATTCACTTTCATTTTGAGTCATATTCCTTTAACTGATGCAGAATTTACATATGTTTCTTCATTCAAATGTGTCATTAAGATGCAGGCTATGTTACAGGGTTTGGAAATGATCTTCAGACATCTGTCTCTGGAACACTTAAGGAGCTAGCTGCTCCAAACAGACCTTGGACACCTCTCATTAGAATACATTCCTGGTGCTCACCATTCGCCTGAATAATAATTTAAAAGTGGGATTGTATTATTGTAGGAATGAGCTCAGTTGTGTCAAGTTTATGGAAGCAGTTGAACACACATCCGGCATCTCTAGGGAGCAACGTTCCAATTTTGCATTGTCATAGCTACCAACAAGCACATAGCACATTCCAGAAAAAAAAAAGAGAGAGATGGAAGAAAGGGGGTTGATCTAAAAATCTAAAATCTTGATTCAAGACAAGAGGATTTGATCTAGGTCCAATTTATAGTATCTTTATTGGTCTGATCTAACTGGAAAAAGTGTACGGGGGAGAAGAGCAATAGAAGATTTTTTTTTTTTTTTTTTTTTTTTGAGACAGAGTTTTGCTCTTGTTGCCCAGGCTGGAGTGCAATGGCGTGATCTTGGCTCACCGCAACCTCCGCCTCTCAGGTTCAAGTGATTCTCCTGCCTCTGCCTCCCGAGTAGCTGGGATTACAGGCATGTGCCACCATGCCTGGCTAATTTTGTATTTTTAATAGAGACGGGGTTTCTCCATGTTGGTCAGGCTGGTCTCGAACTCCTGACCTCAGGTGATCTGCCCACCTTGGCCTCCTAAAGTGCTGGGATTACAGGCGTGAGCCACCATGCCTGGCAGAAGATTTAAAATGTATGGAAATTTTCTTTAAAAATAATTATCAATAATTTCATTAGAAAAAAATAGTGTGTAATAGACACAAAAGATTCTGTGAGTTTGTGTGCCGGAATTACTGATTATCAAAACTATAGAAAAAGCCGAAACATTAGCCTAAACTGGTGATTAATCCCCCTAAGCCTGTTATCTATTGTATTAGTTTTTTATCACTTCTGTAACAAATTATCACAAATTTAGCATCTTAAAACCGTATCTATTTATCACAGCTCGCAGGTCAGACTTCTGGGTGGGCTCAACTGGGTTCTCTGCATAGGTTCTCACAATGCTAGAATTGCTATGTCAACTTGGCTCTTACCTGGAGGCTCTGGGGCAATAAATCTCTTCCAAACTCATTCAAATTCAGGTCCATGCTATGGTAGGACTGGGGTTCTTCTTTCCTTAGTGGCATATTTTGGCTTCATAAGGCCATCTGTGTTGCTTCTCACATGGCCCTGTCTACCTTCAAATCCAGCAAGGGAATAGCAAGTTCTCCCCAAATTTTAAATCTCCCTGACTTCTTTTTCTGTTATCAGCTGCTTTTAAGGGCTCACCTGATTAGGTCAGCACCATCCAGATAATCACCCTATGATAGGGGCAGCTGTGCCATATAACAACCTAACCAGAAGATGATATCCCTTCATATTCATGGGTTCTTAGAATTAGGACCAGAGATAAAATCCTGCCTGTCACATCTCTTTCAAGGAATCAAAGACATGCAGCAACAGTTACCTTATTTCATATTCTTTTTCCTCCCAGCTCTCTAGTGCCAGAGATTTCATACCAGCTAGTGTATTCCCCCCACTCCACCAGCATCCCATCACTACTGGTGAAAGTTTTAACTACTTAGCAATTGCATCGTAACAACATTTAGAGTCCATCTATCATTAGTGATGGTTTACTCATTGCTGGTTGAGTAGTGACTGTTCCAGCAATCAAATCAAATCACATCCAGTTTTATGGTCTGCTGCTCAGAAACATTTCTAGTATCTACTGCCTTAGAAGGGCTTCACAGGAAACAGACGCTGAGAAGGTTATTGAATTCAGAGATTTTATTGGGAAGTGCTCTCAAGAGATATACCTCTCAGGAAACAGGGAAAATCAAAATGGGCAAAGAAAAAAGCTGGTTTGCAATGCAGTGGCAAATTAAGTCTCAGTTGATCCTGGAGCAACTTATGGAGCTGGGTGGTCTTTCAAGACCTGATGGCTGGGCCTTTATATCCCCATATCAGCCAGGCCTGGGAGGTAATTCCCCGCAACAGTGAGCAATTCCCAGTGAGGTATCAAATGGAAGCCACAGTGGCTGGTAAGGCAGAGCACTACAGTAGCTATGCCACTGAGAGTGTGATTTTATCTTTGCCCACCCAGAAGATTCCTAAGTTCTGTTTCAAAATCTCTGTGATGCCTCTAAGACAACATATACTTGATATTAAAATGTTTATAAGAAAGCAACATTACATCATGCTTGGTTGGCATTAGGATAGACAAAGTACGAATAAAAAAAAAGATGTCATAATTGCTTCAAATTGTATCATTTCTGGCAATAATCTGGGCATTTAAACATTGGGTCCTTTACTGCTAAATGGAAAAATTCTTCTTCCTCCTAATCCCACCCACTAAACTGAATAAATATCACTTTCCAACAGAGCTAGTGTTTGCCTTATATTTAAACTTGGTAGGATGTAACGACTTGGTAGAGAAAAGACCCTCATTGCTAGATCTGAGCTTTCTCCTCTTCTCTTCCATGAGATCTTGAAGTGGTCATTTAGTTTGATCTTTTATTCTAATTTTTAAAATGAAAATATTGGAACACTTCATCTTTAATGTTCTTTCCAAGCTGGAAACCATAAGCTAGGTAGTTGATTTTATTCCCTTTGTGAAAAATCCTTTCCCCTTGAGCTTACATTTCCCAGTCTGTTTTCCCCATTTGTCATCTTCACCACTTGAGCAGCCTTGACTTGAAATACAAGGCCACCCCCATACAAGCTGTTCTGATCCTCCAAGCTGTCCACTCTCCTCTCTACCACTGAGTGGTGTGTGTGTGTGTGTGTGTGTGTGTGTATGTTATCCCATATCCTGGCAATAGAAATTCACAGCGTTCTTTCATTTTTTTAAAAAAATTGCTGTATATGAGCTAGCATCTCACTTAGCCAGAGGAGGGTTGAGAAGCTCCAAAAGGAGAAGGCTTCCGACAGTGAATATAAAATATATTTTTACATTACATAGACAAACAGGTTTTGTTTTCCAAAGTGGTTCATTGGGATCCTAAGAATTTGACTCATATCTTTGAGTCTGATGAATGTTGAGGGGGTTCACTGTCTCCCAAGGGAAGGAATTGCCTTGGCTCTGCCTGCCAGCATTCCTGTGCTGGGGCTGGAACAGACATCTTCATGGAGGTGTCTGTGCTGCCGTGCTCCTTCCCACTCGCTTCCCTTCCAATCATTTACTGCTTTCTTTTATGACTGGAAAATACATTTATAAAGAAGAAATAATCTTACCACCTAGAGGTGAACACTGGTAACATTTCAATGTGCTTTTAATATGACGTTTTATCTTACACTCAGTTCTTAGATTTCATCACCAAATGTCTGAACCTTATGTGATATCACTCTTTTAATTTGGAATTATTTTTATTGTTTCAAGAACAAAAAGACAGTTCTGTGATAAAATCACATTGAGAAATTCAGTTTGACCTGGCGTCTCATGCTACCTTGCCTTGGAAACAAATTCCTCCTTTTTGAACCAATACCGGGAACTACATCAATACCAGGCACTCAATGTTGCCTTATTATCAGTTCACATGCCTCTGACTTATTATACTGCCAAATAACCCAGCTCCTTAAAGACTAGTTTTCTGCTTTTTGTTTTGTTTTTTGTTTTCTGTGTCTTTTTCAGCTTTACTGGGGTGTAATTGACCAAAAATTGTATATCTTTAAAGTGCACCATTTGACATTTGGATATTCATACAGACTGTGAAATGATCAGCGCAATCAAGCCACTTAACATATCGACAACCTCAAATAGTTACGTATGTGTATGTGTGTGTGGGGGGGGGCGTTGGTTGGGTGGAGAGTGGAGAGTACAATTAATATTTACCCTCTAAGCAAATTTAAATATATAACACACTATTGTTAACTGTAGTCCTAGGTTTGTTTTTGCTAATGCATCCAGCTTAAAGTCCTAAAGCATCACATATTAGGACCTTGCATTGTACTACTTGACCACATGGATACTGACTACCATCCTAGTATTTTGTCTCAGTGCTTTGTATAAACTAGTTACTGTGCCAAATAATAGGGATAGTAATTAAAATATATGTGAATTATTTCTGATCTCTGAAGCTCATTATCTAATGAGACACAAAAACATTATAAAATGAAAAGTCCTATATAGTGAGAAGTACCTAACAGTTGTCTATCTTCCATGCTTAGCTTATAAATTAATTCAGTAAATCAACAACCACAAAAGATAATAGTTGTCAAACAGAATGTTTTTAAGCTTGACAATAGAAACATAACAGTTCTATGGAAGATACAAGTTGGAAAAATGAGAAAGGGGAGGTGACACAGATATAATTCATCTAAAATAAGGGCAAATCATGACACAAGGTCTAGTGATGAGTAGAGGGAACAGAAGATTAAACACATCAAGTAGATCAACAAATTCAAGAGAGAAACTAAAAGTAAAAATAACTAGCAGAGAGTGAAGGATATGGCAAAAGTCAGTTTATGTGAATGGGAATTCTCGTATTTCATAGGTGGAGGCAATGGATATTGTTGAAGCTGATAAATCATGACTAGAGATATAAGCATTATATCTATAGTTTGGAAGGGAAGCACTGGAAAAGAATATGACAGAAACGTTTAAAATGGAAACCCCTGAAGACTGGGATCAGGGCTGGGTCTGTGCACAGGAAAGAAGACTTGTACTTTTTATTTGATATCATCCTCTGCCATTTTGTTTTCAGATTTATGTATTACATTTAAATTGTTACCAATGTATTCAATTAGATTATAAATACTAAATTACGGAAATAATTTAGGAGCACAAATATCTAAATTTGAAATAGGTTGACTTGAGAAGAAGGAATTTCCAATCTCTGTTGTAGATACTCTCATTATTTCCATTTTTCAATGAGAGAAATTGAGGCTTGGAAATTTCACTTAAATAGTTTAAAGTTTATAAGATAACCAGGAGCATTTGTACTCAGTCCTCTCTGAAATCATATTCTGTAGTCCTCAAACATCTTGCTTCCAAAATGTACACTTTAATCCTAGCTTCTGTACCAGCCACCGTAGGTCCTACCTGCCATGACCTAACCCATTCAAGTATTTGGTTTAATGCCTCTTTGGAGACAACTTGATTATTAATTTACTATGTAAGGTATGTTATGTTACAATTTCTTTCAGTTTTAAAACATTTATTGAATAACATCTATGAACTAAGTATTTGTTAAATTCTAAATGAGGGCCAGATGATGGGGTCTCACGCCTATCATTCCAGTATTTTGAGAGGCCAAGGTGGGAGAATTGCTTAAGCCCAGAAGTTCAAAACCAGTCTGGGCAACATAGGAAAATATCGTCTATACAAAAAAAAATAAAAACAAAATTAGACAGGTGTTGTGGCAGGCACCTGTAGTCCCAGCTACTCAGGAGGCTGAAGTGGGAGGATCACTTGGGTCCAGGAGGTCAAGATGCAGTAAGCTATGATGATGCCACTGCACTCCAGCCTGGGCAACACAGCGAGACTCTGTCTAAAAGGAAACAAAAAGGTTCTAAATGGAACATAAAAACTTACATGTCCTTCTTCACAGCTCCAGTATCTCAGTAAAGGAGACCATGCTGTGTAGAAAGTGGTGTACACAAAAGACAGAGGAAGCAGCACAGCATGTGTCCTATTTTCTTACATGGTTCATTTCTAAAAACATGAACTAATTTCAAAGTCCAGTAAGACTTACATGTCAGAAAAACAATTTTTGTGCTCAAAGAAATAAAAATACCATTGAGATTCTAATCACACCTGAATTTTACACCCAGACATTGTCAAAATATTTCCAGTTATTTGAACTCATTATTTAGTTTGATACATTTCCTCAGCAATTGAAACCTGTTAACTAATTTAAATTTATGTATCATCTCAGAGGATAAAATCCCCCTTTTTTGGCATGTTTAATGTTTTACAAATTTTCTCAGTTGATATCAGTTTGTGAATCATTTTCATATTATCTCTCAGCATTTTTGTTCTATTTCTCCTTTTCATAAAATAATTTTAAAAATTTTGATTAAAAATTCTTTTTCTGGAAGAAAACATTCTTCAAGGCAAACATTATCTGGAGAGTGAAGATTTAGTTGTAATCTCTGCCATCTTTTCTCCCTATTCCCACTGGGTGCTTTTCAGGAACTTTGGAAAAACTATAGGCTACAGGGAAGCTAGCAAGGAATTATCTGTGATGAAATACCAAAATGTGGGATTGCAGAAACCTGGCTATTCTAACATGGCAGAACTTTTATATGAAACTGTTGGCTGTTGGAGCAGGTCACCAGAAGATTGGTCAGAATAGTCTCAATAAGGCATGTTAAAAACAATGTGAGTGTCAATGTGTATCCTAGTGTTTAGGTTGCCTGAAGGCTAAAGGCATAAAATGACCACCTATATATGGGAAACTAGACACACCCATTGGCAAAGGGTTGGCCTGCAGGGAGAATTCAAATTGAGACTGGTGGACTAAAACCAGACAAGTAGGCATTTCTGCATTTGGAGGGCTCTTTCATTTCTTCCCTCCATCATTATTTTCATGTTTCCATTTTTCCTCTTCTTTCTTCTTCTAACATATATTCTATATTTTTTGTTTTTATAGTATCAATGGATGAACTTCTACTTATATCCATTATCCAAAAAGAGAGAGAGCATTTATCTTTCATGCCAATGAACTAATTTTTTTTTTGTGATATAATTTGGCTGTGTCCCTACCTAAATCTCATCTTGTAGTTCCCATAATCCCCATGTGTCATGGGAGGGACAAGTGGGAGGTAATTTAATTATGGAGACAGTTACCTCCATGCTCTTCTTGTGATGATGAGTGAGGTTTCACAATATCTGATGGTTTTATAAGGGACTGTTCCCCACATCACTCATTCTTCTTCCTCCTGCCGTCACGTGAAGAAGGATATGTTTGCTTTCCCTTCTGTCTTGATTGTAGGTTCCTGAGGCCTCCCCACCCCTGCAGAACTGTAAGTCAGTTAAACCTCTTTTCTTTATAAATTACCCAGTCTTGGTTATGTCTTTATTAGTGCATGAGAATGAACTAATTCATCTTGCTTTTCAATCATCAACTATTTTCACATTTTTTATGTAATATTTTACTGTTGCAAATAATTTAAGTTATAAAGTCCTAATGCAGTACCACATGGATGCTTGCTATTTGAAATAATCTGCATTATAGCCACTGAATACAAACAAAATAAGTATTCATTAATCTATGCCTATTTCACTAGTTGCTTTGGTATAAGCAGGGTGACATAATTGGAAAGAATACAGGGAAACAAAGGAACAGACGCTCATCTTTGAGTTTAATTATCCAATGTGTACTTATTATTTATAAATCAGGAATTTTCCCAGGCTCTATGAATATCTCATCCCATTTAAGTTCACAACAATATGAGATATTTTATTCCCCAGAATTTTGATTATAGCAAACAGACACGGACCCTGTTGATGGACAACCAGTAGCTCACAGAATTTCTAGGGAAACTAGAAGTCAGGCTCAAATACTAAACTTCCAGAAATATTTCCCAAAACTATGAGCAGAATTCATTGATGAAAAGATAATTGCTGGGGATGGCATTGAATCTATAAATTACCTTGGGCAGTATGGCCATTTTCACGATATTGATTCTTCCAACCCATGAGCATGGAATGTTCTTCCATTTGTTCGTATCCTCTTTTATTTCATTGAGCAGTGGTTTGTAGTTCTTCTTGAAGAGGTCCTTCACATCCCTCGTAAGTTGGATTCCTAGGTATTTTATTCTCTTTGAAGCAATTGTGAATGGGAGTTCACTCATGATTTGGCTCTCTGTTTGTCTGTGATTGGTGTACAAGAATGCTTGTGATTTTTGTACATTGATTTTGTATCCTGAGACTTTACTAAAGTTGCTAATCAGCTTAAGGAGATTTTGGGCTGAGACAATGGGGTTTTCTAGATATACAATCATGTCATCTGCAAACAGGGACAATTTGACTTCCTCTTTTCCTAATTGAATACCCTTTATTTCCTTCTCCTGCCTGATTGCCCTGGCCAGAACTTCCAGCACTATGTTGAATAGGAGTGGTGAGAGAGGGCATCCCTGTCTTGTGCCAGTTTTCAAAGGGAATGCTTCTAGTTTTTGCCCATTCAGTATGATATTGGCTGTGGGCTTGTCACAGATAGCTCTTATTATTTTGAGATATGTCCCATCAATACCTAATTTATTGAGAGTTTTTAGCATGAAGGGTTGTTGAATTTTGACAAAGGCCTTTTCTGCATCTATTGAGATAATCATGAGGTTTTTTGTCTTTGGTTCTGTTTATATGCTTCATTACATTTATTGATTTGCATATGTTGAACCAGCCTTGCATCCCAGGGATGAAGCCCACTTGATCATGGTGGATAAGCTTTTTGATGTGCTGCTGGATTCGGTTTGCCAGTATTTTATTGAGGATTTTTGCATCAATGTTCATCAAGGATATTGGTCTGAAATTCTCTTTTTTGGTTATGTCTCTGCCAGGCTTTGGTATCAGGATGATGCTGGCCTCATAAAATGTGTTAGGGAGGAATCCCTCTTTTTCTATCGATTGGAATAGTTTCAGAAGGAATGGTACCAGTTCCTCCTTGTACCTCTGGTAGAATTCGGCTGTGAATCCATCAGGTCACTATCCTAAATATATATGCACCCAACAAAGGAGTACCCAGATTCATAAAGCAAGTCCTGAGTGACCTACAAAGAGACTTAAACTCCCACACAATAATAATGGGAGATTTTAACACCCCACTGTCAACATTAGACAGATCAGTGAGACAGAAAGTTAACAAGGATATCCAGGAATTGAACTCAGCTCTGCACAAAGTGGACCTAATAGACATCTACAGAACTCTCCACCCCAAATCAACAGAATATACATTCTTTTCAGCACCACACCACACCTATTCCAAAATTGACCACATAGTTGGAAGTAAAGCTCTCCTCAGCAAATGTAAAAGAATAGAAATTATAACAAACTGTCTCTCAGACCACAGTGCAATCAAACTAGAACTCAGGATTAAGAAACTCACTCAAAACTGCTCAACTACGTGGAAACTGAACAACCTGCTCCTGAATGACTACTGAGTACATAGCGAAATGAAGGCAGAAATAAAGATGTTCTTTGAAACCAACGAGAACAAAGACACAAGATACCAGAATCTCTGGGACACATTCAAAGCAGTGTGTAGAGGGAAATTTATAGCACTAAATGCCCACAAGAGAAAGCAGGAAAGATCCAAAATTGACACCCTAACATCACAATTAAAAGAACTAGAAAAGCAAGAGCAAACACATTCAAAAGCTAGCAGAATAACTAAAATCAGAGCAGAACTGAAGGAAATAGAGACACAAAAAACCCTTCAAAAAATAAATGAATCCAGGAGCTGGTTTTTTGAAAAGATCAACAAAATTGATAGACTGCTAACAAGACTAATAAATAAGAAAAGAGAGAAGAATCAAATAGATGCAATAAAAAATGAAAAAGGGGATATCACCACCGATCCCACAGAAATACAATCTACCATCAGAGAATACTACAAACACCTCTATGCAAATAAACTAGAAAATCTAGAAGAAGTGGATAAATTCCTCGACAAATACACCCTCCCAAGACTAAACCAGGAAGAAGTTGAATCTCCGAATAGACCGATAACAGGCTCTGAAATTGTGGCAATAATCAATAGCTTACCAACCAAAAAGAGTCTATTTCTGGTATTTCTTAAACTTATCTTTTTTCTGTCTTTCTTTACTAAAGCCAGCCCAACTCAGCCATTCATGACTTATTTTCTTAACTATTTTTTTTTATCTTACAACAGTTTTTCATTACTTTTATGTTCTTTCCAGTTCACCCACATGGAGTTTTATCTTATTACATTATAAATCCGATATTATTGCAATACTTACAACTCTATGACAGGTAGTCAAGGGAACAGAGAGACATTAAACATCCTGGCTTCCTTCCACCATTATCTCTAGCTTTGCTGCTGTTTTTTGCCTGCACGTAGTTGGTTTGCTCTCTCTGGAATGTTTTTCTTCCATCCAGCAATTCCCTAGTCTCTCTTCAAGAATCTGTTCCAGTGTCAATGACACTGTGAAACCTTCACTGTCACTTTTTAAGCAACTTTGAAGGGCCCTGGGCCTTTTGTTTTCATCTGAGCTTGCACACACCTCTATCATAGTAAATCACACATTGTAATATGTGCATTGACCTGTGTTTTCCTGGTCTATTAGCCTCCCAAGAGTAGAGAATATGTTTTTCCACTTATGTATTCTCAGAGACTCACTCACATCATTAGAGCCTGCCAGTTGGTAATACTAAAAAACAATGTAATTAATGAAATCACTGGACATCTTATTTTCTTATTTTACTTATATATCATTTAATTTTAATGAGAGGCAGCATAATGCCTGGAGTCCAGATCCCAATGGCCTCAGTTTAAATTCTGGCTCCACTGCTTAACAGACCTGTAATGTTGGGTAAGTGACTTAATCATCCTGTGATTCATTTTCATCATAGATAAAATGGGGATAACAATAATATCTACCCTCATAGAATTTATGGAAAGATTATAGGAGCTTATATACATACAGTACCTGGTATCTAGTAAGGGATATATAAAGATTTGTTAATTTTTATTAATATCATTTATTTAATAAATATTTAATACAATTATTGTTTACTCATTAGTTTTATAAGTAAAAAGCCATTATTTACACAAATATGACAAACTATAAAATGATCAATTTGTCATTCAAATATATTTTCACTAAATATATTTGAAATAAGATTAAGATAGTATCATTGAGTTATTAATGAAGTAGATTTTTATTTATCTATTCAATAAATATTTCTTAAGTTCCTAGTTTGGGCTAGACACTTCCCTAGACATCGAAGAAACTGATTCATCATATATAGTCCCTATCATTATAGCTTTTTGTCTAACCAAGGGAGACAAGAAGAAATTGTACAATCACCACATATGTTGTGTTTACATGAATATATAAGGCAAAAAACTTACACCTATTTGAGGAGGTGAGACAAAAGTTATATTTTTCTTAAATACCTAAATTACAAACAGAAAAACACCTAAGTCCTTGTATAGCTACTTTAGTCTTTATGGCCAGAAGTTAATTTATAGACTGAGCTAATATGTATCTAATATAGTAAAATAATTTTACAGTTAAGATCTGGCGTTACAAGCAAGACTTAGCTTTGATGCATTGTAACCACAGATAATACAAAGGCTGGCTATTATCCATTAATATAAATATTGTTCACATTCAGTGTTATTTGCCATAGCTCCCTGATCATCAAAAGTTACAAATTTGATTTTGATTTATTATTCTGTATGCTATTTAAACAGAAATGCAGGTGTCAACAGTCACAAGGCAGACAAAAGAGGGGAAGCTAAAAAATGAATGAAGCTGATAATTAAAACCATTAAAAATTTAAGGATCTCAGAGCTAATTTCGTACAAATCTTTAATGTTAGAGATGAGGCACTGTTGTCCCATGTGGGCTTAGATCAATGTCACTCAGCTAGTTGGTTACAGAGCAGGAACTATAACCCAGGTGTCTAAATAGCAATGCTCATTAATTTATCTTAAAGAAAATGACAGCTGTGCAACATTTCAGACACATAAGCTTTTCTCTCATTCTCTAATGGATTCCACAGTTCAAGGTCAGTAATTAAAGGAAAGCCTTTCCAGCAATGCATTCATCCTGAAGAAAATAACATAAGACCACTGGGGTAGGGAGGAGAATGGTAAAAACTCAAGGGGTTAGAAGTTGGTTGTATAATATTTGGAAAATTTACAAGCACATATTTTAATTTAAATTAAGGCAACTGAAGTGACACAGATTTTAAAGAAAGAGGAGTATTTAAAAATAAGAATGCTGCAAATAGTGGATATATTTTCAGAGCTAAATATATTAATTTTTATTAAAAATAAATTCAGTTTAATAGTAAAAAGTATTAAATGTTTAGAAAGATTATTTTATAAAATTTTACAAATACTAGTATTTACAAGCTCATAATTTTTTCTTTCTTTCCAAATAGATAAGATGTAAATTTTATGTTAATTTCCAAGCAAATGTAATCATGTCTTTGATGCTCTCAAAGCATTACACTCTTTTTAAAAAAAATTAGATCTAACATACTTTTTAAAAACACATACAAAAGTATAATGAATAGGATTTTCACAGTGGCTCTCATTTTCTTATTTATAAGTTGCATAATTAACCCTTTTACCATTTGTTGCCTATTACTAGGTTACTCCACATTTTCATTGTATAAGTTTGAGAAACTATTAAGCATTTACAAGATCCAAGGCCTTTAAGGAAACTACTGACTATGAAATAGTGGGATGCTAAGACAACCTCCAGCATCTTTATTCAGTCATCTCCCTGAATCTAGCTTTGTGATGGTTCTGTTCTTTATAAAAATTGCACAGGATTCCTTTTTATTTCATCAAAAGTTCATTGATGAGTAGTTCTTCACATGTGGTTGGAAGTATCCAAGAAAGGCTCTATAAATAATGTGTGACATGAATTTGTGCTTTATGCTGACATTTTCATAATATTTTACTTAGAAGCTCATTTAAAAAGTTACTAAAAACCAAGCAAATAGATTAAGAATGAAGGAGAAGTTGGGGTTATTTCAGACATTTAAGGTAAATTTACATCTTAGCAAATTCAACACATTAATTTAAAAAAGAGAGAAAAATGATGAAAGAATAAATCCACAAGCTTTTCAATTATAGCCAACAATAATTTATGTTACCACTCTTAGGAATCATATTGTAAATTAGAAATTTAAAGAAATATTTCATCAAATATGGGGTGAAGGGTGAAGTAATGAATTTACTTTCTTTAAAATGGAGAGACAAAGCTGCTTCCTTTTATTGAAATTGTAGTGTAGGTTCTAGCCAGCACAAAAAAAAAAAATGAATAAAATCTTTAACATGTGGTTTAGGGAATCAAAGAATTACTATTCACAGAAAATAGTATCACTTATATTAAAAATATAATTACAAGAATCAATTTTAAAATTCAACAAAATTTGTACACATAAATATCAGTATAATAACTTAATTGTATTTAACACAAAGTATAGAAAGTTTGTGTTTTGGAAGATGCTTGGTTTTAGATTTGGCTATTCTTTTAAAGATATTAGATTTTCAGAGGAAATAGTTACCAATAGGGATGAAGCAATGAATTACATTACAGCTTTTTTAATCCAAAAATTACTACCATAATCTTATTCTACCACTTATCCAGGTGATTTGAAGTAGACACTGTTGCATGATTCTCTTTTCAATTTGATGAGTTCCTTAAGCTGCCAAATTTCTACATTAAATTAATTAGTTTCCTTGGGGAAAGAAGTGTGGTTTTTTTTATTCTTTCAGTAATGAGCATTTCACATTGAATTTTCTCTCATAACTAGACTTGTCTCAAACCCCAATTCATCTCCTTTATTCTCTTTTATCTAGTCTTTTCATGGCCTTCCATTTTTACTTTATTCACATATTCATCCAATTATTCTTCCACCCACCATTCATTCAAAAAATAAGAATTTCCTACTGTATACTAGACACTGAACTATTAGTTCCAAACACAGTGAATAAAAAGAATGCATTATCTGGTTTGTGGAAACTGCGACAGAGACAGTGAAAGAAGGAAAACAAAGAAAAAAGCTGTCATAGAAAGAAGAGAGAAGGGAAAACAGACAAATAAATAAGGTCATTGCAATCTGTAGTCAGTGCTATGAAGGGTAAAAGCAAAGCTGAGACAAAATAACAGGAAACCCTGTATTTAATAATAGATAGGATGGTCAATATTTTTTTCTTTGCAAGTGACTTGTTGGGAACTGAAATAAGGGGGACTCTTGCTGTGTTTTAGCAAAGAGACTGGTGATATTTTGCCCCTGCCCTGGAGATTTGTGGATTTTTGTGCTTGAGAGACGATTTAGGGCATCTGGTGGAAGAAATTTCTAAGAAGTAAAGTGTTCAAGATGTGATTCAGGTGCTGTTAAAAGCATTCAGTTTTATGTATGCACAAAGATATGGTTTGTAATTGAAACTTATGTTTAAAAGGGAAGCAGAGCATAAATGTTTAGAAAATCTGCAGGCTGATGATGTGATATACAAGAAAAACTCATTTTCTAAGGAGAAACTCAAGCCTGCTGCAGAAATTTGCGTAAGTAATGAGGAGGTAAACGTTAGTCACCAAGACAATGGGAAAAATGCCTCCAGGGCATGTCAGAGATCTTTGCAGCAGCCTCTTTCATCAAAGGACTGGAGGCCTAGGAGGAAAAAAATGGTTTTGTGAGCTGGGACCAGCACCTCCCTGCTCCATGCAACCTGGGACTTGGTGCCCTGCAACCCAGCTGCTCTAAATGTGGCTAAAAGGGGCCAAGGTATAGCTTGGGCCTTGGCTTCA
The DNA here is from genome assembly GCF_028878055.3 of Symphalangus syndactylus. Taxonomy (NCBI): domain Eukaryota; kingdom Metazoa; phylum Chordata; class Mammalia; order Primates; family Hylobatidae; genus Symphalangus; species Symphalangus syndactylus. Next base: position 84,768,237 of record NC_072438.2, on the reverse strand, counting down.
GAGGGTGCGAGCCCAAAGCCTTGGCCACTTCCACAAGCCTGCAGGTGCATAGGAGTCAAGAATTGAGGTTTGGGAACCTTCCCCTAGATTTCAGAAGATGTATGGAAATGCCTGGATGTCCAGGCAGAAGTTTGCTGCAGGGGTGTGGCATTAGAGCACCCACACAGAGTCCTCACTTGGACACTGCCTAGTGGAGCTGTGAGAAGAGAGTGACCATGTTCCAGACCCCAGAATAATGGATCCACTGACAGCTTGTGCTCTGCACCAGGAAGAGCAGCAGACACTCAATGCCAGCCTGTGAAGGCAGCCAGGAGGGGGACTGTACCCTGCAAAGCCATAGGAGAGGAGATGCCCAAGGCTGTGGGAGCCCACCTATTGCATCAGCATGACCTGGATATGAGACACGGAATCACAGGAGATCATTTTGGAACTTCAAGGTTTAATGACAGCCCTATTGGATTTTAGATTTGCATAGGGCCTCTAGCTCCTTCATTTTGTCCAATTTCTCCCATCTGGAACTGGTATATTTACCCAATGACTGTATCCCCATTGTATCTGAGAAGTAACTTTTGATTTTACAGGCTCATAGGCAGAAGGGACTTGCCTTGTCTCAGATGAGACTTTGGACTGTGGACTTTGAGTTAATGCTGAAATGAGTTAAGACTTTGGGGGAGTGTTGAGAAGGCATGATTGGTTTGAAATGTGAGGACATGATATTTGGGAGGGGCCAGGGGTGGAATGATATGGTTTGGCTGTGTCCCTGCCCAAATCACATCTTGTATTGTAGCTCCCATAATTCCTTTGTGTTGTGGGAGTGATACAGTGGGAGGTAACTGAATCATGGCAGCGGGTCTATCCCGTGCTATTCTCCCAACAATGAGTAAGTCTCATGATATCTGATGATTCTATAAAAGGGAGTTCTCCTGCACATGCTCTCTTGCCTGCTGCCATGTAAGACATGACTTTGCTCCTCTTTTCCCTTCTGTCATGATTGTGAAGTCTCCCCAGCCATGTGGAACTGTGAGACAATTAAACTTCTTTCCTTTATAAATTACCTGGTCTCAGCTATGTCTTTATTAGCAGCATGAGAACAGACTAATATATTTTCATATCACCACAATAGTTTTTAATTAATTATTGAAAACATGACTTTTAAGTAGATTAGGTAACTTTAACCCTCATTTTTTCCCTTTCATTATCTTTTTTTTTTTTTTTTTTTTGAGACGGAGTCTCGCTCTGTCGCCCAGGCTGGAGTGCAGTGGCGCCATCTCGGCTCACTGCAAGCTCCGCCTCCCGGGTTCACGCCATTCTCCTGCCTCAGCCTCTCCGAGTAGCTGGGACTACAGGCGCCCGCCACCACGCCCGGCTAATTTTTTGTATTTTTAGTAGATACGGGGTTTCACCGTGGTCTCGATCTCCTGACCTCGTGATCCGCCCGCCTCGGCCTCCCAAAGTGCTGGGATTACAAGCGTGAGCCACCGTGCCCGGCCTCCCTTTCATTTTCAAACTACTTAATGGCGCATCTCACACATTCAGGCTGGCAGATTAATTTTAGGATGACATGTATATGATCTTTTTTCATGAAAGCCTGTAACTAAATGTTTCTTAGACTAGTGTTAAACATGTAGAAATATGATTATAATTTACATCTTTACAACATTAAGTCTTCCAATACATGAACTGACATGTTACCGTTTACCATTTATTCAAATCCTTTTTTAAAGTTTCCAAATAATTATGGGAATGTGTGTGTGTGTGCATAGAAAATTGTGTGTATGTATATTTTTTTCACATACTCCTTAAGTTTATTCAAGGTAACTTACATTTTTATTCATAAGGTGAATAAGTTTTTTCCAATCTATTATCTATGTAGCTCTTAATCTAAAAAGATTTTTGATTGGAATGTTTGATTTTTACTCACTACTTCATTGTAATCTATAATCATTAAAACAATTCTTGAATTCATTTTCCTGGGCTCTGTAGATAGAAAATTATATATTTTAGGATTGATGATATTCTTGCTACTGCCTGTTAGATTGTTGTGTTTGTGAATTTATTGGCTAGCACTGTCTGAACACAATTAAATAACAGTAGTGACACTAGGACCCGTGGGATTGTTTTTACTTTAATAGGAATTATCCTATTGCTTTAATAAACTCTTTCATCAATTTTATCTTACTGATGACAATATTTTGAAAATTTATGTCAGAAATGTTTTATTTTACTTAAAAATTGTTATTGAACTTTATAAAATATATTTTAACTTTCTATTAAAATTTCATTACTTTATTTTATATTTATAATAAATCTCATTAGCAGATTCCTTAATATTAAATAATTTGCACCACCCAAAAAATAAGCTTTCTTGGTAATTATGAAACTTACTTGCAAAACTTTATGTAAAGTTTTTGAACTTGTATTAGGCAGAATTGCTCACAAATGATGAGTAATGAAGGCCGTATTTGTCAGCTTTTGGTCTCTGAGGTATAATAGCTGTATAAAATAATTGTGACTATGTTCTGTTTCTGTAAGATCTATAGAGCTTGAGTTCAACTAAAGCACTCTTCTTAATTACTAACAATTTTTTGTTACAAAAAGAAAAACTAAACAAAATTGGAAGACTTTCTGAATATCGAATGTTTTTAAAATAACAGTTCTTTTAAACTACTGCCTAATGATTTTATTCACTACCTCTGCTGAGAGAAACCAAAGTTATTCATTCCTTTTACTTAACCCAAGAGGAGATAATTGAATAGAGAAGAAAGAAGAATTGTATTCTTACATTTCTGCCTTTATGTCTCACCTGAAATCTTCTGATTAAACTTTTTATTGCAATTTTGATTAATAATTTGAAGAAATGGTTTTAGCTTGTGCTATATGTGGCATAATTAATATTAAGCTATCTAAAAATGTATAAAAAACCATGCAGACACAAGAAAACTCAATAAGGTGAGGAGGTGACTTAATATGGTATACAAATAAAATGGGAAAATTTACTATGAAGCACAATAAGTAAAAAATAAATTTTATGTCAATATGTTATTTTTTGTACCAATAGATTTAAAATAGTTGCACCCAAAAGAGTATTTTTAGATGGAGTAGACACTAATGTTATTTGAATAAGTCATAAAATCATCGTATTTGAGACTAGTTGTGGCAACATTGGTAGAAAGGTATATCTTATCTCAGATAAATTTTCTACAATTATGTTTCCAGTCATTGGCTTATTAATTTATTTATTCATAATCATGCCTTCTTTCAACAAGTATTTTCTGAGATTTATTATGGATTGGATACTGTCCTAGAACTGAGATTCCAAATAATTAAGACATGATCCTTGAAATCAAAGACATCTTATAGGCTGCCAGCAGAATCAGACATAAATATAAATAAACACTCTAAAGGGTGGTATATGATATATTAAGCAAATTAATGATATTAGACATGCATACAAGGTAAAATGAATGTATAGTAAGGAATGATTATATAATCAAGTGCAAGTGACTTTAAACAACGTGGATGTTAGGGGTGCTGACCTCTGCACAGGTGAAAATCTGTGTATAACTCTGACTCTCCAAAAACTTAACAATGAAAAATCTACTGTTGACTGGAAGCATAACTTATACAACTGATAACAGTTATATAAGTTATATACAGTTATAAAAGTTACATAAGTTATGTAGTATATATAACATATTGTTATATAACTATATTAATATAACAGTCAATTAACACATATTTTGTATGTGTATTATATATTGTATTCGTACCTTAAAATAAGCTAGAGAAAATAAAATGTCATTAAGAAAATCATGAGGAAGAAAAATTATATTACTATTCTGTAAGTGGAAATCGATCATCATAAAGGTCTTCATCCTCATTGCCTTCATACTGAGTGGGCTAAGGAGGAAGAGGAAGAAGAGGGGTTGGTCTTGCTGTCTCAAGGGTAGCAGGGCTGGAAGAGGTGGAGGAGGTAGATGGGGAGGCAGGAGGGGCAGGCACACTTTTGAAATTGTTATTGAAAAACGTCTGTGTGTAAGTGGACCTGTGCAGTTGAAACAAGAGTCAACTGTAATTCTAACCCCATGACCTCCAACTGTGGCCTCCAAATCGATTAGTACCGTTCACATATCTGCTTTGATCCCTTTAACATTTTCTGTTTGGTGTTTTCGCTTTCAACAGCTGGCACCTTCATCTTCTTACTGGAAGCTTGTACCTAAATCACATTTTTCCGGGTGAGCAGAGACAGTCAGACTGGGATGTGTGCCCCGTCCCCACAACCTCATTTCTTAATTAAAACCTGTAAGCGTGGTGAGCTAAGAACACTAGTTTTCCTCCACTGATCTTGACAACTCTGATATGTGACTTTCATCCAAAGTTCTCCAGTGATGTTGTGCTAAAACTTCCCTCTGTGGGGCTCATCTTGAAATCATTCCCTTGACTTCTTTCCATTTCAGGTTTTACTTTCCTACTCTCCCACTAGTTTTCCTGAAAATGTTTCTTAATAAATACTTTCACATGAAATCTTATCTAATGCCTGCTTATGAAGAAGCCAATCTGTGACAGTTGTCTTAGAGGATATTACACAACCCCCTCTATAAATCTACCAAAAGTAGAATTTCTGAGTATCTCCTGGGGCAAGATTAGATTATATTAGCTACATTGTTTAAACTGGCAGCCTTTCCACACTGCTTTTTGTATGGATAGTTTCACTTTTTGTAAACAAATATGGGTGTTTGTTTTTCCTAGAATTTATTTTGTATTTTGCTCCATTTTACAGAACTCATGCTAATTAAGTTAAAAGAAAATCAAACCAACTTTGTCAAATTTAGTAAGAACTTGGAAACATTTGAGGGCTCTGTTTCTCATGAATTGCATAATTTCTGCCCAGAAATACTAGACAAAGAGACAAGAGTTGAGAGACACTATGACTGCTTCCTCAATAAGCATTTCTCACTTCTTTGATAACTGAACTTTGAATTTGTCCATGAATTAGGCAGCAATCAGGATTCTACAAATCTGACTTCTATCATGGGCATTGGATATGTGACAAAGGTCTGCACTTAGTTTGAGAATTCTGTGAAGTCTTTTGTTTTCTGATTATAAACAAACCCAAAATACAATGGGTGACAAAAGCTTGCTGGTTCTACCCCTTCCGAATAGGTCTTCTAGGGATGTTCTTGAAACACCCGGAGTGGCAAAAGTCGTCTTGATATCCCGAGGCACAAGCAGGGGATAATATAGCATAAGGATGGAAAAAAATTAGATCCTGGTGGCACTGCCGAGGAACACCAGGAATTAAGCTGAAAATACCACCAAGATTTGTGTTAAGTAAGATAACTAAATGTCACTAATGCTTAAGACTATTTGTAATATTTTCATCTGAAAGCACTAGTGATTGACACTGTGTATCATGAAAGGGTCTTCAGCAACAACAGTCAAGTTCAAGTTCGGAAGGGGTTTTGGAAAATGGTGGGCAAGAGCTGGTAAGCAGGAAATTAGGGGCACCTCATAACATTGGAAAATATATAGGAAAAGAATTATTCTGAACTCTGGAAAACTGTCAGTAAAAGGGAACAGATATTCACCATGATTGAGGTTGAATATGACATATTTTGAAGAGGTCATTAACTGAAATGCTGTAAGTTATTTGAAAAGAACAGCATTAGTCCATATCTAAACTTTTTAATGGGTGAATGATTTAATCAAATAGTCTTGTGTTTTAAAATGAACTGCTTAAAAGTTAAACAAGTTCTAGATTTAGTTTGGTTACAGTTTATTTTTTACAGTTATTATTTAGAATAATTTAAATATAATACTTTGACCTTGTGTTCACAATTCATCCTGAAAGTTGGAATAGATTCAGCTACTCATCTGACCATCTACTTAATAAGTACTTCATTTTCACTTCACCACTAAAATCAACCACTGACTGAAAGTTTGTTTTGGATGTAAATAATTTCCCAAGACTTTTCTAAGACAGGTTGATCTTTCCTGCACATTATTAGTTAACGTGTTGACCTTGTTTCTTTTCACATGAATCAATTAAACTTTAAATAGATTAAAAGACTGAATTCAATATATTAAAATATGCAAGTTACCAAATATAATACATGTGCCGTGTTGTAGGTATGTATATACACATATAATAACCTGTAAGTAGTTAAAATTAAATAATCTATTCACAATAGTATGGCCAAAATAGATAGATAAAAATATACAGCTATAAATAAAGAGATTAAAAAATAAAAAATAGGGTACAGTGGCTCACGCCTGTAATCCCAGCACTTTGGGAGGCCAAGGTGGATGGATCACGAGGTCAGGAGATCCAGACCATCCTGGCTAACACGGTGAAACCCCATCTCTACTAAAAATACAAAATAATTAGCCGGGCGTGGTGGCAGGCACCTGTGGTCCCAGCTACTCAGGAGGCTGAGGCGGGAGAATGGCGTGAACCTGGGAGGCGGAGCTTGCAGTGAGCCGAGATGGGGCTGCTGCACTCCAGCCTGGGCGACAGAGGGAGACTCCGTCTCAAAAAAAAAAAAAAAAAAAAAAAAAAAAAAGAAAGAAAATGAAAAATATTTTTGGCATAACTGTTAGAAGATATAAGTGCAGCAACAACAAAATAAAACTGAAATTCTGATGTATAAAAGCAGTCTTAACTAAATGAATATTCATGATGTTAAATAAGAAATATAAACAGTGTGATATATTTTTAATATATAGTTAATAATATTGTAAGCAAAATCTATTCTTTGTACGTGTTATAGAACTATCCCTGGTTCCATTTAAGAAGAAAGAGACATTTTGAAAACAGAGATATATAATAGAACTGCTTTAGAAAATATTAAGACGCTTTTTTAAAATAACAAAAAAAGCACATTAATTAATGTGTTGCAGGTGGAAAAAGATCAACAGAGCAGAATAGCTCAGATAAAGACCATGTTTTTATTTAATAAATATAAAGGAAATCTTATGTCAGTGAGTTTGGATTGATTAGTCAATAAATTTTATGGGGACAATTGATAAGTTTTGACAAAAATTTATTTTGATTATGCCTTGATTTACCTAAAAATTCACCTAAGAAAAAATGTGATTTCTGGATGTGTAATAATTCATTAAGCATAAGTCTACTAGAATACAATTGACTTCATAAATAAAATAACTTCATTAAAATACAATGATGGACATTTACGGAACACTTACTATGTTCCAGACTTTGTGCTAAGGGTTTTACATGCATTCTAAATCCAAATAGCCCTGTGTATTATATGCATTTTCATGCCCATTTTCAAATGAAGATTAGAAAGGCTAAAGCATATGCTCAAGTCCCCACAGCCAATAACTAATGGATCCCAACTTTGAACCAGGCTATTCAAACTTTAGTCTTTGTTTTCAATCATTATGTATCCCAGTTTAAAATATCAGCAATTTTCACTTAAAAACCAATAATATTTGGAAAATATTTTGTAACAAGTGTGTCACAAAATAGATGAAATCTTATAGTAAGCATGTGACACTGCATTTACCATTGCATTCTCTGAAGCACAAAATCCAAATCCAACTCTTTCATGCTTAGAGGCCTGTGTGGGTTACAAAGCAGAAAATTATATACAAAGAATCTGTCTCTACCTGGGCAAATATGCAGTCTTGGATGCAGGTGTGAAAAGAAGGGAATGTAGACTTAAGTAAACTAACCATTTATTCAGTCAGTCAGGTGGTCATAAACATTTATTGTGCATCTACTGTGTGCATGCAGCAAACAAAGTATCTGCCCTGTGAAACACACATTCCAGCAGGTTAGTGAGGGGATCAGAAAAGAAAACAAAAGCAAATAGTATATAACAACAAATTGTAGTTAAGTGACACATAGAAATGTAAGTCAGTAGACTGGGCAAAAAGAAGAGAGTATATTGCAGAGTGATCACTATTTTAGACCAACTATTTAGATTGTCTTATTTATTTATTTATTTATTTATGAAACAGGGTCTTGCTCTGTTGTCCAGGCTGGACTGCAATGATACGATTATGGCTCACTGCAGCCTTGACCACCCAGGCTCAATGGGTCCTCCCACTTCAGCCTCCCAAGTAGCTGGGGCTACAAGCAGTGCCACTACACCCGCATAATTTTTTAAATTTTTTTTTGTAGAGAAGGGGTTTCACCATGTAGGTGAGGCTGATTTTGAACTCCTGGGCTCAAGTGACTCTCCTCCCTTGGCCTCCCAAAGTGTTGGGGTTACAGGCATGAGCCACAGCACTTGCTTAAACTGTTTATATTAGATAGCAGAGACCTGAAAAACAGTGAGGGATTGAGAGGTCATATAGATATTGGGAGAAAGAATGTTTCAGTCTGAGGGAACTTAAGAGCCAAGACTTGGAAAAAAAAAAAAAAAAAAGTCTGATATGGTTAAAGTGAGAGCAAAAAAGCCAAGTATAACTAAAGGATAGTCAAAAGAAGAGATCATAAACAAGGAAATAAAGAGAATAACAACATTTTTCAATAAATTCTGAATCCTGATAGATTAGTATGTCCCATTTTCCCATCATAGCATCACAGTTGTGGTGCAGTTGGTATCTGAGCATGAGGCTGTTGTGAATCAGTCAAATCAAGAAGTCCTTCATGCTCCCGAAAAGTATTAATCATGGCTTCCAATGATAGATTTTAAATTCCATTGTTTTTTTCTGAACATTGGTGTTTTCTGTCAACTGATCAATGTACATTTAAGGCTACATTTCAATATTATTTCTCTGTATTTGTTTTTTTAATTAGGGAGAAAATAAAACATGTCTCTCTTTCTTAATTATTTTCTTAGCAAGTAGCAACCATATCTTAACTTTTTTTTTTCTTGGGTTTGTATAATAGGAGAAAGACTCCATTTTTTGTGTGTGCAGTCTCACAGCCTATTTCTTCTTCTCCCCATGTCAGGGCAACTTAATAAGAAAGCCCATGAACACCTCCATTTTTTGGTGCTGGCAGAAATTTCAAACAACACAATCACCTGCCAAAGCCCCAGATCCATCCCTGCCCAAACCCAGAACCACAGTACACACCTGAATCCACACAACCACTTCCCTTTGATTCTTCTAGACAGAACCTGATCCCCTGTCCTTGGGGAAACTTCTTGCCATTTACTATGTGAATAAATACAATATTAATCTCATATCCATTGGCCCTTATGTGTCGTTCATTCTCACATTCATCATTTCCTGAGTTTAGTGGTAAGGGAGGAAGAAGGGCTGCCTGACATCCAGCAGTGGATGCTAACAGTCTAAGTAAAACAGGTTGTAATTTTTTCTCACTGTCCTGAAATTTGTTTGTTCAAAGCCACCTTAGCTGACCAAAGGTGAGAAGTTATTTTTGATACTTCAATAAACAATGATTAAGCTTGGTGAGGACGGCATGCCAATAGCTGAGACGGACAGGTAGGCATTTTGGGTCAAACAGCCAAGTTGTAAAGGCAAAATAAAAGTGCCTGAAGGACATTAAAGTCTTTTTCCAGTGAACATACGAATAATAAGAAAATAGGTATTTGCTTCTCTTGGTAGTGATTGTGAATCAGAATTCATTCATATTTGGCTCACTGCTTGCCTATTGGTGGTGTAAAGGGATGCTTGTGATTTTTGCACATCGATATTGTATCCTGAGAACTTGCTGAAGTTGCTTATCAATTCAAGAAGTTTTTAGGCTGAGATGATGGGGTTTTCCAAATATAGAATCATGTCATCTGAAAACAGAGACAACTCAACTCCCTCTCTTCCTATCTGAATACCCTTTATTTTTTTCTCTTGCCTGATTGCCCTGGCCACAACTTCCAATACTGTGTTGAATAGGAGTGGTGAGAAACAGCACCCTTGTCTTGTACCAGTTTTCAAAGGGAATGCTTCTGGCTTTTGCCCATTCAATATGAAATTGGCTATGGGTTTGTCATAAATAGCTCTTATTATTTTGAGATATGTTCCATCAATACTAAGTTTATTGAGAGTTTTTAACATGAAGGGATATGAATTTTATCGAAGGCCTTTTCCGCATCTATTGAGATAATTTTTGTCTTTGGTTCTGTTTATGTGATGGATTACATTTATTGATTTGCATATGTTGAACTAGCCTTGCATCCAAGGGATGAAGCCCACTTGAGCATGGTGGATAAATTCTTTGATGTGCTGCCAGATTCAATTTGCCAGTATTTTATTGAGGATTTTCTCCTCTATGTTCATCAGGGATATTGGCCTGAAGTGTTCTTTTTTTGTTGTAGTGTCTCTTCCTGGTTTTGGTATCAGGATGATGCTGGCTTCATAAAATTAGTTAGGGAAGAGTCCTTCCTTTTCAATTGTTTGGAATAGTTTCAGAAGGAATGGTACCAGCTCCTCTTTGTATTTCTGGTAGCATTCAGCTGTGAATCCTTCTGGTCCTGGGCTTTTTTTGGTTGGCAGGTTACTAATTACTGTTTCAATTTCAGCGGTTGTTTGGGTCTACTCAGGGATTCAATTTCTTCCTGGTTATACTTGGTAGGGCATATGCAGTCCAGGAATTTATGCATTTCTTCTAGATTTTATAGTTTATTTGCATATGGGTGCTTATAGTTTTCTCTGATGGTAGTTTGTATTTCTCTGGGGTCAGTGGTGATATCTCCTTTATCATTTTTTATTGTGTCTATTTGATTCTTCTTTCTCTTATTTTCTATTAGTCTAGCAAGTGGTCTATTTTGTTTTTTGTTTGTTTGTTTGTTTGTTTCAGAAAAACACCTCCTGGATTCCTTGATTTTTTTGGAGGGTATTTTGTGTCCCTATATCCTTCAATTCTTCTTAGATCTTAGTCATTTCTTGTCTTCTGCTAGTTGTTGGATTAGTTTGCTCTTGCCTCTCTAGCTCTTTTAATTATGATCTTAGGGGGTCAATTTGAGATCTTTCCAGCTTTCTGATGTGGGATTTAGTGCTATAAATTTCCCTCTTAACACTGCTTTAAATGTGTCCCAGAGACTCTGGTACATTGTCTCTTTGTTCTCATTGGTTTTAAAGAACTTCTTGATTTCTGCCTTAATTTCATTATTTACCCAGGAGTCATTCAGGAGCAGGTTGTTCAATTTCCATGTAATTGTGTGGTTTTGAGTGAGTTTCTTAATCCTGAGTTCTAATTTTATTGCACTGTGTTCTGAGAGACAGTTTGTTATAATTTCTGTTCTTTTACATTTGCTGAAGAGTGCTTTACTTCCAAGTACATGGTCAATTTTGGAATAAGTGTGATGTGGTGCTGAGAAGAATGTATATTCTGTTGATCTGGGGTGGAGAATTCTGTAGATGTCCATTAAGTCCACTTGGTGCAGAGCTGAGTTCAAGTCCTGGATATCCCTGTTAACTTTCTGTCTCGTTGATCTGTCTAATGTTGACAGTAGGGTGTTAAAAGTCTCCCATTATTGTTGTGTGGGAGTCTAAGTCTCTTTGTAGGTCTCTAAGGACTTGCTTTATGAATCTGGGTGCTCCTGTATTGGGTGCATATATATTTAGGATAGTTAGCTCTTCTTGTTGAATTGATCCCTTTACCATTATGTAATGGCCTTCTTTGTCTCTTTTGATCTTTGTTAGTTTAAAGTCTGTTTTATCAGAGACTAGGATTGCAACCCCTGCTTTTTTTTGCTTCCCATTTGCTTGGTAAAATTTCCTCAATCCTTTTATTTTGAGCCTGTGTCTGTCTTTGCATGTAAGATGAGTCTCCTGGATACAGCACACCAATGGGTCTTGACACCTTATCCAGTTTGCCAGTCTGTGTCTTTTAATTGGAGCATTTAGCCCATATACATTTCAGTTCAGTATTGTTATGTGTGTTTGATCCTGTCATCATGATGCTATTTATTATCATTGGATTCTAATGCAGTTTCTTCATAGTGTCATTGGTCTTTATATTTCGGTGTGTTTTTGCAGTGGCTGGTACCAGTTTTTCCTTTCCATATTCAGTGCCTCTTTCAGGAGCTCTTGCAGGGCAAGCTTGGTGGTAATGAAATCCCTCAGCATTTGCTTATCTGAAAAGGTTTTATTTCTCTTTGCTTATGAAGCTTAGTTTGGCAGGATATGAAATTCTGGGTTGAAAATTCTTTTCTTTAAGAATGTTGAATGTTGGCCCCCAATCTCCTCCAGCTTATAGAGTTTCTGCTGAGAGGTCCACTGTAAGTCAGATGGCTTTCCTTTGTAGGTGACCTGGCCTTTCATTCTGGCTGCCCTTAACAGTTTTTTCTTCATTTCAACCTAGGAGAATCTGATGATTATGTGCCTTGGGGTTGACCTTCTTGTGGAGTATCTTACTGGTTTTCTCTGTATTTGCTGAATTTGCATGCTGTGCTAGGTTAGGGAAGCTCTCTTTTAACATGAAGGGATATGAATTTTATCGAAGGCCTTTTCTGCATCTATTGAGATAATCATGTGTTTTTTTGTCTTTGGTTCTGTTTATGTGATGGATTACATTTATTGATTTGTATATGTTGAACTAGCCTTGCATCCAAGGGATGAAGCCAACTTGATCACGGTGGTTAAGTTTTTTGATGTGCTGCTGGATTCAATTTGCCAGTATTTTATTGAGGATTGTACTCCAATCTATCATTAGGTTTGGTCTTTTTATGAAGTCCCATATTCCTTGCAGGCTTTGTTCATTCCTTTTCATTCTTTCTTCTCTATTCTTGTCTGCATGTCTTATTTCAGTAAGATGGTCTTCAAACTCTGATATTGTTTCTTCCACCTGGTCTATTCAGCCATTGATACTTGTGTATGCTTCATGAAGTTCTCATGATGGGTTTTTCAGCTCCTTCAGGTAGTTTATGTTCCTCTGTAGACTGGTTATTCTAGTTAGTAGCCCCCGTAACCTTTTTTCATGGTTCTTAGCTTCTTTGCATTGGGTTAGAACATGCTCCTTTAGCTCATCGTAGTTGGTTATTATTCAATCTTCTGAAGCCTACTTCTGTCAATTCATCATCTGATCCTCCATCCAGTTCTGTGAACTTGATGGAGAGACCTTGCTATCATTTGGAGGACAAGACGCACTCTGGCCTTTTGGGTTTTCAACATTTTTTCATTGATTCTTTCTCACTTTCATGAGTTTTTCTAGTTTCGGTCTTTGAGGCTGATGACCCTTGGATGGGGTTTTTGAGAGGGCCTTTGTGTTGTTGTTGTTGTTGTTGATGCTGTTGTTTTCACTTTCTGCTTGTTTCTTTCAATAGTCAGGTCCCTCTTCTACAGGGCTGCTGCAGTTTGCTGGGGGTTCACTTCAGGCCCTATTCATTTGATTTGCCCCTGTGCCTGGAGATGTCACTCAAGGAGGCTGGAGAGCAACAAAGATGGGTGCCTCCTTCTTCTTCTGGGACCCCTGACCTCGAGGGGCACCAAACTGATGCTAGTAGGATCGCTCCCATATAGGGTGTCTGACAACCCCTGTTGGAGGGTCTCACCCAGTTGGGTCGCACAGGGAGCAGCACCCGTTTTATGAAGCACTTTATCCCTTGGTGGAGTTTGTATTTTGCTGGGGAGAAACCCACTCATCTGGGCTGCCTGGATTCCTCAGAACTACCAGGAGGAGAGGCTAAGTCTGTTGGTCCCCAGAGAGTGCAGCCGCCCCTCCCCCTAGGGGCTCAGGCCCAGGAAAATCCTAATTCTGTCCCTGAACCTCTGGCTGGAATTACTGGAGATCCTGCCAGGAAGCCCTGCCCACTGAGGAAGGATGGCTCAAGTTTAGGCCTGAAGAGGCACTTTGGCCACAGATTGCCACAGCCCGTGTGTTGGGCTATGGGGACAAATCTTGGGACCAAGCCTTACAGCCTCCCTGGCTCCAGCAGAGAAAAAGCACAGCCTGGAGCTATAGAAATGCGTGCCACCCTTCCCCCACCCAGGGAGCTTAGCATGTTAGGCAGTTGTGAGTCCCATGGCTTAGACAGCAGGCAGCCACAGGGCCTGCCGATCTCCCCTCCCTGAAGGAGTTTGGTAGGCTTAAGCAGATTCCAGCTGAAAGGCTATAAGAATCTGCACATTCTGGGGATGGGACGCTAGGCCCTGGTGGTGTGGGTTCGCGAGAGGGATCTTCCAATCTCCGGGTCACACAGTTCCACAGCAAAAGCGCAGTTTCCCCTGCTGGGTGCCACACTCACTCACGGCCTCCCTTGGCCGGAGGAGGGGTTTCCCTTTCCCATGTGGCTCTCAGGTGGGCCCTCCACACCACACCACACTGTTCTTCCTTCTTGCCATGGGTCATGCCAGCCTTCTTGTCAATTTTGCTGAGAGAACCTGGACACCTTGGTTGCTGCTGAAAGCTTCACATGCTTGTTATGGGTTTTTTCGATGGGAGCCTCCCAATGCCACTGCTTCTAAATACATATATATTCTTCAGTGCAAGGCAGTGGAAAGTGAGAAAAATAGGTTTGTATGAGGAAAAAGAATGATGGAGGTTGTCTGTATTTCAGTAGGTGATGACATATTAAACTACATTCTTAAATATTCTGTATAAGTACAGTTTTTAAGGGAATACTTCTGTGTATTTCTAAATCACATTCATAGCAAGAGAATTCTTTGTAGCAGTAGGGATTCTGCATTTAACATAGGAATAAAACAGGCAATAGTTTTCCATTAGTCCAGCCTAGGTATGTGTGTGTGTGTATGAATATATATACACACATTCACATAACACACATGCATACATACATGCAAGTGTGTGTGTGTGTGTGTGTGTGTGTATACTCATATACTTAGGGAGAATGTTTGATACATTTAACCTATAAGGGATTTATAACTGGCCTCCAATCACCAAGAAAAGCAAGAACTTTACACACACACACACGCACACACACACACATCTTGGATGCTTTGTATACAAAATAATTTTCAAGTGACCTAAAGGTGGTGGAAAGATTGCCCAACATCATTAGTGCTAAATTCATCTCAAAGCCATACTTCTTATACCAGCTATTTAGAATATTACATTAATGCCCTCACCTAAATGATGTGCAGAATAAATTCCACCTACTAATTTCAGTAAAGTGTGAAGATTGTTCTTACATTCATTCACCTAGTCATTTAACCAATTCATTTAACAAAGAAAAATTTCAAAGGTTATTATGAATCAGACGTTGGCTGTGATGGGTGGGAGAGGATAGTTACATAATCACTTATGTTTGCTGCACTGCCATATATGCTAATGTAAGATACACCAAGTGCAAGAGAATTCCCAAGACAACAGTTTAATCACTTCCTCTAGAGATTTGAACATTCATTACTGAGAGCAATAAACCCAACAAAAAGGAGAAAATCTATAATATTTCAATAGAAATCAAAATTTTGGGATTATTAATTCATGGAGTTAGAAACAATACCCACTTCTATGTATCTAGTGGCAATATAATTGGGGAATTGTTGCCTAGGCCCACTTTATGAATAAGCAAAGCTGAAGTAATGGATAAAAATAAAATGTCTGTCTATCAAAAAAATAAAAATCTCACCTATTGCTGACATAAGAAGCCTGTTAATGTTATCCTGAGGTTTTACAAAGTACAACTTTATAAAATGTTGAAGCCATTTCAGACTGCCCACCAACTGACAATGCTGCTTACCTTGCTCTACCCTACATCTTTAAAACAGTTAATTATATTTGAAGTCCATATGAAGAATTTGTATTTTGTCTAGTAGGCACTGGGAATCTTAAATATTATTTGACCTGGAAAACAGTATGTTCATAAAATATAGTACTTGGAAACAGTATTCAGCAAGAGATTTGAAGAATGGAATTAAAAAGAAAGAGATCGAAGTTCAGAAAGCAGTCAGTGGGGTATTTCTGTACTATAGGTGCTAAGTAACAGAGCATGTTTCATACAGCAAATAGAGGCTAGACAAGAAGTGTTAAAACCTCTCAGAACCATTGAATCTGGATAACTTATAGAATAGTCAGACAAAATAATGTGAATTAAAAAGAAAGCTGTGTTTGGATTTCATTGTTATTTCTCTTTTCTCAAGAACAGAAAATAATGAGTTATTTTATTTGAAATGATAAACAGAAGAGTGTTGAAGTATCTTGAGAATAAGAGTTAATATTGCCACAAAACCATTTTTCAGATGAGTCAACTGAAGCCTAAAGAAGTAATGTGTCCGATGTTAGCCAACTCATAAGCGGAAGAACCAGGACTTGAACCCAGACATCCTGTCTATGACAGATTCTGTTCTCATCCAAATTACCATCCAAAAGTAGGACTTAGGAGGAGAGTCATAGCGCATGAATGCCTAGACTTGTGGGAGGAGGAACCATAGGAGGCAGCATAGTCATTTTTTACCAGTGGCCAGCAGGGTGGATTAATAATTAGATCTGTGAGTCCAAATATGAGCAGAAACTAGCATTTCTATTTAAAAAGAAGATCTGTATGTGATTCTGATTCACTGACAGGGTGAGAATCAATAATGTGGAATGGCCTATGTGACGGCAGAAACGTAAACCCTGAGAAATGTCTACATGTATGAGGAACATTATTTAAATTTTGTCATTTATTCTGTACACCATCCCCTACATTTTAAATTTACCAGTGGAGTCACAGGGTTTAAGCCACATCCATAGGTACATACATTCTAAATATTTAACAGGATTCAACTTGAAACCTGATTTGAAAGTCCATATTTGTCCTACTAGAGTGGTATTTCTTTAAGATTGTGTTTTCAAAACCCTAAGGTCTAAAAAGTTGCCTTGGGGCTGCCTTCCTGTAGGAAACAGAGAAGATTGAAAGGATGCAGCCAAGAAGGGCAGCTTGGAAGTCTCACTCCTTCTTATATTCCAGTCACAGAATCTCTGCTCTTATGTAGTAGAAGTCTGTCTATATTTAATTTAAAAGCGGTCCCAGTGACTAAAAATATTTGACTATTACGAAATAAGCCAAGAAGACAAAGTAGGAGTGATGTGAGCAGAAAAGGATGTTCAGGAGGTAGCACTGTGATGTTCAGGAATATTGTATTTTTTATTTTTTTGAGTCAGTTTATTTATTGTTGCCCAGGCTGGAGTGTAGTGGCACCATCTCGGCTCACTGCAACCTCTGCCTCCCAGGTTCAAGCGATTCTCCTGCCTCAGCCTCCCGAGTAGCTGGGACTACAGGCACGTGCCACCATGTCTGGCTAATAGGAAGATTCTATTTTAACTAATTTATGCAAATAACAAAAACTGAAAGACTCACAACTACTATTAGCTATACAAATAATTGAAAAATTAAAGTATTCTCAATAAGTCAATGCTATTTAAATTGTTCCTTTTTATCAGAGAAAATATTTATACATTTTTTACATTAGCCAACATTTCTTCACAACTTGCTTCAGTTTTAAGATGAGATTTTAGGTAACCTGTCACCATGCATCGTGTTCTGAGGGAAAATCTTAGTACCAGAAGCTACAAACTGCCACCCAGTTCAAAATAGACTCCCCTGCAATGTTTTAGTAGTGGGGTGACTGTGTGATATACCATCTAAACCCAGACACTTTAGGAAGTGAAATGAGGAGCTATTAACCCATGATAACAGGAGTGAAACATGACAGTCCCAGGCACACAGAGATGTATGATCATGCCATCTGTTTAACCACTATAAAAGATAAAATCAATCTGAGTGTCCGCCATCAGGTCCGTCAATTCACCGAAGTCCTTTCTACTCCCTCCTGCTCATCTTTTTGTTACCTACCTGATCCGTGTTTCATACAAAGGAAGAACACAGACATAAAATCATTCCCTTCGTAAGTAAAGGCTGGAAAAAGTGTGTGTGTGTGTGTTTAATCTATTCGTACTTTGATTCTCCCATACAATTAACAATCTTTCCTCTGTGTCTCATAAAGATTCTCACTTCTTCTTCCCTCAGACTCCAACTCAAAATATTTTGTTTGTTCCCAAAGAAGCAGAATTCCAACTGACCATGCAATCAATGCAGTTAATATGATTTCTATTACTTTTTATTGGGTATAATAAAATATAGGGATATTTGAAGTCCACATGAATAATTTGTATTTTGTTTGGTAGGCACTGGGAATCTTAAATATTATTTGACCTAGAAAACAATGTGCTCATAAAATATAGTACTTGGAAACATTATTCTACAAGAGACTTGAAGAACAGAATTAAAGAGAAAGAGATCGAAGTCCAGAACACAGTCAGTGGGGTATTTCTGTACTATAGGTGCTAAGTAATAGAGCGTGTTTCATATGGCACTTAGAAACTAGACGACAAGCAATAAAACCTCTTGGAAGCATTGAAAAATATACCTGAGGCTGATTAATAAGAACCACAGACCAATACACGTCTTAACACTTTGCCAAATTCCTACCATCTGATCTATATTGCACTTTTAATGTGATCTATTAAAATGCCAGGTTTAATGTATGTATTCTCCACGAAACAAATGAAGTATTATTAGCAAATCAGCCAGTTTAGAACATTCATGCACACAGAGCTGCTAAGGTTGCTACATTAACAAAACCTGTGTCCTGTTTTGGAGTACTAAATGAACATTAGCATAAAACCACAAACGAGAGAATAAAGATGAGAATAACAAATTTTGAAAATCAGAATTAATTGTTCTTTCAGGGGTTTGACAGATTATTTTTTAAAGAAGGAGGAGATAAGAGCTGGTTTGTTGTTTGTGCAATGCTGAGATGAATTACCCAAGACCTTATATAAACCGAAAGCTTGTATTGACCTGTTGAAATGGAAAAGCTTGTAACCATGGCAACAGAGGACAAGTAAAATAGGATTTTGCTGCAGTTATAAATAAGGTAGAGAAACCAGTAGACTTTTCCTCCCTCCATCTGTAATAAAGACAACACAGAAAATGAAAACCACCATTTTTCTGTCTACAGTTTTTCCGGTTATAAAATGCACGTCATGTTTTGGATGAAAATCTCCATAGAGGCAGACTGATCTACAAGGTGCGGGGGAAGGGAAGTTAGGGGGTGGTGATTGAGGGAATGACGAAGAGCGAGTAAAATGTAGATCTGAGGCAATGCCAGTGTTTAAATAATTTATTCTTTCTTAGGAGCACGCTATAGATAATTGCAGTTCAGAGTTGCACATTGCAGAATTTCTAAATATACAGATCCAAGGTGAAGGAGAAAAAATCATCACATCCTTTCAAATTGTTATGCTATATCTTTCTTTTAGCTAGAGTAAAAAAAAGACATCAAGTGCAGTATATATTTAACTATATTCTATGTTTTAAAATCTGTGATAAATAGAAAATGATACATAAGGCTTCATGATATAAACCTATGCAGGTTAAATGGCAACTATGATTAATTCTGTTGATTCTTTTAATTCAAAATTTTCGTCAAATGTCTTTCAAAAATCGAAACCGTTTTCACCCAACGCTTGGTGGCACTGCTACTTCATAAGGCAAGACTGCGAAAGATTTCCAAATCATGTGTTTCAAGGCTTTGGAAAAAACCTTGCCTCCCATTCTGCAGTGCAACCATTTGGGTATAATGCCTTGAATATGCTACACAAGGCATCTGCTGTGGCTACTGAAAAATAATCTGTTACAAGCCCTAATTTTTCTCTTTTTTTGAGACGGAGTGCAGCTCTCTCTCCCGGGCTGGAGCGCAGTGGCGCGATCTCAGCAAGCTCCGCCTCCCGGGTTCACGCAATTCTCCTGCCTCAGCCTCCCGAGTAGCTGGGACTACAGGTGCCCACCACCACGTCTGGCTAATTTTTCTGTATTTTTAGTAGAGACGGGATTTCACCATGTTAGCCAGGATGGTCTCGATCTCCTGACCTTATGATCTGACTGCCTCAGCCTCCCAAAGTGCTGGGATTACAGGCGTGAGACACTGCGCCCGGTTTTTTCTTACAGTAGGTTCATAGGGATGAAAAAATGAAGGAGAGGCACTTTTACAGAATCGTTATTAGGTTGACGCTCTAGGGTCAACACTGGTTAATGAAACTCTCTGAGATGGTGAAAATAGTTTACACTTTTGCTGTTTAATATGCAGTCACTACATGTGGCTATCGATCTTGAAATGTAGCTAATGCAATGGAGAAACTGCAAATTTATTATTTTTTAATTTCAATTAATCTTAAATTTCAATAGTCGCAAGCGACTAAGGCTATTCCCTTGGACCACATCACCTGTGCTGTGCACTGTGTAAGGATCTAAACAGTTGGCTGAAGATGGTTAAGCAGGAAAGGACAGAAAAGATAAAAAATGTGATGACACCACCCTGTTTCCCTATCATTTGGGAAAATGTAATGAAATAAAATTAACCAATCACTCATGTAATAAAATCAGTTCACCAAGCCTTTCCATTGTCACCTGAGAAGAAGTGGGGTGGTTTTCTTTATAGCAATATATAAACTGATTAAGTTTTCAGTCTAAAAATTGCTCCTACTCTGTATATATTTTTCACCTGCATAAAAATGAAGGGGAAAAAAACACATTTTATATGAGTAAATTTGTATGGTGTACGCCTAAGGGATAGTCCTATGGAATTCCATCTTCAATTACCTAAATGCCAGCGAGGCTTTCCAAATTCATTCTCTTATCCCATTGAATGCTGAACAATTTGAAGACACAGATGTTATACAGCGAGTTGCACAATAAAGTAAATGATTAAAAGATACAGTCTTATATCTCCAGAAATAAGAGCATATTGGAAAGGAGAATGAGAATGGGATGTGGCCAGTTTTTCTGTGCCCTCGACCATCCTTAATTCTAACACTGATTTCTCCCTTTACTTCCTATGGAGTTTATTCAAATTTTATTAAATTTGATTCTGTCTCTCTGATTTTTTTTTTTTTTTTGTTACTCCTGGCCCCTAACTGTGTACCTCTACTTTTTTTCCATTAGCAGAGAAGGTGAAGGGATTAGGAGAATTGAGATGTCATAAATGGGAATTCCTCTATTATAAAAGTCATGTGTCAATAACGACCTCATAATAGTGACAATGCAATTACTCCACTGACAGCTATAGATGTGTAGGAATTACCGCCAGAGTCTTGCAAGAAATCCATTCTAGGTTCTAAATGTCAGCAACTGTATTGCTGTGATAAGAAATACTGTGGCACATCAAGAGTGACTGTACAGGTAGCTTTATTTTTAAAAATTATACTCTGCAGCTCTATTACTTGCATTTATATAAAAAAAACTTTTTGAAACGATATTGTGTTTTTCACTCATCTGCTTCCTGTTTCCTTCTGGTGGTCAAAATCTGTACTCAATTCCTACGGACCATATGCCAAGACTACTCCCCCACTTCTATCACATAAAATTTTTTTCTTTTTTCTCATCCACTTCCCTATAAATAATCACTTCTGTTGATAACCCATTTATGTTTCAAAATGGGTACAGATTGGACTTGATGATTACTTCACATTTTTGCGATTATTTCTCACATTTTCACTAATAGTTTCATTGATCATTTTGTCTTTATCCTTTCTCCAATCATATATATCTGAGAAACACTGAATTTTAGAACTTATGTGGATTTAGAGAGCCACTGTTTAAACATTTTTTTTTTTGAGACGGAGTCTCACTCTGTCACCCAGGCTGGAGTGCAGTGGCGCAATCTCGGCTCACTGCAAGCTCCGCCTCCCGGGTTCACACCATTCTCCTGCCTCAGCCTCCCAAGTAGCTAGGACTACAGGTGCCTGCTACCATGCCCGGCTCATTTTTTGTATTTTTAGTAGAGGCGGGGTTTCACCATGTTAGCCAGGATGGTCTCGATCTCCTGACCTCGTGATCCGCCCGCCTCGGCCTCCCAAAGTGCTGGGACTACAGGTGTAAGCCACCATGCCCGGCCCTGGGTTAACTACTTCCTAAGCAGGAATCAATCAGCCTCCTGAAAATTTTAAAAAAAAAAAAAAAAAAGGTTTATTTATGTGAGAATATTGATCAGTCAGGGTCCAGTTGACTAAAACCACAGCAGCTAGTTGAATGGAGGGAATTCATCTGAGGAATCATTACCTAAAAATAAAACATAAAAGGAAAATGCTATGTAGCATTTTATTATGGAAGAAGCAAGTACAGGAAATAACCACAACCTCTAGTGCTCAGAAGAAAAAGAAACAATGGCATAAACTTAGAAACTTAAGGGAGGGGCTCACAGACAGGAAGTCCAGGGAGGCAGATAGAAAGGGACAACTTTCTTCATTTTTCTCCAGCCCTGCAGCCTCCCTCTCACACCTTTTATTGGCAAAGCCAAACAGGAAGACAGCTGGCAAAGCAGAATGCAGTGGTCTGAGTTCCAGCTCCACAACGGCCAAGCACAATGGAGAAGGTTGGGCTTTAAGCTTCAGACAATGGCTTAATAATTGCCACAGAGTTTCTACATGTTTATAGGGAGACCATCCATAGCTTTAGTTTCTCAAAGGAATGTGTGACCCTGACATGATTAAGAATCACTGGATAGCAGAAAAAATGCTAGCAAGCTGGGGTCCTTCCCACTACTTTCCACTGTTTCTTCCATTCCTTGGTTAGTTACACTCCTACTAACAAGAAGGTATCTTAATGTAAATTTCAAAACATCATCATCCTCAGAACACATTAGGTGGAGGATGTGGTAACCAAAAATAAGAAACAAGAAAAAGCGTTATTCACAACCTATGTCCACAAGGAAATCTATACAATTTCCAAACCAAACCATTATTTTTATTATAATAAAGTCTACAACTTCGTCTTTTGTAGTCAAGCATTATTCTTCAGTTTTAAAAAACATATAAAAATTTATTGGACCTACAGATGATTTAACATGGCTTGGCATATTGAAATACATTTTAAATTAGCAATTTAAAAATCCTCTGATGTTTTTCCTGCCTGTCAATACTTATAAATATTCCTTTGGAATGCTTGTTGTTACTCATGCATATATAGCCACTTGGGTATGTTGTAAAGAGAAAATTCAAGGAAAGAGTCTAGGTTAGGAGTGTTCAAAGTTTTCATCATGATCATTATATTAATATCCAAGATGGTTTAGCAACCTTGAACTTAATATTCAAAAAGAGTTCAATAAATGATGTGTAATAAATTCATACTTGACATTCAAATGAGACCAACATAGTATGAGTGTTAAACAAACCTTTCTAGAAATAGAGATGCTCAGTAAGTTGGATGTTATGTTTTGGAATTGGCCCATCGTAGGCAGATGCTGAGAGTTCTGGGAATAGGGTTACCATTAAGGAGAGAGCTGGCAATAATTAGAAAGTCTATTTGGTCTCGAGTAAATGGATGCTTTATCATAGCTTGTCTCTAGTCCCAAGGTAGGAATTGCAGAAGAAAGATAAACTCAAGCAGAAGTGCTATCACATTGGCCAAAATAACTAAAAGGAGATTAAAGCAAAAGTACACTTGGCTCCTACTTAGTCATCCGGGGCACTGCATATGGATTTTGCCATAGCAAGATTCGCTATCCACTGCTGGTGAGAAAGGGGCTTCTAATACATCATTAGACCTGGTTTACAATTTCGATTGAGCTGCAGGTAGCATTAAACAGAAGTGAAGGAAGAAGGGACCAATGGTCATAACATGAGATCCATGGAAAAATAACAGCTAGAATGGTAGATAGATCCAAATATAAAATGCAGCATCTCATTAAATGAAATGAGAAGTAAAACACTCTAGTGATGAGAATTAGAGTATTGCTTAGTTTGTTGCACAAGGTAAACTCTGAAACATTCCTTCACCTCAAAGGCAGAATAATTCCACGTGGATACCATTTTATATTTTCTTCATATTATAGATACAACGCACATGTACTATACATGTGAGTTTGCCATGGCAATCTCAATCCCAAGATTATGAAGAGGCCCAGGGAAGGGCATAGGCTTCCTTCATCTTGGAATCCTCATTACCTGGCACCAAGCCTGGCACACAGGAGGCATCCATACAGTAGGGTGTATTTGTTGAATTTCAATGTGCTTTCAAAACAGATTCAATTCAACCAAACAAGTAAAAATGTCCACTTGATCCCATTAAATTCTCATTACTGTGAGACAACAGATCCAAATTATCAAATGCTATATTTTAAGATCTAAAAGGACCTGAAAATCATCTATTTTACCAGTTCTTGAAATTCAAAATTCTGTCTTCACCCATCTGTATGTATACATACAGATACAGATATAAAGTAAATATATATATAAACACATATTTACAGACATATATATTTATGTTTAATTTGCATTTCTGGTGACTTATTTTTCTTAAATTTTCAATGATTTGTTTTATTCGTTTGTTCAACAGATAAGCCTTGTGCTCAAATTCATGTTTAAGAAGGCATATAAGGTTCAAAAAGAGGCAATAATTTTCATTAGGCTTTTAGGAAATATCATAATGGCAACAGTTAGTACAGGCTATTTTATTGCATTCTCAACCCAGAATATGGTACATCTCTTTAAACTCTGTACCCATTTGTGGATGCTGTTGACAACACTATTCCTGAGGATCCAATAAATAGATAATAACATACCAATAAAAATGTTACTTTAAAAGTAAAATACCAAATACATTGAGAACAAAAATAAGGTAAATAATAGTTACAGATTTAACATAAGTTTTTTAAAAAAAATTTAATTTTGTAAAGGAATTAGAAATTTTAAATACAAATTGATAATTCTTATTGAAAATGCTATTCCCAACAAGCCACATTATGAGCCACTGTTTGGACAACAAATATTCATTCATACAGAAAATATTGATTGATTATCTATCAAACAATTCACTCAATTCTAAGGATAAAGTGGTAAGCAAGACAGGCAGGGTCCCTGTACTCACTGAATTTACCTTTTAATGGGGAAAATATGTAACAAATAAATCAGCTTTACATGAATTAAGCTTTACATAAATTAAGTTCTGAAAATTATAAGGAAATAAACAGAGTGCTATCATACCAAACATAAGCTTATATAATTTTAGGCTCAGGGATCAGCAAAATAACCTAAGATAGGAAATAATTTGTGAGTATTTGGGAAGCCTCGGTGTGTTGGAAGCTTAGAGGAAAACATGAGAGATGCTATGAAGTGGGGATGGAATGAGCTCAAACAGAGCCTGGTGGGTACTGGAATGGGCTTTGGACTTCATTCTCAGGGAAACAAATAGAAACATCTAAGCAGGAGCATGATATAATGTGATGGATGTTTAAAAATAGGATTGTAGACATTTTTTAGAGACTAGATTATAGGAGCACAAGGATAAAACTAAGGAGACCACGCAGAAGTCTATCTCAGAAGTCTGGGTAAAAAGTAATTTGGCTTTCAATAATGTTCTGGCAGTGGAGATAGAAGTAATTAGTGAAACTGAGATTAGCCAGGCGATAGTGGCACATGCCTGTAATCCCAGCTACTTGGGAGGCTGAGGCAGGAGAATCACTTGAACCCGGGAGGCAGAGGTTGCGTTGAGCCGAGATCATGCCACTGCACTCCAGCCTGGGCGACAGAGTGAGACCCTGTCCCTGCCCTCCTGCCCCCCAAATAACACCTAAGAAATGGTTAATTTGAATGGAGTTACGAAAAAAATGAGTAATTAAGGATAGTTTCTGATTATTAACAGGAGCTGGGTGAGATGGTGAATACAGTGAGACATACAGGTTTAAATGTTGGTAAGATAAGGTAGAGATATTATGTAAGAAGTAGGACATAAAAAAATCAGGGGTGTCAAAGTCTGGAATGAGACAAACACAATGTTTAAGCACATAGAAGATTGGGCAAGAGGATAGATATAAAAAGGATGCTATCCTAAACCCGGCCCTAGTGATTCCAAGACCTAGAAAGCAAGTCATGCAAGATGCTCCATCACGGGAATTTGAGAAGAGAGAAGGTCATTGAATTGTAGTTAAAATAAGAATCTATGGTGTTAGAGAATCCTGAGGAATAGAAGGTTTTAAGAAAAATAAAGGTTGAGATAATGGGTGAATAGTCACATCATATGAGGACTAAGTAGTCTCACTGGAAATTGGAACCATTGGGATCAAATGACCTTTACAGGAAAGGTTTTGGCAGGGCAATGAGGAGAGGCTGAACCTTGTGTGTTGAAGAGTGGACATGAAATGGAAAAGTGGGGAGAGGAGGGTAAGCTGCTTTCTGGAGGATATTTTTGGTGTACAGAAAGTAAAATTGTGCAGGAGACGGACAGGAGTGCAGGGTGGGGAAAGGGACACCAACTCAGTGTCCAACACAAAGCTCCCTAGTGAGGACACTGCGTGTAGCTCACATTCCAATCCCAGGCTATAGTTTTCAATACTTGTTCATATTGTTCTTTACAGGACCCCAAATATTGTGCCAGGTACTTTTCTGCTTCTCTGCTTCCTTTACTCTTCTGGTAAAGGCTTATTCTGGCTCTGCATCTTAAAATACTGTTCCATCTCCTAACTGCCTGTACTACTCCCAAACTCAACTCTCATCTCCTGTGCACCATGAAGGTTTCCCTGGGATTCCAATCAGTCATGAACTGATTGGAATAATCAATAAACTCTGAACCATTCACTGCTTGCACCTCCTGGAAGTTAAGTCTCAGAGAGAGAGAGAACTGTGCTCACAATTCCAAGAATGTCCAAATTCTTCACTGCCCAAAACTTCTTTCTCTTTCTCCTTTAGTTGAGAGAGAAAGAAGATTGAGATATTTATTTATTATACTCAAGGGAAATTGTATAAAAGATCAAAATACTGCATTATATCTCATTTCAGGGGCTCATAGAAACTTTGTAAGAGAATACTCCTTAAGTTCAAGAATAAACAGGGCCTCCTCTTCCCCCAAATTGAGACTACCTTACTCAGGATTTTCTGAGTACATGGAGGGAGAGGGAGAGAGAGAGAGAGAAAGGGAGAGAAAGAAAAAGAGACACACACAGAGAGAACATGAAAAAGAGAGAGTGAACCAGCTTTACTTAGAGAATCCTGAATTTTTTTTATCACCCAGAAGAGGTGGAAAATAGAACAAGAGACATTTCCTAGGTATCTTTATGACATGGGAGCAAAAAATGTGAGATAGTATTTGCAGCCAAAAATCCAAGTAGGAGAATAGAGTTTATGTGCTTTAGAGCTCAGATTTTGATTACTTCTACTAGTAATCTCTGCCAAATCCATTTCTCCATCTCTAACCAAGAATATTAGCAAGTTTTCCTCTCTTATCAAATGGCCAAGCCAAGGTGGGTCTGCAGTGAAAGAAGAAACCAACCCCCACCTCCACTCCTCTTTCTTGGCCACGTCCTCAGTCTGCACCAACAGTCCTTATGGCAGCTGATGTTTAATGTGCTTTAATGTTCCATGTGTTTCTCTTTTCCTAAATGCGATATAAACTTATCGTAAGCAAAAAAATACTATGTGCCTGCCTGTATAAGTATTTTTGTGTGTGTATTTTTATTTCTTTAGGGCTCTGTAAAGTGAACATCAGTGCAATCCATCAACATATTTAAAAGATACAAATTATTACATGCTTGAAAACAAGCAATAGTTTCCAGTGTAGTACTGGATGACTTTATACTAGACTTAAAGATCATACCTCTAGATTACATATCTCTTAGTCAAAGGTCATACCTCTAGAGTGCCATTATTTCCCTGGAACTACTTGAGGAGCAAGTTTTTTAGCATCCTCTATTTCCACGATCTAGTAACTCAGGCAGTGTACCTATGTGCATGGATTGAGGAATGAAGAGAAATGCTCCCTCAAGTAGGTTGGATCTCCTGAGGTAAATTATATATATATAGAGGTGAGCTGTTCTAATATCTTTTATCCAAAGTGTTCATCATCTCTTTCTGAGTAGATAAATTTATCTACTTGAATTAAGATTAGATAATTAAGAACTGTGGTTATAGCTACACATAAAAAAACAACCCACCCATGTTAACAGACTTACAATGTCCATTAGTATAGCACATGATCTGAGAAGAAATCTGTTAGAAATGTTGACTTAGGAAAATCTCTTGGCCAGGTGCTGTGGCTCACACCTGTAATCTCAGCACCCTGGGAGGCTGAGAAGGGAGGATTGCTTGAGCCCAGGAGTTTGAGACTAGCCTGGGAAACATGGAGACCCTGTCTCTACAGATAATTTAAGAAAATAGCTAGGCATGGTGGTATACACCTGTGGTCCCAGCTACCCTGGAGCCTGGGTGGTCAAGGCTGCAGCGAGCTGAGATTGCACTACTGTACTCCAGACTGGGTGACAGAGTAAGACCTTGTCTTAAAAAGAAAAAAAAAAAGAAAAGGAAAAATCCCAGTGATATTTAGATGGGGTCTTCTTGTCATTTCTAACTTTTGTTTCTTTGTCAATATTATTCTCTTCATCTGGTCCAACTTCTCTCCCTCTCTGTGCTTCTCAGGAGGAGTGAGTCTGTATCAGTGGCTTAACACCATATTCCCCTGCCAGAGAGGGTGACTCCAGGAGCGCTGTCCTCCCTGCGGCATTCCACAGCAGCAACCCCCACACAACTCACCTACTTCTACCTCGTTGCTTGGCCATCTGACCACGAGACCTCCATTTTTGTCATGGCATTGGAAGAAGAAAACAGAAAATTGCTTTGGAACTTTCAACTGCCTTATCTTGAAAGAGACACATATATCTCTTCTCACTTTTCCTGGAAAGAATTAGTCCTGTGGCCCTGCCTAACTTCAAGGAGACTGAAGTTTTCCTCCTTTGGCCAGGAAAAGAAAGTGAACCAGATATTGGTGAGGATTAGAAATGCCTACTGTCGTCTACAAATCTTGCCTGTGTTTCCATGATTAAGTTACCAATATATGCAACTAATATATTCCAGAAGCATCCTTGTCACGAATGAGTTTTGAGCTAGTCCTGGAAATGATTATATCATTTCTGCTCTGACTGGGTATAAAACTCTCAGCACTCACAATCCTATTCATTTTAGTTGCTGCCTTAAGTACAAGTCTCTCCATTCATCTACCATCATTACTAATGTTATCCTATTTTTGTAACATCACTACTAATGTTGTCCTATTTCATAGTTACCCCCAGATCAAAGCAAGTCTTTCACTTTTTAGGACCAGGTGAAATTGTAGCTAGGTCTGAAGTCAGATGCCCTGATTTTGAATCCTGGCATCAATATTTACTAGATATGTAACCATGGGAAAATTACTCAACATTTCCATGCTATGAGTTCCTCATTTATAAAATTGAAACAATTTAGCATCTACCTTGTGGAGTGATTATGAGAATTAAATAAGAAAATATATGTAAATATTAACAATATTAGGAAAGGTGCTATATTTTAAGCCTTAAGATAGTTTTTCCAGCTCCATATGTTAACTGAAAACTGGTTCTCACTCTATGAAGCTTGGATTTTTGTTTTTTCCATGTCCTTTTATACCACAAGGACAAAAAGTTTGTAGAGTGTTCTTGCTCTTGGTTACATCATCTAAACAATATTTTCCTCCTCTTCTTCCTCTAAAGAAAAAAGTCTTGAAAGTAGTATGCTTTCAAGCATACTACTCTTCTCTAATCCTTCTGTTTACCGACATCTTTGTCACCTTCCTTAAAGACTTTAACTTGTGACTCCTAATACTTCCTAGGTGACTCTTTATCATGTACCTCTTCTCAGTCCTGTACCTCTGGATGTCAAATGACTTTTACTTTCATTCAGCCTCAAATTCTGTTCCCATATTTATACCATAGAGATTTATATGCTCCCCAAAATGCCTCAACTTTGAATATTTCATTCCTCTACTGTCACCTCTGATCTTTCTGATTCACATTTTTATGTATCTACATATTAGCAATGCTTTCACTTTACCAAGACACCCAATCCATTAATCATATCACTTTTTAAAAAATATTAATAGCCTCATCCCATCTTCATGTTTCTCCTTGCCCAGGTTATAGTTCATGCTCAAATATTACAATTGAGCCCTTGAAAAATCCTTAAATCCCTTATCTCCCTTTTTCTCCTTTATACCCAAGTAAAAAACAATCCTAGATGAGACCAAATATCCTTTTTTGTTGCTACATGAAAACATCTACACATTTCTAAAGGAAATCATACAACTGACTGAGCAGTTTCACTTGAAATCCTTGACAAAAAACATCACAAGGACTTAAACATTTCTTGGAAATAGTTTGTCAGCTTTTTAAACTATTCTTGTTTTCCTATTCTCCTTTAAGATGATGCATCTACCACCACCACCCCTTACAGGCACATTCAGTTAATAATCTTATCTAGTCCCAATCTCCCCAATTACAATAGTACGTTCCCTTCTCTGAAGGGAAACTTCTCTGAAGTTCCCTTCTCTGAAGTTTGGTCAATCAGCCCTCTTGCCAACTCTAGGTCCCACTCTGTATAACTTCCTCAAGGATTTCACTCTTTCAGGTATCTCTTTTCTGATCTACATGGTTAATGCTCTTTTCTGGATTATTCCTATTGAAGCGCAAATGTGCTCTACTATTCTAGAAATTCCTTCTATTCTAAAAATTCCTTTCCATGACCCCCATCTCTTCCCTCCACTACCTTTTGCATTTCAAAACTGGTCTGAATGAAAGAGTTGTCTATAAACAAAATCCCCAGTTTTTTACTTCTCATTGAGTCTTAGATTTCAATCTGATTCTCACACACACTCTTATAAGAAAAAAAATATGCAAGAACTCCAGACAACTCTATGACTGGCATGCTGCATGTCATTTGGATTTTTTTTTTTCAGTTTTCATTTCCCTTTACTTTGCAGTAGCCTTTGATTCTGTTGATCTTCTGAGCCTGAAACTTTCTACTTCCTTGGCTTTCAAGATGACACAGTCTCCTAGTTTCCCTTCTACCTCATTTTCCCTTTCCTAGTATTCTTTATTTGCTCCGCATTCTTGATTCAACATCTAAACTTTAGAATTCCTCAGCATTTAGTCTTATGTTTTATCATTTCTCTCAAATGCTCTTCTCTGTGACCCAATTTATTCACATGGCAAAGCTATAATTTATATGTTTTTAAGTTTTATTTCATTCTTAATTGACATAATAATTATATTTATGGGGTACAGTGTGATTTTTATACATATATACATTGTATAATTATATCAGGGTAATTAGCATATCCATCACCTTAAACACTTATAATTTCTTTGTAGTGACAACATTCAAAAATTATCCCTTGTAGATATTTTGAAGTTTACAATATGTTATTGTTGTCTTTAGTCACCCGACTGTGCAACAGATGAATTTTTAAAATGTAATATGTGTACACAATGCAATACTGTTTAGCCATAAAAAAACTGAAATTGTGCCACTTTCAACAACATGGATGAAGCTAGAGGACATTGTGTTAAGTTAAATAAGCCAGGCAGAGAAGAACAAGTACTGCATGATGTCAGGTAAATGTAGAATCTAAAAATGTTGACCACTGACCTCATAGAAGTAGAGAGAAGAATGCTGGTTACTAGAGGTTGGGAGAGTATGGGTTACAGAAGATTGGGAGAAGTTGATCAATAGGTACAAAGTTACAGGTAGATAAGAGAAATCAATTCTGGTGTTTCATTTATGTTTTTGACTCCTTATTGTAATATACCCAATCTAGCCATTTCAATGTTTAGATTAATATGCCCAACAGCCCTTTTGCCATCTCTACTGAACTGTCTTATAGATATTTCAGTCTTATTATGTTCAAAACAGAGTTTTAATTTTCCCACCAAATCCTGAGAACATCCCATTTTTCCCACCTGAGTTGTACTGTGTGACTATCCAGAGAGATCCTCAAGTCAGAAGCCTTAGGGCCTTCTTGTTCTTCTCCTTCCCTTACTCCAACATCTCATCTATCAGCAAGCCTGGTATTTCCTGAATCTCCCTGCATTTGCCTAGATTCACTGTCACTTTCCCAGCCCAAAATTTCATCTCTTCCTAGCCCGGCAATAACATTATTAGTGTGCATTGTTTCACTCTCACACCTCTTCTAATCTATTTTCTTCCCAATATCAGAATGGGTGTTTTCAGTGTATATCAGATCAGATCTTGTTGCTCTAATATTAAAAAGCCTTTTTTTTTAAAAAACTTATTAGTCCTCATAGGATAAAATGCAAGCTTCCTCATGTTCTACCAGGCCCTGCTTAAACGGGGCCAGTTTATATACCAGTCTATCTGGTAAAATTATTAGCCTGGCTCATTTCACTCCTG
This sequence comes from Symphalangus syndactylus, assembly GCF_028878055.3. Lineage (NCBI taxonomy): Eukaryota > Metazoa > Chordata > Mammalia > Primates > Hylobatidae > Symphalangus > Symphalangus syndactylus. The sequence goes on along the minus strand of NC_072438.2, from coordinate 84,736,175 downwards.
GTGCATTGACCTTATATCAGCTCCTATCAACAATCAATTCCTTCTCAAGTCAGGATCTCTGCTAAAATCTAATTCTCACTCTTCCCTCAGGTCTCGGTTTAGATGCCATCTCCTTAGAGGGGAAAAGGCAAAAGAATTGGCATATGTTGCTAGAAATTTATGCAGTGATCTTGTTGCAACGATCAGTTTCTTGACCTCAATAGAGAACAAATTGCTCAGTTAAGATTCGTCTTATTTTTGGCATATTCATCAACTCTGTACCTTAAAATTCAATGCCTCAACAATGCTCCCTGATAGAAACTCTAAGAAAACCTTGACCTGGACATCTTTTGGTAATATAATAATTGAAAACCCCATTACCAACATGAACACTGGTAGAATTAAGATATGGCACAATTCTAGGTCAATTCACATAATGATAATCTAGAGCATCATCTAACTAAAGGCATAGAATTTTCAGACATCTCAGAATACATCTCAAAATATACTTTTATTTTAAATAGTTATTTGGAATGTCAGTGAAAAGAGTGGGAAAAAATATGTAACCAATAAGGCTCAGCTAACTCAAAGTAGATAAAATCTGCCTTAACATTTGGATCCTCAGAATCAAGGAAAAGGAAATCTTCTTTTATATACACTAAACCAAAAGACATTATTTGGGAAATAAATCAAAAGCTACCTTCTTGAACAAGATTTCAAGTCTGGGGAAGTATTCTCAAGGTGAGAGAACATTCTTGTCAGTATAAAGCATAATTTTGACATATCAGATTAGAAATAAAGAGAGACCTAGAGTGAGGAAGAGTATTTATTTGAATGAGGCTTTATTCCATCCTTTAATTTCTGATGATTAATCTCTAAAAGTAGTGCAGATAATGTGAGCAATGCATGCTACAGAAGGGAAGCAGTGTTTATGATTTAAACATTGGATTTTGTGGTAAAGAAAGAGAATAGGAAAGATTTAAACATTGGATTTTGTGGCAAAGGAAGAGAATAGGAAAGAGTGATTTAGTAATTTTGACAGGCATGCCAATAACGATTCTGTGGCATGAAAAGGGATAACAGTGGAGGGAGAAATTGATGATGTAATAGAAACACCAGACAAGCTCTCATTCCTGTGTTTCTGGCAAGAGAAATAGAGTCAAATTCATTCTAATATTTTAGAGAATCTGTTCAGGAAAAACAGGAGGATATGAAACTTGACAGAGTCTTATTGCTCACTACATAACAAAGCAGTTTCCTGAATAGCACAGAAATGTTGCGTGATTGGATAGGAAAAATAATGTGATTATTAAAATGATTGCTAAGGCACCTCAGAGGTTAAATCTAATTATGAAATTACCAGTTTCCACCCACTAACCTCTGTTCATCTTGAGTTAGCTTCAGTACGACTCTATGTTTTTATAATCTCAAAAGTGTGGCATGAGCTTTATTTCTGAAGTGATAGCATTGCATATAAAATTTCATTAATACCAAATACTTCAGATGACATAGTGTGACAAAAGTCTTGGATAGTCAAGGGAATGGCTGAGTGAAAGAGAGAAACGACAGCTGAATACAAATGAACTCAGCAAGAGGTATCTAAAATTTCAGTATGAAAGAGGGCAACATAGAGAAGCTAGAAATCAGAATGAAGACATTTTGCTACTGTTTCATAATAAACAATGATAACCAGCTGCTGTTTATAACATGCATGATTCTATGAAAACCAGTCATTTTTTCATCACCTCTGGCATTTATTTTAACCCCTGCTGTGGTGGTGTGACATATGGAGGCACATCAAGTCTTGTTTTTTCTGTGATTTTGAGTCATTAAATATTTGAGTGCTAGTTGTTACTCAGATGAGAGCAAAAGCATTTGGCAATTAATAGCAAATGCATTTGGAAAGGGGTAAGGCCTCACTAGCATAACTTCCTAAAACAGTATCTATAATAAATGTAAATTTCTCCTGAATTGTAACTGTTTACATGGAAATCTAGTATAGAGTAGATCCTAAAATATCCAAATGGAAAAACCCTAGAAAGATATCAATTCAATAAATAATGGTATTGATTTTTTACATTTTGTTCTTGAGTAGTTAGTTTTTGTAAGCAATGGATGCCTAAAACTGTGAGCCTGTGATACAGTCGCTCAGACCCAGGCTCCTTTTAGTTACCAAGGAAACCATTTCATAGACATTCACATAAATAAACTGTAGACAGTGGGAGGAAACACCATAAATACAGAAACGATTTCACTTGATTTTTTATTGCTATGAGAAAAAGTCTCTCTTCCTGTGGCCATACGTGCACCAAAAAAATACAGAAACATGAGGGCAATACCTTGTACATGACACATGCAGGTAGGGTAATTACTGCTTTTATTCAAAATGTGAAAATTAACGTTGGAAATGTCACTCAAATTGCCAAAGTTTTCCAAATCTGACATGACCATAATGAAGACTTATTCTCATTTGAATTTTAATGATTTTCTTGCCTATATATGCACAAAAACAGGTCTTTGTATTTTACTTCTTTTATACACCTACATCTCAGGAAAAACAAGTAGAGACCATTTTTTCTCTTGGAAATGTTTGTAATCTTAGCCTAACAAAGAAAAGCTCAGGAATGTTGCAAGGTTGTATTCGCAAATTGTTTGTCTGAGTTGGCTGCAAGACACATCTCAGGCTGGGATGATACACACAGACATTTCTCTGTGCACATGATCTCTGAAAATTATCAGACACCTAAATATAAACCAAACCAAATGAAAGCAAAACAATTTTTTTTTAAATCTGCTTTTTAGGTATAACAACAATTACAGGAATTGATATTTTATCCCTCTCTTCAGTGATTCTTTGCCATCAGGTACCTACCTCAACCTATTAAAGGGTAGAGTGGACTCGTGTTTTGGCTGGCTTGCCACACTGCCCACGTCCTGTGTTAGTGCATTCCTCTGTTTTCCTTCGTTGTACTAGCTGCTTCCTAATTCCAGGACATCATCTGGCAGGGCTGATGAGACGCACTGTCCCCAGGGTGTAGAGGTGAGCCTTGATCCAGTCTGCTTCTCCATCAAAGTGACACAGTTAGATGTTGCTTGGAGCCTGGTTCCTGCTGTGAAAATCCCTGCTGCTTCCTCTGTACCCATCCTTTCCGAGGTCTGGCTTTCAGGATTTTTAAAAATTCTCCCAGCTCCTCTCCAGCCTTCCAATGTATTTACCTTTTCCTTTAAATTTACTAGAGTAGGTTTCATGTAAGTTGAGCCAAAGAACAAAGGATGACCCAGTAAGGTGCTGATCACTGCAGCAACAAATATTTTGTTTTAATAACAATTACTATAGCTTCCTCATAATCATCAATGCAGAAAATGTTCTATATTCACAAAACTTTCTTGAGTGACTTTATTCTAAGTCAATGCAATATTTTTAACTATCATCGTATCCAGAACTAAATAGAAACTTTTGTTTAGTTTTAAGGAACACAATCTATTTCTGGAAGTCTAGTTTTGGAATAAAGAGATATGTTCAGCCTCTTTATGTCATTTATTATATTAAATGCTAAGATTTTACTCATGTTCAATAGTGAACAGAGTGATCGATGCCCAGCAAACTTCTGATTGAGTCCCACACGGATTTCAGCGAATAGAAAACCTCTCTATTTAGAAAACATTTATAAATCTAGGAAAAGATGATGCAAACTTGTAACTATGCTGTGACTACATGATATACTCAGAATTAAAACAAGGTGATGTTTGTGTTTGTTAAAACCACATATAGTTTTACAAAAAAATGTGTTTTACAAATATTACCCTATGCTCTTCTTCTCTCAATCATCAGGTATCTAATCAAATGTCATTACGGGCCAAGCATTGTCTAGGCAATGTCTAGATAGAGCAGTGAGCAAAAGGAACAAGATTTGTGTCTTATGCTTACAGTATACTAAGAACGGTAATATAGTAATAATATATTTACTTGTAGTAAAAACTTATAGTAAGACTTACTATACTTTAAGAGTATATTATATATATTTATAATATAGTAAGGACATTATATCCCTATAATATAGTAAGGACTATATTATATCCCTACAGTATAGTAAGGACTGTAATATAGTAATAATATACTTACTTAAATATAGTAAGAACTTATAGTAAGTCTTACTATACTTATCATATAGTAAGTCTTACTATACTTATCATATAGTAAGTCTTACTATACTTATCATATAGTAAGTCTTACTATACTTATCATATAGTAAGACTATATTATATCCTTATAGTAAAACTATACTGTATACTTACAGTATGAAAATTCTATCTTGCTTAGGAGTACAAGCAATTACCAATATAGCAAGTAAAATGATCGCAAGTCCTAAAGGGCAGAAAAGCAAGGAAGAAGCACATCAGAGAGTGGTCAGGGAAAGCCTCAGTGAAAGGGACTTTTGATTAAAGATCTGAACTAAGAGAAGGAGAGAGCCATGGGTGTTTGACAACAGATGGAGGAGAATGAACTTTATAAGTGCTATTTTAGAAAAATCTTTTCCTAATGTTAAATAACTCAGTGATTTAAAAGAACGCTGGAGAGATGCTTTTGACAGATAGAATGGCAAGGACAAGTCCCTGAAGTCTTGAAGAGTTTAATGTATCTGAAGGAAAAAGGGTCCAGGTGTGAACTTAGTGAGGATGGCATTTTAGTGGAGCAGAAGGAATTTCAGCCTGAGATTAAGTTGGGAAGGAAGAAAGGGCCAGATTGCAAATAACCTTGAAGACCTGTTAGAACATGTATTGCATTCTAAATGAAACGAGAAGACATTAAAGGTTTAAAAAATAGGTAAGGGACACAAGGAAACATTTAGAGGTGATGGATATGCTTATTGTCTTGATTATGAGTGATGGCTTCACAGGTGGATATATATGTTCTAACCCATCAACTTTTATACATTAAGTATATGCAGGGTTTTTTTGTATTTCAAATACATCTAAATAAAGATGTTAAAAGTTTTAAAGCAAGGAAGTGATATGATTCAATTAATATTTTTAAAAGCTTGCTCTTCATCTTTCAGGAACTGGAAGTAAGTAGTCTAAAAAAAGAACTGTACAACCAGTTAGGAAATGTTCTCTAAGTCAGATTTGCTCAAACTCATGTTGGATATTTAGTTTTGAGGAAAAGGTGTGGATGCAAGCTTCTTTTCTGAGAAACAGTCAATCTTGGTTCAACTTTAGTACATCAGAGAAGCCTTCTTTAACCATGATATTGAAGCATCCAGCCCAAAATCAAACCATTATCTATCAAGATAGATACTTTATTTAATTCTCACAGCACTTATCACTACCTGTATTCATCTTTTTATTCACTGTATCCCTCCCTTCACCGTAATACAGTCAATATGATGGTACGAGCTGGTCTGTGTTACTCACTTTGGTAAATTAATAGAAATTTTCCTTTAAAGCAGTTTTACATTTACAGAAAAGCTGACTACAGAGTACAGAATGTTCCTGTACACCCCCAGAACAGTTTCCTCTATTAATATTTTGCATTAGTGTGACGTATTTGTTATAAGTTATAAGCCAATATTAGTCCTTATTAACTCAGGTCTGTAGTTCACATTAGGGTTCACTCTTTCTGTTATACATTTTTTGGGTTTTGACAAATGTGTAATTACATGTGTCCATGATAGCATAACCGAGAAGAGTTATACTATACTGTGTTCCAGCTATTCATCTTTCCCTTTGTCTTACCTACCTCCTGACAACCAGTGATCTTTTTTTATTGTCTCTATAGTTTTGCCTATTCCAGAATAGCATATGGTTGAAATTATACAGCATGTAGTCTTTTCTGATAGGCTTTGTTTGCATATCAGTATGTATTTAAAGTTCCTCATGTCTTTTTGTGTCTTGATAGCTCATTTATTGTTATAGCTGAAAAATATTCCATTGTAAGAATGTACCATAGTTTGTTTATCTCTTCATCTTTTGAAGAATACCTTGGTTACTTCCAAGTTTTGGTAATTGTGAATAAAGCTGTTATAAACATTTGTGTGCAGTTTTGGTGTGAATGTAAGTTTTTAACTCATTTGGGTAAATATCAAGGTGTGTGAGTGATTGCTGGATCATATGGTAAGATTATATTTAGTTTTGTAAGAAACCGCCTACTGCCTTTCAAAGTCGCTATAACATTTTGCAAGATGGAGTCTTGCTCTGTCAGGCAGGCTGGAGTCCAGTGGCGTGATCTCGGCTCACTGCAACCTCCGCTTCTCGGGTTCAAGTGATTCTCCTGCCTCAGCCTCCTGAGTAGCTGGGATTACAGGCGTATGCCACCATGCCTGGCTAATTTTTGTATTTTTAGTAGAGACGGGGTTTCGCCATGTTGGTCAGGCTGGTCTCGAACTCCTGACCTCGTGATCTGCCTGCCTCGGCCTCCCAAAGTGCTGGGATTACAGGCGTGAGCCACCATGCCCAGCTGAGCATTTTTCATATGCTTGTTGTCTGTCTTCTTTTGAAACATGTCTATTTTCTTTCATAAGTACACTCCTAGTGTAAGACACCTGTCAAATAATTTGCATTTATGAGTGAATCGCTTCCCTAGTATATGGGAGGAGAACCCTACTAGCACAAAGATAACACTTTGAACTTCCTTTGTGCCAGATACAGAGCTAAGTGTTTTGGCTCCATTATCTGACTTTGTCTTCATAATAATCCACTATCTCAGTTAATCTTTGCAATAATCCTAGTTTTTATTACCCCTATTTTATGTATAACAGGATTAATGCCTATGGAGTTTAAGTTGCACAGAAGCACACATAGAATGTTTTACAGTCAGAATTTGAGATCAGGTCTGTGAAAAATACTGACTTTCTTTTTTTTTAGCAAAAACGTCCATAAGAGATGCAATGACATACAGAGAGAAACATTTGGATATAAACTTTAGTCTCAAAAACTTCACAAATGCTACCTCCATGTATAGTCTATTTTGTTAATCAGGGACAGAAAATCCATTTGCAGAAATCATCTACAAATATTAGGATTATTTGCCTTCCAGGGTTCCTTCCATACAATTCCAACAAAAGAAAAATGTCACACTGCCACAGGCTTGACGGGGCCAGACAAACCCAAGAGCAGCTGGTTCTTTTCTTGATTCACATCTGTGTCTAATAATTCATGCCTGACTTTGATGTAGTCATTGGCAAACAATATTTCTCAAAATCCTAATTTAGCCCAAGAATAAAGTTTCATATTTTATATTTTTAAGAACTTAACCCATTTCCCCGCTTCCCACTATATCTCTTAACACAACTACGTGTGACTAAAATGACTCAGCATAACCCTACTAGCAATGTACTTCATTTGTGCAAGTTGTTCTCAAGCCCTCTCTCCTATGTTGGTTCTATTTATTTTTGAATGCTCAGAGTTATTCAACTTATTCTTGTAATATTTTACCCCGTTAGATCCTTCCTAATAAGTAACATTTTATTACCATTTTTTTAAATCCAAACTCTACTCTTGTCTAAGCTTTATACCATCCATAAATAGGAGCAACTCACTCTCATACATTTATTCAGTCAGCAAACTTTTATTGAAAGCATAGAATTTTTCTGGCACTGAAAGGCACAAGAGATATAAAAGTAGGTTATTTCAGATCCTAAATTAAAGGTGAAGGGAAGAAAAAGGCACTACAGTTAATAATAATAACAGCTGTAAAATTATAATAAACCCTACTATTTATGGCATCCACTATGCTTCAGATACGTAATAAGGGCCAGAATTTCAACCTAGATGTTCTAGGATCCAAAGATAGTTTCTCAATTTCTTTGTGCTTTGCTCACATTCAGTAAACAGTAAGAAAATAAGAATTGTAAGAATATAGGACACCTGAAAGGGAGCTATCAGGACAGGGACATGGGGACATTGAAGCCCTTCTAAAAAGGTTCTCATATTCACGGAGCATATTTTAGATCTTTTTTGATCTATGTAATTTCTGTATATTCATTTTAATCTACCTTTTTTATTCCACTGTACTTTTATGATCTTTTCCATCATATGGTACCATAAATTGTAAGTAGTGTACAATGTTGACTGAACAAGGTCTTCAAAATGGCACGACAGATCTCTCTACAGTTGCTATCCAGAAATTATTCCCTTGAATTACAGGTGTTGAGTATTATTGCAATGGCACAGCATTTTATTCTTTATTTATCTGAATTATATATAAGTATAAGAAACCTTGTCAAATCACTTGCTAGTACCTAACCTATGACATTGCATTAGGTCTTTGGCCTAATGAAATAAAAGTTGGGTTCCCAGCAACTAATAACATCTTATTTCACTCCCATAAAACATTTCTTCACGAATGCTTATAATTTAAGTTCTATGAGGCATTTTGTGTTTTGTTCAATGCTGTATCCCCATATATACTTATAAGAGAGTCTTGTACAAGGTAGGTGCTTGCCTACTGTTCATTGAAGTAAATATTTCCTGCAGTACATTTATTCCAACACGTAAAAAACTAGTTTATCTCATATTACTGCAATATGTCTTCTCGTTCATTTTGAAAATTAGAATTAGGGAATACTCTGATTCAGAGGAATAAGAAAGGTAATTCAGACTTGAATCCAGATAATATAAAAGGTTAGTAGGCAATGCAAGCCCTTTTGAGGGAGATTGTGGACTAGTAGACAAGCCAAGGAAATCAGCTGTGAACCCAATTCCAGTAGCAAAAATAAGTCTCATTTTTCCAAACTCTCTACTCGTAATAAGACACATAGGATATCAGATTTGAAGTCTTAACCTCTTAAGCAAAGTTATTTATTGGGGTAAAAGAAAAACCAAGCAGTGGACCCAAAAGCCACCCTCGAATCATTTTTTTCCTGAGATTCTGAAGCAAGATGGTTAGCCACATTGTGTGTACTTGATATTACATGACACATAATGACTTCTCTCAGACCTCACCTTGTTTACTTTTTCAAAGAAAGTCAGGGTCATGTTGCCTTAAATCATCATCTGAATAACAAACATGTACATTTAAACACCCTAATCTGTGGCAAGGGCTCAGCCTTTCGAATTGTGTTATCAGAAGTAGACATTCATGTTTCAGTGACCCACTGCCTGAAGGTGCTGCAACAGAAGTGAATCTTCCTTTCTTTTTTGGTAAAATTGACTCTGGTAACCTTGAACACAGCACATTTTTCAGGTAATAATTGTGGACAAGTATAAGATTTTGCTTATTTTCTCAGGAGAGTGCTTAGAGAAATGATTTTTGTCCTCTCTATTTCTAAAGGAGAAATAATCTCAGAAATCGCATATATATTTTTCCATTTGCAAGTGTACTCTAATTTACAAAAATCTTTGAAGAATACTGATAATGGTTAGTATTCACATTTTCAGTTCCTCTCACTAAGGAAATGGTTAATCTTGGTTCTCAGAACAAACTCGTTTCTCACATAATCTCATCAAGGCTTGCAGGCATTGATTCAGAGCAAACAGTATTCATGCTCCCTTTTATAATATGAAAATACCTTTCCTTCAAATAGAAGAGGAAGAACAGAAATTAAAAAGGACTTCCTCTCTGTCATCCATCATGTCATAGTACTGGTGTGGTTGTCAGCTTCTGAAATTTATAAAATGTTTTGTTTCCTCACAGTCTTTTTTCACCCCAAGTAATTTTTAAAACATCAGTTTCTTTTGAAATGTAGTGTTCCTAATTTTTTTTGTATATATAAACTGCAGTACTATTTTTTTTTCTTGAGCTAGAGCCTAAATTTCCACATTATAGATTGAGAAACCTGAAAACAAACTACTTTATTTCAATCCCTGGGAGATTTTGGGGGACTCTTCTCTCATCTCAGTGAACTCTTCCCTCCTAAATTGTCACTAAAAACTATAATGATGTACATTCTTATCTCTTGTTGGAAATCAGTTCTGATAGTCTGCCTCCAGCTCTGAGATTTTAAACACTTTTAGTCAATATATTGTTTAAAATGTTTTATCATGTAAACAAGCATCAACTGGAAAAGACAATAAATTATAAATTAATACAATCGGAGAAAAAAGTAACAATATATTTTTAAATGATATAACCAAATCAACTGTTTGAAAAAATTGTTTTATAAAATTTTACAAACATCTGATATATATATATATATATATATATATATATATATATTTTTTTTTTTTTTTTTTGAGACAGAGTTTCGCTCTGTCGCCCAGGCTGGAGTGCAGTGGCGCAATCTCCGCTCACTGCAAGCTCCACCTCCTGGGTTCACGCCATTCTCCTGCCTCAGCCTCCTGAGTAGCTGGGACTACAGGCGCTCGCCACCACGCCCGGCTAATTTTTTGTATTTTTAGTAGAGACGGGGTTTCACTGTGTTGGCCAGGATGGTCTCGATCTCCTGACCTCATGATCCACCTGCCTCGGCCTCCCAAAGTGCTGGGATTACAGGCGTGAGCCACCGCGCCCGGCCATCTGATATATTTTTAATCCATAACCTTAGTCTCATTGCACAGTTACAAATACAGTTTTATAAATAATACTGCAAACTCAGAGGGTCACTTTGATAGAGCGGAGAGCTTTGAAGGGGTATAGTGAAACATTTTGATATCAGAATTTCTTGTTAGCTGTCAGTGCTACTACTCACTTGTTTGCCTCCTACCAATATAGCTCTCTCGGCTTCACTGTATTCATCTGCTATGATCTGAATGTTGGTGTTCCCCTAAAATTTCTATGTTCGAACCTAATACATGAGGGTCCACCCTCATGAATGAGACAAGTGCCCTTATAAAGGAGACTTCAGGGAGACTGTTTGCCCCTTCCATTATGTGACGACACATAGAAGTTTCCGTCTTTGAGGCAGAGAATGAGTCCTCACAAGACATCAAATCTGCTGACTCCTTGATATTGAACTTTACAGGTCCAGAATAATGAGCAATGAATTTCTGTTGTTTGTAAATTACTCAGTCTAAGATACTTTGTTACAGCAGCCCAAACGGACTAAGACATCATATATAAAACATATTTTACAAACTGTCCTTAAAAAGGTAAAATATGTGAATGTTGTTTATTAAATTATGGAGCACTATGCAATTGCTCCTTCTGTATTCTCAAAAAATGTTCACTTGTAAATATCAAGTGTGTCTTCCTTGTATTCAACATCAGCTATAAATTGTTTTCCTTTTTTGTTTTATTTTTCCATGTACGTTTTAGAATCATTCTATCGTATTATACAAGAAATTCTTTGTGGCTTCAATTGCAGTTATGTTGGATCTGCAGATCATTTCCATTTTGGAAAAGTCGATATTTTAACAATATTGAGCCTTTCAATACATAAAAATGTACCTCTCCATTTATTACACCTTCTTTGATTTATCTCATCAGTATTTTTTAGTTAGCATGTATACAAATCTTATATATATTTTGTAAGATGTGTATCTATTTTATAGTGCTATTGATAATTGTCCTGTTTTCATTTTATTTCAGTGGCTAATTATTGTTAGCCTATAGAAATATAATTGGCTTTGAATATTAATCTTGTAACTGGCCATCTTGCTAAAGTCACTTTTCTGCTTCAGTATTTACATATGTATTCTAAGGATTTTTTTGGTATACAATTTTGGAAAAGCTGCTATTTCTTCAAATACTTTTTCCTCATTCCTTTCTCTTTCTTGATTTCCAGTTACATATATTTTGGTACTATTTATTGCTTGACGTTTGTCAACCTCTTGGCTAGGTTAGGGGAGAAGGAAAAACGTGTTCACTGTTGTTCTGCTTAATCTTAGGCACTGAGCCCTGGATCACATGAGTAGATTATTCTACCTTCTACCTGGATGTAGCTCTGGTCCCAGCCTCTTCGACTGCTGCTCCCCAGTGGTAAGACTGTTTTGTTTTTCTGTTCTATTTTCCGAAACGCAGGTAAGTTTCACCTGTGCTTTAAAAGCACCGGGTTCTGTTTTCCTTCCCAAATTGTTTTAAGTCTCTATTTTGTAGGAAAGTGCGGAGAAGGATTGAAGCAGGGCTTCATGCCTTTCACACATTTACTGGAATTCCCTACAGTTCTTTTCTTCAAGGGTAGTGATTCTTTTGCAGGACTCTTACCCTGCCCGTAAACTTATTTGTGAGCACTGGATGAGGTCCATGAAGAAAATCCTATAAGTAGGATATAATACTAGGGCCACATGGGATTCTGTATTCTTTTACTAGCTCATACTCAACTCTGTGATTCATTCAGCTTTTTGAATTCTTACGAGTGTCTGGGAGTATCTGCCCCATGTAAGCAATGCTCAAATTCATCATCCTTGAAGGCGACTGCCTTTTCTTGGATTTTGCAACCTCAGTTCCCTCACGTATTCAAGAAAAGTTGTGATTAACTCAATTTTATCATTCCACAATGAATACACAGGTCAAAACATTAAATTGTACTCCATCGATATATATGTTTTAATTTGTCAATTAAAAATTAATGTTTTAAAAATTAAAAACAAAATTGTAGTTCTGTCTAAATTGTTCCCATTGTTGTTTCGTGAAGGTGGGAGATGGGAGTAATGGTCTTTTCAGCTTTCTACTTCCCAAGCTGAAACCGGAAGTCCCCATGAACTGGAGTTTTGCGATCTTTTTTTTTTTTTTGAGTTGGAGTTTCACTTTTGTCTCCCAGGTTGGAGTGCAATGGCACCATCTCGGCTCACTGCAACCTCTGCCTCCTGGGTTCAAGGGATTCTCCTGCCTCAGCCTCCCTATGTAATCCCACATAGCTGGGATTACAGGCGCCCACCACTATGCCCAGCTAATATTTGTATTTTTAGTAGAGACTGTTTTTTACCATGTTGGCCAGGCTGGTCTTGAACTCCTGACCTCAGGTGATCCACCTGCCTCAGCCTCCCAAAGTGCTGGGATTACAGGCATGAGCTACCGTGCCCAGCCAAGTTTTGCAATCTTAAAACCAGTTCTTGAAAAAACAAAACAAAATTGGCAAAGAAACAAAACAAATAAATGGTGCTCTTTCTATTTGACATAGCCCTTCCACATGCAGGTTCATTTCTTTCCTCTCTTTTACAGCTGAATATCTTAAGAGTGGACTATTCTCATTCTCTCCATTTCATGTCACATTGACATCAATTCATACAATTCATCATCTCTTCCATTTGGCCACTAAAAGAATTGATGTAGTCACTACTAAAATCACTACACACAATGGACACTTTTTATTCCCATCTTACTTGAACTCTCAAAAATTCTTAATTACTTCCTTCTTTATAAAACTCTTCCTTCCCTTAGCTTCATGACCCCAACCTCCAAGTTATCCATCTACATCTCTGGTTTCAGCTTCTGAGTCTCTTTTTCAAGCTAATTTTTATCCTCTGCTAATATTTAATATTGAATTAAAGACACTAAATATTAGATTTCCACAAGGCTGGAATGAAGGTCCCATTCAATTCTCATTCATTCACCCTATGGCTTCAAGTGCTCACTCTGCAACAAAGACTTCCAAATTTATATACCCAGCCCAGGCTTCTCTTCAGAGCCCTTATTCTAATCAAAATTCCTATTTGAATTTTGATTTAAGACAACACGTTTTATTAATTTTACTTCCTTAATACCTTAGAGTTTGTCCTATTTACTTAAATTTTGAGTTTCATCTTACAATGCAATGCTCCCCATTCCATCTCCAGTTCTTTTTACTTGATCCAGAGAAGCGATCGATTATTGTCTTGAAACTATCATTCTCCCTTTATTTATAGAGCCTTTACCTATCCTCCTCTTTCTATATGTAGTTGCCCCTCCCTTTGGCCTCATTGCCTCATTATTCTATTCTAGATGAATTTTATTAAAGAAAGTCTTTCCAAATATAAAGTCTAAATCAGGTTTTCATTTGTTAGATGGTCCCATAGAAAACTAATACTTTTCTTCAGAGATTGTATCACAGTCTGTAACTGAACATTTAATTCATGTAATTAACAAATGTATGGCTGTCTCCCTCACTGTAGTGTAAGCTCCATGAGGGTTATCTAGAATCATCCTTGAGAATCATTTATGGAATTTGCACTATCACAGAATATAACAAATACTTAGTATTTAATAAATGCTTGTTAAATGAATGCAGTTACCAATTTGAATTTATATATAAAGAACTCATTTTGGCAATAACAGTTTAGAAGATGATGTAAATTAAAAAAGGGATTCATTGGATTTATTCTTGAGAATTCCATGGTATTTTCTGTGTGATTAACTCTAAAGTATTACAGTAAATCTATACATAGAGCCCAAATATTACAGCCCTTGGGACAAGTCCTTCTACGCCCATTTATCTGCACTTTTGCACTCCACTACAGAGTTGAGAAATATGACCCATAAAGTTGACAATATTTACTATCTGCTCTTTAATTGAAAGAGTTTCCCACCTTCTGCTTTAGTCCGTCAATGTAATAAATTGGCATAATAAACTTATGTAATAATCCACAACAGTCATTAGATGTTAAAATCTCTCATTAATGAGGTTTCTAAGTTCTTGATTTACTAACCCTTTCTAAGGAAGCAGCTGCTGTACTTGTCCAATTACCATTAAAACTAGATATTGGAGAAGCAGGAACATCCTAATATGGAACCAGAGCATAAAAACATATGTTTTTGGCCCCTATTATATTACATCAGCTTCCCTTCCTCTATATGAGCAGAGTCTTTTAACTCTGCTACTATGGAGTACCTTTTTTTTTTCTTTTTTTGGCCTGTTAGTCTTTTGAGACAAGGAGCCCGAAGTGACTTGGTGACAACCACAGCTTATAGTTCAATGCTACTCTCAGTCTCCTTGACAGCATTCCTCCTTTGGGAACCAGAATCTCTAAACCACAGAACCTAAAATTCTGGGGACTGCAAGAACAAAAACTCCAAGCAGGAGAGATGGCGAGCAGAGATACTCCTACATCCACTCTTATTCCTGGGATCCATGCCATGCCTTCTGCATAGTGAAGACTCAGTACCATATAAAGGACACAAATTTACCACACATAGAAAGTCCCAGAGGATGATGTCACCTTTCCGTCTCACAGCATCATCTCAAATAAATTACATGTGGTGTTATTGCCCTATCCAGCTAACATATTCCAGATGGTGTTAAATATGATAAGAACAATGGATTCCACAATCATGCTCCCCCTGCCTCATCTCCTTTGCAGTAAAATAGGTTTCTTATTCCTGGGAAATTATATGTAGAATCTCATGTTTGGGAACCAAAAATCACTATCCCTTAAGAAAATCTCAAATTAACCAATTTTCTAACTGTCTTGTTAGTCATCTCAATAAATAGTGCTAAAATCAGAGACTGGGTGTTAGTCTCTTTGGATAGCAGATTGGTCAAAGAGCAGTGGCAATAGCTAATTAACCTCATGCTGATGGGAGAATGAGGAACTCATGTGTGGGAGCTCATGCTAATAGGTCTATGTTTAATGGACGGGTCTATATTCAATTTCTATCCCTGACATTCGTGTATTGGTCTTTGGTATATTCATTGTATCAAAAATGGGATAGGTAATGACAGAGGCTAGTTGATGTCAATTTCCCATTATTCTGTCTACTTGGTTGCTTAAGACCTCTTTTTTTGGTGGTTGCTTTCAGTGGATGCTGACAAACCATACAAAGATTTTCGCATTCTATGCTCATTCTAATAGCTTCATCTCATGCCTCTTGCTCAGAATTTGTTTTCAGTCTTCTGATTTTTCTTCTTTCAGTCTTCTGATCAGCCAGATAAGACATCTGAGACTAACAAACAGTACCAAGATTTTCACACTTTATGCTCACTCCAATGGGTTCGTCTCATCCCTCCTGCTCAGAACTCCTTGTCCCTGATCTTCTACTTTTTCCTCTTTCAGTCTTTTGATCAACCAGGTAAGACATTTTGTACTGTCCATAAGCCAATGGATATCTATATTTTGGCCATTTTTCTTTCCCCATAAATTTAAAGAAAAGGTATACTTCCCAGAGCTTTGTCTTACCGGCTCACCCCTTAGTAGTGTTATAGTATTAGCTGTCTACTTTCAGATCACGCTAACGTACTGAGCCCACCATTAACAAACCAAACTCAGCCTTTTCCTCTATTCATCTATGACTCATGAGGTAAACCCCATGCAACCATAAGATAGAGCTAAGTGAGAGTCCAATACAGGGCTGATTACCAGATGGAGGTCTGGGTCACTGTTTGGTAACTTATTTATGCCTTCTGGATGTGCTCATGTCTGATTCTTGATATGTCTCTTCCATTTGTGATGATTAGCTACTAAGGCTACCTATCTTGAAAACTTAGTGGGTCTTACAGAATCCATCTTTGGTCACATAGTCACTTAATAAACCATAATCAAATACCCTATCTCTACTAGGACCCAGAAGCATACCAACAACTGGTTTTCAAAAAGTGTAGACTTACTGATGACGTGGCCTTCTCTAATAACTCTGAGTTCTATGTTGTAATTATCCTATTGGTACTGGCTATAAAATCAACACAGCATCTTTTCTTACCATGGGCAGGTCCAGTACCAGAGTGTCTACCTGATTTTATAACCCAAGCAGCAGTTCTTACTGTTCCACAGCTTGGACTTGCTGCACAATTATTTCCCTATCTGGGTCCGATTCAAACTGGCAGAACTCCATGTCACCAAGTAAATGGGTCGGAGTTGTGCACTATATGCCACCTCCTGAACTAGGGTGTGCTTACCAAGCGTCAGGCTTCATGGTGGCAGGAGGAGTGCAATGCAATAAGGTGTCTTTTATTAGGAGAGGGTGTCCCAGCAGACCTCATCCCGATGAATCCAAAAGTACTTAACTTGTGTGGCAGGCCCTGAACCTCGGTAGGGCTTATCTCTCACCTCTACAGATATGTTTTCCAAGGCTTTTTATACACTCATCACATATTGCTCAACTGTTGTAACTTGTATGATGGCAGTAATTGAGTGAAATAATGTGTTTTCTGCAGAATACCCAGAAGGCCCAGGTCATTTTAAACCACATTACAACATAAGCCAGGAGAGTAAAATAGCTCATAGTGCATATTAATTTGGAACCAGAGTTCAGCAATCATTGAAAGGTTTGTATATTCCCTTTCTACCATACATAATTATATGACTAAAAGACAATAGATCCCTTGGGAACATGGAAGAATTAATAGTTAGTGAATTTACTATGATGCTACAAGGTCCTTTCTCGTAGAGTTTCAGCCTTTCCTTCAGTAAGTGGCTTCTGAGTCTGAGAACTTATTTAAAGCTGTACATGGGCTCAGGACTTCTGATTTTCATTTTATAAATTACGGATAAGTGAATTGTCTTCTGGATCCTCTCATAAAACAATCAGCTTAGCTCATGGGTGTTCTAGCCTTGCATGGGATATGCACCCTGGAATGCCCATTTTGAAGCATGTCTTTACCATCTGGCTTTTCTATTTTACGTAGCATGAGCCATTGCTTTTGCCACACTTTGAAGGGCCATTCCAGCAGCATATTAGTAACATCATCAGGGGTCCTTGTTAGGGTATTAAATCTTGCATCACAGAAGTATGCCTCTTTCTATGCACTCTCCCTTATTTATATCAATATTCTGCTTCTCTTCATCAACACCTCCGAGTTTCTTCCCATATATGCTCTCCCAGCTTTTGCTAGCACACAGTAGACATATTCTGAACCTTCTTCAATGTATAATATTTCTTTTCTCTTAGAATGTCTCCCATCTCCTCATCTATACATTCCTGAGATTTGATCCCTGTTGTTGATCTTGTTGCCTGCAAGGGAGATAAGGTAGATCCTGAGCTGTGTGAGCTTAACTTGAAAGGTACCTGCCAAATCTGAGTACTTTCCGTGATCTTCAAGCAAGACTTCAAGGTCAGGACTAGGGTGAGAACAGCGAGGTGCCTAGTGAAGCTTGGCACCCTACCAGCCCCTGTACTTGCACAACCTTGAGAGAGAGTGCCTCCTTAATGTTGTTTACTAAACACCTTACTTACTTCCCCCCTAGTCCCAGCTGTGCAAGAAAAGAAGCACCATCATTTACCAGGGTGTATATATCACTTCTGCAAACCTCGTTGGTTCAGTGGAATCTAGGAGAACAAGCCTCTCAGCTGCACCTACCCAAATGTCTCCTTCTCAAGCTCCATGGTCCCACTGCCTCCCTGTTAGACTCTTGAATTTGGTGTAAGAAAAATGCCAGAGCTGAGAGCTCAACCTATCCTGAAGCTCTGCTCTTTTATTATTAAATTTTGAGACAAGTTCTCCATTTTGTATGCCCTCCAGCTGCAATAAATTAAGGTTTCCTTAAATACTACCCAAAAGACTCTCTGCTTTCAGTTGCTCTTGAAATGTTGATTTATCACCCACACCCTGTCATTTTCTCTCTTCAAGGAATAAATGGTAGTCAGCAAGAGTTACCCAACTCCATTAACTCTAAGTTCAATTTCTCTTATATTTACCGAATACCAGAGATATTGTGCCAACAAATGAATTTCTTTTCACTTGCATCCCATGAAAATTTACCATCAAAGAATAGTTTAACACTTTTACTGTTAGAATATGTCTGGCACTATCCAAGTCCCACTGACCGTCAAAGATGAGTCCTTAGTGTCATCCAAGGGCCAATATAGCTCTAAAAATCTATTCTCTAGGTCCGTCTCATACTGCCTTTGGTCAAGTTTCCCAGAAACAGAAACTAAGAAGAATTTCATGCAGGGGGTAGTCAAGAGTGCTCTTGGGAGCATCATTTAAGGAAATGAGGGACTCAGACTAGGCAAAGGGAGAAATTGTTAAGATACAACAATCCTAACAGATCACCTAGGTTGACCCGGAAGTGACATAATCTTACCTTACGGCTGAAAGTAATTCCTAGTGAGGAACAACATTATGAACCACCCCAAACTCATATTCCCAGCAGCACCTGAAGGTTAATTGTGTGACTCCTAAAGTGGAGGTGGTCTGAGCAGACCACCTCAATTTCTATTTCAGGGAATATTTTATTATGTAAAATAAGATTACATTTTGAATAATTTTGTACTACTTCTGGGGGAAAAAAATTTATATTTAGAGGTAATTACTGAAAAATTTGATAAACTTTGAGGCAAATATATGTAGTGCATGATGGTGAATTATAAATATATTCCTGACACAACATTACTAAATTAGAAAAATTGTATGGTTTATTAAAAATATGTCAATGTAGCTGAATAGATTTTTTAAAGAAAACTATGAAACATGGTATGAAGTTGGATTAAAATTAAATAACTTGAATGTTTATTTAAAAATTATTTTTAAAATAGAGTTATCATAATAAAATAAACATTTTTCAAGTGTCAAAAGATTCAACTTTTGATATCACAAGACAAGTATCGGTACAAGGTGGGTGGGGGTTGTGCTTGGTGAACCCTCAAGTAGGTTTCAGATTTGAACATGTTTCAAGTGATCTTATCAAACTGTTCTAAGCAACTAGAAAGTGCATAAAATATGAAGCAACCTCTCATCTGTGGTCTCC
The DNA here is from genome assembly GCF_028878055.3 of Symphalangus syndactylus. NCBI lineage: Eukaryota > Metazoa > Chordata > Mammalia > Primates > Hylobatidae > Symphalangus > Symphalangus syndactylus. Next base: position 84,716,723 of record NC_072438.2, on the reverse strand, counting down.
CTCCAATATGACAAACCTGTAGATAAGTTAGACAGATAGATCTCTAATTTCTAGCTTTGATACATCCATTTTTTTTTCAATCTAGCAGATAACTCATGCTAAGTGTATAAGGTTACAGTTTGTCCATCCATAATTATGCTTCTGTGAGAATAAAGGTCATAGTATTGAATAAAGTTGAAGCATCTGTCCTGAGTTTTTCACCTGGAAATCCAAGGATTGCTACTATCAATATGCCAGACTGAAAAACGTAGATCAGAGTCAATGACAATGATACATTGTTTTTGAAGAAAAACAAAAAACAAAAAAGTGACTTCCTTGATCTTTTGTAATAAACCACACATTTACGAGAAAGAATGCTGAAATAATCCTGTTGCTAAACGTAGAACTCATCTGTGACACTTTTTCTAACTAAGATTTAATGAGACTAAATCAGATTAAATAACTGATATACAGTTCTTAGCATATACAAAGGAATCAATAAATACGGAAACCTCTTTCTTTAAAGAAATTGTCTAAATCATGTGTTAGTTAATGGTTAATTCCTGACAGTTACTTCAACTTGGGAAGGAAACTTCTGTGATTTAATCACAGCCCTTCTTTCTCTGCATTGAGAACCAATTAAGAAATAAAGGTATGAGATGGGGATCCAAATAGCAGCTTTGTTGAGCAGCTCGTGATTTGGAGATGCAGCTTGGATCAGATGGGCTTTCTGTTGCTTCATCCTTCATTTGGATTTAATTCAGTTTTAGGGAAGAAATGCTTTCCCCCAGTTACCTGATGGCACAAACAAAACAGACCTGTTCTAGAACCAAGAAGAGCCAAAGGAGGAAAGCCACAGGCCCTAAAAGCACAGCAGACATCACACCTCTACCTTGCCTAAGAAGAACTGGACCAATAAAGGTTGGACTCCTGCCATCATGACAGTCAAATTCGTTATTTCCCTTCCAAGGAGGAGTACGTGAAAAAATTTAAAATGGCAAAGTGTTACTCCAATACTGTTCCTTCCTGGAAAATAAAAGTTTTCTCATGAAAACAAGAAAAGGTAAGTAAGGTTTTCCCTTAAAAATGATCAGGAAAATGAAGCTGTCATTTGTTTCTAAAACTGAGACAATATGTGTATGAGCATCCATGCAGTAATATATCAGAAATATTCCAAAGTGTATGATGAATGGCAAGTGGAAGGAAGATAAAATTTTAATATAGGAGAACTCATGATATATTGTCATTTTAATTGCTATGATATTTGTGTCATTTTCTTCCCTTAATTTGTGTTTTTAAAAATATTTCCAAGAAAAAAAAGTGTGCTGCAAGTTTAATATTAACTAAAAGTCACAGGCTCATATTTAAATCTTATCCTGTTGGAAAAATAATCCCAACTTCTTATGTAGCGCATGATGGTGAATTATAAATATATTCCTGACACAACATTACTAAATTAGAAAAATTGTATGGTTTATTAAAAATATGTCAATGTAGCTGAATAGATTTTTTAAAGAAAACTATAAAACATGGTATGAAGTTGGATTAAAATTAAATAACTTGAATGTTTATTTAAAAATTATTTTAAAAATAGAGTTATCATAATAAAAATAACTCGGAAAGCTACCTCACTGATGTAGTCAAAATGGTTTTAGCCAAGTTTGCAATGACACCTAGGCAGGAAAATGTATCAACAAAGAACAAATGTAAGAAAGCATGCATTGCTCTTGGGGAGGCCAGGATTTCAATGTGGACATCAGGAGACATTCATTTGGATGTATCTTAATTCTTGAAGCAGAAAGGCCCAAATTTGCCCTCTGTGCTGAAACAGAAGGTAAATTGTGACTGTTAAGTCAAACCTAACTTAGGATATCCATCCTCAAAATTTTTTTTGCATCTAAAGCTATGTAGACAGTTAACTTCTATTTCTTAAACATTTGTTTATTGAATTTGAATTTCAAATGTAGAAACAATCTGTGAAAGTAACAGGAACTCTCATTCATTGCTGGGAGGAATGCAAACTAGTACAGCCACTTTGGAAGACAGTTTGGCAGTTTCTTACAAAACTAAACGCTCTTACCATACGATCCAGCATTCACACTCCTAGGTATTTTTCCAAATGAGTTGAAAACATACGTCCACATAGAAACCTGCCCGTGAATGTTTATATCAAATCATAATTGCCAAAACCTGAGAGCAACTAAGATGTCCTTCAATAGGTGAATGGATAAACAAACTGTGGTACATCCTTACAATATAACATTCAGCTATAAAAAGAAATGAGCTATGAAGCCACAAAAAGACATGGAAGAAACTTAAATGCATATTGCAAAATAAAAGAAGTCAGTCTATAAAAGCTACATCCTGTGTGATGCCAAGTATATTACGTTCTAAAAAAAGGTAAAACTATGGAGATAGTAAAACAATTAGTGGTTGCCAGGGGCTCGGGAGAGGGAGGTATGAATAGGTGGAGCACAGAAGATTCCTAAGGCAGTGAAACTATTCTGTACGACACTATAATAACAGACACATATCATTACACATGTGTTAAAAACCACAGAATGTGCAACACAAAAAGTGAGCCCTAATGGAAACTATAGACTTTGATTAATAATAGTGAGTCAATATTGGTTCGATTGTGCAAAGGTACCACACCAATGCAAGATGTTAGCAACAAGGAATCTTTGTGTGGTTGAAAGAAGACATATGGGAACTCTCTGTACTATCTTCCCAATTTTTCTATAAACCTGAAACTGCTATAAAAATATAAAGTATAATAATATTTTTAAGTAGCCATGAAAACATTCCAAGACAGTTTGCTATTTTCCTTATTCAAAGAAACAAAGATAACTTTCACATTTTTTATAGATATTATCTTGTTCTAATATTCTCTGTCTTTTAAATTCAAATTATAAAAATTTCTGGCTTTCATATTCATAAGGATAAATAAAACGAATATAGTAGTAGGGTGTTCAAATAGATTAATCTATTTTTTTTTCAGCCCAAAGCTATGCACTGTCCTCTATGGATAATTCTCTTGTGCTGTTCTTGAGAAGTTCATGCACTATGCAGCTAAAATGTGTAAAGTGACCTTTTGTTTAGGCCAGGAGAAGTTCAGCATAACCATGTCATGAAGTGTTTGGGGGAGAGTGTAGACTAATTTTATATCTAGGTTAGTGGGTACAGTAGGTATCAAAATCTTCCAGCGCTTTATCTCAGAGATTCACTGTTATGGAACTCTAACGTGATGGGCTGTCATAGTTCCCATCCAGGTCTATGACACAACAGCAGGGAGGACTCAGAAAGAAAATCTACCAGAGAGCCCGAAATTGTGGCTCTTGGAGATGAATCCCGGCATTGAGTTAGAAGCGATAAAGGGGGACATTGATCTAGGTCTATGATGTACTTGATGCTGGAACTGGTCTTTTATTAACCTTGAAATTGATTATATGTGAATCTTGAAAAAGCTAATTAATAAAGCTGTCACACTTGGTACCTAAACCATCTAGGGTGTTAATTCTCCCACACTAAAAATTACACAGGGATTGTTCTTGCTTGATGGACTGCAGCAACTGGAAGAGTTAGCAGCTACACAGCAGGCTTTCCCACTGCAGCCAGAATCCCTGCCACTACAAGCCCATCAGCAGACAGATGTCCCACTCATGCTACCTTGATCTTGTACTCTTCAAGTGTGGTTGGCGGAGATATTGACCAAGCATTGACCTTGAGGGAATTCATCAGTTTAGCAAGAAGCACTTTCTTCACTGGGACTTGAATTTGAAAAACTAATACCTATGAAAGGGGCTGCACATGTGGCAAGATTTTTCCTAGCAACCATGGTAGTGTTTGGAAAATGGAATTCATCTAAAGCTTCAAATTGAGGTCTGTTGAGAACTACCTCTACTCAGCAAATAATATCCCTCAGCAAGCAGTGCATGGAAGTAAGACCAAATTAGACTGGACTTCTCTCCTGTCCAGATGCTAAGGAGCTGGAGAACTGGGCATTTAAAGATGCAGGGCTGCGTTAGTCTGCTCTTGCTTTGCTATTAAAAAAAAAAACAAAACCCGTGACTGGGTAATTTATAAAGAAAAGAGGTTTAATTGGCTCACATTTTGCAGTCTGTACATGAAGCACAGTGCCAGCATCTGCTTCCAGCAAGGGCTTCAGGAAGCTAACAATCCCAGTTGAAGGTGAACAGGAGCCCGCATGCCATATGAGGAGAGCGGGAGCAAGAAAGAGAGAAGAGGGAGGTTCTAGATTATTTTAAACAAGTAGATTTAGGGCCAGGTGGCTCACTCCTGTAATCCCAGCACTTTGAGAGGCCAAGGCGGGCAGATCACTTGAGGTCAGGAGTTCGAGACCAGCCTGGCCAACATGGCAAAACCCTGTCTCTACTAAAAATACAAAAAATAGCCGGATGTGGTGGTACATGTCTGTAATCCCAGCTACTTGGGAGGCTGAAGCAGAATTGCTTGAGCCTGGAAGGCAGATATTGCAGTGAGCCGAGATCCGGCCACTGCACTCCAGCCTAGGCAGCAGAGAGAGACTCCATCTCAAAAAAACAAAAAGACAAAAAAAAAAAAAAAAAAGAAGAAGAACAAGTAGATTTAGGATGAACTGAGTGAGAACTCACTTATCACCAAGGGGATGGTGCTGAGTCATTCATGACGGATCCACTCCCATAATGCAATCACCGCCCACCAGACCCCACCTCCAATATTGGGACTCACATTTCAACATGAGATTTGGAGGGGACAAACACCCAAACCGTAACAAGGGCATTATATCATTTTAACATAATGATTGATTTTACTTTGTTTACTCAGTGGTGGGATTGCTGGACTGAATGGTTGTTCTATTTTTAGTTCTTTGAGAAACCTTCATACTGTTTTCCATAGAGGTTGTACTAATTTATGTTCCTACCAACACTTTATAAGCATTCCTTTTTTTCTGCACCCTCTTCAACATCTTTTATTGTTTGTCTTTCCAATAATAGCCATTCTGACTGGTGTAAGATGACATCTCATTGTGGATTTGTGTTTTTTTTGGACTGTTGATATTGAGCATTTTCATATGCTTGTTTGCCATTTGTATCACAGCTCTATGCACAATAGCAAAGATATGGAATCAACTTAAATGCCCATCAGTGGATGATTGGAAAAAGAAAATGTGGTATATATACATCATGGAATATTATGCAGCCATAAAAAATGCAATCATGTTTTTTGCAGCAACATGGATGGAAGTGGAGAGATCATTATCTTAAGTGAAACAAGTCAGAAACAGATGAATACCACATGTTCTCACATATAAGTGGGAGTTAAATAATATGTACACGTGAACACAAGGTGTGGAATGATAGACAGTAGAGATTCAGAAGAATTGGGGAGTGAGGGGGGTGATGAGAAATTATTGAATGGGTACAATATATTTTTTTTTTGGTGATGGATACACTAAAAGCCCTGACTTCGCCACTATGGAACATATCCATGTAACAAACTTGCGCTTGTATCCTTTAAATCTTTACAAGTTTAAAAAAAAAAAATAGAGAGATTGGGGCTTTGAAAGTGCCTCCAATAGGCTTTCCAGTACTACAGCTGGAGAAAACTCAAGGATTGCACCTGGAATTGGACCACAGCACATTATTTACACTCAACGCTAAAAAAAGATAACCCAGGATGTACATGAACAGAAATACATTCAGCGTGTCAATACGGTTGGCACAAATTTAAGACAAACTGTGTTGAACAGATTTCCTACTTTTAGTCACTAATGACTTAGAATACTAAATCAGGGACAAGGGACATTGTTTTTAGAGGATTTTAGTTTAAATTTTCCTATTATCTATGATTGACGCTATCCCTCAACCCATATAGAAGACAAATATATCCTGATAGATCAGATGAGTTACGTGTTTTGCTAAAATTAGATTCAGGTCAGAAAAAAAAAAAAAAAACAAGCCAGTGAGGAAGAATTGAGATCAAAAAGTCCTGTGTGGTCTGCGGAATCCAAGGTAAGAAAGAAAAGGGCTTGGAGACAAATGTCCATGAATGACTCCTGATGCAGACACCTGTGCTGAGAACAAATGAAGTCAAAGTAAATTTTCAGTATTTCACTTTGGATATATATCACTAAGGATAATTAACCACATTTACTCGCAATTATTTATGGGAACTAAAAACACATTTTAAGTCCTCAATCGATCAGGTTTTCCTTGGTGTGCTATTTAGACTAGGCTAAATACATACAGGATAGCACTGAAAAGGGTGAAAACCAAACATCAGGGTAAATCTGTTTTTCTTATTTGTAGCAATTTGTTTTTCTCCCTCTGGACAGCACTGAAGCTGCCAGTAATGTCACCAGTTTGTATTAATACTGCAGATCTTCTTAGACTTTACAGCAGTACACAAAAGGACATGGGGTATTTAGGAAACCATGTTATTTCCAAACCTATTCATTTTGGACCTGGCAGTAGAATAAACAGAGATATACCTGACTAACTGGGAAGCCTGGAGCATGTTATCAATTTTCTCTGGATTTCAGCCTTCTCATCTATTAAATCTCTCCATCTACTCAGAGATTGGACTGAATAATGGTTCATAAGACAATTTTCAGTTTTAGCAATCTGTGATATTTTGAATATAATCCAGGCCTTTGAATCTGCCAGTAGGTTTTTATTTAAACTTTGAAATGAATCCAAATTTCTCCTTCCTCTTTTCCACTATGCTCCCAAAGTACTTTGTTTTTCATTTCTGGCTGAGATACTGAGAAGATACAGCATATGCACAATTTAGTTTTGAAGACAATTATTCAAATTTTCCAATAGAAATCTTCTATTTTAATATTTTAAAAGTATTTTGGAAGTAGCATTTCTGATATAATGGAAAACTGGTAGTGTAAGGATGAATACAGTAATTTAGAAAATTTCAAAGAAAATGATTTAACTTATTCATGAGAAAGCAATTATTTTAAATATATTTAAGTTCAAAGATGTCATTTACTCTCCATAAATGTGAATCATTTATTCATATTTAATGAACATTAATAATAAAGCACAATTATTTTGAAGTCTAATCCTGTCTCTAATATGAATGAGGAAAATGATAGCTATAGCAATAAAAATTTCACATTGTAAATTTATTAGCTATACATGAAACATTTTGAGATTTTCAGCCCCAAAATTGTGTTTATCTAAATTTCAGCAAGCCAATTTTAAAGAATTAGAGTAGGGTGTTTCTTCTGAAAGGATCATTGGTTAACAGAACAAGGGACTCCTCTGTTCTAGATTCAAGTAATGCAAAGATAAACATAAATCTGATTCCAATTCTCAGTGAAAAAATTCCTTTCACTGTTGGCTTAGTTTCCATAGAGAATCTGACACAATTTCCATAAACTCCATCCTCAAATACACAGATAATGTTTACTTTCTCTAGCTTCAGAAATGTGAATTTTCCCTAAGATTGGAGAGATCTCAACCCTTATATTAGGTTCTGCTACTCCATGGCTTAGAGATGGATAGGCAATTGAAACTTTATATTGCTGTTTTGAAGTGCTAAGTACACCCCATGAATGTATTAAACATTATACCCCTGTACAAGGTTGAATATTGTCCCCCACAAATTTATGTTTGAATACTGTCCCCCCTAAATTTATGTCTCCCAGAAACTCAGAATATGAATTTACTTGGAAATAGGGATTATGTAGATATAATAATCTGAAGTTATGCTGAATTAAAGGGGGGCTTCAATCCAATATGACTGCTGTCCTCATAGGAGGAAAATTTGGACACAGAAATGCAGACGTAAGTGGGAGAGAGCCATGCGAAGACAGACGCAGAGATCAGAGTGATGCCACAGCAAACCAAGGAAGGCCGAGGAGTGCCGGCCACCAACAGAAGCAAGGGAGGGACAAAGAAAGCGTCTTCTCTAAGAGCCCTCCCGAAGAACATGGGCCACTTGACACTTGATTTTAGATTTCCAGCCTCCAGAAATGTGGGAGAATAAATTTCTATTGTTTTAAGCCACCCAGTTTGTAGTATTTTCTTATGACAGCTCTAGGAAACTAATACACCCTCACTCAATAAATTAGTAAATTACGTGTCATACAATTAAAAGTAATTGTATTTAAAAAAATTTAAGTATTCACTAAGAAAGAAAATATGAACAAAGAAAATACATAGCACATATCAGACAAAAAATAATGGACAGGAGATATAAAGTGAATATTAGAGAAATAAAGAGAATAGAATGTTGCCTGCATTTTGGAAATTTCTCAATCATATCTCCCCTAACCCTGATATAATCGCTTTCCTGAGTTTTATTACAATTATTTCTTAGATATTCTTTACTTTAACACCTTAGCATGTATTCCTAAACAATATATTTTAGTTTTAACTCTTGGTTGACTTCATATAACTGAAATCATAAAATACAGTCACGTGCCACACAACAATGTTCAGTCAACAATGAATCACATATACGATGGTAATCCCATAAGATTGTCACACTGTGTGTATTTTTACTATGCATTTTCTATGTTTATATATAACCAATAACATTTTATTACAATTTCCTGCAGCATTCGGTACAGTAATATGCTGTACAGATTTGTAGCCTAGGGGCAATAGGCTATACCTATTATACACCTATAGCTTAGGTGTATAATTGGCTATAACACCTAGGTTTGTGTAAGTACACTCTGATGTTCAAACAATGATGAATTTATCTAAAGATGCATTTCTCAGAATGTATCCCTGTCTTTAAATGACATATGACTGTACGTGTATGTTTTCACTGATTGACTTAAATTTTACCTATGTACTCAAGGAGGTTGCTTTTTGTTGTTCCTTTTTTTTTTTTTTTTTTGAGACAGTGTCTCACTCTATCATCCAGGCTGGAGTGCAGTGGTGCGATCTCAGCTCACTGCAACCTCTGCCTCCTGGGTTCAAGTGATTCTCCTGCCTCAACCTCCTGAGTAGTTGGGATTACAGGCGTGCGCCACCACGCCCAGCTAATTTTTGTATTTTTAGTAGAGTTTCACCATGCTGGTCAGGCTGGTCTCGAACTCCTGACCTCATGATCCACCTGCCTCGGCCTCCAAAAGTGCTGGGATTACAGGTGCGAGCCACTGCACCAAGCCAGAGGTTGCTTTTCTAATCTATAGTGCTCTTATCTCATGGCCTGTCCTTTCACTCTTAGGTCTTTTAATGAGCAGCAATTTGCTAATTTTAAAGTAGTAAATTTTATCAATATTTTCGTTATGGTTAGAACTATTTTGTAGCTAGTTTAAGATGCTTCCTTATCTTAAGGGATCAAAGAACTTCTCCCAGATTATTTCAATTTCCTTATTACATTTAAATCTTTAATGTAAAATTTTATTTTAATTGGATACCCAAAATTCCCAGCATGATTTAATAAAAAGCAACAATTGTGTTTTCCGTATTACTCTATAGTAATACATTTGTCATAAATCAAATGCCAATTATTGAATATGTTTCTGTATTTGATTCTCATCTATTGGTTTCCCCATGAAACAATTCTAAACTAGCTTTATTACTATTGTTTATAATACGTTTTGATCTGCTAAAACGAGCTCTTCCAACTTTTACTTCTCCAAGACCGTTGTGACAATATTTGGTGCTTCACATTTTCATATAGATTATAGACTGTTAGGTTACGCAAGATCACACACACACACACACACACACACACACACACACTCTCTCACAAACACATTTGAAATTTTGATTTTAAATCCATACACATATTTGGAGAAAATTGAGATAATGCTAATGTCCCACTTTCTATTCTGTAAACATGGTATATTTTCTCATGTATGTGAATTCTTTTATGACCCTTTCTCTCCAGGCCATGAGTTTGGAGAAATAGAGGAGAGGAAGGTTTACTTCTGGTTCATGCTTAGTCTGAATAGCCTCTGAATTTCAAGTAAATGTGGGAAGGATCTCTTATAAGACTCCTTACCCTGATAGTTCTGGGCCTTGATTAGTTTCTACTTTCCCTAACTGAAACTCCATTGTGAGGTATTAGAAAATGATCTCAAGACAAAATCAGCTGCGATGCTCTCACATTTTTTGTTACCTGAGTTCATAATTTTCTACAAAAACTGGCACAAATATTCTGCACTATTTTAAGCACTTCAATCCCATTAAAAACTTAAAGAAAATATTCTGAGCATTTAGAAAGCAAGATAAATTATCCTACTAAACTAGCTCATTGCTACAGGAAATGGAATGTCAAATATACCTTTTATAAAATACTATTTTAGGCATTTATTTTAAAATAAAATATGGAGGGCATATAAAATAACTGGAGAATTCTTAGGATGTTTGATGTTAACCTGATATTTTAATATTAATTATTTTATATCTACTATGTCAATTAATTCATTTCATGTTGTCAATATATTAATAATTTAAAGACAGAAAATACAAGCTTCATGAGGAAAAAATCCCTCGAACATGGGTTTTAAACTTTATGTTTTGAATGCCTTCATTTCTCTAAAGATCTTTCAAGGATTGCTATGTGGGAATAGGTGAGGAATAAATAAGCCCAATCAAAGACATGCAAATCTCACTTTACAAAGAATAATTCTATGTTTTTTTTTCCCTTATTAGGTTGGAATTTGTAGTGGAATTTAGTTGAAAGAATAATTGCCAAAAAGAAATACTTGAAAACCACTGGTGTGTAAAAACAAAGAAGATTCTCAAGTATGCTGATTAAATAGTACCTGAGCTACTGTATTATAATCTGAATGCCATACTTAATGGAATGTATCCAGTGGAGAGTCATCTCAACTAATTCTAAGGAAACCTGAATTGTATTATATAAGAGACTATCATTTGTTCAGCAAATATTTATTTACCGGATTTTCACTAATCCACTGGGCACTGCTGATACCAGACTGAGGAAGAGGAGACAAGGTTTTCTGGCTGATGAAGCTGACATTTTAGTGGGTGAGACAGGAAAAAATATGTAATAAAATGGTAAATACAGTACTGGCAACAATAATAATCCATATTTTTCAAGTTGATGAGTTCATAAAATGTCCCAGAAAAAGGTATAAAATGTTTAACTAATAAATATAATTGAAATATATCCGAAAGTCTTGAAAGCCAAGCAGCCAACTCCTATTTTAACAAGTACATAAAATTTACTTATGTAGGGCTGTTTTCAATTTGCAATTGAATCATAAGTTAATATCAAGGATGAGTAACAAAAGGGAATCTTCATCTCTATATTCCTTCTTTAACTTTATATTCAAGATCTTCTTCAGATTTCTTTTTCTTTGTATTTTTTTCTCCTCCCTACCTTTGGACATTTATCATGTTGTCTCTGTAATGCCTTTAAATGTTTTAAAAAAAAATCCATGGTGAGAGGGAAGAGGCTGTGGATCTCTTTAAAAATAGCCCACTCTTTCATTTTGCAATTTGCAAAACATAGGACATCTTTTGTGAAATACAACACTTCTGCCTCTTTCAATTTATTAGATCTTGCCTCTGGCCTGTAACAAAAGTCGAAGACACTGGAGAAACCATGAAAGACCCCTCCACTGTAAAGTCAATAAAATTGTTCCAGAGCAGGGAATTATGTGTCAAGGCAAGCTGGCGGTGGCATCTGCAGCTGTATTGACTGTCCACATTTGCTCAAATGCTCTGGCCAGCTGAAGGGTCTCTCCTTTCTCTCCTCACATATCCACATGTGTTCCCCTAAGGCCATCTTCTAGCTGAAGGCATATGTGGCGGAAAACCAAATAGCACACTTCTTTAATGTGAGGACATTACTTGTGAAATTTTCTGCTACCACAGCTGCTGGCATAACCAGAGAGAGGGGTCAGTTTAGTGCAGAAAGGAGGGGCCGGGACAGAGGGAGACACAGAGGAGATAGGAGTGCCCTGATGCTGTGAAGGGAGCAGCCTGCCCACATTAATGTTTTTTAAATAGTTTTTGATTTTTCCTTTATTTTAATGGCTATACAAAAAAAAAATATGTTTTTCCCCTTTTTACTTTCTCACTCAACTCTGGTCCCATCTCCAAGAAATCTCATTATGTATATGCAAATGCTCAGCTTGTAATATTTTGTCACCCATCATTTTAATTCTGTGATGTAAGTGTTACCATTTTCAGGTTGATTTTAAAAAATAGTATAGTGTTCCTAATTGAGTTCGTATTTTAAATATTTCAACAGCCTTACTGTATGTTTTAAACTTTGACCAAAAATTGTGCTATTGAACAACTCAGATTTTTGAAATTCTACATTTTTTTAATTAGTAAAAGATAAACAAGTAGTTCTTAAAGATGTAAATATGAAAATATTCTGTGATGGACAATTTAATCCCATGAGACTTTTTATTCATTAGAGTAGGCATGATACTGATGAAGTCTATTATATACATGCTTCTATAGATGTATGCACATAGACATGCATATACATATTTTTTACTAGCCTGAGGAAGAATTTATGGCTAATATGTTTTCCTCTTCATTGCTACCAGCACAATTTGTATTTTAAGGATTTTAACTTTCTACTACCATGTTTCTCTAGCTCATTCTGATTTATAATTCCATATACACAGGTTGAGTGTCCCATATCTGAAATGCTTGGGACCAGAAGTGTTTGGGATTTTGGAATATTTGCACATACATTATGAGATTTCTGGGAGATGGGACTCAAGTCTGAATAAGAAATTCATCTGTGTTTCTCATACATCTTATATGCATCATCTGAAAGTAATTTATTTTGCCTTTGGTGACACTGAATAAATTGCGTTGTGTGTGTGCACTTTGACTGCCACACCTCACACAGGTTCCAGTGTGGAATTTTTCACTTGTGGCATCATGTTGGCGCTCAGAAAGTTTCAGATTTTGGAGCATTTATGACTAGATTTTCCGATTAGGAATGTGCAACCTGTAAAACCTATTAACTTCCTGCTGTTAAAGAAAAGGATTTATTTCACTTCTGCCACTCTCAAAGTATTCCACCTCCCAATTATACCATTGTTTCTCTACCAGTTGCCACCATAATTTTAAATACTATGCATAGGCTTCTACTTTTGATTCCATTAATTGGAGACAATATTTTTTGACTCTACCCTTGATGATGGGATAGATGAGCAAATCAGTTCTGTAACCCTTCTTTCTCCCTGCTTGCTTAGTCACTCCCCGATCCTATTGGAAATAAATTTGCTTTTATGTTACCATTATTGGTATTCTTTTCTGTCGCATAGTTTCCTCACACTCTGTTTTCTTAGGTTGTGTATATAAGTTTAAAACCAATAGAACAGGCCGGGCACGGCGGCTCACGCTTGTAATCTCAGCACATTGGGAGACCAAGGCGGGCGGATCACGAGGTCAGGAGATCAAGACCACGGTGAAACCTCGTCTCTACTAAAAACACAAAAAAATTAGCCAGGCGTGGTGGCGGGCGCCTGTAGTCCCAGCTACTCGGAGAGGCTGAGGCAGGAGAATGGCGTGAACCCGGGAGGCGGAGCTTGCAGTGAGCCGAGATCGCGCCACTGCACTCCAGCCTGGGCGACAGAGCAAGACTCCGTCTCAAAAAAAAAAAAAAAAAAAAAAAAAACCAATAGAACAATCTAAATTATTTTAATTGTATCTAATTATAATTAAACTAATTTTATAGTATATAATTATATTAATTGTAACATTATGATTATATATTCTTCTCTTTAGTTCCAACATTTTAGTCTTGTGCAACTTTAAAAATCTTCAAAAAATTTTTGCATACTCCACCGATTATTTACAATCAGGCTAACATATTAGTTTGCTTCCTACCTGGATTACACCTTTCTCCACAGTTAGGAGTTGCTTTTGCTTTTTCTTTTTTGCTGAAGTCACTATCCCTTATTGAAGGTAAAATTTTTTTTAATTTTATAACGAATATCTTCCAGCTCTTTGTCTCTTGCTGAGAATCCAGTGTGACTGATGTAAAGCTCACCAGTGTCTGATCTTGAGAAAACTGTTTTGTATTGGGGAGATGTGTTTTGTTTTGTTTTGTTTGCCTCTTTTTTTTTTATCTGGAGTACCCAGTTACATGTATTTTGTTCATGAAATTGGTCTTAATCATATGATAAATTTCTTATTATTGTCTATTGTAATATCTGACTTTCATTCCTGAGTCTGCCTTACAATTCTGAACTGGACTTAAGCCTCTACAGACTGATGGCCCAATTTCATCCTTGGACCCTTGTTCTCTGTTCTCCTGGATTGGGACCTCCTCCACCTCTGACTTTCACTCCGTATTGCTGGAGCATTTTCATAAGGAATTTCCTAAGGGCACATGGTATGTTCTGAATCTTAAAACGTCTATAATCTCTCAGCATTAACTAATATTTTGACTGGTTGAAGTACAGGATGAAAGTAACATTGAAAGCACTCTATTCTATAAGCTTCTCAAAACAAATCTCAGATAAAATTGATTCTTTCAGTAGGCAGAAAGATAATTTTCTACCCTTCTTCTACACTAAATCTTTTTATCTTCTATCTACAAGGTAATAAATTTCCAATTCATGTGCTTCAAGCTATTGTTGTTTACCATTCATCTTTCTCCGAATTTGAAGACATGCATCCTGTTAAGTCTATAAAACTTTCTCCTTTTATCGTTATTGAATGTCTCTCCCCACTGCCACTGCTTTATCTGTTTGCAACTCCTACCATGACACCTCATAGATAGATTTTCTCTGTTGCTCTACTAGCTTTCTATTGCTGTATATCAAACCAACCCGAAGTTCACATATTACTGAAGTTGTGAAGAAACAGGAGTTCTCACATAAAGTTCATGAGAATTTTAATTGGCACAGTATTTTTAGAAGGGAATTTGGCAATTTAACATGACATACCCCTTGATTACTATTTTACATATTTATTTTACAAATATATCACATATTTATTTTACAAATATATTTTCACAAGTGCTCAAACACATATAAGTATATGCATGTTAATTATAGAAAAATCTGGAATACTAAAATTCTTAAAAAGATAAATAATTCGATAAAATAAAAACACATTTAACCAATAAAATAACTTATAGGCATTTCAAAATGAGCCTATGACTGATGTAAAAATTAGTAAAAATAAGATTACAAACCAAATTGATGTTCTATATTCTTTATTATTATTATACTTTAAGTTTTAGGATACAGGTGCACAATGTGCATGTTTGTTACATATGTATACATGTGCCATGTTGTTGTGCTGCACAAATTAACTCCTCATTTAGCATTAGGTATATCTCCTAATGCTATCCCTCCCCCCTCCCCCCACCCCACAACAGTACCCAGGGTGTGATGTTCCCCTTCCTGTGTCCATGTGTTCTCATTGTTCCATTCCCACCTATGAGTGAGAACGTGTGGTGTTTGGTTTTTTGTCCTTGCCATAGTGTGCTGAGAATGATGGTTTCCATCTTCATCCATATCCCTGCAAAGGACATGAACTCATCCTTTTTTATGGCTGCATAGTATTCCATGGTGTATATGTGCCACATTTTCTTAATGCAGTCTATCATTGTTGGACATTTGGGTTGGTTCCAAGTCTTTGCTATTGTGAATAGTGCCGCAATAAACATACGTGTGCATGTGTCTTTATAGCAGCATGATTTATAATCCTTTGGGTATATATCTAGTAATGGGATGGCTGGGTCAAATGGTATTTCTAGTTCTAGACCCCTGAGGAATCACCACACTGACTTCCATAATGATTGAACTAGTTTACAGTCCCACCAACAGTGTAAAAGTGTTCCTATTTATCCACATCCTCTCCAGCACCTGTTGTTTCCTGACTTTTTAATGATGGCCATTCTAACTGGTGTGAGATGGTATCTCATTGTGGTTTTGATTTGCATTTCTCTGATGGCCAGTGATCATGAGCATTTTTTCATGTGTCTTTTGGCTGCATAAATGTCTTCTTTTGAGAAGTGTCTGTTCATATCCTTCGCCCACTTTTTGATGGGGTTGTTTGATTTTTTCTTGTAAATTTGCTTGAGTTCATTGTAGATTCTGGATATTAGCCCTTTGTCAGATGAGTAGGTTGTGAAAATTTTCTCCCATTCTGTAGGTTGCCTGTTCACTCTGAAGGTGGTTTCTTTTGCTGTGCAGAAGCTCTTTAGTTTAATTAGATCCCATTCGTCAACTTTGGCTTTTGTTGCCATTGCTTTTGGTGTTTTAGACATGAAGTCCTTGCCCATGCCTATGTCCTGATGGTATTGCCTAGGTTTTCTTCTAGGGTTTTTATGGTTTTAGGTCTAACATGTAAGTCTTTCATCCATCTTGAATTAATTTTTTTTAAGGTGTAAGGAAGTGATCCAGTTTCAGCTTTCTACATATGGCTAGCCAGTTTTCCCAGCACCATTTATTAAATAGGGAATCCTTTCCCCATTGCTTGTTTTTGTCAGGTTTGTCAAAGATCAGATGGTCATAGATATGCGGCATTATTTCTGAGGGCCGTTCTGTTCCATTGGTCTATATCTCTGTTTTGGTACCAGTACCATGCTGTTTTGGTTATTGTAGCCTTGTAGTATACTTTGAAGTCAGGTAGTGTGATGCCTCCAGCTTTGTTCTTTTGGCTTAGGATTGACTTGGCAATGCGGGCTCTTTTTTGGTTCCATATGAACTTTAGTTTTTTTCCAATTCTGTGAAGAAAGTCATTGGTAGCTTGATGGGAGACGAAATGAATGAAATGAAGCGTGAAGAGAAGTTTAGAGAAAAAATAATAAAAAGAAACAAACAAAGTCTCCAAGAAATATGGGACTATGTGAAAAGACCAAATCTACGTCAATTGGTGTACCTGAAAGTGATGGGGAGAATGGAACCAAGTTGGAAAACACTCTACAGGATATTATCCAGGAGAACTTCCCCAATCTAGAAAGGCAGGCCAACATTCAGATTCAGGAAATACAGAAAACACCACAAAGATACTCCTTGAGAAGTGCCACTCCAAGACACATAATTGTCAGATTCACCAAAATTGAAATGAAGGAAAAAATGTTAAGGGCAGCCAGAGAGAAAGGTCAGGTTACCCACAAAGGGAAGCCCATCAGACTAACAGCTGACCTCTCGGCAGAAACTCTACAAGCCAGAGGAGAATGGGAGCCAATATTCAACATTCTTAAAGAAAAGAATTTTCAACCCAGAATTTCATATCCAGCCAAACTAAGCTTCATAAGAGAAGGAGAAATAAAATACTTTATAGACAAGCAAATGCCGAGAGATTTTGTCACCACCAGGCCTGCCCTAAAAGAGCTCCTGAACGAAGCACTAAACATGGAAAGGAACAACCAGTACCAGCCACTGCAAAAACATGCCAAATTGTAAAGACCATCGAGGCTAGGAAGAAACTGCATCAACTAACGAGCAAAATAACCAGCTAACATCATAATGACAGGATCAAATTCACATATAACAATACTAACCTTAAATGTAAATGGGCTAAATGCTCCAATTAAAAGGCACAGACTGGCAAATTGGATAAAGAGTCAAGACCCATCAGTGTGCTGTGTTCAGGAAACCCATATCACATGCAGAGACACACACAGGCTCAAAATAAAGGGATGGAGGAAGATCTACCAAGCAAATGGAAAACAAAAAAAGGCAGGGGTTGCAATCCTAGTCTCAGATAAAACAGACTTTAAACCAACAAAGATCAAAAGAGACAAAGAAGGCCATTACATAATGGTGAAGGGATCAATTCAACAAGAAGAACTAACTATCCTAAATATATATGCACCCAATATAGGAGCTCCCAGATTCATAAAGCAAGTCCTTAGTGACCTACAAAGTTATTTAGTCTCCCACACAATAATAATGGGAAACTTTAACACCCCACTGTCAACATTAGACAGATCAATGAGACAGAAAGTTAACAAGAATATCCAGGAATTGAACTCAGCTCTGCACCAAGCAGACCAAATAGACATCTACAGAACTCTCCACCCCAAATCAACAGAATATACATTCTTTTCAGCACCACACCACACCTATTCCAAAATTGACCACATAGTTGGAAGTAAAGCTCTCCTCAGCAAATGTAAAAGAACAGAAATTATAACAAACTGTCTCTCAGACCACAGTGCAATCAAACTAGAACTCAGGATTAAGAAACTCACTCAAAACCGCTCAACTACATGGAAACTGAACAACCTGCTCCTGAATGACTACTGAGTACATAGCGAAATGAAGGCAGAAATAAAGATGTTCTTTGAAACCAGCGAGAACAAAGACACAACATACCAGAATCTCTGGGACACATTCAAAGCAGTGTGTAGAGGGAAATTTATAGCACTAAATGCCCACAAGAGAAAGCAGGAAAGATCCAAAATTGACACCCTAACATCACAATTAAAAGAACTAGAAAAGCAAGAGCAAACACATTCAAAAGCTAGCAGAAGGCAAGAAATAACTAAGATCAGAGCAGAACTGAAGGAAACAGAGACACAAAAAACCTTTCAAAAAATCAATGAATCCAGGAGCTGGTTTTTTGAAAAGTCAACAAAATTGATAGCCTGCTAGCAAGACTAATAAAGAAGAAAAGATAGAAGAATCAAATAGATGCAATAAAAAATGACAAAAGGGATATCACCACTGATCCCACAGAAATACAAACTACCATCAGAGAATACTATAAACACCTCTATGCAAATAAACTAGAAAATCTAGAAGAAATGGATAAATTCCTCGATAAATACACTCTCCCAAGACTAAACCAGGAAGAAGTTGAAACTCTGAATAGACCAATAACAGGCTCTGAAATTGAGGCAATAATTAATACCTTACCAATCAAAAAGAGTCCAGGACCAGATGGATTCACAGCCGAATTCTACCAGAGGTACAAGGAGGAGCTGATACCATTCCTTCTAAAACTACTCCAATCAATAGAAAAAGAGGGAATCCTCCCTAACTCATTTTGTGAGGCCAGCATCATCCTGATACCAAAGCCTGGCAGAGACACAACAAAAAAAGAGAATTTTAGACCAATATCCTTGATGAACATTGATGTAAAAATCCTCAATAAAATACTGGCAAACCAAATCCAGCAACACATCAAAAAGCTTATCCACTATGATCAAGTGGGCTTCATCCCTGGGATGCAGGGCTGGTTCAACATATGAAAATCAATAAACGTAATCCAGCATATAAACAGAATCAAAGACAAAAACCACATGATTATCTCAATAGATGCAGAAAAGGCCTTTGACAAATTTCAACAACCCTTCATGCTAAAAACTCTCAATAAATTAGGCATTGATGGGACGTATCTCAAAATAATAAGAGCTATCTATAATGTTCTATACTCTTATGTAGAGCACACAAGCATATATGTATATACACATGTATATGCCTGTATATATATATATCCCCCTGTAATTTATATGTACAATATAAATTGTAGATATCACCCTGTTAATTTACATGTACATAGAAAATATATAAAAGTAACCATTAAAAGTTATTTCTTTTAGATATGAGGTTAGATGAGGCTGGAAAAGATGTAGGAAACTTTTTTTTACCTTTTTATGACCTGAATTATTTTGTTTTATGGATTATTTTTGCAATTAAAAACACAGTAAAGAATTTTTAAAAGGGAAAGTGATCAATAGAGGAATAGGGGATGAGATAGCATGCTAAATAGGAAGCTATGGAATCATTGAGAAGGTGGACTCAATCTGCTTTGAAGGAAAGGCCTGAATTGGTTGCATTGGCAGAAAGGATTTATTCACACAAATAAAGAAGGAATGTCCGGATCAGATGTGCATTTTATGATAATCATTCTAATTGAATGTAGATGATAGAATATAAGGTTAGATTGAAGTTAGTCATTTCTGTGTTCATTTATGGTAATAATTAAAGTCTAAAATAAGTAACACGTTACCCAAGATTTATGACACAGTGGGAATAGAAAGGAACAACTGCTTGGGTGGATTGCATGTGGAATGGGGAATACAGACAATGATTGCCTTAGCTTTCTATTGTTGCTGTAGCAATTTACCACTAATTCAGTGGCATAAAACAACACCCATTTGTTATCTCACCGGCATCTGGGTAGACTGTAGTAAGTCAGGCATCAGGTAAGTCAGGCATCTGGGTGAACTGTAGCCAAGGTGGATCCTCAGCTAGTCTCACAAGGCCAAAATCAAGGTGATGGAATTTGTCTCTGGTGGTTCTGGGGCTGAATCTGCCTCAAAGCTCACTCAGGTTGTTGGTAAAATTTAGTTCCCTGTAGTGGTAGTAATGAAGTCCCTGTTTCCTTGTTAACTGTCACTTGGGGGCCATGCTTTGCTCCTAGAAGCTGTCTGCATTCCTTAACACACTTTCCATGCACCATTCCTCAGGCAATAGAAGGTCAAGTCACTCTGTCATTTTGATTATCTACAGCTTTTCTCATCTCAACTTTTTTATTATTTCCAGAGAAAGTTTGCACTTTTAAGGACTCATGTGATTCGGCTGGGCCCAAATAGATAACTCCTGATAGCCTCCTTATTTTACTGCCTATGATTTAATTACAGCTATCAAGTCCCATTTGCCATGTTACATGACATATTCAAAGGCTCCAGGCATTAGACAGTGGGCATCCAAGCATTAGGGTGTGGACATCTTTGGATGTTCATTATTTAGCTTATCACAAATGTAATGTCCCTGGCACACAGTGGATAATTGATAAATGGTGGCAAAGCCAATCACTTTTCACTCTCTCCGTTTCTACAACTCACCACTCTAGTCTGAAATATCATCATCTGTTACTAGACTGATTAAATAATCTCTAAACTGATTTGTTTCCACTCTTGCCTTCCTAGACTTTTTTCTTCGCCTAGCAGGCACGAGGAGTTTTCTAAAACATAAATACTAGTCTTAGCTTAAAACCACCTTCTAGTGTCGCATTGCAATTAGAGTAAAATCTAGTCTTGTTACGGCATACATGATGTGAACACTTCTACCTGTCTGACACCCTGTGGCCCTACTCCTGCTGTGGCTACTAAGCTTTATTCACAGGAGATTTCATTTTATACTTTACCAGACACATATTTAATTTTTAGGATCTTTATCTCCTCTTCCTTTTACCTAGAATGGCCCTTCACCAGAACGTTCTCCATTAAGATTAGTTTCAATATTCCTTTGTCAATGATGTCTCCCCCACTTTCCTTATCTAAACAAGAACATCCTTGCCTTACTCCTGCGTACGGAGTAATTCTATATCCTACTACCTGGTCTATATTTTCACAGCACTTACCACTATCAAAAATCCTCCTGTCTACGTGTTCATTGTAGATGTTACAGTTAGGATATTAGCTTGGAAAGACCAAAGGCCTGATCTGTCTTGATCACAGCTTTCTCCTCAGGACCTTTAACAGTGCCCAACATAAACCAGATGCAGAATAAATACCTGTTGTATGAGTGGGTAAACTGATGACTAATTTACTCTTTATGTTCCCCTTCTTCTTTAAAGAAAAATTAAGAAACAGAAGTAACAGGATTTGAGGATTATGTCTTGAACCATGTCCTCCCCCCAAAATAGGTTCAAATTCTAATCCCTGGTACCTGTGAATGTAAGGTAACTTGTGAAATGTTTACCTTATTTGAAAGTAGGGATTTTGTAGCTATAGTCAAGTTAACATGAGGCTATATTGGAGCAGAGTGTGTGCTTAATCCCTTATGACTGACGTTCTTAGGAGAAAAGAAGAGATATAATGATAGGAAGAACACCATGCGACAATATAGGTAGAAATTGTAGTGATGTATCTACAAGTCAAAGAAGACCAAGAATTGCCAGCAGCACTAGAAGCTGAGAGAGAGGTATGGAACTGATTTTATGCTAGAGTCTTTAGAGACTAACACCCTGTTTACAGCTTAATTTAGTACTTCTAGGATCCAGAACTATAAGCATAAATTTCTGTTGTTTAAGCCACCCAGTTCATTACAGCCCAGATGCCAACTTCATTACACCAGCTCCAGAAAGTAACACAGAGCTATTTATTGAGATGTTTGTTTGCAGGTCTGAAATGATGGCTTCAGTTTTAAATATGTTAACTTTTAAATGCTTGTAGGACACATCTTGAAATACAACAAAGGGTTGACTTGTTAAGGCAGATTCCTAGGAATCACAGACACTATCAAACATTAACTTTTACTAATGATTCACAATGGATATAAGCAAATCCAGGAACAAATGCAATATTCATCTTTGAAGGAGCCCAGGGCCTGTCAGACACAGGTCCCTAATGCCATTGTCTTTCACGGGCATGCATTGGTATTGGAGTAACAGAAGGGCACTGACAGTATGTCCATGAGATCCATGCTGGTCCAGAGAACATTGCTGGGGTTCAGGGTTTCTTAGTTATTAGTTTTCTAGGGCTGCCATAACAAAGTGCCACAGACTGGAGGCTTAAACAACAGTAATTTATTTTCTCACGTTTGTGGAGGCTGGAAGTTCAAGGTCAAGGTATTTGAAGGTTTGGCTTCTCCTGAGGCCTCTCTGCTTAGCTCGTAGATGGCTGCCTTCCTGCTGTGTCTTCACATGGCCTTTCTTCTGTATGTGCACAAGCCTGGGGTCTCTTCCTCTTCTTATAAAAACACCAGTCACATTTAATCAGGGCCTCAACATAGACAACTTCATTTAACCTTAATTTCCTCTTTAAAGATCTTATCTCCAAACACACTCAGAGTAGGGGTTATGTCTTCAATATATAAATTTTGGGGGGGACACAATTTCTTTTATAACATTTTGCTTTGCTTTGGTTAGTCATTCATGAGTGAAAATACTGTATAAGTAACTTCCATTGACAAATTAGTTATATCTCACAAGTTCTAAGTATTTTGTTGTTGTTGTTGTTGTTGTTGTTGTTTGTTTGTTTGACAGTTTCACTCTTGTTGCCCAGGCTGGAGTGCAATGAAGCTATCTCAGCTCACCACAACCTCCACCTCACGGGTTCAAGTGATTCTCCTGCCTCGGCCCCCCAAGTAGCTGGGAGTACAGGCATATGCCACCATGCCTGGCTAATTTTGTATTTTTAGTAGAGATGGGGTTTCTCCATGTTGGTCAGGCTGGTCTCGAACTCCTGACCTCAGGTGATCCACCTGCCTCAGCCTCCCATAGTGCTGGGATTGCAGGTGTGAACCACCACGCCCTGCCCAAGTGTTGTAACAATAAGCAATGTTGACGATGAACATTTCTACAAGGACAAACAGTCAATATTGTCACTACCTCTTGCACCTAGAGATGAAAGCAAAGGAGTTACACACCCACTGTGAACTCCTTCCTTCCTTTCTAGAATTTCAAGTGCAATAGTCCAAAAGCATTTGGTAGGAGAATTTGAAGTTCAAGAGAGATCCAACTTAAATACACAAATGTAAGAGTCATCACTATCATTGTGGTAGGTGAAGCTGTAGGAATGGACAAGCTCATTCATAGAATTCATCTAAAAAGTGCATACTACTTACAGTATCTTGCACATAAACACTTGATTAGTGTTCACTGAGTGAACTTACAGACAGCTCCACTTAAAACTGCTAAATTATCAACAAATTTGGAGAAATAATTTATGTAACAGAATACACACTGGAATTCCAATTCTTAGTATTTCAGCTAGTCTCAAACAATAATCACTGGAATCTCCACAATCTAATGAGCATGGTAAGGAGCTAACAGACGCCTGCTCAACAGCTTACTAAAGGAGACAAAAACGGACCCCATGATGTGCACTGCACCGCCCAGGCAATATATAAGGTCGGTGCAAAACTAATTGCAGTTTTTGCCATTAAAGTAATGGTACCTCTGCAAGTACTCTTAAAGTCCCCAAAGCAGCAGAGTTAGGAGAAGAACAAGTCAATGAACAGTGTCCGCCACTTTCCCTACTGAATCAGGGAAGGAAAAAAGTTTTGAATGAATGGGGTAATGGGGGCAAAGACTGAAATTGTGCAGAAAGAAATTGGAAAGCTATAGAATCTGACTGTTTCTATTATTGTTAATAAGACTACATTTAGAAGCTTATGTGTTTATAGTAACAAAATAGCAATTCAGGTTCAACAAAAATATTACAAAGCAATTATGTAAATATTTTTCATGAATACATATATATGTATACACACACCACATATATACATACATATATGTCTGTATGTATAGGTGTATGTCTACACACAAATATACATTTGTGGAGATACACTATGTATTAAATACATATTATATATAATATTAATGTATTTATGTACCTGAAAATATACAATATTCATTTAATTATTTTAAGGCCAATCTATCACTTTCTTTTGATTACTATTTTTTAGGCATTTTTAAAAACAGAATTTAGTTTTCAGAATTCAATTTAATTTAAACAATGTTTGAATGACTTATGAGCAAAGACATTTTCTATGTATTATAGGCAAAGACAAGTGAAACAAGACTTTTCTTCAAGATTCAGGCGCTGAAATGAAAGCAATGATACAAACTACTGAAATTCAACAGAAATGCCATAAATGTATAAAGCAATGTATAAATATCAAAACAAAAAAGCACGTCCAGTAGTTTGGAATTAGCAAGAATTTAGTTCAGGATCAGGAGAAAATCTATTTGCAGGGATGACAGAGGTAACATTTGGAGAAAAGAATTAGTGCATGAAGGTCTTCAATCAGAAAGTAAGGTTATTTATGCCTGAAAAAAGGTCTCACTGAACGTTAGACCACTAAAATGAAGCTGAATAATTTTTTTTAATCAAAAGGGATTTTCAAAAAAATAAACTTTAATTTGTGATAAGCATCATCAAGACAACTTATAAAGGAATTCACTAACTTTGTTAAGGCATAATTTCAAGTATTCACTATACTCTCCCAAGGTTTCAAAACTTCATTGAATTTCAGAAAAATGGAAGGGCAAAGAATGATCTTGATAGTAAAGTAATATTGAAACAAACTCAATTTCTGTAGGTTCAATTACATGAAATTTTCAATATCTAGACATTTTACCTATGAAAGCCAATCTTGTATGATTCAATCAATAAATAAAATTCCATTTATAAGTTATAGTTGTGCTTTCCAAAATATTGCATTTAGGATATATTGGAAGTTCTACATGCAGTTATTCTTGTAAAATGTCTAAGGCAGTAACAGAGCAATTATAATTTGAAACCAAATTCTTGTGATTCTCACATACTGAGGTTAAAGTCATCTAAAATATAATACGGTATGCATTTAATGCAGGGTAACATTGACTGGTATTTACTGTATTCTGAAGGATAAATTGTGGCTATAATGAAAAAATTGAAAAAATAATACATCTTAAAGTAATCATAGACTGGTCCAAAATTTTAATAGAAGCAGCTTTCATTCTCCACCATTGCCTGTTATATTTTTAGCTAGCTCATGTAAGAACTGACGACATCTCAATAAAAATATCAGAGGCATGGTATTCAAAGTACATTAGCGTTCTGATGTTATAATTCCAATTTCATTGCTGGGTGCACATTAGTCTTGCAGGATCGTGCAGCTGGCAAAGGATGAGATGCTATGAAACAGCTATTTAAATGTGAATTGCTCTTCAAGCTGCCACTGGTAATGGTGAACTCTAAAAGAAATTTTCTCCATTTCAGAAAATTAATAATCTCCGGGGAAAAATATTCTCAAAGAGTCACTTAAGATGTAGGGTACTTTCCTTTAGTTTATAAAAATTACCACATCTTTGAAAGCATACCACCCCCAGATGTATCCTTGAGCCTTTATATTCTCATAAACTTTATTAAATTCAATGACTTCAAGATCTATTCAACCATACAACCTTAAAACAAAGAAAGTGATTTGTTTTTTCTTCTTTGATACACCTAAGCCTAGGTATAGAAATATTACTAGACATAATAACTCTGGAAATTGTAAGCAATTTTATAGTCTCTACCTTTCACAGCCTTAAGAATAGGTCATTGTTAAAAGAGGCCAAATTCAATAACACGTTTTTAAATCTGAAAATACGCATTTAAGAAAACTCAGTGCTATTTGAATCCATACGATTAATTTACCATGGGAAAGCAAAAAGTAAATATACAGAGGAAACCCTGAATAATTCATTTATATTAATTCATAAATGGAGTAGGTGTGCTATCATTGTACTTTCACCACCTTTTTTAGAAGCTAGTTTTGTATTATCATATAATTGATCAAATATTGCTGTTCTTATTTAAAAGCATACATTAAAATTAGCTATGCCTTATTTGAATCCATTTTATGTTAAAAGTAGACAGTAATTTCTTTGAATTTAAAAATACTCCTTAGTGGTCACTTCGAAAGGCTGCCCGATCTATGTACCCTTACCCTTTTTGTGTTTGAAGAATCCCCCTGCCTTTTACTGCCTGGGCAAAGGACAGAAAATGTTTCTCTTGTAAGTACTGAAAATACCAGATATCTGTTTTCCCAGCCTTCACTTGGGATACAGGCCTGTGACTTTAGATCCTTCAAGCAGAGGTAAGACACCCAACTATGAGTAAGAAGCTAAAGACACAGGTGGAAGGCACTCTGTCTATTTCCCTCTGACACATGTATTCTCTCTCATTCTCTCCCTCCTTCTCCGTCTTTCTCTCTCCTTCTCTGTCTCCCAGAGAGATGATAAGTCTCCTGGAGCAAAAAGAAAAAAAAAAAAGGGATCTTTGAATGCATATGCAGGTGCACTGGCATTGAGTTTCTACAGCAGATAAGGTTGCAGGGCAAACTAGCATCCAGCGTTTAGGAAACAGAGCAGCTATTTCCTTTTCAGAATGTTTTTTGGTGTGCTTAGAAGATTGCTTTGGAAGTTGTGTAGTTCACCAGTTCTTTCAATTTCTTAGTGACTCAGGAGTTATCCAATAAAATTCCTTTTCTCCTTAGTCAGAGAAGTCTTCTGTTCCACATAGCTATGAAATCTGACTAAACAACATTTTTTTCTATACATTCTTTGCCCATTATAGTCTTCTGCGTTTCCTAGTTCACTTTATATAGTAACCTATTGGTCCTCAGTAGTGGCATGATTTTTGTTAGCTTGTTTAATGGTAGACATTTTCAAATCAAGGTCTATAAAGGAGCTCAATATCTAATGCAGATTTTTAAAGAGCTTCTCTGGTTAAAGCTAGAATGGTGGCTTTGAAGATCTGGTCCCTTGGCCACCTCTTGACACACAATAGCATTTCTTAAGAAATTTTACTGAAGCTTTGGGTTCAGGGTAGCATCTTAGGAAACCACTGCTAACAGCATCCTTCTTTTCTACCCAGTAAATGCAAACAGACAATCTCTCACTCTGCCTTAGCCAGTTGTGGTCTCCAGATATTGCCAAATGTCCTGTAGGAGGAAAAATCACCCCAACTTGGGAACCACTGATTTAAATCATCAATGATGTATGGAAGTCAATTGCTTACAATGACTTAGGACCCCATTCATTTACTTAACAGAATTGTGGAATTCCCACTATATTGAAGACATGGAAAATGAGAATGAAAATTCAGTTCCTACTCTCAAAACTGTACAATCTTGTAAAAATTTTAAGAATTTAACAGGTGAAAACCTTAAGAAAACTTTTTTTTTTTTTTAACAGTTTAAGGTAACAATAACAGACCAGGACACAGGAATAAATAATAGCAAAATTTTTTAAATGAAGAAATAGTTTCTGGAAGGAGGTAATCCCATCAGGTAAGAGAGGTCAGGGAATGTCTTTGTGGAAAAGGTAGAATTTGAGTTGAGTTCTGAGGAATTTTTCATTTCAGTAGTAATGAAAAATTGAGATTGTATTTTGGGTAGTACACCAAATTCAAAAAGGAGACAGTGACGAACCAGTTTGACATGTAAGTACAGTGTTAGTGGGGGAATATAGAAACACATAGCTAAAACCTTGGTTTAGGATCAGATTAAAGATAGAACTAGAGTTTTCCATGAGAAAGGAAGGCAAGAGCCCTAACCTCCATCGAAGGCTGCGTTTGCCTTGCAAACACCTTGCTTTACTTTGATCATAGTGTGGCTGGACAGTTTGAAGCATCAGGTGGGGAATTAAGGAGACTGAGATCCATCCCCAAGCCTCCTCTTGGCACACTGCTTTTGTAGCAGGTGGTGACAAATTTTGAGGGCCAGGCTAAGGAATTTGAATGCAAGACAGCAAATTAATATTTTTGAGTAGAGGAAAGACATAGGCAGGATTTTAAAATTTTGAGTCTGGGGCCAGGCGCGGTGGCCAATGCCTGTAATCCCAGCACTTTGGGAGGCCGAGGTGGGCGGATCACGAGATCAGGAGATCGAGACCATCCTGGCTAACACGGTGAAACCCCGTCTCTACTAAAAATACAAAAAATTAGCCAGGTATGGTGGCGGGCACCCGTAGTAACAGCTATTGGCGAGGCTGAGACAGCAGAATGGCGTGAACCCGGGAGGTGGAGCTTGCAGTGAGCCGAAATCGCGCCACTGCACTCCAGCCTGGGCGACAGCGAGACTCCATCTCAAAAAAAAAAAAAAAAAAAAAAGGGAAAAAAAAAGAATCTGATTTAGCGTGGAGGGGATAAACGGAAGAATGGACATTCAATGTGCATTAAAGAGGTTACAATAATCATCCAGATGGAGACAAAAGGAGCCTGAATTAGGAGCATTACAACCAATACGGAGAAAGGATTGAAATGAGAGAGAATTAAAACTAAGAGTCAACTGAACAGGTTGATAATCCGTAACAGTTATGAATATAGAGAAAAGGCATTAAGGTTGCCACTATGTCTTGAAGGTCAGCACCACTAAAATATTTATATCATTAAGGAAAATGGATCAATAAATAATAGGAGTTGGTGTTAGGGGAAAAAAAGAATTAAATAATGTATCTATGAAGTTCTAGATGACATATAACAAAATGCCCACCAGTCACATAAAAACATGAAGCTGAGAGGACAAAGCTAAAGAAATAAATTTGAGACTTTTTTTTTCCCCCGAGACACAGTCTTGCTCCGTCACCCAGGCTGGAGTGCAGTGGCGAGATCTTGGCTCACTGCAACCTCTGCCTCCTGGGTTCAAGCAATTCTCCTGCCTCAGCCTCCCACGTAGCTGGGATTACAGGCTGCTGCCACTGCACCCGGCTAATTTTTGTATTTTTAGTAGAGACAGGATTTCACCATGTTGGCCAGGCTTGTCTCGAACTCCTGACCTTGTGATCTTCCCGCCTCGGCTTCCCAAAGTACTAGTATTACAGGCGTGAGCCACCGTGCCCAGCCGGGAATATTTTTTAATGACAAATTCAGTGATTAGATTTTAGCTCTTTAAAGTTTCCATAAATTTAAACTAGTATGAACATTTAACATATTGAATTATGAAAACACTAGTCAAAGCAGCACAGTATGTTATGGTTGGATAGTGGAGAAAGTCCGGCAACACGTCAGTAAAATTATGTTGCTCAAGAATATTCCAAGTGTCCAGATGAATTATAAAGCAGCTCCATATAATCAAAATAATGTTGTCACACGTTCTAACGGAGTATCCTTAATATGCTGCTCTCTTGAACAGCCATCATGACCTCTTTACAGATCTTGAAAGTCATAAACTCTTCCTCATTCCCCTTACCTGACTTTCTTCGCAAATATATAATTGAGTTTCGTTTGAGCTATACATTTTGCCTCATTTACTGTGACTTGTTTTCAGATTCATATTTGAACATCCCTTCAAATGTAATAATCTTTTGAAATTTATCTACGTGTGTACCTCTGGAAGGTGTTGTGAATACATTTGGGAGAGGGGATAATGAGAAGCTTGGCTTGTTCTCTCGTATGTAACAGAAACTGTAAAATTGATCTGTCAAGGACTGAATTGTGGTCTCTGGCCTCTGGCCTAGAGTTCTCTTACTTCTTGCATGCAGATTTTCAGTAAATGACAAAAGCCATATTACAGATTTTTAATTCCAACCTTTATCCACATAAGCAAAAGTCAAATTCTGTTGCTATACTCCATTGATTGCTAAAATCACACCCCACTTTATTTGACCATTTTTTCCTAAATTTTATAATTGATTATATTAGTATGTTGAAAAATAGGCTATATGCCTTTATCATGAAATCCCTAAGATCTTTCAGTTTCCTAATGATACTGTTGCCCTTGACTTCTAATGGCTTCTTTTACAGAGCTCTCACACTTTATCCCTAGTTTGGACAGATTGCTTTCTAGGACTGCAGCACAGCTGTCATCCTAGCCATTTGTTTTCATTGCCTATTTTAGTTCATCTTTTCTTAGATTTCACATTTTGCCCCTTCAAGAATTTGTAGTCCAGTCCCTTGTTCCTGGCTAATAGCTGTGATTATTTCCTTTGTTTCCTGAGTTTGTAAAATGTGTACTTGTAGAGATTTTGCATTTCTGGGGATACAATATTTTACCCCATTGTTAAACAAAAAGGTTGGCTGGAGAAATAGAAACCTGTGTACGTTCGTCCCCCAACCCCCAGAACTTAGAACTTTCTAGTATCCAGCATTGGTAATAGCAAGTGTGGAAGAAAACCGATTCTTGATCCTTCATAGATGATCTTTTTGATTGTTTCTTAATGGAACCCTCTTTTGTGCTGTGAAATTTTACCATTTTCCAATTTTACAATTTTGTGTTCTGATATTTTACAAAGAAAAGCCTAGGTGGCAGTATTTTTATTCCATTTTGCTATGGTTTTTGGTGCCCTTTCCATATCAAAACTCATGTTTTATTTTAACTCTCAAATTTTATTCCATTTAAACATTCTCCTTCCTCATTCTTAACATTTTTGAATATTTGAAATTACCTATATTTAATACTCTAGTCTCACGTTTTCCATCTTTGACTTGTTGGTAAATATTCTAAGAAATAATATTTTCTAAATCTTCCTTCCAGGCATTCTTGGTTATTTTTACCTCTGCAATCAAATTTCTGACATCAGAACTCTATCTTGCTCTCACTTTGTATTTTTTCAAAGCTACAATTTTACTTTATCATCCTGAGTTCTTTGTAGTATACCAAATAGGAGAAGATAAATGTTATGTTCTATGAAATGTCTACTTTATTTGAATAATATTGTTTCTATGTTCATCTTGAGCCTAAACTTCTAAAATGCTAGTCTTTCTCAAAACTGTGGATATCCCGGCTGATTTCTCACTTATACAAATGAAGATTTAGGCTGATTCATATTGCTATTGTGTTGGTGTGTTTCCCTACACTGCTTCTCTTCTGAAAGAGAGAATGGAATTAAATCTTTGTGTACAGGAGTGGCTGAGGACAGGATTTATGTTAGGTGCCACAAGTGTCAAACCAGTAGAGCATGCTGTTGAGAAGCATCAAGTCAATGAGTGTCAGCCAGAATATTAATGACCCTGTTCTTCTAGAAAGTTGGCTCAATTTATTTCTATAAAAGTTCTCAGGCTATAATGGCAGAGATGAACACTTATGGTAGACAATCACTCCTTGCACCTGGGGGAGGTGGTAAGGGACCAGTTGTCACTCATGTTCCCTAGAATATTTAATTACACATCCTGATTACTTGCCACATCCCAAATCTGCTCCCAATTTCTTTTACTCTGATACTGGAATCATTCTATGGTTCTGCCAACAAAAACATCTCCTACATCTACGGTAGCCTTTTCTGAATATTCTGGCCTGTGACTGCCTTTTTTTCTGTCAGATATATCAACATTGTCCCATTTTTTAAATTTTCTATTCTATCTATTTCTATCCACTGATTGCTAAAATCACACCCCACTTTATTTGACCGTTTTTTCCTAAACTTTATTTTTATTTTATTTTATTTATTTTTTTTTTTGAGACGGAATCTCGCTCTCTCACCCAGGCTGGAGTGCAGTGGCGCGATCTCGGCTCACTGCAAGCTCCGCCTCCCGGGTTCACGCCATTCTCCTGCCTCAGCCTCTCTGAGTAGCTGGGACTACAGGCGCCCGCCACCACGCCCGGCTAATTTTTTGTATTTTTAGTAGAGACAGGGTTTCACGTGGTCTCGATCTCCTGACCTCGTGATCCGCCCGCCTCGGCCTCCCAAAGTGCTGGGATTACAAGCGTGAGCCACCGTGCCCGGCCTTCCTAAACTTTATAATTGATTACATTAGTATGTTGAAAAATAGGCTATATGCCTTTATCATGAAATTCCTAAGATCTTTTAGTTTCCTAATGATACTGTTGCCCTTGACTTCTAATGGCTTCTTTTACAGAGCTCTCACACTTTATCCCTACTTTGGAGAGATTGCTTGATGGTCCTCTTTCTGTTCATGTTTCAATCATTCTTTTCAAGTTTTTACTGTCCAAAACTTCAGTTAAAAACCACTTACTGGGAAAACAGAGAAGATAAACATTATGTTTGTTGAGTGTGACCTCTGAGTGCAAGGTAGTAAAGGTTGTTTCGTAAATCATGGCAAAAGATGAGCTTCCAACAGTAACCGGTATTTTCAAAAACCAAGACACGCATGCGCGTGCGCGCGCACACACACACACACACACACACACACACACACACACACGTATTACTGGGCAGAAAACAAACTTGCTTATTGCTCCTGAGGGAGACACTAGCTCTATCTTCCCAGGCTGTTCATCATGCAAGTATCTTTGAAGAGAATCTGTGAAGATACTAGAACAAAGACACTCATGCCTCTGTAATGGAGACATGCAGTAACAGGAAGGCCCATAGAAAATTGTGTCCCAGCAGTGTTTTGGCCTAAGCACTAATACATTTTTCTGTTGAAATAATTTGGACCCAAGTATCCACCATGACCCTCTCTATTGGAAACAGAGAGCCTGACTTAGAACCAGTGCAAACTTAGCAGCCTATCGGGCCTTCTGCTCCAGGCTGAGCCTGTTTTAGTTTTTCACTTCAAAAGGACAAAACATCGGGCTGAAATATAAACAACCCAAGAAACGAAGGGGGAGAATAAGGCCACGTGCCCCAAAAAGGTTTATTTACATCACTCTCATTAGTCTTCCATCATCTTGAGGTTTAAATGTGCCAGCAAACAAGTGTCTTTATCAAATCCTGATGAAATGTGGAAAGGATAGATAACTCCTCTAGAAACCAGTATGCTTTTTCTTTTTTTAATTTTTTGCACTGTCCTTAAAGGATGCATCAAATTTGGCTTTGTATCATAATTATCTGGGTTGAAGCCTTTATCCTCTGATTTATTAACTCCTTAAAAGCAAAAATTATGTCTTAATTATCTATCAGAGATATGTCCTAAAAGACTGTTTGGAAACAGTATGTTAAAATCAGTTAAAGTGAAAAATGCATCTCAAATAAAAGAAAGGATGTCTCTAATAAAAGACAACTTTTAAAACTTAATTGGCAACCAAAATGTACATTCTTTTTCAATATATATCAAAATATTATAATGACATTAAATAACATTTTATTGTGCTTTGTCAGCATTTCATTACGTTAAGATAAACACCTATTTGTTGAAATTTTATTATTCACTATTTAAATACAGAAAAGTAAAATTTTATGAGAATTCCATAACCTTGCGATCTTCTCAGAACAGAATATTGATTTTCTATCAGTGTGCTTCAAATATGAAAAATACTATCCTTTGGTCAATTATATCATACAATTTGAGAAATGAGAAGATCTAATATAGTTTTCTGAATATAACTCATAACATGTGATATATTGAAAATGACCACATATTGTGATATATATTGAAAACAAGTGCATATTCAATGATTTGATTCAGTGTTTTTGCACAAAAGAAATTTATAACATTCATGGGTATATTATACAAATACAACTGTAAACCAATATACCATAGAATCACAGACATTAAAGAGGTGGTTTCGTTTGCTTAATGCAGCCACATTGCTTCGAAAAATTAAGAAATAAGCATCAGAGAAGCTGATGATTTGACCACGGTCCTCCTGTAAGAACCCAGCAAAATTAAGACACTAACGTAAATCTTTTGACTCCTAATAAATTCTTTTGTCATAATAATGAGAAACCTCTTTTTCCATTTTTTTTTTTTTTTGCATAAGAATATCACTTTATTTTCCCTCAGGTAATTTTTCTATGGCTTCAACATTTTCTCTTCAAAATTAGAAGAAAAATATCCCAAAGTTTAGAACTGGATCACTTGGCCCTTTCTCTTCTTATCTCCTCCCAGTTCAAAATGCTTGCATCTCTTAATGGCCAGCATCCTCTTGGATCTGTAGTTAGACTCAACACATTCCAGCCTTAGCACAATCTTCTTTGTGGTCTTAGCATTCTTACGGAAAATTGGCTTTGTCTGCCCACCACAGCCACTCTGCTTCCGATCATAGCGCCTCTTTCCCTGGGCATACAAAGAATCCTTGCCCTTCTTATACTGTGTCACTTTGTGAGGCTGATGCTTGCTACACTTCTTACAGAAAGTTCTTCAGCTTTTAGGTACTTTGACGATCTTTGCAGCCTGGCTGTTTTGTTTATATGATGAAAACGAGAAACCGCACCCGAGACCCTCGCCTCGCGCAGCTCTCGCCTAACAGGAAAGGGAAGAAAGAGCTCTCTTTTTCATAACTAATGAATTTAAATAGATTTTGAGCCCATTTTCAAAACTAGAAGGGGAAAGGGAAATATTTTAAAAGTTACAAATATGATTAGGTCAAATAATCACTAAGAGGGCACATCTATTAATAGAACAGGAATATAGGATGCCATAGGCATCTCAAAAATCTCAGAACCTTTAGAAAGCACTAGCATTCTCTATGCACACACTTGCAAAAAAAAATGTTAGCATTGTCAACAAGTATCTACTTCTCTTTTGCACAGGTCTTTTAGTTTAAGGAGAGTGTTTCTTTATTGTGATAGAAACAGCTCAAGTAGTGTTCTCCCATATTACAGATTAAGAAGATGAGATCCAAAGAGGTGAATGACCTACCAACATGCCTAGAACTAGCAAATGCAACTGCAAGAACAATTCCTGAAAACAGGCTAAGTATTAAATCACTAAAATAATAATTAAATCACTTGCTCCATAAAAACATAACTATTCTTGAAACTTTACTTATAAACTTTCAAATTAAAAATAAGTGATAGCCAGATTCCTTTTTATCCCACTATGGATGCATATCCATAATTGTTTATATTTATTTAATTTTACCTTTTGCTATATGCCTTCTCTTATATTTGGACCTTTCTCAGCTTTTCTTCATAATAACCTTGTTCCAATCACAGCACAATAACCTTTACCACTGTTTCAACAACAGTCTCATCAACCATTTTCATCTGTTAAAAGGAAGCACTCCTAGCTGACCTCAATATTTACCCTGTCTTTACTGAGTGAAAGCTGGTGACCTCCAGCCTGTGTGGTTTTGCTCCAAAGAAGCTTGTGTAAACCTGCATTGTACATTAGCACATCCTGGGAGCTTTATAAAAAATACCAGTGCTAGAGCCGAAAGCCAGAAAAGTCAGATCTTTGAAGATATAATTTTAAACCTCCCCACTTGATTGTATGTGTTATTGAAGTCACTCAGTCTAGGGTACTTTGTTATATTAGCCCTAAGACACCTCCTCTTTCTTACAGCTCTTCACTTTAATATTCCAAACTAAGTATTTTACACACATGGACCAAGCCCTACATTCAAAATTCCATAGGCTGGAACAGAAGATTTAGAGCTAACGATGACATTCTATGAAAAGAAACCCCAACATTTCTTAAGAACAATGAACATATAAATCACTTGTATATGTTTGACTGCTAAGGAGTAGGTATTCAACAAATAACTATTGAATAAGGGAGAAAATAAATGCAGTAATAAATGAAAAACAGAGTAATATATGAACCGATAAGGGGTCCTTAAAGTAAATGTGTTTAGAACTATGCCTTAATTGAATAAGGGGCATGAAATATAAGTATGGGATGCCAGATCAGGGAACTGTTTTGAGGGAAGAGCTTCATTAGCAAAGCATTTATTAGATTGAACCATAAGAAATCAATAATATTTGACTATTATGAACCACAAAGATGGCAGTTTCATGTTACAAACTAATAATTTCTTATGAGTGGCTCATGGGTATTTCACACTGTTCATCTGTTCCCTTTGAGTTACAGCTAGTTATTCGTATACTTATGACATTTTTATGAAAATCAAACTAAGCAATGGAGCTTAAAGCACAGAGATGAAATATTTTACTTAAAATTTTAAAACGTGTGTAGATGAAAAACAGAGTAATACATGTGTGATTGAATAAATTTAAGGTTGTTCCTCAGGGATAAATCTCAGCATATTTTTAATATGTGGTAGTGATATAGCCTCAGGACATTTTAATATCACATTTTTCTGTGACTTTATGGATTTCACAAACCCAATTGCTACAGTAAACCAATTGTACCTCTGGGCAATTACAAAAAAAAGTGGCCCTACCTGTGGAGGACATAGCTTTAATAAGGTCAAATGACTTGAAGAGCAGAGTCCAGGATTAATTTCAGCTCCCACTTGCCACCCTGCCCTAGTGCACTTATGCAGTGAACAACCTGCACAACCATATACGAAGAACACATACTGTTGACTACTGAACAACATGGGTTTGAACTGCACGGTTCCACTTATACGCAGATTTTCTTCCACCGCTGTCACTACTGAGACAGTAAAACCAACACATCATCTCCCTCCTCCTCCTCAGCCTACTCAGTGTGAAGACAACCAGGATGAAGACCTTTATGATGATCCACTTCCACTTAATAAGTAGTAAATATATTTTCTTTTCCTTATAATTTTCTTAATCAGTTTCTTTTCTCTAGCATATTTATTATATGAATATAGTATATAATAATATAACATATGAAATATGTGTTAATCAACTATTGATGTTACCAGTAAGGCTTACAGTCAACAATAGGCCATTAGTAGTTAAGTTTTTGAGGAGTCGAAAGTTATAAATTTTCAACTGTGCAGGGAGTTGGCAACCCCAACCCTCACGTTGCTCAAAGGTCAACTGTGCATAATTGTCTAAATCAGAAATTAGTTCATTTTCTTAGCCAGTTGTGATTTTATTGCCATAAGAAATGAGGCAGACATTACAGGATAAGTACATGTTTGAAAACCAAAGTATCACATTTTACTAGTCAATTATTGCTTATATAAAGGTACACTGAATAGTGTTCACGTAGCACCATGGGAGATTTAGGTAGTGAAAGCATTTGTAAAAATAAAAATAAAAAAAGAATGTATTTGTGTGTGTGTTCATGTGTGTGATATGCCCAAGCATATCTAGAGCCACTACTTTTTGATATATGCATGGTATGGCTAGGCAAGAAGGACTTTACCTACACCTTGGAGTCTGCTTCAATTGTGACCCCTTTAAAACCTCTCCAAAGACAAGAGTAATTGGCCATAGTAAGATCCAATAATTACTTCATTTGAAGCCAGTTAAATGAACAAGTACCTGCACACAATTTAGCTGAAGTATTGAAGAGAAATCTGACCATTAATGTTGATAAGAGAAGACTCCCAGGAATTCTGTGAAACACATCTCTTTTTTGAAATGAGTACAGAGATTTTTGAAGCCACATACTTGAGAGCAACCATAAATGAACACAATATGCCACTCCCAAGTTTTCCCCAAGACAGGAAAAAATAATTAGCTAAGAAAATAAATAGTTAAATAAATATAAGCAATTATACAATAAGTGTGAAGGAACTTCAGGCATTAAAGAAATAGGAAGGTGAGACTCTGAACTGCCTGGGCCACCATGAAGCAAGTGTTCTTATCCATAACACTGAATTTTGAAATGGGCACTGTAAGTTTGGAAGTCTTAATGTACTTTGAAAATTAATTCTTTCATTTTTGTTAAAAGTTATATATTACTGGCTGGGCGTGGTGGCTCACTCCTGTAATCCCAGCACTTTGGGAGGCCGAGGTGGGCGGATCACAAAGTCAGGAGATGGAGACCATTCTGGCTAACATGGTGAAACCCTGTCTTTACTAAAAATACAAAAATTAGCCGGGCATGGTGGCAGGTGCCTGTAGACCCAGCTACTCGAGAGGCTGAGACAGGAGAATGGCGTGAACCCGGGAGGTGGAGTTTGCAGTGAGCAGAGTTCACACCACTGCACTCCAGCCTGGGAGATAGAGCAAGACTCTGTCTCTCAAAAAAAAAAAAAAAAAAAAAAAAAAAAAAAAAAAAGTTATACATTACTCAGAAACTATAAACACTTTTCTCCAGATAGTGTTAATTTATTTTCTTAATGATACTTAATAGTCTAATATCTCATTCAGCTAAATGAGTTTAAACTAAACTTTAATAGTTTAAAAGGGGATTATACTATTTCAAGTAATACTAAATATCCAGAGGAAAAGCCACCATTCCAGAAAAACCTCACAATTTTAATTATTATATTTTATGACTATAATATTGTAATACACATTTACAGCAGATATATTGGTTTCCAGGGAAAAAAACACTGCAATCTTAATTTTAAGATCTAACAAAATGCAATTGCTCATCTGCAAGTAAAAAGCAATGTGGTCGTATGTTATTCTTGAAAGTATTTCTATATTTAAATTATCTTTTTATTATAAATATCAACATTTCAGGATTCTAAACAGTAAATAACTTTGCAATCAAAAGATATTTGGGGAAAAACTGATTTCAAATATCTTTGAGTAGGAATGTCTGGTAATTAAGTCCTAAACTTTCTACAAAAAATTACAGTCCACCTACAACAGTTCTGGTACAAAAGTAACTTCTTGAATAATTAGACTGGCTTTGTTCTTTCCTGGAATCATCTATTAGGCAGTGAATTGCCAGTCTAGAAAAATCTTCAGGAAGCAAAGTAATGACCATTGGGTCTTATCTATAGTATTAGAATGTGATCATGCATGCCTAAGAGGTGATTTGATATTTAAATGTGTATATATATTTCTGTATCAAGGTCACTAAAATGAGGAGGAAACTTAATATGACTACAATATCATATGAGCCCAGATATTTATAAAACTGCATATTGAGATGAAATCTGATCTCCATGCTAGTCCCTCTATTGTGCAACTGACATTGGTATTATTTTCCTTTATCAGAAGAAAACATTTGGTTCTCATGTTGACTCTGAAACTTTTAAGACCTAATTTTAATTTTGCTCATTGTGTGTGTGTGTACAGTTCTGGGCTGGGTATTTATAAAACACATGTAATTTGTCTAGTCTCTAAAAGAAAAAAAATACTATTTTATGTTGTTTTACAGTTATTTTTTATACAATAATTAATTTACATATGTGTTATCAAGTTCATATACTAACATATACTTAACAAGAGAAAAATCAAGCTCTACAGAATAAGAATTTTAGAATATTCTAATATAAAAATTATAAAAAGTTGATTGAGTAGAAAAACAAATGATATCTTGCCAATAAATCAAGGTAATTTAAAAATGTTCCTGAGTGATGGTTTTAAGAGTCAGTCATATGAAACCATTTTAGAACAGAATATTCCACTTCTGTTGATAGCATTTCAATATAGAAAAAGAAAAAAATGTTTCAAAACTATTTTATGAAGCTTTGATATCAGAGTTTATTTGATGAAGGTCAAAACCCAATGAAACTCCCAAATATAGATTTAAACCTTACAAATAGAGATGAAAAACTTCTAGATAAAATATAACCTGAATATGTAGAAAGATATAGTCCATAATCAGAAAGGATATATTCCAGAAATGAAAAAAATAAGTGGTATTAGAAAGTCTATCTATATAACTCATTACACCTCTAGATTTAAAATTTTTAAATACTATTTAAATATATAATAAAAGGCATTTGAAATTTGAAAATACATTTCTATTAAAGATTTTTATAATACTCTAGGTAGAAATATGTTTTATTTTTATTATAAAGGTGTTTATCTCCAGTCAATGGCTACGAATATTTACAAAGATGAAACATTACAAGCATTTTTAGTGATGGAATCTCAAAAAAAAAAAAGAAAAAAATGAAGAAGGAGGGGAGGGGAGGGGAAGGGAGAGAGAAGGGAAGGGGAGAGATCAAGAAATTTAATTATATAAATCCTAAACAAACAGTGCTTTCTGGGGTCACAGGAGAAAACACACAGGGCATCACTAAATCACTTAATCTTGCTTCCTAACAATCCCCACCCACAAGATGGCCCCGAGTAATCAGAGGGTAATTCCATTCCCTTTTTGTGGTTGATTCAGGAACACAGGTCTAAGCCTTATGGCAAAGAGTTCATGAAAAGGAGGGTAATTCAAAAAGAAGACTGTCACTGGATCAGGGAGCATAAGGTTAGCTGAGGAAGGGTTTCATAAACTAAAGACAAAACCACAGGAAGGAACAACTTCTTTATCCTCCCTCTGGATATTACCGTCTGTGCTGTGAAGCCTTGAAATCTTGCAGCCATCTTATTTGGCTGAAGGTAAAGTTGGCCCATAGAATTCAGCACTGAAGCATTAAGACAACCCCAAAGCCATCTTCCTCTTGGATGTCTATTTATATGAGAGAAGAAGCCAGCTTTCACTGGGTTTTCTATTCCTTATAACCTAAGCAGCGGTCAGCAAACTTCAGAAAAGTTCTTCTTAGTAAATATTTTAGGCTCTGTGGATCACACAATCTGTTATTCAGCTCTGCCATTTCATTGCAAAAGGCAATACGTAAACAAAGAGTCACAACTGTGTTCCAGTACATCTTTATTCACAAAACTAGGCAGTTAGGATACACTCCCATGTTTTCTTCTGTAACTTCTGTAGTGTTAAGATTTACATTCAAGTCTTTGATCCATTTTGAGTTAAATTTTGGCATAAGAGACAAGGTATGGGTATGATCCAGCATTATTTGTTGAAAAGACCATTCTTTCTCCACTGAATTGCTTCTGTCTTTGTCAAAAATTCATTGATCATATTGTGTATAAGTCTACTTCTGGATCCTCCATTCTTGTACCTTGATTAGTCTTTCAATATTATACTGCTGATTACCATAGATTTTTAAAAATCTTAAAATTAGATAGTATAAAAGCCTTCCAAATTTGCTCCTCTTTTTCAATAGTATTATTTATTGTCATACAAATTTTAGGATCAGTTCATCAATTCCTACTAAAAAATTGAGAATTTTGATTGGAATTGTGTTGAATTTATAGATTATTTTGGGGAGAACTGATATCTTAACAGTATTGAGTTTTCTGATCTAGGACCAGGATATAGCTAACAATTTATTTGCATTATCTTTTATTTCTGTAGGTAGTGTTTTCTAGTGTTGAGTATACAGGTCTGACACATCTTTTGTTAGATGTGCCACTATGTATATAATATTATTGATGCCATTATAAATGGTATTTTAATGTTCAATTTCTGATTATTTGTTGCTATTATATAGTTTTTTATATGTCAGTCTTGTATTCTATGATCTTGCTAAACTCACTGTTTAGTTCAAGTAGCATGTTTATAAATTTCATAGAATGTTCTACATAGATGATCATATCACCTATGAATAGACTATTTTAATTCTTATTTTACAATCAGGATCCTTGTAATATATTTTTCTTACCCTACACACTGTTTAGGACCTTCCAGTACAGCATTAGATTTTCTGTGTCTCTCTTACTTTTGCACTTCAAAGATATGCACACTCTCCAAAAGAACCCTATACTTAGAATTTAGAAGCTTCCTGTTGCTGAAACTGACCAGTATTAATTGGGGATTAATTAATCAAACTAAGTTTACCTGGATGTAGCTTATTTGAAATTTCGTATGTTATTAAGTGAAAAAAATTGTAGCACAGAAATACTGATTTGTGTGTGTGCATGTATGTAGAGAGAAACTTATCTCTGTTTTAAAAAACATGTCTGAGCATACTATGCAAGTATCACTGTGTGCCTGTGTGCACTCATGCTGTGTCTAGCTGAGTGCGCCAAAATGCACTCTACATTGTGAACTCTATTGACCCGAAGAGAAAGAAGTATTATTAGAGGTGGGACATAGGGAAAAATCTCATATTTTACAACATAAAATTTAATATATTTTGACCTTTTTATAATGAGGCTTATCAATCATGCAATTTAACATACGCATTTAAAAAACAAAAGCAACAAAATAGACAGAAGTTAGACAAAGAACAGACAACGATTTTCACAAAAAGGCTGTCTCAGGAAAACATGTTATGGTGTTTTTCATGTTCTTCTACGTGATCCTCTGCATTTTTTTCTGTTATAATGACTATGTATTGTGAAAAGAAAAGGTCTTTTCCTTAATTCTAAAAATGTGCCAGTGAGAAAGTGTCAGTGCATCAAAAACACTACTAAAGCTAAGCAATATCATCCAAATTGCCAACACAAGCTGATTAAAGAAAATTAAATTCTAAGCTATTGGAATAAACTGCCAGAATCTGTTTTCAAAACCTGAAATGCTTCCTCTGAAATTCAAAGTAGCAAAATGTCATCCTAGATTCTTACAAGGATTTGATTTTAATAAAACACACTGACCTTCAGTCAGCGTTCATTTCTACACTGACTCTTTTATAAAGGTTTTAGAATCATGATATCAAAAAAATCCAAGCAAAATTAACATTCACTACTCGTGTATTTTGAGTAAAGCTACTCATGTCTTCTAAATGTTCAATTTAATTCTTATTATACATATAACATTCATTGCTATTTACCTCTCTAAAAACAAGTATAAAAATAAAGGTTCTACATTTCATTATATGGCTACTCTTTAATTTTTTAATTTAAATACACAAACACATTCATTAGTCTTGTTAATTAGGTTC
Organism: Symphalangus syndactylus; assembly: GCF_028878055.3. NCBI lineage: Eukaryota > Metazoa > Chordata > Mammalia > Primates > Hylobatidae > Symphalangus > Symphalangus syndactylus. The sequence continues at coordinate 84,674,062 of NC_072438.2, read as the reverse complement.
AGTCAAGGTTGTCTTAGGCCATAGTAATGCAATTTGGAATGTTATCTCTATGTTTGCAAAACCTTTAGAAATGTTACTCTTTCAGTCCTGTCTTTAAACCACACATTTCCTGAACTTCATGTGTATCACTAGCATTGCTTTTTAACATTCAAAAATACGTAGAACCAACACAAGGAACTGTTTCTGGCTCATTCTGTACCTGCTCTTGGCATCCCAGGCTACCATTCCTTCAATGTAACCTTGACATTGGCTCATATGCGTAATGTTAGATAATTTTTAAATTAGGAGTCTTAGATCTCAGGAATGGTTTGAAAGTCAAGATCAAAGTGTGGATTTCATTCCTTTAAACAACCAGGGTTTCCAATCCAGTGCAGGTGGGAAAGCTCTCGTCTACAAAATCACTGGGGATCCTGGCTCCTTTCAGGTCACCGTGCCACCATCCCCAAGGTTATCCCTCTGTCTTGGTGTTCTAACTTGGCAGCTTCATAGCCCAACCACCCAGAGGAGAGGGAAGACTGATGGAGTGGGGCAAAATGTTTCCTAGAAAGTGATATGACATTTTCTCTGACATTCCGCTAGCCATAATTCAGTCACATGGCCACACCTAAATGCCAGGAACACTGAGAAATATAATTATTATTTTTGTTGTAAAAATTAGCCAAAAATTCTATCAAAATGAAATGAGGGACTAATTAGTATCAGGGAGAAATATTACCCTGCCCCTTTGACCCACTTTTACTTCAAGACTTTAGCTTATCCATCAACCTACTAATGTAGTGATTCAGCCTGTCATCTTTCACTGTGTCTTATTTATTTCAGTTCTGTGTGGTCTGACTTGGTGGTTCCAAAATGGGTCCTGTGTACCAGGACTTTCTAGAGATTTAAAAAAATTATTATTCAGCTTCTTAAACTCTCCCCAAACCTGTTGAATCATAATTTCTTGGGATGGGGGAAGACAGTTTGCATTTTTAAAGGGTAACCAAAATGATTCCAGCGTAATCAAAATCACTGCCTGGCACGGGCACATATAACAACACTGCTCTAAATTGCAGGTGGTTAGGCTTAGCTTGATGAATGATATCATCATATATACATCATGATACTAAAGAAAATAAAATCTCATGCTACCGTCTTTGCATCTGTAAAGTATGCCTAATATGACCCAAAACTGAATTTTTACTTCCCTTGTTTTGTTCCCTTTTTCTCTATGGAATTCTCACTCCCAGTTTAAACTAAACCAAAACTTGAACTCGAAGAGTTTTCTTATGTTCATGTGAATTACTTCCCCAAGAATGTTCCCTTTCTAAGACTTGTCTAATAGTTACCTAGTTATCCAGAGTTGGCCTGTCTCCAAGGTATCACAGATGTATGCCAGAACATGAGAAAATACTGACATGTGACCACTTCTGGGGCCCCTAAAGGCCTACCAACAATGATGCCTGTAATTAAAGTCCAATATATCATGAATGTGGATGTTTCAGTATGACAGCTCCTTACATAAACAAATGCCATTAGATGAAAGTCAAATGCTTATTATAAAGCAAAAGTTAGTCCTGCAGTGTAGATCTAATCTAGCTCCTTATAAAATTTAGGCCAAAGGAAAAAATTTCCTGAAGATTGAATAGACATGTGTTAAGCTGTACACCATAAATAATTTAATCTAGGATAAGTTTGCATTAAAAGTAGATATTCTCTGCTACGCTACTACTATAAACGACATAAATGATTTAGTATGTTTTTTATGTGGCCATGTATGTTGAACTGGATCTACTTTGCTGCTCTCAGGTCCAGGTGAAAAATAAATTTCATTTGTTGAAAATTGGTATTAGCATACCAGGCCACTGTTCCCACTGGGTTATACTAACTCCTTGATCAAGGAAGAAGTAGGAACTTTTAAAAGGGTCAAGAAAGAGATTTTCTTCATTTTCTTTGTATCCCATGCTGGGGTTTACTGAAAGCAGTCTGTGGACCTCTTGATTTTCAGGGAAAGAAAAAAAAAAAGCAGCAGAGTTCTCTTCAGGCTTTATTTCGGTTTAACTTTTAAAAAGTATTTTCTTCTGTGAATTGCATCAAGGCCCAAATGCTTAGCTCAGCAATGAACTATTAGAATATTTTAAATGATATTTTAATAACACTAATAAGGAAGAGCTCACCTTGATTTAAAAATCCAACCAAACTCGTCATTAATTTTCTATCAATACAATATATATTTTCTTCTCTATCTAATGATCCCATGGCCTATCTTCAGATTTTCCTTCTTTCATGCCACCTCCCTCTCTGATTTTGGAAGAGAAACTATAAAAAACAAAGAAAGTATGTTTAATCTTGTAGCTAGATGTTACAGGTAAGATAATAAAACTTGGACTATTAAAAAAATGAATGGGTTGTGAAATACAGAAAGACTCAGATTCTTTGGAAAAACATAAGGTATATCAACAGTCCTGAACCTTTTTGGGACCAAGGACTGGTTTTGTGGGAGACAATTTTTCCAAGGGCCAGTGGTGCAAAGATGGTTTCAGGATGATTCAAGCACATTGCATCTGTTGTACACTTTATTTCTGTTTTTATTACATCGTAATACGTAATAAAATAATTATGACAACTCACAATCATGTAGAATCAGTGCGAGCCTTGAACTTGTTTTCCTGCAACTAAATGATCCTATGTGGGGGTGATGGGAGACAGTGACAGATCATCAGGCATTAGATTCTCATAAGGAGCCCACAACCTAGATCCCTCACACGCACAGTTTACAATAGGGTTTGTGCTCCCATGAGACACTAATGCCAACTCTGATCTGACAGAAGGCGGAGCTCAGGTGGTCATGCAAGTGATGCGGAGCAGCCGTGAATACAGATGAAGCTTTGCTCGCTCACCTGCCCCCCACCTCCTACGGTGCAGCCAGGTTCCTAACAGGCCACAGACCAATACCAGTCCATGACTGGGGGTTGAGGACCCCTGAGGTATATAAGCTAGGAAATTTGGGAAACCCAGTTTACTATCTTGTATTATTGGAGACTATCAGTGAGCATCAGCTGATAAGAAGAGATGACATATTCTCCAAATGGTTCAAAGTTCAGACTTCTATTTTGGTCTGCTTTGGACCACATACCTCCTTCAGAAGTTAACGTCTATGTAAATGCAGGCAAATAGTTTTAACCTTTCTAAGTATCTTTACCACAAAATGAGATAATAATAACACCAACCTCATAAGACTGCTGTAAAGAGCACGTGCAAAACTTAACATAGTGCCCTAACTCACAGCAAGCACGCAAAAACATTAGCAATTACTTATTACAAACACTGAGAAGTCTCACAGTTAAAAAATAAAAAAAAGCTTTGTTTGACCTATATTACCCGAACTGACAAATAACAATGCCCACTCTGTTTTTTAAATAGAGCATCTAATAGCAACCAATGGAATACACTTGATAATATACTAGATTAACCTAACTCCTGGACATTTTAGAAAGTCAATCAACTTAGTAAGTCAAAATACATTTCCCCGAAAAATAAATTCAATCCCTTCACTCTTAACAGTTGCAGAAGATCTGTATCTCTTTTTCCCCTAAGTACCACGTATAGAAGTACATTGTTTTCAGAAGGAAAAAAAATCCCGTTTATATCTCCTAATCTATATTTGGCAATTGAGCATCCACGCTATCTAGACAGCAGCATATGCAAACTTGACTGAGTTCCACAGATTTTTTTTCTCTCTCCTTTTTTAAAACCAAATGTCACATTTCTGAGTTATGTTTTCAGTCATGCGGCCTGCATCTTCAGAAATATATGCTTTTAATCTAAGAAAAAATATAGTCCAGTACACTTCCTAAAAATGTACATTTATAACATCCAAAGATTATTTTTTTAGTGCCACAAAACTGACAAATGCAAATTCTTGACAATAGCAGATTTGGAAACTTCTATAGCAACCAAGTGGATGAGCATACTGCATCTGTTCTAATAAACATATGAGATCACCTTATTCTGCTCAACGTGCCACAGAATTTAAGTCATGTGTTTTCAAAAAATATTGAAGAAAAAGAAATCTAGCTAGCCGTATTGGCTGAATTTTGCAGAATCATAGAAGCGTACTTGCAATAATTTATTCCATCTAAACAAATATATAATATAGAATTAACATTTTTATATACTTTCCAGTCTTTATAAAAAGATATATGAAATACATCTATGAAGATCTATATCTGTACATGTACATTTATATATGTGTCTATGGGTATATAATTATATATTGTTTATACAAGTTTATGTCTTACGTTTATATAAACACTATCACAAACGATTTCCTATTATACTGAAATTTACAAAACCAACATTTTAAAGGATGTGGCCTAGTTCTTCATATAAAGATCATTTATATCTGCCCATTTTTAGGAATCTGAATTATATTTAGTTTTTAACTACTATAGAGAACACTGTGGTGAACATTTCAGCATACAAATCTTTGTTGTAATTACTGTTCTTGGGGCTGTTTTCTAAAACAGTAATTACCATCTAAAATTACTTATCAAAATGAAGTAAAATTTCATAAGCATTTGTTGAGAAATTGCTTTCGAGCAATGATAAACTTGGAACTCCATTAGCACTGAGGTATTAGCTCCATTAGCAGCTCTCGTCACCTTTAGAAATATTGAAGGGAACAAAATCTATTTTTAATGACTTCAAATGTTAGAGAAAAATCTCATCCTTTTTGGTTTTCATTTTCTATTACTACCACATTTGAATATTTTTCTAAGTTTATTATTTGGTAGTGTTTCTCCTGTAAATTGTGTTTATGTCCTTTCTCTTTTTGGGAAGGTAGAGGAAGCTTGCTTTTTTCTCTACCATTTCTATTAACTCTTGTAAACATACACATTAGGAGTCATGGTTATTATACATATTTACCCAGCTGTTACATTGCTTTGTTTTTAAGCATGACAAGATGACGTGGACATTCTGCTGCCTCTTTGTTTTTAATGTGATAGAGTTTATGTCCTTTACTATTATCTTCTTTTATTCCAGTTTAGTAATATACCCCATGCAACATCCCTAATATGTACTTACCTAAAAGTATAAATGGCCTCTCCTAATCCCTAGCTCAAAGTTGCCCCAGAGCAAATGGTAGTGTAAAACAAAGCCTAGTTATCTATATTTGTCTGTTTTTGCACTGCTATAAATATCAGACTGGGTATTTTACAATTTACAAAAAATTTATAAAGAAAAGAGGTTTAATGAGCTCATGGTTTCACAGGCTGTACAAGAAACAAGGCTGGGGAGTCCTCAGGAAACTTTCAATCATGACGGAAAATGAAGGGGAAGCTGGCAGGTCTTACATGGCGGGAGCAGGAAGAAAAGAAGGGGGTGAAGGAGTTACACGCTTTTAATCAAACAGATCTCATGATAAATCACTTATTACCATGACAGCAGCACCAAAGGGAAAAATCACCCTCATGATCCAATCACTTCCCACTGGGCCCAACCTCCAACATTGGGGATTACAATTTGACATGAGATTTGGGCAGGGACATAGATCCAAACCACATCAATATCCCAAACCTGTTTGCATTATGATTTCACCAGTTGGTTTCCAAATGGGAGTCCAAAATCCCTTGTCTAGGCACAAAATATAAATAGAATAATTAAATCCTAAGTTTTTTCAATTATGAATTTATGAACTCAGTATCAGTTGTAGAATATTTTATAGTACAGATCTTTGTCCCTGGTCTCTTTCATGAGTCACTTGTGATGCAGACTGACTAAAGCGCACGTGTTAGGATGACCAGCAGAAACAATGGATCTCAAAAAATCAATTTTGCATCACTTTATCTTAATACTGAGAGCAAACCAAACTAGTTCCCCTAAACAGAAATAGCCTCTCATTCAGCCATAGAAAAGGACATTCTGCCATTTGCCACAATATGGGTGGATGTGAAGAACATTGTGCTAAGTGAAATGTGTCAAACACAGATAGAAAACTATTGCATGATTTCACTTACATATGGAATCTTTTTTTAAAAGGACAAATATACACAGAGAATAAAACGGTGGTGGGAGAGAGGAAATGTGGAAATGTAGTTCAAAGCATATAAAGTAGCAAATATGTAGATTTTAGCTGCTCTTGTCACACACACCAAACCTGGTGAGATTATGGATATGCTCATTTGTTCACTATAGTAGCCATTTTACTATCTATTTGTATCCCATAACATGTTATAAACCTCAAATACACACAATAAAATTTATTTAGAGAAATAGAAATGGCCACTCCCTTTTGCATCTTTTTAAATTTTTTGAGTATCTTTATACTGATACCGAGGTTTATTAGACTTTCAACTAACTTTTACAGTCCTCATTGTGTTGTATTCTATTTATGTCAATGTGCCCATGGATCTCCTGTCTACCCTACTACCCTGAACTCTGCCCCAGGAGGCTGCACTTTGAGATCACATCCCCTGGGACCATCTTGCTCCTGGGTTCCACTTTAATTTGGCCAATGGGAGGCAGGAGAGAAACTGGGGAACTTCTTGGAGAAGTTCCTTCATATCTGCTGCCAGGCACCCTCTTCTACAGGACTCAAGGATATTGGCCAACCAATTCTGTTCCTGGCCCCTTCAGGCTTAGGGGTGATAACAGTTTCCTGGTGCTACTCATCCTTGGTACCACACCATTTTTTGATGGTTCAATTAATTCTGCCCAAATGATTATGAACACCCTTTCATTAAACTCTTCGACTCCTTAGAGGAGCCACCTGCTTTTTCCCTGTCTTCTGATAGAAAACAGGTGGCTCCTCTAAAGAGTTATTGAAGAGTTTAATAAAAGGATATATTCTGATGCTGATGTAATAAAATATACAAGTTTATTAGGTGTTAGAATTTATCAATGTCAAGGATTAAAAAAAAAGTATTGATTGTATACCCCCTGATAAGGGGATAGAATTATTAGAGTCTTACATTTAACTCTTCCACCGTTTAAAACAATTATTTATGTGACTTCAGATTCTAGTTACATATTCTTATTATTATTACTATTTTTACAAAATAATTTGGGAATTGTGTAAAATATTTTCGGTCAATTGGGTACTATCAATTGATACTTATTATTATTTAGATCAGACAAGATGTTTAACTAGCTTCAATAATTGTTTTGACTCCCTTGTAGCACTACTTCCTCTTTCTTGACTTTCTACTTTCATTTGCACATCCAGTAGACTTCAACAATATTTTGTGGGGTAGGGTATGTGTGGTATGTTATAAGAACATCTTTAAAGCAGAGAAAAATGTTTTGTTTGCCTCTACATGTGATCTACAGAGTTTCCTATAGATTTTTTGTACCATAGATTTTGTCTCAAATTTTTCTTGACCACTGTGCCATAGTTCTTACGTGTTGGTATTGTGACCAAAAAAAAAAAATGTATATATCCAAGCATTTTGACTCATTTTCATAAGAAAAATGTTCTTCACATAAATACATTTTTGAAATATGATATGCAAAAATCCCCAGAATATGTTTAAGATGGGCTCAGTTTTACTTATTTTAATATCATGTGTTGGGTACTTTCATACTGACTATGTAAAATGGGATTTCATCATAAGAAAGTTACAATTAGATCTGTATTTGCAATTATTTCTTCCCTTATATGTGTTCTCAATCCTCCCCAAAAGTTATCTTCTGATTTTCTATGTTCTGTGCTCCTTATATACCATCTTCATTATTTTCTATTTTTTAATTATTCAAATATAACATATAACTCTACTTTATTATGGTTTGCTTAGGATATGACCCTATTTCATATATTGTGTTTTTCTCTCAGCCTAAAAATCTGCATTCTCATCTAAAATTGTATTTTTTGGCTATTTTTTTATTAAGACAACTTTCCTAATGTTTGACATCTCAAAATTCAATGATTTCTAAAGTCTATTTTCAAAAGTAGTCTTTTTCAAAAGTGTTTTGTATTTATGCTTCCTAGCTCTCATGCTTTGTAATATTTGGTAGGTTCTATATTGGCAAGTTTGCATTTAATTATTTGAAGTAAGACAGGTGTAATCAAGCCATTCCCTTCCATGACCTCTAGTTAAGGGGGATAGGTCTTATGGCCAGAGTTCTAGTCACTTGTCCTTCCAGTGAATCAGTGGATTCAATGGAAGATGCTTTTCTCTGATCTTGGAATACTAAGTATATTTAGGTGTCAAAATTTATTCATCTCAGGGAAGAGCCAGTTTGGATGTGAATTAATGTCTCCATGAGGATCAAGAGGCAGCAAACACAATGATCTTATTTGGCTGACTGACATGCCAAGAAAACACCTTTGTACTGTACACTTTTATCCTTCTTGACATCTGGTATTAACTGTATGCTCAAATTTTTAACTCCTGATTATATTTGTGTCTAGATTTTGTTTCAAGAATAAGACAAGCAGCTGGGCACAGTGGTTCACTACTGTAATCCCAGGATTTTGGCAGGCCGAGGCGGGCAGATCACTTGAGGTCAGGAGTTGGAGACCGGCCTGGCCAACATGGCAAAACCCTATCTCTACCAAAAATACAAAAATGAGCCCAGTATGGTGGCACATGCCTGTGGTCCCAGCTACTTGAAAGGCTGAGGCATGAGAATCACTTGAACCTGGGGTAGGGCAGAGGTTGCAGTGAGCTGAGATCCTGCCACTGCACTCCAGCCTGGGTGACAGAGTGAAATTCTGTCAAAAAAAAAAAAAAAAAAAAAAAAAAAAAGGACAAGCAACATGTTGCTCATAATGTTTGATGAGTTGGTGGTGAGTACTTCCCTGTGTTATTTTATGCCACAGTCATCTTGAAAGATAAAATAAATCAAAAACCACAGGTTCTCACTTATAAGTGGGAGCTAAATGAGGAGAACACATGGACACATAGATGGGAACAATGCACACTTGGGCCTATCGGAGGGTGGAGGGTGAAGGGTGGGAGGAGGCAGAGTATCAGGAAAAATAACCTAGTGGGTTCTAGGCTTCATACCTGGGTGATGAAACAATCTGCACAAGAAACAGCTGTGAAACAATCTTACCGTATAACAAACCTCCACATGTACCCCTGAACTTAAGTTTTTTTTTAAAAAAAGAAAATTGTTATTGTGAATAGTGCCAGAACAAACATACGTGTGCATGTGTCAAAGACTTGGAACCAACCCAAATGTCCAACAATGATAGACTGGATTAAGAAAATGTGGCACATATACACCATGGAATACTATGCAGCCATAAAAAATGATGAGTTCATGTCCTTTGTAGGGACATGGATGAAGCTAGAAACCATCATTCTCAGCAAACTATCACAAAGACAAAAAACCAAACACCACATGTTCTCACTCATAGGTGGGAATTGAACAATGAGAACACATGGACACAGGAAGGGGAATATCACACACCGGGGCCTGTTGTGGGGTGGGGGGAGGGGGGAGGGATAGCATTTGGAGATATACCTAATGTTAAATGACGAGTTACTGGGTGCAGCACACCAACATGGCACATGTATACATATGTAACTAACCTGCACGTTGTGCACATGTATCCTAAAACTTAAAGTATAATAAAAAAAGAAAAAAAGAAAAAAAGAAAATCGTTAAGCAATCAAATTTTAAGGGAGCAATTTACATTTGTGTAGCTGAATAATATACTCATCAATTTACAGTAAAAATTTGTATAGAAAAATAATGAGAATTAATGTTGGAAAGGTATAGGGAAACATATGGCAATTTACAAGTGCAAATTTAAGGAGCCTGGACTTTATTTTTCTAGGAAAAAACATTTTGTCTTGTGTGCACTTGGAAGTGTTAGGATGTAAGAAGAATTTCTTGGGAAGCAGGGACCTGAAAAAGAAGCAACTAGGATGCATGAGAAAAGAGGAGAATGGGCAATATTTGGAGACACAGAGAGGTCGTGACATTGGTTGGAGTTAGAATAATGTAAGCTGTAAGTTGATACAAATTACAGTAACTTTTTTTTTTTTTTTTGAGATAGAGTTTTGTTCTTGTTGCCCAGGCTGGAGTGCAATGGCATGATCTTGGCTCACTGCAACCTCCGCCTCCCAGGTTCAAGCAATTCTCCTGCCTCAGCCTCCCGAGTAGCTGGGATTACAGGCGTGCACCACTATGCACAGTTAATTTTGTATTTTTAGTAGAGATGAGGTTTCTCCATGTTGATCAGGGTGGTCTCGACTGCCAACCTCAGATGATCCACCCACCTCAGCCTCCCAAAGTGCTGGGATTACAGCCGTGAGCCACTGCGCCTGGCCTAAAGTGTCATTTTTATATAGTAACGTTCTTCTTTAAAGACTTTTCAAAAAATTGAAAGCATACATTTCTCTTGTGGCACTTATTTCATATATCAATAATTCTACTTGGATGTTAGTGCTCACTACATAAAGACAGTAAGCTCCTCAGGGAGCAAGACTGTATCTAAATCATCTTTCTATCTTCTAAATTCAACAAGATGCTTTATAAGAGAATCTTAAAAAGTGATAGTCATATATAATTATATTAATGGAAATAGGAGCTTGTTAGTAATGATCTAATCTAACCCCTTCATACCAAGATAAGGAAATTAAGATTCAAAGAGTTTTAATACTTTCTTCAAGGTTGTGAAAAGAGTTTACTGAGCTGGAATTTGATATCAAATTTTCTAATTCCTAATAGAAATCAATTTCTACTATAGCATGCTTAACTATTGAGAGAATAATAAAACTTTTAACAAATAAAATACAAATATATTTGAATATAATTATATATTACAAATCATTTTCTAAAGTCTAGATGTTTGTCTAAAAACAAGTAGCCTAATTAAAAGAGCTGTAGCATTAAAATATTGTTAAATATTAAAAGCTATGTGTGATCCCAATGCACAGGATTGAGGGTAAGTCATAGTTAAAAACTTATGTGTGGTCAAAAAATATTAAAGATGGAAAAACGTTCAAGTTAGAAGGCCTTAGACACTAGGCAGAATTATCTTGGGCAAAATACCATTACTGCTCTCATATTTATCCATTCAATGTGTTTAAATCATGGTACATTATATAGATCATTATATACCATTGTATGTAAATATACATATGTATTAATTTGCATCCTGAGAAATTACTCAATTTAAAAAAGGTTTTCTGAGCACTTCTTTAATAGAGAATTATATTTTATAATTAAAAAAAATCCTTTTGAACCTAGCCATTAATGTGAATAATGACTTAATATTTGGTTCAATGTTCATTTTAATGCCACTTTTTAGTAATAAGGGCTTAAATGCTATAAATTAACAAATGCATTTGTGAGATAACAATAATTATGTTTGACTCATATTTATGAGGAATGCTGCAAGGATATAGTGGCAGAAATCTGAGTACCATCATTTTAAGTTCAAGAACATTAAATAGTTCCTGTAATCCTGCTAAAGGATACAAATACTTTAAATCGGTCAAGTTAAATGGAAATGTTAATTCCATTAAGTTCCTGACAGAAAAATCTATTATGTTTACCATAAATTTCTTATTAGATACTCATAAAATGGATGTTTAACCACTGTGCAATTTTATATTTCAATTACTTAGTATACATTTAATGTAAAACAATCTTGAAGACAATAAATTTGAATATAATTTTTATTTGAGAATAAGTATTGTAACTAGATATAATAAAATGAACCTGATATCCCTCAAAAGAGAAGACAGTGGGCTGACAATTGATACCCCCAAGCCCAATCTTCCCTTTTCCCTTGAGAAATTGCTTGCCTCCCATTTTACTCTTACTTCTTGTGTAAGCTAGATTGTGAAAAAGAGACAAGATCCTAGGGAAGGAAAGAGCAAGAAGAGAAGCAGCCGGGTTTGTGAATGATCACATAGAACTAGCTAACTATTTCACCCTGCACCACCTAGTTGGCTTTGAATTAGTACATAAGAGAAACATTTGCAATGCTATGCATCATGGCCATTTGTTACTGCAGTTTGATCTCTACAATAAATAAAACAAGCAACAACAGTACATAAAGTTGAATATGCCAGGAAGTTTGGCAAACATAGAGTATGTGATAACTAGTAGCATAAAAAACTTAAAATATATCTATTTCCTTGAAAGTAAGCAATAGATTATATTAATAAATATTAAGACTTTTTCATATGTAAGAACGCTCAAGTTGAATATATTCTGAGAGATCAAGGAATATTACTGAGAAAACTTAGCAAAATCTCAAATTGTATTCTTATGGGGACCACCATAATGGATTTCACTGCTGCAAAATTCAAGACAGATCCATCTGTGAGCACCATTAAAAGCTGCATAATAGCAATGTAAGAGATGAACTGAAATTCATTATTTCCTCCCTTAGCTACAGTCACAAGAGGTAGGGGTAGAAAAGGTCAAACTTTCATAATGACTATAGTCATAGAAAACTTTTTAGATAAAATTTTAAATGATGTGCAAGTCTCCAAACTAGTTTTATATTGATGTGACTGACAAAAATGTGCATTGTAAAAAGTGCAATAATTTATCCAGTTAGTCTTTTTTGTTAGTTCCAAAATATATCTAGGGAAACTGGACATCCTCATAATTGCCTATAAATTAAGATGCTCTGTTTGAAAGCCATTCATTTGCAGAAAATTTATTATAATAAAATTAGAAAGGCATGAAAACAACTCAACATGTGTTCTCAGAAGTCTAACAGATTCTAATCCATTCAGTTAAACAATTAGTTTCAGTTTGTAAAATACATAGTGGTTAATCCATTTTTTTGCCAATGTATCATTTTAGATGTGCAAAGATGCATTAATAGTGTCATAAAACATGCATAACTAACAACTCCATGGAATGCTTTATGATCAGATAATTTGCATAAAGGATAAACAGAATATGTGAGGAGGATGGATGTCATAAATGTTTTCTCTTGAGGGCTGAGGTTATCTAAAGTACAACAAATAAAAAATGGTTTGTTTCACATCCAAGTTTTAACTTTTACCTCTTGGACTATTAATTATAAGCCATTAAAAAATTAAACTAAAAATGTTAAGAAAAGCATCCTCATAAAGTTGAAGGCTGAGATATAGTAGTATATGCTTTTTATTAGTGTGACTATTCAATAGGACAATGAATGTGTGCAGCTCATATAAAATTGGACATAAATTGTTTAAATAATATCATTGAGCTTTAGCAGCTCAAGAAATCATTAAAAAGTGTCATCACCCTAATGTTTCTGCTCAGGAAAAGCTCTGGTTTCAGCTTTGATGTGAATTATCGTCCACCAAATAATTAGCAAACTAAAACAGCCCTACTTGACAGCTTGGAAGGTACTTAAAATGTGCACGAGGGTGATACTGCCAAGCCAAACCAACAAATCAGAAACATACAAGCTATTTCCAGATTTGGGGTCTTTAGGAGTAGGTTATTGAGGACCAGTTTTGAAAGTTGCCTTGGAAACTTTTTCAAAGACTCAGTGTTTATTGCAGACATTGAACAACTGCAAAAAAGACAGGGAATTTTCCCTCATCTTGCTAGAGAGGCAGACGTCCAGATACAAGAAATTCAGAGAAGACCTGGAAGATACTATACATGATGATCATCAAGGCATATAGAAGAAAACAAACAATCCCATCAAAAAGTGGGCTAAGGACATGAATAGACAATTCTCAAAGAAGATATACAAATTATCAACAAACATATTAAAAATGCTCAATATCACTAATGATCAGGGAAACGCAAATCAAAACCACAATGTGATCCATCTTACTCCTGCAAGAATGGTCATAATCAAAAAAATGAAAAAAAAAAAAAGATAGACGTTAGCATGGATATGGTGAACTGGAAACACTTCTACAGTGCTGGTGGGAATGTAAACTAGTACAACCACTGTGGAAAACAGCGTGGACATTCCTTAAAAAACTACAAGCAGAACTACCATTTGATCCGGCAATTCCACTACTGGATGTCTACCCAGAGGAGATGAAGTTATTATACGAAAAAGATACTTGCACATGCATGTTTATAGCAGCACAATTCACAATTGCAAAATCGTAGAACCAACCCAAATGCCCATCAATCAATGAGTGGATAAGGAAACATAAAAATGAATGAATTAACAGCATTTGCAGCAACATGGATGAGATTGGAGATTATTTTTCTAAGTGAAGTAACTCACGAATGGAAAACTAAACACCGAATGTTCTCACTGATATGTGGGAGCTAAGCTATGAGGACAAAAAGGCATAAGAATGATACAAAGGACTTTGAGGACTTGGGGGGAAGGATGGGAGTGGGGCAAGGGATAAAAGACTGTAAATAGGGTGCAGTGTATACTGCTCAGGTGATACGTGCACCAAAATCTTACGAATCACCACTAAACAACCTGGATTATACAGGTGTGCCCAACCTTAATAAACAAGACCTTAAAACCAGAGAACTTTCTCCAGCTAGAATGATAGAAAGAAGATAAGTGAAGTTTGAGAAGTTCAAAGTGTGAGAGGGCCTTGAACCACCATTGCTAGAGGAGAACCACATGGAAAGAACGAGAAAAATTACAAGCAACTTCTAGTAGCAAAAAACTACCACTGGCTGCCAGAAGAATTTAAATTCAACCAATAACCTGAATGAGCTTCCAGAAACATACATACACCTGTAAATGCCTCCATTTTGCCCTTGTGTGATTCTGAATGCAAGACCCAGCTGAGCAACACACTATACCCAGACTTCTGACCTACAGAGCTATAGAAAATAAATGCTTGTTTTTCTTCCCACCCCCCCCACCCCCCCACCCCCCCCCCCCCCCCCCGCCGCCCAGACAGAGTCTTGCTCTATCACCCATGCTGGAGTGTAGAAATGCTTGTTATCTTAAGCCACTAAATGTGTGGTAATTTGTTATGACAGCTGTAGAAAACTACTAAAGGAACAGTAAAATATTTGACATCTATCAGCTCGGCAAAAATTAAATAAAGTGTTAATGAAGATTTGAGGAACGGGAAAATGTACACCAGTAGTATATTGGTCAGTATAAGTTGATACAAACACCCCAGACAGCAATTAGCCTTTTTCTGGTAAGATTTTTAAAGTGCATATCTTTAGACCTACAAATTCCACTTCTAGGGCTCTGTCCTGGAGATAGAGCATATGCTCATGGAGACATGTTATGTTTTCTCTCTTCGTTTGGCAATAATTAGAAAGTTAAAAAATGGACAAAGCCTAATGATTACTCAGTAAGATAATTTAAAAAGTGGTTTATCCATTGAATGGAATGCTAGGCAACGGTTGTGACTGCTTCAAATCTCATTTAATAAAATTAATTCAAAAACAGAAAAATATTTAATA
Organism: Symphalangus syndactylus; assembly: GCF_028878055.3. Lineage (NCBI taxonomy): Eukaryota > Metazoa > Chordata > Mammalia > Primates > Hylobatidae > Symphalangus > Symphalangus syndactylus. The sequence continues at coordinate 84,658,759 of NC_072438.2, read as the reverse complement.
GCATTGAGTGCTTACTCCATAGAAGGCAGTGTTCTAAGCACTTGATATATATTAGCTCTTAATCTTCATAGCCATTGGAAGTAGAAATAACTATTCTCATTTAAAAAATGAGAAAATCAAGACCTATGGAGACTAAATAACCCGCCAAGATCATCAGTAATGAAGACTCTAGTGTTGACCATTTACCTTTTGGGTTATATAAATGGTGCCCCCTGGAGTCAAGCTGCAGTTAAGCCTTGGGGTCCTATGTGGAGATTCTGAAGGGTTTCACAGTTTACAAGCATTAAACCTGGACTCCAACCCAAGCATTGTGGCTCCAGAATTCATGCTCTTAACTATCTGCCTATACTTGTTTCAGTACAGAGTTGCTAAGTCCCTGCTGTATTCCGGGCACTGTGAAAATCCCTGGGATGTCACAAGCAGCGTGCAGGTAAGGGCTGTGCCATGTTGAAATATGTGGTCTGGGAGAGGCCAGTATGCAGCTATAACACTAACACTGTATGATGGTGTTCGCCCAAGGATGTACTGGATGTAAAGGAAACACAGGCAGGAGATCCCAGCCTAGGCACACACAGAAGGTTGGAAAAGGACTAAAACAAACACACTGCAAAGAGTTCCAAAAGAAGGCAGCTTCACAACAGATAGAAAATACACATTCGTAGCTTTCATTTAAAAAAAAATCAGTCAGATATATTATTCCCTACAGATATCCAAAGGAATGGCACATAATGTCAAAAGGAAATACTTGACATTAGGGGCAGGTTCTTCCTGAAGACTTTCAGAAAACCCATAATCTCAAACAGAGACCATCTCCCAGGGCTTTTGTTTTTAGAAATGTTTTAAGCTAAATTGCATTACTTTTTCCATCATTGGAGCTGGAATTATGTGTATGTGTTGGGGGGGATAATTTTAACAAAGAAACAAAGGGGTTTTTTTTCTGGTTTGGAGGTTTTTTTTTTTTTAGATTCAGAAGAAACAGCACCTGTGTAGAGAGAAATCAGGCACATGTAATGAGTATGCCTGGTGGTCGGCTAAGTTCACTCTCAAATAAGTGCCTCGAAACACTTATGAATACAGATAATAAACAATAAACAATATCACTCATGAAAAATTGAAGCCCCAAATAGTAAATCTGCAAATACCAAGAGACTATTGAATAATACTCAGGACTTTTAAAGGAATAATTTTATATTCTAAATAATTATAATAAATAAAAGATCCGAAATTGTTTCACAATGATAATATGAAACAAAACCTCACACTTGATAAGTGGGGTAAATTAAATTTTTATTGTTTAAGATAGGTATTAGAGTTTAGCAACATTTCAAAATTGGTTATGTAAAATTACATCACTGCAAATACTTGGTTTTATCTTTTAATAATGGATGTGGGGAAAAGAGCTTTGGACTGTGATTTTCTTCCACTGCCTAGTAACATGGACAAATATGGATCTGTAGATGCAAAACCAGTGACCTTTCTGTTGTGTCTGCCTCTAATGTGTTTAAATGGTTTTGACTGTGTCAGCATTACATATACATTTAAGGGGCACTCTAGACATGGACAATGCATTGTATTGTCTTTTAGCATATACATTAAATGAACCAATGAGCCCATCCATTTTCAAGAAAAAAAAAAAGTAATAGAAAAATGAAAAGAGGCTGGGCACGGTGGCTCGTGCCTGTAATCCCAGCACTTTGAGAGGCTGAGGCAGGCGGATCATGAGGTCAAGAGATCGAGACCAGCCTGGCCAACATGGTGAAACCCTGTCTCTAGTAAAAATACAAAAATTAGCTGGGCAATGGTGGCGGGTGCCTGTAATCCCAGCTACTCAGGAGGCTGAGGCAGGAGAATCTCTTGAACCCAGGAGGCAGAGGTTGCAATGAGTCGAGATCACGCCACTGCACTCCAGCCTGGCAACAAAGTGAGACTTCATCTCAAAAAAAAAAAAAAAAGAAAAGAAAAACAAAAAGAGTACACATTAAAAATTAGCATCCATAATTACTATTGCAGCATTTTTTTTTATTTTTATTTTTTTATAGAGACAAGGTCTCACTTTGTCACCCAGGCTACAGTACAGTAGTATGATCATAGCTCACTGCAATCTTGAACTCCTGGGATTAAAAGATTCTCCTGCCACAGCCTCCCAAGTAGCTAGGACTGCAGGCAAGTTCCACCCGCAGTGGATGTTTTTAATTTTGTAGGGATGAAGTCTAAGTTTTCCAGGCTGGTCTGGAGTTTCTGGCTATTGCAGTAATATTTCTGACTTTAAAAATGTGGTTATTACACCATGCAATATGAGAGGTAAATCTACAATATGGATTTTCAGGACAATGCGTTAATAGTCTCTCCATTTTACTGTGAGAGTACATTAGTAAAAGTCTTTCCCAGAAAACTGAAATATCACAGAGAAGTCTTAGTACAAGATTAATGATTCAGTATTTAGTTCTTTTTCTGGGAATGTTGGCTGGTATTTTGCATTCATATTTAGTCATTAGATATATTTTGTAATCATGAAAATATATTGTTTTGCATAATCATGAATATTTTTGTGAAAATATAGAATTAGCCAAGAAAAATTTTCATGATTTACATTCATAACACCTAGGTAGGATCAATAGCTTCTTATAGTTGTGTTATCTTGAAACAATGAGGTTTTTCATTGTTATTGCCTATTGAATTCTCCTGAAGCACTCAAACTGTATATATAGTAAATATTCTTGAACAATGGGATCTCCCTTTTTTATTACCTGTTGAATTCTGGCCAAAGAATTCAAATGAACTCGATAGAAAATTTGAATATGCAAACTGGTCAAAAGTATGCTGTGATTAAAACTCATGGAAAGAAGATGTGGGACGGGGGCCGGAGTGGGTAAGGGCTCAGATTTCCATCACTTCATCGCTTCCACCAACAGCATCTGAGTGTGCTCTTCCTCCTCGCCCCCATACAAACCATTGCCCCACCACTTGATACGTGACTTAAAGTGGCTTAAATGAACATCTCGCATGAGAATTTGTTTTCACTGTTTGTCCACCCCGATAGACTATGAACACTTTTCTATTCATCTTTCCACCTCTAGCACTAACACATTCTTGGGACTGATACTTGGTGTCCTTTAACATTTCTTAAATGTAGTACTGATAGCTTCTTGGTGGAATTAGGAACTAAGACACACAAAACACCTTGACAGTTCAACTGGGAAAGAAAGAATAACCTCTATTAATTTAACAGTCTTAGCTGCTATTAGCCATGGTTGGTGAGAGTGGGGAGGAGGGAAAGCAGGAACTCCAAAGGTTCTAAAAGAGGACTTCTAGTAAGTGTTGCCTTTCAGAGAGGTTATTCCACTGGACATATGTCCAGGAAAACTCCTTTTTTTTTTTTTTTTTTTTTTTTTTTTGAGATGAAGTGCCTCTCTGTTGTCCAAGCTGAAGTGTAATGGCATGATCTCGGCCTCCACCTCCTGGGTTCAAGCAGTTCTCCTGCCTCAGCCTCCCAAATAGCTGGGACTACAGGCAGAGGCCACCACGCCTGGCTAATTTTTGTACGTATTTTTTTCTTAGTAGACATAGGGTTTCACTATATTGGCCAGGATGGTCTGGAACTCCTAACCTCAGGTGATCCGCCCACCTTGGCCTCCCAAAGTGCTGGGATTACAGAAATGAGCCACTCCACCTGGCCAAAACTCCATTTTGAAACACACTGTAGCAACCTGACTTCTCCCTCTTCTCAATCCAGATCCCCTATTTTCATAGCATCGAGCCAGCTTCTTTGTTTTCCCCAGGGCTTAAGGCTACCCACTTCATCACTCTCTTCCTTTTCATCTTCAATTCTATTAATTTCAAACCTCTGCTTTTATTTAATTACGATTTTTTAAATGAAGAAATGAGGGAGGTGGTATATTCAAGTAAGTCGCAATTCAATTAAATGACTTGAAGAACACACTTCTACCATTATAATTATTTCAACATCCTAGACCCAAGGCCATACCCTGAGGAAACATCAAAATGTAGTGTATTCATCTGTTTTCACAGTGCCAATAACAACATACCCAAGACTGGGTAATTTAAAGAGGAAAGAGGTTTAACTGACTCACAGTTCCGCATGGCTTGGAAGGCCTCACGCTCATGGTGGAAGATGAAGGAGAAGCAAGACATCTCTTACACGGCAGCAGGCAAGATAGCGTGTGCAGGCGAACTCCCATTTATAGAACCGTCAGATCTCGTGAGACTTATTCACTACCAGGAGAACACTATGGAGGAACCACCTGTCCCCCACCCCGCCCATGATTCAATAACTTCCACCTGGCCCCACCTTCAACAGGTGGGGATTGTTACAATTCAAGGTGAGATTTGAGTGGAGACACAGCCAAATCATATCATATAGGGAGTGAGATTCTTTTGAAATATCAAGAATACCACAGATATTTTAAATTTCACACAGAAAAGCACATTTTCACATGAATCAATAGAAGGAAAGTATATTTTTATCTTATCATTGTGAAATTCTAATAGAAATCAGTAAAGATGAGGGCTGAGAAAAGATATTCCTTACTTCAAAATGCGGACTTAGTTGCTCCTTCATACATTTTCCCACTGCAGCTTGTTCATCCCTTCATCATAGCTTGTACAATGTCATCTTTTCATAGGTCAGGTTTTCTTCTGAGTTCCTGTCTCCCCAGCTGGTCCACACTACTCTTATTTTTTCAGTCTTTTGACTCAGTCCCGGATCATGGAATGAGAGCAGAAGAGAGGTCTGCATCTTCCATATCGCTTTCTTGTGTCCACAGGCTGGGCCATGGCATGATGGTGAAATGCTATCTTCATCCACTGGTGTGGCTAAAGCCAAGGGCGTATCCTAGAGGATGCTCAGTCCCTGATTTAGTCACCCATCTGCCCTGGGCAGTGCATAGAACCCCTTGAGTTAGAACAGCTGGGTCTGTGCTACAAGCAACATAAATTATAGACTACTTCACTTTTCTTCATGAACTTTGCTAATCGTAACTGTAAGTCAGAACATAACGAATATCAGAAATGTTTGAAATCTGAAATTGTTGAAACAATTTCAAAGGCGATCAGAAAAGACTCGTAATTATGGAGTCAATCTCTGCACAGAAATTTTACACACAGCATGTTATGTACTACTCAAAACACACTATCGAGTTGACACTTTTCTCTAGATTTTATGGGAAATAAAAACAGATTCTGAGAATTTAACTGTCCTCAGTAACAAAGAAAATAAAAAATAGTGAAGGCACTAATCAGATAAAGAAACTGTAACTTTAAGATTCCAAAAAGGCTGTACTTTTCCACTCTACTATGCGGTCACCTCCTCCAAACATTAGATGTATACAGAGAATTATACTGGTCTACTGTCACCTTTTTCCCAGTTGCATTTATTAGGTGGCTTCACGGGAGATCCCTTGCATTTCAAAATTGGAATCAGCCACGTCGTATCCTCTGCGGGAAAAATACACTCATGATATTGACAAATTACTCCAAGTGACATTTGCTTTAGCAATGCAGAAGGATGTAAGGAGGTCTGTGGTTTTTTTCTGAACCTGGTTATCAATCTGTTCCTTAGATGAGTGCCCAAGTAATATTTTGATCCTTTAGGAAAAAAAAGAACTTACATTGTCTATCCAATAACATTCCTTCTTTGTTATTTGGGTTCCCCCTAACAATCCTTTACTGGTTCCTTCATACCTTCTGAAGGTATGAAAATTCTGACAAATGAAAAGCCCCTAAGTATTTTTGATCCACTGCATGAGGAAGGTACTTTCTTCTTTGCTTTCCTCCATGCCCTCATCCAAATTGTCCCTGGACTTCAGATTTTCCTGCCCTAATCTTGATGTCACTTCTTCCGTTCCACAATCTGTCTGCAGTGTTCCAACTCTCCAACTACTGACAGTTAAATCATCACCTTAGTAGATGCCTCAGCTAGTTCTGTGGCCGGTTCTCGTAGGAAACAAAGCATACCATGCTCTTTTACATTAAAATATAACCCCAGCTTCTCTGATATCTGCCTTTAATTCTTTCATTAAAGAGGCAGTAAAGACTGCAGATTCTGTAACCAGAATATCTACGTTCAACTGGATCTACCAATTACTACCTGTTTGACCTTGAACAAATTACTTAATTTCTCTGTGATTTGGCTTTCTTACCTGTAAAATGTGGCAATGTAATCATGCCTAGCTCATAGTATTTGATAAGAATTAAATTGTTTAATTCATGTGCACTACTTTAGAAGAGTGTCTGCACATACTCAGCCCTGCTCCTTTCTATTGCATTAACCTTGTTTAACAACTTGCATCAGACTTCAGGCTCCAATTCCAGAAACACTCCTGCTGAACCTCACATCCTCAGCTCCTTTTTTATGTTTTAATCAATTCTTTTCATTTTATTGTTGGCAGATGTTTCTCATTCTCTCATTATTCTGTGATTCATCTTTAATTTTTATATTCTTCCAGAACTAATCATCACTTCCAATTTCAATTGACTGAGAATACACAGAAGAAATGAGAATTATAATTTCCACCTCAGCAAGAGCAGAGTCATTCTCTAATACCTGCCTTATAGCAGATTGCATAGAGTTAAATTTCCTTGCCTTGCATAGGTTCTTACTTTCTATCCAAACCAATAGTGCTAGAGAAGGAAGGCAGACAAGTCATAGATAAGCATTTATCTCACCTGTCTCCTCCTTCTGATCCCAAGAGGTTCATATTGCAACCTAGACCCAGCTGTCTTTATGACTTAATGGTAACAGGTTACACCTGGTCTGCAATAGGAATTGAAAGTGTGCTTCAAATCAATCTCAAATGTAGTTTGCTTTCAATTATTTATTTTACTGTTATCCTCCTGATTTCCTTGGACATGTATATAGTATATTAATGCTGACACATTCTGAGTGACTGAAAGGCAATTTTTAAAATTCTTATGCTTCCACAGAATTATAAATACCCAGAAGTTAATTTAATCTTTTATGACCCATAATTATCAAAAAGACAGTAATACTAAACACATTTATTCTACACTAAAAGTAGAGTGTAAACACTATGATTTAGAGTAATTGACATCTTAGTGAAATCCAAACTGTCAAGTAACTGAAATTATGATTTAAAATGCAATATATAATTAGTATGACTTTTTTCAAAAAATGGAGATAGTCTTACAGCTCAGAATCCTAACAAAATGCTATTTTTAAAATACTATAAATCATGTATGTGATTACTCTACATTTTTTTCTTCACAGTACACAGTTTCTTAAATGTCAGATAGTATTGGTGGGAAATAAATATTGGAACTTCCTATCATTTATTTTCTTCAGAATTTACTTTAGCCTTGTCAAAAAAATGCTTTGTTTTTAGTAGCACATTTATATACTATAATCGTCATAAAGGCAGCCACCAAAAATAATATACTATGACAAGAACAACAAAAATGCCTAATGCATATACATTGCTGATATTTTAGCAATTCTGTATATTATACATTAATCAATATGAACATAATAGTTTCTCAATGGCAAATGTCAGATTTTTCTTTGTAAATTGAAAACTGGTCTTAGAAAACACAAACTATCCATAAATAATATATAGATACATTGTTATAGATTGTTTGTTACTAATGTGGTAGAAACTGATAGTTGTCTCTTTATAGCCACTCTCCACATTTTCTATAAAAATAGGCTCAAGTTTTTACATAAACATATGAATCCCTAAAATGAAAATTGCATGTCCCAGCCTCCCATGTGCCTGGATGTGACCAAATGATTCAATTTTGACCACTGGGAACAAGTGAAAATGATGTGAACAGCTTCTAGAAAATGTCTTTAAAAGAGTGTGCCTGCCTCCTTCTTTCCACCTTTTGTGCTGCCCAGAATGTGGATATAATGGCTGGATCCCGAGAAATCATCTGAAACCTTGAGATATTTTTGGTAATAAAAATGATACATAGCAAAACAACAAGAAAGAAACCAGCCTGGCTGACTTAAAATTCCACATTAGCTAACTATGAAATTCTTTACATTTTCATCATCAATAGAATATATTAAAAAATTTTGGTAAATTTACAAAATGGAATCCTAAATTTTAAAATGTACTACAACTATATGTATAAATATGATTTTTTTACTAACAAAGCTGAGCAACGCAAACAAAAACAGTGTAATAGATATGATTTCATTTCCTATATATTATTCTAGAGTTTGGATTACTAACATATATAATAAACATATAAAACAAAGTAAGAGGGTTGTTAACAAAAATTCTATAAATAGAAAACATTTCCATATCTAAGTAACATGTAGTAACAGAAAACCAATTTTCCTAGTGTAATTATTAGAAAGAAATAGATACATTTGGAAAGTCATATTTTAGAGATTAGAGATCTATGGAAACAACAAGAATGTGATAAACCAAAATCTCAGGCAAGGGAGATCCTTCTGTAGCTGATAATCACTGGCTACTTTCATCCTGTAAAGCCTTAATTAATTTGGTGCATGGGTGAGGCTCAAGCTAAGCCCTAGTAGACATCCTCTAACAGAGGAAAAGAGAATCCAACAAAGCTATTGCTTATCTCATGAGGCTGACCTGAGACGTGGGAAACTAAAGGAACTCCAGACAGTCAGTAAGTTTCCCCCACAGGACATGTGCTGAAGAAAGTGGAGACTGGGGGATAGGTAAGAGGTTTTTTAAAAGGAGAGTAAAATATCCCACATCCCTACAATGCATAGGAGAACAGTTATACGAGAGAATGGAAGCCCACCACAAATACACAGCCAATCTCCTCCTTGATACACATGCCACAATTTGCATAGGAAAGAAGACTAAGGAGTTGAGCTGATAGTTATATAGTTAAGTTGCAGTTATTCAGCACTGAGGAGAAAGAGATCAGCCAGAGTTTTAATCAAAACCTGGAATGGCCACACCCCACAAAGGTACCAGAAAGAACGTGAATCTTTTTAAAACTGCAACACAACTAAAAACTTAGCCCAATCTGTGCAGCATACAATGGTTCTTTTCAAATATTGTCTAGTAAACAATCAAAAATTAATAGATATATGAAGTAGCACAGAAATTTGACCAATAATTTAAAAAACAAAGCATCAATTATACAAATAGACTCATAGACAATCCATATACTGGTGTTGGAGGATGAAGAGTTTAATATATTATTAGCACACTCAAGACAAATGAGGAAAAGACAAATAAAATGGGTGTAAGTGTGGCAATTTTAGTAGAGATTCATATGAAAATATAAAATGAAAATTCTATATCTGTGAGGCAAACACAGGATCCTCTGTATACTCCAATTAAAAAGTAAAGATTGTTAATCTAAATGACAATAACAAAACCCAATTATATGCTGGATTTAGCACAATTTAAACATATACTTTAAATCTTAGGACACAGACAGTTTAAAAATAAAATTATAAAATATAATGTACTATGCAATTCCATCATCAACAACAATGAAGAATCTCTGGCTGTATTCCTACTAGACAAAACAGATTTAAAACCAAGAGGTATTAGAAAAGATTAAGAGAGATAATTCATAATAATAAAAGGATCAATCTTTCAGGAAGGCATAGCAAGTTAAATATGCAGGTACCTAATGATATAACATTCAAATTTATTAAGTAAAAACAAGGAAATATTTAAAAAAGGAAGTATCAAAGTTGAAGATTTTGACATTTCTTCTTTAGAACACACCACATTGACTTATTAGACATATATAGAACCCTGTATCCAACATCTAAGGAATACACATATTTTTTAAGTGAAGGAGTATTTAGCAAAATTGAATGTATATTGAATAATCCCAAAATATTAAGAAATTAAGCAAGGCTGGGCACGGTGGCCCACGCCTGTAATCCCAGCACTTTGGGAGGCCAAGGCTGGTGGATCACAAGGTCAGGAGATCGAGACCATCCTGGCTAACATGGTGAAACCTCGTCTCTACTAAAAATACCAAAAATTAGCCGGGCGTGGTGGCAGGTGCCTGTAGTCCCAGCTACTTGGGAGGCTGAGGCAGGAGAATGGTGTGAACCTGGGAGGCAGAGCTTGCAGTGAGTTCGTGCCACTGCACTCCAATCTGGGCAACAGAGTGAGACTCCATCTCAAAAAAAAAAAAAAAAAAAAAACAGAGATTAAGCAAAACACTTCAAAAATGTATGGGTCACAGAAGACATTATAAAGAAAACTTATATGTAGGTGAATTGAATAATAAAATTTATTCAAACTTTTGGCATGTAGTGACATGGTATCAGACAAGTTTTTAGCTTTCAATTATATTTTACAAAAGAAAAAATTGAAATGAATAGTATATGCTTTCATGTCAATAAACCACAAGAAAATCCAGCAAATTATTCCCAAGAAGAAAGAAATATAAACTATCAGAAATCAATGAAAATACAAAGCAGACATGGAGAAAAATCAAAGCCAAATTCTGACTCCTGGAAATTATTAATAAACTGATAAACTATTAGCAAGACTAATTACAAGAAAAAAATTAAGGAAAGCTTGGAATAGTAGCCTTAGAAATGAAAATGGGGTATCATCAGTGATTTTTTTTTAAAAAAAGATAATGAAACGATACCATATTCATCAATTTATTAAAAGAATAATAGTGTGCTCATAAATTTGACAACTTAGTTAATATAGGCAAATTTCTTGGAAAACATAATTTACCAAGCTGGACTCAGTAAGAAATACACACACACACACACACACACAGAGAGAATTTTTTTCTGCTCAAACATTTGAATGTAAGAAGTAGGCACCATGACACTTCATCTCTCAATATTTCATCATGCACTTCCTAAACTGGGACATTCATCTGTATAATGACAGTAACATCATCACACTAAATAAATATTCAGATAATATTATTTTTAAAACAGCTCACAAACTTATTTATTCATCTCAAAATTTTTCTTAACTTCTTCACTATCCAAGAGCCAAAGATCACACATCACATTTAGTTTTCATGTTTAATCTTCTTTGATCTAGAATAAACAGCCCCACTTTCTTTTCATTTTATACAATTTCGATATTTTGAACTGTCATGGCAACTGTTCTTGTAGAATATTCTTCTATCTGGACTATTTTCACGTAAATTGAATCAGGTTAAACATTTTTGTCATGCTACAACACAGATGACACTACTAGGAATGATACTTCACATTGCCTTAAACTGTGAGCCACACAATATCAGCAAATCACATTTTGTGATACTGAGCTTGATGACTTGTTTAATATGGGCCTGCCAAACGTGGTTTGTAAAGTTTCCATTCTCTTTGTAATTCTTAAATAATCTGTGTGGTAATATTTTCAGGCTTTCTTAATTTTTTTTTCTCCATCAACTTTTCATCCAATGGTTTCAGCAACCACCGATGGGCCTTGCAGGAATCAATTAATACCATGGTGTTTTCAACATGGCAATCTTTCTAATCCTACTACCCCTTTCCTTTGGAATAGCCAGTAAAACTTATCAATTCCTTGTTATTTGATGTGGTATAAGTCATTACTATCATTATTTTTTTTCTGATGCTCAAATTAGATGCTCAGTGTGGGAGCCCATTCAAATCAAATCCAAGATGCTTCAACAGGAATTCATTATTATTTGAACATCTCTTGTTTTCCAGAAGAATAAGATATCCTAGGCTCACCTCATCATTTATATGTAATGTCTTTGGAATTAGATATTTCTCTAAGGTGAGTGGTTTCTATTAGTGGAAGCAGATTTTTTAGAAAACACCATCTGCACTAGCTGTGTTTATGTGGTTGCTACTGTGGTTATCGCTTCTAGACACTTCCAGTGAACATAAATGATAAGTATATTGTTCTAAAAGTTATGCGTTCATTCACATTGTTATCTCTAGTTGAAACCCAACACCACAGGGTTCTTCAGTTTCACCCACTCCTGATTTGCATAACCTTCTCCCACAGTACGAATCCTGATTTCAAGCATCAGAACACATTCATTTTCTATTAGGTTGGTGCAAATGTAATTGCAATTTTTGCCATTACATTCAATGGCAAAAACTGTAATTATCAACCTAAATATATCCATATCATACATAAACTGATAATTTCTACATAAATACCACCATCCTCAAACCCACTAAGAATATTTTGATTTCTTTGCAGTTATTTTTGTCCCCAGTTTATATTCTAACAAATGTGTAAAATTAGAGTAACGTGATCAAATATTACCTTAGTTTAATTTTGTTTGCTTATGTTATCTATTTGATATAGTGCTAAGATGGATTTCTTGAATGAGAGAGAAATAATCTTGTATTTTTTAGGTCACTATTGTTTCAAAGTTTTCTCTTAAAGTTAAAATTAATCCTACAGTTTACACTAGGTATGCTGCACCAAAATAATTGCACTATCTATCTATCTATCTATCTATCTATCTATCTATCATCTATCATCTATCTATATGCTTTTTAGGATAATATAATTACATTGTTATAAATCTTTGTTTTAACTAATTCTTAAAAACAATAAAAGGTTAAGTGACATTTTGACTTCTGCTTTTCTGAGAGCTAGCTAAACAAATTCTTTATTTGAATATCTCCTTATTTCATAGAGTGCTGGGAGAAAATATGTGTGATTTTAACATCTGTGTCTCAATTATTTTGAACCACCTGTAAGAGTATTAAAGTCAAATACTATTTTTAAAGAAACCTATAGAAGTAGCTTCCTTAAAATGAAGAAATAAGTAATAAGTACAATCTGAACAATTGGAGATTTAACATGAGAGAGCGTTGAATGGAGTCTCCAGTATGACAACCTTGAAAAGGCCTTGAAAGCAGTCAGTGCTAGTGTAGACTCAAAGCAGGAAGATGAAAGACAGGTAGGAAAATATTGCTAGCAATAAAAAGGATCAGATACATTGTCAGGCAAGTTATTAGAAATGTTTTATTGAGAAGAACTTTAAAAGGTGGTAGAAGGGTTAGAAAGACTTACCTAAAGGCTCAAGGAAATTGAAAAGTTACATTACAAAAAGTTCTGAAGAAAAATATATATATAATCATACTACTTTTATCTAGTTATAGTAATGAAAATATTGAGTAACATTTTAACATTAAACAAACATATACATTTAATGGTAGAAAGAAGGAAATAGTTTAATTATATTAAAATCCTTATCTACCCTAAGAGGAAGTCAATAATGTTCACAATTTGTAGATCTATAGGTTGTACTGTGTGCGTAATATTTCGAAAGATGAAGTTAAATGTCAGGGGAAAAATACAACCAACAACTAAAAATATCTCAAGTTCTATCTATTGAGAATCAGTAATGGGACTACTGGTTACTATACACTTGGACAATAAGTGTGAACAAGGATTGTCCAGAGCACACCAGGATGTGTAATCATTCAAGGTTTAGTGGAATATACAGAAGTCATTTGCAGTCACTTCTAAGCATGCCTAGGCAATTGCTGTCATCTCAAAGGAAGCATGGCTTTCAGCAGTACCCCTACTGCCCACTACGCTGACAAAGCCAACATCATGACATGAAGGTTCAGGGCCAGAGGTCATAATGCATTGTGACATAGCCAGTGACTGTGTTGCTATGTGGGAAGCAGGTAGCTCCTGGGGAAAAGGAAGAAAACAACAACAGCAAAAAAAGAAAAATAAACGAACAAACAGGATATGAAATACGTGTAAAGAAAAGCTCTTCTTTAGGAATGTTTCCTGTTATCATACTGTAGAATGATATGTGAAGATTTTGGTTCCTATCCAGGCTTAGAAAAAACAGAAGCTTTCTCCTGTCAGAGATACACGAAGTTCATAAAATTATAAATTAATCATGTAGGAACTATCTAAAATAAAATTTGTCAGAACTTTCTTGGTAGGGCAAACATCTATAGCAAAAGTACAGTGAGTTCATTTATTATGAAGTTACACATTTTATGCATCCAAATATTGAATTATAAATAATATATTTTATGTCAAATAACAGATGCAATTATTTTTATTTTGTATCTGTAGGAAATAAAAGTATGAAGTACTTGTCAAAAGACAAGTCATTCAGAGACGTTTGCTAGGTCATTAATAAAAAAATAATTTTTCCTGTTGTGATGTTTGCAGCATTTGTTGGCTTTTAAAAATTTGTAATTTGTTGTGATTTCTTTTCTTGCAGGTATGCATATTTGTATCTAATTCACTGTTTGTAATTTCACATTCTCTTTTGTTAACGAGTGGCCCTCAACATTCTCTAAGCTTCAGGTTTCACAAAACCTGAAATTGTCCTTAAGTGTAGCCTGCTTGCTTTGGGTTCAGTCTTAATTACAAATCCAACTCTGTTTTGTATTGCCCAGGTTTAATTCATTTGAGAGTCAATTTCTTCCTTTGCAAAAATGGGGATTCAAATAATCATATGCGTACAAGTGTATGGATAATTTTGTTCTCAACCAGATACCTACCCCCATGGGGTTGTATAAGTTAAATATTTCTTTAAAAATGCTTAGATCAATGCCTAGCAATATCAATCAACCTAAAAATTGTAGCTATTTTAACGATTACTAATAAAATAAAGAAAACACCAGTACATACGGTGACTGCTCCCCAAACTTGTCTTCTTTTCACTAGCACATCCTGCTTACAGTTGCAAAGGCCAAACCAAGAATGGTTTCAAGAATGCAAACGAAAGATGGATATTAACAGACCAGTCATTTCCAACAACTATCTATTAGCTTCCTTGCTGTTTTTTAGTTTTTCCAGTTATGCTATAATTTCTCCAAAACTATGCAAAAATATCCACATTTCTCATCACTAAAGCTCAATCATTTCTTCCAAAAGCTAGACTAAGAAAAGTGGGCGATATTTTCAAGAAAATAGAGCCCCACCTAACACAGAGCAGAAATAAACTTTATTGCCCTGAATATATAAAAGTTCTCATCTATTCCAATTAATATTCTCAGAATATTTGTTCTGCTTTAGGTAGTAAGTGTAGAAGAAAAGTGCTTTATACCAACAAAATAAGCACATTGAAATAAATTTGCTAATTCATTTTCACTGGCTGAGATAGATTAAAAAATCAGAAAAAAAAAAATGGAGGCTGAGCCAGGTGGCTCACGCCTTTAATCCCAGCACTTTGGGAGGCCGAGGCGGGCGGATCATGAAGTCAGGAGATCAAGACCATCCTGGCTAACACGGTGAAACCCCGTCTCTACTACAAATACAAAAAAATTACCTAGGCGCAGTGGCAGGATCCTGTAGTCCCAGGTACTCGGGAGGCTGTGGCAGGAGGATGGCGTGAACCCGGGAGGCGCAGCTTGCAGTGAGCCAAGATAGCACCACTGCCCTCCAGCCTGGGTGACAGAGCGAGACTCCACCTCAAAAAAAAAAAAAATTGGAAAAATATTTCTATCTTTCTGTATTCTTTATATTCTCTTCAGTGTTCACAATTTTACAAAGAAAATTAAAAAAAAATTTATAGAAGTCAATTAATGTGTCAAAAACTTTAAAATTTCAACTATAAAATATATCAATCATTTCCTATAATTGGACCACTTAATAAGTTGTTGGCTTTCAGAATTAGTTACATGTATAATGTTTATTTATTTATTACTTCTTTCAACAGGACGGATTTGAATTTTGGCAATTATGTGAGAATTTGCAAGCTGAAAATTGGCAGAGAACTGGCTCAAAATATTTGTTGAATGAATGGGTGATTTAATGACTAGATGAATAAATAAACAGAATAAATTATCTCAGATATACTTTCTATAAAATTGGATAAAATAAAAATTTAATTCTCCCATACTTATCTCTGAAATATTTGTTCAGCTATGCTCTGTTTTCATTTTTCAAAATATTTTAGATCTATTTTCATTCTAAAAGAAAATTATGCAAATCATACTTAATCACTCTATAAAACAGTTCTGAATGAAGTGTTTCCAGTTATTCACAATTAGTTTGATAGCTAAGGTTATTAAACCAGTTCCATGCTTATTTCATCTTGCTAGTTTATGCACTCATTTGCAATTTTTGAGGTTTTCATAGTAATTATAGGGGAGGAAAATTGTTTATAATATATTGAAATACTCTTCAATAAAATAATTTCTTATTGCTGGCCATATTTGCCTCAAAATGAGACATGCAAATAAAACCTCTATGGATAATTGTATTCAGTATCATTTGGGGCTCAGAAAAATACCTAATTTGAAGAGCTTTTGGTCAAAATATTAAAAGAATAATTAGTTCTTTATTTTGTTAAACTTATGGCATTTATGAGTATAGCTGTAAATCACACTTGGATCTCTAGATTATAATTAGTCTATACTTAAACAAGTTAAAATTTCCCCTACTCTTTATAGAGAAAATAAAAACAATTTTTTACTCTTGGAAAGTAATGTTTCTGAGAGTTCCAATGTTAATTCACCATTTACTCCCCACCACCGTCCTTCCACATCAGCACATGCGCGCGCGTGCACACACACACACACACACACACACACGCTCTTTTGAGTACTCTCCTTAGGTAATTTTTCTTTGTTTATAAATCATTTATGCATTGGAGCTGGGATCTCAACTCACTTAGGAAAAATATAAACATTTTACCTGAGTTTCTTAGAGCAAACCTCAGC
Organism: Symphalangus syndactylus; assembly: GCF_028878055.3. NCBI lineage: Eukaryota > Metazoa > Chordata > Mammalia > Primates > Hylobatidae > Symphalangus > Symphalangus syndactylus. Next base: position 84,642,159 of record NC_072438.2, on the reverse strand, counting down.
AACTGTTTAAATCACTCAGGGAGTACATGGAGAAGATTCATTGGGACAAAAGCCCCACTAAAGATTTTAAGTATGAATTTTCAGCCTTTCTGCTCTGGTTTCTCTCCATCCCTATGGTTTTATCCACCTTTGGTCTTTGATGTTGATGGCCTACGGAGGGGGTTTTGGTGTGGATGTCCTTTTTGTTGATGTTGATGCCATTCCTTTCTGTTAGTTTTCCTTCTAACAGACAGGCCCCTCAGCTGCAGGTCTGTTGGAGTTTGCTGGAGGTCCACTCCAGACCTTGTTTGCCTGGGTATCACCAGTGGAGGCTGCAGAACAGCAAATTTTGCTGCCTGATCCTTGCTCTGGAAGCTTCGTCCTAGAGGGACACCTGCCTGTATGAGGTGTCTGTCGGCCCCTATTGGGAGGTGTCTCCCAGTCAGGCTACACGGGGTTCAGGGACCCACTTGAGGAAGCAGTCTGTCTGTTATTGGAGCTTGAACGCCATGCTGGGAGAACCACTGCTCTCTTCAGAGCTGTCATGAAGGGACGTTTAAGTCTGGAGAAGCTGTTTGCTTCCTTTTGCTCAGATATGCCCTGCCCACAGATGTGGAGTCTATAAAGGCAGTAGGCCTCGCTGAGCTGCGGTGGGCTCCACCCAGTTCAAGCCTCCCTGCTGCTTTGTTTACACTGTGAGCATAGAACTACCTACTCAAGCCTCAGCAATGGTGGATGCCCTTCCCTCTGCCAAGATCCTGCGTCCCAGGTCGATCACAGACTGCTGTGCTAGCAGCGAGCGAGGCTCTGAGGGCATGGGACATGCTAAGCCAGGCACAGGAGGGGATCTCCTGCTTCTGCCAGTTGCAAAGACCATAGGAAAAGTGCAGTATTTGGGCAGGAGTGTACCACTCCTCCAGGTACAGTCACTCATGCCTTCCCTTGGCTAGGAAAGGGAAATCCCCCAACCCCTTGCACTTCCTGGGTGAGGTGACACCCTGCCCTGCTTCAGCTTGCCCTCCGTGGGCTGCACCCACTGTCCAACCAGTCCCAGTGAGATGAACCAGGTATATCAGTTGGAAATGCAGAAATTACATATCTTCTGCGTTGATCTTGCTGGGAGCTGTAGACCAGAGCTGTTCGTATTTGGCCATTTTGGAAATGACGGCAAAAATAAAGATGTTCTTTGAAACCAATGAGAACAAAGATATAACATACTAGAATCTCTGGGACACATTTAAAGTAGTATGTAGAAGGAAATTTATAGCACGAAATGCCCACAAGAGAAAGCAGGAGAGATCTAAAATTGACACCCTAACATCACGATTAGAGAAGCAAGAGCAAACAAATTCAAAAGCTAGCAAAAGACAAGAAATAACTAAGATCAGAGCAGAACTGAAGGAGATAGAGACACAAAAAATCCCTTCAAAAAAATCAATGAATCCAGGAGCTGATTTTTTGAAAAGATCAAGAAAATTGATAGACTGCTAGCAAGACTAATAAAGAAGAAAAGATAGAAGAATCAAATACATGCAATAAAAAATGAAAAAGGGGATATCGCCACAGATCCCACAGAAATACAAACTACCATCAGAGAATACTATAAACACCTCTAAGCAAATAAACTAGAAAATCTAGAAGAAATGGATAAATTCCTGGACACATACACCCTCCCAAGACTAAACCAGAAAGAATTTGAATCTCTGAATAGACCAATAACAGGTTCTGAAATTGAGGCAATAATTAATAGCCTACCAACCAAAAAAAGTCCAGGACCAGATGGATTCACAGCCAAATTCTACCAGAGGTACAAAGAGGATGTGGTACCATTCCTTCTGACACTATTCCAATCAATAGAAAAAGAGGGAATCCTCCCTAACTCATTTTATGAGGCCAGCATCTTCCTGACACCAAAGCCTGGCAGAGACACAATAAAAAAAGAGAATTTTAGGCCAATATCCCTGATGAACATCGATGCAAAAATCTTCAATAAAATACTGGCAAACCGAATCCAGCAGCACATCAAAAAGCTTATCCACCATGATCAAGTCAGCTTCATCCCTGGGATGCAAGGCTGGTTCAACATACACAAATCAAGAAACGTAATCCACCACATAAACAGAACCAATGACAAAAACCACATGATTATCTCCATAGATGCAGAAAAGGCCTTCAACAAAATTCAACAGCTTTTCATGCTAAAAACTCTCAATAAACTAGGTATCGATGGAACATATCTTAACATAATAAGAGCTATTTATGACAAGCCCACAGCCAATATCATACTGAATAGGCAAAAACTGGAAGCATTCCCTTTGAAAACCAGCACAAGACAAGGATGCCCTCTCTCACCACTCCTATTCAACATAGTATTGGAAGTTCAGGCCAGGGCAATCAGGCAAGAGAAAGCAATAAAAGGTATTCAATAGGAAAAGCGGAGGTCAAATTGTCTCTGTTTGCAGATGACATGACTGTATATTTAGAAAACCCCAGAGTCTCAGCCCCAAATCTCCTTAACCTGAAAAGCAACTTCAGTGAAGTCTCGGGATACAAAATCAATGTGTGAAAATCACAAGCATACCTATACACTAATAACAGACCAACAGAGAACCAAATCATGAGTGAACTCCCATTCACAATTGCTAAGAGAATAAAATACCTAGGAATACAAATTACAAAGGATATGAAGGATCTCTTCAAGGAGAACTACAAACCACTGCTCAAGGAAATAAGAGAGGACACAAACAAATGGAAAAACATTCCGTGCTCATGGATAGGAAGAATCAATATCGTGAAAATGGCCTTAGTTCCCAAAGTAATTTATAGATTCAATGCTATCCCCATCAAGTTACCACTGACTTTCTTCACAGAATTGGAAAAAACTACTTTAAACTTCATATGGAAACAAAAAAGAGCCCACATAGCCAAGACAATCCTGGGCAAGAAGAACAAAGCTGGAGGCATGATGCTATCTGACTTCAAACTTTACTACAAAGCTACAGTAACCAAAACAGCATGGTACTTGTACCAAAACAGATACAGAGACCAATGGAACAGAACGGAGGCCTCAGAAATAACACTACAAATCTATCACCATCTGATCTTTGACAAACCTGACAAAAACAAGAAATGGGGAAAAGATTCCCTATTTAATAAATTGTGTTGGGAAAACTGGCTAGCCATATGCAGAAAACTGAAACTGGACCCCTTCCTTACACCTTATACAAAAATCAACTCAAGATGGATCAAAGACTTAAACATAACACCTAGGACCATAAAACTCCTAGAATAAAACCTAGGCTATACCATTCAGGACATAGACATTGGCAAAGACTTCACATCTAAAACACCAAAAGCAATGGCAACAAAAGCCAAAATAGACAAATGGGATCTAATTAAACTAAAGAGCTTCTGCACAGAAAAAGAAACTATCATCAGAGTGAACAGGCAACCTACAGAATGGGAGAAAATTTTTGCAATCTATCCATCTGACGAAGTGCTAATACCCAGAATCTACAAAGAACTTAAACAAATTTACAAGAAAAAAACAAACAACTCCATCAAAAAAATGGGCAAAGGATATGAACAGACACTTCTCAGAAAAAGACATTTATGCAGCCAACAGACATATGAAAAAATGCTCATCACTGGTCATTAGAGAAATACAAATCAAAACCCCAATGAGATACCATCTCACACCAGTTAGAATGGCAATCATTAAAAAGTCAGGAAACAACAGATGCTGGAGACGTTGTGGAAAAATAGAAACGCTTTTACATTATTGGTGGGAGTGTAATTTAGTTCAACCATTGTGGAAGACAGTGTGGCGATTCCTCAAGGATATAGAACTAGAAATACCATTTGACCCAGCAATCCCATTACTGGGCATATACCCAAAGGATTATAAATCATTCTACAATAAAGGCACATGCACACATATGTTTATTGCAGCACTGTTTACAATAGCAAAGACATGGAACCAACCCAAATGCCCATCAATGATAGACCGGATTAAGAAAATGTGGCACATATATACTATGGAATACTATGCAGCCATAAAAAAGGATGAGTTCATGTCCTTTGCAGGGACATGGATGAAGCTGGAAACCATCATTCTCAGCAAACTATCACAAGATCAGAAAACCAAACACAGCATGTTCTCACTCATAAGTGGAAGTTGAACAATAAGAACATATGGACACAGGGAAGGGAACATCACACACCGGGGCCTGTGGGGAGTGGGGGGCTAGGGGAGGGATAACATTAGGAGAAATACCTAATGTAGGTGACAGGTTGATGGGTGCAGCAAACCACCATGGCACGTGTATAGTTATGTAAAAAAACTTCACATTCTGCACATGTAACCCAGAACTTCAAGTGTAATTTAAAAAAAAAAGATTTTAAGTATGAGTCATCTAGATCTTCTATTTTAAACTATAGAGCTAAGAATGTTGGGGAGAAGAAACCTAACATAAAGAAAGACTTTTCTTGGAGAGATTTGTGAATGCCGTCTTTTGTCTAAAAAAATAAACTAAAAAATACTTACAGGAGACACACAAAGATTTTAGGGGAATTATATTGGTGTAAACACCATTAGCTTGGATTTTAAAAAGCAGAAACAGTTCAACCTGAAAATAGGTCTTGGACCCAAACTTCTACAGATACAAAGCAGGCTAAGAAACCTGCTCACCCGTAAACATGGGCTATCCTTTATGAAAAAGGAGGAATAATGAAAAGTTGAAAAAGTAGAACCAAGAACCCAGAAGGTAAAGCCAAGAGCTATGGAGAGTTGTTACTAAAGAGCAGTAGAACTGAGTCCTAATCAAGGAACTTCCAACCAATGCCCAGCTGTATTTTAAAGGCACTATAGAACAGCAACTCCTGTGTGCCTCTTGTTTTTTTGTTTGTTTGTTTTGGTTTTGGTTTTTTTGGAATAGTATAACAATTATGCGATTTTTCCCCACCATTTTGTATTGAGAGTATGTCTGAAGGGGATGCAGATAACTCATCTCTATTTTATAGGTCTTTTGATTTTAAAAAGCTATGCTTGCAAAACTATACTCTAGGTAACACAATCAAAGAGTTGTATCTGTACCTGGATCTGGGTTAGATGATGAGATTCTAGACCTAGAACTGTTGCCGAGATGAGACTTTTGGGAGCCTTGGAAAAATTGAGAGTATCTTGAATGTGAGAAGAACATAAATTATTGAAGTCTAGCGTGCAAACTGTGATAGGCTTTTCCCAAAATGGACTGCAACAATCCTAGCCTCGGAGTGTTTATACACCTCAATAGTTTCCTTCTTCCTTGAGTCATTGACGGTTGTCTAATGTGACTAATAGAACACGTATCCACACTATTAAAATAATTGACAGACCTACAGAGTTGAATATAATAAGAAGAACTTATTTCACTTCAAGTCTGTGTAATGAAAGCATGAAGGCTTCTACTTTGGCAATGCGTTGCTCACTCTGGAGGAAGCTGCTGTCATGGTGGGAGGGTTCAGGGGCAACCTGTGGTGAGGCTCACATGGAGCAAAAGCCATTTGCCAGAAGCTACTGGACTGCCATATGAATTGAACCCTCCAGCCCTAGGCAAGCATTCAGATATCTCTAGCCACAGTCAATTTCTGACTGCAAACTCACAAAAATCAAACAAGAACTTTACCCACTGAATTTTTCCTGAATTCATAACCTACAGATATTGTGAGAGACAATAAATGATTATTGTTGCTTTAAATCACTAAGTTATGGGGTGATATGTTAGGCAGCATTAGATAACTAATATACATTCTTAATTTATGATGTCATTTATATAAAATTTATAAACATTGCAAAACAAAATTATAGGGTTTAGGGTTGCATAGTTAGGTGGTAAAAATACAAAATTATAAATAGCAAGAAAATATTCATAAAAAAATAAGCTCATGGTTTTCCTTGTAAGCAGGGAGAATCTTGCATTTTCTTCTCCTTTTCTTTTTCAGTAGGGGTGGGGTCTTATTATATTGCCAAGGCTGGTCTCAAACTCCTGAGCTCAACCAATCTTCTTGCCTTGGCCTCCCAAAGCACTGAGATTACAGGCATGAGTCACCATGCCCAGCTTGCATTTTCAAATACCCTATCACATATAACTACAATTTTCAAAAAACATTTTAATTAAAATAAATGAAAGGTAAAGTAAAATATAGGATGATACATTTTTTGCCTGATATATTTTAGATACTAATGAAAATTTCTGGAGGAGCAAGGACCATGGGTGACTCTTGAAAGAAAGAGTTAAACAAGAAAATAAAAACTAAGCTAAGAATGGAAGAAGGTTGTTCTCTGCACTGGAAACTGTAAGTTCAAATGCTTAGAGACATATCAGAGTTTTGAGTATTCTTCCACAGGCACTTGCGAGCTATTGAGATTTTACATTCAGGCGTGAGAAGAAGAGATTTGTGTTTTCAGCAGGAAAAAGCTAGTGATGTTATGGAGAGTAGTTTGGAAGATGTCAACAGTAGAACAATGAGGAGGTTTGTATAGTACTCTATGGAAAAATTATGAGGGCTTGAATTAAGAAAATGGCAGTAGCCATGGAAAGTATTTGCCATACCAGTTAACAATAACTTTTTCTAATTTCTGAAACCAAAAAGGTAGGTATTATTGACTCTTCTCTCCCTCTTTCACACCTCATGGCTACTACTTTGCAAAATTCTTTGCCAAATATTTTACTTTCAAAGTATATCCATATTTCAACTACTTCTCACCAGCTCCCCTGCTACTACCCCTGTCCAAGTCACATTTATCTCTCCTTTTGGCCATTACTGTAATTTCTTAATCAGTCTTCCTGCTTCCATGTTTGCCCTTCCTCCTTCAGTCTATCCAGAGTGACCTTGTAAACACAGAAATTAGATCCTGTCAATCCTCTACCCCCAAAGCCTTGAATGGCTTCCAATATGGCTCAAGATAAAAGCCAAAGTGTTTTAAGTGGCCCTATACTTGCAGATCCCCCATAAACTGTCTTTCACTCTTGTTCACTTTAGTGCAGCCATCCTAATCATCTTGTTCTTTCATACTTAAGATAACACCCCTGTTTCAGGGATTTTGCAATCTCTGTTCCTCTCCTTTCAGTGCTCATCCCCCAGATATCTATAAGGCTCATTTGTTTGCCTCCTCCAGGTCTTTACTCAAGTATCACTTTCTCTGAGAATCCTTTCCAGAACATCTTACGTAAAATTACAGTCCTTTCAACCTCCTCTATCCCCTCCTCCACCCTATGATTTTTTATGAGACGTCATCTCATTTATTTTACTGAATTATGCTATTTATAACCTGTTTATCCCACCTCATCCATGGAAGCTGAAAATTTATATACAAAGCTTTTAGAAAAAGGACTGGCACATGGTAGGTGCTCAATAAATTTGTTCAATGAATTAATTAATGGATGGATTTAAAACGTACATTTTATTATTTTTGTGATGAATGAGGACAGTGAAGAAGTCAAAGTTAGGTTCCAAGTTTTGTCTGTGTTAGAACTATCTGGGACCTCTTGTCACTATATACAAACCATATACAACCTCCTTTTAGTCACAGGTCCTGAAAAGCCCATGTCAGTTAAGCTAGAAACAAAAGTCTTAGAAAGCTGAAATCTCCACACAATATTTTTCTATTTCTACAAAATTTTAAAGAATTGTCTAAACTGCATTTGGAATTTTTTATAGTTAAAACAAAAAAAATTTAAATATATCTGCTCTCTATAATTTTTAAATTATATTGAGAAGAAGAAATAAAGAGTGGTAAAATACACCTGAATATCTAGAAAAGACTAAAGAATGGTGTCAGCAACTTGGCAGAATAAGAGGCTCCTGACTCTCACCCCATGCATGGAAGCACTGAATAAACATCTTTCCCTAGACAAATTCCCTCTGAGAGAAATTCAGAAATGAGTCAAGAGACTCCTACCAATCGAACAACTAAAAAAAATCCATTCAAATGTGTAGGAAAAGCTGAGGCACACTTGGGCATGGGCCCCACCCCAGCCACTGTACCATATAATCTGGAAGGAGTTCCCAACACCCAGCTTCTCCCTGAGAAGTGAAGGGTTTGAACCACACATATAGTGCCCTAACTCTAAGTTTACTCACAGCCTGGCTCTTAATTCACCAACTTTGAGAGTAGAGGAGATTAGGCACACGTGTGTCTCTCTAGACCACAGAATACAATGGTGGTTTTATGTAGGCACATGGGCACTTCTAGGGACTGGAAGCAAGGCAGAAAGGGGGTTTAAAAATTCAGCTCCCTTTTTCTTCCTAGAAGGAGTTTATGACACACTCTTCCACACACACACAGCCTGGCTTCTACCTAACTTGCATTGGAGAGTTGAAAGAGCAGACAAACTGTAGCCCGTAGCCTCTAAATGCAGATTGGCACTTCCTGAGTATTTGCCCCCCAACCCCTGGCTTCTGAGTATTCCACTTCCTGAGTATTCCCTCTCCAGCAAGAACTCCAGGCCTACCAATCCCTCCTGAAAATAGCTTATGCACTTTGAGCTCCCTGACTATTTTTATAGATACCACAGGGGAAAAAAGAGAGAAGACACAAATAAATAAAATGAGAAATAAAAGACTGGACATTACACGTGATATCCCAGAAATTCAACAGATCATAAGAGGCTACAATGCACAATTACACACCAGCAAATTGAATAGCCTAGAAGAAATTAATGAATTCTCACAAACATATCACTACCAAGACTGAATCATAAATAAATCAGAAATATGAACAGACCAATAATGAGTAAGGAGATTGAATCTGCAATAAAAATCTCCCATCAAAGCACAAGACCAGATACCTTCATGGATGAATTCCACCAAATATTTAAAGAAGAACTAATACCAATTCTTCTCAAAAGCTTTCAGAAATGAAAACATAGGGCCAGGTGTGGTGGCTCCTGCCTGTAATCCCAGGAATTTGAGACGATGAGGTGGGAGAATTATCAGGAGTTTGAGACCAGCCTTGACAACATAGAGAGACCCTGTCTCGACAATCAATCAATAATAAAAAATAAACAGGAGGGAGTACTTCTAAACTAATTTTAAGAGACAAGTATTATCCTGATACCAAAGCCAAAGACCCTACAAGAAAAAAGAAAAACTACAGGCCAGTATCACTGATGAACATAGATGCAAAACTTATCCACAAAATACTAGCAAACCATATTTAACAGTCCATTAAAATCATCATTCACTATGATCAAGTAGAATTTGTGCCGGGATGTAAAAATGACTCAACACATGCAAATCAGTAAATATGATTCACCATATTAACAAAATGAAAGTCAAATGCCATATGATCATCTAAATAGATGCAGAAACAGTGTTTGACAGAATTCAATACCATTTTATAATAAAAAACTACCAAACTAGTATATGACTAGCATAAACGAACTAGTTTTATCTGGACTAGTATTATCGGGTATAAAAGCTTGGTATAGAAGGAATGTATATCCACAAAATAAAGGCCATATATGACAAGTCTGCAGCTTATATCATACTCAGTAGTAAAAATTTGAAGAGTTTCCTTTAAGATCTGATCAAGAAAAGGATGCCCATTCTCACCACTTCTGTTCACTTCTCTTCTAGCTAGAACTGGAAGTACTAGCCAGAACAATTAGGACATTTTTAAAAATAGAGGCATTTGGATAAGAAAGGAAGAAGTGAGATTGTTTCTGTTTGCTGATGACATGATCTTACATATGGAAAACCCTAAAGGTTCCAGAAAACGAAAAAATAATAATAAATGAATTCAGCTAGTTCCAGGATATAAAATCTGCATACAAAGATCAATAGCATTTAGATTCACTAAAAATGAACTATCTGAAAAATAAATTAAGAAAACAACCCATTTATAATAGCATTAAAAATACCAAGGAGTAAGTCTAAGGGAATAAATGATCTGTATATTAAAAACTGTAAGACATTGGTAAAATAAATTGAAGGTGACAGAAGTAAATGGAAAGATATCCCATGTTCATGGGTTGGAAGAATTAATGTTAAAATGTCCATATGACCCAAAGCAATCTACAGATTCAATGTAATCTCTATCAAAATGCCTGTGTAATTCTTCACAGAAATAGAAAAAACAATCCTAAAATTTGCATGGAACCACAAAAGACTCCAAATAAACGAAGCAATCTTGACCCAAAGGAACAAACCTGGAGGCATTGTGCTACCTGATTTCTATACTACAACGCTATATTAATCAAAACAGCATAGTACTGACATAAAAACTGGTACATCGACCAATGGAATAGGATAAAAAGTTTAGAAATAAACCCAGATATCCACAGTCAATTGATTTTCAACAAAGGTGCCAAGAACACACAATGGGTAAAGAACTGTCTTTTCAATAAATTGTGTTGGAAAGACTGGCTATCCCATGCAGAAGAACAAAAATGGAACCCTTATACTCACCCTGTATACAAGAATAAATGCAAAATAAATTACAAATTTAAATGTAATACCTTAAACTTTAGAACCACTAATTGAAAACATAGGAACAAAGCTCCGTGACATGGGTTTGGACAACAGCGATTTCTTACATATAACCCCAAAAGCAAAGGCAACAAATGCAAAAAATAAACAAATGGGAGTGTCTCAAACCAAAAAGCTTCTGTACAGCAAGAGAAACTACAAAGAGATAATCTACAAATTGGGAAAATGTTTGCAAATCACACATTAAATAAGGGCTAACATCCAAAATAAATAAGGAACTCAAACTATTCAATAACAAGGAAACAAATAAGGCTATTAAAAATAGACAAAGGACCTGAGTAGACATTTCTAAAAAGAAGATATATAAATGGCCAACTGCTGTATGAAAATAAAATGCTCAACCTCACAAATCAGAGGAAGGCAAATTAAAAACTCAATGAGATAACACCTCACACCTGTTATATTGACTATTATCAAAAAGATGAAAGATAAGTGTTGGCTAGAATGTGGAGAAAAGGGAAACCTTGTACACTCTTTGTGGTATTGTAAATCAGCACAGTCATTTTGGAAAACATTATGGAGGTACTTCAAAAATGTAAAAATAGAACTACCATCTGATCAATCCAGTAATTCTACTTCCAGGTATATATCCAAGGAATTGCAATCCATGTGTGAATGAGATATCTGCACTACCATGTCATTGAAGCTTTATTCACAATAATAAAGATATGGAAACAACCACGTGCCCATTCATGGAATAAAGAAAATGTGATATATATATATATATATACACACACACATAATGAAATACTATTCGCCCTTTAAAAAAAGGATATTTATCGTTTGCAACGACGTGGATGTACCCAGAGGACGTTATGCTAAGTGAAGTAAGCCAGGCACAGAAAGGGAAATACCACATGATCTCACTTATATGTGGAATCTAAAATTGTCAAACTCATAGACGTAGAAAGCAGGATCATGCTTACCAGAGACTAGGTTGGGGGAAGAATTCAGGGAAAGGGAAGACATTGGTCAAAGAGTACAAAGTTTCACTTAGACAGGAGAGATAAGTTCTGGTGTTCTACTGCAGAGCATTGTGACTACAGTTAATAATAACATATTGTGTATTTCAAAATTGCTGCAAGAGTGGATTTGAAATTTTCCCGTCACAAAGAAATAAGTATGTGAAGTGATAGATATATTAATTAGCATTATTTAATCATTCCACAAAGCATACATGTACCAAAACATCAATTTGTACCGTGTAAATCTATACAATTATTAATCAATTAAAAATATATTTAAAAAACTAAAGCAAATGACACATTTGATTAGTTTCAGTTAGAAAACTAGAAAGAAAATGCATTCTATACACAATAATTTTGCCTATGTTTGTCTCTGAGAAGTCTAACATATTAATTTTTATTCCAGATATATAACATATATGAAGAATTTTCAGGAAATTGTTACAATAATGTAAAAGTTTTCAGAATTAAGTTCTTGAGAGTAACAATCAAAGGAAATTGCCAAGACTTTTTCCTTCTAATAAAACTATTTCCTACGTATATACATTGATCATTATTGTAAGTAAAAAACTTTGCTTGTCTTAGTCCAATATAATCCAATTAAATTCTCAATAATATTTAAAAGAATATCACTCATCATTTTATGTATTTCTCAAAACTGAGACATCTAAAAGAAAAAAAAAGTTCACATAGTCTAGTTGCAGATTTCTGAAGAGTTAACATGATATTAATATTATGAGACTATTTGGTAAATCTATGTCAAATTTTGGCCAACATTTCAAAGTCAAGTTGTGCTCCTGGCACAGGAGAATCTCTCACAGGAATCAAGTACAAGAGCATCCATGTGGATAATGAATGCTGGTCTATTTCCCAGATGTATAACAAAGTTATGGGGAAAGTGGAGTCAGCTCACACTTCAAACATAGTCTATAGATTCTGATGATTAAATGCAATTTCTTCTCCAACATATTTTTCCTACTAGTGCATGCATTTGACTTGTAATTAATGCATCCTGGAATAATTTCTGGTTTATAATAAAGACCATGTAGTTTCACCAAATTTTAACATGTAATGTTTTTTTAAATAATAATTACAAGTATTTTTAAAAGTTTGTTACCGGGACAAAAATCCAAGATGCACTTGTTTTGTTTCACCTGTAGCATTGTCTATGTCTTTTGTACTTACAGCACAAAAGACTAAGTTTTACAGGCCACTGGGGTGAATTTGAGTAAAGCAACCCAACATATTTCCTAGAAATAAAAATGTAATTTTAAACTATAATAAATATAGCTGTGCAAAGAAGTAATCTAAAAACAAAAGCAATGGGCCAGCTTTAAAATTACAAGGTGGTTTATAAAATCTTAACATTGCTTTTTGAACATCTAATAATATTCATCTTGGCAATTACATCAGAGTGCAATTTATGGAAATGTATATGTACCCTTTTTGTGGTCAAATCAAATATATCTTTCAGATCTTGAATAGTCATATAATTTCTGCTATCCTTAACAGTTATAATCATTTTAGCACTGTATATTCATATTTTGTGTTTTTATTGCAAACAGAGACCTAAAACCATAATAAATAGCTGATGAGAAATATACAATGGAATCACTTTGGCAAACAATTAGGCAATTTATTTTCAAGTTAAACGCAAGCCTATCATGTGACTGAGCAATTTCATTTCTAGATATTCAGACAAGAGATAAGAGAACACTTTCACACACAAAAAACTTATGTGAAGATGTTTATAGCAATTTCTTTTCATCAAGGCCCCCAGTTGAAAATGTCCAAATGTCTATCCATCAACAAGATAATGAAAAGATTATTTGAGATATTTTCATATAATAAAACACTACTTGGCAATAAACAAGAACAACTTAGTGAAACATAAACAACATAGATGAATCTCAAAAGCATTATGCTGAGTGAAACAAATCAAATACTACAAGTATATTATGTGTTTCCTTGTATCTGAAGTGACATAGAAAAACTATTCTATTGTGATGGAAATCAGAACAGTGGTGGCCAACTGTGGGTGGTGGTTGACTAAAACAGAATGTGAAAAAACACATCTGGGATGAAGGATAATTGAGATGTCGTTTAGTAGGTGTATACACTGATCTAGGTTCATTAAATTACACACTTAGGATATGTGGTTTTCATTGTATGTAAATTTTATTTCAAGGAGAAAGTAAAAGAAAATATATGAAGTGATAAACAGGTACGAGGATGTACACTTCCTTAAGATTCCTAAAATGTACATAATTCTTATTCCAGGACTTGTACTTCTACTTCCTAAGGAAGGTATACAAAATATACCTCTTCATTGGTATATACATAAAAAGAGCTATATCCACTTATTAATTTAAACTTAAATCATTATATATTAGTGAAAATTGGAGCTAAATTAAACCCTCATTTATGCATTGAAACACTAAGCAAGCTGTAATCCCAGCTACTTGGGAAGCTGAGATGGGAGGATCACTTGAGCCCAGGTGGCAGAGACTGCAATGAGCCAAGGTCTTGCCACTGCACTCCAGCCTGGGCAACAGAGCCAGACCCTGTCTCAAAAAAACAAAAAGAATTTTAAAAAGGATATAAATAATTTCTCAATATATATTTTACACTCCTAAACTCCTTAACTTTGTTACCTGCTATCTGTGAATCCTTACCAGGTTACTTCATTCTCTCTGTAAATTGGTGATAACGATAATGTCTCATTGAGTTTTGTGAGTATTAGCTACATGTAAACTACATAAAAGTGACATGGAATACATAAGAGGTTTAAAACATAGTTATTAGACTTATTATTATTATTACCATGAGATTTGTAGGCTATGTTGAACAGGAGTGGGTCCCAAACAAAATTAAACTTTTATTAGGAGAAGTGAAATTTTCAGTGAGTAGTTAACTGATGGTGTCTTCTAGCAATACTTACTTCTTAAGATACTCTACTGAAACATAAGAGATTGGTTTATTTTTAAAGATGGTTAAGGCTGTCACTGATTGTATAACTTATAAAAATTACTTTGATGAAATTAACAACTCATTCCTTGGTTAGTCATTCAGCTTTTTGGTCACAATGGGCCTCATATGCCTCTCCTGAATGTTGTATGTAAAAGGACAAAATGGTAATGAGCAACTTTAGATGTGACTCACACAAACAATAAAATAAATTATTACAGTCCATCTGGATTCTTCAGTTGATCATTTTAGAGAATTAAATATAAAGCATTTGAAAAAATTCAAAAAGAGACTTTCAATACATGAGGTTGACTTTGGTAAGGAGAATAACAGCTTGAAATCTGTTATATCGTTTAAAAGAAATAAATTAATTAATTAAAATTGAGTGAAGATTGTAATTTCAGCACTTTGGGAAGTCCAGGCAGGCAGATGGCTTGAACTCATAAGTTCCAGACCAGCCTGGGCAACATGGCGAAATCCTGTCTCCACAAAAAATACAAAAATTAGCCAGATGTGGTGGTGTATGCCTGCAATCCCAGCTACTTGGGAAGGTGAGATGGGAGGATCATTTGAGCCCAGGAGGCAGAGGCTGCAATGAGCCAAGGTCTTGCCACTGCACTCCGGCTTGGGCAACAGAGCCAGACTCTGTCTCAAAAAACAAAAAGAATTTAAAAAATAATATAAATAATTTCTCAATGATATATTTTACACTCTTAAAGTATATTAACTTGCATAAATTTTTATTAGCTGAAAAAATAAGTATCCATAAAAGGATAATGGGACCACAATGTTGTTGGTTTAAATCAATCTGAATCTCTGGGACCTGGGTACCTTGGATGGGGGAACTCCAACTAATAATATCTCCCATGATTTACTTCTAAGTATATAAATAAATTAAAGCTTTTCTTCAGATGTCATTTAAAAAAATAAATGTTTATATAAAATAAAAATATTTAATGTTCAGTTATTGCTAACATATGTCATATTGCTTTATATACGTTTTAATAAGGGTAATTCTATGACTTTTCAACCATTCTTCCTCAGCTGAATGACACTTTTAATTGTGCACTCGCTCATTTGGGGTTTTAGTGTAAAATAAACAGATGATACTTTAAATAGTTAAGTAGAATTCTGCCACTCATTATTGAGCTTAACAGTTGTGTTGCCTTATTTGGATACATCACTTTTTTAGTGTCCAGAGATAGACTGACTTGGAAAATGTCTAAGTTCCAGCCAATAGTCATTTTGGGAAATACTTTGTACTTAAGAGAAGTAAGAGTCAAAAATTACTTAAGAAATTAATGAATGTGTATTACGGATTTAAAAATCATAATTTTAAAACTATTTTAGCTAAGTCCAGTTTATTGGAAAAAAAATTTATATATTCACCACTTTTTATTCCATAAGATTCATGCCTTAGTGCACATTAATGTCTACCTTTTAAAAGGCAGTTTATTTCCATTGCTACCTTGTATAATGGGAGGTCAGATGAAGTATTTGCATGTGGTAGCAAGTGCTGTGGTATAAGCCTTTTGTTTATTCAAAAAGTGTGAATAAACCAGTCACCATAGCAGTCATTGGGAATACAAATTTCTAAAGAATCCACTTCCTGAAATAACTTTGAGTTGGATGCTGAGAATTAAGATTGTCCCACAAAATATCACAATAAACTTACAAAGAACCTGTTCTTTTTTCTTTACTGAGGGATGGGGGAAAAGAAGATTCAAGGGGAAGGGAGCAACACACTATTTTAAGTGTGGTAAAATAATATCAAAATTGAAGGCTCAGAATAATTTCTTTCCAAAATTGACCAGGCAAGTTAATATTTAAAATAGATTGACTAATTTTAATAAGTGGGAACATGTTCTTCACCACATCCCATGAACACCAGTACCCTTTTACAAGTATATATACCAAGGGCCACAGAGATTAATTTTTCATAGGATATTTTTGTCTTTGTCCTAAAATATTATTTTGTGGATCAAAAATAGAATTATTTGTTAATAACATGTCTTGAATCCCATTAGACTGAAACTAATTTTGGCCACAAATTATATATTATGCTATCTAGGCTTTGACCTCAATGCTTGGAGCCAGAGTTGAAGCAGAGCCCTCCTGCTGAATGTGATCAGGCTCTCTCCTCTACTCCAATCGCTAACCCTATATATCTGGATACATTTCTTGACTCCATTATCTACTTCAAATGCTCACATTCAATCAACCATCATATGTAACACTGCCACGTTTTCTTTGTCTCATGAGTGTCCAAAGCTCTCCATCCCCAGTAGTATCACTACTGTAGTTCTGAAACTTACCATTTCTCTCGTAGATTTCTACTGCAGCCTTTATTCCATTTCTACTGCACACGGGTTGGTGCCAGCATGGAAAGCCCTGGAGGCTTGCTACTTTGGTCAGGCTCCTTTAAACCAAAAAGGCCTACACTCGAGGGCATTCCAGCTTGTTGGCATTTGATATGACAGTCTTCTCAGTCAAGAATTAAAGCCTTATTAAATCTTTACATTCCGAATCTCAGAAAATAGGCCTTGAAGTAATTAACAACAGATCTTTTTTTTTCCTTTTGAAATATAGTTACTTCACCTGTTACTTCTGATAAGGTAGAACCTTCATATTTAACAATTAATAAAAAAGAAATTACATAATATTTACAAAGTGCTAATTTCTGCAGGGGACATTAGGAAGGCATTGATTGTATATTGAACAGCATAACTTTTATTTGACAGAAGCATAAAGTATCTCCTATAAGAAAAACAGTATTAAATAGAATGAAGCCAGCACACACACACCAGCAGCCCAGGATCTGGCGAGGCAGCACATTAACAGCATGGAGTCAGCCTCAGCATGCTGTGAACATATTCAAAGCAGCCTCATGAAAGCCCCAGGACTGCTGGGCCAGCAGCTGCTCACCAAGGAAGCTCCTGCTATTATAGGGCAATCTTTTTCAGTTATCCATACAATCTTTTTATAGCACAGGGCTCCATTGCCACAAGGGCTCATCACCAGTAAGGGACTGATTGAGCAGAGAACTACTAAACATAAATAGCGCCTAGTTAGGTGGACACACAGGGCCATGAAAAAAGCAATCCTGTGTATCAATATAGGAAGCATCTTTCTATTTCCATCCAAATCCAATCATGGCAAAGATGTCTGAACAATGCAAATTAACCAGAAAACACATTTTAAACCCTTAAGAAATAAATACATACAATAAGATGATTAGAAAAATAATTATTTTAAAGCACACTTCATCACACACTTCCTGTCACTCTAAAGAAAAGTTGTATTCCTGAATACTTTATGATGCCTTTCTCAGTCAAGAGAAAACAGGATATATTTTGCAAATGTAGTGTAAGATTAACTAATACTTCCAGAAATGGAAAGAAATCGGGAGATGTTGATTCCCTGATGTTCCATAGATTATCTAGGTGACTTGACACAAGTCACTTACATGTAAAATAAAGATAATAGCTGCTCTACACTGATTACCTCAGAATTGTTTAGACAGCAAATGAAATCATACAGATGAAGTCCGTTATATTTTATAAAGAGCTATAAAAATATAAGGTTTTAATACATGGCTATAACTAAAGTAATCCCCTGATCCTTTTAGAACAATTATCTATATTTGTATTTCTGGGATAACATATAATTAATATACAGTATAAGGCTAAATAAACATTTTATAATATTTTTCAATTTTAGAAGCTAAGGAATACCACCTATGTATATAGAAAATACACTTGGTTTTTGAAAAATATATATAGCCTGCTTTTTGCTTCCATCATATAAAATCCTTATATGTTGACTGCTTCATATGCATATGTTATTGTTTTTGTAGTGCCTGTATTTCCAAGTCTGACTACATATCAATCTCATGTTCTCACAAATTTACCTTAAAATATTCTCTTTAAAAATCTGTACAATTAAATTTTGTATTTTTGTCTCAACGTAATGGTTAACTCTCTTGATGTTAATTTTATAACCTACAAATGAATCCAAACATATATGTTTCTTTTTATAGCCCTGCATTCATTAACCAATGTTTCTAGAATATGCTAGGTGAAACTGACATTTTTGGAATAAACTGCTATAAGAGGGATTATTATAAGTATCTCTGATGTACACATACACACCTGTACATGCACACAAACACCCACGCACACGCACACATGCACACCACAGAGAAGAAAGGGTGTGATCCAGCTCTCTTTCCAAATGCGCATCCAGTTAGCATTGCATGTAGCAATGCTCTGTCTCATAAGCTTATTGTACACAAAGGACAATCCAGAAAATTTAATTTAATTTTTTAAATTAAATCTTGATTTCTATTTAATTGCACACTACACCTTCTTCAGTGCTGAAACATAATGAGCAGGAAGCAATTTCAAACGTGCTAAAGGTCTTGCACTGCTCCAGTGTGGAACTAGTTTCCATAGCAACTGGCATACCACCCTCTATTTATTCCAAATAAATGACAAATCAGAAGTGCAGCTGTAATATCGGGGGATTCCATTTCTCCCAACACAATATAAAGCTACACATACTTCTACTAGTATGGTTGCTGCTTGCTATAACCTAATAAGTGAAAAAAGGAGGCTTCAAAACACAGTCTGTGGCAGCAGCTTTCTGCAGTGTGACGTCTGTTATAGTAACCTTGACTTCTAATTCTGGAAAATGCCCTTGGATGAGAAAGCAAAACAGAAGGCATTATTTTAGATATGTTACACTGTAAATGAGATTTGTTTGTCTTAACCTAAGAAGCGAATCAGATTCCAAATTACATCATCTAATAGCTACTGCTGCTAGATGCCCTTATTAGGATTATTAATCTGGAAACCCAACATCTGCAAAATGCTAACCTGGCCTATTAAGCTAAACAAAGGCTTTAAGGATTAGCTGATTCCGTTTTGTCATCTCCATCATGCTTTCTGTTAAATGAGTCTAACACAGAAAATAAGAAGAGAGGTTGGTGAGAGGCCATCAAGCTGGTCAGTGACAGTACAGGTGAGTATCAGTCCTATCTCATGGAAAATCTGCACTCCCACACAAGCATGCACATGAAATCCTTGCCTTTTGTGTACAAACACACCCACACCCACTGACACACACACACACACACACACACACACACTCTCTCTCTCTCTCTCCTTTTGAACACCTGAGCTATAGTGCTTGAGGAAAAAAAATACCTGGACCATTTAATTTGTAAGTCTCATAAAATCTAACTGTTATAAATGTTCAAAGCATACTTTGAAACAGAAAATGAAAATAAATTTTACACCATTTTCTCATAAAAGCTGACAATGTACACTCAGAAATATTGGCATCTTTATTAGTTGAAAAATATGCTTAAAGATTTTAGGTATAAATCACCAGCATAATTCTGATGAGATTGTTTGTGACCAGTTATTACCAAAAAATCTATTTTTCATTTACAAATTGGAAAGATATAATTATTAATTAAATGCTAATTAAAACATACACACACACACACACACACACACACATAAACCCACATACTCATGTGTTTTGTTGTAGTTTATCAACAATGAAAGCTAGGGGCCTCCAGAAGAGCTCGGATCTGTGGCCTGTTACCTTCTGCCTGTTCATACACTGCGAAATGTGCTACATTCTGGTGTCAGCCGTATATCACCATGTTCATTTTGCCCATTGTGTGTCTGCAAGACTGTCCTTTGTTCATATGCACAGATGAATTAATGGAGCTATTTTACCAATGGACTATTAATCCTTTATAAGTTTTCAGCATTACTGTTCTTTGACACTCTCACTTGTTTTTATCACAGCAATAAATGCAGAAAATCTAGAGAGAACATAGTTCATTTTGAGATTCTTTAGAAATCATTGTCAAAAGTCCTAAATATGCTAAAACATATATTTCTTCATAAACAGTAGTTAGAACAAAATACCCTTTACTTAAAAATGAAGATAGTACATAAAGCCATAAGCTCATATTTAGCAAAGCCTCTCATCAAGACTTGGCAGAATATCAACTCTATGCTAATAAGTCATTAAATATTGATTTATTGCTAAAATAGTGTGTTAAGATTTAATCAAATAGCAACAGATAAATCAAGTTGCCATATAATTAACTAAAAATTACGTAAGCATCCAATACGTACATTTAGCAAAATCTTGTTTTTAATTAACCACCTACACCTATATTAAATTTAATGAAAGTTGATATAAAATTCTAGACTTGGCTATTTTACAAGAGCAAAACTGAAAGTTACCTTTGAGTTGTCTATTTTTAATAGAATGAATGTAAACAAGATTGTAGTGGGCATATGTAAACACAATGAAAGAGGTTTTTATTTAGTAAATGAAGCAAATTTTACATGCAAAAAGTTGCTGCTACCCACGGATTCAGTTTAGAGCCCTGAACAACTGAGGCTTTTGGAGTCAGTTCTTGCTCTGACACTAAGAGGTTTGGTTTGTTTGAGCAATTTCTTGAACATCCTGTTATTAGTCCCGTGCTCTAGAACATGGGGCAAGAAATATCTGTTATAGTGTTACTGTTATGAGTAAGTGAGGAAACTGAGTAAAGCATCTTCCCAGTGCCTGGCATGCTGTGGGCAATTAATGAGGTTCTTTGTCTGTCTCCTGCCTTCTTCAAACACAACCATAGGCCTGGCCAGAATTTTAAAGTTATTGAAATTTATTCTTCCTAATTTTATACCTGGTCCCTTCTCCATTAGCTGTCCTGCTATTTCTCATGTTCTATCCCATCCTCAAAGATTCTTTCTCCTTAAAATTCATTCATAGGCTTCATAGGCTATGGGACATGGAGGAAGTAAGGAGATGTTTTTGTTTTTTAACAACAAATTTAGACTTATATAAATTTTATAAAAATAAATTCAAGTAATACTAAGGTTTATGAAGTAAAATGTTCATATTCTCATTATACTTGCTCTTTGTTATCTTTATCATGATTATATAAGTACATAGTTTGAAAAACTTAAATTAAGTGTATGACTAAAAAGAGGCAACTTTTCTGAATATATATATAAATATATACATGATCTTCCTGTGTATTTGCCATAAGCAATGATTTTCAGCTCTTTAATTCCTCCATTTATTTACTGCCATGCTGTTCACAATTGTGCTTCCATTGTCATCTTTATCTTTTTAGTTTTCAATATTAACATATTGATTCCCTACATGAAGATGTAAATGTCTATTTTGCTACCCTAACCCTATACACACACACACGTCTTCTCTGCCCAACCTCCAAAATAATTTTACTGCACTTTCGGTGAATTCAATACTTAGCATTTGTTATTTAATGTTTATACAACTTTTTGTTGTCATGGGGATTTAACATTGTGTCTTTTTTTGCCTTGCCTATTTACTATATCAAATACATCAAGAAACTTATTTTTCTTTTTTTCTTGGAGATATCTTTTCTGGAGGCTGTTTCTTCCTATTCAAGTGTGGATAGGACTTGTGTCTGTCTAAGCTGGATGCATACCTGCAGAGGTGCAGTAATCACCACTGACAAGCACCACTGAGGTGCTTCATCCCTATGTGGGATTCCTCTCTTTGTCTCTCCCTTGATTACATTACATTGTATAAGACTCTTCCTCGCTAGTAGACCTGCTCTTGAGTTTCTCCATGCTGTGTGAAGAAGAGGCGGTGCTGGAAAAGTTCATGTGGCTAGGGCAGGGCAAGGGTGAGGGTTAGGGCCTGTTCAGAACTGGGCTGCACAGCAGAAGGTGAGTGGCAGGCGAGGGAGCATTACTGCCTAAGCTCCACCTCCTGTCAGATCAGCGGTGGTCTTAGATTTTCATAGGAGGGTGAACCCTATTGTGAACTGACCCACACATGTGAAGGATCTAGGTTGCACACTCCTTATGAGAATCTAATGCCTGAAAACAGTTTCATTCATTTCCCACCCCCGCCCCGCAAGATCCCACACCCCTATACACCCCATCCATGGAAAAAATGTCTTCCACAAAACCGGTCCCTGGTATAAAAAGTTTAGGAACCTCTGGGCTAGGGATTATGGTAGCCTTTCGGAGCTTATGGAAGTCTCTAGTCAACAGTCAATATCCTCGATTCTACAACTGTAAGTGAGGAATTCTACCAACAATGCTAGTGTGTTTGGAAGCACAGTCTTCCTCAGTCAAGCCTAGGGATGTAAATACAGCCTAGCTAACATCTTTTTTTTTTTAAGACAGGGTATTGCTTTGTCACCGAGGCTCGAGTGCAGCTGTGCAATCATAGCTCACTGAAGCCTGGAACTTCTGGGCTGGAGCAATCCTCCTGCCTCAACATCCTGAGTAGCTGGGACTACAGGTGTGTCCCACCACACCCATTTCCAACTGACATGTTGATTGTAGCCATATTCGACCCTAAACTAAGGATCCAGCCATGCCATGCCAGGACTCCTGACCCAGAAAATCTGCAAAATACCACATATGTGTGCTTTTAGCTAGTAAGTTTGTAGTAATTTGTTAGCAGTATAGAAAACGAATACTTCTTTTCTTTCCAAATTATCTTTCCTATTTGTCCATTTTGACACCTACACTCAAATTAAAGGACTTTTTCTCAAATATCACATGATCCTCAGCTATTTTCTTATATTTAATCATTCCCCAAAAAGATGAGAGAATTTGCACATATAAAGTTTTTGGAAGCTTTGACACAAGGTTCTCACCACCACCCTAGAGCTAGGGAGATGGCTCTATCCAGGAATAAAACACTGGTTTGTTCAAGCAGGATACTATGTGATATTAACTTCTCACTTCTATTTCAACGTTAATCCATAGGGGTAACAGAATAAAGTATCAACTCTGTATTAAAGAACCTCTAACTAAGATGCCAGGAGAAAGTACTTTAGGCTGTGCAATATCAAGGCCACATCCTAGTCAGTATTGTCCTTACTTATCCTAAATATTGGCTAAATCTTTCATCTTGAAAATTCTTTTAGTCAGTATTCGATAGAGTATGCCTCAGTAAAAAATTAATCTAAGTAGCTTAACACTATAAAACATTACAAAAGATTAATTCTCATGGACACATCTGATATAGGTGAGGTGATGTGATGGGTCAGTAGTTTTCGATGTATGGAATATTCATTTCTTGTTTGTGGAAATATATATGATACAGATGTTTTGGAAAACAGTTAACAGTTTCTTATAAAGATACTTTTTTTTGTGAGTTAAAAAAAAATCAGACTCCTAGCAATGATTGAAGAAAAATGTGTAACAAAAAGACTTGTCCACAAAAAGACCTTTTTATATGATGTCCATGGAAGTTTTGTTTACAGTAGTCAAACTTGCAAATAAACCAAATGTTTATCAACTAATCAATGAATTATTCATACAGTGGAATATAGAACTCCACAATAAAGAGGAATATACTACAGATACATATAAAAATAGGAATGGGCCAGGCACGGTGGCTCACGCTTCTAATCCCAGCACTTTGGTTGGCTGAGGCGGGTGGATCACAAGGTGAGGAGATCAAGACCATCCTGGCTAACACAGTGAAACCCTATCTCTACTAAAAATACAAAAATTAGTTAGGCATGGTGGCATGTGCCTGTATTCCCAGCTACTTGGGAGGCTGAGACAAG
Organism: Symphalangus syndactylus; assembly: GCF_028878055.3. Taxonomy (NCBI): domain Eukaryota; kingdom Metazoa; phylum Chordata; class Mammalia; order Primates; family Hylobatidae; genus Symphalangus; species Symphalangus syndactylus. Next base: position 84,618,099 of record NC_072438.2, on the reverse strand, counting down.
GGAATCACTTGAACCAGGGAGTCGGAGGTTGCAGTGAGCTGAGATCATGCCACAGCATTCCTGCCTGGCGACAGAGCGAGACTCCGTCAAAAAAAAGGAATGAATCACAAAAGAATTTTGCTAAATAAATGTGAAAAGACAACTACAAAAGACTATATGCTTTATGATTTCATTAAATTAAATTCTATAAAAGGCAAAAGTATAGTGACAGCTGATTAGTGCTGCCTGGGGCCATGGAAAAGGGAAGAGACTGCAAAGGAGATCATGGGAACTCTTTGAAATGATGCAAATATCCTATCCTATATCTTGATAGCTGTGATGGGTACAAGGATTTAGACATCGAATTTTACACTGAAAGTCATGGAGGCTGAGGTGCAGTGTCTCAAGCCTCTAATCCCAGCACTTTGGGAGGCCAAGGTGGGCTAATCGCTTGAGCTCAGGAGTTTGAAATCAACCTGAGCAACATGGCAAAACCTTGTCTCTACAAAAAATACAAAAATTAGCCAGGCATGGTTGTGCACATCTGTAGTCTAGCTACTCAGGAGGCTGAGGTGAGACGATGGCTTGAATTCAGGGGGCAGAGGTTGCAGTGAACTGAGATCACACCCTGCACTCCAGCCTGGGTGACAGAGCAAGATCCTGTCAAAAAAAAATAAAAATTAAAAAAAGAAATCCTTGAATTTCGGGGTGAAAAGTCTTATAGGATAGGCAGATTTTAATCTTTTTTCCATTCTAAAAGTCTACATATCCCTACATATGCAGACTCAGGCAACAGGGTGAACACAGAATTGAGCCTGCGCACTTTGTTCCCCAAAGTAGCAAACAGATAAGAAGCAATTCTCACACACATGGCATGGTGACAACGGCTGGGAAAGAAGTACTTTATCTTGAGAGCAGCTTGGAGTGGGGACACTCAGATAATGTTTCAGCGGAGGCTCCTTTAGACCAATTTCTGAGCCTTCAAAAGAAGAGCACAAGAATAAAAAAGACAAATTGAGAAAGTGATGAAGTTCTAGAGCTATAACTGGACAGTGTAAAGAAAAAAGTATTATGTTATTACAGAACCTTTTTCTTCCCGTCTGGTGTAGCCTTGGAAACAAAAACCTATTAAAGTGCATTCATTTATTTTTTAAATTATGAAACAAAGACATTACTTTTAATGTCTAAAACACTAATTATATTAAAGTTTAATTACTGTAGCGACTACTACAGCAGAATGTAGTTATAGGCAAAAATGTTGCCTACTCAGCAGGTGCTGTTTTCCAGGGGATAAAAAATCTTACACCTCAGTTGCTCTGAATAAATACTTCAGGGGTGCTACAGCATCATCTTTTAGTGATTGATGCAATCAATGTTTCTTCCTAATGTTTCCAATTAAGATAAGTTGTCATCCAGATTTGTTGCAGCTTTTAATTAGCATGCCAGAGCTGTCTTTAGAATAAAATTCTGAATGTATGTTTTTGAAGTAACTTTTAAAACTTTAAGGTGTTTTAAAAGAAAGAAAATGTGGCATTTATTTTTAAATTATGACATAATGATATGAATAATTATTTACAGAGATGATATATAGAGAAGATTTAAAATTTTTTTTTATTTCAACAGTTTTGGGGGAATAGGTGGTTTTTGGTTACGTGAATAAGTTCTTCAGTGGTGATTTCTGAGATTTTGGTGCACCCATTACCTGAGCAGTATATACTGTGCCCAGTGTGTCACCTGTTATCACTCACCCCACTCCCACCCTTTCCCTGGAGTCTCCAAAGTCCATTGTATCATTCTTATGCCTTTGCATCCTTGTAGCTTAGCTCCCACTTGTAAGTGAGAACATACGATATTTGGTTTTCCATTACTGAGTAACTTCACTTATAATAATGGCCTCCAGCTCCATCTAGGTTACTGTGAATGCCATTATTTTGTTCCTTTTTATAGTCAAGTAGTATTCCATGATGTGTGTGTGTATATATATATATATGAAACATTTTTTTCCACTTGTTGGTTGATGGCCATTTAAGCTGGTTCCATGTTTTTGCAATTGTGAATTGTGCGCTACAAACGTGTGTGCAAGTGTCTTTTTTCATATAAATGACTTACATAAGATACATTTCTATTCTACATATAAAATTACCTAATATTAGCTGGGTGCCGTGGCTCACGCCTGTAATACCAGCACTTTGAGAGGCCAAGGAGGGTGGATCACGAGATTAGAAGTTGGAGACCATCCTGGTCAACATGGTGAAACCCCATCTCTACTAAAAATACAAAAATTAGCCGGGCATGGTGGCACGCACCTGTAATCCCAGCTGCTCGGGAGGCTGAGGTAGGAGAATTGCTTGACCCCGAGAGGAGGAGGTTGCAGTGAGCTGAGATGGTGCCACTGCACTCAAACCTGGGCAACAGAGTGAGACTCTGTCTAAAAATAAATAAATAAATAAATAAATAAATAAATAAATAAATAAATAAACCTTGTATTTTCATTAGAGCAAGAACAAAATAAATCTAACCTTTAAAAGTTATTAATTAAAAAACTATTATTTTAGCTTTAGAGGTACATGTGAAGGTTTGTTACATGGGTAAACTCATGTCACAGAGATTTGTTGTACAGATTATTTCGTCACCCAGGTACGAAGCCCAGTACCCAATAGTTATCTTTTCTGCTCCTCTTCCTCCTCTCACCCTCCACTCTTAAGTAGGCCCCAGTGCCTATTGTTCCCTTCTTTTGTTCATGAGTTCTCATCATTTAGCTCCCACTTATCAATGAGAACATACGGTATTGGTTTTCTGTTCCTGCATTATTTTGCTAAGGATAATAGCCTCCAGCTCCATTCATGTTCCCGAAAAAGACATAATCTTGTTCTTTTTTTGGCTGCATAGTATTCCATGGTGTATATGTACCCACATTTTATTTGATGGGCATTTAGGTTGATTCCATGTCTTTGCTATCATGAATAGTGCTGCAATGAACTTTCACATGTATGTGTCTTTATGGTAGAATGACTTATATTCCTCTGGGTATATACCCAGTAATGGGATTGCTGGGTGGAATGGTAGCTCTTCTTTAGCATTTTGAGGAATTACCATACTGTTTTCCACAATGGTTGAATGAATTTACACTCCCACCAACAGGGTATAAGAGTTCTCTTTTCTCTGCAACCTCAGCATCCGTTATTTTTTGACTTTTTATTAGTCATTGGGACTGGTGTGAGATGGTCTTGTTGTGGTTTTGATTTGCATTTCTCTAATGATCAGTGATATTGAGCTTTTTTACACATTTGTTGGCCGCATGTATGTCTTCTTTTGAAAAATGTCTATTCATGTTCCTTTGCCCACCTTTTAAAGGAGTTGTTGGTTTTTCTCTTGTAAATTTTCCTGTGTTCCTTATAGATGCTGAATATTAGACCTTTATCAGATGTGTCATTTGCAAATATTTTCTCCCATTTTGTAGGGTGTCTGTTGACTCTGTTGATAGTTTCCTTTGCTGTGCAGAAGCTCTTGAGTTTAATTAGATCCCATTTGTCAAGTTTTGCTTTTTTGTGATTGTTTTTGGTGTCTTTGTCATGAAATCCTTTTCAGCACCTATAACCAAAAGTTATTCATTATGTAAGAGTTTACTACTATGTTGTCCTTGAATCCCCTAAAATAGGTTGCAAAGCTATATATATGAATCCATTTTCCTCACATAAAAGAATTTCAGTATTGCAGGTGATATTGGAGGCTTGAAGGTGCCTGCAACCTAAAGAGAATTAGCATTTGCTAATAACAAAATGAGAAACTACTTTAAGTGTCATCTTTATTTATATCAATCAACATTTTGTGCCTTGGTGCTAAAATGGTCTGGAACATTACCTAAAACGTAAATGTGACTTTAAATTTAAACCTATTCATTGGTCCCAATAATAAAATATGTAATAATAACAGCAAATATTTTATAGCGAGTGCCATCTGCCAGACAATATCCTAAGTATTTCATACATAGAATCTCAGCTATCTGCTGCAATAACCTCATGGACTAGGTGTAGAATCATCACGCTTCTCAGATGAGGACATTAAAATTTAAGTGGCTTGCCAAGATGAGGCAGCTAGCAGCTGTCACAGTAGTAGTGCTAGAGCCAAGAGTCAAACCCTTGCTCCAGAGGCTGCTTTGAACCAGCACATACAGTTGTCTTTTAAACTATGTGTGCTTTCAAAAGTATTCCTTTCAAAAATTCATACTATGTCTACATGTATTTTTAAAATCAATTTGGTCATCAGAATGCAATCTACCTGGGTTAATGTCATAACAGGTATTATCATTTATACTGACAAGCATTCTCAGCTTCAGTAATCAACTCTGATGTTGAAAAAAAATTAAATATATATGTATATTGATTTTTAAATGTACCTTCTGTTAGGACAAAATGGAATGAAGTGATTCTTTATATGACTCTTCTACTTCTTTGCATTGTAGTATAGCCAAAGGATAATCTGGATTGATCCTTTATTTTGGTGGTAAGTTACACATTTGCAAACACGATAATAACTATGTAAAGTTCTTCTATAACTTTTTATATGTCTTTATTAAATTATTGTTGCTTTTCATTTGTTCTACAAGAGCCACATTATTTAATTTCCCTTACATTTAGCTTGATAATGACTATATCCTTGAACTGATGATAGTATTTTAGGGATAAGGCAGCTATTTAAGAGCTCCAAATGACATCATATGCAATGAGAGAAGCTTTGGCCAATATTAATCTTCATAGGGCTGGGTATCCTTCTACAGTAGAAGCTGAAATATTCATTCCTCTATAAAAATTGTTTCATATGTTAAGTATCTACTTATACAACAGTAATATAGTATGTAGCTAAGAAATGCTTTCTGGCTCCCACACAAAAAGACTTAAAAGATTTTTACCTTAAATTTTCATTGTCTGAAAGGTAAGTTATAACATCTTGAGGGTTTTCTTGTGTTTGAGACATCATGGAGATCATTTCTTATCACTGAGCAATATTTTATGCAATATTTTATAAAGCTTGAATTGATAGAGAATTTAGAATTTTGGTCTTAATTTTTTTTAATCACCATTTTAAGTGAGTTGACTAATGAGAAGACAGAATTTTTTTTTTCTTTTACTCAAGACATTTTTTTTTTAAGACATAGGGTCTTTTTCCCATCACCCAGGTTGGGCTGGAGTGCAATGGCACAATCACAGCTCATTGCAGCCTCTAACTTCTGGGCTCAAGCCATCTTCCCATCTCGGCCTCCCAAAGTGCTAGCATTCCAGGTGTGAGCCACCACACCTGCCAAAAATCTTCTAAATAATGTTAAAGAAATCCTTACACAATCTAAAATACTGCAAAATTGTGGTGTTCTAATTTATAAAACTATAGAAGTTGAAACGAGGATGGAAGAGACTAGATTTTCTCAGGTAGACCAGGGTCTAGAAATCACAGATGTAGCCGGGCGCGGTGGCTCACGCCTGTAATCCCAGCACTTTGGGAGGCGGAGGAGGGTGAATCACAAAGTCAGGAGATTGAGACCATCCTGGCCAACATGGTGAAACCCCATCTTTACTAAAAATACAAAAGTTAGCTGGGTGTGCTGGCAGGCGCCTGTAGTCCCAGCTACTCTGGAGGCTGAGGCAGGAGAATCGCTTGAACCCAGAAGGCAGAGGTTGCAGTGAGCCGAGATCACGCCACAGCCCTCCAGCCTGGCAACAGAGCAAGACTCCGTCTCAAAAAAAAAAAAAAAAAAAAAAAGAAGAAATTACAGATGTTCCTCAATTTACAATGGGGTAATGGGGTAATGTCCTGATAAACCCATTGTAAGTTGAAAATATCATGTTGGAAATGCATTCAATACGCTTAATCTACCAAATAGCAAAGCCTTAAACATACACAGAACAGTTATATTTAACCTACAGTTGGGCAAACTCTATTGGCCACATAGCCCACTGCAGAATATCAGTTGTTCTGGGAGTTGCAGGTTATTGCCATGGTCCAGCATTATGAGAGTGTATCCTGTCACATGTTGCTAGCCCAGGAAAGGATCAAAATTCAAAACTTGAAGTACAGTTTCTACTGAAAGCATATTATTGTTGAATCATTATAAAAATCCTAAATTGAACTATCGTAAGTTGAGGACCTTCTGTAATGAAATTTTAAATGTATGTAATTCTAATATATATCAAATTTTCAAATGAAAATAATAGCTATATACATGTGTATATTTTGTTAATTTATCAGAACCACTGACCTGGTCCAGTTTTTTCATTATATAAGAACACATACAATTCAAGAGAAGTTAAATGACTTTTCTGATAAGTAAAGAAGGACTGGATCTAAGACTAGTAGGGTTTTTTTTTTTTTTCCAAATTTGCAGGTCTATCTGTATATCGGTAATTTCTCACTGTTATGTTTTTAATTTCTATATATAATATTTGGACTTGCACTTTCTGCAGAATTCTGCAATTTGTTATGCTTGATCTCAAAATGATTTTAATCATAGTATTTTATGACTGAATCTTTGACTTACTTTAAATATTTTTATCATGGAGAAAATAACCTAACTATATTGATTTTATAAAGTATCATTCATTTAGTTTTTCCTGGATGTCATACTTTAAAAGTAATAGGATAAAGTTTTATTTGGCATAGAACAAAATTGCCAATTTGAAAAGAGTATTAAAATCCTTTGACATTTTAAAATTTGAAATGATCCTGAAAATCAAAATTGCTTCTCATAGTTTCAGCCAATATCAAGAGCCTTCCTGTAGTGTGATGAAGTAATTGTGTCATCTGAGTTTCACTTATTCATCTCATCTTATTTGATCTCACTATTGCTATAAACTTTAACCTCGAAAAATTCTCATCTATATCCACATAATTTTTGTTCTTTCAAGTTTTATGCCACTTTACAGTACATGAAAGCTTTAAGTGGGTTTTGATACTTTGAGAGATAGTTAAGTCTGAAATGTGAAGGCTTCATCATAAAAGATTATCATCTTCACGATACAAAGGGAGAAAGTGTTACATATTGTACTACTATTGAGGGAGAACTCTCTATGTAGAGGACACTTTGAAAAGCATCCCAAACTCCATCTCATGGCACATGCAGCTCATCAGTAACTTGGCACTGACGCTTGTCACTTCTCAAGTCCTGCCTCTCCCATTTTCTTCATTTTATATTCTGTATTTCAGTCCATAGTTGTTGGCCAAATTGATTTCACATTTCTTACCATTAGCATGATACTGCACCTACCAAATGGTTTTTCACTCTTCTATTTATATGCCAACCTTCTCATTAGACTTTATTTAAATTCAGAGACTAAATTGTGTTGTCTGTTCCTTCCTGACCACATTCCAGGTTACAGGACGGTGACTGCCACACGTTAAGTGCTCATTAGTTAGAAACTGAGTGTCTTAGGAAGACTATAGATAGAATTTGATCAGAATTAATACTATGAAAAGATTACTTGGATGAAGCGGTGAAAGAGGACAGGCTTTAGAAAATGAGAAAAAGCCTTGTTGTAGAAAAGAACGTTTGTGTTATGCCTCAAATGATGAATAGGACATTCGTGGAATAAAATGCTAGAAAATGGACTTGAAAGGAAATATTGAACAAAGATAAATAATCAAGAAAGCATGTATAAGAAAGAAGAATTACTCCTATCCAGCTAGAATAGCAGGAAGAAAATGAAAGGCAAAAAGGTCAAGACTATACTTTAGAACACTCTGGGGTTTAAGAGTTAGGATTTATTTTGTAGATAATGTAGTAATTGTATTTGGATATTGCATAAGCGTAAATGAAAAACCATTGAAGAATTAGTCTATCATTTTTTTAAATGTAAAAAGAGGATAATTAAAACAGCATCTAACAGAATGCCTTGCATACAGCAGGAACTCAACGTATTTTTGTTGAACAATGAATGAATCAATGAGCCGTATTTCAGAAAAAATAATTTTTGCAGAATGTGGAGTAAGGAGGAAAGTTGAGAGACTATTAACAATAGTTAACCTGGATTCCGTCTTCATCCTAAAGAAGGTAATAGCAAAATGGACTACACACTTTTAGTGATGAGCATGAGTCAATTCCCATCAACACAAGGTGTTATGAACTAAATGTGTACCCCCAAAATTCACATTGTCGAAGCCCTAACCCCAAGGTGATCATATTAGAAAGTGGGGCCTTTGGCAGGTAATTAAGTTTAGATGAGATCTTGTAAGTGTGGCCCTCGTGATGTGATTAGTGTCCTTAGAACAAGAGGAAGAGACACCAGAACTTCTCCTTTAAACCACTTGAGTGAGAAAGGGGCTATATATGCAAGTCAGCAAGACCTCATCACACCTTGACCACGCTGGCACCCCGAACTCAAACTTCCCAGCATCCAGAACTGTTGTTTAAGCCACCTGATCTATTTTGTTACAGCATCTTTCTATGGTCTGAATTTTGGTCACCCTCCCCCTAGAGTAAGCTTTTACCAGACACCAAATCTGCTAGTGCCTTGACCTTGAAATCCTCAGCTTCCAGAACTGTGAGCAATACATTTCTGTTGCTTATAAATTACCCTATCTAAAGTATTTTTTATGGCAACCCAAAAGAACTAAGACACAGCTTAAACTGACTAAGTTACAAGGATTACCCAATAAAAATGTATGTTACTGGGCTTGCAAAAATATGGAACAGGTATTAGCCATGAACATGCATAAAAATGTTCAGGCCTGTCTGGCCCATAAAATCTATATCACTTATGAATAGAAATGTATTTGATTGACTTGCTCCCTTTTCATCTTTTTGGATATGCAATGCTTATACATAAGAGGAATATAAATATTACATACTGTTTTTCGGTCTTTGTTAACTTCACCTCAATTGTCTCTTCAATAGAATTTAGATACAATTTCAGTAAAATAATTGTGTGTGTCCTTGACCAGCCATTCTATCATATCGATTTACTGGAAATAAGTTTCATTTATATTCTTTGTTATTTATGTTTGACACATTCCCAAGTTAGTTGGATTAGGAAAAAATTCACTTATCACTTCTGAGTTAATGAACTGGAGAAACATTTTTCTCTTTATGGTTTTAAGTCTTTCTGCCTAATTACTATTTTCTAATAAGCTAATTTTTTTATGTGGCAACATGATGATTAGGACTATACCTTTCTATATCTTTGTCCTTTATTATTGCCTGGAGGTCGATAATTCAGAAATACGATCTTTTTCTCAGACCTTCAAATTTCTCCCATGATAGGAATTTTTGCCTTTATTTTTCATGTGGTATCCATGGTCAGGGGTTAATAAATGAAAAAAGATTGTATAGAGATTCCTTATACCTATTCCACAGTTTCCCATAACTTAGTTCTCCTCATTCTTTATCTAGATGTGTGTAAGTTCAATAGTCTTCTTCCTTGGCTCTCTGTGCTCATTAGCTTTCGTAACTGAGGCATAAGAATCAAGTAGACTATATAGAGAGAGAGCATTGCCTCTGAAGCCAAATATTCTGGGTTACTATTTTGTCTCTGCTACTTTCTACTTCTGGAATCAAGCTGTTTCTAGACCTCTTTGGAGCTAAGTTTCTTTACCTCTAAAAAGTGCATTACAATAGTACCCTTCTCATAGGGTTTTTGTGCAATTAAATGAGTTCAAACATATGAAGCGCCAAGAACTATGCTATGTGTTTACTATTAACGTGACTCTGAGATTTCTCTGTCATCAATGTTTTATCTCCTTTTTGTTCATTTTCTTACATATTTCTTACACTTCTGTTCTTTCAGATTTAACTTTCATGCTAATAATTCTCAAAGCATTTTTCTAACTCCACCTCATAGGTTGGCTACAATCCATATTTCTACCTAGAATATCTTGACTGAATTCTGAAATTTAATATGCTTATAGTTGGCAAATTATTCCTAACCCAAGTTATGAACCTTCCCTGTTTCACTGTGTTACTACCACTAAGTGTTTGATTGTTAGTTTAGAAAGCTAAAGTCATCCCCTCATGTGTTATATCAAATTTATGTTTTTCATTCTCTCAAAGATCTTATGTTCTATTTTTATACTTGCCTTTTAATTAATCTTATCCTCTTCTATACTTACACCATTTTATGACTGAATTTGTGAAACAGCCTTCTAAAGCTTACCTTGTTTTCAATTATCTTTCTACTTCTTGTTATCTTTCGTAACATTATTAGGTAAATTATTCTATAAAATAATATTTATTTCATAACCTCCTTTGGCTGACAATGTATAATAACTTATTACCATCTAATCCTAAAACCTTAGTTTTGCATTAAAAGGCATTTCCTGATTAATCACGATTTATCTACCAGTTTTATTATCTTCTTTCACTGGTAAGATTGTTCCTTCATTGCTACATATGTTTTATGTTACTTAGAAAACTTGTTATAATGCAGACCCTTGACCCTTACTCAGAGATTCTTATCATATGTAGAGCTAAGGAATCTGCAGTTCCATCCATCAAAACAATTCACTCTGTAACAGGTGATCTGTGAACCACAATTTGAGAAACTGGGATTCTGCTTTAAAGATTTTTTTTTTTTGAGGTAGAGTCTCACTCTGTCGCCCGGGCTGGAGTGCAGTGGCGCGATCTCGGCTCACTGCAAGCTCTGCCTCCCAGGTTCACGCCATTCTCCTTCCTCAGCCCCCTGAGTAGCTGGGCCTACAGGCTCCAGCCACTACGCCCGGCTAATTTTTTGTATTTTTAGTAGAGACGGAGTTTCACCGTGTTAGCCAGGATGGTCTGGATCTCCTGACCTCGTGATCCTCTCGCCTCGGCCTCCCAAAGTGCCGGCATTACAAGCGTGAGCCACCGCGCCCAGCCTAAAGAGTTTTTTAATCCTGAAATATAATATTGCAAGGGGAATTCCACAAGTTAATAAGAATTTACTCAAGATAACAAAACTCAACATGGAACGACATATAAGTATTGTGAAATTATAAATAAAAAATATGTTAAACATATAACATTTGCCGTGCTGAAAAGAGATAGAATTGAAGTTAGAAGTCTTAATTCTGTCTTCACTAACTTTGTAAACATCACTAATCATTGAAACTCTCTAAGTTACAGTCTATTAAGTTAACAAATAATCTGCCTGCAACATGTAATTGTTAAGAAGATCATATGAGAAAAAAATATATAAAATGTTATCAAAATTGCAATTTACAATAAAAGGAATTATTTTTATAATACTGGTGTTTTGAACCCCAAAGACTTTTTGGAGTTCAGATTATGAACTTCTAAGAAGTTTATATTGATTTTTATTCAAATACATATCATTATTTTAAAATACATAGTTAATAAGTCTAGCTTCTTATTTACATACTTGGAAACAAACTATAGGGAACATTAGAGCTACAAGGATTTTCATATTTCTAACTATTATGAAGAATTATAAGCTAAAACAATAATTAATGCTTGCTAGAGATTTATATAATTTCTTTGGCAAGGTTTTTGTTCAGATTTTTTTTTTTTTATAGAGTCTCACTCTGTTGCCAGGCTGCAGTGCAGTTGGCGAGATCTCAGCTCACTGCAATCTCTGCCTCCCGGTCCTCAGCCTCTCAGGTAGCCGGGATTACAGATGCATGCCACCACACCCAGACAATTTTTGAATTTTTAGTAGAGACGTGATTTCACCATGTTGGCCAGTATGGTCTGAATCTCCTGACCTCGTGATCTGATCCCCTTGGCCTCCCAAAGTGCTGGGATTACAGAAGTGAGCCACCGCCCCCAGCCCAGATCTTTTGTCTGTTTAAAATTGTTTTTTTTTCTTATTGTTGAATTTTAAGATTTCTTTGTATATTTTGTATAACTGTCCTTTATCAGTTATGTGTTTTGCAGAGATCTTCTCTGAGTCTGTGGCTTGTCTTTTTATTCTCTTAAGGGTATCTTTTTTGGAACAGAAGTTTTAATTTTAATGAAGTCCAACTTGTCAATTTCTCATTCATGGTTTGAGCTTTTTACGTTGTATCTGAAAATGCAGTAGCAAACCCAAGGTCACAGATTTTTTCAATATTATCATCTAGAAGTTTTTCAGCTTTGCATTTTACATTTGAGTATTTGAAGAATTTTGAGTTACTTTGTGAAAGGTATAACATCTGTGTCTATATTTTTTATTTTGCATGTGGATATTCTGTTTTTCTGGCATCACTTGTTGAAAAAATCCTCATTTCTTCATTGAATTGTCTGTGCTCTATTGTCTACGATGAGTTAACTGTATTTGTATGATTTCATTTCTGGCCTCTTTGTTCTCTTCTATTGATCTGTTTGCCTGTTCTTTCACTAATATCATTCTGTCTTGATTTTTGCAGCTTTATAGTATGTTTTAAAATTGAGTAATGTCAATTCTTTCCTTTCGTTTTTCTTTAATGTGGGGTAAGCTATTCTAGGTCTTTTATTTCCACATAAACTTTATTTATTTATTTATTGAGACAGAGTCTCACTTTTTTGCCCAGGCTGGAATGTGATGACTTGATCTTAGCTCACTACAACCTCGACCTTCTGGGTTGAAGCAATTCTCCTGCCTCAGCCTCCCAAATAGCTGGGACTATAGGCATGCGCCACCATGCCCGGCTAATTTTTGTATTTTTAGTAGAGGTGGCATTTCTCCATGTTGGCCAGGCTGGTCTTGAATTCCTGACCTCAGGTGATCCCCCTGCCTGGACCTCCCAAAGTGCTGGGATTACAGGCATGAGCCACCGTGCTGTACTCCATATAAACTTTAGAATTAGCTTCTCTATAGTCACAAAATACCTTGCTGAAATTTGTACTGGGATTGCCTTGAGTCTGTAGATGAAGTTGGGAAGAACTGATACTACGACAAAATTGAGTCTTCCTAGCCATGCACAGAAATATATCTTCCTATTTATTTGTATCTTCAATTACTTTTTTAAAAATGTCTAATTATTTTACTTCCAAAAGTTTCAGAATATTTTAGTTATACAGTCTGTATTTTAAATATTTAGATTATTTAGTGCTTATTTTTGTTATTTTAAGAATATTTCACTGAGCAATAGTTTTAGTATGAGTCTGTTCCAATGTTTTGGTTTTATCTTTTGGGGACTTTTATTAAATATATATTAGATTATTTTGTCAGTCCTCCATAGTATCACTTTATCTTGAATACATTTTCATACCTCTCATTTATTTTTATTTATTATTTGTTTATTTTATTTATTTATTTATTTATTTTGAGACAGGGTTTCATGCCTGTCACCCAGGCTGGAGTGCAGTGACATGATCTCGGCTCACTGCAACCTCTGCCTCCCGGGTTTAAGCGATTCTCCCTCCTCAGCTTCCCGAATAGCTGGAATCACTGGAGTGTGCCATTACGCCCAGCTAATTTTTGAGTTTTTAGTAGAGATGGGGTTTCCCCTTGTTAGCCAGGCTGGTCTCGAACTCCTGGGTTCAAGCTATCCACGTACCTCAGCCTCCCAAAGTGCAGTGTGAGCCACCGCACCTAGCCTCCTCTCATTTATTTTTAAACTTTAAAAATTATTCTATCTCAGGTCACTATTGAAACAGTATCCATTATGTTTATTTGCTCCTGTATTATGTTTTTTCTAGCTTTTTCTTGACTTCTTAAAATTTTGTTCTTTCCTTTTTTTCTTTATTTGTGTACCCCCTCTTTTCAAGTCATCATTTAGACCAATCATCTCATTTTTAATTTGTAAAAATAACTCTGATTTGTGTGATTTTCTCATAGCTCTCATTATCTTCTTAATATCAATGCTCGGCCGGGCGCAGTGGCTCATGCTTGTAATCCCAGTACTTTGGGAGGCCGAGGCGGGAGGATCACGAGGTCAGGAGATCGAGACCACGGTGAAACCCCGTCTCTACTAAAAATACAAAAAATTAGCCAGGCATGGTGGTGGGCGCCTGTAGTCCCAGCTACTCAGAGAGGCTGAGGCAGGAGAATGGCGTGAACCCGGGAGGCGGAGCTTGCAGTGAGCCGAGATTGCGCCACTGCACTCCAGCCTGAGCGACAGAGTGAGACTCCGTCTCAAAAAAAAAAAAAAAAAATCAATGCTCATTTAAAAATTTAGGTTACTGTTTTTAATTTTATGTGAGTTTCTTTTGTAAAGTGTTTTCATTTTGATGTGTTACACCTAGTGTTTGTATATAGATTCTGATTGTAATACTTTTCTTAAAAATTTTAAGTGAAATAAATTTTTCTGTACCTTTAGAAACATGGGAAGGGGCAAGACAATTTTTTCGTCTGGATTGCTCTAAAACCCTCTTGTACAGTTTTCATTAAATGATCAAAAACAGAAAAAAAAATGCTCCCTGCTTCCTGAGATCTGCCTTCTCTGCATCCTTTCTCACTTTTGTCTTCATCTTATATTTCGTTTATTCTGGATATTTCACATCATTCTCCCTTCAGCATTGAGCACTATTCTGGAAGAAACCTTCAGACTGTGAGTTTCATAAGTGCCCAGAGCACAGAGCACTTTCTAAACTTACTAGGATCCCCTTCCATTCCATTTGCCAACTGGATTCTCATGACCCCCAGCCATTATTGTGAGCCAGTTTTCAGAGATGTCTGTGCACAGAGGGCTTCTCTTCTCACACCCATTAGACACCTCAGATGTTCACAGCACGTAGGGCTCATAACTGCCCTGCTCTGCCCTGCCTACTCACATATTGTCATCAAATTTTGTCAGAGATACTGTCTTTTGAGTTTTTGGTTTTGCTATATTCCTTGCAATGCCTATTTTAATTTTAAGAAGTTTCAGAAACTATGCCACACTTGCCACCATCTTCCTGGTATTCATCTATATACTACAATATTTTCTAAATGCTAATGGCTCAAACTGGATTACCCCTCTCACTAATTTGCACTCTTTTCTCAGGATACGGCATTTGTTCATTCACTCATTCAATGAATATTTCTTGAGTGCCAGGCATTTTTAGCCAAGTAGATGTAGGAGAAAGCAAGATTTGTAAAGCTTACATTCTCACTGTCAAGAAAATAATTAAGCACCAACATAATATGTCAGTTAGTGATAAAAACTATGAAGAAAACTATAAAATTGGGAATTCAGAATTAAGAATAAAGGAAGAAAGGAAGCTTCTTATTTCAAATCAAACAAGCAGGATAGACGTCTTTAAAGTTTTACATGTGAACAGGGACTTGAAAAAAATAAAAGAATGAGTCCTGTGGTAACTTGGGTGCATAGTGAACATAAATTCCAGAATGAAAGAAAAAAGCAATCCCAAAGTCCTCAAGGCTGTTGCACTCTTGAGGTGCAGTGAAACTGCAAAAACGCCAGTACGGATGAAGACGAGCGTGCGAGAATCAGAGTGGTGGGAGAAAAGCCCATAGATGCCATCTGTAAACTAGGCAGGGTCTCATGAGTCACTGCAAGAATTTGGGATCCTTTTCTGAAGGAGGTGGGAAGCTACTGTACGAATTTCGTGTATTCCAAACAGGATTTGATTTATGTATTAAAAAAGAATTGTCAGTTTTTGAAGAATACATTTTAAAAAGCAAGGGCAGAAGCGATGTGGAACAGGGAGGCCACTTACCAATCTACAGCAATAATCTAGAGATGATAAAGCTTAGAGGAAGGTAGAAGGTGAATACAGAAGAGATAGCAAGTGGCAAGACAAAATATGTTTTTAAAGTAGCTAGTTAAGGTTTAAGACAATGATCTTTGATATTGTTTGGCTGTTTCCACACCCAAATCTCATCTTGCATTGTAGCTCCCACGATTTCCATGTGTCATGGGCAGAACACAGTGGGAGATAATTGAATCATGGGGGCAGGTGTTTCCCATGGTATTCTCATGAGAGTGAATAAGTCTCTTGAGATCTGATGGTTTATAAAGTGAAGTTTCCCTGCACAAGTTCTCTTCTCTTGTGTGCCGCCATAGGAGACGTGGCTTCCACCTTCTGCCATGACCATGAGACCTCCCCAACCATGTGGAACTGTAAATCCATCAACCTCTTTCTTTTGTAAATTGCCCAGTCTTGGGTATGTCTTTATCAGCAGAGTGAAAACAAACTAATACAATAAATTGGTACCAGGGGTGGAGTGCCACTGAAAAGATACCCAAACCTGTAGAAGCAACTTTGGAACTAGGTAACAGGCAGAGGTCGGAACAGTTTGGGTGGCTCAGAAGAAGACAGAAAAATGTGGGAAAGTTTGAAACTTCCTAGAAACCTGTTGAATGGATTTGCACAAAATGCTGATAGTGATATTGACATAAAGTCCAGGCTGAAATGGTCTCAGATAGAAATGAGGAACTTGTTAGGAACTGGAGCAAAGATGACTCCTGTTATGTTTCAGCAAAGAGACTGGCAGCATTTTGCCCCACTCTGGAGATTTGTGGAACTTTGAACTTGAGAGAGATAACTTAGGGTATCTGGTAGAAGAAATTTTGAAGCAGCAAAGCATTCAAGATATGACCTGGGTGCTGTTAAAGGCATTCAGATTTATGAGGAAAGCAAAGCATAAAAGTCCAAAAAATTTGAAGCCTGACAATGCAATATAAAATAAAATAAAATTTTTTTGAAGAGAAATTCAAGCCAGCTGCAGAAATTTGCATAAGTAATGAGGAGCTGAATGTTAATCCCCAAGACAATGAGGAAAATATCTCCAGGGCATGTCAGAGGTCTTCATGGCAGCCCCTCCCATCACAGGTCCAGAGGCCTAGGAGGAAAAAATGGTTTGATGGGCCTGGGCTCAGGGTCCCTTTGCTGTGTGCAGTCTAGAGACGTAGTGCCCTGCATCCCAGGCACCCCAGCCATGGCTGAAAGGAGCTAATGTAGAGCTGGGGCCATGGCTTCAGAGAGTGCAAGCTCCAAGCCTTGACAGCTTCCATGTGTGGACTTCTGCGGGTGGACAGAAGTCAAGAATTAAGGTTTGGAAACCTCTGCCTAGATTTCAGAGGATGTTTGGAAATGCCTAGATATCCAGGCAGAAGTTTGCTGCAGGGTAGGGCACTCCTGGAGAATCTCTGCTAAGGCAGTGCAGAATGAAAATGAAGCCCCCATATAGAGTCCCGAGTGGGGAGCTGTCTAGTGGAACTGTAAGAAGAGGGCCAACATCCTCCAGACGTCACAACAGTAGATGCACTTACAGCTTGCACTGTGTGCCTGGAAAAGCTGCATATACTGAATGCCAACCCATGAAAGCAGCCAGGAGGCAGATTGTGCCCTGCAAAGCCACTGGGTTAAAGCTGACCAAGACCATGGGAACCTGCCTCTTCCACCAGCATGACTTGGATGTGACACATGTAGTCAAATGAGATCATTTTGGAGCTTTAAGGTTTGACTGCCCCACTGGATTTTGGACTTGTATGGGGCCTTTAGCCCCTTTGTTTTGGTTGATTTCCCTCATTTCAAATGGGTATATCTATCCAATGCCCGTACCCGCATTGTATCTAGGAAGTAGATCACTTGCTTTTGATTTTACAGGCTCATAGGCAAAAGGGACTTACCTTGGCTCAGATGACACTTTGGACTGTCGACTTTTGAGTTAATGCAGAAATGAGTTAAGACTTTGGGGCACTGTTAGGAAGACATCATTGGTTTTGAAATGTGAGGATATGAGATTTCGGAGGGGCCAGATGATATGATTTGGCTGTGTCCCCACCAAATCTCATCTTGCATTGTAGCTCCCACAACTCCCATGCTTCATGGGAGGGACCCAGTGGGAGATAATTGAATCATAGGGCAGGTCTTTCCTGTGCTATTCTCATGATAGTGAATAAATCTGAGATCTGGTGGTTTTATAAAGGGGAGTTTCCTTGAGCAAGTTCTCTTCTTTTGTCTGCTGCCATGGGAGATGTGCCTTTCACCTTCTGCCATGATTATGAGGCCTCCCCAGCCATGTGGAACTGTGAGTCTAGTAAACCTCTTTTTTTGCAAATTGCCCAGTCTTGGGTATGTCTTTATCAGCAGCACGAAAACAGACTAATACAATCTTCATCTGAGAAAGTAGAACTGAATATTGCACATTCATACCCAAATTCCAAATAGAAATCCTCCACGGTCCATGTAAGTGTCAGGCACATAATTTTCAGTCTCTGTTTTGATTCCCATTTGAAGAATTATCACTGAATCCCCCCAAAATAATAAAAAGTTACCGTTCTGTTTAACTTGCATCATTGAATATAAATATGGAAGATAAATGAATAATTAGCCTAACAATTCTTACCATCTTACTTTGCTCTCAAATGTTTTCATATCAGTGATGTTCAGGAGCCTCTAATATTCTAACTCTCAAGAGTCTCTTTCTCCATTCCCTGATCAAGCAGGTTCTCTTCTGGCTTTTTCCTTCCACCTCCGTCTTTGCTATAAAATAGGGAAGAAGGGGAGGGTTGTACACAGGAAAGTGGTGGAAGAAGGTGAACAGAATAGCTTTTCTTTATCCAGTGGCTAGGTGTAGAGTGGGCACATTTATTCCTCTCTTTTCTTTCTTCTCTCCCTTCCTCTTTCTCTCTGTCTCTCTCTTTCTCCTCCCTCCATCCCTCCCTCCCTTCTTTCCCTCCTTCTTTCCTTCCTTCCTTCTTTCGTTCGTTCCTTCCTTTCTTTCTTTCTCTCTCTCTTTCTTTTTTCTTTGTTTCTTTCTTTCTTTCTCTCTCTCTCTTTCTTTCTTTCTTCTTTTTTTTCATGTCACATTGTTTCTCATTGGCATAATGAAATAATCTGTGGAAATCTAACAACTTGAGAAATTAAAAAACATTTTTACTCCCTCAAAATCACTCCATATATGGACTTCTGGGAGAAAAAAAAAAGTGGGACTTTGAAATGTTAGGTCAATGACACTTCATGAAATGTGAATTTTTAAAAATGAGGGAACATATGTAACTCTAACGAACTTATGTCTCTGTCCTCCTTCTGTTCTCTTTCCACTAGCCATATATTAAATGTGTTATTATCAAGCTCCAAGGTGAGAGAACAGATAGTTTTAGAAGCATGAGTGGGTGCAGGGTAGCATTTTTGTCCTTCAGATCATCAAATCATAGAGAGGACAAAAAATTAAGAAACAGAAAGGGGTCATTTCTGAAAGCTGAGTTCTCCATATAGAGAATACTACTTTTCTCCTGCACAATTTTGAAAGCAGGTAATACCTTCAAGTATGATATGACACAGCATGGGAAAAAGTGGGGATGGGATTACTCCATAAATTGTCTGCAGAACAGAATGAAGAATCAAGTGTTCAGACCAGAAGCCTAGTAGAGGAGAAAAGTGAAATCATTATGGACGAAATGAAGCTGATACTGCTGCTTGATATCAATATGGGACCTTACCTGAAAGTAGTTGGACCAGGAATCATACTATTTACTTCTGCTCCTTTAGCCCAAATGTATTCAAACCCTTAGCTACATTTACAAACTCTCAGCTACAAAATAATTGTGAAATGTAATCTTATAGTTGACAGGCCAAGGCTTAACTCCTGAGTCCTATTTCTTAAGTGATCAAAAGACAGTATATAATATCAGGACTTTCAGCCATGACCATCAAGTCATAGTCAAGGGGCGAAATCATGAGAATATGCAAATAAAACTCATTCCTATAGGTTAGTGAGGGAACAGTTCCTGGGGACAACTAGAAATCTCTTTCTCAAATATAAATATCCACCAGTAGAAAATTAAAAAGACCAAAATTAATAACTGCTCAGTAGAATAAAATAGTCTATATCCATTTATAAAGGAATTATGTCATGGGAAATGTTTCACATTTTCTTCTAAATGAGATAAAGGAAAGATATAAAACATTCTGCAAAATAAGAACACAATATATAGAGAGAGGTGTAAATGTAATTGTAGGTTAAGTCAGAATAGTGAGGTTTCATATATAGACATAAATTCTTTCCATTTTGTAAGAATAAAAATATGTCTCTTTTATACTGAGGATAGTCCATGAGTGTGTCTTTCATATTTCCACCTCTGCTTTTCCCCCAAATGTCTTTTCAACAGACAATATTTTTACCATGAAAATGTAAGCTTATTTTAACATGTTTTCTTTATCCTATTTTTTTCATAAACAGGACTAGGCAGAGAAAACCTGCTTTAGATGGAATACTCTTATTTATGTTGCTTAACTCAGATCAAGTTATGAATTCAGACTCTTAAGTTATGTTTAGTTTAGAAATAAATGAAGTTACATTATGTTCACATCCTGGTAATGTGTGAGGCACAGTGTTAAAGATAGGGATATCTTTACACTGATCCAAAGGTGTGACTTGTTTATACAGCTGTGTCTCTCAAATTTCTCTTTTTGAGGGGGATGGGGAAGTAAACTTCTTGAACCCTTGTAGAATACTAAGGTCACCTAAGCAGATATCCAGGTATAATTCTTTTTTTAAATTATTTTATTTTATTATTATTATACTTTAAGTTTTAGGGTACATGTGCACAATGTGCAGGTTTGTTACATATGTATACATGTGCCATGTTGGTGTGCTACACCCATTAACTCGTCATTTAGCATTAGGTATATCTCCTAATGCTATCCCTCACCTCTCCCCCCACCCCACAACAGTCCCCAGAGTGTGATGTTCCCCTCCCTGTATCCATGTGTTCTCATTGTTCCATTCCCACCTATGAATGAGAACATGCAGTGTTTGGTTTTTTGTCCTTGCGATAGTTTGCTAAGAATGATGGTTTCCAGCTTCATCCATGTCCCTACAAAGGACATGAACTCATCCTTTTTTATGGCTGCATAGTATTCCATGGTGTGTATGTGCCTCATTTTCTTAATCCAGTCTATCATTGTTGGACATTTGGGTGGGTTCCAAGTCTTTGCTATTGTGAATAGTGCCACAATAAACATACGTGTGCATGTGTCTTTATAGCAGCATGATTTATAATCCTTTGGGTATATACCCAGTAATGGGATGGCTGGGTCAAATGGTATTTCTAGTTCTAAATCCCTGAGGAATCGCCACACTGACTTCCACAATGGTTGAACTAGTTTACGGTCCCACCAATCGTGTAAAAGTGTTCCTATTTCTCCACATCCTCTCCAGCACCTGTTGTTTCCTGACTTTTAAATGATCACCATTCTAACTGGTGTGAGGTGGTATCTCATTGTGGCTTTGATTTGCATTTCTCTGATGGCCAGTGATGATGAGCATTTTTTCATGTGTTTTTTGGCTGCATAAATGTCTTCTTTTGAGAAGTATCTGTTCATAACAGGTATAATTCTTATTTATACTGAAGTCACAAAAGACCAGTGGGAAGAACTTGAAAGTGTCCAAAAATAGAGTGCAAAAATATAATATTATCAATGGACTGGAGATGGGAACAGGTAAAATCAAGTGAAAAGTATGGTCTTTTGTAGAGAATCTCCAGAAATACTCTGGTAGCTCTGTTAGGCAAAGCTATATTTCCTGAATATTGACAGGGATTGTTGCTTTGAATATAGAGGGAATCTGTACATGAACCTGTTTGAAATCACGTCTTTGAACAACACATAAAAGATCTCTACCACCCATCGTCTCAGGACACTTTGCTGAATTTTCACTGACCCTTCCCAGAAGTTGAGTGAAAAGCTGTGTTGTACCAACAGCCTCTGCTGAGAAGGCTGGGTACCTACAGAGGGAGGCCTATCCTTTCTCATCAGAGACAGAGGTGACTATAAGATGTGAAGAGGCACATGACATGAAGATCTCCTATGGGTGACAGAAGGAGGCAAAGGTGAGTCATTGTTTTCATAGTAGAATTTCTGAAAGCAAGAAAAACTAAGGGGCACAGAACTGCCTGTAGAAATAGAGATAGAGAGGAAGCTGGGCTCTCCTAACTGCCATCCACATTGGATTGGATGGATACCTTGTAACATGATAGATGGAGTTCCTGTTAAAATTTGAGCTGAGGCATTCTTAAGTTATGTTTAATTTAGCAATAAATGATGAAGTTCTGATATAATGACCCTGCTCCACAATTTTTCCAGGATTTCAAGCTCTGTTCAGACTGTCCCTCCAAACTCTCTAGGAGGTTGTGCTCACCTGCATCGTCAATTCCACATGACATTACAGGACTCAGGAAGGGGCCAAGACAGGGGGATATGCAAATAAAACTCTCATTTCTATAGGATAATGGGGGAACAGTCCCTGGGGACAACTAGAAATCTCTTTCTCAAATGTAAATAATATCCACCAGTAGAAAATTTAAAAGACATAAATTAAAACTGCTCAGTAGAATAAAATAGTCTGTATCCATTTATAAAGGAATAATGTCATGGGAAATTTTCACATTTTCTCCTAAATGGGATAAAGAAAAGATATAAAACATTCTGCAAAGTAAAAACCCAATATATAAAGAGAGGTGTAAATGTAATTTTAGGTTAAGTCAGAATAGTGAGGTTTCATATATAGATATAAATTCTTTCCATTTTGTAAGAATAAAAATGTTTCTCTTTTATACTGAGGATAGTGCATGAATGTGTCTTTAATATTTCCACCTCTGCTTTTCCCAAAAATATCTGTTCGGCAGACAATATTTTTACCATGAAAATGTAAGCTTATTTTTAACACATTTTTATCATCCTATTTTTTTTTCATTCCTTGGCTTAGAGGAGGTGAAATATGAATATTTCATGTTAATTCATTTGGCAATTTTTGCATAAAGAACAGTTTATTTGCCTGATCATTTGACATCTATAATTTTGGGCATTATAAACATTATAGAATACTTTTTTCTTCTTAATCTCAAAAACATACATATCCTTTGTGCCAGCCAAAAAAAAAAAAAATAATACAATGGAAAAGGAAGAGACACATGGATATCTAAGTGAAATAAATATACCTCAATTAGAGAGATCTTAATTCAATTTTCACTGATCTAACTACACTAGAAGAAGCTGAAAGACTTCAGGATACATTAATATATTTGTAGAATTCAAAATGCTATTTGTTTTGAACTCACATGCATAGCGACTTTAAATCATTTTTTTTCTATGATTGGGAAGGACATGCTATCTCGCTAATGGAAATGTGGTACATGAGATTCCCCTAAGTAATTAATAATTCCCATGCTGTCCAGATGCTTAAGTGAATTTGAGGTCTGTGTTCAGCTTGAAAGCCACTTGGATAGAGAACCCAACCACACACAATTGCCAGCACATTACACAAGAGAAAATGCAGAAAATGAAATTGTTGGCAAAGATAATTGCTGTGAACGCAGACTCTGATAGCAGGAGTCTGTGAAATACCATACCATCTATTGTTAGCCAGTAAATAACAGATGCTGTGCTTTAGCTTCAATTTGGAAAAAAGTGGCGGTAGGTTAAGATACCTTAGTGAGTTGGGTAATGAAAGTGTAAAGGTTGGTCCTATTAAGGTCACCAATAAATTATAACCCAAGAGAACTGGCTCAGTGAGCAGAATAGTTACGTGTGGCCAGGGTGCTGATGCTGTTGTTTAGAATGACATCTTTTGGACTGTAGTACAATTGTGCTTCCTCTAAAGGCTACTATCATTCATCTGAGAAAAAAATGCAGTGGGGAAGAAAGAATAGCAACATTAAAAATATCTAATACAAACAAAAAAGTGCAAAGAAGAATACACATTTGAAAAATGATACCATAATTCTCAACATGGTGGAAAATAAGGAGATAAAGCATTAAATGCAGGAAATAGAGGTAGTCATAGGTATTATATTCAGAGTATATTCACTCTGAGAATCCCAGCCAAAATGAGTTGGTGTGGAAGTAAAAATAATCTGGCAGAGACATCTGAAAATAAGGTACAGAAACTTGAAAAAAATCTATTGTAAATCCTGATTGATAAAAACAATTCAGATTTTACCAAAAAATAAATTAGAAATCTACGTTCAGTTCATATCAACTTTCTGAAGTAAATACTAGTAATTTGGTCAATAGTGAAATACAGAAGCTAACATCACAGCATCCAAAAAAAGAGAGGATGGGTATGAATATAAATGTGTGTAATTGTTAAAACCACTAGCTGGAGAAGCAGGTATCTTTTAAGGTATTAGATAGCCTGATAGTTTAAGAAGTGTTTGGTAATTTTTATACAAGGAAGTTTTCCCAAGCAGTGGTTGATATGTGGTCTCAAATATTATTAAGGCAGCTTTTGGGGGGATAATCTCAGGCTTGATGCCTGTTTCCCCCAGAGAAACAACATTTTTCTCATTGATACAAATGAGGCTCTTGCGGCTTTTTCTTTTCAAAAAAGATGCATGTATCAAAAGTGAGAATTCAACATACTTCGGCATAACGAAGAATTCTACCTACTGGAAAGAAACTTGGATGATTCCTTGGAATTGACTGGGTCACAGTTTAGTGTGTCCTGATCATAGGAGATAACAGTATGTATCAATCCATTGTTATATTGGATCTTATCTCCTGAAATACAACTGCATTATAATTGAAGTCCCATCCTAAAATTGGATAGTTTAAGAAATCAAGTAAAAGGAAATCTCACACATCAATTTTTGTTTTTGTTTTGAAGTAAGAGTGCGTGCTATAATATTTGGTAGTAGCAATTGCTGTAAAATATGAGGAGTTATTTTGTTAAAAAGATCGAGTCCCAGAGCCGAATTCTTCAATCATTCATGGCAGAATGAAAAAGGTTGATGTGGTTCTTGTCCAAATTACTCAGTTCTTAAAAGTTTTAAAATCATCATAAACCATTATCCTTTATGGGCTTATCTGAAGACGTTAAAGTTTAGAATTTTGTGTTCAGGTAGAGTTTTCCCCCGTTAATAGTGCCTTCTTAATAAAAGTTAGTGTTCACTGTTACAAAATACCAGTGAGGCCAAAGAATCTCAAGATCTTTGTAAAAAAGAAATCTTTTAGTGTCAGATTGTTCCTTCTAATATCTTTGGAGATGATGTAACTTTGATTTATTCATGAAGTATTTTAACTGTCAAGACTCTTGAAGATCATGGGTAAGCAAGTGATTTTCTTTTTTAATCTGGTTTGTTTAAGTAATAATTTGAAATTCACTTATTTTAAAATTACAGAGTATTATAATCATGAAAACGGAATGTTTGTATCTTCCTAAATACATTTGCCTAAGAAAATATTTCATAGGCAGATAATGAAGACCAAGCGGAAGTCTGCACTGTAGGCATGCTTCTTATTTGTACTTATTCTGCTTTCATTTATGCTGTAGAAAATGAAATTCCAGCAACATTCTTCAATTCTGTTACTTTGGTACTTCTAAAACTACATTTGTTTTTATTATATTGTGCTTTTCAAAGCCATAACTCTAAAGAACTTTGTTTTTGCATGTTTGCTATTGCTTTATTTTAATAAACTTCAAAGTCGGCTTAAAAAAAGATGGCGAGAGAGAGGAGCATTAAAGGTTAGCATAGGAGTTATGATTCATAAATAAATAAACTTAAAAATAAATACATTTGAAAAGATATAAGATATTAACTCACTCTATTTTGAAATGATATAATTCGCAATGAACTATACGAGTCCAAAATCAGAGTTTTTTAGACTCATAAGAGGTTTTCTTTGTGGAGAAAGTGGAAAATCTCATTATTTGATTTTTTGGGTGACTGGAGATGCTGTGATGCAATATTCTTATTTTTCTTTCCCTTGAGGCCCTGTAATTTTGAGCTGTAATGGTGTGTCCTAATATGTTTTACCCAAAAAAGACTATTTTTAAATATCTTGATAATCTTCCTCCTGTTTTCTGCTGTAAACTCTCATTACAACCATCTCCACTCAACATATGACCTAATTATATAGTCAAAAACCAAGAGCACATCCATCATAATTCTCATATTCAATAATAGAATGTGTGTTTTTGTCTATAATTACTATTTTGTTTGGTTCCCATTAGAGTAGAGGCAGTTGAGTATAAATTTTAGAGAAAGACTTTGGACTTCAGGTTTAGAAAAGCTAATGAGTGCTTTTCTTCACTGCCAAAATCCGATGAAAATGAATGAAATATAAAAGCAGGAGATAAGCTGGGCATGTTGGCTCAGATCTATAATCCCAGCACTTTGGGAGGCCAAGGTGGGTGGATCACTTGAGGTCAGGGTTTGAGACCAGCCTGGACAATATGGTAAAACCCCATCTCTACTAAAATAAATAAGTAAATACAAATACAAAAATTATCTCAGTGTGGTGGTGCATGTCTGTAGTCCCAGCTACTCGGAAGACTGGGTCAGGAGAATTGCTTGAACCTGGGAGATGGAAGGTTGCAGTGAGCTGAGAGCACACCTCTGCACTGAATCCTGGGTGACAGAGAGACTCCATCTCAAGGAAAAAGACAAAACAAAACAAATAAAACAAGAGATAATACATGGCCACTAGGAAATCTTTATGGGTACCACTGGTGTACCTGAAAGAGGAAGCTGTCCAAAAAATAGAAAGAAAACAGAATTAAGTTGCTGAAACTGCAACCTGCAGACAGATATGAGATATGTACATACATACAGGAGAACCCCCAAATCAGAGACAGCATGACCTAGGGTGGAGCATTCCATAGACCAGAGAGAGAGAGAGAGAGAGATTTTGACAGAAGATTTCAGAATCACTGTTTCAGTATTCGGTCTCAGCCAAGCATCAGTGTTTTTCCCAAAGGTAAAGCTGCAACTACATGTCTATAAATGAAGTAGAGTAACTTGCTTTTTCCAACATGAGAAATTGATCCCAGAAGGAGAAAAAGAGTAAGGTTCTTATTATTCGTCTGCCACAATAAACAAGGAGCACCTCCTCACTAAAAGCCAATCCTCAGAGGCATTCCAACCAGACACACCCCAGGCTACTCACTACAGCAGGATCTGAAACCAGCAGCTTAGTTGACCATCAGGTAACACTGAGCATTGCAGCAGCTAAGGAAACATGTACCATCTGCCAATACTGATTTGGACTTTCACATATGCATATTAACAGGTCCTCAAAGGCCAAACACTATTTGAAGAAGAATAAGTAACAACATAAAGGCAAAAAAGAGCTACTGGAAGAAGCAGTAACAAACTTAAAAAAAGTTCTTTATGCTAGAAGAAGTTATAGGATATATCATAGTCCTAAAATGAGAAAAGTTGCTAAAAATAACAAATAATTGTAGAAATCAAAGATTCTTTATACTTTAAGAATAACAACAACTGTAATAACTAAGTGAAATGCTGAATATCAAAATTGATGTGGTAGATGTATTAATTATTGATATGATTTGCCTGTGTCACCACTCAAATCCCATCTTGAATTGTAGTTCCCATAATCCCCATGTGTCATGGGAGGGACACAGTGGGAGGTAATCCTGGGGGCAGTTAGCCCCATGCAGTCTCATGATAGTAAGTGAATTCTCACAAGCTCTGATGGTTTTATAAGGGGCTTTTCCCCCTTAACTTGGCACTTCTCTCTCCTGCTATCATGTGAAGAAGGACAGGTTTGCTCCCCTTCCACCCTGATTGTAAGTTTCCTGAGGCCTCCATAACCATGTGGAACTGCGAGTCAATTAAACCTCTTTCCTTAATAAATTACACAGTTTTTGGCAGTTCTTTATAGCAGTGCGAGAATGAATTAATACAATCATTATGAAGATGGATTGAGTAATTTGCCTAGAAGTCAGTAAAAAAGTAATTAAAGCAAATAAACCCCAAAAGAAAAACACACATAAGAAGAAAAGAAAGAGTAAAGCTAGATGAGGTATACAGAAGCTGCAATATTTGTTTAATATTAATTCTAGAAAGGGAGAACAAAGAGAGAGGAGATAAAGCAATAATCAACTAACTAAATGAAAATTCTCCGAGGTAAAAATGAGTCATTTTTCCCGATTACAAATGCTCACATAATCTCTTCCAAGAGGTTTTGCTTTTCCCAGACAGATTCTTGGTGCCTGGAGAATTTGGGATGGGTTATCTGGTTTTACCCTAAGGAATCTGCTCTTCCACTTGTGTTGAAACTGAGACCAGAATGGGAGCAGAGGCTACAGAGACAACCTTGTTACTCCCTGTATTAGTCCATTCTCACACTGCTATAAAGAACTGCCTGAACTGGCTTATTTGTAAAGGAAAGAGGCTTAATTGACGCACAGCTCAGCATGGCTGGGGAGTCCTTAGGAAACTTACAGTCATGGCAGAAGGCTAAGGGAAAGCAAGGCACCTTCTTCACAAGGTGGCAGGAAGAAAAAGTGCTGATCAAAGAGGAAAAATCCCCTTATAAAACCATCAGATCTCATAAGAACTCACTCACTATCACGAGAATAGTATGGAAAAACCAACCACATGATTCAATTACCTCCACCTGATCTCTCCCTTGACACATGGGGATTATGAGAATTACAATTCAACATGAGACTTGGGTGGGGACACAAAACCTAATCATTCACTCCTGTATGCTGCTCACTCTCAGGCCAGGCCGGAGGTACTTTGAGGCTTTTCCATCTCTGAGGAAAAGCTTCTCCCTCCTATGCAGTCTTCTCTTGTATCTGCGCTCATCTGAACAGTGGTTGGTCACTCAGTGCTACCCTAACCATTTTCCCGTGCCTGCTGCTGTCTTCTCCCATTCTGAGTATGCTTATGCATTTATTCCCTCCTATCCTTCTACTATATTTATTCAGTTGCCTTTCTAGAAAGAGGAAAATGTCAAAGTGTGAAGTATCATCCTTATATGATTTGGGAATGCTTGATTGTGACTTTGTGACACAGCACAATTTAATCTTAGGAATGGAAGTCAAAGAGTCAGAGGCCACTGTATCTGCTTTTTAACAATTCAGCACTGAGGCAGGAACCTAGGAGTTTGAGACTAGTCTGGGCAATATAGCAAAGTACCCATCTGAAAAAAAAAAAAAAAAAGCATTTTGTATAATTTGTAGGACACTGTACATTGTGGGAAATGTTTAAATAAATAAATACCTCTGTTTTTTATATGAAAAAAACAATTCAGCAGTTATAAGATACATAATTTTGGAAAATATAAACTTTGAGAAAAATTTTCTCAACTGTATCTGAGAAAAGTCATGAAATAAAACATGAAAAATGATAACTCTACAATTGTTTTTTCAAACAGTCCAATTACAGAAATGGATAGAAATTATATAGAAATTATGGAGAAGTTTTGCAGCATATTATATTATAGTGTACTATCGTCACAGGAAATATATTAAATGCTATGAATTTTGTTACTATTTGATTTTTGAGGATTTAATACAGTTTTATCTCTATTTTTTCCAAAAGCATAAAGCTAATTTAACATCAAAAAATGCATATGTGATCAAATATAAAATATATTTGAAAATTTACCTTGGTTTTATAAGACCTTGAATGGCCTAATGTAATTAATAAAATATTGAGCTATTAATAAAACAGTTGAATAACAGACCAAAAATTCCAAAAAATACTGAGTTGCAATACTTATAAACTGCCCACATCTAATCGTATAATTATCTAACTAGTATTTTACTCTTTTCCCAGTAATATAATAATTTTTCTTTTTTTTTAGATGGAGTCTCACTGTGTCACCAGCCTGGGGTGCAGTGGTGCGATCTGGGCTCACTGCAACCTCTGCCTCCCAGGTTCAAGCAATTCTCCTGCCTCATCCTCCCGAGTAGCTGGGACTACAGGCACGTGCCACCATGCCCAGCTAATTTTTGTATTTTTAGTAGAGAAGGGGTTTCACCATGTTGACCAGTACGGTCTCGATCTGTTGACCTCGTGATCTGCCCGCCTCAGCCAAATGCTTTGATGAGCTTAACAAAGGAACCATGCTAAGGTGAAATGTGCATGAGATAAAAAATTAGAAAAATTTGCGCTGAAATCCCATTACAGTATTTACCGTCAATGCAACCTTTAGTGTAATATTTATCTTTTCCAAAACTTTACTTTTCCTGTCTATAAATGGGAATTGAGTCTGAGCTGGGCCAAGGACTTTCGTTAATCAATAGAAATAAGTAGAAGGGATGTCACACCAATTCAGGTTAAGTGTTGAGAGGTCCTGGCAGTTCTATACACAATTACAGTGTCTGGTTTTCCACTTGTAACATTGTTTTTCTCTAGTCCACAAGTCTCAGGTCTAAGACCTTTGATAAGATCAATAAACCTCCTTTTTATCAGTCATGTCCTGATCTTTATGGGAAGCACTCTATGCCTTGTCAAGGAATTATCTCTCTGATGTCTCATGTCATAGTCTGGAATATAAAATCCTGTTTCTTGAAACACACAAACCATTAGGTCTGTGTTACCCATATTTCCTTTCAGTTATCAGGAAACAACAACAACAACAAAAAAACCCCTTCAATCACTACCTGTATCTCTGTCTTCTGCTTTATGAGAATATTAACCCTAAAGAACATATACTCCTCCTCCTTCCACACCCCCCAACTTAGAGGATTCAAACCATATATTAATTTGTATCTTTTCTGACTCATGTCACTATGATTCGGGGTGTCCCCAGCTGTGCTACAGAAAGCCTACTGCCTGCTCATGTAAGTCCATGCCCCTAAGATGGATACCATTAAACCCTGCTCTCAAAAGCATAGGAACAGAAAGGTGATAAAAAGAGGAGGAATTGCTCTGGCTAAACACATTTTCCAAAAGAGGTGGCTTTTCAAAAAATTAGAAGTATTTTTTGAACGAAATTGCTGTTGAGTGTGACAAAACATTTCAGGAAGCCCTTTGACAGAAATGCCTCTACTTTAAGTGAATGAAACATTTCTAGTCAAACCCTGAGATGCATGGAAAAGCCAAATAAAGGTGGCACATTTTTCATTTGCATACTTCTCTACTGATTTGCATTTATGATGTGCAATGGTAGAGCCTGCCTTTCCTTCTGCACAATTATATCTTACAAGACTGCTCTCCCTCATTTGTGTTTTCCCCTTTAAACTGTATCCCTAACTATGACTTACCGCTCTACAGAAGACACATTCTCTGGGGACAATCTTGGTGCAATTTGTACAGTTTCATATATGTACAGATTCTGTTCTTTTGACTTTATTTCAATATTCTGTTTCCATCTCAAAACAACATCATTTTTACATGAATTTTGATTACCTCTACCTCCAAAGTATTTCTTCTTTTATTTTTTTCCTCTCTCTTAATTAAGAACTTTATAGCTAAAAGGGAATCTAGAAACCATCCAAGCGTTATTTTGAAAATATTGAAAGGTAGAAAGATTAAATGACTTGCCCGAAGTGACCCAGCTAATTAGTAGAAATTAGACTAGAGCCCAGTTCTGGTGTTGACAGCACCTTTTAACTATTAGGTAGTGCTTTATGAATTATTTCTAATTCACTGAGGGTAAAGAGGTGATCACAAACCTGTTTATCCTAAAGCAGCTTAAATTTGTGCCTAGTTTAGAAAGAAGATACACATAAAAATATGCTGATATGATTTGGCTCTGTGTCCCCACCCAAATCTCATCTTGAATTGTACTCCCATAATTCCCACGTGTTGTGGGAGGGACCTGGTGGGAGATAATTTGAATCATGGGGGTGGTTTCCCCCATACTGCTCCTGTGGTAGTGATTAAGTCTCATGAGATCTGATGGTTTTATCAGGGGTTTCCACTTTTGCATCTTACTCATTTTCTCTTGCTGGCACCATGTAAGAAGTGCCTTTTGCCTCCCACCCATGATTCTGAGGCCTCCCCAGCCACATGGAACTATAAATCCAAATAAACCTCTTTTTCTTCCCAGTCTCGGTTATGTCTTTTGCAGCAGTGTGAAAATGGATTAATGCATATGGTAAGAACATGAGAACAATTTTCTCACAGAACATACTTATTCAATCTAGTTAGCTGCACATGGTGTCATGTGACTGTAGTCCCAGCAACTTAGGAGGCTGATTGAGGAGGGTCACTTGAGCCCAGGAATTCAAAGCTACAGTGAGCTATGATGGTGCCACTGCACTCCAGCTTGGGCAACAGAGTGTGACCTTGTCTCAAAAACAAGAAAACAAACAACTACAATAATTGTAGTCTTCTTGCTAAACTACCAAATTAAAATTCTACGTGTAACTGTACCTACTAAACAGATCTCCTTGAGAGCTGGGCAGAGACGATTCTTGGGACAGTGATTCTTTGTAAATCTCTTGCATTTATTGCCTCCCACTCTCTGGCAATCTCTACTTACTTTCTATGAGTGTCAGTAATTGACAACTATTAGTACATAGCTGGTAGCAATTCTAATCTCTATCAACAAACATCACAACTATTGAGTATAAAATGTCCAGGTACATTTTTTTTAAAGACAGAGTCTCGCTTTGTCACCAGGCTGGAGTGCAGTGGTACAATCTCGGCTCACTGCAAACTCCACCTCCTGGGTTCAAGTGATTCTCCTGCCTGAGCCTCCCGAGTAGCAGGGATTACAGGAACATGCCACCACACCCAGCTAATTTTTGTATTTTTAGTAGAGACAGGGTTTCACCATGTTGGCCAGGATGGTCTCGATCTCCTGACCTTGTGGTCTGCCAGCCTCGGCCTTCCACAGATACACCACTCTTAATTCACTCTCCCTTCTTACAGTGGAAACTTGCTGCTGGTCCTCTGGGGGAATTCCACTGTTTCTTAGTGGGGTGTCAGGTCCCTTCAAGACTTTTCTACTTGGCATGGATTAATTCCATTTTGGGAAATTGGCATGATTTATCTGTAAGATAGAATCATGAGGCAATAGTTTTTAGAGATTTTCTTATTCTCAAGATAAACATATTCATTCATTCAACATATAGTTGCTGAGTACATACTGTCATAGCCCAGGAAAAATGCTGGGGGAAAAATATTGAGCAAGAATGACCATGTTCCTGATTTTATGGATCTTTTAATATCTCACAGAGATGAATGTTTTTAAGAGTAGAGTAGTGTGTACTATAATAGGGAAAGTGAAAAATACGAATAGAGAATAGAATAGTGGCAATTCACCTAGTTTTAACAAGGTCTACCTAGAAGGCGTAGCATCTATGCCAAGACTTGAGATGAGGAAACTGGCCAGCAGGACTGGCTATATAATTTGTGGGACCTGGTGAAAAGTGAAAATATGGAGTCCCTTGTTAAAAAATTCTTGTGGATTTGAAGAAAGCAGCAGCAGATCATTAAATGAAGTTTTGGGGCCCTTCTGTGCATGGGGCTACATATGATTCACAGGTCTCATGCTCATAAAACCAGTCCTGTTACCCAGAGAAGAGAAGGACTAAGAACACAATCACGACAGGTAGGAATAGCGTGTGTGAAGCCCTGGTGGTCACAGTGGATACTGGATGTGCAGAGCTTCAAAAAGCCCTGCAGAATTGGTGACAAGAGTGCAATAGATGAGACAGTGTAAGTACCTTGACGTCTTCCCTCCATAAACCTCAGTAAAATTGCAGATCATGTTCCAAGTCCTGTTTTAAGTGTTTTCTGTGAACAGGATTATGTGATTCTCACCATGACCTTATAAGACATACTCTATCGTTGCTCTCATTTTACAGATGAAAATCTTGAAGCAGGCAAGTTGAATCATGTTGCCAAATTCACATTAGAGACCATGTAGTAGTGATGGGCTTTGAGCCAAAGCAGTCCAGTTTCTGAGTCTAGAAGTACTCAGTAAACTCTACTGCCTCTCTGCTATCATACTCCCTATAAACTCTAGAAACCAATTTTAGTTCATATATCTACCGACTTTTCTTTATCTACATGCACACTTCACAGATTCTTTCAATGCTCTTTTTTCTCCTATAGGCTCAAATTCTCTACTGAATTCTGATACCTGTCTTGTAGGACTTCTCTTTCTTTTTACAATGAAACTCTGCCCTCCCCTGCCCCTTCTGAGGGTGGCTGCTCCATATGAAGACTCCCCCTGCACTGCTCAGGGGTGCTCTATCTTTTTTGTAGCCCTTGGGTTTGGCCTACTTCTGCCAGGCCTCAGGGAAAACCTATGGGAAAGAGTTGGCGGGTGGGCACCTCACTTTGTGGCTGGGCTGCCTCAGAATTCTGATCTGTCACATCAGCCATTCATTGTTCTGTAAACATTTGGCAAGTTTCTCCTTATCCCTTTCTGAGACAGATTGCCCTTTTTCCAGAAGTTCTTCACGGGATGACAGCAGTGGTGGCAAGTGTCTCCTTAAAGTGTCCTTCATTTTTTGGAGTTGACTTCACGTAGATCTCTTTGTATTTTCAGGTCTCTGTTGAGTTTAAGAAATGTTGTGCAGCTTATCTGGATTGTTTTTGATGTTACAGTAGAATTAATGGCCTCCAACTTTCTACATATGAAGCATTAGAGAAATGCTACATATTTATATCCTGAAGAAATGTTTATGCACACTTTATGTTAAAAAAAAAGTTTAATGAACACACTTTCTTGTGCTCATTAAAGTTCATAGAGGCAGCACACATCGAGAAAACTAATCATTGAATTTGGAGTTTTAACCTAGATTTACATCTTACCAATGTTGTTTGCAAGCTGCACAATCAACGAATCAATCTTTATAAATTTTATTTCCTTTATATGTGGAAAGTCTGTACGAACATTTATGTCATAGAGAAGTTATAACGATGTACATAAATAAAATTGGCTTAGCCCATATCGGCTGCTACAATGAAATACCATAAACTGGGTAGCTTATAAACAATATAATTTATTTCTCACAGTTGTGGAGGCTGGGAGGCTCATGATCAAGGTGCCAGCAGATTTGTTGTCTCCTGAGGGCCTGCTCTGTGGCTTATAGATTGTGGCTTCTCACTGAATCCCCATGTGGTGGAAGGAGCTACTAGCTTTCTATGTTGTCTCTTATAAAAACACTAATGCCAATCATAAGAGCTCTGCTCTTATGATCTAATCTCCTACCAAAGTTTCCACTTTCTAATAACATAACTTTGAGGTTAAGATTTCAATATTTGAACTTTTGGGGAGCTAAATCTTCAGTTCATTGCCGAAGTTATTTCACATGCAGCAGCTTTCAATTAACTGAAGTTCCCTTCTCTCATCTCCTTTTCCTAACTGTTCTACTAATAGGAATTCTAGGCCTTAAGGAAGCAAGTGAAGAGAGAATTTTCAATGAGTAGTGAGGGCTAGAAGGTAGAGATGGTTTTAAGAACTCCACAAATATATTCAATAAGCATCTACTTTCTGGTTGATGGTAGAGCTTCCCAATCAATGTGCTCTGAATGGTTTATACCACCGGCTACATTGGCAATATTTAATACATTCTAGCTTTTAGATGGTTAGATGAGAGCTGGAGGAGCTCGAGTCCACAGGACTGGTCACTTCCAGCTATGGGGACCCCATCCAGGGATTCTCAAAGGAGCATCTAAGTAGAAACCAACCTAATGGTACTTCCTGTACATGTTATCAAGAATCCACTGCTGTTTAGCCATATACAGAGCCTTGCCAAGTTGTACACTACCAGCTGGTCATCTCTACAGCCAGCTGCAGAATATATGGTTGCCAATTAGGGGTAAGGAACTCATGGAGCTATTGGAAGATATTGTATTCCAGGTGTCCAGGGATCAAGGTACCCAACTCAAGGTAGAGCCAGTCAGAGGGAAACTTGGGAAAATCTACTGGCCATTCTGGGATGTCTTAGTTCATTTAGGATGATATAACAGTGTGCCATAGACTGGGTGGATCATCAACAGAATTTTATTTCTCACAGTTTTGGAGGCTGGAAAGTCCAAATCAGTGCACTGGCAGCTTTGGTGTCTGGTGAGGAGGACCTGTTTTCTGATTCATGGATGACCATCTTCACCCTGTGTCTTCACATGGTGAGAATACAAGACAACTCTCAGGGGTCTCTTTTATAAAGACATTAATTGCTATAATGAAGGATTCACTCTCATGACCTAATGACCTCCTAAAAGCCCCACCTCCTAATATCATCACATTGGGGATTGGAGTTTTAATGTATGAATTTGGAGGGAATACAAACATCCAGTCTACAGCATGGAAGTACAGCTCCAAACAAAATCCTGGAATTGATGACAGACACTTTTCTGCATTGAAGGCAGATGGGGCCTTTCAGTGAAATCTAGCAGACTGCAAGGTAACTGTACTAATAGTGCTCACATAGCCCATTAATGAGTCATTATCGGGCTAGTCATTATAACAGTCATTATTTTAAGGTAACTACTATTTCAAATATTTTTGATTTAAAATTAATGACTATTATAAAAATTTTCAATACTCTTTGTGCCAATAAAAGGAAATGGGGAGATGCTGAGTTCATTAAATGCAATTTCAGCTATTGTTACTTTTGAAAGAGTAAAAGATAGATTTTAAAAATGTTATTACCTATTTATGCAGAATAATTTCTTTTTGATGCCAACCAGTAATTGAAGAAATCATTATTTCTAGTCAGTCTTGCCTAGAAATTGTATATACCTGCTGCAAATGTAAAGCTTTGAACAAAAGTTATGTTCATAGATTCAGGTGCACATTTCTGTCAAGATTTTGATGAGGCTTTATTTGGATGTTTAATACTAATAAAACATTAATATCTTTTCTAATCTTTTACATTTGATTTTTCCTTATAAAGAAAAAATAATTTTTAAACTAAGCTCCATATATATCCTTGTTTTACCTGAAAGATCATAGAAAATGTTTATTTTCTATGCACATGATTTATTGAAAGACTTTGAAAACCACTAATCTCAGTATAAGATTTGCCCTGTAGACTTAAGTCTAAATGCCATATTACCCAAGAGAAAATAAAAATATTTAGATTTGGACTTATATGCAAATAATGAATTTGATATTATGTTTTAAAAGGGCATTTCTGTAAAACACAAGATTATGGAAACCTTTTTTTTCTAAGCCTTAGAAAATCCCCAGCAATAAACATATGCCTACACCTTAAGGGTTCTCAAAGCCAATTCAGGAAACTTTGATTATAAGTACATTTTCTGTATCTTCTAATAAAATCAGTCTTGCTACCACATCTATTCATCTTATCCATCTTGGTACAAAACATCCATGAATCCTCTCCATATGACAGAACTTCAACTAGTTGATGATATATATCAAGGTCTGGTTCTTCTTTCCTCATAAGCAAGCAACCCTAGTTTCCTCAGGCATGCCTAATCTATTATTTCAAGTTCCTTCACCATTATTCATGAGCCCATTGGGCAATGACAGGAGTCACTGGGGACAGAAGCTGAATGGTGTCCATAAAACGAGTCATCCTATCCATTTGATTATTAAAATCCTCCTCTGCTTAGGTCATCCTTTGGTGAGCATTCACGTGAAACACAAATATCTTCACAGTTTTTGACCACTCATAGAGGTCCATCCACATACCTCTTCTCCAAATTTTCTTGTCACCAATTTTCCAATCATGTTCCTACCAAGTCCTTGGCAATTGTAAGGACTTGGTGGAGCAAGCCTACCAAGATCCTACCAAGTCCTTGACCATGCCAAACCATTGTACCATCCATGAAACAGTATATAATTGCACATCTGGCCATTTTTTTTCCAAGCATAATGCACAACCAGGTGCACTGCTCTAAGTTCTGCCCATTGGGAAGATTTCCCTTCGCCACTGTCCCTCAGGGATGTCTAGAAAGGGGCTGTAGTGCTGCCACTGTCCACTTTTGGGTGGTGCCTGCATATCATGCAGAACCATCTGTAAACCAGGCCCGAGTCTTCTCTTCCTCCATCAACTGA
This sequence comes from Symphalangus syndactylus, assembly GCF_028878055.3. NCBI lineage: Eukaryota > Metazoa > Chordata > Mammalia > Primates > Hylobatidae > Symphalangus > Symphalangus syndactylus. Next base: position 84,580,601 of record NC_072438.2, on the reverse strand, counting down.
TTACAAGGAATTATGTATGATGTCAAATGTGCAGGATGGGAGAGAGAAGGCAGGGTGGCAGGAGTGGGGACCATGGGCATTTGAGCCACTCTTCATGTGACTTATTTGTGGCTTCAGGACCTGCTTGATCCCGATAATTTATGTACCACTTCCATTTGATGATGGAATGCTGTTGTGTACGTCCAACTTTATGCGTAGATGAGTCAGAAAGCACCCAGCTCATGGTAGGCAGTTCAGGTTGCTTGGTAACTTGATGACCCATAGTTAAACACTTAGTTTCTACCAAGACCCTATAATGGCCAAGAGCTGTCTCTCAGAAGGAGAGTAGTTACCTGCAGAAGATGATAGAGCCTTAATCCAAAATCCTAGGAGTCTCTGCTGTGATTCACCTAAAGAAGCGCAGCAGCGGGCTCATACTCATGGAATTCACTGGTCTTACCATGTTCCCCAACAGCCTGTAACAGCTGGATTGATAGAATAGCGAAATGGCCTTTTAAAGTTAAAATTACAATGCCAATGAGGTGACAATACTTTGCAGGGCTAGGGTAAAATTCTTCAGAAGGCTGTGTATGCTCTGAATTAGAGTTCAATATATGGTACTGTTTCTCCCATAGCCAGGGTACATGGGTACAATAATGAAGGGTGGAAGTGGACATGGCACCACTCACCATCACCTCTAGTGACCCACTAGCAACATTTTTGCTTCTTATTCCCACAACATTATGTTCTGCTGGCCTAGAAGTCTTAGTTCCAGAGGGAGGAATGCTGCCACCAGAAGACACAGCAATGATTTCATCAAACTGACAGTTAAGATTGTCACCTGGCCACTTTGAGCTCCTTCTGCATCTAAGTCAACAGGCTAAGAAAGGAGTGACAGGGTTAGATGGGGTGATTGACTCAAACTATCAAGATGAAATCAGACTACTACTCCATTATGAAGTAGTATGTATGAAATACATACATGCTAGGGAAGAGTACGTGTGGAATACAGGAGACCCCTTAGGACATCTTTTAGTATTACTATGCCGTGTGATTAAGGTCATGGAAACTACAACAACCCAAATCAGGCAGGACTACAAATGGCCCAGACCCTTCAGGAGTGAAGGTTCAGGTCACTCCACTAGGTAAAAAAATCACAACCTGCTGAGGTGTTTGCTGAAGGCAATGGAAATACAGAATGGGAAGTAAAAGAAGGTAATCATCAATACCAGCTATGACCACATGACCAGTTGCAGAAATGAGGAATGTAATTGTCATGAGTATTTCCTCCTGATTTTGTTAAGAATACGTTTGTGCATGTATATACTTGTACTAAGAAAATATCTTCATTTTATTTCTTTCTTCTTCCTTTATCATGTGATATAAGATTTATTTTCGTATCAGCATTTAAGTGTTGTTAACTTTATGTAATAGCATTTAGGTTAAGAATTAGTGTGCTTCTGGTTGTACAAAGGATAGTTGTATTATGTTAGGCATAGTTATGACCTTATTATTGTCTTTATTTGGAGATTAAGTATAATTTCAAGAGATGTGTATGGGTTCAAGTACACGAGGAGTGGACTTGTGATGGCTAATATTAAGTGTCAACTTAATTGGATTGAAGGATGCCTAGATAGCTTGTATTGTTTCTGGTTGTGTCTGTGAGGGTATTGCCAGAGGTGATTAACATTTGAGTAAGTGGACTGGTGGAGGAAAACCCTCCCTCAATGTGGGTGAGCACCACCCAATCAGCTGCCAGCTGGGCTAGAACAAAGCTGGCGGAAGAAGGTGGGATAAACTGGTTTGCTGAATTTTCTGGCTTTCTCTTCTTTCTCCCACGATGGATGCTTCCATCCATCACTCCTCCCCTGTGACATTAGACTCCAAGTTCTTTGGCCTTTGGACTATTAGACTTACACCAGTGGTTTGCCAGGGCCCACAACCTGAAGGCTGCGCTGTCAGCTTCCCTGCTTTTGGGGCTTTTGGACCCAGACTGAGGCAGTACTGGCTTTCTTCCTCAGCTTGCAGACAGCCTATCATGGCACTTCGCCCTGCAATCGTGTGAGCCAACTCTTTTCAATAAACTCCCTTTCATGTATACACACATCTTATTAGTTCTGTCCCTCTGGAGAACTCTAATACAATAATTTGATCATTGTTGATATTTACTTACTCATTCAGCATTAATTATATACATTATATCTTTTAAATCCAGCACCAGGCCAACAGGATACAAATATGACTATAAGATTATTACTCCACTCAAGAAGTTCACTATCTAATGACAGACAAAAACTGCTCTTCTCTTCCAGTTATTATCAATGATGTATTACAAACCAGCTGCAATGTAATAACTTAAAGTAAAAATAATAATTTTAGTCTGTATTTGTTGTTAATGCTGCTGTAACAAATAACCACAAACCTAGAGGCTTAAAAAATACAAATTTAAAATCTGTCTTACAATTCTGTAGAAGTCTGACATTTGCCTCATTGAGCTAATATTAAGACATTAGCAAGGCTGCATTCCTTTCTGGAGGCTCTGGACAGAATCCATTGCCTTGCCCTTTCCAGCTCCTAGAGGTCACTACTTTCCTTGGTTAGTAGCCCCTTCTCCCATTTTCTAAGTAAGCAACACTGTATCTTTGTTGGGTGGTCACGTCTTTATTTCCCTGCTTCCCTTTTCCACTTGTAAGGGCCTTTTCAGCTACATTGGACTCACTCAGATAATCCATATAATCTTCCTATGTTAAGGAAAGCTGGAATCTTCATTCTATCTGCAGCCTTAATTTCCATTTGCTCTGTAACCTAACATAACCATAGCTTCCAGGAATGAGGATGTAGATACCTTTGGAGGAGCCATTATTCTGCCTGCTCTATTAGCTCTCACAGTTTGCTTCTCTTCTATCAGTCATGAATTTCGTAGAGGCTTGGCTGAGCAGATTTGGCTTAATGCCTCTTGTGAAACTGCAGTCAGAAAATGGTTTAGCATGGAATCATCTTGTAAGATTATCCATCACATATCTGACCTGGGAGGACTTCAATAGCTGGGGGATGACCCAGCTGAACCTCCCTGGACCTCCCTAAATCTTCTTTATCTCTATGGAAGCTTCCCAGGCGGTCTCTCCAGCATAAAGACCTCAAGGTAGTGTTTCTTCTTATGTGTCAGTTTAACATTCCCAAAGCACATATCCAGAGAGGGAGAGAGAGAGAAAAAAAAAGAGAGATGGAAGACATATTATGATGTAGCCTCTGAAGTTATAAAGCATCACTTGAACTCTGGGTCAAGGTATTTACAAAGATTCGCTTAGTTTCAGTGGGAAGCAGCATAGATCCTATTCCTTGATGGGGGAGAGAACATTTCACATTGTTAAGAGAGCATGTGGGCTGGGATATATACATGTAATACCACCTTCAGATGTGTAACTGCAACATCTGTGAAAGAAACATTAATTGTGCTCTATACAAAATTACTTGGCTGTTATGTAATCTAGTGCACCTTTGCTCTTTTTGAAATATTCCATATACTGTGGCCTGAACAGAACAGAAAACAACTATTATCACTTAGATAGATTTTATTCATAATTGGATACAGAATGATTTCTCTGTTCTTTTTTTTGAAAAGGAGTCTTTCTCTGTAGCCCAGGCTGGAATGCAGCGGCATGATCTTGGCTCACTGCAACCTCCATCTCCCAGGTTCAAGCAATTCTCCTGCCTCAGCCTCCCGAGTATCTGGCACTACAGGCGGCCGCCACCACTCCCGGCTATTTTTTGTATTTTTGGTAGAGACTGGGTTTCACCATATTGGCTTCTGTTTTTCTAGCCACCTCACTACTATGAGTTTAATATTAAAGGAAGTGCAGAGGGCAATTCATCATGTACTAGGCCAACCCACACCATCTCTAGTCCTACACATAAGCAATTGCTTTTTAGAATAAAGAGTATTACTTACATCTTATTTTTGGTTAATTAAATTTTTATTCATTTATCCGGTTCCTGAAATCCTATTTATAAGCTTATTTTTATCTGTAAAAAAATCAGCATATAACTTAAATATGATAAATATTTTTATATCTTCTTTTATTAAAATATTGAGGAAGAAAAGGTCAAGGTTATAGCCTGAGACGAAACCCTAGAAGCAGCCCCTCTCCAGGTTATTTCACTGTTTTCATTGATCAAACAGTTAAACATTAAACTAGGAATGACCAATCCACCCAATTCACCTTAAAAGCAACACATATTTCTCAATTATTGGCTAGAATATCAGGAAAGACCATTTAAAACACCTTTCTGTTGCCTCTGCATACTGTGCTTACAAAATGTTTCCTGTACTAGTCAAATAGAAATCATGTAAAATATGAAAACATTTGTTTTTTTTTAACTGAACTTCGGTGTGTCTAATGAAAACTACCTAGTTATGTTTTTCAGCAGAAAGCCAACAGGCCATATATACAATTGTTCTTCCTGATATTTCAGTTCACTTTATTATTTGTAGAATCCACTATTTTTTTCCTGTATGGGTGAGAAATAACACTTTCCTAATACAGGCCTCCAGGGCATTTCCCACCCTCAAACACTGCTCAAAAGAAGTCTGAAAATCCCCCTTTACTTCAGCATATAATATTGTAATTTATTTACAGAATTAAAATTAGATTACATGTTAATAGTCATAGTTTCTTTTACAAATTCATCAGTTTTTCTTATATTTATTCTGCAAATATTTATGATTACTCCATTTTCCATTACTAATAAATGCTCTCTTGGGCATCTTATCAGCTGTGCTTGAATGGGAAAGCTGTGGTCTAGAAAAAGTCCACATTTTTCCCTCATTAGCAGTTTCTGTCTCTCTCTCTCATTCTTTCTCTCCTCACTCTCTCTCTGCATGTGTGTGTGCTTGTGTACATGGGTGTATGTGTTTGTTTAATGAATGAGTTTCTAATTTTTATTTAATTAAAAAATTTTTTTTACAGACAAGGTCTCACTCTGTCACCCAAACCGGCATACAGTGGCGCAATCATAACTCACTGCAACTTTGAAATCCTAGATTTAAGACCATCCTCCCACCTTGGCCTCCTAAGTAACTGGGGCAGCAGGTATGACCCATGATGCCCAGTTGATTTTTGTTTTCTTTCACAGAAATGAGGTCTTGCTATGTTGCCTAGGCTGGTCTCAAACACTTGGCTTCAAAAGATTCCCCTGCCTTGGCCTCCTTAAGTGCTATGATTACAGACATGAGCCACCATGTCTGTCCCATTATTTCTTAATTACCTTTAGTGTGTGTGAAGAATGCTCCTAGGTACTGGGAGCACGGTCATGAGCAGACAGACGGTATTTTTGCTCCAGAAAGGGCTTACTTGATAAAAGGAAATGGGATAAAGATAAAATAAACAAAATATTCTTGAAAGAGAATATGTTATTTGAGTAAAAGAGGTAGGTAAATGTGCAGAAGCATGATGGAAAGTGTGATGGGAACCGGGATGGGATGCATTTGCATGGTCAGGGAAGAACACATTAAAGTGGTGGTAGGAGAACAGAACATAAAAATGTTGTCATCTGTGGTCTCTGACCCAACTACGCTGCTTCCTCTTCTTCTGTGCCCTGATTCTGTCTACCTGTGATGAGATGATGTGCTGCAGGAGTCCAGCCCACAACCAGGAGAGAAGTATTATTTAGTTTAAGCAAATCTTGGTAATGCCCATGCCAAAAGTCCTTGCCAGAGATGATTTAGATACTCTTACATAAGCTTGAACAGCTAGATATAAAGTGGTAACTCCTGAGGGCTTTATCAGAAATGCTTCTTCATTAATGGGAGGGGACACACAATCGGAAAGTCAGCTGCATGGACCGGCCATATGTGGAGAAACTACATCCACCTGTGACCACAAGGAGAGTTGCTCACAAGTTGGATGGAACAGAGGCAGATAGGAAGGAGAACAGTCTTGACAATATCATTAAACACTGAATCAGTCCACTAAGAGTCAATGTCTGGGCTTTTCACTGTAGACAAAATAAACCTACTCTTGCTCAAATCTTTGTTATCTAGGACACCCTAAATGATACGGAAATGATCCAACGGCTGGCACATTTCTTTCCATGTTTGTGTTTGTGTTTGTGATTGCGATTTGTGTGTGTGTGTGTGTATTTTTATTACACATGGAAAGAGTGTTCTCTCATAGGGACCATGCCTCTATTATCAATTGAGTGTAGACGTTTTTTAAGATTATACGGTATGACAGAGAGCTACAACTACAGAAATATTGAGAAATTCAGATATTTAGATAATGAGAAGTCAACGGAGCTACATGATTAAAGAAAACAACAGTAGAGGAGGCCGGCTAAAATTATGTGTTCTGGTTTGTCATTTCTTATGCAAGAAATCATTATGAATCCAGAATATCTCCTAGGGCCAAACAGGGATTTGTTCTTCAAGTCAGATATTTGTTCTGTGGTTATTTGCAGGCGTTCAGCAACTGATGTCCATGATTTTAGTGGGACTATGTCATATTTTTAATTCTATGTGTTTAAATTATGTGTATTTAAGAATGATCAAATTTCTAGTAATATGTGTATATATGTGTGTGTGCATATATATACATATATATGTATATATACACATAACATATACGTGTATATGTATACATATATACACGTATATGTGTACATATGTATACACATACACGTATATGTATATACGTATACACATATACATGTATATGTATATATATGTATACACATATACACATTGGACACTTCAGAGCTTTTATAGGAATGGAATTAAAAGTTACTGGTATATGTATGTGTGTGTGTGCATATATACGCACATATATACACATATATGCATATACGTATACATATATACACATATATGCATATACGTATACATATATATGCACACATATACGCACACATATACACGTATACACATATACACGTATATATATACATATATATGTGTGCGTATATATACGCACACACACATACATATACTAGTAACTTTTAATTCCATTCCTATAAAAGCTCTGAAGTGTCCAATAACAAGTAGATCAACAGGCATTTCTCTTTAGAAATGCTGAGGCCCAGTTCCAAATCAAGACCTATAGCAGTTTTTTCAGCAATGTCTGACAATGTACTCTCTCCCTTCTCCTTCTGTCTGGAGAGCTACAGCATCCTTCTCATGGATATGAATGCTAATTCACATGTGGGATATAGGGGTATTTATGCCATCTACTGGCTATTTTGGAAAAATGCATTTCAAATACCAGATGTCTTCTTGCAAAAATTTAGAATGTAGGCAATCTTGATTTTTATTCAGAGTATGGAAATATCTTTCATGTTCTTTGAAAACATGAGAAATGCCGTGTTGCTGTTAAATTTTAAATGTACAGCTCAGCTTTCTCTTTGTAGCAGTGGGACTAAAAGTTACAAGACAGCAGAAAGTCATTCTTATTCCATCTGCAAAAGTATGAATATACCTAAATTATCCCATGTGTTACATTCTCTTTGTCCAAGTTAAAATGGTTAACTTATGAAGTCATGGACATCGACTTGGACTTGTGTCACTTTTGGATGCAAAGGGATCAAAATGTTTTCTATGATTAAATAAAATGTCACCTCCTCTCCTTAAAAGTCCAACTCACCGTAGATATGGTCTGTATGAACATTAGTTGTATCCTCCCAGCATTAGCTACTTCCTCCGGAAAAAATAATGTATATGTTTTCAGTTATCTTTCTACACAAAATGCTTCTTTTCACCCACTCAAAAAAAGTCAGTGGTCTTTTTCTGGGTATTTTTTCTTTGAAAGTCAGTAACTAGGAACTTAGATGAGATATTTTCGACATTACTCACCTTTCCCGTAGACAAAAACAGCATGGATCTGGATGTACATGAAAATTAATACCTTTGCTATATAAAAAACATTAAGAGAATAAAAAACAAGCCATGGACAGATTTAGATTTTCAAATTGCCTTTCTCACAAAAGACCTTTATCAGAAAAAAAGAACACCCAAAACATAACAATAATTTAAAAATCCCAATTAAAAAACGAACAAACTATCTGAACAAGCATTTCAGTAAATAAGGTATACTGATGCCAAATATGCATACAAGAAATGCTCAAGGCTGAATGCGGTGGCTCATGCCTGTAATCCCAGCACTTTGGGAGGCCGAGGCGGGCGGATCACGAGGTCAAGAGATTGAGACCATCCTAGCCAACATGGTGAAACCCTGTCTCTATTAAAAATACAAAAATTAGCAGGGTGTGGTGGCGCGTGCCTATAGTACCAGCTACTCAGGAGGCTGAGGCAGGAGAATTTCTTGAAACCAGGAGGCGGAGGTTGCAGTGAGCCGAGATCCGCCACTGCACTCTGGCCTGACGACCTAGTGAAACTCCGTTTCAAAAAAAAAAAGAAATAAGAAATGCTCAAAATCATTTGGGTAAGTACAAATTAAAATCACAGTGATGGTCCAAGACTCACTCAATAGAATAGAATGTTTGATTAAAACATACTGAGAGGCCAGGCGCGGTGGCTTACACCTGTGATCCCAGCACTTTGTGAGGCCGAGGTGGGTGGATCATCTGAGGTCAGGAGTTCAAGACTAGCCTGGCCAACATGGCAAAACCCCATCTCTACTAAAAATACAAAAATTAGCTGGATGTGGTGGCAGGCACCTATAATCCCAGGTACTCGGGAGACTGAAGCAGGAGAATCACTTAAACCTGGGGAGGCGGAGGTTGCAGTGAGCCGAGATTGTGCCACTGCACTCCAGTCTAGACAACAGAGCGAAACTCCGTCTCGAAAAACAAACAAATAAACAAATAAAAAAAAATACTGAAAATAGGAAGTGATGGTTAGGGTGCAAAGCACCTCTCAAATACTCTTGCTGGAAATGCATAATGACTCACCATTATGGAAAACAATATAGTAATTTATCATAAAGTTAAAAATACCCTTGTCACATGGCCGAGAAGTCCCACTTAATGTTTACCAAAGTAAAATAAAACTTATATTCACACAAAAAGTCCTGCACACGTTTATAGCAGCAATATTCATAGTCATCAAAAATTGTGTATGACAAAGATGCCGAATGTTTAGTATGTGGATAAACTATAGATATTTATTGTATAAACATTGTATTGTATTTATACAATAAATATCTATACAATAAAATGCTATTCAGTTATGAAGACAATTATTGACTCACCAACAGATTAATCTTAAATTCATTTTGCTATATGAAAGAAGCAGATTCAAGAGTTATGTAGTACTTGTTCAAATTATATATGTTTTACATACGTGAGTGTGTGTGTGTATAACCTTACAGAAAAGGTAAAAATATAGGTATAGAAAAAAGATCACTGGTTTCTCAGGGTGGAAGGAGAGCTTGATTAAAACTGGGCAGCAGAAGAAAATATTTGTGGTGATAGAATTGTTTTGTTGTACAACTCTGACGGCAGATGCAGTTCTATACATTTGTCAAAAACAATACAATACCACACAGAGTGAATTGTACTGTAAGTAAATTTAAAATAACCAAAATTTGGGAGACATGCTAACTAGAACACAAATATATGACATATAAAGAAACATAATCCAGGGGCAATGGCTCACACCTGTAATCCCAGCACTTGGGGAGGCCGAGGTGGGTGGATCATCTGAAGTCAGGAGTTCGAGACCAGCCTAGCCATGGTGAAACCCCGTCTCTACTAAAAATATAAAAAATTAGCATGGTGTGGTGGTGAGCACCTGTAATCCTAGCTACTCAGGAGGCTGAGGCAGGAGAATCTCTTGAAGCCAGAAGGCAGAGGTTGCAGTGAGCTGCGATTGCACCATTTTACTCCAGCCTGGGCAACAAGAGTGGAACTCCGTCTCAAAGAAAAAAAAAAAAAGAAAGAAACATAGACACATTGAGGGCAGGGAAGTGTATTAGTCCGTTTTCACGCTGCTGATAAAAGACACACTCACAACTTGGAAATTTACAAAAGAAGGAGGTTTAATGGACTTACTATCCCACGTGGCTGGGGAGGCCTCACAATCATGGTGGAAGGTAAAAGGCACATGTCACATGGCAGCAGGCAAGAGAACAGAGAACTTGTCTAGGGGAACTCCTCTTTTTAAAACCATCAGATCTCATGAGACTTATTCACTATCACGAGAACAGCATGGGAAAGACCTGTCCCCATGATGCAATTACCTCCCACAAAGTTTATCCCACAACACATGGGAATTCAAGATGAGATTTGGGTGGGGACACAACCAAATCATATCCGGAAGAAAATAAATCAAGTAACTTTGGAAATCTCTATTTTGACAGGATACTGTAAGGCTGAAGGAAAAAAAATACTGACACAAAATCTATACTCAAGTTAATAAATCTATTTTTTCCAGCAATATGAGTCAGCAATTCTGAAACTACTGTTTGTGTATAATAAGAATGGACAATTAAGTGAATATATTGTGTTTAATGAGAGCCATTTTCTCACCGTCAGAAGAGGCACAAATAAGAAAAGGAGAAAGGCTAGAATGAATGGATCTTGTCATTTAGGAATAGACACAGATGTTTCATTAAAAGAGGTATCATTATAAGCATCATGTTTTTTAAAGGTAGATGGATGGATAGATGGAGAGAGAGAGAGATGATAGTGAGAGGTGAGGCCATCTGGACTTCCTGGGTTGAGTGGGGACTTGGGGAACTTTCCTGTCTTACAAGAGGATTGTAATATGCATCAATCAGTGCTCTGTAAAATGCACCAATCAGTGCTCTGTAAAATGCACCAATCAGCAGTATTCTAAAAGTAGCCAATCGTGGGGAGGATTGAAAAAAGGCCACTCTGATAGGACAGAAATGGAACATGGAAGGGGACAATAAGGGAATAAAAGCTGGCCACCCCAGCCAGCAGTTGCAAATAGCTCAGGTCCCCTTCCAGGCTGTGGAAGCTTTGTCCTTTTGCTCTTCACAATAAACCTTGGTATGGCTCACTCTTTGGGTCCATGCCATCTTTAAGAGCTGTAACACTCACCAGGAAGGTCTGTGGATTCATTCTTGAAGTCAGTGAGACCGTGAAACCACCATCAGGAACCAACTCCAGACACAATAGGTGGATAGACAGTTCTGTGTCTGCATTGGTTGATATGGACACATATGTCTCCTTGCTCTGTCTGCTGAGCTCTAGATACAATGACACTCCACTAGAAATATGCATACCTAGAGCTCAGATCTTGGTTTCTAAATATAATTCTTCAATGAAAACAACCAGAGTTGCTTGGAGGATTGGTTAACTCTAGGGCTGGGGTGGGTTAAATACAAGATGAGCCTGGAATAAAATGTTGTTCTGGAAAGTAAGGAAGGGGGATGTTGAAAGGATACAAGAGCCAACCTGAGAAAACTCCTAATGGCCGAAGCTGGAACAATGTAAACAACAAAATCAATAATATCGGATAAAATCCACAGAATAAAACGAGCATCCACAAGTTCATACTCATCAAAGTAAATATTTAAATAAATAAATGAGGAAGAAAGGACAGCTCTTCCTTACAGAAAAACTTCCATTGATAAATATAGAAATGTGGAAAATGGAAAATTGCCATTAACAAAAGATGAAATTATTGCAGGCAAGTTCTACCAAGGAATAGTAAAATTAATAAGCAAAATGACTAAAAAAAATTCAGGGTATTTACTAATTAGAGAGATAAAATTAGTAATTTCCAGTAGAGAAACCCAGCAGACACCTTCTTAACCAAGCGGTCAAGGTTAACGCCATCAGTATCAGCATCGCATATTCCCTGACAGATGCACTGAGAAGAGCAAATTATTTCTGTGACATTCTTGCCAAAAATGCTTAGCCTCAATTGAGGCTTGAAAAAACATGACTAACCCAAATTGAGAGACATTCTACAAAATAGCGCACTGGAACTTTTCAAAAGTGTCAAGGTCACGAAGTAAAAGGACAGACAGAAGCACTGTCACAAATTGGAGAAGATTAAGCAAATGTGACAACTAAATGCAACTTGTCATTTTTTTTTTTTTTTGGATCCTCGAAGCAACAAAGTGGAAAAACTGGGGAAATCCAAATAAAGTATTCGGTTTAGTTAATGTTGTTTTATCCATGTTAATTATTTAGCTTTAATTATGTTATTATGTTAGGCAAGATGTTAACATTAGGGGAAGCCAGATGAAGGGCATGTGAGAATTTTATGTATTGGTTTTGCAATTTTTCTGAAAGCTTAAATTATTTCAAAATAAAATTTAAAAGTATTATTACCTCCTACTATTTTAAGGTGGCTATTTTATCACTATTTTTTTAACCAGGGTTTGTGTGTGTGTGTTTCTGTGAGTGTGTATTGTCATTCCAAATTTAGAAGTTTGTATGTTCATTTTTACTCATTTCATCTATATTTTCAAACATTTCTATATTGCATTATCTGGTTTTCTTTGTATTTAAAATATTTTTGTTTCTCATTATGTTTTATTTTTTACTCAAGATGTTGTGTTTTTACTTCTCTCAATTGTTCTTGATTGTATTCAAAGGTCTACCTCACATACTGGCTTTTTTGGACAAACTTTTCATTTTGTTAATGTATTTATTTTATTTTTCCATATTTTAAATATATTTTTACTTTTTTTTTGAGATGGAGTCTCACTCCATTGCTCAGGCTAGAGTACAGTGGTTCGATCTTGGCTCACTGCAACCTCGGCCTCTCGGGTTCAGGTGATTCTCCTGCCTCAGCCTCCCAAGTAGCTGGGAGTACAGGTGCCTGCCACCACCCCTGGCTAATTTTTGAATTTTTAGTAGAGACGGGGTTTCACCATATTGGCTTGGCTGGTCTCGAACTCCTGACCTCAAGTGATCCACCCACCTCAGCCTCCCAAAGTGCTGGGATTACAGGCATGAGCCACCACAGCTGGCCTATTTTTACATATTTATTAATTATGCTGTATTCATCATACTTTGTTTTATCCATTTTATTAAATTAAAAGCTATAAATGTTACTGATTTTTTATCTAGAAATTTTGATAAATATAATAATTTCACATTATCTCTTCTAGATAACTTGTAAATTTCCATTTTTAGTGAATCTTTAAGTCAGGAGTGATTTAGAAGTGTATTTTTGAAATTCTGAACTATATGGCTTTTTTGTTATTATTTTTCTAACTCCATTTCTAAATTCATGTCACTGTGGTCAGTGAACATGACTTAAATGTGTCATTTTGAGGGATATATTAAAATTTTCTTTTTGACCAATTACATAATCTTTCTGTGAATATTTCCTTTGAGAATTTTAATACATATATAATGCTTTTTAAACTATATTTATTAAATTCTGCATAGTCTTGTACTTGTCTTCTCCTAGAGCTATATGTAAAAACATTCGCAATGATTGTTCATTTTTCAGTGTTTCATTCTAATTTTATTTCTTTCTATTTTGCATGTTTTGAGATTACATTATGTTTTGGATGTACAGGTTTATGATTTTTATAGTTTCTTTCTGGATAGCTTCTTTTTTGCCAGACTTGAATTGTCCAAAATTGACTAGGTATAAAATTCTGGATAAGATTTTTCAAAAACATGTTTTAAACTCAAGTCTTTGAAGATATTCCACTGTTGTCTTTTCTATACAGTATTACTGAAAAGGAGACGTTTGTCGGTCTAGCTTTTGCTTCATTGCGGGGACATTTTTCCTCCCCTTGGAAGCTCCTAGCTTTCCTTTTCCTCCCACTTATTCTTCATCCTTGAGTATCTGTCAAGGCGCTAATTGTTTTCATTTTCATATCTTACCTGGCCCTCAGCAGATGTTTCAATCTAAATACTCGGGTATCAGTTCTTCATAATTCTTACCTATTATTATTATTTTTCTTTAATGTCAATCCGTTGCTCTTTCTCTTCTTTAATTTTGCAAGGATAAAGTTGCCAGAAAGTCTGAGCGTGTTTTATCTCACTCATTTTTTTCTTTTTACTTTTTCTTCTCCATCAGTTTTGTATTATTGATAGTTTTCTATCCTGGGAAAACTACTCCGCATGCTCTTCCAGGTGGTAATTTTTTCTTTATTTTTATCCACTTATTTGTACCATCCCTTAAGCTTCAAAAAGTTCTCAGGAATGCATGTGTATATATAAATGTTGATATAGAATACCTATATTATTTTTAGTTGGCAGACTGATCTTGTTTCATAAATGTGACAGCCTCACTTATCTTCCTAAAGATATTAATTATTCTTAACTCAATGTCCTATTTTGTTCGTTCTATTGAATTTTTTAGAGATATGGGTTCTCCTGTTCATTGAGCTTTTTGACCCTATTTACCATTTTATCTTTGCCTAATTATCTGTCGATTCTTGATCACACACCCGTATCTTTGTAGTTGAGAGTGCTGGTGAAATTGTCTCTGCTACCTCTTGTGTATCAACCCATGGAAACGTAGGGAGTCCATTTTACTCTCAACATATTCAGCTGAGATAGGTTAGTGTGAGACTATTCCACAAATGAAATACCTTAGTAGCTATTTTTGTGGATGTGAGTGATCTTGATTATTTCCATCATTTACCGCACATCAGGGACACACCATCCTGTATGTCCAACACAGGTTTTATCCTGGTGCGAGCAGATTCCTTGCTACTTCTGCCTGGACCAAGGGCTGAAACTATCAGTCACTTGTCTGACCCGGGGGTCTGTCCTATTTCCCCACATCTGTCTCCTCTCCATTGAGCTGCTGTGCTCACTCTTAGTGGCTATACCTGGCTCTTAATTCTGAGCTTTTGTTTCCTTATTCTGTATTTTCTATCACATGCACGTTTCACTTCTTGTTTATTAGTTTGTTTCTCCATGAGCATATGGAGAAGTAACTGTATGTAGGTGGTTTTAGAATTCATTGTTGTTGCAACTGATTTTATAGGAATGAAAACATTGCAGAATGTGTTCAACTTGTATCACCTTGAAAGTCAAACCACAAGAAATTCCCATTTCTGGAGGTCCAGAACAGTTGACTGTTGGCAATTTTATATGGTTCTATGCAATCATTTATTAATCACACTCTTCCTTATGGCATATATTTTGTGTATGGTTGTCATGTCCTACCTAAGTTATTAGGTAGTAAACACAAGTGCTGCACTTGTGTATTACTCAGTGCTTTATTTTCTGAAGTGGTTGTTAGGTCCTTTAGCAGAATAATTTCTCAAAAACGCACAACAAAGAAACAAAACATACATTCCTTCTAGGTATCTTTGTGGATATGGCCCTGTTAGAGCTCCATATTTTGGTTGTAGTTTTTCCAAACATAAAACAAGATGAGTAGATGCGAGCTTATTGTTTGCATCTGGATGGACTGGGGACAGGAATATACTGATAACTGCCTGTGTATATCATATGTGGTTTCAATCTGTGCCATCTTCAGGAATATATCTATAACCAGTTCATCTAAATTCCCTGGGTTGTAAATATTAGGGAATCCTATTTTCCATGGGATATTCTATGGTTGTCAAATTTATGCACTAGAAAAGTTGCCATTATTTCACCTTGCAAAAATTCTAGACTGTCCCAACCAAAGGCAATTTTTCTTTCACAAAGATCCTTTGAGCTTTTTGATTTCTTCCTCCTGTAGCCTTGGGGTTGAGGTTCATATGGTTTCCCATTTGGAAAACTCTCCCTCAGAAAAGTTTTCCAGCAAATCTTGCATATTTATCCTCCTGGAGGAGTCTCCCCTCTCACATACCTGGCACTCCCTACCCACATACATGGGACTTGGGACAATGGTGTACATATTTTTCACCAGCTCTTGGTTTACTCCATCCTCTCTTCTGATAACTTTTTTTTTTTTTTTTTAGTTTCATTGGGTTTAAATAAAGATGCATATTACTGAAGCCAGGGAAAATCATGCCTAGAAGTGTTTGTTCTTCCCTCAACTCAGAAGATGCAGAGGCCCTGGCTTCAAGAGGAGATTCTTAAGTAACTAAAAATAATTTAGTCACATTACTATTCAAGGCTACAACTTGTAGCCTTGAAGAATAAATTTCTGATAACATTTGCTTGGAGTTATCGGCATCTTCCCTTTTTATCTCAGTTGGCATCATTTAAGCAGTCTAAATGAAATCATTCCAGAAACACAAAAATTACTTACCACGATAGCATTTTAATTTGGGATTTTTAATTTCCTTATAAAAGTCACTTCTTTTTAAGTAGAATACTGTTTTAAAATCCAGAGCTCTGGCCGGGCGTGGCCACTTCTTTTTAAGTAGAATCCTGTTTTCAAATCCAGAGCTCCAGCCGGGCGTGGTGTCTCACGCCTGTAATCCCAGCACTTTGGGAGGCCGAGGCGGGTGGATGACGAGGTGAGGAGATCGAGACCATCCTGGCTAACACGGTGAAACCCTGTCTCTACTAAAAATACAAAAAAAAAAAAAAATTAGCCAGGCGTGGTGGCGGGTGCCTGTAGTCCCAGCTACTCAGGAGGCTGAGGCAGGAGAATGGCGTGAACCCGGGAGGCAGAGCTTGCAGTGAGCCGGGATAGCAGCACTGCACTCCAGCCTGGGTGACAGAGCGAAACTCCATCTCAAAAAAAAAAAAAAAAAAAAAAATCCAGAGCTCCAAATTTATAGTTCTCATTGTCAGAAATGAATTTTCTATTTATAAAATAACGATACCAAGAACACTACAACTAACACACAGGGGTAGATTCAGAATTTGTGGAGCTTTACAACTTTTATGAGTTTAGAAATGCTCTTCAAGGAAAAGAATACAAAAAGGGGAGGAGTTTTTATTCACAATGAGACAAGGAATAAAAAGTGCGATTTGTGAAAAGCTGACAGACAAAAAAATCACTACATCTGGAAAAGCATTGCAATATTTTTGTTAATTACTGTTTGACCTTTGTTTTCTCCTAATACTTTGGCTCAATTCTCCTTTAAAACCTTTTCCTATGATCAGGATTTATTTTTTATTATTGCTAGTTTGGAACATTTTCTTTCACCTTCACTCCTCTTTAATGGTAATGTCATGTATAATTTTAGGATTGCCCATTTGAGAGAAAATCTAAATGGGCTTTTTCATGTGTGAGCTGTTTTCATGTGCATTGCAGGTTTTGCAGTTCCTTACCAGAATTACAATTACTTCTGTTTTGCAAGATCGCCATAAAAATATTTTTTAAACGTCTGGAGCATTCTTTATACACCTATTTCAAGATATATTTCTAAGAGGAGTGAGCTTCTGTTTGATTAGATTTTGTTGGGAAACAAATCTGCCATACATTTTTACATTGCTGAGGATGGGAAGAGTCTTCTTCAGGCTACCTTCTGGTTCTATTTATTCCAAGTCTTGCTGTTCGCTCGCTCTTCCCGCACATTTGGTGCGAGGGGCTGCAGGGTGTGTTTCAGCTCACAGTTCTTCCTCTGGGCCAGGACCTGCATGTCACTATGCGAAGTGAGTTGGTGCAAGAAGTATAGACATGTTTTTGGAAGTCCTTGACTCACTGGGAAGGCTAGCAGTAAATTCATAATACTCAAAGTGACTGCGAATCCTGTAAATATATTCCACTAAATTCAAGCTAAGTGTGCCTCCAGTCACCCACTTCTTTATTGGATTTCAGTAATACGTATGGACATGGCAACAGCAGCAGGCGAGTGGGGAAACACGTAAGCACGTGGGGGTGGTCAGATGAGAGCAGACAGAAGAGGTAGCCAAGTGCGGTTAAAACACTGTACCTTGACACATTTTATGGCCATATCACACTGTTCCAGTCTCTTCCTGGAATTTTCTTTTTTCTTTTTTTTGAGATAGAATCTCACTCCGTAGCCCAGGCTGAAGTGCAGTGGTGTGACCTTGGCTCACTGCACCGTCTGCCTCCCAGGTTCAAGCGATTCTCCTGCCTCAGCCTCCCAAGTCTCTGGGATTACAGGTGCATGCCACCACGTCCAGCTGGTCTCGAACTCCTGACCTCAGGTGATTTGCTCACCATGGCCTGCCATAGTTCTGGGATTACAGTCATGAGCCACTGCACTCGGCTTCTTCCTGAACTTTGAAAGGAGCCTGTGCAAATAAGGGACATGGGCTTGGTTCAGTACCTTCATGGCAATGCACTTGAGTTAAAACAAAGTTGTTCATATTTAAAAGTAGTACTAAGATTATACTTTTTTATCCTTTGTGCTCTGCCTCCCCACTTTCTGTCTCCTTTATTTTGCCTATAGAAAGACATGTTTCAGTAAGAGTTAAGCACATACACTATAAGAATTTAACCAAAAGGAATGTAATGTGAACTATTTTTGTAGGTAGCAATTTCTAGGCTTCAAATGACGCTGTTCAAATTCTGGAATTCTCATATTACATTGGCAGCCTCATATGTAGGGATTTGTTACTATTGGCTATAGCTATAGTATCTTTGAAAATGCACTACCTTAAGGTAATGTCATTAGAAGATTGTGGAAGGCTTAAAAGAACACCTGAGTATGTTGGAAAAAAGCCACAGGGGCACCATTGTATTATCTCTTTGAATTAATACACTGCTGTGAATTTTGTGGTTATTGCTGTGAAGATAAGCAAGGAAAATTCACTCTAGTGATTTTTCTAAAATTGTAAATTTCCAGAATTGTAAATGTCCAGCATTATTACAAATATGGGTCAGTTTTCAGTAGGTATAATTCTCCTCCGTTTGACTACAATGACCATGGAGATGCTATATAACAATGCACACTTTCACGACCTGCTTAAATTGTTGAATAACATCATGTTTATAAACACTGTGGCAGGAAGTGATTCCTGATAGCTGTGGCAACTTGAAATGCTTAAAAAGAATGTGGAAAACATATATATCTAATTTCAAAATGAAGTTTAACATCATTCTGGTGTTATAATGGTGTTCTGTTTTCTTCTAGATTGTATAATCTTACGGATCCATTAAGCCTTCGGAATCTGTTATTCTCTTTTAACAAAAACAATTTTGCAAAAGCTGCTTATTTGGGGCTACATCTAAAGAAGTATTTTCTATGTGTGACACAACAGGAACTCAATTATACCTCCCAAATAATGAATGCCTGTTTTACTCAAGGTTGTGTTCTATATTGTGAGAAATTAGATTATGATTTTTGATTCTCGTTGTCTTCTAACCAATGGAAGATAGATAATGACACAAATGAGAACCTGCTTTCTCCAGAGGAGATCATGCTGTTAAAAAAATAAAGAAATGTTTTCAAAAGGAATGTTTCCAGTTTTTGCCCATTCAGTATGACATTGGCTGTGGGTTTGTCATAGATAGCACTTAGTGCTGGAAGTTGTGGCCAGGGCAATCAGGCAGGAGAAGGAAATAAAGGGTATTCAATTAGGAAAAGAGGAAGTCAAATTGTCCCTGTTTGCAGATGATATGATTGTGTATCTAGAAAACCCCATTGTTTCAGCCCAAAATCTCCTTAAGCTGATAAGCAACTTCAGCAAAGTCTCAGGATACAAAATCAATGTACAAAAATCACAAGCATTCTTGTACACCAATCACAGACAAACAGAGGGCCAAATCATGGTGAACTCCCATTCACAATTGCTTCAAAGAGAATAAAATACCTAGCAATCCAACTTACAAGGGATGTGAAGGACCTCTTCAAGGAGAACTACAAACCACTGTTCAATGAAATAAAAGAGGATACAAACAAATGGAAGAACATTCCATGCTCATGGATAGGAAGAATCAATATCGTGAAAATGGCCATACTGCCCAAGGTAATTTATAGATTCAATGCCATCCCCATCAAGCTACCAACCACTTTCTTCACAGAATTGGAAAAAACTACTTTAAAGTTCATATGGAACCAAAAGAGAGCCCGCATCGCCAAGTCAATCCTAAGCCAAAAGAACAAAGCTGGAGGCATCACGCTACCTGACTTCAAACTATACTACAAGGCTACAATAACCAAAACAGCATGGTACTGGTACCACAACAGAGACATAGATCAATGGATCAGAACAGAGCCCTCAGAAATGATGCCACATATCTACAACTATCTGATCTTCGACAAACCTGACAAAAACAAGCAATGGGAAAAGGATTCCCTATTTAATAAATGGTGCTGGGAAAACTGGATAGCCATATGTAGAAAGCTGAAACTGGATCCCTTCCTTACACCTTATACAAAAATTAATTCAAGATGGATTAAAGACTTACATGTTAGACCTAAAACCATAAAAACCCTAGAAGAAAACCTAGGCAATACCATTCAGGACATAGGCATGGGCAAGGACTTCATGTCTAAAACACCAAAAGCAATGGCAACAAAAGCCAAAATTGACAAATGGGATCTAATTAAACTAAAGAGCTTCTGCACAGCAAAAGAAACTACCATCAGAGTGAACAGACAACCTACAAAACAGGAAAAATTTTCACAACCTACTCATCTGACAAAGGGCTAATATCCAGAATCTACAATGAACTCAAACAAATTTACAAGAAAAAAACAACCCCATCAAAAAGTGGGTGAAGGACATGAACAGACACTTCTCAAAAGAAGACATTTATGCAGCCAAAAAACACATGAAAAAATGCTCATCATCACTGGCCATCAGAGAAATGCAAATCAAAACCACAATGAGATACCATCTCACACCAGTTAGAATGGCCATCATTAAAAAGTCAGGAAACAACAGGTGCTGGAGAGGATGTGGAGAAATAGGAACATTTTTACACTGTTGGTGGGACTGTAAACTAGTTTAACCATTGTGGAAAGTCAGTGTGGCGATTCCTCAGGGATCTAGAACTAGAAATACCATTTGACCCAGCCATCCCATTACTGGGTATATACCCAAAGGACTATAAATCATGCTGCTATAAAGACACATGCACACGTATGTTTTTTGCGGCACTATTCACAATAGCAAAGAGTTGGAACCAACCCAAATGTCCAACAATGATAGACTGGATTAAGAAAATGTGGCACATATACACCATGGAATACTATGCAGCCATAAAAAATGATGAGTTCATGTCCTTTGTAAGGACATGGATGAAACTGGAAACCATCATTCTCAGTAAACTATCGCAAGGACAAAAAACCGAACACCGCATGTTCTCACTCATAGGCGGGAATTGAACAATGAGAACACATGGACACAGGAAGGGGAACATCACAATCCGGGGCCTGTTGTGGGGTGGGGGGAGGGGGGAGGGACAGCATTAGGAGATATACCTAATGCTAAATGACGAGTTAATGGGTGCAGCACACCAACATGGCACATGGATACATAAGTAACAAACCTGCACATTGTGCACATGTACCCTAAAACTTAAAGTATAATAATAATAATAATAATAATAAATCACAAAATCATGAGAAAGTAGTAAAGTGTGAAATTAGTAGTTACAAAATTAGAACATGAAACTATAGTGATTATAACTCTTTTAAACTAAAAAAGAAATAAATTTGCAGCTTAATAGATCCCCTAGAAGTTAACAATAGATCAATAGACAGATAATTTAGTCTATGAAATATTGTCATGTCATTATCAGTGGGAAATAGAGGTTAAATTTTTTACCCACATCTTAATTCAAAATAAATATTTAAAAATGAAATCATAAAGATACTTGAAAAAAATGGAATTCTGGAAAGCTTTTTTAGCAGAACCATCAGCCTAGAAATCACACACAAACAACAAAAGTGTTAGCAATTTTGAAAACCTACATACTAGCATAAAGCAAAACATAACTCTAAGAAATGTTGAAGCTTATTGGAGCAAAGCTGCTATTTCAATAATTTATCAATAAATTACTGCAGTTATCATCACCTCATCTGCACCTGATGAATAAAAATTATTTCGAAGTTTTCAAAAGTACAACAATTATTTGCAAGACAGAGTAAGCATACAATAAAGGCTTTTATTCCTGAGATTTAAGTTGGATAAGTCTAAATTTTCATCAAGGAAAACAAAAGTATGATGTTAAATTCAAATTCTACTCACTGTACCTTGGGAGATTCCCTCCACCATTGGTGAAAAGTTTTATTTTCTAAAATCACACACACTACACATATTTATACAATGCCCATCTCGCCAAAGATGGCTTCCCTAAAATTCTAAATTTATTTTTTCCATCTTTAGATTGATCAAAACATTGCAACAAAAATGACAATAAAAAAAGGTGGTTGAGAGTAATTGGACAATGAAAGAGATGACCTGACCCCATACAAGGTCAAATGACATTAGGGAGCAACAAGTTGCATAATCTCATAAATCACCAAGAAAATGGGCTATTTTGACAAGAGTTTTTGTCAGGAAACCCTTAATATCATCCTGGGATCTTCACTGTGATCAGTATATTCCTCCACCATGCCAAAGAACACCTATAATAGTTGAAGATATAATTATGTTTTTCCAAAAAAATGATTCTATTGTCCTAAATCATCTGGCCAGGTTAATTCATAACTACCTCTTCAATTGAGTTTCAATATTGGCAAAAATTCTTTTGGTTTTCTAATTTATCTTTCTTCCATAAGACATGTAATTTATAATTAAACAAAATGTGTATCTATTAAGTTGAAGTAACTTCTCCATTGCTTCATCACTCTTCACAAAGGTAAATGAAACAATCAACTGCCTCATCTACAAACCATCATTTATATTCCTAATTCTTCCTTCCTGCTGGGCTTGATATACTTTCAACATCTTTTTGGTAAGCCACACTGATAGATGGTTAGTCTAAATGAGTGAAAAATGTTCTGTAACAATCAGGAAGATAAATCAAACCTTGTAAATTTTCTCTACAAATTGGAACAATATTATGACTTCAACAGTTTATCAAAATTAAGAGCAGTGATTCTTATTCCTAGCTGTCCATTACAAACACCAGGTATGGGGAGTGGGTAATTTACACATTGAATATTAGGCTTTCTATTAGTCCATTCTCACACTGCCATAAAGAACTGCCTGAGACTGGGTAATTTATAAAGAAAAGAGGTTTAATGGACTCACAGTTCCACCGGCTGTACAGCAGGCATGGCTGGGGAGGCCTCAGCATACTTACGGTCATGGCCGAAGGTGAAGGAGAAGCAGGCACAATTTTGACGTGGTGGAGCAGGAGGAAGAGAGGGCGAGCAAAAGGGGAAGTGCCACACACTTTAAAACAATAGATTTCCTGAGAATGCTCTCATTATCATGAGAACAGCAAGGGGGAAATCCATCCTCATGATCACATCACCTCCAACCAGGTTTCTCCCCCAACATTGGGAATTACAATTCAGCATGAGGTTTGGATGGGGACGCAGAGACAAACCATATCAGGCTTCAGCTGAGAATAAATTAGTGAGAATCCTCAGTACCTGTGCTCAGGATTGGGCTCAGGCTTGGTTGTTTTCTTAAAAAAATCATTCCAGATGATTTTAACGTGTAACTATGGCTCAGCAGCTGTGAATTAGATAATCATTTTATAGTGCTTTGCTCAATTAAGATAATTACGCCCATTGAGCTTAAGCTATACCTGCTCCACACTTTCCATATCTAACTTTTATACCACCATTCTCTCCCTGTTCTTAATAAACACATTGTCATTATAAGTCATCAATGCTTTGTCTGTATCTCCAACAATAGCGAAGGGTGTGAAGGAATTTGAAGAGTTTTAATCCATTTTTTACATCTGTAGGGTTAATAAATTTATAGGCCTATAATTATGAAGCTCCCATTTCACAAATCCCATCACAAATACCTGCATCACTTGATATTACCTGTGTAGGTGGCATTGGCTTCTTAAATGATCACTCTCAGCTCTCCCCAAGGTCCGTTTAAGACTAAGTGTAGTTGCCAAGGAAGCTGATAGGACCTCTACAAAAGGAAACTTTGGCCTTTGTGGTATTTTGTCCTTATTTAATTTCAATTCCAAAATAATTTACATTGTGTGTACCCATTTACTAATTTAAATATGAATTATTTGCTTTTATTTTGTATCCTCTTATAAAATTGTGTCCTTATGAATACACATCCTCAATTCTATATTTCTTGCAGCAGGTGAAAGTTCTTGTCTGTCCAAGTGCAGGCTGCTTGAGGACAGACTTAATTTTATCAGCTTGGGAGATTTACTTGGAATTGTGTTTATTTACGTAGCTCATGAAATACTTCTTACTGCTTGTATTGAAGGAAGGGAAAAAGATCTGTTGACATAAGTTGATGTCTAGGGAGAAACTTTAAGTTAATCTTGACACTCAGAGATGCTAATTCTTTTTTTTTCCTGTATTTTCTTTTACAAACTTAAAATGACTGCTCTGCAGCCAGGAGTAACTGAAATATTTGTTTTATTAAAAGTGATGACCTATTTAATGAAGAGTTGATATAAATATAAGCCAGAAGGTTCTTATTAAAATATAAATGGAGGGGTCAATTTCTTAAATGTTTTTAAATATTTAAGCGTTCACAAATAGGGAATTTTTAGAACAGAATAGAGATTTCCCTGAAATAAGTTTTATTTTTCTATTAAAATATGCATCAATATCATTATAAGTATGTTTTTCGATGTTGCCCTTTCCTGCTTTGAATGGTTATGGCAGACTTTGTTTTTCTGTTTATCACATCTTTAGAGGAATGCCCACATGCCAGAAACAAGTAGAACTGAATGGCCTTAACTTGAAACTTCTGAAAAGCAAATAAAATGAAAGAGAATTACAGAGATGAAACAAATTTTATAGAAACTTTTGAATTACATTTGTCCATATTGTTTTATTTTCTGGTGTTTTATAGACTGGGCCTTAGACCAGATCTTTATTTTCATGTCTTGTTCTGACCACATGACATAGTTTAAGGTAGAAACATGCACTGTCTGTCTGAGAAAAACAACACAGAACAATGAGTTCGATGAGTTAATTCATTGGCAATTTGAGTTTTTCCTGATCTGGTACATGGATGTTCATTCTGTCATTCATAGAGAATCACAAGACAAGCTCTTCCATGGGAAGCAGTTTTACTGTAGGAAAAAAAGTACTTCAGAAGTAGTTAAGTCCTAGCATAAATAATTCTTTATATATATATTCCTATTAGACATTAATTTTAAACATATTAGGTGAAATAGTGAAGTAACAACTCTAATGAAAAATGTTATTGTACTGAAATAACATTGATGTCTACTACATTGGAAGGATTTAAAGCTTTGAAGCATTTTTTTAATCCAACAAACAAAAAGTGGAGACTGAGTGAAGTTTGAGAATTCACTGAATAATCATTTTGATTCAAATGGTAATGTCACTGAGAGGAAACATTTATTTGAGAATCACAAGTGGTATTACCATTTGAATAAAATGATAATTTTATTTTGTTTGCAAAATATTTCGTTATTAAATTTTAAAACTAATTTAATTTCCTGGCCTCTTTCTAAAGTGTGTAGATTAATACCTAATTAGAATTTTTAAAATGAATTATTGGATCTGATGTTTAATGAGATTGTCTGTTGCCATAAGAAATTATAATCTGTTTCACACATATTTTCTTCTTTTTAAGCTTTTATTTTAGATTCAGGGGGTGCATGTGCAGGTTTGTTACCTGGGTATGCTGCATGATACTGAAGTTTGGGGTGATCAAATGATCCCATCACCCAGGTAGTGAGCATAGTACTCAACACTTTTTCAACCTTTGCTTCCCTTACTCCCTCCCCTTTCTAGTATTTCCCATTTCTGTTGTTACCATCTTTATGTCCCTGAGTACCCAATGTTTAGCTCCCACTTACAAGTGAGAACATGTGGTATTTGTTTTTTTTTTTTCCTGTGCTAATTTACTTAGAAGAATAGCCTCCAGCTGCATCTATGTTGCTGCAAAGGACATGATTTCATTCTCTTACAACTGCATGGTATTCCATGGTGTATATGTACCACATTTTCTTTATACAATTCACCATTTATAGACACCTAGGTTGATTTCATGCCTTTGCTATTGTGGCATTGTGTTGCAATGAACATATGAGTGCATGTGTCTTTTTGGGAGAACGATTTGCTTTCTTTTGTATAGCAAACCCAGTAATGGGATTGCTAGGTCAAATGGTAGTTCTAGTTTAAGTTTTTTGAGAAATCTCCAGACTGCTTCCCACAGTGGCTGAATTAATTTACATTCCCACCAAAAATGTGTAAATGTTCCCCTTTCTCGGCAGCCTCACCAGCACCTGTTGTGTTTTGACGTTTTAATTGTAGCCATTCTTACTGCTGTGAGATGGTCTCTCATTGTGGTTTTCATTTGCATTTCTCTGATGATTAGTGACATAAGCATTTTTTCCATGTTTGTAGGCCACTTTTGTGTCTTCTTTCAAGAAATGACTGTTCATGTCTTTTACCCATTTTTAAACGGGGTTATTTGTTTTTTGCTTGTTAAATTCCTTATAGATTCTGGATATTAGACCTTTGTCAAATATATGGTTTGGGAATATATTCTCCCATTCCATAGGTTATCTGTTTACTCTGTTGATAGTTTCATTGGCTGTGCAAAAACTCTTTAGTTTCATTAGAAGAAAAATTGTTTTTGTTGCAATTGCTTTTGAGGACTTAGCCATAAATTCTTTTCTGAGGTCAATGTTCAGAATGGTGTTTCCTAGGTTTTCTTCTAGGATTCTTACAGCTTAGGTTTTACATTTAAATCTTTTAAATTTTGAGTTAATTTTTGCATATGGTGGGAGGAAGTTGTCCAGTTTGATTCTTCTGCATATGGCTAGCCAGCTATCCTCGCACCATTTTTTGAATAGGGAGTCCTTTTCCTATTGCTTATTTTGGTCTACTTTGTCAGAGATCAGATGGCTGTAGGTAAATTTCACATATTTTCAAGAAGAGATTATGTTTTAGAGTTGATGCAGTCGATAAAGCACAAACCAAATAAGTTAAAGTAGTATCTAGAGTTATGATAATATGTTTATTATATTTGACAGTAAGCAGATACAGTAATTTGTGGGACCAAATACTACATTTGGTTTGCAAGCATTGTTCATAGCATTGAAAGACCCTTGGTTTAACCAGAGAAAGAGCATGGACTTACTGAATTCTAGTTCTGCGACTAATTTTGTGACATTGGACATATTTAACCTTCCTGCTTTATTTATAAAATAGAGATGACAATGCATATTCCATAAGGTCTTTCTTAGGAATTAATCTGATAATGCCTAGAAATTCTCAGAACACTGAAAAACTCAGTAGCTTACCCACCACTATAATCCTAATTTTTTTATCCAGTAAAATAAATTCTGGTATTGGATAATGCTAGATACCCAGTCTTTTTTTCTTTGTTGGTAGCCTTTCTTATTGAGAATGTGGCACTGTGTTTTTTTCTGCAAAAAGGTAGAAAAGCAAAAATCTGAGCTGATGTGTATATGGGTTTTTCATTTTCTTTTAAGCATGTACCCATGTATTTCCCCTTTAGTTTAACTATTACTATGATATGATTAAAAAAAACCACTAAATTGGCAAATGACCCATCATGCACACACACACACACACACACACACACACACACACACACACACGAGAGAGAGAGAGAGAGAGAGAGAGAATCCCTAGCAATTTGGTCCAAAATATTAGCTCAGTGCATCGTACAGAGCAAATGTTCAACAACTCTGTGTGGGTGGGCATCAAGTAGGTAGAGTGGAGGCTGCAATTCCAACTTTTTCTTACTAAACTCTAAAGTTTTGTTCACCTGAAAGTTTACTACAATATAAGGAGATAATACTCACTTTACCCCGGGTTCTTGGCTCTGAAGAGTGATGACCTAGATTCATGCAAAGCTCTTAATTTAACATAGTTCCCTACACGTGAATGAATTAGATTAAATTCCTCTGAAGCATAAAATAATATGTAAATATTCAACTAGAATATTAGCCACTGATCATCTGAAGGATAGAAACAGCCAAAGAATCAAAAACAGAATGATGTTCTTCTACCTGAGTCAGCTTTCAGCATTTGGAGTTGGAGTGGCCTCTGTTCCTGGCATTGGTGAGATGTTTGTACTTAGCCATTTTTTTCCTGGTATAAAGGACTCAATGCCTTCTCCGATTCAGATGATTCCTGGACTCTGCAGTTTGTATGCAGGGACCATCAAGGACTCTCAGTCTCCCTCAGTGTCCTACTACTTCTCCTTTAGGCCCTTGAATGAAAAGAGCTGATCTTTTCTCCTGAAAAGTGGAGCTCTAATTTCCACTCACTTATCAACAAGGTTATTTTAATTTCTATATCCCCTTTCCTGTGGGTAAATCCCAGTAGAATCACTCTCTTCTAAGAGAATTGCCTTTAGTATCTTAAAGAAGAATAAGCAAAACACTAATAATTTCCAACTGTAGCTGTAATTTCTGAATTACAGCTTTAATAAGTGCTGCTCTTTTTATTAGGGAGACCACAAGGGCAATAAGAAAC
The DNA here is from genome assembly GCF_028878055.3 of Symphalangus syndactylus. Classification (NCBI taxonomy): domain Eukaryota; kingdom Metazoa; phylum Chordata; class Mammalia; order Primates; family Hylobatidae; genus Symphalangus; species Symphalangus syndactylus. Next base: position 84,552,306 of record NC_072438.2, on the reverse strand, counting down.
GTGTTTAGTTTTCTTCTCTAATATAACATTTCCTACTTTTTCCACTAATACTTCATTACTGGTCCACCTTACTAACTCTACTAAGCTTACTATATGCACATCCTTCACCACCTCTCTGTCTCTTTCTCTCTCTCTGCCCCTTCCTCCCCTCAGAAAATATGGATAAATACGGATGATGACTATCCAGAATAGCTTCATGTACACTATTATATACCTCCATGAGAATTTGTATCTGAGAAAGTTGCATATTCCTTGAAATTTATGCCAACAGATAAAATTGTTTCTAAAAAACACTCTGGTCCAGTGTGGTGGCTCACACCTGTAATCCCAGCATTTTGGGGTGCCAAGGTGGGAGAATCACTTGAGGCCAGGAGTTCCACACCAGCCTGGAAAACATATTGAGACCCCATCTCCACAAAAATTAAAAATAAAAATAAATTAGCTGAGTGTAGTGGTGTGTGCTCTTAGTTATAGCTATTTGGGAGGCTGGGGCAGGAGGATTGCTTGAGCCCAGGAGTTTGAGGCTACAGTGAGTAAGCTATGATTATGCCACTGCACTATAGCCTGGATGACAGAGTGAGACTGTCTCTAAATAGTGACAATAATAATAATAAAAATTTCTGATGACAACTTGATTAATAAACAATATTGATAATGCAGATACCAATGCATTTTGTATTGTTCATTTTTTAAAAAGCCGAAAAGAAAGTCAGTGTACGTTCTTTAAAATTCTGGTTGCAAAAAAATTATGAATTAAAAAAAAAGTTAATATCCTGGGTCAAAATCAAGAAGATGGGTAAATTTGTTGCTGTACTATTGCCATTTTCAACCACTACTACCAAAAATTACCCATAAAATATTAAGTATTATGTTAATGCAGATAATGAATTTTGTATTTCAAGATATAAAAATATATGATGATTGCTTTTCAATGGAATGTGGTAAAATACCAAGATTGAAAATAGTAGATGGGTTTGCAACTACAAAAGTGTTTTTAAAAGCTGACTTTGAATTGCATAGTTAGCGGACTTAACATTGCTTAGTAAATAGATCCTTTAGAGAACAAAGAGAATCCTATTACGTCTGACACCATGGAATCAGAAGACTCATTTTAGGCAGAATCTCATTCTTGATGCACATATCCACATTATTGTCCCCACAAGTTAAGTTTCTGCCCATGCTTTGGTAGAACACACAAAATGTTAAAAGTGCATTATGGTCATTTGGTTTTAGAACAGAGTTCATCCTTTGCAAATGAGGAATGGAGACTCAGAACATGCTTGCCACCTGGTGTGCATGCAGCTGAATTACAACTCTATTCAAAAATGCAAAATGTGAATGCATGGAGGGTAATGTAAATAGAGGATTTACAAAATGCATAACGATTATACATTTTTAAATTAGTTGGCAATAATCCAAAGTATATAAAGTATTTCTGAAATGGCTGTCACCTTAGGTATTTATATTAGTTTGCTAGGGTTGCCATAACAAAATGCCACAGACCGTACACGTGGCTTAAACAAGAGAAATTTATTTTCTCACAGTTCTGGAAGTTGGAGTTTCAAGAGCAAGGTGCTGGCACGGTTGGTTTCAGCTGAGGACTCTCCCCACTTAGCTTGCAGATGGCCGTCTTTTTTTTTTTTTTTTTTTTTTTGAGATGGAGTCTCGCTCTGTCGCCAGTCGTCTTCTTATCATGTCCTCACATGATAGTTTCTCTATCTGAGTGCATCCCTGGTATCTCCTTCTCTTCTATAAAGACATCAGTCATACTGCATTAGAGCCCACCCTAATGGCCTCATTTTAACTTAATCGCCCCTTTAAAGAACTAATCTCTAGTTAGTAGAATATAATTTAACTACATTTATATTCTGAGGGGCTATCAGAATTTTGGGGTGAAATAGTTCAGCCTATGATAGTATTCACTTCTAGATTTGGGGTGATACATGAAGATCTATATACATCATTCTGGATCTTTTTCAAGCCACTACAGCTTTTTCATCATCCATTTCTTGTTAGGGAATTTAGTCCAATGGGACTGCACTATGCTTTATAAGTCTCCACTAACACACGGAATTTCAGGCACAAGGCAGAATCTAAATAAACTTTTGTAAATGAAAGAATGAACAGCATGTGACAAGTTTATTGAAATTGAGCTGGCTAATTTTTTTATTCTCATTTCCATGTTCCTCTGCCACTGTCTCCTTCAGCTGCCAATTTCTTTCTACTTTCTGAATCTGATCAAAGAACCTTTTGAAAAGGACCAGGGGCTTAAGGGACCAATGAAAGAGAATTAAGTAGTAGATAAAAAATATAGCGTTGCTTTCCTTAATCAAGTAATATAAACACTATGGAAAGTATAATCAGAATACATTTGAAAATAAAATTCACTTTCATGATTTTGAAGGCATGCAAGGAAAAGATACAGTAAAAAAGAGTGTGCTCTAGGCCAAGGCGGGCAGATCACGAGGTCAGGAGATCGAGACCATCCTGGCTAACAAGGTGAAACCCCATCTCTACTAAAAATACACACAAAAAACAAAAAACAAAAAATTAGCTGGGCATGGTGGCAGGCGCCTGCAGTCCCAGCTACTCGGGAGGCTGAGGCAGGAGAATGGCGTGAACCTGGGAGGCAGAGCTTGCAGTGAGCCGAGATCATGCCACTGCACTCCAGCCTAGGAGACAGAGCGAGACTCTGTCTTAAAAAAAACAAAACAAAAAAAACCAAAAAAACAAAACAGTGTGCTGCTCTTTCATGGGTTGGAGATATTGTCCTCTTTTTTACCTTTGAATTAGATTTTATGTCAAGTTCTTAGATGGAAATTTTAATTGACATGTGACAAAAATCAGGGAAAAGCAAAATGGAACATATTTTGATTATCACATATATTTAAAGTGAAGAATATGAGAAGTCATATATTCTCTATAAATGAGAGATGATTATAGAGGTAAAGGAATCATTGAAAATATTTTTATTGGGGAGAAGGAAACAGATGAGATTGGAATGGAATCATAGATATTTCAAAGTGTATGGAGATATTCTTTTTCCTAGGATGAATGGTAGTCACATGGATGTTCTTTTTCACTTTTTGCAAATTATATAAATAGCATGTATATTCACTTCTATGTGTAAAATCTTGTGTGTGTGGTTTTAGTGATTGAATATAGATTAAGTGAATTTAGTACTAGTTCTAGAACAGTCATGACGTAGATGTGAAAACTTTGGCAGATCTTTCAGTCTCCCACAAACTTTCTTAAATTAACTCGAGGTGCTGCCTGGGCTTGGGCCAATGTTTGTCTCTGAAGCTCAGGTTGATGCTCTGCACCACCCATTATTTCTCTCTGTGGTCACCAGGTCACGGACACGCCCTCCAGCTGCAGCTGGCTCCCTAAGTTTGACCAGAGGAGGTACAACTCACCCCTTGACTGCTGAGGTCCAGTGCAGAAACAATCCCTGCTCTTCTCCTCCTCCCATTCCCTACAGCACAAATGAGTCCAGATACACTGTTTCTAAAACTTTGTCAATTGTTGAGAAACAGAATTATAGCATAGAGAAACTTATGTCTGTCTCTAAGTTACTTCTGCTTTGCTGAGCCCTCAGACCTCAATACAGGAGACCCGCCCTTGCTATACCAGCCCCCTTGCCAGATTACAAGGTCACAGTCCGTAGCAGAAGACAGGGTCAACCTGCCACTTAGGCAGGCATTTTACATTCCTAGAGTCTGCGGAGTCCAGGTTGAAGAAAGAAAGGGATAAAGAGGAAACATCCCTCCATTCTCATCTCGGCCTAGGGCATTAGGGAAAAAATGTAGATTCTTCCCAGGATCTGCATGTCTCCCTGAGGTTTGAGAACTATCCTTTGGGTCAGAGTTCATGCTTTCCCTCAAAGCAGGATAGCTACTCTTTGGCTCAGAAAGGGCAATCTATTCAGAACTGAAAGACAATGCCACGATTATAGAAGATATTTCTATTTTTTAAAAAATATATCTCTAAAACTCTGGACTGCTTGGCATTAAATCACACAAGTGGAGGAAATCGATGCGTCTAGTTTGAGCCCCACTAGTTCTGTTCTTGTCACTCTTCCTCCACGGAGCTCATCCTGCCTTCACATCATTCTTATAGTCTACATGGTCCCAGCTCGTGATCCTGTGAGCAGCTGCTCACAGCAGCAGAAACATCTCTCTGTAAACAGCTGTTTGTAGGCACAGCACACTCTACATTATAACTTTCAAAAATAAAAACAAGGCTGGGTGAGGCAGCTCACATCTGTAATTCCAGTAATTTCAGCACTTTGGGAGGCCAAGGAAGGCAGATCACTTGAGGTCAGGAGTTCAAGACCAGCCTGGCCAACATGGCGAAACCCCATCTCTACTAAAAATACAAAAAATTAGTCAGGCGTGGTGGCGGGTGCCTGTAACCTCAGCTACTCGGGAGGCTGAGGCAGAAGAATCCCTTGAACACAGGAGGCGGAGGTTGCAGTGAGCAGAGATGACTGCACTCCAGCCTGGGCGACAAGAGTGAAACTCCGTCTCAAAAAATAAATAAATAAATAAATAAAAATAAAATGTGTCTCCAGAGTCATTATAAATTAGAAATGCTGCTTTGACCACCAGCATAGAACCTTTCTACATCATCGCACGGAAGCCTACACAGGCTTTCGAGCCTCTCTTCTTTTATGATCCATTCTCTATCTGTTTTACTTTTGCAAACTTGACTGATATTTTATGTGGCTTTCCCCAGAAATGGGACCGTTGCACTAAAGATGAATTTAAGTTGCTGGACCAATCCCTTTTAGCTTTGAAGTGTGGTAGACTTTTTCCAGCTTCTTTCACGTACATTAAAGTTTCAAATATCACAGGGCAAAGGTCGAGGCTTACTTTCAAGCGATGCTATGCTCTGTCTTCACAGCCATCTTTATGAGGAGTAACTTCACATGGCAATGAGGCCTAGGAGTAAAAGGATAGCCTTGAATGATGCCAGAAAGTTTTACATCTCGCTTACCTCAACATGCGGCAAATATTACTTTCCATTCCTTGTATTACTGGTGACTGAGCTTTCTACCGTGGTCACAGGCAATTTCAGTTTAGGCTTATCTGCAACACTGCATTGCAAAGAAAAGCATAAAACAGCTGCAGGCATTTCATCTTATCTCCTTTTTCGTTAATGTTTCTATAATAAGAGCAACAATATACAACAAAATAATAAAGCAATTTCTGAAATACAGTCGTATGCCTCCGCTGCCTAGGTTCAGCTCTTGGCTGGCTGAGAATGGTGGTGTACTAACAGATTCCTGTCATACTGGCTAATACAGTATTGCTGCAAGGAAAGGAGGCTGCTGTCATTTCTGTTCAGGCCCTTTATTATCCAGATCTCTCATTCAACAACCCTGCTCTGACAGTCATGAAATACAAGACACACCTGTCTCCTCACAGACCTTAGTGCCCTGTGGAGGATAGGCAACAGATAAGAGATGATCGTAGGCCGAGTGCAGTGGCTCATGCCTGTAATCCCAGCAGTTTGGGAGGCCCAGGTGAGCAGATAACTTGAGGTCAGGAATTTGAGACCAACCTGGCCAACATGGTGAAAACCCGTCTCTACTGAAAATACAAATATTAGGCAGGTGCAGTGGCAGGTGCCTGTAATTCCAGCTACTTGGGAGGCTGAGGCAGGAGAATCACTTGAACCTGGAAGGGGGAGGTTGCAGTGAGCCAAGTTCACGCCCCTGCACTCCAGTCTGGGTGACAGAGTAAGGCTCCATCTCAAAGGGAAAAGAGAGAGAGAGAGAGAGAGATGATTGTAGTGCCGGCCAGTGTGTTATGCTAGGCATCTACACAGTGCTGGAGCAGAAAATGTAGAGAATGATTAGTGTGCAGCAAAAGAGAGAATCACTGGGCTGAGTCCTGGGGATTGGCCTAAAGTTAGAAAGTCACAGGGGAGGGAATAAAGAATTTCAGGCTGAGTGAGCAAATTCACTCTCAAAGGCAGGGGCAGAGTGTGGGATGGAGAGGGAGACACATTTTGGAAACTGCTGACAAAGCAGCTGAACTGTAGACTGCATCTTGCTTGGGGAACAAAGAAGAGAAGAGTTGTAAGAGGTGATGAGTGCTTTTCATTGACTGTGTCCTGCACACCTACCTCACCACCCTACAATTTATAGACTGAAGCTCCAACCTACAATGTGATGGATTTTTAGAAGTAATTGGATTTAGGTAAAGTCATGAGGGTAGAGCCCCAGTGACATCGTTAGTGCCCTTATAAGAAGAGATACCAGAGAGCTCTTTCTCTCCCCTACCTGCTGGTCCCCTGCCCCCCTTCCCCCACCGTTCGTCTCCCTCTCCCTCTTGTAGGGACATCGCAGTAAATCATTTGCGTATTAAATACATTATAGTGCTGAAAATCTTATTAGAGAGATTCTTTCCTTCCAAATATTTTAGATGTTGTAATCATCTTTTTAAAAAAATGGCAAAATTGGCCGGGCGCGGTGGCTTATGCCTGTAATCTCAGCACTTTGGGAAGCCGAGGTGGGTGGATCACCTGTGGTCAGAAGTTCGAGACCAACCTGGTCAACGTGGTGAAACTCCATCTCTACCAAAAATACAAAAAAAAAAAAAAAAAATTAGCTGGGCATGGTGGCGGGCACCTGTAATCCCAGCTACTCTAGAGGCTGAGGCAGGAGAATCGCTTAAACCAGGGAGACAGAGGTTGCAGTGAGCTGAGATTGCGTCACTGCACTTCAGCCTGGGCAAGAGAGCAAGACTCTGTCTCAAAAAGAGAAAAAAAAAAGGACAAAGTTGGAGGTAGATAAAAGGTTGCCAGAGTCAACAATAAATGGAGAGGAATAACCAACAAAGCAGTAGGGAGATAAAAAGTAGAAAACAATGCTGTGTGATGGTAGTAACATGACAATAAAAATAATATTGGAATATATTATGGTATAATATAGTAACACAATGTAACTTCATATAATGTAATATAATATAAAATCAATTAGCTTGACATTCAATAAAAATTCCTGTTATATATAAAATTTTGGACAAAGAAAAATCAAACTTGCAAATTTATTATCAGACTTATAACTATTGTGCACATTTTATTTTAAATATTTAAAAAAGGAAGCAAATTGATGACTTACTGTAATACGATAGTGTGCATACTTTATTTAAATTTTTCCATTTGTGTCCCAGGGCCAGTATATATTTAAATTAAATTCAGACATCGTTAATAGTTTTATTCAGTTACCTATAAATAATTTCAATAAACACAGATGGCAATCATATATCCAACATTAATGTTTCTTTGCTATTTGAGATTCTGATTATAAAGTTAGGAAAATGGACTACACATTTAGAGAGATTTTGAATCATAGGGACTGAAATCAAAATGTCTCTGAAATCAAAGCATCTCAGTTATAAGAATGAGTGATTTCTACTCAGATGGGCTGATGTTTGGATTTCCACTGCTGAAATATAAAGAGGAAGAGGCATGCACAATTTCACACAATCAACCTAATTGGAATCAGTAATGTCTAATATTTTCAAGTATTTCCTTGCACAGCAAACTGTTTCAAGTCTTTTGGTTAAAATATATTAGAATATCTTTGTAGTAAAAATTATCTTCTGCTAAAATTCGGGTTTAAAAATTTTTAATGCAATCTACTTTATATTCACAAAATTGTTCAGAAATCGTAACAGCATTGACATTAATCTGATACATTGTGATGCTTTTTTAACTGATTCAGATAAATTCATATAAATTTCAAAGTGATTGATAGTGTCCATATATAATGATATCATTTGCATGTGCTGATGTAGAAATTCTCACACTTCATTTATAGTTCCCTGTATATGTACTATGCTTGTACCTGTGGGTGTAAATGAATGATTTGTCTGTGTAACTTATATACTCAATTTTCACTTTGATCTTTCTCATTTATTTAAGGAAGGGAAATTCTTTAGGCCTCTTTGTAAAATTACCTTTTAGGGTACTATGTTCCTGAAATTATAGTTAAATAAACTATTTTCACTTCAAAATGTACAATGGTCCTTACTCATCCATGCCTCTCAGGTTTTACTGAAGAGATTATTTATTTTGCTATTGTTTCTTTTGATCAGTTGAAATTAAGGTATATGTAAAAACAATATTTGTACAACTAAAAGTAATTTTAGTTCATTTGTATTGTCATTTATGTGATGCTGCCATCTTGTGGCCATATTAAAAATTATATTTCTGGCTAGTTTATCAGAAAGCCCACCAAAGCATTCTAGAATGTATCTCCCAATATTATGGACAATATTTGCTCTGATAAGTACTATCCTACTAATTATCTCTCAGTATATAAGCCATTACAGTTATTTGTGGCATCTGAAAGTTTTAGGTAAATTACCCAAGAAAATGTTATTTTGATGATGTTCAATTTTATATAAATTGACATTAACATTTGTCATAGAAAAAGAAGGAATCACTTTTAAATACTGTCTTTACACAAATACGTTTCATAGTGTTTATCTTATCATGTGCCTGTGTACAATAAAGTTATTTTTATCAACAAATTAAACAATTTCACATTTTTAGAACGGATATAAGGTAAAGATAAGTTGCATCAAGAACTGAAGAAATGTTTTTTGTCATTATTACATACTCTAGGTTACAGAGTATTTAAAATATGTCATTAAATTTTTAAATTGTCTTAGAACCTATAGTTTGGAAATAGTTCATTTTTTTAATTAAGCCTTATTATACTTGTTGAGATTTCCTCATTTTTCTTCCATATTAAAATCTAGATATTAAAGCAGAGTATTGTTAGTGTACATAACACATTTTCTCCATCGCAGATGGGAAACTCTTTTAGACTTTTATTTTGGCTTCAGCGGTACATCTGCAGGTTTGCTGTATAGAGAAATCGTATGTCACAGGTGTTTTGTGTACAGATTATTTCATCACCTCGGTAATAAGCATAGTATCCAACAGGTAGTTTCTTCTCTCTCCTCCCAACCTCCAGTAGGCCCCGGTGTCTGTTGTTCTGTTTTTCGTGTCTGTGTGTTTGCAATGTTTAGCTCCCACTTGTAAGTGAGAATACATGGTATTTGGTTTTCTGTCCCTGCATTAATTCACTTAGGACAATGGCCTCCAGCACCATCCATGTTGTTTCAAGGGACACGATCTCATTCTTTTTCAATGGCTACATGGTATTGCATGGTGTAATGGATGGGAACATTAAGGATAGTGGATGAGAACTCTGCTATCGTGCCTGATCCTGCCACCACATAAGATTTTGTCCAGTTAGCTTTGAATTCTGCCTGTCCATGACCAACTTTCAATTTGCATGGGCTTTCAATCACTCGCATTCTGTTCCTGTCAATTGTTAGAGCTTCACATCTTTCCACTGCAGTGAAGGCCAGACTTCTTAGCCTTCTGGTTTTTCCTAATGGATGGAATTTATTAGAAGCAATGAAAATAGTTTTATCATATTACTCAAAATATTTTCACAGCTTTCTGGTTTTCATTCAGTCAAATATACGTCTTAAACCCAAAAATATATATTTCTAAAAACAACATATAGTACAGTTAATAATCATCATGAACATAATTTTAATAGATGATCATATATCACCAGATAGGAACTGGTACAGTTTCCCATAGAAATTTGAGAGCGAATAAAAAGAAATTAGAAATAAATTACTAAATATAGATTTAGTTCCAGATATACATATACACATATCATGCCTCATTATGAAGCAACTTCTTTTTTCTGTAAAATAGGCAAGAGTACACTTAAGAATATTGATTTGAGGTAGAATACAAACATATTAAGAAGAGTTTTAGTGGTTGGGCATGGTGGTTCATGCCTGTAATCCCAGCACTTTGGGAGGCCGAGGCAGGCAGATCACCTGAGATCAGGAGTTTGAGACCAGCCTGGCCAATATGGTGAAACCCTGTCTCCAGTAAAAATACAAAAATTAGCCAGGCATAGTGTCATGCTCCTGTAGTCCCAGCTACTTGGAAGACTGAGGGAAGAGAATCAATTGAACCAGGTGGTGGAGGGTTCAGTGAGCCGAGATGACGGCACTGCATTCCAGTCAGGGTAACACAGTGAGACTCCATCTCAACAACAACAACAACAACAACAACAACAACAACAACAACAAGAGTTTTAGTGTAACTTTCAGATAGGTAAATGGATATACCTCACTTGAGCTTAAAAAGAAAAATATCACAGAAGAGAATTAGGAAAATAAAAATTTTTTAAAAGATGAATTTAAAAAGCAAAAACTCTAAATACACAGATAAATTAATAGCACTGTATATAAACTTTAGTTCTTCTTTAATAGAATTATGATAGTCCTGCATATTCACATTAGAAGTGTTCTGAAAGCAACATTTTTCCAGTTTCTGCTCTCCAAGTTCAACCCGAAGAAATGTTTAATTAATCCCTGATCATAAAAGGGTGTGAGCAGACACCTGTCATGCTTACTTCCACCTTGTTATCCTCCTGCTCTGGGAAAGGAGCCAGGTCACCTTTTCCAATTGCCTTATGATTATACAAAACCTGGTAGCTAACAATGACTAGTGGGTTATGAATGGATGGCTTGTCACATTTCTGGTCTGAATATTTAATTCCAGCACTGGGGCTGTCCAGTACTTATTTTCTCTGCTGCTCTTGATCCAGGCAGCAACAAATTCCAGATGTTGCAACTATAGGAAGTTGGAGTCTCTATTCACTTGAATCATTGCATTGAAGCTGGAAGGTCTGAATCTATGACATATTGCCTGGGCCAAAGAAGAGTTTGAATGTGCCCCCAAACAAACCTTTCTTGGGTTAAGCCACTGAGATCTGGGGAATATTTTCTTTTTATAACATGATGTAGCCTGTGCTGACTCATACAAGGGGCTGAAAAATTCAAATATTAATGCTTATAAGGCTCATATTTTCTTAACTTTTCTTTATACAATTTGACACTACTTTACATTTAGATAAAGTGATTCTGTTCTCTTCTCTCCACCCAGAATTTAGCACAAAATATGATGTATTAGGGTCTTCCTACTCAGTAGTCATGTGATTTGCTCATTAATCACAAGTGCCAGCTGGGAACATCAGAAAATAAGGGAAAATAGACTTCGAAAGAATCAAAAGACATACACAAAAGACCTAGACAGTAAGAATGACCATTTTTGAAAAGAAGCTGAAATCCAAAGCTACCCCTCTTTTTCCCTAAATTGCTTTCCCAGAGGTCCTGGAGGTGTTTCCCATGCCCAGTGCCCAAGGTGAGAAGCTTTGGTCCCATGATTACTCACGATTACTGTTCTTCTCTTTCATTATGTCCCAGTAACTTCTGAAAGAACTTTGAGTAACCAACAAGAGTAATAGGTTTATCTTGGTCTTGTATATGTTCTCAGGAGTTCTTGAGACCTAATCTGGCCTCACCATGAACTCTTAACATAAAAAAAGCAATGATAAGCACTTATTTTTAATATACTATTAAATTTTGGAGTCTATACCTATAAGTCTATAAGCATAGACTTGTTATAGCTGATATTAGTAGAATGATGCCATGAGAGTATGAAGAGATGGTGCTGTTGAATTAAAATATTAAATTGGGGCTGGGCACGGTGGCTGATGCCTGTAATCCCTGCACTTTGGGAGGCCAAGGCGGATGGATCACCTGAGGTCAGGAGTTTGAGACCAGCCTGGCCGATATGGTGAAACCTCGTCTCTACTAAAAATACAAAACTTAGCCGGGCATGGTGGTGCACACCTGTAATCCCAGCTACTCAGGAGGCTGAGGCAGGAGAATCCTTGAACCCAGGAGGCAGAGTTTGCAGTAAGCTGAGATTGCGCATTGCACTCCAGCCTGGGGGAGAGAGCAAGACTCTGTCTAAAAGAAAAAATTCCATTGGGCGAGTTCCTTGTCTTGGTGAGCATGTTTTCTCACAAGTAAACTTGTAGCATAATGTACATTGCTGGCATCATGCCATGACTCTTGTGTCATACAATTCCAAGGACTACCTATCACCCTGGGTTCTATGTTAGTGGTACCATGGCATTCAACTCATATAAATCACGTTGTGAATAGTAGGCCATGGAGTTGTGGCTCTAAATGCTGGGCACAGAGAAGGTATTTGATTATGGTAACTGTTTGTTTCTTCATGTTTTCATAGGCTTTTATTTGAGGGGGTGAGTAGCTATTATCCTTTTTATCATTTGGTGGAAGTAGAATTCTAATGGGGTTACACTGATATCTTCTATGCAAATAAAAAAGTTGGCTGAAGTTTTCTGCCATCAAGCGTCAGTTGGGAATTTTTTTTTATTGTGTTCCAATTGTTTTCAAGTTAATCACGATAATAGCTAACACTTATATACCACTTAATGTGCACCAGGTGCTGTTTTAAGATATTGATGTATAATAATTCAAGAGCTACATAGTGTTATTATTTCTACTTCTTAGATTGAGAGGAACACAAATGGGTTAATTAACTTTTCCAGAATCACAGAGAATGTGAGGGTTTGAGACACCATTTGAACAAGGTTTACTGGACTTGCAGTTCCGTGTGGCTGGGGAAACTGGCAGAAGGTGAAAGGCACGTCTTACATGGTAGCAAGCAAGAGAGAATGAGAACCAAGTGAAAGGGGAAACCCCCTATAAAACCATCAGATCTTGTGAGACTTATTCACTACCACAAACAAAAAAAAATATGGAGGAAACCACAAAAAAAATGTATGGAGGAAACCACCCCCAGGATTCAATTATCTCCCACTGGGTCTCTCCCACACATGTGGGAATTATGGCAGTACAATTCAAGATGGTATTTGGGTGGGGACACAGCCAAACCATATCACCCAGTCTCGGGCAGTTCTTTATAGCAGCATGAGAACAGACTAATACAACAACTGCCACTTTCCAGGGAGAGACTGCCCAGAGGCAAGCTTGCAAAATGCGTACTTATTATTCCTGGATTTCTAGCTTTTTTCTTACCCAGATACAAAATAGGAGATAAGTTTGAAGGAAGCCTGAAGATTCTCTTCATTTCTTTCCTTGGGTTTTCTTATATCTCTGCTTTGGGTAACACTCTGAGCCCTTTAATGTCTGTAAAGCCAAAGGTTAGTTCTAGGCAAGAGCTGCCCCTGGTCAAAATAAAGTAAAATCAAAGATGAAAATAAAACTTAGGTACCATAAAATCTCAAATGCCACAATCTCTAGCAAAAGAATTATCTTTTAACTTAAGATTCCCAGTCCTGTGGCTCAATGTTGTAATGAAGGTAAAATGGATGATGTAGGTTTATTCATAGTTCCATGGGGGATATTTTAATTTACACTTCAAACAACATTCTTCTAGTGTGTATAGACAGAGTTATTGGCAGTTTTATGGGTACTTTTTCGTCCTCCTTATTGTCTGACCTTAATAGCTCCAAAGACCTGACAGATGATGGATGAGGCAGGTTTGACCATATCGCACCTAAGATCACTTGATGTTAAGAAACTAAATGAACTCCAGAGATAGGTCATTGAATTTTGCAGTCTGAGATATTGGGCTGTTGACCAATTAGGCCCTGTGCTCAATCACACCTGTGGGGCTTTTTCTAATTTCAGAGATTTCTTTCTCCTCCACTTCCCCATGCTTTTCTTCCTAGGAGGGTTGTTGACCACCTTTGAAACCTTCCAGGGCTTTGATACATTTATGAAAAATACACAAACCCGCGGGGACATTAGGGTGAGAAGAGTGAACCCCTGAAATCTATTGTTAAGTTCAGAGTCCTTTCTAGTCGTCTAGTTCTCTGATCACTAAGCCACTAGTCGTCTAGTTCTCTGATCACTAAGTCAGAGTCAGTAATACTTGATTTGTAAAAGTTGGAAGACATGTCAGAAAGTTGTAAAAATGGCTTCATCATTTTTGGACAAAATTTCTAAGCAAATTAATAAATAAATTATTTCTAAGTATTGCAACACTTACCAAGAGAAAAATGATCACTGGGAGCTAACGTGAGTTCACTAAGCATAAGACTGGCCAAATCCAAGTTATTACCTGAGTTATGCAACCAAGCAGGTGGATGAAGTAAATGTTAAGAATATACATGCATGTCACATTTTCAAAATTTATAGAGTAGGGAACATTAGAAAAATTTAAGCTGAATGATGATACCAACCAGAAAGATTTGCATCTCAAGGAAAGCCTTTTATCATTTCTAAAAACGTCATTATTTTGTCTAAGTTACTAGTTATCAGTTAGATATATGGATGGTCAATGGATAAATAAATTGTGAAATACAGGAGAAGATGTTATAGGAGTACAAACAGAAGCACTTTATACCCAAAGTAAGAATGGAAATAGCTGACACTTATAAGAGTAGTTTTATCAGCTGATCACTGAGCTATCAAAACAATAATACCTATAGAATGGAACATTTTCCAATTATTGCTATGTCATTAAATCTGACCAGAGGACTTAGAAAACAATGACGCCTAGACATAAGAATCACTTTATTTAGCTTTGGTCCCAAATAACCTCCATGATATTGAATTGCAAGAGCCACGGTTAGTAATGGACACTGCTGACTTCTGGATCACTACATTGTTTTTATTCTGTTTTTAGACACTTGCGATGTTGTCTTATATTTTAAATAAACATGCACATTTTTAAAAAATGATTTTTTAATTCACACATAAAGTTTGTATATATTAATAGTGTACATGTTTCAAAATATGTATATATTGTGGAATGGTGAAACCTAACACAAACATTACCTCACATATTTATTTTTGTGTGTGTGGTCAGAACAGTCAAGAGCTACACTCCTAGCAAATTTTAATACAATCCACTGTTATTAACTATAATCACCATGTTGTTCATTGGATCCCTTGAACTTATTCCTCCTAACTGAATTTTTTTATCCTTTGACCAATACCGCCCTCCACCCCATGACCCCAGACCTGGAAACAACTATTCTACTTTCTGCTTCTATGGGTGCAACTTTTTTAGATTCCTTTAAGTCAGATACATTGAAAGAGAGAGTAAATTACCAGGGGCAGCAATGGGAAGGAAAAAGGAAGTAGATCAAAGAATACATGAGGGCTATACTTATTAATATTGTATTGTATTTTGAAAATTTGCAGAAAGAATAGATGTTAAGTGCTCTGACTACACACAGACACACACACACAACACACACAAAGGTAAATATAAAAGGTGATGAATAGGTTAATTTGCTCGACTGTAGTAATTATTTTTCTTCATCTGTATATCAGAACATCATGTGGTACAGCTTAAATATATATAGTAAAAAGAAGTGCATTTTTGTCTGATATACGGGATCAAAGAATGCATTTATTAAGTACATTATAAAGATGAAAATACTTAAAACTAATCTCGAAAGCTTTTCTTAGCTGAAATGTATTAATCTTTCCATAGTTTTCATGAGGATATGTTTATTATAGCTTTTCACTATGTCAAGCTTATTTTATATAATTCTGACTGTGGTATTTCTTCTCCAGTGGCATATTTATTTATTCTCTTGTTAAAACAATTAAGTATTAAAATTGGTTCTTTGTTACAATTTTATTTCCTCATTTTGTCATTATGTTTAAACTAAACTTTTTCTCTAGTTCACTATAAAAATTTTCTTTTTTTCCTTTCTCTTGGGGCCTAAATTATTTTCTTTATTTCTTCTTCATTTGCAACTTTTGCTTTCCCATTCCCTGGAAATACAAAACAAAGTTTTTAAAGTTATTTGTGTAAAAATGCATTTTTGTCTTATGTGTGTGGGCCAAATTGCATGGTTTTTTTTTCTAAATCATTCTGTTATCTGTTCTACTGGATATAAGTTTCTATATGGCAACCTTCAGCAGAATAATTTTTTTCCAGTACATACTCATTGGTTTATCCAAAAGCACTTTGTATGCTCTTTATTATTTCCTGTGCTTATGATTTATTAAATAAAATAGTAATCACATTTACAGAAAGAATACTTTAAAATTTACACAGTTCTTTGCACATTATTTTGTACAAAGAAGGGTATTAATTCAACTCTATAATAATCATATTATTATGTAAGTAACATTTTATATCCAAGTATCTCTTAAAAGCCAAGAATTTATATGGAATTTAATAAATTCTATTAATGATAGGAATAAAACTGGTTGTGATAGAGAACTGTAACAAACCAAAAGTGAAAATTGAGAAAAAGGTACTAAAATAAGTTCTTCCTCAAGAATCAGCATATGTAATGCAGAGAAGTGAAAAACTGGTTTCCCATTATATAAGATGATTGGTAGATTTTTATTTATGTGTTTCTCCTTTTAAAAACATTTTTTCTCCCTTAAATTATTATTCAAATTTGATTTTATCTTGAAAATAGGTGTGTGGAGGAGGAGAGGTGTTAATCCAACTAAGGAAATTTCTTTATATAATTATATGTTCTGGTGGAAAATTTATCTAAAGTTTATACTTTATTTAAATCCCAGCTTAAGTAAAAGGGTCATTTCTGTAGCTCCTGAGAATATATTTAATAAACATTTAGTAAAGCCAAAAAATCTTGCTTCAATTTTTTTCTCCATCTTATATTTTCTTCTCTTTTCTGTCTAGATTAACGTTTACCAAGAGAAATCTTGTATTTCCTGTAAAAGGACAGATAACCTGTAACTCATCTGGACATGAAGTTCTATGATAAGACAATTGGATATGGTACCTTCTGCGTCCCTCTTGCCCCTTCCAGGACCTGTTCACATTGACATCTTGGGACATGTTCACTACTCAGTTGACTCCAGAAATAACACACATTTCCTGTGCATGAGGTGCATGGCTTTGCTTTTTCCAAGAGTCCTGCATTTCCATGGAAACCAGAGAGGCAGAAAACAAAGGATAAGTACAAGACATCTCTGAGCTTTTAGAAAGAAAGCTGAATCCACACCAACTGCCTCATCTGAATTCAGCCTGTGAAAACCATAAACCACTCTGACCTCTTACTGCTGAAGGGAGACATGCTCCCTGCTGGCATCCGTCCATGAGAAACACATCTCTTTCTCACATTGGACATATTTCAAAGGCAAGAAAGGCAGGATTTGAGATCGAAAAGTCTAGATTTTTTCTCTTCTGCCACTCTTTGGTGATGTGAAGTTACCATTTCCATTCTATAAAATGCAAAATTACGAAAGGTTTTAGAATTCTCATTTGAAAGGAATGTTGAAGGTTATTTAAATATTAAAGCTTAATCAACAGTGGTTTGAAATCCTTAGGAAATACTATGTTAAACAAAATATCCTTGCTCATGGTAGCTTAATCAAACAGCAGATATTTTGTCAAATGTAAGGCCAGTTATAGGCAGGCTGGAATATCTTTATTAGGAAGCTCTATTCTATTCTATCTTCTATTAGGAAGCTCTATTCTATTCTATCTTCTATAACTCTAGTTCCAGGGGAAAAAAATCTGTGCATGTCTCGGTAATCAGAACTTCCAAGAGGAGTATGCAATTTTAATTTATGTGAAAATCACTATTAAAACTATGTACATAATCTATTGTGAAATGTAAGTTGGTTCTATTTGTTTGTTAAAAGAAAAAGCCACACAACCAGTTATTAAGATAAAATATAAAAATCTAGGTTTGTGCTAAGTAGCTATAACTGTGCTCCTCTTCCCATCTGAACCCTGAATCCCACGCTCTAACATTTTAGTCGCTTCCCCTTGTTGTTAAGAGGAATGTTGCTTGGATAATCTGTGTACTCTGGCACCCAAAAAAGTGAATACAGATGTAGACTGAGTTTAGGTTTAATTTCTTTAGCCATATCTGATGATAGAGTTGAAAGATTAGCTAACACTCTATCAAGTGTATAAAACTGTATGTGTGCAAGAATGAACTATTCTTTTGGGGGGGTGGAACAAGAAATGGGTGTACCAGAGATAGTTTGCCACCACAGAATTTGGATATTAAAGCCATTGAGTAACTATTTCTAATATATGGCATGAAGAAACTCAACCAAATAAAAGAGAAAGTCAAATAATACATGTACCCCAAAGAATAATAGGTAAGTTAAGTAGATCATGGTATGTTCCACTCAATTTGAACTTCCCCTAGTTCTCCTCAACTCACAGATGATTCTAACATATTATATGTTGTAATAAAGAATGACAAATATAAGAAATGGCATCAAATAATAAAGCTTAAGAAATGAAAGGTGAGTCCCAAGAAAAGGTGCCATAAGTTGTAGTGGAAAGTATTTTCTCTAAACCATCATGATGACTATTGTGGTATGTTAAAGAGCAGAACCAAAGACAAGCCTCATACAGGACATTTCAGAAATCACTACTGTGATTAAAAAAATGTGTTCTTTTTAAATTATATTTTACTTTTATTTTAAGTTCCAGGGTACACGTGCAGGATGTGCAGGTTTGTTACAGAGGTAAATGTGTGCCATGGTGGTTTGCTGCACCTATCAACCCATCACCTAGGTATTAAGCCCAACATGCATTAGCTATTTTTTCTAATGCTCTCCCTCCCCACCCCCTCCACAGACCCCAGTGTGTGTTGTTCCCCTTTCTGTGTCCATGTGTTCACATTGTTCATCTCCCACTTATAGGTGAGAACATGCAGTGTTTGGTTTTCTGTTCCTGTGCTAGTTTGCTGAGGATAATAGCTTCCAGTTCCATTCATGTCCCTGAAAAGGACAGGATCTCGTTTTTTTATGGCTGCATAGTATTTCATGGTGTATATATACCACATTTTCTTTATCCAGTCTATCATTGATGGGCATTTGGGTTGATTTCATGTCTTTGCTATTGTAAATAGTGCTGCAGTGAACACAGAAGTGCATGTAGCTTTATAATAGAATGATTTATATTCCCTTGGGTATATACTCAGTAATAAGATTGCTGGGTCAAACGGTATTCCAGTTCTAAATCTTTAGGGAATCTCCACAATGTATTCCACAGTCGTTTTTACACTAACAATGTAAAAGCATTCCTCTTTCCCTGAAACCTCACCAGCATCTGTTGTTTCTTGACTTTTTTAATAATTGCTATTCCAACAAGTGTGAGATGGTATCTCACTGTGATTTTGATTTACATTCCTCTAATGATCAGTGATGTTGAGCTTTTTTTCATATGTATGTTGGCTGCATTAATCTCTTCTTTTGAGAAGTGTTTCTTCGTGTTCTTTGCCCACTTTTTAATGGGGTTGTTTTTTCCTTATAAATTTGTTTAAATTCCTGTGTATTCGGGATATTAGACCTTTGTCAGATGAATAGATTGCAAAATTTTTCTCTCATTCTGTAGGTTGTCTGTTAACTCTGATGACAGTTTCTTTTGCTGTGCAGAAGCTCTTTAATTAGATCCCATTTGTCAAGTTTTGCTTTTATTGCAATTGCTTTTGGTAATTTCGTCATGAAATCTTTGCCTTTGCCTATTTCCTGAATGGTATTACCTAGATTTTCTTCTAGGGTTTTTACAGTTTGGGCTTTTACATTTAAGTCTTTAATCCATCTCAAGCTAATTTTTGTATAAGGTGTAGTAAGGAAAAGGTTCAGTTTCAGTATTCCACATATAGCTATCCAGTTCTCCCAGCACCATTTATTAAATAGGGAATCCTTTCCCCATTGCTTGTTTTTGTTACGTTTGTCAAAGATCAGATAGTTTTACATGTGCAGTCTTATTTCTGAGTTCCCTATTCTGTTCCACTTTTCTATGTGTCTGTTTTTGTACCAGTACCAAGCTGTTTTGGTTACTGTAGCTTTGTAGCATGGTTTGTAGCATAATTCCTCCAGCTTTATTCTTTTTGCTTAGGACTGTCTTGGCTATAGGAGCTCTTTTTCGGTTCCATATGAATTTTGAAATAATTTTTTTCTAATTCTGTGAAGAATGTCAATGGTAGCTTAATAGGAATAGCACTGAATCTATAAATTACTTTGGGCAGTATGGCTATTTTCAATACACTGATTTTTCCTACCCATGAGCTTGGAATGTTTTTTCATTTGTTTGTGTCATGTCTGATTTCTTTAGCCAGTTGTTTGTAGTTCTTCTTGAAGAGGTCCTTCATTTCCCTTGTTAGCTGTATTCCTAGGTATTTCACTGTCTTCATAGCAATTGTGAATGGGAGTTGATTCATGATTTGGCTCTCTCCTTGTCTGCTGTTGGTGTACAGGAGTGCTTGTGATTTTTGCACACTGATTTTTGTATCGTGAGACTTTGCTGAAGTTGCTTATCAGCTTAAGAAGCTTTTGGGCTGAGATGATGAGGTTTTGTAGGTATAGGATCATGTAATCTTCAGACAAAGACAATTTGACTTCCTCTCTTTCCATTTGGATGCCGTTTATTTCCTTCTTTAGCCTGATTGCTCTGGCCAGAACCTCCAATACTATGTTGAATTGGAGTGGTGAGAGAGGGCATACTTGTCTTGTGCCATTTCATGGGCACAAGCTTTTGCCCATTCAGTCTGATATTGGCTGTAGGTTTGTCATAAATGGCTCTTATTATTTTGAGGTGTGTTCCTTCAATATCTACTTTATCGAGAGTTTTTAACATAAAGGGATGTTGAATTTTATCGAAGGCGGGTACTATTTCTTCTGGAACTACTCCAAACAATTGAAAAGGAGGGACTCCTCCCTGATTCATTTTACGAGGTCAGCATCATTCTGATACCAAAACCAGGCAGAGACACAACAAAAAAGAAAACTTCAGGCCAATATTCCTGATGAACAACAATGCAAAAATCCTCAATCCCTTCTAGAAACATTCACAGACACAACCAGAAATAATGTCTTACCAGCTATCTGAGCTTCCCTTCGCCCAGCCAAGTTGATACATAAAATTAACCATCATAAATGAGTATTCCAGTATTCCTAATTTGAATTCTGCTAGCAAGGTTAGCAGAAAGTTAACTTCCTGCAGAAAATACATCACTCCTTTTTGGAATCCCATCACCACATCATTTCTATTTGATAATGTGACAATCCATTTTTTCTCAATTTTAGTGCATCGAGAGGTACACATTTATTAATTAACTTATCCGTTTATTTAGTCTCTCATTCTCTCATTCATGCATGTTTTAGAAATTAGATTTACAATTACATACGTTTTAATGAGGTGTTTTTTATCTTCTTGGCATAAATGGAGACAGGCAAGATTCTCATAAAACACAGCTAGGACCACCGAATTAAGATATTTCTTGAACAAGTGGAGTAATCAGATAGTTTTGCATTTATAACATTTAAGTTAAAAGTTTAAAACCAGAGGAATTTGTTTTGTTAAAATAGGTTTAAAAATATAAAATAAAGTTAGTGAGAAGCAAGCATGCAATGATATGCCTTGAAAGAATGTTATTTAATCTTTGATGACTTAGAAGAGATATTTTGCAATCTTCTCTTTCTAACTTCCATTGGATTTTCTTTTGATTTCAGTGTATGTGTAATGATTCCTCACAGCAGTAGTCATCAGTTTTCATATGTCATCATTACTATCATCATCAACATCATCATAAACATTTATTTTGCATCCAGTCTGTTCCTGAAAACACACAGGGAACTCGAGAAGGGAATTTAGGCCAAGAAGGAGAGTAATCCTTACATATAAACTTTACTGGAGACATTGCTTAGAAATTTGTTTGCTGATGAAAAGAAAAGAACACATTTAATTTTAACTAACATATAACGAAATAGTCAAGGATTTGATCCTCTAGGCAGTAACAAAACTGAAAATTAATTTTAACAAATGGGGTCAGAATTTTTAAAAGTATGCTCCAATTCTATCAACACAAATCCAACTGTAGAAGCTTCTCAGATCATTAAAGCATCTATATTTATGTCTTTTGAGTGGTTAAGAACTGTATGTCAAGGTCAATTCTCTTTCTACTTAACCTTCAAACAAATTTTTAAAAATCCTTCTGTGTCATTAAGACTGTGATGCTATTGATACAAAGTTTTTCTTACAACCATCTGCTCTTTATTAACAAGAGTGTTAAAAGCATCATAACTAGAATTTGGCTGCATATTTGCATAATTGTTTTCATAGTTTAAAGTTATATACAAAAACTAAAATGTACCAACAGAATGATCTAAAATGACTTTCAATATTTGAAATCATATTATATTAAGAAGAATATCAAATAAACATAAAGAAAATTTTTAAATAACTTGACAACTCTATTTTCCAAGGAAAGACTGTAGATGACTATCTCAAGGTCATGATATACTATTTTAAGTGGTGAATTCTAATGACCCTGTTTTTGACACATGCCAAGTGTAGTAATAAGTGAAGTCAGCCTTTAAATAACACACTTTTCACCCTAAATGGGAGCTGTGTATTATAAAGGTCATTAGGGTTGATGTTCAATGTCCAAGTTTTATGACCTTGTTCTGCCTTCGTAATATGAGACCAGCGACTTCAGCTTATTGTCACCTTGGCTTCATTGCCTGCTAAACTAAAATACATTTGCCTCCTGAGAGAATATACACCTATATTATAATATATTAATAATAATGTGGTAATAATATATGATGTAATATTTATATATTTAGATAATTATTTAATTAATATTTTTAAAGGTTTTAATATTTTAATATATATTTAATGAATTATTAATATATATTTATATATTTAGTGAATTTTTTAGAGGTTTTAATATTTAATATCTATTTATACATTTAGAGAATTATTTAATGAATATTTTTAAAGATTTTAATCTGTATATTTTGATAGCAATAAAAATATTTAATGTTTTTCTACTGATCATTGACCAATGCCATATATTTTATTTGGCATTAATTTAAATAAAATGTATTCTTTCTTAACAGTTTTTAACTTCTTTTTAAATGTCTCCAAATAATTTTTAAAAATTTCTTTATAAACTTTTATTTAAACTTTGCTGCTCTCCGTTTTTCCCAATAGAATTTTTCTAACCCTGTTTGCTCTCACAAATATGATTTATATGTCTTATTCATTTTCTAAACTTTTTGGCGCATACTATATATCCATTGGTCATTTTCAGCACCTTCTGGCATATAAAACCCTTTTTTAAAAAAATACTTCAAGCTATATTCCTTTAGACTAAACTTGTAGAATTGGAAGAAATCATGAGTGCAAAAGAGCGGCAGCATGCTTTGGCAATAATTTATATATCATGATATGTCAACATAGTCTTCTTCTTAAACTAGTTGTACTGTTACATTTAACTAAGAAATACTTGATTGTCTAAATTCAAAGCTTATATGTTAATTCTGTATGGAAACTCAGGAAGAATCATTTTTGTTTTCTTGTACAAACAGAAACACTTTCTCCTTTTATATTTATTACTGAAGGAAGAATTTGATTGTTCAGTAGATGTCACTATAAGGCTGTTGTACTATCATTTTTTTAAATTTCTGCTAACAAAGCTAAAACATATTTTAATCTCTTTAATGTTAAAAATGTTAAATATATTTTAATGCTCAACTTTAAAGATATAGAATATATCTTTACTTTAATATATACATATATTAAAGATAAAGAAAATATTAAGTTAATAGTTATGTATACATATCATATATATTTAATATCTATCTATATATTTATACATCTATGTTTTATTTTAAATTATGTCAAGCATCACTGTATATTTTGGGTTACATTTTAACAAATATTAGAAAGCATCTTAACACTGCTTTCAGTGCTGTATTAATCTGGGTAGGCTAACTTCTCTAATATCTTCATCACACAACACAATATATATTAAACTTTCCAACTTGCTTGCACCAAGCCCAACGCAGATATTTCTTGTCTGCTCGCTCTTCCAGTAGTTACGTCCTAGAATTCAAGGATCCTTTTATTCTAACACAGCCACTCTAAACACCTGGCTCTCAAAGCCTCCAGTAGTAAGGAAGAAGGAGTAAGGAGGAAAAGTGGGCCAGGTTTTGAACCACCTTGACCATCTGACTCTCTATGCTCCCTGGCAGTTCCACGTCCAGAATATTGAATGTCTCCAAGATTTGAGGCAAGAGGGCTGGGAAACATGGTAAAAATTATATTTTTACTCTTCATGATTTATATTAAGTTATGAAACCATATAAATAAAAACAATACTCAGCCTTCCTTCGATAAGTGAAGAAATATCCATTGAGCTATTAAAATTGTGTGCAAAATCAGAGATTTTAATTTTTAAAAAAATTTTTGAAAGACACTTCTGGAGGCAGAAATCACAATTTTAATACACTTTTTCTATAGCTTTTATGATCATCTATAAAATTTTTAGATTTAACTGACAATAGCTAAAAGGAATAATAGAAAATAATCAGAATTATCAACATATAATGTTCCCCCAAATTTAATGTCACTACATTACTATAAATGGTTCCTATCTGTACATTTCTTCTCTAAAGCACATGCTGAATTTACAGTGAAGTAAGTTCCTCTGGTGAATTGAAAAATAAGTTTTTGGTTGGGAATAGAATAATATGGTAGCAATTATGCAGTCTATTATAATAATTATGCTGATCTCACTGACTGCACAATTTTGCCAGCAATTACTCCTAATGCAATACTTTCATAAGTCATTCAACTTTCTCTTGATCATAGAGAGGATAATTTTACTTTGCTTTTATCTATCATGGAATCTTATACTCCTTTAGCTTTGTATTAGATTATTAGAATATATACCAGAATTTGGCTGTAATATTATATTTTATCAAAAAGTGGTTAAATTTCTAATATTTGTTAAAATAGAACCCAAAATATACAGTGATGCTTGACATAATTTAAAATAAAATATTAAGTTGATAGTTATACTACTTTAAAAATTATGTAATTTTGAAATTCTATTGTATGTTGCTTCATGGAAATTATTTTTGTTCCAAATATATTTTGAAATATACAGTCTTATACATGCATTATCTACTTGAAATGAGTTTCTCCCCGCATGTATTTATTTGTGTGCGTGTGTATAAATAACCAATCAAAGTTAGTTTCCCAGATAATGAAGCAACAGCATCCATTATTGTTTTGTTTTTATCTCCCATTGTCTAAGTGTCAAAGAAAGGTCAAAGAAAGGGATCGGGTTAGGACATAATGCATTCTAGTACTGTAAGAGAAGTTGGTAAATAGCTCTTATGTTTTTCCCCTAGTTCAGAAACATAAAACAATTTATAAACTATTATCTTTCTGACAAGAAGTGAAATGAAGTGTTTATCTAGCTTTTAGCTGATTTTCACTTACGCGTATATTATTATATTCCTGATGTTGAAGAGAAAACATTTTCAGTATCTTCTCTAACCTGGATACTCTCCAAAAACAGCATGCAAACATTTTACACGTTTATTTCAGGAGGCAAAAGACAAATGAAAGAGGAAATAAATGGGCATGCATGAGAATTTCTCTCTTGTGGGAGACTCCTCTGTCTCCCTGAAACTGCCCTGTCCCAGTCCTGGCAATGTGGTAGTGGTCACCAAGCTTAACTTAGGTCTTCTTGCTATGCAGCTGTTAACACAGTGCTAACTTGTGCTTTAACTTCAAAAGAGACAGACCTTCCCTCTGAGCATGAGAAATAGCTATTTCTTCATCTGGAGCAGAATAGTCAGAGTGCAGAAAATGAACTCTTTCTACCTCATTCACAAAATTTGAGTACAAGCACTGTATAAGGGATAGTTTGGGAGCATCCCTTTTCATAGTCTCCGTACTGATAAAGATTTGCGTAGCTATATAGTACAGATACATATCTGAGGGTAAAAGGAATTGTTTAAAAATCGACACACATCTTTATACATTTTCAATTCATTACCACATACTGTTAAAATACGCAACATAATTATGCCTACTTAACTGATAAGAAAACTAAGTATCAGATACCTAAGATTATAGAATTTATAAGTGGCAAAAGTGGGATTTGGGGGGACTCATGTAAACGACTTCTCCTATACACACTGTATTGTACACGGATCTATCCTACGACCCTATGATATATACTGATTATATCCTATGATCTTTATAAACACTGTATCGTACTTTCTGGCTGAATGGGACATTTCATTAATGCCACTTTCTAAGTCCTGAGCAGATCTGAAACCCCCGGGGAGGGTCCACATGTACTTAGGAGAAATGTTATGTTTCTGGAGTCATACCCATTAGTGATTACAGTCATTTACAGAAGGATAATGGTAGTACTTGATGGTGGCACTGATTCTTGTATCTTTTTCTCTAAAACAAAACATCCAAAGAAACCTTTTAAAAGTTGTAGGATTCCAGTCACTTCTGAAATTACCAGGGGCTATACATCCATAAAGTACAATATTACAACAGTGATGCCTGCCGAAATTGTTTCAGATTTTTATTCTTTTTTTGAGACAGGGGCTTGCTCTGTCACACAGGCTAAAGTGCAGAGTGTCGTGGCACGATCATGGCTCACTGAAACCTCTACCTTCCTTGAAGTGACCCTCCCACCTCGGCCTCCTGAGTAGCTGGGACCACAGGCATGCACCACCACACCCAGCTCATTTTTGTATTTTTTGTAGAGTCAGGGTTTCACCATGTTGTCCAGGCTTCAGGTTCTTGAAGCTAACGAAAACATTTGTATTTGTACATCTAAATCACTTTTACATTTGAAATAACCACATCCAAAGTTTGAGTTTTAAGAATCAGTGTAATAAATTCAACTTGTGCATTAAATATATTCCTGTATGTATATTTATTAAATTGAATAAATACATATTTTCAGCAATTTTGCCAGTATTTTAGAGACCAAGAGACAATATCCACCATAATCAGTGATTCTTTTGTTTTCCAAGGTGTGTTTTCTTTCGTTTGACTGTGTATATTCTTATGTTTTCAGTTGTGTTTCAATAAAGCAGAAATTTATATTATGTGCACTCTCCAACAGAAATTAATGTATAGCTGGGTGTGGTGGCTCACGCCTGTAATCCCAGCACTTTGGGAGGCCGAGGCGGGTGGATCATGAGGTCAAGAGATCGAGACCATCCTGGCCAACATGGTGAAACCTCGTCTCTACTAAAAATACAAAAATTATCTGGGCGTGGTGGCATATGCCTGTAGTCCCAGCTACTCAGGAAGCTGAGACAGGAGAATCGCTTGAACCTGGGAGGTGGAGGTTGCAGTGAGCCAAGATTGTGCCACGGCACTCCAGCCTGGCAACAGAGCAAGACTCCGTCTCAAAAAAAAAAAAAAAAAGAAAGAAATTAATGTATAATAATTAGTTGTGGGCAGCATCTGTTTGTTTAGAGTTCCCAGGTTGGCAGAAGACAGAGACTTGGGAAATAACACTTGTGGTCATCACATGTCCATACTCTTTTAAGTACAAAGGTGTTCATCCACTTTGAACCATAGGCAGAAAACAGAAAGAGGAAGTTTATGTAGCATTTTCTTGCTTCTTGCTCTCAAGGAGTATGAGTTTATATACCACCTATTTATTTTCTTGTCCAGATAAATTGTAGCACCAAGGAATTTATTGTGTCAGTAGTGTTAAAAGGATATAGGATCAAGTTACCTGATTTTTGTGTGTATCTCTGGAAGTGCACTCAGGCCACCACAGATGTCAGAGGTGGAGAGTCATCAGCGTAAGCTCTGCAAGGAGGCAGGGACTCCAGCAGGAGACATGAGCTTGGAAACAAAGGCTCTTTAGCAAGCTGAACCTGTTGTCTCCAGGTGTGTCCAGATTAACTAAAGCCCCATAAAGAGTGCATCCTCTTTTACTTCTGTTTTTATAGTATTCAAAGACATTAGCTACTGAAGTAACATCCTGGCTGTGTTATAAATTACTGAAAAAAGTATGTTCTTTACAATATTAGAACTTACATAATTAGTATCCTCTTGCAAGAAAAGTCTATCAATTTAGTCAACAATGGCTATTCAACTTCTTTTAAAATTTTTTAAAGTCAGCCCAGCACTTTGGGAGGCCGAGGTGGGCGGATCACGAGGTCGGGAGATCGTACCATCCTGGCTAACATGGTGAAACCCCGTCTCTACTAAATATACAAAAAAAAAATTAGCCGCGCGTGATGGCGGGCGCCTGTAGTCCCAGCTACTCGGGAGGCTGAGGCAGGAGAATGACGTGAACCCGGGAGGCGGAGCTTGCAGTGAGCCGAGATCCCGCCACTGCACTCCAGCCTGTGCAATAGAGCGAGACTCAGTCTCAAAAAAAAAAAAAGAACATATACTATATAATTCTTATTACATTAACATTTAAGAAACTGGGTTGTCTATTTGTCTAATAGGGTTACAAAATGTTTCATAAGATACTGGGAAAATGTCATATGTCCAAATACATTATATTTATATTACATATATGTACAATTTTATTAAAGTTTATATCTACATAGATATAAACATAGAAAATGCTATCAAATTTTATCCATAGCCATAAAATGTATTAGAATTATCATACAATGAATTATTAGAAATGCAGAAATACTTATGCTTATTATAAAATTAATTCAAGCTAAAGCTAAATTATAATTTCACAGGCAATTATTTCAAGATTTGAATCATTTGTAAAATTGGTATATATTTCAGGGACTAATTTAGTTCTTATGAAATGATGTGTTTTAATAAATATTTGTTGGAGAAATGGATAGGAAGACTTGGGCATTACACTTTGCATGTTAAGCCTAAAATATTTTCATACATTCTTCATAAAATTTAATTACAGTCACTTCATTCTTTTCTACAGAAAAAGTATTTGCTATTCATCAAACTGCTTGAGTGTCTACCACTGGTTTTACTAGTGTTTACACCTTATACTGAATTAGTATACGTTGTGTATTGAGACAGTGGTAACTAATATTAAATTTCCTCTTTTTATTGAATTTTTTAATTGATTTTTTGTTGTTGTTGTTAGAGATAGAGGCTCCCTATGTTGCCCAGGCTGGAGTAGAGTAGTGCTATGACAGCTCATTGCAGTCTCGAATTCCTGCAATCCTTCAACCTCAGCCTCCTGAATAGCTGGGACTGCAGTCATGCACCACCACCATGCCAGTCTAATTTTTTTGTTTTTGAGACAGAGTCTTGCTATCTTGCCCAACCTGGTCTAGCCTCTTTATTGAATTGTTGGATTTAAAGTGCTCATGTTTAACTGGGAAAGTGTCTCTTAACTTCCAAATGTAGTGTTTCCATGTAGACGCTTAGGAATTGCTGGAAGGATGAGATATTAATTGTTGCTGGTAAGATCTTCTACTAAAGTGATGCTTATAAACCTCAAAGACAGAGTGTCCACTGATTGCGAATTGGGCCCATGTGGCTGCTGGCACGGCACAACACAGAAAATGCTATCAGATTTGAAAAGGGTCCATTGGAAAAGTTATGGTTGACTCTGGCAGCAGGAGAAAATGCTTTGAAGCTTTTCTGAAGCCGTGTGTGTTAAGCATTTATGGGCAGATTGTTTTTGTAGACTGGGTTTCTTATCTGTGGTGCAATTTAAATAGGAATAAGTATGCTTATCTGCAGAGTTCCTCTGAAAAAAGTTAAAAGTTAGCAGCCGGTGACTCAAAGAGCTGACATAGAAAGAAGAGGTGTGTAAGAAATTACATTGCCGTGTTGAGTTCAACAAGAAAAACATATTTCGACTTCTTCCTGTACTAGCATAATTATTTCCAAACTATTTTTCTCTGACACAGCCATTTATCTACCTGAGCACCAGATTGCTCAAATAATTATAATTCATAATGTGGCCCCAGGGTCTTTTAATATTTTAATTGACTACCCTAGATATGATATGTACATCAAAGGTAGCCTTACAGGGGATAATAATGCATCATAACATAGAGATTGCATTTTAAAGATTGCTTTTTTCCTCCTCAGTGCTTTCTCATTTTGACATGTGAAATTGCTTTTCTCAAATCTGTCTACAAGTTTAGATACAACATAGTTAAGTGACTTTCTCAGCTTTTGAAGGAATCATGAAGTTTAGCTTGCCATGAGTTGTAACTTTAAAGAAGAGAATTAAAACCAAAAGTTCCACATTCCAGTTTTGCTCGAGAAATTTTTAATGATGTTTAATCTCAAAAGGTCCCATTTAAGTGGAAATAGAGTAAAATGGATTCTCTCTTTGCTTTTATTCTGTGAACATACGAAATCATAAAGAAAATTGGAAGTTTGGAGAGTAGCAGGAATAGTGCTTCACACTGCTTTCTTTAGCTTTGAGTATATCTTTTTTCCAAGAAAAGCACTTGGCACAGCTGAATAATCACATTACTCCTACTTGTCATGACCTTTCTGAGGAGTAAAGTGTGATGTTCTCCTAGAAATGCACATTCCCTAACAATAGTTAATTCTGAAATTAATTTTGTTCTCCAAATGACTGACTTTAATAGAATCACAAGATTTAAAAATCTTAACCTGTCAGACACATTGCTCATAAGATTATTGAAAGAAATCCAGGTGTCTGAACTGAGTTCAACAAATACAAAAGGATCATCTGATTGTCATGCTACACTTTTCCTTTGCCAATATCCTTACACAAAAAGACAGGTAAAGACTTGTGAACTCTAAGGAAGTGGCTATTTTATTTGCATTTGATAGGACTTATTCTTCCTTGGAAGTAGTACTTGAATTTCACCAGGTATTCTCAATTCTTATTTATTAATTTTGATGAAGACAGAATTTTTAGAAGAACTAAAACTTAAGATCTATGTGACAGAAACTCTCTCCCCAAACACACATACTCATTCGTCTGAATTCATTAAACTTGGTATCCTCAGTTATACAAATTACAAGCAGAATCAGGACTTGAGATGAACCCTGGCAAAAAAGACACAATTTTATAGTCTGGATAGAGCCTTTATTGTTTAGTACAAGTTTTGGTTCTTAAAACTTAACTTACTATAGTTATGATTTCATAAAATTCTACTTTTCTCTAGCCCATGGTTACTCATTTTATTTATATGTTTTCTTATTAATATTTAGGTTAGAAATTTAAAATTAGAATAGTAATATTAGAAACAAACATCTACATTTTGGTTCTCATTGAGGGTGAAGAATCAGGTTTTGTTTTTGTTTTTTTATTCCGCTCCCCAGCATCTTGTTATGTAAACATTTGAAATAATCTATTTAGAAATAACGTTATGTTTTTTTTAAAACAACACATGTAACTCCATTTTCAAGTCACTGATTCTTCAAAGCATCAGCTTTGGGACTTATCAAAGGATTATAGCCTTTGAGTTGTCTTTGAAGAAATGGCAGTTGAATATACACTATAACAATGCTTCATCAGTATCAACACTAAAGCTTGAAAGTTAAGAAGTTAGAATGTAAAATACTTAATAGCTTGAAATTATGAAGTCACAGTTTTAACTACTAACTGTGGGCAACTGAGAAGCCATAATCTGTCCTACTCATTTTTCTCTCTTCTGGGCTTATTCAAATGTCTATTATGTAGTAGATTTTCAATCAAATGTAAGGCCGGGCACGGTGGCTCAAGCCTGTAATCCCAGCACTTTGGGAGGCCAAGGCGGGTGGATCACGAGGTCAGGAGATCGAGACCATCCTGGCTAATCCGTCTCATTGTGCCGTAATCCAGACCATCCTGGAAACCCCGTCTCTACTAAAAATACAAAAAAAAAAAAAATTAGCCAGGCGTGGTGGCGGGCGCCTGTAGTCCCAGCTACTCGGGAGGCTGAGGCAGGAGAATGGCGTGAACCTGGGAGGCGGAGCTTGCAGTGAGCCGAGATCGCGCCACTGCACTCCAGCCTGGGCGACAGAGCGAGACTCAGTCTCAAAAAAAAAAAAAAAAAGATTTTCAATCAAATGTTACTTGAATGAATGTTGCATAAGACAGACCAGGTGTTCCTTAACAAGCCATCACCATATGAGACTTTATATTTTTGACTTGTGTAAAACTGAAGGGGTACAAGTGTAGTTTTGTTACTTGGATATAATGTGTCATACGGTTAAGTCCAGGCCTTTAGTGAAACCATCACCTGACTAATGAATGTTGTATCCATTATGCAATTTCTCATCTCTCATTTCCATCCCACACTCCTACCCTTCTTAGTCTCCAATGTCTGTCATTCAACACTTTATGTCCAATCACATGAGATTTTAATTAGTACACTACTGGCATGACATACAGAATTGGGCCAATTTGCTGCTAAACGTGATGACATTCTCAATTTGCTAGTGGGCAATGTCACTGGTATCATTTTATACCAAATATTCATCATAGCTATTTTTCACTGTTTTTAATTAGGGCACAGTTTTTAAAAAACACAAACAAAATATAAAATTATTTTAGAATACTGACTTTTCTTAAGTTACCACAGAGAAATTAATCAGAAATCATTTTCAATAAATAAATAGAATGTTACATATTTATTAACTTTTACAATATTTTAATATTGAAATGTAATTCAGAAATATCTGAAATCAAGTTGCAACTCAGAAACAGTTAAAAATTTGAAATCTTGCAATGTTTCAGCTTGAAACTTTACCATCCTAGAAATTTTTTTTTTTCTGAAGTGCTAGTAGAGTAAAGTATAGTGACTTCCTAATTTTTACACATCACCAGATTCAAAGCTTGTTGTTTTAATTTCTTAGGGATTGATTTTTAGTCAGGAAATGTGTGTTGGTATCCAAGTAATGCAGATTGACGCAGTTATCGAGTCCATGTGCAAAACGTAGCACAAAGGTAGCGTATTCAAACGCCCCCTAATGCCAGGAAAAAATAAATAAATGAGTCAATTCAAGCCAATTTTGAACTAGCGGACACAGACTTTGCCTAAAGAGAAGACAGTTATTTTTTCCTCCAGATGAAGCTGATTACTGCTGTTAGGAATGAGGGTCCAGTGTCACAAGAATTGCCTAAAAGGATTAAAGCTAGAAATCAAATTTCTATGTAAAGTTTCTCAACTTTAAAAAAAATGAAAATAAACTTTTAATTTGTAAATTGGCTTAGGACCAAACCAAAACTATTTTAGTTGATTTTGTGTTGCTATAACAGAATACCAGAGACTGGATGATTTACAAGAATAGAAATTTATTTTTTTATTTTTCTGGAGGCTGGGAAGTCCAAGGTCGAGGTACTGTATCTGGGTCTTCTTGCTACATCGTCCCATGGCAGAAGGCAAGAGAATGAGAGAGTAGATGAGAGAGAAGCAGAGGAAGGGAACTGAAGTTAATCTTTTCTTAGGAAGTCACTCTTGTAATAATGAACCCATATGAGGGTAGAACCCTCATGACCTAATCACTTCTTAAAGGTGTCACCCATTAATCATGTTGTGTTGTGGATTAAGTTTTCAACAAATAAACTTTGGGGGACACATTCAAGTCACAGCAAAAATCAAACAAGCAAAAAAAGGACTGTAAGCTGGGCGTATCACAAATGCATGCAATTTTTAACCACTGCTACAGAGTTAAGTACAGTTTTAGCAGAAATAGAAGCTCCTTATAGCTTTGTTATTTGAGTAAGTTGATCCATATAATGTGGAGGGCTTAGAGAGAAATAAAATATATGTAAAATAAATATATTTGAGTGTTTAACTTCGATCTCTTTCATGTGGTAATATGAATATGTAAATGTGTGCTTTTTAATCTCCTGTGCTATCCCCAAAACCAGGAGATCTCAATTTATAACTCTTTCCCACTACCTTTTTATTGAGCTATAATTAATATCAGTAAATGTAACTATATTATATTCAAATGTATGAATATGAATATCCCTCCATTTATTGAGTTTTTATTTATTTTGTTCACCAGTGTTTTGTAATTTTCTGCATACAGGGCACACTCATACTTTGTTAGATTATATTTAATCTCCTTTTTGGTGCCATTATAAGTAATATTTTTATTGGTTTAAAATTTCTATTGTTTTTTGCTAGTATGTAGGGAAACAACAAACTTTTTAATGTTGGTTTTGTAAACTAAACTCACATTTTAATTCTAGGAGGTTTTTTTAAAAATAAATAATGACGTCTGGGAAAAAAGACAAGTTTATTTCTTCCCTTTTCAACTCTATGCTTTGTATTTATTCCCCTTGCCTTATTTTATTAATTAGGACTTTCCATGTATTGTTGAATAGAGGTGGGAGAAGGGGAAATCCTTGTCTTGTTTTTTATGCTGGGAGTAAAGCATTTAGTCTCTCACCATTCAATATGTAACCTGTAGGTTTTCTGTATATCTCCTTTCCTTGGTGAAAGAAGTTACCTTGTATTCTTGTGTATTCCTAGGATAAACTCCATTTGTTTTATATATATATATATATATATAGTTATATATTTATATATAGTTATATATTTATATATAGTTATATATTTATATAGTTATATATAGTTATATATTTATATATAGTTAAATATATAGTTATATATTTATATATAGTTATATATATAGTTATATATTTATATATAGTTATATATATAGTTATATATTTATATATAGTTATATATTTATATATAGTTATATATATAGTTATATATGTATATTCTGTATACATATATATATGTTTTGTATACATATATATATATATAAAAATACTGCCAGATTTAATATGCTAAGATTTTCTTGAGGAGTTTTAAATCTGTGTTCATAAAAGGCATTTGTTTATAGATTTCTTCGATGTTTGACTGGTTTTGGTATAAGGGTAATACTGGCCTCACAGAATGAGTTAGACACTGTTCCCTCCTTTTCCATTTTTCCAGCAGCTGTTAGATAGAATTGGTATGATTTATTCTTTAAGGATTGATAGAATTCACCAGTGAAACTTAGCACTGGCATTTTACCTTATTGGAAATTTTTTTTTTTTTTTTTTTTTTTTGAGACAGAGTCTCGTGCTCTCACCCAGGCTGGAGTGCAGTGGCGCAATCTCGGCTCACTGCAAGCTCCGCCTCCCGGGTTCACGCCATTCTCCTGCCTCAGCCTCTCCGAGTAGCTGGGACTACAGGCGCCCGCCACCACGCCCGGCTAATTTTTTTGTATTTTTAGTAGAGATGGGGTTTCACCGTGGTCTCGATCTCCGGACCTCGTGATCCGCCCGCCTCGGCCTCCCAAAGTGCTAGGATTACAAGCGTGAGCCACCGCGCCTGGCCTCTTATTGGAAAGTTTTTAACAGCTAATTTAACTTTAAAAATTAGTTATGTGGCTATTCAACAGTAACTGTTTCTCCTCGTATAAATTTTGGTAGTTTACATCTTTTAAAAAATTGCCCTATTTTATCTAAATTATCAAATATATGAGGATAAATGTTTGTGTGTATTTACACATATATTAAGCAAATATTTTTGTTTTCTTTTCTCTCCTATTCCTTCATGGTACAACATAAGATGTATTGACTTTATTTATTTATTTTTTACATAAGCATCAAAAAATTGTTTTCTTTTTATACATCAACAAAAATTATTTGTATTTACTGTGTACGGCATGATATTTTGAAGTATACATACATTGTGAATTTACTAAATCTGGCTAATTAACAGCATATTACCTCACATAGTCATGATTTTTGTTTTATAAGGAACACTTTACATCTACTGTCTTAGCACTTTTCAAGAATACAATATATTATTAACTATAGTCCCTATGTTGTAAAATAGATCTCTTCAACTTATTCCTCCTAACTGAAGTGTTGTATCTTTTGGCCAATATCTTCCCAACCACCCACTCCCAACTACCCCAGCCCCTGGTAATCACTATTCTACTCTACCTCTATGAGATCAACTTTTTTAGAGTCCATATCTAAAAAGGGGGTGAGCAGTATTTGTTTTTCTGTGCCTGGTTAATTGCAATTAACATAATATCCTCCAAATTCATCCATGTCTTCACAAGTGATAGGATTTTATTTTTTTGTTTGTTTTTTGTTTTGTTTTATAGGGTTTCACTCTGTCACCCAAGCTGAGTGCAGTGGTGCAATCACAGCTGACTGCAGCCTTGACCTCCTGGACTGAAGCGATCCTTCCACCTCAGCCTCTCAAGTATCGGGGACCACAGGCACATGTCACCACGCCTGGCTAATTTTTGATTTTTTGTAGAGACGAGGTCTCACTATTTTGCCTAGGCTTGTCTCAAACTCCTGAACACAAGTGATCCTCTTGCGTGAACCTCCCAAAGTGCTGGGATTACAGGCATGAGCCACCAGGCCTGGCTGATTTTAATTCTTTTGTCATAGCTTTTTAATACCTGAATAGTAGTCCATTGTATATATATAAGTCAGCTTAAACATTATTATGATTACAATGTAGTATTGAACTTATGGTACATTCGAAGAAGATTAAACAACGGTCAGGGACTTTCTCTTTTAAGGAAGAGATTGGTGTCTTGTAGGTTGTATGCAGGATAGTTGTATCATGCTAGGTGGAATCATGACCCTGCTATTGTCTTTATTTGAAAATTAAGCACAGTTTAAAGAGATGCATATGGGTGCTAAGTTGACAAGAGCTGGACTTGTGATCATCCGTTTTATGTGTCAACTTGACTGGTCTAAAGCATACCCTGATAGCTGGTAAAACATTCAGGATATGTTTGTGAAAGTGTTTCTGGGAGGAATTAACATTTGAATTGGCAAAGTAAGTAAACCACATTGCTCCCCGCAATGCAAGTGCATATTATCCAGCCTGTTCAGACTCAGAATAAATTATATCCCAGCTTTCCTGATTCTCCAGTTTTCAGAAAGAATATCCCAAGACCTGCCAGCTTTGATAATCTAGTGAGCCAGTTCCCATAATAAGTTTCCTCTTAAGCATGCATCTATATGCTGTTGTTTCTATCTTTTTGGAGAAACCTGATTAATGCAATCTATAATCTATATCAGTAGATGTTCTCCTAGACTACCCTCCTTGTGTATTTTGCCCTCATCACCTGTTTTGCTTTATTTTTTTATGTTTTCATTCACATTTGGAAGGAAAA
Source organism: Symphalangus syndactylus (assembly GCF_028878055.3). Taxonomy (NCBI): domain Eukaryota; kingdom Metazoa; phylum Chordata; class Mammalia; order Primates; family Hylobatidae; genus Symphalangus; species Symphalangus syndactylus. The sequence goes on along the minus strand of NC_072438.2, from coordinate 84,515,526 downwards.
TAGAACAGCATTAGTCCTGGTAGCTAAGACAAAGGAGTGCCATGTCCTTCCCATTTATTCAAACCAAAACTTTTCACTAGGAGTGAAAAGTCAGTGGAATCATGAGAAAAAAAATGCAGCTCCTAGGTTTCAGTTATCTGGGTTAGAATCCTCATAGAACCTGCCATGTGGAGTTTATGGGGGTATTAAATAATGGAGAGATATATTAAATACCTAGGAAATGGTAAGTGCCAATTAGAGTGATTAATTATCCCAGTTTGCTTGTGACTTTCCCAGTTCTAACACTAGGAGTCCCATGCCTAGGAAACCTCTCAGTCATGACCAAACTGAGGCAGCTGGTCACTCTAGTGATGGCTAATGTGTAATGTGCCAATACGCATTAGCCATTATTAAGTTCCTAAAATTCAGAACTGTGACTAAAACTTTTGTGGCCTACAGCAATTACCATGAAGGTAGCTTTAATCATGTTTTAAAAGCTCATATGGTGATACACACAAGGATATCCTTAACAATACGAGTCTTCTCCCACTTTTCTGTTGTAACTTTTTATTCTTGAATTGGAAGCATGGCTTTTAAAATCCCACGTTTCAAATTATGAACATTTTGAATGTTGATGACCCAGGGTAATGCCTTCTCCCTACCTTTCGAGGCTTCTCTCAACCATAATCATCAGCCCATTGAGAAAATCTGTTGAATACAACTTTCTGCCACACTGAGTGTATTTCTCCTTCACAGAAATACTCTGAGGGAATATAAAACATATCATGCCAGAGTGTTGTGAAACCACATATCCAGGGAGCAATTAATTTGTGCAGAAAGTTTTATATATTTACAATACTGAATGCAGTGAAAAGCCATTTCCCTCAGAGAAAATAAATCACACTCTTTTTCCTAAAATCTGAGTACCTGATATGGTTTTATTTTACATAAAAATTTATTCTATAATCACTCTTGGAGATTTTTTTTTTAGTTCATAGATTTATGCTCTTGGCAAAGTCTCTGCTATACTTCTCTCCCACCAATTTTCTCGGGTTTCTCAGCAGCATTTACAACTATGTTTCCTCTTAAATTTCAAAGTAATTCTAAAGTGTTTGTGCTACCCTGTTGCATTATTTGTTGTTGTTGTTGTTGTAAGCTGTAACATAATCTTTTTCTTGGTGGGGAGGAGGAAAGTGAAGTTTCAGATGGTTCACAGGATTGCCACTCGTGATGGGATTTTCACTTCTCCTCATTACAGCAGAAAGCAACCTGAGGAGGGTGTTCTCAGAGCAGACAACAAAAGTGACACAGACTTACTTCCCTATCCTCTATTTTACCAACTGTACAGAGTATGATAACTGTATTAAGATTCTCTAGAGAAAAAGAACAAATGAAATAGATATAGATATGAATACAGACATAGATATAGATAATATAGCAAAACATTTATTATGAGGGATTAGCTATTATGACAGCCGTGAATTCCCACAGTCTGCTCTCTCCAAGTTGGAAGCTCAAGAAAACCAGTGGTGTCAGTTCCAGTCCAAATATGAAGGTCTGAGAACCAGAAGAGCCAATTGTGAAACTACCAGTTCATTGCTGAATGTCTTAGAATCAGGAACTCTGATGTCTGAGGGCAGGAGAAGATGGATATCCCAGCTCAAGAAGAGAGATAATTCACCCTTCCTCCACTTTTTTGATCTATTCAGGCCATCAAAGGATTGGATAATTCCAGTCTATGTTAGGGAGGACCTTCTATCTTACTCAGTTCACCAATTCCAATGCTAACCCTTACAGACACACCTTGAGATAATGTTTTTTGCAACTATCTGGGCATTCTTAGTCCAATCAAGTTGACACATAAAATTAACCATTACATAGATAAACTGTGTTTGTCACAGGTAGGGTTCCCTGAGAAGCAGAGTTGGAGATAAATATCAGTGTGCAGAGCTTTGTCTAAGAATGAATACCCATGAACAGAAAAATAAGGGAACAGGAGAGGGACCTAGGAGAAGTTGGGCTGCCATGTAGTGACAACAAAACCCCAGCTAACTTTATAGGCACTGCGAAGCTGAGATGGCCTTCAATAATGGCCTATGATGGAACTAGGGGTCTGGAAACTCATTAACAAAGAAATTAAAGTGATACTTGCATGGGATCAAGACACATAGCATATGACTAGTTAGTTGCTAGACACAGGCTGACAAAGGGGCTGGTAAAAGAAGGATAATAGGCCAGGCGCGGTGGCTCATGCGTGTAATCCCAGAACACTGGTAGGTCGAGGTGGGTGGATCACTTAAGGTCAGGAGTTCGAGACCAGCCTGGTCAACATGGTGAAACCCCATCTCTACTAAAATACAAAAGTTAGCTGGGCACAGTGGCGAGCACCTGTAATCCCAGCTACTCGTGAGGCTGAGGCAGGGGAATCGCTTGAACCTGGGAGGTGGAGGTTGCAGTGAGCCAAGATCGCGCCATTGCACTCTAGCCTCGGTAACAAGAGTAAAACTCCATCTCAAAAATAAATAAATAAATAAATAAATAAATAGATAAATAAGTAAATAATAAAAAATAAAAAAGAGGGATACTAACTGAGAGCAGTCTGATGGCAGCACTCCCAGCAGTTGGGGGAACTGGACATCATTTTGGCCGGGATATCTGGGCAGCATATAATAGCTTCCATTCCCTGTTTGAAGAGGACCAAGCCTTGTTTCAGAGACTAATTTCTCTTAGAACCAACAAAATTTCAAAGAGTATTGGTAACATAGTCCCATTGCTTAGGAAGTTTCTTGATTTTTTAAATATGTCAGTGAATGGTGAATCCATAAATGATTTGGTTTCATATTTATATCTCTGAAATTCTGACTTATATACAAAAATCATGTCTCCTGTAGGATGTGTTCTCAAGCCAGAAATTCCATTAAAACATGAATAAAATGGGCATATACTGAGCACGGCTGTGGCATCACATGCTCTGTGGGCACTCTTCCCAGATCCTCATGCTTTAATGCTGCTTTCATGGTCAAAGTTTGCAAATTCCAGACTTCTTCAAAGGCGCGGTCACAACTCTGACTTCAAGGAGGCTCTCTCCTCTCAGTAGCATGGTCCTACACAGCCAACAGCACTCTCCGAATTCGGTCCCCAAATCCCAAACTTTCTGAGTTCTGTGTCTGCTGATGCTGTGGAATGTCTGTGAGAGCAATTTCTAATCAAGACCCACACAGTGAAAACCTATACAATGGATTTTGGACTCATGCAACCATCAGTCTAGCTTCATGAAAACAAAGGTTACCCAAAGCAGGTAAAATATACAATGTTACTAGGGACTGTGGCATATGAACCTCCCTCAGCCTGCTTTACTATATATTCACTATTTTGAAACATTCTTTCTTGCTATTTTTTTAAAAAGTTGTATAAGTAACCAGCAATGACATGTAAAATGAAACAGTATCCTTATATTATGACAAAAATGCAATACTTTACAAGATAGAATGAGAGACATGTTTGCAGGCATACAAGTATTGTCAGTTCTATATATTTTATAATTTCTGGGTTTTATACTCAGGTGATATATCACAATATCATGTTGAGTTCCATGAACTGTTCTGTATTTTAATGATAGTCTCTAAATGTAGGTAGATACAAGGGCATTTTTTTTTTGGCATGGGGCTATTGATCTGTTTCACCTTATCAATATCAACATCATAAGTATATTGCGTATTTTTATCTTTAATTTTTTTATTTTTTCTCAAATTCTACTCTACTAATTTTTTTTCCTCAAATTCTATTCTGCGTCTCAGCCCACCACCTATGAGCTTTCTTTCTCTCATATTTATATTCTCTGGAAATGTAGCTCCCATTTATGTTTTTCCTTTGAGTAGTCAACATTTAATAAGTGGTAAACTGTGGCTAAAAGCTACGTACTTGTTAATTAAAACTGCCACTTTGAATTTTTCCACCTGTCTGGTTTACTTGTTTCAAGCAAATTTGTAAGCATGGATTTACAAACCCTTAGTGAAACTCTTTAACTGCCACAGAAATTTTAGGATAAAACTGGTGTATGCAATTGTACACAGGCTTTGACGAAAATATTTATCAGAGGCTTTTAGACAAATCTAAATTTATTTATTTCCTGAGTAATTTCCATGATAATTTTTTCCAGCAATCAGGCGAGGTTTTCTCTTAACTTTTTTCTTGATGCAAACATCCTGCTTATTTGCATAAATTGTACTGTTATAAATGTATTTGTTTGTACATAAAAATTATTTTATAATGCTTTTCTTTCATTCAACTTTAAATCAATGTTTTTTTGATTTTGAAAACTATGCCTTTTGATAAAACTTCACTCCTGGTAGATAGGAGTAAGCATCTGTAAAATTTTCCTCATTCTACATGAAAATAAGTGCTAGCTGGACACATGGTATGAGTTATAAATATAATATGTAAAATTAGTACTATATACAATATATTATGTGTTATATTAATATGTAAATATTATGTACAATGTACCAAGTTCATTTCACTTTGTTAGAGTGATAGCAGAGGTTGATAGGTATTTTCATATTTTATTTAATATTGTTATGATAGTCTTAGTGCTTTGTTTTGTTTTAGGATGGACAGAATAGCAGAAATTATACAGAATGGGGACTGTCATTAGTAATATTGTATTGTCTGCTGAAAATTTGCTAAGAGTAGATTTTAGGTTCCCTTACCTATCACCCCCGATCCCCTGCCACACACACATACACACAAAAGGTAACTATAGAATGTTTGTAGTAATCATTTCACCATGTATGTAAAAAATCATGTTGTATATATTTAATTTATATAATAAAATATATTTAACTATATATGTATACTATTTAAAATTCTAACCCTGTATCCCTTTAATAAATTGATATACTATATTTTTATTCAGTTTAGCTAGTTTCTACTTACCAAGAAATCCGAGGTTTATATTGCTAAGCTGGCTGGGTGGGTGGGGGACGGCGGGGGGGCGTATTTTAAAATATGTCGTTCGCTGTAAAAGCTTGAATATAAATTTTACTTTTGGTATAAGTTGTATATTTTTAAGACCACAAGTCATTTCACATATATTATTTTATTTACTGTTTGTTTTTCTTAGTTGAATTTTTTGTATCATTTTCCCTACAGACGTCATTAAAAGCTTTCTTTATGTTCATGTTTTATTGAACAGAAACAAGTATATTCTTCTATTACTATATAAATTGCTCGCTGGTTTTATATATTCCTTATTATAATAGTAATTATTGAAACCAAATTAGTAGAGACAAATTTTTCTCTGACCATTAAAAACTAACATTTAGTGGCCATTTGTATTTTAAAATATTTTGTTTTCTTGACTACCCATCATCCTAAGAATCAATGTTTTATCAGGATAAACAAATTAATACTTCATCTTGTCTACAGTTTTTCCCTGACAAATCTCTTTTCCTAATAGATTGGCTATTGACAGTTTCAAAAAAAATTATGTAGCCTTCTCTTTTTTTTGTTTTTTTGAGATGGAGTCTCGCTCTGTTGCCCAGGCTGGAGTGCAGTGGGGCGATCTCAGCTCATTGCAAGCTCCGCCTCCCGGGTTCAAGCAATTCTCCTTCCTCAGCCTCCTGAGTAGCTGGGACTACAGGCGCCCCACACCACGCCTGGCTAATTTTTTGTATTTTTAGTAAAGACGGGGTTTCACCGTGTTAGCCAGGATGGTCTCCATCTCCTGACCTCGTGATCCACCTGCCTTAGCCTCCCAAAGAGCTGGGGTTACAGGCGTGAGCCACTGCGCCCGGCGTAGCATTCCCTTTTTACCTTCTATCATTTAAAGGATAAATATGGATGAAGTGACCATTGAAAGTTGATGGGATTATAAATGGGAGAGGGAGGCTGCCACCCCATGTGTTAGGGGACTATTGTAATTGCCTTGTGCAGAACAGATGAGAGCTTTAGTATATTAATTATATTAGAAACATTTTTCCAGCAGAATCAAGGTTATTTAGCCCAGGTCCTCCTTCCACTCCCTAAGGGTCTCTTAGAGGGAATGTATTTTCATACAAACTACACATAAATTAATATCATGAGGCTTTGTAATTAAGCACCATTATTTCTAGAGGGGCTTTCAGGGCCTTGAAGATCTAATAATTATGATTCCCAATGCTATACTAACATGTTATAAGTGTTTTAGAGATAGATAATCTGGGACAAAAACGTTTTTATTTTGCCAGAATCTTATAGCTGCAAGATACATTAAATGATCTAGCTGTAAAAATAGAATAATCCTACTGCATGAAAAGAAATCAGTATATTGTGTACTTGGAACTAGTTTAAAATCATAACATTAATCTTACAGGAAAAATATATGAGAATATTGTGGACATCTCTATCAAGTATAATTCCTAAAAGGACTCTCTTTAAGCATATGTGTGTAGGAGATATTTCATGGCTTAAGTAACCGCCTTCCGATTTATCTTTCTGTATTTGCCGATGACTTGAGACATCTCATTATCAACTTGATTTTTACATCCCCTAGAAATAATGTGAGCTTTATTGCCTGGACGCCTAATGATATTTTCCTTTTTTTTTTTTTTTTTTTTTTTTAAGTCTAGTAGTTCTATAAGAAGACATGTGCGTTTTCATTGTTATGGGATGATTTTCCTAAATATGTAATATTTCTTTTAAATATTTAGGTTCCAATAAACTTTTAATTGGAGAAAATTTAGTTTAATTACAGGTTTCAGTCTTTGTTCTTTTCCATTGCTTCAGTTTTCTTCTGTGTTGATTCCATTGTTGAAATTCTTTGACTACCTCCTGCAGCTTTTGTTTTCTCTCAAATCTGTTTTGTCTCTGTTCACTTTTGTGTTACTTTCAACTTAGTTTTCTTTCCTTCAATAATTTTTTAAATTTCTCTCTCTATTCTCTTTTTACCTGAATTCTAATTCTTTCCCTTTGTCAGTTTCCCTTTTTGCATTTTCATTTTTGTCTAATCGTTCATACCTGAGTTGCTCTGATTCTGATGGTGCTGTTCTTTTACATCTCCGATTGTTTTCTTTATTTCTTTTAGCTCATTTCGTAATATTAAACTTTTGGCTTACTTCTTTTCTTACCATGTCTTTCTAGTGTCTTCATGTCTGTTGGGATGTCAGTAAGTGAATTCTCCTTTTTACCTTTGGTTGTATCTGGATAAGCTTCCATTGCCCTTAATTCATGCCTTGTGTTTGAACACAATGGCTGTTCTGCCCCTTTAAAGGGAGACTTCTATGCAGATGGTTGGTGGGTGCACCACTATACATTTTCTATCTTCAAGAATCTAAGGTTCTCAACTTTCCTGTTTCCAAAAAAGTGTTAAAAGATATGGCTCCTCTTTATTTTGTGGGATCCTTCTTCCTATTCCTCTTTCCATAGTGTATTTGGACCTCCTCTTTACTTTTGCTCTTGGTTTCCCTGTACTTCACAATTTGATTCTCCTCCCAGTAATTTCTCCTCCTTACAGATCTCTGCTCTGAATCGGAGCTTGGGATGCAGAATTTCACAAACTATTTCTTCTCAGGCTAAGCCAGCATCATTGGAACTTCTTGCAACCCTGCAGCCCTCACCCCATCCTTCCCAATTTCAGCTTTTGTCTTCAAGTCATCCCACCAAGTTTCCATTCTGAATTAAAACTTCTCTTTTTGTTAGGAATGTCTGGGTTGTGTGCATTTCACGCTGATCTGAGGTTTCACAGACCTGTGTTTCATCCCATAGAATTGCTCATATTACATTGGGTAGTTGCTGAGAGTGACTAGCCTTCCTGGATCTTGAGGTTTATGGGAATACTTGTCACTTTTTTTTTCTTTTTTAAAGTTTCTAAAAAACTACTTTAGTTATTACTTTTCTAACTTTTATGTGTTTCTACCTCAATTAAATGGAAATCATCTGGAAGCAGTAGAAAAACTATAGGTAGACAATCTCACCCTAAATCTGATCTTTACTCTAAGTCACATTATTATTTACTGAGCCTTTGTTGTCAACGTCTTTTTGAATCCAATCCTTCACTGTTTGGGTTCTAAAAGCATTGAGTTTTTCCTGTCCTAAAAATCACGTTTCTGGGCACTTAATTTTCTTTCACGTACATGGGCAAATTAGGCAATTATTTCATGAAATCTTCTACTCTTGCAAATTTTTCTGGGTTACTGCAGGTAAAAGCTTTACTAAATATTTACTTCTGCATAAAATTATCACCTTAAGTCTTAACCTCCTGAAGTCAGTTTCCTTGCTGGTCCTCACATTTCAAAGTTTTGTTTTCATTGCTTTGCTTTTGGCAACTTTTTTTTTATCAGGTACATAATCCTGTAGGACAAAGGAAAGTGGGTTCTACAGAGATAACAAGTCACACCTGGAATAGCGGTGGCCTAGTAAAGAAAAAAAAAAAGGTATATGTCTCACTCACCTCTCTGTGTAAAGCAGGACAGCCAGATCTGCCTCACCACTCTTGTCCAGTCAGTGGCTCCAAGATTCAAATTTCTTTTTTTTTTTTTTTGTATAAGTATCTGTGGTAGCTACAACAAGTAACTTCCTTGGTTGCATGACAGGGAAAGAGAAGATTGCATTTTTTTAAGGACCAGGTTTGCAAGTGGCATGTCACATCTGACCACATTCCCTTGACAAAGCTCAGTCACAGACTCCAACTAATCTGTAAAGGAGACTTGGAAATGTAGTTTCCTTTATGGTCAAGAAGGTGCTAGAATATAGTGAACGTATAACATCGGTGTACACGTGAGTAAGTAGTTTTTGCCATGAAGTAGGTCATTCGAAACAAATGAAATGTTCTCTCTTACTCATCGTTTGTAATTTTAATAGTAAAATTCTCCCTCAGTAAGTTCAAATATTTTTTAATAAGATATTTTTTAAAGGGTTGGATGCTATGATGGGATCCAGGATACACAGAAATACTTAACTTGAGGCCGGGAACAGTAAATGAGGAAAGAAAATTAAGTGTTTTATTTATTTATATATTTTTTTGAGACGGAGTCTTGCTCTGTCGCCCAGGCTGGGATTACAGGCGTGAGCCACCGCGCCCAGCCAAATTAAGTGTTTTAATAGTGTTTCCAGATAACTTGAATGAGAGGGCAGTAACTAGGGCTCAGAATAAGATCTGAAATTCTGAATGTGGTGAGAACCGTAAGTTAACTAAAAAGCTTAGCATCAAACCCATAATGGAATTTAAATTTTAATGACTATATGACTAAGAAAAAGAATTTTGAAAAAGTAAGTCTCAAAGCACAGAAAGAAAAATGACATATAACAGGAGGCAAGAAATATATGTCTGTATTTGAAGTTTATCTTAGAATTTTGTCAGCTTATAATACTTACATTTCACAGTGAACCATATTTTAAAGAATAAAGAATAATATTGTTTCATTGATGGAATTATATATCTGGGAGTACAGATGCAGAATTTATAATGAATTTACTTAAAAAATAAAATCAAGAGGAATGTCACTGCTAACATTTTGAGAACAGAAAATGTAGTCAAAGACAGATGTTTTATAATAGCACATGCATATGCAGGTGAAACATTATCATACTTGGTAAAAGTTTTCATTTTATAAAAGTTCATTTTGTAAAATATGTCATAGTTAGAGAAGAATGTATAAAAATGTTTTTACATTTTTAAGAATAGCTGTAAAACAATAGTTTTGTAATTTCCATTCATGTTAAACAACAGAACATTTTTAGTACCTTTAAAAAATAGGCTCTGGCCAGACATGGTGGCTCATGCCTGTAATCCTAGCACTTTGGAGAGCCGAGGTAGGCACATCACAAGGTCAGGAGATCGAGACCATCTTGGCCAACATGGTGAAACCCTGTCTCTACTAAAAATACAAAAATTAGCCAGGTGTGGGGGTGCACGCCTGTAGTCCCAGCTACTCGGGAGGCTGAGGAAGGAGAATCACTTGAACCTGGGAAGTGGAGGTTGCAGTGAGCCGAGATTGTGCCACGGCACTGTAGCCTCGCGACAGAGTGAGACCCTGTCTTAAAAAAAAAAAAAAAAAAGGCTCAGCCTGGTGGCTCACGCCTGTAATCCCAGCACCTTGGGAGGCTGAGGCGAGCGGATCACTTGAGGTCAGGAGTCCTAAACCAGCCTGGCCAACATAGTGAAACGTGTCTCTACTAAAAATACAAAAATTAGCCAGACATGGTGGCACACACCTGTAATCCTGCTACTCAGGAGGCTGAGGCAAGAGAATCACTTGAACCAGGGAGGCCGAGGTATCAGTGAACCGAGATCACACCATTACACTCTAGCCTGCGTGACAAAAGCAAAACTCCATCTCAAAAAAACAAAAAACAAATAAAAACAATAGGCTCATGTATACATTCCCAACCTCCTCATCTTTTTTTTTTTTTTTTTTGATCTTCCCTATTTTGGAAAATATTCTGACTTTTGTAATCTAATTACCCTTGCTAATCTTTTAATGAAAGCAATACAAGTACTAGATATATTTGCATGGTAAGTATCTCCTGCCTGACCCTATTATCAGACTCCCATCCATTACCCCAAAGATAATCACTGTTTGTACTTTCTTGTAAGCTGTCATTATACTACATTTATGCACATTCCCTAAAAAGGACATGGATGTATTTTTCTTAATGCAAAAATGATCATATTAAAATTAAGAACCCTGTACTGTTCAGTTAATATATCTTATCTTATAATGCTGTTTAGGTCAGCACCGTAGTTACATTTCATTCCCCCTAAACATAGCGTGTTTTTCAAATAGACCCAAAATAATTTATTTGACTCCTCATTGTTGTCAGATTTTGTTTTAGATAGTTAAGAATTTTTAACAATTCATGCTGCAGTGAATATACTAAGGCTTACATAGCTGGTGTTATTTTTCAGTGTGTCTTTCAAATTATTTCTGGCAGTGAAATTTAGTAAGAACAATTTTTTAAAAGTCATTGAGTTAGAATCTCTGGGGACTTACGATGCATATTTTTAAGCAAGTACTATCTTCATGAGAATGCCCATTTTTAGTCATTGGAGAATTTACTAATGGGATTGTGCTAGGCACATGCCTAGCCGGAGATGGAATATAGCATAAAGCCTAAATAGAATTATAGTTGTTTAAGTTGACATGTACATTAGAGTGAATGATGTCTTCGAGAAATAATTTGAAAAATAAATAATTCCTCATTTCAGTGTAATCTAAAATGCTGCATAATTGGAAATAAAATAATGAAGTTCCCTTAGGTTCTTAAAAATGTACGTTTTTCTGAAACTTGGTGGTTTATTTACATATTACCCATTCTGTAACAAAGCATCAATTAATATATAATGAAATAAGGTCAGTTTACACAAAAATTTTCATTTCAATTAATCTTATTTATACATAGAAGTTTAGACAATTTACTTTAATGTGCATCTGCAGAGAGACCAGGATTTACATGTGACTTTAAAAAATAATAATCAGGTAGTAAAAAAATAAAACTCATCTCTGCTGATTTGTTTCTTAAGTAATATAATTTATTTGCAGATAGTGTTATCAAAAGGAAGAGTGAAAAAGTGATTAATCATATAAAATTAAACTTTTCATTTTCTCTTCTAAGTTAAACAGCTTAATGTGAAAAAAAGTCTTATACATTCTGATAATATGGTTGAAATCTGCAAGTGATTATAAACAAATCTGCCTCTTGTTTCTATTAACCGTTCTGTGATTCATAAAGTGTCTCTTCTGGCTATCGGCCCTGTGCAAGTTCCAAATCCAGCAACGCAGTCAAATCTTAAATCTCCAAAATGATCACCTTTGACTCCATGTCTCACGTCCAGGTCATGCTGATGCAAGCTGTGGGTTTTCATGGTCTTGGGCAGCTCCACCCCTGTGACTTTGCAGGGTACAGCCCCACTCCTGGTTGCTTTTACAGGCTGGCATTGGAACTTCATCAACTGGAAGTTAAAGAGGTTGCATTCATCCACTCTCTACTAGACACTGGCACAATTTAGCAATGACATCAGTGTCCTCATTTACTATTTTTATGGCTCTGTTGATAAATACTTCCCTCTGTGCTGTAGATGTGTACATGGCCAGCTATCTCTTCCTTGTAAAATCTAATTCTGCATAAAAACCAAACAGAAGAAATAACAACACTGCTTACCAAAGCAATTTTTACCACTTTCTGTATAAAATTAAAAACGTAAACCCACTTCTTGAGCTGCAGCAGTCTACGCTTTTGCTTCTTAATTGTTTAATACTTTCAGTTATAAAAGCTTTAAAAACTGATGGGCATAAAACAGGAAACAACAAACCTCAAGGAAAATAATTAGCAATAATCTTAATATCAATGAAGTTAACATTTTAGTTACCTGCACTATATCAGTTAAGGAGTTTCAAATTCTGATACCAACACAATAGCCTCCATGACTACCCTCATATACATATAGTTAAGAATCTGGTGTCCTATGTAAGAAAGTGCTAATCTAACCTAGCGCTCATTTGACAGAATGAGGGGGTCTATCAAAGTCCACTGACGTGTCATAGTAAAGGGAACAAAGAAAACCAAGGCTAAGAAGGTCAAATGAGTCCAAAACCAATTTGATGTACTGATTTTATTTCATTTGGGTATATACCCATTAGTAGAATTGCTGGATCATATGGTAGTTCTACAACAACATTATCAAGATTTGATGGGTTTAAAGTCATAATTTATTAGGACTCTTTATCCATTAGGTAAATAAATATCTTTTTGATTTTAACAAAAATATAAGATTTAGTTTTTTTAAATATTGGGGCCATAATTGTCATCCTATGCTAAATAACGAGGAACATTTTTAGTGATTGTCTATACATTTCACATTTTAGTATCTGGTAATATATTTTATTTCACTGAATGAGCAATGATTATTTAAATTTCCCCAAATATCAAAATATATATTTTCTTGGAACCAGGGTAAAAATGAAAACTGCTTATGTGTATGCTCTTTGTCCATTTAGGTCTTTTAGTCCTGCACATTCCCGTTAATATTCTACTGATTTGTTGGAGAGAGCAGACAGTTTGTCCTGAAGCATGTCTCAGTCTCACCTTTTTTATCTGGTTTCTCTCTTATGTTGTTATTGAACATTTTAATCTTATCTCCTGAATATTCTTTAAACAGGGTAATTTTAAAGCTTGTATAGGTTCAAGCTAAATGTGTTTGACTAGAATACATTACATGTGATGTTACATATCACAAATTGTAGCATTTCAGGAGTAGTTCTTCCAGATAAAATCCAGGACTTTCTAGTATTGTGTAGAACATAATTATACTAAAATTATGTTGTTTAGCTGAAATTCAAATTTAGTTGAGTGCTCCATGTTTCTACTTGCTAAATCTGACCACCTTATTCAGAAGACATATAAAAGCTTCTCAAATTAACTACTAATTTGATGGCAGACTCATCCCTGTATTTTATAGTTATGCTTTTCCCCCTTGTAGTCATGTGTGAGGTTATTTTGATACCATATGAATTTCCACTTCCCATCAGCCATTTAACTTACTAAGCAAATGATTGTTCATATCTTTGTCTAGTCAATATATCATTAGACTTCATGAAATATTTCTTTCCTAACTCTACCATTGCTTTTATGCTAACATTCTTCTGAAAAGGAGAACTTTCTTTTGTCAATTGGGGCTATTAAGTAATGTGCTCAAACTGAAGTTCCTAGTAGAAAGGCAGGATAAATGCCTCAACAGCAATAACAACTATTTATTATGTGCCTACAAAGCACTGAATAAATCAAAGATCATTGTCCATGTGAATTTTACATTGTAATGGACATAATTAACAACAATTAGCAGAATAAACCATTAAATTATGTTATAAGGCTATAGATGCTATGGAATGAAGAAAACAATGATGGGATAATGGGAGTCAGGAATATAGAAAAGTGGGGAGAGACAGGTTGCAGTAAATAGGTTGGTCAGTATAGGTCTCATGACAGAGATGAGATTAGAGCAAAGATTATAAGGAAGTGAATAGATCAGTCAAGTCAATTTCTGGGGAAGAGCACGTAGAGGAAGTAACCAGAGCCAATGCCACCGGCAGGGGTGAACCTAGGTGCTTTGTGAACAGCAAAGGGCCCAGTGTGGCTGCAGCAGGTGAACAAGGGAGTGAGATGAGGTCTGAAATAGAGATTGAGGGGAGATACTGTGCAGATGAGCTAGAGATGGATAGAGATAGATGAGATGAGATAAGATAGAGACAGAGATAGAGAGAGATAGAGATAGAAATAGAGGTAGATAGAGATAAATGGAGATAGAGATAGAGGTAGAAATAGAGAGATAGGTAGAGATAGAGATAGAGATGACAGAGATAGAAGCTGGGTCATTTAAATTCTGCATAGACTTGTGAAAGGAAAATAAATCCTTGGGCCCCCAAAATCACTAAGCTAAAGGAAAAAGTCAAGCTGGGAACTGCTTAAGGCAAACCTACCTCCCATTCTATTCAAAGTCACCTCTCTGCTCACTGAGATAAATGCATATCTGATGGCCTCTCCTTTGGAGAGGCTAATCAGAAACTCAAAGAATGCAACCATTTGTCTGGACCTGGAAGCCCCCTCCCCGCTTCAAGTTGTCCTGCCTTTTCTGAGGGAATCAACGTTCATCTTGAACATGTTGATTGATGTCTCACGTCCCCCTAAAATGTGTAAAGCCAAACTGTGCTCTGACCAGCTTGGGCACACGTCTTCATAGTCCTTGAGTCCTTGGGCTGTGTCACAGGCATGCATCTTCACTCTTGGCAAAATAAACTGAGACCTGCCTCAGATGTTCAGGGTTCAGAGACCATTGTAAGGAATTGAGACTTTATTTTGAGTTAAATAGGGAGTCATCGGATGCTTTGTAACACTGAGTGCCCTGGATTAGGTAATAGCACTCTGGTTGCTCTGTTGCAAATAGCCTTTAAATAGGCCAGGTGTGGGAGTCCATGGAAAGCGGTTAGACAGCTGCAGAGGGATTGCAGACATGACTGTGGCTGTACATGGATGTGGTGATTTGTAGCCGAATTTGGATTTTGGATGTAGTTTGAAGATAGACTCCACAGGAATTCCAGGAAAATTGGAGGTGCAGTGAAAAGAAAGAAATAATCCACGGATTTACTGAAGATTTAGCCCTTAGTTAAAATATTTAGGGTCTTGGTTTATAGATGCCTTATATAATAATTGAATTTTGTTCTGCTCCTTTAGTTTCTTCCATTTTTTCTTTTGTTCTTTCTTTTTTGAGTATCGTTACAGATTTATGGGTTTTCATTGATTCCATTTGTTTCTATGTAAAAATCATTATTTTTAAAAATGTCAAATTTGTACGACTGTAGGCAGAAGGGAGTCTACTCAAACTAGCTCATTTCTATGCCCTGTTGACCAACCCACAAGCTTTTAAAAATAGAGGATGGTCGCCTTTTGAATAACCAAAATGCGTGCTCACTTCTTAACTATTTCTTCGATCATTTCACAAATTCCATTGTTAGAGTTTAAAGCCTCAAACTTTTAGTTTGAATAATACCAAGCAGAAAATTTCCCTGTAAAGTAAGGGATATTGAGACTATTATCTTTAGACACTAATGTGAATAAAGCAATAAAAGATATTTATCTTAATATTGAAGAAGAGAGAAGAACCAAAAGAAAGAGACCATAGTGAGTGGGGTGGGAATATGTGTGTGGATTAAAAGAGAAAGTTTTTTTTTTTAAAAAAAACTTGAATAGGTATCAAGGATGAAGAACTAGGATCTCAGTCAAAACACAGATGTCTACATTACAACTAAAGACTGTCTAGCAGAAACAACAGGCTGTGAGTTCTGTTTCTTTAAATTTCTCCTTGGCCTCTAGAGTTTCTTCCTCTCTATATTTTTTCATGTGTTTTAAAGGTGTTCTTGCTGGAAAGCACCATTGCCTATACAAGAAAAATGTCCTCATTGCAACTGGAATGGCACACTGTTGACAGAAAGGGGGTCAGGAAATGGGCCCTGGGAGAAATCCTGAGTGACTTTAGGCCGTCTTTAATAACCTGCTAACATTTCCAGATGTCTTGCTGGCCACTCCAGCGGAGGGCATTTAGAGAAGCAGAACATTTTATCTGGCTCTTGCAATGAAGCACTTTACTGAAATGCATATGATTCTTAGAGGTTTAGACTAGAAGTGCCCCAAATGTAAATATTATAACTTTAAAAGCCTGCCCCTTCATGTGAATTAAGTCTACTACTGTTTTTGGTTTGATTTTGTTTTTTGTAGCTCAGCGATTACAGGGATAAGCAAAATTCTTAAAACAAAACTAATACTCCGACCACGCAGGCTTTCAAGATGCCTAAAACTGATTGTGTATACTTCCCAATGTGGCTTGAAAATGCCCTGCACATTTTAAGAGAATGTTCCTAGATATTCACAATAATCAGTTTAAGTTATTTAGAGGTTGTCTGTCAGTGACAACTACCTAGCACAGTCACCACCTTTAGAATAATTTCTAGTATCTCTGGACTTCCGATATCTATTCAGCTATTGATTTGGTCATTGCAAAGAGATGAGCATCAGGGTACTGAGAAGGCATAAGTTCAGAGGAAAGTGGATACAATTATTGATGAGCCAAAGAAAGAAATTGATAAATTCTGGATACAATAATAACAACCATCTCTCAATTAGTTCATTCATAAATTTGTTCATTCATTTATTCATTGTTCCAGCAATAATGTCTCTGTTCCTACTATGTACCTGCCACTGTTCCAGGAGCAGAGAGAGAGAGCAGTGATCAAAACAGGAAGGTGAGACACATGTGACTCAAAGCCAATGTGCCCCTTTGTAGAGCATACTAAAATACTAATCTTCTAAAGATGCATATATGAAAAGTCAAGTTCAAGGTATTTGATCACATTATTTACTAGTCCAGACCTTTTTTTATGTATAAACCAACAACAGTCTTTAACCTAAGTTAAAATTTCAGCAGTACCGGGCATCAGTTGATTTCTCCAAACTCATTTTCCTTTCCTTATGTCCATTCTTGCTTATCAAATCGATATACACAGACCACACAGGAGTCTGTTATAGAACACTCAGTACATATAAATATACAGGATGAATTAGATGATCTAATTATGAATTAAGAAATTTTATTGATTACTCACGATGCAATAGGCTAGACATACAGAGCTTAAAACACCACCACCACTGTGGGAGGCCGAGGTGGGTGGATCACCTGAGGTCAAGAGTTCAGGACCAGCCTGGCCAACATGGTGAAACCCCGTCTCTACTAAAAATACAAAAATTAGCAGGGCATGGTGGTACGTGCCTGTAATCCCAGCTACCCAAGAGGCTGAGGCAAGAGAATCACTTGAACCCAGAGTGCAGAAGTTGCAGTGAGCCGAGGTCGCACAACTACACCCCAGCCTGGGTGAAAGAGCAAAACTCCGTCTCAAAAACAACAAAAACAACAACACAGTCCTTGCTCTTATGTTGCTTACAACCTGGAAGGGCAAACAGACAACATGCTAATGAGTAAGTGTATATCTGATGAAAAGCGCTATGAAGGGAAGAAAGGAGGGGATGGGTACTGGAATTGCTTGAGGGAAGGAGACTGTTAATTTATATAGTGTGATCAGTGGTGGGTGCTCTCTGCTGGCTGGCATTTGAGCAGGAATTTGAATACCATAGGAGTATGAGCTATGCTTAGATCTAGGCATAGAATATTCCAAGCTCAAGAAAAAAGTAGGTACGTAGGCCTTGAGGTAGAAGCTGACTGGCAAATTTGATAAGCAGCAGAGAAAGGGCAGAATGAGCAAGAAAATGAAGTAATGAGCTGTCTATAATTTTACATATAACATAAATATGGTATGAAGCAGAAGGCAGAATTTTCACAAAGATTTGAAGTAAAAATGAGCATATGAAATATTGGCCACTTTTGGAGGTCCACAGTTTATTATGCCCCAACACTGATTTTATGACATTTCTGTGAAAAAGAAGCACAAATAACTGGTCAATGTTTTGCCCTTCAAACCATAATTAGAAACTTTGCTAGTGATTCTCACTGCAAGCTTCTGCTTTTGATGAGTTTTAAGCCAGCTTATTGTTTGGGGATAAAATAACTCAGTACTTTTTAGCACTACAAATCAAAATGTCCACTTACACTTTAGATTCTGTACTTATGATATGTATAAATGGCTGGGCATGATGGCTTATACTTATAATCCCAGAACTTTGGGAGGCCAAGGTGGCAAGATCATTTGAGGCTAGGAGTTAGAGACCATCTTGGGCAATATAGCAAGACTCCATCTCTACAAATAAAAAAATAAACAAATTGGCCATGCAGAGTTGCACATGCCTGAAGTCCTAGCTATTTGGGAGGCAGAATCAGGAGGGCCACTTCAGCCCAGAAGTTCGAGGCTACAGTGAACTATGATCATGCCACTATTCTCCAGCCTGTGTGACAGAGTACGATTTCATCTCTTAAAAAAAAAAAAAACAAAACTTAAAAAAAATATATATACACACACACACACACATATACACAAAATATGTATTTGTTTTATATCTCATAACAATTTATTTTCTTATTGTTTTTTGTTTGGATCATGGCTCCATCCTGCCTTCAACCTTGGCACGTATTAAATGCTCAAGAATAAGGTAACATATTTTACTGTGTCAGGCAAATACATTTAATATGGATTGAATATAATTGTAGAATTTCAATTTTGTGCTTTGTCGACATGATAAAATTTGTGATAGATTATGTAAATTGTGTAGTAGTTTACAAAATTTTGAAGACAAGCCATTCAACAGACATTTGAGTTGCTTCAACCATTCTTTTTTTTTTAGGCCTTCAAGAGTTAAAATAGCTTTCTCAGTGCCAATTTTAAAGAATAATTCTAAAATTATTATTCCCCCATGACTCCCTTCCCTTGTATGCCAGTCTTTCTTTTTTCAGTTAATTGAACATAGGTGTTTACACTTGAAATCTGGGAATATTTGTCTCGATTTTCCTCACTCCATGTAGCTTATCAAGTGCCAAGTTCTTACATTCTAGTAAAAGTACGTTCTTCTTAAAAAATACTCTCAGAAACATTCATTTATGTTAGCATCACTGAAATGTCATCTGTTCCCTAAGCCATTGCAATAAACCACAGTACAGTCTAAATAACTGGCATATAGCTTCTTGACAGGATTCCCAAAATACGCTGCATTCCCCACTCAGGTTTACTTATTAATTCACTCTGCCCAAAAGCTGTCCTTAAAAAAAAAAAAAAAAAAAAAAATTGATAAGCTACTAGCCTGCTTGAACTAATTTATAAAATTCTTTCACATTTAGGAAAAAGTTCAGAAAACTTATTGTGTCCTAAAAGCCCCTGCATGTGCTAATTTCTCTGTCTTCCATTGGCCTCTTAAATTCCTCTCACCTTGTTTTTCTCCTCTGCAGTCATCCTTCTTTGGGCCTTTCAGTGGAACAACTCAAAGAGGAGTCTTTTTTCTTTGCCCTACTCCCTCCCATCCCTTCATCTCAAGTTTTATTTTGTTTTGTTTTGTTTTGTTTTGTTTCCGGGTTTTTTTGTTTTTTTTTTTTTGAGACGGAGTCTGGCTCTGTCGCCCAGGCGGGAGTGCAGTGGCGCGATCTCGGCTCACTGCAAGCTCCACCTCCCGGGTTCACGCCATTCTCCTGCCTCAGCCTCCGGAGTAGCTGGAACTACAGGCGCCCGCTACCACACTGGCTAATTTTTTTTTTTGTATTTTTAGTAGAGACGGGGTTTCACCGTGTGGCCAGGATGGTCTCGATCTCCTGACCTCGTGATCCACCAGCCTCAGCCTCCCAAAGTGCTGGGATTACAGGCGTGAGCCACCGCACCTGGCCCCTTCATCTCAAGTTTTAATTTGAATTCCTCTTCTTCAGGAAAATTCTTCCTAACTCCTTTTTCTTCTCTTCCCAGACCAGATTCATATTCTCCTCCATGACATTGTGTGGTTTCTTGCAGCACTCACCTTCTTTTCAGTGACTTCCCCACTCTGTCTTCCTTGACTATTGTTGAAGAAAAAGTGAGCCATGACACTTTTTTTTTTTTTGAGACAGTCTCACTCTGCCACCCAGGCTGGAGGGCAGTGGCAAGATCTCACTGCAACCTCTGCCTCCCGGGTTCAAGCGATTCTCCCGCCTCAGACTCCCCAGTAGCTGGGATTACAGGCCCTTGCCACTACGCCCTGCTAATTTTTTGTATTTTGGTAGAGATGGGTTTTCACCATGTTGGTTAGGCTGGTCTCGAACTCCTGACCTCAGGTGATCCGCCCACCTTGTCAGACTTTATTCAGGACCATCATGATAGATGTAAAGACCACTGCAATGGGGAACGAAAATTACTAAAAGGAAACATCACAGCTTTGCAGAGATTCTGGCTAATCCAACATAACAGGATCCTTTCTGAAGGGAGGCCAGGGGAGGCAGACATCACCCAGGGGATGGTTGAAGATGAGGACCTGATCAAATGTTGAAGGTGACCAGATATTGAGGGCAGGGATTCTAGTAACACTGACTTGGCAGGATCCTTGCTAAAACTGGACAATGAAGAGACAAACACAGAAGCCCAAACATCAGCGTGTACTTCAGAAAAGTTCAAAAGAGCCTGATTGGAATTTGGCCAAGAAGGGAACCTTCCTATGGTCTTTGGGAGCAGAATAAATTTCTTATATTGGTTTATGTTGCATCACAATGACATGCTAATTGTCAAGCACACAGTAGTCTCTCAATGAAATTTCTTCAATGAATGAGAAAATGATTGATTAATAATTCAGACTGTGGAGGATGTCAATACAAAGCACATATATTCAAATATGTAAATATTTTAATGATGTTGTTATTCATTCGTTAAATTAATACAAGTATATTAAATGCCCAGTATATGCTAGAGGCACTAGAGATAAAAGTGTGAGAACAATGTGAGACCGGATTTGGCTTCTTGGATCTGTTGCCCAAACATGAGCATTAGAGCTGACTGTTTCCACTCCTTCCATCTGCTCTTCTCTGTGTTGGCTTCCTTCCCAGGCAGCCCTTCTGCTCCCGTTGACCCTCTGGCTGCTCAAGTGTAACTGTCATCGTTCTGAGTCCTAGACACTCTCCTATCATTTCTGAAAATCATTCTAATTGGACCAAACTGGGTCATGTTCCCACCCCTGCAACAATCTTTGCAGAGACTGCAGGGATGCAAGCATGATGACTGCTCAGTTCAGGGACACGTGCTCTTCCCTGGAGTAGAGTGCAGCCCCACTTAAACCACATAGAGTGAAGACAAGTAGAAAAGAGATTTCTGCCAGGATTCTGGAACCATGTTGTACAAAGAAGTGGGAATGAATAAATGCAAAAAGCAGCAAATTGTCTGCTAAATATATTTTTTTTTTTTTGAGACAGAGTCTCGCTCTTTCACCCAGTCTGGAATGCAGTGGCGCGATCTCGGCTCACTGCAGGCTCCGCCCCCCCGGGGTTCACGCCATTCTCCTGCCTCAGCCTCCCGCGTAGCTGGGACTACAGGCGCCCGCCACCTCGCTCGGCTAATTTTTTGTATTTTTTAGTAGAGACGGGGTTTCACCGTGTTAGCCAGGATGGTCTCGATCTCCTGATCTCATGATCCGCCCGCCTCAGCCTCCCAAAGTGCTGGGATTACAGGCGTGAGCCACCGCGCCCGGCCTGTCTGCTAAAATTTAACCAAGCAAAGAGTGGCCAGGGAAATTTCATGCAGAGGAAACAACATACGGCAATGCTATTGTAACCTGAGCAACATACACAGTACAAAAGAATAAATGAAGGCATGAAGGCTAGTAAAAATAAGAAATTGATGCAGATAACACAGCACATTACAGATACAAGGTAACGTGGATAGTTAACTAGGGGTAAACTCGTGGGAAGATTAGCTGTTCATGTGAGGGAGTTTGAGGAAGTAATTGTATTTTCAGGAGTTTGGTTGACATGTTGGTCATATGTCGGTGATTTTTTAAATTGGTATATTTCATAAATCAGATTATGTGATTATATTTTTAAAATGTGTTAACTTTTAGAAATAAGTTTCATCTTTAGAAAACAACAGACTAAAAGTATTATTTCTATTAATAGTAGTTTGAAATTACCATGCAATCAATTTTAAATATAGTTATCAATGCAATGTCCTTGCTATATAATTGGGGATAATGGAATGTGATTACATGTTTATAATGTTGAAACTATCCATTTTCTTCCAGATTTCTAAGAAAAATATGTTATAAATGTATTCTTAGATTAAGACAAATAATATATGTTTTGCCAGATTGTTGATCCTGTAGAAAAAAATTATACTGACACATCATGCCATTTCTAGAAACTGGTTTTGATACTGATGGACCATATTAAGCATAAGCCATTCAGAAGGAAGTGAGCAATAACTTATATAAGATGAGTTGAAAAAAATGCTGAGAATTAAAGAAAAAATTCGTAATATAATGAAGATGCTTGATTTGTTTTCATGAGGAAATTCACAATGTAAGAACAATAAGTGCTTCAACTGATTTATTTAAGACATTGCAAGGGGAAGCTTGCAACTTTACTTATTTAATCATTCAAATGAAGATCTTATGCAGTACTTGCAATGTTCGCTTTAATGCAAGGGTTTTTTTTAGGATAATAATTTAAGTCTTAATGTAGGTAATAAATAATACAATTTTCTAATTAAAATAATATTAACTTGTTCGGTTAAATTGTTTATCCTCCTAGATAATATCCTTTAATAATATAGTTTATAATCTGTGTGAAAATTTACAAGTGACCAAATGGGTAGTTGGAACTTGTAAACAACAGATGTCTCACAGCATTCACCAACATCATTAGCAGAAATTACATAAATTAAAAGAAAAATTCCACCTTGTTTCTTACATTTTGTTGTAAAGACTTTTATCTAATAATTCAAAATTAGGATGCTGATTTATCATATTAACTATATAATCATACTTCCCATAAATTATTTAATAAATATCTGTGACATAGTATGAGTTTCGATGGTACACAAATAATTATGCTGACTGTATGTGGTTTCAGATTCACAGATGTTTGTAAGAGGTTCATAGTTAAAAGTCCTTCCTCATCAATTCTGTGACATGTATAATTGTAGGATTTATTAGGCTTACACCCTGAGGTATTCATTAATGCTTTTCATCTAATATTTCTGATTGCCTCTTTTCTGGGCAAATGTTGCATTGCTCTTTTCTGTTGGACTTTGGTGGGGCTATGAGACTAACAATTCAGGCCAATCTGTGGTGAGCCCACCAGAGTGTTCAATCACCCAGTGGTGAGAGCCCCTGCAGAGTCCCCTTGTTTCCCTGGCAACTGGTAGTGTTCAAGATTGCACTGCTCTTTCAGCTTGAGCACCTGAGTAACAAGAAGCAAAGTTTCCCTCCACCCCGATCCTGTTAACTTATGATGGAGACGTTGTATGAAATTAGAATGGGAAGAAGAGCTTGTTCATGAATACACACCTAAGACATGCCATTGGCTTAGGGCCCAAATGGCAAGCAGTGTGGGAAAGTTCTCAGAGGCTGGGGAGAGAGCAATTCACACTAGTTTGAAAGTAGAGTAAAACATAATAGGCAAGTCCATGTAATTGAGGGATTTTAATGACTTGAAAAGGAAACCGTTTCTCAACTTTAACTAGCAAACCGAAGACTTAAAATCACAAAACAGAAGATTTAAAACCAGCAAACTGAAGATTTAAAATAAATGTTGTGGGTAACAAAGGCCAATTAAAGCTTAGTCTTGTTGCAAGGAGGGCGTATACTCTCTAAGCACGTGTGGCTGAGGACAGTGATGCTAAAGAAGTCGTAACACCAAAAAGAACAACAGAATTTGGAAAGACTCAAGTACAGAGGCACTGCACCAGATGGGGTCAGGTATGTTTTTAAAAAGCTGAATTTCTTAAACGTTAGAAAAGCAATATAATGCATATAATTTACATTGCATAAAACCATAGTGAGAAAGACTGGCACATTACCCTGCCATCAAACACATGCATAATTCTGCACTGAGATCCATACATATTCTCACTAGGTCTGGCTTTGCTGCTAAAGAAATTTAGTTTTCAAACTTCTGAGGGTTTCAGGATTATAGATAAGAGATGATGTAGTGTTCTCCCAAGCAAAGGTGTGGCTGAGGCACAGAAGTAGGAAGAGCTTGTGGTAAAGATATAAACTCCCATTTCAGGAATCACAGGCAGATCCAAGAAAAAACCAAAGACTCAATTTCTTCTCACATAGTACATGCGTGAGCCCAGGACCCACAAGAGGGTGGCCTGAGGTGAAGATCATAATTCCATGGTTCTCTGAGGAGGCTTGGCTCCCATGTGAGAAAAAAGTACAGCACCTTTCCGTGAACTAAATTATCCTCTTAAGAAGTCCCATCGTGTCTTTTCAGCTCTGGAAATACTCTGGGCTGAATTGTTCACAGTATCTGAGGGCAGGAGTGAGATGATGAAAAATGAGGAAAGTTGGGAGTAGAGAAGATTTCCTCTGGCACCGTAAATGAGATGAGGATTGACACTGGCAATACTGGAACATCACTGCCCCCAGGAGCAGAACTTCCAACACACAAGGAAATGCTCCCTCTCAATGGAATATCAAGACTTTAAACTGAACCCCCAGGGTGCATTGAGCCAGGAGTAGGTAAAGTACCAATTTACCTGAGAAAAATTCATTAACTGAGAAAAGAAAAAGCAAGTGCAATACAGAAATAGGAAGATTCAAGTTCAGTAGAAATTCTTGGGCAGACAGATGACAGAGCAGACAAGTGGCAACTTAGAAAATCAAACAACAAGCCCACTAAATCAAAAGCAAAATGAAGAAAATTTATTTAGAACAGAAGTTTACACTCTGCAACTAAATCAGTTTCTCATGTTATAATAAATCAATAAATATGCTGAAAACATGATCACTGAATAATATTGAAATGCCATACTGTTAATGACAAATATATCAAATCATCAAAAATAAAAGAAAGAAAATGGAATTAACAAAGGGTGAATGGAGTTTTGTGAGGTAAAAAGAGAACAGATGGTATAGTGGCAATAATCAAATAGCCCACGAACTTCTCAAACGAGTAAATAAAAGTGGAACCCACCTAGACATATCTTGAAAATGCCTTGGTATTATTTTTGGTGAAGACGAGGCCAGCAGGTATCAAATATTTTGGTGTTGGTAAATTCATGGTTTAGGTTTCAAGAACTCTTCAGACTCTAATGATCTCAAAGAGCTTTTATTTGTGTGCTTTATATCTATATTTACTGTGTCAGAAATTAAAATGGAGAATTTAAACATAAGTGTATTTATTAAAATAATACATTTGGTACACATTGACATAAAAATTACGTTTTAACAAAAAAAAAAAAAACCAAATCTATATCTCCCCTATCACGTTAGTGAGGAAAGTGATATAATTTTATAATTTTGCAAAACTCATTAATGGCTGGCTTATCAGAAGACGACGCTGGATTTCATGTGTGCACCTGCATTTAGTCTGTTATGAACCAGTGCTTTGGGTAAAGCATTTAAAATAATCGACTTCAGGCCGGGCGCGGTGGCTCAGGCCTGTAATCCCAGCACTTTGGGAGGCCCAGGCGGGCAGATCATGAGGTCAGGAGATCGAGACCGAGGTGAAACCCCGTCTCTACTAAAAATACAAAAAATTAGCCGGGCACAGTGGCAGGCACCTGTAGTCCCAGCTACTCGGGAAGCTGAGGCAGGAGAATGGCGTGAACCCAGGAGGCGGAGCCTGCAGTGAGCCAAGATCGCGCCACTGCACTCCAGCCTGGCCGACAGAGCAAGACTCCATCTCAAAAAAATAAATAAATGAAATAAAATAAAATAAAATAATCTGACTTCATATAGATATATAATTTTAAAAGGAGGGAGTTTTTAAAATTTCATTCAAATAACTGTTGATTTTTTTTTGCCACTGTTCTGAAATTAGATGACTGATGGTGTGTCTGGAATTGGTGGGTTCTTGGTCTCACTGACTTCAAGAATGAAGCCACAGACCCTCGCGGTGAGTGTTACAGTTCTTAAACTTAGCATGTCCTGAGTTTGTTCCTTCTGATGTTCGGATGTGTTCGGAGTTTCTACCTTCTGGTGGGTTCGTGGTCTCGCTGGCTCAGGAGTGAAGCTGCTGACCTTCCCAGTGAGTGTTACAGCTCATAAAGACAGTGTGGACCCAAAGAGCGAGAGAACAAAACTTCCACAATGTGAGAGGGGACCAGAGCTGGTTGCCACTGCTGGCTCAGGCAGCCTGCCTTTATTCTCTTATCTGGCCCCACCCACATCCTGCTGATTGGTCCATTTTACAGAGAGCCGATTGGTCTGTTTTGACAGGATGCTGATTGGTGCGTTTACAATCCCTAAGCTAGACACAAAAGTTCTCCAGGACCCCAGTAGATTAGCTACATACAGAGTGTCCACTGGTGTATTTACAAACCCTGAGCTAGACACAGGGTGCTGATTGGTGCATTTACAAACCTTGAGCTAGATACAGAGTGCCAATTGGTGTATTTACAATCCCTTAGCTACACATAAAGATTCTCCAAGTCCCCACTAGACTCAAGAGCCCAGCTGGCTTCACCCGGTGGTTCTCGCACAGGGGCCGCAGGTGGAGCTGCCTGCCAGTCCCGTGCCTGTGCCTCACTCCCGGGCACTGTGGAGCAGGGGGAGGTGCTCCTCAGGGAGACTCAGGCGGCGCAGAAGCCCACGGTGGGCGGCAGGCGGCGGGGGGCGGGGGCGGGGGCGGGAGACTCAGGCATGGCAGGCTGCAGGTCCTGAGCCCTGCCCCGCAGGGAGGCAGCTAAGGCCTGGCGAGAAATCGAGCACAGCGCTGGTGGGCCAGCACTGCTGGGGGACCCTGTGCACCCTCCGCAGCTGCTGGCCCGGGTGCTAAGCCCCTCACTGCGCAGGGCTGGCAGGGCCCACCGGCCGCTCCGAGTGTGGGGCCCGCCAAGCCCACGCCCACCTGGAACCCCAGCTGGCCAGCAAGCGCCGTGCGCGAGTGAGGGCTGTGAGGGCAGCCAGCACGGTGTCACCTCTCAATGGTTTCTTATAGGTTAGTTGCTATGTAGAGTCTAAACTTTATCAATAAACTTTTTGTACTTTTACATTGAAATCCATTGGTCTATCATGCATTTTGAATAGATCATTTATTACTGTATGGATATGTAATACGATTCATTGATCATTTGGAAAATAGTGCTTAACTATGGATCTTCCAAATAATTACACATTTCGTTATACAATATCAAAATGCAGATACACACGCATGCAGATACACACACATGCACACACACGCACACACACACACATGCACGCAACTTTCATTCATTTCTGAAGAAACTTTGGGTATTGGGATGCTGTCAGCTCTCACTGAGGACGTAAGTTTTCCAAAATTTGAATTTTCCCTGAAAGTTCAGATTTTATCATCCGCAGCAAGTACTGTCAGTTGTTTCCTTTTGGCCAAATATTCAAGTTTGAATAACCATCATTTGTCTTTCAGTCATTCTTTTAAGTAAAATTGTGCTTCATGAACAAAGCAGCTAGTTCAGCTTACAGCTGAATCATACAAAGGGATTTCTTGGAGACAACAATTACATCATGTATGTACAAAGTAGGTAAGTCTCATGCATCGTTCTGATGTCTCCACACTGAATATAAAGACAGACATATACACAAGTATCAAAGGTTTATAACATTCATAATTATTACTGTTTCCTCAAGGACATTCTTAAATGAAACTGGCCCTTTTGTGTGTGTGAAACTACAAGACAGTGAACAATAATTACTGCACAGTCTGGTGCTAGCACTGAAACTGTGGTAACATACTGAGAGTGGCTTCAGGACCCTCAGGTGTCCACAAACCACAATTTGAGAACCACCAGGAAGAAGCTATACTACTCCCTTCCCTAACCCAAAGCAAAGCAGAGAAGCGAAATAACACATTTATTCCTCTCTCACATATCAGTATGACTGGTGTAATTTGTCACTGGAATTCTGCTTCATGAGATAAAGTAGGAAGCTGGGTTTTGCTATATTGTGGTTAATATCATCCTCAATGATGCTGTCCCCATCAGGCTGGTTGCCACTCTGCTCTGGCTTGTGGTGAAAGGAAAAAAAAAAATCACAGTTGACAATTGATTTTGAAAACATGTAAAATAGAGATTGTTCATCTCAACTTTTCATTCACATTCCGTTGGCAGAAACTTGGTATATTTCTTCTAGCCTCATTACTAGAAGAGCTAGGAAATTAGACTCTAGCTCAGCAGGCATGTACCCAGGAAAAAAGAAAGGATGAATTTTGAGTGGGTTTGTGTTCATGTGTGTGTCTTGGTGGAGGGGGAAAATAGACTGGCACTCTCCCATCATTTTTGAATTTCAAGGATTTTTAAAATTAGAAGCTTCCAAATTTTCTTCTATTTCAAAGAAATATATTAAAATTGGTAGTTTAAAAAGACCTATAGAATTTTATGGGCAGATAAACTATCATTTATCTGTTAGGTTGAAAGCAAAACCGGGAATACCCAGTTTTAATTTCCTCATCTAAGGAAAATCTTCATAAAATGCCCTAACCAACAATAAATGACTCAAAATCGGCACTTGAATGGGGAGATAAAATGAAAGAAGAAAAATGAAGTGGCAAATGAAACTTTATATATACTTAATGTAATAATAGTGTGCTTGAAATTGTGTACTATCAGGCGTAGCAAAACTTGTTGACGGGAGTATTTACATAGTAAGGACAAAAAAGGAAATGATTATAAATAGTACATAATCATTTTAGAAACAAGATGTGATAGGTAAACTAGAGCAAAGAGAAAAATGTTATTTTAAGGTTAAAAGCTCTTAAGTTAGGTAAAATATTATGTTGTGTGATGATATAAGACAGTTTGCTTGAAAGACATGTTCCTCATAAAACTGTAAGCACCAAACCACTTAGCATTCTCAACAGAAAGCCTCATCTGTTAGAGATGCAGGGAGAGCTTAATAAAATAGAGTTATACTCAGGGAATGTAATATATCTTTTTCAAAGTTAGAAAGGCCTACTAGAATTAAATAAATGAGAACATATAGGAACTGAATACTCTAATAAACTACAGTCCGACATAAATATCCGATTTTGCATTCTATGAATATTGAATACATATAATTTACTGGTATCTGAGGAATATTTACAAAATTGATCATATAATTGGCTATAAGTAAAGCCTTAAAGTTTTTTAAAGGACATATTTCAAAGGCTATAACCATTGCCATAAATTCAATAAACTTAGAAATAAATTATAAGAATTCAAACTACTTCAAAATAAGAAACACTTTCATAATAATGTTTAGCTTCTGAATCAAAAAGGAACTACTTCTGAAATTACAATCTTTGGGAAAGTCAATGAAAAGGAGTATACCTTAATAATGAACTAATGAACCACTGACTTGAAAATGTGTTAAATACCTTTATATTCAAAATTGGCTGGGCATGGTGGCTCATGCCTGTATTCCCAGCACTTCAGAGGCTGAGGCGGGCAGATCACCTGAGGTCAGGAGTTTGAGATCAGCCTGACCAACATGGTGAATCCCCATCTCCACTAAAAATACAAAAATTAGCTGGGCATGGTGGCAGGTGCCCGTAATCCCAGCTACTCGAGAGGCTGAGGCAGGAGAATCCCTTGAACCTGGGAGGCAGAGGTTGCAGTGAGCCCAGATTGCGCCACCACACTCCAGCCTAGGTGACAGATGGAGACTCCATCAAAAACAAACAGACAAACAAAACAACAACAAAAAAAAACCTTTATATTCAAAATTGACTGAAAATAATAATTGGGGAAAGTCTTCATTATCTTGTTTTAACCAACTTTGCTGCCCTTAGAAATAAGCCTAACGTGGTTGTGACTTACAATAGCCAAGATTTGCTTTCTTGCTTCTGTCATATGAGGCCTGCATTGGCTGTGGCTCTTCTCCAGGCAAACGGGGCTGAGGTCTAAGACTCAGATTGAGACTCAGACGCTGTCTGGAGAATCCAAGCAAAAAGCAATAACCACACAACTTCGTTAACAGCATTTTCTTACACATTTCTATTCAGATGTCATTGACCAACCAAATCACATAGCCAGGTCTGACAATGTGGGCAGTGGCCACGTTACTTATCAAGAGGCACTGAGAATCACAGGACAAGGGCAGGGATGCATCTTATTACATAAATAAGAATAGAAAGGGGAAAAATGATTCTGAAAAATAAACTAAAATAATGTGCCATTACAGTAAGTTTCCACTCTTACATTAAAAAGCTCAATGGAAACCAAAATTAACTGAAGGAAAGTTCATTAAAAATAAAAGCTAAAATTAATATAAAATTTATTACATTAGGAACAATAAATAATACTACAGCCACAGGTACAGAACTGACAGATCAAATTATATGAATCTAATTTGCTGCATGTGAAATTCTGGAAACAAAGTTAAGATCTAGTAAAATCTTACACTTGCCCAGCAGAAAATTAACAAGTTGTTAAAGAAAGAGTATAACGTGTTAATATGCTCATAACATACTCATAGGTAAGTTAATGTTAACTTACAAATAATGATTTCACAGCTAAATTTTATCTAATCTTGGAAAAATAAATGTTTCTTAACTATCCACAGGGACATTCATTTTATATGGATTGAAAAACTTTATACTATATATAGCTCATATCCCTAAAACTGGGAAATCATAAATCATTTTACTTATAGATATGTATCAAAATTCGAAATAAATTGTTACCAAATGATGTCAGTAGACTGTCAGAATAATTACAATCTGAGTTTTTTGATGGAAGATTAGAGTCATGTACAAAAATTAAAATATGTTATATCATCAAATTAATGGTAAAAAAAATTGTGATTCATTAACAGATGCTTAAAGGGAGCTTACCAAAGTCCAGGAGTCATTCTTAATAGAAATCTTAATTAAATAGAAGAAACATATCACATATTATAAATCTAAACATTTAAATTAAGCTCTTAATGCAACAATAATGCTTCATTAAAACCTGTTCCAAATATCAGTGGCTTTCAACAACCATGTTTATTTTGCTGTTGTGACGGTTAATTTTATGTGTTAACATGCTAGACCATGGTTAATTTGGTCAATATGAGTTTAGGTTTGCTGTGAAGTTATTTGTTGATGTGATTAATATTTACAATCATCAGCTGACTTTGAGTAAAGCAGATTGTCCTCCATAATGTAGGTGGGCCTTATCCAATTATTGGAAGACTTCTTTCTTTTTTTCTTTTTTTATTATACTGTAAGTTCTAGGGTACATGTGCACAACTTGCAGGTTTTTTACATATGTATACCTGTGTCATGTTGGTGTGCTGCACTCATTAACTTATCATTTACATTAATTATATCTCCTAATGCTATCCCTCCTCCCTCCCCCCACCCCACAACAGGCTCTGGTGTGTGATGTTCCCCATCCTGTGTCCAAGTGTTCTCACTGTTCAATTTCCACCTATGAGTGAGAACATGTGGCGTTTGGTTTTCTGTCCTTGTGATAGTTTGCTCAGAATGATGGTTTCCAGTTTCATCCATGTCCCTACAAAGGACATGAACTCATCATTTTTTATGGCTGCATAGTATTCCATGGTGTATATGTGCCACATTTTCTTAATCCAGTCTATCATTGATGGACATTTGGGTTGGTTCCAAGTCTTTGCTGTTGTGAATAGTGCCACAATAAACATACGTGTTCATGTGTCTTTATAGCAGCATGATTTATAATCCTTTGGGTATATACCCAGTAATGGGATGGCTGGGCCAAATGGTATTTCTAGTTCTAGATCCTTGAGGAATCGCCACACTGTCTTCCACAATGGTTGAACTAGTTTACAGTCCCATCAACCGTGTAAAAGTGTTCCTATTTCTCCACATCCTGTCCAGCACCTGTTGTTTCCTGACTTTTGAATGATCGCCATTCTAACTGGTGTGAGATGGTATATCATTGTGGTTTTGATTTGCATTTCTCTGATGGCCAGTGATGATGAGCATTTTTTCATGTGTCTGTTGGCTGCATAAAAGTCTTCTTTTGAGAAGTGTCTGTTCATATCCTTCGCCCACCTTTTGATGGGGTTGTTTGATTTTTTCTTGTAAATTTGTTTAAGTTATTTGTAGATTCTGGATATTAGCCATTTGTCAGATGGGTAGATTTTAAAAATTTTCTCCCATTTTGTAGGTTGCCTGTTCACTCTGATGGTAGTTTCTTTTGCTACAAAACATCTCCTGTGCTCCACAAATATGTACACCTACTATGTACCCACAAAAATTAAAAAAATTAACAATAAGTGGTTTAAAAAACACTCAAATATAAAAGATACAATCATTTATCGTTGATGATAAGTTAATTTGCTTTTTGGAAAATACATTTTCTGGTAAACTCCAAAAGACTATAATTTTTATTTGTATTTTGTAGGATGACTGAAAAATACAGTCAAATATACATACATTACAATTTTTTGTATTGAAGATGACCAGGTCATATGAAATGGAAAAAGAATTACACTCGAAAATTACAAATAATTTCCAAAATATTTAGAGTTAAATTTAGTAATAAAGGTACTGTACTTGATTTAATTCTAATTTTTAATTTGTATGGGCACATAATAGCTGTATATATTTATGGGATACATGAGATATTTTGATACAGTCATACGGTGTGTAATTATCACATCAGTCAATGGCATATCATCACCTCAAGCATTTATCATTTCTTTTTGTTACAAACATTCCAGTTATACTTTTATAGTTATTTTAAAATGTACAGTACATTATTGATGACTGCTATCACCTTGTTGTGTTATCAAATACTAGATCTTATTCATTTTAACTGTATTTTTGTACCGACTGACCATCCCCACTCCCCCTACCCAGTATTCTCCCCAGTTTCTGCTAATTATCATTCTATTCTCTATCTCCATGAGATATATATATATATATATATATATATATATATATATATATATATATTGGCTTCCAAAAATGAGTGAGAACATGCCAAGTTTGTCTTGCTGTGCCAGGCCTATTTCACTTAGCATAATGTCCTCTAGTTTTATCCATGTAAGGTACTGAACTTTTAAAAAAGTATTGAATCTGATGGAAAGTCTTCACTGAAGCCCTGAGCAGGTGAAAATCCATACCATATTTTTTTAAGGAAATGTTTAATGTATGTAAAATATTAAATAATTGGTGTGTTAGGCCATTCTTGCATTGCTATAAATAAATATCTGAGACTGGGTAATTTATAAGAAAAGACGTTTAATTGGCTCATGGTTCTGCAGGCTGTACAGGAAGCATGGTGCCAGCATCTGCTCCACTTCCAAGGAGGCCTCAGGTAGCTTACAGTCGTGGTAGAAGGCAATGCAAAAGCGGGAACATTGCATGGTAAAAGCAAGAGCAAGAGAGAGAGAGTAGGGAGGAGGTGCCACGCACTTTTAAATGACCAGATATTGCAAGAACTCATTCACTTTTGCAAAGAAAGCACCAAACCATGAGGAATCTGCCCCCATGATCCAGTCACCTCCCACCAGGCCCCACCTCTAGCATTGGGAATCACAATTCAACATGAGACTTGGGCAACCTATATAAATCGGTAAACACTTTAGCATCAGTAAATCCATTTGCTCCTATTCTATATCACATTGTAAATTAATTAATAATTTAACATTTAATATGGATGACATATATTGAAAGATTGTCAAAATAATATAGAACAAAATATGACGAAAAATATTTGCCTTAGCAAATAATAAATATAGAACAATGAGTTCTATGATACTAACATTAACCAAAAGATCATTGGTACAGAATAGACAGTAGAGATTAATGTGAACTATTGCTGGTGGTGTCAATCACATTATATTTATTAACTTTTTATTGCCCCTCTCTATTGCTCTGCAGCTTTAGAGACAGGATGGAAAGTGGGATATGAGTAGTGTGGATTAAGTCCTATTGGATCTATTATCAAGGAACAAGAAAAATAAGCACAAAAAAGAAATGGCCAGTTTGCAAGCATGAGAAAGAACAGAATTTACAAACGCAATGTATTTTTAAATGATAAAAGCAACATAGGGATATATGCCTACAATATGACTATTGTTAGAATTTTTATAAATCAGAAAATGTCAAAGTCCATGTATTCATAAAATCGTCTGTATCTGATATGTATTAATAGTGAGAAAAGATGTATGATATGGAAGGATTTGGATTGGTGTATTGGTTACTTTGACAAAGGAAGATAGGGAAGAGTTAAGTAACACCAAAAACAACAACATCCATGAAGTTCGAAGTAAATGAGATCATGGCATCACCTCCTGAACCCACTGTTTGCAGGAGTGAAGGCAGGCTAAAGGTGAGGTCCACCTAAAAGGCAGAGAGGAACACGCGCTCGGAAGTGTGGAGTGTGTTCCAGTCTTCCTGTGCAGAGGTCAGGTCAAACAAAACTTCCAAGGGAAATCTGGTCTCATTGCTACACCCTTACCAAACACACGATGACAATGATGTAAAATTTCTCTGCTCAGATTCCCCTTATCTAAGACTTTCTCCTCAGCCCTCTCAGCTGCTGCATCAAACAAATGTCATTCCATTCAAATCAGTTCCATTCATTTCGACAATGTGCACTGAGGGCTCACAAAACCCCAGTCAACGTGCTGGGCACAGGGATAGAATGTTGCACAAAACACAGTTCTTGTCCTCCCAGCATAATTCCTAGTATAGAATGTGAGCAATCAAACAATTCCAGTAGCCCATCAGGAAGGTTCCAGGGGTGCAAACACAGTGTTACAAAAGCATTTATTAGGGGCACACATCTCATTTGAGTGGGTCAGTTAGGTTTTTCTGGAAAGATTGGGTCCAATCTGAAATCTAAATGATAAATAGATGTACTCTGTAGTTATTGCACTTGACTTAACAAATATGGTCCATACACAAATAACACACTTGAAGTGTTTTTTTTTATTCTAGAAAGAGAAACATATTGATTTCAGATCATAAAACGTAATACAGATAACAAAGTAGATAAAAGTGAAGCCAGGATTTTTACTGCAGAGAAAGATCATTTAAAGGATGACAAATGGAATTTTCAAAGCCTTTACTTTTTTCCTTACTGTCAAAATCGAGTAAATGTGTATTGCAAAAATGAGAAAAAAAATTAGAAGTATGAATTCATTTACTGAGATGAAAGATACACACATGGGAAGAATTTGTGATATAAAATAGAAATTTAAAAGTACCATTAATGATGAAAATTACAATAGCTACCATTAAAATACTTTTAGATCTATTAATTATTTAACCATCCCCCAAAACCTATGAGATATATTATATACGTTAATAAAAGCTAAATGCAATAGCAGATTTAAATCTGGGTCAAGAGTAGTAAGACTACAAGTTAATATTGAAGAAATGTAAGTTAGTGGCAGGCATTGAGTTCAAACTCAGAGGTTTCCTACTCTGTGCAGAACTATAGAAAAAAGAGAAAAATAATAAAATAATAAGTTCAGTCATCTGTCCCTTAATGACAGGGATACATTTTGAGAAATGTGTTGTTAGGCAATTTTGTTGTGCAAACGTCAGAATGTACTCGCACAAGCCTGACACCAGGGTTTTTGGCTCTCCCTCCATAGCTCCAAAAATGGTGTGTTTCATCCCAGCAGCTATGACATCATCTTTTCTACAGTCATCCCTGTTCACACTGAGATCTTAACGTAGATCTAACCTACTACACACTTAGTCTCCTAGGCTACAAATATGGACAACGTGTTACTGTACTGAACACTGTAGGCAGGTGTAACAAAATGGTTAGTATTTGTTTTTCTAAACATAGAAAGGGTACAGTAAAAATAAGACATAAGAGATTTTTTAAAATGCACCTGAACAGGGCATTTGGTACAAATGGAGCTTGCAAGACTGGAAGTTGTCTCGGTGAATCAGCAACTGAGTGATGAGTGAAAGTGAATGTCTAGATTACTCTACACTACCATAGACTTTATAAACACTGTACTTGGGCTATACTAAATGTTTTTAAAATATTTTTTTCTTCCACAATAAGTCAGCCCTAGCTTATTGTAACTTTTAAATTTGAAAGTTTTTATTTTTAAACACTTTTTGACTCTTTTTTGTAGTGACACAGCTTAAAACACCATTGAACAGATGCACAGTATTTTTTGTACTCTTATTCTATATGCTTCTATTTGATTTCTTTTTACTTATTAAACTTTCCTGTTAAAAACTAAGACATGAATATGCACATTAGCCTAGACCAGGATGATCAATATCACCATCTTTCACCAGCACATCTTGTCCCACTAGAGGTCTTCAGGGGCAATAACACAGATGGACCAAACTGTCATTACATGGTGCATGATGGTAAATATAAGTGTAAAGTGGATCAAGAGATTCTGCAGGAAAGGGGTAGACAAATGGAGACTGGAACAAAACACAAATTTTATAACAGAAAACTTAGACACCTGAATTTGGAGAGGAAAATATTTGTTAATGTAGGAGAAAATATCCTAAAGCGATATAATAAATACTGTGAATTTTGAAAATTCAAGGAAAAAAAGAGAATCCTACAAGCATGTAAGTAAAAACAACACACACACACATACACACACACACACACGTACATTTACGTATTAGCAACATGGGAATAGTAATGATAATGCCTCCACCTCTCAGGTCTGAGTAGCACGCAAAGTCTGGGACCAGTTTGTTTCATACTGAATTTAATTAAGGCTACTATCAACAGATTACAAGCAGCAGCACTGGCCTCTGTTATACATACCTGTTCTCCTGCCCACACATTCTCACTCAACTGTTATAAGTCCCAGGGGTAACAGTAGGCCGTACTCTAGATAATCAAGATATAGATTGAGGCCAGTCTACTCATTATGACCCAAGGGAGGGAGTTTAGAGTAATCTGCTGATCTTGATATATTTGCCAACAATATCAATAATTACCAGGGACAAAAGATGAGCCAACAAGCAGCTCCCATCCCCAGTGAACACTGCCCTTGCCCCCCTCGCTGTATATACAAACATATAACCCAAAAAGGCATGGGTCACTCCAGTTTGAGACTTGCTGTTAAACTTGATTTGAACCCCTGTTGCATTGGTTTGGTCAAGTCACGTGGGCAGTGTCACCAATTAGCCTTGAATGCCATACGTGGCAAAATTCAAGGCCAGGTGAGCCTTAGGAGAAGCAGATGCCTTTGCATCAGTGAGACGGATGCAAACAAAGTTGGGTCAGTCCTTGTGTTTGAAAACATATGAGGGAGTCCACACCCAGGAGCTGCCTCTGAGAAGGCATCAGGGACAGCAGGGTACTGATGGCCTGTCCAAAAGCACTTCTGTGTTTTTCTAGCACATGGATGGCAATGACAAGTCTGATAGGAGGTAAGGTTGCCAGCTGCAGCTGCTGCCTGGCTCAGGTGGACCACAAGATTGTTTTGTCCTGGCATGGTGCTGAAACGGTGCTGCATCTAGCAGGCAAGGAGAACACGAATTGCATCCTGGTTTTTTTTGCATATTTTGGGGACTAACATGTTTCTTCTCCTGACACCAGGGTTCTGGCTCTCCCTTCATAGCTCCAAAAATGGTGTATTCCATTCCAGCAGCTATGACATCATCTTTCCTACAGTCATCCCTATTCACATTGAGATATTAAGAATCAGATATAATGGGATAAGATATTTTTAAAAAGTTTCCAGACACCCATGTAATCCCATACTTGACTTACAAGGGACATTATAGGGGGCT
This sequence comes from Symphalangus syndactylus, assembly GCF_028878055.3. Taxonomy (NCBI): domain Eukaryota; kingdom Metazoa; phylum Chordata; class Mammalia; order Primates; family Hylobatidae; genus Symphalangus; species Symphalangus syndactylus. Next base: position 84,477,737 of record NC_072438.2, on the reverse strand, counting down.
ACAGAGATTAGTGAGTCACTCAGGTGGTCGTTGTTCATTTGATCTAGGCCAAGGATCCTGACATTCCAGAATTTAGTTTCAATCCTCCAAGACCCCTTTTATCTGAGCTGTCACCTGGAGGGTGTACCTACCAAGTTTGCCTGAGGTTGAGGTTAGGGGAAAGCAAAAAGTATTTTGCCTAGGAATGGCAGGAAAAAATACTGAATCTTCAAAATGTTCTAGATAATTCTTTACTGGAATTATTACCCAGAAAGCAACCAAGAGAAGTTCTCCTCTTTGTAAGGACAGTCACATTCAGTGACCAACTGCTTTATTATAAAGTGTGTGGCCCAGGAAAGTGTGAGAAAGGGAAAACAGAAATATTTTGAGTCAGTGTCTGAGGCATTTCTTTCATTGCTCAACAAGATCAAACGCCCATGGACAGTAGGGCATATGACATGTCCACCAAGTACCTTGATTATTGTTCCCTTGTTGAGTAGACTTTTTGACAAATTGTGCACCATTTTCAGACGGTTTATGATGTGGAAAGCAGAAAAAATGAAAGAGTCTACTTAAGGGCTACAGTATTGCTGCAAGAGTTGAAGGATAGGATTAGAATAGAAAACCATTAGCTGGAAAGTATGGACAATGATCAGACCCAAAAAGCTGTCAAAGATCTGATGTAGTCAGATCTGATGTCCTCAGCAGCCGTGGGTGAAAAGAATGCCCATGTGATATGGCCTCTCTTACCGTTAGACAAACGGGCTAACATTTTGCAGGAGCCACAAGTCGGCCACACAGTGGTGGCTTTTGCATCAGAAACATAAAAGACCTTTCCTTTGTGCCCAGTCTGCGAGGGGGAGGTGCTGGTGCATCCAATTTGATGATGGATGTGGGAAGCAATTATAGCAAAATGGACAGCATAAGCTTGATCACATTGGCTCCAGCTGGTGTCGTCAGAGAAGGGTTTCATCTGCCCCCACTGTGAGCACCTGTGTGAGAGACCCCGGCTGCTCAGTCCTCACTATGGTTCATGAACTCAAAGAAGGGGAACTTTAAACTGGTAGTCTGTGGGCTTCCAAGTGGTAGACCGGATGGCTGTGCCACTGAACACAGCTCTATGTGTTAGTAATCTAACCTTCCAGCTCCTCAGGAGCCTTGCCTAAGGCAAGGACTTCTAACTCATCCCACTGTGCCCACTGGCTTTTGGCACAGGCAGCCTTCCAGAGCTATTGCTGGGGCTGGATTGCTGCTACCACCCGCATGACACCAGCAGCTCTTGGAGTAACAAGAGCTGGTCTTCTTGCTGGGGACAGAGGCATATTGAAAGCACTTTTGTATGTGTCATTGCGGGGGATGTCATTGTTATGTTGTTCACATTGTTGTGCTTCCCATCCATTATGTAAAAGAGGCAATAAATTCTCCCAATTCAGGGAATGCCCCATCTAGGCATGTAAAGAGATGATCTCCGTCCCCTCCAGGCTGGTGGAGCAGAATCAGTTCCCAGGCCCGGTCATTTAAAAGAAACTGTAGATGGAGGGCCCCATGGAGCTAAAGGTTTTGCTTCAGAAAGTGGAGTGAGAGGTCAAGTTTCCCCAAAGATGTTAACTGACAGTTTTTTATGTAAAACTGAGATGACGCTAGGGCCACAATATAGTGTGCTTTGGAATACGGCATTTCCATTTTCCAGAGAGGATCACGGGGCCCTTTCTCTGTTAGTTGTTGAATAGGAATTGACTCGTGACTAAATGGGCTCTGTGAGTCAGGAGTTCAGTGTTAGGAAAGCCGCTGACCAGCGGCTTTTTGGTTTGTTTTTAACATTGTGCACTTGGGGGCAGAGTCCGGCAGGTGGCGCTACTCAGCTGGGAAATGGTTTCTCTGAGTTTGGGCAGCAGTTACTTTTTTAAACTAGAGCTGAGTTCTCTCTTCTACCTGGATTCTATGTTGTTTCTGCTGGACCAGTCCGGAGGGGACAGAGATTGCTTCTCTACATGCTTAGATGTGGCATTACTTGAACTGAAAGAATTTATTGTCTCTTACACATAATGCATGGGAAATGCAACAATCTAAAAATGTAACAATGTAACAGTGACACCCCCAGCAACGACACACGCTAAAGTACTAATGCTCCCCGGTCCCCATCAAGAAGACCATTTTGACTTCTCTTCACTAGCAAAAATTCTATTAATTGAATTTGGTAACTTTTGCCCCCAAAATGTGAACACTGACCAAGTTGTTTAACACATGCGTGAGTTGACTCTGCAGCAACATACTATCCCCTGGCTAGGATGCTAAGCAGTGCAGGAAGAAGGATGTCACAGGCCTGAGAGAAATAATGGGAAGGAAACAGATTTTTTTTCCCTCTTTGGCCTTTTATCTCTGCTTTCACAGGCTACTGCAGCGTTGTCCTGCAGTCCTCAATGCTTTTGCTAGTCTGTTCATATCATTCTCTTTTCTCTTGAGACCTGGTAAGAAGGTGAATACATAACCTGAATCCAAGAGACACATAAAAGTTAGAATCCCTGCCTTTTCAAAGTTCCCATACATATAACCAGAGGGTGCATATGGCTTTCAGTGTTATTTAGGGACAGAGAGATCTTGGCTACTGATTGTTGAAAGGAAAACTTAAGATAAATTAAATTTAACAGAGTTTAATTGAGCAAAGTACAATTCACAAGTCCAGTAGCAAGAATAGGCTCAGCATGACTCTGGGGCTGTCAAGTGGTCAGATAATATTTATGGACAGCAAAAGAAAAGTGACATAAAGAAAAGGGAAGAGAGGTGCGGAAAACAACTAGATTGGTTACAGCTCTGAATTTGCCTAATGTGAACACAGTTTAAACGGTTAGCCAGTCTGTCATTGCCTGAAACTGATCGGTACAAGAGTAGATTACAGTCTGCTTACACATCCTAATAGGTTACAGTTTTCTATGTAGGAAGAAACCTTTAGTCTGAACTTAAAGCATTAAGGAGGCAGCTTCAGGCTAATCTTAACATGCCTAATCTCCTTTCTTTTTAAAGCAGCTGAGATCCATGCAGAGGAAAGGGAGGGATCAGAGGGTACTGAGGGAGAGAGTGACTTTATGCTACAGCAAGCTGGCTTTGCATTTACTCTCTTTAAGAATAGCTCCCCACTTAATTTCCACTAGAGGAGCTTCTAATGTTGTTTGCTCAATCAAAGGTCTATGTTGAATAGCAAATAGCATGTTTCTCATCTTTGATACTCTTTATTCACTTTGGGGACTTCTTGGCTTTGAAGCTGCATCTGTCTTGCCTTTCAGCTGGGGCTGCTGGGCTTCCTGCCCCTTGTCATAGTAGCATCGCTTTCTTGTCCTCCCCCCAAAGAGAGTGAGTCACAAGGTGGGCTTGTTGAAATTCTACCTCTAACTAGTCACGTTCATTAACAGGAAAGTGCATGGAAGTGCACTGACGTATTGTGAAAGGGCATGAAGAAAAATAAAGCAGAAATTCCTAGATGTCGGTGGATGGAATTGCGTTTTAAATAGGTGGTAGAATGAACGTCGTGGAAAAGATGATATTTAAACCTGAAAGATGTTAGAAAGCAAGCCACATAAATATCTTGGGAAAGAACCTTCCAGGAAGAGGGAACAGTAAGTGCAAACTCTCTGAAGGAAAAGCACGCCATGTTTGCCAGGAACGCAGATCCTTATTGTGGATTAAATTAGCCAAAGGGTAGGATTTGAGATCGGAGAAATAGTGGTGGTCCAGATTCGGGAGGATCCTGTGGCCCACACTAAGTGCTTTACTTCAGTCTAAGTGAAATGGGGAGATAATGGAAGTTTCTGAAATGGCAATTTGACTTATGTTTTAAAAAAACAAATTGGGTGATCGCATTGAGCGTAGTATATGAACAAGTAAGGGAAGGGATAGAGTTCATCTGAAGAGCACTGCAGCAATCCCGTTGAGAAAGGACAGTGGCTTACAGTAAAGTAGTGATAAGGGAAGACCTAAGAAATCACTGGATTCCACATCTGTTTTGAAAATGAAGGTGGCAATATTTGTTGCTTACTTAGATAGGTAAAAGTCAAGAATGAATGTATTTTGCTACAATCTTTAAGAATGACAAGGTCTAGTAGTAACAGTATCTATTTGAATGCTCTTTTTATTCTTTCTCTTGATAGCCTTTTTGTTCTTCCTTTTAATCCAAATAGCTACATGCAAGCATTTCCTAATTTATATACTTTTATTGGTCTATCAAAAATCAGGCCTGAGTAAGTTATCTCACCAAACATATTTTCAATATTTGACAATGGAGCCAGCCATTATTAATGTACCGTGAATTTCTCAAATAATAACCTGCTTCAGCATTTAGTTAATTTTTGTTTGTTTACGCAGTCATTCTGAAGCATTAATTTCTTACTTATTTGCTGAATCATGATAACAAATAACATATAAAATCAATTGTATAATTTGACACTCTATTTCCTTTACCTTTAATAAAAAATATATACATTCATTTGTGGTTTTATTAATGCTGAAAATACATAGAGAAACAGGCAACTTTTCTTTTAGTTAATTCCAACCTTTATATAAGTAGAGAGAAGAAATTCCCAACTAAAATTTCTAAGACAGTAATTTTTTGAGGGGGTTGTAAATTTATTGTCAGCTATTTTTACTGATATATTTTCATTTTCTCCTAATCAATTTTAAATTATATTTTAAATTTTATAACATTAGATAAGTGAGGTTTCACTTTCAAAGTAAGTAACTTAAAAATGGCATTTTTTTGAGAACATGTAACAGGTTTTATTGTGATAGGAAAATATAAATAATGATTTTTTTGTTTTGAAACTTCAGATTGGATTGTATTTTGTATAATATGGAATACTTGATTAAGCCATACCCTTGGTGAAATTTACACCTGATGTGGCTGCTCTATTTTGAAAGGAAACAGCTGTTTTTCTAATGTTCCTGTGGTTTTATGAACACGATGTTTCCTTTATGAGACAAAGTGGATTCAAATTAGCTCTCAACTGTCTCCAAGAGCAAGTTTCTCAAATGTTTTGTAACTTACTATTGCTTGATAAATGTTAGATTGCAGATTATCCTAGGTGCAATGCCTAGGGCTCCTTAAGTGCCGTCATTTACTTGTTTATTTTCTTCTCAGGCTAGGGAATTGCTTTATGAACTCAGAGTCATAAAAGAGAGCAACCAAGTGGGAAGAAAGACATTTGGTATAATACTTCATTGACTGGAAAGGAAATTGGATTTTACCTATTGCAAAGGACGTCACAAATTTTATTGTTAAATGGGCTAAAGTGTACTTATTTAATAAGATGTGGCTTAAAATGGAAGACTTCTTTAATCTCAGGCCTCCAGCAAATGCACAATAATTTGTATTTTTTCACAGAATTTTCACATTTGGTAACCTTAAACTTTTGTGGTAACTTTGATTGATTGTTTTCCATAATTGTTTTTGACCTTGCTATAACGGATAAAGCATACTTGTTTAAACACAAGAATCCTTATGTGGGAAGTAGAGTTATTTATATTTGACATAAGTTTCTGGAAGTGATTTATAAGGCAGCCAAAATGTATTAAGCTAATGTTGAAAGAAGAAAGTGGTTAAATGTATGTGCAGAGTGCTTATGCTGGCAAGAATTCCAATCCAGTCTTGGCCTGAATTGCTTTAAGAATCATTGTTTATGTTTTAGGGGAACTACATGAAAAATAGGGAAAATGAAGCAAACAAATGTAGAATTATATAATAAACTGGGCTATAGGCATTCTAAATCCACACCCCCAAATAAAATGAAATAATGTTATCTGAATATCATACCTGTTGCTTCGGTGTGGGCCACAGGATCCTCCCAAATCTGGACCAATAGATGTCTTATTGCATATGAATTGTCTATGTATTATAGTATACATATATCATAATCCTTTTTATAATTTACTCTAAGTTTTCTGAGACTGTGTTGAAAGATACAGGACAAAAAAGATTTACTGGGAAAATGTGAATAATGGAAATTTCAGTCAACTAATGAGATGAATGTCTACACAACAAAACGAAAAACATAGTAGTACACTTTGAATGAATAACAATGCCTAATTCTTTGTAATGTCATAATAAAGCATGACAAATATTAGTTTCCTTTTCTCTTTCAAGAAAATGAGAGGAAGAAGTATGAGTGAAGAAATAAACAAATGCTTTGAAGCTGTAAACTTCCAAACCAAAAGCATGGTGAGTGATGTTTTTCATAATGATACTCACATGCTTAATCATATACTGTTATTTGTCCCATGAGGTCTGTATAATTGAAGGTTACCTAGATAGCATTTTTCACATTGTATTTTTAACCTGTGAGTTTCAAATCACACAGGTCTTCCTTTATTTCAATGATTACATTACAATTTCCAGGACCTCCCAAGCCTGGGAAGTCAGATGAACACATTCCCTGTTCTTGATGTTCTTTGCACCCTATTTCAGCTTGTAAATTTTCCGGGCAATCTGGAAACTCTTGGAAGACAATTTACCTAACAGCTGCTTCTGTCAAAACCCATCCTGCGGCTTGTTTGCCTACTGTCTTGTGGATTCTAATTGTTCTCTGCTGCTACAGCTGCTGTCCCAATCCCCTGGTAAAGCCACTGTTTGTTTACCTCCCATACCTAAAACAGCACATCCATAACACACAGCTGTTGAGTACAGCAGGTTTAGTGAAGATTCGTAATTACACAGACATAGTTCTGCACAGAGTAGCAAAGGGCATGACTCAAAATTGGAAGTCCTATCTTAGAATTCTCTCTGGTGCTCCTTGACACAGGGGGTTTCTCATGGGGGATATGGTGTTTACTCCCTGCCATAACCTTGCTGGCTTCTCTCTCTACCCAAAACTCAGTTCTCTAAATTCCCTCTGGTTCAATGCCCTGAAACTCTATTCTTTGATGCCCACTTTTGGGAAACTCTAATTTCCTATAAACTTATTTGTTTAAAGCTTTCCCACTTATACAATACTTGCTTATATTTTATCAAAAAGCACTTGTCTTACTAAGAGTAATGTTGTCTTCCTACCCATATCAAGTGAGTTAATATATTTTTCTGTTCTACATATTTATGGGTTCATAATTTAATGTATTTTTAAAAATCAAATCATAGAGCTGATAAGCACAAGATACTTGGTTACAAATAAAAGAGAACTATAAAAGGTACAAAAATCTCTTTAGGCAAACATGTGTAAAAACATCTATAGCAATACCTGTTAGTTGACATTCAGAAGTATAGGTAAAATAAAACATTTTGTATATCTACTTAGCTAGTTACGCTTTTTGTTTCTATCAGCAATAGCATTCTTTAAGGTAAACAAAATTGTCAGGTTTATAGTTACAGTAATTTTTTGATGTTATATTTTTCATGAGTCTAGATATCAACATCAATTGTTAATTTTTTTTAATCAGACAAGCTGTATTTAATTCACAAAATGACACTAAGAAGTGAATAGCAATTTTTTTTAAGGGGATGAGACTTTTAATTTTTCCCCTCTTGCCTCCAGGCCAAATATTCTTGGAAGGCATATCCCCACCTACAAATTTATTTAAGTTCTCTCCATATCCTGGATAACAACCACTTCAGTATAGGTCAAGTACAGTATGTCTCTGCATGGTGTAAGAGGGCTTATAATGGAGAAAGACCACAATGGCTAAATCCCAATGTATATTATATATTTTTAAATGAATTTATTGATTGAGTTGGGGGTACAGCCACCACCAATGGTATTTTTTAATAGACTGTTTTAGATTTACAGAAAAGTGAGAAGACAGCACAGAGATTTCCCACATACCTCATATCCAGTTTATCCTGTTAGTACCATTCCCATTAGTATAACAAATATGTTAAAGTTAACAAATATTGGTACATTCGCGTTAACTAAAGTCCATTCTTTATTCAGATTTCTACTTCCCATATTACTTTTTCTCCCTATGTAAAATACATCTGGTTTTCCAAGAAGTGAAACATTTAGATGATAGTAATGCCAGTAATTTCTAAATATGAAGTTGCCGATTGCTATTGTTTGGATATTTGTCCTCTAAATCGCAGGTTGAAATGTAATCCCTGATGTTGGAGGTGGGCCTGGCGGGAGGTGTTTGGGTCATGGGAGTGGGTCCTTCGTGGCTTGGTGCTGTCCTTGCGATAGTGAGTTCTGGTCATTTGAAACCGTGTGGCACCTCCTGCTCACTCTCTCTCTTGCGCTCACTCGTGCCTTGTGAGGTTTGGGCTCCCCCTTTACCTTCCGCTCTGATTGTACGCTTCCTGTGTCCTCGTCGGAAGCTGAGCAGATGCTGGTGCTGTGTTTCCTGTACAGCCTGCAGAACCATGAGCCAATTACACCTCTTTTCTTTATAAATTATCCAGCTTTGGATATTTCTTTATAGCAAAGCAAGAATGGCCTAACACACAAATATTTTGTTTTTTTTGTTTTTCCTGTGAAGTCAAAATTTTTTACCCTTAAGGATTGCTCTCAGAAGTGTTGGGCTATTATGGAAACACAATATAAAATCAATGTTTTATCTTTAAATGTGATTTTAGAATTGCATTCGCTCATGCCGGGGATTGGTTCCGGGAATGCTCACAGATACAAAAATCTGAGCATACTCAGGTTGCACAGGACTTACTGCGGGGCACCCTGCAGAGATAAAAAGTCAGTTCTTTGTATATGTGGGCTTCATATCCTACTAAGATTGTATTTTCGATTTTCAGTTTGGTTGAAAATGACCTTCCTGTAAGTGGACTTAAGTATTTCAAATCTGTGTTGTTCAACCGCCAACTGCACAAAAACCAAAACAAACAAACAACAACAAAAACCCTTTTAGAACCTGAAAGAAAGATACAAAATATAAAGGGCTTCTTGAGATCTGCTAATAAATTCATTTTTAATTTTGTCAAAAAGTTATTTTAAAGCAATTCTACCTATCAAAATATGACCACTCCAAAAAAAATGTTGCATTGTAAAGGATGCTGTTTTCTTCCTCTTAAAACTATCAGATGAAACACTGAGTCTAATTTAAGTAAAAATATTTAATTGCGAAAAATACCTGTAATAGCTAATTTTCAACAGTATATTTGGAATTCCTAAGTTTTCATTTCTTTTCTGAAACCATAACAGAAGTTATTATGTGCTACGTACTGAATGAGTGTGTCCTCCAAAAACTCATATACTGAAGCCTTAATTTCAAATATGTTGGAATTTCAAAATGTGGCCTTCAGTAGGTAATAAGTTTCTGAGGCTGGAGCCCTCATGAAGGGGATTAATGCCCTTATAAAAAAAGGAGGTGAGAGATAATCTCTTTCTTCACCATGTGAGGATACGAGAAGGCATCTGTCTGCAAACCAGGACAAGAGCCAGGAAGCAAATTGTCTGGCATCTTGATCTTCACATTTTCCAGAACTGTGAAAAATAGTCTTGTTTGAAGTCACCCAGTCTGTAGTATTTGCTATAGCAGCCATAACTAAGACATTGTAAAAAAAAAAAGTACAGTGTGAGACACTGTATAAAAAAAAGTGTAAAACACTGTGGGAAAAAGATGTTTTTCTTTCCTTCTTTCTTTTTGTTTTTTAACACTTTCAACTTTAAGTTCTGGGAGTACACATCCAGGTTTGTGATAGGGGTATATTGCATGATTCTGAGGTTTGGGGTATGATTGATCCAGCCCCCAGGTACTGAGCATAGTATTCAATAGTTAGTTTTTCTACCTGTACACCCCTCCTCTGCCCTCTAGTCATCTCCAGTGTCTATTGTTGCCATCTCCATGTCCATGAGTACATATTGTTTAGCTCCCACTTATAAGTGAGAATATGCAGCATTTGGTTTTCTTTTCCTGTGTTAATTTGCTTAGGCTAGTGGCCTCCAGCTGTGTCTGTGTGTTGGTTCAAAGGGCAAAATTTCATTCTTTTTTATGGCTGCATAGTATTTCTTGGTGTGTGTGTGTGTGTGTACACCTGATTTTCTTTATTCAATCCACCATTGATGGAAATCTAAGTTGATTCCATGTCTTTGCTATTGTGAATGGTGCTACAAAGAACATACGCATGCACGTGTCTTTTAGTAGAATGATTTATATTCTTTTGGGTATATGCCCAGTAATGAGATTGCTGGGTTGAATGGTAGTTGTGTTTTAAGTTCTTTGAGAAATCTTCAAACTGCTTTCCACAGTGACTGAACTAATTTACATTCCCATCAGCAGTGTCTCAAGTGTCTCCTTTTCTCTGCAGCGTTGCCAGCGTGTGTTGTGTTTTGACCTTTTAATTGTAGCCGTTCTGACTGGTGTGAGGTGGTGTCTCACTGTAGTTTCTATTTTCATTTTTCTGATTATTAGTGATGGTGAGCATTTTTTTATCAGAAAAAATATTATTTCTGAAATAGTACTTTTTTTAATCCATTAGAAATGTGACAAAATGTGAGACAATTTTTTGTCACCAGATTTTTTTACACTCAAGGGGGAAATGTTGTAGCCTCAAACGAGTATTTTTGAAAGTAAAATAGACACAATGCTGTGAGGTGTTGGGCCAGCTGTTTTTTCCAATGTAATTAGAATTTGACCTTTTGAAGCTCACTCACTAAAGAAAGTGAGTGAATGTGAATGTGATCAACTTCATATTGTTAAACAGTCATAAGCCTACTGATCAAGGAAGATATGTGTCTTATAGTTGAATATATTATTTTACAAAATTAATGACGTGCTTGGACTTACAAATTTCACTCTGCAAATAATTTCAGGCTATTACAATGGTAAAAAAGAATAAAGGCACATTTCAGGGGGAATAAAAGAAGACAAGTTCCTGGATTACGAATAATGTCATGTCCCTTTCTTGTAAGTGAGGTAGTTTTCTCACTGTTGATAGATACTAGTATCATTTAACATTCTGAGCTTGCTTGCTACTATTGTTATGTAAGGCACAAAATGATCCTTTAAGAACTAGAAATGTAGAAGACACATTTATGTAGTGTTTGTTATCATTTAATATAGTTCCCTTAAGCAACACACACTGGGGCCTGTTGGAGGGTGGAGAGTGAGAGGAGCAAGAGGATCAGGAAACACAACTAATGGGTATCAGGCTTAATACCTGGGTGATGAAATCATCTGTACAATCAACCCCATGACACAAGTTTACTTATATAACAAACCTGTACATGCATCCCTGAACTTCAAATAAAAGTTAAAAATAAGATAAAATAAAATAGTTCCCTTAGGAGGAGCATTAAGTTGTGAAACTTCATGAAGTTGTGAAACTTTCAAAGTGCTTTGAAGGAAGTGCAACAATCCTGTTAACAGTGTTAATCTCCAAGAAATATTGTTGGTGAAGGAAGTAGGGAACAAACATCCCGGAAGGCTTTTGGCTCTTTTAATTTTCCTTTTTAAGAAGGAATTTTGCTTACTATGTTTTCTTGTGAGAATATACTTAAGAAAGTGCAAAAACATATATGTTCAGGATAAAAATGACTCTAAACCACAATGTGTTATAGCATCACCCATCAAGAGACAGAATGTGGCCAGTTCCCCGGGAGGGTCTGTGAACTCATCTCTAATCATTTTTTACACTCTCTTTTTCAGAAGTAGCCATAACTCTGGCTTTGGTGATACTCATTTGTTTGCTATTCTGTATAGTTCTGTTTCCTTCATTTTGGAACTTTCTTACTTCATTTGTTCAAATTTAGAGACTTAGCTATGTGATTGTGTGCAAAGTTCTTTTTATTTCCAATGGCTGGCTACTTTTATAATGTACTGAAATACCAGAGTTTAGCTACACATTCTGCCGCTGATGGATATGGATATAGATAGATATATAGATGTATCTCTTCTGTTTTAGGTGTGCAATAGGTTGCAAAGAAGTTAATTTGCTCTGTGATTCCTTTCTCACTAAAAAAGAAAGAAAGCAGATGACATAGTCGTCTTCATGTATGTTAATAGTAGAAGTTCTGATACACAAACTAAGGGCTCAGAGATGAATCATTATGCAAGGGATGCTTTTGGTCATGTGTCCCCAGTTTAGAATTGTATATGATAAGTGAACTTAGTACCTATAAATTAAGGTTGATGCAAAAGTAATTGTCGGTTTCGCCATTGAAAGTAACAGCAGAACCACAGTTACTTTTGAGTCAACCTAATGTAAGACACGGTTCCTGGGAAAATTTTACATGAGCTGTGTAAATATATGGATATAAAATAGACATGTTTCATAACCTAAAGTTCTTCTTCCCATTAGATCTTTGTAATCCTCATTTAGGGACTGCATCTTGCATTTTCAGCAACTGAGGTGTATCTGATGTGGAAAATATCTGGAGAGTGGTGTGGATTCTTCTGGATTACTGTCTTTTTCTCTTGGGCCCCTTGTTTGCTTGAATCCTATAAATTAGTAAATATGTTTGTTATTTCTTAAGATCTCTGTACATGATTGTTGCAATCCTATCCTTTGTATTAATTCAAGATAGACATTGATATTGACTGGACTTGCACATGCATATTCCTGCACTGTGAATTAGCTGACCATGGCTCACAGCTTCACCCTGCTCTGCTGAATTGCCCTTGTCTGATGGGAACTACTTTGCTGAGATACCTGGATGAAATTGCATTCTATAACCACCTTAAAGCTTGTAACTTACCATACTTTTTTGAAACTCTACTTTATTCTCAGCCTTATAATTTATCCTCTATTCAAAGCTATCTACAGATTCAATGCAATCCCTATCAAAATCCCAATGACACTTTTTTTTACAAAAGTAGAAATAATTTTATAATTCATATCAAAGCACAAAAGACCCCAAATGGTAACATGCATTTATAGCCAAGTGTTCTTCAACAGGCCTGCCAAGAATGCAAAATGGAGAAAGAATAGTCTCTTTAAAAAATGGTGCTGGGAAAACTGTTATACGACACACAAAAATCAACTCAAAATGGACTAAAGACTCAAACGTAAAGCTTGAAATGGAAAAACTCCTGAAAGAAAACATGAGGAGAAAACTCTTTGACATTGGTCTTGGCAATGATTTTTTGTATGTGACATCAAAAGCAGAAGCAACAAAAGCAAAATTAGACAAGTGAAACTACATCAAAGTGAAAAGCTTCTGCATCCAAAGGAAACAATAAACAGAGTGTAAAGGCCACCTACAGAATGGAAGAAAATATTTGCAAGTCATATATCTAATAAGATTTTAATATCCAAAAATATAAGGAACTTCTACAACTCAATAGCCAAAAAGAAAAATAACCCAATTAAAAATGGCCAAAGGACTTGAGTAGACATTTCTCTAAAGAAGACATAGAAATTGCCAGCAGGCATATGAAAAGATGCTCAATATTACCAGTCATGAAAGAAAAGCAAATCAAATCCACAAGGATATACTACATTATAGTGAATATAATAAAAAATAAAATGAAAAAAGTGTTGTCAAGGACGAGATGAAATTTGAGGCACTGTACACTGCTGGTGGAAATTTAAAATGGAACAGCCACTGTGGAAAACAGAATTGAGTTTCTTCAACAGAAAAAGTAAATAGAACTACTGTGTGATCCAGCAATCCCATTTCTGAGCATATGTCCAAAAGAATGGAAATGAGAATCTCAAAGTCATACCTGCACTCACATGTTGATTGCAGCACTATTCACAATAGCCAAGATATGGAAAAAAAAACAAATATCCATCATGGATGAATTTAAGAGCAAATTTTGTATGTACATACAATAAAATATTTTCATTCTTTAGAAAGAATGAAATTCTGCCATATATGACAAGATGATTGAACCTAAGACGTTATCCTAATGAAATAATCTGGTCACTTGAGACAAATAGCAGATGATTTTACCGATGTGAGGTATCTGAAATAGTCAAACTCATAGAAACAAAGAGTAGAATGGCAATTGCTAGGTGATTGGCGCTATGGGTAGTTGGGAATTCCTGTTCAATAGATATGTAGTTTCAGTTATGCACGACGAATGAATTATAGAGGTCTGCTGTACAGCGTTGTTCTCATAGTTAACAATACTGTATTGTGCAGTTAAAATTGTGAAAGGGATATGTCTCATGCTGCGTTTTTACCATAATAATAATAATAATAATAATAAAAACAGGCTGTGCTTAAAGATGAACAAAACAAAAACAAAAATTGTACTAGACCATAGAATTGGCCAGACATTATATTTAGCCATGGCTTATCATAATGGTAATAAATGTACACTCATAGGAAAACATTCAATAAGACTTAAATACATCAACAAACTGTGTTTTATAATACTCAAGGAATGCATCCAAATGTGCAATGTGTTTTGCCTACTTGGTTATAATCACTATTTATTTATTTATTTATTTATTTATTTGTTCATGTATTTATTTATGTTTGCAGATGAGAGCATAAAGTGCATCAAATACACTCTCATAGTCTGAATGTTTGTGCCTATCCCCATCCACCAATTTATACCTGGAAACTTAATTCTATGTGATTTGGAGTTGAAGCCTTCAGGAGGTGATGAGATCATAAGGGTGGATGTAACCTCGTGAGTGAGATTAGTGATTTTATAATAAGAAATAGGAGAGCACTCCCTTGCTCCTTCCACCATGTGAGGACACATTGAGAAGACCACCAACTATGAACCAAGAAACATACCCTCACCAGAAACCTTATCTTCCCTCACTTCCCAGCCTCCAAAACTGTGAAAAATACATTTCTATTGTTTATGTAACCCAGTGTATTAGTCTGTCCTCATGCTGCTGTGAAGAAATACCTGAGACTGGGTAACTTATAAAGGAAAGAAGTTTAATTGACTCACAGTTCTGCAGGGCTGGGGAGGCCTCAGGAAACTTACAATCATGGCAGAAGGGGAAGCAATCAATTCATTCTTCACATGGTGGCAGGAAGGAGAAGTGCCTAGCGAAGTGGGAAAAAGCCCCTTATAAAACCACCAGATCTTGTGAGAATTCACTCACTATCATGAGAACCGTATGGAAAAACTACCCCCATGATCTAATCACCTCCCATGAGGTCCTGCCGTCAGAATGTGTGGATTACAATTCGGATTAAAATTCAAGATGAAATTGTGGGTGGGGACACAGTCAAACCATATCACCCAGTCTATAGCATTTTGTTACAAGAGCTCAGACTAAGACACTCACTAACAATTCCTACTAGACTGCAATGAGTTTTGAAATAGCACAAGGAAGGAAGATTTTTATGTAATTATTTCTCTATTGACATGATACTAATTTTTCCCAACATTATTTAAAATGTTAAGAGACAATAGGATACTAGTTTAGGGAGACGGGAATTATATTTTTGGATAATTTGCATATGTGGATTTATTTCCATAAGCAGAGAAAATCGATGCTACTAATCTTAGAGACAGAAAAATTCCTTTGTTAGTAGGTCTTTGTACTTCACCTACGTGTTATTGCTATGAAACCTTTATGAAACTTAATAGTGCATTTGTACTCACTGCTTCAATTGTTCTTTATTAGATGACAATGTTTTACAAATGCTGTAGGTTAATTGTGGCAATGTTTCAACTTACAAACTATAATTAACGTGACCCATTGAATTCTCTGAGGGAAACAGTGGTCCTGGATGCATAAAGGAAATACTGTGACTAGTTTTATAATTGAGACAGGAATTTCACAACAATGAAATGCTCAGCAACTATGAATATAATAGCAATGACTTTGATACAAAATATGATTTTAATATAGCCAATGTTTTTGTTTGTGTTGCTATAAGGGTATACCTGAGACTGGGAAATCTATTTTAAAAAGATGTTTATTGACCTATGGTTCTGCAGGCTATACGAGAAGCATGTTGCCAAGGGCCTCAGGCTGCTTCCACTCGTGGAAGAAAGAGAAGGAGAGCCAATGTCAGCTGAGATCACACGGAGAGAGAATGCAAAAGAGAGAGGGAGGGAGGTGCCATGCTCTTTTTAGCCACCAGCTCTCTGGGGAACCATTGCGGGAACTAATAGAGCAAAGAACTCATTATTAGGATGACATACAAAACCATTCATGAAAGATCAGCCCTCCAACCCAAACACCTCCCATTAGGCCCCACCTCCAATGCTGGGGATCAAGTTTTACCATGAGGTTTGAAGGGTAAAATATTCAAACAATAGCAGTAAGAGAGAGGGTGAGAATACTGTTGGAGAGATTATTGAATCTAATATATGACACAGATTGCATTTGAATTGAATTTAGGTGAATACAAGAATATTTAAATTTTTTTTTAATTTTACTTCACAGAATATGGAGAATATCATGAAAGAATTCTCGGTTGAGTGATATAGCATGCCAAATGTTCTGAAAAGTAAAACAGAGGATGTTTCATTTCTGCACATCACTTTTTAACTTGAGTGTGAGTAGTTCCTGCTTGCTGCTCCATAGAGCAACACATATGTCTTTAAACACCAGAGGAAAGTTTCAGCATTTCCATTTCTATGCCTCAAAAATTCAGAAAACCATGGGCTTTTTGAAAAATAAATTTAATTTCAATAAATACAGGAAAGAAGGACATCAAAAATAGACAATGGGCCAGGAGCGGTGGCTAACAACTGTAATCCCAACATTTTGGAAGGCCGAGCAGATGGATCACCTGAGCCAGGAGTTCGAGACCAGCTTGGCCAACATGGCAAAACCCCGTCTCTACTGAAAAAAAAAAAACACAAAAAATTAGCCAGACGTGGTAGTGGGCACCTGTAATCCCAGCTACTCAGGAGGCTGAAGCAGGAGAATTGCTTGAATCCGGGAGGTGGAGGCTGCTGTGAGCCAAGATTGCAGCATTGCACTCCAACCTGGGGCCACAAAAGCGAAACTTTGTCAAGCAAACAAACAAACAAAAATCAAAAATAGACAATGATAATAATGCCTCTGCTTAAAATTATTTCTATCAAAAAGAGCTAAAAAATACTTGCGAAGAATTTCTTTGCTTTTCTGTTGTTGGTAGTGATGAGCTAGAGTCATTTCTTCCTCTAAATTTCTTCTTCATCTTTATTTAACTTAGAATTTCCACCAAATTAAAAAAAATGGGGACAACAAAACAAATTCTTAATAATGGTGATCAAATAAGCTACCACTTTGCAACACAACTTTAGAAACTTCACCATACCAGCAGTCTGCTGGCCTGCTACTGAATCTCTGTATACCAAATATTGTTTATTACTATCACTTTTTAAATTTTTTTGTAGCTGACAGAGAGCTGATTGACTCTCTGGAAATAATATTTCCTCCATGTATACCAGTACAGTGGACCTTACTTACCCATGGGTTCTGTATCCATGGATTCAACCATGGGTCAAATATACTCAGAAAAATATCCACAAAATTCCAAAAAGCAAAATTTGAATTTGCTGCATGTGGAGTACTACATTGAATTTACATGAATGAAATGATGTGTAGGCATTATATTAAGAATTATAAGTAATCTAGAGATTACTTAAAGCGTACAGAAGGATGTGATATGCATAGTGTAGGCAAATATGATGCCATTTTATATTACAGACTTGAGTATACACGGATTTTAGTATCCATGGGGGGTCCTGGTACCAAGCCTCCATAGATACTGAAAGAAGACTACATTTTGAAATTGAAAGGGAAGATATTCTTTTTCTGTAAAATCCTGCTGATTTTTTTGTGTGTGTGTGGTTATAGGATCTTGCTCTATCACTTAGGCTGGAGAGCAGTGATGTGATCACGATTCACTGCAGCCTTGATCTCCCAGGCTCAAGCATCCTCTTTCCTCAGCTTCCTGAGTAGCTGGGACTACAGGCATGTGCCACCACTCTTGTCTAATTAAAAAAAAAAAAAAAAATTCTGTTTTAGTACAGATGAGGTTTCATTATGTTGCTCTGGCTAGTCTTGAGCTCCTGAGCTCAAGTGATCCTCCCACCTTGCCCTTCCAAAGTGCTTGGATTACAGGTGTCAGCCACAACGCCCAGCCCTAATCCTGTTGATAATTAAAGAATTAGGGCCGGGCGCGGTGGCTCACGCTTGAATCCCAGCACTTTGGGAGGCCGAGGCGGGCGGATCACGAGGTCAGGAGATCGAGACCACAGTGAAACCCCGTCTCTACTAAAAATAGAAAAAATTAGCCGGGCGTGGTGGCAGGCGCCTGTAGTCCCAGTTACGTGGGAGGCTGAGGCAGGAGAATGGCGTGAACCCGGGAGGCGGAGCTTGCAGAGCCGAGATTGCGCCACTGCACTCCAGCCTGGGCGACAGAGCGAGACTCCATCTCAAAAAAAAAAAAAAAAAAAAGAATTAGGGGTTTCTGTATATTAGCTGAGATCTGTAGAAGTGTGACCTAGCTCTCAGCATCCTTCTTCAATTTGGTGCCATGCATGTTTCTGTATTTGGAAGCTACATTTCATAGAGCATGGCTTGTATTCTGCAAAGTTCTTGTGTTGGAAACTTAATTTCCAATGAAATAGTGTTGAGAGGTGAGAGTTTTTCCTCTTTCCTTTTCTATTTTTTTGTGGGGAATGAGATCTAGCCCTGTCACTCAGGCTGGACTGCAGTGGCATTATCATAGCTCACTGCAGCCTCAAACTCCTGGGTTCAAGTGATTCTCCTGCTTCAACATCCAGAGTAGCTGAGATTACAGGTATGATCCACCATGCCGTGATTTTATGGTCTTTTCAGTCAGAGGCAAGTGAAGTTTCCTAACGGGAAAGGGAGCTGACAATGTTAGTAAGAGCATTCTTAGGAAGACAACAAAGTTCAATGTACCATTTGCTGTAATGTATACTCCTAGCCTATTTCTCAGGGTGTTTTTTAGGAAATAGCTGAAATTAATAAAAGAAAAACAATCTCTATACAAACAAAGCCAGAATGAGAATGAAAGCAACATGAGACCTCTATAGAAAAGGCCAAAATTTAATAAAATCTATTTAATTGGAAGAAGAAACAAACCCAAAATGTAGAAAGTAATAATACACACTTGACAAAGTACTTTGGCATTGACTAGAAGGCATACAGCCAGAGAACAAATGTTTCCAAGAGTCAAATAATTTTGAAGCTACTAAGTATCCCTCTCTACTGCTTCCCTGTCTACTGCTTCCTAAATTGTCATTCTCTCTCTCTCTCTCTCTCTCTCTCTGTGTGTGTGTGTGTGTGTGTGTATCTCACGGATGGAAGGGTTGCTCTTACATTTTTTTTTCTCCTTTGACCTATGCTATGGTTTGAATGTATCCTCCAAAGTTCGTGTGTTGGAAACTTAATTTCCGAGGAAAGTGTTGAGAGGTGACACCTTTAAGAGGTGATAGATCATGAAAGCTCTGCCCTCATGAAAGAACTAATGCTGTTTTTGCAGAAGTTGGTTTATCATAAAAGAATGAATTCTGATCCCTTCTTCTCACTCTCTCATGCTGTCTTTTTCTTACATCTTCCACTACGGGATGATTCAACAAGAAGGCCCTTACCAGATGCCAGCACCTTGATTTTGAACTTCCCAGCCTGCAGAACTATGAGAAATAAATATCTTTTCTTTGTAAATTACCTAGTTTGTGGTATTCTGTTATACCAATACAAAATTGACTATTTCCTGAGTCAGTTTGGTCAATTTTGAAAGTATGGCTTTGATACACAATATAATTACTAAGTTCTCATTTGAAAATTTTAGCTATCTTTGCACTGTAAAATGTAACTCAAGAGGCCACTGATATTCAGCTACTCCAAGTTACAACTGCTAAGGATATTTATAAAAAATATGCTGCAAGTGTTCTTGCATAGGCCTATTTATCTGAAGCCATCCTGAAAAATCTTAATAATGAAATACAACTGTTTCATCTGAATCAAGTTTGCATAGTTTATTAGGCATTGCAGAATATTTTATTGCAAAATGAAGTGTGATTGTCACTAATGTTATAACTGAGAGTGCTCTGGTTTAAAGTGTCTGATTCCCTTATCCCAGGATTGGGATTTGTTTTGTAATCTTTACAAACAGAATAGCACTTTCATAAAATAAATTTAACTAGATTTTCTTGCATTTGAGACAAAAATTAGAGTACTGTTTTTGATCCTTATAACATGAACGTGCAGAAAACACAATTGATAATTCTTTATTTGATGTGGAGTGTGCTTTTCCTACACAAAACATAATGTTTAGACATGCTAAAAGACCTTCTTGAAAAGTATGAATAAATTTATTAATGCTTTCTTTTTAAAAAAGAGCTTCCTGTCTACTAAAAAACGTTTCTTTAGAAGATATTATAAACTTGCATTTGACAAAGAAAATCTGAGCTAAGTTCAAAAGCTATTAAGCATTTCTATTAAAATACAATGATCAAAGGAATGTGCATATATATTTTAAAAAATTTATATTGTAATGATAAGGAGAAAGATTCTAAGACAAAAAACAAAGCTATTAAGATTAAAATATACCTGTCGGAAATCCTTTTCTGGCGCACCTGAGGAAATAATGCATATGATCAGACATACAGGTTCACATAATTTCACTCTTAGCTTAGGATATTTAGCCTATTAACAGAGAATACTTGTTAGAATGTGTAAGTCCTTACAGCAAAAATTATATAGCATACATTTATGAGTTAATTAAGTTTCACTGAAGGTGTGGAGCAGCAGCACCTTGCCTGATTTAAATATGAAACTTCTATTCTCTTGTATAAATGATAAATGTTACTTTATTAAATTGATACTTTATTGTATTTCTGGCAATGGTGTTACGTAAGCCAGCAAAGAAGATATAATTTCAATGTTCTCATCTCTGTTTGAATCCATGAACTGACAACCTTTGCCTAGCCAGAGGTTTAATGATGTTTGAGAGAGTTGTATCCACAAGATACACACACAGGACATGCAAACAACTCTTGGGGAAATAAAAAGAGTATTTCCATCAGGGTAAAGAACAACTTAAACTCTTCAAAGGTAGTAAGTTAAATTATAATTAATTTACTACAAATTATACTTCCTTTCTCTTCACTGCTGCCTGTGTTTGCCTATGCATTGTTTGTATGTTTTTGCATAACCATTTCAAACAACATGAGTGCAAAAAATGGAAAACCAAAGTCCACCTTCTCTAATACCTTAAACCCACCTTCTCACTCATGATTCAATAAATGAACACTTGTTTTTCTTTTTTTTCTTTTTCTTCTTTTTTTTGAGACACAGTTGCACTCCTGTTGCCCAGGCTGGAGTGCAATAGTGCAATCTCAGCTCACTGCAAGCTCCATCTCCCAGGTTCAAGCAATTATCTTGCCTCAGCCTCCCAAGTAGCTGGGATTACAGATGCGTGCCACCATACCCGTCTAATTTTTCATATTTTTAATAGAGACAGGATTTCGCCATGTTGGCCAGCCTGGTCTCGAAATCCTAACCTTGTGATCCACTCGCCTCGGCCTCCCAAAGTGTTGGAATTACAGGTGTGAGCCACCGCACCCAGCCCTCTTTTTCTTATTATGAACTTTAAGCACTGTCTTTCTTTCCTTTTTTTTTTTTTTTTTTTTTGTTGTTGATTTTTTTTGAGACAGGGTCTTGCCGTGTCACCTAGGCTGCAGTGCAGTGGGGAGATCTTGTCTCATTGCAGCCTCGAATCCCTGAGCTCAAGTGATTCTCCCACCTCAGCCTCCTGAGTATCTCAGATTACAGACACCCACCACCATGACAGGCTACTTTTTTTTTCTTTGTAGTGGAGACGGGATTTCACTGTTTTGCCCAGGCCGGTCTCAAAATCCTGGACTCGAGCAATCCACCTGCCTTGGCCTCCCTGAGTGCTACAATTACAGGTGAGAGCCAATGCACCCAGCCAGCAATGTCTCTTAATGCCCTGTTGGGAAAGACACAAAATTTACCTCAAAGTAGAATTCCTCAGAAACATACAATGCTTCATTGCCAATGACTAATATAAGTGACATTATTATTTTCAGCTGTTTTATTAGTAATCTCAATGACCTTAAATATCATATGTAACATTGTTTCTACTAACTCATTAAATTTAAGTAATATATGGTTTGTTTCCAGACTGAAAAATGAAGAAATTTTTCTGTTTATTGTTCTCTTCTACTCTACTTTACATTATCCCCCAGTCTCCATATACATATTTTTTATTTTAAATTATTTAAAATTATAGCACTTCCATTATCTTCCAAGATGCTTTGGCTAGTGACTAACGCCGTAATTAAAAGACAATAACCATTACTTGTAATATTATATATTTATTGTTCAAGAAACAATAAATGTGAGTAAGTAGGTCTGGATGCAAGAAAATGTCCTTTTGTGTCCTTGGCCATTGTTTTGAGCTACTGTTACTTTCTTGCTAATCAATTTGATCATTTATTTCTCAAGACTAGTTAGGTGCCTGGAATTTCTTTGGAAGGAACTCAATATTTTCCTTGATTTTCATTCTTGGGATTCTCGGGGGAGCCACAACCTCATTAGTGAGGCCTTTCAAACAGTTCCAACTAAAGCAAACTCTGTCTTCTCTAGGAGCTGTCTATCACATAATAACGTTTCATTTTTCTCCATGGCAATTTAAAGACTGAAATTATTTTTATTTTCAAAAATATTACCTGTGTTACCTTTTTAAAATATGCTCTATTATGGCAGGGAATTGCCCTTTAAATATCCCCAGAACCTTGAGTGAGTTAATAGAAAAATCAAGTGTATGCATTTTTTTTTGGCATCAGTGTGCTATCAGTTAACAGGCAGCCCTACAAAGAAAAATAATTAATTAATTAATTAATAATAAATAATCTGGCAATCAGAGCACTTCTCTTTCTTTTGACAGATTAGAAGTTGACAAATAATTCAGGTCTAGTCAATAGAACAAAAGGGAAAGTTTACCCTAGGAGATCTGGAAAAATTTGTCTCCTTCTCTGAAAGAGAATCAGGAGACACCTGGTTCTATGAGGCTGCAATATACTCTTAAGCTGCCACATCCCTTCTGCAGACAGAAAAAGTAGTTTACATGCTGATATTAACTGGGCACAGAGTGTAATAACTAATTTCTAATAGTTGAGCCACTGATTTATCAATTTACAGACACTTTCCTCCTGAGATTACCATTTTCATAGTAATGTTAATCTTAGTACTTAGGCTTTTTAAAGTTTTCTTAATATTTAAGTTTCTTTTAGTTTGTCTTTTTGTTAATAGCAGCCCAAAGCATTATAACACTTATAAACCTATATCTCTGCTCGCCTTTTCAGCAAAAAAATTTAGATATATTGCATTCCTGTGTTATCTCTACTTTTAGTTTACTTATTTCTTACTTTTAGTTCACTTTTTAACACGATATAATCTGATTTTCATCTTTCTATTCCAAAAATCTACTTAGTAAATGATCATCAATGACCATCATGTTACCAATTCTAATGGAAAATATTGTATAACAATTTGCATTGTAAATTTCAGAGGTATTTTTTTTTTGAGACGTAGTTTCGCTCTGGAGTGCAATGGTGTGATCTCCGCTCACTGCAACCTCCACCTCCTGGGTTCAAGTGATTCTCCTGCCTCAGCCTCCTGAGTAGCTGGGATTACAGGCACCTGCCACCACACCAGGCTAATATTTTGTATTTTTTGTAGAGATAGGGTTTCATCATGTTGGCCAGGCTGGTCTTGAACTCCTGACCTCCGGTGATCCACCCGTCTCAGTCTCCCAAAATGCTGGGATTACAGGCATGAGCCACCAGGCCCGACCAGAAGTTTTAATCCCAGAAAACTTACTTGCATTCTTGGCTTTCTTAGGAATTCAATGAATATTTAGCCTTTATCTCTTGTTCTGTATGCTTATTTTGTATAAGTTTCAAAATTTGTAAACATTTATAGAAATTAGGCATCCCTTATGGCTTCCTTTTTCACTTCTTAAATTCTAGTGTACTTTTTGTATTTCTTTCTATGATTGTATATTATAATTTTATATGCTTGACATCAAATACATATCTGAAATTCTTACTTGAATATCTGTCTGCTTGGCAGGTTAATTTGGATGTTTAATAGAATCATATGCTTAATAATTATAACATGACCTTTTGTTTCAACCTCCCATTTCAAATCTGGTCTCGTGCCTGAGTTTCCAGCAAATGAGATTTCTATCTATGGGGTAATTTGAAAGAAGGAAAACTGAGACTTATCCTTGTCACACCCTGTATATAAATTCCCCATTTTCAGTCCAACAGCAAACTTTGCCAGTGATACAACATTGCTACTGTTGTCCTCTCTACTTTCCTCCATTTCCACTGTGAAAACCTTAGCTAAACCCATCATGCATACATAATCTCTTACACGAGGAGTCAATGCCATGATGACTGTGAATAAAGCTGTTTAGACCAAACTTGAATTGTAATTGAAGAACAAACTGTACACTAAAAATATAAATATAGTGTAACTGAAAGCAAAGTTTCAGCTGGGAGAATTAAATTTTGGGGCTCATAAATGTAAAGTGGGAAACACGAATAAAATGATGTTTTGTAATAGGAGCTGAACAGAAGACAATGAATAGGAAAAAATAAAAACAACACCCCAAACCTACAAATGCTAAAGTTAATCCCATGAGGGACCAAGGTAATATACATTTATAAGGAAACAGACGTTATGAATAAACAGATGCTAAGTAGTGAGAAAGATATAGCCATCCCTCAGTACCCATGTGGGATTAGTTCCAGAACTCTTGTGGATACCAAAGTCCACAGATGCTCAAGTCCTTTTTATAAAATGCTATAGTATTTGCATATAAACTGCATCATCTTCCCGTTTACTTTAAGTAATCTCTGGATTACTTATAACACCAAACGCAATGTAAATGCTATATACATAGTTGTGATGTGGTATTGATTTTATTTTTATTATTTTTATTGCAGTATTGTTCTTTTTCATTTTTATTTTTTCTAATATTTTTATTATGTTTGGTTGGATTCTCAGATGGAGAAGCCAGGAATATGAAGGGCTGACTGTATACATAACAAAATAAAAGACAATCTAATCAAAAGTAGAAGAGGAATAAAAAAAGTCAGTGAAGAAAAAAACCTATGAAAAAGCAACATTGTTTATAAGAGACAGGAAGAGAGGATGCTTCATCTAATATAGCTTCAGTAAATCACCCTTTTTAAAAGCAGGGATTTGATGACTTAAATTGTTTGCGTACAGGCTAAAGATAGTAATTATTGCCTAACGTGATTTTTCAGTGTAACTCTGGTTACATTGTTGAAGTAGTATGCTGAACAGATCAATAATTGTTACCATTCTCTTCTCAAATGCTAATCCAATTTGCTATACTCTTTCCACATTACCACTTAGAATATGCTATTACCTAATCATTTAATTAGATACATTGAAGGTGGCATTAATTTGCTGGATATTTCAAATTAATAGCATATAAATATATAGCTGCATTTAAAATTAAGTAATAGACATGTAAACTAGTTTTATCATTTTAAAATTGCTTAGTATCTTTAAACTAACATCAAACTTTCATTAAAATAATCCATGTTTAAAACTCAACAAATATTGAAAATCTCTTTGTGTGTGTGTGTTTGTGTGTCTATGTGCTGATGTGCAAACTCATATGCATTAAAATCAGAACAATTGGCCGGGCACAGTGGCTCAGGCCTGTAATCCCAGCACTTTGGGAGGCCAAGGCAGGAGGATCACGAGGCGAGGAGATCGAGACCATCTGGCTAACACGGTGAAACCCTATCTCTACTAAAAATACAAAAAATTAGCCGGGGGTGGTGGCACGCGCCTGTAGTCCCAGCTACTCGGGAGGCTGAGACAGGAGAATTGCTTGAACCCGGGAGGTGGAGGCTGCAGTGAGCCGAGATCGTGCCATTGCACTCCAGCCTGGGTGATGGAATGAGACTCCATCTCAAAAAAAAAAAAAAAAAAAAAAAGAAAAAAAATCAGAACAATTATATTCAGGTTGGGTACATGGGAGTTGGGAATACTGGAATCAAAATTTTGAAACATTGATAGTTTTAAATCTCAAGTTTCATATTTTTAAAATATTTTCTTCTGGTTATACTTGTAACAGAGTAAGGTGATAGCTTTCAAAGATGCTGCAATAATTTTAAGAATATTGGTGTATTTTTTGCTGTGCCTTACTGAGAATTATTTTGTGTGTGTGCTATGGTTTGACTGTCTCCTTTAAAAGTCATGTTGAAGTGTATTGCCATTGTGACAGTATCGACAGGTGGGATCCTTAAAGAAGTGATTAAGCCATACGGGCTCTACTCTCCTGGGTGGGATTTGTGCCCTCATAAAAGGGCCAGTTGAACCCTCTCTTCATCTCCCACTCCTCTGTCTTGTGAGAACAGTGTTCCTCTCTTCTGAAGGATGCAGTATTCATTGCAGCATCTGAGAAGCAGAGACTGTTCATAAAAAAACAGTGTAACAGGACCTTGATCTTGAACTTTCCAGTCTCCATAGCTGTAAGAAATAAGCTTTTCTTATTTATGAATTACCCAGTCTGAAGTATTTTGTTATCGCAGAACAAAATGGACTATGACAACATGTATTTTCTAAGAATGTGTGATAGAAAACATATTTTAAAGATACGTTCAAAGACTTCTATATGGTAAATTCCTTCAAGAAATACATACACATTCGAGATTCATTAAGGAAAATTAGGCTTCCAGTTTTTAGTTCAGCATGTAAAAAGCTTGGCATTCATTACTGCGTCCTAAATAGGGAAAGGCTAAACAAATAAAAAATCAACAACTTTTTAAAAACCTATCAGTGAACTGAAGTCATAGGGCAAACTGCTGCCACAAATACTGGAAAGACAGACAAGCAGGCAAAGGCAATAGCAATTTACTGGAGCAAATCCTATAAGTAGAAACCTTCATAGGAACCAATATTGGAGTAGGAAAACCTAAACTGTAATTGATAAATTTCTAGAAGTTCACTGTGGATAAGTCTGAGAGTCAAAATCTCCAGGGGGATCCATTCATGGAGGAGGACACTTTTGTAAGCTTTACCTCCAGGAGCCCTACTGTGTTCTCACAGTGAAGATCAGAGAAAAATCTCCTCATACTTCCTGTGGAGGGAGAGGAAAAGCAGACATTTCAAAATATGCCCAAAGTGTCCTATTCTTAACACAGTCTACCCTCAAAAGAAACTGTTTTACCAAATCCCAAGCTACTGAGGTTTTATCAGAACTTGACCAACTTAGCAGAAGTGAAATACTCTGTGCTAGCCTGCTCTAGCTTGTCATGTGGGAGACGGGAAATACCTGGCTCCCATCCCTACTAGACATCCTTTTTCGCCTAAGACTAGGGTTGGGCTGGGTGGAGGATTGAGTGCTGATTGTAAAGGTAACAGCTCAGGGACACAGGCTGATTAAAAGCCTGAGTCCCAATCATAGGACTATAGAATGCTTCCCCTGCCCTCACACCTTACCACTACATGACTAAAGGCCTATCCAGCAGAGTTTCTTTTACGTGGTATATCATTTTCAATCTGCAACCAAAAATTACAAGGCGTAATAAAAGGTAAACATACACACACGTGTGTGCGCACGTGCACGCACATACACACACACACACACAGTATGAAGAGAAAGAGCAAACATTAGAACCAGACACAGATATGACAGGAATGTTGGAATTATCAGACTGAGAATTTAAATAACTAGTATTAATGTGCCAAAGGCTCTACAGAAAAAGTAGACAGCATGCAAAACATAGGGGTAGTGCAATAAGAGAGATGGAAATTCTAAGGAAGAATTAAAGAAAAGTAAGAAGAATTAAAAAGAATGTAACAAATGAAGAATGCCTTTGATGGGTTCATGAGTAGACTAGACACTGCCGAGAGTAAAAATATAAACTTGAGCATGTGTCAATGGAAACCTCCAAAATAGAGAAGGAAAAATCAGAATGGAATATTCAAGAATTGTGGGATGACTATGAAAAATGTAACATATATATAAAATGGGAATAGAGAAAAGCAAAGCAGAAATATTTGGAGCAATAATGTCTGAAAAATTCCAAAAATTAATGGCACCAATTAAAAGAGGTTATAAGAGCAGCTCAAAAAGAAGATGCTACATTTTCTGCAAGAAATTCTCTTCAAATATAAAGACATATACAAAGGTCTAATGTTCAGAATCTACAAGGAACTTAAACAAATTTACAAGAAAAAAAAAAAAAACCCATCAAAAAGTGGGCAAAGGACAGGAACAGACACTTCTCAAAAGAAGATGTTTATGCAGCCAACAAACATATGAAAAAAAGCTCAACATCACTGATCATCGAGAAATGCAAATCAAAACCACAACGAGATACCATCTCATGTCAGTCAGAGTGGTGATTATTAAAAAGTCAAGAAACAACAGATGCTAGCGAGGCTGTGGAGAAATAGAAACACTTTTACGCTATTGGAATGTAAATTAGTTCAAACATTGGAACACAGTGTGATGATTCCTCTAAGATCTAGAACCAGAAACACCATTTGACCCAGCAATCCCATTACTGGGTATATATCCAAAGAAATAGAAATCATTCTCTTATATAGATACATGCACACATATGTTAATTGCAGCTCTATTCACAATAGCAAAGACATGGAATTAACCCACATGCTCACCAATTATAGACTGGATAAATGAAATATGGTACATATACACCATGGAATACTATGCAGTCATAAAAAGGAATGAGCTTATGCATTTTGCAGGGACACGGATGAAGCTGGAAGCCATTATACTCAGCAAACTGACAGATGGAATAGAAACAGGCAGATGGAATTATACGGAGCAGACCCTAGAAGTTCACTGACACTTTAAGGCAATTATATTTACCAAAGAATCATATAGCAACCCTATAGAAAAGACTCTTTTCTATAGAAGTGTTGCCTTTCAGAGCTTTAGCTATAATCTGTCCTCAGTTTCTTTCCCAAGCACCATTAAACTGCACCCTCTTTCCTAATAACACTACTTCCACGTTATATCCAGCTACCGGTGGACTGCATGCCACTGTATTTGGATTCGCTTTCTATCAGGAATAACAAAAATTCTATGATGTTAACCATCAAATAATTATAACATTTTCTTTAATTTGTGTAAATTAATGTTGATTATTTTCATGGAAAATAACTTTTTCAAAATGGCCGTACAGTAGTTTTTTAGTCATGGGAAAATAAACAAGAAAAATGTGTCAGAGTAAAATATGAGAAGGTATTTTATGGATGTTTGTAACTGAGTGAGGAAAATTAGAAGAGCAATATTGAAAATATGCAGTTAAAACACAAAGACACATAAGCACAAATACTCGCACAGAGAAGTTTACAGCTTAAGAACTGACAAAAGATCTTATGAAATACAGTGTTGCTCATTAGCAGAGAAACTGAGAAGAGTAATGAGTGAGGTTTGAAGAGTAGGTCATAAAAGAACATATCTGACACCAAGGCACAATGAAACACAATTAAAATGTTCTCAAGACAATTCGTAAAAGGATGAAATGTATTGCACCAAGTTTTACGGCCTAATAAAACTAAAATGTACCTTCACTGTTGGAAAGGTTTATGAAGAGGAAGGAAAGACAAGGTGATATAAACAGGCGGTTTTTATGGTTTCTGAGGTACTATCTGAAAGGACAGATGAGCTCTTCTTCATTTATAATATAGTGGACACATACTGGAATAAAAATAGTGGGCTTGAGTTATTTTAAGACCAGAGCTAAATATTATATCTACACTGAACTGAAATTTTTAAAAAATCAAAATTAAAAACTATGCCATTCCGTGTAGCAAGCTACCTTAAGAATTTCCATCCACAATTACCCTAAGGCATTTATTCCTTTCTTTGCAAAATAAATAGATACTGGATGGGTAGATAGATAATTCATTGCTTTTTTCTCAGAAAAAATGTTTTCTAGTAAAACAAGTAATAGAGAATAGAAAATAAAATTAGTACATATATTTATATCTGTGCATGCAAACAACTATAATTACCATTATGTCATTAATATAATAATTTAATGGTAACTTAATATTATATTATTATATCACCATATTATTACTATTATGCTATTGAGCCACGTACTGTTTGATAGAACTGGCCCATTGTTTAACTGCATTTACTCATAAAAAAAAACAGAGCTATAAGTTATAATATATTTATGATGTGTAATAGATTCATATAAACAGAACATAAAAGAATTGGCATGTTGTAGTAGAGGTCTCACTCCCTGTTTACTTATTAACAGTTTAAAGTCATGTGAGTGTATGGGTTTAAATATGCTAATTATTAAATCTGTCCTCCTATCAGTCCTACTTATCTGCTTATAGTTTCGGTGGTGACAATGTGATATTGCTTAAAATGTGAATTTTGTCTCTTTTAATTAT
Source organism: Symphalangus syndactylus (assembly GCF_028878055.3). NCBI lineage: Eukaryota > Metazoa > Chordata > Mammalia > Primates > Hylobatidae > Symphalangus > Symphalangus syndactylus. The sequence continues at coordinate 84,447,487 of NC_072438.2, read as the reverse complement.
AAGTTTTAGACTTTCCAGTACTATGGTTCATATTGAATTTTGGTGGAGTGACGTAACAGGGAAAGAACTGTTCAGTTGAGATATAAAACACTACTTTCCGAGACTTGTATTCTAAACTCATACAATGGAGTTGCCAGCTTGGTTTCTGGTCATTAGCAAAACGAATGGAGAAATAACATTGTAAGCTAACATAACCCAGACCAAGTCATTATGCTTTTTCTTGTGTATAGCCATTAATTTTAAAACATAGCAAGTTTTTATGGGTTAAATTTTGCCTCCAAAAGGTATATTGAAGTCCTAATTCCCAGTATTTTAGAATATGAGCTTATTTGGAAATAGTGCCATTGAAGACGTAATCAGTTAAGGTGAGATGAGGCCATACAGGAGTAGGGTAGGCCACGAACCCAATGTGACTGGCTTCCTTTTATAAGGACAGAGTGACAGGCAAGAAGAGAATACGTGCGATGACAGCAGTGGTGACTGAGGTGCTGCAGCTGCTAGGCAAAAAATGCCAACCATTTGCCAGCAACCACCAGAAGCTAGACAGCTAGAAATGAGTGTCCCTTACAGGTTGGCCTTGTCAACACTTTGACATTGGGCTTACAGCCTTCGGAATTGTGAGAATACAAATTTCTGTCATTTTATGCCTTCTAGTTTGTGGTCCTCTAATATTGAAGCCCCATTAGCATGGAGATAGTGGATAGTTCAGCCGTAGTTCATGTCTCGGCTAATGTAGGTGACCGAGGAGAAGGCGGTTGAGGTATCTGGTATATAATGTATAGCTTTGTAATAACAGCTCTGGGAAACTAATACACAAGTGTTTAAAATTTGTATACATCAAATTCATTATTCATTAAAAATTGGAAAAATAAAGTAATTTTCTAAGACAATAATTTTGTTACTGATGACATTGCAATTAATGAAGAAACTAATTTATCTGAAATATTATTCCACTAGTGTAGAAAACGTCCTGATTTTCAGTTGATTTAAATATATATATATATTACTATTGCACAACACTCTGAGTGCAATAAAAACATAATTGAGTTTTATTTTTATGTTAGACTTTCTTTTTTATAAAAGAAATCTTGGGAGGCCGAGACGGGCAGATCGCGAAGCCAAGAGATCAAGACCATCCTGGCCAACATGGTGAAACTCCATCTCTACTAAAAATACAAAAATTAGCCGGGCATGGTGGCGGGTGCCTGTAGTCCCAGCTACCTGGGAGGCTGAGGCAGGAGAACTTCTTGAACCCAGGAGACAGAAGTTGCAGTGAGCCAAGATCCATGCCACTGCACTCCAGCCTGGGCGACAGAGTGAGACTCTGTCTAAAAAAAAAAAGAAAAAGAAATCATAGTAGATTAGAGTTCAAGATATCAAGATATAATATTTAGACATTGTTTATTTAAAGGAAAATAGAAATTAGTTACATATATTTTTTTCTTCTAGCCTTGTAATGCCAAGTCTTCAAAGTCACTCTTTAGTTATTCCAGATAGCAACATAGTTTAAATACTCCTGAGGTTTTCCTCAGACAAATGCTTTGCCTCATTTAAAAAAATTAATTGATTGTAAAAAACAAAACAAAACAGGCCGGGCGCGGTGGCTCACGCTTGTAATCCCAGCACTTTGGGAGGCCGAGGCGGGCGGATCACGAGGTCAGGAGATCGAGACCACGGTGAAACCCCGTCTCTACTAAAAATACAAAAAAAAATTAGCCGGGCGTGGTGGCGGGCGCCTGTAGTCCCAGCTACTCGGAGAGGCTGAGGCAGGAGAATGGCGTGAACCCGGGAGGCGGAGCTTGCAGTGAGCCGAGATTGCGCCACTGCACTCCAGCCTGGGCGACGACAAAGCGAGACTCCGTCTCAAAAAAAAAAAAAAAAAAAAAAAAAAAAAAAAAAACCAAAACAAAACAAATAGGAGTATACAAAATGCAGAAGCATGTTTATGAGTTATGGTTATTTTCATTGCTCTATCCTTCAAATCACTATGGCTCAGTTTAATGGTACCTGAAACCCAGATGGTTATGGACACGATACTCAAGATGCATCTGCTTCACTTGTTTACTCAGAAACCCAGACCAACAGAGGTTCTGTTGTCTTTGGAACATGACTCCCAAAGTCAACCAAGAATATTAAATCATCAGGTTACCTAAGTTGATGGCAATCCTTGCAAAGTCCCTCTTTTTTTTTTTTTTTTTAACAACATGTGTACCACTTGTTGTCATGAGTACTTTGAGAGAATGACTGGTCCAGTTTGAACAGAAGAGTTAAACAAATGAGACAGAATTCCTCAGTATATCTGGACTTGAAGTTCTTCAAGCAAGCTCTTTATTTCCCTAAAATCTGATGAAACTGTGAAACAAAAAGACAAAAACCCTCACACACAAATCTTATAAAATATGGAATGGGGCCAGGATTTTTGCAATTAAAACTCCCCTTAAAAAAGAGTTGACCCCCTTGGTAAGGTTCCTTTCTTTAAGTGGAGAAGTTCTTCATCAGACCCTTATTTTGTTCCCTGGAAGTCATTTTACATCCATTATCCACCCTGGCTAAATGTAAAGTGAATGTTTGGTAACAGCCCTTCTTTGGTGTGCTACGATTTTTCTACAGATCTACAGTTTTTCAGCCTGTTTTTTCTACATGCAAGTGTAGGCCCAAGTGTTGTTTTCCTGCTTGAATTGCCTAAGGTTATTTTAGTCCTAGTTTTACGATTCTTTGGTAAATATAATTGCCTAAAAGTGTCTGTGAGCTTCTAGGGTCTGTTTCCATACAATTCCATCAGCCTCTTTCTATCTCCAGACTTTTTTCCTATTCACCAAATCACTATCATCTACTTATCTTTCTTTTTTACAAATAACCACAGCAACTTTGAGACTCATCTCACTTTGTCCTATAGTTGAAACACTTTCTTCAACTGAAATGTTTTATTGGTTGCTATGGTTTGGCTGTGTCCCCACCCAAATCTCATCTTGAATTGTAGCTCCCATAATTTCCATGTGTCGTGGGAGGAACCTGGTGGGAGGTGATTGAATCATGGGGATGGGTCTTTCCCATGGTGTTCTTTTGATAGTGAATAAGTCTCATGAGATCTGATGGTTTTCTAAAGAGCAGTTCCTTTGCACACATTCTATTGCCTGCTGCCATGTAAGATGTGCCTTTGCTCCTCCTTTGCCTTCTGCCATGATTATGAGGCCTCCCTAGCCATGTGCAACTGTGAGACCATTCAACCTCTTTTTCTTTATAAATTACCCAGTTTCAGGTATGTCTTTATTAGCAGCATGAGAATGGTCTGATTCACTGGGTATTGTTACTCAAAACCATTTTAGACAGTGTTTGTAATTGGGCCCAGCAGGACTCATCCTTTTCAGTTACCATGCCTTTGAACATTGAAGTTTCTATGTATTCCATTTGATTATTGTTTAAAACCCAATCAGCTCCTACCTGTGCTCATTTCTTATTCATAATACCTTGCCAAAGGCAAATGACAACAACATTCTGGTTCCTTCCAATCACTTCATGCAGAGATACACGCTTAAGTGCATTAGGTCTGTTTTCTATGGAATCTCACTTTATAACATAGACAATTAGTCTGGCCATTAAGGAATTATTGCATATTTATATTTTCATAAAGGCAACAAACCATTTTAAGACAACAATGACTGACTTCTTACTAGACGCAATAATACAAGCTCAATAAATATTTAGTTAATAAATGAATTCCTTTCTTTCATTTGTAATTTGAAGAATGTTGTCAGTTTTTCATAGTCTACCCCAAGAAAGATAATTTTATTTTACAGAGAAATTTAATAGAATAAGTTCATGTTTCATTGTTATTTAAAGACCCATATTAGAATTACATAGTTTGAATTTTATTGTACCCACTTCTCATTCCAGATTTTTTTTTCTCTAATTATAAAACGAACATAATAACTTCAAAGTGTTAGTGACCAAAGAGTATTCCAAAACATGGAGTGAAACATCAGTTTTCTACAAAAAGCAACTCATTTTTAGACTGCAAGAGGTGTGTGAATTCTCAGGAAGGGTATTCTGGCACTGTCTAAATTTCTATTTCTCTTCACGTTATTTATTCCATAGGCCAAAGTTTTTTTTTGTGACTACATAAATAAATGCACCTGTATTTTTTTCCTTGTGTAATTAAATTGTCATTTCATATGCAGCGTGAGTGCCCACTTTCCTTTACGTGTTCCAAGGCCTTGTATCTTTGTGTATATCTTAATATTCACGTTGACTGTTGAACTGTTCCTCCTTGTCTGTATTAACGAACCATGTGATTATCCAATTACATGTAATGAAGAAACATTTAAATCTGTGATTCTATAAACAAACATTTTAAAATGTCAACCACAAAGATTGTAGAAATCCTCTGTTGTCTGTTAAATATTGTAGAAATAGTGTGCTGTAAAATGTTGAGATATATGTTTTCATAAAGTGTTGCTCATGTTGACAGTTTTATGAGTTAACATTCCATAGCCTTCCTGATATCTGACAGTTATATTTATTCATGCTCCATTCAGTTTGATACCAGAAAAAATTTCTTCTATTGATGAATGTGTGTGCCATGTTCCCATTCCTTAGAAAGGGTGACAATGCAAAAACTATTGAAACTACAATACCATATTTTTGGGTGTCATCGTTTTTCGTGATCGACTTCCAGTTTTGTTGTGTTCTGTGGAATCAAATGGGGAAGGATGTGTGTGTTTGTTAAATGCATATGATCTGAGGATCATTTTTTACTGGTATATGTGACAAAATTCAGTTTTAAATTATCTTCCATTTCCTCACAGTTATGATTTATGGCTCCAAATAATGCCAGAACTTTTGGCAATTTTCTTTTGTCTATATATATTTTTTATAAAGTTAACTTTTTAATAAAAAGCTTCATATTAAGTCCATGTTGGAGTTGTGAGTCATATATATATATATATCTCCTGATAAAATACATGGTTCTCAAGATATTTAGTCAATTCAGTTATCTCATGTCAGTCTTCATATTTCAAAATGAAAGAATCTTCGAAATGTAAGCATACAAATCACACATATGAAACATCTAAAAAAAGATCTCAAAAATGTATACAGAGAGTTTTATTGTCAGTAAAGACGGAGCAAGCTCACTCCAGCCTATTAGTCCTACTCTTTGCAACAAAAAACTGGATTCTGGAATGCTAATAATAGCAAGCAGACTGGGACAAAAAGTGAAAACTGAAGAAAGACCTGCATGCTGGTGAATTTCCCATTTTTTCCCATCGTGTATCTCCTAAGTATGGCTAAACTGAAGGAACTTTGAAGTATATGTGCACAACAAAAACTGCAATTTAAACAGTAAGCTGGAGAGTTTAGGGTAAAATTTTTTTTCTCCCTGTCCTACTCCAAGGACAGCATCATTTATTAAACTGCACTGCTAAAGTCTTGCTGCAGACAGCTAACACCTGATACAGAACAACTGCATCTCTGGCCAGAAGGACCAGGTAGAGGTGTCTATATTGTTCAAAACGTGTGGGAAGAGTCCTGCTATTTTTCTCCCTCTTTTCTCTTGCTACTTTGCTCAGAGTAAAACTACATTCCTCTGGAAATTTGCAAAGAAGTGGACTTAAGGGAATTAAGACTCAGAGAAATCTTTGTTTTGAACTAAAAAAATCAAAACAAATGGCCCTTGGCTTCTGGAGGTTGTCAAGGAAAAACTGGTGAGAGGAAAACTTGATCCTTTGATCCTGCAATTTTGTGTGTGAACCCATAAGAATCTCAGACTTACTCTTGAACTTGTCATTCACACAAGAGCCTCAAAGAAGCATTGCAAAGCTTGAGAACTAAGTATTCTATGAACCGTGTTTAAAATATGACATCCCACAGAATTATCCAGCGCATGGACAGACTTGTACAGCTCATAAGCTAATAATGTTTTCTACATTTTTTAAAAGGCTGTAAAGCAAGCAATCCAGCAAGTTTGCAAACAGACAATTAATATGCAACACAGACCACATGTGATTCACAAAACCTAAGATATTATATAGTCCTTTACCCAAAAACAATGCTGATCCCTGATAGCCATTGTCCAAATCCAATACTAACCCCTAAACAGCATGTGCACAGGGTGGCACAAAGAGCAGAGCATACTAACTTCAATTTGAATTGTAAAGACTAGTTACGCATCTCGCAAGTTCTAGAGCTATCAATTAAACAAAATAACAAGAGATACAGGCAGCACACTATTGTCTATATGGTCTATGCACAATTGTATACACAACCATAATCAAATCTCAGTAGGATATTTTGCAGATATTGATAAGCTGTTTCTAAAATTTATATGGAAAGGCAAAGGGAATATAATCCTCAGAATAAAGGAAGGGCATATTTTTTGGACTCACATTCTCTGATTTGAAAACCTACAATAATGCTACAATTATCAAGTCACAGGTAAATATGACAGAATAGAGAGCCCGGAAATAGATCCAAACAAAGATGATCAGTTAATTTTTGACAAATATGAAAAGAAAATTCAATGAATAGACCACTGCATTCAAAAATGGACTGTGATGTTGGTAGGTACAAGTATCAAAAATATGAATGTTGATGTATACTTCACAATTTATATGATAATTACTTGAAAATGTATCACCATCATCAGATAAATGCAAATCAAAGCTATAATGAGATGTTATCTCACACCAGTTAAAATGGCTTATATCCAAAAAACAGACAATAAAAAATGCTGGTGAGAATATGGAGAAAAGGGAACACTTGTACACTCTTGGTGGGCATGTTGATTAGTACAGTCACTATGGAGAACAGTTTGGAGCTTCTTCAAAAAACTAGAAACTGAGCTAGCATACGATCCAGCCATCCCACTTCTGGGCATATCCCCAAAAGAAAGAAAATCAGTATATCGAAGGCATAGTGTTTGTTGCACCACTGCTCACAATAGCTAAGATTTGGAAGCAATCCAAGTGTCCATCGACAGATGAATAGATCAATTAAATGTGGTACATATACACAATTTTGTACTATTCAGCCATAAAAAAGAATGAAATCCAGTTATCTGCAGCAACATGGATGGAATTGGACATCATTATGCTAAGTGAAATAAGCCACGCACAGAAAGACAAACACTGCATGTTCTCACTTATTTGTGGGGTCCAAAAATCAACACAATTGAAATAATGGGCATAGAGAGTAGGAGGATGGTTACCAGAGGCTAGGAAGGGTAGTGGGGATCTGGGGTGGGGGAGGTAGGGATGGTTAATAGGTACAAAATATAGGAAGAATAAATAAAATCTACTATTTCATAGCACAACAGGGTCACTATAGCCAATGATATTATGTTGGTGCTAAAGTAATTGTGCTTTTGCTGTTGAAAGTAACGGCAAAAACCACCATTACTATTGCATCACCCTAACATCTTAAATAACATTTTAAAATAACATAAAGAATGTAACTGGATTGTTTGTAACTCAAAGGATAAATGTTTGAGGGGACGGGTACCCAGTTCTCCATGATGTGTTCATTTCAGGTTGCATGACTGTATCAAAGCATCTCATATACTCCATAAATATATATATACCTACTATGTACCCACAAAAAAATTAAAAATGAAAAAAGAAATGCATTATGAAGCAACATGTAGAATGTAAAAGTGTAAAACTTCTAGAAGAAAAATTGGTAAAAACTCTTGAGTTTTTTTAGCAAAGTTATCTTAGATAAGATACCCAAAGCACAATCCCAAAGACCACATTATTAAATGGACTTCTATGATTATCAAAAACTTTTGCTATGCAAAAACAACTCTAAGAGTACAAAAAACAAGTATGTGTATCCAAATATATAAAAAATTCAAAACCCAGAAATTAGAAAACAAACAATTCATAAATATTGGACCAAAAATTTAAATAGCCACTATACCTAAGAAAATATAAAGATGGCAAATAAGCACATGAAAATTGTATCATCATTGGTAACTAGGAAAATAGTAATCAAAACTGTAATGTGATGTCACTATACACCTATTAGAATGGCCAGAACAATGTATATGTTGTTGTTTTTGCTTTTGAGATGATGTCTGATGTCTCACTCTCCCACCCAGGCTGGAGTGCAGTGATACGATCTCAGGTCACTGCAGTCTCCACTTCCCAAGTTCAAGTGATTCTCCTCCCTCAGCCCCCAAGTAGCTGGGATTACAGGCATGCACCATCATGCCTGACTAATTTTTGTATTTTTAGTAGAAATGGGTTTCACCATGTTGGCCAGGCTGGCCTCTAACTCCTGACCTCAGGTGATCCACCTGCCTTGGCCTCTCAAAGTGCTGGGATTACAGGTGTGAGCCACCGCGCCCAGCAGGAACAATGTATTTTTATGTGTGATGATAATAAGTACTGACAAGGATACGGAGCAATCAAAACTCATATTTCTTATGAAAACACAAAATGCTACTATACACTTTGATAAAGGCTTTCACAATTAATTATAGACTTAAAAGTGCATTTACATGAACAACTCATCCTACTCCTAGGTATTTAGAGAAAGGAAATAGAAACTTATGTTCACACAAAGCCTGCAATAGTTATTTACAGCAAGGTTGCTCATAATCATCAACAACTGAAAACAAGCTTGTGAATGGCTATACAACGTATGGTACATTTGTACACTGAAATGCTGCTTGATAATAAAAAGAAGGTGAAGATTGATGTATACAACTACATGTATAAACTTCCGATGCATCATTCTAAATAAAAAAATGCTAGATTCATACTTTGTAATTTTATTCATATGGCATTCTGGAAAAGGGGCAGCTACATGGGACAAAAACAGATCGATTGTTGCCAGAGGTAAGGCTGGGTTCAGGAGACGACTATAAAGGGATAATAATAAAAAATTCCAGAGGGCAATGAAACTGCTCTGTATCTTTATTCTGGTGGTAATTATACAACCCTATGCATTTTTCATAATTCCTAGAACTATTAATCAAAAAGCGGACATTTATCTATATGCAACTTTGGAGCTAAATTTTACAAACATAAGGAAGATAGACATGGCCTCCCATCATTCTCATAAGGTTAGGAATACTAAATCATCCCTATTTAAAAACTGGAAAAAAAAACTGAGGCTTTCATTGGTGTCATAGTGAGGACATACCTGGCAGAGCAGGTGTCCACCTTTCCAGCTTCACATGGGTTTCAATTAATTAATTGTGTTTATTTTTAGAATAAACATGTTTGTTATGGAATTTATATTTTCTTCTGACCACAAATGTAAGACTCTGCTACAGAAAATTTAGAAAATCTAGGCAAATCGAAAAGAATTAGAAAACAATTGTGTGCCACCACCCAATATTGTATATGGAAAGAAGAGTGGCAGAAGAGTGAAACTATGACCAGCATAATCAACGTATTATTTTTCACGTTAGCTTGGGGACAGAATGACCATTGTAGATTACAGGGCATATTTCAGGGACATTGTCGATGTGGTTGGCAATGCAGAACATATAGGCGGCAAAACAGGACTCGTTCAGTCAGCAGAACAGGAACCCCACCATCTCATGGAAACACCGGCTATATTTACTTATCGCTCCATCAAGCAGATTTACTGAATTATGTGTAATTTCTGACAGAGTATATTAGAACAAAAGATTGTGATACAGATTGAAACTTAGAGTAAAATGTTCCTTTACTTTTAGTACGTTGTTCCGAAGCTTTATTTCACAGAGACAGCACAGGCAAAAGTGAAAGACAGGCTGTTCACTCTCCACTCTTTAAATGGCGTCCACTTCTTCTTTCTTGTATACGCTAATTGTACTCTAAGTCGGTGCAGGGTACAAATGTATTTGTTCAAAGAAAGAGAAGCAACATAGAATTAATAAATCACATGACACATACAGTTCTTTCTTTCCTGATCAGACACAGTATTTTCAGTGCTGTGACTGGTTGGGTGGTATCTTCTTGCTTTGTTTTGTTTTTTCCCCAATTGTCCTGAGATAGTCCTGGAATCTGAACTGATCCCAACCATTATTTGCTGCCAGCAGAGGGCAGCAGAAGGCTTCCACAGGCCGACTTGAAAGAAGGCTTCTAAGAGCTAAGCATGAGAGGGTCAGATTAGCAAATAAAAACCCCATCAAGACCAGGGACACTGACATTTGAGGAGGTAAAAGGCACTGCGACAAGAATTATGTGGCATATGCAAGCACAAGCTAATAGTCACAGAGGGGTGGTTCAGTCGCATAAAGGACTTGATGGATTTATTCGTTCATTCTCCCACCGAATTATGTATTCAGCACCATCCACCCTGGCTACAGTTTCTTCATTTACTGACTGTCTATAGTGCTGATAACAAGCTCATAAGATATATGAAGACTGCTTAGTGCTATTTGCAAAATATCACTGCAGGTTTTTCTTTTAATTCTAAAATCTCTCAAAATATAAGACAGGACTATTTGATCATCGCATTTTAGGAAAATAATAGCCACCACGATCATTAAACCAACTCCCTCTATACAGGTGCACACCAGTTGTAAATAGTAGTCTAATTCCATGTATCTTAAATGTAAAAGAAGTGTTTTTCTTAGAATTAAAGAAATGTACTAAGACTCACCTAAGTGCTAGGCATATACCCACAATATTAAATGAAGGTGAATCATTTACCACACAAGCATGTAAAAGTGGGGAGCCCACAGCCAGGACAGGAACAAACAATGCCTTCTGGCAAGTTTCACTGAGACTTGAAAGATGAATTATCATAAGGTAAGAGTTTAAAAGGTTGAGCTAGGACAGAAAACTCTGCTGAGAGATGAAGAATTCCCAAACAAAGAAACTGCACATGCAAATCTTCTGACACAGGCAAAAATATGGAACACTCAAAAAACAGAATGCAATCCAATGAGGCTGAGCAGAGAAAGTGATGTGGAGGAATTTATGCAATGAGACCAGGGAAGTAGATCCAGAAAGAAGCACATGGGGTCTCGTGGGCTTTGTTAAATATTTTGGAGTTTATTATAATGCCATTTGGAAACTATTAGATGGATTCAGCAGAAGGAAAGTAAACAATATAAAACTAGAGTAAAGCACTGTGTTTTCAAACAAAGAGCAAACACTTGGGGACCACCATAATTGGGTGTGAAACTTGGCTCTACCACTTACAGACTCTACGGCCTTGGCCGAATAACTATATTTTTTCATGTCTAACACCTAACAAAATAAGTAGCAAAAAGAAGTCAGAATTCATACCCAGGTGTGCGTGTGTGTGTATGTGTGTGTGTGTGTGTGTGTTCACGTGTATATACAGAGTCATAAAATCTATGATAATAATTGTACTGTGAGTGGCATCAAGTGCAGACCTTAGCCATATAATTCTTTTGTTTATTTATTTATTTAGATAGAGTCTTACTCTGTCACCAGTGCTGGAGTGCAGTGGTGCGATCTCAGCTCACTGCAACCTCTGCCTCCCGGGTTCAAGTGATTCTCCTGCCTCAGCCTCCCTAGTAGCTGGGATTACAGGAGCTGCCACTTCGCCCAGCTACTTTTTTGTATTTTTAGTAGAGACGGGTTTTCACCATGTTGGCCAGGCTGGTCTCAAACTCCTGACCTCGTAATCTGCCCGCCTCGGCCTCCCAAAGTGCTGGGATTACAGGCGTGAGCCACTGCGCCCAGCCAGTCATATAACTCTTAAAGTGTCAGGTGCCAGAGGCCAACTTTAGATTTTTGTCAACATCTCTCTTACAGGTGTGGATAAGTAAAACATAACACAACTACAAATTAATAACAGCAGTGATCCTTTTTTGCTCAACCAAGACCTCAGCAATTATGGTTGAAAAAAAAGATCACTGTGGAATGACTCTTAGCAAACTACACATGGGATCTGAGAATATAAATCTGTATGGCATAGAGTAGGAGGACTTGAGTAGGTGTCTATCTCTGGAACAAAACTGTATAGTAAAACTCTCTACATCAATGTTAGCATACCTGTTTCAAAAATCAAGACAACAGGCAAATTCAAGGAGTGTGGAAAGTATTGAGATGACTAAAGAAGGATGGAAGTAAAATTGAGAACAGACACATTACAAAGCCAATCTTATATACAGGTTTTAATAAGACTAGAGCTTTGGTGGCCAGACGCGGTGGCTCACGCCTGAAATCGCAGCACTTTGGGAGGCCGAGGCAGGTGGATCACAAGGTCAGGAGATTGACACCATCCCAGTTAACATAGTGATACCCCGTCTCTACTAAAAATACAAAAAATTACCCTGGCGTGGTGGTGGGCGCCTGTAGTCCCAGCTACTCGGGAGGCCGAGGCAGGAGAATGGTGTGAACCCAGGAGGCAGAGCTTGCAGTGAGCCAAGATCACGCCACTGCACTCCAGCCTGGGTGACAGAGCGAGACTCTGACTAAAAAAAAGACTAGAGCTTTGGAACATGTATACAAGGTCACATTTATTACCCTTTTTTCGCAGACAGCTGAATACTACTACTAATACAACAAAATCCACTAATTCTAGAAATTTAGACACACACACCCTTTAACAAATGCTTTATTAATTTATTTGTATAACTTCAAATACATTATCGATGAGTTTTTCTGCCATGATTATATTATTATATGGTATTAAAAAGCTAATGAACTGGTAGCACCAACTCAAACTATTACATTTACAGCATTAAAAAGATAATTTCTCTAATTGAGGTAAATAGCAAAATAGTTTTAGATTGCTTATCATAAAAACAATGATCAAAATGAAAAGAAAAAGTTATTCCAATCAATTTTAAGCCAAAACTATTGTGTGTGTGTGTGTGTGTGTGTGTGTAGTAATAATGGTAGTTGTAGTTGCTGTCATAGCAGTAGAGGTTGCGTTGTAGTAGCAGCAACAGAGTGGCATCCTTAACAATGGTTAAATCAGAGATAGGGTTTGGAGACAGAGGGTAGAGTCACAATTGTACATGGTCAAATTTAATTGCCCTGGATTGGAAATTAATACACCAATTCCCAGCTCAATACAACAAATTTTTTTCAACAGCACAGACTCAGAAGATATTTAATTTAATATCTAATTGGAAGCAAATGTCACTGCTTATACTCAAATAACATGTCCAAATTTAAGAGAACAATGCCTAGTTCCTAATATACAACCCACCTTTTGTCACCTGAAATGTTTTACTGAATTGTTTGAACCTTGGTGTAAATGGGAGTTGCTAAAAAATAGATTAGAGAACTTTATAAGCAGATATAATAATAGGTTAGAGAACTGTGTAAGTATGACCTATTAGGTTCTTAACTATGAGCTGACTGCAAAGTTATCCAAGAAGTAGAGTGTAACCTCTAGAAAGAGAGAAAAGGTCTGACTGATTTTCTGTATCCTCATGGGACATGAATGTACTTGTGTGTGTGTGTGTGTGTGTGTGTGTGTGCGTGAATATACTTAAAATCATGTAACAAGACTTAACTTTTTATCATGGAACAGTAAAAGCAATTAATCTTCCATGTACCACAAAATAAACCTTAATCAATGCTTAAAAACTGTCTCACAGACCATATTATGTGACTTTACAATTAAACAAGGTAATAATTAATACAAACCAGAAGAGCAATAAAACAAACAAAAAGTAAACCTATTCAACTATATATTTGTCCCAAGCCTGCAAAAAACATATTGGACCCAAAAGTACATAAAATTTAATTAAAAACAACTAATTTATCTATTAACAACAATAACGATTTCACAAGACCTAAAATGTTCAAAGCTGTACTCAAAGGAAAAAATTATACTATTGAGAAAATTTTATTTGTGAAAGCATACTTTTGTTATTATGCTAGACACTGAAAGAACTAAAAAATTAAAATAAGTAATATATGATAGTAAACAATATATAAATAAAGCAGGGATCAACAAAAATGAAAGTTGGAAGTCATCTGATATAACAAACTCAAAAAATAAATAACCACTAGAATTTATAAGTAAAACCAAAGACTGGCTCTTTGAACAGAATAATAATCAACTGATTGTAAAGAAGAAATGAGAATAATTAATATACATTAAGGAAATCAAGAAATATATTGAAGTAGTGGTATCATTTCAACAGTGATTACTCAGAGGAAATAGTGAGTGTTTTTCAGTTTACCAATGCATTGGAAGTTGGAAATGAAATTGTTCAAAGCCTTTGTATTGTCTTAAGTGATGAGTTTTCAAATAAGAACAATAAATATATTCTCTCTTTGAAAATTGTCAATCTGCTAATTTCATATGGACGAATTTAAAAAAATTGTAGGTAATAATTGAAAAGTGGTGTAAAACGTAATACTTTACTACGAATTGAAAATCGAGTGATTTAAAACACGTTATTTTAAATTTTAATTTGTCCTATATGTGTTATGCATTTGTTGCTAGTGATGTTTATGTTTGTGAGGAAGACAAAAATAATAATTTCAAACCCTTCCTAGACACTGATATAATCTAAACTTAAATGTTTATAAATTATATCTATGTTTTATATCATCTGAATTATACTTAGTTAATTATATACCAATTTATAATAATTTACTTTATTGGATAAATACAAGTTTTGATTTATTTTGGGTGAATACATTTAAAAATATTTATATTATATATTGTTCTCACCCATAAATGACAATTGATATAAATATCGATTCTCATGAATATATCATAAAGATTTTTTTAAGATGCAATGCAATGTTTATGATTAATTTAAAACATTTTTCATTGTAGCCTAAAGTGACTTGAACGATTTGGTTCTTTTCTTTCCAACTGCTTTTTTTTTTTTTTTGAGACCAAGTCTCACTCTGTCATCCAGGCTAGAGTGCAGTGGTGTCATCTTGGCTCACTGCAACCTCTGCCTCCTGGGTTAAAGGGATTCTTGTGCCTTGGCCTCCCAAGTAACTGGAATTATAGGTGTGCACCATTGTGCCCACCTAAATTTTGTATTTTTAGTGCAGACAGGGTTTCACCAGATTGCTGAGACTGGTCTTGAACTCCTGGGCTCAAGCAATCCACCTGCCCCAGCCTTCAAAAGTGTTGGGATTACAGGCGTGAGCCACCACAACTGCCCTCCAGTTGCATTTTGTATTTTCTTTACATTATTCTGTCTTTTCTAATCTTTCAGTAACTCTAATGTTTTGTATAATTTTTCATATCTAGCCATTTGTATATTTTTTGGCCTGAAATAATCTCCTGGCACATGAGATTGTTGAGTCCAATTTCAATCTTTCCTTCCAAGAGAAGACCCAAATCGTTGTGTTTTATTTGAAGTAATTGAAATATTTTCTGCCATCAAGAAAACATTTGAAAGTTATTAATCATTAGATGCTTGGTAAGAAGCATTTTAAATTAAAATTGTGCTTATTATACTTATATGATCTATTATTTATACTTATATAAGATACTCAATTCCTGTGATTATGTGTGGTGAAACTCACCACGTGTAATGTGTGCACATGTAGTATAAACAGTAGTGACTGAAATGGGTATTTGAATCAAACATCTGTGGCTTATGGAAACCACTTTCCAACACATTCCTTTTAGCACTAAAAAGAGTGAGGGAACTATCAAATTGCCCACATCCACCCAAAATAATAGTATACAATGTTGTTTTTAAGATTTCATCTTTCAAATGTTATTTGACCAGTGATACTTGACACAGTGTATGGTACTTCTAAAATATCCAGAGTGGGGGGAAGATATATCAAACATACAAAATGTAGCACCTCAGGACTGAGTGACAGTTACGGTCTTACAATTTCAGACTGGTTTCCCCTAACCATAAAATTTATAAACATTAAAAAGTGCATTGATGACTAATGAGTGATTCACAGCTCAAATGAGTGACAGTGAATAAGGGAAGACTGATAAAGCTACTTTGCATCCCCGGAAGCACTGTCCCTACAAATAATAGGAAGTGAACCAGAGAAAGGAAGAGGCTTAGCCGCAAGACATAAATGAAATGTAGTCTTTGTTATGGTTGCCACCTATTCCCATTGTCTAAGAGCTAGGTCATGAAAGGAAGAGAATACACATCGGCCGAGTTAAGCATCGGGACGCCTGCATCTGTGTGTGAGACAGGGAAGCCATCAATACCAAACTCTCAGAGAGAAATTACAAGAACAAGCTGAAAGAGGGCACATTTTTCCTCACTCACTTTGGATCTAAAAAATTCTCTTTACTTAAAAATATAAAGACATTAAAATAAACAGGAGATTTTTCAGAGGACACTGTTAAACAAATGAAATGGACAATTTTTAAAAAATTCAGGACAAAGAGAAAGTACAGAGAATGTCTGTAAGTTGCAATGACTAACTCCAAGGTGTAGTCGTACAAAGGCTACAAAAAAATAAAGTAAAGTAAAATATAACAAAGCAATTAATTGACAGAAAGTAGATCAGCAGTTTCTTGGGAGAGGAAAGGGGATGCAAGTGTAAGAGGAAGAAATTATGACTGTAGGAGCTTGAGGAAACTTGTGAGGAAGATTCATGTATTTGATACCTTGATAGTGTTGATTGATCCACTCTAGTACACATTTATCACATTACACGTGCAGATTATTGTATATCAATTATATTCCAATAAGGCTGGGGGAAAGTTAAAAACAAACAAATAGAATAGCTATCCCTTGAACAGAGTGTCCAGAGAAGCGAATATAGAGACCATTCTGAAGGGTATGTGTGGTGGGAACAGTTTAGAAACTGATCAAACGGAGAGACGGGGATTGATTTGGGTGTATCCAAGTCTAATGTTAATAGTGACTGCTAAGTACAAATTCATTATACCGACATTTCCACTCTCTCACTTCATGCTTTACTTTTACATTTGGTCTTGGTCTTGGCAAACATTCATTCTTCTTCTCAAGGGGCACAAATAGGAAGAGAAAGAGCCTAAACTCTATTTTGAGATAATGATCATCCAAGCTCCTGGTTTCATGGCCTTAGTGGAGATAGGTTGGACTGCTGAAATGTAGTGTGGTAAATAGAAAAATCAAAGACAGTTATTTCTACATTTAAGTCATTATATATCCACTTGCAATTGTTGAACGTGGGTAAATTGTTTATCCTTTTACCATCTTGTAAGTATGGTTCTGTGTTAGTCCGTCCAGGCTGCTATAACGAAGTATCATAAACTAGATAGCTTATAAACAAACATTTATATCTCTTAGTTCTGGAGGCTGTAATGTCCAAGGTTAAGGTACTAACAGATTTGGTGTTTGACAAGGGCCTGTCACTCATAGACAGTGTCTTCTGGCTGCATGCTTGTGTGGTAAAAGGTGCATTTTTTATAAGGGCAGTATTTCCCTCATAAAATAATAGCTTCCGAAAGTCCTACATCTTAAGACCATCATCTTGGGGATTAGGATTTTAACATAAGAATTTTGTGAGGACCCAAACATTCCAACAATAGCAATATCCTTCTACCTAGAAAGGGTTATTTGTGAAGATGGAATGCTGAGCGATATGTAGAAATTCATGGAAAAAATTAGCAATCAAATTATTTGCTCTTTTCCCTTCTAGCATTTGTTTTGAAATAAAAATATCACAAATGGCAAGCCCTTATACAAAGGAAGGAATACATATTAAGATTATCCATTCTTCACAGGAAATGAAAGTAGTTATTAATAAATGTTAGGGCATGCTAACAACCATGATAGTTGAATATGATTACTAGGAAAGAAATTACAGAGACGTAAAATTTCTCTAATGAAAAAATGTATTTGAATTGGGAATTAAAGCCAAATAACCATATCAATACACATGAATAATCTTTATAGCAGGGTTTATCCATACACAGTTGTGATGTGAGAGTAAAGTTTTCAATGCATCATAAATTTAGTGCTTGAAGTTGATTAATTATAAAGATAAATTTTAAACTAAGTTAAAACTCTGGACTTAAAAACTATACAATTTTAACTTAAAAAGACAAAATAATGTTCATCATGAAGAAGTGTGGTGAGTTCAAGTCAAGAAGACCATGGGGATTCATTTCATGTAATGGATATTTTATAGACAGTTTTATTTTCTTTCAATTGCTTTATGAGAGATATTTCATTTTTCATTTCCCTTCAGTCACTTAGACAGAAAGTCTTTAAATGAATATGTAATGATTTCTGATTAATATTTTAAAGCTCTAAATATTTTAACAATTCTGACAGAGCTATGAAATAACTTCTAATTATGTTAACATGGAAAGGAAAGGGAAAAGGTAATGGAGGAAAGAACATAATATTTAACACATTGTAAGCCTATATATTCAAATTACAATAAGAAATCACTTAAACAATGTCATATGATACACTGAAAAATAACAATAACTGGTAGTATACTACAAAAGAATCATTGTGTGATAAATGTTCTTCTAATTAGATAGAAATATCCAAGTTTATTACTGATATAGTAACAAGTGCTGATGTTATTTGTCATGCACATCATTCAAGAAACGAAAATATTCTCTGTATATGTCATTGAATGAA
Organism: Symphalangus syndactylus; assembly: GCF_028878055.3. Lineage (NCBI taxonomy): Eukaryota > Metazoa > Chordata > Mammalia > Primates > Hylobatidae > Symphalangus > Symphalangus syndactylus. Next base: position 84,429,024 of record NC_072438.2, on the reverse strand, counting down.
ATATCTATAAAATGAATAAGAACTATCTCTCTGATTTAAACTATATAGAAGTTAATTAGCATTTCCTAATAATTACTAAGCATTTCAACTAATAATTCATTTTAATTATTAATAATTATAAAATATTCATGGATATTTGAGCCATTAGACAAATTGTAGGGACATACCAAGTAATATTTGTATTTCCAAGAATCAATGTAACAAAGTGATTAAGATCATGGAATTTCAGACGAATTCCCATGTTCAAATTTACTTCTGTGAATTCTGACTTTAAAATAAGAGAGAAGGCACTTAAACTTCTTGTGCCCTGCTTTCTTTTCTATAATATGAAGATAAAAATATGTACCTGATAGAAGTGTTGGGAAGATCATATTAATAAATACATAAAAGGAAACAGTTAAGTCAACACCAAGCATAGATAAAGATTAACTCCTTTTTTAATAGTACAGCTATTACCCCTGGGTTTTGGGCCAAATGAGATAAACAGTACAGTAGATGGATTTGGAAACTAATAAGTGACTTATTAATTTTCTCAATGACTGAAGCAAACTGGAAGGTGAGACAAGATGGATTTAATTTTGATCCTCTATGTATAAAAGTTACTTGTACCTAGCACTGTGGTCACAAAAGCTGTCTACAATTGCAAAATAGAAGCTAGTGATTTTATTAAGAGATTCATGTAGGAATTTAGTTTGTAGAAAATGAAATAGTTAATACATGCCAGTTAGTAAATAATCATTGCTGTCATTCTTCCCTGGGAATGTTAAAAAGATTAGTGAGGAGACTTACATTAACTAAAAGAAACACTTTCATTAGTACAATTCATACTTGATTTTTCAGTACTCATGTGTCAACAACATTATAAAGACAACATGAATCAATGTTCATTTTAGTTTAACATGATAATTTAAACTGCATTATATAAATGTTTTGGTCAGAGGAACAAATACAAAATGCAAATTATGAAGAGTTAAAATAGCTAATATATATTTTTCTCATTTTTTATTTAGCTTAATATACTTCTAGTGAATTACTGTATTAAAAAAATTTCAAATTATCATTAGTATTTATTCATAAACATGAGAAATATTTTCTGGAAATAAATTTATTGTTATGTAGTTAGTTTTCATATTTGTTCCTGCTGTGCTTCTTTAAAAAAAAAAAAAACTAAACAAACAAAACAACCACAAAATAGGAAATAAAAATTCTTCCTAAGTGTTAAAACAAGTAAAAACAGAATTTTGATTACAGCTAAAATTTTCAGAATTAATTTTAACACTACTAAAACAGTGTATCTAGTTTGAAATACAATGAAAATGACAAATAATTTAAAATATTCTAATATCAAAACTAAAAAAAAAAAGTAAAAGGAAACCAATAAAATAAATTTGGTAACATAGTATACTAAATAATGTATCCAAGGGTTATGGCTTCAGCATGAGCTTTATATTAAAATTGTTAATGAGATGTTTTACATTCATTTATTGATACTGCCTCTGAAATCTGATGTTTATTTTGCACTCAATGTCATATTTTAATTCAGAGGAGCCACATTTCAAATGCTCAGTAACCCCATTTGGCTACCAGATTGAAGCGTGCAGCACTAAAAGAACAGAAAAGAATCAGTGTTTACTAATGCAAAGTCTATTTTTTATTTCTTCGTAAAATACACAGCCCCCATTTTTGCCAAGCTCTCATTCTTAGAATTCCTCCCAGCTACTCGCTCAGAGCCTCAAAGCTGCTCTCAACTCTTTCATCTAGATAAATCATATCAGTCATGTTTTTTCAAGTCAGTCTTGCCAAGTATGGTGGTTTCCACTCATAGCTGAAAATATTCAAAGCAGAAATTAAAGGGACCTGAGTGATCATCTTACTGGTTCCTCTTATTTATAAAGGACAAGTTTAAGGACAACGTAGAGTACATGAAATATTCTACGTCATTGTGCAGTGAGTACTAGAAACAAAATAAAAACACAAACAGTATGAGTGCTGGTCTAGTGCCCTTATCAGTACATAAGCAAACTGCTGTTCATTAGTAACAATCCACTTGTCTGTTGTTCCTGATTGTCCCTAGTGTAATCATTTCCTGTTCTTACTGAAACTTGGAACTGCCTTCAACAGTTCTTCTAAACCCTACCGCACTACTTAAAGCTGGCAGCCACTAAAAAGCAACTCTTCTCTAGAGTTCTATAAGATTCACTGCATTTGAAAACAGCATGTATAGTCAATATATGAATGATTTAAACTTGTATTGTTTTTATCTCATTTTAATGAGCAAATATTTATTGGAGTGTTAACTGTTATTACTAAGATACTGTGTGTGGTAGTTCGATGAATATACAAAGGAGTAAAACAGAGTTTCAGCCCTCCAGGAAATTGTAATCTACTAATAAATAACCTGCAGTAATATAATAGAAAAAAAAGTAAAAATTTAGCACTTAGGTTATTAATATATCCTGGTAAATACAAGATTAGAGAGAACTCACTTAATGTAAATCATGTGAAATAGGGTTTTCCGATTTAAGAAATAAAAATACAGAATGTCAAATTAAATTTGATTTTTAGATAAAAAATAAGACTTTTAGTATAAGAATGTGCCATGCAATATCTGGGACATGTTCATATAAAGATTATTTTTTTTTATACAACTCAAATTCAACTGGGTATTCTGTATATTATCTGGCAAATTTATGTAAAAAACACTTAGAGGGTTGAATTGACTACAATTTCTAATTATTTTATGGCTGCTAAAAAATCATTCAAAATTAATTCAGAGAAGGCTGCCCATTTGTCAGACTTGTGCCAGGTATTTCTCAGTTCTTAATGTGATGTGTTAAGAATTATCAATATAGCATTTAGGATGACACTAATTTGAAAATGACTTCACACAAATTATGTTGAAGGAATTATAGAGATAATTTTGAAAATAAATGACCATTATTTCAACATCTGAAGGGCTGTAATGTTGAAAGGGAGTTTGTTTTATAACTTCCTATGTTTTACAAAAGAAAATTACAGAGCTTTATAAGTAATTTTTATAGTTCTTGATAAAGGTGGATAACCATGACTTATTTCAAATCACTTCTTACTGATTATTTTCTTCCTCAAGTTGATTAGTTTTTCTCTATTATTTTAAATATAATTCAGATTTATATAATAATAAATGACATTTATCAAAATTATATGGATTATTTTCCATGTGATATAAGAATCTTGGAACAATTATTTTGCTGTGAAATTATTAGATGTTACATATTTGTTAAATTTTAATAAGTTTACTATATATTTCTAAGTAAACATTAAATTGATACAATAAAATTAATAAATTTCAAAGTCAACCTTAATTTCCCTCTGTACATACAAATTCAAGTTAATTTCATCTGAAAATAGAGCAAATTTTGTCATGTCAGATAGCTTTGTAACAAAAGTTAATGAAAATACTGTGAAAAGTATATTGCAAGCATATCAATTTATTTTAAATGAAAACATCCAAGAAAAAATAATTTTTCTGAAAAACATTTATCTAAAGCAATTATATCAGATTTGGTGACAGCCATTATCCAATATTTAGGAAAACTCACAATTTTTATAAGAATATATCAGATCATTTCTTGAATGTGCATTTCTACAGTGAGTTGTTTCTCTGGAGTATATTGCCTATTGACCAGGCAGCTGGCACTATTCTGATGAGTGATAGAGCCTTTGTAATTATTTCTTTAAAAAGTGATTGATGAGAGCAGAATGGCATCTGTGGAAATTGAGCAGAAAAAGGTAGCTCCATACACTTGTATTGTAGTGAACAATTAAAGTGAGCCAATTACCACTGAATTTGATCAATTTTAATTCAGGTTTCTAGTTTCCATGATGATGCAGATGGTTCTTTATGAAATATAAGCCTGATGTCACTTGAAAACACCAATTTAGTGAATTTTAATGAATTATTTTCAGCTTGAAATCAAAGCATATTAGCACATTATTTATCTAATTCTGATACATTCTTATCTCTTGTAATCCCCCCCTACCCCGGCACCTTATTTATACACAATGAACACTCTGGAGTGCCCTGAATATGCTTATAAAGATGCTTATAATTTTGTCTAGAATTTCCTTTTATCCTTTCTTTGTCCCAAACTCTCATTAAATCTTTAGAGTGTTACACAGAGGTCACCTTTATGCATCCATCCACTCAGCCACTCATTCAGCAAATATTAAGTCTATCATTTTAATTTCATCCCAACAAGTCAGCAATTGGTTGGAATTTTGATTTCTGTGTAGATTTTTCTAGAGAATATGAAGACATTACTTATGACCATTCAAATGTGCGCTGTGCTTGTGATAGCACTTGTTATCATTGTATAACTGTATGGCACGATTTCATCATAAAACTGTATGCTGATGTCAAGTGTCCCACCTGTTCCAGGAAAATATTGTGCCAGCTCCAACAATCAAAGCCTGGTTTTTGTTTGGTCTTTTTAGTTCTCAAAGCCATTATAGTGTAGTTTAAAAGTAAATATGTGAACTATATTCACTCATGGATTATTCACCAAAAATTTTAGCACAATATTAGCTCAATCATGAAAAACAATGTCTTTCAGATATACATGAAAAATGTATAGACACAGATATGTTATTACTTGTCAGCCTTCATTAAAATGTAAGGAAAAAAACATGTTTATTAAATAAAAAGAAGTTCAAAGAATTAAGAAACTGCCGGAATTCTCTTTCTGTCTGTATTTCAAGGCCAGGTACTTTGACCTTTAAGCCATTTGATCGCATATACTGACTGACTATGGTCAAAGTTAGTTTAAAATTCTGAATTCACAATTTATTTTCTGTGTTAACATGAATTTTACACTTGTCCTCTTTAAAATGCAGCTATTTCATCTGTAAAATAGGTATAATGAGGATGAATCATCCCTAAGGTTTTAGACAGAAAGTAAAACATAATGAGAAAATGAGAAAAAACAAATGGCATATTTCTTTTATATTTTATATACTCAAATTTATATTTTACATTTAAGTTTTGTTTGAGATTACATTTATATTTTACATTTAATTAACATATTTACATATATGTTTACATGGTTTAAGAATAACTCACTTTGATTTTTAAATATTCTGACTACATGTTTTTTATTTTTATTTTAAATTCTCAGTGTGTGCCACATCTCATTTCAGCTCACTGTCTTTTTTTTTTTGCTTTAATAACAAAATCAACATTATAAAAGTATTGTTTATTTCTGTTTTATCTTGACTATTCCTTGCATATTGCTTTTTAAATTTTATTTTTATTTGTATTTGTTCTATTTTTATAATTTTAAGAAGACATTTAAGTGCTTTCCTAAGCAAAACTCGGTAAGAATAAAAAGGTATTGAGTTTTTAAAATAAAATATAGTAAGTAATTGGCCAGGCCCAAGCTTAAAATAAATATTGAAAGTGACCAAAAAGTCTTTAAAATGTGCTCTACATCAACAAGATATAAAATGTTTTCTATATACATATCATAATAAAACCAATATAATTTGACCTTGTTATAAACCCCAAATATATTAAATTGTTAATGTTCTTGTGATTATGAAAATTTTTTATAAAAGCAAAAAATCTAAATGATTTTCTTAAAAATAAGGAGAGCATGTGTATTAATAAAATGGAGTTTTAGTAAAACAACTTAAAGTTATAAATCATTATTTTGGTCACAGAGGTATTGAAAATGATTTTTCTTTATATATTATTTTAATTATAAATGTATTTTACTCCAAAATATAAAAAGTTTCCTTTTGAATATATACGTAGTGGTTTAGGAATACTGCTCATTCATATATGCCTATGGAGTAAACACTGTCATCTTTATTTTAATATTTTCTTTTCTGAAGTAGTATCTTATTTTGTTCTATAGTGCATCTATTAGATACTGCCAAAATTATTTTAAGAACAGATGTTCCCACGGGAATTATATTACCTTATTAGGAGGAATTCTCTTTCTGTCTGTATCCATGGCCATTTACTTTGATCTCTAAGCCATTTGATAGCATCTGTTTTTGATGCAGATGAAAAAAATCTCAAAGACTTGTGACATGAAAGAGTATTACAGCTTTAGAAAAGGAAACCATATGATCAGATAGATAGCAATAACAGAAATTTTTCAAATAGAAATTCAGATGTATTCAGTATATAGATTTAAAAAGTATACTTAAATATCTTTGAAATTAGAAGGGTTGATAAAGATCCATTATTTTGGTAATTATAAGTATATGTTTAGCGTTACAGTTTACAGATAAAATATATTTGATTTTGAGATTATACTGATTAACTTTAAACCTTAAATTTTGCCCAAAACACACAGACATTAGTCCTTTCTTAATAGAGCAACCAAGGGATAAGTTGAGCGTGTTTTAATCAATATTATTTATTAATAAAACTTCAGAGTGGCATCACATCATTTCACAAACTCAAGTGGTAAAGAAATGGCAAAGTCAGTTCAATATAATGTGTATATTCTTAATTATATGTCTTGGGTTTTTATTTTTTCCACTAGGACAACTCACAAGTTATTGATTTACATATGAAGATATATTTCTAGTTAGCCTGTGATCCCTAATTTTAACTGCCTATCACTCATACAATCCTCAGCCATTTTAATTTTATTTAGATATCAATGTGTACAGATCAAGCGGAACATAGTTTAAAACACTATGTAACAATGTGTTTGAATTATGTGAAGCCAAAATACAGACACAGGATTATATATCTTCTCTCCCAACCTTCACAAAATCTTTTCTCCCAAAAAACCAAACTTCAGCTGTGCCAACAGATAAATAGTCTCCTACACAAAGATATAGCAGTTCCACTGTGTCTTTTTTTTTTTTTTTTTGAGACGGAGTCTCGCTCTGTCGCCCAGGCTGGAGTGCAATGGTGCGATCTCGGCTCACTGCAACCTCTGCCTCCCAGGTTCAAACAATTCTCCTGCCTCAGCCTCCCAAGTAGCTGGGATTATAGGCACCTGCCATCATAAGCAGCTAATTTTTGTATTTTCAGTAGAGACGAGGTTTCACCATGTTGGCCAGGCTGGTCTCGAACTCCTGACCTCATGAATCCGCCCACCTTGGCCTCTCAAAGTGCTGGGATTACTGGCGTGAGCCACAGCTCCTGGCCCCCACTGTGTCTTTTAATGGTTTGAATACATCTACAGCATAGAGTTTACTAAGGAACAGCAACTTTCAATATGGACTTCATACATACTGTGTTGTTTCATGAAGAGAGTAATTGGAATTAAGATGCCATTTTTATTAAATAGTTAAATAAACTGAGAATTTAGGCTAGAGAAGAAAAGATTGGGAGTTTGGATGTGATTATATTATTTTCCAATACTTGAAACTTTGTAATCTAGGAGAGATTGCACGCTACACCGCTAATGCACAATTTTCACTCTGGGTTCCATTGGAGACAACTGTCCAACCAAGACTTTCTCAGAACTCTACTGCAGTGCGTGGCTCTTCCTAGGTAATCCTCTTTCCTTTTGTCCTGGCACAGGTTTCAGACCTGCATTCTGGCCTGAATCTCTCCTTGTTTATCCCCATTCCCTCTTCCTTTCATTGTTCACAAGAATTTCTCCCAATAAATCTCTTGCACATCTCACTACATTGTACCTCTGCTTAGTAGAGAAACAAAACACACGCAGAGAATAATTCAATAAATGACTATTGAGTGAAAGAATGAAAGAAAGAATGAATGAATGAAACACTTTGGCTTTCACTTCAAATTGTTTAACGTATTTTAAATCACCTCTGCCTCCCCGTTTCTGTTCTGATGAGAGCTACCATCATCTATCACCTGGGTTAATTTAATGACTCCTTAACTGGATTCTCTGCTTCTAGTTTGCCCCATCCTCCCCATCTTAATCTATTCATTAACAGAGGCAGAAAGTCCTTTAATATTAAACTTATAATATCTCCCCAATTTGCCCCCAGTAAAAGTCAAGGTCAGTAAAAGAACTATAAAATCTTACATGATCTGCCTTCTTTCACCTCCAACTTATTATCTCCTGCTACCTGCCACATTTTTACTCCACTCCAGTTATCCTGGCCCATTTGCTCTTTCTGGAACATATCAGATAAGATACTACCTTAGGTGTCTTTCACTGCTATCTCTTCTGACTGGAACTCCCTTCCTCCAAATAGCCATGTGGATGATGCATTTAACTTTTTTAAAAGTTTTTGTTAAAAAATCATCTTCTCAAGTAGGTCAATACAAAGCAACATAATAAAATTCTACCACCTTACACATTCCTGATTCTCCTGACATTGCTCTAGATTTATCTTATTCCATTGTGTTTTAAAATGTACCTGGGATTTTGTTTTTATTCAGGTATGATGAGACCAAGATATCAGGAGACAACTGGCATGGAAAAGATAATCTGGTGCAGATCCCAAGAGATGGAGGCACACCACATTACTCAGAGTGACAAGGAGAGGTACCAGGGTTAGTCGAGAGGCAATAAGAACAAGAAAAAGGCATGGGTTGGAGCCTTTATTGTCGTTTTCAGGGGAAAGGCATGGCAAGCAGGTTTAAGATTGGCTGGTTTTAATAATTTCAGCAGGCTCTGGGATATAGGCACTGTCTCTAGTAATCTGTTATCAGTGCCTGGGATAATTATGGCAGAGGAATATTGTCTCCTGAAGTGTAACAGCCGGATAGAGAAAGTGGTTCAAAATATGGGGTCTGAATCGGTTAGTTTGCATATAAAAACCACTCACTACTGGGCAAGTTGTTTGCTAGCTCTCAAAACTAGATAACCCTGGGAAGAAGAGAGAGTCCCTCTCCTGGTCTCTAAGGCCCCAAGATAACAAAGCATAAAATAACAGAAAATTGTAAAATGATTAATACTCATGATGTTATGATTTTAAATTTTATATAAATTACTTATTTATTACCTGTATTATTAATTGTTTCTCCCTATTAATATGAAGCAGGAAAGATAGTCAAGGAAGTAGCCATGTCCTTAGGATGTGGCAACCTTGGTGATCTCACCATCAACACAATAAGCCCCAGCATTCGCATTGTAATCAAGTTCATTCAAGTAAAGCTATCTTCAGTAGGGAATTTCTGCATAGAAACCATGTGCATTTTTATTTTACCTGTCCTCTGACTGACCCTTTGCTCATTATAATAGTAAAAAACACATGCCTGGATGGAGATTTAAGATGCAAATGAAGCATGTGATAGATGAACAAACATATGCAGCTACTGTGCATGTTCACCCAGAACACCACCCAGAACATGCTGACTAATAACACCTCTTCCCACCCCCTTATGAATAATCATATAAGACTCCCATAAAGGGAATCTCTCTAGGGCCAGTCTTTGCAGTCTCATCCTCATGAGCAGCCCTCCCTGAATCCTCTCTCAGGGTTTACTGTCTATTCTGCGCCTAATTTTAAAAATATTCTTTCTCTTTTGCGATAATATGCTCTATGCTGTATCTCTTTTGCTGTATATCTCCTGTTTAAATTATTTTAAGAAGACAAGAACCAGGGTTTCACAACAGCCATCAACAAATATAAACTGTATGAAATCCAGGATATTTGTTTTGTGATATAGTCCAAATACCCGAAATAGTTTTAGCACATAATAATTGCTCAATAAATATGTGTCAAATTGTCTTATTAATTTACAATTTAAAACGTCCTTGATATTTCTACTGTTATAATATACACTATTTATTCCTCTACAGTGGATCATTTTATTTACTCAACTAGATAGATTGTCTCAAAGTAAAGCTCCAAATCCCATTATATTTGAATAGCTATTCTAGTAAATGTAATTATATGGAGTCTAGTTAAATTGGGTGCAAAACAATTCATGAGCAAATTATAGTACTAAAAGGGTTCTTCCTGTTACTATAAATATATAATCATTATTCCACTTTTCTTTCAAGTTGATTGTCTCTCCTGAGATTTGTGAGACAAATTTACATATTTGTCTTTTATGTTAATCTCTTGAGGTAAACTCTACAAAGGCTATTAGAATTGAAAAAAGTCCTCTGATTAATTGTTTCTGATGTTGAACAATTAGTAGAAACCAATCATTTGCATTTTAATAACATTGTAACCATATGTTAAGTGAATGCATTAATCTTGAATAGCTTGGTTCCAGACATTTGCAGTTGGGAGTTACTGATGTGTACACTGACAGAGAGATTTTTCAAGTCACGTATAGCTGTAATTTCTGTAGTAAAAAGTAACTGAAAAGAATGATGCAAGCACAACTGTTGTGCTGATGGAGTGTAGAAAAGAAAAATGGAAAGTATTGCTGAAGAAAAAAAACTGGGGTAAAAATTAGCTAATTCAAACTAGAAAAGGCAGCAATTTCATCTTCTATATTACACAAAATGTAATATAAATCAATGTATAATTTACTAATGCCACAATACTATTTTGGGCTTTTTTGACTTAAAAAAATATGAAATGTACAATTGTAACCAAAATATTGCCCAAGAGACCTGTGAGAAAAAATAAAATCATTCAATGATTATTATAATGAAGATTAAAGCAGTCATTTTATAGGTTCACATCTTAGAAATTTTGCTTCTTCTAAATGTTCCATTTGTGCTTCCATTGCTGTAAAAACAGTTTTTTTTCTCTCTGTAATTCTAGTAAACTGAGCTTCCACTGATCTTGAAATTGTACTCACTTGCTAGAGATAGGCATATTTATAATTCTGTGTATAAATTCTTTTTTAAAAAACAAAAATTATCTCTCTCTCTTTAAACAACAACAACAAAAGAAACTCAGGTAGCAGCCTACTTAATAGTGCACATATTGAATAATCTCTGAAGAGGAATAAAGGTAAGAATGCTCAATCTCCTTACTTATGGTGAAAATGTTACTTGAAGACCTACCAATAGTATTCAGAATAGATAGAAAAATGTAGTTTGCTTAAAGGTCATGATTAAAGAAGTAAAACACTCTATGTTTGCACATAATATCATATCATAAATAAACTATAGTCATAAGTTGAATAACATTTCCATCAATGACGGACAGCATATACGTTTGTGGTTCCATAACTTTTGCCTATCGATGCCTTAGTCAACTTAATTATAGAAGCAGCATTACCCACCTGCTTATGGTGATCTTGGTGTAACAAACCTGCTATACTGCAAGTCATGTAAGAGTATAGCACATACAATTATGTGTAGTGCAAAATACTTGATAATAAGTGAGTAGGTAACTGGCTTTATGTATTTACTATATTATATATGTTGTCCTTGTTTTACAGTATACTCCTTCTGTTTATTAAAAAAATTATCTGTGAAATAGCCTCAAGCAGGTCCTTCAGGAGTATTTCAGAAGAAGGCATTGTTATGAGAGATGACAGATCCATGTGTGTTACTGCCCCAGAAGACCTTCCAGTGAGACAACATGAGGAAATGAATGACAGTGATATCGATGATCCTGACCTTGTGTAGGCAGAGGCTAATGTGTGCTTATGTTTCAGTTTTTAACAAAAAAGTGTAACAAGTAAAAATGAAAAATTTTAAAATAGAAAAAAGTAGATAGAATAAGTATATAAACAAAGAAAACACTCAGTGCCCTATACAGATGAATGATATTTTATCTTTTATACCATTATTTTACAGAACACTATATCACTCATCAATAGAAATACAGTCGGGTGCTGGGAACAGTGGCTCATGCCTGTAATCCCAACACTTTGGGAGGCCAAGGAGGGAGGATCACTTGAGATCAGGAGTTCAAGATTAGCCAGAGCAACATAGCAATACCATATCTCCATAAAAAGTTTAAAAAAGAAAAGCCAGTTGTGGTGGCGTGTGCCTGCAGTCCCAGTCAATCAAGAGGCTGAAGTGAGAGGATGTGATCCCTGAGAAGTCGAGGCTGCAGTGAGCCATTATTGTGCCACTGCACTCCATCCTGGGTGACAGAGCAAGATCCTGTCTCTAATAATAATAATAGTAATAATAATAATGTAAAAAATAAAATATTTAAAGTATTTTTCAGTGTTGCATATGGAAACCTGAAAACAAATTCTGAAAAATGCCTTGTAAGGCAATGTTATCATTGCTCAAACATCAGAGAGCACCTATGCAAACCTAGATGGCATAGCTTTCTGCAGCACACCTAGGCTATATGGTGTAGCATATTTCTCCTAGACAAACCTGTACAGCAGGTTACTGTATGGAATACTGTAAGCAACTCAAGCAAGATGGTAAATATTTGTGTATTTAAACATAGATAAACACAGGAAAATTACAGTAAAACTAGAATAAGAGATAAAAAAAATTGGTACACCTGTATAGCCACTTACAATGGCTATACAGGTAAGATATGGAGCTCTCAGAACTGAAGTTCCTCTGGGTTAGTCAGTGAGTTGGTAGTGAGTAAACGTGAAGGCCTAGGGCATTACTACTGTACACTACTGTAGACTTTATAAACACTATACAATTAAACTACACTAAATTCTTCTAAAAATTTTTTCTTAGGCAGCTAGAGAGAAGATGCAGGTCACCTACAAAGGGAATCCCATCAGGCTAACAGCAAATCTCTAAGAACAAACCCTATGAACCAGAGAAGATTGGGAGCCTATATTCAGTATTCTTAAAGAAAAGAATTTCCGATCAATAATTTCATATCTAGCCAAACTAAGCTTTACAAAAAAAAAAAAAGAAATACAATCCTTTCTCAAACAAACAAATGCTAAGACAACTTATTACCACCAGACCTACCTTACAAGAGGTATTGAAGGAGTGCTAAATATAGAAAGAAAAGACCAATACTGGCCACTACAAAAACACATTAAGCACACAGACCTGTGAAACTGTAAGGCAACCACACGAACAAGTCTGCATAATAATCAGCTAACAATGCAATGACAGGACCAAATCCACGCATAGCAATACTAACCTTGAAAGTAAACAGACTAAATGACCCAATTAAAAGACACAAGTGGCAAACCGGATAAAAAAGCAAGACCCAGTGGTATGGTGTCTTCAAGAGACCCATCTCACATGGAATGCTCATTGGCTCAAAGTAAAGGGATGGAAAAAAATCTACCACCTAAACAGGAAACAGAAAAAAAGCATGAGTTGCTATTCTAATTTTATACAAAACATATTTTAAACCAACAAAAATCAAAAGAGACAAAATCATTATGTAATGGTAAAGGGCTCAATTCAACAAGAAGACCTAACTTGCCTAAATATATGATCACTCAACACAGGAGTACTCAGAGTCATAAAGCAAGTTGTTAGAGGCCTATAAAGAGCTTTATATAACAATGTCATAATAGTTGGAGACTTCAACATTCCACTGACAGTATTAGAGAGATCATCAAGGCAGAAAACTAACAAAGATATTCTGGACCTGCACTTGACACTTGACCAAATGAATCTAATAGACATCTGTAAAACTCTTCATCCAAAAACAACAGAGTATACATTCTTTTCATTTGCACATGGCATTTACTCTAAAACTGAACACATGATTGACCATAAAACAATTCTCAGCAAATTCTGAAAAACCAAAATCATACCAACCACACTGTCAGACCACAGCACAACAAAAATAGAAATCAGTACTAAGAAAATTGCTTAAACCATACAACTACATGGAAATTAAACAATCTGCTCTTGAATGACTTTTGGGTAGATAATAAAATTAAGGTAAAAATCAAAAAATTTTTTGAGACTACTGAGAACAAAGATACAACATACCAGGTTTTCTGGGACACAGCTAATGCAGTGTTAAGAAAGAAGTTTGTAGCACTACACCCTCATAACAAAAAAATTAGAAAGATCTCAAATTAACAACCTAACATTGCACCTAGAGAAACCAGAGAAACAAGAGCAAAGCAACCTCAAAGCTAGCAGAAGACAATAACCAAAATTGAAAGGAAATGGAGATACAAAATACCATACAAAAGATCAACAAATTCTTACTTTCTTATTTGAAAGAAGTAATAAGATAAGCAGATAATTAGCTGGACTAATAAAGAAAAAAATAGAGAAGATTCAAATAACACCATCAGAAATGACATTGTTGCAGCACTGTTTACAATAGCTAAGATTTGGAAGCAACCTAAGTGTCCATCAACAGATGAATGGATAAAGAATTTACACATATACATGATGGAGTACCATTTGGCTATTGAAAAGAATGAGATCCAGTCATTTGCAACAACAAGATGGAACTGAAGATCATTATGTTTAGAGAAATAAGCAACATTTCACACAGACAGACAAACATTGCATGTTCTCACTTATTTGTGAGATCTAAAAGTCAAAACAACTGTAGTCATGGACATACAGAGTGGAAGAATGGTTACCAGAGGTTGGGAAGGGTAATGGGGCATTGTGTGGGAGGTGGGGATGATTAATGGGTACAAAGAAATAGAAAGAGTGAATGACACCTACTATTGTATAGCACAATAAAGTGACTACAGTAAATAATAACTTAATTTTATAATTTTAAATGACTTAAAAATGTAATTGGATTGCTTGTAACTCAAAGGATAAATGCTGGAGGGGATGGATACCCTATTCTACCTGATGTGTTTATTTCACATTGTATGCCTGTATCACACCATCTCATGTACCTCAAAAATATATACAGTGACTATGTACCCACAAAAATTTTGAAAAATAAAAACAAGAAAAAGAAATGACTAAAGGAAAATTACCACTGACCCCCAGAAAAACAAAAAATCTTAAGAGATGACTAGAAGCATGTCCTCTATGCACACAAACTAGAAAACCTAGAAATGGACAAATTTCTGGAAACATACATCTTTACAAGATTGAGCCAGGAAGAAATTGAATCCCTGAACATACCAATAACAATTTCCAAAATTGAATCACTAATAAAAAGCCCACCAACCAGAAAAAGCTGAGAACCAGAAGGATTTACAGCCAAATTCTGCCAGATGTATAAAGAAGAGCTGGTACTATTCCTACTGAAACTGCTCCAAAATATTGAAAAGGAGAAACTCCTCTCTAACTCATTCTAAGAGGCCAACATCATCCTGATACCAAAACCTGGCAGAGATAGAGCAAAGAAAGTAAACTTCAGGCCAATATCCTTGATGAACATTGATGCAAAAATCCTCAACAAAATACTAGCAACCAAATCCAGCAACACATCCAAACGCTAATCCACCACAATCAAGCAGGTTATTCAGGTTATTCCTGAAATTCAAAGTTGGTTCAACATATGCAAATCAATAAACATGATTCATCACATAAACAGAATAAAAACAAAAACCACATGATTATCTCAAAAGATGCTGAAAAGGTTTTTCAATAAAATTTCAATAAAATTCAACACCCCTTAAAAACCCTTGTAATAGAATGGTTTATATTCCTTTGGGTATACATGCAAGGGTATATTCATTGCAGCACTATTCACAATAGCAAAGATATGGAATCAATCAAAATGCCTATCAATGATAGACTGGATAAAGAAAATGTGGCACATATATACCATGGAATACTATGCAGCCATAAAAAGGAATGAAATCATGTCCTTTGCAGGGACACGAAGCGAGCTGGAAGCCATTATCCTCAGCAAATTAACACAGCAATGGAAAAGCAAACACTGCATGTTCTCACTTGTAAGTGGGAGGTGAATAGTGAGAACACATGGACACAGGGAGGGGAACATCACAAACTGGAGCCTGTCAGCAGGTGGGGCAGGGGGAGTGAGAGCATTAGGAAAAATAGCTAATGCATGTTGGGCTTAACACTAGCTGATGGGTTCACAGGTGCAGCAAACCACCATGGCACAAGTTTATCTATGTAACAAACCTGCACATCCTGCATATGTACCCTGGAAATTAAAATAAAAATTGAAATTAAAAAAAAAAAAAACCTTAAACTGGCAAAGACTTGGTGAGGAAGACTTCAAAAGCAATTGCAACAAAAATGAAAATTGACAAGCAGGACCTAATTAAACTAAAGAGCTTCTACACAGCAAAATAAACTATCAACAAAGTAAACACACAGCTGACAGGATGGTAGAAAATATTTGAAAACTGTGCATGCAACAAAAGTCTAATACCTAGCATCTGTAAGAAACTTAAACAATTTACCAAACAAAAAACTAACAATCCCATTAAAAAGTGGGCAAAAGACATGAACAGACATTTCTTGAAAGAAGACATACACGTGGCCAATAAACATATTAAAAAATGCTCAATTATCAATCAGTAGGGAAATGCAAATCAAAACCACATGAGATACCATCTCATACCAGTCAGAATGACTATTATTAAAAAGTCAAAAAATAACAGATGCTGGTAAGGTTGTGGAGAAAAGGGGACACTTATACACTGCTGGTAGAATGTACATTAGTTCAGTCACCATGAAAAGCAGTTTAATGATTTCTCAAAGAAATTAAAACAGAACTACCGTTTGACCTAGCAATCCCATTACTGGGCATATACACAAAGGAATATAAATCATTCTACCATAAAGACACATGCACTCATAAGTTCATAGCAGCACTATTCACAATAGCAAAGACATGGAATCAACCCAGATGTCCAACATAGATGGACTGGATTAAGAAAATGTGGTACATAGACTTCGTGGAATCCTGCACAGCCATAAGAAGAATGAAATCATGTCTTTGCAGCAACATGGATGTAGCTGGAGGCCATTATCCTAACCTAATTCAAGCAGGAACAGAAAACCAAATACTTCATATTCTCACGTATAAGTGGAACTAAATATTGAGTATATATAGACACAAAAATAGAAAAATAGGAACTAAGCCTACTTGAAGATGGAGGGTGAAAAGACGGTGAGAATTGAAAAAGTACCAATTGTGTATATGCAGATTACCTGAGTTACAAAATTATCTGTAGATCAAACCCCTGTGACATGCAATTTACCAATATAACAAACCTGCACACATACCCCCTTAGCCTAACATAAAAATTGGAAAGAAAAATAAAATTTAATATTTTATATACTTTAGGCATTTGCTTTATTTAAAAAATTTATAGAATGAAATATGCACTTTTTTTTTACTATTAGAACCTTTTAAAATATTGATCCTTTTAGAAATAAGATGTAATTGTCCATTTTAATTACCTTCTGATCTCTCATGAAATAACCATGTCTTATATTTTTGTTGTTAGCATTTTCACGGTGTAATTTAAATATTTCTTACAGTCAACCATTCTGCAGACTTTATTGAAGCCATAGTTTCTTAAAAGTAGTAGCTGAAGTTATTTCTATTATGATTGTTTTTACCCAGTTGTCTGGCTTTTTAAAAAATTATAGTCAACTATATATAACATAAAAATTTCCAATTTTACCAGTTTTAAGTGTGCGACTTAGTGCCATTAATTACATTTGTAGTATTGTGCAAACATCACCACTATTTCTATAATTTTTTCATCCCCTCAAACAGAAAATCTGAACAACGTAGGCAGCAAGTTTTCTTCCCCCTTCTCTCTCGAAACTTGGTAACTAATATAGTTTCTGTCTCCATAAATTTGCCTGCTTTAGATATTTCAGTGCCCTGCACAACAGCTCATGTCTAAAATCCCAGCACTTTGGGAGACTGAGACAGGAGAACCGTTTGAGGCTAGGAGTCTGAGACCAAGCCAGGCAACATAGTGAGTCTATATGTCTACAAGAGATTTTTTTTTAATTAGCTGGGCAGGGTGGCAAATGCCTGTGGTCTCAGCTACTTAGGGGGTGAGGTGGGAGGATCATTTGAGGCCGGGGGGTTGAGGTTGGAGGAGCCATAACCTTGCCACTTCACTCTAGTCTGGGTGACAGAGTGAGACGCTGTCTCAAAAAAAAGATATGTCGTATAAGTGGAATCATAATTTCTCCTTTCTATCTGCCTGATTTTACTTGGCATGTTTTCAAGGTGCATCCATATTGTAGCTCGTATCAGAACTTCCTTCTTATACCTCAATAATGAGTGTTTGTTTTCAATTGAGAAATTTAATAAGATCATATTAACTTTGAAAATAGCTATGTGGCCTTATTGATAATGAGTACTTTGTTCTTTATTTGTTATAGGTTTTCTTCTGCTGTATGGTTAGTGAAAATTGTTATTTTTATTGATGTTCTGTTTTGCATGTATTGCATTAAGGATTCTCTTAGTTTATTTTTCATATTCACCTCTATACCTTAGATATCACCGCTTTTTTGTCCTTTATTGGCTTATTTTGTCCTTTATTGGCTTATTTTGTCCTTTATTATCCTTCCTAATATTCTTGTATTATGATGGTTTTTTTTAATCCTGGCATTGCTTCAATTATTTCTTTGAATCTTGCCAAAAGAGATATGTTCATAAAACTGCCTTACTGAAGAAATAATTACTATATTAAAGACTCTATTAAAACTTTTATCTTTACATAGTTTTTTAAGTTACAGGACAATCAATTATATATTATGTGGATTTTTTCCAATTAGCATTTCTCATTCCCTAAGGCTTCCATATCTTTCCAAATGCTACTGCTGATTTGTTCACATAGAAGCCTCCTCATCATCCTGCAAGATGAACTTGGATATCTCTCACCGTCTTTTTGAAGTCATCATCAGTTTTCCTCTCCTACCCCCAGGCATGAGTTTTGTATCACTTACATTTATGCTTCACAATGGGAATATTGATTTGGCCCAAATAAGACATTCAATAAATTCTTAATGAGTGGATGGATCAATGAAGACTCCTGAAAACAAAACCCAGGGAAATCCTTGAGTTGCACAGTGGATTGTCCATTTCTCTTATATTCATTTTCCTAATGACTTTATTAAGCTCCTGTCAACAAGCAGAAATACAGTTAATCTTAGCAAGTTTTAAGTGACAGATAAAACCATCCTAATTTATGCAAAAGGGTCATTGTACTTGGGTCCCAAGAGTGGTACGGAATCCCCTGCTTCTCTGCTTTTGTGGAAAACATTAATTCTGATGTCTAAATAGCCTTTCCCAAATCACTTGCTGAAAGTGTGACTTTGGAAAACTCTTAAAGTCTTTCTCATTTCTGTTTTCAGCAAAAAAAAAAATGAGAAATATTTCTATATTTTATTGGGATTGAAATGTAGTATTGATATTATATTTACTGGAATTTTTTGAAATGCAGGAATTCCTTGTATATTTTAGATATAAGATGTTTGATGGCTTGTGAAATTGTATGTATTTTCTCAGCCTGATATTTTTTGTTCCTTTTCATAATATTTTATATTTTCTTTCTAATACTGACTGTTTATATCTCTTATAGAACCTTCCATTAATTATTTCTCTTCCTTTCAGAGTACTGCCTCTAATTGTGCTTTGCATTTCAAAAAGCAGATCTTTGTTCACTAAACATAGTAGGGCCTTGTGTGTCTGATAGTATCGTTACTGACTTTCACATTTCAATGAAAGTTTGACATACAAAAAAACTAGGTTTAAAATTAATTTTCATTATTACTTTACAAGTATTCCTCATTTCTTATATTTAGTGAGTGACTCAATCAAATTAGAAATGGGTATTTTCAAAGTTACTATTGAAATGTGTGATGTGAATAAGATTCCTCTGCAGGCTACCCACTTTCTGGAATCTTTTTACAGTTTAGCTTTTAAAATTTCCATCTTAAGAGTATAGTTATTCATTTTTCTCATTTATTCTGTTTGGCACTCTTTGAGTTCTTTGAATTGGAGGACTTTTATCTTTTGTTAGTTCTGGAATTAATGTGTCATTTTTAATCCAAATATTTCCATTTTTTCTCTGTTATTTGTTTGGCTATTAGTTTATTTTGTTATTTTGGCCTTTTTACTATTTTATATCAGTTAGCATTTTCTTTTTTAAGTATTTTCCCTAGCTTTACTACTTCCTTCTGACTATATAAATGTTTGTGGACTTGCCTTCCAGCTTGCTGTTTGTCTTTAATCATTTCAATTTTGCTGTTTATATTTTTTCTTTTTTCCTTTTGTTAAAAAAATTAATGAGGCTGGGTGCGGTGGCTCACGCCTGTAATCCCAGCACTTTGAGAGGCCGAGACGGGTGGATCACGAGGTCAGGAGATCGAGACCATCCTGGCTAACATGGTGAAACCCTGTCTCTAATAAAAATACAAAAAATTAGCTGGGCGCAGTGGCGGGCACCTGTAGTCCCAGCTACTCGGGAGGCTGAGGCAGGAAAATGGCGTGAACCCGGGAGGTGGAGCTTGCAGTGAGCCGAGATTGTGCCACTGCACTCCAGCCTGGGCAACAGAGCGAGACTCCATCTCAAAAAAAAAAAAAAATTAATGAGACAAAATATAATATAATACATACACAATACATATATATGCATGCATATATGCATACATGTTATGTTATCAATCAGTTTACTGTTTCTTATATACACACACATACACAAACATATAATTTTTTATTTCCATTTTAAGGTAACAATATCCTCCCTTAAATTTTCAAGACTGCTTATGAGATTTTAGGTGTATTATTAAAGAAGTCCTGTGATATTTTGGGATGAGATCTTGTCTATTTTCATGGGTTTGCTCTCAAATTTGCAGTTGGTATACCATTTTCTTTTAGAAATATTCTAACATAATATTATTACCTCTATAGCATTGTTACCATGTATCAAATTTTGAATTCTAATAAACAGGAGCGCAACAAAAAGTGATTTGATAAAAGCATAAAGATTTAAAATATTTTATCTAGAATCATGTGACATTTTGTCTGTTCCTTGATCCTGTTGAAGAAACATCACCATCACAAGTGATGGAAGAGTAGTAATTTTTGTATGCTGTACAAAGGTTGAAGTCAAGTCACCCGCTACTTGCACAAAATTATTATAATATGAGGCTAAAGTTCTGTTTTTGTGATTGTGGCAGAGAGGAAAATATAAAGCAGGTGGCCAACTCTGTTTGCAAATTATTCTTTGAGAATATTTTAACTTTTTAAAGAAAACAAATTTATTCCCCTAAGATATCATGTATGCATCAGATATAACTTTGAACAATTCAAAGAAGCGAGAATGAAAGTGGTTTTGGCAATCATCCCATGTATAATAGAACAGATTAACTGTCAAGCCACTAACCATCAGGAGAAAAAGAGTACTAAGAAGACAGGTGAAAAGCACATAAGTACTACCCAAGCTCCCTTCTCCTCTCCACAGCATAAATGCTACCAATACCACCTATCCAGGACCTACAAAGAATTTACTTATAATAATTTGGAGAAGAATATTTCATTTGGTAGCTTCTGATACTTTGAAAAGGATCAGGGAGGAGATCATGAAAATCTTAGTGCCATATTCCTAAACCAATCCTGGAGTGCTGGAGATGCAACGACTTGTTATACTACTACCCTTACAAATAAACCTGCTAAAGCTATTACAGGATAGAAGTCTGGGGAGCCATATGAAAACACTTATTGTCTAAAAAAAAAAAGCCATTACAGTCAATACCTTCGTGTGTGTTATCAGTCAAATCTTTCAAAGAGAGTAAGCACCCAGTCCTTATAAATAGATACAGTCAACAAGGAAGCAATGTGTTGGTGGCAGTCATTTTGGTTTAAAATGTTGAATAAATAGCGGCCTTTTTATTTTTAGGAACATATAAATTTAGTAAAAGTAGTTACAAAAACAAATTTAATTGTATGTGGTTTTCTAGAAATAAATATTGAAATCTATAAATAAAAACTGTCACCACAGGCAGGAGATTTACCTCCAATTTTCCTCCAAACTTACCTTCAAATTTTCCTCATGCTCCTTTATAATCCTTGTTTCCTGTCTTTTCCTATCTCCCTCATCTTTAAGAAACCACTGATCTGCTTTCTGTCACCATAGATTAGTTTGCAGTTTTAGAATTTTATGTAAATGAAGTCATAGATTATGTTTTCCTTTTTTGTCTCTTTCACTCAGCATAGTTAGTTATACTGAAATTCATTCATGTTACATTGTGTATCAATTTTTTTATTGCCAAGTGGCATTCCATTGTATGGGTATAAGACAGTTTGCTCATTTGTTCTTTTGATTGACATTTAGGTTGTTTCCACTGACTGACTATTGCAAATAAAGCTACTAAAAAGTTTCATGTACAAGCCTTTGTATGAACATGTATAGAGACCCTCTCAAGGCAATAACAGGACTCCCTTTATTTGCTTCCCTTCTCTAATGAATTCTTCCTTGATGTCTAGATCTTGAAAACCATTTCTTTGTATATTTTGTTGTTGTTTCATAAAATCAAAGGGTAAATCTGATCTCTTTTACTCGACTTTTTTTTCTGAAGTGAAGCTCCTAAAAGGTCCCTGTCTCTCTCTCTCTCCTTCTCTCTCTCTCTCTATTTTTCAGACGATACATTTTTAAAAGAGGCAGATGGTAGGACCTTGTTCCAGAACACTAGGCTCTTCACGGTGATTCTTCTATTGGCTTTTGCCATCGATTATATCATATCCTATCACAGATACCATACTTACAATAGAGTCCACTAGGTTGTTGGATTAAAAAGGCAATGTGCTGGAATTTCAGCCTGGACCTGCTACAAAGTGCTTTTGCCTCACTCAAAGAGGGCAGCCTTCTTTGTCACTCAGTAACTGGGCTGGAGCAGAATTCCCAGTAACGTAATAAGCTGCAGCCCCATCTGAAGAGATCTACCAAAAATTGTCCTGCTTACCTAGCGGAGAGAAACTTAAGATGGAGGAACATCTGAGATGGAGGGACATTTGAGGTGGAGGGAAATTTGAGATGGAATAGCTGGCTTTATTTGAAGGGGAATAAAATACTTGAGAATGCAATAATTTGGCTTTTATTTGGAGGGACGTTTTCAACATGGCCAAGACCCTTGACACTCTAAAAACTTCACTGAGCTTCCAAATCTTTTTTAGGGTTGTTTATCTCTCAATCTCTAGAGCACTTATATCTTATCAAGACCTTTAATATTCTTACCATATACTGACCATCTGGTCTAAATAATACAACATGATGAAAGTGGTAGACCATTAGGTTATTCTGTGAACTGAACAGCTGGTGCAGTTCCTATAGAACTATACTATTATGGAAGGTGAGAAAGTTCACATAGCTCTGAGACAATATTATCAATATACATTGATGTCTGTCTCACATGAGTTTAAAGTGCTTTTGTTTCTTCTTTCTCATACAGAAGGAAAACTTACGACTTCCATTTGGTTGAGTTTGTGTAGTACCTTATAATCTTCCAGTGTCTGACTTGTAGGGGCCAGAAGAGTGAATTAAATGGTGATACAATTAAATGTTCACCATCACTGAACTCTGTGGGTCTTTAAGGATAGTGACATGCAGAGCCATTTCCCTTGGAGGTAATATGATTTTGGATCGACTCTCTTGGATAGTGGCTTGGGTAGTTTCAGTGACTTCAACCTGGCTTTCCCTGCTGCTTTAGCTCTTTATTCACAGGTCAGGAAACTGACATGGTGGTTATACGAAACGTATAGTATGTCGTCCGTTCCAACTATCTCCTGTATATTATCAGTATACATTGCTGTCTGTCTCACATGAGTTTAAAGTGCTTTTGTTTCTTCTTTCTCATACAGAAGGAAAGCATTAGGACTTCCGCTTGGTTGAGTTTGTGTAGTACCCTATCATCTTCCAGCATCTGACTTGTAGAGGCCAGAAGAGTGAATTAAATGGCGATACAATTAAATGTTCACCATCACTGAACACTGTGGTTCTTTAAGGATAGTGACGTGCAGAGGTAATATGATTTATCATCGCTTCTCGGCCTTTTGGCTAAGATCAAGTGTGGGGTAATATGATTTATCTTGGAGGTAATATGATTTTGGATCTACTCTCTTGGACAGTGGCTTGGGTAGTTTCAGTGACTTCAACCTGGCTTTCCCCACTGCATTAGCTCTTTATTCACAGGTCAGGAAACTGACACGGTAGTTCTACAAAATGTATAGTATGTTCATTCCAACTATCTCCTGGGAGACCAATAAAATGACCACTGGGTGGTTCTATCAACCTACTGGACTCATCACAAGCCAGGCCAGAGATAGTTATCACTTTATTACTATACCTGTATGTTACAGCTATGTGGAATACAGAACAGAACAATGGTACCCTAAGGACGTCATAGATTTATCATTTCATAAATCTATTTTCCCATTGGTGAGTATGATAACATAATCTCCAGAACATGTGAATATGTTGTTACATGGCAATAGTGAATTAAGCTTGCTGATAAAATTAAGGTTGCTAATCAACCAGTTTTCCAATGGAGAAATTATCTAGAAATTTCTAGTTGAGCTCATTGTAATTAAAAGGAAGTAGAAAAGATAGAGAGTGAATCAGAGTCAAGGAAGAAGATATGATGATGTTATGGAGCAAGGTGAGAGTAATTTGCTGTGAAAATTAAGCCACGTGTTGCTGGGTTTAAAGATGGAATCATGAGGTCATGAGTCAGGAAATATCACACGGGTGGCCTCTAGAACCTGAAAAGGGTGAGGAAATGGATTCTCCCTGAAGCCTTCAAAAATAAACAGCCCTGCTCTAGCCTTGATTTTTAGCCCAGTGAGACCGATTTCAGTCTTCTGACCTCCAGAACTGTAAGATAATAAATTTGCTCTGTTTTAAACCACCACTTATTTTGATAATTTGCTGCAGTAGCCATAGGAAACTAAATACTGTTCTAATTGGGACCATGATGTTTCATATCCTTTGTAATAATATCCAGTTGAGAGTCCTCTAGCCTGCAGTCCTCAAAATGTTTGAATGCCTGTAATCCCTGAAATTTGGGAGTCCGAAGTGCTCTGGAATATCACTTAAGCCCACAAGTTCGAGACCAGCCTGGGCATTAAAGCAAGACCCCAAATTTAAAACATTAGGCAGGCACAGTGATGCATGCCTATAATCCCAGATACTCAGGAGACTGAGGCAGGAGAATTGCTTGAGCCCTGAAGTTTGAAGCTACAGTTAACTATGATAATGTCACTGCACTCCACCCTGGATAACAGAGGAAGACCTTGTGGTTTTTTGATTTGGGGTTTTTTTTAAGTGCGAGTACCTTTCTTTACCTACAGATACTCTTGTAATAGCCATATTTCTCTTTGGGAAATAATTATGTTGGTTATTTCCATATTCACTTGCTATGACATTGTAGCATCCCTTCTCCTGGAGAGCTGAACTCTCTTCTAGTCACTGGGTTCTGAGTCTGAAAACTGCCTTAAGTTTAAACATTGGGCAAGTTTAATTGAATTGTTTTTAATTGTGGAAGTTGCATTCAACCTCTTGACCATCCATCCTTGATTTCTTCTTATAAATAGAGCACTACTTTTGTTGAATGCTGATCATTCTTGCCCTAGTGTTGCTATGTTTTTTTAACCACCCTGAAAACTCTTTGCAGGTCAAGCACCCCTGGATGTCAATCAGATTCTTCTACTCATTAAAATAATTTTATTCACCTTACTTCTGATGATTAATCACCACCTCTTGACCTCCATGATTTCATAAGTCTACTTTTTCTATTGCTATCAGAAAATCCAATTCAGCAACAATATCTCTTATCTTCAGCCCTCACATACAGAGCAGAGACACTAATGAGTGTGTGGGTGACGTTGGTGCCTGTTTCAGTTGTGATTTACTAATTATTTTAGTAAAGATTTTGTCCTTCAGGCCCTACCATGGAACATAGCCTACTGATTAATTTTCTAGTCTTCTGTAGCATTCCACTTTCTTGAATTGTTTGATCACTTCTACTCTCTGCCATGGTAGTTTTGACAAATCTATGTCACTTAGTGTAGACAATCACTGTCTTCAAACTTTCAAAAGCCAGCTGATAGAATATTTTCATTGGCCTCTGAGATTTTGTCACCATGTTAAATTTTGTCATTGGGGCATGCTTTCATATTGTGAAACTCTCTGTCTTAGTTTGGGATGCTGTAACAAAGTACCATATTCTGAGTGATTTATAAACAACAGAAATTTATTTCTCACAGTTCTGGAGGCTGGAAGTCAGAGATCAGGCTGCCAACCTTGCTGGGTTTGGGAGAGGACATTCCTCCAGGTTACAAACTGCTGGAGTTATGTTATATCCTTACATGGAAGAAAGACAGCAAGCTAGCTCTCTGTCCTCTTATTAGGGCACTAATCAAGTTTATGAGGGTTCCATCCTCATGACCTGATTACTTTCAATATGTCTCACCTCCAAATATCATTGCACTGGGATAAAATTTCAGCATTTGGATTTGGGGGAAAATACATATTGGTCCATTGCACTTTCCTTTACCCAACTTTATGTTCTGCTCTACCCTCCCCACATCCCTGTTATTCTGGCCACCTCAGAATCTTGAGACTACAAAAGTCATCTCAAAATGCTACTTATCAATGTTAACTGGGTCCTGCAGTGTGTTCCTGGCATGGTTACTTTTCTCTGATCTAGCAGTTCCACAGTAGAGTGATACTGTGATTTAACTGTAGTTAATGGCCTAGCGCCAGGAGGAGAGATAAGGGCAAGGGGGACATCTATTATCTTGTAATGCAGAAGTTTCTGCATTATCTTCAATCAAGAGAAAAGCCCTACATTTTTATAAGAAGGAGTGGACCACATTTGCAGGCCCAGAGGAAATTCAGGGATTCAATAATTCCAAAGGAAAAACCTAGTTTTTTCCCATCCCAAATCTCAGAACCACACCTAGCATTAGGACCCCGACATTGTTATAGTTGGCCTGCTTATTTTGATGATTCAACCTTCTTCTCAGCTCTGTTATACCTCTACGCTGATCCTTCCTTTTTTGCTGCATTATAATACAGTAGATGAAAGTTTCTATATGAGTTACCAAGGATGCCCTCTGGCTTTCACATTTGGCTTTTAAATCTCGATTAATTACACTGTACTTTTCATTGTTTTCCTTCAGTACCTTGACAGCTCCCAGCTAGAGCCATCTGATCCTTCAAACTTTACAGTGAACACTTTTCCCAATTGTTCAAGCACCTGAGATATCCCACCCCTCAGGTATTCTTTTCCACTTCTATCAATGCAATTTAGCAGCAATGCAAATGTTAACAGTTACCCCACTATGGGATGGCCTGAACTATAGTGTTCTACCTTCACCTGATGAAGGGATCCTCACTGCCAGTTTTAAAGTTGCTCCAGTTACAAAGTCATACTTTGGGGTCTTGTTCTTACGACCACCCCATCTCAGTATCTTTTACGTATGGTTACCTGGGAAACATATTCTGAGTTAGTGTTTGACATTCAGATCCAGTTAGCCCAGTGCTATCTGGACTAACACCTGTAAGAAAGAGAAATATTAGGACCCAAGGTCAGGCAGAGGGAGAAGTTTGACTGTGTTGCAAATACAATGGGATCCTACACTGAGAAAGTGTGAGGCTCTGAAGCTCTGATGTCTCCCAGAGACCTCTGAATTGAACCACTGTGACTGGTCCTTAGTATTGACATAGCACCAAAGTCATTTTGTCACTTTGGGTGAAGGATCTCCCTTGGCTGTGGAAATAGCAGCAACAGTCAGGTCTATGGAGTCTGGAGCCAACAATCCTAACAGCTGGACCCCGAGTGTTTCCATCTTTGAATGGGAGACTTGACTGTGTCCGTAGCACCCACTATAAATATAAATAGCATTCTTCCCTTGTTCCACAACAGATGCAAACCTTATTTTTATTGCCTATTTACTATATTATTCAGTTTCTGAGAGAGATGTTGAGATGCCTGTGCTATTTAGTGTATTTTCTATGTCTACTGAATCAATTTGAGAAATGCAAATCCACCATTAAATATACTTTAAGGTGTGGCAGCTTCCATTCTTAGCTCTATTATCATTAAGCATAAATAATGCTGATAATAAGCATTATTTTTCAACCAAACTATTCTACATCTAATGTTCCTATTACTTGTCCCCACGCTTCTATTTTTATTCCAGCTATCTCCCTAGAGTAACCTTATTACTTATATTTATATATGTTTAAGACACCTAACGGTAGTTTATAGCTGAGGCACTGACACTGTCTTATTTCTGAACAATAAAAGCTTGAATTATTAAATCACTAAGGCAATAAATTACAACGAGTGAAATAAACCTAAACAAACAGAATATTTCTGAAATAAAAACAACTGATCATCATTAATTGGGAAATGAAGTTGTTCAGTGATTAATTCTGTCTGGTAGGAAGGAGGATAATAAATTAAACCACATAGAACACATTTGGGTAGCCACTTTGTCTCCCAAGCTGTAAAAATGGTAGTGGCTTTACAGCCGAGGTACTGACAGTATATCTCACTTTTGAACCATAAATACTTGGGATATTTAATTGAATATGTGGAGATCATTAGTCACCAGGTTATCTTCATCAGTATGGTTAGGCTACTCTAAAGTTCACTGGCTATTTTAGCAAAGTGAATTTGATATAAGGATTTGTAACATCGGAATTTGACAGACGGAAGAACACAAAAAAAGCATTGAGATAACCCAGAAGTAATAACTGTACAATTAGCCTCTGTCCCTAGGACTGAGGAAACAAAGGGGAAATTTCAGTATATCAGAATTAAGGGACATGGATCCAGGTCTCTTAGAGAGCAGAACAATTCAACTGCTGCTAGTGTCTCTTATGGGATTCAGTAGTAAAGCTGGTTTGGGGAGCACTGTTGTGATGAAGCATCATTGCTCAGGCGGGTCTGCCAGAAACTTCAAGCATATGGTAAGGCAGAAGTCTTTCCCCCTCCTCCTGCCTTCCAATCTGACTCTGTGACAGGTTTTAGCAAATACTACCTGGAAGTCATTTGGTAAAGACAGTTGTAATCTGCAGAGTCCCAGCCCCACATCACTGTAATGTGAGGCACATTACAGCCTCAGCTGTAAACTACAGTTAGGTGTCTTAAACATAAGACACCTGTAAATGGGATCAATATGGAGCAGGGAGAAACTAGACTATAATTGGGCCAGGATTGCATGAAATCTAATCTGATGAACCGTACACCCATGCTCTATAATATTCAAGACATAATTCAAATGCGCATCATCATTAGTTTTGGCAGGGTTCTGAATTTACATTCTCTTGTAAGGTTTATTCTCTTACATTTCACTTCCTCTCAGGCTTCTCTAATAACTTTCAGGGTAGATCACTTTGCTTCATTGATATTTTTACTGCAATGTAAAGTGTGGCTTTATAATTCCCAAGAGATTAATTTGTCTTGGTAGCTGTACTCCCTTCTCAAAGTGGAGATGCCTAACGTGACTATATTGTATCCTTGACAGCAGTTTTATTCTTTGCCTACGTGCCATTTAGTAACACAAATTTTGACATTTGTTCAAAGAGCTACCAAGATGAGTGCAAGTCATATATGACACTTCAAACTATGCAAAACGTGAGATTTGTAAAAATAAATACACACTTTCATTTTATTAAAAATTATATTTGATGACGGAGAAACACTTTAAATGGAGTGCATGTTTTTTGGAGAAAACAATTCCACCTTCACATTTTGGCTATAAATCAAATAAATATTCTCCTAAAGTAGTAAAAGACTAATAGTCTACTTCAAGTTCCCAGTTGGTATAACTGTCATGAAAAAATTGGCATAAAGCAAATACAATGCCTTCATCGGCTCTATAAGTACTGATTTTGCTTGGGCTAATCCCCAATGTTCATTCTTTTGCAATAGTAATTGTTATCCAAATATACTGAAAAATATATTTAAATTCAGTACAAGCAATAGCTAAGGGCAGAGAGATGTAACACTGATGGATTGTGATGCCTCATATAAATTATTATATGAATCTCAATATCTAATTAGAACTGTCTTTATAAATAGCACAAAGTCATTAAAGTCAATATAGATAAATTTTCTTTCCTTTTTCTTTGTGTTTTAGAGACGGTGTCCCACTTGTTGCTCAGGCTGGATTACAGTGGTGCAATCATAGTTCACTGCAGCCTCAAAGTTTTGGCTCAAGGTTCCAGTGTCAGCCCCACAAGTAGCTGGGAAAACAAGTATGCACCACTATGCCAGGATTTATTTTTTCTTTTTAACTTTTGTAGAGATGAGGATCTCTCTTTGTTGCCCAGGCTGGTCTTTAACTCCTGGCTTCAAGTACTTCTCCAGCCTCAGCCTCACAAACTACTGGGATTACAGGTGTGAATGAATATGCCAGGGTCTTAGGTGAAATTTTCTGAGACTACATTTTTGACACATCAAAAATTAAATTAAAATAAATACAGAAGTTTCATAAGGCATTTGAAAAATGAATAAATAAAATTAGAAAGAAAACATTACTGGCTACATATTTATTTGAAGGTATCATAAATTAATAAGCCCACATTTCATAACTAATGCTTTGTAACTGAGACAAAAATCTCTCAAAATTAAGGAGCTATCTCTAAGTTTTGGTGCCTCTCTGTGGATTTTATTTATTGTATTGAAATAATCTTTCAGTGATCATATATATTAATTTGCACATAAACATTGAAAGCAAAACATGTTAATTACATTTTAGACCTATAGATATTTCTATGATGCTGTAATGAATTTTTTAATCATTCATTTTATGATGATTTGCTTTAATTAAGAATGCAAAGCAGTAAAGTGAAAATCTAGATTAGCATCATCAGTTTTGTGATAAGTTTATATCTTGTCATATATGTATACGTATATATGCATACACATATCCACATATTATTAAACTATTTAAGTTTTATTTGCCTTTATGAAATGTAACACTGTCCCTAACTCCAGTCAGCTATGAACAGCTTTGTATTACAAAGAGTAGCTATGAGTTTGCAGGCTTTGGATGATGTGAGAATACAAATAGTAGATAATAATTTATCTTTGTGAGGAAGAGTCACATATTTAATTTGCAAATAATTAGTCATTTGCTTTGAGAGAGGTATGTATTTGCATTAGTTAAAATATGAACAAATTATATTTTATAATGCTATTTCCTATATTATTTTAAATAATTTTTGAATGATAGAAATTTCTAAAATATGTATAGTATATGTAATTATTAATTTATTCTGTGGGAAATAGCCTAAACTTTGAATCAAAACAAACTTTATAAAACAAAATTAAAACACTTGCATAATAGGTTATTTTAAAAATGCAGGATAGGTATCTAAAGCAGTATTCTAGTGTGACATTATCTAATCAGTATTACTTAGCTGTTACTGTATTATGAAAGCCAAATATGGGGAAAAGCCTTAATATTAAATGTCTCACAATAGACTCTGTTTTCCTATCTTTTCACCCAATGGAAATCACCAAATTATACCAAAACACGTTTTAACATGTTATGTATATTATACCTTTGTTAAGTATGTGTAGACAAAATATTAAATGATACCATGCTAATTATAGAACAGGCTCTTTAACTGGTAGACTTAGGGCACATATTCGCTCATTAGTGTATCTTCTCCAACTCTAAATATTAGGCATTGGATGTTTGTCATTAACTATTAGGTTTGAAAAAGAAAAGAAAAAGTATTGATATGATGTCTCAAGAGATAAAGTTAAGGCAGAGTGTGGCAGCTCTTTCCTGTAATCCCAGCACTTTCAGAGGCCAAGGTGGGCTGATCACCTGTGGTCTGACTGGGAGGCAAAGGGCGACTCCATCTCAAAAAACACATCTTCCTGCGGGATATTCCACATGGGTAAATCCACATACATCCTGCAGTGAAAGTGTAGCCCCACCAGGGAGATACTATGGTGGAGGGCCAGCTGAGGAAAGTAGGAGAAACTGAATGAGCTTTTATTGCTACTACTGAAAGAGCCATAACCCCTGCTACTGAATCAGTGGATGTGGAAACATATTTTTTCCTGGAGCCACTACTTCCAACTTGGTGGCTGGAACATCACAGGCTCATAGGAACAAAGACCACTACACAGGCAGTTGCCTGGGGGAGTTACTATGGCCTAGGATGCCCAACAACTAGATATGACCTTCAATGAGTAGCTGAGGCCAATGAATGCACACTAGCATGCACCCTGGACCTAGCATGGAGAAGAAAACACAGAAGTGCAGAAACAGACTATTCTTAGGGAAATACCAATTCACGAAAGTAGATATCAACGTCAATGCAAACAACAATAACACAATGAGTACTTCATAAAAATGTATTCTAGCACACAGACAAATATTTTTGTGTCACTAAGATATAGTAATATTCAAACGTTTTAGTAGATGAATAGGAAAAAAATAAAAGGATGGTCAATGTTAAGACCTGAGCTGGTGATCTGGACAACGAAGTGAAAGAAACATCTGAAAAGTTATAACAAATATACACAGACCAAGAAATCCAAGGGAAAAAGTTAAGAATCCAGAGCTTTCATTAGGTAGGACTGCTGCTCATACAACATATGGGAAGTATTTACCTAGCACACAGTCCTCAGACTTATGTTATGTTTCATTTCTAGATCCAGGAAAACTCTCATGTGAATAATAAGGTTCAGAAAATGAAAAACAAATAAACATAGAAATAGAGGAGATGAGACAAAACACGTGCACACACACACACACACACACACGTTAGCATAAAATTTCCTTGCACTAAGAATCAGAAAATTGAAAATGTTCGCAGAGTTTCAGGCAGCTTGGTAAGAAAGGGCAAATCTAGTCCTATCCTGCTGTAGCTACAAATTAATGCCAAGGACAAAGAGAAAACGTTACAAGCTCCCAGGCAGAACAATAAAAATAATATGTAATTTACAGAGATTGGAGAGCTGACGCTCACCCAGTCAGACTGATCCAACAGGTTAGTGGCCAGGGACTATTATGAATAAGAGCCTTTTTGTTCTGGTGAAAGCATAAAGCTGACCAAAATCACAGTACTTACTGCCCGGGTCAGGGACAATATGACAGCTGGCCAGCAGAGGCATCAGCCTTTGATTTCCCATTTTGGGTTGTTAGAACAGAGGCCAGCAGCACTACATTCAGAGCGGACCTTGAGTGGGCCTGTTTTTTGGCTATGCCACAGCTACAATCATATGATGTTACTTTTTAAAACAATATTTTCTCATCTATTAATTTTTAAAAATCAGAGGGCAATAAGCAATTGAGTTAAAATAGAATAAAATTACAATTCTTACTTAAGTATGGTAGTAAAATGAGATTTATAACTCTTTTGTTGTCAAAAGCAACAAAATGTTTTGGTCCATTGTCTGTTGACAAAAGCCTTCTGATGAAACAGAGATGTTTGGGTAAGTGTTCAGTGTGAAACCAATGTTTTATAGGAAAGAAAGGAGAGCTTAGAAATTATGTGACTTAGTAATTTCTCCTCATTTTGAGAGAGCATAAGATGCTCCATTAACTTGGAAAGTTTTAGAATAGTTCAGAAGCAGGCAGAGGAGCAGGATGTTTTTTCTAAGGTATTGTAAATTTTTTTATAAATCTGAATTTCATTTATCTTGATCTGTTTAATAAATTTTGTGCTTTAAAAATGTTATGGTAGTTGGACAACATGGTTGAAATATTTCTTTTGAAATTTGTTTCTGGCAATACAGAATTTGTTTTAGGGGTTGTCAAAGAGGAAAAAAATGTTAGAGATCAATTCTATTTGAATTTTACTTTGCATATGACTGTATATTTTCACACTTTATTTCTATTTGAAGAAATTATGACTCAATTATTCTCTCAGTTTCTGTTTTTTGGTTTTTGTTTTTTTGAGACAGCGTTTGAGTCTGTTGCCCAGGCTGGAGTGCAGCGGCCCAATCCTGGCTCACTGCAGTCTTGACCTCCCCAGGCTCAGGGGATTCTCCCACCTCAGCCACAAGAGTAGCTGGGATACAGGCATGCACCACCACACCTAGCTCATTTTTATACTTTTTGTAGAGACAGGGTTTCACCACATTGCTCAGGGTGGTCTCAAACATCTGGGCTTAAGGTTCTGCCCACCTCAGCCTTCCAAAGTTCTGGTATTACAAGCATGAGCCACCACACCTGGCCAGTTTATTTTTCTGACTATCAGAAAGAACTCTGGCCAACCAGGCATGTGAGGGTTCTTGAAACACTTTGGTTAAGCACAATAAGAAAGCACTGTAAGAAAAGTATGCAAAAACCTGATTAGTCTTATTAGGATTTAAATATGCCAAATAAAGTAAAAGTGCAATACTATCCTTGACTCAATAGGTAGCCAAACATTATTTTAAATGGTAGTATCAAGCTTTTTCTACAATTTAGGAAAATAGGTGGCTATACATTAAGGTTTGCAATATAAATTGGTATGGCACGTCTAGACGGTAGTTTAGTAACGTGTTTTAAAAACTTGAACAGTACAGACTTGTAACTGAGATAGTACACTTTTACAGTTGATTTTTAGAACCTAAATCAAATTAAGACTGGACTATAAAAAAGAATTTTTACTGCAATTTACTATTGATGCCCCTAAAATGTAAACAATCCAAATGTCGAGTAATAAGTTATTTAGTATATTAAGCCATACAATAAAATTTAGCAATAAAATTGAGGATTTTTAGTTGTTTTGTTTTTGTATTTATTGATATAGAAAGATGGCAATTTCTTATCATTACATGTAAATCATGGTGATTTTGAGTATTAAACACTTGCCTATACAGCAATGTTTTATTTTTACCATGTTTTTCTGTATTTTTAAAAACAATCAAAACATTAATATACTTGTATTTTAGATTTAAACCCCAAAAAATAAAGGCACGATTTAGTTTTTAATTGACATTGAGCTGGTGGAATAGAGAATATACCTAGGATCATGGTTTGATCAATTTAGACATTTTTTTTCCACTGGGAATATCAAGAGAAGGCTTTAAACAAATTCCTATTTTGTGATACAGATACTCAATGCTGTTTTTAAACGTAAAACTTTTAGATGTCAGTTAATTTTTTATGCTTATTCAAATAAAAAAAGAAGTAAGAAATAGACCACTGCTTGGGACAAACAGTGCAATGTTAACAAAAGACACATAGGACAGAAATAATCTACAGATTTTTCTCCCATTAAGCAACATGAACTTCCAGAGTTGATCAATTATATTTAAATGTATGGAGTAAATCAAGTATATTTAAACTTATGTGTAAGAGGAAAAAATGGTGAAAGGGAATTATCTGGCTTTAAATGAACTTGTCTCCAGGCTGAGTGATTTGTAAGCCAGAATTTAAACAAACCAAACCAAAACAAAACAAAGAAACAAAAATGCAATCATTATTTAGAGACTTCTGTCAGTCATATGTGAGAAATCATTACAAATTGTATCAATACTTTAGCCATCTAATCTTACATGGTTGAATATTCTGCAGCAAAATTCTAGGACAATAACAGGCAGCATAACACAGTGGAAAGAATAACTCAAATGTACCAATTCTCTTTCCATTATTATACTAACAAACTATCTAGATTTGATCAAAGCACCATTTGTAGTTTAAAATATCACTGTCTGCAAAGACATCTTAAAATTACAGTAATGTGATGGGGAACAAAATTAAGTACAATTTGACAAAACCAAAAATAGAATGGAATCAAATAGAATAGGATAGAACAGGACAGAATGCAACAGAATAAATACGAGTTTTTGGTTTTGAGCCTGGTTTCATTATTCTTCAATCACTTAATTAATGAATGATCCCTGAATGAGCTGCTTAATTTTATTGGAGCTTTATTTTTATCTATTAATTACGGTGTGGAAATTAAAGGAAATAACTAAAGTCGAGCACATAGCTAAGCACTTGGCATAGTCATTTTCTGGTAGATCTTTCAGGGTGTGCCCTGGCTTCTTCACCCCATTGACCATTCCAACCTTTAAGCATTTTATAGGAAAAAAAAAAAAAGGAAAGCATACCTTAATTAGTTCATGAATTTAACACACCTAGAAGGGATGGCTTAAAGGTTGATTGCTAGCATCAAAATACAATTATTGGCAAAGCAAGAGGACAGTCTCTACTAATTAGATTGAAAATGGGAAGAAAGTAAGCCCTAATTTTATATTCACAGACTCTATCGCACAAAGCCAGGTTAAGGAAGTCCTGACTTAGTACTAAATCCTGATGAAGATTTCTAATGCAGTTAATTTTCTTCATGCTCAGTATTAACTGCTTTTCGCCAAAAGTATGTGTCTGCTAAAAATCAAGAATAAACAGCTTCACCAATATAACTATAATATTAAATTATAGGGAGACTATAGTTTTTACTCTAAGTTAATCAAAGCTCACCTGTGTATTTAGATTTTTATGGTGGAAATAGATTTTATAGTGGGTATGAACTGGTAGAGGAAACTATTTAGAATTCCTTCTCTTCTAGTTTGTCCTCATGCTTCTTCCTGTCTGAAAACACTCACGTTTATCTAATATCTCAGAAAGCTGGCCCTCAACTTGTGCTTGAATGTCCTAAGGAGTCTATTCCTAACATGCTTACAGGCTTCTAAATCTAACGCTTCTGAATCCAGTGCCATGCTAGTCCCACCTCTAGCACTTGACCTGGCTAAGCCCGTGGCTGCTTCCCTCTTTCATCCCTGAAGGCTGATGTGAGAATTTATTGCCATGAGGGAAAGTTATAATTAATAGCTTGGCAAGTTCGAAGATCGACATTACCAACATAACTGGTTAAAAAATGGAGTGTGCTGTGTTGTCAAGCAGACACCTCTGTAAAGTTATTCAGAGGTTACAAACTTTCTTTCAGAGACCTTGGTATGAGGTTGTGTGTATGGCTTTTGAGTTTTCTTTCAATAAAAAAAAAAATCTATTGAAGTTCCATCCAATAAAATTAAGTAATTATTGTAAGAACACTCCACACAAATGATAATGGTTTGAAGATCTGGCACAATTTTAATTGATATTCAAATTCAAGTAGCATTCATTGAACTCATGCTATTCTAGAGGTTTATCTCATAAACATGTATTGAATGCAATTTATCTGCCAGATGTTAGTGAAAGAAATGGACAAAAATATCTACCCTCATAATATTTACATTCTAGTCGGAGGAAAAAAGTGAATAGAAAAATAATAAATATTTCAATTACATATTAGTTTCAAAGTGATCAAGTTATGAAACTAAATCTTGGGGCCCCAAAATCACTAAGCTAAATGAAAAGTCAGGCTGGGAACTGCCTCCCCTTTTGGTTCCTAAATAAGTTTGTTACAAGATGAAAAGGTACACGGAAATTCCTTGCCATGCATTTTTTTGCCCACAAGCAAATTCCTAGTGAGCTCCAAGATCTTTATCCTAAGGGGTTTCTGTTAAGATTTCACCATAGCAATGTAAATTCATAGCTTACATTTACAGGTGCAGTCAGCCCCCTGCCCACTAGACAAAAATGCATATCTGATTGTGCCCCTGCCCCATTTATCTGTTATTTTATGTGAAAAATGCAGATTCCCTGAATTTTTTCTCTGCTCCATTTGTCTATGCCATTTTATGTCAAAAAATGCAGATTCACTGAGCCAGACAAAGGAATGAATAACTATTTTTCCCTACCTCCCTCTTACATGAAAATGGTGTACTTCTCAGTATGTTGTCCTTTCCCCTTTAAATTTGGAGCCCTCAACGTCATCTTTGGAGAAAGACATAGACCTGTCTTCTGCATGCACATCCTTAACTTTGGCAAATAAACCTCAAATGATTTAGACTTTTCTTGTCATTTTTATCGATTGACAGAAGTAAACAAACATAACATTGTAAGGGAGGCCACCGATGCAGAGGGTGTGATGGGGTGGGAAGGAGAGCCACACTTTGCTGAGAGGTTTAAGATATTTTACTTTATGCCCATATTTAACAAGGTCTTGACTTTTAGATAAAATAAGCCAAGTAGGCTGAGAATTCAGAAGCAAAAGATTTCAAATAACTCACAGGGCTTACTTTAAAGGGCAGAGTCTATATATAAGTTAATGTGCACAGAGCAAAAAACAGTTTTTTTTTTTCAGATTCGCTGCATTTTCCTTAACCTTAAAAAAATCAATATCTTGGATAGATATGCAGGAAAGAAGCTGGGTGACTACCGCATATTATATCCTACATATTGTCATTTGAAAGCTATTTTAATTTTTGTTGTTTTTATGAAAATTGTTTAATACATTATATTTGCACATATTTATAGGTACAAACCAAAATCAAAATTCTAAGCCCCTCAATTGACTGAATGGATCTCTCTTTCAGCCAAGGAGATTACAAAGAAACCTGAAAAATGAATTCGGGCTGTAACAGCTCAAAGGGTTCATCTTGCCCACTGCCTAGACAGAGTCAATTTATAAAGACAGCGGTATAGCAATAGAGAAAAAGTAATTCACATACAGGTGGCCATGTAGGAGATCAGAGTTTTATTATTACTCAAATCAGTCTCCCCGAGCTTTCAGGGATCAGAGTTTTTTAAGGATAATTTGGTGGGTAGGGGGACAGGGAGAGGGGAGTTCTGACTGGTTGGGTCAGAGATGAAATCAGAGGAAGTTGAAGTTGTTCTCTTGAGCTGAGTCAGTTCCTGGGTGGGGGCCACAAGACAAAATGAGCTAATTTTATAATCCTGGTGGTGCCAGTGACAGTGATAGGAGGCAGCAAAATGTCTAGGCAGATAGGGGTGGGTACCCAGTGAAGCCCAGTTCCAAGCCAGAGACAGTTTACAGCCTGAAAGCCAAGCTACAAGTTAAACCCTGACAGAAGTGAGAACTTGTCTTCCAGTTTGGTGTGCTTTCCTCTGAGTGATCCCTGCCCTTCACCTATTTTACATATACCTACCCTTTCCTAATTGGCTTTCTACACTGTCATGCCCACCTTTGAGTTGTGTCTTCGCCTTAGCCTTTTTTGCATAATTACAAATCAATTGGCATGCACTCCCCATCCTGTGTCTATGAAGACCCTAGACTCAGTCAGTAGAGGACAAGATGGCCTGACTTCGGGGAAGAGACAACCTGGCTTTGGGGAAAAGCACCTGCCCTTCCTGCCCCCTCTCCAGCTCCCCTCTCTGCTAAGAGCCATTTTCATCACTGTATAAAACTGTTCGCCTTCACAATCCTTCAATCATCTGCATGACTTCATTCTTCTTGGATGCTGGACAAGAGTTTGGGACACATCAAGTGTGAGTACTCAGAAAGACTGTCACACTGGCCCTTTGCCCTTACCAGTGGAGGGCAGCTGCCCTGAATGACGATTCAAGGGGCCAGTTGAGCTGCTAACACACTGCCATCCATGGGTGACAGAACCAAAGGAGCTTTGTGATACCCCTCTGGGGCTTCGGGGTTGTGGGCATCCTCACCTGGGTGCTGCGTTGTCCTCAAGATGATGTGCTTGGTCTGGCCGCAGGCCCTGGATGGAGCTTCTTCCTGTGTTGATGCCTGGAGCAGCCAGCCAGATCCCACACTTACTTGCTCACGTGCTCCCTCCCCCAAGGGGTTGAGCACAGTGGGCCAAGTGGATGGGGCACCCCTTCCATGAGTTCATCGACAGGGCTGAGAAAAATCCTCTGTCACCAGCTGATCCGTTTTGTGCAGGGTCTGCAAAATATTTTAAGCAC
This sequence comes from Symphalangus syndactylus, assembly GCF_028878055.3. Lineage (NCBI taxonomy): Eukaryota > Metazoa > Chordata > Mammalia > Primates > Hylobatidae > Symphalangus > Symphalangus syndactylus. The sequence goes on along the minus strand of NC_072438.2, from coordinate 84,389,613 downwards.
TGATCTTAGATTTTACAATAGTTATGTTATCCCCAGGAGCAATTTGGGGTGGTTTAGAATCTTGCAGCCTCCAGCTGCATGACTCCTAAACTATAGTTTTTAATCTTCTGCCTAATTTGTTAGTCCTGCAAAGGTGGTGCCAGTGACAGTGATAGGAGGCAGCAAATGTCTAGTCCCCAGGTAGGAAGGGGTATTGGTTTGAGAAGCGGCTGTTGTTGCCTTTGTTTCAAAGCTAAACCATAAACTAAGTTCCTCCCAAAGTTAGTTTGGCCTAACCCAGGAATGAACAAGGATAGCTTAGAGGTTAGAAGCAAGATGGAGTCAGTTAGGTCAGGACTCTCTCAATGTAATAATTGTCTCGGTTATAATTTTTGCAAAGGCAGTTTCAAGGCCATGTCATGAAGCAGGGGGTGGACATACCTCATTATGCCCTCTCCCTTTTGGAATTTAGACACAACTGCCCAGTATTAACATGAAAATAGATATCCTAAAATGAACAGAAAAGACTCTTGGTAGCAATTAGATATCAACTTCAACTGACTCTGGTATAGCATCACATGACAGATAACAGTCCTTAAAGGAAATCAAAGTATTTTACCCTAAAATATATTTCCTTGATATATTTTTTAAAAGCCCTGCAAAGTGGCCTCTTGTGTGGGAAATTTACATTTGTAGAGAATCCACTTCCCTTTCTAGGTCTTCCCCTCATCCAGGAGAAATTTAACTAAGAGTCTGGTACCTTGTAATTTCGGATGAAAGCCTTTTACCATATATTCTCTCTGAAGCTGCTACCTGGAAGCTTCATCTACATGACAAGAACTTTGGCTTCCACAACCGCTCACCTTAACTTAACTCAAGCTGATTTCACCTATTCAGGCAGAGTTTAACTGTTTCAGCTGATTACCAATCAGATAATCTTCGAGTCCGATGGGATGCGGTGGCTGACGCCTGTAATCCCAGCACTTTTGAAGGCCAAGGCGAGTGGATCACCTGAGGTCAGGAGTTTGAGACCATCCTGGCCAACATGGCAAAATCCCATCTCTACTAAAAATACAAAAATTAGCTGGGTGTGGTGGTGCATACCTGTAATCCCAGCTACTCAGGAGGCTGAGGCAGGAGACTTGCTTGAACTCGGGAGGTGGAGGTTGCAGTGGGCTGAGATCACACCATTGCACTCCAGCCTGGGTGACAGAATGAGACTTCATCTTAAAAAAAAAAAAAAAAAAAAAGGAAGAAGAAAAAAAAGGAAATTTTTGAATCCACTTACGATCTTGGAAACCCACCTCCCCAACTCTCCCCACCCCACCCCCACTTTGAGATGTCCTCCCTTTTCAGGTTGAACCAATGTATAACTTACATGTATGGACTTGTGTCTTTATCTGTAATTTCTGTTTTCCTAAATTGTGTAAATTCCGGCTATAACCCAACCAACTTGGGCACATGTTCTCAGGATCTCCTGAGACTATGTCATGGACCACGGTCCTTAACTTTGGCAAAATAAATATCTAAATTGATTGAGACCTGTCTCAGATACTTTTAGGTTTACATGGGGTGTTTGTGAAATTTTGGTACATGTGTAGAACGTGTGATGAGATGATTCTGGAGACTCTCTAAAATGTAATTTTTTCCTAAGACTGATTTCTGTTATGCCATGTAATTCAATACAACCAGAGCTTCTGTCCTTGAATTCTACTTGGAAGTTTGTATCTAGTACCTAAATCTTTAGAGTAGGATAGTCCTGGGACTAGGAAAAAAATAAAAGCAAAAGAAAAAGAGCTGTTTTAAGTTATTCTGAATAGATCATGTTGTCTACTAAGGACTTGCCTGATATTTTGCATATGGGGATGTTACAGTAGGTAACGTAGTCAGACATGAGCAGGACAGGAGAGGGTCCCCACTGCCACACACCAGGAATGTTAGGCAACCATCAGGTGATGGTCAGGAGGTTGTTAAACTCACTCTCTAAAATTATAATTGATCACAGCTAGCACCAGTGAAAGGGAATCTCCCAGTAGATAAAAAATACATGAAACTGGTGATCAACAGCTTTCCTCTAAAATCTCAGGAGTGGGCAACTGGGCTCAAGCATGCTCATTAAGAGGCAAAATGGTGGAGTTTAACTGGTATATGATCTTCTAGAGACATTCGACTGGTAAGCGAAGAATGTCTCAAGTGAGCAGGCATACAACTCCAGTAAACACATTGAGCATGCTGACCTCCCAAGTGCTGGCAGGCCACTGTGTGCATGCAGACAGCCCTCTCCAAGGGAAGAATAAGGGAAGAAGAGATGCAAGACCTCAGAAGCATGCCAGCGTATAAAACTGTAAGTCAAAGGTCAAACTGCACACTTGATCACTCAAGTCACCTGCCTGGCCCTTTTCCAAGTGTACTTTACCTCCTTTCATTCCTGCTCTGAAGCTTTTTTATCAAACTTTCACTCCTGCTCTAAAACTTGCCTTGGTCCCTCCTTCTGCTTTCTGCCTCCTCGAATTGAGGTTGCTACAGGCTTGTACAAATTTGCCACTGCTAACATAAACTTATATACAGTTAAGGAAAAACTCATTTTGTGGAGAAAATGACATGGTATGTATGAGATGTCTCCACATAATGCTGTTATAAATGTTAAACATACTGGTTGTGAGACTTTTTATATTGTATGGCTTTAACATGCAATGTATAATATTCTATATTAACTCATGGAAATTTTCAATTTTCTAATATTTGCATATTCCCATTTCAGCAAAAAAATAGTTTAAATGTATATTGTCCCTATTCATTGAAGATCTTCATCAGGAAAAAGATTTGAAATATAAAATTATGTAGAATATTTCTGGGGAAATATTAAACGCACTATCTACTGCCAACTCAGAATTCCTTTCCACAAAGGTAGAAGAGAAAAATAACTGCTTCATTATTGGATAAGCATAAGCCACAATGTGATGAGCAGCACATTCTGTCTAGGCAATTGTTAAAGAGATTGCAGAGACAGAAAGAAAGCTTACCCTAGTATATAGTCAAGGAGATAAAATCCATTGCATGCAAGTACTCAAGGTAAACCATAACTAGTCGTCAATTAAGAGGACTAGACAGCACCATTTGTCACATGTAGTTCCACCTAAATTCATCTAGTAATTGGGGTGACCATTTGTGCTAATAGGGTTTATGAAAAAAAATTAAACTCATATCTTTATGATAGAAAGTAGCTTTGCAACTTGAGCAAGGCACACATTTGACTCCAGAAGAAATTGGGAGATAGGGGCTTTTTCCTCTTGATAACATTTTAGGGAGTTGGCTCTTAGACCCTTGAAGAAATATTCCTGGGTTGTAAAACTGAAAAGAGGGTTGTTTCACTTTTCAAATATTTATGAACATTGGAAAGAGGCAGAAGAAGACTTTATAAATTTTCCAAAGTAAATGCTCAAAGAAAAAGGTAACTCCCTTTTTTAAAATCATTTTTTATTGGATATTGTATTTACGCTTATACTATCCATATTTTAATAATATATACAAAATAAAGATTCCTTTTGTGATTACATGATGTGAAACTTAATGCTTGCTTGTAATAATCAAGTGTATTTTTACCAACATTATTAAAGAGAGTAATTTATTGAGGAAAGCTTCAGTCTTGCAAAAAAAAGTATTAAAAGTGATGAGAGATATTTACATTTGTATCAATAATAGAACTTTCCTCACTGGTCAACTGAGTTCCTTCTCTACTTTGTATCAATCACAAAGAAAGAACATCCAATTGGAACACAAGCCAAGCAGGTTTTATTTCTGGACAGAAATGGAGAAGGAGTGAGCTCTTATTCAGAAGACTCCTTCTTCCCAAGCAATAAAGGGTGTGAGGTTTTGAGGACTGGGTATGAGGAGGAAGAGGAATGTTAGCATGTGCAGTGTGGGACTCCAGATGCGCAGGTTCAATTTATTACCACCAAAAAGATTCTTCCCGCCCACTTCACAAATAAAGACCATGGCATTACAGTAACAAAAGAGTTTAGTTGACCCAAGGCTGGCCACTCCACGCAAGAGACAGAGTTATTACTCAAATCAATCTCGTCTCAGGCTCATAGGTTAGGAGTTTTTCAAAGGTAGTTTAGGGGAAAAGGTGGAGATAGCTAGAAATGGGTGCTTGCTGCTAATTGGTTGGGGTCAAGATGAAGTTGTAGGGAGTTGAAGCTGTTCCCTTGTGCTAAATTTATTCTGGGTGGGACCACAGGAGCCATCTGTCAGTGGGTCCAGTTGGAGCCACGAGTGTCAAATGTGCAAAAATTCTGAAAAGATATCTCAAAAGGCCACTCTTAGATTCTACAACAGTGATGTTATCTGCAGGACTTCCAGAATAATGGTTGACAATTATTGATGTCTACACCTTAGCAGAATTTAGGCTCCTCTCCTACCCCTAGCCTGCTGGCCTTTCATTAGCTTTACAGAGGCAGTTGAGTCTTGTGGAAGGGCTATTATCATTTAAACTATAACCTAAGTGTCTCTGACAGTTGCTTGAGCTGAAGCCCAAAGATAATTAAGGCAGCTTGAAAGCTAAAGGCAAAGTGGGGGGATGTTGGCTACAGCAGATCTCCCTGTTGATTTTTCCAAAGGCAGTTTCAAATTTACAAACATACATCTTCATACAAACTTTGTATATAAAATGACAAAGATTTTCTTTTGGGGGAGAGAATTTTAGTATTATAATTATATGTTAATAATCTAAAGGCAGCTAGTGGTAGTCTGTTCCAGTTTGGGCCAGTTTGAGGGTCTTTCTCCCCTTGATATCTTGTCAGGGATCAAGAAGCTCTGGCACCATCCTGGACCATCTGGTTTCTATAAATATCTGTGCCTGTAAATAAGGCACTAAAGAAAAACAGTCATAAAAATCCCTAGGAACACTTTTACAGGAATTGAAACTTAAATCCACGTTCAGACAAGAACATCAATGTTTGACTATCTTTAGTTTCTTTGTGTATAACTATATAAAAATAGCAGCATTTTGCCAGGTGCAGTGGTCATGCCTGTAGTTCCAGCTACTCAGGAGGCTAAGGCAGGAGGATCACTTGAGTCCAAGAGATCTGGACTGTAGCATGCTCTGCCAATCAAATGTCTGCACTAAGTTTGGCATCAGTATGGTGACCTCTGTGACGTAGGGGACCACCAGGTTGCCTAAGGAGGAATTAACCAGCCCAGGTCAGAAACAGCAGGTCAATTTTTGTGACAATCAGTAGTGGGATTATGCCTGTCAATAGTCACTGCACTCCAGTTTGGGCAACATAGCAAGACCTCATCTCTAAAAAAGCAACAATAAATAGTGGTGAAGGGGCTACATTGTCTGGGGTATATATATACCCTGGGGTTCGTTGTCATGTGCCAGGAAAGTTTAGGACACAGGCACACATGAGGGATTTAAGAGTAGAGGTTTAATAGGCAGAAGAGAAGAGAAAGAGAAACCATAGAGAAAGGGGTCCATAGAGAAAGGGGTCTCCAAATAGAAAGGACCAGTGGGCAGCGAAAGCACCAGGTTTTATAGTCCAATTTGAGGAGGTGGTGTCTGATTTACGTAGGGCTCACAGATCAGTTTGACCAGGTATGACATTTACATAGCACATAGGGAAGGCTAGTCACCCTACCCTAATCTTCTTATGCAAATGGGCTTTCCAGCTGATTGGTGCCATCTTATCTGCTTCTTACTATACATGTGGCTGGCAGAGACAGAAGACGGAGCTGCCATCTTGAACATGGCTTGTCCCTAGTTCCTGGGGATTACGACTCAGCATGAGATTTGAGTGGGGACACAGAGCCAAACAATTTTATTCTACTCCTGGTCCCTACAAAATCTCATGTTCTTCTCACGTTTCAAAACACAATCATGGCTTCCCAACAGTAGCCCAAAGTATTTACTCATTTCAGCATTGACTCAAAGTCCAAGTTCAAAGTCTCAAAGTCTCTTTTGCCTATAGGCCTGTAAAATAAAAAAAAGGTTAGTTACTTTCAAGATACAATGGGGATACAAGCATTTGGGTAAATACGGTGTACAGGCAATGAGTAAATACTCTCTTTTCAAAAGGGAGAAATTGGCCAAAGCAAAGGAGCTATTAGGTCCCACATAAGTTCAAAACCCAGCACGCAGTCATTAAATCTTAATGATTCAAAATAATCTTCTTTGGCTTCACGTCTCACATTCAGGCCATGCTGATACGGGGGTGGGCTCCCAAGGCTCTGCAAGGTATAGCTCCCATGGCTGCTTTAATGAGCTAACATTGAGTGTATGTGGCTTTTCCAGGCACACAGTGGAAGCTCTTGGTGGATCTACCATTCTGAGGTCTGGAGGATAATGGCCCTCTTCTCACAGCTCCACTTGGCAGTGCCACAGTGGGGACTCTGTGTGTGGGCTCCAACCCCACATTTTCCCTCTGCACTGCCCTAGTAGAGTTTCTTCATGAGGGCTCTGCTTCTGGAGAAGCCTTCTGCTTGGACACCCAGGCTTTTCCATACATTATTTTCTGAAATCTAGGCAGAGGATCACAAGCCTCAACTCTTGCACTCTGTTCACCTGCAGGCTTAACACTATGTGGAAGCCACCAAGGCTTATGGTTTTCACTCTCTGAAGCAGCATTCCAAGTACCTGGGCCTGGGAGGGCTCCTGTGATGGTCCCTGAAATATCTTCAGGGCCTGTTTCTCATGGTCTTGGCTATTAGTACCTCCCTTCCTTGTAGTTATGCAAATTTCTGAAGCCTGCTTCGATTCCTTCCCTAAAAATAGGTTTTTCTTTCCTACCACAGGGCCACACTGCAAATTTTTCAAACTTTTATGCTTTGTTTCCCTTTTAAATGTAAGTTCCAGTCTCAGATCATCTCTTCGTTCATTCATATAAACATAGGCTTTTAGAAGTAGCCAGGTCAAATCTTGAATTCTTTGCTGCTTAGAAATTTCTTTCACCAAATACCCTAAGTTATCTCTCTCAAGTTTAAAATTCAACAGATTCCCTAGAGCTGGGCAAAATGCCACCAGTATCTTTGCAAAAGCATAGCAAGACTGACTTTACTCCAATTCCCAATAAGTTTCTCATTTCCATCTGAAACCTCCTCAGTCTGGACTTAATTGTTCATGTCACTATCAACATTTTGGTCACAATGACACAACAAGTCTCTAGGAAGTTTCCAAGCCTTCATTCATCTTCCTGTATTCTTCTGGGCCCTCCAAACTGTTTCAACTTCTGTCTATTACCCAGTTCCAAATCACTTCCATGTTTTCAGGTATCTTTATAGCAATGCCTTACTCCCAGGACCAATTTTCTATGTTAGTCTGTTCTCACATTGGTATGAAGAACTACCTGAGACTGGGTAATTTATAAAGAAAAGAGTTTTAATTGGCTCACAGTTCCACAGGCTATACAGAAGCATGGCTGGTGAGGAATCAGGGAACTTACAATAATGGTGGAAGGTGAAGAGGAGGCAGCCATCGTCTTCACATGGAAGAACAGCAGAGAAAGAGTAAAGGGGGAAGTGCAACACATTTTCAAACAACTAGATCTTGTGAGAACTCATTCACCATCACAAGAATAGCAAGGTAGAAATCCATCCCATGATACAATCACCTCCCACTAGGTCCTTTCCTCTACATTGGGGATTACAATTCAACATGAGCTTTAGGTGGGGACACAGAGCCAAACCATATCAGTGACCTAAGACAAAATTTAAACTTTTTAAATTCCCAAATGCCTGTTTTGGATTTCCTGTAATATTTACAAAAGCTATATTTCACCCTGTAGTCCAGTGGTTATGATTTGGTTCTGTCAACACTTCAGCCTGGGTTTAATTCCTAGTCATAAGTTTCTTAAAAATGTAAATTCTTCAATCCTAAAGTAAGAAGGGACATTCATGTGAATTCGTTTAAATCATTTGCTATGAATCTATATTCTTGTGAATCAGGGACCTATTTGTTATTTATCATTTTCCCCTTCATGAACAGCTTTGAGTTCTTTCCTTTTTTCTTTTCTCTTTCTTTCTCTTTCTTTCTTCTTTGTTTCTGTCTCTCTTTCTCTCCCCCTTCCTTCCTGTCTCTCTCACTCTCTTTTTTGTCTATTTTAATTTTCCATCTATGGGACACACAGGAAGGTTGGCCTTTGTGTATAGATCTTCAGCTGAGAAGCTGACACCCTAGAGAATATTGCAGGACACAAATGTAAATTGTTCCCCATTTGTGGCTAACAAATTTTTCCTTTCTTTAAGCTATGAAAGGAAAATAAATATCTGGACCCCAAACTCACTAAGCTAAAGGAGTAAGTCAAGCTGTAAACTGGGTCATGCAAACCTGTCTCCCATTTTGGTTTTTAAATTAGATGGCTAAAATGATGAAGAGCTACATGCCTGCTTCACATTTTGCCCACAAGGAAATTCCTTGTGGATCCCAAGATCTTTACCCTATAGCATTTCTGTTAAAGTTCACCATAGCAATGTAAATTGATAGATTATATTCTCAGGTGCAGGGACATAGAACAGAACTCAAAGTCATCCCTCTGCCCACCCGAGATCAATGCATATCTGATTGTTTCCTCTGTCCTACTGTGTCTGAAATTGGTAGGTTCTTGGTCTCGCTGACTTCAAGAATGAAGCCGCAGACCCTCCCGGTGAGTGTTACAGTTCTTAAAGATGGTGTGTCTGGAGTTTTTTCCTTCTGATGCTTGGACGTGTCCAGAGTTTCTTCCTTCTGGTGGGTTCATGGTCTCGCTGACTTCAGGAGTGAAGCTGCAGACCTTCGCAGTGTGTGTTACAGTTCATAAAGGTGGCTTGCCTGGAGTTGTTCATTTCTCCTGGTGGGTTCATGGTCTTGCTGGCTTCAAGAGTGAAGCTGCAGACCTTCGTGGTGTTACAGATCAGAAAGGCAGCATGGACCCAAAGAGTGAGCAGCAGCAAGATTTATTGCAAAGAATTAAAGAACAGACCTTCCACAGAGCAGACAGGGACCCCAGCTTGTTGCCGCTGCTGGCTCGGGCAGCCCGCTTTTATTCTCTTATTTGACTCCACCCACATCCTGCTGATTGGTCCATTTGACAGAAAGCTGATTGGCCCATTTTACAGAGGGCTGATTGGTGTGTTTACAAACCTTGACCTAGACACAGAATGCTGATTGGTGCATTTACAACCCTTTAGCTAGACTTAAAAGTTTCCAAAGCCCCCACTACATTAGCTGGACACACAGCACTGATTGGTGCATTTACAAACCTTGAGCTACACACAGAGTGCTGATTGGTGCATTTACAATCCTTTTGCTAGACATAAAAGTTCTACAAGTCCCCACTTGACTCAGGAGCCCAGCTGGCTTTGCCTACTGGATCCCATGCTGGGGCCATGGGCAGAGCTGCCCACCGGTCTCCTGCCGCCCACCTGCACTCCTTAGCCCTTGGGCTATTGATGGGACCGGGTGCTGCCGAGCGGGTGGCTGAGCCTTTTGGGGAGTCTCAGGCCACTAAGGAGCCCACCAGTGGGGGGCCTTGGGCATGGCAGGCTGCGGGTCCCGAGCCTTGCCCCGTGGGGAGGCGGCTGAGGCACAGCAAGAATTCAAGTGTGGCTCAGGTGGGCCAGTAGTGCTGGGGGACCTGGCACATCCTCCACAGCTGCTGGCCTGGGTGCTAAGCCCCTCACTGCCTGGTGCCGGCAGCGCCCGCGGGCTGTCCACTCCTACAGCAGGGCTTGCCAAGCCTGTGCCCACCTGGAACTAGTGCTGGCTCATGAGCTCCACGCAGCCCTGGTTCCCACCCGCACCTCTCCCTCCACACCTCCCCGCAAGTAGAGGGATCCGGCACTGGCCTTGGCCAACCCAGAGAGGGGCTCCCACAGTGCAGTGGCCGGCTGAAGGGCTCCTCAAGCACGCCGAGGCCGAGGATGCACCGAGAGTGAGTGTGGGTTGCTAGCACGTTGTCACCTCTCACTATTGTCTATGTTATCTTATATAAAAATGTAGATTCACTCATCCAGACAAAGGCATAAATGACTATTTTCCCTGACTCCCTTCTCACATGAAAATTATGTAGTTCTCAATATCTTGCCCTTTCCCCTTTAAATATTGAAGCCCTCAAAATCATCTTTGGAGAAAGACAGAGACCTGTCTCCTGGGTGTGTGTTTTTAGCTATGGCAAATACATCTGCTAAAATGGTTGAGACTTGCTTTCATCATTTTCTTGATTGACAAAGCTACAGAGGCATTGTGAAAACAGCAATGTGCCTCTAAAAACAGTTTAAAGCCCATCTATCTATTTCAGGATGCTTGCAGATATTGTAAGAAATTGAGACATTGAAAATAAGACTGTCTGCTTATTAAAAAATAAGAGAAAGAAAAATTAAAATAGTGATTAATTAACCTAAACCTCTGTTAAACAAATATCCACCCACAACCCTCCAATGACCCCCGCCCCGATGCAACTTCTTCTTGGTACAAATTTCTACAAGGAAAAGACAAGAACAAGAATGTTTGCTTTTTGCCTGGATAAGGCTTGATAAAAAAAATTTTTAAGAGCTCTGGGGTCAGAAGTTAGCTTAATTAAAAGTTGATATTCAGGCTATTTTTTTAAGGTCTTTCTGCTTTTTCTGTTTTGCGTTCTGTTTCTGGGAGTTTTTATCAGTTCACAGAAACCTCTTTTAATTATATAGTTCAGACCTTCTGTTACCTTGCTTTCTTATTGGCATGATTTTTGCTGAGAAAAATGTGAAGTTCTATTGGCCTTTTAGAAAGCTTAAAATCTTCAAAAACTTGGCTCCTCTAAGGCTCTTTCCTCTACTTCCTTTCACTTATTTCTCCTTCCTTTTTGTCAGCTTCAATTTCTTATGGCGAGATCTAGAGGAGACGTCTAGTGACTCTGAGACCCCTTTAGGAACCAAAAAAAAAAATGTACCACAGACACCATTTTGGGGATCTCCCTGTCTTTCTCATAGCTCCCCAAGAGGCATGAGCAGATTCCTCTCAAGTTTCAAGCTCCGTTGTTTGTTGTTGTTGTTGTTGTTGTTTTTGCACTGAGTTTTTTTATTGATTTGGATTTTGAGGAATACAAGGAGTTACTTTGTACCGTGAGAAAGTGCTTGACATTTGAGTGTACAAGGACTAGTGAGTCACTGGCAAGGAATGAAGTTTTAAAGGCTGGCAAAAGTTGCAGTGCATGGTTCTTACTTGAAGGAGGCTACTGATTTCTTTGTGCATTTACGTAAGAAAAGTGTGGTTTGGATACTTAGAGGCTGTGGGAACACTTGCCATGGAGGAATAGACTCTTCTGGGGGGTGAGCTGATCACAGAGTCGACTGATTGGCATTGGGTTGTAGCTGCCAAATGGGTTCAGTTTGCCTGCTGCCGAGATAGAACCAACTTATCAAGATAGAAGAATTGCAATAGAGAAAGAGTTTAATTCACACAGAGTTGGCTGAAGAGGAAACCAGAGTTTTATTACTCGATTCAGTCTCCTGGGAAGTTTCAAGACTGGGGTTTTTAAAGGATAATTTGGTGGCCGGGGGAGGGGCCAGGGAGCAGGGAGTACTGACTGGTCAGGCTGGGGATCAAGTCATAGGGAGTTAAAGCTGTCCTCCTTCCTGAATAGGCACCACAAGACCAGATAGCCAGTTTACTGGTCTAGGTGGCACCAGCTGGTGCATCAAAATGCAGGGTCTGAAAAATATGAACACTGATCTTAGGTTTTACAATAGTGATGTTATCTTTGGGAGCTATTGGGGAGGTTTGGAATTTTGCTGCCTCTGGCTGCATGACTTCTAGACTAGGGGACCTCAACTTCTGTGCTGCTGACTGGTACTAGTCTGTGGCCTGTTAGAAGTATAAAAATTATAAGCTGGGCATGGTGGCTCACACCTGTAATCCCAGTACTTTTGGAGGCCAAGGCGGGCAGATTATGAGGTCAGGAGTTCGAGACCAGAGGGACCAACATGGTGAAACCCCGTCTCTACTAAAAATACAAAAATTAGCTGGGCATGGTGGCACATGCCTGTAATCCCAGCTACTCATGAGGCTGAGCCAGGAGAATTGCTTGAACCTGGGAGGCAGAGGTTGCTGTGAGCTGAGATTGCACCATTGCACTCCAACCTGGGTAATAGAGCGAGACTCTGTCTCAAAAAAAAAAAAAAAAACAAAGGCAAAAGAAATACAAAAAGTAGAAACCAGGCTGCACAGCAAGAGGTCAGTGGTGGGCCAGTGAGCATTACCACCTGAGCTTCTCCTCCTGTCAGATCAGCTGTGGCATTAGATTCTCATAGGAGCACGAACCCTATTGTGAACTGCACATGAGAGGGATCTAGGTTGCATGCTCCTTATGAAAATCTAACTAATGCCTGATGATTTGAAATGGAACAGTTTCATCCTGAAGCCATCTTCCCTGACCCCCAAACCATGTAAAAATTGTCTTCCACAAAACTGGTCCCTGGTGCCAAAAATATTGGAGACCACTGTCCTAGACCATAATTTCTAACCTCGTGGCTAATGTGTTAGTCCTACAAAGGGAGTCTGGTCCTCAGGTTAGATGGGGTTTGTTTCGGAAAAGAGCTGTTATCTTTGTTTTAAAGTAAAATTATAACCTAAGTTCCTTCCAAAGGTAGTTCAGCCTATGCCTAGGAATGCAAAAGGGCAGCTTGGAGGTTAGAAGCAAGATGTCAGTTAAGTTAGATTTCTGTCATTGTACTAATTTTCTCACTGTTATAAGTTTTGCAAAGCCAGGGGCACCTATCAACCTCAAAGGAATGTCCTTACAGTGAGGTGCACTTCGGGTTCAGTGTAAAAATGAGATCCTGGATTTTTGTGGATGTAGTTTCTCTGCCTTCCAGCTGTACATGTTTTCACATATTTGGCCTTGGAAACTTCAATGCTTTGTCAGTCCTATTCATTAGTAGGCTCTTCCTAGACCTAAGCGGCCCAGTTGAAAAATAGAATAGAATGGCGGCTATCTATATAACTAAAATTGGTCTCTTTACAAAAGCTTGTGTCAAATTTCTATGTTTTTGTGTTACTTTGGCATCCATTTATTGGAGAGATGAGGTGTTCACACAGAAAGGATTAGCATCACAAGTGCTTTAAGCAGATACTTCCAACATATGAGCTCTCTGCAATAGCAACAGTAGGTGGCTACAAAATTATTACAATAGTACTGTATGTACTGGAGTTAATTTTATGCAGTTATAATTTAATACACAGCTTTACATTTGCTTACATTTATCTCAACTGTGAATGGCATTGTGGATGGTCTCTGCTTATGTGCATAATTTTTGACAAATTTTAGCTTTTTATAATAAACTAGTGTATACCTTATTGTAGTAAATTATAAAATAAACTAGTACTTACATATATTTTATGCATTCATGACATACCTTTTTATTATTTTCAATATTTTAGGTTACATGGTTCATCTAAGGGTTTTTTCAAATTATTGCAATGCTCCAAAAAATTTTTGATATATTTATTGAAAAAAAATCCACAAATAGCTGGACCTACTTAGTTCAAACCCATGTTATTCAAAGGTCAATTGTAATTGCAGACACCGAGGGCTTTTTAACCAATGCTTTAATTGGAGTGTCATATTTTCAAATATGACTACTTGAGGGATTGAGGTTGACTTTCATGGATCCAATAAAAACCTCCTCAAGGGGGGCCAGACCAGTGGCTCATGCCTCTAATTCCAGCACTTTGAGAGGCCAAGGCAGGTGAATCTCTTGAGCCCAGGAGTTCAAGATCAGCCTGAGCAACAATGGCAAAATCCCTGTTTCTACAAAAAATACAAAAAATTAGCCAGGTGTGGTTGCATGAGCCTGTAGTCCAAGCTACTCGAGAGGCTGAGGTGGGAGGATCACCTGAGCCCATGGAGATCCAGGCTGCAGTAAGCTGTGATCGAGCCAGTGCACTCCAGCCTGAGTGACAGAGTAAGACCCTGTCTAAAAACAACAACAACAACAACAACAACAAAACATTCCCTTGGAAAAACTGATCTGGTACTTTATCTACGTGGTTCCCTTACAGAATTTCTGACTTTGTGGTAAGTAAACAATGTTACTTTCTTTTTTTCTCTCTCTTTCTCTCTCTCTTTTTTTTCTAAGTGAATCTCATTGTGTTGCCCAGGTTGGTCTTAAACTCCTGGGCTCAAGTAATCCTGCCACCTCGGCCTCTCAAAGTGCTGGGATTGCAGGCATCAGCCAGCACACCCAGCTCCAGTGCTACTGTGTCAGGCCTAGGAACCTCAGGATATTTTGAAGGCCTTAAGAAGAGAGAAATGTATCCAATTTATACAGGTATTACAGGCATAGCCTTTGGCTTGGCTCCTAAGCCTTAAGGTTTTTAAAAGTCTAATTTGAAATTCCTTATAAAATAGTTCCAGAAAAGTCAACTTCGAAAGAACATATATGGACAATCCCTCTTCTTGCTATACTTTATGTAAATAATTAGGCTGAGTATATTAAGACTAAAAATTATTTTGCAAATAAATTGATCTTACTATGATTTATTCTTGGTAGTGATGGGGATCTAGAGAGACTAAAATTGTGTTTCAGAAGAAAACTATGATACAGCTCTTATTAGTTTCTAGCCCTGTTCATTGCTTTTGAGTTTTAATTATTGCCCTATAATTTGGACCAAATTCTGAATTATTTCCTGGCTACAAATCTTCAAACTATGTTTCTAAGTTTTTGTCCCATTTTTCAAACCTGGATTCACTAATATTGAAATTCCCTTTTTCTTCAAGTCCTGAAGACTGAAACTTATGTATAAAAAATCTTGTGACACACAAACCAGAATAAAAAATCTTGTGACATACAAACTAGAAAGCAGAAAAACCTATCAGATTGCCACTGTCTGCCCATTCCAAATGAAGATGCTTCAGAGACTATAGAAAAACTAGTTATAGACTACTCTAGACATTGAATTTCACTTTTCTTTTTTTTATACAGATGCTTCTTATTAAAGATTCGTTTGCCTGTATCACATATACAGTCCTGGCTTTGAGAATGCATCTACAATGCCTTCTCCTAAAATGACACAAATTGCTTAAATGGACTGGCTTATTCCCAGAAGAGGAAGTCTGGTTTAATGGGATCCTTTGCCAATCAGCTCTTAGCTTGTTTTTTTTCTCTTCACAGCCACCAACTCAGCTTTTAATGTGTGAAACTTCTAGGGAAGTTTTAGACAGGGGGAATGTTGGGGCACACAAACAATTTCTGAAAATATGGGGCTTTAGCATGATGAGTGCTTTGAAAACAGAAAGGACTCAGAAGTAAACTTGCTGAACAATGTTTCTCTGTGACCTTTTGCCTGACTCCATGTCTCTCTGATCACCTTTCTGGAAGCACTGAGAGGGACTCTCTAGAATTTCTTTATCTAAGAAGCTTAAATTCAATTATCTTAAGACTCCTTCACTAGGAATGTTATTAAGTAGCCAGGAAACATCAACTATGAGACAGGAAGTCATCATCATAGCCAGACAGCCTTTTTAGCTATTCTGAAGGAAGCGCCAAGAGATTACCTGGGGGTTCGTGGATGTTTAATTCTTGATAAGTTTCCTAGAGTTTTCTAAATTATGCATTTT
The DNA here is from genome assembly GCF_028878055.3 of Symphalangus syndactylus. Lineage (NCBI taxonomy): Eukaryota > Metazoa > Chordata > Mammalia > Primates > Hylobatidae > Symphalangus > Symphalangus syndactylus. The sequence goes on along the minus strand of NC_072438.2, from coordinate 84,374,062 downwards.
AAAATTCAGTTTTTGTCCAATGATGTATTTGTACTGTAATTATTTCTTGATAACTTGTGGAGAAAAAAATGAAAGACAGGACTATGTGATACCAATATTCCATTTGTTTTGTCAGCTTTCTGTTTGCAACTCAGAAAGTAAGGATTTTAATAATATGCAAGTAACTCTAAAATATAGACACTATAGCTATCCCTCTTGAACTATTTTTTAAAAAAGCACAATTTTAAGGACGCTCCTGTACTTTTAATTGAAGAACACCAGATAAAAATTTTGGTCCTACAACTTCCCAATTTTGTGATTTCAGGTCACTTCATCTCATCATTTTGAAAATGGTAAGTACTTATCTTAGGACATTAATAAAATTAAACACATGCATACAAAGTGTGTAACAGTCCCTGGCTTAGACTAAGTGCTTACGTAACTGTACCTTTGCTGCTACTGTTTGAACTTTTATATCATATTCCAGCTTCACATTATCCACTAAATGTGTTCAACACAGTTAATCACTGAATTAACATTAAATAGTTAAAAGTCTGAAGTGTGTAAGTACAATGAATACTAAATATGCGCAACATATTTTTGAAAAATTTTTACCTACTCAATATCTCTTTACCTTGTATAATTAATATATAAAAACAACAAAAGAAAAATAAAATAATTTGCTTACAGTATTCTATACCACATAATATGTAATGACAAAATTTAAACATGAGAAACAACAGTAGAAATGTTAGATGACAGGGGGAATAAAATTAGTGTGAAATCTGCATACCGTTAGGTGCTAGCAAGCGTAGCACGCGGCCTTGAGTTTCAAAGTAAAAAATACAAAGAAAAAGAATTAGTTTAAAATGTGTTGATTTCCTTAAAATAGCAACAAATGAAGCCAAAATTGTTTTTCCTATTACTGAGATCTGAAATAAATTTCTCATGTAGATATTTAAAGTGGACATTGTTTTAGATTAAAACAAATTTTTGTGCTTCTATTGTTAAACTACTGTGTTTGATAAGGTATTTCTTTTAAAAAATTCTCTTTTTGAGTTAATAGATAAGGACAAATTAAAGGAACAGCAATTATTTGATAAACTAAAATAATATAGGCTTTGTATTACTTTTTTGTCAAGCTTGAACTGAATAGGAAATATATAATTTATATGAATGTGTGTAGATACGTATATGTGTATATGCAATATATGCATGTATTATATTCCTTGAAAGCTGGCACTATCAAGTTTACGTATTTAGTTTGTTGAGTTTTTTTTATTCCATGTATGTAGAGAAGAGGATAAAAACTTTATGTCAAAAGAAAAAAATATAACAAAAAGATTGAGTTCAAGGCAACTTTCTTATTGTATTTAATAAACTGGAAACATAATCTATATGCCCTGTCATTAACCCTTTTCCTGTTTAGAAAAAAAAAAGGGCAACTTGCTGCCAGTGCTCATTTGATTTTATGTAAACACGCTTTTTGAGGCTGAAGAATATCTCATTGGTTTTCAATGTAAAAATGAAATATTAAAACTATTCTTTGAGTTATTTCTAAATAGAACTAACATCAGAATCGCCTGAATCATAAGAATCATCTACTTCGGAAAAATCAGATTCATCAAATGAATTTTCGGCCAACAACTGTTCGAGAATGATGTTAACCTCATGTGTAGGGATCCTACATTTTCTAGGATTTGACATTTTCAGTGATCGAGAATTACTATATTTTATAAATAGAAATACCACTACTAACCACAGAAAGCTACAAACAGAATAATGTCTTTTGTTTCCAAAGTCAATATACCAGAGCACTGAGAAAAATATAATAAAAGCAACATATTTTGTGGCAGTGTTATCTGAGGGTAAGTACTGCAGCCACAGGCCCCAGCGAGTATTCTCGGAGCAAATGGGAAAGGGCTTAATTCCATAAAATTGACATGCGCGTTTTGACAAAAATAACCTTGATGCAGATCATAAGGAAATTTGTGTTGTATAAGCTCCAACAAGTCTGCTAGGTTGCCCAAGGTCTAAATTGTTCAAAATCGTTTAAAGCCTTTTGGCATTTTATTGTCTGAAATATTTGAGCAATATGGAAAGATCTTAAAGTTTAAACTCTTACTCTTTTTCTTATCAAGTATGTTTTATAATTTCTTTTTAATTTAATTTTGTGAGTTACCAATTGAAATGTTATATCTTTCAATATAAATTAATTTCATGTAGGTTAGAGTCCTATCTTTAGTTATTTTACCAACTTGTCTTTAACTTTTAGCACATTATGATAAAAGACAGTCAGCAGTAAGGTTTTTCTTTTGTTATGTTTTGTTTTTTGAGATGGAGTCTCACTCAGTTCCCCAGGCTGGAGTGCGATGGCGTGATCTCGGCCTACTGCAACGTCTGCCTCCTGGGTTCAAGCGATTGTCCTGCCTCAGCCTCCTCAGGCACCTGCCACCATGCCCAGCTAATTTTGTATTTTTAGTAGAGACGGGGTTTCTCCATGTTGATCAGGCTAGTCTTGGACTCCTGACCTCAGGTGACCTTCCGGCCTCGGCTTCCCAAAGTGCTGGGATTACAGGTGTAAGCCCCCGCTCCAGGCAGCAATAAGGGTTTTTATCCAGAATCTAGTTTGGGGAAAGTTATGCAAAAATATGTATATATATATACATATATATATATACACTCACATATACATTTAAGGACTAAATTCTCTTATGATGTTAACATGAATGCATTTTGAAAATATGCTTGTAATTTTTCAAAATATACCTGATTTGAATGTAATGGAAACAATAGGAATGCCTGCATAAGTTAGCAAGCAATTTGAGAAAACTACTCTGAAAGTCTTTTTAAAAATGACAGGTGTACTCCTTTGCCCAGAATGTTTCAAAGGTACTTCTTTCCATTTGTTTTTAGATTTATGACTCTAGAATTCCATTTAGAAGAACTCTCATTCAAATGCAGAAAAGAAAGGGAGCCCAAAGGGAAGATAGAAGTGACTCACTGACGTAAATAGGCTGAGAAACAGTTACGTGGGTAATGCATAATGAAATTGTGTGAATATAAAGTGCAAGTGGAAAACTATTAAATTATATAAAGAAAATATAGTTATATCCAGATTATATGCATCTCTCTGTGTCTAAATGGATAAAATAATGCACCGACATAATAAGAAGTAATAGTTATAATTTGGAAAATAAAAGAGTATACCATACAATATATTCTAGGGAAAATAATAGCAATTAAATACAGTGATGACTTTTGGTATGTATACCCACAAATAATCTATATTTCAAATATTAAGACAGATTTCAAATATTAAGTTTTATTTAAAGAATTTTTCTATTATTGAAATCTGCAAAAAGTAATAAAACTATCTCCTACTCCTCAGTCTTCAGTTCTGCAATTTTATTTTCATTCACCATTAAAAATTGAAATGGCTAATTTGATTATTGTCTTAAATTATCTTTCATTTTGGCACAACAGCTAGTTTTCTAATCTTCAATATGTATGTGTGTTTGTGTGTGTATACATATACACACACATAGCTATACATATACACACATATGTATATATATGTGTGTATATATATATTTAATTCTATTTTGCTTTCTGCTCAGTAAAAATGCTCATAGAACATTGTATTTGATTCCTATTTATTACTTCTTAACAACAAACACTATCTACTACAGAATAGCATCATTTGTTTCATCCATAGGAGCATTTTATTAGCCTAAAGTATTTAATGATAAAATCAGGCACTTTGAGGGTTTCATCAATCATATGATGCAGACTGATTTTTACAAACAATTCACGTTACTTCTACTGACAAATTTGCAATGTCACAATTTACCCAGACTCTGCTGCTTTTATAATAGCTATCCAAAGTATAGTTATGCCCATTCTTAGAATAAATAGAAGATAATTTTCAAAGAATTCAGGGATATCTTAAAACACGTTTCTTACTTTTCGTCACAAAGACTTCTCAAACTTGTTTCATAAAAGTGACAGTGAAACGTGAATATCTTGTAATATCTGGAATGTAAATAGGCACTAGAACTTTTGAAGGATATAGCATTTTAAATTTAGAGGATTAAGAACTTGAGAAAGAGATTAAAATGATACTGGCCTTAGGCAGCTCATTAATTCTACACAGATATGGTCTCATATGTCCTTCAACAACATATTTGAAATCTTTTAGCTTAAAGTCTTCCTTTATTTTTGAATAATACGTCATTTGAGAAACGTTAGTTCAATATTCCCAAAACTGCTGTCTAATATGCGCCAAACTTACTAACACCAAAAAAATAAGGAGAAAATGAATATGCTTTCAATTGTATGTCATTTGTTTAGGTGATTCAGTGTGAAAGGTGAAAAGTAACATATTTGAAAAGAAATTTTATGCTAGCATATTTTTCCTCATCTTCTCATTTATACAATATTATCTCCAAGGTGATCATAGTATTAATACATAAATGCCTCTCATTAATACAGTTAATCTTCCAATATTTGAAAACTGTTAATTCTTTATATGCTTTGGGGAAAAATGCACAGTTCTAAAAATTATTTAATAAAAAGTCCATACAATCATTTTACTTATTAAACAAATCAATAGTCTTTGGATATATGCAAAACTAATGAAATAATATGGAATATTTATTCACAGTTTTGAAGTATTGATCTCAATCAGCAATTGTTCTCTACATTTCAGATTTGTCTACTCAGTTTGAGAGTCAGCAGAAAACATGTGATTTACATTTGCAAGTTGCCACACACAATGGCTTTTGTAATGACATGCATGGTTTAGATGACCCATTTTGTTTTTACAGTCAGCTCCTCTTCTTTCTCCCTCCTCTGAAACTCCATTGATATCTCACACTGATTATTACATTTCCCTGTCAAAAGCCTCCTGTTTCCTTTCTTGTCCTCTAATATACTATTTTCTACCTGGAGAACAGAATCACTGTATAAAATCAGAGATCACATCACATCTCACCCTGCTAAAATCTCTTCATTAATTTTCATTTCCTTATCATGGTCCTCACAACATTAAGATCTTCTGGTCTACCATTAGTACTTTAATTTCACGTAGTAACACCCTCCTCCACTTTAAGTATATTTAGGCTATGTTTTTCTTTTGGTTTCTTGACCATCTAAAGCATATTCCCACCTCAGGGCCTTGGTACTTACTGGTGCAGCTGCTGGCATCTTCCTTTAAATTTTTGCGTGACTTGATATTTCATTAGAGTCAGGTTATACCTCACCAAATCTCTCATAGAATTGCCAATTTTGGTATATTTTAACCTCTATAAAATAATATTTCACATATTTATTTCATTGTACTCTATTTGTTCAATTGTATTTATAGGATTTGAACTGAAATCTTCATATTTATTTACATGTTTACCGATGTTTTTGTTTCCTCGAGTAGTATGCAAAGCAAGTTCATGAAGAGAAATTTTATTGTTTTGTTTGTCATAAGATCCCAAATAGTCAGACAGTCATACATGAAAAGTACTAAGGAAACTCTAAAATAAATGAATGAATCAAAATCAAATGACATTATGTATAGATAACAGGTACATTTTAAAAACTCTGATGAACTTTTGTTCTTTTCTTATTTTGGGTGAGTCTAGAATAGTTATTATAGTTTTTCTTCTAAGGATATATAAATTAGTCATTCATTATAGTAACCATTTTTTTATTTTAATGGACAAACAATAGTTGTATATATTTTTATATACAATATTTTCATATAATTATACATGTATGCATTGTGGAATTATCAAATCAGGGTAGTTAATTGGTTCATCACCTCAGATATTTGTCATTATACTCCTTGTTTAAACTACTGTGGGATATGATTAATATCCTGTACAGATTTAAGGCATACATAATTCCAAAAGTCAAATAAATATAATTGAGATAACTAGGATTTATAATTATACAACTAATTTTTTTTTGAAAACAATATTCAAAGGGAACCATTTAAGAAGTATCAGAATCAAGCCTACTATCTGAAGGAAAAATAGAATATCTGATATAAATTCAAGTTGAGAAAGAAAAAAAGAAAAAAAAAACCTTTTATCTGAGGAATGCAAGCCTCCTGTAAATGATCAGACCCTTAGAGGCACAGGAATGAGGCAGCCTCATGTCCCATATGCCGCCTTTAACTAAGTTATTCTCTTGAAGCGGTTACTATGTAGACTCTAGACTGACTGTGTAAATTACCCAAACCATGCCACATGCTAGACACCATAATTCATACCCTGTAGTTCAACAATGTATAGCCAGTCACTGATCAGTATTACTTCTGTAAACCAATGAAAATCCTGACAAACAACTTTGCATCAGCCCACTCTTTGTCTCCCCTGCTCTTCCACCTACTTTTTTTTTGTCTTTGTTACCTGCTTATAACAAAGGCTGAACTCAACAGGAGCTTATATCCAAGGTTACTTGGATCAGAGTCTTCTGGGCAATTTTCCTAGATTTAGCTCAATTCATTGAAATTATATTTTGTGCCTCAGCCTCTTCCTTTAGGTTGACAAAGTTTACTTAACTTTGTTTGTGATATGTTTAGATTTAGTATTTTTTTCCAAACAAGCAAATAAGTGTTTCCTAAAATCAAAGTGCCAGTTGCTCTTTTCTCAGATGAAAATTAATTTTCAAACAATTTTCTACTGTTACTGAATATCACTTCTCATAATTTTCGTTCTATAAAATGAGTTAAGCCTGGGAATTCACCTACTATCATTTATTGAACTCTCAGTGTGCTTGGGAAAATCAACCAAATGTTTTACGTACCATATTTGATTTTATATTTTCATATTCCTGTGGGGTGTGCAAATTAATATTTCAAAGACATAACACTGATGATCATATATTTTAAATTCAATTATACACAATTATCTTTCAGGAAATGAGAAATTAAAACCTAGTTCAACACTATTTTAGGCTCATACATGTAACTTCCTTATGAATTGAGAGAGAAAATTTAAAAAAATATATGAAAGGATATTGTCAGTAGCTTTCATTCTTTTTGCTTTTTTACTTCACTTATAAAAACATGCATATAGAATAGTACCTAGGGTCAAACACTGTCAAATATAGTTTTGTAGTCAGGCATGTTTGCTCACAAGTGTAATCCTAGCATTTTGGGAAACCAAGGCAGGAGGGAGGATAACTTGAGGCCAAGAGTTCGAGACCAGCCTGGGCAAAATTGTGAGACCACTTTTCTGCAAATAATTAATTTATAATATAAATATAAATATAAATATATGTATGTGTGTATATATACACCTGTGTGTATGTGTATATATATGTATGTATACATATATATATATATAGAGAGAGAGAGAGAGAGAGTTCTGTGTAATCAATGAATTAAAGTCACAAAATCAGATGTCTGTGTCCAGCTACAATGGAGTAGCACAGAATACAATACTCATAGTGAGAATAAGAAAACCTAGTTAAGTAAGAAGAAAAGAAAAAAAGAGATATGATCAAACAAATCTGGGAGTTACTGAGGAAACCAGGACTTAGGGAAACTTTATTTCAGAATGTGGGGCTGCAGCCAGTATTTGTTGCTGGGTATTGCTAGTTTGGTTGTGAGGCAAGTTGGATGAAAAGAATCCAGAATCTCAGTGAAACTTCAGCTATAACATGCTCAAAAAGATACAGAAAAAAGATGTAGTAAATACATTAAAATTGTGAATAATTTTGCCAAATGATTGCAAAAATCACATGGAAATTCTATACGTGGAAATTTTGATAGATTAAATTAATGACTCAATAGAGGCATTCAAGAGCAGATTAGGCATAGCAGAAGACAGTCCAGAAAACTGGAAGATAAAATAATAGGAGATAAATTGAAACAGAGGAAAAAAAATTGAAAACACATGAAAGAGCTTAAGAAATAAATAACGTGGAACACGTTGTTTTTAGAGGTAGATAGAAAAGGACTGGAAAAAAAGCTTGTTACAAAAGCAATATTTGGAAGAATATTATCTGTGAATTTTCTGATACTGTTGAGTGATAGAACAACAGATTCAAGAAGGATAGACATACAGAAAATTCTTTAGGCATGTCATCGTTGCATTGCTAAATACCAAAGATTAAAAAGAAAATTTGTAAAGCAGCCAAAGGGAAAAAGAAGACAATTTTCAAAGGGACACTCATAGCCAATTTTATAATAGAATATATTTATATTCATTAGAAAGCAAAATCATATCTTTGAAGTGTGACAAGGAAAAAAAAAACCAAGAATGGTTTTCTGTTTCTATACCAAAAATATAACGTCTACTGATTTAACCCTTTAGAGCACACTAAGAATAATATCTTTTATTATATAACCACAGTACCATTATCAACTTCTGACAATTTAGCATTGATGCAACATTCTTGCCTAATCTACTGTTTATATTCTAATTATGTTATGTGACCCAATGATCTTCTTTACAGTAATTATTTTCCTCCATTACAGGAACAAATCTAAGATCAGGTGTTTTCTTTACTTATCAATTTCTTTATTCTTCTTTAATTGCAAAGAATTAGTCTTCCTTGGTCTTTTTGACATTAATTTTTAAAAATAACAAACCCACCTTTTTAACATAAAATGTTTCTCATTTCCAGTTTCACAATAATTTATTATTATTATATTCAGGGTAGGCATTCCAAGCAAAATACGAGATACATGTCATTGTGTCCTTCTCGGGGTAAGATATTCTGAAGCACATGATGTCTATTTACCCTTTCACTGTTATTTTTATCATCTGGTCAAGGCATTGTTCTTCACTGTACAGTTATTATTTCTCTTTGCAACTATAAAGAAATCTGTATGGGGAACATTTTAAATCATGTCAGCATACCTCCCCCACCAAGAGATTTAGCCATTATCATGAAGCAGACATTATACTTTTTGAGTTCAATTTTCTAATGTTAATGGAGTTAAAAATAGATGTAATCATAAAAGAAAGAGTGGAACTCTTGGAGACAGATGTCTGGATTTTATTTCTAACTTCACAATTGAAAAGGACAGTGGCTCTGAGCCAAGTGTATTTCTCTGTTAGTAAAATGCAAATAATACCTACATTTAGTTGATAAGATTATTGTAAGAATTGAATCAGTCAAAAATACAAAACCATTAGTAAAATATATGGGAAGAGGTCTCATTGAATATCAGCACCCATTATGAATATTATTTCTTTTGTAGTTAGTAAGTTATTTTATAATTATTACTTTTTCTAAATATTAAAATAATTTGAATTTTTCTTGCATTTCTCGTTTTAAAATTTTTTTATTGATACATATTTGTACGTATTTATGGGTTTCATGTGATATTTTGTTATATGCATAGAATGTATAATGACAAATCAGAATATTTACATATTCATCACCTCAAATAGTTATCATTTTTAAATGCTGGGAACATTTCAAGTTCTTTTGTTTAGATATTTCAAAATATACAATACATTGTTGTTAACTGTAGTCACCCTACTCTGCTATTGAACATTAGAACTTACTCCTTTCATCTGTTGGTTTGTATCCATTAACCAACCTATCTTCATTCCCTCCCTCACCCCTTACACCTTTCTAGGCCTCTGATATCTATCATTCCACTCTCTACCTCCATGAGATCAGCTTTTTTAGAACCCACAAGTAAGTGAAAGCATGTGATATTTGCCTTTCTGTGCCTGGCTTTTTTCACTTAACAACATGATCTCCAGTTTCATCCATGTTGCTGCAAATGACATGACTTCATTCTTTTTAGTGGCCAAATAGTGTTTCATTTTGCATATATACCAAATTTTATTTATTTATTCATCCATTGATGGACACTTAGGCTGATTTCAGATCTTGGCTCCATTAGTCAGTTCTCACTCCGGTATAAGGAAATATGTGTGATTGGGTAATTTATAAAGAAAAAAGTTTTAATTGGCTCAGGGTTCTGAAGGCTGTACAGAAAACATGGCAGCAGCTGGTTCCGGGGAGGCCTCAGGGAGATTTTACCTACAGTAGAAAGCAAAGCGAGAGAAAGACCATGTCTTACATGGCAGGAGCAGGAGGAAGAGAGAGAAGAGGGAGGTGCTACCCACTTTAAAACAACTAGATCTCAGGATAACTCACTCACTATCAGAAGACCAGCACCAAGAGAATGGCGCTAACCCATTCATGAGAATTTCACCCCCATGATCCAGTCACCTCCCACCAGGCCCCACCTGCAACACTGGGGATTTCAATTTGACGAGATGTGGTGGGGACACAGAGCCAAACCATATTCTTGGCTATTGTGAACAGTGCTGCAATAAACATGTAAGCACAGGTATCTTTTTTATATACTGATTTCCATTGGGTAAATACACAATACTGGGATTTCTGGATTGTATGGTACATCCATTTTTGTTTCTTGAAAAATCTCCAAATTGCTTTTCATAGTGGTCGTGCTAATTTACATTTTTACCAACAGTATATGCGTTCCTTTTCTCCACATCCTTGCCAACATTTGTTTTTTTTTGTATTTTTAATAATAGCCATTCCAACTGGGGTGAGATAGTTCATCATGGTTTTGATTTGTATTTCCTTGATAATTAGTGATGTTGAGCACTTCTTCATAGACCTGTTGGTCAATTGTACGGCTTCTTTTGAGAAATGACTGTTCATGTTTTTGCCCACTCCATACAACCCTGAATGTGCCTGATCTTGTCCATTAAAAACAACAACAACAACCCTAATTGTTGGAAAAGTTTGGTGAATCAAAGTGAGAAAACACAGAGTTACTTCTGTAATGGGAAGTTTGGATACAACATGTGATTTACCTAAATTAGATAATTTCAAAGAAGAAAGATTATAAAAGTTGTAATAATATTAATGAGTTAAGTTTTATTTTTTGGAATGCAATCCTTTTTTATGAATTCCAATTATAAACGTGGCATTTAGTGCTAAATATCATGATCAGACAGATTTCTCTGGGTTTTCTCTCCATGAACTCTTAATCTTCCAATGCGGAGAAACCTTAATTAAAATTTCAACCTATTAGCAATTTTCAATGTATTTAATGAGTTGGGCAACTGACATCTCAATATGAAATGGAGCAATTGCATTTAAGTAGTATAAAGATGGTTGCAAAAACTTCTCTTAGGGCTCTCTAGGAATTGTTATAATATAAAGATCTCATCTCTAGTAAGGTTGAATTTTTGATGTCACAGTTTTCTTAAATAGCCATCTTGAATGCTAATTAGAGGTCTTCTTAGTTCATCATTCCAAACAATATTTCAAATTAGCAAAATTAAATTAAGTCTCTGAGAACAGGTTATATGCTACTATACTGTTTATTTGTATATTGTAGCCTTTTTTTAACCTTCTACCCATACATATTTTAGAAAAAAATTAATATTATATAATTTCTTCTGATTTTTTTCTGGTCTCTGCTATATGATCTAAAAGCGTCTAATAAGAATTTATTTTTCATATTGGTCTTGAAGCCTATATAAATAAAATAAGCCTAAAGAATAGTAATGAATGATTTGTTATGAAAAACACTACTGATTGATAATTGAGTATTATAGCACATATGAAATTATATGTGAAATCATTGAACATGGTACCTTGGTGATATAATTTGGCTGTGTCTCCACCAAAATCTCATCTTGAACTGTATTTCCCATATTCATAGTACCTTGGTGATATAGTTTGGCTGTGTCTCCACCAAAATCTCATCTTGAATTGTATTTCCCATATTCTCCATGTGTCATGGGAAGAACCCAGTGGGAGGTAATGGAGTCATGGGGGTAGTTACTCTTGTGCTGTTCTCATAATAGTGAGTTCTCATGAGATACGATGGTTTTGTAAAGGGCTTTCCCCTTCTCTCATCTCTTATTCTTTCTCCTGTCACCCTGTGAAGAGGTGCCTTCCTCCATGATTTTAAGTTTTCTGAGGCCTCCCCAGTCATGAGGACCTGTGAGTCAATTAAACCTCTTTTCTTTATAAATTACCCAGTCTCAGGTATCTCTTCATAGAAGTGTGAGAATGGACTAATACCATTCTAACCATTCAGTGAATGTCAATAGAATATGCATATTTTTAATTTTTTCCCCTTCCATGTGAAACTATTAATGAATATGGAAAAACTCTGCAGAAAGAGAGAAAAGTGATAATGTAGAATCCACATCAAGTTGGTAAACAATTGTTGTGTCCTTTGGGCATATCTTTTTGGGCAGGAATATGCAAATGAGCCATTTTAAGAGGAGTTAAATAATGCCAGAGGATTAGTTTGCTGAGATTTATTTTGTTTTAACATATTTTCCCTTAGCTTCACTCTTAAGCTAAAAGAAAAAAGCTGGAGGTATTACACTACCATACCTCTAAATACACTACAAAACTTTAGTAACCAGAACACCACGGTACTTGCATAAAAACAGACACATAGACCAATAGAACAGAAGAGAGAGCTAAGAGATTAATCCACCTATCTATTGCCAACTTATTTTTGACAAAGGTACCAAGAATTCTCTTTGGCAAAAGACAGTGTCATCAATAAATGATGCTGGAAATCTGGATGTCCATATACATACGCAGAAAAATGAAACTACACCCTCACCTCTCACCCTATACAAAAATCAATTCAAAATGGATCAAAGATCTAAATGTAAGAACCAAAACCATAAATTGATTAGAAGAAGAAATGGGGTAATTCTTTAGGATAGGAGGTTGGGGAAAATTTTTAAAGCACAAACAACAAAAGCAACAATAAACAAATGGGATTATATCAAACAAAACAGCTTCTGGACAAAAAAGAAAACAATCAACAGAGTGTGAGGAAACCTTTGTAAACTCATTTAACAGGGGCTTAATATCCAGAATATACAAGAAACTGAAGCATCTCAACAGTAAAAAAAAAAGAGAAAGAAAGAAATCCGATTAAAAAATGGCAAATTATCATAATAGGTATTTATCTAAAGAAGACCTACAAGTGACCAAAAAATATATGAAAAAATGCTCAACATCATCAGTTATCAGGGAAATGAAACTTAAAACGACAAGAAGTATCATCTCTCCCCAGTTAGGATGGCTAATATTAGAAAAAAAAATCCTAAATTAACAAATGCTGGTGAAGATGCAGAGAAAAGGAGACTCATACACTCTTGGCGAGAATGTAAATTAGCACAGCCACTATGAAGAATAGTATGGAGTGTCCTCAAAACCACTACAAATACAACTACTATATAATCCAGCAATCCCATTACTGGGAATTTGTTCAAAGGAAAGTAAATCATTATGTTGAAGAGACATCTGTACCCTCCTCATGTTTACTGCAGCACTATCCACAATAGCCAAGATATAGAATCAACCTATGTGTCCAACAACAGATGAATGGATACAGAAAATGTGGCATATATACACAATGAAGTACTATTCAGCCATAAAAAAGAACGGGATCCTGTCATTTGTGGCAAGTGGATGGAACTGGGGAACATCATGGTAAGTGAAATAAGCCATGAATAGAAAGGTAAACATCTTACATGTTCTCACTCATATGCAGAAGCTAAAAATGTTGATCTCCTAGATGTAAAAAGTAGAACAGAGGCTGAGGATGGTAGGGGAAAGGTGAGGATAGGGAGAGATTTGTTAAAAGATACAAAATTACATCTAAATTGGAGAAATAATTTTGAGTGTTCTATACCACTATAGGATGACTATAGTTAACAGTTATGTATTTCATAGTTTCAAACAGCTCGAAGGAGGTTATGGAATATTCCCAGCACAAAGAAATGATAAGTGTTTGAGATTATTGATACGCTAAACATCCTGATCTGATCACTCATTATATGTATTGAAACATTACTATGTACACCATGAATATATACAGTTATTATTTATCAATTAAAATATTTTACAAATTAAAAATAAATACAAATTTTAAAATAAACACTATGAGGCAAAAGTAAAGTGGAAATATATAGATAAATATGACATAAAGATAGTATTCTTAAGTCAGCATGCTATAAATGTTGTGTTCATTTAATGATTTTTAAATGTTTAAATAATTTATTAAATATTTCAGTTTCCAGAAAAATAAAAGCATAAACAACACTGTGTGCCACTACTCATCTCTCTCAAGTTCTAATATTCAGTCATACCTGCTTCAGTTTAAAAAAATGCATTTGAAACCTGCTGTATTCCTCTTCCTAATTCCATTTTATTAAATTGAAACAAATGGACAATTTTAAGATGGCATTCGTTGTATTGTTTCTAATATTTACCATATGCAGTTCTCTTCTTGTGATGTAATATTTTCCCAGTATCTGTTGCTTTATATGTGCTTGTATGACTCAGAAAAAGAAAAACAAGTGTGCATGTGGATTTCCTGCCTTTGCATGGAAAGGAAAATGCAGTAATGTTTGATGGAAACCTGTGACACATCAGATATCAACATTTGCTATTTATGGATCTGTTGATTCCTTGTATCAGGGACATTTAGTCAATATAAGTGAAACAGATATCTTCTACCATGTGCATGACAAAGCAGAAACAGTTCATTCCATGGGAAAATAAACATGAAATTGAAAGATAGCGCTTTTTATACAGTTTTGCCTATCTCTCTTATTTAATTGACCATATTGATAAAACATTTTCGAAATGCACTTAATCAGAAATATAGCTTGAACATCACTCTTCAGAATGAGGACAGTAAACTTGGGGCAGGCAGGGTTTAATCTGGTCTATCTATATGCTTTTCTTAGTCTGAATGACGTCCCAGATTGAATCATTCAACATTTGCCACTCCCAGTTATGTTACAGCATGCTAATTCAATTATTTATCCTCTGTTCTTGGTTCCTGAAATCATTTGACTTAGTTATTTTTGGTTGAGAGTGAGACAATCTACATTAAAATATAACAAGGATAAAACGAATGAAATTGTCCCTTAAATATTCACTTAGATTAATTCCATAGGCTTTTGCCTTTATTCTAGGGGAGAAAATATAGCGGCATAAGTAAATATTTCTGGAATACTTTTAAATTATTTAGGTCTTTAAGTGAGTATCACTACATACCCCATTTTCTGTGGTATATCCTGAACAAGGTAGTACTTTAGTTTAAACAGAATCCTGAGTGCATCTATTATTTTCAGCAATTTCTGTTATAAAATTCCTCTGAAAGCTGCTCTTCAGTATGTACTTTGAAATAAATAAATAAATAAATAAATAACTTCTAAATATTTTCCAGGTTAAAATACCCTTTCTCCTAGTTCCTATAGGTGACTGCAGAAGGCCATGTTTTTACTATGTGACTCCACAACCTGACCATAGCTGATGAGACAAGAGGTCGACACTGACTCAAGAAAAATAACTCCTTTCTTGGTAATTTGGAGTTTAGGTTGGTCTCTGTTGATTCCTTGTATCAGGGACATTTAGACAATATAATTGAAACAGATATCTTCTACCATGTGCATGACAAAGTAGAAAAAATTCGTTCCATGGGAAAATAAATATGAAATTGAAAGATAGAAAAAAATCAGAGCTAAGAAGCCAGGTTTTGAAAATGACACAAAAGTACTCTATAACTTGGATGCTGGGTTTACTTTCTGTTTTAAACCTGGAGAATGTATGTCCTTATGTTTTCCAGAATGAAATATGATTATTATTTAAATCAGTCTAAGTAAGTTTTATTAATTGAAACCAAATGATCCTTCATTGGTTCATTCACCGTCAGTCTTATCAGTACCATTGTGGGTGGCAAATAACATTCTCTATTTTATCAAATCCAAACAAGCTAAAAAGTAATATTGGTATTTAAGTCATTGTCAAGAACCCAGGAGTTGAGATGTCATCTTTGGGATTTGTCCCAATGGCACATAACTATTCAATAACGTACAAAGCCTTCATTGTGAATGTCCATTTGTGTTTATTAAATAGAATTACCAGTTTTAATTTTTGAATAAAATATTTACACAATTATATTATGTCAATATTATTGACTTTTGATTGAACGTCAATTATCAATAGCATAAGGCTAAAAAAGCAAAACCTATAAAGTCAGACTATACCAGTTTGGAATCCTGTTTTTGTCTCTTATTAGCTACAAAGTCTTGGAAAAGTTTGACATTTCATGGGAATATGATTGCACTCACTTTATAAAAGCATTGTAATATGTAAAGGGGTTTACACCTTTAAAATCTTTGAAGGCATCACTCTTAGAGCTTAATAACTTTTAAAATTAATGCATTTGTAATTCTTTTTTAGTAGCATATCATTGGGGGAAATAGATCTTTTTAAAGGTATAATGATAACATTCTTATTAAGTGGACACTGTGGATAATGGATTTTGTTTCATGGGAAAAGCACCGAGACACAGAGTAAGCAAATGGTTACTTCCCAAATAAAGAAACAGTTGTATTCAGGTGATTCAGATTACTGGCAGGGATATATGAGTACTTATTTTCATCATTCTAGGCTTCTGCATTTTCTGAAGTTACATGGAGACCCACTGACCAGGAAATGTTGCTAATATAACCACAGCCTGAATTTAGCTGGTTTTGCTAGGTCAGGGAAGTAGTTTGGTTCTTAGGTTGTGGAGTTGGATACTTCTTAATATAAGAAAAATACTACACTTTTTACACTGTTGGTGAGAATGTAAATTAGTTCAACTAATTGTGGAAGACAGCGTGGTGATTCCTCAAAGATGTAGAACTGGAAATACCATTTAACCCAGTAATCCCATTACTGGGTGTATACCCAAAGGAATATAAATCATTCTATTATAAAGATACGTGATCGCTTATGTTTATTGCAGCACTACTGACAATAGCAAAGACATGGAATCAACACAAATGCCCATCAATAACAGACTGGATAAAGAAAATGTACATATACACCATGGGATACTATGCAGCCATAAATGGTAATGATATCATGTCCTTTGTAGGGACATAGATGAAGGTGGAAGCCATTATCCTCAGCAAACTAATGCAGGAACAGAAAACCAAACACCACATATTCTAACTTATAAGTAGGAGCTGAACAGTGAGAACACATGGACACATGGTGGGGAACAATACACACTACAGACTGTCGGGGGGTGGGGCGGGTAGGAGGTGGGGAAAGCATTAGGGAAAATAGCTAATGCATGCTAGACTTACTACCTAGGTGATAGGTTGATAGGTGCCGCAAACCACCATGGCACGTGTTTACCTATGTAACAAATTTGCACATCCTGCACGTGTACCCCAGAAATTAAAAAAATAAAATAATAAAAAAAGAAAAATACTACCAGCATGAACTCAGATCATTATTTTCCTGATGAACCTATAAACATTCTGAACTTATTTTTCTCCGTGAATAGTTTAAAATATATGAAAACCCCTCCTTGCTAATCATCATATACATTTGCCTTTGAGAAATATAGCTCAGTGATTTCTTATTCTTAAAGTCATTAACCTATAAGACTATATTCATGGAATCATGGAAGTGTAATAAGCGCTGGAGGCTCTGGAACTTGCTACAAGATAGAAGGCAGCAAGCTGTTTGGGCTTTTAGAAGTTTGGAAGCTTCAATCCCTAGTGATTTGCTATTTCTCTTCTAAAAATTCTTTGCTATGAATTTTTTATATCTTCAGCAATGTGTGAAATTTAGGTGTCTACCTCTGCTCTCTGCAGGGGACTTCTTTAATTTGGTGTTTATCCTCACACTTAAATTCAGCTATCGTAGCAGTCCATGGTTTGATTATTTAACAAGACACAGGGGGAATTATACTACCATTAGTAGCTTCTGCAAACTTTTTGCATCCACTTTCTAACTGGCCAGTTCTAATTGCTAATGTGGAGCTAACACTATAAACTAATGCATTTTATTTTCCTCTTAACAAATTTTTGTACTTAATCACCACTTTTTTTAACATGCTGTGAATCATGGATTACGTTTCAGAATCTGCCACTTACTAGTCATATGATTTTCAGATAATTACTTGATTTATCAGAATTTTTTTTATTTTAGAAGTGAATTTTCAAATATAACAAATGAAACTTCAATTAAGAGCAAGTATCCACCATGCATTCTCTATTCCCTTTGCACTCATCAAGTACCTAAGCTGCTTGTGATTCTTTGCCTGGAGGGGTGACCCAAACCTTCATTCCTGGGGGGTCTGGGCTATTAGCTGTCCTGCATAAATTGGGGTATTGGAGTTTTCCATTTATTTTAATCACAGAACATGGTAGTACAAAGAGATGTCCTAAGGAATTTCCTATATTCCAGACATACTCTTGCTTACTTCCATCATGCCTCCATTACAGCCCAATATCTCTTTGGTAATTAGAATCAGTCACCCTAGCCAGTATAGTAACACTCTTCCTTGACTGTTCATTCAAATGCATAAGGAGCCCAAAGCATCCAGACAGCTGTCTTATCCAATTCAACAGAATCACTGTTGTGTCTCCCAGCGTAAGCAAACACTCTCATTTCCACCCTTTAATTCCTGGACTCACAATTTCTTGCTATGGGGAAAACAGCACTGTATATTGAACACTGATTTAAAGATTATACAATGTCATGGAAGACATTACCCAGACCTGCAATGTGCAGCCACTTAGCTGGTGCTGTAACTGAGTTTTCAAAAGGCTATTTCACTTTTCTATCAAGCCAACTGCTTTCAGGATATTGGAGAAAATGACAAAAGCACCATTAGTAACACATTGCTGCTCTTCATTCGTTATAAGGTGAATTTCATGATCAGAAGCAATGTTATTTCAAATACCACAACAATGGATAGGGCATTTTGTTAATCCATGGGTGGTTATATTGGCTGAGGCATTGCATTCATGGAAAGTAAACTAATAACAAGAATGTGTATTCCACTAAGGACAAAGAACTGCCCTTTCTGTGGTGGAAATGATCTAATGTAATCAATATGCTACAAGGCACACCAATCCAATGAATAGTGCTGTTAAGAACTCAGTGTTGATCTCTGCTGATAGCAGAATGAACACAAGCAGTGGCTGTAGCAAAGTCAGCCTTAGTGAGTAGAAGTCCATGTTGTTGACCCCATGCGTAACCTCTATCCCTGCCACTAAAGTCACTTCCTTCATGGGACCATTGGGTAATGAAAGGAGAGTGGCTAGAGAAAGAAGCTGACTGGGGAAATGGTAGGTCATTATATTGACTTGATAAGATAATTTTCTGCTGAGGTTGCCTTTAGTGATCATTAACAGGGGTCAGAGCTATCTTCAAACTCTTTGCCTATTCAGGGATGCCTACCCATATACATTTTTCCTAGATCTCACTGTCACCAACGTCCAATTGTATTCCCTCAAATCCCTGACCATTCCACCAAACCATTCATATTATAAATCATATAACATTCTTACTTCTCTCGATTTCTCCTCATAGACAAAAGTGAAAAACAGGTGTATTGCTTGAAATTCTGCCACTGGGAGAAGTTTTTTTCACCACTATCCTTCAGGAATGTCCCAGAAAAGATCTGTTATGCTACAACTGTCCACACAAGCTTCCATGGTACCTGTATGTCATGCAGAACCATCCATGAATCAGGCTTTAGTTTTCACTTTCTCAGTCTACTGGTCATAAAGAACTCCCCATGAGGCCCTAAGTATGATCTAAGAGAGAAAAGAGAAGGTAGTAGGAGTAGTGGCCATGATCATTTGTGCCACTTTACATTACTTACTTATGTATTCATGACAAATTTGAGCCCAATCATGTGTAATCTACTTTCATGTGATAATAAAGTAGTGCCTTGTATGCCTGCATTTATTAGTAGATTAGACAATATGTGCTTCATCATGGGCAACTCAGGCTGCATGGTAACTTGGTGGTTCATGATAAAACATTCAGTTTCTGCTGAGTTCCAGTAACTAGCAGAAGGTGAGTAATTTTTGGCAGAGAATGACAAGTCATCTTCTAAAATCCTAAGGATAAGCACTGTGATTCCCATAAAAGGGCCTACCAAAGTCTCTAAACAGAATCCCCATCTGCCACTGATACTTCAAAAACATTGGATCTGTTGGATCATACGACCCAAGTGGTAGCACAACTTTAAGGGAACCCTGGACTTTTGCAGACCTTTCTCTTATTCTGAGCCCCACTCAAGAGTAACATCCTGTCACGTCACTCATTGAGTGAGCTAGAGTAGCACAGCCAAATGCTGAACATGTTGCCTGCAGAATACCAATAGGTCTGCTAGGCAACATTCTTCTTTTCCGTGGTAGGAGGGGCCAGATAATGTATCCTTTGTGTTAGGAGAGATATCTGGGCATTTTCCACACCAGCCAAACCACAGGAACACTAGAAATGTCACCAAAGTTGAAAGACGGTGAATTTTTAGTAAGGGCCATTTCCTAACCTGGGAGACACAGACATTTTGCAAATATATGTACAGTCACTGCTACTTTCTGCTCACCATGTATAAACTGCATAATATCATCAGTGCAATAGACCAGTATGATATCTTGTGGAAGAAAATGGTGATCAAGTTCGTTTTGGACAAAATTATTACATAAGGCTGGAAAATTGATATAACTTTGAGAAAAAAACAAAAAAGGTAAATTGCTGGCCTTGCTAGTTGAAAACAAATTGCTTTCCATATTCTTTATTAAAAGATATGAAGAAAAGGCACTTGCCAGATCAATACTCATATACTAGGTACTACAGAATATGTTAATTTTTTCAAGCAACCAAAACACATGAAAAAGCTGCAATTTGAGATTAATTTTAGAATAATTCTCTGTCCTTTCCAGTTTTCTAAACAGACCATCTAGTTGAGTTGAATGGGAATGTGTGGGAATCACCACTGTTGCACCTTTGAAGTTGTTGATTGTAGCATTAATTTCTGCAATA
This sequence comes from Symphalangus syndactylus, assembly GCF_028878055.3. Taxonomy (NCBI): domain Eukaryota; kingdom Metazoa; phylum Chordata; class Mammalia; order Primates; family Hylobatidae; genus Symphalangus; species Symphalangus syndactylus. Next base: position 84,353,242 of record NC_072438.2, on the reverse strand, counting down.
TTTTCAGGTATGTGTTACTGCTTTTGTTTATCATTTTTATAGGTTAAGGCAGTTATAGTGACTTCCATTTGCTGTTTCCCACTTTAATGTCTCTTAGTTCACAGGCCTTGGAGCCATTGTGAGGATCCTGCAAATTGATGAGAATGTCTATTCCAATTGGCATTCTGAATCTGGGGAAAAAACCACAGCCTAGGTTTAGGGACTTCCTGAACTAACTCTGAGATAGACCTGAGCTAAAAATGCATTGGCCACTTTACATTCTTAGGATCTTCCATTTTCTTACTGTGTCTGATCCTCATTGACATTTCAGATTGCCAGGAAGTAGAGCCATTTCCAAGCCAGTGCCTACTAATCAAGGAGAAGTTTGATTATGTACATTTCTTCAGTGCATAGTCACCCTGATACATGACCATAGGTCCTTTTGGTTAAGACCAGGAAAAAGATAAATACAATTTTGGCAGTGTAACAGGATCCTTTATCAAGGAAACCCAGCGTTCCTTTCATTTAAAAAGTTCTGGGTTTGTAAACTGGCTCAAGTCTGGGATTGAGAGGATGTGACTGTTTTCATGATTCAATTTAGACATTTGTTCTCTTGACCTAAAACTCTTCCGCTTGTTCAGATTAAATAATAATTTAGTGTACTGTCTGCCCACTTGACTCTTAGGAACACCATGCTTAACTAGCCAATGCCACAGGTCTCTGGCAGTCAGGCTATTCTGATTGCTGCTTTGGTTCCAGTATCTATTATGGTAATCACACCCATCTTTCCTTTAGCAATTAAGTGACAACATCTGGGCCTTACATCTATAGATTTCTATTATACCCATTATATTTAAGGATCTAGATAGATGGCAAAATTTTTCTCATAATATCTGACCTACTGAGAACCAAATCCACAGACTTCTTCAAGGATGCTGGGCCTTTCCTCACAAATATTTTCCTTGTAGTTACGGTGAAAGTGTATTGTGCCCTATGGAACCCCTCAGCGTGAGTGAGAAGGTTTTATATGATAAATGTTCTCTACCATTTTAAGATTCCTAAGCCTTTGGACACATTTCAGTATAGTACATGGAAGCAGTTTTGACGTTTCAGCTTCATTTAATATATGCCACAGTTGGATCCATGTTTCTGTCAACTAACTAAAACTTTAGAATTTCTGCTTAGTAGGCCTGCCTCAATAATTGTGGCCTGATTCAAGTTTACCTTTCTATTACTATAATCCCACATTCTTAATATCCAGTCCTATATTTACTCCTCAAATTTTTATGTGTATAAATTGCAAATGACATGCAGTTTTGTTTTCTTTTGATGTGCAATGACCTTTTAATAGGTTATCCTTTGTACCTTACTCTTTGGGGCCTGTTGAAGTTCAGTCTATTTATAGGTCTAGAAACAAAGAGTGGAGGAAGGTGGAGATAAGCCCCAAAGAGAATCAGCAGGACCTTGCAAGAAAAAATACCCCAAGGGAAGCCATTTTAAATAGTTTAGGAAAAGGAAGGCCAACATCTTCAGGTAGAAGTGGATGGGCTGCTGCTTCTAGCAAAGAGGACAATCAGAATTTAATGCCTCCAGCTTCACTGGTATGTAGCCATTTCAAGTTTCAGGATCCCATTTCCTGTCAGTCAATGCCCTGACTTTGATAAAACATACCCTAGAAAGTTGGGAATTCAGTTGTGTTGTAATTTGGTCACCAACATGTGTCCTCTTATATTTACGTTGGAAAAATGCGAGAAGATGGGCAGGTATATGACAAGAAGAGCTATAATTTTCTACTTCCTGACTGCCCAACACACCTAGACACACACCCTAAAATACATACAATTCCAAATATTTCTCCAAAACTTTTTCTGCCTGATACTAAGCAATCATTGCACATGCAACTCAAAACACACTCACAAAAAGGAGAAAACCTGAAGTCAAATCCTGCTATTTTATTCACATTCAGTTCCAGGGTGTTACATCATCTGTATTCTTTTCTGTCAGGCCTGGGTTTGTCTCTATAATCACACTACTTGCACAGTGAGTTCCTTCAGCCTGCTGCACAGACAAAACCAATTCACTGAGACCATAATATTGCAGTAAAGAAAGAGTTTAATTAACATGAGGCCAACCACATGAGAGAGAGAGTTATTACTCAAATCAGTCTCCCTGAAAGATCAGAGGTTAGGACTTTTCAAGGATAATTTGGAGGGCAGGGGACTAGGAAATGGGTGCTACTGATTGGTTGAGGACGCAATCATAGCGGTGTGGAAAACAGTCCTCATGCACTGAATTAGCCTCTAGGTAGGGGTTGCAGGACCAGTTATGAGACACAAGTGCAGGTCAGAAATACATCTTAAAAGACCAATCTTAGGTTCTATACTAGCATTGCTATCTATACAAGCAATTGGCGAAGTTATAAATGTAACCTCTGGCCACATTACTCCTGAGAAGTAAAGGATTGTAGAAACTAAGTCTACATTTAGCAGAATTCAGACCTTTCCCATAATCCTCATCTTGAAGCCTTTCATTAGTTTTATGAAGGCAACTTCAGCCTCCAAGCAAGGAGGGGATAAGTTTTAGGGAGGAACTATTACCATTCTTGCTTCAAAGTTAAAATATAAATAAATTCCTCCTATGGTTAGCTTGACCTACACCCAAGAATGAATGAAGACAGCCAGACTGTGAGGCCAGGAGCAAGATGGAGTCAGTCATGTTAGATTTCTCTCACTGTCATTATCTTTGCAAAGGCGGTCTTAACAAAACATAAGTGATTATCTGGGTATAAAATAACTTTATAACACAAATGTTTTCTGCTAGGTGAACCACTAACCCACATACCTTATTAGAGATTGCATGCATAATCGTTGGCTGTAGAGTATGTCTGATGTGATAAAGAAAAACCTGGGAAATTGCACACAATATCCTAGACCTCTTTTTTCTTCACTTGAGCCTCTTCAATACTTGAATAGTTGAAATTACTCAGATTGAACCTGGCTGGGCATGGTGGCTCATGCCTGTAATCCCAGCTACCCAGGAGGCTGAGGCTGAGGACCACTTGAGGCCAAGAGTTCAAGACATGGGCAACATAGTGAGGCCTCTGTCTCAAAAATCAAGCAAGCAAGCAAACAAACAAATAAAACAACCATTCCAGGTTTGGGTTTTGATTTGTACAAACTAACTTTGCAAATCTGATCCCTTACATTAGCTCTGGAAAAATTGCCCCATTAGGGTTGACAGTCTTTGGCTTCTCAATTCCCAATTGAGTGGGTCAAGGAGACTGGGGATTTCCTCAATTGCTGAAAAATTTTAAGATTTTTCTCTGGCAGTCTAAGAACTTTAAATTATCAATTGACTGAATGTCAACTTCACTGGCTAACAAGTACTTGCAGAAAACCTCTAAAGTCAACAACTTCTAATCAAAACTAACCCAGTATTTGTAGATTCTGTTCTTGTTATGAACTGGCCTTTTCTCCTTGGCTCTGCATATTACAAACCAGAATGTCCTTCTTCAACAGTGTTGGAGATCTGCTTTGCTTTGTACTTTTCTTTACATATAAGCCCCATTTTATTTCAACTTGTTTCTAACTTGCAGACTTTTTACTTAAAGCAGAAAGAAATAAAATAACCCCCTTCAATTTCAAAGTCTTTAAAAAGTCTCTGTGTGGCCAGGCATGGTGGCTCGCGCCAGTAATCCCAGCACTTTGGGAGGCCGAGGCAGGCAGATCACCTGAGGTCAGGAGTTCAAGACCAGCCTGGCTGACATGGTGAAACCCCATCTCTACTAAAAATACAAAAAATTAGCTGGGTGTGGTGGCAGGTGCGTGTAATCCCAGTTACTCAGGAGGCTGAGGCAGGAGAATCAGTTGAACCCAGGAGGCGGAGGTTGCAGTGAGCCGAGATCACAACACTGGACTCCAGCCTGGGCAACAAGAACAAAACTCTATCTCAAAAAGAAAAAAACAAAAAAATCTCAGTGTATGCAACATCCAAATACTGAGATACTACAGGAGTATTTTAATACCTGGTTACGGCCTCAGAACCTGGATTGTTAGAATCTGTATTAGTTTTCTGGGGCTGCCTTAACAAAGTACAGCAAACTAGGTGGCATAAACAACGAGAATATATTACCTCATGGTTCTGGAGGCTAGATGTCTAAAATCAAGGTGTCATCAATGTTCATTCTTCTAATGTCTGTGGAGGAAGGCTATGCTCCAGGCCTCTCTCCTTGGCTTGGGGATGGCCGTCTTCCTCTATTTCTTCAGATAGGCTTCACTCTATGTACATCTGTGCCCAAATCTTCCCTTCTTATAAGGATGCCAGTAATATTGGATGAGGGCCCGTCCTTAGGACCTCATGTTAAGTAAATATTATATCTGCAATGACCTCATTTTCAAATAAGCTTACATTATGAGGTCTCAGGGGTTAGGACTTCTGATTTCTACAGAAAATCTGATCCCTTACATTAGGCCTAGGAAAATTGCCCTATTAGGCAATTTGGCTTTGACGTCTCGGTTCCTGATTGAGTAAGTGAAGGATGTAAATTCTTGGGCAAAATACAATTTAACACATAACACTACCTGAGCTTCTGAGGGAGAGACAGCCCTTGTTTCCCAGCCCGTGTGACTCAGCCAAATTTTTCATTTTATGGCTTGTCATTGGTAACAGCCCCTCTTCATGCTTATCTTGGTGAAGTTCCTGAATAACAAAACCCTCATACACCAACTGAAGGAATGTTGGGACTTGTATACATTTCTGCTATTGAATTGTAGAAAGAGTAGAGCTGGCTTTAGAGGTTCATAAAATTTGAATATTGTTGAGACTTTCTCTTTCTTTTGTATGTGTTTCTCTCTGCCTTTTGGCTTGAATCTCTTAGACCAGCTGCTCAGATGAGATTGGATTCATAAACACAAATTGTTCTAGGCTCATGTCCATGGAACTTCGGAAATGAAATGAAACGAAACCAGGCATTGAACTGCCAGTTCCTGAAAGAACAGATCCAAGGAAGGATTTTTGTAGCCTACGTTTTACAGTTATGTTCTTCTCTGAACCAATCACCGCAGCTAAAGCTGGGTGGATTTCATCATGGGTTATGAGCTCACACCTCATGCCATGAGATTTGGATCTGTTAACAGTGGTGAAGTGATTTGAAAGAAAAGCATACACAATAATCTTACTTTTATGCTGCCAGCATTTTCCATTTCAATTACCTTAGAAATGTTGGTTAATCTCTTAATTCAGAATTCTTGTTCAATGAGAACGTGCATAGCAAATGATATATACATATATATATATAATTTACATTAGTTAATTTAGCAGTTATTTTGTCATTTACTATGCTCTTTATCTATTTTGTCTGTGCTATGCTTTGTGCTTTGTCTTTTATGTTTCAGGATGTTTTCCCAGATATCTGCTGAGGGGTGTGTGTGTGTGTTTGTGTGTGTGTGTGTGTATGTGTGTGTGTGTGTACATGTGTACGTGAATGTTTCCAGTGTATGTTTAATTCTTAAGAAAAACACAGAACAGTCTGGTTTAGTTACACTTGTTCTCCCTAATTACTAAACTAGTTAGGGATAGAAAACAAATCTGTTCTTAGATATGTGTTGCAAACAGACTTGAGACAACTTAGTTGTTTAACATACTGTAGGATCTTTTATTCAATATTAATGTCTTCAAAAATTGGAGGCACTTGGAGGAGTGGTATATATCCATCCTCAACAAGTACTTCCATGAAAAGCAACTGCAATATAATCTTGGTACCACACCAGCTGAATCAGAAGACAGAGGACTCATAAACCAACAGAGCTCTGCATTTGAAGTGCAAATTCAGAAGTATTAGTTACTGATCTTGCCTGATATTTTTCCTTCTTTCATGCGTGGGCTTTCTCCAAACCACATATTTGAATACCATTTATTTCTGTAAATTTCCCTAACACCTCTCATACTAATTAACAAACATTATGATGGAAATTTCAATCATAGCATTTGAAGTGCCTAAGTGGCAGGGTTTGGAGCATGCCCTGATGATTGAGTTGCTTCAGAGAGTAAATCATGCTCTGCTGCGTTGTATATTAGAGTCCACTTATGCATACTTACATAAAATTGTTTCTACTGAAAGATGTTTAAAATAAATTATTCCATGAACAATGTAAAAATATGTTAGATGTCTGGATAATGCAAACATATATTTCCAGTTAAAGGACAAATCATCTTGGATAAGATTCTGAGGGGTGTAGAAAATTTAGTTCTTATAAATTATTTCCTCAGAGTTAAAAACAAAACAAAACAAACAAAACAACTCAGTGCTAGACACTAGCTTTATTGCATTTGCATTTCTTCAGCCTGCCATCATCTTCAGGTGTCAATGTGGTGAGGATTGACATGTTTTGTGTCAATTGCCAGTGGGTCAAGAAAGTGAAGTCAGCTATTGTGTCAAGAAAATCTACACACAGAATCTGCAGTCCTACAAAGGTAATTTTGAAAAGGCTGCATTATTATGATTTTAGAAACAAGATTACATGTGTTTAAAAAGACTAACACACCATCAGTTTATTCAGTGATCCCTGAACCTCCCATGGCTTGGGCTCCTTGTAGAAACCAGGGGAATGGGCTAGTTCTTTCATCTTCTCCTCCTCTGATCCTGCATGGCACTGATCCACTTGCACAGGACTGAGAACTGGGACACTGATCCTCAGCACTTTATTGGACTGCCTAATGGACAGACTGTACCTCACCATCTCAGCTTAAGGCTCTGGGCATTACTCTCCCTAGTTTCAACTATTTAGCCAGGTTGGTTGGTTGGTTGGTTGATTTATTTATTTATTTATGTCTGTTCACATCAATATTGTTGGTCATTTCAGTTGCTATCTATTAGGCTGGTGCAAATGATATGGTTTTTCTCATTAAAAGCTTTTGCCATTAAAAGATTTTAATAGCAAAATTGCGATAACTTTTGCACCGACCTGATAAGATAGAAATATGGGAATTATACATTTGACCTCATAATGTGATGTTTCTCAGGAGTCTTCTTAATAATCCTTCTTAATTATTAATAGTCCTATTAGTAATCCTTAATAATCCTGTTATTCCTGAGGGTTTTTTAATTAAGCATATAGTATTTTCTCAGACTAAATTTCCCACATTTATTGATATCCACCTAAAGAGAATTAGCCTAAAAATTCTTAGATATGCATATACATAACATATATAAAATAAAACTTTAGAATAGTTTTTAAATAAAAGTGTTCTAAACAAAGTTTAACTTCTTAAAGTTAGTTCTTAGAGTAGTTCTAAATAAAACTTTAGAATAGTTTTATGTAGAAAATTATTACTGATATAAAAATATTATTGGATATTAGCAATAATTTCTTTTCTGTTAGACAAAGAAAATAGTTCTTTTTCTATAGAAAGTGTTCTAGCTGCATAATTTGGGTAATTAGTACCATGGATATTAAATGTCATTTCACTTCTTAAGAATATGAATAGATTGATATTTCAAATAATTAATTATTGTCAAATGTATTTGAACGCTGCTTTATTCTTACATTTGTTCAGCATTATTTGCTCATTTAGAAACATTTCCCTATATTTTTTAACATAGTAATCAAACTAAATTTATAGTCATTCTGGATGTTAACACATACTATAATGTAAAGAATCAGAAACCAAAGGTGAATTTCCTATATAAATGCATGGAGCATAATATGAAAGGTAGGATATGTGTTTAAAAACATAACATTTCATGTGTTTTGTGTTTTAAAAGATGAGATTTAAACCTCTGAATAATGAGCCTCTCTTTATTGCTATCAACATGATAGTTTATTTTAAATGAATAATAGTCTGAGTTATTTCTGGTGTTAGCACACTGATACTTTTCCTAATAATCAGATAGAAATAACTTCTAAATTATTGCTACATATTATAAATTAGAGAACATGTTTATACACAATGCACAGTCACTTTTTAAATTTCACAAATACTTTGGTAAAATAACCATTGTATATACACTTCAATTCACAATGTAAATTGAAAATTGGTAATAGATAAATACTTCAGCTACCTGTAATTATTTAGTGAATTAACTCAGAGACTGTGTTTAAAATTTTACTCTTTGATACTCCAAATTGTTCATGATGAATTTTTTTGATGTTCAGCGTATATCTCAGCATTTTTAGGTTTTTGGTGTTTTCTCATAATGTAGGAAATTTTATTTTACTTTCATTCTGCCTTCTGCATATGGTCCCTCATACCTTAGAAGAGACAGTGGGTAGCAATGGGGCTCTGTGACTATTCCTTTGGTTCCAGAAATCAGTTTGCTTAAAGCAACATTGTAACTCAGTTAGATGTGGCAAAATGTGCAAAGGGGCTGGCCACAGTGGTGCACACCTGTAATCCCAGCATTTTGGAAGGCTGAGGCGGGCGGATCATTTGAGGTTAGGAGTTTGGGACCAGCCTGGCCAACATGGTGAAGCCACGACTCTACTAAAAATACAAAAATTATCTGGGTGTGGTGGCCTGTGCCTTTAATTCCAGCTTCTCTGGAGGCTGATGCAGTAGAATAATTGAACCTGGGTGGCAGAGTTTGCAGTGAGCTGAGATAGTGCCACTCCAGCCTGGGCAATAGAGTGAGACTCAGTCTCAAAAAAAAAAAAAAAATGTGCAAAGGAACAACATTGGGTAAACTACTGTAAATTTTAGCAAATAGACGATTTCTTGTTTTCCTGATTATTATTATCGGATTTCTGTAAATGAATTGTTATATCTCAACAATTAAATATGTTAAAAATGTGGAGTCAAGCTTACACTGCCATGAATATTTTTTTAAAAACCTATATTATTGATGATATTATGTCTTAGACCAAAATTAAGCCCTATAACCAAGACATTTAACACCTCTTCTTTTTCCCTCTCTTAGTACTCCATCACAAAATCAACATATTAGCATATTACATAAAGAAAGCAATTTATAACAATTAAAAAGAAACTATTATAGAAAACACAGCAAGAATTTCAAATGTAATAACACAGTAAAACGGGCTAAACCTCAGATCATCAAAATATAGCCTTACAAAAAGTCCAGCTGTGCACTATTTCCAACAGGGACATCTCAGAGGAAAAAATGACTCAGTGACGGAAAAATAAAAGAAGCAAACTTCACTCAGAAAAATTCAAACAAGTGTAAATCAGGACATTACACTTAATATCACTATAATTCAGGGTAAAAACATTCAGTAAAATAAAGACAATCAACTCTTGACAATTGTTACTTAATAGCATTAAAATTACTATTGAAATGTATCAAAATATTTTTGGGAACTGCTCCATCTTTCTCTCTTCTAGTTGCAATCTGATGTTGGTATATATGTGTGTACCAATGTGCATATGCAATTATTTCCTATACTTCTTTATTCTCTACAATGTCTTACTTGTTAAGCAAATTCAGGTTGGGTTGTTAATAGACGATAATTTTATATATTTCTTCTTATAATATGTTTGCAATTCAATTGAACCTTTTAGTAATACAAACAGGGAAGAATAAAAAGAAATGGATATTTCAAACAGTATGAAATACTGGCAAAGTCAGAGAATGTAGCTGAAATGGAACTGTTTGCACACATTAAATGGCATGGATTAATTACTTTCTTCTGGTTTTCCCAAGTATTGGGCTATGGTATAGTCTGATCTGTGGAGTGTAATTAGTAGAGAAAGAAATGATGCAAAAGGGATAAAAAAATGCACTGGAGCTAGCGCAGTGGTGGACATTTCTACAATGCAGCCCCTGGAAAGGTGAAAATGTATTCCTGTGTATTTTTAGAACTATGCTGACAAAGTTTATAATGGAGGGTGATAGAACTAGATCAGATCGACCTGCTATGATCCAAAGTGCTCTAGCTGAACCCTCCTAGGGGACCATTTAATGTTTATAATCCTTCTTATTATAGTGTGAATTTGAGAGAAAATTGCTGGCAGGTGAGAATTTCTTTATTTTTTTTTTGCTGAGTTAAGTAGATTAAATCAAGATTACCTGAAGTTTTCTTCTTTTTTTTTTTTTTAAACAAAAAGTCTTCAGAGTCTCTGGAATGGCAGTAGAACCCTGGAGGCAAAAATAAGTGACAGCGCCAATATGAACTTATGTTCATATTTAGCACTCATTTCAAAGGTCCATGGAAATATGACTAGCTATATTATATCCTTTTAAACTATGTTATCTGACCATACCATGAGAAATAGCCACAGATATTTAAGGTGGAATTCCATTGTAGGCAGAAGAATAGACAGAGAGGTTCTGACAAAAGAATCATTATTGTCTATAAAGAATATCAAAGGCTTCTCTTTTGCAAGTCTGGAACAAGTAAGATGAAACTGATATGAGATAATTTCTTACTGGTTAAAGGAAGCCAGATCTTGCAGTAGCATGTTGGCCATGGTGAGTTATTTAACTTTAATTCTAAGTGAAATGGGAAGCCATTGCAAAGTTTGGGTAAAGAAAGAAGAGAAATAATGTGACTTACTTCTAAAAGTATTTCTTTCACTCTGGGATAGTCAAAACACTAACCAAAACAAAGGTGAAAGTAGGACACAAATTAGAAGGTTTTTGCAGTAGTCCAGTTGAGAGATGATGGTTGCTTGGATTCATAGAGTGGTGGTCCAGTTTTTGAGTATAAAACAAACTGTAGATATATTTATAAGTTAGAGCCATTGGTATTTTCTCTTACATTGATTTGCAGAAATAAGTGAAAGATGACTCAAAGAGATTAGACTAAAAGAGTTGTCAATCAGATGGTTATTACTGAAGTATAACAGGCTAGAAAGAGGGGCTGGTTTGGGTGAGGAAATCATGTGTCTAGTGTTTGGAAATGTTAAATTTGGGATGCTCATTTTAGCTATACAAGATGGCTTGCAGATTTACATCTTGGTTTAATGAGTCCAGATTTTAGGAGAGAAAATTCTGTGTACTAAATGACTTGAGGAAATCAATTCAGAGAAGAAAAAATTCAACATGAATCATTAGTTTTAAACTAGTGTACATTTTGTTTAGAACTTACCCAAACAGATTGCCAAACTTTACCTCTAAAATTTCTTAAATATGCTAAAATTTGAGAAGCACCGGTCTAGACAATTTTCGCCATTCTGTAGCCACAATAACCTTTTTGAGCGTCTTGTTGACGTTTAATAGTTTTGTATATCTAATATTTTTGTGATGTATTTTTCTATCTAGAATCTCTCATTGTAAGTACTTCAAAAATATTCTCTCATCGTCTATAGTAGTATTTTGTTTCCATGTGCAGTTCAAGAAATATTAGAAATATTTAGAAAAAAACGTTATGCCAATGTAAATAACTTATTCCATTCATTTAAATTATTATATAAAGTAACCATATATCCTGATAATTGATGCTTTTTATTTACAGACTGTATCCCAAATAGTAGCTATATCATTTTACAATCTTCATAGTATCAGAGATTATCCTTAATAGAAAGCACGAATTATATAATTTTTAAATTAGGATGCAGTTTGTTATGTTACAAAAAACTTCAAATATTATTAAAACTCAAACATACTTCCAATCATAAAAAAATAGTGCTTGATAGTCATATTAGTCAGTTTTCACACTGCTAATAAAGGCACGCCCAAGACTGGGCAATTTACAAAAGAAAGAGTTATATTGGACTTATAGTTCCACATGGCCAGGGAAGCCTCACAATCATGGTGGAAGGCAAAGAGGAGCAAGTCACATCTTACGTGGATGGCAGCAGGCAAAGAGAGAGCTTGTGCAGAGAAACTTCCATTTTTAAAACCATCAGATCTCATGAGACCAATTCACTATCATTAGAACAGCATGAGACAGACCTGCCCCCATGATTCATCTCTCACTGGGCCCCTCCCACAAAACATGGGAACTATGGAAGTTACGAGATGAGATTTGGGTGGGCACACAGAGCCAAACCACATCATTCTGACTCTGGTGCCTGCAAAATCTCATATCTTCACATTTCAAAACCAATCATGCCTTCCCAACAGTCCCCTAAAGTCTCAACTCAATTCCAGCATTAACTCAAAGGTCCACAGTCCAAAGTCTCATCCAAGACAAGGCAAGTCCCTTCCGCCTATGATCCTGTAAAATCAAAAGAAAGTTACTTCCTAGATACAATGGGTATACAGGCATTGGGTAAATACAGCCATTCCAATTTGGAGAAATTGGCCAAAACAAAGGGGCTACAGGCCTTATGCAAGTCTGAAATCCAGCAGGGCAGTCAAATCTTAAAACTCCAAAATGATCTCCTTTGACTCCGTCTTACATCCAGGTCACACTGATGCAAGCGGTAGGTTCCCATAGTCTTGGGCAGCTCTGCCCCTGTGACTTTGCAGGGTACAGCTCCCCTCCCCATTGCCTTCATTGGCTGGCATTGAGTGCCTGTGGCTTTTCCAGGTGCATGGTGCAAGCTGTTGGTGGATCTACCATTCTGGGGTCTGGAAGACAGTGGCTGTCTTCTTACAGCTCCACTAGGAGGTGCCCAAGAGGGACTCTGTGTGGAGACTCCCACCCCACACTTCCCTTCTGCACTGCCCTAGCAGAGGTTCTGCATGAGGACCCTGCTCCTACAGCAAACTTGTGTCTTGGCATCCAGGCACTTCCATGCATCTTCTGAAATCTAGGCAGAGGTTCCTGAACCTCAATTCTTGACTTCCATGCACTCTGCAGGCTCAATACCACATAGAAGCTGCCAAGGCTTGAGGCTTGCATGCTCTGAAGCCACACACTGAGCTCTGTGTTGGCCCCTTTTAGCCATGGCTAGAGTGGCTTGGATATAGGGCATGAAGTCCCTAGGCTGCACACAGCACAGAGACCCTGGGCCCAGCCCATGAAACCACTTTTTCTGGATAGGCCTCTGGGCCTGTAATGGGAAGGGCTGCCGCAAAGGTCTCTGACATGCCCTGGAGACATTTTCCCCATGTTCTTGGTAATTAACATTCAGCACCTTGTTACTTATGCAGATTTCTGCAGTTGGCTTGAATTTCTCCTCAGAAAATGGGTTTTTCTTTTCTATTGGATTGTCAGTCTACAAATTTTCCAGACTTTTATGCTCTATTTCTCTTTTGAAACTGAATGCCTTTAACAGCACCCAAGTCACCTCTTGAATGCTTTGCTCCATAAAAATTTCTTCCACCAGATACCCTAAATCAGCTCTCTCAAGTTCAAAGTTCCACAAATGACTAAAGCAGGGGCAAAATGCCCCCAATCTCTTTGCTAAAACATAACAAGAGTCACCTTTGCTCCAGTTCCCAACAAGTTCCTCATCTTCATTTAAGATCCACCTCAGTCTGGATTTCATTGTCTATATCACTATCAGCATTTTGGTCAAAGCCATTCAACGAGTCTCTAGGAAGTTCCAAACTTTCTCATATTTTCCTGTCTTCTTTTGAGCCCTCCAAACTATTCCAACCTCTGCCTGTTACCCAGTTCCAAAGTTGCTTCAACATTCTTGGGTATCTTTTCAGCAACACTCCACTCCTGGTACCAATTTACTGTATTAGTCAGTTTTCATGCTGCTAATAAAGACATACCTGAGACTGGCCAATTTACAAAAGAAAGAGGTTTATTGGACTTACAGTTCCAGAGGGCTGGGGAGGCCTCATAATCATGGCAGAAGGCAAGGAGAAGCAATCACATGTTACATGGATGGCAGCAGGCAAAGAGAGAGCTTGTGCAGAGAAACTTCCATTTTTAAAACCATCAAATCTCATGAGACAATTCACTATCACAAGAACAGCACAGGAAAGACCCGGCCCATGATTCAATAATCTCTCACTGGGTCCCTCCCACAATGCATGGGAATTATGGGAGGTACAAGATGAGATTTGTTGGGGGACATAGAGCCAAACCATATCAATAGTATCTTTTGTATATTCTGAACATCTGGATATGGAAAGGTTAGGAGATTTGGGGAAAATAATGTAAACAAATATTTACTGGTAAATCCATGATGAATATCTAATTGCTTTGATTCTTATTATATTTATTAATTCTCGAAGTACAACAGAACCCACAAACTCTAAAATAAGTATGGCCAAAAGTAGCCAGTTAACTCTATGAGAAAATCTTCTATTTTTGCTTAGAGTTTTGTCCATAGGGACTGGAATCATACCTTGCCCATAGTATAAATGACATCAAGAACTGAGTGAATTTAAGATGCACTTATATAAAACTATAGCACAAAATGAAATCTGTATCATACAATGCTTCCCTCCTCTACTCCCACCTCTACGCTCAAAGGAAGTTTATACTGAAATTTGAATAAAGGGATTCCTGGAGGATCCGAGCAGAAACACAATCCGTAATAATGAGTAACACAGTTATTCACTAGTTTCTATAATGTGCAGACAATCCTGTGTCACTGGATGAAAGGTAGAGAGTTTTACTTATTGACCATTACATCCTGAAAGGCACTGAGTAATTCACAGATAAAGAGATTTAATTATTTCCTGTGTTTCTGGAGGACACATGTCACTACCTCAGTTGGATGTAATTGGGAGTCTGTTTGAAAGCCTAAATGTTGAGGTCAAAGAGGAAATGTTTCTGGACTTAGAAGTCCCTTTTCATTCCTTCTGATTAACTCTATTAGAGGAGAAGAATATTCCCCAGAGGAACTGGCTTGCCTCATATTAACCCTGGCCTCGATGTTTTTTCTTTTTCTAAATAATCAAATGACCATATATATTAAGAAGTTATTAGTCTGACATTATTTCTCAAAAGTAGAAATTATCTTAAATTAATGCAAATAAATATGTTTGCTACATCAATGGAGTGAATAATATGAATGGTATTTTCACATTGTGTCCCTCTGGATATTGACAACAATATAGGAAAGTTTAAGTTTCAAATAGTGGTACACCCAATTGCCTTCCAGGACCTTCCCCAACCACCTACACAAATATAACTGGATTTATAGCAGATCTAATTGCTGAAATTTTTAAGGACTTTTTAAAAACTTCCACAAATGTCTGGGTTAGGGCAGAATATATACACAGAACACATTATTGGCAATTTTCCAATGTGGAAGTTAAATTGTTTGACTCTTAGGAAAACAGTTTCTGTGAAATTTTCAGAACTCATTTGAATTATTTCTCCTTACAGGATAGACTCTTTTGAGACTTTTATCACGTCCTTCCTTGGCTGAAGAAAAAGAGATTAAGCCATTGTTTTCTTCATTTATAGAATGAGATAGAAATATTGTCAGAACTGCCCTGAGATTGCACTTACTGTGGAAAAAAAAATTAGATCAGATACAGAAAAAGGTGTTTGTAGCTTTATAAAAACAAGTCCTTAATACTTCTTAAGGGATCATTTGAACTTCCTGGCTTAGAAAATTGCTGCTTTAATTTTCCTTCAGGGCACTTCAAGCTGAAATTTATAGTTCTCCTTTAAGTCTTAAACAGAAGTTACATTATACTACCTTCAATTTTTCTAACTAAAAACAACCAGATTCACATACTCTGAACTTGGAAAATGAATTTGTAACATGACTGTGGTAGCAAGAGATGCACAGCACTGCATAAACAGTGGGGAGTTGGTATATTCCCAAAGTTTTTCATTTATTGGATTTTACTTTCTATAATTTAATATATGAAATAAAAGAAATTGTAGTAGGTAAATAAAGCCAAGGTCTCTAGAGAAAGAAAATTCTAGATTTTTAATCTGGCTGCACAACTAATGATCTCTATGTGTGTCTCAGTTTGCTTATTTTGAAAATGAGGATGTTCATTTCACATTGTAGTTTGGATGATTAATTGTGCTTACTGCATATAATGCACTCAGCATAATAGGCGTTCAAAAATAAAATATCATAAGGCCTAAAATATCCAAATAATCAAGTTATATTTGTCAGAGTTCTTTCATTCATAGATCATTTAAGTCAAATTCAGAATAGTTAAACAAAAAAACAAATAATACAATAAGTACTAATATACAGAGATTTGACTGGTGAGATTTTAGGAGTA
This sequence comes from Symphalangus syndactylus, assembly GCF_028878055.3. Classification (NCBI taxonomy): domain Eukaryota; kingdom Metazoa; phylum Chordata; class Mammalia; order Primates; family Hylobatidae; genus Symphalangus; species Symphalangus syndactylus. The sequence continues at coordinate 84,337,263 of NC_072438.2, read as the reverse complement.
CAAATCATGCCAGCAGGATTTTATTTTATTCATCCCTCACTTGGGTCTTTGTATCTGTTGGCTTTATTTTCAGTAAAGATGTCTCCATATAATAGTAAACTTCTTGATCATTTGTTCAGGCTTATTTGTTTCCCAGAAATTCTAGAGCACAGAACTCCCCAATGTCTAGAAAAATGCTGAATGAGAGCATTGGTTGGCCTTGACTTGAGTCGGGTCTCTAACCTAAACCATCACAATGGCCAGGAAATGGCTGTTCTCTGACTGCTTCACGAGACCCTGTGCTTCATGTTAAATCAGGAGAGAATCAGATAAGCTTCTTTAAAACACAGGAGAGATTCTGTTACCAGGAGATGGGATGGTTAAGCATGTAGGGAAAAAAAAAAATCTAGCTAGCTCTCTATGTATCTATCTTTCTCTATTTATCTGTCTACAAATCCTAGGCTTCTCTTCCAATTGCTGTCAATCATTTTGGAGTCATCAATAATTTAAGGGTTTTAAAAAGGGATACTGAGCACAAAATATGATCAACTTTGATGCTCTATTGGTAGATAGATGCAACATGTTAAACAAGAAAATATTAAACACAGAAAAGTACATAATCACACATTCAACTATCTGTGAGAATGATAATGTCACACAAGTAATGTAGCTTTGGAAAACTTAACTGATAATATGACAGTAAAAAGGACAAGATAGCAGCTTTGTAAATTAATTTTGTCCTCATGGAAGTCCTAAAAGTGTCTAGCAGAGCCCTAGGTATCTGCAGACCCCACGTTCAAAAAGCCTGCTCAAGCCTATCATGTCACCATATGTGGGAAATACACAAGAAATCTTTCCCTCCCCTCCATACATACAGCTACTTCTGTGGATAAGGTGGAACTGATTCACTCTACTCTAGCCAACTCTAGCAGTGTTAATTGTTATAATGCCACCAGGATAATCTTTATAGCCTTCAAATTTAAAAGCCATAGACTTACTCGCATATTTAACTACTTTCTATTTCTGCACATAATGGATCAAATCCAATTTGTATTATATAATTTTTTTTTTTTTTTTTTTTTTTTTTTTTTTTTTTTTTTTTACCATTTGGGCCTTGCCTCTTCTTTCATCTCTTCATTGCATTCTATATTTGAACAATACTAAAGAAGATGATCAGAAAAATGCGCTCAAAGACCTTTACTTGAAACAATGATCTGGCATCCCCTATAATTCATTTCACTATTTCTCACCATAAAGTTCACTCTAACAAAGCTTTTCAATTTATAGTATTTTATTTGTATCCAGGAGGTAGGTTTACTAACAGTTTATATATGTCCCTTGATACTTTCAACATGGATTCAAACTCCCAATTAAACTCAAAAAAACATCAGGGGAATAAACTCAAAGGATACTTGTCTTGAAAGATTGCCCTAAAACTCTGCAAATGACCACTCAATTTGTAAACTGGGATCACTAATTAAATGTGAAATATATGCATGTCCATTTAGATGATTAAGATTGTAACTGTAGGACCTCACTTACAAATCCAATTCTGCATAGTTTCTTTTACATTTCAAATTAAGAGAAACAATTCTATTTTTAGATTTGTGTCACAAAATTTTAATAGTTTTATTACTAAATTTCAATGGAAATGTTTATGATTATTTGAGTCTGTGTCTGCACACAAAAATCTGTGAGTTTGTAAATTGAGTATGTGATATAAAATTTCTTATATTTGTAAAAATTTGTATTATGTCTCATATAGCTCAAGTGCTTTGTAATAAATTATATGACATAGTCTTTAAATGTACATAATGAAATGTATAATACGGAAATATCTATTTGAAAGTTTTGTCTTAAAAATTAATGTCAATGAGAAGGCAAAATTTATTTATTCATTTATTTTATTTTATTTTATTTTTTTGAGACAAGGTTCTGCGCTATCATCTAGGCTGGAGGGTAGTGACACAATCACAGCTCATTGCAGCCTCTACCTCCTAGGCTCAAGTAATTCCCCTACCTCAGCCTCCCAAGTAGCTGGGACTACAGGCACGTGCCACAATGCCCAGCTAATTTTTGTATTTTTAGTAAAGACAGGGTTTTGCCATGTTGCCCAGGATTGTCTCGAATTCCTGGGCTCAAGCTATCTTCCTGTCTCTGCTTCCCAAAGTGCTGAGATTACAGGCATAAGCCACTGTCCTTGGAAAAAAAAATTAATTTCTAGTTGTTGTAATAATTAAAGGAGCTATGTACATGTAAAGCGCTCAGAAAAGTGCCTCAAACTTGAGTATTACATATGTTAGCCACTATTATTAAAGTAAATATTGGAATAATTTTAGGATCCTTAATTACTTGAAAAATAATAAACATACTATATTTTACTTTAATTTTTATGAGTATAATTCAAACAAATGAGCTACATTAGTAGTTAAAATAGATAATAAGTGGAGGCATGGAAACATTTTAAGAATCACATATTTTACACATTGAATTTGGTGGTATAAAACTTGTACCAGCCACAGTGCAGAACTCATCTGGAATGTTTTAGAATCCTTAAAGAAGGCTGGGTGCGGTGGCTCACGCCTGTAATCCCAGCACTTTGGGAGACTGAAGTGGGCGGATCACCCAAGGTCAGGAAACCAGACTGGCCAATATGGCGAAGCCACCGTCTACTAAAAATACAAAAACTAGCCGGGGCATGGTGGTGCACACCCAGCTACTCAGGAGGCTGAGGAACGAGAATCGCTTAAACCTGGGAGGCAGAGGTGGCAGTGAGCCGAGATTGTGCCACCGAACTCCAGCCTGGGTGACAGAGCGAGGCTCTGTCTCAAACTAAAAATAAAAAAAAGAATTCTTAAAGAAAGGAAATGGCTACTGTACATACCATGGAGTGGGAGTGGAACAAAAGTAGGTAGAACTTTAGTAGCCTAGGATGGTTTCAGAAACATTGATGAACTGTAGTTAAGACAGGCTTAGAAAACACTGTAATTGAAAATTTAATACTTTTGTAATAAAAGATAATTGGCAGAAAAACAATAAACTGCCTTGTTGGCTTGCTAATAATTGTATAGGTCAAGAGAAAGTATTAAAAAGTAAGGGGTATTTAAGAAATGTTTAATATATCTATTTCAGAAGTTAAAATTCTAAAGAGTAAAAAGTATTATAATTATCTTGGAGATGAAGGGGAAGTGGTAGGTCCTGTAATTTGCAAAAAGTATATGTTCCGGAACAATTATTGAGGAAATGAGAGATTGTGCCTTGGGAAAATATACATTTTCCTCTACCAGGCCTGGGAAAGTTATACCTGATGCTGGCAAATTCTGGTGCTGGAGGAAGTGGAGGCTATCTAAGATATTGTTGAGAACCTTGAAGGCTCTTTAAATTCCACGCTTTTTGCAAGCTAGCATGCAAACCTGTGACAAATTCACAAATGCTGGTAGAAGATATGAGACTCCTTGGTCAGAAACAAAAGATTTTATTATTCACAGCAATAGGATTAGCCATAGTAACAGCATTGTCTTGCACAGTTCACCAAACCTTGATTTTTAGAAAGTAAAGTGAAGGGAACCATTGGACAATTGCACACACAGTGGACCACTTTGGGAAAATGATTTTTATAATGGGCAGTAAATATGCATATCCACTGCTCCAGATGGAGACATCTCTATATTCCATAGCTGTTTACTCTAAAAATGTCCTCGAAGATGTAGTTTGGAACAGGGTGGTCAGTGCCTCTATTGGCAATACATATATGAGACACCTGAAGGATGTGTCTCCCCTAAGAGGCGGATGCTACTATTCTCATCAGCAGTACCGAATACCAAAATGCTAGGATACAATATCTTAAAAATATTTTTAACCCAGTATTTAAATTCCAACAAAACTCAAAAAAGCTAGTGGGAAGGCAGAATAGAGGTTTCTTTTTCAGTCATGAATAAAATCCCAAATTTACTTCTAATATAACAAATTCTTACAATGAGTTTAATCATCAACAATCATTACAGGAAGCAAGTAATTGATGTTTAAAACTGACAAATCAAGAGCACTATAAATACATCATTTAAGAATAAAGAAATAGGTGCCAAGAAAATCTTAACAATTTGGAATTAATTGCATTTTGAAAGTAAGTATGGGGGTTTGGCAGGTATTGGTAGTTACAGGTACAATACAGATACAGATAGAGATAAAGATATAGACGTAGAAATAATATGGATGTTTACACGGACATGAATGTGTATGTGGACATGTTTGTGGACAAGTTCATATATACATACATGTATGTGTGGCTGCGCCAGTGAATGTTTTGCAAATTTCAATTTTTTTAATGCTATAGATTTTCTTAAGAGAATCTCAGTTTTTAAATATTTTATGTGATTAGCCTATTATGTTTTATCTTTTATCTGTCCTGAGAATGTATGTTTCCTGAAGGAAGATCTTTGAAATACCTTAAGAACATAGAACATGAAATAAGTACTTGTAGAATCACTAAATTCAGCAACCAAGACAGATAAGATGGTAGGTCAAATATTATATGGAAGGTTACTCATATTTGGAGCTTTTAAGAAATACAAACGTCCTCCAGCCCTGTTTTTAGTCACATTAAACAAGGCATCTGAGTGTATGTTTGAAAATTTCTCCAGATGAATCTGATGTATATTAGATTGTCTATAACACTAATAGATAATATAAACATTAAATGATTGTCATTAAGAAGTCATCAGTAATAGAATAAATAGTAAGCCTAAGGGGAACACTCAAGAACGAAAAAAAACTTTTTAAAGTCACTACTTGGTAAATCAAAATATTCTTTTGGAACAGAAAAAATAAATTGTGAGATGCTAATAACTGATTAAAAACATTTTAGCTTTCAGCGTATGTATTTTTGAATGATCTTTTTTCAGTAGGAGCAAGGCATCATTAAACCTAAAGAATACAAGGTAATAATAAAGTTCCTAAGATGTGATGACACAGATACTCATTAATGAGCTGTAGAAAATTTTGTTTATGACAGTGCATGTGATGGTGATAATAAATGAATGTCATCAAGTGGCACCTAATTGGCGTGATTAAACAACTTTAGTACTCACCAGAGAATTCACTGAATCAATGTGCTCCTATTTATACATAGAACATGTTTTTCATCTGGGATGAATGTCTTGCCTCTAAAGCACCTTTCATATAGCTCTTTCCTTGTTTTTACTCTCATGTATCTGACCGGTCTGCTATCAGGCAGCTTGCCTGTATAAGCGTGAATGACCTTGGAAATTATGTGGCACCCTGCAAAGCATTTGATGGGACTCTTCACAGTGAATTTGATGAGAGTGAATATCAGGAGCTCTAGCATAGTCTGAAACCCAAGATGTATTCACTTTCCCTTAAATAGCCTTAGACAACTTAAATGAACTTGAAAATTCTAGAGTGAATACATGCAAAAGTGAATGCATATATCACATCACTAGAAAAACTTCTTTGTGGAAAAAGGTCACCAGTTGTAAATTAAGACTTAGGCTAAATATTCATTAATAACAAGTACAACTCAAATCTCATTACATAGTTCTATGCTGGCATTTATAGAAGCAACTTTGCATAATAGATGAGGGTAATTTATGTGCATCAAATTTAATAAAATTATGTGATAGTATTCTGCAAATGATGACTAATTATATAGTCATATGTATCCCTCAAGTTTATCATATGTTCAATATCAAACTTATTTATGCACCTAAATTTCACAAAGGCAAGTTTTAAAAATTTGCCTATCTTTAATCCCAACATTTTTATACAAAAATATTTCTTTTTTGTAAAGTTGTTACATTAGTTACTTAACAAAGGGACATATTTTAAAAATTAAATTAGAATCTGCAACTATTAGCACAAGTTGAACCTAGGGACAGAAAATAAGACAATAATTCTGGTCTTTTAGAAGTCATGTATCATGTATGCTCACTTTCTTCAACTATAAAATTAAAATCTAAGTCTCTTTGTTGCCAGGGTTATTTATGAGAGTCAATTAGCCATGGCTAAATACCTTTAAAATTTTTAATTTGCTAAGTATAATGCACTTATTTATTTTGGGAGATAAAAAATAAGTTTGAATGTAGCACTCTACTGAGTTCAGTGTTGGGCAAGTAAAGCCTGATTATATGTAAGCTCTACCTTTGATATAATCATTTTTGTTTTCTCAATTTAAATTTGATTCCTCTCCAGTGAACATTCATGTTATAGAAGATTGAAATTTTGTTCTCCCAAACATTGAAAATATTTTGACACCAAGAAGGCAGCATATCTGAATGGAAAGAGCCAGAGAATTTGAGTAGAGGAACTTCATAACTTGTTTGCTCCATACAATATGTGACACAACTTCTCAAACTATAATTTGAGAGAATAACATTTATTATTAAAAGTTTTCTTTAATTAAAAATTAAATGAAATAAACATGGAGACAACCTGTCTTATGATGGAGGTACCTGTCATAATAAATGATGACTGAGCCTGAGTTCTCTCTGTTTCTTAACTGCATACATACATACATTTAGTTATTTGAAACAAAAACATCTGGCTTGACCTCTTCAAATTAGACTTTACTTCCCATTTTAGGCTTTAAAAAATAGTTATAAATACAATAAGAACACTTATTTGATTAAGTCAAGGGATAGATTCTAAAGCTCTAGGATCATAACTAGCTACATCTGGCAGCTACCAATGTTCTAATTCATTCCCTATCTAGTCTAGTTCTTTATTATTCTTTCTGAAATATGACCAGTGGTATTCAAACTAGCCCTGCTATTCTTCCTTTTTTGCTAAGCTCTTCTAGTTAATTAGATGATTTTCCAATTTTCTCAGTAATACTAAAGTGATAAGATTGCTTTAGGGTTTCTAAGATTTTTTTAGAAGGACTAAAACCATGTAAATTAATAAGACTAGTAAGATGATACTTTAGGCACAATGTCCAATATATGTGAGCCATATGTGTAAATTTTCTAGTGTTCATATTTGAAAAGTAAAAAGAATTATGTGATAGCAATATTAATAATATATTTTATTTAATTCTATTTGTAAATTTATTATAATTTAACCATAAAATCCATACTAAGTCTATTAAAAGGATTACTTTACCCTATTCTTTGAAATCCAGTATTTTAACATTGTAATAGCTTTCAATTGAGACCAGCCACATTTCTGATACTCAAAAAACACCCGTGGGGTGCTGGAGAGGATGTGGAGAAATAGGAACACTTTTACACTGTTGGTGGGACTGTAAACTAGTTCAACCATTGTGGAAGTCAGTGTGGCGATTCCCCGGGGATCTAGAACTAGAAATACCGTTTGACCCAGCCATCCCATTACTGGGTATATAACCAAAGGATTATAAAACATGCTGCTATAAAGACACAAGCACATGTACGTTTATTGTGGCACGATTCACAATAGCAAAGACTTGGAACCAAGCCAAATGTCCAACAATTATAGACTGGATTCAGAAAATGTGGCACATATACACCATGGAATACTATGCAGCCATAAAAATGATGAGCTCATGTCCTTTGTAGGGACATGGATGAAGCTGGAAACCATCCTTCTCAGCAAACTATCGCAAGGACAAAAAACCAAACACCGCATGTTCTCGAACTCATAGGTGGGAATTGAACAATGAGAACACATGGACACAGGAAGGGGAACATCACACACCGGGGCCTGTTGTGGGGTGGGGGGAGAGGGGAGGGATAGCATTAGGAGATATACCTAATGTTAAATGACAAGTTAATGGGTGCAGCACACCAACATGGCACATGTATACGTATGTAACAAACTTGCATGTTGTGCACATGTACCTTAAAACTTAAAGTATAATTAAAAAAAAAAAACCTGTGGCTACTAGATACCATAGTGTTAACTTATTGCTGATAATAAAATATCTGAGATTCTATGGCTTTTAGTTTATTTTATCTACTTTTTATTAAATTATTTTAGTGAGAGTGCACTTAAATATGTGATTACATGGCATGCCTATAACTACAGAAATTCTCTGTACAGAAATTAGAGGCATAGCTAGGATTCTTTAACTGCTATCTTGAAGAAACATTTAAATATCCTTACTTAGATATGCCAATTGTATGGCTTTATTATTTTATATTTTAATGAATCTTGAATTATTGAGCTTAACTTGAGCTAGAGAAGCATGACAAAAATCTTCAGATATTTAGAAGAGATTGGTTGTTTCCACATTTCTTCTAACTATGGCCTTGTTGCATCCTAGCACAGGTGTAAGGCAATGGAGTATGCTGTTTCCTATAATCTGCATTGTAAAAATACACGAGGTCTCCATCACATGGTTGTAGGTACCATGGCCTTATATTAGACTGGGTCAATGAAACTCTTTGACTAAAGAGTTAACTCATAATAAGCCACAGATTAAATGTAAAATGTAAAAGTGTGAAACTTGTAGCTAAAAATATCGAACAAATACTTGGAATCTACGACAGACAGAATCCTTATTGTTTACATCAAAAGCATGAACTATAAGGGAAAAATGATAAATTGGACTTCATTGAAATCTAAATATTTCACTCTATAAAGAGTGAAAGAAAGCTACATATGGGAAGAAAATGTTTGCTAGCCATGTATTTGATAAATGGATAGTATCTACAATATGTAAAGAATTCTCAAAAGAAAACAACCCAATTATGACATGAGCAAAAAACAGCAAGATACATTTCATTGAAGAAGATGTCCCAGTGGCAAGTAAGCACATGCAAAGATGTTCAACATCATCAGACACTGGAGAAACCCAAAATGAACCATACATACAGTAATCAAAATGAATCATGCATACACACCTATCCAAATGGCAAAACAATACAGAACAAAATCGATAAATACATAAAAAAATCAATGCCAGTGTCAAATGTGAGTTAGGTTTTAGAGGAACTGGACTCAAACATTTCTCATACAGGGCAAACTAGCCCCAAAGTGGAGTTTAGCTTGTGAGGGTTCTTGGCCTTGCCCAGGAAAGAATTCAAGGGCAAGCCAGATGTAGAAGAAAACAGTTGTATTGAAGAGGCAGTGTTACAGTCTGACGGAGTTACAGCTCCACGACTGCTCCTGCAGAGCATGGCTACCCACTAAGCAGACCGCTGCAGCTCAGGGCAGCTTTGCAGTCATATTTATACCCACTTTTAATTGCATGCAGATTAAGGCGTGGTTTATGCAGAATTTTCTAAGGAAGGGGTAGTAACTCTTGGGTCATTGGGTCATGGCCATGTAAAGAGTCGGTAAAAGCTGGGTGTTGCCATTGGAATGATCAATTGACATGGCACATGTGTGGGCCTGTCTGTTTAGAAAACTTACCAGGCCCTGTGTTAACTTGTCCTCAATCTGGTCCCGTGTCTGAGCGCCACCTCTGGAGCTGAGTCCTGCCTCCTACATCATTTCTGTCGGGATTGTGAACTGGTGCACCCACTCTGGAAAAAAAATGTGTGACAGTTCTGCATTAAAACTAAACATACAATCTAGCGAACTGACCCCTGGGGATTATTCCTAGAGAAATAAAACTTATGTTCAAACAAAAGCCTACAGGTGAATGTTCATAACAGCTTTATTTGTAATAGCTCAAAACTGGAAACAACGCCTATATCAAAATATGGTGCATCCATGCCACAGATTATTACACAGCCAAAGGGAATGAACTATAGATGCATAGTTTGGATGAATCTCCAGAGAATTACATGGAGTCAAAAAAGGCAATCCCAATAGGCTTCATACTTTGTGATCCCACTTACATAATGTTCTTGTAATGATAAAGTTACAGAAATGAAGCACAGATTTGTGATTGCCAGGTAGGAGAGACATAGTTGGGTTTGAGATTGACAGGGAGTTGAATATGATTTAAAAGAGCAATACAAAGATAATTGCAGAGATGGAACTGTCCTGTACCTTGATTGAGGTAATGGATGCAATAAATTACACATGGGACAAAATTGCACTGAGCTCAATATATACACAAACATAAAAACATGTAAAACGGGAAAAGTGTATCAATGTTAATGTACTGGTTGTGATATATCCTATGGGTTTCAGGATGTTATCATGCAGGGAAACTGGGTAAAGCATAGGCGGAATTTCTGTGTTATTTTGTATACAGTAACTACCTGTGAATCTATAAATACATCGGAATAAATATTTACAATGCAAATTTTAAAAAGAAAATAAAGCTATGCACTATAAATTTCAAAGTGATATGTTAAAAATATAAAATAAAATAGTCAAGAAAACTGGCCAGGCACACTGGCTCATGCCTGTAATCCCAGCACTTTGGGAGGCTGAGATGGGCAGATTACTCGAGGTCAGGAGTTCGAAACCAGCCTGGCCAACATGGTAAAATCCCGTCTCTACTAAAAACAAAAAAAAAATTAGCCGGGTGTTGTGGCGAACGCATGTAGTCCTAGCTACTCAGGAGGCTGAGGCAGGAGAATCGCTTGAACCCCAGGAGGCAGGGTCTGCAGTGAGCCGAGATCAAGCCACTGCACTCTAGCCTGGGTGACAGAGTGAGACTACATCTCAAAAAAAAAAAAAAAAGTCAAGAAAATTAACCTAAAGCCGAATATTCTTCGTTAGTTGTGGTAAAAGATTAGCGTGTGAGATATGATAAAACCTCAAATGATTACCACAAACTAAGGTCCGGTATATGGCAAACTTCTTCATTCAGGATTTTATATAGATAGGTAGATTTTGAAGCATGAAATTAAAAAAAATACTCTATCTGAAATTGCTCACTTGAGACATTATATGTGATTTGATTATGTTTTTAAATATTGAGTTGAATATTCCATGTTTCACATATGCTGAGAGAAATTGGCAGCAATGACCATATTCCACTGAATTACTTTTATAGTATTCACTGTCCTTAAAAACAAATGTTGAGTAATATCTATAAGAAGTATAATGTTGTTTCAAGTATCAAGGATACTCTTTTCTATAAGGTACACTTCAGCCTACCAGGGAGCAGTTTTAAGAGTGTTCTTAATACACTAACAAGAATGAACAGTAGCCACTCATTCATAATAAAGGTATGGAAAGAGAGAAAACAGACATTAATATAACACCTGCATTCCAATAACCCCTTCTCCTCTGAAATTTTTTTTAACCTTAATTTCATCTTCCTTTTTCCTTCCATTTGTTTTTTAAATCACGATTCCTCATGTTATCATTGCCATTTTCTATCTCTATATCTCTTTTCTATCTTTCCATCTTTTCTCTACTGGGAAATTTGTATGACTTTAAAAATGAAATTTAAGGTTTTACTTAAATAGTTTTTGCAAAATAATATTTTATGGTAATACTTGGAATATTCATAAATAATAATTCATTGTACAAAGTAACAGTCAATGTGGTGAATAATTTATTTTAGATTTTTTGAAGACAATTCACACTGATTAGGTTATGATTATACATTAACAGAAGAAAGTCAAAAAAGAGATTTTCATTTCTATGAAAGATATGTTCAGAAGTTTATATTATGTATACAATCATGCTCTTTCCTAGAAGGGAAAAATAATTACAAACCATATGGTTAACAAAAAATAAGAAAAGAATACAATTAAGATGTATTTTTCAGTTTGAACAGTAATAAATTTATTCCTTATTTCCTTTGCAATTTAATTTGTTCCAGATGGTTCCAATATGTCTATTTTTACTCTAACTCTCATTTCAATGGAACAATATAGTTCTTCCACACAATTTTTCAATTTGCTTTTGTATTCATGTTTTGAAACTAAGTTATCTGATGTTTATCGAAAACTAAGTATTTTTAAAGCAAAAAAAAAAATATTTCTCATTAAAAAGACTAATTTTAAAATTACTTTTAAGCTTGTGCCCATCCATGGAATAAATATTTTATAACTTTTTACTCAGATCAAAAGAGTACATATTAAAGAATTCTAGAATATACTGGAAAATGTACATCACAATGCCAATAATTGCTGTATTTCCCTGGAGACATTACAGGTGAATATTTTTTTATTTTCTACATTTCTACTTTTGCCTTGGATTTCTACATGTTTTAGCTTTCTAAGATAATCATAATCAACCAATCATAATAAATGATGGTGCCAAATGTCAGATGTCTATAAACGAGGAAAAACTTTATTTTCAAAAATAAAATCTTACAAAAAAGTCCAAATGGCTCAATAGATAATTGGCAATAGAAATTGGTAGTTAATTCCAGATAAAGAGATACAAATTTTTAAAACTGTAACATGAATAAACTTTATACGTAAATATCACCTGTACCAAAATAACTTATTTTACATTTAATGAAATCAATACATCTCATATTCTTTTTATAAGTCAGTTTCTATATGTCCTATATATGTGATATATATAATTGTTTACATATAAAGAATTTGAAAATACTTCAACAGTTGAGACAATGGCAATATGATAAAAATGAATTACTAATATAAAAAATTGCCAAAAAATGGGTCAGCTAACTTAGTACTTACGCATGGAGTCTATGACCTCAATAGAGGTTTGCAAAGATCTAGTGTTCAAGTGATTGCACATATTTTTGTAGTGCTAAAAATTAAAATAAACAGCTTAATCATGAAAAAATGTATATATAGATAAAAGTATACATGTATGCACATATCTACATATGTATATGGATATTATATACATAACATTGGTTGTTAAAAAGAGTCAGTTCATTTAAAAAGTGAGTATTGTCTTTAAATTAAGAAGGTAGAATATACAGACATTGTTTCTTTTAGGTTGAACATATACACATCATATAGAATATATTTAATATTTGTTTTTTGACTGGTGAACTTGACTAATTTAAGATTAATAAGAATTGATTTACCTTTTTAATTTTGCATAGCTATTACGAAGACAGTGGTGCAAAATTTACCTTAGTGCCATAAACAATTAGCAAACAGGACAAGATATATGAAGAAAAACTTATTAGAAATCAGGTGGAGCTGATCCCTGATTCCTGAGATAATAGAAAGAAATAAAATTAGTTCAGTGGTTTGCTGGTAAAACAACTGGTTACATACACACACACTCTCTAAAACAAAAACCAAACAAACATCAAATGTGCCCTGGTCTTTAGCATTTGCAATTTTTGTGTTACAAATACTCACAACATGATTGAATATATTTCCAATTCATGTTTCCGAAAAGAATGTGGTGCATACAATCAGATCTTGAGAAAATTATGAGTAGTCTCCAGTGCACAACTGAGTGAGCTCTATAGTTATTCTAGTTTTTGACTTGAAGACATTTTTCAGACCGCAATGTAGGGTTGCTCAAAGCATAGGACGGAATCCTGATAGAGCCAAGAAAAAAGATAATGTATTTTGTGGAAGGCAAGTTGGCTGGATTTTGCAGGACAGAGTCCCAGAAAGGAATAAGTTGTCTAGAGAAAGAGCTCCAGAAGTTTGCATAATGGTCTCCTCAAGTCTTTAACTGAGTAACTGAGCTACATACCTAAGGGTAAAACACCATAAAGGGACCACTGGGATCTCTAAGCTGAAAAATTGCCAGACAGGTCTAGGAGCCATTCAGATTTTGATGAGAGTAAAGAGCTCATGTCAAACATAATAGTGACCCTAGAAAAATTATTTCTCGAGAGTAGAGCCAACATAAATGTAGAGTAAAGGCTACTCTAGACTAGTCCTTGAAAGGGTTATCAGCAAGTTTCAGGAAGATCAAGTTGATGCGTAAATAGCTTAGAACCTGCCAAAACAAAATCTTCCATGTTCTGCAGGAACATAACTTAGATATTGAATAATCTAATATTTGTAACATGACATTTGATATAAAATTGCTAGACAAGTGGAAAACCAAAACTATGTTACCTCTTATCAGAAAATAAAATCAAGTAGGCCACAGAAACAGACCAAAAAATATATATATAATTATGGACAAGGATTTGAAAACCACCATTATATATATAATGAGGCATGTAAAGCAGATGTTGCATATAATGGGAAGAGAAATGGCAATTATTGAAAATAAAAACTACAGTATCTGAAAATACAAAATACTAATGTAATATTTGAAATTTAAAAATAATAATTACATGAGCTTAACAGTAAGTAGCACATTACTGACAAATGGTCTGTAAATCCGGAGACATAATAAAAAAAAAAATCTAAAGCACACTGAGGGAAAATAAAAACATGGAAAAAAGTAAACAGTCTCAGTGACTGGTAGGACAATATCAAGCAGAGTTTCATAGCGTAATTAAAGCTCCAAAGAATATGAGAAGCATTTTAAAAATATTTTCTAACTTAACTTGAAATGAGTGGTAATGTATTTTCATAAAAATGTTTCATCACTATTGTCACATTTGTTTGAGAAATATTGATCTAGAATCCTTTTACATAATATTTTTACTTATCAGCTCTTTGTATTTCTCTACCCTTTTCTAGTTGAAGTTATTTATTTGAGTTTTTATTATTTCTATATTACTCATCTTTATGAGTTTACGTTTAATATTGGACTTTTACAATTAATGAGGTTTCTGGATATTGGCCTTGGCAAAACATTTATGACTAAGTCCTGAAAAGCAATTGCAACAAAAACAAAAATTGACAAGTGAGAACTAATTAAACTAAAGGACTTTTGAACAACAAAAGAAACTATCACAGGGTAAATGGGCAACCCACAAAATGGGAGAAAGTAAGTTGCAAACTATGCATCTGAAAAAGGTCTAATATCCAGAATCTGTAAGAAACTTAACTCAGTGAGCAAAAATCAAATAACCCTATTAAAAACTGTGCAAAGGACATGAACAGACACTCCACAAAAGAACATATACAACTGGCCAAAAAACATGAAAAAATCCTTAACATCACTAATCATCAGAGAAATGCAAATCAAAACCACAATGAGATGCCATCTCACACCAGTCAGAATGGCTATTATTAAAAACACAAAAAGTAACAGACGCTGGGGGAAAAAGGGAGCACTTATACACAGTTGATGGGAATGTAAACTAGTTCAGCCACTGTGGAAAGCAGTTTGGAAATTTCTCAAAAGATTAAAAACAGAACTGCTATTTGACCCAGCAATCTCATTACAGAGTATGTATATCCAAAGAAAAATAAACTGTTGTACAAAAAAGACACATGCACTTATATGTTCATCGCAGCACTATTCACAGTAGCAGAGACATGGAATCAACCTAGGTGACAATGAATGGTGGAATGGATAAAGAAAATGTGGCACATATAGACCATAGAATACTACACAGCTGTAAAAATGAATGAATTCATGTCCTTTACAGCAACATGGATGGAGCTGAAAGTCATCATCCTAAGCAACCTGATGAAGGAACAGAAACCCAAATACCACATATTCTCACTTATAAGTAGGAAATAAATATTTATTATTCATGAACATAAAGATGGGAGTAATAGACACTGGAAACTACTAGAGGGGATGGGGTTGAAAGGGTTGAAAAAATGACCTATTGGGTACTGTGCTCACTATTTGGGTGACAAGATTATTCGTATCCCAAACCTTAGCATCACCCAATATATCCGTGAAACAAACCTGAACGTATAACCCCTATATCTAAAATAAAAATTAAAATTATAAAAAATTAAAAGTACAAGAATTAGGATTTCTTAATTTTGTGCCTGCTTATTTTTCTTTTTAACTAACACGTATTTTATGCATTAGAAATTATATTTGGTTATTTTTTCAGGAAGTGTATTTTTTACATTATTTAATTCCTCAGTTAATTAATTTTTACATTTGGCTCTTTTCTGATACATTCAAGAAGAAATATATATATTCCTCATAGTAAATCTTAGGCCTTGTATTTCCAAGGTCTTACTGTGAATTTTACCTTGAATAATTACTGATATTTCTTCATGGTTTAATTTTTGTGTATTTCTGTGAAGAGCAGCCTTGGTTTTGGATGCCATGAAAGGTTCATTATATTGCACCTACTTTATATTTTTAATCATTCATATTGATTGATAATCTGTCCATTGCAGAAATGAGGAGTTTTCAAAAAGTTTATGGAAATATGTATTATAAAAAAACTATGCATAAATTTCAACTTTTTGCACAAAAATAAATGTATACTAGCTTGCTATAACATGTCTAAACAGGATCCAGTTGAAGGCACTGAGAAGAATGAGACAGCAGTTTGAAAAGAGCCTCTATTAGAGCAACTTGAATTATGCTAAAATTGAAGTAAGAACAAACATCAAATGTATGGTGAAGCTTGGGTAGAAGAATGGTATAATTGCTGATGCTCTACAAAAAGTTTATGGGGATAATGTCACAAAGAAATGAGCAGTTTATGGCCAGGCACGGTGGCTTGCACCTGTAATCCTGGCATTTTGGGAGGCCAAGGCAGGTGGATCACGAGGTCAAGTGATCGAGACCAGCCTTGCCAACACAGTGAAACACCCTCTCTACTAAAAATACAAAAAATTAGCTGGGCGTGGTGGCGGGCGCCTGTAATCCCAGCTACTCAGGAGGCTGAGGCAGGAGAATGGCTTGAACCTGGGAGGCAGAGTTCTCAGTGAGCCGAGATCATGCCACTGCACTCCAGCCCGGACTCCGTCTCAAAAAAAAAAAAAAAAATTAGCAGTTTACAAATGAATAACTTATTTTAAGGGATGAGACAACATTGAAGATGAACCTTGCACTGGCAGACCAGGTGCATCAATTTTCAAGGAAAAAAATAATCATGTTTGGCCTTACTTCAAAAGTATATTATAATGATTAAGAGCAGAACCAATATCCAACATCACAGACATCTCAATTGGTTCAGCTTACAACTTTCTGACTAAAAAATTAAAGTTGAACAAACTTTTCACTATATAGGTGCCAAAATTGTTGCACCCCGATCAGCTACGAATAAGAGCAGAGTTTCCAATGGAAATTTTAAACATGTAAGATCAAGATCCTAAAGCATTTCTTTGAAGAATTTTAGCAAACGAAACATGACTTTACCAGTATGATCCTAAAGACAAAGCACCACCAAAACAATGGCTATAAAGAGATGAAAATGGTCCAGTCATAAGCAAAAGCAGGCTGGTGATGAGCAAAGGCCATGGCAACAGTTTTAGGGATGCTCAACGAATTTTGCTTGTTGACTTTCTAAAGGACCAAAGAACAGTAACGTCTGCTAATAATGGGAATATTTTGGGAATGCTAAAGCTTCAGCAGAAAAACACCTGAAAAAGCTTCACTAGAGAGTCCTTCTCCATCACAACAATGCTCCTGCTCATTCCTCTCATCAAACAAAAATAATTTTGAGAAAGTTTCAGTGGGAAATCATTAGGCATCCACCTTACAGTCTTGATTTGGCTTCTTATGGCTTCTTCTTACTTTGTAATAATAACCTACAAAGGCACTCATTTTTGTTCAGTTAATGATATAAAAAACACTACATTAACATGGTTAAATTCCCAGGAGTCTCAATTCTTTAAAGACTGAATGGCTGGTATCCTTGCTTACAAAAGTGCCTTGAACTTGATGGAATTTATATTGAGAAACAAAGTTTTTATTTGAATTTTTTATCTTTGAATTCAATTTTCCCACAAAATCTTTGAGGCCCCTCAAAAAGTAAGCATGTTTACTTTTAAATAGTTGCATTAAAATTTGTAAATAGCTATCACTTTCCCTTTTAAAAACCAAAATCACATTTCTTCAGATGAAGAAAAACTGTTAAGAACTGGTTAACATTTTCCACAAGAAAAAAAAAAACATAGTGAATTTAATTTAATTTTTTTATTTTAATCCAGCAATATGGCTTTGAAATGTGACCTGGGTTGTTACTTAATGTGTAACAGAAAGTGCTAACAATTGTGGAAAGAACTGAAGTCCCTTGAGCACTATAGAGTTCTCTTTTCTTAAAAAATGCAGGAATGCCAGTTGACCATTGGTAAATAACTCCTAGCTATTTAGCTTGAAGTCATTCTGTGTTTTTCCTATTGCCATGGCCTTTTCAAAACTATTTTAGTTAGCTAGAAATTATTTATTTGCTTGTTTGGCTTTTGAAAGATTTTAGGACCTCCTTATTGTTTTTTTTGTGTTGTGAAATTTCACCACAGCACAAACTAGTGTAAGTTAATACTAAAGTGGATTTTTTAATAGGAAGATTCATACTATTCTACATTTCTGAACAATTTTATTCTATCTATCCATCTAATCTCTATCTCTTTCTTCCTTATATTTTCCTCATTTTAATCATTTTCTCTCTTATTATTTAATTCCTGTTGCATACATATTAGAACTACAAGATCAACTTCATGTCTCAATATTTTCTCATTCTTTAAAACTCCTTAAAATTTAGATCTGTATTTTGGAAATATTTATTCATCTACATACTCTAACTTGCTTTTATGGTTTGTTATTTTTTCCACCATTCCCCATTATTATGTTTTAATTTTTATGTTTCAGTCTTAAATTGTTAGGTATTACAGATATCTTTTATGTAATATCTGTTAGTTTTAAACATCATGATTAATATTAGTAATTTTCTACATGCTTTGTTATTTGTCATCTTTCATTATTGGTCTCAGTTTTCCTAAAAAGTTTGGCGATTTATGGTTAGTTTAACTATTAGTTCTTGCAGAAAAACAACTAATAGTGAGGAGCAGATCAAATATGAGGCTCAAAAGTGCTTGTTAGGGTGATAAAAAGAATAATGGGCCTGAAAAGTAAACTAAGAAGAGCAAGCAGAGCGTGAGAGAAAATATACAAAAAAAAGATGCGTTAGAGAAGCCAACTGAATCGACGGTTTCTTAATTGTAGCAATTAATAGTGTGAAGTGTTGCTAAAACATCAAATGTAAGTTAAAAAATATATTTAGAAAAATAATTTATTATTTCCTTCAAAAAATATTAAATGATAAGACCAGGTGCCAGGATTAAATGTGTTGATACAAATGGGGAAAAAATGTTTGAAGTAGAGTGTAGTGATAAGGAGACAATTTGAGACTTTATATAGAGGTATTTGAAGAGTTGAGTGAAACAAAGATTCTGGCCTTCGTTTTAATGAAAAAAAATGTTAAGTTATCAAGAAATATTTTCCTGAGAAGGAGTGTTTGAATATCCAAGTGAAGAAAGGAAATGGCATAAATTGTAGTTGGTTCTTAATAAGGCAGAAAGAAAAGAAACTTAAAACACTGGTGGAAAAATTCAGATTATTTAAGAGTGAAAGAAGCTTCTACATTGTAATGGGAAGATAAGATTGTAGGCTGATTTAAGATGTGGATGAGTGATCAGAAGATGAAGCATTTTTAAGTGAAGTTTATGTTTTCTAATGAAAGTAGTAGGACTGGCCAGAAGCTGAGATTAAAGAATTTGGCGTTTGGAGACATTGTGCATAATTATGCATACGATTGAGCTGAAACAAAGAGTGGATATATCAGAAAGGCACATTTCTGGTTAGGTGCCATGAATGTATAGAATAATTAAATTATCCTGTTGGGAAACTTGATCTTACAATTCTTGATCTACAAAGAATCTAGCTCTTTTGTGGTAGCTATAGAGGGTGTGATGAGTTAGTTGCATTTGTGATTGGATTATTTTAATAAGTAAAGTGAAAAAAGAAAGGTGCAAATAATTTAGCAGACAAGTTCATTCAACATTAATTTGATTCACAAATAATAATTAAGCACTTAAAATGTGCCAGAAACACATCTAAGTGACACTTATATAACAGTGAAAATATACTTTTCTTCTTCTGGAACTCACATTCTGATGAATTGATAAGTCTATAACTTTAGGTGGCAATAAATGCTCTAAAAATGTGGGACAGGAAATAATGAATGGATGGGATAATATTTTATAGACAGTGTTCAGGAAAGGCCTGCAAAAGATGACATTTGAGCAGAAAAATTATTTAAGTATAGGAATAACTATATATGCAAGGGAAGGTGGGGGAAGAAGGTATGGAGAGCAAGTGCAAAGGTCTAGATGATAGACTGGTGATACATCAAAAAAAAGGGCAATTAGTATAGTTAAAAGGGAAATGAGCCAGAGAAAGGGAGGAAAGATATAACATCAAAGAGTTAATTGAGAAGCAGACTGTTTATGAACCAATAGGAATTTGAATAATGTTTGGATTTTAATGATAGTGAGATGCAAAGACCTTGGAGAGTTTTCGGCAGAGAAATGACATAGGGCATACACATTTGATACCTCATGATCAGATTCTATATGAAAAATACATTATATGGTCAAGAATGTATATGAGAAGACAAGTTAGGACACTGTTGTCATGGTTAAGTCAAGGCTAAGTAGGCAGTATTGAAATTATGGCCAGAATTCTTTATTCAATGTGTTCAGAATCATCTTTCTGAAAGAAAATCAAAATATGTTCTTGTCATTGTTTTGCTTAAACTTCATCACTAACCTTTCATTTTCCTCAATATTAAGTTAAAATTTTCCAACAAATATTTCAGGGACATTTATTACCTGCTCTGTGTTTGCCCCTTGTCATGTCTTTAGGACACCAGTAACAGACTTAAATTAATTTCATGTATCAAAAAACTTTTTTTCTGTACTTTCCCAGATGATTTTATCCTATCTAGCAAATACTCATTCTGTTCATTCCATCTCTGTCATTAATTTACTTGGCAAATTTCTACATGTCCTCAGGTCTTAACTTAAATGTAACTTCTTCCGGAAAGTCCTTCATCAGCTCATCTACCATATTACGAACTGCTCTGTGGTTTTCACAGTACCTTGCATTCTGCTTTTTAACATGGATTAGGCTTTATTTTTATTTCCTTTTTTACTTCACTCCCTTAATGGCTGACATTTTCTCTCTATTTCACCAGAATTTTATTCCATAGCTTTTGAACAGTTGCAGGCACTTAGTAGAAAAAATTGTTAAACAAGTAAATATGTATCCCCATATTTGGTTTCCTATAAATTTCCATCATACTAGATTTTTATTAGTATGGATACCACTATTTGTCTTAGGTTGAGCTGCTATAACAAATTACCAAAAACTGGATGGTTTAAACAACAAACAAATATTTCTCACTGTTTTGGAGGCTGAGAAGTTCAAGATGAAGGTACCAGTAGATTTGTTACCAGGTGAGGTTCTTCTTTCTGGTCTGAAAATGGCCTTCTCATTGTATTCTCATATGGCCTAATGAAAATCCTCTCTCTCATGTTTCTTCTTATTAGGGCACAAATTCCATTCATGAGGGTTCCATCTTCATGACCTAATCACCTCCCAAAACCATCACATTGGGAGTTAGTATTTTAATATATGAATTTTGGGAGGACAAGACATTCAGTCCATAACACTATTTATATTAACATGTGAGATGCTTTTGTTTTTTATATCCACAATTAATTGATCAAGACATGAATCATTAGCTTTTAAATGCTCTGTTATCCTGTTCTCTTTTATTAAAGTTATTTGTTCTCTAGCTACAGATGACTATTATGTGATAAAATAACTTTAAAATATTCACTTTCTCAGATATGCCTTATACCACTTATGCTCTATATGCATATCTTTTATTTAATTAGAGAGTCTTACTGAAATGTTGGCCAAGTAATGCCATAAAATATTTTATATTAAATATCTTTGGTTGAAGAAATATAAGACAGAATTGTTGGCCCAGGTAAGTGCTGGAACACAAGGCTTTATTTAACAAAAGACAAAAAATGGTCCCAATATTAAAAGAGAAGATGATCCTTAGTCTGTCTTGTATTTTGAAAATAATTTATGGGAAAAAATAGTGAATCTGTAAGTCCTTTTTGTTCCTACTAGATGTATCACACCACAAGATGTATGTGTGCTAAACCACAGCTATTATTGATTAGGAATTATTTCGGTCACTCTGAGAATTCCCACAGATGTTTGACTCTGTTTACTGATTGTTTGCATGTTTGTTTTATTCCTACTGCCTTTGAGAAGCAAGCAGAGGATCCTGAGATGTCACTGATCTAAAATGATTTGAAGATTAGCCTAGTTTTATCAGCTCTACCATTATTGCTTTAGAGAAAACTGTAACCCTGAGAATCTTTTGCTTAAAATTTCCTGAGTTTAGAACAAAAGAAAGAACGAGGAAAACAGGACATCATGTTTCCTATTTTAACTGTAGTTTTCTTATTTATGAGCCCCAATTTGAAAGCTTGCAAATTTAAATGTGCACCAAAAAGTCAATTCTACATATGCTGAGAAAGTTAGGAGCTAAAATTCTTCATTCAGCAATTCAAATCAAGCCAGAAGCCATTCTAGAAAGGAAATCACATTTTAAATTCTTTTATTTGAAATTTCTCTGTTTGTATACAGATGTAGCCCTGATTGAATGGGACTTATTTTTGAATGAGAGCATACCCTAAGTTACTATTTTCCCCTTTGTTCTGTTCCAATGCTATGGAGGCACTGACTAAGTTGGCAATTGCTAATACAGACAAATATACTCTAAAATTCTATCATTTAAAGTAAAAAAAAAAAAAAAAATACATGTACTTGGGCTCTCATTATTTTGTTTCAAGACTGCTATGTTAGAAAAACAGTTATTTCCTAGTTTGTCCCCATTTATAAATTGTGTGGATGGATATGAAATCACACACCCCCTTTAATTAGTTTCAATTTTTGACTCACTGAATAATCTATTACTTTTTATTATTATAAATGTCCAAATAAAGTTATCTTATTTTTCTGTAAACTCTTGAGTTGAAAATAACATACACATATATAGTTTTAGATAAATTTCTCATAGCGACTATTTAGGCTTATTCAAAATGCAAGAATATTTAATAAGCGCTTATGTACAATTATCCTAGTAGGGTGAATTACAGAATTTTGTTAGGGCTTTTGAAACTTTTCTGTTTCCAAGCTATCTGCTATAGTGATAGAGAGAAACATTTGGTCACATGAAATTTGCTGAGGGGGTCATTGCCAAAAACCAGTCGTGACAATCCATGTTAAATGAATGAATATATTCCCCAATATTGTAGTTTTGTATCATAGCAATATTACAGTTTATTTTTAAAAGGTTAATATAACATTCTTTCTGTATTAATAATAATCCGTAATAAATTTTATTGAAATTTATTCACTATAAATCCACCCATTTTAAGCATACAATTTATTTTTATAAATTCATAAAATATATATATTATTTTGTAAATTTATAGAATTCTCCAATCATCCCCACAGTCCAGTTTTAGAACATTTCTATAACCGCAAAAAGTTCCATCATCCCTGTTTCCATTTACTCCGTGCTCTAGGCAAATATTAATCTACTTTCTTTCTCTAAAAATTTGCTTTTTCTGAACACTTCATATAAGTAAAATTATATAACATGTAGTCTTTTGTGTCTGTTTTCATCCATTGTGCATAACATTTTTGAGGTTCTTCCATATTATCGCATGTACTTTGTTCATTTTTAATGTTGACTAATACAATATTGTACTGTAGGGATATTACAATATCTTGTTTATGGACTTACAGCTGATGGATGCATGAAGATATTCAGTTTGGGGCTATTAGGAAGAATACTGTTATAAGCATTTGCATACTTATCTTTTGGTGAATGTATGTTTTTATTTCTCATGGGTAGAATTCTAGAACTAGAATTGTTGGTATAGGGTAAGTTTATGTTCAAGTTTTAAGGATATGCTAACTTTCCAGATTGGTTGTATCATTTTTCATACCCACCAGTGATATTTGTTGAAAATATAAACAAATTGAAATACTCAAATGTTGCTTGTGAATATGAAAAACAACTTTATTTCACCTTCCTTTTTGAAGAAAAATTTATCTTGATATTGATTATTGGTTAACAGATTGTTTTGAATATGTCATTTACGCCACTACACTGTCTCTGGTCATGCTGTTTCACGCAAAAAGTCAGCTGTTAAACATGATGATCCCTTCCCCCAGCCTCCTCCCCTAGCATGTAATCAGCTGTTATTCTCTTTCTGCTTTCAGTGTTTTCTCTTTGACTTTGACTCTCAATAACTTGACTATAATGAGTTTAGTTATGAATCTCTTTCTATTTTTCCTAGTTGAGGTTCCAATTTTTTTGAATGTGTAGATTAGTAGTTTTCATCAAATTTGGCAAAGTTTTGATGGTTACTTCTTCCAGTAACTTTTCTTCCCTGTCTATCTCTCCTTTTTCCTGAGATCATCATTAAACATATGTAGATATAGTCGAAATTGTCTCATAGATCTGTGAGACTCAGTTAACTTTTAACCAAGTTTTTTGTCTTTATTCTTCAGATTGGATAACTTATTTTGATCTGTCTTTAAATTGAACAATTCTTTAGTGTGGTACCTTAAATCTACTGTTGTGCACGTATAGTAAACTTTTAATTTTAATTTTTTTTCAACTCTGGAATTTCTATTTAGTTCTTTTCATAGTTTTTCTCTTCCTCAAGAATTCCTCTGTGTAAATTTATTGTTGTCAAACTTTAATTATTTAAGCATAGCTTCTCTATCTTTTTAATATATTTATAATAGTGTCTTCACAGTCTTTATCTGCTAAATCCAACACTTGTGGAAACTCAGAGACAATCCTATTTAACGTGATATTTTCCTGAATATGGGTAGCACTTTATTTTTTCTTTGTACATTTCAAAAATTTTAGTTGAACACTGGACATTTCTAATATTTTGTTGTAGAAATTCTGGATTCTGATCATGTTTTTCTCCCTGAAAATTGTTGTTTTCTCTTTGTTTAATAACTTGCCTTGGCTAAATCTATGAAACCTATTTCTCATGTAGTATGTGGTCAGTGCCGCATATTGGCTGAGTTATTTGACTATATTTGCCTTTATTCTTATACATGACTGTTGGGCTTACTCTTATATCTTTGTAGTTGAGTATTCAGCCAATGATGGAATACAGTGGGCCTAAATGTTTTCAAATTTTTAGAAGTTGAATATATTAGTACGCACCTAATTGTCGTTTAGATTAATACAGGAAATTCCTAACAAAATTATTATTATTGTTGTTATAATATGAATTTACAGTAACATAAAATAAAAAAGAATTTTCTCTATCACCCTATGTTAAATAATGTTTTATTTTTAGGTTTCCATTTTTTGAATGACTACAAAATATTTCCATTGCTTCTGGTCATTTTTATCACTTTATATCAAACTCCATGATCTTGAATACGTAGATGAATAGAAAAGATCTAATTTATGTTAAATACAAATATTACATGCCAGTATCTTCCTAATAAGTGCATTTCTGCAATAGTAATTTTCAAATATCTGTAACTAATAATTAAAATCTATAAGAAAGGGGAAATATCAGTAATTGATAATCATATATCTCAGAGTAGTTTCTCACAAATGATTAGAGACTTCATGTAGAGAGAAAGAGAAAGGGAGGGTCAACTGGCAGTCAGAACCAACATTCTTGACATGGGATTGATATTTTAGACTGCCTAGTCCCAGAAGAGTCCTAATCAAATAAATATAGGGCCATGAATGAGCTCAGGCCAGTCCAGCTTTAGAACAACCATACTAAACAGCTTAACTTGCAAACTGATAAGCAAATACTGAATTCTTGTTATTTTTTAAGGAATTAAATTTAAGATAAGTGTTTATGCAGTATTAGATTACTAATCCAGTTTGTCTCTTAAATAGAAATTGTCACTCATGAAGAAACCCAAATGGAATGTTTAAGTTGTGCTTTAAAGAAGAAAACTAGTATATATATAGAAAGGCAACTCCATTTTTATGAATAACAAACATATCAATTACAACTACAATTGATTGAGTTATCTCCTTTTAAACTTTAAAGAGGAATTACATAATACATATACTCATGACTATCTTGAAATATTTGGAAAATCATAGAAGAGTACGTACTGAATATGTCATAAAAATCCTACTAGTATAATTAAAGTTACTTAATTGTAGTATAAGGCTATGAAAGTCATCTGTTGATTTCCATGTACAAGAACATGTATGAAAGTGAAGGAGATCTTATCAGTCAGAGTTCCAGCAGAAGTATGAACACTCAAGATGGGTAATTTGTCTTGAGTTAATAAATTGGCTGTGTACAGGTAAATGGGTAGGCTTTTAGAAAACTGAGAAGTGAGCCAGGCGTGGTGGCTCAAGCCTGTAATCCCAGCACTCTGGGAGGCCAAGGTGGGTAGATCATTTGAGGTCAGGAGTCTGAGACCAGCTGGGCCAATATAGTGAAACCCCATCTCTACTAAAAATACAAAACTTAGCCTGGTGTGTTGGTACACGCCTGTAATTACTCAGGAGGCTGAGGCAGGAGAATTGCTTGAACCCAGGAGGCAGAGGTTGCAGTGAGCTGAGATCGTGCCACTGCACTCCAGCCTGGGCAACAGAGTGAGACTCCGTCTCAAAAAATACAATTGAGAAGTGATGACGTAGTATCCTCACTTTAGTAAGAACGGGAAGCCTTAGCTACTCCTAGACAAGGTGAAGAAGTTGCATTCAAAAAACACTGTTTAAGTGACCTGGCAGGAAGTGATCCAGGTTATTTAATTCCCTGGAATTATTCCTCCTTTCTCTCATCTTTTGCCAGTGTTGCCTGATGTGATTTGGCTGTGTTCCCACCCAAAATCTCAACTTGAATTGTAATCCTCGCAATCCCCATAATCCCCACGCATCAAGGGAGAGACCAGATGAAAGTAACTGAATCAGGGGGACGGTTTCCTCATGCTGTTCTCATGATAGTGAGTTCTCACAAGATCTGATGGTTTTATAAGGGGCTCTTCTCCCTTTGTTCAGAACTTCTTCCTGCTGCCTTGCAAAGAAGGTGGCTTGCTTCTCCTTCACCTTCCACCATGATTGTAAGTTTCCTGAGGCCTCCCAAGCCATGCTGAACTGTGAGTTAATTAAATTTTAAAGAAATAAAATTTTCTTTATAAATTACCCAGTCTTGGGCAGTTCTTTACAGCAGTATGTAAACAGACTAATACCTTACAGCCTAGTGGAGCTGTGAGAAGAGGGCCACCGTCCTCCAGACCCCAGAATCGTAGATCTGTCCACAGCTTGTACCATGTGCTTGGAAAAGCCACAGATACTTAATGCCAGCCTGCAAAAGCAACCAGGAGTGGGCCTGTACCCTGTAAAGTCATAGGGGCAGAGCTGCCTAAGACCATGAAAACCAGCCTCTTGCATCAGTGTGACCTGGATGTGAGACATGAAGTCAAAGGAGATCATTTCAGAGCTTTAAGATTTGACTGCCTTGCTGGATTTTGGACATGCATGGGGCCTGTAGTCCCTTCATTTTGGCCAATTTCCCTCATTTGGAATGGATGTATTTACCTAATGTCTGTACCCCCATTGTATCTAGGAAGTAACTAACTTGCTTTTGATTTCACAGGCTCATAAGCAGAAGGGACTTGCCTTGTCTCAGATGAGACTTTAAACTTTTACTTTTGGGTTAATGCTGAAATGAATTAAGACTTTGGGGGACTGTTGGGAAGGCATGATTGGTTTTGAAATATGAAAGGGACATGAGATTTGGGAGGGGCCTGGAATAGAATGATACGGTTTGGCTGTGTCTCCACCCAAATTTTATCTTGAATTGTAATTCTCATAATCCTCATGTGTCAAGGGAGAGACCAGATGAAGGTCATTGAATTATGGGAACAGTTTCCCCCATGCTGTTCTCATGATAGTGAGTGAGCTCTCATGAGATCTGATGGTTTTATAAGGGCCTGTTCCCCATTTGCTCAGCACTTCTCCTTCCTGCTGCCGTGTGAAGAAGGAGCCTCGCTTCCCCTTTGCCTTTTGCCATAATTATATGTTTCCTGAGGCCTCCCTAGCCATGTTGAATTGTGAGTCAATTAAAACTCTCTCCTTTATAAATCACCCAGTCTTGGATAGTTTCTTTACAGCAGTGTGGTAGTAGACTAATATATTGCCCCTTTACTAAATCCAACATGAAGCTTAAAAGAAGAGAACTGTTTAATGTAGTCCATTCATAGTACCCAGAGCAAAGGTATAAATTTGATCTGAGGTGAAAATTAAGGACATCTAGCACTGAGGTCTATTCAGCTTTTTATTTTATTTTTAACACAAACAAAAATTGCTATCCTAGTTCGTATTTCAAAGAGGTTACTTTATATAAAACTGTGCAATGATACTCTAAGGATAAGCAATGTTCAGTTTCATAATTTCTATATAGCTTTATTGCTGTCTACATCCCAGACTACTCATGTTACCAATTTACTTTTCTTCTTTAAACACCTCTTTAGATATGTATGTGAATCAGATATTTTGTCATTGGGTGCTTACAGATTATCATAATAAAAGCAGCAAGTAAATGACACAATTAATAAGTTACTTTTAAAGCAAGATAAGCCCAATTATTCCTAATGATAGAAACTGTAGAAAGATAAACATTAATGAGAGACTTCTAAAATATGCAGTAAATTGATCTAGAAGAGTAAAAGTGTTTCTCCATCATAAAATTTAACACAGTAGAGTAATTATTAAAAAAAAATTACACATAACTTAGGTTCTTACACCCAAATATCTGTTTAGATGTTCTGCTTTCATAACATGTGCAAGAATTGTTACATGTGAAATATAGTTGGCTAACATTTCAAACTTCATCTCTTTGTATGCTTTTATTCAATATTTCATTTACTCATTTATTCATTTACTCATTAATTTTTTTAATAAATATTTATCAAGTGCCTTCTAGGTGTCAAGGAATTTTCAGGTGCTTACAAAATCAAAGCCTACCTTCAGGGAATTCATTTCTTTTCAAGTTTTTCAAAAGTAACTGAGTTTCTGACTATCAATTTTGGAAAGCTTTCTGTCATACATTTTATTGTATCAATGATAGCACATGTTAAATTTTCATTGTGTTTTTGTATTTCTCTGCTTGGTTCAAACATGTGGGTTGCAGGGCCTCAGAAAATGGTTCACTGGGGATTTATTCTAAAATATTACAGTTGTCAACAGACTGTTTAATGTGTGCATGTGTGTGTGTCAGAGACAGAGAAAGGGAGAGAGAAAAAAGAAAAAACGATAATCTATGGGTGGAGAGGTATCTTAGGGTGTTGTACCTAATTATTTTCATATAAGTTTTGGGCAATTTTATCAATATGTATTTTGAAATGTTGATTTGTGAGTACTTAAATTATGTTATCTTTATTGCCTCTAGAGCCCTTTCCTTTCTTGTCATCTATATAGTCCTAGAAACATCTTTTAAAATTAATTTACATTCACTAAATAGATTACTTTTAGGGATTTGTGATAAAAATGACCAAAGTTTTCAGTTTAAAATGTCATATCCAAAGATTTGTCATACAAAGTTAGAAAACCGTTCTCTAAAAGTAATTTAATTGTTAATTTATCAAAGATGGCAAACTCGTTAGTTGTTTCTAACATAATTTGATCAGTACCTCTTTTAGTGTAGCACGCTCTTTCAGTAATTGTAAATATATAGTTAAGTTATTCATAAATGAGTGATTTAAGAACAAAATATTAAGGTAATTTAATCACAAACTATAAAGTCATGATTTGTAAAACTAAAAAATGCTTTTAGAACCTTCTAATCATTTAAAGCCATAGAAATTTGATGCTGATTCTAGGTAGCACACTGCTTACTGATGCATTTCCTCAGTTCTCTGATGGAACGTCTCTACCTGTGATGTTGCATCTGTTAATAAGTAAAGTTGGAAGAGTCGAGGATTAGGTGACATTAGAAAATGATCAGAAGGAAAACAAACAAATGAGTCTTAGAAACTTTGTCTAAAAGCAATGCTATGCTAACTTTCTCCATAAATTTCTCTTTGATTCTGGTTAACAGTATTTTGTCAACTCAGTGGCCCATTCCAATTAAAAATAAAAAGCAATGTCGCTTTGGGGTAGATTTCCACCTCAGGCCACTGCAGAAGATAGTAACATTTAATACAGTAGTAAAATTCACATGTAACAATTCTTGCACACATTTTGAAAGCAAAACATCCTAAAAGGTATTTGAATATAAGAACCTAAGATATGTGTAATATTTTCCAATAGTTACTTTATCATACTAAATTTTACTTTGTTATGCAAAGAAGATATCTGCTTAGGGTATCTTCTTTCTCTCTGTGCTTTGAGAATGAGATTTGAAATTTGAAATAGATATTTTTGTCTAACCCCACAAGCCTACAGGCAAGACATAAATAATTTTATAAAAACTATATTCCAAAAAGGAGTCATCATGCATAAAGTATGGATTATCTATCACAGAGGAACAAATCTTGAAACCAATATACTGTATATATATGTAAGGAGGCTTTAGATAAGTTTGTTTTTGTTTGCTTTGTTTTGTTTTTGTTTGTGTCTTCCAGGACTATAGTACCATTGTTCCCTTCCAATTCCTTCCTTGTGTAGTCCATCACTGAAGAAAAGAAGTACTGGATATCAAACTAATTTGGTACCATTTATTAGGAAGAATATGCTATCTTTATTGTGTTTCAGTATATGACTTTACAGCATTGTTTTCTTCATGTACTCTTTTCTGTGCCATTGGTCAATATATAACTGCACGATCATACTGTAATAGTAATCTAGCTTTACAATAGGTCAATTGGTATTATAAATCCTCCAGATTTGTGCTTTAATCATCTTGAATATATTTGAGTCCTTGCACTTATAATAATTACAGAATAACATGGTTAACTCTCAGTGAAATTTTGCTTGATATATCAAGTTTATAGATGAATTTATTTAAAACGGAAATGTTTACAATAGTCAATTCATGATTAAGGTATATCCCTCCATTGATTTTAGTCTTTATCTTCTTCAATAACATAATTTCATTTTAAAGGTGGACTTCTAATTATTCTTGTTTGCAGTGTCTTCTTAATGCTATTGTAAATATATATATTTTTTACATTTCATTTCCATTTTTTTTCTGCTGGCAGATAATAATAAAACTTATTTTGTCTATTTACCTTGAATATAGAGATCTTGCTAAAACAGATTAATCCAGATAGAATGGTAGGTACATTATTATTTTATTTGTGAATGATCCTTATACCCTTGTATTTTCACACTTGCCTTGTGTCTAACTATAGGCTGAAACTGCCAGTAGTTCAGCTTAGGGAATGATGTTTGTGATAGTTGCATTTATTTATTTATTTATTTGCTTCTTTATTCATTTATTCATTCATTTAATGTTTGTAGGAGATACATTTTGCTAAATATAATTTTTAATTATACAATTTTTTAAAAAAATTCAATGCTTTTTTCCAACACATATTAAAGTGATCATATAATTTTTTTCTGTACATATTTAGATTAAGATGCACGCTGGAGTGCAGTGGCGCGATCTCGGCTCACTGCAGGCTCCGCCCCCCGGGGTTCACGCCATTCTCCTGCCTCAGCCTCCCGCGTAGCTGGGACTACAGGCGCCCGCCAACTCGCCCGGCTAATTTTTTGTATTTTTAGTAGAGACAGGGTTTCACCGTGTTAGCCAGGATGGTCTCGATCTCCTGACCTCGTGATCCGCCCGCCTCGGCCTCCCAAAGTGCTGGGATTACAGGCGTGAGCCACCGCGCCCAGCTGTATTTTGATTTTTTTAAACACTAATGGAATAAAACTTTAATTAAAAAATAACAAAATAAATACTACTTGGCTATGATATATTGCCCTTTTCATATATATCAATGTTCCATTTATTTATATTTTGCATACTTTTTAATCTTGCTTCTTGAGAAAGATTGGTCTAAAATTTTGCTCCCTTGAATGCGCTTATAAAGTTTTTGAATTAAGGCTATTATGGCCTCAAGAAGAAGCCAATAGCTTGTTTTTCTTTACTAAAGATGTCATCTGTGCCTTGATTTGTTTTTTTGTTTTTTGCTAGAACTGAATTTAATTACTAGATAATAGATAGATACTAGATTTTTCTTCTATCAGTTGGATACATTATAATTTTTTTAGAAATGTGCCTCTTTTATTATTTTAGTAGCACATTTTATTGTTTCCCTTTCCTTAGCCTTGGAGAGCTGTGTCCAGATTTCCTCTGAAGGCTTTTCTTAGCATTCCCTCACTGCCCTCGGCCCTCTTCATGCCTGTGCACCTGTGCTGCAGTGTGGCTCTCCTTCAGATCTACTTCTGCTCCAGCCTTAGGTACTCTCTCCAGGTTTCTCCTGGTTTTGCAGTCCTGAATTAGTCCTCAGCAGGATATGCAGGCCCACAACTCAGCAGCCTTTTCTCAGTTTGTGGTCTCAGTTCGGCCACAAACTTCCAGTAGACTAGGCAGTGAAGGCCAAGAGTTGGCAAGTTGTGCACACTTTATTTACATCTGTGGATCCTTAGGATTCTACAGCTTCATGTCAGAACACAGTTGGTCATTAAAAATGCATAGGGAGTTCGGCTGGTTCCTTCTTATCTCCTTTGACTTCTGCCTCCTCCCTCAGCTGCTCAGCCAGGGATGAAAGCAAACGTGTGCCTTTGCTTTTGCTTTCTCTCCTTACTTTTAAAATTTACATTATTTAGTATTCTCTGCATCCTCAGGCCCATAATGGGGTTAGAATGGTATGTTTTATAGGTTATTCTCATTATTCAGAGCCAAAGTTTTTTATTTCTTTCTACATCCTAAGTTGAAACAAAAGTTCTCAGTCTACTTTTAAGCTTTTCTTTCTCCTTTTTTCCTTTGGCAGTCAGCAGTTTTGCTTGGTTTGGTTTGGTTTCCTGCCCATAGGTATGGCTCTATTTGTTTATCTTGGTTGGTGTTTCTCTGCTGTATTCATATGTTGGATTTCTTGTATTTGTGGATTGTTGTTTTTCCTTATTTATGTAGAATTCTCAATCATTATTCTTTTAAATTTTATTTTTGCCCCATAAAGTCTCTCATTTCTGGAATTCCATGTATATGTATGCTAGAACTTCTTAACACATCTTGCATGCTTCTCACTCTGTTCTTTTCTTTTCTTCTCTTTTCTTTTCCTTTGTGCTTTCCTATGGGTATTTTCCATTACCCTATCTTTAAGTTCCAATGTTCTGTGTTCTGGGGTATCTGAAATGTTGTTGAACTCACCCATCTTGTTCATAATTTCAGATATTTTAGGTTTCAGTCCTGTATTCATTTTTTGATATTGCAATTCTCTGTTGAAACTCTCAGTCATTTTTTCTGTAAAGTCCATTTTTAATACTTTCTGGAGCACAATGAACAATTTTTTATTTAATTCCTTAGGTAATAATTCTAATATCTATATTTTCTATGAGCTATTATCTAGCTTTTCTCTTCATGTTGGTCATATATTTTTTCCTTTTTGTGCATATACTTTGTTAATGTATGCCAGATCCTATGTATAAAAGAATGACAGATGCCTCGTTATGTGTTATGTTCCACCAGAAGTGTTTCTTATTGTTTTGCCAAGTAAATAGAAGGAAGGACTGATTATTTCTTTCCAAACAGATATTGATCCTTAATAGTTGTCCCGAACCTATGCTAAAGTATATTTCATATGTTCTAGTGAAGAGCTTGTTGCCTCTCTATCATTTTAGTCCTTTAAACACTGCCAATTTAGTTGGCACATTAGAGTTTCCAGCCAAACTTTTTAGCCCAATGTTTCAGATGGCTTCCAAATTTTGTAGCTATGTCATTGAAGAGAATGGAAGCATGCTCAAGGCAGTAGTTGTTTACTAAGCACTCTGAGACTGTTGGGGATTTTGCCTAATTTTAGACCAAGCTTTTACTCTAGTTCCCCAGGCTCCTATGCAGTACTAGAATAAAACAAATATCCTGTACATAAAGCCAGCCGTGCATTGAGTTCCTTTTATGTTTAAGATTTGCCATGTCAAATTTTAAGGAGATTGACAACTTTGTCTAGTCATGATGTTACTGGAAAGACATCCCAATCCAGACCCCAAGCAAGGGTTCTGGTATCTTGGGCAAGAAAGAATTCAGGACAAGTCTGTAAAATAAAAGCAAATTTACTAGGAAAGTAAAGGAATAAAGAACAGCTACTCCATAGACAAAGCAGCCCTAAGGGCTGCTGGTTGCCCATTTTTATGGTTATATCTTGATTATATGCTAATCAAGGGGTGGATTATTCATATCTCCCCTATTCAGATCTTATAGGGTAACTTCCAGATGTTACCATGGCATTTGCAAACTGTCATGGTGCTGGTGGGAGTATAGCAATGAGGACAACCAGAGGTCAGTCTTGT
This sequence comes from Symphalangus syndactylus, assembly GCF_028878055.3. Classification (NCBI taxonomy): domain Eukaryota; kingdom Metazoa; phylum Chordata; class Mammalia; order Primates; family Hylobatidae; genus Symphalangus; species Symphalangus syndactylus. Next base: position 84,303,161 of record NC_072438.2, on the reverse strand, counting down.
CACCATCTTGGTTTTGGTGGGTTTTAGCCAACTTCTTTACTGCAATCTGTTTTATCAGCAAGGTCGTTACGACCTGGATCTTGTGCCAACCTTCTATTTCATCCTGTGACTTAGAATGCTTTAACCGTCTGGAAACACAGTCCAGTAGATCTCAGCCTCATTTTTCCCCAGCCCCTATTCAAGATAGAGTCGCTTTGGCTCACATGCCTCTGACAATGACCGGTTATCAGTCATGCCTAGAAGCAGCAGCAGAACACAGAGCAGTGGAACAAATTTTATTTTGAAATTATTTAATCTTTTTTGGAATTTTAGTTTTTCCTAGACTCTGCTTCCACTTGTGACTAAACACATTTTTTTATATACACATACATTTATATATGGCTTCATTTACTTGTTATCATATCAGTACTAACCTTGTTATAGATATATTTCTAAACTCAGTTTCCATTTCTATAAAATGTGAATAATGGTCATATTTCTGTAATTAAAAAGTGAGATAATTTATGTAAGATAATTATACACATATCTTTCAGGTGGAAAATTTTCAATAAGGAATATCAACTGTTGATTTATAGTACATTTACAATTTCAAATTTATATTATACATTAAGTAGTTAATTGTCCTAACAATTTTCCAATATCCTAGAGAGTTATAAACATTAAGTAGTTAAATGTCCTGACAATTTGCCAATATCCTAAAGAGTTATAAACATAGCACACATTTAAAAGCTTACATTTTGGAAAAACAAAATTATCATTTTATGGTTTATGAAAAGAACAATCTCTACCCTTAGGGGAAAACCTTAAGTTAATGATAAAGATGAGACCAAGATCCAGCATAGAACAAAGAAACAAACATTCTCAATGTTTAGCCAAGCTGTAGGCAAATCACAGGTAGCAGAGTCCTTATTTTATAGATCTCTTCTTTTTTTTAATAAGAAAAACATTTGAGAACAGAGAGAAGCCCTGCTGGGAAATAACAGCTCTCAATTCAGAATGTATAAAAACATTTAATTCCTGGGACTTGAAGATCAAAGGTTATTCTTTGTAGTGAAACAAGAAGTGAAATAAAGTTATTTAGTCTCATATCTATTGTTTTCCAAAATGTTTTCTCCAACTGAATTCATTTCTTTTTATTTTTATCCAAGCGATTTCCCTAGAGCACATCCACTTGATGTTTCTCTGATGTGAATTTTTTATTCATTTTCTCAAGGAATGAATGTCTTTCAGTTTATTACTTTTTCTTTTTTAGAGATACTAAAATTTTCACACTTGCTGAGATCTTTCTCTCCTCAGTTATTTGTGTTTGTAAGGGAATTTGTTTTCCTCTAATTTCTCTTGGGAGCTCTCTTCACCAGTCGGAATAGAAAATTGTTTGAAGGAATAGAATTCTCTGGTTGTTCAATATAGTAAACTTGAAAGGGATATTCCAAATATATTTATGAAGTCCTCAAATTTTAGATGAAGCAGAGAATAAAATCCAAGGTAGTCTTATATCTTGGCTCTCTCAGGTAGGACATTTACTGTTCTTATTATTCAGTGAAAGCTAAAATGCAATTATGACTGTCAGGTTCAGATATGTGGCTAAAAATATCTATTTCTTGCTTTTATTCAAATATAATTAATATTTCCTGTGAAAATAACTATTAACAAGCGAGTCCTATATTTTTTCACTATTTTTTTCTGTACTTGTTGAACTCAGACAATACAAGTAGAGTTACTAAACAAATGTTTTGCACATACAGTAAATGCATCATAAAAATATTGTTAGAATTGATCAGTCTTCCATATTTCAAGTAGCCGTTCTTTATTCCTTTACCTTCCTAATAAAATTGCTTTCACTTTACAAACTCGTCCTGAATTCTTTCTTGCACAAGATACAAGAAGCCTTGCTTGGGGTCTGGATTGCGACGTCTTTCTGGTAACATCACGACTAGACAAAGTTGTTAATGTTCTCAAAATTTGACATGGCAAATCTTAAACATAAAAGGAACTCAATGACTGCTGGCTTTATATACCGGATATTTGTTTTATTCTAGTACTGCACAGGAGCCTGGGGAACTAGAGTAAAAGCTTGGTCTAAAATAAGGCAAAATCCCCAACAGTCTCAGAGTGCTTAGTAAACAACTATTGCTTTGAGCATGCTTCCATTCTCCTGAATGACATAGCTACAGAATTTGGAAGCCATCTGAAACGCACTATAAAAATATTGTTTGAATAGATCAGTCTTTCATATTTCATATTCAGATTTGGAGTACAATTGTAATAATAGGGCAAAATAAAAAACCATCTGAAATGCATTATAAAAATATTGTTTGAATAGAACAGTCTTCCATATTTTATACTCAGATTTGGAGTACAATTGTATTAAGCTGCCTGAACATTTACAATAGAGATGTAATTAATAAAAAGCTATTTAGCTGGGCGTGGTGGCAGGCACCTGTAGTCCCCAGCTACTCAGGAGGCTGAGACAGGAGAATGGCGTGAACCCGGGAGGCTGAGCTTGCAGTGAGCCAAGATCGCGCCACTGCACTCCAGCCTGGGCAACAGAGTGAGACTCTGTCTAAAAATAAATAAATAAATAAAAATAAATAAATAAATAAATAAAAATAATAAAAAAATTTTTTTTAAAAACCTATGACACCATAAATCAATGGTTCTGGTAAACTGTTATATTACTTGCATATCATAATGCTACTGGTTTTAAATACATGGACACATGTACCATTATAATAGGTATGGTCCTCTTATCTGCTTATATTAGTTTGCCAACAATTATATTTTGTTCATTGTATTAGTCTTGGCTGTCATTTTATATTCCCCTTTGTTTGTGAGCTCTAGTGTTTTTTAATTTAAAATCTTTACCTATTTTTCTAGTGATCCACTAGCAAAATGTGAGCCATAAAGTTTTTTAATAAAAAGTTGAAAGTTCATACAACATAATAAATATAAACATGTATCCTTTCAGAATTTTTAATCATGTATATTCTAAAGGCATTCTGTGATATTATTTTTTTCTAGAGAGCATCTTAACAAATCAAGTATTTCAACTGAGTGCAGAAAGAAATATTAGAGCATACCAGGATCTCATTTTTATCATCAAGAATCTACTACTTGTGACCAATATATATTTTTAAAAATATATTTTATAATATTTGTAAGGATTGAAAGAAGAGACATCTAAATCCAAAAAGGATGATGAGCTAGATAAAAATTGCCTTTTTTCTTCAATATTAGAAGATATAAATCTTTGGTTTGGATTCCAATAAACTTGTTATTGCTTCCAAACAAAATATTTCTCAAATAAGATTTAAACCTTGATAGGGCAAAATAAAAATTAAATGACATGGAACATAAACACTTTGATTTTATATATATTTATGTAATATATATAACATTGTTGTAAAAATCATGATAATGATAGTGCATGTGAAATGCACATAGAACATGTATTCTTTCTTATTTCTGACCTGTATTTTCTATGAAAAGCTTAAATGTAATTTTAAGTATGCTCATTTATTTTCAAATTATGACAAATTAATCATTCAGTCTTCTGAACTATTCACCTATAAAATCAAAAATATTTATACAGTATAATATCCCATTCTTGATACTTCATATATTTTTCTCATATTTTTCTATATATACTAGTCTCTGAAGATATGAGCTCTATATTAATACTTATTTATATTTGTTCACTATTATTTTTCAGAGCAAGACATTACTCAGGGTAAGTAGTTGGTAAAAAGTATTAGCTTTTCTAAATCTTATGTAAAGTATATTATAACCAACCAAACTCTTCCATGATTATTTTACTCTAAATACATTTTCCAAATAAGTGTCATTTCTGTTTTTACAGCTGATTTTAGTACATAAAAATAATTTAATGACTAAATGAGGATTCAGAGAAAAATCACAATATATTTCCGAAAAGGTTTAGCAATCTACATTCCATTTTAATGTTTTGATCTTTAGATTATTTTGTTGAACACAAATTAGAAGAATATAGAAAACACCTTGATACCTGGATTACCTTTGATAGCCTCTTGTATGAAATATTCAGATCCTCAGATGGCCTCTATATGCTCCCCATGGATTATAAATGCAATTGCCTTTCCAAAGCATGCTACTACCTTTATCATTTCCCATTATGTTTTTACTTTTTAATTTATAATTGAATTAGATACAAATTTTAGTTTGCTGCTGCCCCTTAAGTTTGAATTGCTTCACTGAGCAATTTCTTTTGGTTTTTTTTGTTTTGTTTTGTTTTTTTGAGACGAAGCTTCACTCTTTTGCTTAGGCCGGACTGCAGTGGCGCTATCTCGGCTCACTGTAAACTCCGCCTCCCAGGTTCACGCCATTCTCCTGCCTCAGCCTCCCGAGTAGCTGGGACTACAGACGCCCACTGCCACGCCTGGCTAATTTTTTGTATTTTTTAGTAGAGACGAGGTTTCACCGTGTTAGCCAGGATGGTCTCGATCTCCTGACCTCGTGATCCACCCGCCTTGGCCTCCCAAAGTGCTGGGATTACAGGCGTGAGCCACCGCGCCCGGCCACAATTTCTTTATTCTAGTACATTATTCTATATTGTGATAGCATAAAATCACAACAATCATATTTTCAACCCTAGAGATACAGTTTAACTGACATATTTTGTTGTTATTAGGAAAAGTCAAAACAGTGAAATGAGAGTGAGAAAACCTTAGTTTGAATTTTTATATGACCAACATCTAATCACAGAAACTTAGGCAACAGCTGACCTTTATTTTCTATATTCATCACTTGATGATAGTAATTCCTAAGACAAATAGCATAATGTATAGGAATTCTATATTAAGTATAAACTGCTAATTATTTGCAGTTAATCTTAAATTTCTCTTTATAACCACAGGTTCTTTTTTTTTTTTTTTAACCTTCCTCTCATCTCATTCAGATTTTATTTCAAAATCCTTAAGCAAATCTCCAGGATCAAGGTCTGGCAACGAGGGTTGCCCAAGTTGTATTTGTGAATATACTGAATCATCTCAGTATTCTCAAAATGGAACCTATTTTTAAAAATAAGCAAAGAAATCAGTGGATACTCATTGTGCAGTGTGGTGGGATCATACTGTACCTATGTATTTGTCTTCCACAGTTCATTCACTTGGCTTACCATGAAGCACCTGTGAGAAAGCTGTGGCTGAGCAGAAAAATTTGAAAGTCACAATTGGGACACACTTGGATTCATTAGATAGGCACTGGGTACATGACAATATGCCAATGAGGTAGCGATTTTATTTGAAAGAGTATTTAGTGATTTTATAATCAAAATGATATAGCCTCATTATAAGTATATGAAAACCCGGCCGGGCGCGCCGGGCGCGGTGGCTCACGCTTGTAATCCCAGCACTTTGGGAGGCCGAGGCGGGCGGATCACGAGGTCAGGAGATCGAGACCACGGTGAAACCCCGTCTCTACTAAAAAGTAGTCCCAGCTACTCGGAGAGGCTGAGGCAGGAGAATGGCGTGAACCCGGGAGGCGGAGCTTGGCAGTGAGCCGAGATTGCGCCACTGCACTCCAGCCCGGGCGACAGAGCGAGACTCCGTCTCAAAAAAAAAAAAAAAAAGAAAACCCATAAGAAAAAAAAATCAAAATATGTAGTGTTGAGTGTGCAAATGACAGTGCAGAAAAGCATGCATTTATGATTTGACACAAAATAATATATACTATAGGATTCCGTTTGTATAAAATTCAACAACTAGCAAGATAAACTTACGGTGTTAGATAAATGATAGTGATTACTCTGATGAGGGGAGAACGGGAGGGCCTCTTGACTGTTGGTTATTCTTACTTATATTTATTCAGATTCTGGTTACATGGAGGTGTACAGGTTGTGAAAATATTTATCTTTATTCTAATTCACTCATTTTAACAGTATTTTATAATTTATGAAAATTAAACAGTAAGCAAACCATTTTATTTTTAGAGTAGAGAACACTATCTGAATGAGACAAAAAAAGATGAAAGTAAAGAATTGATTACTAATTATATCAAAAGTCAACATTCCAGTATAAAAATATACAGTAAAGAAAGAAAATAAAAAAACCCTACAAGCTTATATTATTATCTGGAAAATATGTTTACAGAATATATAAAATAGAATCAATGGCTATAATATAAACATATTGTAAAACCAATAAAGAAAAAGAAATATATATAGGTAAATATGTAACTTCTATGAACAAGCAATTCACAGAAGTAAGCACCCAAATGCAAAAAGTACATAAAAAAGAGAAAAATCTAAGTAACAACCAAAAAATAAAACTCCAAAACAGTAAGTTATGAAATTCTTTTTGGTGATGACATGGGTCTAACTAAAATAACTATATAATTTTTTTCTTTTTTACATTTGATATATTTTGCAACAAATTACTAAAACAGATATGGCTCAAATAATTTCATATTCATTTGAGTATATCCTAGATGAAAGTGGTGATGCAAAAGGAATTTCATTTCTCCCATGATTTTCTTTTAAATTTGAATCTTTCTGACACTTCAAAGCCCTTTAGCCAAGAGAAGACTTGACCCTTTCAAGAGTTTTCCTGATTAGATCAGTCCCATCGAGGATTATCTGTGTATCTTATGATCAACTGATTTAGAACCTTGACTGTATCTTCAAAAACTCCTTCATAGCTATACCTGGATTAAGTTTTGAAAATATAAGTCTGTATGTATAAATCAGGGACAGGAAACTTGATCATCTTAAAATTCTGTATACCACAAAGTTTCTTTAAGCTAACTCCAACAACTGGAGCATCTATAGATCTTTTTATAATCTAGATTTTTATGCCCCTTTTTTTCATTTTTGGGCATATTGTGCATTTTCAGACCTGCCTAGTAATCTTTGATTGAATACTGGTTAATGTAGATATTTATTTGAAAAGACAATAGTATAGGGGCAACAGATCATGATGTTGTATCAAATAGTGCTAATGATTTTTCTGTTGCTCATTTTAATATAATCAGTTATATGGATTGAATTGTGTCCCCATCTCCCAAATTTATATGGCTAAGCCCTAACCCCACAATGCCATGGTATTTGGAGATGGGAAATTTGAGAGATAACTAGGTTTAGATAAAATTACGAGGGTGGAGTCCTCAGTATAGGGTTATAAGAATAGACGTAAGAGAGCTTTTTCTATCTCTCTTCCTCAACTATGTAAGGACATAAAGAAGGCTGTCATCCTCAAGCCACGAAAAATTATCTCACCAGAAACCAATTTTTCTGGTATGGTGATCTTAGACTTCTAGCTGCAGAAATGTGAGAAAATTAATTTCTGTTGTTTAAGCCCCCCAGTATATGGTATTTAGTTATGGCAGCCAGACCCAAGAGCTAAGAGCTACAGTGCCTCCCGTGTAGTAACATTAGATGTAATCACACTGCCCAGGTTCTGGGCAGTCAAAGATTCAATGGAGGTGAAACATCAACATTACTTGGTTTTCATAATGGGTCTGCTAATCTTTTGGATCAGTTAGTAATACAACAAATACATCTGATTATAATGTTTTCAACAAAATGCATTATTTTACATTCACTTTTAGGTTTCATATAGGCCCAATTGTTGCAATGAACATAGATTTATCATTGTCTTTTAATGTCATCATGTAACTCATTGATCTGTGTCCTTTTATTCAACTATAGGAGATCCTGGCTTTTATCTTAAGGTGATTCTTCCTGAATATGAGACAATATTGAACTTTTAGGCCCTAGTTTAATTTGATCACATTCTAAGAACCTAACTGATTCTATTCTAATTTTGCATTGTTATTGGATTTTTTACTGATGCATTTTGAATATCAGAGATACAGATTTTCATGGCATAATAGAATATATAGTATGAGTAGCTTTTCCATAATTTCTACCTGAAATAAAATTGGCTACATAGCTCATATCTTGTCATTAATTGAGGATATCATTCCCTAATAGTACATTTTAGCTAATATTTAAATATTTCAGCTCAGTAATATTTAAGAAAACATTATTTGGGTATATAATTAAAAGAAATGTGTTCACAAACAGTATGAATTATACATAAAATTATTCAATAGAAAATCAGAGGAAACTATTCATTGAGATTCCAATAATAATATAAGTGTAATGGACAATAATACTTGGTTTAAATTTTTTACCAAAAGTAATTTTAAGAAATGAATAAGAAATATTACTATAGAGAAAGGAAAAGTGTGCTTGCAACAAAGAAATGAATACATATTTTAAACATGAATTACCACAGTTTTATTAGTACAAATTTCTTTATTTAATATTAGATTTCTGTCTTTTCTTCATTGGTAAAAAACAAAAGTTAACTTGTAGGCCACATCCTGTGAAATTGCGTGAATATATTGTGAGCTAACAAAACTGATGTTGAGACATTCATATTAACAGAAAAATATAGTGAATACCAGATTTTCATTGACAAATAATTTTAATATTTTTTGTTTCCTCACTGTGATCTTAACATCTTTATTGGAAAATGGATTTTGTTCTTTGCATAACTTTTTGTTTCTTTAAAAAAGATCTTTGTTTTTTGCATTGGCAAATGAATTTTTAAATTATTTAATGAAAGCAGTATTGACACATTTATCCTGTACTATATAATTTATGGAAGAATTAACATGGAACCAAATAAATTAGGTAAGGATCTGATTTTAGTTTTACAACAAGATACTTTCAACAGAGAAGACCCTAATACTTACCTTATACTGTACCTTATAGGCTGAAGTATACTAGAAAATGAATGAAAACGGAAATATAACCTGACTATTGACATTCATTAGTATGGAGGTAGTTATAAAGTCTTACAAAGTTGTGAGACAATAAGAATATTTTTATAATATTTTTCTTAAACTGATTGCATGGATGTCATTTATGTTTATATCATTTCTCTTATAAATGTTCCAAAGAGGAAAAGTTTTTTATAATGCCTGTCTTTACACAACGCATAACTTGTTATATTTCACAGAGTGTACTTCAGTTTTTCATTTTATGTAGTAAAGTCAAATGATTTGCCATTTACAACCATGTTCTACTCTTTGATTCCCTTAGGATATCTTAACATGTCTAGAGTCCTAGGCCACAGGGTGTGAGGAAGTTGCTAAAAGAAAGGGTGAGTGGGGAAAAGTCACTTAAGGGATTTCATGTGGGTAATAACCATCGAAATCTGCTTAAAGTCATTTCATTTCAGCTGCTACAGCCCACTAGGATTACTATTACATTAGGGCTTTGTTCTGCTTCTATAACATTGCAATTTAGATACTTTAAACAGGTCATTTATTATTATTAATCTTAGGGGAATCATTTATAAAATTGAATTAATTTCAAGTCTGTCTGTCTCCTAGAAGACATCCAAACATTTGATGTATTTTTAAATTATTTATAAAACTATGTTAAAAATAGATGAAATATATAATAGTGTATTATTTGGCAATTATACCCAATAGTCTTCATAAGTATCATGCCCCACACTACATCAACTTATTTTTCTCACTCTACAAAATCCTAGGAAAACATTTATGACCATAAAAACATCTGAAAATAATGGTCATTTGGCATTATCTTTGTCTAAAATGATTAAATCTTTGAAATATACAGCCTTAAGAGGCATTATTTGTTCTTCTTCAAAGGTATATTATTCCATGCCTCCTTTCTTTTTTTTTTTGTTTTTTTTAATTTTGAGACGGAGTCTTGCTCTGTCGCCCAGGCTAGAGTGCAGTGGTGCTATCTCGGTTCACTGCAACCTCTGCCTCCCAAGTTCAAGCGATTCTCTTGCCTCAGCCTCCCTAGTAGCTAGGATTACAGGCACATGCCACCACGCCCGGCTAATTTTTGTATTTTTAGTAGAGACGGGGTTTCACTATGTTGGTCAGGCTGGTCTTGAACTCCTGACCTCGTGATCCACCCTCCTCGGCCTCCCAAAGTGCTGGGATTACAGGCGTGAACCACCTCCTTTCTACACTATGCAGTTTCTTCTTCATGGAATACATTCTTTAATCTCCATCCCTAGGAAATTCATTTCAAATAATTCTTAAATATTGCTAAAATATTGCCTCATTTATGAAGACTTCAAATAGTCATTTCATTATATTAATTTACAATTATATTTGCCAGCTTTTTGTTGCAATTTTTTTTTTTTTTTTTTTTTTTTAAGATGGAGTCGGCCGGGCACGGTGGCTCACGCTTGTAATCCCAGCACTTTGGGAGGCCAAGGCAGGCGGATCATGAGGTCAGGAGATTGAGACCACGGTGAAACCCCGTCTCTACTAAAAATACAAAAAAAATTAGCCGGGCGTGGTGGTGGGTGCCTGTAGTCCCAGCTACTCGGAGAGGCTGAGGCAGGAGAATGGCGTGAACCTGGGAGGCGGAGCTTGCAGTGGGCCGAGATCGCGCCACTGCACTCCAGCCTGGGCGACAGAGCGAGACTCCGCCTCAAAAAAAAAAAAAAAAAGATGGAGTCTCGTTCTGTCACCCAGGCGGGAGTGCAGTGGCGCGATCTCGGCTCACTGCAAGCTCTGCCTCCCGGGTTCACGCCATTCTCCTGCCTCAGCCTTCCCAGCAGCTGAGAGTACAGGCGCCCGCCACCATGCCCCGACTAAATTTTTGTAATTTTTGTAGAGATGGGGTTTCACCGTGTTAGCCAGGATGATCTCGATCTCCTGACCTCGTGATCCGCCCACCTCGGCCTCCCAAAGTGCTGGGATTACGCCCAGCCTGCAATTTTTAAATATAGCAATTTGTATTTACCCATAGCTTAGAACCATGTTTAACTCCTTTTGGATATTTAGGAAACTTGTTGAACTAAACTGAACCCTAGTAAACTACAGCATTTCCTCATTAACGTAGTGTATTAGTCTGTTCTCATGCTGCTGATAAAGACATACCCAAGACTGGGTAATTATTAAAGAAAAAGAAGTTTAATGGACTCACAGTTCCACGTGGCTGGGGAGGCCTCACAATCATGGTGGAAGGTGAAAAACATGTATTACATGGTGGCAGACAGAGAACGACAACCAAGCGAAAGCGGTTTCCCCTTATAAAACCACCAGGTCTCGTGAGACTTACTCCCACGAGAACAGTATGGGGGAAATTGCCCCCATGATTCAATTATCTCTCACCAGGTTCCTCCCACAACACATGGGAATTATGGGAGCTACAATTCAAGATGAGATTTGGACGGGGACACAGCCAAACCATATCATGTAGCCAAAATGCAGCATTTTGTAAAGACCAGCCCTACAGGGTCTGTGGGTTTTTCTCCTCGTGTGCAGAGAGGAGAGATCATAGAAATAAAGACACAAGACAAAGATATAGAAGAAAAGACAGCTGGGCCGCGGGACCACTACCACCAAGACGCGGAGACCGGTAGTAACCCGGAATGCCTGGCTTCGCCGTTATTTATTGGATACAAGACAAAAGGGGCAGGTGAGTCATTTCCAATGTTTGATAAGGTCACATGAGTCATGTGTCCAGGGGACAGGGGGCCCTTCCCAGTTTGGCAGCCGAGGCGGGGAGAGAGAGAGAGAGAGGACAGCTTACGCCATTATTTCTTCTATGCATTTCAAAGACTTTTAGTACTTTCACTAATTCTGGTACTGCTATCTTGAAGGCAGAACCAGATGTATAGGGTGGAATATGAAAGTGAAACAGGAGCGTGACCGCTGAAGCACAACATCACAGGGAGACAGGCCTCCCAATGGCTGTGGGCGGGCCTGACTCATGTCAGGCCTTCCACAAGAGGTGGTGGAGCAGAGTCTTCTCTAACTCCCCAGGGGAGAGAGAGACTCCCTTTCCCGGTCTGCTCGGTAACAGGTGCCTTCGCAGGCACTGGCGTTACCGTTAGACCAAGGAGCCCTCTAGTGGCCCGGTCCGGGCGTGACAGAGGGCTCATACTTATCTTCTGGTCACTTCTCATCATGCCCCTCAGCTCCTGTCTCTGTATGGCCTGGTTTTTCCTAGGTTATAATTGTAGAGCAAGGATTATTGTAATATTGGAATAAAGAATAATGCTACAAACTAATGATTAATAATATTCATATATCATATCTATAATCTATTTCTAGTATAACTATTCTTATTTTATATATTTTCTTTATTATACTGGAACAGCTTGTGCCTTCGGTCTCTTGCCTTGGCACCTGGGTGGCTTGCCGCCCACACGTTTCTAGGTCAATGGTACACAGAATAGATGACATTTTAACAATGGTGATTTTTTTTCAACATTCCTGTCTTGAATGATGTGTGTGCATGTGTGGGTGTGCGTGTGTGTGTGTAGACTTGAGTAGGAAGTATTTCTGAGGTATTTTGAAGACATACCTAAGGTTTGAATTAGAGGTTATATTACTGAAATTTTTACCACCTTCTCATTCTCATTATCTAGCAGTTGAGTTTTGTGTAAATAGGTCACTTAGGTTTAGAATCTCATTAAAAATCTTTCATACTGGGAGAAAAAGAATCATTGATGTGCTTTACGTTTTAAATATAACTTTTAAATTTCACAGAATTTTTCGAAACTTTGTCTGCAGAGAAAGGCATAGCTCTGGTAATTATCTGTTACGTTTCACAGATTATCCGAAGGATGTAAAATGTATTTATTGACATTTAAAAAGTTACTCTTTTGGCACCATTATTTGCTAATGAGCTTGTTTTGGAATGTTTGCAAGCTTATGTGACAGGATGGCATTTTATTATATGAATAAGGTCAGCTGTGTTGCTCAGTCTATGAGAGAAAAAAGTCATCTTGAAAGGTGAAGCTATTAACTACATTTGACCAAAAACCTCCCTTATAATCAAGAAATGGCATCTTAAATTTAGGTAGCTCCTGTAACCTATGAGGTGGAGTTTTAGCAATTATCAGGCAATGTCAGGAGGTAGGCTGTGGATGGGGATCACACATCACCCATGTTAAAGGTTGTGTTCGAGCTAATTTTTGAATGGCACCCTGGCTATAATTTTAGAGGCAAACAGACTTAAGAGAGGGAATGCAAAGGCCATTCTGTTTCCCTGTGGTTCTCGTGCCTTCATCATCTGTCATCATTAAAGATTTCTGGACTGCAGTGATCAAGGGCTCTATGGAATAATCACATGCTATTTTTAGGCACTTCAGATGCCAAATTGGGACTGGAATTTGGGTCATTAAGGAAATAGGAGGTTTTGGAAATGTTTGAATAAATCTCTGAAATGGCAAAATTTGTCTTTGACTAATCTTAGTCTTTCAACTGTAGAAAATAAATTGGAATGGAATAAATGTATTTAAAAAGAAGCGTCAGTCAGGGAAATTAAAATTTTAAGGTCCTTATATGTAAACATATTCCTTTCTGCCCAATGCATTACTTTTATTACAATAATGGCAAATTTATTTCATTGATTATTAAGATACCATATAAGTGATATCATAATTACTCTAACACTGTTGGGTGTATGAGAAGAAAGAAACAGTGTAGCATTTTCAAAGGTGATTCTAGGAAAGGATTATGATTTTAGCATAATATAACATTATCCTGTAAGAGATGAGCAGTATTTTGGGAAGTAGAGATGTGAAGTGTTATAATTTATCTCCCAGTAATTAGAAGAGCCCAATTGCATTTATCCATTTCTCTCTTGCATGCTTTAAGAAGACAAAGATGATACATGGTCTATATAGAAGATAGACACAAGGAAATTCAGCCTCTATAAATGTCTTAGTCCATTTGTGTTGCTATAACAACATACCACAGACCGGGTAATTTATAAAGAACAAGAATTTATTTCTCACAGTTCTGGAGACCAAGCAGTGTAGGATCAGTGTGCCAGCAGGTTTGTTGTCTGCTTACAAAATGGTGCCTTGAACACTACATCCTGTAGAGGGGAGGAGCACTGAGTCGTCATAGGACTGAAGGTGGAAAGAAAAAAGTGAGGAATTCCCTCTGTCAAGCCCTTTTATGAGGGACTCAATCACCTTCATGAGGTACGTAACAAGCCCTCATGGACTTATCACCTCTGAAAGGTCCCACCTCTTAATACCATCATATTGGCAGCACCTGAATTGCGGAGGCACTGCCTCAAACTATAGCAACAGGTAGGACTAATTACCTCTGACCAGCTTCCCTTTTCTTGTCAGTGACGTACATGAATTACAACTTGGCTCAGCTGACATAAGAATCAAGGCTAGGCTAAGAGAGAGAAAAAAATAGAGACCATGATAGCCCATGGTAATATGGCATATTTGAGCAATGTTGCAGATTATAGATTATCAGACTGCAGACTTTCCAAACTCGGTCATCTAATTCTTTGCTCATGCTTTCCTCACAAAAGGGTCCATTTGGCAGGTAAAGAATTGTAACACATGGCCAGGAGCGGTGGCTCACGCTTGTAATCCCAGCACTTTGGGAGGCTGAGGCAGGTGGATCACGAGGTTAGGAGTTCGAGACCAGCCTGGCCAACATGGTGAAACCCCGTCTCTACTAAAATTACAAAAATTAGTAGAGTGTGGTGGCAGGCGCCTGTAATCCCAGCTACTCAGGAGGCTGAGGCAGGAGAATTGTTTGAAACCAGAAGGCGAGGGAGGTTTCAGTGAGCCGAGATTGCTCCACTGCATTCCAGCCTGGGCAACAACAGTGAAACTGTCTCAAAAAAAAAAAAAAAAAAAAAGAATTGTAACATACTAATATGTTCAAGTAGAGGTGAAAGGGAAGAAGTCCGGAAGAAAGTGGTGGTGTTTAAACAGCTTCACAAACAGATTACCAATGTCCCAAGTCAAGATTAGAAGGCTTGCTTTCTGCAGGTGACTCAAGCCAGCCCAGATGACCAAGGGGACTCAGTGGGGGTGTAAAGATAAGGGCCTTGTGGCAGCATCAAGGGGAAGTGGCAATATGGTGAGGTAAAAATCAGAGCCAATTGAAAAAGCCTTCAAGTCCTTCATTAGTACTCTAGGAAAACGTCCTTCTTTCTGCAAAATATGACCCAATGTTTGAGAACTTTCTCTGACACATGAATAGGGAAGAATAAATGAAGAGAATGAATTTACTATCTTCATTTCGGTAACATTTTAATATTCATATTTATTCTAATTAACATCTGTGTTGTAAAGACATAGTTTGGGAAGTATATAATGCATTTAGGTACAAACATCCAATTTTAATACTAGCCTCACATTTTAAATGTGTGTGTGTGTTGGGGGTAGAGATTACAATACATTGTTATAAACATAAGTATTAATGAAAGCCAACAAGTTTGAGTTGGGATATTTCAGTGAGAAGAAACATAAGTAAATAAAACACACAAAAAAGTGCAAAACACACTGATGCCCATGTCTCTGCTTTCTCAGACGTGGATGAAATCCGAAACACATACCTCGTTAAGCATAAAATGGATTCTGCTGGGGATGAGGATCATTATTTAAGTGATTTTTAATGCTGTAGCTCAAATTAAATCTTTAAGATTTTACAGAATTAGAGCTGGTGTTACATGTTCAGAGCATGTAAGGTAACTGAAAATAGTGTTATAAAATAATATCTTCTATTTGATTTTCAGTTTCTGTTGCTAATTTTAATCTAGCAAGAATAATAAGATTGCACCTACATATTTAGACAGAAAACCGAATACTGCATATTCTCACTTATGAGTGGGAGTTAAACTGTGAATACATGTGGACACAAAGAGAAAGAAACAATAGTCACTGGGGCCTACTTAAGGATGGAGGCTGGGAGAAGGGTGAAGATAGAGAAACTACCTATCAGGTGTAATGCTTATTACCTGAGTGACAAAATGATATGTACACCAAACCCCCACGACACTCAAATTACATGTATAAAAAAACCTGCACGTATACCCCTAAATGTAAAATAAAAGTTTAAAAAAGAAAATGTTGTGCAAGTCTAGATAGCTCTCATTCTTTGATAATTCAGTTGCTTCCTATATGTCATTTGTTGTAAATATTCAATTATTCTGACACAAATCTAGATAGATTTGTATACAATAATGTAAAATAATTTTCTATAATTAATGTTTCTATTTATCCAGATTGCAAGTAACACCTTTGAACACAAAATATCAAATAACTCATTAATTTTTTTAAGTTTATCTTATTTTTAATTGACACATAATGTCTGTGCATAGTTATGGGGTACAATGTGGCGTGCTGATACATGTATACATTGCATAATCATCAAATCATGGTGGTTAGCGAATCCATCAGCTCAACCATTTAACATTTCTTTGTAGTGAGAACATTCAAAGTCCTTTTTTTCTAGCTATTTTGAAATATGCAGTACATTATTATTAACTAAGAAGCCACCCTACTGTCCAATAGAACATTAGAGCTTGTTCCTCCTATCTAACTGTAACTTTTAACCATTGACCAACCTCTTCCTGTCCTCCTTTCCCCCTTCTCCTTCCAGCCTCTGCTAAGCACCATTCTATTCTATACTTCTATGAAATCAGCTTTTAAGATTTTACGTAGGAGGGAGATCACGAGGTATTTGTCTGTCTGGCTTATTTCACTTAACATAATGTTCTCTAGATTCATCCATTGTGTCACAAATGACAGGATTTCATTCTTTTTTAATGGAGAAATAGCATTCTATTGTGTATATACACCACATTTTCTTTATGTATTTGTTGCTGGATTCTTAGGTTGATGTCATATCTTGGTTTGAGGGAATAATGCTGTAATAAATATGGGAGTGTAGATATCTCTTCAGCACACTGATTTCATTTTCTTTGAATATATACCCAGTAGTAGGATTGCTGGATTATATAGTAGTTCTATTTTTAACTTTTTGAGGAACCTCCACACTGTTTTCCGTAGTAGCTGTACTACTTGACATTCCACTAACAATATGTAAGGGCTCTCCACGTCATTGCAACACTTGCTATCTTTTGTCATTTTAATAGCCATTCTAATTGGAATAAAATGACATCTTACTGTGGTTTCGATTTGCATTTCCCTGATGATTAGTGATGTTCAGCATCTATTCATAAACCTATTGGCCAATGTCAGGAAGACTTTTCCCTATGTTTTCTCCTAGTAGTTTCACAGTTTCATGTCTTACATTTAAGTCTTTACTCCATTTTCAGTCAATTTTTGCATAACTTACTGATTTTAGAAGTGCTCTGTATGGCACTATTGCCTAAGATGTGGAAGCTCAAACAATCAGCCGGCTTCCTACTGGTAACGTTAGAGCATTCCCTTTCCATATGAAAGTGCAAGATGACAAATATAGATCTATAAAAACAATCTTTATTTTATTCCCATGAAAGGTATACTCTGTGGCATGCATCTATTTGTACATACCTACACATTAGTATGCATTCTCTGAATATAGTAATGTATAAAATAAGTTTACATAAACACAGTTTTTTGAGGCTTTATTCTCTGGCCTGACTTCTAACTAAACACCCCCCACCATGAACACTATTAAAGGGTGATGGAAAGCTAATGTTCAACTGAAGTAAAGATAACTTAAAGTATACCATTTTTATAGCCTTATTGATGTCAATGAAAGACTGAAAATGTTTTCTGCAAGTGTGAATTTTAAAATACATTTACATGTACCTATAAATCAAGTTACTATAGTTTTTCTGAAAAAAAGGAAAAAAACTGAATTTTAATTTACATGAATATAACAGAATTGACGGGGGGAAAAAAAACTGTTTCACCAAGGTGAAAAAACTACTTAAGATAAATAATGAAGGAGGAAGAAACAAGGGTAAGCAAAATGTTAGGATAATTTTAAACATGGATCTATACACATAGTTTTATAAAATATCACGACAGCTTAAAAGGAAGACATTCAATGATTGTGGTTTTCTTGTTGTTATTGTTCTATATTGACTGCATCCTGACACTGCTTGTGTTTTTCGTGTTAACCTGAACAAAGTGTCTGAAGCACATTTACTATTAAATAGTGAGATGTAATGAAGTGCTTTATATAGGTTTTTAATTTCAATTTTTAAAAAGGTTTAAAGATACAGAAAATTTGAAAGAATTATACAATGTATTCTGGTACATACTCTCTCTCTCTCTCTCTTTTTCTTTGCATGTTTTAAAATTAAGGTTGCAGTCATCAAGACTCCTTGTCCCCAAATACTTCAGCAGGCATCTCCTAAGAACAGTGGTAATATACCATTAATACATCCCAAATATTTATTACCGATATGGTATTATAATATTACCTAATGTATAAGTACATAATCAAGTTTTCCTAATTGTACTCAGAATGTCCTTCATAGGTTTTTTTCCAATCTAGAGACCAATTAAAAATCATATATGGTACTGAGGTTTTACGCTTCTTTAGTCTCCTTAATCAGAGCATTTTCCTGTCTGTGTTTATGTTTTAGATTATCGACATATTTGAGTAATCTGGGTGAGCTGTTTACTAGTATCTTCCACTATTAGTATTTTCTAATAATTGTTTTGATACGACTCAATGTTTTGTTTTGTTTTTGCAAGAATGCTGTAGAACTTGTGTTTTTAATATCCATTCCATGGTTAAATCGGTAAATATTGTCATTTTCCCAAAATGAATTACTTGATTCAGGTGGTTTCTGTGAAAACACTCCATTACCAAGGTACGCCTTTCCCTTGATTAATAAGAAGCATTAGTTACTACTTGGGTGATGCAAGCCTCAACAACATGTAATTTATCCATGTAACAAACCTGCACACATACACCCTGAAACTAAAATAAAAGTGGAAAAAACAAATAAATAAAATAAATGCTCTTCAGCTGTTCAGGGAGGATTAAAAAGCACTGGTCTAAAATGAAAAAATAGGGGTGGGTGGGGGGTTGGACAGGTAATGGTTGGTATGAATCTCTGGACCTCTAGACCTCCTTTCCCCACAAACTTTCCCCAAAATTATTTTGACAAGGACTGAGGATCCTTGTCAAAGTTAATTATTTCATTGAGAATTTAAAATGGCTGTTTTCTATCTTATAATTTCTTTCACATTTATTGGGAAGTTCAGTTAAAAGATCCTTACATTAATTCTCTCTCTCTTTAAACTCTCATTTAAAAATCCATTAATGTAATTCACCATATTAATTGATATAAAAAGAGATAAATAATATGATCACCCCACAGCTGCTAAAAAGACCTTCCTTTAACAAAATTTAATACCCATTACCTAATAAGATAAAAATTAATGAATGCTTTCTTAATATGATAATATATATTAAACTAGAAAGAACTTAGAATATTACACATAGAAGATCTGGTTTCAGTGTCAGAAGGCTCTGAATCGGCTCCAGTCCCAAAATCTACTTTCTCTATGACTTTCTGTACCTCAATTACTTCATCCCATGAGTTGAGTTAATAGAGTCTGGCCCATTGCATGGTGCATAGGTAATATTCCATAAATACTAATCAATAAATTCCTTTAGGTATAATTACTATTTTTTCTTCAGTAATTACTTAACAGAAGGCATAATAATAAAGTGCTGGATCAAATTAATAATCTTCATTTTTACATAAAAATATTTCACAAAGATAATTATACTTTTTGAAATGTAACAGTAAACAATGCATTGAGAGATTTTAAAACTCCATCTCAAACCCTCTTTAAGCAAGGAATACCTGGCTTTCCTTTGAAAAAATAGGAATTGAGAAAGGAATAGGAATAGGAATAGGAATTGGCTCAAATCTGAGCCTTGGACACAGACTGGAGTTGCTGCAGCTGGGTTTCCGTTTACACTGCCAGGGTGTGGCTTAAGACTTGATTATACACCTCCTGCTTCACTAAGATGGTAAATAGGGAAAATCAGTGCAAAGATGGTAATGGAGTAGAAATGGACATTCTGGTGCCCTGTGGAATTCACACATAATGATGGAGGGAAATGTTCTAGGAGTCATTAGAATCTTCTGTTTTGTGGCCAGGAGTGACTTTATGAGAAGATTGCTGTTGGGACTGGGGACATTTTATCTTTTTCTTTTTTTTTTTTTTTTTTTTTTTTTTTTGAGACGGAGTCTCGCTCTGTCGCCCAGGCTGGAGTGCAGTGGCGCGATCTCGGCTCACTGCAAGCTCCGCCTCCCGGGTTCACGCCATTCTCCTGCCTCAGCCTCTCCGAGTAGCTGGGACTACAGGCGCCCGCCACCACGCCCGGCTAATTTTTTGTATTTTTAGTAGAGACGGGGTTTCACCGTGGTCTCGATCTCCTGACCTTGTGATCCTCCCGCCTCGGCCTCCCAAAGTGCTGGGATTACAAGCGTGAGCCACCACGCCCGGCCGACATTTTATCTTTTTCTTTCCGGTCATCTATGCAGAAAAGGGGTCTCTTTCCTTTCATAGATGCTTTATGCTACAATATGAAAATAACAAAAGGTAACTTTATTTTAAAGTGAAAAATTTATTAGTTAATAGTAAAAGAAAAACATAAAGAAATGTTGTATAAATAGTATGAGAGCTATACACTTATTACTTACATTAAAGTAATGCTATCAATTAGCAGTTTTTAGAAGTAGAATTAAAATTAACATGCTACATTTAGTTGTTTTATCACTTTTTCCAAATTGTTTTTATTTGCAAGTAATGTGAAAATAATAAAATATAGATTTAAGTATCTAGTTTGATGGGTTTTGGCAAATGCATATCCTTATATAATCTAATCCCTAAAAATAAAGGACATTTAAATTACCCCAGCCAGTTGCTTGGTTTCCACCATTATAGCTGAACTTTATTAAGCTTTATACAGAGAACTCACTACATGCATTTATTAAATGACCAGTTTTTTTTTCATTTTTTTATTCACACATTAATTTTATCTAAGACTAGGAGACAGTTTAATTTTTTTTCTTCAAAAACTTTAACCTATTTTTTTCTATTATACCAGCTAGGAACTTATATAATATTTATACAAGTTGAGATAGTGGTCGTGCTTATCTTCATAATGATATCACAGAGAAAACGTTCAATATTCACTATTGAATGAGATAATAGTTGTTTAATTTTGGTACATATTCTTATACAAACAATAGCTTTTACTTATGTTTTGCTGACATTCATTATCCATAGCTAGTTATTGTATTTGATAAAATATTCAATTATTTTATCAACATTAAAAAATTTATCCCACAAGATAATGATGGTCATTTTTTTTCCATTTTCTTGTTAATGTGACTAGTTATAGTGATATTCAACAGAAAATTTTGCCTTACAAAATAAATCACATTATTTGATTTATATGTAACCAGATCTTATTTGCTATTTTGTATAGAATGTTTATGTCTATTTTCATGATAGTGATTGGCCTACACTTGTCTTTCTTGTACTATCCTTTGTAGATGTTAGTATCAAGCTTATCTTTACCTCATACAATGAATAAAAAAGTGTACCCTCTTTCTCTGCATTCTGAAAGAATCTGTAAGACTCATCATTTCATTCCTAAATATTTTGAAAAATTACCAGTTAGCCCATTTCTTCCTGGAATTTTCTTTGTTGGATAATCTGAATTTAAAAAAGAAATATGTTATTTGCAGATAAAAGCTATTCAGATAGTCTTATGTCAGGATTGATAAATTATGTTTCAACAAGTGTTCCATTCATGTAGGCTTTAAAAATAATTGACAGGCTGGGCGCGGTGGCTCACGCTTGTAATCCCAGCACTTTGGGAGGCCGAGGCGGGCGGATCACGAGGTCAGGAGATCGAGACCACGGTGAAACCCCGTCTCTGCTAAAAATACAAAAAAATTAGCCGGGCGCGGTGGCGGGCGCCTGTAGTCCCAGCTACTAGGAGAGGCTGAGGCAGGAGAATGGCGTGAACCCGGGAGGCGGAGCTTGCAGTGAGCCGAGATTGCGCCACTGTACTCCAGCCTGGACGACAGAGCGAGACTCCGTCTCAAAAAAAAAAAAAAAAAAAAAAAAAAAATACAAAAAATTAGCCGGGCGCGGTGGCGGGCGCCTGTAGTCCCAGCTACTCGGAGGCTGAGGCAGGAGAATGGCGTGAACCCGGGAGGCGGACCTTGCAGTGAGCCGAGATTGCGCCACTGCACTCCAGCCCGGGTGACAGAGCGAGACTCTGTCTCAAAAAAAAAAAAAAAAAAAAAAAAATTGGCATAAAGTTGTACATATATATTGTTACTATTCTATTAATTCTATTATTTGTTGCAGGATCTATAATAAAACCCCTTTTTAATTCATAAGATTATTTTTTCTTCGTCAACTGTTCAGCAAAATTCTAAAAAATAAAAAGGGGAGTGATGGCATAGAGCTACTAAGTCAGGCCAGAAATCCTGCCAATGAACTTTATTTCATGGTAGGGCCCAGAGAACATTCTGTTTACCAAAAGGTGTGTGATGAGCTGGTGAGAAGGGTAGCAGCATCTTTAATTCTCTAATCCCAGGGTTGTGGTAGGAAATCACGTCAGTATTAAAGATTTAAAAATCCAATAGTGTGGAACACTTTTACACTGTTGGTGGGACTGTAAACTAGTTCAACCATTGTGGAAGTCAGTGTGGCGATTCCTCAGGGATCTAGAACTAGAAATACCATTTGACCCAGCCATCCCATTACTGGGTATATACCCAAAGGACTATAAATCATGCTGCTATAAAGACACATGCACACGTATGTTTATTGCGGCACTATTCACAATAGCAAAGACTTGGAACCAACCCAAATGTCCAACAACGATAGACTGGATTAAGAAAATGTGGCACATATACACCATGGAATACTATGCAGCCATAAAAAATGATGAGTTCGTGTCCTTTGTAGGGACATGGATGAAACTGGAAAACATCATTCTCAGTAAACTATCGCAAGGACAAAAAATCAAACACCGCATGTTCTCACTCATAGGTGGGAATTGAACAATGAGAACTCATGGACACAGGAAGGGGAACATCACGCTCCGGGGACTGTTGTGGGGTGGGGGGAGGGGGGAGGGACAGCATTAGGAGATACACCTAATGCTAAATGACGAGTTAATGGGTGCAGGAAATCAACATGGCACATGGATACATATGTAACAAACCTGCACATTGTGCACATGTACCCTAAAACCCTAAAGTATAATAAAAAAAAAATAAAAAATAAAAAAAAAGAATAAAAAAAAATAAAAAAATAAATAAATAAATAAAAATCCAATAGTGGTTCATGACCCCACTTAATTTACTGGTCAAATTTCTAAAAAACAGCGGGATTAACAGTAGACTATTAAAAAATTACTAATTAGTAGCCCCACTGTTGTTATGACGCAGATATTGTATTTTTGCTAGACCAGGTTAATATGACTTTGTACAATCTTTCTTCACAGAGTCCTAACATTTCAGAAACATTAACTATGAAGCATTGTCTCCTGACAGTAGTATCGCAGTACAAGACCGGGGATTCAAAATCTAAGTAGTTGAGGGTTTTTATATAGTCATTCACTAAATTATTAATTAAGATGTATATCTATATCTGTATGTTTTCCACACTCTTGAATATATGCAAAATTTTACTATTAAAGCATTAAAATATTCAAAAAATAAATAAAATATTAAGTCCAATGACTAACAGTTAGTAAGCAATAAATGTTTCTTTAGTGTTTACTATTTTTCTCTTTAAAAAATGTATTTACATATAGATAAATACAGTAAAAGCATATATGTTACATGTGTGTGTGCAACTGACTAAACTGTCATTAGAATGAAAATTTAATAACTTATTTGTACTTTTTGAAGAATGACTTTTTTTGTAGCCAATACTATCTAGTTCTAAACAGAAAAATAATTACTATGATACATACAATCTAAATTTTCTTAGAGATCATATTTTACATATGTAACCCCCTTTTAATTCTTTCATAAAACATACCATGCGTTATCATCATAATTAAACAAGATACAAAGATTATAATTAACTTTGTGGCACCCTTGTGCAATATAGAGAAAATGAGATAATTGTTAAATAGGTGAGTTATAAATGGATAGGGACTTGTGAAATGTTTATTACTGAAAATACATTATTCACATCCACAAATAATGCTTCTGTGGGATGTTATACAGGAATAGAAAATAACCTTGTTATGAGGTGTCACATACCTCAGTGGCCTTTTTTAGAATAGGATTTTGTCTGTAATTTAATGAAAGGTCACTTGTGACCTGGGTGTGCAATCTCAGCTCTTTACATGATGAACCTCTTTCTGAAGCTATGTCTGTTCAGTTGATGATAGAACAGTTCTTATGGAAGTCCAAAAATAACACTCAGCTGAATGCACATGACCTGGATGAACTATATGGGATACAACTGGCAGAGATTCAGAAGAATCAATTGCTCTGATTTAACCACTCAGTAAATGGACTGAAGCTGATGGTCTAAATTGAAAGTAATAGTTGGAGTGTTCTATGATGGCTCTGCTTCAGAGCATGTAAGACAACTTCACTGAACACTTTGAGCACCAGATGATTACATCTCAAAATTCAGTTAATATCTTCCTGAGCAATCTATGCAATTTCTGTATCACATTTCCCCACACAAATGCATTTTCACTCTTTGTATAACTAATTGAACCATTGTTACTGGTGCTTTGTCAAAAACACCATCATGATGAGAAAAAATGCTTCTAGCAAAAACTATTACTACAATAATTATAGCCTAGCATAATAATAACCTCTTCTGTTTTACATCTCTATGCCTAGACTCCAAATTGTCATATATGTTTATCATTCTGATGTTAGCTGACGTATACCAACAGATGAGAAAGTAGCAAGGACACTTTCTAATATACTTTCATTTTTATTCATACTTAGTGATATATTTAATGTAAATATGAATTTTTAGTTGGGTAATTTGATACATATAAGTTAAATGACATGTGATTTATCTTTATTAACCATTTCTCTTTCAATTTACATGAAAAAATAATTTTATGAACTTGTTCACATACTTTTCTTATATCATCATGTTGAGATTATTTTATATATATAAATATGCACTTCCCCAAATATAAAAGAAAGTTATATTTTTTCACTTTAGTATTTGGAAAAAAGATGTATTTTGTGAACAATTTACAGACAAGCCTCAAAGATATTGCAAGTTTGGTTCCAGAAAACCACAGTAAGCAAATATTGCAATAAAGCAAGTAACATGAATTTTTTTCATTTCCCAGTTTATATAAAAGCTGTGTTTACGCTATACTATTGTCTACACAGTGTTGTCAAGGAACAGAAAATCTGAAAGAAAAATGTGTAAAGTGACCTGAGATGGTTGCAGTTTGGACATATGTGTAATAGAAACGAGGCTTATGAACTAAAGCTGAACTCTCACCTGTATGCTGGAGTCTGTCAAATATTTCACTGGCATGTACTGATTACAACCTTGCCTGTCAGACAAAGCACAGTCAGGATAGAATCAATCATCCGTCTCCAGACCCTAAGACAACTGCATGCTTGTTTACCCTGTATACATTCACCACATATTTGCTTATCTTATATACTTGCATCACTGAGCACCAATCAAAACTGTAAGAATATCACCTATGTTTCACTACCCCCTTCTCCCATCTTCTGTGTATATAACCTATAAATACTGTGTCTTGTGTAGTCCACTGTGGACACTCTCTTGGTTTGCACTGGGTCTATGTTCCCAAGACTATTAGTCCCCAAACTTCACTCAGAATAAAATTAACCTTAAATTTTCTTTAAGTTATAATGCCAGTTAGTTAATCTTACCATCAACAGTGTGCAATAACATTATGTCTAAAAAAGCAATGTACATAACTTAAAGTAACTCTCATCTGAGCCTTCAGTGAGTCATACATACATTTTTTGCTGGTGGAGGCTCTTGACTTCATACTGATGTCTGCTGACTGATGAGGGTAGTGGTTGTTGAAGGTTGAGATGGCAGTGGCAATTTCTTAAAACAAGATGATGAGGTTTGCCTCTTTGACTCTTCCTTTCAAGAAAAATTTCTCTATTGCATTCAATGCTGTTTGATAGCACTTTACCTATAGTAGAACTTCTTTTGAAATTATAGACAATCCTCTCAAACCCTGCTGCTGTTTAATCAACTAATATATAGTATTCTAAGTCCTTTGTTGTCATTACAAGAACGTTCACAGTAGCTTCATCAGGAGTAAGTTCCAACTCAATACATTGCTGAATACATTGCTTTTTTTTTTTTTTTTTTGCTCATGTGTAAGGCAATTGCTCATTCATTAAAGTTTTATCATGAGATTGCAACAATTTAGTTTCATCTTCAGGCTCCACTTCTACTTCTCTTGCTATTTCCATCATATCTGCAGTTAGTTCCTCTACTGAAGTTTTGAATTCCTCAAAATCATCCATGGGGTTTGAAATCAACTTCTTATAAATTCCTATTAATGTTGATATTTTAGCCTCCTCCCATAAAGCACGAATATTCTGAATGGTATCTAGAATGATGACTCTATTACAGAGTTTTTTTCAATTTACTTTACCTAGATACATCAGAAGAATCGTTGTCTATGGAAGCTATAGCCTTACAAAATATATTTCTGAAAATCGTTAAGACTTGAAAGTCAAAATTAATCCTTGATCTAGGGGCTGCAGAATGGATATTGTTTTAGCAGGCATGAAAACATTAATCTTGTACATTTCCATCACAGCTCTTGGGTGACAGGTGCATTGTTTTAATGAGCAGTAATATTTCACAAAGAATATTTTGTTCTGAGCAGTAGGTCTCAATAGTGGGCATAAAATATTCAGTAACTCATGCATAAACAGATATGATGTCATCCAGGATTTGTTGTTTTATTTATAGAGCACATGCAAAGTAGATTTAGCATAATTCTTAAGGGCCCTAGGATTCTTGGAATGGGAAATGAGCATTGGCTTCAACTTAAAATCACCAACCAGCTGCATTAGTCTTTAACAATAGAGTCAGACTGTCTTTGAAGCTTTGAAGCCAGGTATGACTTTCCCTCTCTAGGTATGTGATATGGTCTGGCTCTGTGTCCCCATCCAAACCTCATCTTAAATTTTAATCTGAATTGTAATCCCCACGTGTTGAGGGAGGGACCTCGTGGGAGGTGATTAGATCATGGGTGTGATTCCCCATGCTGTTCTTATGATAGTGAGTGAGTTCTCACAAGAGCTGATGGTTTTATAAGGGGCTTTTTCCCCCTTCACTCTGCACTTCTTCTTCCTGCCACCTTGTGAAGAAGGTGTCTTGCTTCCCCTTTGTCTTTTGTCATGATTGTAAGTTTCCTGAGGCTTCCCGAGCTATGCACAACTGTGAGTCAATTAAAACTCTTTCCTTCATAAATTATCCAGCCTTGGGTATTTCTTCATAGCAGAGTGAGAATGGCCTAACACAGTATGAATATCCAAATGGCATCTTCTTCCAATATAAACCTGTTTCATCTACACTGAAAATACAGTGTTTATGTAGCTGCCTTCCAGTATGAATATCCAAATGGCATCTTCTTCCAATATAAACCTGTTTCATCTACACTGAAAATACAGTGTTTAGTGTAGCTGCCTTCATACATTAGCTGGATTTTCTAGATAGCTTCCTGCAGCTGGTACATCAACCCTTGCTGCTTCATGTTACATTTTTATGTCATTAATATGGCTTCTTTCCTAAAACCTTGTGAACCAACCTCTGCTAGCTTCAAAATTTTTTTCTGCAGCTTCCTCACCTCCGTCAGCCTTCAAAGAATTGAGAAAATTTAGGGCTTTGTTCTGTATTGGGTTTTGGCTTCAGGAAATGTCGTAGCTCATTTGATACTCTGTTCAGACTACAAAAAAAATTTGTGTCAGCATTGAGACTGATTTAATTTATTATTATTTGTATTTCCACTGGAGTAACAACTTTAATTTCCTCCAAGAACTTTTCCTTTGTATTTACAACTTGGCTCACTTATGTGAAAGGCCTAGCTTTCAGATGCTCTTGGCTTTCAATGTGTCTTCGTCTTCAATCATTTCTAGCTTTTGATTTGATTTGTGAGATGTGTGACTCTTCTTTTCACTTGAACACTTAGAGAATTATGAATTGTTATTGTTGTGTCTCAGGGAATAAGGAGGCCTAAGGAGAGAGAGAGAGCCAGAAGAATGGCCAATTGGTATAGCAGTCAGAACACACACATTTATTAAGTTCGTCATTTTATACGGCTGTGGTTTGTGGTACCCCAAAAGCAAAAACAATTGCAACAGTAACATCAAAGATCACTAGTCCAAATAATCATAACATATATAATAATAATTTAAATGTTAGAAGTGTTGTGAGAATTAGAAAAATATGTCACAAACACATAAAATGAGTTCAGGCTGTTGGAAAAACGGTGCTGATATCTTGCTGGAACCAGGGTTGCCACAAGCCTTCAATTTGTAAGAAATGTACTATCTGCAAAGTGCAATAAAGCAAAGCACAATGAAATGAGATATGCCTGTATATATAAGAGATTATTAAGTTTATTAAGTGTATCAAATTTCATAACAGTGCTTTAGAATCAAGAGAACATGGTATGCTTAACTGACTGCAAAAATTTCCATGTGACAGGCGTCATATTTTTTCTGGGTCTTTGCTGTATATCTGTTCAATATGTAGCAGATACCCAATAGGTATTTGTTAAATGCTAAATAGATAAAGAAGGAAGGAAAAAATAATAACTGTGATTTTTCAGAGTCAGTAAATGTAATAGTTGGAAGTTCCAGAGGGCAGAACTAGCCTGATTTATTTATTCAGTGGGGTCTTTGATCACCTAATAGGCAGCTGACTCTGCTTAGAAGTGAGGCTGCAAAGGTGAATATAACAAGTCCCTGAACTATAAGGTATCTTCAATTAAATGGTCAAGACAAGCATTCATAAAGAATGATTATGGTGTAACACATTAATTTATGAAAAGGTAAAGATAAAAATAAATAATAGGTTGTGGAAGAGAGTTTGGAGAGTGTTAGCTGGAATAGGAAGAAAGGGTGAATCTTTTGGATCAAGGATGGGACAAATGTAAAATCACTGAAAAGTGAAAAAGCATAGCCATAATGAGTCACAATAATTATCTTGGAATGTCTAAAACACATAGACGGGATTGAGTAACCAAAAGGGATAAGAGGGAAATTATAAAACACCTATGTGCAAACAAGGGACATAAAATGTATTCTCACTCCTTTTTGATATCCCTTTTGGTTAATTTAGATATGTAGCTAATGACTAGCTGGTAAATTTTAGGACAAAAAAATAATGTTCTAGGAAATGAACTTGACCAGAGATAGAATGGACAACCACCAAGGGAGGTTAAAACTTTCCACCGACTTACAATATTTCATCTATAGTTGACAAACACTCCTATAAGTATAGCATATTTGAAAAAGATAATACCGAAATTCCCTTTCAGCTTAATATCTTAAATTTTTATCATCCTCCCAAGTTTCTAAGATATATTTTGAAACTGTTTGCAACAACGTCTTATGCTAAACTTTCTAGTGAAAATTCATAACCATATGAGTAGACACTATTATATGAAATAAAGAAAATTACAATAGTTATGAACTTTCTAAGGTGTACAATGTTGTAAAAAATTTCCTTTGATTTTTTTTAGTTAAAATATTACCTTACAGCATTTTACATTTAACAAAATGTTCTGAAATAATGTGAAAAGCACATAAGATTACAAGAGTGGATCTGTCTTCTTCTTGACTGAAACGAACCCTTAATTATTGTATAAAGACTTTTTTCCAGGTGGGCGCGGTGGCTCACGCCTGTAATCCCAGCACTTTGGGAGGCTGAGGCGGGCGGATCACAAGGTCAGGAGATCGAGACCATCCAGGCTAACACAGTGAAACCCCGCCTCTATTAAAAATACAAAAAAAATTAGCCAGGCGTAGTGGCAGGCGCCTGTAGTCCCAGCTACTCGGGAGGCTGAGGCAGGAGAATGGCATGAACCCAGGAGGCGGAGCTTGCAGTGAGCCGAGATCGCGCCACTGTACTCCAGCCTGGGCGACTGGGCGAGACTCCGTGTCAAAAAAAAAAAAAAAAAGGACTTTTTCCCTTTAAGAAATTTGCTTTTGGCTGTGATGAGGTGGATTGCAAACTGTGAGAGATATTTTTTATTTTCTTCTAATCTCTAAAGATAGTAGTTCTGTGTAGAACTGTGTAGATTTATCAAAGTTATTAAATAGCTTGGCTGAGTTATCCCTTTATTTGTATAAACATATGTGAGAAGTTTTTTGTTTGTTTTAAATTTTGGTAATATATATGTAGCATAAAATTTACCATTTGAACAATTTTTAGGTATACAGTCAAGTAGTATTAAATACATTCACACTATCGTACAACCATCAACATCATCTTCCTAACTTTTTTCATCTTGAAAAATTGTAGCTCTATACTCATTAAGTAATAACTCTCCAATCCTCCCTTCCCTCAGCACCTGGTCACCATTTTACTTAATGTATCTATGAATTGGACAACTCTAAGTGCCCGCTATAACTGGAGTTATACAATATGTCTTTTTGTGACTATCTTAGTTTACTTAGCATAATGCACATAAAGTTCATCTATGTTGTAGCATGTATCAGAATTTCCTCCCTTTTTGGGTCTGAAAAAGATTCTGTTATATATTTGTAACACATTTTGTTTTCCATTCGTCCATGGATGGACACATGGCTACTTCCACCATCTTGCATTATGAAAAATGCTGCTATGAACATGGGTGTATAATGTTGTATTCTCAAACATGTAAGTTACTAGCTGAGTAATTTTGATATCATTTTTAAAGCTTTTTAGAATAGAATTTGCTTGTCATTGTTTTGTTTTGTCCCATTTTTACCTAAAATAAGAACTTCAGGGAGATTCAATAAGTTTTCAGGTCAAAAGGAAACAAATATGACCTAAAATAGTACTTACCTCACATATGCTTTGCTCATAAAACTAATAATTCTGTAATCTCTACTCCATTCCTCCTAAAAAATGCTTATTATTGGTGTGATTTAAAAACTGCAAAACCGAATACTTAATTAAGGAAAGCAAATATTGCAATCTTTTCATAAGGATTATAGATGAAATGTTAAAGATACAGCAATGACCTCTATTGTAGATGCACCAATTATCTTCAGTTAAACAAAGAGAAAGAGAAAATTGCTCAAATTTAATTCTGTCAATGTAAGCAAAATATATTTTCTATCACTTTAAATACTTAGCATAAAAGACATACTGAAGTATATTAGATGGAAACTATCCAATATGGTCAGTTAATTCTGTATAATAAAATTATGCAACCACAAAAATAACATACATATTTCACTGTCTCAAAATTGAAATAGTTTCCAAATACTTATTGCAGAATTAAAACAATATGATTTATTATTGGTAATAACTTTAAGAAAAGACAAAAAAATCATGTTTTAGGCATTTCACGATCAATAGAGTTAGGTTTGTACTAATAAGGTACACTATTAAATCACATTATTTATTAAAATGAATTGATATAACCTGCATGGCTTATTAAAATGATTAAGGTGGCCTATGGATGAAAACCTCAACTGTGGCTGGGCGCGGTGGCTCAGGCTTGTAATCCCAGCACTTTGGGAGGCCGAGGCGGGTGGATCACGAGGTCAGGAGATCGAGACCACAGTGAAACCCTGTCTCTACTAAAAATACAAAAAATTAGCCGGGCGTGGTGGCGGGCGCCTGTAGTCCCAGCTACTTGGAGAGGCTGAGGCAGGAGAATGGCGTGAACCTGGGAGGCGGAGCTTGCAGTGAGCCAAGATCGTGCCACTGCACTCCAGCCTGTGTGACAGAGCGAGACTCCGTCTCAAAAAAAAAGAAAACCTCAACTGAGATATGATTTAAAACATATAATAATTATCACATAAGTACATTACTAAAACAAATACTACTATGAAACATAACAAATTAAAATCTTGAAGGAGAAACACATGTAAGTATAGAATATTATAAACATTTCAGAATGTTATTAATTTTAGAAGTAAATACATAGAGTGCTAGAGCAGAAGTTATATAACTGCTAATACAGATTTCAAATAGCATTCATCGCAAAGCATCAGCATTACTTAAATTGAACAAATTTCAGTTGTCAAAGATCTCCAAAGGCCACCAAGAACACAGCAATAGTTGAACAAGTTGCATTTATGACTCTTTGCATGAAAGGAAAACACACAGCAAAGAAAGCCATAGTGCCTCTCTCAGTAAGGGAAAGACCTATTAGAGGATTTGAGCTTTGGTCGGGTAATTCAGGGGAGGGTCCAAGGATTTGGGCTTTGATCATGATTGGATGCTGTCAGAAAGACAGACAAGTATAATTGAGAACCTCAACAAATCTTATCTACGGGAAGGATAGACTAGGTAAAGAAGCAGCCATAATTCATTTTAGCAGAGAGAGGAGGATGTTTGAGTACTTCATGGGGTACATGGTGACCTTGTTTTGTCTTACTTTATCATCCCTTCAACGTGATCTGACATTGTTATGCTCTGTGAGATTGTTTATGTTCAGGAGAACAGTGTTCTCTAGCTGGGAGCATCAAGTCAGCTTATAATAACACATAACCCTACCTGTGAGCTTTAGACTAGTTCATGATGTTAGGTGTCATTTTCTTTCTCACAGTTTAGTGCAGCAGCTAGCTACCAACTATATAATCAAAACACAGAGGTTCATAAAATAATATAACAACAATTCTGAAAATGATGTGAACTCTGCTTGATAATGCATTCATAGTGGTATGACTACATTAAGCCTTAAAAGAGTTTAAGTGAATTGCTAACAGATTACCACTGATTTTTGACACAATCAGGAAGCAAATTCATTTCTTTTGATCTGAGTATTGGACATTGTCTTCTATACCAGGTTATTCTCCTAAATGACATGGCATATGCATTTTGATAATGCAGTTACTATATTCTAGAATAGAAAGTCATCAAGTGGTTAATAAATCTTGTTTCTTTTACACTGGTGGCTAATGAAGAGTAAACAGATATAATTGGAAGTTGAGGATCTAGGATACCATGATCTCCACAATGAATTCCGGCAGATAAGCTCTGCTTATATCAACTTGATATATTACATCTTATGTATGTATATATGATGCAGTACATTAAATTATAATCCTACATATAAAATTCTACCCAATGTTTAATAAAAAAGTTTATTTAATTGTTAGAAATGATTATAAACACTGATGTATGCAATAATGTTGTACAAGTGGGTGGTACTAAATAATTATATGATAACAAAGAAATTTGATTAACAGAAATAAGTGTTCAGAACCACATAATATTCTTTTTAAATTTATTTTTTTTTTAACTTTTATTTTAAGTTCAGGGGTACAAGTGTAGGTTTGTTACACAGGTAAACTTGTGTCATGGAGGTTTGTTTTACAGATTATTTTATCACCCAGGTATTAAGCCTAGTACCCATTAGTTATTTTTTCCTAATCCTCTCCCTCCTCCCACCCTCCATCCCCTGAAAGGCCTCTGTGTGTGTTGTTCCCATCTATGTGTCTATATGTTCTCATCATTTAGCACCCACTTATAAATGAGAACATGTGGTATTTGGTTTTCTGTTCTTGTGTTAGTTTGTCAAGGATAATGGTCTTCTCAGAAATCTATAAGGATTTTTATTAAAATGCAAGTGATACATAAGTGAACTATGGTAGGAAGTCAATTGGCACATTTTACCATTTCATCTCACTAATTTGTTACACTAAAGACCTTTGAAAAATATTACACAAAATTTCAGCATTTTTTAAAAAATTGTGGATTTATTCAGAATTATTAACTTGGTTTCAAAACTTGCGTCATTTATCTATCACAAAGGAGGTAAAAGTATATTGCTAATTTGCTATACTCTTATAATAGGTTATGACCGCTTGTTTTTTAAAAGAAAATGCATTCATCGAGCAACTGGAGATTTAATGTATGCAATCAGCATTCAGCAAAGGAAGGAGACATTTTGGTATTAAAAAAAACTATTTGTATATAGTACATTAAGTCCTTGCTTGACGATTTTGGTAAGTTCTTGGAATCTGTGACTTTAAGCAACATGACAAATGGAAAGTCTTTGAGTAACACAATTTTGTTCAACATTGTTTGGTTATAACATCGATAAGGAAAAAAATGGGTTTGTTATATGTCATTTTGAATACATATTCCTAATTTCAGTGTATTTTCCTACATAAAACTATTCTATTTAGTAAATTAATTAGCCCATCCTCTTTGCAAAATAAAATATTTACCAATTGTGAAGGGAAGAAAGGACAATGATTTATGGAGAGACAAGGAAGGCTGAAATACATGACGAATAAAAGAAAGGTTTAACTATATGGCACTGGAAACAAACAATTTGAGTTTGAAGGACATATTTTCTCTCAAGGATTATATAATATGAGAAATTAATCAGAAATCAAAGCAATGAATTCAACCAGTTAGGAAAATTGGTAGAATGGTATGAAGTATAAATGAAGAAAATGCATTTTAAAATATAGAAAACTTAGAACCATGGTGTATGTCCCACTTAACAAACAACATAATAAAAATTTGATTGTGCAAAAGATGATTATTAAATTTACTAATAGAGTTTGATGAGGGCAGATATTGAATGCTAGGAGATGGGTAATAGAAAGTTTCAATAAGGCATTTTCTAATAATTTCATAAACTTCCTTTCAATAGCTACCTGCTACCTCCAGTTTATTGGTGGATCACCTATTATTGGACTTCATTAAAATAAAAACAAATCTGTGGCATTTATGTCAAGTCAAAAGAATCTATGCATTCAGAGTTGTAGCGGGAGCACATATAAATAAAGCAGTCCCTTTACTACAGTCTAAAGAAGAATTTGCATGTTCTATTACAGACAATTATTTGTTCTCAGCCATGTCTGTCCTGATATGGCTATCCAGATAGCCTTATCTTCCAATTCCTCTCACTCAGAAAATCTTTTTATTGTGTCCTCTGGAATTCATGGCCAGTCAGCATCAAAATTCTATGTAATCTCAATATATTTCTTTTATTTGAATGTTGCCCTAATAGGAGATTGTGTTGAAGACACACCTTGTTCAGCAGCTCATATCATTCCCATCTCCCTATGCTTTTCTTCAATCTGATGTGAATTCATTTTTTAGCACACCAGGTCCAAAATGTTGTTGAATAGATAGTTTGACTTTCAAGATTTGTAGATGCCTCCTAATGCCTCTTTTTTTTTTTTTTTTTTTTTTTTTTTTTGAGACGGAGTCTCGCTCTGTCGCCCAGGCTGGAGTGCAGTGGCGCAATCTCGGCTCATTGCAAGCTCCGCTTCCCGGGTTCACGCCATTCTCCTGCCTCAGCCTCTCCGAGTAGCTGGGACTACAGGCGCCCGCCACCACGCCCGGCTAATTCTTTTGTATTTTTAGTAGAGACGGGGTTTCACCGTGGTCTCCATCTCCTAACCTCGTGATCCGCCCGCCTCGGCCTCCCAAAGTGCTGGGATTACAAGAGTGAGCCCCCGCGCCCGGCCCTAACTGTTGCTTTATGTTGCAAAAACGTATCTTGTCATAAGATATGAGAAGTTTGTTTCTTCTCTGAATAAAGCCGACTAGTTAACACAGATGATTACGCTAATTACCAAGCAAATTTAGGTTGTACTTTAAATTCTCTTACTTGAGGATGAGCTATCTTTTATCTTGAAATCTTGCCCATAATAGGTTGTATCTGCTTGGCTGATAAAACGATAGATTTCTTTTCATCTTCATAATCTCTTAGCAGATCCCATGTGATATGTATCATATTCCTATTCAGTAATAAAGCAGTTGTCTTTCTCTGCTACCATTGGGGAGATTATTTTGTTTTTAATTGTGTTTCTCCAACACTCATTATACAGCTGGATTTTGTGTTTTATTTCAGCCGTTACTTTATTTCTTTTCTTTTTATGAGACAGTCTCACACTCTGTTGCCCAGGCTGCAGTACAGTGATGCAATCCCCGCTAAGTGCAACCTCCGCTTCTCATGTTCAAGAGATTCTCCTGCCTCAGCTTCCTAAGTAGCTGGGATTACAGGAGTGAGCCACCACGTCCGGCTAATTTGTGTATTTTTGGTAGAGACGGGGTTTTGTCATGTTGGCCAGGCTGGTCTCAAATTCCTCACCTCAGGTGACCCTCCTGCCTCAGCCTCCCAAAGTGCTGGGATTACAGGCATGAGCCACCATGCCTGGCTGCTTTATTTCTTTATAAGATTAGGACATTGAACAACTTCATCTACATCAGATAGTTTATTAGGATGCAAGCTAGAAACTCGCTCTCTCTCTGTCTCTCTCCCTCTCACACACATACAAAGACACACAGAAATGAACACTTATGCACACTGACAGCTTGCACAGCAAAGGCATTTACTTGTGATGTGTAAAAATAAATTGAGGAAGCCTGTAGAGCTGACTTCAGTTGTCAACAAGGTCTAGACACTAAGAAACTTTCTTTGTGCATCCTTTGATTGCAAAGACTATCAGTGCTGGCATCCTAAAACAACAGCCTCTAAAACAGAAAGGCAGAAGCAGTGACACACAAAAAAGGCTCTTCTTTTGTGCAGCCCTCCATTTTTATAAGGGCAAATGTTTTGTAGCAAGTAGGTCTCAGCAGAGCTCATCTTAGCTTTGGTTGCTTACTTCCAGACAATTTCTCTCAACTTCGATCAGCATAACAAATACTGGCTGTTACCCAGTGAATCCAGATCATTTCCTGGAGCCAGGAGAGGAAACTTTCAGAATTTGCTGCCATGTTGATGCCTAAACAAAATAGCAGATTTGGTTGAAAAGAAAGAAAAAGGATGTAGTAAGAACTGTCTGCCACAGCACTGTTGAGAAATGTGTCTTGCATTCTCTGACAATCCTAATTCACGCTATTTTTTCTTTTTTCTTTTTTTTTTTTTTGACATGGAGTCTCACTCTGACATCAGGCTGGAGTGTGCAGCAGCACAATCTCGGCTCACTGCAACCTCAGCCTCCAGGATTCAAGCGATTCTCCTGCCACAGCCTCCTGAATAGCTGGGACTACAGGCTCATGCCACCACACCCAGCTAATTTTTGTATTTTCAGTAGAGACTGGGTTTCACCATGTTGGCCAGGATGGTCTCAATCTCTTGAGCTTGTGATCTGCCCGCCTCGGCCTCCCAAAGTTCTGGGATTACAGGCGTGAGCCACCACACCCGGCCACTCATGCTGTTCTTAATTCCTTTCAATCTGGTCTAAAATTTCTTAAGGGCTGACAATGTTCTCTCGGTCCTTTTCCTTGTTTTTCTACGTACCATGAACTCACTTGCCATCCATATGCTGATGACTCCTGAAAATCTATCATATCCCCAGATTTCCTTCTGGTACTTCAGATCTTTCTGCTTATTTGCTTACTGAAAGGGGCACTCTGTTTTAATTGTATCATGTATTGCCAAGACCTTCATAATAAATCCAAACTCTTTGGCATGACAATATGGGTAACTGATAATTAGACTTTTCTCAAAATCTCTGACTACATTTCCTGCAGGCACCTCCCATTCATCTCCAGCCACATACTTTTCTGCAATCGCACTGAACTTATGCAGTTCTCTAAGCAACTTCGGTGGGCTCTTTCTAATCTCTGAACTTTGAATAGGCTCTAATTGTGAGTAAAGTGTTCTCACCAAGCTAATCTCTGTTGACCATTCCGGATTCAGTTAAAGTGTGTCTCCTCACTTGCTCTCCTCTTCCCCAACACTTCAGGAGACACTCTATGTTTTCATCTATCCAGATAATGTGTCTGTCCTTTGCATTTTTGAATATTTCATGCTTTAGACTTTTTTAGTGCATATCACTATAGGTTGCAATTTTATTTTTCTCCTCTATCAGACGGTAAGATTTGACTGATTTAATCAAACCATGAATCTCTCAGAACTCCTTTTTAGCTTTAGCATAAAACAACTTGTCCTTTAAATTTGAGATAATAGCACATGAATGTTTGTGATTTTCTGGTTAAATTAATTTAATATGAAATATAAAAGTAAATTTTTGTATAAAATATTGGGTAATATCTATTTTGATTTACATTGAGAAATATTAGACATTAAAATTATGTGGTTGTGATTAAAGTTGAATTGAAGGTGTAGCATGATTTTTGTATTATGAGAAGTAGGGAGTTAAAAAACAGAAAATTGGTATTTATTAGGGGTAAGAAGTCCTAAGATGTAGCATAGATGACTTGACAGGACCAAATGAGGCAAATTGTGAGAATGAATATGGCTCCTTTAAGATGGAGTGAAGTGATTCAGTTGTTTGTCACCAAACAATCACAAGACAAGCCAGTTGAGTGCTTTCCCCAGGCTCGTACTTAATAAAGGGTATAGAAATGAATTGATCCCATTTGTGTTTTACACACAACTGCAAAGTGTGTAGGCAGATGCTATAAAACATCAACATTAATGGGTAGCTCTAAAATTTTGATTCTCAGTAAGAAGAGGCAAAATATAAATTTTACTTTTAGCATCATGAAGTAGAAAATAGTTTTCTATCCCATAGAAGAGGCATTGTGCAACTTTCCTTTTCTTTTCATATGTTAATATTTTTTAGAGTCAGGATCTCAATCTGTTGCTCAGGCTGGAGTGCAGTGGCACAATCATAGTTCACTACAGCCTCAAACTCCTGGGCTCAAGCAATTTTCCTGCCTCAGCCTCTTGAGTAGCTAGGACTACAGGCACATGCCACCATGCCTGGCTAATTTTTAAATTTTTAAATTTTTTTGTAGAAATGGGGTCTCAGTATGTTGTCCAGGCTGGTCTCAAACTTCTAGCCTTAATAAATCTTCCTGCCTTGGCCTTCCAAAGCCCTGAGATTATAGGCATAAGCCACAGTGCCTGGCCCGTGCAACTTTAAAGAATATGTATACACACCTACATACACACACACACATATATAGAGAGAGAGAATATATATATTCCATATGTATTATGCATATATATATAAATTCTTAATTATATCAAATAACTATCCAGTAAGTAAACATGAATACATATTCATATACAATGATAAATTATCAACAACCCCAAATGAACTCACTAAAACATTCTCTTATTTACTCTTGCAAAAATAAATACACATACTAGATGACCCAAGGTGAGTCCCACTGAGGCAATAATAGAGGATTTTTAGGTATCACAGAGAAGCCACTGGATATATATAAAAGAATATTGGGAAGATTTCTGCTCTAGGAATTAACTGACTAAAATCTCATGACTATGTAGTTGCAGGTATTCATATTCATGGAAAAGAAAATACATGCAAGTTAGTCAATGCAATAAGATCAGAAGAATATTCATTAAGCCCTACTATGTACTCAACACTATATATATACTATGCCAGGATCCAGAAATGTTAGTAAGAATGTCCACATCTCAAAGAGCTTAAAGGTAAATAAGGCATATCAAATTGCCTTGCAAATATTTACTATAGTATATTGATGATATCCTGGCCAAGGAACTGTTAAAATATAATGCAGATGAAAGAAATATCTAGAAAATTGTATGTAAATTTCTTAGTTCAACATTTATAATTTCAATAAGCATTTCTTTTTGCAATTTAATTTATTAGAAGAGTATTATCATTGATTTCTTTAACAAAAATTTATGTACTGTTTATTATGTGCCAAATGCTATTCTAAGTTTTCAGTATAAAAGTCAAACATAGAAACAAAAATGCTGACCAATATCCCTTAGCACTTTCAGTTTCATTGTAGAGACAGACAGTGAACATGTTAAATTAGAATATTATACTTATGATAGATGATAACAAACAATGGAAAAACTAAAGCAGGGTAATGAGAATCAAGAATTTTGAAAGAGTGAGGAAGTTTCCAATTTAAAATGATGGTCAGGTAGGCCCTGACTAAATGGTGAATTTAAAGCACACTTTGAAGGAGCTGAAAAAAATTACCAACTTGATAACAAAAGATTTTTCCAAAGCAGAGGGTAGCCTACTAAATTCAGGGATTTCAAGTCCTACCATTCTATCAGAATACCTGTAGATAACTGGTATGTGTTTTACTGAGGCTTAAAGAAACAAATTCGATTTTCCTGACGTGGTGGTTCTTGGATTATTGTTTGAACACCTGACCTTAAAATGTCACCAATGGGAACCTTTAATGGATTCATTTTTATTGCAGCAAAATTTTGTTTTGAGTAGACAAATAAAAGCCATCAGAAAATCGATAGAAGCCATGCAGCTATCTCAGGCGCGCATTATGAGAATGGTTTTCTTAGACTAGAGCTCCGCTGTCATCCAGATTCCCTTCACAAAGACTCCAGGGTAATCGCCCCGAGTTGAATCTCGATGGGTCTAAACTTGATGCCCTCAGATGT
This sequence comes from Symphalangus syndactylus, assembly GCF_028878055.3. Taxonomy (NCBI): domain Eukaryota; kingdom Metazoa; phylum Chordata; class Mammalia; order Primates; family Hylobatidae; genus Symphalangus; species Symphalangus syndactylus. Next base: position 84,262,889 of record NC_072438.2, on the reverse strand, counting down.
GTCATTTCTTCCACCAAAGGGTTATATTATAAAACACCGAAGTTGCCAAATTCAATCAAGTTTCCAAATTTTGCTCAGGGACCAGGGAAGACTTTTGAAGTTTTTTTCTAATGTCTGCAGCTGACTGAGTGATAAACTTATCCTTTAAAATTAGTTGGCCTTCAATAGAGTCAGGTGACAAGGAGGTATGCTTTCTTAATGCCTCCCTTAGCCTCTCTAAAAATGCCGTAGGGTTTTCTTCCTTTTCCTGTGTTATGGTGGACATCACTGAGTAATTCACTGGCTTTTTTCTGGTCTTTCTTAATCCCTCTACTATACAAGTCAGTAAATGCCTGCGACTCAAGTCTCCATGCTCCAAATTGAGGTCCCAGTGGGGATCCGCACTGGGAACCGCCTGTTGGCCTATGGGGGATTGTTCCCTTTCTTCTGATGTCATTTTATCATTTACCTGGCTTAGGTACCAGGGATCCCCAAACTCCTGGGCTGCAGCTAAGGTGGCCTCTTTTTCGTTGGGAGTTAATGTTCGACCTAACAACAACATAATATCTCTCCATGCTAAACTAAAAGATTGTCCTAATCCCTGTAAGACGTCTATGCATCCATCAGGATTATCTGAGAATTTTTCTCGGTTCAGTTTGATCTGTTTTAAGTCTGAGAGGGAAAAGGGGACATGTACTCACGCCGGGCCAAAGTCTCCTCCTCCTCCCATGGCTTGGAGGGGGCACAATCGAGGGCCATTGGCGCCTTTTGGTTCCTTGACTATCTTTTGCTCTGGTTCCTTTTGGGCTGTTAGGGCCAAAGGAGAGTCCTTACTAGTCAGAGGGGGAGCCATGGGGAGACTTGGGCATGGGGGTAGGCTTTGAGGACCCCCGGTAGGATATATATTACATTTTTTTCATAATTGTGAGTTATCCCTTAGTGAGAAAAAAACCTCTACTTATGGAACTTCACTCCATTTGCCCTCTCTTTTACAAATAGATCTAGCTATAGGATGGTATTATAGTTTATACTTCCCTTGAGTGGCCATGTCTCTCCTCCAGGAAGAGGATATTGTGGCCAGGTGGTGCTGGAGAAAAATATAAGTCGCTTCTTCTTCAGCGTTTGAGGGTCAAATTGGTCCCAATTATCCAGACTACACCTTAGGGGTGGCTTAGCTTTTGAGGGAACGACTCCTATCTGAAAGGAGAACATAGGAGTGCCAGCACCCCTAGTCATCCCCTAGTGAGCACTAGCCCTAGGATGTCTCCCATGGTTCTAGTGTCCTTTTCTTTCCAGGGTGCCCAATCACCCATGGAACTCTGCTTATCAGATTTAATTGCACTTCCCAATGTAGCAGTTTTACCCACACTCATTTCCCGCCGTTTTATAGCCACAAAAAAAAGCAGCCAGGATTGCTCGATTTTAGTGGCTCCTTACCAGCGTGCCCACAATTGCTTTTGCATGTGCAAGTGGGTCTTAAGTTCGGGGTGTATTTTGACTTCAGAGACCAGGCACCAATTAGCATATTTCTGGGCTTGGAGTTGTCCCAGCAGGATAAATTCCTTGAAAATGGCACTGGAGCACCACAATTTTAGAGTAGGCAGTGGCGAATTGGAGGACCAAGGTTGGAACAGTGCTTTTTGTACCTGAATTTTCTGACCCCATTTGCCCTCAAAAGAATATTCATTGACCTTTGGACTTGGATAAGGGGACCTATTGTCTATTACATTGTTGTCAGCCCATGTGTCTGACTGCTTCAAGTCGAGAAGTTCTACAGTCCTTTTTTTTTTGAGATGGAGTCTCCCTCTGTCACCCAGGCTGGAGTGCAGTGATGCGATCTCAGCTCACTGCAAGCTCTGCCTCCCAGGTTCATGCCATTCTCTCGTGTCAGCCTCCCAAGAAGCTGGGACTACAGGTGCCTGCCACCACGCCCAGCTAATTTTTTGTATTTTTTAGTAGAGACAGTTTTCACCGTGCTAGCCAGGATGGTCTCGATTTCCTGATCTTGTGATCTGCCCGCCTCAGCCTCCCAAAGTGCTAGGATTACAGGCATGAGCCACCACACCCAGCCCAAAGTTCTACAGTTCTAATTGCTGATCCCAGGCAGGAAAGGTGGTAATTAAAGTAGCCTCTGCAATCTGGAGTAAGTTTAAGGCAACAAAAGGGAAAATGTCCTAGGCCTTCTGTCAGCCACTGACATGCCTTTTGATGTCCCAGATAGTGCCCAGTGTACAGGTTATGAGGGACAAGTCCCATATGAGTATATTGAAACCCATTTGCATAAGAATAAGCCTGGGCACACCATGGGCAAAGGTCTTTGGAATGCCTCCCCATTTGACTTAGGCTCCTAGCCAAAAGATTCTTAGACTCAGGGTTAGGAAAGATTCTAGAGGATAGGGACTTAAGAAAGTCTTCTCTGAGGACATTAGGTCCCAGGAGGCATGGTCGGAAAAGTCAGGGAATGCACGCATGGGCATCTGCAGAGTAGAGGCTTCTCACTGTGCCATGATCTCAACTGGGTCAGTGCCAGGAGTTCGGGACAACAGTTTTCTGCCTCTAGCCAGCCCTCAGCTTTTCCCAGGAAAGGTAGAGAAAGGTGGAACTGGCTCCAGGCAAACTAACGCTCCCAGCCCAGAGGGCCGAGGGTTGTTAGAGAGCCCTTTCCCAGAAAGCCTCACACCCATGTCTTAAATCTGGAAGCCATGCTTGTTGCTTTGAAATGGCCCAAAGGTGCCCAGTGTTTTCCTCCAATTTTTAGCAAGAAGATAGAACAGAAAAGCAAGTGAAAGGGGTCCAGTGTTACTCACTGCTCTGGAGAAATCCCGGATGGGCCCCCAGAAATGAGGCAATCAAAGGTTGTCTCCCAATCGAAGGTTTTTTTCTCAATCCAAGGGTTCCTGGTCTCATGAGCTTCAAGGAATGGAGCTGCACACCACAGCAGCGAGTGAGTGTTACAGCTAGATTAGAGAAATGCATGGACCCAAAACGTGTGCAGCTGCACGATCTATTAAAGTGAAAGCAAAAGTAAAGTGAAAGCAAAATTAAAGCTTCCACGTGGTGGAAGGGGACCCAGAAGGGTTGCTGTTTCTAGCTTGGGTGTCTTATGCTTATGTTCCCTGATGACCCCTCCCCTTTTCCTTTTTCTATCCTATTGAATTAGCTTATTTTCTATCCACTTGTGGGTTGGTGGGCCTGATTGGTTAAAAACGTCAGATTGCAGCTAGAGCTTAAACTCCCTATATGATTGGTTGAAGTTTCAAACCCTTAGCTTGTAGCTGTGACTCATTTTGGCTTAGGCGAAAGTCCTCTTTGATTGGTTGAAGTTTTAATCCCTTAGCTTACAGCTATGACTCATTTTGGCTTAGGAGAAGTCCCCTTAGGGAAGTCCCTATTGATCCAGGAAGTCCAGCCAACTTAGCCACTTAGTCCCTCACTATTAATTTGTCCCTCTAGGGAACCCTAATACAAACTTTGGTACCAGAAATGGTTCTAGAGGAACAAAATGGTAAGAATGCAGTTATTTCATTGGTTTTGGGGTTTTTGGAGTTGGCTGCTTAATATAATTAGACCCCAAAATGCTAACGACTCTACTTCTAATTGTATGGAGAAAACTGACAGTCCTTGGCATGAACTGTTTAGAGAGTTGTGCAAAATAAATGCATTTGACACTCCTGATTCACCGCTCATGAGAGTCAAGGAGTTTAGTGACTCTATACATAATACCTTTCACTATATGTGGATAATTAAGGAACATAATGAAGTTGGTTGGTTGCTCCTCAGTTCACCAGACAAAGTAATGAAAGAAAATGATGAACTCAGAAATTCTGACTCCTGGCTTCAGAAGCAGATACTGAGCCTCAAATCTGCTATGATTGCCCTGAATGAGAGTCTTATCTCCTTTAGAGAAAAAGCTGAAATTGTGGAAAAGTAGACACAAGCTTTTATCATGCGAGTGGCTGACCTGCAACAAGAGGTGCATGCACAGCCTCACCAGGTGTCTGTTAAAGTGAGGGCATTAATTGGAAAAGAACAGGACCCTGCAACTTGGAATGGGGACGTGCGAGAGGACCCTGATAATGCTGGGGACACTGTGCTTGTAAACTCTGTTGAAGCTTTTTTGCCAGAAGAAACAGCTTCTCCATCCCCAGTAGTGTCAACATTCCCTCCCAAATGCATGCTGCCATCAGCCTTTTCAACTTTGTCTGAGGAGATAAACCCTGCACTGCCTGAGGCCACAGTGATGGCCTCCCCTGAGGCAGTTGCCAAGTAAGATAATGTTGATTCTCCTCAGGAGGCATCCCCACACCCCTGTTTGCTTCTAGACCTATAATTAGACTAAAGTCCTGGTGGGCCTCTGGAGGTGAGGTTGAGAGGGTGACCGATGAGGAGGTGCACTACAGTCAAAAAGAACTGCTTGAGTTTTCTAATTTCTGTAAACAGAAATCTGGAGAACAGGCATGGGAATGAATATTAAGGGTGTGGGATAATGGGGAAAGGATCAGAGGTGGATCAGGCTGAATTTATTGATTTGGGCCTACTAAATAGGGACTCTGCATTTAATGTTGCAGCTTGGGGAGTTAAACAAGGTTCTAATAGTTTATTTGCTTTGTTAGCTGAAATATGGATTAACAGATGGCCCACTGTGAGCGAGCTGGAAATGGCTGATCTTTCTTGGTTTAATGTAGAGGCAGGGATCTAAAGGCTTAGAGAGATTGGGATGGTGGAGTGGATTAGTCACTTTAGACCTACTCATCCCAGCTGGGAGGGTCCAGAAGATGTACCCTTGACTAATGCCTTGTCAAGGGCATCACTTGCATCTTTGAAGAGCTCTGTAATTGCTCTTCTCTGTGTGTCAGATCTAACAGTGGGAGCTGCAGTCACTCAACTACAAGACTTAAATACAATAGGAATAATTGGATCCTAAGGTGGCAGGGGCCAAGTGGCAGCACTCAACCATCAAAGGTAAGGTGGGTGTAGCTATCACAATGGACAGCAGAGGTAAAGCAGCTATCAGAATAGTCTGACTCATGTAGAACGTTGGCATTGGCTAATTAATTAAAATGTTCCTAGAATTGAAAATGATAGAAAGCCTACTGCATTCCTACTTAATTTATATAAGCAGAAAACTTCTAGGTTGAATGGACAAGACTAATTTGAACTATAAAACAGAGAATCACAGCCCCCTAATCAATTTCCAGACTTAAGCCAGTGTATAAACCCAGAACCCCTTGAATGAAGGGGAGGCCAGGTCCCCTTGAGGAAGGACCCCACTACACTACTGAAAATTTATGTTTTTAGTCTTTTTCCCATCCTTCCCCAAGGAGACTTCTGGCCTTTTACTAGGGTAGCTGTGCATTGGGGAAAGGGAAATGATCAGACATTTTGAGGACTACTGGACACTGGCTCTGAGCTGATGTTGATTCCAGGGTACCCAAAACGTCATCGTGGTCCTCCAGGTAAAGCAGGGGTTGATGGAAGTCAGGTAATTAATGGTGTTTTAGCTCAGATCCAACTTAGAGTGGTTCCAGTGGGTCCCCAGATTCATCCTGTGGTCATTTCTCCAGTGCCAGAATGCATAATTGGTATAGACACACTTAGCAGCTGGCACAACACCCACATTGGCTCCCTAACTGGAAGGGTGAGGGCTATATGGTGGAAAAGGCCAAATAGAAGCCATTAGGGCTGCCTCTATCTAGGAAAATAGTAAATCAAAAACAATATTACATCCCTGGAGGGATTGTGGAGATTAGTGCCACCACAAGAATTTGAAAGATGCAGGAGTGATAATTCCCACCACATCCCCATTCAACTCTCTCATTTGGCCTGTGCAGAAGACAGATGGATGTTGGAAAATGACAGTGGATTATGGTAAGCTTAACCAAGGGGTGAATCCAATTGCAGTTGCTGTAGATGTGGTTTCATTCCTTGAGCAAATAAACACATCTCCTGGTACCTGGTATGCAGCCATTGACTTGGCAAATGCCTTATTTCCCATTCTATCCATAAGGCCCACCAGAAGAAATTTGTCATCAGCTGGAAAGGCCAGCAATATACCTTTACTGTCCTACCTCAGGGGTATATCAACTCACCAGCTTTGTGTCATAATCTTATTCGGAGACAACTTGATCACTTTTCGCTCCCACAAGATATCATACTGGTCCATTACACTGATGACATTATGCTGATTGGATCCAGTGAGCAACAAGTAGCAAACACACTGGACTTAGTGGTGAGACATTTGCATGCCGGAGGATGGGAAATAAATCTAACTAAAATTCAGGGAACTTCTACCTCAGTAAAGTTTCTAGGGGTCCAATGGTGTGGGTCCTGATATTCCTCCTAAGGTGAAGGATAAGTTGCTGCATTTGGCCCCTACTATAGCCAAAAAAGAGGCACAATGCCTCGTGGACCTATTTGGATGTTGGAGGCAACACATTCCTAACTCGGGTGTGTTATTCTGGCCCATTATCGAGTGACCTGAAAGGCTGCCAGTTTTGAGTAGGGTCCAGAACAGGTCTCTGCAATAGGTCCAGGCTGCTGTGCAAGCTGCTCTGCCACTTGGGCCATATGACATAGCAAATTCATTGGTGCTTGAGGTGTCAGTAGCAGATAGGAATGCTATTTGGAGCCCTCGGCAGGCCCTCATAGGTGAATATAGCGGAGGCCTCTAGAATTTTTGAGCAAAGCCCTGTCATCTTCTGCAGTTAACTACTCTCCTTTTGAGAGACAACTCTTGGCCTGTTACTGGGCTTTGGTGGAAACTGAATATTTGACTATGAGTCATCAAGTCACCATGCAACCTGAACTCGGTGTTTTCTGACCTATCTAGCCATAAAGCGGGTCGTGCACAACAGCATTCCATCATCAAATGGAAGTGGTATATACATGATTGGACTCAATCTGGTCCTGAAGGTTCAAGTAAGTGACATGAGGAAGTGGCTCAAATGCCCATGTTCTCCACTTCTGCCACCCTGCCTTCTCTCCCCAATCCTGCACCGATGGCCTCACAGGGAGTTCCCTTTGATCAGTTGACAGAGGAAGAGAAGACTAGGTCCTGGTTCACAGATGGTTCTGCATGATATGCAGGCACCACCCAGAAGTGGACAGCTGCAGCACTACAGCCCCTTTCTAGGGCATCCCTGAAGGATGCTGTGAAGGGAAATCTTCCTAGTGGGCAGAACTTCGAGCAGTGCACCTAGTTGTGCACTTTGCATGGAAGGAGAAATGGCCAGATGTGTGATCATATACAGATTCATGGGCTGTAGCCAATGGTTTGGCTGGATGGTCAGGGACTTGGAAGAAGCATTATTGGAAAATTGGTGACAAAGAAATTTGGGAAAGAGGTATGTAGATGTACCCCTCTGAGGGATTAAAAACTGTGAAGATATTTGTATCCCATGAGAGTGCTCACCAATGGGTGACCTCATTAGTGGAGGATTTTGATAATCAAGTTAATAGGATGACCTGTTCTGTGGACACCACTCAGCCTCTTTCCCCAGCCACACCTGTCATTGCCTGATAGGCCCATGACCAAAGTGGCTATGGTGGCAGGAATGGAGGTTACACATAGGCTCAGCAACATGGACCTCCACTCACCAAGGCTGACCTGGCTACGGCCACTGTGAGTGCCAAATTTGCCAGCAGCAGAGACCAACACAGATCCCTCGATATGGCAGCATTCCTCGTGGTGATCAGCCAGCTACCTGGTGACAGGTTGATTTTACTGGACTTCCTCCAACATGGAAAGGGTAGAGGTTTGTCCTTACTGGAATAGACACTTTCTCTGGATATGGGTTTGCCTATCCTGCACACAATGCTTCTGCCAAGACTACCATCTATGGACTCACGGAATGCTTTATCCACCATCATTGTATTCCACACAGCATTGCCTCTGACCCAGGTGCTCACTTCATGGCTAAAGAAGAGTGGCAGTGGGCTCATGCTCATGGAATTCATTGGTCTTACCATGTTCTCCATCATCCTGAAGCAGCTGGATTGATAAAACAATGGACTAGCCTTTTGAAATCACAATTACAATGCCAACTAGGTGACCATACTTTGCAGGGCTGGGGCAAAGTTCTCCAGAAGACTGTGTATGCTCTGAATCAGCATCCAATATATGGTACTATTTTTCTCATAGCCAGGATTCACAGGTCCAGGAATCAAGGGGTAGAATTGGAAGAGGAACCACTCACCATCACCCCTAGTGATCCACCAGCAAAATTTTTGCTTCCTGTTTTTGCGACTTTATGTTCTGCTTGCCTAGATATCTCAGTTCCACAGGGAGGAATGCTGCCACCAGGAGAGACAACAACGATTCCATTAAACTGGAAGTTAAGATTGCCACCTGGACACTTTGGGCTCCTCTTACCTTTAACTCAACAGGCTAAGAACGGAGTTACAGTGTTACCTGGGGTGATTGACCCAGACTATCAAGATGAAATCAATCCACTACTTCACAACGGAGGTAAGGAGGAGTATACATGGAATACAGGAGATCGATCAGGGCGTCTCTTAGTACTACCACGCCCTGTGATTAAGGTCAATGGGAAACTACAATAGCCTGATCCAGGCCAGAATACAGATGGCCCAGACTCTTCAGAAATGAAGAGACAAAAGGAGATAAGTTTATATTCTGCAATGTTACAGTTAATAATAATAATATAATACTAGAAATAGTGTGTTTAAATATAATATATAATTTAGAAGTCAAAATTAAATGTTTGTTTCAGGAAAGTTGATAGGTTAATCATTATTTCAGCAAATAAATCTGTGTTGTTTAAAATACTTTTCCTTCCATATTTCATTTCTAAGCATTTTCCCCTTGATGTGATTTATCTTTTCTAAAGTGACTAGATCATTCAAAGCAAAGGAACAATCAAAGCTAACTTTGCTTCAGGCTATTTGCAGTTGATGTCACTTGAGTTTAAGCCACAAAGACATTTCAAAAAGAAAACATTTCTATCTCCTAATATTAACCCAGGAGATACGAAATCATGGCATCCCCAGAGAAACACCTTTCCCCGATGTCAACTTGGCAAACTGCATCTGCTTTTCTGATGAACAAAGAAAAATATTTGGATATGACAGTTGAAAAACTGTGTATCCTTAAACTTTTTACCTTCAATGCTGCATTAATGAAGCATTTCTGCTCTTCTAAAGGCCATTAAAGGCTTTTAGCTGTCTCTCAATTGTATTAGCAAGGGAAAAGTAAGATGCATTGTGACCCTGTATCTAAGACACATGCCTAGATTCCCTGTTATGTAAAGTAAAAACCATCCTGAAAATACTTTCTGTTCTCAACATTTTATATCTACCTTCTGTGAACAGATAAGCACCACATATAATCAGCAAGATCAGCAAGTTCACAGCAAAGAAAGTTGGTTAAAAACTACTGCCAGTACTTAGCAAGAACTGATTTACATTACATATTTACCAAGTCACAGTTTCCATTATTATTGGAATGCAACTCTATACAAAAGCACATATGAAAATTGAAAATATCATGGTTTTTTTTCAAACATCTAATTTGAAGTCTTCAAATAGTCATGCGGGCAATTCTGTTCTTTTATAATCTAAAGTATACATTTAATCATTCTATCACTCTCACTACTTTCAATTTTTTAATAACTACCATATGCCTTTGGAAAATGAAGAAAAGGCAAAAAGAAATAAGATACATTTGACACTCACTTTCAAGGAACTAAAATACTTCTCAGGATAAGAGCAATGCAAACAAAAGTAAAATAAAGCAGATTGAGGAATTCATTTCTGAAAAAGTTAGGTTAGGTTTCTTATATTACCTTTGGTGGAACCTGAGAAATAACTGTAGTTTTTGTTAAGCACAAAAAAAATAAGGTGGGCATTCTAGGTAGGAGGAAGAGAACCCACACACTGTAAAGGCACAGAGCTATAGAAATCAGCATATTTTTAAGGTTCAAGTAACAGCATGCTTGGAGCTAAATTATGAGATAAATTACCTAAAATATAAAATGATTTGTGGTCCACAACTGCTTTGCTAATAACAGTGACTGATTATGCTTGCGTTTACTGGGATCTGTTATGCAACTTGGGGACTTCAAATCTTGGGAAATGAGGTATATCATAGTAAAGAACCAGATTTCCAAAGCCTCTTTAGATGAGATCAGTGATTCATATTAGATCCATGAACAGGTCATGGGCACCAGGAGAAACAACAACAAAAAAACCCACTCAGAACAAGAGTTGAATGAGTTTCTATCCGTAGCTTAGCAAGAGATGATAGGAAGGCAGACAATTAGGTCGTGTCAAAGAGCAGATAAACAATTACAAGGCTCATAGCGTTCTCATAGATGAGCAGAGGTTTCTAATATAGAGAAAGCCTAACTTCAAAGAGCCTTGAAGATGACGAGTAATCACTAAGGAGTATTCACCATTGTCTTGCTTAAAGGACATCTCCAGGTAAATCATCAGCATGTAGCATGGGCACAATGGACGCCAAAGCAGTTCCTAAAAACACGTGGCGCATGACATTAAAAAGCTAAACTCAAAAGATAGCATTATATGTGCTTATTTTAAAACATTGATAAATACCTTTAATGAGAACATTCCTTTATAAAAAGCTTATTAATTATGCTAAGTAGAACTGGGGTTCAAAATCACATCAAACATTGCAGCACAAGGCCTTGAAACACTGCTCCACTGCTTAGTGCTATATTTATCAAAGTCTTACTATTATTCACCTATCAAAGACATAAATCTGTTAATTTTGAGATCTTTATTATGCAGATATTAATACACATATAAATTGTCTTACTTTGTGAATGCATTTCAAGTATTATTGAAGTGTAAGAGTTCCCTGGCCCCACTCGCAGGACATGCAGCAGGGTGCAGTTCATCTTGTTCAGCCACTAGGCATGCTCAAATGCCTTGTGGGATGGGGAGCCCACAGATGGGCAGGTGCAGGAGCTGGGGCAAGTGCTCCTGGGCTCTGGCCACACAGTGGCATCCAGAGTGGGTGTCTGAGACTCCCAAAGTGCAAGTGGATGCGTGTTACAGTGTGTTCTTTTAGCCTTGCCATCCACAGATGGCTTAAGTGTTAGGCAGCTCAGTGGACCCTCTACCTTTTCAAAAGGGCAAAGGGCCAGTGCAACAGCTTTCTGTATCCGGAGCTCTTGTCTGGCCTCCAGGAACAGTCAGGTCACACAGGGACTTGAAGGATGAATGTGGAGATTTTATTGACTGGTGGAGGTGGCTCTCAGCAGAATGGGTGGGGAGCTGGAAGTGGGATGGTGTGAGATGATCTTACCCTGGAGTTTGGCCATCCAGCAGCTGATCTCCACTCTGACTGTCCCCAGCCAAATTCCTTTCAATGTTCAGACATTCCTTCTCTCTGCCTCACCATTCTGCCATTCTTCTGCTCTTCTGTTTGTCTACTCATCTGCTTCTGGAGCCTGGGGTCTGGAGTTTATATGGGTACAAGACAGGGAGGCGTGGCAAGCCAAAAGGCAACTTTAGGGTGTGAAAACAGGAATGCCTGTTCCCATTTAAAGCCATGGGTTTTCAGGCTTGAGGGTGGGGCCTTTGCCAGGAGCTGCCCTCTTCTACCCGGTATTTCCCTGTCTCCTCTCTGTATCATTATCAAATAAATTGTCATGTTTAAATTTTATCAACTAATATTTTAAGCAATAAAACATATAATGTCGGTAACTTATTTTGTTAGAGTTGATATTACCATTTTAAAAAAATGATGCATTAGCATAAGGCTTCAGTGTAACAAAAAATGTCAAACAGGTTCATGGTGTCAAATATATGTGCTAAATGTCCATACATAAGTTTTATGCCTATATCTAAATCAGGATTTATACCATGTAGTCTTTTAATACTTTATTTTGGTTAACTAATAAAAAACAAAGGAAGAATATACAGTATTTATCTTCCAATGACCATCATCAAACAGTCTTTGTCATAATTACAAACAAATTGTAAAGTTTTTGTCATAATTTCAAGATCATTTATCTCTGTATATAATGATAGTTATTAGGAAAATGTAATACTTTTAAACCTAATAGTCTATCCACTAGAATATCTAAGCAGTTTTATTAAGAAACTCTGCTAACACACTTAATTCATGGGCACATTTTTAATAGAAATGGAAACATTTGCTTAATCTGCAAAATGATCTTGCTGACCTCAGCACTATATATAACATGTAATCTTTCCACCTAATTTGTTCTTGCACATTTGCAAATTGCCATTGGAAAATATTGCTTCCATTGAACTCCAAACTAAACAGAGTGCAAAACCTCCTCCTCCTCCAAATATATATAAAATTGCAATATCCTCAAATTAGTTTCTTTAAAATATATTGTTAAGGCTTCTGGTATGACATTGAAGAAAAGTTCAGAATTTTCCCAGTTACATATTTTCAGTCTTACAGAAGGAATTTTTGGATAGGAACTAAATACAAAAAGTTTATTTTAAAAATAATACCAGGGAGCTCATATCTTTAGACTTCAAGGCACATGTAAATGCTCCAAAAAAGCAGCAGCAAAGCTTGCATAGAAGCCAAGGGAAGGAATTAGAAAGAACAGGGCACAGCTTAATCTACAGAAAGTCTGTAGAATTTGTTGCAGACAAGTAAGAAAAACAAGGAGACAAACCTAACAAAAAACTTCTAGAAGGCATTCTCTTACATAGGCCCTGGACCAGCAGAAGAAGTTCTCCTCTTGGGTGAGAAATTTAAAGAAGGTGAGAATAAGTGAATACTCCAACGAACATGAAATATGAGGGGGAATCAACATGCTATTAGGGCAATGGAGTAAAAGAGGATTTTTTGTATCGTGACAGCAAGCTGGTCAGGAGAGCAACCTTCTCCCCTGCTGCTACCAAAAGGGAACATGTTGCACATGGCCCTGTCAAAGCAAGTCAAATTTCAGTCAACAGTGAATGACAGAAAGAGGACATTTGTAGCACCTATATAAGAATGCTTCAAGAAAACAATTGAAAAAGTAAAGCCAAATCTCAAGAAAACACTAAAAAAAATTATTTTTCATAAATTAAACACCATTTTTATTGGATTAGGAAAAATGGATATCTATAGAAGAAAACATAGCCTTCTATACTGAAGAGAGAGAAAAAATGAAAGCTGTGCGAAACAAACATTAAAAATATATTTTGAAGAAAACCTACCAGAAAACAAAGAAAAATTCCAACATTGAAGATCCACCATAGATACAAGATACAACAAAGATAAAAGAAAAAAAAATCTTATATATGTATGTATATGTAGTTGTATACAAGTATATATGCTATATACTTGTAAGTTTATACATGTTTGTATAATTATAAGAAGCATATGTGTCTGTAAAAGTGCATATACATAAAAGTGTACGTATATGTGTGTATGTATTATAAGTACATATACATTTATACACATGTGTATACATACACATACATACATGTACTTTTAAATACTTATAAAAACATATATACTTTTACACACTCACATATATATACATACACACACATATAAACACACACATACATATACACACAGATCGATTTCTAAGGAAATAGAGAGATAATTTTAGGTATCTAGCAGAAGATTTCATGGAATTTCTACCAAGCTAAAAACACAATATTTAAATAACTTGGATGGAAAAGAAGAAAAATTTCAGCACTCTTATTTATTAAATAAGCCCAATATTGATGATATAACAATCCAAATAGGATTGAATATAAAAGGAATCATAGCAATAATATTAACAAAAATGGTCTATATAAAGTGTTAATAAACAAAACCCAATACTGTATTAGTGAATAAATCTATTTTGTGTATTATGCAGAATAATTCCTATAATCCAGTGACTTTTATTTTAGCAATAAAAAATGGTTCAGTGTTATGTAAAATGGTGACCTAATTAATAATTACAATTAAATCAACTAGAGAAAATGTAAGTTGTGATAGATAAAGTTCAGAAATAGACATATGTAAATGCATATGGGAAATTATATAACCTAGTAGTATTTTGAATGAAAGAAACAGTTGAACTACTCAATAAACGGCATTGAAATGGCTGAAGTTATGGGGAAGAGTTGACTCCAATTTACACAGGTATAAATTTTAAATGTGTTAAACACTGTTAAAATGGCATTATAAAAATACTTACAAACATGTATATTTTTAATTTTATAAATGCAAAGTAAATTAGGGATGTGTAACTATAACAGAAAGTTTAGAGACATGAAAGTATTACTAAAAACCAAAAGCAAAACAAAAAAAATAAAAAACTGTCAATCAAAAACCAATAAACTACAAACTCCCAAAGACTTAATCACTAATAGCCTACTACTGACCAGAAGCCTTACCAACAACATAAATAGTGGAATAAAATATATTTTGTGTGTTATTTGTATTATACACTCGATTCTTAACAAAATATAAGCTAAATAAAATAATGTTATTAAGAAAACCATACGGAAGAGAAAATATATTTACTACTCATTAAATAGAAGTGGATCATGATAATGATCTTCATCTTCCTCATCTTCATGCTGAGTAGTCTGAGGAGGAGGAAGAGGAGGGGTTGGTCTTGCTGTCTCAAGAGTGGCAGAGGTGGAAGAGGTAGAGGAAGTGGAAGGGAAGGCAGGGAAGGCAGGAAAGGCAGTCACACTTGTAACTTTAATTTTCAAAATTCACATATAAGTGAGCCTGTTCAGTTCAAATTTGTGTGCTTGAAGGGACAACTGTATACTAAAGTTATTATGCATTGGCACAGAGCTATTCATAGTGAAATGTTGTATATAACTTAAGTGTCAGTTCAGGACTGTCCAAATAAATTAGAGCACACCTGTACAGTGGAATAATATTTAGCAAAATTGAGCAGTTCTTTTTATAGGAAGATCATCGATATATATGTAATGTGAATAAAGAATGGTGCTGAGATATATATAGTATGATATTAGTTTTGTAACATAAGCAAAATATTCATAAAAACATTTGGTTCTATATGCCTAAAACCATTGGAAAGATTGACAAGAAACTAATAACATGATTATATTTTGAGTAATATTTGTACTGAGTGGACTGAGGGTGATTTTCACTGAATAACCATATATATTTAGGTATCTTTTTAATGGTTTAGCTACTCATAAAGTAATTAAAGTTATATCAAGGGCAACTTATTCCAATTAGCAGGATTAAAAATATTTCTAAAATAAATATTATAACTTAAATAGTGTCTACTTATTAAGAGACAAAGTAAATGCCTAAAATACTCCACTATATTCTAATATTTTGTTTGGACCAAAGACGGAAATAATTTAAAAAGCAATATCTTTAAAAAAATCTTAGTCTAGTCTAAAGAAATACACTTATCTATTTGTTGCTTAAACTCCATCACTTTAAGTTTTACCTGTAAAGCCATCTAAATAAATGCTTAAAATTAGAGGGGGAAGAGAAATAAGTAGCTATTCATCTGAAAACATTACAGTTGAATTGCAGTTGATCTTTAAATAACATGGGGTTCAACTACACCACTCCATTGATAGTAGATTTGCTTCAGCCTCTGTTATCCCTGACACAGCAAGGCCAACTGCTCCTCTTCCCCAGCCTACTCAACGTGAAGACAATGTTGACTGAGACCTTTACGATAATCCATTCCCACTTTATGAAAAACACATATATATTTTCTCTTTCTTATGATTTTAACGTTTTCTTTTCTTTAGCTAACTTTATTATTAAAAATACAGTTTTTTATATATATATCATACAAAATATGTGCTAATTGACTGTATATGTTATTGGTAAGGCTTCTGATCAACAGCAGGCTATTAGAAGTTAAGTTTTGGGGGAATCAAAACCTTTATGGGGATTTTCAACTGCTCCAGGGATGGTGCTCTTAACTCTAGAGTTCTTCAAGTGTCAACTGTATTCTTGCATATTCTGTTAGAGCAGTAAGGTGTCCAATTTAGAATAGTAAGAGTTGTTACAAACTTTTCTGTTTGACTCACCATGAATAATCAACCAGTAGCCAAATACTGATTATAAAAATCTCCGTTGTGTGTGTGTGTGTGCATGTATGCATGTGTGTATGTGTACACGTGTGGATACTTTTTATTACTATTAATAAATAGAACTAAAGACTTCTCCCTGTTTTGCTGAGACTGTTAATTCATTAATTTACTATGTACTAGGTATATTTCATTATTTCATTGTAAAGTTTGATATAAACATCTCTCTTTCATGATGCTTGTGAGGTTATTCTGGCAAGAGGCCATGACTTTTTCATCAGTATGGCTTTATCATTTTACAGAGTGAATGACAACAATAGTTTGTTGAACAAATGCATTGATATGGGATCTACCTCATAAAAATGCAAATGAATGCATGATGGAAATGAGAAGAAATCATATTGAAAATTATGACTGTGACTCTTCTTTTCCAGCTTATCTACATTTTTTGCTTCAGAATTATTCTTACTTTTCTATTAGTGTCATAGAAATTACAAAGGGTCTAGTCCAAAATGCTTATCTCATATCTATTATCCAACAAGAGGAGGCCTTGAAACTATGTATTTTTAATTACTTTATAATTACATATATTTCATGATTGAATTCAAATTGAGAAACATGTTTCTCTCGTGGGTACGAAAAGTCTTATCATTGCCAAAGTGCAGCCATTTCTGACAATTAAAGTTCTTTATATCAAGAACTGTTTTCATTTTCCAAGATGCTAAGAGGGACAAAACATTAATTCAAGTGTTTTTGTTATTTTTTATTACATTCATGGACTTGTTGAGATGAAAGTTAGACACAGAGGTAAAGAATAACTCTCATCAGAGATATAGGAAGAAAACTCGGATATGTAGGAAAACGTTAATACAGTGCTTAAGCCAAAGAGAGCACATCACCCTCACACGCATCTTTAGCTTTTGGGGATTTGATATGATTTGGCTCTGTGTCCCCACTCAAATCTCATCTTGAATTGTAATCTCCATAATCCCCATCTGTTGAGGACAGGACTTGGTGTGAGGTGATTGGATCATGGAGACAGTTTTCCCCATGCTGTTCTCATGATAGTGAGTGAGTTCTCACGAGATCTGATGGTTTTATAAGTGTTTCACAGCTCCTCCTATGCTCTCTCTCTCTTTCCCTCTCTCATTCTTGCTCTCTTGCCTGCTGCCTTTAAGACATGCCTGCTTCTCCTTCCGCCATGACTGTAAGTGTCCTGAGGCCTCCCCATCTATGCTCAAGGAACTGTGAGTCAATTAAACCTCTTTTCATTATAAATTTCCCAGTCTCTGGCAGTTCTTTATAGCAGTGTGTAAACAGACTAATACAGGATTGATATAAATACAAATAAAAATACCCATTTGCCATACAGCCTCTGCCAATCCTGTGACTCTGACAACTCTCAGAGACAACTCTAATTCAACTAAGCAAGCTTATACAGACTACACATATATTACAAAATGTTTCCAATTCTGTCTCACTCTAAATATAAAAGTACACCTATCTAAAGTCTACTTTCTATATCTAGTATACCTAACTTGAAAGTATGTGAAATTAGGAAAAAGGCAAGGAATTAATTTCAATATCTGTTCTTTTCTCTAAATTATTTAAGCACACTATTTAAAATTCCAATAAGATATTGAACTATTTGTCTATTTCAATAATAAAAATTCTCTGGAATTAAAAAAACTCAGATGTTGTAGTACATCCATCCTTTTTTACTGTTCTTTTATTTTTTTTTTAGTAAAAGTCTTTAAAAATAATTAATTATAATAAACATTTAAGCACAATTTTAAAGTATTTATTATGTACCTGGTACTGTGCTTTATAATTTATGGAAATTAACTTAATTCTTACAAACCTTTTGAAACAGTTATTAGTATTGTTCAGTTTTACAGATAAGGACATCAGGCTCTGATTGATTAACTTCCATTCTCACTTGAACCAATTCCATTCCAACACTTCCAAAAAAAAAAAACTATTATTACCAGTGTTACAAATAAAATCGACTTTGAAAATCTAATGTAAACTTTTAATTTACTTCCTGCCTGATGTTCCTACAGCACTGAATCTTCTCACTACCATTTACCTAGAACCTGTTCCTTTATTTCAGGGATAACATATCTTCTCTTTTCTCTCCTGTCTCGTTTACAGGTCCTTCTTTCTTTATACAGAAACTCATCATGCAAACTCCAACCATATAACTTTGAAATGCTCCACAACTTAGTTTGAGGCCACTTTATTTATTATCATGATTCAGTCTCTCAGTCTCCTGGTTCCTAAATACTGTCCCATAGCTTCAAATATCATTTAGATCCTGAGAACTAAAAAAAAAAAAGGTATCTCCAGTCATGCCTCTATTTTAAAATCCAGAGTCATGTTTAATTGACAATTCAACATTTTTCCTTGAACATACAATAGACAATCTCAAATTAATATGCCCCAATCTGAACTCAATCTAACCTTCACATACTCTGATCACCCCTTTCAGATTTGCTTTTATTCAAGGGTTCCATATTTTACAAAAACAAACATATAGGCCGGGTGTGGTGGCTCACGCCTGTAATCCCAGCACTTTGGGAGGCTGAGGTGGGCGGATCACAAAGTCAGGAGATCGAGAACATCCTGGCTAACACGGTGAAACCCCGTCTCTACTAAAAAAAATAGAAAAAATTAGCCGGGCGTGGTGGTGGGCGCCTGTAATCCCAGCTACTCTGGAGGCTGATGCAGGAGAATGGCATGAACCCGGGAGGTGGAGTTTGCCGTGAGCCGAGATCGTGCCACTGCACTCCAGCCTGGGTGACAAAGCAAGACTCCATCTCAAAAAAAAAAAAAAAAAAAAAAAAAAAATATATAAAAATATTTGCAAAGAGCCTGTATCCTATTAGCATAGCCCAAGATACTTGAATTTTCCTCAACTCCTCTATTTCTCTTACACCATGTATTAAATCTAACAGGAAATTCAATTAGCACTATTTATGTAATATAGCCACAATAACTGGTTCTCGCCACCACCACCACTTCTCTACTATATGTTTTTCACAACCACCTTTAGATTTTCTTGCTTCTGATTTTCCAGCTCTATGTTCACTCCAGGAGTCATTTTCAGTTTTTCAAAAGGAAGTGAGAATGTATGACTCGTCTGCTCTCTGGTTTCTCATCTCACTCAGAAAACATATATGCCATTCTTTGTGCACCAAATTGCACAATCTTTAAAAGTAAAGGTTTATATTTTACTTTATATATATTTTATCATCTATTTCCTTGAAATACCTATTTCTGGTCAGTACAAACCACAGATTACTAGAGACTCTTGAGCAGAATAAGAAATAAACTAAATATTATAATACATAACATTCCAAAATAAGGAAAGGCTTCTGATGAATCTAACCATTTTCAGGAAATCCACCTGGAATCCCATTCTCACAGTATTGGAACTCCCTCATTCTTCCCTTAGCTGGTCACCGTGCACCTAGTCTTTTCACTCTGTCCACCAAATAAATAAATAAATAAATAAATAAAAAATTCCTCAGGAAAGGCTGTGACAGAGGAATAATAATAGTTACTTGAACCAAAGCTTCAAATTCTACATTTTTATATATGTATATTTATTTAACTTTAGCAGTAAAAAAACAAATAGACTTTATTGCTCTTATACTTTATAATTCATTTAGGAAAAGAAAGAACACCTTTGCAGCTACTCCTGCTAAATTACCAAGGGTTTTTTCAATGCTAGTCTTCACAATTCATATTCAAATACTAGGAATCCCTAATCCCTTTAAAAATACATGTGTATTTCCAATAATTTCATATAGGCTCTCAAAAAGTCATTACATTTTGAAGGTATAACTGAAACAACCTAAACATTAATGCCAAGTAATGAATATAATAGTTCACACATATTAGTTAATACATATGTGTAAGGCATTGTTATATATATGTTTATACAAGCAAACATACACATGTGTGTGTATAAAATCTCAGTGAATCCCCACAAGAATTATTAGAACTAGTAAGTAGACCCAGTTGTTCTATTTCTGTAACCTATGATCTTAAACCATTATAGAATAAACCTTAAAAGCTATCATTTTCAAAGATAATTTTGCAACTTGCCTTGGGCAAGTTAGTAAATAACTGTGTTCCTTGGTTCCCTCATCTGTCACATGGGTAGAACCTACACTATTACATGAAGATTTGAGTACTTAATACATAGAATATTTGTATTTATAGATCTAGAATGTAAAAGGGAATTAATACATTTTAAGGAGAAAAATTAAAGAAAAAATAGTCTCATTTTCAAGCCTACTAACCATAAGCTGTTTCTTAAATTTAATTTATACATGCAGGTTAGGTGGGTACACTAAAAATTAAGCACCTTTGATTTGAGATTTTAGAAAGGGTAGACTGATGTTAGAGAATTGCAATGCATTTTAATTTGTGAGCAGGAGGTCATGGTGTTATTTAGAAACAGTGATAAGAAACTTTTTTTGGCTATTAAAAATGGAAATTGAAAAAAACAAAGAAAGAAAAGCCAAGAGTAATCATTTAACTCCAACAAGCAGTTTTTTAAGAGTACTTTATTTGATTATCAGCTTCAATTTGAAAGGTTATATATCTGATAAACATAACACAAAGAAAAAGCTTGATAATTAACAAAATACTCTATAGTATTTCTTTTTTCATCTTTTTCCAAGTCAGATTCTTGCAAGCACTGGAAAATTAGTGTTTATTCAAGATTTAATGACAATGTTAATGCCACTGTCAATCTGGATTCTTTAGCTAGAAAGGCAAATCTGATTTACATTAATCTGAACACCTTAATAACTAATTAAAATCTCAGCCTCCTGGCTAAGTTCTTAGACATTTATTGTTTAACTCAGCAACAAAATATTATTAGTCACTTTCTTTTGAGAAAGTGAGTCTAATTTATTGGTACTATTAGGGCATTTTATAATCTGCAACCCAATCAGCCTTAACAAAAGATTTTGTACTCAGCATGACTCAAATTTTTACACAGTAACTTACTGAAAAATAATGCCTGCCATTGCATTTCTGCTCTAACATACTGCATTGAATTTGTGTTTGCACATATTTATCCAGGTCATATGTTTGCTTGAAAGAATGTAAAACAAAAAATGCATATAGATTATTAAAGAAATCCTCCCAAGTTTGTTCACATATATTAGATCCTAAAACTAAATAGGTTAGTGTTTTTTTCAGAACTGAAATAGATTAACAGAATATATTAACTGAAGTAACTCTGTCCTATTATTTATAATTCTTATTAGACACATGTAATTGAGCCTATGACTGAGCATGAAGACTCTATAAAGGACAGAGATCAAGTACACAATATAATTTTCTTTAATTTTGATCTGAAAGACTTAATAGAAAGACTGAAATCCTGTTAAAAATTGATTACATTTCTACTGGATTTGGCAAATACGTAGTATCAGTAATAAATTAAAGTACTTAATCATCATTTATTGTGTTTAGTGTATGATTTATTATATCCCTATTTTTTATAACCCTCAAAGTATTTGCAAAATTAATCGAACTTTCTTAAGAATATAGTGACTGTTCCCAAAATCCACTTAATAAATTGGTAGCCTCAAATTTATATTTCATCTACTCTTCCAAAATAATTATCTGTAAGTCACCGAATTCAAGGAAAGAGATGGTTTACAAAAGGAAGTATGACTTCTCATGTTAAATGCTGATGAGAGCCCCGGTAAGGTTATGACTGGTTGTATACATGTAACACTCTTAGAAATCATGATTTTCATAAAATGTCACTTCAGCAAAATGACTGGGTCAAAATCAATGTGGAAAAAATGGGGTTTATAGGTTGACAAATCTGTTGGTTTGTTTATTGAATTTTTAAATTAGGTAGCTACTCTAGTTTTCCTTATTCATATATTCATATTACACTATGCGTCAGGCAGCTATTTTGGTGTGGCATATACAGTGATGATACAATGGTGAGCAAATGTGGATATAAGCAGCATACAGTCTCACATGGAAGACTGCCATCAACCTAGAATTTTCCCAATCTTGAATTGTACTTGGGCTGAGAGCTAGATAGAGTGCTGAGAGAATTTATAATAGGCCTATCACATTGCCAGATACCAGGAAGTTTCATCTGAAGAAGTGTATATTTTAAAAGAGGTTTTAGGACTTAAATATGGTGGTACCTGAAGAAAGGCTAAGTATATAAGTGTATATGAAAAGTGAACTTCTTGGATGAGTCTTAACGTTGTTAGTTTCCATAAGCAGCATGGATGCCAGTGCCACTCAGCAAAAAAAGAAAATGGCAGAAATTAACCACTTTGTCGGAGACTATGAGCTTAGTTTTGTATGTGTGTTGCATGAAATGTTTCAGTATAAACACAAAGGAAGTAAAGTCCAGGAATATATGATCTTATGTTCACTAGGTATCTGGCTTCAGGAATTATATTGGAGATTTTATCTGTATATGAGTGGCGATTGAATCTTTGGGTGTGGAGAAGTTTTCTGAAAGAGAAAACCACTTGAGAAGTGGAAGTCTTGTACTTCCTAGGACCTGGGGCAGGTATTAAAGAACTTCAACAGGGAAGAGAAAAAGTATGAAGAGAAGAGAGGTAGATGAAAAATGGATTATGTTTGAAATGCAACAGTTAAGGAAAAAAAAAAAACTTTAAAGGAGAGTTCTCAGTAGTTATCAGTGTTAAATGTCCATGACAGGTCTAGTAAAAAAGAACTGATTTTGTTGGTGGTGATGGTGATGTAAGATATGGCTTTGATGATGTGCCCTTAGAGAGTCATTTCAGCAAAGTGAAGCCAGACTGGAATGTAGTGTATAAGCAGTGAGAAAATGAATACAGTGGGCTTGAAAAACTCTTTCAAAAAGTTGGGCTGGGCATGGTGGCTCACACCTGTAATCCTAGCATTTTGGGAGGATGAGGTGGGAGGATCACTTGAGGTCAAGAGTTTGAGATCAACCTGGTCAACATAGCTAAACCCCATCTCTCCAAAAAGAATAAAAAATAAAAAATTAGCTGGGTGTGGTGGCTTGCACCTGTAATTCTAGCTACCTTGTAGACCAAGGTAGGAGGATTGTTTTAGACCAGGAGTTCAAGGCTGCAGTGAGCTATGAGCATGCTCCTGTACTCCAGCATGGGTGACAGGGTGAGACTCTGTCTGTAAAAAAAATTAAATAAATAAATAATTTAAAAAAAAGAAGCTTAATGATACATGGGTGCATAATGTATCATGGTAATATATGGAGTTATAACCTGGAAAGAGAAATGGAGCCCCCGAGGCTGCTTTAGTTTTATTAGATGAAGCGCTTCTTTTACATAATTTGATAGAAATGTATTGAGTTTAATAGAAAAAAAGTTCAATTGACACAAAGGAGAGGTCTGTTTGCAATGTAAGTATATGTTTGTATATCAATGCACAGATAAAATAATTCATTTTTAAGGTTCCTGAGAAACAGCTGCTTTGTAATAACAAAAGTGATGATAGTTTTCAAAATCAGTTGGTTTTAAATTTAGTATTTTGAATGTAAAACCATTAAAATATTAAGTTACTGGCTTTCTCTAAAATACCTGTTAAGAGTGAGTATGTGTTCGATGGTGGTGGTGAAAGGAGGAATTCTGATAGTATTTGAGGAAAATAGAGAAAAATTAGTATGATTTTGCAGGCAGCGGGAAAGGGGAGGTCAAAGACACACTGTGAGATTGCTGATAGTTTTGCAGATCTGTTTGGGAGTGTCATCAATCATTTCAAGCAAATGTAATAGATAAAATGATGCCATAGAGTCAGAGGCACAATGAAGGAACTAAAACAACATAAAGAATATAGAAAGTTATGGATTTAATGGCACAGATGAGTTCTTCCCCCTATGATCATAATTATTTAGAACTCAGAGCTTATTTTCTAATACAAATTTGATATTTTATGATAATACACATCTGCCTAACTGTATTTTAATCAACATAAACATGTAATAGCAATTTTTTTAGTTAAGTGATACAATTATATTTCCTTTACGTAATTATTTCCATTTTTTTCTAGAGTTGATATTTGTCTCATATTTTTATTTTCTTTGATGTATTCAAAACCTATGGTTAATCTTTCTGCCCCTCCAGTGCATTTGTACATCTCCACTTAATCTTGCATTCTAAATGGCTAAATATAATTTTTATCTTTTTTCATGAGGCAGCTTTCAGGAAGCCTTCTCTTACCTTAATCGAATCAGGACTCTTTATTTTCAGCAACTTTTGATACATTTGATACTCCTGGATTCTCCACTGCCTCTCTTCCTTTGGATTCATACTTGGGAAATTCTATGTTTTGTTTTCTGCTTATTCCCCTATTTTGCTGAGGTATGTTTTCACAGTAAGTTAATCAGGGTACATACAGTAATAATTCTTTAGGTCTGTCAATCTAAAGCTATACATTGGATTTCTAGTTGATTCAGGAGCTTTGTTGAAGGTGCATCTTGAACAAAGAAGGACTGTTCTTTGGTGTGTGTGTGTGTGTGTGTGTGTGTGTGTGTGTGTGTGTGTGTGTGTGTGTGAGAGAGAGAATCACTTAACCATGTAATTATAGTTCTATTCTAGGATTCTCTGTTTTGTTCCACTAATCTATCTATCCTTACTCAAATTTCGCTCTGTTTTTATGATGTCTTAAACAGATATTGTAAGCCCTCCATATTTGTACTACTTTTAAAAGATCATTTTGTAATATGAGTCTATTTCTATATATTTAATACATTTTAGAATCAACTTGTCAGTTCATGGAAGAAACAGTTTGCTGAGATTGTGACTAGAATTGCACTAAGTCTTTGGGTCAATTTGGGAAACTACAAGGAAGAAAAGACATTCCCAGCCTGCAATTTAATCAAGGAATGCACAATATTTTCTGAGTTAGATTTCAGAATTTCCAGTGACCCCTTTCTGGTTTCCTTTTCCCCATTTTTGAACAAAAATTTCTGTAACAGTTAGGTATGCATTTCCTTCTACGTCGTGTGTAGGATAGAGGCAGTAAATTTGACTTTATAATTTCACAGATCTAAAGATGGAGGGAATGTACTCAAGAAATTTCAACAAAGCATCCTCAGCAAGCTTGACCCCCTATGCTTCATGCCTTTCCCATTGACAAAATACATCCACTTCCCAAGGCGTTCAAGAGTCCCATCCTATTATAGCATCATCTCAAAGTTGCATGGATTTTTGTCTCTTTGAATTATATAAACGGGATTAGACTTTAAAATTAGACTTTAACTTCTCATAACAATATTGAATCTAAGGTTGTAACTCTTCAAAAAGTATGTGAAGTTTATATGGCCATTAGGATGGCTTGGTTTTAGCTTGTTTATCCCAACCTCTTCAGCAGTCAATAATATAGTGGTTCTCCACCCCTAATTTGAAAAATGAATATTGAAAGAACTTGTTCATCATACTTCGATTTTTAAAATGATATATTCTATATGCTTTTGTTATTACATATAAAAATAGAAACATTATGTATTATATATAAAAGCAAAATGTGTGTGTGTGTGTGTGTGTGTTATACATATATATGATACTGACTTAGTCCACTTGTTTTGCTATAAAGGAATACCTGAGACTGGGTAATTTATAAAGAAAAGAGATTTATTTGACTTTCAGTTCTGCAGGCTGTATGAAAAGCATGGCATCAGCATCTGCTTCTGGTGAGGTCCTCAGGCTGCTTCTGCTCATGGCAGAAGGTGAAGGGGAGTAGGTGTGTGCAGCGATCACATGGTGAGAGGAAGATAGCAAGAGAGAGAGAAGGAATGTACCAGGCTCGTTTTCAAAATCAGCTCTCATGGGAACTAACAGAGCAAGAACTCCCTCATTATCTTGAGATGAGCACCAAGCCTTCATAAGGGATCTGCTCCCATGATCCAAACATTAGGTCCCATCTCCAACATTGGGGATCAAAACTCAACATGAGGTTTTGAGGGATTAAATATCTAAACCATACCAAATACTTACTCAGGTTTTAATCATTATTTTTAAACAAAGATTATGCTTTATCTTCTCTATTACATCATTCAAATATATAAATGGAATTTTTATATTAATGTGAATAGGAATTCAGAATGAAAATAGCTTCAATAAATTCCATAAAACATTTTCTTTTAAATATGCCATGAGACTACAGTGAAGAGCCTCACAATGTTTATTTTTATTCACAGAAAGTCAAATTTTAAGATTTTCTCGGTTATTTATTTAAAATTTTCACATTCGTAATAGTAATTTGTTTTAAATGTTTATTGCCATGAGATAATGATTAAAGCTATAAACTAATATACAAATGAAAAAATAATGGCTATGTGCTCATAAGACTAGCATATTTATCAAATTAGAGTTGGAGAGCAAACATATAAATGAATGAAAAATATATGTTACTATATTAGAGTTACTTTGGTTTTTATTTGAAAACAAACTCATTGTTGCTTAAAATCAAAATGTACTTTTGAAATGGACTTTTTTTCAATATTAGATCTACATGGAGAATATTAACTTTGCCCACTTTAATGGAACAATATTAGGTTTTAAAAATAATTATCCTGAAGAAACTGAAAATAAGAAATTTATTTGGCTATTAATTTGCCTAAGGATAAATTCTTGGTTTTGCTTTTATTATTAAAAAAGTTAATCTATTCTGCATTTCCATTCAGAGTTTCAAACACAATTCCAAAATGAAGTTTAAGTTTTTCTGCCTCATGCTCATTAAAACCAATGAAACCTCTGGCTGTTTTATGAAAAAATTATTTAAGAGTTAGGAAGCTGCAAGCCAGTTAAAATGCTTTGCTTAAATATTTTGAAGATTCTCAGTTAAGATAGTTCTAATGTTACATGAAGCTCTCTTTAGAACTTATTGCTTGTTTAGAATGAAGTAGGGAAATATCAACGCAAAGGAAATAACTGTAATGGAAAAAAGGGAACCTTTCCCCCTAAGGCTTAGAGACCCTTATACCATTTACCAAGCCTTCTTAAAACAGATTTCCTCCAGAATGAAAGGAAAATCTCTCTTATAATGCTATACAGAAAATCTCTCTTATAATGCTGTACAGAAAACAATTTATAAAATCCAAACCCAAAAGTGAACTTAAAACACTAAATTCTCTACATAAATACACAATGCCATCCATGGTCTTAATTTGATTCACCTATTGTTGCTTATATTGTATTTGTTCTATATTTATAGCCTATTGCTCAGTCACACCAAAACACATTTTGTTGTGACTATATTCCTTAGTGTTTTTTTCTACTATGTCTTTGAAAACAAAGAGCTACCTTATTTCCACTTTCTCCTAAAATTCTAAAATTTTAACAGAGTTGCATGGATACAAAGAAAGTCAATGAATGGGCATAAAATGCCTGATTAATTCTTAAAACTGTATATAAATTGTTACATATCTTCATATAAGTGTTCTCAAGAAAGTTTTCTTAAGCTTCTTTAAATTGTTAAAAAGGTCCTGAAACACAAAATCATTATCACTAACTTAAGTTTGCTTATTAAGTTTCAAATCTGTAGAATGTATATTAAGCACATTTTGGTTTAATAAAACTATTTCTTTTTTGTTTGTTTGTTTGTTTTTTGAGACGGAGTCTCGCTCTGTCGTCCAGGCTGGAGTGCAGTGGCGCAATCTGGGCTCACTGCAAGCCCCGCCTCCCGGGTTCACGCCATTCTCCTGCCTCAGCCTCTCTGAGTAGCTGGGACTACAGGCGCCCGCCACCACGCCCGGCTAATTTTTTGTATTTTTAGTAGAGACGGGGTTTCACCGTGGTCTCGATCTCCTGACCTCGTGATCCACCCGCCTCGGCCTCCCAAAGTGCTGGGATTACAAGCGTGAGCCACCACGCCCAGCTAAAACTATTTCTTATCACATTATTCTCAGGTCCAGCATATCACATGATACATGGAAGTGGTTAGTATGTATTCATTGAATGTTAAAATAAACAAACAAACCCCACAGTTTTGGACACTGAAGACTAAATAGGTTAACTCAATTGCTCAAGCTCACTGAAGCCAACATGTGCAAGTTACGACACGCATTTCTGGTCTGATATAATCACCAAATGGGAACATTTAGTGTTCCAAAGTACGAAAAAACACTTGAGACTTCAAGATGTCTATTGTGTTGCTTTCACAAAGAAATATGTGGTCTCTACCTTTTCATCTGCCCGAGTTAGGTTATCCTTTACCTTCACAAATCTCCATCATAGCATAATCTATTGCAACTTGCAGTACAATTTGCTAATCCCCATGGTATAACTACTTCTACCAAGGCTGATTTTCAGCTATTAGTGTGATGTCATGGGACACAGAGTTCAGAAGAAAAGAACAAGGTGGGTTCAATCCAGCTGATAGTAGCTGAGTCTAGTGCATAAGTTCAGTCTTCTTGATTTCCACCAATGGACTGATATGACTTGATTCTTCAGCAGGTTAGTACTTTATTTAGTTCAAAATAGACACTTATGAATTGGGTGAGAGTATAAAGTAGGTAAATTTTGAGGCATATTTCCCATATTTAAAACAAGAAATAATAGAAGGCATATCAGGACATTTAGCTTTAAATATCAATTTTGTGTGTGTGTGTGTGTGTGGTAGGCTTAATTCCAAAGATGTCACAAGATTCTCAACTAGGGCTTATTCATTGAAACACTACTCTAGGCACTACTGTAAAGGGACATTGAAGATGAAAAGATAAATTAACATTTAAAATTAGATAACATTAAAATAGGCAGACTATGCCGACTTACTCAGCTGAGCTCAAAGAAATCACAGGGGCTAGTAAAAGCAGAAAAGGAAAACAGAAGAGTCAACCAGGAATATAAAAAGCATATGAGAGAATTAAGGAGCAATCGATAAGTCTTAAATATGAGCTACCCAGAGGATACAGTCTTTAGAAGAATAATCCTCTTCCAGTGGTCAGCAAGGAAATATAGACCCCAGTGCTAAAACTGCATGAAAATGAATTTGGCCAACCCCCTGAATGAGACTGGAAGTAGATTCCCCCTAGAGTCCCCAGATAAGAGATTCAAATGACTGACACCAAACTCTGACACACAAAATTGTAGGACAATAAATAAGTGTTGTTTTAAGTTGCTAAATTTGTGGTAAATTTGTTGCAGCAGTTACAGAAGAGCAATATAGTGGGTTTGGAGAGACAAAACTTACTGTAATGCCTTTGAAAGTCGTACAGAGAAGTGACGAAGTGAAAAATACATACCTGGATTTCATTAGGGCTGCCAATCCAAGCCTTCAGCAGCAGGAGGAGCAGCTGCATGTAAAACCAAATTTCTTTTTCTTTTATGACGTAGCAATCATGAGTCATTTATGGATAAGGCTGAAGACGAATGTTCCGAGTCCTATAAAAACAAATTCTTTGCTTTTACCAAGCTAATATGTTGCACCTCTCCCCACTCATTTTTTTCCTTTGAAAAATTATTAAACTAATTTCAGTCTTCATTTGTAAATTAAAGTTACTTATCTACCTTGGTTGTTTAAAGAATGACTGTTAAGATTTCTGTTCAGTCCACTGGTCATAGACTGAAACTAAATAAGGTAAAACATATAATGACATGCATAATGAGTGAAACACATGATAATCATCTTAATGTGAGATGGGGAAGGTTGTTTATTTTCTAATCTGATATTTTAAAATATTATGCTTAATTAGATTTTAAATTGCTAATGTGGATCTTATGTTTTGATGCAGATAGATATAAATAAGAAGAGCGATACAAAGACATACACATATTTTGGGTTTTTAGAAGACAAAAAAAGAATCTTATATCCCTTAAAATATATCACCTACCATATACATGGTAATTATTGTAAGTAAAACTTTTATGTTTCAATTAAGATTGCTAAAATTAAAAAATAACTAGGAAAGATTTTATAATAAAGTATGAACCAATCTTTTTTTTTTTTCAAAAAGTAACTTTATAAAGGCGATTAGAGTCAAACGAGCATAAAACCAGAATATCAGATATTCCTATTAAGCAATATTCTTGGAATATTTATTCATAAATATACATTGACAGAAAGATTAACAAGTTGTTATAGGATTTCTGCACTGAAATTCTAGGATGCAGGCTACTGAAGTGATTAAAAAACAAGTACTAGCTTTATTTCCTATTCTCAATAATATTACGATTTAATTAGAGAAGGCTGACTAATGCACATGAGATAATTAGCAAGTAATGAAAAACAGTATGAATTCATATGATAAATGTGGAACCAACTTTATTCAAGAGCACTACTTTATCTAAAACTAATAATATAAACACTCTTTGAAGAAAAAACAACAACAAAAAAATAAAACAGCAAATGACCAAAGGAGAGGAGATATATGTAACTATTATAATTTCAGGCATAAGTAAGTTCTTATCATAGCTTCTTCACTTTGCTTTTAAGTGTCTGAGCCCCTTCTGTTAGAACTAGTATTACAGTAATTACTATTTGTATTCTCTGGACTGTCTTGTTCTGAATGTTCATATGGATTTTTGGGCTTCTGTTTATATAACATTTTACTCTCTCTGAGAAAAAAATAGGTTTCATTACTAAAAAGAAATTTTATGCAATGATTAGGTTTTCAAAAATACTGTTCAATGTTGTCCCCTTGTATTTTCAACAAATTAATCAGCTTCTACTCAAAGAGAGAAGCCTCTATTATTCACATACAATCAGATTAAGTATAATTGTTATGTGACTCTGGAAAGAAACCCACACATCTTTTAGATTGCAGGATATGTAAAACAGGCTCTGATGCTTATTATAATGAATAAAAGACATAGGCAATAATTTGTTTTTAATTTTTGTTTCATAACATGAATGGCTGATGGAAAACATAACATTTCTTTTGGTTTATCAGGGACAAAACAACTATAACAATAATATAATTTTCTTAATTTTAAAAAATCTAATAACAGCTATCCTTACTTTATGGTTTTTCTTCTTACCCATCTTTATTTTTTTGATTTACTCAAGAACTAAATCTATCAAGCACAAGAGACACTCATATCCCTATTTTGGTCTGATTACATTTTAATTATCCCTTGATTCCCTGTTTGCCACAAAATCTGTGAATTATAATTTGGCTTCTCATTTAGTTTTCTCTCTATGGAGAAAATATGCTGACCAGAATAAGTCTGTATTTAGTCTTGTTGGCAGTTGTATTTAATATCAACGCTCCCCCCAATTAACCTTCTGGCACAGAAATTGCTCTATCTTAAATTGGGTTTATACAAGATACTATTATTAAGTTTATTCAATCTTGAGAATTAAAATAATCATATTTTTGGTTTTGTGAATGTAAGAAACAAACATTTGGATATAATAAACTTAAGGGTTTTATTCCAGTCCTGCCAAATAAACAGATGACCCTCTTCTGATGGCACTCCTTTTTCTTGAATTTACATTTTAAACAAAATATAAACTTTTAAAAAAAATTTCCAAACCTGCACCTTCCTAGTCTCTGTTTCAGGAATATTATCGATTTGCTTAAATAATTAGTTACAATGGTTAACTTGATTTCTCTTTTCTATTTAAAACTATATTCAAGGTATTAGCTATGTCAATTATGACATCATAGTTTAGCATTAATTTGTCCATTTCTGTTTGTCTATTCTGCCATCATGCTAATTCATGCCAAAAGCATCTTTCCATTAGAGACTATATCAACATGCTAAGAGGAGTTAAACTTCCATTTTGGTACATACTCATTTTCATTTTCTATACAATTCTGAAAATGTTTCCTTAAAAATTATAGGCATGAGCAGTGGCTCATGCCTATAATTATTACACTTGGGAGGCTGAAGCAGAGGCATTGCTTAAGGCCAGGAATTTGATACAAGACTGGACAAGACCCAGTCTCTACAAAATTAAAAAAAAAAAATTAGCTGGGCATGGTGGCTCACTCCTGTAGTCCTATCTATTAGAGAGGCTGAGGAGGGAGGATCACTTGATTCCAGGAGTTTGAGGCTGCAGTAAGCTAGGATTTTGTCACTGAACTCCAACCTGTGCTACAAAGTAAAACACTGTCTCTAAAAGATAAAATAAAAATGTAACACTTAAAATGATACACTTCTGATTACCCAGTGGTATCTCATTGGAAATTGAATAAAACCCATTCTGCTCAGCACACCTGTTTCGGTCTGTTTTGGCTAGTGTAACAAAACATTATAGACTGAGTGGCATGGAAGCAACAGAAATGTATTTCTCACAGTTTTTCAGACTGGAAAGTCCAAGATTAAGGCACCAGCAGATTCTCTGTTGGGTGAGGGCCTACTTTCTAGCGCATAGATAATGCCTTCTTCTGTGTCTTTACATAAGGAATGAAGTGAGGGATTATTCTAGGGTGTCTTTTATAAGCCCACTAATCCGTGTTCATAAGGATTCCCTTCTCATGACCTAATCATCTTCCAAAATTCTCATCTCCTGATACCATAACCTTGGGTATTAGAATTTTAATGCGTGAATTTTAAGGGGACATAAAGATTCAAATCATAGCAATACTCTAAAAAATACTTCTTTAACTTTGCAAATATGTCTCCTTGCTTAATTTGCATTAGTTTTACTAGATATTTTACTCTTCAAATTGCCAAATATTTTTATAACACAAGGTTTTTGTAATATTCAACCTATCTAGCAGAAATTTCCCTTATAATTTTTAGTTCAGAGGAATAAAATATAATCTATGTTCTGATTGCTTACAATCTAGTAGACATCTGAAACACTAAGATTTCAATGATATAATGGCAAAGATAATACCAGAGGTGTGAGAAGTTGGCTTAGCTAGAGGTGTGAGAGTCTTGCTTATATCTTTGTCCCAAAATTTTCTGATTTCCTTAAGTAGAAGATCTCTGTTCCTGATTTTATTACTACCTACCACATTCCCACATAGGCCTTTAACCCATTGCATGTGGATACTCAGAAGTGTATTTGAGAAAAGGCCGTGAGAGGTGTGAGATACCATGAGAGGTGTGAGAAGTTGGCTATCGAAATGCAGTGTAAAATATCTAATACAGGCCAGGGTAGAGGTCTTCAGTAATTACAAATATATAAGTATAAATAGTACATCAACTATTTCAAATTCTCAAAGCACATCAGCTTTGAGGATTAACAGTTTGTTAAACTTTTTGCTAAGGATTATATTCCTTTATCCAACACACTTTTTTTTCTGGACAGGGTCTTACTCTGGTTGCACAGACTGAAGTGCAGTGGCGTGACCACAGCTCACTGCAGCCTCAACTTCCTAGGCTTAGATGATCCTCCCACCCTAGCCTCCCAAGCAGCTGGGACTACAGGCATGTGCCACCATGCCTGGTTAATTTTTGCATTTTTAGTGGAGACAGGATTTCACAATGTTGCCCAGGCTGGTTTTGAACCCCTGGACCCACCTTGGCCTCCCAAAGTGCTGATATTACAAGCATGAGCCACTTCCCCAGGCCCTTTCTCAAATACACTTCTGAGTAGCCACATGCAATGGGTTAAAGGCCTAGGTGGGAATGTGGTAGGTAGTAATAAAATTAGGAACAGAGATCTATTTAAGGAAATCAGAAAATTTTGAGACAAAGATATAAGCTGAGCAAGACTCTAGAGGAAAATTTGAATTTAATATGATATTGAAATGAGAATTGATGTTATTGTAAGAAAGCCCAGTCTAGAAGTAGTTGACTATATTGGAAACATTGAGATATTTGAAAATGACATCAGTAGCTTGCTAGCATTCTTGGTTTTTCAAAATTAAATAGCAAGTGTTTTGCATCTGGCCAACTCGAATGCTCAGAGACATAAACAGCTCTGTATTAGTTACACACACAATGATAAAAAAGAAAATCCGTCTACCACAAAGGAAGTCACATTCTCATTCTAACAATAGAAACATGCTTGTCAAAATCAGAATAAGATATGATAAAAATAAAAAAGATTACCCAAGTCACAGCCCAGAGAATCACAAAATAAATTTTAGAGGTCTTTAAAATAACTTAAAATATTCCCAAATGGAAAAAAAAATTGGAACAAGTAATTAGGAGAATGCATGTGAGACTACATGACAGAAATCACTGTTAAGCTCATTACCTATAACTTAAGCCATGAGAGTAGAAAGGGTTTCACACAATGAGGAGATGATAAATAGAATCTCTGACTACTCCCAATTTACATACTAATTAAAAACGAGTCACCTGTCAAGAAAAGACCAACATGATGTCAACAAAGGGTTTCAAAAGATTAGTAGAGTAATGGACTGGGGGTAAAGGTAGAGGTTATTCCAAAAATGGAGATATTGGCCAATTAATTAGGCATAATATCAAATACGTTTTAAATAAAAATTGTAAACTAATCACTGTTTTGGGACATGGAAAGTCCTTGGTGACACTAGCAAAAGGCATTTCAAATAAGTGCAAGAACACTTTACCAATATGCCTGATAATTCAGTGGTTAGCCACAAGATTATTGAAGTTGGCATCAGAATATTACTTTTAACATGAATTAACAATTACATATCTCAGCAAAACAGTGATCTTTTTAGTGATTCTTAATTTACTTTCTATGGCCTCTGGCATTTAAATTTTATATAATAAAATCCAAAGATTTATGTCTTTCTAGGCTCCATTTGTTTTTCCCTTTCATTTTACCCTTCTCCTATTCCATTTTTATGCCTCTGCCTCCACCTGTAAAATAGATGAGAAATGTGTTTAAAAAGAAAAAGGCATCTTTAATTAAAGTAATGAGTATATCACGTCTGAAAGTGTTGGTGGCTTCTCCTTGAATGAATATTTCTACTTTTTTTCCTAAAAGACTGGATGATCTATTTTAAAACTAAAATAATATAAATGCAACTAAAAAAATAAGAGGAAACAAAAGATTTGATATAGAAGTATCTGAAAACTTAAAAAACTTTCTACCAAATATTATTTTTCTGACAGTAATCCTGATGGGTGGGGTTATAATTAAATGGAATGCCTAAACTCAATGGTGATGGGGAGAGAAAAGAGTGGCTGAGGACTGGTGGTCAGGGCAACAAAGCTCACAGTATTCAGTGTTTAGAGCAAACATGTTGAAGACAATGACCCTTTCAGAAGGACTGAAGAGTCTATTTTAGTAGAAAGTCAAAGATTTAAAACATTATTATAGCCATTTATTCTTCTTATTTTAAGTAAGAATTCTCCCTTAGCTATTGGACTTTGAAAATGGTTGGATACTAAATAACTGCAAAAAGCTCATCAATGACTATGTATTTACTGATATACTTAGTTACAAATTTGGACATTCCCAGTAGCTTTCTATAATGAAGAAGTGTTGTATAGACAATAGGGGAGAATTCTGTCCATTGTCTTAATTAATTTTTATGCACTGAGTATTTACCCTCAGTATTGCCTTAGTAGAGTTTCTCTATGGGGGCTCCTCCCCATGGCAGGCTTCTGCCATGGCACCCAGGCTTTTTTATGCATCCTCTGAAATCTAGGTAGAAGCTTCCAAGCTTTTTTTATGTCTGCATTATGAACATCTGTAGACTAAACATCACATGGAAACTGTCAAGGCTTATAGTTTGCACCCTCTGGAGAATCAGTCTGAGCAGTATCAGGGACCTTTGAACTATAGCTGGAGCTGAAGCAGTGGGGATGTAGGGAACAGCCTCTGGAGGTAACACATGGCATTGCTGCCTAGAGCCTGACCTATGAAACCATTGTTTCCTCTTAGTCCTCTGGGACTGTGATGGGAGGAAAAGCCTGAGAGGTTTCTGAAATGACTTGAAGGGCTTTTCCCCAT
The DNA here is from genome assembly GCF_028878055.3 of Symphalangus syndactylus. Classification (NCBI taxonomy): domain Eukaryota; kingdom Metazoa; phylum Chordata; class Mammalia; order Primates; family Hylobatidae; genus Symphalangus; species Symphalangus syndactylus. Next base: position 84,227,117 of record NC_072438.2, on the reverse strand, counting down.
TGTCTTGGTTATTAGCACTTGGCTCCCTTTTAGTCATGCTAGTGTCTCTAGTAAGTTGTTGCTCCAAAGCCTTCTTGAATTCTTTTTCTATCACAAGATCAGGCTGCAAATTTTCCAAACATTTATGCTTTGCTTCCTGTTTAAATATAAACTCCAACTTTAAGTCATTCCTATGCTCCCACATCTGATAATGGGCTGTTAGAAGTAACCATGTCACTTCTTGAACATTTTTGCTATTTAGAAATTTCTTCTGCCAGATACCCTAAGTCATCACTCTTATTAAGTTCCATCTTTCATGGATTCTTATGACATGTGGCCAAGTTCTTTGCTAGCATGTAACATGGTACTCTAGTTACCAATAACTTCCTCATTTCCATCTGAGACCTTGTCAGGCTGGTTTTCATGGCCCATATTTCTATCACTATTTACGTCAAACTTACTTAATAAGTCTCTAAGAAATTATAAGCTTTTCTTCATTGTTCTGTCTTCTTCTGAGCCCCCCAAAGTCTCCTAACCTCTGTCTGTTACCCAGTTCTAAAGCTACTTCCACATTTTCAGATATCTTTATAGCAAAGGCCTCTCCTCAGTACCAATGTTTTATATTAGTTCATTTTTGCATTACTCTAAAGGAATAGCTGATGCTGGGTAACTTGTAAAACAGTTTAATTGGCTCCCAGTTATGTAGGCTGTACAGGAATAATAGTGTCAGCATCTGCTTCTTGTGAGGGTCTCAGGAGGCTTACAATCAAGGCAGAAGGTGAAGAGGAGCCACCATGTCCCATGGCAAGAATGGGTGTAAGAAAGAGAGAAGGAAAGTGGTCTGGACTCTTTTAAACAACCAAATCTTATGATAACTAACTGAAAACTCATTTACCACCAAGGGGCTGGTGCTAAACCATTCATAAGGGATCTGCACCTGTGATCCAAGCACCTCCCACCAGACCCCACCTCCAGCATTAGGAATCATATTTCAACCTGTGATTTGGAGGGGACAAACATCCAAACTACATTAACTAGGTAGTAAATTATATTAAGAAACTATTGTTAAATGTAAGTGATAATGGACTTACATTTAGGTTTTTAGAAGTCCTTGGTTTTTAGAAATATGTGAAGAAACATTTGTGAATATAATAGAATATTTAAGGGTTTGTTTTAAAATACTACATCATTGAAGAAAAAAAGGAAGGGATAGATGAAGCAAATGTGGCAAAATACTAATTATTAAAAATAGGTGGCCTAGGTACATTGATTTTCCTATATGTTGTATGTTTTAAACTTTTAAAATTTTTGAAAATTATAAAAATAAATGTTGGTCATGATATATTAAAATGGTTTCAAAACTTATTGATAGTTGAAATCTGTAGTGAAAAAAATTAATATATCAATAATTAGATCGTGAGAGTGAATTCCCTTTTATAACTTCCAACTGTTTTCTCTATTATTTTCTAATATTCTCAGTGAAGTTACATGCCTTACATTTGGAGGTAGCATCACTTTAGTTGTTATTGTACAATTTCTGTTTTAATAATATTTATTTCTGAGACTATTAGAAAACAATGCACATCTATGATAAATAATTTTATTTCAGATATTTGGCACTAAAAATATAACATCATAACCTCTGTAAAAATTCATTTCCACTTGGTCTCAAAATAATATACCACAAATTACTATGAAAAATTGTACCCCGGATTCTATGAAATTATATTTAAAGTAAAAAAAAAATACATTTTATGATGATGTATCAGAACCACTCCACTGAATAAGAAGGCTTATTGGGCAGAATCTGCTCAGCCCTGTTGGGCATTTAATATCCATCTTTATTAATTTTATTCTGCATGTGCACACAAGGTATTCTGCATCAAAGACAGATTTCTTATTTGTTACTTTATAGTAAAAAGATAAGTATGTGTGGCCTCCCTTGTTCAAACATAAGCTCTGGGGCAATGTGATCAGAACAGATAAAAATAATCTGTGACATGAGTTGCCAAGCATTCCATAGATGAGGAATAGAAATAAATAGATATTTTCTGTATCTATAGTGGAAAAAGACAGACATTTCCCTACATCCTACTGGAAGGAAGAAGAAGAGGAGGGAAGAACATTTGCTCCTTTTATAAAAAATGGAAAGGATCCTGGGTTCTCATCATAATCTTTAAAAAATTATTTATTTATTTATTTTAATTAACAATTAAACATTTTATATATTTCTGGTGCACAACACGGTGTTATGATGTATGTATATGTTGTGGGATGACTAAATTAAGCTGATTAACGTACCTGTTACCACACACAGTTAATTATTTTTGTGTGTGTATGGTAAGAACACTTAAAATTCACTCTTGGCAATTTTTAGCTCTCCAATACGTTGTTACTAACTATAATCATCATGTTGCACAATAGATATCCTGAATTAATTACTGCTGTTTAACTGAAATTTTAACCATTATTACCCTCCTTCCTCATCCTCTGGGATCTACCATTCTACTTTCAACTCCTATGAGTCCGGCGTTTTGAGATTCCACATGTAAGTGAGATCATGTGGGTTTTTGTCTTTCTGTCCCTGGCTTATTTCACTAAGCATAATCTCCCCTAAATTCATCCATGTTGTTCAAATGACAATACTTTCTTCTTTTTTTCTATTTTGAGGTTGAATAATATTCCATCATGTATAAATACTACATTTTCTTTATTCATCTATTGATGGACACTTAAGTTGATTTCATATTTTAGCTATTGTGACTATGCTGCAGTGAACATGGGAGTGCAGATGTTTCTTCAAAACATCGATTTCATTTCCTTTGGATATATACCCAGAAGTAGAATTGCTGAATCATAGGGTAGTTCTATTTTTCACTTTTTGAGGATGCTCAATACAGTTTTCAGTAATGGCTGTACTAATTTACATTCTCATCAACAGTGTACAGGTGTTCCGTTTTCTCTACATCCTCACCAATTGTTTCAATCTCTTACGTTTTTTAATAATAGCCATCATAACAAATGTGAGGTGCTATTTCATTGCAGTTTTAATTTGCATTACCTGTGATGAGTGATGTCAGACATTTTTTCATATACTTGTTGATAATTTGTCATCTTAAAAATTTTTTCAGACCCTTTGTCCATGTTATAATAAGGTTATTCACGTGGAACCATGAAAACTCTGAATAGCCAAAGCAAACCTCAGCAAAACAAAGAAACAAACAAAAAACCTAGAGGCTTCATATTGCCTAATTTTAAATCTACTACAAAGCCACAGTAATCAAATGAGTATGGTACTAGGACAGAAACAAACGTATTAACTAGTGGAACAAAATAGAGAATCTAGAAATAAATCCACACATTTATGGTCAATTAATCTTTGGCAAAGGTGCCAATAACACACCAAAGGGATTTGTTTAATAAATTGTATTAAGAAAACTGGATATTCACAGGCAGAAAAATAAAATTGGACCTCTATTTCACCCCACATTGCAGAATCAACTCAAAATTGATTAAAATTTTAAAGATAAATAACATAGAAGAAAATCTTGACATTGGTCTTGGCTAAGATTTATTTTACGTATGATTCCAAAAAGCACAGACAGCAAAATTAGACAACTAAGTCTGAATCTAACTAAGAAGTTTCTACATAACCAGAGAAACAAACAACAGAGAGAAGAGATAATCTATGGATTGGGAGAAAATATTTGCAAACCACACATTTGATAAAGGGCGAATATCCAAAATATATAAGAAACTCAACTCCATAGCAAGAAACTAAACGACCCTGATGCTTTTGAAACGTAAATACTTAAGCAGATGGAGCTCCAGTTTTCCTGGCACCTTCAAGCTTAACCTGGGAATTTAGCTTGAGATCTTTACAGGAGTAGTGAAAAATGTAGAGCAATTGTGTTTCTTCACACCTTCTGTTTCTAAACAAATCATTCCTATCCGTCCTTTTGTAATTCACAGAAATAAAGAAGAAAATATTTTGTATTTGTTTCCCAGCTAATAAGAGGTTTAAAAATCTCTCATTTAAATTTATTTTATTTTTATTGAACGCGTATTTCACTTCTAAGATCTGGGTGAAGCAGACTCTAGAAATAGAAGATATATCATCCCCAGCTCTAGGGCTGTCAAATGTAAGAATCCTGCAAGTGCTATTGTCACAAACTCCATTAGAGTACAATCATGAGACTTATCGAGAGAAAGATACATTTAGAAGCAAGCAAAGAATACAGATTTTTTTCTTATCTTAGAAAGAGTATCCAAAAATAACTGCATATTAAAAGCTGTGCAAAGCAATTGACTTAATCAGCATCCTACACTTTAAAGGGCAAGCTGCTTTGCTTTGGTTGTTCCAGAAACACACTCAGCTGTGACTGATATTTCCAGAGCTAGAAGGATATAAGTGCTTTTGTTTTTAGAATAGTGATTCCTAGTATGTTTGGGCCACAGACTCCTATGGCAGTTAGCTGAAGCTATGGTTCTTTTATTGGAATAATGTTTTAAAATATGTAATGTAAAATGTATAGGAATGCAAAGAAAACAAATTGTGTTAAAATATAGCTATAGAATATAATTAGTTAATAAGAATATATGAAAACTTAAAAATCTGTTATAGACATATAAGCATAATTAAAAGATCCATTGGTAGGTATAATAACTATGAAATTTTGAGTTAATTATGTGCTTGAATATTTCTAGGTATACAAAACTTCTATTATTTAATTTTAAAAATCTGTAATTTCTTCTGATGATGAAGACACAGATACTGTTACAGAAAAAGGGTTCTGATCCAAACCCCAAGAGAGGGTTCTCATGCAAGAAAGAATTCAGAGCGAGTCCGCTGTGCAAAGCAAAAGCAAGTTTATTAAGGCAGTAAAGTGGTGAAAGGACAGCTACTCCACAGACATAGTAGGACATTCCCGAAAGCAAGAGGAGGAATGTATCTGCCTTAGGTATAATGCTTGTATATATGGGGAGATGTGCTCTGCTACGAGGGTTTGTGGTAAAGGATTAATTTTCTTAATTACTATATTTTGCAAAAATCTATATTATTATCTTTAAAGCAAAATTAGGAATGCCTTTGTTCTCCAGATATCGGGATATCTGGCCACTCCCAAGCCTGGGTCTGTTTAGGAAATATTATTAATTTGTCCCCTTCACTGTAGACATCTAGAGGCTAGGAGGACTTAACTTTCTGAGAATGCAGCCCCGCAAGTCTCAGCCTCATTTTCCTAGCCCTCACTCAAAATGGAGTCTCTCTGGTTCGAACGCCTCTGACCATACTACTAATGATTTTGTGGCTTGTTGCCTACAATTATAACTGAAAAAAGTTACAGTTCAGCTGAAATTTGATAAAAAACAGACTGCTTTTTATCCCCTATGCAAGCACATTAAAGAGAATGACAAAAAGGAAACAATTCTAGAAGCTGATTTTGACAATCCTTTCTTGGATCACCTTGTTGCTAGTAAAACATATCTGTGGTCCTCAATGTCACTTTTATAAAGGAAAATATGCTTTAAGTACCCACCATCCATCCAGAAATTAAGTTTTTCTTAAATATTTTTGACACAACTTGTCAGAGTGTATTAGTTTTCTATTGCTGTGTTAAAAAATCACCACAACTTTAGTAAATGAAAAATAACTATTTACAGTTCTTAAAGTTCTTAAGTCAGAAATTCACCACAGAGTGACTAGGTCTTATAGTCAGATATTACGAGCCTGGAATCAAAGTGTTTGCCAAGTCAAGCTCTTGTCAAAGGCTCTCGGAAAAATTCTCCTTCAAGTTCATTCTTCAAACTTTTCAGTAGAATTTTTTGCAGCCATGGAATGAAGTATATATGTCCTGGCTAGTTAGTTAGAGGCCACTCTTAAGCTCCTAGCAGCCATCTGCATTACTAACAAATGACCCTTTCCCTCTGTGCCAGCAACAACTCTTCACTGGTTTCTGCAAGAAGGTAACAAAATCAGGTTATTACTCTGAAAGATGAGTAAGCAGTAGTTTAAAACTGACATAAAAATGACTATATTTGACCCAAACATTTTTTCTTATGTGAGCTATTGGTTAATATAATAATCTTGACAATTTATTTCTACTAGCATAGGTAGCAACAAGTACATATAAAGTTTTGCCTATATTAAGGCTTGCTTTGTAGCCATGTGTTAGAAGTCAGTTTGCCAGTTCTCATGTCTAAAAATAATAAATACTTCTAAAATAGTCTAATTTTATCAGTATAGAAAATATATCTGTCAATAATCTTTTTTTATGAGTTAATTATTTCAGTTTATTCATAAATCTGGTATTTCTATTTAACGGTCACACTGAATATCTAGCACAACAAATTTAGAAAAGAAAGAGACCTACGTTAGAACTAATGTAGTTAAGTAAAACTGCTTATTCTTGCTAATGGCAAAAAAAGACCCAAAAAGCTTCTAGAAAGCAACATAAATTATTATTTATGGATAATTCATAAATATATTGCCATGATACTTTAAGTGATAACACTAATTACCAAAAGAAAATAATTTTGTAAAATATGGAATAAAATTATAATTTTAAACACAGAATCCTCCACTCAAAGTTACAGTAGACAATAAAAGTAGCATAAAAATATTTTCAGACATACAAATTTTTTTCAAAAAGTAGGAGGACAAATATTTTATTTTTAATGAAATTATGATCCATTTGGAAAGTACAATAGTTCTGGACTAGTCTGTACCTAATTATATAGCCAACAATTATAAAGCAAATATTTTACAAATAAAACATTTCACAAATAAAACATTTCAAGAAACACAGGAAACAACAAAAAGTTTGTGAATTTTACTATTGTATAAGACTAACAGCAAATTTTTTTTTTTTTGAGACAGAGTCTTGCTCTGTCGCCCAGGCTGGAGTGTAGTGGTGTGATCTTGGCTCACTGCAAGCTCTGCCTCCCGGGTTCATGCCATTCTCCTGCTTCAGCCTCAGGAGTGGCTGAGACTACAGGTACCCACCACTGCACCTGGCTATTTTTTTGTATTTTTAGTAGAGATGGGGTTTCACTGTGTTAGCCAGGATGGTCTCGATCTCCTGACCTCGTGATCCGCCCACCTCGGCCTCCCAAAGTGCTGGGATTAGAGGCGTGAGCCACCACACCTGGCCCAACAGCAAATTTTCTTAAGAAAAGAACAGTAGCCAAAGGAAACAAGCAAAAGGAACAAGCAGCCAAAGGAAAAAAGGAAAATAAATAGAATGTATCAATATCAAAATGAACGCATATATAAACAAAAATGCACAATCATTTCAAACACTCATGAAATATGTTTTGGATAAATGATGTATCAAAAAATCAGAATTCACTTTTAAAATAAAAATTCACAGGAAATATTTTCTTCTTATAATACCATGTAACTTGTAAATAAGCAAGTTTATTTAGAATATTTATATATATGTTCTTCCCATATTATTGATTTTGTACTGTGAAATGAGACAAATGCCTTTATTTTCTGTAATCCATTCCTATATCTACATCTATATCTATTTTTATATCTATATTATCTATATCTGCATTTATGTCAGATGTATTTGTGTGCATGTATATATATATTATATATATAATATACATATACACTTCTTTACATGTCTGTGTGTATATATACACACACACACACACACACACACAAATATACAATAAATGCCTATGGATATAATAAAAACTCATTGAAAAAACTGATGTATAATTCTCTGCATCAGGAAAGCTCATATATATTGTGTTGGAAAAAAATGTATAAAGGCTTCAGTTTTATTACATATAACTATAGTACCAGCATATGCTCTGGCTTTGTGTTAAATTCTCAGGAATTTGTGGGCATCACTGCTCAATTTTTTGTTTACTCCAATACATAGTGATGGAAGAAAATAAACACAAATGAAGTCGTAGTCATAAACTCACTAAACAACATGCACTTGTGAAAAAGCATTCTTAAACGGAAGTATTTACACCCAGGCAAGGAAAACGCTTGGTAGAAACTCAAAATGGTATGTGGTGTCTTGAGATATATCTTACAAAATGTTTAGGGGTCTGAAAATACTTTTATAATAATTCCACTCAGAATCTACATTAAATATATTCTCTATGTCATGAGGTACTAATTCTAAAAATATTTTTTATAAATTCAAATGTATCGGGGAAATGTACTTGCAAGATGAAGACTGTGAAGTTATTAATATTTACAGGAGGCATTCTATCACCTTTACCAAGCTGAAGAAATGCCATATTTAGTTGTTGTGATAATAAATGTTCCATGAAATAGAGCTACATTATTGTGAGCCAGACTGTTCTAGCTGACTTGAACACAGCCATTGACCTCTATGCTCGAAGATTTCTTCCTCCCTAAGCATCACACATTTTCTGTGAAGGTAATCCATAATTAGGCTATCCAAACTGGAAAAAGAATAAGTACAGCCTGGGAAGGGAGCTTCATGAGATAAAATTTTAAAGGAAAATTACAAAATAACTATTCTCAAGAGAGTCACAATTAAAACCAAATGCAGATGAGGACAGTGGTCTTGTATCTTCTATTTGTCTTCTTTGACCCAGTGCATATTATTTGTATTTACTGTGAATGCATTTCTGTCTTTTGCAAATACATACAAGTTGTATTCATCCATTATACTACTTCTAGTGAAATACCTTATTACAGTTCATCTAAGAATTTCCAAAAAGGATTACTTAATGCTTGTAAAGATTATTAAAACCAATTGAGAAATTGGCATTGAGAGGACAAGTATTAATAAAATGGTGCTTTATATTTAAATTTGAAAATTTTGTAACATTTCCTTACCTGCCTATTTGTGAGGTATTCTTTTCCACATTCTTCTTTTCTTCCTCCTCAAATTCAAACTTTTACTGCCAGTAACAATGAAGTCAGCATTAGTAGTTTATAAATAAAGTATTTTTGTTTTAAAGTTTAATTATGCAGCTTCAAAAAACAATTTCCGTCTGCAAATTATGATTTGGCACATTAAACAGAAATGTAAGCAGATGGCAGAGTGCAGTAATTTTTATTTTCTTGTCATAATTTTGTTTTTAAATTTTAGATGTTTATGAATTTGTTTAATTTCACTAGTTCCCAGAGTGATAAAAATATATTACTTTTAAAAACATGACAAGAATTCCCAAAATGGCATGCATTAACCGAATATTTGGTACAACATCTTTCAATGTTACACTAACAATTATTTTGAAAACAAACATTCTTTTAATTTGGATACATGATCTATTGTAGTATAAGCTTTTTATTAATCGGGGAGGATGTTTACAAATATTTCTGAAGAACATACTAGGAGTGGCATAATATACATTCTCAATTGTATGAAAATGAGTTGAGCATACAAGATAAAGAGCATAAAAGTGGAATAAACTCTTGGATTAATGGAGTAAACCCTGATGCAGGGTCATAGAAAAGAAAGTAAAGCCCAAGATCATGAGCTTGTTTGGTCCAGTGTCCTAAATGAAGCTAGTGCTACTGCACCTCAGATGATCAGACTACCAGCTAGTGGCCTGAAGCACTGCAGATCTTCTGTTATGGTTGAATATGGGTGTCTACCACATCCCCACGCACACACCACAAAATTCATATGTTGAAGTCCTAACCCTCAGGGCGGCTGTATTTTGGAACTGAAGCTAAAGAGAATGTTGTATACATAATATATTTAGAGAAATGCAATGTGAAATTATATCATGAGAGTATTAAATATGCTTAACAATAGATTTATGGTTCCAAAACACAGGTACAATTATTGGTAGCATTATGAGGTGACTTAAAATAAGATGGTAAGATTTCTGGTTATATTATTAATGGAATAGTGTCCAGAACTAAGGAAAATAATAGGAGGTATGCATTCCAGATATTTAAATGTTATGCAAGAACTTAGCACCATTTAGAATTCAGCCTGAGAAAGGTGACCAGAAGGAAGTTACTGGAAACAATGTAATGCACAGCCTAATGGTACTGGGAGTACTTTAGGTGGAAGTGGGGTTCTCCAATCTCTGAAAATTCTCATCCAGCAGCTGACAGGAAGTGAAGGTGTGACTTGCACTACTGAAAACTTGATTGTAAATATAACTTCATACGTTTCTTCAGAGTCTAGGTTTTGTAATCTACAACAGGAATCCAGTTTGTAAAGGCAACCATTTTCTACTTCTAAAACATCCATCTTTTGGGCAATATATAATCGTAGTTTTTCTAAGATAGATATATTTTGAGCCTCAAACATATCATTGAAGACATAATTTATTTTATGTATGTGTGTGAAAAACACAAGTATGATAATAAACACATGTAGAAAATCTAGGCATAATCTGAAAAACATATTTGTTTTGGCCTCTAATTAATTCTAGATAATTTTCTTATCTTTCGAACACTTCACTGGTAAAGTAGAAACAATAATATACAGCATCCTTCCAGAAAGATTTAAATAAATAAGTTTTTGCCTTTTTCCATGGTTTTAATATATTCTTTTTGTTTTAATAGGTATAAATTGTAATGTTTCCTCTGTATTTGAGTGAGTTATTAATAGATAAAATAGTGCATAAACACATGAAAATGATAATTCAAATAAAACAACTTAAAACTAGCAAGATGAACAGAGCAAGGCTAAACATCAAATCAGTATTCCATATACTAATGAACTTATTTATTTGAAGAGTAGAATAGTTCTCGAATGTATTTGTTTGTTTTTGGATAGTGAAAAATTAGTGTCATACTTGAAGCAGAAGTCAATTATTTTGAAGCAATCATGTTTAAAGATTTATTAAAATCTACTCTACTAAGTGGTATGAAGCTATACAAAGTTGCTTGGTGACAAGGTCATCTCTAAATAAATATCAACTGACATGATTGGTAAAAGGAGACAAAATTATATACATTTTAAAAGACAGATTTATATGGCTTGGAAGTAAATGCAATAGCTGAATGTTTATATTAATTTTAATGCAAAATTAATATGAATTTATGAACATTTGAAAGTTCTCTCTTTATAGAAAAATACAATCTAAGTGAATGACTCAGTTACTTTGTTGAGAGTTAATTTTATTCTTACATTTTAAACTAACATCCCTAAATTACTCAATGGAAAAGTAAATTGATGGTAAAAAATTAATTTCCACTTAAAAAATCTGCATGGGTATAAATCACTACAACTTGGGGGAGGTTGAAAAATGAGAGTATTAACAAAACTTCATGTTCAACAAACAAACATCCTCACAAATCCAAGTCACTGCCACATATTTACCCATCATTAGCCATAATCTACTTCAGATGATGATGATAAATGAACCAAGAAACTGGAGCCCTGAACAATACCTACCAACCATTGAAAAATGCAGAGTGAGGTTCCTGCCCTGATATTGCTATTTAACCCCGACAGGGCCTCATTTAACTGTTTCCTTCTCTAATATCACAGGTTTCCTCTATTAATGGGGATGCCTTTCCTGTAAGCTAACAGCTTCATCACCATTTTAATACTAATCTTTTCATTTAAGAAATTGATATTGATACACAGTAATATGCTTCATCAAGGAAAAATTTACAAACAAATTATATACATAGATTAGCCATAAGAAAATATTTGAGATATGTTGTTTCTTTTTTCCGTATATTACTATACATATCAGTTCAAAAGTTTTAAAGACATTGTAAAAATTATTAAAAGTCCATTTTGCAGCCTTCTAAGCTGTAGACACCAGATTCTACCTTTAAAAGTTTTATGTTTCTTACTGTGACCAAAAAGGCTTAAGATGACCTCCCTTGGGATACTAGATCCCTTGAAAAAAAGTCTCCTTTGCTTTGTGGCTCAGTAAGTTCAGTTATGATAGTTTATAATTATGAGACTTAAATACAACCAGGTGGCTTAAATTATATTCACAGATTTTTATGGTAAATTTCACTCTTTCCATTTATGGCCACAATACTTAATATTCTGATTACATAAAATTCTCTTTATCATCCTATCTTCTGATGTTTTTGAATATGGTGTTTAGATTGCTTTCCGGCTTATTTGTTAATCTTTGTTAACTCTTTGAAGCAATCTTTTTTCTAGAAGTGCATTACATTGTTATTATTGCCCTGAATTGTTTCACCAACCCTACTTCCTCTTTTTTTTTTTTTTTTTCCGGTTTTGTGATCATAGCTCACTGCAGCCTGGGCTCAAGTAATCCTCCCACCTCAGCCTCCTAATCAGCTGAGACTACAGTCATGCGTCACCATACTCAGCTGATTTTTAATTTAATTTTATTTTTTGTATAGATGAGTTCTTGCTCTGATGCCCAGGCTGGTCTCGAATTCCTTGCCTCAAGCAATCCTTCCATCTCGGCCTCCCAAAGTGCTGGAATTACAGATGTAAGGGAGATGGCTGTGCTTTAGTCAAGAGTAGGCCAAGGCGGCTTTCTGGCACAGCGTGACTCAGCAGGTTTCGAGCACAGGCACACAACTCCACACATTAGGTAAACACCCCACGTGAGGCGCATTAGGTGATGACCCACATGAGCTCATGCTTGGCTCGGAGCCACTATTGTCTGTAAAAGGTATAAATACCCTGCTGATGCTGTACATACAACTTACGCCCACGGCTCAGGCCCCAGATTTGCTGGTGCCCAGAGAAAGTAATAGCCATGTGGAAACTGTCTATGATTCCTTGAGTGTTTTCCCAGTTACCTGCCGCTTGTCCACCCACTCCCCTCGGTCCTCAGTTTGGGCTGGAACCGACACTTGACATAACTATTGGCATCATGAACAGGATCCCAAGCTATGCTGCTCAGATGGGCTCCAGTGGAACCTGGGTGGCGGTAGCTGGGTCCCCTGTGAGCATGGAAAAGGCGCTGAAGCAGCTGGAAGCACAGAGCATGGCGAAGCAATGAGCCTTTGCCGGCAGAGTTGGATGGGCATTTTTGACTGTGCTACAAGCAGTACACGCCCAGTCCCTGGGATGCAGCAGAAGTAAGGGCCATCCAGACACAGGTGGGGCGCCTGGAGGCCCAGCTGCACAGCTCAGAAAAAGAGTTAGAAGCTGCTGTGCACGGGGACCTTCTCTTCAGGCATAGGCAGGGCCCCCGAGGCCTGGCTACAGAGCTTGGAAAAGGAATTAGAGGCTGCTGTGAATGCAGGTCTTGGTCTGTCGTCTCAGCTGGAGACCCCCACTAGGTCTGATACCAAGGAGGCCGTCCGCAGGACCGAGGGGTCTGTGCCGTAAAGGAGGGGAAGATGCCCTGCCCGCATCTTCCTCTCACAGGAGAAAAGGGAGCCCCAATGAGTGACACGCTCAGGATGTGGATAGATTTGATTTTGGCCAGGGTTGACAGAAAGAAAATTGATAAACAGCCCAATGAAGTACTCTTAACTTTGTGCAGACAGTTGTCTCTGGAGCAGCAATTTCAGAAAATGTCCAACGGGAAGGACATTGCTGCTCAACCCAGGCCCTCCCTGGTGCTCCAGCTCAAAGACTGCGTGCTGCAGCCAGTCGAGGGTGTAAAGCCTTTTCTGTTTAATGAGAGAACTGGCTGAGGTGCCCAGCTTGGGGGGACACCGGATGACTGGAGGCCACATGTTGACTTAGCAATCCACTAGTCCCTGTACCTGGATACGTTTCCAGGCAAGGCTTCATAGACAGTTGTGAAGACCCGTCAGTGAAAGTGAAACCTGTATCTTTGCACCGTGGCATCACTGGCTGCTTGGCTCCCCGCTTATGCACTGTGTATGTCTCTCCCATACGTGAGTACATTTTGGGGGTGGACATTTTACATAGTTTGGCAGATGTCCCATCTATCACAGATTTGATGGACCGCTTGATGACAGAATTGGGACAATATCACTCTGTGGTGGACTTGCATAATGCATTCTTTTCCAGAAAGCCAGGAGCAGTTTGCCTTCATAGGAGGGCAACGGTGGACTTTTACAGTGTTGCTGCAGGGCTATATGCATAGCCTAACCATGTGTCATGGTCTTGTTAATGATATTATGCTGACCCCTGATTCTCTTGCAGATTTAGAACTGGCCATGTTCCCCTTTCCTAGAATTAAAATGGTGCAGCTGAGACTGCCTCTTTGGGAGCCAAATGGACTATTAAGCAGGTACAAGCCCTATGCGTAGTTGACAAGGTTCGCCCATTTGAGCTGAATGTGCATGTGACCACAGATGGTTTCGGTTGGGGCCCGTGGCAGCTCACAGAGTGCTTGAGAATGCCAGTAGGATTTTGGTTCCAACTATGGAAGGGAGCTGAGCTCTGATATTCCTTGACAGAGAAACAGCTAGCAGCTGTATATGCTGCCCTTCAGGCCCATGAGAGGAGGGCAGGACAAGCTACAGTCATCATGTGGATGACTTACCCAATAGTGGGATGGGTGCATTCATGGATAATTACCCTCCAGACTGAGAAAGCAGTTAGTTATTGCATATGCTGCCCTTCAGGCTCATGAGAGCATGCTAGGATGGACTATAGTCATCATGCAGATGACTTAATAACAGGGTGGATACGTTCATGGGTAATGACTCCCTAGACTGGGATGGCACAGACATCCACTTTAATGAAGTGGGGCGCCTACTTAGAGCAGTGGTAGTTAACTGCTCTAAATTAACTACTCTAAGTGACCTGAGTAGTAGCTCAGATCAGAGTGTAACTAAAAATACAAAGATTATGCAAGAAAATACATTCAAAAGACAAGGGGCCAACAGAAAATTGCACTTATATTACAGACAAAATTCTGATGTTCTTAAACATATAAAACAAATACAGAAAAAAGAAAAAATGACAAATTTGTTAACATGATACAGTCAGTTGAATAACACAAATAATTTGTGCTATGTGAGCTTAAGTAGAGAAATTTTATAGTGTCTTTGGTTAACAAAGTTTAGAAGTTGGAACTTGAGCTTAATATTGAGACCAAATCATACAATTTTTTTTAGTTTGAATGAGAGAAAAAATGGGTAGAGAGAGAGAGACAGAGACAGAGACAAACAGAAACAAAGACAGACATTAGAGATATTAATATTTATCATAGAGGTGATTTTTCCAGGTAAATATTGATAATGAGATATGATCAAATTTTGTTGAAAGGTTTTATAATGCATGAATTACAGAAGGGTTTGGAGAAAATATTGGAATGACAGCTGTATTCGTTTCCTATTGCCGCTTTATTAAATTCCTATTGCCACAAATTACCACAAATTTAGTGGCTTAAAAAACACTCATCTTACAGATCTGGATATCTGAAGTTTAAAATGCATTTTACTGACTAAAATCAAGGAGTCTGAGGGTTGTGTTTCATCTGGAGACCCTGGAAGAAAATCTGTTCTGTTGAAATTTCCAATTGACAGATGCAGTTCATATTCTTTAGCTTTTAGTTCCATTCCACCATATTTAAAGTAAAAAACATTCGAGCGAGTCTTTCTGATAACGTCATCTCTTCAATTCTCTCTTCTGCCTCCTATTCCCATTTCTAAAAACCTTTGTGATAACACTGGACTCACCCAGATAATCTAGGGTAACCTTTCTTCTCAGAGCCAGCTGATTTGCAACCTCAATTTTTTTGTAACCTTAATTCTCATTAGCCTGAAAGCTAACATATTCACTGGTCCAATTCTGGGAATTAGAACGTGGTTATAATTGTTGGGGTGAGCATTAGGCTTTCTAACACAGAAGCCCAAAATAACCATAAGAAAAGATATCTAGCTTTGTCAGAAAATGTAATAGTGTTAAATAATCTCTTTTCTTCAAAAAGACGCCTGTGACAGCCAAATTTACCTTAATGATTTAAGGAGTGGATACTTTTTGTATGTTGCATACAAATATAAATGGGATTTAAGTATAGTTTCCCTATTATAATTTCCACCAAATTGAATATAGTATTTTCCAACATTTCATAAATTTGAATAGAAAAAAATAGCAAATAGGACTGACTATAATGCCAACCTGTTCATTGCTATAACCAGATGTTTGCAGAGTGAGTGATGAACATAAAATAAAGAGGGAAAACCCGTGATAGCTACTATGATGTTAGCTGTAAGATTTTCATAGATAGCTTTCAGAAGATGCTCATTTCTATTCCTAGATTTGCAAGAGTATTTAAAATGAGTGGATGTCAAATTTTGCCAAAAGCTTTTTCTGAATGTATTTCCATGATCATATACTTTTAATTATTTCTGTTGATATAGTACATTTTATTTATTGATTTTAGAATATTGAATCAGACTTGCATTCCTGGGATAAAGCCCACTTGGTATAACATATTATTTTTTGTATATAGTGCTGTTTTAAATTTTCTAATATTTTGTTGAGAATTTGTATGTCAATCATCATGAAAGATACCGGTGTGCAGATTTTTTTTTCTTTTTGTAATATCTGTGTTAGGTTTGATACTGGGGTAATATAGGCCCCCTATAATCGGTTGGAAAATATTTTTCTCATCTTTTATTTTCTAGAAAAGATTTCTGGAATTGGCATTATTTCTTCTTTAAGTGTTTGATAAAATTCACAAGTAAAACCATCTGGAGTTTTGTTTTTTTTTATTTGAAGGTTTTTATCTTATAATTTTTTAATAGATATAGGCAGTTCAAGTTACCTATTTCTTCTTAAGTAGATTGTGGTAGTTTGTACATCTTAAATAACTTTTGCATGTCATCTGAAATTTATTTGTGGGCATGGGCCTGTTGTGATACTTCTCAATTAGACTTTTAATGCCTGAGCAATCAGTAGTGATAACCCATTTTTTTATTAAAAATTTATGCCAATGTACATACTGCTGTTGTTGGATAAACTATTATATAAGCATCAATTAGGTCAATTTCTTGGATTATGTTGTTCAAGTTTCTTATAACTTTATTGATTGCATTCTAATTGTTTTTCAATATTGAGAAAATGTTATTGGAATCTCTGAAAATAATTATGAATGTATTTATTGCTTCTTGCAGTTTTATAGGTTTTACTTTATATACTTTGCAGCTTTTATGTAAGTGCACAGTTGCGTAGGATCCTATGTCATTTTAATGAGTTGTCCCCTTTAGTATTATGAAAGGACCCCTCTTACTCCTGGCAATAAATGTTTTGCTTGGAAATCTGCATAACAATGTTTATGTGGGCACTCCAATTTATTTTGCTTTGGATTAACATGGTATATTTTTTAAATTCCCTTATTTTAACTCATTTGTGTATTCATATTTAAGCAGTATTGAGATTTTATCCTGCTTAAATATGACCTGCTCAGGGCAAAAAAATGGGAGCTAGAGACAGAGGAACTGCCACTGAAGTAACTAAACTTCACAAATTATGCTAATACCACCCATGGATTCTAAAAGAAGACATGAGAATCTCCTGGGTGAGAGAAAAAATGGCTTTATTACTCACAGCGAAAGCAGAAGCAGAAGCATCAGCAGTGTTGTGCTGTTTCCCTGAGCACCAAATCTCACAGGATAACACAGAGGGACAGACAGGCAGAGTGTGCATTCCCAGTGGGGTGTATTAGAGGAGGGAAAACCTGGGCTTAGGGAATCTTCTAGTTTTGTAGCAAGGAGTAAGCAAGCTTGTTCTTTATCTGAAGGAAGATCGGGGATAGTACAAGACTTGCAATGTGTGATCTCACTTTTCAGGATTGCCAGTTGCATAAACAATCCTGAGACGTGTCTCAGATTAACGAAGACCCAAAGATCTGGGCTTGGGAATACTCAGCTAGATAACTATAAGTAACAACTGACTTCCGAAAGCAGCATCGATTAGATCTTAGATTTTCATCCAAGCTGATTATTTTGGTCTTTTGAACTTTATTATCATTTACATTTAATATGCTTATTGATAAGTTTGAGTTTAATATATAGTCTTGCTATTTGTTTTCTATTTTTCTCATTTGTTCTTTGTTCTCCTTTCCCTCTTTTTCTCTATTTTTTATTTTAGGTAGTCTATTTATTATATTATGTATTTACTTTTTTGGGTTATTAGATGTAGTTGTTATTTTATTAATTGCTTTAGAGCTGTGAAACTCTTTAGCTCATCACATTCTACCTTCAAGTAATATACTGATACAGCTTCGATGACGGGAGGAACAGCAGGGTCCTTGGTCTCCCATCGATTTAGATAAAATGACATGGACACACGTGGAATGGTTTTAAGGAATGAAGAGTTTAGTAGGCAAGAAAGAAGGAAGAAGCTCCCCCATACAGAGACAGAGGGAGGGCGGCTCCAAGCTGAGAAAGGAAACCTCAAGTATGGCAGAAAACAGCCAGTTATATGAGGAGGCTGGAGGAGGCAGTGTCTGATTTGCCTAGGGCTCAGGGGATTTGTTTGAGCAGGCATGTCATTCATATAGCCCAAGAAAAACCTGGCCCTCCCACCCTAGCCTTTTAATATGCAAATCCATAAGTGGGGATGGCCCTGTTGCCAGGCACATGTTGGGGCAAGGGGAAGACAGAGGGAATCGCCATGTTTGGGTGGACCCAGTTTCTAATGGATTACATTTGCATATCAAAGCTTGCCAGCCCAGCTCTAAGAGCCGGGGCTTTCTTGCTAGACAAGAAACATTTCTGGGGCTGCATTAAAAGAAACAAAAATTTCCCAAGGACCCGTTTTCCTCTCTACCTGCCTAAAATAATTTCTTAATAACTACTATAACAATAACACTTTATGTACACTCCAGGTGTATTAAAGAACCTTATGGCAGGATTGTTTCCTTCCAGGCCTTTTTGCTATTTTTGTTATAAATCTCACTACTATATGTGTTATGGATACCACATTACAATGTTAGTTTTACTTGGAATAGTTGATTATTTTCTGAAGAAATTTAAACAATAAGAAAAGTCTTTTAATTACCTATATAGTTACCATTTCCAGTACTTCATGAATTTAGATAGATCCACAATTGCATCTAGTATAATTATCTTCCTACTTGGAGAATTTTCTTTAACATTTCATGCAGTGCAACCCTCATAATTATACTTTTTTTAGGTTTTATTTTTCTATAAAAGCCTTTATTTTATCTCCATGTAGAAAACCAATTTTGCTGGATACAAAAAAAGTCTAGGCTGATAATTTATTTCTTTCATTACTTTAAAGAAATGGCTCACCTGTCTTCTAGTCTGAATTGTTTCTGACAAAAATCTGTTAACATGTTTATACCTTTTTTCCAGTGTGTATACTGGCTTTTTAAAATTTTTTTAGTCTGGCTGTGTTTATGCTTTTTTATGGCTGGTTTAAAGTAATTTGATTAAGATGTGCCTTAGTATAATTTTCTTAATGTTTTTTATTCATGAGGTTTGTTGAAAATTTCATATTAATGAGTTTCTGTCTGTTATTAGATATGAATAAGAGTGTGGCCATTCTTTCTTCAATTATTTTTTTCATTTTTCCATTCCTTCTCATTTGGGGCTGTAAGTTGCATTAATGTAATATTTTGCCATTTGACATTTTTCCATAGCTCCCTGGAGCTCTGTAATTTTTAAACCTTTTTTTTGCCCCCCATATATGTTTTATTTTGAATAATTTCTATGGCTATGTTTTCAGGTTCACGAATCTTTGCTTCAAACTTTTCTGTTTGGACATTTACCTCATCCAGTTTATTTTTTATTCCAGATGTTGAAGGTTTTATCTCCAGAAATTTGTTTTGCATATTTTTAATAGCTTCTATGTCTCTTCTTAAACTTTTCAGTGTTTCCTCTAACTTCTTGAACACATGGAATACAAGTGTTGTAATTACCAATTTCATCCTTGATGTCATTTCTGCATCCATTTTGATTGTTGACATTCTCCTCACTGTAGTCTACATTCTGCTTCTTTTCAAGTCGGCTATTTTTTAATATAAATTTCACTTATTTTACCCTGGTATAAAACTTCATTCTTAACCTTTGTTCATATTGCTTTTTATTTTATAAAAGTTTACATTTAAATTCAAATTAGTTTCATACTCATTTTATCTTTAATTTTTCATGTCTAGCTTAAAAATATAATTTTGATTCCATTTCAAAAGCATTTTCTAAATTCTCTTTTAACACATTTGTTATTTTATCTTGATTGAATATCTTTTCCTTCTTGATGTGTGGGGGTCATGAAAATGTGCCTCACAGAGCTAGGAATCCAGAGCCATGCTTGCATGAAGGCCATATCTTTCCCCAACGGCTCCAGACCAACGATGGATTATAAGGGGCTTATAAAGGGAGTCCCAAGTTTGGACCCTTGTAGGACTTTTAACGGCCTTGCTAGGAAATATATATATAGTTGAGAGGCAACTCCTTCTTTGTTTATTATTGTAAATAGCACTTCAGTTATTTTTGCATATGTCCTTTTGATAAGAATTTCAGAAAATATATTTCAAATTTCATGAAAATCTTATGAGCATTTTAGTTACGACAATATTGAAATAATGGATTCATCTCACTTATCCAAAATATATTATAGTTATCCTTTTCCATATCCTGTAATAAAGTGGTACATTTTTCTCAGTATTGATCATACACATTTCTTTTTACTTGTATTAATATATAGTAAAGATTGTTTCAATGTTAATATTAGCCAGTGGATATTAGTAATTATAGCTGCTATTCAGCAAAGTACTTTTCCTAATGAAGAAAGAAATACAACTTTAGAAACATAAGCTGGAAATGAAGCAAATGTTGAACATAGTTTAAAGAAAGATAAGTACATGTTTAAAATTGAACACGGTTTAAAGAAAGATAAGTAAATATTTAAAATTATCTTTAAAAGTGATCTAGTTACCAGATCAATACAAAATCAATAGTATTTTTAAAGGTTAAAGACAAAAATCCTTTCTGGTTCCTAAAAGAAAAGATTTTTTCTAGATATTCTCAAATACTACATTACTTGAATGAATTTATGGCAAACCTTAATATCAAACCCATGCAATGAATATATAGAACTTAGGAAGATAAGTAAGACACATTAACTTTTGAGAAAATTTACATTTTTACATCCATTGCTCATTATCCAGTCTGCCAGGGTGGAGGTGAGGTCTTTTGTCTGTTTGTTTGTTTTTTTTTTTTTGATACAAAGTCTCACTGTTGCCCAGGGTGGAGTATAGTTATCTCTGCTCACTCCAACCTCCACCTCCTGGGCTCAAGCGATTCTCCTGGCTCAGCCTCCCAAGTAGCTGAGACTATAGGTGCACACCACCACGCCTAGCTAATTTTTGCATTTTTAGTAGAGACAAGGTTTTGCCATGTTGTCCAGGCTGGTCTCGAATCCCTGACCTCAAGTGATCCACCTGCCTTTGCCTCCCAAAGTGCTAGGATTAGAGGCCTGAGCCACTACACGCAGCTGGGGGTGAGGTCTTGAAGTGCTTCATCTCTTTGGTACATTCCAGAAGAATAACCGGGCATGTGGAGCTTACCCTTACCTACATTTTGTGGGGAGCAAATCCATCCACGTGGAGAATCAGTTTGTATTGTCTCCATCATGGCTTCTGTCTTACCTGGCTACACCTTCCTTCTGAGGTAGAATAGGTAGTCAAGGAAGTAATGTCCTCAGGACATGGCAACCAAGGTGACTGCACCATCAACGCGATAAGCCCCAGCATTCACATGGTACTCAAACTCATTTAGGCTAAGCTATCTCCAGTAGGGAATTTCCCCTGGAAAGAAGATGTGCATTTTAATTTTATCTGTCCTCAGGCTGACCCTTTGCTCATTGTAATGTTAAAAACAGACCCCTGGGTAGAGATTTAAGATGCGAATGAGACATGTTATGTATAAACAAGCATGTACAGCTACTGCTCATGTCACACCCAGAGGACCACCCAGAATACTAGTAAGACCTCTTCTAACCCCATTATGACTAATCATGTAAGACTCCTATAAAGGGAGTTTCCCCAGTAATAGTTAACACTGTCTCATCTTTATGAGCAGCCTGCTCTGAACCATCTCTGAGGGAGTAATCTTTTCTGTACCTAATGTTCAGAGTTGCTTTCTCCTTTGCAATAAATTGTTCTATGCTGCAGCTCCTTTGCTCTGTGTCTCCTGTTTAAATTCTTTTAAACTAAGGAGGCAAGATCCGAGCTTTCACAACAACTGTCAACACTTTCATATGGAGAAGCTTGTCCATAACTAGTAAAACATGTAATTGAGTAGTCAAGCTTTATCCTGGGATTCAGAGAGAAACCCATTTGAACTTCATACTGAGCTATGTCCTCCAACCTCAATGATGAATGCCTTCATCATTGTGTGTGTTTGGATGGTAGGTAGAATCAACCAGGTAGGAAAAGATTCCATCTCTTAAGAAATGATAAAGATCTTTTTACATTTCTGTGTTTGTCATTCAATTGCAGAATGCTAATGAATCTCTTGTGTAATTTTAAAAAACACAAAAAATTAAATCTGCAATATAAAATATACCTTGTAGTAGCTAGGAAAAAAAATCCATCTCAAAATCTTTTTTGTTAGGGAAGACTTTCAATCTGTATTCTAGGCAGGTAGAAGAGTCAGAAACAAGGGGCAGATAAAAGTGAAGGGTAAATAGTAAAATCTTGGGTCTTTAATACCCTCAGATGACCCAGACAAAAACTACTTCATAGTTATTATGGTTATGGATTAATGCTATTGCACAGGACACTCCATGTAGTCTAGGAAGGTGTGCTTTACAGTTCCTGTCATTACAGCAGAGGAATGAGTAACAAGTGAGTGTTCAGTAACCAATCTACAGGGTCTGCCGCAAAGTTCTTAGGAAATCTGTAAATTTAGGGAAAGGTAGAGTTAATGTAGGCTTCCTACAGAGGGGTTTTCACAAAGTCCTTCTTCTATCTCTGCTTCCTCTAATCTAATTTTAAGCTAGAATCTGATATTGTAAGGATGAAAAAAAAGATAAATACTTTCTCTTATATTTAGGGTAATCTGATCATTAACAGAGTAGATAACTTGATTTTAAGAAATTCAAATATACAACTTTGTTCTGCAATATGTTACGAAATACATTGTGGTAGTATTTGAGAAGGTGTAAGAGGTTAAAATCTACATTTAAATTTTAACACATGCAAATTTAGACCTATGCAAATGAGATTATTAGATTAGTGTTAGAAAATTTAAAACGTTCTATTTAACTATGTTAATCCTATTAAATTAAAGGTTTAGAGCAATACTTGTGATTTAATATTAGCTCTGAGAACAACCTGTTTGAAGTACAAGTTTGGCATTTGGGCATATTGAACTAAAAATCACGCATTGCAGAAAATTTTGAAGAAGGTAGCTTCATTTTCCTTTCCTGTTACCGTATATTATTTTATATTCTGTTGCCATATATACCATTTATATTCTGTCACTTCATTTTCTCAGCTCCCTCACTGCCAGTGTTGCCCTACTCGCTAGAAAAGAAATGAAAAAACTAATTTGCAGTGGAATAATAATTAGCAGTTAGGATGATCTTGGCAGAAAATTAAAGAAAGCTGAACTGAAACTTCCTTATAAAACAAGGATCTAAATGAGTTTATGTAATAGGAAGTCCAGATACTGAGCAGCCTTCAAATATTCCCTGGTTCAAACTTTTACTTGTTGTTTCTGTTGCCTTATATATTTTTGCTCCAACCTTGTGCAAAATGTATTACTTAAAGTGTTTTCAGGTTTCACACGTAGACCAAATAACATTCACAAAAAGAGGGATTCTGTATTCCTGGTTTTTTTTTTTTTTTCCATAGGAGAAAGGACATATTTCTTAAAACCACAGAAAACTTTTCCTTATTCTCATCAGTTACTATCAGTCATAAGCTCTTCCACATTCAACCAATGACTATAATATAAGATTTCCATGCTGGTCTCATCAATCAGAATATGCCCCTGGAACTGGCTAAGGGACCACCTTCTGTGAGTCATGTATAGAGGGGTAGACAAAAAATCAGCAACCTATTTGAAAGGAATGAGTCAGTAAATGTTCATTGAGTAGGCAACCAATTGGAACAGTGATATAACTTAGCAGAATAATTTAATTTTCTAAAAGAACAGTAACATAGTTGCATATATTAACAAAGGGGGGAATGTTGCTGTTAATAGACATTGGGGACAGATTGATTTTCTAGGGTCTTTCACATCACTCCATGAGGGAAACTCTGTATGATATCCTCAAGTACAATAAATATCTTTCATGTTATATAATGACTGCAACTTCATTTAAACACGCAAAGGAGAACAACCATATTTAAGTGGATAAAACTGATATTTTAAATAATATTTTAGAAGATTGTTATGCTTAAAAACAGAAAATTGTGATAGAGATTAACATCAATTACATGGATTATCTATATTCTATATGCTGGAATCATTACTTTTTAAAATTCCGTAGTTACATTTTGTTCTGATTATGGCATATTATGAACTTCTGTTTAACAAACCTATTGTGTTAAACATTATTAAATGGCTAAAAGGTGGAAGTGTTTATTTGTTAAATGTTAACTACTCAGAATGTACCAGTGTATTGTCTGTAGCAAGAACTCTAAACATTTATTTGGTGAATAAGTGAATGAACATACCATTTACCGAGAGCTTCCTATATGCCAAAAACTTGCTGTCATTTATTTAATATTAACAATAATATTGCAAGACTGATGACTACAGATAGATTATTTATGTCAAGTAATTTTCTCTGAAAACAAACACTAACTGAAAGCCCATTTTCTTCATGGAGTGTTTTCATTTGGGTTGATGATTGGTATTAAAAGAAACAAATGAGGTACCTACCTGTTTATAAGGGACACCATCAACAAAAATTGTTGAAAATAATGGTTGAAAGAACAGTTGTTTGCCATTAAACAGAAGTTTTTCTCAACAGGCACAATTGCATTTCTCAATTAGTTCACATGTAGTTGGTATAACCAATAGCCTGATTAAGAAAAGGCAACATAACTCACCCCATCTTTTTTTTTTTTTTGAGACGGAGTTTTGCTCTTGTTGCCGAGGCTGGAGTGCAACGGCACTATCTCGGCTCACTGCAACCTCCATGTCCCAGGTTCAAGCATTTCTCCTGCCTCAGCCTCCTGAGTAGCTGGGATTACAGGCATGTGCCACCATGCCCAGCTAATTTTGTATATTTAGTGGAGATGGGGTTTCTCCATGTTGAGGCTGGTCTCAAACTCCTGACCTTAGGTGATCTGCCTGCCTCGGCCTCCCAAAGTGCTGGGATTACAGGCATGAGCCACCGTGCCCGGCCCATAACTCCCTTTTTATCTTTACATGAAAGAAGTCTTAATATGACTAATAATATATGAATCCAATAACTATAGCTGAGACAGTGGCTTCACTTCTTCAACCACTTGAGTATTTGAACTGGTTTAAATTGTCATGGATATGCAATGTAAGTTATTTACACTAAATCTGAAGTGACCCCAATCTCTATAATAGAAACAAGGCATCTCATATATCTTTGTATGAAAGCTATACCACTGTGTGCTATGTAATATTTTACTGTTGAAATCTAAAGCCAACTACACTTAAAGCATCTTTCATTTATCTTCTTCTTCTTTTTTTTAAATTAATGTAGCCTATGATCTATAAAAGGCAAGAAATCTCATTTGAATAGAGCAAAAGGATTAGTCATTACTCATTCATAGAAAATTTTAAGGATTCGGATATGCCGATGATAGATGGATAGACTGCTGAGAAACCATTTGAGATATCTGTGATTAGACAGGTCCCAACTCCTATTAGTGAGTGTTGCATTGCTCTGTTGCAGAGAGGAGGCAGCTGTCTTCCTCACTTTTTCCGGCGGTGCTGCTTGCTTTAACTAATCCTGTAACATTTTAGACAAGCAAATCAGGAAGGACTTTGTGGACAGATGGCAATGCTGCCTACGCATTCTTATTTACATGCAACCTTGGTTTGTAACTGTACTTGAGCCATATGCGGGGGGTTTTACATTCCCTTTGGACTGGTTTTAAGTGCTAGGCATACAAGGAAAATCTAACTTGGTCCATGTTTTCCTAATGTGATTTAATTCATTGGAGCTATGCAGAGTGTTTATCAATAGAAGTTTTGAAACTAAAATCTTGGCTGAGTGCAAAATGCCAATACTAACCATAGTTAGTGAGGAGAATACCCTAGGAGACTTCCTCATATAGGACATGAATACTTGGTCATACTTATTTAAAAGATAAAATTAAAATATAAACATGCACAATTTCCTTGAGAATTTGCATTGCTCAAGTCTAATATTGACCTATTACAGTGCCTAAAAATATTATGAAGTCATAAATTCACTAGCCAAATTGTATATTTTTCATTATTTAATGACAGTGATCTAAAGACAATGAACATTAAAAATATATAACTCTTGCTTTAACCTTACATATTTTATAATAATATAGTTAATTAATGACAAATCAATTTTTATGAATTTTTTTGGTCATGATAACTACAAATTTATTTGTGCTCCATCAGAGCATGTACTATCTGATAAGAACATGCAACATATCTAAATTATATTTAATTTAAAAGGAACATTTAAATTTTAGAGGTGACCCTGAGTAGAAGAAACACTTTTAAATATATCCTTTTTTACCTTATTAATCTTAAATTACAGTAGTGCTTAACTGTAGCTCAAAATCAAGTTTCTGGCCGGGCGTGGTGGCTCACGCCTGTAATCCCAGCACTTTGGGAGGCCAAGGCAGGCAGATCACAAGGTCAGGAGATCGAGACCATCCTGGCTAACACGGTGAAACCCCATCTCTATTAAAAATACAAAAAATTAGCCGGGCAAGGTGGCGGGTGCCTGTAGTCCCAGCTACGTAGGAGGCTGAGGCAGGAGAATGGCATGAACCCCGGGGGGCGGAGCCTGCAGTGAGCCGAGATCACGCCACTGCACTCCAGCCTGGGTGAAAGAGCGAGACTCCTTCTCAAAAAAAAAAAAATCAAGTTTCTAGGTATTTTTGTCTTACTACTATGACTCATAGTTAAGCTTATTATAGGCAGAGTTTGTCTATTACTTTTCTTTAATGACAGTAGAATTTTCTCATTAAAAAAATGAGACTATACAATATAGAAAACATTTGAAAAATATATTCATCACGTGTTCTGCACATTAACATGATTTAAATAAATCTGCATAAGCAAATTATTGTCCTACATTTCTTACTAAACTGTAATCCTAAATATATCCTCAAGCTAATTCAATTAACTTCAAAAACACTTTTTAAAAAGCTGGAAAATGTTAACATTGTGGATCTGTGTATTCAGCAACAGGCTATTGTAGATGATTATCATTTTATAAATTTACACTTTTATAAATAATTCTGTTGTGAACATTTTGGTATAAATACTCATTTTTCATTGAAACAATTTCCTTAGGAAGTATTTTTAGATTAAAAAATTGAAGAGTGAGATTTTTAGGCTTTTGTTATATAATGGCAAATTGCCCTCAGAAAAGTTCATAGCGATTTATTCTATCACAGTTAGTGTGTTTATAAAACACTGGCAGCTCTATCAGTATATATTTGGTTGCAAACATTTCTAACATGAAGGTGTTAGTATGAATTTTTTTATACAAGCAGTTTAATAGTGGGGCTGGCATTATGATTCTGTGGCATAGCAATAGAATCTTTTTGGATTTAGACTATTTTGCCCCCTATTCTCTAAACTATGGTGTTGAATTCATTTGTATGTTAACAGAATTCTGAGAATTTACAGAAACCTCAATTTCCCAGCTTCATCTAAAAAAAAAATGATAAACAATCATTTCCTGTAATTCTCTTTAGAGACAGCAAACTTACAAGGAAAAAATCCCAGAAGACATTCCCTTATGACTTACGGCCCAGAAATTGGTTACAATTATCAACTCAAAGTTGAGATGTAAATTTCTTCTGCCTCTGTCAATGTCAGTGTCAATGAACTTTGTCAAGCTCATCCTATTGGAACTTTGCCTTAAAGTTCAGATATGATGAATATGGTTCATTCAGGTGATCTAGAAACAATAAGAAAAAGAAGTGACTCCTTACTAGTGTAAATCTTTTTAAAGAAAGAAAGCCTACTTTTTCTTCTAGAAACTTCTGGGTAGGTACCCCCTGATTTCCCATTTGACAGAATTAGATTACATGTCTATTTATGAACAAATGACTGGCAAGAGTTATGGAATTACTTTGGACCAAAGGTCTTCTCTGGAAAAGAAGGTGATTTTAAGTCATTCCCAGGAAAATGGTTAAGGGGGAAAGAATTGAAGAAAGTATCAAAACCAGGGTTCAGATGAGAAGGCAGGTGAAAGACATAAATGATTGTTGAACAAAGTATTTAAAATTTTCTTTTATTGACTGATTGTGTTAGTTCATTTTTATGTTGCTGATAAAGACATACTCAAGACTGAGGAATTTAGAACAGAAAGAGGTTTAATGGACTTACAGTTCCACATGGCTGGGGAGGCCTCACAATCATGGTAGAAGGCAAGGAGGAGCAAATCACAGCTTATGTGGATGGCAGCAGGCAAAAGGAGAGCTTGTGCAGGGAAATTCCAATTTTTAAAACCATCAGATCTTGTGAGACTCATTTAGTATTGGAAGAACAGCACAGGAAAGACCTGACCCCATAATTCAGTCACCTCCAACCAGGTTCATCCCATGACACGTGGGAATTGTGGGAGTTACAATTCAAGATGAGATTTGGGTGGGGACACAGCCAAACTCTATCATTCCACCCCAGCCCCTCCTAAATCTCATGTCCTCACATTTCAAAACCAATCATGCCTTCCCAACAATTCCTCAAAGTCTTAACTGATTTTAACATTAACTCAAAAGTCCATAGTCCAATGTCTTATCTGAAACCAAGCAAGTCCCTTCTGCCTATAAGGCTGTAAAAATCAAAAGCAAGTTAGTTACTTCCTAGATAAAATGTGGGTACAGGCATTGGGTAATTGCAGCTGTTCCAAATGGGAGAAATTGGCCAAAACAAATGGCTACAGGCTCCTATGCAAGTCCAAAATCCAGAGGGGCAGTCAAATCTTAAAGCTCCAAAATGATTTCCTTTGACTCTGTGTCTCACATCTGGATCATGCTGATGCAAGAGGTGAGCTCCCGTGGTCTTGGGTGGCTCCCCTTTTGTAGCTTTGCAGGGTACAGCCTCCCTCCTGGCTACTTTCACAGGCTGGTGTTGAGTGTCTGTGGCTTTTTCAGGTGCATGGTGCAAGCTGTCAGTGGACATGCCATTCTGGGGTCTGGAGGAAAGTGGCCCTTTTCTCACAACTCCACTAGGCAATGCTCTAGTAGGGACTCTGTGTAGGGGCTCTGACCTCACATTTCCCTTCTTCATTGCCCTAGGAGAGGTTCTCCATGAGAGCCCTGCCCCTGTTGCAAACTTCTGTCTGGACATCCACTTGTTTCCATACATCCTCTGAAATCTAGGAAGAGGTTCTCAAACCTCAATTCTTGACTTCTGTGCACCCGCAGGCTCAACACCACATGGAAGCTGACAAAGCTTGGGGCTTTCACTCTCTGAAGCCATGGCCTGAGCTGTAACTTGGCCCATTTTAGTCGTGGCTGGATCAGCTGGGTCTCAGGACACCAAGGCCCTAGACTGCACACAGCATACAGACCCTGAGCCTGGCCCACAAAACTGTTTTTTTTCCTCCTATGCCACCAGGCCTGTGAAGGGAGGGACTGTCATGAAGCCCTCTGATATGGCCTAGAGACATTTTCCCCATTGTCTTGGGGATTAACATTCAGCTCCTTGTTACTTATGCAGATTTCTGCAGCCAGCTTGAATTTCTTCTCAGAAAATGGGATTTTCATTTCTATCGCATTGTCAGGCTGCAAATTTTCTGAACTTTTATGCTCTACTTCCCTAATAAAACTGAATGCCTTTAGTAGCACCTAAATCAATCATTTAATGATTTGCTGCCTAAAAATTTCTTCCACCAGATACCCTGGACAGTGGGTGCAGCCCATGGAGGGCGAGATGAAGCAGGGCGGGGCATCAACTCACCAAGTAAGTGCAAGGGGTTGGGGGATTTCCCTTTCCTAGCCAGGGGCAGCCATGAGTAACTGCACCTGGAGGAGCAGTACACTCCCGCCAAAATACTGTGATTTTCCCACGGTTTTCACAACCAGCAGACCAGAAGATCCCCTCCCATGCCTGGCTCCCCGAGTCCCATGCCCACAGAGCCTTGCTTGCTGCTAGCACAGCAGTCTGAGATCAGTGTGGGACGTGGGAGCTTGGTGAGGGGAGGGGCATTGTCATTGTTGAAGCCTGAGTTGGCAGTTCTATGCTCACAGTGTAAAAAAAGCAGCAGGAAAGCTTGAACTGGGTGGAGCCCACCACAACTCAGCAAGGCCTACTGCCTCTCTAGATTCCACCTCTGGGGGCAGGACATATCTGAATAAAAAGCAGCAGAGAACTTCTCTAGACTTAAACGTCCCTGCCTGACAGCTCTGAAGAGAGCAGTGGTTCTCCCAGCAGGGTGTTGGAGCTCCGATAATGGATGGACGGCCTCCTTAAGTGGGTCCCTGACCCCCAGGTAGCCTGACTGGGAGACACCTCCCAGTAGGAGTCAACAGACACCGCATACAAGTGAGTGCCCCTCTGGTACGAAGCTTCCAGAAGAAGGATCAGGCAGCAATATTTGCTGTTCTGCAGCCTCTGCGGGTGATACCCAGGTAAACAGGATCTGCAGTGGACCTCTAGCAAACTCCAACAGACCTGCAGCTGGGGGGCCTGTCTGTTCGAAGGGAAACTAACAAACAGAAAGGAATAGCATCAACATCAACAAAAGGACATCCACACCAAAACCCCATCCGTAGGTCACCAACATCAGAGACCAAAGGTAGATAAAAACACAAAGATGGGGAGAAACCAGAGCAGAAAGGCTGAAAATGGCAAAAACCAGAAAGCCTCTTCTCCTCCAGAGGAACACAACTCCTCGCCAGCAAAGGAACAAAACTGGACAGAGAATGAGTTTGACGAGTTGACAAGTAGGCTTCAGAAGGTGAGTAATAACAAACTTCTCTGAGCTAAAGTAGCATGTTCTAACCCATTGCAAGGAAGCTAAAAACCCGGAAAATAGGTTAAACAAATGGCTAACTAAAACAACCAGTGTAGAGAAGAGCTTAAATGAGCTGATGAAGCTGAAAACCATAGTATGAGAACTTGGGGAAGCATAAAAAAGCTTCAACAGCTGATTCAATCAATTGTAAGAAAGGATATCAGTGATTGAAGATCAAATTAATGAAATAAAGTGAGAAGAGAAGATTAGAGAAAAATGAGTGAAAAGAAACAAACAAAGCCTCCAAGAAATTCAGGACTATGTGAAAAGACCAAATCTATGTTTGATTGGTGTACCTGAAAGTGACGGGGAGAATGGAACCAAGTTAGACAACACTCTTCAGGATATTATCCAGGAGAACTTCCCCAACCTAGCAAGGCAGGCAACATTCAAATTCAGGAAATACAGAGAAAACCACAAAGATACTCCTCGAGAAGAGCAACCCCGAGACACAAAATTGTCAGATTCACCAAGGTTGAAACAAAGGAAGAAATGTTAAGGGCAGCCAGAGAGAAAGGTCGGGTTACCCACAAAGGGAAGCCCATCAGACTAACAGCGGATCTCTCTCTGAAGAAACCCTACAAGCCAGAAGAGAGTGGGGGCCAATATTCAATATTTCTAAAGAAAAGAATTTTCAACTCAGAATTTCATATCCAGCCAAACTAAGCACAAACAAGAATTAATAAAAATTAGTGCAGAAATCAGGGAAGTCGAAAATATACTTTAGAGATAATCAATGAAACCAAAAGCTAGTTTCTTTAAGAAGATCAATAAAATGTATACATTTCTAAAAATGTTGATTAGAAAAGCGAGAGACAGAGAGCAAGTGAGAATAAATACATCATAAATCTCAGGTATTATACAGATGGTATTGCTACAGATTATTCTGAAAGTCGAATATATGATTCAGCAATCCTGCTACTGGATATATATCAAAAAAAAAAAAAAGAAATCAGAATATTGAAGAGATATCTGCACTCCCACATTTATTGCAGCACTATTCATAAAAGTAAAAATAGAGAATCAACCTGTCTATTGTTCTTCTTTTCTAATATAAGCATTTAATGCTATAAATTTTATGCAAAGTGCTGTTTTGGCAGCATTCTACAAATTGTTATACACTGTGTTTTCCAATGTATTCAGTTTCACATTTATTCTAATTTCTCTTTTGATTTTTTCTTTGTCCCATTAGTATTTAGAATTGTCCTCTTTAATTTCTAAAATGTGTCTATTTTTAATAAATTTTTGTTATTTTTCTCTAATTTACTTTAATGGATATAAATTTTTGTATGAATTATATTCTTATAAACACATTGAGATTTATTTTACAGTGTAAAGTACAGAGTATTTTGAGAAATATTATAAGCATGTAGGAATATATGTATTTTGCTGTTGGTGGGTGAAATGTTCTATAAATACCAAGTATGTTAAGTTAATTGATAGCGTTTTTCATGTCTTAAATATTCTTACTGAATTTATTGTTGCACTCTGTATAATCATTAAGATGATATTATTAAAATCTCTGTTGAGTGTCAATTTTGTTGAATGCCTATTTTCCTTGTATTCCTATCAGTTTTAGCTTCATATATTTTGAAGTTTTGTTAATAGGTGGATCAACATTTAAGAATGTTTGACCTCAATTAATTAGCCTGCATGTAATTAAGAATTGAACTCATTTAACTCTGGTTATATTATTTTCTTTGAAATCTAAACTATCCAAGCTGTTATAGCACTCCTTTTGACTAAGCATTAACAGAGTACTCTTTTTTTTTTTTTTTTTAAGACAGAGTCTCACTCTGTCACCCAGGCTCATGTGCTGTGGCGTGATCTAGGCTCACTGTAACCTCTACCTCCTGGGTTCAAGTGATTCTCCTGCCTCAGCCTCCTGGGATTGCAGCTTTCTACCACCATGCCCGCTAATTTTGTATTTTAAGTAGAGACAGAGTTTCACAGTGTTGGCCAGGCTGGTCTCAAACTCCTAACCACAAGTGATCCACCCACCTTGGCCTCCCAAATTGCTGGGAGCCACTACACCAGCCAAACAGAGTACTCTTTTAACATTCACTTCTTGTGGATAGCATACATTTGTGTCTCACTTGTTTATCCAATCTGATAAGCTCTGACTTTGAGTTTATGCAATATACATTTAATCAGATTATTTATATTGTTGGTTTTAAATCCAGCATCCCACTATTTCTTTTCTATTTTATCATATGTTTTTCTGGTGCATATTTTTTCTGCTTTATGTTGATTTTTATGATCCTATTTTTTTCTTTAATGGGTTTTAGGTTTAACTATTTTGTTATTTTGGTAGTTACTTCATAGTTTATAATATGCATCTTTAACTTATCACAGTCTACCTTCAAATGATATTACATCATGTAGACTCTGATTTGTGAGTACAGAGGGACAGGGCAAGGACATATATGATGAATCAGAAGCACCTGACTCATTTAAAAGGCTCACTAATCTTAGTAAAATAAACCCATAAGGAAAATTCTTTTATTTTAAGTTGAGTAAACATGCACACACACGGCCCTTTAAGGTCATTCTGTCAGTCAGCCGTAATCCAAACCATGAGACATCAGTTTGTGAGTTTATGATCATTGCCATAGAACAGTTTTTTATTTTAAATTCTAAGTTTAAACTGAAGATTCAATGGATATGGAACTAGTTTTCTTTTTAAGCAAAAAAATAATTAAATGTACTATGTCTCAAAATATGCAGTATACACTATCATTAAAGCCAGACAAGAGTAAATAAATTATTACATATAGAAAATTAGATAAGACACTGTTCAATAATGAGGCAAAATAAGATGTGAACGTCACCTAAGCTATCAAATACAGAGAATTGTGGAGTTTCAACCAATAAATGTGAGGTTGAATGTATAAAACGTTATTTCAAATACGTCTTGATTTGTATCTAAATTTATGTCCTATAAAACCATGCAGAAAATGAGCAGTCATTATATAATTTTAAGTAGAAAAAATGTGAATTGATATTAATACTACAAACTAATATAATTTACTCAATGCCAGCCAATGTTTCCAGTGTTTTAAGTTTTCAGAAAATAATTATGAGATAATTACAAAGAAAACAATTCTTCACTTTTCAAGAAAGAAAACCAATGCAATGAGAAACTAAGTAACTGGCCCACCCAAGGTCATATAATTAAGAAATAACAATATTGTAGACCTTAGCATGTTTTTAAGTAAAACATATTATTTTTCAAGTCTAATATTTGCTCTCTCATATATACATTAATATATAAATAAAATCATAAAGAAAATTATAATAGCAAACTTTCTCTATATTTCAGAGAGATTGGTTTGGCATTGCTTTCAGCCAGGTATTCAACATTAGCCTCAAGAGTGGAGTTGGGTTCAGGTTGACTTCAATGTTTCAAAAATATATGAAAACAGAACCTATGTTAGTGGATTTCCTATTCTCGACTTCTAGTTGAATACTATCAAAATTGACAATCAAAAAAATAATGAAATGAGAGAAAATGTTTATAGCATTTAAGAGGATAAATTAGTTTCTTTAATGTCTAGATTTTATATTAAGTAAAGAGTTTGCAGGAAAAGTAAATGGCAGTTCATGATTTCAATTATAATCAGTCAGATTTTTTCCATATTTGAGCAAAAATTTGTAATTCACTTATCCAATGCTTTCAGTGCAGGTGAGCTGAGTCATCTAACTTATATCATCTCTTGTGAATATTGATTGAGATGAAAAATAAAGAAATGATTTCTCTTAAAACAGTTCTATGTTGATAATATAAACAATATTGACAGGTTTATTTAAAATATGTTTGGATAAGCTACATTATACATGATTCATATCTTATGCATCACTTATATATGATATTTGATTTGGTTTATACACAAAGGAACAAATGTTTCTATATAAGAAAATTATTTTGCTTATTATAGAATTCAAAACTAAAATGTTTCTTCCACGATGGCCATTTAACTATTTAAATTTAGGAAACATCTGGCATGTTCGATGAGTATTTACTTTGTATAATTGTGTTCCATATCTTTGTGCATTCCCTTTAGCAGTTTCTTTCAGCAAGCAACTCATGTGAACTTGTTTCTCAGTAAACGTTTTTTATTTTAGCAAAGTTTTAGACCTACAGATTTAAAGAAAAATTGCAAAGATCGTACAAAGGTGAACTCTTGAACCGAATCTTTTAAGCATGCAAAACGGTGTGTTTTTTTAAACCCTGAAGACATAAATGTACCACTGAGAACCCAAAGAAAATTGTTACTAACTGTTTTGTTTTGTGATTTGATGTCTGAAAAATAAAATCCTTTAGTTTTCTTTAATTTTTCCTCAGAGAATGTAAACTGTGTTGTGATGTCAAACTCATTTTAAGTTTAGATGCCCCATGGGCAAATTGTTTGCTCTAATTAAAACACAATGAAGACAAATCTCTTACACATAAATCTTTGATGGTGGGAAATCTAGCTTAATGTTTTTAAAGCCTTCCCAGAAGACAAAATGCCTCTCAATCTTGTAACTCTACTTTTATAGCTACCTAAAATAATTATTAGAGCATATTTGGTATACTGAAATTGATTTATATTTGTGTTTTATTTAATAGTTGGGATCCTTGGGACCATTTGCTGCAAATATCTTACATTTAAAAAAAACTGCCTAATGATATCATGCAGGAAAATATTATACCTAAAAATATAAACTCAATTAACAAAAATTGTTCAGCAAAACTCTATTAATTCAATACAGTGTATGGTTAATTTTCATAGCCAATTTTTTTTTCTGCTTGTTTCTAATGATGTGATGTTCTTCAATGTCTTCTGAAAACTTGAGCATAGGAAGTTGGACGGGTATAAAGTAAAACAAATTGTAAGGAGAGAATTTAGAATGCTAATTTTTGAAGGGGAAATATAAATTTCACAACTCTTAGATTACCTGTATTTAAGGATTTAAGTTGATTTTCACCAGCGTGTTAGTGTGTTTGTGTTGTTGTAAAAGAAATACCTAAGACTGGGTCATTTGTAAAGAAAATAGATTTATTTGGCCCTTGGTTCTGCAGATTGTACACAATGCATAGTGCCAGCATCTGCTTGTGGTGAGGGCCTTAGGAAGATTACAATCATGGTAGAATTGGAAGAGGAGCCAGCACTTCATAGGGCAAGAGAGGGAGCAAGAGAGAGAGGGAAGGTGCCATACTCTTTTAAGCAACTAGATCTCCTGTAAACTCTTTACCACTCATTACCCAGGTGAGTACTCAATGGCTTGAGAACCAAGCCATTCATGAGGGATTTGCCCCCATGACCTAATATCTCCCACTAGGCCCCACATCCAACAATACGGGTCACATTTTAATATGAGATTTGGAAGGGATAAAACATCCAAACCATATCAACTGTTCACTGCTAACTACTAAATCAAAGAATTGTTTCCAGACAATGTGTTATTTGTTTCTTCATTCAAAAGCAAAATACTTGATCGAACCTTATGAGGAGAAAATGTTATCTCTTGCAGTTTTTAATTAAATAAAATAATTTAATTTTTATAAATTAAGGCCATCAAGAAGGACTCTACACTCTAAAAAGATTGCAGACATTTTCTATAAACATATTTTAATATATCTATATTGTTGTTATCAAAGTAGATTTACACCACTGCCATCTGGGAGTAATTCCCTTATTCAGTACAGAAGCATTTCTCATCCTTCTCCTAAATATTTTCTTCTAGCTCAGAGTGCCCTTGGCCAAGAACAAGAGATTATTTAAAACAACAACAACAACAACAAAATTCTGCTATTCCCATATGAGTTATATTTCTTTTCTAGTCTTCTTTTTACTTGAGTTAAAATATTTCCTTTGAATTTACACTGACAAAGATATTGAAGGGCATCTAATGTCATTTAGAGCACTGCTCCTGTGCATGTGTGTTCACTAGTTCCTCAATAGTGGAGGTGACTGGAGATATTGGAAGGAAGAAATAAACTAGGGTAGCTCATATCACCCATTCCATGTGTTTTTCTCTTTAGGATGTCCCAGCCTACAGTGAAAATGAATTCTGTTCTGCCTCTGCTATGCTGTAAATTTAGCAATAAAGTTCCTGCTCCGTATATGACTGACTAGGTAAGGCTGCCCTGTACTGGAGTGTAGTGTAGGAAAATCCCTGTTGCTAAGCATTACGCCAACAACACTATGAGCTACAAAGCTCACATTTTTATGTCATTATGCTTTACTTCTATGTCTATCTTGAATTGTTCATTATTCAGAGAAAACAGGAAGCTAAGTTATTAACATTCTTCATTGCAACAAATTTTTAGAACTAATTCTATATTGAGGAATGTCTTATGTTTTAACCAAAACCTTTTGATAAATTACAAAGTTGCTGAATATATCTATATCTATACGTTTTACTATATCTATATCTACCACATAGATTTATATGATTTATTAAGAGTTATTATCTGAAATATATACTTGATTCCTTTTACAGTTTTCATAATATAACCAGAAAATCACCCTTGAGATCCTTGAGTGTGATTATATAAACATGCCTTGATTTGGTGTCTCCAGCATAATTATCACAGTTAAAATATTGGTATCAAAAATGGAGCAAAGATAATAAAACTTGTAAAGTAGCAGACCTTACAAAATGTTAAAAACAATTTCATTTATATAGTGCATCCTCACATACCTAATTATATATATTAAACCTAATGTTTAACATTATTAGCAAGTCAGAGAATTTAGAAAAATCAGACATAGTTCTAGATAAAATTAATATTAATACTAATCATTAATATTAATCCTTGTTTAATAAAATGCTTCTATACAAAAATAACTGCCCTCAAATTATTTTCAGCTCACAAATTTTTAAGGAAAAAAATGCATATCTGTATGTAGGCAAAAATCTCTTGTAATTTTTTAATAGATTCAGGCTTTTGAAAATTATTATTTTAAAAAAGTTTTCTTTTAGCAGGATATACAGAAAGAATATACTACATTACTACATCAGAGTAATCCCAAATTTAAGTTTACCATGCACCATACATATATTCAAGCATTCAGATGTCTTTTTATTGAATTTTGGTTGTGTGAATTGAAATAAGAAAATTATTTGATATCTGACTTTTAGTATAAGAGTTAGTTGAACTTATGTAAACTGACTTCTACCTTAAAAATATGTAAATATTGTGTACGTAAACAAAAATTTAAATATCTATTATCTAAAAAAGCAGAAGAAATAATTCAAGATTGTGAATAAAATTTAAAAAGCATCATTTTAATATTAATTATACAAATGCTATAAAATGAGTAGCACTTTTGACCTAGGTTTAAACACTGACTTTCATACATTGAGTTATTTCGGAAATATAATTTATTTAATCTATTTAGGTTTCTCTGCTCTCTCAAATGTGAGATTTGAACTGCTTAAAATTTTCTGTTGCTAACATTTCCTTTGAAAAAGCACATTTAATTTATAACCTAAACAAATAATTGGGAAAAAAAAGTTGAGTAGGTGAGTACATCAAATTTATTTACTCTTAAAAACCAGTTTGGGGTTTTATACAGTTCCAACTAATTTTACATTTTATAGACTGCAGAGCAACTATTTTCCCTGTAGGCCTTCTCTTTGAAATTATATTGAGTAATCTATTTATGTGATCAATGAATCTACTATAATTTTCTACAAAATAACTTGCTCCTAATAGGGTCATTACAATCATTTTAAGTTAAATGGATAATAGCATTTTTGAATGAAAGCATTGTTTTTTGAGTGAATGAGGAAAATAAAGGCTTAACTAAAATAAAGTATAAGTGAAGACCGTCTGTGCATTCTCAAGATAGAGTTTTATGTACATCATTTCAGCAGTTTAAATTAGGTCCTAGAACTTCAATTCATTTTGTAGCCTTTGAATAACATTGTTCATATATTGGAAATTGTCATATCTTAAAAGTATTTGGAAATACAATTATTTAAATATCCTATCTAGATGTAAATGACTCACAATCTCATATAATCGTATGTCTAATACATTTTTGGAATAAATGAATTCCCACCAATAAATGAGAGTTAGTATACTTCAGACTGAAAGAGAATACTATCTAAATATAAATGACCCAAATCTTTGTGTAGTAATTTCATAGGTTATACCCTGAAGTTAAGTGTGACAATTCAATTACATTCTATTATTCCTGGATTGTTGTGGAAACAGGAGAAACAAGTGCTAATGTCGGTCACTGCTTAGAAGCCTCCATAATTCTTGAGTTACAAAATGTGTTCATCTCCAGAGAGCAGAAAACAGGGCACTAAAGATAGATCATCATACTCACAGGAGAAACAAATTGCCACTGATGGGACGTAGTCAGATGGAGAAATGGACGCCTCTTATTATAAAAAGTTTTAGTTTTGAGCCAAAGTGAACAATACATTAAGAGAACACCTCTTCAAGGATAAAAGTGCAGTTGTCTTTGTAATTCAGGCTATACCATATTTATTTTTACAAAAGTAGATCATGAATAAGCAAAATGAATGTCTATTTACAAAAAGTGGTTGTTTTCTAATAATTTATTTTCTGATACTCATCTAATAATTACAATCCTAACCATTTAAAAGCCACATAAAATTTTAGATAACTTAATTTCCAATAATATATTTTTATATTTTTGGTGTTTGTTGAAGGATAGATGAGTGGACTGTGTGTGTTTATCGTATTATACGATTTTGTTTTTGTTAAGCAAGAGCTCAAAATTTATGATTAACTCTTTTGTTTTTGTTTTTGAGACAGAGTCTTGCTCTGTCACCCAGGCTGGAGTGCAGTGGCACGATCTCTGCTCACTGCAAGCTCCACCTCCCAGGTTCAGGCCATTGTCCTGCCTCAGCCTCCCGAGTAGCTGGGGCTACAGGCACCCGTCACCATGCCTGGCTAATTTTTTGTGTTTTTAGTAGAGACGGGGTTTCACTGTGTTAGCCAGGATGGTCTCAATCTCCTGACCTAGTAATCTGCCCACCTCGGCTCCCAAAGTGCTGGGATTACAGGCGTAAGCCACCGTGCCCTGCCAGGATTAACTCTTTAACACTTACATGTCATAGATCTTCTTGACATACATCCACTACAAAGATAATCTTTGCTATTCCCAAAAACTGAATAAATACAGAGCCACATCATGTTTCCCTAGATGGAACGTCAATACCAGTATTTAACGTGCACTGAGCATCCCTTATGTGCAAAGCACTTTACATAGAGTAACCCATTTATCTCTTGATTGATGTGCCTTCTATTTATATTCCTATCTTACACATTAAAACATTAAATTTCTAAGTTCCTAATATTTTAAAACCCTAAAACTTAACAATGAAAAAGCCTCACCGTTTGTCAAATGTTCAAAAAAAAAAAAAAAAACTTAAACACTTAAACAAAGAAGAGATATGGTTAGCAATTAACAACTAAGCATATAGGGCCAGCTCAGTGGCTCATGCCTGTAATCACAGCACTTTGGCAGGCTGAGGTGCAAGGATAACTTGAACCCAGGAGTTAGAGACCAGCCTGGGCAACATGGTAAAACCCCATCTCTACAAAAACTAAAAAATTTTTCTGAGCATGGTGGCATGTACCTGTAGTCCCAGCTCCTTGGGAGGCTGAGGTAGGAGGACCACTTAAGACAGGGAGATGGAGGCTGCAGTGAATGGAAATCAGGCCACTGCACTTCAGCCTGGGCAACAGAGTAAGACCCTGTCTCACAAAATAAAATAAAAACTACTAAGCATATAAAAAGTTGTTCAACATCATTAGTGATCAGGAGAAATGCAAATTAAAACTACAATATCATACCACTACACATTTATTCAAATAACTAAAGTAAAATGACAACAGCCAGTGATGAGAATACCAGAAATTTTCATTCATTGCTGTGGGAATGCAAAACCGGTGCAGCTACTTTGGAAAATAGTTGGGGTACATGTTGATGTTAAATGTATATTTACCATTTGACTCAGTAGCTCTTTTTCTTGGTACTTACTAAAGTCAATGAAAAACTTACGTTTACACTTAGTTCTGTATATGTTTATAGCTACCATTATCACTTTAAACTGTAAACTCAAGATTTCTTTTTGCAGAGAATGTATAGAATGTAATACACTGATTCAATAAAATTTTACTCCAAAATAGAGGGAAAAAATATTTAATCACTAAACAATATGGATTTATTTTATATGACTTTTCACTGGTAAAGGTCAGATCCTGGGCTCCATATTGTATGATTGTAAAGAAGTTATGCATTTATATGGCATTCTGCAGAGGATACACCTGTAGGGATGGAGAACATATCAGTGCTGGATATGTGTTGAGAGAGGGGAGTGGGTGCCTACACAGGAGGCCCCCTAATACAATTTCCAGATACTTTTTGGCAGCACTGGGGCTACAAATAAAGGAGTAGTTGTGACAGAGACCGTAAGGCCCGTTAAAACAAAAACCTGTATGTACTATTGGGTTGTATTAGTCCATTTTCATACTTCCATAAAGAACTGCCTGAGACTGGGTAATTTATAAAAGACAGAGGTTTAATTGACTCACAGTTCAGCATGGCTTGGGAGGACTCAGGAAACTTACAATCATGGTGGAAGGTGAATGGGACACAAGGCACCTTCTTCACAAGGCGGCAGGAAGCCAAAGTGCTGAGCCAAGGGGAAAGTGCCCCTTATAAAACCATCAGATCTCCTGAGAACTCACTCACTCTCAAGGGAACACCATGGGGGAAACCGCTCCCATGATTCAATTACCTCCATCTTGTTTCTCCGTTCACACGTGGGGATTAGGGGAATTATGGAGATTACAATGTAAAATGAGATGTGGGTGAAGACATAAAGCCTAACCATATCACTGGCCCATTAAAAAAATGCTTAGAGCATGCAATACCAATATAATAAATTTTATAAAGTATACCTATCCTACCTTTATCTTTATTTTTATTTATTTATTTACTTTTTTCCTTTGGAGACAGAGTTTTGCTCTGTTGCCCAGGCTGGAGTGCAGTAGCACCATCTGGCTCACTGCAGCCTCCACCTCCTGGGTTCAAGCAATTCTTGTGCCTCAGCCTCCCAGGAAGCGGGGATCACAGGGATGCACCACCACACCCGGCTAATTTTTGTATTTTTAGTAGTACAGGGTTTTGCCATGTTGGCTAGGCTGGCTCGAACTCCTGGCCTCAAGCAATCCACCCACACTGGCCTCCCAAGGTACTGGGATTACAGGTGTGAGCTACCACACTTGGCCTATTGCTTTATTTTTTAACTTTTATTTTAGGTTCAAAGTACATGTGCAGGTTTGTTACATAGGTAAGTGGTGTGTCGCAGGGGTTTGGTGTACGTATGATTTCACCACACAGGTAATAAGTATGATTCCTGAGACGATTAAACCCAGCAATCCCTTTATTGAGTATATACCCAAAGAAATATAAATCATTCTATCATAAAGACACACGCATACGTATGTTCATCGCAGCACTATTCACAATAGCAAAATAGCAAAGATGTGGAATCAACCCATCCGTTTTCTACTCTCTTCCGAGCTACACCAATCAGCTCCTCAAATATTCCTCTCTTAGTAGACAAAACACATATACATAAGCTGTCTTTGGTTCTCCCCCTCTCTCTCTTTTTCTTTCTGACCTTACTTTCTCCATCTTCTTACATATTTATCTATTTTACTATATCTGTCGCTCAATTGTTTGATCTATCATCTGTCATCCTATTTAGATGTAAGACTTTAGTAGATATTTTAAAATATTTTCCATGCTTGTTCTGTTATTCTGTTGATTCACATATAAAAATCGTTGCTATTAAAAATTAGTAACAAATCAAACTAAGCAACTATTCTCTATTGCTTTTTGAAAAATATCTTCTTTGAGAAAAATCCATTTTAAAATATATAAAAAAGCTATGCATTTATAAATCTACCTTTGATTTAATACAAAGATTATTTTTACAACTATTTGAAGGGCTGAAAACATTTTTTTAACTGATATTTCAGATGCCAAGGGCACAAGTTTTGGAATCACTAAATTCCAGCTTGGGATGTCAACTCTGTCACTTAAAAGTTATGACCCTCAAACAATTACTTAACCTGTATTAGTTTTTGTTGCATTTGCTCAAATATAGAAACAATAATGTGGGCTTATTACACAGATTATGCATACACTGAATTGCATCAAATGATATAGTATAAATAAAACATTGAGTTCAGTCCTTGGCTCACTATCAGCATCATAGTTGGAGGAAAATATAACACATACTGACTTAACTGCAGCAACTCTGAATGCCTTGCTGTATTCTGGAGGTTCAGAGTAGTGCTTGACGCTCTGTTTCGAAGAGCAAGCCTACACATCTACTTATCCTACATCATAATTTTACCCTGCCACAGTGCCTGCAAAGTTCATTTTTTCAATATATCTTTCATGAATGAATGTTAAATATGGTACTTGAATTCTTGACACTTTATACTAATTTAATACCCAATCAATTATAGTGAAGACACAAATTGTACTCATCAAATTTTAGAAAAATAAATTTATTTAGACTCTTATTTTACAATTTTATGTGAAATTAAGTTATACTTGGGGATTTGTCATGTATTATTACATTATGAGCTGAGGTCTGTGCAATACAGCATTGAGTAAAGCTTTTTTAATAGTCCACAGGAAAAAACATTTGAAAACTCAGAATTTATAAGATGGATAGAATAAAGTTTCAGAATTCTTCCATTTTAGGCGGACATTGACTTTTCATAGCACAACTTTGACAGTTCACTGGGAAATGAACTGAAAAATGTTGTTTATATATTGCTTTATTATAATATTTTGTAAAGTATATTATGGACTAGTGACATGACTTTCATGGATTGTATTTTTATAATATTCCAGTGTATTGTGCCTACCATTTCCACCATTCTGTGGACATTTTAAAGGGTGATAAATTAAAACATTGGTAGGAAATTAATTTCTTAACGATTAAGAGTAAATAAAGAGAAAGAAGGTAATTAATATGTATCTGAGTACAGGAGGAAAAGTTTCCATGTCTTAGGGTTCTCAGTTACAAACATAAGACACCACTATTTTAAGGTGTGCACACCCCCAAAAAGGAATGTGTTAAAGGGTTTTGGGATGGTTTACATAGTCTCCAAGAGATTCACAGAATCAGTCTTACGGGGAGCAGACAGTGTGAGGTGGACAAACAACCAGAAATGAAATATAATCTACAGCACAGAGCTACTTTAGTGAAGAATACTTCTCTCTGCTAATGACCAGTGGCAAAAATATGGCTCAGGAAATGCTCAAAAACAGAAAGAAAATCATGAAATAATATTGGATGCTTCTTAAGCAATAAAGAAAGAAATAGCAAGGTCTTGAATTATGAAAGCTTGATGTGAATTTCTGTATCTAAAATTAGCTGTCATTATGAGTCTGGTCATCAAATACATAATTTAAACTATTTAAAATTCTAATGGAGGCTTTTGACCTGTAGCTCACTGACAGCTGCT
Source organism: Symphalangus syndactylus (assembly GCF_028878055.3). Lineage (NCBI taxonomy): Eukaryota > Metazoa > Chordata > Mammalia > Primates > Hylobatidae > Symphalangus > Symphalangus syndactylus. Next base: position 84,182,630 of record NC_072438.2, on the reverse strand, counting down.
GTTAGATTTTGGTAGTGTTTTTAAAAGTGTAGTTCCTTAGCTACATTTAAACTTTAGAAGATATGAACTAAGAATCCAGATTTCTGGCTTCAGTGCCCCTCTCAACACCCAACACAGACAAGGCTGCAACAAATTCCCTCTAGTTCACTTTTTTAATTGAAAATTATTTGTGTAGCTCTTATATAGTTTGAGAGAAATCTGACTTAATAAAACTGAAATCCTGGATAAATTACATCCAAAGCATTACTTTTTCTTGCATGAGATGAGGAACTTGTTGGGAACTGGAGCATAGGTGACCCTTGTTATATTTTAGCAAAGAGACTGGTGGCATTTTGCCCCTGCCCTAGAGATTTGTGGAACTTTGAACTTGAGAGAGATGATTTGGGGGGGTGTCTAGCAGAAGAAATTTCTAAGCAGCATTGCATTGAAGAGGTAACTTAGGTGCTGTTAAAGGCATTCAGTGCCATAATGGAAGGAGAGCATAAAAGTGTGGAAAATCTGCAGCTTGACAATGTGATAAAAAAGAAAATCTCATTTGCTGAGGAGAAATTCAAGCCAGCTGCAGAAATTTGCATAAGTAACAAGGAGCCGAATGTTAATCCCCAAGACAATGGGGAAAATGTTTCCAGGGCGTGTCTGAGGTCTTCTTGGCAGCCCCTCCCATCACAGACCTGGAGACCTAGGAGAAAAAAGTGGTTTTCTGGGCCAGGCTCCCCATGCTGTGTGCAGCCTAGAGACTTGGTGCTCTGTGTCCCAGACACTCTGGCCATGGCTGAAAGGGGCCAGTGTAGAGCTCAGGCTGTGACTTCAGCAGGTACAAACCCCAAGCCATGGCAGCTTCCACATGGTATTGAACCTGTGAGTGCACAGAAGTCAAGAATTGGGTTTAGAAACCTCTGTCTTGATTTCAGAAAGATGTATGGAAGCACCTGGATGCCCAGGCAGCAGTTTGCTGCAGGGATGGGGTCCTCTTGGAGAACCTCTGCTAGGGCAGTGCAGAAGGGAAATGTGGGGTCAGAGCCCCCACCCAGAGTCCCTACTGGGGCACTGCCTAGTGGAGTTGTGAGAAGAGGGCCACCGTCCTGCTGACCCCAGAATGGTAGATTCACTGACAGCTTGCACTGTGTGCCTGGAAAAGCAGCCCTCAATGCCAGCCTGTGAAAGCAGCCAGGAGAGAGGCTGCACAGTGCAAAGCCACAGGGGCGAAGCTGCCCAAGACCATGGGAAACCACTTCTTGCATCAGTGTGTCCCATGTGTGAGACATAGAGTCAAAGGATATCATTGTGGAGCTTTAAGATTTGACTGCCCTGCTGGCATTTGGACTTCCATGGGCCCTGTAGCCCCTTTGTTTTGGCCAGTTTCTCCCATCTGGAATGGCTATATTTACCTAATACCTGTACCTCCATTATATCTAGGAAGTGACTAACTTGCTTTTGATTTTACAGGCTCACAGGCAGAAGGCATTTGCCTTGTCTCAGGTGGGACTTTGTGGACGTTTGGGTTAATGCTGAAGTAAGTTAAGACTTGGAGGACTGTTGGGAAGGCATGCTTGGTTTTGAAATGTGAGGACATGAGATTTGGAGGGGGCCAGGGATGGAATGATATGATTTGGCTGTGTCCCCACCCAAATCTCATCTTTAATTGTAACTCCCACAATTCCCATGTGTTCTGGAGGGGACACAGTGGGAGTTAGTTGAATCATGGGGGTGAGTCTTTCTTGTCCTGTTCTCCGACTAGTAAATAAGTCTCAGGATATCTGATGATTTTATAAAGAGGAGTTCTCCCGCACAAGTTCTCTCTCTCTCTTTGCCTGCTGCCAGCCATGTAAGACATGATTTGCTCCTCTTTACCTTCTGCCATGATTGTGAGGCTTCCTCAGCCGTGTAGAACTGTAAGTCCATTAAATCTCTTTTTCTTCCCCCTCTCAGTTATGTCTTTATCAGGAGCATGAAAATGGACTAATACAATGAGTTACTTTCTATTTTCTCCTGAAGCATGCCCTACAATCATCAACATTTGCCGTTTTATCCACGAATTTTTAGTTGTATGTATATTGCTTGAAAGTATAAATTTTATAATGATGCCTTTGTTCTTGTCTAAATAATGGCATATGTCTGGATATATAACTTAGAGATGGTTTTTGTTGAATGTGAACATATAATAGTTTATCAATCTGACTTATATTCAGCAACATGCTTTGTTACCACCTGCCATATATATATGTGTGTGTGTGTGTGTGTGTGTAAAAAATATATATATATATTCCCATTTAACCATCTTTTAACACCGAAGTGTGTAAGCAAGCACATGCTACTTACTTTTCCATAAGGCTTGGCTTTACTGTAGACAATTGTAGACAAATTTTTATTGATCCTAAATAACATTGTTGTATATTTTAATCAAAATTTTTATGTGAATGGATCATTTAAAAATTACCATTTTGGCTACAGTCTCCTAAACTTTTTGGCTTTTTATCCAAATAACATTAAGAATGGCAATAAAAAAATTGCAACCCAACTGGATGGCAAATGCGTATACTATGGAAAACAATACAAAAATAAGGACCTGAGCCCACTGAAACTTAATCCTGAGCTTGAGTGTTGAGCGATGTATGTGTGGGTTACAGTATCTATGAACTATGGATTGCTAAAAGTATATGATAATTTAGCATGTTCTCTGGATACCATTAACATACATGTATACAATGATGGTTGGATAATTATAAAATATGTAGTTTTTCAATAAAATTATAAAATGAGTTATAAACTATACCATAAAATGGAAATATATGTGTGTACCTGTTTATTTCCAAATAGTTGTGAGACACTTGGCCTCCTGTATTTTCTCTCTGCAATTTAAAATAAGGCAAGAGTAACAGAACCATTCTTAAATATGTCTCAAATAATAGTAAATCTAATTATACAGGTGAACTGATCTTATTTGATTTTTCATAGTTTTCAACATCCTGTCTTGACAGACATTGTGATAATGCTTAAAAACTTATCTAATATAATTTTAATTATATAAAATATGTGTGACCATATATAGAAAATGTCTATAAAAATGTGTACCACCAGATTAATGATAGTTTAATGCAGGTCATGATTTATTATCATATTTTGTGTCCTTAATTTTTCTTTTGTTTTATTGATTTGAGACTCCTAGTTTATGTGGGTTAAAATTACATTAACATTAAAGTAAGAAAAATTGAGAAATTATAATTATTTTAGTATTTTATAAATAGTATTCTAAATTTCTAATTGAGTATGGACAATACCTACACTCCAGCCATTTCTGAAAATAAAATTGCCACATAATTAAATTGTGACAAAGTTTAATGATAAATACTAAAAAAATTATTTGTTTTGTCTGATTTTCTAGACTAATCTAAATTTCAAAGCAGCATCCAGTAGAATTAGAATTATTTCCAATATGTCAGCCATGCATTGGGAAAGCACTAACACTTGGCAGTTCCAGATTATTTTAATAATTTAACTGGGCAGATGGAGGTCATGCAAGTTAGACAGTCATGACTTGCTGTATATAATTGATATCTCCAAACAAGTAGGCATTAATGTATAATTTACTAGCCTGCATAAAACCAATCCCTTAGCTAATAAAATCCCATTGTTTATCTTCTGCTTTCATTGTCACTTGAAGACATTATATGAGATGTGAAGACATTATATGAAGTACAAATGATATAAAGCACTAGTGTGTTTCCCTTCAGAAATATCTAATTTATAAAGAAGCTCAATTATTCACTATAGGAAAATATCTTTATAAAATGACTTTGGCACCCCAAGAATATATATCACAAAACAGAATTACTTTTAAGATAAGTGAGTGTTGAATACTATCTACTGTCTTCTGCAAATATGTCTTTCTATAAGGTATTCTTTTATAAAAACACCAGGAAATATATGAATCGCTATGTATTTCAAGAGTTTGTATTTAATTTTCTAAAGTGAATTGGCATTCAATAAATATTCTTGGGTTTAAAGTCAAATTCTAAGATTTCCTTCTCACTCTTCAATTTAAACTCTTAGGACTGAATTTTTTTTTACCTGAAAGAAGATTTGCGTTGTGAAAGTAAACTCCCTCTCAGAAATGTACCAAATAATTTATTTATTACAAGCAGAAGAAGGTAACATTTTTATTACTTATTATTTACAGAAAAATAAATCAGAGATGTGTACACAATTTTTGACACAGATACACACAAATGTGTTTTTTTTTAAAGTTTATAAGCCTGTTTTATCTGTCCTTTAGAATCTACATGGCACACCTGAGTGTGGTTTCATATTATACAAACAATATATTTTTATGTAAATAATATATTACAAATATAAATTATATGAAATATATGTATGTATGAACATATTATTATAAATATATAATATTTTACATGTTTTGAAACATAATGAAAATTAATTTGTGATGTTATTTTGACCAATAAAGATAATGGCAAACTTGGGGTGAAAAATCCATTAAAATACTTGTTTTCAATTTTTCTTATGATAAAGCTCTCTACGTTTTTAAGTGACTGACACTTAAATATTGTTACTCTTAATATTTTCTTACGATGAATTTTGCATGGGGTACTCTAGACGCTGTTCCATTTGTTCTTGCTCCCAATTGTTATTTGTGATAACATGGCAAAGGCTGACACAAGTCTTTGTATTAACTTGAAGATAACGAAGACAATACTGAAAATTTGACAATTAAAAACTGGGTGGCAGAATCTTCTGGAACTTTTAATTGGCCATGATAAGTGGAAGAAATGCAAGACATTTCTGCAACAATGGCTATAACTCTCTTTATTTTCAAGAGTATTCTATCAGATCAAATTGGGTAAGATAGTTGCATTTTAATTGGAGAGTCTGGATTAGAATTTTAGGAATATTTGAACGTCTGGAATGATTTGATTATTTATTATTTCAGTAATTCATTATTCATCTATGATATTTCAAAAGAGCCATAACATGGAGAGTAAATGATAAATTTGAACAAAAGTATGTTTATATCACACCAGTGTAGAGCATTTAAAATAAATGCAAAACTGAACTTTACACTTTCCTTTGCAAAGTCGCATGTTGTTCAACAATCAGGCACTCATGTACACAGACACACAAAAATACATGCACTGAATTTAGCATTGGCTTCAATGTAATGTCACACTGTAGAAATCTAAAAATTACAGATTAGTAACACTCTCTAAAACCTACTCCTAGGAATGTGTGTTTTCTTTTTCAGTATTTTCTTTGTTTCTTTATCAAACTGCAATGATACTTGTTTTCTCCAAACATGCTTCTAATTTAAGAATTTCAAAGGCATGCCTGGCTTCATGGGTGTGTGAATGGTATAGTCACAACTATGTTTCCTCAAATGCCTTGAATCCAGCCTTTTTAGAGGTGCTCGTGCATTTGTTTAATCATGCCTTAAGTGCAACTGATACGGATGGGATTTTATGATGAATTCTGTGTCAGGGAGGAGGGAGATGGTTAGCCACAATAGACTCAAGTGACTGAAAATTATAAGAAAGTATTCAAAAGAGGATGGTGAGTACAACAGACTGAAATAAAATATCCACTATATTTTATTTTTAGTCAACCCACACACATATATACTCATACATGTGTTCTTAATTTTTTATCTTTTTGTAATTGAAATATAATGGTACATGTTTATGAGATTCATAGTGATGTTTCAATACATACAATGTAAGTTTATCAGATCAAGGTAATTAACATACGTATCATCTCAAGCATTTATTATTTCTTTGTGTTTTTTAGCTGTTTGAAAATAATAGGTATTGTTACCCATAGTCATTCTACAGTGCTATAGAACACTGGAAATTATCCTGTGTAGCTGTAATTTTGCATCCTCTTAACAAATCTCTCCCTATTTCCCACTTTTTCCCAACATTTCCTCCTACCCTTCCTAGCCTCTAGTAACCTCTGTTCTACTCTATTTTTTTTTTTTTTTTTTTTTTTTTTTTTTTTTTTTTTTTTTTTTTTTTTTTTTTTTTTTTTTGAGACAAAGTCTTGCTCTGTCGCCCAGGCAGGAGTGCAGTGGTGCAATCTCAGCTCACTGCAGCCTCCGCTTCCGGGGTTCAAGCAATTCTGTTTCGGCCTCCTAAGTAGCTGGGATTACAGGCACCAGCCACTGCATTTGGCTAATTTTTGTGTTTTTAGTAGAATAAGGGTTTCACCATGTTGGCCAGGCTGGTCTCAAACTCCTGACCTCAGGTGATCCATCCACCTTGCCCTCTCAAAGTGCTGGGATTATGGGCATGAGCCACTGCTCCCCGCCTACTCTACTTTTATGAGTTCAACTTTTGTAGCTTCTGAGCATGAATGTGAACAGGTGGTGTTTAACTAATTGTTTCTGGCTGATTTCATTTAACCTAATGCCCTCCATGCTCATCCATATTTCCATGAATGATAGGATTTTATTCTTTTTTATGGCTGAATAGGATTCCATTATGTATATATACTACATTTTCTTTATCCATCCATCTATTGGAATCTGAGGTTGATTCCATATCTTGGCTATTGCCAATAGTGCTACAATAAACATAGGAGTGCAGATATCTCTTCCATATACTGATTTCATTTTCTTTGGATAAATGTCTAGTAGTGGAATTGCTGGATCATATGATAGTTTTATTAGTAATATTTTTGAGGAAACGCCATATCATTCTCTATATTGGCTGTATTGCTTTCCATTTCTAAAATCATATATGTTTCTCTTTCTTTGCACCCTCATCAGCATTTGTTATTTTTTGTCTTTTTATAATAGACATTCTAAATGGGGTGAGATAATATCTAATTGTTTTGATTTGTATTTTCTTGATGGTTAGTGATGCTGAGCATTTTTTTCATATATTTGTTGGCTATTTGTATGTCTTCTTTTGAGAAGTATCTGCTCAGATCATTTGTCCATTTTTAATTGGATTGCTTGTGTTTTAGCTGTTAAGATGTTTCAGTACCTTTTATTTTCTGTATATTAATCTTCTGTCGGAGAGTTTGCAAACATTTTCTCCCATTCTGCACATGCCTGTGTGTTTTCAACCTTTACAAATTTGTTGAGATTTGACTTGTATCCATCCCCACTAAAAATATGTTAAACTCCTAACACCAGATACCTATGAATGCGAGCTTATTTGGAAATAATACATTTGCAAGATGTAATTAATTTAAGATGAGATCACACTAGATTAGGGTGAGGCTTAATACAGTGACATAGAAACATACAGACACAAAGAGAAAACATCATGTGTAGAATTAGGCAAAGTTGGAGCAATGTATCTATAAGCCAAGGAATACCAAGGAGGGCTAAAAACTACCGGAAGCCATCAAGAGCCAAAGAAAGATCCTACCTTAGAGCCTTTCAAGAGAGCACCTTGGTTTTTTTCGGTTTTTAATTTCTAGCCTCTAGAATTATAAGAAAACAAATTTTCCTGTTTTAAATCTTAAAAGGTTTTGGTAAATTTTATATCAGCCTTAGGAAACTATCTCAAGATCTATAATTACTACACTCAAAATAAAGCAACTTTTATTATACATTACCCAAAGGGAAAAAAAGTATATACATTTTTGACATTCAGCTTTAAGTCAGCTGGTTTATTTCCTCAATTACATGAGGATGGCGCGATGAAAACAAACAAACAGAAAATGAAAGATTTAGCACTGTTTGGCCCTGAATTAAAATTTAACCTCTCTCAAATATATGTAGCATGTAATGAAGGGAAAAAAGAAACAATGTAATTCAAAAAAATGTAGAAATTTAAAAACTGGTTAAGTAATGTAATATAACACAAATACAGGAGATAAATTACACTTTACATTTCCTTAGAAAAGCTATCGATGATCTCTATTTCTGTTCTTTGATTATAAGGCAGAATTATATGAATTGGAAATTTGGTCTCCTATTGTCTTCTGTAGAAATATTTTACAGAGATATTCAAAGTGGTTTTTATTTGACATTATTCACATTTACTAACCTAATTATACAACCAATTGGCCACATGGCTGCCTGTGACTGACTGAAGCTTGATTCAAAAATTAATCAGTTACAAGGACTACCTCTGACTTAAATTTCAATTTGCTTGTGTAAGAGATCCTAGTATGGTAGTAATCCCAGGCTAATGGTCTCCTATTTATTTTGCTTTAACACCAGGAAAGCAAATATATTCAAGTTTGTTTCTGATCATTTCTAACACTCTTTGTTTTTATTTGCTAACATATATTTTGTTAAAAATGCCCTCCACTTTCTCCTCTTCCTCCTCTCTTCATCCTCCTGCTTTTACTACTCTTCTTCTTCTCCTTCCTTCCCTCCTTCCCTTTCCCCTTCTTCTCCTTCTCCCCCACCACTCCCTTCCCCTTCCCTCCCCTCCCCTCCCCTCCTCTTTCTTTCTCTTTTTCTTTTTTTCTTTCTTTCTTTTCTTTCTTTCTTTCTTTCTTTCTTTCTTTCTTTCTTTCTTTCTTTCCTTCCTTCCTTCCTTCCTTCCTTCCTTCTTTCTCTTTCTTTCTTTCCTTCTTTCTCTTTCTTTTTTTCTTTTTCCTTCTTTCTTATTTTTGATGTTTTAGCAAATGAGTCTTCATGCTTCCATTAGCATTAATACTTAGTTATATAGCGTCATCTTGACTAAGAGCAAAGAGAGAACACTAGGCAGAGATAGTGAGGCAGAACTAATTTATTACCAGCTTCTAGATTCCACCTAGAGTTATTCAATACTTGAACAAGTTTAGTAAAGTAAAACAAAGTTTGCTTGAATAAGGTCTAGACACACATAATTTTCTGTTCTCTTGACTTCCCCAGACTACTATATTATTATTATTATTTTGAGACAAGAGTTTTGCTTTTGTTGCCCAGGCTGGAGTGCAATGGCACTATCTTGACTCACTGAAACTTCCGCCTCCCAGGTTCAAGTGATTCTCCTGCCTCAGCCTCCTGAATAGCTGGGATTGCAGGCATGCACCGCCACACCCGGCTGACTTCGTATTTTTAGTAGAGACGGGGTTTCTCCATGTTGGTCAGGCTGGTCTCGAACACCTGACCTCCAGTGATCCACCCACCTCGGCCTCCCAAAGTGCTGGGATTACCGGCATGAGCCACTGCACCCGGCTTATTTTATTTCCTTCTTTTTTTCAGACCTCCTGTCTTTGCATTTGTGGAGTGGAAAATGCTGCTTAAAAATAAATATATATAACAGCAGGGAAAAATAAGTTTAAGAATTAAAGTAAAATTAAATCTGTAAATTTAGGTGAAATTCTCCAAGAAAGAAAAAAAAAGTCTATGAAAAAAAAGAAAAGCACTCGGAGGAGGAAAGAATAATTTCCCTATCATCATCTTTTCTCAAAAAATAGCAACATCAATAATGTTATCAAAATTATAGTGGGAATCAGATGAAATAGGAGTAAATATCTGTCAGGTCAGACCTTCACTGCAAGTGCTCCATTTCTCGTTGCTATGAAAATAGGATATCTTTCTTATGGTAAAGATATTTTAAGAAAATCCATATGCAGAAAAGTAAATGTTAAGAAGGGATCAAATGTGGTATTTTTATCACTACATAAGGGATATTATGGAGATAAAATGATTTTAGTTCTTAAGAATAGTATAAAAACAGGATTTTTCTATACATGTATCTATGTATCTATCTCTAGCTATCATCTATATACACACGTTAAATCATGCCTGTATGCTCACAGGAAAAGAAAAAAAGATCTTTCCGTTACTGTTGTCTTCTTGCATATCTCGCCAGCTCTACTTTAGTTCAATGTAATTAATGTATTTAGGAGAGTGTGGGTGTGTGCATTTTTTCTATTTGCTTGGTACACATATTAGTCTTATGCTTGGAAGGACACCTTAGAAATTAGGCCAGCAAAACATGGCTGTTCATGTTCTTGATGTTTAGCTTTCTCGCTATGTTCATCAGAACTCAAGAGCATCATTTATAAAGTCCCCAGATAATAAAAAACATTGAGGACCTTGTTAACTAGGAGCTTCTAGTCACTGAAGACATTATTAACAGAGACCTTCCACTTACACCAAGATGGATTCTTCAGTAGTGGGTATTGTAATTGATACATTTAAATAACTACAAGTATTCTAGGTGATATTTATCTTCATGGAATTATGGAAAGCGTTGTTATATCTCACATAATACATATTTGTCCACCACTTTTTTCCAAATTTGTGAAGAGAAACTGTATTTTTAAAATACTAATAATACTAAAATACTAAATACTAAAATACTAAAAAACAAAATTTTTACAATACACTTATTTTACCTACATTTCTCCATATGTAATTGGGAAGAAGTGAAGAGTGTATCATAAAAAAAAAAATGATTACTGCTAGTATATATTCAAGAAAAGCTTTGGGGAATTAAGCTGTGATATATGTATTTTCATACTTCTTAGTCTCTGTCTATTTCTATGAGAAAAACAGATATCTGAATTCAATATATTTATAGGCTTATTGAATATCTAATAATTTAAAATATAGTTGATTTTAAAATGAAGGATATAAATAATATATAGAATAAACATAGTTAGCTATTTAAAATAAGTTAACTTTAATTTTGGATAGTAACTTTTTTCAAACTTTCCTTTATAGTTAGCAAAAAATATATAACATCTGGAAAAAAGATATAGCTTAATAGAATATTTGTAACCTCTTTTCAGTCAGATACTCATGGCAGTCAAGGGAAGTCACATTAACTCTATGTGTCTCACTTTGTACTTTAATTTTTTTCTGTAAATTGTAATAAAAACATCTGCTCTTTCTACCTCATCAGGTTTTAGTAAGGATAAGTGAGAAAATGTTTTAAATATACTCTGTAACTCATGAAACCTCATGTAGTTCATATAATTTTTATGCTTTGATAAAGCACACGATTAATCTGAAAAATTTTACACTGATATTGAATTCAATGAAACATCACTGAAATTGTAAGTTTCCTGTATGGTCATTAGATAACATATTCAGTATGATGTATAAGTTCAGTTCTTAAATTGACACTGATACAATGCTAAAATTAATTACTCTTATATCAACTCCAAAATGGCTGAAGGAATAAAGTTAAATTGAAACCCAGTGAAAACATTGTTTTTGGAGGATGAGGTTATTTGTGCATATGCTTTTCCTTCTGATCTTCTAATACAGAGATTTAATACTTAAGGATGTTAAAAATTGGACAGCTGATCTGTTCTTTAGACATTCATTCTCAACTATTAGGATCATCAAGCCTTTGGCAGCTGCTCAATTGCAGTCAATAATTGGGCTTATCTGGCCCTCAAAAATCATCACACATCCTTGCAAGTTCTGCCTCTGTGATTATATTTCCTAGTGATCTGCTGGCAACAACAGTTAACATGTCAGATTCATCTTCACATATGTTTACTGTCAGAACATAGGCATTCAGAAAACATTTCAATATTACTTTGAAGATGTCTTATCTAGTCTTTTCACTTTTATGTCTTTGAAAATATTTTTAAGAAAGCAATAATTGGCTCCATAATTAATGGCCTGAGACAAAAGGTGATTCTGATTGCTGTGGCAAGCTGGTATATAACACCATCCACCACCCTCTCACAGGGAACAATTTGAGGTAATGAATTATGACAGGAATACTGTTGTTTGTAAAGTAATTAGGTGATAAAATAGATGAATTATTAGGCTTTTATATTATAAACTGGTTGTTCTGTGATATGAAAGGTTGCAGGGTTTTTTTCTCCTTATTTGAAATCCACCTTGTGTACACAATCATAAATTATGCCTTCCTAGTCTGATTGCCTAAAATTCTTGTATGACAACAATGGCAACACTTAAAATTAGCTCAAGAATGAAAGTATATCTGGCTAATTTCACATGGAATACTTCTGTTGCTTTAATTAACTTATCCCAATAAAACAATTTGTTCTTTTTTGGTACTGTACATTTTAATGCAATATAAAAATTAAGTCGAGTTAAAAGTATGACCTACAAGAAAAAGCATTTTGAATTATAAATTATGGTTGTTGAATTAAATGTCTTTAATTTGCAAAAAGGAGGTAATAATATAAATTTAAAAAACTAAGAAACTAATGAAGAACATAATTATACTTTGAAGTCCTTTATTTTCCTCAAGTTTCCTTTGAATGCCTGGTACCAACTCTGATTCCTCAATCTGAATATTCAAGCATGTAAAATTGTCTCTCATTCCCCATGCCAGCTTCATGGATGCTTGAATGAGGTTATTGTTCCTAGGATTTTATATCATCTTTTCCTTATATTTCCCCTTTCATTCCATGGCTATTCTATAAAACAAAAAGACAATAGAATTTAAGTTAGCACTCTTGATTGTCTTATATAAGAAGCTCCCACACACTATACAAAATGGAAGTTGTTGCTTTATAATACAGCAAACTTGAAAATTCTTGCCCCTTGTAAACATGACCTGTATGAATCATTAATGACATGAGGGAAATCTCCTGCTAAGAAAATAAATGATCTGCTTTCTGCTGAGTGGGAAGCCCTGACTTTTGATCACAGGCACGGTGATAGGATCAGGCATCAAATAAGGTCATGAAAATAGGAGACTATTTCGAATTTCCAGGAGGAAGATTTATTTTTCTTTATTTTTCAATAATTTCAAAAGGTCAATACCAGGAGGGCTACTAGCATCTTCAAACATTAATAAAAATTGCTGCAGTACAACACATTATTTGAGGAAATGTGAGATGAAGGTCAAAAATCCAAATTTTTATTTGATATTTGTTCAAACTTAACTAATAAAACAACAGCTTGAAATTTATCCAAAAATGATTTGGAATACCAAATGTGATTTAAGATGTCAGGATACATAGAAAACTGGAAAATCTTCTTAGCAAATGGTGAAGTCTTAGCACAACTTGCCTCTGTCCAAGCTTTTACTAGTATCTCCAAATATTTTACTAGTACCTCCAAACATTTTACTGGTAACTTCAAAGATTTTACAGGCACTAAAAACCATCTATTAATACTTGAATCTTATCTATAATCTATACCTCTGAAAACATTGCTTAAATATTATTAAATAAAGTGTTATTATGTAAGCTGTTCTACTTTATTAGAGGATTTTAAAATTTAAATTTCTTTTCTGTTACTTTTATTGCTCTATGAAGAAAATTCATTAAAGCTTTTTATCCTTTTATGAAGTCTTCTGCCATTTCCTACAACTCTTTTAACATAGTACTTTCTGGTGCTTCTCAAATTACTTTCTTATGTATTCAAGTTATTTATTATTTTATTTTGGTTTTTATTTATTTTGTAAAGCATGTATTTGATGATTAATTCTTATATGTCTGTTTATTTATAAATATTTTAAATGGCTTCTAATTTCTGACTTTTAAATTAATAAACATTAATTTTTTTTCAACTCCCATTTATTTTCTTTAGTTTTGATATTTTTATTTTAGGGATGCATTTAGTCCTTAACTCAATTGGTTGTGATTGGTTTAGAGTTCTTAACTTTACATTTAAAAATTAGCTCAATTCTTCTTAAACATAATAACATTTTAAAACTCTAAATATATATTATTTTGAGGAAAAAAAGAGTCATTTTTGTCTTATATGAAACCAGACACCCAACATCTCCAGCATAGCTGGAAAACCAAGACCCTAGACCAGGGGGGATGGACAAATGCACCATAAAATACGATTTTTTTTAGAACAAATAATTGAGGAGAAGAAAAGTTTAGAAGAAGAAAAAGCTAACACAGTAGTCCCACTTTATCAGTAGTTTCACTTTCTGCCATTTCTGTTTTCCGTGGTCAGCCATTGTTAGAAAATATTGAATGAAAAATTTTAGAAACAAACAATTCATATATTTTATATTGCATGTAGTTCTGAGTAGCGTGGTAAAATGTTGGGTCATCCTGCTCTGGACATGGGCCATTCCTTCATCCAGCATATCCATGCTGTGTATGCTACACGCTTGACAGTCTCTCAATAGCCTTCTTGGTGATCAGTTCAGCAGATCATAACAGTAATAAAATAACAAGGGTGAGTCAATTGTAATATGATATTTTAAGAGGGAGAAAGAGCACATCCACATAACTTTGATTACACTATAATGTTAAAATTCTTATATTTTATTAATATTGTTTATCTTATTGCATGTAATTTGTAAATTAAACTGTATCATGAGTATCTATGTACAGAAAAAACATAGTATATATAAGATTAGATACTATCCACAGTTTTGGGTATCATTTGGGAGTGTTGGAACAAATCCTCTACTGAGAAGAGAGGACTCCTGTAACAGCTGTTTAGAGAAATATTAGATAGCATCTCAGGCAATGCTAAAATTTCTCATATGGTAAAAATGAAATTCAAGCAAAAATTATTATTAAATGTTGAACCATGTAGTCAATGTAAAGCCAAGTCTACACACCAGTAGTTTCTGATTATAATTTAACTCTTCCTTGAAATACAACTTTTTGCCTGCCTATTAGGCTGCTCTAAATATAAATAAAAGAACCAAGAGTAAACTAGACTTGTGAGCATTAGCAAGTTAAATAAGTAAATAAGCAAACAATAAAAATACATCAATCCATAAGTCATATAAATATCCAGTACAAGAAACTGATCATGTCAAGAAGTTGATCAAAGTGAGTTGATAGCAAAGGAAAACCAGCAGGAATGTAAGAACAATAAAATATCACCTATTTTTGAAACCGAGTGTTTGCATTTTCCCTGGTGGCAGGTGTCCATCCTGAGCTGCATGATATGACACGATTTACTAGGCATTTCTGATATAAGACATAACAAAGGGTCAATTGTATGGGGTATAGGCATATGTGAATGATATTCAGAGTGTTATATAAAGGATCTCAGACTAGGAGATTTAATGCTAATGTAAAGGAGTCAGCAGATTACATGACTATCTCTTTTTTCAATTTACAGGTAAAATACATATTTAAGAAAACAAATAACAGAACACGTTCCAAAAGAAAGAAAAGTAAAGCCTTCAGTATTCAGACATAATGAACTAAACAAAATATACAACCTGAATTAGTACAAATGGTTCAAGAACTAAAAATAAGCCAATAAATGAAATCTATGTATTAAGGGCTGATATTATAAATATAATGCAGGAAAAATAAGCTACAAAAAAGAAATAAGTTGACAAACTAGAAATAAAAATAATATTGAAAGGTAATAGACAAAATATAAATTAAAAATAACACATTGAAAAATATAGGTACACTAGAACTTTGTAAGTTTTTTTTAACAAATGCAAATAAGTTGTTCAAACTGATAGAAAAAAACAGACCTTGATAAATCAAGGAAGATTCCAGAGTAATAAGAATAAATCAGCACTAAGAGAATATGACACAGTAATATCAGAAATATACCTTAACAAATGATAAGGTGTAAGCCTTTGGGGAGCCCTCCCACCCCCTGGCAAAAAGGAAATAACAGAGTATACAAATCAGATGACATAAACCTGCATAACGAAGTTCACACTAGACATTCTGGCAGATCCTCTATCCTCAATGCTTATCCTTACACATATAAACATGATCGAGATGAAGGAAGGTCATAATCACATAATATCTCACTATGTTCCACTCTGTCTCAAGTGAATAAATTCCTTCTTTTGGAATTCTGTCCATTTAATGAAAGTAATAAGAATGTTGCTCTTTTTTAAAACTAGAATTTTCTTTAAGTACTCAGAAGTTCTCAAGCATGACGATTGGGTGTTTATGAGCACGTGTGAGTTGCACCTCCTTTAAATCCTGTTTTGGTGGCAGCATGTTACCCATCTGACATGAAAGAAAATAAGAGAAAAAATAATAATTACCCGCTAAGGTTAAGTGATATGTGTGTGTGTGTGTGTGTGTGTGTGTATATATATATAATATATGTGTGTGTATGTATGTGTGTGTATATCTATATATATACACACACATATGTGTCTGTATGTATATATGTGTGTGTGTATATATATATATATATATATATATATACCTAAACAAAGTAGTATTAATTCATGAAATGTGTACTTAGTATTGTGTGTGTGGGTATATATATATATCCACACATATATATATGGCTTTAAGCACTAGTGTTAACTGGAAATGTGTTAGAGTTAAGTAGCTGTCTAGGCTCACTTGCATAGAGTCAATAAGAAGACAGTGAGATGCACTCAAACGGTTCTAGACAGTATTGCTCACCACATGGCAGGCAACGTGGGTTCATAGTTCTGTTTACCTTCCAAATCCCATGGGGGTGGTGAGGATAAATATTTTGTGTTACAGATTGATATTTTATATGTTGAAATCTTAACTTTTAATGTGATGACATTTGAAGGTGTCTTTGGAAGATAATTAGGTCATGAGGATGAAGCCTTCATGAATGGAATTAGTGCACCTATAAAAAGAACCAAAAGAACTCTTTCTTCCTGTTTCTGCCAGGTGAGGTTACAAAGAGAAGTGGCACTCTGGTTCCTCACCAGAACCAACCACGCTGGCACCCTGATCCTGAACTTCGAGCCTCCAGAACTGTGAGAAATAGGTTTCTGTTGTTTATAAGCCACACAGTGTATGATACTTTGTTATAGCAGCTTAAACTGACAAGGACTCTGCACACACAGGGGTTTATGTCACAGCTGAGAAACACTGCACTGTAAAAACCCTCAACTGTATAAGGGATCTGCCAGAAAACCTGCCCATCCTTATCTCCAGAGAAACTCTGCCTTGGAGTGTAAGGCTATCCCTCTGCGAAGGAGAAGGAAGACTTTACTCTCCCAGAATGTCTCTGAAGAGAAAAACATCCTCTATGTTTATTACACTGATCAGACAAGAAATCTCTCTCCTAAGGAGTGATATACTATCTCTGACTTCCAAGGCTCTTTGTTATACAAGATTCTTGAAAAGAGCATCTGAGGTGGTAAAAACACCACAGAGAATTGCTTCCAAACAAATAAAAATGATCAGGTTTCTGTGTAGAAAATTGTCAATTCTGAGTGTTAGCTTGATGCTGCATTATTCTTTGCAGTGTTTAAGGTTTTTCATGAATGAAAAAAGGCATGTATTCAGATCATGTAGTGATTATGAACTTAATAAATCATTGATAATCATCCATTTTAGTGTAGGAGGTTCACCTTGATTCCCACATGGAATAAATATGCTGTATAACCTCCCCTTTAACCCAGGCTGATAGCTGAGGATCAACTACTTGAGGTAAACTGAGACTCGAGGATTAGTAAAGAAATCCAGATAATCAGATAACTCGAGCTTGATTTAGGTCTGTATGTATCATTGAACATATGCTGCTGAATCATTTTACCTTTCAAAGTGCTGTATCAACCATAGTTAATTCAGGAGAAAAGAAATCATACAAGGTCTTCACACAGGGGGGATTTTATAAGAGAGCACAATGGTTTTACAAGAACTGTCAAACTAAAATAGCAAAAACGGAGCACTAAGCTAACCCAAAGATTATAACTGATGAAAACAAAGATGAGAAAAGAAGTGGGAAGAGCAAGGCCTGAGAGTTCTTTGTGAGGCCCTGTAGGGTTGGCACTCAATCTCCAAAGAGGAGGTGCCTCTTGGTTGTTGGTTCCTGTAAGAAGGGTGATGAGGCTGAAATCAGGACTGGCAAAAGAGGCTGGAGACTGGAGACCACTCTCTCTTTTGAGTTATGCTGATGTGAACAGAAGAAAAAATGAAAGAAAAAAAGAAGAAAACATAAATGGGGGAGAGTTCCTTTTCACTTCATTCCTTTTCACTTCATTCATCCTTTTCACTTCATTCATCCTCCTCTTCAATGCCTCTGATGGACATAATCATGGAAATCAGGAATACAGTTTGCAAAATTTTAGTCCCAGCATCTCAGAGTGGAGTATAAGGAATGGATTTGATGCTGAAAGACAATGAGTACATGACTATCAAAATTACTAACTATAAGGTAATTTTCAAGGGACTTTAATCCACTATTTTAATGGGAATATTTACTGAGGCTTCTAGTTTTCTTTGTGAAAACCAATTAACTTCAAGGTGACATTACTAAATATTTCTTCTACTGGGAAACGAAACCTAATGGTAACAGAAATTGATGTTTTGTCAGGAAAACATATTTTTTTTCTGAATTTATTATTAGTGTAGAATGCACACTTTTGCATGGAGGGATGATTTCATTCCATTTCTTTAAATCAGACACAGAATCTCATACGAGTGTTGCAATCTGCTGTGGAATATGTCCTCTGAGATGTCTGTTTCCTTTTTTCCCATATTCTCATTATAATATATAGCTTTTCTTATTTTGCCTTCTACTTCCCAAGGAGTGGAGAATATAGAATAAATAAATAGTCTTAAATTAAAAATTTCCTCTTATGTACACTGCTCTTAGAATTTGTTTCAGCTTATGTGTGGTTCATCTTGTTGCTATTTCAAAATCTAGTATAAAGAACATACTTATAAATACCATTCATTTGTGAAAAAAAATCTAAAAGGAATAGCAATCTCTTCATTATCCCGTGTATTAATCCATTTTCATGCTGCTGATAAAGACACAACTGAGACTGGGCAAATTACAAAAGGAAGAGGTTTAACGGACTTACAGTTCCACATGGCTAGGGTGGCCTCACAATCATAGCAGAAGGCACTTCTTACATGGCAGTGGCGAGAAAGAGAATGAGGAAGAAGCAGAAGCAGAAGCTCCTTATAAAGCCATCTGATCTCATAAGACTTATTCACTATCATGAGGACAGTATGGGGAAAACCACCCCCATGATTCAATTATCTCCCACCAGGTCCCTCCCCCAACACATGGGAATTATGGGAGTACAATTCAAGATAAGATTTGGGTGAAGACACAGAGCCAAACTATATCATTCCATGCCTGGCTCCTGCCAAATATCATGTCCCCACTTTTTAAAACCAATTATGCCTTCCCAACAGTCCCCCAAAGACTTATTTCAGCATTAACTCAAAAGTCCACAGTCCAACATCTCATCTGAGACAAGGCAAGTCCCTTCCATCTATAGCCTGTAAAATCAAAAGCAAGTTAGTTAATTCCTAAATACAATGGAGTACAGGCATTGGGGAAATACAGCCATTCCAAATGGAGAAACTGGTCAAAACAAATGGCTACAGGCACCATGCAAGTCTCAAACTCAGTGGGGCAGTCAAATCTTAAAGCTCTAAAATATTTCATTTGACTCTATGTCTTACATTGGGGTCATGCTGATGCAAGAGGTAGGTTCCCATTGTCTTGGGAAGCTCCCTTTTTGTGGCTTTGCAGGGTATAGCCCCCCTCCTGGCTGTTTTTATGGGCTAGTGTTGAGTGTCTGTGGCTTTTTTAGGTGCATGGTGCAAGCTGTTCGTGGATCTACCATTCTGGGGTCTGGAGGACAGTTGCCCTCTTCTCACAGCTCCACTAGGTGGTATCCCAGTAGGGACGCTGTGTGGAGGCTCTGACCCCACATTTCCTTTCTTCACTGCCCTAGTAGAGGTTCTCCATGAAGACCCTGCCTCTGCAGCAAAATTCAGCCTGGGCATCCAGTTTTTTCCATACATCTTCTGAAATCTAAGTGAAGGTTTCCAAACCTCAATTCTTGTCTTCTGTGCACCTTCAGGCTCAAGACCACGTCTAAGCTACCAAGGCTTGGGGCTTCCACCTGCTGATGCAACAGCCTGAGCTATACCTTGGCCCCTTTCAGTCACAGCTGTAGTGGATGGGGCACAGGACACCAAGTCCCTAGACTGCACACAGCAGAGGGACCCTGGGCCAGGCCCACAAAACCATTTTTTCCTTATAAACTTCTGGGCCTGTGATGGGAGGAGCTGCTGCAAAGGTCTCTGACATGCCCTGGAGACACTTTCCCCATTGTCTTGGTGATTAACATTTGGCTCCTCATTACATGTGCAAATTTTTGCAGCCTGCTTGAATTTTTCTTCAGAAAATGGAATTTTCTTTGGTATTCCATTGTCAGGCTGCAAATTTTTCAAACTTTTTTGCTCTGTTTCCCTTTTGAAACTGAATGCCTTTAACAGCACTCAAGTCACTCTTGAATGCTTTGCTGCTTAGAAATTTCTTCTGCCATATACCTTAAATCATCTTCAAGTTCAAAGTTCCACGAATCTCTAGGGAAGGAGCAAAATGCTGCCAGTCAAATAGAGCAAGAGTCGCCTTTACTCCAGTTCCCAATAAGTTCCTCACAGCCATGTGAGACCACCTCAGCCGGGATTTCATTGTCCATATCACTATCAGCATTTTTTGTCAAAGCCATTTAACAAGTCTCTAGGGTATTCCAAACTTTCCCACATTTTTCTGTCCTCTTCTGAGCCCTCCAAACTGTTCCAACTTCTGCCTGTTACCCAATTCCAAAGTCATTTCCACTTTTTCAGGTATCTTTTCAGCAGTGCCCCACTCTACTGGTACCAATTTACTGTATTAGTATATTGTTTTCATGCTGCTGATAAAGACATACCTGAGACTGGGCAACTTAAAAAAGAAAGAGGTTTAATGAACTTACAGTACGACGTGGCTAGGGAGGCCTCACAATCATGGCAGAAGGTGAAAGGCACTTTTTACCTGGTGGTGGCAAGAGCGAGAATGAGGAAGTGAAAGTGGAAACCCTTTATAAAACCATCAGGTCTCGTGAGACTTATTCACCACCATGAGAACAGTAGGCGGGGAACTGCCCCCATGATTCAATTTCTCTTACAAGGTCCCTCCTACAACATGCGAGAAAGATGGGAGTAAAATTCAAGAGGAGATTTAGGTGGGAACACAGAGCCAAACCATATCATTTGCCCTGACTCTACTGCCATTATTGAATGTTCACTTGTGTGAAGCAAGATACGCTCAAACTTACAGAAACCTTTGCAAATCTCAGCCCATTTTCTTGAGTAGTGGCTATGATATTGTACCATGTGTTTACATTTGACTAAGATTTTTATTTGTAAAAATATATTCTTTAAAAGTAATTGAGTGTTCACAAAACTAGAATGTAAAATGCTTTTTTTTGCATTGATTTAAATTTAAAATCACTGAAATGACTATCATTAAATGAACTTCAAGCTTCAAAAGTTAATATAATATATACTCTTCTGGAAAGGTCATGAACACCCACTTAAGTAAAAAGAATAAAACCAGTATGTATAATATCATTATTGCCCAACTATATATGTGTATATGAACAAATGCATGCATTCAAAAGACATGAAAAATGATTTTTGTTTTAAAATGAAGATTTAGAATGGGGCTTAGTCATTGAATTACTATTTATGAGAATAATGAACTAACTAATCCACAAAATAAATAAATAAATTAGTTTTAGCATTAATACATAGCAAACAAGGAGAATGTCGCACTCACGTATTTTAAAATTAAAAATTGAAGATCAATGTCAGAAACAGAATTAAGGGAAGACTAATCTTGTGCTTCTCTAACTCAAAAGGAGATAATGCAGTGTTATCTTTTAGAATCCGCATGAGTGACACCAAATTATCTAGAAGCTACCTCAGAGGAGATCTTCATCTTTTCCATCTCTAGCAAGCAGGAAACGGACAAGGCCAGGGGGAGATATGTTTTCACTGAGAGTACGTCATGAGGCTAAACCTTCCTGGTCAAAGCATAAACTCCAGGAATCATCAATAAATAGTAAAAATATATCAAATGGGTAGGAAGTGTCACCAATGTGATTTGCTTTTCCCTTTGTTTAGTGCAGTAAATCGTTTTTGATTGTTGACACTCAAAATATGATTATTAGACCATAACACTGGCATCACCTGGCAGCCTGCAATAAAAGTAGATTCAAGGGCATCCACTGACATTTTAATAAAATCTCCATGTAATTTCTATAGGAATGGTTATTTCTTAAAAATATTATTGTAGTGGACTTTAACAACACATTACATAATATTGTGTAACACTGAAGTAGGGAATCAGCAGGAGAACTTGTTTTCTCAGCATTGGTTACAAGACCCTGCTGATCAAAATATAATTTGATGAAAACAGATGCAGCAAAGAAACAGGCCCCAAACAGCTGAAACCAGGATGGGGATGAGAGTGACTTCTATCTGGTTTTCCTCATTGCTCATTACATAGTACTTATAATGCATTAGTATACTAAAAGAAACTCCCATTCATGGCATGACAGTTTACAAATGCCATGGCAACTGCTGGAAGTTACCTTATATGGTTTAGAAGGAGAGAAACCCTCAGTTCTGGGAACTCCATACCCTTTTTCCAGATAACCATCCCCTTATTTAGCATCTAATCAAGGAATAGACATAAATATAGCTAGCCAGCAGTCCACGTGGAACGTTGCAACCACTCTGTCTATGGAGCAGCTATTTTTCTGTGTTCTGTTGCTGTAATAAACTCACTTTTGTTTTATTTTGTTGGATAGCTCTTGAATTCTTTCTTGTGTGAAGCCAAGAACCTCCCTGCCCTGGCTGAGCACCAATTTGGGGATTTGCCTGCATCAATACTGTAGGACCCAGTTCTATTAGAAAAGTGTACACAAAGCTGAGACCTCCTCTTTTACCTCACACTCAGTCTACAAAACCAATGTCAACAAAGCCACATTTTCAGATGGGAAAAAAAGCTAAATTTAGGTAAAGAGATAGAAAAAGAAGATTCTATAAATTTATATAAAAAGTTATGTTAGCAAGGTACAGAGATTTAGCAACTATATGAACAATATTTAAAAATAAGCAAACTAAAGAATATAATTGGCAAAAGATAAGTGACTATCTTAGACAAGAGTCAATCATTGTCGAATGAATAGAAGTAAATCCTCCACAAGTGACTTACTCTATAAGTACTTAATAGAAGCATTAATTTATCAAACAAGTGTGTAAAAACCAGATGGCAATACAACACAGGAAGATGAAAATGGTGACTGAAGAGCTATGGAGACAAAATGAGGAACAAAATTACTACAATACAAAAATAATAAATGCACTCTAAACAGAACAAAACAGAACAGATGTGGCTGAAAATGGAATCACTGACACAGTGGAGAAAATACCTATTAAAATTACGTGAATTCAGAGGAAAAAGGCCCAGATCAAAGCAGTTCGATGAATCACAATAGATCAAGAGAACAGAGATGTTCCAAGATGAGAATAACTGTCATCTGTGATGTAAAAGCTTCAATAGAATTAACAAAAGTCGTTCATAAGAAATGGATGAAGATTTCCCAGAAATTTTAAAATATATTTGCACAATGACAGAATACACAGTGTTCCAGAAATTACAATTTGCAGAACAATTTGGCCCAATAAATAACCTGGTGATGTAATTGAAATTGGAGAATCAGGTATTATCTGGCATACAGGAAAGAAGAGAAAGTTATGTACAAGAAGGAAGTGTCAGAGTAGCCTCAGATTTACCCACAGAAGTGTTCAATGATGGCAGATAATAGTGTCATAGCTATGAGGTTCTGAAGAAAGTAAGAGGTAAGATGTTATTCAAGACCTATATATTCAGGTATTAAATGTTATTCAAGCATTAAAATGTACCCTCACTCTTGATATCAAAATAAAAAATAAGAGAAGAAATAAACAACCAATAGGCCTTTCTGGAAAAAAAAGAAAGAGATAAATAAAGAGACAGACAAAACACATTTTTGACAATTAAAACAATCAAATAATGGAAAAATAAAGCAATCATTAGAATCTAAACTAAATAAACAGAAATAAAACTAAGCAACCATAGTAATGAAAATTAAGCAAAAATGCAAATCTTAAGTACATCAGTAATGTCAATAACCTTGGAGGAATAAAATAAAGTACAAGATTGTTCAGGTGTTAAATAAATTAAAATGGAGACAAGTTCTGGAGAATTTCTGAGCAGAAAAAGCCAGTTAGGCCTTGAAAATAACCTTAGCATTGCTTAACTTGCAAGCACAGCAAAACTTAAACATGACTGTTTCTTATAAATGCTTGTATTAAGGAAAAACAAAACTTAGACTCTATCAATCAGAAGCTGCCAACTCACTTACATAGCAAGAACCTATTCGGCAGCATAGACAAAATAAAGACAATTGCATAACTGTAACCAATGAAATCTTTTCTTGGCTTTACTTCCGTGTCTGTCATTTAAAAGCATCTATTGGCGCTCCCAAATCACTTCTGGTTAGTAGCTGGAGCTGCTCAATTCATGAATCAATGTTTATTCAAATAAACTCTTTAACATTTTATTGTGCCTTAATTTATCTTTTAGCACAGGTTATGCTAGCTCTACTTGAAATATTAAAACTTCCAGGACGGGTGTGGTGGCTTATGCTTGTACTCAGCACTTTGAGAGGTTAAAGCAGGCAAATCACTTGAGCTGAAGAGTTCTATACCAGCCTGGGAAACACAGCAAAATCCCCTCTCTCCAAAAAAAAAAAGAAAAAAGGCCGGGAGTGGTGAGACACACCTATATTCCTAGCTACTCAGGAGGCCGAGTTGGGAAAATCATCTGAGTTCGAAAGGCAGAAATTTCAGTAACCCATAATCACACCACCACATTCCAGCCTGGGTGACACAGTAAAACCCTGTTTCAAAATAACAGCAATAACAACAGCAAAGTTCCAAACTCTCAATATTAAAAAAAAAAAAAATTCTTCTTAAATTTTGAGGTATCTTTTATGGAAGAAGTATGTCTTAAGAAGAACAGATATTTGTACAGTTAATTTTTTTTTAAATAGAATTTAGTAGTTTTTTCCCTTTAAATTCAAATATACTAAATAAAGTTTATATTAAAATCATCACTCATGGCCCAGTTTTAAATAAAATACCTTCTTTCTGTTGATTTTTCTTTCTTGCTTTCATCCTTTCTTAGTTCCTTTCTATTTGTCTATTTTCTAAAAGCATAATAAACCATCTGGAATGCTCTTTTGTAATGGTTGAAATGTCGTTTCAGGCTTTTTTTGCTTGTTTAAAGTTGTTCTTGATATGATTTTTATATTTCTTATCTTTTTTTTGAAAAGACAATCATTATTTAAAACAAAAAGGCAAAAATAAGGTCTAGGTAGAGAAATTTCAAAATGTAAATATTAATTTTCTGGTCAGGGAATTGGACTGAATGTATGCAGAACTCATAAGTAGATATGTTAAAATTATTGCTTCATAGTATTTATACTATTTTAACAAATTTGTTACTAGCATAAACTATTCATTACTAGAAAAATATCATTTGTTGTTAATTATATGAAACATGTTTTTCAATCTTTGTATTTTACATATTAATGGCAAAGCTTAGTTTTTTTTAACATATATGGAGCTATTTTTTAGTTGGAGAAAGTTAGGGAAAAATACAAGCATATGGTTTGGTTAGGAAGGAATTAGTCCTATTACTCATAGCTTTGTACACCAGGCAAATTGCTAGAATAGTCAGCAATCCTTAAAATGTATATGTATGAAAATAATTTCGGTTAACAACAGATTTTTTTTGGTGCATGGTCTCATTTTGGGTCCACATAAGATGCTGCTAAAACAATTTGAGATGACACAACTGTTACTGTAGTTCAACATTTGAAAGAGCTAATCTATCTTGAGAGTCATAATTGTTTGTTTTGTAAATGATTTCTGTACATTTCAAATTCTACACTATATTTAATTTTGTATAAAATTATATATATTATGCTACTTAATACCTTAATTTCAGGTTTAATTAAGGGTTAATGCCTTAATTATTAAAAGAGTTCAAATGACTTCTGTCTTTTCCTTGGGCACTTTTAAACTGCTTAGTTTTATCTTTAAACCAAAGTAACTCCTTAGAAGCTTTTTGTTTAGCAGAATTGCTTGGAACCTGGAGGAAGAGGTTTCAGTGAGCCGCGATCACGCCACTGCACTCCATCCTGGGCAACAGAGTGAGAAACCGTCTCAAAAAAAAAAAAAAAAAAAAGATTTTGTTCTGTGTGATAGTGGAGCAAAGAAAGTCAGGAAGAAAAGTCTTTCCCCAAAATATTCTTAACTTACATTTGGGTAATATTATTACAGTGAATTGAGATAAGCATCCACTGAGTAATAAGGCTAATGTATCACTTTGTTATTATTTCCCAACTAAAGGACTGAATGAAACATATACTCAGTTCCCTCTTCCTGTGCTTTCAGACATGTATTCACACTTTACTTTGTCATATAATCCTCAACAGATAGTTGCTTTAAGATCAATATTTTTACAGAATATCAAAAATAATTTGCATGTAATTATTTGCCAAGTCATAACATTCTGAGAGCTTGCCTTACTCAGAAAAAAAAAATAGAAAAAACAGACAAATGCCTTTTTATAATAAAATTAGATAAAACATTCTTTTGAGAATAAAATTCAATTTTACTTATTTACTTGAGTTCCTGTAACAAGAATTCATTTTGATTATATACGTCTCCAAGTTTTGAGCCATATGTAATCAACATATGTTAGACATAATTTAATTGAGCAAGAACTTTACTGTGAGTTCTAAAATAAGAAATATGTTCTTCTCTCCCTCTCTCCTTCCTCTCTCTCTCCTTTACTTTCTTGCTTGTTTGTTTGCTGGTAGAGTAAAGTTAGTTCTCAAGGTGATATATACAAAAATAGAGGGCTGACAGTCTGGAATGACAAACTGGACTGGTCATTGGGACACTAGTGTTGCCGTTCTATTCTGAACAACCTTCTATTATTTCTAAGTCTTGCATGTGATACTACTGAGATTGTTTTCCAGGCCTCTCAGCAACACAGGTAATAAGAATTAAACTCCATCGGTGGAGGTAAGACAAATATATATATATTTAAATTAACTAGATACAAATTGTTAGTTATCAAGATAGTGAATAAAACAGTTTTTACTTGTGGAATATGTAATTTTCACTGTATTTGACAAGTTTGAAAAACAGATATGCTTTCTGATATCATTCATTCATTTATTCAGTATTTATTAAAAGCATAATATGTCCTAGTAATATGGTTTGACTGTGTTCCCACTCTAATTTCATCTTGAATAGGGGCTCCCATAATTCCCATGTGTTGTGGAAGGGGCCCGGTAAGAGAAAATTGAATCATGGGGGCAGTTTTCCCCATACAGTTCTCATGATACTGAATAAGTCTCTCGAGATCTGATGGTTTTATAAGGGGTTTCCGTTTTTGCTTGTTTCTCATTCTCTCTTGTCTGCTGCCATGTAAGACATGCCTTTCACCTTCTGCCATGATTGTGAGGCCTCCCCAGCCATATGGAACTGTGAGTTCATTAAGTTTTTTTCTTTATAAATTACCCAGTTTGGGGTATTTCTTTATCAGCAGTGTGAAAACTGACTAATATGGTAAATTGGTACTGGAAGTGGGGTGATGCTGTAAAGATACTCAAAAATGTGGAAGCAACTTTGGAACTGGGTAAATGGCAGAAGTTGGAACAGATTGGAAGGCTCAGAAGGAGATAGGATAATGTGGAAAAGTTTGGAACTTCCTAGAGCCTTGGAGGGCTTAGAAGATAGGAGGATGTGGGAAAGTTTGGAACTTCCTAGAGACTTGTTTAATGGCTTTGACCAAAATGCTGATAATTATACGAACAATGAAATCTAGACTGAGGTGGTCTCAGATGAAGATGAGAAATTTGTTGAGAACTGGAGTAAAGGTGACTCTTGCTATGTTTTAGGAAAGAGACTGGCAGCATTTTACTCCTGCCCTAGAGATTTGTGGAACTTTAAACTTGAGGGAGATGATTTAAGGTATCTGGCCTAAGAAATTTCTAAACAGCAAAACATTCAAGATGTGACTTGGGTGCTGTTAAAAGCATTCAGTTTTAAATGGGAAACTGAGCGTAAAAATTCTGAAAATTTGCAGGCTGATTAGGTGATAGAAAAGAAAACTCTATTTTCTGAAGAGAAATTCAAGCAGGGTGCAGACATTTGCATGAGTAATAAGAAGCCAAAGGTTAATTGATAAGACAATGGGGAAAATGTCTCCAGGGCATGCCAGAGAACTTTGTGGCAGCCCCTCCCATCACAGGCCCAGGGGCCTGGGAGGGAAAAATAGCTTCATGGGCCAGCCCTGTTGTGTGCAGCCTAGGGATTTGGTGTCCTTTGTCTTAGCCACTCTAGTCATCGCTAAGAGGGTCCAAGGTGCAGCTCAGGCTGTGGCCTCAGAGGGTGCAAGCCCCAAGCCTTGGCAATTTCCACATGGTGTTGAATCCCCACTTGGGCATGGCCTAGTGGAGCTGTGAGAAGAGGGCCACCATCCTGCAGACCCCAGAATGGTAGATCCACCAACAACTTACACCATGCAATTGAAAAAACCAAAGACACTCAACACTAGCCCATGAAAGCAGCTGGGAGGGATTCCATACCCTGCAAAGCCACAGGGGCAGAGCTGCTCATGATCATGGGAGCCACCCCTTGCATCGGCATGACCTGGATGTGAAACATAGAGTGGAAGGAGATCATTTTGGCCCTTGAAGATTTGACTGCCCCACCAGATTTTGGACTTGTGTGGGGTCTGTAGCCATTTTTTTTGGCCAGTTTCTCCCATTTGGAACACCAGTATTTACCCAATACCTGCACCCCTATTGTACCTGGGAAGTAATTAACTTGCTTTTGGTTTTACTGGCTCATAGGTGGAAGAGACTTGCCTTGTTTCAGATGAAATACTGGACTGTGGACTTTTGAGTTGATGCTGAAATTAGTTAAGACTTTGGGGGACTGTTGGGGAGGCATAATTGGTTTTGAAATGTAAGGACATGATATTTGGCAGGGGCCAGTGACAGAATGATATGATTTGGCTGTGTTTCCACTCAAATCTCGTCTTGAATTGTAGCTGCATAATTCCCACATTTTGTGGGAGGGTCCTGGTGAGAGAGAATTGATTTAAGGTGGCATTTTCCCCCATACTATTCTCGTGGCAGTGAATAAGTCTCATGAGATTGATGGTTTTATAAGGGGTTTCCCTTTTTGCTTGTTTTTCATTCTCTCGTCTGCCTCCATGTAAGCTGTGACTTTTCTTTCTGCCATGATTGTGAGGTCTCCCCAGCCATGCAAACTGTGAGCCCTTTAAACCTCATTTTCTTCGTAAATTATCCATTCTCAGGTTTGTCTTTATTAGCAGCATGAAAATGGGCTAATACACCTAGAGACCAACCTAGGCTTCTGTAAGCAAGTCAAAAAAACTCTTTATGGTGATTATATTTTAGCATTGAAGATATGCAATAAGAAATTCTCTATGTGGTGATGTAAAGAACATATAACAGTATAAATTTTTGAAACCGTTTCGTTATGATTCTTTCTGATAGGATCATTAACTGCTTTGTTTTTTTTTAATTTAGAAGAAAAAATATTACAAAAATTTCCACAGCTCACCAAAAAGTGCAAGATCGAAAATTTCATTTGCTTTAGAACTAAATTGTAAGGTGAAATTTAATACTATATATATATGTGTGTGTGTGTGTGTGTGTGTGTGTGTGTGTGTGTACTGGATATTTTTTCTTATTTATCTGTTTCTCCTCCTTACTATGCATAATATATAAAGTTGCTTATCTTTGAGAGACGTATCTCCTATTTTTATTGTGGCATCATACACGTAAAGACAGAAAGCAAGTTAACAATAAAATATTTAGTGAGAGGAACCTACCTTCAGAATGGTGCTAAAAACGAGCACTACAGACACATAGCTTGTTTCAGCTCTATTCTTTGTTTTTCTTGGATGTTCGCACTATACTTACTTTTTCATCATTGCAGCAAACCTCCTCAAGACATTTAGAAGTGATTCAAAATATAAATATATTCAGGAATCAAAGCATTAATCTCTTGAGAACATCAAATTAAATGTAAAAATGCCATATCAGTATTGCAATATACTTGTTTAATGGATATGGTGGAAGTGAGGAGTAGAAGTTTATTATTCAAACTCACTCTGATTAAGTTTGAGTAACAGAATTATATGACATTAAAAATATTTTATGCATTCATTCATTTACTCATTTGTTTAATTGTTCATTATTCATTTAACTACTGACTAGGGACCTTTTCTACAGACTAGGCACACTTTTTTTTTTAAATAAAAGTTACAGGAAGAAAACAGACATTTATTTTTCTTTCTAACAGAAATTTGGACTTGTTCCAGAACCATTTGTGTTTTTTTAGGTAACATTCTTTAGAAATACTTGTTATCTTTGACATTGTTATTTGCAGTGCCAACATATGAAAATAGAAGAGTGAAATGAAAAGATATATCTAAAATCCAGGGAAACTTACATCTTCCTTACAAGAGAATAACAAGCTTAACTTTTATTTTGTTGATGAATTCTAATAATGAGGAAAGACGAGGGAAGTGAAAACCAAGAGCAATGTTGACACTTCACAAATTCCAAGTTATTGCCTGAAGGGCTTTTGTGTCTTGCCTTCTTATAAAAGTGTTGTGAAGGTAAGTTCCATGGTGTCACGCAGGAGAAGTCCCCAGATGACCCAAACTCTTCTTCTCTTTCCTGCTTATAATTCTCAAGAACAGTTGTAGAATATGCTGGGAATGGAATACTCTGAGATAAAGAGAAACTGGCTGGAACAGCCCAGGCTGCTCTGTTTCCATCTCTCCTAGAACAGCAGAACTTGCAATGCTTTAGCCCAGAGTGTCAAGTGACCCCTGGAAATAAAACACGGAGCAGAACATACTTTCAGAGTCTCTCAGTTGCTGTGTGACCTGGGGTGTGTGCAGATTAGACTCCACTGTCCTAGGCAACTTTCCTGAGCCCTGCTGGACTGGCTCACCGTGAATCCTAGACTTCTGTTATCCATTGCTGCCTATCTGTAAGTAATAACTTACTGTGTGGGTGTTCTCTGTCGCTGGACTTATGTAGGTGAATTGATATACGTGCACAGTATTAGGAAGAAGTTTAGAGTCCTCTCCTGGGATTGATACTGGTCCACATGGAAACTGCTTTACATATTATATATTCTGAGGTTAGGAAAGTCATACTGACATGGTTTATTGAATTGCACAACATGTAAACTTGGAATAAACTCATTCTGTTTGAAGATTTAAACTCATATGGTATTTTATTATTTACTTTTTCATCACTTGAGCCCTTAGTTGTTCTATTACCAAAAGACAAAATTTCTCAGTCCTGTAGAATGCATTGTTTCTAAATGCAGAGGAGGCTTGGCATGGTGGCTCATGCCTGTAATCCCAGCACTTTGGGAGGCCAAGGCAGGTGGATCACGTGAGGTCAAGAGTTTGAGACCAGCCTGGCCAACATGATAACACCTGGTATCTACTGAAAATACAAAAATTAGCTGGAGGTGGTAGTGCACCTGTAGTCCCAGCTATTCAGGAGGCTGAGGCTGGAGAATTGCTTGAACTCGGGAAGCAGAGGTTGCAGTGAGCTGAGATTGTGCCACTGCACTCCAGCCTGGGCAACAGAGTGAGACTCCATCTCAAAACAAAACAAACAAAAAACCAAAACCATAAAGAAATACATACATAAGGAAAACTAAATAAATAAATGAAGAGGAGTATTAAAATCAAATCTGAATTATACTTGATGCTATTCCAAATAAGGGGAGATGTGAAATCTGAGCCAACTATTAGTGTGGTGTCTCATTCATGCTTGGTTCCTAGGTTTCAAAATGACAAGTTCACTTTTGCCTAATATCATGCTGTGCTGAACAAGCCCTCCCTTCGAAATGCCCTGGCCTTTTGTTAGACATAGATCATCAAATTCAACCCCTTCCCATACCAATTTGCCTTGATTTAGGTGACACAATTCTCTTTAACAAGTCTTTAATTTCCAAAAGCGTCAGATTTCTGAGATCCATATGCATTTTCATAACCTAGATCCCAAACTGTAAGATCTGTATTGCCTATGTCTTTGAAAGAGCCATTATCGATAAGCCACTAAACACTAAAGATTCTGCTTGTTTTTTATTTGACGTTATTTGTTTGTTTGTGTGACGTTATCTTTACCTAACTAAAGAGGTGTTTCAGTTTATTCTGATGGACACAGAAAGCACAGACTGCTTCAAGTGATAGGATGATTGCACATTTGAGTATAAAAAGGCTGGCATCCTAACTGACCCCTCAGCAGACATATCTTTGACAATCTTGATGTTACTCTGTAAAACATGTTCCTAAAGATCACATGTGACTGAAAAGAGTAATACCCTCTCAAAAGAGTAAAATCATTTTTAAAATTGTTTTCATATTTCTATTTGTATATAATATATATTTATTATTAAAAAATAACAATGGCACTTTACAGTTAACAAAATTACCATGTCCTATTTTCTAAGCAAACTTCTTCACATGAGATCTACCAAATGTAGTTTAAATAAACATAATTTTTAAAAGTAAAATAATCTTCCAAAATTTATGTGACTTTATCAAGATGCTGCAGTCACAAAGTAGTAGTGTGAACTAGAACACAAGTTTTCTGTAATTTAAAGTTGATGTGAAAGAAGTGTCGTTAAAAATACAAGTAAAATACACAAAAAAAATACAGTAAGGTCTACATGTATCATTGCTAGCAATTGGCCATTTATTCAGTGTCTTTGAGGACATCGTGCCTTTTAGTGCTAAATGGGATCACAAGAAAAGATTGAGTGATGCTGAAGAATTCCTACCCATAACTAGGATGCACCCAAATCATCAGGACAAATAATTGTCATTAGGTATAGGCCAAATATTCAGGCTTTTGTCAGACTCATGGTTATAAGAGGCTGAGCTATTAAAAACATCTATTTCTTTTACACAAAATATTACAATCTTTGAAAAATTAAATAATATGTATTAAGTATATTCCACACTCTAAGATGTTTTCTAAATTTGTGCAAAATAAAATAAACAGATACTAATAAAGTGATTATGGGACTATACTTTGTTATTGTAAAATAGGTCTCAATTAAGATTGTTCTTCTATGTCTTTGTTGAGTAAACATGAGAAATACCTGTTGCAGGTGAAGCAATGACAAAGAAGGCCTCTTACGAAAATTTAACTAATTTTTAAAAAAGAATTGAAAAATGACTGTGCATCAGGCCCAGTTTGTATATTCTAAGAGTTTACACATTGCTTCTCTATCTATAGCTATATAAGAGTTCATATATTCTAAGGGTTCACATAAGCCTTTAAATCTGAAATGCAACAATGAGACATGAAAGTGATTTTTTTTAGAAGTCCATTCATTTGGTATGTTCTAGCATTATTTACACAGTCATATATTTCACAGGTCAAGTTAAAGCAGTTAGCTAAGATTAGTTATGCATTCACATTCGTACATTTTTAATGAAGACAAGCGCTTTGGAAAATACAAATTTATGCAAATAACATTCAAACTGAAGAATTGTGAAATATTTTCCTTATTGGCTTTTATGTCTTATTGTGGCCCTATTCTAAGAAATTAAGAAAGAAGACTATTCTGTGGTTTCCTTTAATTAGCAGAAGTTTTAAATAATTCTTTGTTGTTTTTAAAAAGAAGCTTTCTTATCTGTGTTTACTCTGTTAACTTCTCAGTCAGTTATAATCTTGATTTTCTATTTTTCTCTCTCTTCTCATTTTGTCAAAAGTACATCCTTTGGGATAGGCCCTATTTAACTTTATGAAAACCCTAAAAAATATTTATAAATTTCCAACACATATATTACTTTAATGCTACCATTTATACATTTGGTCACTCAGTTCTAAACTCTCCTTTCAAGTGTTTGTTAGATTAAATAAAATTATGATTATGTTTTATTAAAAGAAAAGAACAAGAATGGACTAGTGAGAAGTATGAGGTGAAGAAGCAACTAAAATATGACTTTTTATAGAAATACAAATCTTTATAAATTTTAATCACCATAGTGGTTAAAATAAAGCTGTATAGTACAATACAGTTTTTTCATATAGAAAAAATATATTACAACTCCTAAATGTTTATTGAAAGAAGAATCAACGGGGAGGAAGTCCTCTGGAAATTCTTGCAGAGCAAGAAATTCCAAAAATATTCTCTTCCACGAAACTTGAAAGAAAGGCAAAAACCATAGTAAACAAATTTTTAGAACTCAAAAATTAAGTTTAAGAATTTTAGGAGTGTTTATTCAAAGGAAAAAAAATCTGTCTGAATCTTGGAAACAATGGTGAGCTCTATGGTGTTCTAACTTGCACTTTTAGCTCCCTTTCTCCCAGCAAAGCATAGCCTTAAAAAACAACAGTGTAGGCCAGGTGCGGTGGCTCATGCCTGTAATCCCAGCACTTTGGGAGGCCAAAAGTGGCAGGCGGATCACAAGGTCAGGAGATCAAGACTATCCTGGCTAACACGGTGAAACCCCATCTCTACTAAAAAAACAAAAAACAAAACAAAACAAAACAAAACAAAAAAATTAGCCGGGCATGGCGGTGTGCACCTGTAGTCCCAGCTACCCAGGAGGCTGAGGCAGGAGGATGATGTGAACCCGAGAGGCAGAGCTTGCAGTGAGCCGAGATCGTGCCACTGCACCCCAGCCTGGGCGACAGAGAGAGACTCTGTCTCAAACAAAAACAAAAACAAAAACAACAACTACAACAAACAGTGTAACAAATTTGATAGCTGTAAAGCAGTAGCTTAACAGCTGTTGAAAAGGACAGAACTTCAACCACTCATAAACCTCAGCCCCAGAATTGTCATTATTTGACCTGGAAGCTCACTGAAAGTCTTTGAGTTTTTCTTTATTTCACCTGAGTCAGAAATCAATTTATGTGGACAGTGTTATCCAGAAGGTGTGTTTCTCAAAAAAAAAAAAAAAAAAAAAAGACGAAACAAAAAATAGCTTAATTATTTAACACTGCAGGTTCCTAAGGTGCCATTTCCACATGTAGCTGATATGGGACTTATCTGAAAATGTAAAAGGGAAAACTGGGAAATGAGAGGACAAGAGAGAGCTTCAAAAATCTCTAATATATTCTGAGAGTCTAGAAGTCATGCACATGTACAGAGCTGAAAAATCCCCAAGAATGACCTAAGAAGGCCTTTTCACCTCTGGCTGAATTTAAGCCTTTTTATCTCAATAAATTTTTTATCTAAAGGTTTTAAAACACCTGTTGAAATGGTGAAAGTATGCTCTGACACACACAGAGAATTCTTCACCAAATACTAACTGCTATTTGACCTGCTGGTTTCAAGCATTTAAGGGACTGTCTGTGTAATCATTAAATTAATATCAAGCTAATTAAGCAAAGACTTCAGTGACTGCACACAACAAAACGTACTGATTTTATAGTAGTCCAGAAAAGTCATTAAATAATCAGAAACCACCACCATGACCACAACAACAAACAGCAGCAATGACAAACCGTGGGGAGAAGGAGTTCCTTCCACAGGTTTTCATATTATATTAATTTAGTAGATGAAAAAGTAATTGTGGTTTTCTGCCATTAAAAGTAGTGACAAAAATTGCAATTACTTTAGCACCAACCAAATACTTAAAATGTCTAGTTTTCAACAAAACACTGTAGGATACACAAAGAATCCGGAAAGTATGGCTCATACACAGGAAAAACAGTCAATAGGAACTACTCCTAATTAGGTGCTGACACTGGACTTACGAGACAAAGACCTAAACAGTTATTAAAGATGTGTTTAAAAACCAGAAGAAATTATATCTAAAAAATTAAAAGAAGTAATAAGAACTATGTTTCACCAATAAAGAATATAAATAAAGGGAGAGAAGCTATTTTGTATAAAGTACTAAATGGAAAGTCTAATGTTTAAATTCTGAAGTTTAAAGATGTAGTAACTGACATGAAAAATTCACTATAGTGGCTCAACAGAAGATTTAAACACAGGAGAAAGAATCCCCAAATAAGAAGAGAGATCAATTGAGATTATCCAGTCGGAGAAACAGAAAGAAGCAAGAATGAAATGAAAAGAAAATTCTCAGTGAGTTGTGTGACACCGTGAAGCTTACTAACATCCACTGAAAAGAGAAAAAGGGCAGGAAAATAGTTGAAAAAGTATAGCTGAAAGTTTTTCAATTTCATTAAAAAACTTTCATCTACATCTAAAAAGCTTAATTAACTGAAGAGGATAAAGTTGAAGAGACATAGGCCTAGACACAACAAAAATGAGACTCTCAGAAATGTGATTCTTGGAAGTAGTAAGACCGAAAACTAACTAGTATGAATTTTCTCTCAATAAATCTGTTATTTAAAAAAGAACCAATGAATATGTACAAGATGAATGAATGATGAACCAATAAATGTGGATATGTACAAGAGTCATAAAAATAGAAAACTTAAAGAAAAAGGGAAGGAAAATTACTCATGAAAATTTTGCACATTAATGATATTTTTTAGTGAGTATATCAATCAAAGAATTACCAAAGCATTAATCAGTTCACTTGATATTCAAGAATTTCTGAATTTTCTCTAGTTTACTTTGACTTTCTGGAGGCATTTATTTAATTTACTCTTGATTAATATCTTACTCAATTAGGTACTTCCATGGGTTCCTTGAAGATTGCTCAGAAAGAGGCAAAAAGGAATGAAAAGCGAGTAACATGTTTAGAAATAAATGGACAGAAAATGCATTTCTTTTAGAAAAGTGGACTAAAAATGGAAAAATGCATTGAGCTTCAAGAATTTTTTTCTATTACCTTATGGTATGCTATTTTTCATGGTAAAAAGGTTTTGAATTAGGCTCCAATATCATAAATGGCAAGAGATCCTCTGTCAGAAGTACTCGGGAGCTTTACAACATGGAAATGGACTCTAAACATAATATTTGGAAAATAGTTGCTTTCTTCCAAATGGGACAAAAATACATCTATCTTTTAAAGATACACTGCATTAGGAGTTCTCACATTTTAATTTGAGAAAATTTCCTTTTACAACTATATATTCTGGTAGCCTCGAGGCACAAAAACGAGAGGCTCTTCTACATATTGAATAAATGGCCAATTCTTAAGAAATCTTTGACAATTCAGTGGGCATGCACAATGAAAACTGTATTTTAAATCTTTTTTGGACAGTTTCATTTCCATGAAAAATAGAATGAAGTTATACCTTTGTTCAGTGTTACTGTGAACACTAAAATCCTGGGCATGGAGTCTACAATGACATTACAGAAATAGACAGTGACTCAAGACCAGACAATTTTAACATCAGACCCCAGTGAGTCTAAAAACCCATGGATGAAAATAAAATGATAAGTATATGTATTTCTTAAATGTATGTATTTTAAGTAGCAAAGTCTTTCCAGAATATTAAATTGACTTGACATCTAAATATTCATTTTTAGAAGGACCAAAAAGCTGATTACTTTCTACCCATTGGAAAAATGTATATCCTTTTAAAAACAATCCATATATTTTCTGATGTTGATTTTCTCTCCATTAGAGGATGATTTTGAGGCCTTTTCTCAAGAAGATGTTTTTAATTAACCATTTGGGCTACATTAGCTAAGGTAAAATTCATACCCACCATTCAAGAGCTTTATGAGTTAGATCTTTATGCATAGCAAGTCACCCAAATGAAACGTCTCTGTCATTGGAGGTATTTTGCAGCATGGCTAATACACCAAGATTAAAATTATTAACGAATCCAGGACTCGCTATGGTGCCTTTTCGGGAAAAAGGTGACAGAAATAAATGTAATCACTGAAAATGTTATTAACAATGTATATGAGTAGATATATATATTTTTAACGTTTATATGTTGAGTACTTAAAATTAATATGAGTAATTCTGATTTGTTCATTACAAGATCTTACTCTTGCTTCCAAAAAATTATCTCTGCTTCAGTTTTTTCATATGTAAAAGAAGAATATTAAGATAAGTAATTCATAATGTTATCTTATTAATTGCACTGAAAGTTCATTAAAGGTCTATATTCTTATCTGGAAAATGGAACATAAACATACATTTTCATACACAATTTGAAAAGAATCACAGGTCTCAGTGTAAGAATTTGAGAACTATATGGTCTTTACAGCCTCTTTATGATAAATTTATATCATTCTAAGCACTCTACCATTGTATTCAGAACACATAAATATCAACACACTTGTGGGTTCCCACATCCGTAAAGGTACATTATTATTTTGTTTGCATTGTGGCAGTCTTCCTGTAGGTTTTTTTCACTAATAATTTGAGAAAAAAGAATAGCTTCAGCAGTAAAGTCTTTCAGTTATGTAACTGAAACCTCATTCCACTAGGTTCTAATGTAGGAATATCTATACTTTTCTTTATCAAGTATTTCCTAGTTGTGTGATCTTAGATAAATTAATGTTATATATGTTATAAAAGAGTTGTTTTTTTTTATTAGTAAGCTAATGTGTGTGAAGCCCTTAGTTTCTGTCAAATAGTAAGCACACGATAAATTTAATTATTATTTTATTATCTATTCTTTACAAATCAGTAATACGTATTGTACATGTATTAGTTTGTAGTCTTATAGTACAGTTTTCAGTGGCTAATAGTAGCCTTCATGAGGGGTTTTATTATTTTTATTTTTGTCTAGTTTTACTTGGGTTAGTAGTTGAATCAATGCCTGATTTGGGGCTGCCATACTTTTTAGACACAAAATTTCTAAGACTCTTAAATTATGTGTTTGTTTTGTATTTGTTCATACTTGTTCAATATATACATATTGAAAGTGGATTTCTATGAATTAACTCCAAAAAGCAATGAAAAATTTTAAATACAATCTGTCTCAAGAAATGGTCATGGCCAGTAATTTGTGAAATATGAAAAGGAAAGAGAATGGGAAACAGTTGTTTCCTTCCATGTAGTTTTTCCACTTATATATACACATGGTCTGAGTGACCACTAGATACTCACCACTCCTTCCCTAGCTCTTTGCTCTGACAGTCACCATTAATTACATATGAGATGATAATTAATTTTTTCCTGAAGATTTGGCTTTCTCTTACTCCAGCTTCATAAGCTAATACTACTGTGTTTCTAATGCAAGAAAAAGAAGCATCAGCATGCTAGTGTGCTTATATATTCTTTTTTTCTTTTCTTTATTTTTTTTTAGACGAAGTCTTGTTCTGTTGCCCTGCCTGAAGTAGGGTGGTACAGTCATAGCTCACTGCATCTTCAAACTCCTGGATTCAAGCAATCTTATCACCTCAGCCTCAGCACTAGCTAGGACTACAGGCATGCACCACCATGCCCAGCTAATTTTTAATTTTTGTAAAGACAAGTTCTCCCTATGTTGCCTAGGTTTATTTAGTCTCATACTAACAGTTCACAGGTTACTTGGAAGTCATTTATTTAAATTTAAATAAGTACTACTTTAGTCATTCTAGTCTTGGTACAGTTCTAATTGTTACAATGATGACCATCATATGAGATTGGTAGGCTGCTAATCATTTTACTTGTCATGAACTATGATAATGGAAGTCAAGAAGACAGTGATAATCACAAACTTGGAGTGCCTGGCATTGTAACGGTCTAAAATTTACACCACATGGAAAGTAAATTAATATCCTGGAATGTACTAATTTTTGGTTTTGAAAAATGAAAGAATATAAGATATAAAGTAGCATGAAATTTGTCTCCCCGGTTTAAAAAATGCATTGACCTACAAAAATAGCTGCTTTATGTTAAGACATTATATGACACAACTGGTGCTGTGAAAATACTGACACATTTTTGTACAAAGTGAAGAGAAAATCTCATTTTGGAGTTGTACTTCTGCACACTGAGGATTTTTATGATAT
The DNA here is from genome assembly GCF_028878055.3 of Symphalangus syndactylus. Taxonomy (NCBI): domain Eukaryota; kingdom Metazoa; phylum Chordata; class Mammalia; order Primates; family Hylobatidae; genus Symphalangus; species Symphalangus syndactylus. The sequence goes on along the minus strand of NC_072438.2, from coordinate 84,143,009 downwards.
GATTTAAACTGTAATTGCTTAAATTAAATAAAACTTGACTTACTGAGAAAGTTCAATATATATAATTTGACACTTTACACTTCTTTGCAGGATCTCAAATCCATGCAAATTTCATGGGTAAGTGAGCAGTCTTAATCAAGAGTTGTTTAATTTGCCAGCAAAAAAATGACTAATCATTTTATTTTAGTGCATTTTAGAGAGTAATTTTTTCCAGTAATGTGGCTCCTACATAAAATATTATTTATAGGATCTATTGAATGTCATATGCAACTTCCTCATCATTTAGAATACATGGAAAATGTGTTCATCCTTCAATAATTGCAGATTTCCTTTGATTTACTTATGTTAATTTAGAAAAGCAGATGAGTATTCAATAGATAATGTGAATTGATACTTTGTTCTCAAATAATATTATAAATTACTGAATTTTGACTCTCCAGATGGGGTGTCCCTGCCCCAAGCCAGTGCCTGTGCTTATCAATCAGGTCTGACACATGTTATAAGCAAAGGAAGCGCTTCCCCATTTCCTGCCCCTTGAGTGAATGACTATCTTCTGATGCACCACACACTGGCTCTTTTAGAGGAGTTCAGGAATCAAAGAGGAGGAGAAAAGGGAAGAGGAAAAAAGAGAAAGAAACTTTATATTTAAAATACCATTAGAAGAACTATTTTCGATACCTTCTCGCTTCTGAAAAAAATACTTTTATTAATTCCTAAGGTACTTTTGCATGAACAGCAGTTACTGACTTAAACTACCCTGAACTAGGATCCCGTAAATTTATGATGATTTTTATGAGCTTTAAGACGTCAGTGATGATGATCTAATATCCCACAGAGGAAGCACTCTATTACCACTTGTTATTTGGCACAAGTAATATGCAGTCAAATGTGTTTCACATGTGTTTCTTTACACATTTTAAAATAGGCATGGAGTATACTAAAGAGAGAAGTTTTAGGGCCAGAAAAAGAAATGTGCTTTGACTGCTTTCAGACAAGGATACATGCTATCATAAAATATATCAAAGGAAACATGAAAAAGCAAATAAAATGTGTACCGAAGCCCAATATTTTGGCTCTTTTTTAACTCCGATATTTGTTAAAATTCTAATTTGGAGTGTAGCTCTTGATACACTCACTGGTGGGAAGAAATGACAAGAAGATAAGAAATCAAGCTCCAAATCCTCACCTTAGTCCCATACTTTTTTATGTTCGTGTGTTTAAGGCAGAGAGAACGATCTAGATTGAGGCTTCAAATTTGCTAATGATCTAAGTTGATGTTTACCAATGACATATAGGGTCTTTCTAAATGAGAAAATGATAACATGCAGGTTCTCTGTTACTTATGCTTATTATTTAAAAGTAATGCTACCTCTACAAGATACTCTGTTTAGTGCTAATTTTGTAGATATTTGCTTTACTATTTTACTATTGTGTTTATAAAAGCAAATTTTTCTTTCAAAACAAAATAACGTGCTTCAAAAATTATAAGGGAAGGGAAAAATTAAGACAGGTCTCGGTATGCATTTTTTATTTGGAAAGCTAGACTCTTTTCTGAGACAAAAGTGTAAAATTTCATTTGTTTTACAGTTTTTCTTCATATGTTTTAGCTACATTACTTGTAGGATATATGATTGAAGGCCTGCTAGAGCAAACTCCATCTTTTAATGAAACAATTATTTTGTGAAAATATAGAAATGCAAAATTATTTCTACTATCAAAGTTAGGAATTAATATATTTCCATTCAACTTTTGAAAATTGTAATGTGTTATCCAGTAGAGGCAATCTACATCTCTTTTCATTTTGAGTTAATAATGTTTTGTAGACTTCCTCTAAGAAGTTGGTTAATGCTTTCTCAAGCAGGAATGTATCTATTCAGCTATTCATTTGACCATTAGTAGCATTTACTAAACATTTACTGTGCATTCAGCATTGCACCAGAATGCTCAGTCCTTTTCTAAAGGGAAACATAGTCTATAAGCCAGAAAAAATTAAACCTGAACAAATAATTTCACCTACAGGACAGTGAGATAGGTGTTTTAGTAACGGAGTCAGGTGGATCTGAAAACAGTGGTAGAATACTGGTTACATGTGGGGTTTTCCAGGTGATTTGTGGGTTTTCATTTAATTGAAATCCCTGTCATGGAATGCAAGACCTCAACTAGAGCGTCTAAATTATTGTATATACTTAGGAGCAAGTGGGCTACATTCCAGGCCATATCTAAGGTTGATACATTATTTAAATAAAAGAAACCTAAGTGAATCCTTATTGTGATTCTGATTATAATTCTACCATCTCCTAGTATATAATTTTTCAAGAATATTCTAAAGCACAGGCAATATTTTAAAAATACTTTTAATCATAGGAACTGGCATGGGTAGCTGCACATAAATTTAAATTTATAGATATAATTGTCTAACTTATAATTACAACCAATTTGTCATTAGTTGCAAATCATTTTCTGTCACAAAATATATTGAAGACAGTATTCCTTTGTTGAAGAGATAATCTTCCTTCTTCAATTTGTTCATGTCAAAAATGAATGGTGAAACTCTTCTAGGATTTTTGTTTTTCTTTTGTAACCGAGAAGAGCAAATAGAGTGAAAGTCAGAAAGCAAGACAGAATTACATGCAAGAGAAATTTTGTGAAAGTCTCTTAAAAGAGAAAACGGTCCTAAGGCAAACAAACCACCTCATTATTATGCTTTACAATATTCCGTTGAAAGCCAGCACATTAGCAAAGAAAGGGAATTGCCAAGGACATCAAGGAAACATTAGGGAAAAATATAATTAAAGATAAAGTAGGCTACATGTTATTATAAATATCTATTACTGCCAGCAACATGGCTTTATAGTGTCTTTTTTTAAAAGTTAATTCATAAGCACAAATCAATCATACAGAAAATTAATGGAATGAAAAGGTTATCTTCTTTCTACTCAATTGATTTCAGCATGAAATAATAGCCAATATTAAACTATCACAAAAGAACAGAAAATTAACCATCCTCAGATTAGCATGAATCGCAACTAGGTGAAAGCTGTGATTTAAACTAACAATATTTGAACTAAAAGATACGAATTAAATAATATATTTGACCTAAAAATAACATATATATGCAGAGTCAATCACATATTTTTATCACATCCTACATATTTTGAGTAAGCCTGTAGTTATATATTTTTGCATGAAGCTATATGCCTTATATTTGTATTTCTGTAATAGTTTTATTTATATGCAATTTTGAAAGCCTCATTTCCTTTTATTGGGTGTGAAAAGAGATCTCTGCTTGCCAAAAGAAAGCATAAGTGATGTTACATAATTGACTTTTAGTACATTATTGTGGCTATAAAGTTGTATGCATAAATGTGTGACTTTAAAGAACAGGGACATTATAGTTGAGGCACTAGATGTGTTGTATTTTGAAACTGTGTCCCTTTTATCATTGTCAACAGGGAACCTATGTGTTTTTGTACTTCATATTTTGAATTAAAATATTCATGGCTAGATGCTGAATTGTATTCTTATGTTTTTGACAGTATGTACATGGGAAAATCTAATATAGTAATATACTGGCTACTTATATATCCCAAAAGCTCAAAAGTAATAACAGTTTTGAGATTTGAATCCACGCTACTCAGGTGAGTTAAACATTTACTTGCCTCAAAACTGAGTTTTTACTACATTGGATATTTTAAAATTTTTAAATTTCGCATTTATTTTTATAATCCATTCTGTTGGCCAGAAACTTACAAATCATTGTACAATGGATTGTACACTTTTCCAAAATGATATTCAGCAACTAGAATATTCATAAAATACTTCTGCTGAAATTCAGGCTACTACACCCTTGGAAATATTAGATTTGGGGTAGTTCTAAAAGTCACTCTGATGCTAATTTGATTGAAAGTAATTCACTTTACATTATTGTGATAACATACAATGTATAGCGTTTCAAACCCTACAGAAAAAAAGAAAGCTAACCTATTAGGAGTTAATGGTTCAGAGTATAACATCTAATTTTTATGGATGATTAAGATAGGTTAAACACAGAAAAAGAGAAAGTTTGAAGTCATGGAATACATTATAAGAATGCAGTTATATAAACCTAAAATGGTATCCATATTTACTGCAAGATGTAGTAAATGCTTGATTTTACTAATGTTCTTCATAAATCTCCGAAATATTTTGGAGCATATCATATTACTCTCCATCTTAGATCTCTTTACAAAATGAGAACTGGGTGTGTTTGCAGTTGTCTGTTGTCCCAGCTACTTTGGAGGCTGAGGCATGAGGATCCCTTCAGCTCAAGGGAATCAGACCAGCTTGGACAGTACAGTGAGACTTCATCTCTAAAAATAAATAAATAAATGATATACTCATGTAAAATGCTTTTGTAAGTAATTAAAAGTTCAAAGACATTATTTATTTTTTACATATATTCCAGTGTCTGATACTAATAAATTTGCTGATATATATACATATATATGTGTGTGTGGATATATGTATGTATGTGTGTGGATATGTGTGTGTCTGGATATATGTATGTATGTGTGTGGATATGTTTGTGTTGTGCACACACAAACACACACACATACATATCCAGACACGTACATACATGTCACATTCATCTAATTTGTATTAATCAGATTTCATACAAGGATACAAGGATGCAAAATTGTAAAGAAAGTTTGCAACTATTTAATTTAAAAGGTCTTATGATTAAGATCTTGAAAGCACAGGTAACAAAAGCAAAAATACACAGATGTGCTTATATCAAACTACAGAGCTTCTGCACAACAAAGAAACAACAGCAACAGAGTGAAAAAGAAACTTTGCAAAATGGGGAAAATGTTTGCTAACTATTCATCTGGCAGAGACTATATCCATAATATACAGGGAACTCAAACGTCTTAAAAGTAAAAAAAAAAAAAATCGAATTAAAAATCGACAAATGATCTCAACAGACATTTATCAAAAGAAGACTTACAAACGGCCAACAAGTGTCTAAAAAAGTCTCAATATCGCTATTCATCAGGGAAATGCAAATTAAAGTCACAATGTGGTATCATCTCATTCTAGTTAGGATGGTTATTATCAACAAGCCAAAAAATTACAGATGCTGGCAAGGATGCAAAGAAAAGGGAACTTTTCTGTACTAGATTTGTGTATGTCTTTTAAACAGTTCTAGTTTCACTTTACACAGAATAATCAGGAAAAGTGTAAAAACTCAAAAGTTAAAAATTTTATCAGTTAGTTGCCTGTGGGGAAAACCATGTAAGCTAGTACAGCCACAGTGGAGAAAAATATAGAGGTTCCTAAAAAAAAAAATAGAACTGCCATATGATACAGCAATCCCACTACTGACATTTATCCAAAAGAAAGGAGCTCATTATATTAAAGAGACATCTGCACCCCTATATTTATTGCAGCACAATTCCAATAGCCAAAGTATGGTTCCTTACCTAATACTGTTTATATACGTTTTTACAGTTTGTCTTTCAAAAATGTCTGCAAATAAGTTATAAAAACCTGGACAACAACTGTATTAAGTCTGCTGAAAAACGTGGGAATCACAAGCCTATTTCTACATGAGTCTTTTGGAATCTTCTTAGCTCAAGTTCTGGTTTTCTCTCATTATCAATAGTTGACAAGCTTTATATACATTAATAAAGGCATTTTGTTAACTCATTTTAAAGGCAAAATTCAACTCCTCTGTAGACAATTTAATTTCTTCTAGTATCACATCATTTGGGGAAAGAATTTAAAATCCTTATTTAATCTTTTCTCATCTAGATTACATTTAATTATGTTTATACACCTACACAACCTTTGTTGCATCATATAGTGATGATATTGGAAGGATTTCCAGTAATACGATAGGCCAATTTTAATTATTTTCCTTCTGCTCTCCTAGATTTAGACTGAGCTTCTCACAATAGCCATGAAAAAATATTTCTTATAATTGATATTGTATCCTTACTCATTTAGGGCATTCTCCAAAATAATCCTGCTTCCTCTAATCACAATGCTTATAGCTTGCCTCAAAAGTTTTACTTCTTCATACCAAAGTTACAGAGTTACACCAGCATCAAATTCTTCCCATTTTCCCCAAATTACCTCCAACTTTTTATTTTAAAATTAATATTAATTTTATTAAAGTTACAAGATAAAAAAAAGATATCTTCACTTTTTCTTTTTGTGTGTGTGTGTGTGAGATGGAGTTTCGCTCTGTTGTCCAGGCTGGAGTGCAATGGCACAATCTCACCGTAACCTCTACCTCCTGGGTTCAAGCGAATCTCCTGCCTCAGCCTCCTGAGTAGCTGGGATTACAGGCATGTGCCACCATGCCCAGCTAATTTTGTATTTTTAGTAGAGACGGGGTTTCTCCATTTTGGTCAGGCTGGTCTCAGACTCCAGATCGCAGATGATCCGCCTGCCTAGGCCTCCCAAACTGCTGGGATTACAGGTGTGAGCCACTGCGCCAGCCTATCTTCGCTTTTTCATGGCCATTTCTATTAAATATTGTCTCAGACACTATGATTCACAGTTCTAAATGGCAATTTCATCCCTGACAAATTTTAGTGTGAAGAATTGAATTGTTAAAATAGATGACACAAATCATGGATATTAGTTGACCTCAAATTTTGCTGATATTTAATATAGTGGAAAATGCAAAGCATAGATAAAATATTGTTTTCCTTGAGAAGTTGGAAAACTGTAACACTCAAAAGTTTTCCTTTTTTTATCTGCACCAGGAAACATTTTGGTTCCACAATAACAATAATATATGTGGAAGCACTGATCGCAAAGGAAATCTCTTCAGCCTTGGGACGTCTATGTTTTGAACTCCTTAAAGCACATAGTTTATAAGATTGTCACCCATTTTGTAGCCAACCAATCCCATAAATTCACAAATGCCAAGCTTATGAAATCAGGATATCAGCTATGTCTTGATATAGTCATTTTATAGATCGACACTACCTTTTCCACTCTTAAAAAGCTACTGGCATATTTTTCAGCATGGACTTGCAGGTCTGAGGCAAATCATTAGAATAGCCACTTGAAGATCCTCTCTAGGTCATTTTTCACACCCTGACCTCCCTGGCAGGGAGGGGATAGTTTCAAACCCGTTGTTTCATTCTTTCCTCCACAGACCATTTATTTCTTAGTGACATGGAATTTAGAAAATATGTTTTAATATTCTAACCGTTGACGTAAAGGTAATCTAATTAGTCAATTGCCAGACATGAACATATGCTTGAGAGGAAATATTATGCACTCATAAAGATCATGAGCCCTGTGGTCATACACTCTGGATGTGAATCCTGACTTTGACACTAACTACTTCTAACTACTTGGAGGATCTTGGATGAGTTTCTTAATGCCCCTAACTTTAGTTCCTTCATCTGTCATCTGGGGATAGTAATACTACCCAATTCACAAGGTCAATGAGTACTAAACGAATCAATGCAAATGAAGCCCTTAGAGGATGTCTGACTAATTTTAACTTATCCATAAATGTTAGCACTCAGTAACCAGTATCCACCAATGAACTAGACCTCCTTCTATTCCAATTTAAATAGTTTCACCCTTTTCTTGGACCCTTTCTGCTTTCAAGCCCTCTGCTTGTTCTCAGTCTATGCCTTGGCTACTATTATAATATGCCCTACTTTTCTTGCCATGTTTCCATTTCTTCTTAGATCTATAGGTTCATTCCTAAATTCGTATCTTTTGGTAACAACCAAACCCTGTAATGACATCATCAAACCAAAACCTTAAGCTAAAATGGAAGCATCAGGTTTGATTTAGTCACTGGATAAAATTCTATGCTAGAAAATCTCTGCATCCTTAACAATGGATTGATATTTCTCCTTACATTGCTGAGGAAAAATAGCTAGCAATTCAGTTTTACATTTAGCAATCAGACTCTTTTCAACTTACATATTCATTTTGGACGATTGCCAATCTGTGTTGCAGATAGGCACTATATTAATTCATTTTGTTTCTGATTCAGCTGTGTTTGGTCAGGCAAAATTTCTGCCTGAAGTTTCATTGACTCTAAGGTCAATAAAATCTTTGCATATATAAATCCTGATGAGTCAGATCTTGAATAAGTATCTCGCAGTTTCTCTCAGTGTGATTCCTACTATTGAATAACCAAATGGTATTTTATAAAAAATTTCAATTGACTGTTTGAAGACAAGAGTTATCTACTAAGTAGAGCCCTTGAAATTAAATAAAAGATAAACATATCATTTCAAATCATTTTCTTCAAGATTAACTTATTAATAACAGTGGAAAAATTTAGTTAAGAACGATATATATCTGTATGCTGCAAATATTTTGCATTTTAAACTTCTTACATGTGTAATGTGATAAGACGTCATTCTTGGTATCTACTCTGAATGAATAGGAGTAAATTAGATCACTTATTTGTGGTCTTTTAAAAAAGATAATGTAAAATACTATTGACTTAAAATGTGCTATAAAATGTTTGTTACATACCTTTATGTTCTATTGCAAGTGTAGAAAGATGAGACAAGGTGTGGTCTCATGAAGAGGGTAATTGGAGTATTTTTTTGTAATCTCCATGATAGAAAATGTTAGGCCTCATCTAGCAAGTCAATGCTCTCAATATACCCCAATTTTAACAAACTCAGAGAAGTAACTCAAAATACCCTGATTCACTAAATTAGAGTATCAAAAAGTGAACCTGAAATAGAGCAAAATATTTATATTTACAATCCACGAAATGAAGTTAAGAGAAACCAGATCTTAGAAGTTTATAGCAGCAATGAAAAAGTTTTATAGAAAGCAATTAGTCTAGGCAAAGAAAGATGAATACTACTGAGGGATGCAGTGGGGCACTTTGCATTTTCTGGGATATATCCTAAACAGTTCACCAGTCGCCAATTTATCAGTGAGGAACAGGAAAGAATTGATGTTATACTAAAATATTATCTGAGGAGAATGTAATTACACAGTCTATTTACAAAGGTGGGGATGGTGCATAAGAGACAGTTCTGCAAGATCTTTCTGCAAAACATAACACCCGAAGACTTTGTAGCTTAAACCAGTAGCCATTTACATAGTTCAGAATTCTACAGTTTGGTAGTTTGGGGTAGACTCAGCAGAACGGTTCTCCTGATTTTGACTAGTCTCACTCATGCATCTGTGGTCACTTTCCAGGGCCGGCAGGTGACCAGCCAGTCAAGGATGCCTCAGCAGGACTCAACTCTGCTCTACTTGATCTCTCACTGACTAGTATGAAAGCCTGAGTAACTTCTTATGGTAGCTGGACAGGACTTCAAGACAGACAGCAGAAACATTCCAGGTGTTTTGAGAAATAAATTTAGAATCAGCCCTTTGTTACCTCTGCTGCATTCAGCCAACCCATTTCTTTCTTTCTTCTTTTTTTTTTTTAGGTCTGGATCACTACCCCTCATTCTCAGATTTGCACCCCTCCACAATAAACCAGACCAAACTGAATGGTGTCTTTTATTTATTTATTTATTTGTTTGTTTATTTATTTATTTATTTATTTTTAGGAAAAATAAGCTAATTTATTTTTTATTTTTGTTTATTTGTTAGTATAATAGTTTTTAAAATTTTTTTCATAAGTTATTGGGGTACAGGTGGTATTTGGTTACACGAGTAGGTTCTTTAGTGGTGATTTGTGAGATGCTGGTGCACCCATCACCTGAGCAGTATACACCAAACCGTATTTGTTGTCTTTTATCCCTCACCCCCCTCCTGCTCTTCCCCGCAAGTCCCCAAAGTCCATTGTATCATTCTCATGCCTTTGTGTCCTCATAGCTTAGCTCCGACATATCAGTGAGAACATACGATGTTTGGTTTTTCCATTCCTGAGTTACTTCACTTCCAATAATGGTCTCCAATCTCATCAGCCAACAAACATATGAAAAAATGCTCAACATCACTAATGATCAGGGAAATGCAAATTAATACAACTTATTGCTTAGGAAAGGTGATGATAGATTCCTTTGCTTTATGGAAATAGGTGAAATGTCACATGGAAAATAGCATGGAACGAAGGATCTTTAGGGCAGTCAGACTATTCTCTACACTACTATAATGATGGATACATGTCATTATACATTTGCGAAATCTGTAAAAAGTACAACATTAAGAGTGAGCCTTATGTAAATTATGAACTTTGGTGATAACAATGTGCTAATGTTGGCTCATTGATTATAACAAATGTAACACTTTGATGGGGGAGGTTGATGTTGGGGGAGACTGTATGTGTGTGTCGGGGGAGTTATGTGCTTTCTGCTCAATATTGCTGTGAACTTAAAATTGTTCTGAAAAATAAAGTCTATGTTAAACAAATGGATGCTTTGGGGAATCAGTGTTATAATAAAGTTTGCAATCTACCATAGAGACTTCCAAGGGAAATATTCTGTCACACTAGATCAATGCACATTTTCTAGAACTTTGTATTAATGGAATCAAGCAATATGCAATATTTTTTGTCTGATTGTCTTTCACATAGCATAGTTATTTTGAGATTTAGCTCATTGCTGAATAGTATTCCATTGTATGAAAATGTCACTACTTAGTTAACTATTTACCTGTAGATGAATATTCATGTTGCCTATAGCTATTGGTTAATACACATAATACTCATAACAATTGTGTTGTGTTTTATTTCTCTATAGTAGTAAGAGGTGAAATGGCTATATCATATGTTAAGTGCATATTCACATTCTTAAGAAAGCAAATATTTTTTCTCTAAATTGATTATGTCATTTTATACGTTTCTCAGCAGTGTGTAAGAGTTGCAGTTGTTCCACAAATTTGACAGCACTAGGTATGGTCAGTCATTTTAGTTTAGCCATTCATATGTGTGTATACTGGCATCTCATTTTAGTTTTTATTTGCATTTACCTAATGACTTATAATGTTGAATACTTTTCTGCACTTGCATTTGCTACTTGTGTTGGTGAAGTGTACTGTTTTTTCAAATCTTTAACCATGAGAGGTATATTTGTTTTCTGAGTTTTGAGAGTGTGTTATTTATATCTATTCTAGATATAAATCTTTTACCAGATTTATTTTCACTATGAATTTCTTGTATTTGGTATGCATCCACATTTTAGCATTTAGTTGTCCTGACCAGAAAGTGGAAAAATGCAGCAATTTTCCAGGAAGTCAAGCCCACCGATTTCAGAGGCTGTTAACACAAAGTTATTTCTCAATCCCTGCAGAGGATGGTGAGAAGCACTAAAACCAAAGTGTGTCCAAATACAAGGCTTTATTGCTCCAGTTGTCAGGCTCAAAATTAGATGCAATGGATTGCAAGGATGACCAAGCGAGAATCCTGTTTAAAACTTCTTCAATTTTTAAGAGCAAAAGCAATTACAGAAAAAGAAAACAAATCAGAGGGATCATGTGTGCTTACAAGTGTTTTATGAGACCTTTCTCCAAGTTTAACCACCAAAGACTCTGAGACCTGTCAGGACTGACTAATCCTGCTCACTGTTCTTCTCAACTTACCAAGACTTGAGCTAAGAAAACCACATCAACTGATGATGAAAGCAGAGGGTGGCAGGGCTGAGGACACAATACTTATTTTCCAGTCTTGTGGAAAGTGGATAAATGTGACTTTAAAACTAAATGAAGGAGATCGGAGACTCTTTCCAACCTTATCTGATGGCTTCTGGCAATAGTAAGGAAGTGTCATGGAAAATGTTGGGTGGTGACAGTGAAAAAAGGGACTTGAGGAGGCGAGAGGAAAAATGAAGCATCCCTCAATAAAGGTGGAGGAGAGAATATATGGGGAAATCCCTGAATTCCTCACCAAAATCCAATCTCTGAGGGTTGCAGAGGTGTTACAGTCTAGCTTTCTCTAAGGACAGGGGTGGAGGAGTAGAGGAACAGGATGATGTCTTAGAAGCGGGGGATCACTTCAGACTTAAAAAAGAAATCAGGGGTGCAGGCAGAATACCCCACAGAGCCAGGAGTAGCCCCACAGATTGCAACCAACTTGAAACCTTCACATCTGGTCTAACAAGACCCTCAAGCTGACAGCTGTTACAAGGAAGATGGGAGAAGGGGTGAGAGAAGAGGGTAAAAGAAGAGACCCAAGCCATGGTATCAGCAGCAAGGTGATTGTGTGATGTGTCTTTTCACAGCTGAGTTAGAAGTTCCCCAGCAGTTACTATGAGAATTAATTTAAATATACTTTCTCACTCCCAGAAGTTTAACTATGTGGACAGTGGTTACACTTCATAAGATGATATGTTATAGCACAACTTATATCCTTTGAGTGGACAAAAAATGTATCATTTACAGTATCTTAAAATAAATTACCTTTGAATGACAAGTTCCTTTCTAGTATTTTGTGGTCTTCAAGATGTATCTGGGAAATTTACCGCTGTGGAAAATGAAGATTGTTTTAATAAAATGGGGTAGAAAGAGAAGTGCCTTTCAACACTTCTCTTGTTATAAAGAAGAAGTGTTTTTCTTTTTTATTGTTCTTCAGGCAGCTGAAGAAGCTTTATATTTTATTTAGACGTCTTTAGGTGCCAAAGCTGTTGCAGAACAACTTAGAAGCTATATAAATTCTACTTTTTTGCTAGCACTGATATAGCTTTTGGGTCCACCACTACATTAGAACTATTAACTCCATTTATATTAATTTTTGTTATAAATCTTACAAGGGGTGACATTTCTGGGTATTTAGGTCTACATTCTAGATTAAGGCCATATATTTAGTTTTCATAAATTGTCTGAGCCCATGGTAGCTGCCATCTTGTGCCACTTCCTCTATCATATTTTTGATTTGAAAACATTTTCTCTCAGTTTATGGCTTGTATTTTCATTCTACTAAAATTGTTCATCTTAGTCATGGTAGCAAGAGAAAAAATATTGTTCTTCAAACAGCTACATTTATTAACTTTGATGAATTCTAATTTGTGATTTTATAATGGAGACAAAATTTTATTAGGTATTTTAATTTTGATTTTGTATTTATTAAATCTTTGCTTCAACACAATGCCAGAAAGACTTATCTTACATTTTCTTCTAGAAGAGTTATAATTTTACATTTTATATTTAGGTCTGTGATATATTTTGAGATTCTTTATTTTGATGCTGCAAGGTTTGCATAAAAATTGTCTTTAATATGAATATGCTGTTGTTGCAGCTTCATTCAAAGATCTCTTCTCACTGAATTCCCTTTGCACTTTTGGGTACATCTATTTTGACATAAGTGTTCTATCTATACATCTAGTATCTATTCCTCTGCCAAGACCATACAATATTGATTATTGTAACTATACAATGTCAGCTTAGATAGTATAAGTTCTCTGTATTACTCTGTTCTCACACTGCTATAAAGAACTGCACAAGACTGTTTATGAAGAAAATTTATAAAGAAAAGAGGTTTAATTGACTCACAGTTTCATATGGCTGGGGAGGCCTCAAGAAACATACAATCACTGTGGAAAGGGAAGCAGGCACATCTTACATGGCGAAAGGTGAGAGAGAGAGTGTGTGTAGGAAGCAAGTGGGGAAGAGCCCCTTATAAAACCATCAGATCTCTTAGAACTCATTCACTATCATGAGGACAGCATGGGGGAGACCATCCCTCTAATTCAATCGCCTCCCTCCTTTGACATGTGGGGATTACACTTTGAGATGAAGTTTGGTTGGGGACACAGAGCCAAACCATATCATTCCATCCCTGGCTCCTCCCAAATCTCATGCCCTTTTCACATTTTAAAACCAATCATGCCTTCTCCACAGTACCAAAGTCTTAACTTATTCCAGTATTAACCCAAAAGTCCAAGTCCAAAGTCTGATCTGAGACAAGGCCCTTCTGCCTATCGGTCTATAAAATCAAAAGCAAGTTAGTTACTTTCAAGATACACAATGAAGGTATAGTAGTAGGTAAATTTTCCCATTCTAAATTGGGAGAAATTGGCCAAAACAAAGGGGCTACAGGCTCCATGCAAGTCCAAAATCCAGCAGAGCAGTCATTAAATCTTGAAGCTCCAAAATGATCTCTTTTGACACCATGTCTCACACACAGAGCACACTGATGCACAAGGTGGGATTCCAGGGCCGTGGACAGCTCTGCCCCTGTGGATTTGCAGGGTTCATCCCCCACAGCTGCTTTTATGGGTTGCTGTTGAGTGTTTGTGGCTTTTGCAGGCACCCAGTACAAGATGTTGGTGGATCTATCATTCTGGGATCTGGAGGATGGTAGCCCTCTTTTCATACCTCCTCTAGGCAGTGCCCTAGTGGAGATATTTTGTGGCGGCTCCAACCCCACATTTCCTTTCTTCACTGCCCTACCAGATAGTCTTCATGAAGGCTCAGCCCCTGCAGCAGACTTCTGCCTGCACATGTAGACATACATCCTCTGAAATCCATACATCTGAGATCCATACATTCTCTGAAATCTAGGCAGAAGTTCTCAAATGTCAACTCTTGACCTCTGTGCACTCACTGGCCCCAAAACCACATGTAAGCCATAGGAGCTTGCACCCTCTGAAGCACTGAATGGCCTGAGCTATACCTTGGCCCATTTTAACCAAAACACTAGCTGGAGTAGCTAGGACAGAGGGCACCAAGTCCCAAGGCTGCACAGAGCAGGGAGTCCTTGTGTCTGGCTCAAGAAACTATTTTTCCCTCCTAGGCTCCTGGGCCTGTGATGGGAGGAGCTGCGGCCAAGACCTCTGACATGCCCTGGAGACATTTTTCCCATTATCTTGGTGACTAGCATTTGGCTCCTCATTACTTAATGCAAAATTTCTGCAGCTGGATTGAATTTCTTTCCAGAAAATGAGTTTTTCTTTTTTATTTTATTGTCAGGCTGCAAATTTTCCAAACTTTTATTCTCTGCTTCCCTTTTAAATGTAAGTTCCAATTTCAGATACTCTCTCTCAAGTTCAAAGTTCCACAGATATCTACGGCAGGGACAAAATGCCACCAGTCTCTTTGCTAAAGTATAGCAAGAGTGACCTCTGCTCCATTTCCCAAGAAGTTCCTCATTTCCAGTGGAGACCACCTCAGCCTGGACTTCATTGTCCATATCACTATCAACATTTTGGTCAAAACCATTCAACAAGTCCTTGGGAAATTCCAGACTTTCCCACATCTTCCTGTCTTCTTCTGACCTCTTCAAACTGTTCCAACCTCTCTGCTTGTAACCAAGTTCCAAAGTCCTTCCACATTTTCAAGTATCTTTATAACAGTACCCCACTCTCTGTAGTATCAATTTGATGTATTAGTTCATTCTCACACTGCTATACAGAGCTATCTGAGTGTGTAACTTATAAAGAAAAGAGGTATAACTGACTAACATGGCTGGGGAGACCTCAGGAAACTTACAACCATTGCAGAAGGGGAAGCAAGCATGTCTTACATGGCAGCTGGTGAGAGAGCATGTGAAAAAAGCAAAGAGGTGAAAAGTCCCTTATAAAACCATCAGATTGTTTGACTTCCCCTCTTCCTATTTAAATATCCTTTATTTCTTTCCCTTGCCTGATTGCCAGAATTTCCAACACTATGTTGAATAGGAGTGGTGAAGGAGGGCATCCTTGTCTGGTACCAGTTTTCAAAGGAATTACTTCCAGCTTTCATCCATTCAAAATGATATTGTCTGTGGGTTTGTCATAAATAGCTCCTATTATTTTGATATATGTTCTCTCAATAGCTAGTGTATTGAGAATTTTTAACAGGAAGGGATGTTGAATTTTATCAAAGGCCTTTTCTGCATCTACTGAGATAATCATGTGGTTTTTGTCTTTGGTTCTGTTTATGTGATCAATTACTTTTATTGACTTGAGTATGTTGAACCAGTCTTGCATCCCAGGTATGAGGTCAACTTGATCGTGATGGATGAGATTTTTGATATGCTGCTGGATTCGGTTTGCCAGTATTTTATTGAGGATTTTTGCCTCGATGTTCATCAGGTATATTGGCCTGAAGTTTTCTTTTTTGGTTGTGTGTCTTCCTGGTTTCGGTATCAAGATGATGATGGCTTCATAAAATGAGTTAGGGAGAAGTCCCTCCTTTTCAATTGTTGAAATAGTGTCAGAATGAATAGTACCAGCTCCTCTTTGTACTTCTGATATTGTCTCTGTTTGCAGACAACATGATTTTATATTTAGAAAACCCCATCATCTTAGCCTCAAAACTCCTTAACTAATAAGCAACTTCAGCAAAGTCTCAGGACACAAAATCAATGTGCAAAAATCACAGGCATTCCTATAAACCAAAAACAGACAAATAGAGAGCTACGTTATGAATGAACTCCAATTCACAATTGCTACAAAGAGAATAAAATACCTAGGAATACAGATAGCAAGGTATGTGAAGGACCTTTTCAAGGAGAACTACAAACCACTGCTCAAGGAAATAAGAGAAGACACAAATGAATAAAACATTCCATCCTCCTGGATAGGAAGAATCAATATTGTGAAAATGGCCATACTGCTCAAAGTAATTTATAGATTCAGTGCTATTCCTTTCAAACTACTATGGACATTCTTCACAGAATTAGAAAAAAACTACTTTAAATTTCTTATGAAATCAAAGAAGACCCTGTATAGTCAAGACAATCCTAAGTAAAAAGAACAAACCTGGAGACATCACACTGCCTGACTTAAAACTATACCACAAGGCTACAGTAGTAGCCTGGGAGATAGTGGGACTCCGTCTCAAAAAATAAAAAATAAAAATAAAATTTTTTTTTAAAGTTGCCTATTTGTAGTCACTGTTATTTATCAGAACTAATTTACTTTTTAAATATTATTTTTTAGTTTTTAATTTTTAGGTGTATATAGTAGGTGTACACATAGTAGGTGTACATATTTATTGGGTACATAAGATATTTTGATACAGGCATGCAATGTGTAATAACACATCATGGAAAATGGGGTATCCATCCCCTGAAGCATTTATCCTTTGTGTTACAAATAATCATTATATTCTTTTCGTTATTTTAAAATGTAAATTAAATTATTATCAATTATTTTGTCACTATTTTGTGCTATCACATACTAGGTCTTATTCATTCTTTCAATTTTTTTCTCTAATTTTCACATGAAATTTAGAATCACTTTAACTTCTTTGACTCCCATTAGGACTTAAATTGTAATCATAACACCCAGATATTTTATGATGAGAAGGATTTAATCTCTTTCCAGTTTGTTTATCTATCGAAAACTTCCTACTTAATTTATTCACATATTGCTTTGTTTCTTAAAATAAAATTAGTCATCTTTTTCATGTTAACTTTCTAAATAAATGATATTATTTTAGAAATTGACAATTATTTTATACATTGTCCTTCATTTTCAGAATTATAAAATAATAATATGGATTATGTTTAACACTTTGTTTTGTTTTTATTTGTTTGTTTGTTTGTTTCTCCCTCTTGCCCAGGCTGGAGTGCAGTGGCACCATCTTGGCTCACTGCAACCTCCTCCTCCCAAGTTCAAGAGATTCTCCTGCCTCAGTTTCCTCAGTAGCTGGGATTACAGGTGCACGTCAGCGTGCCTGGATAATTTTTGTATTTTTAGTAGAGACGAGGTTTCACCATTTTGACGAGGCTGATCTCAAACTCCTGACCTTGAGTGCTCCATCCTTTTCAGCCTCCCAAAGTGCTGGGATTACAGGCGTGAGCCACCACACCCAGCTTTAATATATATTTTTAAATATTTTAAGAAGTAAATATACTTCTTAATAATTTTAAAGATTTTATATT
The DNA here is from genome assembly GCF_028878055.3 of Symphalangus syndactylus. Lineage (NCBI taxonomy): Eukaryota > Metazoa > Chordata > Mammalia > Primates > Hylobatidae > Symphalangus > Symphalangus syndactylus. Next base: position 84,125,266 of record NC_072438.2, on the reverse strand, counting down.
TTTAAAGAAGTAAAATTATTTTTAATTTAATATATTAATATTCTTAATCTTAATGTATTCATTTAATTTATATTAATTTAATTCTTAATTTATTTTCTATTAAGTTATACCATTAAATTGCCTATTTGGAATCTCAGATACACGTAGACTAATAGACAGCTCATGGTAAGAAATTAGCACATCATCTAGTTCACAGGTGTCATCAATGTCAACAGGGTCAGAGATGATGTGGAATATGCCCAGCTCCAGCTGAGTCTCCTCCAGGCAACTGGCTTCCTTCTCAGCCTTATTCACTATAAGAAGTGTTGCCTAGAAGCCTTTGGGGCATCATGCTGGTAAGCAATTTTCAGAACCATGAAACCTTGTGTGTATGTAAATTCCCTACTGGTCCTAGCATTGGTCCTGATTTCCTATACAACAAAAATCCACCTCCAGGCATTGGGGCTTTAATCAGAGATCACACTCTATTGTCATCAAACATAGTGTTTAAAGATAGTTGCCTTGCTTTTGCATTCAAACTTTGCTATTTATTGGTTAGGGAAAGTTGGGAAGCTTATTATGTGTGTCTTCATGTCTCAGTATCCTCATCTCTAAAATAGGAATTAAATTCATTAATAAATATAAACTACTTGATAAAGTGACAACTAGCAGGCACTTAAAATAAATAAATATTTATGATAATTATCTCACTGGTTGCGTCAATCCAGGGTAGAGTTGAGTTAAGAAAGAAGAAGAAGAAACATGACGGGAGGAGATAAAGTTACAAAATTATTTATCACAGAAAAAATAGATGAAATAGAAACTCTCCTACATGTTTAGTCTTCACAAAAATATATTCAATATAAATAAAACTCTCAGATAATGACATTATTTTCTCAAGAATTCAACTTTTAGTTATTCATGCTAAGAACGTATTTTATCCACAAATATTTACAACATTAATTATAAAAACAAGAGCTCTTTTTAACAACAGGAGAATATTTAATTGAATCATTCCAAATCCATATGATGGATTATCAGGTTACATTTAAAATTATGTGCTAAGTATCATTTAATAACATGGAAAATACTGACATTATAATGTTAAGGATATCGATTATAAGAATATAAAATTGTATGTAGCTTTAAATGCCAATTAAAATATTAATAAATGTGGATTTATACGGAAAGAAAAAGATGGTGGAAGTTGCTGCAGAAAAATCCCTTTCAAACCCTCTTTCATAGATTAGAAATCCTGTCATTCACAACATATTTAATGACTTCTTCCTTCTCTCTTTGAAAAAGACGAGAATAAGAAATCATGACTGTTAATCATTATTGTTTTTGAGGAAGTCCCAGCAAGATCCGTGTCAACCTGTCTCTGATATATGAATTTCAAATTACTGTAATAAATTGAACATGAAATGCTTTCATTGTTCTGCAAGAAATCACTATATAAGAATTGTACCCGCTTGTTGTTGAAAGCTGATTCTAAGTAACACATTTCATCTACCGCAAACGGATAATGGAGTTATGATTGATTCCTATCACTGCCGATCACTTTTCCTTTAGAATGGTTGTTGGAGAGTTTGGAACACATACAAATCTGGGAGGTGATGAGCGGCTACTGGCAAATTTTTTGTGTCTGCCCCATAAACTGCTGAGACAGGTCTGATTCTGATTAGACAGAGAAAAATGACTCAACCTCACAAAGAAGATTAGAATTTCATAAGCGAAGGTCTGAAACTACTAAAGCGGTATGTTAATGTCATGACAGTGTTCTGTGCAGGAACAATCAGCAGAAATAATACTAGATGGTCTCATGATATTTTGCAGTCTAGAGATTTCTGACTTGACGCTTATTTTAAATGAACTAAAATGAGTTCTAGCCTAACAGAGTGTCACTCATGAATTTGGAATAGTTTACTTTCCATTTATTTTTAAGTGGTATGATTATAAGCATCTTTATTTCCTACTTTATGAGGCCCTTTTTTATATTTTCCACCACTGATGACCTCTCAGTCACTGGGAATTGATGAATCATATATAAAATCACATAGCTGGCATACAGAACTTGAAGGTTTCTTCTAGCTCTGTCATTAAAACAACCTCTGCTCTCTTTCCAACCCCTGTTATGTACTTGTAGAGATTATAACTTTCAAATTTTAATATACTTCTGATATTGCTTATATTTCTGCTTTCCGCCTTTTTGTTTTATGGCCGCTTACAGTATAGAAACCATTTTTAAATATTTCACTGGCTATCTTAAATGCAACTCTTCTGAACTTCAGAGATTGTTGATAGGTGTGTTTGTTATAATAAAGAAAGCAAGCAGTGCAGAAGGAAGAGGTTTTCTTACGTTCCTTCAAAGGAACATAAGATTAGTCTTTTTTTTTTTTTTGTGGGCCAAAATACATCACCATTCTTTCCATTTACTCCACTTCCATTTACTTTTTATATGGTGTATCTTTTTCTGAGAGTTGGATAAGTTGCCTTTCTCATACATCAGTGTTACATAGAGGTAGAGGTACTTTTTAATTGCAATTTTCACTGTAATTTTTTAGATGCCTGGTGGAAAGGCAGAAAAATTCACATTAGGTAATGTTATTACTCACTTTCCATTGCAAACTAGAGGCCTATTTAAAGGAAATGAATAGAATTTGGAAGTAAATTCAAATCCAACCAATAACTGGCAAAATACTTTCTGTTATAATCTAAAACAACATGGCTAAAAGTACATGCAATTATAACAACTATATGAACTAAAATCAAAATAATTTTGACAACAACGTTAGAAAAATATGAACAATGTTTTTAACCAGCAATATCCAATTAGTTCAGGTAGATGTCCAGCTTTCTGTGTGAGTTGGTGTTTGATACATACTCTGTGGTGGTAATTTGTTTGTGTCCAATGCCAGAAAATTAAATATATTTGTTAATGTAAGTATGTTAAGGATGTGACAAATGCTTTTCTCTAACAAAAGTTTACTGAAAAAATTAACGAAATACAGAAAGAGAAATAGCATTTACAAACTATTTGATATCCAATTACATAATTTTTTCTTGTTTAAATTTTACACATATCACATAAGAAAAAAAGGTAAGGACTACAAATAAACAAAATAACATTGAAGCTCTAATAATCATAGACCACTTTATATGAATTGCAGAAAAATTTCTTAATAAGCAATATATCTACAAAATTTCTTCTTAGACATATTATTATATACATTCACAAGACATGATATCTGACTTTGTAGACCAACCATAGTGCTTATTACATGCAGACAGTTACAATGCTTTCAGCTGTCCACAATGATTTATTGTCATCATATCAAAGTGAAATATAACTTTTTCAAATGGAAAGCTTAGAAAATAATCAAGAACTGTCCACATTTTTTGAGAAAGCATTTGTTTCTGAAACTCCTTCTTCACTGCACAATAACTGTTCAGCAACAGAGAACTTCCATGGAATAGCAATTCTTTTACCTGATCTTGCAATACTCAAACTCACTGGGCTCTCAAATCAACTGAAATAAATATTTACTCAGCTGAAGCATTTGATTTTTAATAGAAAACCAATATTAAAATTACTAACTTGACATTTTAAACATCTTACATATAATCAAATCTACTGAAACGTTTAAATATAGTTTGAGGTTTTAGAATTAATATATTAGGAAAATCCTCATATCTTTCCACTTGCCATGTCAGTTAGGTTGTAGCCATAAAGTCATTGAAAGGGTGTATTTTTATATATTTATATGTGGTGTGTGTGTGTGGTTTGTGAGTGTGGTGTATTTGTGTGTGTACATATGTGTACATATGTCTGTTTGGACTTACCCAGAAGCCAACCCTGCAACAAAAATTTGAAGATGAAGGATTTATTTGGAAGGTCATCCCAGAAAGCATTTGTGGAGTACAGTAAAGACTGTGAGAGATGAGGGAAATTAGTCAATGCAAGGTATGTTAGTGAGTAGATGACCAGTAGGGAGAACTGGGGCCCTCTCGGTGACAGTTCAGAGCATGCCCTCATACAAGGGCTACAAAGCTGAGATTTTCTTCCACCAAGCAGCCCAGAGAAAAGCCTTAGGCAGAGGCACAGGTGTTTTCAGTAGCAAGACATGGTAGCAAGGAGCACCCAGGCCCTAGAGGCAAGGCCTCAACAGCATGTGCTAGAATATATACTTACGTAAGTATACTAACCGATTTCATGATGTTCTCTACATAAGTATTATATTTGTTCCCTCCTTTTTAGACACCTGTGAACTATAACAGGTACCTGTCCTCCACAAGCCCAACTAATAGTGAAACAAGAAGATAATCATATTAAAGAATCACATTTGGAAAGAAAAATAATGAAAGAAAAACATATCCATCACTGACACATGTAAATTTTTAAATTCCACCCATATGACATGCAAATCCTTTCCCCATTCTGGGTGGTGGGGAATATTTATCAGGACCTGCGTGCATCTAATCCCCTGTTCCTGTGGTTTTTAACTCCATCTTCTGGGAAGAGTTTTGTTGCTGTTGTTGTTTGTTTGTTTCATTTTTCATTTTAATGGCACCTAAAAAGAGCACTTAAGGATATCCATATCTGGGAAGTGTGGAATTTCTTATCTTATTTAGTTAGCTTCTGTAGTATGTTGGGGGCCCAAAGGTGTTTTTGTTTGTTTATTTGCTTGTTTTAAATATCAAGCAATTACACAGTATTTTAAACCAGACTGATGGCTATTTGATGGAACACCTTTCATTTTAATTTTCTTTTTTTTTTTTTTTTGAGAAGGAGTCTTGCTCTGTGGCCCAGGCTGTAGTTCAGCGGCGTGATCTCGGTTCACTGCAAGCTCCACCTCCCAGGTTCGTGCCATTCTCCTGCCTCAGCCTGCCAAGTACCTAGGACTACAGGCACCCGCCACCACGCCTGGCTAATTTTTTGTAATTTTAGTAGAGACAGGGTTTCACCATGTTAGTTAGGATGGTCTTGATCTCCTGACCTCGTGATCCACTTGCCTCGGCCTCCCAAAGTGCTGGGATTACAGGCGTGAGCCACCGCACCCGGCCTCAACAGCACACCTTTTTAAATACATTTGTTGGTTTCTTAGCTATTAGATTCCAGTTCTGTGTGCTGAGAGCCAAAACCACTATTATTTTTATCACGCTTGTCTTTTTAAAATTCTACTTGCAGGCATCTGTTAGACATCAAAGGGAAGTCATAACTTTATTTTCTTTTTTCTTAGCCATTTTTTCCAACTAAAAGAATTTTCATGTTTCTAATTCAATTCATTCTGAATTTTAACAAATTGTGTAATGACCGCAACCCTTGATGGTATCTTTCATGACATAAACTGAGTATTAATTGGTCTCTACCACTCAAGGTTTATCATTGCCAGTTGGAGACAAGAATAAGTTATAACTTGTATCCCTTCAAATTTCTAAATTCCTGAATTTTCTTCTTTCCCTTTCCTTCTCACATGCAGGTTAGATTTAATGAGATAATTTCTTTCTTATAGTTTATTTTTTTTTTCAAATTTTAGCTAAAATATGTGAGGCATTCTACAACATTCTGTTTTCAAATAGCTTCTTGTAAGCCACCAGTTCCTGTGGTACATTATTATTGTTCTCTGTTTACTCAGGCATTATTATTAAATGTTTTTTATTGTTGAATATAGATTTTATTGCTTAATATGTTTTGAACTTTCAATAAAATTTCCCTTATTGCTAACTGCCTACCATAAAGGCATACATCTAGGTTAAGCTTTTTATTATTGCTGCACCAAACTTTTCTACCAATTTCTGAATGAGTCTGGATAAGCTAATTAATAGGGAGATAATACATAATCCATAATGTTTCCACCTTAAAGCAATAATCTTTTGTATTTAATGTGTCCATCACTAATTTGCTTGTTGTTTACCTCCAAGAGACCTTCACTCGGGAAACCCAGGCTGAAAGAGTAGCCACTGGCTGGAAGATCACCCAGCTCACATAAAAGGAGAAATAGATTTGGTTAGCCAAGCAGTGGCTTAAAACTTCCAGCTGGAATTGATCACATTCACATATATTTCATTAGCCAAAGCCGGCCGCATGGGTTATCATGACAGCAATGGAATGGGAATGCATAAGCCTTTCTCAGTCAGGGACGCCTCAGAAAAAGCAAAATTGAATATATGTTGAGTAACAATACAATCTACCATATTTCATATTTACAAATGTAAAAATTTGGGTATCTGTGTTTTCATAATAAGAAAAATAGATATTTTTTTAAAAGTGAAAATCTCATGTATATGGTGCTATCAAAGAAAATAGAATCAATTAGGTTGGAATTCTCATATGAATGACTTGCAGCAAGAAGACAACAGAACAATGACTATAGATGACTAAGAAAAAAGAACTGTTGTACCCAATATATCCAGAAGTGAAGTTAGTCATCTGTTAGAAAGGAAAAACAATTCTGGGATATAGAGAGGCTCATAGGGTATACAAACAATATCTATAAAGAGATTTTAAAATTGAATCAAAACAAGACATTGAATTAGGCATTAGTACATGAACTAATGGTGAACAATTGATATTATATTTTATAGTTAAATCTAGTGAATAATTATGAGTTACAGTGTAAAATTTGTAATAAAGTTATTGAATCAGAAAAGTAAAGATAAGAATAGTAAGTAAATGACTTACAGATAAATATTCTAAAATCTCAAAAAAATCCAAATAACAGAACATGGGAATTAGGCTGAGATGAAGATGTGGTGACAGCTAAGGTATAGATTTGTAAAATAGATTTCAAGAGGGCGGGAATTTAATATATTAATATAATATACATTTAATTCTGGCTTTTAAAGAAAACAATGTCTACACTGGTGGTATAGAAATGTCAGTATAATTCTAAAATTTAAACAGGAGAGGGAGAAAGAACAACGGAAAGAGAGAAAAGAGGACTTAATTGCTGGCAAACATCAGAGAAAGGAAAGGAGGAAAAAAACCCATACATCTATATGTAAAACTAGTTGCCCATAAGTTTTCAGTTACTGAAGTGGATCACCTAATCACTATGAATTTACTTGTTCTCCAGATATAAGCATTCTTGGATCCTTCTGTGAATGACTTATGTACAGAAACAGCAGTCCTGCAATGAATTTGAGAACACATTGCAGAATGGAGAAATGCTATCATTATTTTACCTGATGTTGCTGAAACCAAGCATCCCTATAAATTATGGACAGACTTAAGGTGAAGTTTGTTCTGACTCATAAAATGGAAAAAAATATAATAAAACAGATAAGGTGGTTTTTACGAATGATCTCCAGTATTACGTGGACATACTCTTGCTGGCATGGCAGGCATACATAGCACAACAGGATACATATCAGAAAAGTTACTTTGGTCATAACAACTATTCCTTGTGCTTCTCCTACTTGTGGAATCGTGTGATCTCTTTCAATTATTAATAAACCACCTTTAAGGGTTTTATCATCACAAATAACAGTTTCCAGAAGGGTAAAAATACAGCATTGCGCTATAATTCAGCGTATTGAAGATTCCCAGTATTTAACTGAAGAGTCCAAAACATATGCGGTGGGAATGATGTCATGCAGAAAGGTGCCCTGTTCAATTTGGAATGTATCAGTATTGAGCTAAATGATTGCATTTGGATAATCACAGACAATAGCTCTGCTTTTCTGTCAGAAGAAAATATTTTATTTAAAGCCCAAAGTATGTAGTTTATATGAACTAAGAAATATACTCAAAGCACATTTATAACAAAAGATTGAAAATAATTAGGCTTTAAAAATGGTCAGAAATAATATTAATGATACTTTATTCTAAAATACTCATATATTATTATAAAATAAGTAAAATAAGTAACAGTGTCATTAGAAACTAATATTTCCATATAAGGGGTAAGAGAGATAAATAAAAATAAAATCAAATAATCTTATTACCAAATTTGATCTGGAGTTATCATAATGAACTGAAGATGAAGTAGATTTTTTTATAGTAGTATTCTATCTGATAATTGACAATGATGTGATAGACTGATGATGGAATGATACTATCCTAATTTTTAAATTTATAATGAAATAAGGGATCTATAATATGATTATCAATGTCTGCTAAAGCTACTTGCAGAGGAACTTATAGGAAATGTGTATGAAGAAAAATAACTCATGACCAAATAATTCTTATCTCAGTAATGAAAATTTGTTTACAATAGTAAATCAATCAGTATAATTGTCCATGTTAAATATAAACAGAAAAAAGGAGAAAAACAGAAAGATAATTTCAATCATTACAGAAAAAAGGAAATCATTTGATATAATGACACATACATGATGAAAACTCTTAAGCAAACTAATAATATATGGGTACTTTCTCAACTTAACAACAAATATTTTAAAACCTACAACTAACATTTACTTACTTCATATGTTGAGAAGATATTTTAAAATATTAATAAAATTTAATTACTTAATGGCAAAGACTGATCATGTTGCCCCTAAAACTAGAAACAAAGAAAAGGTTTTTTTTGAACTACTTCTGCTCTAAATTGTGCTACAGTATCTAGGCAGAATATAAAAGAAGAAAAATAAATAAAAGACATATCTCAGGAATGAAGAAATAAAATTGTTTATTTTTTTAAACAGAGATTTTATTCACAGAAGACATCTCAAAACAAAGACAAATTTACTTTTGAATGAGTATTTGATGAGATTGATTGATGCTATTTTTGTAAGTTGTGAGAATGCTATTATGATTGTGATTTTTGAAAAGAATCATGATCTCTTGTAGATATTTGCAGATGCAATGTTATTTTACCTAACTTTAATACTATTCAAGTTGTAATGCAGAAGTCTTTAGTACAGTGCCCAGGAACATATCAAACAAGCTTGGTTATTAGTGTATAATGGTAGTAGGTGGTTGATGGCATATGGACAATCATAATTATCAATTTATTATCAATATTATTTTTACATTATCATTTTCACCACTTAACGTGTATTCTTGAATCTTCCATTATAGGAAGTTTACAATGTAAAGAAAAAGAAAATATGTTGGCAAAGATGCATAAGGTAAATAAAAATAGAATTCAAAAGAGGCAAACTGAATTCAAGGTTAAAAATTAGAATAAAGTGTTTACCCAAGAAAAGCTCATTTTCATTTTATAAAGGTAGATTCTGTATTCTTTTCTTTTATTGTGGTGAAACACACACACACACACACACCCCTGAGACCCACCATCTTAAAAATATGTAAGCTTACATATTACAGTATTGTGAACTATAAGTACAACGTTGCACAGCAGATCTCTAAGACATTTTCATCTTGAATAATCAAACCTTATACAGTGTGATCAGCAAATCTCCATTTCCTCATATCTCAGCCCCTGGCAACTATGACTCTACTTTCCAGTCTGATTGATGGGTTTGGCTACTTTAGATACTTTATGTAAGTAGGATCATGCGGTTTTTTTTTTCCTTCTCTTACTCGCTTATTTCATTCAGCATAATGTATGCAGGGTTCATCTATGTTGTCACATATGATAGGATTTTTTCTAAGAATGAATAATAATATTCCATCGTAAGAATATACCACATTTTATTTATTCATTAGTCCATCAATGGACATTTAGATTGCTTCCACATCTTGGCTATTGTGAATAATGCTGTGATGAGCGTAGGAGTGCAAATCTCTATTTGAGACACTGTTTTAATTATTTTGAATAAATACTCAAAATTCAGATTGCTGAATCTTATGAGAGCTCTATTTTTATTTTCTTGAGGTATCTCCAAATTGCTTTCCATAGTGGCTGCACCATTTTCACATTCCCACCAACAATATAAAAGGGTACCAATTTTTCCACCTTTTTTCTAACTTTTTCTTTTATTTTACCTGTTTTATAATGGCCATCCTGACAAGTTTGAGGTGACATCTCATTGTGATTTGGATTGCATTTTCCTGATCAATAATGTTGAGCATCTTTTCATATACCTGTTGGCCATTTGTATGTCTCCTTGAGAAATATATGTTCAAGTCTTTTGACCATTTTTAATTGGGCCATTAATTATGTTTGCTATTGAATTACGTGAATTCCTTATATATTTGGGATATTAATTCCACATTAGATATGTAATTTGCAAATATCTTCCACCATTCTGTAGGTTTAATTTTGCTGATTTTTTCCTTTTTTGTGCAGAAGCTATTTAGCCTGATGTAGTCCCACTTATCTATTTTTTTGTTGTTGTTGCCTGTGCTTCTAGAAATTGTACAATTTCTGATATTACATTTAAGTGTCTAATCTAACTGAAATTAATTTTTTATGTATAATGTAAGATATGGTTCCAATTTTATATTTTTGCATGTGGCTAAGTGAAGTATCCTGCCTGGACCAAATAGCTGCCAAAGAGTAAATGTCATTGTTTCAGTATCTCCCATCAGAAGAAAATTTGAATTGTTGGGACTATTTTTTTAGTTTGGTCATGGTATAATTTACATACTTCATATGCTGAGAAGATATTTTAAAATATTAATAAGATTTAAAGAATATTCTTTTTACTTTATAGAAAAATTATATTTTTATTACATTTTGATCTCCCATATCCAGATTAATTACTAATATTTCTGCAAAATTACCTGAATGAGTCAGCCTAATTATGTCAACAGCTTAAGGCTAGAGATCCTGCTGAAGTTGTGGCAGGTGCAGTTGTGACAGCAAAGACAGGAGCTTTTTCCAGTAGTCTTTTTATGAGGTCAATTTGGTATAATCACGGATTGACCAGAGGTGGCCATAGATTAAAGCTATCTATGTGTAAATAAATACCTACGTGTTAGAAACTCTACTGTTAAAAGAAAATTACAAATTTAACACTTCGAGCATGTGTAGTTGCATTGCAACAGCAGCATTATAACGAAGTCAATCTGTTTATAATTAAAGCCCTATGAGATTCTTTTACCTTAGTAGGCTGGTGACTGAGAAACAAATACTTAAGTATGAGAAGAAGGATGAAAAGTGGCTTAGAACATTAAAAAGGGTTTTCCTGGGCAAACTACCAACGTGGGAATTTGAATCAAAGTCGTTATTTGAATTTTACTTGGCCAGTTCTCATTTTATGAGCATATATATATTTTAATATTTATATTATGTATTATACATATATATTTTAATATTTACATGATGCAATTATGTATTATAACTTATGGTCAATAAGTGGTTTTTGTTACAGTCCATTTGGAAGTTACACTAATGTTACGGATACTTTCAAAGGGAATTGACTAAGCACATGAAATTATTTAATTCAAACATGAAACTATATATTATTTATATACATATAAATAATAACATGAAACTATATATTATTTATATATATAGGTAGTGATTTATAAAATGCTAACTAAAGAAAAGTTACAATACATGAAAAGAAATCTTGAAATTATTTATTTCTTTGATAGTCATTAGATTATATTCAAGTGCAAATAAAGGTGTGTCTAAATAAACTTGAATTGTTGGGACTATTTTTTTAGTTTGCACATGGTATAATTTAAATACTTCATATGCTGAGAAGATATTTTAAAATATTAATAAAATTTAAAGAATAGATATTCTTTTTACTTTATAGAAAAATTATATTTTTATTACATTTTGATCTCCCATACAGACTAATTACAAATAAACTAATTAAACTTTTCTTATCAATTCTTCATATTGAATATTGAGATTAATGAATGTACTGGAAAAAATGAGAAGGTGGAAAATAAAAAGCCAGGTACAATTGAAAACAATTTATTTAACCCAAATATTGAAACTATGTCTAATATTATTGTATTTTCACTTTTATCCAATATTTATTTCTTTTTTATATTATCAATACACAACAAAATATATCTAGAAATAATAAATAATGTGTGATACTTTGGTATACAGCATGCAGCATTTTCTATTTTAGTGGCCATATTAATATGCATCAATATGATAAACTTTATTTTAAAATGAATGGCTCATATACACTAAAAATATTTCTATGCTCAAAGATTTTATTTTACTAATCTTTCATCCCACCTAGGTCATCTTTACATCTTTTAGTCTCTAATAGTATTTTCCTAATTATTTCAAAGTCCTATAAATACCTTTTCAATTGTTGTCTCTAGTGCTATATAGAAAAAGTTGTAAAGTTAAAATGAGAAGACACAAAAATGAAAAGTCTTTGTTTTTTCAACTTTTATTTCAGGTTTAGAAATTACAGGTGAAGGTTTGTTACATGGGTAAATTGTGTGTCACTGAGATTTGGGGTACAAATAATCCTGTCACCCAGGTAGTGAGCATAGCCCCTAAGAGAGAGGTAGTTTTTCAACCTTTGTCCTCCTTCTACCCTTTTCCCTCTAGTAGTCCTCAGTATCTGTTTTTCCCATTTTCATGTCCATAGGTACTCAATGTTTATTTCTTACTTGTAAGTGATAACAGGTGATATCTGGTTTTCTGTTCTTGCATTAATGTGCTTAGGATAACGACCTCCAGCTGCATCCATGTTGCTGCAAAAGACATGATTTCATAGCTGCATATTATTCCATGGTGTATAATATCTACCACATTTTCTCAATCCAATACATCATTGATGGGCATCTAGGTTGATTCTTTGTTTTTTGTCTTTGATCTTATGAATTTTGCTATGATGAACATATGAGTGGGTGTGTCTTTTTGTTAGGATGATTTATTTTCTTTTGGATATATACCCAGTAATGTAATTGCTGGGCCAAATAGTAGTTCTGTTTTAAGTTCTTTAAGAAATCTCTGAACTGCTTTTCACAGTGGCTGAGCTAATTTACATTCCCACCAAGAGTGCATAAGTGTGCCCAGAAAGCTTATTCTTATGGAGAGAGTGAGGTGTGCTTAGGTTTCTTTCTTTTAATGAATAACCATTGACTGGCACACTCTTTAAAAATATAAAAATAGGTAAGTAAATGAATAAGTAAGTAAATGTGTATATATAATATATGCATGTATATATGCCTATGTATTCACAGTCATGTATATAATTATATATGTAAATGTGTTTCTTAGCAGAAAATTTAATTTTGTAATATTTGAGACATTGTATATAATCTTTTGTTCCTCAGAGCAACTCTATGAATTTTTTAGCTTTATCTCAATATAGAGATTTGTAAGCTTAGATTCAGAGAATATTAGTAATTGAACTTCTTGCAATACTAGGAAGCAGTAAAACTTTGCATGTATCTTGTGCCTATAATCCACTAAATTAAATTTTGCCATACAAACTACAAATATTATGGACATTTAAAGCAAAGATTTATAAAATGTTTAATTTATTAAAACAAACTTAAAGGCAATATATTGTTGACCAACATTTTACATCGTGACCAAAATGGCATATAGTTATTTGCATAATATTCGATTTTCTTTACACAAAACTATAATTTTATTGGCATTGATCCTAATAAGCATCTTTTCCTAGGCTACATTACAATTCATAGCATAATTCCCTAAATAAACCTCTTGTCGCATAGCAAGGCACTTCAGTGATGAATAGGTCAAAATCTGGTGACCACATCTCTTTTTTTTGAGATATGGCCTTTTTTATATAAAGTTTATATATATATAAATATATATATATATATATATATATATATAAACAAAGTGCCAAAGGCTGATTTATACACATACATAATTGGTTTCATCCAAGTGTAAAGCAAAAACTTTGTAGCCAGACAAATGTGATAGTAATTGGGTGACGCCCAACATGTTTTCTGATAAAAGAGTTTTGCCAACAGCTCATATTGCTTTTTCCCAGTGCCTGATATTTGTCATAACATTTGCAGCATTTTTTAGAAGCTTTAGAGCAAGTGTAACATAACTTTTTTCCCTCTAATCTAAGAATGCAACTTTCCATGATGTCTCGGTAATATAATCCATCAGTTTTAAGCTTGGATGTGTTATTTTGTTCTTATTCTATATAAAACTACAAATTGCTTTCTTAGAGCACAGGAAATGGTGCTGCTTTGAAAATATAAAATTTTGTGGCTTCATGCTACTACTTACATGGTGTCAAAACAAATAAAAAAAGGCACTTGGATCTGGAACAAATGGATCTTCAGGTCAATTAAGTTCGTTTTCTCCATATTTTCATAGTCAGGGCTATTTTTACATTTTTGGGGGAGGTGATTTGGCAACTTTTTGTAGCCATGTTCTTCATTATCTCTGCAGACCCTGTAGTTCTATTGACTGTTTTAAACTTGTGATGTTATTTTTGTTTTCTTTTGAAGTTATGTTATTTTTTCCACATCTCATTTCATGCTATAGTGAAGTGTGGCTGAATCCTGGTCAGTCTTGGTGAGTTGAAATTATAATACAGCACGATAAGACCAAAAAAAAAAAAATTGAACTCCAACAGGTATAAACATTAATGCAAATTAGATTGGCCTAAGGCTCTCTTAGTCATTTGGGGCTGCTATAACAAATTACTCTAGAAAATGTAAACAAACAAACAAACCAACAAACACTTATTTCTTATAGTTGTGGAGGATGGGAAGTTCAAGATCCAGGTGTTGGGTGCATCAGTTTCTGGTGAGGGTTCTCCTCCTGGTTTTCAGATGGCCTTATTCTTGTGTTCTCACATGGTGGGAAGGGGAAAGAGAGAAGACAGCTTCCTCTTTCATGTCTCTTTTTATAAGGGCTCTAACCCCATTTTGAGAGCTCTACCAGCACGACCTAATTACCACCCAAACGCCCTACCTCCAAATCCCATCATATTTGGGTTTCAGCTTCAACATATGAATTTTGTGTAGGCACATACATTCGGTCTATAGCAAAGACCAAGTAAACAGTATAGTTATTTTAGGGCATGTTCAGCCTTTGATGAGATTATCTAATAGTTATGCAATTCCTATGAAAATTATTATTTGGCTTTGATTTCAAATGTTGAAATATGGACAAATTATTTCATCATATTGGCCTCCAAAAATGGCAAAATACCTTCATACAATGTCATAAAGCATTGAACGTCTTTGTCTCAGTTTCCGTTTATAGTAAAAATCAAGTAAAGGCATGTAGTAGAAGTCAGGTGGTGTGCATGTGGACACACAATAATGTCATAATTAATAAGACTCTCAGTGTGGCTGGATTGGGATGAGACGTAAAAAAGAAACAGTGGCCTCTCAGTAATTCCAAGACTTTAATGGTATGAGAAAACTGTAAAATATAGCAATTGTTTTGTAAATTGTCTTTGTTAAATTCCAGATTTGCATGAATATTCTGGATGAAGAGAAGTTGACTTTCCATCATTCTTTTTGAGGAGAGCAGCCTCTTCTTGCTCAGTGAACATGCCAATTATCATGTCAATAAAATGCCTTGAAATAGTATTTTTTACCAACAAGCTGTGCTTCCCACTCTTTCATTGCCTACAGACCAATAACTATGGTAATATCATTTTCTGTTTTGAGGTAAAATAACATTTTCATTGAAGAAATTTCAGAACCAGGCTAACATGACTAACAGGCACAGATGATGGGGGAATTGCAGCAATGGATCTTAAAGGTACAGGTAAAAGAGAGAGTCAACCAAAAATATGGCTGAATAGGGGAGAAAATACTGGCATGGGGAATCTCTCCTTTGATTCAGCATTTAATATCCTGACCAGATAAAATGGGACATGTCTAATATGCTTCTTGGATGCTCCTGGGATATTAGATATTATGATACAGTCATAATAAATTGACTATTACTCATATATTGGTATAGTAAATTGAAGTTAATATGCCAAAACTGTGTTGCTGGAACTTTGAGGAAGGTTAAGAATTGGGAATATGATCATTGATAAATGACATGAAACCAGAGGGCAAACCTTCCTATGCTCCTAAAAAGAGTTCAGAAAACATTCCTTTTACTAAAAACATAAGGTATTTCGCAATGTGTGAGTGGCACTGACAACCACAAGTAGTCCAATAAGAATGCCCTATCAGGTCATAATTGATGATAAGAGACGCTGCCATTGGTCTATGTTAACTTGATTTGTTTTTAAAAGGCTTAAACCAGTTGGTAGTACTTAAACACCAGCAGCAATGTTGTTTGCCACAAAACTGGTGGAAACATTGCTGTGGAAACTGGTATTTTTGACCTGTAGGATCTGTGGCAACAGCTAAAAGATCAGGCTATTCTTAGAGGCAACATAGATTAGAAGTATGGATAGACTTGTATAAGGAAGGACAAGTATAGCTAGACTTGTATATTTCAAAAGATACAAAATAGGGGAAGGAGTTTAAAATTTAAGTAGGGGAAATTATTAGGGGATAATGGCAGCAGTTTTTGAATGTCATTAAATTTCCCAGAAAATACATACAGAGTTACTGGAATAGCAACACCAAATACCCATGGAAAATATCTGCAGTTAAATTTAGTTAGATAACCCTTGTTTGCTAGGGATGCCACAACGAAGCTCCAAAATCTAGGTGTCTTAGAACAAAAGAATTTCTTATCTCTCAGTGCTGCAGAACAGATGTCTGAAATCTGTGTGTTGGCAGGGACATGCTCCCCTGAAGTTTCTTGGAAAGGGTTGGTTCCAGGCTTCTCTCCTGTCTTCTGATAGCTTCAGTCATTCCTTGCTTGCTATTGACCATCGTCTCCCTGTTTCTCTTCACATCATTTTTCCTTGTATGCTGATCTATTTCTGTTTACAAAATTTTCCCTTTTTATGAGGATATCAGTCACATTGTGTTAAGGGCCACCCTAATGACCTTATCTTAACTTGTTCATCTGCAAAGACTATTTCCAGACAAGATTACATTCACCAGTAATAGGGGTTGGGATTTCATCTTCCTGGAGTGAACACAATCTATAACACCCAGAAATCATCAAATAAATGTAGTATGTACAAACTTCCTGCTACTAAAATAATCTAATAATATATATCAGATACTTTGCTAGAAGAATCAGAAGAATAGCAACAGAACTCCAAACTGGAAAATATCAAATTATCCAACAGGTTCTTATTAACTAGGATGTGGCATAATCCAAGCACAACAACCAAAACTGATAGTATTTTTCAAATTCTAATTTATGTGTATTTCAAAGTAGCATGAGAGGCTTGGAAAAGGCAAACATTGACTTTGGAATGTAAATTTTTGAAACTAGTAAACAAAAGCTCCCTTTGAGGGCAAACTGCTGCCCTGAAGAGTTAATGTTAGGAATATAATCTAAATTGAACAGGACACCTGCAACAAGGGAAAGAGGAGTAATGAAACAGATAAAAAAAGTGGGGGAGTAAATCAGAGGAGGCAAATATCAGAGTGTAAGACATATTTTTATCACTTTTTAAAAACAATTGAAAAGGCAACTCTAAGTCCCTGAAGCTAAAAAAGCAATTCTATTTTCCATTTCCCATTAAAAGTGCAAAGCAACTCATATCGCCTAAACATAAGAGGCAGAAAAAGAATTGCAATTGAATCCTACAAAAATATATTGTTAGAAAAAAAGACCAAAGAACATAATAAGGTCCCTATAGACAATGAGGGCTGGTAACATGTATATGCCCACCAAACAAGAAAACTAAACTCAAAGCAAAAATTGCACCTAACAAAGTTAAATATGTAAGAAAGACTTTATTCAAAACCATTGCAATAAGAGAGATCAGCAGTCTGAACTCAGCTCCAAGGAAATAAAGGACAGGTGAGTTTTATGAAATATTAGAAAAATCTATATTTATCAATTGGCCTTACACAAAGGAAAAGTAAGCTTTCTCCTTTCTTCACAACAGGAGAGAGTCAACTAAAATACCAGTATACTAGAAGGGAGAATTTAGTAAATAGAGGCTTATAAAGTTAATACACAGTCAATAGCTTTCATAAATAAAGTGGAATCCTTAGCTTCATATTATATTGAAAGGGGGTACCCATTTATAATAGCAAAAATAAAAATCAAGTACCTAGGCATGAAATTGGAATCAATATGGAATATTAAAACATAAAAGAAGATTAAATATGTATTGATTCTTTCATCCGGAAATGCCACTTTCAGAAATTTAATCCAAATACAGATGGCAATACTAGAAAAAGATGCATGATTCAGGTTATTTATTGTAATATTAATAATAGCAAAATATTTAAAATGGATTGGATATTCATTAAGAGAAGACTGGTTGAATGTCACTGGTATACCCATACAATGGGATGATATGCAGCTATAAAACTGAATAAAGAATATTCCTCTACTGGTACTTCTGACAAAATCCAGGATAAATTGCTAAGAAAAACAATATAAAATTAAATGTGAATAGGATGTTACCCTTTCTATTAAAAACATGGATCTAAAATAGAAATTAAAATATTAATAATAATAAACAGGATAAGATAGTACAAGACGGAAGCCCAGAATTTGAAATTTATATTTTTAAAATACTTTGTTTTCTGTATTTGTCTTTGGATCCATGTACACATTTCAAACAAATATAAAATAAAATTAATCTTCAAAAAATCTATATTAAAAGCTATATGAATCTAATAAATAAATTATTCAAGTAATAAAATACTGTAAGACCAGATGGCAATACAATGCAGAGATGGAGATCACCGTGATGTCAAAACACAGTAATTTGACAAAATATTTCTAATATAATACAGCTTAATCAAATAAATTATGATAAAAATAAATGTTTTCGTAATTATGTCATTGTGAGTTGTGTCTATTGTAATTCTGAAACTGTTGTGTGAGTACTATAAAATAAATCAAATGAGTAGTTATACTGAAATCTGAACATTTTTATCCTTGGGAGAAAGGTGATACAGGTGTAAGACTGAAAATATTAAATAAAAACTTGTACAATGACCTTGAGTTAGAATTACCAGTGTGAACTCATTATGCATTTTGTATTTTATAAAACATTCATATTTTCTACTTCTTTTCATGGGAAATGCATGCTAGAATCCATATTGTGGTATCTAAACTTCCCAGAACTTCTTGGAGAAATGGTTATTTCCAAGACTTGGACTGGAATTATGGAAGAACCAAGCAATGTTGTGTCATTTAAGGAAGCAAGGAAGCTTTCAAAGACACTGGGTAATGTCAAAGGGACTCAACTATCAACTAAGAAATGTTCTCACTGGCAAAAGTTGGAACATAACATGTCATTATAAATAATAAGCACAATGGATTAAAACACATAAAATATGTTTAAATCTGCTATTCAAATAAGAAAAATATAAATTGCTTAAATGTACAGAATTAAACATATATATGTACTTTCCTGTACTAATAATAACAGAGTAGTTAATAAGCACATTCATTTTCTAAATGTAATTATTTCAGATAATAATGGCAATAAAAGTTATAATTAAAAACTCCTGATAATTGCAGAGAATTTGCATTTCTGCTTTGCACATTAGTATCTTCCAATATCAAAGAGGAAATGATAATGAGAGAGAGAAAGAAGAAGGGAAAGAAAGACAAAATGAGAAGAAAGGGAAAGGAGGAAGGGAGGAAGGAAGGAAGGAAGGAAGAAAAGAAAGACAGTAGGGAGGGAATGATGTCCAATTCCATCCATATTGCTGCAAATGACAAGATTTTATTTTATTTTATGGCCGAATAATATTGCACTGTGCATACATAGCATATTTTTCATCCATTCATCTGTTGATGGACACTTAGGTTGATTCTATATTTGGCTATTATGAATAGTGCTGCCATAAACATGTTAGTACAGATATGTCTTTGATATACCTATTTCCTTTTTTTATTTGGGTATATACCTGGCAGTGAGACTGCTGGATCATCTGGTAGTTGTATTTTTTGTTTTTCTGAGGAAGCTTAATGCTATTTTTAACAGTGGTTGTACAAATTACATTCCTGCAACAGTGTATGAGGGCTCCCTTTTCTCCATCTTGGCATCAGCATCCATTATTCCCTGGCCATGTTAACTGGGGCAAGTTGATGTCTCATTGTGGTTTCGATTCATGTTTCTCTGATATTTAGAGATGTTGAGTATTTTTAAATATACCTGTTGGCCATTTGTATGTTTTAAGAAATGTCTACTCAGATCTTCTCTATTTTTAATTAGATTAATTGGTTTTGGGCTATTGAACCAAGTCCCTTATACATTCCGGTTATTAACGCCTTGTCAGATGGCTAGTTTGCAAATGTTTTCTCCAATTCTGTGGCTTGTCTATTCACTTCGTTGACTGTTTCCTTTGCTATGCAGAAACATTCTAGCTTGATGGAATTTAATTTGCCTGTTTTTGTTTTGGTTGCCTATACTTTTGGGGTCTTACTAAAAAAATCTTTGCCAAGACCAATGTCCTGGAGGATTTTCCTAAAGTTTTCTTGTAGCAGTTTCAGTTCAAGGTCTTAGATTTTTCTTTAATTTATTTTGATTTGATTTTATGAGAGATAGGTAGTTTCGTTCTTCTGCATATGGATATCCAGTTTTCCCAGCATTATTAATTGATGAGACCATTGTTTTTTTCCGATATATGGTGCCTTGTTGAAATTGAGTTAGCTGTAAATGGAGTGTGAATTCATTTTTGCATTATCTATTCTGCCCCATGGTTTATGTGTCTGTTTTTATGCTAGTACCTTTCTGTTTTGGCCACTACGGCTCTGTAATACATTCTGAGGTAAGAGAGTATGATTCTTCCAGCCTTGTTATTTTTACCTAGGATTGCTTTGACAATTCAACATCTTTTGTAATTCTATATATATTTCAAGATTTTTTTCTATTTCTGTGAAGAATGCTATTGATATTTTGATAGGGATTGACTGAATCTGTAGATCACTTTTGGTAGAGCAGACATTTTACAGTATTAATTCTTCCAATTCATGAGCATGGGATATCTTCTCATCTGTGTCCTCTTCACTTTTTTTCCTCAGTGGTTTATAGCTTTTCTTGCCAAGGTCTTTCACTTCTTGGTTAATTTATTCCTAGGTATTTTAGATTTTTTGTAGCTATTATAAATTTGTTCACTTTCTTTATCTGATTGTTCACTGATTGTTCACTGTTTATGTATGTAAATGCTAGTAATTTTTGTGTTGTGATTCTGTATCCTGAAACTTCACTGAATTTATTTATTAGTTCTAACAGTTTTTGGTGACGGCTTTTGGGTTTTATAGGATCATGCCATCTGTAGCAAGGCTAATTTTACCTCTTCCTTTTCAATTTATGTGTCCTTTATTTATACCTTCTTTCTAATAGCACTGGATAGGACTTCCAGTATTATGTTGAATAAAAATAATAGAATTGGGCATACTTGTTTAGTTCCAGACCTTAGAAGGAAGGCTTTCAATTTTTCCCTGTTCAGTATGATGTATCCTGTGGATTTGCAACATATGACTTTATTATTTTGAAGAATGTTCCCTCAATATTCAGTTTGTCAATCATTTTTGTCATAAAAGCAAATGGATATTCATTATTTTACTAATTCTAGTTTCGTATAGTATTTGAAATTTTTCTATTACAAATTGATAACAATTTGTTTTTCCAGAATTATAATGATTAAATATTCAGTTGTAAGATTTTTAAAAAATTAATAAAATAGTCATTTGATTAAAAATTATGTGTTTTTAGTTATGTGTAGGTCTCTATTTGAATATTTCTGTCTACTAAGTAATGTTTGAATATAAGAATCATCTGAAAATTTTATTTCCACGGAAATTAAAAAAAAAACATAATTCATGTTTAAACTGTCCTGAATAAAAGACTTACTAAAGACAGAGAAAATAACATTTTCTCTTATAAACCTACTGTATTAGTTCATTCTCACATTTCTATAAATAAATGCCTGAGACTGGGTAAATTATAAGAAAAGAGGTTATATTTGCTCACAGTTCTGCAGGCTATATAGGAAGCATGTTAGTGTCTACTTCTGGAGAGTCCTGAGGGAACTTACAATCATGGCGGAAGGAAATGTAGGAGCAGGGATCTTCACATGGCTTGAGCAGGAGGAAGAGAGAGAGGGAAAGTGCTGCAGACTTCTAAACAAACAGGTGTCATTAGAATTCTATCACAAGAACAGCACTATGAGGATTTTCCTAAACCGTTTATGAGAAACCACCCCTATGACAAATCACCTCCCACCAGGCCCCACCTCCAACATCAGGGGTTACATTTCAACATGAGATTTGGGGAAGGACACGGATCCAAACCATATCACCTACTCTTGGTACAATCAAATATTATGAAGAACACATTGTCAATATCTAGTAAGTGACAATGTGAATGTCCTTCAATTGTGAATGTCTAGTTGAATTTTTTCTCCTATATACATACATGTACAAAGATGACATGTACAAGAATGTTTATAGTTGCATTATTTGCAACCATAAAAAAGTGAAATATGACTTTTCACTACACATATAAATATATTTGAATATCCAAATTAATTTGATAGAGGATGAAAATTGACTTGCTTTCTATTAATAATTATAAAACTGAACATTAAAATTAAATAATGTAGTCATTTAAAAAGTGTATATACAGAAGACACCACTTTCAGTTTTTTAAATGTAAACAATCAATACATGATATTTTTAAAGCTCCTTATAGATTGAAGAAATGTGTAAAATATTATGAGAAAGGATACTCACCAACTTGATCATGGCAAACTGGTAAATGGGAAAGGTAATAAAATCAGATAAAAGTTCAAAAGATACCTGAAGATATCTATTTCTTATTATTTTTTATAACAGGACTTATAGATGTATATAGTTCACATAATATAAAATTCACTTGCTTAAGGTGTACAATTCCATGCTATTTAGAACACTTACATAGTTATGCAACTAACATTATAATTTAATTTTGGAAAGTTTTATCAGTAAAAATCCCTGATTCAGATAAACAATTATAGTATTTTATTATTGAAATAAAATAATATGAAGTAAAGTAGTAAAATAGGGCATGCATTTGTTCGATTTATAGAGGTTTTATTATTCTTTAAAGCATTTTACATCTAAATAATTTCATCTAAAATAAATACAAACCATACAGATTAAAAAATATTCTTCTACATGAAATAGCTATAGAAGTTTCTGTTTTCTTGTATTAATCCTAATTTGTTACATAACATAACCTTCACTTCCTCAGAAACTGTCATATTCAATCTCTTTTGTGTGAATACAGATTTTCAGAATTGCACTTTGTGGATGAACGTTCTGATTTCTGAGTCAACTGTGTTGATGGCACTTCCTTTATTTTTTTGAGACACATTTCTATACTACAAAACTCACACTTTTAAAGTGAACTACTCACCTGCTTTTAGTATATTACAGGGTTATAGAACCTTACCACTATCACTTTAATTACCCTCAAAGAAATTCTATATGCGTTAGTACTTATGTCCCTTCCAGCCTCTCCACATTCCCTGAAAACCATTAATCTGCCTTATGTCTCTATAGATCTGACTATTCTGGGAATTTAAAATCAACTGAAGCATATGATATGTAGTCTTTTGTATACAGCTTACTTCACATTGGATAATATTTTCATAGTTTCTCCATGTTGTGGCATGTACCACTATTTTATTTCATTGTATTTCCAAGCATTATTTCACTGTATGTATACACATTTTTTTATCCACTTCTCGGTTGATAGATATTTGTGTTGTTTTAACTTTTTGTCTATGATGATATGTGCAAAGTTTCTAATGGGTTTATGTTTTTGGTTCTTTTGGATGTTTACCTAAGAGTTGAACACTGGGTCTATGTTTAATTTTTTTGTGGGATTGACAAAATATTTTCTAAAATGATTGTACCATTTAATAGTCTACCAGCAATATACGACTCTTTGAATCTCTTCACATGATCCCCAACACATTCTTTTACATTATTTTTATTATAGCCAATCTAGTAGAAGCAAAGTGGAATCTCATTGTGGTTTTAATTTGCATTTTGATAATCACTAAGAATGTAGAACTTCTTTTCACATATTTATAGGCCATTTGTATCTCTTCTTTAGAAAAATGCTCAAATTCTATATTTTTAAATTATGTACTTTGTGTTTTTATGATTGAATTATTGGAGTTTTTATATATTCTAGATAGAGTTTCTTATCAAATATATATCAAACATTTTCTCACATTTTGTGAGTTGTCTTTTCACTTTCTTGATGATATCATTTGAAGCTCAAAGGTTTTATATTTAATTGTGATGAAGTCCAATTTGTCTCTTTTTCAGTAGGTATGCTTTTGGAGTTATATCTAAAATCATTGTCTTGCTCAAAGTCAGGAGGATTTATGCTTGTGTTTTCATCCAAGGCTTTTATACTTTTAGATCCTACATTTCAGTCTTCGGTCTATTTTAAGTTAACTTTGGTATATGCCGTAAGGGACAGCCCAACATCTTTTTTTGTGTGTGTAGATTTCCCATTTTTTTGGTATCATTTGCTAAAATTAATATTCTTTCCTCATTGAATTGTCTTGGTACCCTTGTGCAAAATCAATAGAAAATAAACATCAAGGTTTATTTCTAGAATCTCAATCCTATTCCAATGATCTATGTGTCTAGTCGTATGCTAGCTATATTGTCTTTAATTACTTTAGTCTTGTAGTAAGTTTTGAATGAGGAAGTGTAAATTCTTCAAATTTACACATTTTTAAGATTGTTTTGATTATTATAGTTCCTTTGCTTTTCATATAAATTTTAGGATCAGCTTGTTAACACTTGCAATGAAGCCAGATGGGATATGGATAGAGACTGAATCAAGTTTGTATGTCAATTTGGGGAGGATTGCCATTTTAATATTAAGCCTAACAACCCATAAATACAGGATCTTTCCACTTATTCAAATGTTATTTTAGAAAATTAATAATTGTTTTAGTTTTGAGGATATAAGTTTTGCACTCATTTGGAAAAGTTGTTTCTATGAATTTTATTCTGTTGGATGCTCTTTTATATTTTAATTTCATTTTCATATTGTTCATTGCTAATATATAGAAATATAGTTTTTGTATGTTGATATTGTATCCTGTAAGCTTTATGAATTGATTTATTGCCTCCAACTGTAATTTTGCAGATTCATTGGATTTTCTGTGTTTAAGATCATGTTACCTGAAAATGGGGATAATTTTTTCTTCTATTCTTTAAGCTATAGAAAAATATATATCCATAATAAATCTATAATACATAAGTATATTTATATATTATTACATATTTTATATTATGTATGTATATAAGTAAATATATATTTTATATATAATATTTTATATATATGTATTTTTTAATTTTGCTTATTTTCCTGGCTATTATCTTCAGTAAGATGTTAAAATAGAAGTGGATAGAGTGGACATTCTTGTCTTGTTTCTAATATTAAGGAGATAGCTTTCAGTCTTTCACCATTAAGTGTGCTAACAGTGAATTTTTTATAGACTGCTCGTTTTAGATTGAAGACATTCATACCTATTCCCAATTTTTTTAGTATTTTTTTAATCATAAAAAGGTGTTGGATTTTTCAAGTGCTTTTTCTTTTTCTTCTGTCTGTGCATTTTTGTTATTATTAATATGATGTACTATAAAATAGTTTGTACTTCAATAATACGGGGTATTATGCTGATTTATTTTTATATATTAAAACACCTTTGCATTTCTGAGATAAAAATTTCTTGGTAAAGATATCTACATAGCTTTTACATGGTGACAGCTCCTGTTTGCTATTATTTGGTCAAGGAATTTATATCTATATCTAGAAAGGATATTGGTCAGTAATTTTCTTGAGTTATTTTATTATTTGGGCATCAGAGTGTTTACTATCTTTTATTCTTTGGAAAATTTTGGGAAGGATTGATGCTGATTCTTCTTTAAACATTTATTAGAAATGTATCTGTCAGGGGGAAGAGAGAGCATTAGAAAAAAACAGCTAATGCATGCTCGACTTAATACCTACGTGATGGGTTGATAGGTGCAGCAAATCACCATGGCACATGTTTACCTATGTAACAAACCTGCACATCCTGTACATGTACCCTGGAACTTAGAATAAAATTTAAAAAGTTATTTGTGAAAACCTCTGTTCCAGGACTTGTTTGTGGGATTTAATAATTACTAATTTAGCAATGCAATTACTATTTGATTATTAAACAAAAATAAAGACCATCATATGTAATAATTTATAAGTTTGTTAATTCTTTCTATATCTTCTTGGGTTTATTTTGTGGTTCCCCCACAAGAACTAGGTCCATTTCATCCAGATTATCAAACTTGGCATAAAAATATCCATACTATTCTCTAATAATACTTTTAATTTCTGGATTAATTAATTTTTAGTTCATTCCACTTCTTAGATGTGTACATCAATTTTTTAAAATCAAATTTAGGTAGTATTCATCCATTATTTCTGCTCCCCTCTTTATTGACTCTCCTTTTCTTCTAATACTTCCAATATGTACAATATGCATATGTTATTGCACTTGTCTCTGAGGCTCTGTTCATTTTTCTTCATCCTCTTTTCTTTTTGCTTCACAGACTAGATAATCACAATTTACTTTTCTTGAATGTTAATGATGCTGTATTTTTTTGCCAGGACAAATCTTAAAACCCTCTAATAAATTTTGTATATCACTTATCATAATTTTCAAAGAAAGAATTTCTATTTTTAAATAATTTCTATCTCTTTGATTTGGTGAATAAGCATTCTCATAATCTCTGCTAGTTCTTCATACATAGGTTTCTTTGTTATTTTAATTTGCATAGATAGCTAACTTAAAGTCTTTGCATAGTAAGTTAATTGTTTGCACTTCCTCTGGGACAGTTCCTATTGACGTCTTTTCCAATGCATGAAATATATTTCTTGTTTTTTTACATATTGTAATTTTAGTTTGTAGATAGCTGGAAATTTCACATGATATAATCTGACAACTTTGGAGTCATATTCTCCTCCAGTATTTTTTGGTGTTATTGCTGTTTTGTTTGTTTAATGGCTTTCCTTTACCAATTCAATTAATTGTTTGTTTGTTGAACTGTCAATTGAAATATTTCCTTGGATAGAATTGTGATCACCTAATGATTAGTCAGTGATTGCCTAAAATGTTTTGATGAAATAAGCCCCTCAGTCTTTGCTAAGGGGCTCTGTTTTTATTTTGGAGTGCACCTTCTATGCTCTGCAGGCAGTTTACAACTCTGCCTTAGCCTTCACTTACTGCTTAAGCAGAGCTTCAAAATCAGCCATAAAGAAGGTAGGGACTTCAAAAGACTCTCCACAGCATACACACAGCCCTGCACCTATGGCTAACATTTTAGATTTTTAGAAATATGCTAGAGTTTTAAAAAAAAGTCCCTGTGAATATTTTATTCTACAGATTTCCCTTTTGAATATTTGGTCTCCTTTTGTTTGTCCTAACTTTTACTATGGATTTAGGCAGCTGTGGTGTTCAGCAATTTTCACTGATTATTTTTGAAAAATGCCTTGCGAAAAATGTGTTCACAGTAAGTGAGCTCTGAATCACGTCAATTAAGAGAAGCCTTGTGAGTGCAGCTTTTCAGAGAATTGCCAGGCAGGTCTGCTGACTGTTCTCTTCATTCAGGACTTTTGTATAGCCCCAGCCCCATATTGTGTTTCCCAGTGTCTGCTAGGTTTCTGGATTTTACCAGACATTATGGTTGTCAGACTTTTGATTTTCAAGGCTACAAAATGGCTAAGAGAGAGGATGATGGTAACAGGGCAAATTAACCTGACACAAGATACACGTTCTTTACTGAAAGCCATTTTTTAAACAAACAATCCTCAGATGGTTGCAAATCTTGCTTAATTTCTAAAAATCTGAAAATAAAAAAGCTTTCAGAGTGGTAATTTGCTAGCATTTTTGTTGCTTTTGTTGAAGGTTGAATGTTCCAAGATTTTTATTCCACTATTTCCACTGTCATTCATTTTATTACCTTTTTTAAAAAAAGGAAAAATTTGTTTGATATTTCTCGGGTTGTTTCTGTGACTAGTATTTCTGAAAATCTGGTCTAATATTGACATTTTTTTCATTATGGTGCCCATACTTATTTTTGAACTCTCATTTATTTCAAACTACTGTAATATTTTGCTCCGTATAATACCTTTAAAATAATTTTTTTCTATTAGAGTCAAAACGTGGTATCTGGGTTTTTTTGCTGCTGTTGTTATTGTTAAGAAAGAGCACTTAGTAGTGTAAAAACAAAGTCCTAAAAATGGCGGAAATGTAGAAATATTTATTAGAACTAGTCAGGAATCCAGACCGAAGATATAAGGCAGCTAATTTTATTATTCTCTGTGCCCACCTAGAATTAATGTGTGCACTGAAATCAAGGTTTGAATGAAATTCTGTGTCAGTTGTGGTAGAAGACATCGTGTAGAAATCAGAAACTTCCACATGAAATGAGAATTTTGAAAGGCATGGGATAGCTCATGAATGAGAATGGCCGTCTGAAATTCTTGTATTCTGGGATGAATCCTGACTAAATCCCAGTGGTTTCCTAGGGTGTTTCTAAAGGAATGAATTACTCGCTGCCGCCACTGGGTTAAAATAGCTGGAAATACAGTATCAGTTTTATTCCAAGGGTTAAGAATAAGAAGAAAAGTTGAAGTCACATTCTCATCAAGGTAGTTATGTGAAAATAAGAGTAAAAAATCCTTATAATAATTACATCAATAAAAAGGAGATCTCCTATAGTAATTACCTAAATAGGAAGGAGTACAGAGATTGTTCTGAATCCCCAATTCCCACTGAACTATTCGGGACAATATTAATAAAAATGCCATAACATAATTTAAAGGAGATTGTCCTTTTCCACAGACCCTCAGTCTTCAGTTTCTCCAATAATAAAACTAGAATCAGACACCTATTTAAACACAGAGCTATTGATGATGTTAAACATTGAAGTATAAGTGTTAGACAAAATGCAACTGAAAAAGTTTACCAATATTTTAATATATGTGCAAGTAGGGTTTCTAAAATAAAATAAAGGAGGATTTCACTTTTTATTGGGGTGAAATTTGTATATGTGTGTTTAGTTACAAATAATATGTTGTGATTCTCTGTTAGTTGGGTTTGTTTCTAATTATTTGCTCTAATTTTTCCAAAGTATAGCCTCAAGAGTGGCACACGATTAATAAAATTATCATACTAAATTTTATTGAATTCTTTTTTTTATTTTTTATTTTTATTTTTCTAGATGGTCTCACTCTGTCATCTAGGCTGGAGTGCAATGGTGTGATCTCGGCTCACTGCTACCTCTGCCTCCCAGGTTCAAGCGATTCTCCTGTTTCAGCCTCCTGAGTAGCTGGGATTATAGGCACGTGCCACCAAACCTGGCTAATTTTTGTATTTTTGGTAGAGACGGGGTTTTACCATGTTGGTCAGGCTGGTCTTGAACTCCTGACCTCGTGATCAGCCCTCATTGGCCTCCCAAAGTGCTGGGATTACAGGCATGAGCCACTGTGCCCAGCCTTTTTATTGAATTATTTAGTAGGAATGTTGAAGCATGTTGTTCATGAGAACAACTGGACATTCCTTTCATAAAAGCCTTGAGAAATATGGTGATGGTTACAACTGTGGGTTGTAATTCAATAGTTAGAAATTATAATTGGGGACATTATATTTGAGTTGGACTTCCTTTTCTCTGAAGTGGTAGAGCCCCATAAGGAACAACATGAGTACAGTACGAATTCAGAACAGTCTGAGCTGGGTAATTTTTTGATGTTAGCTAATACATCACTGTGACTTCAGTAACAAATAGAAATGATCTAAAGTTCATCCTGATGTATATAACTATGAATATTCTAACGACACATTAAGCCAAGATAATAATCTTATTTGATCAGAGTCTTAACATATCCATCAATTTATGAATTAATGGGACTGAAGTAACCATCCAGAAGGCCATATATTTTTGTATATGCTGATAATATCTCTATTAGATTACTGAAACAGAATGTGGTTTTTTTTTTTTTTTTTTTTTTTTTGAGACGGAGGCTCGCTCTGTCGCCCAGGCTGGAGTGCAGTGGCGCTATCTCGGCTCACTGCAAGCTCCGCCTCCCTGGCTCACGCCATTCTCCTGCCTCAGCCTCCCGAGTAGCTGGACCACAGGTACCCGCCAGAATACGGCTATTTTTACAAGTAAAACAGCTCTTGCAATCTTTAGGCAGTAACATTGATTTTATGCTTATTCTAGGGGATAGAATATAACAAAGTGTTCTAGCTGTTAGTTTGGAGTTTTGTAAAGATCAGGTGATACCTTGACTTATGACAAAGTATAATTTCATATTCTATTTGAAATCATTGTTTCTTAGTTATTGAGGCATATAATTAAATACATATAGTAACTGGATAAACTCATTTATTCTTTCTCTGGGTCATAAAATGAAGGAATACTTTTTACAGGAAACACCATGTAAATCCATATTAAATTTAAAAATTCCTCTTCTGTTCTAAAACAATAAACCCAAATTAATACTACATGATAGACAATCCAAAGAATTGAGCTCCATTCTCCAAAATGGATTCATAGGTCTTAATTAAAAAGAAGTATCCACATTTAACTCTAAGTATTTCTTAACAAAAAATACAAATTATAATTTTTGTCAGTTTAATCCTATGGCCACTGCAAAATGCAGCTATTGTTCAGAGGTAGTCTTTTTGTGGTTCAAACCAGTGCAGCACTTGGTAAATAAAGTGGAGTTTTGTAGCAAATAAGTGTCTGTTTTTTATATTAAAATATGCAAAACAAAACAAAAAATGCCACCAAAAATGCTTTACTTTAACAAACTTGCAAAGAAGTAGGATTCACTATATCACCACAAGGTTATATGACTATGTT
This sequence comes from Symphalangus syndactylus, assembly GCF_028878055.3. Taxonomy (NCBI): domain Eukaryota; kingdom Metazoa; phylum Chordata; class Mammalia; order Primates; family Hylobatidae; genus Symphalangus; species Symphalangus syndactylus. The sequence continues at coordinate 84,094,520 of NC_072438.2, read as the reverse complement.
AGTTATCTATTGCTACTATATAACAAATTATCGCAAACTTAATATCTTAATATACCAAATATTTATTATCTTATAGTTCTGTAGGTTAGAAGTCTGGGTTTACTCTGTTGTTTTCTGTTGCATGATTCAGAAGGCTGAAATCAAGATGCTAACTGACCTGGGCTTGTATCTGTAGCCACTAAGGGAAAATCTGTTTCTAAGGTAATTCAAGTTGTTAATCAAAATGTAGTCCCTTGTGATTGTAGAGCTGAAGTCCCCATTTCCTTGCTGGCTGCCATCTCTGAGCTTCTCTAACTTCCTAAAGCTGGCCTATACCCCTCCTTACACTGTCTTCTCCATGTTCTAACCAGCAACTGTGTGTTCAATTATTCTTATGCTTTGAATCTATCTGACTTCAGTTGTATTTTTTTCTGCTTCCAGCTAGACCATCAATGTTCTTTGTTAAAAGCCCTTGTAATAATAGTGGTTCTATATAGTGATTCCATAAGACATTCAGGCTAATTTTTTTTTTCTGAACGTTCATAATCTTAGTATCTATAAAGTCCTCTTTGCCATACAATGTAACATTTCACAAATTCCAGGAATTAGGCATGAGTATTCTTTGGTGGGAGCAGAGATTTGACCTGACTACCCCAGTTATGAGTTCTGTGATGTAATTTATGTCATAGGAAAATTAATGGTTGAGGATTTCATGGACAGCAAAAATAAATAAATAAGCTTTATAGTTGCTTCAGTAAAAATCTTAGGGTGGGAGAAAATCTTAACATAGTATGAGTGTAAAATACCTCAGTGAGTCTTCCAGAGATAAATTATATTGGTTAAATAGGGTTCCTCAAAGTAATATGGCTTTCTAAGCTTTGATCCCTCTATCATTAATTTACAAATGCATTGCTTGGGACAACTTGAGAATTTGGAAACAATGTCTACAAAATTGTATACGCTGCTCCCATACATTTACTGAATGAATGCAAAAGTTTCTAGACTTGCGTTTGCTTTCGAAGACTTGGTCATGTGTTAAGAACAGAGGATATGTGTGTGCTTGATAACAGTTATCTTCTTCCTTCACCAAGGCTAACATGGAGACAATGAGTAACAAGTCCATAATTTATCCGAAAGAAAGACAAAACATATAGCAACATAAACCGAGGGATCAGATAATTACTGTTAGAACACTGAATATATCAGATGCTTTCTACCACGAAAAGATTCGTATTTTTTTTAATTGGAGGAGGTGCTCATTATCAATTTAGATTTTCCTTTGCTGCTGCCATGGAAAAACATCACTGTTTGTCCTATTTGTCAGAAGAATGTGTTTTACATTCTCATGACAACCATCAGTATAATTTTTCTGATCTACAAATTTATAGCAAAACATTTAAAAAATAATGATAAGCACTTGTAGAATTCTCTATATTAGTATGTATTCACTATATTGAAGCAACTGGTTATTTAGAAAATTAGAACGTTCTACTAAACACTTAGGTATGATGTAAATTGAAAGCCAATAACCTTGTTTAGTGTTCTTTCCTGCAAAATGTGGTACATGTTCTATACCAAAGATCAAAATGTAGAACTTTTATTTTATCCATAGTCATAAAAAAGAGATTAGAAAATAAAAATTTGCTTGTCACCTTTCATCATTACACTTGATCAGCTTCCATGAATACTTTGTTTTCTATCTACAGAAGTCTCTATTCTTTCATTTAGTCCACCAAAGTAGAATATTTTGGATAAGCAAAATAGATGTACACATAAACAGAAAGCTAATCATTTAAGATAGTCATTTGGGATATTCCTGCTACTTGGAAAACCTAGTATAACAGAATGTATGGTATTTACTGAATTTTAACTCTGAGAAAAAAATGAATTGCTTTTGCACAATATGACAGAAAATATTAGCGTTTAAGTCAGTGTCTTCATGAGGACTTCTTAAACTATTATAAGCAATCTATCCTGAAATAGGATTGGTACTCTCTACAAGACTATATATATCTAAAATCCTATAGGGGTAACTGTTTGTGTCATTGTATGGGTTGTATTATGAATGACAAAGAGTTATGTCTAAATCTTAACCCCTTGTATCTGTTAATGTGATGTTATTTGAATAAAGGGTATGTACAGATGTAACTAAATGAAAGATCTCAAGAGTAGCCCATCTTGGATTAATCAGGTGGGTCCCAAATCCAAAGATAAGTGTCTTGTAGGCAGAAAAGAGGAGAAACCTACAAGGATGGCTAGGCCTTGTGAAGAAAGTTGCAAAGATTAGAGTAATGCAGCTGTAAGCCAAGGAACACCAAAGATTGCCATACTCACCAGAAACCTGTAGAGATTCATGGAACAAATTCTTTCTCAGAGCCTCCAGAAGAAGTCCACTCTGCCAACAACTTGACTCCAAGTTTGGTTTTAGAACAGTGAAAGAATACATTTATTTATGCATCCAGTTTGTGTTAATTTAGTACATCAGGCATGAGAACTAATAGAGTTATAAAAACTGATAATTACATCAATTTAAAATGTTATCTTCACAGAAATTGAACATTAAAATAATAGAGAATAAAAAAACCAATAAGTACTACATAGCTAATGACAAGTTGCAGGAAAAAACACTATCTTTTTTTTCATTAATACCACCACAATCACATTTATATAAATTGTTTGAATACTCTATTCTGTCTTACTTTACTCCCCATTATCTTATACATATTTTTTCAGGTACTTAACATTTTATTCTATATTCTTCAGATTTTTAAGGTTCAATTATTAGAGCTAAGAAGGCAAATAGATATCACATATCTGTTAGACTCAGAGCTGAATGAATTTATTCAAGTATAAAAATCCTTTGGTAGACACCTACATTAAAATATAACCAAATCATACATAAAACATAAAGCATAAAAATTGAGCATAAGTGGCCAGGCGTGGTGGCTCACGCCTGTAATCCCAGCACTTTGGGAGGCGGAGGCGGGCAGATCACCTGAGGTCAGGAGTTCAAGACCGGCCTGACCAACATCATGAAACCCCGTCTCTACTAAAACTACAAAAATTAGCCAGACGTGGTGGTGCACATTTGTAATCCCAGCTACTCAGGAGGCTGAGGCAAGGAGAATCACTTGAACCCAGGAGGAGGAGGTTGCAGTGAGCTGGATCTCACTATTGCACTCCAGCCTGGGTGACAAGAGTAAAACTCCACCTAAACAAAAAAAAAAAAAAAAATTGAGCATAACACAAATAAAAAGGTAATAGCAGTCAAGCACATCATAACTGAAAAACATAACTGTGCTGAAAAACAGATAATGAAAAAATCTTATTTTAAAAGTCATAGAAAAAATATACATTTTATGTAGACAAGAACAACAAAAATGACAGAATTACAGCTCATTTACAGAAGGCCAAAGTATGCCAAAAAACAATGGAATGATATGTTAAACAGGAGAAAGAATAAACAAGAGCTGCCACTCTAGAATTTTAAAGACAGAGTAAATACCTTTCAAATTTCAATGAAAAACAAAAACTTTTTTTTAATGAAATAAGATCTTTTTTTTAACCAGTTGATGTGTCCCTGCAGCTAAAGACAGTTCTTAAAGCTGAGCGGAAAAAATTCCAGATGGAAATTCATCTGTGCAGCAAAGAATCATAGAGATCTAAATATGTGGAAAATATGACTTTTTAGTATATTTTCTTAAAATGAAAATAAGAACCGACTAAAATTTTCATTTTGCCAAAATTTTGGCAGCTGCTCAAATCCAAATCATCCAACATGTCCTCCAAAAGTGTATGGATCGGTGGCAAGTAAAATACAATCTTGTTAGTAGCATATCTTCAGCAAAACCAGAAGAAATAGAAGATTGGAAGCACATAGTCTCCTGTAATTAGAATAATAAACAACTATTTTCTGTAGATATATTCTTGGTGGTCTCTTTTCAAGTCCTTAGAAGAGTAACTGGGTGCAGAAATCGTACAGTAATTAAAATGCAAAGTCTAAGTGTGAACTAGTCACTCAAGTAATAGCAAGCTTACTGCATTATAAAAATACTGAAAAAATAAAAATTAAATCAGAGAACTGACTACAGAAAAGAGAGCAAAATTGTGGATGGGCCACAAGAAAGCAATTTGGAAAAGCAACTATTAGGAGGAGAAGATGGTAGAAAAAAGAAGAAGTGAAAAGAGAAAAGCCCTTTGGAATTGAAACAGTGAACAATAACAAAGTAAGAAGAAATAATTTAAGATCCTGAAAATTAAAAGGAAAAATAATCCCTAAAATTATCATTTTTTCTTAACATTTACTCAAAAGAGTTAAAAACACATGTCCACACGAAAACCTGCACATAGATGTTTATAGCATCTTTATTCATGGTTGTGAAAACTTAGAAGAAACCAAGATTTCCTTTGGTAGATGAATTGATAAATAAACTGTAGTACATCTAGACAATGGGATTATCCTTCAGTTTTAAAAGCAAAATGTACTGTCAAGTAATTAAAAGATATGGAGAAAACAAATGCATATTACTAAGTGAAAGAAGCCAGTCTGAAAAAGATACATACTGCACGATTCCAATTATATAACATTAAAAGACAAAATTGTAAGACTGTATGTTACTATAATGGTGGATACATGCCATTGTAAATATGTCCAAACTCACAGAATGTACATGACCAAGAGGGAACCCTAATATAAACTCTGGACTTTGGGTGACAATGAGATGTCAGTATTCACAAATGTACCACTTCGGTGAAAAATATTGATAATGAAGGAGTCTATACATGTGTGAAGGCAGGGAATATGTGGGAAATTGGTGTATCTTCTGCTCTATTTTGCTGTGAAGCTAAAACTGCCTTAGAAAGTCTATTATTTAAAAAAATCTAAAAAGGCAAATAAAAATAAAAACCTCCCTCTATTGGCTCTAAGAAAATCTAGTCATCATAGAAATCTCACCCATTTCATCTCCAAAAGAAAAAGTAATATCAAAACCAAAGGCTGGTTCTTTGAAAATATCAGTAAAATTGTTGTCTTTGTCTTAGCTAATTAAGAAATAAGAGAGAGAAGACACAGAGTACTTGATATCAGAAATGAAACAGGGGTTATCATTTCAATATACTATAGACATTAAAAGTATAATATGTTAATACCATAAACACATTTATGTCCTCAAATTTGATAATTTAGAAGAAAAGGAACTATCTTTGACAGAGATATCCTACCAAAACTCACACTAGGAGAAACTGATGATCTGAATATGCCTCTATCCACTAAAGACAATGAATCCTTAATGAACAGCTTTTCAAAAAAGAAAGCTCTTGGCATGGGTAAGTTCACTGGTCAATTTACTGGAGAATTGTTAAACAGTGAAGATGGGCAATAAGAGAATAATGGCAAAGGGAAATGTAGGAAATTGTCCACAGTTGAGAGAATATTACAGTCTAATTGGTAGTACTTAATGATTGATTAGATATGAGAATGAGGGAGAGAAATAAATTAAGTACTTCTCAATATAAACCCCCAGGTGTTTGCTTTCAATCACTAATCAGCTGATAACGTCATTTAGTGAAATTAAAAAAAAAAAGGTAGAAGTGTGAGTTTTGAATGGCAAACCAAGTGCCCCACTGTGGACATGTTGTGTGTGACACGTGCATATTATACTAGTAAGTAGGTTATTGAATAATCATGTCTCTTTTTAAAAAAAGAAAGTAAGGTGAAGATAGAATTTGGGAATCATTCTTCTGGTGATGATATGTGACAGCCCTAGAGTAATAAATATTGCCTATGACTATATGCAGAATAGGAAAAGTAGAGGCACACATTCAGTTTCTGTATAAATCAACATTTTCTTTGTTTAACAAGAAAGAGGATATGGATGAGGAGGCTGAAAAAGATCATGTAAGTGAGGGGAAGAAAAATCAGGAAAGTGTAACACCTTATATTAAAGGCAATTAACAAAATACTTCACAGTAAACATAGTGTGCTCATGATAAGCAATGCCAATACACTAGGTGGTCAGGTAAAATGAATATATTTAAAAATATCCCTCACATTTAATAAAATAATCTCACTATAAATGTATATGAGAATTTTTTGGTATTGGGGTTTAATCTAGAATTGAAGACAATTTAGATGTGAATAAAAGGGAATTGAGTAAAGACAGTGGGATGCACAACTGTTTTAAGACAATGATCGGTATGACAGCATGTGGTAATTTGAGGAAGCCACATAATAGGTGAAAAGATTTCTTTATGGGAGCTGAATAAGGTCAGTTTATATGCTGGTTTGGTATAGAGAGGAAAATTTTGAAAATAAATTAATGGGGGGCAAAGAATTTCCAGATAAGGGGCTGTGTGTCAATTTATTGGGACTTCTTTTCTGGTTAATTTACTTAACATTACATTGATTTAAACATCTGAACCAGAGTATCTCAACCTTGGCCCTATTGACATTTTGGGCCAGATTATTTATTGTAGGATGCTCTTCTGTGCATTATAGAATATTTAACATCATCCCTGACTTCTACCCCTAGATAGCAATAGCATCACTCCTCATTATGACAACCAAAAATATCCGCAGGTATTAGAAATATACCCTGAGTGGGAGCAAAGTCATCCCTATTTAGGAACCACTGATTTAAGTGAAAGATTATATTTAAAAACAGGAATTCTAACAATAATTGTTATCTTTAAAATGCAGTTCTGAACATGTATTACTTTTATTTTAATCGGTGTATAAATGGGAAAGGAAGACATACTCTCATATATATTCAATTTGGTCATGTTCTAATACTTGCATTCTAATGAAGGAAAATATTTCTGAAAATCTACGTAGCACTTTATATTTATAATACTCTCATTCTATTGAAGGAAAATATTTTTGAAAATTTACATAGTACTTTATATTTATTACAGCTTGCAACTCATTTTATAACATTTTGCAGTGTGGAAACCGTGGTTCTCCTCTGAGGAACCTAATTTAGGGGTTAGTGTTAACGTTATATACAGTGGTTTTCCTTATTTGCGGTGTGTCTTTCCACAGTTTCAGTTACTCATGATCAATGATTGTCTGAAAATAGGTGAGTACAGTAAATAAGATACTTTGAGAGAGAAAAAAAGAGACCACATTCACGTAACTTTTATTACAGTACATTGTTATAATTGTTCTATTTTATTAGTAGTTATTGTTAATCTCTTACTCTTCTAATTTGTAAATTACACTTCATCATAGATATTTATATATAGGAACAAATATAGTAATGTATATAGGGTTTAGTACTATTCACAGGTTTAGATATCCACTGGGGATCTCAAAATCTATCCCCCACAGATAAGAGTTAACTACTGTTTTAGCTTTAGGAAAACAATTATGTAGGAAACGGGGCTCACCTTCTGGAATTTAATATCACCTAAAGAAATGAGACTATCCAATGTACTTTGGAGAAGAAGAGATTATAATCCTTATAAACTAGTACTTTGAAAGAAATAAGAAATTCAGAGTGAGTAGGTATATGAACATTTGCAAGTGATACTTTTCACAGAATACTTACCATGAATTTTGTCAAATGCTGCATCAAAAAATAGATATACTATGATTGAAAGGTTTATTTTAGAAAACACACAACATAAAAAATGCTTCATTCTTGGCTCATTAGTCTCTTTTTAGCAGATTTGTTTAAACGAGGAGTTCTTAATCAGTTGGTGGGTAATACATTCTTTTGGCAGTCTTCCAAAGCAGGGTAAACTCCTTCTTTGAGTGCCTGTAATTATTTTAAATCCGTAAAAGAAAATGTAGAGGTTTCCCAAGAAAACCAAGTATACCAAAAGATAAATGTCAAAATGTTTAAACACGATTTGGTAATAGAAGTGCTTCTTTCTAGAGGCATTAAAAACAGGAATTGGTGGCAAGTCTAATAATAGCATAATTTCAAAGTCAGGATGAGCATATTTGCTATATTGACATATATAATATCTCATATGAAAATAATAGTGACTTCTGTTACTCATAAAGCCAAAGGTTCTGCTACTAGTATGATTTTTTCCCTATATTCATAAGTGAAGGAAACACTACAATTCAGTTAGAGATTGGACCTACCCCACTTGATACCACTGTTTACATTCACTGTTCAGGAGTCTGGAGATAGGTCTGCCTTAACTTCCACCACTGGTGCTTGCTCACATTATCTGAGGCATGAGGATGGGCTTGCCCTGCCCAGTGCTACTGCCATGCACACTATCCGGAGGCCTGGAAATTGACCAGTCCTGCCTGCCACCACTGATGCACATGCATGCCATTCAGGAGCATAAGTATGGGCCCACTTTCTGTGCTGCTGGTGCCCACAAATACCTCCCAGGGCCCCACAAGCCAGCCAGCCCAATCTGCTACTGCCACTGCAGGCACCTACTCACTTGCACCATCTGGGGGCCTAGGTGTTGGCCCACTCAGTCTACTGCCACTGCCCCTGCTGCCTGCACTAGCCACTCAGGGACCCAAGGGTTAGTTTGGCACTGCTATTGCCGCTGTCAATGCCACACATACAAACTGGGTTCTTGAAGCCTGCTCAACTGGCCTGCTTCTGTCACTGCCAGCACCCAAGCACACTGTTGGAGACCCAGTGATTAGCCTACCAGATTTGCCACTGCTGATGTCTGAATACATCCCCTGAAGGCACAGAGCAAGCATGCCCAGCTTACTGCTTCCAGTACTGGTGCCCAGTGGACAGCCTGCCTGGGATCCCTGTCCCCAGCAAAGCCTTGCCATAGACTCTACTACAGCTACAGCCTAAGTCTCTAAAAATCTAACAAATACCACTGACACTGATTATGGCCAAAGAGATTATACATAGATTACACTACTGTGCCCACCTAGACTCAAAGTTAAAGCAGTGTACCCAACCAACACTATAGATATCTCTACAGGAAAAAGTCTTTCCCTATGAATACCAATTCATAAAATTAGAAGAAGTAACTTTTATGCCAGATATATAGATATCAATGTAAGGACACAAAAAACTGTAAAAAACAAGGAAATGTGACATGTCCAGTGAAACAAAATAGTTATTCAGTAACAAATCCCAAAAAGGGAAATATATGAAATGCAAAATTCAAAATCATGCTATTTTATAAACTTCATGAGATACAAAACAACAAAAATAAGTAATCCAAAGAAATCAGGAAAACAGTTCATGATCTGAGTGAGAAGTTCAACAAAAAAGCAAATGTCATAAAACCCCCTCAAAGTAAACAAAAATCAATAAATAAAATAAAAATTCAATTAATAAATAGAATGAAAAATATAAGCTTCCGCAGACTAGATCAAGCAGAGTAACTTGAAGGCAGGCATTTTGAAATAAGCAGTCAGTTAGAAGAAGAAGAAAGAAAGAAGAAAGAAGAAAGAAGGAGAAGGGGAAGGGGAAGAGGAAAAGGAATAAGAAGAGGAAGAAGAGGAAGAAGAAGAAAGAGGAGGAGGAAGAGGAGGAGGAGGAGGGAGAAGAGAAGAAAAGAGAAGAGAAGAGAAGAGAAGAGAGAAGAAGGAGAAGGAAGGAGACAGAGAAGGAAAGAAAGAAAGGAAAATAATAAAGAAAGCTTCTGTGATATATGGAACACCAGAAAGTGACCAAATTTTTGTATTTGGGAGTTCCTGAAGAGGAAGAGATGGGTAAAGGCACAGATAGCCTATTTAACAAAATAATAGCTGAAAATCTTCCAAGTTTTGCAAGATATGTAAACATCCACATACAGGAAGCTCAAAAATCCCCTCATTGATTCAACCCAAAAACATTTTCTCTAGTGGATATTATAGTCAAATACAAAAAAATCCCCATCAGAGTAGGAGCATGTTTCTCAAAAGAAACCTGAGAGCCTAGAACAAAATAGAATAATTTATTTAAAGTACTGAAAGAAAAAAAAATCTGCTGACAAAGAATACTATACACAACTATCTTTTCAAAATGAAGAAAAAGTAAAGTCTTTCTCAGACAAGAAAAATTGAGGGCATTCATCTCCACTAGACCAGTCCTACAATAAATGCTTCGGGAAGTCTTACATCTAGAAGCCAAAGGAAGGTATGTATCATTAGGGAAATGAATGAAAGTGTAAAACTTCCTGGTAGAGCAGATGCACAACTGAAAAAAAAGAAGTAAAATATTACCACTACCAAAAAACTCCACCAAGTTGTAAAGGTAAACAAAAGAGGAAGAAACAAACACAGAATATGCAAAACAATTAAAAATTAATTAACAAAATAACAAGAGTGAGTCTTCATCTATTAATCAACCTTAAATGTCAACAATTTAAATTCCTCAATTAAAAGATACAGAGTTGAAAAATGGGTAAAGAAAGACAAGAACCAAAAATACACTGCTTCTAAGAAAACTCACTTCACCTGTAAAGACCCACACAGACTAAAAGGGAAGTACGGAAATGGAAGCTGAAAATGTGCAGGAATACCCCTACATAGACAAAATAGACTTTAAGTAAAAAAAAAAAAAAAAAAGTCTTTTTAAGACAAAGAAGGATATTATATAATGATAAAGGGATACATTTCACCAAAAGATATAACCACTGTAAATATATATGCACCCGACAGAGAAGCACTCAGATATATAGAGCAAATATTGTTAGTGCTAAAGAGAGAGATAGACCCTAATACGATAATAGTTGGAGACTTCAGCACCCTACTTCAACATTGAGCAGATCATCTAGACAGAAAGTTAACAAATAAACATGAAACTTACTCGGCACCATAGACCAAATGAACCTAACAGACATTTAAAGAACATTTTATCCAACAGTTTCAGAATGCACATTCTGCTCATCCGCATGTAGAAAAAAGAAATTATTTAAAAAATTATAATTGTGTCAAATATCTCCACAGACCACAATGGAAGAAAATTAGAAACCAATGACAAGAGAAACTTTGCAAACGGTACAAATACATGAAAATGGACATGGTCCTGAATGACCAAAGAGTCAATAAAAAATTCGGGAAGGAAATTTTTAAAACTTGGAAAAAAATTAAAATAGAAATACAACATACTGAAACCTATGTGATATAGCAAAAGCAGGCACATTTATAGCAATATATGCCTACATCGAAAAAGTAGAAAGATTTCAAATAAACAAACCTAACAAGGTACCTTGAGATTTGTAACAATTAGCAAGCAAGAACAAACCAAAACTTAATTAGTAGAAGAAAAGAAATAATAACTATTAGAGCAGCACTAAATAAAGTGGAGACTAAAAGAAATACCAAAAAAATAAACAAAACAAAAAGTTGTGGGTTTTTTGAAAATATGAACAAATCAATAAACCACTAGCCAGACTAACCAAGCAATAAAGACAGAAAGCCCACAAAATAAAATCAGACATGAAAATGAAGACATTACAAATGGTACCACAGAAATATATAGAATCTGTAAAGAAACTATTATATCTTTAGAGAGACTATATTATATGCTAACAAATTGGAAAATCCAGAGAAAATAATCAAATTCCTGGAAATACATATCTTATCAAGGTTAGGCCAGGAAGAAATAGGAAAAATAAAATTCACTGGATCAATTAAAAGAGATGAGATTAAATCAATAATAAAAAGTCTTCCAACAATGAAACAGACCTAGATGGCTTTGCTGATAAATTCTACCAAATGTATAAGAAAAACCTAACACAAATTCTTTGCAAAATACTCCAAAAAATTTGAAGTGGAGGGACTTTAACTCATTCTACAAGGCCAGCCAGACCACATGATTATCTCCATAGACAGAGAAAAAGCATGTGCTAAAATTCAACATTGCTTCATGATAAAAATCCTCTCTATAAATTTGGTAAAGAAGGGACATATCTCAAGATAATAAAAATTGTATGTGACAAACCCACAGCTAACACCATACTAAAATAAGAAAAGCTAAAAAGCCTTTTCTATAAGAACTGAAACAAGACATGGATGTGCAGTCTCACCAATCTTATTGAACATAGTAATGCAAATGCTAACTAGAACTATCAGACAAAAGAAAAAAATTTAGAAGCATACAAATTATAAAAGAGGAAGCCAAATTGTTCCTTTTATTGATAATATAATCTTATGTCTAGAGAAACCTAAAGACTCCACCAAAATAAAACAGTATAGTTACAGGATACAAAATCAACATACATAAATCAATAGTGTTTCTATACACCAATAATGAACTAGCTGAAAAAAGAAATTAAAGGCTATCCATTTCACAATAGCTACAAAAAAGTAAAAGGCCTGGGAATAAATTTAACTAAGGAGGTGAAAGTTCTTTGCAAGGAAAACAGCAAAACACTAATGAAAGAAATGAAAAGGACAAACATAAAAATAAAAAGCCATCTCATGTTTATGCATCAGAGGAATTAATATTGTTAAAATGACCATATAGCCTAAAGTAGTCTACAGATTCAATGCAATTCCTTTCAAAATACCCTCAGTCAAAATGCTGTTGAAAGTATATGGTTGTGTTTTGTCTTTTAATCCATTCTGTTAATTTTCATAAAATTAGAAAAAAAATTCTCAAATTTGTATAAAACCCAAAAAGATCCCAAATAAACAAAGCAATCCAGAGCAAAGAAAACAAAGCTAGAGGCATCAGACTACCTGACATCAAAATACACTGCAAGACTGTAGTAACCAAAACAGCATGGTATTGGTATAAAACAGACACATAGACAAATGGAACAGAATAGAGGGTTCAGAAATAAATCCACATATTTACAGCCAATTGATTTTTAACAAAGACTCCAAAAACATACACTGGGGAAAAGACACCTTCTTCAATAAATAGTGGTGGGAAAATTAAATATGCAGAAGAATGAAACTTGACTCCTATCTCTCCCGAGCTACAATAATCAATTCAAGATGGATTAAAGATTTAAATATAAGAGCCAAAACTATAAAACTAGTACAAAAAAAAAAACACCTAGGAAAACACTTCCAGACATCAGTTTAGGCAAAGATTTCATCGTTAAGACCTCAAAAGTACAGGGGACTATAATGAAATAGACGTGGTACACTATACTAAACCAAAAAAGCTAAGAAAACAATGACCAGAGTGAAGAGACAACCGAATGGATGGGGGAAAATATTTGGAAACTACTCATCTCACAGTGGACTGATATCCAGAATATACAATGAAATCAAACAACTCAATACAAAAACAAATAATTCCATTAAAAAGTGTGCTGACATGAATAGACCTTTTTTTCAAAAGAAGACATACATGTGCCCAATAGATATATGAAAAAAGTACTCAACATATCAACATAATCATCAGGTATGGAAATCAAAACCACAATGAGGTATTATCTTACCCTAGTTAGAATGACTATTATTAATTAAATAGAATTAAAAATATATATATTCTTAAAAAAATAACAGATGCTGGTTAGAATGTGTGGAAAAGAGAACTTTTATACACTCTTGGTGGGGATGTAAATTAGCACAACTACTATGGAAAACAGTATGGAGATTTCTCAAAAACTAAAATCAGAATTACCATATGATTCAGCAATCCCACTACTGGGGATTTATCCAAAAGAAAATTATTCTGTATATATAAGGGATACCTGCACTTACATGTTTACTGCAGCACTATTCACAATAACAAAGATATAGGATCAACCTAAGTGCCAATTGACAAATGGATAAAGAACATTTAGTGTATATAGAGTGGAATAGTATTTGGTCACACAAAAAAAATGGAAGTCATGTAATTTATAGAATAAGATGGAACTGGAGGTCATTGTGTTGCGTATACTAAGCCAGAAACAGAAAATAAAGCACTGCATGTTCTCACTCACGTGTGGAAGCTCAAAAAGTTGATCTCATGGAGACAGAGAATAGAAATCATAGATAACAGAGACTGGGGAAAGTGGGTGAAGGCAAGGGTTAAAGGGGAGCTTGATTAGGGGGTACAAACATGCAGTTAGATAGAAGAAATAAACCCCAACACTCAAAAGTGATGGACATCCTAAATAGCCTGATTTGATCATTATAAAATGTATTCATGTATTCAAATATCACATAAATGTGTTCAATTATTATGCATCAATAAAAAAAGAATTTATTTATTTACCCGGTTACTTTTTGGCAGATTTTATTCAATCTACATTGTAAGGTCCTAATGTGCTACTCCTTATCTAAGTAACGTTGCTCAAATCTCACTAACAGACCTGTTTCTACCCTAGGTTTTCCATCTCAAAACAGCTCTACCATTCATTTGATTGCTCAACCCACAATCTTGAGGCATTCTCTTGGACCAGCCAAACTCTATGGCTCAATGATTTTTACCACAATCATTACTTCTCTTCATTCATTGTCACCAGTTCTGGCAAAAACTGCTACTAGTTCTACATCATGTCTTTTTACTTTTTTATAGCGATAGCACTTTGAAGTGATTATATAAATATTCATAATGAAATTAGATTCTAGCATCCTCGTAGTTTGACCTAAACATGTGATCAAGAACTATGAAATATGTTGTGGGAAAAAGTGATGAGCTTCTAGACCATGTCTACCAAAGAAGACTTGTCCTCCCTTTTCCGTTTTCCATTTCCTGCTTACTGGAAAGCGGATAATGATGATGGAATCACCTTGGGCAATGCACACAAGAGTAATATATTATCAAAAGAACAGGCAACAGGCATGGGGGTTCACGCCTGTAATCCCACTACTTTGTGAGGCTGAGGCGGGCAGATCACGAGGTCAGGAGTTTGAGACCAGCCTGGCTAACATGGTGAAACCCCATCTTCTACTGAAAATACAAAAATTAGCTGGGCGTGGTGGTGCATGCCTGTAATCCTAGCTACTCGGGGGGCTGAGGCAGGAAAACTGCTTGAACCCAGGAGACAGAGGTTGCAGTGAGCCAAGATCATGCCACTGCACTCCAGCCTGGGCAACAGAGCAAGACTCTGTCTCGGGGGCAGGGGGGCAGGGGAAAGAAAAGAAAAAAAAGAATAGGCAAGAAGCATTTCATCCTTGTTTAAATGTTTTTTTAATGTTTTTATTGTGCTGTCTTGACCCAACTAGAACTTGGTCAGTTCTCCCTCTTGAGCACAGTCCTAACCACTTTCCTTATTGAACTATCACACTTGGAGCCACTATACACCCACTCTAATTGCCCCAATGCCACATACTAGATAGCTAGGGACAGCCTTTATGTCCCAGAGATGGCCAAAATTATCCAAATTAGCCAATCACAGGGAGCCCTTGATACTTATCTAATCCCACGCCACTTGCCATGGACGACCTGCCCCCTGAGGCTCCAGCTTGCTGTTCCCCTGTCCCCAGGTGTAGCACTCTGTGTAGCCCCACTTGGTGGTCTTCTATTTTTTGGAGCTGTTAAAAAAAAAATCTGCTTCTCTTCTATCCAAGAGTCATTGTGTTATTTCCCACCATGAAAAAAATACTCTTCAAATCTTATAAATCACTTTGCCACTGTGAAGCCACAATAACTTTCTTAGGCTATTTTATACTTTAACCATGATACGCATAAACTGTGAGCTTCTGTGATGTTTCAATATGTCTGTGTTTTACTCTTTGGTTGGACAGAGATGAGGATATAAACTTCGTATTGTTAGAAATGATAGAAGTCCAGAATTAGTATAGCTTATCATTAACTAAAATATGGCCACACTTTGTATCAGAATGTGGTGAAATAAAGCATTCAGGTTAGATATGCAGGTAGATAAGTAAGTGGATGAATGAATGAAAAGTGAAAGGTAGAAAGAGATTACAGAATGTAGACAGAAACATAAATAACAGAGCAGATGTTCCCTGATTTCTAAACATTTACTTCACTGACTCTTCTACATTCAAACCAAGCTAAATTCCGAACAAAATAGTGTCAGTGCAATCCACTACTGACAAACATTAGTGATATGTCATTGCCATTTTTGTCTCAGCCATCTAGTTGTTATTCTTTGGAGTGCTTGCTATGTCTTGCTCAGTTTTGAGAGATTTTACAAAAATTATTTACTTCATCATTTCTAAAATGCAGATGCAGTGACAGGGATGAAAGCATCATTAAAAAGCCCATGACTATGATTGTATTGAAAGTAAAATAAATTCCACTGATGGAAAAATGATTAAATGTGCCCATGTGAATGAAACAAATTATTCAGTAGGAAGAATTCTGAAGGACACAGTATAAATAATACAGCATGCTGGAAGTGCTGTGAGTATGAAATTGACAGTGATGATTAAGAGAAGTATGTGATGAAAGAAAGACATAAAATAATAAAAAAACTATATGACTAGACATGAGGCCTAGATTTTCACAAAACAAAAAACACAACAATATCATTGATTGCCTATTAAAAATTGCAAAAAAGAAAAAAAGAATTAACATGAAAAATTTGCTCCAGATGGCTGCGGAATTACAAACCTCATGTAATCTGCACAATTTCTTTGTGCCTTGATGACAAATGGAAATATCACGAGGTGTCCCAACAACATTTTAGGGATTATCAAAAAAGGATATTTTAAGGGAGAAAGATTACCTGCCTTAAAAAATATTCAGTGTGGATGAAATTCATATAGTTTGAGAAGAGATGAGTAAAATAAATGAAAGGATAAAGAAAATATAATGTATATAAATAATGGAGTATTCTTCAATCACAAATGGAAGGAAATCCTCCAAACTCTGGAGAACATTCTGCTAAGTGAGACAAACAAGAAACAGAAGCACATTTTCTTTCTTTCTCTTCCTTTCTTTCTCTTTCTTTCTTCTTTCTTTCTTTCTTTCTTTCTTTCTTTCTTTCTTTCTTTCTTTCTTTCTTTCTTTCTTTCTTTCTTTCTTTCTTTCTTTCTTTCTTTCTTTCTTTCTTTCTTTCTTTTTTTCTTTCTTTCTTCTTCTCTCTTTCTTTCTTTCTTTCAGGAGATGGGGCCTGGCTGTGTTGCCAAGGCTGGAGTGCAGTGTCTATTCAGAAACATGATCCCACTCTTGATCAGCACAGGAATTTTCACCTGCTCCTCTTCACTCCTCCTATGCCACTCCCAGGAGGTCACCATATTGATGCAAAACATAGTGAAAATACCAAATCGGCATTGAGCACTACAGCTCAGAACTCTTGGGATTAAGGATTTTCCTGCCTCAGCCTCCCTAGTAGCTGGGACTGTAGGCGTGCCCCACTGTGCCCAGCTTTTTTCTTTAAACTTACCATTCTTAATGGTGAGCTTGCGTGTGGCAGTGGTCCCTGTGGATGAACTGTCCCTTGTTCATCACTTGTCCTAGAGGTACTCCAGCTTCCCCTCTTGGAAGGCCACTCTTTGGGGATCCTTATCTCTAGCAAGCAGTGCTGATTGTCTGATAATAGACTACCTCTCATCAGGTTACCTGGTGTTCTGGCTTACTTAGAAATGTAGATATGGTGAGTTCCGTGTTACTGAGTCAGATATAAAAGATTGCATTCCTGTTTCTCTGACCCCCAGCACGGACTACTTTCAAACAGACTTTCTGGGTCTGTAATTTTTGTTATTTTTAAAAAATAATTGTCCCAAAATTCAATGCTACTCTAATTTTTATAATTATTACGATAGTTCTTAGGGGTTATGTGAATAGATGATTGAAAATGGCAAAATTTTGACTTAGAATATAGTACCACAAATTTGGAATAGCTGCTTTTATTGATGTATTTCCCTGCATGGTAGAGGTCCTGAACATTAGAGTTAAGCCAGAGACACAAAAACAGAGTTAACCCAACGCACACACAGTCGATCTTTCCTAACCATGGGTACCACATCCTTGGATTCAACCAACCAGGGATCAAAAATATTTGGGAAAAACATTGCGACTGTACTGAGCATGTACAGCCATTTTTTCTTGTCATTATTTCCTAAAAATGCAGTACAATAACTATTTACAAACCACCAACATTGTCTTAATTATTATGAGTAATCTAGAGTTGATTTAAAGTATGCTGGTGGATATGAATAGGTTATATGCAAATACTGTGCTATTTCCTATAAAGGGATCAACCATCTACAGATTTTGGTATCTTCGGAGGTGTCCTGGAATCTCATCTATACCGAAGGACAACTCTGTGTTTGTGTGTGTGTGTGTGTGTGTGTGTGTATGCAGCCCGCTGTACTATTTTTATTCTGAAAGCAAAGCTTATGACATGGCAATATGCTTCCTAATTAATCTCTATGAACAATTCAGAAAGGGCTGACTCTTGCCACCAACTCCCTCCAGATGGCTTACCTTCTATCCACACACACACATCAAACATCAACCATTGTCAACTACCACTGTCCTTTCTGAATTTTTGTTTACCATTTTATTCCTTTAGGTTTTGATACCCTTGCATTCATTGTACTTTTTTTTTTTCTTTACCATTGCCATGGTAAAAAAATTTTAACAGAAAGGTAGAGATGTCACTTACATGGCTTGAGGCCCTGGAGTGTTTTGCAGATTGCATGGAATTATTTTAGATTCAGTCTTGTGAGACAGTTTACACTGACAGCTGCAGATTCTGGCACAGTCCATTGAACTGATAAAAGGAGCCACCTCTTTTCTACGGTTGAAAATTGAAGTTAATTCTTACTTGGGTGTTTTCCATTTAAATAACACATTTGCCCGTGTATAGTGGTGGCAATAACTGACGTACACTTAGACTAAAGCTGCATTATTTCCACAATATGTGAACAACATTTCTCGTATTCATTTCACATAACGGAACACACATTAGTACATGAATCATGTCCACCATTTACTCCTAATGGACAATGTCAGCAACGTAGGCATCCAGATGAATGGATGCTCTCATGCTTTCCTTTTAGTTTACCATCCACATTTGGGAAATTATGTAAATTCTACAGAATATTATTCTGTTGATCTTCAAATTCCCCTTTAATTTTTAAAAATGTCTTTATTATTCTCTAGCACATACTTTTATCTGTAAATTTACTTATTTCATCACATAGTAGATATTATAAAGGATAAAGGTATAATATAATATTTCTGTGTTAGTTGCTTTAGAAGTAAATAGATTAAATGTTATTCCTGGTCATCAGTGATTCAGGCTTGATTTTACTGGGCAATAGCAAGAAACTTTTAAACTAATGAGAAAGAATGAGACAGAGAGAGAGAGAGAGAGAGAGGGAGAGAGAGAGAGCCTAAGTGTACAGTAGTTCTTCTGTGGGAGTTTAGGACATAGTAGACCCAACTGAAAGGACTAGGAAGTTTATTTTTAGAGATGGTCCTTAAATTTACTCCTAGTAGGTGGATTGAATTTAGATATGTCAATTTCAAATAAGGAATTCTAAGCTGATGAAGACTTTATGGCAATATAAATACTTTATTTTGTATATTTCACCTTTTGTTATCTATTTCCTTATTCATTGTATATCTCATTAGAGATACATATCTAAAACAGACACAGAATTAAAGTTCCTAAAATAAATAAAATAATTTAGCATATACTGTCTTTATGTAGTTTAAAAAACCTTTTTTTCATGGTGTTCCATGATTTTGTGTGCTCAGTAATCACCATATTGTTTTAGAACAGCCAAGTGAAACTCTCATAGCAAGTAGCCTTGAAAAATAAGACATAATCAATTGGTATATCCCAGATATTCAACTATTGTCCCTCTAGTCTATTTACTAACGAAGACTGATGTGTATTTTGTTGTTTTTGTTTTTGCTTTCAGTGTCATCTATAAAAAATAATGCATAGGCAAATATTTGAAAGCGTCCTATGTCATTTTGTCATCAGTCTGGGCCTATCTTATAGTTGAAAGATAAATGTTAATAATGTTATGTAAAAGTTTCATAGCGATGATTTAAGGGTTAATGACAGTGAAGACTACAACCAATTATGATTAATTCCCAGAGTAATATAAAAACATTATTAAGCCACTGTTAAAAACGAGTCCTTGTAAATTCCGTTGGAAGAAAAATGTTTATGATCACATCTTAGGGGAAAACAGACTGTCTCCATTGTAAGCAGTTCTGTGAAAACAAATTTGAAATATACACACTTTTTTTCTGTTGGGACTTCTAATATCTTAACTGAATATTTCAGAAACCACAAGTGTGCTAAAAAAAAAAAAAAAGAACTGAATGTATGATCGAAGCCAGTCTAATCAAGGAAAACAGTGCTATGGCATATGTTGTTTTCAGTGTAGAAAAATCCAAATGAGACTTTCCAATGACTGAAACTGAAATTAATTTTATAAGCACTAACATATGTGGGTGTTTCACACATGCAAGTACAGAACATTCCTCTTGACGATGAACCAAAATGTATCAAGAGGGACATAGATTGAAATTCACCACTCCTTACAATCGAGTTTATATCACCCATGGTTTGATTGGTCTTACATGGTTTGTACATTCTTTTTCTTACCAAAACATGTAAGTTAAAACAATGATAGATATTTTTTAACTAATGAGGTTAAATAAATGCTCAAGTATGAGGTTAAATGCTTGAGCATTATTTAACCTTGAGAAGTGTATTACTGTCATTCAAAAATTTGTTTCCTACTCCACATTTGTGCTGCTTCCAAATTAAAATAAAAACCCCTATAAAAATAACTATCAATTTAAGAAATTAAATATTTTGTCTGAAAAAACATCACAAAACCACCTGATGAATTGAATCACACAATGTAACCATTTTAAATGTTTTGATTTTTAGTAAATTAAAAACAACAGTTAAAAAAAGTGTAGACACCATTTTTTTAAGCATAACAATTGAAAATCTGATTTGAAAATTATCATTTGGATCTATGACCAGAGCACCCATTTATTGAACAAGTATATATTTATAAAATATTTTATGTGAGCAACTGTGCTGGAGATTCAAAGACACTATCCAAGTCCTCAAAGGTCTTATAGACTAAAATGTACTTAATATTTCAACAGTTGACATAATTCTTGTCAATAACATATAAATAAGGTCAATCGCAATACAGGCATAAAATTTGCAGCTTATAATGGATATATACTTTGAATCTAGTAGTAAAAATTATTATAACCTTTCCTATAATTTAATGTATTCTATTACATTTCAAAAATATGATGGAACAACAACAAAGAATCCCAGCATAAGTAGCTTTTGTAAACAATAGTCTAATATTGACTAGAAAACATTATTGTCTTTTACATATGAAAATTCTGATAACATAGTATGTCTCTATTACGTAATACAGACAATTCCAATTTGATTTTAGTTTTAGTGCTTTTTTTCAGAGAAGATACTATTTGACGTATTAGTCTGGGTTTTTCTGATGTTTTATACAAACAAAATCATTTTCTATTGGTAAAATTGCTTTTCCTTCTTAGTATATAGAGATGAATATGAGTCACCAAATATGGAGCAGGAAAATTTAAATATTAAACTATGAAGCCAAAAAATGTGTTGCCCAAACTAGTAAACCAAATATTGAATGTGTGTTGGAAATGTATTTCTCGCTTCAGAAGCCTAAGTAATGAACATTGGGGTTTAGAGAATAAACAGCATGGTAGTGAGAACCTCAGTATTAGAGTTATACATAAGGACTAAAGAATAAGTCACCTAGTGGAGCCAAGATCAGTACCCATTAGGTGTCAGCTGGTCACCCATGGATCTGGGTCATTCACCTTTGTTTATTTTTAATGTCTTATGTTATTGGCTTTCTAGTTGTTTCCTTTTGGCTTTCTATTTATCCTATTTTCTTTCATTCCCTATATTTTCATTATTAAGTTTTTGCCTCCATTTGGTAAAAAAAAAATTATACATTTTCTTACAAGTATTTTGATTCAGCCTATGGATTTTAATAGACATACTTAACATTCCAAATAAATAGGGATCATTATCCCTATTACACATGGAACACATCGCCCAACTTAGAATACTTAAAATTAAATTTTGTCTTAATATATATTTGATTTCTGTTAGGCATTTTATCTGTATCTTGTTTTTCTATGTTGTTGTGTAATGCAATGTTTGTTTAGAATTAGCCATGTATTTACCATCTTTTTTGCTCATTATTAGTTCTGTATCTCAGAATTTCGTACCCCAAAAAAAGCACTTAAAATGTCTTTAAGTTCTATTTTTTTTGGGAAAATCTATTTTTTCTCATTGCATGCACATAGAATTTATGTGGAAATGCATAGGACTTAGAAGAACTAAGGCACATATAAATAATAAAGCAAACACTAGAAAACAATTCCTATTAGAGACAAGATAATAATTAATATGGTGCAAGAAAAGAAAAATAGATCAACACAACTAAATGGAGAACCAGGCAACAGATCCACAATAGTAACCTGTTTCTAACACAGGCACCATTCCAATTTAGTAAGAGAAAAGACGGTCTTTTCAATAAACAGTTCTAGGTTATTTGGTGATCTATGTATTTTGTGATAGAATACATACCTAAATTTTAAAGATAAAATAATAAACCTTCTAGACAAAATGAGAGGAAAATATATTTATGAATTGGAATTAAATAATTTTTCAAGTCTTATTGCATTTGTTTTCTAATGATGTTATTAAAAATTTCCATACATGTAAAGGCATAAAATAACCCAGATTTATAATCCCACAATTCTGGAGGTAAAATGTTCTAAAATCAAGATGTGGGCAGGGTTGCATATTTTTTTGGATGCTTTAGGAAAGAATCTGCTTCCTTGCATTTTCTAGTTTTTAGACAGCATTTGCATTCCTTCTACTTCTTCCATCTTCAAAGCTACCAGAAGAGAGTATTTAAATCTCTCTTTTTGTCTTTTTACTTCTTCTTATAAGGTCACTTATGATTACATCGGATACACTGGTTAATCCAGGATGATCTCCCCATTTCAATATCCTTAATTTAATCATATCTGCAAATTCCATTTTGCTCTATATGGTAAGATATTCACAGATGTCCAGATATTTCAGATACTGAATTCAAGATATTCAAGATCAATGTCCATCAGAATGTAAAAAAAATGATAATAATTCCATCTTAACATCTCCAAATGTCTGCACCCATTACAACATCAACTCAAAGTCCAATATTTCTTTTAATTTTTATCAACTCAAAAGCCTCTGTCAAATCTTATATTTGAATCAGGTAAGCATCAGAATATGGTGTAATTGATACTGGAGCAAAATTCTGCTCCATCTTTACCCTGTGAAACTAGAAAATAAGTTAACTGCTCCCAAAATACAATGGTGGAACACACATAGCACACTAACTATAGACAATCTTCTTTCAGAAGAAACACAATGAGAGGGGAAAATGGTTACTTGTCAAACAATTTTGAAATCAAGCTAGGCCAAAATTTAAGTTTTAAGATTTAGTAATACTTTTATGGGGTTATTAGTTCTATCCCCTGGCTTACGGTTCTACCCTTGGACTTAGTCTTTCATTTTCATGAAGAGTATTTTATGTTTTTATCTGAGTAATTTTATTTTCATGTGGAATTTGGCTAATCTTAAAGCTTTCTCTTATTTTTTTGTTTCTGTTTCTTTCAGTCCAAGCTGGTAGTGTTTCTGCTGGTGTAACATTGACAAGAAACTTCTAGGTCTTCCGTATATGGCAGATGAATTCACATCATTTCACAACGTGACTTCTCCACTCATCTTTCCTGGATAATATCATGTCTCTTCTTGGCTTCTGTGTTGAGATGTCTAAGAAGATCCATGAATCACTTGTGTCATCTGCTCAAAGAGACTTTTTGTGACTGGATACTCTAAACTTTTGATTCTTCCAAGGCAATATCCAAAGATTGTCTAGCCACATACTTGACTTTCTTTGCAGAGCACACTTTCCTGACAGTGAATATTGATATGCCTAATATTAGCATCTTTTACAATTTAGATAGACTGAGAATTTCTCAAATCATCAAGTAATGGCTACATTTTGCTTCACAATTCTTCCCTCAATTTATCCATTTTCTCCATAAACAACATTTTACTATAAGCAGCAAAAAGAAACCAGGCCACACTGGTTTTTCTTGGAAGCCTGCTCAGCTAAATCATCACTTGCAATTTCTCTTTATTTCATAGCTGTTTGATATACCCAGACAGGTAAGATATCTTCCACTATACATTAAGGACCGCCTTTTATACAGTTTCCAATAATATGTTCTTAATTTCTTTCTAAACTCACACCAGCAATTACTGAATTGTCCATATTTCTACCAATAGACTGTGTATGATGATGTAAGTATTCTCTAAGACGTTGTCGGCTTTTTCTACCAGGCTTTCCACTTCCTTCTGAGTTCTCACTAGCATAGTTATATACATATATATATATATACTTACGTATATATATATATTTATAAATACATATATATATATATATATATATTGTGTGTGTGTGTGTGTGTGTGTGTGTATGTGACAATGGATCTTGGCTCACTGCAACCTCTGCCTCAAGCGGGTTCAAGCAATGCTCCTGCTTCAGCTTCCCAAGTAGCTGGGACTAGAGGCATGCGCCACCATGCCCAGCTAATGTTTGTATTTGTAGTAGAGACGGAGTTTTGCCATGTTGGCCAAGTTGGTCTCAAACTCCTTACTTCAGGCAGTCACGTGCCTCGGCCTCCCAAAGTGCTGGGATTATAGGCGTGAGCCACTGTGCCCAATATCCGTATTTTTACAAGCAATTTGTTCAAGGCTCTTTCTATCATGCTCCTTGAAATATCCTGTGCTTCTACCCTTTACCCAATCCTAAAGCCAATTTCAAATTCTTATTTGTTATAGCAGCATCACATTTTCAAGTACTACAATTTTTATCAGTCTCTAATTACTGCTTAGAAAATTAGTACAAATTTAGTGGTCTAAAACAACAAATTTATTATTTTACAGTTCTAGAGGTCAGAAATCCTCCACTCTGTGTCAGGGAGGGCTGCATTCCTTCTGGAGGTGAAAGTGGGCAAACAGCTGCCTTTCATTTTTCAGTTTCTAGGGGTTGCCTGCAGCCTTGCCTTGTGCTCCTTTCTTCCATCTTCAAAGCCAGCAACCTAACATCTTTATATGTTTCATTTGATTGTCAAGTCTTCTTTTCTGATTGTTACATCATGTCAGCCTCCATCACTATGAGAAAATACATTTCTGTTGTTTAAACTACACAATCTATGGGGTTTTGTTATGGCAGCCTTAGCAAATTAATACACACTATTTGTAGTCATTTTGAAAGTAAAGTCATGTTTTGCGCAACATAGTGTGGAACTTATGTAAAATTGTGGAGCTTCCATTTTGAAAAAATATGTTTAGTGCCTAAGCCTTATACTGTGATTGTGCTGAGAAAGAAAGAGATGGACACTCTACAGGATGATACGGAGAGAAGGAAAAGTATTATTCATTGACCACCACATGGAAATGTGTGAAGATGTTCACTGGTACAGTTGTATAGTGTAACACACTACCCACTGCCACTGTTATATAAATAAATATAAATAAATAGATTAACATTTCCCACAGTAGACAGTAAGAAGGTGATGGCAGGATCCATTGATTCGATATTCTAACTCTTCTTGGGCTTACACAGTATATTACTAATACAGTCACATTACACTTGGAAAAAAAGAAATAAATTTAATTATATTGAAATTTTAGGGTTTTTGTTTCTGCCAAAACAGTCAACAGAGAGTATGCCCATGACTGTTATAAACTAAAAAGATATAAAATGTCTATCGCTGACTCCATTTTCCACAGAGTGATCCAAATTAGATATCATGCAAAATAAATACATTTTTAAAACCACAAACATGTATTCAATAGAAAAGTTACAAGAACAGCTGTTGATTGCCTGTCAATCAAATGGCAAGCAAGGAGTGAGATGCAAGAAAGTAAAATCAAATTTAAGTGTTTGTTTCAGTTATATTTATATAAGATTAGTGTGAGCGATTGAAAGGTGACATTTCAATTTTCAGTTGATTAAATACCCGTAAATTAGCACATCAAGCTTTATTTATTACAGTCTCAGAAATAAATTTTTAAAAATTTTCAGATTTTAACTGTGAAATTAGTTGCAAATGTTTGGTTTCATAGAAACATTTTAACCAGAGCCTGCATAATAAGAACCAATTAATATTATTTTAGTTCGTAAATGACTCTTCTTTAGACAAAAAAAACCTGAACATTTTATTTTGTATCCAATTTAGTAGCTATCTAGCTAATTCTATATCATTCTATATAGTTTTGGAACTCTTACAATTCATACAAAAGCAAAATATATAAATGTTTGTGCCCAGTATTTCTACATAAATCTGTGAAAACAAAAATATTTTTAAAATATCGAAGGTGAAGTGATATTTTTTCAATTTACAGAAAAACAGCTGTATATATACAGTCATGCATCACTTAACAATGAGGATACGTTCTGAGAAGTGCATGAGTAGGTGATTTTGTCATCATGTAAACATCACACAGGCTACACACAAAAACCTATATGGTATCGCCTATTATACACCTGGGCTATGTGGCATAACCTACAGCTCCTAGATTACAAACCTGTACAGTAGGTTACTGTACTAAATACTGGAGGCAGATATGAATTAATGGTATTTGTGGATCTGAACATAGCCAAACATAAAATAGTTATGGTAAAAATATGGTCTAAGAAATAAGAAATGGTACACCTGTACAGGGCACTTACCATGAATTGAACTTGAACGACCAGAAGAAAATTACTCTGGGTGAGTCAGTGAGTGGGCGGTGAGTGAATCTGAAGGCCTAGGGCATTACTGTACACTACTGTAGATTTTATTAACACTGTATACTATGCTACAGTAAATTTATATTTTTTCTTTTTTAATAATAAACTAACTGTAGCCTGTTGTACTTTTCGCTTTTTAAGTTTTCTACTTTTTTAACTTTTTGAATCTATAATAGCATAGCTTAAAACATAAACATTGTACTGTTGTACAAAAATATTTTATTTATTTATAAACTTATTTAATAAGGTATTTTCTATTTAGCTTTACTTTTGAAACTTTTTGATTAAAAATTAAGACGCAAACATACACATGAATCTACATCTACACAAGGTCAGGATCAGCAATATAACTGTCTTTCACCTCCACATCTTGTCCCAGTAGAAGGTTTTCAGGGGCAATAACATGCATGGAGCTGTCATCTCCCATGATAACAATGTCTTCTTTTGGAATACCTCCTAAAGGACCTGCCTGAGGCTGTTATACAGTTAGCTGTTTTTTGAAAGAAAAAAAAAAAAAGTTGAAGGAGTACTCTAAAATATTAAAGATGTAATATAGTAAATACATAAGCCAGCAACATAGTTGTTTATTTTTAATATTGAGTATTATATATTGTACATAATTGTATGTACTATAATTTTTGTGTGTGTGTGATGGAGTCTTGCTCTGTCACCCAGGCTGGAGTGCAGTGGCATGATCTCGGCTCACTGCAACCTCCATCTCCAGGGTTCAAGCAATTCTCTGCCTCAGCCTCCCAAGTAGCTGGGATTACAGGTGTGCACCACCACGCCTAGCTGATTTTTTGTATTTTTAGTAGAGATGAGGTTTCACCATCTTGGCCAGGCTGATCCTGAACTCCTGACCTCGTGATCCACCCACCTTGGCCTCACAAAGTGCTGGGATTACAGGCGTGAGCCACTGCACCCAGCCTGTACTTTTTTTTTTGAGACGGAGTCTTGCTCTGTTGCCCAGGCTGCAGTTTAGTGGCGCAACCTCAGCTCACTGCAACCTCCACCTCCCGGGTTCAAGCAATTCTCCTGCCTCAGCCTCCCAAGTAGCTGGGTCTACAGGCGTGTGCCACCACACCCAGCTAAGTTTTGTATTTTTAGTAGAGATGGGGTTTCACCATGTTGGTCAGGCTTGTCTCGAACTCCTTACCTTGTGATCTGCCCTCTTCAGCCTCCCAAATTGCTGGGATTAGAGGCGTGAGTCACCGTACCCAGCCTGTACTGTACTTTTATGAAGCTGGCAGCACAGCACGTTTGTTTACAAAAGCATCACCACAAACATGTGAGTAATGAGTTGTGCTACAACGTTGTGATGACTACCATGTTGTGATGGCTATCACGTTACTAGGCAATAGGAATTTTTCTCCATTACATTCTTATAGGACCATCTTTGTATACATAGTACATCACTGACCGAAACGTCTTTATGAGACAAATGACTGAACATACTTGTGTGTATACATAGACATATATACACACAGATAAGGGCATTGATGGTTTGTTTTGTAAACTTATTAAAAATGAAATAAGTCCATATTGTGACCAGTGTAATAATTTTGCTTGCATCTTTTGCAAAGATAGTTCCTAGATTAGAAATATTCAAAAGATCAACATCCAATCACTGGGTTTTTCTGACTGATTGTGCTGCTTTTAAAATAATTGTTAAATATCCAGTAATTTTATAAAGTTCTAAGTCTTGAGGAACAAATATAATTCTAATAGCTGTTATCAGTTACAAAGTGGCCTCAGATATGTATGCTTCCCTTGTTCCAAAGTCACAAAGTCATTTTTTAATCCATCTCAGTTGTCAACCAAATACTTCTGATTAAGTACAAATAATGAAACTTTTGCCTGAGTGCCAATCTGAAATACAATACAGAATAATAAGATAGCTCTCTCTATCTCACACATGCACATATGAATATATATATATATATATACTATTCCATAGCATTTGCTTCAGAATGTCCTATTACTCTGATTTGAATACCTGTTTTATTTGGTGTTAGCCTAAAATTATTATTTGATAGGAGTAGTCTAAAAGTATTGCATAGATTACTGCCATTATATAAAGGAAAAAGGAAACCAAACTGTCAGGTGTCATCATTATGTTAGTTAGTATAATGCTAGCTGCTGTAAAAACATCCCTACATTTAAGTGCCTTAATACAACAATTTAATCATTGCCTGCTTTTGATGCTATGAGGTTCTCTAGGTTTCAGCAAAGAGGGAAGATGGTGAATTCTGCTCTGGAAACTGCCATCTTTAGCACTTGACATACAAGATGGTTTTATGCATGAACACTCAGCTGATCAAGCAGCGAGGTGAGGGCAGGGGGGGTAAGTCTACCTCTCATCAGCTTCTGCTTAGGCATGAAACACATCACTTCTGGCTAAATTTCATTACAGCAAACCAGTCATTTAGCTCCACCTCCGTGCAGGGCTGTGAGGGGTAGAAAGTAGGGGCTGGGAAAAAGTAGTTCCTAGATGATTAGCCATTTCTAAGCAAAGCAACATATATAATCCATGGAAAGGAGTCTGCAATTTTTGGTAGCCAGTTTATGCCATCATCTTCTCTGCTTTGGAAAATGATCCTAACATCCCTTTCTTTTTGTGCCTAGAACAGACTCAAGCTCTCTCAAAATCCTGTCCAGTGCCTTCATCGTGCACACGTTCTAGGCTCTCCAGACACATCTGTCAGTTTCTGAGGAGTTTTTCTGTGATCCAGTAAACTTTGAACTAAAACACATGTCCCACAAGAAGGCAAAAGGATAAAGCGAAAATTTTGAATCAAAAAGAGAAACATGGCAGACATATAAACTTTTTCATCTACGAATCCATCTATGGATCACAAAGTAAAACCCTCTCTCCTGAAGAGGAAAAAAGTCTTATTTATTTATTTAATTGACCCATACAAATTGTATATATTTATAATGTACAACAGCTTTTTCAAATATGTATACATTATGAATGGCTAAATCAAACTAACTAACCTATCCATTACCTCACACATTTATTTTCCTTATAGTAAGTACACTTAAATTCTACTTGTTAGCACTTGTTAAATATGCAATCTATTGTTAGTTCTTTTTTTTAACATACACCCCAGAAAGGTAAATATATTGGTATTAACTATAATCACCACGATCTCTTGATTCTGCTAACTGGGAGAAATCCCACTATTCACTGTTGTTCATGGCTCCTGTATCCCAGCACGGACAACTTTCTCGTAGATTATTTCCCATAACCATATCTCAAGTGAGAATCACCAAGGTAAGCTTTCAGAGACTAATTTCTACTACTCATTTTGAGGACCCATATATTATTTAAATACTTCCACAGTAAATGATGATTTAAAGCAAGATATTTCACTGGCAATATGTAATTTATATGCATGGGGATCATATTCATTTGTTTCTCATCTGTTTCATGTGTCTTGAACCATATCCAAATATATTTCTTTAATATGATAACTAGAACTGATGTATTTGCCACCTTGCTCCAACACCTTACATTCTTAAGTTAGTGAAAGCTAATTTGAAGCCTAAAATCAAAACAAAACAAAAACTCAAAAAAAATAAAAATAAAAAAATAAAAACAAATAAAGGTTGAATGGAAAAGCAGTAAACTTAGTTTGAACTTTGGACAGGGATAAATTCTTATAGATGACTGGGAATGCTCAATAGAACTTTATTGCTCAAAGGTGTTTTCAGAATCTTAGCTCAGACTGTTTGGGATCTACAAGGTTTGCCCTTTCAAACCTTTCAGTTTTCAAACTTTGAAATCTTTCTAGCTCATTTCAAGTCCACTCTTGAATCAAACAATTATTTCTTGAGTTTTCCTCTTTCTTCTATAGATATTTCAGTTGAAATCAATATAATATGTTTCTGAAAAACTTTATGCTTCCCAAAATTGAGTCAGGTGAGAAATAAAATACAGCATCAGGTCAATAGAAGTGGATGTGGCTCTATAATCAAAGCAGTTACACTAATAATTTTAAAATTCCTTAACAAAAGCAAAGCAAATATGTATTTTAAAGTTGGAATGAAGACAGCTATTTACTTTGGTAAATGTAGAAGTTCATCTTAAAATTGTCAGTAAAGATAGTTTGATGGAAATTGATCCAAGGAAGTAATGAGGTAGCAGAGTGTGACACAAAACACCAAGATCTCCGGTTCCCTGTGAGAACTACTTTCAGTACAGACCAGATGCCAAACTGAGTGAAGAGGAAGAAGGAAGGCTGAAGGAGTATCAATGTACCACTTTGCATTTCTCTGTTGTATTCATCACTATTAATATACTGGGCAGCTGGTTGCTATCACTAAGTGGTTCAAAATATCAACATGCTATAAAATAAAAAAAAATCCAGCATATTTCCTGCATTATATTAACATCACCCCCTATTCACCATTTGTATAGGAGAGAATTTGCATAAAATAAACACATTTTAGCAGAACAGAATGCAAAAGCTTTCAGAATGCAGCAAGTAACAATCAGCATTCTACTAACACTGTGTTTCCAATGCTTCCCCTAGCTACAGGCACTGTGAAAACTACATCTGTCTTCTGAATTATCACAGGAAACAGTTCTACCAATTGCACAACAAGGGTATCCATTTCCCAAGCCTTTGATAAATATGTCTTTGTCACCTGCTGTGTGTAGTGGCAAGCACTTCTGATAACAATTTCTATGTTAGGAAAAATAACACAGACAGCTATAACCAAGTCCAAATTTTCAGTGGATTAACATTTATAAATGAATTTATTCTTATTTTAAAAATTCAAAGTAAATGTTTCTGATTAATATGAGGGTAAATAATTTCTGCTTTTCAAATTTATGTAGGAAGCTAGGCTGAAGGATGCCCTGTCAGCTTAGTACATGATTTTCAAAGTTGACTTGGTGTAAATATTCAGTTTCCAGAAGGACCAGACAAAATGCAAAGGATCATTTTTTAACCACTTCAGCCTCTAAGTGAACATTCATCTTTTTCTTTCAAGAAATGGTCATATAATCCTATTCACATTGAAATGGGGCTAGGAGGTGCAGTCTCTTGCAAGATAGCTACTTCCCAAACCACATTTATACATAATGAAGCAAGGTAAACCATTCCTCGTGTCTTTTTTTTTTTAACAAAATCAACTGACTCTCCTGCAATCATCCTTGATACCTGCATTATTATCTCAGCACTACTCACAATAGGAAAGATATGGAATCAATCTAAGTGTCCATCAATGGAGAACTGGAATTTTAAAAATGTGGTATATATATTTACACCATGGAAAGATATTCGGCCATGAAAAGAATGAAATCATATTTTTTTGCAGCAACATGGACAAACTGGAGTTCATTAAGTGAAATAACTGAAAAACAGAAAGTCAAATACTACATGTTCTCACTTATAAGAAGGAGCTAAATCATATGTACACATGAACATAGGAAGTGGAATAATAGACACTGGAGACTCAGAAAGGTAGGAGAGTGGGAGGGAGGTCAGGGATGACCAATCACCTATTGGATACAATGTACACCATTTGAGTGATGGTTACACTAAAAGCACAGATGTCACTATGTGATACAGCCACATAAAAAAAAAAAACTGTGCTTGTACCCCCAAATCTATAAAAATAAAAATAAAAAATAGAGGCAGAAATCTCTATAAAATTTAACATCTATTTATGCTAAAATCTGCCAGCAACATAGAAATAGAGATAGAAGAAAGATTCATTAATCAAATAAGTGTCATCAATTCACAATCTATGCCTAACAATTGGGTCCCAGCATACTGGAACAATTAGATGTCTGTATGTGAAAATATGCACTGCAACACATGAGTCACATCTTATTAACATTAACTAGAAATGGATAACATAATTAAATATAAAATGTAAAGCTATAACAAAAATATACAGGGCTAGGCGCAGTGGCTGACACCTGTAATTCCAGCACTTTGAGAGGCTGAGGCTGGAGGATCGTTTGAGGACAGGAATTTTGGACCAGCCTGGGCAAAATAGTGAGACCTCATCATTACTAAAAATTAAAAAGAAAAGCTGAGTGCAGTGGTGCACACCTGTAGTCTCAGCTTCTTGGGAGGCTGAGGTGAGAGGATTTCTTGAACCCAGGTGTTCAAGGTTGCAGTGAACTGTGACTGCACCACCACATCCCCACCTGGGCAAAAGAGGGAGACCCTGCCTGTCTCTAAAATACGTGTGTGTGTGTGTGTGTTTGTGTGTGTGTGTGTGTGTGTGTGATAGAGACAGAGAGAGACAGAGAGAGAGAACATCTGTGTGATCTTTGGTTTAACAGTTTTTGAAATACATTAAAAATATAATCCATAAATAAAGTGATAAATTGGAGGACTTCAACAAAAGTAAAACTTTTACTCTGAAGAAGACACTATTAAAAGAATAAAAACACAAGATTTAGGAGAAATTATTTTTCCATTACATATCTGAAAAAGGACTTATGTCCAAAATATACCAAGTACTCTTAAAACCCGACAATAAGAAAACAAGCAACCCAATTGAACAAATGAGCAAAAGACTTGAACAGAAAAAATTCTCAAAGAAGATATATGGACAATGAATAAACCAATAAAAAAGATGCTCAACATTATTTGCTATCTGGGAAATCCAAATTAAAAGCATAGCAATCTACTCCTGCTCACCAGCCAGAGTGGCTAAAATACAGATAATTGACTATAACCAATCCCAGTAAGGATATGGAACAGGAATACTCATTCATTATGGATACAAATTCAAAATACTACTGTCAGTTTAGAAGACAGTTTGGCATTTTCTTATAAAGAGAAATATAAATATACCATAGAACACTGTAATCTTATTCCTAGTTATTTACCAAGTGAATTAAATATATATGCTTATGCCAAAATGTGTACATGGATTTGTGAAACAGGTTCATTCACTACCAATTACAAGAAAGAACTTCCACTGCATTGAGGATAGCAATGTGCATCACCTGCTAACTACGGAGAAAGGAGTCCATACACTTCAGCCCACTGCGTCTAGGTAATCAGCAGCCCTAATTCTGTGTACAACCTTAATTCCTCCTTGACTTGCAACATAACAAGTTCAAGACTCTGGCAGTTAGAATGTGGAAAATTTTGAGATACCATTTTTCTTTCTACTTTGTGTGTATACATGAGTTAATATATATTAATAAATTATTGTCCATAAGAAATGACATTCCAGTAGCAATAAACACCACGTATCCAGATCTTGGTTTCTAAATATCTGAAAGACATGCAAAAGTTTTAGCTAAAATGATTTAAGCAAAAAAAAAAAAACAGTGTAATCAATATAATCCAAAATATAAAATAAATATACAATAACCCATATCGATAAAATAAAATATTGAATAGGTAAAGAAGAGAAAAATATTTTTTACAGAATATCCCAAATAACATATCCATATACAGACATTATCCTCTACTAAGAGAGAAACATAATTTCCCCATACTTTCCTTGGGGTAAACTGGACTAAGTAACTCTAGGCCAAAGAACAGCCTGGATATAAGAAGGAAAACAGTAAATTTAAAGTGAAGTAACTTCCCAAACACTCTCTTAATCTAATGACCAAAGTTAAAATGACTGTTGATGCCATGTAGATATCAGGTAACTCCTGAAAAAATGTAATGAGAGAAGACTTCACCTCTGTGATACTCTTTTCTGAAATCTGTAACCTATGCCTATTATTGAGGAATGAAAAACCATTTAAATACAAATTGAGGGATATCCTACAAAATACCTGACTTGTAATTTTTAAAAGTGACATTGTCATGAGAAACAAAGACAGGGATTGTTACAGACCGAGAAAATAAGGAGACATGACAACTAGTTGCAATATGGTATCCTTAATGGGTTTCAGGAACAGTAAAAAACAAAAACAAAAACAAAAAAAGTTAAAAAACTAGTGAAATCTGAACACAATATGAAGTTTTGTTTTTAAAAAAATCTCATACTTTCTTGAATTTCTGTAAGCAAAAATGTGTGTTTGATATGAAAATTTCAATAATAGAATGATCTAGAGAACATATGAAAATATATAAATAATTTTTAAAAATTGGGAAAACAGGTAATAACTGGAGCTATAACAGACAATAGCAAATTTTTAGAGTCCATATAAAAATCAAGTGTAAGCAAAAACAAAAAGATGCATACATTAATACATTAGAATAGAACGTACAGAAAAGAAATCAAGTGTATAAGATTTGATTGTCTTGGTTTGTTTTTTGCTGATGTAACAGAATACCTGAGACTGGGTAATATATAAGGACAGACACTTATTTTCTCATAGTTCTGGAATCTGGGAAGTCCAAGATCAAAATGCTGTCATCTGGCAAAGGCCTCATGAGAGTCCCCATGGCCTGCTTACCTCTTAAAGATCTTCTTAATACTTATAATCAGCTAAATTTCAACATGAATTTTGGAGTGAATATTTAAACCATAGCAATTATTATAATTATAGTACTTGTCAAGAAGGAATGTATGCATTATTTATAAAAGTTTAGGAAAAAATGACTATTAACTTCAAAATTACCTGCTTGATTTATATCTCAACATAACTGTAATATAAGTTAAGTTTTTAAAATCTAGAAAATAAAACCATGTGCAAGTTTAAGTTTCTATTTAAACTTGCTAGCTAATTTGTGTTAAACCACTTCATAAACACTACTCTTAAAGGTAAGAATTGTGAGGTCCAAGGCTGACAGTTGAGAGCAAAAAATGACATATTCTCGTGAACTAAATATTGAAGTTAAAAATGAGAAACATTGTTATCAATCTAGAACAATATTTGCAATTGTTCTGTAAACCAGAGAAGGGTGAAATAACTGTATTATGAACAATGCTGCCGAATCATTAAACACTTGTTTTTCCAATGTGTCTAAAGATATGATAGACAATCTACTTGAGAAGAAACGAAAATGTCAAGCATTTAAAATGATTTCAGTCCCATTTCTAATAAGCTTAACTCATTACAAAATAATATTGTCTGCAGATTGGCAGAAATCTAAAGAATAAGGCTGCCCCTTCACTGTTTAGGGTGGAATATATGAGGAAAGGTCATTCTCTTTTGTTGCTGTAGGAAATAATTGGTACAAACATTTTTTTCCTTTTTCTTCAGCTTTATTGAGGTATAATTGGCAAATAAACACTGTATTTATTTACGGTATGCAGCATGATATTTTGATAGACATGTACATTGTGAAATGATTACCACAATCAAGCTAATTAGCACATCCATTATCTCACATCATTACCTTTCTTTGTGAGAATGTGGAGATTTGACATCTTAGGAAATATCAAGAGTATAACACAATGCTGTTAACTATAGTAGTCCCTCTTTATCCACTGGCGATATTGTCCAAGACACTTGGTGCATGCCTGAAACCATGGATAGTACTGAATCCTAACCATGCTAGGTTTTTTTCTTATATATGTATACCTGCGATAAAGTTTAATTTATAAATTAGGGAGACTATGACATTAAAAACACTATAATCATAAAATAGAACAATTATAAACATATGCTATAATAAAAGTTATGTGAATGTAGTCTCTCTCTCTCAAAATCCTTTTTTGCTCTGTACTCACCTATTTTCTGACTACAGTTGACCGCAGGTGACTGAAACTGCAGAAAGCAAAACCATGGATAAGAAGAGACTAATGTGTAGTCACCAAGCTGTACATTCAGAATCCAGAATTTATTCATCTTATAACTGAAATTTGGTACCCTTTGACCATCATCTCCCCTTTTCCCAAGTCCTCCCGCACCTGTGATAACCACCCTTCTACTTACTCTCTGTTGGTATGTGTTGGAATTTTTTACACTCCTCATATAAAGGAGATAATTCAGTATTTGTTTTTCTGTGTCTGGCTTATTTCACTTAGCTTAATGATCTCCAGGTTCATCCGTGGTATCACGAATGGCAAGATTTCCTTCTTTCTGAAGGCTGAATAATATTCCATTGTATTGTGAAAAGACATAAAAGAGAAAGTAGAAATAATCAACCCAGGCCTGTTCTAAATCTCTGTTCTGACCCAGGGATGTGTAGAGGTGCAAAGGCAGCTATGGTAGCTAGGATTGCATGCTGTAATCTCCCATAAATAGAAAGCTGTAACCTCAGGGTCTATAAACAAAAGCTGATCCCTTGCCTATGTAATTGAAGTATGTTAAATATTTCATTGACAAGTACTGGTAGTAACCTTGTTTATTGAATGTAGAACAAGGTAGAATGAAATCAATTATCCTCCCACCAGACTCTTAAGATGCCTACACAATTATTAATCTTTTCCTCCTACCCACTCAACCACATATTTGTTCTATGTATAAATATCACTGGACACTAATCAAATTTGCAAAAATGTAACGTGTGCTTTGCTGCCCATCCTCTGTATTGTGTATTGTACTTATCCCTTTGCTAAAAAACAAAAACTATATAAGTACTGTGTTTCATGTAATCGACACAGGCTACTGTAATCCTGGCTTCCTGGGTGCACATCCTCAAGCTCCATCTTAATAAATCCTTTTAGGTTGAGATTCCTGTATCAGTCTCTCATTTAGATTGATGGTACATATATATCACATTTTCTTTATCCATTTTTCTGTCAACAGACACTTAGATTGTTCGTTTCCATACCTTGGCTATTGTGAATAACATGGCTGTGAACATGGAATGCAGATATCACTGTAAGACAGCAATTCTATATACTTGGGATATATAGCCAGAATAGGATTTCTGGATCATGTGGTAATTCTATTTTTAATTTTAATATGAACCTCCATACTGTTTTTCATAATGTCTACACAAATTTGCATTTCCACCAACAAGGTATAAGGGTTCTTTATTCTCATCTTCATTGACACTTGTTATCTTTTGACTTTTTTATAGTAGCATTACAGACTTTCTTAAATGGGAGGATGGGAGTAGGGTTAGGGTGAAAATAATTGCCTATAGGGTACAATGTTCACTA
The DNA here is from genome assembly GCF_028878055.3 of Symphalangus syndactylus. Classification (NCBI taxonomy): domain Eukaryota; kingdom Metazoa; phylum Chordata; class Mammalia; order Primates; family Hylobatidae; genus Symphalangus; species Symphalangus syndactylus. The sequence continues at coordinate 84,056,902 of NC_072438.2, read as the reverse complement.
TTTGAGTGATAAGTTCACTAGAAGCCCAAACGTCATCATTATGCAATATGTCCATGTAACAAACTTGGACATATACCCCCTAAATCTAAAATAAAAAAATAAAAATAAAGAAAATGTACAAGTAGATACCAAAAACCTTTGAAAACATAAAATAATGAATGCATTTAACCTAGGAACTTAGATTAAAGAAATGATTGGAAAATTCTAGGCAAAAAACAAGTCTGTATGCAAATTATATTGGTTAGGCTAGGTTGTATGCAGTATTAAGAAAGTGGCTGAATACTATGTAGTCATTAGGAGAGTGGTTGATATGAATGAATGATTTGATTCATTCACTTGCTCCATGTAGATTGCTTTTGTCCCAAAATTTTTGCTAACTCATTGTAGGCTATAATATTCTTTTATAAATCAGCAGTAATTGGAGTGAATGTTGATGACTGTACATTTCTTTCTTTTTTAACTTTTATTTTAGGTTTGGGGGTATATGTATATTTACATATGTAAATATGTGTCATGGGGGATTGTTGAACATATTATTTCATCATCCACGTATTAAGTCCGGTACTCAATAGGTATCTTTTCTGCTCCTTTCCTTCCCACTACCCTCCATCCTCAAGTAGAGCCCAGTATCTGTTGCTTCCTTCTTTGTGTTCTTATCATTTAGCTCTCAGTTATAAGTGAAAACATGTGGTATTAGGTTTTATCTTCTTGCATTAGTTTGTTAGGGATGATAGCCTCCAGCTCCATCCATCCTCCCACAAATGACATTATCTCATTGTTTTTTATGGCTGCATGATATTTCATGGGGTATATGTACCACATTTTACTTGTCCAATCGGTCATTAGTGGGCATTTAGGTTGATGCTATGTCTTTGCTATTGTGAATAGTGCTGCAATCAACATTTGTGTGCATGTGTTTTTATGGTAGAATGCTTTAAGTTTTCTGAGTATATACCAGCTAATGAGATTGATGGGTTGAATGCAGTTCTGCTTTTAGCTCTTTTAGGAATCACCATACTTCTTGGCACAATGGTTGAACTAATTTACACTCCCACCAACAGTGTATAAGTGTTCCCCTTTCTCTTCAACCTCACCAGCATCTGTTATTTTTGTGACTTTTAAATAATAGCCATTCTTACTGGTGTGAGATGGAATCTCATTATATTTTTATTTGTAATTCTCTAATGATCAGTGATACTAGGCTTTTTTTCACAGGCTTGTTGGCCCCATGTATGTCTTCTTTTGAGAAGTGTTTGTTTATGTCCTTTGCCCACTTTTTAATGGGGCTGGCTTTCTCTTGTAAATTTAAGTTTCTTATATATGTTGAATGTGAGAACTTTATCAGATGCATAGTTTGCAAATATTTGTTCCTATTCTGTAGATCGTTTACTCTGTTGATAGTTTATTTTACTGTGCAGAAGCTCTTAAGTTTAATTAGATCCCACTTGTCAATTTTTGCTTTTGTTGTAATTGCTTATAGTGTCTTTGTCATGAAATTTTTGCCATTTCCTATGTCCAGGAAGGTTTTGCCTCGGTTGTCATCCAGGGTTTTTATAGTTTGCGGTTTTACATGTAATTCTTTAATCTATTGTGAATTGATTTTTGTGTAAGGTGTAAGGAAGGGGTCCACCTTTAATCTTCTGCATATAGTTAGACAGTTATCCCTGCAGCATTGTTTGGACAGGGAGTCTTTTCTCCACTGCTTCTTTATGTCATCTTTCTTGAAGGTCAGACGATTGTAGATGTGTGGCCTTATTTCTGGGCCTCCCTATTTTTTTTCCATTTGTCTGTGAGCCTGTTGCACAGGACTAGAAAAAACTACTTTAAAATTTGTATGGAATCAACAATGAGACAAAATAGCCAAGACAATTCTAAGCAAAAAAAAAAACAAAACTGGAAACATCACATTACCTGACTTTGAACTATACTACAAGGTTACAGTAACTAAAACAGCATGGTACTGAGACACGTATCCTTCTTTTGACTAACAACATATATTAATTCCCTACAGCTGTCATGCCTCTCAGAATTTTTCCAGTCTCTCCCCATTGCCAATGTGAAAACTATCTCCATATATTTTTTTAATTTTATTATTATTATGCTTTTAGTTTTAGGGTACATGTGCACAACGTTGTAGGGACATGGATGAAACTGAAAACCATCATTCTCGGCAAACTATCGCAAGGACAAAAAAGCCATCTCCATATTTTTAAGTGTTTGTTATAGCAGCACTTCATTTCCTGTTGCCAAAAGTTATATGAAAGTCCGATGGCTGCTGTAAAAAATTATCACAGATTGGTGGCTTAAAAACACAGAAATCTATCCTTTCACATTTCCAGAGGCCAGATTGAACAATCAAGGTATTGTAGGACTGTATTCTTTCTGGAGTATCTAAGGGAGAATCCATCCTTTGCCTCTTCTAGCTTCTGGTAGCTACCAGCCTTCCTGGGTTTTTTGCCTTGTCATTGCAATCTCTGCCTCTATCTTCATGTCACTTTCCCTTATGTGTGTACCTGTACCAAAATTTCCTCTGTTTCTCTCTTGTTAGACTACACATGATTTCACTTAGGACCCATACTGATAACCCAGAATAAACAACTCAAGATTCTTAACTTATCTAATTTTTTTCCCATTGGGAAGATAATATTAACTCTTTCGATATATGGTAATATTTATAAATTCTGATATTTAGGATGTCAATGTACCTTTGACGCCACTACTCAGCCTGCCACCATGTGAATATGCTCATACAATAGTAAATGAAAACTAACGAATAGAATTTGCATTTTGAAATGAATCTATGATATTTTTATGTACTTTTTCCCATATTACAAATAAATTTATGGTCATGAAGTACATTTTTTCAATAGGTTTTAATTCATGTGCCAACATTAATGTTTTATTATCAATTTCAGGTACAAATGTTTAATTTTTGACTTTATTATGAAATTGAGTCATTTTCTTCTGCACACCTTTAGGAACTGAAAACACTCATTACCAACTTTTCTGTCACCTCCAGCAGTAATTCTCTTCTCCTTTCCAAGGTATTGTTACTGCCTAAATGAACTTCCTGTATCTTTTCCATATCTGATGCTATTCTCAATGTAACAGTTTGTCACTTCCCAGAGGCACAGTGCAAGCAATTTATTTTCCTTTGAAATGTTCACTCTAAAAGAAGTCAAAACTTGTCACAAGTTGAAGGAAAAGGCAGAGGATGCTTTAAAAGTGTGAGGTGAGCCAGGGGGTAAGATGGTAGCTTAAAAGAGAACAGACTTTGAAGTCAGACAGACCATTAGCTGGGGACCCTTGGGCACTGCACAGAATTCTCATGAGTTTTGGTTTCCAAAACTGTAAAATTGGTGTAATTATCTAGGCAATGTACATCGTTATAAAGATGCTCCCATTCCACATAAATGTGTTAATACTGCTTATTTAACATTAGGAAGCAGAAGTATCTAAATAGTCCAGCACAGGGCCTGGCATGAGAATGCTTTCTTTTTAAAAGTACTAGCTATTATTTTATTAACACTGAGATAGCATATTCGTTATTGTATTTTTACAGGCTGCAGTAAAGTCTCCCAAATCTCAAGAACTTAGCAAAATAAAGGTAACCTCTTTTCCATGCTACAAGTCCAGTGTTATTTACTATCAAAAGAAGGAAAAGAAACAGTCTGCCTTTTTGTGGTATGGAAGAGGTATTGCAAACCACTTCCAGGAGAATTTTTTCTTTTAAGTAGAAGAATGAAGATCACATCTCAAACTGCAGTTCTCTTTGATTTTTCTATAATCACATCCAAGGCAGGTTCACCGTGAACTGTGCCTTAAAAGTATATAGCCTTCCCGTTAACGACATAAAGAAAAGATAGAGAGTAAGTGTACATAGACTCTGGGTCCAGTCTACCTAGGATCAAATGTGACACAGGTGCTACAAGCTAGCTTTGAGGTAAAAGACCTCCATGAGGAGTCACTTTCAAAAACTCTGCTTCAGTTTTCTCCCCTGGCAACTGCAGTTGATGATGATAACGGCATCTATCAAAGTTGGTTGCTAGGAATAAAATGTTCTAATCCATGCGAGAACACTGAGAACAATGCTTCACATATAATATTACAAAATCCAGCCCTAGGGTATTGGGGAATGACAAGTAAATATGTAACGTAAGATGTTGCTGATCAAGACCCAACATAAACAGAAGGCTTCTATCATTTTCTTCAACATCATTGTAAAGAAAGATTACTATTGTGCCTTGGGGCAAGGTAATAATTTGATATGAATCACCAATAAAAGTTCAAAACTTCCCAGAGTTTCTGAAACCCTGAAAATTTATTATGAGGGCGAATGCCAGTTACTAGTGCATCATCGGTAGTCGAATTGATGCTCTAATTTGTTTTTTTTTACTATCAGGTTTTGCATTATGTATAAATGCATTAGTTTGTCATAAGTCTGCCCTGTTTGAATGCAAACCTCATGAAGGCAAGGTTTTTGTGTTGTTTTCTTCTGTGTACCCATTGAGAAATGTAGAACTCTCGGCACATAATAATTCAATCCAGACCTCTGCACTAAGAGATGACCAAATTCTAGCATGGCTTTTAGCGGCATAAATTCCGGTCCCTAGGATGACCCCAACCTCCCCATTAAAATGCCTGCCTGAGAAATGATCAGCACTGCCAGGAGAACAGATAGACTGCTTGTTATAGCCATAGACTTCTTGTTATGGCCAACATAGGAGACAGGCCCCTGACCTCCCTTAGAGCAATTACTAAAAATAGCTTACATTTATGAATACTTTCTCTGTCCCTTTGAGATATGTATGTATCACCTATAACTCAGAAGTGTCTTTTTTAAGGACATGAAAGCCATTCCTTTGAAATGTAATTAATCATCAAGAAGGACAGGCCTCTGCATCCCAGTCTCTGTGGGACAATAGAACCCTTTCTTCTGTAATAGCCAGCTGGCAGAAAAGCTGGCCTAATTGCATTTACACTGACCAATCCTTTGTAAATTTTTACTTCCTGGCTCTGCTGGAGTCCCTACCCACCCGTTCCCCCATTCTTTCTTTAAAATGCCCAGTTACCTGCAAACATCACAGTGAGCACAGCTCTTTACTCCACTGTCAGTAGTTAGTGAATAAAATCTGTTTTTATTGATTTAACTAATATCTGGCTGTGTTTATCTTTGATACCATCTCCTAGAATATGGTACCAACTCCTGACCTATATATGCTAATCAATATTTTTGGGTTAATGAATCAGTAAGTAAAAGAATCTTGTCACTTATTGGTCTTTTATAGTAACAACTTTCTCTTAGATGGTCTGCCCAGAACAATTTGCTTGGTTTGTTAATTTCCGACAACTGTTAAGCTGATTCTTGGGAATTCTGTTTATTTTTCTAAAATGAAGGATGGCCACCAATGCCAATTACATTTCATGAAGATAGAAAGCCGATATACAGGTAATTCAATTTTGGATAAATTTCATATATATATATATATATATATATATATGTACACACACACACACACACATACACACACAGGTTTATTTGTAAAAATATATATTTAGAAGTATAACCAAAGTAAATTATATATATGTGTATATTCATTTTATATATACATGCTTGAATTTAATTTGTTTTTCCCCCAAAAGGAATATAAGTGGAGTAAATTCTGTTTTTCATTCAAATTAGGTTCATGTTGGGTACAATTCACATAAAGTAAAATTAACTTATTTTAGCTGTGTACAGCTTTGAGACATATATGAGGTTGTATAACCATCCCTGGCAACCACTGACATGATCTTAAAGTTTTGCCTTTTAGTATGTCATATCAGTGGGCCCAGATAGTGTAATATGTCCATTACATTTTCATTTCAATGCTCTTTTTGAAATTGTGTGTGTATGTGTGCATATATATGTAGAAAGAGAGAGACAGGGAGAGAGAAACATATCAGGTGATGAAAATAGACGCATTCGCCCAGTTCACAGAAGGGTCTTTGTGACATTCCAACACTGACATTCCTCTCCCTCATTGTCAATCACTTGGCATTTATTAAATATTTGTTTACATATTGTTTCTTTTGAAAATATCTAAAGTTCAAAACAAAGGCTTCTGTTGATTCTTTACACACAATTCACTTACTCTCTGAGACTCTAGAAACATAATACAATGTATTTTTTGGAATCTGCCCTTTCCTTCTTAGTGAGGTTGCTGTGCAATGCAAGTCAAATGATACAAGCGGAAAGAAATCAAATTAGGAAGCATTATGCAATGATCAGGTGTCATTTTTATCTGCCACTGTTCTAACTCACCCTTGGTCTGCAGAAAGTTCCTGACAGGTTAATTCCTCTAATTTTCTCATGCTCCAAATTCATTCCCTGTCCAGCTCTTGGTTTTATCTTTTTAAAACACAGTTCTAATCCCATTATTGCCCTGCTAAAAAGTTCTTGATGGCTTCTCACCGCTGACCTCACTAAACCCAGATTTCTTGCCCTGCCACTTAAAACCTTCTGCAAGAGGATTCTAAAAAAAATGTTCTTTGTTTTATCTTTCTACAACTTCCCTACAAACCCTTATTCCCTCATTACATTACATTTTGTGCTCTTGCTGGGACAGGCCCAAATTCACTTTTGCCTCACTTAGAAGGTCCTGACACATTTGTAGTGCAAAGTAAATATTAATTCCCTTTAATTAGGAAAATAAGTAGGCAGTATCAAATCTACAATTTTGAGACATTTTAGTGTTAAGAAAAAAATTAAATAATAATTATATAATACTATTTTATTATCTTTATTTAGATAGTATCAAGTACTTTAAGTCAGAGTAAACTTAATTTTATTGTTTCCTGTATGCCAGTAATTAGTTCAGCAAATGGTTATTGTAACACAATCAATAATTACAGTATTATAAATGCCATTATTTAATAGGTTTAAGATAAATATAAATTTTAAATTACAAATTGAAAAACAATTCTCTGTGATGATGAATTTTTAAAATTAATTTAAAATTTAAAGGAAGATTTGAAATTAGGTAAATCATGGAAATATTTTGTAACAGGTAAAAGATGAAGCCTGAATCATAAAATCTAGTTAAAGCAATAATGCCACAGAATTTGGTACAAAATATTCCTCTACAGTGATAACTTAAAAATGATTAAATGTAATGAATCTCTTTTTTATCTCGTATGCACACTAGTGCCTACATGAAAAGCACTTACACAAAAAGTTTTCAAACAGTACTAGACAATGTGCTGTGAATTCATGAACTCTACCACAAAGTATTTTGCTAAGTCCTCAAACTATATCTCCTGATAACAGACATTGAAGTGATATGTGTAGTTCTTATATTGAGACTAGTCTAGTCATTATTCTTAAGCTAAAGAACATATAGATGATGAACCAATTATAAATACTTTGAAAGAATAAAAAAGGCCTATTTCAAATAAATGAAGAGATATAATTTAGGAAGGATTATGCCTTCTCTGATTGCTTCCATAGATCTAGAAAAAATTATACATTCTGATAGGCAAGTGTGTTCACGTGATACAATAAAAGATTCTTATTCTCAATAATTTAACCAAGCAATTCTGAACATAAATTAAATATAAAGGGGCAAATGTCAATATATGTATAAGGTTAGTGCTTTTTGATTAAGATTTATGTTAAATCTCTGTTCATATGTTATTTATTTTCTCTAAGTTAGTTCACTATATGTTTTATTTCTATATCTCTTTAATGGATATATGATACATACCTATATATGTTTATATGGATATGTATAATATATGCATATATATGAGTATATATATATTCATACATAATTTCACAGTAGTTGTTGGTACTTTAGTATCTTTGATTTGGTTAGACTACTAACGACCGAAGAAACAAATCTAAAACAATGTACAATAAGACGTGTCTGCATTTCCGTTTATTACGTCCCCACAGTGTGTTTACTCAGAGACAGCATGCCAATTCACCAGTCAACAAAACAGATACTTAACGTTGTTAAGTTACACTGATGTCCATGGTATATCACATAAGCAGTAAAGTGGTGTCTACATTATTGTGCCCTTTTAGTTCAATATTTCTGTGTTTAGATAGTTATATAAGTCATCGAAGGCTAGTGGTTAAGCTTGCAAAAGCTGGAATCTGATTTTCTAATTCCGGTATTGGTTCTAATACTATTTAGATGTATGCTGACAAACAAGAATCTTAAACCTCTCTGCCTCCATTTTCTCATATATAAAATGTAGCTAAAAACAATCTCAAAGTATAGTATACAGTTTAAATGAATTAATATTTGTAACATACTTAGATCAGTGACTTAATCATAATAGAGATATGGAATCATTTATTAAATAAAATGAAACCACCAATTTTCTTTCTTGTGGTTTCATAAGAAACAGGGTAAAACTTTCCCCTCATGGCAGCCATTTAAGTTTATGGGATTAATATTACTTTTTATCACTCTTCTGCTTGTCTTTCTTCTTGGGCCAGAATTTCATTTTCTTACTTGTTTTATTTACCAATAGAATATTTTATACATTTAGAGGTCAAGGCTTATCTATATTTATTGTAATATTTAAAAGTTATTTTTACCCTTGCTCTGTCTCTCTTCCTCTCTCTTTCTCTGTGTGTGTGTGTGCATGTGTGTGTGTATGTGAGTGTGTGTGTTATTTTTATACCTGAGCATCTCTAGTGTCACTCATTTGGTAGATATTTATTGATACCTTATTCAATATTTGCAATTACTGAAAAAGACATGGTCCATATAACCCATACTTTTAAGAAACTTATATTTTGCACATTTTAAAATATTCGATATGAAGACATAAAACCAAATACCATATCAAAAATTGTTGTATCAAATTGATCTTCTCACCATTACTATCTAATGCATTACATTATAGGTTACGTTTTTTAAAGTAAGGCACAATAATGTAGCATTGCCAATTATTTTCAAAGTGAATCATATAAAATTAGTATACAATTATTATGACTTCACAGAAAATAAATATAGGTTAATAAAAACAATAGGAGTAACGAATTAAAAATAAAGGGCAGTATTTCACAAAAAGGGTTTTAATTTACAAATAGAATTTTAAAAGCAATTTAAAAATAAAATTTTAAGTTTAAAAGTAATAAAACACAGTGTTAATTATGGTATTTGATTTATTCATCTACTTTGAAATTTTCTTTGTTTTCTACATTTCTAGTTAAAAATGGGGTATTAGAACTCCACAATGACAAAGAAAGTGGAGATGCAAATCAACAGATGAAAGACTTGGGGGAAGAAATACCCTACGAAACACCAAAATTTTCCTTAAGTTGAGGAAGGCAGAAAACAGAGAAGGAGGCAGAAAACAGAGAAGGCAGTAGAAAACAGAGAAGGCATGTGAAGCTTCAGATTCAGTGAAAGTGCAGGCTTATGTATCAATGACATAATTAATGCAAACAAGAAATCTAATGTAGTACCATTGAAATGCAGAAAACATGAATACAGGGAAAAAATAACAGCCACATTTTTCATTCATCCCTAGCATTAGGGTGTTTTGTTCTGCCTGTTTTCACATAATGCAAAAACAAAACAAAACAAAAAAACACTTACAGTCAAGAAGCACCAAACTTGTATTCAAAACTAACATACCTGTCTTTAATGCCTTTTTCTGATTGAATAAACAAGATGCATTAACATGAAATTGAATAAACTAGGTAAAACCAGTTAATAATTGGGAGAACTAAAACACATGAAACTTCAATTACTATATTTAGTATATATGAAGAAAGTCATACATACATCAGAATTAGATGCCTTGATATAAGAGTAATCTGAGGCTGAGTGCAGTGGCTCACGCCTGTAATCCCAGCACTTTGGGAGGCTGAGGCAGGTGGATCACTTGAGCCCAGGAGTTTGAGGCCAGCCTGCCCAACATGGTGAAACCCTGTCTCTACTAAAAATACAAAAATTAGCCAGGCATGATGGTGCATGCCTGTAATCCCAGCTACTGGGGAGGCTAAGACATGAGAATTTGTTTGAACCCAGGAGCTGGAGGTTGTAGTTGGCTGAGATTGTTCCATGCACTCCAGCATAGGGAATAGAGCAAGACTCTGTCTCAAAAAAAAAAAAAAAAAAAAAAGTAATCTGAGAAAATGAAACCTTGCAAATTAATTTGTTTGGTGTAATTTTAAAAAACCCATTGTAATCCTCATCATATAATATTAAGGTTATTATCAAGACTGCAAAGACCACCTCTTCCACCACCAGCAATGAAAGGATGTGAACCAAAAATTAAGAATAAACATGGCAGCAGATGTTTCAATTGAAACACTGGATATTGAAAAACAATGTAATAATGTCTTCAAATTTTTGAAGAATAAATATTTTGCACTAGAATCGATAATCTAGAATATTAATTCAATATGAGTGAAATAAAGTTATTTGCTTCCATGCACAGCTGCAAGCAACATTGTTCCCAGTGTCTTCTCATGAGAACTGAGTTTGCTTTAGCAAAATGAGAGAGTAGCTTCAGGAAGAGAAAGATTTTGGAATCAGTGGAGTCAGCCTGAGAAAGCCAGTGAGAGAAGCAAGCCACACAGTGTCATGGATAACCCTGGCTTTAATGAGCAGATTAACCAGCACAAATTAGAAGAGGATATTGTCATCTGGAAAAGAAAGGGTACTTGACAAAAAGAAAAAGCAAGGTAGAGGGGAACTTAGTAAACAAACCTTACGAGTCATAGATTTAAAAGTGTGAATTATATGAAGGACGTTTTTGACAAAAGTATATTAAAAATGTATTCTTATAAAATATTTCAAGTGGAATCAAGTTTAGAGAATAAAGGTTGTGTTTAAAGTTAGGCATTTAGTATGTTATATGCTAAGCAGAGGACAATTCTAATATAAGCACATAAGCAAAAACTATTTTATCACAATAATATTATGATCTCATGAAATAGGAGGAGGAAATGTAAGTAATGAGAATAATAACTAAAATATAGGGTGTTCACCTTACTCTATTTGGGGCTTTCATTACTTCTTAGCATTTGGAGACATTAGAATAACTCAGGGAGATTATGAGGGTGGTAAAGGAATGATTATTTGTAGTTTTAATAAGCTGTGACTGACCATTAGGACATCAAATGCTATTATTTGTAAACTCTTACGGGCAAAACAACAATAAAATAAAACATTTCTGGCATCAATGCCATTTTAAAAAAATGAGACATATTATGCATGCTTCTGGAATACATTACTTACAAAAGAGTGCTGAAGTGGATCACCCCAGTTCTTACAAATATTAGTCTCTAATAATGCAAAGTCAAGAATATTCTCATAATGGAATGAAGTGATTTGATGTTTAGTAAAATATTCACATTCACACACATTGAAATTCACAAAGCATATTGAGAAACAGGTAGGAATTCAGAGCTCTGTCCTCAAATATTTCTGCTTGTTTCAATACAACATGTTAAGCATATGTCAAATCCACAATCTAGTGATAACTGTTGCTAAGCAATGCTTGCTTGGATCTGTTTCCATGTAACCATCTTACTTATTACAATATTCTAGTGCAAATAGAGATTGCTTAGAAGAAAATTGTCTCTGTGTGACTAAAGTTCTTAACAAGCACTTTTCTTCTCCCTTTTAAACTTCAAAATCTTTTGTACCTATGCCAGATAAAAAAAAGTCTCCATCTCTTGGATGTCTTTATTATAATTGAATTGAAACTGCCTACTAATTTTATTCATCATAACTTCTCTCATCACCTTTTCTTTATCATCATGTTTTGACTAATAAGCACTGAAAAATGAGGAGCTGAATGAAAAGTAAAGATAAAGGATTTACCAGATAATGATCTCAGTCAGAATAAAATAATGACAGCAAAATCACTTGCATGTCATTACAATTCACACATAGTTATTTGTTGACTTATGTATTAGTTTTATTATTATTATACTTTAAGTTCTGGGATACATGTGCGGAACTTGCAGATTTGTTACATAGGTATACATGTGCCATGGTGGTTTGCTGCACCCATCAACCCATCATTTACATTATGTATTTCTCCTAATGCTATTCCTCCCCTAGCTCCCCACCCCCTGACAGGCCCCAGTGTGTGATGTTCCCCTCCCTGTGTCCATGTGTTCTCACTGTTCAGCTCCCACATATGAGTGAGAACATGCAGTGTTTGGTTTTCTGTTCTTGTGTTAGTTTGCTGAGAATGATGGTTTCCAGCTTCATCCATGTCCTTGCAAAGGACATGAACTTATCCTTTTTCATGGCCGCATAGTATTCCATGGTGTATATGTGCCACATTTGCTTTATCCAGTCTATTGTTGATGGGCATTTGGGTTGGTTCCAAGTCTTTGCTATTGTGAACAGTGCTTCAATAAACATACGTGTGCATGTGTCTTGATACTAGAATGATGTATAATCCTTTGGGTATATACCCAGTAATGGGATTGCAGAGTCAAATGGTATTTCTGGTTCTAGATCCTTGAGGATTCACCACACTGTCTTCCACAGTGTTTGAACTAATTTACACTCCCACCAACAGTGTAAAAGCATTCCTATTTCTCCAAAAGCAGTGGCAACAAAAGCCAAAATTGACAAATGGGACCTATTTAAGCTAAAGAGCTTCTGCACAGCAAAAGAAGCTATCATTAGAGTGAACAGGCAACCTACAGAATGGGAGAAAATTTTTGCAATCTATCCAGCTGACAAAGGGCTAATATCCAGAATCTCCAAGGAACTTAAACAAATTTACAAGAAGAAAACAAACAACCCCATCAAAAGGTGGGCTCAGGATATGAACAGACACTTCTCAAAAGAAGACATTTATGTGGCCAACAAACATATGAAAAAAAGATCATCATCACTGGTCATTAGAGAAATGCAAATCAAAACTACAATGGGATACCATCTCACACCAGTTAGAATGGCAGTCATTAAAAAGTCAGGAAACTTATGTATTAGTTTTATACTGCTTAACAATTTGCCACAAACTTAGCAACTTAAACAGCATACATTTCTTACCTCTGGATTGTCACCAGTTAGGAATCCAGGTGGGAATTAAATGGACCGTCTGCTCAGGGTCTTACTGGGCAGAAATTAATTTGTTGGTGGGGTGTTTGGTCCAATCAGAGACAGTCTTTTTTCAAGTTTATTTGATGTGTTTGCTGAATTTAGTTCCTTGCAGTTACAGGACGAACATTCTATCTTCTTGTAGGATTTTGGTGAAGGTCTGTTCTCAGCTGCTAGAAATTAGCTTCGGATACTAGCCACAAGCCCCTCCTCAAACATAGCAGCAGCTTGCTTCTTCAAAGCTAGCAAGAGAATCTCATTTGCTTCAAATATTTCCATCAAATCTGCTAAACTGGAAGCTCATATAATGTAACCTAATTAAAAGAGAGAAAATCCAATCATCTACAAGTGTTCTACCCACACTCAAGTGGAAGGGATTATACAGGGAGTGTGCATCAGGTGCAGGAGTCTTGAAAGTTCTATTAGTCAGGATTCCCTAGAGGGACAGAACTAATAGGACAGATGTACGTATGAAGGGGAGTTTATCAAGGAGTACTGACTCACAGGATCACAAGGTGAAGTCCCACAATGGGCCGTCTGCAGGCTGAGGAGCAAGGAAGCCAGTCCAAGTCCCAAAACCTCAAAAGCAGGGAAGCCAACAGTACAGCCTTCATTCTGTGGCCAAAGGCCCAAGAGGCCCTGGCAAACCACTGGTGTAAAGTCCAAGTGTCCAAAAGCTGAAGAACTTGGAGTCTGATGTTCAAGGGCAGGAAGCAGTCAGTATGGGATAAGGATGAAGGCTGGAAGACTCAGCAAGCCAGCTCCTTCCACCTTCTTCTGCCTGCTTTATTCTAGCCATGCAGGCAGCTGATTAGATGGTGAACACCCAGATCCAGGGTGGGTCTGCCTCTCCCAGTCCACCGACTCAAATATTAATCTCATTTGGCAACACCCTCACAGACACACCGAGGAACAATATGTTGCATCCCTAAATTCAATCAAGTTGACACTCACTGTTAACCATCACAGGAGTCATCTTAGAAGTTTGCCTACCACAATTCAACAAGAATCCCTGAGTATCAACAAGATTTCAGTAATTAGGAACTGTTCTAATACTCTATTAATTGCTTTAGGAATTCTCAAACCTGTTGCCTATTTGAATCAAATGTTAAGCTTCAAAATACAGCAATTCTTAGGCTCTATTCCAGCCAATCAAATTGGAATGTTTGTCAGGTTATTCTGATATGAAAGAAGGGTCAAACACTCCTTCCTTCAATAGAAAAAAACACATGAAGTTCTGTGTTAATATAGCTTACATGGTCTCATGAGTCTTAGTTTTGCTTCTGTTGAATTTCTGCCTATGTGAAATTTAAAAGTGCCCTTATCTAAAACAAATAACTCATTTGATAGAAAATTATCACAATGCTCAGTATGTTTTAGAATGAAACATATGTTTGTTAGAAAAATAGCCAAGGAATGTTTGGTAGTACAAGCTAATGGAATAAAAAAATGAGAGCAAGAAACAATAAAAAAGAAAGGGGAAGTATGGGCGTGTGTATCACCGGGCACATCCAAACTAAGGTAAAAATCAGTAGAATTAAATGACTAATTGCTAGCTTTAACAGACAAGGACAGTAACATTTTGAGAGATATAACATATTGTTCTGATCTCACCCATAATAAAAGCTGGAGGGGTTTCAAACTAAGTGCTTTCCCGTTGCAAACCCTATGGGTCATGATGCTCAAAACAAGCCCTTCCGTAACCCCACATTACATGGGAAATTATTTTCTGGAGTTCCACAACACTTAGGTATGGTTTGACGTTTATGGCCTTATTTCTATCCGTAGATGCAATTTTATGGGGGAAAATAAACTAATTTTACTTTTCTGCTGTCGACTTTATAGTATTAACGAAATTATATGTTTAGAGTGTGTATGTAAAACAGTCTGAGTTCATGAAAGGAAAGCAGAAGACATAAATTTTTAATACTTCAGAAAATACAGAATTTTATATTTTCAGAAAATACAGAATTTTATATTTTCAGAAAATATAGAATTTTATATTTTCAGAAAATATTACTTTTTATGTTTCAGAAAACACAGCATTTTATGTTTCAGAACATATAACAGGGAAATGAAAGTAGCAATAAAATCATTGCCAGGTTGATCTATAAGTTCCAGGGGATGGTATTGCAGAATTTTAAAATTCAAATCCTATACAAACTAAATAAAACGGTATATATGTATCTGGTATTTTTTTGCATGTATAAAGATTATTCTCTGCCTTTAATTTAGCTGATTGATACTCAGACTTGAATATATATGTTTATTTTCTTCAAATGATCAGATCCTTAAATGTTGCTGTCTCGGAATAAAGGGTATGTAAGGACATTGCAGCTTTGCGTTACCTGAACCTAAAATAAATTTCTGAAGTCACTTCCCAGTATGTCCTGCCTTTTAGTTTCTGATGCTTGAGAATCTAATGCTGAGAAATTTGAAGGATGAGAAAGCTTCAATTCTGCAAATGGCTTCTGTTGATAATTAGAGTAAATTAATATGCATGCTTATTTTATGGATTACTAATAATATATGAGAAATGTCCAGCAAATATGTCTGAAACATAGAAGACATTTCATTTGTGAAAGCCATTTTAGTAATTGAAAATTTAATCTTTCTTAGGGTATTTTAAGACTTTTAATTTATTAAATTCAGTTTCCATATACTTTATACATTATTTTCTAATAATTAAGGGGTAGTTGAAATTTGTATTTTTTTCAGTAAGTTTGAATGTGACTGGTAAATATAAAGAAGACATTAGAATAAAGTAAAATTTGCATTAATTCACATGTTATTTTCCCAATTCACTAATATTATACACCGTTAAATAAAATCAAGTGGATACAGGGTATATTAAACAGAAAAATGCAGCAAGCATCAGCAGAAAACAGTAATGTGCACACCCATTTGTCTTGTATTCCTTCTATTGTGCCTATGTTAGCCTTGAGCTTTACCTTGGAAGTGTTTATTGTATGAGTCTACATACTCTTTGTGCACTTTGTGTTTCTGTTCCTCATAATTCAGTGATGTCAAGGAGTTTCACCTGTTCTTTAAAGGAAAAGTCATTTATATAATATAATATTTATTTGTTTATTAAGAAATTAACAGATATTTAGAAAATATTTTAATTAATTTTATGAGAATTGTTTTGGTCAGTGCTCTGGTTACAAATTTGCGTTTACTCTTCTGTGGTCTGCCTCTAAACCAAATCTCCCCCTAAACTGTCTTTTTACATTACATTGTGCAGAATGAAATATTTACAGAAGCATATACATTGCATTCTAGCAGAAAAAATTCTATTTACTTTTCTATTATATATTGGATAAGATTATTATCCATTAGAGAATGCGTTATAACTTTATGATAAGCAAATAAGAATAAAAACTTGAACAATTAACATTTACATGCAAAATTATAATTTGGCCATTAATATATTTGACTTAATAAACATTTTTCAGATTCTGATTCATGTCAGACTCTATTAAGTGCTAAGATTAAATTTTCAAAAATAATGAGTAGATTTACTTCCTGCCTTTGTGAAATTTATATTCTAGCTGGGGAGACAATAGATAGAGACAAGAAGTAGCAAAACAGTATAATAATGAGATTTTAAGAATGATACAATATATGCTATGGGGCATAAGAGTGTGATGTTACAATTTCTGAATTTAAAATAATTTTTTAAAATTCATACTGGTTAGTTTCCTTAGGGAAGACATTTGTTAAATGATATTAAGTCGCTTGCAGATTTTCCAGGAAATTTAAATGAACGATGTTAGGCAGCTGCACAGCCATGAATGTTGCCTAAATTGCATCTCAGGGCTGTTACAGTGGAGTGTCTTCAGTGACCCTTCTGAGTACTGATGTCGTAGATCACATCACTTAGAGTGGGCACTGAATATGACACTACTGCTACTATCTGTCTTCATCAGAATATAATCAGTAATAAACGTTTCTATATGATGCCAGTTTCTGAATTGAAGTTCTATGAACATGTACCTCATTGAAGAATTTTATATATCATATGCCTGAGCCATAGCTATGTGCTACCAAACAAAGAGGTTCTGCTTTCTACTTTTGAGAATCATATGATCTCATAAGTTGAAAACTTTCCTCTAAGAGAGAAAAATTGTAAATAAATGTTGGCCAGCCAACTAACCTGAAAGCAGTCCAGTACTGTCCCCCTCTTAGATTGCCAACAGAACTCACCTAAACCGACACAAAGCAGTAACAATGACAATGAAGCCATAAAAACAACAAAGATAAAGTTCTCTCAATTAACTAAGCACTGTATAATTCTGAAAAAACAGAAACGTATATGTAAAATAAAGTCAAGGAACTAATACCTTCAATAAACATCTCAGCATCCTTGTCTCATAGTGTAATACACTATTTTTCACCTCTGTATTGTCTTACTGACCTCCATGATGTCACTTTAGTTCTCCTTTAATTTCTACTTTTGGTGGATACAAGAGTGAATGAAGTATCCTGGAAATTCTAGGTTTCACGTAAAGCCTACAGAACACACAATCATGACAATCATTATCATACATCTATCTAGTTCGTTTCATTAGGAAAAGCATTTGTTGTACGATATTAAGTCACTTGCAGATTTTCCAGGAAATCCAAAAGAACCAAGCTGGCTGCTGCACAGCCACGAATGTTGCCTAAGTAACATGTTAGAGTGGAAAGCCCTGAGTAACTGAGGACAGATAGAGAGGGATTTATTTGTTCAGTGACCTAAAGTGTTCAAATGTGAATCTGGACCTGTTCAATGAAATGATTTGGTGTTCTCTTGGTGGAATTATTCCTTCTGAGGAAACTAAAACTTCCAATCTAGTAAAGACTAGAATGATAAAAATATAAGGTAAAAATTATATTTCATTAGATATAATATTTCAGGGTACCATCCTTATACTCTGATTATCAGAGAAACAGTAACATATTACTTCTTGATTTAGAACATGTGCCATATCATGTGGGATCTGACCTTAATATTTATAAGGTATTTAGTTCTTCCTGTTATGTAAACTGAGATTCTGGTAGATGATGTGGTATATGCTAATATCAGCAAATCACAAGGAAATTACTTTTTTTCCATACTTCTCTACCACAAAAGAAATATTTTAGACAAAATCAATGGTATGCATGAAATGTGTAGTAAGTATTATATTTTGCTAAATTAATAAATGAGATTATAGACAGATGTGTGGTGAACAGAAAAGACAAAATCGAATTGTAATACAATATAATTGGTGTTTGCTTTACCTACTATAAATGACAAGATGCAACTGAATCAACTGACCTCTATTAGCTATTGGTACACTGGATATGTGACACCATGACAGTTTTCCTTGGCAGTCAGCAATATTGGAAACTCAGCAAGTTTAACCAGATTGGTATTACCGAAATAAAAATACTATTGCTGAATCCATGCCAACAAGGAAAATATCTATACATCTATTTCAAAAGCATTAGAGATAGGCAAAAAGAGTGCCTGACAGCAACAGCAAATTTTCTTGTCAACCTAAGTTGTGAAAGACTTATGTACAATAAGAAGCCTTGGTTAAACATTCACATTTGGTCACAGTTATTATCAAATTTGATTTACCTTTGCTATTTTTCTCTGAAAAATGTCCTTCTAACTAATTCTCTAATAGCTTTTGTTAAAAATCTGAAACTGCTGACCAGACAGATTTTCCTATTAACTGGTGAATCTTAACCTCAGCTTATCTTTTCTTCCAGATAATGAGGACAGATAACTACGTTTATCAACAAAAAATACAATTTCTCTCCCCTACTGTCTTCACTCCCCAGACACCAGCATAATTATTATGTCTAACAGATCTCTTCTGCCTATGTCAACAAACTACGCAAAATCATCTTGTACTTATAACCAGATTCCTTTTTCAAAGTTTCTTTTCAGTTAAACAACTGTAGAGGTATGTCCAGGGAACTAAACAGGTGAGCTTTGGGAGCGGGGACATGCTGGGAGGAGTAAGTATATAAAAATTGTGATCTACATGTTTATTTAACTTAATATTACCTTAGGGGACTGACTTTGCTTCATATTCATTACTTCAATTTAGTAGTTAAGTACGGCTAGTAATGCATTATTTTATAGCCTAATGAATAAGATAATACCAGGTTCATTAAAGGCAACTCCATTCAAATTGTTACCTTGTGTTCTATGTTGGTCATGCAGCTCATTCTGTGACTTAGTAATAAACTAAGATCCATTTCTCAAAAATAGTACAGCCACATTCAGGGTCCTCTATGAATTTTTAATTTGCTTATTTAGAATTTTCCATTATCAAAATAGTTGATGAGAACAATTGGTATCAAGTGCCTGTATGTCAAACAAAGAAGTGAAACCACTGGTAATTTCTAGAGAGTATAGACAAATTAGTTCTGTAAATCCTAGCTATGCATTATCTCTGGGAAATATGTTATAAAGTGAATAAGATTGGTAAGAAGAATTATATTTGGAGTGCTGTCCACTTTCCCTCCCTTCTATGTTCAGTGAGTAAATGTGGAACATAAACAGGGTGAATGCTATATCTACTTTAACCACACAGTTAGGAAATGAGAAATTAATCTTGACATAATGTTTGGTTTCCAATTGTCCCAACCTGTCACCTATTTAAGTTGAAAACTCTACTTTTAACTTGAACTCCATAAATCTACACCCTAAGCATTCAACTACTATGGTGTTTTGTGCTCCAGAAGTTTAGATTTAACTAATGGTCTTTCTGCAGTAATCTCCATTGTCTCTGGATGTCTTCTTTCCTCAATGAATTGTTATTTTCAGGAATATCCTGAATGCATGCCATCTATTAAGAAGTTAGTGCTTAACTTTCATGTTTTGGGGGGATATTTCCTCAAAGATTCCCAGTGTATTCTTCGTTCGAGTAACTCTGAGTCTGATAATTGAATTGGGTCCAGAAAATGAGTGAGAGTTGTTGTAATTATCAGGGAAACTCAAAGCTGTTCTAGAGTTGTTTTCCTTGTTAAATAGACCAAGTGCTATTTTGTATGTTGCTCACCTATTTCCAAACTAGGAACCTAATAGTATACTATTCACTAACAAAGATCCCAGCAGTGGTCAACCAAAATATCCCATGCTTACCTTGCCTCTGAAGGTTAACTGCTGTCAGTTGGCCTCAGCAACTCAAAAATCCCATATCCCTACTTAAATCAGAAAGCCTGTTTCAACTGCCACATATTTTACCTGAAGAGAACAAACACGGTGGCACATTTCAATGATGGTGTCACTCTGCTCACCAATAAACTTGTCAATCTTAAGGTTAAAATAGCACCTCCTGGATCTAGTTAAGAGATATATTTAAGGATTAGGTTGCATTACTATTCTTTAAACCTTTAGATTCTTTCTTCTCTTCTCAGCAAGCAATTTCTGTCTTTCAAGTGCATTTGCAGGAGGCCACAGTTAAGTAGAGATTTTAGTTAGTCAACCAAGCAAACAATTTGAACATCTGTCTATGTATTGAATTACCAGGTTTTAATCATAATCTCTGGAAAGTACACTTGTCTCAGGTCAGATGCCCTAGAAGCAGAGCCTGAGATGGAGACTTATGTCTATTTGATTTATTAAAGGAGTGTTCTTAGGAGAAATTGATTAGGGAATGAGGTAAGGAACTGGAGAAAGAGGAAGAAGCTATAAAAATGTAGCTTTGAGTAAAATTTGGAATGATGTAATCAACTTGCAACAAGTGCCTTGTAGGGCTCTGCAAGTGTGTAGGTTATGGTGGGAGTCAGTTTCTTTATATTCTGCCGACAGTTTGGACATTTAGAAACAGCAGTTGGTGACAAGGAGCCCATGCGGGTGGGTACTGGCGTAGACTTGACCTCTGCCACCTGCCTACTTTAGTCATGAGTTCACCATTGCACAAGCTGTGAGGTCGCTGAGGAACAAGATTCATAAACCTTGAGGCTCATATATCTTGACAAAATAATTCTGTCCATTTATTTTATTAGTAACTATTCTGCAGTGAATACTTTCTGGCACATGTTACTGTGCAGTAAAAGGACACCTACAATTTGTATATTGTTCCACAGACCTGTCTATGTATTTATTCCTCAAACACCTGTTTCCATGGTTGTTAAATTTTGCTTCTTCAAGACACCAGACCAACCATTTGTAAATGCACAAATGTCAAGCTATTTGTAAATGCACATACATCCATGTATGTCTTTAAACTAGGCCACTTTATCTCCAAATCAATTAGATAGCCAGGTGCAGTGCCAAAAGCTCTGTTCACTGGAGAGCAATCTATGCCTAGTGGCTTTTAAGTTTGTGTCTAAACATGTCTTTAGACCATTTCAATCTGTACTAACATACCAAGCTAATTCATGCCTGAATCAAGTGTAGTACTTTATTCAACCCTCAGCTCATATAAGTAATATTTTCATTGTATTACTTATAATATTTTATAAATACATCTATGAATATATATACAGCAGTGATGCTGGTGCAACAGAGGGGATTGACATGAACATATGAACTACCTGTGTGTGCAGTTAGTTTACATATGACCAATACCAGATGTATGACCTTCATCTTATGATGGATGCTGCTATGTCTACTCAATAACCCAATTATGTAGTGAATTTGAAAGCAAACAGCTCATGATGGGCAGCTTGGGTGGCCAGATCATTTGCAACTGATGGACAGGTACTCATTTATTACCAAGTCTCACTAACATGATAAGGGCTGCTTTAAATGGTGTACAGTTTTCTGTTACAAATGGGAACAGAATCCTGTAGCTTTGCACTAAAACTCTTCTTTTGTGCCTTCCTGGAGACTCTACATGAAATGTTCTTTCTCTCATAGATATTTCTAATATTACTATGGTATACAATAGATCCTATGGACAAAGTGTCATTCTTCTTGTACTTGCCTTGAACCTGACTCAAAATGAGCAGACATTCATATTACTCGATAAAAGGATCTAAGAGTACTCACAAGTGTAAATTATTCTGCCTTTAAACTGTGGGCACTGGCCACATATTGTGGTAATTTTTTAGTGGTAACATTGAATGACTGGTACATTTTGAGAGAAGCTGTCCTGATATGCCCAGGAATACTGGACTGCTAAAATATTCACCAATATGGCAAACCTGTGAAACTTTGTGAGGGTTATCTATAATCTTCCAGAGTGCCTGTGTCTCATAAAAGTATCCAGAGCCTGGAGGTCTGATTAATTCACTGGAATCAATACAGTAGAGCAATGGTAAAAGTCTGCTCAGTGTTCAGATTTCATGTTTCTTGTGGCTATATTGTGACAGAGAGATAGAAAAATAGCATAGCCTTGGGGCAACATGCAAATACATACTGCCATTCCAATCAAGTGATTGCAAACTCTTTTCTGCCCTCTCTTGAAGGAGAAGGGAAGAATGTCAGACCAAAACCTGCCTACCATCTACCAAATGCTGTAGTAGTACCTTTCAGTAAGAAATGTCACATCTGGTACAACAGCTGAAATTGGAGCTGCTGTGTTCTTAAGTTTGCGGTCATCCACTGTCACCTTCAATGTTACATCTACGTTTTGCAGGAGCCAGATAGGTGTAAAAGGAGGAACACCATCCCTGAAGTCCTTGACAGTGTCAATTTTTCCTACCATTTCACCGGAGATTTGCCATCGTTTCTTATTTACTCCGTCAACTCAGTCCCACAGGAGATAGCACCTGTTGACCATACCTTGTCACCCTGAACAATAAAATGTGCTCTGGGTTTCCTAAGGAACATGTTCATTTGGTGAGTTTGCAAGTCTCACATAGTAGATAATTTCTAGCATTCTCAATTCTCTGAGCCTTACATTCCTTCTTCTGTCTTCCACTGTCACATACCTTACAGCTCTACTTTATTTAAGGTGGATTATGTTATTTGTGAAACTTCCAACTCCTACGCCTGCACTCTGCCTGCACTGTTTCCTAAGGACCTTGCTGGACATCGAATGTATCAAATGTCGTATCTCTCTTTCTCTCCCTTCCTTCCTTTCTTCCTTTCTTTCTTTTCTTTCTTTCTTTCTTTCTTTCTTTCTTTCTTTCTTTCTTTCTTTCTTTCTTTCTTTCTTTCTTCTTTTCTTTCTTTCTTCTTTCTTTCTTTCTTTTCTTTCTTTCTTTCTTTCTTTCTTTCTTTCTTTCTTTCTTTCTTTCTGTCTTTCTTTTTCTTTTCTCTCTCTTTCTTCTTTCTTTCTCTCTTTTTTCTTTCTTTCTCTCTCTTTTTTCTTTCTTTTTCTTCTTTCTTTCCTTCTTTCTTTTCTTTTTCATTCTTTCTCTTTTTCTTTTCTCTTTCTTTTTCTTCTCTCTCTTTCTTTCTTTCTTTCTTTCTTTCTTTCTTTCTTTCTTTCTTTCTTTCTTTCTTTCTTTCTTTCTTTCTTTTCTTCCTGTCTTTCTTTTGATTTAGAAGGTACAAGTGCTGTTTCATTACATGAATATAGCGTATAGTACTGAAGTCTGGACTTTTAGCATAACCATCATCCAAATAGTGTACATTGTGCCCATTAAGAGCTGCTTAACCTGACAAACTGATACTGGCAGAAATGAAGAGAACATGCCTAGGAGTGGCTCCTGAGGAAGTTGTACTATGGAGGAAGGAGTATAAAGCTGGATGAGGTGAACTTGCTCGAAAGGGAGCAGTCTCTAAAACGGAGTGCTCCATTTTGAGAAAGTTTACCTTGAGTGCTCCACTTTGAGAAAGTTCATCTTTTCCAGCTTTATATTCCTCTCCTTTTAGTCCGTCCACTGCTGGGCACATTCTTTTTGTTTTTGCCAATATATGTTAGTCAGGCTCAGCAGCTCCTTCTGTACACATAATTTCATTCTACTAGTGACAGGCTCAGCTTCTCCCTAGTTAGATCTCTGGGAATTAAACTTCACTGTTACTATAATTGGCAGGAGGAGAGAGGGTGCTGTCGTATGAGTCATTTGCATCATTTAAAGCCACCAAGTAGTCTTCAAGCATGTGAGAAGGATACTGTCTTTTAATAAGAGGACAGAGTCATTTTCACGAGTCCAGAGGCTTCAGAGTTCAAAGTTTTCAAGTGCACCTGCACCTACCCAGATCTCCCAATCTAGAGTCAAGGTAACACACCTTTCCTATAAGAACCCTGACGTGGGCATAGAAGGTTCATCTTTACTGAGCATTTAGCCTTCCCTGCTTCTGTGCTCCTGAGCTTGATTTTCTGCCTTTGAGTGCAGGATTGAGGGTCACTTTAAACACTGCCAACGAGCACCTCTGACTTTAAACTGTTCCTTTAAATTGATGATTAATTGAATGGAGCCTGTCTTTCTTTTCCCTCTAATGTATTAATGGTGATTTGCAACAACCATGTGATTCCACAGTCTATGATTACCATCTCCACTGTATCTGCTGAATACCATGATTTTGCATAAGCCATTGTAGCCTTTGTGCCTGAATCCCTTCTCTGGTCACCACAGCTGAAAACCTTAGCAATTGTATTGCAACTGCATGCTTGAAATGATCAATACTACTCCTTCCGTGAGTAATGATATCCCAATTGTCAGCCAACTGGAAGGTGCTCCAGTTCTGGAATCTCATCCTGAGTATCTCTTTCCTAGGACCTCTCCTAATAATGACTCTTTTAGGTTGGGTTTCTTAGAAGAATAGCTTGAGTTGAGATTCATATACACGTGATTTAATGAGAAAATACTTAAATGAGGAACAAGTAAAGGAGGGAGGAAAGTGAAATAGGAAGGAAGAAGTGATGGAAATAAGCAAGGATGGGTTTTGAGTGATATTTAGCTTCAGCCTGATCCTGCAGTGGGATCTAGAGTGAAAATAGCACCACATTTTTTTTTCTTTTTCTTTTTCTTTTTTTTTTTTTTTGTGACAGTCTCTCTTTGTCGCCCAGGCTGGAGTGCAGTGGCGAGATCTCGGCTCACTGCAAGCTCTGCCTCCCGGGTTCATGCCATTCTCCTGCCTCAGCCTCCTGAGTAGCTGGGACTACAGGTGCCCGCCACCATGCCCGGCTAATTTTTTGTATTTTTATTTATTTGTTTATTTATTTTTAGTAGAGACGGGGTTTCACCATATTAGCCAGGATGGTCTCAATCTCCTGACCTCGTGATCCACCCACCTCAGCCTCCCAAAGTGCTGGGATTACAGGCGTGAGCCACCACGCCTGGCCAGCACCACATTTTATTTCAACACGGGGGAATAATTTTTATACCCAGTCCATATTTAATTAATTTGTTAATTAATGATCAGAAATTGCAAGTCAGAGTAAGCTTTGGACAACATGACTTGTATTACCCAAGGGCAACCCTTCAGAAGTATGTGCAGATTTTAGCTGTTATGTAGGCTGTCTGCTGCAGCACTAAAATCAATACATAGTCTGATATAAAATTATATTTTCCTTCCTAGTTAAGCTTATTTAAAATCCATAAACTTCACATAGGAATTACTTTTATATCTCAAATATATGTATATATTTTATGTGTACATACACTATTAAAAATATATATGTATATATGTATATATATCAGTATATGTATATATATATATATATACAGATAGATCATTGATAAGTGGTAAGTGATCAATGTTCAATGGACAGGATGCTAGAGAAATAGATATAGACAAATAAGAATTTTGTAATTATTCAATTAACTAATAAGCTGTCTTTCCTTGGGTTTTACTTTGTAATTGTTTGCTGAGGGTAAGTTTGGGCCTTACTGCTGTAGAGCTAGAGAAAATGACACATTGGGCGGGTGGCAAAACAAAAAGATTAGGATTCTCTTTGCAAATTACCTGCCTCAGGTTAGATGGGTTCAGCAGCTTAAAGCAATGCAGAAATGGTTCTATCAAAAGTTAAAAGGATCAACACACAAAACTGCTTTGGCTGGCAAATATAATCAGAGGACCCTGAGGGTTTGAGTCCTTTAAATCTTTTGTGACCCCTTTAGAATGTTCAAGACTCATCTTTACTGATAAGTGAAGTAAATCTTATGTAGGAAACTGGATATATTGCAGTCTCTTCATTTCTATGATGAAGGATATCTTGGTTCCTCCTAGTTTCTAGTGATTATGAATAAAGAGGCCTTCAACATCCTGCAGGATGGTCCTTGGATGGCCTTTGCTGACCCAGATTATTCTTCTTCTTGCCCATAATTCCCAGAATAACTGCAGAAGGCAACATCCTGAGATAGTAAAGAATGGCCCAAAATAGTCCAGGCTTTGGTCTTGTCCCTCTTAGGAATGTAACACATTGAGATAGAGAAGAACTGCCCAGGCATTGTTCATGTCCTTCCTGACTGTGAATTAAACTGATCTAAATTGGCACCCAAAAAGAGCAAACTCTTCATGTGAATTTTGGCTGTATGAGCACCATATCCCAAAAAGTTAAGATTCTTTTAGCAGAGAGATAGTTCCTTTGCCTTTGAATGTGTTTTGAGCTGAAAATTCTCAACTTATCTTTCCACTATCTTTTCTTAACTTTTCTGGCACAGTTAGAAATAGCCAGCCCAACTCTTCAGTTTCTGTATTATTTATACCCCTGATAATATTACTTATGAGTTGCTATCTAGTTCTCAAAGCCTTGCGTTTATTTTGCACATTTTTCTAAATAACGTATGTGATAATTTAACTGCTTACCTCTGCAAGAGATGGCTCCATCTTATTCCTTTCTGTAATAAAAGCATGCTTTTCATTATTTTCACACCGAAAGAGATCTAACACCCATTTCTCCAGTTCTCCATTCTCTTTTTTTCTTTGAGAGTCTTCTACCTAAAATGCTCTTGGTACTAAACTAGTAATCACTGTTCCTTAGTGCAAACACTGGAAATAATCCTATAAAAATTGTGCAAAAATTATTTTTAAAGTGTTTATATTCGCTAAATTTCTGGAAAGTCTTGAAAATCTAAACTGGAAACTAGAGAGTTAAACATACACACACACACACACACACACATGCACACTCATATGGATATATAAATCCAAAATTATACCATGGACTGTTCTGCTGGTGAAACATTTCTGCTGTTAGGGAGCATGAATATTAAAACTCCATTACAAATACTAGACTCTTAGATTCTTATATTGCTGTTAATGCTGAATCTGAAAGCTGAATATCTCTTCTGCTGACCTATCAGAGTGAAATCTCTAGGTGGCCTAACTTTTCAGTTCCACTAGCATCTAGATTAGGTATATCTGATTGTCACGGTCATAAGGGAGGCTAAAAAATATAAAGTTTTAGTCCTAGTCTTGCAAAATTATGCATTCAAGATTTAGAAATTTCCTAAATATTTGGAAGGTGTTCAAAAATGCTCATTGGCCAGAGAGCATGCTAAATTGCATGAAAAATCTAGCCAACTTGTGGAAGAAACTGTATGTTCCTTAAGTGGCATATGAGGCAGTATTTATAAGGCAAAATAAATAGTTATATGAGAAGAGACAAAATGAAAGTAGGTCAGAATAGCAGGAACACAGATGCATAAGGCTATAGCTATGGCAAGGGAAAATTAGAGAGGGTACCAAGGACAAGCAATAAGGCTGGTTAAGCAAGCAGCAACTTAGGTGATGCAAGACTTCATGAGCATCATTAAGGCAATAAACACTGAGCAATGGAAAATATCAAGAACTATGAGGTGTCTAAGATTTTTCTTTACCTGCAAACTGTCAAGTTTCATGAATTCCAGTTCTGTAGAAAAACACAAGATTTTCGTGAGAGACATAAAGGATAGTTTAATATTCATAGCCATGACAATAAACAGAGTTATCAAAATATCCGTGTTGGTCTGCTAAGACCAAATTCCCACAGGACGACGTGAAAAGTGACAGATGACACCTGCCCCTGTAGTGTGTTAAACGACAGAAGAGAAACATTGAGTTTGGTGGACCAACATGTTTTATCTTGGATACTAAGCTTCCTTGCTTTTCCTCTGTAGCAAGACATTTCATTATTTTACCAGAAATAAGCATGTCTTCCCTTTGTTCCAAAAGGAGACATTATCTCTACATGCCAAGATTGTTCACCATAAAAATATTTTTGAAAAGATAGTGTGAAATCAAAGCCAGTCAGTTTGTCTGCTTGAATGGTATGTAGACATGTGAGGGAGCCAGGGAGAACCATTAAATAATCCCAATGTGAAGATACTTGATCTATAACTTCTCTTCTTCTCCTTCTTCATCCTTTTCTAAATATTCTGTGGAAAATAAAGAATGATGTAAGGGTTTGAGACCAGCCTGGCCAACATGGTGAAGCTTTGTCTCTACTAAAAATACAAAAAATTAGCCAAGCGTGGTGGCAGGTACCTGTAATCTCAGCTACTCAGAAGGCTGAGGCAGGACAATTGCTTGAGGCCGGGAGACGGAGGTTACAGTGAGTGGAGACTACGCCACTGCACTCCAGCCTGGGCGACAGAGTGAGACTCCATCTCAAAATAAATAAATAAAAAATAAAATAAAATAAAAAGAATGATGCAATGGTATCCTTGTTGAATAAAATGAATGGGAGTTTGGGAGTTCTAGAGAACAAACTTCAAGAGGCGAGAAGGAGCAGTTGTATGTTGGGTTAAAAAAGAAGTAGGGCCGGGCGCAGTGGCTCACGCCTGTAATCCCAGGACTTTGGGAGGCCGACGTGGGTGGATCACGAGGTCAGGAGATCGAGACCATCCTGGCTAAGACGGTGAAACCCCGTCTCTACCAAAAATACAAAAAATTAGCCAGGCGTGGTGGCGGGCGCCTGTAGTCCCAGCTACTCGGGAGGCTGAGGCAAGAGAATGGCGTGAACCCGGGAGGTGGAGCTTGCAGTGAGCCGAGATTGCGCCACTGCACTCCAGCCTGGGAGACAGAGCCAGACTCCCTCTCAAAAAAAAAAAAAAAAAAGAAGTAAAGAACTACATAGAAAGTATGAGAAAAATTATATATCCAATACTCTATCAGACAAATGGTTTTATGTGTAATAATTACACACAATAATATCCCTTCTTCACATGTAATTTATGAATACTTGTAGGTAATACTACAAATGCAATGACTTATTTTTGTCCAGTTAGAAAGCAATAAATGCACACCTGCATATAACACAGACAGCATAAGCTTGTAAATGTCACTATTTTATGCATATTTATATACAAATATATTTTATATGTGTATACATAAATACGTGCATATTTATTTTTTAAAATATGTACATATTTATAGATATGCTATATGTATACAAGTGTTTATTTACAATTCTATCTTTATGAAGTGAAAGCTGGTCCTAGATTGGAAATTAAATTTTGCTACTATTAAGATACACATTGTACAAAACACCTTATTTTAACTGTGAATAAAATTTGCAAATGAATCATACACTTGAGATAACTCGAGACAACCATTCAACTCTACCTAGTATATCAGATATTTCCGGGAGGAAATCCAGAAACCCAGACTGTAGACACTCAGCAATTTTTTTTCCATATTTTAGTATTTGTTGTGAGAATTCTAATTGTAAATTGCATCCAAGACTATTTACTTTATGGACCTAGAATCAGAGATAAAGGAGAAGTGTATTACCTAGATTTTGAATTGAATCATGATTTTAACTTTAGGTAAAGGAAAAAGCTGATTTCTAAAACTCTGAGCTTTGTTTTCTTATCATTTCCAAAATCACAGCCTGGAACTATGGCTATTACTACCTCTGTGAGACTGGTCTCTGTTGCTGTCTTCACTTGCTTTATTGTTTGTAGTATTTATGCTCTCCTTCTTCTCTATAATTTCTCTAAGGATTTTTATCTTCTGTGTTAAAAATATACATCTTTTACAGACTCCACAGGTAAGCCGCAAATGTAATAGTCACACACATATGAACATAAATCTTGAATATTCCATTACTTCCCAAGTTTGTTGGCTTAAGAAGTACATTTTTAAATCAGAAGTTTTATTGTTATTGTTGTTCTTCTTCTGCCTTGTTTCATATACTAACAATGGATGCTTTATGCTAGAATTATAGAATATTTCAAAATACTGACCATTGTGTAAACCCCAAGTCTTAGAATTCTACTTAAGCATTTCATGTTTTCCTAATATCACATCAGAATTCTTGCAAGTAATAAAACCTGCCCTACCTCCTTTAGATTTCTGTTCCGATTGGGTGTTCACCAATTGTAAGTCAAATTTTATTCTTAACAAATTCATACTATTTTAAATGATATTCATTTCCCCAGTAAATACCAATTGTTCTAAATATTTATTTTGACAATATAAATTCACTACATTTATAATTTATATGAATCTTGTATATTTTCTTGATATATTAGGATATTACTTGCATAATTTGATTTACTTTTAGAAATAACATAAGAATATTTAAATGTTGTCTTTCCAAAAAGCATGATTATTATTATAATTTTGGTTTGTTGGCACCATGAATAAGACTCTTAAAAATTAATATTCTATATGGTAATATCTGAATAAGATGAAATACAGAGGAATCTAAATTTATTCCTGTGAACAGAAGATGTGATAATGTTGAATAGGTGAATTACAGTTCAGGAAAGTATTATTTTATATTTTTAAAGACTCTATACACCTAAGGCGCAACTTTTAATTAAAAAATTTCTTTTTCAGGGAAGTATAGGAAATCATTCTTGTGGCCAACAAACAATCTTCAGCTATTCAAATATTTTCAAGCAACAGCTTCACTGGAATTGCTTTTCGCCAATGCTTTTAGTCTGAGCAGAGTGGAATATTTAAGTAAACTTGGTCCCCTGAAGTGATGAGCTGACACACAGTCAGGGGTTACATTATATAACTTAATTGGCCTCGACTCTTTTTGGCTCAATTGCTTCTTTTATATTTGTTTTATCCTTATTTTAAACCTTACATACACTTAATTATAGTAAAAAAAAAGACATTCCTCTTAGCATTCCAGGAAGAGGCCTTATTTGTTTTTCTTAAACTTAAATATTTTGCCCTTTAAACACCAGGCTTTAGGAAAAATTGTGATGGTGATTTTAAATATATATATATATAAATTTTTTTTTTTGAGATGGAGTCTCATTCTATCACTCAGGCTGGAGTACAGTGGCACAATCTCAGCTTACTACAACCTCCACCTCCCTGGTTCAAGCAATTGCCCTGCCTCGGCCTCCCAAGTAGCTGGGATTATAGCTCGGCAGGCTAATTTTTTTGTATTTTTAGTAGAGACCGAGTTTCACCATGTTGGCCAGACTGGTCTTGAACTCCTGACCTCAGGCAATCCGCCCTCCTCGACCTCCCAAGTTAACTATATTTTCATTTTCCATTTGCATTTCAGGTATCTGCAGTATGGCCTTTCTTAGCAATGTCCAGCTGTCCAGTTGGAAGTCAGTTTTTTGTCACTCTTGAGATATTAGTTCATAATACTTAAGATGTTCCTACTCTCAGAAAATTGTACCCTTTGAATAGGAACTCTGGAGATAGTCAAAGTTCTCAAGTCCCCAAAGAAGCAATCACTAGTGGTGAGGAATCACCAGAGAAAATACTAGGCAGTGACTCTACTTCCTGGAAGTGTTCTGGTTTGGGACCAATAATCAATTATTCAACTTAAAAGTTAAATAAAGTGAAAAATAAAAATAATATATAATACTTTAAATATTATATTTAAGCTTTAAATGTTTGTATATATATTTATAAATCATTTGAACTTGACCAAAGCCCTTTCTCTAAATAATATTGTAAAAATTAAATTAATAATTATTTAAAGGATAACAACCTACTTAAACAAGCGTGAGAACAAAACCGACTTTCGGGAAGTGCTCTACTTGATTGGTGAAAGCCAATGTGTACAGATAGCCAGAGACATTAGGCTACCAGCCGCGAGTGTCCATTGTGCCATGGCGTTTATGAATGTTATTCAGATAATGGAACACATTCGTTAATTTCAGTTGATTAAGAGATAGTCCAAAAGAGTTTTTACCCAGTTCTTCAAAATACACTATTTAGGACGGGCGCGGTGGCTCACGCCTCTAATCCCAGCACTTCGGGAGGCCGAGGTGGGTGGATCACGAGGTCAGGAGATTGAGACCATCCTGGCTAACACAGTGAAACCCCATCTCTACTAAAAATACAAAAAATTAGCTGGTCATGTTGGAGGGCGCCTGTAGTCCCAGCTACTCGGAAGGCTGAGGCGGGAGAATGGTGTGAACCCTGGAGGCAGAGCTTGCAGTGAGCCAAAATCACGCCACTGCACTCCAGCCTGGGCAACAGAATGAGACGCAGTGCCCCCCCAACAAAAAAAATACACTATTTAGTGACCATTTCACAGGTTATTCTAATAATCTTTCCTATGCAGTATTCCCTTGCATGATTCTTCTAGAATTTTAAAATAAATTTAATAATCAGAAGAATATTGCATAAGAAATTGCACTTCAGAGAAGTAAAATAAACTTTGATTTAGAAAAAGCTATTTTGCTTCAATTCTCAGTATACATTACAAAGCGTGAAAAACATAAGTGATTCAATAAATTTGATTTGGGTCTACACAACTCCCTATTAGCATTGTCCCATCTCCCGTGGAGATACAGCTCCTGTCATCCTCCTCTGATCACTCTGTCTTGGCTACACTGGTCTCCAAGCTGGTTCTCCCAGGAAAGGTGGTTTGCATCTCAGGGCCTTTTCTCTTATATCCTTTCTACCAGAATTGTTTTACTTTCCACTCCTGACTTACAAAATTGATGAAAGCTTTTTCAACTTTATGAAAGAGCAAAAGCAATAAACATTCATTAGACACCACACTTCAAGTACCCATGCAAGCATTCTGTTTTTCACTTTCAGAAAAAAAAGTACCTGAGATATTCAACATTTTATTATACAGTAGCCTTTGTATTCGATGATTTTGCCCAAGTGTAGGCTAATGTAAAGGTTCTGAGCACATTTAAGGTAGGCTAGGCAAAACTATGAGGTTAGGAAGGTTTGGTATATTAAATGCTTTTTTAACTCAGTGATATTTTAAACTAATGATTGGTTTATCAGGATGTAACCCTGTCATAAGTCAAGGAGAATCTTAATATAACTACATCTTTCACTACATATTTGGCCTGTGTTCTGAAGTATTAACCCTATAATTTATCTCTTTATTATGAAGTTACAGATAGTACTTATTACTATCTAGCATTTTATAATGTATAGGCTGCTTTTCTTCATTGTCCCTTACTACTAGAAGCTGAGATCCATTACACCAATAGAGATGTGATCCTAATGTAGTGAACAACACTTGCCATACAATAGGTGATCAATAAATACTTGTGAATGAAATAACAGTTGACTGGTCTTTACTATTTATTACAGATATAATTTTGAATGTATTTTTAGTTTATTACATTTATATGATTTTCAAATGTTCATTTAAAATTTTCATCATAACTCCATTTTTAAAATACAGAATTTGTTTTCATAACTTGGAATATAACAAGAGAGATCTAGAATTCTTGGAGACTATTTTGGGTTGAAATCAGAGAAACCTTGAATATTTCCTTTACTTCTTGGGAACTTCCCCTTGTGATGGTGTTCGTTACCTGCTTATTTATTTATTATTCCTTTTTTTCTCCCCCTGGGTAAAGTCTTCCCTTCATTTAAAATTTTCTTATGGCTCATCTGGTTCGTTAAATTACCAGAGACTGGGGAGGGGAGGTGGCAAGAGAGGGGAAGATAGGGAGAGGACAAATAAAAAATCCCAGTAATTTAGAAGTGTCTTTGTTTTTCATGAAAGACAGAAAAATGCTTTTTTCTCTTTCCTTCATTGTATTTCAGTGCCAGCAGGATTCCTTGGTTGAAGACAGCGTCAGAAATTTAAAATAAAGTTTAAGCAACGTTTCTATGTGGCAACATTCTCACTACTTCCTTGAATGTTCTGCAGGAACCATTCCTGATTCTCCTAAGATACACCTAGCTTTCTAAATACCAGCATTCTAACGAAAGGATGATTGAAAAGATCTTTCAAAAGTGTGATGCTTAATTACAGGGAAAAATGTAGCCTACTTCAGTTCTTTCTTTGGAGGAATTGGGCAACTGTCAGTATTTTCCCCAAGGTATTTTTTAATTTTTAGATTTCATTGTTATTTGGCAGGTATATTTTCTAATTTCTTTGTCTAATAGAAATAAAAATATGCATATTTATTATAATATTTTAATATATATCATATCTATGTACATTTCACTTTCAGATTTTCAGAGTTTTTGAGTGGATAAAATAAAATAAATTATCCTAGTAGACATTTAAATTTTGAACTCTGAGTTTATTTTCTTTTCCTACCATAGGCAAGGAAAGTAACAAACTGTGAAATGGCCAATAGAAAAGTTATTAGAGAGGAAAGAAGGTAGACCCTGGGTTACCAGTAAAATGCATAGTCATCAAGAATTTATTTGTTCAGAAGACACTGTAGACTACTACTGAATTTTTATCCTGTTATTGCAGTCAAAGAGCAGGATCTCTGGGGAATTTATGACATTTGATGTAAGTCCTAACTTTATATTCAGCTTTTCCAGGGTGTGAAAATAAAATATTTTAAATGGTCCTAACCAGTTCTCTGAATCCTTGTATGCATTGATGGAGAGTAAGTAAGATAACTGCAAAGATAATTTCCACTAGGTAAAAGGAAAAAATGTGGAACAATGCAGAAAGACTGCCATTCTCAGGACCTATCATATTAAGCAGAACATAAATAGCAAGCCTACTTTTCCTAGTGATGGAATAATTAAAGACATTCATAAATCAGTTTATTTACCATTGTCTAAATTTTTTTTAGTTTAGTGTTAAATTATTTTTTAGTTTATATTTTTTATTTGTTAATATAAATTTAAGAAAGATCAGATAATTCAACAACGGTACATATACCTAATGTTGGGATTACAAAAGATGTGAAGATTTTGTTATATTTGCTTTAGAAATATTTCTTATTAAGAAATCTAAAGATATTAACAAATTTTTGCACACCATCCCAGAGGCAATCAGAATCCTTCCTAGAGTAATGATTATTCTGATTCGTTCCCATCTATATTTAATACGTTTGCTATATATCAATATGCTCTCAAATTTTTCATATATTATTTTGTATTTTCAAATTTTATACATAATGGAAATTGCCAATTTTACCAAGAATTAATTTTCAAGAGCTTCCTATGTTGATATTTAGATCTAGTGTATCCATTTTAACTATTGAATAGTTATAAATCCTTTGAAAATATGTTCCATTCTAATTGATAAAAATGTATATAATGTTCAGATTCTGGTTATTACACACCTCATGTTTATGGACATTATACATAGCCCTCATATATGGCATAGTTTCTTTACAGTATATCTCTTTTTTTTTTTTTTTTTTGAGATGAAATCTCACTCTGTTGCCCAGGCTGGAATGCAGTGGTGCAATCTTGGCTCACTGCAACCTCTGCCTCCTGGGTTCAAGCAATTCTCTTGTGTCAGCCTCCTGAGTAGCTGGGAGTACAGGCACATACCACCACACCCGACTAATTTTTGCATGTTTTTTTAGTACAGATGGGGTCTCACCATGTTTGTCAGGCTGGTCTCAAACTCCTGACCTCAGGTGATCCGCCCACCTCAGCCTCCCAAAGTGCTGGGATTACAGGTGTGAACCACCACGCCCAACCTTACAGTATATATCTTGAAAAAAAGTTTCTAGGTTATTTGCTCTAGGATATTCTATTCTCTATATTGATTCTCTTCCAATATTCACTGAATTGGGCCATTTTTTTTCCAAATAAAATTTGGGGTTTTCGTCTGAACTGCAAAGTGGACTCTGAGTTTTAATTCTTTGGAAACAATAAAGTTAATATTGTATTCAGAAACTCCCAACTGAAGTTTTGAGTTTAGATTGCATATAAAGGCTGCTTCTCTCTTTCAAAATGACAGATTATCCAAGCAGGAGTGAAATATTTTGTTCTTACTGGCATAATTTCAAAAAGCACAATTTATGATAGAGAAAGAAAGAAAGAGACAAAGAAAGAAAGAAAGAAAGAGAGAGAAAGAAAGAAAGAGAAAAAGAAAGAAAGAAAGGAAAGAAGAAAGAAAGGAAAGAAGAAAGAAAGAAGGAAAGAAAGAAAGAAAGAAAGAAAGAAAGAAAGAAAGAAAGAAAGAAAGAAAGAGAAAGAAAGAAAGAAAGAAGGGAGGGAAAGGAAAGGAAAGGAAAGGAAGGAAAGGAAGGAAAGAAAGAAAGAGGTAGTCAATCAAAGAAGGCAGTTATTTTGCCACTTTTCAGTGGCCACAAACCTTGGAAGAAATGTGTTTCCTGTTAACTTTCCAGCTGAAATTATCTAAATCTTTTGTGATTGGGTAGATATTTGCTGTCCAGCTAATTTTCATTTTCTACAATAATAAATAATTTATATAATACATTAAAAGGTTATGGATGTTTGAAACAATGACAATATCGGAGTAATTAAATGAATAGAATGCTGAGTTGGTAGATGTCTGTAGCATTTGTAGGGTGATCAGAGTCTTCAAAAATGATGAAGTTTGAGCAAATGTTTGAGGAATATGAGGAATTTAGCAAAGATTACATTTGCGCAATTTGCACTTCAGGAAGCAAGGTCAGCTAAGGTATTTGTTCAGTGTAAAGAAACAACAAAGTTAAGTTGTGGCTGCAGCTGGAGAGGTTGTAGCAGCAAATATCAGAGAAATATCAGTGCTTGTGTGTTGATGTGAAGGGGATAGATTATGTAGTCTTCCAGTCCATTATTCTCCACATGAAATGCAGAGTCCTTGCAGAGTTTCCTGCAGAGAGGGGACAAAAATTTGATTTAGGTTTTAAAAGCTTACCTGTGGCTGCTCCATTGAGACTAAACTTAGTAGAACGAGAAGCAGGAAGACTGGAAAAGAGATAACAGCAGTAAACTCTAAATCTCGTAACTAAGATAAATAACTTTGATAATAACTAAGGTCGATCTACTTGAATTTTGAAATTAGAATAAATTATAACTGTATTCTTTTCTGCCTCTATGGATTTGTAAATATTTAAATAATTTTGGCTGTTTTTGCTTTTCTTCTACCTATGACTAGATTGATATGCAATTAAGACATGTGAATAGCTGGTTCTAAGACAAGTTATTAAAAAAGGAGTGGCTCTTAGTTTTTAAGAGAAAGTATAGTGAAAATTTCCTTAAATGTGTACATCTATTTTATAAAATCCAACTTGAAAAGTAATAAAAAATATGTAGGCTTCTTTTTTCTTAAGGAACCAATAGAGTATACTAGGGAAGGATTTAAGTTTAT
Source organism: Symphalangus syndactylus (assembly GCF_028878055.3). NCBI lineage: Eukaryota > Metazoa > Chordata > Mammalia > Primates > Hylobatidae > Symphalangus > Symphalangus syndactylus. The sequence goes on along the minus strand of NC_072438.2, from coordinate 84,019,593 downwards.
AGTATACCAACTCTTCCTTTTTAAAATTGCGGGTAATATAGACAACTCACCAAAAAGTGAGTCTCTCAAAGACCTAAGGAAACAAATGCATTACATAAATAAATTCACTTTATTGTTAAGTATATTGGTATATAAATATTGATATTATAAAATTTAAAAATCTATTATTCATTATAGTAAATTAGCATGGATGGTTATGAGAATGATCTTGAGAAAGTGAATAACCTTTCATAGAAATGTTAAAATTCCCATTTATTAAGTGAAGGGCTTATATGATTTTATTATAAGAGCTAGCTTATCTCTAAGGTGTGACTTTTTGAAGCTCCGCACTTGCTGATTTAAATTAAATCTGAGGATGAATAGCGTACGCCACATGTGATTACCAATCTGTAGTGATATAATGGCTTCACTTCAAATCTCTTGACTCTCCTTTTAACCCCAGTGCCCCATGATTACTAGCTGCAGCTACATTAACGCTCTTGAGACAGGCTTTTTTCATTAGAATAGTGACATATTAAAATTTATACATTAGACCCTTATCACATAAAATACCCAATCCAAAGAAGTAACAGAATAAGATGGTTGCTTTTATTCCTGGTGCTGAGTTGAAATGATCTGCATTCTAATAAAATGGGAAAGGATGACAAGTGACCTGTCAAAGAATAGAATTCATTTTACAGGGTTTGCAAACGAAGCAGAAGAATGTGAGAATGTACCTCATCAGCAACTTAGCGACCACTTTACTATACTATCACCTCCATTTATGTTTCAGTGGAAATTTAAAAATTATAAATAGCATTAAATTCAACTGACTAGAAGCAAAATATCCAAATGTACATTCCGTAGAACACACTCTATTTCAGTGTTTTATTTGTATTCAGACAGATTAAAATGGAAATGATGTGAGACAAAAAAGTCATTACTTATTTCAGCTTCAGGGACTCAGCTGTTAATCCTAATTCTCACCTGCAGTGCCCCCCATCCCTTTTCTTTTCCCTATAGATGCTCCATAGTTCTTTGTCACACAGTATGAGGAATGGACAGAGCCAATCCAGCAGGCTTTTTGGAGGCTGTTTAGTTTTTGCCAAGGAGTTGGATTCTAATATACAGAATGAGAATAGCTTCATGTATACCTAAAAGCTCCTCTGCTGTGTTCTTTCCATCAGTTCTAAAATCAAAACAAGACAAATTCCCTAATATCAAGTCTATCAATTAAATCTTAGATAAACCTATATCATATCCATGAGAAACAAGGATATGTTCAGCCAGGAAAGGAATTATGATTAAATTAATTTTGAGACATTATTTTCTGTTTTTAAAGTATTATACAAGAACCCGATAAATATAAAGCAGGTTAAACTGAAATTGAACAGTTTTGTTAATTTATACACAGTTCACTTAAAACAATTAAATAGTGTCACTAATTTTTAAGAACTCTAAAATTAATAACCTCTCATCTTCTGACATTGATATGAAATCCCAACTAAGAGGTTATTAAGGAATGGCTAACAGACGAAACTACATTAACTGTCTCAACAGTTCAGGTTTCATAATATTCTGTTTATTTTTTATTTGTATTATAATGCGAACATTTTTAAACTTTAGTAAATGTGCATGTATACCTACTGTCTACATATTGACAATTGTTGACATTCATCTTCTTTATGTATTTACAGACATATATGCGTATAAAATAGAAACACATACAAAATTATAGCCCCCATGTTGGCTTTTCCTGTTTCACTTCATTACTCTGTCTCCAGGGACAAACAACAGGGTTCTAACTGTTTCTCTAAATGTGCATTTATATATGTATGAAAAATAACCATCATCCCTTGTATTTGTGGAGGATCCCCACAGATACCAAAATCCACATTTTATGCAAGCCCCTTGCATAAAATGACATAGTATTTATATATAACTTATGCATATCTCTCCATATACTTTAATCATCTTTAGATATACTACTATAATACAATGTAAATACCATGCAAATAGTTGGTATATTGTATTATTTAGCAAATGATGTCTAGAAAAATTTCTATATGGGTTTAGTAAAGAGCTAATTTAAAAGAAAAAAACTCCCATGCATGGTTGGTTGAATTCACAATGTGGATTCACTGACCTGGAGGGCCAACTGTATTATATTTATCGATGTGTGTTTACATGTCCATTAGTGTTATTCTCCATGTGATTTTCTCTGTAGCATTCAGCAATATGTGCTTCAATTATACTCATCATATTGTAGGAATAAATATATACATAGATAAATGGTAGGTGCATTCATAGATTGGTAGATAGATTGGATAGATAGATGATAGATAGATAGATAGATAGATAGATAGATAGATAGTTGCTAGATGACAGATAGAGACATAGATGATGGATAAAGATACAGGTATAGAGATAGATGGAGACATAAATGAACATGTATACAACTGTGGGTTCTTTCAATAGGTCCACAATATTATGATGTATATTTACAATAGGCATTGAATTTATTATTACTCTCTTTATGTACAGTTAATTTAAATTAATTATATAACATAGAAATACCTGCTGGTGAACACATACCATGGTAATCTTTGGATCACATTGAGGCACTATAGGCAATAATGGAAAACATGAGTTTCTGATGTCAGAATTATTCAAGTACTAGCTTATAAACTTTGATGCAATAACCTTAAGCAGATTAAAAAAACAAATACTAATTGTTGGATATTTCAGAAATGCAAATTTTATCTCCAGTAAGAAATCTTTCCATCTACTTTAGTATAAGGGAGAAAATATTATAATTTTCATATATTCAAAAAAATGAATAAAATTCAATAATGGTTCATGATAATAATCCTTAAAATCTTAGAATAAGATAAAAACTCTACCGCCTGAGTAATTATATTTACAATAATTATAGAAGTTAATGTTTATGGAAAATTAATGTATGATGGTGAGTTGTTGAATTTGTGTTCTTTAAAATCGGGAACATGTCAAAGCAGCATGCCTTTTTCATTCCTACAACATTCTAATGAAAATACATGACTGCAAAATTTAAAAATGAATTAAAAATAACTTCTGCAAAGAAAGTAATAAAATATTCATTATTTGAAGGGTATTAAATTATGACTGTCTTCATGGCAAACATGAGAGGTTTGAAGATTAATAAAAAAAATTTAAAATTAATAAAAATTATATTTGTCAAATAAAAATAAGGCAAATCTATAAAAGTCAATTGCACCACCAACAGATAGAAGACACACAGTATTTAGTATACAGCTAACAAGAGCTGTTTAGATTTTATGTCATAAAATTATAAAACTTGAATGAAAAACATGAAAGAAGACATTGTTTCTATCCAAGAACAGGGAATGTCCTGTTCTTGGATAGAAAACTAAAATCATGTTTAATAATGCTTTAATGACATACAATTTGCTTCTGAGGACAAAGGAGCAGAGAATATTCAACTTCTTCACAAAATCTCGGGTCTTATAGCCTAATTTTAACTGTCAGGAAAATATAATGATAAGCCTCTTCCAAGTGGAAATAAAGTAGCAGAAGATTAAAAGTGATGAATAGCTAGAGTCCATATTAATGAAGATGTTAGACAAACTTTCCATCTAAGAGCCTAGTCAGCCCTGATCAACTGTGAAGACTCTATGTTGTTTTTAATAAATGTAATAAACTTATAGATACAAATATAAACATAAATATTATTGAGTCATTATCAAAAATATTTTATAACAAGCCACTTCTTGAGTTTTTAGTTGGAAAACAATAAAATATTACTGATGTAATATAAAAATACTCAACAGACTCAATTATCTTTATTTTTTGTCTAAAACATACACTATCATAAAGTATTTCTAAACATTCATCTATAAATATGTTTTAAGCTAAGAATGCAGTACTTAAACATCACAAATTTAACATGGTTAAACCTAGTCTGGTTATTATTTTCAGTTATTCAATTATTTTCACAGAGTCTTCTCTTCTTTGGTGTCATATTCATGGTAAAGCCTGCCTATCACAGTGGTGAGATTTTGGCAATTATTCATCACATACTGAATGCATATTTGTTCATTGATTAATAATGATATTAGATTGGATACTGAAAACATTAAAGTGGTGTTAGAATTCATTATTTGATTTCCTTTTCTGGGCAAACCAAATATAACATTTATATTTGTTTATTGTTTAGTTTCACATATATGACAGTCACTTATATGTATTTCTTTCTATATACATACAAGAATATATATATATATAATTATGAATTACTTCTGACATTGCTGACAACTTACTCTCCCTCTGGATATTCATATCCAGATGTCTGTACAAACAGGCATTTAAAACAAGCCAATAAAAAGTATTTAAAAATATGTAAACAAAGTTAGCATACATTTTAAATTTCAGACCTAAAGAGTGATCGCTTGAAATGTTGAGTAGACTTCTTAAAAGTCAATTTTCAAGTTTACAGCTTGGACAGAATTGACTAGTGAGGTGGCACCATGGGATCACTCATGAATTTTAGGATAATCAAAAGGAGGCCCAAGAAGTTAGTCCATCACCAGTCAGTCACTATGTCAAAACTAAGTACTAAGCACTAATAACAGATACAGAGATAGTTAAAAGGCCAGATATTAATGACCAACATTAATTATGAAAACAACAAGAAAACAAAGTAAATGTTGCCCAGTGGCTTTTGGAATTACATGGTACACAATATGAAGGAACTGAAAATGCTGGCCATGGGCCACTAATATGCTACCATTGCCGATATTTACTCTGGTAACCACAAATGCATTAGGGGAAGAATTACACCACTAACCATCAGAAGTTCTAACACGGAAGCCAGACAACAAACCAGAGAAAATAAATATTTGGTTTGGTTGGCAGACTTTATGTCTGTTAAATGAAACAGTACTTCTGCTGTCTATGACTTTTTCTTCCTTTTAGTCTTCAGTCTTTTGGCTCTCTGAAAACTCCTCATAGATCTGTAACTATTCAATAAGATCTTTGGTTTGTAAAGGATCTGAACAGGTCGTCTGCTCCAGTTTCTTAGTGTCCATCTTTCCTCAAATGCTTAGACATTACGATCAGGTCTAGGGGATGAACCAAGGGAAAAACTTAAGGTTTGTGTGTAAGCTTTACAAATTTAATAGTCTTGCAAATCTTCACAGGTAGCTACCTCTAGCTTCAATTTCTTCACTTGTAAAATGGGATATTCACTACACTATGTCGTTCTTATGGAAGTTAAGTGAAAAAAATGACTAAATCCTCCTTAATAGCTAAGCTAATGTCTCTTAGTATTTGCTTTTATTATCCATTTGATGTTTGTTTCTGATGTAAATATAGAATGAGAATATATACAGATAAATCCCTCTTCAGTTCATTGAAATGATGTCAAATATTCTCTACAGGAAAATAAACGATATTTTCCCTATCCCAATTTCCTAAGCCAAATTTCCATCCCGTAGGACCATTAACTGTTTGTAGATTGTTTAGGTGGTTCATGGACATAGAACCAAGTATAATTTTGATTAATTGTATAGTTACTTTTTGTATATGACACGATACCCATTTTCCAGTTATTTAGAATAGTGAAGCTTTCTTGGCAAATGCACTTAATGTACTTCACTTATGTGTGAATGTGGCAAAAATTATTAATATTTTACCCTTGTAAAAAATTTTGGAAGCATTATACAGTATTTTCTGTCCACTCTCATAGCCTATCTCCTATCAAAAATAATTTTCTTGTCATAATACATAGCGGTTTTGTTAAGATTGCACAACATCTGTGTAATAATCTACCCTGTTATAAAATATTTCAAAATCTTAGAGAATCATGCTTAGGATCTATCTTTTTTTTCCCCACAGGTGCTCCAAGCAGAAAGAAAATAGGTCCAGATTTCATTAGAAGTCTATGGTTTTAGCAACTGGAGAGAAAAATAGCTCTCAGAAATGCGAAGAAAAAAAGTTTAGCACAGTGTCAGCCAAGAGAAGAAAATGTTAAAGGCAGAGGACGTGGTACTTTTCAACATCTTTTTCTTTTGACTCAACCACTGCAGAAAAATATTCTTTCTGTGCCCACACACCATCAGAAGTTGTCATTGCATCTCTGAATTGAAAGTCTGACAGCCAGTCTTCCCAGCAATAAAGCAAAGTCCAAAGAATTTATATTTATATATGTAATTTTATAATCGATGTGGTAACACATAGCTGTCATAAGTGATTTGATACATTATTTTTTGACATGGCACTTAATATTGCAACTAGGGCTCAAAAGGAAGAGCACTGGGTATGAGAAAAACATTTTGTATTCACCATTCACTATAGGTTTTTCATCTGGATTCCTCATACTCCTTTTCCATCTTCCAAAGACTTTATATATATATATATATATATATATATATATATATATATATGAAATATACATAAATATATGTATAAATATTTAAACATTTATATATAAATGTATATATATAGAAGTATTTAATATATATCTCAATGTATATTTATAAAAATATATTTTTATATGTTATATATATTTTTCAATATATATTTATAAAAATATATATTCAATATATATAGAAAATATATATTGAAATATTTCAATATATATTTATAAAAAATATATATTGAAATATTTCAATATATATTTATAAAAATATGTATTGAAATATTTCAATATATATTTATAAATAAATATATGTATATAGTCTTGTCTGAATATATTAATTCTTAGTGTTAAACAACTTCTTTATAACTTTTTAATTTTTTTTTCTCTATTTTTATTGTAGAAGAAATTCTGATATGTGGTTGATTTTTTTTCTAACTTGTATGTGACTTTTTTTTTTTGACTGATTAGGTATCTATTGTTTTCATTAACTTTTAATTTCAATCTATTACAAGTAGATGCTGGGGAGGAAAAGCAGCTCTAACCAAACATTTCTGAGAGGAGAGCACCCTTTTCCTATAATTCAGTTTACATTTTTCTTTTCCAATTTAGGGCTATGTTTAGTCTTTTGATCAATCGTATTTTTCCTTAATTATCTACATATTTATAAACATTCATATTTTATTTTTTATCAGGATGAATTGCATTTATATCAAGCTATATCTCTGTCTGAAAGTTGTTTTTCCACTATAGCTATTTATTCCTTAAAGTCCCTAAGATGTAAGATTCCTAAAATTATGCTTTTGGTTGCCGAACATGCCTTCTGAGGTATGAAATCTACCATTATATCATTTTATCTGTTAGTTTCTTTCTTCTCGTGTTTCATGTAACTATTGTTCTTATTAACTTGACCCATGTATTTTGGTGTGACTGTGGGAAATTTCCTCCTGTTTTCAGGTTATATATTCTTCTAGATTGGGTATTTGTCTGCAGTTTGCTTATTACATTTATTTCATTTATGTTTTAGTGTAATCACTACTACCGATTTTTAAATTTAATTTTGCTCATGCTCCAATTGTGCTGTGGAGTTTGAACGTTTCCTTTGATATTTTGCTGGTAACTTCTTGACATATCAGAGACCTGTTTATTTCACTAATAAGGTAACATTCTCCTGACATAATACCTATATTTTGTTAGTTTCACATGACACGGCAGTAGATAGATCAGAAATTCCACTGAAATATCCTTCTTATGAACATAAGACTCTAATTCATTTCTGTGTTTTTTTCCCCAATAATTTGGAATTTCTGTAAATCTCCTGTGGAGATACGATCCAGCTTGGAAACTGTCTTACAATTCCACCTGTAGCCCTGGAAACACAAATTCCATCAAAAAGATTGGCTTGTTAACATGCCTTTCCCACTTGGAAAGACAAAATTGTGTGCAGAGATTCACGCTGTGAACTTTTATACGGGAAGCAACACAGGAACTCAACAGAGAAACTGAAAGAAACCACTGGCACTTTGAAGGTAGCAGCAGGCAGCAGCTTATACCAAAAGCCAGGCAGAAAATTGTGAGTCTCCAGAGTGTGAAAGGGGGAGAGACTCTCTTCATGATATACCCTCCCACTGGGAAGCCGGGCAATCCAGGCCATGGAAAAGTGCCTTAACCCTACCTTGAGCTGATTTAGTGAACTGTGGGAAGTATATGAGAAAGAGTGTTGTTAGGAAGTGCTTTGCATGTACTCCCAGACCTTATCAGAAATGGAGGGAAGCCATTCCTGATCCTCCCTCCTAGGGGACCTTGTGGGAAGTCTGCCAGCTAACCCAGGCAGCAGTCACAGGTTGAGAGAAGCTCCCAACTAAGATTTGTGACATAATCTTGCATGAGGATGAACCTTCTTGGCCAGAACTGACAGGCAAGTGGGAGGTGTGCTATAGCCATAGGTGCAGGGGTAGGGCACCCTTAATTCATGGGTAAACTGAGAGAGGAGTGGCCTGAAAGTTGCAGTTTTTGTCTCCCTATGGAAGGCTTGTGGCCTGGGGTGGTTTTGCCTTCTGAGTGCAGGCAGCCTGGAACTCAGCTAGCTGTTGCTATAGAACATTGCAGGTGTGAGACTTGCCTTGTCAAGTGCATGGGAGTTGGGTGGGGCTTATTGCCACCTGCTCCTCCTCTCCCTGAATGGAATCTTTTGTGCAGCAGAGAGTTGTGTTCCTCCCTGGAATGTTACACCAGTGGCCACGGATAACTGCCCTCTGATCCCCACTGGGGCTGCTGCTTGTGCAGTATGGGGAGCCAGAGCATGAACCTGACTGACTGACCCCCCACCTGCCTTTGCCCCTCCACCTACTCTGGTGGCTTCTCACAATGAACAGCGACTTTAGTGAGCTCCATGGCCCCACTCATTGCCTGAGACGCCGAAGTACTTCCCCTGTATAACATAAGGCAAGCACAAATCCTGCGGCTACTACTGTGGCTACTGCTCTTTTGCAAGTGCCACCTCGTGGCTGAGGACCAAATGGCACAGCCCATACAGCACCTGCAGGCACAATAACGGTGCTCAGGAAGAAGAAAACTTGTGCAACCTCAGCTATTATCATTGGCTACATCACCCCAGCTAGTCAAGAGGTCTTGAGCCTGTCCACACACCCAGTACCTTACAATTACAGCTGGCATTTGAGAAAGCCAGCAAACCAAGGCTATTTATAACCTTAAAATCTTGCAGTCTATATCACTCCCCCTGACACTTCCATCAGAACTGGTGTTGGTACCTGCTGCTGGGAGATGAGAGGACAAGTCAGCTTGGTCCAGCTTCACCCAATACCCATCTGGAGCTAAGAACAGAGCCCAAGCCACTGCACACTCTGCAGACCTGTCTATAGCCTGAGACATCAGAGAGCTCCAGTTGGCTAACAAGTGGCCAGTTCTCCTTAGAATGATGTATTACACCATTTTCACACTGCTGTAAAGAACTATGTGAGACTGGGTAATTTATGAAGGAAAGAGATGTGTGGAATATTTTTTTACAAATTGTCTCTGAAAATTTATGTTGGTTTATGAGGTAATAACATAAAATAAGATATTCTAAAACTGTGATGTGTGGAGAACATTCCAAATCCACTTCTCTAGTTATTTTGAAACATATAATTAAGTTAATGTTGACTAAAGTTGACCTATTATACTACCGAGCAACAGACCTTGTAACTTCTAACTCTATATTTGTACCCATTAACCAACCCCTTTCTTACTATGTTCTCCAGACTCTAGTATCTATCATTTTACTCTCTACCTCCATGAGATCAATTTTTTTAGCATCCACATGAGTGAGAAGATGTGATATTTGTCTTTTTGTGCCTGGCTTACTTCACTTCACTTAGTGTCCTCCAGTTCCATCCATGTTGTCGCAAATGACAGAAGTGCCTTATTTTTAATGGCTGAATAATATTCTGTCATAGATATATACATATTTTTATTTTTTGTGTTCATCATTTTTAGTGTCAATATTAATAACAATTTGTTTTAGAATTTTCATATATTGTTCTTAACCTCTGGAAAAATTCATGCTTTTTTTAAAGTTTCAAGATAGCATGGAGAAATAAAGATATTAGATAATAAATCCAAATAGTATATACAATACTAATAACTGGAAATAAAACTTTGAAATATCACTGAATTTATGTTGCTTATGGTCTGAGTAAAGGCATCTACAGTACTTATTTCTGGGCACATAGTAGTTTCTGTTAATAAGATTATAACCAAGAATAAAATTCTCCAAAAAAAGGGGGGAGAGACAAGTACTTTATTTGTACTCAGTTATTTGGGTTATATTTCAGTGATATTTATAAAATACATACACGGAAAAAGTCACTTTTTAAAGGCATCAGCATTTTGTATGTTGGATTAATATTTTCTCCTTACAAAGGAGAACCCATGAGTAAATCCTTCCAATCTGAAAGTTTCTACCTAGAGCTAAATTTGATCATCAAGGAACCTATCTAATATTAAGAGATAACTTTGCATTCAATCAATTTATTCTATTAGTCAAATCTGTACATACACACTCATACATGCATGTACACCCAAACATATACACACACTTTTTAGAAATACTTGAAACAGGCCCAGAAGGCAATGATAGTGATATAGCTTTGATGAGTGGAGGAACACCAGGGTTCTTTGTCTCTAGTCAAATTGCATAGAACAACATGGACATATGTGGAGTGGTCTTAAGGAGCAGAGAATTTAATAGGCAAGTAAGAAGGAAGAAGCTCCCCCAAACAGAGACATAGGGAGAGGGACTCTGAAGCCAAGAGAGGAAAACCCTGAGTGCTGCAGAAACCAGCCAGTTGTACTAGGAGGCTGGAGGTGGTGGTGTCTGGTTTGCATAGGGCTCAGGGGATTGGTTTGACCAGGCATGTCATTCACGGGTAGCCCATGAAAAACTGGCCCTCCCACACTAGCCTTTTAATATGCAAATACAGGACACCACGATGTTCTACACAAGTGGAGATATGTGGGGGTGGCCATGTTGCCAGGAACCTGTGAGGGCAAGGGCAAGAAGAGGGCGGAAATCGCCATGTTTGGGTGGACCCAGTTTTTAATGGCCGGTATTTGCATATCAAGGATTGCCTGCCTGGCTCTAAGAGCTGCGGGTTTCCTGCTAGACAAGAAACATTTCTGGAGCTGCTTTAAAAGAGACAAAAATCTTCCCAAGGACCCCTTTTCCTCTCTATCTGCCTAAAATAATTTCTTAATAACTCCTATAACAATAGGACAAATACGACTCAATTCTTGAAAAACATGGTGGCATCATTCTGATAAGCCTCAAGCCAGTCCCTAGCTCCTTTCCTTTGCTCAGACTATCACCCAGCATGTCTATAATGCCCAATTGCTCCTTTTCCCTTCCCGTGGTCAACCTTTAGGATCTGCTTAAAGTCACTTCCATGTTATGTCTGTTACTCTCAAACAACACACCCATCCTAACTAGTATGTATTAATTATACAAATAATTTTTACTATCACTAGCATAAAATCTTCATCATACTTCAGAATACTGGAGAAAAATAAGAAAAATTACCCCTTGAAATAAAACAGAAAATGACTTATGCTAGTTTATTTTTTTAATCTTAGGACAATTATCACTCTTTATTAAAATTAAATATTTTTTATATTTAAATTAAATTAATTATATGTTCTATTGACATGTCCTCTCATATTTGCAAACTGATAAGCTCATTCAACTATGTCTATATTGAATATATATACTAAATAATTTCCTAATAATGTATTTATGTCATAAATTGAAATTGTTTATAGTAATGTAAGGTAACAACAACATATAAGTAAACAGAAGTGCTTTCTGCTGTGAATTTAAAACAGTTTATTTATCATTGTACTTCATGCTAACAGATCAAGGTATATACTTGTTTCCATAAAATGTACCCACTTGTATCAAGTGCATTTAGGAAAATGAGAATTTATTATTTAATAATTATGAATAATTTTAAAATTGCACATAAATATAATACAAATAAAAAATACACATTCAGCAAAACTGGCGCATAATTGAATGGTTAATACTAAGTCAATTCAGAGTAAAATGGGTTTCGATCACTGCCTCATAGCATCGTCTTTCCCAGCTTTGGTGTTCTGGCTGCTCATGTCTCCCTTAATGTACTCAGTATGTTCTTTGCCTTTAAATGGGACATGGGAACAAATGGCTCATTTGTCTGTCCCTAGTGTAATACTTAAAGGCAATTTTTTAAAAAAAGAATCTCCAAAATTTCCCAGTGTTGAAGTGTTCTGTAAGAAATCTGACAAATGTAGCTGTGAGGTAAGATGCTCTGGATAGGAATTAAGATCAAAGTCACCTCCAAAGATGTAAGGTTCAGGGTATGTGAAGAGCTGACTAAGGATTTCTTGACATTCTGCTGCATTTTTATCTATTTAACGATCTTGGCATAGTCATAAATCTATCATTACCATCCCTTGACCTGTCCTAAAAATGAAACATTGCTTTTTATGATGTAAAATGTCAATATCACTTTTGAATGCCTAAACCCAGCAGAAAAGGAATCATATGGAACAACCTCTACACAAATTGAAATTCTAGGGTAAATTCTGAAGTATTTCTTTTATATCTGTTTCATTTTATGTGTTATTTGTGTGTATATAGTAACCTGCAACAAATTATACCAATATGTCACATGTTGAGATAATATAGCAGGTGGATAAAAACAATACTGATAAGTTAACTAAGTCTATCCTAAACAAATAACATTTACATGATCTTTAACCTTGACATTTTCAAGTATATTAATATATCTGATCTTAAATTTACAATTCTAATGTCAGAAATATCTGTTTTTATTCAAACAAAACCTCTATTGCTGGCTACAATAGACTATCTTCTAGCTAATAGGTTTCTCCACAGAAGTTTTATATTCACTGATTATTTCTTTTAAAAAAGCTATTATGCTGTCCTAACATTTTTTCATAGTATTGCTTCAACACTGACAAAGAGGTCCAAAGCAACCTACAATGAAATGCTTTATGTGTTAAAATTGTCCTTAAGGATAAACAACACAGATAATTTGACAGGTTTTTATGCAAATGTATTTATAGTACAGTATTAATCCAATAACGTAATGAAGAATTATTTGTCTTAGACATTAAAGTGACTATTTTATCAATAAATTCAATTGTGCATTTTATTAATAACTGTGAATGTGCAAAATTTGGCCTGCTTTTGTGCAGCAAGGTCACCAATGATTTTTGGTGTGTATGTGTTTGTGTGTGAATGTGCACATATACTTGTATGAGTGTGTGTATTGTCTTTTCCTATGCATTTCTAAAGATCTAGTGGTTCAAGAATAAGAAAACTAATACCATATAATCAGTAATACATAAAAATATTAACTATCAACTTTTATAGTCATATGAATGAACATAACTATATCTATATATATAATGATCAAGAATGATATCATGCTTTAGATGGCTGTAACATTTATTTTGCTGTTGACACTCATCTGAGCCATAAATGGGTTCATTTCAGCAAGTCTTTTCCCTCATTCTTCTTCACACAATCCATATTGCCAAACTAATGCCATCTGTTATCACGTGATCATATAGCAATGTTAGTGAGAAATAAGATATCCATCTTTGCAGCAATTAAAAATGCAGTAAAAAAAATTACCCTTAGGATAATATAATAGAAAATATTGTAAATGTTAAGTACATTTTAAATTTTATAAAATTATTTTTTCTACTATCAAGATAATTATCAATGTAATTCTTTTCATTTTGATAGTTAAAATTGAATTTCTTTGAAATCAAAAGCAGTTTGTCACATCTAAAACTATGAGAATGGTGCCTGACACTGTTTTAACAAGCCCTCTGGGGATTCAGATTCACAGCAAAGGTAGAAAACCGCTTCTTTATAATATTATCTTTTCTATTGGAATTGACAAAACATAGTTACATATATTTATGGGGAATAAAGTGAGTTTATGATTTCTGAATACAATGTGGAATAATCAAATCAAGCTAATTAACATATCAATTACCACAATTAGTTATCTTCTTTTGTGTTGAGAGTATATGAAACTTACTCTTAGAAATATACAACAGACTATTATTAACTATATTCACCACACTATGCAAAGAATTAAAAAAAAATACAATTTTTGTCTGACTGAGGCTGTGTACCCTTGACCATTATCTCCCCATTCCTCCCAACTTTCTGGCCTCTAGGAACCACCATTCTACTCTCTGTTGCTATCTAAGTCAGAACATGTGGCATTTGTTTATTTTTGTGCCTGGCTTATAAAGAAGACATATAAATGGCCAATGGATATATGAAAAAATTATCAATATCTCTAATCATTAGGAAAATGCAAATTAAAACCACAATGAGCTATCATCTCATACCTATCAGAATGCTATTGTCAAAAAGATGAAAGATAGCAAATATTGGCCAGGATGTAGAGAAAAGGGAATGCTTGTACACAGTTGATGGGAATGTAAATTAGCATAGCTATTATTGAAAACAGTGTATAGATTCCTCAAAAAACTAAAAATAGGATTACCGTATGATCCAACAATACCAATTCTGGGATTGTTTACTAAATTTACTAAAAAAAAAGATTTTAAATCAGCATTATGAAGAGATATCTGCAATTCCGTGGTCATTGGAGCACTATTCACAATAGCCAAGTAATGGAATCAACTTGCGTCCAATAACAGATGAGTAGATACAGAAAACGTAGCATTTGTACGCAATGGTGGAGTACTATTCAACCTTAAAAAATTGAGTCATTTGCACAACATGGACAGAATATGACATTTTCTTGATTTAGGCTCTCTACAAAGGAGCTATCAAAGTGTGGGCCATGAAATGTCAGGATCAGCATCAACCCAGAGCTTGTTAAAATTACATGTTCTCAGACCACCCTTCGGACCTACTGAATCTGAATCTCTGGGATTGGGGCTTAGGGATCTCTAAAAATTTCCCCAGCTGATCCTTATTCTCTTAAGGCAGACTCTGGGATATGGGTCAAGATGCAAGTGACTTTTTGTGGAAGTTTTGCTAGGAAAAATTAAGAAGGGAATGGAAAGACGGAATAGGGAAGTGGAACACTCAAGGCAAGAGCACAGTTTCAGGTAAAATCTTAGCCTCAGCCTTATCCTAGGAAGACTTCTGGAGTAGGAAATATGCTTTACTGTTAGTCCGTCTAGGCTTTCTTACAAGGTAACACTCTGCGCTCCTACCTGGGTGCTCTCTGCTGTCTGTGAGTTCTTGGTGAAACAGCTACAGAAGCCCAGGAGCAGCCTTCTGAAGAAGGATGTGGGATGAAGCTGCTGGAAATAACATGCTCAGCACTTCAGGTATGAGTGTGCAGGTCTGGTTAAAGGAATCCAAGGGGTACCATGGTGGAGAAAAAGGTGCACTAAGCTTGGAAAGGGAGAAATCCTCAGTGTGCTTATTGCTTGCCTTTTAATGTTGAATAAAGTGTGCATTTGTCTGAGTCTGAGCTCCAGTTTTATACCTCTAACATTGGAATAAAAATATATAATAGTTTTAAAATCGTAAATAAGGTGTTATATAGGAAAGCACTACACAGATAGATTCATGCATTGCAGGTGTGAATAAAATAGTTGAACTGGAAGACAAAATAATTATGTTTCCTTTGGAAGTCTCTAAATGATTTATGTCTATTAACTCAATATAAATTAAGAGCAACAGTTTGAAGTAAGTTGGAAATACTTTTTCAAATACAAAAGAGCTTGGATTAGTCAATTTTTAATCGAAAATAAACCTTAACGATCCATAGTGTAAACCTCCATATATTTATTTGTATCAATAGCATATTTAAATTTTTGTTCTATTTTTAAGTAGTCATTTTAAGAACATGATTAAATGTAGTCATAGAGGTTTTATTTGTATATGTATTTGTATAAATGTATATATACATATATATATATTAAAGTCAATATTGGCATTTTTGAGGAAACCACTAAATATAACAACTCAACATCACAAAACAGTTTTTCTTGTTCTTTATACAATATGTTTTGTTGTTATCTACATGAAAGCATATCATGGCTGGGCACGGTGGCTCATGCCTGTAATCCCAGCACTTTGGGAGGCCAAGGCAGGAGGATCACGAGGTCAGGAGATCAAGATCATCCAGGCTAACACGGTGAAACCCCATCTCTACTAAATATACAAAAAAATTAGCTGGGTGAGGTTGGGGGTGCCTTTAGTCCTAGCTACTTTTGAGGC
The DNA here is from genome assembly GCF_028878055.3 of Symphalangus syndactylus. Taxonomy (NCBI): domain Eukaryota; kingdom Metazoa; phylum Chordata; class Mammalia; order Primates; family Hylobatidae; genus Symphalangus; species Symphalangus syndactylus. Next base: position 84,003,412 of record NC_072438.2, on the reverse strand, counting down.
TGAGGCATGAGAATGGCGTGAACCCGAGAGGCAGAGGTTGCAGTGAGCCGAGATCCCGCCACTGCACTCCAGCCTGGGCGACAGAGACTCTGTCTCAAAAAAAAAAAAAAAAAAAAAGAAAGCACATCGTGAAACATGAACAGTAATTCCAATGTTTCATGAAAATAAATGCATTTTTAGATTCATCAAAGACAATACCACTTCTTTGAGGATGCAAGAAAAATTCCATGTCTCAAAATTTCTATGTGCCTACAATTCTGTAGCTTTTATACCAATATTAAATGTTGTTTTATCTGATTCATGAATTATAAAATACATTGCGTTTTTAGATTTGCTAGAAATAACCTTTTACAAATAATACTGGAAACATGTCAGTTTTGAAGTTGTTCAATAGTTTTAAATATGTTATATTATGACAGATGTCTAAAACAATGCAAAACAAAATAAAACAAAAATCTCAAAGGAAAAACTTGTCACATTCTTGTTCTCCTCTTCCACAAAATGTCAATCTAATATAGTCTATTTAATCAACATTAACATCCTACTGGGCTCGATGCAACACAGTCAGTAAAATAATGCATAGGATATATGCAGAAATGAATAAGCATTACCTTATGGTTTTAAATTTGTTTGGCAATGTAAATAATAATTAATGTGTCATTTTATATCCTATGGTGATAGGATTGAATAATTAAAAGCAGTATGGTTTTTTATTTAGTCTGAAATATTTTATATATTTAGTCAATTCTAAGTGTAATCAGCTGGTAGCACTGTAGAACTAAATTCTAGAAATAGTAGCTAATGGTGGTCTTTGAGTCCCACATTCACATATGTATACAGGCGTTTGTGGCGTCATTATCCATATTGTGGTCCTAAGGACCATTACGAGCACCGTTTTAGGAGTTGTGTACACAGTCATGTGGTCACTTTTGAAAGCTGGTCTCCTTTGGTACTCTAATGAGCAGCCTAACTCAGAGCCATACTTTGAAGACTAAGGATGGAGTGGTGCATGCTGACTCTATCCATACATTATTTAGCATTTCTTATCATAGCACATAAAGTCAGCATGCTTAAAGGAACAAGATCTAAACCTATCCCTTTAGAAATATAGGACTATGAGGATGTATGAAGCTTTTATTATTCTTTGGTACATGTATTTGTTATTCCTCAGTAAGAATGGTAAAATAAGTTCAGGTCTTCAAAGTTAGGACAACATAGATTTCATTTCAAAACAATTCTAATATATGCGGCTAAAGAATGGTCTTCTTTCCGTCTGTCTTGATTATTTTCACATTAAAATATATTTTTATGTGTAGTATTAATTTTATAAAGAATGTACATGTTTTTAAATTTTACAAAAGTATTTAAACCATCAAAATCAAAAATCTCTTTATCTAATACTGTATCTTCTAAGTTAAATTATATTTTAGGGAATGTTATTATTATGAATCAACTATTATTTAAGAAAATCAACCTTTTAAACTTTGGCCTTTATCTTAATTAACAGATGGGCTTTCCCTAATAAACTATTACCTGAGGCCACATTTTATCAAAATTATCCTTTAATTTGAGCTATATTACACATGGAGTATGTTGTCTTCTTCATTTTTCTGTCCAGCTACTTTAGCAGTTTGTACATTTATTATTATATCTCTATTATGGTTAAAAAGTCATGTTTTTCTTCACTAACTTCTGATATATTTATCATCTTAAAAATAAAGAGATATGATCCCTGACCTTAGAAATGTTCTTTTCAAGGCACGAGAGACACATGTGGCTTAAATTTACTCTGTGCTAGGGCCAGGTGCGGTGGCTCATGCCTGTAATCCCGGCACTATGAGAGGCCAAGGAGGGCAGATCACGAGGTCAGGAGATCAAGACCATCCTGGCTAGCATGGTGAAACCCCATCTCTATTAAAAATATAAAAAATTAGCCCAGCATGGTGGCACGTGCCTGTAGTACCAGCTACTCAGGAGGCTGAGGCAGGAGAATTGCTTGAACCCAGGAGGCAGAGGTTGCAGTGAGCTGAGATCACATCACTGCACTCCAGTCTGGGCGACAGAGTGAGAATCTGTCTAAAAAAAAAAAAAAAAATTTACTCTGCACTATTGGGAACTGGCTGAATGCTCATCTTTCCATTGCCTCCTCCTGGGTGTCCAGGAGAATTGCAGCTGGGTTGGTGTTACGTGACTTGTTCTGGCTAATGGAGTATGGTCATTAAGTGTGGTATGCCGTTTTCCATCCTAGATTCTTCCATAAGATACTTGGTTCACTCTTTCTAAATCTATTAATCTGAATGCAGAGAATCTAGTGGAGGATTTTGAGTAGGACCTTACGGAAGTAGAGCCATCAATATTTTAAAAATATTATTTTAAAATTATGAAATTATCATATGGAGTCTACTCATTGAACACCAATCAGGCTATTATATGAGCAAGCAATACAACTTAACGTCCTCTCTTTTTTTCTTTTTCTTTTTGAGACACAGCACACTCTTGTCACCCAGACTGGAGTGCAGTGGCACAGTCTCGGTCCACTGCAACCTCTGCCTCCTGGGTTCAGGCAATTATCTTGCTTCAGCCTCCCAAGTAGCTAGGATACAGGTGTGCACCACCATGCTTGGCTAATGTTTGTATTTTTCTTAGAGATGGGTTTTCGCCATGTTGCTCAGGCTGGTCTCAAACTCCTGACTGCAAGTGATCTGCCCACCTCGGCCTCCCAAAGTGCTGGGATTACAGGTGTGAGCCATCGCGCCCTGTCCAATAAATCTTAACTTCTTAAGTTGCTCACACTTGTGACATTTTGTTGTTACTTTGTTATCATTGAATATAATCTATCCTATCCTGATTAGTGTAAACATATAAATCCAATATTAGGAGTTATTTTGAATGAGAAATTGACTCCCAGTATGACCCCTTTTGGTTTTTTACATTCCAGTCATCCCCATAGATGCCATGGACCACCATTTCAACCAATATCTTGAAAGTATCTTAAGATGAAGGGATCATACACCTAGACAGATTGTTGTAACTGAAGCCAATGGCTAATTTAACCTAAGTACTGCTACATTTTCATGCATCTTTAGTTTGTACATGCTCTCATTTTCTAAATAAGTAATCTTCAAATCTCCATTTGCCTGAAATTTTCAAATCCACACCTTTCCTTTGCCTGCAGAATATTAACTTGACTTGTAATATCCTGACAATTTCAGAATCAGTAAGTATGAATTCCCTCATCCTCCTTCCACCAGAATCTATCCATGTCTGTCTACATCTATGCATACTTTTCCTCCTTGCCTTTGTTAAAAATAAAAGAAGTATATTTGCTTTCTTTTCAATTATAATTGTTTTTTCTGAATTTCATTTCCTTTAAACTTTTGGGTTACTATTCACTTCTCAGAAGATTTTCCCCTTTGTCACTTCCTATTGTCACTTTTTTTGCTGATTTACTATCATTACATGATTAGCATTGAGAACGCGTTAGCTTTTTTTTTTATTAACTTAATCCATCCTACTATAAATGATGGATGTTCAACCTTAATCACTGCCACGCTATTTCCCTATTCATGCCAATCTGATTGCAAAATTGCCCTTAGAAAAAATGTTAATATGAATAATCACCACAGTAATTCATATATTTCATAAGCAGTATTATATATATTTTAATCACTGTACTCCATAAGCAGAATTTCATGATGTTAAACACACACTTGTAATGGCATTTAGGAATACAAAATCCAACTATTTTTAAATTATCTGTCTCTTGACCACTGTTTCAATCTCGTTTTGAAGGTTTCTCTTCATCTTCCTTATTCTGAAGTACTGGGAACCTTCAGGATTCTATTTAAAATCCTCTGTTTTTACTTCTACAGCCTCTTTCTGTGACATCACATTTTTCACAAGGCTGTTTTTCAGTATTTTGCTCTGGTATCACTCACAATTTTATTTGCAATCCAGACTTCTCTTTTAAAATCCAATGCTGCCAGAATATACGCTACACAATGGGAGAGAATTTATACCATCTGCCATCAAGGTAAATGGCCTAGCTACCCAAGCAGGTTGCTTCAGCTGAAAATCTAGTGTCATGGCTAACTTTACTCCTTCCTCCATAATACAGCCAACCAATATTCAAGTCTTGTTAAATCTGCCTCAAGTTTTCAAGTCTTTTACTTTTCCTATATCTATTAGAATCACTATAGTATATTCTCTCTCAGCAGAAATAATATTCTCTTCTTGAATTGATTTCATATCTTTTATCTCTGTAAATGTTTACCAATGGTTGAATGATTCTGAAAAATAGTTAAATATGTTTATTCCATTTTAATATCACAGTCTCAAATTTCAAGTTTTTTTCTACACTACCTAGAAATAGTATTGACTTTCACTAGTAAGCTTAAATATTCTTGTAGATAGCAATTACATAGCTATCTTTCTTCACACTTACTATATCTTTTGGCTTTTATTCCCACACATAAAATTGATGCGGGAAGGAAGGAAGGAAGGAAGGAAGGAAGGAAGGAAGGAAGGAAGGAAGGAAGGAGGGAAGGAAGGAAGGAAGGAAAAGGGAGGGAGGGAGGGAAAAGTCGATCAAACCTCTCTGATCCCTCTATCTGTAAGCCTCTCTGAAGTTGCACTTGTGTTCTCTTTTCCTTTTTTTTTTTTTTTTTTTTTTGAGATGGGATTTCTCTTGTTGCCCAGCCTGGAATGCAATGGTGCGATCTTGGCTCACTGCAACCTCCACCTCCCAGATTCAAGCAATTCTCCTGCCTCAGCCTCTCAAGTAGCTGGGATTACAGGCACCCACCACCACGTCCAGCTATTTTTTTTGTATTTTTAGTAGAGACAGAGATTCGCCATGTTGGCCAGGCTGGTCTTGAATTCCTGACCTCAGGTGATCTGCCCGCCTAGGCATCCCAAAGTGCTGGGATTACAGGCGTGAGCCACTGTGCCTGGCCTCTCCTTTCCTTTTCTTACAATTAAAGAAGTGTCCTTATTCCCACAGACAGAGAACTCCAGTTTTGTGTCCTGGATTACGTACTTTTACCTTTTATAGAAACTTAGCTACTTTCATAATCCTTTTAGTCTTCTGCATCTTGAACCATCCCCTTTAGCATACAAATACACTCAAACCGTTAAAATTCCACATGACTTTTCATCCCCATAAAGCTACTCTTCCATTTCTCAACAAAGTATCTTGGAAAATATCATCTAGGTACTATGTCTATGCCAGCTCAACTGCATTCACTAGCTATACCTTCAGTTTGGTCCTCAGGCATACACTCAGCCAAAATACTCTTGAGTGTCTTTTTCCCTTCCTTCATATCTGCCACCCTCCCACCAGCGTGCAACACTTGATCTCTTTCTCCTGATTGAAATAATCTCCCATTCATCTATCATGACTCAACATTCTTTATTCTTTATGCTCTTCTTCATGGTGCTGTCCTCATTAAAGACCATAAGCCTGATAAAGCTATAGTTATCACCAGGCAAAATGCCTCCTCTACGCTCCAGGCTTATGAACAAAACTACATGCTTTGATAAAGCTCACTGGCCAAAGAGTTACACACATCTGTAATTAGAGAGTGTTATGTTCATTAACTTGTTCCATCAAGAGAAAACAAACATCATGGGAAACCATGGAACTTCTCAAAAAAGGCAACTGATAAGGATGGGATTTGCTGGAGTTTGTCACAGGATGGTTCAAGCAGAGAATGGTCATAATTTGTAAACTGGAGAGTTGCTGAAATAGTTAGCAGTTTTGTCTTTTGAGTCCATTAAGTGTCACACTTAGATCATTTTGTCCCAGGTCTTATTTTGCAAGCGATGGGTCTAACAAAAGAAAAATGATACCACCATGTTTGAGCTTAGTTTGTGATGCACTACATGTCCTGTCTGGAATAGTTTATCTGTCTTGTGAGTCAGAAGACATTTTGCAAGTTGTGATACCTGTTTTAATTTCAGTTTTCCATGTCATAACTCAGTTGCCAGTGGGACTAATTTTCAGCTTATCACTTAAAATCTCTATGTTGCTGTCATAAAAATATTTCACATTTAAATGCTTTTCAAAAGCAAAACATAAACAAAAACACAGAATCTCTCCCTACAAATTTGATATTCCCAGTCGTCTTTCTCCATAAACAACACTACTATACACTGTTATTAAAGACATAACATTTTCTAGTGTTTTGATTCTTTACTTTCTTCATTGTCACAGATAATTTATCAGTGAGTATGTCATTTATAACTCCAAAATATAGCTAAAATTATCCACTTTTCAAATTCATACTGTCCCTACTTATTCTAAGCTTCTATTTCTCATCTTCATGCACAGCAGAGGCTTATAAGCCAGAAAATCAAACATGTCACTTTCAGCCTTAGTGTAGCCCATGCTTTCCTTTTACTAAGAATAAAGCCAACATTTCTGAAATAGACCATGAGGCTCTGATTGCCTGGGCTCTCCTACTTCTGCAATCTCTCTTCGGGCACTCAATTCACCACTGCACTCTGGGTCTATGGTCCTCCTTCCAATTTGAAAATGGTAACTCTAGATTTTTTTCCTTTTAGCTTTATTGAGGTATATAAAAATTGCACCCATTTAATGTGTACATTTTCATGAGTTTGTACATATACATACACTCTTAATACTATCATCACAACCAAAGTACTAATCATACTCATCACCCCTAAACCTTTCCTTGTGTTTTTTTCTTTGGTGATATTGTGTTGTTGTTGTTATTGTTGCTGCTGTTGTTGTTGTTAGGAGCATGCGATATGAGATCTATCCTCCTAACATATTTTTAAGTGTTGAACACCATATTGTTAACTGTAGATACTAAATTGTACAGCAGATCTCTAGAACTTATTCATCTTGCATAATAGAAACTTTACAACAATTAAAAAACTATTCCCCATGGCCCCCTTTCTCGAGCCCTCGGCTACCCACCATTTTATTGTCTGGTTCTATTAGTTTGTCAATTTCAGATACCTCATCAAAGTGGAATCATGCAGCATTTGTCTTTCTGCAACTGGCTTATTTCACTTAGCCTAATGGACTGTAGATTCATTCACATTGCTGCAAATGGCAGGATCTCCTTTTCTAAGGCAGAATAATATTCCATTGTATGTATATGCCATATTTTGTTTATGTAGATTGGAACCCTTACACACGATTAGTGGGAACTTAGAATGGTGTGGCCATGGAAAACAATATGGAGGTTCCTCAAAAAAACTGAAAGTAAAACTACAATATGATCCAAACTTTTAACTAATGACTGAATGTTTCTGTCATTCCCCAGCTTGATCTGCTCTAGAAGCCGTCTTCATACCACCACACAAACCTAGTGACTGGTTACATTGCCTTTCAAGATTTATTCTCAAAAGTAACTTTCTCAGAAATATCTTTTGTAAACAATATTTTTCATTAGTCAAGTTCTACTGGTTACTCCTGAACACTGTGCCTTAATAAGTCATTTCATAACATGTATTCACATAGCAATTACTTATTTGTTAACTTGTGTTCACGTGTGTGGGTGGGGAAGAAGGTTATATTCTCTTTAAATTTTAATGACTCTTTACTAACCACTGTGATCACAGTATTTAGTATAGTTGTTATGGAGTAGGTTTTCAATAAATGTTAGTTGTGTAAATAATAATAGTGATAATTCTATAAGTATAAATTGCCAAATTAATAATACCATAGTAAGAAGTGAATAAACAACATAATTAGGAGGCTACTGTAAGTCCCACTTCCTTAACTAATCATATTTTCATTTTAACAAATTGCCTCACTTTAAATCACTGGATTTCCAAAAGACCACAATTAATTTATTCTATTTTTAATCTGTTTTTCTCTTAGATTTTCTTTAAAAATAATCATTTTAGTCTTTTTACATCTGTTTCTTTAGTTATTTTTGTTTTCTAATATTCCACATGTAATTTAATCAAATTTATAAATATTTGTTTGACATTTTTCTGAATTTTCAAGGGAATTTTAGAAATCCCATTGTAGTCCCTTAAAAATTATTTGTTACCATTTTAATAACAATAAATTATCCTGCTCACTTTTATTATTCTCTGTTCTAGAAAGCTTTTTAAAATTGTTTCCTCTGTAAAGCATTTAAAATATTTTATGCATACAGAAATATGTAATTAATATGAAAATCAATGTAACTACCTACACACATCTAAAAAAATAAAATATTACATTAGAGTTAAAGGCCAGTCTATACCATACTGTACTTAAAACTCTTGCACTTACCAATCCAAGTAACAAAAGGGTTTAATTTATTGTCTACTTGTTAAAAATTATTTTACTGTATGTCATTTGCCCTTACAAATACAAACACACACAAACACACACACGTACACATCAGTCTTCTAGATTTAATCTTTCTCCAGTTGGAAATGAGAAATTGTTGTAGGACTCTCTCCTTAGTTCAGCTAAAAATGGAGTCCTTGTTACAAGGCCTTGAAAAATTAGGCTCACAGACAATTTGAAGGGTGAAGAGGACAGGTTTTATTGTGTGAAAAGGAAAAAGGAAACAGGGACCCTCTGCAAGGCCGGGGTCCTGCTAGCATGCTTCCTGCCTTGCAGGTTGAATCCTAGGTTCCACCCAGGAAGAGGAGAGACCAGACTCCTCTCGCAAGACCTTCTGTGCCTTCACGCCAGTGCTCACTCCTCCCAGTGCATAGGCCTGTTGGAGTTTTGCCAGGAATCCCTTCCCACCTGGCCATCTCAAAATGGTTATAATTGTGGACATTTCAGGTGTCTCTTGGTTTCTTTTCATTCTTTTTATAATTGTCTCATTTTTTCTGGGCCCATCTTTTGAACCAATAACAGGAAATGGTAACCAAGACACACTACTAATATTCAGAGTTCTGAATAAGTGGCCTAAAGACAGGATTCACTAGACATACTAGATTGTTTCCATATAGCAGCAAGCAATATTTTGTCAATTATTTTATTGCTCCATAATATAAGTAAGCATCTTTCCAACTTCTACTGCCTATCCCTGAGACAAATGTCATACATACACATTTGTTGTAGCAAGTCCATGTATACAATTGCTGACTTCTATACCGGGTAGTTAATAATGTGGTAAAAAATGAATCTTATAATAGTAAAAATTTATTTATTTTTATATAATTAGGTTGGAATGCGCTTAGTATGAAAAAACCCACAAATATTTTGAAAAAAATAATTTAATGTACTTACCATAAAAAATTTTGTATATATTAGTCTTTTATAAGAACTAGGCTTTGACAACTGACTTTTTAAAATATATGTTTCATATTTCCCTAATTTCTTCTCTTTCATTGCCTTGTTTAAAGTCCACTTAGTTTATTTGGTTAGCTTCTTCAGCATCAACAATTACACTAATTTTTAGTATTATTTTCTAATTTAAACATGTAAAGTTTTTTCAAGCAATCATATCCAAACATTACTCAGGCATTATATTTTTATTACTCTTAGGATTTTCTGATTCTAATATATTTCTAATTTTAATATTCTTCCACTCATAAATTATCATTGTGTTGAATAATTTTCACTCTAATTTTTCTTGTGTGATTGATACCTAAATTAACCATAATGTGCTAGAGAATATCAGCAATATGGTACCATTTTGTTGAAATACAAAAATCTCTCCCTTGTTTTAAAATTTCATTTTGTGAGCTCATTTTCAGTTGAGCTTAGTAGAACCTGTGAAACTTGACAGTATATTCTTCAGAGAATATTGCATTTTTTTATTACAGGTTCTGAGGTTGCTAGATACCCAGGGCTAATTTCAGTTAATCGTATTTTTCTGAGTTTGGGGATAGCAGTTATTGAAAATGCAGAAATTAGATGTATTAAAGGGTACTTCTATGATTATAAATTTCCCAGGATACCTTTTTGTTATACATTGCTCAGGTGCACAAAGATTTCTTCCTTATCGTCTTGTTTGTTTCTGCAACTTGTTCTTTTTAAGACTGTCTCTTTTTTTTTTTTTTTTTTTTTTTTTTGGTTCTGTGACTGCCTGTGATGGTGTTTCCCATTCAAAATACGAACTTTTTAAAGGTCCATGCCTTCTCTCATTTTCTAGGGTAAGCTTTAAATATGTTACCCTCTAGTGTGCCGAAATAAACAAAATCCTCTAGAGCAGCTCAAATGTATATTTCAGCTTAAAAGTCTGATTTCCATCCCTCTTTTTCAATCTTAGTTGTTGCTTTTACTTTTTCTTGTCAAAAAAAAAACTTAAAAAGCTTTATATTTAATTTGTGTTTTTACTTGTTTTTTTAGTGACAAATTTTTGGTTTTGTGTTTCAGGATACTGGATATCCAGGAATAGAAATTTCCCTATTAATTTTCTACAGTAGAATATTGAAATTACTAAATATCAGAGTCAAAATGTCCTCAAAAATTAATTGGAATAACTTTTCTCTCAGTGCCAGAGCTCATTCTGTAAAACCTCTGTCAGATAATTGTCTGTCATCTGCTTAAATACCATGAGACACATCCTGTATCATGGTGGAATATGAATGTTTCAAAATTTTCCATATATTAAGGCTTAATCTTCTTCTCTTTAAGTTATATCTTTGAGTCTTCTATTATCTTTGTTATATGAAATTCATTTGCATCTGAAGTCAACTTTCATTCTCATAATCCTATTCTTGCAAAACAAATAATATAAACCTACATGACCAACATTTGGAGCACTTAAGAAAAAGAAGCAACACATCGCATAATTTATGATACGTGGTTTTGGACTTACCACCACAACAGCTTTGGGGACCAAGGACAATCATAAAATTGTTGAGTCAAGGAATAGTGAAATATCCAATAATCAATGTTCTGGAATCATGTTTTAGCATTTAAAAACACTTTAAAATAGATGTTACAAAATAACCACCTTTTAAGAAAATCTCAGTTAATAAATACATATGAGTCTTATACATTTTGCAAAGGTAAGCAAACCAAGGCTCAGATGAAGCAGTGAGACACAAACTTCTGAAAATGGATGTTCTCTAAGGAAGACTCCTGCATATAGAAATAGAGAACAGTCAGCAGGAGACTCAGGACTGATCCTAATTGACATTTCCGGCCACACACACACACAAAGCTGACTTCTAGAATAATCTTATGAAAGGCCTGGAAACCCAAAATACTATGCACTTGTTCTGATGACCTGCTCTCAACAATAAGAGAAGGCTACATCATTAGGCTAACGGTGTAAATTAAATGCATTTAAGAATTTATACCGCATGTTCTCACTCATAGGTGGGAATTGAACAATGAGAACTCATGGACACAGGAAGGGGAACATCACACTCCGGGGACTGTTGTGGGGTTGGGGGAGGGGGGAGGGACAGCATTAGGAGATATACCTAATGCTAAATGACGAGTTAATGGGTGCAGGAAATCAACATGGCACATGGATACATATGTAACAAACCTGCACATTGTGCACATGTACCCTAAAACCTAAAGTATAATAAAAAAAAAATAAAAAAATAATAAAAAATAATAAAAAAAATAAATTAAAAAAAAGAATTTATAAAGCAAAGTTAATCCTACATACAATACAAAGTGGAAATAAGATAAACTAAGAGCAAGGAAAACATTTCAGAGGGTCTGGATTCCTGTGATTTTTATTTCTTAAAAAAAATTCAAAGGCGACCTTGCTTTTGGATATTTACAGAGTGTCTGTTGGCTCACATTCAAGTCCAGCTCTTAACTCCCTTAGGATCAATTCACTTCAAAGTAAAATTCAAAGGTGGTGCACAAAGTATTTTAAAACACCTATCAAGATGTCAGTTGAATTTTTCACATGTCTTATAAGATGCTGAGTATGGTGTGGTAAATTTACAATGCTTTTCTTTTTTATTGTCTTGGGGTATTTATTTTTATTGATTTACAAAATACGCATAGAGAACACATTATGCCACTACCAGATGCATACTTAAGTTTCCTCTACCTCCTGGTATGAAAAAATATATCCTGTAGAATGGCAAAAGTATTTTAAAATACATTGTGGGAAAATAAGCTGACATATACACTTTAATGGATTGATATTCCCAGGCCATTTTCTTATTTTGAATTCAGCTCCTAATCAAAGAATATATGTCTTTCGAAATTACCTTCCCTTTATTGATAGCCACAAAACCTGAAATAGTCCTCCAGTCTTTTCTGGTTTACATTTTTGCAAAGGAATGTAGCTTCTTAACAAACAGATAAAATTATCATGCATTAAAATCATGGATTACTATGAAATTTCATCCCCCCCATATCTGCACTTTTACTTTCCGTGGTTTCACAGTTACCCATAGTCATGGCTGTCTGAAAATATTCCACTGAAATTTCCAGAAATAAGCAATTCATGAGTTTTAAATTGCATGCCATTCTGAGTAGTGGGATGGAATCTTGTGTGGTCCTGCTCCGTCAGACCCAGGACATGAAGCATCCTTCGGTCCAGTGTATCCACATCGTCTAACTACCCACCAGTTAGTCACTTGGTAGCTGTCCCACTTATCAGATTGACTGCTGTGGTGACACAGTGTTTGTGTTCAAGCAACATTCATTTTACTTAATAAGGGCCCCAAAACACATGAGTAGAGATGCTGAAATGTTGTTATAATTATTCTATTATTAGTTATTACTGTTAATCTCTTACTGTGCCTAGTTTATAAGTTAAACATTATCATAGGTATGTATATATAGGAAAAATCTTAGTATATATAGGGTTCAGTACTATCTATTGTTTCAGGCATTCATTGGGGATTTTATAATTTATCTCCTGTGGATGAGGGGGGAGCTACATTAGAGCCATTCATATTGAAAATGAAAATGAGACTTCATTATAGCTGTAGCTTTATTTCTTAGCCACTATATGTCTTTGTTCCAATTCTTTCTGTTTTACTTTCAGACTATATCATGAGTTTATCGGTCATTGAATGAACATTTGTTCCTAGATATAATCTGGTCATTAATTTGCTTAATCAATCAGTATGAATTAACTAACAAGTTTTTGATGTTCACATATTAACCATTCTAGATTTCACTGTGAGTTAATGTCTCTAGCAAGATCTTAGTATTAGAAAATTCATAGTCATATGTTTAACTTTTTTATATTTTATTTACTTCTTGGAGATTCACAGTGAATTTTATGACATTATAACAATGATACCTTTTGTCCTGAAGGTATATATCTTTAAAACCTATTTAATCCAATGTTTTCTTAATTTATTTGCAATGGAAAACATACTAAAAACTTAGTCTTCTAATGCTTTTCTATGTTCAACTTGAGAAATGCCTCCACATTGTAATCAAAACCCGTAAAAATTCAGCAAAATAAGCATTAAATTAATATACAAATGAATTATCAGTTAATACATATTTACATTATATTAATATATGTATACATATTTCAACACATTATAACTAAATGAAAGCATTTATACTTGATTGGTGAAAGAGAAATTAATATCAACATAAAATCTATGCCTTTATTAACTTAACAAATGAGCCCTACATTGTAGGTATAGAAATTAACTAGTCTATGAACTATATGAGAAAATCGCATATCTAGAGATCATATCATGAAAAAGAAAGTGGAGTACATTGAGGAACACTGAGAGTCCATTGAGAAGACTACGGCAGTTATACTATATGGACTAAAAGATAGTTTGGTTCCATGAGAAGCTGGAGAGGCAGATGACAATCAGACTTCAGGATTTTGATAATAAGATTAAGGCTTTGGAATTTAATGGAAACTAAAAGGACAATCAAATGATTTTAAGCTAAATATCTTAAGTTATCTAAACTTTTTAATTTTTTTTCTCTAGTTTAAAAAATGAATTTGAAGGGGACAGAAATGAGTGTGGGGGATCTGATTAAGTTACTTTTGCAATAGACTGGACTAGAGAGGATAATAAGGGAGTGGTTTATGGGTGTCGATATGTGGTCTTTATATTTTGAATTTTTAAAATACGTTATACACATACACATATATATATGTTTGCTTATTAGATATATGGGTGTGTGCATGTGTGTGTATATATACATATTCCTCTCAAAAAGAGAGATAAGCCCATGATTTTTTTTTTTTTTTTTTTTTTTTTTGAGACTGAGTCTTGCTCTTTCACCCAGGCCAGAGTAAAGTGGCGCTATCTTGACTCCCTGCAAGCTCCTCTTCCAGGGTTCACACCATTCTCCTGCCTCAGCTTCCCGAGTAGCTGGGACTACAGGTGCCCACCACCATGCCCTGGCTAATTTTTTGTATTTTTAGTAGAGACAGGGTTTCACCGTGTTAGCCAGGATGCTCTTGATCTCCTGACCTTGTGATCCGCCTGCCTCCGCCTCCCAAAGTGCTGGGATTACAGGCATGAGCCACCATGCCCGGCCACACCCATGATTTTTAATTTTCTGTATTAAGCATCAGATCAGTGTCATATACTGAGAAGAGAAATAGTAGATAAGGATGAGGTTTTAGTGAATATTTCATGTCAGTTTCCAGTTTTACTCAAGTCAGTAACAATCAAATAAAATTTTCCAATTGTTCAGTTATACATAACTACATAAAGAATCTTGGAATCATCTTGACTCTAGTTTTTCTCATATAATAAGGCAGAACCACCATTTCAACCTTCATCAATATTAGCATCCTAAAACATATCAGCAACTCCACTGCTCACAGATTGTTTAAAGCACTTCATCTGTTGCTTAATTTATTGCAGTGGCATTCTAACTATTTCTACCTCCTTCTGTGATGCCTTCAATCACAAAGGGCAACTTGAAATATATCTTGTTAAAATGTAAGGCAGTCATTGTAATTCCTCTGCTCAGTAACTTCCAATCTTATTCACAGTAAAAATCAAACCACTTACAATGATGCATAAGGCCCTCCTAATCAGGGCCCTCATTACTCCCTTGATGTTATCATTTTCTTCTGTCTCCTTAGCCTTCTAGTAATGTCCTTCAATAATCACTTGTCTGCCTCTGGGCCTTTGTATTTGTATCTTTTGTACTTGTATATTTTGACCGAATAGGTCTTTCCCAAGGTGACCCCAAAGGTGTTTGTTTCACCTTCTTCAAACTTTTTACACAGAAGTGCCTTCCTTGGCTACTCCATCAAAAATTACAAGCATTCTTAAAACTCTTAATGCTTTCCTCAGTTAATATTGAGCCAATGATAAATTATTAATAAGGACATAACAGCTATTTAGTCTGTTTTATCCTTTGAAATAGTACCTTAACTACATATGAGACAAAATTTTATTTTATATTGTTTTCTTTCTGTTTTGTTCACTGGCTGTTACATCCCCTGTGCACATACTAGGCACTCAATAAATACTTTTTAATGAATGGATGGATGCATGCATGAATATGTTGAGATTGAACTGCCTGCAAGATATCCAAAGAATTTTGTAAAGTGTACCTGTAGATATGGAAGCTTGGAGCTCAGAAGACAATCTTTGATGGAGATATAGCTTTGTCTACTCTAAGTAAGTTAATATTGGTTTGAATTGTAGTATAAAATACAATCATCTAGCAAGGAAGTGTAGAATTAGAAAGACACTCTATAATATCTTCTGTGTAACTTCAATACCTAATGATGTGTAGAAGCATGAAATGATGACATATGGGTCTCCAAACAAGGGTTCAGAAATAAAATAAAATAAAATAAAATCCAGGTTTGTATGATCATGGAAATCAAGGATTGACAGTTAACACACTCACTGACAGTCACTGACAGTCACAAACACTGTCAATGCCCCACTCTTGTAACTTCAGCACACACTTGCACATGACAAAATTTTTTTACTTCAAACACCTATGACTCTTTTCTATGTGACTGTGAAAACTCTTTCAGTATAGAGTAAGCCAGTGATGTGTGTTTGTGTTACAGAGAGGGAGGAGAGACAGGGTGTTAGTTAAAGGCCTGGGAATAGCTCTTATTGAAGGGTGGACAGGGAGTTAGTGGATCAGTCATCCAATGTTTTTGCTCCAGTTGACCACAAGGGCCACTGCATCTTCTATTTTGTCTTCTTTCCCTTTGCTTACTGATTTCCCTAACTCTCCCATACCAGAGTAACATTCTCTGGATTCTCAATACTTTATTTGCACTCAAATTTTCATCTCAGGATTTGTTTCTGTGAAAGCCTGAGCCAAATTTTATATCTTTTAAAAAATCCCTAATTATGGTTAGTTTTGCACTCTACTGAGTGGTCTTCCAGAATAATGGCTCCCGTCATTTCTAAGAGGCAGCACCTGAGAAATGTGTTAAGGATTCAGATGCTAGTGCTAGATGTTTGATTTTCTGAATCGAGCCACTATTGGTGAGATCCAGAAACTCAAAGACATATATACCCACTTCAAATAATGTTTATGTAGGTAATCTATTCTCAGGATTTGTAGACACTGCTGTAAGACCTATTGTCAATGGGGTAAAAAAAATCCTTATTATATTATAAAAATTATTGTATATTATTATATTATAGAAATTATATTTCTATTAAATAGCTTGTGTAGAAAGTAACCATATATGGTTAGAAAAACACTGATCTCAAGAACAGGATTTTAGATTTGACTCCAACAATTTCTGTTCAGTCTTGTATAAATGTATCAATTTAGATTAGGGCTTTATTTTCTAATCCATAAAATGTATAGCATACTTCTGCTAGCTATACATTTCCTGAAGTTATTATTTTAAACTATTTTTATTTTCAATTCTTTTGTTTTGCATTATAATCATAATTAATGGATTCAAGCGACAGAGAAAAGAAAGTAAGTAGTCATCTTTTTTCAGAATACAGTCTTTGTTCTGAAGGTATTTCATATGAATCAAGTTTCAAATCTTCAGATAAATTGTCACCTTGCCAAATGTGCTTTCTGCTCTAAATCGTTCCTGAATTTTGCTATAATTTTTCTTTCTTTTAAAATCTTGACACTAAATTATCAGGAGATATATATATATATATATATATTTATGTAAAATATATACATTTATGTAAAATACATACATTTATGTAAAATATATCATATATAAATATATATAAATTTTGAGTTAAAGTACTATTACAGTATTCAATTCTATCAGTAATTCCAATAGTATGAAAATCACCAATTAAAGTAAGACGTACTGACACCTTCTATTATTATATTTTGATACTTCTATTTGAAACTGATTATTTGGTAGGACATTTTCACTGTTTTCAGTATTAACTGACACTCATGTAGATATTGTGGGCCAAATTTTACATCTACCTTTTGGAATTTTCTGGGGTAGACTTGAGAATTAAACTGTCATAAGGCAGATTAACAGGAGAAAAGCATACGAGTTTATTAAATAGAAGTTTTGCGTGACATGGGAACCCTCATAAAAAAGTGAAGGCCCAAAAAAGTGGCAAAATCTAAATGCTTTTATATTATGTTGAACAAAGAGGGGCAATTTTGGAAAAGTAACTAAATTATGAGGGTTAGGCTAAGAGAAGATAAAAATTATTTAAACAAGGTCTATTTGTGTAAAATTTTCTCAATTTCAGCTACCCATCCTTGATGATTAGAATGTTGCATTCCTTCTGGTATACAAGGAACATCTTCCATATGGGGGTTTTATCTTCCGCTTTGAGAAAAAAATAATAACTGTGTGTGTGATAGGATGAAGGTGTCAGAACATTCTTCTTGCACCTGCTGGTTGCTATCTTTTCAAACTGCATTTGGCTCAAAACAATCCTTATGACAAAGGAGTGTATTTTGGGGTGGCATATTCTGTCACCTGTCAATATCAAAGTGGTTTTTGAGTTTGTGCTCATCTTCTTTTCTTATTCTGTTCCTTGTAAGGTAAGACTAAATATAATGGAATTTGCCATCACATGTCTCTTACATGTAGTGAGTTTTAACAGGGCATTCCAGGAAATGCCATATGGTCTTTTAGCTTGGAAATTATTTTAGAAAATGATAAAATCTTTAGTGTGAAATTCTTTCCCAGATATGTATCGCTAAAATTATCATTACAGGTGCTCTAGGTAATGTGTTTGCTTATTAGATAAGAAGTATATAATTTATATTACATGTAAAAGATTTTAAAATGTTGAATATAATTTGTTACAGAAATTATTATTTAATCACAATTATTATATATGACAAAGATAGATTTTTATGATGATTCAAGACCAGTTAAAGAAAACAGATATACATTTCTTTATTTAAAAACATAATTTTTTTTTAGAATTAGAAATTTTGAAAGGTGAGCCTCCTTACCATCTATATTATGTAAAAATTAGAATAAATAGGCTGGGCACGGTGGCTCATGCCTGTAATCCCAGCAGTTTGGGAGGCCGAAGCAGGTGGATCATGAGGTCAGGAGATTGAGACCATCCTGGCTAACATGGTGAAACCCCCGCTCTACTAAAAATACAAAAAATTAGCCGGGCATGGTGGCAGGCGCCTGTAGTCCCAGCTACTCAGGAGGCTGAGGCAGGAGAATGGTGTGAACTCGGGAGGCGGAGCTTGCAGTGAGCCAAGATCGAGCCACTGCACTCCAGCCCTGGAGACAGAGCGAGACTCCGTCTAAACAACAACAACAACAAAAAAAGAATAAATATTTGAAGAAATTGAATAATTTATTTAAAAGTAGTTTTCTCCATGTTTTCATATGTACAGGGATTTACATTCTTAATGTAATATCCTTTTGTAAAAAGAAAAATATGTAGCCCAAAAAAGCATCCAACAAAACGGTTAGAAAATATAATCTTTAGTACTCATGGCTTATTTATTTCTCAATTTCTCAGTTCATTTTGTATTGTTTCGAAATGCCATGTAATTGTATGCTAATTTTAATTATTCAGCAGTGTAACTTTTAACTCCCATGGTGAAAAAAAAGAGAGCAAATTTACAAAGGACAAGCATACATTTGTGAGTCTCTCAGGCTGCCTCTCATATTTTGTACAAACAAGGAAAGAGTAGTTTCAGTTTTACCAAGTTTTCTGTGCTTTTTTGACCTTAAGCATATCATGTAAAGTCAGAATCTTCTAATTCACACTTTCTTTTGCCATCAGCCCACTCATCATACCATGTCCCTCCAGCTAAGTGGAGTATTAAAGACCTCATTTCTTGAGAATCATGGACTGTTACAAAAATGGGAAAACTAAGGTCTGAGGAGGCTGAGTTGCTTACTCAGTGCTACAAAGCATATCGATTTTCAGATTTAAAGTAAGGACTGGGACTATGCATTCCCTTTCTGTTATCATCTTAATGATACCAGTAACATATGAATAGTTTGAGATTTGAAAAAGCCCTTTGGAGATTCTATTGAAGTCTTAATATTAGTATGAGTTCATATTTGTGCTCAGTAATTAGATTCATGGTGAGCTTTAGAAAACATATATTTTAGCATTATTTCCAAGGAAGACGCCTAAAAGAATGGTATCTCAATAAGAACACAGTAAGCTTGGATTTTGTTCTCAACTATTTTCATATTAGTTAAATGAACTTTGTAATTTTTTTTTTTTTTTTTTTTTTTTTTTTTTTTTTTTTTGAGACGGAGTCTTGCTCTGTCTCCAGGCTGGAGTGCAGGGGCACAATCTCAGCTCACTGCAACCTCCAACTCCCTGGTTCAAGCGATTCTCCTGCCTCAATCTCCCGAGTAGCTGCGATTACGGGCACGTGCCACCACGCCCAGCTAATTTTTTTTTTTTATTTTTAGTAGAAACGGGGTTTCCTCATGTTGGCCAGGATGGTCTCGATCTCCTGACCTCGTGATCGCCCCACCTCAGCCTCCCAAAGTGCTGGGATCACAGGCATGACCCACCGCGCCCGACCGAACTTTGTAATTTAATAATATTCCACCTATACCACAAACTGGCTGTGCATATCAAGACAAAATATGCTTAAAAATTCACTAGAAATTTTGAATTATCTATTTATTTGTTTATACTGACGTTTTTTACACATTTTTCTTTGTAGTTCCTTGTAGCCTTTTGTTTGGTCTAAATACTTGCTAAGATGGTAACAAACTAAAGTTTCATTCCATTGTTTAAATTACTGAATTTCTTAATATCAGAAGAGCTTCAGCTATATGTGTCAATAGAAAGTAGACAGTTCCACAAGCAAAAAAATATATATATACACATATACTTTGTATCTTTTATTATGTCGTGCATAAAATATAGCTCACGACCTATAACTTAGGAAGAGTTCAAATATGTTATTAATTATATTATTAACCAGAGGAGGAAGAAGGTAAGAACAGTGATCAGAAATAATTTTATGGAGCATACATTAGGACACAACAACTCTGAAAGCAAAGAGCTTCAGAAGGCTAGCTCGATGTCCCCAAGTATGGCTGGGGATAGCAACTGCAATGCAGTTAAACAGCAGAGGAATAAATGTTTTTCAAAGCACTGTTCCTGCAAATGAGTGACAGTGTTAAAATATAGAGTATTTTGAGATCCTCAATAAAGAGACTGAGTGTGATTCCAAGATTAATTTAGAGTAGCATAATAGAGCAGATTCTTTGTGATGGGTATGAAATTCATAGCTTGGCTAAGGAAACAGGAGGAGGAATGAAAAAGAAGGAATTGAATTCTCTACCATATATAAGAATAAATAATTTTTAAAAAATAAGATGACAATGGTTATTAAAAAAAACGAAATTCATTCTCTTTTACTGTATTAATTACTAGGAGAATTTTTGAGCAGCAACGAAAGACCTTACATAGTCAAGAAACCTGAAAATGCTCTCTAAGACAAATTTAATGAATTTCTGAAAATATAAAGCTTTTGCTGCCATGTTTGGTCACAACACTTTGATTTAAACTTGGGTGTCCCCTATAGCCAAAATATGAATCAGACTGTCCACCATGAGCTTAAGAGAGGGACTAAAAGAAACAGTTTCATTTCAGCTCTCCAAGAGAGGTTGGTTTGCATCTTGCTACCTTAGTATTGGTCCAATGAAGGGCCGGGAGAATCAAGAGAGCTTTACTGCTTTCTAGCTGCCCCAGGGAAAATATGATGAAAAACGTCATACTCAGAGCTGCTCAATCAACAATCTGTCAAATTACCAATAGGCTAGAGATTACATTAATCTACATTGACCTGGCAAAGAAGCAATAGAATATCAAGTATATCCTATCTAAGGAATTATTATCATTATTATGAACCTCACTGTTTGTACTTAACAAATTACATTCTTTGAGTCAGTCTTATGAAAAACACTCGCTACTTAAATTGCTTCTAAATGTAGCAATTTAATAGCATTGGATTCTAATTACTGCTCATCTGTAATCCAACACATCACATTTTTAAAAATTCCCTAAAAAAATTTAGTCATATGCACATATATGTATTTGTAAAAATAAAATTAAGGAATAGCTTATGATCAATTTTGTGCATCCTATATGGTTAGAAAAGGCTGGGATACACATTGATTATTGACAAATTTGCAAATATAGAAAACCAAAGTGTTTTTTCTCCTCACATAATAACCATATATTTTTAATAGATTATAATCTTTTAGCCTGGTATTATAGATTTTTATTTAAAATTTCTATGGATAATATGTGGAAGTAGATGCACATAAAGAATAATTACATTAGGATTAAGATGGTGAACAGAGCCAGGACATTAGGATTAAGATGGTGTGCATCGCTTCCTCAGACACACAGATGCAAGCTAGTCCTGGCAACCTGTATGACTCAGCAGAGGCAGCCATAATCCCCCTGAAAATATAGCTCCTTTGGACTGGGAAACACACCCTCATCCCCCACAGCAGCCATAGTAAGCCTTGCCCAAGGAAAGGCTGTGTTCAGACACACCTATCCCTGCTCCCACCTGGTGGTCTTTTCTACCAGCCCTGGTAGCCAACTACAAAGGTCATAGTCTCTCGGGAGCTTCATGGCCCTGCCCACTGCCTGAGAAACTTGAACACTGGGATACAGCAAAAGTGATGATAAGAAGAAAGTTCATAGCATTAAATGAATACATCTAAAAGTCTGAAAGAGCACAAACAGACAATCTAAGATCTAATCCACACTTCAGGGAATTGGAGAAACAAGAACAATCCAAACCCAAACCCAGCAAAAGAAAAGAAATAGCCAAGATAAGAGAATAACTAAATGAAATTGAAATAAACAAACAAAAAGCAATACAAAAGATAAATGAAACAAAAAGTGGGTTAACTGAAAAGATGAATAAAGCTGATAGACCATTAGAGAGAGTAACCAAGAAGACAGAAGATCCAAATAAGCTCAATTAGAAATGAAATGGGAGATATTACAACTGTTGCCACAGAAATGCAAAAGATTATTCAAGGCTACTGTGAACACCTTTATGTGCATAAACTAGAAAACCTAGAGGAGATGGATAAATTCCTGGAAGACAGATAAAACCAGGAAAATATAGAATCTCTGAACAGACCATTAACAAGCAGCAAGATTAAATGATAATTTAAAAAATTGTCAACAACAAAAAAAGTCCAGGACCAGATAGGTTCACAGCTGAATTCCATCAGACATTTAAAGAAGAATTGATACCAATCCTATTGACATTATTCCTCAAGACAGAGAAAGAGGGAATTCTCCCTAAATCATTCTGTGAAACCGGTATCACCCTAATACGAAAACCAGGGCTTAAAAAATAGAAAACTACAGACCAATATCCTTAATGAACATAGAAGTAAAAATCATCAAGAGAATAGTAACTGAAGCCAACAGCATACCAAAAACATAATTCACAATGATCAAGTGGGTTTCATATCAGGGATGCAGGGATGGTTTAACATAAGTAAGTCAATGTGGTGTGCCACATAAACAAAAGTAAAAACAAAAATCACATGATCAACCCAATAGGTGCAGAAAAAGCATTTGACATAATCCAGCATCTCTTAAGGATTAAAACCCATAGCAAATGGGCATAGAAGGGACATACCTTAAGGAAATAAAAGCCATCTATGACAGACTCAAAGCCCACATTATACTGAATGAGGAAATGTTAAAAGCATTCCCATTAAGAACTGGAATAAGACAAGGACACCCACTTTCACCACTTCTATTCAACATAGTACTGGAAGTCCTAGCCAGAGCAATCAGACAAGAGAAAAAAAAAGCGTATCTAAAGAGAAAATTAAACTGTCACTGTTTGATGATGATATAATCATATACCAAGAAAACTCTAAAAATTCATCCAAAAAGCTTCTAGAACTGGTAAATAAATTCAGCAAAGTTTCAGGATACAATATATACACAAATCGATAGCTCTGCTATACGCAAATAGAGGCATAGCTGAGAATCAAATCAAGAACTCAACTTCTTTCACAATAGCTGCAAATAAAATAAAATACAGAAATATGCTTAACCAGGGACATGAAAGACCTTTACAAGGAAAACTATGAAACACTGCTAAAAGAAATCATAGACGAAACAAACAAATGAAAACACACCCTATGCTTATGGATGGGTAGAATCAATATTGTGAAAATGACCATACTGCCAAAAGCAATCTACAAATTCCATTCAGTTCCCATAAATACCACCATCATTCTCCACAGAACTAAAAAAAAAAAAAAAAAAAATCCTAAAATTTATATGGAACCAAAAAAAGAGCCTGCATAGCTAAAGCAATACGAAGCAAAAAGAACAACTCTGGAGGCATTATATTACCTGACTTCAAACTATACTATAAGGCCATAGTCACCAAAACAGCATGGTACTGGTATAAAAATAGGTACATAGACCAATGGAACAAAAATCCAGAAATAAAGCCAACTACTTAACAGTCGGCAAAGCAAACAAAGACATAAAGTGGGGAAAGCACACCCTATTCAAAAAATGGTGCTGGGATAATTGGAAAGCCACATGTAGAAGAATGAAACTGGATCCTCATCTCTCACTTTATACAAAAATTAACTCAAGATGGATCAAAGACTTAAATCTAAGACCTGAAACCATAAAGATTCTAGAAGATAACATTGGAAAAAATTTTTGAGACATTGGCTTAGCCAAAGGCTTCATGACCAAGAGCCCAAAAGCAAATGCAACAAAAACAAATATAAATAGACAAGACTTAATTAAACTTAAAAGTTTCTGCACAGCAAAATAAATAATCAGCACAGTTAACAGATGACCCATAGAGTGGGAGAACATCTTCACAATCTATACATCTGACAAAGGAATGATATTCAGAATCTACAAAATCAGCAAAAAACTCCAAACAATCCCATTAAAAAGTGAGCTAAGGACATGAATAGATAATTCTCAAAAGAAGATATACAAATGGCCAACAAACATATGGAAAAATGCTCAACATCACTAATTATCAGGGAAATGCAAATCAAAACTACAATGCAACACCACCTCACTCTTGCAAGAATGGCCATAATCAAAAAAATAATAGATGTTCACATGGATGAGGTGAAAAGGGAACACTTTTACACTGTTGGTGAGAACGCAAACTTGTACAACCACTATGGAAAACAGTGTGGATATTCCTTAAAGAACTAATAGTAGAGATATACTGTTTGATCCAAAAATCCCACTACTGGGTATCCACCGAGAGGAAAAAAAGTCATTATACAAAAAAGATACTTGTACACTCATGTTTATAGCAGCACAATTTGTAATTGCAAAACTATGGAACCAGTCCAAATGCCCATCAATCAACAAGTGGATAAAGAAAATGTTGTATATATATATATATATATATATATATATATATATATATATATATACCACGCAATACCACTCAGCCACAAAAAAGGATTGAAATAATGGCATTCACAGCAACCTGAATGGAATTGGAGACTATTTAATTCTAAGTGAAGTAGCTCAGGAGTGGAAAACCAAACATTTTATGTTCTCACATGTGGGGGCTAAGATATGCGGACATAAAGGCATAGGAATGATCCAGTGGGCCTTGGAGACTCTGGGGGAAAGAATTGGGGGTGGCGAGGGATAAAAGATGACACATCGGGTATAGTGTATGCTGCTCGGATGATGAGTGCACCAGAATCTCAGAAATTGCCAGTAAAAAACCTATTCACGTAACTAAACACCACCTGTTCCCTAAAAATCTATTGAAATAAAAAAAATTAAAACTTAAAATACATTTTAAAAAGAAAATTTAAATTAATAATATAAAATTATTTTATTAAATTTGTCTTTTGTAATAAAGTAATTCTAAATATGTTTAAAATTAACTTTGTTATAACATTTAGAAGCAGTTTAGCTAAACTGCTAAGAGAAAATGCTCCGGCCTGAGACTTCACTTTGAAAACTTTGCCTTTGTGGCCAAGCAGCTTGTATTTGTAAAATATGAGATAAGATACGTATCACAAGTACTTCAAAAGTTAAGATGATCTAGATACAGAATATACTAGTGACACACTATATTTATGAACAGATACTAATTATATGAGATATCTGAAAATTAACTCATGTTACTGTAGTGAGGGAGCTTATTCTTGCAACTGTCTTTCACAGTAGATGCTGAAGGACCTACTGTGGGACCCACCTTTCACAGTAATCGCTGTTGCCAATGACCCTTGAAAATGCTTGACCCTGGAACTGTTCCTCCTTCTTGTTAAACCTAATTAGACCAACTAGCTTGTGTTAAGACCATAGCCCAGGTCTCACAGACCCTTTTCTCTGAGGATAACCCAAGTTATGTATACCTTATGAAATTAAAACAATTAACAGTAAACTTTAACTGATCTACCTTATGAAATTAAAACAATTAACAGTAAATTTTAACTGATCTTCTTCAGTTTGACATAGACAACTCTTGGGCTTTCTGCTCCCAAGAACTGTCATCTTAAGTTATTCTTATGCTGCAGTATTTTTAATAAAGGCTTAAGCTGGTACATTGTGTCTTTGTTTTCACTGGTTTCAAAGAACATCTTTATTTCTGACTTCATTTCAGTATTTACCCTGTAGTCATTCAGGAGCAGGTTGCTCAGTTTCCATGTAGTTGTGTGGTTTTGAGTGAGTTTCTTAATCCTGAGTTCCAATTTGATTGCACTGTGGTCTGAGAGATGGTTTGTTATTATTTCCGTTATTTTGCATTTGCTAAGGAGTGTTTTACTTCCAATTATGTGGTCAATTTTAGAATAAGTGTGATGTGGTGCTGAGAAGAATGTATATTCTGTTGATTTGGGGTGGAGAGTTCTGTAGATGTCTATTAAGTCCACATGTTCCGAGCTGAGTTCAAGTCCTGGATATCCTTGTTAATTTTCTGTCTCATTGATCTGTCTAATATTGACAGAGGGGTGTTAAAGTCTCCCACTATTATTGTATGGGAGCCTAAGTCTCTTTGTAGGTCTCTAAGAACTTGCTTTATAAATCTGGGTGCTCCTGTATTGGGTGCATATATATTTAGGATAGTTAGTTCTTCTTGTTGCATTGCTCCCATTACCATTATGTAATGCCCTTCTTTGTCTCTTTTGATCTTTGTTGGTTTAAAGTCTGTTTTATTGGTTTATCAGATACTACAATTGCAACCCTGCTTTATTTATTTATTTATTTATTTTTGCTTTCCATTTGCTTGGTAAATATTCCTCTATGTCTTTATTTTGAGACTATGTGTGTCTTTGCATGTGAGATGGGCCTCCTGAATACAGCACACTGATGGGTCTTGACTCTTTATCCAATTTGACAGTCTGTGCCTTTTAATTGGGTCATTTAGCCCATTTACATTTAAGGTTAATATTGTTATGTGTGAATTTGATCCTGCCATTATGATGCTAGCTGGTTTTTTTGCCCTTTAGGTTATGCAGTTTCTTCATAGCATTGATGGGCTTTAGAATTTGGTATGTTTTTGCAGTGGCTGGTATCTGTTTTTCCTTTCCATGTTTAGTGATTCCTTCAGGAGCTCTTGTAGGGCAGGCCTGGTGGTGACAAAATCTCTCAGCATTTCCTTGTCTGTAAAGGACTTCATTTCTCCTTTGCTTATGAAGGTTAATTTGGCTGGATATGAAATTCTGGGTTAAAAATTCTTTTCTTTAAGAATGTTGAATATTGGCACACACTCTCTTCTGGCTTGTAGTGGATCTCTCTGCTGAGAGATCCACTGTTAGTCTGATGGGCTTCCCTTTGTGGGTAACTCAACCTTTCTCTCTAGCTGCCCTTAACATTTTTTCCTTCGTTTCAACCTTGGTGAATTTGAAGATTATGTGTCTTGGGATTGCTCTTCTTGAGGAGTATCTTGGTGTTCTCTGTATTTCCTGAGTTTGAATGTTTTCCTGCCTTGCTAGGCTAGGGACGTTCTCTTGGATAATATCCTGAAGAATGTTTTCCCACTTGGTTCCATTCTCTCCATCATTTTCAAGTACACCAATCTA
Organism: Symphalangus syndactylus; assembly: GCF_028878055.3. Taxonomy (NCBI): domain Eukaryota; kingdom Metazoa; phylum Chordata; class Mammalia; order Primates; family Hylobatidae; genus Symphalangus; species Symphalangus syndactylus. Next base: position 83,976,104 of record NC_072438.2, on the reverse strand, counting down.
ACGTAGATTTGGTCTTTTCACATTGTCCTATATTTCTTGGAGACTGTTCATTTCTTTTCACTCTTTTTTCTCTCATCTTGTCTTCGTACTTTATTTCATTGAGTTGATCTTCAATCTCTGATATCCTTTCTTCTGCTTGATCAATTTGGCTATTGATAATTGTGTATGCTTCACGAAGTTCTCATGCTGTATTTTTCAGCTCCGTCAGGTCATTTATGTTCTTCTCTAAACTGGTTATTCTAGTTAGCAATTCCTCTAACCTTTTTTCAAGTTTCTCAGCTTCCTTGCCTTGGGTTAGAACATGCTCCTTTAGCTCAGAGGAGTTTGTTATTACCCATCTTCTGAAGCCTACTTCTATCAATTCATCAAACTCATTCTCCGTCCAGTTTTGTTCCCTTGCTGGCGAGGAGTTATGATCCTTTGGAGGAGAAGAGGCATTCTGGTTTTTGAAATTTTCAGCCTTTTTGCACTGGTTTCTTCCCATCTTGGTGGAATTATCTACCTTTGGTCTTTGAAGGCGGTGACTTTTCGATAGGATCTCTGAGTGAACGTCCTTTTAGTTGATGTTGATACTATTTCTTTTTGTTTGTTAGTTTTCCTTCTAATAGTCAGTTCCCTCTGCTTCAGGACTGCTGGAATTTGCTGGAGGTCCACTCCAGACACTGTTTGTCTGGGTATCACCAGCAGAGGCTGCAGACCAGCAAAGATTGCTGCCTGTTCCTTCCTCTGGAAGCTTCATCCCAGAGGGGCACCCGCCACATGCCAGCCAGAGCTTTCCTGTGTGAAGTGTCTGTCGGCCCCTACTGGGAGATGTCTCCTAGTCAGGGTATCCAGGGTTCAGGAACCTATTTGAGGAGGCAGTCTGTCCCTTATCAGAGCTTGAACGCTGTGCTGATAGATCTGCTGCTCTCTTCAGAGCTGCCAGGTAGGGATGTTAAATCTGCCAAAGCTGCACCCACAACCACCCCTTCCCCAAGGTGTTCTGTCCCAAGGAGGTGTGGGTTTTATCTATAAGTCCCTGACTAGGGCTGCTGCCTTTTTTTCAGAGATGCCCTGCCCAGAGAGGAGGCAGTCTGGCTGCAGCAGCCTTGCTAAGCTGGTGTGGGCTCCCCGTAGTTCAAACTTCTCAGCAGCTTTGTTTACACCTTGAAGGTGAAACCACCTACTCAAGCCTCAGCAATAGTGGACGCCCCTCCCCCACCAAGCTTGAGTGTCCCAGGTCGAGCTCAGACGGCTGTGCTGGCACCTAGAATTTCAAGCCAGTGGATCTTAGCTTGCTGGGCTCTGTATGGGTGGGATCCGCTGAGCTAGACCACTTGGCTCCCTGGCTTCAGCCCCTTTTCCAGAGGAGTGAATGGTTCTGTCTCGCTGGCATTCCAGGTGCCACTGGGGTACGAAAAAAAACTCCTATGGCTAGCTCTGTGTCTGCCCAATGGCCACCCAGTTTTGTGCTGGAGACTCAGGGCCCTGGTGGTATAGGAACCAGAAAAAGTCTCCTGGTCTGTGGGTTGCGAAGACCATGGGAAAAAAAAAAAAAAAAAAGAAGTGTCCTATATCTGGAAGCAAAATGATTGTATGTGCCATGATAAAAACATACAAAAGTATAAAACTCACTGCTAGAGCAAATATACAAATAATAAAGAGAAAGGAATCAAACATTACCACTACTAAAAACCATCAAACCATAAAGATAAAGAATAAAAGACAAAGAAATGAAGAATATATAAAACAATCAGAACACAATTAACAAAATAACAGGAGTAATTCTCTACCTATCAATAACAACCTGGAGTACAAATGGTGTAAATTCCCCAATTAAAAGATACATCCTGGCTGAATGAATTTTTTTTAAAAAAAGCAAAATACAATTTTATGCCACCTATGAAAAACTGACTTCACCTGTGGAGACACAGAATAAAATTGGAGAAATGAGAAAAATGAGATTTTACACAAATGCAATTTGAAAGCATACAGGAGTAACAATATTTATATCAGACAAAATAGACTGTATTGGGAAAACATAAAGAGACAAGGTTATTACATAATAATAAGGGGATCAAATCTGTAAGAGGATAAAACAATTATAAACATATATGCACACAATAATGGGGGACATCAGTATAATATATGAAGCAAATATTAGAGGTAAAAAGAGAGATACAATAATACAATAGCAGCTGGGGAGTACAGCACTTTATTTTCAACACTGGAAAGATCAACGTAGAAAAAAAAATTAACATAGAACCATCAGACTTAAATTACTTTAAAGACCAATGTGACCAATGCAAGAGTAACCCAAAAGCATGATATTGGTATAAAAAGAGATATGTAGACAAATGAAACATTTCATTCAGTAGGTACAGCATACACATTTTTTCTCATCAGCATGTAGAATATTCTCCAAGAAAGACCATATGCCAGGGCACAAAACCAATCTGAATGAAAATTTTAAAATATGAAAATTATATGAAGTATCTTCTCAGATCACAATAAAATAAAACTAGAAATCAGTAACAAGAGGAGCTTTGAAAACCATACAAATACATAAAAATTAAACAATATGCTCCTAAACAACCAATGGATCAATAAAAAATTAAGAAGAAAATTCAAAAATGAGGCATAGAAAAAAAAATATCTTGACACAGAAAAACAAATTTACAGCTAACATCATACTGAATAAGAGACAGATGAAAACCTTTTCTCTAATAACTGGAACAAGACAAGGACGCCCACTTTCACCAATTTTATTCTACATTTTACTCTAAGTTCGAGACACGGGAATTAATGAGAGAAACCAAGAGAAACAATTAATGGGCATTCATATTGGTAAAGAGGAAGTCAAATTGTCTTTGAAAACAACATGATCTTGTAGATAGAAAAACCTAACGACTCGGCGAAAAAAACTCTTAGAACTGACAAACAAATTCAGTAATTTTGTAGAATACAAAATCGATATACAAAACCAACGATGTTTCTATCCACCAATAACAAACTGAGGAATAAATCAAGAAACTGTGAAGGGAAAATATCTTGGGACCCCAAAATTACTAAGCTAAAGGGAAAATTCATCCTGGGAACTACTTAGGGCAAACCTGCCTCGAATTCTATTCAGTTATCCCTCTGCTCACTGAGATAAATGTACACCCGATTGCCTCCTTTGGAAAGGCTGATCAGAAACTCAGAAGAATGCCACCATTTGTCTCTCACCTGTCTGTGACCTGGAAGCTCCCTGCCAGCTTTGAGTCTTCCTGTCTATGCTTCGAGTTGTCCTGTCTTTCCAGACCAAACCAATGGAATTCTTACATATATTGATTGATGTCTCATGTCTTCCTAAAACGTATAAAACCAAGCTGTGCCCCAACCATCTTGGGCACATGTCGTCAGGACTTCCTCAGGCTGTGTCACAGGTGCATGTCCTCAACCTTGGCAAAATAAACATTTTAAATTAACTGAGACCTGCCTCAGATTTTCTGGGTCCACAAAAGCAAGACCATTTTCTATAGTTACAAAGAAGTAAAACATATAGGAATAAATTTAATTAAGAAGGTAAAATATCTCTACCATGAAAACTACAAAACACTGATGAAAGAAATTGTAAATGGAATAAACAAATGGAAAGGCATCTCATGTTCCTGAATTGGAAGACTTAATATTGCTAAAATAGCCATGCTACTGAGAGTAATCTATAAATCCAATGCAATTCCTACCAGAATACCAATAACATTCCCTATAGAAATAGAGAAAACAATCTTAAAATTCATTCGGAACCACAAAAGACCCTGAATAGCCAAAGCAATACTGAGGGGAAAAAAAAAAAAGTCTGGATCAATCACCCTACCTGACCTAACTTTAGAATATACTACAAAGCAAGAGTTACCCAAAAGCATGATATTGGTATAAAAACAGATATGTAGACAAATGAAACAAAATTGAAAACCCAGAAGAATATCATGTACAGTCAACTGCTTTTTTATAAAAGTGCTAAGGACACACAATGGGGAAAAGACACCCAACTGGTGCTGAGAAAACTGGATATCCATATGCAGGAGAATGAAACTAGAGGCCTATCTCTCACCAAATAAAAAAAATCAACTCAAAACGGATAAGAATGGAAACTATGAAACTACAAGATGAAAACAGAAGGGAAATGTTTAGGACAATGCTTGAGGAAAATATTTTTATGAGTGAGACTACAGAAGCACAGGCAACGAAAACAAAAATAGACAAATGGACTGTATCAAACTAAAAGCTTCTGCACGACAAAGGAAATGATCAACAGAGTGAAGAGACAACCTATAGAATGGGAGAAAATACTTGCAAATTATTAAGTTTTCAAGGCACTAATATCCAGAGAAACTAGTGGAACTCAAATAACGCAATAGGAAACAAACTAATATCTGATTAAATAAATAAGCAAATAATCTGGATACATATTTATTAAAAGAAGACATACAAATGGCCAACAAGTAAATGAAAAAATGTTCACCATCACTAATCAGGAGGGAAATGTAAATCAAAATTACAATGAGATTATCATCTCACCCCAGGTAGAATGGCTATTATCAAAAAGACAAAAACACACAAACAAACAAACAGATGCTATGAAGGTTGCAGAGAAAACACTTAACACATTTGGTGGGAATGTAAGTTAGTATAGCCATTATGGAAAACATTTTGGAGGTTTCTCAAAAATCTAAAAATATTAATAGGACTTTTGTATAATCTAGCAATCCCATTATTGGACATTTATACAAGGAAAAGTAAATCAGTTTATTGAAGAGATATTAGCACTGTCATGTTTACTGCACTATTCACAATAGCCAAGATAAGGAATCAAGCTGAAGGGTAATCAACAGATGAATGGATATAGAAAATGTGGTATATACATAAAATGGAATATTATTTAGCCATAAAACAATTGACTCATGTCATGAATGGCAGCATGTATAAACCTGATGGACATTATATTAAACGAAATGTCAGACACTAAAAGAGAAATGCCTCAACTTCTCACTCAAATGTGAGATGTTAAAAAAAAGAGCTCATCGAAGTAGAGAATAGAATTATGATTATTACAGCCTAGGAAGGTGGAAGGGAGGAGAGGATAGAGGTTGGTTAGTGGATTCAGCTAGATGGGAAGAATTAATCCTAGTGTTCTATAGCACTGCAGGGTGACTACAGTTAACAATAATTTATTGTATGTGTTCAAAAGTTAGAAGAGAGAATTTTAATGTTCTCAATGCAAAGAAATGATCAGTGTTTGGGGATCGATATCCTGATTAACCTTATTTGATCATTACACAGCATATACATGTATTGAAATATCATGCTGTAGCCCCCAAACATATACAGTCATTACATGTCTACCAAAAATAGAGAAATATATAAAAAATAAAAAAGAATGTTTTTGATCATTCATTGCCTACTTATAGATGTAGTAAACCAATAATAAACTTGCCAGAGTCATGCTTAGCTTCACATTGGGCATTATCTAAAAAGTGCAATACTAAAATACACTAAAATCATTTTAAAAGATGTTAAGAAAACAAACATCCAAAACAAGACCTTATGTGATGTGTGATGTTAATCATTATTTTTATCTCTGTTAGTTTTGCATTTTGCAAAGTCCCTTTATATATCTTGACCCAGAGAATACTTACAATCCTCTAATTTGAGTAAGGGAAGAGGTACCTGAATTAGTATTCTAACTTAATGAAATATGGCTTGCCTAAACTTCACAGCTAGTATGTGATGGGTCTAGATCTAATACCAGGTCCATCTGACTTCAAGTGAATTGCACTTTATAATGAACCACAATGTATAGATTTATCTATTTGGGGAACTTAAAGGCAGTATCTATGAGACTCTGTCTCATTAATCTGTCTTATAAGATCTGTAAAGATCCCTCAGCCTCTTCCACAACACCACAATGCCCCCAAAAGCATGAAGCACAAATAATAGAATGATCACGTTAAACCAATATGAGCACATTAGAATATACAGGGATAATTTTGTTTCTATAGGAAATTCTGTGTTTTCAATGATGCAGAATAAAATTTCCAGAGACTTTGCTGGCATTAGTAAAGTTTTCCACTTAGAAGTTGGAATGAATAACACGTTGATCAAAATTATGCATTCATTTATTTATTCATTCATTCTTGCATTCATTTAATAAATATTGAATGAAACTACTCATATATAGGACATTATGATGGTATATAAAGATAAAAATGGTATAGATCTTGCTCTTTAAGGAACTGAATTACACAGAAAATAAGCAAGCAATAAAAAATATTTACAATTTAAATGTTTTTGGCAGTTTCTTAAAAAGTTGAACATAAATTTACCATATTACCCGACAATTCGACTTCTAGGTATCTGTCTAAGGGAAATGAAAACATAAGTTCACACTTGCATAAGTATCTTAATAGCAGCATTGTTCACAGTAGCAAAAAAGGTGGAAATAATAAAAATGTTCATTAACTGGTAAGTGAATAAACAAGATGTGAAATATTCAAAAAACATTTACAACCAATACATTCTTTTGGAAACATAATTCTTCTAATTGTTATGATGGTACCATCAATGTAAAAAAATTATTAATTTTCTAGTTTTATATATACAGTAAAAACTTAGACTCTTACAAAATGGGTCCCATGTAAGACCCAATAGACAGTGGCAGAGTTGAGAATACCAACACTTTTTTTTTTTCTTTGATAGGGTCTTGCTCTGTCATCCAGGCTGGAGTGCAATGGTGAGATCATGGCTCACTACAGCCTTCAACTCCTGGGCTCATGTGATCCAACTTCCTCGGCCTCCCAAGTGGCTGTGACTACAGTAGGTGCATACCACCACACCGGGCTCATTTTTTCTTATTGTTTTTATTTTTTTGTACAGATATGTTCTCACTATATCTCCCAGGCTGGTCTTGAACTCCTGAGCTCAAGCAGTTCTTCCCCTTCGTCCTCCCAAAGTGCCGGTATTACAGGTGTGACTCACTATGTCTGGCCCCAACACAATTTTTCAATACCAAGAATTTTGACATTATACCATACAGTTTTACCTAAACAATATACATAAGGACCTCAATGTATGTATATTGTCAATTTGCAAAGTGATAAATTCTCCCTCTCCCTAATTAAGCTACACTGTTCAGGTTATCTATTAATTCAGACAAAACAGATTTGGTAGAAATGAAATATATTTAATGACTTTACTGTACATTATTTTGTTTATAGTTACAGATTCAACATATTAATTCCTTATTGCATTTTATTGTCATCTATAAATAAGGCCTTAAATATTTAAGTGAACAATAGCTAGAAACGTAGTTAATAGTCACCATATGGATGCCAATTCATTTCTCTTCTTGTCAGCACTGGATTAAACACCAAAGTAATGTATTATTCATAGCTTAAGGGAAAATCCTGTACTGCTGTAACTTTTAGCAATGTTTCTATTAACCAGCTCGCTGCTCTGCGGGATAACATTATGTACAAACTCAACACCATCACACCTCCCCTGGCACATTTTTTATTTTTAAGATAATGAGATGATATTTTAAAAAAGCAAATATGTTCTAAGAAGGAATTTACTGGTTTTTCAAGAACATAATAATTGGTTTCATAAAGTAGGCATAGAAAACATTCAATGAAAATTTTGTTTCATGACATTTTTAGTTATATGGACTTAATTTCCAGTAAAATATGTTTAATGTGTTATTATCAAGATTAATATACAACATCATTGTGTATATTAATCTTTCTAGTTTCTATAAGAACTGTGCCATGATTTAGGTACTAGCAAAATAACTTTCAGTAATAATCAATGGCTTCCCATACTTCCAGAAATAATTATAATCACACTAGTAAAAACGGTGTCACAATTTCTGAGGACCTATGCCACACGTCATTAAGTGCTGGAGGAGCCTCCAAGAGGCATCGTAAAGAGCTGTCCAACTGTTTTTAGTGATTCCTGACAATAGAGCCATAGATAAATTAGCAAAGCCCTTTCTAGGTATCTTCTCTCCTCTCCTTTTTGTCCCTTACTCTCTATGATCTACGCTTCCTTCCTACAATCCTCAATTTTTCTTTCCTTCATTACCAGGTTACTTTTTCACCAGGCTACTCTATGGAAACTGAAAATTTCTGCTGTAGTACTATTCCAGATGTATTTCTATTCATACCACTCTTCCTCTTTTAATCAAAACCTGTATCTGTACACAGTTATTTGCCTTATTACTAATTTAATTTTTTAAAGCTCAGTTGGGTACCTAATCCCAGGTGCTAAATACTCTGCTTGGTACCAAGGAAAAAACAAACAAATAAACACCAGAAAAGTCATATGGATTAGAGAATAAGAAATACAGTATATAATTAATTGAACAAATATACTCAATTATTATTTGATAAGTTCATAATGAGTGTCAGGATCCTCTACAGGGGAATAAATGATTCATGTTATTTGATTAAGTGAATGTATCCAAACTAGGTTTTATAAAACTAAATAAAATCTTTATTTAATGGATAAAGCATTACCACTTCCTGCCCCTACTCAGCATCTTTAGTATTTAACAATTACCTTTCAGTTACTGGTTTACACGCTTATCAAGATTCCTATGGGCCAGACACAGTAGTGCCTGGGTACTGACACTTATTAGTGAATAAATTGCTTTTACTCTATGATAAAAATGCTAAGTTGTATTTTTAGGTGGTTCTATAGGCATGTTGATTTAAAAGTGTGTTGATCCCGAGAGATAATCTCTGAATAATTTGTACTTTATTGTAAAACCCCCCAAATTGTTTGGCTACAGTTATTCAACACAATCCAGACAACATGAGAAAACAAAACAAAGCATGTATTTCTGAGAATTTAAAGACCTATCATATTTCCTTTAAGCAGATACATTCAATACCTGGTCCACTATCACTTAAATACATCTTATAATTGTTTTCTAGTAAGGATCAGAAGATGATTATATTGAATAAAATTTCCTTCAGATGTTTTCTTTTATCACACACTATTTTTTATTTTGTTTTGAGTTCACTGTAGGTCTGTTCTCTGCTTATGAAACCACCACAATAATAGCAATTGAAAGTGTAATGAAACCAGGCACACTATAATAAAATGCAAAAATGTTGCAAATTTGAATTATGAAATTACAGAGGGTTTTTGTTTTCATGTGTTTTCTCAGTGTAACACCTTTGAATATAAAGCATTTTTTCTGATGGATGAAACAAGAGTCTCGCGGTTAACCCTCAAGTAAATATATAATTTCATGACTTATTTCCTACAATGAATATTTACCTGAGTACACACCAGCACAAAAATCTAGTCTAGGTTTGGGGGCTATCTACATGAATAAAACAGGGAAAATTCTTCTTGCCTGCAATGTTCATCTCTAGAAAGAAAAAAGAAATAGGAGATTTAATTAAAGCATTATATAGTGTTCATTCAGTAAGAGGTGCTATGAGAACAAAATGCAAGAAAGGGAAGTGGGGACTAGGGAAAGACTAGTCCCAACTATTCCTCTGCCATTTTTAAATAAAATTCTCAGGGTGAGTGCCGTAAGTAAAGAATCAAGAAAGCAAGGGAGACACTCAGTGTATATGCGGTAAGAATGCCCTATAAGGAGAGACCAACAAATGCAAAGCCACCAAAAGGGGTCATGCTTTCATGTCCGAGCCCCAACAAGGCGGCCAGCCTGACCGGATTGGAGCAAGCAAGTAGGTGATGAGCTTAGAGAGGTGATGCAGGGGACATTTATTCTAAGGTGCTTGTAGGCATTTCACAGATATTTCTTGTTTCTTAATGATATGAAAAGGTATTAGAAAGTCGGAGCAGAGAAATTGCATGAGTGGTTTTAATTTTCAATTAGAATCAGTCTGGATGCTATAAGGGGAGCCATAGCAGAATGAGACAGACCAGATAGATCATTGACATATTCTAGCTCAGAAAAGGTTGTAGCCAAGGAAAAGGTGAGCAGTGAGGGGGTAAGGGAGGTGTGTCTATATAGAAAAGACTACAGGATATGCTGGTAGTCTTTTCTAGATGGGGTGGAGTTTCAAAGAATGAGAAGACTCAGGAAGGACTCTAGTGTTTTTTGGCCTAAGCAATCGCAAGGCTGGAATTACCTTTTTTGTGAAATGAGGAAAAGTGCGAAGGAATAAATTTAGAATGTGTGTGTAGATCAGGAGTTTCCCAATAACCATACTCCTTTTGAGATGTCTAATAGAACTCTTAGTGGAGAGGTCAAGTGGGCTTTTGCATATACAGGTCAGAAGTTTAAAGAAATTACTGGCTTGGTGAAAGAATGTGGAGAGGGCAGTGGGGGTTATTGAGGTCCCACCCATCTCACCTTATATTTACTATTTCTTTGCATATTCTCTCAATTTTAGATTAACGTCCTTTACCAAAGAGCTCTCACTTGATGACAGATCAGGGTGCGTAAATATTCCTGTTTCTCTCACCTTTCTGATGGGACAACCTAAGCATATGTTTTTCTCTAATTATCCTGGATCCCTAGTAGGATTTGAAGCCCTATTTTTCACTGGTAATTGGTTTCTTAACAAATTTATTTTCAGTCTTTAATTTCCTCACTAACTTTCCTGTTAGTGTAATGGTATTTTCTACGTTTATTCCCGTCCCCACCCCAACCAAATAAACTACTTACACTTGAATCTTGATCTCAATGTCTCTTTCTTAAAGAGCCTATATTAATAAAGGTAGTGTGTAATGTATAGATGGTATTTAATGCCAGGAGTCTGGATGAAATTATTAATCAATAAATGTAGGCAAAATATTGGACATGTTGGCTTGTGCCTGGTCATCCCAGCTACTTGGGAGTCAAGCAAGAGAATCCCTTGAGCTCAGGAGTTTGAGAGCAGCCTTGGCAACATAGTGAATCCCTGTCTCTAAAAAAAAAAAATTAAATAAATTAAATAAATGTAGACAAAAAATAAATAACCCAACGTGTGAACTTTAAGAAACTCTAAAATTAAATAATTGGATAGATAAGAAAGAATTAACATAGGAGAGAGAAAAACCTGTGTCTGGCGATAAAGAAATTGGATCAGGAAGCCATGAGATACTGCAATCCAAGCAAAGAAAATACCTCGATGTGAATGGACTAGTCAACACTGAGGAAGGTGGTTGGTAAGTAAGTCAAGGCCTGTTAGTTATTGGATTTAACAGTGTGAGTATTGAGGACAATCAGACTTTTTAGCATCTTTTGGGCAAAATACAGAAATTTAGAGAGTTCTGGAGAAAATAGGAGGAGGAAATTAAAAACAGGAGATAAAAACAATTTTTAAAAAATTTTTATTATTCTGTAAGTTCTAGGGTACATGTGCACAATATGCAGTTTTGTTACATAGCTATACATGTGCCATGCTGGTTTGCTGCACCCATTAACTCGTCATTTACATTAGGTATTTCTCCTGATGCTCTCCCTCCCCCCTCCCCCGACCCCATGACAGGCCCTGGTGTGTGATGTTCCCTACCCTGTGTCCAAGTGTTCCCATTGTTCAATTTCCAGCTATGAGTGAGAATATGCGGTGTTTGGTTTTCCGTCCTTGTGATAGTTTGCTCAGAATGATGGTTTCCAGCTTCATCCATGTCCCTGAAAAGGACATGAACTCATCTTTTTATGGCTGCCTAGTATTCCACAGTGTATATGTGCCACATTTTCTTAATCCAGTCTATCATTGATGGACATTTGGGTTGGTTCCAAGTCTTTGCTATTGTGAATAGTGCCACAGTAAACATACGTGTGCATGTGTCTTTATAGTAGTATGATTTATAATCCTTTGGGTATATACCCAGTAATGGGATCGCTTGGCCAAATGGTATTTCTAGCTCTAGATCCTTGAGGAATAGCCACACTGTCTTCCACAATGGTTGACCTAGTTTACAGTCCTACCAACAGTGTAAAAGCGTTCCTACTTCACATCCTCTCCAGCATCTGTTGTTTCCTGACTTTTTAATGATTACCATTCTAAATGGTGTGAGATGGTATCTCATTGTGGTTTTGATTTGCATTTCTCTGATGACCAGTCACGATGAGCATTTTTTCATGTGTCTGTTGGCTGCATAAATGTCTTCTTTTGAGAAGTGTCTGTTCATATCCTTTGCCTACTTTTTGATGGAGGTTTTTTTTTTTTTTTTGTAAATTTGTTTAAGTTCTTTGTAGATTCTGGTTATTAGCCCTTTGACAGATGGGTAGATTGCAAAAATGTTCTCCCATTCTGTAGGTTGCCTGTTCACTCTGATGGTAGTTTCTTTTGCTGTGCAGAAGCTCTTTAGTTTAATTCGATCCCATTTGTCTATTTTGGCTTTTGTTGCCATTGCTTTTGGTGATAAAAACAATTTTTAGGAAGTTTTTCTGCTAAAGGGAACAAAGAAACAAAGTGATAGCTATAGGGGTAGTGGAAACAAGAGAGGCTATTTTTAATATGAGACAATCATATTATGATTTTATGCTTATATAAACAAATAGGTCAAAAGGAAAATATTCATAATGAAATATGGATCACCCTGGCAATATTCTTCAGCAGTTCAGATAGGATGATGCCCACTGTCCAGGTAAATAAGTTAAACTCAGACAGGAATAACATATCTATTATTGTAACAGAGGCAAAGACAAATACATGGGTATAGATGTTCATTGATGGGTAGACTAATGGCAACTTCAAAATATTCTCTTCTGAGCTCACATTATTTGGAGGCCTCTTGTTAAAGATGGAAAAAAATTATGACATTTCCAAATAAAAAGAGTTTAATTTCTTCCTTTTTAAACTGAATGCCTTTTATCTCTTTTTTTGGCCAAATGATGAAGCTTGAACTTTTAGTACTATGTTGAATAAGAACGGTGAAGTGGACATACAGAAATACTTCATAGATAATACAGATTCAGTTCCAGACCACTGCAGTAACACAAATTTTCTGGTTTTCCGGTGCATATAACAGTTATATTTACACACTGTGGTCGCATTTTAAGTATGCAATAGCAGTATGTATCAAAAAACAATGTATATACCTTAAGTTAAAAATATTTTAATGGCGAAAAGTGCTAATGATCATTTGAACCTTCACCAAGTCATGATTTTTTTGCTAGTGGAGGCTGTTGACTTGATGTTGAGTGCTGCTGACTGATAAGGGTGGTGGTTGACAACGGTTGGGTGTCTGTGGCAATTTCTTAAAATAAGGCAGTGATGAAGTTTGCACATTAATTGACTCTTCCTTTCACAAAAGATTTCTCTGTAGCATTTGATGATATTGATAGCATTTTACACACAGTAAATCTTCTGTCAAAATTGAAGTCAGTCCTCTCCATCTCTGCTGTTGCTTTATCAACTAATTTTATATGATATTCTAAATTTTTTGTTCTTATTTCAACAACGTTTACAGCATCTTCACCAGGGGTAGTTTCTATCTCAAGAAACTACTTTCTTTCATCATCCATAAGTAGCAACTCCTCATCTGTTCAAGTTTTACCATGAGATTACAGCAATTCAGTCATATCTTCAGAATCCATTTCTAAGCCTTTGTCTCTTGCTATTTCCACTACATCTGTAGTTACTTCCTTCACTGAAGTTTTATATTCTTCAAAAGTCATTCATGAGGGTTAGAATCAATTTATTCCAAATTTCTGTTAACTTTGATAGTTTGCCCTCCTTCCAAGAATCATGAATGTTCCTAATGGCATCTAGAATGGTGAATCCTATCCAGAAGGTTTTCAATTCGCTTTGCTCAGATTCATCAGAAGAATCACTCTCTATGGGAGCTATAGCCTTACAAAATGTATTTCTTAAACAATGAGACTTGAAAGTCAAAATTACTCTTTGATCCACAGGCTGCAGACTGGGTGTTGAGTTAGCAGTCATGCAAACAACATTCATCTCCATGTACATCTTCAGCAGAGCTGTTGGATGACTGGGCACATTGTCAATAAGCAGTAATATTTTGAAAGGATTTTTTTTTTTTTTTCTGAGCAGTAGGTCTCATCAGTGGAGTTAAAATACTCCATAAGTCAAACTTTAACCAAATATCCTGTCATCTAGGCTTTATTGTTCCATTTATAGAGCACAGGTGAAGTAGATTTCGCATAATTCTTAAGAAACCCTAGGATTTTCAGGATAATAACTGAACATTGACTTCAACTTAAAGTCAGCAACTGCATTATCCCCTAACAAGGGAGTCAGCCTGGTTTTTTAAAGCTTTGAAGCCAGGTATCGACTTCTCCTCTGTAGCTTGGAAAGTCCTAGATGGCATGTTTTTCCAGTAGAAGGCTGTTTTGTCTATATTGAAAACCTGTTTAGTGTCATCAACTTCATTATTATCTCAGCTTGATTTTCTGAATAACTTGTTTCAGCTTCCACATTATCACTGGCTTCTCCAACTTGCACTTTTATGTTAAGGAGATGGCTTCTTTCCTTAAACCCCATGAACCAGCATCTGCCAGCTTCAATCTTTTCTTTTGTAGCTCCTTCATTTCTCTCAGCCTTCGCAACATTGAAGAGAGTTAGGGCCTTACCCTGGATTAGGCTTTAGCTTAAGGAAATGCTGTGGCTAGTTTGATCTTTCCTCCAGATCACTACAACTTCCTCAGTATCAGAAATAAGGCTATTTCTCTTTCTTATCATTCGTGTTTCACTAGAATAGCACTTTTAATTTCTTTTGATAACTTTACCTTCACATTTCCAACTCATCTTTTTGCTACAAGAGGCTTAGCCCTCAGCCTGTCTCGGCTTCTGACATGTGCAAGCCTTCCTCATGAAGCTTAGTCATTTCTAGTTTTTGATTTAAAGTAAGAGGTGTGTGACTCTTTCTTTCACCTGAATGCCTAGAGGCCATTGTAAGGTTATTAACTGGCCTGATTTCAATATTTTTTTGTCTCAGGGACTAGGGTGGCATGAGGAGAGAAGGTGAGAAGGGGGAATGACCACTTGGTGGAGTAGTCAGACCACACGCAGAATTTACTACTTAAGTTCATTGTCCCTTATGGGCAAGATTTGTGGTGCTCCAATAGCAGTTATAATAGTAACAGCAAAGTTCACTCATCATATATTACCATAACAGATAAAATGATAATGAAAATTTTTGAAATATTGCTAGAATTACCAAATGAGACTCAAAGGCACAAAGTGAGCATGTGCTGTTGAAAAATATGGCACCGATGGACTTGTTCAACTCAGTTGCTACAAACCTTCTATTTGTATTTTTTTTTTTTTTTTTGAGATGAAGTATCGCTCTGTCTCCCGGGCTGGAGTGCAGTGGCGTGATCTCAGCTCACTGCAACCTCTGCCTCCTGGGTTCGAGAAAGTCTCTTGCCTCATGCCTCAGCCTCCTGAGTAGCTGGGATTACAGACACCTGCCACCATGCCAGGCTCTTTTTTTTTTTTTTTTTTTTTTTGTATTTTTAGTAGAGATGGGGTTTCACTGTGTTAGCCAGGGTGGTCTCGATCTCCTGACCTCGTGATCTGCCCACCTTGGCCTCCCAAAGTGCTGGGATTACAGGTGTGAGCCTCCACGCCTGGCCTTCGATTTGTATTTTTAAAAATCTGTGAAGTGCATAGAAAAGAAGTTCAACAAAACAAAGTATGCCTGTATTGTAGTTATTTTCTAA
Source organism: Symphalangus syndactylus (assembly GCF_028878055.3). Lineage (NCBI taxonomy): Eukaryota > Metazoa > Chordata > Mammalia > Primates > Hylobatidae > Symphalangus > Symphalangus syndactylus. The sequence goes on along the minus strand of NC_072438.2, from coordinate 83,960,479 downwards.
TGTTTAGAGATATTTTTTATTAAGAGATGTGGTCTCACTATGTTGTACAAGCTGCAGTGTGGTAACTATTGGTAGACACACTCAGAGTGCACTACACACTTGAACTCCTGGGCAAGAGATCTTCCTGCTTTAGCTTTCTCAGTAGCTGGCACTACATGTGCATACCACTCCATCTGGCTTAGATATTTTATTTTTGATTCCTTTTAATATTTAGGTTTATTTTGTGTTTTTCTTTCTGCATCTCTAATTTGAATTATTTGTTTCATTTTGGTTACAACTTGTAGTTTCTTGTTTTAAATTTTCCAAAATTGATAAAATAAATTTTATTCTGAGTATCATTTCAAATAAATCTTGTCGGTTTAGTTAGTATATATTATTTATATCCATATTATATTCTTGAAATCATTTGAATTAGTTATTGGTTTATTTGCATTCATTATGCTAGTTTCAATGATGTGGTTTAGCTTTACAAGTAAGGAGATTTGTTGTTTGTTTTTAATTTCAAGTTTAATTTATTTGTGATCAGAGTGTAAAATCATATACATATATATAACTTTATAGACTTATTGATATTTTATTGCAGTACATTTATACTTAATTGTTGTCAGTGTTCACAGGCACATTAAAATGAAGCAAATTAAATATTTTGAGTTGACTTTAAATGTATATGCATTTATTCACCAAATTCTATGGAAATATATCACATGTATTTGTGGAATATGAGTACGTGATGTGCCTCATCAATTAGGTCATTTATACCTTGTCTATCATCCCATGTGATTGTCATATCATGAGAAAAGTAAACTATATATACTCATTTTGTTTATATAAATAGATACAAGTATATATATACACTCTCTTTATACACTCGATATACACATTTAGTATGTGTATATGCTTATATACACATAAAGTGTGTATATGCTTATATACACATAAAGTGTGTATATATGCACATATACACACACGTTAATTAGCTTTATTTTTCCAGATGACTATTTATTGGTTTATTTAAGAATAAATTTCCAATAACTCTAGCTAATAGGAAATTTTTGAAGTAGAAAATGAAAATAATAATATTTCAAAAGCTGAAGACCATGGTAAAACATTTTGTTTAAGGGACTCCGTTTACTGTTCATTGTACAATAAATGTAAGCTTTGTATTTCCACATTAAGATGAGAGAAAATGAGTTAATTTTGTACCAGTTTTAATAGTTTAACATTTTAACTAATTTAATTGTTTACTATGTTTACATTAGTGAAAGAGACTGCTTAGGAGTTTATGTTATGCACAACACATATTGTGACACACGTGTATACCTGAATGCTCACAAGGAGAAAACAGACTGAATTCAATATTCTCGACCTATTAGAAGTGGTAGGTCCTTGGCAGAGCTCATACTTGAATGAGTGAATAAATAATATGCTGCTGTGAAATAAACAAAAGTTCAGCATTGAATCCATCTCGGGAACATGTGCTCATTTACAAAAATTAATATTTTATGTTCATTCCCAATGTAATTTTTTTAAGATTTTTTTTAGATTTTAAATATTAAACCTACTTTATTATCTTAGCCAATTTGTCAAAGGCTCTGAATAAATTATTTTATTAAGATTTATAGTCTATCCGTAGTCTATTTAACACATTATTTTTAAATGATTTTTACATAATAAACATGTTCTATTTATGTATCATTTTGAGAAATAAATCAAATTCAGTTCTCCTGACTTATTCTTTTAGAAACAGTCTCAGAGTGATGATTATAGGTTCTGCATTGTATTTTCCTTGACAGTCTCCTCTTCATTGTATCAGGAGTTCTTTATTTGTAGCCCACAGACTCTCTTGGGTATCTATGGAATCTATGGGTAAAATTCAAATTTCCTTTAAATTTGGATGAGAAAAATGCATTTCCTTGGTTTTATTGACCTCTTACTGCAAAGTACCATTTTCTTTCAAACAAGAACATGGGGAAAATCCTTAATAGTATTACCAGTATCTATGACTTTGTTATTAATGAGAATATTTTATTATATATATTACTTGTAAATATCATTGCATGAAATAATAGTAGTTATTAAACCTGCCATTAAATTTTATTATTCCATGTTAATAAAAAAGCAAAACAGTTTATAGATGAAACAAAATCATGAATGCTTCCTATCTTTTTGTAACTGTATACCTATATGTTTCATCTTATTCCACATATTTTATAAATTATAAAACATTATTCTGATATATACATGTATATATATGGAGAGAGATATAATGTAAAAAAAAGTCTAGAATTGATTGAATTTTCTTCAAAACAGTGTCTTCCAAATAGTGTTAGAGCAAAAAACAAGAGTAAAAGAAATTGATAATATATTAACTGGTGTCTTTGTCAGCATAGGCTAGCTCTTATGAGGCAACAAGTGACCTCCTATATCTCAGTGACTCACAAATACTTATTTCTCTCATGCTACATTTTCATCATTGTCTCATTTTGTTTTACAGTTTCAAACATATGAAGCAGCTTCCATCTGTAACACATCTACTAGAGAGAACAAAAAATGAGCATGGCTACACATCACTTTACCACGCTCACCTCCTCAAGAGTGTGACCATAGAACTCATGTCCAAATTCACTGACAAGTTACGTGGCCAAGCTGGATTCTGCAGGAAAGATTAATGGATAGTGGACCCTCATATAACCTACTACACTCAGACAAAAGAAGGTGTGTCTGGAGAGATGTAGCGCTAGTGAAACTATATTCATTTATTAATTTAACAAACACTAATCATCTATGGCATTTGAGACAATGTGATAAGCTCTGGTGATAGATTGGTAAAGATAATACCTGTGGCCCCCACCTTAAAAGAACTCACATAGTCACAGAAAAATATATACACAAAATAAACATTACAATAATACACAATAAATATAATAATAGATTACATCACACAGATGGGAATGGAGTCAAGTGGATGAAGTCAAGAGAAACTGAAAAATAGAATGTTAAAACCCAAATTATAGATTGGATTTTTAACATTAATGAAAGAAAGTGTTCAAGGTGATTTCTAGGTTTCCAGCTTGGTAATTGGATATACCATGGTAATGTACCATTGGTAATTGGATGTACCATTGGTAATTGGATATACCATGAAAACATTTGGTGTAATAGAACACAGAGGAGGAGGTGCGCAATTACTATGGACAAAGGATTAATTCAACTTTGTCTATATTGAAATTTAAATATGTTTAAAACACTAAAGTGGCAACGGAGATTGAAACTCAGACTGGCATTCTATTATTGAGATGGAATTGATATTTTGATATTCTAATTGAATATTTTTAAATGAGGAATTTGAGATTGCTAGCCTGAGTTATTTAAACAGTTGTGATATGCCTGACAGAATCAGGAATTTCTAGGAAAAAGTAGTGTAATAGATATTTAATATAGATTTTAAGGTGCTCTTTTTAACTGTGCAAATATGGAAGATTCAAGTGGAGTTATGCAGTTGAAAATATTATATAGTTGAAAATAGAAGATATTTAAAATTTGAAACCATGATTTAGAGAAGTGCTATCTCTAAAGGTAGCTGCTCTCATTTCTAGGGACTGAATGTTTATATCCCTCTAAAACTTCTATTAGGAAATCTAACTCCCAATGTGATGGTCTTAGGATGGGGAGAGGGTTGTGCTGGGTGATAAGTTAATGAGGTTAGAATCCTCCTGAGTTGATTAGTGCCCTTATCAAGACACGCCATAGCACTTCTTCCCCTGTCTCTCTGCTCTCTCATGTGCGGATAAAATGAGAAGACAGCTGTCTGAAAACCAGGAAGAGGACCTTCAGCAGACAGATCTACTAGAACTTACATCTTGGACTTGCCAGACTCCAGACTGTAAGAAATAAATGTTTATTATTTAAGTCACTCAGTCTATAGTATTTTATTATGGCAACTGGTCTAAGACATTCTCGTAAGAGTAGAAAGATCTGAGAACCAAGGCCTGAGTTTTGATTCATATTTTTATGTAGGATTAAGATGAATCAGTGTTAGGAAACAATCAGAAATTTAAAAAGATCAAACAGAAGAACCAGGTTAATAGACATAGACAATTAATATAATCAATGATATTAACTATGAAAATTCCTATTTATTCCTCAAAACCCCATCAGGCATTACAGCATTAAAAGTGACATATTTAAGATTGCACAAAAAAATCACCTTTAATAAATAAGACTTAGATTACTTTTAAAATTGAATCAGGTGCCATTAAAACACAAAGCCAAAGCATAATGGGACCTAAGAAGCACCTTAAGTAAAACAAATTGAGATTAATGTGGAAAGCTCTGTGGTAGTAACAGAGTCTATTGGTCACAGACTGTTTGATAGTCATGGGTATGTATGTGCCTGGGCATGTATAAATGTATGTACAAACAAACTACAAATAAAACCTAATTCCTAATACAAATAAAGAGAAAAATGTACAACCAGAAAAGTAAACCACCTGACAAATACATAGTTGCCAAAATAGGAGGCTATCTTAGCAAAATGCAGTCTCTCAACGCTGTGGAACTGGGATTTAACAGCTAAACAGGAAGATATGTGATCTTCTGCCATCACCAAGGAGGGAGTTGAAATTGGAAAGTCTAGTGAGACAGAATAAGAGAAACACAAAACTAGTCATTAGTTAGCAAAACATTTGTTGCAGAAGTAAATTTCAAAAATTGATTATAAGGAATACATTCATATCTTAAACAGCAAAAGAATGCCGCCAGAGATTAGAGTTCATTTTAGCCAATGATTAGATTACAATTAAAGCTTACAAATTCTTAAGACAAATAATCTATCAAGGAAAGACAGCAAACTCCAAAAGAAAAAAAAATCGCCAACCTGAAAATTTGGATATTAGAACAAGGTGATATTGATTATAAATTGATTTGTTTAAAATGTGTGAAATGACAAACGAAAAGATGAAAATTAAGAGGAAAAAGAATAACATTGTGAAAAGTGAAGCTGAAGATGAGAAAACTTACCAAATGGAAACTCGATGAATAGAAAGCATAGTGATGGACACAAAAAGTCAACAGACAGGTTAAGTGGCAAGTTTGATACAGTTGGAGAGAGAACTAGTGAATAAGAAAAAGAACATAGAGATAGTTCCAAAGAATGAAGTAAAGAATCATAAAATAATTATTAAATATAAAAGAGCATGAGGGACCAAAAGGAAATTTTGAATTAACAAAAAATATCCAATAAGCCTTCCAGGAGGAGAAAATATAGAATATGTAGAAGGGTAATATCCAAAGGAAAGTCTGAAACGGAGTTTTTTCCCAAAACATTGTATCTGAAGCAGTGTTAGAGCAGACAAACATACACAAAACACACATACACACACACATGCACACCCACTCCCTGACACAGCGAGAAAGAGAGTCCATATACCCATGGAAAATGGCCACTCCAGATATTAAAACAACTCTGACCCACAGCCTGAAGCAACCAGCCAAGAAGCCAAGCCAAAACCTCTGCAGCGGTTGGCCCCAAACAAGACTTAATACATTAGCTGCCAGTTTCCATAATTCCACCTACTCCCTTCTGCTTCCAGCTTATGACCAAGCAGAAAAAGGCAAATATGTTCCCCTAACCATAGAGGATGCCCCACTTCTAGTTACAGATGCCAACAGCATCTAAGCAAGGACACACCTGAACCCTTCCCACTTTGTCCATTCTAAAGCTCTCCCACTCCTCTGTCTGTTTTGTGTCTCTGTCAAATGCAAATGATGGTAGCTTGCTACAGCAAGCTACAGATACATAGCCTGTGCTTGTTCTCCTTTGCGTAGTCTTTACTTATTTCTATAACACACACCGCAGACATATTGAATTCTTAACACTAAAGACAAGTAGACTTCGACCATCAAGTTTGCCATTCATAAAGGCAATTCTACTGACTATATCATGATGAATTTAGATTTAGATAGCAGATCATATAAAAACATTAAAACGTCCAGAGAAAATAATAATGTACCAAAATATTTTTAGATGTGAATTTGCATGCTTTAAAAATATTAACTATCTCTAGCTAACCTTTTAAATATTTTATATTGATGAAATGGAAGAGGCTATTAAATGTACTATGCATTCAGAAGTCTGATTTCTCTATATTCAGTTCTCCAACTGTTTACCACATTCTGAAACCCATTCTAGAAGCACCTAAATAATAATAATAATAAATTATAATAATAAGGCGTTGAGATAGGCAGACCTGGCTACAAATTTTATCTTCACACTTTACAAGCTATGAGATGCAGAGAAAACTTACCTTAGTTTATTCTTCTATAAAATATTATTAATGATTGATACTGTGTAGGGTGGTTGTAAGAATTAGCAAATGTGCAAAGAATTTTATCTTTGCATAATAAGTATTAGGTCACTTAAAAAATCTGTTGAAGCAAATTCATAGATGTTGCTCTTTGAATATAGTGTTAGTAACAATGCATTTTAATATTTTTATAATATAAAATATTGCTTTATCTGGAATTTCAATTGTACTACATGTGGTCTATTCAAAACTTTTATATATTCATGATTCTTTGTGTAATGGTTCCTGTAATGACAACGTATACATCATTAACATGTTTATTAATACGTTCTAGAAGATAGAGTGGAAAAGTGGTCAAGTTTATTTTGTCAACTAATACAGCAGTCTCCACCCTTTTTGGCACCAGGGACCAGTTTCGTGGAAGAAAATTTTTCCATGGATCACGGACAGAGACGGTTTCAGGATGATTCAAGTGCATGACATTGATTGCACACTTTATTTCTATTATCATTACATTGTAATATATGATGAAATAATTATACAACTCATCATAATATAGAATCAATGTCAGCCCTCAGCTGATTTTCCTGCAACTAGGCAGTCCCAACGGGGAGTGATGGGAGACAGTAACAGATCATCAAGCATTCGATTCTCATAAGGAGCCCGCAACCTAGATCTCTTGCATGCTCAGTTCACAGTAGGGTTCGTGCTCCTATAAGAATCTAATGCCACTGCTGATCTGACAGGAGGTGGAGCTTAGGCAGTAATGCTCACTCTCCGGCCACTCACTCACCCTCTGTGTGCAGCCTGGTTCCTAACAGGCCACAGACCAGTATTCAGCCATGGCCGATGGGTGAATTAAGGACCCACGAACTAACGGAACTGTATGGTCTTTTTTATGTAAAATATTTATGTCTTAGACAGTAGAGTGGAGAAAATCCGAAGTGGAATTCCCTAGGCTCTTGTATAAGAGTATGGCTGATTGGTCTTCAACATATCCATCCCTTGGTCTCTCTGCATTTTGCTTTTCTTATCAGCGAAATTAGAAGGTCTTGGAGAGCTTTCCAATTACATTTTGAGAAAAAGATTATTGTGTTAATTTTTATTGTTGAATAGTTTAGAGACTTCCATGCACACTCTCACAGAAAGTTGGCAAGAAGTCCGTTAGGAAATAGACTATTCATATTGTGTATAACAGTGCAAGAGAAAGAAGCTAAATAATGGACTCATAGATGTTTGTCTAATAAAATGTTCATGAGAATAAAGGCTATTTATTCAAATTAAGTACAAAGCAAAATGTGTGAGGAATGAGTAACAGCCTCTCAAGCTCATGCATTATACATAACTAACTTTTCTCCCTAAGACTATGTAGCTCAAAGGTGAGAGAAACTTAGCCCTATTTAGATAATGATAGTTGTATCTGCGTATTTCACATGAAACAATGTAAGTGCATTTTCAAAGAGGTTATGTAAAGAAGTACGTACACACAAAAAATAAATTATAACACTAATTACCTTCAGTGACCCAGAAATAATTTAAATATTTTTTAAAAGGCTCAGTATCTGATATACTACTTATTTTAGGAATTCATGATATTTATAAAACTGATGTATTCAATAATTTATTTTTACATTAAAAAATAAGCATTTGTTTGTTATATTAAAACCACATTTTACTTTACAAATTGTCAGCTTTTACCTGATTTCCATTTTAAAAAAATTAGTGAGATTTCTAGCTAATGAGTTTATACACAAAATCAAGCTACTTTCATAAAAAATCACCCCCATTGAAACAACAGTTATCAATTAATTAAAAAATCCCTCTGCACTATCTTGTATAATAAGGTAGATAAATTCAAGTAATAAATATCTATTCAAAATATATGATCTTTCAGTCTTCTTTGGCCCCACAGAACATTTGTAAAAGTGTTCAATTTTTTAATTACTGCCACGATGTGGAATATGAACATACAAATTTTCTGTTAAAATATCTTTTTATGAAAAATAACAAAAAAGAAAAAATTCTAAAATTGCTCTTTTACTTAAACACTTCCCTAGAGTAAGAACTCTTCTATAACAGGGTGTGTTGGGGCCTGTCATGGGTGGGGGGCTAGGGGAGGGATAGCATTAGGAGAAATACCAAATGTAGAGGACAGGCTGATGGGTGCAGCAAACCACCACGGCACGTGTATACTTACGTAACAAAGCTGCACGTTCTGCATATGTATCCCAGAACTTAAAGTATTATTAAAAAAAATTTTAAAAAGGCTTGAGCTAATGGTTTCCACATGTTAATGAACCCCGTTCTATCAAATCTCTGAAGTCAACACTCTACTAGTTACCCCATTTTTAATTTTTCTGTGATAACAGAGGTGAGAAACCAATTCAAGTAACATCAGAGAGACCAGTTGGCTTCCTTATTGCTTGTAAGTCAACCACATACTTTCTCTGGAAAAAAATGGAATAAGGAAAATTAAATTTATTTATTTTTGCTAGAGTAGAAACTCTTCGATTCCTCAGTCATTTATTACTTAAGTATCCCTGCACCATACATCTGCATCAGCTGCAGGTTTCTTAGACATGCCAGAAGCTCTGATTCAGTATGTCTAGGGCAGGACTTAAAATGCATGCTGATGAGGTTCCAGGTAATGTGGATGCTGAAGTTGAGAGGAACACACCCTGTTACAGAAAGTCATTGGTATCTTGATGGGGATAGCATTGAATCTATAAATTACCTTGAGCAGTATGGCCCTTTTGATGATATTGATTCTTCCTATCCAGGAGCATGGAATGTTTTCCTATTTGTTTGTGTCCTGTCTTATTTCCTTGGGCAGTGGTTTGTAGTTCTCCTTGAAGAGATCCTTCACATCCCTTGTAAGTTGGATTCCTAGGTATTTTATTCTCTTTGTAACAATTGCCAATGGGAGTTCACTCATGATTTAGCTCTCTGTTTGTCTACTATTGGTGTATAGGAATGCTTGTTATTTTTGCACTTTGATTTTGTATCATGAGACTTCGCTGAAGTTGCTTATCAGCTAAAGGAGATTTTGGGCTGAGACAATGGGGTTTTCTAAATATACAATCATGTCATCTGCAAACAGAGACAATTTGATTTCCTCTTTTCCTAATTGAATACCCTTTATTTTTTTCTCTTGCCTGATCGCCCTGACCAGAACTTCCAGTACTATGTTGAATGGGAGTGGTGAGAGAGGGCACCCTTTTCTTGTGCCGGTTTTCAAAGGAAGTGCTTGGAGGTTTTGCCCATTCAGTATGATATTGGCTGTGGGTTTGTAATAAATAGCTCTTATTATTTTGAGATACATTCCATCAATGCCTAGTTTATTGAGAGTTTTTAGCATGAAGGGCTGTTGAATTTTGTCAAAGGCCTTTTCTCCATTTATTGAGATGATCATGTGGTTTTTGTCACTGGTTCTGGTCTCGCTCTGTCGCCCAGGCTGGAGTGCAGTGGCGCCATCTCGGCTCACTGCAAGCTCCGCCCTCCCGGGTTCACGCCATTCTCCTGCCTCAGCCTCTCCGAGTAGCTGGGACTACAGGCGCCCGCCACCACGCCCGGCTAATTTTTTTTTGTATTTTTAGTAGAGACGGGGTTTCACTGTGGTCTCGATCTCCTGACCTCGTGATCCGCCCGCCTCGGCCTCCCAAAGTGCTGGGATTACAAGCGTGAGCCACCACGCTCGGCCTGGATATGGGACACTTCTAAACATTTCTTGAAGGGTTAGCCTAGTGGTGATGACTTTTCTTGGATTTTGCTTGTCTGGGAAAGACTTCATTTCTCTTTTATTTTTGAAAAATAAGTTCGCTGGTATAATATTTTCAGATGATGGTTTTTGTTTTCTTTCAGCACATTTAATATATTACACAATTTTTTCCTGGTTTATGTGGGTTCTGTTGAGAAATCTTCTGGTAGCCTTACAGGGTTTCCCTTACGGTGACTTGATTATTTTCTCTCTGTATTTAGAATTATCTCTTTCTCTTTGACTTTTGACAGTTTGAGTATAATGTGCCTCAAATGTAATCTTTTTGAGTTGCATTTACTTTGGGAATACTGAGCTCCCTATATCAAAATTTGTGTTTCTATTCCAAGACTTAGGAATTTTTCAGCTATTATTTTATTATTAATAAATAGGTTTTCTATGGCTTTTCCCACCTTTATCCTTCTGGAGCTCCTAAAATGCAGCAGTTTGCTCACTTAGTGTTATTCCATGTCACATGGGCATTCACCTTATATTTATTTGTCTGACTGTGTTATTTCAAAAGACCTGTACTTAAATTTATAAATAATTCTGCTTGATCCAGTCTATTATTGAAGCTCTTAGTTGTAATTATATTTAATTCCTTAAATTATTTTATTCCAGAATTTCAATTTCGTTGTTTTTTATGATATCTCAACCAAACCAAATTGGTTGACTTCTCATTCAGATCATGAAGTAATTTCTTTGTATTTTCCCTCTGTGTTTCCTTGAACCTTATTTAGTTTTCTTAAGATCATTATTTTGAATTATTTGTCATGCATTTTATAAATTTTCTTTTCAAAAAACATATTATTGACTTCAATAAAGTCTAATCACAAATTTTACCATGAGAAGAATGAGTCATATTTAATATAATTTTTCATTGTGGTAACAAATATAGATTAGAATAATGTCATGGCATGTCATTTATGCTATCAAAATAGTCACTACCTTGTTTTTGTCCTGAACCAAACCTTCTAGTAGTGAGTAATTTTGGTAATATTTATTCTAATTTCTGTTATTGCGACAAAGTCATTTGAGTAGTTTCTCAATTAACATTCCATAAATCACAAACTAATCTTCTACTAAAACCAAGAAACTTAAAATGCATCCTTCATCTCAAAGAAAGCTGATACATTTGAAATGTTATAGATGGACATAAAATCATTATTATAAACAATTTTTTAATATCATGTGAATTTAATATATTTTAAAATTTATTTTTTAGTATACATAAATGTTAATTTTCATTTATTCCACTTAAAGCAAACAATTAGACATGTAAAAAACACAATCCAAATTGTTTTCAGTTCTTAGGTGTTGCTCGTAGCATTATATTCCCACATGGAGCTGGATGACTACTGGATGAATAAAATAAAAATAATATTCAGGTTTCAGGAATTATCATCAGGCTGTTAAGGTGACTCACAGTTGTAATTACAGTGTTTTGGGAGACAAAAGCAAGAGGATTGCTTGAAGACAAGAGTTTGAGACCAGCCTGGGTAACATAGTGAGACCTCATCTCTGTAAAATCTACAAGCACGTGCCTGTAATCCCAGCTCCTCAGGAGGCTATGGTGGGAGTATCACTTGAGTCCAAGAGTTTGAGGCCACAGTGAGCTGTGATCACTCCACTGCTTTCCAGGTTGGGTGACGGAGTGGAATCCAGTCTCTAAACTGAATTTTAAAAAATTTAAATTAAAAAGAATCATCATTTTTTATAATTGTATCTCATTCATGATGATCTAATCAGCAAGGAACATGAATAGTATGCCCTGAATCATCATGGTGTTCCAAGACACATTTTCTATTCAAGAAATGAAGATATTAGGAAAAGGTTTATCACTATAATTATTACTAATTATATAGCATTTAAAAATGTCGGGACTACAACCCCAATTAGGCCAACTTTTGTGGTTTGAAAATATCTCTTGAGTACTTTTCCATTTGGTGCAGTCATACACTTTCTCTTTGCTAAGCATTACTTTGCTAAGCCAAAGTATTTTGTTCAATGGGAGGATTTGTGAGAACATGATGTCAGGCAAAAGTTATCATCTTCACATGGTCCTTATAATCTTATACCTGGAAACAGAAAATAGACCATATTCTTAAAGATTTCTTGCATATATTATATTAGCTAACTGTATTAGTTACCTTGCAGAACTGGAATCCTCCTATTGCAGGGCAGTTCTCCTGGTGGCTTTGAACCAATGCATTTCTTCCCTTTTACTTCCTTGTGATCCTCAAGAATAACTGTAGAATGTGCTGGAGATGTAATATCCTGAGTTATAAACAAATTGTTGGTAACAACCCAGGCCTTTTTCCTATCTCTCCTATGGATCTTGAGTTAGGAGAAACTTCCTAGGATAGTCCAAGCTTTATTCTTCTCTCTCCTAGAAGCAGGATATTCCTCAAAGCTCAGTATGTCACATTGCCCGATGTATAGAACCTAGGATACACAGTTTAACTAGGGAGGTGAAAGATCACTACAAGGAGGACTACAGACCACTGCTCAAAGAAACAGAGATGATACAAACAAATGGAAAAACATTCCATGCTCATGAATAGGAAAAATTAAATGGCTATACTGCAAAAAGCAATATATAGATTCAATGTTATTCCTATTAGCTACCATTGACTTTTTTTACAGAACTAGAAAAAAGTATTTTAAAATTCATATTGAACCAAAGAAGAGCCTGAAGAGCTAAGTCAATCCTAAGCAAAAAGAACAAAGCTGGAGGCATCACACTATCTGACTTCAAACTGTACTATAGGGCTATAGTAACCAAAACAGCAAGGTATTATTTAAGTAAGTAAGTAAATAAATAAATCAATAAAATACAGGTATATAGACAAATGGAACAGAATAGAGAACCCAGAAATCAGACTGCACACCTAGAACTATTTGATCTTCAAAAACTTAACCAAAGGAGCAGTGAGGCAAGAACACCCGATCTAATAAGTGGTGCTGGAATAACCAGCTAAACGTATGCAAAAGATTGAATCTAGACCACTTCCTTACACCATTACCAAAATTAAATAAAGAACAATTAAAAACTTAAAGGTAAAACCCAAAACTATAAAAATCCTGGAAAACGACCTAGGTAATACTATTCAGGACATAAGCACAGTCAAATATTTCATGATGAAGATGCCAAAAACAATTGCAACAAAAGCAAACATTGACAAATGAAATCTAATTAAACTAAAGAGCTTCTGTACACCAAAAGAAACTATCAACAGAGTAAACACAACCTAGAGAATGGGAGAACATTTTTGCAAACTATACATCCGACAAAAGTCTAATATACAGCATCTATAAGGAACTTAAACAAATATACAAGAAAAAACAACCCCATAAAAATGTGAGCAAACACCATGAACAAACACTTTTGAAAAGAAGATATACATGTGGCCAATAAGCATACACAAAAAAAGCTCAACTCACTGATCATTAGAGAAATGCAAATTACAACCAAATGAAGCACCATTTAACAACAGTCAGAATTGCTGTTATTAAAAAGTAAAAAAGCAGCAGAGGCTGATGAGATTGTGCAGAAAATGGAATGCTTATACATTGTTGGTGGGAGTATAAATTAGTTCAGCCATTATGGAAGAAAGTGTGGTGATTCCTCAAAGACCTAAAGGAAAAAATACCATTTGGCCCAGCAATTCCATTACTGGGTATATACCCAAAGGAATATGAATCGTTTTGTTATAAAGAAACATGCATTTGTATGTTCACTGCAGCAATATTCACAATAGAAAAGACATGGAATTGACCTAAATGTCCATCAAGATAGACTGCAGAAAGAAAATGTGGTAGGTATACATGATGGTATTCTATGCAGCTATTTAAAAAAAAATGAGATTATGTCCTTTGCAGGGACATGGATGGAGCTGGAGGCCATTATCCTTAGCAAATGAACACAGGAACAGAAAACCAAACACATGTTCTCACTTATAAGTGGGAGATAAATGATGAGAACATATGGACACATAGAGGGAACAATATATAGTAGAACCTTTTGGAGGTGGATGGGGGAGAAGGTAGAGGATCAGGAAAAACAATTAATGGGTACTAGGTTTAGTAACCGAATGATGAAATAATCCATACCAAAACACCCATGAGACAAGTTTACCTGTGTAACAAACTTTAACTTGTAACCCTTAACTTAAAACAAAAGTTAAAAAATATTACAAAAGAATTAAAAGTATTCAATATATAGTTTCATAGGAACTATACAGGACGTACCATTCTTCTTAATAGCTAAATCATGCAAATAGTCAATAACAAAGATTAGAAATGTGTAAAATGTTGTATATGTATAACATTTTATAATATAAATATATAATATAAAATATGAAAAAATAAAAAAGAAATTTATAAAAAGAAATATATAACCTGTAGCACTCAAAAAGTCCTAGAAGATGTTGAATCAGTTTTAATATCGTAAGTGCTGGGTGAGTCGTGAGTTGTGTCTTGATAGTATGAGGAGATAAGCTGCCTAAAAGTTGTCTTTAAGAGCGTTTTGAATTTCTAAATTTGTATGTGGAATAACACTTGAGTAATATGTAATATTATACTCATTTTCCAGAAAAGAAATATTACACTCACCTTCTTTTGATTTTCTAATTCCAAAACATATTTGCTACAATAAGCAATAAGTCTCTTCCTGAGAGGCTCAGGAAGAGCAAATAATATGTGTTCAGCCTCTGTTATATTATGTGGAAAAACCTTTGTTTGATTGTCAGAAGTGAGGGATGCATAAACAAAAGGATCACGATATTGTTTTCATCAACAATAGTGGACTTAATCAATAAAGGTTTATATTCACTTTTCTGAAATCTCCTTGCATAGTTACAATTATATCTTATTTCTATTAATAGGTATTCTTAAGTCTTTATGCATTAGCTGCCCTCTTGAAACATAAATATTTATGAAATTACTATATTAGGCCTTTGTTTCAAGCAGTTAGACTCATGTGTAAATATTTTATCTCCCTCTGTCCCTCTTCCCATATCCAATTGCATCAGGAAATCCTATTAGCACTAGCTTTAAACTATGTTCCAATGGTTGTAAATAAATAACCACCCAAACTAAAATTAAATAAATTGATATATAAATTTATTTAAAAACTAAAAGTTAAAAACTGACTTTGCTTAATTGTCATTCAAGGAAACACACTAAGAAATTCACTAAATGGATCACTAAAGAGAAATAGCCAAGGATTTTATGTGCAGAAAGATGAAATTCATGGTAGATTAATTAAGGGTTGAGAAGTTGTAATCCAGACAGTTTAGAATAAGTGCCAGAGCCTGTACATAGTTGACTCAAACAAGTCCTGTTGTTCATTGGCCAGGAAAGACTATTAATTTAGTTCCATTGATGATCTTGTATATGCACTTACTAAAAATTCTTAGTCGTTATTCAGTATCATATGGTAAATTGCTCAAAGTCCATGGTTTGTTAACAACTTCAACAGATTAAAAGAACATTCAATTTTGTTACTTTCCAGACACGTACTGCTGTATGTGGAAATTATTTCTATTAAACATATGGTTGCTTCTCACTAACTACACTGGTGCTATCTTTTGTAAAACACCATTCTTTCTCATCTAGATAAATACAATAGCTTCCTAACTGACCTTCCAGCTTTCATCCTTGTTCTCTTACAAAAGTGATCATTATGAGACCTCAGTCAAATTATGCAATCTCTCTATTTGAAGATTGAGCTTTAATTCCTCATTTGATTCAGAGTAAAAGCTAAATTTCTTATAATGGCTTAGAATGGTCAAAATGGTCAAAATGGTCAAAATGGGGTATCACCCCATACATCTTCCCACTATCCTCCATATCTCACTTGTCCCAAGTTACCCTGCATACCTCACTTGTGTCTGCAATACTTCTATTCTAAGGCCTTCAGACTAGCTGTTCCCATAGTGTTGCACTCATTTCCTGATATTTATTTGGTTCACTTCTTCACCTCATTCAAGTCCTCAATCAGGATTCATCTTTTCTGAAAGAGCTAACTTGACGACCCAATTTCAGTTTGCAAATTGACCATTTTGTACCCAATTTCCATTTTAAAAATTTATAGAAATCGCCTTCTAACATATATACAATTTACTTATTCAGATGTCTATACTCAATACACATTAAACATTTCCTACCTCTCTACAATAGAATTTAAACTGCACAAAAGTATAGACATAAGTTTTCTGTTTTTCACAACTAAATCTCAAGCACATATTAAGTGATTAATAAACGTCTAAGCAACCACTGAAAATTGAGCAAAATAGCAAATATTATGCCATAATTTATATCCCCAAATATAAATAGTATAAAACTATTCTTTACCAATAAATCAATAAACATGAACACGCATATCAAAACACCAAGGGAACCATCTTCAGTAGTAAATTGATTGAATAAAACAAATATTATTTAAATGAACAAGAAAAGAACCTGTAATATAAACTTTATATTAACTTCTTTACCCTTAGAGAGACTTTTGTCTTGTTTTTTATTTAGTTTTGAAATTGTCATTATTTATTCTATGGGGAGAAGGTTTTAGCTGTACATTGATTTCCCTCCAGATATTCTGCTATTTTTGATTTGCTTTTACCTTGAACCACATCACCTATCAAATGCTAAACCTGTTTTTTTGTCCAAATCTTTTAAAATATTTCAGCTATTAATTTTTAGAAGTAGTGTATTATGGTTAAATAATGTAATCTCTACTATTCCTGTGTTTGATAAATATTAAGTTTTTCAGCTTGGTAAATACTTTTTTTGTATTTTAAAACATGCTTTATTTAATTGTATAGTTATATAATTTAATTTTTAATAATGGCTGTGTCTTTTTTCAATTGATTTGACTTTTCTTTTTTTCTTTTTTTTATTATTATTATTATACTTTAAGTTTTAGGGTACATGTGCACAATGTGCAGGTTTGTTACATATGTATCCATGTGCCATGTTGGTTTGCTGCACCCATTAACTCGTCATTTAGCATTAGGTATATCTCCTAATGCTGTCCCTCCCCCCTCCCCCCAGCCCACAACAGTCCCCGGAGTGTGATGTTCCCCTTCCTGTGTCCATGTGTTCTCATTGTTCAATTCCCACCTGTGAGTGAGAACATGCGGTGCTTGGTTTTTTGTCCTTGCGATAGTTTACTGAGAATGATGGTTTCCAGTTTCATCCATGTCCCTACAAAGGACATGAACTCATCATTTTTTATGGCTGCATAGTATTCCATGTGCCACATTTTCTTAATCCAGTCTATCATTGTTGGACATTTGGGTTGGTTCCAAGTCTTTGCTATTGTGAATAGTGCCGCAATAAACATACGTGTGCATGTGTCTTTATAGCAGCATGATTTATAGTCCTTTGGGTATATATCCAGTAATGGGATGGCTGGGTCAAATGGTATTTCTAGTTCTAGATCCCTGAGGAATTGCCACACTGACTTCCATAATGGTTGAACTAGTTTACAGTCCCACCAACAGTATAAAAGTGTTCCTATTTCTCCACATCCTCTCCAGCACCTGTTGTTTCCTGACTTTTTAATGATTGCCATTCTAACTGGTGTGAGATAGTATTTCATTGTGGTTTTGATTTGCATTTCTCTGGTGGCAAGTGATGATGAGCATTTTTTCATGTGTTTTTTGGCTGCATAAATGTCTTCTTTTGAGAAGTGTCTGTTCATGTCCTTCGCCCACTTTTTGATGGGGTTGTTTGTTTTTTTCTTGTAAATTTGTTTGAATTCATTGTAGATTCTGGATATTAGCCCTTTGTCAGATAAGTAGGTTGCGAAAATTTTCTCCCATTTTGTAGGTTGCCTATTGACTCTGATGGTAGTTTCTTTTGCTGTGCAGAAGCTCTTCAGTTTAAGTAGATCCCATTTGTCAATTTTGGCTTCTGTTGCCATTGCTTTTGATGTTTTAGACATGAAGTCCTTGCCCATGCCTATGTCCTGAATGGTATTGCCTAGGTTTTCCTCTAGGGTTTTTATGATTTTAGGTCTAACATGTAAGTCTTTAATCCATCTTGAATTAATTTTTGTATAAGGTGTAAGGAAGGGATCCAATTTCAGCTTTCTACATATGGCTAGCCAGTTTTCCCAGCACCATTTATTAAATAGGGAATCCCTTCCCCATTGCTTGTTTTTGTCAGGTTTGTCAAAGATCAGATAGTTGTAGATAAGTGGCATTATTTCTGAGGGCTCTGTTCTGTTCCATTGATCTATGCCTCTGTTTTGGTACCAGTACCATGCTGTTTTGGTTACTGCGGCCTTGTAGTATAGTTTGAAGTCAGGTAGCGTGATGCTTCCAGCTTTGTTCTTTTGACTTAGGATTGACTTGGCGATGTGGGCTCTTTTTTGGTACCACATGAACTTTAAAGTAGTTTTTTCCAGTTCTGTGAAGAAAGTCATTGGTAGCTTGATGGGGATGTCATTGAATCTATAAATTACCTTGGGCAGTATGGCCATTTCCACGATATTGATTCTTCCAACCCATGAGCATGGAATGTTCTTCCATTTGTTTGTATCCTCTTTGATTTCATTGAGCAGTGGTTTGTAGTTCTCCTTGAAGAGGTCCTTCATGTCCCTTGTAAGTTGGATTCCTAGGTATTTTATTCTCTTTGAAGCAATTGTGAATGGGAGTTCACTCATGATTTGGCTCTCTGTTTCTCTGTGATTGGTGTACAAGAATGCTTGTGATTTTTGTGCATTGATTTTGTATCCTGAGACTTTGCCGAAGTTGCTTATCAGCTTGAGGAGATTTTGGGCTGAGACAATGGAGTTTTCTAGATATACAATCATGTCATCTGCAAACAGGGACAATTTGACTTCCTCTTTTCCTAATTGAATACCATTTATTTCCTTCTCCTGCTTGATTGCCCTGGCCAGAACTTCCAACACTATGTTGAATAGGAGTGGTGACAGAGGGCATCCCTGTCTTGTGCCAGTTTTCAAAGGGAATGCTTCCAGTTTTTGCCCATTCAGTATGATATTGGCTGCGGGTTTGTCATAGACAGCTCTTATTATTTTGAGATACATCCCATCAATACCTAATTTATTGAGAGTTTTTAGCATGAAGGGTTGTTGAATTTTGTCAAAGGCCTTTTCTGCATCTATTGAGATAATCATGTGGTTTGTGTCTTTGGTTCTGTTTATATGCTGGAATACTTACTTTTTGAAATAAGAATTGTATGAGCACTTGGGATGAAATAGTGATTTTATTATACTGAAATTGTAAAGTAAATTTGTAAAGGGAATAACATATTTTAATGCACAATTTTATTAATTATTTCTATTCACTACATCTTATTTGGTATGGTTGAAAAAACATGCTATTTTTGTAATTGAGGTGGCAATTTTAAAATTAAGTATTATAAATTAATATTCATATATTAAGTTAGATTGATAATTACAATTATTATTAATCATATATAAAAACAAGTTGTTAATAACAATAGGTCAATTTTAAAATGCATTCAAAGAAATGTTTCTGATTTATGGAAATATGAATAAAGAGTATTAAACTGAGCCATTATAACCTGGTAGCTTTATGCTCACCACACAAGAAATATCATAATATACTCACACTTCATTTTTATTTGTACAAATTGATTTAATAAACTGAATTTACCGTTCTTATACTTTAGATTAATATAAGAAAATGCTTTCTTTAATTACCTCATACTCCTATATTACTTCCAAGATGTAGTAAATTTCAAAACTTAAAGCATGCAAATAATACACATATTTAATAAGAGAGGGTATGAGCAAAGTCCCTAGAAATAAAGCTGGAGGCATAATTCTTCAACACTAATTGCCATTATGAATATAAAATTACACATTAAATGGCATTAATAAGTACAAATAGACTTATATTACATTACATACATTATCTGCAATATAAACCACACTTATGTGTCTCATCTCTTCTTAAAATGAAATTATCACCATATATCATAGTGATTTGCAATGGCACCCTTATGAATATTGTTAGTATAATTATATTTTACTCAAAATTAGCCCACAGCCTGATTATGTCCATATTGCTTACATCTTTCTAAAGCTGGTAATGCATTATTCCTTCCTCCAAGGTGTACAATAAAGTGTATTTCTACTTCATAAGCTCTGTTACCTTCACTGAATAGTCATAGGGAGTGAATATTACCTACCCAGTAGATGAAAACATTTATTGCTAGAAATGCCTTCATTTACTGAACTGAATTAAATGTATCATATCGAATTTATGGTTCAACACTAAGGGGTCAGAATGGGAAAGATCAATTAAATGATTACCAGTAAAAGTTCAATGACATTATTATTATTGTTATTGTTATTATAAAGGCACATTTACTGAGAACTTACTAGGCATTTTGTAAAACACTTTATGCGCAATATTTTGTAGTGATTAGTGGAATTTGAATTATATTCTGTCTGAAACTTGGCCTATGTGGCTTTAAGATATTACTTTCCCTTTCTACAGGACACCAAATTGACAAGGAGTTTGCTTTTCAAGAGAAGACTACCATTTATAATTTGAGTGGGCATTAAATGTAAGCAGAATGAGTTAAGGAGAAAATCAATTAAAAAAGGATTACATTTTACATGAGGTTTTATTTCAAAATTGAACTCAAGAGGCAAAAATCACATATAATATAAATTGCCATTTAATATGTGATAAGAAAAATGCCGTATTAATAAAAAGTTCCTACTCATCCAGCTTTTCTTCAGTTTTCAACTAGAGTGCTGTATGCATGTGTATGATTGTGTGTGTGCTTGAGAAAAAGGTGATTTTGTGTTGGCTGGTCATATTAAATGGGAGAAAAAATTAAACAATACATTCACACTACCATATACAGCATGTTTTATCCAGAAATAAATATCCCCAGAGCTAAGACTGGCTGAGGAAACTACTGATTTGTGCTTTATTTCACATCTACTCTCACTCAACTTTCATTACAACTGCATACAAACCTTCAGTAAAAGGAATTACATGCATACTCTTATGTCATGGTATGCTTGGCCATTTTCTCCTCCATTTCCCTTCATCATTTCAGAATGACATTTGCATCAATTAAAAGCATGTTGAGAAATAGTATCAGGGTTTAATCTGTTAATTTTTAGCTTTCAAACCTATGTGATACCTCTATTAGTGTATTACTCACACTCCTAAGTGTATAGAGACTTAATTCATTTAGAAGAAATCAATCTGTGATTTGGGAAAGTGGGAGAATAAAAGAGAAGATTAGTTCATCAATGATAGGATCTGAAGGGAAATTACACCAAGAGACGAGGTAATTAGTATTGTTATTTTGCTAAAGTGTTTCAGTGCTAGAATTCCACCAATGGGGAAGGAAAATGAATTTACTGAGTTCTCATGGGGGAATTTTTGAAATAATAGATAGATCAGAATATCTACTTATAAGCAATAATATCAGAAAAAGTAACAGGTGGAGAAAACTAGAATAAAATCCTAATTGGTTAGCTTCGAGATTTCTAAAAACTGCCCAGATAATCATATATTTAGTTATTAAAACATATGGAAACAAATGCTTTTTGAGACATTAAACAATAGCTGTGTCATATTCAACCATGTCACTAAGTTCAGCCAAAATTCAGGAGGATGCAAGTAACCTCCATCTATCATTGAAGGGATTAGGAACTGTTCTATAAAGTATCCTTAGCATGTCTTTTTGTTGTTATGAAGTGTAGGTGCTTTGGTTCACAGCCCCGGTGAACACTGCATTCCAGACTTTCTAACCACCATCCCACATCCTGGGCATTTCAGGCCAGTGCAACCACTACTAAGATATTGCAATTAAAATGACATTTCCTTCCTTTCCTGACCATTTGGAAACGGGCTGTTTAGATGAGTACTTTGTTCTGGAAAGGGCCTGTACTCATTCTTCTTCACTGAAAGTGAGGCAATAAAGGGGACACTGTTACCTGAATAAGTCAACTTTCCAACATCCTTTATTTATAAAAGGATAGATCAAAAATGCCCAAAGAAAGAAAACACAGCCCCCGTCCATTGTACTCTGCAGAGTAAAGTGATATATACTGTTTATAATAAACCAATCCCTCTGACTCATACCTGTGCTTATTTATCTACTCACACATTTCTTTGCAAAGAAACATGCAATATATGAATCATAGTTCACAAAACTGTTACATGTTATCTTACGTAAATAGATCACACTATTCAGATTTGTTTGTACTTTGCCTTATCTCCCCTAAAATTTATTAGATATTTTTAGGTTAATAAACATAATTTACGTTGCATTTTTTTAATGGTTGCCTAGCATTTAATTGTGTGGCTATTACACGGTTTATGTAATCATTCCTCTTCCAAATAATACATAAACTTTTTGCACAGATTTGCTATTATTAAAAAACGATGCAACTATACTTGTACATATATCTTGGGCTGTATTCTAAGTAAAATAAATATTCATTATTATTCAAGACATTATTGAACGTTAGGAAATATACATTTAATATTTTGAACGGTACTAGTAAATTACATTTTTAAAGTTTTGATCTATTTATACTCACCTTAGCAATGAAATATATTTCTAATCCTGCCTATAATGTCTTCTCAGAAATGAATTCTAATTACGGTTAGAATTTTGCTGATATTTCACTTTAAAAATTTTTCTGTACACATTAATCTATATTTTTAATGTTTAAGATGGTTAAGATTAATTCCAAATATGTATTGACCACCACTTGTCTATCTTCTTTGATAAATTGCCTCCTGTTTACTTTTAGCTTGATCCTGCTATAGTACGTAAGACATTGTCATTAGATATTTATTTGCTTCTGAATAAAGACAAGAATTCAAGAGTGAATAGATTGATTTGGACACTCAGGGAGACAGTGACTGTAACTCTAGCCAACAATCTACATCAATTATTAGGTCTCTCACTGTCTTGTGGTATACTCAACCTCCAACCAAATGTTAGCAACTGTGCAAAGAACAAGAATCAGGCTGGAGAATTAAGCAGGGTTCAGAACAAACAGTACATTGTAAGGTATACGAAATCATGGTAGATACTTTGCCTATATTATGTGAACAATTAAAATATACTAAGAAATAATATGTCATAAATAGGTGATCAATTTCAAAGATTCTCACATGTTTAAAAATGGAGAATGATTTGTATATGTTAGTATAGAAAACACACTGGCCAAAATGAAAATTTTGACATGTTCAAATAAATTAGGCACATGGCCTGGAGTATGCTGGATGCAATGGAGGCTGACAGAATTGGACTGAGTGTGGAATGACTTTCAGAGAAATTGATCAGAGGATTTCATTGAATGTGGGGTGTTAGAGAAATAATTAAGAACGATACCAGATTTTATGATTACATAAAGGTGTCATTTACTGAACAGGAAAATATACAGAAGAGAATATGACACAAGTTAAATGAGCTTACATTTGGCTATACTGATGTGAGGTATGTTTGCACATTACTTTCTTATTTTTTGGGAAAAATGTTAAAATATATCAATACAGAATGTTTCTTATCTTTACAGAATTATTGATGGTGGATCAACTTCTAATAACAAGACATTAGACAATCTCATGTGATTAGGTATAGTTACAAACTAGATTAGAAGGCTAAAACTGAGTTTAAAAATGGCAAGTGTTTTTCATTAAACATATGATATTAACTATTTTATAAAGTCACTGTCCACTTGACTTTCTTAGATGTTTGAAAAACGACGACACAATAGTGAAAGCCTGCAGAATTCCAAATAAATTATTATTTTTACAAAATCAATCAAATGTATGATATTTTTAATGAGGTTTTTCTTCCTTGCATATTTTTTTACCGTTCAAATGACTATACTTACTTTGTTAAATCAACTCTCTTTCAGCAAGGTGTTATGAATATCATCAAAGTGATGTTCTTCTATAATTTTATTACATACACAAAGCTTACATTATCATTTGGTCACTAACCAAATGTTGTAACAAAGAAGGCAACACATAACGTGTCTTAGTAACTAAAAAAAAACAATGGTAAGTCTTCTTGAAGTATTTCAAAGACGAAGATGGAAGGAAGGATAAAAAGGAAGAAGAGAAAGAGATAGAGTGAGAGAGCAAAGACAATTGTTCTTTGATATTTCCTTAAGAGAACTGTGCTTCATTCTAACTTCTCTTGAACATAAGCTTTACATCCCAGGGTGCAGTTAAATATTTCACAAAGAGGAATATAAGAAAGATCAAAAAGGTTCTTTCTGAAATTAAAATGAAATAGATCAATGAGAAGTGTTTCTTCTTGCAAATCCCTTGCTTTATAGTTCATCATTTCATTTTGCTGTGAAATTACAGTAGCCTTTGAGAATTTGATGCCATTTATGCTTAGTCTCTCATTTACCCTTGACTTTTTAAATACCATTAATCCCATTTTCCACTGCTTCTACCCTGCACATTTTAATATTTTTACTCTTAAATACTTTAAGATTTTCTTTAAATGAAATTATATATGTGTAATTTTTGTTTGTTTGCCAATATCTTTCAGTTTTATTTTCTTTCACATGTGCTGATAAGCTTTGGTTCATATTTATTTAAATAATGAGTTCCTTTAACGTTTGTTCAAATTGCCTATGCAGGCATTAAAGAACCACTTGACTAATAATTATTTATGTTGTTTTTGTACCGAATCATTTTTGGAACAATCTTGGACTGAAGGGATTCAATGAGAGCATGATGGATTTCATTCTTAATATATCGTAACATTACTGTATTAACCTTTTAGTTCATACCTTTTTAATAGGTCGTGACCTCACTGGTGTAACGTGACAAACAGAGCTGCCCAAAAATGACCATGGGAATACATCTGTCTTGCCTGGACAATAAACCAGCTGGCACTGGGAGCACTTCAGTTCTCCAAGGAAAAAAAAATAAGAGACTGCCCCCAAATTCAATTGCTCACATGGTTGTGGCTTCTTCTCGTTGTGAGGTATGGCACCTTAATAACTTCTCCCAGCCTCTGGGGTCCAGAGAAACAGGGCAGCTGTCATCTAAAGCAAGACCTAAGTTACCTCATTAGTAAATTTGTCCATACTGACAAAGCTTGTCTTCTTTTGAACTATGAAAATGAAAAGGAACAGGAGGCTGTGTTCCCTTTTCTGGAAGGTAAACCCATGCTGTTTGTCCAGTAGAGTACTTTGGCCCTAGCTTATGGCTTTCTGATTATGAGAGCCTAAGACCAAGTCTTCACTTTTTTGCTGATTCCTGACTTGTAATTTTCCTCAACAAAGACTGTTTTTCTTAATGTATAATGTGAAATTGGTCAAGAACCCTGTATTAGTTCATTTTCACACTGCTGATAAAGACATACCTGAGGCTGGGCAATTTACAAAAGAAAGAGGTTT
Organism: Symphalangus syndactylus; assembly: GCF_028878055.3. Classification (NCBI taxonomy): domain Eukaryota; kingdom Metazoa; phylum Chordata; class Mammalia; order Primates; family Hylobatidae; genus Symphalangus; species Symphalangus syndactylus. The sequence continues at coordinate 83,935,011 of NC_072438.2, read as the reverse complement.
AATTGGACTCACAGTTCCACGTGGCTGGAGAAGGTCTCATGATCACGGCAGGAGGTGAAAGGCACTTCTTACATGGCAGCAGCAAGAAAGAATGAGGATGACACAAAAGTGGAAACCCCTGATAAACCCATCAGATCTCGTGAGACTTATTCACTATCAAGAGAATAGCATGAGAAAGACGAACCCCCTTTATTCAATTGCCTCCTACTGGGTCCCTCGCACAACATGTGAGAATTCTGGGAGATACAATTCAAGTTGATATTTGAGTGGAAACACAGCCAAACCATATCATTCCTCCCCCAGCCCCTCCAAAATCTCATGTCCTCACACTTCAAAACAAATTATCCTTCCCAAAAGTCCCCCAAAGTCTTAACTCATTTCAGCATTAACTCAAAAGTCCACAGTTTAATGTCTTATCTGAGACAAAGCAAGACTCTTTCATCTATGAGCCTGTAAAATCAAAAGGAAGTTAGTTACTTCCTAGATACAATGGGGGTACAGGCATTGGGAAAACTCAGCCATGCCAAATAGCCAAAATGAACGGGCTATAGGCACCATGCAAGTCCAAAATCCAGCAGGGCAGTCAAATCTTAAAGTTCCAAAATGATCTTTTTTGATTCCATGTCTTGCATCGGAGTCATGCTGATGCAAGAGGTGGGTTCCCATGGTCTTGGGCAACTCCACCCCTATGGCTTTGCAGGGTACAGCCTCCCTCACGGTTGATTTCATGGGCTGTCATTGAGTGTCTGTGGCTTTTCCAGGCACATGTTGAAAGCTGTCAGTGGATCTACCATACTTGGGTCTGAAGGACGGTGGCCCTCTTCTCAAAGCTAGGGACTCTGTGTGGGGGCTCTGACCCTGCATTTCCCTTCCACACTGCCCTAGCAGAGGTTCTCCATAAGGGCCCCAGCCCTGCAGCAAACTACTGCCTAGGTTTCTGTGTGTTTCCGTATATCTTCTGAAATCTAGGCAGAGATTCCTAAACCTCAATTCTTGACTTCTGTTCACCCATAGGCTCAACACAACATGGAAGCTGCCAAGGCTTGGGGCTTGCACCCTCTGAAGCCATGGCCTGAGCTGTAACTTGGTCCCTTCTAACCATGTCTGGAGTGGGTGGGACGCAGGACACCAAGTCCCTAGGCTGCACACAGCTCTGGAATCCTGGGCCCAGCCCACGAAACCACTTTTTTCATCTAGGCCCCTGGGCTTGTGTGAGAAGGGCTGCTTGGAAGACCTCTGATATACCCTGGGGACATTTTCTACATTGTATTGGGAATTAACATTTCGCTCCTCATTACTTATGAAAATTTCTGCAGCCCACTTAAATTTCATAGTCAAGCTGCAAATTTTCCAAACTTTTATATTCTGTTTCCCTCGTAAAATTGAATACCTTCAACAGCATCCAAGTCACATGTTGAATGCTTTGCTGCTTAGAAATTTCTTCCACCAGATACCCTAAATAGTCTATCTCAAGGTCAAAGTTCCACAAATCTCTAGGGTAAGGGAAAATGCCACCAGTCTCTTTGGTAAAACATAACGAGAATCACCTTTGTTCCAGTTACCAACCAGTTCCTCATTTCCATCTAAGACCACCTCAGCCTGGACTTTATTGTCCATACTGCTATCAGCATTTTGGGCAAAGTCATTCAACAAGTCTCTAGGAAGTTCCAAACTTTCCTACATTTTCCTGTCTTTCTTGGAGCCCTCCAAACTGTTCCAACCTCTGTCTGTTATCCAGTTCCAAAGCTGCTTCCACATTTTTGGGTATCTTTTCCCCACATTTTGGGGAGCTTTTTCAGCAAAGTTCCACTATACTGGAATCAATTTATGGTATTAGTCTGTTTTCACAATGCTGATAAGGACATACCAGAGACTGGGCGATTTACAAAAGAAAGAGGTTTAATTGAACTTACAGTTCCTCATGGAGAATGAGGAGGAAGCAAAAGTAGAAACTCCTGATAAAGCCATGAGATCTCATGAGACTTATTCACTGCCACAAGAATAGTGTCGGACAGACCAGCACCCATGATTCATTGACCTCCCTCTGGGTCCCTCCTACAACACGTAGGAATTCTGGGAGATAAAATTCAAGTTGAGATTTGGGTAGGTACACCACCAAACCACATCAAACCCCCATTGCCTATTGGTGGCAATTGCAAAGAGACCTATCTTGTGGGATCCTTGCTCAGCCTAATTTCAACGTCACTTTTAAAAAAATTAAAATCAATAAATTTCAAATTTATTTGTTTCTTGCTCTATTTATTGTAATCCTCTGGCAAAATTCCAATCCTAGTTAGATCCTTAGGGTCGTCTTTCACTACAACAGGGTCTAACTAGTGAAAAACACAACCAGAATAACTGATGTCACTTTTATGATAATTTATCTCAAGTGAGTCCTTAATTATATTTTTAAATTATTACCTCACCTTGAAAGATGATAACTGTCTCTTCATATTCAGTCCAACTAATTCCCTTTCCTTTTATTTCACTGAGTTAATTGCAGCATCAGAAGAGAACTTTCACAGCTTCCCACTGTCACATCCATTAAACGAGCTACATCAGTGTCCATAAATTGTGTCTTTCCTCCTCTTAGTAGGGATACACAGCATGTGCCCATCTAGGGCTCACCATCCTACATATAGCTTACATCTTTTATTGATTTCACTCTTTCTTATGGCTTTAAATGTTTTTTCCAGGCCGAATGCTCCTTTTTGTATGTTTCTATCTGAGAACCTTGCACTGAACTTCTTAGTGTTCTCCCAAGGATATATAACCAGTATTTCAAACTCACGAATGGTATTGCCTAGGTTTTCTTCTAGGGATTTTATGGCTTTAGGTCTTAGGTTTAAGTCTTTAATTCATCTTGAATTAATTTTGTATAACGTGTAAGGAAGAGGTCCAGTTTCAGTTTTCTGCATATGGCTAGCCAGTTTTCCCAACACCATTTATTAAATAGGGAATCGTTTCTCCATTGCTTGTTTTTATCAGGTTTGTCAAAGATCAGATGGTTGTAGATGTGTGGCATTATTTCTGAGGCATCTGTTCCACTGTTCTATATATCTGTTTTGGTATCAGTGCCATGCTGTTTTGGTTACTGTATCCTTGTAGTATAGTTTGAAGTGGGGAAGCATGGTGCCAGCTTTGTTCTTTTTGCTTAGGATTGTCTTGGCTATATGGGATCTTTTTTGGTTCTATATGAAATTTAAAGTAGTTTTTTTCTAATTCTGTGAAGAAAGTCAACGGTAGCTCGATGTGAATAGGATTGAATCTATAAATTACTTTTGGCAGTATGGCCGTTTTCATGATATTGATTCTTCCTAACCATGAGCATGGAATGTTTTTCCGTTTGTTTGTGTCCTCTCTTATTTCCTTGAGTAGTGGTTTGTAGTTCTCCTTGAAGACGTCCTTCACATCTCTTGTAGGTTGTTTTCCTAGGTATTTTATTCTCTTCGTAGCAATTGTCAATGGGAGTTGACTCATAATTTGGCTCTCTGTTCATCTATTATTGGTGTGTAGGAATGCTTGTGATTTTTGCACATTAATTTTGTATCCTGAGACTGTGGTAAAGTTGCTTGTCAGCTTAAGAAGATTTTGGGCTGAGACTGCGGGGTTTCCTAAATATATAATCATGTCATCTGCAGACAGACAATTTGACTTCCTCTCTTTCTATTTGAATACCCTTTGTTTCTTTCTCTTGCCTGATTGCCCTGGCAAGAACTTCCAATACTATGTTGAATAGGAGTGGTGAGAAAGGGCATCTTTGTCTTGTGCCAATTTTCAAAGGGAATGCTTCCAGCTTTTTCACATTCAGTATGATATTGGCTGTGGGTTTGTCATAAATAGCTCTTATTCTTTTGAGATACGTTCCATCAATACCTAGTTTATTGAGAGTTTTCAACACCAAGAGGTGTTGAACTTTATTGAAGGCCTTTTCTGTATCTATTGAGATCTGCCTTTGTTGTGTTCTTTGCTTGGAACATTCTTCATTAAATACCCACATGGACCTCTGCTCATTATTTTAAGGTCTCTCTCAAATGCCATATTCTTAATGAGGTGATTGACCTCTCTGTTGAAAATTACACCCTCCAGGCTTTCTATTTCCACATTTCTTCCTTTCAATTTCTCTATAGCACTTACCATGATACAAGATAATACACAATTCCATTCTCTCTCTTTTTTTGTCTCTATTTAGTTTACTCTCTAGTCTGTAATTATTTATCTACTTATCCTTAGTTATTTTCTTAGAACACTTCCTGGTACGTAAGGAAGGTTCTCAATCATTTTTTGTTTATTTTAATGTTACTATTGGTTTAACAGGATAATTCAGCATTACTTTCAGTAGCTGATGCAAACATCAGGAAGCAGCAAAGCTATAAATTTTATAATTATCATGTATCATAATCATTTTACCTAGTTTTCACGTTTTTAGGAATAGGATTATAACACATGAAAATACATTACTGGAAAATCTGTTTTTCAAAAAAACATGACTATCAGTAATAACATTGTACCTAAACATAATAAAATGTTCAAGCACATACAAAACTTATTTATTGTTCAGATTTTTAGGCTGGTAGAAACCAAGATTTCATCAAACTATTATGAAAATATGGAAAATAAAATACATACTTGGTAACCAAGCAATATATGTATATTTAATATATATTTATTTACTTAACATATATTTAATTTATATGTCTATTTACTGACACCAATTTTGTGAGTAATGTCAAATTAAAATCCAATTATTAAAAAAATCTCAACTAATTGATTAGATCACTCCTTCATTCAGCCAGATTTTGTTGATTGCAACCATGCTATACTTTGCTAAATGCAATATTGACACAAAACTCAGTAAAACATAGATACTTTTTTTGGTAATCTTAAAGTTGTCAGCTATTTGAGAGACATATTAAGTTGGAGGTATCACCTGATATAAGTAGCCAGGAAGAAGCTTGGCAAGACAGTGTTAAACTTGGTGAATTTGACACAGTCTAGGATCAAAACGTGTGTCTTGGAAAGAGAATACATGCTTATCTCAGTGCCTTAGAGTTGACTGAATATGAGAATCCGGTTTGTATTGAATATGTAACTAGAGATGACATAGGTAGTATAGAACTCACATTTATTATTTGAAGTATATAAGTCTGATGAATGGAAATTTGCAGTGACTTTAACAGCATAATATCTTCCTGAAAGCAAGTTATCTGATAGAATAACAACAAAAATCCTTAACTTGCTGTCTGGATAATTCTATTAACAACAACAGTAACAATAAAGGGATGATTGTCCATCTGTCACATTTACTATATATTGCCAAGAAATACGATGAACATGAGGAGAAAAAAATTCAGTTCTCTTTGATGCAAAGATACAAGGTTTCAATGTGATAAGAATTTAGCTTTGCACTGAATTATATAACAAATAAATTATTTCACCTAAAACGGTGGAAAAAATTCAAGATGAATATTTTGTGTTTGCATCCTATTTGTGTGTTGGATCAACAAGATTTTTTTTCAGGCAGGTACTCTCTATATTGCCCAGGTTGGTGTCGAATTCCTGGCCTCAGCCTACCAAATACCTAGGATTACAGGAATAAGCAATGATGCCTGACAAATAATACTTATTGTTCTCACAATTTCCGTAGGCCATAAATCTGGCTATAACTTGAGTGGGTTCCCTGCTTATACAAGACTTCAATCAAAACCTCACAAGACTGTGATCAAAGTAATAGCTTAGTTGTAAGTCTCCTCTGAGGCTTGCAGCCTTCTTCCAAGATCATTCTAGTTATGATAGAAAGCAGTTATTGTGTCTGTAGGACTGAGTTCTTTGTTTTCTGCTATCTATCAGGCAGCCAGTAACAACTCCCAGCTTCTAGAGGCCACCTGCGATATTCTGCCATTTGTTCTCCATAGACACATTATAGCATACAAGTTTACTTCTTCAAGGACAGTTAGAGAAAACTATTGGATTTCTTCTTCTTCACACTCTTATATAACATAATAATGGAAGTTACCATGTACCATTATTTTCCATGTACCATAACCCAACCAATAATCACAACCTCATCATATTCACATAATTTGCCTATATTCAGCAGAAGAGGATAATACAAAGCTTGTACTCCAGGGGGATGGGATTCTGGAAGACAATTTTAGAATGCAGACTAAGACAGTAGTCTCCTGATATTTGTGTCTCCATCATCATTTATAGCAAAATCAACTAATGTTCTTGTTGAAACATTAATGTCCTGATATATTAATATTCCTGTGTCTTCCCCTTAGAGTATTGATCAAGTTGGAATTTGTTGGGTCTCAGGACTCTGCCATTTTAACAAGTTACCAACTTTAGGATTAGACATGACAGTTTAAAACATAACTTATTAATTTTAGTAAAATACTCTCAATCTTGCCTATCAAAGTAAATGGAAATTTGGCAGATTTTAGACGAAGAGAAGCATAGTAGGGAAGAGTCATTAGAATTTAAGAATAATTTAGGAAATGGAAAGAAGTACGCTTTCATATTTGTGACATGCTTGTATTTTGCTTTTCTGTAAAATGAAAATGACAGACTTCCTTTGAAAATTTATTTATTTTTATCAGAATTATTTATTGTCAGTAGTAGTAGCACTATTATTACTGTTGTTAATCAAAATAAAATGGCAGCCACACAACAGAAACCTGGAAAAGTATCGGTTCCATTGTTCAGGAACCTTATTCTAAAGCCATTCTAGAGATTTGTTGATATCATTTATAAATAAGCCCATTACTTTCTCTAAGGCAAGTGCTTGGCTAACCATATGAGGATTCCAATCATAGCAGAAGATTATTTAACTTATTTAAGAATGAAAATTAAATATGTTTTTGGATGAAGTAAATGATCAATTTTGGATAACTACCGATTTACATGTGTTTATCATATAATTAAAAGTAACATGTTGTATTGTGTTTTACTATTTATTATTCTGTTACTTATTTTTTTCAGAAAGTGCAAATAACAATTTTTGTCTCCATATTCTTCCTTCCAATTGCTGATTAAATAGATCAACAAGGGGAAAAGTGCAATTTAACCACACTTTTTCCTCACATTTAATGTTTCTAACTTTGACTCTTTAGGTGACAGGAATCTTTATTAATAAGAGACAGTAATCAATTTAAAAATCTCCAAGAAGTTGTGTCAATTTCAAATGAAATTGAGTTCTATATTGAACTGGCTTGGATCAATTGCTTTAATAATTAAGTATAATAAAATGCTTGACCAGGTGCAATGGCTCATAGCTGTAAACCCAGCACTTTGGGAGGCCGGGGCAGGTGGATGACCTGAGGTGAGACCAGGGTGATAGAATGAGACTCCGTCTCAAAAAATATATATGTATATCCATCTATCTATATATATATAAAATGTGTATTTATAATTCATATATAATATATATTACATATTTATATATATATTTATAATTTGTATAATATATAGATCTTTATATATAAAATGCATTTATTATATATTATATATAAATTTATTATATACATTATATACATTTAATGTATATATATAATTTTATATATAATGTATATATAAATTTATTATATACATTATTATATATAAATAATATATATAATACATAATTTAGATATATACACTATATTTATGTATGTACAATAAAATGGTTGAAAATTTAGTATATTTACAAGAGAGTTATTTTGTGTCAAATAATTTGGAAATGTTAAATGTGATCTACAATCTTTTTTATATCTTTCTCATAAGTTAAAGAAATGTTTTGTTAAGCAGCAATAAACAGAAACATCCTCTCCAGGTACAAGAATAGCTCAGAGACAGAAGCACATAATTGTACATATTATTATTTACTATAGTGTTTGATTGCTCCATTCTTAGTTATACTAAAGTTAATCATTTTGTTGTAGAGACGATTCTGAGATCTCTTTATTGCAAAGATAAGTTTTTCCCTTAGATGTTAGTAAGTAAGCTATGAGACTATTTTGGCACAGTATGTGTATCAGGGTCTAATCAGGGAAGTAGTTTGATAAAATAAATGATTTATTGTAGGAATTAGACAACGCATATTTTGGGAAGAACTGGGGATGTAAGGTGCAGACAAGGAAGGTAGAAGTTCAAAGAATATTCCCAAACCAGCCTACAAGAATTACTGGTGTATATGAAACATATCTGAAATAGGTTAAATACCCCTTTTGCCAAAATTCAGAGAACAGACATTTGTTTCAAAGCACTTATAACAGCAGTCATATTGAACTTATTTATATTAATTTTGAAATAATGCCTTTCTTTTTAATTGAACTTTATAATACATATGGATGGAGAACATATGTATTATATGTTATATATATGTATTAAATGTTATATATGTATTACATTACAATTTTTTCAAATAATATACCACTGAGTCTTAGTACAATACTAAGAACTTATACTGTTTGTTGAATAAATTAAAATACTAAATATTTTTAGACTTCATTTTATAAAAATGTAAAGTGGGAAATAATAAAGTAACTTTTAACTTTCAGTGTAAGAATTAAGTACAGTAAGAGGATTAAATTGCAATAGTACCTGGCTCATGATAAGTACTAAAAATTTTTAAATTACTTAAGATCTCCTAATGATTGCTTTTAAGACAGATATTTAATCAATGTGAATTTAATAAATACCATATCACAGAATTGTGCTAAACATTGAAAAAGGAAATCTTTAAAGACATCCAAAGCACATATTCCTACTACCATGCAGAGTTGTAAAAACAGCATAAATTTAAACTTACAGAGACTGAATTTTAAATTCTCCCTCCTTGACTTACTAGGGGTTTGAACTTCTGTAAACTACTTATACTGTCTAAATTCCAGTGTCCTTTTATTTTATTTTACTTTTTTAATGGTGGTAATAATAATTATTTCCAAGGATTATTGTAAGGATTATAATATTATTGACTTAGTATTTGTAAAGCTTTTTGTCAAAGAAAGGCATTAAAAAACATTATTTTTATATCCTTTGGAAGGAAAGATAAATTTTCAATTAAAATAGACAATGACATTCAATATATTTTATACTGTAATTTTAAGACAGTAATTGGTTGCAAGGGAATTCAAATGTAATGTCTTTACTACCCACATAACATTTTTTAAAGTACAAAAAAGCCTGTTTTTCAAATCCTATGCCTATACACTGAAACTAGCTTAGTAGTCTGAAGCTAAAAGTCTGAGAACGTTTTTAGTATATAGATAAATCTATTTTATCTACCAAAAATGAGTAAGTAAACTACAATGCATCATATATTACCACCTCATGAAATAGTTTTCATACTCAAGTTAATTTCAACAAAAAAGTTGAGTACTTGAACCATCGCACAAAACTTTGTGTGCAAATGATGACATTTCACAACTCATTCATAAATACCTCTTGAAGAAGAGTTTATGTATCATTTGAAAGTATATGTCAGTACAGTTTCATCTAAAGCAAATGGCATTTTCAAAAACTTTTATATCTCTATTTAATGGTTTCTTCCAGTACTTTAAGTATTAATAGATTATCAGATTGAAAGATGTTTGTTCTGACCTTCACATAGCTCGGTTTCTCTAGTGGTTTAATGTCTTTTACCAAGCACCAGAAGTGCATTAAATAATTTCTCATTTTCTGTGATTCCATGCTGTGTTTGTCATAAGACAAACGATAAACTCATTGATGGGTACAAATTCAAATAAAAACACACAATAAAATACATTATATTTTCTTCTGGCACCTTATTACCCTTCAACAGAAATACATCTAGATATTTCAAATCTAAACTGTTTTTCTGAGCAAGTTTTGTTTAGTTATGAGGTATTTGGTGGGGAAAAATAAAAATATGTATCTTATATTTGTGTCTATAGTTTGAAAACGAAAACAAGAAATACAAAATATCGATTCAGAAACAGTGGTTTGGCAGATATGAAAGTGTATATAAGGGATTATTGAAGTATACTCTACAAAGCTATACTTCTAAAACAAACCAATAGTTCACAGTCTTGGAAACATTTTTAATTAAGGAAAACATAGAAGATGCGCTCCCACAAAATAAGAAAAATACAAAAGAAGGGATGGATATGTTAACAGGCTAAAAAAGGTCTAGCAGAGACGTCATGGGGAGTGCTGGGAAGATAGATTTTCACTCAACTCTGGGATTCAAGAGTTCAGATAAAAGCAGAGAGTGGTAGGGCCGTGAGGAGAAAGTTTGGTTTTCTAAAAGAAAAACAAATCATGTGAAGTAAATTTTCACGTAATCTATGGGAGCATAGTATAAAAATTAATACAGGAATCAACATACAAAAAACTAAGAAATATGGAAAATGCAAGGTAAGTATTGACTTCAGGAAAATAAAGTGTAAGAGGAAGGAAAGTTAGTAATAGAGTAATACTTGGCTCAGCAGTGAACAAGTGTTTACCTAATCAGAGGGAGTGTGTCACAGTACATAACACAATTGTAGAACTAGACTCTTTGGGGTTAAATATCAGCTCTGCAACTTGTAAGTTGAGTGACTTTGGACATATTATCTGTGCCTTGGATTCCTTATCTGTACATTTATAGCATCTTTATCATTAAGTGAGCTGATACATATAACGTGCTTAGAACAGTACTGGCACATAAAAAGGGCTTTTGTTTGTTTGTTCATTTGTTTATTTATTGGTAATGATACCTATTTGTATGAGTCCATTCTCACACTGCTATAATGAACTATCTGAGACTGGGTAATCTATGAAGAAAAGATGTTTAATTGACTCACAGTTCCACAGGCTTAACAGGAAGCATGACTGGAAGCCTCAGGAATCTTACAATCATGGTGGAAGATGGAGAGGAAGCAGGCACATCTTCAGATGTTGGATCAGGAGAGAAAGAGAGCAAACTGCAAAGTGCCACACACTTTTAAGCCATCAGATCTCGTGAGAACTCACTCACTGTCAGGAGAACAGCAAGGGGGAAATCTGCCCCCATGATCCAATCACATCCCACCAGGCCACACCCCTGACAGGGTGAAAACAATTGTACATGAGATTTTGCTGGGGACACAGAACCAAACCACATCACTATTGAATTGGCTAAATTCATGATACACCGCATAACTACATATCCAAATTCAATTTGAGATCCCTTCTAGTCCAGTTTTTACTCTTTTTGTTCCTGTTCTATTGCCTTGTATTCCTATATTGCTGATTTTTTTTTGATTACAGAATACTGTATTTTTAAAAAGGAGAAAAATTTATCCAAGGATCATGCTGTCTTCTGCAGAGAACATTTCTCATTGATTTTGACAGGAGATAAGAGACATTAGCAATCCCTGATAACTTTAATCCAATTAAGACATTGAGGACCTGGCTTCAGTCCCTGTGAAGCCTTTGCTATTTCCAGTTATGTTTATCCTACAGGGTATCATTTAGAGTCCCAATCTGAAAATATGTAGTGTTTACTAAGAACCCACTTTTCAAAGATTTGTGACATACTCCAAAGCTCTACTCCTGGACTCAGTTTATCAGCTACCACTTCCTGTAATGGATAGATGTTCCCTAAAATAACCTACCCATATGACTGGGCTAATTTCTTTGTAATTCCTTCTCACAAGAGATTTTGGCCCCATTATTTATTGCTGCTTTTGAAGTTAATTTCAGGTGGTTTCTCTTTCTGCATTTCCTATTTCTCCATACCTAGAATTAAGCCATTTGAGGTGGATTTTCAATCAAGCAAAAGGTATGAAATATAAACAGAATGACAAACCTTTTTTCAATATTTCATTGGTTACCTAGGGCTGCAGTAAAAAATTATCACAAACTCGTTGGCTTAAAACAACAGAGAATTCAAGATAATGAGAAGATATACCAGAGATTGGGAAACAATACTTGTAGAAGACATATCTGATAAAAGACTGTTATCCAAAATATACAAAAAAAAAACCACTTAAAACTCAACAATAAGAAAAACAGCAACCCCATTTGAAAACATAAAATGTTGAACAGACATCTCGCGAAAGAATATATATAAATGGCAAATAAGTGTATGAAAATATGTTCAATATTATATGTCATCAGATAATTACAAATTAAAACAACAATGAGATGCCACTACACATCTATTAGAATGACTAAAATCCAAAATACTGGCAAACACCAAATCCACTTTGCCCATACACCTTTATCTAAACAAGGTCACTGTATTATTCTGTTCTCACACTGCTAATAAAGCCATACTCAAGACTGGGTAATTTATAAAGAAAAAGAGGTTTAATGAACTCACAGTTTCACATGGCTGGGGAGGCCTCACAATCATGGCAGAAGGAGAAGGAAGAGCAAAGGCACTTCTTACGTGGTGCCAAGCAAGAGAGTGTGTGTAGGGGAACTCCTCTATATAAAACCATCAAATCTTGTGAGACTTATTCAGTGCCACAAGAACAGCATGGGAAACACCCACCCCCATGATTTAATTACTTCACACCAGGTCCTTCTCGACACATGGGGATTATGGGAGCTATAAGTCAAGATTTGGGTGGGGACACAGCCAAACCATATCAGTCACATTCATACTTTCTTTGGGTTAGAACATGAACTTATTTTTTGAGGATGTCACCATTTGATTCACTACAAATATGTTGAAACTTTTGAAGCAGTCTTATGTATTAAAATATTTTGAGGAATATGGTGTTTTAGTACTTAAAATCAAGATATAAAGCTTAACCAGAGTACTAATCAAAGGGTTTTCATTACATTAAAAATGAAGAGTTTTTTTAACAAAAATGGAAAACTTAATAAATGTAGTCCTTTTCTGCTTTAGGTACCAATCAGTACTTAGTTTTCTATATACAGGAAAAACTTCTGAACATGTCAAAAGCTTAGCTGTAAAAAAGTAGGGCACAGTAAATTAAATGCATATCTGTAATTTCTTTGTCATTTGTTCTTCATAATGTGACCTTTATTCACAGTTACTTTTTGAGTATTTATTATGTTGTTTTAAAATGTCAAAAGGAAAGTAACATTGTCCCATAACGAACATATATTAACCTATCAGTGCTTCCTAAATAATTGTCTTATCTATTTTCTTTCTGAAACAGAGTCTCTGAAGAAAATTCAGCTTCCCTGCTGGTTCACTCCAGCCTCCTGTTTACCAGTATTTGACACGTTGAAAATGGAAAGTAATAGGTTACAATTATGCTCTAGCTCTCTCTATGTACCCATAGGGTAGCTTATACAAAGTCATAATTCTCAAGCATATCCAAAAATGATTTTGCAAAATCAAATTTTAAAATACAACCACAGAAATGTACTAAAGCATGTAAGTATTCTGAAGAAAAATACTGTATGGCCAATCTTAGTCAGAGAAAGTTCTGAAGAATTTATATTGACAAACTTTATGCATTTATTTAAGAGGAACTCATAACTGCTTCGAAGCAAAATTTCATTTAGAAAAGCTGTATTTTTGTTCTTAACAATCTGGCATTTTGCAAATTCAAAAGCAATTCAAATCATTTAAAACATTTTAAGGTTGGTATTTGTTTTACAGCAATGTTCATCTGCATTCAGAGTGACCCATTTTATATTTCCCGGTTTTTTTTTTTTTCTCCTTAACACTCTGCTTAATGTCCCTTGGAGATCCTCTCCACTTTCAAAATGTCATGATCACATGTTCTAATTCATGTATCTTTCCAGGTTCTACACTGTTTCTAACCTACATGTTTCCCAAGATTTTTAGGTACTTAGGTGAGATCGATTATTTATTTATTTATTTATTTTTATTTTTTCTGAAACCGAGTCTCATGCTGTCTTCCAGGCTGCAGTGCAGTGGGGCGATCTTGGCTCACTGAACCTCTGCCTCCCGGGTTCAAGGGATTCTTGTGCCTCAGCCTCCCAAGTAGGTAGGATTACAGACGCCCACCACCACGCCCAGCCAATGATTGTATTTTTAGTAGAGATAGGGTTTCACCATGTTGGCCAAGCTGGTCTCAAACTCCTGACCTCAAGTCATCCACCCACCTCAGCCTCCCAAAGCACTGGGATTACAGGTGTGAGCCACCATGCCTGGCCAGATAACTCTTAATTCATCCTCCTCTCCTGGACTCATTTGCTTCTAGCTTATGTTTTACTAAGAAGAAAGTATGCTTTAACTCAGGCTCCTTCCTTTCCTCCAGCCACTGAATCTGACTCCATTGCCAAAGACACAAAGGGATCTCTCCAGGACTGTCTCTCTTGGTACAGCCTCCGCTTCTCCAATAATCTACCCTTTAAATTTTAACTGCTTTGATCCCTGAGATCTCCAAATTCTCTCACCTCAACTCACCAATACTGATATTCCATCTCTGCATTGCATCCTGTAATCCCTCCAGGCAGTGAATTGGGTGCTGCTAGAGTTTATCCCATTCATTTTCATTTTCCTCCGCCCAGGAATTACTATCCTTGGGTGTGTGTGTCGGGTGGGGGTCGGGGGGTGGAGTTCTAGTTGTTTAAGGTTGGATGGTAAATCTAACCCCTTTTATTCCATCATTGCCAGAAATCTTTGCCAATGAGAATTTCTACTTAAATTCTGACATGCATAAGATTACTTTTTTTTTTAGGAAAAGTGATGAGCATTTTAAAACAAAAGTCTAAGTGCCCTATGACAACAACTTTCTTTTACTTATTTCCTTTAACTATCTAAGGTCAACTTGGGTGAAGCAAGATAAAAAAAAATCTGTAAAAGATACATGCTACCTATTAAGGGTTACCTAGCCAGGGATTGAAAAGTTTTACTTCCAGCCTGCACATCTAATGATCTCTGCTCATAGATGTTTTGCTCCAGTCTTCAGCACGGGTAGGAAACATCTTATATGTAGTACGCTGTGATTACCAATAAGCTTAGTGTGCTTTGGAGAGATAGAAATAGTGAACATTCACCTTGGTCTGGTCAGCTAATTTTATATGCTAATTGAAGAGCTGGGTGCTACTGACATGCCTTTTTTCCAATTCACTTTCAGTTGTGTCAGACTTATTTTGAATATTTTAAACCACTAAAACAAATTATTATATCATTGGTCATATACATTATATAGCATTTTATCAATACATTCTGGAACACTCCAACACTTTCCAAAATTTGACAGCTTTAGAGTACATAAAAGGTTTGTTTCCTTTGAGAGAGGTAGCCATATGCCTATTTGTAGTGTGGTAAAGGAAAGCATAATATTAACTGTATTTCAGAAAAATAGGTTTACAATAAAATACATTTTATTTGTGGGAAAGACTTTACCTCACTTCAGTACACACACACAAAATACACAACTGTATAGTTACTTGTCTGTAGAATTAGGATCTTTAACAAAATTGCTTTTCACAGATCACAGTATGAAGCAATGTGATAGAACTTAAAGGAGTAATAGATCCACAATTACAGTTGAAAATTTCAATGAATCATTCTGAGTTATTGATATGAAAAGTAAACATAAAATAGTCAACAAATAGAAAATTTGAACACTATCAACCATCTGAACCTAGTAGACTTTCATTAAACATTTTGCCTAAGAATAGCAGAATACAAATTTTGCAATAAATACATATAAAATGTTTAACAACATAGAGCATACTATGAGCCATAAACAAATTTCCATAAATGTAAAAATACTAAAATTATAATATTAAAAGGTATATTTCTAGGTGATGGCAGGTATAAATTAGAGATTAAGAACAAAAATATAAGAAGTTTCAAGAGAAATTAGGTACATTTTAAACTAAATAAAAAAAGAAACAAAATGTATCAGAATTTCTGGAATGCAGCTAAAGCAGTGCATGAGGGAGAAAATGAGAGCATTAAATGTGTATATTAGAAAAAAAGGTATGTATTTAATAAATATTCTAAGTTTCTATTAAGAAACAAAAAAATGAATATTTTAAAGAGAAGGAAGAAAATAATATAGAGCAAATATCAATAATTTTAAAAAAGAATAAAAGAGTAGATTAGGAAAATCAACAGCTGGTCTTTGAAATGATAAATAAAATGAATAGACTTCTAACTAGACCATCCAAGAAAAAAAAGGGGAAAAGCAAAAAGTTAACTGTATTAAGAAAAATATAAGGAATACTTTTTCACATCCTACAAATTGCAAAATTGCAAGTATATATTATGAACAATTTTATGCCAATAAATTGAAAAAAATAGTGAAATGGAAAAATACCGTGAAAGAAACTAACCTCCACATTTCATTCAAGAAGAAATATATAACATGAATAACCATATATCCATGAAATCATATTCACAATTAAAAATCTTTAGTAACCACAACTATAACAACAAAAACTTCAGGCACAAATGGTTTTACTGATACATCACCAAATATTTTAAGAAGAAAGGGTACAGCTATTCACAATTTGATCAGAAAGATAACGAGATATTGTCTGATAGGATTACAGCGACCCGAAAAACAGACTTCTCAAGAAAAGAAAACTACTGACCAATATTTCTGATCAATACAGATACAAAAATTTTTAATTCATTTTTAGAATATGAAGGGTGGCTCTACATAAAAAAGGATAATGAATCATGACCACTGGAGTTTATTCAAATAATACAAGATTTATTAATTGAAAATCAGGCAATGTAATTAGTCGCATTAGCAAAACATATATGTTTATATCTTTTTATACAAAATACAAAAGAAGATGATCATCTTAATAAATGAAGAACAAGCATTTGACAATATTCAACATTCATTCATTAGGATATTCCATAGCAAAGTACGAATAGAAGGAAACCTTTTTATGCCTCATGAAAATAATCTAAAAAATTTAGCTGCTAACACCATAGTTAATGGTAATTATTGAATGCTTTCACCCTAAGATTGGGGAAAAAATTTGAGGATATTCATTACTACTGCAATATTGTACTGAAATCACTATGCAGTGAAATAAAGCAATTAAAAAAGAAATTACTCATACCACAAAGAAAAATTAAAATAGTCTCTATTTATATAATTCATGGACATCCATATAGAAAATTCCAAGGAAAATATAAAACATATGTGAGGTATAATGTCACAGGATACAAGATCAACATACAGTGAGGGCCAGTTTTAACTCCATATATTAGCGTTGAATGATCTAACAATAAAATTATAAAAGTATCCAAAATAGCATCAAAAGAATAAAACATAAATACATTTAACAAAAGAAGTGTATGCATTGTATAATGAAAACTATAAGTATTGGTAAAAAGAAATTTAAAATCTAGCTAAATGGAGAAATATTCCATGTGAATTGATTAGATGATGATATTATTAGGAAGTCAAATGTTTCCAAATTGATGTGTATTTTCAATGTAACCTTATTCAAAATCCCAGAAGGTGTGTGTGTGTGTGTGTGTACATGTGCAATTAAGTGTATGCATGTGCATGCATGCATATGTTTTAAAAAATCAAAATATAATTTTAAAGTTTATATGTGATTCAAAGGCCTAGAATAGCAAGAAGAATTTTGAAAAAGAACAAATTTGAGAGGAACACATTTTGAAGGCTGACACTATCTGACTTAAGGATTACTGTAGAACCTGAATAATCAAGATACTCACTTTTTTTTCCTTTTATTATTATTATTATACTTTAAGTTTTAGGGTACATGTGCACAACGTGAAGGTTTGTTACGTACGTATACATTACTTTCAAGTTCAAGCTTCCTCAGATCCCTAGGAATGGACACAATACAGCCAAGTTATTTGCTACAGCATAACAAATAACTTTTACTCCAGCTCCCAATAGGTTCTGCATTTCTAACTGAGACTCCAGCATCCTTGGCATTATTGCCCTAGTCACTATCAGCATTTTGGTCACAATGATTTCACTAGTCTCTAAGAAGTTCCAAACTTTTCTTCATTTTCTTGTGCTCTTTTGAGCCCTCCGCTTTCTTCCAACCTCTTCCTGTTACCCAATTCCAAAGCTACGTCCACATTTTCAGGTATCTTTACAGCAATATTTCCCTCATTGCTGTAAAGATGTATCCCTCCCCCATCTCTCCACCCCATGACAGGCCCCCATGTGTGATGTTCCCCACCCTGTGTCCAAGTGTTCTCGTTGTTCAATTCCAACCTATGATTGAGAACATGCAGTGTTTGGTTTTCTGTCCTTGTGATAGTTTGCTCAGAATGATGGTTTCCAGCTTCACCAATGTCCCTACAAAAGACATGAACCCATCCTTTTTTATGGTTGCATAGTATTCCAAGGTGTATATGTGCCACATTTTCTTAATCCAGTCTATCATTGATGGACATTTGGGTTGGTTGCAAGTCTTTGCCATTGTGAATAGTGCCGCAATAAACATATATGTGCATGTGTCTTTATAGTAGCATGATTTATAATCCTTTGGATATGTACCCAGTAATGGGATTGCTGGGTCAAATGGTATTTCTAGTTATAGATCCATGAGGAATCACCACACTGTCTTCCACAATGGTTGAATTAGTTTACACTTCCACCAACAGTGTAAAAGTGTTCCTATTTTTTCCACATCCTCTCCAGCACCTGTTGTTTCCTGACTTTTTAATGATCACCATTCTAACTGATGTGAGATGGTATCTCATTGTGGTTTTGGTTTGCATTTCTCTGACGACCAGTGATGATGAGCATTTCTTCATGTGTTTTTTGGCTGCATAAATGTCTTCTTTTGAAAAGTGTCTGTTCATATCCTTTGCCCACTTTTTGATCGGGTTGTTTGATTTTTTTCTTGTAAATTTGTTTAAGTTCTTTGTAGATTCTGGATATTAGACCTTTGTCAGATGGGTAGATTGCAAAAATTTCCTCCCATTCTCTAGGTTGCCTGTTCACTCTGACGATAGTTTCTTTTGCTGTGCAGAGTCTTTGCACTTCTACATTGTGTTATGTGAAGATGTGGCAAGAAAGTCTCAATATGTCAGCAACTGGATATTGTACTTCCAGCCTCCAGAATTGTGAACCAATGAATTTCAATTTACTATAAATTACCAGTCTTGGACATTCTGGTTTAAGAGCAGAAAATGTACCAAGATACTCACCAACAGTTCTTATTGTCTATTAAATAAATATTATTATATATATTCTACTGGATGTAATGTGATACCTCCTTTTGGCTTTCATTTGTATTTCCCCAATGATTATTGATATTGAGCAGGTTTACATGTATTGTATTTTTGTGTGTTTTCTTTGCATAAATTTCTAATCAAATCCTGCGCTCATTTTTAAATGAGCTGTTTGCTCTGTGTTATTGAATATATATATACACACACACACACACACACATATATATATACACACACACAAGGAGATAGATATATCGTCTATACATATGTATCCTCTCTATATAGGATATGAGGTGCTTTTCTTTTCTAGACAGGTTAGCTTATCTATTTATTTTTAAATAAAATTTATTGTTGTGGATCAGTTTTAGGTTCACAGAAAAATTGAGCAGAAGGTACTAAGATTTCTTATATACTCCCTGCCCACACATATGCATGTCTCCCCCATCATCAGTATTCCCAAGTGTGATGTAGTTGTTACAATTTGTGACTCTACATTGACACATCATTATCACTTAAAGTTTGTAATTTACATTAGGCTTCACTTTTGGTTTCCTTTATATAGTATTGGATAAATGTAAAAAGACATGTATCTGCCAGTATAGCATTTTATAGAGTAGTTTCACTGCCCTAAAATTATTCTGTTTTCTGCATATGTTTCCCTTCCTCCCTCCTAAACCCTCAACAACCAGTGATCTTTTTACTTTCTTTACAGTTTTATATTTTACAAACTGTCATATAGTTAAATAATACAGTATGTAGCCTTTTCACTTTGGCTTATTTCAAGTACCAAAATGTTTGTTTCCCTCCTACCTATTTATGATTTGACAGCTTATTTCTTTTTAATCCTAAATAACATTTCAATGTCTGGATATGTGGCATGCTTTTTATCCATTTACTAACTGAGGACATCTTGGTTGCTTTCATGTTTTACTAATTATATATAAAGCCACTAAAACCATTAATGTGCAGGTTTTTGTGGAGATAGAAGTTTTCATCTCCTTTGGGTAAATATCAAAGAGTTGATTTTTAGATATCATGGTAAGAGAATATTTAGTTTTGTACAAAAGTGCTGAGCTGTCTTCCAAAGTGGCTGTACCATTTTGCATTTCCACATCAATAAATAATAAATCAGAGATCTTTTGCTGCACATCCTTTCCAGAATTTGGTGTTGACAGTTTTGGATTTCTGCTGTTCTAGTAGGTTTGTTGTGGTATCTAATTAATGCTTTCATTCTCATTTCCCTGATAATATATTATGTGGAGCATCTCTTCATGTTTGTTATCTGTGTATCTTTGCTGAGATATCTAATAAGGCCTTTGGCCCTTTTATTCATGAGGTTATTGGTTTTTTATTGTTGATATTTCAGAATTATTTACACATGTTGAATAACAGTCCTCTATCAAATATAGTTTTGCAAATATTCCCTCCCAATCTATGGCTTTTCTTTTTATTACTTAATGGTGTTTTTTCACAGAACAAAACTTTTTAATTTTATTGAAGTCCAGCTTATCAATCCTTTCTTTCATAGATCATGTCTTTGATGTTGTACCTAAAAAGTCATAACGAAACTCAACATCTAAATTTTCTCCTATATTATCTTCTATGAGTTTTATAGGGTTTCATTTTACATTTAAATCTGTAATTCACATTGAGTTAATTTTTAGGAAAGGTATTAAAAAGTTTGTGTCTAGATTCATTTTCTTGCATGTGGATTACCAGTATTTGTCAGTATGATTTGTTGCAAAGACTATCTTTTTTTCTATTGTATTGCCTTTGCTCCTTTGTCAAAGATCAGTTTAATATATGTATGTGGGTCTATTTCTGTGCTCTCTATTCTGTTGTATCAATCTATTCATCTATTACTTTGCCAATATCACACTTTCTTGATTACAATAGGTTTATAGTAAAATTTAAAGTCAGATAGTGTTTGTCTTTTAACTTTGTTCTTCTCCTTCAATATGGTTTCAGCTATCCTGGGTCTTTTGCCTCTCAATAGGAACTTTCGACTCAGTTTGTTGATAGCCACAAAGCAGCTTCCTGAGATTTGAAGGAGATTGCATTGAATTTATACAATAAATTGAAGAGAACTGACATCTTGACAATATCGAGTCTTCCTATCTATAAAAAGGGAATATACTAAACTCTTTCCAGATATGTGATTTGCAATATTTCCTTCTGTTGTGTCATTGTGTTTTGCTTTCTTGATATCTTTTTAAAGAAATACATACACACAGGCCGGGCGCGGTGGCTCACGCTTGTAATCCCAGCACTTTGGGAGGCCGAGGCGGGCGGATCACGAGGTCAAGAGATCGAGACCACGGTGAAACCCCGTCTCTACTAAAAATACAAAAAATTAGCCGGGCGCAGTGGCGGGCGCCTGTAGTCCCAGCTACTCGGAGAGGCTGAGGCAGGAGAATGGCGTGAACCCGGGAGGCGGAGCTTGCAGTGAGCCGAGATTGCGCCACTGCACTCCAGCCTGGGCGACAGCAAGACTCCGTCTCAAAAAAAAAAAAAAAAAAAAAAAAAGAAACACATACACACACAACAACAACAACATCAATAACAACAAAATGAATTGTCTATTTATCTTTGGTTACTTGCTTTTTGAGTGTCTTATCTAAAAATTCATTTTCTAATCTGTAGTCACAAAGATTTATACCTATGTTTGCTTAGTTGCTTAGTAGATGTATACACTTTTAGCTCTTACATTTAGTTGTTTGATCAATTTTTAGTTAATTTTTACATGTGGCCTAAAGTATGAATCTAATGTCACCTTTTTTACTAGTGAATATTGTTTTCCCATCATTATTGTTTGAAAAGACTATTCATTTTTTATTTAATTTCCTTGAAATTCTTATCAAAACATGTATGACTTTATTCCTGGGCTTTTAATTGATGTGTATGTCTAGGTTTAATATGGTATTACCTAGTCCTATTTACTCTTGTTTTGCAAAAACATTGTGAAATTTGCAGGAATGTGATCCCTCCAGTATTTTAAGGTTACTTTCGATATTCTTATATCTTTGCATTATGTATGAATTTTAGAAGCAATATGTCAATTACTACAAAAAAAACACTGAATTTGGATTTACATTGTATTGAATCTATTGATCATTTTGGATAGGATTACTATTTTAATAATATTTAGTTTATCAGTTCATGATCCCAGGAAATATTTCCATTGATTTAAATTATTTTTAATTTATTTTAATAGCGTTTTGTAGTTTGACATGTATATGTCTTGCATTTCTTTTGTTAAAATTATTCCTAAGTATTTTATTATCTTTTATGCTAATATGAATTGAATTATTTTTATAATTTCAATTTTGGATTTTCCATTGTTACCGTACAGAATTATCATTAATATTTATATGTTGATTTCGTGTCTTGTGACTTTACTGAACTAATTTGTTAGCTCTAATAGTGTGTATATATGTTTATTTCTTAATAGATTCTAGATATATAATTATGTCATCTACAAAATCATTTTAACATACATCTATTTTTGTTTTCTTGTCTAATTTTTCTTGTCTAAAACATTCAGTACAATGTTGAATTAAAGTAGCAAGAGCAAACATCCATATGGTAATGTTTAGAGAAAGCTTTTTCTCTCAACATAGATATGATCTTAGCTGAGGATTTATAGTAAATGCTCTTCACAAAGTTGAGCAATTTACTTCCCTCCTGTTTCTAGTTCACTATTTTTACCATAAAAAGAGTTTGGTTTTTATCAACAGCTTTTTCTGTATGTATTAAGATGATCACTGGGTTTTCTGTCCTTTTTCATTAATATGATGTATTATACTAATTGATTTTTATATGTTAAACCAACTCTGCAATTCTGGTATCAATACCATTTCATGGAGGTCATTTTTATGTTACTGGATCTGGTTTTCTGAGATATCTTTGATAATTTTTATGTTCATAAGTGGTTTCTTTTTTAGTTTATTGATATCATGGATTACATTGGTTTTCAAATGTTAAACTTGCCATGCACCTAAGAAATAAATTATATTTGGTTATGGTCTAT
Source organism: Symphalangus syndactylus (assembly GCF_028878055.3). Lineage (NCBI taxonomy): Eukaryota > Metazoa > Chordata > Mammalia > Primates > Hylobatidae > Symphalangus > Symphalangus syndactylus. The sequence goes on along the minus strand of NC_072438.2, from coordinate 83,911,924 downwards.
AATACTCTTTTTATGTTGGTGGATTCAGTTTTCTAGGTCGTTGTGTGTCTTTCACAAAGCCCTGAAGAATGCTTTGACAATGGCAGACACTCGACAAGATAACAGTTGAGTGAGTAAATAAACTGCCAACCAGTCTAAGAGAGCAAAGACAATTAATTTACAGTTGTGCAAGCAAAAAATGTTTACATTTTTATTTTCCACTTAAATCATGTTTTCTTGTAGCTTTTCTGCTGTGCCCTTACTCCCTTCTCTATGGCTCAGATAGAAGCTCACATTCTTGATCTCCGTATTGATAAAATAGATTTAATATCCATATATTGTTGAGAAAAAATAGAATACTTCTCTTTCCTTTTTTATTATCATTTTTGCCACCTTTTTTAGCCTAAGAAAGCCTACAGACCTGGTCTTTTCTATATTTGCTATGTATGAAAGATCCTTCCTAGGCATAAAGAAAAAGGGAGAAAGACTCCCCCTCTATTCCCAGTAGATTTTAAGCAGAAAAAGAAGAGAAATAAAATACACCAGACGCCAAGCTTCTGTTTTTGTTGTTGTTTTTTCTATTTAGGTGGAAGGATGTTCTAGAATAGGAGACACTTTGGAGCCATCAGATACGAAGGGAAAGGGACTGAGAATATCATGAATATATGAATATAGTCCCATAAAATCCCCATGAAGAGGCTGTAAGAACTTAGCAAAAACTCATGTGCCCAATAATAAATTGTTTTTTGGTTTAATGCCTATATCCAGTGTCCATCAGCCTTGGGCTAAAGTATAGCAGCACGATTGGCTTGTGTCCAAATAGTGAGTTTGTTGCTCTCCTGGCTCAATTTCGGTGTAGAGGAGAAGCAAAGATTTGGCTAGAAAACTGCAATGAGATGTGTAAATTCTGAGTCCCTGTTTCTGGGGAAAAATTGTGAGTGAGAAGAAAGAAGACTGCATGGGTAAGGACTCCAAGATCTGAGGTGATGTCCCTCGGTCACAGAGCAACAGTGAGCAGAAGTTCGACGTTCTAAGAGATTTATACTCTGAGAATAAGTGAAGGAGAAAAATCATAATCACTTGCCACATTTCTAAATGGTTAGCTGTTGTTTATTCATCACCAGAAACCAAGATGATCAAGAACATAAACTTTGCTTCTAAGAACCCTTTGTTCTCCTTGTCACACCAAGATCATATAAGCCATATTTGTCTCTTTTGTATGTACACACCATCTTATGTAAGGCAATATGAATGGAAAAGAAACGGGTTGGCCAAGCAAACACTTTTCAAAATGACTATTGTTGATTTGTATTCAATTTACACTTTTCCCCTCTGCTACCCTGTTGATGGGAGTTGCGAGACTCGATTAATTATAAAGAATGAACTATGTGTTTTTTCCACATGTGAACATTCTTTGAAAGAGTCATTTAACCGTACCTCACTAATTAGTCAAATAATCAGCTTATTTTTGATGGACTATTATGAGATATAAGTTTACTAATATAATAATGCAAACTTATCCAACATGCTTCATAGATTAACATTATAGATATTTGGAAAACTGTATTATCAAATTATTATTGTTATCAAAGTAGTGGCATATACTTACCAATGGAATCTATAAAGATAAATGAGAAAACTCTTGTTAACACAGTTAAGACTAATAATCAGGAACATAAAAGCATATTTACATCTGGTAATTGGATGACTTAATTAGAGGACCAAAGAAAGGAAACCAACTTGAGTGGATTGGGTCAAAGGTCTCATTCAAAGGATGAAACTGCTCAGTTTAATGGAAGTTTAAAGTCTGTGTGATTTAACCAATTTACCATTTATTTACTGAAAATTAATGAATATTTTTCTTCTATATTTATAATTTCAGCATGAAAAGTGCTTTATTTCTGAAATACTGGATATATAAAAATTCAACCTTTAACTTTAATCCGATATGTGATAATTCTTATTTTTATAGTAATCCTTGCCTAACAATAGTCCAATATTTTAGCAAATACATACGTGTAAGTCATTAGTGTTGTAGTTTAATAGCTATATCTAATATGCAAAAAATTACTTTGAAATAGTTTTAAGACTAGTAGAAACTGATTTCTAGAAAAAAATATTGAAAAGCTAAGCTTTCTTTTTTAACATTCTCTTTAAAATTATAAGCAATATGTTATGTTCTGTATTCCTCACAAGCCTTTTGAAAAGTATATGCAATAATAATTTAATTTAGGGTGCCAATCTCTTTTATTAGATTTATGCCTATGATGAAAGATAGCTGAAATGTTTAAATCTAGTGTTACCTAAATGACCAAATAGCAAATATTAAGATTCTTGCTTTTTGTTGGGTTACTTTTATAAACTATGTATTTACATTTAAAAAAATAGCAAATTATTCCACTTTAGAGTCTTCTTAATACCAGTGCCTTAGCTTTCTGATTAAGCCAATTGTAGCAACTGGGAAAGATTTTAAAGATAAATTATATGATTGTATTATCCAGCTCACTAAATACATACAAACTCAGTTTCACATCTTGGGAAAAAACTTTTTTAAATAATCTTTTGAGTAGCAAATAATAAATTATTATTAATGTACCTTTCAATCATTTGAATTAAGATTTATTGAACTAGAATTAAATTGACCTATACTATATTTTGGCCCTAAAAAGGGAAACTTAACTCAAGTGCTTAATCACTCCAAGTCCTAGATCAACAGCTAACGTAACAGTACAGAAAAATGCTTACATACTTACAAAGACAAAAAGAAGAAGACGGTAAAAGCAAATGAAATAATTTAAATGTGAATACAAATATTTATCAGACTGAAAGATCATGAAAGAGTAAATCAGCAAGATGAAGGAAGTCACGACATAAAATACGTGTAGATGGGGATTATATAAGAAATTCAGGCCTCTAGAAGCCTGGAAAGGCTCAAAACTCAACAGACCTGGGAAAGCTGAGGTTGGAGATGTTCCATAATGACTAAGTAGTCAAAAGACGCAATATATTTTCAAAGTATTTTATTCTGATTAACATGTTGGTCTTGGCCTGGTATATTGTTTGAAGCTAGTTTGTCATGGTCAAAATTGAAATTTCTCCTTTTTCTTCTGGTGGGATTTTAAAATATTTTGAAAGGCCAGCTGTTTCCATATGAATAAAATAATTACACATGGCAAATTATTTTATATATATCCGATGCAAATAAAATGTTACTGAAATTTTTGTTGTGACAATTTTTCTTGATTTATTTTTTAATTTAAGTATCTTTTTGTTTTGTTTCTATTATCTGATACTAAAAGACTTTAATAAATACATATTTCAGCAGGCATAGCCAGTAGAAAATCATATTTTTCATGCATAATAACATTAGCTATCCTAAAATATTTAGACTAATTTTTACCATCTTAATAAAAATAATTCTCAAAAAAATCCACCCAATCACTGCATGATATATAGTGGTAAGTAAAATGGACCTTTTTTTTTAAGCTTGAGTATCTCTAGAAAGTAAAATATTCTATCCCCCAGCCAGTCTCTTTAAACTTAATCCCAATTTTATTTAAAATGTATTTAGAATTTCAAACATCTGCTATATTATTTCTGGAGAGTCATCAGTGTATTCTTCACACAGGAAAATCATGCCTTTTTTTTCACATTCAGTTGTCTCAAGATACAATTGCAAAGTAAACATTTTCAGATATTGCGTGTTAACTTTTCCACACTATCCTCCTCACCCATGCTGTACTAATTGGGTTGTTTCCATCTATTTTAAGAGACACCAAGAAGCAGGCTATGTATCTACACCCAACATTTCAAGAAAATGAAAGATGGAGCTTTTATATGATTCACTTTTCCAAGATTTTGAAAAAATACCACTTGAAAGTCACTCTAGTGGACACTAAAAGTGATCCACAGTTACACGTGATACAATGTCATACTATTGACTGTAAGTATGATTTAAATTAACCTAATGAATATTTAATTTCAACCACAACCTCTCTCACTTTCTTATATTTTAAAAAGGAAAGTGACATATTCAAAGAATGGAATAAATATGTTTATATTAATAAATAAATTTTATGGTTTTTACAATGTGTTATTTCTAATGACTTCTTCCTATTCTCGGAAAGTATACAATCAATTTATGGTGGAATTGAAAATAAAATGTTTTTGAATAAAATTATTGTGAAGAAGATAACTTCAGTTTCTAATTAGTGAAATGAGCCATTTTTGGTTAATAAAGCAAGTTCTATGAATTTCATTTTTTGTATTTGTACTAAAAATTTAAGAGCATAAAAACCCAAGAGTTAATCTTAGAATAAAAATAAATTAGCAATGGTTGCAGAGAACTTGATCCCATACCAATTAGAAGCAGGAGGCTAGTTTTAAAAGTCATATGAATTTGAATGAATAATGAGTAGTTGCTGACAGATCTCATATTCCCTTGCCAAAGTTGCAGCTGAGAAATGCTTTCAATGTGTTTCAAAAGCAGTTCAACTACCTTTTGTATTGGTGTGGGTTAAATATTTTTTCTCTTTTGTTATCTTTATCCATTTCTATTTTTCCTGTTTCCCTTGTGTTTTCAGAAAATGTTAATAATATTTTCTAACTTACTGCATCTAGACTATCATTGAAGGAATCTTTTTAGCTTACATTGTAAAATCTACAGATTAAAGGTTGAAATAAAATCATTTGTTAATCAAAGTATGTAACAACACCATATGAAGCTTTATGAATAATACTAATAACAAACTTGTTTCTATTAAACTATGTAAAATAAGATGATATATAACATTATTTATAAAATAGTAATAGTACTTTTTTCATATTATCAATAAAATGCCAATAAAACCTTTTCACTGGACAAATAACTTATGCTGAATTTCAAGACGCCAAAAAGAAAAATGAATATATATTCATGAATATTTGCATAACTACATAAATTGGTGATTGTAGAAATCAGATTCCTGGCAAACAAAAGAGCAACAGAACTTAAATCATAATATAAGACATTTTTTCTTCATTAGAGGTATTTATATGCTTGATCAGATTACTAAAAATCAGATTTATATAAGTGATATAGAAATATAGGCAGGACTAAGAGGGCTAACAAAGGGTTTTGAAATATTCATTGATAGTTATAACAGATAGCCATTAGTTTACCTTAGGCCTGACAAAGCAATAAATGTATAAGGTAATCAGAATTTGGAAGGACCTGTTGCTCTGGGTCTTCTGGCTATAGCTGGAGGAACATCATTACTATGAATACAGCAGCATGGTGGGGGAATGGATGCATGGGAAATTAATACCCTGTGCTTCCTGATTCTCATTCTTCATTCTCCTCTCAGTGTCTCCTATTGACCAATCCAATTAGCAACTATACACAGGTATCTGGGTAATTCCGTCTATAGAAGTCAATGAACTAGAGCATTGGGTATTGATCAAAATGGTCAAGGGTAAAGAACTAGGTAAATAGAGATTATTTAACACAATATTGACTTTCAAAATTCACATAGAGAAGACTGGTTTCTTTTGAAAGATACTTAGTTTAGACTTTCTCTTAATAACTTTCATATTATCATATATTTTGGAGGATTGAAAATGAGCTAACAGTCTCAGAAATTTGTCTTAATGTGTCCATCAAGAAAATAAATCTGTTAGAGTTAATTCTCATAAAAAATTATTTTATATCAAAATATTCTAACAGAATCAGGATCTCCAAAGTTCTTCACAGATGTAAGAAGTAGGCTGAATTTGAAAGGTGCAATGAAACAGATATAAATTCTGTTGCTAGATTGAAAAACCTACTGGTTCAAAGCACAGTATGATGCTCAGCAGAAGTAAAGGTAAAACATTCTTAGGAAGTTCTGCCTGTGGTCAGTCAGCAACTCGAGAATTAACAGAAGTCGTGACTGTTTGATATGGAAATCAAATCTAAGGTTAGCGGTGATGCCTTAGGATATAGTGCTCTTCTCTCTTTTGGATTCATAATGATATATTGGGTATCCACTGTCAAGATAATTTAGCTATTGGTAGTTTTACATGATGAATTCTTCCAAGTGTTAGTTTCATAAATCTTAAACATGATGAAATAAACTTTAAAGTAATAAATCACTTCATTCCAGAAGGATCTAGTGAACGAATACCATAAATCATTCACTATACGACAGAAAATAAATATGAAGATAAATATTTACAGCCAATGCCTTTAGGTAAAAAGTGCAAAACTAATGACTAACACATGCTGAGAATCTACTTTCTATCAGAAATCTCTTTAGCATTTTCACATATTACATAATTATTATAGCTAATCTACTAAGTACATACTGCATCCCCATATCACAGATGAGGAAACTGGCACAGAGGGAAAGTAACTTGATCAAGGTCACAGAGCTAATGGCAAAGCCAGAATTTGAATGAGGCCATCTGGTTTCATAGCCTTTGTTTCAGCTATTATTTTACACTTTTTCTTCATCAGAGATACTTATATGCTTGATCAGATTGCTAAAAATCAGATTTTTTTTGGTTTGTTGGACCAGACATTCTTCCCAGAAGATTAGAAATTGGACGTGCTTTTGAAACATGAATTAGGTTCCCCTTAGTATCATGCTGACCCTTCTATAATTCCTCCCCTCAGAATGTTAGTGAGACTCAGTCCTCCAGCTGATCCAAAGTCAGGTCATGAACTATGAATTCGAAATCAACAATCTCAGATCTGTGTATCCAGTCCAGAGTTAGCTGCTGAGCTCCCATTTAGGAGGCTCAAAACTTCACATTTTGATTCTCAAAAGTTCCTCATTTTTAATATGTTTAGAACCGAAATATTGCAAACATTCCCTTCAGAATCAGTGGAGCCTACAAATAATGGTTGCTTTTTCTTTGTGGTAGGAGAGTCAAAGTAGAAAGTAGAGCATCGGGTTTTTTACTTTGGCTTGACACTGCAAAAATGCTGCCAATTTGTTAGCAGACTTATTAATTTTCTTGGGGTATATCTCCATTATGTGTCATGTACGTGCCTAACCAATATACCTAGAGTGGATCATATATTTTGTTTATTAGGACACTTAAGCAAGATGTCACTTATCTGTGATAAAAAAACAGATCTGTGATATCCTGGAAAGACAATCAATATCTCTCCTTGCTTAAAAAATAGACAGTAATATAAACTTAAGTCACAGAGCAACGGAGTATTGTGACCTGTCTTCATGTATATGTACATGCATACATAAATTTGTGATTGTAGCATTTGCTTCCTGTGTTCTCTGTTTATTGATATATAGGAAGCCCATTTGTCAGATTAAGTTGCACATCAAGTATGAGAAATTGCATTAATTTGCCTCAGTAAAGAGATCCTCTAAAGCAGAAATCCTCTAAAGCAGAAATCCTCTAAAGCAATACTATTTCAAGTATTCAGATCACTTCAGTTGAGAACTGATGGCCCTTAGATTGTCATTCTCTTCCCTTCAGCTATCCATTGCTATCACACTTTCCAATGTTTTCCATGCCCTTGAGATATATGTGCTGTGTAGAACTGGTTGACATTGATTCCATAAGACTTACCTTTAATGAAAACTTTATTTCAGGCAACATTTATAAATTGCTGGGAAAGGTACATAACAAGAGCTGTTGGATTTCCATGTTCTCCTCTTGCCCCAGTACTGATTTATCTCATATGATTCTGAATAGGTCAGAATTCTTACTTGAATATGATTATAACTCAGTTAATTTAAACAGAAATGAAATTTATTGGCAGAGAACTCAATTGCTCCAAACATGGAAAAGGTTGCTGAAAATCAAGCTCAGTAAGAATTAAATAAAAATCAAGAAAGCCACAGAACTTCCATGATTATCCACCTCAGAGCACTGCTGCTATCTGACAGGACACTCACGGCCTTGTCCACTGTGGCCACTATGTCTGGACTGCTGCCACTGTCCTGCTGGATTCCATTTCACTGGCACACTTGGTACTGTGTTATTAGACACTCCACTCTGTTGATTCTGCTATCAAAAATCTCTAAATGTCATTGTGCTTTTGCTTCATTTACTTAAGATTCAAAGTCGTTAGTGGTGGGAGAGAGGGAAGGCATGGCTGTTGAGCTCAGGTAACATGTTGCCAAAAGGAAGGGATTATCCAGCATTCTTCAGCTTCCATAGCAGATGGCTTGGTTGGCTTCCACCTATCTTGAGATTTCTCCCAAATCAAAAGGGTAGCCAAAACAGGAAAAATGTTCAATGAGCGTATTAACCAAAATGGCAAAAATAAATGAGGTAAAAAATAGAAGAAAAAAAAGAAAATTAGAGGTAGCTCAAATCTTTAGATCAACTGGTGTTAATATTTTAGTGTTCTTTATGAATTTCTTTTAATTTTAATGTGACAGTTACTCAACTTTGCTCTCTTTAAAGGCATGTTGTACATACATTTCAAAAGCTTTAAGTAAAAGTTATATTTTTATTAAATTTGGTTAATAATTTTTTTATTTAATAGGTGGCCTTAATAACCAAATAGAAGGAAACCTATATCCTTGCCTATAGAATCTAGGGAGGTCTCTGTGCAACCAACAGTATACATATAATAAAAGACAAAGTAAAAATAAAGTAGTAATAGTAGATAATTAGAGTCCTTACTTCATGCCTGGTAAGAGCAGAATGTCACATGCATTGTGCCCGTGATTCTCTCTAGGACTACGCAAGGTGTGTCATTGCAATTTAGCCAATCTAAGTACATAAACTCGTACAAGCTTACATAGTTAGAAACTGGTAGATAAGAACTAATCCTAGTCTTTCAGAAATTAGGCATTGCCCTCCAATAGGTATGTATGTGGGTATTTGATGACAACATTGTCTAAACAATTTAATTCCCCATGGTTAGTGTGAAGTCTCATGAGAAATAGGAAAATTAATGTTATCACCAGTGCTGTATTCATATTCCTTATTTTTAGGGAGACTCAAATGAATGTGAAAATAAAACTAAATACAATGGTATACTGCCTTTAAATATATTGTATACGAATGTTTAGTTTTCAAGAAATATTATAATATTCTTTTCTATGTTATTATTTTTATGTCTAACAGCAAAGATAAGTTAATGACAAAGTATAAATACAGATGAATATTTTAAATATTGGAACTGTCATGATGAGATTTGTAAATTTAACTGAAAAAAAGCTTATCAACTTGGCCTTTACTTTCTCTGATTTTGCTTCATATAATAGACTTCACCTGAAACAGAAGTACAATTGTGCACAACTTGAAAAATTGAGGTGCATATTAGGTGTTTAGAGTGTTTTTTCCATACACAGAAGGTTAGTAAAAGGGAGAATTAGCACCTAAATATTTTTATAATGTAATTGTTAAAAATGTTTCATAAAAATACAAATCAAGCCTGTTTTTCATAAATATGTAAATCACAATATTAGTGCAACCATCATATTAGTGTAACATATTTTTTTAATTTTTAATTTTTGTGGGCACATAGTAGGTGTATGTATTTATAGTGCACATGAAATTTTTTGACACAGCATGAAATGCATAATAATCACATCAGGATAAATGTGGTATACATCACCTCAAGCATTTATCTTTTGTGTTAAAAACAAACCAATAGCAGAAAAGAATTTTGATTCAACATGAACATAATAATTTAGAAAATGACCAAAATCAACCAGAAACTCAAAAAACTTTAAGCTAAAACATTCATCTGGTTTTTAAAAAATGGCTTATAATTATGCAGAAATGAATGACCACTTTTTATTCATTTAGTGAAGAAAACATTTTTGAGTGCTTATTTTCTGTATGAAACTAATTTGGATGCTGGAGATAATGTTATAACATTCAAAGACAGTCCCTGACCTTAGAGAGCTTACATCCTCTAGAAGAAGAAATAAGACTACCAAGTAAGCAGACACAAATGAGTTAATTTCATATTGTGAGAAGTACAAGGACATAAAACTGAGTGTGGGGAAGAGGATGACAATGGAATATACGATGAGAAGCAGCCAGTCATGAGGAAATTTAGAGTCAATGCATTCCATGATGGGCAAACGTCAATGTATTTATATATGGACTCTCTATGTATTTTCCAAATATCTACTACAATAATGAATGGTGCATATGGTAATTGCTCTTAAATTAAAAGAGAAAAAATTTATATACATAATATGTATGTTTTTCTTCTTCATCTCATCCTCTTCCTTGTATTATATATCCAAATGCTTAATCAATCAACCACAAACTCAATCATCTCTCTCTCTCTGTATGCATATATGTATGTATAAATGTGATGGATACCACAATTAACCATTATATGATTATTATGTGTCACATGTCTGTATCAAAATATTTCATGTATCCCATTAATATATACATCTACTATGTACCTGCAAAAATTAAAAATTAAAAAAATTATGTTATGCTAATGTGAGGGTTTCGCTAATTTTATGATATCTATGCATATATGTACACACCTCTACATATACATGTATATGTACATATGCCTATGCATGCATGTATAGACATGTGTACATGTACATTTATAAACATAGACACATATATGTATGTGGATATGCTAATATTATGATATCTATGCATATATGTACACATCTATACATACACATGTATATGTACATATGCCTACGCATGCATGTATAGACATGTGTACATGTACATTTATAAACATAGACACATATGTGTATTTTCACAAACACACAAGCTCTGGATATACACAGTGTTTTCTAGTAACAAGATGTTCCATGAAGTAGTAACTCTGTGGAATACATTGTCTAGATCAATGCCTGGCATAACCCTCAGTAATCAGATGAAGTCACAGGCTCTTTATAAAAAGCTCTCTCTTAATTATGGCAAATGGGATGTTTACTTCTACTAAAACCTCTCTTGACCCCCCTTCTTATGCAACATCTCTGTGAAAGGTAACATTCAGTTTCAGGACATAGAAAAAGAAAACGTGTCTGTCTTCTCAACACACTCTGCTAGAAAATGCATATGCCTTTTTATTCAGAAAGGTTACTCCACTCAGAAGTTTCTCATACTGTAGAAAATAATATATTGTGTTCAAATCCTTCATTTATAAATATGTGCACTCTTTTCACTTGCTTAATATGTTACAGTAGACACATGATAGAAATATAAAAGCTAATTATACAAAATGAAGAACTTGATCCATTTTAAGCCACAGGTAATCATAAAAAGAAAAACAAAGATTTTAAAGGTCAAGGAAACAGCCATCTGCTTAAAAACCTGACCATCTGTGAAAGATAATTCAAGGCCAATTCAAAACTCAGAGGGCCCTAAGTGTCACCCAGAAAGATGCCTTATATGTTATTCTGTACCTAAACTCAAGGTATAAGGCACAGATTGTGTGAGTATTATTATCATCCATTTTTATTTATAAAGCAATTTAGATTTGCCTTGTTAATTATAGACGGTGCCCACTTTTTCATAATTAAAGTACTATGAAGAGATATTAAAGTTAAATGAAAAACATCATAATAATATGCACATTTATTATAATTAAAAATAATGCTCTATGTTTGATATTTTTGATAAAACTAGATATTTACAAAAGTATACATTTAATTTATATCTACTATCTTTTTTAATTTAAAAAAATTAGTAAAAAAATTTTTAAAATGCATACATAAGTATAATTGAGTTTGTCTGCCAGCCACATAATAAAATATACATCTTCCCTCTCAGTACAATTCTTCAGACACGATAAATGTATAAACTTCAAAATACAATATAAATATAAATGTGCATGTGTTTGTGTCTGTTTGTGTGGCTGGTATTTTGAGTGGCTAAATTTAAAATTATACAGTATTTTGAAACATCATGGAGATTTCCTAATAAAATATAAGGCACATTCTTCCATTGTACATCTTTGTTATTATACCTTTTATTGGTGTTTAATGAAAAAATACTTTTCCTTCAGGTTAAATTATTCTCAGCATTTGTAACTTTTTCTTTATCTTCTGCAAGTATGCTTTTCTTCCATTGTTTAGCCTAGTTATCTTTTTAAAATTTTATAGAATATATATTATTCAGTTGAGGGTGAATTATTCTCATAACAAATCAAATTAATGATTATTTTATAATTGCTGTTAGTTCCTTGGTCAGTCTTAGATTTCAAACAATAAAAGTGCACCATCTGAAAGTGTCCTTCATAACAAATATTAAGCTCCATGTCTCCACAGAATGGAGTTCTAGCCATTGAGGATACAGAAGTGAACATGAAATGAGTTCCTCCTTCTCATGGAACTTGCATCTTAAAGGGATAACTTAAGAAAGCAATGAGGCTGGGCGCAGTATCTCACGCCTGTAATCCCAACGCTTTGGGAGGCCAAGGTGGGCAGATCACCTGAGGTCAGGAGTTCGAGACCAGCCTGGCTAACAAGGTGAAACCACGTTTTTACTAAAAATACAAAAAATAGCCATGTGGGGTGGTGGAGGCCTGTAATCCCAGCTACACGGGAGGCTGAGGCATGAGAATTGCTTGAACTCGGGAGGCAGAGGTTGCAGTGAGCCGAGATCATGCTACTGTACTCCAGCCTGGGTGACAGAAGGAGACTGTCTGAAAAAAAAAAAAAAAAAAAAAGCAATAAATAAACGTTCTATGGTTAAATAGGGAAAATCGACACTTTAAAATTATTGTAATCCAAAATTAAATCTTGGATTATAGGTATCTATTTTCTGATCTCTTCTATTGTTTTCTCAATTAAGCATAGGCACATGCATCAGTATTTTCTTCAAAATCAACTTTGTTATGTCTTGTTTAATAAATCTTTCAAGACTTCAAGGTATACAAAATTTAAATTATATTTTCTAGTCAGCGTCTTCAAGGTGGTTTGTTTGTTGTTGTCACTGTTGGAGTTTTTTAACCCTAAGATATTAGCCCCTGTGTAGTTGGTCTTTTTACACAGTATACATTGTCCATTTTTGAGTAGAGTCCATCTTTTTTAATGTCATTTTTTTCCAGCTCCATTTCTTTCAACTGCCCCTTTTTTCATAACTGACCTGAGAAGCAACCACTGTCATCTACCAAAATTACCTGTTTATGGATTCTCTATTCTACTCCATTGATTAATCCTGAGTCAATGTCACAGTATCAACATTAACATTGCTTCATAGTAAGTCCCAGTATCATGAATGGCAAGTTGCCCCTCTTAATCCTTTTGAGAAATGACCTGACTATAGCCAATACTTTAAATATTTGAGAATTTTTTAAATTAAGATCCATGAATTGCTTTGCTGTGAAATCTATACCTACTGCATTGATTATATTTAAATTTGGGACCAATTCTCAGCTTCTTATTATTTATTCTTACTATTCATGACATCGGATATGTCTATCTTTAGTTGCATCTGTTATAATAAATTGCAATAAAGCTTTATTTTTTTCTGGAAGAAGTCTCAAAATCTGTTTTACAGCTTAACAAGTGAAATGGGATAACAAGAAAAATGAAGCTTTGAAGTAGTAATTTTATTATGTTTTGATTAAACATTGGTTATGCTGAATTTTTGAAACTAAATGTTCATATGACAGATGGATATTCTTAAGTAGGCAACTTAAATGCACTATTTTATTTTCACTGGGTTTTTTTAATCATAAGCATAAACAGGTTTATCCATTTTCTCTGACACCTACTTCTATGCATACCAGAAAATCTAGAAATATTGATTTATTACTAACTCATCAATTTATCTGTATATGTATTTGATAATTCATTTATTAAGTAGTAATTTACTAAGGAAATACTATGCATTTACAAAAATTAGCCAGGTGTGGTGGCACACGCCTGTAGCCCAAGCTACTGGGGAGGCTGAGACTGAAGAATCACTTGAACCTGGGAGGCAGAGGTTGCAGTGAGCCGAGATCGCACTGTTGCACTCCAGCCTGGATGACAGAGTGAGACTCTGTCTCAAAAAAAAAGGTACTATTATTCAATATCATCAAAAACATTTATGTAATAAATAATAATGGCAAGACCAGATTGTAATACTGAAATTTGATTTAATTTTCTTGCTCTTAAAGTATATTCTGATTATACTAATTATTTAATGTTTTTTTAAAAAGTAACTCTATGTATAAGCTCATTTAAATGAGTAAAAGTCAAATTTGATGGTAAAATATTTCACCTCTATTCCATGAAGAATATAGTGTGTGTGTGTGTGATTTAAATATACAAATATGTAAAAGGAGAAAACGAGGAACAAAGCAACCTTCTTAATGAAAACGTATTAAGAAAAAAAAGTCAATTTCCAGTTGACTGTTTGGAATTAAGGAGTTTTTGGGGGAGAAGGTTATTTTAAGAAAAAATAAAAATCAGATGTATTTGGGAATGCATAGGGTGCATTTATTTACTTTTGCATTACTATAAAACCTTCATGATTTTGATGAACAAATATAGAAGCATATTATAAACGACAGTGTCAGGGCTCTTAGAAAAAAAAAGCAAACACATATATCAGCTGACAAAGCATGTTTATGACCTAGAAATGACATTGTCACCAGTGATTAAGACCTACAAGTAAGACCAGTTCCTGCCTGTAATTTGAAATTACGTGAGCATCTGATACCTTTTATGTGTGTAAAATAGCCAGGAAAGTAATTGGTTCTACTTATAGCAAAAGCAAGTTCAGCATTTTGAGTATTTTTTTCTTTCCCTAACTGATGTACATTTTATCTCTACTCAGCTGAGGCAAATGAAAAAAAAAAAAAAAAAAGAGATTTGACTCAGCATTTGTACTCAGATTCATTAGTGAACTGAAGAAGGGAAAATCTAAACCCTTTTCCCCTACTCCCTATTTAAAAATTGAAATGATATCAAACAGAAATATTCCCAAAGTATGTTGAAGTAAACAGAAAAAAAAGTACTTTTTATTAAGGTAAATTCTTCCTATCATTAATGCAGTGGTTTGTAAGGAGATATTCTATTTCTCTTAGGATTTAAGTGATGTTAGGGGAAATTTTTAATCACCTAGGGAGCATTTTAGAAAATACTATTCCGAGGGCATGCCCCCAGAGATGATGTTTTAATTGATCTGTTAAGAAGACTTAGAAATAGCATTGCATTTCTAAAAGCTGCCAGTGCCTTTCTCATGTGTACTGAGGATGAAAACCACTGTTCATATTCCCCACTGCTCTCACTTAACTTTGGAAGTCATTAATTTCTTCAGACCACTAGGGTATTAGAGTCAGCTATGGATTATCTTAACCTACATGCCTAATCTCTGATGATGAATAAGTAAAAGGGTATTTGTCTTTGGATTTTGAATATGAGATCCATATTCAAACACAGACCTGCTAAGGGGCAATAGTGTAAAAGCAATTATATGATCTATCTGACTTGCACTCCACAGTGGTTAGCCCTTCTGTCAACAGTTTATGAAACACATGTTGATGACAAAGAGAGGGGGAAGCCATAAGTCACTTATAAAAATATTATCAGGGTGAAACCTCCTTAGCATCCTTTCCACCTGTTGACTTCCACTTTCCTTCTCATTCTGGAAAATGAAAGACTGTGGGACAAAAATCTAACTCTACCTTGACGCAGAGATGTAGTTGCTTCCTTTGCCTTCTCTATCTTATTCAAACACAGTTGGCTACAAATGAGGTGTTTAAATGACTTCAACTTCTGAGGATTATGAAAATAGAAATGGTATCCACAGACTATGGTAATAAATGACTTTAAAAATATGATCAGAGAGAAGACAAATTTTTATTTAAAAAATATAATAAAAGCTTAGAAAACAGAGTAGAATATCTTCCTCTAAACATATGCAAATAATTGTAATAGCTCATATTTCTTGAATGCTTTTGTGCTGGTATTTGTGATGGACATTTATTGCTTGCCTTCCCAGAATCCATCATTAATATATAAATATAGTACAGATAACACACATACATATATTTACGGAGCTTTCTCCTTTCTCTCCTGCCATGTTGTTTCATTAGGGACTAATAGTCTTGATACTACAACACTCTGGCGACAAGGGGAGGATCTCAGATGCAAGCCAGTGTACTCAAAATTCTTCTCCGTGGATTAAAAGCAAACAGAGGTGCATGTTAGCAGCCCATCACTTTATTCCAGACATTGCTAATTCCTAGGTATGTTCTTGCCTGTTTTGCAAGTTTCTTTACCAGATATAAAATTTCCACTATTGGCTTATATTGCAAATAGTGATTCTACTATTTGCAACACAGTTTTTTTCAATGCTGTACTACTATAAATGCAATGTGACATTTAATACTATATTTGGAAGTATGATGTAGATAATTTAAAAAAAGAATCATGGCATTATTACTTACTAGTTGCAAGAATTTTAGGCAAGGTAATTCATTACTTTTAAGCCTATATGTCTTCATGTCTAAAATAGAGAATATGTAACAACTTTCCTCATCATGTTATTGTGAGTATTAGATGGAATTTTGTGCATAATGCAGGTGGTCAGGTACATAAAAAATAATACAAATGTTAATATTATTGTTCACAGATATTTTAGGTCAGTAATGTATTTTCAGTTTTACATATAAAGAAACAACCTCAGAAAGGTTAAAATAACTTGTCTAATTTTGTAATACTATATAAGTGATTAGAAATTGAAACTTTACTTGAATAGCACAAACTCAAAATCTGCACTTTTTTTTATAATTTGAAGTAAAGCATGAATGCAAACACACAGACATCAAAACATAAAGTAACAAGTCATAAGTAGAGTTGTTTACATAAATAAGTGTATATTAACAATTCCTAAATGTACAATGAATACACTCACGTAATCTCTGCCCATATAAAAAATGGAATATTTGTAGCATTCCAAAATAGCCCTCATACGGGCCCTGTCAAAAAATTCTCCATTCTGGTGACCACGACGTTTAAATTTGTCTGTTTCTTATTTTTGTATGAATGAATTAAATAGTATTTACTGTGGTACATCAAGGTCTTTAATAAGATCTTTCCACGCAAAACGTTAAGATTAGAGTGGTCATTTAAATTGTTATTTGGTGTTACATTGTATGGGTATTGTGTATCTATTCCAAAATGTATCTATCCATTCTACTTGTGAGAATAACTATTTTTTTTCCATTTTGAGAATATTGCAAATAGTGCTTTTATGAATATCCCTATACATATCTGTTGGCATGTGTTTGTATGCATTGCTATCATATGTATATCTGGAGTGGAATTTCTGACACATTGGTTGTGCATATGCTCATTGCAATGGAGTTGTTGCAATATTTACTTTCTCCTCCAATAATGCCTGTTGGTTACAATTGCTCTTTCTCCTCATCAACACTTGGAGTTGTCAGTCCTCTCCCCACACCCTCTCCCCACCTCCCCACCCTCACCTAACACATGAGCATGCTCTGGCAATTGAGGAGTGACACATCGCATTGAGTTTTATTTTGAAATCTGATATGTTTGCTAACATTTTCACTACTTTTGTTTTGTGAAGTGCCATTTTAAGTCTCTTAGCCATTTATCTTTATATTTTCAATCTTATATTTTTATATTTTTAATTTTTTCCCATAATTTCTTCTTCTTCCCTTCCATGGCTTATTTCTTCTTTTTTTGTTTGTTTGCTTTTTTCCTCTTAATAGTACCATTTTATGATGTTTTAAATTTTAATATAATTCAAATTATCAATCATTTTGGTGTCATATTTAGGAAGCCTCTGCCAGTCTCATGATCATAAAGTGCACATTATCTTTAAATATCTAAAATTTTTGGTTTTATATTTTGACCATGGTCTATTTGACTTATTGTTATTTGCTTGAATGTGTGGTGTGGTTCAAGAATCTCATTCTACCTATGGATATACAATTAACCCAGAAACATTTATTGATGAGGCTATCCTTTCCCATTATTGTACAATGTCAATTTTTAATAAATCAAGAGACTATGTTAGTATAGATCTCTTATTGAACTGTTTACACTGATATATTGATCTTTTTATTTATTCTTATGTCAATTACAGCCTCCTGATTACTGTTGATTTATAACAAATATTGATATGTAGCAGTGTATATCATCCAGTATTGTTCTTACTTAAAGACCAACCTATGATATTATACTGTAACTCATGACCAATACTCCTCTACCAGTATGTGAACGTCTGGGTAATGGTATTCAATAGATACTGATTGAATTGATATAATTTAATTACCAGAACAAAAGACCTTCTGTATCAATAAATTTCTACCTGTGGCTTCCAGCAATAAGTCATCAACCTCTGAAGCACTAGCTGAGACCAAAAAAAGCTACTATGTTTTTTCTTTAAAAAGCAGTGTTAGCAAAATTAATTTTTCTTTAAAAAGCAGTGTTAGCAAAATTAATTTTTCTTATCAACTGATATATCTGGAATTTAATTTTTGAAAAGTGAACAAAATATTTTTAATTACTGTAATTAGTTTACTATTCAGAATATGACTCAGGAATACCCAAATGGAAGAGTTGCATGAGGTGAGGTAAGGTATGGGGAAAAAATCACAGAGCTTTCTTGACCTCTCAAGGAATACTACCTTCTTAGCACCTTAATATGGTCACCAACTTGGGAAGCTGCAGAAAACTTTAATTTTGTCCTTCAGTTCCTCATCTAACCTGCCAGAATGTGATATCTAAAATGAAAACTCCATAGAAGGAGAGACAATACCTAGTTCACTGCTATATCAACTATATGTACAGTAGAGTGGAACCTATAATAGATGCTCTATACAGATTTGTTTCAAATGAATACATACATAATTTTATATATATTTTTATTTAGCTTTTTCAGTGTGTAGGAACTTGTCCAACAAAAATGCAAGCATAAGCTTCTGATTTATTCTACATGTGTACTGGTGTTACTTAATGATAAGCATCCCCAGTTTTTTAATTTGGTTTCGTCTTTGTAGAGTATTTTCAAGATGGCCGACTGGGGCCATTGCGTGCCAGTTCTCTTCAGAAAGAAGATAAAAATTACCTTTCACTGGAAAACTTTGAACAGAAAACGGAGAGAAGAGAGCCAGGACCTGTGTAGGAGCACCCATAGGAAGAAGCTGGGATACCACAGAAAAGTGAAAGAGCCAGAGCCTTGTGAGATTGATGCCAGAGGAACTTAGAGCCCAGTGGAAATGGTAGGTGGAAGTGCTTCTCTGCTCCCCTCAACCCTCTGACAATCTGTCTCCTGCTAAATTTTTGGTGAGCCCCCCGCCCTCATGAAACAGGGCAACACTATTGGTGGTAATTAGAGGATTTCTGAGGAGCAGAGAACCAAATAGCTAATTTGCTCAGCCATGCCCATTCTTCCCTCAGACCCGAATTGACAGCGAGCACCATACCAGCTGTGCACTCATGGTGTCATTGTCCTGCCTGGGAATCCTCCACCCTTGAGCCAGTGAACCACCGGATCTGCAAAACGTACCTCACAAAGGGCACTGACTTTGGCAGGCACAGGGGACCTGCAGTTTCCCCAGAGAGCTGTGGGTCTCTTGGAAATCTAGCCCTTGGCACAAGCCACCTGTAAGAGAGGGAAAGTTCAGCCACCAAAGTCTCCCTTGGACAAAGGAAACACAGGTGCGTAGCCAATCACTGAAGTGGTCAGCACCAATACCTGGGAATGAATGTAGCCGGGGGATCAACTCCCACCCCTCCATGTCCATTATACATTGTTTCAAGTGCAGTAGCAATTCTTCCCACTAGGGCCTGGCAACTGCACAGAAAGAAAACATTTCTCACACCCCTGCTCACCCCACAAAAGATAGCCTACACCTGCTCAGGCTTTCACAAATTGCAGAGCCCAACTCCCATTCCCTACACAGACGAGAAATGCCCTGGCAATGAGAGGACAGGCCACAGAGCTGTCTTCCTTATACTAAAAGAAGATGCTCTGGTTGGACTCTCCTTCCGGAGGTAGCCATCATAAAGGCGGATCTGCATTGCACCTGGAAACCAAAGGACAACGCCTTTTAAACAGTAAGTCATTAGCCCCATGACAGGGGAATGTTAGGGAAGTGGATCATATTTCTGCCAGCTCAAAATGAGAAGCTGGTGCATTCCCCAATGCTATCCCCCAAGGCTTCAGAGCACCCAATCACAGTTTCTTCCTGCCACCTCCATCAGGGTAGATGTGACAACTCCACACCAGCCTACTCGCTGGCTCCTACTGTTAAGCATCATCTACTGGATGGAAGCCTGAACTCCATCATCAAAAAATTACGTATGCCTGCAACAAACAGCATCTAGGAAAGCCACCTGATGAAACCTATCCACAATCAAGGAACCCGTATAGAGTCTTGGCCTCCTGCAAACACCCGAAAATTAAGCCAAATTCTCATACACAGCATACATGATAGTTGTATGCTCAAGGAAAAAAAAAAAGAATTTAAAAAATAAGAAAAGCCCTATTCAAATGATAGCAAATTCAAAAATAAGACGTGGCACTTCCCTCAGATGAGAATTAATCAGCATTTACATAATGACTCTGGCGGTACAAAACCAGAGTGTTCTGACACCTCCAAAATATCACACTAGCTCCCTAGCAACTGGATTGAAATGTCTGAAATGATAGATGAAGAATTCGAAAGATGGATTGCAAGGAAACTCAATGAGATCCAACAGAATGTTGAAATTTAATACAAAGAAGCTGAAAAAATGATTCAGAATGTGAAAGACATTATAGCTATATTAAGGAAGAACCAAACAGAACATCTGGAATTAAAAAATTCACTACAGGAACTTCAAATCACAGTTGTAAGACTTAGCAATACACTAGACAAACCAGAAGGAAGAATTTCAGAGCTTGAAGGCTATAGCGTTTTCATGAATTAATCAATTCAAGATTTTAATAAAATGAACAAAGCCATCAAGAAATATGGGATTAGGGAAAGTGATCCAACTTATGTCTTGGCATTCCTGAAACAGAAGAAGAAAAAGTAACCCATATAGAAAACATATTTGACGGAATAATTAAGGAAGATTTCCTCAATCTTGCTAGAGATGTTGACATCTAAAACAATAAATTCAGAAAACTACTAGGAGATACTACAAAACATAACCATCCTCAAGGCACATAGTCATTAGACTATGTAACATGAATGCAAAAGAAAAAAAAATCTTAAAGACAGTTAGAGTAAAGGACCAAATTACCTGTAATAGAAATCCCATAAGACTAATAATGCACATCTTAGCAGACACTTTACAAGGCAGAAGAGATTAGAGGCCTATTTTTACTCTTCTCAAAAAAAAAAAAGAAACAGCCCAAAATTTTATATTTTGCCAAAGTAAGCTTCATAAACAATAGAGAAATAATGTCCTTTCCAGAAAAACAAATACGAAGGGAATCTGTTACCACCAGGCAAACCCCACAAGAAATGCTAAAAGGAGTTGTAGACATAGAAACAAAAGAACAATACCTGCTACCATAAAAGAAAATGTACATGCAAAGCCTACAGACCCTATAAAGCAAATATACAATTGAGACTACAAAGCAACTAGCTAACAACAATATGACAGAAACAAAATCTCACATATTAATATTAACCTAGGACATAGCTTAAATTCTCCACTTAAAAGACATAGAGTAGTGAATTAAATAAAAAAAACAATTCCCAACCTTCTGTTGCCTTCAAGAGACACTTCTCACATAAGGACACCCATACACTCAAAGTAAAAAGATAGAGAGATATATCATGCGAATGAAAAATGAAAAAGATCAAAGGTGGTCATTCTTGTATCAGATAAAATGTACTTTAAACCAACAACAGTAAAAGAAAATAAAGAAAAGCGTAACACAAAGTGTTAAATTCAACAAGAAGTTTTATCTATCCTAAATATATGTGCATCTGATATTGCTGCACTCAGATTTATAGAGCAATTACTGATAAAATTTTCTCCCCTTCTGTAGATTGCCTGTTCACTCTGATGTTAGTTTCTTTTGCTTTGCAGAGGCTCTTTAATTGAAGTAGATCCCATTTGTCAGTTTTGGCTGTTATTGCCATTACTTTTTGTGGTTTAGACTTGAAGTCTTTGTCCATGCCTGTGTCCTGAATGGTATTGCCCAGGATTTTTATAATTTTTTGCAATCTATTCATCTGACAAAGTGCTAACATCCAGAATCTACAAAGAACTTAAAGAAATTTACAAGAAAAAAAAAAACAATCCCAACAATAAGTGGGCAAAGGATATGAACAGATACTTCTCAAAAGAAGACATTTATGCAGCCAACAAACATATGAAAAAATGCTCATCATCACTAGTCACTAGAGAAATGCAAATCAAAACCACAAGACACCATCTCACACCAGTTAGAATGGCGATCATTAAAATGTCAGGAAACAACAGATACTGGAGAGGATGTGGAGAAATAAGAACCCTTTTACACTGTTGGTAGGAGTGTAAATTAGTTCAACCACTGTGGAAGACAGTGTGGCAATTCCTCAAGGATCTAGAACTGGAAATACCATTTGACCCAGCAATCCCATTACTGGACCCAAAGGATTATACATTATTCTTCTATAAAGACACATGCACACGTATGTTTATTGTGGCACTATTCACAATGACAAAGACTTGGAACCAACCCAAATGTCCATCAGTGATAGACTGTAGAAAGAAAATGTGGCACATATACACCATGGAATACTATGCAGCCATAAAAAAGGATGAGTTCATATCCTTTGCAGGGACACGGATGACGCTGGAAACCATCATTCTCAGAAAACAATCCCAGGAACAGAAAACCAAACAGTGCATGTTCTCACTCATAAGTGGGAGTTGAACAATTAGAGCACATGGACACAGAGAGGGGAACATCACACACCAGAGCCTGTCAGGGTGTGAGGGGCTAAGGGAGGGATAGCATTAAGAGAAATACCTAATGTAGGTGACGGGTTGATGGGTGCAGCCAACCACCATAGCATGTGTATACCCATGTAACAAAACTGCACGCTCTATACATGTACCCCAGAACTTTAAGTATAATAATAATAATAATAATAATAATAATAAAAACAAGTACTGCTATCTCTGAGATACAGAAAGCCATACAGTAATAGTGGGGGTCTTCAACACTCTATTAACAGCATTAGACAGAATACTAAGGAAGAAAACTAACAAAGAATTTCTGGACATAATTTGGAAAATTGACAAAATGGACCATATTGATATGTATAGAATACAACACTGAACAAACACAGAATATACATTCTCATCTTTATAGAGACAATTGTCTAGGAATGATTATATGCTAGGCAACAAAGCAAGTTTTAGTAAATGTAAAAAAAAAATAAAATCATACCAATCATCTTCTTAGACCCCAGGGGAATGAAATTACAAATCAATAGAAAGAGGAACTCTCACAATCACACAATACATGGAAACTAAACAACTTGCTCCTGAATGACTTTTGGGTAAACAATATAATTAAGGCAGAATGAAAAAAATATTTGAAACAAATGAAAATTGAGACACAAAACTGATCAAAACCTTTGGGATAAAGCAAAAGCAGTGCGAAGAGGAAAGTTTGTTGTACTAAATGCCTAAATAATGCATAAAAGAAATCTAAATTAACAACCTAATATTGTATCTAAAGGTACTAGAAAAACAAGAACAAATTAAACCCAAAACCATCAGAAAAAAGAAATCTGGAGATCAGAGCAGAACTATGTGAAACTGAGACCTAGGAACCCATACAAATGTCACAAAACAAAAAGGTTGGTTTTTGAAAAAAATTTAAACAAGATCAATAGATTGTTAGCTAAATCAACAAAGGAAAAGGAGAGAAGATCCAAATAAGCACTATCAGAAATGATAAAGGTAACATTATAAAAGATCCCATGGGAATACAAAAGAACCTCCGAGACTTCAATAAACATCTCTATGCACACAAACTAGAAATTCTAGGGTAAATGGTTAAATTAATGAAAACACACAACCCCTCAAGTATGAACCAGGGAGAAATTGAAACTCTGAACAGACCAAAAATCAGTTACAGAATAGAATGAGCAATAAAAAGCATACCAACCAAAAAAAAAAAAAAGCCTTGGACCAGAGAGTTTCACAGCCAAATTCTACCAGATATACAAAGACGAGCTAGTACCTTTTACTGAAACTATTCCCAAAAATAGAGGAGTAGGGATTCTTCCCTAATTTATTGTACATAACACATTTTATCTTCATACGAAAATCTGGCAAGAACACAATGAAAAAAGAAAACTAAAAGGCAGAATCCTTGATGAATATAGATGTAAAGATTCTCAAAAAAATACTAGCAAATCCAATCCAGCAGCACATCAAAAAGAACATTCATCACAATTGAGCAATTGAGTGGGCTTTATTTGTAGTATGCAACATATGCAAATCGATAAATGTGATTCACCACATAAACAAAATTAAATACTAATATCATATAATCATCACAACAGAAATAGAAAAATAATTCTATAAAATGCAACATCCTTTCATGAAAAAAAAAAACACCAACAAATAGGAATTGAAGGGATATACCTCAAAATAATAAGAGCTATTTTTGACAAACCCACAGTGAACATAATACCGAACAGGCAAAAGTTAAAAGCATTCCCCCTAAAAACTGGAACAAGACAAGGATGCCATTCTCACTACTCCTACTCAATGTAGTAGTGGACATCCTTGCCAGAGTGATCAGACGAAAGAAACAAATAAAAGGCATTCATATAGAAAAAGAAAATCAAATTATCTCTGTTCAATGATGACATGATTCTATACCTAGAATACCCTAAATATTTCTTCAAAAGACTCCTAGACCTAGTAAACTGCTTCAGTAAAGTTTCAGGATACAAAATCGATGTATAAAAATCAGTACTATTTCTATACACCAATAACGTTCAAACCAAATCAAGAAAGCAATTCCTTTTACAATAGCCACAAATAAATAAAATACAAAGGAGTAAAGATGATGAAAGATGTCTACAAGGAAAACAACAAAACATTGTTGAAAGAAATCATAGTTGACACAAACAAATGGAAAATTATTTTAGTTGTATTAGCAGTTAAAACAATGTGAAGAGAACCCCAACTATTGAGTTAAGAGAAAAAACAATGAGCTCAAATGCATTGTGTTAACTCAGACTAGGCCAGTATTTCTCAGTAACATCTGGTTTTAAAACATTTTTCACAATGTGTATATATGTAGTAGGCAGAGTGAGCCTCCCAAAGATGCCTGCACTATAATCCTTGAAATACGAATACATTACATTATGTGGCAAAGGTATTTTGCAGATGTAATTAACTTTATGAACCTTAAAACATAAAGACATTACCCTGGATTACCCAAATAGGCCAATCTAATCGCATGAGTCCTTCAAAGCAGGAAACTTTCTGTAGCTGGAGGCTAGAGTAATGAGGCTGAAAGAAAGTGACTTGCGTTTGATGACAGAATCATGGTGTCCCTAAGCCAGGGAATATGGGTAGGTGGCTTCTACATGCTGAAAATGACTCCCAGTGCACAGTCAGCAAGGACACAGGGACCTTAGTCCTATAACCACTGCATCATTTGATTGGGGGAACTTAATCAATTTAAAGTAATTATTGATAGGAAAGGACTTACTGTTGTCATTTTATTCATTGTTTTCTGTGTGTCTTGTAGTCCTTTTGTCCCTCTTTTCTTTCCTAGCCGTCTACCCTTGTATTTAATTGTTTTGTAAGGATATGTTTTGATTCCTTTCTCTTTTTTGTTTGTGTATCTTCTATAGATATTTTCTTTATGGTTACCATGAAGCTTACATAAAACATCCTATATTTATAACAGTTTAAGTTCTTAATGACATAAATTGCATATAAGAAAATTAAACCCCCTCACACACACAAACTTTATGTTACTGCTGTCAAAGTTTACATCTATTTTGTGTATTAATAAACATATTTTATACAGTTTAATATTTTGTTAATTATTATTATAAGTCATATAAATTAAATCATTATTATAGTGGTTAATATTTTTATATTTTATTTCTCCTTCATATCTGAAAGACAGTTTTGCTGGTACAGCATTCTGGTTGGCAGGTTACTTTTTTCCTTCATCAGTTTGAATATATTATTCTACTCCCTTCTGGTCTGCAAAGTTTCTATTGAAAAAAATCTGATAGTCTTAAGGCAGATCTTTTATACATAATGAGTCACTTTCCTCTTGCTTCTTTCAAAATTCTTCGTCTTTGATTTTGACAATTTGTTTATAATTTGTTTCAGTACAGAGATTTCTTTGGAATCCTTTTATGTGGGAACAATTTGGCATCCTGAATCTGAATTTCCATTTTCCTCCAGATTTGGAAAGCTTTAAGCCATTATTTATTCGAATCAACTTTCTTCTCCTTTCTCTCCTTTCCTGTCTGAGGCTTACATAACGAGTGTGTAGCTTTACTAGATGGTGTCCTATAAGTCCCTAAAGCTTTCATTCTTAATTCTTTTTGCTTCTTTGAGTAGATAAGTTCCAATGACCTTCCTCCAAGTTTGCTGATTGTTTCTTTTGCTTGATTTAGTGCTGTTGAACCCTCCTAGTGAATCTTTCAGTTTATTAATATTTTTTTTTTACCTTCAAGATATCTGTTTGGTACTTTTTAACAGTCTCTATATGGTTGTTGAAATTCTCTCTTTGTGAATTTGTTGTTTTTCTTACTTTGTTGAGCAACTTTATGATGGTTATTTTGAATTCTCCCTCATTGAAATTATATATCTTTGTTTTACTAATTTTGATTAATGAAGATTTATCTTATTTCTTTGTTTGAAACACATTTCCCTGCTTCTTCAGTTTTTTTGACTCATTATGCTGCTATCTGCATATTAGAAAAAACAGCCACCTCTCCCAGTCTTCATGGACTGGCCTCATATGGCAAAAGACCCTGGTAATCAGCTTGTCCAAAGATTCTGCAGATTTCCTCAAGCCTTCATGCTGGCCCAGACTACTATTGTTCTCATTGGCCCTAGTCATTTAGAGTATGCTCAGTCCTGTTAGTGCTCCTTGACAGGTGAGACAGAAGCTGCTACTTTGGACAGTCCCTGGAAAAAATTGAAACATTGAATGTGAGGTCCAATTTAGCAGGAAAAATTTTTCATGGAAAATCAGGGTGCTGAAAGTTTCTTTCTGATTATATTGCACTCTGCTTGGAGTGGTGATGGCAAAAGGGTACCTAAAATTTTCTTGAAAGGTGAATGTGACTGGTGTCCCTGTTATCAGATGCAGGATCTTCTCAACTAGTTTCTGGATGACTCATGCACAAAAAAATGTCTATATATTTTGTCGTTGAATTAGTTTCTGGAAAAGGGAGGTCCTGGGCCTTTTATTCTGCCATCTTGTTGACATCACTCCTCCCACCAAGTTTTATATTCTTCCATCACCTTTTATGT
The DNA here is from genome assembly GCF_028878055.3 of Symphalangus syndactylus. Taxonomy (NCBI): domain Eukaryota; kingdom Metazoa; phylum Chordata; class Mammalia; order Primates; family Hylobatidae; genus Symphalangus; species Symphalangus syndactylus. The sequence continues at coordinate 83,884,574 of NC_072438.2, read as the reverse complement.
CATCCTGGTGGGAAAAATTGCCTAAATTGTTTTTGCCTTATTCTTGCTTCATGTATGCTTAGAAGAGTCTGCTTGCAGAAGAGTTCTTTTTTAATTTTAGAGCTAATGAAGGCAATCTTTTATTTCCTTTGTTAATATTTAACCTTACTGCATGTATGTGTATGTGCATGTGTGTATACAATATTATTTTATTGACTCCATGAGTTTTTCACATTTAACAACTTAAAAATTAAAATTTGTATTACAGTTGATAATATGCCATAATTTACAGACTGAACTTTTATTATTTTCCTTAATAATACAGAAATCCATGGCAATTTAAAATCAATCACATCCTACATTTGATGAAATAAAGTATACACACGTGTTTAACAGTAGTGAATATATGCATGAATATATGTTTATATATGGTGAGTGTGAGACAGAGAGAGACTGTGAGCACAATTCTACTAAAATAATTTGCAAACATTGCTAACGAGTAACAGAAGCACTTGCTTCCTGAATTTACCGTCATTATTACTATATAAAGGGTTTAGAATGACCAGAGTCAGGTTTTTAGTGCTCTAGTGCTTGCTCCAGGAAATATTCCATCTAGAAAATTGAACCTCCCCCTTTTTGAACAAGAGTAATTCAATATGGAACATCAAACAACATTCTGAGACTGGAAAACTTAGTCTTTGTATACTGGAAAAAGTTTTTCCATTCACACAGAGGTGACTGCTAAACATGTGAGCACCAACATAATTTTGGGAGGTGGGAGGAATGCATATAACAAGGAATAAAGAAGAGAATATTAAATATTGAATCATATCAATATTTAAAGAGAAGGAAGGGAAAGTCAATCAGGAGAAGAGCCAATTGAAGCACTCAAAAGAGAAGCAAAACTATAGTACCAGAAAAACCAAAAGAAGTAAGAGTTTCTAATGAGAAATGTCAATCATAGGCTGTATTTGACTTAACTTCTTCTTAATGATCTCCTTAAGGAGAAATACAATATCAATAATTACTTTTTAATTTAGGCACAAGTATGTGATACAAATTTATGCTATTAATTCGAGAAACCAGAACTAATGTGTGAAATATGGAAAAAGCTATGCTTATAGCACTAACTTCTGAACGCTGCAGTTTCTGAAACTAAAATTGACAGGTTAAATAAGGAACATCAGCTTTAAGTTTCTAAAATATGTCATTTACTATAGTGAACAAAGTAACCCCAAAACACTTTAGACAGAAATCTTTAATATAGTAAAATTGTTTAAATATGTCATTTATCCATTAGGCTGTCAGACAACACTCCTACACACAATGAAATGCCTGCTTCTTGACAGTTGGAGTTGCGTGGGAAGAGCTCTGCACTATACAGGCTAAAATAAATGCCCAAAATATACACTGCACAGAAGGAACTTCCAGTTAGAGAAAAATATGGTATTAATATAAATAAGCTCTGCATCCAAAATTGTTGGGAAAAATAATAATAGTATACTCTTATGTAACATGCTAGTGAAAGAAAAAAAAATTAAGTTAGGACTAGACAACAGGAATTTAGTAGGAATTAATATAACTGAATATATCCATGGCATAAAATTTCAATAAAAAGTGGTAGATTTGACTTAATTTCTTGAAAAAAGGATTATTTGATTTAGAAGGAAATGTATAATTTATTTTAATATACACAAACACACATTCTAGTGATAATAAAAACTGCTTTTCCTATGAATAATGTAATTTATTATTGGCAAAATTTATCAAGATAGCCATGATGAGAAATATGGCATTTTTAAAGAGCTAATTACACAAACATAGTTAACCATTTCAAATTATAGCCTCTTGGAATCAAAGTTCCAGTGGTAACCAATAACAATGCCATCAGCCTCACCAACACCACCAAAAACCGTGAATTATTTAAGTTTATGGTGAGAAGTGTCCACTGTTGGGTATTTCCCAAAAAGAGTTCATAATTCCTGCCACAGTTTTGCAAAAGAAACACTGTGTTCCTTTAACAAATTAAGGAACTGACACTCAAATATTTATTCTCCCCAAGATCACAGGGTTTTAGAAAAAATGATTGTGGAATTTGAATCAGATGAATTTAATTTCATAGCTTGTTGTCTTTTATGTGTATATATTTATATTTTCTATATATTGACTACATTCTGCAAGTAGAATGGACTTGGAACTAAAAATTTGTTTTATTCATAGCTTTGAAATTATTTGACTATAGCCTTAAATATTTTGCCTACTTTCTCCAGGTCTCAGTTTGTTTACCTATAAACTAAAGAAGATTCCGTAAGTTTCGTCACTTAAATATATTCTGCACTTTTCCTCTAAGTTCTAAATTTGGCAAAATTTATGTTCTTTCTGTCAATCATTGTGTGAAAAATTGTCATGTGCTTTAACATTGTTGTAAGTGCTGAAGTTGAGTGGTTGAAAAGACAACCAAACCCTTGAGTTCGAGTCATTTGACTGTGCAAGTTATGAAATAAATAAATACATGACATAATATATTCATTATAGATACATATATACACACGTGTGTATGCACACATATGGGACACATGATATGTAATATTGTATATATAATTTATATAAGATAAAATTAGGTTGTGAAACAGATTCCAAGTGATGGGTTGTAAAAGTGGACTAATACTCCTTTTCTTAGGTGTCATTTGAACAGACTAAAATGAAGTGAGGTGATGCCCTGTAAAAGAACTGAAGAATGTAATCAAAGGTGTGGAAAAAAAACAAAGGGAAAGAAGCCTATGACAATAGTGAGCTCCTGGTTTTTTAGTGTCAGCAAGAAAACTGTGTAGCCATGTTGGAACAAACATCCTGGGGATAACTACTTTCTGTTTACTCTACTGCAATCACCCAAGTTTGTACCACCCACAGGTTTTCCCATTTCCACTAGTGTTCCACTTCAGTCCGTTTTATATGTATTAGCCATAGAGGAGTGTTCAACAGTCAAATACATTTCAAAAGCTACCAGTGAATTATGATCATATTCAGAAAAAAATTTCAGATCTCTTACTGTGGTGTAAATGCCTCTTCATGTCCACCTGTTATAGGACTAGATGATGGGCAGGTAATGAGGCATAAGAAAAGGCATAATCGGGAAAACTCTTGGATTTTGACCTGCCTAGTTAAATCATGCCATTTATAGAGATATGCAAGATCAAGAGAAACAACTCAGAGTAGAGAATCAAGTATATAAGATTAAATATTGGAACTATTATATAAAATGCATACAAATGCCTAATTGTAACCTAACCGGACAAAAGTAGCTGTGACAATAAAGACAGTAAATCAAAGGATCAAATATTTCATGAAAGGGAAGAATTTCTCGGAAAGGTAGTATATTTTTGCTGTAATAGAGATTGTGTGTGTCTGTTTGTATATATACATATAAATAATTACTCTCCTGTTTAGTCTAAAAGACAATGGGATTCTCAAAGATAAAAATATTTTTTTTAAATAGCAATGGTTTGTAAGAAAATTACCTGTGCTACCTTCAGACAAAGGAAAATGAAAACACCTACACTTAGGTGCAACCCACCCAACACACAGTGAAGGCCTTAAAAAAGGTAAGAGTTGTTATTAGAAAATAACTAGGTTTCAATAAAAGCAAAATTTAAAAGAGGATTTGGAAAAGAAATACAGAGAGTTTTAAGAATTTTACTTAAGAAAGACTGTAAGTTCCAGGAGCCAATGGAAAATATTTGGGATCAGGTGGGAGTGTTACATTAAGTTAAACTAAGATACATGAATGTTCTACCAGGAAGAGTCTTGGAGTCTAGTCAGTGGTATGGTAGATGGTATAAATGACCTCGTGGGCTCTGTTCAGGGGCATGTTGCAGGATGTAGAATCCTTAGGAAGTTGGTGTGTGAGTGGGAGGAGGCGGGATAGATATAGGCAGGGGCTCTGAAAGAAGCATATGAAGATTTAAATACACGTCTAAACATTATTTCTTTCAGATGTCCCTACTTCTCTTTCATGGTAGGAAATGCAAATATCTTTACTTCAATTATCCTTTAAAAACCAACAATATATGGGCTTTTAAGACAAATTAACTAGAAAATGTTAAAATGGAAATTAACATTGAATCCAACATGGTATTAGATTTATAAATAGAATAAAATACATCTTTCAGCATAAATAGAAAATTGCATTTTTGTGCTTCTCTGTTTTATGTATTTTCTGTTACTATAGAAACCTCCTCTATAGAGCCATATATCTATTTTAATCTTGTCAAGCCTTTTCCAAGGTAAAAATGATCAACATTTAAAACAGCATTCAATGGAGGAAAAAACCTACAGAGTTTACAAAGGAACATTTAATTTAAAAAGTATTCTATCTATAGTCATGTTTCCATATTATCCTATGTATCTACTAAATGGAAGCAGACTGAATACTCAACATATCTGTGTGTTCCATGAGTAGAGGGGTGTTCTTAATTTTCTCTAAATCATTTGCAACATGGGATTTTCAACAAGCTAGTTTAATCTATTGGTTGATTGTACTTTGTGTGGCAACATAGTGCAAAAAGAAAGTGTGTAATGGAGTCAGATAATTTCTATATGAATCCCAGCTCCATTTACTACTCATAGAAGATATTCGTCCCAGGAAGCCTTAGTGTCTACATCTGTAAAATGGGAGTAATCACAATAACTGTCTCATAATTGTGTGTGTGTAATTATGAAATGAAATGACATATTCAAAGCATATAACACTGCACTTTAGAAAACTCTCATTGCTTTGATATCTATCATAGCTTGGCAATTAAAGTGAATCCTGTTAGAACCAAACTCTCTTACCTTCTGCTTACCAATTGCCTGCCCTATATTTACTATCACTCTGTCAGAGTTACAAACATAAAGTACTTAAAACATTAGATAAATAACATCTTATAGACTGGTCATGGTGGCTCATGCCTATAATCCCAGCACTTTGGGAGACCAAGGCGGGTGGCTCACCTGAGGTCAAGAGTTCGAGACCAGCCTGACCAACATGGAGAAACCCCATCTCTGCTAAAAATACAAAATCAGCCAGGCATGGTGGCGGATGCGTGTAATTGCAGCTACTCAGGAGGCTGAGGCAGGAGAATCGCTTGAACGCAGGAGGCTGTGGTAGCAGTGAGCTGAGATCGTGCCATTGTACTCCAGCCTGGGCAATAAGAGCAAAACTCCATCTTAAAATAATAATAATAATATGTTATAAACACTTTCTATTACTAGAGATGTGAGCCTTAAAGTGTTCGATAAAAACAAATCAATGAAATCCTATATATGTTTCATATATAGTTTTAAAAAATATCTTATATAAATAAATCCTCTATATAGAATATATATAGAATTAGATATAATATATAATTGTATATATAGAATAAAATACATATATAAATATTTTTATCCTTTTCACAAATACAATGGACTAAATGTTCCAGATTAAGAATAAAAAATGATGTGCCAAAAGGCTGGAGAGAACTCCACAACACACAGCTTTAAACTATGCCCTGAATGAAGAGATTAAGAATGTGCAGCAGGTCATTTATTTTTAAATCATCAAATGACACTAAATCAAATATTCCTAGTAATGTATTGGAAAACACACCAACACCATTCATAGAGAATCTATAAATTAATGATGAACTGTCAAAGCTAAATGATATTCTAAAGGAACAGTTTTGAAAATAATGCTTTCTGATAGAAAGTAAGTAACAAAGAAAACGAGAGGGAGAGAAAGAAGTAACCAAAAGCTTGTAAGTAACCATGAAATGATAATGATTCTTCAACCAGAGATATTAATGTGGGACAAAGTGCTTTATTCATAGTTTTCAGAATTTTTCATAAGTGAAAAACTACAAATACAGTATTAAACATACAGTTGTTCTCTTAAATAACAAGTTTTTATATGCTTGAATATTTTCCTGTTTAGGCTTCAATGAGAAGAGAAAATAAGAATGGGAGGGTTAATGTGACAACCAAAAAAAAATTTTTTTTGAGACAGGATCTCACTGTGTCACTCACACTAGAATGCAGTGCTGTGATCTTGGTGTACTACAGCCTGAACCTCCCCTCCTCTGCTCAAGCTATCCTTTCTCCTTTGCCTCCCAAGTAGCTGGGGCTACAGGCATGTGCCACTATGCCCAGCTAATTTTTTTTAATTTTTATACAGATGGAGTTTAGCCATGTTGCCCAGGCTGTAACAACTAAAAGTTCTAACAACCATATAACTCTCTGGCTGTTATGTTGTTAGTCAGATATGTTCACATAAGAAATGTTTCCATTGCAAGAATGGATCGTTGACCAAGACACTTTCTTAGTGTCTTGTCAGTTTTGTGTTGCTATCAAGGAATACCTGAAGCTGGATAACTTATGAAGAAAAGAAGTTTATTTGGCTCATGGTTCTGCAGACTGCACAAAAAGCAAGGTCAGAGCTTCAGGCTCCTTCCATTTATGGCAGAAGGTGAAAAGGAACCTGTGTGTACCAGATATCACATGAAAACAGAGGGAGCAAGAGAGAGGGAAAATGCCGGGCTCTTTTTGACAGCCAGCTGTCTGAAGCTCCTGAGAACTAACAGAGCACAAAAACTCATTTACTTCTTCTCCTCCAAATGTCCAAACCATAGCAGAAAGATTAAAATAATAAAATAAGAAAGAAGAGAAATAAAAACAAAATTAAGGGAAGGAAGAAAGAAAGGAAGGAAAGAAGGAAGGAAGGAAGGAAGGAAGGAAAGAAAGGAGGGAGGGAGGGAGGGAAGAAGGGAACAAGATAAAGGAAAGAAAAGAAAAATGATTGAGGAAAGCAAAAGAAATAAAATGGACAGATTACTCTTTGAGACCAGATCAAATTCTATGTTTCTGACTTTCAATAGTGTTTGGATTGTAGCGTCTAGTGTCACAAATTTCAAATTCAAAACCAGACCTAGAAAATGTATTTGATGTGCAAGCATAGACAATTATTTGACTTTGCTACTCTCAATTTTCATATCTTTAATGCACACAAAATGAATGTATAAATAAAATAATAGCTGTAGCAAAACAATGGTTTTCAGATTAAATGAGGTAAAACCAACACAGAGTGAGCATATAGTCAAATCATTTAAGGGACCTTGAAATAAAAGCTATAATTATAATAAAATCATGGAAAGGGTAAAGAAAAAGAAACAAACAACTATTTAGAAAAGGAATGGAGAGGGGAGTGATGACAGCAAGATAGTGAAGTAGGAGATTCTAGTCTTCATATCTACACAAAACTAACAATTAGGCAGCTATTTACAAATGAAGATCTCTCTGGGAGAGCAGAGTTCAGTTAAGAAGGCACAGCAGCACTGTGGAGGAAAAAACAAACAAAGAAAAACCACACAAAAAGATGAGGAAGAATAGTTTTACTGTGTCCTGAATCACCCCATTCCCCTGGTTGTCACAGCTCAGCAGTGACAGAAAACTTCCAGAGGGGCTAGTTTCTCTTGGGAGAAAAAGATGAGCAGAGTGAGCAACCAGCTTCCCCAGACTTTCAGGCGCTACCCAAAACATGGGCTTTGGTTTCATTTCAGCCAGTTCACTGAGGAGACAAGAAGAGTTGAAATGTCTGGAGATGGCTAGGGGCACAGAAGGGTGGAGGCTATCAGCATCAGCAATATGACCAGTGCTGCTGTCCCCAGTGGCCTGCTCTGCCAAGCACACCAGCAGCCTTCACCACTGGGGACTTCAACCGTCATTGCAGCTGCTGTGAACTCTTCGAAAAAGGGGCCGCTGCTATGCCACCCGGAGCTTGAGCCAACCCTCTTCCCCTCTGGAATATGCACATACCCTTCCCCTGGAGCTTCAGTCATTCTGCCTACACGCATGGTTCAAACCCTGGCTCCAAACCACTTGGCAAGCACTGACACCTCAGAAACCAGCAGGACAGGCTGTGCACATAGATGCTCTGTACACCAGCACTACTGTAATCGTGATGCTCCACACATCCCCATGCTCCAGACGCTGGCTTCGCACATCCTCTACATTATACCCACACATCACACACTGGTGCCACAGCCCCTCCCAGTGCACCCGCATCCGGGACCAGGCATCAAGAGGGATCTCCTTGGCCATGACTTTCACCCATAAGGAAAAAGACAACAGGAGTACTCTAGCAGTGTTCACCACTAAGGGACCCAGCATCCCTCACCACCCACATGGACACACACAGCTTTGGCCACAAAGGGACTTGACATTCTTTACTCCATGGAAATTCCGTTACGGTGCCATCCCCAGAGCTGGAATCACCATATTTCACCAAGGCTCAGGGGAGGGAGAGATTAGGAGATGTCGGTCAAGGGATATGAAGTTATGCAAGGTAAGTTATAGAGAGCTAATGTATAGCAATGTGGTTATAGTTATAGTTAACAGTACTGTATTGTATACTTGGAATTTGCAATTTGCCAAGATCTTACATATTCTCACCACACACACACAAAAGTAAGCATGTAAAGTGATGGATATGTTAATTCACTTGCTCGTGGTGAAGACTGCACAGTGATAGGTATATCAAATCATTAAGTGCTATGACATATATATAAAATGTTTATTGTCAACCATACCTCAATAAAGTTAGAACACAAAAGGCAAAAAAAGAAATAGAGTAAGGAGAAAATGTTTTTTAGAGAGCCTAGCCTGAGGGGAGCAAAGAGAAATGAGCACAGATCTTTGTGCTAGGCTTGTTGACAGCTACAGCAAGTACATAAACACGATGAGTTTCATGAGTCTAATTATCCTATAAAAGGATGCTTACCACGCCATTAGGGAAAGACAGAGCTTTTCATAGAGTAATAAAGTCTGAGTGAAATTTTCATATAGGGACATGAAACAACAAAATTGATAGTGTCTTTGCAAGCATCATGTCAAAACGTGGATAAAGACAATCATCTCAGAATTATTTCTCAAATTTAAGCAAAGACCATAATGCTAAAACTTAGTTCTCTGAAACTGTTATTATAGGGATCTAGAATATTGTCATTATGTAATTTTCTGGTGAAAATCTGTCAGCTCTAATATTCTATACCCTGACTAGGACAAAGAGATTTTAATATTCTTCACAGAGAAAAGTAAACTCAACTGTGTTCTTTGTATTTTAAATTTATTGCTGTTAAAGACATGAGCCATAGTTCTTTAATATATTTTATATTGCCCTATACAAAGCTATATGCTGATTATTTTTTGTTGCTTTTACTGTTGTTTTGTAACTTCTCTATTTAATGACACATATTGCCTCTTCTAATCTGTTATTGATAAAGCTAGGGAAAACCCAATCCAATACCTCTGTCATCTTTGACTTCTCCATGAACACTAAAAAAACTGAAAGTTTTGCCCCAACGAGCATCTGGGGATACATGGGCAGTAGAAAAATGACATTCAACCTTAACTGAAGACCTAAGTCATTGAGTTATTGTAGTTACATGTTCTGTTATATGTACATATTACCTGTTATCTGTTACATGTTACACATCTATGATTACCATAAGGCAGTTCTTTGGGATTTCTGCTAACATCTGTTCTTCGCACATGACAAATCCCAGAAATATTTCATAACCAAAAAGAAGTTGTTTTGCGTAGGTGGACTTTGTAGTTAGTGACTTGGCCTTGTCACTGATGGATGAGAGAATGATAATATGTGATAAACGAACCATTCTTGAGAACAAATTAGCTTAATACCATTTACAAAGTTATTTTTATAAATTTCAGCTCCCTGGTTTGCTGTCATCACTCAAGTCAGTTCCACCAAGAAGATGAAATGCTATTTCTATAGTGTTTACATCTCTTATAACACACATATCCAACCAACACCCTTTATTTTCTCACGCAGAGGGAATATGATTAAATAATTTATGGAAGGTTAGAGTTGTTCTAAATTATCACAATGTAAATAAGAGTCATTCTTGAGCTAGGCACAAGGGAATAATGACTTTCTAAGGTTTTCAGAGCCATACAGTTCATAAAAAATAAATAATATATATTACATATAATATTACATATCTATCCTATTTATATATATATATATATGCACTATATTTATTCAGAAAATATTGTCTCCTTTTTCTTGTCCCCAAACACATCCATATATCCTATGAAATTCCCAATATTCCAGTTGCAGTGAAAAATTAATTTGAGCTGAAATTAGAAGATAATTGTTTTAAGTGACAAATGAATTCTAAGTGAAATATGGAAAATTTAGACTGCATTAATGCAAAAATATAAATGTTATTTTTCCCAATTATTTGTGACTGAATACATATTGATATACATGTTTCTTCTTGATAACTTCAAGGGTTTAAATGAGAGAAACAAGAGATTTTTGTCGTTGATGCAGGTATTGGGTTTGTTAGAACCCCTCCTCCACAAAGTGAGGTGCAAGAAATCAAAAATCTAATGTAAAATATCTTAAACAATTAATTGTTTATTACATGAAAAAATCCTACTGGATTAACCAAGTAATTAGGTCAAACATATTGAACAGCCACATTTTTTGCATCTTATAACACACTTTAGCTTTTTGGATTTATCCTTACCCAATCTTTATCATCACAAGATGACTACAGAAATCGCCGGGCTCAATTCTTGACATGAGAATGTTCAAATAAAATTAAGTATGCCTCTGCCTTCTTTAAGTTTGAAGAGTCAGTAAACATTTTTCAGAAGTCCCATAGAAAACTTCTTCTCATGTCCTATTTGTCAGAATTATGAAGGATGCTCATATTTTTTCAGCCCAAATCAATCAGTAGCAAGAGAAATGGGACATTCAGTGGCAAGAGGAATGGAACTGAAATAATTGGCATAAAGTGTGTTTCTTAATCTACACTGTATATCATAATCACTTGAAGGACTGTTATAAAAAGTAAAAAGGCTTTCATAAATTCTGAGTTCGTTATGGAGTGGGTTTGGGGAATTATATTTGTTTGTGTTTGTTTGTTTGCTTGCTTGCTTGTTTTTGAGACAGAGTATCTCTCTGTCTCCCAGGTTGGAATGCAATGGCAGAATATTGGATCATTGCAACCTCTGCCTCCCAGGTTCAAGTGATTCTAATGTTTCAGCCTCCTGAGTAGCTGGGACTACAGGTGAGTGCCACCACACCTGGCTAATTTTTGTATTATTATGAGAGACAGGGTTTCGCCATGTTGGCCAGGCTGGTCTTGAACTCCTGACCTCAAGTGATCCACCGGCCTCAGCTTCCCAAAGTGCTGGGATTACAGGCATGAGACTCCACACCCAGCTTGGGGAATTGTATTTGTTTAAAAATTTCATGTAAATCTGAGGCAAATAAGTAGCTTTGACCAATTATATTCTCCCTGAACTGGTTATTATATTTCCTCACTTGAGGAATTCATACTACAAAAATTTTGGGTTCTCCAGTGGAGAAGAATGGAAGAATTAGCTTAGGCAAAACAAAAATCTCAAAGTGCTATCATGAAGAATGTAGCAGGAGAAAAATGCCTTTGGGGAAAAAAGACCTGAGAGAGAAAGATATATTAAATGGGGTAAAAGAAATAAAAGGAGAAATGATGTGGATGATGTGGAGGGTCTATCACCGAGCTGGTAGGGGGCATATAAACCTGAGAACAAACCTTGAAAGTAATTACAATAAGAAAGAATCTCCAATAATTAGAAAGAGTCTGGTATTTTACAGCCTAGGAGCAAACTGGTGGTTGAGTCAACATACATAAATTTCCCAAATCTTACTCCAATGAGAATAACCCATTGCCTAAATGCAAGGAATACACTAGCTATCCCTTCCATTATGGATTTCCTTTATTATTATTATTATTAATATTATTTTTGAGGCAGATTTTTGCTCTTGTTGCCCAGGCTGGACTGCAATGGTGCAATCTTGGCTCACTGCAACCTCCACCTTCCAGGTTCAACTGATTCCCTTGCCTCAGCCTCCCGAGTAGCTGGGATTACAGGCATGCACCACCACGCCCAGCTAATTTTGTATTTTTAGTAGAGACAGAGTTTCTCCATGTTGGTCAGACTGGTCTCGAACTCCCAACCTTAGGTGATCCACCCTCCTCACCCTCCCAAAGTGCTGGGATTACAGGCGTGAGCCACCACACCCAGCCATTATGGCTTTCCTTGTAAGCATCAGCATGTCATTTATCTGAGTACAGAGCATGAATGATACATGTCCTGTCTTTTTTGTCATTAAAATACATGCTTCCACACACAATGCTACAAAGTCCCTTTATTATCAAGGAAGAGGGAGTTGAATCCTGAAAGTCTAATGGGAAGATGATGGGTATCTCACACCTCTTCCTGCACCTATAGATGATGCAGTATAATTAAAACTTTCTGAACTGAGGCAGTGGTTGATGACACCTCCATGAGGGTTAAATACTGGTTTATAATATGACTGTTCTTAAAGCATTCAAACTTAAAATGTTTGTACAACTTAACATGATAAAATTCAACAAAAATTAAGTGCAGAAATTGTGGAGAAGTGAATTAGGAAGGAAAAATTGCTCAGTAATCAGCTAGTCCGGTATTTGATCGCCTAGGAACCACAAAAGAGAAACATGTACAAAATGAATAAAAATGTGAACAATGATAAATATTCAAGAGCATATGAACAAAGGAAAAGATAGATCTTACCAATTATTCTCAGCTTTGTATGTGTGTGTAAAGAAAAAAAAATGTTAAATTATTGTTAAATCAAGTGAGGTTGCGGTTATATATTTTTATTCTTAATATCAGTCTATGCCTTTGGACATTTGTTTTTTATGCCCTTTTATCTCTTGAATAGTAAGAATTCAGACAGTAAATTCACAGTTGAAAATTTGTTTCTGATCATAAATATTCCTTTAATGCATTAAGAAACAGTATCAAAAGGCATTTTGTTAATATTAAGACACAAAAATACTGAAAATCAGCATAAGCTCAAAAATCTAATGTGTAAAAAGGATATTAATTTTCCACCTATTCCATTTCCAGCAATTGTCTTAGGTTTTCCTTGTAATACATTTTGCTTCCACGTTTACTGTTTTCACAGGAAGATATTTGTCTCATTTGAAGTATTTAGCCTTTAATCAATGTTATTTTAACAATTATATAAAGTAAACAATTTGCATATTCTCATTAAAAAACATTCGATCCAAAAACATATTAAATTTTAAAATAAAATTAAAAACATGTAGAGGCATAACAAGATGGCCAAATAGGTCACTGATTGACCTCCCCTCAAGAATACCCAATTGGACGACTATCCACATAAAGGAGCATCAAATCAGGTGAATGATCACAGTACCTGGTTTTAACATCATATTATGGAAAGAAACACTGAAGAGTGTAGGAACGTGTGTTGAATCACTTACATCCCCCCATCCACATTCCCAAACAGTGGATGCATAGTACAGAGAGGGAATCTGTTCTTGGGGGAGGAAGAACACAGCGATTGTGGGACTTTGCATTGGAGCTCAGGGCCTCCCTGTGACAGCAGAAAGCAACAACAGGCAGAATTCAACTGGTGCCCATGGAGGGAGCATTCAGACCAGCCCCAGCCACTGGGGAATCATCCATGTCAATGTTCACAACCTGAGTTCTGGCAAGCCCCAGAACTGCAGGTCTTCATGCTCTAGAGTCCTAAATAAACTTGAAAGGCAGTTTAGGTCACAAGGACTGCAATTTTGGGGCAAGTCCTAGTGTTGTGCTAGACTCAGAGCCAGCAGACATGGGGGGAACATGACTTAGTGAGACACCTGCTATAGTGTCTCTGTGATTCCTGGTATCTCCAAGCTTTCAAGTGCAACTGTCTTCTCTGGTGCCCAAAGTGGAAGCTGCTTGCATTATGCCTGATCCAGCTGCAGCCTTACATGGATCCAGTGCCTATACTGGCACCTGGAGCTGCCTGCCCTGCCACAGCTGGCACAAGTGGCTGTGTGCAGTGGCCGGATGCCACACTCACTCACACATCCATTGCCACTCCATACCTTGGCAGGCATGGCATCTGGGCTGGTAGCATGAGTCAAGCTCAGCCTTCCAGGTCGAGTAGGCAGAACAAGCCCAGAGGGTCTGAGCAAAACTTCAGCAAAAGTGCCACTGGCCACAGAGTTTTCCAGCTGAAAAAGCTACACCCTAAGGATCCTGTGACAATAGTGTATCCAGTCAAAATATCCTTCAAACGCAAAGGAGAAATAAATAATTTCCCAAACAAAAGCTGAGGAATTTTGTTTGGGAAATTAAACACAAAGGAGAAATAAATAATTTCCCAAACAAAAGCTGAGGAATTTCATCAATACCAGTCCTGTCCTACAATAAATGATATAGAGAGTTCTTCAATGTGAAAGAAAAAAGATGTTAGTGAGCAATAAGAATTCACGTGAAGGTGTAAAACTAACTTGTGATAGTATATACACAGAAAAACATAGAATAATACCGTAATTACTAGTGTCAACTACCCATATCTTGATTAGAAAGACTAAAAGATGAACTAATCAAAAATAACTACTACAACTTTTCAAGATACAGAAAGTACAACAGGATATAACTAGAAACAAAAAGTTAAAAAGTAGAGGGAAGAATTAAAGTGTAATTTTCATTAATTTTCTCTTTGCTTGTTAGTTTGATTGCTTACACAATCAATGCTCAGTTGTCATGAATTTAAAATAATGAATTATAAGATATTATGTGTAAGCCTCATGATAACCTCAAATAAAAAAAAACTATAACAGATAAACAAAAAAATAAAAAGCAAGAAATTGAAACATGCTACCAGAGAAAATTATCTTCACTAAAAGGAAGACAAGAAGGAAGAAACAAAGGAGGAGAAGACCACAAAACAACCAGAAAACAAATAACAAAATGGCAAGAGTAAGTCCTTACTTGACAGTAATAACACTGAATGCTCTAAATCTTCAATCAAAAGACACAGAAAGACCTGCCGTGGCTGTGGAATAGATTAAACAAAAAACACAAGGTGTACTGATACATTGCTTACAAGAAACACAATGCTCCTATAAAGGTACACATACACTGAAGAGAAATAGATGTAAAAAGACAGTCTGTGCAAATAGAATCAAAAAGAGAGCAGAAATAGCTATAATCATATGAGACAAAATAGATTACAAGACATAAACTAAAGAAGAGACAAGAATGTCATTATATAAGGATAAAGAGGTTAATTTAGCAAGAATATAAGAATTATAAATACATATGCACTCAACACTGGAGCACTCAGATATATAAAGCAAATACTATTGGAGCTAAAGAGAGAGATAGACCTCACTACAATAATAGCTGAGGACTTCAATACCCCATTGCCTGCTTTAGACAGATCATCCAGACAGAAAACCAACAAAGGAACATTAGACTTAGTCTGCATTGTAGACCAAATGCAATTAATAGATATTTATAGAACATTTCATCCAATGGCTACAGAATACATTCTCCTCCACAGCACATGTATTAGTCTGAAGGACAGACCATATGTTAGGACACAAAACAAGTCTTAAATTTTTTTAATGAAATTAAATATACTATTTATCTGACCACAATAAAATCAAATAAGAAGAAATAAATAAGAAGAATAATTTCTGAAACTATAAAAACACATGGAAATTTAACAATATGCTTCTGAGTGACCAGTGGGTTAATGAGGAAATTAAGAAAGAAACTTAAAAATGTCTTAAAACAAATGATAATGGAAACATAACATATGACAACCTATGGGGATACAGTGGAAGTGATACTAAGAGGAAAATTTAAAGCGATAAGCTCCTATGTCAAAAAAAAAAAAAACCCTCAAGCAAACAACCTTATTATGCATCATAAAGAGCTAGAAAAACAAGAGTAAGCCACACCCCAAATTAGAACAGTAAAAGAAATAATAAATATAAGAGCAGAAATACATAAAATTTAAATTTTAAAAAATGCAGAAAATTAAAGAAACAATAAGTTGGTTTTTTGAAAAGATAAGATTGACAATCTTTAGCCAGACTCACTAGAGAAAAAAAAAGAGAAGACCCAAGTACATAAAATCAGAGATTTAAAAGGATACATTACAAGCATTACTGCAGAAGTTCAAAGGATAAGTAGAGGCTACTATGAACAACTATATGCCACTAAATTAATAAACCGAGAAGAAATTGATAAATTCCTAGATACAAGCAACCTACTAAGATTAAACCATGAAGAAATACATAATCTGAACAGATCAATAGCAAGTAATGAGATCAATGCCATAATAAAAAGTCTCCTAGCAAAGAAAAGCCTGAGATCTAGTGGCTTTACTTCTAAATTTTACCAACCACTTAAAAAAAAGCTAATACCAATCATACTCAAACTATTCTGAAATACAGGAGAGGAGAGAATACTTCTAAATTTATTCTACAAGAGCAGTATTACCTTGATACAAAAAATAGAAAAAGACACATCAAAGAGAAACAAAAAGTAAAAAGAAAAAGTACAGGCCAATATCCATGATGAACACTGATGCAAAAATCCTCAGCAAAATATTAGCAAACCAAATTCAATGACATATTAAAAAGATCATTCTTTAGGACCAAATGTTATTTATTCCAAGGATACAAAGATGATTGAACATATTCAAATCAATCATTGTTAGACTTCATATCAACAGAATGAAGGATGAAAATCATATGATCTTTTCAATTGACACTGGAAAGTATTTGATGAAATTCAACATTCCTTTATGATAAAAACCCTCAACAACGTGGATATAGAAAAAGCATACCTCATGTGGCACATATACACCATGGAATACTATGCAGCCATAAAAAATGATGAGTTCATGTCCTTTGTAGGGACATGGATGAAACTGGAAAACATCATTCTCAGTAAACTATCGCAAGGACAAAAAACCAAACACTGCATGTTCTCACTCATAGGTGGGAATTGAACAATGAGAACTCATGGACACAGGAAGGGGAACATCACACTCCAGGGACTGTTTTGGGGTCGGGGGAGGGGGGAGGGACAGCATTAGGAGATATACCTAATGCTAAATGACGAGTTAATGGGTGCAGCAAAACAACATGGCACATGGATACATATGTAACAAACCTGCACATTGTGCACATTTACCCTAAAACCTAAAGTATAATAATAAAAAAAAAAGAAGAAAAAGCATACCTCAACACAATAAAAGCCATATACAACAGACCCACAGCTAATATTATACTAAGTGAAGGAAAACTGAAAGCCTTTCCTCTAATATGTGGAACTTGATAAACATGCTTACTTTCAAGACTGTTGTTCTACATCATACTGAAGTCCCATCGAGGGGAATCAGACAACAGAAAGAAATAAAGGGCATCCAGATTGAAATAGTAAGTCAAAGTATTATTGTTTACAGATGATATAATCTTACATTTGAAAGAACCTAAAGACTATAGCAACAAACTATTGAAGTCATAAATGAATTCAGTAAATTCACAGGATACAAAATCAACATGTAAAACTTAGTTACATTTCCAGTCAAACAGCAAACAATCTGAAAAAAAAATCAAGAAAGTAATCTTAGCTACAAATAAAATAAAATACCTAGGAATTTACTTAAAGAAGTAAAAGATCTCTACAATGAAAACTGTAAAACAATGGTGAAAGATATCAAAGACAACACAAAAAATGAAGATTATTTCATGTTCAGAAATTGAAAGAATCAATATTGTTAAAATGACCATACCCCCCAAAGCAGTCTATAGATTCAATGCAATCTCTATCAAAATACCAATGATATTCTTCACAGAAATAGCAGAAACAATCCTAAAATTTATGTGGAACCACAAAAGACCTAGGATAGCTGAGCAAAAAGAACAAAACTGGAGGAATCACATTACTTGACTTCAAATTATGCTACAGAGCTATCATAACCAAACCAGCATGGTATTGGGATAAAAACTGATGCATAGACCAGTGGAACAGAATAGAGAACCCAGAAGCAAATCTATACAACTACAGTGAACTCAGTTTTGACAAGAGTACAAAAACATACACTGGGGGAAGCACAGTCTCTTCAATAAACAGTGCTGGAAAACCTGGATATCCATATGTCTATGAATGAAAGTAGCCCCCTATCTCTTGCCATATACAATAATCAAATCAAAATGAATGAGACTTAAAATTAAGACCTTAAACTATGAAACTACTATAATAAAACATTTGAGAAACTCTTCAGGATATTGGTGTGGGCAAAGATTTCTTGAGCAATGCCCATTTTTGCTGTCAACTAAAGCAAAAATGAGTAAGTTGGATCACATCAAGTTAAAAAAGTTCTGCAGAGCAAAGGAAGCAATCAACATAAGGCAGAGACAACAGACAGAATGGGAGAAAATATCTGCAAACTATCTGCCTGACAAGGGATTAATGACCAGAATATAAAAGGAGCTCAAGCAACTTTTTAAGGAAAACAACAACTACTAATAATCTGGCTAAAAATGGGTAAAGGGTTTAAACAAACATTTCTCAAAAGAATACATCAAGTGGCAAATAGGTACATGAAAAGTGCTCAACACTATTGATCGTCAGAGAAATGCAAATCAAAACTACCATGAGATATCATCTCACCCCAGTGTGGCTTTTATCCAAAAGACATGCAATAACAAATGCTGGCGGGGGTGTGGAGAAAACAGAACCCTTATACACTCTTGTCAGGAATGTGAATTGGTACATCCACTATGGAGAATAGTTTGGACATTCCTCAAAAGACAATAAATAGAGTTACCTTATGATCCAGCAATCCCACAGCTAGGTATATACAAAAGAATGGAATTCAGTATAGTGAAGTAATATTTACACTCCCATGTTTATTGCAGCACTATTCATAATAGCCAAGAATTAGAAGCAACCTAAGTTTCCATTAACAAGTAAATGAATAAAAGAAAATGTGGTACCTATACACAATGGAGTAATAATCAATTATGAAAAAAATCACATCCTGTCATTTGCAACAACATGTATCTAACTGGAGGTCACCATGTTAAGTGAAATAAGTCAGGCACAGAAAGACAAATTTTGCATGTTTTCACTTATTTGCAGAAGCTAAAAATTAAAACAGTTGAACTACTGGAGTTCAATGTGCTACTCATGGAGTAGCACGATGGTTACCAGAGGCTGGGAAGGGTACTGGGGGCTGGGGGCAGGAGTAAGTGTAATTGGCTGATGGGTATCAAAATATAGTCAGATAGAGTGAATAAGATCCAGTATTTGATAGCACAAAGGGGTGACTATAGTCAACAATAATTTATTGTAGATTTAAAAATATCTTACAAAGATGGATTGTTTGTAACACATAGAAAGAAGGTAATGGATACCTCATTGGCTCTAATGTGACTATTATGCATTGTATGCCTTTATCAAAATAGCTTATGTACCTCCATAAATATATATACCTACTATGTACCCCCAAAAACTAAAAATTAAAAATTTCAACGTGAAGTAAGCACTTACGGCTTGAAAAGAAAGCGTATATGAAATAAAATAAATAAAAATTATAATGCCGATAAAGCTTAACATGCTGGAATATAAAAATGCTTTAACTTAGTTTTATTTTCTAAAAACCAAAAGAAGAAGGAAAAGAAAAGAAAAATGATTATATACAATACATTTACTATACTATCATTTACACAAGCTTAATTTGGAATATGTTTAAATATCCATTCAAGTGAATTTTGATATATCTTCATTGTGGAATTTTATGGAGTCATTTGTGAGACACTGTTACAGTGATTATGAGTGAGTGTTTTGGGGGTGACATAATTTGAATTGAAATCTGAAATGTTCTACTTACTAGATATGTGACCTTGACAAATTGTATATCACAGTTATACTTCAGTCTCTTTGAACCAAAATGGGTGAGAAAAGTTACACGCTGTTGCACATGGTGATGGAGGTACTAGTAGTGCAATTATGTAATAGACCTATTCAGATTATATATTTAATATATAACATATCATATATGTAGCAAATTTCAGATTTCAGGCTATGTTATCTCACTCTAGAAACTTTCATCCATAATCACCAAAACAGTGTCTCACAAATGACTCCATAATATATATGGGGTCATATATTAATCTGATTATACGGGATATATATACTCTGATTATATCTGATTGTCACAGACTACTTAAGGACAAATAACAGTGCTCATGACATAGTATTAAATGATTGAATGAACAAAGCAGAATGATGCAACAGATCATTATTTTGCCAAAATTTCTTAAGACTTACTTTTTGCTGGGCGCCATGACTCATGCCTGTAATCCTAGCACTTTGGGAGGCCGAGGCAGGTGGATCACATGAGGTCAAGAGTTCAAGACCAGCCTGGCCAACATGGTGAAACCTCATCTCTACTAAAAATACAAATGTTAACCAGGTACGGTGGCAAGCGCCTGTAATCCTAGCTACTTGGGAGGCTGAAGCAGGAGAATTGTTCGAACCCAGGAGACGAAGGTTGCAGTGAGTCAAGATGACGTGACTGCACTCCAGTCTGGGCAACAGAGCAAAAACCCCATCTCAAAATCAAAACAAAAAAAAACTGACTTATTTAAGAATATCAACTACCTATGTTTTCATTTATTCTTTAGAACACAATGAAAGGAACATTTCAGAATGCAGAAATGAAGTCCAGTTGAAACATTTGTGGGGTGCAGGTTGCTCTGTGTGTGTGTGTGTGTGTGTGTGTGTGTGTATTATCCTCTTTTTAAATTTTCCTTTATTAAGAAAATGTCAAGTGACATGTAGACATTACTATTTTTTGTCAGTGTTTAATGATAGTATTTGATCACATATTTAAGCAATTTAGCACAAGAAAGCATGGCTCACTCTGTTTTTAAAAGGTTTACTAGCGATCCATAGACCAGGCCTTTGTTCACAACCAGGTGGTTTCTGTAAATGATGTTTTGGAATCGCTTATTACTCCAGTGGGGCATAACAGTGGATCATAGGGCTGTCCAATATCATAGCTCTGTTATGCTACTTGAAGCAGGTTCACTGGACAGGGCACCTTATATTCTCAAGTGACTTTTCACAGGAATTTTACAAACACTTTATGATATCTGCCCTCCTTAAAATATGTATAACGGTTCTTTGTGTATCTTGGATAATACTTACAGTTTTAAATTACATCTTTTATGCTAACAATAATTAACTATCTGATAAATCCCAAGGGGTCTTTAGGGAGAGTTGACTGAGGCTCCACTGATACAATAGTCTATTCCGTCATACTAGATTTCCTGGGATATTGGTTCCAGAGCCCCTCTCAGATGCAAAAATCCATAGATACTCAAGGCTGTGATATAAAATGTCATAGTATTTGCAAGTAGCCTATGCACATCCTCCCATATACTTTAAACCATCTGTAGATTACTTATAATACCTGATACAATGTACATGCTATGTAAATTGTTTTACTGTATTGTTTAAAAGGTGACAATAGGAAAAAATCCAACCATCCTTTTTTTCTCAAATATTTTCTATCCATGGCTGGTTGAATCCATGAGTGTGGAACCCACAGATAGAGAAGGCTGACTCTAGGTGAAAACAAAGAGACAGAAATACACTGAAGGCCACGGCATTTTTGTGAGAAATGCAAGCTTGAATGGTTGCCTTAATTCAAAACTTTCATGATTCAGCTTACCCTAATAAACCTGTCAGATATTTCTCTTTTTCTACCAAAGTAGTGATATCATGTGGCAACAATATAAAAACCATGTGCATTTTCTTGAGCCTGAAAAAAATTAAATTTTATTTCAGAGACAGGGTCTGACTCTGTTGCCCAGGCTGGAATGTAGCAATACAGTCATAGCTCACTGCAGCCTCAAATGCCTGGGCTCAAGTGATCCTCATGTCTCAACCTCCAGCCTCTTTTGTAGCTGGGACTACAGGCATGCACCTTCACCATGCTTGGCCTTTTTGTTTTTTTTTTTTTTTTGTAAAGATGGGATCTTGCCAAGCTAGTCTTGAACTCCTGTCCTCAAATGATCCTCCCACCTTGGCCTCCCAAAGCACTGGGATTACAGGTGTGAGCCACTGTGCCCAGCCAAAATTTAATGTTAGACAAAATTTTAATTTGTGGGAAATTCACATTATTTAAAATTTTATGCTTAGGTATGTTATTATATTTTATAACAGACTAGTACAATGTAGTCTTTTTGTAAAATGTAACTAGCACTGCATATGAATCAATCAAAAGGAAAAACAAAATATTAACAATGGAAAGACAGGGTTAAACGTGACTTTTACATTTTTATATAGCTCTCTTAGAGTGTAATTATCAAATTACATAAATGAAAACGTTTTATTAAATTCTGGCTGAATAAATAAAATTAAATGGAATTTTAAGTAGCATTACTAAGATAATCAATATATTATATTTTGTGAAATACACACACACACATGCACATGCACACAACATGTAGTGAGAAATAAGTCACTTTTTAATCTTTTGGATATGTTCTTCACAATAAAGTGAAGACACTGAATGCTTCACTATTAAATATTATAATCATTAAAACCTTTTTTTTTTTTTTTTTTTTTTGGGACAGTCTTGGTCTGTCACCCAGGCTGGAATGCAGTGGCGTGATCTCGGCTCACTGCAAGCTCTGCCTCCCAGGTTCACACCATTCTCCTGCCTCAGCCTCCCAAGTAGCTGGGACTGCAGGTGCCCGCCACCACGCCTGGCTAATTTTTTGTATTTTTAGTAGAGATGGGGTTGCACCATGTTAACCAGGACGGCCTCGATCTCCTGACCTCATGATCCACCCACCTCGGCCTCCCAAAGTGCTGGGATTACAGGCATGAGCCACCACGCCGGGCCAATCATTATAATCTTTAATATCTCTTTAATATTTATGAAACATTTCCCCTACTTTAATTTCCACAATGAGTTTTCAAAGAGTTATACCACAGAATACCAGTTCCAGTGTGGATGTCAATGGTATTATATTTCCTCAACAAAAAATGTTGGCATACTATTTTCATTATTTTCTTTCCAGTGATGTCACCTTCCTATATAGAAATATACAAATTGCTAAAAAAAAATCGAATTGTACAAATTATATTTGCACACAGGCCTGTCTACGGAAACTCAGCCCGACGTGCAAAAATTCTTAGAATCTAAGGCTTTGAAATGTATTAGGTGATATTCTATTTTAATGCTTATTCTTTTTGTCATACTGAAGAGAAGACAGGAACATATACTACTGATCACAGACGACTTCATAAAGAAGTTGAGAATACGGCAGAAACGGACTTAGGGAAAATTAATCAATTGGGGGGATTCGTTTCCAGGAAAACTCTGCCGCTCACCCACTAGAGTATCACCTGGAGATCAACAAATCTCACACTTGGCTGGGGCGGTGGCTGATGCTTGTAATTCGGGCACTTTGGGAGGCCGAGGTGGGCGGATCACTTGAGGTCAGGAGTCGGATACCAGCCTGGCCAACATGGTGAAACCCCCCATCTCTACTAAAAATACAAAAAGTTAGCCAGGCCTGATG
This sequence comes from Symphalangus syndactylus, assembly GCF_028878055.3. Taxonomy (NCBI): domain Eukaryota; kingdom Metazoa; phylum Chordata; class Mammalia; order Primates; family Hylobatidae; genus Symphalangus; species Symphalangus syndactylus. The sequence continues at coordinate 83,861,091 of NC_072438.2, read as the reverse complement.
GCGTGCAGGTGTGGTCCCAGCTACTTTGGAGGCTGAGGCAGGAGAATCGCTTGAACCTGGGCGGCAGAGGTTGTAGTGAGCTGAGATCGGCACTGCAATCCAGCTTCGTGACAGAGCAAGACTCCGTCTCAAAAAAAAAAAAAAAAAAAGACCCCAAACTTAAAATTTGCCCCCATTCTAGTGTGATCCTGGATGTGCTTGCTTGGAGACACCCAACTGTACACGTAACAGTGCCAGTGTCTCTCCGCTACATGTTCCTAACAGGCTTCTTGATTTTGGACTGCAGAAGAATCACGGCTGTGGCTGCCATTCTGATTCTTAGCTAGAAATGTGTGTTCGTCAATACTCTGGGAAATCTTTGGTTTCACACAGACAGTGTGATGCAACAGCATTGGAATTAGTTTTAAAAGTCCATGATTTGCACAAAATCAGAGGACATTCAGACAAATCCCTAGGCAAAGAAAATTTTTCTCTCTTTCAGTTCCTCCCTATATGCAAACCTACATACCTACCCTGTTTTCTCATAGTCCTATCCTGGATCTAACATCTATTCTTGATTAAATGACTCCTGTGATTTTTGTTTGTTTTTTTTCAGTAGTCAAGAGCACAAACTTCCTTATCAAACATTCTCTTTTCTTTATACAGTCAGGTTGTTCTATTGCTTTCTCTTTCTTTTGCTTCTAATAAATGCTTATCTTGTGATTGAATGAGAAGGATATATCCAATTAAATGCTCTCATTAATTCCCTTTAGTGTTATGCTTAAAATTTGCATAACAAAAATGTATACTTCAGTGATGTTCTTTCTTCAGTACTCATCTTTCACTCCTTTAACTCCATAAATATATGGAGTGTATTTAGGTATATATATGTATAGGAACATATATGTATGTATGTATATGTAGGAGTATGTATATATATATATATGTCTGTATAGGAATTAAAGGAGTCAAAGATGAGCATACATAAAATATATAAAGAGGTATATACCTTTATATATAATGGTCTTTTATATATAAAGGACCATTTGAATCAATCAGAAAAAAGTACTATCTATGATTGAGTGAAATTTCAAGACATAATTTTATGATATGAATATAATTTGAGTTGATTCAAACTAACTCAGATTAATAAAATTATCAACATTACAGTTAGTTTATTTTTTCAATTTAATTAGAGTTACACGATGGGCAAAATTGTGTACAGTTTAACTGTGTCTTTGAGTCTTCGGATCTTCTAGAGGTTGAAGCCAAAATGTTGGCTGCAATGAATTGAAGGCTGGATTGGAGCTGCAGGATCAGCTTCTAAACTTCCTCGTGTGCCTGCCTTCCAGAGGCCTCTGTCCCTCAACTTGTCGGCCTTTTCATGTGGCTTCTCAGGCCCAGAGCAAGTTATACGAGTAAGAGTGAATAAGTGAAAGAGAGAGAATGCTCAAGATGCCACTCCGCCTTTTATGGCCTAGTTGTGGAGTTAGACATCACTTGTTTTATATTAATAAAAGAATTTGCTTTATCAAGTCTTCACTCATTAAAAGGGATTGCAAAAGGACTTGAATTCCAAGAGGCAGGGATCTTCAGGGGTTATACTGCAAGCCGGCTACCACACCAGGGACTTCTTTCCATTTTCCAAAGTTATTGAATATTAACTTCTTATATTATACATATTTTATATGGTGTTTTAAACTTTTTAAATATTGAACCACATATTTTCTTTGATTTTACATGTAATCATTTATTTTCTAAATAATGAGAGATTTTCTCTTGCTTATACATGTATATATATGACATTATCTTTTATCCTCACCCCATTGCTTTGCTAATGATGCTATTTAATAGTGTAGAAGAAAGATAACAGTGAGAAACTTCTTTGCTTTTTTCTTGATTTTACTGGGAGTTGCACTGACGGTTTACTATTAATTATGTCAGTGTGGGTTTTTTTTTTGTAAATATCCTTTGTCAAGATCACTCTAGATCAAGAGTTTCTTTGTACATCTAGTTTATTGTTTTGGATGAATAGGTGTTGGATACTTCTAATACCTATTGAGATAGCAGTATTGTTTTTCTTATTAGTTTAGTCATCAAATATTTACTGAGTGGACATCATGGATAAAGCACTCTTAGTTAACAGGGTAAAGTGAATTAAACTGTTAATTACCCTACGTAATTGAGCAAATAGTACATCACACTAACTTTTTATGAATTTTTCCATGATATTTATTCAGTCATAACATATATACATATAGATATATGATATATGTTCAAATTTGTTAAAGATGTCACTATCCACAAAGATTTTTTCCTTTAATATACAGCTAGTTTGTAAAATCAGCTTGTTAGTCTCCAAAAATGTTCTACGTTCTTGATCAGTTGCTAGCAATTATTTATTCCTTGGTTAGGTAGAATTCAGTTGGTAATTCTTGTGGATGGATCTTTGGCTGCTGTAATGGCTAATTTTATCTGCCAGGTTGACTGCCCAAACATTTCATGAAACACAATTCTGGGTGCGTCTGTGAGAGTGCTTCTGGACAGCATTAACATTTGACCTTCAGTAGGTGATAGGTAAAATCAACTATGGTACATCTATACCATAGATTACTACCCAGTAATAAAAAGAAATAAATTAGTGACAAATGCAACAACTTTTGATGGATCTCAGGAAATTATTTTTAGTGAAAAAGTCAGTCAAAATATTACATACTATATAATCAATTTAAATATTGTTTTTGAAATGACAGAATTATAGAATAGAAAACAGATTCAAGGTTGCCAGGTATTAGGTATAGGAGGTGAGGGGTGGAAGTGAGATGCTGTTGTAAAAGGCTGCAGGAGGATATTTCGTAATGAAACTGTCCTCTATCTTGATGTGAAGGTGATTTTTAATACCTGAGAGTAAGAAACCTCTTCTATTCTTAATGTATTTTAAATGCATTTGGCCAATCTCTTTAATTCCGTTCTGAAATTCAGTGGTATCTCTATATTTTACATATTTTTTTCCACTCCAAATATCTCATTTATTTGCTCTATTTAATATTTTTCTCTTTTTGCGTTATTATTTTCTTAAGCAGTTTTCTAGTTCAGTGACTACGCTTTTGGTGCTAATGATTTAATTATGATTGTTTCTGATGTGATTTAAATCACTGCTGCTTTTTATTATTAATTTATTTTCTATAATCCCAGCTCATTTGTCATATCCTGCTGTGGTTTTATCAAAATTAAGATTATTTTACAATGTTTATGTGGTCTGTCTTAACAGATAGTTGTTAAAGGATGTGTTTTGTTTAAAGTAAAATCCCTGTTTTTATACAAATATAAATTGAATAAATGTGAAAAGTTTTAGTTAACTTATTAATTAATAAGAGAACCAGTAATATGTTACAACTGGCTCAACAGAGATTTCAAAACACACACACTGGCACAAACACACACACACACACACACACACACTCCATCATTTGTGCTGAAATAAATTTACAAATAAATACAAAATTTATAAAATTTTCCAAACATTGGAAAAGATCAGAAAGTATTGACTTAATGTTTTCTATTTCTTAAAAAAATTCCAAATGCTTGTTTTACATTTTTTTTTCTCGTTTCTCATTCTTCCTACTCTCATTGCTTGTCTTAAAAAATACACATATATAAAAATATATATTTTAATATGCTATATATTTTCTTGTCTTATATATATTCATATTTAAGTATATATAAAACTATATATATTTATATATTTAAGATGAGAATATATATATAATGTATTAAAATATCTATCTATCTATCTATATATTTAAGATAAGAAAATAGATATAGTGTATTCCATGCAGATTGGGATAAGAATTCATTAAATAATGATATTCTCTCTCTGTATTTTACATTAATTACTCAAAATGTTTAGGTTGTTTCAACTGTGTTCTAATTTTATTTCATTTTAGTAGATTTCAGAGAGAGAGAGAGGAGGGAAAACCTCTCTACTTTTTTATCTTTTAAACCAATATGTAACTGGTTAAACAGTCTTATATTGTAATGACAGCAGCCTATACAAAGGTTTGCTTTCCATTTAATGTTTTTACAAAGCTAATTTTACCATTAGCTTTTTACTCTTCATTGGAGGAACAGTCCAGCTATTGAATATACGACCATGGCTTTTATTTCACCAGAAAATATATATTTTGTTAGAAACAATAAAAATTGCATAAAGATGCTATTGGAGTTGAATCGGAACCTTTCAGGACTGCCTGTAAAAAATAGTCTTTCATTTAAAAATAATAATTATCTTCTTATTTAAGTGATAGGTCTTTTGGATTTACAGCTTTGATTACTCCTAAAGAGGAAAAGTCCCCTGTATTATTTGGCATGGAGGGAATAATTCAAACTTTTAGATAAGGCAGTACCTACTTCTTGAGCTGCTCAGTAAGAGTTGGGAGGGCACCTTGCATTTTGAAGGGGGCATAGAGATAAATACAACAGACTACCTTTCTCTAGAAGTGTACACAGTTATTTTATTTTCCCTTACCCACTCCAGCCTACAATTTCAGTTTGGTTCATGACTAGAAATATATTTACGGATTCACAGAGTCTACAGATAAAACAGATTTATTCAATTGCACTGCACATTTAATATCTGCTACACCAAAGTATTTATACTCTATCAGAGAAAAACACTCATAGGAGTTGTTTAGAGAGCTTTGAATTGCAAAGTTTTAGAACATTTGGATTATGTGGATTAAAAAATACATTTTTATATGTTCAGTAAAATAAAATCCCAAAAGCCATTTTCCTACCCTAAATAAATGTTTTCCAAGATTCATAAATAATTTCTAAACACAGTAATGTTACTATACCTCCTTTTACTATGAAGAAGCACCTGCTAATTTTTGCAGGAGAAAAGGAAATAACAGGGTGATTTGGGATCATGCAGTAACAAATTAAAGTGAATAAAATGTTACTTCTTTGAAATCAAAAGGGACAGCTGATTTACATACACACACACACCAAAAAATATTTTTAAAATCATATAAAATCTAATTTTTTTTTCCAGATAGAGTCTCGCTCTGTTGCCCAGGCTGGAGTACAGTGGCACGATCTCGGCTCACTGCAACCTCTGCCTCCCAGGTTCATGCCATTCTCCTGCCTCAGCCTCCCAAGTAGCTGGGACTACAGGTGCCCGCCACCATGCCCAGCTAATTTTTTGTATTTTTAGTAAAGACGGGGTTTCACCGTGTTAGCCAGGATGGCCTCGATCTCCTGACCTCATGATCCGCCTGCTTCGGCCTCCCAAAGTGCTGAGATTATAGGCGTGAGCCACCGCACCCAGCCAAAATTTAATTCATTACTGCGGAAGATTTAATATGCCTTCAAATATATGTTTTTACATTGTTCTTTTACACATCAGTTGGATTTAAAGTTCTACAGTTACATATCTGATTCTTAAAAGCTTTGTACATTTATATTACATTTCACTTTGATTGATCATTTGAATAAACAAATTGATGTATTAGCAATATACCTTTGAAATCAGTAAAATAGAATCATATGGAAAGATACAACTATAGGTCAAGAAAACACACACACATGCATGCACACACAGAAAAACACACATGATTACACATTCATTCTCACATTATTTAGTCTGGCTCCAACTCTACCACACAGCAGCAACAGAAATTGAAAAACGGTGCCCACGATCATAATGAACACTTTATAGAAACAAGTTCTTCAGAATAGCATATGGTACTTTAATTCAAATGCACTCCAGGATGAGGGAAGCGCTTCACAATGGAGTATTAGGGAAAATAAATAGCTGTCTGGGGTTCTTTAAGTATAGGAAAAGACATTGGGATAAAGAAATAAAGCTATACTGAAACACATGAGTTACACTAAATGTATGTTTCCTGCTGGGAAAAAAATGCCTATGGATATTTTAGTTTAATCAGTTACGCGCTTAGCTGCACTGGTAATCTTTTTTTCCCTTTTTCCTTTTCTTTTCTTTTTCCTTTCTACTTTCCTCTCCCCTTTCCTTTTCTTTACCTTTTCCTTTCCTTTTGTCTTCTCTTCTCTCCTCTCCTCCTCCCCTCCCCTCCTCTTACCTCCCTTTCCCTTTTTTTTACTTTATTATTTTGTTTTCATTCTTCCTTACTTTTTAATCAGGCACACTTCCAGGTGCTAGAGATATAATAGTACCTACTTTCATGAGGCTTTTATTCTGTCACCAATAATCAAGATTTGTATTAATTCAATAATTTTAGACATAAAACTTCAGTAGCATAAGGTAATAGATTTAAATATATTTCTGTAATAAAAAGTGTAAGTTAAAAGTGGTTATTTTATGTTTCTAGTAATTTCTTTTTTTAATGAAAAATGAGGTTGATCTCTGTTCAACCAATCTGGCAGAGTTGCTATCAACCTCACTTCAGAAAAGCTCCATTCTGTGTGAATGCAGTTAGTCCAATATACAGATGATGAGCCCTAATTAGAAATATCTGAATACGAACCTTTCCAATCATGGTGCTAAAAGTCATCCAGAAATTCAAGATAGATATAAAGATTTTCAGGAAAAAAAATTAAGCATAAAAAGCTGAGAACTGGCTGGGTATGTGGCTCGCTCTTATAATCCCAGCATTTTGAGACACCAAGGCAGGAGGATCACTTGAAACCAGGAGTTTGAGACCAGCCTGGGCAATATGGCAAGACACTGTTTCTGCAAACAATTTAAAATACAATAATTTAGCCAGGCGTGGTGTTGCACACCTGTTGTCCTAGTTACTCAGGAGGCTGAGGCAGGAGGATTTCTTGGACCCAGGCATTCAAGGCTGCAGTGAGCTATGATTGCAACATTGCACTTCAAGCTGCACTGCACTCCAGGGAAACAGAACTAGACACTGTGTAAAAGTAAAAATAAATCAATTCATTAAAAATTTGAGACGTGACCAACCATGTAGAAAAAATAATCTAGGTCTAAGTTTTTATGTGACACTAGGCTGCCTGCATAAAAATCACCTATTTTTATGGTCAAAATGCAGGTGCCTAGGCCCAGACCCGGATTTATGTAAACAACATTACTAATAAGTTTCTTAATCATGTTAAGTACTGAGAACCACTGAGGTGAATTCTAGGGAGTTGTTAACTGCATTAGAAGAATTTCTAATGTGTGGCACACAGATCTGTAAATGAACTTCAAGGACTTACCAAGAAGTCTTCCAAGATAAAAGTCCTCAACATGCACGCTACATGCAGGTTGGCTCTTCAGGACATTCCTTCATGTCCAGTAATTGTCAACGCAAACATTGAGCTTGCAGCTCTGGAGTTTTCTATGAAATGGCAGAACCTAGGAATTTAACAACAATTCCTTTTATATCTGGGGAATTCTAAAATCTTTCTGGTGTATTACATTTTATAGATTTCTTCTATATCTTTCAAGATAAACAGCTGGATAGATTCCTGCCATTTAAATGAGATTTTTTGAGAGAAGGTGCATATATATTTTGATGACCGAACTGAATACATATTGTCATTACTACTATCAGTAACAGTAGTATTACTATTATTTACAATAGCTGGGAAAATGTGGCTCATTATTGTAATCATTAGACATTCCAAAAGAGTTTTTGTGTTAGTCCATTTTCACACTGCTGTAAAGATACTACCTGAGAGTCGGTAATTTAATTTGTAAACAAAAGAGGTTTAATTGACACAGCTCTACATGGCTGGGGAGGCCTCAGGAAACTTACAATCATGGCAGAAGGTGAGGGGGAAGCAGGCACATCTTACATGGAGGCAGGACAGACAGCACAAGAAGGAAACTGTCAAATATTTTTAAAACCATCAGCCCTTGTGAGAACTCACTCATTATCATGATAACAACATAGAAGAAACCATCCCCATGATCCAATATCCTCCCACCAAGCTCCTCCCTCAACATGTGGGGATTACAATATGAGATGGGATTTGGGTGTGGACACAGAGCCAAACCGTATCAGTGGTGCACCCATCCATATCCTAATTTTGGAAATGTATGTAGCCATTTGTTTTTGCTTCTCAGGTTAATAAAAACTCAACTCTTTGTAAGTAGACCAGAAAAACACTTATCAGGTTATTATAACATTTATATTGTAACATACAAACAATACCTAGAAAACTAAAGGTAAAACACTTCTGGTCTTGACAATATTGTGCCTAGAACACATTTTTTCATGATACTAGTGTTTGTAGTCATCTTTGATTAGGTAATTGATCTCAAAAGTCTGTAAGAAAAGATAACAGTGGTTATGGTTTTGCTACTCAATAAGCATTATTGAAATATCAATCAATGCCCAATCTGGTAATTCTTCAGTTGATTTGTTCCTTTGTAAGGTATTTGCATACAATATATATTTCATGTATTTATCTGTTGGAAGCACATAATATTGTTTTTCAAATCAGTTTCCAGTAGTTGATTTTCCTATTGCCTTAACTTCTGGAAACGGTTTATCTGGGTTTACTTGCCATTGACCATGGCATTTCCAGAAATAATAGAAAAGAAAATTCAAAAATGTCTACATAGCTATAAATTGTGGCTCTTCTATTGGTTGAGAAAGAGCTAGAAAGATGCTAGGAAACAAAATTTAATGCATTAGGTATTCATCATAATTTCTAGAAATTGATTTTATCTTTACCACAGGACTTTATTTTTGGTAGTTGAAGGCATATAGATATTTTCCCAGGAAGTAAAAACTTGGGTATGTGCTGAAGCAAGCCTCTTCTAACAGAGTCATAGTCATATGAAATATGTAGCAATTAATAGATCTTGGACCTAGTTTTAATATCTTATACATGTGACTTCAACGATTAAAAACACACACACACATTTTTGCCTTTTTCCTCAGGCAATACTACATTTTATTTGTTGCAAAATTGATGTTGCCACGAAAGAGACAGAATATATTAATGGTTGAAGGAGCACTATGGAGAAAATATTTATGTTTAAAGTGCAAAATGACATCTGATAAATATATTAATTGAAAGATTAGGGAGGAGGCTGGAAGATGAGATATTAAATTAGGAATCAATAGAATGCTTGCTCATACCATTTGAATGCAATTTTAGATTTTTTTGCAAATAAATGTGAAAAGTAAATGTAATATCAATGTCTTAAGATTATTTTTCACATTTTAGTATTGTTGCATTGATAACAACTCTACAAATATGCCAACTAGGTGTTGTCTTCTTAAAATATACAACTTGACTCCCATTGCAAATTCTGGAAACGTTGCAAAGACTAGACACCAATGCTTTTGAAGATCTCTGATGCAATCTGTTACAAACATTACTTGATAAGAGAAAAAAGTATTTGGCCACGACTTGGTAAGGGAAGAACATAAATATTTATCTACTGTGAAGTATTTGAAAAAATGAATATTTTCTTTGAAAAAAAATTTTAGTTGTCAAAGATAAATTATTACACATAGAATCAGATCTTTTATGCCGTTTGTTTATCTTATTTAGATGTAGTAATTTATTATAACAAACTTAAAAATGAAAAGCATATTCAAAATAAGAAAATGTTCTACAAAAACACACATATCTATATTTTACATTTTGGTATATCTTTCAAACAAATATCATACACTATATCCAGATTTTAACAGATTGTTCTCCTAAGATCATATCAAGGATATGTATATAACTTTCAGAATGTTAATTTTAATCACTGCATAATGTTGTTTTTTAATATTTATCATAATTTATTTAAATAATTTATCTTGACTCTATACATCTGTTTCCAAAGATTTTCTCCTATGGTACATAATAACTCGATAAGCACAATTATAAGAGGTTTTGGCCCTCACTTGCTGATAATCACCTACCTCAATGCGCAGGCTCCCTGCCAATGCCTTACAGAAATGGTTTGATTATTCACAGTCTCTCACCAAATAAGACCTGTGTCCAGGGTACTAGCTTCCCCTGTCACTTGGGCTTATGCTAAAGATGTGAAATTTGGTGTAGAAGCCCAAGCCCTAATGCATCAAGTTATATGACTTTAAACCTATGCTGTAGCTGTTACAATGGAGCCAAAGAGAAGAACAGTGATTATTGAACAGAGTTGGGAAAGACCTAAAGTAACAAAAGATGGAGTGATTGTTGCACACTCAATTAACTTAGAAGATAAATATGAAAATATTGGAGTGAAACCTGTTCAAGATGTTTCCAATAACAGAAATGAAGAGGTTGAGGATTGCACCACCACTGCTACTGTACTGGCATGCCCTATTGTCAAGGAAAGAGAATATTAGCAAAAGTGCTAGTTCAGCAGAAATCAGGAGACATGTTAGCTATTGATTCTGTAATTGCTGAACTTAAGAATCAGTCTAAACCAGTGAAAACTCTTGAAGAAACTGCTCAGGATGCTATGATTTCTGCAAACAGAGAGAAAGAAATTGGCAACATATTTCTTATACAGTGAATAATGCTGGAAGAAAGGGTGTCATCACAGTAAATAATGGAAAAACATTGAATGATGAACTAGAAATTATGGATGGCATGAAGTTTGATCAAGGCTATATTTCTCCATACTTTATTAATACAATTTATACATCAAAGGTGTATTTTACTGTGAATAATAGTAGTGAATTTCAGTAGGTGTATGTTCTATTGAGTGAAAAGGAAATTTCCAGTGTCCAGTCCATTATACCTGGTCTTTAAATCGCCAATGCTCAAGCCCTTGGTCATAACTGCTGAAAATGTTATATGTTTTGAATAGTATAAAAGTTGGTCTTTAAGCTGTAACAGTCAAAGCTCCAGGTTTTGGTGACAATTGAAAGAACAAGTTTAAAGACACGACTACTGCTATTGGTGAAGTGTTTGAACAAGAGGGGTTGACCCTAAACCTTGAAGTTGTTGAGCCTCATGACTTAGAAGAAATTGGAGAGGTCATTGTGACAGAAGATGATGCTATGCTTTTAAAAGGCAATTATGGCAAGGCTCAAATTGAAAAGTGTATTCAAGACACTCGGCCAGTTAGATGTCACAACTAGTGAATACAAACAGGAAAAACTGGGCCAGGCGTGGTGGCTCACGCCTGTAATCCTAGCACTTTAGGAGGCCAAGGACGGTGGATCACGAGATCAGGAGATCGAGACCATCCTGGCCAACATGGTAAAACCCCATCTCTACTAAAAATACAAAAATTAGCTGGGTGTGGTGGTGTGTGCCTGTACTCCCAGCTACTCAGGAGGCTGAGGCAGGAGAACTGCTTGAACCAGGGAGTCAGAGGCTGCAGTGAGCCAAGGTCGAGCCACTGCACTCCAGCCTGGTGGCAGAGTGAGGCTGCGTAAAAAGAAAAAAAAAAAGATGAAAAGAAAAACTGAATGAAATTAATACCTGGCAAAACAGTCAGATGGAGTAGCTGTGCTGAAGCTTGGTGGGACTGGGACGAGTAATGTCAAAGTCAATGAAAAGAAGTTACAGATATCTTTAATGCTACAATGCTACAGTAGCTAGTTTTGAAGAAGGTATTGTTCTGGGAGGGGATTGTTGCATTGCTTTGGTGCATTCCAGCCTTAGATTCCTTAATAAAGACAGAAAGTTGGCACATATATTACTAAAAGACCACTCAAAATTTTTGCAATGACTATGGCTAAAAATGCAGATGCTGAAGAATCTTTGAAAGTTGAGAAAATTATGCAATGATCCTCAGAGGTTGGTTATGACACTGTGCTTTGAGATTTTGTGAATATGGCGGGAAAAGGAATCACTGGAGAACCACTTTAGTGGATGCTGCTGAAATGGCTTTGACTACAGCAGACGATGTAGTGACAGAAACACCTAAAAAAGAGAAGGACCCTGATATGGGGGCAATGGGAGGAATAGGAGGTGGTACAAGAGGTGGTATGTTCTAACTTCTAGAATAGCACTTCACCATTATGAATGAACTGTGACAGAAAGCTCAAGGCAGTGTTCCTCACCAATAACTTCAGAGAAGTCAGTTAAAGAAAATGACAGGAGAAAAGGCTGGCTGATGTTTAAGAAATCCCTGTAATCATCAGTGACCATTTTTGTTGACAATATATAATGTTCTATTGCTGTCATTATCTGTAAGATAATTTATTTTGAAATTTTGAATAGAAATATATTTGTATATTCCCAATATTGGGTGCAAAAGCCATGCACCAATGTATTGCTTTCAACTTAAATTACTGAGACATTTTTACTACTATTCTATTAAAGTCAGGATTTTAGTGCTTGCCATCATTAGATTGGAAGTTAAGAAGCAGGCTTTCTGTGGACAGTAAGAACAATGGGGTCTAAATTATAGAAATATATGATTAGGTGACAACCTTTGTGTAAAAAAAAATTTGTTTACAGTTTATAAAAAAAGAAGTTTTGTGGCCACCGTAGATTAGATTCTTTAGATAATTTATTGAAAGCACAATGCCTGAAAAAAGGGTTATAGCAAATATTTCCAAATTGCTCTTCAAAGAAGGGAACAGCAGACAAGAAAATCTTAGAAACGGTAGAGTTGGGAGGCTGAGGCGGGTGGATTACCTGAGGTCAGGAGTTTGAGACGAGCCTGGCCAACATGGTGAAACCCTGTCTCTACTATAAATACAAAAATTAGCCAGACATAGTGGCACACACCTGTAATCCCAGCTACTTGGGAGGCTGAGGCAGGAGAATCGCTTGAACCTTGGAGGCAGAGGTTGCAGTGAGCCGAGATCGTGCCACTGCACTCCAGCCTGGGCAACAGAGCAAGATTCTGTCTCAAAAAAAAAAAAAGAAAAAAGAAAAGAAATAAAAGAAACAGTAGAGTTTTCTTTTTTTCAAAAACTTAATTTTAATGAAAGAAAAAAGTTAGACACATTTAGTTTTAGTATATTTTCTAAATGCAAAATAGTCATTATTTATTAATTTATTTAGTTCTTTTTATTGGATGATATTTTGAGTCTCCCAGAAAATGAAATCTGAGGCAGAGATCTTCAGTGCTATTAGTGCACTAATCATATAGTCCTAGAGAACACAGGGATGGGGTCAAATGACTACAGGGCTAAAAGATGAAGGCCCAACACTAAGTGACCAATTATTAAAGTCACAGGTATGTACCATATTAGCTATACATAGTACATCTCAGGAACACCATCACGAGAAGAAACAGAGTGGGATTTATCAACTGGCTTTTCTCTTTCATTGGTAAAAGACATATGTATTAGGCTGTTTTCATGCTGCTGATATGGACATACCTGAGACTGGGAAGAAAAAGAGGTTTAATTGGACTTACAGTTCCACATGGCTGGGGAGGCCTCAGATTCATGCCAGGAGGTAAAAGGCACTTCTTACATGGCAGTGGCAAGAGAAAATGAGTAAGATGCAAAAGCAAAAACCCCTTATAAAACCATCAGATCTGACAAGACATATTCACTACCATGAGAACAGGATGAGGGAAACTGCCCCCATGATTCAAATTATCTCCCACCGGGTCTCTCCCACAACACGTGGGAATTATGGGAGTAAAATTCAAGGTGAGATTTGGGTGGGGACACAGCCAAACCATATCATTCTACCCCTGGACCCACCAAATCTCATGTCCTCACATTTCAATACTAATGGTGCCTTCCCAACAGTCCCCCAAAGTCTTAAATTATTTCAGCATTAACCCAAAAGTCCACAGTCCAAAGTCTCATCTGAGACAAGGCAAGTCCCTTCTGCCTATGAGCCTCTAAAATCAAAAGCAAGAGAGTTATTCCTAGATACAACAGGGGTACAGGTATTGGATAAACAGAGCCATTCCAAATGGGAGAAATTAGCCAAAACAAAGGGGTTATGGGGCCCATGCAGGTCCAAAATCCAGTAGGGCAGTCAAATCTTAAAACTACAAAATGATCTCCTTTGACTCCAGGTCTCACATCGAGGTCAAGCTAATGTAAGAGGTGGGTTCCCATGGTCTTAGACAGCTCTGCCCTTGTGGCTCTGCAAGATACAGCTTCCCTGCCAGCTGCTTTCATGGGCTGGCACTGAGTGTCTGCGGCTTTTCCAGGCACACTGTATAGGCTGTCAGTGGATCTACCATTTTGAGGTCTGGAGGATGGTGGCTCTCTTCTCACAGCTGCACTAGACAGTCCCCCATTAGGGACTCTGTGTGGAGCCTTTGACCCCACATTTCCCTTCTGCACTGCCCTAGCAGAGGTTCTCCATGAGTGCCCCGCCCTTGCAGCAAACTGCCGCCTGGCCATCCAGGTGTTTCCACACGTCTTCTGAAATCTAGGCAGAGGTTCCCAAACCCCAATTCTTGATTTCTGTGCACTCACAGGCTTAACACCACGTGGAAGCAGCCAAGGCTTGGGGCTTGCACCCTCGGAAGCCACAGCCCAAGCTCTACATTGGCCCCTTTCAGCCACAGCTGGAGTAGCTGGGACACAGGGAACCAAGTTTCTCGGCTGCACACAGCACAGGGTACCTGGGCCTGGCCCACAAAACAATTTTCTCCTAGGCCTCTGGGCTTGTGATGGGAGGGGCTGCCATGAAAACCTCTGACATGCCCTTGAGACATTTTTCCCATTGTCTTGGGATTAACATTAAGCTCCTCATGACTTACGCAAATTTCTGCAGCCAATTGAATTTCTCCTCAGAAAATGGATTTTTCTTTTTCTATCAGATTGTCAAGCTGCAAATTTTCCAAACTTTTTGCTCTGCTTCCCTTGTAAAACTAAATGCTTTTAACAGCACCCAGTTCACCTCTTGAATGCTTTGATGCTTAGGAATTTCTTCCATCAGATATCCTAAATCATCTCTCTCAAGTTCAAAGTTCCACAAATCTTTAAGGCAGGGGCAAAATGCTGCCAGTCTCTTTGCTAAAACATAACAAGAGTCCCCTTTGCTCCAGTTCCCAACAATTTCCGCATCTCCATCTGAGACCATCTGAGCCTGGAGTTTATTGTCCATTTCGCTATCAGGCTTTTGGTCAAAGCCATTCAACAAGTTCCCAGGAAGTTCCAAACTTTCTCATATTTTTCTGTCTTCTTCTGAACCCTCAAAACTGTTCCAACCTCTGCCTGTTATCAAGTTCCAAAGTCACTTCCAAATTTTGGGGTATATTTTCAGCAACATCCCACTCCTGGTGCCAATTTATTAGTCCATTTTCTCACGCTGATAAAGACATACCAGAGACCGGGAAGTAAAAGATTTATTTGGACTTACAGTTCCACATGGCTGGGGAGGTCTCAGAATCATGGTGGACAATGAAAGGCACTTTTTACATGGCTGAAGCAAAAGAAAACAAGGAAGATGCAAAAGTGGAAACCTGGATTAAACCTTCAGATCTTGTGAGACTTATTCACTACCATGAGAACAGTATGGGGGAACTACTCCCATGATTCAAATTATCCCCTACCAAGTCCTTGGCACAACACAGGGGAATTATGGGAGTACAATTCAAGATGAGATTTGGGTGGGGACACAGGCAAACCATATCAACATAACTCTTTGCCATTAATGCCCTCACCCTCCCAAGTATCATATAAGTAGGTACCTAGAGGTTCCCATAATGGCATCAAGAGTGAATTTCCAGAAATGAGGCAAAGAGATGTTGTACCAACATGAAGTCAGGCACAATCAGGCTGCATGTGTGTCCACAAAGAGGTGAGGCAAAAATATATACAAAATGCTATATTTAATGTGTCTGATCCAGTATACTGGCTGTGCCATGAGGACCATACCCATTTTCTCCAATATATTAGGCTCTCTTGTTGCAATATAGGGATTACATATCTATGAGAATAAGAGGTCCTGACCTTTTTTTTTTAACAAAAGTGGAAGAAAAATTTCAATAAAAAACATTTCCTTTAAAGTGGCCATATGCAATAACTAAAAGCCTTCAGGCAAGCTACATTCCCCATTATTGCAACTCATCACAGATTGTAGTAATATCCATGATCTTTTTCCTCCTCTGCTACAAGTTCTAGATTACCCTCTGTAATGGTTAATATTAAGTGTCAACTTGATTGGATTGAAGGATGCAAAGTATTGTTCCTGGGTGTGTCTGTGAGGGTGTTGCCAAAGGATACTAACAGTTGAGTCAGTTGACTGGGAAAGGCAGATCCACCCTCAATCTGGATGGGCACAATCTAATCAGCTGGCAGCAACGCCGGAATAAAGCAGGCAGAAGAATGTGGACAGACTAGACTGGCTTAGTTTTCCAGCCTACATCTTTCCCACATGCTGGATGCTTCCTGCTCGCGAACGTCGGACTCCAAGTTTTTCAGCTTTTGGACTTTTGGACCTTTGACTGCAGACCAAAGGCTGCACTGTCTGCTTCCCTACTCTTAAGGCTTTGGAACTCCTATTGGCTCCCTTGCCCCTCAGCTTGCTGACGTCCTATTGTGGGATTTCTCCTTGTGATCGTGTGAGTCAATACTCCTTAATAAATTCCTTTATGTATACATCTATCCTATAGCTCTGTCCCTCTAGAGAACTCTGACTATTATACCCTCAGACTTGGCGAGCAATTAGTTTGGTCTGCACTGCTTCCTGTTATGGATATTAAGACCTTAATCCCACAAGAGACAAAATTCTTCATTACCATGACCTTAAATGTGCACATTTTGAACCTTCCTTGAAATGTCCAAAGGATACCTGGAATGTAAGCTTCTTCAGCTTGTCACTCATATAACCTATTCCAGCTTGGAGTCTCACATTTTTTTTTTCCAGAGTACCTTGACTTTGACAAAGGATATCTGTGAAGACTTCATAGGTCTGCCACTTTTATATTTTGAACCTTGGCCTGATTTTCAGCACAGACTTTTCTGTGGCTACAGAAGATCATAATCTGCTTAAAAGTTACCTTAGAGACCTTATGTCCTCCTCAGTATGCATTTAGTTGAATGTTGCTGCTCTGAGCCTAACATTTTAATTTTTAAAAATGTTCCAATCAGTTAAACAAAGTCAGCTTGTCATCTTTACTTATTTCTCCCATACAGGTCAAGTGCCCAGCAAATGAGCATCACAATGGCTTACTTTCCTATTTACACCATTCTCATTAAGCACAAGTAAAAGTCACAATAGTTGTATTACATTGAATGCCAGACTTTACCACCACACACTTACCTCCTTCACACATGAATTACTAAGAAGCTCAGCTTGGCTCCTTAGTAATTCATGTGTGAACTCTGATGCTTAGGATCTACTTTTTAGGGCCATTTCTGGTTCCAACTCTCTTCACATAGGTTATCTACAAAGTAGAGTGTGAAGTAGAGCACTTTTCTTTTACCTACGAAGATGTATAAATCCAAGGAGGAATAAGGACCAATGATACAATGCTGAGTTGTTTAATATCTTGCTCTATCCCAAAGAACCTGCATAAAATGCATTATGGAACTCTCAAATGAAATAAGTTATAGAACAAGAAGCACAGGATACTGACGTACAGCAAGGCATGTCAGGTGGTGACTAGGTAAAGTAGGCTGGAGCCCATGTAGAGTGGCTTACTACAGCAACATTTGGATTACGAGAGGGAGGGGGGAAAAGGAGATCAGAAATGGTACAAAACTGGTGTCCCATAAAGTGGCTTTTAAGTTACAGAGTTCTACATTGCAGAAACGAAAACTGAGTTGGATTAGATGATGATTAATATTACCAATATTTTATTAAAATAAATTTAAATCTCATCCCAAGGCATTCTCCATGTGAGATGGATGGAGTGAAACAGTTCTATAAATACATTATTAAAAAACTTTCTTATTCAAAATACCTGTGAATAAAAATGAAGAAAGATGGCTACATGGAAGATTTTATTAAAAAGTATAGCTTCTACACACATTAGAACAAGTTACACCAAAGAAAGACAGCAGGCAAAATGAGAGCAAAAGAAGGACATTATACATAAAAAAACCTTGTACAATGTTAAAAAGTTTATAAGAGTAGACTATATTCTCAAATAGTGTTATGTTAAAAAATTCAATAATCCAGCCAGACAATTAATTTAAATTTGTATTTTGTAAAAGAATAACATTAAACAAAAGAGTTAAACTCCTCCACATTTATAGTACTAAAAAGCAAAATTAGATATTACAAATTGTGGGACTAATTGTGTTTACATTTAATCAGTGTTAAATGATGAACATTAATAAAGAGATAAAATATCACTTTTTGAATTGTATTCTTATGGCCATACTTTAACTCTATACTATCCCCCTACTTTGATTGTATGTTTGCCAAAATTATTAGATTATTTGTGTAACATTAACATTCTACTTCCAAAAATAAATGCAGTAGAAAATTTTAAGCAAATAGGTAAGTCAAAATAAAAACATTTCTACAAATGTCCACGTACAGGCAAGCATGGCAGAAAAGAATGCTTAAAGAGGAGAAAATTCTCTTCTCCTGGACCACCCTGGATGGTTCTGTGTAAACCACACACAATTAACTAGGATTCATTTGCTCATGAAATCAATTAATCTGTTTATCCTATTTTTGAAGCAACATATTATATGATTAAATGTTAGAAGTTATCTGCTCTCTTAAAAATTCTGTTACAACATAATTTATATCTTACCATTAAAATTTCAAAAACCATTTGTTAGTCAGAAGATCTCTCCAGATCTCGTTTCATACTTTAGCACACGGCAATACTACATATGTCAAACAAAAGAGTTATATCTCTATCTCAATTATAATCATGACCAAAACCTGCCTCACATTTATTTATAGGAGAGTCGAGTGGGGACATTCTAAATCCTTCACTGTACTTTAAACACAAACATCAGTGGGATTTAAAGATATTATTTGATGTAAGTTTTTACCAATTAAATGTAAATTCCTGTGGAGGGATATTATTTTTTCTCTTCTATTAATCATTAAAAATGAAGGTCCCTTACTATAAAATCTTTCTAAATACAGGTTTTCACCATCCTTTGCCACAATACAGTCAAATGATTCCAGCTAATAACTCACATACATCTCACTTGGAATGTTCGATGTAAATTATCACCATTAATGATGTAAGTGACATATTAACACAAAGAACACAAACGAATTAAAATTAGAAGACACATTTCATAGAGAGAAAGCATTCTTGAGGCTGTTAGCTAAGTCCCATGGGAGAGAGTGAAGGAAGGAAAAAATGCAGAAGAAGAGTTAAGTGAGGAGAAAAAGTAGTTATAACAGAGTCAAGGGAAAAGAACAACCAAAGCAGGTAGGACAGAAGCACCTGGATTCCCTCCCCTGAGTATCTTAACCACGTATTATAATATAAATGTTTGAACTAATGGTGACAATTATTATTTGACTCCAATCATTTTAGGCTCTGTTTCTCGCCTCTTTTCCTTAAAGTATTAACTCTGTTAGGTTGTCTCAACATCCACTATTATACAACTCACTCATTTATACATTTAAAGCCTCTGGACTATTTTTCTTCTGTTTAAGTTTCTCTCTCAGTATAGGCATAGAAAGAGCTCACCTTTTTGCCTAATTTGGAACAGTTTCACACATGGCTTCTCTTCCAGGTCCCTGAACGTGGGGGTCTTAAAAACTTGTTTATATTAGTGAGGTTAGCATGAGTGGTTTCCTGGACAATCTTCACCTCCCTGTCACTCCATTGTTTGAATTATCCTGCCCACAGTCCAGGCATGTTGGGAAGAAAATGAACATCCATCAGGGATTGTTATCCACACCGATGCTGTGTGTTTTGAGAAGAAAAGATCCCATTCTCCCACTCTGATCCAGATCTAAGTAGATAATAGGTAGAAGCTTTAAGGCTTAGGGCCCCTGAAAATCTGACACAGACTTTTTCTGCGAGGAGGGCTGAAACTCATGGGAAAAGAAGGTAGCTGTGAAAAAGAGAAGACAAAATACATCAGTGAAAATGTCTGGAATTCCCATGATGCCGGGCACTGTAAGACACTGACCTTGTGAGTATTATGGAAAGGCCCCCCATCACAGGCATCAGTATTGTTTGGATGGGTGTATGCAGAAGGGTCTGAATCAGATGTTAAGCACAGATGGCTGTAGGAGGTAAGCATGTGAATGAATGGCAGAGGCAGGGGAAAGGGTTTGAGAATGCTACAAGCAGAGGGGGGGCTCACAGAAACAATTCTCTTGTTCTTCTGATAGGCACATGAAAGCTTCCTGTTGTTAACTGTAATGGGATTCCATGGCAATCATATGCTATTGCTGCAAAGAATATCTTGAATTAAATATATTACTTCCGCTTTAATTTATATCCTACATATTAGCATAGCATTATAATTTATATCAGATGTTTGAAATTGGATGTCTGTGTTAAATTTAACTTTACTGGCTATTGAGTAATTAAATTGATTAAGAATTTTTAAAAATCACCAGGAAGGTTTTATAAGTTGATTGTTATTATTGTCATATTTTTAAACTACTCCCATTAACACATATGTTAGCTAATATAGTGAAATCTCAAAACAATTGACCTAACTGTACCTAGTGTTCATTAAAAGTCTCAGATGTGTGGAAAACATCGTGGCAAGGAAAAAGTTATTAGTAGAACAGCACTCTTTTCCTTTTCAGAACTTACCAAATTGTAAGTATTACTCAATTTTTATTAATTGAAAGAATTATCTGTATCTTAATTTTAAGTAATATTGTTGTATCCTTTTATGCCTAAAGCCTCTGTATTGAATAGCATACATTTCTACAACCTCCCTGAGATATAATTTGATTAAAATTCTGTGCATCAATTTTTGTCATAATAATTATGCCTGATCCTATGCTCATCCAGCTGATTAACAGCATAGAGGATGAGCATGATGACACTGGCACCTTGATTGGATTGTTTACCAGAAGGATATATAACACTGAATGAAGGGCAGACGTTCTCCAACAGATGCAGTGATATTAGACATTTAAGGATGTGAGTGGGGAAAAGAGTCAGACAATCAACAATAGCGTTGGTGTTTAGTCAAGCGCTCTCACCTCTGGTCTCCAGGCCAATAACCTACATACCAGCAATTCACTCATAATGTAGCTTGTTCCCACCACCACTAAGGAATGAAGTAGTAGAGAAACATAAAGAATAAAAAATACATTACACATTCAAAGCAGAAACATTTCACAGAGACAAAGCTCTGCTGCTTTGGATAAGCACAATAAAGTCTTATTCATGTTAGGACTCTTCTCTTAAATAATGGGGAAGAACGCAGAAAGAAGGTAGACATAGAGCAGGTACAAACAGCAGGAAAGAGCGTGACCCCCAGCACAAATCGAATAGAACTAATTTTTCCAAAGAAGCTAAGATTAAGCACTCTATGATTATATGAATATAAATGAGTATATAGGTACATATTTTATGGTAGAATAACAGTTCAACTCTAACTGTAGAAAGAATAATTTAACTGGGACAATAAAAGGGTTCCATTTCCTGAGCTATTTAAAGTGCCATCTGAGTCATCAGGCAGCAATGCACTTTGTATTTCCTAAAGGACACAGCATGCACTTGATAAAGGATCGTTGATTCATGAAGCAGTTAGCAAAGTTAATCTTCTGGCTTCAGAAAGAGAGAGTCCACAGACTGTCTATCAAATAGAATAAGTAGATGGGGCCACCCACTCAGTAATTCATTTGCCCCAGCTAATTCAATGACTTTTTTTTCTCTCTGATAGATAGATGAAAACATATAGTCAAGGCCAAAATACTTTTTTTCAATATCAAAAGCATACTGCACATAAAAGTGGATAATGCACATTAAATGACACATTTCTATGGCTTTTAGTTTCAAGACTACTTTCTTGTGCTCTATTTGACCTTACATCTCGTAGTCACAGCATTGCTATGACTAGCAAATGGTCCTTTTTTATTGCTATAATCATTGAGGCTATACCATATGCTTTCTAACGGATGAACATGAAAATAGTAAAACTAATTATTTAAATTAGTTTCAGGGATACTGTTCTTGGCATGGAATAGACTTCATGAATCTTTTGCAGCTATTTCAACTCACAATGTGCCAGCTTCTGTAGATTTAACTCTCAACCTATCCTATATTTTCTTGACCTTGACCGCTTATTAACATTTTATGATTCTGGAATAGTACTTACTCCATAATGACCATACTCTTTTATGATCTATTATAATAATAGATTACACAACTATTTTATAGGATAATATATTAAAATCCTCTGAATTTTAAAAAAGCCTTTGAGCAAAATGTGAATAGGTCTAACAAGGTAAAAGAAATGACCTAGTTCTGTTTGCTTAAACTGCGGTTTGTCTCCTCCGAAAGGGTACCTGGCTCAGCAAAATTCCATCAGCAATATGAAAAGACTCTCCCCCTCAGCCTACAAGTGGCTAAGCTCTATCTACAGGGTGATAACAGGCATCAATGTCTCTGTTTATAGGAAGAAACTGTTACAGGAAAGGGCTCCCGATCCAGACCCCAAGAGACGGTTCTTGAATCTTGCACAAGAAAGATTTCCAGGCAATTCCATAAAGTGAAAGCAAGTTTACTAAGAAAGTAAAGAAATGAAAGAGTGGCCACTCCGTAGGCAAAGCGGTACCAAGGGTTGCTGGTTGCCCATTTTTATGGTTATTTCTTGACTATATGCTAAACAAGAGGTAGATTATTCATGAGTTTTCTGGCAAAGGGGCAAGTAATTCCGGGAACTGAGGGTTTCTCCCCTTTTTAGACATCATAGGGTAACTTCCTGGAGTTGACATGGTATCTGTAAACTGTCAGGGCACTGGTGGGAGTATCTTTTAGCATGTGAATGCCTTGTAACTAGCATATAACGCACAGTGAGGATGACTAGAGGTCACTTTTGTTGCCATCTTGGTTTTGGTAGATTTGGGCCAGCTTCTTTACTGCAACCTGTTTTATCAGCAAGCTCTTTATGACCTGTGTCTTGTGCCAATCTCCTGTCTCATCCTGTGAGTCAGAATGCATAACTCACTGGGAATGCAGCCCAGCAGTTCTCAGCTTTATTTTACCCAGCCCCTACTCAAGATGGAGTCGCTCTGGTTCAAATGCCTCTGACAAAACCATCCCCTCTTATTTCTATCCTAATAATTCAGATGTTAATGTTACATAAACATTAAATTTTCTTTTGTTTTCCATGTAAACATTCTTTTGATACTTCATGATACTTAGCCAATTTATATACCACCTTTATATACTGACTTTTAGCAATTCCTATGAAATGAACATAAATCTTCAAAACAAGATATGATTTTTTTTTTCTGCTTTCATGGCTTGGTTTTCAGTGAGCAAAATGAAGTAGGTCCGAGAATGTCTCTGGATAAAATGGAGCAATAAAGCTGTTAATCATGTTTGTGGCAAACAGAAATGCAAAGCCTTTAAAATGACTGGAAGTCTTACATCTGAATGAGCATAAAGATGAAGTAGATAGAGGTGCATAAAATATTCTAGGGGCTTTTTACTATTATCTTCATTAGGGTTCCAGCTTAATACATGCTTTATTGCCCAGAAATTCATTTCATTTGCATTTTAACTGGGTTTTAGTCAAGTTAATCCTTTTTCTTCCCTTGCTAAGAAACTATTTCACTACTACAGCAAAATGCTGAAAGGAGAGACAGAAATTGAAAGTCTGCTTATATTAAAATGTAAATTTGTTATAGTTTACTAAAGAGAAGAGACTACTATACCAAGTTCACTAGTTCGTATTATTTTTGACACCAAAAATTGTCCTGTGTATTAAAGAGTAAGCTCTATTAGATGACAAGGAATTTGAATCATTTATGCTAAAGATTTAACATCAAGGAAGATTCAGTAAAAATCAACATCTCATTTTTACAGGAGTGAAAGTGATAAAGCAACCACATATTTAGAAGTATCCAATTAATTTTCACAAAAAACTCTAACATCTAATACCATGCATCATTTAAACATTGTCAATAAAAGAGCAATTTAAGTTGTATTTTGAAAATGCATTCAGTTCAGTAGTATATTGGCCTAATAAAAAGACAAAATATCTTTTAATTGAAAAAAGTAGGTTCATGGCCTAAATCTTAATAATTTTAGGTTCACATGGAAACAAAATAGTTTTGTTTACGAGATAGCTTGTTAAAAAAACAAAGTGCTGATAGCTCCTTATTAAAATGGCCCCTTCAGGTAAACAGACATCTTAGAAAATCCCAAAGGAAAAGATGAGAATAGAAACAGGCCCATAACCTGAGGACAATAGACAATAGGAAGCTTTCTTTGTTATTTATTTTGAAATATTTAAAATAAACATTTGTAAGATAAAAGATAGTATTTAAGCATACCCATACTGTGTTTATTAAGATTTCTGAGCTTTCTTTTAATATTATTTTAAAATCTATGCTATTTCTTAAGTAGATATAAAAAGTTTTTTCTCCCTCACTGAAACTTGAGAGATAAACTGCTCTTACCTTAAACCATCATTTCAAGTTTAGGATGGCTTTCTGTGATGTTTGCGGACAGCAAATGGTCTGCTGGAAGTGTGTTGCTTTTAATTACTATCTTCTTTTAAAAAGCATGTGAGCTGTCAATTATTTCAACTCTTTACCAATAAAAGTATTGCAGGTGCGATGGCTCATGCCTGTAATCCCAGCATATTGGGAGGCCTAGTCAGGTGGATCACTTGAGGTCAGGAGTTCAAGAC
Organism: Symphalangus syndactylus; assembly: GCF_028878055.3. Lineage (NCBI taxonomy): Eukaryota > Metazoa > Chordata > Mammalia > Primates > Hylobatidae > Symphalangus > Symphalangus syndactylus. The sequence continues at coordinate 83,836,528 of NC_072438.2, read as the reverse complement.
CAGCCTGGTCAACATGGTGAAACCCCTCTGTACCTAAAAATACAAAAATAAGTGGGGCATAATGTCACATGCCTGTAGTCCCAGCTACTCAGGAGTCTGAGGCAGGAGGATCACTTGAACCCAGGAAGTGGAGGTTGCAGTGAGCTGAGATTGTGCCACTGCACTCCAGCCTGGGTGATGGAGTGAGTCTCTATCTCAAAAAGAAAAAATAATGATAATAATAATAAAAGTATGTAGGAGAGAGAGTAGGGGTAACCCTACATTGTTTCAAACCTATAGTTTCCCTAAGGAAACTGAGAAAAAAATGATTTGAAATGATTAATAGAAAAAACAGAAAGCTGTTTTCACCTTTCTTCACTCCTGCTGATTAATACTAGATATAAAGTCCAGGATTTTAAATGAAAATAAAACAATCCACTGAGGCTTTGATGATCTTTATAACACAATTGACTTTCAGTACATTCCTGGTCATGAGATTAAACAGAGTTCTTATTCTCAAGTCTAACTCTGTTGATGGAAACATCTATTTTCTTGAATAGAAGTATCTCCAACTTAATTTATAAAAAATGATGCTCCATAAGTTAGTCATGGAATTTATAAAGACATTAATCTCCTTGCATATTATCAAGCTAATTATTACAACATTTTGGTTGTTAGGATCTATATATTAGGAAAAAATAAAATAAAATTCTGATTAAAAAATAGAAGTATATTATTCTTACATTAAGTTGATTGCATTTTAAAGTATTTTTATCTGTGGTATCTACCAGATTAACACTATATATGGATTTTTTCTTGTCTTTTTTTTTTTTAGACAGGGTCTCACTGTGTTGCCCAGGCTGGAGTGCTGTGACATGATCTCGGCTCACTGCAGTCTCAACCACCTGGGCTCAGGTGATTCTCCCACCTCAGCCTACCGGGTAGCTGGGACTAAAGACATGCACCAAAACCACATGATTATCTCAACAGATACAGAAAAGGCCTTCAATAAAATTCAACATCCCTTCATGTTAAAAACTCTCAAAAACTAGGTATTGACAGAACTTATCTCAAAATAATAAGAGCTATTTATGACAAACACACAGCCAATATAATATTGAATGGGCAAAAGCTGGAAGCATTCCCTTTGAAAACTGGTACAAGACAAGCATGCCCTCTCTCACCACTCCTGTTCAACATAGTATTGGAAGTTCTTGCCAGGGCAATCAGGCAAGAGAAAGAAATCAGGGGTATTCAAATAGGAAGAAAGAAAGTTAAGTTGTCTCTGTTTGAAGATGACATGATTTTATATTTAGAAAACCCCATCATCTCAGTCCAAAAACTTCTTGAACTGATAAGCAACTTTAGCAAAGTCTCAGGATACAAAATCAATGTGCAAAAATCACAAGCATTCTTTTACACCAACAGTAGGCAGAGAGCCAAATAATGAATTAACTCCCATTCCCAATCACTGCAAAGATAATAGAATACCTAGGAATATAGCTAACAAGGGATGTGAAGGGCCTCTTTAAGGAGAACTGCAAACCACTTATCAAGGAAATCAGAAAGGATCCAAACAAATAGAAAAAAAATCCATCCTCACGGATAGGAAAAATCAGTATCATGAAAATGGCTATACTGCCCAAAGTAATTTATAGATTCAATCCTATCACCATCAAACTACCATTCACATTCTTCACAGAATTAGAACAAACTATTTTAAATTTCATATGGAATAAAAGAAGACCCTGTATAGCCAAGACAATACTAGGCAAAAAGAACAAAGCTGGAGGCTTCATGCTACATGACTTCAAACTGCACTACAAGGCTACAGTAACCAAAACAGCATGGTACTTGTACTAAAACAGGCATATAGACCAATGGAGTAGAACAGAGACCTCAGAAATAACACCATAAACCTACAACCATCGGATCTTCAACAAACCTGACAAAAAGAAGCAATGGGGTAAGGACCTTCTATTAATTGAATTGTTCTGGGAAAACTGGCTAACCATATGCAGAAAACTGAAACTGGTCCCTTTCCTTACACCTTATACAAAAATTAACTCAAGATGGATTTAAGACTTAAATGTAAAACTCAAAACTATAAAAACCCTAGAAGAAAACCTACGCATTACCATTCAGGACATAGGCATGGGCAAAGACTCCATGACAAACACCAAAATCAATTACACACAAAGCCAGAATTAACAAATGGGATCTAATTAAACTAAAGAGCTTCTGCACAGCAAAAGAAACTATCATCAGAGTGAACAGGCAACCTACAGAATGGGAGAAAATTTTTGCAATCTACCCTTCTGACAAAGGTCTAATATCCAGAATTTACCAGGAACTTAAACATATTTACAAGAAAAAACAAACAACCCCATCAAAGAGTGGGCAAAGGATGAGAACAAATACTTCTCAAAAGAAGACATTTATATGGCCAACAAACATAGAAAAGAGCTCAACATCACTGATAATCACAGAAATGCAAATGAAAACCACAATGAGATACCATCTCATGCCAGTCAGAATGACGATTATTAAAAAGCTAGGCTGTGGAGAAATAGGAATGCTTTTACACTGTTGGTGGGAATGTAAATTAGTTCAACCATTGTGGAAGACAGTATGGCAATTTCTCAAGGATCTAGAACCAGAAATACCATTTGACCCAACAATCCCATTATTGGTTATATGCCCAAAGGAATATAAATGGTTCTACTATAAATACACATGCATATGTATGTTTATTGAAGCACTATTTACAATAGCAAAGACATGGAACCAACCTAATGCCCATCAATGATAGACTGGATAGAAAACATGTGGTACATTTAAATCATGGAATACTATGCAGCCATGAAAAGGAATGAGATGATGTCCTTGCAGGGATATGGATGAAGCTGGAAGTCATCATACTCAGCAAACTAACACAGGAACAGGAAATCAAACACTGCATGTTCTCAGTCATAAGTTGGAGTTGAACATTGAGAACACATGGACACAGGGAGGAGAACAACAGGGAGGCACCTATTGGGGGGTGGTGGGTGAGGAGAGGAAACTTAGAGGGTGGGTCAATAGGTGCAGCAAACCACCATGACACACATATGCCTATGTGACAACCCTGCACGTTCTGCACATGTATCCCGTTTTTTGTTTTTTTTTTAGAAGAAATAAAGAAAAAAATTATCAGGCAAAATACAATTCAAATGAAGTTTTAAAAAACATTATTACAAAAGTGAATCATTATTATGATATCAGAAAGAACAATTAAATCATCTTCTAAAATTAAAGCATCAATATTAGTTTCTCAAGGAGAAGACCTTATCCAAATTTGAAATCAATAGAAATGATGAGTTCATGTCCTTTGTAGGGGCATGGATGAAGCTGGAAACCATCATTCTCAGCAAACTATCACAAGGACAAAAAACCAAACACCACATGTTCTCACTCACAGGTGGGAATTGAACACTGAAAACATATAGACATAGGACGGGGAACATCACACACTGGGGCCTGTGGTGGGGTGGGGGGAGAGGGGAGGGATAGCGTTAGAAGATATACCTAATGTTAAATGACGAGTTAATGGGTGCAGCACACCAACACGGCACATGTATACATATGTAACTAACCTGCACGTTGTGCACATGTACCCTAAAACTTAAAGTATAATAAATAAATTTTAAAAAAAAGAAATATTTCCAAGTCTTTTGGAAAAGGGTGAGCCTAGTAAGAATCCAGTGAAAATTCAGCATTAAGGTGAGTTTGTCTTTATAATTGAGAAAAATAACCCATGAATTCCAAAATGTGTCAAATTATTGTATATCTTACTTCTGGATAAAAAAAGTAAAACAAATATCTGGTATGTCAGAGATGCCACCCACACATTTTAAAACGTGTAATTCTTTAAAAATCTAAATTTCTTTTACATATTTTTTCTCTTCCTACATTAACATTTTCCTAACCAAACATTTGATATAACGATTTATCAGGCTGGGCATTGTGGCTCACGACTGTAATCCTAGCACTTTGGGAGGCTGAAGCTGGGGGATCATTTGACGTCAGGAGTTTGAGACCAGCCTGGCCAACATGGTGAGACCCCATCTCTACTCAAAATACAAAAATTAACTGAGTGTGTTGGCATGTGCCTGTAGTCCCAGCTACTCAGGGGGCTAAGGCAGGAGAATCGCTGGAACCCGGGAGGCAGAGGTTGTAGTGAGCCGAGACTGTGCCATTGCACTCCAGCCTGGGTGACAGAGCGAGACTGTGTCTCAAAATAAGTAAGTAAGAAATAAATAATTTATCTATGTGATTTATGAGCATTTTAATATTAATTTTACAGCCAAATACACACAAAATGGAAGAAATTAAAATGACAGCCTGAATTTTCTCTAGGAAAAAAAAATCTCTTCAACAAAAATATAAATAAATCTTCCAACAAAATCAAGAAAAATAAAATTTACATGGGTGGAGCAAGATGGCGGAATGGAGGAGCCTGACATTCCTGCCCCCATATAAAGGATCAAAACAACAATTAAACCAACACATTTGAATTGGAGCGTTTGAGAGAGAGTGAGGGAGAACAGTGTTGGAACGATAAACTATGTAGAGGAAAGGAGATCTTTAGGGAGGGTCTGAAGAAGAAAAGGAAACAGCCTGCCTCTGCCACATCTTCTTCCCAGCCAGGTTCAACTCAGGGAAAGAAGGCACTTTCCCAAGGAGAGAAAAGGTAGGCAGGAGGCTCCCAGCAGCCCCATCAACATTGCAAACACCTGCAGTCTTTGCTAATGGAGAATCCTGTAGTCCCCACAGGTGCTGAGCTTAGTTTTGGGAACTGCCTTGCACCCGCACCGCTGCACTGTGCCAGAGAAGAAGCCCACACTGTGCCCTGCTCCTTACTCCATGACCCAAGCTGCACCTGTATGGTGTTATCTTGACACTGGAGTCACAGCTAAAGTGCATCCTGCTTCAGGAGCCAGTAGCCACTACCTCTTTGCATTCCTGAGTCCCTGCTACATTGACACCACATTCACGCATCATAGTGCACTCACTGAGCTGCCACAGCTTCCTATAGCTAGAGAACAAGCTGTCTAGGAGGCGCTGTGCCTTCCACATCCTAGAAACTGCAGACCCTAGCCTCTGGGATCATAGGTCCAGCAACCTGACACTGGAGCCCATGTGGACCCTGCCCCCAAGAACAAGCAGCCATGCCCAGAGAAGTTGTGTCCAGAATGGATGCATGCTCACCAGCCGGATACATCACCCCTAAATCATTACACTTATTTGATCATTACACAATGAATACACATATGGAAATGTAACAATGGAAATTATATGTATATACAATTGTTTCAATTAAAATTTTACAAAGGACACATATGTGCTTTGGATTACTTAAATAAACTTAACATTTATATTATAGTCATGAAAACAAGAGAGAAATAATAACAAAATAATTTTAGAACCGAGATTTTTTTCCCACAAGAAATCTCATGGAATGTAAATAGCACCTCAAATTCTTGATATGAGATACTATAAAGGTATTCAATACAAGAATAGAAGTTTCTTATTATATGTTCCTTAATGGGATAAAACATATTAATTATCTTTCTATTTTATGTTCAGAGAGAGTGAGGGACCAGTGATGCTGGTCAGGAAATCTGAAACATGGCTAGCAATTTTGCATGGATATCGTCATGGCATTCATAGTTAATGCCTAAAACTGAGAATTTGCAAGGCTGCTGATTGTTAGCAGCTTTTACAACGCTTTTGTGATGGGAGTGGTGTGAGAATACTGTACTGCAGAGTGAAAGGTCGGTTGTCTCACACAAGTTCTAAATCTAGTTTGTCACTGCCTCCTTATTATATGCCTAATTCTGCTCCATTCCTGTAGAACACATGGTGGGAAATACAGTATAGAAATATGGGTTCTGAAGAAAACAAACATAAGATGCTTTGACATCTAGATAGTATATAATGCAATCATATATGATTGTATGATTTTTTAATAGAAATAAGATAATCTTTAAACTTAGTGACTAAGAATTCAATGCATATGTAAAATTACCTAAATTCCCATCAGAGTGTAGTATAGTCCCTGGCAGGATTGACTCAACATTTTACGATCATATGAAATAAAATGCAAAATCATGACAGCCAAAAAAACCCCAATAGTTTAAACAGAATCAACTTCTTAATGCCAATAAGACTTCATTTAGGAAATTATCTCAGTTTCCCATCTATTAGTGTAGCAGAGATTTCTAGTACTCAATTTTCTGTGCACCTGGATAGACTACATTTCTCAGTCCTCTTGGACTCTTGGAGTTAGTGGAACATATGTCCAGTATTCACCATTGGCTGGTAAGCAGAAGTGATCTGTGCCATTTGCAGCGCAAGGTATTTAATAGAAAAGTGTGAATTATCTATGCTGTCTATTCCTCATTGGTGGTGTCCAAGAATGCATATTTGAGATGGAGGAAGAACAAGGTGGAAGCAGCTGAACCATGGAGGCATACATGGAAGGTGCCTGCCTAGACTGTTGCCAAACTCAGAAATGCCCCTTTGCTGAATTGAGACACTGATATATCTTTTTGCAATATAACCTAGTCTACTTTGGTTAATCAAATGGATCAATTCCAAAAGATTTATTGCAGTCTCACAATTGTCTTGCACACTCTTGGGCCCCCATTGTGTTGAGATTTAATATACTGCAACAAGTATTAATTTTGTTAGTAAAACGATATTGTGCAAAGCATCACCATCACAAAGGGCATTCTTTATAAAGGACAATGCTTATGATGGAACATCCAGAACAAATTATAGTGATGACACAAGGTTGTTTTCAGGTCTGTTGCCATCCTAGTACTTACTGAGCTATAATGTCTTCCAAAACCTTGAAGAGCATACCCTTCTCCATTCTTATATCTATTACAATGGTTTCTGATCATTAATCATGAAAAACATCTATGATAGCAGCAGACTAATATGATGATTTTAGTGACCCATAGTATAAAAATGCCATAGAATATTCAATAGATAAACTGTCTGAAGGATCTGTCTGTTACAGGTTTTGAATCCATCAGTCTCTTCTCTGTGTTATTTGCTCAGCTCTTGAAATATCGTCAGCCATTACTTGTAGCACATCTGGCTTCACAGTCAGGAGCACTTCCATTCCTCACCCTCATTGTTCAGTCTGTAAAGCACAGGGACCCTGATTTTTAGCCATTAGTATAAAAGCACACAAATCTGACTTGACAGTAACAAGTATGCCTCCAGCGAGACTATTTTCTCTCTGAAAAATCAATAAGTTTGATATATAATTTAACAGACTAAATTGTGGAAATATTTGGTGGTGAGAGCATTTCCAAATTTCCTGAGTAATAAATGCAGAGATTCTGCACAAGAGGAGCTGTCATTGAAGAAATGTGCTTCTTTTACAGGAAAATTAAAAAGTTGGACTGGAACATTATTGCTATGTTTTGATTTTTTGAAGAGAGAATGTTCCTTTAAAAAAAGACTCAAGAGAAAGAAAAAGAAAGAGAGTTTCAGAAAAAAAAATTGTCATCATCATTTGTCCTCAGCTATGGGAAAATAAAACCAAAAGATAATCAAATAAGCCCTGTAACCAGATTTGGGGCCACCTGATGAGCCCTTAACCAGAGTTTTCAGGATAAAACATGAGGCTCATCTCAACTAGTAAGTATTCCTTGCCCATTTGGCATGGAAACAATCCTTGCTTTCAAAACAGAAATTTCCATCCTTAGAATAAAAAGCACATTTTTGGCCCCGGCGTGGTGGCTCACGCCTGTAATCCCAGCACTTTGGGAGGCCGAGACAGAAGGATCAAGAGATCAAGACCATCCTGGCTAACACGGTGAAACCCCGTCTCTACTAAAAATACAACCAATTAGCCAGGCGTGGTGGCGGGCGCCTGTAGTCCCAGCTACTCCGGAAGCTGAGGCAGGAGAATGGCGTGAACCCGGGAGGCGGGGCTTGCAGTGAGCCGAGATCAGGCCACTGAACTCCAGCCTGGGGGACAGAGGGAGACTCTGTCTCAAAATAAATAAATAAATAAGCACATTTTTTTATTCTCCAAATAGGAAGGAAAATAAAGTGATGTCATAACTCTGTGACCTTGCTGTAAACTTAGCAGTCAGCACTGCTCCATGAAGATGGGAAGGCAGTCAAAGAAATGCAAATATGGGCTACTAGCATGAACCTATTTGTAGGCAAGTTCTTATCTTGTGACTCAATTGATGATATAACACAATCAACCATTGCTGGACAAAGCAAACATGGTGTTCTAAATAGGGTACCTGTTGCAATTATTTATGTGTTAGGATGTGGTTTTTCTGTTTAGGATAAACCATCTAACTACTGGGTAGGAGTTTGGGAAACGGTCTAGTTTCAAAAGAATGTCCTGGCAAAGATCAGACAGGGTACCAAAAATGGTTGAACTGACATGGATGGCTTTAATTTTCACAGAAAGTGAATGAGTTAGAAAATTAAGCAAAACTTTGATAAGAAGATAGATATAAAACCTTAATCTAACAACATTGGATATATAGATCTTTGAAATCATAATTTAAATCCAAACATTCCACAACTGTAGACAAAATCCTCAAAGTATTCCTCAGAATTAATTCACGATTAATTCTGGGTAGATAAGTATTGAGTATGTAATGAAAAGACCTTAATACTTGGAACAATCAATGAATCAATCAATCGAAAAAGGCTTTAAAAAATCTAGATCATAGAAACTAATGTGTGAAGTAGACATGATTATTTAAGCAAAGCACATCCCAGAAACTTGGATAACATGACATTTCTAACTAAAATATACTAGAAAAGCTTTGGGTTTTTAAAAATAGCACAATGGAATTCAGGTAAATTTTCTCAACTTCAAAGCTATGCCAGGAAACTAGTGAGAGAAACCCACGAAACTAGACTAATGCTATGACTCAGCTTTCATTGTATTCATGATTTGATTATTAATAATAGTTTTTTAATATCATGGTTTATTCTAAAATAGATTTTAAGGTGCTTGTTAAAACATATAAAAGAAAATGGCTTATCTTAAATCTAGGAGCAGATAAGGGTTAGAACACATCAGCCTACAAAATTTTAGGTATACATCTAGGCACAGTCAGTAGGTGAATGTTTTGTATCTTAGCTCTAGGCTTTCTGGCAAGCATATCAGAAATTTTATAATTCATGCAATTCACCATATTCATAAGATGAAAATAAAACTATCTGCCCTGTAGCATTATACCTTTTAAAACTAGGAGTCAGAAGGAATTTCTCACAAGAATCTTCAAGCAGACATGAATAATGTAAGAACAATTGTGCTCAAAAGACTTGATAAGAAATGGGTTGATGAATATTAAATCTGAAGTGTCTTTATTCTGTAGAGGACTATTGTTAATAATAACAAGTAATAAAATTCAAACAGAATTGGTATGACCTCAAACAAGTAGAGTGCATTAGATTCTATCCTGTCCTCTCTTTTTCACCTGAAGATCTGACATTAGTTCTTAGGGATGATTAAAAGGTGAAAGATGAAACTTTCCTAGTGCTCTTGTTTGAGCCCCAAACAATGGGTTTCCTCTGATTGAAAATCCTTAGCTTTATTGACAGTTAAAATATATGTAACTTGAAATCTTTAAAGAACAATGACAAATGCTAACCTTAGTTGGTGTTGTCTTATATTACAAAATCATAAAGAGTGTTTGGGAAATGATGCAAATTGCATGGTTTTAAAGCTTTTGCAATGCTTAGAGAATTATTTATAAAAATATATACAAAAATCTCATTTTTCAAAGTTAAAAAAATCTTGAGCATATGGATACATCACTGTGGCCCACTCTGTGTCCTTTCAAATGGAAATCTGGTTTACACAAGTCAACACCATGAAATCAATAAACACCAAGTAGCCTTTGCCTCCTCTATTTCCCCAGGAATCCATGAGGCCACAGCTTTTGCAAAGACTACGTCTGACTCTTCTAATGGTTAATGTTTCACAGGATTCTCTCTTAGCATATCTCTCTTAAAACATATAAAAGAAAATTGATTATCCTAAATCTAAAAGCATAAGATAGGCAAATAAGGGTTAGGACAGATCAGGCTACAAAATTTTATGTATAGATGTAGGCACATTCAGTAGGTCAATGATTTGTATCTTAGCTTTAGGTAAGCTTAGCTCTAGATAACCTATCAATGATACCCTTAACACTAGTTAAGAATCTTCTTAGCTAGTGATACCCTTAACACTAGTTAATACCTTAACACTAATAATACCCTTAACACTAGTTAAGGGTATTATTGATTCCACAGACTTTTTGCAAAATTGACTTCAAAATTGACTCCAAAATTTACTTAAGCTTCCCTAACCATCACTGGAAATTTATTTTTTCTTAGAAAGAAAAACAAAAGGAAGAAAGATGAAAGAAAGAGAGAGAGAGAAAGAAAAGAAGGAAGGAAGGAAGGAAGGAAGGAAGGAAGGAAGGAAGGAAGGAAGGAAGGAAGGAAAGAAGGAAGGAAGGAAGGAAGGAAGGAAGGAAGGAAGGAAGGAAGGAAGGAAAAGAAAGAAAGAAAAAGAAAGAAAGAAAGAAAGAAAGAAAGAAAGAAAGAAAGAAAGAGGAAGGAAGGAAGAAAGAAAGAAAAAGAAAGGAAGAAAGAAAGAAAAAGAAAGAAAGAAAGAAAAAGAAAGAAAGAAAGAGAAAAAATCTCAAAGAGTGACTGCTAAGCATTATGCTCAAGTAGATCAAGTCTCTTACGTCTCACCTGGGTCATCTGTCTTCCTTTACATTATTGCAAGAGACGGAACATTAAAAACTTGCCAAGTTGAGAAGCCTCTATTCAAAACTTGTTCCAGGCTTTTGTGTAATGTGAGGTTAGATAATAGAATTGACCTGTCTCAATGAACATATAAATCCCAAACTGGGTATTCTAAATGCTAACTGTATCTACTCAAAGTCTGGAAATAAAAACATTACTAACCTCTCACTAGAAAGGTCATGAAATTATAAGAAAAATACTGTTTCATTCCCCACACCAAAGTTGGGTCAGCTTCAAGGTTATGCAATTTGAGTGGCCCCTTTTAATAAAAAAACTATAAAATAAAATATGAAAGTGACTGTATATTGGTATAAGAAAATAAATAACAATGTGTTATAAACTCACAAATTAACAAGCTACAAAATAGCATGTTTTTATTAATTAGCACCACAATGATTTTTGATAATATTTGGCTATATATTCTGATCATGTTCTAATATGAAATATTTTATGTTTTTAAAAAAGAAAAAATTTTCAGTCTTTCCTCTAGTATAGTTGATATATTCTTATTACTATTACTAATGGTTTAGAAAAATATTTTTGAAAATCAATGAATTTTTAATGTCATACAACTTTTTAGAAATGTTTTCAAATGTGAGGAAAATTCTATCAAATATTTTTGATATACGAACTATAAGATTTCAGGTCATTTCAAAATTTTTTCTTCAGTGACTGATCTTAAGTATTAACTCATCAACTATGGTGTCTTTAATATCTTTATGGAAATAGCACTTTATTTATTTTATGTTTACTTCATTGGTATTATATTTCAAATGAACAAGAAATGTCCATTTTTAAGATAGGTACTTATGATTTCTTCTATAAATGGATTAGCAAGGGCTAAGACCTTATACATGAATTCTTCTTAAAACTTACCTCTTCCTCTTAATACATTACTACATTTAATATTACCCGAAAATGTTGGCTACAATTTGCTTCTTAATATTAAAATGTTTCTATTGATTTAATAACATATTTATTACTATTTCCTCACATTCCACTTATTTTTAATCTAATTATTTTTTCTCAGTTCTTCAATAAGCAAATATTGATCCAACAAAAAGGAAACCCTCTGTAAGTTTCCAAATCAGGCATCTATTATTTCCCATGTGTTTTTATTAAAACATTCTGAAATGTCTTTCAAATTGCAATTGAATGACATTTTTGAGCCACATAAACTTTTCGAATAAAATTTAGCATTTTATTTGTGTTTAGATTCCACTTCTGAGATTTTGAAAACATGTTTTAGAATGCTTAAAACGATTTTATACCCATATTGCAAAGTGTGAACAGTTTTAAAAGTGGGCAGATTATCTCATTACACTTAAAAAAAATCCAAATTGGCAGCTGGCTGAACCTGAAATAAGAATATATAAGAAACTGCAAGGTAGTAAAAGCTCACAAATTTAGGTAGTGTGGAGGTAGCCTTTTCCCTGATTAGATTCAGAGCTGTATAAGCACATATTATACAAATTCTTAGTGTCACGACTTTATGTGAGTCAGAAGTCCAGGCCCTAGATGAATTTCTGGAAGACATCACAACATCAGGAATATAGGCAACAACTTAAAAATATATAGCTGTTACTCTGAATGTGAACATATTATGCTAAATTCTAATTAAATGTATCCCAAATCATCTTTCCATAGCTGGATCTCAGAAATAACTGTAGCCATTTCAAAATCACCCACAAGAGGGAAAGTATGCAAGCTAGAAGCAGCAGTCTTAAACAATTGTGGTTAAAATACTCAAAGTTGCATGTTTTAATAAAATGTGACCACAATGCTAGGATCATTTAGCTTCATAATAAATCTGCTGCAAGAGGTGAGGGGTCAAGAAAAATAAGACATATAAAAATGAGAGAAATCTCATACGCAGGAGACTGAAATGAATGTCGTGAAAAATGAATATATTTAAACAATATTTTGAGTGTTAATTAAAGATAATTGAAGTAACCCATGAATAGTCTCTAGATTTTTTTTGTATTCTGAGAAATTTCTACTATGGTGTGTAAAATTATTCCACATTAGCCATAAGCCTAAATTTAGCAGCCATGAGTATGTGTATTACAGTTCAATTGTTGTTCTGAATTAATTTTCTAAAACTGTGTAACAAATAACCACAAGACTTGGTGTCCTAAAGTAAAACACATGTATTTTCCCACAGTTTACGTAAGTCAGGAATCCAGGCACAGCTTAGCTGGGTCCTTTGCTCAGGTTCACACACAGTTGCAATTATGTTTTCAGCTGGGCTGCACCCTCATCTGGAGGCTCACCTGGAAAATAATCTGTTTCCAGACTCACACAGCTTATTGGCAAAATTTATTTTCTTGTCCCTGTATGTCTGAGGCTCTCAGTTCCTAAATGTCAACTGAGGTTCCTTGACACGTGGCCCTCCCCATAAGCTATTCATAGCCTACAGGATATTTCTTCAAGGCCAGCAGGAGACTCTCTCTGTCTCTATTCTGCTACCACAGAGTCTTGTGTAATTAAGACTTAATTGTGGCATAATATCCCATCACTTTTGCCATATTGTATTGTTGGAAGGAGGTCAGATTTTCACCTACACTCAAGAGGAGAGGATTATGCCAGGAGAAAGAAATGTCAGGGGTTGCCTTAGAACTCTCCCTGCTACATTATAGAAACTATTGATTCACAATGATTTCATAAATTTTAAAAAATTGCCTAATAGTTACAGGCATCATATAGCTAGCTAGTGATGTCAGGTAAAATCTAATTAAGTTTGAATGGGGAAAAAAAATCAAATTTAAGGAACATTTGACATCTGTTTGTAAAAATGGAGAATCTTCATGGGGAGAAAGTACCTGAAAAGCTCATCCCATATTTTCTTATTTTACTTTTGATTGTAATAAAAAAGCTTATTTGTACTTATTGATTTTACTTTTATAGGACATATATAAGTGTGTAATGTTCAATTTGAGCAACTTGACCAGGGTAAGTTAATATTTGAAGGAAAAATATTATTGGTTCTTTTACCAAGAGAGAGAACCCGCAAATAAATATTAAGTTCAAGGGTCTGTAATACTACATTACCATGTTCTGTGAAGGAATCAAAATCTAATGAGAAAATAGAGTTTCTATATTCGTATTTTTTTCTACATAATAAATGCAAAAAGCCATGCGGAAACAAAGCTGATGTAACAAGTAATTATTCTCATGTGTCCTGGAGTTTTGCAAGAGGAGGCAATATTTAGACTGAATTGTTAGAATTGGACAAAATGGAGAAAAGGGTGACGAGGAGTACCATAGAAAAAGGAATCAGTGTGTGCAAAAGCAGGTAGGTTGAAAGACAATATTTAACTTGAGTAATATTGAAGATAGGTTTGTGTTTAAGATTCAGAGGAGAAGTGTGATAGATTTGTTAAACTAGATTAGGGGCAGTTCAAGAAAAAGCATGCATTCCAGCTATAGAGTAGGATCGCATTCTTCAGGCAATGAGGGTTCGTTTTAAGTTGTGGTTGGATTCTATCTATATGCTAAAAAGGCAATTAATTAGCACAGGAAGAATATTTTAGTGGGTATGAATTTGCAAGTAAGGAGAAAATAAAAAGTAATAGATATGTTTTTGTCTAGAGAAAGTTGATTAAACTAGCAAAGAAAAAATTGCCATTGCCTGATATCAGAGGAATTCCTGGATGATACTAGATGATTTGGTGAATAAATGTAAATAGCTTAAAAGCAGACAGTGAAGTTATAACCAGGAAGATTGAAAGGGAAAGGAGAAAAAGTTTCCTGCATGTAAAGGATACTGAACCTAATAAGTGTATGTTTGTTGCCATGTCTATGCATAGCCATGTCTAACAAATTGAGTACTGGAATTTCCATTAGTTACCATTAAGAATTTTAAGCCAAGTTCTCTTGGATTTCTGTGTTGCATCTACATTGGTGGCCAGGAATAATATATGTAATGAGCTCAGTTCACAGATAAGAAGGGATTAAAAAATTCAAAGTCAGTTGGAATGAAGAGGAAGAACGGGTGTGAATAATATTTAGCTGAAAGATAATTGCTTGACTGTGAGGAGAAAAAGGGAAGCATTGAAGATTTCCTTTGTTCTTTTGGTTTGAGCAAATGAGGGATGGTGATGTCACCGAGAGAGAGCTGTGATGTCAATAACAGAGACAGCTTGAACAAAAGAGGACAAGCAAATGTGGCAGACACTTGCTAATATTTACAAGAATATATTTAAAAGTCTGGAATCGAAAGAGTCAACTACCAGTTGGACATTGGTGGAAAAGCTAGATACAACGTTATGGCTTAAACTGAGCTTCTTAGAATAACAAGTAAGCTATTTTTCTCATTTTTTTCAATTACTTGGAAAAAATACCTTTGTCAGGGTGAAAACATTATTTTGTAAAATAACTTGCACTGTTTTCACATTCTTATTGAGCCAAATGAGGAAAAATCAGTGGGAATAATTACATGCAAGTGGAAGAGAATATTGAACCATCTATGAAAACTCAGTTTAGTTTTTCAAGTTATGAACACAATTCTCTACGACAAATATTTTAACAAACAAATGCATCCTTTTAAATGTAACTATGCTGGAGACTATATGATATAGTCTGCTTTGGCTACCTATTTGTTGCATAACAAACCACCACGAAATTTAGTGGTTTAAATCAGGGGATGGCAAACTCCAATTCGTGGGCCAAACCTTGCTTGCAGTTTGTTTATGTACCACCATGTGTGAAGAGTGGCCTTTACATTTTTAAAGGCTCGTTAAAACAAAACAAAACAAAAACAATAAAGAAATATACAACAGTGATCACATGTGGTCCACATAGAACCCTTTATAGAAATGCATGCTGATCCCTGGCCTAAAATATTTACACTCATTTGTTTCATAATTTTGCAAATTAAGCAGGGCTTGCCAGGGATAGTTCCTCACTGCCTCATATGGTTTTGGCTGGAGTAGGTAAAGCGGGGCTGGAAGGTCCAAAATGGCCTCAGTCACATGACTTGCAGTTGGTTGTTGATGTTGGCTTGGGAGCTCAGCTGAAGATGCCAGCTGGAAGGGCTGGTGACTGGGAATTTAATGGGAGTGAGCAGTTTCAAAGGGCTTGTATATCTGGATTCCTCAGTTTCTATGGGCTTTTTAAACCTCTTCATGTTGCATAAAAAGAATCATTTCAAGAGAGGTGAAAGCAGAAGATTCCTTAAGGCCTAGCCTTGGAATTTACAGAGCATCACTTTGGATATGTTCTGCTGATTGAAGGCCATTAGATTACCAGGCAGCCTCAAAGGGAGGGGAAATAGAACACACCTTTTATGGAAGAAATGGCAAATGATTTTCCTTTTTAATTCAACAGTTCTCAGAATAAAGCTATGATTGTAAACTCTAAGTAAAACAGAAGAACTTCACACAATTTAACAATAAATGTAATTCAACTTTGTTGAAAAGATTTAAAATATATTTGGGTAATGTGAACTTTATGGTGTTCTGTATTTCTAGAGTCTCAAGCCTTCTTTTCTTTTCTTTTTTTTTGGTTTGGTTCTAAACAAAGAGTAAAAGCTAGCCCCCCCAGTACATGTACTTTGCATTTACGAAATAGCTCACTTCAACCACTTCTCTATTTATTCATTATTTATTATTAAATCTAATGGAAAAAATAAATTACAATATTTGGAATTATAATTTATATTAACATAGTAAATGGATATTTCTGTCAAGATTGACAGTAACTTATTTGGGAGTTTAAAGTCTCAAAGAGTACATGATATTAGCTCAGGAATACATACAGAGTGAAAACAGAGGTTAAAAGAAAAAAATATTGTTTTGTACTACAGGTGACAGAGTATATCATTTGAGAGAAAATTAATAAGTACTAATAACCTTGTAAAAATTAAGGTATTAAAATTCAACCTTCTTTGCTAAATGCCTTTAGCAAATATATATCTTTATTGACATTTTTGCTTTTCTTTAAACATTTAAATATAATTTTTCTATCCCTTAATAGTAGTGGTGATAAATTAATGAAATGAACATTTGAATATATGTACACTCACACACAAACATATTTATGGTTATTACAGAAAATCATTAAGAACAAGATGATATGGTTTGTCTTTGTGTCCCCACCCAAATCTCATCTTGAATTGTAGTTCCCATAATCCCCACATGTTGTGGGAGGGACCCAGTGGGAGGTAACTGAATCATGGAGGCAGTTACGTCCATCATGCTGTACTCATCCTAGTGAGTAAGTTCTCATGAGATCTGACGGTTTTATAAGGGGTTCCCTTGTCCCCCTTGCTCTGTAGTTTTTACTGCTGCTGCCATGTTAAGAAGGATGTTTGCTTCCTCTTCCACCATGACTGTAAATTTCCTGAGATCTCCCCAACCATGCTGAACTGTGAGTCAATTAAATCTCTTTTTTTCATAAATTACTCAGTCTCAGAAATGCCTCTATTAGCAGCATGAGAAGAAACAAAAACAGTAAATTGGTGCCAGGTAGTGAGGTGCTGCTGTAAAGATACATGAATATGTGAGAGCAACTTTTTTGGAACAGATAACAGGCAGAGGCTAGAACAGTTTGGAGGGCTCAAAAGAAGACAGGAAACGTGGGAAAATTTGGAACTTCCTAGAAACATGTTGAGTGGCTTTGACCAAAATGCTGATAGTGAAATGGACAATAATGTCCAACTGAGGTGGTCTCAGATGGAGATGAGAAAACTTGTTAGGAACTGGAGTAATGGTCACTCTTGCTATGCAAAGAGACTGGCAGCATTTTGCCCCTGCCCTAGAGATCTGTGGAACGTTGAGAGAGATGATTTAGGGTATCTGGCAGAAAAAATTTCTATGTGGCGAAGTGTTCAAGAGGAAACAGCGAAGAAAAGTGTAGAAACTTTGCAGACTGACTATGTGAAAGAAAAGAAAACTACATTTTCTGGGGAGAAATTAAAGCCGTCTGCAGAAATTTGCCTAAGTAACAAGAAGCTGAATGGTAATCACAAAGATAATGGAGAAAATGTCTCCAGGTCATGTCAGAGACCTTCACGGCAGCCCCTCTCATCACTGGCCTGAAGACTTAAAAGGAAAAAATGGTTTCCTGGGATCCCTCTGCTGTGTGCAGCCTAGAGACTTGGTGCCCTGTGTCCCTGCTGCTCCAGTCTTGGCTAAATGGAGTGAAAGTACAAGCTTGGGCCATGGCTTCAGAGAATGCAAGCCCCAAGCCTTGGCAGCTTCCATATGGTGTTGAGCCTGAGGGTGCACAGAAGTCAAGAATTGAGGTTTGGGAACCTCCACCTAGATTTCAGAGTGTGTATGGAAAGGCCTGGAAGTCCAGGCAGAAATTTGCTGCAGGGGTAGGACCCTCATGGAGAACCTGTGCTAAGGCAGTGTGAAAGGGAAATGTGGGGTTGGAGTCCCACAAAGTCTCCACTGGGGCACTGCCTACTGGAGCAATAAGAAGAGGGCCACTATTGTGCAGACTCCAGAGTGGTAGATCCACCAACAGCTTGCATCATGTGCCTGGAAAAGCTGCAGACACTCAATGCCAGCCCATGAAAGCAGCCAGGAGGAGAGTTGTACCCTGCAAAGTCAAGTCACAGGGGCAGAGATGCCCAAGGCCATGGGAGCCCACCTCTTGCATCAACGTGACCTGGATGTGAGACATGAAGTCAAAGGAAATCGTTTTGAAACTTTAAGGTTTAATGACTGTCCTTTCGGATTTCACACTTACATGGGGCCTTTAGACCTTTTGTTTTGGACAATATCTTCCATTTTGAACGGATGTATTTACTCAATGTCTGTACTCCCATTGTACCTAGGTAGTAACTAACTTGCTTTTGATTTTACAGGCTCTTGGTGGAAGGGACTTGTCTTGGCTTAGACGAGACTTTAGACTTGGACTTTTGAGTTAATGCTGGAATGAGTTAAGAATTTGGGGTACAGTTGAGAAGGCACGATTGTGTTTTGAAATGTGAGGACATGAGATTTGGGAGAGGTCCAGGGTAGAATGATATGGTTTGGCTTTGTGTCCCCACCCGAACTCATCTTGAATTGTAGCTCCCATAATCCCCATGTGTCATTGGTGGGACCCAGTGGGAGGTAATTGAATCACGTGTGTGGTTACCTCCATCCTATTCTGGTGATAGTGAGTGAATTCTCATGAGATCTGAGGGTTTTATAAGGGGCTTCTCCCTGCTTCACTCTGCACCTCTCCTTGCTGCCACCATGTGGTGAAGGACATGTTTGCTTTCCCTTCCACCATGATTGTAAGTTACCTGAGGCCTCCCCAGTCACGCTGAACCATGAGTCAATTAAACCTTTTTTCTTTATTAATCACCCAGGGGTCTGTCTTTATTTACAGCATGAAACCAAACAAATACACATGGTAAGTTATTTTTGTCTTTGTCCCAAAAATTATCTTTGTGCTAGACAGTAAAAATTGCTGTTATTTAATCAGGATGACTTGTTCTGATAACATGACCAGATTTACATTTGTGTAAAGTCATAATTTTCTATGGGAAATAGAATTTATTTTTGAGTAATGTAATTTACTTTAAAGCATATATTGCAAACATATGCACAGATAGAGAGAGAGATATGTTTATGTAGTGTGTATTCCTAGGCAGACATACGTAAAACCTATGTATAAAAATTAAATGTGCAGATCACGAGGTCAGGAGATCGAGACCATTCAGGCCAAGACAGTGAAACCCGTCTCTACTAAAAATACAAAAAATTAGCTGGGCGTGGTAGTGGGCGCCTGTAGTCCCAGCTACTTGGGAGGCTGAGGCAGGAGAATAGCATGAACCCGGGAAATGGATCTTGAAGTGAACCAAGATCGCGCCACTGCACTCCAGCCTGGGCAACAGAGCAAGACTCTGTCTCAGAAAAAAAAAAAAAAAAAAAATTAAATGTGGGCTGGGCGCAGCGGCTCACGCCTGAAATCCCTGCAATTTTGGAAGCTGAGGTGGGCAGATCACCTGAGGTCAGGAGTTCAAGACCACCCTGACCAATATGATGAAACTCTGTCTCTACTAAAAATACAAAAATTAGCCAGGCTTGCTGGCATGTGCCTGTAATCCCAGCTACTCAAGGGGCTGTGACAGGAGAACCGTTGGAACCCAGGAAGCGGAGGTTGCAGTGAACTGAGACCATGCCATTGCACCCCAGCCTGGGCCACAAGAGTGAAACTCCATCTCAAAAAAATAAATAAATAAAAATAAACGTTACATCAATAATACCAATATGTTTCTTATTACAATTTAGTAGAGAAAACTTACTAACTTGTGAACTAACTTGTTAGCTTGCAATGGTTTCATGATTGCTGGCAGAAGATTCGAGTCCTATGTCAAAAACAAAGGACTTTATTACTACGTTAGAACAAGCAATGCGAGATTCACATTCATGCTTGTTCTCCATGCACCACAAATCCCAGGGAAGCAGTGCAGGTGGGACTAGACAGATGCTGTAAATATTGATTTACATCACCCTGAGGAACCCTGAGCTTAGGAAACACTAAACTTTCAAAATGAGATGCCCAAAATTCTGCCCAAACTTTGCCCAGAGGGAAGATACTGTCTTGATTAAACTTGAATACACCGGCACCCTGTTCTGGAGGGAGGCACCATCATTGTCTTATAATGCTATTTGTTATACAAATATTTGTGGATAGATAGTGCAAGAAAAGGCTATCAATATCTACTAACATTATTTGCTGAAATGCAAAAGGTTCATAGAGAATTGTCTCCCAACATACATTACAGTCCTCTTACTCTTCGGTTTAATACATGAAACATGGGCTTATGCATAAAGATACATTGAAACATGAGGATTTGATGGAGAGTAAACAGCAGTAAAACTCATACATTTTTAAAGCTACCCTAGATATTGAGCTTTTCATGTTAAATGTATATGTTGGCCTGGTTATCAGGGAAATGTGATTTTGAAATATCAATTTTCATACTAGGACTCTAGTACTAAAAAGAAAATGCTTCCCTTGTTGGTGCAACAGCTTTGAAATTGAATGGAATTTTTGTTGTATTTTGTGGGTTCATGAGCTGGAAGTATTTTGACTCTGAATATTTGATTTGGAATCTCCTTATGGAAATTAGATTGTCAATAATAATATAATAGATTATAATTTATTTTCAATTAAACCCAACGGGCCACATAGACTTATTGAACTGTTGATTTGTGAATAAACACATAAATTTCTTGTACTTTATTTCAGTCTACCTGTGGAATATATAATGGAGCAAAAAAAATTAATTAAGGGCCCAGATAGTGTTTATCTAATGTTTATCTTATTGTACATCTTTTAAAATTAGTGTGGCCATATAATTTGCTACACAAACCAAATCATTTTGAGAATGTAAGAGGATGCTATTAATTATTACACCATGACAGGTATAAATTAAGATTCTATTAGACAGATGAGGATGTACAGTCACACTACTTATAACCAAATTATATCACCATCAATAAGATTTGATTTTCTTCTAAAGGATCTCATACGGACTTTTTATCTCAATGAGGGCTGTGTTCTTACTAGAGAAAGTTTTAAGTGACAGACATTTTAAAGGCAATACCATATCAGTATAAATTAGAGTATCAGGCTGATTAGATATTCCTTATTTCTGTCTTTCCAAGTTCCCTTGAATTCTGTTTTAATATTCATTGCATAAACCATAAAGTTCTAAATGTATTGTGTGTGTTCTGTGTCAAGCACTGTGTTGTGAATTTCCCATCAATTATGTTATTTAATCTTTACTCCACTCTGTGATACATGTTTCACTATTCTCACCATTTTATAGCTGAAGAAATGAAGTCACAGGAGACTAAGTGATGTGTGCAAAGTCTTGTGATCTACATGGGGTGGCCCAGGTTTTGAACCCAGTCAGTCTTACTCCGCAATTTGTGTTTTTAGCAGTGTTAAGGCAAACTAAATGTGACCTGAGAAGGACACTGTACTTTTATATTTGAGTCCTTATGGACAAACAGCAACCCAACTTAATAGGTAGACAAGATTGAAACCCTAACTTAGGAGTATGTGCCTGTAACAATACCTGAATCTTGGCTAATCCAAGCAGCCATATTTCAACCAGTCATACACTGCTGAGTGTTCAAACTGTGCTCAAGTAAGGCAAATGTCAAGCTGTAACCAACCCAGCTGTTTCTGTACCTCACCTCTGATTTCTTTACGTCACTTCTCTTCTTTTTTTTTTTTTTTTTTTTGAGACGGAGTCTTTCTCTGTCCCCCAGGCTGGAGTGCGGTGGCGCGATCTCGGCTCACCACAACCTCCACCTCCTGGGTTCACGCCATTCTCCTGCCTCAGCCTCCCGAGTAGCTGGGGCCACAGGCGCCCGCCAGCACGCCCGGCTAATTTTTTTGTATTTTTTAGTAGAGACGGGGTTTCACCGTGTTAGCCAGGATGGTCTCGATCTCCTGACCTCGTGATCCACCCGCCTCGGCCTCCCAAAGTGCTGGGATTACAGGCTTGAGCCACCGCGCCCAGCACTTCTCTTCTTTTGTCTATAAATTTGTTCTGACCATTAGGCATCCCTAGAGTGTCACTTAATCTGCCATAATTCTGGGGGTTGCCTGATTTACAAATCATTCATTGCTCAATTAACTTTTTTAGAATTTAATTCAGCTGAGGTTTTTCCTTCAACAGCAGCTGTACTATTTTTTGATGTATATATTACCTTACTAACAATAGGTCAACCTTGTTATTCAGCTATGTGTTTAATTTGAGATGGATAATCCCCAGGGCAACAATATATAAATATATATGATAATATAAACTAAGAATATCTATTTACTTTCACTAGATGGAGGGGAAATAGTTGGACAATTAAGTTTTTCAATTTGCACAAATCAAGAAATGATACGGATGACCTGAATCCATGAATATTGATAAGCCACAGGGAGCTAGAATAATCAAATGATTTGATTCTTTACTCTGCATAGTATCCTCAGATTACAGATCTCCTGACTTAAGTTTATCAGCTGAACTACATTTTGATAGTAAATGTAGAAAATTTATCCAGTTATGAATAAATAAATTCTACCACTGGGAAAGATAAAAGTGAAATTCTCTTGGAATCACCCACAAGCTTTCTGCCCTCTCTATTATACTGATTTATTCCTTAACCTCTCTTCTCAGAGACCATAAAATGAAGATGTAAACTTACAAAACTGAGTCAGCTAAAGGATAATTTTATGTATATATCTCCCTGCTCATTAGGGAAATGACTAGAGAGATACTCTTTATTTCAGCCTTCAAACACTTGAGAAAAAATTTCAACAAAGTCCAGTCCAGATGGTCTAATAGTCTATGATAAGAATAACAACATATGCATCAATGAAAAAGAAAAGAAAAAAAAACGCTTTTACTATAAAGACATCCAACCAGAGGGATAAAGAGGAAGATTCTTCTTTATGGTTTCTAACTAAGGTCTGTTTAAATTAGTTTCATGAAGAATACATGCTGCTTTATTGTTTGCCAAAAAATAAGGTGTGATCCAGTAATTTGAGCATCCAAAATGTTCAATTATATTAGGCTTAGAGAATGATAAAGGAAAAGATATGAGCTGCCTCTCCTGCAAGGTACATGCTACTATTGGCTCTATAGCTGGACATTTCTACAGAAACCGAGATGATAACCTAAACTTACAATATTGTGATTCTGACATAAGAGACTACCAAGATTACCAAGACTTAGCGACTAAAGTCACTAAGTCTATTCAAACACCTGTAGATCCAATGAGACTGACCTCACTTCAACATCTCTATTAGTACAAACACATGAGCAGCCAGAATAAGATTAGAACAAGCATGACTGTAATACAGCTTCTATAAGTCTTATCAAAGATACTTCTGTTACTATTACCCTTCAAGCCAGGTGCCCACTTTTATTTCCCTTAGCAGTCCATAACCCAAACTGATCTGCCCCACTCTCTTTTTCCCATGGCCTTTATTAGGTATAAATATAACATTTAAAAGTGACAATTTTGTCTATCATTTCCATTCAAAACCTTATCTGAGCCATGGATAGAGCTTGTAGATATAAAGGTGATGATGGCAGAGTACCCACACTACAATTTTGCGTATTATGTGATGTAATAATTCTCTGCATAGGATTTAGGAAACAGATGTGGAAGATTTCTTATAAGAGATAATGCTTAAAAATGCTTGAAAACAATGTTGGATTATTTGTACAGAAATTAGGACACTGTGCTTTATTGAAATGTACTAGCCTATGTAAGTTACAAATGCATGATACTGCAATGTAAGTTTCATAATATAGTAGCGATCTATTTTATTTACTGAAGTGTCTCAAGCATAGACAATTATCGGATGTGCAATAAGCATTCAATGAATATTTGTCAGACAAGTGACAGAATATGATGAATTTTAGCAACTGCAATTAATTTGATACTGCTGAAAGGGGATACCAGATGTTAAAGCTGATTCTGCCATGCTCAGGCAGCAGTACAATAATAGAAGACAAGATGTGATGATGTGCAAATGGGGCTATGCTTCAATGGTAGTTGTCTCTCTCTGACTTGGCAAACGGATGTGCCTCTGTAGAGGAGAGGTGGAAAGTTCAAGACGAGGAAAATAAAACAAAGAATAAACTTTCACTGTTTTTTGATTCCTCAGAACTGGGAACTTTTCAGGGTCTTCAATGCTCTGTGAAGTTGTTTGAGCTCAGAATAACTGAGTAACAAACCAGGCCACTTCTGATTTTACTTCTATTATATTTTTTGCCTTTTCATTATTGAGATTACAGGGAGAAATGGATCTGCAGGGCACTTCATTATTTAGACCTGTTTTTTTAAATTTCTAATTTAAGCAAAGAAGTTTCAAATGTACAATAGTAAGGTATGTATATTTATTCATAAATTAATGAAAAGCCATGGAATAATTTTAAGCAGAAGACTGATGGTCCATTTTTACTTTTATTTATTTATTTTTCTTATTTTGTTTTTGTACAGATAGGATCTCATTATGTTCCCTAGGCTGATCTCAAACTTCTGGGCTCATGTGATCCTCCTGCCTCAGCCTCCCAAAGTGCTAGGAATACAGGAGTGAGGCTTGGCCAGTATGGTGTATTTTATATTTTAGGGCAGTGAATGAAAAAACTGAGTAAAGAAAGGATTGAGGAGAATCAATCAACATACAACAAATAGAGAGAAGTTCATTCATATGCCCATTAGCTCCCTCTTGAACAAAGGTGCAATTGAGCAACAGACATGTTTGAGAATCTATCCTAGCCACAGGGATACAATTACGAACAATAAAAACTTAGTCTATGTCTTTAAAGGTCTACAGTTGAGAAAGGCAGAGAGATAGTGAACTAGTGAGATTTAAGTCTGATGAATGCTAAAAACAAATGGAAACAGAGTTCACTGAGAACATGACACAATAACTTGAAGACCTATCTAAATATACAAAAGATGGACAAAGTGAGATTTAAGTATAGGTAGAAACAAATCAGGTAGAAGTGAAAAAGAATGCCCCAGTGTCTTTTCTTGTCTACAGAACAAGAAAAGAACATAAGGAGATAAATAAGCGGCATGCACAGAAGCATATTGTGAGAGGGGAAATAATGAGAAAAGAAACTGGAGAAATAAGAAGGGAAGTATATATAATTTTTCCTGAAGTCAATAAAGCAGTATTACAAGGAGGATAAATTAAAGAAAAGAAAATACATGAATGTAGTGTATTCTATTAAAAGATTAGACTGGGCTAGACAATGATTTTGTTAGAAGTAAAGGGAAGGGGTACGCATATTTTTATATTGAAATCAACAGGAAGATAAATTAGTGACTGATTAAAATTGGAAAGGATTAAAGTTTGACTTTCCTCTTTCTGGGTTGAGTATTGGAAGAGGAGCAGAACTAATCATGGAGGTGTAGATACAAGATGGATGTTGAGCTCCGGTTGGAACCTGCTGAGTGTGAGATAGACAAGTTGAGAGATGTTAAATAAAATATGAGTTCAGAATGACACCTAGATATAAAATTTTTAAATGGGGGTTATTTTATTAGAAAAATACGTAGAATTACAAGGATACAGGGCCTCAGACAAAACTCTGAAGTCCAAAATACTTCAATCCTTAAATATGGAAGCATAAGGAATAGATATCTCCAAAGATTCACTAGGAAAATAGAAATAATAGAAGATAATTTTTCTATTATCCTATCATGAGATTAAATCTTATTAAATCTCCTATTATATTTATTAATGAAATATAATCTATTAGTTCACATATATATTATATATACCCACACACAGATACATACACACAGAAAGAAAGAGACATGGACTTTAAGAAATTGGTTCAAGTGATTTTAGAGGCTGGGAAATTTGAAATCTGCAGTACAGCCAGGATGCTGAAGATTCAGGTGTGAGTGGATGTTGCAATTCTCAGTTCAAAGGCTAGAAACTCAGACAGAATTTCTATATTGCAGTCTGGAGAGAGAATTTCCTTTCCTTTGGAAATATGACTCTCTGCTCTTAAGGCCTTGAATTAATTGGATGAGGCTCACACATATCATGGAGGATAATCTGCTTTACTTAAAGTCAACTAATTGTTAATGTCAACTGCACCTAAAATACGTATATATTTACAGCAACATCAAGGCTGATGTTTCATCAAAGAACCGGGCACTAATCTAGTGAAGTTGATATATAAAATTTAACTCTCACAAGGGCACACAATAATAGAAGAAGGAAACAAGATATCTTAATCCACAGAGACAAAGAATGAGTCCTTGAAAGAAAAAGTGTTCAATCTTGTGGAATACTTCTCAGAAGTCAAGTAGCTCAAGCATTAAAAAGCATCCTTTGAACTGACTTTTGCTACTGAACAATAGTAAGGGCTTAGAGAACCAGAATTAAAAGCCTGGTATAAAAGATGAGCATATTTGAGAGAGCTTATTTGGTAGTGCGAATGGCACCTGAGCAAATGACTGAGGATGGTTACAAAGAAGAAAATGTCAAGGATAGTCCATGGGGTTAGCCTTGGTCATTGGGGTGAACACTGTTAATTGAGCAGCAAATACACAAGATAGGTAGACGTGGGGAGATGGAGGTTAAACTTATTTGTTCTGTTAGAAATATATAAATTTTACCTACTTATGGGATATCTAGTAGGGATCAACCTATGTATTAGTCCATTCCCACACTGCTATAAAGACATACCTGAGACTGAGTAGTTCTGCAGGCTATAGAGGCTTCTGTTTCTGGGAAGGCCTCAGAAACTTACAGTCATGGTGGAAGGCAAAGGGTAAGCAAGTGCATCTTCACATGGCCAGTAGGAGAGGGCTGTGGAGAGGTGCTACACTGTTTTAAACAACCAGATCTCATGAGAACTCTATCATGGGAAGAGCAAGGGGGAAGTCCACCCCCATGACTCAGTCACCTCCCACTAGGCCCCTCCTCCAACACTGGGAATTACAATTTGCCATGAGATTTGGGTGGGGACACAGAGCCAAACGATATCAACCATCTTTTGGAATTTATGCATTTAGACAGAGATATTTGCTAGCATATAAAAGAGAAAGAAAAGGCTATTTTCTACAGACAACAAACATTCAGGAATCAATAAAGGAAAGGATGGAGGAAGATGATGAAAATCTTTCTTTTACTCTGTGTTGCCTTGCTGAGCTGGGAATTGACAAGCATTTAATATATTAAAACCCATATTATGGATGTGGTACACTACAAGAGCATATCTTGGCAATAGGATTAATGATCACAAAAAGGTGAACTCAGACTTCTGGCAGGGTCTACGTCATGTTTCACTTAACAATATGATGTAACCTAGCCCAGGGATTACCAGGTCTCCATGACAACGGGATGTAAAAGCCCTGGTTGCCCTAGAGACAAGGCTGCCTCAGCACAGATGGAACTTTCATGAACCTTAAAATAAAGCTTCCCCTTGCAAGAATAGCTTAAACTCCCTTTATTAAAGAAACACCTGGTGACTGACCCAGACTGAGTACAGAAATAAAAAGAAGGACAAGCTCCCAAGAATCTGAGAATAATCTCAAGACTGAGACTGTCTCCCTGAGATAGCTATTTGACCCCTGACTGTATTTGGCTAGTGTCACCGGCTTTTACCTGCTATTATTTTGTAAGATCACGCCAGAATAAACTACCTGAACATCAGCCAGTGTCTATGACTCATCTTTGAATCAAATTGGACCAAAGGAGAAAAATTGCTCTGGGAAAGCTGGTCTATTAGGTCCACCAGATACGCCAAAAGCCTCAATGAGGTTGTGAACCCAAAAGTACCTGAGACTGGTCTCAATCAATTTAGAAAGTTTATTTTGCTAAGATTAAGGACATGCCCATAACATAGCCTCAGGAGGTCCTGACAACATGCACCCAAGGTTGTCAGGGTACAGCTTGCTTTTATACATTTTAGGGAGACATAAGACATCAATCAATACATGTAAGATTGACATTTGGTTTGATCTGGAAGGGAAGGACAACTCAAAGCAGGGGCAGAGGTTATAATAAAGGGCTTGTGGAGACCAGGGTCTTGCCATGCAGATGAAGCCTCCAAGTAGCAAGCTTCAGAGATAATAGATGGTAAGTGTTTCTTATCCGAAGTAAGATCTGTATTGATGTCAATGCTAGTTGGCTTTTCCTGAATTCCAAAAGGGAGGGGGGCCTAGTGTGGTCTGACCCTCCCTTCCCATATTAGCCTGAACCACTTTTTCACTTTAACTTTGGAATACCAATGGCTGAGAGGAGGGGTCCATTCAGATGGTTAGGGGGGCCTTAGTATTTTATTTTTGGTAGAGAACAGAGGACATCAGCTTACAAATTGAGCCTCTGAGAAAGTAAACAACTCTCTCAAATTGTTTGTTAAAAGACAACTTTTTTTTCCTCCGATGACTAGATTCTAAAGAAGTCTTAACACTTTCAAGTAACTCGTGGTAGGTGGAATAATGCCCCTTCCCCAGATGTACATATCCAAATCCATGGAAACTGTCTTTAAATGACAAAATGAATTTTGTAGGTAAAATGAGTTTCCTTTGAGTTAGAAGATCACCCTGGATTGCTTGGGTAGGCTCAATGTTAATAATCTGATGGGACCCTAAAAGGAAAGCGGGAATGCAGAAGTTTTCATATGAGAAATGGAAGTATGGAAAAAGAGGCAGGAAAGATTCAAAGCATAAGCATTCAACTCACCATTGTCATGTTTGAAGATGAAAAAGAAGGGGGTGGGGCACAAGCCAAGGAATGGGAGTGGCCTCTGGAAGCTGGGAATAGTGGTCACCTGGAACAGCCATCAGGGAAAGGAGAACTTGAGTCTACAACTTACAGAAACTATATTCTACCAACAGTGTGAAGGAGCAAGTAAATAGATTCTCCCCTAAGATACATAAGAAAAGAATGCAGCTCTGTCAGTACTCTGCTTTTATGATACTATGTCAGAACTAGGAAATAATGTATGTTTCATTTTAAGCTGCTAAATTAGTGGTAATGTGTTATGGTAGCAATAGAAATAAATATACTTGCATTTAGCTTGTTTATGTGAACATATTATGATTACGATATACTAAATGGTATTCAGAAGAAAAATACTAATTAAAATATGAATGTCAACTGACACAAATTGGCAAACATCTTACTCCTATTTGGCTTACATTATGTGCAACAATGCAAAATGCACGCAATGCAAAACTTTCTAAGATTAATCAACATTTAATACTGATGTTATAGGAGAAATGTTATTAAATTGAAAGAATGCATAATTCTGTTTGTTCAGTTTTAAACAATAAACAAAACTGCAGTCTTGATAACAAAGATAGCACAATTTTTTATGTTGTAGAGTTTATCATGTCTAGCAAACTCTCACTAAAATGAAATAGTGAAGCCAATTCTATTTTCTACCAATAATAAGTTTTTGTTTTACCTTCAGGGTTCTTAAGCCAACTCACCCAAGTGTAGATTGAAATGAACTTTAGCTCCTTAGATTCTTAGACCTATGATACCAAAGTCATTTCCTATATATAATATGTTGGCCTGTTTTCTTTTCTTTTTTTTATACTTTATATTATTTATATCATACTTTTTCAAAATAGAGAATACTGCTTGCTTTTTATTAGGGAAATAAATCATTGCAAAGAAGAAGATGATGTGCAGAATATTTAGCTTATTTTGTCCATTTGTCTACAGTTACTGTGAAATTGAAGTGTGTGAAGACAAATTAGTGAAAGTTAGTCTCATCATAACATTAATAGAACAAGAAATGGCACCAAATGTTAATATTTAAGTCTCAATGTGTTTTCACTCCAGGCTATGAAGCCCACAAGATTTAGTTTTCACTTTTTTTTAAAATCCACTAAGAACTTTACAACAGTTAAGAAGAGTGTGCTATTCTCTAGTTTATGGAAACAATGTCCCTATTATTTCTACTATTTATAAATTCTATTTTTGAAACTTCTCCTTTTGACTCATTTCTTCTAGGCAGAAAAAAAATATATATCAAAATAATTCCATCTTTTTTTTAGTTTGTACAAATCAAGTCATGATAAATAATTTCATTAAAATGGTAAGTATTATCTGATATCACTAACAAAATATTAAATTAAATTCTGGCTTCCCAGAACAGGCGTCGAAATTTCATTTTTATGTTTGCTCATAGTTTTTCTAACACAACGAAACATAACCTAATTACATCTTTTGTTCAGAGTGGTTTATATGTAGTTTAGTGAATTATAATTGATATTTTGATCTGTTATGTTTTCTAAGGTTACGGTAAATATTTAGAGTGTGATGCCTCAAAGAATTTCCCATTAAGATGAAGTGGAAAGAGAAATAGATAAAAACACATTTGTATTCTCTGAAAATAGATAGTCACAATTTTAAGTTCTATTTTATTAGAAAAATAGGCATTGTGTAGTTGAGAATTTATCATGGTTTTAAATCCCAGGCAAAGGAAATTAAGTAAAGTAGACGAAAGAACACATTGGATTTTTTTCAGCAAAGTTACTGACTGATCTAGTCCCTGAGTCAATACTCTGATAACACCTAAGGAAACCATTACCGCAGGATTTATCACAGGACATTGAGATATGATGCTAAATGTCTGTCTGTCCCATGTGGCCTCCCTAGATCTCTAGTTTATGGTTGTATATTCTTTTAGTCTTTGGATTCTGATATTTAACATACATCTATTCTTATATTATGTTCTTAGTATATATTTGTATAAAACATAAGGCTTTACAAGAGATGTTTAATTACAATTAAACCTCTTTACATGCAGTAGCATAAGGCTATTCCAAACTAAGGGTTAGGGCCGAATTTGAACCGTAGGTTTAACAGTCTCCTGGAGATGCTTTGTGTCCCTGGAAATCATGAGCATGTTGTCACACAACCACACCTACAGATTATTGTCTGGGGTTCATAGATCTCTTTAGGTTGAGTGCTCTTTTTGTGGAATTCTGAGCATTCTACCAAGGATTTCTGGCCCAGTTTCTCATTCATGACAAAGAAAATAAAGGCCTGAACTCACTCTCTCTATACAAAAACCCAGATACTCAAAGAATATGGATAAACTCTTTGGTTTCACCTGCTCTAGCAGCTGCTCTACTGAGACAGGTATTCAGCAGTTGCCTTAGAGATGGAAGTTAGGAAGATGGGCATGACAGTGGGGCAGCCATCTTGCTGTAATCACCTCTCCCATTTCAATTTGTCAGCTCACTCTAATTATTTAAAAATGATATTCCACTCCTGCTTCAATGCCATTTTTTTTACAGTTTATAAAACCTACCCAAACCTATCTTAATTTAAAATGTGTGCTACTGTTTGCCACGTATTTTACCAATCTTATACTTTCCAGCGATACATTTAGGAGTGATTTGACTACTTATAACTAGAGAGTAAACTTCAAAGCCCTGTAAGTATGCTCTATTTTATAACCACCACCTCTGCATTTCAGATTTTCAAAGGAAGTTCAGAAGTTATGGAAGGAAATGGGAAAGGGGCTGCAATCAACACTATACTCATGAATTAGATGACGAATCCTTATGACATCCAGAAAGTCATGCTCTCCTGCAACAAATCTTGAGTTTGTAAGATTTGGGATTACAGGAGACTGTTAAACCTGTTAGTAATTCTTTGCCTATCCTAAATCAAGTTAGAAATTCTCCACTTTTGTCTGACCATCTGATATGGTTTAGATATTTTTCCTGCTCAAATCTCATGTTGAAAATTTGTTGAGGATTTTGCCATTAAAAGTAATGACAAAAACCGCAATTATTTTTGCACCAATAATACCCGATGTTGGAGGTACGGACTGGTGGGAAAGTGTTTTGGGTGATGGGGTGGATCGCTCATGGCTTGGTGCTGTCCTCAAGATAGTGAGTGCTTCTCATGATACCTGGTTGTTTAAAAGTATGTGGTCTATACCCAAACCTTACTCTCACTTCACCTTCTGCCATGAGTAAAAGCTCCCTGAGGCCTCTCCAGAAGCCAAACAGATGCCAGCATCATGATTGCTGTACAGCCTACAGAAATGTGAGCCCATTAAACCTCTTTTCTTTATAAATTACCCAGTCTCAAGTATTCCTTTATGGCAAGTCCAGCAGCCTAACACACTATTTAGCTAATCAGCAGAAGCTGCCTGCAACATTCTCCTATGCTTGAAAGTTCTTTGCTAGTTAAGCTACCTGAGCAGCTTACCCAGAGCCTCAGGTTCATGATGATCAAGGGTAGGCAAAGGAAAAAATAAGACATATAGGAGGGCTAGTTGTATTGTGTCCCAACCCAAATCTCATGTTGAACTGTAATCTCCAGTGTTGAAGGTGGATCCTGGTGGGAGATGATTACATCATGGGGCAGTGCCTCATGTTTCAACATCAACCGCCTTGGTGTTGTTGTGGCAAGAGTGAGTTATCACAACATCTGGTTGTTTAAAAGTGTGTAGCACCATCCTGCTCGCTCTACCCCCTACTCCATATATGTAATACATGCCTGCATCCCTTTCAACTTCTCCAGTGATTGTAAGTTTCCTGAGGCCTCCCCGGCCATGCTTCCTGTACAGCCTGCAGAAGCATGAGCCAATTAAACCTCTTTTCTATACAAATGACTCAGTCTCAGTTATTTCTCTCTAGCAGTGTGAGAACAGACTAATATAGAAAATTGATACTGAGAGTGGGGCATTGCTATAAAGATACCTGAAAATGTGAAAGCACCTTCGGAACTCGTTAATGGGCACAGGTTGAAACAGTTTGGAGGGCTCGGAAGAAGACAGAAAAGTGTGGGAAATTTGGAACTTCCTAAAGACTTGAATGGTTGTGACCAAAATACTGATAGTGAAACAGTGAATCCAGGTTGAAAAGGTCACAGATAGAAATGAAGAACTTATTAAAACTTGGAGTAAAAGTCACTCTTGTTATGCTTTAGCAAAAATAAAAAACCGGTGGCATTGTCACCTTGCTATAGGAAATCTGTGGAACTTTGAACTTGAAAGATATGATTTAGCGTATTTGGCAGCAGAAATCTCTAAGCAGCAAAAGATTCAAGATGTGGCCAGGCTGCTTGTAAAAGTCTATCTCATGGTCATGAGAAATTACCTGAAACTGGAACTCATATTTAAAAAGAAACCAGAATTTAAAAGTTTGAAAAATTTGCCTGGCCGTGTGATAGAAAAGAAAAACTAATTTTCAGGGGAGAAATTAAGCAGGCTGTAGAAATTTGCTTAAGTAAAGAGGGGCCAGTAGGCCAGGCACAGTGGCACGGTGGCTCACGCCTGTAATCTCAGCACTTTGGGAGGCCAAGGCAGGCGGATCACAAGGTCAGGAAATTGAAACCATCCCGGCTAACATGGTGAAACCCCGTCTCACTAAAAATACAAAAAACTAGCTGGGCATGGTGGCAGGCACCTATAGTCCCAGCTACTCAGGAGGCTGAGGCAGGAGAACGGCGTGAACCTGGGAAGCAGAGCTTGCAATGAGCCAAGATTGCACCACTGCACTCCAGCCTGGGCGACAGAGCAAGACTCTGTCTCAAAAAAAAAAAAAAAAGACGGGCCAGTTGCTAATAGACAAGAAAATGTGAAAAAGACCTGGGAGGCATTTCAAGACCTCTGCAGCAGTTCCTCCCATCACAGGCCTGGAGGCCTAGGAAGAAAGAATTGTGACTTGGGCCAGGTTCAAGGACCTGCTACTCTGTGCAGCCTCAAGACATGGCACTCTGCATTCTGGTTGCTCTATCTCCAGCCATGGCTAAAAGGGTACCAAGTACAGCTCAGGATGCTGCTTCAGAGGATGCAAGCAGTAAGCATTGGTGGCTTTCATTGGTGTTAAGCCTGCAGGTGCACAGAGTACAAGAGTTGAATTTGGGAGACTTCACTTAGATTTCAGAGAATGTATAGGAAATGTCTGGATGTCTAGACTTTATTTCTTTCTTGGAGATCCACTTATAGCTTATCTCTCAGCAGGCTAGCTATATTAGTTAATTCTCCCACTGCTGTAAATAAATGCCTGAGAAGTCTACAGGGACGGAGCCATCATGGAGAACCTCTACTAGGGCAGTGCAGAGGGGGAAATGTGGGTTGCAGACCCCATATAGAGTCTCCACAGGGGCACTGCCTGTTGGAGCTATGAGTAGAGGGCCACTGTTCTCCAAACCCCAGAATAGTAGATCCACTGGCAGCTTGCATCCTGCACCTGGAAAAGTCACAGGAACCTAACAGCAGTCCTTCAGAGCAGCTGCAGGGGCCAAACCCTGCAAACCACAGAGGCAGAGCTGCCCAAGCCCTTGGGAGCCCACTCATTGCATCAGTGTTCCCTGGATGTGAGACATGGAGTCAATGGAGATTATTTTTAAGCTGTAAGGTTTAGTGACTTCCATTCTGGGTTTTGGACTTGCTTGGGGCCTATAGCCCCTTCCTTTTGGCCAATTTCTTGCGTTTGGAAAGGGAATGTTTACCCAATGCCTATAGCCCCATTGTATCTTGGAAGTAACTAACTTGCTTTTTTTTATTTTATTTTATAGGCTCATAAGTGGAAGAGACTAACCTCTCAGTTGAGATTTTGGACTTTGGACTTTTGGATTAATAACGGAATGAGTTAAAACCTTGGAGGACTGTTGGGAAAGCATGATTGGATTTTGCAATGTGAGAAGGACATGAGATTTGGTAGGGGCCAGGGGCAGAATGATATGGTTTTTAGGTGTGTCTCCTCCCATATCTTATGTTGGATTATAATCTTCAGTGTTGGAGGTACAGTCTGGTGGGAAGTGATTGGATCATTGGTGTTGTTTCTCATGATTTTACACCATCCCCTTGGTGTTGTGGCAACAGTGAGTTTTTATGAGATATAATTGTTTAAAAGTATGTACTACCTCCTTTTGCTCTCTCTCTTTCCTGCTCCAGTCATGTTAGATGTGGATGCTTACCCTTTATCTTCTGCCACGATTGTAAGTTTCCTGAGGTTTCCCAAGCTATGCTTCCTGTACAGCCTGCAGAACTGTGAGCCAACTAAACCTCTTTTTTTTTTTTTATAAATTACCTAGTCTCAGTTATTTTTTATAGCAGTGCAAGAACAAACTAATACAGCTAGCCTATTGAGAGAGAAACTATAAATGGGTCTCCCAGAAAGAAATACTTGCTTCTGATGAAACAAAACTAGATAAAAAAATAGCAACAACATTAAATTAAAATCATAAGTGTGTTCAAGGCAATTAGAAATCTATTTTCTAAGAATTATTATTTATAATGAAGAGGAAGAGGGGTACAACATTTAATTAGTGATTTAGATCAGTGATCAGCAACACTTTTTTCTGTAAAAAGCCAGATAGCAAATACTTTAGTCTTTGCTGCCCATATGGTTTCTGTTGTGACCATTCACCTCTTAGGTAAATAATCACAGAAATACAGAAGTAAAAAGGCATGGCTACATTCCAATGAAACTATATTTACCTAAATAAATAGGTGGCCAGATTTAACCTCTGACCTGTAGATTATCAACCCTGATCTAGATTAAAGAGGAATGTACATATCAAAGCCATAAAAATCCTGAAAGAAAGCAAGACACAAGCATTTTGAAGAGCTGAACCAGAAAAATTTACATGCTAAGAAAAAGTATTTCAGAAATTAGGGTAAAGGCAAGCTCTAATATTGGAGGAAAATCTTGTCTTAAAGGCATTCATGTGTATGCAGATTGACTTTATTAGTAACAATGGTGTATTAGTCATGCTTCTCCAGAGAAACAGAACCAAAGATGTATGCGTGTGTGTGTGTGTGTGTGTGTGTGTGTATACATGGAGATTATATATAGTATATGTGAGGAGGAGATATAAGGAAGTTTATTATAGGAGTTGGCATATGTGATCATGGAGGCCAGGAAGTCCTATAATCTACCATCTGGAATCTGGAGAACGAGGAAAACTGGTGGTGTAATACAGCTTTAATTTGCAGTCTTGAGAACCAGGGGAGCCAGTCCAAGTCTGAAGAACTGAGAATCAGAGAACCAGGAGAGCAGGGGGAGGCACTTGAAAGAGTGAAGATGTGGCCAGCCCAAATTATGTTGGATTAGTGTATTATTTCAAGCTGAAAACATTGGAGAAATTGTAGTTTCAGAAAGGTAAGTTGAATTGTCTCTTCCTGCATGCAGCAGGTAATAAAGATTTCTCTGGTAAGAGTACCTTTTCCGTACTACAGTAAGAAAATAGCCCTTATCACCAGAGACTTGGAATCGAAGGCTGCAATGTACTGGAATAAGCACAGTTAATGAAGTAACCTTTATCTTCCACCTACTTAACCTCTGCCCACCCAAATATGTCTCCTAATGGCTCCCCTAGAAAATTTTACCACCCTAAACAGATTTCCTTTGTTATATCATTTCTTATCAAATGTATTGCTCTTTGTCTAAAATGTTATAAAAGCATCTTGCTATGGCAACCTCTTTGGATTTTACTCTCTTGTGAAGATCTACGTGTACATGTAAAACCAATAACATTTGTGTAATTTTCTCTTATTTATCTGCTTGGTGTCAATTTGGTCTCTAGATCCAGCTGAAGAGCCCACTAAAAATTGGGACTTGAAGTAATGTCTGGCTCCCCTACACACACTGCTGTAAGTCGTGGAGTTGGGACTTTCAAACGTAGTAGAAAATAGGTGTCTCAGCTCAACAAGAGAGAGAGAATGTCACCCTTCTATCCATCTGCTCAACAGATTGAATGATGCCTCCCTCTGACTCACATTGGTGAGAGCAGCTTTTCTTTATTGTTCACTGATTTAAATGCTAATTTCTTCCACAAAGACCCTCATGGACTCACTCAGAAATAATGTTTTACCAGGTATCTGGGCTACCTTAACCAAGTGATATATAAAATTAGCCATCACAAATGGAAATTTGAAAAGAATTGAACATCTTAAATTAAGAGATAAGAGAAATACAAGATAAAACGCCAATAATTCTGTGCCTAGCTAGTAATTCTTTGTTAGATAAAACACTATACAGTAATGCAATGCAAAGTTTAAAGTACTATTTTACCAGTATATGATTTGGGGAAATATGTTTATTAAAAATATACAGAAAAAAATTCTATATCTCTTTCCTTTGAGTTCTGTCTTGATAGTCTCCATACAACAATTAGAGATGTTGGAAACTGCAAATGAAACAATGTCAATGCTCCACTCAAAACCACCCATTTTCTTACCATTTCATTCAGAATAAAGTACAAATTTTAAGGTCTTCAAATTGGTTACTTGCTCTGGTCCTGAACTATCTCTCTGATCTCAACCTACCACCATCTTCACCTACCCTTTTCTGCTGGTGTCCAGCCTAGGCCAATGTTTCTCCTGTCTCACAGTCTTTGCACTTGTTCTGTCTCCCTGGATCACTATGTATCCAGGAAATGCATAGCTGATCTCTCCACTTTCCTTTGTTGTTTGTTTTTCTGTTTGTTTTTTGAGATGAAGTCTCTGTCACCCAGGCTGGAGTGCAGTGGCACAATCTCAGCTCACTGCAGCCTCCACCTCCTGGGTTCTAGCAATTCTCTTGCCTCAGCCTCCCAAGTAGCTAGGACTACATGTGTGTACCACCACTACAGGCTAATTTTTTATGTTTTTAATAGAGATGGGGTTTCACCATGTTGACCAGGCTGGTCTCAAACTCCTGACCTCAGGTGATCTGCCCGCCTCGGCCTCCCAAAGTGCTGGGATTGCAGGTGTGAGCCACCATGCACGGTGATCTCTCCACTTTCCTACAGTCTCTTCAAATATCACTCTACCAGGAGGAGTTAGTCAAACATCTGCAAAAAGGAATAAGCCTGACCTTTTTATTAGCACTTACATTGTGACACTGAACATCACTCCATGAGAGCAGAGATTTTTCTCCTTCTGTTTTTTGTTTTTGTTACAGAACTAGGAACATTGGATATGTTATTTTCCTTGGGCTGTCATAACAAAATACCATAAACTGGGTGGCTTAAACAAGATAAATTTATTTTCTCAAAATTCTAGAGGCCGGAAGTTCCAAATCAAGATATCAGAGGCCCAGTTTCTGGCAAGAGCTCTCTCTCTCTCTCTGGCTTGCAGATGTGAGCCTTCTAGCTGTGTCATGTGTGAGGGAGAGAGAAGTCAGGGAGACAGTTCTGATGTCTCTTACTATAAGGACACTAATCTATGAAATCAGAGCCCCACTTTTATGACCTCACTTAACCTTAACTAGTTTCTTAGAGGCTCCATCTCCAAATACGACCACACTCGGGGGTAGTGCTTCAAGATATGAATTTGTGTGAAGGCCACAAACATTCAGTTCAAAATAATAGAGATACTTTAAATGCACAGGGCTAGAAAAAAATTGAATTAAGTAATTATTGCTAATAAAACCATTAGAAAAAGAGGACACATATCTTAATGTGAATGCTAATCAAGACGTAGAGCTAAATGTTGCATATATTAGTTAGTAAAACCTTAGAGTTTTGAAATATGGAGTAGAAGAAAGACAAAAAAGCAGTTAAAAATTTCTTTGGAAAGTGAATGTTGAAAAAACATTTTAAATAGCTCATTTAATGTAGTGACTTTGAATATGATAGGTAGAGAAAAGAGAGGAGGACATAATATATCTTTATACATATATAATAACATATAAACATATATTTCATTACGAGCATTGGGAAAAAATTATATAATACTCAAAAAAAGGTACAAGAGAAATTACCAGTAAATATAAAGATTAAACAAGAAGAATAGTATGTTGATCAAATTGGCAATAATTGGAAACAATAACAGGAGAAAACAATATCATAAAGTAAATACATCTAAACTAGAATAAAGACAAAACAATGTTACATATGGTTTAATTCAGTGCTCATTAATAAATACCCCCCAAAATTAAAAATTATGCCAAATTAATTTTAAAAACACTCAGTTACACATTGTTTACAAGAAATCCAATAAAATGAAATGCTAAAGAAAAAACACAAATAAAGAATATTGCCAAGACAGATATTATAAGATGATAAAAGGTACAATAATTCACAAAGAAGGTACACATCTCATCATGTATGCACAAAACTATGAAGAAGCTGAATGCATGAACAGAAATAAACAGATGTAAAATGAACAGAAATAAACAGATGTAAAATGTTAATCAATTATAATTACAGTTAGATATTTTAATAAATTTCTTCAGAATTATATTAATAATAGTAATTTCTAAAGAAGATAATTGAGAAACTAACTGGATAATTAATCAGCTATAGTGAAACTGAACATGCAACTATATACAAAATTAATTCCAAAGCTAAATGTGCTTGTCCATGATCAAATAATCAGCATCTTTCAATTAAATTCACCATATAATTTTTCCAAAACAAATAATTTCCCAAATATTTACACTCATTCTTAAATATCAAACACCTACTTAATTAAAAGTCATGCAAAAGAAAAAAATTAAAAATTAAGATGTATTTTGTCAAGCTTCTCCAGAGAAAAAGCATCAATAGGAGACACACACACACACACACACGTGCACACACACATAAAGATGTTTATTATGAGAAAGATTATGAAGTTATGAAGGCTGAGAAGTCACCCATCTACCCCTCTGCAATCTAGAGGCCCAAGAATGCCAATTATGTAGGTCTAGTCCAAGACAAAATTCCTGAGAACCCAAAAAGTCAATGGTATAAATCTTAATTCAAAGGCAGGAGAAGACTGATGTCACAGTTCACCAGTCAGGAAGCAAAAGGGGATGAATTTCTCCTTTCTACACCTTTTCCTCTACTCAAGCCCTCAGCAGCTTGGATTATGTTAAGCCACATTGGGGAAGACATTCTCCTACACCAAATCCACTCATTTAAATGCTAATATTGCCTGGAAATACCCTCACACAAATAAACCCAGAAATAATGTTTAACCTGGACGTCTGTATTAGTCTGTTCTCACACTGCTATAAAGAAATACTTGAGACTGAGCAATTTATGAAGAAAAGAGGTTTAACTGGCTCATGGTTCTGCAGGCTGTACAGGGAGTATAGTGACTTCTGCTTCTGGGGAGGCCTCAGGAAGCTTTCAAACATGTCAGAAGGCAAAGAGGGAATGAGGCACTTCATATGGCTGAAACAGGAGAAAGAGCAAGAGAGGAGGTGCTACACACTTTTAAACAACCAGATCTCATGAGGACTCCCTCACTCACTGTCATGCAAACAGCACCAAGGAGATGTTGCTAGGCCATTCATGAAAACTCTGCCCTCATGACTGAACCACCTCCCACCAGGCCCCACCTTCCATATTGGGGATTGCAATTGAACATGAGATTTGAATGGGGACACAGATCCAAAGCATATCATTCTGCCTCTGGCTCCTCCCAAGTCTCATGTTCTTCTCACATTGCAAAATCGAATCATACCTTCCCAATAATCCCTCAAAGCCTTAACTTATTTCTAACATTAACTCAAAAGTCCAAAGTCCAAAGTCTCATCTGAGACAAGGCTAGTCCTTTCTGCCTATGAGCCTGTAAAATCAAAAATAAGTTTCTTCCAAGATATAAAGGGGTTATAGGCATTGGGTGAATGTTTCCATTCCAAAATGAAGAAATCTGTCAAAAGAAAGGAGCTACAGGCTCCAAGCAAGTCTGAAACCCAGAAGGGAAGTCATTAAACCTTAAAGCTCCAAAATAATCTCCTTTGACTTCATGTCTCACATCTGAGGAATACTGAGGAAAGGGGTGGGCTCCCAAGGGCTTGGGCAGCTCTGCCTCTGTGGTTCTGCAGGGGTCAGGCTCTGTAGCTGCTCTCGAGGGCTGCTGTTGAGTTCCTGTGACTTTTCCAGGTACAGGGTGCAAGCTGCCAGTGGATCTACCATTCTTTTGGGTTTGGAGAACAGTGGCCCTCTTCTCACAGCTCCACTAGGCAGTGCCCCCATGGGGACTCTGTATGGGGTCTGCAACCCCACATTTCCCCCTCTGCACTGCCCTAGTAGAGGTTCTCCATGAGGGTTCCACCCCTGCAGCAGGCTGCTGCCTGGACATCAGGGCTTTTTGATAAATCCTCTGAAATGCAAGTGGAGGCTCCCAATCCTCAACTTTTGCATTCTGTGCACCCAGATGCTTAACACCATGTGGAAGCCAACAAGGCTCACAAGCTGGCATCCTCTGAAGCAGTGGCCCAAGCTGTACCTGGGCTCATTTGAGTCATAGCTGGAGCTGGAATGACTGGGATGTGGGGAGCACTGTCTTGAAGCTGCTCAGGACAGCACATCCTCAGCCTGGCCCATGAAACTATTCTTCCCTCCTAAACCTCTGGGTCTGTGATGCGAGGGGTTATCATGCAGGTCTCTGAAATGCTTTCAAGGCCTATTTCCCAGTGTCTTTTGTATCAGCATTTGCCTTTCTTTTAATTATGCAAATTAATGCAGCCTGCTTCAAACCCTCCACCTGAAAATGGGCTTTTCTTTTCTATCACATGGCCAGGCTGCAAATTTTTCAAACTTTTACATTGTGCTTCCCTTTTAAACATAAGTTTCTGTTTCAGGTCATTTTTTTGTGCATCCATATGAGCTATGTTTTGCTGCTTAGAAATACCTTTCACCCCCTAAATCATCAATCTCAAGTTCAAAGTTTCACAGATCCCTAGAGCAGAGACACAATGCAACTAAGTTCTTTGCTAATGCATAACAAAAGTGACCTTTGCTCCAGTTCCCAGTAAGTTCTTCATCTCCATCTGAGACGTCATCAGTCTAGTCTTTATTGTCCGTATCACTATCAGTATTTCAGTCACAACAATTTAACCAGTCTCTACGGTGTTTCAAATTTTCTCTCATCTCCCTGTCTTCTCCTGAGCCCTTCACACTCTTCTAACCTCTGCCCATTACCTAGTTCCAAAGCTGCTTCCACAATTCAAGTAGTGTTATATGAATGCACTACTCCTCTGTACCAGTTTTCTGTGTTAGTCCATTCTCACTGATATTAAAAAAAAAATAGCTGAAACTGGGAAATTTATAAAGAAACAAATTTAAAGTGGTATGATTTGAATAAGATTATTCATCTATTACTGATTTGTGAAAGTTATACAGATAATTTCAATATAATAAAGGAGGCACCGTGCCTCATGCCTACAATCCCAGCACACTGGGAGGCCTAGGAGGATGGATCACTTGAGGTCCAGAGTTCAAGACCAGCCTGGTCAACATGATGAAACCTCATCTCTACTAAAAATACAAAAATTAGCCAGGTGTGGTAGCACATGCTTGTAATCCCAGCTACTTGGGAGGCTGAGGCAAGAGGATAGTTTGAAACCAGGAGGCAGAGGTTGCAGTTAGCTGAGATCAGGCCACTGCACTCCAGTCTGGATAACAGAGTCAGACTTTGTCTCAAAAAATAAATAAATAAATAAATAAATAAATAAATAAATAAATAATATAGAAAATATGCCAAACGTGAACTGAATGGATCTGCAATACCCATGAGGTACAGATCCCACAAACTCCTTCCATTCCAAAAAAGGAAAAGAAACTAAAATCCTCCCACATTTAGAATTTTCTCATTTAAACAAGGGACAATTATATGGCCTTGCTCATAAACTAAGCCGTAATGGAGAGAATTTAGGGTCTATTTTTCCAGACTCTAAAT
Source organism: Symphalangus syndactylus (assembly GCF_028878055.3). Taxonomy (NCBI): domain Eukaryota; kingdom Metazoa; phylum Chordata; class Mammalia; order Primates; family Hylobatidae; genus Symphalangus; species Symphalangus syndactylus. Next base: position 83,793,633 of record NC_072438.2, on the reverse strand, counting down.
TTATAAAATATAGAAGATATTCTTGCAAATTGCCATTTTATAATCCTCCTCATATTCTTGTCTTGAGCATTTATTCAAACCATGAAGTATCATCAAAATGCATAATTGTAAAATTGGAAACAAATGGCACTTTCCCTTTTGTGAAATTAAGTTCCATTTTTAAAGTATTATTTACTATTTTCTCAAATTTTGGCTTTTTGACATTAGCCGATTTTCTTGGGGGACAAGTGCTATGAATGGAAAGAAACTGTATAATTTCCAGATCAGGAGAGACATACTCTATCTTTTTTGGCAATAAAATTTGTAATTTTACTGTATTTAGAGAGTTTCAATAAAAGGGAAGCAAAAAGAGAAGATAATTTAAGGGGATTAATAATTTTTCAAATGCCAGAGGCCAAATTATAATCAAGTTTTTATACATTTAGTTAATTAATACTTGGAAACAGGCTTAATTTATGTGGAATTTAGAGCACTTTTAATAGGTTAGACGCATGTAATTTCCTCTAGTACCTATAATCATCTTGATGCATAATTTGCATGGATTAGGATGAAGATAAATGATCTGGAAAAGCAATACATTTCCAAAATTCTTGCTAAATGTTTCTGCCAATGTTCAAGTTTCTTGAAGAGCACTCGAGTTTCTTACTTCATTTTTAAGAGCCTTATATAATAATTTATCAATAAGACTAAGTATAATTAATGTTAATATATTAAATAGAAATAATCTACTTGTTATTTAGAGATGGCATTATAGACATAAAAATAAATTTCTTTGCAGAAAACCAGGTCCTATTGTATTCAACCATGGAAGAAAATAAAGCTCAGTTGCTGTGTTTAGAAAATATGCATTCGGTTGGTAGCATAAGATTTGTTCAACAACAATTAAAATGTGTGTTAAGCCAGTACGATCTCACTCATCATGAATGGCACTAAGCAATTCATGAGAGATTTACCTTGATGTTCCAATCACCTCCTACCAGGCCCCACCTCCAATGCTGGAAATCACATTTCAACATGAGATTTGGAGGGGACAAACATCCTAACCATATCAAGTATAAAGTATCATTAGTTTTAGAATGCCCTGGGAGAGTTATGCACTTGTAATGTTTGGACTGGTCTCCAGTTTTGGGGTCAGAAATGTTAGTTTATGTGTTGTCTAATTCAGAGACTACCTAGAGGAGTTATTCTTAATGGGTTGAGCTCTGGAAGGTTCCATCTGAGGAATAAATTACTCTCTAGTATATTCACCATAGTATTATATTCCTCACTGTAGGGAGTGAAATTCTCATCATATTCTGTGAAGTTTTTAATTCCTCTTTCTCTTTGGCATTTCAACAAAAACTAAGAAAGCCTTTAAGAAATGTCTAGCCTATTATTATGTTTCTATCTTAACCATAAAATTTTGTTGGTTTAAAACACTATTAAAATAATAGCTTTAATCCATTTTATACTTCTACACATTTTATTCCTTGCCCCAAATTTAACCATGGGCCCAATTTTTTGCTTCTTCTCAAAAGTTGGCCATTTATTTCTTCATCTAACAACTGGCATAGAATTAAACTGCTCTTCATTTGAACTCACAATTCTTCCTTTCTCAAAATATTCAGCCATACTACTCACTGTCTCCCTTACTTGCCAGGATTAAACTCTGATGCCACATTATGTTATGGCAATAAAAACTTCAAACTAAAATTTAACCTATTTTTCTGTTAGCTACTTCCTTTCAATCAGCAGAAGTGAGAGAGAAAAGTGACAAACAAGCAGTGCTCAGACAGAAATCTCCACATTCTCATCTTCTTTCTGCATGCCAAATTATGGAAAAGATTCAGTTTACCTTAGATGTTGGGACGGTAGTCTCTATGTCTCAAGAATTTAGCAAGATATTGATAAAATTTGAAGGAGGAAGCATCACAAGGATAGCAAAAAGGTTTTCAGGATAAGACCACGGTGCGGAGTGTCAAGGTGTCTTACCTGGCGTTCTGTAACTGAATGCTACTTCTCTTTTGTGTGGAGCCACCATTGCTTCCCTCTGCCCCGATCTGTGTTCAATCCAGAAAACTACTGTCTTCTGTCAAGATCATAAGCTGGCCGGGCGCAGTGGCTCACGCCTGTAATCCCAGCACTTTGGGAGGCCAAGGCAGGCGGATCACAAGGTCAGGAGATCGAGATCATCTTGGCTAACACGGTGAAACCCCGTCTCTACTAAAAACACAACAAATTAGCCGGGCACAGTGGCGGGCGCCTGCAATCCCAGCTACTCAGGAAGCTGAGGCAGGAGAATGGCGGGAACCCGGGGCGCAGAGCTTGCAGTGAGCCGAAATAGCGCCACTGCAGTCCCGCCTGGGAGAAAGAGCGAGACTCCATCTCAAAAAAAAAAAAAAAAAATCACAAACTGAGCTGGTCTGTCTGTCTAGCTCCTCTGTTACCTCTCTTTTGCCATGAATATTTTATTTACAAGATTCCATCAGCAGAATGGATGCTTTGTTTTCTTTTCTTTTTTTTTTTTTTTTTTGAGACGGAGTCTCTCTCTGTCGCCCAGGCTGGAGTGAGTGCAGTGGCGCAATCTCGGCTCACAGCAAGCTCCGCCTCCCGGGTTCCCGCCATTCTCCTGCCTCAGCCTCTCAGAGTAGCTGGGACTACAGGCGCCCGCCACCACGCCCGGCTAATTTTTTTGTATTTTTAGTAGAGACGGGGTTTCACCATGGTCTGGATCTCCTGACCTCGTGATCTGCCCGCCTCGGCCTCCCAAAGTGCTGGGATTACAAGCGTGAGCCACCGCGCCTGGCCTGCTTTGTTTTCTTTTATAGGCTAGATCAAGCTCACATAGATATCTTACATTCTGGGAGGTGAGTTTCAATGCTGCTCAGTTTGCATTATGTTATTATGGTTCTGATCCATAAAAATAGGTTTTTATAAAAAAGGAAATTGTATACAAAGGATGCTTGAAATTGTATGGGTTCTCAAACACATGTATTCATCTCCATTCAAAACGACTAGTTAGGAACTAAGGGCAGGTAAGTGAGATACGCCTTACTCTTTTGTCCCTGTCCTCGGTCACACAAAGCCATCCTGTCCCCAGTAGCCTCTCTGAGTGAGAATTACTTCTCTCACACTGATTAAGCAAGGTTTAGACCCATGAGGCTCTCCCAATAAAGACCCAGAATAATGAATGCAGAATATACAGAATTGTATTTAATGCTCTATCACATATGAGACATTTGAGTATTTGGAAATATTAGCTGGGCCTTATGAAACTGCTGCTTTTGTAGGTCAAAATTGCCCAAATATTAATAATTTCATACAGTTTAAATTAATAAATCAAAAATGAAATCACTCTTTAGAGTAAGTCTACATGGAAAAACTTGAGGGTTGAGGAATCGTTTTTATTCAGAATCCTAATACAGCAAGAAACTTTAAACTTACACACACACACACACACGTATACACACAAATACATACATGTATATATAATTTTTGCTTTAATATACGTTCAATTCTACTTTTACTTTTGAAGACACCTTTAATTTATAGATAAATGTTTCTTTCATATAAAAAAGTTTAGAGTGCTATGATTTTACCAAACCAAAGATTCTATTGCTTGTAAAAAGGTACTTTAATGTCTGCATTAAAAATAAAAAGAAAAATCATTATTTTTTGTACTACAGAATGAGAGCATTGATAATGCAGTATTTCTTGGAATATGGCTCCTGCATTTTCCCTGGACTTTGTTTCAAGACACTTACTCACATATTCACATTTTTAAAATTTGGTTTACTTCCTTGATCTTTTCAGAAGGGAAACTTATGTGTATTTATATAGTTAAAATATAGACAAATTAATTTAAAAACCAGTAAATATGTCTTTTTAAAAAGCACAGATCACAGCTCAAGAAGAAATGTAACTTTTGAGTTGGTAAAAAGACATTACATTCTTTTTTTTTGGGGGGTGGGGGGGACAGAGTCTTGCTCTTGTTGCCAGGCTGGAGTGCAATGGCATGATCTCAGCTCACTGCAACCTCCGCCCCCCGAGTTCAAGCGATTCTCCTACCTCAGCCTCCCGAGTAGCTGGGATTACAGGCACCTGCCACCACGCCCGGCTAATTTTTTCTATTTTTTGTAGGGACTGTTTTTTGCCATGTTGGCATGGCTGGTCTCGAACTCCTGACCTCATGACCCACCTGCCTTGGCCTCCCAAAGTGCTCAGATTTCAAGGTTGAGCCACCGCACACAGCCAGAAGACATTCTAAAAAGTAGGTACATTTAAATAAAAATTAAAGGTTAAGACAATACTGGTTCAAGATGATGCTAACTTGAGTAATCAAGTGAATATATTCATCATAATCCTTGGAACACATGCTGTGATGAAACTAAATTGACAAATAAATGTAAATGCTGAAATGAAAATAACAAAATCATTTAGCTGAAAAAAGTAAAAGGATGATTTTTAGAGCTGTAATATCAGGATAGAATTTAGTAAAGTTAAATTTTAATGAAATATTTGAAAAAATGTATCATCTGCATTCTGTATGTATTATTATAAAGTGAATACAGGGAGAGTTTTTCTGTTCAATTCTTTTGTACAAGAATATGTGTGTATATATCTTCTACTTGTAATTTTATACAGACACACACACACATAAAATTATTGCAAATTGTAGCTAATTAAAATACTTATATAAAACTTTGGAGATTAAGTTGTTCCTGTACTGCCCAATCCTCCTATTCTAATTAATAAGGCAAATAATGAAATATATTTCTACTGTTCTTCTCCAATATTGTATAGGGTCAAAAAACCAAGAGGTGAAGGCCACGATAAAAACATCAATTTTCTAATGAAAAAATCACATATTAGGAAAGCATTTATATAGCAATGTAACTTAAAGAATTATAAATAATCATAAAACAGAATATCTATTCAATTGAATGTATGGGATGGATGGAAGGGGGATCATTCTTAGAGAAAACAAAACACAACAAAATCACTCCTGCAAAGAAAATGTTTAAATGTATTCAATAGTAGTTGTTACGTTACTAGTATTGGTATTGTTGTCTTAGTATTATTTATTAATTTTGGAGCTATTTTGTCAGAATTGCTTTATTAAAAAATACAATTGTTAAAAAAAGAGAAAGCAGTTGCTATTATTATAAAATATTAGGCATAAATACCAAAAATGGAAAAACATAATTAAAAATATCACTGTGAATTATGCCTTTAAATAAAATTTTTAAAATTATTAAATTATCTTTTTTAGGTCTGCCTACTGAAATGTCTCCAGAATCATGTCTCTTCAGATGGGACAAATATAATTTGCAATGTTTGTACCTACTGAAACCTCAGGTAATCTCTAAGTGAAGGAGTCTGGGAGGTTAAAAGATTGTTTTTGCACCCGGAATTACCAGAAGTTAGAGAGGAACTGTCTTGTAGGGAGATTGGAACTAGGTAACTCCTATTATGCCTTGTAATTCCATGACATTTTTATGTAAATAAAATTGTCTTTGGTGGAGGAGATATCATCCTAGTAATTAAAGAAGATTGTGTTCAAAAGTGTTGTACACTTGTTGAGGCACCTGTTTATTGCAGAACTATCACTATTATGAATGCAGAACGACTAAGAGTTTGAGGATGAATGCAATCAGGAAACCATGAGTAGGCATAAAATATTAGTATTACATGTTTGAGACTGAAGTGGGAACTGAGTTATGATAATAATGATAACTGAGACCCATGTTCCAGCTAAGTAAGTCCAAAGCCCTGTGGCATTTATGAAACACACCCAGGTATCAAGATTCTGTGTCTGCATTTTCCTTACGCGTTGCTGACCTGTTTATTACAAAGTTCTTCTACAGAAAGAGATATGAAACCACTGGATTTCCAGTCACAGCTACCAGTTTGTATCCTGGGTTTAGAAGCTATTATTGAGGTTCTAAAGGTCTGTTTCTACTTATCTACTTCCATGAATTATCAGCAAGATACAGCTTCTCAACTAAGAACCTATAACGTTCAGTTTTAACTTTCACTCTTAGAGATAGTATGCCTGGGTGGCTACCTATCTTAACCCCCAAAATTTGCAAAATTCAACTCAGTGTTGTGTGTGTGTGTGTGTGTGTGTGTGTGTGTGTGTGTGTTCACTTGACTGATTTCACAGAAACGTGATGAGGGATTGTACGTAAACATACACACACACACACAATATATTGAGGGTTTACAATGAGAAGGTCTTAAGAACGGTTGTCACTTTTTTGACTTCCGCTTTGTCTTTTTACTTAAGAATCAATATCTTGTTCTGTGGGGTGGCTCTTCAAGGTGGGTGGGGCAGGAAGCAAGAATAGCTTCTCTCTTCTGAGAGTCTTGAAGGGGAAATGGTGAGCATTTGGTTGAATAATGATGCACATTATTTCTTCATTGTCTTCACATCTATATACATTTATATATTTAACCTGTTTTTCAATAACATAAAAATGGCAACTGCCTTTGGTAAAATATTAAACAAGTAAAAAGTATGGAAACAAGTCTGCTGGTTGATAAATATGCTTTATCCAGTTTTGAGAATATGCCCTGACATGCTATGTGTGTGTGTTTGTGTGTGTGTGTGTGTGTGTGTGTAGGTATGTATACCATATTTAAGAAGTGTAATTTTAAAAATAATTTATTTAGCCCAGTGTTTCTTCAACTCTATTCTGTGACTATACCATTTCTTTTGTTCCCACATGAAAATCCCAGCAAACAGCATAAGTTCATGAATTATTCTTATAGGAATATTATGTCATAAACACAATGACCAAATGCGGTTAGTTACAGGTCATCAGTTCAAAAGTATTACCTTTTGAACATCCCCTAACTTCTCACCCATGTTTATAGCAGGGGTTTGCTATTGTAAAGGTAAGTATAAATTAAAAATAAGAGGCTTAACTATGTTGAAAAGGGAAGAGACTCCGTTCCTTCCTAATATTAGAACATTTACCTTAAGAAACCTATAATTTTAATATTTTTCTCTAACTCTTTGAAATTACAAGATTTTTCTCTAACTCTTTGAAATGTATGTATATCTTTTTACAAGCTAAATAAGCTTATCATCAGCTTTATAATGCAGGAATATCTTTCTCAATGACCTAGGAACCATCTCTTTGAAAGAAAATCATCAAAGAAAATAATGGTCTGATCCCAGTTTCTGAGGGAAGGCAGGAGTCTAACTTACACATCCCACTCCAAAGTTATGGGAACTTTGCTGTTCATTTGGATAAAGCCATTTAGGTAACAAATGGTCACTCCAATTCCAGGTGAATTTAGGATGAACTGTGTGTGACAAATAGTGCCATCAAGTCCTTATGACATATATGTACTTTGTGGTATCTGCATGGATGTACCAATGGGTAAGATTTTGCCCTGCCTTTGCAATCTCTTAACAGGCCGCCCCTGATGGTCATTCTTGCTTAATGTTTATTCAATAAGAAAACAATTTTCTATCTTTGTGTATACGTTTTCCAAATGGGCAGAGAATTTTGTTTTTAATTAATTTATCCAACAATATACACTGGCCCTTTGTACTGGGGAGAGTAGAGGAAAGATAATTTCTCCCTATACCCTAGCAGATCTGTTTATCACTGAGCTTGTGAACTGCAAGACAAGGGTAATAGAGCAATAAGATAGATAAAAAGCTAGCACCTGGTGGGTCTAACAGCAAGATGTCTTCAGCTTGTCTAGTCTTGGTCAATAGTCAATGCTGACTTCTTCTCTCGAGTGGGAGCTTTCAGTAATATTTGCCACAGGTTATGCCTGTGGCCTCAGTCATTGTTCCATCCTTGTTTTAATTTATATTAGGTGTGTACTGTGTTCCTCACAGAATTCTAAGCACAGGGAACAAAACAATGAATGAAACAGACATAACCCTACATTAATGTAGCTCATATTCTAATGTTAGATGCTAATGTGGGCTAAGACAAAAAAAATAATAATGAGAGGAGAGAAATATGGTGAGTAGTAGAATATGGCAATTCTAGTTTAGGCAGCTAGCTGTCAACCTCAGTGTGGGTAAAGATAGTACTCTACTTCCTACATTCCATGAGATTGCTTTTAATCATCCCCTTTTATTTAAAGTAATTTCAATAGATTTCTAGTGTTAGAAGTGTTCAATCACTAAGACAGATGTAAATCACCTTGGTCATACTAAAAGCAGATGCAATGGAAGGGCAAGAAAGGCAGAAACTGGATGTTTCCTCTCATTCATGTTGCACTAAAGCAATTAGGAAAGAAAGTTAATACATATGTGTTCAATGTTTTACATACATTGAGAAAGAATAAGGTCTTAGAGGTACCCTTGTTATTCTACTGGGCTCCTATAACAAAATCCCATGGACTGGGTGGCTTATAACAACAGAAATTTATTTCTTACAATTTTGGAGCCTAGGAAGTTAATATCTAGGCACCAGCAGATTTGGTGTCTAGTGTGGGCCTGCTTTCTGGTTCAGGGACGACTATCTTCTTTCTGCATCTTCACATGACAGAAAGGACAAGGGAGCTCTCTCAGTTCCATTTATAAAAGCAATCCTGTTCTTGAGGGATTGATGAGTCCTACTACAAGAAGGATGCCAAAGAACACAGCTGTTCTATGTTGTTAATCCACTGCATAATTTGTAGGTGTCAAGATTACCAAGACACTTAAACACAGACATTGAATGGAGCAGCACTCAACTTACACGGAGAAGAGGAGACAGCAAAATCAGCTTCAATAGTAAGTACAAGTCCCCCATGGCTAGCCAGTCTGGTACTGCAACCAATGCAGAGAGATAGTCTGAACTACCCTTCTTGTGCTGTCTCGATATATGGGAAAAAAACTCTGACCCCTTTCCCTCTCCATTAGGAACATAGTGGTGGAGTTCCCTAGGTGTCCTATGATGCACACAGAAGTGGAACAAAGAAATACACATCAAACCCAATATAGGAAGAAATGTTTCCAAATAAGGAGATACGCTCAGCAAAGACTCTGAGGGCTCATATCTCCATGTTAAAAATGTTTCAGGCTCATGTCACATCCTTAAGCAACCATACAAGGATTGACAGGCTGTGGATGAATGCCCTTTCCAACAACTATGGGTTAGAACTTTGATGGGGACCCAATTCAGCCCACAACAGGTGGTGAGAAATATTACAGATATAATAATTCACAATTATTGCTTGTCTCTACAGTATGACATGCTTCTCTTTATGTTGAGTATACTGCTAGTTAACTTTCACCTTGGCCATGAGATTTTATTGTGCAGTGGAGTGTGCACAGATGAAATATGCTACATGACAAATCATAATCTTTTAATGCACTCATGTGTTTTGCCTCTGTCTCTTGAAATTCTGCCCTCTGCCATGCATACCACATGTCATCTATCAGGGTTGCTCCTTCAGCATGCATTCTGGAAAGAAAAGGCTTGTGAAGAATAGCAGTGCTAGCAGAACTCAGCAAAACAACATCTAATCTGCAGCCATTGTTTAATGTGATTGATAAATACATACTTGTTTCTGTCAGTCTTAAAGTATGGGTGTGTTTGCTTCCACGGTCAGAGTTGCCTAATAGTGAGATGTATGCAAAAATGGGGAGCTGCCACAGCAAACACCTAAAATATATCGCATAAGCTGTGGTTCTTGGTACAAATTGGCAAGAAAAGGCTATTCAGTTTTTTAAGATGTCAACTCATATTATGTATCACAAAAACTTTGTGTATGACTAAAACCTATAATAATTTGAAAGGCAGAAGCTGTCAAATAAATTTGTGGCTTTGGATAATGAGATTTTACTCAAAATAGAATATTGGTAGCATTAGTTGATTATTATTAGCTGCCTTTGATAAATATTATAAAAATTAGTTTAACTCAGAAAGAAAGGAATTTTTGTAATCTAGGTTAAAAAGAAATTGAGAGGATGTAGACAATTAGGACTAGAAGGACAGATTTGAATACACACTTCTTGTCAATTCTAGGCAGTAAAAGATTTTTAAGAAATCAAGGATGTGATCATTACATCCTTTATTAAAATACCTGATTGGATTAATGTTGCACTTTGAAATTCTCTTCAATCAAACACAATGGCTCTAGGAAAAAAACAGCAAAGATATTATCTCATGGGCTTTTGAGAAGCTAAAGATATCTCTAATCATATAGAGAGAAGCACGTGGCTATAAGCAATTGGAGCTAATTGTATTCAACTAGAAAAAAAATTGTTACTGGGTTTTATTGCCTAAAGTAGCTGAAAATTAGCTGGGTGTCACAGCATGCACTTGTAGTCCCAGCTACTCGGGTGGCTGATGTGGGAGGATCACTTGAACCTGGGAAGTGGAGATTGCAGCGAGGCTACATCACATCCCTGCACTCCAGCCTTGGTGACAGAGTAAGAATCTCACTCAAAAAAAAAAAAAAAAAAGAAATATTGTAACTATTCAAGATTTAAAAAATGGCCCTCAAACCCTCAAATAACTAGGTACAGGAAGCATGTTTAGAGAAATGTATTCTTCCTTTCTCCTTAAATATACCCAAGGAGACTGATAAAAAATAAATCACTCTATACAGGACCGAGTTAGGAGCCATGGAGACCAATGCTCCTGGGAGCTTCTTCTAGGATGAACCAGAATCTATGCAAAGACTATTTCATTCATCAAGAATATAACACTCAAATAGAGGCCCCAGACTTAATAAATACACTTGTCCTGAAGGAGGGCACCTTGTTCTTTCAGGATGTTGCCTTTCAACTGGTATTTCAGCTCTGCCTTTAGAAGGTTGTTCAAACATTCTGTGAGGGCACCTGTCTCTGGATGTATTAGTCAGGGTTCTCTGAAGTTGAGAGGTGAAGCTGGCTGGGCTTCTGGGTCAGGTGGGGACGTGGATAACTTTTCTGTCTGGCTAAAGGATTGTAAACACACCAATCAGCGCTCTGTGTCTAGCTAAAGGTTTGTAAATGCACCAATCAGCACTCTGTAAAAACGCACCAATCGGCACTCTGTGTCTAGCTAAAGGTTTGTAAATGCACCAATCAGCACTCTGTAAAAACGCAACAATCAGCGGTCTGTGTCTAGCTAAAGGTTTGTAAACACATCAATCAGCACTCTCTAAAAACGGAATAATCAGCACTCTGTAAATTGGACCAATCAGCAGGATGTGGGCAGGGCCAAATAAGGGAATAAAAGCTGGCCACCTGAGCCAGCAGCAGCAACCCACTGGGGTCTCCTTCCATGCTGTGGAAGCTTTGTTCTTTCACTGTTCACAATAAATCTTGCTGCTGCTCACTCTTTGGGTCCGCACTAACTTTATGAGCTGTAGCACTCACTGCGAAGGTCTGTGGCTTCACTCCTGAAGTCAGCGAGACCACGAACCCACCCATCTCTGGACATGCCACCTTTGAGAGTTGTAACACTCACTGTGAAGGTCTGTGGCTTCACTCCTGAAGTCAGTGAGACGACAAACCCACCTGGAGGGAAAAACAACTCCGGACGCACCACCTTTAAGAGCTGTAACACTCACTGTGAAGGTCTGGGGCTTCGCTCCTCAAGTCAAGTGAGACTACGAAACCCACCAGAAGGAAGAAACTCTGGACACATCTGAACATCTGGAGGAGCAAACTCCGGACACACCATCTTTAAGAACTGTAACACTCACCGTGAGGGTCCGTGGCTTCATTCTGGAAGTCGGCAAGACCAAGAACCCACTGGAAGGAACCAATTCAGGACACATGAAGGGATTATCACCAAGGGATGAGTACCATCGGACCCCTTTTGCTTGCTATTCTGTCCTATTTCTCCTTAGAACTCAGGGGCTAAATACCGGGCACCTGTTGGCCAGTTAAAAGCAACTAGCGTGGCTGCCAGGCTTTTGCCGACTATGGATCCCTGGATACAACGAGATGGCCAGACCACTCTACACTCTAATCATGGAGACCCAGAGGGCAAATACTCATCTAGTAGAATGGGAACCAGGGGTAGAAAGAGCCTTCAAAACCTTAAAGCAGGCCGTAGTACAAGCCCCAGCTTTAAGCCTTCCCAGACTCAATTAAACCTTTTACTTTATAAATTACCCAGTCTTAAGTATGTTTTTATTAGCAGTGTGAGAATGGACTCATACACAAGATGAATTTAGAGCATATAAAAGCCAACTAATATCTGAAACAATAAGTGTCCAATATTCCAGTATAGCTTGAAGAACTGTCAAATGTGTGGCAAAGGGAGAGGCCAAAGAGAGGGCAGGCATTTTAGAATGTGTCCCAAGCAATCCTGCTACAATCCCACCACTCATGCCTGGACAATTTAGAATGTTTTTAGTAGTTTACTTCGTAGAGGGTAACAATGTTTCTTACCAAGTGACCCTCGCTGTTACTGCCAACATGAATGATATTCAAATGTTACACTCAAATGGGCTCATAGAACATTTAACCCAGTTGTATCTACTATCTTGCCTTATAGGAGAAATCATTAAATTATGTATTTTATATTTCTATTATATAAACAGATATACTAAGCTAGTGCTGCCCAGCTAAAATGTTTTTACAATGAACAAGATAACCCTCCCTTAATAGATGCAGAACTGTTCCTTTGGCTATGCTAATAGCCGTTTGTCACAAATTGATTGAGACAATACAGATAAGATCTGATTCAGTGGTTAAGACTGAAATAACCATAAAATTGCAAAGTCAGTTCAATTAATTTAACAGTCCTAATGACTAAATCGGATTGCATTAATGTACCTAGGTTGGGGATGACCTAAGTCAAAGCAGTTGGCTATTACTTTTGTTTAGAGATGAAGATTAATCAGTTGTGGAAGATCCTCATATAAACAGTCCTATTCAGCTAGTTGGAATTGAATCTGTTACTCCACAAAATTAAATGTAGTCTTTTCTCTGATTTAGAAAGTTGAATAGTGGTGTGACAACAATGCAGATTTTCAGAAATCAAAATATTATATTATTTTTATGGGTATTAGGAAATAATTCAGAAAAATTTGATTATATAAAAAGGTTCTCAAAGTGTCTATTTTCTGGAAATCAGATAGTAATACAGATTTTTTTCCTTCTGTTTTCAATCAGCTGCTCTCAGTATTGTAATAAAAATCAATCAGTAATGATAATTATTTATACAAATAGAACTCTTCACTCTGTGACCATTAAAATGATTATTGACTTGTCAAACTACAGCCCATGCTACCATTGGTGACATTGAGGGATTGACTAAGTAAAACTCAGTTAAGTGAAACTTAATTGGAAATATGTATTTTTATTATATTTTACCAATATTTTGAATGGATAATGATAAAGCCTTCTGACCCAACCAGAATTAAACTATAACAGTTGTGATATCTCAATCCCAACCCATGTCGAATGAGCCCAGCACTTAGAACATCTGTTCTGCAATAAAAGAAGGCTAATTACTGCAATCTCAATGACAGTCGGGTAGAACTGCCAGATTCCAACAGAGAGAAAGAAAAAGCAAGTTGGAAGAATTTAGCATTCCCTAAAGTAAAAGCATTTTTTTCTAAGACAAAAAATAATTTTACAGTAAACTATTTTATAATTTTCAGGCGTTTAAACATACTTGAATCTATATGCTCTAAATATACATATATATATGTGTATATGAATAGATAAATATATAAACTGACTTTATGGATTCCTCAAAGTAGAATCAGAAGGCTGGGTCACAGCTGGGTCACAAGCACCACTGGGAATCTTATGCACCATTTTCAAAGGAAATAAAATATACATTCAGAAAATAGTTTTAAGGCATTCCTTATTCTGACATTCTCATGCTCATCCATGTAAGATTAAAATACCTGTTTTAGAATGCAGGTTTTACTTGTGTGTGTGTGTGTGTGTGTGTGTGGGTGGGGTCATGTTAGGAAACAAGAAAAATGATGAGTAAAAAGGAGCATAATATCTATAATTAAAATTAATTATATTACAATGCATGGCCCCTTGATTCTGAACTTCCTATCATTGTGCTGTATACATTATACTGTTTATTTCCTCCAGGCTTTCCTCTAAAGTTCTTCTTTGTGAATACCTGCCATTCTTAATTTTTATTATCACTCATCAGTTTCTACAAAAAGATGCCCCTCAACCTTTTCTCTCTAAAAACTAATTGTAGTCATTTACATCTTTTATCCCATGCATACATGACTAAAATTTAGCACTTGCCATTCTCTATTGTAATTAAATTTAATAATTACTTCCCTCCCACCCAGTTGACTGTAATCTTTTCTTAGCAGAAACTGGGTGCTATTCTATTTTGTAAACCTGCCACCTAATAGAAAACTGTGCACTCAACATATGTTGACTAAATAGAAAACTTCAATGGAGAGGATTCCTGGTGTGGTGAAAAGAGTATAGAAGCTTTGGTGTTAGAGCATTCTGGGTTAAAATGTCAACTCTATTGGTTCACAGTTCTGTGGCATTATGTAAGGAAGGTAATATTTCCCTGTCACAAGTATTAACTCACTTGGAAAACTGGGCTAATGTTGAACATAACTTTATGAGATTGGTTTTCATAATAACAATAAAGTATTTTAATGTAACAAATGTGGAGAAATTAAATAAATATTATTTTTCTCTCTTCCCATTACTAGGGTCAATCAGTTTACTGAAATTAAAAAGGGAAAACTTTAAAGGGAGATCTGACCTTTTAAAAATTAATTGTTCAAAGTCAGTAACCAGTATCTATTTGTAGTTGCCTTAATTTGTGGTTATTTAATCACTGCTTTGGACTCTGGTAAGAGTGCAGTTATACTTCTTATTTATAACACAACTACATAAAAATTATAGTTTGTAGTGAAATTATACTTTTCAGTAAAAAAGTGAAATTATTTTAAAGCTTCTAGTTTTAAGAGATTTACTTTAAAATGCCCTTAAATTTATGAGTATTTTTAGAAGTGTAGGCTTTGTTGATGTATATATTAATTCAAGACACTCTTTAAGAAATCAGAATAATTTACAAAAACAGTAGTATAAATATAATGAGAGAAAGTAAAAGCAAACTTTGAAACTGAATTTGGTAAGAAGTGATCAAGAATATATAATTTTAGTCACAACATTTTTGCAATACTTTTTAAAGCTTGAGGCAATACAGAACTTTGGTCTAGCACATAATATGGCTGTTTATAAATAATTTTCCTCACTGTTGGGTGCCAATAGACTCATGGCCACTCAGCCAAAAAATTTCAAAATTACTACCTTACGTGATCATTTTTGTCATTTAGGTTTTCAGAGAACCTGCAGTAAGTACAAATGCTATTTTGACAAAAATGTGTGTTTGTCAGAAGCCACCATCTTAAAATTTGGAAATCAGAGTTTCTGAGTTTTTTTATTTTATTTTAATTTCAAAAGTAGATCGTTATTATTCTAGATGATTAAAAATGTTTACAGTATAAAGTTTCTTAAAAATTACTCTGCATAAGTTTCGGAAAAGTAGTTTTCTTTTTCTGTAGTTTTACAGAAAGCAAATTCACTCATAAGGATATATTTTTGTTAAACATAGAGATAATAATATGAACCAACAATTCACTCCTAGATATCTACCCAAGAGAAATAAAAACATTTATTTACACAGAACTTACACACAATTGCTCATAGCAGCATTATTTGTAATTGTCAAGAAATAGAAATAGCCCAACTATCCACCAATTGATGATGAATAAAGAAATAAAATGTAATGTTTTCACACAGTAGGTTACTATTTAGCAATAAAAATGAGTGAAGGATGTATACCTGCTACAACTATGAGGTATGTGAAAGGAGGCAGTCACTGAAGACAACATACCGTATGATCCTATTTGTATAAAATTACTAGAATTGACAAATCTACAGAAGCAGAATTTAAAGGCATGATTTTCAGGAGTTGAAGGAGTGACGTGGGGGAAGGACATGATTATTAATCAGCATAAAATTCATTTTTGGGATGACAAAAATGTTCTGAATTAGAATGAATTAATGATTGAACAACTCTAAAAATATACAAAAAATCGTTGAATTGTATACTCAAAACAGGTGAATTTTATCTTATAAAAATTATATTTCAATAAATCTTTTAAAATATATGTTAAATGTATATATATGTCTTTCAAAGGTTAAAGCAACTTGTACTATGTAGTATAATTATTTTATATTTTAATAAAAAACACAAGGAAAAATAAGTATTAATTTCCAATGATAACAGTAAGTCACCTCCTCAGACACTTTATTCTAAAATATTCGAGGTTTAATATTTTAATGAACCTGTCTTTATGAATATTAAAATATAATCATGGTAAAAACTAGTTATTAGTTTGAAATATATAGAAGTTTAAGTACTTTAAATATTACCTAAATCTTTCTGTTAACAGACTAAGATTTGCTTTTTTATTTTAATATACAACAAGGTAATTTCTAAGTAGGCTTTTTCATCTTTGGAGTAATTTATTAAAATAAAGTAATACATTTTAAGGAATTATAATTGGCTATCACACAGATAATTGCATAGCAAAGGAAGCTGTATTCAACCACATTTTATTAAAGATTTGTATTTACTCTGTCATCATTTTCTAATTCTTTCTTCCATGGCAAGTTAGCCTTGTTCCTATCAAAACATTAAAGTTTATTGTTACATTATCATGGACTACTTATTCTTCCCAGTATTTTCAGTGTCCGTTGAGTTGAAGACGTTTTTGCATCATCTCTGTCAGAGTCTGTGACACACTTCCATGTCTCATGAGGTCACCTTTTCTGGATACAGCTTAGTTCTACTTGTTAATACTCTGAGGAAAGCTCAATTTCAAGGACATCGGCTCAGCTTGTCACTACATTCAGTTTGGACACAGAATGGACTGTGTCTTACTGGTGTTGTAGGTTTCTAATCCCACAAGAGCTCTCCTCCCAACAACCAGTGATGTCAAGGACAGTCAAGTCAATGTCTTTCTTTTCCAATTTTAACACATTCACCCAAGATTTTCTTATCTTTATCCTCATACAAACAAATACTTTGTCTTTATGAACATTCTTTCCATGGCTGATGTTCTATCTAACCACTTCATTCTGTTCGTAATTCCTTATCCACTACTCATCTTTTTTATTTTAAATGTATTTTATAGGTAATTGTTCTCACAGTAGGATTACAAAAGGCCGAAACATTCTAAAATACAGCACATAAGCCTCCCAGGTTATTATGACTAAAGAACTTCGTGAGAAAGTTTGTTAAAAACAGAATCTGTGTGCAAAACTTAATCTAATGAAATTTCCCTGAGATTTCAAAAGAGGGGGCTGTGCAGCGAAAAGTTGGCTCTGATTTATAACTACATTTCAGCTGAACTCTCTATTGATTTTTACATAGGATGAAAAAATAAAAAGAAAATACACAAAAAAAAGTTTAAACTTTTTTCAACAATCTCTGTGAAACTAAAGGCACAATGCCTTAAAACAGTGGAACACTAAGGCAAGTGAGATATAAATATCTCCCTGACTTTTCAGATTGAGTATGCCTTATGTTTTCAATGACACTAATATATCCCTAGGGATAAAAGTACTGGTAGCTTTAGAGGTTAGTTTATAGAGTAGTCGAAGTTTGGTGGGAAGTAGTCGAAGATACAGGGATAATAGTCAGGGATATTGGAGTAGTCAGGGATATTGGGGGTTCAGGGATATCAGGGGTTTCAGGGTTCAGGGATATCAGAGTAGTCAGGGATATTGGGGGTTCAGCTTCAAACCATCACAATAAAGCAAATATTGCAGTGAAGTGAGTCACGCAAAGTTTTTTGCTTCCTAGTGCATATAAAAGTTACATTTACACTATAGCATAGTCTACTAAGTGTATAATACCATTATGTCTATAAAAGTAAGGTATACACCTTAAATTGAAAAAAAATACTTTACTGCAATAAAACACTAGTGATTATATAAGCCTTCAGTGAGCCCTAATCTTTTTGCTGGTGGAAGATCGTGCCTTGGTGTTATCTGCTAATGGATCGGGATGATGGTTGCTGATGGTTGGGGTGGCTGTGGCAATCAACAACAATAAATATTGCTGCATCAACTCACTTTTCTTTTTACGAATGACTTTTCTGTAGCATGTGATGTTGTTTGATAGCATTTTACCCACAATAAAACTTTCAAAATTAGAGTAAATCTTCTCTTACCTTGCTTTACAACTAAGTTTACGGAATATTCTAAATCAGTTATTTTCATTTTAATAATGTTCAAAATATCTTCACCAACATTAGATTTTATCTCAAGAAACCACTTCCTTTACTCATCCATAGAAGCAACTTCTCATCTGTTTGTTTCATCACAAGATTGTAGTAATTCAGTAACATGTTCAGGCACCACCTCTAATTCTAAGTTATCTTGCTATTTCCATTACATCTGCAGTTACTTTCTCCACTGAAGTCTTGAACCCTCAAAATTTTCCATGAGGCTTGGAATCATCTTTAAAACTCCTGTTAACATTGACATTTTGATTGCTTCCCATGAATCACTAATTTTCTAAATGGCATCTAGAATGGTGAACTATTTCCAGATTTTAAATTTTTTGTCACCTGGACCCATTAGAGGAATCACTGTTAATGGCAACTGTAGCCTAACAAAAAAATATTTCTTAAATGAGACTTGAAAGTCAAAATTATTCCTCGATCCATGGGCTTTAGAATATATGTTGTTTTGGCAGGCATAAATACAACATTAATCATCCTGTAAATCTTCATCAGAGCTCTTGGGTGACCAGATATACTGTCAATGAGCAGTAATATGTTAAAAGAAATCATTTTTGAGCAGTAATTCTCAACAGTGAGTTTAAAAAATATGTAGTAAATCATGCTATAAACACATGTGCTATTATCCAGGCTTCATTGTTCTACTTATAGTGCACAGGCAAAGTAGATTTAGGATAAGTCTTAAGCATCCTAGGATTTTCAGAATAGCTAATGAGACAGCTTCATCTTAAAGCTGCCAGTTCCATTAGCCCCTAACAAAAGAGTCAGCCTGCCCTTTGCAGATATGAAGCCAAATACTTCTCCCTCTATCTATGAATTTCCTACATGGCCTCTTCTTTTAATAGAAGACTATTTTTTCTACGTTGAAAATCTGTTGATTAATGTGGCCATCTTCATCAATGATCCTCACTAGATCTTCTGAATAACTTGTTGCAGCTTCTGTATAAGCAATGGTTGCTTCACCTTGCACATTTAGATTATGGAGATGGCTTTCTTTCTTAAACTTCATGATCCAACCTCTGCTAGCTTCAAGCTTTGCTTCAACAACTTCTCAGCCTTGATAGAATTGAAGAGAGTTACAGCCTTCCCTAGAGCCTTCCCCTAGATTAGGCTTTGGCTTATGGGAATGCTGTGGATGGTTTCACCTTCCATCCAAACAACTAAAAATTTTTGCTTATCAGCAAAGAGGTTGTTTAGCTTTCTTATCATTTGTGTATTCACGGAAGTAGCTTTTCTAATTTTCCTCAATAGCTTTTCCTTCACGTCACAACTTGGCTAACTGATGCAATGGTTCTAACTTTGGACTTCTCTTGGCTTTTAACATGCCTTTATCAGTAAGATCAATTATTTATATGTTTTGATTTAAAGTGAGAGATGTATGTCTCTTTTTTTGCTTGAACACTTAGTGTCCATTTGTACAGTTATTATTTGGTCTAGTTTTAATATTATTGTGTCTCAGGGAATAAGGAGGCCCAAAGCGAGAGAGATGAGGAAACAGCTGGTACATGGAATAGTAAAAACACACACAACAGATATCAATAATTTTGCTGTCTTACATCGCCAGAGTTTCATGGCGTCATAAAAAATTATGATTTTAACATCAAAGATCACTGATAACAATAACAGCTGAATGCAGAAGTTTGAAATACCGTGATAATTACCAAAATATGACACAGAGATATAAAGTGAGTACATGATGTTGGAAAAATTACACCAATAGGGTTGCCCAACTCAAGGTTGCCACGACCTTCAATTTGTAAAAAACTCTTGATTTATAAGGAAGGAGCCAGGCTGAGTCTTCAACATGGCTGGCTAGAGGCATCTGGATGGAACTGGAGGCCATGTTAAGTGAAATAAGCCAGGTCAGAAAGACAAATATTGCATGTTCTCATTCATAGGTGGGAGCTAAAAAGTTGATCTCTTGGAAGTAGAGAGTTGAATGATAGGTTTCAGAGGAAGGGAAAGGTATGTGTTTGGGGGTGGAGATGAAGAGAGATTGGTTAATGGGTACAAACATATAGTTAGATAGAAGTCATAGATTCTAATGTTTGATAGCAGAGAAGAGTGGCTCTAGTTAATAACACTGTATTATATATTTTAAAATAACTAGAAGAGAAGACTTGAAATGTGCAACACATAGAACCGATATGTACTTGAGGTGATGAATACCCTAAATTCCCTGACTTAATCGTTGCACATTCTATGCACATAAAAAATCATATATACTTGATAAATATGTACAATTATTATGCATTAATTTAAAAAATAATTTCTGTGAAGTGCAATAAAGTATAGCAAAATAAAATTAGGTATGCCTGGAAAATGTTTTGAAAAAGGAGAATATTCATGCATTTGAGGAAAAATGATACTTTCAGCATTCATAGTATAGTTGCAAAGTAGATTCTTAAGAAGTTCTCAAAATCTCCCAGTGGCAGAGTCACAAACCTGTTCTCTGAGGTGTAACCATTGATCTATTTTAACCTTAAAGGATGACTCTGTTTCCCCACACAAATGCTGCAGTATCCATTACAACCTGCATTTGAGACACTACCCATTCCTCTCATGCAAATCACAGTGAGTTTTAAAAGTATTCCTTTCGCGTCTTTAAAAACATGAAACTCTGGATTTTTTTCTTTTGTTTATGGCTTCTAGTCATACAACAAGATTCAAATACTCTTCTTTGGCAATATTTTATGACCTCCTGATGACTAGTACTAATTGTCTTAGACTTTGAAAAGTAAATTTCTCTCTACCTAAATAACACCACCATCTTGCCTTTGTTCTCTAGTGATTATCTGGTTAATTTAGCTGTTTAAATCACATTTTTACTGAGGTAGCAAAATCTCCATTACTTACAACAACACAATTCTTTTTCTTTTGAGATTGACAATGAGTTACAGCTTTTCTGAGCTCTGCTTACCTCAAATAAGCTCTTTTTCTTGGACCCATGCTCAAAGAGTTGCTCATATTTGGGACATGCTTTTCTCATGGTCAGGTGCAGAAACAAAACGATGCAGAACAAAATCACACAAATGTATTGAATGCCTCTGCACAAGTGTGGGAAAAAATGTCTACTCATACACTATTGAGGAATCAAGTTGTATAGTTAAGCTCAAAGTCAGAAAAATGTATTCATCATGCAGGGAAATGTGGCAAGTGTGGGAAGGGAACAAAGAACAGTGAACAACTAATACAGCTTACCACAGCGGAGAGCATTCATTTTCCTCTACTGCTATTTCACTCATCCTCCTCTCAAAGGCTCCAAAAGCTCCATCCAGTTATTCTATCAAGTTATAATTTGCGGCATTATGACCTGCATCAGGTTGGGATACAGCTACGCATGATCTAAGATATGTTATCTGAAAGGATAAGGTATCTGCTTCTTCCGATCTCTCTCTCCCCACCCCATCTCCCCCCACCACACACACACACACACACACACACACGCACACACACACACAGCACATAGAATGATGAAACAGGAGTAAGACAACTACATACACTCTCAAATTCTCACATTTGGAAAGAAGAAAATAGTAGAAGATACAGGTCACTTGTGAAAAGCAGTGTTGAAAATGTGGATTTGAAATGTAGTTACTGGACCTATGTATTCTATTATGGACACAGCATCAAATAGTACTACATGAGACTGAGTAATTTATAAAGAAAAGATGTTTAATTGACTCACAGTTCCATATGGCTTGGGAGGCCTCAGGAAATTTACAATCATGGTGAAAGGTGAAGGAGAAGCAAGCACCTTCTTCACAGGACAGCGGGAAAGGGTGAGAGCGCAGGGGAAATTGCCACTTTTAAACCACCATATCTCATGAGAACTCCCTCACTATCAGAAGAACATCATCGGGGGAACGGCCCCCATGATCCAATCACCTCCCATCATGCCCCTCCCTCAACACATGGGATTTACAATTTAAGATGAGAGTTGAGTGAGAACACGGAACCAAACCATATCAATTTTATTGTCAAATTGATTGGAAATTCCTCTTACCTCATCTTACTAAATGATTCAAGAGCAATTGATACATTCAAGCATTCTTTCTTTCTCTTGCAATAATCTTCTTGGGTTCCCTGAAATGAAGATCTTTAGTGTTTTTATGTATATGTTTTGTTCACCTTACTTTGCCAGACCTTTTTATGTATTTCCATATTTCGTTGGCATACATCAGATTTTTTTTTTTATCTTTTTCTACCATCTCCTTAGGTAAAATAAACAGTTTGTTGCTTTAGCCAACATATTGTGCTGATGCTTTCTTCTTTTTTTTTTTTTTTTTTTTTGAGACAGAGTCTTGCTCTGTCACCCAGGCTGGAGTGCAGTGGCCCGATGTAAGTCCTGGGGTTGAAAGGCAAAAGAGCCTGCAGTTCTAATGTTCAAAGATAGGAGAAGAATGGTGTCCCAGTTCCAAGACAGAGAAAAATAAATTGCCTTTCATTTGACTTTTTGTTCTGTCTGGGCCCACAGACAATTGGATGATGCCTGCCCATATTAAGGACAGATCTTCCCCACCCATTCCACTGACTCATTCACCAATCTCTTCTGCAAACACTGCCACACACAGACACACCCAGATATCATGCTTTACTAGCTCTGTAGCTATTTCTTAATTCGGTCAAGTTGATACCTAAAACTAACCATCACATTAAACAAGTTACGCACTTCTAAAAAAAAAAAAATGGTGTGACAGAAATAAGATAGACATTGACATTCCAAAATGGAGAAATAAAGAAGGAGCCGGGGCATGGTGGCTCACGCCTGTAATCCCAGCACTTTGGGAGGCCGAGGCAGGTGGATCACAAGGTCAGGAGTTCAAGACTAGCCTGGCCAAGATGGTGAAACCTCACCTCTACTAAAAATACAAAAATTAACCTGTTGTAGTGGCGGGCGACTGTAATCCCAGCTACTCGGGAGGCTGAGGCAGATAATTGCTTGAACTTGGGAGGCGGAGGTTGCAGTGAGCCGAGATTGTGCCACTGCACTCCAGCCTGGGCAACAGGGCAAGATTCTGCCAAAAAAAAAAGAACTTATTTTCCATATTTCTAGCAACAGTCTGTACATAAGTATTCATGTATGCTTTAAGATGAATAAAGCTTTCCTTAAAGCTCCCATCTTTTCCTTTCGAGTCTTTACCAGATCCACTTAATTCCCTTCAGTGACAGTCTTAGATTTTTCTAGCATGCACTTCAAAATTCTTCCAACTTCTACCCATGACTCAGTTCCAAAGCTCTTCCACAATTTCAGATATTTTTTCCAGAACCACCCAACTTATTGGTACCAACTTCTGTCTTAGTAAGCATGGCTGTTATGAACAAATTACCATAGACTGTGTTGCTTACAAAAACCAAAAACTTATTTCTTACCATTCTGAAGGTTAGAAGTCCAAGATATGGGTATGAGTGTGGTTAAGTTCTGGTGAGGACCCTCTTCCATGTTGCAGACAGTCTACTTATCCTGTACCTTCACATGGAGGAAAAAGAGCTAGCTAGCTCTTCAGCCATTTCTTATAAGGGCATTAATGCAATTCACGAGGGCCCTAACCCTGTGACCTCATTACCACCCAAAGACCAGGCCTTCAAACACCATCAGATTGGGATCAGAATTTCAACTTATGTATGAGATGGAGAGATCAATTTTCAGTCTGTTGTGCTCTTCCCATCAAAATTTGGAAATTTAAATGCTGATGTTTAACATTATAAAATATTTTTAATTTATCATACTGCCACAGGGATACCTCTAAATTCTGTTGTTGAAGCTAACTGTCTTTGCAACCCAAAAGAATATTACATAAAGGAATCAAGAACACTATGAATACATTTTTTTCCCAGAAAAGTTTTGTGAATGTTGTGTGATTGCCATATTTCTATTTTTATTTAAAACTTCAATAGTTTGTAGTCTTTTTTTTTTTTTCATAAATTGTCAGTTAACAGGTTTACAAACTATGAGGACTGGTTGATCCTCATATAAAGATGTGTCTTGTTGTGTGCCTAGTGATACATCTTCTCTCACCTCTAGTAAAAGAAACGGCAGGGTTTTACCCTGACAATGTCACAGAACTGTTTCAAATTCCCTTACTTATTCTCAGTGTTTATAGCTTGTGCAGCTGTCAGCAGCAATGGTTTTTTCTTTGTTAGGCAGGGAAATGTCCGAACTTATAATTAGACTTCAGTTATGAAAATGTAACTAGTTAATCATAGCTTTAATTAGGGCTTTTGGACTCCAGAGGGACTTGAATATATCCAAGAATGGTGGAACACAGCAGCCAAAGCTTGCCTAAATTATTTTAGAGATTATTTTCTAATTCACACACAAATGTTCATCTTCACTATATGGCCGGAAATTATCATCTGAACTATTATTTAGTTATATTATCTAAAATGTTTATATCAACTGTAATACCATTATTTAAGTTTGAACCTTCTTCTCTGAAATTATTTGAATTATTTCAGTGAGATTTGTGTAAGCAAGACAATAGTAGCAATTTTTTAGCCACATCATAACACTGTGTTATTAACATATGTGATCAACTTAATACAAACAAAACTACAAAAGCAAATTTTAAATTATAATAACAAAGTTAATATGATGGCTTATGTTGTTACCCAGTTAAAGATAAATCATTGATACAGATCAAATTCTTTTGTGTTAAGTCTAATGTGTGATTTTTCAGTTTTCTCTCTTTTTTTCTCTATTGCAACTTTTGTGATATTTTTCTTAGTTCAACACAATCTTGTACTACTTGTACTTCACTACTGGCAAATACTTCATGAATTCAGTCTTTTTCCTACTAGCACTGCTATTTGAAGCTATCTACACAATCTGAAACATGTATCAAAGGATAGCTTGGCAACATTGGTTAAAAGATGATTATTTAAATCATGTAAAGTACACTCAAAATGAATTTCAATAAATTCCAAGTAAAAATAAATGTGAAACCTTATAGATAACTTGTTCACCCTCACTAATTTGTTTGGAAGCCACAGCTCCTTGCCTTCTACCAGGTTTACCAGTAGGACTGCTTTTCTACTTCATGAGTACCTCAAATCCATTGACATCAGATACTTTTTAAAAATTTTAATTAATTGATTTCTTTAATTCAATTTAATTTTAAGTTCCAGGATATCTGCACAGGACGTACAGGTTTGTTACATAGGTAAATGTGTGCCGTGGTGGTTTGCTACACCTATCAACCCATCACCTAGGTATTAAGCCGCACATGCATTTATCCTGATGCTATTTATCCTGATGCTCTCCCTCCCCCAGCCCCTCTTGAGAGGCCTCAGTGTATGTTGTTCCCCTCCCTGTGTCTATGTGTTCTCATTGTTCAGCTCCCACTCATAAGTGAGAACATTTGGTATTTGGTTTTCTGTTTCTGTGTTTGTTTGCTGAGGATAATGGCTTCTAGTTCCAACAGTGTCCCTGCTGCAAAGGACATGATCTCATTCTTTTTTATGGCTGCGTAGGATTCCATGGTATATATGTACCACATTTTCTTTATTCAGTCTATCATTCGATGTCTTTGCTACTGTGAATAGTGCTACAATGAACATACATGTGCATGTAGGTTTATCATAGAATAAACTTCTTAATTCAGCTACTTCAGCAGTATTTTCTGTCCATTCCTTGATTACATTTTACAGATTATGAGCTCAACAATACTTAAAATACTGCCAACTCCCTTATACCTTTGACTTTTTTAAAATTTTTTTTTGTATTTGACTGGCAATATCCTCACCCTGGCTAAACTCAACTTTCTCTTTTCTCCAGATTAGAGTTGTTGGAGAAAGTTTCATCAGAGCAGGCAAAGTTTATCACAAAATTCAAATGACCCCCAACACCTGAGGGATTCTGTTAATTTTCCCAAATCAACTAATACTTTGAAATTACCTTTTAAAAATGCTCTGTTGTCATCTAATCATTCCTCCCAAATATACAAGTTCAACACATTATTATCTCTCCTAAGTTATAGATATTGTAGAAACCAGAAAAAGCCAACCCCTTCCATCTTCATTCCACAAATATACAAACACAAAAGCCTATCTGCAGCTGTAGCTGCAACAGCCTCTGTTTCTTTGTTGTTGATTGTTTAAAGGAAGAGTTGGCAAACTATATTATGTGGGCCAGATATGGCTGTCTGCTTGTTTTGGCAAACAGAATTATACTGGAACACAATAACGTCCATTCTCATACCTGCCGTTAATGTCTGCTTTCCCACTTAAATGGCCAAGTTGAGTAGTTTTAACAGAGACTGTGTGTTCCTAGAAGCCAAAAATATTTACACTAGTCCTTTACAGAAAATGTTTATCAAATCTACACTAAAGCAACTAACAATTTAATGCTAAACTTCAAAATACTTGCTTTGGACTTTATTATTTTTAATCTTCTCAATAAATTTTTGAATTTATAATACATTTATTTTATTTTATTTTATTTTATATGCAAACTTGTTCTTCAGCCTAGATTCTTTTTTGTTGCCTTTTAGCTATTCTCAAATATCTTTAATATTAAAACATCAACGACCATCACCAATCAACTAAGCAACCAACCAGCCTTTGACCATATATCTTCCTGTTGCTATCATAATGATCTCCTCTCCTTTCGAGCCAAAATTATTTAAATTTTCTTTATTCCTGACATCTGTTTTACCACTTCTTATTAATCCTCTGCACAGTATTAATCTGGCTCTAATTTCCATCTCCCCAAGGAAATAGTTGATGTTAAGCTCACCTGCATCCCCCATCACCTACGCTCCATCACCTACACAATTGTTCCCAAAGTTTGCTATGCAACAGAATTGTTTGGAGAGTTTAATAAAACACTGATTATTCAAAAATACTTTCAGAATTTCTGGTTCAGCAGGTCTGGGCTTTGACCTAAGATCTGCATTTCTAACAATTACATATTCTAAGCATTTCATATGCTGCTGCTCTGGGGATCAAACATTGAGAAGCACTTATTGGCCTATTGAATATCTGTAAGTGCTCCTCTTTGACACTGTTGAAAATGTTCTCCTCCTTAAAATATTTTATTATTTGGCTCCTTTGATAAAACATACATCATTTTCTTTCTACCCTGTCTGTTCCTTTTCAACTTTGTTTTAAAATCTTACCCTTCTTTACTAGTCTTCACAATTTTAAAGTTTCTTCCACTAGCACAGTTTATCTCTTTTACCTCCATATTGTCCTTGTAAGAGTCCCCAGTTATTCACAACCGTGTGCTAGCTTCTGTTATCAACTACATGAATACATTCCAAATTTATATTCCCAATCCAGGACTCAACCCTGATACACAAATTTACACAATTTCTTATTGCCATCTCTACATGCCATGCATGGTACCTCAAAACGTTTAAGAATTAATTCATGATCTTCATTTTCTAAAATGTGTTCTTTATATTTTTCCTGAGCTTCAAAAACAAATGAACAAAGAAACACAACTTGCCACACCAGTTGTTCATGAGGGAATACCTTTATTCCTTATCTTTTCCAAATTCAAGCTATCGCCAACGACTGTTGGTTTTACCTCTTAAATATTTTAGAGATTTCCATAATTTTATGGTCTTGACTTTTAGTCAAAGTACACCTATATTTTTCCCTAGATAATTGCAACAGAGTTCTACTTGATCTTGTTTTGTCCACTCTAACCACTTTCAAACATTCTCTTTTATAGATTTTGTTTGCTTGATTTTTTAAAAACAGAAATATGAACTCAACCTAACCTGCTTAATAACCTTTAGTTCTTCATAGATGAAGCACTAGAACTTAATTTTAGATTATAAGAACAAAACCTGTAACATGGGCTACAGACCCCTCCATGGTATGACTCCTACATCCTCACTAATCATGCCATTATTTTCCTTGCTGTGGCCAAGCTCACCTTACTTTATTTCCTTAAATATATATGGTCCCCCAACCACAGAGCCCTTACAGATTTGGTTCCTTCTTTCTAGGAAAGCAACCACTATAAATGTGCTTAATCTGAACTGTGAAGTCTCATGTGGCACAAATGACTTCCCCAACACTGTGGTAAGAGATTGACTTTAGCTTGGCTTCCACCTAACTAGCTTGTGCCACTAAAGACAACCCCAACCCCCATGCAGAGTCTTTGCTCAAGAAAGAGCAATGATGCTGAACCACAAAATGTATTTTGTCTCAATCCATGTTCTGTAACTTTCCACTTACTCCCCTTCTGTAATTTTCTAATTCCTCCTCACTCTGCCCCATTTGCTTCCCCATAGTTCCCTAGTTCTTTTTGTTCCCTCTTTTACTTTCCCATAGATCTTTTCCGTGTTCTTTCTGTTCTTCCTTTAAAAGCTAGTTACTTTTGTCTCAGTGGGAGTTGAGCTCAGTTTGTACTAGAATCTCTCCATCACTGCAGTACTCAAAATAAAACCTGTCTTGCTGTCCCTAACAAGTGTCCAGTGCTGTTTCACTTTGACATTAATTAGCACCTACTAAACCTTTATATTTTAGATAAAATACCATATTCTCAGGGAATCCTGCCTTAACTGCCCCGACACCACCAACAACCACATAAGTCCAGCTACTTTGAAATCTGCTTTGTTAAAAGGCACTTTCAAAAAAGTTAAATTCACAAACCTTATACAGACATGAGATGAGTACGTGTCAAAAAAGCAGAGACTTTTGTAGCTCAACTTTACTAAAATCAGTTTGCAAATGGTTGGCTGCAAACCCGGCTTTTTCATCAGGGTCAGGAGCTGGAGCAGAGGCATGGGGAGAAAAGAATAATTTCTCCACTGCACAGAATTTATTTGCATATCTATAGACCAGAATTATAGTCTTTGCTATCAGTCATCTCCAATTTACGGAATTATAAAGTAGCTCAAAGGCAATGAAAGCCCAGAGCCCTCACAGAAACAGAATCAGACAACTAAGAATATGCTTTAAACAATACGTAGTTTTGAACTGGAGCACAAATTTTCCCTATAACTTTTATATTCCAATCTTTAAAGCTATTTTTTAGAATGAATATTTGATTATTGTGTGTGTTTAGTTCTTAGTCATCATTAATCTTTGCAAAAACAGGAAACAAATCTGCTCACCACTTCATCTCTAGCATCAGGTGAACATAATGTCTTAAATATGGTAAGTGCTTAATAAATATTGTTTAAATTAATGAGAAAGAAAAAAGACCACAATTTTTTATCTGAGGAATGTGAGCTGCTTTAAATTGTCAGGCCCAGAGAGGCATTTAAAATGTAACAACGGTCATGTCTCACTCCCCTTTGAGCTAAATAATTACCTCTTGAAGGCACTTGCTATCCAGGCTCTCTAGACAAACTGATATCAAGAAGCCATAAAATGTCATACACCATAGTGTTCAGCAATGTATAGTCAATCACTAGCCAATGTTATTTTTGTAAACCAGCGAATATTCCTGAAAAACAACTTTTGTAATCGCCCCTCCTGATTCTTTTTTTTTTTTTTTACTTAAAAACTCTATCTTCTTCCTTTTTCTTTGGAGCATTTTCCAAGGCAACCAGGCTGCAGTCCTCAACCTTGGCCCAAATAAACTCTTTATATTAATTTTGCTTCAGCTTCTTCCTTTTAGGTTGACATGAACAATAACCATAATCACAGCTAACTGATATTAGTGAATATCACCATATCACTTATGGCTATATAATTTTATAGAATCTATACAAGCAGAAAATTAAAAGAAACAATATTATTATTATTTATTTATTTATTTATTTATTTATTTTTGAGACGGAATCTCGCTCTGTCACCCAGGCTGGAGTGCAGTGGTGCGATCTCGGCTCACTGCAAGCTCCCCGTCCCAGGTTCAAGCCATTCTCCTGTCTCAGCCTCCCGAGTAGCTGGGACTACAGGCACCCACCACCACGCCCGGCTAATTTCTTCTATTTTTTGCTAGAGATGGGGTTTCACCGTGCTAGCCACGATGGTTTTGATCTCCTGACCTAGTGATCCGCCCGCCTCAGCCTCCCAAAGTGCTGGGATTACAGGCGTGAGCCACCGCGCCTGGCCAAGAAACAATATTAAACATCTCAATTTATGTTACTACTGTGACAACTCTGAAAATCCAATTCAGAGTTACAATTTATCAAATGAAATTAAACTTTTCATGCACTTGTCAGTGAAAGTATTAATAATAAAACACTTTATTCCAAAATGAATCCTAAAAACAAAGCTTCTATAAACTTTTAATAACCAAAAAAGTGACACATCAGAAATATAAAAAACAACTCTTTGAAGAAATAATTAAATCAAGCTAATTAAATTATGGAAAGTTATAAGAATGCAGGTACCTCATAAGATGTTAGTCTGATCATTGTTTTCTGACTTTCCTCAAAAATTCCCTAAAATGTATTCTTTTTCAACCATTGAATAGAGACATAGTGCAAGTTATTTTGTTTGCTACATAACAGTTACGTGTGTGTGTTTGTGTGTGTGTGTGTGTGTGCATGGGTGTGAAGACAAAGCAAGTGAGAAAAGTTTTAAGCTTCAGATTGGGATCAATGTAGTGTGGTTTATGAATATCATAGTTGGAATTGGTGGCAATTTATACTGGAACAATTCCTGCATAAAATACCACTTCTGAATTTATTGGTTTAGAACAATCGCTATTAGTAATTTTCAATCATTTGTTGAATGGTTGTGTGGTTTTGTTCAGGTGAGTCGAGTGTGGCTGGACCCAGCAGCGCTAGCTATGGCTTCTGGGTGGTGACTTTGCTGGAAACTGGCTGTTCCTGCTTATTCTTAGCTGATGACTCAGCTCTTCTCCTGTCTCTAACATCTCTCATCTGGCCTGTCTGGGCTTGCTCTCAAGGTGAAGGCAGGAGTGAAGTACAGGATGGAAGCCGCAAAGACTCTTGAGACCTAGGCTCAGAACCAGAACCGACACAGAGTAACTTCTACAGCACAGAGTAACTTCCAGAGGGCTAAGCAAATCACAGGGACAGCTCAAATTCAAGCAACTGAGAAATAAACTCCCTTTTCATGGGAGAAAGAACAAAGTTATAGTCAAGTTATATTTTAAAGGGCATGAAAAAAGTAGGACCATTTTCAATCTACTAATATAATCAGGATGAGGAATCGAAACTTTTGTTCTCATTACCTTAACTCATACAGAAAGTGGTGTCTTGGATTGGGCATTGTGTTGCTGGTTCTGGAAACCCCAGCTCTTCATTCATAGACAGAAAACTGGCAGCACCAAATCACCTATGGTGGGAATATTTACACCAAAGAAACAATCAAATGCTTTTTGACTTTTTAGATAGCTATCTGTTGAATATTTATCAACATATACTTGGGTTCTTTCATAAACCAAACCCTAAAATATATAGTATAGCATATGGGAGATTGGAGATGAGAGACAGAAAAATGAAATTGGAGTTTGAAAAACTGGAGATTCATGTTAGAAACTTGAAAATACAAAAAAAAACTGGTAAAACTGAAGCCTCTAGATAGCGGTGATTTTACAAAAATGAAAATAATAGTGTCTAGTATTATTGGGTATTACAAGGTGAGCACATACAAGAATTGGCTAGTTTTTGGGAAAAAAAAAGGAAGAAAATAGATTTCAGAAATGGAAGGCCTTATGAGACTGAAATCATTGCCTGTCTTGTCCTATGAAAGGATATAAGACTGAAAAATTATCTGAGGGTCAAGATCCAGTAAAATTTTTTATTTGGACGAAGCAACGAGCTTTGCAGTTCCCAGTTGTCCGAAGAGTCAGGTCCAAGCGCTTTGTCAGAACGTGCAACACTCTCGATGCTCTATTTCCTTCTTTCTTTTCTAGTATTATCTTTTCCCCTTACTTTAACTTCAGTTGTCCCAAACTGCTTTGTTTGAGTAATCTTTCTCATTTCCAAGCCTTTTTAAAATAATTATTTTATGCATCACAGTGACTACAGTTAATAACAATATATTGTGTACTTAAAAATTGCTAAGAGAGTAGATTTTAAGTTTTCTTACCAAAAATAAATAAATATGTTCAGCAATATATATGCTAATTAGCTGGATTTACTCGTTCTACAAAGCACAAATAGAACAAAGCACCATGTTGTACACCATCAATATATGCAATTTTATCTTTCAATTAAAAATCAAATAAATTGTATATATTCAAGGTGGACAATGTGATGATTTAAAAAGTGTATGTGGTATACCGATTACCTCAGTCAAGTTAAGACATCTATCACTACCCATGGTGACTGTTTTGTGTGTGTGCCGTGAGAACACTTAAAATCTGCTCTCTTGCCAATTTTCAAGTAAACAATTGGACCAATATTATTTACCTTTGTAATATCAACATGTCAAGCCCTAAGCTACTAATGCGTAGTCATCTCTGAGGACTAAACTGTTTTCTCCTCCAAAAATCATTTTCTGATCATTTTTGTGTGGTATAGATTGAGCCACAAATTATATTGGATTATAGCATTGTATTATATTAAACAGTTGTTTTAAATATTTTTGCCACTGGTTTCAGAGTTTCATAAAAGCTGGCTGTCTGCCAAATTTATTGTTATACTTGGTGCAGATTATATATTAAATATTCAGGGACAATCTGCTAAATGAAATAATTAAAGATAATTTAAGATAATTAAATATAATGAATGTGAAAGTGTTTTCAAATATGTTATTATTGGCTGGGTGCGGTGGCTCTCGCCTGTAATCCCAGCACTTTGGGAGGCAGACACATGTGGATCATTTGAGGTCAGGAGTTGGAGACCAGCCTGACCAACATGGTGAAACCCCATCTCTACTAAAAATACAAAATATTAACCTGGTGTGGTGGCGCATGCCTGTAATCCCAGCTATTTGGGATTGAGGCTGAGGCTGGATAATCTCTTGAATTTGGGAGGCAGAGGTTGCAGTGAGCCGAGATTGTGCCACTGCACTCCAGCCTGGGTGAAACAGCAAGAGTCCATCTCAGAAAAAATCAAAAAAAAGGAAAGAAAAAAATGTTTTTATTATTTTACCATGTTTTTATTAAGAAAACAAACTACCAATACTGGTTTTATTATGCTATTATTTTATAATGAAAGGATAAAAGAGAAGTGCCAATAATTTTGTTTTTTATAAAAAATTTATTGCAAATTCGTTTCAGAAATATTCAAATCCAAAGAAGTTTGTTTTAGAATCAAAGTATTATTACTATCATGAGGTTTGTCCAAAAAAAAAACAAAAAAGAAAAAAAGAAGAAGAAAAAATGAGCTTTATTCAATCAATATGGAATCTTGTTTTATGTTATATTTCCAAATAAAAGAAGAGCAATTTGTATTAGAAAATACAAGTACTTACAGCAACATTCATATGAAATATTTTGTAAGAACTCTGAGATAGAGGTATGTTATATTTGCAATAATGTATACATAGCCATATATATGAACATATGTGTGTATATAGGTATTATATATATTCAACTGATCTTAAGTAAATATTCCTATTAAACACCACTTTAACAATAAACAGTTTGAATATATCGAATTTTAAAATAATATATAATGCTCTGCTTAAATTCTAATAAACAACTTTGAGTTTTTAGAGTGTACATTATCAGGTTATAATGCATATATTTTTCCAAATGAATACATTTTTTCTACTTCTTTGTCATAATTGAGGTGCTCTTTCAACCCACAAGAGAAAAGTATTGCAGAAATGCGAGTTCCCTGTGAGTCTTAGCAATTGTGTTGTTCCGCTAAATCCTCCACAGCAGATAACAAATCCATTGCAAATCTGGTTCCATAAAGTTAAGCAGTGTTTGCTATGATTTTCATATAAAATCTTTGCATTGCCCAGCTGTTACTTTTCCCTTTAATTGTATAATTTGCTTCACAGTGAGCTTTTGCTTCATTTCCTACACACAGTGTCAATTCTAAAAGCAATGCTCTGGGGTATCGAGCACAGTGCAAGTCCCATTAGTGTTCAGGGACTCATTTGCCACACAATGTTCAAGTTGAAGGAGAAAGAAAAGCGTAACTGCATCAGATGGTGGTATCCACAAAGTATCTATATTTGATGTTCTCTTTCCAAATATCTCGGAGGAAATTATCATTTGATATATTTTGAGAAAATTAAACAACTGCCAAGAAACACACAAATCAATGGAAAAGAGAAGAATGGTTAATGTGGAAACATTTTTTACAAAGGAATCAGAACACAAAGACTTTTATTTTTCAGAATTTTATAATTTATTTTTGAGATTTATTTTCATCTTGGGGCGTCAAGTTTGTGTGTGTGTTTTGATTTTAGTAATTGAGTGTACACATCCTTTTCTGGCATCTAGTGTAGGTAATTCTAATATACAAATATACACCAAGACACACAAACACACACCCAGAAAAACAAGCATACAGACACACATAGATGAATACACAGTCACAGAAAACACACACGGATACAAACACACTCTATAAAACAAAGTGAAATGGTGCTCTGAAAAATGTAAAAATGTGAATCATGCTCCTGAAGTAACTGTGAATGTTACAAATAATATAAAATCCATTAAGTATACGCAAGAAGCACTGGAAAACTCTAATTCCATTAACACGGTACTTACATATTCATGCATTTTATATTTTGTAGAATTGATTATAATTTTGTGATGCTAATTGCCTCCTTCATTAAGAATCTAAGACTAAAACATGTGAACAATCAGTATCTTAATCACTAAGTGTAAAAGTAACACTGTTAAATTTATTATAGGCATAAATTTAGGACATGGTGTTTGTAACACAGAGGTTGTTAAAACTTTGAGGAGACAGGTCACACTGGCCAGGTTAAAATATTCGTGGCGTTATGATTACATAACATTATGTAATATATAGGATAATGTTTTTAATCCGTAGAGTATAGTATTATGTTTTTTAGGAAAATTGGCATACATGTAAGATAACCCTCCAGCACAGAATGAAGAGGTTTATTCAGGGATAGGCTGCTATGTCAGATTCCATGTGATGCAATATCTACCATACTGCATGAATAAATAAGTTGTCTATTTTCATTGGAATAAAGCAATACATTATCAAATAAAGAATAAATCTATATTAAATGTTAATTCAGGGTTTGAGAACACCTAATACAAATCATTATTAGACTGGGTGCAGTGGTTCATGCCTGTAATCCCAGCACTTTGGGAGGCCAAGGTGGGCGGATCACGAGGTCAGGAGTTTGAGACCAACCTGGCCAACAAGGTGAAATCCCTTCTCTACTAAAAATACAAGCATTAGCCAGGTATGGTGGTGTGCACCTGTAGTCCCAGCTACCCGAGAGGCTGAGGCAGAAGAATTGCTTGAACCCAAGAGGCAGAGGTTGCAGTGAGCCGAAATCATGCCACTGCTCTCCAGCCTGGGTGACAGAGTGAGACCCATCTCAAAAAAAAAAAAAAATCGTATTTAGCAAAGGATGAAACTTTGCAGAAATGAACATAATACAGGTATGCAGAGGAGGTAGCAAAGTCCTTATAGAGAAGGTCATTGAGGACAAAATAAAGCTTGTGCATGCCTAGTTAAGATAAACTACAAATGAAAATAGAAAATTTAAAACAGAAAGAGGGCAGCTACTGCAGATGATCAATGTTGCATGGAGCATAATTTTGTTCAGGTCTATTTTTTCAAATAGATTAATGAAGCAAGACTATAATAAACCTACACAGTTCGTAGTCTTTTCCGATGTTTATGAAGGTATTTTCACATATAGGCTTGAACAATCAAGCAAAGAGTAAGCAAATACAGATTATTGAGAGCAACATCTTAATGTTTAATGCATAAGGCATTAAAACATATACATATTATATATTCATCAGAACTCATTGTAAGTTTTTATTATAATAAACTGGAACAATTTTTTATTCTATCACATATGGATTTAAAAAATCTCTATCTGAAACATGGAATGAAGTATATTAATTTAAAATAGGCTGGTATGGTTTGGCTGTGTCCTCACCCAAATCTCACCTGAATTGTAGTTCCCAAAACTGGGAAACAAAGTGACTGACAATGATCACCCTTTAATTAAAGTATAAATTCCATTAATAAATTTGATAGGAATCAATAAAACAGAAGAGCATGCTTTCTTGATATAATTACCCCACTTTTATACAATTATATTGGGTTGATATTGCCTGTTTATATTCTGTTAGAATATT
The DNA here is from genome assembly GCF_028878055.3 of Symphalangus syndactylus. NCBI lineage: Eukaryota > Metazoa > Chordata > Mammalia > Primates > Hylobatidae > Symphalangus > Symphalangus syndactylus. The sequence goes on along the minus strand of NC_072438.2, from coordinate 83,757,293 downwards.
ACAGGATGGTTTTTGGCTGAATTCTAGTAAGGGTGATTTTTTTTTTTTAATTTGTCATTTTTGTCTCTTTAAGACCTCTAAATCAGAATCTGGCCTACCTGTACTGATCTAGGAATAACCGTTTCATCATAAGAGGAACTGTCAGAGTAGGTATTAAATCATGTACCTATTGTTACGTCTGGTAGCACATAACCAAATTAAATGAAGCCTATTGTAATATTCAAGTCAGCACATTGTAATTTAAAACAGAAAGTAAACAATAAATATCTATTATCCAGATGAAACTAGAGAATAAGAATCATTATTCTTGGTTGATAGTTTTGTGCCTTTGTATTTTTAATTTAATGAGATGTAAAATATGAACCTGTCTTTAAGAATATGTGACATAACAGATTTGCATAACAAGTCTTGACAATTAAAAAAGCTACATGCATTCCTGATCATTTTTTTAATTCAAACTACATAAAGATATGTTGTAATTAAAAATGCAGGATAATATGTTTTCTATTATAGCTACTGCAATTAAAAAAACAAAGTCAATCTAGAGGTTGCCTTTTCTTAATGAACTTGCACAAATTAAGTTCTAATTAATGGTATGCAATAGACAAGCTTTAAGTTAGCATTTGAATGTTCTCTGTGCAGTAATACATCTAAAAGGAAGTTTAAGGGTTTTTTTTGGTGGCTATATTAACAGAAACTAAGTCCCACTCTTTCCCTTTATAGGATTAGAAATAGCAGTACCCATGGTTAGATTCCATTTCAAATTTCTATTCCAGTCATTCGATTTAATTTAAATTGAAAGCGATGATTAGGACAATAAAATTAGCAACTTTGTGGCTCGGTTGTCTTTGGCTATCTCCTCAGCCAAGAAAATTAGACTGACTTAATGTGAAGATAAAACCATCAACACAAAATTAAACCTGGAATGTCAATCCATTGCCTTATATATAAGGTCTATATTAGTGTTTTCATTTACCAGTTTCTTCTATTTCTGGTTTTTAATTTCTTCAAATAATAATCTTCAAATACATTTTATTTTAAAGGGAAAATCTAATACGACATAATATTTAGCTTTGCTAAAATTTTTCAGAGTGCATTGAATTTTCAGTAATATCTCAATTGTTTGAAGTTTTTAAAATTCATAATAGTGCAGGTAATTTTGTTTATGTATAATTTTCATACTATATGAAGCACAAAGTGATTTACACACAAGACAGAAATTTGACAGGACAGGAACCTAGGAGTTTCAGTTCCTCTGGTCCATTTTTGGAGCCAATCTTCTTTTCTATTCCATGCAGAATAGCATTGTTGCTCCTATAATTTGATGGGCTTTAAGAAAACACTGTCTGAAAATCTAGAGATCTCTTCTTCTACTAGTTTTATCAACATTGAAAAATGGTATTTTGTTTTCCTTGGACCGTCTTGTCTTATTTCTTCATTAGTTCCAAAGTTGGGAAGAGAAGAAAAAGATGTTTATCATTGGAATCAAACACTAATATTTTATTTTACCTTGGTGGAATTTAGGAGTATTTATTCCGCAATTCTATGCTCAATATCAAGAGAATTCTTGGGAAAAAATAGATGTTTATCTCATTTTCTACCTGAAAACTTGGAAGCTAAAATAACATTATTTTGGTTAACTTATGCTTCTTTCCAAAAAAGGAAGAAGATCCTCAATAAAATGCCAGATGAACTTGGAAAAAAATCACTTTTTTTCTCATTCCATGTCAAAAAAATTAAATTAAACTTCAAGAGAAAAGGAATGCAATAGAACCGTTCACACAATACTGAACAGGAATTAATAGTCCAATCTGGTTAATTACTTCTATTTTCAACTTTAATGGTACAATATGAACACATATCTTTAAATAATTTAAGAAAAATAATAACTCAATTACTTATTTTGGAAAAATATATCTGTGAAATTTCTGAAAACTTGCATTTGTTTTCTATTACTATGTATCAATATTGCCACAAACTTAGTGTCTTAAAGAATACATTTATTATCTCACACTTTTCCTGGTTCTTGAGTCTGGTCAAGCTTTGGTCTCTAGTTAAGATCTTGGAAGTCTACAATAAAAAATGTTATTTGAGAAATCTCAAATCAGTATGGAGATTTCAGATGGTTGTGATTATGTGGTCTTATTTCTAGGTTCTCTATTCTGTTCCACTCGTCTTTCTTCCTGTTTTTATACCAATACCTTGTGTTTTTTTGGTTACTGTAGCCTTGTTAGTATACTTGGAAGTCCAGTACTGTGATGCCTCCAGCTTTGTATGTTTGCTTGGGATCGTTTTATCTATGCAAACTTTTTTTTTTGTTTCTGTATCAATTTGAGGATTTTTTTTTCTAATTCTGTGCAAAACGACATTGATAGGAATTGCATAGGATTTTTAGATTGCTTTGGGCAGTATGACAATTTTAATTATATTGATTCTTCTGATCTATGAACATGAGATATTTTTTCCATTTATTATGTCATCTACAATTTCTTTCATCTGTGTTTTAAAGTTTTTACTTGTAGAAACCTTTTACCTACTTGGTTAAATATAGCCATAGGTATTTTTTGTAGCTATTGTAAATTAGATTCACTTTTTGATTTGGTACTCAGATTGATCACTATTAATGTGCAAAAAAGCTACTAATTTTTGTACATTGATTTTGTATACTAAAACTTTACTAGATAGTTCTCCAAGAACTAAAAATAGAACTACCATTTGATCCAGCCATACGATTTTTGAAAATTTGCTCAAAGGAAACCAAATCAGTATGTCAAAAAGATATCTGTACTCATATGTTTATCACAGCACTATTCACAATAGCAAATATATCTATCAATGGATGATTGAATAAAGATATACATATATAATATTCATATATATATTCATATATATAATGGGATGATACTACTCAGCCATAAAAAAGAATAAAATCATGTATTTTGCAGCAATGTAGGTGGAACCAGAGGACCATTATGTTAAGTGACATAACTCAGAAAGTCAAATACCACATGTTCTCTCCTGTAAGTGGAACCTAAATAATGTGTATGCATATACATAGAATGTGGAATGATAGACATTGGAGGCTTGAAAGGGCGGGAGGCAGGTGAGGGCTGAGAAATTACTTAATGGGTAAAATGTACACTATTCAGCCCAGATTTCAGCACTACTCAGTATATCCATGTGACAACACGGCATTTGTACCCCTTAAATTTATATAAATAAAAACAATAAGGAGGAAAAGAGGGCTAAAAAATGTTGGCCTGGGCTGGGTTCTCAACTGGAGCTTAACCGGGGAAGGATCTGTTTCCTCACTCACATCATTGCTGGTAGCACTCAGTTTCTTTTAATCATAGCACTGGGAGATTTTGTTCTTTGCTGGCTGTCAGATGGAGGCTGGTCTTAGCTCCTAGAGGTAACCTGAGTTTGTTGCCATTTGAGGTTTTCAAGGACAGTGGCTTGCTTCCTCACAATCACCAAACATGATGATCTGTTCATCATTATACAAGTGTTACAATCTTATATTACATCATCATAAATGCATAATGACATATGTCATTTCAACTTGCAGATATATTATTTTTCAACACAAGTCACAGTTCCTGTCCATACTCAATCATGATGGATGATACCATTATATAAACACCGAGGTGCGAATATCAGGGGTTAGAATCATGGAAGACATAGTAGCCACAAAACTTATTTTTCTTAATTTTACAAAAATTCTTCATTGGCTTTGAATTGTGATTTTATAATATGTAAATCCACTCAATGTGTAAAGTTTACTATTAAGTTTCTTATGTTGATACAATAAATATAACCATTTAATATTTAACTTCCTCCCCATACAATTATCCCTATTTATCTATTTTTCTGTCTTTAATTACTTTACTACCCTCATGATTTACTTTATCTATTTAGACCCCACACAAACTTTCATGTATTTAATTTTTTAAGCTGTGGTACTGATGTCAAAGTCTATTCAGTTAAATTATCTCCTCCCACCCACTCCTTCCATCATTCTATTACTTCCCATTAACACCCTTATAAGATCAAAAGACTGATAATCTTTGTGTGTTCAAATCGGGTTCAGGATTCTGTTTATGCACAGAGAAATGAGACAGCCACCAAAAGGTGAAGGGGAAGAAATGAACCACACTCAAGGAGAAAGGATGGTGTACTTTTCTGGCGCTTTATTTTGCTTGGGGCTATGTAGCATCCACCTAAATATTTCCTTTAAGTTGAGAAAAAAATATCTGCATGAATTGATTATCATTTTTTTTTCTTAACCAATTTCCCATTTGCCCCAACAATACTCTTGTCTCTAATCCTAATGTAACATCTGATACATTTCTATTGCATTAGGATTAAAGTTCTGTTTAGAAATAACTCCAAGAACAGTTTTTATATTTTATTTTCACACTGATAATCACTCAGATTTGCTTCAGCCTCAAAGAGCACGTTTATGTAAAAGTAAATAAGCACTGGCAGTGAGCTGCATTTTTTTATAAATGGGAAATGGGTTAAAGATTTCAGGAGGTAATATTTTATACATATGAAATAATAGATGTGAAATGTGTGTAAGTAATAAAGTATAATAAAACGAACACTGTTTAAGAAACTTAGAGGTCATATAGGAATCTCCCATCTCAACTCCTACATTGAGTCATTGATCAAGCCTGGCCTTTTTCAACTCCTTGTTGATCTCAAGTAACGTCACCACTACCTTAATGAAAACTACCATAGTCTCTTGTTTCAGTCTATTCAGGCTGCTATAATAAAATAATGTAAACTGGGTAGCATCTAAACAACAGAAACTTATTTCTCACAGTTCTAGAGGCTGAGAAGTTCAACTGAAGATCCCAGAAGATTTGGTGGCTGGTGAGGGCCCCACTTCCTGGTTCACAGATGCTGCCTCTCACTCTAACCTTACGTGGCAGAAAAGTGAGGGTCTCTCTAGAGTCTCTTTTACGAGGCCACCAAATATCATTCTTGAGGACTCTCCTTGCATGACCTAATAACCTCTCAAAGGCTCCACTTCCTAATACCAATACCTTAGGTTAGGATTCCACCATATGAATTTGGGGTGGTGGGGTGCACAGGGGCACACAAGTATTCAGACTATTCCATCTCCTATTAAAATTGCTGCAAGACTGTACTAGCATTTCTTCCTTCAGCGTTGTTAACTTCTTCCTACGCCCATCTACACGACAGTCAGATAAAATTAAACCTCCTCAGCGTGTTTTACATAGATGTCTCCACCTATCCTACCTCTCCAGACTCTCCTCTGAGGCCACCTCCATCTCCAGCTTTCACTTTCATGGCCATACCGAGCTTCATGTTTTCTTTGAATCCTGAATTTTACCTAGGATTCTCTTACAGGTTTCCTGATATGGCAAGGCCCTATTCATAAACTTAGAATTAATCTCCACCAAGATGTTTTTCTTTACATGTCAACTTTATGTATTCTGTTTGTGGGGCAAGATATATAATCATTCACTGATATTTCTTGTTTATTCACTTGTCTTCCTCTTGATAACATGTGCTCCTATAAGAGAGGGGTTGTATAATCAATTTCTTGTCATGTCTGGTAACTTTTACTTAAATCCTGCCATTGTGTATTATATATTGTAGGTGCTCGATGATGTTAATTCTGTCAGAGAACCTTCACTCTCTCTTCTGTTCAGCAGAGAATTGTGGTAAATGTCTTATTTCAATTAGAGATTGAGTCAGCTCATGGCTGGGTTTATAGTATTCACAAAGATTTACCTAACTCTTTCGCTGCTTCCAGTGTTCATGGAACCCAACTGAGATCTTGCATTGTTTATTAGTGCCTGACCACTTTATGAATCATAAATGTCAATTTTGTCTCTTCAGGATTGTGAAATTCACCAGACAACATTCAGATTTTAGAGGCTTTTTTCCCTAGTTGCTGGTCTAGATTTCTGCCCAGTTAAATAATAATAATAATAATAATAAAAAACAAAGAAAAAAAGACAAACACTCATACTCACTTTTCCGTGTCTTTTTATTGGGAACTTGACCATCCCATGGCCTCCCATGTCAAATACTAGGTGTCGTCTCTTCAGTCCAAAGCGCACAACTCTTTTTGCTGTCTCTCCTTCTCAGTACTGCACCTTGGCTTGAGTTCTTGATCCTCTACTCTGTCCAAAGTTGGCAAATTCCATGAGAGAAAATGCATCTGTAGGATATTAGCATGCTTTCTGTGTTTTATATTTATGAAGTCTTGCCTTGATTATTTGCCAGTCATTTGCCTTGATTATTTGCCAGTCATTTGCCTTGATTATTTGCCAGTCATTTGCCTTATTTGCCAATTCCTTCAAACAGCTTTATTTGTACTTACTCATCTTTCCAGTGGATCTTGATGGAAACATTCATTTGCATCCAATTCTTAACAACTAAAATATGACTGTGTATGTATGTGTGTGTGTTTAATGTGTGAACAAATTAATCCAAAGAAACGTGTTTCACTCTCCGAGATTAATAATGGGCTTTAATATCAAAGGAATCTATATACTAAAAAAAAGCATAATAATTTTAATGTGTTGAATTCAAGATTTGTCAGGTGTGTTTGAACTTAATTCTCTACAAATTTTCTTTGTTCACATATACTAAATATTTTCAGGGGCTAGCATTTGAAGAGAAAATTCAAAATTACTTACCAAGATAATTTTTTATAAATTGAATATTTGTGTCTTTCTCCCCAAATTTAATGTTGACATCTATTCACAAAAGTGATGATATTTGAAGGTGGGGTCTTTGGGAGGTAATTAGATCATGAGGCTAAAGCCTTCATGAATGAGATTAGTATCCACATGAGAAACCAGAGAGCTAGCTTGCTTTTTCTGTCCACCATGTAAAGATACAAAAAGTTGGCTGTCTGCAGCCTGGAAGTTGGCCCCCCGCAGAACCTGACCTAACTGACATCCTCATCACAGACTCTTGGCCATGAGAATTGTGAGAAATAAATGTTTGTTGCTCAAAGCACCTAGTTTATGATACTTTGTTCTAGCACTTGGAATTAATACAATAACATTTGCCAAAATTACATCTCATCATATCATATGTTCTCTAGAAGCATTAATCCTGTCTCTTGTATGCACTGAATTATATACCAGATATCTCTGTATTATTTAACTTCTTGAAAGTACTGTCATATCGAGAGCTGTTTATTTTGATTAGATATAACTGAGTATTTTTGAATATTATTATTCCTAAAAATAGATTCTCCCACGAAATTTGATTTAGTTTTATTTTTTCTATATTGGATAAATTTGCAAAATACTATGATGTTAGGGCAATTTGGATACCTAGAATCATTGTTGAACCTTTTGACCTCTTCACTCTGGAAAAGATGCAGAAGGCATGAATTGATAAATTTAGCAATGAGACTCAAGCATAAACACTCCTATTATAGAAGCTGATAATACTTGTGCTCAGATGTCAGAACACAGGGATTCAGGAGTGTCCATTAGTGAGAGATAAATTCTCAGATACAATTCTTCCTTGGTATCTGAGAATTTGTACCTAACAAATTTGTAAGGATACAAATTTATATCCTTGTATCTAACCATTTGATGTATCTTTAGTATGCTCCTTCATAAACACTACCGCTGAGATAATAAACTATATTATTTCCCTTCTTGATTTTTTAACTGCAGTATGCTTTCAAAATAAAATTTCATTTATTTTCTAAGAGAACTAATTGACTTCTTATTTAGACAAATGAAAGACTTTATTACCATTTAAATTATTTCTTTAGGAGCAGAGTTGGAATACTATGCTCTTGCTTAATATAACCAGGATTCATAGGTAGCAATAATGATTGGTAAAGATATGCTATTAATTTGCCAATTCAAAATATTAAAAAGAAAAGTTAATTCTTTAAATGTTTAATATCATTTACTTTTTGTTTTAGATAATTAATATAATTATTTTCTTCTTATGGTATATTTAACCAATTTGTTTTTACAAAATTAATAATTTTTCTTTATATCATTAAAGGTTATATAAACTATAAGGACTATAAATGCATAAGAATATATGATTTTAAAAAGACTTTTCAAAATTTGGGTACAGATTTTAAAAATTAACTAATAAGTGCCAATGCAGCACCTAAGTCAGCATCTGTAATGCTGACAGGCTGACATTAAAAAGAAGTTAAACTTTTTCTGCAAGTCACTATTAATTTATAAAATATAAATAAGCTAATTTACACTAATTGTTTTAAAATGTATTTATTTTTCTGATTTTACTTGGACTAATACATGAAATATTTAATTTTTCACGTAATTTAAAGAACTAAAAGCATAATATTTTATTAGATGGTCTTTAATGATTTTAAGTATGAGAGTCATCTAGAATGCACAGAAAAACACGTAATTTTTCAGCCCATTTTTACTAAAATATAAAATTGAATAGGAAAACATTTGTCTCATACATGAGAGTATTGGTTAGGGGTAGCAGTGTGTGTTATAAATTTATAATCAAAATCTAAGAGTTTTAGACTGCTGATTTTTACCCATTGGTGAGCATTGCAATTTGATGGCACTCATCCAAAATTATTAAATAATAAAATAAAGCATAACATAAAAGAGAGTAAAATAAAATAGAATACATCACATATAGTAGAAATAAGTATTATTTTGTAATGTTTTTGTTTGAATTACATGTATATGTATATTCATACATACATTCATATACATGTGTGTATAGTTTACATCACAATGTTAATAATATACTTTACTGTTTTTTAGGTCAAAACATTTGAAAAACAAAGTGACAGAATTTTTATTATTTCAAAAAATGCAAGTTTAACTTTCTTTGCACTCATTTAATTTAATTGCGCATTCTATTTTAAAATGCTAATACTTTATTTTTAACACCTTGCACTAACTATGAATACACTTACATAAAATTCGTTTTGATGATTTATCCTGAACAAATTTTAAGTATACATGAATAATTTTTAGGTCATGGATTTGGTATGACATTTATTCCATTGTACCTTCCTATAGGCAGATTATATCTCTACATTCATCATATGTGTTTACCATTTGATTGTCGCATGCGATGAAACTGGAACAGACTTCATGCCATCCCTTCTGAGAGGGCACTTTAAATGAGCTTGGATGATTTGGGTCAACTTCTTAGAGTCTAGTAAAGCCTAGTGGAGCCACACATAACCAGAACCTAGCAGAGTTACCGGCAACAGCTGAATGAGAAACGAATTTTCATTCCTGTAAGCTAACACATGTGTGTGTTGTTTCTGTATTGAAACCTGACTAAACATAAATCTCTACCAGGAATACAATTTGCCTGTAATATCAATGCTGGTAGTGAGTGTTGAATGCTGGTGGAATGCTGGTAGTGAGTGTTGATGGATTCATTTTTTAATTGATGCATAATAGTTGTACATATTTATGGGATACATGTGATAATTTATAACATAGATATAATGTGTAATGGTCAAATTAGGGTCATAGGACTATCCACCACCTCAAGCATTTATCATTTCTTTGTGTTGGGGACATTCCAAATCTTCTCTTTTAGCTATTTTGATATATGATATGATAAATGATCGCTAACTGGAGATGATAAATGATTGCTAGCTGGAGACCCTGCTGAGCTATTAAACACTAGAACTTATTCCTTTTATTTAACTGTATTTTTGAACCTACTAACAAACCTCTCTTTACTTTATGTAACGAAGTGCTGTAAAAATATGAGCTCAAATAGTAATTGGCCTAATTGCAGGAAAGAATTAAAAGAAAAGTAGAGATAAGTACAAGAAATTCTGGATATTTTGTGATTGGAAAAATAATTGATTCTCATACATTATTTGTAAATACTTTTATTTTTTTTTTTGATTTCTAACTTTTATTTTAAGTTCAGGGATACATGTGCAAGATGTGCAGGTTTGTTACATAGGTAAATGCATAAGTAAACGTGTACCATGGTGGCTTGCTGTATAGATCATCATATCACCTAGGAATTAAGCCCAGCATCCATTGGCTATTCTTCCAGATGCTCTTTCTCTTCCCATCCACCCTGCCATGGACAGACCCCAACGTGTGCTGTTCCCTCCCAAAATTTCCATGTGTTTTCACTGTCCAGCTCCCACTTATAAGTGAGAACATGTGGTGTTTAGTGTTCTGTTTCTATGTTAGTTTGCTGATGATAATAGCTTCCAGCTCCATTCATGTCCCTGCAAAAGACATGACTTTTTTCCTTTTTATGGCTGCAGAGTATTCCATTGTAACTGCCCCATGGGTTCATTCTGCCTTCTGCTTAGACAGAGCTGATCTCTCAAGACAGGGGAATTGCAATACGGAAAGAGTAATTCACACAGAGCTGGCTATACCAGAGACCAGAGTTTTGTTATTACTCAAATCAGTCTCCCTAAGCATTCAAGGAACAGAATTTTTAAAGACAACTTAGTGGGTAAGGGAAGCCAGTGAGCCAGGTGTGCTGACTGGTCAGGTCAGAGATGAAATCACTGGGAGTTGAAGCTGTCTTCTTGCAATAGGTCAGTTCCTGGGTGGGGGTCTCAAGATTAGATGAGCCAGTTTATCCATGTGGGTGGTGCCAACTGATCTGTCAAGTGCAGAGTTCGCAAAATATCTCAAACATTGATCTCAGGATCAGTTAAGGGAGGATCAGAATCTTGTAGTCTCCAGCTGCGTGACTCCTAAACCATAATTTCTAATCTCATGGATAATGTTGGTCCTACAAAGGCAATCTAGTCCCCAGGAAAGAAGGAGGTCTGCTTTGGGAAAGAGCCATTATTGTCTTTGTTTTAAACTATAAACTGTAAACTGAGTTTCTTCCAAAGTTAGTTCAGCCTCCACCCAGGAATGAACAAAGACAGCTTGCAGGTAAGAAGCAAGATGGAGTTGGTTAAGTTAGATCTCTTTTGCTGTCTCAGTTTTAATTTTGCAAAGGTGGTTTCACCATGCTGTATATGGACTATATTTTATTTATCCAGTCTATTATTGATGGGGCATTTAGGTCGATTCCTTGTCTTTGCTATTGTGAATAGTGCTGCAATGAACCATACGTGTGCATGTATCTTTATAATAGAATAATTTGTATTCCTTGAGGTATATATCCAATAATGGGGTTGCTTGGTCAAATGGTATTTCTGCCTCCAGGTCTTTGGGGAATTGCCACATTGTCTTTCTTAATGATTGAACTAATTTACACTCTCCCCAACAGTGTAAACGTCTTCCTTTTTCTCCACAACCTCTACAGCAACTGTTGCTTTTTTGGCTTTTTAGTACTAGCCATTCTGACTGGTATGAGATGGTATCTCATTGTGGTTTTTGATTTGCACTTCTCTAATAACAAGTGATGTTGAGCTTTTTTTATGTTAGCCACATGTATGTCTTTTTTTTGAGAAGAGTCTATTCATGTCCTTTGCCCACTTTTTAGTGAGGCTATTTATTTGGGTCTTGTAAATTTGTTTAAATTCCTTGTAGATACTGGATATTAGACCTTTGTCGATGGATAGATTGCAAAAAATTTCTTCATTGTGTAGGCTGTCTGTTCAAGCTGATGATAGTTTCTTTTGCTGTGCAGAAGATCCTTGTTTAATTAGATCTCATTTGTCAATTTTTGCTTTTGTTGCAATTGCTTGTGTATTTTCCTCATGAAATCTTTTCCTGTGCCTATGTCCTGAATGGTATTGCCTAGATTTTCTTCTAGGGTTTTTATAGTTTTGAGTTTTACATTTAAGTCTTTAATTCATATTGAGTTGATTTTTGTATGTGGTGTAAGGATGGGGTCCAGTTTCAATTGTCTGCATATTGGCTGGCCAGTTGTCCCAACACTGTTTATTAAATAGAAAATTATTTCCCCCTTTCCCCTTGCTTGTTTTTGTCAGGTTTGTAGAAGATCAGATCGTTGTACATGTGTGGCCTTATTTCTGGGTTATTTATTCTGTTCCATTGGTATATGTGTCTGTTTTTGTACCAGTACCATGCTGTTTTGGTCGCTGTAGCCTTGTAGTATAGTTTGAAATCAGGTAGCGTGATGCCTCCAGCTTTGTTCTTTTTGCTTAGAATTGTCTTGGCTAAATGGATTCTTTTTTGGTTCCATATGAATTTTTAAATAGTTTTTTTTTCTAATTCTGTGAAGAATGTCAATGATAGTTTAATGAAAATAGCTTTGAATCTATAAATAGCTTTGGGCAGTATGGCCATTTTCACAATATTAATTTTTCCTATCTATGACCATGGAATGTTTTTCTATTTGTTGGTGTCATCTCTCATTTGTTTGAGCAGTGGTTTGTAGTTCTCCTTGAAGAGGTCCTTCATTTCCATGTTAGTCATACCTATGATGACTAATTAAAATTATTAGTAATTAAGTGCTACTGTTTACAAATGCCTATTAAGATTTAGAATGAAACTTAGACTCAGGAAAAACAGAAATTCAAAAGGCTGGCTAGTATCCCCTTTTCTAAGATACAAAATTACCTTAATGTGGTCTCCAGTAAATATTTCAGTTACACAAAATGAAACAGAGAAGTTAGAGCATTGCCATACTTCCACTGAAACCTGATAGGCTCAACATACTTTTTACCAAGTTGAGAGAAAAATAGAAAAAGCGTGTGACAAGATTCTCAAAAAGAATCATATGTATGACTAACAATGGAAGTGAAGGACCTCTTCAAGGAGAACTACAAAAATAATGTGTAAATAGGTATGACGACTGGCACATGGGGCTGCATGGAATAAAAAAATATAATAAATAATAATAAATTTCCAAAAATTTATTAATTTTTTAAAAAGTTAACATTTTGGCATTATTGTATATTTCACACTGCCAGCAGATTAAGAATATCTGTGACCGTTTCAGAAAAACATATCACTTTATTTTCATTCATTTCTAACTATAAGAATTTCACCTAAAAAGTTTGCTTAGCTTCCAGAAATAACATAGTCTCTCAAATTCAGATGTTACCAAGGAGATGAAAGGAAAAACTTGTCTCCCAGAGGCAGAAACAAGAGCCACAGAGAAAAATGAACAGAGTATGTGCTCCCTGGGAGTGCAATGAGCTTAATAGGAAAACATTCCCTAGCCACAAATAGGAGAGACTTACTGTATTATCCCAGAGGGATTTCAGAATTGTTATGGACCAATAACCAAGGTGTGCTTCTTCTCTTTTCTGAATGTGCTCATTTTGGCTATTCTGTATTATTGAATGCTGTGTTTGAGGAGAGTTATGTAACTTGTATTATTACCTGTTAGCCAGCTAGAGCAGGAAGAGCTGCATCTGGAACTGAGGAATATTAAAAATCTCTGGTCTTTGAGCCTCATATCATGATTAAATGAGACATTTTTTGGGTTAATTTCTGCCGAGAAGAAGATTGCATTTTCATATGGGAGATACATGGATATTTAGGACTAATAGAGCAGAGTGGTATATTGTACAATTTTCTCCAATTGTCGTCATCTTCTCCTGTAAGAGTATTTTACATACCACCTTTGGCATGCCCCTTGTTGACCTTCACTATGTGTCTGTCTTTTTCCGAGGGGTTATATGTATTTCATATCTAAACTTTTCAATGCACCTCTGTGCATTTGTTCAGCCTTTTTTTCTTGCCTTCTGCAATCAGAACACCGTGTACTAGCTGGGAGCTGCTTCTTCAGCCTGAAATCTAGGATGTAAAACAATAAGCAGAGCCAAATAGAGCCACTGCCAATTTGCAGAATCATGAGTGGGAGATGAGTGTCTGTGATTGTATCCACTGTAATTGCAAAAAAAGAAAACAAAAAAACACAAACAAAAACAAAACACCTTTCTTATACATTACCCCATTTGTGATTTTTTTGGGGGTTCTCACATTACGTTGTATCTTTTGGTTTGTCTGCTTATTTTAGGCATAGTTCTTACTCAGATTTATAATTACTTTATACATTTGTGTATTTCTTATTTTAACTTTATCACCCATTAGCTTCAATGCTCAATGAAGACATAGTCTGCCCTCCTTCTCACTGTGATCCTAAAATCTACACATATACTGGTACATAGCAGATATGCAAAAATATTTGTTAATGTAATACATAATTGAAAAAATCTTCCCTTTCATGGCAATATCTCTATATATGAATACATATGCATATACACATCTCAGGTAGAAGTTAGCAATGTATTAGAACAACTCTTCAATGTGAGTCTTACATTTCATTTAAATTTAAATGTGCTTAAACTTTATTTCCACATTTAGAGTTTAAGACCTTTAATGGCAGTGGCTATTCCTCACACTGCTAACATTATTAACATTCCTGCACCCACATAACTTTTGAACAGTTTTTAAAACATTACTTATTGCTTTTACTCTGAAAATAAAGCTGGGGAATCTCTCTGATACTGTATACCTGCAACCGTTTCTACAGGATTCATTTTCTTTCTAGTTGTCATTCCTAGAATTTCCACGGTATGAAAGTGGTGCATCTCACTGAAGTGATTACCAAGTGACATGAAGACATATTTCATCTAGTCCCTGAAGTACTTTCTTAATTGCTTTAGTTGTTCCTTTGTTCTTTATCACTCAATGCCATTCTGACTCTTCACAGCTTCCAATCATTCATTCCATTATGAAATTTGGAATACTTCTTTCACTAGGATTTTAGCCCCTGTAGAGAAAAAAGCTGGTAGAATGATGACTGGTTTTGCTCTTATATGACATCAAGCAATCATTTATGAACCACATCATGTCCATATAGCATATCAAATTTTTTTTCTTTTATGTATTTCAGCTAGGATTGGAAACACACATTTTTCTTTTTCTGATAGGATTCAGTTAAATATTCTCAATTTTCTCAAGATAAACTGGAGGTATATATATATATATATATATATATGCAAACACACGTGTATATATATATACACACATATATGTATATATGTATATGTGAATGTGTGTGTGTATATGTGTGTGTGTGTATATATATATATATGTATCTGAATGGTAAAATATACCACCATGCCTAATTTATATGTCTTTAGAGTTTCTGGCTTTGTACGCATCAATTTATGTGGTCTTTGGGACAACTCTATATGATAAATACAAGTAATCACATTTTAGATATAAGAACCCAAAGATTACAGAATATAACCCGGTTTTCCAAAATCATGGGTTTATATGTATTATAGCTATGACCCAAACTAGGATATTACATATGAAATCCAGTGATCATTTCATAATTTCACTTTGCAGCTCTCCTTGCATTATTCACTACGGATAAACATGCATGGGAATCATTACAATAATCTTTTCTTAATAGTGGGGAAAGAAACTTACTATTTTAATCAAGTAGAAAGAATTTGATGATTTTCTCTAGTAATTTACCTGGGATGGACTGTACTTCCATGAAAAAAATAAACTATTAGATGTTCCTTGATAAGGAAAGTTTGCTCATCCCATCCTAGTGGATCACATGTTTTGTTTCTATCAATAAAATATATACAATAGTAAAATATCCCACTTCTGGGAAGAAGCCTTACGGAGGCACCTTGTGCATCCGTGTGTCCCCTTACTCCCACCTGTGATCATGGAAGCCTGTGGCTACTTGCAGCCCCATCAGCCTTGTTTCTTCAGTAATTTCAGCAAGGTGAGTCCTCAGCTGACATGGTATGGGTATGCCTCATGTATACTCTGTAAACTTTAATGTTTTAAATTTAGAAATTGCTTTATTGTCATACCATAACTCAGCCAATCATGATGAACTGAGATCATACCTTAAAAAGTTAATAACAATGCGTGTAAAACTTTTGATCATCAGAAAGATTCCCAAATCTCAAATAAATGCATCACTATAAAACTGAGTCTGATAAATTTAGATAAGCCCGTGTTTCCAGTTCCTTCTTAAGCTGAATATTATATGGCACAGTGATTTGCACATAAAATATTAAAAATTAATATTCTTTTTTGTTTAGATTAAATATGATAAAGCATGCTATTGTAATATATTTTGTGTATCATAATTTAGGAAATGGGTATAGCGTCTAAGAATAATAGAAATAAGCAGATAATACAATGAGTAACAAAATGACAAAATTACACCCTAAAGAGTCTTCCTCACATCCTGTATGCATTCATGTGAATGTTTCCTAATTTGTCATTTGTAAATTTAGAAAAAGTATATCTCTAAACTTTGAACAAATTAAATAGGAAAACTTTTAGAAAAAATGTTCAATGAATTGTACTTCGCTAAAGCACTCATATCCAAACCTATTTGAATAAAATTTATTCAATGATGTAAAATGTCACAAGTTAGACTTTCAATATGTCTATTTACATAGAGGTGTTATGAACTTTAGATGCATATATTAGTTTTCAAGGTTTCAATAACTATTAATAATTTAGGTTTTTAATTAAAAATATATTAGTGCCATTCAAAAAAATCAAAAAGATTTTTTTAAATCACAAACGTGCTCTATAAAATATGCATAACTTTTGTTCATTAAAAACATCAACAAGTCTTCTCCATGAAAAAGGGTAATCCATCATTTTGCCAGGCTTTATCTTTGTAAATTTTCCCAAATGAGTTCAGTCAGTTGAAGAATAATGAGTTTTTACAGGCAATTTAAATCAACAAAATCTGTGTTGCTAAATTGCCCTCAATGAAAATAGTTGCAACACAAGACACTAGAAGTTGTATCACCTTTGGTACCTCTATTCATTAACCTCTGGTTGTTAGAGACAAATCAACATGATAGATGTGGTCTTTTTGACAGGGGGCTAGAGAATTCTGAAGACACAAACATCATTATTAAATCATGCTTCAATATGAGCATAGAAGAAGTAAATATTAATGGGCCTTTTGTGGCTAAGAAATTAACTTACTGTCAGACATTCCCTTTGTAGGAAAAAGGAAGATATATAGAAATTTCAAAAATCAACACCATAGGCAATTGCTTCTGAATTACAATTAAATGACATTACTATCTTGCATGCCAGTGTTAATTCCAGAGAGATTTGGAGCCACTGTACTAGTTAGGTGTGAAATGAGAAGTGTTTGCTTAATTTCTATCTGGGCTTGTGTTTCTCCCAGAAAGCAAGGTGGATAAGCGTTTTGGACTTTTGAGCTTGCTCTTTGGCTCCTTTGAGACTGCCTCTTATAAACCTTTGTGTCAGTTCCTTCAGTATTAAATGCAGAATTCTGCTGGTTTTGTTTTTTCATTTTCTTAATAAATCCCTTTGAAAAACTAATGAAAGGTTTTCTTCTTTCCCCAGACAAGTCAAAATACTCACACACCTTTGATGAGGTAGTCTCAGTGGGTTCGCCAGCAATCCACGAAGTTCGTCCATGTATCATTACAGAAATCCTGGAGTTAGTGGCTACAACTGGTTTTTAAACCTGTGCTAATAGTTGGTCTAAAGTTTTATCCCTAGACTCAGGGATGCGTGGGATGTCCCTGAATTTTCATGCTTGTAGAACTGATGTGAAGAATAGAGTGAGATGAATGAAAAGTGGAATGACCACCATGAGTTTTTCTCTGCTTTTTAGAATCGTTCCCTGGAGTACTCCTGATCAAGGAGTTGCAGCTGCACTGGTAGTATGATCTTGGCTCATGTGCCTACAGGGGCTCCCTGATGAGCGTGGCATATAAAGAACGTTAGTAGATGGAGAGGTGGCTTCCCTAAGCTGAAGTGGTCTGTAACTGCTTCAGATTCATCTCTTTCAGGAAAATAAGGGGACCAGTAGGGTGGAGGGCTGCAGAGGCTGTGCTTGACAAAGGTGGGACCTCCAAACACAACTGTTTGCTCTGGGTTGTTTTGCCTTCTTTATATTCTTTTAGCTAATTAAGCTAGTGTAAGGAACATATGTCCTCCGAAGAATCTTTTGGTCAATTCCAAATGTATGTCCAACTGGTATTGATTTCATGGCTCTGTAGTTACAAGAATGTATTCTTTCTAATATGTCTCTTTTTAAGTTTTCCAGTTATACTTTGGAACTTCTTTTTTATTTGTTCAAGTACATGCTAATAACATACTTTCTTATATTTCTAAAATAAATAAGATTACCCTGAAGTATTGTATTGGGGAAGTATCTATTATTTCCTAGGCTCACATTCCATTTTAATGAAATCTGTTTCTGCCAGAAGCACATTGCAATACTGGAAAATGTGAAGGTTGGTTGAAGGCAGAATAAATCTGATTTTCTTTTTTCTAGAATTTGCCCTCCAATATAAAGGGGGTATTTTCTGGAAGTGAGAGATGGAGAGAACTAGTCTTCATAAGTGGAAAGGCCAGAGTAGCCATTATAGATATGTGGCCGGCTATAGTTAGAAAGAAGTGTGAACCATGAATAACAGACGGAGGCTGAGTGAAGAGCAGATAATTAAGTGGGAGTATGGGAAGAAATTGTAATTTCAGTGGATAAATGTCACAAATCTCGTAACTCTAAGAGGTGCAGAGTAAAGGTGAGAGCAAGAATGAGCACCTAGCTATTTCCCAGAGGTCTCCTTCCCTCCATACAGCTTCCTAGTTTCTTCATACGGATATTCTGATTATAAAGCATCTTTTCTCAGTCTATCTCTATTTCATGCATTTGAAAACAAATCATAGAAGAAAAAGAGCTCTTTTATTACAATCTTTTGTTTTGTGTTGACTTTCTTTAAAACCCATACTGAGAAGCCTGTGTGAATTAACATGGTAGCTAAGGAAAATAATTTTAAGAAGACAAAAATGTTTTTTCAGAAGAATAAATGCCACCATGATCACCACTATGGTATAATAAGAGCCATAAATCTTTATTTTTGAGTTAATAAAGAGACTTATCATCTGGTTTTTAATTTCTTTGCTTCCTGTTGAATTATTGGTTTTATTTAATCAGCATACATTATAGAATGTTTTACTTGATGGTACTTATTTTGTTTTATGTTACATTGTAATTATTTGTTGTTTACCCTTCTAAATTGACAGTATGTTTCTCATGAATAAGATAATCTCATTTATTTTGGTGTATACGGAACTAGCTCAGGGTGTTCAAATAGAAGGTGTTTATTCCATATTTATTGAAGCAATAAGTTAGTCATCCTATTTATAAATTCGCAAATTCATTTTATATATTATCTTGTTTCTAGGAGTTTCATTTAAATATCTTTTTATATGAAAGAAAAAAAGTAGATTATTATCCATAAGATATGAGTGTGAAGAGATGAAATAAGGAAGAAAATACATTACTAGGAAATTGCTTTTGTTGGCAACCAACATGAAACTTTGGCACTTATACTTACATTTTATTCTCCACAGGAGACTATATTTCTTGTCTTCCTCCACATAGTTCAGCAAACAATGAAATTTGTGTCAATCATTTCTTAGTTGGAGGCATTTTTGAAGTAGCATATGAGCAATATTCTGATAAATCAAGAATACCTCCAGCTTAACAATTTTATATGTATATCCTAAAAGAAATGTGGAAAACACAACCTTTTTTAAAAATCATGATTAATGTTAACAGGTTAACAAGAAGGCTGCATAGTGTCAATCTTTTACTACTGCAAAAATTGAAGGAAATTGAAGAAAATAAGATATTTTCAAGTGTTGACCTGTAAAAAATTATTTGAGAAGAGGAGATTGTGTTGATTCTTACATGTCAACAATGTATTTTGTAACTAATAACACAAAAATTGTGTTCATAAAAAATGAGTTGTAATAGAAATATAAGCAGTTATTGTCATACTTCATTGTTTTGTTGGTTTATATTATATTCATTCTATTCGATTCTATTCTGTCTATTGTATTCTATTCTATTTCACCCTTATTATATATCCTCTAGCTTAATAAACTTGTCTAATGCTGTGCGTCAAAAGCCAAGAGGGTTACAACAACAACAACAACACAAACTTACAAAAACCAGGTAAGTATATTGTTGAAATTCAGGACCAATTTATAATATATCAAAATCCAATATAATTGTTTTACAATCAGAATACAAAGTGACTATGTATACAAGAATTGTGTGACACTTGTTTAATCTACAGATATTTGACTCTTCAGTTACTCTCACAGAATGTGCTCCTAAATAATGTGAAGGCCAGACCAGTGGCTTTATATTCTTAATACATGATCTGTTCTCTGTTCCTCGTATTGTTTTTTGCCCCAGGAGGAAAACCAATGCTTAATAAAAGCATGTTTAACTCTGTGTAACCAGCTTTGGTAGAACAGAAAGCAAATATTCTCACCTTTATGGGTCAAATTGTATTTCCTTTCAAAGACATGTTGGAGCGCATTCCCCCAGCACCTCAGAATGTGAGCTTACTTGTAGATAGTGTGTTTAGGGCAATCATCAAGTTAAAATGAGGTCATTCGAGTGGGCCATAATTCAATATGAATGCTGTCCTTATTAAAAAAAAAAAGAAAATTCTGACACAGAAACAGATATATACACAGAGAAACACCGTGTAATGTTTGGAATTACGATGCCACAAGACAAGGAATTACAGGAAGCTAGGAATGAGGAAGAGAACTAGTCCTTTCCTAGAAGCTTCAGATGGAGGGTTGCTCTGCTAGCACCATCAACTCAGCCTCCAGAACTGTAAGATCATCAATTTCTGTTGTTTACACCACTCAATTTGTGTTACTTGTGACACCAGCCTTAGGAAATAAATATACTCACTATTGTTGATTTCAAGCTACCACTATGACATCAACTGGCTTGCAAAATTTCTGAAAATTTAAATATTGTCTTTCACAAGCCATTACGAGTCGGCTCTAGCACAGTTTCGGACCATTACTATTTGTTAATCGTAATTTTTTCTTTGTTTTAGCCAATTTCATGGTTATTGTTTTAAGGTTTTCTTCAAAAAAATGATGTCATGAAAAGAAATTTTAAAAAGCATTGGGCGAGAAAGTGAGAGAAGTCTTTCCGAAGAATGTGAGGTGAGGAGAAATAAATGATTTGCTGTGTTGGTTAGACAGAGACGTTAAAAGAGGAAACACAGGAAAAGAATTGCTATATAGTAGTCAGCTATCACATAAACTAAAGAAAACAGCAGTCTAAAATAAATTGAAACCTTTTATTGGTACATGATAATTAAACATATTTGTGGGGTACATGTTTTTAAAAATTAAAAATTTACAAGCACATCATTCAACAAACCATGCCTCTATTTATTATTTTGCTTTGATCATATCCCCCATCTTTCAATTTTTAAAACTTATCTATTTATTTTAAGTTTGTATTATTTTTACTTTTATCTTTCTTGGTAACTACCCTTTTGTACATCTCATTTATGCATATGTGTACATAAACACATGTCATGTTTGACTATGTAACATTTATAAATGCTATTACACCTGCTATTTTTAATCATCAAAATCTGTTTTTGATTATCAAAATCCCCATTTCTATGATCAACATTAACAACATCGTGTATATGTGTAATATCATTTTATATATATATTTAGGAATATATATATTCCTCCCAACAGTGTTAAAATGAAATACTAAAATTTGTTCACAAAGTGCTATAATTACGTAACAGATAAAGGGATGAGATATTGTGAGGATAAGTGCATTTTCCAAGACCAAATATATAACAAGTGTTGGATTCTACCACCTGCATTCTAGATAAGCACAGTATGTAGCTCCCCATTTTTACTATAACCTGGTAGATTGAGTTCTTTGAATCTGATTTCCAGGCATGAGATTACTCAGTTTAACATTTGGTGTATTTATAACTTAATTAAATAGTGATAAATGGCTTTCCAAAATTATTTAATTTATCATATTTCTTCCTCCTTTTTCCTTATCTCTGCAAGAGCTTAGTATTTTTTTTCATTTTTGCCATTTTGACAGGTGATAGAAAATATTTTATTTTTTCATGAATTTGCATTTTTCAGATTTAGGAACACGAGTAAGTTACTCTTATCATTAGATATTTGATTTATTTTATTCTAAATTTCCCACACAATTATTCACTCATTTTTCATTTAGCTTGAATATCTTATTAGAATCCATCTTCATATACGTAATATATTTTTCAATTTATCATATTCTTTTCATTTACTTTAGAAAATTCTAGATGTACATTAAATATGCAATCAAAAGTTTATCTCAATTTTAATGCACCAAATTTGTTTATCAAACTCATCACATCCATAATTCAGAATAAGTAAAGAAATATTACTAATAATTTTGAAGTTCCCTGTTTCCTATTATCTGGTTGCATTTACCCACCCTCAAAAATAAGTACTATCTTGTATTCTCTACTAATCAGAGCTTCATTTTCTTTACAGTCACCAAATATGTATGTATTCTTAAACTTTGCATTTAATTTTAAAAGTTGTAAAAATTTACATGGGTAAGTTTGAGTATTTCCTTGGTTAACCAGTGTTTTCCACTTAGCATATGATGTGTTATTATGCTTAGGATTTTATGAATATTTACAATTTATTTACCTACTCAAATGACGAAGAACAGTGTTATTGGTTAAAGTGCCTAGTTCTTATCAGTAATATTGCTGTGAATATTCTAAGAGTTTGCTCCTGTGTGCTGTGTGTCTTCAATTTTGCTAAAGAGAAAATTGTCTTCAAGAATTGTTACTTTTCCCCTTCTGTGAAATTCCTGCCTATCCTTTTGTCAGCTGATACATTTATTTAGCCATATGTTATTTTTTTAATGAGTGTAATCTATAATAGCTTTTATTTTTGAAGTTTTATATTTTTGAGACAAAGGGTTTTGCTATGTTGTCTAGGCTATTCTAAATCTTCTAGGCTCAAATGATCTTCCCACCTAAGCCTCCAAGTAGCTGGGACTACAGGTTTGTGGCATCATGCCCAGCTCAATTTTTTATTTTAAAAATTATATTAAATGCTCAAATACCTAATTTCATGTATCTATATAGATTTATTTTGGCCTTTTCCCAGATATTAATTATATTTAATTTTTTTTTCACTTTCTTTACTATATTTTCTTGGGTGTTACATCTTCTCTGTATTCAGTTTTAAGCAACTCCTTTTGATATTAGTCTTAATGAAGTCTATTAATCAGACATGCCTTTTTTTCATTTGCTAAGAGCTCTGGTCCCTCTGCTGGGTAGAGATGACTGTAGGTAGCTTTCTCTGTTGACTTTTTTTTTTATTTTTTTTTATTTTTATAGGAAATTTATTAATTTCTCAAAGATAAAAGATTTTTTTAAAGATTATTTCTGAATTTTTTTTTTTTTTTATTATACTTTAGGGTTTTAGGGTACATGTGCACAATGTGCAGGTTTGTTACATATGTATCCATGTGCCATGTTGATTTCCTGCACCCATTAACTCATCATTCAGCATTAGGTGTATCTCCTAATGCTGTCCCTCCCCCCTCCCCCCACCCCACAACAGTCCCCGGAGCGTGATGTTCCCCTTCCTGTGTCCATGAGTTCTCATTGTTCAATTCCCACCTATGAGTGAGAACATGCGGTGTTTGGTTTTTTGTCCTTGCGATAGTTTACTGAGAATGATGTTTTCCAGTTTCATCCATGTCCCTACAAAGGACACGAACTCATCATTTTTTATGGCTGCATAGTATTCCATGGTGTATATGTGCCACATTTTCTCTGTTGACTTTTAAGGACAGTAGGTAAGGCACCAACGCTTGTATGGTGGGGCGCTTCACATCATTCTGTATCATATTTCAATCACTCCAATCCCAATACTAAAAAATGACAGATACTCTTTCTTTCTGTTTTAGTTTTTGGTTTTTGCCAACCATTTTTAAAATGTAAATCATATCTCAATTTCTTCATGAAGCTATTCCTAATTAAAGCAGCTAGCATAAATCTCTTTCCACCAAACACATCCAAAGTACTTGGCCTCTCCCAGCTTGTAACACCATGCTGCCTTTTATTATTATTAGTGTTTCTACACTCAATGCCTTATTTTCCGATTTATTAAAAGTTCCTCTGACACCTAAAATCATTTCACAAAAATTCTCATTTCAGTTATGTTGTTATTGGTGTCGGTGGTGGTGACTTAACATCGCCATTTTTCCCTGTATAAAGCTTTGTGTCACCTCCAGAGGTAAATAGAAAATATCGGTATCTCCATTGTGATTAAATTCCAACTCGTTTTTAACTGACGTTGTGTGTTGTTCCTTATAAAAATCAGGAACACGTTATACGATTTATATAATTTTCATTTAACTAGAAAAGTTATATTTTGAGGAAAGTTACAAGTATCTTCCATGTTCTTTCACCTTCCTTTTATGAAATATTTAATTTCCTTCTAGCTATTAATTAAGATCGATGATCAAGGTAAGAATGTAATCAATTCTAATTTTCAATTCAGGAACGACTCACTATTAACAATAAAATGTATCCAAATGTGAAGAATAAGTAGCAAAAATGGCTGGTGGAAAATGTACATTATCAAGGCTGGGCGCGGTGGCTCACGCCTGTAATCCCAGCAGTTTGGGAGACCAAGGTGGGCAGATCACGAGGTCAGGAGTTTGAGACCAGCCTGGCCAATATGGTGAAACCCCGTCTTTACTAAATATACAAAAAAAAAATTAGCCGGGCATGGTGACGCATGCCTGTAATCCCAGCTACTCGGGAGGCTGAGGCAGAAGAATCGCTTGAACCCCAGAGTCGGAGGTTGCAGTGGGCCGAGATCGCGCCACTACACTCCAGCCTAGGCAACAAGAGCGAGACTCTATAAAAGAAAGAAGGAAGGAAGGAAGGAAGGAAGGAAGGAAGGAAGGAAGGAAGGAAGGAAGGAAGAAGCACAGAATTCATTTATCTTTCCTTGATCAATTTGTAAAGTTATCATGTAGTTAGGAAACCAAGATGTTTTGTGAAGTATCTCTCAAATGTAGACAAATTTGCTTTTTAACTAGCACAATGGCTTACTTCAATTTTATTATTAATATTTACTGAGTTAATAGTAACTCAATGTAACTAAATTAAAATATATCCAATGTTATGACTAAAAATAATCTAAATGATAAGTGATTTTGAAATATCTTTTAGATTCTCTTTAGAGTCTCAAAAATAATCTAAATGAGAAGTGATTTCCAAATACGTTTTCATTCTTAGGAAAGATTTTTTCTTTCAAATTACTGTCCTGAAAGTAAAAATTAGAAAGCAGAAATGTGGGTTTAATGATGTCTTAAGACATTTTATATTTTATATTCCTTTAATCTGGTTTTGATTATGTTAAGAATCAAATAAGTTCACCAATAAATATGAACTCTCGATTGTAGGAGAGCTAAGCATAAAGTAAACTCATCTACCAGTTACCAAGAAGGACTATATTAGAACAAAATAATAATAAAAACAATAAAAAACAAATCAGAAAAGTTCTGACCTCATAGTTTTCCATATTATTAAGTCTGTCTTAAATAGAATAGCTCTGTTCTCTCTTATTGAATACATGGTTGACTGACTTTTTTTTATCTTCAAGTAGATGTGGCTTTTTGATTATAAATAACCTGAAGCTTTGGAAGAAGTAATAACTTGACTTTTCTTCAGAGTCTCACTTCATTGCACTCATTTCCTTTTGCTTGGCCTTAAGATGAGGAGCTTAGACTTGGACAGAAAATGTTTTCGTTTTATTGTATTATAGTTTCTCTTATCTTTAATTTCAAGAAATGATGTAATTTTTTTAAAGGAGCTTATCTTTGTCTGCTAGAGATATTAGATAGCATAAGTGCCCCATTCACAATTAAGAATTTAGTTTCTCGGCTTTGCAGTCTTCAGGCATTATAAATCCACACGTTTCTTTACCATTAGAGTAGGAATTCTCTCTAGCCCTATTTTCAGATTCCCTTACATTTTTCACTAATTCCTGGAAAGACCTGTAGTTCCTATTATTTATGCCTTCTTACAGATTGGAAAAAAAGTGCTCTCTGTATTATTATGAGAAGAAAGGAATTGCCTCTTTGGACAAACTGCAAAGGATACTTCTTCCTGGTATGTCCTAGTACAGGCGCTTACTAAACTATGCCTCTGCTGGAATTTACCCCAAATTTACCACCTTGGCTAGGCGCTAAGGTGCATTGAATCACATACGAACTGGCCTAGTCTTCCCAACATTACTTATTTTATACTGTAGCTTTCAAAGAAAAATCTTCCTGTATGCTAACTTTAAACTGGCTACTCTATGGCTATGGATTGCTGGAGTTAAGTTAATAATTCAGTGCCAAGTACTCAGACGTTTTCATCCACCTCATATTATTTCACTAAATAATTCAGAGTAATTACCTTAGGATCTCGAATGATGCCCTTCTCACTCACATACTTGCTAACAAAATAGACAAAGATACTTTAAGTTTAGGAAGACTGTGACTTCTTGTTTAAGGAGACAAATTTTATTGTTTCTACCATGCTTAGCAGACAGTCGTGCAGCTGCTAAGACTATCAGGTAAGAGTCTCTGCCATCCAAAATAAAATTGCCACTTCAGAAAACATCCTGGATATGGTATTCTTTCAGATTCTCAACCAACTCTAGGGGAATTATAATAAGAGACAAAAAGGAAAGGAGCAGACATATTACTATGTACTGCTGGAAAGTGAACAGAAATAATCATTATTCATAAATTAAAGGGAGATGCAAATGTCTTCATTTCTTCCATCTTTATTTCACCAGACATTTAGAGAGCATTGTGCGGGAAATCATATATTTGATTGTTTGGCCAAATGGTAGCCAGTGAGGAGGTGGGGCCAAGGGCTTTATTGCCAGCCTGTGCCCGAGGTTGCTTACAACTGATTAAGGCTTATCCTAAGTTCAAATTTGTTTCCACACCATGACTCTCTGCTGCCATGTAACAATTTCCTTTCCTTTCCTTTTCAGTACCAGGGGATCTGACACCTACAGTCCTATAAATAGTGACTGATTTACTGTAGTATCCAGTAATCCTTTGAGGGATTTTGTATATAGACATGAATATGTCTGTCATCCACATTCTTGGAAAGCTCAGGATATGTCGAATCAAAATATTATAATATTCATTTAAATATTGGGATACCCAAAATAACATATTTTTTTCTTTCTATTACTAAATAAAGGAAATGGGAAACAAATATTGGAGTGAAGAGAAGGAATTGTTTTCTAAACGCAATGACAAAATGACTTTGTATGATTTTCTCTTCTTCTGTAGTGTTGTTAGGTGATGCTGTAGCTTATAATGACACAAAAGATAATTTGGTATTTAAATAATGTATTTTTTAGCCTTAAGAGAAAAGTGAGGACTCTTGTTTGTAGTAATGTATAAAATACTGGCTAGGATTACATATATTACTAATGTATTTGGTAATTTGTCACCTGACATTGATTTATGAATATTGAGGAACTTTGAACTATTGAAACTTTTGAGATGTATACTTTTTAGACATAATGACTTTAATATGTACTCTTACACTGAACCTATTTAAAGCTACTTTAGTCATTTAGAGCTGCTTGAATTGTGCACTCATACCAAGTTCATATGTATGCTAAATGATTTCAACCTACATATGATGTGGTAAGTGGCTCTGATATCAACTAAAAATTTACCATCCTAAGTCTGAGAATAGGTTTATTTTTTATCTTGGCTGTAAGGAAAGTACTCTTTTTTAGTTGTATGGAAAAGATAGCCAACATTCAGAAATTTTAGTCCAAGTTCCCAAGCTACACTTTTAAAATATAGCTTCTGACATCTCTCACTTCTTCCTAAATATATAGTGTACATGATTTCTAGAGTCAGGTATTAATAGCAACACGATTTTTACTCTTTACATATCCATGATGTAGGCTACAATATTAAAACTCTTTAATATTTCTTATCTTAACATTTTTTAAGAAATAAAATTCTTATTGGGGAAAAATATCATTGACAATAAGTTTTCCTTTATGTAGGTTCAGTATTTCCAATATACTTCCTTGTCAGCTATAAAATATACTTTGGAGTATTTTTTATGTTAATTCACTCATTATATATTTATTTGTTCATTATTTACTCAAATTCTACTACTTACAATAATTCCATTCTCATGGAATTATATCTTCCTATGCCAAAAGGAGTAGGAACAGAAAGGTCTGGATAAAATGAATGATCGCATTTGTTGCTTTCTTGTTTTTCATGGGAATAAGTGATCCCGCCCTAGGCTGATAACTGGTCTATGCATCACGCTTGTCCCCTTTGGAGTCTAATGCTCTTCTACCTGGTCATTTATTTGGGAGTGCCTCCAGGCCTTTTATCTTTATTTTCCTATACATTATTTATTTCTCCTTGGTCTTAGTTGGGTTCTCCCAAGCAGATCATCAGACAAAGATTCAAATGAATATATTCTGGGGGTCATCCCAGGAAACCTCAAATAAAGGTAGAGGATTGCTGACATGAAAAGTGAGGTAGAGGAAGCCCATAGCAATGTGTCATCAAGGAAGTTACTGGATCTTAATCTTGCACACAAAACAGTAATAGACAATTTAAAATATATACAACATGGTTTGGATCTGTGTCCCCACCCGAATCTCAAGTTGAAATGTAATCCCTAATTTGGAGGTGGGGCTTTGTAGGAGGTAATTGGATGATGAGGGTATATTTCCCCCTTTGGTGCTGTTCTCATGATAGAGTTCTCACTGAGGTCTGGTTGTTTAACTGTGTGTAGCACCTCACCTCTCTCTGTCTGTCCCTCCTGCTCTGGCCATGTGAGACATGCTTGCTTCCTCTTCGCCTTCCATCATGATTGTAAGTTTCCTGGGGCCTCCTTAGAAGCAGAAGCCACTATGCTTCCTGTACAGCCTGCAGAACCATGAGCCAATTAAATCTCTTTTCTCCATAAATTACCCAGTCTCACATATTTCTCTATAGCAGTGTGAGAATGACTTAATACATGTACCTTGGAGTTTTCCCAGCCAATGAGTGAGGACAGTAGGGGCCTTTCCTATCAGTGTTAGGTTGAGGTATGGCCCCAAAATATTATCTTCTAGCATTTCTGACCTGCTGTGTGCATTGCTAAAGCAGATTTCTGACACCAATGGAAGTCTGCAGTTAAAGAAATGCAGATGCTAGTATGTGAAAGTCAGCGCAATGAATGCTAAGGACCAAAGTGATGGGAGCAGGGCACCACCTGTACTGGCTACGTATGCCTTTTATTAACAAAACAGGTATTTGCTACACATATGTTGTTTCGGAAAAAGGAAAAATTAATTGCAGACAAAAATAA
Organism: Symphalangus syndactylus; assembly: GCF_028878055.3. Taxonomy (NCBI): domain Eukaryota; kingdom Metazoa; phylum Chordata; class Mammalia; order Primates; family Hylobatidae; genus Symphalangus; species Symphalangus syndactylus. Next base: position 83,728,132 of record NC_072438.2, on the reverse strand, counting down.
TATAACAAAACTTAAATGTATTAGAAGGTTTTCCTTATATTACTTTCTTAAATTATCTGTGGGTTGAGATTTTTTAACCACTATTATTCATTTGAAGACATTCTAGGAAATTTTGTTATATATTAACATATGTAATTGGCTAACTGATCTCTGCTAGTTGGATGACAAAAAGTAGATTTGAAGCCTTGGAGAAAATTTTATGATATGTGAAATAGTCTAGTCTTTTTTTTTCTTTTTAATCAAGATTATTTCTCTGCTATATCTTTATGATAAGACTTGTTGGCATTCACTCTGCCTCTAGCCTATATATTTTCAAATCACTCCCATTAATTGCTCAAACATTTAGCACAATTTCGTTATTCAGTATAAAGCTTATATCATATGGACCGTGTGACAATTCAGGAAATAAAAATAATGAGTTCCAAAATATATTGTATATCCTATGGAAGCTTCTAATCATTGTAGTTGAAATTAAAAGATAAATAAGTAGGTTTTTCATCTGACCGAAAGTACAAACAAAACCAGATGATGTGTACATTGTATGAAATGACTATGTTTTGACAAAATATCTAATAATGATTTAAATATAAATGTATATGACCCAAATGTCACAAAATAGAATTTCCATGTGTATTTATTTTCTCTAAGATTATTCTAATTATTTACTTCATAAGAGTATATGAGTTAAAGTATTTTGTTGCAAGCAATGGAAAATTATTTGAAAAATAGTAAGATGGAAAAATATTAGGTATTTTACAGAGTCAGAGAAAGACTGGAGAGCCAAGCTTAGTACACGGCATTAGGCAGCTCCAGGGACAATTCATAAAAACATGTTCAGCACCCTCAATTAGCAAGCCTCCATCACAAGTAATGAATTCTTGTTTTATTTGCTTCATCAATGGATCATGTATTTCCAGATTAAAAGTCTCAGAACCATGGTCAGATTGACCTAATTTAAGTTGTTCACCTCTTTTTTTTTTCTCTTTTTTTTTGAGTTGGAGTCTCGCTCTGTCACCAGGTTGGAGTGCAGTGGCATGATCTCGGCTCACTGCAACCTCCACCTCCCGGGTTCAAGAGATTGTCCTGCTTCGGTCTCTTGAGTAACTTGGACTACAGATGTGTGCCACTATGCCCAGCTAATTTTTGTATTTTTAGTAGAGATGGGTTTTCGCCATGTTGGCCAGGATGGTCTCAATCTCTTGACCTTGTGATCCGTCTACTGCGCTTTCCCAAAGTGCTGAGATTACAGGCATGAGCCACCGCTCCTGGCCTGTTCACCTCTTATCCTATGTGAAGGCATTAACATGCTAGTCAACGGGGAAGATACGTTGCCTTGAAGGAAATCAGACTAGTTTTTTCAAAATATGACAAAATGGACACTGGATTACACCAAAAACATAGAAGTTTTATTATATGGAAAGAGAACGTGAATTATCTTCCTGAAATATAGAACTGAGCCAATTAAATCTAAAAACTCCAACTTTTAAGTAATAGCCTTGGAGAAAAGGGACAAATTTAGAAGTAGGTTCGTTTGTGGTAATGGACTGAGGTTAAACAGGGATCATGATAAATATCTGAACAGCTGCTCAAGATGTGAGCTATCATGATTGATAGCCACTATAATTGGTTGCATCTGTAATTCTGTCATGATACTGAGAATTAGAATTCTAAACCTTGGCTTTCTCTTGGCCTTGAAAATGGTTGTTACCCCATATATTATAAATCAGGCTCATTGCATTGAGGGAAATCATGAAATCAGATCATGAAAATAATCTACATGGAGATGGGAAAAAGGGTTATAGAAGCAAAGATGGAGGAAATAAATTCTATGCTTTTGTTACCATTTTCATGCTTTCCCTTTTATTCATGTACATAATGAAACATAAAATTTCTTTTAAAATTGCCAATGAAAAATAATTCAATTTAAAAATTCAAATATTCATACAAAGGTCTTCAGATGGCTGGGGGAGGTGGCTCACACTTGTAATCCCAGCACTTTGGGAGGCCGAGGCGGGCGGATCACGAGGTCAGGAGATCGAGACCACGGTGAAACCCCGTCTCTACTAAAAACACAAAAAATTAGCCAGGCGTGGTGGCGGGCGCCTGTAGTCCCAGCTACTCCGGAGGCTGAGGCAGGAGAATGGCTTGAACCCGGGAGGCGGAGCTTGCAGTGAGCCGAGATTGCGCCACTGCACTCCAGCCTGGGTGACAGAGCGAGAATCCGTCTCAAAAAAAAAAAAAGTCTTCAGATAAATGTGGTAAACTGTAAAAATGACCACAAATTATCCATGTCCTTGCACCCAGCCTCTTGCAATGTAAAGCTACAGATCGTCTTCTCAAGACTGGGGAGCCATTTCTCTAGCCATTGCAACTAGGTGTGACTTCCTTGGACTAATGAGAAATTAGCCAGCATGAAACAAACAGGGGTTTAGAAAGCAAGTGTACATTGAACATTTTCTTTTATTGCTCTTGGAAACTGTTAACAATATGTGAACATCTCTTGGTTCTCCTGATGGATAATAAAAGAAACCTAGCCTATTCTTCCTCCAGTCTGACTGGAGGAAGAATAATTTGGATTATGTGGTCATGGAATCTATGATGCAAAAACACTAGAACTAGAATTTAATTCAAGAGAAAATGAGAGGCCGGGCGCGGTGGCTCACGCCTGTAATCCCAGCACTTTGGGAGACCGAGGCGGGTGGATCATGAGTTCAGGAGATGGAGACCATCCTGGCTAACACAGAGAAACCCCGTCTCTACTAAAAACACAAAAAAATTAGCCGGGCGTGGTGGCACCCGCCTGTAGTCCCAGCTACTCTGGAGGCTGAGACAAGAGAATGGCATGAACCCTGGAGGCGGAGCTTGCAGTGAGCTGAGATCGCGCCACTGCACTCCAGCCTGGGAGAGAGAGCGAGACTCTGTCAAAAAAAAAAAAAAAAGAAGAAGAAAGAAAAAGAAAAAAAAAAAAAAAGAGAATGAGAAAATTATTCTCCCAACAAATAAAATAGTAAAGAAAAAGGCTTCAAGGTAAAATGAGTTTAGCATATGTATCCACTTGCCATGGTTACCATAACAAAGTACCACAAATTGGGTGGCTAAAATAAAGGAAATGTATTGTCGTGCAGTTCTGGGGGCTGGAAACCTATGAACAAGGTGTTTGCAAGGTTGCATCCTGCAGAGAGCTGAGGAAGAATTAGTTCCCTGCCTCTCCCCAGCTGCTGGTGGCTTGATAGTAATCTTGGTATTTCTTGGCATGTAGAAGCATCATCTTGATCTCTGCCTTTATCATCACATGGGATTCTCCTGTGTGTGTCCAAATTTTCATGTTTTTTAAGAACATTAGTCATATTGGGTTAAGGGCTATTATGACCAATATACCCCAGGATGACGTCCCCTTACTTAACTAATTACTTCTGCTATAAGGCTATTTTTTTTTTATTTTTAATTTTTGAATAAGGTCATGTTTTGAGATCCTAGGGATTAGGACTTTGTTACATGAATTTTTGGGTGGACACAAACCCATAACAGGAAATAGAACAGTTAGATTTGCTGGATAAAAACCATCCAAAAACTTTTGCTTTAAATAATATTTATTTCACCCATGATTTGTCAGTTGGCAGTTAGAGCTGGAATCAGTTGGTGGCTTAGGTGGACTCACCAGTGCATTTGTGTTCATCTAAAGATTAACCAAGCAGCGCTGCTTCTGAAGGTCGACAGTTTGTTGGTGGAGGTGACAGGTGTAGTTAGGCTAGGTTTCTTTTATTATTCTACTTTTATTGTCTTTATCATACTTATTTCTCTCTGAAGTTATCTATAATGCTGATTTACTTAATTTTGAATCTTCTCCACTAAAATGTCAGCCCCATGGGAGGAGACCTCTTTATTGTCTTTTTATTACTATCCTCACAAAACTCAGCATACAACAGTTTCTTAATAAATATTAATAATACACATACCTCCCTTGAATTAATAAATAACATTTATTAATTAATATCAATCAATTAATTAACAGTTTCTTAATAAATATTAATTTTATATATATACACCAGAGAGCATTTAAAACTATCTCACAATTAAAATTTTAACCTATATAAGACATTTTCCTTGAAATAAACTCTTGAAAGCAGAGTTTATTTGAAATAGAGTATGACTGCTTACTTAGAAAGCCATGTAGAAATTACGTATAATCTATTAGTAAGATAGAAGTATTAATGTTTGGGATTTTTTAATTTTCTCATCTCTTAGAGATAATTCTGTCTTCAACATTGAGAGTCATGAGTACAGCCTCTAGAATAATTAAAAATTCCAGTTGTTGGGATTTAAAGGGAAGGAGTCAGTAATTAACAAAATTGTTTCTAGATAAAGTTAAAGGAAGTTCCAGGCATAGATTAGACCTTAGCCATAGAACTGGAAAGAATAAAAATTAAGAGCAAGATTAATCCTTTGTATTCTCTATCCACACTAAGGCTAAATGAGAGACATCCTAAGGAATGGGAAAGGGAGATGGTGGGTAACACTAGAGAAAGGATGGTAGAAGTAAGATAGTAGACACTGGAGGATAACGTTGAAAGGAGAAGAGTTAGAATTTGCAAGCTGGACCACACCATCTGGGGATATGTCCTAATAGTAGGAGATTTTCACGTCTATGAATACCACACATTGCCCACACAGATAACCAGTTCTTCTTGACACAGGCGTCTGATTGTTGCTTGCAAGATTCCCATCAATCTTTCAAGTAAAAGTCACTTTGTAAATCTGACCCTCTGTCAAAATCTCCCCTTTGCAATGACTTAGGACGTTTCATCATCTTGCAAAGGCAAAGTGGGTCTCTGGACATCCAGAGGAGTTGCAGAGCAGAAGCTGAAACTTCCAAACCTGGTCTCCGACATCATGGATTAATAAGAGTGGATTAAGGTGGACAGATAAAAATAAACTAACATTAATCACTACATCTCTTGCATATGCATATTAACTACTTGGATAATGTTACAAAGAAGATGCTATTTCACATAGATACTGATTCTTTCAGTACAGAATATCAGAGTTATATGCATAGGTATGGCATAACCATCAGTTCTGTTTCTTCAAATTATGTAATCCTCCCTTGAAGCAGTTCTGTACAAAGACCTTAAAGAAAATAATTTACTCTAATTATAGGGATTTGAGCCCCTTCAGGGATAGGGGACATGATGCAGAATCATAGCTACTCTCTTTATGTATTTTTCCACATTAGCTGGAAATAAAATGCATTTTTATTAAAAATAATCTAACCTAAAAAGTTGTAGCCATATGTTACCTTAGAAACTTTAAAAAATTACCACCCAAAACGAATTCAGTACCCTGAATCCATCATGGTGATCTATCTCAATTTTTAAAGAAGGTATTTATATTGAAATTGCATAGCATAATGACTATTTTAGCTGTTTTCCCAGAACAAAGGTATCACATACCTAAAACCTCCTCCTCTTGAATCCATACACACAAAAAGCGTTTAAAAATCATATGTGTATGTGAGGGGAGATACGTACATTAACTGGTAAAACTCAAGTAAATGTCTGTATATATAAGATGCACAGAATCAATATACATATATAAAAGTCAGTATGTATACCACACACACACACATATAATTTCACTTATAGCCTTCACAACAGATTTAATGATTTTATTATCGATTTTGGGAGAAAACATTATAGAATCAATTGGTTTACCCTGATTTTACTTTAGTATCATATAAAAAATAAGATTAAGTTACAGAGCATTATAAAGGACAAATGATAGAGACCAAACAACTCTACCTTCTTGCACACTGCAGCCCTAATAGTAGAAATACTAATAGTAATCACCAGCATTTGATTATTTATTGTTATACTTATGCTGTACTGTATACTCTCAAGTAGAAATTTTAAAATATATGTAGGTGTTCTAATATTTACTCATTTCACACAGCTTTATTGCATATAGTCTCAGGGATATTATATTATATGGGAAATAGTTGAGAGTATAATTGATCATTTTAGAGAGTTGCTTAAGCCAGCATGCAAATTTCAAAGCATATTTGTAGTTTGTATAACAAGCAATATGTAAGGAATCATTGATACTCATATTTCCTAAAGGAACATTTGCTTAAGCCATTGGAAATCTAAACCTAGTTAACTTCAAACCAAGTCAGATAAAATCTTTTTTTTGTGTGTATGTGCAAGTGTGTCTTGTAAAACATCAAACTTGAAAACATTCCCTGTTGCTGTTTTAGGAAACAACAGCACATTTTCTCAAGTTTTTCTGTAGAAAGTCTCTTCTCTACTTCAGTTTCTGCATTTCTAATAAGTCTTCATGTATTTGTTTTTGCTCATATCAAAAGTAATTACAAGTAAAGTGACAGACATAAACACATATATATGACATACATATACAGATACAGCTGTAAATTCACATATAGATATTTTTAAGAGCATTCCTGTGGATTGTAGCATTTCTGAAGGAAAAAACAGATCAGTATCAAATATACGGAAGTCATATATTCCAAACCTGAATAAAGGCTTATTGTGGCAAATATTAAAAATGTTAACCAAACTGATATTTCTAGATCTTCAGCATATAGCTTAAAAACTGGTATGTATCTACCACTTACCAGGATTCACTCAGCTCAAAACAACTTAAAAAAATTCAGTCATCTCCCACTCCTTATAGCTCATAACATTTATAAAATATATCCTATCTAATGTCTACAAGAATGATTATATTCACCATCTTTATAATGGTAAATAGTAGGAAAAAGCAGTTATTATGATTTATTGACCACTCCATTCCAAACAGGTAAGAGACACTATCAGGACTCATACATGCAGTGCAAACTTACTTTGCTAATGTGTGTAAACAACATGTAGATCCGACAAAGCTGCTAGGCAGGTGGAGGGGTCATACATAGAGGCAAGAATAACAAGTCTGTCTTTTATAGTATCATAACAGTATAAGCTTTAGATAATATTTTCTTGCTTAAGACATTTCAGTGATTCCTCATTGTCTACTTACTTTTAAATATCTACAGGTGGCTTGTATATTTACCCTTGTAAAAATCACTTTCATCACGACAACAGTCATACCTGAATTCAGTCAACCTATACCTGAGTTAGGTATAAGAAATAGAGAATTGAGAAAGATTTTGATATAGAACAAGTTTCAGAATTAGGGTTTTCTATACTTGGTCACTGTTTTGCTATGCTGCAGGAGGAAAGACAGCAGTTCAGGGCAAGATCAAGGTTCCAGGTTCTATAAGTGGGTGCATGGTAATTCTGGGTGCCAATGCAACAGGAGGTGCATAATTTAGGGAAAAATGCCTTGCTTTTAAATTTGTGCACATGTAAAATTAACATTTCTGTGAGATGCCTGGTTGGAAAAGGAGGATCCTAATAGGCAATATTAATTAAGTGACATCTTTGTTCCTTTTATTGTGCTGTGTCCTTCTACCACTACAAGCATCACCATCATCACTACAAACACAGCAGCAGAAGTAGTAAAATTACATTTAAAAACTAAGTACCTTCACAGAGTTTAAATAGAATTAAAACATCTGGTGATGAGCAGTGGCTGCTCACATGGCCCTTTGGCCTCTGAGTCCAGAAACTAAACTATAGTGAAGAAAGGAAATCCTGTAAGAGGATGTACTGCAATGATAGAACAGGAACTTCCACATTCAGGCGGGATCTGGATGGGATTTTGTCTGTTGAGAGGAGGCTGAACAAGACAGGGAGGGTTACCACCATGCCTGCAGCTGCTAACTCCACAGCTTCACGCTTACCTGAGGTGGCTGGAGGGCTGTCCCTGCAAACCTGAGCAAGCATTACAGTGTTCTAGTAACTGGGTCTTTATATGACTTTGGAATGGTAGACAAGAACTCCCAGTATAAAATATGGTTCAATAGGGATCGGTGGCATGCAACTGCAGTCCTCGCTACTTGGAAGGCTGAGGCAGGAGAACCTCTTGAGCCTAGGATTTCAAGATTAGACTGGTCAACATCATGAGAGCCTGTCTCAAAAAAAGAAAAACCAAAAAAACCCCAAACCAAAACCAACAACAAACAAACAAAAAATCTGATTGGAAAAGGGGTTTGTTGGGCACAACCATCGGATGGAAAAGTAAGTGAGAAGATACATTTCCCACTCAGAAAAAAGCTTGCAAATGTCATTTGTCAAAATGAAAGAAAAAAATAGACAAAAAACACAAATAAGAGAAATTACTTAATTAAAAATGAAATCTAAGCTGGACATGGTGGCTCATGCCTGTAATCTCAGCACTTTGGGAGGCAAAGGAGGGCAGATTACTTGAAGTCAGGAATTTGAGACCAGCCTGGTCAACATGGTGAAACCCCGTCTCTGTTAAAAATACAAAAATTAGCCTGATGCAGTGCACCTGTAATCCCAGCTAATCAGGAGCCTGAGGAACAAGAATCACTCGAACCTGGGAAACAGAGGTTGCAGTGAGCTGAGATCTGCCACTGCACTCCAGCCTGGGTGACAGAGGGAGACTCTGTCTCAAAAAAAAAAAAAAAAAAGGAAGTCTAAGACATGTTCATAAAGACTCCAGTTTATTGCAGGATATATAAAGAGATAATAGAATAATAACATCCATAAACAGGAACAGTAGGTCAAACAACAAAATTGTATATTAACCAAGTAGATATGAAAAAATGGTCAGAAGCACTGGAATAAATATTTTTATTGAAACCAGACACTCAATATATGAGCTATATTATCTTGGTTACCATTTCCTAAAATACGATTCTCTTGTGCATTAGAGACTGACATTGAGGCAGTAAAAAAATTAAGTGCAATATTCAACAACATGTAACCAGAGGGGCAGGGGCAGGAGTCTAACTCAGGTGTCACAGATGCAGAAATTGATGTGATTTCCAAAGCTCTGTTGCCTTCCCATGGCATAAAATTAATTTGCATTTATAGAACTAGAGCTTATAATTGCAGTCACCATATGTGTGTGTATGTATATGCAAATATATACATATATATATAAATACTGGTTCATAGAGTCTAGAAAATATGTAAAAATAATGACAAGGGTTATCAGTCTCTAGTCTCATAATATCTATTCAAAACCTTGTTAAACATGTAATAGGAAATAGGGATCAACTTGCACTTTTTCAATATTCAAAATGTTTTGAGCTTTTCTTTATTCCAGGCACTGAGTTCAAGTCCAGAGAAAGATGTTCCACAAAATAGATCCAGTTTTTTGTGGGCCCACAGTCTCAGGAAAAGGAAAGATGCTAATAAAAATACAGTCATAAATGTGGTAAGTATTGTGCAAAACATAAAAGGCAACACAACGTATCAGAACTTATTTGACTTAACTCTAGGTTTTGTGGTAGAAAATGCTCGATTTTAATGCATTGAGGGTGACATGGTAAATATGAGTTCATAGGCTGGTAAGAGGTAGAACCAAAATAACTTTGATTAATAGTGTCTCTGGAAGTTTATTAATAATGTAAGAATTTTAGAACATATCCAGCTTCCTTAGCATGGAAAGTAGAAGGTTTCCCCGAAGGGCAGGAGATGATTAAAATTGTCTCGTCAGGTTAAGTCCAGAGAAGTATTGCCAGCAGTTATAGTTCAAAAGAAACTATGAATAATACACCATCTTTTCTGAAATTGAGGGAAAAATGGTGAAGGGGCAAAAGTCAGAGTATTGTGAACAAACATGTGGATGGACTATCTTCTGAGTAAGGTCAGCATCATGAAATTTTAAAAGAGGTTTCAACCACTGGTTATCAGTAGGAAAGAATGTTATTATTAATGCAAAGGGGTAGTGTGTTTGTTGTTTTAAACATGGGCTCTGTAAAAGTGTTGGACATGCAACACAGTACCTTCTACGAACAAAAACATGTAAGACAACTGAACGTAAAGGGACTACAGCAAATCAACTTGAACAAGAAAGTGAGAGTATCAAAATAGTTCCTGTTGATACTCTTTAAATAAAACACTCTTGGAAGGGAAAATTATTGCTTATAGCTCAATAGTGTGATGGTGTCACAGACAGGAAAGATAAAAATGCAAGGATAAAGAAGGGAGCTATATAATTTCAGCACAGTCATTATCTTTGGTTAGAAAATTGCAACGGCGGCTTTTAAGTAAAAGGAAATTGGCCATTAACGAATGGCGTAAATGATTCCATGTCTAAACAAATCTTTTCCAAAGAAATCTCAGAGAAATTTTTAAGAGAACAAATATTATCTTATACAGAAATGATTTTATGAAAAAAATGTTTTTGTCAAATATCATACATATTATACATTGTCTTTATCACCCTTCACTCTCGTCCTTATTCAGCCTCTCCCCTCCCCTTTTCATGGGCACACATGTGCATCCACATTCAAAATTCAATTTTTTATAGTAGTTTAATTACATCCTTGTAAGATTTTCTCAGTACCATCTTTTCTTAAGGAGCATTCCTTAAAAGGCTACTTCCCATTTTTAAGCAGTCACGCTATTTTTATACAATCTGTAGTTTTCAAATAGTATACATACGGCATTAAGAAATTCCTGTCTTCACAAAACAAAAGTATTTGACTTGTGCTTTCTAACTTAAAGTTATCTCAAAACCAGCATGGTAGGCAGATTAATGGCCCTGCTGAAATGCCCAGGTCTCCATCCCCAGAACCTGTGGGTAAGCTAGGTTGCAGGGCAAAAGGAAATGAAGGTTGCTAATCTGCTGACCTTAAAATAAGGAGATTATCATGAATGATCCTGGTGGGTCTAATATAATCACAACAGTTCTTATAAGTGGCAAAGAGAGGCAGAAGTGTTAGATTCAGAAAAGACATGAAGCCAGAAGCATAGGTCACAGCGATGATGCCCTGTGAGAAGCAACCTAGCCACCTTGGTTGACTTTGAAGATGAAGGAAGAGAGCCATCTAGGAATGCAGGCAGTCTCTAAACTCTAGAAGAAAGGGCTTCTCCTGTAAATCCTCTAAAAAAGCAACAAAGCTCTGCCAGTACCTGGTGTCTCAGTCCATTCGAACACCTGTAACAGAATACCATAGACCAGATGGCTTATAAATAACTGAAATGATTTCACTCAGTTCTGGGAGCTGGAAAGTCCTAGATCAAGGCAGATTTGATTTCTGGGAAGGACCCATCTGCTGGCTGTGCCTTGCATAATAAAAGGGGCTATAGGGATCTATCCCTTTAGGGCCTCTTTTATAAAGGCACTAATCCCATTCACGGAGGCTCTGACCTCATGACCTACTCGCCTCTTAAAGGCACAAACTCCTAATATCATTACATTGGGGGTCAGGAGGTCAACTTAAGAATTTCGAGAGGACACAAATGTTTAGACTGTAGCAGCTGCATTTTAGCCTAGTGATATTTCTAACCTACAGAACTACAAGATAACAAATTTGTGTTGTTTTAGGCCACTACATTTGTGGTGATTTGTTCCAGCAGTAATGGGGAGCTAATGCAATTGCCTACAGTCTTCCAACATCCTCTTAATCAAAAATACTTAGACACATGAAGAGAATCTTACTATGATATCCTCCTTGACTTTGCATTTATTACATTTGCAATTAAGAATAAGCAAAAGGTAGATTCAAACATATATAGAAAGACAATGTATTTTAGACATGCATTCACAATGATGCTCTTATTAAAAGCCTATAAGAAGCTGGGTGAGGTGACTCATGCCTATAATCCTACTATTTTGGGAGGCTGAGGCTGGCAGGCGGCTTGAGCTCAGGAGTTTGAGATCAGCCAGGGTATTATGGCAAAACTTTGTCTCTACAAAAAAGTACAAAAAGTAGTCGAGTGTGGTGATGCCTAATAAATGTCAGGAAAAGAGACAAAAAATAAGTTTTGTAAATGCAAAATGAAATTATAAAAATAATGACAAGTATATCAAGCAACACAACAAATAAAAAGTTATATATTTTAAATCTACTATACCTTGTGAGTGTGTGTGCATGTGTATATTTAATATGCTTTACGTCAACAAACCTTAGATTGGCTTAAATAGTTATAAAAGTAACAACTCAAAATTATATTCTACTGAACACTTCACTTATACCTCAAAATCATAGTTTAGAAGCTAAAAAAGGATAATAGTACAAAATCTTTTATATACTAGTCTAATCCCAATTTTTTAAAAAAAATTATAACTATAAACTTGAAAGATAAAAAGGATTGATAAAAATAAAACTTCAGAATATATATGAAAATTCTATATAGAATAATATGAATAATAGTTAGATTTTATATAACTTTTTAAAGGACTTATGATGGATATAGTGATATTTAGAATATGTTTATCATAAAGCTAAAATAATTTCAAAATATTCTTAATTAACGCTGAAGCATATGAAATTAATCCCCAAATCTACAGCTATAAACAAGTAAGTGAATAAATCAACAGACTAATAATATAAGCTTCTTCCTTAATCTTCAAAAACATAATTGCTCCAGACTAACAGTCCTTATCATGGTGAAATACTGGCAACATTTCTTTGAATTTGATAACAAATGAATGTACTTACTGTATTCAGTCTAGTTTCCATTTGTTAGGGTTACTCAATGTAACTAACATTACATAAAAGGAAACAAGTAGTATTGCATAAGAAGCATGTGTTTCTATATATATCAGCAAATACAGTTAGAGGACATATGGGGGAAAATATTCTCCTACAAACACCAACTGAAAAAAAATTAAATATCTAAGTATAACCCAAGGAAGAAATATTAAGGATTCTTATGAAGGTAACTATAATTCTCCAATATGAGATAGCAATGTGGTGTGTGTGTGTGTGTGTGTGTGTGTGTCTGTGTGTGTGTGTTGTATATGTATAATGGTTAACACTGAGTATCAACTTGATTGGATTGAAGAATGCAATGCATTGTTTCTGGGTGTGTGTGTGAGGGTGTTGCCAAAGGAGATTAACATTAGTGTCAGTGGACTAGGAGAGGCAGACCCACCCTCAATCTGGACGGGTACCATCTAATCAGCTGCCAGTGCAGCTAGAATAAAAGCAGCAGAGGAACATGGAAGGACCAGACTGGCTGAATCTTCCGGCCTTTATCTTTCTCCCGCGTTGGATGCTTCCTGTCCTCAAACATCGAACTCCGAGTTCTTCAGCTTTGGACTCTTGAACCTACACCAGTTTTTTCCCAGGGGCTCTCAGCCCTTCAGCCACAGACTAACAGTGGCACTGTTGGCTTCCCTACTTTTGAGGTTTTGGGACTCTGACTGGCTTTCTTGCTTCTCATCTTGCAGACGGCCTACTGTGGGACTTCACTTTGTGATCCTGTGAGTCAATACTCCTTAATAAGCGCCTCTACATATATACATCAATTCTATTATTTCTGTCCCGTAGAGAACCCTGATTAGTACAATGTGTAAGTGTAGAGTCTGGGGGGAGGGGAACACTCACAATGAATCTGCCATAATGAATTAAAAAATGTCTAAGACACATTATGAGAGAAAAATATGTAAAAGAGGAAAATGAGAGAGCAAGAGAAAGAAGGAGTAGGGGGATATTGGCAGAGAAAATCACAGGAAAATTTCATGACTCGAAAGAAAAAACACAGTAAGAGGAGGAGATACCTTCAATTGGAAGGAAAAGAGGAGCTTTAGATTTTCTTCTCAATAGGATTCTGAACTGTGTAAATTTTATAATATGTATGTATCAATTTTACATTGCCAAACAAAGAACAAAGATTTTAAAATGGAAAACAAAGTTGCAAATTTTGTCTACTGCATCAAGGAATAGTTGTATAAAATTTTAAAAATTGCATGAGTTGAAAGACATGATTAGCAGGATTTACATTTGCAAATCAACAACAGGAAATTAGAAGATGGTAGAAATTTAAAAGATGTGATGTTCACTTAGGTAAATATTCTCATCATAACAGTTTGTAAGGTTTTACCCTACTTACATAATTAACTTACATGAAGAGGCAGAGGTGGAAATGAGTTTGCTCAGGTGGGTGTTTTCAGCCAGAGCTGAAGACATTATTAGGCATAAACACACACACACAGCTTCTCATCTGGAGGATCATTTCGAGTTAATTTGCTTTATGGCTATGCTTTAGAGAAATGACAATTTTCAAATAGAGATTGGATGCACTATAATAAGTCCTTTACTGTAATTTAATACTTTCTAGAAGGATTTGATTCCCCATTTGGTTCATCTGCTAGTTCTATTTATCAAGGTGTGTGCAAGACTGTTGTAAACAAGTTACCATCACCCCCTCTGAATGAACTTTCAAGGAGACACTTGCAGAATATTGATAGGTACATAAATGCTGTGAAGGACACAGCTTCGCATCGTCTCTTCTCTGCCACCTCACGTGGCAGATCTTATAAAATGATCCTGTGTCAATATGCCTATTAGTAGAACTGCTTATAAACTTTATGGAGTAATACTAAACCTCAAAAAATATAGAAATCTAAGGTTATCATTGGACAGAACTATTCAGTACTCAATTTGAGGTAGGAAGAATATTATCAACTATTGTATTTCAAAGCATTCAGAATGTTTGATGTCTAATATTAACATCCAAATGAGAAAGCACTGGGTGAGAGCACATGAATTTGTCTTCCTCTGTCACCTCTCTTCTTTGCTAGACATCTGCAGGTTTTAATTGAGTCTGTGTTCCACATTATTTAAAGTGGTTCTGTCAATCTTAATGAGTGGATCTAATGTTCTGCCTTAATAAGAAATTGATTACTTGTGAAATACCCATAATAGCTTTTGACAGAGTAAGAAAATAAAATTACATAATGCTGACTTATGAATGAGCTTTAAGGTAAAGAGAAGAAAAAAGATGGAGAGATGATGTCCAGATGAAGTTATTTTAGAAATATTTTGTTTGAAATACCCACAGAGAACTGCAGGTAAACAAGGAAGATCTGACTTGGAAGCTGTACCTGCTTGGGGTTAATTTAAATCAGACATATATGTTATTATTCTCCACTTTCTTTAGTGGCTCCAAAATAATCTAATGTAACATATTGTAGGGTCATTCTGATTAAGCTAGTATTATATACTTGGCAAAAAAAAAAAAAACTACTAATTTTACAGACTGGAAATTGGCCTGTTGTATGTTATAAAGACACTGTGACCTTTTTAAAAAGTAAGAATTAAGGGAGGGAAAAATGAAAATTAAATGTTTCTATTCAGATTATTTTCCCACAGCTTAGAAAATCATACTTTATTCCATTTAGTTGGGAAGAGGCAAGCACTTTTTAAAATTTAACTCTTTAGATAGTGTTCAACTTTAAATATGTTCTTTCATCCTGCACCCCTGGGCTCCAGGTTCTTTGACATGCAGCTCTTCTGCAAATGTCTGCCCTGAAAATGAATTATCTCCTTTTTCATCTAATTTCCCTAGAGCAATTGTTATAGGGGGGAGGGAGAGGAAAAAGTCACAGGAACACTGAGTGTAGAAGAAACGTAATGAGAAACCATGGCGGAGGGAAGGGAACAGAGATCGAAAGGGGTCAGAACTGAAATTAGAGACTGGGGGTGATTTCTCCCACTGCACTTTTCCAGGGCAAAACTTTGCAAATTTCTCGTGTGACAAAGCAAACAATTAACAGTGTGTTTGACATGAGGATCCAGACATTTTACCATGTATATTAGTAAAGGTGATAGGGAGAAATGTGAAAACTCCTCTTCAAGAAATATTATTTTCTGTCTCTTTACTCTACCTAGAGATAATCAAAATAATAGCAGTATCTTTACATTGTGGAGTAAAAGTGAAAGCAACCATAGGGTTATGGTTATGCAGATAACAAAATACATAATAAAATGTACAATGTGGTAAACGTAGAGTCGACAGAAAGGGAGACTACTCAACTCTAATTTGTATCTCCATTTTTAAATTAATCAAAGAAATTATATTCTCCATATAAAGGAATAAATGCAACATGAGTGACAGAATCGCAACTCGTGAGTCAGCAGCCTCCTGTGTATTTTTTGTGAGTGGCTGTGTGTGGTGTGCTCTTACAGTAACTGGATGTGGTTGAACAGATATGCAATGAATGGGACAACATCTGTGAATAAACCTCGTAGTTAATATATTTGTTGAACTTAGCATTCTTTGTTCACAGTTGTCCTAATTGTTCATGGATAAAACATCTTTCTAACCCTAAGGTAATTGGTATGGGAAATCCATAGGGCCTGAGATCTGTAATGACACTACATGCTGATTTCTCCTTTTCACAAGAACAAATGAGACTGGTAAATCATGACTACTGTCAATGATCTGCTGATCCTCTACTTTTAGGGGTCTCCTTTCTGCCTAGCATCACTAACAGTTAAAATGGTTACAGCAATGAGTTGCAAAAATAAGAATTTAAGTCTTAAGTACCAACTCTCAGGACTCTACTGAAGTCCCTTTCTAGTTCTAATGTCAAGAGGCCATTCTAGTAATTATTGACAATTTATGATATTAACATATCACTGTAACTGATACGTGATTAGTGGATGAGTTTACTAAGCAATCTTACTTGGCATGTGGGTGTAAATTTAATATGCTCCCTGTAATTAAATGAGTTTCTGCTATTTTATTGTCAATTTCGCTTTGCCTCAACAATGATTGTTTTTGAACAAGGTATGCCCAGCACACTGTTCCTCTCCATATCCCTTCTGAGGGACTGAAGCATATTATCTAAAGTTCTTTGTTTTTTAAGTTTTGTATTATTTCATTTCGCAAGGAGCATCTTTTTTTTTGCTCTTTTTCATACTCGTGGGTTGCAAAAATACATATCTATGTATTTTCAAAGGTGTAATATAATTGTATATTACATTGTAAATTGTAAATGATTATCTTCATGAATTTCAAACTGATGCCACCGTACAATAACATGGCCAAAAATTTTCTCAAATTGTGGGAACAGTCACCCCATATTCTCTCAAGGGACTCAGTTGCAGATTTGAAAATTAATTTTCTATTAGCTTTTTTTTCTAGTATCACCTTGATCATTGCTAAGTGTTAGCGCTCAGTCTCAAGAACTTTCAAAAAATTAAAAACAAACGAAAAATAAAAGACAAACAAAAAATCCCTTTTCTCCCTTAGACAAAACACTGCAGGAGTGCAGAAAATGTCTGGAGATTGTTAAGAACAGCTGCTGAAAGAGAATAGTAGGTTTGTGAAATCCACTTGCTTGGTCTGTATCTCTTGGTGTCTGGATTTCAATCCCAATATAATAAAGGGTAACTAATTGTATTCTCTTCCAGAGAGGGGCATTCAAAGATCTTTGGGATATTATAATAGGAACTATAAACTGTCTTCAGAGAGGATGGAAGGATTTCATTGTAGCACTTCTTTGCGTCTTAACATTTTTCAATACAATGAACACAGTTGTAGAAGTCCATATATCAATTCTGCCCTGGGGCTTGAAAGGCAATTCATATCTTGTTGAAGGTATTAAACCTACACAAGTAGAATCCAGGAACATATAAACAAAATTGTATAGAGAAGTTTTAAATTATTTTAATATTGGAGAGCTACATGGCCAGATCAGAGTGTTGGATCCATACTGTAGGTAGAGAGAGAGGGAGCTAGAGCTGGAGCCTGAGGATCCTCAAAGAGTAAACGCCCTGAAGGAGGAATTGTTTGTAGACTTGTTGGAATCATATGTTCGTGGAGGGACCCTTTTTCAAATCTCATGGCTGCTTTCATTGGAAACCTCCAACATGACCAAGTTCATCTTCCACGTCAGTGGTAAACTCAGACTGAACACAGCAATAGGCTGCTGTATCTGTCCAGTGGTTTTCCCGAAATTGTGATCCTGCTCCCCATCATTTCTGGCAACCCTTTGTATCCAAACGTTGAGACTTAGAAGTTGGAGAAGTTTGTGAGTTTCTGCTACATGTGTATTTCTTTTAATTCACAGGAAGATCTTCGCCTTCACTAATAGTAAAACCTGTTCTTTCTAATTTTGGCCTTCACTAACACATTTCTGATGTGTAAGAGTATACCATTCTTTGTCTGATTTGCAATGCTGATATTACTTTATTTCCTACATGCTTATAGTCATTTCAATAAAAATGAAACTGGAGGAGGGCCTATTAAAGAGTTTACATTCAAATGTTAACCAGGAGTTACCCTAGTCAAACTTCTCTGAGTATTTGTATTAGAGAAATAACATAATTTGGTGGTCAAATATTTTAACTATTTTTGCAGCACAGAGGTATTGCTTTAGGATATTATCCAGGAAACTTTCTATATCCCTTCTATAATTCAAGTAAAGTACAGTAAACAAACACTTATTAGATAATTAAGAATGAAAACAAAGTAGGTAATATCTTCTGTTTCTCATTGTGTTAGATTAATGCATACTTTGGATGATCAAAGGGAAAACTGATTGGATTATTTTAATGTAATAAAAGCTGCTTCTATATATATGTTGTTTGTGTATACTTGTGTATATGTGTGTAAGTATGTGTTGTTTGTTTTTTTGTGTGTATATATATGTGTATATACATATATATACACATATATATATACATATATATATATATACACATATATATACATATATATATCCTGACTAAAGGAATTATATGGGATGACAATATTTATAGACTATTAGAATTGGAATGAATCTTATCAATCATTAGGGCAGACCATTCTCCCATATCAGTAAAACCTTTTATATTATCTTTGACCTTTAAGCACCAGGTTTTCCTTTAAGATAATATAATTGTCAGGAGGTATGATTTCAAGAAGCATACATTTCTAATATTAGAGAGCATTGAAAGATATCTAATGTTAAGATATCTTCCTCCTTTTTAAATTTTTCCATTTGTCCTAACTCATCTCTTTAAATACATGTGACGTTCATTTGTTCCCTTAGTTGAATATTACTGTATTGCAGTATATTTCAAGTTTTCACTTTTTTATCTAAGAATTCCTTACAAGGACTAAATGTGTTTATCTGTGTCTCATGCAACATGTTTAAGAGTGCAATATTGATCCTCAGAAATACCATATATATCTTCACCTTTATGCATTTTATGTTTTATTAAAAATATGATGTTCAGATTTGGACATTCAATGAGTCTTTAAACTATGCATGGTCCTCAAGACAACCTCAAGTCTGGGATAGTGGAGGATAGGTGTGCGAGAAGCTGAATAATAACTCTTTAAAAGATATTCACAGCCCACTCCCTCCAAACTGTTAATGTTACCTTATATGGCAAAAAAAAAAAACTTTGCAAATGCTATTATATTAACTTGAGGATTTGAAGATCAGGGAGATTCTCCTGGATTATACAGGAGTGCCTTAACTAAAATCTCAAGCACTGTTATAGAAAGGAGGTAAATTGATATTTGACTGAAGCATAGAAAGAAGCCATGTGACAGAAACAGAAAGAAGCAGAGTGAGGGAGAGAAGATGCTATGCCACAGAACGATGAACCAGATTCTGCCTCACTCTGTCAAATTTATTTGTTGAAGTCCTAACTCCAAGAACCTCAGAAAGTGACCATATTTGGAGACTGAAGCTTTAAAGATTAATTAGGTTATAATGGGTTTGTTAAAGTGAGCCCTAATTTAATATGTGTGGCATCTTTATAAGAGAGGTTAGGGCATAAGGAGGGAGAGGTTTGACAGGTGCATGCCCCGAGGAACAGCCAAGTGAGAATAAAATGAGAGGGCAACTAATTACGTAGAGGTCAAGGACAGAGGCCTCAAATGAAATCACACCTGCTAACATCTTGATCTTTATATTTGGACTTCAGAATAGTGAGACAATAAATTTCCATTGTTTAAGCCACCCAACCTCTATTATTTTGTTATGGCAGCCCAAGAAGACTGTATATGCTGGCTTTGAAGTTACAGAAAGAGGCCAAGGAGCACAAAGAAAGTAGCTCCAGATGTTGGAAAAAACAAAGAAGTGGATTCTATCCTCTTGCTCTGGAGAGCCTGCCCAAACTCTCCAACACCTTCCTTTCTTCTCAGTGATACTGCATAACAGGGAGAGAATAAATTTCTGCTATTTCAAGCCAGCAATGTATTTACAGCACCCACAGGAAACTAATACAGGTAATAAGCTGGAGTAATAGACAGGTCGGGAACTGGGAGGGAAAAACAGGCCTGAAGGAATGGGCTCCCGTGGAAGATAGCCAAAACAACGTTAGTTTATTAAAATAATGTTAACTTTAAACACAATATGAACATTATCTTCCACAAGCTGGACAGATCATATTTAATGGCATAAGATGTTTTATGGACAGTTGATGATTGAATATTGAAAATTATAAAGCAATTTTTAGGGGTGGATGCAATTTGAAGTAATATCTATGCCTGTTGCTAAGGTTTGAGTTCAGGGACAATGCCCTAAGGAAAGGGATTTACCAAATGCTGTGAGATATCAGAAGTCTGTAAGTCCAGGCTGGGATTCTGGCATGAATCTGCCTTCCAGGCTAATAACTGGCATTCAAATACAAAATCACATCAGAGGCTCCTGCATAGACAAATTTACAGCATACCGACAGCACAAATACAGGTTTTAAAATGTCAAGACTATGTAATCCCAGCACTTTGGGAGGCCAAGGTGGGCAGATCATGAGGTCAGGAGATCGAGACCATCCTGGCTAACATGGTGAAACCCTGTCTCTACTAAAAATACAAAAAATTAGCTGGGCGTGGTGATGGACGCCTGTACTCCCAGCTACTCGGGAGGCTGAGGCAGGAGAATGGCGTGAACCTGGGAGGCAGAGCTTGAACTGAGCCAAGATCGCACCACTGCACTGTAGCCTGGGCCACAGAGACAGACTCTGTCTCAAAAAAAATAAAAAATTTTTAAAAAAATTCAAGACTAAGCCTAAATAAAGAATGTCCCCCTCTTGTGAGTCTGAGGTTATCAATTTCTAGCCAAGTGTGATATGGTGAGTGGACTCAGAACCCTAATGGACAGATCATTCAACCTTAAGACTCCTGGCCCACAGCTGATAGAGCTTGGAGAGGGCACTGGTGGCCCTGAGAAAAGGAGAATATGACTTCTCATTATGATAGTGTACTCGTGCATTCAGGACACATGAGCATTCGTCAGCTCATGTCTCACATTGTTGAGCTATCTTAAGCTTGATTTTTCATACCAACTACTGTTGGCCTGTGCCCCATCCACGAATTGACTTTTTGATACTCCAAGGCTTGAATTGATATTATTACTCTAATAGTAATATGTATTCTTCAATGATACTTCAGGATTTCCATTTTTCATGGCTATATTTTACTTCCCTTCACTTTTGAAGTTTAGTGGGACCATGAAATTTGCGCTAACAAATGAAATGTTAGCAGAAGCACTCCAGTAGTCACTTGGTTTCTATGGGGTATGGGTCACAAGATCGCTATGGAGACCAGTCTATGGATGCTCAAGTCTCTGATGTAAAATATCTAATACAATGTAAATGCTATGTAAATAATATGTTGTATATTTCATTTTTGTTATTTTTAATTGTTGTATTGTTATGTTTAATTGTGATTTTTTTGCCTAATATTTTCAATCTGCAGTTAGCTGAATCCATGATGCACAACTCATGGATATGTAGGGCCAACTTATGTTTTCCAGATGGAAGCTTGAGGAGCCACCATTGAGTTTCCATGGTTTCATTTTCCTGCCTAGGAAATCATGGGTGCATGGAGTGTTATGCCCTCTGAGACTTGGTCCTGTAGGAAGAAATGGGTGGAACAGAGCAACTTAAGCCAATCTCATCGGACATGTGTAAGCAGAGAAAAAAAATGTATATGCATATATTTTTTAAGATACTGAAATCTTGAGCTTGTTTATTACAGTAGAATAACAACTTAAATAATCCAAACTACTTTTTAAATTTTGGATTTAGGCTATAATTCTGCTTTAATAAAAGTATTTTAACTTGTAATCACGTAATTACTCATTTTTTTCACTCAGTCATAGAAAATGTCATATTTCATATGCACATTTTTCTATTTCAATTACATCGTATTTCATGGAACTTCTTTAAAGCATATACAGTTTATATTGCCAAATATACATTGAACTTGAGCATATTTTCATGTTTTTAATGTCCTCCAATATTAAAGGAGAAACATTTCTTTATTGAAATCAGTAATACTATATCTTTATAAGTGCTTTGAACCTATTCACTTCCTGTAAGAAAAAGAAAATTTTAGCATTATTTAAATAACTTGTTTTTAATGGGAGATAAAGCTTTTGCAAAATTACTTTTTACTTCTTGTGTTATATCATGCAAAAAGAAAATCAAAATAAATAATTTCTGATCCTCAAATCTCTCTCTCTTTCCCTCTTTCTTTCTTTCCCTCTCTCTTCCTCTCTTTTCCCCCACTCGCTCTCTGTCTCTTCATACACAGACATACAAGCCTGAGCACACATACATACATACAGGGACACACATACTCATGAGTGCATTGATATGGATCAATTCCTATACTTAATCCTGATAAAATGGACTCACAATGGCAAGGACGATCAACATCTTGGTCACTATTTGATTCCAACCTACTGCTAGTGCTTAGAGCAAGAGGAAGAAAAGGAGGAGGGAGAAATGGAGGGGAAAATTTGAGAAAGAGTAGGAGATTGTTGAATCCAGTTTGAATTCGACAAGCTAGAATTCAGAAGAAAGCAGGGTGAGTAAAATATGGATAACGTGCTCAGGAGAAGTGCATCTGATACGCTCACACATATACACACCCACCCACATATATATATTATATATATATGTATATATATATTCATAATATTTTACTACTTTAAGTTTATTCAACTATTGTTGGATGTAAATTACACAGCCTTTTAAATGACACTCACGTCTCTGATATTTCCTGGAATCTACTACAGTGTGGCAAATTGGATTTGATAAATAACTTAATCTTTTTTATTCAGTCACATTAAGATGTTTTGAATAAAGTGAAATTAGAGGAAGGCCATCCTATCAATTTTTACCCCAACATAATTCAAGCACTGAATGCAAAAGAAACCAAATAAAAGATGAAGGCCAAATATTTAAAAGATGGGAGTATTTCTGGATTTTGTAGGCATTTTGACCTCCATTTTCTAAACATACACATTAACCTATTAATATTTTCTACTTCTGGCTATAGTAGCATAAATAATAAACATTTAACAATTAAATGGTAACATAAGTAATGTAGTACATTGAATAATTACTTGAAGAAATACATGTATTGCCAAACATCCAACAATATAAAGATACTAAATCTTTCTTTGCTTTAGAGTTATTTTTAATATATTTGAAAGCAAACATTTTCTTTTTCTTTTTATTTTTTTAGATGGAGTCTCGCTCTGTCTTCCAGGCTGGAGTGCAGTGGCGCAATCTTGACTCACTGCAACCTCAGTCTGCTGGGTTCAAGCAATTCTATGCTGCAGCCTCTTGAGTAGCCGGGATTACAGGTGCCTGTCACCATGCCCGGCTAATTTTTGTAAGTAGAGACAAGGTTTCACCATCTTGGCCAGGCTGGCCTGGAACTACTGACCTTGTGATCCACCTGCGTCTGACTGCCAAAGTGCCAGGATTACAGGCATAAGCCACTGCACCTGGCCTAAAGTAAACATTTTCTTTAATTCAAGAAGACATAATTATTCAGCACATATAATTTTGTAATGAGCTAAAGGCTGATAATGTCTATTGGGTACTCTGCTCAGTAGCTAGCTGATGAGATCAGTTATACCCCAAACCTCAGCATCATGCAATATACCCAGGTAACAAACCTGCACATGTACTCCCTGAATCTAAAATAAAAGATAAGAAAATAAGAAAAGTAAAAATAGAAGTTAATCATGTAGAAGACAGGCTTTATGTGCTAAATATGTACTTAATATCCTTTATGTACTAAACTTTCAGCCTGGAATCACTGAGTGAGAACTATTGCCATGACAGTACAAAGCACTAAATACAAAAGAATATTTATTTCGTAACAACGTAACTGGAATTTCAAAGCAAAGTTATAGTTCTTTTTTAAAGTATCAAATCACAGCATTGTATTTATCTGAAAGAAAAACGTTCTCACTCTCATATACTGAAGCTCAATTTAAACTGTGACATATTTATGTACTTGTGTGTACATGTTATGCTTTATGTACTTAATGATTTCAAGTCATGCTTTAATCTGAACTAAATATTTATTTTTAAAAGTATATTCTTAAAAAATAAAATATTATACTTTGGGAGGCCGAGGTGGGCAGATCACCTGATGTCAGGAATTCAAGACCGGCCTGGCCAACATGGCAAAACCCCATCGCTTCTAAACATACAAAAAAAATTAGCCAGGCATGGTGCCACGTGCCTATAGTCCCAGCTACACGGGAGGCTGAGGCAGGAAAATCGCTAGAACCCAGGAGGCAGAAGTTGCAGTGAGCCAAGATTGCACCACTGCAGTCCAGCCTGGGTGACAGAGTGAGACTCCATCTCAAAAAATAATGAAAATAATAAAATACAATAAAATAACATATTATAATTATACATTTAAATAATCAATTATGAATCTAAATTTAAGATTTATAAAATAGTTTTATATTCATCTCCGAGTAAGAATATGATAGTGAATTTACTGAAATTGAGAAAAGATAGCCTGCTAGGGATACAGTTCCCCAACGTGTTTTTCCCTTAAAATTGTATCTGGGAGCTATTTCAAAAACGTTGCGCCGGGCGCGGTGGCTCACGCTTGTAATCCCAGCACTTTGGGAGGCCGAGGCGGGCGGATCACGAGGTCAGGAGATCGAGACCACGGTGAAACCCCGTCTCTACTAAAAATACAAAAAATTAGCCGGGCGTGGTGGCAGGCGCCTGTAGTCCCAGCTACTCGGAGAGGCTGAGGCAGGAGAATGGCGTGAACCCGGGAGGCAGAGCTTGCAGTGAGCCGAGATTGCGCCACTGCACTCCAGCCTGGGCGACAGAGCGAGACTCCGTCTCAAAAAAAAAAAAAAAAAAAAAAAAAACGTTGCATAGAGATCTTCCTTATTCTGTCTTAGAAGCAAATTTAGTGGTTCATTGTTTGAATATGCTGCACAATATCAATGTTATAAGTCTTCTTTATCTTAAGCTTTATGTTTTACATCCACCTTTATAGGAAAATTGCTACTGCTCCTTTTTTTATCTGCAGTTTTCCGATATAATGTTGTTCATATTTAATATATAATTGCTCATACTTTCATTTTCAAATTTTATAAGTTAGTTTGTCTTAGGCCCACTTTTATATAGGACAAAGATTTAAGATTTGTCTTATTCAAATCTGAACCTAAATTTTGTAGGTGCTCTGGTCTGAATATGTGCCCCAAAATTCATGTGTTGGAACTGAAACCACAATTTGATAGTACTAAGAAAGGAGGCCTTTGGGGGGTGATTAGATCATGAGGGCAGCACTCTCATAAATGGGGTTAACCACCTTCTAGCAGGGATGGAGGAAACTAGCTGGCTTTTTTTTTTTTTTTTGCTCTTTTTGCCCAGGCTGGAGTGCAGTGACGCAATCTCGGCTCACTGCTGCAACCTCCATCTCCCGGGTTCAAGGGATTCTCCTACCTCAGCCTCCCAAGTAGCTGGGATTATAGGCATGCGCCACCATGCCCAGCTAATTTTTTGTATTTTTAAGAGAGATGGGGTTTCACCATGTTGGTCAGCTGTTCTCAAACTCCAGACCTCAGATGATCCACTTGCCTCGACCTCCCAAAATGCTGAGATTACAGGCGTGAGCCACTACTCACTGCTAGCTAGCTCTCTTTTGCCCTTCCACCTCCTACCATGACGACACCTATGGGTAATGGATTTCACCTGACACTCATCAGCCTCCAAAATTGTCAGAAATAAATTATTATTATTTATAAATTATCCAATCTATGGTATTTTGTTATAGCAGCAGAAATGTACTGACAGTGTATTCAATACATTTATATTTATTTATATGACAATATGTTTGATTTTAGCTCTTTTTATACTTGTATGTTATTTTTTAACTTTCACATTGTGCTTTGTTGTCCAGTAGTAAACTGTATAATTATGCCTTATATAATACCTTTGTCTATTAGGATTAAGCTCTTTATATTTATTTCCTGATAGGAGAAAGGAGCAAATGTTTCTTCCAATTAAATTATTTATCATAGGACTTCCCTTACAGTGTTTAACATGTTGATATTATAATATTTGATTTTTCAACATGCAGCAATGTTCTTTGATTTCTAGCTATTAACAGACCCAAGCAACACATGTTTATTTTCTATTCCCCCTCATGATTTTACTAGTTGCATCATTTCTTAGGAGTCATTGCATCCAGGGGCTATTCTATTCTGTCACTCAAGGATACTTGTTTGTTTTAGCATTATTTCCAAACGCAAATGTATTCAATACTTACATCGTTATTCCTCATGAAACCAAAGGTAGAAAATTATCTTGAAAATTTAATCAAATCCATTAATATATAAAGAATCATGACCAAGTGCAGTTTATCACAGGAATATGAGGTTGATATAACACCTGAAAATTAATCAATGTCATTCACTATTTTAAAAAAATTATCAAAAGCTCACATGATTACTTATTTAGCTGTAGAAGATTCGTTTAACACAATCTAACATTCATTCAGGATAAACAAAAAAAAAACTCTCAGTGAACTCAAACTAGAAAGAAACCTCCTCAGCCTAACAAAAGGCATCTACATAGAGTAAAAATCCATAGCTAATATTATACTTACTAGTGAAAAAGTGAAGGCTTTTCACATATTTAAGAATAAGACGTGGGTCTCTCATCTCTTTTTACACTTACAATTAACATCATACTGGAGACTGTAGCCAGTACAATAGTCAAAAAAACAAATAAAAGGTCCCCCACAATGTATATAAAGTAGCAAAACTGTCTTTATTTCCACACAACATAACCATTGTTATAGGAAATCCAATGGCATCTCTTAAGATGGCTAGATGTAATGAATTAGTGTGGCAAAGTTGTCAGACGAAAACACAAAATTTATAAAGAAATTTTAGAAGGATGTAATCAAATCTAAATAAAAAACAATTTATAAAAGCAAAAGAAAAATTGGAAATACTTGAGTAAATTCCTGCAAAATATGGAAAACGACTACTTTGTACTAAAAATTACAAAACATTGGTAAAAAAAAATTAGTGAGCTAAATAGAATGTAGAGATATATTGAGGGGACTCAGTATGGCTATGGTGTCAGTTCTCCCTTAATTAATCTGTAGATTCAACTCAATTCCATACAAAAATTCCAGAAGACATTTTTGTGTCTTTTTGTAGTCATTGACAAATTAATTATAAAATTAAAATGGGCTACGAAGAACCTGTGATACCCAAAACTACTTTTTGTATCCTTGGACAGTTTTCTCATCTTTACAATGGACCGTATAAGAATAATATTTCCCTCAAAAACAACTCAAGAACTTTGCATCAAACATACTCTCATCAGAGAGATTTTCTTACTAATTGTCTATATTGAATGCTTGTCCATATTCCAATTAACCCTTAGCACATTACCTTATCACAGAACTCAAAGGATAAACAAAGAACATTGCTCTCTTAGCACCCAATGAACAGTGCTACTTATTTCCAGGAGAGGTGCTATGAATCTCTTAGAATGTTTGAGCTCAAAATTACATTCCCATTAGATACTAGACCACTATCAGCTGCAGCAGAAGAGAATTACAGTAGGCCCTCTGCGTCCATGGGTTCTCCATCTGGGCATTCAATCAGATAAAAAGATAAAAAATGTTTGAAAAAAAAAAAACCAGGCCGGGCGCAGTGGCTCATGCCTGTAATCCCAGCCCTTTGGGAGGCCGAGGCAGGCGGATCACGAGATAAGGAGATCGAGATTATCCTGGCTAACATGGTGAAACCCCGTCTCTAATAAAAACACAAAAAATTAGCCAGGCATGGTAGCGGGCACCTGTAGTCCCAGCTACTCGGGAGGCTGAGGCAGGAGAATGGCGTGAACCCAGGAGGTGGAGATTGCAGTGAGCCGAGATCGCGCCACTGCACCCCAGCCTGGGCAACAGAGCGAGATTCCGTCTCAAAAAAATAAATAAATAAAATAAACAATAAAATAAAACAATACAATTGAATGCAATACAATGTATTGCAAATTTTAAAATACAGTATAATAACTATTTAAATAACATTTAGATTCCATTAGGTATTATAAGTAATCTAGAGAGGATTTAAAGTATATAGAAGGATTAGCATAGGTTATATGCAAATACTACACCATTTTATATAAGGAACTTGGGAATCTGCAGATTTTGGTATAAATGTGAGTCCTGGAACCAATCCCGAGCAGATACTGAGGCATAACTGTATCTCCTATTCAATATCAGATAATACAAAGTATATAAATAATAATAGAAGACATGCAGTCCTTCAAGGAGAATGAGATGCATCCATGTTTAGTAGTAGAATGCCACCTTTAGTTTTAGGCTAAACATTTGCAATTTGTACTGGATATAAAAAGTATCCTTTTAAGTGCAACCAATTGTTATAAAATTAGTCAAATGCTAGGTATTGTTTAAGGATTCATTACAAAAATCAAGACTTACCAAATGATGGGGAAAATAGTGAAAGCATAGTATGGTTCATTAACTTTATAGGAGAAATGGTGATCTAAAAAGTTTAAGTTATAAACCCCATTTATATTAATATATATTTTCAATGCCATTCTGGGAGGTCAAAAATAATGTATAATGAATTAAGTATGTTTAGCTTAGTACAATTATTTGAAAAGTTTGCAAATGAACGGGATGGGGTGAATGAGAGAGTTCATTTAGGAATTAGTTGAACATGACACAGTGAAATGATGTCATGAACTGAGGAAAAATGCAGATCTTGGGACAAAAGGGAGAAACTAAAGTGTTGGGAATTACTGGAGGAAAGCTGTAGGGCTTCGAGGACCCACAGAGGAAGGACACTCAGTGTTCTCTTTAAGCACATCGCCTTAGATGGTAATATCACTCACCAAAAAACAAAGAGAAAATTGGCTTCACCATAGGGAAATATGTCTATTCTGGTCATAACAGTGGTAAAATTTACAAATAAGATATTCATGAAGCAGTCAAAGTAAGACAGCTCTAAACTGCAGATATATATATATATATATACCTAAATTATGAGTACATAATTAATTTATGCATTTAAAGTCACCAGATTAGATTTTATAATGAGGATACTTGAATCCAAGAAGAAAAGAAGTACGCTAAAATCATAATCCGGATGTACACCATATTGCATTAGAGGGACAGAAAGGGCGATTACAATTCAGAAAAACAGGAATACTGGGAAAGAATACCAAAGTACAAGGAAAAAGAAAAATATAAGTTGTAAGAAATCACAGAAAAACAAGAGGAGAGAATAGTAAAGAGAGAATCATGGCAAATGTGGTGGACACTTTAAAAATGAACATAAGAAATAAAAGTCAGCATCAAGATTTATCAGTGAGGAAGTTATTGGTGGCCTAAGTTAGGATTGCCTCAGTGCAGTGGTGGAGGCAATTGTTGGTCAGGTTGGAGTGATCTGGGGGAATGAATATGTAGTGAGTACATGCCACCCTTCTAACTTGACGTTAACGGAGAGAAGAGAGACAGGGGTGACTGAATGAGATGCAATGTAATCAGTAAATTTTTTTTCTGTTGCAATTTTGATACTAGAGTACAGCCAGGATCGTGATGGAATTTAAGACAATGAGGAGGGTAATTTATAGGGAAATAGAGAACATAGGATATAAAACAAAAGTCGATTAGCCTAAAACCAAGATAGAAGCATTTCTGTAAAACAGAAAAGTAGGCAAGGCTGCATGCTGATAAGAAAAAAATTGTGGGGAAAGTGGGGGTAAATGAGAAGATAACTATTTTACTGGTGAAGTGATAGGTGGGAAATACATGTGTAGACAGGATGCAAAAGGAACACAGAAGAGCAGAATCCAGCTCCAAGCAATGATGAAAGCTTTCAACTTTGATATTACTGGAGCTTGATATGTTGATGAGAGGTACTAAGGAAGAGTAGAGGAAGTGGGTACATAGAAGAAAAGAAAGAATCATTTGAAGCCAAGCCATTGAGAATAGAACATCTCATGTAAAAATTTTTTTAAAAAAGTGAGAATTCAAAGTGTCATTCAAATATAATGTGCCTATGTTATTCTCTACTAATTTTTATTATCTCATTAGCTATAGCCAGCTTTATGAGGCAATGTAAGTGGTTTTTAAGGTAGTGAATGGCATTTAGTTTCCATTTTAAACCAAAATGTTTCCAATGTCAGGGTTTTCTTAATTTGTTAGAATTCATGTTATTTCTCCTGGCACTCCTCATAGATAAATACATAATTGAAAAATGAATACCACTAGAAATAAAGCAAACAACATATCTCCCACAAAACTGAAACCATGGATACCCACCTAAGGCTTTCACCACTAACATTTGTATTATCTTTTTGGTATTATTTCATAAAACATAAGGAAGCATTAAGGAAAGATATTGAACTTGCAGCCCTACTAATAATTACCTTTTCTGTAAACAAATTATTCAAGCATTTTTTATCTTTACTTTTCTAGCTTGTAAAATAATATCTACTTGGCAAAGTTACTGTGAAAATAAAATAAAATAGAAAAATATATGTAGGGCTCCTGGCGGAATGGATCATCAAAAGCAAATTTTCTTATCATAGTTTTATAGGAACAACTTGAGTTAAACTGAGTTTTTTTGGTTGTTATTGTTTAAGAAACTAAGTCTAACATTTTATTATTGAAAATAATAACACAGAGAAAAAAAGAAAAAGAAGAAAAATATTAGGTAATAAATGAATCTCTTTTATCTCCCTCTGCAATGTTTCACAGCCATAATTCCTTTAATGGAATATAATCAAAGAAATAAAATTAGCGATTTGAAATGTAGGCAATGTTATTTTATGTATAAGAAGCTTGAGGGATGAAAGCATTACGTGACAATGGAGATGCAGAGCTTTTTCTTCTCTAAGGAAAATAAATCTGAATCATCTCTCACATACAAAGAAGTTCTCCATTTAAAAAGTGTGTGTGCATTTGGAAAGATTCATTCACTGTTTAAATACCATATTCCAGTACCCATTTTATTAAGTCAATTTGTGCAATTTAAATTGTCTGCTGCTCACCATGTTAGTGCATTTCCTTAATGTTCATCCTGAGACTCCTGCCTCAGCTTTTATTCTCCCTAGCACTATCATTAATGGACATCATGCTCAGATTCCTAGCACAGAGTGACAAGACACAGTGCTACAAACACAGGGTTTCACCATTCCAAACATCAGCAAAATACCCAAAGACCATGTTCATCACATTTGGCAGTACAGAAAGTTAACATGTAGGCTTACCAATAGTAAAACAGGGTATATAATTGTGGACACCTTATTTCAACCAAATTATCTCTGAAATATGTTACCTCCCAGTTTTTCCTAGTTTATTAAGAAAAAACAAACTTATAAATCATCCTTTACTTACAGAAGAGTTCTATAACATTCCTTATGATAATCTTATATTGACCTCAAGAAATGCAGTAAACAAAATCTGGTTTTAAGTATTGGTCCTGACACTGAATAGCCATGCAATACAGACAAATCATGTAACATTCTCAAGTTTAATTTACTCAGTTATAGAATGGTAATCTCAAATTCTCAATGTTATTTTAGTTACTAAATATTAAAAGTGTTAAAGCTATGCAAACTATGATAAGATTTACCACAAATTAGCAATATTGTTCAACATCTGGCAATAGTCTACTTTTTAAGGTGTGTGTAGAAGAAATAAAATATGTCAGTCATTAAAGCAAAATATAGGAACTCAAGTAGCCAGGTGAAGGAACGTAATCATTGACCAATTAGCAGCAGGTAACAAATCTGCTAGAAAAAATTTGGAATCTAAAACATGTATCAAGCCAAGGCAGCATATATGGGAAGTAGGGCACAAAGAAGTGCAAAGCACCACTTAGGTTTTTAGAATTAGGATCAAATTAAGAGAGATCAGCTGCAAAACTGAGAATGTGGAGAGCTGTTCCCCATTGCATTTTAAATCCCTTATTTATCTGTAAAGCGAATGGACCTGATAATTTCAGTTGGACATAAGCAAATTTCAGTTGTGTGAGAATAGAAAACTTGTAGAGATAGACGTCTAAAAAATAGTCACCTTAATGGAGTATATTTTCTTAGTATTAAAAATAAATCTTTGTGTATAAATGTCTATTTTGATTTCCTATCACCTGATGTCAGAGGATGACAATACAGGGCATTCTTAATAGGATATGTTTGAACACATGAATTTAGAAGAACACCAGCAATGGGGTGAGGCCATGGTCTCCTGGAGGAAGAAATTACAAATGCTGAGTTCCTGTTGCTAATGAAACATAGATTACATGGAAAGGTGTGTACTTATGTATGCAGACCCTGACTACTTTGAATAGTAATCCAGAGTTTAAAAAGCAGAAGCTACTGTGGTGAGCAGGCTATAGGACAGATGCCAATAATCCCCGCCTCCTGATACTCTCAGCCTTGTCTACTCCCTGTAACACTGAGTGTGGGCTGGACTTACTTATTGCTTCTAACCAATAGAATAGAATAGCAGTGATGCCATGTCAGTGCTGAGATTCAGTAATATAAAAATATGTGTTTTTTTAAACATGATTTCTCTCTTTTCCTCTATTGGATTGCCTGCCCTGATCAAAGACAGTTGTCAGGTTGTGGAGTGGGGCAACATGGAATCTAGCTGCCATGTCATGAAATAGTCCCATGCTGATGCACATGTGGACAAGACATTGAAGCTGGCCGACAATCATGAGGGTGAGGTTAGAAGCAGGTAATCCTTTTCCAGTTGATGTTTTAGTTGTGTCTACATACGTGATATAGATTTAACGTTTGCAGTCCCCAGTGTTGGAGGTGGAGACTGCTGGGAGGTGATTGAATCAT
The DNA here is from genome assembly GCF_028878055.3 of Symphalangus syndactylus. Lineage (NCBI taxonomy): Eukaryota > Metazoa > Chordata > Mammalia > Primates > Hylobatidae > Symphalangus > Symphalangus syndactylus. The sequence goes on along the minus strand of NC_072438.2, from coordinate 83,695,182 downwards.
ACAGGCAGACTTCACATGAAGGGCTTAGCACCATCCCCTTGGTGATGGTGCTAAGCCCTGAGTTCTTGCTCAGTCAGATCATGTGCAATATGGTTGTTTAAAAGTCTGAGACCTCTCTCTTTCTCTCTATTTCTCTCTCACTCTTGCTCCCATTCTCATCTTGTGATATGCCAGGACCTTCTGCCATAACTCTAAGCTTCCTGAGGCCTCACCAGAAGCCCCACAGATACCCAGCACCATGCGTTCTATACAGCCTGCAGAACCCTGAACCAATTAAACCTATTTTATTTATAAATTACCCAGTCTCAGGTATGTATAGCACTGCAAGAATGGCCTAACACAATATCCTTCAAACAGCCTAAAATAAGATATCTTGAAACAGAGGGAGCTAGTTAAATATTTGTACTCCTGACCCTCAGAAACTGACATAATAAATATTCATTGTCTTCAGCTGCTAGATTGTGGCATAATTTGTTATGCGGTAATAAATAACTAATGCAACCATCGATTAAAACAAAGATATTTTTGATCTGTCAGTCAGGTGCTATAGAGGGAACACTATGCCGATTTTGCTTCTTGCCATTTTCCTCAGTCTTCACTCCCTACCTCATGGTAAACAGCAAGTGGTATCCATGGAGAGCATGGACAACGGTCTAACATCTTTATATAACAGCACCAGAAGCTATCCATGAAGAAAAGCAGTGATTGCAGAGACTAGCAGGAAGTCAACCTCTGTAAGGAAGTGAAGAATTTATGCTGCCATACAGGTATGGAAATATCATTTTCCAAGAATATGTCTTGATATTCTTTTTGCTTATCTTTACAAATTCAGACTTTTTAAAAGATCACTAATACTAAACTTACCCATCACAATGTAAAACTCATTAAAACATTTATATTCCACAAGTGTAATTTTCTCTTGATAACTTTTTTACAATAAACCAATTGAAATTTGACTATTTTAATGCCATCTTAGTGTCATTCAGGAATACCAACCCAAGTGCAAAAAGTGAATTAATTTTAAAATCGCTCTCCAAGCCATATTTTTATGTTTATATCCTCTTCTTACCAATTACCATTATTTTCAGATTTGTTTTGAAAAAATATTCCTTTATATCCTTCCTGTGAAAATTAAAAAAATATATAGCAAGAAGGAAATAAAAACTCTACATATCAGCCACAGAATTACACAATATCAGTGTTGAAAAGGAATTTCCACGATTTGTTTCTGGAAAGGAGCAGTCATTTTTGATGTTGGCAAGTAATAATTCAGCATATTTTGAGTAACTGGGGATGGTAACTTCTAAGTAAGTGATCCATTTCATCTTTCATGTTTAGTTACAGTAGTTTTCATAATTTTTAGCTGGAAATTGCTTCCCCATAACTTTTCTCCAGAGGGCAATTTACACTAAATCTTGTCTTTTTTCCTTACTGCTGGCTTCAAATACTTTAAGATAACATTTCTTTGTATATATTTTCTTCCTTCCAAGACGAACTGGAATACAAACAATTGAGGGCAATGTTATTTTTCAGGGTTGGTGACCACTGGAGATGTATCAAAGATTATCAGCACATTATGAGTTTAATAATGACACATAAGTTTCAATTAGATGAGGTGTGTTTCCCAACACATTGTTTGCTGAAATCTTTCTTGTCCATTTAATATTCTAGGTCTATTTTACATGAATCACTATGGAAATAACGTAGGTTGTTCTTGAACATGGACGGTTTGTTTTTAATTTAATATATATACCTACTAAATAACATTGTTATAAATTCATGCCAAAATTGATGTGACATTATGTAAACCTGAATTCAGATTTTAACATTGATACATTTCTCAAAGCTTTCAGCAATCGATGTTTCAAATTCTAGATTAAAATCTTGGGTGACATAAATGCCATGGGGCATTTTAGAACTGTTAATTGAAAAAGGTCACTTTTCAAAATTATTTAAGTCTACAGTCATTCAAGTTTGAACTTTACTGTCAAACCTAATTTAGTTTCAGTTTAAGACCCTAAAACCATGCAAAGTCAAGCTTAGAGTCCTACCCTGGTCTGCACCCTGGAAGTATCTCAGAGCTTCTTACTTCAGGAAACTTTGAATATATCTCTTCCTTCATGTGGTAACTGAACTAGTGATCAGGGAGCGTAAGAATAAATAATCACCAGATAATAGTCTTGAAAGAAAAATTATGAGGTTCTAACAGCAAATAAAAGAGGCAAGCTAGCTTGAGAATTAGTGAGATTACTATATAAAACAGGTGTAAATGAAATTCTACAAAAGGGAAATCTAAAAGAGACTAAGTAGATTTCCCTCACTTGCCTTGCTTGAGGAAAATATCAAAGAAATTCCTACAGTTGGAACATCTCTTGAAATGAGCAATTAGTAATACACATTATACTGACTGATGATATGCTTTTGTCAGTGATTTATATTTTAATATAGATTAATTGTCTATGCACTAAGAAGGTCCAAAATGCTCTTATTAAGCCATCAACTTTTTTTTAGAAATGTGTCCTTTATACTAATTGGTACTTACTATTAGATTTTACAAGTAGAATACATTCAGTTAGACTGTTTTTAATCCATCTCTGAGAGGTGAAATGTCATAGATGATGGAATCTTATTTCAAGATAAAAAAGTAGCACACGAGTAATGGTGAATCTCATTTCATTTAGAAATTACAAATAAATGTCAAACTTCTTCATAAATCGTGATTATTTCTTAACTCTCCAGTAATTTAATTCATATATGAGATTCTCATACTTATTAGTAAACAGAAATAAATATCAAAACTTAATTCTCAGAAAATTTCTTACATAGCCATTATTAATTTTTTATACTTCCCAGGAAAAGCACACATAAGATTTACAATAAAAATTATTATTGTTATTGATGAGCATGTGTGTCCTGAATACTCTTGCTGAGGGACAATTCTTGTTGTGTGTCTTGCACTTCCAAATATTTTGTGAAAAGCCATTGGCAGCTTTTTTTTCAGACCGTTTATCTAAAAATTGTTTGTATAGTAAATAGCCTTGGAACATAAACATAGTACGTCCTTCTTGGACAAAAACCATAATTTTGTTTCGTGATCAGGATAATAAAGATATTCCCTTTCTCCAGAGAAACGTTGGGCAAGATTGCTCTTACCCCTATATAATTCATGTTTTCCTAAATTTAGTATTCCCCAGCTGTGACCCAATCCCACCATATGTATAGCAACTGGGGTGCCCCTCATTGCCTCCAAAGAAATTAGAGGCAGGGACAAAGGAAAGTAATATGAACATGAAGTTTATGCTGCTTTCAGTGAGTAATAACTAACTTTTCTTCTGGTCCTGGTGCCATGTTTTTTGCTAGCCTCTATGAAACTGTGGGAAGCTAATTGTCATCTTGCAAATAATGTAAAACCTTAGACTGTTTGCAGTATTGATAACTCCCTCTTATGAAGATCCTTGCTACGTAACATTTCATTCATGTTTCAGTGTGCACTTTCTGAGTCACACTATATGACAGGCAGGACTAGGGTGATAACTTTCCATTTTTCACTCTGATATCAGCAGTTAAATGTCCATCACAAAATTCCTGTAATTACTAAGACCTCAAGCTTTTCATCATTCTGAAACTTGTGATTTTCTTATATTAAAAGTTGCATAATATTTTATAGCTGGAAAAGTAATTTTATGTAAATTAGCTAATTTAAACTTCTGTAAAATCCTGAGGAATATTATCTTAGTTTCTGCTAAGAAAACTATGAGATTCAAAAGTGTAATAACATAGTCAGAAGAACACAGTTAATTAATGGTATCTTGTCACACTCAACACGCCAAATATCACCCAGATGTTTTGATTTTGCTTTTGTTTTTGTATAATTCTATACTTTTATGTAGTTACATAAATTATCTAATATACACCACCATAAAAATTTACAAGACCTTAGGCAATGTACAGAATATTTCAGAATTATGTGGCACTATTATCACAAACATGACATTTCCATGAATACCTGGTATTTAGTCAGTGAAAGATATTATTAAACATAAAGAAAAGAAATTATTCTAAATAATAAACAGGTAGATAAATATAATATTTAATACATTTGAATCACATGACAATGAAGATACAATACTGCATCTTGAAACTAGTGTGATACAAATAATATAATGTATGAAAATAATTTTTAACTTTAAATATAAAATTTAAGTTAAAATATTAAGGGTTCATATTCAGAAGTTAGAGAAACGGCAACAAATTAACTTACAGAAAAAGTAAAGACAACACATTAGTGCATAAATTATTTAAATAGAAAATTATGGAGAAAAAGCTGAAGGAGGAGAAGAGGAGGAGAAGAAAAAAAAAGGAGAAAGAAGATGAGAAGGAAAAATATTACAGTCTCGCCAATGTACCACAATGTAGCAGTCTCTCATTATGAGGTATTACTTGGAGTTCTTTGTCCCATGACCAAGAGAAGTAAGGAGCATGAACACAAAGTGTAAGCTCGAAGTGAAAGTTTTATAAGCGAAAGAAGAAAGCTCTCCACAGCAGAGAGGGGGCCCAAATGGGCTGCTGTTTTTGAAGTTGAATGCAAAGACTTTTACAGGAGACCACAGAGGGTTGGGCATCTCATTTGCATAAGGCACAAACTTCTGGTAGCTCCACCCTGTCCACCTAATGTGCATGCAGGCCCTTAGCATGAGTTACTCCATGTTGCTTTGTTCCCCTTACTGAGCATTGTCAGGGGATGGACTTTCCGTTGCAGGCATGTCTGGAAAAGTCACCTATGTAGACTTTCTTATCTGTGCAGCTATGGGCATGTCTTAGGCAAGTGCTGTGCAAGTTCCCTTATCTGTGCTTGGAGGCTGTTCTTTTGTTTGAAAAGATTCCACTGAGGACCCACCCTAACTGCCTGCCTGACTGGGATTTTTCTTTTCTCCTCTTTCAAAAATAAACCAAATTTGGTTCTTTGAAAGGATTAGTAACATTTGTAAACCTCAAGACAAATTTAAGAATAAGTATTGAAAAGAGAATTGAATGATGAATAGATATTAAATAGAAATACCTCTAATAGTAAACTTAAAATTGGTAAGTGAGTAATTTCCAGGAATGTATAAATTTCCACACCTTTTCAATAAAAATATAAACCTAATTTCCTTATTTTCTTGACAACATTGAATCATCAGTTTCATTAGTAGACACCAAAAATTTCAAATAGTCAATTTTATAAAATAATCAAATAAAAATAATCCTAATCTTATAAAATTATTTCAGTATACATAAAAGAGGAAAATGCTCACCAGTTCACCTTATGATTCTGGTAAAATCTTTGCCTCATATTCTCTAGATGCTTGTTAATGACTAATGTGAATGAAGAATAAAGTCTTAAAATCCTAAACTCACTGTGCCAAAGACGAAGTTAAGCTTGGGAATTGTGTCATGCAGAAAACTACCTTCTTTTTGTTCCCAAACAGATAGCTATAATTTTACATGCTTAGTTTATCTTAAGTAAAATGTAGATCTACTGTCAATGAGACTAGTGCATAATAATCGACTCCCCTCACCCCTTTCTTTTCATATATAAAATGTAGATTCACTGGGTGCTAATCAAAGCCTCGGAAGAACGTAAAAACTTGCCTCAGTACCTACCCTCTGCCCTCTTTATTTATACTTATTTATTTATGTTTTCGCTTTCGCTTTCCTCCTCTAGCTTGTTCTTTTCCCTTTAAATATTGAAATTTCCAAAACCCTCTTTGGAAAAACACAGTGCACAGATCCTGCTGTAACCTGTGTTTCTTTTTCCTAGGCACATCTTCAACATTGGAAAAATAATCTTGAATCAGTTGAGGTCTACTTCAGTTACATTTTGATTTACACTAGTAATCACACTCAAGGTAAAAGAAAGGGAAAGAGAGAAAAATGAAAGGGATACTGGAAATCAAGCCTATCCCCTTTTACCAGAAATTATGCTTTCTCACATGCCCCACAGAACATTTCATCCTAGGATTCACTGGCCAGCATATCAAAATAATGTCCTCTAGCCATCTCAAGTTGCAAGTGATGTTGGAAAATCCTGGAATGGAAGAGTCACCTTAGATACAATAAAACTTCAAGCATATTTGAGAATATTTTGGCAAGAAATGAAATGCAAATATTATAGTCATTCCACCACCTCTTCCACAGTCACCAAGCTTAGAGTTAAATTAAACATTGTAAATGTGATGCAGTTTAATTATGCCTCCATCAAAGCCCTTTGATATAACAAACAAAATATAAATTAATTCTTATTCTGCTCAAGTGGACAGCACCAAAACATAAATATAATAAACAAATTTTTTCAACAATACCTAGCCAACCATTATGTATGTATGTATGTATGTATGTATTTATTCCTTAAACATATATTTGTTGAGTGCATTATAACAATGACAATAGCTGGTCATTTTTAGTGTCCACATAGTGACAGACACTCTTTACACCTTTTGTATATAACATTTTAGCAAACAACATGTTATATATCTTTGAAGAGATAGAAAATTATTGGGCCAAAAGCGGCCCCTACATTTCTACGTCAGGTTTCTTTGTATTATAGTGGCGTTAACAGCAGCAAATCTATATGGGTCTGCAGCAACTTAATTCTTGCCTCCTCGAAGGAAAGAATTTGTCCAAGGGCGTAAGGCAGAATGAGAGACTGAAGCAAGTTTCTGAACAGGAGTGACAGTTTATCAAAAAGTTTTAGAACAGGAACAAAAGGAAGTTAGGTACACTTGGAAGAAGGCCAAGCAGGAAACTTGAGTGTTCCAAATATGCCATTTAGTTTTTGACTTGGGGGTATTATACAGTGGTATGATGCTGGGGTTGTGTTTCTTCTCCCCTTGTTCTTCCCTTGAGGTGGGCTATCTGCACAGGGGGTGGCCTGCCAGCACTTGGGAGGGGCCACATGCACAGTGTGGTTATGGAAGTTGTGTGCATGCTCATCTGCAGTGTTTTTCCCTTACCAGCCGAGTATCCCTAGAGGAATGTCATTGACCAGTTAAACTCCACCATTTTACCTCTTAGTGCTCATGCTTGAGTCCACTCATCTCACTCCTGCGATCTTATCAGAAAGTTGCTGATCACCAGCTTCAGGTGTTTTTCTTCTATTAGGAGACTGTCTTTACGTACCACCAGCTATAACCAATTATTATTTTAGAGAGACAGTTTAACAACCACCTAACCATCACCTGATAGTCACCTGATGTTCCTGGTTGGGAGGACATCTCCTGCCTGGTTCATGTCGGCCTATCTACCTACTCTAACAGTGAGAGACTTCATCTCACCATGTTAATGCATTTTCTGGCAATAATTTAAAAATTATTTATTTTCCTGTTTTGGAAGATCATGTGATAATTGTACTCTGGAAGACTTTTCCATCATAAATTCACATATTAACTCTTTTATAATTTTTACCTATGTCCTACTACCAGCAGCACACTTATGTTTGCTGTGGCTGTAGACACCACTTTAGAAAGATTTCAAAAATCATGCCCCATTTACACAGGTATGAGTAAATATGCTTTTAAGTAAAATAATGCTAAATTTCTGGAATTCTGGACAGAAAAAAATCCTACACATCCTAAGAATTTCTGATTAGAGTAGATTAATATAAATAAAAATATTTTATTGTAAGAGTTTAATAATTGTTAATTGCTAAATGCTTACTCATTACTTATTATTAGTGTTCATCGAATGTTTATTGCATAGCAGGGCTATGATAAATGCTTTAATATATTATTTCCTTTGATTTCATTATTCCTTCTGGACCCGAGAGGAAATTCACGTATAGTGATTCTTTTCGGCAACTTGTTGTAAGTGACACCAGTAGGAATGAGGAGTGACTGTGTTCCCATACTGTGGTCACTGATTCTGCTACTGAATTCCTCTTCTAAATGCAAATATGGGCCAGCTCTGCCTAAAACTAGATCACCATATCATCTCTAGATTTTACAGGGAAATTCTTAGAACCTTTTAATGTCTCATTCTATACTGATCATTGGTCATTGGAAACTAAGAAAACCCAAATTTAGGCAATGTACTTAATTTTGGAACATACCTTTTTAAAAGTATACAAAATATGCCATTCCATCCCTCCATGAATGAGGTGACTGTGTAAGGAGTTTGAATGCACAAAGTGCTGCTGTAAATTGAATGGTTTACTTTCCTCTCTGTCTTTACCTTATTACTGAGAGCATAGTAGAAATTCCAGGAACAGAACAGAGGTAGCCAAGATTTTGTCTACATATAAATATTCAAATTAAAGTTGTCCACTTCACGTCTAATTTTTTTTGAGATGGAGTGCACTCTGTTGCCCAGGCTGGAGTGCAGTGGCCCAATCTCGGCTCACTATGACCTTCGCCTCCCAGGTTCAGAGACTCTCCCACCTCAGCCTCCTGAGTAGCTGCGATTAAAGGTACCTGCTAAGACGTCCAGCTAATTTTTGTGGTTAACTGCAGTCTAAAAATAAGTGAGTGCAGCACAATTAGATATTTTGAGGAAAAGAGCGCATTCACATAACTCTTATTATAATATGTTATATTGTTCTGTTTTTTATTATTATTGTTAATCTCTTACTGTGACTAATTTATAAATTAACCTTTATCATAGGCATATATGAATAGAAAATAAAACATAGTACTGTATATATAGGTTTGGGTACTATCTGTGGTTTCAAGCATCTACTGGAGACCTTGAAACATTTGCCCTGCAAACAAGTGGAGAACACTGTATTTGTTCTCATTTCTCATAAGAGAAAAAAGTGGCTTAGAGAAGTAAAATAATATGACCAAGCTGAATAACTTGTAAATACAGCCAATATTTGAACTCACCTCTGCCTAATTCCAAATCATATGCTTGTCTATAATAGTATCTTTTTTTTTTTTTTTTTTTTTTTTGTGAGATGGAGTCTCACTCTGTCACCCAGGCTGGAGAGCAGTGGCACTATCTTGGCTCACTGCAAGCTCCACTTGCTGGGTTCATGCCATTCTCCTGCCTCAGCCTCCCAAGTAGCTGAGACTACAGGTGCCTGCCATCATGCCCTGCTAATTTTTTTATTTTTAGTAGGGACAGGGTTTCACCGTGTTAGCCAGGATGGTCTCGATCTCCTGACCTCGTGATCTGCCTGTCTCAGCCTCCCAAAGTGCTGGGATTACAGGCGTAAGCCACTGCACCTGGACAATATAGGCCAATATAGGACAGGCACGATGGCTCACTCCTGTAATCTCAGCACTTTGGGAGGCCGAGGTAGGCGGATCACCTGAGGTCAGGAGTTCGAGACCAGCCTGGCCAACGTGGTGAAACCCCGTCTTTCCTAAAAATACAAAAATCAGCCAGGCGTGGTGGCCCATGCCTGTAATCCCAGCTACTGGGCAGGCTGAGGCGTAAGAATCACTTGAACCCAGGAGGCAGAGGTTGAAGTGAGCTGAGATTGTGCCATTGCACTCCAGCCTGGGTGACAAGAGTGAAACTCTGTCGCAAAATAGTAATAATAATAATAATATATTTATTGTTCTTATTTTTACATGTAAATTGAAAGCATTTAAATATATTTTTTACTTTTCTGCATGTTTAGAGTCTGCATTACTGAAAAATGATTTTTTAGATATGTTTGGATTTTTTATAGTGTTTTACATGAAAAATACATGTGTACAGGTTCTACTGTCCTCCACAAATTCGCAATGCCTTTCAAGTTAATAAATAAACTATATAGTTTGATGATTTTAATGGTCAGTAAACTACTTTTTCTGAACAGTTTTGGAAGTATTAAGAACTCTTACTCAGAACCAGATAAAAACTATTGCTAACAACATCATGACTATAGTACTTTAATTGAGCGGATGAGATTTATGCATGTTAATCTACCCTAAACCACTTTAATTTTCTATTATGACCTGCCAAACCCTGTTAATGACAACATAATATTATTTTCAGCATTCATTTATGTTTTTAAAAAAATCTTTGTCCTCCTGGACAGGCATTGCTTTATATCAATTCTGCCTTGACTCCTTAAGTAGAAGTTTCTCTAAAGAGAAACAAATCATCAATCAAGGTTATCAGGAACAGTCCCTCAACAAATCAGAAAATTAGATAGTAACAGGTAAAACTTGGAATAGGTTTATTTCCATTAGATACCTTCCCACGTTAGACAGAGTCACAGTCAAAATGTTGAGCTATTAGCATTCACTAGCTGCTCAAATCGCCTCCATTCTATTACAAAACTGTGACTCTAGAAACCAAATGTGTGGATTGCTCTTCTGTTTTCTGCTTAATGACTGTGCCAAAGTCGGGAGCACTCATTCTTTTCTTTTGGAATGAAATAACAACAGTTGCTTTTCATGTACTTCTTGATGATTTGCCAGACTGTGTAAACCCAGCCATTTCTATAACTTCTGGAGAGACAGATGTGTAAAAAGTCTGTCTTCAGGCATCTAAATGATTATATAAAGGTATTTTCAGAAATTTTCCAGGCTTGCCTTCCTTTGTGGCTTTTATTTCTCTGTATTCATTTTTATGTCAGAGTCCAAAGATCATCAAATGTTTCATGTAACACCAACATAAAATGATTCTGGTGTTCTGTTGAATATACAAATTTAGAGGCTCAATTTAGTGTATTTCCTTATGGAGCTGACCCATAATTATTTGCTGAAGAAATCTTTTGGATCTGCTGATAAGAACTCCCTTGGCCCACTTGCGCAATATGGTTGAATAGCAGTTTACTCAGGGAGAAGTAATGGTTAGACCCTTCAATTCTCAAAAGAGGATTCAATCATTCATGCAAAAAATATTTATTGACTGCCAACCATATGCCAAACCCACTGTTCAGGTCACTTGGATTGTATCAGTGAATAAAAACACAAAAATGTTTGCTCTTGTGAAGCAAATCAGAAAGACTGCAGAAAGTTAAAACAAAACATTGAATCTGCAATTATTTTGCAACAAAAACTAATCATTTCCAGGTATTTCTGAAAGCCTACATTCTCACAGTAGCATATTTATAAAAAGCATGGTAAATAGAAATTGTGTTTATATAGGTTTTCTGTGATTGCCGTAACAAACTATGAAAATCTAGGTGGTTTAAACAACAAAAATGTATTGTCTTACAGTTGTAGAGGCTAGGAGTCCATGATCCAGGTGTTAGCTGGATTGGCTTCTTGGCTGATAGAAATATCACTTCAATCTCCTATCATCCTCCTGTGATACTCTCCCTGTGTGCTTCACATAATCTTCCCTCTATATGTAACTGTCTCTGTGTCCAAATTCTCCCCCGCCTTTTTTTTATGTAAAGATACCAGTTATATTGATTAGTGCTCACCTCAATGACATTTTAACTTGACTAACTATGACTGCAATGACTCTATTTCAGAATAAGGTCACATTCTGAGATACTGAGAGGGAGGACTTTAACAAATGAATTTGGGTAAAACAGATTTAACCCATAATAAAGTTTATTATAGAACGCCTAGATTAGGATTGAATCAAACCATCAGACCTGTTTACTTCAACCATATATTGGGACTTGGGGGAAGTGAAGCCTGATATCTATGCAGAAGGTAAGTTTATCTCTGTGTTTTTGTTTTGTTTTTTGTTTGTTTGTTTGTTTTGTCTTGTCCTGTCTTGTTTTTAGTCAGATCACACTCATCCAGGAAATGTATCTTTTCTTGCAAAAGAAGGAATTAAGTATTCTACAAGACTAGAAAGCTCAGAGAGAATACTGAACAAAAACAGAGAGTGAAGGAAGAGAAGGTCAGCCACAACGAAAGTAGTAGCTTTCTGTCCCACAGAAAAAAGGAACCATGAATTTTACACAACATAACTGTCTTAAATGTCAGTATGGTATGTACTAGAGAAAGCATTAATAAAATGTGTTACTTAAACAAACAGGGATTAAAATGTTCAGGGACTGAGATCAAAACCCTAATATCAAACAGAAGTGGCCATGCTGACGGAGATTGCTACTGGACGAAAACACAGCCATTGTGGAAGACAGTGTGGCGATTCCTCAAGGATCTAGAACCAGAAATATCATTTGACCCAGCAATCCCATTACTGGGTATATACCCAAAGAATTATAAATCATTCTACTATAAAGACACATGCACATGTATGTTTATTGCAGCACTGTTCACAATAGCAAAGACTTGGAACCAACCCAAATGCCCATTAATAATAGACTGGATAAAGAAAATGTGTCACGTATACACCATGGAATACTATGCAGCCATAAAATAGGATTAGTTCATGTCCTTTGCAGGGACATGGATGAGGCTGGAAACCATCATTCTCAGCAAACTAACACAAGTAGAGAAAACCAAACAACATGTTCTCACTCATAAGTGGGAACTTATGAGAACAGATGGGACACATGGACACAGGGAGGGGAACATCACACACCGGGGCCTGTCAGGGGGTGAGAGGCTAGGGGAGGGATAGCATTAGGAGAAATACCTAATGTAGATGACCGGTTGATGGGTGAAGCAAACCACCATGGCATGTGTGCACCTATATAACAAACCTGCACGTTCTGCACATGTATCTGAGAACTTAAAGTAAAATTTTAAAAAATTTAAAATTATATGTGCTTAAAAAAATAAACCACAGAGGATGCAACAAAACCTGATTCATGTGCAAAACGACTAAATAGGATTAAAAAACACAGGTACATAATCAATATATATCACTTGGGCAATTAATTTTGCTGAGTCCCTCTACTGAGGGCTTGGACATTAAAATTAAACCAACTTTATATATAAATGATATATAGTTAATCTGTTTTTTATGTGTGATATAATTACTGTTTTGTCTGTGTATACATGTCAACAATTACTGATATTGTTGCAGTAGTTATTTCTTGTCATTGAAAAGCACCTCCATTCATCTATTCTACAAGCACTTATTGAGCAATTATTAAATATTTTTTGGAAGCCAGATGCTAAATTCTATGCCAAGCAATCAGTAATTTATCTTTTTTTAAGATTTCAATGCCTAGAATAGGAAAAGAAAGTAAGCAATATCCTTAAGGAGATGTTGCCTTAAAATACGTTCTGTCATAGTGGATAATATATTTATAGTAACAGAAAAATCCAATTTTAAAGGTTAATGGGAGAATTTTCTCTCAAGTTAGACACTCAAGAACTTAACTAAATTCCAGCTGCATACACGTAGTAAAATCCATGAGTGATCCCTTTATACATTTTAAAATCCTAAATAAATGCTTGGCAAAGAATGCTACGCAGTCATTTTAATAAGATGATTCTAATACCTTGACTTCTTTTCATGGCGCCTAAATTCCAGATAAAAGCAAAACATTGCCACAAGCATATTAAGAGAAAACACTGCCTTTTAAACTGGCTCTGTGGCTTTAAACTAGAAAAAACCTATTCTCTAACATATTATTTGACATATTTTTCTGCTTTGTGAAGGACTGAAAAGTAACAGAATCAAAGCATACATGGTGAGTTTTGCCTGTACTGTTGAGATTTATTAAGACAAAATACTACTTATTAGAAATGAAGGAGAAATTAAAAACAACTTTTTGTGCCGGGTGCAGTGGCTCACGCCTGTAATCCCAGTACTTTGGGCAGCCCAGCGGGGCAGACCATTTGAGGCCAGTAGTTCGAGATCAGCCTGGCCAACATGGTTAAACCCCATCTCTACTAAACATACAAAAATTAGCCAGCCATGGTGGCATATGCCTGTAGTCTCAGCTACTCGGGAGGTTGAGGCAGGGGAATTGCTTGAACCTGGGAGGCAGAGGCTGCAGTGAGCCGAGATTGCGCCATTGCCCTCCTGCCCTCCAGTCTGGGTGGCAGAGTGAGACTCTCTCTCAAAAAAACAACAACAACAACAAAAAAGGTTTTGTGTTTAAACCAATAGCAGTTAAACTAATGTATTGATCAGTTAACAGCATCAGTAAAACCAAGGGCACCAAATTCAAAAGAGAAACAAGTCGGGCATCATGGCATTAGAAAAGACTCGTGTAAATGGGTAGAGCCAAAACAAAAGATGAGCTTATTGTTACAAAGATCTGCTTATTAGGGCATTGTGGCAGTGAGGAAGAGATAAGGAGTAAGATGAAGAGTAGATACATTTGATCAGAAACTTAGCTGTAACATGGCAAAGTCTTGAAACTTGAACTTTATTATTGTTTCCACCTGAGTTTCTGGACATCCACTGGGATATGTCAAATTACAAAAATGAATGACTACTACTGGATATTTAGCCAGTGGATCTGCTAGTAGAAGAGCTCTTTTACACGAAGAGAAATAAAACAGCCCACAACTAAAACATCTAGTAAAAGTAAATCTCCATGGATCAGCCACAATCATTTCCAATACACAAAAATTTGAGGCCTGGCGCGGTGGCTCACACCTGTAATCCCAGCACTTTGGGAGGTCGAGACGGGTGGATCACGAGGTCAGGAGATCAAGACCATCCTGGCTAACACGGTGAAACCCCGTCTCTACTAAAAATACAAAAAATTAGCTGGGTGTGGTGGGGGGCACCTGTAGTCCCAGCTACTCGGGAGGCTGAGGCAGGAGAATGGCATGAACCCTGGGGGGCGGAGCTTGCAGTAAGCGGAGATTGCGCCACTGCACTCCAGCCTGGGCCACAGAGCTAGACTCCATCTCAAAAAAAAAAAAAAAAAAAAAAAAAATTGATGTATTAAGTGAAAGAGTTCACGTAATGGATATGTCAGAAATTTACCATTTGATTCACTTGGAAATATTACTGTCACCTTCTAACTAAAAATTCCAACTGATTTGTTATTTTGGAATGACAACACCATGCTGTATCTCTTGCTTTTAAATTAGGCTCCTACAATCCATGTCTGACTTGCTTATTTTCTTACTAGATCAATAGAATAGAAGTAATTCTGGAGCAAATGTACTCTGCAGTCTGAATGTATGGAATTCAAAATACGTCTATTGAAAAGTTTAGTTAGATTCAATATGTTTTTGGTGGAGAAACTGGTCTGGAATTCAATATTATTAATATGAACTATTTATAATTTTGGTTAGAATTTTTTCACATTCAGTTCATCTGTTTGAGTAAGATCAATTTCAAAATACTATAAAACTGACTGAGCATTTCTTTAAAGGCTTGAATATGCATTCTCTTTCCTTCTAAATTTGGCTGTGCCATTTGGAGTTTTATACTTGATATTCTGTAAAATAAAATTGAAACATCTTTAGCCATCTGGTAGTTTTGTGGATAATTTAGCATATATCCACTTGTGGCAGTTTATTTCAAAGTAGTTCCTATTAAACCCTGATCTTTAAGTATTGGAACTCTATTTGTAAATGCAAACCCTTTGTAATTATCTATCTCCAGTTGTCCATAGGCTTTACTATAATTGAGGTAGCTACAGTCAGTGAATACATAATTTGAGATTCTTTCTCACTATGAAACTGCCATTTCCTACATGTGATGGGTACAAATGGTTAACCTCGGTTCCTTGCTGGAACCAAGGGTTGATTTGTGAGGAATACACAGAGATGGCTTTTTATCAGGTTGTACTTTGGTTAAATTTGCTTTTCCATTGTCAAAAGACTTTGCAGGCTTTGTAAACTCTTACAGCCCCTTGGTAACTCTGATAGTGAGTGAGACCTGAGTGAGAAACAACCTAGAAAGAGCTAGTGAGGCCATTCACAATGGATAGACAGTAAATTCACTGTGACATGTTTGATCATCTCTAGAGTAGAAAATTTTTTAAAAGTGATGAGCAACAAAAAGCTTCGAAATATCAACCAAGGAATTACAGGGACTTATCATTTTTCCTAATGAATAGAGAGAGAGTGATAGAAGCAAATGGCCATTTTATTGTCAATTGCTCTAGCAGTAGATCACATGGAGGAGTAGAGCATAACTTACTGGATAATTAGGACTGAAAATGAGGTTGGAATAAAATCCTCCAAGTGATATTAGGAATGGAAGACTTCTGCCTAGGAGCATGTATATGGACTTGATGCCAGAACCACACTGCATATTCCTTGTAGTAAAAAAACAGCTATGTAAAAGATAAGGTATAGATATGCACTATATCTATATATCAAGCTCCATATTGAATATCTATATATCTATAATAGCTCCATATATATATATATATCATGCTCACCTATTCATCTGCAAACATTTCTCACCAGTAATCACTAGTGATATCACTAGCACTGTGATTATATTAATAGAGTGGAATACATGTGTGTATGTGTGACTAAGGGTGTAAATGTCCAGTGACTATTATGACTATTGATTAAGTAATTGAAAGCTCAGAGTTTAGTCACCTAAATATCTCAGATCTTCTAGGAGTAGAACCAGCAGCTGAAAGCAGATGAATCCATGTTTTTTCATGAATATACAGACTTTTTGATGTATGTATGTGTATGTGGAGGGGGGGGAAGTAATCATATAAAGGCATACTTATCATTTTTGAATTTTTGTCCCGGATAGGTATAAATATAGGTATCTGTTGACCTTTGAACAACACAGGGGGTGGTACATTGTCTCCTGTGAAGCTGAAAATCCACTATAACTTCTGACTTTCCCAAAACTTAACTACTAATAGCCTACTGTTGACTAGAAGACTTGCCAATAACATTTAACAATCAATTAACATATATTGTGTATGTTATACGTATTATATACACTATTGTACAATAAAGCAAGATAGCAAAAATCTAATGTTACTAAGAAAGTCATGAGGAAGACTATATATATATATATATGTAGAGTCTATAGAAGACTATATAAAGACTATATAGACTATAGAAGACTATATATATATATATATTATTCATTAAGTGAAGGTGATCATCATAAATATCTTCATCTTCATTGTCTTCAAGGCCAGTGGACTAAGGAGGAGGAGGAAGAGAAGGAGTTGGTCTGGCTTTCTCAGGAGCAGCAGAGGCAGCAGAAAATTCACATATATGTGGACCCAGGCAGTTCAAACCTATGTTGTTCAAGGATCAACTGTATGTTTGTGTGTATATATTTCTCCCTTATATATGCACTATACCTATATATCAAGCTCCATGTTGAACATCTATATATCTATAATATCTCCGTGTCTATATATCAAGCTCCATCTATTCATCTGCAAATATTTCTTACCAGTAATCACTAATGAGATCACTAGCACTGTGATTATATCAATAGAGTGGAATATGTGTGTGTATATGTGACAAAGGGTGTAAATGTCCACTGACTATTATGACCTGTATGTATTTATTTGCAATAATGATGAAGACTATTATATATGATTTTAAAAAAAAAAAAACAATAAAATACTCTAAATGCAAGCAGAAAAAAAAATAAGGAAAAAATTATAAAATGAAAATGCAGTTGGATTAGAAATCAGACCGCCTGGGGTTCTTGCTCTACTTGCTGGTTGCTAGAAAGATAAAAACAGAAAAAAAATGGCAATAACAATCACTTACAACATTTCCTGAATATTAATGTACTACATCGTGACTCATTAAAAAACAATACTTGTAAACAATGGAAGATAACTGTTTATAGGCATCATGGCTTTTACTGTTGTTTTGGGGAAACTAGTACTTTTAATTACTATAAACAGTCTTTTGTATATAGCAGTGAATGCAGGTTCAGTCCCTCACCACTTGCAGAGTCTAATTAACAAGAGTGGCATATATTAGAAAGAAAGTGACTTTATTAACCAAAACTAAGAAAGTGACTTTATTAACTACCAAAACTAGTAATGGGGAGGTAGCCAGATTCTCATCCAAATTAACCATGTGTCCTGTTCTAGTGGCTATCTTGGGGTCCTCCATGGACTTAGATCTCGGGCTAGCTTCATCTCAACAATGTCCAGGTTGATGACTAGCCACATTGAAGTCATCTCAGGAATTTTGGCCCTGAGTCTCTAGGCTTGTTCCTTCTGTCTCATGATTAGCCCCTGGAACTTCTAGGAAGGTACATAATTAGACAATAGCATACAGTCAGATAAATGTGAAGGGAGTATATATGGTGAGAAAGGGAGGGAGGCAGAGTCTATTTTAAGGCTAAAGGAAAACGCTTCTGCAGTTTACTTCAAGGTTGTATGTTGAAACCCAAGAGAAAGGAAAAAACAAGTTTTAAAATGCATCGTGAAGTAAAGCTGCCCAGTTACATATACATAAATACAAAATTATAATTATTTGTGTGTCTCTGTGTATGTGTATTCTTAGATATATTTGCATATTGACACCAAATTTGGTTTTTAGGTAAAATACATCTCTATAAATTATATATTTAATAGAATATTGCTATAAAGTATATTGATTTATAAATTTGCTAGAAAAGGCTCTTAGCTCTTGTATAAACAAAAAATACGGTTTGATAATTGGGCAAGCTTATTTTTTAATACTTAATAAACTCCAGGTCCCCACATCTTTAGTTTATTAAGCATATATGAATAAACTTAATTTCCTCTTATGGCAGTGTATAGGAAATATGCCATAAAATGGCAAATTGATAAATGTTCATTACATTTATTTGTATGGATATCTAAATGAGAAAATTTTTGTATCCAAAAGAGGATACGATTACTTGAATACAGGGAGGTAAAATTCTAGAAATGAGTTGACGTATAAATGTTT
Source organism: Symphalangus syndactylus (assembly GCF_028878055.3). NCBI lineage: Eukaryota > Metazoa > Chordata > Mammalia > Primates > Hylobatidae > Symphalangus > Symphalangus syndactylus. The sequence goes on along the minus strand of NC_072438.2, from coordinate 83,676,556 downwards.
GTGTATTGTCTAATGATGCAACATTATATTAAAATATGTACAATCTTCCCAATCAATTAATTTGAAATTTGGGGGACTATAAACAATATCAAAGCATAGTCATTAGATTTCCAAACCTAAAACTTGCCGAAAAAAGTTACTCAAATTCGTGCTTTAATCTTTTTACTGCTGACCTTTGCCCACAGAGCCAAAACTCTGAATATCAAATCCTTGACTACTGAGAATACTATATTTAAAACTTCTTTGCATGCCAATCCATTTTATTTCACGTATTTGAACTGGAAAGTTTCTGGTTTATCTGACTGAAATCTTGTCATCCTGCCCTTGTTCAGTTAATAGAGTTGAATAGTTTATTTGTCTTTCAATCTCCTGGAAAAAAAAAAGACAGCTATCCTTTTAAGGTTTTCCAGAACTTCTAGGGAAAATGCAGCTATATTTTTCCATAATTTTATACATGCCTTTCTATAATACATCTCCTCAACAAAACATGCTTCTCTATTCTTCCTGGGAACATAAGTAGATACAATTTTTCAGGCTTTTTACAATTACACATAATAATATGAATTATTTCTACCAAATTAAATTTAAACACAAGTGGTGGGTTCATATTTGTGTTCTTTTGCATTTCTCTGTGCAAGAAATTCTTTAGCATGTCTCTGTAATCTTCTTTCCTTCTGGCTGAATGAAATCAGGACAATTATGGTAAAAATCATAATTATAAATTTAAGATGACAGCGCCACTGTCATTCTTGGTCCTTGAGTAACTGTGTCCAGGAAAGTAGTCACCCCTGTCAAATAGTACAATTTTATTTTGACTGTGAAAGTTGAAACTATTTTTATGTTTTATTTATTATACATCTTGTAGGTTATCTCTTACAGCAGCATGGATTATCCTATACAATAACAAAACTATTGGATCTCATTTTCATCTTATCCTCATTGTGGAATTTTTAATCTGTAAAATATTCCTTAATAAAAGAGCTATCATATAGAAACAGATAAACTATACATTTCTGCAACTGAAGATGAAAACTAGGTTTAATAATATCAGATCATAAAGATGATCAACTAATCCATCAGTGAATGCCACTTATGGTAGATACAGATTTGTGTTTTACATATATTTACTTGTGTATCAGAGATGATATTTGCAATCTCTTACAATTTAAAAACTTATCAGAGATACTTCAACATTTGGCTAGATAAAGTAGGTCACGGCAGGCCAACGCTCCTCCTGCAAGAAATAGAAAAAATTGTATTAATTACAAATACACATGCACACACGCACACACACACACACGTTGTATATGTATATACACACATGCAAACACACACACATAATTTGAAGGTACCATAGTGAAACAAGATAATCTTTAATTTTAGATGGAAGATAAATAGTTTAGTAGTGAAATAATGATCTTCTGTCTCTTTTTTCCCATTGTGTGGGCATTCTAACTAGTGAAATAAGTAAATTTAAAGGGTTATTAAAGCCTCACGAACTGAAATACAACTAAAGCTCCTTTTAATCAAACAGTGTGATTGGGTTTCTAAAAAATGTAAAATAATCTAAATACATTATTACTTTTAATAAGTCAGTTTAGTAATGTTCCTGGATATAAGCTCTCTAAAAAATCAATTTTACTTCTATATACCAGCAACAAATAGTCCAATAACAAAAAAATATATAATGCCATTTACAGTAACATTAAAAATGCAAATCCATCTAGGATAGCACACACAAATACACCTTTTCCCTTTTGCCTCCTAATTTAGTGGATTAGTTTTCAGTAGTTTTAAACATAGATGTGAAATAATCTCAGCCTATAGGGAACAACATTAGTGGGCTTTGCTGACTTGCAAAATCTAATTTGTTATACAGATGAGAAAATCGGCAAAATCACAAAAATTATTATAAGCATGTTGCATTAACCATTTGATTTGGATGACATAACCTTAGTATTTTACTATAATCTGAGAGGCAAAGTGTCAAATCAGAGTGCTCACCAATTACCAGAACAACCATAGCAATTTATTTTATTTTTAATTTCAATTTTTATTTTAAATTCAGGGAGTTGTGTGCAAGTTAGTTACAAGGGTACATTGGATGATGCTGAAGCTTGGGGTGTGATTGAACCCATCACCTAGGTAATAAGCACAGTAGAAAATAGGTAGTTTTTCTAACCTTGTCCCCTGTTTCTCGTTCCCCCCCCCCTTTGTTTTTTTATAGTGCTTAGTGTCTATTGTTTCCATCTTTATGTCCCTGTGTACCCAAGGTTTAATTTCAATTTATACGAGAGAACAGGAGGTATATAGCTTTTCTGATTCTGTGTTAGTTTACTTAGGATAATGACCTGCCAGTGCATCCATATCGCTGCAAAGGACCTAATTTAATTTTTTATTATGACTTCATAGTACTCCATCGTACATATGTAGCATCTCACCCATTTGGTTCATTGTTGCCAAAGCTCACTGATTCCACACTTAAAAACTTGAATCCAATTTTATGATTTTTGATCAACATAGTTGAGATATACTTTACATAAAACAAATTGAAACATTTAAATTATCCAGTTTGATGAGTTTTGACAAATGTATGCACCATGTCACCACTACCCAAATAAATATACAGAATAGTTTTTTGCTCCAGAAAGTTATCTTTTGCCACTTTGCAGTCAATTCCCCTACTGTCTTGCACTCCCCACTCCAGGCAGCCATTAATTTGATATCTATCATCATAAACTGATTTTGCTTGTTCTAGAACTTTCTATAAATGGAATCATAGAGTACACATTTTTATTTATCTAGGCTCCTTTGCTCAGCAACTTTTTGTGATTAATTTCTGTTGTCGTGTGTATCATTAATTTGTTCTTTTTAAATTCCAAATAGTGTTCTATTGTATGGAAGTACCACAATTTTTATTATTTATTCAGCTACTGATAATTTGTGTCCAGCTTACAGCTGTCATAAATAAAGCTACTATGAACAATTCAAAAAATTAAATATTAAGAAAGATATCTGATAAAATACAAATATTTACCTCAGAAACGACACAACTATTGGTAGAATTAAAATATTTTAATAAAGAAATATACCAAGTTCATGAATTACAAAACTTGATATTGTAAAAAGATAATTTATTTTCCCCCAAATAAATATACTTAACATGATTCTTCATCAAATCCCAACAAGCATTTGCTAAAATTTACCATCTAACTCTCAGCATCTGGAAACGTCAAAGGCCACGACTAATCAAGGCAAATTACAACAACAAAGTGGTGGATCCGACACTACTTGATATCCAGACTTATTATAAAGTTACAGGATAGAAGGCATTGTGGCATTGTTGTAATTGTTGTAAGCCTAAATGCACTGAGCATTGGAATAGAATTGAATCCCAAAGAGAAGCACATATATGATTAATTAATTTACAAGTAAGACAACAGTATAGTGCAATGAGAAAAGGATAGTACTTTCAATAAATTTTTCTGGAAGTATCATTGGGCATCCATATAAAAAATGAATCACGTTCCATATCTTACACTGTCTATAGTAATAAATTCCACATATATTTAACATGTAAACATTAGAATCAAAACTAAAAAGCTTTTAAAGGACAACATCATTGTGAACTTGAAGTAGACAAATATTTTGAAAACAGGAGACGAAAAGCACTTTCTCTAATTAAAAAAAAAACAGATAAATTAGAGTATACTGAAAATAAGCACTTCAGACTATGACAATAATATTAAAGTAGTGAGATGCAAGCTACACAGTGGAAGGCAATCTTTATAATATAGCCATATTTAGTGTAAAGAACATGCATAAATCACTTTTATAAACCAGATAAACCAATCAAAACTTAGCAAAATTTTAAACTTTTGAGACTGCACATAAGAGAATGTGGAGATGGCCAGCAAACATTAAAAAATGTTTGACTTCATTAGCTGCCAGAGAAATGCAAATTTTTCCCAAAATGCAGTACATCTACATCCTCTCCAGAATGATGAAAATGTATAAAGAAGAAAAACACTAAATGTTGGCAAGTTGGTAGAGCTACCAGAATTACCATAGTGTCAGAGTGTAAATTGGTTTAAAATAAAATTCTACACCTATGATAGTGTAAACCAAGCCAACTAGACTCTTCGAAATGTCCTTTGGCAATATTTACTATGGTAAATTTATGCATGCATGTGTGTGTGTGTGTGTGTATGTATGTATGCCTGAGGGCCAATTGATTCTACTCTGGATTTATACCTAATAAAATTAAGTTCAGATGTTCACCAAAAGACAGGTACTAGAATGTTCACATCAGTGGTATTGCAATAGCTTTAAATTGGAAACTTCTCATATTGTAACAAAGTAGAATAGAAACAAATGTGGCATATTCACAGAGGAGAATATATAGTACTGAGTATGAGTTACCTGCAACTACAATAACAATGATGAATCTTTCAAACATAATAGTAATCAAAAATTAACAATGTGTATAAACAAGTACATGCCTTCTTTGATTCAAAAATACACATTAGGAAAAACTAATCTATGCTGATATAAGTCAGGAAAACGGTTACCCTTGAGAAGGAGTATTGACAGGACAGGAAATCAAAAGGCATTCTAGAGTGTTGATGGATCTGTTTATCGATCTGGGTCCTAAGTATATAAATATGTTCAATTTTTAAACCTCATTTAATTATACATTGGGATACATGTAATTTATGAGTGCTTATTACAATCTAATATAAAGTATACAATTATTATGATAGGTTATTTAACTGAATTATTTAAGTAAATTATAAAATGATGTTATAACTTGGTTATTATAATTTAAAATACTATATCCCAGTAAGCCAACACAGGCAACAGACAGAAAATGAGAAGTAGAACACAGTTATTGTGATTTACTATCCAGTTATATTTAAAAAATAGCATTTCTCTCTTTTTACTTGGAAGATTCATTTTTTTGCCGTTGTTAAAAGGCTTTTTGTCGGACAATTACTGTTTTTAAATATCCAAGGTTTAAATCTTTGTTGTATCTGAAAATCAAGGAAATGCCAACATATATTCTCTCTGCTTCTAGAGAAATCTGCATTTTACCCAGTTTCTGTAAAGTGTGTGACATTTTACCTTATTTGAAAGGTCACCATTTAGCCCACCACTGTTTTATATATTCTGGAAGAAGATTCTGGGGTTGGAGACACAGGACTTTATTCTTCATGGCATAGCAAGAAGCGTGAGCTTCATTCACATTGGCTCACTTTTCCCCATGTCCTGCGGGGAGCAATACAGAATGATCCCGGAGGAAGCTCTCTACACACGATGAACTTGTGTCACAACCAAGGCACCTTGAGTTAGAAAAGCCTTAGTGTTATAAAGGAACTGTTAGCAAACCTACTCAAACTTTGCCTTTGAGTGTGTTATTGTCTCTATTACTCTGGAAAGCAAAATACCTTCTACTCCAGACATGCATTATCTCCATTTTCCTAGGCTGACTGCTATAGAAATACCCTTGAAGGCCAGGCGTGGTGGTTCACGCCTGTAATCCCAGCACTTCGGGAGGCCGAGGCGGGCGGATCACGAGGTCAGGAGATCGACACCATCCTGGCTAACACCGTGAAACCCCGTCTGTACTAAAAATACAAAAAAAAAAATTAGCCGGTCGTGGTGGCAGGCGCCTGTAATAGCAGCTACTCGGGAGGCTGAAGCAGGAGAATGGCATGAACCCGGGAGGCAGAGCTTGCAGTGAGCCGAGATCGCGCCACTGCACTCCAGCCTGGGTGACAGAGCGAGACTCCATCTCAAAAAAATAAAAAGAATAAAAAAATAAAAAAAAGAAATATCCTTGAAAAGAAAGCTAGAAATAAAATAAAGTCAGTTCCTCTGCCTGAAAATTGAGCATAAATGCAAAAGATGCATATGGGAAATGGCATCCAAAGAGATTTATCTGAAATAGAAATAAAATATGAGTAAATTTGACCAAATTGTCTTGAAAAGTGAACAACAATATGACACAACTATTTCAGAGAATAGAAAATGCTGTAACACTTGCTAATTCATTTTTTGGGATTTGGCATAGCTTTGAAATCAAAATCTGGCAAGGGCATTACAAGAAAGGAAAATTACAGGTCAACATCACTCAGGAATATATACATTTATATTTTAATTGAATCTTGGCAAAACAAACGCAATGATATATAAAAAAGGTGCATCACAGCCAATTTACATGCATTCCAGAAAAGCAAAGCTGATTTAACATTCAAAATTCAGTGTAGTTCAACACATTGTCATAATAAAATAGAAACATTATGTGTGCCCAAGATGTGCAGAAAGAGTTCTTGATAAATTTGAATATCTATTCCTCTCAGTGCTGATGTCAGAGATGTACACTGTTTCATAGTGCAGAAATAACTTGAGCCAGAAGGGTTTAGGTAGGAGGAAGGACAGCATTATTAACTTTTCAAATCCTTCTCAGATATCTTATTTGCCATTGGTTATTTCATAATTGAATATGTTCCAATAGTGCTTAATATTTATCAACTTTCTTTTCTTTTCTCTCTAATTTGTGGTTCCAGACGTAGATCTAGATATAGCAAAGATTAAGTGGGATAAAATTCTTTACATGGGTAGCTAGATAGAACTGTAAATTGTAAAAAAAATTCACTAGTATCTAAACATTTAATGAAATTTAAATTTTGCATTTTAAATACTGAATAAAATAACCTTTATTTAAATAGTTTATATTTTTATATTTATAAGCACAATGCATACATGTTTTAAAACTTATACAAACTTTGAATGTCTTAAAAAATCTTTGTTAGAAATGGAAATATATTTTACTTTAACATTCTGTTTATTAAAACTATATAAATTTAGAGTACTGTGAATAAATTTTTTATCTTTTTGATATTTTAAAATGAGTGAGTTAAGATTGTTTTTGTCTACTTTTAATTATATAAGACATTTTAAAAACAATTTTGTCTCTCTGAAGGCATATTTGTCAAAGATTTTATTTGTTTGTTGAATCTATTTTTTTAAATCAATACATAGATTATGGCAGCTGTGATCCTGATTTTTCTCTTGATGTAAGGCCCACAGTGTTATGGGAAGGCTTGCTCTTTCTTCTTGAGTTGTCCCTTTTCTTATTCCATGACACATTAGTAGCTGCTAAGCCAAGATAGAGGGGCTTAAGGCCCCATGCAACTTAAAAATACATCCAGCAGCCTGACCAGTGAACCATTTTTTTTTTAAATTCTTTATTAATTTCTATTTTTATTTTAATAATTTTTGGGGTACAGGCCATTTTTGGTTACTAATATGGTTTGGCTGTGTCACCACCCGAATCTCATCTTGAATTGTAGCTTCCACAATTTCCACATGTCATGGGAGTGACCTAATGAGAGGTAATTGAATCATGGGGGCAGGTCTTTCCCATACTGTTCTTGTGATAGTGAATAAGTCTCCCTTGAGATTTGATTTTATAAAGTTTCCCTGCACAAGCTCTCTCATTTTCTCTTGTTTGCCGTTATGTAAGACGTGCCTTTCACCTTCCACCATGATTCTGAGGCCTCCATGGCCACGTGGAACTGTGAGTCCATTAAATCTCTTTTGCTTTATAAATTACCCCATCTTGAGTATCTCTTTGTAAGCAGTGTGGAAATGGACTAATATAGTTACATAAATATGTATTTTTCTTTTTCTCTTTTTTTTGAGACAGGGTCTTCCTCTGTCACCCAGGCTGACATGAGCTTGGCTCATTGCAACCCCCACCTCCTAGGATCAAGCAATCTTCCCATCTCAGCCACCTGAGTAGCTAGGACCTCAGGTGCATGCCACCACACCTAATTTTTATTTTTTATTTTTTTGGTGTGGTTTTTTTTTTTTTTAGAGATGGGTTTCACCATTGCTAGGCTGGTCTCAAACTCCTGAACTCAAGTGGTCAGCCCTCCTTGGCCTCACAGAGTGCTTGGAATTACATGTGTGAGCCACCATTCCCAGCCAGGGTAAGTTCTTTAGTGGTGATTTCTGAGATATTAGTGTACTCGTCACCTAAGCAGTGTACATGCATCCAATATGTAGTCTTTTATCCCTCAGCCCCTCAACCATCCCCCTTCAGTCCCTGAAGTCCATCGTTCTTATGCCTTTGCATCCTTATAGCTAAGCTCCCACTTATAAATGAGAACATACCACATTTGATTTACCACTCCTGAGTTACTTTGCTTAGAATAATGGCCTTGAGCTCCACCCAAGTCACTGCAAAAGGTATTATTTAGTTCCTTTTTATGGCTGAGTAGTATTCCATGGTGTATATATACCACATTTTCTTTTTTGTTTGTTTGTTTGTTTTCGAGACAGAGTCTCGCTTTGTCTCCAGACTGGAGTGCTGTGGTGCAATCTCGGCTAACTGCAACCTCTGCCTCCCAGGTTCCAGCGATTCTCCTGCTTCAGCCTCCCAAGTAGCTGGGACTACAGACATGCACCACCATTCCTGGCTAATTTTTTTGTATTTTAGTAGAGATGAAGTTTCACCATCTTGGCCAGGATGGTCTCTATCTTCTGGCCTCGTGATCCGCCTGCCTCGACCTCCAAAAGTGTTGGGATTACAGGCGTGAGCCACCACACACGGCCATTTTCTTTATCTGCTCATTGGTGGATGAGTATTTAGGTTGTTTCCATATCTTTTTTTTTTTGAGATGGAATCTCACTCTGTCGCCCAGTGGCACGATCTCGGCTCACTGCAAGCTCTGCCATATCTTCTCAATTGCAAATTGTGCTGCTATGAACGTGTATGTGCATGTGTCTTGTGCATATAAGATTTCTTTTCCTTTGAGTAGATGCCCAGTAGTGGAACTGCTGTATTGAAATGTAGATCTTCTTTTTGTTTCTTAATGAATCTCCATACTGTTTTCCATAGTGGTTGTACTAGTTTATACTCCTGTCAGCAGTGTAAAAGTGTGCCCTTTTCACCACATCCATGATGACATCTACTGTTTTTCAACTTTTTAATTATGGCAATTCTTGCAGGAGTAAAGTGGTATCTCATTGAGGTTTAAATTTGCGTTTCCCTGATAATTAGTAATGTTGGCCATCTTTTATATGTTTGCTGGCTATTTGTATATCATCTTTTGAGAATTATCTATTCACATCCTTTGTCCCCTTTTTGATAGGATTATTTGTTTTTCTCTTGCGGACTTGGAGTTCCTTGTAGATTCTGGATATTAGTCCTTTGTTAGATGCGTAGTTTGCAAATATTTTCTCTCACTTTGTGGGTTGTCTGTTTATTCTGCTGATTATTTCTTTTGCTGTGCAGAAGATTTTTAGTTTAATGAGGTCCCATTTATTTATTTTTGGTTTTGCTGCATTTGTTTGTGGAATCTCAGTCATGAATTCTCTGCCTAAGCCAATGTCTAGAAGAGCTTTTCTGATGTTTAGTCTAGAACTTTTTTTTTTTTGAAACTAAGTCTCACCTTGTCACCAGGCCGGAGTGCAGTGGCGCTATCTCGGCTCACTGCAACCTCCACCTCCCGGGTTCAAGTGATTCTCCTGCCTCAGCCTCCCGAGTAGCTGGGACTACAGGCATGTGCTACCATGCCCAGCTAATTTTTGTATTTTTAGTAGAGACGGGGTTTCTCCATGTTGGCCAGGATGGTCTCAATCTCTTGACCTCATGATCTGCCCTCCTTGGCCTCCCAAAGTGCTGGGATTGCAGGAGTAAGCCACTGTGCCTGGCCTTATTCTAGAATTTTTATGGTTTCAGGTCTTAGATTTAAGTCTTTGATCAATCTCAAGTTGATTTTTGGATAAGAAGAGGGATGAGGATCCAGTTTCATTCTTCTACATGTGGCTTGCCAGTTTTCCCAGCAGCGTTTATTAAAGGGGGTATCCTTTCCCCACTTTATGTTTTTGTATGCTTTGTCAAAGATCAGTTAGCTATAAGCATTTGGCTTTATTTTTGAGTCCTCTCTTTTGTCCCATTAGTCAACATGCCTATATTTATACCAGTACCATCTTGTGTTTTTAACTATAGCCTTGTAGTATAATTTGAAGTTGGGTAATGTGATGCCTCCAGATGTGTTCTTTTCAATTAGTATTACTTTGGCTATGTGAGCTCTTGTTTGGTTCCACATGAATTTTATAATTTTTTTTTCTAGTTCTGTGAAGAATCATGATAATATTTTAATGGGAATTGCACTGAATCAGTAGATTGCTTTGGGCAGTATGGTCATTTTCACAATATTGATACTTTCCATTCACGAACATGGGATGTGTTTCCACTTGTGTCATCTATTACTTCTTTGAACAGTGTTTAGTAGTTTTCCTTATAGCGATCTTTCAACCCTTGGCTAAGTATATTTCTAAAGAAGTATATTTAGAAACTGAGTTCTTGATTTGATTCTCAAAATGGTCATTGTTGTTGTATAGCAGCACTACTAATTTGTGTACATTGATTTTGTATCCTGAGACTTTACTTAATTTGTTTATCAGAACTAGGAGCTTCTTAGATGAGTCTTTATGGTTTTCTAGGTATACGATCATACCATCAGTGAACAGTGACAGTTTGACTTTCTCTGTCAATTTGGATGCCCCTTTTTTCTTTCCCTTGTCTGACTGCTCTGGCCAGGGCTTCTAGCACTATGTTGAATAGAAGTGGGGAATGTGGGCATCTTTGTCTTGTTTCAGTTGTCAGGGAGAATGTTTTCAACTTTTCCCCATGCAGTATGATGTTGACTGTGGGTTTGTCATACATGGTTTTTATTATTTTGAGGTAAGTCCATTCTATGTCTATTTTGTTATGGTTTTTAATCATAAAGCAATGCTGGATTTTTTGTGTTTTTTTTTGTTTTTTTTTGAGACAGAGTCTCTCTCTGTTGCCCAGGCTGGAGTGCAGTGGCGTGATCTCGGCTCACTGCAAGCTCCGCCTCCCTGGTTCACGCCATTCTCCTGCCTCAGCCTCGCGAGTAGCTGGGACTACAAGCGCCCGCCACGACGCCCAGCTAATTTTTTGTGTTTTTCGTAGAGACGGGGTTTCACCGTGTTAGCCAGGATGGTCTCGATATCCTGACTTCGTGATCCACCCACCTCGGCCTCCCAAAGTGCTCGGATTACAGGCATGAGCCACCGCGCCTGGCCAATGCCGGATTTTAACAAATGATTTTTCTGCATCATATAGTTTTTGTTTTTAATTTTGTTTACTTAATGTATCTCATTTATTGACTTTCATGCGTTAAACCGTTCTTACATCCCTGGTATGAAACCCACTTGATCATGATGTATATTATCTTTTTGAGATGCTGTTGGAATGAGATTCAGTTAGATAATATTTATTTGAGGATTTATGCATCTATATTCATCAAAGACACTGGTCTGTTGGTTTCTTTTTAGTTCTTGTTATGTCTTTCTTAGTTTGGGTATTAGGGTGATGCTGGCTTGTTAGGATGATTTAGGGAGGATTCCCACTCTGGTTACCAGAGTTCCAGGGAGAGGTGTTTACTAGGTGAAACAGTATTTTCAGCACAGTGAAGCTATAATGTCTAACACTCTAATGATAGGTATATGATACTAAATATTTGTCAAAACCTATAGAATTTTACATCACAAAGTGTGAATCTTAATAAGATGCTAATTACAAAAACCATTTAGGAAGTTCAAGGAATCCATGGATAGAATGTTGAATAGATAAAATAAACTAACATTACTATAAATGTATGAAGCAATCTCACTGAGACTCAAGGGGATAAAATTTGCTGACTGACCTAAGTGGCTTGAGAAAGGTTTGAGTTTTGTAAGACAAAAGGCAAAGGATACTGCTAAGCATTGTACTCTGGATAATAATGTTGTTTCCTGCAGGTATAGGTGTTAACATGATATTGCAATTCATGTATACTGGAATTAATCAATTAAGTAAATGAATGGCAATAATGGAAGTCAGATTTCTCATTGTCAGAAGGAGAGTTTATAGCTAAGTAAGCTAGGAGAATAGACTGACCCATGTGGTCATGGATTAGAGTTGAGACAACAGTGTTAACTTATTCCCTTAACTTATGTTAACTTATTTTGCCTTGATAGAGATGGTTACATATACATATACTTATGTATATGTATATATAAGTACATTATTATTTGAATGTACTTTTTTTTTACTCTGACACCTGAAGGCTGTGCAGCAATAGCATTACAATAGGAAAGAGAATACTTTGAGGCCAGGCACTGTGTCTCATGCCTGTAATCCCAGCACTTTGAGGGCTGAGGCAAGCAGATCACTTGAGGTCGGGAGTTCGAGACCAGCCTGGCCATCATGGGGAAGCCCCTTCTCTACTAAAAATACAAAAATTAGCCATGTGTGGCCATGTGCATCTGTAGTCCCAGCTACTCAGAAGGCTGAAAAAAAAACAAAAAAACCTATCACCCAAATCTTGATTTCTGATACTATTTTACAATAAAAGAGTCCTTGAAGAAAGTGCCAATGCTACTACAGATATAGGATATATACAAGATGGGTCTGGAGCATTGTGTAGAACCACAAATAATTTTTTTACTAAAAATTCTCCACAACAAAAACAAACACACGTCAATGGTGGAAGGCCAAAAGCACACAGAAGCCTATTGAGAGAGAACTGATGATCAAAGGTGGAACAATTTGAGAAACAAAATAAATAGATTATAATACAAATTATAAAATAAATGTCATAAAATTTGCTGATATAAATGATTGAATATATAAATACATGGGAGATAAAAGACAAATTCTCATAAAGAAGGATTCCAAGTAATTTATGTATCTCCTTTATCTTCAAGAATGTAGAGTATGACTCCCTACTTCTTCAATATGGGCTTCCTTCCTAACAGTATAGTACAGAAAGATATAAAAGAGAGTAAACTTGCAGCAGAAAAACCTGTTAAGTGCTACCTCAGCCAAGCACTCAAGGTCAGTATCAATGGTGGTTAAGTCATGTATGTCCACGTAATATGATTACATGAGTAACAGTGATATGGGTAACAGTGACAACAAAAAGAGTCAGCATTTATGTTTATAGCACAGAAAGTCAAGCTGTTGGAGAAACAGGGAAATGGTGGCCACGTAAAACATCTTCCAGGAGAGTTTCATGTTGAAATGACCACCGTGTATGACCTTAGGAAACGGAAAGGTAAACTATTGTCCACACGAGTGACTGAGATAGTTACACCTTTGCTTTCTGATGGTCCAATGTATACACACTTTGTGTCATGAACAAAATTATTTAAAATATTGTGTAAAATACTTTCAGGCTATGTGTATAAGGTGTATCTGAAGCATAAATGTATTTCAGGTTAGAATTGAGTCCCCTCCCCAAGATATTTTATCCTGCATATGAAATATTCCAAAATAAGAAAAAAATTCTGGTATTCAAAAATCTCTGGTCCTAGGTGTTTCAGATAAGGAATTCTCAATCTATAGGTATATACCCAAAGGATCATAAATCATGCTGCTATAAAGACTCACGCGCATGTATGTTTATAGCGGCACTATTCACAATAGCAAAGACTTGGAACCAAGCCAAATGTCCAACAATGATAGACTGGATTAAGAAAATGTGGCACATATACACCATGGAATACTATGCAGCCATAAAAAAGGATGAGTTCATGTCCTTCGTAGGGACATGGATAAAGCTGGAAACCATCATTCTCAGCAAACTATCGCCAGGACAAAAAAACCAAACGCCACATGTTCTCACTCACAGGTGGGAGCTGAACAATGAGAACACGTGGACACAGGAAGGGGAACATCACACACCATGGCCTGTTGTGGGGTGGGGGGAGAGGGGAGGGATAGCATTAGGAGATATACCTAATGTTAAATGACGAGTTAATGGGTGCAGCACACCAACATGGCACATGTATACATATGTAACAAACCTGCACGTTGTGCACATGTACCCTAAAAGTATAATAAAAATAAAAATAAAAAAAAATAGATGTATTAGTCCGTTTGGGTTGCATAACAATATGCTATAGACTAGGTGGCTTAAACAATATAAATTTATTTTCTTACACGTTTAGAGTCTAGAAGCCTAAGTTTAAGATGCCAAAATCTAGTACTCAGTGAGGGCCTTCTTTCTGGCTTGGAAATGGCTGACTTTTCATTAATGTATCCTTACATGGTGGAGAAAGAGTAAGAGAGAGAGGGAGTAGAAAGGGAGAGAGGGAAAGATGGTAGATGGTCTCTCTCCTCTTTTATAATTACACTAGTGTCATCCTGGGGGATCTACCTGCATTAACTCCCAAATGCTTCATCTCCAGATACATCACATTGGGGCTTAGGGCTTCAGCATATAAATTTGTGGAGGATACAACATTCTGTTTACAGCAACAGGAGAACCAGAGTGTGAGATATATGAGAACCCTCCGTAATATTTCCACAATTTTCCTATAAATCTAAAAAGTGTTCTAAAAATAGTTTATTTAAATAAAAATGACAAATCAACTGTGAGAATATTGTAAAATAATTTTTAAAATAAACAATATAGTAATACAAATGAGAACTCAAAGGATGGCTTTCAGAGAGGGTAAACAAAAATGATTACCCTCACACATAGGTTGACATTAACGAACTAAGGGATAAATTGGAAAACATTATCCAGAATACAGAACAGACAAATAAAATATAAAAACAATATTAAAGAGCAGTTAAGACACTGGGAAGTGAAAGTGAAATCTAAAATACAAGAGGGTAAGGTATAAGAAATACAAATAAGCCAATATTTGAAAAGATAATTAACGGTGAATACATTTATATAAATGAAAGAATAAATTATCATATTCAAGAAGCATGGCAGGTCTCCAAAGTTATAAATACAAACATGTTTACAGGTAGATACATGATATGCGAAATTCAAAATTTATAATTCAGGAACACCAAAAACAAAAATAAAGAAGTTTAAAACAGTCAGAGAAGAGCAAGTTACTACAAAAAAAAAAAAAAAAAAAAAAGCCAAGCTGAGTGTGAACACACTTCTAGTCAGAAGCAATAGAAGCAAAAACACAGAGAAATATTACATAAACAATTTCAGGTCAGTACATTGCCCTAGCTAGAAAAAAAAAAGGTAAAACTTTGATTGTAAAATCACAGCAAAATTAAGACATACTGAACACAAGTCAAAGATAACTTATCAAAAATAAGTATCTTTTAGAAAATTGATCCCAGGAATATATTTAAGATTCAGTGAATTTTTTGTAAGGAAAATGGCCAACATGGTGAAAAATATAAGGTAAGTATTGTGCAAACTTAGACAAAGATTAAATATGACCAACAGAACAAACTAGAAGTAAATATTGGGTACAGGACAGTGTAAGTTGTTAGGATAGTAATGTTCATAAAATGTTCTGAAATTTATGCCAACAAATAATAATTTTTACTCATTTTTCAACTTCATTGAGTAAAGCATACATGTTACAGGTCAAGAATGTCATTATATTTTTTTTAAAAGTTAAAGCTATGATTTCTAAATATGTCATATAAAATATTATAGCAAGAAATATTCAAAACAAAATGGAATTAAAAGGTTATTACTATCATTAACAATAATTTAAAAATTAAGATTGTAAAACTAAAACCAAATATGACAAAAATCAAGATATGCTGTTGATCAGTGTTGCTTGTTCTCTTTTTTTCGCAGATGAATGAACTTAGTAATTAGCTTCAGGTTGGTATAGTTTTGTGATTATTTTGTTTGATAAAATATAAAAGAAAGTGAAGTGGGCCGGGCGCGGTGGCTCACGCTTGTAATCCCAGCACTTTGGGAGGCCAAGGCGGGCAGATCACGAGGTCAGGAGATCGAGACCATGGTGAAACCCCGTCTCTACTAAAAATACAAAAAAAATTAGCGGGCGCCTGTAGTCCCAGCTACTCGGAGAGGCTGAGGCAGGAGAACGGCGTGAACCCGGGAGGCGGAGCTTGCAGTGAGCCGAGATCGCGCCACTGCACTTCAGCCTGGGTGACAGAGCGAGACTCCATCTCAAAAAAAAAAAAAAAAAAAAGAAAAAAAAAAGAAAAGAAAGTGAAGTGGTATATTTGTGTGCATGGAAGTGAATGTGTAATTATAAGTATACATAATTTACGAGATCTACTCATAACATATAAGGGAAAAAAAGTGAACACAGAAGAGCATAAAATATATCACTTAAATGGATAGTAGAAAAGCTATGTAATATGAAACAAATTTTACTTTAAAATAAAAACCACTACTAGAAACAGAAAATGTTACTATACACAAATATCCAAATTGAAGCTATGATTCTAAAACTGTGTGTAAAAATGTAGTACAACATTAAAATGTATGTGGCAAAATGAACAATATTACAAAGAAATTAAAAATACATAATTGGAGTGAGAATATGTGGCCACTTGTGTCACTACTTGATTTTTTTAAGCAAAAGTGTGATTAATAATTGATATTTTTGGAAACATTTACTCATGAGATGAAGAATGCACATGTCTTTAAGATAATTCAGTGTCTTTTTTAAACAGAGCCCATACTTTGCACAGAATGAATTTCCAAAAAAGTTAAAAAGTGGTATAATTCAGGCAAAATTATTTGCACACAATGCACGAAAATTAAAAACACATGGCAAATACAATTAACAAATGAAGAAAGTTTAGCAATTTTTTTAAAGTTTTGATTATCTCTTCGTTTAAGAGAAAAGCCTAATGGCAAATGAAGTTGTTTAAAAGTGAATCATGATGATTACCATACATACAGTTTTGGTGCATATTGTGGCAAAGATTAAGCCCTGTCTGTCAAATATTCCTGCTCTCTTTTCCAGAAAGTTTATTTTTGGTAAATAGCTACATAATCAGCGACATTTTACACTCTTTCTTGCCTCTAGGTGAGCCTGATCTCACCAAAATACCAAGATCTCACCAAATGGAATATGAGTGGAAGTGATGAAGCAGTGGGCCACATTTTCTCCATAGATGCAAAGGATCCTTGGTGATATCAGACATATAAAATGGAAGGTAGCTGGATTCATGAACCATTGCTTCGGGCAGATCCAACTTCCTGATTTGTAATCAGGAAGACTTATTTAGACCAAGCCCAAGCAAGAAATAAACTTCCATTCTGATAAACACTGAGACTTAGGCTCCTGTGAGTTATAGGAGATACTAACGACTTAATGAATATAAATAAAACAGTTACAAAGAGATGGGGGAAATTAGTACCCTGATTAGTATTAGAAACCAAGAAAATCTGAACATATTAGTTGTTTCAAACTAAGTATTTAATAAATATCAATTAAAGAATCAAAATAAAGCAGTAAGATGTTGAAAGTATGTGAAGCTGAGAAAAGAAATCAGAAAAATTTTTAAAAGATATTATATCAAAATTGATTGATATATATTGTAATGTATTGATTGAAAAGTGATAAAATTGACAAATTTCTTGCATGTGTGAGAAAAAGAAAACAGAAGAGGCTTAAAACATTTTAGGATAAAAAGGGAGAACTAATTACAGAGGTAGTAGATATTGAAAAAATAGTAACATAATAATAATATCTAGTAACTAAAAATGTTTAAATATTTTTAAAAGAAAAAATATCGGTCAGGCGCCCTGGCTCACGCCTGTAATCCCAGCACTTTGGGAGGCCGAGGCAGGCAGATCACGAGGTTAAGAGATCGAGACCATCCTGGCCAACATGGTGAAACCCTGTCTCTACTAAAAATACAAAAATTAGCTGGGCGTGGCTGCGTGTGCCTGTAGTCCCAGCTACTCAGGAGACTGAGGCAGGAGAATGGCTTGAACCGGGGAGGTGGAGGTTGCAGTGACCCGAGATCACGCCACTGCACTCCAGTCTGGGTGACAGAGCATGACTCTGTCTCAAAAACAAACAAACAAAAAAACCCTGGAACAGTTTAATTTTACAGAAATTGATTAAAAAAGAATCAGAAAATCTAAATGTGCCTTTAAGCATTGAACATGTGACTGTAGTTAGTAATTTCACTCTTGTTTTCTTTAGCTCATTCCTACAATGTAAACCCAGATAATATTTCAGATGAACCCCAAGAAGTTTTCAAAGAACAATTTTTTTAATCTATAAAGTAGCTCAGAGAATAAAAATATGCTAAAAGTGCCTAAATTTTATTCTGATGCTAGAATAACCTTGACACCACAATTAGAAAAAACAGTGCGAGAAATTATATTTCACTCATGAACACAGATACAAAAAATAAGGCAAAGCATATCAGCAGATTGATTTCATCAATTTCTATTAAAATAATGTATACTATTTGAGTCCTTTTTAGGAATGCAATGTTTTATAAACATTAGAAAATGTGGCAATTAACAGTCTGAAGGAGGAGAACTCACAAGCCAGATACTGTTTGTGGCCCACCTAGATTCCCTTTACTGGTGGGTGCACTATTTCAGGCTGTCGTGCCTGCCTTTTTTGCATAATTGTCTTAGACTGACATGAACAACTCTTCTGGGAGATTCCTGAGAACTCTCCAACAGCAACAGATGACTGACTAATACTACCGTATGAAATCCAGAAACAAATGCTTCAACTAGAGACAAAGCATTTGAGAATTCAAAAAAGACTAAGAAAAAGAAAATCACAGAAGAATACCTAAACTATGATTCACTTGAAATAAGGTGCAAAAATACACACTGCAGAAGTGTAAGCAAAAGCAACAGTCAAAAGAGTGGCTATCTCTGGGAGAATAGAAGTTAATATAATTAAGAATATGCTCAAAGGGAAATTCAAATATTTTATTTTTCTTATTTTTCTTAATTCATACATGCATACATAACTAGTTATAAAATTTAAGTGAATTTTATGACTAAATAATTAAACTAATCTGATTTTCATCAATGGTAGTAGTTTCTGTTTGTTTGTTTGTTGATTTGTTTTTCCTCTAAAGACAGTTTCTTCTTTTCTCTGTGGAATTCAATGACTGCACTGACAATAATCCAGCAGCAGCCGTGCTTTGTAGATTGATCTACTTTATGATAATACATGCATCTGATAAACAATAATCCCAATTTAAGTTTGAGAGCTCGTTGGAGAGATTACAGGGACTCTATAATAACATCATGTCATTATACCATCACTAATAATGAACATCTAAGTATAAACACTCAAACATCACCCCGTATGTGAAAATCCTGACATAGACTAGGTATGACGCAGAATCTAGAAGAAAACCTGGCCACTCCTTCAGATTCTATTTTCTCCTCCATTCTAGCCACAACCTATAGATACCTGAGAGGTAATTTTTATTCATAACTTTTTAATTGTGATAGGGTTTATCTACTGCTATTTTTCTAGATTAAAATATTTCGAAATACCTCAAGGTACTTTTGACCCACGGTTGAAATTTTTCAACTATCTTTTTCTGGAAAATCTTAATGTTCTCAGGAATGCAAACATATATATATATATATATATATTCGCAACTTCACATGGGATGCAGCTAATACTCATATGGGACTGGTAAACTTTGCTACTGTTTCTATGCTTGCCTTAACATGTTTTTTATCAGAAGCTATGACCTGGACTTCAGATCTAGCTGTATGTCCTCAGACTGATGATTTATTCCTCCTATACTAATTTGGTTTTGATCCCTGAAAATTTTCCTCCATATTATATTTGGGTAGTTTTATTTCTTCTGCCGATTTCTATCTGAAAAACTAACGATTGTAAACTTCCCTAAGAAGAAACCCACACTAAGTCCCTTTTCCCGTTACCAAGTATTTGTTTTCTAAAGGTTATACAGAAAATGACTGCTATTAGTCATTTAGTCTCAATTGACTGTTTTGTTGCAATCATTTGGGCAATATAAAGCATTTATTTCTGTGTTTCAGCTGTTTGGTCTTTTTATGCCCCTTTTCTCATTTGATTGGCCAAACTGGCCTTCGTTGGTCTCTGTGCTTAGTGGTAGGCATGTATTCTTACTTAAAAGTGTCACTGACCAGAAGGAAATAAGTTTCCCCGATGCCATTTGAAAACAAACAAACAAAAAAACGAAATAAAACAAAACTCTTCAACCTCAAATTTTCTAACCTCTTTTTCTCTACCCCCGGCCTTAAACTTCCAGGCATGGTGTCCAGCATTTTATAAAACAATTCTTTATTTACTTCTCTTCCCTACTATCATGGTCTGTTTCATAGTAAATAAAATTGTCATAACCTTTATGTTGAGGATAAACATTCAGTTCTGCTATTTTTAAACTTGTTCTTCAAGAAATTAAGTATAACCTAGCTAGACTGTTGATCATCTTTAAGAAACCACTGGTAAAAATAAGTTATTAAGTGCACCAGGGAGTGATACTCTTAGAAAATGGTGCAATTTCACCAATACTCTGATTTTTTTTTAAGTAGTTATTTTTAACATCTTCAGTGGTCTTCTTGGGGTAACGACTGAATAAAAATTTGACAGAACAATTCTTTAAGTAAGTGAAAGAAAAAAATGTAGCTAGTGAAGCAGACTTCAGTGGGATCTAGGAAGCCTTGTAGATGTCAAAGTTGTTCATTGAAACAAAGTGAGATTTGGAAAGGTTAAAGGCAAAGATGTGGAATTCTGTTATTTTACTTACCTTGTGATTTCTGCCTTTTCAGTAAACAAGGTTAAGCTGTCATTTGACAGAGAGGGACTGAAATTTCTTCAAAAAATATAATCTTATTTCTGATAAGACCTACTGTAAGTCACTGTGTGCTGACAAACGTACTTCAACAAAACAAAGCTATGTTCTATGAAAACAAATTATTTCTTTTTCTATATGTGGAATATGAAGTTTTATTTACTAGCAGGTGAAACCATTTTCATTTTGTCCAAATGCTATTTAAAATAGGAACGTATTTCTTTGATTAAAACTGAAGAACAGACTCAAATGATATAGAAGTATGTTTCCTTGAACATGCAAAATATATTTCATGACTATGCTAATGAGTCCTCTTTCTCTTTAATATTTAGAGTTTTAATATATCCCCAAATATTATTGCTGTAAACATTTCAATTATATTTTTCTTTCTTTTTTGAGACACGGTCTCAAGGTCTTGCTGTCACCCAGGCTGACATACAGTGGTGCAATCGTGGCTCACTGCAGCGTTGACCTCCTGGGCTCAAGACACCCTCCTGCCTCAGCCTTCTGAGAAGCTGGGACTACAGGCGTGCGCTACCACACCCGGATACTTTAAAAAAAAAAAAAATCTAGAGAAACATGATCTTACTGTGTTGCTCAGTCTGGTCTCATATTCCTGGGCTCAAGAAATCCTACCAACTCAGCTTCCCAATGTGCTGGGATTACAGGCATGAGCTGCTTAGCCCAGCTAAATTATATATACATTTTTAAAGTGCAAGAATGAATTTTCATTTGCTTTTAAATAATTATCGCAAGTGGAACTGATTTTTATATACATGCTAAAAAAGAGATGAAATGTAAAGAGCATAATTTATAACACAATTCTAGTTTGTCTAATTTTATACTTAGATTTTGTCTACTAAGTCTGAAGGAAATTCAATATATACAGTATAATTGTAAAATTTATACTTTCCTTTGTCTTTAGCATGGTGAAAAGATGAATCAAATGACCTAATCCTTGAATGGCTTGTTTTCCTTGCTTACACTTCGCAGAAAATTGATTACTTGTTAAATATAACCAAAGTCACAATTTTTTGAGGCTGGGAAAGATTAAGGGAGCAATAAAGAAGCCATAATAATATAGTTATCAAATTTGCCAAAAACTTTACTTTTTTCTGTGTTTCACACAATTATATCTGATATTCATAACAACCCTGTGAGGTCAATGTAAAGATATTATTTCTATCTGAAATTGAGGGGAAGTATACACAATGTTTAAATTAACATTTAAAGGTATGAAATTAGTTATAGTTACGGATTCCGGACTACAAGTTCTGAAGCTCAGACTCCCATACCTTTGTTTCCCCTACAACCCCATTTAAGTAGAGATTATTTCTATTAATATTATCCTGTTCCATATTTTAATTCAAGACACTGATTGGAATCAAGAAGCTGAATCATGACCTGTTTTTTTTCAAAACTGTTTGTCCTAGTAAACATTCTACTTTTCGGTATTTACTCATTCTCTCAATCTGAAACTGAGATAGCCAATGTCAAGGGGGATGCTAACTTAAGACTTGGCAAGGGAAAGAAGGTAGTGATGAAGGCTGATGGGAAGACACAGGTGAGGGGAGATTTCTTTCCACAGCTTGGAAATAATATTCTGGGGAGAATTTACCTCTGTAAAAATTAGAAGAAGGTTTTGCATTGTGCCTTAATCAAAACTAGAAGATACAGTTTTTTATTGTTGTTTTGGTTTTGGTTATCTTTTTTGAGACAGGGTCTTGCTCTGTTGCCCAGGCTGGAGTGCAGTGGTGTGATCACCACTCACTGCAGCCTCAGCATCCCAGTCTTAAGCGATCCTTCTGCCTCAGCCTGCCAAGTAGCTGGGTTACAGGCGTGCACCACCAAAGTAGCTGGGATTACAGGCGTGCACCACCACACCTGGCTAATTTGTAAATCTTTTCCCATTTTCTTTCCCAGGCAGGTCTTGAGCTCCTGAACTCAATATACACTCTTACAGTTTTTTTTTAAATTGTGTTATTTGATTGGCGTATCATAAGTCATTTACTTATCATTGTGTGCTCAATGTTGTAAAATTTATGTGCAATGGAAGAGAGAAAACATCACTTAGGTGATGAAACGTGGGAAATTTATTCAGTGTTAGGACTCCTGAAGAAACAACTTTGCAAATTTTCTTTTACGTAAAGAAATAGGCATCTGTAAATTCATACATATTTTTTAAAATCACGGTTATAAATAAAACTTTTATAACATGGCATTGAAAATGCTTTATAAAGAGTAAAGGACTATTTTAATTCCAGTTATAATTTTAGTGGCTTACAAAATGGGTTATCAAAGCCATTTTGGTTTTTAAATTTTCATGCGAAATTTAATAAATTTCATATGAATAAAACTTCCCCCCCAGCTATCTTTGGAAGACTAAAAGCAGGATGATTTACAGAAGATTAGAAATATGCACTGTTGCAAAAGCTACAAAGCCAAACCACATTATTAAATAAAACCTCAGGCTCACAGGAAAGTGACTGTCACAGAGCATTTTTATGAATGTAAATTTTTTATTACTTTTTGGTGAGGAAGAACATGATTAGTGACAAAGGGTAAGAAACTGAGTTGAAAAATAAAAACTCTGAAAACAACATGATGACTACTTTCTATTTCTGAAAAACATTTTCTTGAATTTGTTCTGAAAAATACATGAAATATAGAAAATGTTCAAACATAGCTTTCAAAGGTTGTAAAAAGTAAGTATGTAAAAAATGAAACAAGAAAAAGTGAGAAACAGAAGATATAGAAGTTGGGATTTCAGGCTAAGTATACCTGTCATATTAATAAATCACTGCATCGTCATATTGTATGATTGATGCTTTTTGAAAATAAGTCTGAATGTAAATTATATAATGAAACATGAGAGTATGTGATATTTGTGTTAATGTGCATTAAAAATAATGTATTAAAAATAACTGATGTAGTTATACTAAGGCATCAATCTGGTCTTTGGTATATGAATTTTTTTAGTTCAAAAATATGTTTATATCTAAAACAATGATTATAGAAAATAGACACATTTATCCAGTTAAGAATAAATTTATGTGAATAAATGTTCTTAAAATTGTCGTCTTCATTTTATTTTTGTTGAGATGAACAAATTAATAAAATTCTATGAATCCAACAATCTAAGCTGAAATGTATAATAACTATGCCTATACCTAGAGAAGTTAAAAAACTTCTCTAGGTATACTCCTAAAATAGGTAATTATTTTTTAGAAATAATTAAAATAGTCTAATATTTTCTCTGTAGGTATACATAACTCTAGACTCTTGAATATATTGTCACTGACAGGTAGATATTAACGAAAAATGCAGTTTTCTAAAACAGAGATCAGGCCACGGTCATATTCCTGTTTGGTGATAAAATAAACTCAATGACATTAGCTAAAGAATGAGTTTTATTCTATCTAAAATCTCAATCCAACTTCTCTTAACATCTCACTTAATTTCCATGCATGAATCCTCTAATCCATATCAAATAATCTACATTTGGATGTCTGATTAAATGGTCCCCTAAGCTTCTACCTCCTCCTGCAGTTTCCCCTGCCTCTTGCATGACTCCTTGTTCCTACAGGATACAAGTGTAGCATATTACTCACACAGTTTTAATATGTTCCTCAACCTTTCATTTCATTGTATCTATCTCTTTTAGAACACTTTTTACCACTTTTTGCTTTCTACTGCATTGTTCACAGCTTTTTACGTGCAGGTTGTAACTCTTAAATGAGGCTTTAATATCATTGATGATGACAACTGTCGCCAGGACAATTTTTTAAACATTCTTCTGAATGTCTGGAACAGCAGGTTGCATCTATTGCATATTTGCAACACCTTGCTCAGTTAATAAATGTTAGGATGTATTAATTTCTGTTTGAAACTAAGGCATTTCAGATGGCACTTTGAAATTGCCAGTAGATAATTTAGAATAAGAATTTGATTGTTGACATAAGAAAAGTGGCCCTGATACAATTATTAGGGTTACTCTAATAATTATGACCCATTTTAAAATTTCTATAGTTAGTATTGGTGAGCAATAAGACTAAACCATCTGATGAACCCATTATAATCCACAAATGTTACATGCCTTCCTCATAGGACATAATTCCAAGAGCCCTTCAATGCCCATTTTCTCTATTCACTTTCACCTAAGAGTTTGAGAAAAGAATTACTACTAAAATAGTTTTTCATGTCTCTAAAGTGTTGAAAGGCAAAAATCTTTCATTTCTATGAACTTAGCAAAATGTATAAATGCAATCATTCCTCCCTTGACTAACAATATTTTTCCATTTTTCATCAGTGCTTCAAAAAATATGTTATTTTTTCTGAACTCTTATTAAAAAAAATGCATCACTACATCTTCCATTGGTACAAGTCAGAGCAGTATATATGTCTTTAAAAGAGTGGGAACACGGTAAAAAGCACTGCATTTAATATTTTCGTTTTAAATTTATGTATTTAGAAACTGAAAAAGTGATTGGGTTCTGAGTGCTGGTCTTATCTCCAAATGGTTGTGAGTTACATTTGGCTGTAAGGTTTATGTGATTTCTAATCCTATATTGGAAAAAGATTTAACTTCGGCAGATGAAATAGAAAATAAAAATTTCAGTGGTATTGTTTTCTTCAGATAATATTTAATTTGGCTTTAATCCTAAGGGATAAGAGAGAGAGAGAGAGACAGGGAGAGAGAGAGAATTCAAATTTGAGTCATATATTTCCCAGGAACTATTCTGAGATTTGACCTATTTGTGAAACTGGAAGCCAAGTAAGTCAGTGGCATAACATACATAAAGGCTAAGTACAATTTGACCTTGAGACATGGGAATTTTCCCTCTTTCCATAATACTCAGCTCTAGAGTCCCAATTTTTGAACAGCTGATCAACCACTGCCCACACTAATAGATAGATAAAGACTTACACCAAATATTTTGCATTCAAACATGTTCCATTAACATGCTCGGTTAACTGGCACTTCTTGATGACTCTGATATGAGTTCAGATATATTTTGTATCCAAAATATATATTCAGCTAAACTAACAAGAAGGCACCAAATCAGACTTACGAGTAAAGTTCTATAAGAAAATGATGATTAATTTTGTATTAAGCTCGTTGCATTGCCAAAATCGATGGACTCAATACACTTCCCTCCTTCTACCCAGATTTCTGATCATTTCCTCTACTTTTTGTGTAAATACATCTGAGCTGCAATCAACTGACATCCTGAAAGATTGGACTGAGGCTGGATACAAAATAAAGGCCAAAGGTCATCATTAACTTCTAGCTGAGTGTTCCATATGCTGGGTTCTACAAGTCTATATACATCAGATATTTGGATCACATTAATATCTAAATCCCTGTTTTGAATATCATTTTACCCTCCAGATATTGTTCAAGAAGATACGTGCATAAAAGTGTGTCCACCTATGTGGTTAAACGAATTAAATTCCTCTCAGAATATTTTCCTTCTTGTACCATGTTGTAGAAAAGTCACAGCCTAACTCTGTATGGAGCCTTGTCTTTTCCTCTCCAATCTCTTCTTCATGTCTGTGTTTGTACAGATTTGTCATAGGAAGAATATCTTATATAGATATTTAAGTAATTTCTGCAAAAGTTATTAATTTCTCAATGTTTGTGCAAGGAGTATTTTCAATTAATAAATTCTGCTAACAAAAACCTTGGATAAAAATACTATCATACTATTAATTTTTTTAAATTTAGCATCCAAGATTTTGTACAGGGTCTGTATGTAGAAGAGTATCTTATTTGAAGGAAGTAAATTGATTTCAAAGCTATATTTTATTTATGTCTGTAAAATGAAGGCTTCCAAAATGTGCTGGAACACATTAATGACTTGTGATTTCATATCTGATTATTCGTGGCCAGCGAAACTCAAAGTCAACGTACCAACTCTTGGCTCACTACACTCTAAGCGTACTATTTTCTAATGCTGATAAAACTAGAGATTTTAAAGTAAGATATTGAGTGTTCAATGACTCTGGTCAATTTGCACAGCATTTATATGCTGTTACTGCTTTTTGGCTCAAAGAAGCAAAACAAAAAATATGAGAAGCAACCCATACTTATGATATAATTGCTTAGTTTTAGAGTTTACATAAAAATAGTACTTGGAACGCTTTCATTAATTTTTTTAACCTACTGGAGTACAGATGCTCCATTTTGCATTCTTATTTAGATTTGATATAAGGGAGCTTAGAAGCACAAATTAGAAGTTATTTTAATGTGTGATTAAAAGAAGATAGATCTAAAGTGCTTAGTTTTACAAATTCAGAGAAATATTTTGGTATTCAGATCCATGCAGGGGACCTTAAAGGTTACATGAACTGTTAAATGTATACACATTTTATTTTTCAAATCCCTGTCTGTAAATTTATTGTGTAAATATTTTTTTAAATATGTGCTGAAACATATTAGTGATATGAGATTCCATAGTTTTCTTCTGTGGATAGTTTATCTGAAGCTTAAATCCAAAAGCCTCATGGAATTTCAAAACCTGACATTCCTGATACTCTTTGCAGAGAGAAGTCCAAACACCCGGACGCACAATAGTTGCCCATGTTTTACCCTCCTTTTAGGGTGAATGTAATCCAGAAGTAGCATCATCAGAGCATGTATATCCAGAGGTTACTCCCTACACCCCTCAGTGTCTCTTCAGATTTAGCCTCACACTGGAACACACACCATTATGAGATTAAAAAGGATAAAGCAGCATCTGGAAAACTAAAACGTTGTAAAAAGCTTAAATTACATTTTATTCCTCAGGCTTAAAACACAAATTGAGAATTATTCAAATTAAGCTTACTTACTTCCCATACCTCAAATTATAGTATGATAGCACAGGGCAATTGCAAACAGAGGTAAAATCCAAAATTTTGCACATGGGTAGAAACAGAAAATGTCATGTAACTTTTGGGGACACTAGATAATGATAAATTTAAAGAGCAAAGGACAAACTCCGGTGTCAACTAATTCCTGGTTCATGTATTTAAGAATTCCAATATTTCTGAAATATATAGATGTGGTCAGTTTTAGAAAATAGGACCATTATGGTATGAATTCTTACTTCAAGACCAATAGCAACAACAACAAAACATCATCTAAAACAATTTGAAAAAAAAAAGCCCCACCCAAATTCTCAGAAATTAGCTGATGAAAATATTAAAATAATTGGAATTGTGTACTATATATTTAAATAGCATCACTGTTGAAGATTTCATGAAATTCTCCATGATATAATATTTTATGCCAGATGCATGTAAATATATATTTATAAGCTAATGAAACTAGAAAATTAGATAAGCGTCTGCAAGCTTTTATGCAATTGAATACTTTGCAGTTGGCAAAGCATTTTACAGATGCTCATTTAATCCTCACAACAACCCTGTGAGGTGGGCAGGGAAGTCATTGCCATCTCTACTTTGTGGTTTGGACCCTGAACACAGAGACTTTGGGGAACATATCTGAGGATAATAACTGTGAATCTCCTTTTTTGCTCCTAGTCCACATTTTCCTGTTAATACCAAACTAATTATCAGCGAGATGGAAAAACTAATTATCAGTGAGATGGAAAAAATCTGAACCTGTGTAAGTAATAAATGTAAGTCACCTATAATTCTATGGCATTTATGTTCATTGGAGGATAGTCTTTCAGACTACATTGTTATTGTGTGAGGTACTTATTTTTTATTACTGCTCGTGTTGAAAATAAATGAATTAGACTGTAGTACAAACTAGCCAGCAAGATGTTTGACAATTAATTTTAAATGCAGAAATGATCAAAATTGCTGATTTAAATATAATAATACAAATGGAAAAAAAGGAAAAAAAAAGTTCCCCAACATTTGGTAGAAGATAAGGTGTGTGGCTATTTTTAAAATTAAATTATTTCCTGACATATCAGATTTTCATAATATACCTTAAACTATTCTTTCTGTCCATTTAAAAATAGGAGTATCCCATTATAATAAAAGGGGGTATACGGGATAGAGACAATAGTCTCGTGCTCAGTACAGCACACAACCGGTGCACTGAAGTTGCATACATTATAGTGCAGGCAGCAAATCCCCATGCTCCATCAGTTTTGTATGGAGAAAAGAACTGGGGAGGGCAAAGGGAAATGGTACATACAAGTCCATGATAGAGTGGAAATACCTCATGTAATATAAACACAAGACAAGGCTAATGAGATCTGTTACAATAACAGAGTGTGGTTCTCAAGGGTTCACCCAGAAAAGTGATAAAAGAGGTCGTGATTACCTTCACAAGTTTCCTATATTAGTGTTACCAGCCCTATAAGTCATAGCCATCAGTGATCTTGAGCCTTTTTGTTCAGTTTTGCTTTTGAAAAAAATAAATAGCAAAATATTGAAACAAATATCATTGTTTGGCTTAATTCAGGTATTCTTAATAAACAGTACCACAGACTTTATTGAGCAATTGAAAATATACACAAGGAACAATAACTTTTTCTTTGTATCGTCTTTTTTTTTTTTTTTTTTTTTTTTTTACTTTCTTCCAATTAAATAACCCAGTTTTGATCATGAAAAGGGCACTTGTTTCTACAGGAGCTGTGTCCAGCTTGCTCAGTTCCAAGTACTGTTTCCACACTTCTTCCTTGTCATTGCTGAGGTTGTATCTCCACTTACTCAGGAAGCAAATTCCACAAGGTTGCAAGAACTGACCCTCTAAGTTGTTCTTTCAGATTCTATTTCTCCATAGAGTTCAGCTAACTTTTTAAACTCGGGTCCCCAGTCTCCAAGGTAGTGATAATCCTGGTCTGACTGTGTCGTTGCTGAATCCAGCGAGCTGATAGACCCAGCTTCTGATCTCTGACCCTCATAGGCATAAGTCTGAAGAGAGTCATAAGGGGGAACGCTAGGGTCTAGGTCTGCTTCTGCCAGTCTTTGCTTAATAAATTCCTGAACATCTATACTTTCCAGTGTGGATAATGTCTGGTGTCTGGGAGTGAGCTTCACTTCAGGTCTGATATCTCTCCGGTATTTGAGCTCCTCAGCAGCAGAAGGATTCCTCAAGGCTGTGATGTCAAAGGCCTCCGTGTCTTCCTCTCCGCCTCCTTCATCATCATAGGTGACCACGTTCTCCCGTACATCCTCCTCTGAAATGATCAAGGGTTCTTTTTTGCTGCGCCTCAGGGTGATAAAAAGTACCACAATTGCTGAGGAAGAATGGAAAGAGGATGAAGAAGTAAGAAAACAGGCAGGAAATTCTTAGAGATTTTACATCAGCAATTTCCCATTTTCCCATTCATCATTAACCACATTCCAGAGTTAGGCTGGCATTGCAGCAGAAGCCTCTCTGTGCTCCCTGAATAACACCGTAAGGTACTGTAATGCCTCAAATAATGTAAAAGATGATTACCCCAGGAGACATTGTGAACTGCTGATCTTCTATAGAAAACCACAATACTCTCAGTGTGCTAGGATGTAGGTTTCTTGGCTCATATTTCAGTAAAACCATTTAGTGATTAAAGTGAGATAAACACATGATGAAAAAATAATATGAAATTTTAACTCAAAAAATAATGTAGTGAGCTGGTCTCTCTAGAGATATTTAATCCTTCTAGGTAGATACACTAAAGATGTTTTAAGTTTCTGGAATATTGGAAGAAGGAGCCTTAACGTTAAACACCTTAAATTTTGATGCTTTGTAGAAAATCAAAGCAGAAATATTTTAATGTTGATCGCTTTTGTCAATTATCCTTTAAAATTATATTATCATGCATTAATAATTGCATTTTCCCATTCAGGGGCAAAATAATGTTTCATTATTTGTACACGACTTGTTTCATAGGAATTTTTTGATTTATGAATGTTCTTTATATAACTTATTTATTTAATTCTCACAGCAGAGCTGTGGCTTTCCTCTATTTTTAACCCATTTATGCCTGAGGTTGCAATTTTTTTGTGTGTGAAAAATCAGACTTTGGCGATAAACTTGAGCAGTAGGATATAAATAACTCCCACAAGCTTAGTGTTCCAATAATGGAACACTAGGCATAAATAAGAATGAGGAATCTGAGACTCAGGAAAGAGTATCTGAATAACCAAGATCAAAAGATAAGATCACACAGATGGCAAATGGAAGAGCCTGTACCATAATGTGATTTCTCGCACCACAGGTAATGATATTTCTACTATAATAATATTCCACTTCAGTATTTCAAAGACACGAAATAATAAACTGAGTGTCCAATTGGACATGTGCCTTAGGATAGCTCTTGCTAAATATGGTGGATTAGTCTTTATTTCCAATAATGCTGCAAACATTAGAAGATGTGATAGAAATGTATCTTGGAAACTTTGTTTTGGCCATTTATCAATATTTTCAACTGTTTCTATTTGATGAAATTAAACTGTTACTAAATATAAATAGTTCCCTCACATCAAATTTGCTACAGGCTGTGTTATTAGGCTGAGTATTATTTACCTCAGCTCTATAGACTGCTCTTTTCCTGCTCAGCTGATATTCTAGGCTTTATGATAGTGATAATGAAGCCCATTAATATTTTAAACATTCTTTACTTCATAATAATCAGGGAGGTACCTTCAGTTGACATTTAAGGTTATTATATCTAGCAAACAAAAATAAATGGCAGGATTCTCAATTAAACATTAATTTGAGATCAATAACAAAACACATGCACACACACACACACACACACACATGCTTCTCAACATACAGTGAGCTTACATTCCTATAAACCCATTTGAAGTTCAAAATATCTTAAATCAAAAATGCATTTGATACACATAATTTAGTAAACATTATAGCTTAGCCTAGCCTACCTTAAATGTGCTCAGAACACATTAGCCTACAGTTTGGCAACCTTATCTAACACAAAACATATTTTATAATAAAGGTATTATAAATAATTTTGAGTCAGAATTCAAAATATGGTTTCTACTGAATGCATATTGCTTTCACATCCTTGTTAAGTCAAAAAAATCTTAAGTCAAACTATTGTTGGTTGGAGACCATCTGCAACACACACGCATACACACACACACACACACACACATACACACACACATACACATAAGATATTGTGTCCCATAAAATATTTGAGATACATACACACAGGCAAATATTGTGCTAAGCACACATGCATATTATTATATTATTCCATGTGACATATTTATATTACATATACACATATATACCTATATATAGATATAGATATATTTTTTATTTATCTGAAATTCACATTTATCTGGGTATACTGCATTGTGTCTGGCAACCTTGCTTATATGTGAACTTCAACAAATGGTTGTGAAGCAAACATCAGGTTATCTAACTCTGATAAAGAACATACTTTCCCCTCAGCCACTGCCCTTTTACTGCTTACCTCTGCAAAGTAACTTTCATCTTTACTTTTATCATTATTGTTACTTTGTTCTTCTTTATAGATTAACCATTTTAATGTATACCTCTAATCGATATGGACTAGTTTCATCTGTTATAAAACTAGAGAAAACTTGAGGAAGAAGAGTAGATTCTAAACCCAGAGATGGAAAGGATGAGAGAAAGGGATGGTCACTGTGCACTGGGAGGTACCCAGTTTTGCAGAGGAAAGGCAAATGGGAGACTATGAAGGAAGCAAAAAGACAAGAAAAAAAGCGTCTGTAGAGAAGGTCATAGAACCATCCAGAAAAGTGTGAAATGAAAAGATATTAGCATTGGGAAGGTAATGAGAAAATTCAATGAGGGTCACTACAGCAGACATGGGAAGCATTGAATTACTACTGTTTAAAATGAAGTGGTTACAGAAAGCTGAAAATGAAATGCTGATGCTACACATGCCCTGATCTACAAATATTATGCACAGAATTACAGATTTTCCCATATATGTTGCCTATACTTCAAAGACATTACTTAATATATGCCTTTACTTTGGGGTAAAAAAGGCTTTTGCTGAACATAGGAAATATGCATTTAATAACTCCCTGTGTATTTTAGCATAAGTCCACCTTACAGTTTTCTAATTCAAAGCTCCAAACAACATCCTCAAGTAGTTCACTCCACTGTATTCAGAAGTTTAGATTTATCATGCACGATATATATCTCTGTTCATCTTTATAATTAAATGAGGAGGCTGTTCTAGATCAAAAGACCTGTTTATACAGACTGCCTAATTTATTATAATACAATTTCTTACCTTCACCAATAAATCAAGTTATTTTCTTTTACATTGAATTGGTTGGTGGTTGATGTCAAGGGAATTTATGTGCAGACACAACAGGGAATATGTAATCAATACTGCCATAGAAGTATGGAGGTAATTTGCATCCTTCAATATTTGTGCAATTTTTCAATCTTTGCATATGTATCGTATTCACTTAATGAAATACAGGGATAATCCTGGCTTTTTAATTATCATGGCATATAGTTTCTCATTTCTCAAAAGTTAGGAAAATAATTCAGATATATTATGATTCAAAATATAGAGACCATTTACGTTTGAACATTGAAGGTTTACATCTACCTTTTCCCCAGAAAAGGTAGTATTTGCTACCTTTCTGGATATTATTTGCTAGTATTCAGTGATTCCTAGGCTTGTTACATACTTATTTGCTAGTATTCAGTGATTCCTAGGCTTGTTATGTACTTATTTAATAAAAGGAGATAATATATATCATATATGATATGATATATATATATATATATAAAAAATCAAAATCTGAGACACTTTTGAGTGAAATGGGATGTTGTTTATAATTATGTCAGGACATCAGGGAAAACACAGACATAGGATCCCTCTAGTTAAAGGTAAATTCAAATCAACTCAGAGAAAAATGTTATACATTGTGCTCCTGATGAACTTATTTTCATTCCTGTTGGTTCCACAGATATTTCCGGAGCAGATGGCACCAGATAGATACTCCATAAACAATTCTCATGTGGACAAACAAAAAAAAAGTCTCTGTGAAAGTGGTAATGTGACATTGTGTTAAGTGAATTATCCTGAACAGTAACAGCCTCACTAGGAAAATAATTTTAAAATATTTTTTAAAAATTAGCTTATGGTTACTAATAACATCAAACTCCTAATTGTACTGGAGAATATTTCTTAATGTTTGAAAAACAAATGAAATATTTCCCAAAAAAATCCTAAGACCAAAGTATATTTTAAAAGAATGAGTGCAGACAATAATTATACATATAAATAGAGTCAAATCCTTATTTAAAAACTGACAGTCAAAAGAATGTGTTCAAATGACCCTGATAATCTATCAAACTATACATGTGGGCAAGGTACCTCTTCTTACAATGGGCCATCTGGTAAAATACAGTATGAGAGAACCAAGGTGGTGTTACAAAAAAAAGATGTAGAACTTGTTTTTCTTTGTACAAAATAAATAATTTCTGATATAATTTGAAGCCAACTGGATTGAAACTTGAATAAGCTGTAGTATTTTTTAGATGTCTTTAGTCTAAAATAAATATTTTATCCTTGGTTAGTAAATTTTTAAACGCCCTTGAGATTATCATTTTATATTATAAATTAGAATAAATTTGTGGAGTTTTATGAATTAATTTTATCATCAAGTACTTCAAAGATGGGGAAACATTTTTTGTATTTGTTTTCTCATCATATATATTTTTTCCTATATATTATGTATCATTCCAGTGCCTGGCATACTAAGTGGCTTTCAGTTCCCATAATATAAACTGTCATACAACTTGCATTTGCACCCGTTCCATACTGAAACTCAACATACTCCTCCCTAAGTAGCTTGCATAGCAGAATTTTTTAAACCTCAAATATCATTTGATTCTTTGTCATACCATCATATGTTGCCACTAAATTTGGTAGAATTGAGGTGGCCTGAGTCAGGGAGGTTATTTTTATTGACTTATGGAGTGTGACTTGCCACACTTGGGAGTGGCATCTCTCTCTGAAACCTTAGATTTTTAAACCAAGGGTGGCACACAAGACCATTTGAAATAGCTCAAATGAAAAGCAGGCTGACCTTTATCTCCTCACCAATTCCATCTTCTTTTCTTAGTTCACCACGTGTTCACACCAACTCTATTCTGATCCTCATTCATCAGGAAATTTATATCCAATATTAGGGAGCAATCCATGCCTCACTTATGGTGGCCTCACCTAGGTCACCTGCTTATATGTAAGCTATGGACTGAAAGGGTAGCTGGAAGAGTTCCCAATCAGATCCCGACTCAATGACTTATACCAAGTGTGATCAAGATTTGCCTTGCCAACTACTCTAGTCCCTCTGGCAAGAGATGGGGTAAAGTTGGGAAATAAAAGTCAGGCCTCTGGGAGGGAGAGAGGACTTCAGCTACCTCTACTGTCATGGTAAATTCTGATTGCATCATAAAGCCTCACTCTAAATTCTCTTCCATCCATCACATGCAGCAGACCTGAAAAAGGTAACCTCAACAGACAGTAACCCAGCTTGTAATGTTTATATCTATCATTTAAAGTTAGCCTCTTTAGTTGACAAGCACCATTCAACGTATACATAGATGGATTCCGACCATGTTGTAAAATGTTGAACCATATGCAATCTTTAATAAAACAAGGATAAGCATTTCAAAATTCTACAGAATGACTCTAAGGTCCTTTCAACTGAAATGTCATTCTCACAGGTTTAGAAATAGAAACAAGAAAAACTGATTGTGTGGCTTGAGATCACACAGTTATTGGCAAAACTAGAGCTGGGTTTGTACAATCATTGTCATTTTCACAAACAAGAAGCTGAGAGGGAAAATTTTTTAATATTAAAATATTAATTTTACAATTTGTTTAGCTGCAACGGTTGAACGTTATTTCAGAATTACGAGTTCAAAAATAAAGTTTTGCTACCTTTGGTTCTGTCGATATTTATGCTGAAAATCATAATCTCACAAATTAACTTCAATATTATTTTAAAATTACAGATGGCTATATCCTGTATCCCTTGGCTAGATACTTTCTGAATAACAAAAACTAATCAATGCCATGAAAAGCAAACATTGCATTATAATATATAATTATAGTTATAATAAATATTTTCACTAACTTTGTTAGTTGAAACTCAGATATGCTTTTAGAGCATATTTTCACCAATTCCATCTTCTTCTCTTTGTCCACCACATGTTCACACCAAATCCACTTTGATCCCCATTTATCCGGAAATTTATATCTAAGATTAGGGAGCAATCCATGCCTCACTTATGGTGGCCTCACCTAGGTTACCTTCCTGTGTGTGAGGTATGGACTGAAAGCGGAGCTGGCAGAGGTCCCAGTCAGATCACGGCTCAAATATGCTTTTACAGCATATTTGAGTTTCAACTAATAAAAATGCAAAAGTAAACATATCATATAGTAACTTTATTAGTCTTGAGGGATATTATAAAATTTACAAATGTTCTATTACTTACCCCAAATGAGAAAACATTTTCATAAAAACCAATTAAAATGAAGTATCATTCCATGAAAACATAAAATATTCTTTCAATAATGCACCTCAAAATGTACCTAGACATTTAACAAATTAATTACATTTTTGATATTTATCTTAGTAAACAAAAACAGTTTTATGATGATAAACGAGCTCAAAATTTGAAGATAACATGCTTCACCTAAGTGATCTACTTTTAAGAGTAAGAATGCTGGAAGAACTCTCATTAAAATCCCTGCATTCTATTCTCTATCACTTCAGTTAGGACTCTAGAGAGATCCAGGGTAATTGCTGTTGTGCAGCCTTGTTTTCTCTTTCTGGAGTGTTTGTGCTCTTTTTCTTTTCAAATACACACAAAAAAGAAGTATGTTGATATCTAAAGAAAATAGCAGTTCTGACCAATAAATATATAAAGTTTATTTTATTTATTTATTTATTTATTTGAGGTGGAGTCTTGCTCTGTCGTCCAGGCTGGAGTGCAGTGGCACCATCTCAGCTCACTGCAAGCTCTGCCTCCCGGGCTCACGCCATTTTCCTGCCTCAGCCTCCCGAGTACCTGGGACTACAGGCGCCCACCACCACGCCCGGCTAATTTTTTGTGTTTTTAGTAGAGATGGGGTTTCACCGTGTTAGCCAGGATGGTCTCGATCCCCTGACCTCGTGATCTGCCCACCTCGGCCTCCCAAAGTGCTGGGATTATGGCATGAGCCACTGTGCCCGTCCATATAAAGTTTCTAAAGGCTCTTTTCCTGACTTTCCTCTCCACCATACATTTACTGTACATATTTATTTGTTTTTATTTATTTATGTTTCAGACAGAGTCTCACTCTGTCACCCAGGTTGAAGTGCAGTGGAGTGATCATGGCTCACTGCAGCCTCCAACTCCCAGGCTCAAGGGATCCTCTCATCTCAGCCTCCTACGTAGCTTGAACTACAGGTGTGTGCCACCATGACGAGCTAGAAATGACTTGAATGCAATGAAATAGTTCTTGCTCTGGTGCACCAAACTTCCATCCTTCGTGTTGCTAAGTGCAATTGAGCATTTTGCTGCTCAATTTATTGAACTTGTAGGCATCTTTTGACTTTGTTGACAAGATTTACTACACAGCATAATGCTCACTGACACCCTCTTTTCCCTTGATGTTTGTGACATTATACTTTACTTTCTTCCTACTCTTACTTCTTCACTGTCCTCTGCTATCTCATCCTTCTCATTTAGCGATCACATTGTAGTTTCTCATTGCACAATCCCAGTCCATTGCCTCTCTACATATACTCTCTTGCTGGGCAACTTCAATGAAGTGAACTTCCAATGTCCCCTAGCTCAGGGTAGTTCAGGATCTACATTCAGCAAGATATAAGAAGTTGTATTTGATGCCATTCTAACTCATGCAGGTATCTACATTACCAAAGATCATTTTTCTGAGTCCATCGAAAGTACCTAGACATTATTCACTTTTCCTCAGGTATGTTATAAGTATGCTACTCCGATACGTGCTATGTCGAAGGGAGATAAGGGCAGAGTTTTCCTAATTGGTTTGCCTACATGCCCTCTTGTCACCAGGAGTTCTATTCTCCATTTCATTCACAGTCATCTTTTGCAAATTGAAGATTTTATAATGGGACTCTCTAGCTTTAAACCTTTCTTTACACTCCTCAAACAAAACTCACCAGCTTTGCCATGTCCCACAAGTCTCTGGATGCTTTCACCCTTTCCTACAAATCCCTTCTCCTTTCCAGGCTCATTACACTTTAATCCCCACTCCATCTATACAACTTATTTGTCTTCGACCCCAGGAACAAAACAAGGAACATATTTTTGCAAGAATGCCTCTTTCTCAGAAGAACAGTCAATTCTCTTTTTATGTATGTCACTACCATAAAAGGAATAAAAAACAGGCTGCTAAGAGAAAGAAAAAAGACTTTCGACACAGTTCCCCACTTTATGAAGCAGAAAGATTCCTTACATACATCTTTCTTGTTATTGCAATACAGATTTGCTATCTTGTTTCAAAGAGCATTCTAAAGAGTTTATAGTTATACAAGCTTTTCATGCAGCTGTGAAAAAATTTAGATTATTACAACAGATGATATAAAATTAGAGAAAGTGTTTTTTAAATAAACTGTAATGAAAATTTCAAATAAAAATTTCTTTTATTTTTTTATTATTATTATTATTTTTTGAGACAGAGTCTCACTTTGTTGCCCAGGCTGGAGTGCAGTGGCATGATCTCGGCTCACTGCCAGCTCCGCCTCCCAGGTTCATGCCATTCTCCTGCCTCAGCCTCCTGAGTAGCTGAGACTACAGGCACCTGCCACCATCCCCGGCTAATTTTTTTGTGTTTTCAGTAGAGATGGGGTTTCACTGTGTTAGCCAGGATAGTCTCGATCTCCTGACTTTGTGATCCGCCCCCACTTGGACTCCCAAAGTGCTGGGATTACAGGTGTGAGCCACCGCGCCCAGATAAAATTATTATTTTCAAGGGAATATAATTAAATTTAATAAAATTTAATATCCCTCTAAGACCAAAAAATATTTAGTATGTTAATAACTACTAGCTAACATTAATGATTAACTAATTATTGTGAACTAGTAGAAGTTTCTACAAGATATCTATTTTTATTTGATTTTCAGATTCATTTTGTTTTATGATTTATTCATTTACATATTTAAGCTGTGCAACACGATGATGTTTTCCCAATAATAGTTTTCACTATTATTACACAGTGAAATGCTTAGTGTTGTCAAGCAAATTAATGTATCTGTCATCTCACATAGTTACACTCTTTTTTTACGTGAAGGGGAGAAAGTACCTAAAGTTAACCATCTTTGCAAATTTCCAATACAACACAATATTGTAACTAAAGTCCTTTTGTTGTATATTTGATCTCTACATTTACTCACCCTATGGCCATATGACCCTCACCCTCATCCTGAATGAATGGGTGACCTCCTCTGATTTCAGAAGCTAAGTGTGCTGGGGTCCTGGTCGGATTCATTTAGAATGATGCCACTTTGGTTCTTGCAAAAAAATTTCAAAAGCTCTTTCAAGATGGGATTCTGAATATTTTAATATTAATTCTTTCCAAAATATACACTTTCAAAAGCTATTTCTTTCCGATTTTATCCTTCTTCTGTTATTTCAGTTCTTTCAACACATTTGAATCTAACTATTTTGAGATTAATGATAGTATTGAGAAAATTAATTCATAGGAAATTGGAGCAGCTGTTCCCTTACCCACATTATGTATGCCTAATCCTTAAGATTTGTCAAAATGATTCCCTCTCATTCAGAATTGCCATCATACGAACTGAGGGTTTAGAATGACTTACCCAGGAGAATGAGAACACAGAGAAGAATAGCGATTAAGGCTCCTGTACTCAAACCAGCCGAGGACAGGAAGGCTTCTGCATGGCAGGTCCGCACGCGCCCATCTCTCTCGCATGCACAAACCCTGATGGTGAGGGTGCTGCTGCTGCTGAGAGAGGGGATTCCACCATCAGAGATCATAATGGGCAGATAATACACATCCTGAACAGTTCGACTAAATCTCCTCCGCCTTGTCAGAATGCTGGCTGTGTTATCTATGATAGACATAAGCAAAACAAAATATACTTAGTCAAGCCGCCATTCAAGATTCACATTTTCTTTAATGGATACAACGGGGATGTGTATCTTTCTTGTTTCAGTTTATGAAATGGACAAGGGAACACGAAGGGGCAA
Organism: Symphalangus syndactylus; assembly: GCF_028878055.3. Classification (NCBI taxonomy): domain Eukaryota; kingdom Metazoa; phylum Chordata; class Mammalia; order Primates; family Hylobatidae; genus Symphalangus; species Symphalangus syndactylus. The sequence goes on along the minus strand of NC_072438.2, from coordinate 83,636,767 downwards.
TTATTAAAGAGAAGCTAATATTGGTTCTCCGATTGAGAAATCTATTTAGAAAAATTAATACAGCCACACTAAAGATGAAAGAAAACAGTGGGAAGACAAAGCAGGAGGAAGCAATGAACATTTTGGACATGGACCTAATAGCTACAAGATTTAAAGGGATGCAGACGGCCTGAAGTCATACACTTAGGGTACTATACTTTGAAGTGAGCCAATGAGACTTTCTCCAAACCTAGAGGCTCTGAATATATGTAATAGGAGCACAAATCTGTATTTTTAGCAAACTACTGAGGTGAAGTTGATGCATAAAACAGGTATAAGAACAACTGGTTTAGATAATATTTCTATGGAGACAGTAGGTCAAGAACAAACTTTTTTAGACTTAGCTGTGATTTGAAGCTGTACTGTTTGACCATGGGGAAGTTAATGATGAATAAAATAGCTAACCATCTTTGTAAAAATGTGTTTATTAAATGTAATGTACTATAATAAATGCCTGCATGATATATTGTGTTCAATCTATAAAACCTTATGAGGGACAGGGTGCTAAATTCTTTAATTCATAGCTGAAAATAATTTTTGTTATAAACACTAATTTAAAAGTAAATAACCCTAGTCCCAGAGTGTTAGTGGCCCAAAATCACAAAGCTAGTAAATGATAAGGATAAAACCTCTATTCTAGAACCCTGCTCAACACCACAATGTCACATTGCCTGATCTCCAATTCACTGCCAAATGGTATTGATGTCCTCAGTGCATATAGTATATGTTTCATTGTACTGTTATTCCTCATCCCTGAAAGCATAGCTGAAAACCGACATGGTCCATACTTGGGTGTACTGTTCAGATCCCTTCATAAAATTACCTGTTGCCGTAGCTATAGATTGCCACCTGCCCCCAGGTCACACTTCCGGAATAGCATATAACTAACGACTCACTGCTGAAAGGTTACAAAGGTTGGGCCGTCCCCCTTCCTGCACTGACAATACTGATGGACAACTTTAGCTCCAGAGCTTTCCCATGGGGTCAGCCATTAAGAGACATTAAGAGTGAATGGCAGCTCCATTTGTCACTCTACCCAGTCGTTCTTCCTTCTCCTGTGATCTGCAGATGTTGATCCCAATGGCATACTCCACTAACACCTGCACTCCAAATGCCAACTCAACTCCAGGGAACTCAACATGCAGCTACATCTATGAGTTAATTATTTTGCACTAAAAAGTAAGTGGATCATTTGACAATTACAATTAGGGCTTCTTTTTCTCTTATCAATGTCTTTTATTCTGAAAATAGAAATTGTATTTTATGCAGGTATGTTTATAACAGTCACAGTGCAATATCCTAAAATGATATTATTTATTGTACATTGCTAAATTAACATAATAAAAAAGCTAATTTTTCAAATATTCAATGTACTATACATAATAAAACACAAGAAAATATGCATATACATACATATATGATTGAGTTACTGAAAATCAGAAATAAATAATCTAATGAGAAATCGAAGAAAATTTTCTTACCTAGTGAAAGAGGAATTTTTAAAAACTACATCAGCTGTCTATTCTATTTTTTTTTTTTGAGATGGAGTCTCGTTCTGTCACCCAGGCTGGAGTGCAGTGGCGCCATCTCGGCTCACTGCAAGCTCGGCCTCCCAGGTTCATGCCATTCTCCTGCCTCAGCCTCCAGAGTAGCTGGGACTACAGGCGCCTGCCACCACGCCTGGCTAATTTTTTTGTATTTTTAGTAGAGACAGGGTTTCACCATGTTAGCCAGGATGGTCTCGATCTCCTGACCTCATGATCCGCCTGCCTTGGCCTCCCAAAGTGCTGGGATTACAGGCGTGAGCCATCGCACCCAGCCAGCTGTCTATTTTTAAACACGTTATAGGATAGAGAAAGAAGAAGTGAAGAAATGACATCATGTATATTATATAATAATTTGTCAGTCATGTTTACTCTCCCAGAAAACCTGACTTTTGTGGAAGCAGATCTATCAGCTGTAGGATGTTGCATCATAATTAACAGAAGTCTTTAGTCTATGGGAAATGCGTGAAATAAGTATTCATGGGCACAAACATGTCTGACAATCTCACAGCTGCTCCTCTGAAGGAGAGATGTGAGACACTGGTCCCTGAATCTCAGGAAACACTAATAATAACATGTGAAATGACAGAACATGCAGTGTAGATGGCGGCTCTTTCATGGCCCAGGCCTAGCATACATCTCATATTAATAATCTTGAAGCATGCTATTTTCAGGAAAACTATTGGAAATGCAATCAGAAACAAAACAAATGCCAGAATATGTTTCTAGTGCATTTTAAAATCCTGAAATAGAAATCTCTAAGACATAAAGACATAAAAATGTTCATTCTTTTTTTTCCTGTTAAAGTTTTGACTTTTGAAAAGAAAGGATGGTTCAGGAGGCAAAGAGTTTCCCACCTAGAAAGGCTTAGCACAGCAGAATAATGAGTTCTTGACAAGGGATATTCTGTACCTCACTGGAACAGCAAAAAATGTATTTGGCAGAAGGCTCACTGAACTTGAAAAATAAAATTTTGAACACTGAGGAAGAACATGAAAGGAAGAAGAAATATATAGATTATATAGAAATATATATATTATATAGAAATACATATATACACACATACATATATACACATACACAGAAACACAACACACCATACACACAAATACACACATGTATATATATATGTATATATATTAGACACAATAAAATACGTCTTGCTGAAACTGCAAAATTAGGCAACAAGACCAATAACAAATCTCTAACATGATATACAATGGTTAAAAAATAAATGAGGGCCAGGCGCGGTGGATCACACCTGTAACCCCAGTGCTTTGGGAGGCCAAGGCGGGTGGATCAACTGAGGCCAGGAGTTCGAAACCAGCCTGCCCAACATGGTGAAACCCCGTCTCTACTAAAATATACAAAAATTAGCTAGGCGTGGTGGTGGGCGCCTATAATCTCAGCTTCTCGGGAGGCTGAGGCAGGAGAATTGCCGGAACCCGGGAGGCAGAGGTTGCAGAGAGCCGAGATCACGCCATTGCATGCCAGCCCAGGCTGTCAACAGTGAGACTCTGTCCCTAAATAAATAAATATTATAGAAAGTCTCAAATGGCATCCAAATGAATAAGAAAAATTAATATAGGCTGAATAAAGAGAAAACATAGCAGGATAGAACATCTGTGGATGAGAAGAACTAATTGCCAAAGTCAATCTCTAATAATGTGCACCACAGCTGGGTTCTTAATTCTAACCCTCTATAGCTTGGATGAAGACAGCAGATTATAGAACATTTGTAAGCCAAGCTAGTAAAGCTAATGTATTAGATTAAGATTCGAGGAGATTTTGTATAGCTAGAACAAAGAAATTTAACAACAAGACATGAAATAAAGATGCATATTAGAGGGTAGACTTTGGAAAGTATCACATAGGGAGGATCTTGAATAGCAGCTTTATTTTAAAATATAGATAGATGATTGATAGACAGGTAAATACATACGTAGGTAAATGATAGATTAGATAGATAAATAGAGAAATATAGCCATAAGTCTATAGAGCTGTCAAACAAGCTAAACAATCTGAGAGCATTCAATAAAGATAAGAAATTCCTGCTTCTCTTTATTGAAAGGACGGCTGCCCTGGAGTACTGGGCATAGTTTTGGGTTCACTACATTAAAAGTGAAATTTTAAACCAATAATATGTGTTTAGAAGACTTTGGGACATTAAAAAATAGTTTGGAAAATATTTCACATGAAGAATTAACAGAATGTTTACATGTCGTATATGAATTTTGTTGACAAAAGGGCCCCTGAAAATGTCCAGAAAATTTTGGAAAACTTTTTAATATCTTTTTCATTATAACCAATACGTTTTTAGTATTTACATAAACCATACCCTTAGTTTAATGCAGAAATAGTTTTGCATATATTTTAATATTTAAAAATAGATGACAATGCATTATTTATTTTGTTATATGATCCCATTTCTTGTTCAAAAAGAATATGGACACAAATAGGAGGAAGCAGGGAGGTTGTCACACACATATATAATGTCAGGCTTATGCCTACACTCTAATAATACCCTGTGATGACTGTGAAATAATTGAAATTTCATTTATTTGAAAAGCAATCATAATAATAAATATAATTTCTCCATCTTTCTAGCAATAAATATTCCAAAGATGTTTATAATTGGTAATAATTTTGTGGGGCTATTTCACAAAAATATTTGTCCTAAAATATATTGTTAGGTAGTTATGCATTCAACTTCTGTACTTCTACAGGCCACAGAATACATTAGTAGAATACAAGTCACATGCTTCTGGAGATCAGATGTAGTTTTCTTGAGCTACTATTATGTGTCTCATTTTTTTGTTCAATAGTTTGAAAGACCTTGCAGGATAGACTTTATGTGCCACTGTAGTAAACTATAATACAGTTCAATTTAAAATAAGGTGTGTCTGTAAAATAGGTTTTGGGGCAAAAATAAATCCTGTTTTTTAGTCCAAAATTACCTTATAGCTTGGAAAATATGAAAAAGTATGCGTTTTTGAAACTGAAATTATCAGACACCTATATACTCTCAGTTATATCAGCAAATTTCTTTTTTGATAATGCAGGCAAAGATATATTTTATTTCAAGCATAGCCTGCCAGACCATTAAAGTAATATTTCCAAAACTATCTAACAGCAGAAACATTTGAAATCCTCAGATGGGGATCTCTAATTAGACCAAAAAAATTTTTAATGTGTATGAAGAGAAAGCTAGGAAATACAGCTCAACTTCCACCAGACAAATCAATAGGCATGGTTTCATATTGTTTCTGAGTTTTTTTCAGTCTTGCAGCAGAAATAGAATCTATTCATAATTTAACCATTATCAGAGCACATTCATCAAACGATGGTGTTTTGCATTCCCGCAAAGCACCCTTTCCATAATCGGTACTTGATTAATAATGATTTGAACTACACTCAGCAGGAACTTGTCTTCTGTTACAGTTTTATTATATTGACATGTAGAAAGAAATTGAAAGCAAAATGAACTAATATATCTTGTAATACTTCAGCAGCATGATCTCTATGCTGTCTAACGAAGGTTTATTTCTTCGTATTCTCTGACTTCCCTTTCTTTGAATATTACAGTGGCTTAATCTCCATTTTCGGACTCTGGATTCTGCTTGCTCATCTAAGTTTGCAAACATCCTTGTGGCCTTACTTGTCTTTCTGCCAAACTACAAATGCATGATCCAATATGTCATTATGTTCTGATTTGCACCCTGGAATGTCATCCCTTTGACCATCTGCCACACTCCTTCCTACTTGATAATCTTAAAATCCTGGATAAATACAATGTCCATTGTCTATTTCTGCTTTGGATTCACAAATAATGCTGATACAAATTATAACCATCTTAACTGATTCCACCAAGTATATAGAAAAATTTAAAATAAATGTGCTTATTTTGTAATCTCCGAGGAGATTAGTAATCAATCTGTGTTTGTTCTTTTTTTTTTTCTTTTCTTTTTGTTTTCTTTTTTTTTTTTTTTTTTTTTTTTTGAGACTGAGTCTCTCTCTGTCACCCAGGCTGGAGTGCAGTGGTGCAATCTTGGCTCACTGTAACCTCCACCTCCCGGGTTCAAGCAATTCTCCTGCCTCAGCCTCCAAAGTAGCTGGGACTACAGGCGCCCGCCACCACACCTGGCTAATGTTTTGTATTTTTAGTAGAGACAGGGTTTCACCATATTGGCCAGTCTGGTCTCAAACTCCTGACCTTGTGATCCACCCCCTTGGCCTCCCAGAGTGGTGGGATTACAGGTGTGAGCCACTGCGCCTGGCCAATATTCGTTCTTTTATCAGATACTACGCAGTAGCTCTTCTAAGTTTCTTTCGTCCTTTTTCTTCTGAGCTGTTTTTCCACTTTCGGCATGAAAACATCTCTTTCTGCAAAGAAGCTGCAATCTATTACCAGGATTTAAAAAAAAAAAAAAACGCCTTTTAAATCGTTCAATCTTTCTTTAGGTAGAAAGAAAGCCATTACATCTGTATATTCAAGACTGTATTTCGGGCTTTACAAAATAAGCACAAATACACATGAAACAACTATGTGATTCTTGAAGAATATCAGGAAATGTGCTTATGAATAACACACAAATTTGTCGAAGTGTTAATTTAGAAAGGAGGGAAATAAAGAAGAAAAAGGGAGCTTTTAAAATAAAGTCCAAGACAAAATGTAAAATAATTCATAAACATATAACAATAATATAATAACGGCAGAAGTAGAGATAAGAACAGCTGTTTTTTTTTAAATAAAAATAGGGGTATGAACTCCAAGAGAAAACTTCTACCCGTTATTTATCACAAACCTTTAATAAACAGTATTTTTTTAGTAGAGAATAAATGAGTTAAAGTGGAAAAAACTATGTTTGGAGTCACTAGATTTATAAACACTAAAAAAAATTGTAAGCATAAATCCTTAGAGAGTTTTAACAAGTGAATGTATAATTCTATTTTTAAAATAGCTTTTCTTCACCTGCATTAATGTACCTGGTGGAGCAGGTGACTTTTGTAGCACCATGCGGTTCTTAGCAAGGAAAGAATTAAAGCAGAGGAATGGAAGCTACATTTTCACAAAAGGAAAGCAAGTGACGTGCTGTGATAAAATTAGTTTTATATATATATATGATATATCACATATATATAAATCTTTTTTTTTTTTGAGATGGAGTCTTGCTCTGTCACCAGGTTGGGGTACTGGAGTGCAGTGGTGCAATCTTGGCTTACTGCAACCTTCGCCTCCCGGGTTCAAGTGATTCTCCTGCCTCAGCCTCCCAAGTAACTGGGACTACAGGCATGCACCACCACACCCAGCTAATTATTGTATTTTTTGTAGAGACAGGGTTTCACCATGTTGGCCAGGATGATCTCAATCTCTGGACCTCGTGATCCGCACACCTCAGCCTCCCAAAGTGCTGGGATTACAGGTGTGGGGCACCGTGGCCAGCCAAAATTAGCAATATTTTTGTTTTGTTTTTCTACTTCTATTTTTTTGCTTAGTGAATATGAGTCAGTTTTCTTTCATTCGTGACTAGGAGTAAAAAGGTGAGAGGCGGTGTGGGCTGGCAAATTCATAAGGGGAAACATAATTTTATATATAGGTAAAACAACAATCAATGTTTCTATGTTTTACATATATACAAAAAACAACAATTAATAGAGTTTGAAATAACCAGAGAGAGAACAAAAGCATATCTTTCTACCTAAAGCAAAAGAGCCACTAAAATGGATCACTACAGTTAATCCACAATCTTTTACATTTTGGGGTCAAGATTGTATACATGCTCTTTAATTTCTCACTAGTCAAGCTTGAGTGTCCGCATTCAGGTAAAGGATGGTGTAATTCTCTCAAGGTGCATCTGGATAAATGTTAGTATTTGACTGATAGGGGAAAGAAGAGCCACTGTAGAATAAAATCCATGTGTTCCAACCTCATCCCTGACCTTAGATAACTAATGACTCAGATAGCTAATGACTTAGATAACAGTTGCAGCCACATCCATTAGAGGATATATGAGGCTTGATTTGCAATTTAGGGTGGATTATATGTGCGTTATTTTGTTTAGGAATGTGAGGAATCGCTAAATGGTCTCTTGAAACCCTGTGGATAAAAACAAAATTTTAAATGGTTATACTCTGTAGAGAAATTAAGCATATTACAACACCAGCTGTGAGTTCTTGTTTGAAGGACAAAAATAAACTACGGGAATGTTGACTGCTACAAATCTGGCAATGCCAAAGAAATACAAGATAAACATTTAAAAATTCCCTTGATTTCCAATGTGTATCAAACTACATACCTGCATTTCCCTACCAATGGAGTGTGAAATTTGAAAAAGACTCCAAAAGACATCTTTCTAACAGTTACATAGTCAATGCTGAAAATATCCCTTATTGTAACTTAAGTTACATCTTCTTTCAACAACCCCAAATAGCCACAAGAAAAAAAGTTTTCCTGTTTCCTTTTAAGTGTTTTGTTAAAAGTATAAAGCAACTTATAAACATTATGATCATTTTTAGAAGTAAGAACGAATGCTGCAAAAAATAATAAAAATAAAGCCAAAGAAAACGCTAAATCTGCAGAATGCCACCAACAAAGTAATAATGACACTCCAAGAAATCTTGTTTCATATCATTAAAAAAATTAATTTCCAGTGCACTTTTTCTTGTTTTAGAAACAATGTGTTATGTTGACTCATTTATTTTTAAAGAATTCAAGTATCTATGAGAATGGAAAACACATACAAAAAAAGAGAACATAATAAAAACCAATGTGAGTAGTAGATATTCCTGATAGCAAATCATCAAAAAATAATAAGCATTTTCAAATGTAAAAGACAAATGAAATGTGATTTAGAACCCTGTAAATAGAGATAGAAATGCACACACAATTACTAATAATCTTTTGCCCTAATAAAATCTGTAAGATTTACAAATGTACTTTACAGTTAGAATTAAGCCTAAGAATTAGGTTGGCAAACCTCTTTACATCAAATAAAGCACATTCCCTCAAGAAATAGCATGAAGATCTTGAAACAGAACGGATTTATCTTTGTAGACTAATGATTTTATATTGGGGGATTAGGTTACACTTGCATATTACAAATGAATGAACATGGTTATCGTATTCCTGGAAGTCTGGCTCAAGCCTATATTCATAAATTTAGTGATAATATGGCCATAGTTTATTCGCTATAGATGTGAAGTTAAGCAGTTAAAATTATACAATGAAATTATTTGATGTTAAAATTAAAAGTTGACATCACAATTTAAAGAGAAGTAAGAAAAAAACTACATTTTAATCAGAAAACATTTCATACTTTTTTGTTGTTTTAGAAAATACAATTTTAAATGCTCTAACTTAAAAATTATCTTTGAACTCTGGTTCTTAAATTTTAAATAAAGTTATTACCAAAATATTAACGATAAAAATAAGGTCAATATTAAGCAAAATTATGTATTTTACAACATATATTATAAAAGAAAAACCCTTCACTTGATTATTCTCTGAATCAATGTTTAATATTTAATAAATTGGGAGAAATAACTTTCCAGATAAATATGGAAGATTTCTTGGCACAGTTTTTTCTAGCCATCACGATTTGTTACTAAAGCAGCTAAAGAATGAACGCCAGAGTATCTTAGAGTACAGAATAAAGCAAAGTGCTTAGTCATTAGTGTGTTCTCATGAGTGAATTAAAATGCCATTGAGTCTCTTCTTTGCTACATTTCCCTCTCTAGATTTTTCCAACCAAGTAATTGACGCTGCATTCTGTCATCTCTATGTTGTTTTAATCCACCACTTACTGAAAAGTAATCTCTAATTCACTCTCCCTGGTGAAACAAACTCTATTCTTAAAGTCGAACCATGTTCTACCACTTTTAACAATACAATTTGTAGTGATCTCTCTAAAGTAGCTCACATTTCATCTCCATCAACTGCAAATTACATTTCATATCATCCTCATTTTCCCAACTAGACAGCAAGCCCCTTGAAAGCAGGACCTATGTCTTTGAATTCCTTGAATGAGGACAGTTTAAATAACTGCTGTATACCCAGCAGACAGTACATAACACTGGAAAAATTAACTAGCAGAAGAAAAACAATGTTAAGAACCGTCTACAGAATTTCTCTTAAGAGGAAAGGCATTCTTTCCAAGGAACATAAGGAAGGGTGATGATAAATAATAATTTGATGTGAGGCTAGAGTGGTTCATGCTAGACAGATAGCTTAAAATGTCAGCCTGAGGGAATCAGGGTGTGTGTGTGTGTGTGTGTGTGCGCGTGCACGCACGTGTGTGTGTAAAGTGTTTGTCTTCATTTTGAATTAGGTCCAATAATTGAATATATTCACATTGCCAATATGCAAAGTGCATTTAACAGACATTTCATAAGAAATACTATATTTTCTATCAATTTATCATTGTTTTTATATGTGATTATATTCAACACTTCATTGTTTCTGGTAAATGTTTAATCACATTAGTTTAGATAAAGTTTATTTTACACTTCACCTATGAAAAATGTTTATTCTTATTTCATCTTATTTTCATTTGGCAATAATAGCTCCAACATTTACATAGTCAATATTGAAAAATCCCTTATTGTAACTTTTTGCCAAATGAATTTTATTATAAATAATATAGTTGTTGTTTTCTGTAACATTCAGTATTTTGAAATACATTGCTTAATTGTCATATGAGTGTTATCTTAGAAAAGGATGCTTTTATTGTAGTTCCTTCAAATATCACTAAAAGAAGATCAATTGGCTGTTCACTTCTAATTTTACAAATGAGTATTTTGACACTATCTGCTACTTTTACAATTTAAATTCACTGTGTGGAAATTTGTAACATCATTTCATCATCTGTCAAGTTAGAAGATTTTCACTCTTAAATCTATATTTTTCTTCACTCAGGATAATTTCTTTAGTTATTCCATTATTGTTTTTCCATCCACTTATTTATATTTTAGTTATCTTCAATGTGCCTATTATGCCTCATTACACTGCATGTGTGTTTTCAAATTCTTTATTGTTTCATCTCTATGTACACTGATAAAATAATAATTGCCTATATATCTCCATTTTACAAAAGAGAAAACAGAGATCCCGTGAACATAAGGACGTGGCCATAGTTTCACCTATAATTAGTAGAGAAGCCAGCTTTCAAACAGTAGCAAGCTGTTTCTAGAGTCTAATTCCGAAACATTCTATTTGCTTCCCCTTTTGAACTTTCTGCTCACTGATGCAGTTTTTAATAGTGTCCATTTGAATTGTATCACCTTACCAGATTTTTTTAACTGACAGTATTTTCATGTTAGCTCAAAAAGTCTCACTTAGATATATAATCATGTTCAATATGTCCGAATTCATAATAACTGCCTCTGTCCTTGAACTAACTTGACCCCTGCCATGTCTTCTGATCTTTCTCTAAGAAAGGTGTTTTGAGCTCTGATTCCCAGAGATTCCTCCAACATAGTAAGGGATAGTAGGTAGAATTGAGTCAGCATCTAAATATCTTCCTGTAAATCTCAAAGTCTCTCTGCCTTGGAGGTGACTTTTGGGATCCATCCATAGGTCAAGTTTATTTAGCTGTCCACGTTATCCCAGTTAAGATTTGGAAAAGAGAATGAGTTGGAAATCCATTCTTAGGCTATAATTTCTGTCACCTGATATCCCTTTTCAGATGGCTACTAAGCTGGCCTTTCCTTTCCCTGCAGTCTGTACACTCAAACTTTCGTAAACAGTTTGTACTGTGAGAACATAATTCTTTGGGAAGAATTCTTTGGGAAGGATATGTAGCAGGCCTGTAAAAGTAATAGAGGCAACAAGTGCCTGAGAAACAGGGAATATTGGTTGAAATGGTGACTAATCCTCAGAAATTTTGGAGAGAAACTTGGATTTGCTCGGTACATGAGATGGGGTTCTAACCCAATTTTAATTAAATTTCAAAGAGCAGATATCTGTAGCATTCAAGGAAATATCCAGGCAGCAATCATCTTCATGATAATTAGACTATCACTGAATAGCATCCTTTCTCTGAAGCTCCGTTTATGTTCCAATTACTTAATGAAACTTTTTCCAAATGGTTCTTCAGTTATAAAACGTAGGTCTAGGTAAAATACGCAGTTTTTGATCAACGAATTCTCCCACTAAAAACAAAGAGAGAAGCTTAAAATATCAAGAAAATCTCAGCCAGGCGCACCTGTAATCCCAGCACTTTGGGAGGCTGAGACGGGCAGATCACCTGAGGTCGGGAGATTGAGACCAGCCTGGTTAACATGGAGAAACCCTGTCTCTACTAAAAATACAAAATTAGCCGGGTGTGGTGGCACATGCCTGTAATCCCAGCTACTCAGTAGGCTGAGAATCGCTTGAACCCCGGAGGCTGAGGTTGCCGAAAGTCAAGATCGCGCCATTGCACTCCAGCTTGGGCAACAAGAGTGAAACTGTCTCAAAAAAAAAGAAAGAAAGAAAAAGAAAAAAAGGCCAGGCGCGGTGGCTCACACTTGTAATCCCAGCACTTTGGGAGGCCGAGGCGGGCGGATCATGAGGTCAGGAGATCGAGACCACGGTGAAACCCTGTCTCTACTAAAAATACAAAAAATTAGCCGGGCGTGGTGGCGGGCGCCTGTAGTCCCAGCTACTCAGAGAGGCTGAGGCAGGAGAATGGCGTGAACCCGGGAGGCGGAGCTTGCAGTGAGCCGAGATTGCGCCACTGCACTCCAGCCTGGGTGAGAGAGCCAGACTCCGTCTCAAAAAAAAAAAAAAAAAAAAGAAAAAGAAAAAAAAGAATATCTCCACTTACGGGCATCAGAAAACTGCTGAAGCGAGATAACTAGAGGAGTTAATATTCTAGAGAAGGAAAAACTGTGGAGATGGAAACCGTTGGTTGCAAAACAGCCTCTCTTCTATAGGTATTTAGTCATATTAGGAACTAAGAAGAGGCTGGGATTCTAAGCTGGGGAAAGAGAAACTAGGGGAGTTTTTGGAAGTTTCCTGCATCTGCAATTAAATTGGAAATTGAGGGACATGACTGATTTCCCTAAAGACATTTGTTATGTTCAAAATTTAGATTGAAAGTTAAATTGGAAGTTTAACAGAATGCTAAAACTCTAAGCTGAAAAGCCCTGGAAGACAAAGAAAACTTTTTTTGTTGTATCTTGGTGTTGAGCAGTGATGAAAGCTAAGGGCCACTGTGAATGCACAAGGAGGCTCTCATCTAGAGCCCTAGAGGGTCATCCTCTAGAAACAGAAACAAATCAGAGACAAACTGAAACTAAACGAAACCGCAAATCAGCTGTGACTCAGTTCAGACTGAGTGGATTAAAGTGAATACAATCCTCTCTAATTGCTTACCAGAGAAATGGTGAATACTCTCTGGAGAAATATATTATCATTTGATCTTCTGTTAGTGCTAGAGCTTGAATGTTTTTGTCCCATCCAAAATTCATGTGTTGGAATCTTAGCCACCGACACAATAATGTTGGGAGCTGGGGCCTAACGGGTGGTGTTTAGGTCTTGAGAGCTCCAGTCCCATGAAGGAATTAATGCCACAGTAAAAAGGGCTTTCAGGCCGGACACATTGACTGACGCCTGTAATTCCAGGATTTTGGGAGGCCAAGTCAGGTGGATCACTTGAGGTCAGGAGTTCAAGACCACTCTGGCCAATATGGTGAAACCCTGTCTCCACTAAAAATACAAAAATTAGCCAGGTGTGGTGGAAAGTGCCTGTAGTCCCAGATACTTGGGAGGCTGAGGCAGGACAATTGCTTGAACCTGGGAGGCGGAGGTTTCGGTGAGCTGAGATTGCGCCACTGCATTCCAGCCTAGGCAACAGAGTGAGACTCCATCTCAAAAAACAAAACAAAACAAAACAAAAGGCTTTCAGGAGTGAGATTTTTTTTCTCTTCCACTGTCCTGCCGCATAAAGAAAAGCGTTCCTTCTGTCCAAGGGTGTCATCTTGGAAGCAGAGACCAGGCCCTTACAGACAGCAAATGATCTCAGACTTCCCAGCCTCCAGAACTGTGAGAAATAAATTTTTCTTCTATACAAATTCTCAGTCTCAGGTGTTCCACTACAGCAGCACAAAACACGTGACATTCAATAAAAAATTCTATATATATCAAGAAATAAGACCATGTGTTCCAGTCCTGTCTCCCCTTTCCCCTACCCCCACCAGGAAAAAAAAAAAAAAAAGGCAAACAAACAAAAAACTGGCATTTGTTCTAGATATCAGAAAAGGCTGACAATGATTGTAAAATCATTAAGAATAAAATGCTAAAGAAAATGTTAAAAATAAAGAATTTCACTAGTGATTTACATGTCTATAAAACAATCAAAGGGATATCAACCAAAGCTGTGTGTGTATAGACCACATTTTCTTTGAATGGATGTATTTGTTCTCATAGGACTGTTGCTTCCTTAAACAGTTCATTATATCTATGCTAGTATTTCCACCAATATATTCCCAGCACATGTCACAGTAATGAAACCTAGGTCCAAAATAAAGAAACTTTAAAAATAAACATGATGGAACATTAAAGAAGACATTTGTTCTGCAACGTTCAGGTGAATTATCAGATTCCAAATTCAAGAGGGTTAGAACATATGTCAGGAAAGATCCCATGGGAATGGGAAAGATTTGACAAAAACATGGAACATTGTGTTACATTTAGTTATTTAGCAAAGCAGATTTAGATATTAAATAAGAGAATTGCATCAGAGTATAGATGGGTGAAGATCTTCTTGGTATGAGGAAATTAGCTACCTTATGTGATTCTAGGCATAAACACTGCTAAAGTATTCTCTGGTATGAACTTAGAATGCATACATTAAGAAGTTATAATAAGAACATAGGTGTTTTTACAATAGTTGCTGGTAGGAGTTACTTCCATAAAGTGTCAAGAAATGTGAAGGGTGTGAGCTGAGATCGTACCTACTTACATGCTAGTCAGTTAGCCTGACACAGTGTTCTAGATGCTGGAATAAAACACAAGCCTTCTGAGTTAAAGACAAAGGATTTTTTACTTACGTCACAACAAGGAGCATCAGTTCTTCTTCAGATTTGTTTCCTTCTACCTTAAGGTGAAGAGGAGTGATGTGGAGGCCCCAGGTGGTGTGCAGCACACAGTGGGTTTGTGCCTCAAGCTAAGGAATCTTAAATTTAGGGGGCCTAGATCTTTGATAATAAATTGTAAGGAAACATGCCCAATCTCTGTATCTGAGAGCATCATTATCCTTATTAATACTATACATCAAATAAATAAGTCTTTTGAACCTAAGGAAGACACTGTATCTTCCAAGGCTGATTGTTATACAAACATTGCAGAAGAGATAGTCTGGAAGAAAATAAAAAATTAATGCCTCTGCTCGCAAGATATGAAGAAATGCAAGAGTTGCATGAGAAATTGTGCCCTAGCATAAATATCCTGAGGAGAAGAATTGAAGATCTGAAGAAGTCCTGGTATTATTGTTCACAAAGGGAAACTGTTCCGTAGTCTTAAGGTATTTTACAATAGTTATAATTAAAGATGATTGATACCACTGTACTTCCCTGCTCACAATCCATTATCTACATATCAACCAAAATACTCCTTTAGAAATCGTACTACATCACTCCTGTTAAAAAGTTAGTTTCCATATCTTCCATTGAAATTATGATTGATTTTTTTTTTTTTTTAGGAAACAAAGGAGATTGACTTCTCATGGCCTAAAAAATCAAGTTGGCTATAGATTTCCTCTCCAGCCAACTCTAACTTTAATTTCCACTTTCAATACCTATGTTGACTCTATTTGGAACTTTAGCCAGTCCCTTAAGCTCACTCTGCTACTCTTCCCTATACCTCAGGACCTTTAGGCTTGCCTAACTTCCTGCCTATAAATTATAGCCATTCCCTCTTTTCATGTTAAGCTTCATTCATCATTCAGTTGTCAGGTTAGATATCTCCATCTTTAGGAACTGATCGTAATTCCCCATTCCAGGACAGACACATCTCTTACATGCTGGTTGGGCAGCATGTTTATTCTTTATTCCATTTCAGTTCCATTTGAGGACAAGAAATAGGTCCTGACTACACCTGTAATGAGATCATCACTTGCCATAGGAACCTACAGGAATGGTGTTTACGTGCACACTGGTTGAATGAATATGTGAGCTCCAATTTCGTGCCTGGAAACATGCTAAACTTGTTTTAGTGGACTCTGTCCCTCATGTAGAAATTAAAAGAAAATATTACCACTTAGATTTGAAACATATTATCATGCCACATTTGTTTCAGATCTCTTTTTAAGACATAGACATTACACTTACAGTCTTTGCTTTCTATCTGATCCCACTTCTTTTCTACCTAACTATAGATTCTTTCCCAACTATACTAAATACAATCGTACTAAATATTTATACAATTCTATGTAGTTTGTAGTTGTTCAATAGCTATAATTATATATATATGTGCTATATATACATATGTGTGCATATATATAACTAAAATTAAAATTTCTGAGCATATATGTGTAGCTACATAGATATCATTAAATTTCTACATATCTCTATGTGGTTCTATATAGTTCTCTATATATGCCAAAACTATAATTTTATTTTGATATGAATTTCCTAATTATTTTTATACATATTTATTTTCTTTTACTGTTGCCTTATTTTGTCTAACCAATTTTTTATCTTTTTGTAAATACGTTATTAATTTATTTCCATATTTTGAAATTACAGAAGCATTTTAGTCATAATTTATGCATTTTTCATTAGTCAGAGTAAATTCATTTTTCTGATTTATTTCTCAATTCATTCACTATCTTTTAAATTTTTGTTTCTCAGGCTTATTATGAACAACAATATGCATCTCTTTCTCTCTCTCTCTTTTTCAGAAAAATCTGTTTCTGTGCCCTTGCTTTTTGCCATATAGCAATTTGGGAGATGTCACTAAACCAATGGCTTCCTGATTGCTCGTCCTGGTTTGGGGGCTATGTCTGATTTCTGTTGTTTCTCTCAATACAGACTTTCATGTGAGAAGTAGGCACAGAAAGTCATGTGAGAAGTAGGCACAGAAAGTAATAATTTTTTTCTGGATTTATTTGTTTATATTCTGGGGGCTTGTAAATGTCAGTTAACTTACATAGGCACAGAAAAGGATAAATTTTCTTCTAGTTTTTTTTTTATGTTCTGTGGGTATGTAAATGTCACTTAACTTACATAATACAAAGCCCAAGCACACAAGACCCTGCAGTCCAGCATTTTCTGACTCTTATTCCATTGTATTTTCTGACTCTTATTCCACTGTATTTTCATTTTAATTGATCTCCAGAGTACATGAATAAATATACGTATATAAGCATGTGTATATGCATGTATGTATACAGTTTGGTAGGGCTATTTTATTTTTAATTTCATCTTTATACAGTATTATCTATAATTGCTTTGTCTGTGGAGGCAAGACCATTTGATTCTAATATATTTACATATGGTATTATTAATTCTCCCGAGGGTACTAAGTCAGTGATTGTAATCATGGAAAATGGAAGTCAGTGATTGTAATCATGGAAAATGGATTTAAGAACTGAGGCTCAGGAGGTTTAGGGGCTGAATTTATGGAGGACAACCAAGACTGTTAACTCAAGTATATGTTTTCAGCTATGTGTTAATGTTTCCATCCAAAAGAATTGCTGCTTTTTTCTATCCAAGATAAATTATTTCTGTGTTATTTATAATTTCTATACTCAAAAATTGTAAAAATATTCTTACAAAAATTTTAAACATCTTTACCACTATACAACCATCCACAGACTTCTCATACTCAAGCTGCTATAGCTGATGTAAACTTCATTTGCATAGTTAAATGTTAAAAAATGTAGACACAAACTCTTTTAAAAGCATGTATATACTTTTTAGGAGAAAACCTATATGTGAGTTCTGACACTAGTAACATTGTCAAATCACTTAATTAAGACATTTCAAATATAATAGGTAATTAGTGGCCAGGCACGGTGGCTCACACCTGTAATCCCAGCACTTTGGGAGGCTGAGGAGGGTGGATCACCTGAGGTCAGGAGTTCGAGACCAACCTGGCCAACATGATGAAACCCTGTCTCTACTAAAAAATACAAAAAGATGGCCACTTGTGGTGGTGGGCGCCTGTAATCCCAGCTGCTTGGGAGGGAAGGAGAATCGCTTGGACTCAGGAGCTGGAGGTTGCAGGGAGCTGAGATCACGCCATTACAATTCAGCCTGGGCAACAAGAGTGAAACTCCATCTCAATATATACCGATATATATAATTACAATTATATGTCTATATATATAAAACAGATATATATAATTACAATTATATATATAAAACATATATATAATTACATATATAATTACAATTATATATAATTACAATTATATATAATTACATATATAGTTATAATTATATATATAATTGTAATTTAATTCACCAATTCCAGCTAAAATTACCTTTTATGAAGAACTTTTCATTAAGAATGTGGGATTTGGCCAGGCGCGGTGGCTCACACCTGTATTCCCAGCACTTTGGGAGGCCGCGGCAGGCGGATCACCTGAGGTCAGGAGTTTGAGAGCAGCCTGGCCAACATGGTGAAACCCTGTCTCTACTAACAATAACAACAACAAAACTAGCCAGGCATGGTACAAGAGCGAAACTCCCTCTCAAAAAAGAAAAAAAAAGAATGTGGGATTCAACAACAGCAAAATTATTCTGTCTTCCTGAATACATTCATAATTATACCTATGTAGGTTAAACAGCTTGAATTGAACACATCTTTAAATCGAAGTCAAATTTTCATTGTAATATTATCAAATTTAAATTATTTTAAAACATAAATTTTTTATTGGAATAGAAAAAATGAAACTGAAACAAAAGTACACGGATCAACATATGATTCCAGTCTCCTAAGAAAGCAAGTTAAATAACCTCTGCCAAATTTTACAATTCTTTGAAATATGGAAAAATATGATTTTTTCACAAGTTTCACATATTTATTTAATCATACGAAGTATATTTGAATTATAAGACAGGCTGTTCTAATGTAAGTAAATGTACAATAGTCAGTTAAATGCAATTTGTCATACACAAACATGCACAAATATTGATTCCCATAAGCAGAGCTGACATAGGGCCACTTAAAACATGAGAGACAATTAAGCTTCAAATGTTCATATAAATCTTATGGCTTTGTGCACATTTTGATACTTTGTTATGCTTAAAGATGTTTAGGGAAAATGGGAAAAATGCTTTTGGCAGGTTGTCATTTAGTGACTTGCATTTGAAAATCTTCTCCCAGAAGTGAAGAAAAAGGGAATTCAATGTTTACTTCAAAATGTATGTGCCACTGTTTTCTGCATGTGATTCTGAGGCAAGTGTTAAATTCCAAATAGCAGCATATTCAGATAAACATAATCAAATATACAGTTTGGAGAAAGAAAAAGTTGATCCTAATCAGAAAATTGCACATACCGTATGGTTTAATGTTTCTCTAATGTATGAGGAATAACTTATATGGAACCTTGAGAAATGTACCAAAGAGGACATCTAAATAATGAAAAAACTTCCATAGTTACTAAATTATGGGATTATTTTTAACCACACAGTACAGAAGGCTAAATAAAAATGATTCAAAAATTTCCAAAATACGCTGCATACTTGTGCATATCTTTCTACCCATATTTTGGACAGTGCTTATAATAACAAGAGGAAATATAATTTGTAAAGCACATCTTGATAGCCTTGCTCATACAAGATGATTGCAAGCATTGCATTTCCTTTAGTAACTGTTTCTAGGATATATTTTTCATTTTTTCCTAATTTGAATATTTTCTACCTCCAAGCAGTGGCAGCAGCTCTCATAAACAAGTTTGTCAGCTAAGATTTCTCTTAAAATTTGCCCAAGAGCATATTACATGTACATTTCTTGTTTAAAGAGATGCTTCTGAATAAATTCAATGAAAGTTATTTGTACATATGGCTCAATTTTAAATACAAGCTATTCCCAGATCATCACACAGTAGCATCAAACTGACTTTGAATGCTGATTTGCAAGATGTTTGTGAGTATATAAGAATAAAGCCTATTACATATAAGGTCAAAGCAGAAAGCACATAGATAAACAAATACGTGTATATATGTTCACCTTCATTGTCCTTCAGAGTGAAGTTTGGATTTACAGGCAGGTGTTCATCAAGAAAGAAGTTAAACCTTGGTCCATTGGCAAAATCATCTTTATCAGTGGCACTGATGGTGTGAATAACCTAAAGAAAAGACAAACACTAAATCGTAAATTTAATTTTGCTTGTTCTCTTGATTTTAATTACATTGTATTATTTCTGTTTAAAAATATTTTTAAAAGATCTTTTCTTACAACTTGAGTTATTTTTTCAAATTCAGGTCATAAAACGATCAATTAAATTGCTGTATCCTACATTAGATTTTAGGAAAAACATGGTATATAATTTCTAAACATTCATCACACTTTATTTTCTAGCATTGCACACACATTGATTTTTTCTTTCTTAATCAGCCCTGGTACTGCGGGGTCAATTAGATGCAATGTTTTCACATGAACACCTGTTGGAGGAGACATAAGGTATTGTTTGCACAAATATAAATATCCCAGTGTTGATTCAGAACAGCTTATCACTGTATGTTGGTCTAAGTAGTAAATGCAAGAACAATGGAGTCTTGGTTTTATTATTTTTTTCAAGAGGCCTTTAAGATCATGATCTAGTCCCTGTATGTTACAGACGAGAAGCCTGAATCCTGGAAGGATGGTGATGTGCCCCAAATCTCTAAAATAATGGCAGAGGCAAAACAAGACCCTCAGTGATTTATGAATAACTTCTCCTCTCTAGTGCTCAGGAGAAAGCAATTCTTTAGAATCTGGACTTAATGTACACTAAAAAGCAGAATAAGTTAGAATTTATGGTGGCCTAAGAGAAGAACATGCATTTCAATAAGTATGGCCAGTCTGCTCTTAAAAAGTAAATTTCAAAATAAACAGACAAAAAGATATTTTCCTCTTTTGAAAATTATTATCGTAATGCTTAGGTGTCTTCATTCAACTCTTTCCTTAGAAAAACGAGAAACAAAGAGAGAGAAGACAGAGCTGGGAAACAGTATTTCCTACTTCTGAAATACATTGTGTCCATTTTAGAAACTAATATCATTTCTTAGAACATTATACCTAATTTCAACCAGTTCAATATTTTACAAGGGAGGTAATTCACCAAAGGATATCACAGTTAAAACTTAAATTTCTCTCCATGTTCTGAGCCCATTAGTTTGTCAGAAAGATGAGGAGGAAAATAAAAGTGCTGAGAAGTGGGGGTGAGTGAGAGTAACACCAGAAAAGCATGTGTTTTCATGAAGTGACAGTGAAGAAAGTCCTTCAGGATACAGAAGAGATCAACTTCCTCATCATGTGTACTGGGCTCACTCTTTCACCTCCTTTCCATCGCTGCTCGAAAGATACATGTTTAGCAAGATCCTATGTGCTACTTACCCCTGCCTCCATCTCCAAATAAGTCTCTATCCTTCTTGATTTCCCACCATATTTATTTATAAGCTGAAAATCTTATTTTTTTTTTAATTTGAAGTACAACTAGTCTCCGGATAGATTGTTTTTCCCCTTGTTTTCACTTAGAGTAGGGGAATACATTGATGGATAATCAGATGTATTGTGACAATTCCAGTGCTGCCTCATCTGAGGAACATACATACATTGGCTAGACATTAGTTACTTAATATAAAATTGAAATAAAATGTCAATATTTTAAGTCTTTTAAGGGTTAAATAAATATTTAAGCAGGTATTACATAGTCCCTCACTTCCTCCAACACATACAAATATATAATGTTACCTCTTTTTTTCCCCTTCTTTATAAAACAAATGTTCTCTCACCTTGCTCTTGAATTTTAGTGATTCTCCAGTGTGTGACCCTATTTTCTCCATCATACCTCATAACGTAGTGATACATTTGCAAGTTTACTTTTGAATCCAAGAGTCGAATTTTGGAGGAGATTAGTGAAGAACATTTCATTTGAGTTAACTGAGCCAGTTTATCGTTTCTGTTATCACTGCTGTGGGATTACTATTTTCTTTACCATACATTTCAGTTAGTATATAAATTATTTTAATTATTTCTTAATCTTTTTACAAATAGGAGCTTATTATACCTGTGAAACTCTGATATAATTCCTACTCTATTGTGTTTGTAAGGCATCTTTTTCACTTTTTTACATATAATTTCAAATGCGAATTAAACAGAAAGCTCACATATGACAATCATGTTTTCTTAGGAGAGAAACTCCTTGTGATTTTTGCACATTGATTTTGTATCCTGAGACTTTGCTGAAGCTGCCTATCAACTTAAGGAGATTTTGGGCTGAGACGGTGGGGTTTTCTAGATATACAATTATGTCATCTGAAAACAGGGACAATTTGACTTCCTCTTTTTCTAATTGAATACCCTTTATTTCCTTCTCCTGCCTGATTGCCCTGGCCAGAACTTCCAACACTATGTTGAATAGGAGTGGTGAGAGAGGGCATCCCTGTCTTGTGCCAGTTTTCAAAGGGAATGCTTCCAGTTTTTGCCCATTCAGTATGACATTGGCTGTGGGTTTGTCATAGATAGCTCTTATGATTTTGAGATACGTCCCATCAATACCTAATTTACTGAGAGTTTTTAGCATGAAGCATTGTTGAATTTTGTCAAAGGCCTTTTCTGCACCTATTGATATAATCATGTGGTTTTTGTCATTGGTTCTGTCTATATGCTAGATTACATTTATTGATTCGCATATGTTGAACCAGCCTTGCATCCCAGGGCTGAAGCCCACTTGATCATGGTGGATAAGCTTTTTGATGTGCTGCTGGATTCGGTTTGCCAGTATTTTATTGAGGATTTTTGCATCGATGTTCATCAGGGATATTGGTCTAAAATTCTCTTTTTTTGTTGTGTCTCTCCCGGGCTTTGGTATCAGGATGACGCTGGCCTCATACAATGAGTTAGGGAGGATTCCCTCTTTTTCTATTGATTGGAATAGTTTCAGAAGGAATGGTAGCAGCTCCTCTTTGTACCTCCAGTAGAACAGCTATGAATCCATCTGGTCCTGGGCTTTTTTTGGTTGGTAAGCTATTAATTATTCCCTCAATTCCAGAGCCTGTTATTGGTCTATTCAGAGATTCAACTTCTTCCTGGTTTAGTCCTGGGAGGGTGTATGTGCCAAGGAATTTATCCATTTCAAATGAATGTGCAAAAATCACAAGTATTCTCACACACCAATAACAGACAAACAGAGAGCCAAATCATGAGTGAACTCCCATTCACAATTGCTTCAAAGAGAATAAAATACCTAGGAATCCAACTTACAAGGGATGTGACGGACCTCTTCAAGGAGAACTACAAATAACTGCTCAATGAAATAAAAGAGGATACAAACAAATGGAAGAACATGCCATGCTCGTGGGTAGGAAGAATCAATATTGTGAAAATGGCCATACTGCCCAAGGTAATTTATAGATTCAATGCCATCCCCATCAAGCTACCAATGACTTTCTTCCCAGAATTGGAAAAAAACTACTTTAAACTTCATATGGAACCAAAAAACAGCCCACATTGCCAAGACAATCCTAAGCAAAAAGAACAAAGCTGGAGGCATCATGCTACCTGACTTCAAACTATACTACAAGGCTACAGTAACCAAAACAGCATGGTACTGGTACCAAAACAGATATATAGACCAATAGAACAGAATAGAGCCCTCAGAAATAATGCCACATATCTACAACTATCTGATCTTTGACAAGCCTGACAAAAACAATAAATGGGGAAAGGAATCCCTGTTTAATAAATGCTGCTGGGGAAACTGGCTAGCCATATGTAGAAAGCTGAAACTGAATCCCTTCCTTACACATTATACAAAAATTAATTCAAGATGGATTAAAGACTTAAATGTTAGACCTAAAACCATAAAAACCCTAGAAGAAAACTTAGGCAATACCATTCAGGACATAGGCATGGGCAAGGACTTCATGTCTAAAACACCAAAAGCAATGGCAACAAAAGCCAAAATTGACAAATGAGATCTAATTAAACTAAAGAACTTCTGCACAGCAAAAGAAACTACTATCAGAGTGAAAAGGCAACCTACAGAATGGGAGAAAATTTTTACAATCTAACCATCTGACAAAGGGCTAATATCCAGAATCTACAATGAACTCCAACAAATTTACAAGAAAAAAACAACCCCATCAAAAAGTGGGCAAAGGATATGAACAGACACTTCTCAAAAGAAGACATTTATGCAGTCAACAGACACATGAAAAAATGCTCATCATCACTGGTTATCAGAGAAATGCAAATCAAAACCACAATGAGATACCATCTTACACCAGTTAGAATGGCGATTATTGAAAATTCAGGAAACAACAGGTGCTGGAGAGGATGTGGAGGAATAGGAACACTTTTACACTGCTGATGGGAATGTAAACTAGTTCAACCATTGTGGAAGTCAGTGTGGTGATTCCTCAGGGATCTAGAACTAGAAATACCATTTGACCCAGCCATCCCATTACTGGGTATATACCCAAAGGATTATAATACATGCTGCTATAAAGACACATGCACACGTATGTTTATTGCGGTACTATTCACAATAGCAAAGACATGGAACCAACCCAGATGTCCAACAATGATAGACTGGATTAAGAAAATGTGGCACATATACACCATGAAATACTATGCAGCCATAAAAAATGATGAGTTCATGTACTTTGTAGGGACATGGATGAAGCTGGAAACCATCATCCTCAGCAAACTATTGCAAGGACAAAAAACCAAACACTGCATGTTCTCACTCATAGGTGGGAATTGAACAATGAGAACACATGGACACAGGAAGGGGAACATCACACACTGGGGCCTGTTGTGGATTGGGGGGAGCGGGGAGGGACAGCATTAGGAGATATACCTAAGTTAAATGACAAGTTAATGGGTGCAGCACACCGACATCGCACATGTATACATATGTAACTAACCTGCATGTTGTGCACATGTACCCTAGAATTTAAAGTATAATTTAAAAAAAAAAGAAACTCCTAGTCTCTACATAAAAAATGAGGATTTGATTATCATGCTTTGTTTAACAATGTCCCAATCATCTTGAACTCTCATAGAATTGTTGATAATGTATCTAAGCTTCAATTTTTATTAATCATATTTCTGAAAAAAAAAATTTCCAAAAACTAGAATGTCAGTCTGACATTGTCCAAAATGCTATAATATTTGCTTGGTCTGTGCTCCGTATTGGCATATTCAATTTTTCTGTTTTACAAATTACCTTGTCTCTTTCATCATGTAATAGAATTTGCATTCGTTGTTACCTTAGACTTTCTTTAGAAAATATACCTGAGAAGTTAACATGTTTATGGTTTTTAGAAGTTATAAACTTCTGGCAGATATCTAGATAATTGCCAGGTTTCCACCATCAATATTTTCTATCCCTTTGTCAGAATTGTGATTTATATCCACTGTGTTACCTTGCTATCTCTTTGTCCAATTGCTTTAGTAATGTAAAATCCCTAAGAATATCTTTTTTGATTCCTGTGTCTTCTAATTGAACCCAAATGTTATTTATCATATATACATGATCTAATTAGTATATAGAATGGTTATCTATTTTTAAAGATATCAAATAAATGATATTACAAATTTAGTCTACATTACAAAAGCAAAGGGTGAAAAAAATAGACAGTTGCTATTTATAAATAATTACCGGGGAGTATTTTTGATATCTACAAATAAATGTGTCCACTTTTAAAAATATACTTTCACTTGTCTGTTAATACTAGAGTACTTTATTAGGGAAAAGTCAGTATCACAAATATATAAAATTTGTCTAATCTTATACTATAATGTTAGTTTTGGCAAATGAACTTGCTTGGCTTAAGCATTTTAAAAAGGAAGTTCTTTCTTTCTTTCTTTTTCTTTTTTTTTTTTTTTTTTTAATGTGTGGCAGAGACTCACTCTGCAACCCAGGCTGGAGTGCCAGAGGCACCATCTCTCCATCTCAGCTCAGTGTAACCTTCACCTCCTGAGTTCAAGTGATTCTCGTGTCTTAGCCACCGAGTAGTTGAGATTACAGGTGAAGCCACCATGCCTAATTTTTGTATTTTTGGTAGAAATGGGTTTTTGCTATGTTGGCTAGGCTGGTCTAGAACCCCTGGCCTCAAGTGATCTGCCTGCCTTGGCCTCACAAAATACTGGGATTACAGGTGTGAGCCACTGTGCCTGGCCAAGAATGTTCTTAACTCAGAAATAGGAAACCAAATACCACATGTTCTCACTTATAAATGGAAGCTAAACAATGGGGACAAAGGAACATAAAGATGAAAATAATAGACAACAGGGACTCCAAAAGGGCAGAGAGTGGGAATGGCCAAGGGTTGAAAAATAACCTGTTGGGCACAATGTTCACTATTTGAGTAATGCATACACTAGAGGCTCAATCCCCACCAGCATACAACATACCCATGTCAAAAAATGCCCATGTAACCTCTCAATCTAAAAGAATTTTTTAAAAAATACATAGTGTCCTGTTTAATCAATGCATCTGCTTCACAATATAATCTTTAATAGTATCTGCATACATTTATTTGATAACATCAACTTTTGTTATTTAAATGAGCTTGATTTTTGACAGTAAAGAATTTCTATTGACCTAGTTAATTTTTTCATGCAAAGTTATATGGTTAATAATTGTATGTGGTGGAAGCAGACAATGTTAGGCAATAAAATTTCTTTTATGTGTTACTTTTGTACATTTATTTCTAATGAAAGAAAGAATACAGAGGAAGTTTAATATGCATAAAATAGAATAGACTCTCTTTATTTTTTCAATGTTTCCACTTCAGGCATATCTAAATTTTTCTTAATTCATTCTACTTTGGGAACTGTCTTCAAATTTCATGCATGCATGCCTTTCTTTTTGATATTTTTCTCAGGCAATATACTACAAGATTTTTTTTTTTCAGAACAGGAAAATATATTAACTTAGAGAACTATATTGTTGCAGTTTACATTAGTATCACAATTTACCTGAACTCTGCTGTTACATGGGGCTTAAACTTTCATAAAAAGCCAGTCTCTTTGCCATAGCTACATGCTGATACGTTTAGATGTGCAGCATTCATAATAGAAATATCCGTAATTTGAAAAGCAATTGTCATTGAAAGAGGAACTGTCACACAGCCTGGCAATACAAATACACTTCAGAAAACTGATTTTGCCAATTGTTGTTTAAATAGAGTTTCTTATTCCAACTCTGCATCAGAATGCATCGGATTTCTTCTAAAGTGTTTTCAATATATGGTTAAAGAAGCCAAACACTACGAAACTAAAGAATACAGATTCGGGTCATTTCACTCTGTAATGGGTTAATCTCACAAGCAGAGCACATACACTGGTAATGATTTGTCTAAATGTGGGTGCCACAAGCTACACTTACAATCTTTTCTCCCATCAATTAAAGCTTAAAGTTATTTTGGTGGAAGAGGTGAAAACAAATACACAAGCAACAGCATAATAAGTTCAATTATCTTACAATCACATCTAAAATTGTTCAGTGTTAAAGGCAACAATGGTAGCTAAATGTATAGTGTTTAAAAGCGCAAAAAGGAGTAACCACATAATCAACTTACAAAACTTAATCAAAATATTAGAAGTGTAGTAATGTCAAATGCTAAGTGTAGTAATTACCTTTTTGATATGGTTAGGTTTTGTGTCCCCACTAAAATCATGTTGAATTATCATCCCCATAATCCCCACATGTTAAGGGAGAGACCAGGTGGAGGTAATTGGATCATGAGGGTGCCTTTCCCCTATGCTGTTCTCCTGATAGTGACTTCTCAGGAGATCTGATTTTTTATTTTATTTTATTTTATTTATTTATTTATTTTTTGAGACCGAGTTTTGCTCTTGTTGCCTAGGCTGGAGTGCAGTGGTGCAATCTCAGCTCACTACAACCTACGCCTCCTGGGTTCAAGCGATTCTCCTGCCTCAGCCTCCCGAGTAGCTGGGATTACAAGCACCTGCCACCATGCCTGGCTAATTTTTTTGTATTTTTAAAGAGATGGGGTTTCACCATGTTGGGCAGGCTGGTCTTGAACTCCTGACCTCAGGTGATCTGCCTGCCTTAGCCTCCAAAAGTACTGGGATTACAGGCACGAGCCAATGCACCCGGCGATCTGATGGTTTTATAAGCAGCTCATCCCCCATCTCTCAGCACTTCTCTTTCATGCAGGCTTGTGAAGAAGGTGCCTTGCTTCCCCTTGGCTTTCCCCCATGATTGTAAGTTTTCTGAGGCCTCCCTCGCCATGCTGAACTGTGAGTCAATTAAACCTCTTTCCTTTATACATTACCGTGTCTCAAGCAGTTCTTTATAGCAGTACGAAAACAGACCAATACAGTAAATTGGTACCACGGAGAGTGGGACACTGATATAAAGATACCAAAAAATGTGAAATTGACTTTGGAACTGGGTAAGAGGCAGAGGTTGGAACAGTTTGGAGGGCTTAGAAGACAGGAAGATGTGGGAAGGTTTGGAACTTTCTAGAGATTCGTTGAATGGCTTTGACCAAAATGTGGATAGTGATATCTAAAATGAAGTCCAGGCTGAGGACGGAGTTGAGGAAGCTGTTGCAAACCGGAACAAAAGTGACTCTTGCTATGCTTTAGCAAAGAGACTGGTGGCATTTTGCCCCTGTTCTAGGGATCTGTGAAACTTTGAAGTTGACAGAGATGATTTAGGGTATCCAGTGGAAGAAATTTTTAATAGCAAAGTGTTGAAGATATAACCTGGGTGCTCTTAAAATCATTCAGTTTTATGCATTTCAAAGGGATGGTTTGAATTTGGAACTTACGTTTTAAAGGGAAGCAGAGCATAAAAGTTTGGAAAATTTGAAGCCTGACAATGAAATAAAAAAGACAAACCCATTTAGTGAGGAGAAATTCAAGCTGGCTGCAGAAAGTTGCATAAGTATCAAGAAGCCAAATGTTAATCACCAAGACAATGGAGAATATGTCTCCAGGGCACGTCAGAGGTGTTCTCGGCAGCCCCTCCCATCGCCAACCTAGAGGCCTAGGAGGAAAAACTGTTTTTGTGGGCCAGCCCAGGACCCTGCTGCTTTGTGCAGGACTTGGTGCCCTGCATCCAGGCCATAGCTCAAAGGGACCAATACACAGCTCAGGCCATTGTTTCAGAGAAAGTAAGAATCAATTGAGCCAAGAGCAAGGGCTGGGTGTTATTGGCCCAGATTTGCAGCAGACTACATAGGTAGCATGGGACTAGCAACCATTGTTGTGCCACATTATGAGAATATACTTTAACCTTAAAGCTTTGAAATGATCTTGAAATTTAAAAATACAATCTACATGCTTATTTAAATGAATTTTAAAAATTATAATTAGTCAGAAAACAATGTCTGATGCAAACATAAGCCCATGCTTGGTTCTTTAAATCATATTTCAAATGATATTTTTAATTTATCAATTTTTAGATCTCTGAGTAATCTAAAAATCTTGGAAATAAAGATCCACTGAGGCAAAGGACCTAAGTTTTAAGAGTTGCCCTCTAGAGAGACAGTAATTGAGTGCTAACAAGGGTAACATTTATTCATAGGTGTCTTATTATTAATGTAATGGCAAATGGTCTAGTGTTTCAACTTAATTTTCTAATTGTTTGTGGTATGAGAACTCTAAATAACATGTTTATATTGACCTGATATTTAGCAAATTTGTTAATGCCATTCAAAAATTCTACCTGTGTATAGCAGCATTGTCACGGTTGTTGCTATTATTAATGGGTGTTGAATTTTCACAAATGCTTTGGATTCTCCTGATTAGGTAGGTTTTTATTTTTCATCGTCTCTTTTTAAAATACTATACTTTTTTGCTTTATATGGTTTACAAATATTTTATTTATGACATTTATTATATCTGTGATCGTGCAGAGAATAGCTATAATTCCACTTATACCTTTTGATGTTAAAGTTACGCTGACATCATAAAATGTGTACAAAAATGATCCTGCCACCCTTTTTCTGAACTCTTGAATATCTTTTACAATTACTCTCATGATTTTTCTTAAATTTTTAGTAGAATTCACCATTAAAGCCATGAGAAGAGAATTTATTTGTGGAAAGGAAAGGTTTTTATTTGTATATTTAATGAATTTAATAAATATAACTTTAATCAGTCCTTTATTTATTTATTTATTTATTTATTTATTTATTTATTTATTTATTTTTTGAGACAAGGTCTCACTTTGTTACCCAGGCTGGAGGGCAGTGGCAGGATCACAGCTCATTGCAGACTTGACCTCCAGGGCTCAAGGGATCCTCCCACTTAAGACTCCCAAGTAGCTGGGATTATAGGCATGAGCCATCAAGTCCAGCTAAATCTATTCTTATGTCAGCTTTGACAAACTTGACTTTTCTAAAAATATATGCATTATGTCTAAACTTTCAAATTTTAGTAAAAGATGACGTTGTATTATACAATTGGCTTCTGATATCTGTAAGGTCTATAGTTACCACCTCTTGATTTTTTCCTAATATTTTTCATTTGTTCTATTTCTCGCTCTTTTGTTTTTAACAGTTTACCAGGGACTTATCTGTCTTTTCAAATAACTGAGCTGTGAACTTTTCAATGTTTTCTTTTGGTTCATTTCCATTTCATTAAATTCATCTCATAAATTGTTATTCTATTTCATTTGGGTTAAATTGATTTATTTTTCTAACTTCTTAAGAATGATGCTTAGGCTTTTAATTTGCGTTATTTTGTCTTCTTTATTATATGCATTTAAAATTATAAATTTCCCGTTAGTTATGGCTGAACTGTTTCCTAGAAATTTTTATATGGACTCATTTACATTATCATTTCATGTAACTAGTTTTTTCATTTAAGTTTGTTTTTCTTCATGGAATCTTAGGTTACTTAGAAGTGCATTCCTTTATTTACAATATGTTTTTTTTTATACTTTAAGTTCTAGGGTACATGTGCACAATGTGCAGGTTTGTTACATATGTATACCTGTGCCATGTTGGTTTGCTGCACCCATTAATTCGTCATTTACATTAGATATTTCTCCTAACGTTATCTCTCCCCCATCCTCCCACCCCATGACAGGCCCCAGTGTGTGATGTTCCCCACCCTGTGTCCAAGTGTTCTCATTGTCCAATTCCCATCTATGAGTGAGAACATGCGGTATTTGGTTTTCTGTCCTTGCAATAGTTTGCTCAGAATGATGGCTTCCAGCTTTATCCATGTCCCTACAAAGGATAGGAACTCATCTTTTTTATGGCTGCATAGTATTCCCTGGTGTATATGTGCCACATTTTCTTAATCCAGTCTATCACTGATGGACATTTGGGTTCATTCCAAGTCTTTGCTATTGTGAATAGTGCTGCAATGAACATACATGTGCATGTGTCTTTATAGTAGCATGATTTATAATCCTTTGGGTATATACCCAGTAATAGGACCACTGGGTCAAATGGTATTCCTAGTTCTAGATCCTTGAGGAATCGCCACACTGTGTTCCACAATGGTTGAACTAGTTTACATTCCCATCAACAGTGTATAAGTGTTCCTATTTCTCCACATCCTCTCCAGCACCTGCTGTTTCCTGAATTTTCAATAATCGCCATTCTAACTGGTGTGAGATGGTATCTCATTGTGGTTTTGATTTCCATTTCTCTGATGACCAGTGATGATGAGCATTTTTTCATGTGTCTGTTGGCTGCATAAATGTCTTCTTTTGAAAAGTGTTTGTTCATATACTTTGTCCACTTTTTGATGGGGTTGTTTGATTTTTTCTTGTAAATTTGTTTATTTGTAGATTCTGGATATTAGCCCTTTGTCAGATGGTTAGATTGTAAAACTTTTCTCCCATTCTGTAGGTTGCCTGTTCACTCTGATTGTAGTTTCTTTTTGCTGTGGGGAAGCTTTTTAGTTTAATTAGATCTCATTTGTCTATTTTGGCTTTTGTTGCCATTGCTTTTGGTGTTTTAGACATGAAGTCCTTGCCCATGCCTATGTCCTGAATGGTACTGCCTAGGTTTTCTTCCAGGGTTTTTATGGTTTTAGGTCTAACATTTAAGTCTTTAATCCATCTTGAATTAATTTTTGTATAAAGTGTAAGGAAGGGATCCAGTTTCAGCTTTCTACATATGGCTAGCTGGTTTTCCCAGCACCATTTATTAAACAGGGAATCATTTCCCCATTTATTGTTTTGTCAAGTTTGTCAAAAATCAGATGGTTGTAGATGTGTGGTGTTATTTCTGAGGGCTCTGTTCTGTTCTATTGGTCTATATCTCTGTTTTGGTACCAGTACCATGCTGTTTTGGTTACTGTAGCCTTGTAGTATAGTTTGAAGTCAGGTAGCGTGATGCCTCCAGCTTTGTTCTTTTTGCTTAGGATTGTCTTGGCAATGTGGGTTCTTTTCTGGTTCCATATGAAATTTAGTTTTTTTTTCCAATTCTGGGAAGAAAGTCATTGGTAGCTTGATGGGGATGGCATTGAATCTATAAATTACCTTGGGCAGTATGGCCATTTTCATGATATTGATTCTTCCTATCCATGAGCATGGCATGTTCTTCTATTTGTTTGTATCCTCTTTTATTTCGTTAAGCAGTGGTTTGTAGTTCTCCTTGAAGAGGTTCTTCACATCCCTTTTAAGTTGGATTCCTAGGTATTTTACTCTCTTTGTAGCAATTGTGAATGGGAGTTCACTCATGATTTGGCCTTTTGTTTGTCTGTTATTGGTGTATAGGAATGCTTGTCATTTTTGCACGTTGATTTTGTATCCTGAGACTTGGCTGAAGTTGCTTAACAGCTTAAGAAGATTTGGGGGCCGGGCGCGGTGGCTCAGGCTTGTAATCCCAGCACTTTGGGAGGCCGAGGCGGGCGGATCACGAGGTCAAGAGATCGAGACCACGGTGAAACCCCGTCTCTACTAAAAATACAAAAAATTAGCCGGGCGCGGTGGCGGGCGCCTGTAGTCCCAGCTACTCGGAGAGGCTGAGGCAGGAGAATGGCGTGAACCCGGGAGGCGGAGCTTGCAGTGAGCCGAGATTGCGCCACTGCACTCCAGCCTGGGCGACAGAGCGAGACTCCGTCTCAGAAAAAAAAAAAAAAAAAAAAAAAAAAAAAAAAGAAGATTTTGGGCTGAGAGGATGGGGTTTTCTAAATATACAATCATGTCATCTGCAAACAGGGACAATTTGACTTCCTCTCTTCCTAATTAAATACTCTATTCCTTTCTCTTGCCTGATTGCCCTGGCCAGAATTTCCAACACTATGTTGAATAGGAGTGGTGAGAGAGGGCATCCCTGTCTTGTGCCAGTTTTCAAAGGGAATGCTTCCAGTTTTTGCCCATTCAGTATGATATTGGCTGTGGGTTTGTCATACAAAGCTCTTATTATTTTGAGATACATTCCATCAATACCTAGTTTATTGAGAGTTTTTAGCATGAAGGGCTGTTGAATTTTGTCAAAGGCCTTTCTGCATCTATTGAGATATTCATGTGGTTTTTGTCTTTGGTTATGTTTATGTGATGGATTACGTTTATTGATTTGCGTATGTTGAACCAGCCTTGCATCCCCGGGATGAAGCCAACTTGATCTTGGTGGATAAGCTTTTTGATATGCTGCTGGATTTGGTGTGCCAGTATTTTATTGAGGATTTTCACATTGATGTTCATCAGGGATATTGGTCTAAAATTCTCTATTTTTGTTGTGTCTCTGCCAGGCTTTGGTATCAGGATGATGTTGGCCTCATACAATGAGTTAGAGAGGATTCCTTCTTTTTCTGTTGATTGGATTAGTTTCAGAAGGAATGGTACCAGCTCCTCTTTGTACCTCTGGTAGAATTTGGCTGTGAATAGGTCTGGTCCTAGACTTTTTTTGGTTGGTAGGTTATTAATTATTCCCTCAGTTTCAGAGCCTGTTATTGGTCTATTCAGGGATTCAACATCTTCCTGGTTTAGTCTTGGGAGGGTATATTGTCCAGGACTGTATCCATTTATTCTAGATTTTCTAGTTTATTTACAAAGAGGTGTTTATAGTATTCTCTGATGGTAGTTTGCATTTTTGTGGGATCGGTAGTGATATCCCCTTTATCATTTTTTATTGTGTCTATTTGATTCTTCTCTCTTTTCTTCTTCATTTGTCTTGCTAGTGGTCTATCAATTTTGTTGATCTTTTCAAAAAAACCAGCTCCTGGATTCATTGATTTTTTTGAAGGGTTTTTTGTGTCTCTATCTATGAATTCACCACAGTTTGCCTAACCATTCACCTATTGAAGGATGTCTGTGTTGGTTCCAGTCTGGGTTTATGATAAATAAAACTGCTATAAATAATTGTGCACATTTTGTTGTATAAACAAAAAATTTCATATCTCTGTGGGAAATGCCCAAAAATGCAGTTCTGAATTTTATGGTAGTTGCATATTTAATTTTTTATGAAACTGTCAAAATATGTTTCCCAGTAGCAGTGCCATTTTACACTTTCACCAATGATGTAGAAATGACCTAATTTCTCCACAATTTACAACAAAGTTTAGCTCTTATGATAGGCCTGTAGCGATATCACATTGTAGTTTTAATTTCTATTTACCCAATGTAAATAGAAATAAATTTTTTTAAAATATGCTGAATATCTTTTTATATGCTGGTTGGCTCTTTCAATGTCCTTGTCAGTAAATGTCTGT
The DNA here is from genome assembly GCF_028878055.3 of Symphalangus syndactylus. NCBI lineage: Eukaryota > Metazoa > Chordata > Mammalia > Primates > Hylobatidae > Symphalangus > Symphalangus syndactylus. The sequence continues at coordinate 83,602,390 of NC_072438.2, read as the reverse complement.
TCTTGTATTTTGCCCATTTGCAAATTGGATTTTATCTTCTGTTTCTACTGTTGAGTTTTGAAACTATAGGACTATAAGTAGAAACTCTGTAGTTTGTCTTTTTTTATCATCGTTAACAGACTTTTTCAAAGAGCAAAACTTTTAAATTTTGAGGAAATTGAACTTATCACTGTTTCCTTTTAAGGATCATGCTTTTGGGGGGCCAGTCAAGGAATGCTTTGCTTCATCTTAGGTCCTGTGATTTTGATTGTGGTATCATATCTTTTTTCTCTTGCTGCTTTTAATTTGCTAATGTTTTACTTTAGTGCACTGAGGCAAATTTACCTTTGTAGGCAGTATGCTTGGTAGTTTTGTTTCTCGTTTCTTGAGTGTTTATCTTGATATTTCCATCAATTTGGAATAACTTTCAGCTATAATCATCTTAAATATTATTTCAGTCCCATTCTCTCTCTCATATGCCTCTGAGAATTGAATAACTTGTATATTACACTTGCATGTCCCATATGTCTCTCATACTCTTATTTATATTTTCTTTTTCTTTCCATGCTTCAACATGGATTTTTTTCTTCTGACCTACTTTCCAGTTCCCTTATTTTCTCTTGCACTATGTCTAAGCTGCTGTTATTACCAATTGAGATACTGTATTTTCTTAAATTTAAATTTTCCGTTAGAATGTTTAACATTTTTTTCATCAACTGTGCTTTTATAATGTATTTCAAGAACATTATGTTAGGATATATGCATCCACTTTTAATAAAATTTGCTGAATATTTAATAATATATTTATACTATAAAAGTATTTACTGGTTTTGAAATCAGTGCATAGAAAAATATTTAAGCATATAAAATAATATTTTGAGTGAGTAAATTATGTAAACTGTACAATGCTTTCAAATATAACTTTACTTTGTCCTCATTCATATTTCTAATTTTCTCATGGGGAAAGGTTAAATTAATTAAGTAGGAGGCCATATCAGCCTGAGGCTATCACTGTATTTTTAGTTTCTGTGTAACAAAATGCTACCTAAATGTGTCTGATGGTTAATATCGAGTGTCAACTTGATTGGACTGAAGGATGCAAAGTATTGTTCCTGGAGTGTCTGTGAGGGTGTTACCAAAGGAGATTAATATTTGAGTCAGTGGACTGGGAGAGGCAGACCCACCCTCAATCTGGGTGGGCACCATCTAATCAGCTGCCAGAGAGGCTAGAATAAAGCAGGCAGAAGATGGAAGAGCAGACTTGCTGAGTCTTCCGGCTTTCATCTTTTTCCTGCGCTAGATCCTTCCTGACCTCGAACATCGGACTCCTTGCTCTTCAGATTTGGATTCTCGGACTTACACCAGTGGTTTACCAGGGGATCTCAGTCCTTTGGCCACAGGCTGAAAGCTGCACTGTTGGCTTCCCTAATATTGAGGTTTAGGAACTCAGACTGGCTTCCTTGCTCCTCAGCTTGCACACGGCCTACTGTGGAACTTCACCTTGTGATGGTGTGTGAGTCAATACTCCTTAATAAACTCCCTTTCATATATACATCTATCCTATTAGTTTTGTCTCTCTAGAGAACTCTGACTAATACATTATGCCAACTAAAAGAAACCTAATTTAGGAATATAATTTTAGTAACAAATAGCTGGGTTTCAGGCAATTACAAGACAGCCAACTGGTCACTAATGCCCAAATAAAGCAAACACCTAGCTGTAGCTGGTCAGGTAATTTCTCTACTTGGCTTCTGTGTTCAGCCTTTGAAAGCCTGTTGCTCACACTGCTGGATGGAGCTCTTTAAACTTCTTCTGATTGTGAGTGTAGCCCAATTTGTTTCTCATTTTTTGCTTAAATAAACCCTTTTAAATGTATTATGTCTAGAGTTTTTTATTTTAACAACAGCGAACATGAAAAAAGCTTTATGTTACAAAGCCAGCCATTGAGATATACATATATTTTTCCCTGACAGTACTAAAAAAAAATAAGTAATGATTACTTTAGCAAGCCCCACGACTGTGCCTCATACATAAATACAAAAAAAGGATGCTTCTCAGGAGTATAATTTCAGCACAAGTTTCAAAATGATGATTTGGGAAGGTATACTTATTTGGGCTCACTAAAGACAATAATAGGGTGCTTTTGACTCAGAAAGGGTATACTTTGACATATACTCTTTCCACTTCTGGATTCATCCATAGCAGATAGATTTTAAAGTGCTGCTCCTAGAATGTATGCCTTCCTGTAATCTCTCCGCCTTCAGTGTGGGTATGACCTGTGTCTTGGTTCTGAAAACAGAATATGGCAAATGTGTTGATGCATGACTCACTTGATTACATTACATTATATGAGGCTGTTTTGCCTGCAGGCTTGCTCCTCTTATTTGCTTGATGAAATAACTGGACATATTGGGGAGGTCCAAATGGCAAGCAACTGCTGGTGGTATCTCAGAGATATGGGCAGCCTTGAGGAGTAAAGGAAAGTCTTGACTTTCTCGGGTCTGTATCAGAAAGAAACTGAATGCTCCCAACAGCCCTATGAACTTGGAAGAGATCCGTGAGCCTCGGGTGAGAAAACAGCCCTAGCAGACACCTTGATTACAGTCTTGCAAGACTCCTGCAAAGATCCAGCTAAGCCATGCACAAATTTCTGACCTATAGAAACTGTGAGATAATAAATACATTTTGTTTTAAGTTGCGGATTTTCTATAATTTCTTATATAGCAGAAAAACAAATGCACAACCCCTTTCAGTCTCCTACTTGCTCTGTTTGCTATAGGCAACCAGCCTTCCAAATTGCCATGCTTCTTTAACTAGATGCACACGACATCCAGCCTTTTGCCCCATGTTCCAGATCCATCTTCACTCTCACCACCCTATTAATACATATATACTCTTCATGTTTTTAAAATTGAATCATCGTTTAGCAGCAGCATCACCCAATCATCATTCCTGTGTCACTCCTGCAGATCCTCCAAAATAGACAGAGCTAGTCCCTCTGACATGATCAAGTCCATCAACCTCATTAAGAAAAAAATCTTTGCTATTTCCTCCTCACTTAAAGTAGGGTTAGACATAAAGCATTCAGTATCATTTTATTGGTATAATTTGTGCAGCATTCATGAATGAATTCATTTTTCTGAGTTACATTTCGGATCCAAAGAAAATTCAATTGTTATGATTCTCCAAAAATTATTTGGTACTTAAAGCTTTATGAAATTATTTCCACTGAGTACAAAATTACACTGTGGGCTTTGGGGGATTATACCTAAGAATAATAAAAATAAAGCTGCTTGCATTTATTCCATTCAAATGAGGAGGAAGGAAACAATTGACTTACCTGGCCAGGCTTAGAATTTTCACATACAACAATATCATATTCCCTGGCAAGTTCGGGTGGATTGTCATTGACATCCAGAACTCTAATACCCACTGTGACATGGCTCAGCAAATCAGGATTATCTGCAAAATACACAGGAATGTATTTAGTATTTCCATGCACACTTTAGAGGCTCGGTTTAAAACAAATCTTTTTAATACTGTAGCTTGTCACTGGTTCCATATGCCGTAGCAGGACTTTTGGCATACGACAACTTTATGAAGGCCCTATTTGCTAGAACTCATTAACTTACAAGAAAATGAAAAATGAACACCATGGCATGACATGAACGCCAAAATGATATTTTGTCATATCAAGGAAATTACATGTTATCAGGAACTTGAGTGGGAGAAAGTTGTCAGAATTCATTGTATGCTGTCAGAGTCTACAGGATGAACAATTGGTTTCATCATTAATCTAAGAAAAACATAGCAGTTGGTAAAAAAAATTACATAATCTTTAAAAAAGTTTAATGTTCAAATCTAACTAAACTCAAAACAAAAAATAAATTTCTTACACAAAGAATCATTTTCTTATGGCAGAATATATGTAGTGTGTGATGTTAAGTCACACTCAGGGAAAAATAAAGAATAATTGAAATCAAAATTTAGCATGAGATTCACACATGCAATTTACATGTAAGTCTGGTAGATATCAAAATATATTTAATAGTTTCAAAAACATCTTAAACTAAGTCTTTTTATTTTTTCAGTGGGTTTATTAATTCTGAGATGTAACAAAAACGTAAATGTCTGGTATATTTTACAAGTCCAAGCTAGAAATTCAGAATACATAATGAACAAATTAAATCTCTCTGTCTGGCTTTCTCTTTGCTAATGTTATCTGTCATTCTCTGAAGCAATTCAAATTTAAATTGTAACAACATACTAATGCATTAATAATAAGACTAGTAAAAAAGATACAACAATATTGGGAAAAAGGGAATAAATACTTATAGAGAAGTTATTCACGATAGTAAGAAAATAGATGGGTTAAAAAGTATCTTAAGTAGCTCTAACATAAATAGAAAATCTAAGAAGTGCTGTATTAAAGTAACTAGAGAAAATAAATTCTTCAGTAAAAAGTTAATTTTTGCAAAGAGAGAAAAAAATTTGTCCCAGGTTTTTTACTTAAAGAAACAGGTAATTACAGTCTACACATTTTTCCCCTAGAAAATATAAGAAAGAGGAAATATTTCAAAATTTTTATATATTTATTTATTTATTTGGCTTGTGAAACTTCGGAACCAATACTAGGCACTGCCACTCAGGACACATATTAAGTGTCAACTACCTAAACAAAATAATAGTAAACACACTCCACTGAGTTGTTGTTGATCATTCTTGATCAATTTTGTCCCAGGAATGTTTGTTTAGCTCAACAATAAAAGACGGAAGAGGTAGAGAAAAGAAGTAAATTTTTATAAAGATACAATAAAAGTTATTCACAAGTTAGTGAATTGAAGGATGATAAAGCATATACATAATCACTCAAGAACATATTAAGAAATACAAAAAACAAAATGCAAGATTCATATATTCTAAAAACCATCCAAAAAACAACAAATGGGAATAAAAATTGCATCATACATCATTCTTAATGGTGAAACTCTAAGAATTAAAGGAACCTATGAATAAATCTAACAAAGTATATGAAAGACCTGTATGCAGAATACTTTACTGAATTTCATTTAAAAAGATATAAAGATATTAAGAGCCACATTATGTCTGTGGTTAAAGAGACAAAATATCACAAATAAGGACATACCGTCCAGCTTGATGGTATTTTCAATGTAATCTAATACAAATCCAATAAAAGTTGTTCATAGCAATTGAAAATTGCTTCTAATATTTATAAACACTAAGATAAGTCAGACTTGTATGAAGAAGAGGAATAAAGCAGAGTTGCACGCCGGGCATGGTGGTTCACGCCTGTAATCCCAGCACTTTGGGAGGCTGAGGTAGGAGGAACATCTGAGGTCAGGAGATTGAGACCAGCCTGGCCAACATGGCGAAACCTTGTCTCTGGTAAAAATACAAAAATTAGCCAGGTGTGGTTGTGCATGCCTGTAGTCCTAGCTACTGGGGAGGCTGAGGTAGGAGAATCGCTTGAACCTGGGAGGCAGAGGCTGCAGCAAGCCGAGCTCACGCCACTGCACTGCAGCCTGAGTGACAGAGCGAGACTCCTTCTCAAAAAAAAAAAAAAAAGGAGAGTTGCTGTACCATTTATCAAGGCCTCTTACACTTAACACTCTATGACTATGTCACAGGGATAGACAAACAGAACAGAAACACAAAACAGAACCCAGCCAAAAACCCACCACACATACAAATGTAATATATGGTGATGATGGCATTACAGATCAATGGTGAACGTATGGGTTAATCAATAAATAGTACAAGTTGTTATTCACATAATAATAGTAGTAGTAACAATAAGAATAATGACATTGATCTTATGTTACACTTACACAAAAACATGTTTTAAATTATTAAAGACTTAAGTATATAAGGCAAAATTATACATATTTTGGGAAAAATGGTTAGCATTAATATGTGCACCTAAGTTCCATGCACAATTTCAAAACACAAAATTCACTAAAACACGAAGGATGCAATTGATAAATTTGATTGCACTAAAACGTGATTTCTGACTCTGTTTCTCCAAATATATCATGAAGAGGAAAAATATTACAATTTGGGTGAACACATCTGTGGCACATATAACTGACAAAGGACTTGTATCTATAATATATAATTTAACATATCGAAACACTTTTAAAAGCCAACACAATATAAAAATAGGCAAATATTAATGGCCAACAGTTAATAGAAGGGATAATGTAAATAAAAAATAAACATGAAAAAAATTCAGCCTCATTAGTATGAAAAACAGTAGGTTAATCAAAATAAGTTAACATTTAACATAAGCCAGACTAACACAATTAAGAAGTTTGACAAGATTTCTCCAAATGCTGGATTGAATATAGACAAAGAAAGGTCTATAAAGTTAACTTATAAGGAATAACTTGTATACTCTCATGCTCTAGATGACATCAGCTGTCACCTCTCACTGTCCTACCTCTGCCTTGTTGCAGCTTTGCCCTGGGACTGGAATGTGTTTTCATGCATTCCACACTTGGGCACAGGAAACGAAATCCTTCTACTTCAAAATAGACTCTTTCCATTATGACCCAATATTACTTCACATCCCTAATGTACAATCACTATTCTGTAACAATGATTAAAAGCATAGCATGTGGGATCAGGCTAATATCAGTTTTGCCTATGTATCTACTATCATTCAGTGTCCTGTAGGAAACCGAATTTAATCTTACCTTACTGAGCATGTGACTCATGATACTGCCTGCCCTGTCAGGGGCAACCACAGGAATTACGAAAAACAAAATGTTGGAGTAAATTTAAAGTAATTTCTGGTGCAAATTCAATAACTGCTGTCTGTTACTAAAAGGAGGATGATGTATAAAAATGTGGCTGTGATTTCAGACAATTAGGGGTGAAAACTCACTATCGCTTTATAGCCACTCGCAGCCTTCTTGCAGCATTCTGGTATTTTATGATATGAGATATTTCCGTATTTGTGAACTGAAAACTACCCATGGGTCTCCATATATTATTTCTTGTGTCCTTGGGTCAGTATTTTACCCTTTAAATGTCAATCACTCTACCTACAAAATGTAAACCTATTCATGGGATTTACAAGCATTTTGCTAAGGCCAAAATTGGATAATTCCCTAAGGTCTTAAAACACTATTTCCGTTATTGTTATTATAATTTTTATTTTTATGCTTCTTGTCTAGAAAACAATTTTCATATTCTTTCGATAGCAGAGTAAATAAAATATATTGAAATCATACAAACTTAAATATAAATCATATTCTCAGCACTCGTCAGGAGCAGAACTTCAATAAATTATTTGCAATTTATTGATGTGCCTTAATTATTTAATTTGTAAGCCTATAATAAGAGTTATTTAACTTGCCAAGTTGTGTTTTTGAGAAACAATTAACGGTAACTACGTCAACTTTATAACACTGAGCCTGGAAAAAAGCAGAATGCACATCTTAATAATTTCGGAATATTAAAATAGAAACAAAGCTAAAATACATGCATGTTATTTTCCAGCACCAACCATGCTATATAAAAACCACTGTGCTTTATGCAACATTAATACAACAGGGACTCATGTCATCAGAGTGCCCCCTCTAGAGATAATGATACAGAGAAAGTGCTATTCCAGTGCAAGTGGAAGCTGTATGCTACAATATGTAGAAGATCTTTTATAACTTGAGAAACAATACATTTTATCCAGTGATTACTTTTGGGAAGACTGATATGTGAGTAACACTATTATGGGCTCTGGAGAACACAGAACAACAAAATATGCCATTCTTCCAGATTTCTCACTTATTGACACTGAATGGAAAAAAATAAATACTAATTTTTTTCTTAAATATCATGACTTAAATGTTTAATTTACTTTTAGCCCAAAGCCATTATTATTTAAATATGTGCCACCCAAACAATCTAAATCATGTCTATTAGTATATGCCTACTAGAGAATTTGGTAGATTTGTAATCTGATTATTCATATTCTAAAATTAGTATTAAAAATATTTGTCAAATATATAAATAGGTTAGTGTAATATTGTGGATTATTTTCCTAAAACTATGCTTTTATTGCTTTCATTATGAAAATTCACTCAAAATGAAAAGCCTTATCTACTACTATAATTACAATTTACAGGGAATATGAACTTAAAAGATCACATTTATAGCTATCTAAGTTTCATAAATGCCCATGAGAATAAAGGTGGCTTATAAATTGTATTTTTGGTCTGTCTGATTTAGATTTTTATGAAAATATTTCCTTATAGGAAAATTTATAACTAAAATTACTCTCACTCTTTTGAATACTTACTGTGGGCTGATGCTGGAACATTTTAATGTGGTTGGTTAATGTTTTGTTTGTTAACAAATATGTTTCCATTATTTTCTTTAATAAATGTGTAACAATAAGTTTTGCAAACAGGTGTTCAAATGAAAACAAACTTTCCACTTAAGTCTATTTGTTTGATTTGAAATGAGAGTAGTTTTTCCATTGTAAAATCTTGTATATGAAAGTCATATTTAAGTTTTAGGTAAAAAAGTGAGCTAAATCAATTAATACATATTATAAACTATAATATTATTAAATCTACTTAAACAATAATTTATATGTAAAACTCTCACAATGCCTGGTACATGCCAGTGCCACTAATATGCCTCTTTTTCTCTTTATTTTTTAAGTATTATTTAAATATCAGTAAAAAAAGAAATCAAATATTGTATCCAAAATAATTTGCTATAATTTATATGAATGGTGTATATCACATATAATAAATTAATCCTCAAATATCTCTTTACTGTATCCACATAAAAAGTTTTAAAATAAAGCATTCTGTGAATTTTATGTGATAGAAAATTAAAACAACTCTGTGTTTAAAGTCTGTTATTTCATAGGAAGGAGCATAACACAAGTGTAGAAATATTTCAAAAATTACAAAGCATTTAGAAACACATCACACAAAACTTATCCCATATATTTATTCAACTTTTGTCAGTTTACAGTAAGTGCTCTCATTTATTACATAGTTATCATACAAATTCTAGATTGAAGTGATTATTTAAAATGCATCTTGACTCTTTTCAGTACATTGTTTTGTTCCAGTTGCCTATAAATCCTCCAACAATTCCTTATATATCGTTAATATTATTACCTGAGAGTAACATGAGTTAGAAGCTTTAAATTTAAAGCTGTGCCTTTGCTGTTAGGAATGAACACTTCGTTCCGTTAACCAGAACTACAAAGTCAAAGTAATTTACCTCTAGTTGAAAGTAATTACATTGAGAGAATGTAAGAAATTTTATTTATTATAAAGTAAATGAAAAATATGTATTCTACTCTTGTGAAAATGTCACAATTGGCCCACTCAATTATATAAGAAAATCTACCAACTATAACATTCATTTTCTACTTTTTGTAATAATTCAGTTTTAACATGTTTTTTCTATCTTGGCCTATTTGTCTATAATGCCTGTGAACTTTTCTATCTTTCATCTTTATAGAGTATACAGGATTTACCTTGTGATGAACTTTTATGCTATCTTTTGCACTTATAATTACAATCAAATTTTAATGCTGCTTAGAACTTTGCTAACAATGGATTATAAGTTTATTCTTTCTTTTTCTGGCTGTGCAATCTAATTATAATAAAAATTTCCTTATCAGATAAAATTGACATCAAAAATAATAATGTTAATTAAAGCAAAACAGCTACTATGTAAAATAATTAATAAAAATAATGATATATATATTTTAAATGTTTGTATAAAAATATTGAAATGCATAATTATTCATCAAACTGCAATCTCTCAGTGTAGGAGTATGGATGTAACTCTGAGAACAGATTTGTTGCTGTTCAGGGTTAATGCCACCATTCTTGCAAAGGTAACACACTGAGTTATCTATGAAGTTATTTTTGAAGCCCAAAATTGATTGATTCTAAGTGACGGAAGAACTTGAAGATTCTTTCAAAACACTGAGCGTGGCAACACTTCTAATTCTATAAAATTACCTGAGATTTTATAATTGCCTAACTGTTCTCCTTAATTGGAATATAATTTTAGCAAATCACTTTTATGAAGTCTTGGGAAACTTTCAACTTAAAGTACGTTACACAAATTCTGAATCTATTATGTGCATATATCCCATTATTTTGTTTAATATTTAAATAAACTACATAATTACAATAAGAAGTTTGACTGGTTTGGAAATAGAACTTAAAAAAAAATCCACCTTAGTCAGGAAAGAGCAACTGATTAAAACTGGCCTGCCATCACAAAGGATTGTAAAATGGAATAAAATATATAAAATAGAAAATAGATAATGCGAAGAATGCTCTCTGGGAGAAGAGACTTACATAAGCTAAGCCCCAGGACTATCTCAGGCTTTGATAATACATTCATTATGACCAAGTGAGGGATATCCTAGGAAAAGAAGACTGGTTGTTTAACATTTAAAAATCAGTGAATATAATTCACTGCACATATTCAATACACACATAATAAAAGTTAACAAATATGAATTTTTAACAAGAAATAAAGAACACTTAGCAAGTTACAAATAGAAGGGACTTTCTCAACCTGAACAATGCTATAACTATGATCACTCTTATCAGTGAATATTGAACGCTTTATCCCAAGGATCAGAAATAAAGAGAAATGTAAGGATATACGCTCTCAGAACTTCTCCTGAACACTACCTTTAGGGTTATAGTTAGAGTAAATAGTAAAAGAAATAAAAGTTATGTAAATTGCAAAATAAAAAACAAATTTATCTTCCTTCAGAGCCAGAATGATTATCTATGAAGAAAATACCACATAATATACAAAAAAATAGAATTATTAAAACAGTTTAGCAGTACCGCAGGATACAAGTTTGGTATTTACATATATTTCTATAAGAATGAAAGTAAAGGAAGATTTTAACATCTAATTTATATAATATGAATAAACATGAAAACAAATATGTGAAATATTTGTATGCTGAATTCTACATATGTTGCTTTGAGAAATGTTTAAAAGACCTAGATAACTGAAAACATACTGTGTTTACTCATGGATAAAATGCTCAATGTTGTTCATTGAGGTGTCCATGCTCCCAAATTGAAACTTAGATTCAATGTAATACTAATCAAAAATCCAATATTATTGAATAATTTGATAAACTGATTCTAAAAGTTATATGCAACAAAAACTGTTCTAAAGTAACCCAAACAATTTCAAAAAGAAAGAAGAAAAATGTAGGAGAACTCACACTGTCTGACTTTGTGTCATTATAAAACTATAGTAATCATAGCACTGTAGTATTAGTATATACATTGTCAGTGGTACCAATGAGAGTCCAGAAATTGATAAATACACAAATGCTCAAGGGTTTATAGACAAACTAGCCATACCAATTAATTGAGAAAATGATAGCATTAAGACAAATGGTGGATCCATTGTAAATTCATATTAAAGAAAATTAAACTTGACCCTTACCACTCATCATATATAAAACATGGCCCAAAGGAAACCATAGATATAAATATAAAACCTCAAAGTTTAAATATCTAAAACTAATAAAGGAAATTTTTGTTACCTTTTGTTTGGCAAAGAATTATTAGAAAAAACACAAAAGAAAAAACATTAAAAAAAAGCCAATAAATTGTAATACAGCGTTTATTAAGAAAATGAAAAGATAAGACACAAATATGTGAATATATTCAAAAAAAGAACATCTGATTAACTCATATATCTACATATATTAAAATCTCAAATTCAGACAATAAAAATCTAAACAACTTTATAAAATTTTGCAAAATCCTGAACAGAAAATCCACCAAAGAAGAAAATACAGATGGCACATGAAAATATTTTCAGCATCATTTCTCTGTGGTGAAATGCAAATAAAAACCACAATAAGATGTCACTACATACTTATTAGAATGACAGAGAAAAATACTCTGGCAACATATGCAGAAGACATGAAGCAACTCTGATGGTAATGTAAAGTTGTATAGCCAGTTTGGAAAGCAATTTGGCATGTTTCCATAAACTCGAACATGGTATTTTGTTTAACAATCCCACACCTGGCTATTTACCCAAGACAAGCTAAAATGTGTGTTCTCACACACACACACACACACACACACAAACAAAATTGGGCTGTGCATGGTGGCTCACACCTGTAATCCCAGCACTTAGGTAGGCCGGCATGGGTGGATCAGCTGAGGTCAGGAGTTCAAGACCAGTCTGGCCAACATGGTGAAAGCCCGTCTCTATTTAAAAAAATGCAAAAATTAGCCAGGCGTGGCTTCCTGAAAATAATGACTCATAAGCTTGACTCATTAACACAAAAGCTTCCTGAAAAGAATGACTCAAAGGAGTCCACAGTGTCTACTTGTCATTCTCATTACATTTGAAAAAGGCAAAACTATAGGTCGTTACCAGGACTTGGAGGTGAGAGAAGAGAAATCACTTGAACTTTAATTTTTGTGGACGAAGGTTGTGGAAAGTGACTAGATGCCTTTGCAAAATTCATTATACTTTACACATTAAAATGGTAATTTTACTATGTAAATTGCTCTCCATGAAAGCTGACTTGTTAACAAGAGTGATGTATTCTGAGGCATTAAATTTGTAGCCAGTGTATTTTTTTTGTCATTTTTTGGTCATTTTTTTAAAATGTTAGACTTCCCTTTGACAACATTTTTCTAATGCATCATTCTAACAAATTTCTTTCCAATGAACTTTTAGTAACCACATAAACTTTATCAATGTATTGCTTCTACTGAAATACTAAATATTATAAATTATTGAAAATGTTCCTCATTTATGTTTGTCACTGGGTTGTTGACACCAAGATGATCTGAAGCAATAGTTAAGAAGCACCTTATACATAATTTCTGATGATTAACATTTTTATATTTTCATTTCCTCTACCCAGAACTAAGGTAAAAACAGAAGACATTCCTTATCTTTAACTTTCAACAAGATATTTGTATATGTGTGAGTGCCTGGGTTTGTATCTTGGTTCATTTATTATGAGTGTCATATTTTCGTTTATTTGGGAGTATTTGATTTGACTTAGTAGTATGTAGTACCACTTATGATTTAAAAGGCATATCATGACAGCTGGGTGAATAACAAGAAGGCTAAGATTAAGACCCAAAGCCCAAAGGAAGCTGAGGTTAGGACCCAAAGAAAGCTCTTAAAATATCCCAGGTAAGGGGTGAAAGTTGTTCGAAGTGTGGTGGAAGTGAGACAAATGATAAGAAATGGTTGACTTATAAATAGTTTTTAAAGGTATAGCTGACAAAAGTTTCCAATGGATTGGATGTGGAATATGAGAGAGAAGAGACAAATGACTGCATGGTTTATATAAGCAATCTGGACTGTAGTCATCATTCCAAAGATAGATAAGGCATCTGAAGAAGATTGAGGGAGAAATCAGATTTTACAGAGATTTACTTGCAGCATGTCGAGTTTGAGACCTCCAGGAGGAGACATTAAAGTGGCTAATATGGAATTCAGGGGAAAAATAACACTGCAGCTGCAGATTAAAATTTGAGAGCTATCAAATCCATGAGACTAAATGAAATCACCTTGGCAACAACTCAAGATACATTTGAAGTATAAAACTTGGTGTCTCAAAAAATGATGAGTTCATGTCCTTTGTAGGGACATGGATGAAACTGGAAAACATCATTCTCAGTAAACTATCGCAAGGACAAAAAACCAAACACCGCATGTTCTCACTCATAGGTGGGAATTGAACATTGAGAACTCGTGGACACAGGAAAGGGAACATCACACTCCGGGGACTGTTGTGGGGTGGGGGGAGGGGGGAGGGAGAGCATTAGGAGATATACCTAATGCTAAATGACGAGTTAATGGGTGCAGCAAAACAACATGGCACATGGATACATATGTAACAAACCTGCACATTGTGCACATATACCCTGAAACCTAAAGTATAAAAAAAAAAAAAAAACTTGGTGTCTCACAATTCAATACATAGGGAAGTGAAGAGGAACTAAACAGCATGCAGAAAGAAGAGCCAATGAAGGATGGAGTTAATCAAAAGAATATTATGTCCATAAGCCAAAGAAAGATATGTCCATAAGCCAAAGAAAGAATCTTTTTCTTGAAAGAGCTGCTAATCGTATCAAATGTTGATGCTTTGTTGAGTAGAGGAATGAGGATTAGGCTTTGGATTCTGCGACACGGAGGTTGAGAACGATTGTGCTGAAGTAGCGAAGTCAAGAGTCTTGTTAGAATGGATTTAAAACAGCGTGGAAGAAAAGAGAGTACAAACTGTGAACAGAGTAAATTATTTCAAGGAGTTTTTCAGTCAAAAGAATGAGATAACAGAGATGTATTTGGAGGAGAATATTAGATTAAGAGATGTTTCCAGGTTTTGTTTGCTTTGCATGAGTTAATTTTATTTTCAGATAGAAAATAATGTTTTTGAGGACAAGAGCATGCTTTAGACAGTGAAAAAGTAAGAATTCAGGAAACAGGATAAAATGGAAAGAGCACTGTCTCGCAGCAAACAAATAAGAACAGTATAAGGTCCTGTGAAGGAGTGGCCAGAGACTTGGCATGGACAGTGCATTTCACGAACCTGAAGAAAGCCATATTTATAGATATCAACATCCACTAGCTAGGGTGATAGATGGGTTGGCACAGGAATATGGAAACCCCTTTCTGATTGTTCTTATTTTGTAAGTTTTTGGAGAAGCAATGTTATCTGATACATGTAAGGAAATTGGAGGAGGTATTAGAAATTTAATGATAGGACACCTATAAAATAAATATCTAGCAATGCTGTATAAAATTATTTGAGTGATTTAAAGTTTCTTTTGAATAAAGAAACTTGTTCTAATTGTCTTACAATATGATACTAACACTGGGATATTGCAATTAATAAATCATCAAATGTACTGGCACATTAAGAAAATGTGGTAGATACTGTGATTGTCTCATCAAATTGCTCCTTATTGTGTAGAACCTAAAAGGTATGAAAGGAGTTAACCACGAGTAATAAAAACATAGGCCTGATGGTCCTGAGTCAGCGTCCACATGCCTTTCATTTTGCCACAATAATTCATCCACTTATGGACAAATTTCATGTATTAAATACATTTTTTAAGGCAGTGAAAGGAGATTAATACATTAAAAAAAAAATTGAAAGCAGCAACATTTTTAATGGCTATGTAAAATGACAATTTATCTCCCCAGGTTGTGAATAAGAATGCATGAACCCAACTTTAGCCACTCATCTTATTACCATGTTACAAGTTAACACACAATTTGTTACTTGTTACTATAATATAGCAACACGAAGGAAAAAGGTGACGTTAAAAAATTCAGAAAATGAAAAATCAGGGAGAATTGGAGACAGACACCTGATCAAAGCAAACTCATAGCTTAATTTGCCTATGAACTTTATAGATACATGAGCCAATAAATCTCTTTTAAATTTGAGAACAAATTCAATTATTTTTACTTGTGTGCTTTTTTACATATAAGTGAAAACATTCGAACAAATTCTGGCAGCCACCTCCAAGATGACACCGATTATTCCAGCCTGGTATTCATATCCTCGTGTAATGGCTTTTCATATTTAACAAGGTTTTCCATATTTAATAATATTAAATACAATATTGCAGAAGTAACAATGTGTAATTTCTGAGGCTAGGTCATAAAGAAGATGGTTACCTTCAGGTCACTTATTCTTGGATAACTCACTCTGAGTTGGCCAGCTGCCATGACAATCAAGACACTCAGCAGTCCTATGAAGGAGTCCATGATGTGAAAAACTGAGTTCTTTGCCAAAAACCAGCACCAACTTGCTAGCTATGTAAGTGAGACATGTTGGAAGCGTCTCCCCGGGACCCAGTCACATTTTGAAATAATTACAGCCCTAATCAAAATCTGGGTGACAACCTCTTGAATTCCTCTGAAACTGAATCATCCATGTAAGCTGTTCCCTTATTACTGACCCAAAGAAACTGGGTAACACACTATTGTTTATTGATGCTTTCTGTTGCTACATTATGAAGTAATCTGTTATACGGCAATGGATTGATACATCTATGTATACACATTTCTGAAAAGCATTTTGTTTGATTACTTTTGATCATTGGTTAAGGCAATACTGATTTCTTTCTGTGCTATTCCCTTCGCGAGCTAAGAAAAAGTGCCAATTAGGATCTCTTTGTGTGCTAAGGGAAACTGGTAATAAAAACACATTCATGGAAGACAAATTGCATACATCAAAATGAGCATATTGATAATAACAAAATAATGTTTATAAGCTACAGGGACTTAAAAATACTCACTCCGAGGTAATGGGTTTTTATATTGTAAGATGCAGCTGCTAACCAAAAATAATTTCATATTAAAGGGCAACAAGGAATACACTCACAAACACTAAATTTCATTTCTATGATCTGACATTAACAGTTGGATTACATTTGAAATTTGTGGATTCTAGTCTTTGGATATGTTTGCATGAGAGTTGACAAAAAAATAACTAAAAAGACTCAATGAATAAAGAAAACACAAACATTGGTTTGTGGCCTCTTATGTATATAATCTTTATAAAGAAAAAGTGAAAAAGAGAGCTGAAGCAATGCATACAATATGCAATTTTTGTTGTTTCATTTGTAAATTCCGGAAATAGCAGAAGCTTTCAGACACATTGAAAGTTTCAATAAAGTATCATCTCCCAAACTTTGGCTCTTTTGGAAATTTATCTATTATACAAGCAATGAATGATTAGAGTTTCCTTTTGGTGAATTGATCAGGTCAAAGAAATTTTTACATTTAGTGCACAGAACAAGGTTAAATAGGATATGTGCATTAAATGAAGAATAAATTGTGTAGTGAATCATGAAGTTGTTGAGCTGGTATGATGGGTGGAGAAATTAGGAGCAAAATATATTTATGTATTTAACAAAATTTACTAACCACGTTCTATACACCAAGACATTCATTAAGTATTTGACAATACTATGATGAACGAAGGTAAATTAGACCAGATTTCTAAACTTGACATGGTTACAAGCCCATAGAGGTGAAAAAATACTACAATGAAATGTGATAAGTGTTATACTTAATGCATGCACAACATTCAACTGTGGAAGAAAAGAAACTGTACATTTGTCTAAGCTGTTGATAAACTTTTACAGTTGTGACATTTGAAACAGTTCTTACCAGTAAATAACTTCGGAAAGCAGAGTAAAATGAAAACAGATCACTGAAAGATGAAAGGATTATGAAATTATTGAAAAAACCTGGCCTGTTTGGGGACTATGACTAAAAGCATAACACACATTTTTCAGAGGATTAAGCTGAAAACAGAGAGGGCTGAGTCTTGTTAAGGAAATCGATACACGTGGAGTTTATTTCTTAGACAATCAGGAAATGTGTATGTACCTCTGTGCATGTGTTTGTCATAGGATTGGAACTAAATGGAGCTATGATTTAAATCAAATTGTGGCTAGGAACAATGTTTCTTAACCTTAACTTTACATTAGATTCACATAGGGAAATGGTCCTTCAACTTTAGCATGAATGAGAAACACATGGAAGGCCTGGTAGAACCAGGGTTGCTGGCCCTCAACCACAGAGTCTCTGATTAACTAGATCTGGGCCGAGGCCTGAGGATCTGCTTTATTAGTTCCCATGGAACACACTTTGAGAGCTACTGGTTTGGAATGTAAAATGCTGAAGACCCTCTCCAGGAAAAAATGAATCTCAGAATCTCAGATGAGCAGTGGGTATGGCACTCGAGGTGATTTAAAAATATAATGTGTAGTCAGGTTTGAGATCCAGATATTATGAAAGATAACTCAGATAATGGTGCGAAAGATACAGTATATGGTACTGTGATGGTTAATTTTATGTGTCAATTGGCTGAGCCATGGAGTGCTCAGATATGTATAGTTACACATTGTTCTAGGTGTTTTTGGATGAGATTAGCATTTGCAGCAGGAGACTGAGGAAAGCAGACGGTCTTTCATATTGTTAGTGGGCCTCATTCAATCAGTTGAAGGCCTGACTAGAACCAAAGTAATTACCCCCCAATGACAGAGAATTCTGCTTCACAGCTTTGATTGAGCTTTTTCTGGTTCTATAGCAGTCTGTCTGCCTTCAGACTCAAAGTGGGATACAGAATCTACAGATTTGGGATGTGACAGCTTCCATAATCATGTGAGCCAATTTTTTATAATAAATTTATCTGTTCCCCCTCTCTCTTTCTCTCTTTCTCTATTTATCAATCTATTTCCATATCTCAATATATGCACATATATAAGTGTGTGTATGTGCACGTACACATTACACACACACACCCGCGCATCCTCCCTATCGCTCTGTTTCTCTGGAGAATCCTAATACACAAATTCAGACACATTTGGAATCAGAAGAGAATATGCAGGGCAACCTTTACTCATCCCTCACCTCAAGACTGAATCCATGCATTATCCTCTCTATGAAACCTTCACTGATCCTCTTAGAGTGATTAAACTACCAGTTACGTAGCCCCTAAAAAATCTCTCTTATCCCTAAAAAATCCTCTTTCTGCAGTAATTTTCCATAATGCAATTATCTACTTACCTTGTCTTATGAATAACACTCAAATGCCTCAAAGGCAAAATAATATTCTCAATATCCCTAGTGTCTAAAATACCACACTGACTAGCAAGTATCATTTATTAATATATTCTGCATGAGTTAATTGAAAGATATTTCAGGATAAAGATTATAAAGTACCCAATACCAACATACTGGAATGGTAGCTAAAATATAGAAAATTTTAAGAAGTAAAAGAATGATGAACATAGTCAAATGCCACAAAGAAATGAGGGAAAGATAAAAGGTAAAAAGTACAGACAGGTTTTGGTTATTAGGCAGTCACTGATGCCTTATTTGTAGTTCCTAACGAAGAGTTGGAATGAAAATATGCATAATATGCATTATACCAGGGATGCATAAAGGGAAAATTGAGTGATAGCACGTAAATTTGAAGGAAAGTTTATTATCCAGTAAGAATCTCATAGCCATTGGAGAAGAGCTCATCCCAGCTGGCACATGATCTCAGCCTTTTGAGGCCTTAAGTAGAGAACCCAGTTGAGCCCACCCGGACTTCTGACCTACAGACATCATATTATTATCTGTTACACAACAACAGAAAACTAATTCAAATTACCAAATAGCTGTATTATAGATTGCATAGAGGGAAGATGTTGTTACCCACCGCAGAAATGTTCTGTAGGTCTTTACTTAGAAAGTACTTTTTCCCAAAACTGTGATATATGATGAGAATACAACACTTTCTAGGTCCCTGACCATAGACAGTATCTTGAATTTATCATACTCATAATGTCATCTTACACTTGTAAAAGTTAATTTACTTCACAATATAAATTTCAAAAATAAATAACAAAATAAACATTAGTGAGCTAAAATAACCTGATCAATGATTGGGCTCACCAAACATCAGCTTCCCTAGAGGGCCATATTAGAATAAGCACAGATTTAGGAACTGGAATATTTATATTGATAGCTTGTATGACCCTGAAACAAGGCCTACTCACAACAAGGAAGGAGCACTGTTTCTACCTTGCCCTCATTCATTCCTAAATTCTAGTGCAATGCCTCACCTGCCCAGAGGAGGCACCTTTCTCTTGCTGGCATAAATCCCTAGGTAGCCTTAAAAAAGTACTTACAAACATTCACTACTAAATGTCACTTCACAAAACAACTGGCTCTTCAGAAACTGTACATTAAGAAGATTTTTTAAAATACAATTTGAAAAAGTATCAGCTACCCTTCCAAAACAGAATATATCAGAAAATACTTGGGTACCCGGGCGCGGTGGTTCACACTTGTAACCCCAGCACTTTGGGAGGCCAAGGCGGGCGGATCACGAGGTCAGGAGATCGAGACCACGGTGAAACCCCGTCTCTACTAAAAAAAATACAAAAAATTAGCTGGGCGTGGTGGCGGGCGCCTGTAGTCCCAGCTACTCGGAGAGGCTGAGGCAGGAGAATGGCGTGAACCTGGGAGGCGGAGCTTGCAGTGAGCCGAGATTGCGCCACTGCACTCCAGCCTGGGCGACAGAGCGAGACTCTGTCTCAAAAAAAAAAAAAAAAAAAAAGAAAATACTTGGGTAGCGTGGCTGATGTTGAGGTTAAGGTTGACAAACAATCGTACATGGCAATGTTCCCAATGACATTAACAGGCAATTAAGCCTAGCAATCGGTGCACGCATTTCATTTCTAAATACAGTCTCCCAACATGGCTATAAAATCTTTATTAGTGCTCTTTCTTTCTATACACCTGTTTACGATTAGAATTAAATTATATTTTAGTAATGCTCATTAAGGTGTTCTCCAAGGTTGTTTTAGTACCACCTAAAAACTCAGAAAATTACAATTTACTGTACTGCTTTACTTAGTAGATATAGATTAACTCAAACCCCATATAAAGTATTGCACATAATACAAATATATCTATATTTTACCAAGTAAATATATAATTAGGATGTTACTTAGTGAAAACAGGCATTTATTTTGGTGATGATTGCTTATAACATAATTTTCATGAATACATGAACTCATATATTCATAAATTACATTCTACTTAATTCAAATATTATTTGGAGTGAGGTAGTGAATAAAAATTAATCTAAAGCATGGCTTCTGATTGAAATGCTTCTGGAGTTGATTCTCTTTTCTGAAGAATTAGGTCAACGCCTTTGTATTAGTCTGTTCTCACACTGCTAATAAAGACATATCTGAGGCTGTGGAGGCCTCACAGTCATGGCAGAAGGCAAAGGAGAAGCAAAGTCACATCTTAGGTGGCAGCAGGCAAGAGAAAGCCTGTGCAGAACTCCCCTTTGTAAAACTATCAGATTTCATGAGACTTATTCACTATGACGAGAACAGCCTGGAAAAGCTCCATGATTCAATTACCTCCCACCAGCTCCCTCCCACAACATGTGGAAATTATGGGAGCTTCAATTCAAGATGAGATTTGTGTGGTGACACAGCCAAACCATATTATTCCACTCCTGGCCCCTCCCACAACTCATGTCATCACATTTCAAAACCAATCATGTCTTCCCAACAGTCCTCCAAAGCCTTAACTCATTTCAGCATTAACTCAAAAGTTCACAGTCCAAAGTCTCATCTGAGACAAGGCAAGTCCCTTCTGCTTATGAGCCTGGAAAATCAAAAGCAAATTAGTTACTTCCTAGACACAATAGGGGTCCAGGAATTAAGTAAGTAAATATGGCCATTCCAAATGGGAAAAATTGGCCAAAACGAAGAGGCTACAGGCCCCATGCAAGTCTGAAGTCCAGCGGGGCAGTCAAATCTTAAAGTTCCAAAATGATCTCCTTTGACTCCATGTCTCACATCCAGGTAATGCTTTAGGCTGGTCCACCCCGTGGCTTTGCAAGGTACAAGACCCCTCCCAGTTGCTTTCAGGGCTGGCGTTGAGTGTCTGTGGCTTTTTAAGGTGCGCAGTGCAACCTGTCAGTGGATCTACCATTCTGGGGTCTGGAGGACGTTGGCCCTCTTCTCACAGCTCCACTACGCAGCGCCCCAGTGGAAACTCTGTGTGGGGGCTTGCACCCCACATTTCCCTTCTGTACTGCCTTACAGATCCTCCATGAGGACGCACCCCAGGAGCAAACTTCTGTCTGGGTGTCCAGGGGTTTCCATACATTCTCTGAAATCTAGGAGGAGGTTCCCAAACCTCAATTCTTGACTTCTATCTACCCTCAGGCTCAACATCATGTGGAAGTTGCCAAGGCTTAGGGCCTGCACCCTAGGAAGCCACTGCCCAAGCTATACCTTGGCTCTTTTTTGCCACAGCTGGTGCGACTGGGATGCAGGGCACCAAGTACCTAGGCTGCACACAGCAGGGGGCCCTGGGCCCAGCCCACACAACAATTTTTCCCTCCTAGGTCTCTGGGTCTGTGATGGGAGGGTCAGCTGTGAAGGTCTCTGACATGCCCTGGAGGCATTTTCCCCATTGTCTTGGTGTTTAACATTTGGCTCCTTGTTACTTATGCAAATTTCTGCAACAGGCTAGAATTTCTTCCCAGTTAATGGGTTTTTCTTTTTCTATCTCATCATCAAGCTGTAAATTTTCCAAACTTTTATGCTCTGCTTCCTCTTGAACTCTTTGTCGCTTAGAGATTTCTTCCATCAGATACCCCAAATCATCTCTCTCCAGTTCAAAGTTCTCTAGGGCAGGGGCAAAAAGCTGCTAGTCTCTGCTAAGGTACAATAAGAGTCACCTTTGCTCCAGTTCCCAAAAAGTTCCTCATCTCCATCTGAGATCACATCAGCCTGGACTTTATTGTTTATATCAATATAAGCATTTTGGTCAAAGCCATTCAACAAGTTTCTAGGAGGTTCAAAACTTTCCCACATCTCCCTGTCTTCCGAGCACTCCAAGTCTCTAGGATGTTCCAAACTTGCCCACATTTTTTTATCTTCTTCTGAGCCCTCCATGTTTCAACCTCTGACTGTTACCCGATTCCAAAGTCACTTACACATTTTCAAGTATCTTTACAGCACTACCCCACTCTACTGGTATCAGTTTACTGTATTAATCTATTCTCACACTGCTGATAAAGACATACCTGAGACTGGGTGATTTATAAAGGAAAAAGGTTTAATGGACTTAGTTTCACATGGCTGGGAAGGCCTCACAATCATGAAAGAAGGCAAAGGAGAAGCAAAGTCACATACTACATGGTGGCAGGCAAGAGAGAGACTGTGCAGGGGAGCTCCCCTTTATAAAACCATCAGATCTCCTGAGACTTATTCACTATCATGAGAACAGCATGGGAAAGACCCGCCCCATGATTCAATTACCTCCCATTGGGTCCCTCCAATGACACGTGGGAATTATGCGAGCTACAATTCAAGATGAGATATGGGTGAGGACAACCAAACCATATTAACCTTCATAATTTTTTTCTTGGATATATTTTTCCATTCATCCCTTTATTTCTTAACTAATTTTTAATGAGTCCTTATTATTTAACCGCCATTTAATTTGTTCTTACATTACTAAGGATTCACAATTGCTAACGTCTGGCTATTTTGAAGATGAAAATAACCAGAAATGATTACAATTGAACTCACTCATGGATTCTTTAGAGAACCCCTTTAAAAGTAATTAGTGAAAGGTTGCTTTTACAGAGATATCATGTTGAAAAACTAATCCAAATGGAAGCCACTTGAGCTAATCTTGCAGACACCAAAAGCCAAGTAGAATGAAAAACACTGAAGTAGCCTCATGACTGCTACATAACTATGTAGAAGCATGCATAAACTACAGTGCAATACCACCTCATACCCACTAGAATGGCTATAATAAAGAGACATATAGTAACAAATGTTGGTGGAAATATGAAGAAATTGGAAACCCTGTTGCTGTCGGAAATGTAAAACAGTGCATCCACATTGGAAAACAATTCGCTAGTTCATCAAGTGGCTACACATAGAGTTACCATATGAGTTACCAGCAATTTCACTCCTAGGCATATACTCAAGAGAAATGGAAACATTTCCACAACTACTTTTACACCAATGCCTATAGCAATATTATTCATAGTAGGAAAAAAATGGAAACCAGATGAATGTTTGTCAAGTAAAGAATGGATAAATATGTGGTATATCAATACAATAGAATAATTCTGGCAATAAAAAAAATGAAGTACCCATGACACATACTATAATATGCATAAACATTTAACACATCATGCTCAATGATACAAACCTGTCACAAACGACTACCTATTATATGATTCTTTTATATAATAAAGCAATAGCAGGCAAATTTATAGAGACAGAAAGTCGATTAATGGCTTCCTGAATTAAAGTGAAAGAGTGTGGGGGATTATGACTAAGTAACGCAGAATTTTTTTTTTGTAGTAATAAAAATGTTTTGAAATTGGTTGTGGTAATGGATGTACAACTCTGTGAATATTCTAGAAACCACTGAATTATACACTTTAAAAGGGTTCCTTTTATGCTGTGTGAATTTTATATCAATGAAGCTGTTAAAATTTTTAATGTTTTAGACCCTCTGAAAGAAAAACAGAACGTGATTTTACTTTACATGGCACTATTTTCAAATGTGAAGTATTCTTAATCTCTAATATATTCATGGTTTTTTCATGAACACATCAAAACATTTCCTAAACGTATGTATAACCTCTTCTTACACTTCTAAAGTGAGGATAATTGGCACTTTTGGTCTGCTTACAAATATGTTAAAATTTTATTGTTATGAAGATGGATTCATTTTCTTAGAGTTATATTCTATTTTCATTTAACATAATCATATCTACCTTTATGATTCCAGAAGTATTACGGATAGGTATTCTTGTATGTTGTTTCCTGAGCCTAGGTGTTTATCACAATGGAATATTCTGGGTGAAGGTAGAACAAGAGTCATCCTCAGCTGTAGATCATGTACTTTACTTGAAGAGAGCCTAGACCTGGCTGTTGAAATTCCAAGAATTATTCTTTTACTGTAAGTTCTGTCAATGACTTATAGTGTAAGTAAGGCAAAAGCAAATGAAAAAGCAAGTCTCCCAATTAGAAGGAGAACCAAATGCCCTTGACTCAAGGATGAGGCATAAGTGTACTGTGATGCCACTTTTCTATCACCATGCCAGAATTACAGTAAGGAGGAAGGCATAAGACTTATTCATGCTATCTGATAATGAGAAATTATATCTAATACACTCCACTTACTCTCCTAGATCCTGATATCAAAAATAAAGATTATGAGAGCCCTGCTCTTTAGGAAATTTCAGTATGTCTTCTTGTACAAGTGACATCTTTTACTATGATACATAAAGTAGTTTACCAATTTCTGAAGCAGTGACTGTGATGTTGTACCATGGAGTTTCTTCTCTGTCAAGAACCTTTGTAGTCTTAATGGTTCCAGTATTGGCATCAATGTTGAAAAATCTGTCATCTTCAACATTGTAGTTGATGAAGTATCTAGAGAAAAAAAGAGAAGTTTTCACTTGATGTTATAATTAAGAATACAACTGAACCAAGGGAAGTATTATATCTAAATACATTAAGATATTCAAATATATTTTTAAATTCTATATTTGATTACTTGGCAACTTTATATTTTTATAGAACTTATATCAATTATTCTTATCTGTCAGTCTTTAATTCTAAGTTCAATTACTAATTCATAGAATAATTTTGTAAGGTCTTACCAAATTCCATGAATAAAAGTAGATAGTACAAATGGTGATTAATAATGGAGAGACCAAAAGAACTCACCACTTGGAAGCCTACAATACATTTAATGAAAAAAAAATTAAACCTATAGTAAGACTTCTTGTTGCTATTATCCAATATAAAAATTAGAATCCTTGAAGTCAGAGATGAATTTATCTTGAAATTTCATTGTTGCTAAGGTTTAAAGATAAATACAAAATGAAAAACAAAACATTTACATTTATTAACATTGTACCTCCATCAGTTCAACTAAACCCTTGTTTAGTCAAAGAATGAGATAAAAAATGAATAAAGATAGGTTGAATTATAGCCCACAAATTATTTTCCCTCTTCAATTCATGTAATTTTGTAGGATTCTCTTATACTGGGTTAGATTTCAGCTTACTTTTGTAACCAACTAAGCTGAAAGTGATGGTGTCTGTCTTCTTTCTGGGCCTAGGTTTCATGAGACTTTGTATGTTTCCTTGTATGCTATGCCACTGCCACAAGAAAAGCATGTTTGGGCTAATTAACTTGTCCTAGCAGGAGGAAGGGAAACACACGGTGCAAAGTTGTCCCAGTTAGGGTTCCCAACCTAGCGTAGATCAACCTAGTAAATGTGCAGATGCATGATTGAGTGCCCCAGAGATAAACAGAGCTGGCATCAAAAGCTAGCCTAATTCAGCTAGCCCTCAGCTAACCCACCGACACATACTGTGTAGTTAGACATAGCTTTTTTTAAGACCCCTGAGTTTTGGAGTTATGTGTTATTTAGCAATAGCCGATTAACATGTCTCTGAATATATACTATCAAACAATTATTATATGTTCTATAAAAGCTTCAGACTATTTCTTCAACTATTTAAGGAGAGAAATATTCTCTTCTCTCCTAAAGCATCTAATGCTTTTTTCTCTTCTTAAATCTAAGCTTAAGTAATATTTTATCTAGACCTGAAAGATGAAATGGACTGACTAATTATGTGAAAAGTGCTAGGGAAGAATATATGAAACAGAAAACCAAGATGCAAAGATCCAAATTAAAGAAACAGTTTGAATTGGTTAGAAAACAAATCTATGTCAATGTGGCTATGGAGACTGAATGACATGAATGTCCAAGAGTTAGGACAAGGTAGGACAAGGTAGAGTTTTTTACTCTTTTGTGAAAGCAATGGGAAGAATTTCAAATTCAAGAAAACAAAAACAGATGTATTAATGTTCCGAAAAACAACAGTGGCTACTTTTTATCATAGATTGTAGAAAGCTGAAAACAATTTATAAAAAAAAATTGTCAACTTGGACAAAGATGGAAAGATAGAAGATAATGGAAAAAAGTGTACAACCTACTGTTATATATGAAATGCAATTTATAGACTTTTTGTTGCAGTGGCATTAGTAAAGCCAATTAAATCACAGGTGACTCCATTTGCACATGTGTGTTTGACCTACTATTTAATTGATAGGCCCCTTTACTGAGGTGGATAAAAAGAGCTAGGGAAAGGCAGTTTGGGAAAAATGAACGATTACGCCTTAAATGCCCATTAGATACCCATGTGGAATAAAAAGCAAAAGTCAAATATGGGTATGGAATTCAATTGTCCTTTCTAAACAGGAAATATAACTTTGAGATGATATAGCAGCATAAAGGTAAGGTAATGGGAATGGTATAATCTCAACTGGAATAGAATTGTAAGAGAAAAGAAATAAAAGATTGAGCACTAAAGTACACAACCTATTGAGTACAGAGCAGGCCAGTATCTGTTCAGAGATGGTGACAGCCAAAGGAGAGAGGCAAAACTGGGAAGGGGAGTGGCATGCAGCCAAGAAATGGCTTACCAGGAAGGAAGGAGCTAACAACTGGGGTGAATTCCATTAGGAGACTGATTGAGGTTAGTGAGGGTTAATTGGATTTGGCAAGATGGACCGTATTATTAATAGTTGACTTGTCAAGAATAACATCAGAAAAAATATCAAAGGATTGGTGATTTATTACAGTGGCTTCAAGAGTATACTGAATGTGAAGATACAAAAACCAGGAGTCAAGACAATTGTTGATATCTTTTCCTGAATGAACAGCAGAAACAAAAGCATTTTATGTCATCAGAAAAGTGGGTTCAACAAATTATTTTCTTTTATATGGGAAATAAGAAGCATTTTCTTTGCTGAAAGAAATTATGCTTTTGAAAAAGGGGATTATCAAAAACGGTAAAACTCATGAGAAGGTGAAAAGAATTGGATTCCAGGAAACAGATGCAGAAATTTCCCATTGAAAGTAACAGGGATGCTTCTTCCATTTTAGTATGAGGAAAAGATGAAAAGCTGGGTAGAAATATAGGCTAGGTGTGGTTATGTAAATATTACAAAATTCATCATACTTTCTAGAACAGAGTGTAAGTGGAATTGCAGTACAACCAACCCCATGCCTCTCATAGGCATAAGGTGTTAGAGGAGTATGCAGAGCATATTGCTAAGGTGTGAAATCTTCTAACCTCCTGTGGATAGGCATGAGCACACATGGCAGAAGACATTAATAGCAGCATGGAGAATGAAACTACAGAGCAAGGAGCATGCCAAGAAATCTAACTTATCAGTAAAAAACACATAAAAAGAGACAGATTGTATCACTTGGAACAGTGTGATCAAAACAAGGAGCTAACCATTGTACATTAAATCTTCTAATAATAAGTATATGTTAATTGAAAAAAGTTTAACATAAAAAAGAAATTTAAACAAGAAAAGGTAGAACTCTAAAGTAAATCTTATTCTGAGACACAAAAACCAGATGCTACAGAATAGTGGGAAATCTGTATGTCATTGGGCTTCCCAAAGCATAAAGCCACACTACATAAAACCATTATACTTTATTCAAGTTGAGTCTATACTAGAAAAAAAACAAAAAACACCCGTCTTATTATATCCCTTTTCCAGAGGAAAAATGCTGAGGATAAGGGCTGAACTGGTTAGGAAATGACAGATGTCTTGTCATGTGGAAAGGACAGCATCCTTTAAAATGTAATCAGTAGGCTTTCTGGCTATTTTATTATCTAATATTAACCTGTCTTTAAGAAATTGTCCATTTTTGGTTACTGTAAGAAAATCAGCTTCTGTATCTGTAATTTGGAGGATTCAAATTTGGAACTTATTATTCAGCTTCAAAGTTGCCTGCAGCAACTATCAGAAAAGCTCAGATTATATTGCTGTAGATCCCTATGAAATATGGCAGAGCATGTCTCATTTTAGAAATCTGATCACTTTAGAACGCTCAGTCTGGAAGAAAATAGGTTTGGTTTTGTTTTGTTTTCTGAAAATATGTAGTCTTTTTGCCAGAGCAATCTCCTCTTTTTTAGCCACTTCACACTGGGCTTTCTAACATAAGTGCCAATATCAGTGGTTTAATATTTTTAGAGTTAAACATTTTATATAGTTTTAAATTATGTTTATATATTAGAAAAATGGTGAGCATAATGCTAGGCACGCATCTTTAGACTCATGTTACTTGCTTCCGAGTTTCCTAAGCTATCTCGCTCTCTAGGGAAATCAACATCCTAAGGGCTAGATTGTGGGCGATGCTTGGATCCAAAGAGTCTTATTCATGAAGTTGCAATTGAATTTTGACTCAAGTAGAACTAAATAGTTCTGCCTAACCACCTTTGGCTTTCTTCCCAGACATGGAAATAAAAACTCAGAAGTAAGTAAAGTGGAAATGTGAGAAAAGAGAAACTATTCAAGACTATTTTGAAGATTAAATGTAGAATCATTCAATGCTAATTATTTAGAATTAAGAAGTGACATAGGTCCATAAAACTGTTAATCAAACTATTAAAAAGAGATGAGAATATTCTCAGTAAATTACTTTTCAAATAATTTTTATAATAAAATCTGTTTCATAAGCCCTAAGTAAAAAAACCTTAATACTTTATGAATGTATATATCAATATTTAGATTTTTTTTTTCAAATAATTAATTTGACATTTTCAGGAATATTTAGAAAATACAAAATCAAGTAACCATTTGCCTAGGTGACATAGGTCCTAAAAGAGGACTAATCATAAAACCTGTGGAATTGGGATTTTAAATTAAAAAAAAAAAATTCTAGGTTACAGCTACCAAAAATGAACCAGAATAAATTGAGGCTAGAAGATTTATAGCCAGATAAGACATTTTAAACAATTTCTTCAAATTCTAAGTTGGCCATTAATATAAACCTTTGAGTATTGCCATATGTGTGAGGCAGAGAGGAAATACTTAAATGCGTATATGAGTTATTTAACAAAGCTACCTAGTAAGAGGTAAGAAAATCCAACATTTATGGAGCACTTGCAGTATACTAGATGGGGTTCTAAGTGCTTTATAAATATTAGTTCATTCAACACTCAGAACAGCTGCATGAGGTAGGTACTATTACTAGCTCCCATTTGCAAATGAAGAAATGAAGGGACAGAGTAATAGAGAATTTGTCCAACATTAAGGAGATAGTGCAAGAGATTAAAATACAACTAGGTCTACTGAGTAATATTTATCAGCTTTTTTTTTTTTTTTTTTTTTTTTTTTTTGATGAAGTGTCGCTCTTGTTGCCCAGGCTGGAGTGCAATGGCGCAATCTCAGCTGACTGCAACCTCTGTCTCCCGGGTTCAAACAATTCTCTTGCCTCAGCCTCCCGAGTAGCTGGATTACAGGCGTTTGCTGCCACGCCTGGCTAATTTTTGTAGTTTTGGTGGAGACGGGGTTTCACCGTGTTGGCCAGGCTGGTCTCTAACTCCGGACGTCAGGTGATGCCCCCCCCCGGGGCTCCCAAAGTGCTGGGATAGGCGTGAACCACTGCGCCTCGCCAGCTTCTTTGTTTTTAAAAGGAGAAAATTTTAAAGGGGGGATAATATTGTTTGAATGTTTTTCCCTTCTGAATCTCCTATTAAAAGCTAATTCCCAATGTTGGAGGTGAGGCCCGGTAGGAGGTGACTGGATTATGGGGGTGGATCCCTCGTGAATGGTTTGGCTCCATCCACTTGGTGTTAAGTGAATTCTCACTCAGTTAGTTCATGCAAAATCTAATTGCTTAAAAGCCTGGGACCTCCCCTTCTCACTCCTGCTCCCACTCTCACCGTGTGACATGCTGGCTCCCCTTCACCTTCTGCCATGACTGTAAGTTCTCTGAGGCCAGAAGCAGATGCTGGCACCATGCTTCCTGCATACCCTGCAGAACCACGAGCCAATTAAACCTCTTTTCTTTATAAATAACCCAGCTTCAAGTATTTTTATAGCAACACAAGCACAAACTAATACAATCTTTGTCCATTCATTCAAAAACACTCTCATTTGAAAGAGTACAGAAAAGGAATGAAAGATATATATTAAAAAAGAGAGAATATGTCAAATGGTTTACTTTGGGAAAAGAAGAAAATAAAGACAGAAGAAAGGAAGAAAAACGGAGGGAGGGAGAGAAGGAAGGAAAGAAGGAAGGAAGGAAGGAAAGAAGGAAGGAAGGAAGGAAGGAAGGAAGGAAGGAAGGGAAAGAAGGAAAGAGAAAGAAAGAAAGAAAGAGAAAGGAAGAAAGGAAGGAGAGAGAAAGAAGGAAAGAGAGAAAAGAAAGAAGAGAAAGAAAGAAAGAAAAGAAAAGAAAGAGAAAGAAAGAAAAGAAAGAAAGAGAAAGAAAGAAAGAAAGAGAGAAAGAAAGAAAGAGAAAGAAAGAAAGAAAGAAAAAGAAAGAAAGAGGGAGGGACAGGCAACTGATTATAATGATGGATGCCAGAGAGTTTAATGAAGAGATCAGAGTATAAAATTCCAAGGCATAAAAACTTCATGAAGGACATGGTATTTGATCAGTCTTGAAAGATGAGTAACAGTTAAATAGAGATATGTGCACCAGAGATCATCCAGAGAGTATGGAATTTGGTGATTTGATTAGAGAATTTGATCAGAGAAAAACAGAGAGAAAGAAAGATCTTAGATCTGGTTTGGAATTCCTTCAGAGGTGAGACAGCATTTTGCAAACTACTGCTTTCTCGTATTGGCTGCTACACTAGAAAGAGAGAGGAAAAAAAAAAAGAAAAAAAAGCTTCATGTAGTAGATAGGAAAGAAACAGCAATTTCCTCCCTCCCACACATCAGCATTCCAGTAAATATGGCTGCCCTTATTCACCGTGTTAGACTTGAGTAGTAAGCTCTCTTTTTCAAATAAAATATTCTAAGGTACGAGATGAGGATTGACTAAACTGTAAGACCTAGTATAGCAAATGTAAGAATATAATTATTCTCTTTCTAGATGAAAGGAGTACAGATACTTGGTAGAGAAAGATAATCTCTGTAAAATTTTGAAGATGAGAATGCATAGACTGGGAAAAACGTCAAGAGTGTTTGGATTGTAAGAGCACTGACTTTTAAAGATAAAGAAGCAAGAAAAATTAGGGTGAGGGATGGGCTGCTTACCAAGGACAAATTTCCCAATTTTCAGATATCGGAGGTAGTAACCTCTTTGAAGACACTGAAAAACATCTACATTCTTTCTCTCTGTGTACAATAAGTTACCGATTCTTAGCCTTGTTTATTTAGAATGTAAAGATCAATTCCAGGAAAAATTATTTCCAAAATAGACCCAACACATATGTGAAAATTATATTAAGCCATAGTAAGATAATCACTCCAGGTTTGAAACCAAGCAAACCTATTAATCACAGCTGTATCACTTAGCATTGTGACCTTAAGAGATTTAGCCTCTCTGAGCTGTCTCCATGAGCAAAATGGAGAACCATTTACATAATAATTTTCTTGTGATGATTAAGTGAAGTGATATGTGAAAATCACTTATACTTGAGGGTTAAATGATAGGCCTTCATAGAAAACAGCTATCACTTGTTTTAAGGCTTCTCAGGAAGACGTTTTTCTCCCTTTCTTTCTTGGGAAGCTTCAGTCTATTTTGATAAGACAGTTCACAAATTGTAAGTACTCATTGTTTCTTTCTCCTATGACTGCACTATAAACACACTGGGATATGAATAGGGTTACTACTGAATAAACAAGAGTCTCTATATAAATAGCCAGAACTTCAGCCTGTTTCTGAAAAGTTTCTGTCAGAAAATTAATTTTTAATTTACTGCTTAATTCACATAGAGCAATTTTTAATTGGAAGGTGCATGAGACGAAAGCTCTTCAACTTCTACCAGTAATAACATAGATGTATTGCTTGGCCTCACAAGTGAATGAATAAGCCAACCAATCAATCAACAGTTATAATGGAGACTGATAATATTTCATGCAACTGATAGTAGTCTTTCACTTCTTTTGTAAATATGTTGGTAGCACTAATCATGCCAAGAAATCGTGTCTTACCTATCCAGGCCAGTATGTTTTCACATCTAAATAAGATATTTATAGATTCTTAATGTCATCCTTCATATGGATTTCTAATATTATGTTTAAAATTGGTTAGATTTATTCGGGAAATAATTGTTTTCTCTTTATGGTGTGTAGTTGGCTTATTCCCTCTTTCATTAATATTTAAACATTGAACAAAGAACAAATAATTTTGCGCCTCACCCAAAACTTCATAGAACCATAGTTCTGGAAATAATTTTAAGATATCATACAATTATTGACTGTGAAAGCCCATCTTTTAGACTTCAGTTTAAATCTAAGAAAAAAGCAAAGCAATTACTTCGTGATACATCTTGTTAATATCCTGTACTAATCTACAAGCATATGTGGTCAAAAGGGTTAATATGAGGGAGAAAATGTTGAAATAGACTCAAGGGCTACTCTTATAATTGTGACACATAATTCAAACCCTATCACCACTACATGTTCACTATATTATGTGTGCAATAAGCATCAAAATGGTATCTTCACTAAACGCTACTGTGAAAGTTGTATGATTAATGGTCAATAAGATGTCTCCTAGTTATAGATTACAGAAAGTGCAATTAAGTCACTGACAGCTCAAATTTGCTCAGTGGTCTTTATTAGCCCTCTAACTGGACAAGTCCCATAGGCAAACCTTAACTAATTTCACACTGGCAGATAAATGGATCAATTCATGCCTCACCCAGTACAGGAGATCTTGCCAAGTTCCCAATATAACTTATAAATACTGGCTATAATTTTTTATTTCTACACTGCTCTCTGTTCTATCATTCAACTTCTGCACCATTTCATATCTCTAGTAAATATGTTTTAAAGCAATGATGAAAGTAAAAAGAAAATGCATTATATTGAAGTGAGATGAAAATTTCTTATTCAAATTAGTACTTTAGGGACCAAAAAACAGACAGAAAAGTTATGACCATAGTAAAAATTCAATCTCAATAATCATTACCTTTACTCAAATATTTTCTTCCACAGAAACTACTTTAAACAAACTATGCAGGTCATCATTTGGCACTCAGCTTCCCTTTGATTAGGTATACATTCGTGATAATCAATACTCATATTAAAGTGTATTAGAAATGTTATTTTTCATTTCAATAACAACTCTTCAGTCCTCAGTGGCACTTATTTTCATTATATTCTGTCCATTTTACAAGAATTTAAAACTTATATAACAGAAATCTATTTTTACAGTGACCTACTTAGAGAAATACCATCTGACCTGCACGTTGTGCACATGTACCCTAAAACTTAAAGTATAATAATAATAAAATTAAAAAAATAAATAAATAAAGTATAGAAGACCTCTTTCAGTTGTCACTTTGTAAATATTTGCAGGTACAAGACATGAATGGTAAAGCAAATTTATTTAAGATTTTGTCACCCAAGTAGTTGTTTTGTAAGTTTTATTGAGAATAATCAATAGTTGGGATAAAGTTTAATCAATACATACCCTGTGAGATATTACCACAACTCGGTCTCATACTTTTTTTTTTTTTTTTTTATGAGACACAGGGTATTGCTCTGTCACCCGGTCTGGACTGCAGCAGCAGGAACACGACTCATTGCAGCCTTTGCCTCCTGGGCTCAAGCGATCCTCCCAACTCAGCCTCTGAAGGAGCTGGGACTATAGGTGTATGCCACCCTAATTTTTGTATTTGCTTGTAGAGACAGTGTTTTGTCATGTTGCCCAGGCTGGTATTGAACTCCTGAGCTCAAATGATCCTCTCGCCTCGACCTTCCAAAGTGCTAGAATTACAGGTGTGAGCCACTGCGCCTGACCTTGGACTCACCTTTAGCTTAACAAAAAGTCACACACCTGAAGTATAGCTTAGATTCACTTTACAAATTATGATTCTCTTTGTTAACATTGGGAATGCAATTTAATACACAAGCCATGCATTGAGAAAATAATCTTTCTAAAAAAAGAAGGTATAATTTCTCACATAAAGTGAGTATTGTGCTTATGTGCTTAATAAGATGGACAGCACACATGGCACATGGATATTTGCGGATGCTTTTTAACCTCCTGAATCAAAACTTCCATCCAATGAAGCAAAATTAAGCTAAACCTCTGTACATGCAATTATAATGTTTCTTCCTGGTATTTATGACTCTAAGTAAGTGAGATATCAGAAATTGCATTAATCCTGAGTTCTAGAAATGCTACAAAACCTTATTAGAATTTTTTATTCAGAACCAGCCTGACCAACATGGCCAAACTCTGTCTCTACTAAAAATCCAAAAATTAGCCAAGCATGGTGGCACATGCCTGTAGTCCCAGATACTCGGGAGACTGAGGCAGGAGAATCCCTTGAACTCTGGAGGAGGTGGTTGCAGTGAGCCAGGATCACGCCACTGCACTCCAGGCTGGGCAAGAAGAGTATAACTTCATCTCAAAAACAAAAAACAAATTTTGTTTTTTTGTAAAATTCGCATGAAATACATAAGCTATTTGGATGTTATTCCCCTGTTAGTAGATCTATAGAGTATCACTAAGCTAGGGCTAAGGTACTTTTCCTAATTATGCACACCTTCCCAGAACACAGGTTCCTGTCCTGGGACTAAGCCTGGTTTGGTCATGAGATGGTGACATTAGGCTGTTAGATAAATTTTAGCTAAAAACTGAAGATTTTTAGAGGTCTTCTATATCTTTAATGAAACATGAAAAAGTGACCACATTCTTGTCCAGTGTCAACTATTAATTAATTATTTAATTATTTTAGACTTCAGGTTGAATCTAAGGGGGGAAAAAAGCAACTTTGTGGTGTGTCAAGTTAACACTTTGGAACAATCAACAAGCAGATGTGTCCAAAAAGTTACTATAATGGAGGAAATGTTCAAATAGATCCAAAATTTACTCTAATATAATAACTGACACAACATCATAACACCCTTATCATTGTATATTCACTTTAACCTGTGTGAAATAAGCATCAGAATTGTACTTATACCAAATGGTACTCCAGATGTTGTATGACTAGAGCCGGGGAAAATGGCGGAGAGGAGGCAGGACTAACTTGCAGCTCCCACACGGACCAACAGAGCAGCGTGTGGAGACCCACATTGTGAACTTTTGCTCCAAGGACTACAACAGGAACATACCAGGAAAGCCAAGAGAATCCACAGACCCTTTGAAAGAGGTGGACTGCAGCTGCAGGCTCCGTGGGATAGCTGAGGAATTGTGAGTTGGCTTGCTTTCTCAGCTGGGAGGTTTGTAGCCTGGGGCAAGTTCTTAGCTGTTACCAGCTTCCTGGAAATAAACTTGGTGCTGTTGGGTGGGACATGAGGGGAGTGAGACCAGCTGTTTGGGCTGTGGGCTGCATGGGAACAAGGTAAGGCCTGGGCCTGCGGGCTTTTCCCCACTTCCCTGGTGACCTATGTGATGCAGCAGAGAAAGCCATAATCCCCCTGGGAATATAACTCCATTGGCCTGGGAACCACACCCCCATCCTCCACAGCAGCCACAGCAAGACCTGCCAAGAGTCTGAGCTCAGAAAAGCCTAACAGTGCCCCCTCTGATGGTCTTTCTGTACCTACCCTGGTAGCCCAGGACAAAGTACATGATCTCCTGGGAGCTGTATGGCTCTGTTGACTGCCTGATCTTCCCTATACCACAGCAACTGATGTGCTCTTGAAAGCACCACCTCCTGGCTGGAGGCCAACCAACACAAAACCAGCACACTTAACAAAAATACAACCAAGGACCCTCACAGAGTCCACTTCACTCCCCTGCTACCTATAATGGAGTAGGTGCTGGTATCCACAGCTGAGAGACCTGAAGATGGGTTACATGACAGGACTTTTTGAAGACACTCCCCAGTATCAGCCCAGAGCCTGGTAGCTCCACTGGGTGGCTACAGCTAGAGGAGAAATAACAATAATTGAAGTTTGACTCTCGGGCAGCCCCATCCCTAGAGGAAAGGGAAGAACACCACATCAAGGAAACATCCTGTGGGAGAAAAGAATCTGAACAGCGCCCTGAGTCACACATCTTCCCTCTGACATAGTCTACCCAAATGAGAAGAGACCAGAAAAATAATTCTGATAACATGGCAAAATAAGGTTCTTTAACACCCCAAAAAGATCACACTAGATTATCAGCAATGAATCCAAACCAAGACTAAATCTCTGAATTGCCAGAAAAAGATTTCAGAAGATTGATTATTAAGGCAATCAAGGAAGCACTAGAGAAAGGTGAAGTTCAACTTAAAGAAATCCAAAAAAATGATACAGGATATGAATGGAAAAATCTCCAGTGAAATAGATGGCATAAATAAAAAAAAAATCACAATTTATGGAAATCAAGGACATACTTAGAGAAATGCAAAATGCACTGGAAAGTCTCAGCAATAAAATTGAACAAATAGAAGAAAAAACTTTAGAACTTGAAGACAAGGCTTTCAAATTAACCCAATCCAACTAAGAAAAAGAAAAAATAAAATAAAAAATGAGCAAAGCCTCCAAGAAGTTTGGAATTATATTAAATGAACAAACCTAAAAATAATTGGTGCTCCCAAGGAAGAAGAGAAATATAAAAGTTTGGAAAACACATTTGAGGGAATAATTGCAGAAAACTTCCCCAGCTTTCTTAGAGATCTAGATATTCAAATACAAGAAGCTCAAAGAACACCTGGGAAATTAATCACAAAAAGATAATCTCCTAGGCACATAGTCATCAGGTTGTCTAATGTCAAGATGAAGGAAAGAATCTTAAGAAATGTGTGGAAAAACAAACAAACAAAAACACCAAGTAATCTATAAAGGAAAACATATCAGATTAACAGATTTCTCAGGAGAAATCCTACAAGCTAGAAGAAATTGAGGTCCTATCATTAACCTGCTTGAACAAAACACTTCTCGATCAAGAATCTTTTATCCAGCAAAACTAAGTTTCATAAATGAAGGGAAAATAGTCTTTTTCAGACAAACAAATGCTGAGAGAATTCACCACTACCAAGCCAGCACTACAAGAACTGCTAAAAGGAGATCTAAATATTGAAACAAATTCTCAAAATACAACAAAATAGAATCTCCTTAAAGCATAAATTTCAAATGACCTCTAAAACAATAACACAATGAAATAAACCAAAGTATTCAGGCAAAAGATCGTATAATGAATATAATAGTACCTTACATCTCAATACTAACATTGAACATAAATGGCCGAAATGCTGCACTTAAAAGATACAGAATGGCAGAATGAATAAAAACTCACCAACCAAGTATCTGCTGTCTTCAAGAGACTCACCTGACACAGGACTAATATACTTAAAACAAAGAAGTGGAAACAGATATTTCATGCAAATGGACACCAAAGGCAAGCAGGAGTAGCTATTCTTATATCAGACAAGATGAACTTTAAAGCAACAGCAGTTAAAAAAAGACAGAGGGACTTTATGTAATGATAAAAGAACTAGTCCAACAGAAAAAAAAATCACAATTCTAAATATATATGCACCTAACACTGCAGATCCCAAATTTATTAAATATAAAACAGTTACTACTAAACCAAAGAAATGAGATAGACAGCAACACAGTAATAGTGGGGAACTTCAATACTCCACTGACAACACTAGACAGATCACGAAGACAGAAAGTCAACAAAGAAACAATAGACTTAAACTATCCCAGAACAAATGGACTTAACAGATCTTTAAAGAACATTCTACCCAACAACTGCAGAATATTCATTCTATTCATCAGCACACGGGACATTCTCCAAGATAGACAATATGTTAGGCCACAATACAATTCTCAAAAAATTTAAGAAAATCAAAATTATATCAAGTACTCTCTCAAACCACATTGGAATAAAATTGAAAATCAACTCTAAAATGAACCCTCAAAACCATGCAAATACATGGAAATTAAATAACCTGCTTCTGAATGATCATTGAGACAGCAATGAAATCAAAATAGAAATTAAAAAATTTTTTGAACTGAATGACAATAGTGACATGACCTATCAAAACCTCTGGGATACAGCAAAAGTGGTGCCAAATGGAAAGTTCATAGCATTAAATGCCTACATCAAAAAGTCTGAAAGGGTACAAATAGACAATCTAAGGTAACATGTCAAGGAAGTAGAGAAACAAGAACAAACCACATCCAAACACAGCAGAAGAAAATAAATAAGAAAATCAGAGCGGAACTAAATGAAATTGAAACAGAAAACATAAAATACAATAGATAAATGAAACAAAAAGCTAATTCTTTAAAAAGATAAATAAAAATGATAGACCATTAGTGAGATTAACTAAAAAGAGAAGCAAGAAGATCCAAAAAAGCTCAATTAGAAATAAAACAGGAGATAGTAGAACTGATACCACAGACATACAAAAGAGCATTCTAGGCTATTATGAACAATTTTATGCACATAAAATAGAAAACCAAGAGTAGATGGATAAATTCCTGGAAATATACAACCCTCCTAGATTAAGCAAGGAAAAATATATAAACTCTGAACAGACCAATAACAAGCAGTGAGACTGACATGGTCATTAAAAAGTTGCCAACAACAAAAAAAAGTCCAGGACCAGACAGATTCATGGCTGAATTATATCAGACATTCAAGTAAAAATTGGTACCAATCCTATTGACACTATTCCACAAGACAGAGAAGGAGAGAATCCTCCCTAAGTGATTCTGTGAAGCCAGTATCATTCTAATACTAAAACTAAACGGGGACATAACAAAAAAAGAATATTACAGACCAACACAAAGACCTGGATGAACATATATGCATCAGACCCTTATGAATACGATCTAGGAGGGTTGTATATTTCCAGGAATGTATCTATCTCCTCTTGGTTTTCTAGTTTACTATGAACAAAGTTGTTCACAGTAGCCTAGAATTCTCTTTCGTATGTCTGTGGTATCAGTTGTAATATCTCCTGTTGCATTTCTATTTGAGCTTGTTTGGATCTTCTTGCTTCTCTTTTTGGTTAATCTCACTAACGTTCTATCATTTTTATTTATCTTTTTAAAGAACTAGCTTTTTGTTTCATTTATCTATTGTATTGTGTGTTTTTTGTTTCAATTTAATTTAGTTCTGCACAGATCTTTGTTATTTCTTTTCTTTGGCTGTGTTACAGACCCTGATGAACATATATGAAAAAATCTTCAAGAAAATACTGTCTAACAGAATTCGACAGCATATCAAAAAGATAATCCATCATGATCGAGTAGATTTCGTACCAGGGATGCAGGTATGGTTTAACATCCACAAGTCAATAAATGTGGTATACCACATAAACAGAATTAAAAACAAAAATCACATGATTATCTCAATAGATGTAGTAAAAGCATTTGGACAAAATCCAGCATCCCTTTATGATTAAAGAAGGTACATACCTTAAGGTAATAAAAGCCATCTATGACAAACCCACAGCCAACAGGGTAAAGTTAAAAGCATTCCCCCTGAGAACTGGAACAAGACAAGAATGTTTACTCTTACCACTTCTCTTCAAGTACTAGAAGTCCTAGCCAGAGCAGTCAAACGAGAGAAAGAAATAAAGGACATCCAACTGGTAATGATGAAGTCAGATTGTTGCTGTTTGGTGATGACGTGATCCTATACCTAGAAAATCCTAAAGACTCATGCAAAAAGCTCCTAGAACTGGTAAATGAATTAAGAAAAGTTTCAGGATACAAAAATAATGTGCACAAATCAGTAGCTCTGCTATACACTAATAGTGACCAAGCTGAAAATCAAAGCAGGAACTCAACCCCTTTATAATAGCTGCAAAAAAAAAAAAAAAAAAAATGCTCAGGAATATATTTAACCAAGAAGGAGAAAAACCTCTACAAGGAAAACTACAAAACACTGCTGAAATACATCATAGACAACATAAACAAATGGAAACATATCCCATGCTCACAGATGGAGTCAATCAATATTGTAAAACTGGCCATACTGCCAAAAGCAATCTACAAATTCAATGCAATTCTTAACAAAATACCACCATCATTCTTCACAAAACTAGAAAAAAATCCTAAAATTCATATGGAACCAAAAGAGAGCCTGCATAGCCAAAGCAAGACTAAGCGAAAAGAACAATTCCGGAGGCATCACATTACCAGACTTCAAATTACAAGGCCATAGTCACCAAAACAGCATGGTACTGGTATAAAAAATAGGCACATAGACCAACGGAACAAAATAGAGAACCCAGAAATAAAGCCAAATACAGCCAACTGATCTTTGACAAAGCAAACAGAAATGTAAAGCGGGAAAAAGATACCCAATTCAACAAATTGTGCTGGGATAACTGGCAAGCCACAGGTAGAAGAATGAAACTGGATCTTCATTTCTTACCTTTATACAAAACTCACCTCAAGATGGATCAAAGACTTAAATCTAAAACCTGAAACCATAAAATTTCTAGAAGAAAACATTGGAAAAATCCTTCTAGAAATTGGTTTAGACAAAGACTTCATGACCAAGAATCAAAAAGCAAACACAACAAAAACAAAGATAAATAGATGGAACTTAATTAAAGTAAAAAGATTCTGCACAGTAAAAGAAATAATCAGTAGAGTAAACAGACAACCCACCGAGTAGGTGAAAATCTTCACAATCTATACATCTGATAAAGGACTAATTTCCAGAATCTACAAGGAGCTTAAACAAATCAGCAAGAAAAAAAAAAAAAATCCCATCAAAAAGTGGGCTAAGGACAGGCATAGACAATTCTCAAAAGAAGAGATTCCAAATGGCCAATAAACATACGAAAAAAATGCAGCATCACAAATTATCAGAGAAATGCAAATCGAAATCACAATGTGATACCACCTCACTCCTGCAAGAATGGCCATAATCAAAAAATCAGTAAATAA
This sequence comes from Symphalangus syndactylus, assembly GCF_028878055.3. Taxonomy (NCBI): domain Eukaryota; kingdom Metazoa; phylum Chordata; class Mammalia; order Primates; family Hylobatidae; genus Symphalangus; species Symphalangus syndactylus. The sequence goes on along the minus strand of NC_072438.2, from coordinate 83,560,949 downwards.
TAGATGTTGGCATGGATGTGGTGAAAAGGGAACACTTTTACATTGTTGGTGGGAGTGCAAACTAGTACAACCACTATGGAAAACAGTGTGGAGATTCCTTATAGAACTAAAAGTACATCTACCGTTTGAAACAGCAATCCCACTCCTGGGTATCTACCCACAGGAAAAGAAGGCGTTATACAAAAAAGATACCTGCGAAGGTATGTTTATAGCAGCACGATTCATAATTGCAAAAATATGGAACCAGCCCAAATGCCCACCCATCAACGTAGGGATAAAGAAAATATGGTATACTTATACTATGGAATATTAGTCAGCCATAAAAATGAATGAAATAATGGCATTTGCAGCAGCCTGGATAGAATTGGAAACTATTATTCTAAGTTCAATAACTCAGGAATGGAAAACCAAACATCCTATTTTCTCACTCATAAGTGGGAGCTAAGCTATGAGGATGCAAAGGCACAAGAATGATACAATGGACTTTGGGCACCTGGGGGAAAGGGTGTGAGGGTGAGGGGTAAATACTACACATTGGGTTCAGTGTATACTTCTCAGGGGATGGGTGCACCAACATATTAAAAATCACCACTAAATAATATATTCATGTAACCAAACATCACCTGTTCCCCAAAAACCTATCGAATTTTTTTTTAAATAGCCCAAAACAGAAAACAAGTAGTTGTATGACTAAATGTGTTATAATTAAGTTTGCCCTGCGGAAAAAAATCATATTATATCAGATAATACCTTTAGCTATATGCTTTTGGACCATTCAGCCTTCGAAGTCTAAAGATATGTTCATCTATGAAAGAATAGAGTTATCTTAGTCATCTTTATGTCCACTTGAGTTCTCAAGCATCATGTGTTTACGGCATTGAACAATAAAACCATTAATCAATCTCAGTGTTCTAATATCAGCAATATGTAATGTGATACAATTTCAAAACACAGGTTATAGACAAAGACTTCTGATTTTAAGCAACAATTTGCTTTCTGTCTGTCTCTAATGGATTTGCATTAAATGTCCATAATGGACTGTTTCCTTTGGATCAGAACACAATGGCTGAGTTTTGTTGATGATACATTGAGGATTGCCATGGAGAGAACATTGAAATAATTTTATATTATCAATAAGGTAAACTTTTATAACTAAATTTGGTCTATGAAAAAAAGTTATTGTATATTAGATACCTTTAACATGAACATATTTTAAAACATATTTACTGGTTATTTTTCATCTTTGTTTTCAAAAGTTTAAATCCTGCATTCGAACTCTTAATAATTTCTTTTCACTTTCCCTCTTGAACGTTGCCAAAAGACCTTATCATTATTTTAAAATCTCTCTCTTTTTTTGCTGTTATAACATCCAAAATAATTTGGTATTTCTAACCCAACTTATCATCAATTATGTGAAAATTTCAAAAGTACAGAAGAAAACAAACAAAAAACAAAAAGAAGGGAATGCTTCCAGTATATTCACTGTACCATTATTTACCAATAAATTCACCTCATCAAGGTCACAATAAATCTCTGAATAGGCTGAGAAAATACTTTTAATACTTTGCATCCATTTCTTTAAAAGTATCCCTTATGTTCCAAAAATGTTTTTAAATCTGGCTAAGTTTCCAATATGATCACAATACATTTGGGCTATAGTTGATTTTATAGGTAGTGTCATCATAAGCATTTGAAGCGGTTATGCAAAATATTTAATTATTTATTGCTTTAAAGTTATTATTCAAAGAAAACATTCACATCCTCAAAAAGAAGTAAACGCATAGATAAATTCAGGTTATAAATCAAGATGCAAAAGAAGGAAAGATGGGGCATATACTCATTCATATAAATTCCGCTGCTAAAGCTTTTCATCATGTAAGAAATGTTGATTCAGGGACTCCAACTTTTTTTTTACACTAAATCAAGTAATGTACATCTTTAACTACAATATGGAGAAACTATAAAATTAAGAGCAAGTTTATTACTAAGATGCTAAAGTTAAAAAAAGACTTGCCAGTTAGCATCCCCTTTTTCAATGTGTGGAGTAAACCCATAAAAGGGAAGGCCCCAGGTAATAGCATTTGATTAATGGCTCTCTGAGCATTTATAACATACATTTGTTTCTAATTTTTGATATTTGATTTTTGTAAATGTAGTCATTTAGTTTGTTTCTATTTTTTATTAGCTATAGTATATAAGAGGGAGCATATTGGGCTACAAAAAGAAAGTTTTCAGAGTAAAGCAAAATTGGATTTGCATTAAAATGTCATGTTATCGCTCTGAAAACAGAATCAAGTTAGTTAATTTTTTGAATTTTAGTTTCTTCATCTATAGAATGGAATCAATAATACAGACAGTTTTAGAGTTGTAAAACAGTTTATGGAATGATATACAAAGTCCATGGCCAACAGACAGAAGAGAATGAATGGTAACTATTTAATAGTTGTGTGTCATAAAGCCACATTCCCAAAAGCTCTCTACCTTCTTGTTTTCAACATGGGATTGCTCATCTCTCAGTAGCTAATCTTTGAAATTCCTGAATTCTATTTGTAATTTGTGAGCAAATGGTGTAGCCTGTTTAAATGAAAGACTTCACTGCTGGTAAACAGCCAGCCTCTAATTTTATTTTTTCAAAAAGGTGATGATTGGAGAAGAAGGTGGAGCAAGATAGCAGTATAGAACCCTACAAAGATTGTCAACCCTGCAGGAACACCGAATTGAAGAACTTTCCACAAAACACCTTCATAAGGACTAAAAATCAGGTGACTGATCACAGTACTTGGTATTAACATTATATTAATGAATGGGGCACTGAAGAGCACAGGAAAGACAGCCTTGAATGGCTTACACAACCCCTCCCTCATTCCCTGGTAGTGGCAGCAGAACACAAAGAGACAATCTATGCACTTTGCGGAGGGAGAATACGATGATTATGAGACTTTGCATTGGAACTCAGTACTTCCCTGTTAGAGCAGAAAGCCCAAAGGGACAGAACGCAGCCTGCACCTATGGAGTGAGAATTTAGACCAGCACAAGCTAGAGAGAAATAATCCAACTCAGTGGTCGAAACCTGAGTTCTGGCTAGCCCCACCACTGTGAGCTAAAGCACTCTGGGGTCCTAAATGAACTTGAAAGGCAGTCTGGGCCAGAAGGACTGCAATTCCTGAGTAAGCCTTGGTGATGTGCTGGGCTTGGAGCCAGTGGACCTGGAGTGCAGGCGACATAGTGAGAAGCCAGCTAGAGTGGTCAAGGGAGTGCTTCTGCCACCCCTCCCCCAACCCCAGGCAGTGCAGCTTGCAGTTCTGGGAGAGATCCCTTCCTTCCACTTGAGTAGAAGTGAGGAAGGAGTAAAAAGTACTTCATCTTGCAACTTGGATACAAGTTCAGCCACAGTAGAATAGGGCAGCAGACAGAATCCCAAGGCCCTAGCTCTCAGACAACATTTCTAGACACACCTGGGCCAGAAGGGAACCTGCTTCCTTGAAGGGAAGAACCCAGTCCTGGTGGAATTCATGACCTCCTTACTAAAGATCCTTTGGACCTTGAGTAAGCATCAACTGTAGCCAGACATTACTCACCGTGGGCTTTTGATGAGAATGAGACTCAGGTGTAACCCAGGGTATTCCCAGATATAGTGGCTATGGGGAGAGACTCTTCCTGCTCAAGGACGGGAAAGGGAAGTATAAAGGGGAGTTTGTCTTGCAGCTTGGATACCAGCTTGACCACAGAGGGGTGGAGCATCAAGCAGGCTCCTGGGGTCCCTGATTCCAGGCGTTGGCTCAAAGGAGAGCAGTTCTAAACCTGCCCTGGGCTAGAGTGGAGCTAAGTGCCCTGAAGGGAGAGATTCAGTCAAGGCAGTGTTCAGCACAAGCTGACGGAAGAGCCCATGGGCCTTGAGTGAAGATGGGTGGTATCCAGTCAGTACATACCACAGGGGGAGAAACTCCTTCTGCTTGAGGAAAGAAGAGGGAAGAGTGGGAAGAACTTTATCTTGTGGCTGGGGTGTCAGCGAGCCACAGTAGAATAGAGCACCAAGTAGATTCCTAAAGTTCTCAGATCCAGGCTGTGGCTCCTGGACAGCATTTCTAGACCTGCCCTGGGCTGTGGAACATGAGAGCTAACATCTTTGAAGGGAAGGACACAATCCTGGCTGGATTCACTACTTGCTAACTGAAGAGCCCTGGGCCTTAAGGGAATATCAGCAGTCGCCAGGCATTAGTAATCAGCAGTCTTGGGTGAGTGTGGGCGGCAAGCCACCCAGGCGCCGAGGCAAGAGACCGAGGACACAAGCTGTTCCAGTATAATAAAATATAAAACAAGAATAGTCATACCAGACATAGATCTTAGATATGATTATATATGAATATCATTAATCATTAGTTGGTAGTAATTACTCTTTATCCTAATATTATAATAATCCCTGCTCTATAATCATAACCTAGGAAAAACCAGGCCATAGAGAGATAGGAGCTGAGGGGACATAGTGAGGTGTGACCAGAAGACAGGAGTGCGAGCCTTCTGTTATGCCTGGACAGGGCCACCAGAGGGCTCCTTGGTCTAGCGGTGACGCCAGCATCTGGGAAGATGCCCGTTACCAGGCGGACTGTGGTCTAGCGGTAGCAAAAGGTGTCAAGCAAAAACACCCGCTACTTAGCAGACCGGGAAAGGGAGTCTCCTTTTCCCCGGGGGAGTTTAGAGAAGACTCTGCTCCTCTACCTCTTGTGGAGGGCCTGACACCAGTCAGGCTTTCCCGCAGTTATCCGGAGGCCTAACTGTCTCCCTGTGATGCTGTGCTTCAGCGGTCACGCTCCTAGTCCACCTTCATGTTCCATCCTGTACACCTGGCTCTGCTTTCTAGATAGCAGTAGTAAATTAGTGAAAGTACTAAAAGTCTCTGATATGTAGAAATAATGGCGTACGCTGTCTTTCTCTTTGTCTCCTCTCTCTCTCTGCCTCGGCTGCCAGGCAGGGAAGGGCCCCGTGTCCAGTGGACACGTGACCCACGTGACCTTACCTATCATTGGAGAAGACTCACATTCTTTACCCTGCCCCTTTTGCTTTGTATACAATAAATAACAGCGAAGCCAGACATTCAGGGCCACTACCGGTCTCCGCACATTGGTGGTAGTGGTTCCCCGGGCCCAGCTGCCTTTTCTTTGATCTCTTTGTCTTGTGTCTTTATTTCTGCACTCTCTCGTCGCTGCACACAGGGAGAGACCCACCGACCCTGTGGGGCTGGTCCCTACAGGTGAGATCCAGTGATATGCTCATTTCAGTTCTGACCCAGTGCAGTCTTGGTCCTGTTAAGTGATGCTTATGTCACTCTTCTGCTGAGCTCCAGGCAGATCAACATGGACAGAGAAACTCCATTTGTTTAGGGGAATGTAAGGGAAGAGAACAAGAGTCTTTGCCTAGTAATCCAGGGAATTATCTTAGATTTTACCCAAGACCACTACAGCAGTAACTCCACAAGTCTTCAGAGTCACAACAGTACTGGGCTTGGGGTACCCCCTAAGGCAGATACAGCTGCAGTGACCAAAGACTTAGATCACAACACCCAATTATCCCCTTGGAGTACTTGGAAGAGTCCCCAAGAATGACAGGCACAAATAAGCCCAGTCTGCAATAACTACAATAAATGACTCTTCAATGGTGCTGGGAAAACTGCATATCCGTATACAGATAATTGAAATCAGATCCCTATCTCTAGCTATATACAAAAATCAATTCAAAATGTATTAAAAGTTAAGTCTATGAACTCACACTGTGAAACTCTGAAGAGAGTACATTGGGAAAACTCTCCGGGACATTCATCTGAACAAAGATTTCTGGAGTAATATGCTGCAAGCACAGTCAACCAAATAAAAAATAGATAAATGGGATCACATCAAATTAAAAAGCTTCTGCACACAAAGAAAACAATCAACAATGGAAAGTGACAACCCACAAAATGAAAGAAAATATTTTCAAATTACCCATTTGACCAGGGATTAATAACTGGAATATATAAGGAGCTCAAACAAGTCTATAGAAAAAAAATATAATAATCTGAGTTAAAAATGGGCAAAATATCTGAATAGACATTTCTCAAAAGAAGACATACAAATAGCAAACAGACATATAAAACGGTGCTCAACATCACTGATCATCAGAGAAATGCCAATCAAAACTACAATGAGAAATTATCTCACCCCAGTTAAAATGGCTTATATCAAAATTATAGGCAATAACAACTGATGGCAAAGGATGTGGAGAAAATAGAACCCTCATATCCTGTTGGTGGGAATGTAAATTAGTACAACCACTATGGAGAACAGTGTGACAGTTTCTTAAAAGCTAAACATAGAGCTACCTATGATCCAGCAACCCTGCTGCTATGTATATATGAAAAAGAAAATGTATTAGTCGTTTTTATGCTGCTGATAAAGATATACTTGAAACTGGGTAATTTATAAAGAAAAAGAGGTTTAATGGATTCACAGTTCCACGTGGCTGGGGAGGCCTCACAATCATGGTGGAAGGCAAAAGGCACGTCTTGCATGGAGGCAGACAAGAGAGAATGAGAGCCAAGCGAAAGGTGAAACCCCTTCCTTATAAAACCATCATATCTTGTGAGACTTATTCACTACCATGAGAACACTATGGGGGAAACCGCCCCCACGATTCAATTATCTCCCACCAGGTCCCTACCACAACATGTGGGAATTATGGGAGCTACAATTCAAGATGAGATTTGGGTGGGGACACAGCCAAACCATATCAGAAAGGAAATCAGTACACTGAAGAGATATCTGCACTCCCATATTCACTGCAGCACTAATCACAACAGCCAAGATTTGAAAGCAACCTAAGTGTCCATCAATAGATGAATGGATAAAGAAAATGTGGTACACATGCACAATACAGTAATTCCGCCATAAAATAGAATAAGATTCTATCGTTTGCAACATAGATAGAACTGCAGGACATTATGTTAAGTGAAATAAGCCAGGCGCAGAAAGACAAACGTCACATGTTCTTACTCATATGTGGGGGCTAAAAATTAGAACAACTGAACCCAAGGAGATAGGGGGTAGAATAATAGTTGTCAGAGGCTAGGAAGGGTAGTGGTGGTGGGGCGGGTAATTGGGGATGATTACTGGGTAAAAAATATAGTTAGAAGGAACAACAGCTAGTATTTGATAGCCTGACATGGTGATTACATTCAACAATAATTTATTTTACATTATATATATACTTTATATTGCTGCAAATTACACATCTTATTTAGAGTTGAAAGAGACAAAACCGAGACATTATATTCTCTATGAAATCTGAAGAGTCTTACTAATAATTTATAAAAGGACAATGGTAAAATACAAAGACTGAAGTACAAAAGTACAATAGTAAAATACAAAAGACCAAAGTCAGGAAGCTTTTCACAAATGCTTGCAAAGCTCAAACTCCCTTTCATTACCAATTCTACAAACTTGGAGTTAATTGCATTTCAGGGCACATTGCAAAGTACATATTTTCAATGTGCTTTTCCTTAATTAGTACAAACATTTGGTCCCTGAGAAAGGTGGAAGTATAGGCTTGCTTTTGTTTTTGTTAATGTTTTCTGTTTTTTTATTCACTATTTGCACCCAGAGGCCCACGTGAATGACACATTTTTATTAAAATCAAGAATAAATATTATGTAAATTATGCCCCCAAACAGCAGCTATGGAGTCTAATTATTTTAAGGCAGCTTTAGCAGGATTCATTTTAGTTCTCTAACCAAAACAAAGCAGAAAGAATATTTCATATGCTAATAGATTTATGCTTCCCTTCTTAGCATTTGGAAACTATGTACCGATCATCTTTGCATCCCAACAACCCGGAGAGTGCATGTTTCATATGAGTCTTCATTTAAGTGCTCCCAATGATATAGGACAATTACTGAGACAATTAGTGACATATTTTAATTGATTGAAAGTACACATTGAAACATTCACATGACTATTCATGTATATGATTTGTATATATAGACACCTATCTCTGAAATATCTTTTCAAAATTTCTTCCCGTGAATACAATTAGTACTCCAGTTTTACCAATTTGCCAGTCAGTTTGTTTTACTCTATGTCAGGTTTTCTCAACATTAGCACTATTGACTTGGGGCCAGATAATTTCTGTGGGAGTTGTCCTGTGAGTTTGAGAATGTTTAGCACCGTCCATGACTTCCACCCCTAGATGCCAGTAACACCCTACCTGCTGCAAGCTGAATGCTTTTATCCCCCTCCCCCAAATTCATATAGTAAACCATGATCCACAATGTAATGGCATGTGGAGGTACAAACTTCTGGAGGTGATTATGAGGTCATGAAAATGGAACTGTCATGAATGGGATTACTGCCCTTAAAAGAAGAGCTTGGAGCTAGCTACCTTTTTCCAAGATGTGAGAATACGAGACGTTGGCAGTCTGCAATCCAGAAGAGGGCACTTACCACAACCCGACAATTCTGGCAACCTAATCTCAGACTCTCAGACTCAAGAACCGTGATAAATAAATTGCAGTTTTTTATAAGCCACCAAGACTATGATAATTCTTCTTAGCAGCCAAACTGACTAAGGGAGAAAATTGGTGGGACATTCATTATGTGATGTGTGCTCTCATAAAAAGAAATGGAAGAGTTTGCTTTCTTTCTTTCTGCTCTTCACTATGTGAAAATATAGGGAGAAGAGGGCTTTCTGCAAACCAGGAAGCAGACATTCACCAGATACCAGATAGGCTGGCCCTTTGATCTTGGACTTCCCAGCCTCTAGAACTGTGAGAAATAAATGTTTTTTGTTTATACCACACAGTCGAAGGTAATTTGTTGTAGCAGCATAAAGTGACCAAGACACTATCCCAAGACGTAATAACTAGATGTGTCTCCAGACATTTTCAACTGTCCCTTAGTAGGGGGGTGGATTTTGCCCCCATGTGGGAATCACAGTCCTATGTGGGAAGGGATGTTTTCATATATGTTGGAACATACAGAATAATGCTAAAACATGTTTGTCCTTGACCTCAATTTCTCGCCCTTGGCCTAAATTTCACCACATATATTTTACCTTTCACTTGATTTTAAATTTTGTTATTGTTTATTTTGAAATGCAGATTTTCTTGTCATTGTTTTGGTTATAATTATCAAAGTTCCTCTCATTTCTCTCCCTATTGGCATTGCTGCCAGGATTAATTTCAAAGACCTTACCATTGCAGAAAGCCTCTTCATGATCTGTATCTAATCTATCTCTCCAATCTCATTACTTGCTATTCCCACAGGTAACCCAAGCTCCTCATGTACAACAAACTACAATTCTTTCCTTCATTCTTCATTTCTCTAATTTCTAATTGGATTATGAGCCTCAATTCAATTTTCCTCAGCTCATTGCCTCCAGAAAGTTTTGGAATACATTCTCCATGCACACCTCCCTCAGACCATTATTACCCTAAACACAGTGTGATGGTTAATTGTACACGTCAACTTGGATGGGCCACAGGGCCCAGGTATTTCATTTTCTTTCTGTGGAGAATTATGCATGATACACAATGCATATTTTTTTCCAAGTCTATTTCTTCCCTGGAGTTCAAGATGTTGTGTGTGTGTGTCTGTGTGTGTGTGCACATGTATAATTCTTTATCGTGAGGACTACTATAATATTGCACATTACAAGTGATTAAAACATAGTCTAAGAGTGATTGCTATAGTCACCCTACTGATCCATCAAACACTAGGTTCTACTTCTTCCATCTAAATGTATATATTGGTACCCACTGGATTGTACATTTTAAAACGGCTAGAAGATAACGATTTGAATGTTCTCAGTGAAAAGAAATGATACATATTTAAGGTGATGAATTTCACAACTACCCTGATTTGATTATATGAATGTGTCAAATTATCACATGTATCCTGCCACATGTACAACTTTTTGTATTAATAAAAAATAAATTAAACAAATGGTTGTACTTCCTATTTTTTAAATAAAGAATTACAGAAATTATCATTAGTAACAACTTTAATTTAAAAAAATATTGTCAATGTTTATTTAATATTTTCACAGCAAATTTATATCATGATCTATCTCTAGTCCCAAAAGATATTGGGTGCTTTTGGTAAAGAAAGCCTCATTTGTACAGATCTTTTATGGTGCTACATTTTTTTTAAAACCTGAACAAATTATACTTACTGTTTGGGGTCAAAAGTATAATTAAAAACATGGCATTCTATGGAATGTTGAAGCAAAATGGGCTTTCCTTTGGTTGAGCAATGAAACATGTTAACTCTGATTTCTATTCCTTAGTTAGAGATTGATTTCTGTAACTTGGTTTATGCATATTATTTTGCATAGTTTACCGATCCTCTTTCTTCAAGTATTATCTAGGTCTTGCTGTTAGTGTGACAGGATACAGTTTCTGCATTTGCAGATGGAGTAGAATTGTTGAATATCTACATTTGTGCACAGAAAATTGTTTCACTACATGCATGGGTGCTAGGGGGATTATTTTTAACTGAAACAGTCATGCTTATGAAAAAGAAAATTCAGAGCTTTTACAAATATCCCATAGACACTGAGGAGACTATTTAGTACATTAGCTTTTGTTAAGTGAATGAAAACCAAGGATTTCCGGGTAAAAATTAGAAAGATTATTAAGGATTTTAACCTTTCTAGAGACAGGATTTCCCTGTGTATAAATACAGGATATCTAAGAAGTTTTACACATGTACACAGCCTTTCTGATTTTGTTATAAATGAGGCACACAAAAAAAACTCTTTTGATAATGCAAAAAAGCTTTAATTATATCTCCAGCATGATGTACTAAAATAATACAAATATTATTTAGTGAGCACTTATTATATGCTGGGCAATGTGTTAAGTCCTTTATTTTAATCTAACTATATGCTGGGCAATGTGTTAAGTCCTTTATTTTAATCTAACTATGTGCTGGGCAATGTGTTAAGTCCTTTATTTTAATCTAACTGAATTGTATCAACATATTCATGTAGCATTATTATTCTTTGTTCACATATTTGGAATTTGAGATTCCACATGGTCGAATGACTGTAAAAGATCATTCTGCTTGTAAGTAGAACTCTATTGTTAGAGTTCCCACACTGATTTTCCTGTATTCAGAGTTTTTTGCACCCTATACTGTCTTTGACAAGTTAGCATTTATTGAGTGACTACTAGGTGCTGGCCGCTTTGCTGAGTGCTTTCCGCACATTGCTTCATACAGCCTCACAATAGCTCTGAGACATAGGCATTCTTTTTCCACTTTCACGTATAAAGAGAAAGCCACACAGCTAGGCTGACCAAAGGAACCAGAGTCAGTTAGAGATGAGTGTTATCCCCAAATTATCACGTTTTGTGCTATATCTATACTTCCTATCATTAAGGGAGCAATAGATTCTCTAGTTTGTGATTAAATAGCTCTACAACAATTTTCTCAATCAATTACGCTCACATCCATTAAGTCAAATGGAAAAATTAACGTGTGGTCAATAAGACATTCATGGAGATAGGAAAATATGTTCTTAATGTGACAAAAATCCATCTGCTAAGCTACACAGTTAAAAATCAATTAATATTATAATTTAATTATATTCATAGAAAACAACAAAGAAATAAAACATTTTAAGTGTAATTTTATTCATGTTTAATTAATGTGAGAGGCAACAAAATTCTTTATATGTCTAAACGATTGAAGCATGCCATACCTTACTAAGCTGTTAGTACTGTCAGGATCTTGCGCCAAAACTGTACCAACGACGGTCCCAATCTTGGCATTTTCGTAGACTTCCATGACGTAGGAAGGCATGGAAAATAGTGGTGGTTCATCTACATCCCCAACAATGATCTTCAGCATAGTAGCATCTTTAAAAGGACCCAAGTGAGAAAAGCGAAAATCAAGATGTGTATTTGCTCCTTCTATGTTGAGGGTATATGACTTCTTTTTCTCATAGTTCAGTGGCTGTGGGGAAAAAAATAAGATTATGACTTTCATAAAAAAATTAGTATTATGACTTTCATTACTTTTCAAATATGCGTTATTTTTTCCTTTTTAGAATAAAATAATTGAGATAGAGATAAGTCATTCTAGCTTTGTTCTAAAACAAACTATGAAGATTATTTTAATAATAACATCTAAGGCATAAATGGAACCTCAGCATTTTGTATTTAGTGCAATAATATGTATTCTGTGTTATGGACATCAACAGGAAGAATACAAACTCAGAGTCAGGAATGTGTGAGGACTACTAGGTAATGTTTTCAAGAGGAAGTGCTTTTTCAGCTAAGAACTAAACATTTGGAAAGTGTTTAGCATGATGGATATAAAAGGCTGTGTGAACCTAAGATGAACGGATGTAGTTTTAAAAGTTAAAAGCTCCCGTGGTGAGGTGAGTGAAGGTGATTCAGAGACCAGTCTTCCATTTTAAACTGGGTGAAGTATCCACTGATGCTGGCCTCCCTGTTAAAGATCTGTGAGAAACAGCAGAATAGGGAATTTTCATTTCTATTTATGCCACTGATTTTGTACAAGCCTGCTTCAATCTCAAAGTGTCCTTTTTTTGGCAAGAACAGAATGGTCATTCCCTGCGGAGAAATTGAGGCATTGTCCTTTACATTAAGGGTCAATATCGTAGTCAATTCAGGTTGCTATAACAGAATACCATATACCGGGTGGCTTAAACAACATTTATTTTTCACACTTCTGAAGGCTGGTAGGCATCCTATTTCTGGTTTACAGACAGCCTCTTACTTGCTGTATCCTCACACAACAGAGAAACCCTCTCCTCTGTCTCTTCTTATAAAGACACAAATCCCATTCATGAAGGTTTCACTCTAATTACCTAATTATGTCCCAAAGATCTCACCTCCAAATACCATCATATTACACTGGGGATTAGATTTCAACATATGAATTTTGAGGGAAGAAACATCCCTTCAGTTCATAGCAACCAAGCAAAAGCTAACTAGAAAGAGGATCCTTATCAGGATCCTGTAAACAGAATGATCGGTACTATAATACTTATAATAAGTTCCCCAATTTTTCTGAATTGACTTGGAAAATTGGCCTTCCCAGGGGTTGGAGATTACACAAGAGGCAAAATATCATTTCATTTCCAAACCATATATTAAGAATGTAGAAAACTAGGGTCACAGGGACATTGATGAGGATAAGCCACTACAATATTTTACCAGTTTCCAAAAAAATATGTATCTTTAGATCTTAAAAATTCAAATTATCAGAAGTTGATCATATATACAATACACATGCATTTATATATGACACAAACATTATGAATTTCAGATTATGTATTTTTCAAGGAGTTATTTGCTTCTGAAGTTTACGACCTATCACACTAGAAATAAATTGCCAAAATAACTAATACCTATCTTCTTTGAGGAGTTGCATACTCTTTTTTTTTTTTTGAGATGGAGTCTCTCTCTGCCGCCCAGGCTGGAGTGCAGTGGCAAGATCTCGGCTCACTGCAAGCTCCGTCTCCCAGGTTCATGCCATTCTCCTGCCTCAGCCTCCCAAGTAGCTGGAACTACAGGCACCCGCCACCATGGCCAGCTAATTTTTTGTATTTTTAGTAGAGATGGGGTTTCACCATGTTAGCCAGGATGGTCTCGATCTCCTGACCTCGTGATCCGCCCACCTAGGCCTCCCAAAGTGCTGTAATTACCAGCGTGAGCCACCGCGCCCAGCCGAGGATTTGCATACTCTTAATTGGATCCACACATTAAACTTTCTCTTGCCTTGACTCCTTCCTCCTTTACATTAATAAGTGAGAATTTGTCTATGACTAATTTATCAATAAGCTCTATCAAAATTTAAGTAACTCGTCCTAGAAATGGTACATACTTGCTGCCTATCAGCAATTGGGTGGACAAAAATGGTCCCTCTTGGCTTATGAGAGCTGGACAGTCAGAATCGTGCATCCTGCTCACGGAAATACGAATACCTGGAAGGTTTACTGTTAGTTTTAGATCAATGTCTATAATTTTTGGAGTTAGCCTGCTGCATGTGGTAGACATTATGATGTCTAAGGTTCTTCTCACTGAGTATGGGTATTTAAGACCTTAGAATTAAAAATCAGAGTTACATACTTTTCTAGGAAAGCTTAACATTTCTTTCTCACGGTAACACTGGATTTTAAAACAATCACCTCCACTTATTTATTATTTTTGGCTTTTACATCTTTTAGACTTTTCAATGACATTTGTGGAGGGACTTGGGCTACCTCCAGTCCTATCTGATATTATTATCAAGCTCTGCATCCAAGATGACACACATCTCTTGTTCCATTTCTTAGCAGGTCCCCTGGCAAGTTAGATGTCATTTGCCTCAATACTAACCTACCTACTGCTACGGTGCAGGCTGTTTCTGCAGACATATGGTTTCATGTTGATGATCATCTAATACATATTTTACTACTCCAGGGTGGGGGTAATCATTTTGAGGGACTTCTTTGCCAGAACTGACAGATGGATGGATGGAAACATGTGGAGCCATGAAAAAGAGTACATTATTTTAGGTTGGGACAGGAATTTAGAATCAGTTGAATTAACACAACTGGAAATATTTTAACAACCTCATTTATGAAGAAAAGCTGGTGAGGCTGAATTGCCGGTACAGGGAAACTGGGAGAAAATTATACTCATTTATTTGTGTCTGGATATTTCAGACTTATATATACAATAGAAATTATTTAATTCTTTGGTTTTATCCATCAAAAATGGTATTTATAGTATTAGTATTATAATGATTATTTTTCTATTACTGCAACTCTGGGAAAACTACTCAAGTACCCATCTTCCACACCTTTTAAATAGTTGCATAAATTATTAAAGTTGTCTTCTACGCTTTGTTAGTTAAAAAAAAAAATCCCAGGTGAGGTATGGTGCCTCATGCTTGTAATCCCAGCACTTTGGGAGGCCGAGGTGGGCGGATCACGGTCAGGAGGTCGAGACCATCCTGGCTAACACGGTGACACCCCGTCTTTACTAAAAATACAATAATTAGCCGGGCGTGGTGGTGCATGCCAGTAGTCCCAGCTACTTGAGAGGCTGAGGCAGGAGAATCGCTTGAACCCAGGAGGCGGAGGTTGCGGTGAGCCGAGATCATGCCACTGCACTCCAGCCTGGGTGACAGAGTGAGACAAAAAACAAAACGAAACAAAACAAAACAAAAAACAAAGCATATCATTGATGCTCATACTTAATGAGTGCTATTTTCAGTGTTGCCACATTCAATCATTTAAACTACTGGATGCCCAATTAAATTTAAATTTAGGATAAACTGTAGGGTTTTTAGTATATTAATTGTCAATTATCACAAGAAACATAGTTGTAGAAAAATTAATTGGTTATTTATTTAAAATTAGAATGTAATTAGATGTCCTGTACTTTATTTGACAATGCTAATTAGGATGCACAATGCATGCATGCATATGAATTGCAACATTCACCATGGTGATGATGGTGGTTGGTATCAAACTCACTTGGTAGGGAAGAGAGAAACTACCAGCAAGTATAACATGGGTATGTATTCGCAACTCCTGTCCTTTAAATTTTTTAAAAGTTAGCTTTTACTCATATGAAATTGTTGATATCAAAAATGTATGATGACATATACAAAAGATAATTACATATGGTTCAGTCTAGCATAATTATTTGTCTATCCCTCAACTATCTGAGCATTCCTGGAATCATCCCATTTGCAGTGTGTTTTGTTTTACTGGAATGGTGCTTAGAATTGTCCTGTGGGTGCTGAGAAATGAAGCTGCTTAATGTTGCTTAATATTTGAATTGGCTTATTATTTTCTGTTAATCCTACTATATTAGTTTCGTAGGGATGACATAACAAATTGCCACAAACAGGTTGGGTTGTAACAACAGAAATTCCCTTGAAGTTCCGAAGTCACTAAGTCAGAAATGTGGCAGAACCACACTCTCTCTGGGAACTCTAGACAATCTATTCCTCACTTTTTTCAGTTTTTGTGGCTGCCCTAGCCTGCCCCAGAAGAAAGAGACCCCTACATGATTGGACACTCAATTTATATTGTAATTCAACCACTTGCAGGATGAAACTCCAGGTTTAATGTCCAGAAATCATAACTTTGCAGTTACAGGTGATAAAGATTTCTCTCAGAGGAAACATAGAAGACTTTGGGTACTTTATGCACAACGTAGGGGCAGTGGCAAGCAGAGCTACAGACT
The DNA here is from genome assembly GCF_028878055.3 of Symphalangus syndactylus. NCBI lineage: Eukaryota > Metazoa > Chordata > Mammalia > Primates > Hylobatidae > Symphalangus > Symphalangus syndactylus. Next base: position 83,544,712 of record NC_072438.2, on the reverse strand, counting down.
CAGAGAGCAAAGTATTGAGCCGTACAAGAATCAACTCAAAATGGATTAAAGACAACGTAAGACCTAAAACGATAAATCTATTAGAAGAAGACATTGAGGGGAAACCTTCATGACATTGTTCTAGGCTGAGATTACTTCTCTATAACTCAAAAAAATAGGCAAAGTAAGCAAAAATAGACAAGTGGGAATGATCAAACTAAAGAGCTTCTTCAGAGCAAAGAAATCAAGTAATAGAGTGAAGAGATAATACATGATTTGAAGAAAATATATGAAAATCATACATAAGGGCCAATATCCAAAATAATGAAGGAATTCAAACTACTCAACAACAAAAAAATACAAATCACTCTATTCTAAAAATGGGCAAAACACTTAATAGACATTTCTCAAAAGATGACATACAACTGAGCGACATATATATGAAAAATTCCTCAATATCTCTAAACATCAGAAAAGTGCAAATTAAAACCACAGTGAAATATCATCTCATGCCTTTTACAGTGGCTATCATCAAAAACACAAACGATAACAAGTATTGGCAAGGATGTGGAGAAAAGGAAACACAGTACTGTGGTGTTGTAAATTAGTACAGCCATTTTGGAAAAAAGTACGAAGGTTCCTCAAAAAACCAAAAGTAGAATTCCCATAGGATCCAGCAATCTCCTGACTGGGTATATAGCCAACGGAATTGACATCAGTATCCCAAAGACATGGCTGCACCCTTATATTAATTGCAGCATTACTCACATTAGACAAGATACGGAAAAAAAAAAGTATTCATCAACGAATAATAGGATTTTAAAAAATTGTGGTGTAGATACACAGTGGAATACTATTTAGTCTGTTATTTAAAAAAAAAGCTCTGTCATTTGTAACAACATGTGTGAACGTAGAGAATATTGTGTTTAGTGAAATAAGCCAGACACAGACAGACAAGTACCACATGATCTTAGTTAGATATGGAATCTAAAAGTTCAACTCATTTAAGCGGAAAGTAGAATGGTGGTTACCAGAGGCTAGGAATAGAGAGGTGAGTAGGAAAAGGGGAAACATTGGTTAATGTGTACAATGTTACAGTTAGGTAGGAGGAATCAGTTCTCGTGTTCCATATACAGCACAGTGGTTATAGTTAATAATAATGCATTGTACCTTTCAAAATATCTCAAAGAGAGAATTTTAAATGTTCTCATCACAAGTAAATGAAAAATATTTGACGTAACAGATATGTACCAATCACATTGTACATCATAAATATATATAATTATTATTTGTCAATTAAATATTAAATAAAACTTATGAAAAAAAGAAACCTAATGAAATTTTCCACGCTGGGTTTTAAACGTATTTGGAACTTGTGACTTTTTTATTTCTTCCATTTTCCCCCTGTTGGAATGTCAGTGTCTATAACTGTTATCTTATGCCTCTCCTACCATTGTATTTTAGGTAAGGATAATTTGTTTTCTAATTTCACAGGTCCACAGATGAAGATTTTTGTCCTAGGATTCAAACTATCTAGAGTTTCACCCACACCTGATTAAGATAATGAGATTTAGATTGAGATGATGAGATTAGAAATGTTGACCTGATCATAAATAGATAAGGTTTTGGACTTAGAATTGATTTTGTAATAGATTGATATTTTAGGGATGTTGGGATGGGGTAAATACTACTGTACACATGGGAAGGACACGGCTTTTGTAGAGACAGGCTATAGTGGCCTAATGGCAACCCTGCAACAAATATGAATATGCAGATCATGCAATTAACTTATATAGTAAACTATAAGAGGTGATAATCCTCCACTATTTAGGTAGGTGTTAAATTTTATGACAAGGGTCCTTATAAGAGTGGCCAAGGGAGATTTGGCAGAGAAAATGTGATGAGGTCATACGACCACAGAGGCAGAGAAAGGAGCGATGTGGCCATGAGCTGAGGAACAACTGGAGCCTTCAGAAGCTGGAAGAGGCGAGGAATGGACAGGTCCTTAGAGTTTACCAAGGAGAGAGGAAGTGCAGTCCCATCCACTCCTGATTCCAGACTTCAGGCCTCCAGGACTGTGAGACAGCACACTGGTTTCTTGAGTTCCTCAGTTTATGGTCATTTGTAAGAGCATTCCTAGGAAATGAATGTAAATTTGTCTGCTTTATATAGAAACATAGTAGAAATTTTCTTTCTTTTCAGTGTGTTGAAAGCTTCAAATAGAATTGCAGTTATGTGCTCTTTCAGGTTTGATAGAATTCCTTAGTGAATTATTGGATCTGATATATTTAGGGAAAATTCCCAAGCTTCTCATTTTCTTATTTAGAAATCAGTTTATGTGTGTTTTCTGTTTCTTTGAAGTTGCTTTTAGCAACCTTCCCTCAAAATCCTTCATATTAAATTTATTTGTGTAGAATTAAGAAAATACTGTTATAATGTTTTCAAGCTGCTTATTTTCTATGTCTTTCATGTATCTTAATAAGATTAGTTTAGGTTTTTTTTTTAAACTTTCCTTCCAAAAAATCAGGTTTGAATCTATATTTTTGTTTACTATTCTTTATTCATTTTCTTCTTTTATTCTCCACTATTAGTTACATATTTAATTCATCTAATATTATTCTTTTTAGTCTATGTATTTGATATGTTTAGAATTACAAGTACACTTTCGGAAGCACTTAATTTGTATCCCATAATTTCCATCTATGTTCTTTCTTATTATAGTTTTTTCCTAGAAATTCTGCAATTTGTTGTGCCTTTCTTTTTCTGTGGTTTGAGAATTCCTAAAGTAGAAGGTTGTGGTTGTTGCAGTTAACACATTTTCAGATCAAGGTCATTATTTTTTTTCTGATGTTTTTCACTAATTTTTAGTTGTATTTGGAAAGGAGCATTTTATTTGTACTATTTTAACTTTGAGTCCTTTAATGAGATAGTCTTGAAGACTAATACATAGTCACTAAATATTCTATAGGCACTTGAATTAAATGATATAGCATCAGAATACAGAGAATGATTTATTAAATATATCAACCTCCTTATTAATTACATTATTTGATTATTCACATTTTAAAGTACTTTATCTATCATGGACTGAAATTTGTGAGCTATAACCCTCTACCATTCTGTTTATAGACATAGCTCTTTGTATATATTGTGATTTCTTCTTTGTGAATGTTGGTGAATAACATGCAACAGAGAGATTCATACTCACAGTGAATGGCTCACTTTAGGATTGTAAAGTGTTTTCTGTTCCTTCTTTTCATTATTTCAGTTTGGATCCCATCATTGTGGGCGCTGAAATCGTATCTCTTACTTCCCTTTTTACGTATGTGGATTTTTATTATAATCTTATTTTTTTTGTTTTAGATACATCTGGTTTCCTTGTGTGAAGTTCTATTTTTGTTTATATTTTTTTCTAGTGACTACCTCCATTCTTATAAATTTAGATAATATTGTGTTATCACCATACAATAAACAGCAATTAAAATAAAATAGGCTGTTTCCATCTCCTCCCATTTCACTTAAATATTTGTAACTTTTAATTTTTGTTTACTTTTGTACTCTTAGTAATGCTTATAGATCTAATATTTGACTTATTAGCTTGGACTTATATTTTTTCCTTCTTAGTTATTACTAATAAAATTTTTTTTTTAACTTACAGTCTTTTTTTCTTAGGAAAAGAGGTATTGTTTCTACAGTTTTTAAGGCATATGTTTACATTCTGATAAACTACCCTGATGCTGATGTTAATCACAGTCAGTGTTCCTGCCTGTCATTACCCATTAGTACCCATAAGTATTTCTTGGTAAGATACATTACTTCCCAAGAAAATATCTTTCATTCCACACCCCCAAGAAATATAATTTTTTATTGTTTCTAAATACAGAATTTTACATTGATCCCAATTAAAGGTGCTAACTAATATTTAGGTAGATTATTCCATGTGGTCAGAATATTTTTTTAGTTTCATTTTATTTTTAATGACACAATATACATATTTATGGGGTATGGGATAAAACGTAAACTATTGACATATGTATACAATGTGTAATAATCAAACTAAGGTAATCAGCATATTGTAATGTCCAAAGATTTTTGGCTGTAATTTCCATGCTTGAAGGACAATGTGGGTGGATATAAAACCTTTGGCTGAATTTATTTTCTTGAGTATCCAAAGTAAACACATGTTTAAAAATAATTTCCCATGCAAATATTTCACTGATCCCTTCCCATCTTTGAAAAGTTGGTTCTTTTTAATTTCTAAACTCATAACAATTAAGGCAAACTTGTATCATTTACAGTTGGTATGGGCTGACATCTTGTATTATAACAATATATCATGTCTACCCAGTTTTCCCTAAGATAAAGAATATTATCTAATTCATTTCATAGTTCATGTATCTAAAATAATTCCTAGCACATGGAATTTGATTAATAGCTCTTTCTCCATCTCAAATACAGCTGTTTTCAGAGTACAGAAAGGTGCTATTACATGGTTTAGATTTGATGGATAAAAAATTTAATATTATTTTTGAAATATAATACTTAACACCGACCTATGCCCTAAACAATTAACATATATTAATTTATTTAACCTTCACAACACCTCTGTGAGATATAATTGTTCCCATCTACAAATGAGGAAACGAAGGCATAGGAAAGTTAAGAAATTCCTTATGGACAACAGTCTGTAAGTGATACACTTGGGATTTAAACTCAGGCAGAGGAAGTGTGTAAGTGTAAGTTGTGTCCTTAAGCACTATGCTATCCTGGTGGAAATCTAAATAGCAAATAAGTAGTGTAATATAATGTTTCATTTTGATGATAAAGATAAACAAAATGTTCTGTGGAATATACTATCTTCACCACTAAAAGAGACCTGCATCATCATCTTTTCAAGTATTTATTATTAAGTTAAAAATGAACTGATAAGTTCACTAAATCTAACTACTAGAACTCTGAGTACCTTTGTAATTTCTTTAATTCACAGATGCATAAGTTAAGAAACTAAAATGCTATTGATAAAATTGTTTATCTTCTCAGCCCTTGCTAGAAGTGTGTATTCTGGCACAATTTTTTACTTCCCCAGGCAACTGGGCTTCTCTTACTTTTCTTTAGCTACTGCTCTATATCCTAATTTAACAGCTCACTGTCAATGAGTTGACACTGATTTTCATTTTAAATTTTAGTTTCCTAATTTCATCCTGTAACTCCTACTAATTACTTGTACATATCATTGCTCTTTCTAACTTGTAAAGTAGTACTTTCTCCTCTAATATTAATCCATTTCATATTACTGTAGTTAGTTATCGTTTTCCCATCAATCATTTCCCTGCCAGATTTACATATTCAGGACTTTTTAATTGTTTCTCATTAATCACTTCTATTATTCCTTAAATCACCCTATTATATTCTTCTCCGGAACTATATAACCATTATAAATACAAGGATATTGAAAATACTGTTTAGCCAAGTTGCCATGAGTCAATTATTCTTAGAGTTTAAAGAGGTTCTAAAATTCTATTCTCCTAAGTAATAAGAGAAGAGACTCTTGATGACCTCTTCTTTGTCTCATTCCTATGCTGCACCAGAATCTAGATTTTAGTTCCAAGATTGGGTAGATAGGGTCCTTATCAACATTTTCATACATAAAATTGTCATCTTAATCATTATATAAAATGGCCTAGACCAGCAATAGTGACTGATATCACTATTAATTTTTTGTTTTCTGGAGAAGTATTTAACTCATATTATGGTATTTTGTCAAAACACAGGGAAAATTGTATGAATTTAAGCAGTGTTTCTCCAGCTAGGCTCTTGTATTATAATATGCTTTGTGGCCCTTGTCAGAGGTCTGGCCTGGATGATGGACAGTCTGTGGAAACCGGAGTATATGCATAAGCTTTCTCATCATATATTTCTCTATACAGAAGAAAGCAATTCTTATTCATTGTGTATAATTCTAAGGACATTGATACAAATAAATATTACATGTTTGCTTTCTGTCATTTGAACACTGGACAAATAAATGCAAAGATCTTTCATTTCAAATAGCTTAAGTATACATTATATTATATAGAAAGTATGCTTATTATTATTTATATATAATTATACACAAGCTCATATATGTGTGTATATGTATATCTATGTGTTTTGTGCATATGTGTGCATGTGTATGTGTATCTATGACATAAATAAAATAATGAAATATATCCACACATATGCAAACTTACCAACAGCCCATGCATATATATAGCTTAACTCATCAAGATGTTTCATCAGATCATTAGTTTCCAAATACTGCACTAAACTGTATTTTAGGAATATATGTGTCAAAACAATCAATTAACTTTCAATGAAGTTTCAAACGATTTATTACTCCAGGCTCATCATTATGCCTATAGATGAACAGCATGGAAAATAATTTACCCAATACCATTTCTGTATCAAAGTCATCCAAAATAGAATAATAGATATTACTGAAGTGAAGCTTGGATTCCTCTCTCTATCGGCTGTGGCTGAAAAGAATAACTTTTCAGACTTTAGAACCTTATAAGAATATAAAACAGAAACTTAGTTGAGTTTTTTTTGATAATGAAATCCCTAAGGAATGTTCATATTTTGTAAGCAGTCCATTAGAATTAGAAATCTACTGTTTCTTATTTACAGTCTGTGATCATGTGTTTGCCTGTGTGTGATTATTCACAATGGATTGGGATGACTTATTTACTACTCTTTGTGGTTCAAAGTCTAAAAATGTTAAAATCTGTTAGTAAACAACATTCAATCCTTATTCTGTTACTAAATGCAAGTGAAAGGAATGACAATGTAATCCTCAATAAACACAATCCACTAAAAGACCAGAAATATAGTATGTAGAATAAACCTAGTATGGTTGTAGCTGAACATATTTCATGTTTTTATCTTATAATTTACTTAAACTTTAAAAAACAAATTTATAACTTTTAGTGTTTACTCTTATGACCCATCTCAAATCATGTGTTAAATAAAAGGGTTTAATAATCTTTTACCCCTGGTGGGGTATGGAAATCTTAAAAATACACAGTACATGGTTATGAAAGTGTTTTATGCCTCCTATAGGCAGGGATACACTTGTAGTACACATAGATACACACTCAGGAAAATTATCAGTACATTCACAGTAAATTAATTTTTGAAAAATCTTATCCTATCAGAAGCAACAACTTTAAGAGGAAGATAAAACTGATAGGTTTTCTACACTGAGAAGTTATAGAAATGCATATTTTGATAAGTGAAACCAAAAAGATAATCCAAATCATATTTATGACTGAAATATACCTGAAAATGTTGTACTACAAATACGATATTTAATGTAAACTTAAAAAAATTCTTCTCTTGAAGAAGCAGGAAGAGGAAGTTGATTGCCAAGAAACATGAAGATAGTATGTACGTTGTGTTGTAATATACACATGGTATTTCATGCTTAGTTTGCTTCCAGTTAAATCAAACAACATGAAACAAAGATGGCAGCAAAATCATCACATGGATTGGTCTGGAAGTATAATTAAAAACTGATGCAAAAATAGGAAGAAAAGAAGGCAAGGAAAAAGAAGTATTGAGGTAGTATTAGATGGTAGTCATTACTGAGGTAGTAGTAATTATTAGCCAGACATAGCTTAGAGCACAATTTTCACCTCGTTTCATGTTTTCCATAATCACCCTGTAAACTGCTTAAATAAGAAAACTGAAGCTTCAAAGAGTTGAGATAATGTCATAGATCTCCTAAATGACAAGATTAAGATTTATATTTCATTTTACAGTAAGCTTATATCTTCAAGCACCCTTTGTTGACTTGAAGGACAAGTTTAAAATTTTTTGGCTTAAGTTAATTTGCATTGTATTTACAGTTGAATTAGTTAGAAGGGAATGAGAACACAACAGTATTTGCTGAAAATCAGAAGGCCAAATAGAATCAGAAACCTAAAGAAAACATAATATTTGGATCCACTTCTGTAAAGTGTGCAAATAGGAGCCATATAAGAAGAGACTTTGAGAAAGGCTGCTAAGGAGAAGCACATCTCTAGCTACAAGAGGTTTATGTCAGAGGAAAGAGAGTACATCCAATTGCATTCATCCTTATCTTTTTTCCCCTTTCCACCCAGCCAGGCTTCATTAAACAATGAATAAAAGTTATCAAAGTGTATTTACAATGTACCACACCATGTACCAGTGAATTCAATTTGGCAATTTTCTGATGAAGGAATGATACAGACAGGAAGGTGCAGACGGTCCTGCTGGCGGATTTATAGAGCAGTGCTGATTTCTATCTGTGAGGAGATTAGCTGTTCTGCCTAGCTGGCTAAAGTGAACTGCCTTAGAGATTAAATAAGGAATAGGTTTTAAGAACTGTTTTATCTTTTTTCTGCCATCTGAATGAGTATCTCTTCAAGGTTAAAATCCACTGAGGTATATAGGTTTTTCAAATTGTAATTATTTGTGCCCTAAAACATACAGCAATTAAATAACTCTGAGATTGATAATCCTAATCAGAAGTATCAAAAAATTACATGAATGCAACATGTACATACCTCAGAGGAAATCTAGACTACATTAAAAAATATGTTCAAGGGAGGCCAGGTGCAGTGGCTCACACCTGTAATCCCAGCAGTTTGGGAGGCGGAAGCTGGCAGATCGTTTGGGCTCAGGAGTTGGAGACCAGCCTGGGCAACATGGTGAGGCCCCATTTCTACTAAAAATACAAAAAAAAAAGAAAAGAAAAAGAAAAAGAAAAAAGAAAAAATAGCCAGGCATGGGTGCTCACCTGTGGTCCTAGCTATCAGGGAGACTGAAGTGGAAAAATCACTTGGGCACCAGGGATGGAGGTGGCAGTGAGTCGAGATTGCACCACTGCACTCCAGCCTGGGTGACAGAGCAAGACTCTATCTCCAAAAAAAAAAAAAAAAAAAAAAAATTCAAGGAAAAAAGTGAAAGACAATTTGAACTTATTAAATGTCAAGAATATTTTTAGTACATCATCACCATTTAAGAATTGAAACAATTCTGATCTTGAAAATATGCATTGTGTGTGTATGCATCAAATAGAATGAACTATTAATAATTAAATATGTGCACACACATTAACATATATAAATTTACCTTTGTTTTTCAGACCTCTAATTAACTGTAGCCATGTAAGATGGTAAGATATGTGCATTGTCCTTAATTCTACAATTGATAGTTATACTTCAGATTACTTGTGTAATCAAACCATCCACTGCTACTTTCACTTTTTGCCAATATGAAGTTGTTTTCTATTTTATAAAGACAATAGGACTTAATACACAGGAATGCCACCACTTCACCCACACACATCCTCGCTACATCGTTGCAAACTTACCCACAGTCATTTGCTTCTACCTTCTGTCCTATGGTAACCTCAGAGATGGAGGCATACTATCTTAGGCTGTTTCCTTGCACTTGTGATTCAGATTCTTTTGAGGTTCATCTCTATCCACAATGAATCCTTTTAAATTACTTATCCTCTCTTCAGTATCCCCAGACTACATCAGTATCCTTGATGTCTTGTCTGTATTGAGCTTTTTATCCCTATGCATAGAAACACTCTTGTCTCCCAGCTCAAAATTAAAACATTTATTTCATTATGTTCTTGGTTTATTTGCTTTATAATCTTTCTCCACCACATAGGTACTAACCTTCTCCAAGAAGACAGTGTTTTTCTATTTTTTCCCCCCATATTTTTGCTTCCCATTCTCTCTCCACCACATCACAATTAGTTTCTCTCTCCATTGTAGCAAAGAATAATCACATGTCTTCCATCTGAATATATAACATGAGTAAGTGTTCAGACTCTGAAGACAGACACCCCAGTTCAGTTTTCTGTCAACTTTCTACTTGGGCACTATTTTTATCGCTTTGTGATTCAGTTTCTTTAGCTATAAAGCGGGGATAATAACACTCTCTTTCCCAAAATGTCACAGTAAGAATTAAAAGGACAATTATGGGTATATTAACTCAATAAAGACATTGCAATGTGCTTAAAATCTGTCTTGATACAGAGGAAATACTCTAACAAATATTAGTTGCTGCTACTATTTTTTTCTTCTTAAAGGCATTTTATCTTATTTTTTTATTTCCAACTTTTATTTTAAGTTCAGTGGCACATGTGCAGGATATGCAGGTTTGTTACATAGGTAAACATGTGCCATGGTGGTCTGCCACACAGATCCACCCATCACCTATGTATTAAGCCCAGCATCCCTTAGCTATACTTCCTGACCCTCTCCCTTCTCCCACCCCCTACTCCTATAGACCCCAGTGTGTGTTGTTCCCCCCATGCGTCCCTTTATTCTCATAATTTAGCTCCCACTTATAAGTCACAGCACGTTGTATTTGGTTTTCTGTTCCCACATTAGTTTGCCTAAATAATGGCCTTCAGCTCTATCTATGTCCCTACAAAGGACACTAATCAGGTTCCTTTTTATTGTGGCATAGTATTGCATAGTGTATATGCACCACATTATTTTTACCTAGTCTATCATTGATGGACATTTAGGTTGATTCCATGTCTTTACTATTGTGAATAGTCCTGCAGTAAACATAGACGTGCATGTGTCTTTATAATAGAATGAATTATATTCCTTTGGGTATATACCCAGTAAAGGGATTGCTGTATCAAATGGTATTTCTGCCTCTAGGTCTTTGAGGAATTGCCACACTGTCTTCCAGAATGGTTGAACTAATTTACACTTCTACCAACAGTGTAAAAGCATTCCTTTTTCTCCACAACCTCGTTAGCATCTGTTGTATTTGACTTTTTAATAAAAGCCATTCTGACTGGTGTGAGATGGTATCACATTGTGGTTTAGATTTGCATTTCTCTAATGATCAGTGATCTTGAGCTTTTTTTCCTATATTTGTTGGCTGCATAAATGTCTTCTTTTGGGAAGTGTCTGTCTGTTTATGTCCTTTGTCCACTTTTTAATGAGGTTTTTTTTTTCTTGAAAATATATTTAAGATACTTATAGATGCTGGATATTAGAGCTTTGTCAGATGCATAGATTACAAAAATCTTCTCCCATTCTGTAGGTTTTTGTTTAACCTGTTGATAGTTTCTTTTACTGTGCAGAAGCTATTTAGTTTAATTATTAGGTTGGTGCAAAAGTAATTGTGACGTTGCCATTAAAATAAATGCCAAAACCTGCAATTACTTTTGCACCAACCTAATAGATCTTCTTTGTCAGTTTTAGCTTTTGTTGCAATTGTTTAGGCCTCTTTGTCATGGTATCTTTGCCTGTGCCTATGTCCTGAAAGGTATTACCTAGGTTTTTCTTCTAGGATTTTTATAGTTTTGGGTTTTACATTTAAGTCTTCAATGCATGTCGAATTGATTTTTGTATGTAGTATAAGGAGGGGGGTCAGTTTCAATTTTCTGCATATGGCTAGCCAATTGTCCCAGCACAATTTATTAAATAGGGAATCCTTTCTCCATTGCTTGTTTTTGTCAGGTTTGTCAAAGATCAGATAGTGGTAGGTATGCAGTCTTATGTCTGGGTTTTGTATTGTTTTCCATTGGTCTGTGTGTCTTTTGTTTTTTTTTTTTGTACCAGTACCATGTTGTTTTGGTTACTGTAGCACTGTAGTATAGTTTGAAGTCAGATAGCATAATGCCTCCAGCTTTCTTTTTGCTTAGGATTGCCTTGGCTATTCAGGCTTTTTGGTTTCATATAAATTTTAAATTATTTTTTTCTAGTTCTGTGAAGAATGTTAATGACAGTTTCATGGAAATAGCACTGAATCTATAGATTGCTTTGGGCAGTATGGCCATTTTCATGATATTGATTCTTCCTATCCATGAGCATGGGATGTTTTTTCATTTGTTTCTGTCATCTCTGATTCTTTGAGCAGTGGTTTGTAGTTCTTCTTGAATAGGTCCTTTGCTTCCCTTGTTAGCCATATTGCTAGGTATGTTACTCTTTTTGTGGCGATTGTGAATGAGAGTTCATTCATGATTTATTTTAGGCTTGCCTATTGTTGGTGTATAGGAATGCTAGTGATTTTTGCATGTTGATGTTGTATCCTGAGACTTTGCTGAAGTTGCTTACCAGCTTAAGTAGCTTTTGGACTGAGATGAGGAAGTTTCCTAGATATAGGGTTATGTCATCTGCAAACAAAGAAAATTTGATTTCCTCTCTTCCTATCTGAATACTCTTTCTTTTTTTTCTCTTGCCTGATTGCCCTGGCTAGAAGCTTTATAAGTGAAGGAGAAATAAAATCCTTTCCAGACAAATAAATGCTGAGGGAATTCATTACCACCATATCTGCCTTACAAGAGCTTCTGAAGGAAGTACTAAATAGGGAAAGAAAAACTTGTTATCGGCCTAAAAAACACACTGAAATACACAGACCAGTGACACTATGAAGCAACCATATAAACAACTGTGCAAAATAACCAGCTAGCATCATAATGACTGGATCGTATCCACTCATAACAATACTAACCTTAAATGTAAATAGGCTAAATGCCCCAATAAAAAGACACGGAGTGGCAAGCTGGACAAAGAGCCAAGACCCATTGGCATGCTGTTTTCAAAAGACCCATCTCACGTGCAAAGACACTCATGGGCTCATAAAGGGATGAAGAAAAATTTACCAGGCAAATGGAAAACAGGAAAAAGCTGGGGTTGCAATCCTAGTTTCTGACAGAACAGACTTTAAACCAAAAAAGATCGAAAAAGACAATAAAAGAGAATTACATAATGGTAAAGGGTTCAATTTAACAAGAAGTAACTACACTAAATATATATGGACTCAATACAGGAGTACCCAGCTTCATACAGCAATCTCTTAGAGACCTTCAAAGAGACTTAGACTCCCACACAATAATAGAGGGAGACTTTAAAACCTCACTGACAATATGAGACAGATCATCAAGACAGAAAAGTAATAAAGATATTTAGGACCTGAACTCAGCTCTGGCTCTAGAAGATATCTGTTGAGTAGATTCTGATAGTTACCTATAGAACTCTCCACCCCAAAACAACAGAATATACATTCTCCTCATTGCCACATGACACTTACTCTAAAGTTGATGAAATACAACCTGCTAATGATAATCACCCAGTCAATCAACTGTACTTCCTTTAGCCAAATCCAATTAATGTTTATAATCCAAAATTGTTTTAAATTTCTAGAACAGTTCACTTTTTTGATGACTAGCTACCTCCTGAACAGCATCCCTTGGGAATATTCAATGCCAACATTCTCTCCTGTTATTTGAAGACTTCCTCCAAGATTGTATTTCCTTTGTTTTCATGCTTGTTTCTTAAACAATTAGTTGTCAGATTAATCTTTTAGAAAAAAATTAATCCAGTTTACCTGAATTATTTTAAGTAAAGAAGCCACCCATAAAATGAAAAGCAGGCAATCCTCTTCTCACCTTTGTATCCACATCCTCATCCATTAATTACCCTAATATTTATTGAATGCCAACTTTGTGTCAGAAAAAAAATGCTAGATTTGGGAATGCAGTGATAAGTTAACACACAGCCTTGGCATCATGTTGCTTAATTCAGCAATCAGAAATCTTGACATCAAATTAGACCTAGTCACTTCTTTCTTACATCTCTTCAATGGCTTTCCATTTGGCAAAATTCAGCAAGGCCTTGTGTGCTCTTGTACCCACTGACTGCATTCCTCATTCCCTCTACTCTGGATTCAGTCACATTATTTTGATACCTTAAATGTGCCATGTTTCACTCACCTCAGGCACTTGGTACATTTTCTGTCTTCCTGAAATAGTCATCCTTACAGTCTATACCTAACTCACTCCTAGGCTTCTTTCAATTCTCTCTTTAACTATTGCTGAATACCAGAAAGGATTAAATATTCTAGATTTTTCCCTTGTAGCACTATATAACTCTTCTTCATAGAAAACATATTATTGATCTAGGAATGTATGTGATATTTGATTAATGTCTGTCCACGTCCATAGATAAGAAGCTGTGTGCAGGTAGGGGCTGAGTCTGCCTTTGCTCCAGACTTATCCTTTTTATTCTTTGCATAGCTTGTGTGGAACATAGCAACTGACACATTGAAGGAACTCAAAATAAATACATTTGTTAAATAAAGATATGCAAATTGTCTCTTTTCATTATCACCTTGACCTAGGTTTGACAATTTGAGAAAAAAAAATTACAATGAGAAAATATTTTAGGTGAAGACATTGATATTTTATATACACCAGTGGTGATTATTATTCTCTAAGTGTTTAAAATCAGGTTATTCTTAGAACTTCCCCATGGTAGTATTCAACAGACAAGTTAATATTCTATTTTAAATCAATATAAAATTAAAATTACTAAAGAAGAATTAATGAGATTTCATACAATCCAAATAGAAAAGTATATGTATACAAGTAGCTAGACAGATGGATAGATACATAGATAGATAGACAGATAGATAGATGATAGATAGATAGATGATAGATAGATAGATAGATAGATAGATAGATAGATAGATAGACAGATAGATAGACAGACAACAGGCTCACATCAACATCTACAGTAGGCACATTAGAATAAAATATCTCAGCCTGTTATCTAAATAGTTCTACTGTAGAATCACCTGGAGTACATTTTAAAATGGCAAATATCTCAGCCCCCTTGGTCATCCTTTCTGGCCATAACAGAATCACCATAGCTTTATTATGATGATGCTTTGATTCTTTGCACTTCATTGAAATTACTTTTATTTATTTCTTGACTATTATCATTGGGACATTTCAGGAAGATTACAGCAGAGACAAAACGAAGAAAGATGGAGAGCAACATTGTTAGTGTAGTCTACATCAGATCTTCCCACCTTAGCAAAATATATTTTCTTAAGAAAAGATCTAAACAGTCGACAAACAGTAATTAAAATGTAAGTATATCTCAAAGTGACAATATTGTATCATTTTAATGGCCTGACGGCATGGATTATTCATACCTCTGCCAAATTTCCATTCAGGAAAAGATGAGTGAGTTGCCTGAATCACAAAAAGTATGTTCTTTTTACCTTCTTTAAAGAAAGGATTCCTTCTCTGGTCTCTTTGTCGGTGGAGATTGAGAATATTCCCATGCCATCACCATTTATGATGGAGTAGGTCATGTCAGCATTTGAGCCAGTGTCGGCATCATTTGCCTTGATTTTCCCAACAGCTGAACCAACTTGAGCTGACTCAGGAACATATAGCTGATAGTGTTCTGGAAGACATTTCATATTAAATGTATTTAAATACAATGTTCATGAAATAATCTTACAAGAAAAAGACAATAAATATTTAGAGCACATATTCAAATGAACATTATATTAGGTAATGCATCAAATGGACTTTTTTAGATTTTAAAAGTAGACTATTTCATAAATACTAGATTTATATAAACTTTAAAAGGTATGTAAAATACTTTGCATGAAAATAATTTATATATTTGAATATGAAATATTTTATTAGCTCTAAACCCTTAAGCTACAGACAATTAGAGGAGAGGTCAAGTTTTCATTCTGATTTTGAACCCAAACTGAATTAGTCAAGTATTAGTGTAATCCCAATTTATTCTTTCCCTCATTGTAACATGTGAAGTTCAAATATAAAAGTGTGGAAACAAAAAGTGTGGAAATATGGAATTCAACAGAAAAACAAGATAAAATGCCATAGCCTATTTGTGAATATAGATAATTATTTTTATCAAGTATAGTGAGATATACAGTCATGTCAGAGAAAGTGAATGTATTTATATATTTCTTTACCATAAATTCCCTATCAGCTTCTAAAAAGGATTTGAGGTGGCTTCATAATAAAGTTTTAAATAACATAAAGTTATTAAAATTTTTAAAAATCGATTACAGAGTTGAAGTATGAGAAAGTAAATGGCTACAGAAAATTAAACAGCATTTGTGAATTAGCATTAATTCTGACACCTAATATTTTAGGTGAAGACATTGATATTTTATATACAGCAGTGGTGACTGTTGTCCTCTAAGTGTTTAAAACCAATTTATTCTTAGAACTCCCCTGTGGTAGTATTCAACAGACAAGTTAATATTCAATTTTTAATCAATATAAAATTGTAATTACTAGAAGAAGAATTAACGAGATTTCATACAATCCAAATAGAAGAGTATATGCACACAAGTAACTAATTAGACAGATGGATAGATAGACAGATAGACAGATTAGATAGATGCTAACAATTTTAAAGCACTGTTAATTTTATACTCTTATTGTCTACTAGGTACAAATATCATTTTTCCAAAGTTTGTCCTGATATTAAATGTCGAATGGAACCGTTTCTATAGTGCTTATATTAAGAAGCATAATGAACGTTTTTAATAATTGTTTTATTGACAAGTTAAAAAAGCTTATTAGAGCAATTTATTATAGAAAATTCAAAACATTATAAATAACAGAAGCCCAGGAATCTTGAATTAAAATGTAATTTGATAAAATAATTTCTATCAAGATTAAATTAATAGCGATTCAATGCTATACAAGGATATAGTTAGACTATATAGATAAGTGAATGCACAATCCCTAAAAAATAATTTCAGTGAGACAACCATTTGTCATTAGTGGTATGATACTGAAAACAAAAGTCTAATCTAGTGAATGTTGAAAATACTACTTTTTATTATTGTGATAAGAACACTTAATATGAGACCCATCCTATAAACAAATTTCTACACAACACAGCATTGCTATTCCTAGACAGTGTTTTTCAGCAGATCTTTAGGACTGACTCATTTTGAATAATGACAATTTTATATTTGTTGACTAGCAACTCCTCATTCACCTTCCGTAGTCCCTGGTCACAACCACTCCATTCTCTGATTGTATGAATTTTACTATTTCAGATACCTCATCTAATTGAAATATGCAGTACTATATTTGCCCTTCAGTGACTGGTTGATTTCATTCAGTCTACTCTCCTCAGTATTCATCCATGTTGCTGCATATTGCAAGATGTCTTTTTTTAAGGCTAAATACTATTCCACTGTATGATAAACCACATTTTTCTCCACATTCTCTGTCTGTGGACATTTAGATTGTTTCCACATCTTAGCTATTGTGAATAGTGCTGCAATAAACATAGGAATGCTAATATTTATTTGTAATCCTGATTTCGATTTTTTAAATAAATACTCAGAAGTGTGGTCATTAGGTCATATAGTAATTTTACTTTTAATTTTTGAGGAATCTTTATACTATATTCTGTAGATGCTACACAAGTTCACATTTCTACCAACAGTGTGCAAGGGTTCAAATGTCTTCACATCCTCAACAATACTTTTCTGTCATTGGCTTTTTTCATAAATAGCCATCCTGACAGGTATGAGGTGTTATCATACTATAGTTTTGATTTGCATTTCCATGACGACTGGTGACATTGAGCATCTTTATATGTACCCATTGTCCATTTGTATGTGTTCTTTAGAGAAACAGCTATTCAGGTCCTAGGCCCATTTTTAAATCAGGTTATTGATGATTTTTTTTCCTTCCTTCTTCTTCTCCTTCTCCCTCTCCTCCTCCCTTTCTCTTCCACCTCTGTCTCCCCCTCCCCTTCTCCTTCACCCACTCCCCGCCCCTTCTTCCTCCTCCTTCTCCTCCTTCACCCACTCCCCGCCCCTTCTTCCTCCTCCTTCTCCTCCTTCACCCACTCCCCGCCCCTTCTTCCTCCTCCTTCTCCTCCTTCACCCACTCCCCCTCCCCTTCTTCCTCCTCCTTCTCCTCCTTCTCCTCCTCCTCCTCCTTCTTCTCCTTCTTCTCCTTTCTTTTTATTATTGAGTTGTAGGAGTTTTATTTTGGAAATAAGCCTTTTAGCAGACATGGCTTGCAAATATTTTACTCCACTTCATAGGCTGCTTTTCACTCTGTAGATTGTTTCCTTTGTTGCGTTAAAAATTTATAACTTGATATAGAACCATTTGTCTATTTTTGTTATTATTGCCTGGGATTGGGGGGTCATATCAGATTAATCACTATCAAGACTAACCTCATAAAGCTTTACCCCTATTTTTTTCTTTTAAGAGTTGTGCAGTTTCAGATTTTATGTTTAACTTGTTAATCCAGTTTGAATTGGTGTTTGTGTATGATGTACAAAAAGAAGCCATTTTCATTCTTCTGTATATAGATATTGAGTTTTCACTGCATGTTTGTTTGTTTGTTTGTTTTGTTTGGTTTTGTTTTTTGACACAGAGTCTCACACTGGCTGGAGTGGAATAGTGCATCTCGGCTCACTGCAAGCTCTGCCTCCCAGCTTCACAGAATTATTCTGCCTCAGCCTCCAGAGTAGCTGTGATTACAGGCCCACACCACCACACGCAGCTAATTTTTTGCATTTTTAGTAGAGACAGGGTTTCACTATGTTGGCCAGACTGGTCTTGAACTCCTGACCTCGTGATCCGCCTGTGTCTGCCTTCCAAAGTGCTGGGATTACAGGAATGAGCCACCTCGCCCAGCCTGTTTTTAAAGAGACTATCTTTTCTCATTGTGTATTCTTAGCAACCTTGTTGAAGATGATTTTGCTACCTATGTCTGGATTTATTTAGAGGCTCTACTCTGTTCCACTGGCCCACATATCTGTCTGTATGCCATTACCATACTATTTTAATTACTGCAGCATTTTAAAATATTTTGAAATCAGCAAGCGTGATGCCTCCAGCTTTGTTCTTCTTTTTCAACATTGTTTTGGTTCTTCCGGGCCTTTGTCTTTCCGCATATATTTTAGAATTGCTCTTTGCTGTCTCTGTAAAAAATGCCATTTGGATTTTGATAGGGATTTTACTGTACTTGTAGAGTTAAAATGTAGTATAGACATTTTATGAGAGTGCCACAGAAAAGCTTAATGCTTTTCCATTAAGATCAGGAACAAAGCAAGGATGCCCACTTTTACCCCTTCTTTTCAAAATAGTACTGGAAGACATAGCCAGAGCAATTAGGCTTGTAAATAAAATAAAAGGGAACTAAATCATAATGAAATAAGTAAAATTGTCTTTGTTTGTAGATAATATAATATTACATACATATAAAAAAGCTCCACAAAAAACAAAAATCGTTATAACTAATAAACAAATTCAGTAAAGTTGCAGACATAAAATCAACATAAAAAATTAGTTGCATTTATACACACTAACAAAATTATTTGAAAAAATTAGAAAAATTATCCCATTTATAATAGCATTGAAATGAATAAAATCTGTATAAATAAACTAAGGAAGTGAAAGTCTCATTCACTGAAAACTATCAAACATGGATGAAAAATGTAAAAAGCCAAAGGAAGTGAGGAACTTATACACTGTAAACTAGAAAACATGGATGAAAAATGTAAAAAGACAAATAAACTGAAAGATATTCAGTGTTCGTGGTTTAAAATATTTATTCGAACTGGGCATGGTGGCTTCAGACCTGTTCGAGACTAGCCTGACCAACATGGTGAAACCTCATCTCTACTAAAAATACAAAAATTAGCCAGGTGTGGTGGCATACGCCTGTAATCCCAGCTACTTGGGAGACTGAGGCAAGAGAATCGCTTGAACCCGGGAGGCAGAGTTTGCAGTGAGCCGAGGTTATGCCACTGCACTCCAGCCTGGGAGACAGAGTGAGACTCTATCTCAAAAAAAAAAAAAAAAAAAAAAAAAACTTTGATAAACTTCTAAAGACAAAAATGTATAATGTTAAATGTATATGTATAGATACTAAGGGTTGACACACATGTTCATGTACGTGTTTGTGTTTACTCGATGTTCAACAGATACTTTTCTCAGCTCTCTTTCACAAGCATTGGAGAATACACCTGACATAAACTCACAGCAAAGTCAGGAAAACATTAGCTTTTAGTTTAACTAAACTAAATGTCCAAATAAACTGTATGTTCAACCAACATATATTTTCCTGTGTAAAGCACCCTCTTCTTTTAAACAAACAATCCCTTGACCTTAACCATATGATTTTAACAAGATCTGCCATTACCAAAAGATCTATCTTCCTCGATTCTGTGAATTGGCATGGGAAGAGCATGAGACCCAAACGTTTATAGGATCCCTCCTTCCTTCTCACAGTTGATTGGTGAAGGGTAGGCAGCTGTTTCAAACATCTCCAAAAAGAGTATACTTCTCAAAAATGTTGAACTGGAACTAGAAAATAACTTTCATCTCTCTTTGGTGGCACAGCTATGAAATACTAAGAAGAGGCTTTTGTCAATGGTCATGTTTCCAAAATTGGTGTTGAAAGGCCAAATCTGAGGCCATAAAATCAGCATCAAAGAGAAGCCATGTGATCTGCACTGGCCTTGAAAATATCACGATGTTCCTGAAAAGTCACATCTATAATGGGACGCTGCTTTGTTCAACAAAATGTATACAAATATTACAAAATAAATTGGTACAAATTCTCTAAAATATTTTGAGACAGAGACTAGAAGGAGTCAATTTTTTTGGATGTTGTGGTCTCCAAGGTGCAACTAAACCAGAATTACCCACAATTACTTAAGCCTTCAAAAACCTGTCAAATAGTTAATACTGGGATGGTAACACTAGAAAACCAAAGATGTCTGCATGCACACATATGTTTATTGCGACACTACTCACAATAGCAAAGACTTCGAACCAACCCAAATGTCCAACAATGATAGACTGGATTAAGAAAATGTGGCACATATATACCATGGAATACTATGCAGCCATAAAATTTGATGAGTTCATGTCCTTTGTGGGGACATGGATGAAGCTGGAAACCATCATTCTCAGCAAACTATCGCAAGGACAAAAAAGCAAACACCGCATGTTCTCACTCTAAGGTGGGAATTGAACAATGAGAACACTTGGACACAGGAAGGGGAACATCACACACCGGGGCCTGTTGTGGGGTGGGGGGAGGAGGGAGGGATAGCATTAGGAGATATACCTAATGTAAATGATGAGTTAATGGGTGCAGCACACCAACATGGCACATGTATACATATGTAACAAACCTGCACGTTGTGCACATGCACCCTAGAACTTAAAGTATAATAAAAATATATATATAAAAGAAAACCAAAGATGTCTTAGTTAACAGAGATAAATAAATACATTATAGAATTACTATGATGATAGCATTATAAAGAAGGTTGTTTTTACAAAGCAGATTGCAAAAAACTGTTCAAATGGGTCACAAAAGACTCACAGCCCAGAAAACATTTAGGCTGGGTCTTAAAATATGAAACAGATTCCTGGTACAGGCAGATTATGTTTATAGAAAAAAAACCTGATAATTCTTGACACATTTTAAGAATTGCAAGAATAGTAAATTCCCCATTCACTATGTCCCATTAAACAAAATGGAGTACATTCAGATTAATATTTTGTACACTCTCCATTGACTTGAGAATTAGAATTTGTAAATTATTAGTCAAGTTTTAGTAGAGAGCCTGCAAGGTGGCCCCATTTTATCCATGCATCCTGCTGATCATGTCCTTGAGTAATCATTTCCTCTTGAATGTTGGCTAGATATAGTGGCTTACTTATGATGAAGTGAGTTCAGCAAAAGTAACTGGACATCTCTTACAAGACTAGGTTACAAAAAGACTGTGGCTTCTATCACGGGAACACTTTCTCACTCCCTCTTGTATCACTCTCTGGGGCAAGCTATCTGTCATGTTTTGTTGCAGCCCATAGAGCAAGTGACTGATGCCTGCCAAAAGCCATGTGAGTAAGCTGGAAGCAGAAACCAGCTCCACCTGCCCTGAGGTAAGCCTTTGGGCAAGACCTCAGCCCCTGCAGACTTCTACGCTGGAATCTCATAAGCATGAACCAAAGGCACTCAACTAAACCATAGCTAGATTCCTGACCTATAGCAATTGTGAAATAATAAATATGAGTTGTTTTAATATGCCAATTGGCATGCTTTGCAACACAGGCATAAACTATACACACTTTTGCAGTAGTTGCCAGTGATTTGCTAATTCAAATGGATATTGTTCTTGTCATCCTGGGGCACTGTGAGTTATGTTGAGGAAAACTGAAAACCAAAATAAACAAACAAACAAAACATGATTCTATTACACCTTTATTGCTGGTTATTTCTCCTCCTATGATTTTATACTTTGATATATTTGTAACAGAAAAACAAATAAAAAATGTCATGAAACACACATGTATGCTGTCAAATCTTAATGTTTTGGTGTATTTGCTTCAGTTCTCATCTGATAAAGTAACATATTATTGAAGGCATAGGTGATGCTTCTAAGTGAGCCATTTGCTATAATCAAATTCTCAGCTCATCTTCCCGGAACCATGATCATCCCCTTACATATCTTAAAAATATTAATGTAATGTATTTCCACAAATACATATTCAAACAGTATAGTTATTTAGATTTTATGTTTATATTCATCTTGTTTATATTTTTTATTCAAAATCATAATTTGAGATGTAACTAAGATGTTGCATATAGTTCTAGTTCGTTAATTAGAATGTAGTATTTATTTTAATAATGTGCTACAAGTTATCTAATCCTACATTTTTCTAACTTAGAAACAGTCAAATGAATTTTACTTTACATAGCTCCTTATCCACATGCAGGAGAATTTACTTAGGCTACAGCTATAAAAAAGGCCCTCTCTAGAGTTTCAGAACACAGACCTTCCCTGGTTGTATCACTACTTTGCTAATATCTTAGTTTCATTACAGACTTATCTTTCACTTTTTTCTTAAAAGAGAGTATTGTCCGTAACTTAGTACCTCATTTCTATTCCTTATATCCACACTCTAGAAAGGTACATTTGTCCCTGTGGTTTCAGCATCAACATATAAACTTATGGCTCCCAAATGAATAGTCACTTCTACCATATCCTGAGTTTCTGTTAAAATATTCAAAGGATGGTCATCTCCAACTTTACGCTGGGCATCTACAATCTTGAGTCTTTTTTTAAAAAAGTAAATTGAAACTATTTGGAAAATTTAAAATGTAGGCCAATGAAAAAAGAATAAATTGTTTAAAGTTTACAACAAAAGAAGGACGTAGGAAACTGAATGAACCAAATATGAAGGTTAAACTTCATATAACACTCCCCATTTGCTGATATAAAGTATGTTGAAAACAAAACAAATAAAAAACAGGAAATGAAAAAACTAAATGATAGTTGTATTTTTAAAATATCAATTTGATATCAAAATTTAATTATCTCCTCATTTCCCTAAAATTGTTTATGTCCATGAAACTTACAACTGTTAAATAATTATGGTTAGTATTAAAAATTACTCAAGTTGGCTGTAGCAAAGGACATCCCACAATGAAGAGATGTGTTACCTGTAGTGAATTCTAGCTATTTAAGCCACATAGAAACAGTAATGGTAATATAACTTTTAGAATCTGGTTGTCCAACTTCACAGAATTACTAAAATTTGCAAATAAAATGTCAAATTTGTATTTATAACAAGGGGTTACTTATAACTACGCAATAATATGTGACTATTAATGAAAAATTGGAATAGACAAAATAGAAAAAAGGCAATTAGTTGTTTTATCACTAAAATAATCTTTTAAAAAATCGTATGACTCAATTGATAATGTTAATTGCTTTGTGATTGTAGTGAAAGCATATTTAGTATTCTACCATAAAAGATAATAACTTTAAACTTTCAGATATAATTTCCATATGTGTGTGTATATATATTTACATACATAAATATATGTACACACAGTGTTATATAATAGACACAACATATTCATAGATGTCTTAAGATTAGATAATCTAAAAGACATGGCTCATGAATCTAGTTGATACAATGAGGAAATTGATGTAAACAATATCTGTTATATAATGGATTATGTATATTTTTTATAAAAATTCAAGTCATTTAACACGTATTTTCAAAATGCAAGAATTTATTTTTCAAGTATGTACCAAGTAAAACAGATATTATGCTGCTTTACATGTAGCTCTGCTTTTATGAATATACAAATATTCATATTTATTATGCTGGCCAAGTACACTCACAGTGTATACTTTGGTCATCATATACATAAGTGAGAAAAGAACACCCCCAGTTATTAATAGTCATCAGGTCTGTGACGATATTTCATCTGATTTGTGTAGCAGTAAAGAATGACTAAAAAAACACAGAGCCGGCCGGGCATGGTGGCTCACGCCTGTAATCCCAGCAATTTGGGAGGCCGAAGTGGGCAGATCATGAGGTCAAGAGATCGAGACCATCCTGGCTAACACGGTGAAACCCCGTCTCTACTAAAAATACAAAAAATTAGCCGGACGTGGTTGCAGGCGCCTGTAGTCCCAGCTACTCAGGAGGCTGAGGCAGGAGAATGGAGGGAACCTGGGAGGCAGAGCTTGCAGTGAGCCGAGATGGCGCCACTGCACTCCAGCCTGGGCGACAGAGTGAGACAGTTTCAAAAAAAAAAAAAAAAAAAAAAGACCCTCAATAGAAAGGAATCCAATTCCCATAATGTTCTCCATGTTTTCAGGGTGGGAGAGACAGTGAACACTGGAGCACCTATTTAGCCACGCAACAGGGGAGTTCTTTAACTGTAAAGGCCCCTTTGTTAGAAAAAATAAGCCTCTAGAGTTTTTCAGCTGGCACCAGCTTTTAATCTCTTAAGCTAACTTATATCTACTGAGCCAGCTGTTCTCTAAAATACTAAAGTCAATGCTTAGGGTCACTAAAGGTTGTCTCTCCTCACTCCTCTAAATATTTTTTCATACTAGATACCTAATTATTTTAACAGTAAAATATCAATAATTTATACACTTGAATTTATTTTTCTGTCCTTTTTCTTGAAAAAAAAAGGAAGATAGTTTTCATGAAGGTCTGTTCATTCTTGAAAATTATTAAATACTTTCATGAAAAAAATAGAAAGTACGTGGGGAGAAATTTTTTTCCTTGAATGAAATATCTACCATACTAATATGCACTATAGGATATGTAGTATTTTAATGCCTTACATTATTTTTAAGGTGGAATCCTTTTCTTATCTGGAAAAATTAAATGTATTGGTAGTACTTATGATTTAAATGCCTAAAAAAAAAAGATGGTACTTACATTAGAAAAATGGCAGATTACAAAGCTCCAAGCCTGTACACATTTGAATATTTCCCAGAGTTTTTGTAAGTTTAGCTCAGCTAGTTTTAAGTTGCTTTTTGATGTTTCCATGAGGGAACAAGAGCTTCATGGAAATATCAAAAAGTGACTAAAAACAAGGTGAAATAAACTTATAAAAGCTCTTGGAAACATTCAAATGTGTACAGAAAGCAAGAAAATCCTCAACTAAGGAAAAGATAAATTCAAGCACTAAGCATCTGTGGTGTTTCAGCTTGCTCTTGCCCCATTCCCTTCCCAGGGCAAGGAGATCTTGGTCTGCAGAAGGTGACAAGCCAGTTCCAAGATCTGTTCTCTCTAGGAAAAGATAAACAAAATTGATTGGCTAAGAAAGAGAAAGAGGACTCTCAAATAATTACAATTAGAAAGAAAGTAGAAACACTACCCTGATTTTACAGAAATGAAAGAATTTTACAAGGAAGTCCTGCAAACAAATACCAACCAACTGGATAATCTATAAATAATGAATATATTCTTACAAATACGACTTACCATGAAAAAATTAGGAAAAAATGAACATTCTTAATAGACATACTACTAATAAGGAGAGTCAATAAGCAATCAAAAACTTCCCAAGAAAGAAAGCCCTGCAACAGATGGCTGTACTGCTTTAATTCCACTAACCATTTAAAGAAGAATTAACACAAATTCTCAAAATCCTGCAAAAAGTAAAAAAAGACAGAAAATTACCTAATTTATTTTATAAGATCAGCATTCTCCTGAAACCAAAAATAGACAAAGACACTAAAAGAATAGAAAATTAAAAACCAATATTCCTTATGAATATTAATACAAAAATTATTAACAAAATACTAGTAAACTGATTTTGGCATAATATCAAAGGAATGCACACCATGAGCAATTGGGATTTTTTTTCCAGGAATACAAGTTTAGTTCAACATATGAAAATCAATTAATTTTCATTTCCACTAACAGAATAAAGAAAAAAAATCACAAGGTCATGTCAATTCTACAGAAAAAGCAATTGACAAAATTCAATTCCATTTTATGATTAAAAAAACATAAAATAGAACTATAAATAAAAGAAACTTCCTCAACATAATAAAAGCCATATGTTAAAACCCCACAACTAATATCATTAAAATGGTGAAAGACTAAATGCATTTACTGTAAGACCAGGAACAGAAGAGGATGCCTACTTTTGAACTTCTATTCAACATAATGCTGAAATTATACTATTGCCATAGTAATAAGGCAAGAAAAAGAAATTAAAAGCATCCAAATTGGGAAGGAAGTAATACAATTATCTCTGTTCAGATGACATGATCTTATACATAGAAAGCCATAGGGATTACACAAATACACACACACCCCCACATACAAACACACACAAACTTTTAGAACTAATAAAGTAATTCAGCAAAGTTACAAGATAAAGAATAATTGTAAAAAAAACAAAGCAATTCCATTTTTAATACCATAAAAATGATAAAATATTTAGGGATAAATCTAAAAAACAATGTGTGCACTGACAATGACAAAATATTGTGGAAATAAATTAAAGACATAAATAAATGCAGACTATTATAAGTTAACACTGCAAAACACACACACACACACACACACACACAATCCAATCTTTTAAATGGGCAAAGAACTGGAATAGACATCTCTCCAAAGAAGATAAAAAATAAAAATTAAAAACAAAAACGAAGACAATGACTAGTGTGGGTGAGGATGTGGATAAATTAGAATTCTTGTGCCCTGTTAGCGGAGCAGTGAAATGGTATAGCCATTGTGGATAACAGTATGGAGGCCTCTAAAAAAATTAAACATGGCAGGGAGTGGTGGCTCATGTCTGTAATCCTAGCATTTTGGGTGGCCGAGGCAGGTGGATCATCTGCAGTCAGGAGTTCAAGATCAGCCTGGCCAACATGATATAACCCTATCTCTACTAAAAATACAAAAAATTAGCTGGGCATGGTGGAGGGCACCTGTAATCCCAGCTGATCAGGAGGCTGAGGCAGAAGAATCCCTTGAATCCAGGAGGCGGAGGGTGCAGTGAGCTGAGATCGCACCACTGCACTCCAGCCTGGTGAAGAAGAGTGAAACTCCATCTCAAAAAAATAAATAAATAAACATAAAATTACCATATGATCTAGCAATTCTGCTTCTGGATATATACTTAAAAGCATTGAAAGTGGGGTGTTATACCCATATTCACAGCCACCTTACTCATGATAGCCAAAAAGTAGAATCACCCCAAACATGAACCAACAGAGGAATTGATAAAATGCAATATACACATTAAATAAAATATTAATTATCATTACAAAAGAAGTTAAAATTTGATACATCTTACAGCCTGGATGAACCTTGAAGCATTATTTTTACTGAAGTTAGCCAGGCACAGAAAGACAAATATTGCATGATTCTATTTATATAAAGTACCTAGAACAATAAAATTCATAGAGATAGAAAGGTGAATAACCAGAGACTCAGGAGAGGGAAAATGGGAAAGTACCCATTAAACGCTGGGTACAAAGTTTTACTTTTGCAAGACGAAAAGAATTCTGTAGTTCAATAGTACCGTTGGTTGCACAACAATATGAATATACGTAGTGTTATTTAAATGCACACATTAGAATTGTTAAAAGGCTAAATATTATTGTAGGTATTTTTTAACTACAAAAAATAAAATCAAAATGAGAACAACTAGTAATTCAGCTGTTCTTCAGAACAAGAGAAATGAAGAAGAGATACAACAAATGCTGGGAATTTATGATGAAAATCTGACCAAAATCACAAAAAGTGATATTACTACCAAAATATATAATTATCTTCAAAATGCTAGTTTTGCTTGGATTTTCAGTGTGCGAGGCTTAGATTTTCTGACACATGAGGTAGGGCAATGTGCATTTTTCAATTTTAGGCACCAAATTGTTTATAGTCAATAAAATCTTTTTTTTTGTATTTCAAATATATGCAAATAATTTATAAATTATATTCTAACTCATTAGAAGTTTTTTTTTCGTTTTTAATTTCTTCAAGTAGCGCTAGAATAATTTATTCTGGTTTTAAGACGACATAATTTTACACAGCTTAGGAATCCAGATTTCACTGTGGAATAGCTTTGTATCTGGATGCACCATAATTTTGTATGCCATATGTGATCCTCTCACATAATTTCTTAGATTGCATCATAAAATACTACCGATTATGGAAAGTACACTTAAGGAAGGAAGGCATGGTGGGAATAATAAAAGGGCATTCGTCTCACTGAGGCTTGTCCCTTTTAATATACTTTCTTTTCCTCCAGGACAGCACTGATTCTAGTTGCTTTTTAAAAGACCTTGTGTCTTTACTACAGTAATTTTGTCATTTACTTGAATAAGTCATTCCCTATGATTACCCCAAGGCCCTATCCTACAAAAGCTGTAATAAATTTAATCATTACATTTGTTAGAACTATTCACTATTTTATAGTATTTACTTGACAAAGTGAGATGCTGCTCAGGGAAAACTGACTGACATGTGAGAGGTTAGAAACTATGATGTCTGACTTAACGGAGTTTGCCTGTCTTTCCTGATAAAATTAATCAGAGAGTTTTTATAATCTCCACTTTAAATGTTTATGCAAATACAGTTTATGCTGAGAATGCTAATTTCAAATTAAAACACACACACACACACACACACAAAGTATTCTGAGATTTTCCTGCGTTTAAGAGACTTATATTGAATATTGATTATTAAGCATTGTGGTTGGCTCTACATGCAACGCTTTTTAAAACATAAATAAAGTAAATTTAAGTACTACTGCCATTTGAATGCCATAAATAAAAAGGGCAATTTTCCTCTGTCAGAATCTTTACTCTTCTCAGAAATATCTTTAAAATTGTTTAACCCAATACATTCTGTTTCTATGTGTCAACAGGCGCTATAGGAAAGCTGATTATTCTATAGAAGGTTTGTTTTTCTTCCAAGTATTATAGTGGAACACTTTCTTTGTTTTCTCTCACTCTTAATCATAAATAACACATAAATGCTTGAAGAAAGACTATTAGAAATTTTAATTGAAACTCAGTCCACTTTTTAAGCATTCCTTGAAGGTGTACAAATTGACTTGTAATGCCTAACTATAAGAATCAAATCATTTCCAAGAAATATATGCTTACTACCATAAACATACCTACCTAAACAAAATATTATGTAAATGAAAAGGAATTATTCTGTAACTTTATTATAGTACACAACCATATAGATTAAAAACAAATCATAATACAATTGAAATGTCATGACTAGTACGTTTCTAAACAGAGAACTCCATAAAATTTCAAAATATTCAACTCTAAAATCAGAAGAATGTAATACTATTATTTATTTATAGCTGTTACTTTGTCAGAAAGAATATGATCTACAGGTGTATGTGTCTTATTTAATATAATAAGTATATAATAAATTAATTTCAATAGTCTTTATAAACTAAATATCATGATGTAAGATAAAAATATTGTGTTTTTATGAAGGCTAAATGAAAATAAAATAATAATATTACTCATTTAAAGTTAATTTAATAATTTCATCTTTATTTTAGAGTTCATCCTTTCAATTTAGCCACATAGAATACAAATTGATATAGAATACATCTAATTATCTTCCATAACCTTTCTGTTTAAACTTAAGTGGAATGATCTTTCAAATCTGGATATGATGGAGGGGTATATCTAACTCTGTCATATGAAACAACTATAAAAGTTGCACAGTATACAGAAAATGACTGTTTTAAGGCATTGAACAGCAATTAATGTAGGGAACTCAGGATGAAGTATGATTCTTGAGAGAAAGAAACCATAACAAAACAAATTTTATGTGCACATATACTGAGGGCATTTAAAAACATGTAGTGCTGGGTGAAACAGTCCAAACAAAAATTGCGTAGCTTTTGGAGACAGGTTGGAGTTCAGAGCTGGCACAGGGGCTGAGAAATTGAGGACAAAAGCACAGAGAAGAAGAAACCTCAGATAAGTGAGGAAAAAAACAAATGTAATTTTTCTCGTGGTAATTGTAGACACACCCACTACTTTGACACGTGTGGAGGCTCTGAGAAACCAAGAGAAAGTGCATCTGGAAGGCAAAGGCGCTAGGCAGAGATTTCAGCAGCCATGAGGTACCGGGGAGTTAGAAATTGGTAAGCACTTGAGACCAGTGGAGAGTAAGTGAAGAAAGATCCGGATTTCAGGAGTAAGAGCTACTTCCCGGAAGTAAGGAGAGAAATAAAGTAAGCTAGTGCTAACAGAATCCAACTGATTTAAGTAATCCACACTCTATATGTCTGCAAGAAATAACTCTCCCCTCTTTGAAAGATTGCATAATCATGAACCTCTGCAACTCCTTTATGTAATGTTCAATCAGTAATTTAAAGGCATGATTAAAAATGAGTATTGGCTAAAACTAAGAAGGAAAATATTTTAAAAAGACCCAGGCATGATTATGATATTAGAATTCTACAAAAAGTTTTGAAATAAGTATGGTTAATATGTTTAAATAAAGAAAAGGGTGGGGAATTTCAACAGATACCAATAATCTGTATCTACTAAACCCAATAAAAATTTTAGAACAAAAATGTCAATGCTGAAGTGTGTACTTAATAGAGTTAATAGATGGGTTTAATTGCTGAACAAACAGCAGAAGAAAGGATTGGTGTACTAGAACATAGGTTAATATAAAATATGCAGGTGAAAGAAGACTGTAGAAAACTGTAGAATAATAATTATTATACAGCAAAGAAAGTAATAGATGAATGTTATATAATTGAAAGACCTAGCTGACATATTTTGTAGAACTAATAGAAAAGAAGTGAGAAAATGAGGTCGAAGAAATACTTGAAAAAATTCTGACCAAGTGTTTCTCAAAACTAACAAAAGATAGCTTAAAAACATCTTTACAACCGTAAGTCAGATTTTTAAAAAGTAAATACCTAGGTGCATTGTAGGTTAAATTTTTGAAAACAAAATACAACAAAGAATATCTTAATAGAAGAAAGGTCCATTAAACTACAATAAACTATTGTAAAGCAATTCTACAGTTGATTTTTCAATGAACAAAATGGTAAACAGCAAATTATATTAATAATTATTGAAACGGAGAAAATCCTTCAAACTAAAATTGTACTCTGATTGGAAATACCCTCTACAAATAAAGGCAAAATTGTAAATTTATATAGAAAAGCTGAGAAAATTCATTGGCAGTTTTCTATCACTAAAAATGGGAAAATGTAAGATTTTTCGGAAATTTATAATTCCCTTTAGAAAACAATAATTCTAGAAGGAAACACAGAAATTCAAGGAGAAATAAATAGTACCAGGAGGGGTAAATTATTATTGACTTAAAAAATAATTATTTGCTATTTAACACAATAGCAATAATCACAATTTCATATAGGACTGAATGTATAAGATGACAAAAATAGAAAAAAAAGCAACAAAGGGTTAATGACATTAAACACTTTTAAAGTTGTTCTATTTTCAAGCAATGAAATAATTTAAGGTAGAGTGAAATAAATAATAATATCTACAGTATTTTTTTAAATAGAAAAAAGTATAAAAATGTAAAATTTTAAAAAAGTGAATGGAGGACAAAATGAATGAAATTAATAATTCAAAGAATGTGAGAGAGGAGAAAAAAAGAGAAGAAAAGATTAGACAAATAACAAATGATATCCCTAAATGAAACTATATCAGTAATTAAGGTAATTATAAGTGTAGTAAATCAACAAAAGCTAGAGAAATTATAATGTCATTTTAAAATAAACAACAAAAATATTAGCTAAGTGGTCACAAGAAACATTTATAAATTAAGAATAAAAAATTAAGAACAATAAAGTTTGAAAGTAAAATTATAGAAAACATTATACCACACAAACCATAACCAAAAAGAAATGAAGAAAAAAAGAGAAACCTCTGGATAGCTATAGGAGACAAATTAGACTTTAAGGTATGCAGCATTATTAGCACTACAGAGATATATTTCACAATAAAACAATTTTAATCAAGAGAAAGATATCAAAGCCTTCGATCTGTGTGCATCCAATAGCATGGTTTCAAACTGCATCTAAGAAAAATTAAACAGAGGAAAAAAAAGAGAAATGGAAACATCCAGTATCATCTTGGAAGACTTTAACATCTCTCTCAGTAACAGACAAGCAAAAATTCTATAAGGATATAGAAAATTGGAATGGTACAAGGAATAAACTTGAATGAAATTTACATATGTAGAATACTAAACATGCAGCTGCAGAATTTATCTTATTTTAAAGTGATTAGGAACAGTTAGCAAAATCAAATATATACTGGCATTTTAAAGAAATGCTCAAAATGTTTCAAAATATATGCCTGCAACCATAATAAAATGACCCAGATATCATTTTCAAAAGACACTAGAAAGACCTCAATTCTTTGATAATTAAAAAAAAAATCCTGCATATTTTGATGGGTCAAGGGAGAAGCTTTTTTTTCCTTTAATTTGTTTCAAACAAAATTTTAATGATGAAAATATTATATAAATTCATATTTGTACCCACAACAATGAAAATAAAAACAGCTCTCCCCCTAAAAAAAATCACATCAGTGCCAATATCTTCAGCAATATTTTCTTTCTCATTAACATTAGAAATTACCCAAACCAGTTAAACAATTGTGATGTTTACTAACTTTATGGGAAATACTGCCATCTATTGAATTTTTAGAGCTTGATCCTCCAATATTACATGGCACTAAACCAACTCCAGTCACAACTGAGTTTACATTCTTGGCAATTTGCTATCATTTAAGTTCTGGAGAAAGTTATGTTAGATTTAATCTAACATAATGATAGCAAATTTCTGAAAACTTAAGCTTACTGTGGCTGCAGTTGGTGCAATGTAATAATGGAGGATCAAGCCCTAAAGGTTGATGCACTGTGATTATTTGGCCTGCGTTATGCTTCTTTCTGTTACTAGATGATTTACCTTACAACAGCAATCCTCTATACAACAATATAATTCCTTCCATTTAGGACATAGAAGGTTTGTTTTGTAAACTTTCATGTAAGGTCTTCAATTTTATATGCATATGGTTTGTGCAAAATAATGTCAGTGACTTTTATCTATCCAAGAATAAGTTATGCAACAACCATAATCCAGAATACAGTTTTTAAAAACCAGAATAGGAAATGGCAGAATAAAATAGATTACCTTTAATGAAAGAACTAACACTAGGGAATTTTATATCTTTAGGTAGATGATTTTCTCTAGAAGGAGAAGTGCACATCATTTGTGTACTTTGAGTAGAATTTCAAGCCATAGATGGGCTGATTTGTTTTCTTTCACTATGAGTCTTTTTGTTTTGTTTTGTTTCAGGGGCTCCTTTTCCAACACCATGTAGCCCAGAGGTAGGCATCAATTTGAATTAAATAGTAGCTACCCTTGTAGTTGGGCATGCATTATCCAGTCTCTATGCTCCTTTTTCACATTCCTGATACTGACAAGCAGCCTGTTTCCTCCAAGACATTTATCTGACCTGTATCCTAAGCTACTGCGTTTGTAACTCTCTAGAGTAGAGACATTGCAAATTATTAGCTCTAATTTACTACCTCTCAAACACTTACTCAAAGCCTATTTACTTCAAGATAAACTGATAACTAAGTACCATGCATTATAACTAGCCTACTCACTTTTTCAAGCATGGTAGATGAAGCATGGAGGAAAAAACACTTTGAGAGAATATTTTTGCAAAATTTGTAGTTAGGGATGTTTATTCAAGTGTCAATTGTAAGAAGTATAACTGTCTCAGACAGGTGATGAGAGAAAGAAGTAGAAAGGGCAACTGTAAAAACCTCACATTAAGAGAGACAATTCAACTACTGGATCCATTTGATGACAGGATATGAACTTTATAGAATTTGAGTTGTGTGTAGACTTGCACATGTCATGGTATTTTGTGAATACAAGTCCTTACATCATTTCTTTTCTCCAAGCAGTTTACAATACTTCCCCACTAGGTACATAGCTGTTTAATAAGCTGCGATTTATGGATAAATTAAAGAACACTTTATTACAAGCTACTTTTGTCATGGTGACAGCAAACTGTTGCAAAAGCAGCATTGTTTTGTTCAAATGGAGTGCAAAATAAAGTATCTTTTAAGAAACCCCAAGTGTAAGCTTCTGAACGTGTAGTGCCTCCTTTTCAAAACTCTAAGAACACCTTGAAATGCAGCAGTATTTACATCTGTCAATCATTCTGCCAGAACGTTACTGACGGAAGAAAGAATTCATTAGACACAATGAGTTAACTCAGAGAGTATACACTTATTCTGTTTGTCAGGTAAAGTGATTATTTTCATTGTATACTGATGCTTCAACAATGACACTATTATTGATCAAAATAATAAAATTAGGAACAAATACCTCTTTATTATGTATCTATATTCATCTATATGAATAATATTCCTTATATCCATCACAATTAAAATTTTAAATTTTCTGTAAATCTATAAAGTCAATCTTAATAAACCTGTAATTTTAATAATTATTTTAGGAAGAATTGGAGAAAAAGAGAGAGTAGGAGATGCTATATTTACTACAGACTAGCGTTTACTGAATCCTATGATGTACAACCTGAGTTTTCTGTCTATTAAGGCTATAATATGAATGTACATCTTAAAAATAGTGGTGGTAGAATCTTTCTGAAAACAAGATAGGCAAGTTGGTATCCTAAATTATAATAAAGTGTATATTCTGTTGAATCTGCATTATTGCTTATTATCTTTTTTTAATCTTCAACTTCAATTGTACCAATCTGTGAAATAATAACATTTACCTCATGTATATGCATATTGTTGAACTAAGTGATACCATTGATACAAAAGTTCATCCTAATCTGGAAAATGTTTTAAAATTTAATTATATTTTATGGCTCAATAAAATATGGACTTACCTATGATATATACTTTCTTCATAGAGCAAACGCCACATGAATGCACCAGGTAATATCTTATCTCTGGCATCAACATTTTAAAATGATTTTTATTTAACTATGACTATGATTTGCATGTATTTAATAATAATCGTTTAATAATGATGGTTTGACAGAGTATTTAAATTCAACTAATTTACTCACTAAGAATCATTTATCAAATGCTGGGCACTCACTGGGCTGAACATCTAAGTTTGCAAAAACAATTTAGCGTCTTCCTAGAGGATCTCATAAGTGGAAGGGGATCTATGTACCTGCAGAAATTAGTAGAACCTGAACAAGCATGCAAAAGTGCTGTGAAAGAGGGAAAATTAGTATAACACGAACAAGCATGCAAAAGTGCTGTGCAAGAGGGAAAAAAGAATGAGTAATTCTGCAACAGGAATTAATTGCAAATCTCTTCTAATTCTGCAACAGGAATTTCAGAGAAACTTGTAGCAGGGATTTTAACAAACAGCCGTGAATAAGGAAAAATTTTAGTTGAAGTAAGGATGTACAAAGTGTTATTATATTTTAGGAGGAGGCAGTATTCCACGGTGTCTAGGCCTGAGTTGTACTGCAAATGCTATTAAGAGACAAGAGATAAAGCTGAGAAAGGCATTTCACGCTGACTTGAGAAGAGCCTTTATGACACACCAAAGGATCTAACTTATGACAGTTTTTAAACATCATTTGTAAGATGAACATAAGAGACAACTCCTCTGTAGGATATCTGTGATTATTAGTGACTGTTGTATAAAATGTTATCTATAGTATCTTCCATTTTTAAAAACTGAAATATATTATAATTATATCCTTTACATTCAGAACATGTCATAAGCACCATCTCCCTCCAAACCCACAGGATTCATATCTCTCCTCTCCCCCAAAATTGCCTACTGAAGTATGCTTTCTGTTTTCAAGTCTTATATTTTACTCTGAGACCTCATCTTATCATATTAACTTCAACTTGCTTTTGGATGATGTGTGTGCATGTGTGTGTGTGTGTGTGTGTGTGTGTGCTTACATGCATGCATCTGTATAGAGCATTTCTTCATAACATGAAGAATTTTAAAAAAAATATCAGTCACAGAATGTATAGAATAATGTTGCATGAGAAGAATGTTCACATCAAAATACCTTTTCAACATCTCCATGAATACTTTAAGAATACACAGATACTTCGCCAAAGGCAAGATGCCATTTTTCAGTACCACGACATCATTTTTAATATTTAACTTGATGCCAAATGAAACTCTGACTCTGAACACGTTCCCAATTATTTCCTAGGTTCAGAAGACAATAGCTGGAGTGATTTCATGAGTCTTACATGAAGAAGGGTGATCATATAGCACAAAACCAGAATGATTCCACTTAAGAAAACAGTAACATAACATTGTTGAAGTATTTCATTTTACTTTACATAAAAAGATAATGATAAATTCAAATCATGGAAAACAAATACGTACTTTGAGGAAAGCGTGGTGGGTTGTCATTGACATCGGTTAAGGTGATGTTGACTGTTGTAGATCCTGAAAGCCCTCCAACTTGCCCAGCCATGTCTTTGGCTTGAATGACCACGGAGTAATGTTCTCTGGCTTCTCTGTCCATGTTATGTAAGGCTGTTCTAATAAC
This sequence comes from Symphalangus syndactylus, assembly GCF_028878055.3. Lineage (NCBI taxonomy): Eukaryota > Metazoa > Chordata > Mammalia > Primates > Hylobatidae > Symphalangus > Symphalangus syndactylus. The sequence goes on along the minus strand of NC_072438.2, from coordinate 83,508,017 downwards.
TCCTGTAATAGATATGGTTTAATAAACAGTATGAGCTATATAATAAGCAAGTATCAACAAACATACACACACATATTTTAAGAAATGTCTGTTAAAACAGCATCTTTTTGGGATAAAGCCACGTGTCTGAGAAAAACAATACCTTACCAGTGCATGAATACTGTCTCTGAAAAATTTACTTATTATCCCATGCCCCAAACATCCGATTAAGTAAATTAAGATGCCTATCTCTCTGCATTCCTTAAAGTAGATGGTCCCTCAGCCGGATGCGGTGGCTCACACCTGTAATCCCAGCACTTTGGGAGGCTGAAGCGGGTGGATCACAAGGTCAGGAGTTTGAGACCAGCTTGACCAATATGGTGAAACTCCATCTCTACTAAAAATAAAAAAAAAAAAATTAGCTGGGCATGGTGGCACATGCCTGTAATCCCAGCTATCAGGAGGCTAGGCAGGAGAATCGCTTGAACCCAGAAGACGGAGGTTGCAGTGAGTGGAGATCATGCCACTGCACTCCAGCCTGGGCAACAGAGCAAGACTCCAACTCAAAAAAAAAAAAAAAAAAAAAAGTACATGGTCTCTCAAGGGCAGTCCTGTATGCTGAATATTTTGCAATTTGAGCTCCTCAGAAGTGTCAACTAAGGTGGTCATATTGATTTAAGCAGAGGCTAACTTTCCTCTTTATAGAACAATTTACATAGCTTCCTGGCAGAGTTATCAATGCTTAATGATGGAAAACATTTGAGGAGTTTGGACACTTAAACAGAGATTATAGGCAGGAGGCATATTAACAAGTATCAAAGACTAAGAAACTCACTATTTTTGTTAGAAAACAACTTTAAGGAGAACTAGATCTAAGTATTTAGGCAAAATAAAGAAATTGATAAGGTTTATTCTACAAATCATCTGTAAAAAAATCACATTTTTTATCTTAGTAGTGCAAAGAGGGACATTTAACACTTTTGCATGATGAACCCTTGGATTGAATAAAGAAATGAAAAATATTAAATACCCATCTGTGATTATGCATACATAAACACCCACCTCTACATACATAAATTAAATAGCTCTGTTAATAGAGTCTTACATCTTAAAGCTAAAAATGCATATTCTGGAGGATAAAGTTTACTCAGGGTATACTAACTGTGCCATAACATAGAATATTGTCCTCATGTCCATGAGATAGATTATAAACATGTGTATAAATATATGTATATATGTATATATATGTATTTATATGTCCATCTATATATGCATATAATTATAAAATATAAACACATTTGATCCTTCAAACATGTCATTTTTTCATAAATGTATTTTCATTAAAAATATTTGAAGCATGTCATCTTTAATAAATACACCAATGACTTTCAATCAAACTCGCACTTGATTAGTTACAGTACAATTCTTAAGAAGTTGTCAGTTATAACTGTTACCTATAGGCTTTACCAAATACTTTTACAGACAATATCTTAATTTATGAGAAGAAAGGATTTATATATTTATGTTAAAATAGACTTTTAAAAGAAGAAAGGAGTATTCAATGACTTGCTTTGTCACTTATTTTGAATATAAAAAAGTAAATCACTATTTTCTTTTTTTACTGAATTGATTGGCTATGTAATAATGACTTTGAGAGGAGAGCCTCAAGTATCAGGAAAGAAGATCCCGTAACTTTCACATATTGTGAACATATAATTGAGGGAATTCAGAAAAATTTTCCTGAAGCTAAATAGAAATCAAAATTATTCTTACCAAAAGAAATTATAATAATATGATAATAAATGATTCATCTAACTCATGCATATGAAAAAGCCTCAAGCACCCTTATTAAAAAAACAATATTTTATCATATGATAATTACATTAGTAGGAATTGAATTGATACAGAAATGAACAAGCAAAGAATTTATGAAATTGTTTTATGAAAGAAATTTATATTTTCTACCACTTGAAAAAAGTAAAGCTGTCTTTCCTAAGGAGAATTAATTATAAATGGGACTTGTTTTTGGTGGGGAGAAATATGAGATTATTATCAAAGATAAAGGTTTACAATAAAATCATTAGTAAGTTTTGTAAAATAGATATGTAAAGGTAAAACCAAGTATTACGAAGTGAATGACACATATCTACAACCACTTCCTGGATGAAATGGGAAGAAATTTGCCAGCCAAATTTGCTCATGGATAGAAAAGACCATATCCAAAATGGACACACTTCTCTGAAAGGATTGTCTCAGGATTAACTTAAAATCACAACTCTCGGCTGGGCGCGGCGGCTCAGGCCTATAATTCCATCACTTTGAGAGGCCTAGGCAGGCAGATCATGAGGTCAGGAGATTGAGACCATCCTGGCTAACATGCTGAAATCCTGTCTCTACTAAAAATACAAAAAATTAGCCAGGCATAGTGGCATGCGCCTGTAGTCCCAGCTACTCAGGAGGCTGAGGGAAGAGAATTGCTTGAACTTGGGAGGTGGAGGTTGCAGTGAGCCAAGATTGTGCCACTACACTCCAGCCTGGGCGACAGAGCGAGACTCCATCTCAAAAAAAAAAAAAAAAAAAAAAAATCACAACTCTCTTGAGGATGGTGCAGCTGCATGTGCTTAGCTATGACCCCTCCTGGAGACGTATAGATAATCAGAAACTGTTACAGTCAAATTGCCATAGCAACATGATTTCAGTAAAAGATGATCACTTTCTAACCTGGAACCCAGATGCATTTTCTGGGATCACTTAAAGTACAACTGATAGACAGTAACTTCTTATTTCTCCTTTTAAATAGACTATATTTAGAGCAGTTTTAGGTCCTTTCACAGTAAAATTGAGCAGAAAGAACAAAGAATTCCCATATACCCTTTACTTTCTCCATGAGCACAGCCTCCCCACTAACAGCATTCCATACCACAGTGGTACATTTGCTACTATTGACGAGCCCACATTGACACATCTTTACTATCAAAAGTCCAGATTTTACAATAGGGTTTACACTTGGTGTTTTATATTCTATGGGTTTTGCCAGCTATGACAACATTAAACTACTTCATAGTATCAAAAAGAATAGTTTCACTGCTCTAAAAATTGTCTCTTCTCTACCATTTATCCCTCCCCTCCCCCAACCCCTGGCGACCACTAATCTTTTTACTGTCTGCATAGTTTTGCCTATTTCAAATGTCATGCAATTGGAATCATACGGTTAGCCTTTCAGATTGATTTCTTTTACTTAGTCATATGCATTTAAGGTTTCTTCATGTCTTTTCAAAGTGTGGTAGCTCATTTCCTTTTAACTCTAATATTCCATTATCTCTGCATGGACCACAATTTATTTATTTACTCACTTACTGAAGGGCATCTACCTGCTTCCAAGTTTCAGTGATTAGGAAGAAAACTGCATAAACATCTAAGTATGGCTTTTTGTATAAACACAAATTTTCAACTCATTTGGTAAACACAAGTGCGGTTTCTGGATTGTATAATGAATTTATCTGAAATTGTGAACAATGTTGAAATAAGTTAGGGGAAAATGGTAAACATTTATCTTACCAATATTGTGATAAAAATTATTTTAATCAAATTCAAGATTAATTCACAGCCTACGTTCCATTCTTAATGCTTAGCATAATAGCTGTCTTTTTTTTAACAGAATAAAATGTATTTTATGAGTAAACACACGCTTACATCCTCACCACACAGATACTTACATTGATTCCCCCCCACCCAAATTTTATGCAGGAAGCTACATTTGAACATGGTGAAAACATCAAGCAGAATGATCGTTTTAATAAAAAAAATTGGTTAAATGTGAAGCTATACAGGCAAAATGATCATATATAATGGTTTTCTCAGGAAATTTTCAGATTACCTTATCCTAGCTTAATTATTGCAACACTCCCTTTCATTTTAAACAGTTTGGCCATTTGGATGATCAATTATTTTGTCACTCTAATTTTTAGAATATTGCTATTGGTTTTCAAACTTGTGTTTACAATTATCCTGAAGTTTCCTCAAATTGCTCATATTCAGTCCCCAGAAATTTTGATTTAGTAATCTGAAGTGGGACTGGCTTACACACATCTCCAATAGACTATTGCATTAATCTCTTCAGGCTGCCAGAACAAAATACCGTAGGCTGGGTGGTTTTAAAAACAGAGATTTATTTCTCACACTTCCAGAAGCTAGAAAGTTCAAGATGGAGGTACCAGATGATTTTATTCCTGATGAGGCGTCTCTTCCTGGCTTGCAGATGGCCACTGTCTTACAATGTCCTCACATGGGCTTTCTTCTTTGCAAGCACTGAGAGGAGGATGGGGAATTTCCTTTTTTTAATTTTTTTAAGCCACTATTTTCATTATGAAGGTCTCATCCTCATGACCTAATCTAAGCCTAACTACATTCCAAAGGCCTCATCTCCAAATACCGTCATATTTGGGGTTAGGAATTCAACTTATGAACTCTAGGGAGGTCAGACACAAATATTCAGTTTGATTTAGGTGCATGTTGTTCAAGGCCATATGCTGAATAGACAACAATTAAAAAGGCAAAGTCCTGCCATTATGTTTCCATGCATTTCTTCATATTTTAACTTCATCATGTCATGCCAACAAATGTATGTGTATGGGGATCACATAGGCACATAATATAAAAAAGTGATGTGCATTTTTCTCAATTGTAAAAGTTAAGCCAATGGACAAAGATAGAATAAATTATATATACATAGTCCAAGTAAGAAAGTATGTTTTATGTGTTTGGTTGGCCATTTCTGTCATGTATCCATGTATCCAGTATTTGCAAAATAATTTACTCTTGTCTTTGATAAAATCTTACTAAGGGAACACTGTGTAGCCTTTTCATTTAGTACATTTTTAAAGCCAAAAATACAGAGCAGCGAAATTAATTTCCATAAATTACTGCATTGTGCATTTGTTTAAAAATAAAGAAAACGCTTCTCTTTTCAATACATCCTAGGTAAACAGCTATGGCATATTCTAAATGTTTGTCGGAAAGGCTTCACTGGCAATGTTTACTTCAAAAATTTTAACTTGAATTGTTGCCTCTTATTCTCTTGTGATGCTGGGTTGAATCAACAAGATGTGATTACCTGTGTATCATTTTGTTTTGTTTCTTATTACTTCCCTGGTAAACAATTGTAGGTGCCCGATTGCCTGCAAATTACCTCTGACTACTGTTTCCCAATCACCTTGATATGTAGGGGCTTGTAACTGGGAATTACTCCCTGCTGTACACAAGTTCATAACATTGAAAATGTGTCTGTGATTATAAACATTACTTGTTGAGCTTGAGTCACTAGCCTACCATATGGTTATGCCTCCTGACTAATAATATTCATATAGCAGTAGATCCTCCAAAATGTTTTCTTGCATTTTTACCCACTAAAAAGAATCCAAGATGAAAATGTACACATTTTGTGTATTAGATAATACCACAGAAGACTGCAAAATAAAAATGCCTAACAGGCTAGAACAAATAAACAAGCCTACATATTTAAATTCTTACAAAAACCTCCAAGGTAGACACACATATTTATGAGAGAAAATGGTAAGGTTCCTTCTATGTCTAAACTACACATGTGTACTTTTGCTTATTTTTCTTTCTGTTTTTTGAGACAGAGCCTCACTCTGTCACCCAGGCTGGAGTGTAGAGGTGCGATATCTGCTCACTGCAACCTCTGCCTCTAGGGTTCAAGTGATTTCCCTGCCTCCGCTTCCTGAGTAGCTGGGACTACAGGCATGCGCCACCATGCCCCACTATTTTTTGTATTTTTAGTAGAATTGGGGTTTCACCATGTTGGCCCGGCTGGTCTTGAACACCTGGCCTCAAATGATCCACCCACTTTGGCCTCCCAAACTGCTGGGATTACAGGCATGAGCCACCGTGCCTGGCCTACTTTTGGTTCTTTTTCTTAATTTGTTCAGTTTTTCATTTATTCATTTAACATCTATTATTCTACAGAAAATGGGTAGGACTCCCAGTGTTTCTCTAATGGGACATGTGGACCACTTAATAACTAAATCATGTAAAGTGCTCATTATCATGCAAATCTACTCACATCTTCAACCTACTGAATTAGAATCCAGGGCAGCGGGTCCCAGGCATAAGTTTTGTGACAAGTTGCCCCAGAGATTCTTGTGAATGTACAAATCTGAAATACCTACCTATTTAACCACATATGGTACCTGGCCTTAAGGTTCTCATATTTCACTGGAGGATCTGCTTATTCAAATTAATATGAGTACTAAGAGATTTAAATATATGTAAAAGTTTCATTAACCATTTTCTAAATGAAGGCACTAAACATCTTGGCAGTAATAAGTCTTCTCTTCAACTGCCTGATTGTGGTGATTTAGGTACCTATAAAATTCTTTATGTTATCTACACAATTTATATTTAAGTATTTTAATATTTAGTATATTATATGCTATATACATTACACATTCTGAATTTTCCCAAATGATTTTATGAAGATAATGCATCTTCCATAAATTCTTCTCTGTATAGAAAACAAAAATAATTAGACATTTAACTGATGCATATCCATCAGCAGCATAATCCAGAAATCTGTTTTCTTCATTCATCATTGCCAATTCAATGTGTGCCGAAAGTGTTTCTACTCTGTTTAAAATGTGGGGTATAAACACATGTAAGATACAACTTATGAAGTGAAATGCTGTGATTAGAATGTTCAATGATATGGAAACAGATATGCAAATCTGTAACGTAACACAGAAAACATTTTACTAAACACAAAACACAGACTTCAGAGGCCATAGTGATGGAAGCATATGAATGAAGAGTACCCATGGGGAAGGCCATGTTTGTAGGCTGTGAATTGTATGGAGAAAGCAGTGTATTCATGGAAAGGACACTCACTTGACATGAACCAATGCTTGGGGTCTGGAATATGCATGGCAATATCGGACAGTGCACAAATTTAGCTTCAGTGGAAAGTGTTAGTGAGACAATGGCAGAGATTAGGTACTCCGTGATTAAAACACACCTTCAATTTAAAAGTTCATTTTAATGTTTACAAACATTCAATATTTTGTTTCTCAAGTGGCTGAAAGTTTAAATAATTCTACCGTTGCCCTTGTGGAAAGCCAAGATTGACCAAACTTCCCTATTTGTCAGTCATTGTTATGGCTGTCTCTATCTATACTGGTAAATTTAACACATTTGTGACTCCAAGCTTCCAGTGGGTGATGGATTAAAACCTCAGATTTTATTTTACTTATAAAGAAAAATATATATGAAATTATATGAGACACTGGCATCTTAAAATTTCTTTTAAAACACAAGACTTAGCTGCAAGCTATGACTCATGGAATTAGCAATCATAAATTCATAGAGGTAGACATTTTTATGCTTTAGTAGGAAGATTCAATACTTCTCTACATGTTTTTTCTCTTCCTACCATGAAAATTGATGGTGAAGTATTTTATTTCTGCTGAGGAGAAAAGGAAGGATAATTTACATGTTTTGTGTAGAGAATGTGAATTAAGAAGTCCTTAAGGGAATTCCTTTAGGGTATATACCTCGTGTATTTATTTCCACACATTCTATTAGAATGTGAAAAGAAAAGCTCGAAATGTCAGTAACTCCTCTCAGATCACAGGATTACCAATTTGGAAAATTTGAAATCATACCTGGGATTTCCTGACACTAAAATCTTAATGCCACAGTGGCATTAGCTCAAGGAATTTAGCCCTATAACTTGCAGAGTTTATAGGACAGAATTGGTGTATTTTGAGAGGGAGAGATAGAGAGAAAAGAGAAATAAAGAGGAGGAGAATAAGGAGGAAATGAAGAGGGAGAATGAAAGAGAGAGAGCGGGGACATGATCATAAAAGTGGTCACTATCTCTAAGAATTTGAAAATATACATCAGGCAGATGTAGTTATTTTAATACATCGCTACAGATGTTTCAAACTTAGAATGCTTTTTTTATTTTTGTTTGCATTTTATTTCTGTTATTAGTGTTCAATGTGATCTGTGTTTTCAAAAGCTCTGTCTTTCTTGCTGATATATTTAATAATCATACTGATAAAATCCTAGGGCTGCCCAGGGATTCTGCAAAGGGCTACTCTTCTCCAGATTGCCAAACCTTCAGCACAACTACTCCATTCCGCAAAATGGAATTTACTAATAAATTTAGAGAATTTACTAATAGCATAACAGATGCTCCTTGACTTATGATGGGATTGCATCTTAATAAACCCATTACAGAGCTGAAAAATGGTAAGATGAACTATCATGGGTAAGAGACCATCTAAATATGGCAAAAAAGAAAATTAAACTGTAGCCTTTCACAATAGGTTTACCTGTGAGTAAATATCATGAGATAGCACAGAAAAATAACACTTTTCTGCTTAAAGAGGTATAATTTGCCACTCCTTGTTGATATGAAACTCATTGCACATAGTCAGCAGCCCTGTGGGTTTAGCCTAAACAAAAACCCAGGTTTTTTTTTTTTGGATATAGAAATTGATGTTTCTGGATCATAAGGTAGTTCTATTTCTTAATATTGTGTTGAATTCCTATGCCGTTTCATTCCCACCAACAGTATGGCTCTCCAACCTCATGAACACCTGTCTTTTGTTTTGTGATAATAGCCATCCTAGCTAGTATGAGGTGATATCTCCTTGTGGTTTGGATTTATATTCTTCTGATGATTAGTGTTGTTGATTATCTTTTTATATACCTGTTGCCCATATCCAGTAGAATTATAATTGGGATCTCATAGAGATACCTGCACTCCTATGTTCACTGCTGCATGAACCTTGAAGACATTATGTAATGTAAAATAAGCCAGTAAGAGAACAAATACTGCATGATCTTACTTATACGAGGAATCTGAAAATGTCAGACTCATAGTGTCAAGAATAGAATAAATGGTGGTTTTCCAGGGGCTGAGTGAGAGGGAAATGAGTTGTTGCTGTTTAATGTGTGTAAAGATTTAGATGTGCAACCCAGCACTTTGGGAGGCCGAGGCGGGCGGATCACGAGGTCAGGAGATCGAGACCACAGTGAAACCCCGTCTCTACTAAAAATACAAAAAAATTAGCCAGGCGTGGTGGCGGGCGCCTGTAGTCCCAGCTACTCGGAGAGGCTGAGGCAGGAGAATGGCGTGAATCCAGGAGGCAGAGCTTGCAGTGAGCCGAGCCAAGATCGCGCCACTGCACTCCAGCCTGGGCGACAGAACGAGACTCCGTCTCAAAAAAAAAAAAAAAAAAAAGATTTAGATGTGCAAGATGAATAACTTCTAAATGCTGTACAACATTGTGCCTGCAGTTAATGATACTGTATTAGACACTTAAAAAGTTGTTTAAAAGGTAGTTCTCATTAAGTGCTATTACCACAATTAAAAAATAAAATAAAATAAGACAGTAAATAATGCAGCCAGTAATTATACATTGAATGAGACATTATTTTTTGTGCTCTCAGTCACCTCCTTCCCCTTTCCACAGTTGATGGAGCATATAGAATTCTGTTGGCATGTGTGCATTCATGAAATCATTTGCACATTTGTCTTAATAATTGTTGTTTCTGGATGAAAAAATAAGAAAGAAACAGCTATGGGATCCTGCTTCAAATATTTCTCTACTGTTGTCCAGCAGACCCTCAAATAGACTTTGAAAGGATGTCTATACCTTGGCAATGTGATTTCAGAAGCAGCCTCTCTTGGCCAGGTTAGATTCTAATAGCATTGGAATCAAAGGTCCCCATTGTAGGGAATTTCCTTCAAGAGATGGCAGAAACATGATAAGTAAACTTGGGTTACTGAAAGTTCTGATGCCAACTGCTCAGGATACAGTCTTTTGCATAACAGAAAAAAGAGTGAGAATTGGAAGAATTCATCTTGTTTCAAGTGGCCATTAGCCCTAGGATCTTCTCTTTGTAGAGAACCAACTATCAATGCTACAATCGCTACCATTTAGAGAAAATGATCATGGCTTGAGGGATTAACGAAGCCTCCTATAAATTCTTTGACAATAGTCCCATCAGTCATCTGGGTCTATCTGCCCTCTCCTTAAATTTGTGCTGGCCTGTGACTGCTTTAATCAAGGCAGTACAATGAAAGTCACCTTAGCAGTTTTTGCTCTGTTCTTGAGGGGTTTAGAAGCCGCTGCCTAGATCTCTTTAGCCTGTGAGCTTTCTTGGAAGTGATCTAGCTAGATTGTTAATGACACAATGTAGAGAGGCTCTGCAATCACATGGAGAAAATGAGGCATCCAGCTGGGCCCAGTCTCCTAGCTGTTCCTATTAAAGCACTAGGCATCTCACTGCACCCATCCTTGAACCTCCCTGGACCCATCCTTGAACCTCCACACAAGCTGATATGTCAGATGGATGCTTTACCCAGTATTCCAAACCAACGTCATATGGATTAAGAAATTGCCTGGACAACCCCTGCTAAATTTCCTGACTTCCAAAATTCTTGTTTTGAAAGCTCTCAGTAGTAGTTTGCTACACAGAACAACGGCATTGACATTTGGAAAACACACACACACACATACACACACACACACACACACACACACACTCATTTACCCCAAAGGAAAACCAGTGATGTTTGGCTTTCTAGATCAATTCCTAAGACCATTAAATCATACTATATATTGTGTACCTACTATGTCCTCTTGCCTTCCTCTCTTTCTGCCTCTCTTCCTCTCACTGTCTCTGTCCAGAAAAGGAGTGCATGACATATAGAGAAACAAACATAACTCACAAATGTAATATGTCAGCTGTGGTCCATTGTAAGCATATTTCATGAGTTCAGGTAAATGTTGTATTTAGAGGATAAGCAAATGAAAGGAAAATGAACCTGACCTACAAATAATTGCTGTTTAGTCAACACATAGAACACGACTTCCTGTAATTGATGAATAGTTATAAAGATTTTTAGCATCAGGAAACTTACACTCTATGGGGAGTATTGAGATTATCTATGCTATTTATGGGATACTATTAATCAAGAAAATTAGAAAGATAACTAAAAATATTTAAACATCATATACAAGTTATATTTCATTTCTAGATCTAGTTAAGTATGATTTCCCAAAATAGCTTCTTCATGTGGCTTATAAAAAATTTTTGTGCTCAAAACGCAAACCCATATGAGAAATATTATCATATAGACATATGATGCTTATTTATTCATTGGCATATTTTTCTCTTATTCTGCTTTTTTTTTGGGTTTTGCTTCGATGGTTTAAATGAGTTCAAAAGATGAGATGCTTTATATGTAATTTTTTTAGTCAGTTACTATTAGAGAAAGGGTATTTAATATGAATATCACAAAAACATTTGGAATACGTGTTGTTGAGACAACTATATTTAGAGTCATATAATTTTGAATATATTAAAACACTACTATATAAGTATATACATATATCAATGACCATCTACTTCCATTAGTAATGATATAAATGACAACATAGGTCCATAAGTAATTGAACATTGATGATTTCTCCTGCATTACCAATTCAGTTATTGTGACATCTGGTTTCCTAATTTATAAAAAATGATTTATTTCTCTTTTATATCATGATTTAATTTATAATGCATTAGGTCACACTCTATTATTATTATTATTATTATTATTATTGAGATGGAGTTTCACTCTCGTTCCCCCGGCTGGAGTGCAGTGGCGCCATCTTGGCTCACTGCAAACTCTGCCTCCTGGGTGCAAGTGATTCTCCTGTCTCAGCCTCCTGAGTAGTTGGGATTACAGGCATGCACCACCATGCCCAGCTAATTTTGTATTTTTAGTAGAGACTGGGCTTGGCCATGTTGGCCAGGCTGGTCTTGAACTCCTGACCTCAGGTGATCTGCCTGCCTCAGCCTCCCAAAGTGCTGGGATTACAGGTGTGAGCCACCACCCTGGCTGTCATACTCTAATAATCTAAAAAGACATGGCCATTTTCCAGCAAGTTGGCTGTCATGTTATGCATGCTATATATATATACACAATATATGAATATTAAAGCATGCCTACATATCGTATACATGTTATTTATGTCACATGTAGCAAATATGCAGCACTGAAGCAAACACATGTATCTGATTCCTAAAATTATTAAGATTTCAGGGGTATGTATATGCTTTGTTCCTTTAGCATATAGTTTTAAGTAGAGTCCAGAATTGGGCCAAAATAGCCAGAACTTTATACACCCTCCTTCATTCTGTCACTGGATGAGTGCTGTCCTAGAAATGGTGCCACTACAGGCAAGGTTGATATAGTTCTGAAGGAGCTGACAGCTGGAAGTGTGCTGCTGAATGCACTCCCCATGCTGCAGGAGCAAGTTTTTCCTTAAAGGAAGCTCAGGACCATGCATCTCTATGTCTCCCAGACAGCAAACCTGCTTTGTTCCCCTTAATCTCTAGTACAAACCCTTCCAATGTTGATTAAGGTTGCATGCTACACTGAAAATACTATGGATAGAGGTTAAGCAAGTGTGAGATCATGAAGAGTGGCCTTGGATTCCTTTATCCTGAGAGCTATAAACAGTTATTCATTCCTTCAATTGGTAGCTATAGAGTGCCCTATTGAATCCAGGCACTGTTCTAGGTGGAGAAAATTGCTGCCCTTGTAACGCTAGCATTCTAGGAAGGGCAGATTAGTGGAAAAAAAAAAGATAATTAAATCACACATAATAATACCAATAATACCATATATAGCAGATTAGTTTTTGTTAATGCTCTTATCTTCTGTGGTTCTCATGTTGCCAAATCCAACAGGTAATTGCTGTCCCCATACCACTCTCAGTAATACTGGCCCCAGGCAATTATGTCTATCCTTCTGAGAGATTATTTCCTTGTCTTTCTCAATTCTACTGCCTTGTTTTGTATTGCCATTACATTAATTTACTGATTTTCATGCAAATTTAATTCTTGTTTTTGACAAATTATTTGTTTTTTTTCCCCACTAGAACAAAAGCTCCACAAGGCCAAGGATCTTTGTTTTCTGTGTTTTCATTGCTGCGCCCTCATTGCCTAAAACAATCTGCAAATCAAATTGTCCTCAAATACCACAAACTGAGTGATTACAAAAAAAAAAAGCAAAAAAGTATCGTTGCACTGTTCTGGAATCTAGAAGTCTGAAATCAAGGTGTTGGCAGGGTTGGTTTCTTCTTTGGTCCCAAGCCTCTCTCCCTGGCTTATTGTTGGCTGTTTTCCTACTCACATGGACTTTTCCCCATATGTCCAAATCATCTTTCCTTTGTGTGTATCTCTATGTTCAAATTTCCTTTTTTCATAAGGCACCAATCATAATGGATTATGGCCCACTTAGACAGTCAGATGGGAGGGCATCCCTGGCAAAACGCCAACTGGCCTGTGCACTGGGGTAGAGCCACAGAAGTTCACCCCATTTGCAGCAGGGAGGAGGAGCCTGGCCCCTCCTTTTCCTGGGTGGAACTTGGGATTCAAACAATGAGGCAGAAAGCACTCTAGCAGTGTCTCTGGCCTTGAAGAGAGTCCCTTTTCCCCCCTTTTCTTCCTTTTCACTCAATAAAGCCTTGTGTTACTCACCCTTAAAAGCGTCTGCCAGCCTAAACTTTCAAGGCTGTGGGACAAGGACCTCTGTCTTTAGCTGAACCAAGGAAAAGCCCTGTAACACCACAGCATGTCACTTTAACTTGATAATTTCTGTAAAAACCATAACTCCAAAGAAGGTCATATTCTGAGTCACTGGGAGCTAGGGCTTCAATATACGACTTTTTCATAGGGGAGAGGACACCACTCAAGTGACAACACTAAGCAAAATAACAAGTAGCACCAAGAAAAAAATAAAAACATATTGACTGTGTAAGTTTGTTCTTTCAGCCCATATTAAAGATAATAGTAACGCAAAATCACAAGTGTTGACTCGACCAAAAAGGGCCTGAAGTCACTCAAGAAGAGCACACAAGACAGGAAAAACAGATGTGTGGAAGATCGCAACGCCAGAGAAAACATGGAGACGGAGAAAGACTTTTGTGTGGGTTGCCTAAGGATAGGAGTTAAGCAAGTGTGAGATCATGAAGAGTGGCCTTGGATTCCTTTATCCTGAGAGCTATAAACAGTTTTTCATTCCTTCAACTGGCAGCTATGGAGTGCCCTCTTGAATCCAGGCACTGTTCTAGGTGGAGAAAATTGCTGCCCTCGTAATGCTGACATTCTAGGAAGGGCAGATTAGTGGAAAAAAAAAAAGATAATTAAATCATACATAATAACACCATATATAGCAGATTAGATGTTGTTAATTATTGAGGAAAATTAAACATTTCGTTTGGGCTTATGGTTCTAACTAGGACTATAATAGTGATATGCTGGAATTAGCTAGTTCTGGGTCACAAGGGCTGATTATTATGCTTTCAAAAATTTTGAGAGCTGGCTCATAGATATAACTATTGTTAAACATTAAATTATATAAACTTAAAGTTCCCTTTCACTTTAAAAAGTAATAAATACTGAAAACTCACTACTTTCAAATTGTGTTACTATATTTTACCATTATCTATAATTTTGATGTTATTTATGTCTACTTTATCTGTATGGTGTAAATACTATAAAATAATGTGTTCATCTTTTCCCAACTCCATGTTCAATAGTGTCACCTTGGTAACCTGAAAATCAGTGGCAGTGGATGTATTGATCTAGGGATTGTCTAGACTTGAGAAAGTAAAGGAGAAAACAACTAAAGCAGTTTAAAGCCCAAAGTAACCATTACATTGCAAAGAACGCGAAACATTGAAGAAATAGTATCCTAAATAATAAAAATGATTTTTAACTTTGCAAAACGCAGCTCATATTGATGAACAAGTGAAATTGAGACAAACATCATTTATCTACACATTTATGTAAGTAAAAATACTAGCCAATACCTAAGCCAAAACTAAACTTATTTGTCAACGAACTGAGCAACTTCTTTGCTGAATCAGATAGTAATCAAGCATTTATTTGCAATAAAATATTGTCAGTATTCAACAGATTGCAACAACTGATTGGTTATGGATGCAAGAGTTCAGCAAAAATCAATGTAAATATTCTGTAAAAATCAATTGACTGTGTGGAATTTCCAATCAACAGTAATATATATTCTATAATTGCTTGTAAATTGTGTGCTACATATCTTTTATATCTGTAAAATTTATATGAACATACACTTATATACATGCATACATATTTCTGGTTGTTAAATATTTACTGGCATGCCACTGACTGCTAGCAATAAACAGGCTTACTTAAAAGAAGTGATAGAGAAGTCTAGGCAAAAAAGAATCATATGCACAAATGCCCTAATGTGGGTGCTTTCGAGGCTATTTCAGGTACATTCATGGGACCAGAATATCTAAGGTAAAAGTAACAGAAAGAACTGGTGATGATATCAGAATGATGATGATGGGCCAGGTAATTAAGAGCAGGCACATCACTATCATGCTGTTAGCTTTGGTTGTAAGTAAGATGGGAAGCCATTGGCAAGTTTTGAGCAAAGGAGTGATGATATGGTTTGGCGCTGTCCCCACCCAAATTTCATTTGAACTGTAGCTCCCATAATTCCCACGTGTTGTGGGAGGGAGCTGGTGGGAGATACTTGAATCATGGTGGTGGTTTCACCCATACTGTTCTTATGTAGTGACTAAGTCTCACGAGATCTGTTAGTTTTATAAGGGGTTTCCTCTTTCGCTTGATTCTCATTCCCTCTTGTCTGTTGCCAGCTAAGACATGCCTTTTGCCTGCCACCATGATTGTGGGGGCTCCTCAGCCACGTGAAACTGTGAGTCCATTAAGTCTCTTTTTCTTTATAAATTACACAGTCTTGGGTATGTCTTTACCAGCAGTGTGAAAACAGACTAATACAAGTGATATGATTCTATATATTTTAACATAATTGTTTTGAAAGTTGCTTTGGGAATAAATTGTGTGGGACAATGGTAGAATAAATGAAATAAAGTTAGTTAAAATAGAAGTGAGGAGATGTGGTGAAATCCTGGATATCTGTTGACGGTAGGGTTTCCTGATGTCATAGCCGTGTGGTGTGAAAGGAAAACAGGAATGAAGGATGATCCAAAGTGTTTGACCTGGAATACAGAAAACTGTGAGAAGAACTGTTTGTGGGGAGGTGGTTGGAAATCAAGAGTTCAATTCTGGATCTACTCTGAGATTATATCTCAGAGACTCAAGCAGACATATTCAGTTGGCATAACATATACTGGTTTTTAGAGGAGCAAGCTAAAATAGTAATATAAATATGACCAGCATAAAGATACTACTTAAAGCCCTTAACCTAATGAAATTAGCATAGAAATGAGTATGTATAGAAAGAGGCTCAAATACTGGATTCTGACACATTCGATTGAGAGAAAAGGTAAAAGCAAAAGATGCCCACTGATCATTCAGAAAGGAAAAAAAACAAACACACACACAAAAAAAACTAAGAGGGTGTGGCATTCTAGAAACCAACTAGTATTTCAAGGGATATAAACTGTTCTCTTGCGACAAATGCTGTTGCTAAGTAAAGTACGATATGGCCTGAGCAGTGTGAGGAATGGAGTCAGAGACATCATAATGAGAGCTATGGCAGTCTGCCCTGAATTTGACAGTGGATATGAAATGAAGAAAATGTTATGTTAAGTGAATTTGTAAGGATAAGAAGACTGGTTGGAAGTAGAGTGTGAGGAAAAGGGAGTGATTCTAATGACACTCAGGTATTTGGCTTAAGTATCTGGGTCAGTGGGGAGACCTCTACAAGATGAGAAGTATCAGGTAAAGATCAGTGAAGAGAGTGTTAATTTGGGGTATTTTGACTTTCATGTGCTTAAGAGAGATATCTATGTGAAAGTCTGATGGAAAGTTGAACACTTGACACTCTACAGAAAGGTCTGGGCTGGTGAGTCAAGATAATAATGAGAACTATGAACAAAAAGAGGAAAATGAACTCATTCTTCCCCAACATAATGAAGAAAGGGCCACTTATTACAGTTAATGGTCTATATTGCTCCCTCTTGAATCTTTATTCCTTGAATCGTATACTAAAAAATTACCAATCAGGCTGCAAGAGTTATCTTTTTAAAGAGGCAAGTGAGATAAAAGTCAATCTATCTAATCTTAATGAATATAAAACAATCAAAGACTGGATATTTTGACTGCATCTATTACTTTGTCTGTTTACATAAATATGTCTATTGGTTGAACAAATTAGCTGAATTACTCCTTTAGGTTATCAAGGTATACTTCAAATTTAATCAGATAGCAAAATAAGAGGTTGATTATATAAATTTTTTTCAACCAAATTTGGAAGACTTTTCTCACTATATACGGATCATTTACATATAATTAGAAAAATAGACAACATATCACAAAAGTGAAGAAAAAAATTAGTAGAAGAAAATTAATTTAAAAGAGTGGGAGGACATAGATTTTTTAAATTTTATTATTTTATTTTTATTTTGAGTCTCGCTCCATTGCACAGGCTGGAGTGCAACGGTGTGATCTTGGCTCACTGCAACCTCCACCTCCCGGGTTCAAGCAATTCTCCTGCCTCAGCCTCCCAAGTAGCTGGGATTACAGGTGCCCATAACCATGCCTGGCTAATTTATTTTGAATGTTTAGTAGAGACAGGGTTTCTCCATGTTAGCCAGCCTGGTCTCGAACTCCTGATCTCAGGTGATCCACCAGCCTCGGCCTCCCAAAGTGCTGAGATTACAGGTGTGAACCACTGCGCCTGTCCAGGATGTAGATTTTTAAAATTTTTTATTGAGTTACTGATTTAAGATATCCATCCTTATTCCCCTTGGCTACTCCTTATCAATGTGGCCCTTCCTTTGTTAATCTATATCCTATGTGAACTAATATTTTATATAAAACATTTGCTATGGTAGCTTTGCATTCTTAATATTTCAACGTTTCCTGAAGTTGCAAATGGAATAATGGGTTTACTAGGGATCCACTGGTGTGTGTGTGTGTGTGTGTGTGTATGTGTTATTTTCGTTTTGCTGCTAAGAAGGCTTGTATTTTGTCAGGTGGTCCATGATACTAGAGTTTGGAAGTGGCTACTATCTAATTCTCAGGCCAAGGCCTTGCTTCACCCACTCACTAGTCGTTCAATATTTTTCTATTTTATTTCTTAGTAGGGGGATCTAGCAGGAAGTAATAGAAGTAGGCACCTAAGGCAGTCTATAAAGTACGTAAAACAAAGGCTGCATTAAAGAAAGTAACATAATGCAGACTGAATAGAATGAACGGGTCCCCTAGATGTATTTGGGAATTTGCATAGAGTTATTTAAAATTTGAAGAACGAGCTCTGTTAGAGAACAGGGGAACAACCCAACAGGATTATAGAGCAAGACCTGAACTAGGAAGGGAATTAACATGGCAAATAATGGCTAAGGAAGAAAGGCTAAATGAGGCATTGATTTAGTTATTTAGAGACTGTTTTTCTCTTAAAATAAAACCAGAAATCATATCACTTTTGTTGATTTAGCACCTTTCACTGCTTATTTTAATGCTCTTCACTCTTAGGGTTCCAGAGAACCTATAAATGTCTTTTCACTGACTCAAGCACCATTTATCAAAGTTATTGCATGATCTCACCAAGCAGGAGTTTAGGCAACTTCCTCTGTGCTATTTCCCTTTCAGAGATAATTCTAAAGGAAATTAACTAAAGAAAGAGCACCACATTTGAGTACAAGTCAATCATAAGCCTGAAATATTTCACTCACATGAATAATCGAGAAGATGTAACAAATGGGAATTTTTACATATTCTCAGTTAAAATGGAAGCAGCGACACAATATAAGTGAAACATAATGCTTTTCCATTTTGCTCCCTTGTTATGGCATTTGAGAATCAAGTTGATTCTTGATTTATCAATTTTTTCTTTGATCATGTATTAAATTGTAGCAATGTATTTACTTAAGTCCTACATTTAAGAAATATATTTTTATTTCTTAATCTTCCCATTGAGGTATCTTTGGCAAGGTCACTTAACCAAACAGTTGGCAAACTCTGAAGCGATTTTCAAGTTACAGGCTTGGTCAAGAAGGTTTACTATATGCCACACACACACACACACACACACACACACACAAATACTTAAAGCTTTATTGAAAGACTTACGAAGTCTGTTAAAAATCCTAATATTAATTTATAAAAATTAAAGACAAGATAATAATGTAATTTTGAACTACAGAAGATATCAACCATCACCCAATAACTGCATTTAAAATCACTGAAAGGTAGTATCACATGTTATCCTATCATTGGCATTTATATGTGTAATGAACTATTTAAAAATTTCTATTTCCCTTTATTATTTGGAAGGATTTCTGTCTCTTTTACTTGGCAACTCCACTTTTTTTGGTTATTAATTCCATGTTTTAGCCATTTTTTCTAGGTTATTCTTGTAGAATAATTTCATAAATGATTTATTTTGGTCATACAGTATAGTTGAGTGTTTAGAGTGGTAGAGCCAATTGTCTACAACGAAACCTTGGTTCCACCATTTCATTACAGAATTTTCCTCAACTCTATATGAAAACACCTAATAATTCATATTTATATGATCAATGTGACATTACATTAGTCAGTTTATGAAAACATTTTCCAACAGAGTGTGTATCACATGGTAAAAGCCCAGTATAATTATCATCTGCTTTAAAAAAATAAAGGGTACTTTCTGTTTTTTAATTTTGTTCAGAAATGGACATATTTTCTCCAAAGCAGACATACAAGTCTGAAAGTTCACAATTCCTGAACCGTTCTCTGATTTGTATTCCTTCCTCGCCCCCAGCCAGTGAATTAAGAATGGTGAGCTATTTGTTTTGTTCACCTTAGCGTTAGCAATATCATTATTTGTATTAATAGTTCTAGAAATGTGTCTTTTTTTGTCTACAATTCCAGTTGGATGCATTTATAACCACATTTTTCACAGGTTGACTACTCCACACTTTCCTTACCCAAATGTACAGTTATTTTGCCTTAATTCTTTCCGGGTTTCTTCCAGCTGATGATTCTGAAGTTTTCATGTCACTGTTATTTCCAAACACAGGGCTATCTCTTTTTTTCTTGGATATTTTCCTAAAATCCTAACTATATTATCAAACCCTTATTATCTGTTATCATGAGTGTCATCCATTTATCTCTAAGGTATACACATAATTATGAATACCTTCCATGTACCAGGTAATATGTTAAAGTGCTTTTTACAACTATTTCATTTAATTATCCTGAGATCCATATTATTAGTTATAAATACCTGGGATTATAGAACACTTAAAAGCTTACTCATTTTCTATCTTTCCTCTTTAACTTGGGTACTGTGGTTCAGGTGAAGAAACTGATATTATTTGTGCCCTCTCTGTGTTATACAGGTGCTTGCTCTTCCACTGAAGCATCACACCCATGCTCTTGTTTGCATACTCCAACTGGCTGCTGTTTTGCATCAGCTGGCTGTAAAGATCATTTTCAGACTCTTGGAGGAGGTCACTAATTAGAAAATACAGTGTGGTGGTGTGAGTAGTGGCCAATGCAGTGCTCACTCACACTGCATTAACTGGCCTTCAGCGTGCTTATTTAGTCCTTTGTTGTATTCAAAGAAAATGTTTGAAAATTCCTATATATACTGATTTCTGTGATGCTTCTTTCTTCTATAGTGGATTTATTACATAGTGTCTTCAACTTTTACACTTCATTCTTGCTACGGAACAGAATTTAATAATGATACAGATATCAGCATAATCTGTACATGTCCACAAATATTAAATACAGCTTATTTCTCCCAATTGCATTTTGCATGTTAAAAGAACAAAATTCCAACAAATTAGAAATCACCAAAATAATTCAGTTACTTCATTTAATGAAGTCATTAATTCAGTGAACGTTGATTGCATTATCAAGTGTTAAGTGCTCAGAATACAAATAAGTACAGAAAACAGTTCCCAAATGGATATTCTCACCGATGGCGTGGTGTTACTTTTTTGTATTATATAACCATATTAATTCAAAAGAAATTATTACAAACATTTCTTTATAAAATTATCTTGACCATGAGGTATAGTGGGGTGGGGAGGGAAGGGGAAGTGTCTCTCCTAATTAATGTTTAAATTACTTTTCTGGCTACTGAAACTTGTTTTTGATTTGTTTTGATTTTTTTTTTAATTGAGACAGGGTCTCTCTCACCCAGGCTGGAGTACAGTGGTGCGATCTCGGCTCACTGCAACCTCTGCCTCCCAGGCTCAAGCGATCCTCCCACCTCAGCCCCCAGGAAAGCTGGAACCACAGGTACGCACTACCATACCCAGCTAATTTTTTAGTATTTTCAGTAGAGATGGGGTTTCACCATGTTGCCCAGGCTGGTCTTGAACTCCTGAGCTCAAGGGATCCACCCCCCTCAGTCTTCCAAAGTGCTAGGATTACAAGTAATAGCCACCATTCCTGGCCACTGCCAAACCTTGTAGGCCCTGGTAGAAATGGTTGAGAAGATTCTGGGTGTAATGATATCACTCTAGTAACTTCTTACTTGTACTTTGGAAACATTGGCCACCTAATATCCAACTAATGGGAATTTGCCAGTGATCAAATTCAAGAGAAATCCCATTTCCCCAAAATAAGCTTCTGGTGGCATGTAGAAATTGAATTGAAAACCTATTTTTTTCTCATCTAATATTACATTAAGCTATGTTTGCAGAATTGTTTTAAATGTGTGAAAGAAAATGCTT
This sequence comes from Symphalangus syndactylus, assembly GCF_028878055.3. Taxonomy (NCBI): domain Eukaryota; kingdom Metazoa; phylum Chordata; class Mammalia; order Primates; family Hylobatidae; genus Symphalangus; species Symphalangus syndactylus. The sequence goes on along the minus strand of NC_072438.2, from coordinate 83,486,307 downwards.
GTAAATAATTGTATTTTGATGAATAACAATGTTGTTATTTACTAAAGTCAGATGATGCTTTCTTTTCTTTTTATTTCCCCACCAGATAACTAGGTTGTATTGAAAATATTTAATGATTAAAAACATGGGCTCTGCAGACAGACTGATGGGGTCCAAATCCTCTTCTCACTGGATTAACTGTGTGGCCTTAAGGAAATTACTTCCCTATGACTCAATTTCTTCCTTTAGAAAAATGTGGGTTATGAGTTCTCATTTGGTCGTAAGGCTATTATAAAGATTAAATAGTGTAGTATAAGCAAAGCACATAAGAAAACTGCCTAGAGAAGCACAAGTAACATCATAAGCAAAAGTTAGCATTTTTCTTATTGTTTTATGTTATCGTGTGCCCAGATGACTAAATAATATAATCAGCTTAGCAAGAAATATTCTCCCAAAGAATGTATTTGGATAGGCTGGGCACAGTGGCTCATGCATGTAATCCCAGCACTTTGCGAGCCCGAGGTGGGTGGATCACCTGAGGTTGGGAGTTCGAGACCACCTTGACCAAAATGGAGAAACCCTGTCTCTACTAAAAATACAAAATTAGCCCAGCGTGGTGGCGCATGCCTGTAATCCCAGCTACTCGGGAGGCTGTTACCATTTTTACCAGAACCATTCTGGCAGACTAGAAGTGAGAGATGGTTGTTTTGTAAACCCTTGATGACAAAGTCATCTTTGGTAGTTGCATTGGACGGTTGGAAACATGTAGCAATTTGTAGTGAAAAATGATTAATAAGGCAGGAGAATCGCTTGAACCTGGGAGGTGGAGGTTGCGATGAGCCGAGATCATGCCATTGCACTCCAGCCTGGGCAGTAAGAGCTAAACACCATCTCAAAACAAACAAAAAAAAAAAAAAAAAAGGAAAAAAAAAGAATGTATTTATGTATTTGGCGGGTGCTCATAATTTTTATAGTGGTTTAAAGCTTACCAAATTTCCTAACATAACCTCATTTTCAATTCAAAGTACTCCTGTGAGGTGATAGAACACAATGTTTACACATTATTACTAATTTACTCATGAGAACAAAGACAAAGAAAATCAAATATCTAATCTAGAATAGCTAATAAGTACTTAGTGATTTTCCACTGTCTATTGATGCTAGTTTTGCTTTTTCAATAGAAAGAACATGTATACCATGTTCCTTACACGGATTAGAAAATCCATCTAATCACAGTTGCCTGTAGGAGTACTTTATATCTTACTACTGGGAACCTTTTTGACATAGATACATCAGACATGCTTACTGATGTTTGATTAATATGGAGTTCTTAAATTACATTAAACAAAATGTACATACAAAAATACATATGGAAACTCTAAAAATCATCTTCTCATAGTTTAATTTATCATGCCAAAATTGTTACCATTTTTACCAGAACCATTCTGGCAGACCAGAAGTGAGAGATGGTTGTTTTGTAAACCCTTGATGACAAAGTCATCTTTGGTAGTTGCATTGGACGGTTGGAAACATGTAGCAATTTGTAGTGAAAAATGATTAATAAGTGATTGAGGTAAGTGACTACACTGTATTTTGACCAAAACAAACAAATAAACAAAGAGTATAAATTCTTAGAATGCGGACTATATGTTATTTCCCTACATATCATCTATCTACCTACTCATCTGACTAGGTATCCATTTATATATTTTACTTTCTTTAGTTACAAACTGTTTCTAAACACAATTTTGAGAGTTCAATGATATGTTTAACAAGTTTAACATAGTTGTTCAGGATCATATTATCCAAAGTAATTGCACTGCCATGTAAACATCATTGTATGTGTTTTGGCAGAAGAAGAAGTAGACATTCCTGTTAATTTTTCTTCAACATGTATATTTATTATAGGTTATGGCAGTCAAGAAAATGTTGTTGAAAGTAAAGAAAAATTTTACCTTAGTAAAGTGCCAATGAATTGTGAAATACTACCCATAAACCACTATTTGCTGAAATAGACTTGGCTCAATCAATGATTTTCAGTTATTAAGTTAAAAAGCCCTGCCCTGATGTTTATATAGTCTAATTAAGTTAGGACAATAAATGCTACAGAAAAAGGACTATAAACTAAATTTGCAAGTATACCTAGTTTTGGAATTTCATACGTATTAATTACACTTCTTTTTATTATTTTATTTTTTCAATTGACATAAAATTGTATGTACAGTATGATGTTTTGAAGGATATATGCAAAGTGGCATGGCTACCTCTAAATAATTAACATATATATTACACCACATAGTTATCCTGTTTTAATGGTTAAAAAAAAACATGCACCAAAACGTTTTTTCCAACCAAAAATACATGACATAGTTTTATTCAAATAATCTTGTGGCTAAAATGTTGTACTTTATTTTCAATTGTTTGTAAATATTCAGTTCACATAATCTCTTTCTTTCTTCCTTTCTTCCTTCTTCTTTCTTTCTTGATTTTTAATTTATAAATTATAATTGCATATATTTATTGCACAGAGTATGTTATTTTGAAATATGCATACATTGTGGAATGGTTAAATTGAAGTAATTAATATATGCATTTACCTCACCAGGTGGATTGTTTAGAATTGGACACTCTAATATCATGGCTGCCATGCCAACTCGACTCTCTATTTACTATCACACATTTCCTTGTTCTGGCCCCTACACTACCGATTCCTATTTCTACTTCTAATTGAACCTTTTATTTCACAGCAGTTACGACTGACAAAGATTCTATCCTTGGCCAAAAGCTGGTTAAGCTCTCCTGAACTCTCCTTTAAACTAGCCAATGATTTTGAGCTTTATGTTTGTCTCTGCATTTCCCAGTTTTAGCAAGAATACTGCTAAGTCAATTTCGCTTGAATCCTCTGTAGTCAATACCTAATCACCCTTACTGTCTCACTGGGTTCCTCGTCACTCACCACTCACCAGTCAATGTCTGCTTATCCTGGCCTGCCTGTAGCAAGAAACTTCACCTACTCTTGATGTCTCCTATTAGTAATTTTCCATCCGGTGACCTCCTGCTTTTCCCCACCCAACTCCTTGGATATAAATTCCCAATTTTCTTTGTGGTATTTAGACTTGACCCTAATCTCACTCCTAAGCTGCAAAAACCCAGTGAAATGGTTTCTACATCTATCATAATGATCCTGAATAAAATCTGTGTACCATGCTTTGATAAGTGTCATAAATATTTTCTATCATCACCTTCTAACATTTTCTATAATTATTTTTGTATTATCTTTCTATTATTTATTGCCCATCTTCTCTTCACAACTTCTGACAGCTAGAATGTAAGCCAGGTGTTTGTGAATATTGGTTTGTTTTGTTTGCTAAGAAAACCCAAATACCTTATATGAATGCTTATTCATATTAATACATAACAAGTCGACAGTAAACATTTGTTAAATGAAAGAATAATTGAATAAAATACAAGATGATCATTAATGTTGCATACAGCCTAATAGTCAGAAGTACCATAGTTTCTCTAAAATTTCTAGAATTACGACATTGAGACTATAACTATCAAAGTCAGACCTCAATCCTCACCAGAGGATTTTAAACAGACATTTTAAAATCTGCACTTTCTTAAGGCTTTCCTGCCATAAGTGCATGCCGTCTAATAGAACCACAACTCCTCATGTTATGCAGTAAATATGGATTATTTGTTAGTTTTCTCCTCTTTTCCCACGTTTTGTGGGAAGAAATTCCACCTCATCCTATCTTCCATAAATATTGAAGCCAAGGTGGTAGTTAGATGAATGCAAATGTTTCTTTAATGTGTTTAAGTCTTTACTACGTTTTTTTTCTTTTTTTTTTAATGAGCTACGTAAGTTAAAACAGTTCCTGTCTGAGCATGAGGTGGTATCAGCAAGTGGAACAGTAGGAGGTTCCTGCCTTCCCCCTGGCCCCACATAAAACAATTATCCAGCCATCCATGAATGAAAACTATTTCTGGATAGCTCAGGAGTTCAGTTAAAAAGCTGCAGCAACACAATAAAGAAAAAAGACTAATTATATTAAAAGGATAGGAGAAGGAGTTCCATTTTGCCCGCATCATCCCATTACACAGCTCAATGCAAAGGGGGATTTCCCAGTCCACAAGTCTCCTTTTCAAGAACAAGGAGAGCAGTCAACAATTAGTTTCTTCAGATTTTTTGGGCAATATTCAAAGGACCTGCTTTCATCCCACCCCCTCCCCCCCAGATTGCTGGGAAGTTTTTTGTTGCTGTTTTTTTTCTTTTTTCTTTTTTTTGTTTTTTTTATTCGTTTTTGAGATGGAGTCTCGCTCTGTCTCCCAGGCTGGAGTGCAGTGGCACGATCTCGGCTCACTGCAAGCTCCGCCTCCCGGGTTCACGCCATTCTCCTGCCTCAGCTTCCCGAGTAGCTGGGACTACAGGCGCCCGCCACCACGCCTGGCTAATTTTTTGTATTTTTAGTAGAGACGGGGTTTCACCATGTTAGCCAGGATGGTCTCGATCTCTGACCTCGTGATCTGCTTGCCTCGGCCTCCTAAAGTGCTGGGATTACAGGCCAGATTACAGCCACTGCACCTGGCCTGATTGCTGGGAAGTTTAACATAGTAGGGAAGTGTGAAGATGGCTAGAAACAAAGAGGAAGAGTAGAGGTTATTAGTAGCAGCCACTGGGTGGATGCCCTAACAGCCTGCTCTACAGAACACCCAAGCAATATTTGCTATTAAAGACATCAAGGGCCATCGCTGTCCCAAACATTCTAAAAAGGGAAGTACCCCTGCATCTTTTGAGAAGAGGAACTGATGCTGCATCACCTTGGGACAAAGCGACCACATCCTTGTCCCTCCCACAACCACTTGCATGCTGGGATCTCAGAGGCACAGTCTCTCCATGAGCAACTGCACCTAAAAAACTGGTGCCACTTCTTCAGAGAGCACACAAGTGCTATAAACATCAGAGCCACTGCCACAACGAATAGCCCTGTGCTCCAGCCATTTGCTGCAAAGGCACATGCCCCTTGCGTGCTACAGCCACGATTGCAGCAGGCATGCTGACATACCACACCCTATTGCAATCTTTCTATAATGCTGCACATCAGCATTGCAATCAAATTTTACAATGCCAAGGACAAAGGTATAATTTTGAAAGCAGCAAGAGAAAAGCAATTCATCACATACAAGGGAATTACCATAAGGCTATCAATGTCGTTCTTAACAGAAATCTTCCAAGCCAGGAGAAAGTGACATAATATATGCAAAATACTGAAAGAGAAAATCTACCATTCAAAATACTATACCCAGAGAAATTATCTTTTAAATGGATGGAAATAAAGTCTCTTTGGGACAAACAGAAATTAAGGTAGTTTATCACCACTAGATCTGTCTTATAAGAAATGCTTCAGGTAGTTCTTCAAGTTGTAACTAAAACATGCTAAACAGCATATGAAATAATATGAAAACAAACATTTTAGCGGTGTGGCTAAACATACAGTCATACGCAGACTAATGTAGCACTGTAATGGGGGAGCATAATTTCCTTTAAAAACTAATCATTAAAATATAAAAATTTATTAATAGATACACAGTATAGAAAGCATCCAACTCTGATTACAAGGTTATTATGTGGGTGAGGAGTAAGTGTAATGATTTGGTATACGATTGAAATGAAGTTGTTATCAACTTAAAATAGAAGATATTTTATGTAAGCCTCAAGTTAATCACAAAGATAAAACCTATAATCAATTCACAAAAAGATAAAGAGAAAAGAATCAAAGTAAGCCACTGCAAGAAATCATCAAATAGCAAAGGAACACAGCAAGACAATAAGAAAAGAGAAATAACCAGAAATATGTGGAAACTAAACAGTATTCTTTTGAACAACTATTTGGTTAAAATGAAGTCAAAACGAAATTTAGAAAATATCTCCAGACAAACAAAGATAAAATCACACTGTATCAAAACTTTTGGGATACAGCAAAAGCAGTCTCAAGAAGACAGTTTAAAGCAGTTAATGCCTACATTAGAAAAGATGAAATATTTCAAATAAACAGTATAACATTAAGCCTCAGAAAACTAGAGAAAGTAAAGCAAAACCTACTAAGCCTAAAGTTAGCAGAATAAAAAAATATATAAGGATTATAACTAAATCAGCTGGAGACAAAAAATAGACCAAATCATCAGAACTAAATTAGTTTGTGAAAGATAATATTGACAAACCCTTAGCTGGAATAAGAAAAAAAGAAAGATGACTCAAATAAATAAAATCAGTCATAAAAAAGGAGATGTTACAATGGATGCCTCAGAAATGACGGAGATCAAAAAGCATCCTTTTTATGGTTATTGTGCACAATTATAGGCCAGCAAACTGGATAATCCAGAAGAAATGAAAAAATTTCTAGAAATATACAACTTACCGAATCTAAATTTAAAAAAAAAAAAAAGCCAGAATTGATCAATAACAAATGAGGAAATTGAATTTTTAAAAGCCCAACAAACAAAAGCTCAGGACCAGGTATCTTCATGGTTATATTCCACCAAACATTCAAAGAAGGATTAATATCAATCATTCTTAAACTTGTCCAAAAATAACAGAAGAAATAGGAACACCTCTAAACTCATTCCATAAGGTCTGAATCACCCTGATACCAAAATCACACAAAGGCACTGCTTGAAATGAAAATGATTGGTCAATATTCTTAAATAACATAGATGCAAACATCTTTAATAAAATGCTATAAAAAGTAATTTAACAGCACATTAAAAGGGTCATACACCATGACCATGTGAGATTTATCAATTGGTTTGCAAGAAAGGTTTAACATATGTAATACAACACATTAGGCTGGGCGCGGTGGCTCACGCTTGTAATCCCAGCACTTTGGGAGGCCGAGGTGGGTGGATCACGAGGTCAGGAGATCGAGACCATGGTGAAACCCCATCTCTACTAAAAATACAAAAAATTAGCCAGGCGTGGTGGCGGGCGCCTGTAGTCCCAGCTACTCGGAGAGGCTGAGGCCGGAGAATGGCGTGAACCCGGGAGGCAGAGCTTGCAGTGAGCCGAGATTGCGCCACTGTACTCCAATCTGGGCGACAGAGCGAGACTCCGTCTCAAAAAAAAAAAAAAAAAAAAAAAAAAACAAATTAACAAAATGAAAAAGAACTAAACGATCATCTCAATAGATGTAGAAAATGGATTTGACAAAATTTAGGATTTATTAATCACTAAAATTCTCTCAACAAAATAGGTACAGAAAGAAGTTATCTCAACACAATTATGGTCATATACGAAAAGCCCACAGCTAAAATCATAATTTATGGAAAAAATTGAAATCTTTCTAAGATTCAGTACAGAGCTAGGATACCAATCTCATTGTTTCTTTTCAACTTAGTACTCGAACTCCTAGCCAGTACAATTAAACAAGAAAAAAAAATAAAAGATACCCAAATTGGAAAGAAAAATTAGCTTTATTTGCAGAAACTACCTTTATTTTCAGGTCATCTGCATATATGTAGAGGTACTAAACAACAACAACAACAACAAAAAACCTGTTGGAACTAATAAATTAAGTAAACTTGCAGGATCCCAAATCAGCACATCAGAATAAATTGTGTTGCTATACAAAAACAATGAATTATTTGAAAAAGAAATGGAAGAGACAATATTCACAAAAACAACAAAAGGAATAAAATACTTTGGAATAGACTTGAAGAGGCAAAATATTTGTACACTGAAAGTTAAAAACATTGATGAAAGAAACTAAATAGATAGATAAATGGAAAGACAGCATATACGCACGGATTAGAAGAATCAACACTGCTACAATGTCCATGCAACCCAAAGTGGTCTACAGATTCAGTGTAATCCCCATCAAAATCCCAATGACTTTCTTTACAGAAATAGAAAAAAAATTCTTAAAATTCATGTGAAACTGCCAATACCCTAATATCCAAACCAATCTTGAGTAAGAAGAACAAAGGTGGAACTAACATGCTCTCTGATTTCAAAATATATTTCAAAGCTACAGTAATCAAAACAGCATAATACTTAAACAAAAACAGATATACAAACCAATGGAACTGAATAGAGAGCTAATAAAGAAATTCAGTAATCTATGGCTATCTGATCTTTAAAAAGGATGCAAAGAAAATACAGGGAAATTATAATCTCTTTGAAAAATAGTGCTGGGAAAAGTGGACATTCCATGCAGAATAATTTAAATGGACCCTTATTCTCACTATTTACAAACATCTACCCAAAATGGATTAAAGATTTAAAGGTGAGACCTGAAACTATAACAGAAAAAAAAGATAGGGGGAAGGCTTCTTGCTATTTGTCCAGGCAATAAATTTTTTGGATAATTACCCCAAAGACACAGGCAACAAAAGCAAAATAGGTAAATATAGTTCCATCAAATTAAAAATTTGCTGCAAATAAAACAATAAAGAGAATGAAATGACAACCTAGGGAATGTAAGAAAATATTTGCAAACTATATATCTGATAAAGGGTTAATATCCAAATATATAGAGAACTCACACCTAAATTAATAGCAAAAAAATACAAAGATATAAACAAATATATAATTAGCTGATTTAAAAACAAGTAAAGATTTGCACGGACATTTCTCAAAAGAAGAGAAATTGCTACCAGATTAATAAAAAGGTACTTAATTTCATTAATCATCAGAAAAATGAAAATCAAAACCACAAAGAGATACTACTTTAGCCCTCTTAGAATGGCCAGTCACTGTGACAAAATAGATGATAATTATTGGCGAGGTGATGGAGAACGCGAAACCCTTGTACACTATTGGTGGGAATGTAAATTGGCACAGAAATTATGAAAAACAATATGAAGGTTTATCAGACATGTAAAAATAGAATTGCCATATGATCCAGCAGTTTCAGTTCTGGATAAATCCAATGGAAATGAAATCAATATTTTGAGGAGATAACCATAGTCCCATGTTCATTGTAGCGTAATTCACAATCGCTAAGATAAAGAAATCATCTAAATGTCTATTGATAGATCATGAAGAAAACATGGTTTATTTATGCAATGAAGTGTTATTCACCCTTTAAAAGAAGGAAATCTGCCACTTCCAATAACGTGGATGTACTTGGAGGACATTATGCTAGGTGAAATAAGCCAGATGCAGAAAGACAAGTACTGCATAATCCCACATACATGTGGAATCTAAAAATGTCAAGCTCACACATTCGGAGTAGAATGATGGTTACTAGTGGCTGTTCACAGGCAGGTTGGGAGTGATATGGGAGGATGTTGGTCAAGGGCTACACAGTCTTAGTTATGTAAAATAAATTAGTTCTGGAGACCTAATGTGCAACAATGTGACTATAGCTGAAATGCTGTATACTCAAAATTTGATAAGATGATAGATCTTTAGTGTTATCAACACACACAAACACAAAAACAAAAGGTAACTTTCACATGATGAATAAGTTAGTTTGATTGTGATAAATATTTCACAATGTATACATACATCAAATTATCAAGTTTATACCTTAAATATATCCAGTTTTTAATTTTTCAGTATACCTCCTTAATAAAGTTGAGGGCAAATATACATAGTGCCTCTCCTTCTCACTTCACTGATGAGGAACAATTAACTAGTTATATTCCCTATTTGGATCTAAATTTAATTTTGAGCAAGAGACTTCTAGCTGTGGCTTTTGGAAAAGAGGACAAATTAAGCAAACCACTCACTTAGAACCCAACTGAATTGACCAAATGAATGTTGTAATAAGAGAAAATCTACACAGCATTGTAGCTGGGTAGAAGTTATCCAACCAGCATAAGCTTCCAGTAATTTATCTTTAAGGAAGCTAGTAATTTATCTTTAAGGAAGCTAGAAAAACAAATAATGGAAAAGTTCCTAGGACCAAAGTGTGAATTACTTCCTAATACTGTGGTCTGTGTCACGAGAAGCATATAGATCCCATGGTTTGATTTCACCAAAAACAAACAAACAAACAAACAGAAAAACAAATGAGTAGGGGATTAAGATGTAAAAGCAATGTGTTCAAAACCTGTTTCTTGTGGTGTGTATCTAAGTCATTCTGAAGCACCCACGTCTGAAAGCCTAGAGCTAGCAAAGCAACAGTGAACGGAATGTAGATAATTCTGGGAACAGTTGTTCCTTCCCCTTGTACAGTGGAGCTCTTTCTGACAATGCGGGTAGTAGCTAGGAAGAAGTTTTGATATAATTATACTAAGGAAGTTGTGACAGACTAGTTACTTAAATGCATATTCTCCATATATTGATCCTAAAAAAAATTGAACAGGATGTTTGTTTTCTGTGCTGGGGCTTGGTATGACCCCTGAAGCATCTGTACCTCTCTCAGACTGCTGAACCTCTGAAACGGTAATGCCAGGTTACATCAAACCAGGTTGCAACTTCTGATGTGGGCAAAGAATCCCAATAGATTTCAGATGGATACTGTGTAGCCCCAAGGAGAAGGCATCAGCACATCCGAGACAAGCTCAGGCTGGCCAACCATACTGGCTAAACGTGCCTTCCCTGAAAAGAGAATGCCCAGTTTTTTCCAGTGACTTTCACTTAATCCTATGTGATTGTGATTAAGTTCCTTTCTCTCCTTGTCTTTCACCTTTCTGCTCTGTAAAATAAGAGAATAGTAATGCCTTCACAGTATTAGGGGGAAGATGAAATGAGGTGATACATCAAAAATGCTTAGAACAGTGGTTGCATGTGGTAACTACTCAATAAAAGTTATCTAATACTGCTGTTGCTTTCAAAGCTGTAACTAATGGGTTTTATGAAGACAAATAAAATGGAGTAGGAGATACGTAGTTGATTCAGTTTGAATATTATGTGCAGTTACAGGAAAAGACATTTAATAAAAGGTAGTATTTATCAGAGAATGAGGGGAAGGAATGAGCCATATGCTTATGTAAAGAAAGCCTTCCAGGCAGTAGTGAAAGTCAAAGCAAACTGCAAAGCTAGAGGGAGCCGGTGGTGTCCAAGAACCTTAGGAGAAAATGTGGCTGGAGCGGAATGGATGGGAGGTAAAGTAACAGGAAAGCAGAGAGGTAGAGAGGGCTAAATAACGGATGGCCTGTAGGCTCTGGCTATTGACTTCCATTCTGCAGGAAGCATTGGGTGGTTCGTGGGGAGGTAGAAGAGGTCTTATCCTGTATAGACTAAGCTGTTTTGTAAAGAGTAGTGATTTATTTCTTGCTTAAATCATACATTTTTGAGCTTTGGTCAGCTGCAATTTCACTTTCCGTGTCATTTCATTCTGGAATCAGTGCTGAATAAGCACGTCCTAAGGCAGAAAGGAAACACAAGAAAGATGGATAAAATTTGCTGGGAAGTGACTCATGCGACTGCCATTAACATCTCATTACCCTAGAAGCCATAATGCCAACCCTATCGATGAGGTGAGAAAGTGAACTTTCTCCTGAAAATCTTAAAGTAACAGGTATACAGATACATTTACCTTATAAAAAGGAAGAAGTAGATGAATAGAAATAATATCATCTATTAACATTATTGTGATTGTGAACATTTTACAAAAATCCTTCCGTTGTTGTTTTGTGAAGAATACAATATATGGAAGCAAGAAAAGAATAAATAGAAGAAAATGACAAATGATGACATGGAGATCTTCAATGTGAGGCCATCGTGTCTCTACCTAAGACAGTGGAAATGAGGTGAAAATAAAGTAATTGGATTGGGGATGTATAATATGTTGAAGGGAAAGTTGAGAAGGTTTATTGGTGAATTGGCTGTAAAGTGAGGAGAGAAATAAAAATGTCAAGAATGGCTTGTTGGTTTATTTTTATTTTTTGACCTGAGCAATTACAGCACTTACTGAGATGGGTAAGACTTGGATGCAGATTAACACACAGCCTATGTGAGAAAAAAGTATATTTTAAAAAAACACAACATTCATCAATAAACTTAAATTATTATTATTATTTTTGTTTTTTGAGATGGAGTCTCTCTCAGTCTGTCACCCAGGCTGGAGTGCAGTGGTGTGATCTCGGCTCACTGCAACCTCCACCTCCCAGGTTCAAGAGATTCTCCTGCCTCAGCCTCCTGAGTAGCTGGGACTACAGGCAAGCGCCACCATGCCCAGCTAATTTTTGTATTTTTAGCAGAGATGGGGTTTCACCATATTGGCTAGGCTGGTCTCAAACTCCTGACCTCGTTGTGATCCACCTGCCTTGACCTCCCAAAGTGCTGAGATTATAGGTGTGAACCAACACGCCTGGCCTTAAATTAATTTAACAAAAAATTACAAGTAAGATACTACAGAATCAACACTGAAAAATCTAAATGGAAAAAAGGATGTAGGAAAAATACTGAAGTTTTATTCTGGAGAATAGTAAATAAAGCAGGAAATGAGACAGCAATGCTAATACAGGGGATGGATTTCAGTATCTTATAAATGACAACAAAGTTTTAAAAAATAAAATACAACATGCAATGGTCAAAGATAGAAGAAGGGATAGAAGAGAAAAAGATGGATGAGGATAAGGTGGAGGAGGAAACTTTTTCACTGAAAAATAATGACCGTTCAGATTTAAAAATGCTGTTAATTGGAAGGGAGAACCATAATGGAAGGAAATAGCACTGAAACACATTGTTGCATTGTTTTAAATTGCAAAGTTAATCATAGATTTTTGCATATTTAAAACTCACCAGTCCGGGAAAGAACTATGAGTTCCTAAGATAAAGATGCAGGAGTTATGGTCTTTACTGACTTAAGGTTAAAAAAAATAAAAGTAGACATCCCTAACATAAAGGCAAGAAATGCAAAATTTTGGATCCCTTCTGGTATTAGAAAATAATGTAATTTAAAGATGCCTATTGTAAGGCCGGGCGCAGTGACTCACGCCTACAATCCCAGCACTTTGGGAGGCCGAGGCAGGCGGATCACGAGGTCAAGAGATTGAGACTATCCTGGCCAATATGATGAAACCCCGTCTCTACTAAAAATACAAAAAAATTTAGCTGAGCATGGTGGCACAGAACTGTAGTCCCAGCTACTCAGGAGGCTGAGGCAGGAGAATCACTTGAACTCAGGAGGTAGAGGATACAGTGAGCCAAGATCACGCCATTGCACTCCAGCCTGGGTGACAGAGCGAGACTCCATCAAAAAAAAAAAAAAAAAAAAAAAAAAAAAAAGATGCCTATTGTAGTGGACTCTGGAGGCTAGCCACAAGCACATAGAGGCAATTTGAAAGCAGTAATGTCGTCTCTACTCCCTGTGGAGCTTACACAGGAACCACATCCAGTAGAATCAGAGGGTCATTGTGTCTGAAAACCTAGATCAGCTCCGCCATGCAGCAAATTGATTACTTCATACTCACCCCGCATTTGTATTCTCTTTTATTCACTATGCATACACTCCAGAGGAGACTGAAGGTGGAATAGAGGAGGTGTCCATCAATTATTTTGAAAACCCTACTTTCATTTGTCAGTAGGAAAAAAATTGAGAAAATCAACAGAGAAACAATTTATATTAGATAGTTTAGGTCTGCCTTGGTAATCAAAAATATTTGAAATCCAAAAATACTTGAAAACACAGCTATGTAGGCAGAAAAAAAAAATAAAAATGTGATTTGTTTTCAAGATAATTGAAGGCAGAACTGTCAAACTTACCATTGAGGTAAAGTCTTAGATTCTACAACCATACTGAAGCATATTTCAGCCTTGGACTTTCAGTTAATGTTTCAGTTAAAAAGAGAAGCAGGCTGGGTGCAGTGGCTCAGACCTGTAATCCCAGAACATTGGGAGGCTGAGGCAGATGGATCACTTTAGGTCAGTAGTTCGAGACCAGCCTGGCCAACATGGTGAAACCCCATCTCTACTGAAAATACAAAAATTTGCCTGGTGTGGTGGTGCCCAGCTTTAATCCCAGCTACTTGAGAGGCTGAGGCAGGAGAATCACAGGAGGCCAAAAGGCAGAGGCTACAGTGAGCTGAGATCATGCCACTGCACTACAGCCTGGGCAACAGAGCACAATTTGGTCTTAATAAATAAATAAATAATAATAATAAAGGGAAGCAGTCAGATTAGATGATCTAGAATGTCTCCTAAGTAGTTATATATCAGTGATCAATTTTTATGTTTTGTTTTATTGTTTGTTTTCAAATTCAACTTTTGAAACAAATATCAGGGTCTGCCTAATTAATTCTATCTTTTTTTTTGTCTTTTACCTCTTAGCTATTCTATTGATGTTCACAGCTTTTTTGTACATGAAATCTCTTTGTCTTTGATGCTGAATTATTTATAATCAGGTGTCGATTTCCATTCAGTCATTTTAACAATGAATCAAAAAAGTTTAGCTTAGAACCAATATTATAATACTTTTATTTTTATGACCCCAAATATCCTCCTTCTCACTCTTAACTCTTCACACAGTACATTAAATTTTGTATATGGAGAGATTTTTTTTCATGTAGAATTAGACAAAAATGACATTTATATATTTATTTAAATGTAATGAAGTTATTTGCTTTATTTTGTGGCTCTGGTTGTGTATTCTTGATAGGTTCCATATTTCACTTCCTCTCCCAGGAAGGATAGTTTTATGGCAGAAGCTATTTCTCATCCATCCCTGATAATTTCTGTAACTCACAATTTTCTTAAGATATTTCAGGTAAGGAGGAAAGAAATAGACATAGTAGAGGAATCTATAAATCAATTGTTCAGACCTAACCGTTTTAAAAATCCATACAATAATAAAGATTAATATTAAACCAGCTTCTCACAAATCTTGAGATAGTCATATAGAAATGTCTGTGCTCTCTAATATATTTGCAATTGTAGAACAGAAATAGTCTTTGATGCCAATAAACTCAATAGTATTTGTTTGTCCCTTAAGTGAAGGAACTAGGCTAACATGAGATGTCATCTTACATACTCCCCTTTAAACATAAGAAGCAAAATACATCCAAGTTAAAGATACGTGTTCAGCTTCAGTCCAGTCTCTATCATTCTGAGATCTCAATATTTGGCTTCATGTGGGTTAAATATTTGGAAGACTTTTTCTACCCTTGCATCTATTTAAGAAATATCCAAAAATATTTACTGATATGTAAATATTTCCTGTTCTTATTTACAGCTTTTAACCAATTGACTTATGTGTTTGAATTCTAGCTGAGGTAAAAGGCATCAAAACAAGTGGTTTTTACCTTCACAGCTGCTAATAATTGCAATAGACACTTTAAAAAGGATTAAAATGGTCAATATATCAAGGTAAAATATTGGGTTTCAATGCCCACAGTTCTTCTAAAATTCTCATCATAAAGGTCTTATCATAAAAAATATAGGCTTTTGAAAAAATGGTATTTTATTACATTATATATTATATAATAAAGTCCAACATTAAATGGCTACCTTTTTTTTTTCTAAAACTTCCAGGGTTCTTGTATGTATGTATTTGTTATTTCGCTTAACTTTTTTTCTACAGAATGGGTCAAGGAATTTTAGAACTTTTATGCTTTCTTGTGGACATACTGAGTAATGGTGGATGACTGTGAGTCAATACTGTTTTCTCATCTCGTCAAGCTATATGCCAAAGACACACATGCTTGAATGATTGACAACTGGTACTGACTTATGGCTCAAATTAAAAAAAAATTGTACTTTTTGCAATTGGAATTTTTGCTATATTAACTCCATTGTCATATGTAACAATATACTAATATGATTTTCAATACTTACTGTACACACATATGCAGTATGATATGTATGACATGAAGCAATGTGAAAAATGAAGGAACACAAAAGCTGCCTCTTGATGGTGGGAGAAAAAGCATCATATAATGTTTAATTAAGGTTGCTTTTTATGTAGTACACTTTGGAAGAAATCCCTCTTTCCCAAAACAGTGGGCTTAAAATTTCCTATCTCTGTAAAATAAAATATAGATACAATAGACAGATAAAGCACTAATATTAGAAATATAAATAACCACAACAGTCACTTTTGTTAACTAATAATTTTGGTCAAAACATTTTTAAATTTGTATTGTAGATTCACAGCTTTCTGTACAAATTGATAGGGCTCAATAAGTAAGACAAATTGAAAAGCAAAAGCTAATGTTAATAATAGGAACCAAACCTCCTCCCTACATTGTTTGAGCTGATGGAAATAAAGAGAAAATAAAGAGGACACTCACACTTGGAAAACTCTGTTGGATTTCCACAACAAGCAAGCGAAGCATATTTTCTCAGGCCAATCCCTGTACAGGCGTACTTTGTGACATGACATTGAGTACCATGTACCATAGTGCAATGAAAGAGGTAACAGGGCTCCTAGTCACAAGGACCCCTTGTGACTTCAATTAGGGGGAAATTAAACATATTTCCACATCTTTTCTAAGAAGCCCTATATGGGAGTAATCACAAATGTACTAGGGAATAATAATGAGAGAATTAGCTCCTTTCAGATGGTTTTACACAAACTGTACAAATTACAATGCATTGAATTTTCATTTCAAGTCAAAATATATTTTAATTTTGTTCCAGTTCTAGTATAGAACTTATCTTAAAATTATCATATTTAAATGGTTGAACTTATAATAATTATTATTATCAATATGCTTATGCTAAAAGTAGACAAAAAACAGTATATTTAGTAAGCTAAAAATACATAAAAGCATATGTCAACTGCTTTGCTTTAATATATTTTTCTAGCATACCTAATAATAGTTTAGTAAGTTAGCCTCAGTCTACAATCAAAGCCTATGTGTGTGTATTTCTCAAACAAGTTACTATGGATTCATAGGTTCAAGTTTTTTAGGAAATCACTCTTTATGTAACCACTGTTTTACATGATCTCTTTAGTATGTGCCTCCTAAATGTGTCTGGGAAGAATAAATAAAATAAATTTAAAAATTTCAGAAAATACTGTAGAAATAAAATTGCTAGAAAAAATCTCTGGATTTAAAAAAATGTGTTCAACAGAATTGCTTGTCAAAGACATTTCTTCATAGGTAGTTGAATACGTAGTTGTGAAACTTTATTAAAGATCTCATAACATGAACCTGGCCTTCCAGATCTTCAAGATCAGCCAATAACTGGTTAGAGGTCAGCATACCCTATTAGTAGCAAAAGCATAACAACTCAAATTCTGTCAAAGAAGACGTTAAGGGAGACAGATAAAAGTTTAATCAGAGACAGTATTTCATCTAAAAGACATCCCAAACTGGAAATTATTTGGGAATCTCATTGAAACTATAAGATAAAATTTTCCCTGCTTCCCTAATTCACCATGAAAAGGCCCTTGAGAACACTCAGAAACTAAGCTAAAAGTATTAACCTGCATTTCTGTTTTCATTTGAAGGGATAAATGTCTATGATAAGCAGGTATAGTAAAAACAATAATTATCAGTCTAAATAATCATTTTTTTGAAAACTAGAATTTAACTGCAAAAACTTAAGAATCAGAAATAGGGTTCACTCTTAGTCTTACTTTTTATTAGCTCTGTGAATTTACTTAACCTCTCAGAATAGCAGTTTCCTCATTTAGAAAATAAAAGAAAAAGATACCATATATACATATTAATACTTGTAAGTTTCTTTGCAAGGATATAAAACGTATCCAGGCTTAAGTAAATGATTAACAATTCATAGCTATTAATGCTATTTATGTTACTACTAACATTTTATGTAATTTCTATACAGTTAAATAGAACAGCCTTTTATTTGATAGTTACACATTATCATTAATGTTATTACTTAATTTTTTCATCTTTTTAATATAATTATTATATTCTCATGTTGAAACTAAATGATTAAAATATGATATTATTTAGAAGTCATATTTTACTGGGAATTTTTATGTTATTAGGTGTGTCTAATTTATTTATTTATTTTTTTACTGTTGCTATGACAGAACTAGTGCTATAAGAAATTAGCAAGAGGATAACATAGCAAAATAGGAGGATTTACCTCAGCATGATGGTTTTAAAAAGCTAAGGAAGTCACTAGGAGAAATCAGAGGTTACCTTCTCATTTTCAAAGGAAAAACAGACATTTGCTGGCCAAAAAATCATGGGGAAGGAGTCAGCTAGTAGAACTGCTATATTCTATTGATATGTGCAGACATCATATTTATGAGGAATATTACAGCAAAAAGAGGTTTTTTTAAAAAAAGAATTTAAGAATGAGGATACATCATCCTGAAAAGTAGTTAAGAAGACTAATCACAAAATGCTGCAAAATAGTTGGCCTATATTCTGAAAGTGTTGGGGGTGGGTGGTGAGGAGGTGAAGATTGATATTTATAAAGAAAAAATGAAACAATTGAACTCTGAATTCTCAAAACACCAGTCTGGAGGAATTGTGGAGTATAGATTGCAGAACCCCGAGACCACAAGAAACAAAACTAGGCATGATGCTAAGAGAGGCATCAGAAACGGCAAATGGGGGGCAAACTATGCCTATAATTAAGATTATAAATAAATGTTTTCTTTAAATTTAGAAAAATGATGCATTCATTTACAAGGACTGCTGTTAGATATTGAAATGGCTTCATATTGGAGGGTAAAAAAATCTTTGCAGGTTTAGCTGGTTTACTGAATGACCTTGACTTGGCTTCTAACCAGAAACTGGCCTACTATTAACCCCTTGATTTATTTGCATATGCTTTGTGGGAAAATACACTTTTTTTTCAGGTTCTGAATAAAACCTCAGACATCTCTTAGTTTTTTAGATACCAATATGTTAGGTTGTTGCAAAAGTAATGGCGGTTTTTGCCTTTACTTTTAAATGGCAAAAACCGCCATTACATTTACGCCAACCTAATAATACTTCTTCCTTGCTTAGGGATTAAAAATTCTGAACCAGGGTAGTCATTGCATAGCAACAATCCAGTCTAGAATAGCAGACCCTGAGCTTGAGTCGTTTTTTCTCTCTCTCTAATCCCTAGTTAGCGGCTATTTCAGACCCATCCAGAATCAGACCTAGAAGAAGAGGAGGATTTGCTGAAAGCTGCACACTCAAACATAGCCGAGTTCACTGTAATCACGGGTTGGTATCCTCTCTGTGGTTGATGCATCCTTGCTGAATCTTTCTCAGGTATCATTTTTGTGGATTCTGACATTCCCCACTAGTGACCTGTGACTGCATTCACCTTCACCTAGACAATGTCCAGCCCATCGTTGGCACCTTACTTAGAACTTCTTGATCATCTTTTACATCAAAGAAACCTGGCACTTCTCTCACTGAAGGTTCTTTTAAACTTCCAGGCAGTCCCCTAGAGAAAGATCCCCCCAGGCCATCTCATTTTGCTGGTGGTAGAACACATACATCTTGTTGCAAGTCAAGGCTGGGCTTTCTGTCTCTTCCACCATAGCCTGTGCTGTGTAGCCTCTCCTATCAACTCCTAGGATCCTTAAGCTCCAGTGAGCAAGGTACATTCTTGTCGTGGTGGCCTGCACTTGGCTCAAGGTAAACAGGAGAATTCCATGCCTTTGCCTGAGAAGGGACTAGAGGAAGTGAGTGAGTGATGGGCAGTATGCTGCCACTTCTCACCAGTAAGGCCCTCTCGATCACATTTTCAAGCATAATCTCTCATAGAAGAGGCTGGAGTGTGACTGGTTAATGTTTCCCTAATTGGAGTTGAGTCATTTATTTTGTCCATAATGTGTATAAATCTCATACTTCTCATCACAGGGAAGTACAACAAGGCACTATTATTTTGTTTAGTCCTCAGCCTTTCTTTAGAAGCCTCTGCAGAAGCTTTGAGGGAGAAGGATGGGACTCACGTACAGCCCTGTGACAGAGAATTTTAAAAATAGAATGGGTGCATTTTGGTGTTGGGTTTAATTATTGCACGTTTGATGGAGTTACGATGATAAGAGCAAGAAGAGGTGATAGCACTTCTATAATACTCTTTTCCTTGTTTTGTATTACATAACTAAAAAGTGAAAATCCTGTCTATACCAGTATATTTGAAACTACAATATGTAAGTTATATGTCAATATATGAAATCTGATTATATGCATGCATGCATGTATAAATGTATATGTGAACTGAAAGAGGTCCTTGACTCCCTTTGCAGGACATGTCACAGACATGTGGCTCATCTGTTCAGCTGCTGTGCATTCAAACCCCTTACAGGAGAGGGAGCATGCAGACAGGCGGGTTTAAGAGCTGGGGAAAGTGCTTTTGGGCTCCGGCCCCATGGTAGTGTCAAAGGGTGGTGCCTATGACTCCTGAAGCTCCAGTGGGTATGCTACTGTGCTCTTTTAGCTTTGCTGCTCACTGATGGCTTAAGTGCTAACCAGCTCAGTGCCCTCTTGGTACCCAGGTTCTTGTCTGGTGTCCAGGAAGAATCAGATCACACAGACAAACTGAAGGATGGTAAAGGCGGGGGATTTTATTCCCAGAGGGAGGTGGCTCTCAGCAGGATAAATGGGAGCTGGAAAGGAGATGGACTAGAAAGATCATCTTCCACTGGAGTTTGACCATCTCACAGCGGTTCTTCCCTCCAACTATCCCCTGCTGAATTACTCTCAACATTCAGAAACTCCTCTGCCATGCTGCTCTTCTGCTTCTGTGCTCATCTGTTCATCCATGCATCTGCTCATGGAGCCTGGAGTTTGGGGTTTATATGGGTGCAGGATAGGGGGGTGTGGCAAGCCCAAAGGCAACATTTAGGCACAAAAGCTGGAATGCCAGTTCCCACTTAGGGCTGCAGTTTTCTAGGCTTGAGGGTGGGGCCTTTGCCAGGGAACTGCCCTCTTTTACCCAGTATTTCCCTTCCTCTTGTCTGTATCATATGTGTCTAGATTTCAATATATATTGATACATGTATATGGATATGCATACCACATCCTGCATATATGTCTGTGTAAATGTACATGTATCTATATACACACATTCCATGATGATAAGATGTAAATATTATCTACCCAAGAAGAATTGCATTTGAAATCATCTTTTAATATCAACCTTTGCCTTTAATAATTATATGCATTTGTGCATTATAGACATTAGAATTGTTAGAGTTGTTGCATTAGTGAATATATATATTCACTAATATATCAGTAATATATACATATTTAAAATAAGGAACAGAGTTTCTATCTAAACTACCTTTCTTAAGATTGATTTTATTTAATATTTGTGGAATAAATGTATTGTTTTGTTTATTAATATATTTGGAAATATTTAAATCCTATTGTCATATTTGTCAATGTTTTCTTTCTCTCATATTTAGTAAACTAACTGCATATCATCTACATACAGGCAATGGCATTTGGATATGTCACACTAATTAAGTGCCACATTGGATGTCTCCTCTTAAGTTTTCCTCCTGAATATTTGATATAAGCCTTTCAAACTGCAGGGAAAAGTGACAACAAACCCCAGAGCTACACTCTGTGATTGAGAGAATCAGTTATCCCGGTGTCTCTGGAAGCAAAATCAATTCATGTGTTCTGTCATCCTTAGAAAGCACTCTCTAACAGGCTGTCAGCAATAAATTTTACAGGATTTCCCCAAAGTCAATTGCTTCTTCTATTTGGGATTAAGATGAAAGCAAATTGATTCTGCTTATACATAGAGGAAGCACGAGAGAAGAGATACTTTTAGTATACTCACTTTTTTTTTTTTTTTTTTTTTTTTACTGACAGATTTCTCCTGCCGCACTAATGTAAGGTCCTTAGTAATTGAAATTCTGGCTGTGAAATATACTCAGGCATAACCAACTTGAATGCAATATCCCTTAGAGTTACCTTCCATGCAAGAAGGCAGGAAATTTACTTCTGAGTAACTTATTTCTGAACACACTAAAAAATAATTATAAGGCAATTCTTTTCAGTATTTTAACCGGAATGACTGCCAAGATATCATATTCAATTTGATTTTACCATATCTTCTAAAGTCTAGTGATAATAATAATTCGTGTTTTTTCTTTAATCAAATTGAAAACATTCAGAATCAACATTTAACTTTTTTAAATCATTTTTTTCTTAAAATGTAATTTTGTAATTTTTGTAGTAGATAGAGATGTCATATTAAAATTAAAACTAACATAGGTGGATTATGCTGGCATTTAATCAAGTATTATTGAGCCTGACTCTAAAGTGTCAGTTTAGAAATACATTTTCTTATTTCGTTTGTACAGCTTAGAAATGTAGATGAGTTTAAGAAAATTATTCCAGCTGAACCAGAATTAGAACTTGTTAAAGGTCTATAAACATATAAAATGTCAGGTGGGAGTGACCAAAAGTTGCACTTTTGGTGCAAACAAGCAAAAAAGAAAAATAGAAACTGATGACATATTGTGGAAACCACTAGGTTTCTGTTGACAAATATTTATACAGGTTTCTGACCTCAATTTTGATGTTTATACATAGAGTAACAATTGAAATGTATGTTTGTGAAGTACTAAAGGGTGCCCAGTGCTAGGTTAAATTCCAAGTAGAACATTATATGTCTAGATTGAAATGCCAATTTACTCTCTCTCTCTGTCTCTCTCTGTCTTTCTCTTTCTGTGTGTGTTTGTGTGTGTGCTGGTGGGAGAAAACCATTTATTTATATAACTACCTACTAGCAAGTTGGGATAAAACTGAAATATAAACAACATGGTATGGGAACGAAGAAGCAGGCAATTAACTATATTGTGAGGTTTGGTGAAAATAGTATTAGTCTTAGGTCTTATAGGATATGTAACATATTAAAAGTCAAGGTTAGGACAGTGCTAATCATTTCTTGTAACATTTATAAAATCTAATCAGAATCTAGTTAATTAAACTTATATTCTCCTGTGTCATCAATTACAGTTTGCTACCAAATTTGTTCAAAGTTTATGTGTATACATATAAGCTTTTCACTTGGGAGGGAACGTGATAGAACAAGGAAGAATAAAAACTTGTGATTATAAATAATCATTTAACATTCAAAGTTTTAAAATCAATTAATCTGTATTATGTGAAGAAAAAAATATGTAAGTTTTTCAGTAACATTAACTCTCCAATAAAACTTCAAAAAATAAATCACACAATCCAAATTCGGTAGAACCAACGTCTTCAAATGTCTTAATATAAAACCATTATAAGGAATTCATACATCCTTAGAAAAGAAGTGTTTTAGATATTATTTGAAATACAGTTTGAAATTTATAGAAATATTTATCAATTTGTTTTTAATAAATAGGTTTATACAGTTGCTGTTACTAATAATCCATGGTCTCTGAAGTAATTTAAAGGTTTCATTTTTTTAAATTGTAAAATTGAAAACACTTGATCTAAATATACGCACTTCCAGTTTTTCTGAATTAGATTTAAATGTATTTTCCAATTGAAAGCTAAATATCATTAATTTCTATGAAACATCTTCTCTTTACAAGAACGAGACTCTAAAACAACCTGAAAATCCATAACTTATTCCCGTCACTCTAAGAAGCACATGTTTCTTGGACTAGGTGAGGAATAGTAATTTCCCCTGCAGGAGTTTGGTTCTCTTCATTCTTAACAGAAGGTCTGCAGTTTGCCTTTAGGAACTGTGTGCCAGCAGCTAAGATTTTGAACGTGAGGGCCTCCTTCAATGGACAACTCTTAGTCCTGGCATAAGAGCGCCACCCCAGGATAAATTACACTGGAGGAAATTGACGATGCTTTGTATCTAGAATTTAATCTTTCTGATCACTAAAACAATTCTTATATTCAAAATTGATGCTAATATTACAAAGATTTCTAAATTAATATATGATTAATCTCATATATCAAAGTTATTTCTTTATTATTGCTTTATTCAATTTTCTTGTATATTTTTAAAATTTAGCAGCTATATTTGCATTTTTATATAGATATTATCCTTTTTATATGCAACATAAGAGCTAAAAAGACAATGATCTTTCCTTCAAAGAATTATAGCATGTCTATCTTATGTCAACACATAAAAATTATTTTTAATTAAAACTCATGGTTTGTTAAAATGATGACTTACTGCAACACTGACTCTTGAGCAAAGCAGGCTAAAAAACTGCATTGGAATTGCAGTCTGTGTGCCTCTAGACAAGTTTTCCAAAAAGATCTAGTTTCCCAAACTCTAAAAGGAGAATAACAGTATTCTATTTCCAATACTTCAGAGTACTTCTTTACATAAAGTATTCAAAGCGTGTGTGAAACTGTTTGAGACATCTGAGGCACCCGTGGTAGTTGTTGTTAATACTTTTAATTTTATAACTGCTTATAATAAAAAGTACCAAGCAGGAGTAAACTGATTTTATCTAGCACACTTATTTGATACTTTTAAACTTCTTTTTTTTTCTTTTTATTATACTTTAAATTTTAGGGTACATGTGCACAACTTGCAGGTGTGTTACATATATATACATGCGCCTTGTTGGTGTGCTGCAACCATTAATGCGTCATTTAACATTAGGTATATCTCCTAATGCTATCCCTCCCCACTCCGCCCACCCCACAACAGGCGCCGGTGTGTGATGTTCCCCTTCCTGTGTCCATGTGTTCTCATTTATTCACAATAGCAAAGACTTGGAACCAACCCAAATGTCCAACAATGATAGACTGGATTAAGAAAATGTGGCACATATACACCATGGAATACTATGCAGCCATAAAAAATGATGAGTTCATGTCCTTTGTAGGGACATGGATGAACCTGGAAACCATCATTCTCAGCAAACTGTTGCAAGGACAAAAACCCAAACACTGCATGTTCTCACTCATAGGTGGGAATTGAACAATGATACTTTTAAACTTCTAAAATATTTATAAAATATATTAACCTCTGTATTTTAGAAAGTCCTTTATATTTATAAGTCAAATCAATTATCCTTCTACATTCTATAATTAAATAATAACTGCCACCACCATCAAGAGAAGTAATTGTGGAAAAAATGAAAACACAAGTGCCTTTCTCAATGCCTTGTTAAATTACGTTCAATTAAAATGATTCTAAACATTTATGGCATGGCTTTGGATTAATGTCAAATGATTATCAAAGCAAATACTATCAAAATAGTTAAATTACTATATGTGGATCTCATATTAAATAAATAGTAAATAAGAAAAATCTAAAACACTCGAGAGTTTGATCAGTATGAGATGTGTCTGTATCTGCAGTACCAATTCTAAATTTTTAAACACTGTTGAAAGTATTAAATATGAGAGTGCCAAATTATTATGGTTTGAAAGTTTGCGTCCCTCCAAAATTTACATTGAAATTTAATCTCTAATACAATAGTATTAAGAGGTGGGGCCATTAGGAGATGATTAGTGATGAGAGCTCCACCCTCATGAGCGGGATTAGTGCCCTCATAAATGTGTCTTCACACAGCTTTTCCCTCATTGGCCCTTCTGCCTTCTGCCATGTGAGGATGCAGCAACAAGGCACCATCTTGGAAGCAAAGTACTTGAGTGCTCACCATATGCTTCACCTGCTGCCATCTTGATCTTGGACCTCCTAGCCTCCAAAATGGTGATAAAATAATTTTTTTTAAATAAATTACCCGGTCTCAGGTATTTTGTTATAGCAGCACAAATGCACTATGGCAAATATGATACTAGTTCTTTGGCAAATTTATAAATTATCAAGCTGTTGATGCTGTTGAAGTGATGTTAAAAGAATTTGAGAATCTTATAACAAAATCACAAGCTAAAATGTTTCAATTTTACCCTTTACCCTGTCAACATGAATAAAAATAAACACCAGTTTTCAAATTTCTAAGCATTTATATCATTCTTTTCACAAGAATACGTGTATATTCAACTGTTTCAGTTTCTATAAGTTGTTTTAAAATGTAACTAAAACAATTTTTTGCCTCATTATGAACATTTCTCATTTTTTACAGTGAAACACTGAGAGTGAATAATAAAGATGCTGAAAAGGCAACACACGTGAACCTGCTAAAGAATTACCAGAATCAGTAATTTTATATTTCCCTAAGGAGAGATTAACTCATACTCAATCATGCCTACTGAAGGATGCCATCAATTCTGTCATAAGAAGTGAAAATTCTCAAAGCCAATGTATATTAGTTACAGTTTATTTTACTTGCTTGTGCTTAAATGTGTAATAAATTGCATATACATTTTGGGCTGTACTATAAGCTCATTTGTCTTCAATGTTTTTTTTTTTTGACTTCCTCAAATACGAAGTTAAATGCTTAAAGAATCGTTGGGAAAATTATCAAGTTTAGTTAAACCAAGAAGGCAGAGTCTGTAGAAGTTTCTGTGTTTTGGTTTATTTATTTTTAAAATCACTGAGGCACATGCATCAGTGTAAGTGTATGTGTGTGTGTGTGTGTGTGTGTGTGTGTGTTGTATAATACATAGCTAGCACTTTGATTTCAGCTGTGTGAGAGGCTAAGCAGAGGCCTCAGTGTAGCCACCTGGACTTCCGGCCTTCAGCAACGTGAGGTAAGAGATGGGATTGTTTCAAGCCTGAAAGTGTGTGGTAATTTGTTAAGCAATAATAGAAAACTAATACTAATACAATAATGGTGAAAGAAAAAAGAGAAAATTGAGAATAAAAAACTCATTTTCAGTGGGAAGACAAAAACCAACCAACCAATCAAAGAAAGAAAAAAACAAAAGACAAAGATAAAGCAGTAGATATTGTGACAAGCATATCGATTACACCATTATCCAGTAGGCTTTGAAAAAAAAAGTTACTATTACATTTACATAGCTAATTAATTTTATTAGCACTTATTTTC
The DNA here is from genome assembly GCF_028878055.3 of Symphalangus syndactylus. Classification (NCBI taxonomy): domain Eukaryota; kingdom Metazoa; phylum Chordata; class Mammalia; order Primates; family Hylobatidae; genus Symphalangus; species Symphalangus syndactylus. Next base: position 83,459,629 of record NC_072438.2, on the reverse strand, counting down.
TGATCCCTTTAATTTTCCTTTACTTTTGAGTTTCCAAATAAACATCCCAAAACATATAAGAACCAATTATTTTAAGTTTATAATAAGATTGGAATTTTTGGACAAATTTTATTTTTTAAGGCACTTTTGTAAAAAATAAATACTAGTGATAGTATTTATCTATCTAATACTAGTGATAGTAATGTACTGGTGATAATCTTTGTGTGCCCATAAATCAAAAGAAATACAATATGTTAAATATATAAATGATGCTTGAGAGAACAGAATACTTTTCTTTTAAAATAAAATAATATTTAACTTTCTTCTCTTTTTCACATATTGCCTTTTAACAAAACTAGGGAGAGAGTATATGCAAACAAAGATAATTAGTAAAGTAAGATTTCAAAGCAAATTCTAATACTACTATTTTGTGAAACTCTCATATTATAAAATAAAATAAAAAATACAGTGTAATATCCAGAATGACCTGTTCTTTCTCTTTTAAAAAGTGGAACAAGGTTTTGAGGACAAAGATCTTATCAAAGTTAATGCCATATTTTAGAGATGAGACAAACTCTACAGGGAAAAATGAAACCTTTCTAAGAGCCTGACCCATATACACTCAAGCTCAGATAGAACAGTGAGCAATGAATTTACCCTCCACTGTCTATCCTTAAATTTGGGGAATCACATAATGTTTGGTCACCCATTTAGAAGTGCTGGGGCTAGACTGCAGGTTTGTCAGAAGCCATAACTCAGAGGGGAAGATACAATAAGTCAGCCTTTTACATTTACTTCACCTCAAGAGAACAAAATAATTTATAACAAGCATGTCTCAGCTCAAACTGAAATTCAACTGTGTTAACAGGACCATGCCCATAGGGTGAACTAATGACAATACATGGTTCTACTAAAACATAGCCACCATGTGGCTTACCTTTTTAACTGATTTTTTTTTTTTACATTTTTTAAGGATGGCTTTTTTTTTTAAACACAGCATATATGTACAAAGGTTTTAAATCCCTAACAAAGATATATATTCTTTTAAAAATTGGCCATTTTACTTGTGAAAACACAGGCACTTGTGTCCCATTTTCGAGATGCTGATATTGCATCTTTAGAATTTATCTTGATATTCTGGCATTTATTTTAGGCCAACATGTACTTCATATGAATAGGGGTGCTGATGAAATGCACAAAATATTTTGAGGGCATAAAAAAGAAGAAAAATTGGGTCATCTAGTCTCTCAGAGTGTTTTTCTCACTGTGCATAAAAAAGGTAAATATAACCATACAAAAATTCTTGCTGTGACTTTATGCTTCAATACCGTACACATGTAGTTTATCACCTGAAAAGTACATAATTGTACAGTTTATATTATCTCTGCATTTTAGTTCCAGTAGCTTTGGATGTCTTGTCCTATTTGATAAAATAATTAAAATGTCTTTTCTTCTAACTAGTCTGTCTTTACTATGCAATTAATAACAATCTGATGAGCCACAAACCACATATGTTCAGCACTACATCTGGCCTATTTTTCTGTATCTGTGCAGTAATTATGAGCTTTTCTTTTACTCGTGACTTGTATAGTGTGTGAAATTAAGGCAAAAATGTGCAGACTAAAACAATGTATGACTGAATTTAAAATTATAGCACTCTGTACCAATTTTTTCATTTCCATAACAAATAAAATACTATGTACGTGCGAATAATAAGTAGGTAGGCCTAGCTTATAATTTAAGCTAAGCTGTTATAATTTAAGAAACAATACAAAGTGAACAAAGGTGACTGAATAAATTGGTTAGAAAAGTTTAGGAGAATAAATATGCCCGCTTAAAGCTCCTGTTTTGTTGTAACAGATGAGAAAAGGTCACATTAAACTCTGAGAAACTGGAAATTACACAAAAGTACTCATTTAACAACGTCTTTTTTCCCAAATATTTACATATTACAATAATGCAACTATGCATTAAAGATAATAAAATTAGTGCTTTCAAAAATGTTTCCCTTCACATTGCTAATGGACATTTGTGGAAACTTCCAAATAACGACGGAATTTTATCACAGGAAAATGCTTTAATGAGAAAAAAAATGTTCTATCCCCCTGCAAAATTCTATTTTTAAAGTTTTATTATGTATTTTTGCAATAATTTCCAATATATAAAACCTATACTGATGCTAACTGCTATTTGTACATTTATATGAACCTGTTTATTCCTTCTGTTTTCAAGTTTTGTATTAATGATCAAATCTTTTTTTTTTATTTGTTTTTTATTTGAGACACAGTTTCTCTCTGTCGCCCAGGCTGGAGTGCAGTGGCACGATCTCAGCTCACTGCAAGCTCTGCCTCCCGGGTTCATGCCATTCTCCTCCCTCAGCCTGCTGAGTAGCTGGGACTACAGGCGCCCGCCACCACGCCCGGCTAATTTTTTGTATTTTTAGTAGAAACGGGTTTCACCATGTTAACCAGGATAGTCTCTATCTCCTGATCTCGTGATCCGCCTACCTCGGCCTCCCAAAGTGCTGGGATTACAGGCGTGAGCCACCGCGCCCGGCCCAAATCTTCTTAAATAGATGGAAATTCATTGAGAGTGATTTGAGTTTGAGTGTCTGCATACATACATCTATATTTTTCGCTTGCTAGAGAAGACCTGAAGGCAATTTTAAGTTAATACTCTTCTAAGCCAGAATTTTCCAAGTGAAATTTGGAGAAACCAAATCCTGAGAGATAATCTCTGAAGGAATGAAAATGAGAACGTTTTTCCGTGATTCCTGGGTTCAGTAAGGAAAATGGAAAGTACCACATCTCCTGCTGGATGATTTCATTTTGTATTACTGTTACAGGCACTGAAAATCCTGCACAGAGGAAATCTGTTTAACGTTGCCTAACTCTAATTCTCAATTTATTTGACTAGTGTACATATTTTGCATTTAAATAAACATTAATATTTCACATGCAATATTTTTAAAAATGATATCCTATGTTATAGGATGGAATTATTTCTTTGGGGGAAAGATTATCTTTATCCTTGCATAAGATACACTTAAAAGACTTTTTTTTTTTTTCAATTTAGTTATTCCAGTACCATAAGTTACACATGTAGTTTAGGAAATTGTTAAGAAGAAAAAAGACAGTTTAAATAGAAAAAATATTTTATAAGAAGATGACATGGGTTTATATAACAGTGGAGTAGGTTATTAAAATAATACTGTGCAAAAATGTCTATAAAATGCGTTAATCCATGTGAACTAAATTGGATTCAGTAACACTAAATTATTAATCATGTTAATGTAATTATAATATAACATGAAATCTTCAAAAATGTAGTGACAATGAGTTTAAATTTCTATTTGACATTCACTTATAGTAGCCCTTTCAACAATCAGAGAAATTTGTTCCAGAGAATATAATATTCATGGACACTCAATATATCCTTAATTAATACTCCATGATCAAATGATCCTATGGGAAAATTAATGTGAAACTCAAGATAAATTTCTAGCAAAATTTAGAAGCGCTCTATAAACTCATCACCCCTGTAATTTATGATTATTGCATTTGTGATTCATATGATTCATATACTGACATAGATAGAAAGCTGATCAAATATGTATATTAAGCAAAATTGAGAGAAAGTCTGTGTCCACTAAATCAAAATTCAATCTCAGTAAAAAACAAACAAACAAACAAACAAAAGCCTGACTGTAAGGACAAAAAATATTGTGAAATATGAAAACCTTGTATAAATAAATCAACTACATAAATTGTATTAACAACCCAAATATATATGCAAAGACATTAAGAATATTTAGTTAAATATAAATTCAAATGAGTCTCCCCTATAATTTGGCCATCAAAAATCCTGGTGCCAGTTCAGGTTGCATTGGAATAAGCTAACATTTATTCAATGTATTCTATGCATGAGATAAAATTCTATGCCCCTCATTGCATTAAATCAGTTGTTACTCAAAATACACTTACGAGGTTGGTATTATGATCTCCATTTTAGAGCTCTTCAAACTAAGGCATAAAGAATCTCTTTAATTTTCCTGCAGGTCAAGGACCATGACAGTTTTATTTGTATCTCTGTATATCCACATGTAGAATAAGGACTGACACAGAGTTGTGGACTTTATAAATATATTTGAAATAATACATGGCTTGAGGAAATCAATTATGAGGAATATAAGCAAGATAACTTCCACACATAGACAGCAATTATAATAAGTAATAATTGGTAGAATTTTTCCACTACAACGATTGTCAACATAATTATAAAAATAATTTTAAAAAACCTTAGAGGAATATCTGTTGGAGATGTTTAGAAAAAAATTATATTACATTATTTCATTACGATGATTACTATATATTTAACATTATGAAGTATGAAATAATATATTATAAAAATATATAAACGATGTCAAAACTAAATGAAAGATTTATTAGACTCATTTGACCTAATGTTAGATTCCTGTTTATTTTCTGGAGGAGAAATTATTTTCTGTATAAGTAAAAAAATAATTGGGAATAAGTTGCAAAATTACCAGATGCATTCGTACTTTATTGTCTAAAATGTTTTAATATTAAAATTATCTATCTATATCTACATAGATACTCCATGCTCAGTGTTATTTTTTGTATGTGGAAAACTGAGAGACAACTGGTAGTTAAAGAAATGCTGCTTCTTATCAGTAAATTTCATTCATGTTGGTTAGACAGTATTAGCATATATGAATAGATCTGAGAATAGATTCCTTGCTATCAATTAAGAGATCATAAGTTTTAATTAAAAAGAGTAAATTTCTTTGATCTTAAAAATGTTGAAGGTTATTAAATATGTATCTAAGTTATAGATGGATAGAGAGAATGGATCAGGGTATTAACATAAAAAAGGATATTCCTCTGGAAATGAAAATCATTTCTCATGGAAAGGGGTAATTGGATAAGAGAAGCGTGAGGAAGTTGACCTATGAGGGAAGTGTGTTGTTATAATGGGAAGAATAGTTAATATTGTGGTGAACGTTTAAGAACATTTAAATTTAATTTCTTAATAACACAGACCTTTTGATTTTTAATACTGAGCAATAAGATATTGTAACACAGAATATGTGACACAGAAAGCACTGATTTAATATTTTTCATTGTATTGTTATGCAGGAAGAGAAAAAGACTGTATTCAAGTAGATCTTTGCCTAGTGAGAAAAGTTAAGTAGAATGTAATAATGACATTTAGCAGGACTAGAACAAGACACAAGTATTATTCATCAGTATTTTACAGAAAATAAAACGCATTTTTTTTGACACAGGGTCTTGCTCTGTCACCCAGGCTGGAGTGCAGTGGTATGAACACAGCTCCCTACAGCCTCAGCCTCTGGGGTTCAAGTGACCCTCCTTCCTCAGCCTCCTGACTGGCTGAAACCATAGTCACGTCCCCACACCTGGATGATTTTTTTATTATTATGATTTTCTCGTAGAGACAGGGTCTCATCAGGTATCCCAGGCTGGTGTTGAAGCCCTGGGCTCAAGCAATCCTCCTGCCTTGGCCTTCCAAAGTTTTGGGATTACAGGCATATGCCACCACACCTGGCAAATAACGTAAATTTTGATGATCCATTGTAAAAGATAAAATGATGAAAATCATAAAACATCTCCTGATGTCAGCTCTGGGGGAATAGATAAAATATTACACCACCAGCCAATGAAGAACACGTGACTAAAAAAGGATTTCCCGAGGAAATTATGGCCATTGAATCTGGACAGGTTGAATTTGTGGTATAGGTAATAATTTTAAGATAGTTGTTTTATAAGTGACAGAAACAGCACTATGTCTATCCTTCAAATACCAATTTCACTCAACTAACCTCCGAAAAGACAACTGATTTTTGCCAAAGTGTTCTTCATCCAAAGAGAACTAGGATATTTCAGTGTCACAGAAGTAACAGTAAGGGTCAGGGAAGAGATTCAAGAAATGGGTGCATAAACTGGGAAATAGAATTGAGATTAATAACTTATACAAGCTATTATATTATAATTAATAAAAAAGTTATTTGTGACCTTGTCTAAGTTTCTATTGGAGAATGGAGAAAAGATATGTAAAGAGGACAAATGTATCAAAGGAAAAATTAATTCAGCATCAAATAAATCATTAAGCTTTAAATTATGGTGAGAATTTGGCACTTAAACATATTCAGTGTTTTTTAAGTGTTGAAATAATCTCAATAAAGTTTTTAATTCAATTACAATTTCTTAATTTATTATGCTTGCCAAACATATTAACATGTTTAATTGTTATTAAATATGTTATTTATAAATTAGCAATTAAAATTTCAGCTAAGAAAATTATTTCATTCACCAAAACTAAATTTATAAATGACAAAAATAAATACTATGATGTAATCTTTATGTTGACTCAAATATTACATGATATTTTATCTGTACAAAACTGATCAAAATATACTTTACTATGTAAAATTGCAGTTGAACAAATTAGTGATGGCATACTTTGTAGTCAATATTAACTTTTATGTGGTAGTAAATAAATATAATACTTAATCAGTTAATTATTAAAATAGATTATGTATTGTTTGCTCCTTAAAACTATAAAAACATATTTAAGCAATTTAAAATCTAATTAATTTCATGAGACTTATAATCACAATGAATATATATGTTTTATATATGTATATATGTATATATATGTATATATATATATACACATACACACACATAAACTGATTTGCTAATCATGAGCTACAAAACCACAGGAGTAACATTCAAAGTAGTTAAACAGGCTACATAAATATTGTAACTGATTATATCTATATATATTATTTGCCAGTTTAAACAGATAAAATTATACAAATGTTTATACTATCAACAGGTTTAGGTATCTTTCTACTCAAATATTCTGTTTTACAAAATTTTATATATTTTCATATCTTCATAATGATGAAATATTTTACCAATATATTAAGATCCAGTTTGATGATTTTCTAACCTTCTGATATACCAATGAAGTATTACCAGGTATCATCTTATATACCAAATGGCATCAAACAAATGCCATTTACCATTTATTTTCTATGCTAGAGTGATATTTTAGTTGTATTTCTTACTCTCTAGCCATGTGGCCTGCCCAATAAAAAATAAGTTTAAACATATTTTCAGATATTTAACCAGTAATAATAGAACTAATAAAAAAAACTATAAAAAAACTCTTTAATTTTCTCAAAAAACCATAGTTGGTATACATATTTATGTGGGATAATGGCAAAATCTTTTTCACTGTAAAATAAAAATTCACATATTTGAGATGGGACAAATCTGAAATAATTGCTTGGGCAGTTACAAATTAAACAGCATTCTATGCAATTACGTTTTATTTTAACTATTCATTTTGAATGACACAATATTAAGCTATTCTCTGTGAGTCTGTGTCTGGTATTTGAATGCTCTTGTGAAAGTATTTATTTGAATGTATATTTTTATATTATTTTCACTCAAACTTCTAAAATGGCATAAAGTCCTCATTTATATTCTATTAGTTTCTATGACTCTTATTAACATTGAAAAAACAAATAAGATGATAATAAACATCCACTTATTTTAAAAGTTTCTCAGTTCTAGGGCACTATCATCAAAAGACCTGTTATAGGAATTTAAAATGTAAATGCTATGCATTTAATTAAGAAGAGATTACTGTCTATCAAGCATGGCTGCAGAGAATTATCAAGTCAGTATCATATAAAATAATAAAAAAGATGTATCAGCTTCTCTTCATTTTGAATAAAATAAGTGAAAGTCAAAAGAGCTCAGTGTGGTTTAAAAGATGTGTGAATGAGTTTTTATTTTAGTAATTGAAAATAGTCTTGTAATGAATGATGTTTCTTAATTAATCGTGAAAAATAAGAAATGAAGGTGACTTTTGAAGTCTATCCCAGGACCTCTGCTCACCAGGTAAGATGAATTCAGGAGACCAAGCTGAGCGACAAGATCAATTGGGGAACATTGCAGCACTTCTGGAGCAAAATGACAAATGACCATTAATGTATTATTAACGAGAATAAAGAAGAGTTGACAGACTCAAAATGCATTGCAGAGATTACACTATTTTTGATGATGCTAGACTAAATATAAGGAAGTGAAATAAAAGGAAAAGTCTAGAAGAATGTCTAGTTTATTTTGTGGCTAAATCAAATGTATAAGTGATGAAAAAGAAAATTTTAAAAATAGGAGATGATGAGTATCTAGTTATTAGTTCAGTTTAGTGCATGTCATGAGTTTCAGTATTTGCATATATGTATGTAGAGATAAGTAGTAAGCACTTAGACACCACCTGAAATTTATTAGAGGTTTACAGGCAGGAAATAAGAATTCGTTTAAGAAATTATATTATTCAAGTAATTTATCAAACTGAGAAGAGGGTAAAGTTCAGGGACAGGGACTGAGCAGTCAATTAAGGAGAAAACTGATGAGAATTTATGTGCTCTCAGGTCACCACCTTCTGTGCTTTTGTTTCATCCAATCTAAGATTATTTAAATAGAATTTGCTCTTCCAGTTAAAGTAGAAGGTAATTAAGAAAAATAACACAATATATTGTAATGGGTAAAAGTATTGTTTTCCATATATTTCACATAAATATACCATTGATAGTCAATTTGTTTAATTAGTTAAAAGATGCTTTTTCATTTGCTAATATTTTACTAGAATTCTAATTATCTACATTTGATATTAAGTTAATTGTGTTTTTCATATCTGACTCCTCTGTGGCTCTGTTTAGAGTTCCAAATAAGGATAAAATTCACCTGATGAGAATTGCTGAATCTTGTATTCTTAGTATTAGGTTACATCATTTTGACATGGGAATTTGTCAAATAGGATTTTTAAAACCTAATCAATTTAATTCTAAGTAACTCAATATCTAGATTTACCTTGGCTGGATATGATGGATAAACGGGATCATGAAAAAGAAAACAATCTAGGAAAGAGAGTAAAGGCAGAAAAGTCATGTGTACAATGGAGAAACCTAATTTTGAAAATTAAATGCAAAGACCTAGAAATGGCTATTCATCTAGCCCAATTCATAAGGCAGGCCAAAAGCATTACTTGAGATGCCCTTTATGCACAATGCACCTGATTTCTTTGTATCACGAGATAGTCACCACCAGTGATGGAACAAGAAATACTGGCATGTAGGAACAATTCCTAGGTATTTACAGTCAATGCACATACAGATGATACATTATTATTTCATGGTGTACACTGAGCTGCCCTCCATCCCCAAAAGCTAAACAATATGTTGTTTTTGAAAAGATTATGAAGCATTAAATACTCGCAAAATCTCAGTGATTGGAGCTGTGTTCACAAAGCCACTGCAGAATCCAATTCCACAGCTGCATCCTGATACAGAACTAACAACATTTGGGCTGATTTCTTTGTGAGAATATCAACATCCTCTAGTTATAAGAGGCCAAAGGCAGAGTTTGCTGCACAGCCACTACTGATTAGCTGAGTGAGGTCCAGCAAGTGTTCTCACTTTTTTATGTTCCAGTTTACTCATCAATAAAATACAGATTATAATCTGCTAACATTTACAGAACTTCTGTGAGAACTGACTTAAAGCACTTAGAAAAGGACTTAGTAAATTAACAATAACAGTTTTATTAGTGGAATTGGATTACTTCATAAATCTTATCCTGATCATGACTTCGTGACTAAAAAGTTTAAGAATAAATTATAACTCATTTTCTCTGAAATAAACTGATTTGTTCACACACCTTTTTATCTATGTAATTCCTGTAGATATTCTAATCCTCACAAATGTTAAGGAAGGACCAAGTAACTTAGTAAAATTTTCTCTACTGGTCTATGGTATTAATATCCTAACAGCTTTTTAAAAAAAATTTACAAGAGTTTATGAAAAAATCAGCTCCCTAGGAATAGTGATGTCAGTGAAAAAGAACAATGTAATAATAATAGTATAGGTATTATCTGTCAGGGAGAGGAGAAGCTGTAAGAAATATTCTGTCAATAACTGCTTTAAAAAATAAAAATATAATTTTATCGGGATAGAAATGTTGTCAATAATAATATTTGATGATAGTGTTTGTTTTCCATCTCTTGGTCAGGAATATTTTAAGTGTCAGATTTTGAAACTTAAATCCTATCATCACAGACAATAATAAAGACCTTTCAATCCAGTTATTTTCAGAAATGACTTTTCCTTAAGACACATATTCATTTATAATTAAATCAGAAATGTCTTTAGGTGACGCTCACCTGCATTCAATCAAGGAAAGAAAATATTTATTTCATTTAAGATAAAACAATGGTTTGTGACATTAGTGAATTACTTTTTTTCTGATTTGAGACATTGAGGAAATGAGAGCTAATCCAGGGAGAGCTGTCTTTGCACCATGCTTTACTCTGTTTTTGTTGTTGAGAAACTTACTAGCCTGCCAGGAATTACTAGGAATTGTCAGGTTAAATATCATCAGAAACCAAACTATTGACTAAGGATTAAGAGTTTATAGGTTTATAAAATATTTAAAATCACAATAACCATTTAAAACAGATAATTTACATGTTTGTAAGCTATTTATTTTAGCAAATAAAGTTATATTTTATTAATAAGTCTTGATAATGATAGTTTGGAAATGTTATAGTTCTAGACTATATCCAGAGTTTATCTGATTTTAAGCTTTCTTAACTTAGGCCTAAACTAAGGTAAACCTTCAAAAATAAAAAAATAAAATCTTTAAACTAACGTAAAGCATAAATTTGGAAAGAATTATAAATCACCAGATATATTAATGGTTGTTTCTTTGGACATTAAATCCAAATATCTCTATAAAATGTTTTACTAGAATATTCTTTTAATTAAATCAAGTAACTTCAACCAGCTTTCTGTATTTTATATTTTCATTCTTTGAATTTCAAAAGCATATCATATTTTTGTAATCAGAATGCTTAAAATGTATTGATAATGTACCCTGCAACATACTCTTTACAATTATAAACAAATTTAATTCTCATAATAAAGTGGTGAAAGAGCTACTATTATTGTCTCCTTTTTACAGGGAAAACTGACTCATTGACAGGTTAGTAAGTTTCACGCTAAGTTGACCTAGCCTGAAAGTGTGAATTCAGACGAGGGTCCAAGCAGTCTTACTTCACAACTATTATACAAACCACATCTTTATTTTTTATCACATCTTTAAAGAAATAAGTCACCTACACAAATCAAATTTAACACAACCCTCACAAACTGAATAGAAAATTGAGAGAAAAAAGATAATTTTTCTAGATTACTACCTTCATTTCTTTTTTGTCCCAGGTAGCAATAGAAAAAACAATGATAACCTTCTACATTGATGTGTTAGTGAATTTGGTGAGGAATAAGGACCAAACTTAATGGATAAAAAACAAGAAAAGTTTTTCATTAGAATATGCAAATGAGAGTTCAGTAAATTAGAAGTTGACGTTGCAAAATGAAAGACCTATATTAAAACTTTTTGTCACTTAAGGATTCAATAAAAAATTTGCAAAAATTTATTGCAAAACCAAAGAAATTTAAAAAGGGAAATAACAAAGAAAAAGAGAAAACCTATTGGCATTTCTCCACAATTTATCTAAATGCTTAGCTTCTGCAATAAAATATTTTGTCTCACTTTCTTTCTTTTTTAAAATAATGTTTAGGAATTTTTTCTAACAATTTTTGCCTCAGATGGAGGTTATTATTTGTACCTGCTTGTCTTAACATTAACTATATGCATCACTAGTCTATTGACTCTTAAATACAAGAAATCTAATGGTAAGTAATCCATTGGCATCACAGACTTTATACATACAACAGGGCATAAAAAGGGCATAAGATGTGTCAACTACTAATATGCATTAAATTTAGTTAAATATTTGATAATTCAGTATAGACATATGCATATAAATAAAACTTTATTGTGGAATTGAAAAGCCTAGAAAGCTTCCAAATAATATTTTATAATCTGTTGGTAGCAAAAACTTAAATTTGGAAGGATTGTTAACTTTTTAACACACTGGTTTATCTGTTATACAAATCTAGACCACTGACATTCAAGAGAAAGTAAAAATCCAATCCAGAAAATTGAAGGATGGCAATAAAACAATACAAGAGATAAAATAAGAAATAGTCATTTATCAGGGGAAATTCAGCCTCCGATATTTCACGTGGGTACTTTTCTATTTTCCCTAAGTGTCGGCCGGTCTGCGAAATAAAGGGAAAGAGTACAAAAGAGAGAAATTTTAAAGCTGGGTGTCCGGGGGAGACATCACATGTCGGCAGGTTCCGTGATGCCCCTAAGCCATAAAACCAGCAAGTTTTTATTAGTGATTTTCAAAAGGGGAGGGAGTGTATGAATAGGGTGTGGGTCACAGAGATCACATGCTTCACAAGGTAATAAAATGTCACAAGGCAAATGGAGGCACGGTGAGATCACAGGACCAGGGCGAAATTAAAATTGCTAATGAAGTTTCAGGCACACATTGTCATTGATAACATTTTATCAGGAGACAGGGTTTGAGAGCAGACAACCGGTCTGACCAAAATTTATTATGTGGGAATTTCCTCGTCCTAATAAGCCTGGGAGTGCTACGGGAGACCGGAGCTTATTTCATCCCTCCCTTATCTACAACTGTAAAAGACAGACGTTCCCAAAATGGCCATTTCAGAGGCCTCCTCTTAGGAACGCATTCTCTTTCTTGGGGATGTTCCTTGCTGAGAAAAAGAATTCAGCAATATTTCTCCTATTTGCTTTTGAAAGAAGAGAAATATGGCTCTGTTCCACCTGGCCCACAGGCAGCCAGACTTTAAGGTTATCTCCCTTGTTCCCTGAACATCACGGTTATCCTGTTCTTTTCTCAAGGTGCCCAGATTTCATATTGTTTAAACAATTTGTGTAGTTAACGCAATCATCACAGGGTCCTGAGGCGACATTCATCCTCAGCTTACGAAGATGACAGGATTAAGAGATTAAAGACAGGTATAGGAAATCACAAGAATATTGATTGGGGAAGTGATAAGTGTCCATGAAATCTTCACAATTTATGTTCAGAGATTGCAGTAAAGACAGGCATAAGAAATTATAAAAGTATTAATTTGGGGAACTAATAAATGTCCATGAAATCTTTACAATTTATGTTCTTCTGCCATGGCTTCAGCCTGCCCCTCTGTTTGGGGTCCCTGACTTCCCGCAACAGTCATTAAAAAAAAGGAAACAAAAGCAGTGATCTGATAGAGATGAAAAACTCACTTCAATAATTTCATAACACAATCACAAGTACTAAAAGCAACATGGACCAGGCTGAGGAAAGAATCTCAGTGCTTGAAGACTGGTCTCTGAAATAACACAGTCAGACAAAAAATAAAGAAAAAAAATAAAGATAAAACCTATGAGAAATATGGGATTACATAAACCCACCAAATCTATGACTAATTGGCATCCCTGAAAGAGCAGAGAAAGCAAGCAACTTTAAAACTTTTTTGAGAATATTATTCATAAAAATTACCCTAACTTCACTAAAGAGGTAATCATTCAAATTGAACAAATGCAGAGAATCCCTGTGAGATACTATATAAGATGACTGTTCCTGTTATGGGTAGTTAGACAGACAGGAGCAGTGCAGGAAAGTACTCTTCCCCACACCTAGGAATGTCAGCAATGGTTTGGCAATTATCACATTGCCTCTCTAAAAAGTCATACAGTGGCAACCAGCACCAGGGAGAGGCCATTTCCTGATGATCCACAGCTGTTAATGTTGAAGTGTTAATTGAATTCAGGTGCCAGGGAGTAGCAAAAAGGGCTTCCAATAAAATCTCAGGTAATAGGCTAGCGAGCCCAGGCATGCACATTAAGAGACAAAATGGCAGGGTATGACCTTCTGTCAGCAATCCACCGGAAAAGTGAGGAGCATCTCAGATGAACATACATACAACTTCTTAAACACACTGTGCATGCTCACTTCCCAAGGGCAAAAAGCACACCATGCATGCAGGCAGCCCATCCTAAGGGAAAAGTCACAACAAAGGGGCCAGCCTATAGAGTCCTAGGATCCAGGTTAAACACCACACTTGTTATTTAAGCCGTTCACTGAGTCTCTTCCAAGCATACTTTCCTTTCTTTCTTGTTCTAAAGCCTTTTAAAATAAACTTCCACTCCTGCTCTGAAACTTGCCTTGGTCTCTTTTTCTCCCTTATGCCCCTCAGTCAAATTAAAAAACCTGACTAGGCAAGAACTGAGGTTGCTGCAGACACACATGGATTTGCCGCTGGTAATTTAAATATTTGCCACTGGTAACATTCCCAAGACAGAGTCATCAGATTCTCCAAGGCCAAAATGAAAGAAAAAATGTTAAATGCAGCTAGTGGGAACAGTAAGGTCATCTACAAAGGGGACCGCATCAGGCTAACAGTAGAACTTTCAGCAGAAACCATACAAGCCAGAAGCGATTGGGGATGTATTTTCAGTATTCTTAAAGAAAAGAAATTCCACCCAAGAATTTCATATCCAGCCAAACTAAGCCTCATAAGCTAGGAAGAAATAAGATCCATTTCAAAGAAGCAAATGCCAGCAGAGTTCATTACCACCAGAACTGCCTTAAAGAAGATCCTTAAAGGAGTACTAAATACAGAAATTTAAAAAAAGACTATTAATGGTCACCACAACAACACATTTAAGTACATAGTCCATTGACACTATAAAGCAACCAAACAATCAAGTCTGTATAACAACCAGCTAACAACACAATGGCAGTATCAAACCCACACATGCCAATATTAATGTTGAAGATAAACAGGGTAAATGCCCCAATTAAAAGGAACAGAGTGGCAAGTTGAATGAAGAAGCAAGTCCAAAGTGTATCCTGTCTTCAAGAGACCAATGTCACATGCAACGACAACCATAAACTGAAAAAAAAGGAGATAGAAAAATCTACCAAGCAAAAGAGAAACAGAAGGCAGATGTTAGCAAAAATATTTGAGACCTAATTACTCATATTTGAGACCTAAAAACTAACAAAGATATTTGATAACTAATTTCAGACAAAACGTACTGTAAAGCAACAATGATCAAAAGACAAGAAGGGCATTACACCATGGTAAAGGGTTCAATTTGACAAGCAGACCTAACTTTTCTTAGTGTGTGTAAATCAAATTAAATATATATGTTATATATATAAAACACAGGAGAACCAAGATTCATAAAGAAAGTTCTTAGAGACCTACAAAAAGACTTAGAATAGAACACAATAATAGTGGGAGACTTCAACACATCATTGACAGTAATAGACAGATCATCGAGGCAGAAAATTAACAAAGATATTTGAGACCTAAACATGACAATTGACCAAATGTGACTAACAGACATCAATAGAATGCTCCACCCCAAAACCACAGAATATACATTCTTCTCATCTGCAGATAGCACATACTCTATATTGATCACACAATCAGACATAAAACAATCCTCAGCAAATAAAAAAATAAAACACTGAAATCACAGCAAACACACTCACAGACAACAGTGCGATAAAAGTATAAATAAATACTAGGAAAATCACTTAAAACCATACAATTACATGGAAATTAATCAACTTACATCTACCTAAAGGACATTTAGGTAAACAATACAATTAAGATGGTAATCCAGAAATTATTTGAAACTGATGAGAAGATACAACATACTCAAATCACTGGGACACAGGTAAAGCAGTGTTAAGAGGGAAGATTATAGCTCTTAATGCCTACATCAAAGAGCTAGAAAGATCTCAAATTTACAATCTACTGTCACATTTAGAGAAACCTGAGAAAAAAGATCAAACCAACCACAGAGCTGGCAGAAGACAAAAAAAAAAAAAATCACCAAACTCACAGAAATACCAAATACCTTCCGAGACAGCTATGAACACTCCATGCACACAACCTGTAAAACCTAGACAAAAAATTGATAAATTCCTGGAAACCTACAACCTCCCAAGACTCGACCAGGAAGAAATTAAATCCCTGACCAGATGAATTATGAGTTCTGAAATTGATTCAGTAATAAAAAGCCTACCAATCAGAAAGTGTCCAGGACCAGATGGATTCACAGACAGTTTCTACCAAATGTATAAAGAGTTGTTACCATTCCTACTGAAAGTATTCCAAAAAATTCAGGAGGAGGGACTCTTCCCTAATTAATTTCATGAGGCTTGCATAATCCTGATATCAAAACCAGACAGAGACACAATGGAAAAAGAAAACATCAGACCAATATCCTTGATGAACATAAATGTAAAAATACTCAACAAAATACTAACAAACCAAATTCAGCAGCACTTCAAAAAGCTAATCTGCCACAATCAAGTAGGCTTTACCTCTGGAATGCAAGTATGGTTCAACATATCAATACAAATCAATAAATGTGATTCATTGCATAAACAGAACTAAAAGCAAAAAACCACATGATCATCTCAATAGATGCTGAAAAGTCTTTCAATACAATTCAACACCCCTTCATGTTGAAAATTCTCAACAAACTAGACATTAAAGGAACATACTTCAAAATAATAGGAGCCATCTATGAAAAAAGCCACAGCCAACATCATACGGAATAGGCAAAAGCTAAAAGCATCCCCCTTGAAAACCAGAACAAGACAAGCATGCCTGCTCTTGTGACTCCTATTCAATATAGTACTGGAAGTCCTAACCAGTGCACAGGAAAGAGAAAGAAATAAAAGGCATCCAAATGAGACTAGAGGAAGTCCAATTATCTCTCTTTGCAGATGATGTGATTCTATACCTAAAAATCCCTAAAGACTCCACCAAAAGGCTCCTAGAACTGATATATGACTTCTGTAAAGTTTCAATGTACAAAAATCAGTAGCATTTCTATATATCAATTATGTTGAAGCTGAGAGTCAAATGAATAATGCAATCCCATTTCCAGCAGCCACAAGTAGAATAAAATACCTAAGAATACAGCTAACTAGAAAGGCAGAAGATCTCTACAGAAAGAAATATAAAATACTGCTGAAAGAAATCAGAGATGACACAAACAAATGGAAAAACATTCCATAATCATGGATAGGAATAATCGATATTGTTAAAATGGCCATACTGCTCAAAGCCATTTACAGATTCAATACTATTTTTACCAAATACCAATGTCATTTTTCACAGAATTAGAGAAAACTATTTTAAAATTCATATGGAGCCAAAAAGCCCAAATAACCAAAGCAATCCTAATTAAAAAGAACAAAGCCAGAGATATTCCATTATCCAACTTCACGCTATACTAAAGGGATAGAGTAACCAAAACTGCATGGTAATGTTACAAAAACAGATACATAGACCAATGGAAAAGAATAGAGAGCTGCACATGTACCACCATCTGATCTTTGACAAATTTGACAAAAATACGCCATGTGGAAAGGATTCTCTATACAATAAATGGTGCTGTGATAACTGCCTAGCCATATGCAGAAGATTGAAACTGGATTACTTCCTTACACCATATATAAAAAAAAACTCAAGATGAATTAAATGCTTACATGTAAAACCTAAAACTTTAAAAACCCTGGAAGAAAACTTGGAGAATACCATTTTTGACACAGGATCTGGCAAAGATTTCAGGATTAATATGCCAAAATCAATTGCAATGAAAACAAAAATTGGCAAGTGGGACTAATTAAACTAAACAACGTCTGCACAGCAAAACAAAATAAACAGAGTAAACATACAACTTATAGAATGGGATAAATATTTGCAAACTATGCATCTAATAAATGTATAATAGCCAGAATCTATAAAGAACTTAAGAAGCAAAAAACACACAAACACTATTAAAAAGAGGGCAAAGGATGTGAACAGATACTTTTTGAAAGAGTACATACATGTGGCCAACAAGCATATGAAAAAAATACTCAAAATCACTAATCATTAGAGAAATGCAAATCAAAACCATAATGAGGCACCATCTCACACCAGACAGAATAAAAAAATTACAAAGTCTAAAAATATGCTGATGAGGTTGCAGAGAAAAGGGAATGCTTACACACACTGCTGCTGGGAATTTAAATTAGTTTGGCCATTGTGGAAAGCAATTTGGTGATTTTTCAAAGAACTTAATAAGGAATTACCATTCAACCAAACAATCCCATTATTTGGTACATACCCAAAGGAATATAAATTATTCTACCATAAAGACACATTCATGCATATGTTCGTCATAGCACTATTTATAATAGCGACAACATGGAATCAACCTAAATGCCCATCAATGGCAGACTAAAAAAAGAAAATATGGTACATATACGCCATGGAACACTATGCCACCATAAAAAGAACAAGATCATGTTCTTTGCAGCAACATGGATAGAACTAGAGGCCATTATCCTAAGCAAACTAATGAATGAACAGAAAACCAAATACTACATTTTCTCACTTGTAAGTGGAAGCTTAACACTGAGTACACATGAACACATGACTTAAGAGCACAAGGTGGGAGTAGACAGAGGATCAAAAAACTACCTATCGGGTACTACGCTGATTGCCTAAATGATGAAATAATCTGTACACCAAGCCCTCATGACATGCAATTTACCCATATAAAAAACCTGCACATTTACCCTTGAGCCTAAAACAAAAGTAAAAATAAAAATAAAGTCCTTTTAGTTGAATAGTTTTATTACAAATGCAGTCCTCTTTATTTATTATTTATTTTAATAACTAAAAACTACTGTCTTATATTGTGGCAGTGTCTCAAAAGCAACCCAAAGATTAGCTGCTTTTCCAACATTATGACATCTTTTACCTTGTCAATAGCTGAAATGCCAACCAGGAAAATACCTTAATAAATAACTGAGTAATAAGGTAAACAAATGTGAGAACCAAAATGACCTCTTGATGTTGAGTAGCCCTACAAACCCAATCTAGCTGGGTTGTTACCTGAGAGAGGGAGATAATCGTCTCTTATTTAATCTGCTATTTTTTTCACTTACTGTGCTGCATCATATAAATATTTACCCTAATCTGTTATAGAATATTCACCTTTACCTCAATTATTTGTCATATCATAAAAAAAATCTCTGTGGTCATCATTTCTAATGATCATGCAGCATTCTATTATATAAACGTGTGATAAATTATTTTGCTACTTCCCCTTGTTTAAAGATTTAGGCTGTTTTTTAAGTCTTTGCTCTTATACTCAGTACCGTAGAAAGCATCTCTGGTCATAAATTTTCTTTAAGTTTCTAAGTAGTTCTTTAAGATTGAGTCCTAGAAGTGGTGTAAGAGGTGTACACCTAGAAGAGGTATAAAAGAACTTAGGACACTTGATACATATGACCATTTGGAAGCTATTATTTCTCAACTCCTAATCTCTCTTTATTTAAGCCTTTATTTATACTTTGATTCCTGAAGCTAAGACTTAGACTTCGTAAACCATGTTTCTTCTTTGACAGCTGCTCCCTCCTCGATTCTGCCAACAGGCACACTAGAGGGGGAAAGGAACACTGGAGGAGGGAGAAGTCTTCGCTCCTTCTTGTTTCTTATTCTCATCAGCATCATTTAGCATCTTGACTGCACTACTTTCCTCCTATTTCCCTTTCTGTTTTTGTTTTTGTCCTTTGGCACTCTCAGAACCAGCTCATCGTACTCCTCAAAGACATCAGCCCCTGTAAGGTAGCACTGGTCCTTAGAGGTCAAAGTCACCCTCCATGAGGTCCTTCTTTTTTGCTTCTAAGACACCACCTTCAGCTGAATGGTACCCCGTCCTTTTCCCATTGCTGAGTCACAGAGTGGGCTGAGTCCTCTCTCTTCTAAGCTTTTATGTTCTATTAACTCCAGTCAATTTTTGTTGTTTCCCAGCTCCAGGAAGCAGAGGGCAGAGAGTATAACTGGTCTCTGCTTTTACTCTTTGTGAGTTACCCAGTGTTTTTTGGTTGTTGTTGGTCTTTTCAATTCTCTAAAATGTCTTTGACAGACTCCTTATCTTACTTTTTCTCTGTTAAAATAACTGATGAGATAATATTTGCCCAAAAAGGAAGGCATTGATTGATACTATCAAATTCCTTTATATATGCAGGACATGAAGTGTTAGTTTCATCTGGCCATCTTAAGCAGTATCAGCTAACTAAATTGATAAGTGAAAGGATCGTAATTATATAGGTGAAGAAATGCATCACTGTTGCTTTGAAGTGGCTTTTACTACTATGGGAGTTAATTATCTTTTATACATGTATTATTCATCATATCTTCCAATACTTTACTGCTTTGAAAGTTCTTTCCTTTTTATAGATTTGAACAATATGCACATATTATCTCCATTTTTACAGAATATATATATACATATTCAATATATAAAAAGTTCAAAGTTCAACATATAACTCCATCTATCTATCTATCTATCTATCTATCTAGACTTTAAATTTTCTGAAATTTGTGTTGTGCAGGTGATCAATAGACCTCTGTGTAAATAGGGAACAAAGCCTAATCTAATATTGTTGCTTAAAGGAATTTCTCATGGTTTCTTAGCAATTCTGTTTCGTATTTTATGTAATCAAAAACCATACTGTAGTATTTTAATAGTTTTTGCCATACACGATTTTTCTACTGTATGCTGTGTTTTTTACACAGTTGATTACTATTGTCATCCATATGGCCTCTTCTGCAGCTTCATAGATACCCATGCAGGTTTAATCCTGAAAACAGTTTAACTTTTTCTCCTCCTTATTATATGTTTGTGATTGTGGTCTTGCTAGGATGGGGATTAAATAAAAGAGGGTAGTGTTTGACTCTGGCTAATGGACTTTAAGATGTCAGATTGTTTTAAAATTCCACTTTTCAACCTTACTTGTTTTGTAATTTTAAGGGGATCATTTAAAATCTCTGATTTCAGGTTTATTTAAGAGTAATCTGATAATTGGCATATAGTAAAAGCAGAATGGGTGGTAGTTATTAAAATTATTTGATATGTTTGGAAACTTTGAATTCATCTGGCTTCATCTTTGATGACCCTCAACTTTGCATCTGAAATGTCATCTGTAAGAGCTTTCCAATACACACTCATTACAATTTTACTTAGGCACATTCTCTAATCTTCCTCTGAGATAATTCCACTCTATATATATTGTTCACACTGTGTCCCCTGTTTCACTATTTCCCAAACCACTATGCAGGTTTCTTAGGCAGTGCCTGCATCCCCAGGAAACTTGAATGCCTGTAGGTCAACTAGACTCTCTAGAGAACTAGGAACTGGCACATAACGAATGAGTGAGGAAAGATTATTGAGTTGCTCTAATCCTCTGAGTTGTTTTATATCTTTGTCATCAATTCCTTTTATATCAACTTCTCCGTGCCCCCAGTTCATTTGATTTTCCTTTCTATAGTTTCTAATTGTTTGTTTTTCATGACATTTTCCCATCCAGTTGAAAAATCTCACTTATTTTTAGCAAAAAATTATAGACAAATGTCTACTATTTTTACTTTAACCATGGGAGAATTTAGGCAAGGATATAAGCTGCATTTCACACAAATATCCATTAATCATTTTCAAAATCCTATCAATATATGATCTTATTTAAAAATCTCAGCATTTAATTTATACATTTTTCTACCAAATATATATGAATTAAAATTGTATTTAATATTTAATATTAGGTATCAACATATACACCAACATGCCAATTAAAAGAGAAAGAATTGAGGGAAAAAGAAAATGTCACTAATAAAATATTATTTTTGATATAATAAAATAAGTTCAACTTAGCAATATAACTAAATTTATATGTATAATATATATTAAAATATATGTACAGAAATAATAAAATACAGAATAGTAATATGTAAACTATAGCTTTTTTTCAGATAGAGATTTTTTAATTTAGTTTTTAGAGTCTTCTACATTTTTTAGATTTTCTTCAAAAAACCTACATGTTTAAAAACAATGTTAATTTTTAAAATGAAAACCGTATAATTTGGAATTGGATATATTTTTACTCTGAGAAACAAAAAGTGAATGAAAGAGAGAGGCAGAAAGAAAGAATATTGCCTTAAAGAATAAAAAATATTGATTTCCCACAATTGAAGTTTCGAGAGGTAGATCCTATTTTATTATAAAGCTCAAAAATATGTCATCAAGTATCTTTTATCTTTCCAGTTCTTATTACAGCTTGTTTGTAGACTTCTCAGGTTGTAATGTGGCTGTCAAAATTTTCCAGTCACTTATTTTTTCATTCATGTTCAAAAGGAAGGAATATTGTAGGGATAAATTAAAGATTCTGATTGAACGGCTTACATGACATGCCCTGACCTGAAACAACTGATGGGCTTCATTAAGATCATGTGCTCCATAACTGAATCTTGCACTTTAACCTACTTCTGTGGAACCAAAGAGAAATCAAGGCCCTCTCAGAAGCAGATATTTATACTAGGATACAAATACAAATGTCAAGTAGGGAAAATGAAATATCTCTATGAATTACAATAGCTTTAGCCAAACAATCAGAAACCTCAGTGACTTAGCATGATAAATGCTTTTAAATATATTTGTAGCACAGTCCAGTGCTGGTCAGGTGACTCTACTAGACATCTTCCCTCCAGGGACCATAATTGTCTTTATTTTATGACTACACAATCTGGGACAGGTTGGTTCCAAAGTCACTCTGTACAGGTTATTATTCCTGCTGTTTTCATTTCCAGCCCTTCTCTGCCTTGGTGCATTATTAGGAGCAACTTCCTTTCTGACTATCTCCCACACTTTCCCCCCTGGGAGGTACTGTCAGAAGACTGATGTGTGGGAAAATATTAGTTGCCAGGATTTTTTCCCCATCTCTTTGTGCTTTGGGTGGCATCCTCAGGAGGGCCACATTTCCTCCACAGATATAGATGCATCCAGGCAGCATTCCCTGGTTGGATCCAGTTTCCAGTTCCCTGACTCATGAGCTCCTTCTGCCTTGGTTACTCCAGCTCTCTCTTACATCATTGTCCCATTTGGCTTTGGTGCTATTACATCACCTGTGTAAACAATGTTTGATGTTAAGTTCCATCTTTTTGAAGAGAGAGAGTCTCCGAATGGACACTGACAAATCAACCGATGGAAGCAGGAGAGGTGGCTGGAGGATCACACATGATATTTTTAAGTTCTAGTCTCGGAAATAATATACAGACTTTCTTCCACACTCCATTTGAATTATAGCCCCAAACTGACTGCAAAGGAGAATGGGAAATTGTACATTTGCCAGAAAGAAGAAAGTGGTATGGTGAGCATAAAATATTGTATGCTGTATCTAATAAATTCCTAGAAGTGTGGGTAGGCAACTGACAGGATACTTGTAATATGAATAAATTAATTAATTCATACTAATATGTATTTGATATTATTACTGTTAGTTCTGATATAATGCAAAATATATACAAATTCTTAAAAACCAGCATGCAATAAAAAATTTCAAAGTAAAAATCATAGGACTTATGGGAAAAATAGAGTCAAGGGCATGACACTAAAAAACTTTGTACTATGATAAATAAGACAAACTTTAAGAACTTAGTAAAAAGAGTTTCCACATGTTAAATGATTTAAAAATTCATCAATATTACAATAAATATGGTACCTTACCTTGCAAAAACCAGAAGTTTTTATGTGATAGTAGGTTTTAGAAGAGTTACAGCTTGTGAATTGTTAAGTAATGGAAGGAAAGTTGTTCAAAATTTGATGGAAAGTTGGAACACCAGATGTGGATGTTGGTGGCTCATTACACATGCAATGAGATAGCCAGCGTAGATGTTTAAAATGCCTATTTGTGTGCGCGCACATACAAATACATACATTTTGTGTATTCAGTGGGATGCAGTTGTCTGTGTTCACCTAGTGTTTCTTATGGATGAAATTGTGTGTAAAAAAATATAGAATTTTGTGGCAAATGTGTTTTGTGTTCTGCAACTGTGGAACACACTGTGTTTTCAGAACAAGATTTACAGCTGAACTCATTGTACTTCAAGTTCATTAAATCACTACTTTTCACAATGTCGCAGTAAAACATGGGACTTGTAATTGCAACTAGAAATATAACAAAATATCTTCCCAACCAAAAAAAAATCAAAAACTATTATATGCTAGTATTGAGAATTTGTGAAGGAAACTGTGTTGGAATTTAATAAGATTACAACACGGGAATGGTTTCAAAATGGCTGACTAAGACATCTGGCACTAACCTCCTCCACAAAGAAAAACCAAAATAACAAGTGGATGATCACTTTAAGTAGAGTATCTAAGAAGTAACACTGGAATTCAGCAAAGAAGTGACAGGAAGCACCTGAGACATGGAAAGAGAGGGAAGCAAAGCAACTAATTTGGCTGTGATCAGCTGGGAGCCTGGGAAGGCTCCCCAGTATGTAGAAAGTGTACGTGAGAGATGCACAACAGTCCAAATTCCCACCATGAACTCCTGCAGTTCCAGACGTGGAGAGGTCCTTGATGCCTGCAGGCTCTGAGACTGGCTTGGGGAGCTGCCTAAAGAGAATGTGATGGCATTGCTCCGGGACAGAGTGATGCTCCACTTGGTCCCACACACCCTCTAAGAGATAAGAAGTTGCATCCCAGAGCCATTTTGAAAGACCAGCCTCCATCAGAATGCATCCTGTTCTGAGGCCAAATAGCCCCTGCATCTCCATGTCACTGGAGTTCACTGACATTCCTCCCCTTGCACACTTGTCTTACATTCACAGGGAGGTGTACAGTGGCATGACATCAGTTACACCCACTGGAATGGTAGGGTCCCCAGCCCTCTAGTATACACAGCATCTTGTATCTTGGGGAATGGGCCATGCAGCAAACTTGGTTGTCATAGGACAAGGGGGCCATAGCACATGCTCCCCAGAGCCTGAAACCCTCCTGCCTGAGACTGCTGCCACTGAAAGCAAGCCCACCTCTACCAGCAGTGGCAGGGCCACAGTACAGTTCCACATGCCTTGGGGACTGGACATCCCTGTTGGTGCCACTGCTGCAGCCACTGCTGCCATCTCCAGAGCATGAAGTGTGCACTCCCCACAGCCTGAGAGCTGACTACTTGTGGCTTCTGACACAGAAAGAAGACCCAGTCCTTCAGAAGCAAGGTCACAGCACATTCACACATTCCCTGATAACAGGCTCTATCTGTCCACACCACTGCTGCTGGTGGGCCTGGGGTCTACCCAACCCTGCATGCCATAGCTGACACCCATGAACAGTACCAGGAGGCCTGAGGACAATCACACCCAGTTTGGAACCACCTGTCCAGTACCAAAACATACTGCCCAAGGGCCTGGGAATCACCCTACCCCATCCACCACTGCTGGCACCTGAACACTCTTTCTGAGGGCCTGAGGTGATGGCCCTACCCAGCTTACAGCAGCCACCATTAACACCAGATCATGCTGCTTAGGAGCCCAAGGGTTTTCCCATCACCATTACTGCCATCACTCATGCCATGCACACTACCCAAAACCCAAAGATCCACCTACCCAACCAGCCCACCACTGTCACAGGCACAAAGAAGGAAGTGGCCTAGAGGATCAAGAACTGGCCCACTTGGACTGGCTAACACTACTGACTACATACACTGCCTGGGAGCCTAGTGACAGTCATGCTTATCCTATCACTGGAATCACTGGAGCTGAGGGACTGACCCATCCAGAATCCTCTTCCCCAGCAAAACCTCACTATAGCCTTATAATTAAACCTAAGCTACTGGGGAAATCACAGACATCATTGCCGTTCTTTACAGCTGAAGAAGCCATACGAAGACTATACTACTTAATGCACCCATAATCAAATTTAAAGTGCCCTGCTCAACCAACAGCATAAATACATCTTTATAAAAAAGTCTTCCTCTAAGAAAGCAAATCCCAAAAAATGGAAGAAGTGACTGTTACACCATATGCACAAATATCAATATAAGAACTCAAGAAAAATAAAAAAGCAAGGACATATGTTTCATCCAAAGGATCCCAGTGGTTTTTCAGCAACAGATTTCAATAAAAAAGTATGAAATGCCAGAAAAAAAGAATTCAAAATAATGATATTAAAGAAGTTCCATGAAAACAAAAAGACACAGACAAAATAATACAAATAAATTGAAAACTTATTCATGACCTACATGAGAAATTCACCAAAGCGATAGATATCATAAAAAAGAATCAAATAGAAATCCCAGAAATTAAGAATTTAATAAATGAAACAAAAAATACATTTAAGAGCTTCAACAATAGACTAGATTAAGTAGAATAAAGAATTTTAGAATTTAAAGACAGTTTTTGAAATAACCCAGTCAGATTAAAAGTATTTAAAAGAAAACACAAAATCTATGTCATATATAGAACATCATAAAGCAATAAAATATTTAAATTTGGGGTGTTCCAAAGGCAGAGATACAAAGGGCATAGAAAACCTATATAACAAAATAATAGCTGAAAACCTCTTAAGTCTAGCAAGATTTAGATATCCAGAAGTAGTAAACCTAGAGATTCTTAAATGGATACATTCAAAAGGTCTTTTTCATGGCACATTATAGTCAAAATGTCAAATGCAAATACAAATAGAAAATTCTAAAAACAAAGAGCAGCATGTCTTGTTATATGTAAGAGAACTCTCAGCAGATTGACAGTGGATTTCTCAGAATAAATCTTACAGGCCAGGAGGGAATAGGATGATATATTCAAGGGGATAAAAGAAAATAAAAAAAAATTGGCAATCAAGATTACTATACACAGCAAAGTTTTGCCATATGAATGAAGAAGAAATAGTCTTTCCCAGACATGCAAAAAATGAAGGAATTTATAACTATTAGATCATCCCTACAAGAAATGTTTAAGGGTGTCCTACACCTGAAAACAAAAGTCTTATATCTATCATTGTGAAATATATGAAAGTATAAAACTCAGTGATAGAGTTTTAAACATACAAATGAGGAAGAGAAAGAACTCCAATGTCACCACTACAAAAAATCCACCAAACCAAAACGATACACAATAAGAAAGAATGAAACAAAGGGTATGCAAAACGAACAGAAAATACTTAACAAAATTACATGAATGAGTCCTCAAATATCAATAATAAACTTGAATATAAATGAACTTTTTACTTAAAATATTTAGACTGAATAGTTTTTTAAGTGATATATGATATGCTGCCTACAAGAAACTCACTTCACCTGTAAAGACGCATATAGACTGAAAGTAAAAGAATGGATAAAGATTTTCCATACAAATGGAAACCCAAAGTGATCAGGAGTAGTTATACTTAGATAAAAACAGGCTATAAGTCAAACACAGTAAAAAGAGAAAAAGAAGGTCATTATAAAATTATGAAGGGATCAAATATATATATTTGTGTGTGTATATATATGTGTGTGTGTGTGTGTATATATATATGTATATATATGTGTGTATATATATGTATATATATATGTGTGTATATATATATATGTATATATATATGTGTGTGTATATATATGTGTGTGTGTATATATATATATATATATATATACCACAGTGTAATAAAACTCCTAGCTGGTAACAAGAGGAACTTTGGAAATTATACAAATGCATGGAAATCAATCAACTTGGTCCTGAATGACCAGTAGGTCAATGAGAAAATTAAGAAAAATAATTTTAAACCTAGTTTTGAAACAAATGAAAATGAAAAAACAACACACCAAAACCTATTGGATACAGCAAAAGTAGTGCTGAGAGAAAAGTTTATATCAATAAATACTTATATCAAAAAATAGAAAGATTTTAAATAAACAATCTAATAATCCACTTCAAGAAACTAGAAAATCAAGAACAAAAAAACCCCCAAACTTAATATAAGGATAGAAATAATAAAGACCAGAGAAGAATGAAATGTAATAGAGACAAAATAACACAAAGTCAACCAAATGAAAATGTTGTCTTTTAAAAAGATAAAGTCAGTAAACCACTAGCTAAACAACAACAGAAAACACACAAATTAATAAATTCAGAAACATAAAAGGATACATTACAACCGATACCACGGAAATACAAAAAAAATCAGCGATAACATGATCAATATATGCTAACAAAACTAGAAAAACTAGAGAAAATAGATAAATTTCTGGACACATACAACCTACCAAGATTAATTCAAGAAGAAATAGAAAACCTGAACAGGCCAAGAACAATTAACAAGATTGAATAAGTAATAAAAAAGTCTCAAAAGAGAGAAAATCCCAGGACCTAAAGGTTTCACTGCTGACTTCTACCACATGTATAAAACACCACCAAAATTCCTCAAATTATTCTCAAAAATTGAAGAGTAGAGAATGCTCCCTAACACATTATATGAGGCCAGCATTATTCTGATATCAAAACTAGAAAATGGCACAATAACAACAAAAGCTACAGGTTAATATCCCTAATGAACATAAATGCAAAAATCTTCAATAAAATATTAACAAATTGAATCTAACAGTGCATTAGAAAGACAATACACCATGATAAAGTGGAAGGCATGCCAAGGATGCAAGCACAGATTGTTTAACATATGCAAATCAATAAATATGATACATCACAATAACAGAAGGAAGGACAAAAACGGAGAGGCACATAAGAGGAATTTGATAAAATTAACATTCCTAACATTCCTACAGGCGTAGAAAAAAACACATCCTATAGGTCATATATGACAAACCCACAGCTAACATTACACTAAATGGAGAAAACTGAAAGCCTTTCTTCTAAGAACTGGAAAAAGACAAGATGCCCACTTTCACAACTCCTATTCAACATAGTACTAAATGTCCTAGCCATAGAAATCAGAAAATAGGAAGAAATAAAAGACAGACAAATTGGAAAGGAGGAAGTCAAAGTGTCCTTCTTTGCTGATAAGGTAATCTTATATTTAGAAACACTTGAAGATTCTTCTAAGAAACACTTAGGCCAGATTAAAAAAATTAATTTGCATGATACAAACTCAACATACAAAAAAACAGTAGTTTCTAAACACTAATAATGACCTAGCTAAAAAAGAAATTAAAAAGCTAGTCTCATTCACAATAGCTATAAAAATACCTAGGAATAAATTTAACCAAAGAGATGAAGGAATTCTAAAATAAAAACCACAAAACAATAATAAGATACATTATAGTAGACACACAAATTAAAAGATATCCCAAGCTCTTGGAAAGAAAAATATCTATATTGTTGAAATGACCATATTACTAAAATCAATCTTGATTGAATGCAATTCCTATCAAAATACCATTGCCATTTTTTACAGAAATAGAAAAAATATCTATCCTCATATTCATATAGAACCACGTAAGAGGCCTAAAGCAATCTTGAGCCAAAAGAACAAAGCTGGAGGCATTATATTACCTGACTTCAGAATATATTACAAGGCTAACAGTAACCAAAATAACAAGGTATGGGTATAAAAACAGGCACGTAGACCAATGGAACAGAATAGAGAACCCAGAAATAAAACCACTTATTTATAGCCATATGATTTTTAAGAAAGGTACCAAGAACACTGATTGAGGGAAAGGAGACTGTCTTCAATAAATGGTGCTAGGAAACTTAATATCCATATGCAGAAGAATGAAACTAGACCACTTTCTTTCACCATGTACAAATATCAACTCAAAATGTACTAAAGACTTACACTTAGGACCCAAAACTATAAAACTACTATAATGAAACATAGGTGAAACATTTTAGGACATTGGCCTAGGCCAAAAGTTTATGGCTAAGACCTCAACAGCACATGCAACAAAATCAAAAATAGACAAATGTGACTATATTAAACTAAAATGCTCTGCTCAGCAAAAGAAATAATCAACAGAATAAAGAGACAACCTGTTTAATAGGATAAAATATTTGCAAATTATTTATCTAACAAATGACTAATAGTCACAATATGTAAGAAACTAAAATAATTCAGCGGAAAAAAATAAATGATCTAATTAAAAAGTGAAAAAGGAGAAAAATATACATTTCTAATAAAACGATATGCAAATGGCCAACAGGTATAAGAATAATGCTAGATATCACTAATCATCAGGGAAATACAAATCAAAATGATCATCAGATTACATCATACCCCAGTTAGAATGGCTATTATTAAAATGGAAAAAAATTATAGATGTTGTTGAGGATGCAGAGAATAGGGAACTCATATACTCTTAGTTGGGGTGTAAATGAGTAGATTCATTATGTACAACAACATGGAAATTTCCCAGAAAAAAAACTAAAAATAAAACTACTATATTATTCAGTAATCTCACTACTAGGTATACATTTCCAAAAGAAAGGAAATCAGTATATCAAAGGTATAACTACACCTCTATATTTATTGCAGCAAATAACTTCACAATAGCAAAGCTATGGAATCAACCTAAGTGGCTATCAATGGATTAATGTATAAAGAAAATAAGGCTTATATACACAATGGAATACTATTTTGCCATAAAATAATAAAATCCTTTTTTTTTTGCAGCCACATGGATGAAACTGGAGGTTATTATGTTACACAAAATAAACCAGGCACAGAAATACACATATTGCATGTGCTCACTTATATGTGGGATCTAAAAAAAGCTGATCTTGTAATTGTAGAGAGTTCAATGATAGTTATCAGAGGCTTCGTTAGTTACAGTCTTACTACTCCTCAATCTTCACTTTTAGAATTAATAAAAGTATAGTCCATAATTTTACATTTAAAACAATAATATTAGAAATTATGTGAAGGAATTAAATCAACTTAATTTTTTGAAGAGTTTAAAAAATTCAATTATTGCAACCATCTAAAACAACTGAAGTGCATCTTTCTTGGACTTTTCTAATTGGGAAACATTTCATTATTTCTATGTGATTAGTAACCTGCTCCACACTTCATATGCATTCTAGAAAATTCTTGGTGCCTGACTTTGGCATCTTATTTTAATCTTTTCCAAATTGTACTCAAAATTTGTCTACCAACTAATGCATTGTAAATGCTTTAAAAATCATGAGAAGAAGGCCGAGCGTGGTGGCTCATGCCTTGTAATCCCAACACTTTGGGAGGCCAAGGCAGGTGGATCACTTCTGGTCAAGAGTTTGAGACCAGCCGGGCCAACATGGTGGAACTCTGTATCTACTAAAGATACAAAAATTAGCCGGGCATAGTGGTGTGTGCCTGTAATCCCAGCTACTCAGGAGGCTGAGGCAAGAGAATCGCTTGAACCTGAGAGGCGGAGGTTGCAGTGAGCCAAGATCAGGCCACTGTATTCCAGCCTGGGTGACAAAGTGAGATTCTGTCTCAAAACAAACAAAAAAAAATTATGACGGGAGGCCTCTAGATAATATTAAAGGACCTTGAAGATAAAATCTGGGACAAGTTCCATCTCACATTATATTTAATTCATCTCAGTGAGACCATTATCATCTACTTACCTCTTTTGTATATTTGATACCCATAATTATGTGTGTGCACGTATATACACAAAAAACAGACTCACAAACACAAATTCAGCCTCCACAAATAAAAATTCTTTCCCAAAACATCAACAGATCTAATTTCCTCAATAGTGTGTGGTATATTTAATTTTTTTATATACGTATAAAGGCAAATCTAATTTTTTAGGCTTTCTCAAACTGCTTGTTTCTCCACAACTCTCTACTATTTTAAACTCTGGTTTCAGCTCTGTTTTGGTTACTGAAAAATAGATAAAAGAGCCAATCTATAGGGTTCAAAATTCCTATTTAGGCACCTGAATGTTTTAAAAAGAGTATTAATGATAAAATGGTAACTAATAGGATTGTCTTCATAGGGCTCACATATTGCGAAATTATGGAGCCTCCCTCTGTTTCAGAGACTCCCTCTACCAAGACAATAAGAAAAGCAATTTGGACATATCTTAAATCACACTTACAAAGCTTTAATTAAGGCTAACTATAAAGTTTAGTCAATAATAACAGATGTTTAATATTTTTGAGTTCATGTATATATTCACTAGTTTTAAAATCTTATTACTATATTGTCCAATACACAGATTCTCAAGTTAATTCAGAATTAAACTCTGTGTGTGTGTGTCTCTGTGTGTGTTTATTTTTTTGCTCCTATTGTCTCCTAGAGTTTCCAGCACTTTGTAAAAGATAAAAATTAATTGTTTATTGAATGTTAGCGATGATTTGTTGAACAAATGAACAACAAGGACAACTGTGCATGGTAGATCATAGCTGAGATCGCGCACTGTACTCCAGCCTGGGCAACAGAGTGAGACTCTGACTCAAAAAAATAAGGTTAGATGGCTTAGGTTCCATTTCAATAAGGATTTTTAGAAAATGTTAAGATGAAAGCAGACCTTTCCATAGCTGGGGAACAGTGTACAGCAGCACCTAGGATAGTCCCTGAAACAGAGGGAGGGTCCATAATTAGTGTGGACTGAACTCACAGCTTTGCCCTCTATCCCACTTGATTGCCTGTGGGATCACACGAGTTCTCTTTTCTGGTGCAGGACCGTGTGCACCAAGTGCATGCCTGTATGTGTGAAAGTGGGGATGGGAAATATAATTATCATTCCAGGTTTCTGTGTGTGTGCATAGAAAATAATGCAGTAATTTGCTGGAAGGATACACTCATATTTTTTTCTGCATTGACCTTCTGTCTCCAAACTGGTGATTTGTTTTTTGAACAAGTACACATTAACGGCATAAATTGTGGTTATGTTGTTTCTTTGCTGCAAAGGATAATTTTTTTAATGTCACTGCAGTGTTAAATCTGAGGATGCAGGGCTCTTGAATATTAAGTATCAACTTGCTAGCCAGAAAGGGACCAAATGAATGATTAGTGATCTGCTTATGCAGCAGAAAATAGCTAGTCTACTTTATGTAAAATTTAGAAGGCATTAAGAGCCTAAAAATGCATTAGAGGTTTTTTTTTTCGCTTGACATACAATCAGTAATAACAAATAGTCATAAAATCACAATTATTGTTCCAAATTTCGCTGACAATGACACAGAGCCCTTGTCCTTTACAAAGTTTTCTACATTGCAATCAGCATCCTGGGGGGCTGCAATCAGGAATGGGTTAGTGCTGTGTGAGCTGACACTTCCTATAACTTCAACTCTAAGGATCCAACCAGAATTTATTGAAAGCACTATGTATAGCAACCTTTGACTGCTACAGCAACCAGAAGTTAAATTGCTTTATGTGTGTGAGGAGAGTGATTAACTTCAGGAGCAAGTTCATCTTCAGTGAACAAAACAAAACTGGAATGCAGCCTCAAACCTAAAAATCAAAATAAGGTTGATTGCACTGCTCTATTATCAAATAAGATGATCTATTTTGCTGGTAATAATTAATGAATTTAATTAGTTTTTAATAAAACTATCAGCCTAAGCATAGGGTTTTTTCATCTCTCCGAAGTTTTCATCTAAAAAAATCTCCAGGTAATTTTTTTAAAAACTTTAAAACTTATATCTTTACTTGATGGTGAAAATATATTCATGATAAACCTAGAATGAACTGTGTAGGTATACTTTATTGGCAAATATATGCTATAGAGAATATGGGCATATTATGTAACCAACATAAGATTTAGTGGAAAAGAAGGCTGAACGTTTATATGCAGTCTGCACCAAAATAACATATATGTGTGTGTGTGTGCGTGTGTGCACACGTGCGCGCACGTGTGTGTATATATATATTTTAAGATGGAGTCTTGCTCTGTCGCCCAGGCTGGAGTGCAGTGGCTCGATCTCTATCAGGAGTTCAAGACCAGCCTGGCCAACATGGTGAAACCCCTTCTCTACTAAAAATACAAAAATTAGCCGGGTGTGGTGGCACAAGCCTGTAGTCCCAGCTACTCGGGAGGCTGAGACAGGAGAATGGCGTGGCCCCACAAGGCAGAGCTTGCAGCGAGCTGAGATTGATCCACTGCACTCCAGCTTGAGTGACAGAGTGAGACTCCATCTTAAAAAAAAAAAAAGTTAGCCTGGCTGATGTTTTTGTATTTTTAGTAGAGACGGGGTTTCACCACGTTAGCCAGGATGGTCTTGATCTCCTGACCTCATGATCCTCCCACCTTGGCCTCCCAAAGTGCTGGGATTACAAGCGTGAGCCACCGCACCCGGCGAAAAATATTTTTCAGTTGAATCCTGTTTTGAATATGATTTATCACCCATGATGAGAGTATGGGAACCACCCAATTGTTCTCCATAGGACTGAATGCATTTTCCATTTATAAATGTGGCTTATGATAAGCTCAAACACATTTTTCCTATTCTACTGGAGAAATATGACGGGCATAGTTCATTTGAATAACTGTGAGTGCTAGTTTGGAAGTTTTGTTTAATGTTCTAAGAAGGGGAGATATTGTTGTCTGCAATATAATCATTTGTTTTATTCCATTAACCAAACAATACTTAACAGAAAGTCTTGCACATAAGATGCAAACAACAAATACTAGCTCAATGAATGAAACAGTTGAAATAAATCTTATGAGTGAGTTTGCTTCTACACGAGCTATAAAAATAGCAGAAGCTCCACCTGAAATAAATAATTTAATGCTTGTATTAAGAAAAACAGAAAATATCTAGAGAAGTGGAAAATATTTTGTTCCATGTTCTAAAAATATGACCTATCTCCCACATATATCCCAATATTTTGCAGTTGCTGCAGGTGATTCTCTGACTTTTCAAATATGAAACAAAATTAAGTCATATGGGCTATTTGGAATGAGAATAATTAGCTATACATCAATCTCAGTTGCATATTTAATATAGCTCATATAAATAGAACTACATAAAACTGATGCATTATTTAAATTGTGTATTGAAAATATATTCATTTTGACTGTAGGCATATTGGTTATTGTAAGTGGTTTATATTTGAATCCATAATGTATGATTTAAAGAATTTCATTTTAAAACTCAGAGTACTATCTGCAAAATGTAGATTATTTTATGCAAAGTTTACATATAAACTCTGACTACACTTTCTCACAATCATATAAAAAATCATCAGAATAAAAGTTTAACAAAGTGGCATGATTGAATACTCCTGACAAAAGGCTCTAGACTTTCCATAAAGGAAGAAAATACGAGAAGGAAAGTTTAATAGTTCTGGCATAAGTGAATATAAAAACACTTTGTTAGGGTCACAAGAAGAAAAATTGAAAGCCTTTCATCTTAATGACACCTATGTCATTAAGAGTGGCCAATGACAGCCTTAGGTGTATCCCATGAATTTCAGAAAGAGCAAATAGAGTTAATTCCTCTAAGTGTTCATAGTGCCTGCCCAAGGATCCACCTCTATCCTCTTCAGATGAACATGGGCTCTGTCTAGGAAGGCAGTTTCTAGTCTTCCTGCTCCGGGTCTCTTATTCAGGTATACTTTATTGAAATTCACATGGAATCTTTCTCCGTCACTGGCAAGTGAGGCTACTTCTAAATACTGTAAATGCTGCAGCTTCTCAGCCTCAGATAAATTATATCTATAACTTTATATGCACCTATCTTAGCAAATTCAGGTTCCATTAAATCATTTTACAAAGATCTGTATCATATGGCAATCAGAAAGTGCAGTCTGTATACAAGAATAGGTCACATTCTTGATAATAAGATGATCTTAGGGAAAGGATTAATGTTCTCCCGTGATTTTAAGATATGGAAGTTTTTTTAATAAATGATTTCTTTCATCTATTTTTATGAAAGCATTATTATTTTATGAGCTTGCACATTGAGATCAAAGGCTTGCTATTGTTTTATGGACCGTATGTTACAATTTAATAAATACATAGAATTATAAAATCTATAAAACTAGGCCTTGGAATCCAAGCGTCAGGAGAGAGGTGGGTCTCAATATTATATACAGATCTTGACTATATCAAAAGGTAATTTGGCTCAATAAAAAAGAAATCTCCAAACATTTGATAGTGATCTCTAAAACAGCTATGTGTTTTAATTATAAAATAAAACTTTAAAATCACAATAAGTTAAAAATTATGAAATAAGTAGATAGAATGTTGTAAAATAGGAATCAATCCAATAAAAATTATAAATAGGCATAATTTCTACTCTTAAAAATGGAATAGTTTAGGTATCTGTGTGTGAAATAAAAATAAAAATAATATGTATACATAAATGACACCTTTGGAAAGGGAGAGAAAAGATGTGGAGGAGAGAGAGAAAGAAAGAGACATTCAATATTTCCGTGTCTTGGAGAGATTGGGATAGGTGATTATACCATTTAAACTTCAGGAATGATCACCATCTCAGGTTTGATTCAAAGTTTGAGTAGCAACTGCAGGCCCTCAGCATAAGACATAATGATAATTTCTTGCATAAGTATTTCTTAGGATGTTTGTGGCAGTCTGTTTCTCTTCCCTACAGGTTCCCAAACATAATTGAGGCCCCCTCCTTTACAGTAACAGAATCAGCATTTCTTCTGTCCTGAAATATTATATGAGTTATATTCCATCATGATCCTTGTGTACATTTCTAATTCTAAAATACTTAAGTAATCAGAATTTTTATGTAATAGGTTAATTCAGTATCTATTCAATACACACACAAGCACAGGCACACTCACTGATTATATGCACATCATTAATCTCTTATTACACTCATATTTTTCATTAGGTTATATATGCTCATCCATATTGTCTCATTCAATGTTCCCAAATAACCTGCAATTGATCTATGAAAGGCTAGAGTTTCCAAACTATATTTCAAAAAATATGTAGTCAGGATCCAAGGAGTGTGCAGAATCCAACTTTAGTGTTCTTTTGACTATACAACACAGTTCATATTCTAAGATACAACTTTATACCTGTTATGGACTGAATGTTTGTTTCCCCCAAAATTTTATAAGTTAAATCCCTAATCCCAAATTTGTTAGTATTTGTAGGCGGGGTCTTTGAGAGGTAATTATTTCATAAGGGTAAGCCCTCGCGAATGGGATCAGTTCTCTTATAAGAAGATGAAGACACATGAGAGAGATGATGTCTTTCTTTCTTCCTGTGTGTGTGTGTGTGTGTTGTGTGTGTTTCTCTCTATCTCTTCATCTCTCTTTCTGCCATGTGAGGACATAGCAAGAAAGTAGTCATCTATAAATCAGAAGGAGATTCCTCATCACGATAGTGCAATAATCTTGGACTTCCCAGACTTCAGAACTGTGAGAAATGTTTGCTGTTTAAGCCACCCAGTCTATGATATCATTAATAGCAGCCCAAACTGGAAAATGGAGGTGAGTGATAAGATATTACTTATTAGGTACAGTGTACGCTACTAGGGTGACAGTTACACTGAAAACCAAGACTTCACTGCTAGGAAATATAACTATGTAACAAAAGTGTGCTTGTACCCCTTAAAAGTATACAAACTTTAGTATACATTCAATTCATTTGAGATATTTATGTATTATTACAACTTTTTTCTAGAAATACTTATGCCCTCTTTTGTCTTTCTTCTTTCGAAAGAGTAAGATCCAATTATATTTTTGTAAAGTAGCAATCATCTTATACTCCATAAAAATTAATTTGCTTTTGAGTGAATACAATTCTGTACAGCTTATCCTACAAACCAGGGTTCCTAACCAAACTTCATTTGTTTAATAAGAGTATCTGTGCTGTATTTGCATGAAGCAAACGACATTAATGTGTTCAACGGCACATATCTAAACAACTAAAATATTGTATCTAGACATTTCTACAAATAAAAAACTTAGAGTAAAATCAGAATGTTACAATCTTATGCGACCACCATTGTATTATGGTGCATTGTCGACTGAAACACAGTTGTGTAGCACATGATTGTGTGTGTATATGCCTGTGTGTCTCTTTGTGTATACAAACAGTGTTTGGGGAGGTAGACAGAGAGATTTCATTTTTGTTTAACTTATTTAAATGGTTATTACCTTTTCCTTTAATTTCTGGGGTTTTCATGCACAGTTTCTATACAGAGAAGGATTGGGAGCAGAAAGCACTCTCTTTTAATGTGTGCATTTGCTCTTGCTTTGGATGACTGCTTCACAAACTAAGAATGACAGTCTCCTGTGGGTCTTTTGCAAGCACAGGTATGCTGATAGCAAATTCAGACTGCCAGTCAATTTCAGTGGACTCCCAGGCTTGTATATGTATTTGTATCTAAACATTCCCAGTAGAAAGGGCTCTCATTTATCTCCCAGGAAGAGTCGATGGGCCTTGTTTCCATCACAGTTTCTTTAAAATCCATACTTGTGTAACTCTTTAGTTACCATCAGATTCAGAGAAAAAAAATAGGAAATAGAAATTTTGTTATAGAAGAGCAAAAAATTTAAGTAACAAAGTGTAGAAACAAAGTGAGGAAAAAAAGGAAAAAAAGAAAAAAAGTGAGTAAAAAAATAAGCATGGATCAAGAAATCCCAAAAAGACAAATAGTAATTGTGGTCAGTAAAATTATTGTAAATGATAAAAAATATTAACTGGGGATACAGATACAGAAAAATATAAAAATATGGCTAAAATATCAAATTTTAAATCTTGTCTATTTGGGAAAATCTCTAGTTAGCAAAATAGGAAATTTATGTGTTTTAAAAAATGACTGAGGTTTAATCAGATAGCTCTGTGAAGGAAGGACAACTTCTCTTGGATGAAAAAAAAAACCCTGCTGTATATATCTCTTGATAAAGGATAAAATGTCCTCTTTGTGTCAGTGAACAAGAGTAAGGCAAAGAAGATTCATATTTCTCTGCACAGTAATATTTGAGTTTCTGTGAACATTTTGGAAGACACTGAAAAGATAGAAACAAACAAAAAAATATGGCCCAAAGAGTGAGGGAGATGAGACCCTTATGAAATAAAAACAGGAGCTTTAGTCTCCTGTTACACAGAGTTATGAGGAATTTGGAGGTATTTAATTGTTTCAAGTTGACCCCTTCATTCATAGATCACAATTATCTCCCATATTCCCTCAACATTTAGAAAAAGTCTGGTTCCCCCCGAAGTCCTGTGTTAACAGTGTTTGGGGGCAATGAAGGCATATTGGCTCTATTGTCCAGCAAGAATAAAGAGAATATAGTACCCTGTAGAGATAAAATTGATTTATGACTGGGCAAGCAGGGGACAAGTTTCTTCTCAGCTTTCCTTTCTGAGGAGAGCAAAGATCACCTGGTGGCCATCAAGCAGACCAGACAGAGACAAAATTCTTTATCTGAGGAATTTAGAAATAATGAGACTTCCCTATTATCTAAAACCAGCATCTGGTACCAGGCTTCTTTCCCAGAAAAGTATAAGTAACTAAAATTTCTATACATCTACGGAATGCATGCATGTTGAAACGTATTGTGCAAGTCTTGCTCACATCAAGGCACCAAAATGTCTACAAATATAATCATTTATCATGACCTAAGTGGCTAATATGGTCCAAATTACCCTTAAGCTCCAGCTTTAAGGCCTACAAATACCCCTAAGGAAAAATCCACCACGGTGCCCTCAGTCCTGTGTTGCCGAAGCTCCCCGCTACACTCTTCTGCAGCGTTCTTTCTTTCTTTCTCTTTTTTTTTTTTTTGAGATGGAGTCTCCCTCTGTCACCCAGGCTGGAGTGCAATTGTGCAGTCTTAGCTCACTGCAACCCCCGCCTCCCGGGTTGAAGCGATTCTCCTGCCTCAGCCTCCTGAGTAGCTGGGACTACAGGTGCATGCCACCACACCTGGCTAATTTTGTGTATTTTAGTAGAGAGGTGGTTTCACCGTGTTGCCCAGGCTGGTCTTGAATGCCTGAGCTCAGGCAATCAGCCCACCTTGGCCTCCCAAAGTGCTAGGATTACAGGTATGAGGCACCACACCCCGCTGCAGCATTCTTTCTAACTAACAAAACATCCCTTTCAGCCAGGCACGGTTGCTCACGCCTGTAATCCCAGCACTTTGGGAGTCCGAGACAGGTGGATCAGCTGAGGTCAGGAGTTCAAGACCAGCCTGGCCAACATGGTAAAACCCCGTCTCTACTAAAAATACAAAAATTAGACGGGTCTGTAGTGGCACGCACCTGTAATCCCAGGTACTCAGGAGGCTGACTCATGAGAATCACTTGAACCCGGGAGGTGGAGTTTCAGTGTGTTGGGAACAGGCTCCCAAATCTGGCCATAAGCAGGCCCCAAAACTGGCCATAAACAAAATATCTGCAGCACTGTGACATGCTCATGATTGCTTTGGCACCCACACTGAAGGTTGTTGGTTTACCAGAATGAGAGCAAGGAACACCTGGCCCACGCAGGGCAGAAAACCACTTAAGGCAATCCTGAACCACAAACAATAGCATGAGTGCTCTATGCCTTAAGGACATCTTCCTGCTGCAGATAACTAGCCAGAACCCACCCCTTTGTTTCCTGTTTTAGTTAATCTACAATTTATAGAAACCATGCTTATCACTGACTTGCTGTCAATAAATAAGTGCGTAAAACTCTGTTCATGGCTCTCAGCTCTGAAGGCTGTCAGACCCTGATTCCTACTTCACACTCCATATTTCTCTGTGTGTGTGTGTGTCTTTAATTCCTCTAGAGCTGCTGGGTTAGGGTCTCCACGACTGAGCTGGTCTCAGCAAGTGGTGCCTATATGTGGGGCTCGAACCTGGGTCGAAGGGTTGCCAGAGTGATGGTTGGAGAACGTGGAACTAAGCTGGAGGACACCCAAGTACTCTTAGGCAATCCCCACGGTGAGTAAGAAGGGGAGCTTGGAAGCATCAGGGTAACAATGGGCAAGTGTGGGCTCTGGTTCATTCCACCTTGGAAACTTTTCACACTGATGATGAGGAGGAAGGAGAGTATAACGAAGTAACAGAAGAGGTGACAGAGCAGGTTTGTTTGCCAGCTAAAGCTAAAGCTAAAGCGGCAAAGGAGGGAGAGGTTTGTCCCTACCCTTCTGCACACCCTCATTATTTTGAAGAAAAAGAGTGGTCTGACCCTCCAGATCTTTCTTTTGTGGAGGACACAGGGCAAAAAGTAGTTGCCCCAGTGGCTGTTCAAGCAGTGCCTCAAGCGACTGCTCTCAGTTCTATTCAGCCAGGAATTCAGCAGGCTAGAAGAGAGGGTGATATGGAGGCTTGGTAGTTCCCTATTAGGATACACCACCCCCCCCCGGCCCCACGCCAATCAACAGGGAAATATTATAGCTCCATTTGAGCCTTTTCCTTTTAAAATACTTAAAGGATTTAAACAAGCTATTAATCAATATGGACTAGGTTCTCCTTTTGTAATGGGACTGTTAAAGAATGCTGCTGTCTCCAGTCAGATGATGCCAGCAGGGGCTATAGGATTACTTCTAGGTAGATCTAGTTTAAGTTTAAAAAGAGTGCAAGTACATACAGGAGTCATTGATTCAGATTACAATGGGGAAATTCAAATTATTATATCTACTTCTGTTCCCTGGAAAGCAGAGCCAGGAGAGTGTATAGCACAGCTCCTGATCGTGTCGTATGTGGAAATCAGAAAAGTGAAATTAAATGAACAGGAGAATCTGGAAGCACAAATAAACAAGGCAAAGTAGCTTATTGGGTGAATCAAATTACTGATAAATGTCCTACCTGTGAAATAACTATTCAGGGAAAGAA
Organism: Symphalangus syndactylus; assembly: GCF_028878055.3. NCBI lineage: Eukaryota > Metazoa > Chordata > Mammalia > Primates > Hylobatidae > Symphalangus > Symphalangus syndactylus. Next base: position 83,418,073 of record NC_072438.2, on the reverse strand, counting down.
ATGTAAAGGTTTGGTAGATACAGGAGCAGACATTTCAATCATTTCTCTACAGCACTGGCCATCCACATGGCCAATTTAACCTGCTCAGTTTAACATAGTTGGAGTTTGTAAAGCTACTGAAGTATATCAAAGTAGTTATATTTTGCTTTGTGAATGGCACGATGGACAACCTGGGACTATTCAACCAGTTATAACTTTTGTAGCTATCAATTTATGGGGAAAAGATTTATTACAACAATGGGGAGCACAAGCTCTAATTCCAGAGCAATTATACAGACCTCAAGGTCAACATACGATACATGAAATGGGGTATGTCCCTGGTATGGGACTAGGAAAAAAATTGCAAGTTTTGAAGGAATTGCATCAAGCAGAAAGACAAAGTTCCCGCCAAAGTTTAGGATATTATTTTTGATGGCAGCCATTGTTAAGCCTCCAGAACCTATACCTTAAAATGGTTAACAGATAAGCCAATTTGGATAGAACAGTGGTCGCTAAGTAAAGAGAAACGGGAGGCTTTAGAGGACTTAGTTACTGAACAATTAGAAAAAGGACACATAGCACCAACATTTTCCCCCTTGAATTCTCCAGTCTTTGTTACTAAGAAAAAATCAGGTAAATGGAGAATGTTGACAGATCTTAGAGCCATTAATTCAGTTATACAATCTATAGGGGCATTCCAGCCAGGATTGCCTTCTCCTGCTATAAGTCCAAAAAATTGGCCTTTAATCGACATAGATTTAAAAGACTGTTTCTTTACTATTCCCTTAGCTGAGCAGGACTGTGAATGGTTTGCATTTACAATTCCTAAACAATCTGCAGCCTGATAAGCGTTTTCACTGGAAAGTGTTGCCACAAGTCATGTTAAACAGTCCAACAATTTGCCAGACTTATGTAGGACAAGCTATTGAACCTATTCGTAAAAAATTTTCAGTGTTACCTTATTCATTATGTGGATGATATACTTTGTGCTGCTTCCACTTGAGAAACATTACTCCAACGTTATGATTACTTGCAAAATTTGATTTCTCACACTGGTTTAATTATAGCTCTGGACAAAATTCAGACTACTACTCCTTACTCCTACTTGGGGACCTTAGCAAATAACACTACAATTGTGCCACAGAAAGTAACCATATGTAGGGATCAACTGAAAACATTAAATGACTTTCAAAAATTACTAGGGGATATTAATTGGATACGATCTGCCCTAGGCATTCCTACCTATGCCATGAGTAATCCATTTTCTATCCTTAGAAGAGATCCTAGTCTCAGTAGCCCTCAGCAATTAACAAAGGATGCTGAGGCAGTGTTACAGCTAATTGAGAAGCAAGTGCATAAGACTCAAATAAATAGAACAGATCCAGAGAAGACTCTAGATTTGCTAATTTTTTCAACTCAGCATTCACCTACTGGTGTTATTGTTCAAGAGCAGGATCTCTTGATCCTGCTTTTTGGCTTTTTCTTCCACATACTAATTCATGGACTTTGACTCCTTATTTGGATCAAATCACTACTATGATAGGAAATGGGAGAACTCGGATTGTTAAATTACATGGATATGATCCTGGAAAAATTATTGTCCCTCTCACGAAGGCACAAATACATGAAGGCACAAATACAGCAAGCTTTTATAAGTAGTCTTACTTGGCAAACCCATTTAGCTGACTTTGTGGGTATTCTCGATAACCATTTTCCCAAAATGAAACTGTTTCAATTTTTGAAATTAACTAATTGGATTCTCCCTAAAATAACTAAATTTATACCAATCTTCACAGATGGGTCTAGTAATGGTAAAGCTTCTTATTCTGGCTCAAAATGTAAAGTTTTCCAGATGCCCTATACTTCAGCTCCAAAAGTGGAGCTTGTAGCTGTAATTGAGGTATTGACTGCTTTTGATACATCTATTAATGTGATTTCTGATTCTTCATATGTGGTTCATTCCACACAATTAACTGAAAATGCTCAGTTACAATTTCATACAGATGAGCAACTGATAACTTTGTTTACCCAATTGCAAACAGCAGTTAGGAGTAGAATGTGCCCTTTTTATATCACTCATATTAGGGCTCATATACCTCTTCCAGGACCTTTGACTGCAGGGAATCAAATGGCTGATTGCCTGGTTGCTACTGCAATATCTAATGCCAGACACTTTCACAATTTAACCCATGTTTATGCCTCTGGTCTCAAACGCAGATACAGCATTACCTGGAAAAAAGCTAAAGCTATTATCCAGCATTGCCCAACTTGCCAAATGGTGCATTCCTCATCTTTTCCAGGAGGAGTTAATCGTCGAGGATTGGAACCTAATTCTCTTTGGCAAATGGACATCACACATGTTCCCTCATTTGGGACACTAGCTTACGTACATGTATGTGTGGACACCTTTTCTCACTTTGTCTGGGCTACATGCCAATCAGGAGAGTCTTCTGCCTGTGTTAAATGTCACCTTCTGCAGTGTTTTGCAGTGATGGGCATTCCAGCTTCTATTAAAACAGACAATGCCCCAGGCTATACTAGCCAAACTTTAGCTACATTTTTCTCTATATGGAACATTAAACACATTACTGGTATCCCATATAATTCTCAAGGACAAGCCATAGTGGAAAGAATGAATCTCTCCCTGAAACAGCAGTTGCAAAAGCAAAAGGGGGGAAATAGGGACTGCGGGACACCATATATACAATTGAATCTAGCATTATTGACTTTCAATTTTTTTAGCCTGCCTAAAGGCCAGATGCTGTCAGCAGCTAAAAAGCATCTACAGAAACCAGCTGTAAAGACAGAAGCAGAGCAACTGGTTTGGTGGAGAGATCCGATAACAAAAAGTTGGGAAATAGGTAAAATAATAACTTAGGGTAGAGGCTATGCTTGTGTTTCTCCAGGACTGAATCAACAGCCAATTTGCGCACCATCAAGACATCTAAAGCCTTACTATGAGCCAGATACCCAGGAAGAGGTTTTGGGAGGATCCCAAAGACCCACCAGTGGCAGCGTTGTCCAAGTTGATGCAGAGGAGGACGCCAACTGTCACGAGCAACACCCATTGAATGCAGCCACCTACCTAGGGACAGATCAAGAAGCTGTCACAGATGATGGAAGAAAACCTGAGGAAAGCAGGACAACCAGTCACAATGAATAACTTAATGATAGCTATGATAGTGGTGATCACCATTGCCGTGAGTATTCCTTTAACAAGGGCTGACATGGAGAACAATTATACTTATTGGGTGTATTTACCTTTTCCACCACTTCTACAGCCTGTAACTTGGCTGGACCCCCCAGTGAGGTATACACTAACGATAGCTCTTGGATGTTCGGTGCTACAGATGATAGAGGCCCATCTCACCCACATGAGGAAGGAACTGTTATGAATATTTCTTTAGGATTTGAACATCTGCCTATCTGTTTGGGAAAGGCCACTAGTTGCCTACCCCTTCACTACCAATCTTGGCTGGCAATAATGCCTGGATGTAATCACTCTATGACACAGTTACACTTGCTTTCTGGTCTTAGTATTTACCATAATAAATCTGCTTCTATAATTGAGGCATACCACCTCACAAACCTATTTGTAAACAGGAATGGACCTGGTCAGAAAAAATAAATGTGCTTGTTTGGGAAGATTGCATTGCAGAACAGGCAGAGGTGCTGCACAGTGATTCCCATGGAATCATTATCGAATGGTCCCCTAAGGGGATGTTTAGCTTAAATTGCACCTCTCCATCTGCATGCCATGGCCATACTCTGTTCAGCTGGTCTGAATAAAACAGTCAGATGGTAGAAATGGTAAGAAGTATGGCAAGAGGTCCTATTATCTGGAAACATGGCGGTATAGTGGCACCTCAACCTCAAATGATATGGCCCACTCTAGGAGCTAAACATAAGGATTTGTGGAAACTATTAATGGCTCTTAGTAAGATCAAAATTTGAGAAAGAGTGAAAAAGCATCTAGGACACTCTACAAACTTGCCTTTGGATATTGCAAAATTAAAAGAACAAATATTTAAAGCATCCCAGGCACACCAGACCTTACTGTCAGGAACTGGAGTGCTTGAAGGAGCCGCAGATGGATTAGTAGCTATTAACCCATTGAAATGGATAAAAACACTTGGAGGCTCTGTGATTTCAATGATGATTGTGCTTTTAAATTGTGTTTTTTGTCTTTATATAGTCTGCAGATGCGGATCGCGATTCCTGTGAGAAGTAGCTCATGGAGATAAAGCCTTTGCTTTTATCATCTTGCAAAAAAAAGGGGGGACATGTTGGGAACAGGCCCCCAAATCTGGCCATAAACAGGCCCCAAAACTGGCCATAAACAAAATCTCTGCAGCACTGTGACATGCTCATGATGGCTATGATGCCCATGCTGAAGGTTGTTGGTTTACCAGAACGAGGACAAGGAACACCTGGCTCACTCCGGGCGGAAAACCGCTTAAGGTGTTCCTGAACCACAAACAATAGCATGAGCGATCTGTGTCTTAAGGACATGTTCCTGCTGCAGATAACTAGCCAGAGCCCATCCCTTTGCTTCCCATTTTAGTTAATCTATAATCTATAGAAACAATGCTTATCACTGGCTTGCTGTCAATAAATATGTGGGTAAAACTCTGTTCACGGCTCTCAGCTCCGAAGGCTGTCAGCCCCCTGATTCCCACTCCACACCGTATATTTTAGTGTGTGTACGTCTTTAATTCCTCTAGCGCCGCTGGGTTAGGGTCTTCATGACCGAGCTGGTCTCAGCATCAGTGAGACGAGATGGTGCCACTGCACTCCAGCCCAGGCAACAGAACTAGACTCCGTATCAAAATAAATAAATAAATAAATAAATAAATAAATAAATAAATAACTTTCCTTTCAAACTTGTACTGTTGGTAAATTCCTCTAATCACCCATGAGCCAATCACTTGCCATGGCAGTGGCTCTGATACCTCACCTGGCACTTACCCCTCAACTGGCACTTACCACTCACCTGGCACTTACCTCAGAAATATGTGGCGGAAGGGGTTTGGGGGACTTTCTTCTGATACTGCATAGGATGGGAACTTGAGACATTTATTTATATTTTAAAGAAAAGGCTTGGCCCAGTGTGGTGGCTCATGCCTGTAATCCCAGCACACTGGGAGGCCAATGTGTGTGGATCACCTGAGGTCAAGAGTTCGAGGCCAACCTGATCAACATAGTGAAACCCCGTCTCTACTAAAAATACAAAAATTAGCTGTGTTTGGTGGCAGACGCCTGTAATCCCAGCTACTCAGGAGGCTGAGGCTGGAGAACCACTTGAACCTGGGAGGCAGAGGCTGCAGTGAGCTGAGATTTTGCCATTGTATTCCAGCCTGGGCAACAAGAGTGAAACTCTGTCAAAAAACAACAACAAAAAAAGAAGGTAAAGAAGGAAAGAAGGAAGGAAGACAGAAAGTTGGAAAGAGAGAGAAAAAAGGAGAGAAAGAGGGAAAGAAAGAAAAAGAAAGAAAGAAAGAAAAGAGAAAAGAAAAGAAAAAAGAAAAGAAAATAAAACAATAGAAAGAAAAGAAAGAAAAGGCATATCCCAAAATGTTGGGAGAGTTAGGCACATAAGACCAAAGCAAAAAGAAAATGAAATTGAGATTTTGACAATAATAGAAAAAACATAAATCTTCTTAAAACTGTAAGTTTGGCTGGGCTCAGTGGCTCATGCCTGTAATTCCGGCACTTTGGGAGGCCGAGGTGGGTGGATTGCCTGAGGTCAGGAGTTCAAGACTGGCCTGGCCAACATGGTGAAACCCTGTCTCTACTAAAAAATACAAAAATTAGCCAGGCATGGTGTCAGGCACCTGTAATCCCAGCTACATGGGAGGCTGAGGCAGAAGAATTGTTTGAACCCAAGAGGCAGAAGTTGAAGTGAGTCAAGGTCATGCCACAGCACTCCAGCCTGGGTGAGAGAATAAGACTCTATCTCAAAAAACAAAAACAAAACACTCATAAGTTAATGATTCTTCTCTTATTCAGACATTCAGCCTTTCTAAATTTAATATATGGAAGACGGGAATATTTTTGAGAAATAAAATAAGACAATTAAAAAACCATGAGCATTAATATTAGAAATGGTATTATTTTGAATAACTGCCTTCCCAAAGTCAGATTTTATTTCTATATAAACAAATATTGTCTTCCATGTGTCACACAATGCACTAACCATTATGGAAGATACAAAAATGAGTAATGCAAGGTCTCAGTGAGCTTGCATTCCAGAGATTTATTTTTTAGTTATGTACATGTAAATCATGTTGTTTTCATTTCTCAGAAATAATTTACTTTGTAAACTTCTAAATCAAGAATTATGTTATTTATCATGTTTCCAAAAATATTTAATTTTCTAAGAGCGCTGAAATACTACTGTTTTGGCAATCATTTGGAAAAATCCTAAACTAGAATATTACAAAATTGATAGAAGTAGCAAAATAAAAACTGTTTACAGAAGATCAGAGACGTGACAAATGTTATGTAAAATACAAATATTACTAATATTTATTTAAAAATAATAATTCACAAGTCATTTCTTCTACAAAACTTTTATAAACTTAGTTTTGTAGTTAAAGTTAGATAATGTAGGCCTTCAATAAAGATAATGAGATATAATTTGAAGTCAAATAATATGATGCCTTCAGTTTAGTTCTTCATACAAGGCTATCATAACCAAGCAGCATGGTACTAACATAAAAATAGACACATAGGTCAATGAAATGTAATACAGAACTCAGAAATGAAGCCACATACCTAAGGCCAACTGATCTTTGACAAAATCAACAAAAACATACTCTGGGGAAAGAACACCCTATTCAACGAATGGTTCTGGGAAAATTGGATTGTCATATCCAGAAGAATGAAACTGGACACCTGTTTCTCATTATATATAAAACTTAACTCAAGGTGGATTAAGAGTTATTATCTGAATCTATAAAAATACTAGAAGAAAACCTGGGACAAACTCATCTAAACATTGGCCTAGGCAAATAATTCATGATTAAAACCTCAAAAGGAAATGCAACAAAAACAAAAATAGACAAGTAAGACTATATTAAACTAAAAAGCTTCTGCACAGCAAATGCAACAAATCAACCAAGCAAACAACTTTCAGAATGGGAGAAAATACTTGCAAACTATGCATCTGACAAGAGACTAATATCCAGAATCTACAACGAATGCGTACAACTCATAAACTACAACAACAACAACAAAAAACAAAGAACCCTATTTCAAAGTGGGCAAAAGACATAACAGACATTTCTCAAAAGGAGACAAAAATGGCTATCAAGCATTTGAAAAAAATGCTCAACATGACTATTCATCAGAGAAAGGTAAATTAAAACCACAGTGGAATAACAGCTTACACAAATCAGAATGGCTGTTAGTATAAAGGAAAAAAAAATAGCAAATGTTGGAAACACTGCAGAGAAAAGGGAATGTTTATACACTGTTGATAGGAATGTAAATTAGTACAATCTCTGAGAAACAGCATGGAGAATTCTCAAAAAACTCAAAATAGAACTACCATTTGATCCAGCAAACCCACTACTACTACTACCCAAAGAAAATGAAATCATTGTATCAAAAGCATATCTATACCCATATGTTTGTTTAGAACTATTCACAATAGCAAATATACAGTAAGTATCCACCAATGGATGACTGGATAAAGAAAATGTGCTGTATATACACTGTGGAATATTACTCAGCCATGGAAAAGAATGAAATCATGTCTTTTGCAGGAACATAGATGGAACTGGAGGCCATTATCTTAAGTAAAATAATGCAAAGTCAAATCCTACATGTTTTCTCTTATAAGTGAAAGCTAAATAATGTGTACACATGGACATAGAGTGGGGAATAATAAATATTGGAGGCTCTGAAGGGTGGGTGGGAATGAAGAATGGGAAATTACTTATTGGGTACAAAGTACATTTTCTGGGTGCTTATTATACCAAAAGCCCAAACTTCACCACTATATATCCATGTAACAAAACTGTACTTGTATCCTTCAAATTTATAAAAATAAAAGAAAATACAGATAATTAAAAACTTGCTACTGTGTGTAAAGCACTCAGGGAGGCCTGGTGTGGAAAGCAACAGTAACATCTATGGTATTCAAGCCCTTATAGAGCTCTCAGAGTAGAGAAGAAATGCCATATGAACAAAAGGGCTACTGCTATGTTTTAGGAGGAATGTAAAAATGTTACTCAAAGATCAGAGATTAGTTCCAAGAGTCCAGGGAATCAACCATTGAAGTGTAAATTTGCCTGGGAAGGGCATGCCAGGAAGAGTAACAGACTAAGTGAAAAAATAACATAGAGGCAGTGCTTGGTTGAAATATAGAAGTAAGTATGAGCTTAAAATTTATATATATATATATATACACACACACATATATTTATATATATGTATGTATTCTACATATATGTATATATAATAGGAAAATTATATATGTGTATTTTCTATATATATGTGTATATATAGTGGTAAAAATTATGGAACATTAATAATATTCTAGTGCTTTATAGATTTCATTGTACATATCTAAGATACTGGATTAGGGAAGAATCTAGGGAAATCAATGGGATTGCAGTATATTTAATCCTGTGGCAGTAGGATAAATGACCTCAAAATAAATTTAAAGTAATGAAAGAAAAATCAAATTGCTTGGTAATTATATAACATGAATTATGTTTAATCAGGTTTAAAGACTAGACAACACAATCGCAATGGTTCCTATTATCTATTGATTTAATATTTGACAATAAATTAACTAGTATTAATAGCTAATATATTTGCCAGGCTATTGGCTAAACAATAATTCTGAGTATTTTTTTTTCTCAGTAGTTACTATTGAGATTCAGGAGGCATAGAGTGAGGTCACAAAAAAAAGAAGATTAGGTAAATTTATCTTTTATTAGGAAGAAATAGTGTAAGACATGCTACAACTGACCAACATTGATTCTTATCTTTTTGAAATGTAAAGGTATAACTACCATTTTATAGCGAATTAGATGATTTTTTTACTCTCCTGGTAGCAGCTGGTCAATTTTTTGACAAACAGTTGATATTTTTGAAGAAGTACATTCAATTCATTTCCTTATTCTGTTTGCTTAACAGCTTTATGTAAGTTTAATTTACATACCATCAAATTTACTTAAGTGTACAGTTCAACCTAATTCCATCTTAATTGTTTCATCTAGGGCTACAACGAATAGTTTGACTAGCATAGAACACTGATCTATAATTGCATTTTGTTAGAACTATATGCAGAGGAATTAAATTTGATAGATATTATTCTGTTGATGTCAAAAGACACTATGATCTTGCCACGGAGTAGGAGAGTTATCTGATATCTATAGTGTCTGTAAAGTACTTTGGTACTTTGTTTTGGCAATAAAATTATTTAACAAATATGCATTCTCAGTGGAGTATCAGAGCAAAATGCATTCAGTTTCATTTTGATTCCCCCAAATAGCAAACCTAATATACCTTTTGAATTTCATTTAAATCAGTGTGAAAAATGTCCTTTTGCAGTTTGATATTGCACTGAAACTGTAAAGTGGTTACTCATGGGGAGAGAGCAGTGTGCTCTCTCTGGTTCATAGATTTCAGGTTGAAAGTAATGAAAGTATTCTCAGGAAGCCAGCTCAACACCTGCCTGGGAAGTGCACTGTACTATGAAGGTGGTTCATATGTCTGCAAAGCGCATTTCACAAAGGTCCCAGGTATCAGTTAGTGCAGGGTATGCATCTGAATACAAAAATAACATAATCGGAGTGACCTCATTGAGATCCTTTTCTTCAGCAATCTCCATGTAACTTTCTCTTTGTGTGCTTGTTGTCACATGATCACAAATACATGTTTAAATCCAGAAGATGAGAAAGCCAATTGAGGGAACATTGGCACCTTTATAAAGATTTCAAAATTTTCCTAAAATACCTCAGTGGCCTCACTGGCCAGAGCAGTGTCGACAGATACAAGGAAGTTGGAAAAATCTAGATTTTTAACTGCGTATATTGCCACCCTGAGTAAAATCAGAGTTATGATGATGACAGGCAAAATGAGAAATTGATATTGAATAGACAACCGCTAATGTCTACTAGAATTTAATAACTCTTTATTTCTTAAATGCTATCTAAAGTTGACTTTTTTTTCTGTGTTGTTATCCTCACATAATCTGTTGCAGTTCAGGAACTACTTGGAATTCTTCCCTAAAGTAGACAAAGTGAGATTTTTTTTTTTTTCAGCAAATGGAACCTATTTATTTTTTTTCCAAGAGGAACAAATTACCTAGCTTTGATGATGACTACCTAACCATTTTTGTCTGTTAGTCAGCTATAAAAGAATTATTTTTAAATGTTTCTACAATAAGTTCTCAATGTCCTTGATAGGTTCTTTAAAATGGTGATTGCAAGAGAAGGGACATACAGCAGGTCCTCAAATTATGTCATTTCCATTACTCCATTTCCTTGTAACATTGACGGAAACAATATATACTGCCATTATACTTTATTTTGCTTAAAGATTACAGTTTCCAAGAATCTATGAATAAGTGAGGATATACTGCAAAATTGTTTGTGCAAGCAATTATTATTGTTATTATTATTATCAATAGGAATGGGCTATAAAAAGATAAATTGACAAAGCATATTCTATTGTGAAATCTTCTTTATCTTCTGCAGATATTGTAAACCACAATTTAAGTATTTTATCGTCTTAGCTTTTAAAAGATATAAAATATTGACTTTGGAAAGTGAAAACTATTGTCAAATAGATTTTCATATGAAATTATATAAAATGAAATTTAAAATCTATAGGACTTCTAAAGATGCTTTACATAGTTTTTTTAAGCATATAGAGAAATCATTCCTAGACTTAATATTTTTCCTCACTGAGCAAAAATGAAACGAAATAAATTTGGGGAGGTAATAGAGAACCAAAAAATGTTGATGAATTTAATTACTTTATGCAGACTGAAGAAATAATGTTGAAAAACCTTGTTTTCGATTACATCCTATGAAATTCATTGAGGTCTTCAACTGAGTTCATTTTTATAGCTGATTGAATTCTGTTACAAAATGTTGAGAAAAGGTCATCTTGAAGAATCACAGTTATTGTCTGTCAAGAGCCCCGCATTCGTGACGGTTGTTTCAGACAGAGCATGACAGTTTACCTCATCTAGAGACACTACTCTGAGTCAAGACTGTCAATTCCAAAGATAAAAGGTTGGTTATTTTATTGTCTAACTTTTATCTCGTTATAGATTATCATTCACAATTTTCTAATGGTATATTTCTCTTATTTACCGTGTTTGTAAAAGATTTCTAGAAAATGTTTGGAAAGAATTTAATCGCATATAAGTTCACAACGTATCTTATCTTTTTAAAATTTATATAACTTTCGACTAAAAAATTCTTTCAAACAAAATAATCATTTTTGACTACTTCAGATAAGACTATTTCAAATTCTCATAATCATTCAAAATGTAGTAATTTTGGAAATTCTTGTCAATCTTTTTTTTTTTTTTTTTTTTTTGAGACGGAGTCTCTCACTCTGCCGCCTAGGCTGGAGTTGCGCAATCTTGGCTCACTGCAACCTCTGCCTCCTGGGTTCAAGCGATTCTCTCTGGCTCAGCCTCCTGAGTAGTGGCAATTACAGGCACACACTACTACGCCTGACTAATTTTTATATTTTTCAGTAAAGACAGGATTTCACCATGTTGGCCAGGCTAGTCTTGAACTCCTGACCTGACATGATCCGTCCACCTTGGTCTCCCAAAGTGTTAGGATTACAGGCATGAATCACCGCTCCTGGCCTCTTGTCAATCTTAAAGAAGGAGACAAGATAACTTGAGTCCTATATTTTTCCAAGGACTGGGCTAAGAGCATTGCTCTCATTTTCCCATGGGATTTAGGCATTATTACCATTCTAAGTTTATACACATGGAAACAGAAGCAAAAAACTTAAGTAATTTGATTAATTTATTAAGCAACTAAGTAGTATTCTAGGATTTGAACACAAAGCATCCCCAACTTCTTTTGCAATAAACCTTACTATTTCTGAAAAAATATTTACAATTTATGCTATATTTATATTACATTAAACTATAATGTGACTCCAAATAGTATATTAATCTTTGGTAGAAAGGCCAAGTAAGCAGTTTCTTCATTATATTTATAATAATGCCATGTCAAAATAAATAATAATCTGACTGTGTCTTTGAAACTGATAGTCATTATTAGGTGTAGGGAATTTTACTTGATGCTAAGTGTTCTGTCCCTGTGAGAAAGATGTTATTAATGCAAAAGAATCTGACTGACAAAATATTTGAAATTCAATGTCTACTCCTTTTTAATATCATGTAACACAAAAAATTAAAATACTGAAATACATTAGGAGTGTTGATAAAAGAATATGTGGTATGCTCTTTGTATATAAATAAAGATAGCCTGTCTGATCTTACTATTTTTATGTACCTGACAATTAAATGTAGAATGTATCAATGTAAATGTTTTCAGCTGCTGTATTTTATAAATAAATATTCTTACATTAAGATATGTAAAGACTGTATGAAAAATGATACATGAGTTTAAAACATAAACATGCAAATATGAAAATAAAAAATGGCTTACTAGTATTTACTGGGCATGTGAAAAAAACCCACTATGAGAATCATTTATACAAATGTATGAACTCCATTACTGACTGTCAATGATTTATACATTTCATGTTAATTATGGTCAAAAGAGCTGATATTGACTACTACAAACAATTGTAAGGGAGGCTAGGATTTTGTAAAACAGTATACTCCACTATTTTTCCTGACATCAGGTTTTAATTTGGATTTTCAGGCTTCCTGAAATGGTCATCAGGAAGATTCAGTATACATGTATGAAATAGACACAGGCATGACTTAAATTATATGCACTAACAAAAATAATATTAAGTAGTTCGTAAGTTGTTAACTATGAAACAGCAATCAGAGAATCATCAAATGGCCACAAAAGCAATGAGCATTAAGAGATTTTCATGTCCAGTTAAAAACTACACACTGGTCTTCCATTCTGTAATGAAATGAGATGTTTCCACTCTTGTTTCTAAGGCCCTGGAATGATACCTGGTAGATTTCTGGTTCTGTCTCCAACCTATGTTATGGGAACTAGTTCCTTTGTATAGGAATTTGATCATTCAGCTTTTGTAGTCACCACCTGACAAAAATTTTATGGTGTCTGAAGAGGCATAGACATCTTGAAATATTGATTTATTTTTAACTCAGTTTACAATATATTAACTGAAGACTGAGATTCGAGTTGTGCTAATAAACAACCATCATCCCAGATTTCTCTTGAATTTCATTTTCTGATAACTCAAAAAGACTTTTTCACTCAGTGGCCTTCCTCAAAACGCATTGCTTAGGTTTAGCTGTTTCCTTAGATAGTAAAATGTTTTCTTTAGTAACCATAAAAAATGTTTTCTTCCTATGAATCTAGCCAGAAATAGCATATGTATTTTATATTTTACCATCATAGTCCCCTGCACCTTTTAAATGGCAGTTAATGTTAAACCATCAGTTTTTAATGCACATTTGTCCTTTGTTGGTATACACTGAACACAAATAATACAGTAATTACCTTAACAAAAGTCATTAAAAACAATAAATTTTTTCACAAGATGTTTCACCGTACTGATAAATAAGATTTTGGTGTAAAAAAAATTCAGATATTATTAATTTAATTCTGTAACACATAGTAACTCAACAGCCACAGAATTCATTTTCTGGATACAGCTACACAGAGATGGTTGACAAAATAGGAAGCCAAAATAGGAAGATCACAATGGTTAATAAAATGTGTCTTTCATGGAAACAAGGCAATCCAAACACTGATTTTAGTCATAAGCACTCACAAGTCCACATTTTGAGGGGTCAAAAGTTGTTTTATTATGATTGGTCTTCAGTGAAAATAACTGGAAACACGCTGAGATGGAGTCATATTAATTAGGGGAATGGAATTAAGTGATACTATTAATATACACCAGTATAACTGACTACTATTTCCATGCTTCTTATATAACATGCCATCCAACGTAACTGATTCTTTGATTTTCAGTATGTTTGTATTTTATTCCAGTCACTTTTCTGCACAATTTCAACTAAATTCATTAGTTCTGAGGATGTTTAATAGCATCGTAATTGGATTTTTAAGCACAAATTGCCAAATTTGTTGTTTGTGAAGACTAATGAACATCTTATTTTATATCCCACTTAGCACTTTCTACTGATAACTGTCTAACTCTCTAAGATACTTGCATATTTAAAAGATCTTTAAAAACACTTTTGTTCCTTAATGACCTAGTAGGACAGATATCCATAGGTTCCCATGATGCAATAGCCAGTATAATACTGATATTAACACATATCAAAGTGGAGGCATGCACTTTATTCAATATATTAAAGCTCTGAAGAAAGTAACAAAGAAATGCAAGAGCAAAGAAAATTTTGTAGAGTAGCATTTGAATAGCAGCCTATTTACACTTAAGATAAACTTATTTTTGTTGTTTAATGAAGTACTCAATTAAACTATAATATATGCACATAAATGAATGCACATTGTATTTATATATTGTGTTACTGATATATTTGCTTCCCACAAGTCACAAACTACAGCAGTCCAACACTATTAGAGAATTGGTCTCAGTGACCTGATTTATCCATCCAAGTGCATACACATACCTGTATTTATTCACACAACATATGCAAACATTCACATTCAGACACATGAACACACAAAATTGATGTTTGTTAACCAACTGTATGCATAAAAAGTGTAAAATAATTTTTTAAAAAAATTTATACAGGATGTTTATATCACAGCAATATTCTCTTAGGTAACTCTAACATTATTTATAAATAAATGTTTGGCTTTGTATGGCATCATTAATGCACTAATGTCATATATTTGTGTGCATGTGTCTTTATGCATGTATGCCTTTGTGACATGTGCATGCATGTGTGTTAGTATAATCCTAAACAAGGCAGTTGAAACAGTATTCCTGTTACTTTCCTCTAGGGAGATGTGTATTTCAAGGTAGGAATTTATATTGATTTTATATTTGAAGCAAATATTATTATTGGGAAAATAGAACAAAATGTGAAATATCACCATCAAAGAACGACAAGCTTTTCAACTAATTCTAAGCTCTTCTAATGGAATAATAATGTGGAATCATAAATACGTACATTTTTGTGCCGCCACTTAGATTAGTAGATTAATAAGCATGTTTTCCTAAATATTAAGTGCTACCTTGGAACTAACAGAACCTGCAGGTCTCATACTCATTTTAAGTTGCATTATGTTATTTATTTTATTATATCCCAATTTCTATTTTTCACTTTAACTACATATTACAATCTATTCTATAATTATAATGTGTATAAGGATATTTATATATATTCATGTGTATATTCTTCATTTCTATATCTATATATGTTCTATGTTGCTTTCTTTTTAAGGCAAAAGAAAGAAAGAAGAAAGAAAGAAAGAAAGAAAGAAAGAAAGAAAGAAAGAAAGAAAGAAAGGAGGGAAGGAAGGAAGAAGGAAAGAAAGAAAAAGAAAGAAAGAAAGAAGAAAGAAAGAAAGAAAGAAAGAAAGAGAAGAAAGAAAGAAAGAAAGAAAGAAAGAAAGAAAGAAAGAAAGAAAGAAAGAAAGAAAGAAAGAAAAGTTAGTTAAGCAAGTATGTCTGAGATCCATTCATGCCAGTGTATTTCCATGTTGGAGCACTCCAGGAAAAGAAAGAAGGCAAGTGACCCAATCAAACCCTCTTGTAAACATGATAATGACAAAACTCTTGGCAAACAATCTAGTGGTATTAGCTAGAGAGAAAGTGCTTATCTATACCATCTTTTTATTTGGATGTGCTTCACATAACCCATTGGTGAACAAATCTATAATCTGTAGACTTATGGAACAAGGTTCCCTGAAAAATGGTTATATACTATATAGTTATAGAAGTATAAAGAGATATTTATGATTTAAAAATAACTCCTTTTTGCATTAGTTATGTGGCTATGCCATTTAGTTGGAGATGCCAGATGTTGAACTGATTCAGAGTGCATCTCGTGGTCAGGAAGGATGTAGGGTGCTGCTGGAACATCCTAGATCTCTCTCTACTTCATCCATCTCATAAATATGTACATCCTTAAAATTTTAGAAAAACTCGAGATTTGTCACTGAACACTTGTCTAAATTAAAAATAAGTTTTACTTGACCAAATTTTTAGCAACAAATTGATTGTCAATGGTGACATGTGATTCTTTTATGGTTTTTGGATTATGTTGCTGTAGCAAATCCTGTAATATATTATTAAGCAGCCTTCATTACCATTTTGGCCTGATATGACAGGATATAATTGATGTGATATAACGCCATATGATACGATTTATATAATATGTTTTGGCCAGCAAAAAATAACAGGAGAGCAGAATTTATATTTTTTTCCTGAAAAAATATTTATGTCTTTGGCATTATTTTATTTTTTTTTTTGGTAACACAATATTTGAGGGCTGAATAATTTACTCATTAGAAAAAATTGCCAACTCAAGCAATAGAAATTCCCCAATACAATACAATTTTATATATATGTGTGTGTATATATACTTAACAATTTATGTGACAAGCAAAATCAATGTAGGAAAATTTCAAAGAACTATTTACCCTCTTCAGCAAAGAATTAAAACTAATATATAAGCGGAGCAAATAATATATTTGAAAATCTCATTCAACGTCTGTAATATGCCATATTTGTTTTAAACAGACATTATTTATATAAGTATTACAGAAATACTGAAGGATAAGTAACGTTTTCTTGCATGGGTATAAATAACGGATAATCAACATAATAGGGAAAGCATAATATATGTACATTAATTTATTTTCAATTATTTCATTACATTGTTTTAGAAAAAGTGAAGATATGTTTAAAATGTGTTAAAATCACATTATCTGATAGAAAAGAGCATATGGAAATAAAAACCATTGCTTTGCAATTTACTGTAGCAAATGCTTGCATGCGAGTTACGTGTAAATGCACTAACCTGTTTTAGGATCGACGGAGAAGTAGGGTTGTCCCTGAAGAATGCTGTAAACCACCCGAGCGCTGTTTCCATAGGTAGGGTCATCTGCATCAGTAGCTGTCACCTGTAGAACAGAGGTACCTGTGCATTCAGGAAAACAAATTTTAGTGTGTGATGGCATTTAGCATATGATTAATTTGAACACAGAAAATGGGTATGCCGAAATAGCTATGGAGATCAGTACTGGTTGTGTCCTAGTAAATTTAATTAAATTTATGTATAAAACATATTACTTGCTTTCTTTCCCTGCCATCAACTGTAATGAAAGAGAGTCTAAAATATAATATTCGTCTCAAACCTTTTAACATGGCTCTTCTTGTGCTGGTAACATTGTGAATGATGGTCTCTTTTGATTTTCATTAAAAAAGCAATAAAATATAACCAAGGTTTGGTTGGCTTGTACTCATGTATCAAATTGCTACTAATTGTGCAGTTAAATCAGAGGTATGATAAAGCTGTATATAGCATGTTTCATGACTGTTCTGAAAACTGGAGGTGGAATGATTTGTGATTAAGTTGGGAAGGTGGGTGAGTTCATATTAAATTATTAATGACATCACCACACTCCATCCAAGTCATTTTCTGTCTTACACATTCTTTTTATTTATTACCTGCATAATTAATGAGTCACATAACTGGTCTCCTTTTTTTATTTGTTTTTTTTGTTTGTTTTTGAGACATGAGATGGAGTCTTGCTCTGTCATTCAGCCTGGAGTGCAGTAACGCGATCTCGGCTCACTGCAACCTCTGCCTCCCAGATTCAAGCGATTCTCCTGCCTCAGCTTCCTGAGTAGCTAGGACTACAGGCACCCTCCACGGTGCCCACATAATTTTTGTATTTTTAGTAGAGATAGGGTTTCACCATGTTGGCCAGGTTGGTCTTGAACTCCTGATCTGTGGTGATCCACCCCCCTCAGCCTCCCAAAGTGCTGGAATTAAAGGCGTGAGCCACTGCGCGCAGCCAACTGGTCTACTAAGTTCAAATCTCATTCCTTTAGTGTCTTGTACACAGTGCCAACATTGCACTGGATTTTTAAAAATGAAAATGAATTGTAAATTCATTTATAACATTTAAAATACTGTATTTTGGGGTAATTATTAAATCTAGTATGCTCGTGTCTTTATGCTTACTTTTTAAAACACAATTTGCATAATTAGATACACCTATATAATATTTCAATTGTTTCTAAATGAAAACTTAATCTAAGTATAACATGACAACCATATATTAAGGGATATACAATTTCATTGCAGAATTAGTCAGTAAGAATGCTCATCTAAGAGTTCGTATCTATTCATAAAATGTACCTGATGAATCATCTAATGGTGCATACTTGATATTTTATTCCACATCACTAGAAAAATTCTTCCTACTAATTTGGGTTATCTATCAAGTAAAAATATTTTTACAATCAATTGATCTTGTATGGAATTTTGTATTCATTTTGGTATTTGAATATGGAAGCACTGACAATTAATAGTTTTTTATTTTAGTAATTCTGTCAATGATTCAGGACCTAATATCTGTTCACCTAGAAAATTTGTACTTCTAGGCCTGGGCGTGCTGGCTCATTCCTGTAATCCCAGCACTTTGGGAGGCTGAGGCTGGGGGATCACCTGAGGTCAGGAGTTCGAGACCAGCCTGGCAAACATGGTGAAACCCTGTCTCTACTAAAAATACAAAAATTAGCTGGGCATGGCAGTGCATGCCTGTAATCCCAGCTACTTGGGAGGCTGAGGCAGGAGAATTGCTTGAACCTGGGAGGTGGAGGCTGCAGTGAGCCGAGATTGTGCCATTGCACTCCAGCCTGGGCAACAAGAGCGAAACTTCGTCTCAAAAAAAAAAAAAAAAAAAAAATTTGTACTTCTATGTTGAACTTCAGACACAACTTTAGGGAAAGCTTGTTCTGTGTCTTCAAGGGATCCTAGAAAATAGAATTAATATGCCAAGTTCACCTAACAATCCTTATTAGCATATCATAAATATGTATAATATATTAAGGATTCTGGCCCCTAAATAGTATTTTAACAATGAGACTCTAAGAAGAAATATGACTTGCAATTATGCATCCTCATAGGATGAGAGCTGTGTTATGTCTGAAAGAGGTTTCAGATTATAGACCAATAAAATAGTATGGTGACAGTAAGTGCTGTTTAGAATGCTGAGAAACTGGGTCACTCATACACTGTGGATAGAAATGTGATTGTTTGGCAATTTCTTATAAAACTAAACACACATTTACCTAATAAATTGAATAGGGCATTTTATTTTTTATTTTTATTTTATTATTATTATTTTTTGAGACAGAGTTTTGCTCATGTTGCCCTGGCTGGAATACAATGGCGCAATCTCAGCTCATTGTAACCTCCACCTCCCGGGTTCAAGCGATTCTCCTGTCTCAGCCTCCGGCATAGCTGGGATTACAGGCGCCTGCCACCACACCCAGCTAATTTTTTTCTATTTGTAGTAGAGATGGGGTTTCACCATGTTGGCCAGGCTGTGAACTCCTGACCTCAGGTGATTCGCCCGCCTCAGCCTCCCAAAGTGCTGGGATTACAGGTGTGAGCCACTGTGCCCAGGGTAGCATTTTAACAAATAAATAAAAACTGATGTTCACAGAAAAACCTGCTTACAAATATTCATAGTGGCATTGTTCATGATAGCCCCACACTGGAAACCATCCTGATGTCCTTCAATGAGGGACTTGTTAAATGAACTGGTACATTCATACTATAAAATACTACTCAACAATAAAAATGAATAGACTATGGGTACATGCAACAACTTGTATGAATCTTCAGGGAATCAACTAAATGAAAATTAAGTAAATCCCAAAAGGTTGTATACTATGATTCCATTTATATAGCATTTTTCAAATGAAAAAAATTTAGAAATGAATAACAAGTTATTATTTTCTGGAGAGTTAGGGAGACAATAGAGCAAGGAAGTTTGGTATAGCAGGGAAGCATAAGGGATCCTTATATACTGGAGTTGTTCAATATTTTGATTATAGTAATTGATGCATAAATAGGCACAGCTGATAAAATTCTGTAGAACTGAGCACACTCGTACACACAGACATACACACACACACAAATTTATACAAGTAAATCTAGGGAAACCTACTGACAATCAGTAGATCATACCATTTCAATAACCTGGTTATGATATTGCTTTATAGGTTTGCATGATGTAAAAAAAAAAAAAAGATTTGCAAAATGTTACCATTACATGCGAATCTACAACGGTCTCAAAATTACAAGTATTAAAGACAAAGATGTGTTCTTGCCTCTGTGCTACTCCATTCTTAGAGAGGTAGTTTAGGTTTGTGTGTCCTGTGAGTTTTCTCAATATACCACTAAGCTTTCTGGCTTGATTAAATCAATTCCCACCACAAACTGTCCTGAGCTGGTGGTCACATATAGACTATCTCTTCCACTATAAAGTATAATTACTTATTAACATAGCATATTAAGGACTTTTTTTTTTTTTGAGACGGAGTCTCCTTCTGTCGCCCGGGCTGGAGTGCAGCGGCACGATCTCCGCTCACTGCAAGCTCCGCCTCCCGGGTTCAGCCATTCTGCCTCAGCCTCCTGAGTAGCTAGTAGCTGGGACTACAGGCGCCTGCCACCAAGCCCGGCTAATTTTTTGTATTTTTAGTAGAGACAGGGTTTCACCGTGTTATCCAGGATGGTCTCGATCTCCTGACCTCGTGATACGCCCACCCCGGCCTCCCAAAGTGCTGGGATTACAGGCGTGAGTCACCGCGCCTGGCCCATATTAGGGACTTTTTATGTGATGGCACAACACTTGATCCATAACCAATATTCAACCCTCCAACTTATTCAGAGAATACCACTAGGTAGGCATCTACAACTAAAAGTTGGTTTTGAAGACATTTTCACTGGTACCTCACTGAAAAAAATAAAACAAAACAAAGTCTGTTGTTACGTACCCAGATTAGACTTTAAATGTGCAGCAAGCTTAAAATATGGTTAAAAATGATATAAAATTACTTCAATTAAAGCTTTCTTTGAAGGCCAGACACAGTGGCTCACGCCTATAATCCCAGCAATTTGGGAGGACGAGGCGGGCGGATCACCTGAGGTTGGTGATTTGAGACCAGCCTGACCAACACGGAGAAATCTCATGTCTACCAAAAATACAAAATTAGCCGGGCGTGGTGGTGCGTGCCTGTAATCCCAGCCACTTGGGAGGCTGAGGCAGGAGAATCACTTGAACCTGGGAGGCAGAGATTGCGGTGAGTTGAGATCACACCATTGCACTCCGACTTGGGCAACAACAATGAAACTGCGTCTCAACAACAACAACAACAACAACAACAATCTTTCTTTGATCTGATAAGAGGAGTGTTAACAGTTCTAGGCACATAGAGATTACTGGGACTAGGGAGAGGGAAAACTACAGAAAACAGTAGAATAACGACCATTAAAAAACCAGGCTTATAAACTCCTCAGGTTTTGAAATTAGCTCTGGCCCTGAAATAGCAATTTAAGCCTAAATAGTTTTTAATGTCTAAATAGCAGTCCCTGGGCAACCATTTCATGGAAAAAGCTCAGAAGTACAAACAGTGCAAGATCATTCCTCATTTGCTGTAATAGGCTAAATTGCCACATGAAAGGAGAGTTGCTCTGTTTAGCTTGGGGTGTCTATAAAAGTCCAGCCTTGTTAAGTGAGAGTTGAGATACACGAAGGCAGTGACGAGTTAAATAAGGAAAAACAAGAAAAGGAGATGCAAAAGGAAGAAGGGTAGCATGGTGATATTGACTAAGTGATTGTTTAAAGTAACAAAGGAAAGTTAGTAGAGCAGACAAAAAAATATATATAGTAACTGCCCTGATCCAAAAGAATGGTCATTAACAGCTACATACATTTCTGTACAGGAAGTCTCACACAATTCTCTTTGTGTGTGAAGCAAAGAGCAACAAATCGCCTCGTGTACTACGTGTACTGTACTTCGGTGGTGCCTGAAGGCATCAGGGTACCACTTTGAGTACACAGATTGCTGGTTGAAGGGAGCACACACACACATGAATAGCAGAGCCCAACTAAATGCCAACCCATCAGAGAACAGAACAGGAGTGGACATAAATAGCAGGGATGGAAAAGAAATCTCTTGCCCTATTGTTTAAGGATCTTTTACTAGGTAGGACTGGAAAGAAAGCTTAAGGCTGAAAGAAAAATATATTCGTATCTTAAATTCTTGTTTATTTGAAATCTAGATGGAAAAATTATAAGACTTAGTATTTTCAGTAATTCTTTATATTAGAAAAAAGTGCGTGCTTTTATTAATGCTATAGGCTAAATGTTCATGTGCCCCTCAAATTCATATGTTGAAATCCTAACTTCTAATGTGATGGTATTTGAGGGTAGGGTTTTTGCAAGTACCGTGTGAGAGCAGATCCCTCTTTATTAAGAGATTAGTAACTTTATTAAAAAGGCCACAAAGAGCTTCCTCATTCCTTCTGCCATATGATGACACAGCAAGAAGATGGCCTTCTGTGAACCAGGAAGGGTGTCATCATCATGGAATCTTCTTGCACCTTTATTTTGGACCTCCCATCCTTCAGAACTGTGACAAACAAATGTTGCTTAAGCCACCTAGACTATGGCTTTCTGTTATGTGAGCCCAAATAAACTAAGACAATCAATTAACCAATAAACAAAAAGTAAATGAATAAGTAAACTAATCAAGGTATATGTTGTGGGTTAAGTCATACCCTCCAAAATTGATATGTTGAAGTCCTAATCCCCAGAACCTCAGAATGTGACCTTCTTTAGAAGTAGTGCTTTTTAAATGAAATTAGTTAAGAGAAGATCACGCCGGAGTAGTGCGGGCCTCTAATCTACATTGACTGGCATCCTTAGAAAAATGAAAAACGTGGAGAAAGGTACATATACACAGAGATAACATCATGTGAAGATGAATGTAAATATCAGGGTGATGTGGCTACAAGCCAAAAACACCAAAGACGGTCAGCAAACCACTAGATGCTATGGGAGAGCTGTGAAACAGGTCCCTTCTCTGTTCAAAGAGAACAAACTGGTGACACCTTGTTCTCCGACTTCTAGCTTCCAGACTGTAAGATAATACATTTCTGTTGTGTCAGCTGCCCAGTCTGTGGCACTTTTGTAGGGCAACTGTAGCAAATGAATATGGTGTGTTAGAGTTTCAGTGGGAAAAATTGACATTTATTCTCATAATTTATAGTTGCTTTTTAATCTGGACAAAACTATGAAGTTACAAGTCAAGAAAAAAATATGTGTAATTGTGTATTATATTTGAAGCCAGATACATCATTAGAGAGATAAAATAAAAAGTTATTGTTACAAGTAGATTACAGTAAATAAAGATGAATATCTGATATTTTTGAACATCAGGCACTTCTTTTTTTTTTTTTTTAAAGTACTAATGATCTGCCTGCTGACATTTTTAAAGTTAGTTAATGCATCATATTGGGCACTTTAATAAAGAATTTTATCACTCGTTAAAAGTTCAAGTGAAACAGATTATCAGTATTTATATCTCTATGTCTGAGCAATTCCTTTATTTACACTGTGTGCTCAAATTTTCTGCATAGTAGAAAAGAAAAAAAAAATTATTACCCTCTACAGTGCTAGACTTCAAAATGGAAATATATAATGTCTAAAATTCCATTATTCCACCATAATATTAAAATAGGAATCTAATTTTCTCTGGGAATTATTATATGGATTTGATGAATAGATATTAAATCAACAGTTCCTCTCCCTAGATAATTGGTTTCCCAATTAAAGGAAAATCTTTCGAAAGTGCTTTAGAAGCATTCTTAAATTTTGAAACTGTTTCCCTTAAAAACTATAATCACAAAAATATTGTATTTCAAGTTTCATTGGTTTTTAGTATACAATATTTTCATGTTAAATATTTCCTATGGAACACAGTTAGCTGTTCCCATGCTGAGGATAGTTTCTCTCAGCTGATGTTTTATACAAATCTGAGAAAGATTTAAGTACATGAGAATGCTTTCAAGATATCTTTTCTATAATAAAACTTAAGTCTTATTTTCTTTAGGGATTGTTCTGTGTCATTCTCATTCTTTTCATTTGTTTTTTGGTACTACTGCTTTATAAATAGCACGTATTTTGCATAGATGCATATCAATGAGAAGCAGAAAGAGTAGACTTCCTGGAAGTTTCTAAAGACAAATTTGAAATATTTAATAAGGCATTTTTATACCAAGCAAATACTCTCCGAGACTACAAATTGTTATGCATGACTTGTCAGGGTTAACAGCTCTGTTAAAATCTCAAGAGATTCACTGTTGAATAAGAACTTTGAGTAAAAATAAGCTGGAGATTTACGAAGGCTCAGAGTACCTCTCTGAAGGAATCTCTTAGGGCTTAATTCTCAGAAGAATTTCCCAGGAAATGTGAAAAAGCAATAGTCGTCAAGATACAACTTAAATTTCATTCTACACAGAACTGTAATTTCACCAACAGACCAATAACACTGTATTCTAGTCATTGTGTAATTTAATTTTTGAGTATTAACTCAAGTCATTGAATTGAAAAGAAAAAATATTTCTGCAAGTACACATATGAAACATCTGGGCTGAGTACCAAAACAAAATTCACTATTTTGTGTACTAACTATAAAACCACAGAAATTGTTCATTTCTGTGCACTTTCAATAAGATCTTATTTATGGCACTAACTAATGTGAAATTTCACATTCACATGTACAATTTATATTCTGTTCCATAAATGGAAAAATAATAATCAGGGAAATAATATGTATTAAGTGCCAATGATGTGGAAGCCCTCTGTTATAAGCCATTGAATTTAATAAAATAACTAACATTAATCTATTGAGAAAATGACATTTAATACTGTTTTACCCACAGAGAAGTTGAAGTTCAAAAGAGTTGTATAGTTGACAATTGGAGAAGGCAGAATTCAAGTCCAGCCCTATCTATTTTGATATGTAGCAGTCTTTCTCATATACACTATTACTTGACCCAGTCAAGATCTGCTGAATCTTGTTTAATAGTTACAATATGTTCTGCCTTTTTGTTTTTTGTGGTCCTTGATGATGTCTAAGGACAGTCCAGATGCATCTACTTGGGCAGAAGAAGCTTTCTATCACATTTCCCATAGTGAAAGGCGGAGGTGGTAAGTCCATTTTGTCAAAAAAGAATATGTGGCAGAATACTTAGAAGGGAGTAATATCCAGGTACTAACAACAACACTGTTGTGCTCCTCTGCAGCCTTGTAGATTGCTCATAATTCTCTTCATAGTTGTACGGAGTAAATGGCTCTAGTGAAAATTGACTGGACTGATCGTATGCCCATTAGTCTTACATATCTTACAAGTATATTTGCATATTATCTCAAATTGATTTCCTACCCTGTCCTGCTCTGCTCTGCTTGCAGAAACTTAATACCTGTCATTGACATTGATTCGCTTTCCTTACCAACAGAATAAGGGGAAGTTATAGATGGAAACCGAAAAACAAGAATAAGTCAATCTCTCTGTCTCTGCCTTTCTGTCTCTCTCTCTCTCTCCCACCTTCTTTCTGCTTTGGATGATGTCTCTGGCTAAGATTACAGTATTTCAGTGGTTCCAGCTCCCTTTCAGCTGCCCCCTACCATGGTCCATTCTATAAGATCGAGGTTCTGGGCTTGGGTAATACTACTCCTCTCAGCCTTAAGGGAGCCATACTGTTGCAGTGATTGTTTCATAGGGTATTATTTGACTTTTCAGTCCCTCCATTTTAGTAACTTGTTCTCAATTTTCTCTATTTGTCTAACTGCCAGTTGATTTGTTTTTCTGCTAGAACTTTGATTGACACAGAAGGTATTAACAGATTTCTCCCCAATGCTCCTTTATCCATTTTGAAAGTAATGACTACACACTACCAAACATAAAGGTTAGGTTCTATATTTGATGCTAATATAGTGAGTACAAGTTGAGTATCTCTTATGCTTGGGACCAACATTTCAGATTTCGGATTCTTTTCAGTTTCAAATATTTGCATATACCTAATGAGATACTTTGGGGATGGGACCCAAGTTTAAATATGAAATTCATTTAAATTTCATATGCATCTTATTTCTATGGACTGAAAGTAAGTTATGTTTTTAATAATTTTGTGAATGCAACAATATTTGTGTACATTAAACCATCAGAAAGCACTATCTTAGCCACCTATGTGGACAATCTGTGGTTGTTTGGCATCGCCACTATTTCTGACTCTGAATTTATATTGCTACTGATAAACAATCATTTTCACACAGAAGTACTAAATGGTAAAAAAAAAAAAAAAAAAAAAGTATGCAATTAATGCAGTGAAAAAGTAATGCATTTGTAGTAGCTAAGTAGAAGAACAGCATCACCAGAATACATACATTAGCCATTAAGCAATAAACTAAAATGCTACTGTCTACTGTATATTTTTTAGGAGAGAATAAACATCAGAAGCAATTGAGGGACCAGGAAGTGGTTCCTCTGGAGAGGAGGAGGCTTTCTGCTGGATGGCTATTTAAAATTTTTTCTCTAGAGTCACTTGCCTTATTAGCAATGGTCTACATCTTTGATTTTATAGGTGGACAAGATTGTTCGTTCTGTTACAAATGCACACTACTCTAGTCCTACAATGAACCCATCACATATTTTCATCATATAGGCACTTTTCTTCAGTGTTAAAAAATGTCATCTTCGGCAAGGAGCAGTGGCTCATGCCTGTAATCCTAGCACTTTGGGAGGCTGAGACGGGTGGCTCACGAGGTCAGAAGATCGAGACCATCCTGGCTAACATGGTGAAACCCCGTCTCTACTAAAAATACAAAAAAAATTAGCCAGGCCTGGTGGCGGGTGCCTGTAGTCCCAGCTACTCGGGAGGCTGAGGCAGGAGAATGGCATGAACCTGGGAGGCGGAGCTTGCAGTGAGCCGAGATAGCCCCACTGCACTCCAGCCTGGGTGACAGAGCGAGACTCCGTCTCAACAACTACAACAACAACAACAACAACAAATGTCACAAATGTCATCTTCAGCATCATGTGAGCATTCAGACAGTTTTGGACTTTGGAGCATTTTGAATTTCAGATTCTGGAATTAGGGATACTCAATCTGTTGCAGATTCTCATTTTAAAATGAGAATCTGGATGCCTTTGCATTCAAAAACTTGAATTACTCAGCATATTAGAACCTGACAAATACATATATACAGAGAGAGAATGTTTAAGAACTCAAATAATTGTCAAACTATTCTATCAATTATCTCTCTAATGTGTGATATGTTTTAGAAATGGTTTCTTTGAGATAAGCTTCCATTTTACTTAATGAAGTTGAAAGCAATGGTGTCACCATCAAGAATCAATGCATGAGCCTGCATGGTGGCTCACACTTGCAATCGCAGCACTCTGGGAGGCTGAGGCTGATGGATTGCTTAAGATCAGTAGTTTAAGACCAGCCTGGGCAACATGGCAAAACCCTGTTTCTAAAAAACACACAAAAATTAGCCAGACCTGGTAGTGCACACCTGCAGTTCTAGCTACTCAGGAGGCTGAGGTAGGATAATCAATTGACCATCAGAGGACAAGGCTGCAGAGAGCCCCGATCGTGCTACTGCACTCCAGCCTGGGTAACAGAGTGAGACCTTATCTCAAAAAATTAAAAAAAAAATTAATGCGTTTTCTAAAACTATGAGAAAGGCCTAGTGCCTTCCTATAATTTAAAAAAATTATAGGCTCATACCTATAATCACAGAACTGTGGGAGGCCAAGTTGAGCTCAGGAGTTTGAACCCAGGTATTCAAGACCAGCCTGGGCAACATAGAGATATCTAGTTTCTACAAAAAAAAAGTTTTTGAAATAAAAAATTATACAGATGTGGTAGCATACACCTGTAGTCCCAGTTAATCAGAGGGCTGAGGCAGGCAGGTCTTGAGCCCAAGGAGTTCAAGGTTGCAGTAGGCTATGATCATGCCACTGCACTCCAGTCTAGGTGACAGAGTGAGACCCTGTCTCAAAAATAAATAAATAAATAAAATAAATTGTGACACAGCTATATCATCAAAATCAAGCATTTCTTGTTTAGCCTTTATAGCAATTAAGCCCATAAGGTATCTTTATGAAGGATTCCTTAATCCTGAACACCCATGAGAATATCTACTTCCTTAAACAGTTATCTCTCTTGTAAAGTTTAATTGCTCCCATCTAAGATTTAATTTCTTTCACCAGGGTGAAACAGCTTGGGGCATAATATTGTTTTCAGAATGATTAGTATATTTCATCTCTTATATCTGTTATCTTCAGCACTAGATTCTTTCCTTTTAACTCCTTTTTGTGTGAGGAGTCAATATTTGATCCATGCGTACTTAACCTTGTAAAATTTGTTTCTTCTCACCTACAGGCTGTCAAACTTTAAATGGTCACACACCCGGGGCCTCGGATGATAGCTCCCTTTTACCAGGAACCCTCAGATAGGGCTCTGAGGGAAATCTGAGTTCCGTTTTCCCAAAACAGCATCCCCTGTCAGCAGGGAGTAGCTAATATCAGTCATGATCCCTATTCTAACAGCAGTTAGATGCACCTCTTCAGAGGAAATGATAGAGGCAGGCGGCAGAGAAATCCTAGGCATACCAGGGGCAGGTATCCCATGAAACCTCATCTTCAAGCCAAAGACAGTTTAAAGCCTGAAGACCAAGCTACAAGTCAAATTCACAGACCAGATTGAGAACCTCTCTTCCTCTTTGCAGTGCTTTCCTTTGATTGAGCTTCACCCTTCACCTATTTTACATATACCTACCCTTTCCTAATTGTTTTTACACTGTTCCCGCCTTTGACTGGTGCCTTTGTTTTAACCTTTTTTCCAAACTCATGAATGGATCAGTACACACTTCTTTATCTTATGCCTATAAAAACTGCAGACTCAGCCACACAGAGAGATGACCTGACTTCAGGAGAGACAAGCCAACTCTCCCATCCCCTCTCCACTGAGAGCTGTTTGGTCACTCAATAAAATTCTCTGCCTTCATTACCCTTCAACTATAAGTGTGACCTCATTCTTCTTGGATGTGGGACAAGAGCTCAAGACCCACCGAATGAGGGTGCCCAGAAAGTCTATAACACTGGCCCTCTGACCTTGCCGATGGAGGGAAGCTGCCTCGCATGACAGAACCACCAGTGGGTCCAAGCCAGTCCAAGAGCCATGCCAGTCCTGGAGTCATGGGCCAGAGCAGGGCAAGAGGCTGACTGAGCTGCTAACATGCCTCTTTCCACTGGACAGTGGACAGCTAATTAGCACACTGTAACATCCCCTCTGGGGCTTGGGGGTTGCAGGCACCACTGCCTGGGCATCATCAAATTCCCCTCAGGGTAACACATCTGATCTGACTGCAGCCTCACACAGAGCTTGCTCACATGTTGATGCTAAAAGCAGTTGGCCAGACTCCACACTTGCTCGCTTACATGCTCCCTCCAGCCAGGGACTAAGCACAGTGGGCTGAGTAGGTGGGGTGTTCCCTGCTGCAAGTCTGGCAAAGGGGGAGAGAAAAGTCCTGCGTCAACTTCATGCTGTTCTTGTTTAATGAATGCAATGAAATTTCACAGTGTTCTCTGCAGTGAATCATTATTGTTTGTTCATTTTAATCCATGTCTTTTATGTTGCCTTATTTCCAAAAAAAAAAAAAAGAAAGAAAAAAAACCCAGCTGGTTCATTGAAAGAGAAATAGCACATTATCATTTAAAAACTGAGTTGATGTTTTCCCCTTTCAATCGGAATGCTACCTTTTAGTAAGTGTGGCTGGAATGCATTGATATTCTTTCCAAACTAGTTGAGTACTCTTCTGTTTCCAAAGCAGGAGTAACTGCATCAGGAGAGAGGACTTGTGATATTTGTCTATTGATAAGAACTGTTTTATTTTATTTTACTTTTGTTCCCCTGTGATGTGGACATTTTGGTTACTGGAAGTTAATTTCTGCTTAATTCTTGTGTCACAATATTCCTTTTTTGAGCCATCCTCAGAAAAATTCACCAAAGGCCTTATGATAGAATAAAAATATTTTTTCTTGGATTGCACAGAAGAGATTTAAAAAAAAAAAACTCTTCCTTGTTTTGAAAGCTTCAATTTAATAAGTTGTCCAGGTGACTTGCCCGGTTTCTTTTCCGTGTCTTGTATTTACAAGGACTTTCTTGGACAAGATAATGTTCTCCTTTAATATTTAGGGCTATACATTTGATCTGTCTCCCCGTGCTGCCCACCCCCTGCCCAGTAATCCAATTTCAATGTCTTCAGTGCTCTAGGAATTTTTGGAATCTCTTATCCACTGTTGGTACCCTATCTTATTATTATGGTTTCTTTTTGAAATATTTATGGTTTCTTTTTGGTATATGGTCTCTGACATGTCAAGGGGTGATATATCAGAAAGATATATCTAAGAGTAAGTTACATTGCAATAACAAACAAACCATAAATTTTAGGGTCTTTAAGCAATAAAAGTTGATTTCTCACTCACATACTCTGAAATGTGGTTGGGCTGGTGTGGCTTTGTTGCAAGGTGTCCTCCCTCGGAGGCAAATGCTGCTGAGTCACTACCCTCCATAACACAGGGGAGTGTTTGCAAAGCATCTAACCAGGTAAATAAAAGTATAGACAGTAGAATATTATTGGCTCACTACATTATATAAATGTATATTTAAGACAGAAAATTAAACATGGTGGAACAGAGTTCATGAAATGTCGCTTGGAATCACTAAGTTCTTTATGTCGCTGTCAATTGGTCTCAGTGGTTGCTTTAACCACATGGAATCTGATTCCAAGTGTATTTTTAGTTATAAAGCAGTCGCAACGTAAGTGCTGCTCTTATATCTCTTTGCTGAAAAGACAATAGGGAACCACTCCCATTCAATCTCTTTTTGTTAAATGTATTGATGATATTGGATTTTTTTTTTTTTTTGAGATGGAGTCTCGCTCTGTTGCCCAGGCTGGAGTGCAGTGGTGTGATCTCCACTCACTGCAAGCTCTGCCTCCTGGGTTCACGCCATTCTCCTGCCTCAGCCTCCCAAGTAGCTGGGACCACAGGTGCCCACCACCACACCCAGCTAATTTTTTGTATTTTTAGTAGAGACGGGGTTTCACCGTGTTAGCCAGGATGGTCTCGATTTCCTGACCTCGTGATCCTCCTGACTCAGCCTCCCAAAGTGCTGGGATTACGAGCGTGAGCCACCGCGCCCGGCCGATATTGGATATTTCAAGTTAGAGAAGTCACACCTATACTTGGTAAGAAAAATAAATACAAGTCCAGTGCTATTCTTAAGGAAAGCAAC
Organism: Symphalangus syndactylus; assembly: GCF_028878055.3. Classification (NCBI taxonomy): domain Eukaryota; kingdom Metazoa; phylum Chordata; class Mammalia; order Primates; family Hylobatidae; genus Symphalangus; species Symphalangus syndactylus. Next base: position 83,386,596 of record NC_072438.2, on the reverse strand, counting down.
CTTAACAGTGTCTTGCATACCTTTCTATAACTCTATCACTGCTCATTCAGAGGCCTATAATATAGTTTTATACATATATACATACACTAAACAAAACACTATGCATTTTTACCCGACCCAATAATTTGTCATGGATATCTACATGAGAATTATGTAAAAGATTATTTTTTTGAAAATTCAGGTAATTTAATTGGAGGAAAGAATTAAAAGAATTTTAGAAATAATCAGGAGACATTTATGATTTGAGTATTTATGACAACTATGAAAATTAAGTGAACAATTTAAGTTGATATCTCTGAATAAAGTTCTTGAAATAATGGACCAGAAAATTTATATTAAGATACAACACAAGAATTCAAAATCCACTAATAAAGAACACTTGAACGTTAATAACTAAAATTTTGTTCAGTGTGGGCAACATTGTAAAACCCTGTCTCTAATAAAAATACAACAATTAGCCAGGCATGGTAGTACAGGCCTTTAGGTTGGAGGATGAGATGGGAGGATCACTTGACCTGGGAGATTAAGGCTGCAGTGAACCATAATCGTGCCACTGCACTCTAGCTAGCCTGGGGGACAGAGTGAGATATTGTGTCAAAAAAATAAAAAAATTATAAACAGCTTCACACGTTGGGGAGACATGACAAAGAAGAATCACTACAGAGTAATATTCTAGTCAATTATTGATCTCGAAAGATAAAGAACAAATACTTTGATATCTTCTTTTATAATATATATTCTTATATAATTAAAATAGATGTTTAATATAATTTCTGTAGCTATTTTACATTCCACATTGCTTATTGTTGTGTATTTAGATTTTTCTAGTTTTTGTGTGTGTGTTTGTTTTCTATACTACATAATAAATTACCCCAAACAGTTGCATATAACAAAAGCCATCACATTTGCTTCTATGTGTGGGGTGCTTGTTTCTTGGTATCTACATGAACTATTGTGATAAACTTAGAGAGTAGCACCCCCTTTATGAAAGGTCCCAACTTCCACAATATTCCATGGTGTTTCTGTGTGGCACAGCAGCAGAAGATTTAAATTGGCATTTAGCTTGTACCGGACAATAATATCCAAACTGGATTTCAAAGTTTTCTCCTTGCCAGAGTATGAGTACAAGAAAATTTCTCTATATACTAAAATAGGAAGTGAAATTGGCTGAGAGAAACTCAGAGGATTTGAAGATGTGCAATTACGACAGAGAGAATGAATTCATGATCAAGAACTGATCACTGAAAACCAGTGGGAACACAGAAGTCTGGTAGAAAGCAGTAGAGACCCGTGATGGCACTGCCAGTTCTCTTCCACACTGGGCCTTCTCTCTACGTGATGTGCCCTCACCTTCTACCTTCACGGTGTTTTTTTTCTATATCCAATTGCTGTGTCTCCCCTCTATAACTGACCATTGTGCATTCACTCTCTATCTGATCATGGTGAATTTTCTCTATACCCAATCACTGTGCATTCATTCTATACCCAATTGCTGTATCTTCTCACTATATCTGATGCTGTACTTTCTCTCTAAACCTGATCCTTTTGTCTTCTGTCTATACCTGACCATTGCACCTTCCAGCTATACCTGATTGCAATGTTTATATCTGACTACTGTGCCATTTTCACTCTATGCCTGGTCACTATGCCTTGACCCTAAACCTGGTCATTTTGTATGTGTGTGTTTTTTTCAGATTACTTGGTGCCTTCACTCTATATCTAATCAGTGGGCCTACTCCATATCCCTGACATTGAGCTTTCTCTCTGTGCCTGATCGCTGAACATTCACTGAACACCTGACTCCTAGGAAATGGACAAAACTATCCAAAATTATGCCCCCCCCCAAAAAAAATTATCCCAACAGAATTAGAAATCAGGTTCAATTAAAAGTGAGGGGGATTATCACATATCCTGATTGTTTAAATAAAATAAAATTTCAGTATATGTTCTAATATAGTAATTTCAGCGTTTGCTTAAAATCTTTTTCTACTTATAAAATGATACAAACAATTTTAATTTATATGCTTTGATTAAAAGATAGGGACAACAACATCGACTGATTAATATTTTTAGTGATACCTGAATGATGACAAGTGTCAATTTTGAGATTTTTTGCTTTATTCTATTTCCTCAGTAAGAAAGAAACAACATAAATTGTTATTATTAGGATCTATATATGTGACATTCCAGTCAATTTATGTAATTAATAAGAATGATTCTAATGAGAAAATCGATTCATGAATGGAAATGATAAATATAGGAAAAATGTCACATTTAAGAATAGCTCTCAGTCTCTGTGAAAATGTATATAATTTGGGCTTACTCATTCTATAATTTTATTTATTACCTATTTAGTTTTAGACACTTTGTTAGGTGCACATGATACTGGGATTTTTAAAATATATTTTTAGGGGACCTACAGACCACTATAATATCAGGTGATTTCAAAGTAATTTATAATTAAAGGTGGGAGGTGCTAAAATAATAAGCCAAGGTTGCTCTAAGATCAATTGTAGTAAAAATTTTGTTGTTTATTTTCTTTAAAAAAGACATTCTCTACTTTAGAGAAATGCTACATTCCAAAGCCAAATTATATACCTCAATGATCCATTGATCACTATAATAATTTCACTTATTATATTTTTTAGAATTACCTACACATAACCTGCTTCTTTAAACTGCCAAGAATCTCTGACTGGTTTGTTTCGTGTTTCAGTTTTCTACATTGAGGCCTATACATACGAAAGTCATTCTTTGGCTATCATATTTTTTAAAACATGATGTACCAATTAAATCTGTACGAATGTGGTCCAATTTATGCAGAAAAATATGTATCTTCTAGACAAGTATTTTCTCTTGCGAATTGACCAGTTTTATTAGGGAATTCCAAGTCTGGCCTACATTCATAAAAAGTAAGTGGTAAGAGGGTAACCACATACTCTGGGGCCTACCAATGGGCAGAGGGTGGGAAGAGGGAGAGGATCAGGAAAAATAACTAATGGTTACTAGGTTTAATACCTGGATGATGAAATAATCTATACAACAAACCCCATGACACATGTTTACCTATGTGTCACATAGGTATATGCACATCCTGTACATATACCATTGAACTTAAAATATAAGTTTTAAAAAAGTAAACGGAAAGACAGGAATCACTTGAGTAAAATGCAACCTAGTAAATCACATCAATCATTGAATAAAGTTAAAAACTCTGTTGGTTTATTGGGCCTTTTTTAAATTTATAACAACAAAGTTAAAGATATATAAAAAAAAAAAAGAATCTTTACGCAATGAAACAGATATTGGAACAATTATGTTCCAAAAATTAAGAGCCAATATTTCTACAAAATCTTTCCTCTAGACGTAATTGTAGGTGGAAAGGGTTGTCACGTACTTGTTCAATAAACATTTACAGAATATCTTGCTTCAAGAGAGGGGATACAATAATAGAATGCAGCAAAAGTGGAAAAACAGAACTTCTGAGCCTCCTCTCTAAAACCCTTAATATTTTTGCTCTTACCTCTTGAACTACCACCCTAAGAATGCACACGAAGCAGGTCCCTAACTGGAGGATGAGATACCATGGATCAGAGAGAAGCCACCCAACTGAGACCCCAGAAAAACCAGCTAATAACCAGCATCCACCACTGCAGGTGAGGGAGGCACCTGCACTGCTCGAGCTCCTAGATGACTACAGCGCAATGTATGACCCTAGCAGAAGAGCAGGCTGGCCCACCGAATCATGAGCAAATAAAACAACATTGTCTGTGGCCACTAAATTGTGGGCGGGTTGATTTGTACAAAACACACGCTAACTTACACAGAAGAATAGTTATGCAAATAAAGAAGAAAATTATGAAACTTGCAAAATTTTGTCTACTTTCTGATTTGTCAGTTGTCCAATGTGTCTCTTCATGAATACTGCAATGTTCCACGTAGAATTAGAGTTGCTGGCTGTACTTTATTGAAATGATCCCATTCTGAACATTATGCCCCAGGGTAATGATTTTTAAATGGCTACTAGAATCTTGGCAGACGTCCAGGATGAACATCCCAAGATATTTGGGCAGAACTAAATCAGCACTCCAACAAGAAGCACAATAAAGTCAGCACAGCTGGTGTCTCTTCTTGTTGCTCTGCAGCAAGAAACACAGCTGCAAATGGAACGGTCTGGGGCCTTAGAGATTGGAGGTGAAAAAAAAAAGACATGAAAAAGATTAGAGATGTTTCAGTACATTTCCAAGAAAAAGGAACTTTGCAGTTAAACAATCTCCTTTTCGTAGCTGCAAAAGTAAGTTTGTTATATTGAACCTAAAGTTTATTAAATGTATCCTTATAATTCTGTTAAAATATAATATTTTATTCTCTCTCATATATTAATAATTACTATTTCTTTTTTTTTTTTTTTTCTTTTTTCGAGACGGAGTCTCGCTCTGTCGCCCAGGCTGGAGTGCAGTGGCGCAATCTCGGCTCACTGCAAGCTCCGCCTCCCAGGTTCACGCCATTCTCCTGCCTCAGCCTCCCAAGTAGCTGGGACTACAGGCGCCTGCCACCACGCCCGGCTAATTTTTTTGTATTTTTAGTAGAGACGGGGTTTCACTGTGGTCTCGATCTCCTGACCTCGTGATCCGCCCGCCTCGGCCTCCCAAAGTGCTGGGATTACAAGCGTGAGCCACCGTGCCCGGCCCAATAATTACTATTTCTATAACCTGTTACTACCTGTTAAATGCTTTTAAATGGTATTTAACGGTAGATATACTTTACTAATACACAGAAGAGTTAAAAATTCGTACATTTTCATACAGAAATATTTATTTGAAAAAGAAAGTAGTAAAATTTGTGTTCTGCCAAATTACATTGTGATCTGTTATATGATTTTTTTGAAACAACTTCTAGATGTAAAACATTTAAAAAAAATGACTGCAATAGAAACAAATTTCAATTAATACAATTATGGAAACTCCTGATTCTAGGTGAAAGCAAGACTATAATTGCAGAAATTTGAGAATGTATCCACAAAAAGAGAAGAGATAAAATTATTCTTGTTTTAAATAAAAGAGATATGGTACACACAATTAAGACAAACACCTTTACCAGCTTTTTATTGCTAATTTTATGTCTCTGTATTATTGCTAAATTTCTTAGTCAGTTATGATGTGCTTTTCACCTGAAAAGTGTAATACCATTTACAAATACAATTTTATTCATCTTAATTTCTAAAAACATTCACTTGATGGCTGACTGAAAAACCAAGTATCATTTAATCTCATGGTCATTTTCACCTTTGTATTGTGATAAACACATTAACTCATTATCTCATATTTTAACTGTCAGTTCTGAAGACTATATAAATTAGACATGTAATGTAACTATAGAGAAAGAAATTAAAGAAGTAATTCCATAAAATAATTGATAGAAGGTTGTAAAGATCAAGACTGATATGATAATGTACTGCAAATCACAAAAAAAGGAAAATTTAAAATCTCAAATTTGCATTGTACATCTATTACGGATTAATCCAGGTTACATTTGCCCTCAATAATATTATAATGCCATTCTGTTCACATATGTTTACTGTTGAAATTAATTATTTAGATAAATATATATAGTGTATGTGTATATATACTTATCTATATGTATACATGTAAATATACATGTATATGTAAATCTATATGTAAATGTCATCTATGTATATATGTATATATGTATATATGTCATATATGTATATATACACATATATATGTATATATACGTATACATATATGTATACAAACGTAAATTAAACAAGTAATATGTATACATACGTATACTATATATGTATATATACGTATATGTACATATGCGTATACATATATATGTATATATACGTATATGTACATATGCATATACATATATATGTATATATACGTATATGTACATATACATATACATACATATGTATATATACATGTATATATATGTACATACATATGTGTATATATGCATGTCACACACACACACACACACACGACAGCCAGTACCTTACTAGGAACCAAACATAATTCAAGGGTTCTTCTAAATGCAAGCTATACAATACACAATTTTTTTTTAATGAGAGCCATCATGTCTCCCAAGTAGCCACGCCATTACTCTTCCTTCTATGGGTGCAAATAACTTCATTTTATTTCAGGACTTTCCTCAGTGTTTTCATACTATTGTGCACTTCAAGATGACAATTAATATTTAAACACTGCAATTTCTTACCTAGCCAGATAGAACATATTTTTGTTTTAAAGTTCATGGCATGAGCATTCTGGCACTATGAAAGTCTCTCTGGACAGGATTATAAATTTAACAAATATATTATTCAATTTGTGTTTCTACTTTGACATTTTTAATTCTTTCTATTGCAGGTTCCCTAGGGCAGTAGTTCTTAACTGAGAGCATTTTTGTCACCCAGAGGACAGTTGGCAATTTCTGAAGACATCATCACTTTTGGTTGTGGGAGGAACACTACCGCATTCATTAGGTACAGGCCATGACTGCTACTAAACATCCTACACGGCACAGGGAAGACCCTCACAACAAAGAATTATCCAGACCAAAATGTCAATAGTGGAAAGATTGAAAAACTCGTTTCTAGAAGAATATAATTCCCTAGATAATTGGTGAAATTACATTGTGTAGATCAAAAAGATACATAAAAATCTTACATTAAAACATGCTTTAGAAACCACTTCAGTTTATTTTTTCATCTTTCTGTACTGAGCTATCCAAAGTGTCTCAGATTTTGTCGGCAGATTATTGCCCACCGACAAGAAATATACAACCACATTATGCTTTTCTCACTGGCAATATAGCGCACTGCAATTACTTGGAGTGGCTCCATTATCATTATTTAGCGAGAGATGCAAGAAACAATAATCTGATAAAATCTTGCACACCAAGGAAGTCTCTGGTGGTGCCTTTTCTGTATTCTTGTAACATATTTGCAAAGCTATACAGAAAATCTATTATTTACATGATCTTCCTGTTTATTTCCCCAAAACACACAAATGCACACACATGGGTACACACACACACACACACACATAGACACAAAGACACATATCCCAAGTTGGACTATTTTTTTTAATCATTTTATCCTGTATGTCAAATGTCCATTGATTTTGCCTTTTCTAACTGATAAATCACCATGCATTATTTAAGATTCACTGAGGACATCTTCTCTCATCCACAAGCGGGGCCCCCTGTCCAAGTCTATGGTTCCCCTATTTTGGTGCTTATCAAACACCATATTGAAATTTTCTATTTGTAAGTCTGCAGTTTGCTCAAAGATAGTGGTCTTGTTTTATTAACCATTGTATTACTAGCCACTATCACAGCTCTCAGCACATAAAGTGCATTTACTCTCTCTCTCACTCAAGAAAGAATTGAATAAATATAAGGAGAGAGATTGTTTTAATGATTCAAAACTGAATTAATGAGTATATGATAAAAAAGTAATTTTATTAGACACCATATGTCGATAAAAATTTTGTTGTCACCTGCTTACATTATTATTAGTCTTCAGTTAGTGTTAGAAACCAGTATATTATTAAGTGTTAGTGTCATAAAAATGATTTTTATTACATATTTAGAACCACTTATTCCTTTCATACCAAATAAAGCCACAACCTAGTGTTTAGAAGCAAACCTTCAACAATGTGTGTGTGTCTATTTCCTTTAGATATTTTCTGTGCATGTACATGCATATTCTGCAACACATCTGTATTCTCTAACAAAACTAGGCTATCTTAGTATCACAGAAGGGAAGCCTGGATAGTCATTAAATAACTAACAGTATCTACGCAAAGGGAAGAAGCATGACCCCATATATTTGCAACAAACGCTATATTTCTGTCTATATGTATATAGTCCAGTAGGGCTGGCAGAACAGTAACTGCCATAGATCAGCAGATACTTGTCTATCAAAACTATGACACCATCCTCTAATTGTTCCTTGCCTCTGATCTCCCTATAATAGCTTACAATAAAGACTGGCAAACTCTTTTTTTTAATAAAAGAAAACACTGTAAATATTTTGGGCATTGTGGGCCAGCGATATGACCTTCATCCCAAACACCCAGCTGTGCTATTGCCGTGCCAAAACTACCACAGACAATCTTCAAGTAAAGGAGTGTAGCTGTGTTTCAGTAAAAGCACAAAAACAGAGAGCAGGACAGATTTGTTCCCCCTGCCATTGTCTGCAGATCTTTGCCTATAATATCATCAACTTTTTGTTTCTAAAATCAGAGTTGCCCAGACGCAGTGGCTCACACTTCTAATCCCAGCACTTTGGGAGACCCAGAAAGGCGGATCATTTGAGACCAAGAGTTCAAGACCAGCCTGGCCAACATGGCAAGACCCCGTCTCTACTAAAATTACAAACTTTAGCTGGGCCTGGAGGCACACGCCTGTAATCTCAGCTATTTGGGAGGCTGAAGCATGAGAATTGCTTGAGCCTGGGAGGCAGAGGTTGAAGTGAGCCGAGATCATGCCACTGCACTCCAGCCTGGGCGGCAGAGCAAGACTCTTGTCTCAAAAAAAAAAAAAAAAAAAAAAAAAAAAAAAAAAAAAAAAAAATCAGTTAATGAAAATATCACCCATTCTTACGAACACAATATAAAGTGAGTTTCTCCCTCCACTTTCATACCATCCTCTATGCATTCATGTTACAATATCTATTATATGTTATTACCATGTATGTTATGTATTTGTTTTCCTACAGTAATGAGTGTGTATACACACACACACAAACTTACTGATAAAATATAATTTCCAATATTCAGCTTAAGGTTTCCCATAAAATAACTCTTTCAATAGAATCTTGCCTGAAACCACAGTAGTACAAAGAGTTGAAACTTACTCTGTCTTGTCCTTTTTCTCTACTACTTTCAGATATTAAAGTTTTGTCCCTCAACCATACTCATCTCAGTAAGAGAACTTAAGAATATTAACTTTTCACCATTCCCATCTGTCTTCCGTAACCCCAGATGAGGACTTTGACTTGTTCCCAAGTCCTCAACTCACAGCCTTTTCTGCAAAAATTACTTTATGCCTTAAGATTCTCACATAGATTATGTGGCATCCTTTTACAATATTTCAAAAATATCCATTCATATTAACTCAGTGTACACACACAAACACACACACACACACACACACACACACACATCTATTCTAGAGTTCACTGCTAATAACATTTTTCCTGTCTGCCATTTTCCTTGACTTTTAGATCTCTGTTATGATTTATTTCAACTATTTTTAATTTCAACTGTTTTCTCAAATGTTTTTCTAAATTAGGTAGGAGAATAATAGACCTTCCAGATCATTCTCCAAATATTTATTTTGCCCTAGCTGATGGATCATATTTGTCTGAACAATAGATTTGGGGCTTCAGTGTTTTCTCTGTAGGCTGTAAATGGTACTCAACTCTCTATCAGATTCCTCTATTTCATGTAATAAATATGAGGGTAACAAATTCATTTTTATTCATATCTAATTTTTAAAAATCTGAATGTTTTTAAAATTTTCTCTTTTTTATTAGGCTTTAAAACTTTACCAGGATTTTCCTATGTTTGATTCTTATTCTATTTACTCTTCCTGGAACTTGGAAAGTCTACTAAACTTGTAAAGTCAGTATATTACTCACTTCAAGAAAAATTATGATTGCTCCTTTCCTCCATTTGCTCTTTATTTTTCTCTAAGGACACATGTTATTCACATGATAGGTCTAATGAATATGTTCTCTAAATCTCCTTTCTTTTTCCCACAATATCCACAATTTTATGTTTGTTTCTGTGGCTATTAGCTACTTCTTCCAGTCAGTTATGATTTTAGGTACCAGGACAATAATTCAAGTCTAATCAGTTACCATTCATGCCTTCAATCCATATATTGATTTTCTTTGTCGCTGTTATTTACTTATTTGTTTAAAGCAAAAGCCTCTGAGTTACAGAAATCTGTTTGTGGAGTCCGTAAAAGCCCTCCAATGCTCATATTGGCTACTGTTTAGTACACTGTCTTTCTGGGTAATGCCTGCTCTGCCTGTTTTTCTCTCTAGTGCTTTACCCCTTGTGGTTATGACAGTTTCCTTTGTGCTCCTTGGGGATCTTACTTGTCTTGGAAATAGCTCACCAGGAGCACTCTCACAGGTGGAAGCACCATAGAGCTCTTTGCCTTCCTAAGGCAGAGGAGATTAGGTTTGTGGGTATCAGTTCCTTGATGTGACAGAGAGAATTCTGTCCTTGAGTTCCCATGCAAACTCTCACCCACCAGGGTTAAAAAATGCTGAAGCCTTTAATTCCCCCTCGACTCTCCTTGGAGATCAATAAGCCCGAGAGTATTCTAGGCCTCTCTTAGGCTCCTGCAGGCTGGTTCCTGGGTTCTGCTGTGGTCCAGAGGGAACAAGTTTGGCAACTGCTTTCTTCTCTGAGACTTCAGCTAAAGAAGAAGACCTCATTATCTTCCTTACCTGCTCCTACAGCGGCTGCAGGAGCTACCTGCCTAGCTCAAGAAGACTAACATGAGCTGGAATCTGGAGTTGAGAGAAAAGACGCTACTATCTTCCATTTTTAAAATATATATATACATATATATATACACATACACACACATATATATACACACACATACATATATTTCAAATTCACAGACTGATTTGATTAGTGACTAAATGACTATAAGAACCTCAATCTAAAACAATACTCATACATATGCAGTAAAATTAAATATATTAAATCTTTACTCAATAAATGTGTTACAGAGCTTAGAGTCTCATAAAGATAGTCGAAAAGTATTATCATAGAAGAACCATTTTTAAATTACTTTTTAAAAAATCATCCCATGAAATGAAAAATAAACAAAAATAAATTCAAATAGCTACACCACAGAAACCAGTGAGTGGTGAAGAAGCCCCAGATCATTAGGGTGGCTCAGGCCCTGGATCATGGTTCTATTGGCTGCAGTGTAGGCTTTGCATTCAGCTAAACCTGGAATAATGCCTCCTTGGCTATTTTCTAAATATGTGAATTTGCAAAAGTGACTTAAATACTTTATGCCAGTTTGCACATCTTAAAAATGATATTCAAAATACTTAACAGGGCTGTCATGTATTTTTAAATAAATAAGGTATATAAATGCTTAGGAATATCTGAAAAGTTTTATTGATTAATGTAGCAACATCTATTAATGGTATTATAATTTGGTCATACACTGAAAGCTTAAAAGACCTGGAGACAAAAATTTCAGACATTCTAGAATCTTTCTTCTGTGCAAATAATCAAATTGAATGTGCTGATATATTCTTAACAATATACATGTAGAATTCACATGATAGAAGAGCCATATCAATTAAGCAAGTATTCCACGTGTTTTCAAATTTATAAATGTTTCTTTCCCCTTGAGATCTAACTATTACCTACACTTACATGATTAGAAATCAATTTCAATGAATATTATAATTGCTAGACCCAATAGTCTTTAACACTTTATGCCACAAAAAATACTAAAATATTTTGAAACTTCGTATTTAGATCCCCTCCAGATATATATACAAGTAAAAATTGGTGTTCTAAAGATGACTTTTTGGTTTTTGAAATATGTTAACTGCATAATCACAAAAATGATTTTTCTTACCCATGTCTGACATTTCAGGCACAGTAACAATGTATGGTCCATCTGTGAATTTTGGAGCATTGTCATTGATGTCTTGCACTTTGATGATGAACTCGGATTCAGGTTCAAGAGGTTTGTTTGTACGTCTATCAATAGCTTGAGCATGAAGCACATAGTGGGTCTTCTGCTCTCTGTCTAGGCTTTTTGTTGAGTGGATATCGCCCGTGGTATCGTCAATGATAAATATAGTCCCGGCACCCTCTCCAGTAAGGATGTACTTGACAGATCCATCACCTTTGTCAGAATTGGAGTGCAGCTGTGAAATACACATGGAATAATTTAGCATATATTTATATTCCAACCTCACATTATGTTCTCTGAAAACTCCCTATCTATAATTACTTTGGCTATGACTTTTCTTCCATTTACAGTGCCCTGTGTGTTACTACTATCATTTACTTTTCTGCAGTTTTTTTTTCACTTGATTAATCATATGGATATTGCTATCATGATTTGTCTAAGCGATACAGTTATTGATCTAAGAAAAAACCAATAAATAATATTTATTGAAACAAAAATATCCCTTTTAATTTTACTAAATCCACATTCCACTAACTGCCATAAAGTTGGGAAAATCAATTTCCAGTAGATTATTGTTGCCTTCCATACTTGTGAAAATAATATATTTTGTTTTAATTATTTGACATTCTATTTCAACTTTATGACTAGAAAAAAATATAAGGTAGGACAAATTGAGGTTCAAATTAATTATTAAAATTTTCACAAAAGAGGCACATATTTAAGTAATAGTCACAGTCATGTGTTTAATAATTTGAAAAAAAATGAAATCACCTGTAATATAAAGGGCTTTGATGTAGAATATTAAAAAATAGAGTATTTTTGGCCAGGCATGGTGGTTCACACCTGTAATCCCAGCACTTTGGGAGGCCGAGCAGGCAGATCACGAGGTCAGGAGATCAAGACCATCCTGGCTAACTCGGTGAAACTCCGTCTCTACTAAAAAAATACAAAAAAAAAATTAGCTGGGCATGGTGGTGGGCGCCTGTAGTCCCAGCTACCAGGGAGGCTGAGACAGGAAAATGGTGTGAACACGGGAGGCAGAGCTTGCAATGAGCTGAGACTGCGTCACTGCACTCCAGCCTGGGAGACAGAGCGAGACTCCATCTCAAAAAAAAAAAGAAAAGTACTTTTTTAGGGATAGAGTATTTTTTTAGTTAGGGATTATAAAACTTTAACTCAAAATTTAAATAGTAGTAATATATTTAGTTGATAAATAGGCTCTCATTTTAATTAATTGAAATGCAGTAACAAATCTACACTTAGTAAAATTAAAATTATCAAATACTATTTGAATAGATATTAGAAAAGTAACAATAAATTAGAAAAGAGGTCTTCAATAAGAAAAATACCTAAAATATTGAGATAATACACTTTGTTGTCATTTAAACTGCATATAGTTTTTGCTAAAGATTCTGCTATAACACCAAAATTCACTTAAATAGTTTCAAGAGTGCCAGTGCTGTATTTCTAGATAGAAATAACAGCAGTATTTTCTCAGTTCACAAATATATTTTTAAGGATTGTTTCTCCCAAGAGGTCTGAACAGTTATCCTTTATATTAAACCTTTCTGGGCACATAACCTCAATGACTTACCTTTTTCTCATTTCTGACACGTAGAAACATTGAAAAAACACAACCTTGTTCACATAGCATTTCAGTTTTCTTGCCATAGTAACATGAACATTTTTGAGGTTTTAAAGTCTCTGAACTCTCAGAAGACATTTGGAAAAGACAAAATACAGAAAAAGACAATGAATATGAGAAAAACACTTTTTCTGGGAAAATTAGGGCAAGTGAAACATAAATGATAGTATGGGAATAATTTCACTTCTTTCTTGAAAACATGTAAAAAATTACCAGGACAAAATTTTGACAGGAATCACAGAGTAAGTTTCAACAGATGAAACCACTTAAAAATGCTTATTTAGATCTTTTATAAAAATGAGCAAAAATACACAGCTTTCAAAGATTCACACTTCATTAGTAAATTGGGTACTAAAGGAAGAATGCAGAATGAATTGGGTGACACAATTGTATGCTTGTATGAAAATGGGTTTATTTATTTATGTCTCTTAGCATATCATTTTAGTATCTAGAAGAAAAGATTCATCTTTCATGAAGCAGACACCCACAAAGTATCAATAGAGCAACCTATTTCATATTCTCCAACTTTGCATCAATCCATGACCAAAACGTAGCAAAGTAAATCAACAAATTCATTTACCAAATGTTTCTAAAACCTTTTCTAGAATACTTGTCATTAAACTAACAAAAGATGAGATAGTTTGGTAATTATTATGTTGTTATATTATATATAAATTGTAAATCTATATATTGTACTTATAACTATATAAAACATTTTTGCAGAATGTGCAATGTCTTTTAACAATTTCTAAAAGTTTAACAATGATGAAAATTGGCATTTGTCTTCAGGATATGTATATGTGTGTGTGTATATATATATACATGAAAAACATATGTTCAGTGAAATTAATTTGATATCACTTAGTTTTTTTATTACTAACAAAATGTAGCAATATAAAATTATACTAAGTGTACAGTTAGGTTCGTATTACAGACACTTAAGTATATTTAAAGAAGAATAGGCTTAAGTATATAAGAGAAATAGTAAAGTTCTTAACCTACCGCATCTATTAGCATCTATTAAATATGTATATACTATACACTCTGTATAGATTCTAGTAATTCAGATATAAAAATAAAAATTTCAGTAATTTTAGGGCTATCAGTTTTAACACTTGAATCTGACTCCACATGTATAACATTATTATAATTCATATACACTTTTTATAATTAATAAGCAGTTTTAATAATACCTAATAAACAGCATAAATGCTTCTGAAGATATGACTAATTTTAACCTAGATTGTAATACGATTAGTGAATTATAATTCAGTAATATTTATATTTTTGGATAACCTTACACCAAATATTATGAAACTTACACAAAATTATCATGAAAATGTATTTAGATTACATTGCTTTCTAAGAATATTTAGCATGAGTTTTTAAATAATGTAGATGATCATTTTATTAATGAAATTTTAGTTTCTTGGCCAGCTTGGTTAAATCTTGAAATAATCAGATTCCCATGTAACACTAATGGGAAACCATTGTAGTAGTTATTTAGTAGATTGACTAATAGTTTATATGATTATGATGATAACCACTATGAAATAGCAAAGTGGTTTACTCTCAAGATTCCCTCTCCTCCACCACATCTATTCTCAAATCTCAGTTCTGTTTGCAATATACACTTTGCAACAGGAATGGAGCCTGAGAGAAACCTTGAGTATTTTGTCTTGAATTTTTTAATAAAAGGGTTTTAAGACTCTAGAGAAGTATTTTATTAATTTTTGTAAGCCAAAAAATGATGAATGAATGACATAGGTGAATAATAAGGGTAGTTGCAGACATAGAAAACTTAAGAAATGGAGAAAAAGCTCTTGAATAGAGATAATCAGGAATATTATGATGATAGAAATATGTCATCTCTGAGTGGGGTCACCAATGAGACATCAAATGAAAGAGGTTGGAAAAGAGCTTGGAAATTAGAAATACTGCATATATAGACATGGTAGTGACTCAGTAACCAGTTAAATGTAGGTTACAAGCTTAGCTAGCCACTATACTACTTAAGAGAGATGTCCATGATTTTTTTTTTTTACAGTGAAATAAGTAAAAATATTTGGAAGATAAATTTGATTTTAGTCATATACAGTGGAGTCTCCCCTTTTTTTTTTATCAGTTTAGTAATACCAAGGGCATTGTAGCAGGGTCTGAATGTAACACCTTATATATACTTTTAGAGCCATGAGATTTTGCAAAGTAGGCTGTATCTTCATGCTGAAAGACAGACATTATATTGTCCTAAAGCAAGAAGAGATAGTATTTGGATATCTCATCACATAATAAAGTAGGCTAAATTAACTGCTCTTTAGAGAACAGCAAAGGAATGAGGGGTGAAAAAAAGAAAAAGAAAATGCAGTCACCCTAGTGAAGAAAATGCTAGTAATCTCTAGCATTATTTTAATAAATTGTCACTTTCTTAGCCTTAAGTAGTAACCTATGGCACTTAGAAAGCCAATGTGACTCACATTAGTTCACTCTAGAAAACTGTTTATTCACCCTGGACTACATTAGGATTAGGACCTGGAAATTTATAGCTTTCACTCTAATGCAAAGTTCCTCAATAAAATAATATTCTATTCCTTGGGGAAGAATAACTTTAAAAGGTTAAGAAGATGCTGGTGGAGCCATTCATTTACAAAGTTGAGTTTAATTAGGACTTTAAGCTATGTTAAAAAGATAGGTCATTGACTTAAAATTGTAATATTTTGGGCTACATAATTTATATACTTGTTTATAAGTAGAAAACATATTTATAATATTTCAGTGAAAGCCAAAAATAAAGGCAGCAATATAGTAATTCCACTATGATTGATCATTATCTCCAAAACTTGCATAAACATATGTGACACAATGTGAAAGAAATGTGAAAACATAGGGAATGCATGTGATTGAGAAGTATTATGTATCCTTCATTCCAGAATGTATTATATTCTTAAAGTATAAGCAAATGAAACAAAAAATCAATCGAACTCTTAATAAGTAACTGATGTGAAATAAAACACATTAAGCAGTAACAGTCTCTGGCTAACTGATAATATATTAGTCTCTGTGAAAAAGGGACATGTTTAACCATAATTTTTAATTACACACCAACAAATGTGTAAAAAGTTATGTTAAACAGTTAAAGTTTTATTTTAAAAAATTTAATCCGTCATGTCAAGACTGGATTGCAGCTATAACTCAGACGTACAGAGCAGGATGTGGAGGCTCACATCGTTAATTTTGCCCCAGAATGACTGCAGGAATATCAGGAATCCTGAGAGTACCCACAGACCCTCTGAAGGAAGCAGATTGCTCCTGCAGGGCCCTCAAGATGCTCCAAATACTGTAAGTGCCCAGGCTGTGAAAGAGGGAAAGGGAGATCCGTTGCCCCTGAATACACACCCCCACTGGGGAAACTGAAGGTCTAGTTTATGGGAGAATATTCTGATCTTACCTGGAGCTGTGTGAATTTAGAAAGCCAAGCAAAATACAGGGGTAGAGGAAGCAGTGTCCATTCCTGCTTGGACTCGGGGGAGGATGCAAATCCTGCGTGTAGACTCCACAGACAGTGGAAGCACTAAAGCCATACTTTCTTTTGCAACTGGGAAGCGGGTTAGCCGTAGGTAAGTTCTCAGCCCTGCTTGCCCATGGAAACAGACTCGGTGCCTGGAAACAGACTTGGTGCTATGATGGGGCCATGGTAGGAGTGAGACCAGCCCTTTGGATTGTGTGGGAGCTGGGAGAAGCCTATGACTCCCGGCTCTCCCCCACTTCCTTGGCAACCTGCACAACTCAGCAGAGGCAGCCATAATCCTCCTAGGTAAATAACTCCACTGACCTGGAAGTCTTGCACTCATCCCCCAATGCAGCGGCAGCAAGACCCGCCCAAGAAAAGTCTAAGTTCAGACATGCTTAGCCCTGCCCGCACCCAATGGTACTTCCCTACCCATCCTGGTAACTGAAGACAAAGGGCATATACTTTTGGGAGTTCTAGGGCCCCACCCGCCACGGGTTCCTCTCCTCCTGGCAGGAGGCCAACCAGCACACAAAAAAGAGCATTAAACCACCAAAGTTAAGAACACTCACAGGGTCCATTTCACCTCCCTGCTGCCTCTCCATAACAGATGCTGGTATTCATGGCTGAGAGATCCACAGACGGTTCACATCACAGGACTCTGTGCGGACAACACCCAGTATTAGCCCAGAGCCTGGCAGACTTTTTGGGTGGCTAGACCCAGAAGAGAGGCAATAATCACTACACCTCGGCTCTCAGGAAGCCACATCCATAGGAAAAGGGGGAGGACACTATGTGAAGGAAATACCCAATGGGAAAAAAGAATCTAACCACAGCCTTCAGCCCTAGACCTTCCCTCTGACATAACCTACCCAAATGAGAAGGAACCAGAAAACCAACTCTGGTAATATGACAAAACATGGCTCTTTAACACCCCCAAAAATCCTACTAGCTCACCAGCAATGGATACAAACCAAGAAGAAATCCCTGATTTGCCTGAAAAGGAATTCAGGAGGTTAGTTATTAATCTAATCAGGCAGGCCCCAAATAAAGGTAAGCCCAATGCAAGGAAATAAATAATAATAATAAAAAAACAGATACAAGAAGTGAAGGGAGAAATAGTCAATGAAATAGCATAAACAAAAACAATAAAAACTTCAGGAAACATTGGACACAGATAGAAATGCAAAATTCTCTGGAAAGCCTTAGCAATAAAGTTCAACAAGTAGAAGAAAGAAATTCAGACAAGTCCTTCAAATTAACCCAATCCAACAAAGACAGAAAAAAGAATAAGAAAATATGAACAAAGCCTCAGAGTAGTCTGGGATTATGTTAAATGACCAAACCTAAGAATAATCAGTGTTCTTGAGGAAGAAGAGAAATCTAAAAGTTTTGAAACTATATTTGGGGAAAAAAATTGAGGAAATATTCCCTGGCCTTGCTAGAGACCTAAACATCCAAATACAAGAAGCACAAAGAACACCTGGGAAATTAATCACCAAAAGATCATCACCTAGGCACATTGTTATGTGTTATGCCAATGCATAGGTCATCTAAAGTTAAGACAAAGGAAAGAATCTTAACAGCTGTGAGACAAAAGCACCAGGTATCCTACAAAGGAAAACCTATCAGATTAACAGCAGATTTCTCAGCAGAAACTGTACAAGCTAGAAGGAATTGGGGCCGTATCTTCAGCTTCCTCAAACAAAACAATTATCAGCCAAGAATTCTGTATCCAGTGAAACTAAGCATTGTATATGAAGGAAAGATACAGTTTTTTTCAGAAAAACAAATGCTGAGAGAATTTGTGACTACCAAGCCACACTACAAGAACTGCTAAAAGGAGCTCTAAATCTTGAAACAAATCCTTGAAATGCATCAAAACAGAACCTTTCTAAAGCATAAATCTCACAGGACCTATAAATAAAATACAATTTAAAAACCATAAACAAAACAAACAAACAAACAAAACAAAAAACCAAGATACACAGACAACATTATGAATGGAATGGTACCTCACATCTCAACATTAACATTGAATGTAAATTGCCTAAATGCTTCACTTAAAAGATACAGAACTGCAGAATGGATAAGAATTCACCAACCAAGTATCTGCTGCCTTCAAGAGACTCACCTAAAACATAAAGACTCACATAAACTTTAAGTAAAGGAGTGAAAAAAAGACATTTCATGCAAATGGACACCAAAAGGAAGCAGGAGTAGCTATTCTTATATCAGAAAAAGACAAACTTTAAAGCAACAGCAGTTAAAAAAGGCAAAGAGGGACATTATATAATGGTAAAAGGCCTTGTCCAACAGGAAAATATCACAATCTTAAACATATATGTACCTAACACTGGAGCTCCCAAATTTATGAAACAATTACTACTAGACCTACGAAATGAGACAGACAGTAACACAAGAATAGTGGGGAATTTCAATACCCCACTGACAGCACTAGACAGGTCATCAAGACAGAAAGTCAACAAGGAAACTGGAATTAAACTACACCTTGGAACAAATGGACTTAACAGATAAATACAGAACATTCCATCCAACAGCTGTAATACACACATTCTATTCAATCGCACATGGAGCTTTCTCCAAGATAGACCATATGATAGGCCACAAAATGAGCCTCAATAAATTTAAGAAAATTAAAATTATATCAAGCACTCTCTCAGACCACAGTGGAATATAACTGGAAATCAACTTCAAAAGGAACCTTTGAACTCATGCAAATACATGGAAACTAAATAACCTGCTCCTGAATGAGCCCTGGGTCAAAAACAAAAGGATGGAAATTGAAAAATTCTTCAAACCGAACAACGATAATGACACAACCTATCAAAACCTCTGGGATCAGCAAAGGTGGTGCTAAGAGGAAATTTCATAGCCCCAAATGCCTACATAAAAAAGACTGAAAGAGCACAAACTGACAATCTAAGGTCACGCCTTAAGGAACTAGAGGAACAAGAACAAACCAAACCCAAACCCAGCAGAAGAAAGGAAATAACCAAGATCATAGCAGAACTAAATGAAATAAAAACAAACAAAAAAAATACAAAAAAAAAAGAAATAAAAAGTTGGTTCATTGAAGAAATAAATAAAATTGATAGACCATTAGCAAGATTAACCAAGAAAAGAAAAGAGAAAATCCAAATAACCTCGGTAAGAAATGAAATGGAAGATATTACAACTGACACCAGAGAAATACAAAAGCTCATCCAAGGCTACTATATTAGTCAGTGTTCTCTAGAGGGACAGGACTAATAGGGTATATATATATATATCCTATATAAATATAAAGGGGAGTTTATTAAGTATTAACTCACATGATCACAACATCACACAATAGGCTGTCTGCAAGCTGAGGAGCAAGGAGAGTCAGTCCAAGTCCCAAAACTGAAGAACTTGGAGTCCGATGTTTGAAGGCAGGAAGCATTCAGCACAGGAGAAAGATGTTGGCTGGGAGACTAGGCCAGTCTCCCCTTTTCATGTTTTTCTGCCTGCTTTATATTTGCTGGCAGCTGATTAGATGGTGTCCACCAGATTAAGGGTGGATCTGCCTTCCCCAGACCACTGATTCAAATGTTAATCCCTTTTGGCAACACCCTCAAAGACACACCCAGGGTCAATACTTTGTATCCTTTAATCCAATCAAGTTGACACTCAGTATTAACCATCACAAGTATACCCCTTGTCAAGTTGAACCCATACACATCTCCTGAGATCATGCATAATCTTCAAATGAAGGCAATAATAAGGCCATAATTACACCTAACATAATACAACTGTCCTTTGTACAACCGGAAACACACCAACCCCCAACCCAAACAATATTACATAAAGTTAACAATACTTAAATGCTGATATGAAGTCAATAAATCTTATGTCATATGATAAAGGAAAAGGAAATAAAATAAAGATATTTTCTTCATACAAGTGTATACATGTACAAACATTTTTAGCAAAAGAAGAAGGAAATACTCATGACAATTACAGTCCCCATTGCTGCAGCTGGTCACGTGGTCATAGCTGGTATTGATGACTACCTTCTTCTACTACCTATTCTATATTTCTTTGCCTTCAGCAAGCACCTCAGCAGGTCGTGATATTTTCCTGGTGGAGTGACCCAAACCTTCACTCCTGAGGGGTCTGGACCATTTGTAGTCCTGCCTGGATTGGGCTGTTGTAGTTTCCATTAACCTTAATCACAGGGAATGATAATATTAAGAGACACCCAAATGGATCTCCTGTATTCCATGCATGCTGTTCTTTACCTCTGTTGTGGAGTAGTGGACTGATTTCATCTTTATAGTCTGGGTCCATCACCCCAGCCAACATTGTAATTCTCTTCTTAGCTTGTTGGCTTAAAGGTAGGAGAAGCCCAAAGTGGCAGTCTTAACTTCTAGTTCAATAGAATTGTTGCTGTGTCTCCTGGTGGCAGTGTTCCTCCCTCTGGAACTAAGGCCTCTGGTCAGCAGAACGTATTATCAGAGTAACAGCAAGCAAATATTTTGCTAGTGGATCACTAGGGGTGATGGTGAGTGGTGCCAATTCCATTTCCACCCCTTGATTCTTGGACCCATGAATCCTGGCTATGGGAGAAACAGTACACTATATTGGACGCTGATTCAGAGCATACACAGACTTCTGGATAACTTTGCCTCAGCCCTGCAAAGTATTGTTACCTAGTTGGTGTTGTAATTGTGACTTCAAAAGGCCATTCCACTGTTCTGTCAATCCAGCTGCTTCAGGATGATGGGAAACATGGTAAGACCAGTTAATTCCATGAGGATAAGCCCACTACCACAATCTTTTGTTGCAAAGTGAGTGCCTTAGTTAGAGGCAATGCTGTGTGGAATACCATGATGGTGGATGATGCATTCCATGAGTCCATGGATGGTAGTTTTGGCAGAAGCATTGTGTGCAGGATAGGCAAACCCATATGCAGAGTAAGTGTCTATTCCAGTGAGGACAAACCTCTGCCATTTCAATGATGGAAGAGGTCCAATATAATCAACCTGTCACCAGGTAGCTGGCTGACATCCTTGAGGAATGGTGCCATATTGAGGGCTCAGTGTTGGTCTCTGCTGCTGGCAAATTGGGCACTCAGCAGTGGCCGTAGCCAGGTCGGCCTTGGTAAGTGGAAGTCCATTGTTGCTGAGCCCATGCACAACCTCCATCCCTGCCACCATGGCCACTTTGTTCATGGGTCCATTGGGCTATGTCAGGGGAGGCTGGGGAAAGAGGCTGAGTGATGTCTATAGATCAGGTCATCCTATCCACTTGATTATTAAAATCCTCCTCTACTGAGGTCACCCATTGGTGAGCACTCTCATGGAATACAAATGTCTTCAGATTTTGACCACTCAGAGAGGTCCACCCACATAACTCTTCCCCAAATTTCTTTGTCACCAATTTTCCGATCATGCTTCTTCCAAGTCACTGACCATCCAGACAAACCATAGGCTACAGCCCAGGAATCAGTACATAATCACACATCTGGCCATTACTCCTTCCATGCAAAGTGCACAACCACGTGCACTGTTTGAAGTTCTGCCCACTGGGAAGATTTCCCTTCACCGTTGTCCTTCAGGGATGTCCTTAAAAGGGGCTGTAGTGCTGCAGCTGTCCACTTTTGGGTGGTGCCTGAATATCGTGCAGAACCATCTGTGAACCAGGCTCGAGTCCTCTCTTCCTCTGTCAACTGATCATAGGGAACCTCCCATGAGGCCTTCAGTGCAGACTGGGGAAGAGAAGGCAGGGTGGCAGGAGTGGAGACCATGGGCATTTGAGCCACTTTCTCATGTAACTTACTTGTGCCTTCAGGACCGGCTTAAGTCTGATCATATATATAACCACTTCCATTTGATGATAGAATGCTGCTGTGTATGACCCACTTTATGGCTAGATGGGTCAGAAAGCAACCAGTTAATGATAGGCAGTTCAGGTCACATGGTGACTTGATGACATATAGTCAAATGTTCAGTTTCCACCAAAGCCCAGTAACAGGTCAAGAGCTGCCTCTCAAAAGAAAAGTAATTATATGCAGAAGATGGCAGGGCATTGCTCCAAAATCGTAGAGGCCTCCACTGTGATTCACCTATGGTGGCCTGCAAAAGGCTCCAAACAACATCCCTGTCTGCCACTGACACCTCAAGCACCGTTGGATCTACTGGGTCATATGGCTTACGTGGCAGAGCAGCTTTCACAGAAGCCTGGATCTGTTGCAGAGCCTTCTCCTGTTCTGGATCCTACTCATAATTGGCAGCCTTTCAGGTCACCCAATAAATGGGCCAGAGTAACACACCTAAATGAGGAATGTGTTGCCTCCAAAACCCAAATAGCCCCACTAAGCATTGTGCCTCTTTCTTCGTTGTAGGAGGCGCCAAATGCAGCAACTTATCCTTCATCTTAGAAGGGATATCTTGACAGGCCCCACACCACTGGACCCCTAGAAATTTTACTGAAGTAGAAGGTCCTTGAATTGTAGTTGGATTTATTCCCCATTCTCTGGCACGCAAATGTCTCACCAATAAGTCCACTGTGTTTGCTATTTCTTGCTCACTGGATCCAATCAGCACAATGTCACCAATGTAATGGACCATTGTGATATCTTGCAGAAGCGAAAAGCAATCAAAGTCTCTCCGAATAAGATTATGACACAAAATCTGAGAGTTGATATACCCCTCGGGTAGGACAATAAAGGTATATTGCTGGCCTTGCCAGCTGAAGGCAAATTGCTTCGGGTGTGCCTTATGGACAGGAATGGAGTAAAAGGCATTTGCCAAGTCAATGGTTGCATACTGGGTACCAGAAAATGTGTTAATTTGCTCAAGCAATGAAATCACATCTGGTACCGCAGCTGCAATTGGAGTCACTACTTGGTTAAGCTTATAATAATCCACTCTCATTCTCCAAGATCCACCTGTTTTCTGCACAGCCAAATGGAAGAGTTGAATGGGGATGTGGTGGGAATCACCACCCTTGCATCTTTCAACTCCTTGATGGTGGCACTAATCTCTGCAATCCCTCCAGGGATGCAATATTGTTTTCGATTTACTATTTTTATAGGTAGAGGTAGCTCTAAAGGGTTCATTTGGCCTTTCCCACCATAATATCCCTCAACCTACCAGTCAGGGAGGCGATGTGGGGGTTCTGCCAGCTGCTAAGTATGTTTATGCCAATTATGCATTCTGGCACTGGGGAAATTACCACAGGCCAAGTCCAGGTACCCACTGGGCCCACTGTAAGTCAGACCAGAGCTAAAACTCCATTAATTACCTGACCTCCATAATCCCCTACTTTAACTGGAGGACCACAATGATGTCTTGTGTCCCTTGGAATCAACATCAGCTCAGAGCCAGTGTCCAGTAGTCCCTGAAATGTCTGATCATTTCCCTTTCCCCAATGCACGGTTAACCTGATAAAAGGCTGGAGGCCTCCTTGGGGAAGGAGGGGAAAAAGATTCACTGCATAAATTGTCGGAAATGTAGTGGGGACCCTACGTTAGGCGTACCATTCTTCCAGGGGATCTCGCCTCTCCTTCACTCCAGGGGTTCTGGGTCTGTAAACTTGCTCAAGTCTGGAAATTAATTGAGGGGCCATGATTCTATTTTTATAATTCAAATTAGTCTTTTGTCCATTTAACCTAGAAGTTTTCTGCTCGTATAAATTAAATAGGAACGCAGTAGGTTTCCTATCAATTTCACTTCTAGGGACACAGTGATTAATTAGCCAATACCAGAGCTCTACACGAGTCACACTATTCTGATTGCCACTTTGCCTCTGCTGTCCATTATGGTAGCTACACCCACCTTGCCTTTGACAGATGAGTGCTGCTACTTGGCTCCTGCCACCTTGGGATCAAATTATTCCCATTGTATTTAAATTTTGTAGTTGAATAACTGTGGTCCCCACCATTAGATCTGACATACAGAGAAAAGCAATTGCAGGGCTCTTTAAAGATGCAGGTGCTGCCCTCACAAATCTATTTCACAAGGCTTTGGTCAAGGGTATATCTTCTGGACTCTCCCAGCCGGGATGAGTAGGTCTAACGGTCTAATCCACTCCACAATCCCGATTTCCCTAGCCCTTTGGATCTCTTCCTCTACATTAAACCAGGAAAGATCAGGCATTTCCAGCTTGCTCACAGTGGCCCATCTTTTAATCCATATTTTGGCTAACAATGCAAATAAACCATTAGAAACTTTCATAATGCCCAGAGTTGAACATTAAAAGCAGAGTTCCTACTTAGTGAGCCCAGATCAATAAATTCAGCCTGATCCGACTCTGTGTTCCTTCCACCATTATCCCACACCCTTAATATCCATCCCCATGCCTGTCCTACAGATTTCTGTTTATATAAATTAGAGAACTCAAACAGTTCTTTTCAAGTGTAGTGCATCTCCTCATGGGTCACACTCTCAACCTCACCTCTAGCAGCCTGCCGGGACTTTAGTTATAGGTTTAGAAGCAGAGATGATGGGGGTGGCTCCTGAGGATGATCAACATTATCTTGCTTGTCAACTACCTCAGGGGAGGCCATCACTGTTGCCTCAGGCAGCACAGAGTTTATGTTCTCAGCCAAAGGTAGAAAGGCTGACAACAGCATGGGTTGGGGAGTGGATGTCACCACTACTGGGGATGGGGAAGCTCTTCATTCTGGCCAAAAAATATTCACCAGAGTTTACAAAGTCAGCATCCCCAGGTTTACCGGGGTCCTCTCACATGTCCCCATTCCAAGTTTCAGGGTCCCCTTCTTTTCCAATCAATGCCCTCAATTTAACAGTAGACACCTGGCGAGGTCGTGCATGCATCTTTCATTGCAGGTCAGCCACTCATATGATAAGAGCTTATGTCTGTTTTTCCGCAATTTCAGCTGTTTCTCTACAGGAGATAAGAATCTCACTCAGGGCAATCTTAGCAAATTTGAGGCTCAGTATCTGCTTCTGAAGCCAGGAGATAGAATCTCTCAGTTCATAATTTTCTTTCATCACTTTGTGCACTGAACTTAGGAGCAAACAACCAGCTTCATTATGTTCCTTGGATCTCCATATATGGTCAAAGGTATTATGTATAGAGTCACTAAACTTCTTGCCTCTTATGAGCAGTAAATCAGGTGTTTCAAATGCATTTATTTTGCGTAACTCTCTAAACAGTTTCTGCAAAGGGCTATCAGTGTTCTCCATACTATTAGAAGTAGAGTCCTTAGTATTTTTGGGTCTAATCATATTAGGCATCTAACTGCAGAAACCCAAAAAACACTGCTCAACAAAATAAAAGAGGATACAAACAAATGGAAGAACATCCCATGGTCATGGATAGGAAGAATCAATGTCGTGAAAATGGCCATACTGCCCAAGGTAATTTATAGATTCAATGCCATCCCCTTCAAGCTACCAATGACTTTCTTCACAGAATTGGAAAAAACTACTTTAAAGTTCATGTGGAACCAAAAATGAGTGCACATTGCCAAGACAATCCTAAGCAAAAAGAACAAGGCTGGAGGCATCATACCACCTGACTTCAAACTATACTACAAGGTTACAGTAACCAAAACAGCATGGTACTGGTACCAAAACAGAGATATAGACCAATGGAACAGAACAGAGCCCTCAGAAATAACACCACACATCTACAGCCATCTGATCTTTGACAAACCTGAGAAAAACAAGAAATGGGGAAAGGATTCCCTATTTAATAAATGGTGCTGGGAAAACTGGCTAGCCATATGTGGAAAGCTGAAACTGGATCCCTTCCTTACACCTTATACAAAAATTAATTCAACATGGATTAAAAACTTACATGTTAGACCTAAAACCATAAAAACTCTAGAAGAAACCTTAGGCAATACCATTCAGGACATAGGGATGAGCAAGGACTTCATGTCTAAAACACCAAAAGCAATGGCAACAAAAGCCAAAATAGACAAATGAGA
Source organism: Symphalangus syndactylus (assembly GCF_028878055.3). Lineage (NCBI taxonomy): Eukaryota > Metazoa > Chordata > Mammalia > Primates > Hylobatidae > Symphalangus > Symphalangus syndactylus. The sequence continues at coordinate 83,359,779 of NC_072438.2, read as the reverse complement.
TCTAATTAAACTAAAGAGCTTCTGCACAGCAAAAGAAACTACCATCAGAGTGAACAGGCAACCTACAGAATGGGAGAAAATTTTTGCTATCTACCCATCTGACAAAGGGCTAATATCCAGAATCCACAAAGAACTTAAACAAATTTACAAGAAAAAAATCAAACAACCCCATCAAAAAGTGGACAAAGTATATGAACAGACACTTCAAAAGAAGACATTTATGCAGCCAGCAGACACATGAAAAAATGCTCATCATCACTGGCCATCAGAGAAATGCAAATCAAAATCACACCAGTGGATACCACTCACACCAGTTAGAATGGTGTTCATTAAAAAGTCAGGAAATAACAGGTGTTGGAGAGGATGTGGAGAAATAGGAATGCTCTTACACTGTTGGTGGGAGTGTAAACTAGTTCAACCACTGTGGAAGACAGTGTGGCGATTCCTCAAGGATCTAGAACTAGAAATACCACATGACCCAGTGATCCCATTACTGGGTATATACCCAAAGGATTATAAATCAAACTACTATAAAGACACACGCACACGTATGTTTGTTGCAGCACTATTCACAATAGCAAAGACTTGGAACCAACCCAAATGTCCATCAGTAATAGACTGGATTAAGAAAATGTGACACATATACACCATGGAATACTATGCAGCCATAAAAAAGGATGAGTTCATATCCTTTGTAGGGACATGGATGAAGCTGGAAACCATCATTCTCAGCAAACTATCGCAAGGACAGAAAACCAAACACCGTATGTTCTCATTCATAGGTGAGAATTGAACAATGAGAACACTTGGACACAAGGCAGGGAATATCACATACCAGGGACTGTCATGGGGTCGGGGGATAGGGGAGGGATAGCATTAGGAGAAATACCTAATGTAAATGATGAGTTAATGGGTGCAGCAAACCAACACGGCACAGGTATACATATGTGACAAACCTGCACGTTGTGCATATGTACCCTAGAACTTAATGTATAAGAAATGAGATAATTCTACAGCAGTGAATAGAAGATTGTTGATGGGAGCATGGACCAGGGTGGTATTTTTGAAAGGAATAAGAAATTATCCAATCAGAAATATATTTTGAAAGTAGCACAAACAAAGGCTTCTCAAAGAGTAGATATGAGGTATAAGACAAATGAGGAGTCAAGCACAAATATTTGGTGTTTGGCCATAGTTACTGCATAATTGAAGTTGCATTTCAACTGAAATGTGGAAGAATCCAGGTATAGGAAGTTTAAAAGTGATCAAGAACTCAATTTGAGGCATGCTAAATGTGATATTTTTTGTTGAAGGTCTCAGCAGATATATAGAGAAGTCATTTGTATATGCAGCCTGAAGTTCACAAGAGACATTTTATTGGCCTTATGAACTTAGGGAACATCGACACAAAGTTGGCACTTAGAGCAATGAAACTGGATGAACTGAACACTAAAATAAGAATAGGTGAGAAGAGAAGAATTTAGTTTAGAAGCCTGTAATGCCTCAAAGTTAAAAAGCCAGGGAGACCACAAAAATATTGAGAACGTGCAACCAGGAAATAGACGGAAAACAAAAGCATATTAGTGTCCTGGAATGAAGTAAAAATATAGCACATGAGGCCGGGTGCAGTGGCTCACACCTGTAATCCCAATACTTTGGGAGGCCGAGGCGGGTGGATCACCTGAGGTCAAGAGTTTGAGACCAGCCTGACCAACATGATGAAACCTCATCTCTACTAAAAATACAAAAAAAAAAAGAAAAAAATTAGCTGGGTGTGGTGGCAGATGTCTGTAATCCCAGCTACTTGGGAGGCTGAGACAGGAGAAATCACTTGAACCCAGGAGGTGGAGGTTGCAGTGAGCCAAGATCGTGCCACTGTACTCTGCACTCCAGCCTGGGCAACAGAGCGAGACTCTGTCTCAAAAAAAAAAAAAAAAAAAAAAATACAGTACATATATGCAAGGAGAGTTATATAGGAATAATCATTGTTGATTATTTGAGAGACAAAAAAGAATGTAAAGATCTGGCTGGAGGGTAAATATTTAAGGAAATATCAAGGATTATTAAAGTAATAGTATAAATGTGTTAGCTCTGAAGAACTACCTATAATTTGTTGGTAATTGAGAAAATCACATTGTGTCAAAATATGATATAATGTACAACGTAAGGTTGTATTTTGCTAAAAGTTATAAATAATGGGAGGCATATAAACTCCATATATGCGGTATTCACATTTATTAATATAAACACATATAAAGTTAGAGAAGAATATAACCAAGGTATGAGTCATTTGAAGGAAGGTAGAGAAGAAAACTATGCTGCAATGACTTAGTTCCCTTTATGCATCTTTCATAGTTTTAATTAAGTAGGATTCTATTTCTTCATATATATATATATACACACACACACATACACATATGTATATATATCTTTATAACTATATATGTGTGTGTATATATATATATATATATATAGTTATTATCTTTTAAAAGGTTATGGGTTTTATTTGAGCCAGTTATGTGAAAAAGTCAGAATGTTTTACCACTCTTTCAGTATATTAAGAGTCAACAGAAAAATAAGGTAAAATCTCATTTCTATGCAGTCTTGAAGCTTTGCTTGATTCTCATTCTGCACTGCATAAGAATTTGACTTTCCTTGTGGTCATTCTTGCTAAATTCTGTCCTTCATTTAGCTATAATTACTAGGCCATTTCATCAGGTTTTCTAGGTATTTCCAGTTAATATTTTCTCAAATGACTACATGGCTTACTGAAGTCTTTCTTAAATTTTTTTTGGATTTGTATCCCTGACCATCTCTCATGTCTCCCACCTAAGCCCTGTCATTTCTATACCTTTATTCAGCCATAGTTCTGGTCTGTATCAGTATGTTCTCATGTGTATTCTCAGCTAAAATCCAATTCAATGTAACTGAATGGAAGAAAGAATTAACTGCATCCCCGCTATGTATCAAGTGATGTGCTAAGTTGAATCAAACAGGGGCCATTGTCCTCAAGAAGTTTTTAGCTCAGTGAGCAAGAAAGAGTGAGATCCACAGAATAGTTGATATTCCAATAGAGGCATTAAGGGAAACTCACTTTCTTTTGAGGGAAAATTTTCCCAGAACAAAAGACAATCTCAAGCTATAGTCTTGTTTCTTTTTTTTTTTTTTCAAAATAAAAAAGCTAAAAGTTATTCAAAAATTATTTGTTTGGGGATTTCTCATCACATTTTTTCTCTTAATTATCCACCTTGTGAACTAAAATATTATTTGACAGAAACTAATCTAATGTCACTAAACATCTTCTGGTTATTGAATAACATAATTTTATAAAGAGGGAGAAATTTAAAAACACAATGAAGCTAATTCAATACACAAAAAAACCAAACTGCAAAACTCTGACCTATTGAGTCCTTACTCTGGGAATTCAAGGAATGGGGAGAAGCTGTGGGTTGAGGCAAACTAAGGAAAACAGTTAACAGTGTCTTTTTAAACTTTCCCTGTGCTAGAGAGTGGGATTACTCAACCCAGGGTTGAGCCCATATAACTCTCCACATTGAAATAAAAATCCTGCAAAGTCTGCTGCTGTGCACAAATTCTTTTCATAGTTAAGTTCATTAAAAATGGAAATTTTATTCAGACTTTTTTTTGTTGTGTCTGTTTGTTTGTTTGTTTGTTTGTTTGAGACAGAGTCTTGCTCTGCCACCAAGGCTGGAATGCAATGACATGAACTCGGCTCACTGCAACCTCAGCCACCCAGGTTAAAGCAATTCTCCTGCCTCAGTCTCCCGAGTAGCTGGGATTACAGGCGCCCACCACCACACCCGGCTATTTTTGTATATTCAGTAGAGACAGGGTTTCACCATGTTGGTCAGGCTGGTCTCAAACTCCTGACCTCAGGTGATCTGCCTGCCCCAGTCTCCAAAAGTGCTGGGATCACAGGCGTCAGCCATCATGCCCGGCCCAGAGCTTTTTCAATCCTAAAGTCCAAGGTATTCATTTACGAGTCTGAACTCATTCTGTATCTTCTCTTGTGTGTATCAGAGTAAGAAGTTGGCACTTTCTTACTCTTCTCTCAGTAACCCAAGATTGAAATTTTATGGTTAATATTGATTTTTCTTTCATCATTTCTCCACACTATAAGCTTTCAAAGTTTTTGTGACTCTTTCTTCTCAGAAGTCTACCAAATCCACCCCTTCTCTCCATCACAGTTACCACTGGGTTCATTCATACATCATACTTTCTTACTTAGATTGTCGTAGTTATCCTGTAAGTGGTGTCATTATCTCTGTTCCTGTTCATCTCTCCATCCAGTCCATTCACACTGCTTGTCAATGTGTTATTTCTGAAATTGGAGTTTGATCCTTTTCTGCATAAAATATTTGAGAGCTTCCCCACAGTCTCAGAAGGAAGACATCTTGATCTGATGCCTGTCTAGGTTTCTCACAGAATCATTTGGCTCTTCATGCACTCTGAATTTCAGCAAACTAAACTGTATAATCTGGCTTTAAAAGTGCCAACCCATCCACATCTAATCCCCTTCAAACTAGATAGTTTCTATTTATCTGCCCGGAGTTTAGTGGTTTTCCATCCTCTGTGAAGTTGCTTCTGAACTTCTCATCGTAATAAGCTGCCACTCCATTCTGATGCCAAAGAATGCCTTGTCATTCAATAGTTCCGTATTATACTATCTTTCCTTTTAAAGGTTTCATCTTTCCAACTTTACTCTCATTGAGGGGAGCAGCCAAATTTCATTCATTTTCATAACTCCAGTAACCATGCACATCTGATTTTTAATAAATATTTAAAAATGAAATATAATTGAAATTGTTATTATTAATTTCAATACGGCATATCAAATAAGTAAACAAAAATTTAAAAATCACAAAAATGCGTAAAAATATTAAAATAACACCAGGAGAAAACTTGGCTCAGTGGAATTCTAAAGTGGTCAGTCAAGAGGTCAATATCAAAAATGTGGTTTTTTTGTAAATCTCAATTTAAACAGACAACCTACTATTAAAAGCAAAAATAATAACATTATAAACTGGGTTTTATAAGGTCACATATAATAGGTATGACAAAAATAGAAAAAATGGAAGGGATAGGTAACTTGTAATTATATTGTCATAAAAGCAGAGTATTTGTCAATAAGGAGGCTTGAAGGGTAAATTAAAATTAGTAGAAAATGCCACGAAGGAAATAAGCAAAGAAATAGCCTAGCAAATATAAAGTATCAGATGAGAAGTGGTACAATATTTACTCCAAATATACTTCAATATATTATTTTATTAATGGATATTATTAGCATTTGAATAAACACTAAAATTAATGAAGTGATGCATAACTGAGAAAGTCATAGAGAAATTAAAACAGAATAATGAACGTATTTGAATAAACCAAGATAAAGCAGAAAGAAACATTAGAAAACAAAAACAGAGGGGACAAAATTAAAATAAAAACAATATTGTAGACATCTACCAAGCCTTATAAATCATCATATTATACACAGTTGTATGGAGACTTCAGTAAAAATGGTGGAAAAACAACCTCCAAATTATTTCTTCCATTAAAGCAATGAAAATACTGCCAAAAATTGTAATAAGTAACTTTTTCCAAACTTGGGAAATTGACCAAAATCTTGCAGCATTCCAGGGATGTATAGAAGAAAAATGTATATAAGAAAGAAAAATGTCTGAATCTTCACATCTTCAACAACGAGCTCTGAGGTATGTTAATTTGCTCTATTCCCATCCCTCCACCTCCACTGCAGCCTTGAAAACCAAGATCCCCAAAGCAAGGTCAAAATCAGCAGCCTGGTAGCCACCAGAGGAAGCAGAATTGAACTGGAGTTCCTTCAAGCTACATGCCCCTAAAATTCTAATTATGTGAACTCTGTGATGGTTCCTTGGAAGATCCCACTCTCAAGTTTGTTGTTATTTGATCTGACTCAGAATTTACCTAATGCAAATAGCTTTTACCAAAGAGGTTTTTCAAAAACAATCAGAGGAAATTCTTGAATAGCAAAGCTACCTGAAATGGTGAATAACAAAACAAACAATAGAATAACTAAAAAGGTTAAAAGGAAAAGCTAGGGAATTAGAGGTTTATAAGGAACTTTCAAAAGCTCTGACATATTTCAGAAAATCTAGAAGTCACATGCATTTGTAGATTTTGCAAATATCTGGAGAAGTAATTAAAGTTTAGAAAGACATACAAAGAACATAGATCTAACTTCTAGTTAAACTTGGAGTCTTTGCAAGCAGAAATGTATAGCAAAGGTGGAGTTGTAAACTTCCCAGCTGAGTGTTGAAGGTATACCTCAACATATACAACACTGCCCCACAGTAAATATTAGTAAATATATTGGTTCCAGACATTTAAAAATCTCTTACAAATCATCAGCTCACTGATAATTAAGGCAAGCTGAGACCTCCACAAGCAAACACAACCAGAAATAAAGATTTTACAAAACTATTGCAGAAAATTCATTAAACAAACAACAACAATAACAACAAATGGCAGCAACAACAAACACCATAGAGAGGGGAGAACCTGATTTCCAGCTTTGCCACATTATAATATTTATAATAGAAGTATAAAGACAATATCTCATGAAATAGAAAAAATCAATAACAGAATAAACATTATAAGACACAACTAACATATCTGAAAAAGAAAAGTATAGTAATGGAAATTGAAAACTTACTAGAAGGGCACAACAGATTTAAAAGAAGGCAGAAGAAAGAAACAGCAACATTGACAAGATATCAATTGAGATTATTCAGTCTAATAAACAGAAAGGAAAAAGAATGACAAAAAAATAAACAGCATATAAGACACCACCAAGCCTAAGAACATATGGATAATGGGAGTCACAGAAACAGAGGAGAGAGAAAAGGAGACAGAAAGAACACTTGAAGATATAAAGCTGCAAAACTTTCTCTATTTGATAAAAACCATAAATCTACATTCCAGTAGCTCAAGGAACTTCAAGTAGCATCAACCAAAAGGGATTCATATTGATACACATTGCTATCAAACACCTGGAAGACAAAACAAAGCCAGAATCCTTAAAGTAGCAAGAGAAAAGAATCTTGTTACCTGCAAGACATTGTCAATAAGATCAACAGCTGATTCTAATAAAAAACCACAGCAGCTAGGAGGGAGCTGGATTATACATTCAACATGCTGAAAGCAAAATACCATCAACTAAAGTTCAATATCTAGCAAACTAGCTGTTAAAAATGATGGAGAAATTACAATGTTCCTAGATAAACAAAAACTGAGAAATTTTTTGCTAGTAGATCTGCCCTCCAAGAAATACTAAAGACAGTTCTATAGGCTGAAAAGTTGTATTCCAACGCCTTATAAGCAAAAGTTAACTGGAAGTAAATCAAAAGCCTAAATGTAATAGATAAAATAATAAAACTCTTAAAATGAAACACAAATGTAAATCTTTAAAACATTAGAATAAGCAATGCTTTGTAACTATGATGTCAAAAGCACGGGCAAATAAAAATATAGATAAATTATATACATAAAAACTGTTGTGCTTCAAAATGTGCTACCAAAAAGTGAAAGTATGACTCACAAAGTGGGAGACAATATGTACAAATTATTATATCTGATAAGGATCTGGTATCTAGAATTTATAAATAGCACAACTCAACAATAAGGCAAATAGCCTAATTAAAAAGGAATGCAGAATTTGAGTACACACTTCTCAAAAGAAGAGATGTAAACAATAAATAAAGATAAACAACACCATTAGGCATTACAGAAATGTAAATGAAAACCACAATGGGTTGCCACTTCACAGTCATTAGGAGATCTAAAATTTTTAAAAGACATAAGTACTATAGCAGCATGATTTATAGTCCTTTGGGTATATACCCAGTAATGGGATGGCTGGGTCAAATGGTATTTGTAGTTCTAGATCCCCGAGGAATCGCCACACTGACTTCCACAATGGTTGAACTAGTTTACAGTCCCACCAACAGTGTAAAAGTGTTCCTATTTCTCCACATCCTCTCCAGCACCTGTTGTTGCCTGACTTTTTAATGATGGCCATTCTAACTGGTGTGAGATGGTAAAGACACATGCACACATATGTTTATTGCGGCACTATTCACAATAGCAAAGACTTGGAACCAACCCAAATGTCCAACAACGATAGACTGGATTAAGAAAATGTGGCACATATACACCATGGAATACTATGCAGCCATAAAAAAATGATGAGTTCATGTCCTTTGTAGGCACATGGATGAAACTGGAAAACATCATTCTCAGTAAACTATCGCAAGGACAAAAAACCAAACACCGCATGTTCTCACTCATAGGTGGGAATTGAACAATGAGAACTCATGGACACAGGAAGGGGAACATCACACTCCGGGGACTGTTGTGGGGTGGGGGGAGGGGGGAGGGACAGCATTAGGAGATATACCTAATGCTAAATGACGAGTTAATGGGTGTAGCAAAACAACATGGCACATGGATACATATGAAACAAACCCGCACATTGTGCACATGTACCCTAAAACCTAAATAATAAAAAAAAAGACATAAGTATTGGCAAGGGTAAGGAAAAACTAAAACATTATACATTGCAGATAGATTGTAAAGAGTGGTGTAGCCATTTTGATAAGCATTTGTCAATTGCTCAATATATTACACATATATTTTCCCTGAAATTCACTCATAAAGTATGTGAAATTCCAATTAATATAACAATGGACTTTTTAAAGAAATTAACAAGCTAATTCTAAAAGACACATGAAAATGGAAATGACCTATAATTGTCAAATAGTTTGAAAAAAAAATCAACAGATTAACAGTACTTGATTTCAGGTCTCACAAGAAAATTACATTAGTATAAAATATAGACATGCAGATTAAAGGGACAGATTAGAGTCCAAAAATGTATCCCCACACATGTAACTATAACTTGAATTTTAACATAGTTTTCTAATGTAATTTAAAATTTAATTTAATGTGACAATATAATTTAACAGAAACAAAGAGATTATTCTATCCCCAGAATTCTAATGGTAGTATGCCAGCTAAGAAAACTATTCAGTTGCAAATCCATCCAAACTTTCCATGCCAAAAAAAAAAAAAAAAAAAGAAAGAAAGAAAAGGAAGACCAAGACAGACTGCAGAAAAAAAAGTCCATAGAGTGTAGTCATGAAAATTATTCCTAGGCCTTGAGCCCTAATCAGTGAACTTCTAATATTTCTCTGGCTGAATTTCAGAATTGCTATGTAGTCTTTTGTGTCTGCCATTTTGCTGTTTTTGAAAAGGAATAGCTGTATTCATTTTTCTATGCTTGTCCCAGCATTGCATTTTGTATTGTGGGGGGCAAATAACATTTCTTTGTAGCTTCACAGAACTACAGATGAAGAGAAACTATACACAAGGACATGTGCTTAAATATCTAGAATTTATAAATAGCACAACTCAACAAAAAGGCAATTAGTCCAATTAAAAATGGACACAGCAACACCTGGGCTTGAAATAGATGACGAGATTCTGGACTTTGAGATAACACTATAATGGGATGATACTTTTGGGGTACATGGGTGAAGAGAAGTGTATTTTGTGAGAGAAACATGAATCACTGAGGTGTCAGAGGGCAGGCTCTAGTAGGCAGCTATTGGAATTACCTCTAATGTGTACTGTCTCCTGTCATTTACACCCTTGTGTAATGTCGTCTTTTTGAGTTTGGGTGGGACATAGTGACGCCTTGTAATAAGATAAAAGTGATGGATGTCACTTTGAAATATAGGTTATAAAATGATATTGGCTTCTGTCATGCTTACTCCCTCTTATCATCTATCACTCTTTGTTGCCCTCTATCTTGGAGCCCTCACTCAGGGCAGAAAGCTGCCATGCATGAGAAGCCCTAAGGAGAGGCTCACATGGCAAGAAAACTGATGACTCCAGCCCACAGCCAATATGAACCTGTGGCCTGTCCAGAGACATAGGGGTGTCTTGGAAGGAGATTTTCCACAAAATTTTGTCTTGAAATGATTGCAACCCCAGCTAACACCTTGATCACAGCTGTGAGAGTTCCTGAAACAGAGGCACTCAGCTAAGCCATGACTGAATTCCTGACTCACAGAAACTGTGAGATAAGGGATGTTTGTTGTTTTAAGCCACTGAGTATTGGAGAAATAATAAATTCACTAGTGAGGCGTTAGGATGTATCTCAAAATAGTATGCTGAATTAAGTAAGCTGAACTCAAAAAAGCACATCGACTTTGGTTCCATTTGTATACATTTATAGGCCAAACAAAACTAAGCTGTAGTTAGAGAAATCAAATAGGCAGTTGTCGGGGCAGGAGTGTACCAATTAACTGCAATATATTCTTTACTTCATTTGGGACAGTTTATAAAGTTTTCAAATGTCTCCACATTATATACTTATTAACGCAAAATGTACCTCTATAAAATCAAGATGAAGAAATTTACATTCAAAAAAGGATTATGATATTTTTATAGCTTACTGATAGAGAAATGTGCAAATTATTTTCCATTCTATATGTTTTTGGGAACCACTGACAGAATTTTTCTCGAAGATGATTGAACACTTTTTACTCTCCTGTCCTTACAAAATAATTAATATCCCAAACAAACTTCAGAACCTGATTGTCACTCTTTTTCCTACCCATCCCCCAAAATACTTATTTTGCATTTACAATATTACTGTCTCCTCAAAAATGTCTATGTCTTAATCTACAGAACTTGTCAATATGTTATTTTGCATGGAGAATAGGCTTTGCTGATGTGAATAATTTAAGGAGAGTTAATCTGGATTATCCAGATATGCCCAATAAGATCCCAAGAGTTGTTATAAGAGAAAAGGGGAGGCAGGAGAGTGAGAAGAAACCTGTGAAGGCATAAGCAGGTGTCAGTGAGAGAGAGAGAGAGGGAGAGAGAGGGAGAGTTGAAGATGCTGTACTACTTGCCATAAAGCTTGAAGAATGAGTTACAAGGCAAGGAATTCAGGCTTCCAAAAGCTGAAAAGAAACAGAATCTCCCTTAAGAGTCTCCAAAAGAAACTCAGCCCTGTCCACACCTTGATTTTAGAAATTGTGACGTCCAGAACCGTCAGATGATAACATTATGTTGTTTTAACTGTGTCAGATATCCTGCTAAAACATTAACATAGTTTTAGTACCACTTTGAAGTATTATTATACTCATATTTTTAAGTTAAGAAACTGAATCTTATTGTTGTCAGTAAATTTGTCCAAGATTACAAAGCTGCTAAGTAATAGAATGTGGATTTGAATCCTGCTAACGTCAGAGCCTGGGCTCTTATAATTTAGCCAAATAACATTATTGTGTATGCACAGACATAATTACTGAAAAGTCTAAATGTACAAAACTGCAAATACATTTTTGCATCTTCTGCATTGGTTATATATTAAATGACCAAAATTAAGATTCAACATTATGTATATGTCCCTTCTTAAGTAAACATCAATAATTAAGAGCTGGTGAATTATTGTGTGATATTTATAAGTGTCTTATATTTATCTTCTGATATTCATATTCACAATATTTCTGATATAATTTTATATTGATATTACCTGCATACATAATCATAGGATAAATAAAGGGATTCTTATCTCTGTTTCATATTTTAGCAGCTATATAGTGAACAGTTACTAAGAACCAACTAACTGCAAATACTATTTAGGACTATACCATATAAAAATACGTGGAAATCCAAAGACAAATGGAATATCATTCAGAACAAGATCAGATCAGAAGTCTGAAAAGGTAAGTAGAGCTCAGTGCCTTGAATGGCATGCTTTGTAGTTTAAAGTTTTTATTTAAAAAAGATATATCCATGCAATTATTTTAATCTAAAAAGAGAGATGAAAAGAGAGCGAAATAGCAGAAGCAAAACTGAACTTTAGAAAGGTAAAACAAATTGTAATTTGACTTACAAGGGGCAAGTGTGGAGAAAACCTCACGGTTCAGAGGAGACTCTGAAGAAAAGTGAATCCCATTCAGGAGCACATTAAAGAGACAATAAATAGGCATTTTATTTAAGAAATTAGAAACATTGATTTTAGAACATAAGGAAGTAGTTGAGTCAAGGAAGTATCAAGAATGGCAATTTGTTTACCATCTGAGAGACTGAGGAGGTGATATCTTTTATAGGTTAAAAGTAATATAGGAGACACTAAAATGTAGGTGAGAGATTAAAAATAGAAAATGATATAAATATAATGATAGTTGGGGAAAACTGAGTTTTGAGCTACCTGTAAATTCAGTGGATGTGTGCAGTTGACAGATAAATGAGACATCAGAAAATAAAAGACATGAACTATAAAACCAAAAGGATTCATACATTGTAGTTAAAGTTAAAAAAAAAACAGGTGGGAACACCAAGAACACATTTAAAAACTCGGAATCATAAACATTTATGAAAAGAGAAGATAAACATGCACACACACACCTATGAAAAGGAAAGAACGGGAGAAACAAAGAAGCACCTTCTGGAGAATTCTGAGGGATTACTATTTCTCTATATAGCTAGATCCAGGGTATTAATCACTTTTGGACATATTACTGGTCTTTGAGGTGTACTCCAAAATAACATGGGTTTGGTGCACTGAAGAGGTGATGAAAAAGCTAACATAAATAAACACCTACATTTTACAGCTCAGAAGCTAGGGCTCACAAATTTTGGAGCCTGGGCAGAAATACCTGGGTGGCAGGGTGACAACTATTATGGACTGAATATTTGTGTCCCCTTAAGGGGGGCTGGGCATGGTGGCTCATGCCTGTAGTCCCAGCTATTCAGAAGGCAGAGGCAGGAGGATAATTTGAGCCCTAGAGGTGGAGGCTGAAGTGAGTGTAACCGCACCACTGCACTCCAGCCTGGGCAAAAAAGTGAAACCTTGTCTAAAACAAACAAACAAACAAAAAATCATATTAAGTGGAAATACTGATATTAGGTAGAAATGGAGCCCTAAAGAATGGGATAAGCACGCTTATGAAAGGGACCCCAGTCTGGGCGCAGTGGCTCACACCTGTAATCTCAGCACTTTGGGAGGCCTAGGTGGGTGGATCACCTGAGGTCAGGAATTCGAGACCAGCCTGACCAATATGATGAAACCCCATCTCCACTAAAAATACAAAAATTAGCCGTGCGTGGTGGTGTGTACCTGTAGTCCCAGCTACTAGGTAGGCTGAGACAGGAGAATTGAGATGGAGTTGCAGGAGCCAAGATTGCGCTGTTGCACTACAGCCTGGGCGACAGAGCAAGACTCTGTCTCAAAAAAAAAAAAAAAAAAAAAAAAAAAAAGACAGACTGCCATGGGAGAGTATACAAGTGTAAGTTGGCAGTCTACAATTCAGAAAAGGACCTACGACAGAACCCAATGGACCATGCAATACCCTGATGTTGGACTTTCAACCTCCAGAACTATGAGAAATATTTTTTGTTGTTGATAAACCACCCAGTCTATGGTACTTTGTTATAAGAGCCCAAATTGACCAAGAGAGGAACCCAGAGCCAAAGCTGAAGAAGCTGGAAGTCCCAGCAGGGGCAGCAGTGAATGGGAAAAGCAAATAGCCAGTGGAGGCAATGTACCAGATTGGAAAAGCAGGTGGTTTTCCATGACAAGCCACGGTGAAGATGAGGATGCTTGGAATGTTTACACTACTAGCTCGCTACCAACATTGGAGAAAGAGTTGAGTGAAGGTAGTCCAGATACAGGAACATGTCCTTTACCAGCTGTCTTAGGCCATTCTTGCATTGCTATAAAGAAATACCTGAGATGGGGTAATTTATAGCAAAAGATATTTAATTGGCTCCCAGTTCCACAGGCTGTACAGGAAGCATAGAGGAATCTGCTTCTGTGGATGCGGAATCTGCTTCTGCCGATGCGGAATCTGCTTCTGTGGATGCGGAATCTGCTTCTGCGGATGCCTCAAGAGGCTTAGAGTTGTCGCGTAAGGTGAGGCAGGAGCAGACACCTCACATAGTAAAAGCAGGAGCAAGAGAAAGAGAGTAGGGGGGAGATGCCCCACACTTTTAAATGACCAGATCTCAGGAGAACTCACTATCAGTAAGACAGCACTAAGCCATGAGGGATCTGCCCTGTGATCCAAACACCACCTACCCGCACCACTTCCATCACTGAGGATTACAATTCAACATGATATTTAGACGGAGACAAATATCCAAACTATATCAGTAGCTGAGGCAGATGTACATCAGCAATATAAGATAAATAAGGCCCACAGGAATACTACATATGAAAATTAAGGCTGTCTTCACAATAAAACAGATTAGAAACACATGAAAAGGAAGGCCATGATAAGGGAGAATGAAGTTGAGAACTCATAAGCTAGGGTTCACAAATTTTGGAGCATGGGCAGGAATATCTGGATGGGAGGATGGCAATTATTATGATAAGGGGAAACGAGGTTGAGAAACCACTGATTTTGATCACCAAAAATGCAGATGTACAATAAAACTAAAGAGAATTATACTGTACAGAAAATTATCAGAGAAATAATGGATGCAATTAACAAGATGCTCAAACAATAGGAAACCATCAAGAATGAGCCGAAATTTGAAAAAAATTCTATCTGGGAATAATAAACATTAAGGGGATCAAAATTTTAGTGAATGGATTAAACAGCAAATTTGACACAATAAAGAAAATTAGAGTAAACAAACATTATGGTCATAATTGTTAGGATCAAAGGACAAATGCAGGTTTTCTTTTCTACCTACTGAAAAGGTTTCTTACTTTGGGCAGCCACTACAACATTATATTTCAGATTTTAAGAGACACATTCTTTATTCAAGGAGGACAATTGGCAAGAGTGGGAATACAGGAAGAGATGCAAAGCATTGATAACGGTCTGTTTAATTCTTTATGCAAATTATGTATTTACAGGCACTCAATATTGAAGAAAGAAGGAGGAAGGGGATGGAAAGAAAGAGGGATGAATGTAGGGAGGCAGTAAAAGAGGAGAAAATAAATTCATACAGGGAGCAATGATAGTACTATGATCAAATTAAAATGAGAGGAAAAAGGGGGTAATGACAGTGTCATACATTGTCAGTGGGTTGTCTTAGAAAATGAGTAGATATAAAACCATTGGATTTTATTAACAAAAGTAAGCCCACAGACTTCTTTTATTCAAATGACTGTTATATACATTTTTTTTTAGTTGAGTGGCACCATAGTGAAATAAGACTATATAAGTGGGAGCTTTGGAGTGTGATATCTTTGTAACACTGAACAATGTAAATGTTCTGTAAGTTTTGGTTTTCTCGTTTGAAAAGTAGAAATAATAAGAACTAATAGTCAAAGTAGTAATAGGGATAAAATGAAATGCCAATAAATCACTCATCATTATGTCCAGTAACAAAAACAAGTGTTTTACAATGAAATATTACACAACATAATGCTTGAGTCTCATATGTTTTTATACAAGTGTTGAGAAAGAAAATGCAAATATATGGCTAACACCTGTAATCTCAGCACTTTGGGAGGCTGAGGTGGGTGGATCAATTGAGGTCAGGAGTTCAAGACCAGCCTGTCCAACATGGTAAAACCCCATCTCTACTAAAAATACAAAAATTAGCCAGGCGTGATGGCACATGCCTGTAATCCCAGCTATGCAGGAGCCTGAGGCACAAGAATTGCTTGAACCCGGGAGGCAGAGGTTGCAGTGAGCCGAGATCCCGTCATTCCACTCCAGCCTGGGCAACAAGAGTGAAACTCTGTCTCAAAAATAAAAGAAAAAAGAAAATGCAAATACAAAGCAAAGACAAGTTTATGTGTATTCCTGAATTTTGTTTGTCTCTCTCTCTCCTCAATGCATGTTAACAATGACACAAGATAACAGATGGAAGGCAATCCAGTTTGGGTAGGTTAGCAGTTATACATAGAGCTCAGATGGATTGTTATGCCAGTACAGCAAACTGTCTAAATAACCCGAGACAACCAACAGAAGAAAGATTCACACGGGTTGGCTGGCCACACTGTGCTTGTGAAGAATCAGGCACTAAGTTTGAAAGAGAATTAGGGCCTAAATTGTTGGCATTCTTGCAGATGAATTAGAACAAACTAGCCTTGAGATGAAAGTTCTGTTCATCCTTGATCAAAGAAGAAGTAGGTAAAGAACTGCCAAATAAATATCTTACAGCCTTAAGTTGTCATGGAGATTGATCTTAAGTTTCTCCGAGATTTTCAAAGTAAGCTAGTTTTATATCTGAAATTTTTCAGAATGCCTGGATGCTTTTATGAAGATTATTTGAGAAAATAATTAAAATTACTAAAATGAATAGAACTTTTGCCAGACAGATCAGGAGAAACAAAGAACAGAAATTATTACTATTAGGAATGGGAGAAAGAGAAGATCATTAAATTTCTATAAGTAGTAAAAAGGCAATAAGAGAATAATATGAATAGCTTTATGCTAATAAATTCAACAAATCAGATGAATCAAATTCCTTGAAAGATCCAAATTAGTAAATTTTAATCAAGAAGGAAAAGATAACCTGAATAGCCCTGTATGTATTAAGAAATCAATTTATAGTTTAAACTTTCCCCCACAAAAATCTCAATAGACACAAAACACCTTTGCCAAACCCAACTCCATTTGTTACAAAAACTACAAAGTAGAAACAAAACGGAACATAATTAACCTGAAAAAGAGCATCTATGAAAAAACTACACTGAACCTACATGATTAAATATGGGAGACTGAACTTCCCACCTCCCCCCCGCCCCACCAATATCTGAAACACAACAAAGATATCTGCTTTCACCTCTTGTATTTCATATTTTGATGGAAGTTTTAGCCAAGAAACTAAAACAAAAGATGAATTAACAGTGTCTTTATCAGACAAGAAGAAACAGAACTACCCGAATTCACAAATACTAGTGCCTATGTAAAAATTGTATTCAATCTACAAAAATACTACAAGAACTTATAAATGACCTTAGCCAGATGATGGAATACATGATCAAGATGAAAAATGATTTTATCTCTGTATCCTAGTAACAAATAAAATTAGAAAGATAGACATACTACATAAATAATCTCTGGTTTTCCTCTTTACTAGCCTTAAAACAAGACTCAGGAAACTGTCACCATGTGGTATGGACTCTTGTTATTGTGCAAAGTCAAACTAATGAATAATTTTGGATGGAGACCCAAAAAATACAGTGGACACCACAAAACCATAATAAAAAAAATGTAAGCCTTTCCTTGTTCCTTCATGAACTGGATAGCCAATAGGAGCCCATGTCCTCATGCTGATATCTCATCCCTGGACAGGAGAATGTGAGGAAATTTAGCCTAGCTCTGCAGCTCCTGTTTCCTTTTTCTACACGTATTATGCTCAGATACCTCCTCCTTGCACTGGATCTGAGGCTGGCTTCGTTTACTGGCCAGGAAGGATATTCAAAACTCTCTTTCACAAATTATGTCTCTGCACACACACAAGATTTCATCCACCTGGCTAGGAATAAAATACAATTTGCATTATATAAAATAAGTTTAATAATATATGTGAGAATACTTTAACAATTTTTATATTAATACATGAGGTAGATACTATGCCATTTAATAGAGGGAAAACTGAGACTATGGAAAGATCAATAATCTGATCGAGGTAGGATAACAAATTAATAGCAGAGAGAGATTCACATTGAGGATTCTACAACGCATGCATCTATATATTAATTTTATAGAATAATCACTGAAGATAAGTTGAATAATGTCCCAGATTAACTATTGCAACACTGCAAATTGGTTTTATCTTTTATTTTTTCTAATGAAGAAACCTAATAGTGGAGACATTAAGAAAATTGAGTTACTTTATTGTTTTAAGTGGAGAATAAATTATTGTAACAAATAGACAATAAAATACAATTGAAGCTGAATTCTTTCTCTCATTAGAGAGCAGTGGTAAGCAATCTATTGTTACCAAGGCAGATCTGCCATCCTCAATTCATGGCTTCCATGTTTGGATGTAAGACTTTCTTTCCTGATTTTGCTCTGTTCCAGCCAAGAGGGAGAAAAAGAAACACAGACAAAGTGGAAGGAATTCAGAATTTGCCACAGTTTTTTTCTTAATGTCCTGTACCAAAGTTGCACATCTTACTTACACCAACATCCCAGTGGGTAAAATTTGGTCATGGTTATACACAGCTACATAGAAGGTTGCATGGGGCTTCTTTACAGACAAGTGTGTAGAAGATGTTATTACTAAAATGTTCAACGGTTGGCAATGAGACTTTGGGTACAACTAGCAGTCTCTCATCAGGGTCATTAGCCTGTAACAGGTGGCTCATATTTGAACCCATGTTCATTTGGCCTCAAAATAAGACACAGACTAACAAGTTTAGTCCATTTTATGTGAATAATATATCAATTAATGCATGCTTCCATATAACAATGTGAATTTTAAAATTATATATCATGCTAAGAATTCAGGCATTCTTGGCAAGTATGTAGGAAGGGCCTGTTATTGTTATTCCTTATGTAACCTTCTTAGCTTAATATACCCTTCATTATAACCTTCTTAGAATAGGGCAGTGTCTGTTTATTCCATATAGTGAGCTCCATCCACAGAAGAGTGCATAACTTCAACTGAAGTCATTCATGTCTTTATACACCACCTCCACCTTCACAAATACAGAAAGTATTCATCACTTAACTAAACATGGTTACGGATACAAACTTACCTGCTGTATTAGATCTTGAACCTAACTGTATAAATCTAATTGTCTATGTATTTCCTTGTCAATAAGAGACAGCAAAGAGTCCTTATTATGCTATTATTTTTCCTGACACCATTTTTCCATTCTTTGTAAATCAGCATCTCACTTACTTTCATATGTTAATTTTATGTTTTGATTTTATCAATAAATTGTATCCTACTGTCACTTTCTTCTACATTATTGTTCACAAAATATTTAAATATATCTGTTTAGTCTAAATTAGGAACAAAAAAGGACAAGAAAAAAATATTTTGGAAATCCTTTACACTGCTTCTAGATACTTCTTTTTCCCCCTTGGTTATCTAATCTCCCAAACAGCATAACATCACAGCCTGGTTCATGTTGATTCTTTTTTCATGTCTGCTTCAAAATCTTCCCTGAGAGCAAAATGATTTTCCATTACCAGCTGCAAATTTACTAGAGACAAAATGTATTTATATTTTCCTCTAGTTTTATTATAATTTTTTCCCTTCTTTAACTTTTGTATATGGCCACAATTTTCAGATTTTTAATAATGCCTCCTTACTTTCAAGTCAGATTTTCTATTGGCTTTGGACAAAGGTTTGGTAATGGAAACTGTTATAACACTAAGAAAGGAGTTTATACTTCTTAGCAAAGAATAATGCCACAGGTGATCAAATAAGGCCTGCTGAAGTGGTTTCCTATAGAATAATATGAAATTAAATACAGCAAGTCAAATATTTAAAATGCCTGTAGAAGCAAAGAAAAACTCACAAATAAATGTGTTATTCCAATGAATCTAATATGAGTAAGGCTAGATTTATTTCTATAACCAATTTAAAACTACAATTAAAATTTTGTTCACTAATATTTTTCACAATATTAATTATGGCTAAATATAGGCCCATAGTTCAAAAGTAAATGATGCATCATTCATTAGCATACATAAAGTGAATATTGTTATTGCAAAGAAAAAAATAGTAAATTATTTGCAATCATCAAAGATGAATGCAATTATAAGAGTATTGACATTTTTAATTTCCTCAATTTCTGTGTGAAATAAAATCACAGAGAAAAAAAACACTCATTTAAAATTTACATGTAAGTACAAAAAAAATGTACCACTAGCCCTACAAAAGACATTAGAAAATGGAAATATGTGTATGACCTAAAAGTGTACTCCTTTAAGGATTAATTATAATCATAACAAAAGAGAAAATAACAAAGAGCAGGTGTAAGCAGTATTGAAATTTTCCCAAAACCAGGCACTATGTAAGAGTCAAAATTATTGAGGAATAAGTTCTAACTAATCTTGTGGGGTTTTTTTTATTATATAAAACTATGTTTTACTGAAACCACTTTAATAGGTTTTATTACTGAGTAAAGAATGATTATTAAATGATTTGGTATTTTCATATTTTTTTTTCTTTCTCAACATTAGAGTTTCTAGCATACAAATTAAACACTCACAATAGTCTGAGTCCAGAGAGAAATTCAGGTGAAAATGGAAAACACGATAATAATGGAGAAGGGAAGATTGGTGGCAGTCCCTTGTCTTGACTGAAAAGTGAGAGAAAACATTAAGTTTTTGACATCCGTAATTTTTGGATAATTTCTGCTGTGTCAAAGGCATCCTTAATTAACATGTACAGATATCATATTTCTACTATCCAGTAAATCAGTTTCCTCTTTGGCTTTATAATCATTTATTTTCTGGAAAGAAAAATATATGTTCTGGTCAAAAAATCTATTTTCAATTTAAGTGTTAGACTAACATGAGATATAATAGGGACATAGGGACACAAAAAGAAAAAAAAAGCAAACACACCTGTATTAATTTGTTTTCACACTTTTATACGGTACTGCCAGAGACTGGGTGATTTATAAAGGAAAGATGTTTAATTGACTCACAGTTCCACATGTCTGGGGAGGCCTCGGGAAACTTACAATCATGGTGGAAGGCACCTCTTCACAGGGTGGCAGGAGAGAGAATGAGTGCAAGCAGGGGAAATGCCAGACACTTAGAAAACCATCAGATCTCCTGAGACCCACTCATTATCATGAGGCGAGTGTGGGAGAAAACAGCCCCATGATTCAATTACCTCCACCTGGTTCCGCCCTTGACACGTGGGGATTATGGAGATTACAATTCACGGTGAGATTTGCATGGGGACACAGAGCCAAACCATATCACACTTTTCCACAGAGATGAGTAAGGCAAAAGGGATTTTCCTGTGTGGTGTAGTGTGGCTTGGTGGATTGTGATGTGGAGAAAAGCAAATTCCAATGTATGTAATGAAAAGACGTATACTTAAGGAAAAATTAGTCTACAATGGAGGCAGGGCAGCACGACGGTGACTGGGAGCCTAATTTTGGTGGCAGAATTTCTGCATTTACATGAGCGCACTTAGACTCATTTATGCTGTGATCTGGAATGAGTTGCTTAGACTCTCTGATTTGTCTCCTGCACTGTAAAATGAGAAGATAGCAATACTCCCTAATTCTTAGGTATACTTGGCCAAATTCTACTGCTCATGATGTAAATGTTTCTTCTTGTTTTGATAAAAACTCTGCATGGAGAAGACATTCTAAATCTTTCTACCACTTAAGACATTACTCAGTATATCAGAAAAGCTAATGAGGACTAGATTTTTATTTCGTGTGGCCTACACAAAGCAATAATATATCAATATTTGTGGATATAAAGTATTTGATTTCACCAAATGTCTCTCCACCCGTGGGAGAAGTTTAATACTTTGTGTAGTCTGAGACTTTGAAATATGACATCCATTTCACAGATGTAAAATGTATTTGAATGAAAGTTCTTTGCTGCTCTAAGCTGCATTAACTTTGTTTCTGCCTAATTAACATGAACAAATCCTGATAAAGCCTTTTTGCTGGTCCATGTGTCACAATTAGAAATTAATCTGCTGCATTATTATGTAACACGAGGCAGGATACAGCAGTGGAAAGAACATGAACTTGAGATTGTGATAGGCTTCTTTTCACATCCCAGTTCCACCAAATATTAATAAGGTACAATTAGATAAGAAGTCTCTTAACCTCTCTGAAATGGGTTCTACAGAGAGCTGTGGATGTGGAAAGAATGGATCAAACAGAATAAAATAATGAAGGACATCAATTAACATTTATAAAAGTCACGTATTTCCATTTTAATATATTAGATTTTTCTGCTTTCAAAGCATCAAAAGTAATAAAAATATGCCTGACAGGATTTTAAATAACTGCATCTCGTAGTCACCTGAGCACACTAGTGATTGCTCTTATATTCTAAACTTATTTCAACGAGAAATTCCTGGATGATAAAGCCAAACATTCCTTCTCTCAAGGAAAGCTCTGTCACCACATGGGGACATACGTGGTTTGTAGTTTCTACCCTCTTCCCTCCCTACATTTTTTAAGGAACAATTTGTGTCTTTCGTTGGGGCTTGCTATGAGGTGGAGTCTCATCGCCATGTGTTATGATTATCCTGCAACATTAATACAATGTCTGATATTGAGTACTAACTATTAATTCTCATTTATATTCTATAAGACAAGAAAACATTTACTGTAGGAATGTGGGACTCATACAAACTCTTCATGAGTAGTAGTGGCTACTACACATTTTAAATTACATTACCAACATTAAAATGCCCTGTATTATTTACTGAATGCCTACTCTGTACCTGATACATTCCTCTGCCCTTTATATACAAAAATCCCATAGGTAGATATTATTTTCTTCATTTTATAGATGAGTAAAAACATTTTATTTTAAAATTTTGTACAAAAAAGTAAATCCATTTCTTCATTCCATAATTCATTTAATACATTTTAGTTATATGCCATGTGCAAAAAACTGGACAACTTTTTGAGCAAAATTGTGTTTTTAGAAATGTATAGCCTATGATTTTTAAAGATTACAATATAGTTAAATGAATAAAAATATACACAAAAATAAGAAGAGGGAAACATTCAAACGGTTTATGAGTATGTTCAAAACTTGTAGAACAGATGATAACTTGGAAACATCTAGAAAAGTTAGAATCTTATGTTCTAGAAAACAAGAAATCCTCTTACCATGATCTGGCAAAGTAACTCTTTCTACAACTTGAAATTTTTAGTTAACACTATCTTTCCGATATTGGTCATGTTGAGACATGAAAATTAGACTCTTGGATATGATCTTTGCTATACCAAGACTATTATGTAACATTCTATTACACAGGCATGCCACTTTTTTAAAATTCCATCTCCTTTTCTTTGATTGTTTCAATTTTTTGGCTATAAAACAATGCTTGAAATTTTTTATGCATTCATTCTTGTGCACGTGATTTTTTTCTTACAAGTACATTATAGAACATGAGAATCTATAACTTTATTAAATAATGCAAAATTCCACATTTAAAACCTAGCAAAGTAATCTTACTTCATTTTTTAGAGCTTGCAAATATTCACAATGTATCCTATAATTCAGTGGTAAATATGAAAAAGAACGTCAAGGACTTCAGAGAGGTTGTAGTTTCACACACATCTCCCCAACCACCATGGCCACCACCCATTTAATAAATGTGACTTATTTTCTTCAGTTTTTAACTAAGTCTTTCACTTTACTGTTCCCCTGTAGTACCTTTCCCTTCGTCAGAATACCAATCCATTTCTTCAGCTGTTACAGATTTAAGCTATACACTGTATAAAGGTATACAAAGGTAGATGTTAAACTGTGAAATTAATGCGCTCAAAAATGAAAGATCTCAGCAAAGTTAGAGTCCAAGCGGGGCGGGTGTAGCTTCTTTCAATAACTTTCAATGCAGACTTAGATTAGCTGATTCTGCACAGCCTCTCTAACCTAATTTTGTCTCAATTCACATTTCTCTAATCAGAGTCCAGCCTCTGGGCTTTTTAACTTTCTATTTCATATGCCTGCATTGCCTTCACGGCAAATATGTGCTTGGCTCCTTCCCTTCAAATCTCTGTGTAAAGATCATGTATTAGCGGATTCTTCTCTGAACATCATATTAAAAATAGCATCTCTGGTTCCAGAAGCACATATCCCTCTCCCTTGCTTAATATTTTCCACATGTTATCATTTTTTGTTATACTATATGGTGCTTTTTATTTGTTTCTTATCTGTTTCCTATTGGAATATAAGTTTCCTAAAGATATCCTGTATTTTCTTTACTGCTATAGAAAGTATAAACTAAAAATGAAATCCCAAGCCCCCCAGCCAACTGAATGGATCCTTTCTTGATCAACAGGATCCCAGAGTAACCTAAAAAACTAAATTCCAGGCCACAAAGGAAAAGGAAATCAGACACATCTCTTTATATCCCCTTTTTTTGGGAGTTCAGGCACAACTGACCCATATTAACATGAAAACAGAGATCATAAGACTGACAAGAGAGACTCTTTATGGCAATATGATACCAAATTCCAACCTGACTCTGGTATGACATCACATGATAGAAGACACTGAAGGAAATACAGATATTTTATCCCAAAATATATTTCTTTGATATATTTTTAAATGACCTTGCAAAGCCATCCTTTATGGGGGAAATTTGCATCTGTGGAGAATCTTCATTAATACAGCAGGCCTTTCTTGGATCTAGGAGAGACTAACTAGGAGTCTGACACCTTTTAAAATCTAAAAAGACACATTTACCATCTATTCTCTCTGAAGCCTGCTACCTGGAGGCTTCATCTACATAAGAAGAACCTTGGCTTCCACAACCCACCTTATCTTACCTCAAGCAATTTTTTTCTACTGACTTCAAGTCTTTACATAAATCTTAACTCATTCAACCATCAATGAGAAAATCTTAGAATCCACCAATGACCTGTAAGCTTCTGTCCCCCAGTCCTAGAGCTTGGAGATGTCATGCCTTTTTTCTTCATCTCTGTAATATATAAAACCAAACTGTAACCCAACCACCTCAGGCACACATTCTCGGGACTTCTTGAGACTATTCCTGGGGCACATAGTCACTCATATTGGCTGAACGTAAACCTCTTTAAATATTTTACAGAGTTTGAGTTTTTAGTCTACAAAAGAATGGTATCTGTCACAGAATATGAAATAATAAATATTTGTTAAATGAATACATGTCTCTAGCTTTCAGGACTGAGCCATCACATAATATTTTTCAGGTTGAGGGACATAAAGCTAATTACACAATTAGTACACTGCCCAGCACATAGTAGCCACTCAATATATGCACCTGTAGGCCAGGTGCGGTGGCTCACGCCTGTAATCCCAGCACTTTGGGAGGCCGAGGTGGGTGGATCACCCAAGGTTGGGAGTTCGAGATCAGCCTAACCAATATGGAGAAACCCCGTCTCCACAAAAAATACAATAAATTAGCTGGGCATGGTGGTGCATGCCTGTAATTCCAGCTACTCGGGAGGCTAAGGCAGGAGAATAGCTTGAACTCACGAGGCAGAGGTTGCAGTAAGCTGAGATCATGCCATTGCACTCCAGCCTGAGCAACAAGAGCAAAACTCTGTCTCAAAAAAAAAATATATATATATATATATATACACATATATATGCATCTGTAAAATGCAGAATAAAATAGGTAGATCATAGAGGTTTCATGAAGATTAAATGAGTTGACATATAAAATAAAATGTATATAATATATAAAAACACTTATCTTAGGCTGTAGTAGATGCTGAATAAATGGTAGTTATTGTTAAAATCTTGAAAGACTAAAACTAATTTAATTTACATGTTCAGTAAATGTTTATTAAGTTGAATGACTGATTAAAGAGAGACAAGGGAAGTGATGGTAAAAATAAAATTAGGCCAACTATTGAACTTTGAAGTAGCAGTAGGAGTGCAGTAATGAGACATATTTCTGAAATGGCACAAAAGGTGATTTACAAACTATTATTTCATTTTATTTCTGAATTTTAAAAACATTCCTACAATGCATACATATATTACTCATGATATAAAAATGAATAGCATGAATAGAAATCTTTATATTGTAGCATGCCATCACTAACATAGTTCTCACATTTATATTCAGCAATAATGAATAATTTTATATTTAAGTCCAGAAACTCAGCAATAATGCCTCTCAATTTCTGGTTTTGTACTTCAGTAAAGTCCAATAACTCAACAATAATGAATATTCAATTTTTTTACTTCTAAAAGCAGTACACCCCAAACTTGCTATTTGATATGTTAGTTTATTTTGTATTTGGTTTTAGAGAAATAAAGTAATTGCTTCACCTCCATTTTTAGGCTAAACTACTGAAGTGAAAATATTTTCTAATTTGTTAATGAGCTTTAAGGCTGCTATTCCAATATGGATAAATCAGCTCTACAAATATTGACCTATATCTTCAATCAGCTTCCTTGAATATACAGAGTACTAGACCTAAAAGATAAAAATAATATCATAGAATAGGCTTTCACTAGCTCTAAAGTATCATTCTTCAATGTTTCTGATAATATATATTTGAACTCTAATTCTTCCATGTCCTCACCACACTCTTCATTGACATGACACTTAACCACAGATTTTACACTGGACACAGTATTAATGTGCACCTAGAGAAAATCCTAGAATCTTAGTGGGCTACCACCAGAAAGCCATTCTTCAGTTCTTCTAACTTGCACAAAGTCCAGTGTCTGTGTGCTAGACATGGCTGGGGGGGTGTTGGGGTAGGGGTGCTGGGGTTGTACAGTAATGGATTCTGTTCCAACTACCTCCATGTTGGCAGCTTTGCTAACCTCTGGGATCTCCAGACCCTTAGGTGGAAACTAAATTTCACAAGCCAAAGAAAGAAATGAGAGAGGACAAGATCCCCTACAGATGGGTCATTTGAGAGAAACTGATACAACTAGAAGTAGGACTGGGAAATGCCCGCTGTGAAGGTACCTCTATAGAAAGGAAGAAGAATCTTTGTGGAGAGCTAGCTGTCTCTTCACAACTATGCCACAACTCTGAGATATCTTTGCTTTGGCGTGAACTCAGTGTCATTTTATTTTTGTATATATCAAATTAGGACAGTGCCTGGCAGAGTCGAGGTAGGTGGATCACAAGGTCAGGAGTTTGAGACCAGCATGGTCAACATAGTGAAACCGTCTCTACTAAAAATACAAAAATTAGCCAGGTGTGGTGGCACATGCCTGTAGTCCCAGCTACTAGGGAGGCTGAGGCAGGAGAATCGCTTGAACCTGGGAGGCAGAGGTTGCAGTGAACCTAGACCACACCATTGCAATCCAGCCTGGGCAACAGAGTGAGACTGTCTCAAAAAAAAAAAAAATTGTTTAATGAATGAGCAAGTCTTTTAATCTTTTAATATAAAACAGCATTATTTTTATAGTTATCTGAAACTACATGCATGTGTTTCCATAGGAAGATACATGTGTATATAAGAAGACTAAGCTATTGTGACCCAAGATTGGATCTAAGACCACATAACAAACAGAAAAGATAAAAGTTAATCATGAGACATAAATAAACAAACAACTAAACAAAGTAAACAAATCAAGCAAGAAGAGAGAGAGAAACCAAGTACAAAAGCAAAATCAGATGAAAATCCAAGATAGAATTTAAAAAATAATGGATGTAAGATGCCACCACCAAGTGTCCAATGAATAGCAGTAATTTACAGTTACATATATATATATGTTTACATGTATATATAAGTATACATGTCTATATATACTCATAAAACCACTGAAGAAAGAATAATTAACTCCTTCAGAAGTATATCAGATAAGTAATATTTACTTTTATTGGATAAAGCACCTATTAATACTTACTAGATTGTGGAAAGTAATCTCCCCCTTTTCTTTCTCTTTCTTTCTTACTCTGTTGGATCTATAAAAATCTCTGCCTAAAATTAACTAATGCCAATGGGAAAACCTGTTGCATGTGTTTGCCATTTTGCTTGTAACAGGGTGTGAATAAGCAGCTGAAAAATTAAACATTGTTGTTATTTTCAAATCCTCAAATGTCCTGTTATTATTAAGGTGCTGAGAACTGGTAATTAAGCAATTACAGTAAATGTTGGAATTTTTCTACATTAAACACACATAAACTGACTTTTCAAGATGGTAATAATGGAGACAACTTGAAACAAACAAAGAGACTTCAAGTGTTTAATGAGAAAGGAATTTAAAAATACATGTAGTTGGTGGAATGTGAGGTTCTTACAACATTTTAATCTAAGAATATATTCTTGGCTAGTTCCACATTTCACTTGACTATGAAATGGATGCTGTTAATTTGCCATAATGTATATCCACTCAAACTTGCCCTTAGCATGTCTGCCTATGAGATCCATCTCACATGTCCTGTTGGCTTTCATAAGGTGGGCTTCTTACAAGATTATATATTAGTGTTCTATCATTGACAAGATTGATGTCCAGTACTCAAGTTATAGAAGACACATAATTTTGTAAAATGAAAATATCCAAAACATTCAATGGTGTTAATGAAGGATTACGCCCTCCTTCACATGAATGGCATTAAATACCAATACATTATAGTAACAATTTGAAATGGTGACTTGTTGTTAAAGGAGGTTTGAACCCTTAGGAATCGATTTTTTACATATATTCATATCCCAGGGTTCACCATGGCCTTTCTCTTCTATTTTCCCTAACTCTGGTTTTAGTAGTTGCTGCCTTATTAGTTAGCGATAGGGGATTGTTTTCGGGGTGCCAGTAAATTTGCATTCAAGGGCGAAGAGCTTGTTTTTGAGGGAAGAGCCACCTGTACATGAAGCGTGCATGCCATCTTCTCCACCTTTCTGTATTCTCACTGGAGTTCAAGCATCAAGGGAACAGTCTGGAGTGTTGTAAAGTTGAAATGATGATTGTTCTTTCCCCACTAATTGTCACAGGGCAATTGCCTTTACAAAATATTAATCTCCTAGGGCTGTGAAGCCACACCATGTCTGCAAAAGCTGACTGCTTTCTTTGTAAGTTGTATGACCTTAGGCAAGTTACTTAACCTTACTCGGTTTCAGTTATTTTATCTGTAAAGTAAAAATAATGGTACTACATCCCTCAAAGTGTTTCAATGAGACAGATATGAATTAATGCATATGAAGGAATTAGAATACTGCCTTGCATATGATAATTACTCAGCAAATGTTAGACTAGAAGTGACTGTTAATAATTTATAACTGAAATAATAACTGAAATTTATAATTTCAGTTCTTCCATGTTCCACAGCCATTAATCAAGTAGAAACCAAAAGTCAAGGAAACAGAAAAATAAGTCAATAGAACTTGGCTACATCTTATAGACAAAACACAATAAAAATTGCTTGCAATATCCCTTTGATGACAACAAAAAATACATCAATTATTAAGAATATAAAATTGACAAATAGGCAAGAAGAGAAGACAATATGAACTTCTATTGCAAATAAATATATGTAAAAATTACAGAAAAAGCACAAGCTCACTGGCCTTTTCCCACTCTTTGAACTGCTGAAGTTATTGTCTTAGAATTGATGTTTGCCAATAGTAGTACTTGTT
This sequence comes from Symphalangus syndactylus, assembly GCF_028878055.3. Lineage (NCBI taxonomy): Eukaryota > Metazoa > Chordata > Mammalia > Primates > Hylobatidae > Symphalangus > Symphalangus syndactylus. Next base: position 83,330,528 of record NC_072438.2, on the reverse strand, counting down.
TCAAAGCTCTATCTAGAGTTATAAATTAGCAATGTAAGTAAAAACAATAAGCAATAGTAATAATTATATATATGAATAACAAATATACAGTATATAATACAGTATATATCGTATACATTTTATATATAATATGTGTATGCAAATAACATATACAATTTTATATATCACAAGTAAACATAATTGCCATTATTATTATTCATTTGTGTGTGTAATACATATATAAATATACCATAAATGTCCCCATCACAGGGCTCATTGCACTATATTTGGTTTCGACTATTTCAAGCTCTTTCATGAGCTGATTATATGCTCATAACACCAATGCTATCAAGAGACTTGTTTATGCTTCTGTCTAAACCTTTCTAGTTTTCAAAAATCTAATCTTCTTAAACTTTCCTAGTCAATATACTATAAGGGATGACATCACAAACAATGGAGACAAGGATGCACTTTCAATTCTGATTTTTTTATTACTGCATGTATAAATTTTGAAATTCTGTTTCATTCCTTCCTTCCTCTCTATATTTAATGATTTTTAGATTATATACTATGTGCGAGTGCTTGGCTATTTGCTGTCTATACAGTGGCATAATGATGAACGAAAGGTATATTGTATGTGCATTTAAGCAATTTAGAATCTAGTGATGAATCCAGCTTCTGACACATAGATAATTAAAATATGAATTTGGTAAATTCTATAAAGTAACAATAGGAGTGTCTATGAGAAGAGATAAAGAGCAAGTAGAGCTCTAAAAGCTAAAAGGAGTAGTGGTTCATGTTGCTTCATCTGTGTTGAGGATTTGGAGTTAATCTAGATGCACTTGGAAGCCTCTGAAGGATTTTAAGTGCTAGAATGACATGACCAGGTATCTGTTTATAAAGGATCAATCTGGATGCTGGATAAGGAAGAGTTTATATGGTGCATAGGGGAAAGGAGGATACCGACTAAGAGCGTATTGCAGTGTGTCAGGTGAAAAACGATGGCAAATAAATTAGAGTGGAGAAGGTTGAAAAGAAAAGAACCAGACAGACTTGAGATACATTTCAGATGAGGAGCTGACAAGACTCACTAACACAGTGGGTTTAGGGAGAGGTGAGCATGAAGGAGGTGTCAAGAACGATTCTCAGGTGTGTTACTTGAACACCAGGTGGATGGAGGGATAATTACTGGAAAGAAGAGGCTGTGGGGAAACCAGATATGAGTTACTGGGAGGGTGACTTAGAGTCCAAAACTTAGAGTCCAGTTTTGTTCAGGTTAATTTTGAGATTGCAGCAAAGCCTCCAAGTATGTATACTGTCTATCTAAACTACAGGAATCAGAAGCCTCATAAAAGAGTTTGAGATTAGAAATATAAATCTTTCAATCAGCACCAGACAGAGCACATCTAAAGAGTTGGTTTCCTCATTTGAAAATGAGAGTGGCAGTGCATGTGGTAGTAAATATTAATATGTGTAAAATTCCAGAGACATGACAGTGAGCAGGTACTCACGGAACATAGATGTGTGGGCTCCTAGGAAAACTAATGATATTCTTGCAATTCGACTTTTAAACACACACACACACATCTGTTCAGCACATATTTAGTAGGGGTAGAAAGAAAAAAGATTTCTCTTGATAAAGTCATATGCTGTACGTATATTCAAAATGAGAAATGTATTACATATATAATTGTATTATGTAAGGATATGTTAACTTTCTGGAAATATCTTTCCTTTAGCAGCTTTCTCATCACTTGTAACTGGATGAACTAGTCACTCATGCTCGCTGAGTGGAAAGGTAACTTCTAGCAATATCAGTCAAATCCTGTAGCTGCACATGACAGAATTTCTGTTTCACAGGAACAAAAACACAGTTCCAGTCCCAAATGGCTTTCAGTTACAGAATTTGGAAAGTAATTATCTGACACAGCAGAAGCCAAACAGCGCTCTATTTTTATTTTCCATTTCAAACTCTGAATGTGAGTCAGATTCTCACAAGAAATGTGACAGAAATAGGAGGAAAAGAAATGGATTTACTTATTCATTTACACTAGCTGAAGTAAGTTAATACTCTGAAAAATTCACTAAGATATTTTTCCACCTTTCCACAGCTCTTATTCCATTTTTGCTTTATTACACAGTGTTCCACAACAGACTACTTTTTAGAAGAATGTTACCAAATTTAAAATGTATTTCTTTTTACCACATATGATGATAGGTAAGCAGCAATATGTTAGGTTTCTGAGTTTCAATTGATTGATATATGGCTAATTTTACATGTCAACTTGACTAGTCTAAGGAGGGCCCACAGAGCTGATAAAACATTATTTCTAGATGTGTCTATGAGAATGTTTCTTTGAATCAGTAGAGTAAAAAAGATCCTCCCTCCCCAGTGTGGACAGGCCCTATCCCATCTTTTGAGGGTCCAGATAGACCAATGAAAGCAAAGGAAGGGTGAACTTGTTCTCTCTCTTCTAGAGCTGGGGCATTCATCTTCTCCTGCCCTCAGACATCGGAGTTCCTGGATGTTGAGCCTTCAGGCTTCATGACTTACACCAGTAGCTTTCCTGGCTCTCAAGTCTTTGGCCTTGGATTAGGAGTTACATTATTGGCTGGCTTAGTTGCCAGGCCTTCAGACTAGGTTCAGATGACACCACCTGCTTTCTTGGTTCTCCAGTCTGCAGACAGTACATGGTAGGATTGCTCAGTCTCCATAATCATGTGAGCAAATTCCCACAGTAAATCTCCTCTTACCTACCTATCCATCTTTCTATCTATCTATCTGTTGATCCATATATACCTTGGTTCAATTTCCCTGGAGAATCCTAACTCAATTAGAAATAAAGGTAATTTTATGTTACAGGGCTTTTAGAAGTATTGTCATTGCACCAAAGCAATCTGACCCATTAATGAATGATAACAACTTTATTTGTTAAACAACTGCAAAAAGCATGAAAAAAGTATCATAATATAGAGTTACAAATAACATACAAAAAAACCGTACAATAGTGCAGACCAACATTTTTTATACTCCTCCATAAAGATAAACCAGCTATGGTAGAACTTTACTTCTACTTTAAAAGAAGGACAAGTTATTTAGACAACTAGGCATAGAGGCATTTGTGATTATGTTAGATAGCAAGCATGAGTCTTCCAAATGTATTACCATTGTTGTCATAGCCTTTATAGCTTGGCATTTGGGACAGTGAAATAATTTGATGACAGTAGAGTCTGACCCTGGGTAATCAATGAATGATAATACCTGTTCTTCTAGAGCTAATACTCCTCCTCCTCCATCTACTATGACAGAAAACCCTATGATTCTATAAATCTTCACCTACCCTACTACCAATATTTTGCTGTTTTCTTCTAAAGACAAAGTGCATAACTTGGATAAAGGAGTCTAAGTTCAGATAGTGATTCATGGCTGTTATTTTTTTGGTAAAAATATTTCACTTATTACCCACCTTAAGCCTAGAGCTAAACTAATGTAGTCACCACTAATTAACATTTTTCTAATTTCAAAATAAGTAGTATAACCATTAAAGCAGTTGTATGGAACAATCTGTAATCTATTAAGAGGCGTTTTAAGCCTTTTTTATCAATATTCCTGGAACTGCATCAGAAGCAAATATTTGTTGCCCCAGAGCTAAGGTTATCATAAGGTTCATTATTAAATGTACATTGTATTTTATTATGGGAAATCAGATATAGTCCAGGGATGCCAGGGGTCAAACGTATCATGGCTTACTCACACAAATTTTAGAATACAATCTTTCTAGTTGCCTTTTACACTGTAAAATTCATTGTGGATTTTGTTGCTATTAGAAACAAGAAAATGAAGAGTTTAATGAATGAAACTTAGAAAGATAAGAAAACAGATATAATATGTGTACAGCTTAGCCTTTGGAAAGATAGAGAACAAAACAAATAAAAACCAGGGTCCTCGTACTGTACTCCTGAAAGTTAAGAGAGGGCCTGAGAATAAGGGATTGTGGAAGCAGGGTAGATAACCTGACTCCAGCTTCAATATATTCTGGGAGGGGATTAATCTCTATAGCTATACAATTTGAAGAGAAGGATTAGATAAACTTCTGTACATGTGTGAAGGAATCACCTGTATAAAAATGATAAGTTTGGTAATATAATTTTCCATATCTTAAGTTCCAAGATGCTACAAATAAAAAAGTGGCTCAAGTTGAAATACCCTCTTGAAAAATATTTGATTATTTATGAATTAAATAATTAATATCCTCTCGAAAATTTCAAGTTAAATTATCAAGATTCAACCATAATCTAGTGAATTCTGTTTTATTTGAAATAGTGCTACAAAAGCATTGCATCATGAAATATAACTAACTATGTGGTGACTAATTTCATGTATCATCCTGACTGGGCTAAGGGATGTCCAGAGAGGTGGTAAAATGTTATTTCTGAATGTGTCTGTGAGAGTATTTCCAGAAGATATTAGTATTTATATCAGTATTTGGGATTAGGATTTAATTCAACATGGGTGGGAGCCATGCAATCAATTGAGAGACCAAATAGAAGAAAAAGATGGAGAAAGGGTGAGTTCTTTATGTCATAGCTGGGACATCCATCAGTCTTGCTCTCCAAAATTGGCACTCCTGATTCTCAGGACTTCTTACTTGTATTGAATGACATTGCAAGCTGTCCTGGTTCCAATGTTGAGACAGAAGATAATGGGATTTCCTGGCCTCCACTAACAATGTAAACCAATTCCCATAAATCAGTCTCTTTTTTTCTCTCCCTCTCTCTCTTTCTTCTTCTCCCCTAATATTCTATAGGTTCTGTTTTTCTGTAGAACCCTAATATAAACTATAACTGACCTATAATATATTTAATAGCATATGTGAGTACCATTTATTTTTTAAAAGCCATGCATGAAGTATACAGGTATAAATCCCCTTCAGTGATATAATTTGATAAATAAGACCTTCACACTGTTAAATATAATAACTCAATGTGTAAAATACGTTCTAGACTTCTAGTTCAGATAAAATGATATACACTCATTTTTCCCTATTCCTTCCTGACTAGTACAATTATAAACCCTGGAAGTCACACAAGGGTCAAATGTAAGTGATTTCTGAAAGGTATGAAAAAGAAGGCAAGCTTGTTTGCAGCCTTGGATCTGGAGCAATAGGTCAGAACCAACAGAAAAAGGCTACCCAGGCCTAGTGCTTCCTGTCCCACAACCTGATAGCAAAAGGCAGCTCAGTTTCTTGCAGAGAAATGAGCTTACCCATTTCAAACAGAAGTGTCTCTGAAAACATCAGGCAAACATGACAACTTTGACAAGGGACATTGCTTGGGAGCCCCACCAAGAATAAACAGTCAGTAGAAGCATTCTGCTTCTTCATAAATTATGAGACTTCCTTTATCACTAAGAACTACTGAGGCAGGTTAGCTGGAAAGAGTTGACAACAGTTAACCTGGTCCAGGAGCATGTTTGACTTCATGGTGTCATGATTCCCCATCCCTGTCCAAGAACTGTCCAAGGACACCAGGAAAACCCTGTCCAAGTACAGCAGGAAAACTGAAGTTCAGCAGTAATGGAATTGCTCCACATGATGGCTCCACCAAGCAACATCCACAGAACGGCCTAAGGGAAACCCATTTTGTGCCATCATGCAGCACCAGTGGCTCCAGATAAACTTAGTAAGACTGAAATAACACCACATAGGCACTGAAAATATCCTGCCATTTAAATCACAGTCCACAAGAATTAGGCCAAGCCCCACATGCTAAACCTAAACTTGGTGAGTGACTTAAAATAGGCTTTAACAAGACTAATTTAAACAAGACTCTGAATCTTCTATCATAATAAGAAAAATGTCTGGGAACTAAAAAGAAAATCATCTACTATACCAAGAACCAAGAAAATTGTAACTTAAATGAAAAAAAAATAATCAATAGATGCCAACACCAAAATGGATCAATTACTGGAAATATCTGACAAGGGTTTAAAAGCAGCTTCTGTAAAAATGCTTCATTAATACATTAAGAACTTATTTTGAACTAAGTGAAATATACATAATCTCAGCAAAAAATAAAAGTTATTTTAAAAATAACTAAGTAGAAATTATAGAACAAGAAAACAAAATAACAGGAATGAAAACATTGCTGGATAGGTTGAGTAATAGAGTGGAAATGACAGAATAGAATCAGTTAACTTGAGAACAGAACAATAAAGTTCACCCAGTCTGCAAAACAGAGAGAAAAACTGTCTCAGGGACACAAGGGACAATAAAAAAGTTCCAATATTTCTATTACTAAAATTCTGGGATAAAATGGAAAAATGATTGATGCTAGAAGAATTTTAAAGATATAATGACCGAAAACTTTTTCCCAGATTTGGTGAAAATCAAAACCTACAGATCCAAGAAGCTGAGAGAATTCCAAACAGGTTAAATTCAAACAAATACACAACAAGATTTAACATAATTAATCTTTTGAAAACTAAAAATATAAAAGAACATGTTTTGAAAGCAGCCAGAGTAAAATGATGCATTACCTGAAAGGAAAGGCAATTCAAATGACAGTAGATTTCGCATGTAAAACCATGGAGACTTAAAAAACCTGGTGCAATATTTTGCAAGTTTTGAAAGAGTAGAACTGTCAGCTACAAATTCTGCATCTGGCAGAAATGCTCTTCAAGAATGAAGGAAAATAAAACTATTCTCAGATAAAGGCAAACTAAAAGGATCTGTTGATATCAGACATACCTTATTGGTTGGCTAAAGGGAGTTCTTCAAATAGAAAGGAAATGACACACAAAAGAATACTGAAACTGAAGCAACAAGGGGAAGAGCAGAAAAGTGAAAAAATGCAATAGGCTGTTCTTTACTTCATGAGTTTTATCTATCATATTTAAATATTGAAACAAAAATTAAAACACTGTATGATATCCAAGGCTGTAAGTGAAGAAAGTCACAGAACCAAAATGGAAGTGAAGCTTTCATACTTCCTTCAAAATAGTAAAGTGTTGATATGTGTAGATGGTTAAAAGTCACCTATGTATGTGGAATCCCCTAAAGCAACCACAGTGAGAAATATACAAAGAAGTACACTCAAAAACAGAATAAATTAATTAGGACAGAATCTTTAATAATGTTCACATAACACAAAGAATAGCATAAAAAAGAAACAAAGAAATGAGAAACAGAGAAAACAAATGTAAGACATATAATAAAATAGCACTCCTCATTAACATATCACTAATTATCTTAAATATAAATGATTTAAATAAAATAATTAGAGAAGGCACACTGAACACACAAATTACTGTCAAGTGTATGCTGCCTTTAAAAAAATTACTTCAAATTCAATGACACAGGTAGATTTTGAAAGTAAAATAATGGAAAATACTATACCATGTAAATATTATTTTTTATAAAAGTGGAATGATTGAATTAATATCAGACAAAATACAATTTGGAGCAAGGAAAAACATGTCTGCTCTAGTAACTCTTATCCAACAAAGTAACTTCTAGCCAGTGCAACTATAAGGCAGAAAAAGAAAATAAAATACTTAAAGATCATAAAGTCAGAATAAAATTATTTCTATTTTTAGATAATGTTATTTTCCGTATAGCAAATCCCAGTGAATCTACAAACAAACAAACAAAACAAAGAAATAACCTAAACCTCGTACAACTAAGTGAGTTCAACAAGTTGGTAGGACAGAATATCATCAAACACAATCAATACTAACAATGACTATTCAGAAACTGAAATTAAAACAATTGCATTTACAATCACTACAAAGAACTACTGACACATGTAATAAAACATATAAATAATGTTTTATGCAGTGAATGCTGAAAATTACAAAATACTAATGAAAGAAATCAGAAACAAACCAAATAAATTAAGATATTATATTTATTAACTGGGAGACACAAAAGAGTAAAATGTCAATTCTTCCTAAATCTATAGGTTGAATGCAATGCCTTTCAAAATCCCAGCTTGAATTTTTTTTTATAAACATAGGCAAGTCTATTGTAAAAATTCTTTGGAAAGACATAGGCCTTCAATTAATTAAAACACTCTTGATGAGGAAGAAAATCATAAGAATTACTCTTTGATATTAATGCTGGTGATACAGCTACAGTGAACAAGATGTGTGGTGTTGGAGGGAGAAACATAGATTAATGGGACAGAACTGATGACCCAAAATAGAACTCCACAAATATCTTCAGCTGACTTTTGACAAAGGTGCAAGTGGGTATGGTTATAAAATGCCAATGAAAGATCCTTGTGGTGTTGCAACTGTTCAGTATCATAACTATAATGTTGGGGATACACGGACCTAGGCAGTAGATAACATTGTTATACAATTTAATACCGACATATACACATAAAATGGGACAAGGAGACATGGGGGAATCTGAATAAGGTTGTTGGATTTTATCAAGGATAACATCCTGGTTGTAATATCAAACTCTTAAAATCTAGTTTTGTAACATATTACCAATGAGGGGTATTGGGAAAATTTGCAAAGGTTGTCTGCATATTATATTTTACAAATAAATGTGAATTTTCATTTATCTCAATAAAAATCTTCATTTAAAAATTATGCTCAATTGAAACAATGTAAATAATCTGTGATGAATTTCCAGAACTTCGGAAATACTCATACCTGATAAGCATTTTTATCTTTGAATTGGACTTGGGTAGTGGGGTGTGGGGGGTATGAATAAAATGAGGCTCTGCTTACTAGCAAAAATAAATGCTTTTATTCCCTCATACTTCATATAATGAAGCAAGTTTTAGAAAAAAATCTCAGAAAGTTACCATTTATCTCCATGCTTTTAACAGAATTAATTTTAAATTACATTAGATGTTGAAAATCAATTTCCACTCATTCTAAAACTACAAGATAAATCTTAGTGTTTTAAAGCTTAGTGTTTTTATTCCACTAATTATTTAATTCAAATATTGATTAAAATATATTATTGGATGTTTAGATAAATAGATTATAAAGCATACCTGATATAACATAACTTTGGAAATTAGGGAAATTGTGTGGAATATTTAATTATTATATGGCATATGTAAACACAGTTGTACTGATATTAACATAAATTAAGATACCTTTTTAAAGGCTAAACAATACATTATTATATATTAATACTACATTTTCTTTATCCATTTATCTGTTGATGGACATTTGGGTGTTTCCATATTTTAGGTATTACAAATAATGCCAAAATGGACATAGGCATGCAGGTATCTCTTCATGATGCTGATGTCACCATTAGCAACAATATGGATGAACGTAGAAGACACTACACTTAGCAAAATGAGCTAGTCACAGAAGAGCAAATACTACATTATTTCACTTATATGGGATACCTAAAATAATCAATCTCATAGAAGCATACAATAGAATTGTGGATGCTATGGGCTGGGGGAAGGGAGAAATGTGAAGTTTTTGTTCAATGGGTGTGAAGTGTTTTGTTCAATGGGTATAAAGTTTTCATTATATAAGTATGTTCTGGAGATCTACTGTACAACATAGTATCTATAGTTAACAATATGGCATTGTTCACCTTAAAACATGTTAATAGGAATGTTCCCATGTTAAATATTCTCAACACACATGCACACACACACACACACACACACACATAAGGAAAATTTTGAGGGTGATGAATGTGTTTAGTAACTTGTTTGCTGTTGATTGTGGTGATGTCATGGGTACAAGTATATGTCTAAAATTATTTAAATGTATACATTAGGAGTAATTTTTGTATATCTATTATACCTCAATAAATCCTTAAAAAGATAACTTTGCTGCTGCACTACTATTCCAGAGGATTATTTTTTTCCTGTTGTCTAATATCTAACACAATGAAGAACAATGAAGTTTAATATGTTAGCTAAAATTGGTGATTAGTTGACACTGAAAATGAGGTTCGTATCATGCATTATCTTTTATGTGCTTGATAGCCCCAATGCTTAGCACATGCAAACTTTTCAAACCAACTACCATTTTTCAAGAAGCATTATAACACAAACAGGTACATTCGTCTTGATGTGAGTTTCCCCAGTTTTTCTGTTCAAGATGGAAGATGGAGCACAAGCTTTATATTTTTTCTTCTTTCTGAAGTCCCATTAAATTATTAAAAGGATTTAAAAGATTTAAACATTCCACAAAGTAAAGTTTGTAGGGTTTGCTCTCAACACAATAGATAGTTCAATAAGTTCCCCAAAGACAAATTAGAAATAAAGTAATAAATGATTGATAAAGATAGAGAAGGACAAAAGAAACCATATCCTTAAAAACATTATTGAAAGGCTTCTGCTGTGCAACTCTTTGACCCATTTTGCATTTTTCCTGAGAAGCTTAGGAGTCAAACATTCCAAGCATAATGGCAGGTGGGGGCGAGATAGCTCTAAAAGATAAAGGTTAATGGAAAATATTTATAGAAAAAGTACTTAATGTCTCCAACCAGAGCATTTAGCAGGTAGTCATAAACCTCTGCCAACAACTGTGCCTATTCTTGGAAAAAAAGTATGTAATTTTTTTAATAACAATATTAATTAAGATGTCTCGGATAACTGAAGGAGTCAGCGATGAAGGGAACTCAAATTCTCCTCATTTATCTCAATGTCCTATAAACCCAAAGAGGGGTTTTCTGTATCCTCATCCAAAAACATGGAAAGTCATTGTAACCTATTAGTTAATGAGGACAAGAATAAATGTATCAGTATTTTATACATATTGAAAAGGCAATCAAAGGAAGAACTATAAAATTAAAGATAAAACACTATAAGGACAAGGGAAAAAGAGGTAGGATTTGTGTAAACCATTGGATTCTCACATACCACAGCAGAAAATCAAGATGAAATAGACTCCAGTTAAAACAAAAATACTAAACTATTATAGGTTGGTTTTTATCTGTAACGAAGGGCTCTGAGTAGAAAATGGTAGGAAAAAAAATGGAGAGTACTTCTTTACTATTTTATTTTTCCACGACAGGCATGTATTACATTCATAAGAATAGAAATTAACATAATCCCGGCACTTTGGGAGGCCGAGCTGGGCAGATTGCCTGAGCTCAGGAGTTCGCGACCAGCCTGGGCAACACGGTGAAGACCAGTCTTTACTAAAATACAAAAAATTAGCCGGGTGTGGCAGCGTGCACATGCAGTCCCAGCTACGCAGGAGGCTGAGGCAGGAGAATTGCTTGAATCTGAGAGGTGGAGGTTGCAGTGAGCTGAGATTGTGCCACTGCACTCCAGCCTGGGCAACAAAATGACACCCCGTCTCAAAACAACAGCAACAAAAATAAAAATTAACATAATACAATAATAAGGGTGGCATGAAGACATGCGTAGAGAAAAAAAATCCTTGATTTCCTTTAACAGTATCTTTTTTTAAAAGAATATTTTCATTTAGAAATTTCTTCCTCAGCATTACTCAAAACCAGGCAAAAAGACTAAGTCCATGTACGTTTCATTATGTTAATCAGTGTTTTACAGGTGTTAGTCATTGAAACAATGTAGTAAAGTCTAACACTGTCAAAGGTCCGTGTCACTTCATTCAAGGTACCCTTATATATCATACTGTTAATAAAATCAGTCTAAAGACCAGTGGTTCTCAAAGTTAGATATTAATTCAGTATAATTTCAGTAGCTTTAGAAAATACTGATATCCAACTCCTATTTTCAGATTGGCTTACTTAATTGATCTGAATGTACGATTTGGGCATCAGAATTTTTTTAAATCTCCTGATGTGATTCTAACATCCAAACAAGGTTGAAAACAACAGACACATACTTTATTCATATTTTTCCCAAGGGAATATACACCAGCTCAGAGCTTTGTGTTTAACATATCAGCCCAAATTTAGCATATTCTTATTTCTTTGTTTTCAACATTCTTTACAGACACTAAGAAAACTGCAGCTGCAAAGTGCAGAATAAAAAACAACTTATATGCAAATTAACAGCTCTCCAGAAAGAGCTTTTGGTCTCCCACAGCTGCATTACGTATTGACAGTTCCCCCCAACACCATACAAATATTTACTTACTTAATGTTGTTTATGCCAATAATTGATATGTAATTAGATATTATTTTATCATTCTGTCTAAATGTTTACTAAAATAGTAACAAAATTGAAAAATCACCCTCATCAATTTAATTCAATGGAACACTAATAAGAGGGTTCAAAGAACAAGCATAACAATGGCAATCCTACATTAAAAAGTAAAAAAAATTAACATAAACTCATAACATAAATCATATGCAAAAGAGAAATGTAATCCTCAGCGAAATATATATGACTCCCTCATATCATTTTCTTTCTGCTTGTTCTTTTATTTTAATTAAAAAGACTTTATGCTGCCTCAAATACTATAAATGTGTTTAATACTTCTCATAATTTTGATATAACAATAGAAAGAACTCAAGCATGCAAAGTAGCTAATGAACTGAACAAGCAATTACCGAGCAGACAAGATGTTCCAGAACAAGTTTATGAATCATTACATTTAGTTTTATATATATAACCTGACACGTAAAATCTCTTTTTCAAAACAGGTTGGTGGACACTGGAGTAAGTTTAAAAAAGAAAGGTAGTGACCTCTAATTCTTCTGAGATGCTGCTTACTTTAAAATAAAATGAATTATATTTAGTATATCTTGATGGCATAATGGATAAAATAACAAAGTAAAATTCAAATGTGTTAAAATTTCCCAAAGAGTTTAGGCATTATACTAGGTATATGCTGGGCATATGTGTTTGTGTGTGTGTGTGTGTGTATGTGTGTCTTTCATGTACACCCATCTTACTTTTGAAAAATCAGTACTCTATTGTGAAACTTTTGGTATGAAACCTTCAAGGGGCAGATTTTGCCTCTTCCTTATTTAATGCTGCCAGATCACTGCCTCATGACTTAGGCTGGGCCAAAAAATGCTCTTGTCTGGAGCTCTGAAATTTGACCAAGTGACACAAAGACCAAGGGAAAAATATTATTTACGGTTGTGTTATCAAGAACAAAGTAGTAGCAGCAACAATAGTTTAAGTCTGGTGACAGAGGTGTCATGGGCAATGGTCTGGCCCAATTGTTCCTAAGGTGTCAGCGTGGCTGCACTTTCAGCTATTCAGCCTCCCTCGGTTTCTGTTTTATTTTCATCCTTCCTCACTGGCCTTTCTGCCAGTTGTGAAAACTATTCAAAATCCATCCAAAAAGTCACTTTTATGCTTAAATTACTCAGAGCCGGATTCTGTTACAGTCAAGAAGGTGATCTACTGAACCATGCCTTTGGGTGCAAATACTTCACAAACTCGCACATTTATAAATATAGTGAACAATAACAATGCATGCTATCTGAAAACCAAGACGAAGTGAGTCTGGCTTAACTCTCCCAGTCTTCGTAACGTTTTTACATACTAGAGTTAGGTATTAGATTCATAATGCCCCACACGCATATGAGTTTATGTGACCTTTACAGACTCATAGCTTTAGATCCATTTTGCAAATGTGGCTACATTTTCTTCCTAATTAGTCTAAACAAGTACTGTCTGATATTGTAACTGATACCTTAGACACGTATTTAAATTTAAAGTAATGAAATCTAAACGTTCAGCCTCTCAGTTGCACTAGCCACATTTCAAACGTGCAGTAGTCACATGTAGCTAGTGACTATCGTAATAGTGCAGATGTACAACATGACCATAACTGCAGACAGTTATGTTGGCGAGCACTGGTCTAAACCCATTATGGTAATTCAGCCTTTTCCCAGCGAGTAATTCTGAAATCCAGACTTCAGTCATTTGGCACAGGTCGACTGTCATTCATCGAGGTAATCCAGTAAGACGCAAAGCAAGAATGTTTACACTGTCAATAAAATACATTTCTTATTTTACATTTTATTTTATATTTCTGATTAAGCTAGCTAATAAATTGTTTTCAACCAAAAGACGTTGATTGATAAACTAGTACCTACCTTAAAAGATAAATCCTAGGCCGGGCGCGGTGGCTCAAGCCTGTAATCCCAGCACTTTGGGAGGCTGAGGCCGGCGGATCACAAGGTCAGGAAATCGAGACCATCCTGGCTAACACGGTGAAATCCCGTCTCTACTAAAAATACAAAAAATTAGCCGGGCGTGGCAGCAGGCGCCTGCAGTCCCAGCTACTCCAGAGGCTGAGGCAGGAGAATGGCGGGAATCCCGGAGGCGGAGCTTGCAGTGAGTGGAGATCACGCCACTGCACTCCAGCCTGGGCGACAGAGCAAGACTCAGTCTCAAAAAAAAAAAAAAATACAAAAAATTAGCTGGGCGTGGTGTCAGGCTCCTGTAGTCCCAGCTACTCAGGAGGCTGAGGCAGGAGAATGACATGAACGCGGGAGGTGGAGCTTGCAGTGAGCCGAGATCGCGCCACTGCACTCCAGTCTGGTTGACAGAGCGAGACTCCATCTCAAAATAAATAAAATAAATAAATTAAATAAATAAATAAATCCTAAAATGTGTAATTGACAACTATTGGGCACTTAACATTCTCCCATACCTAGGTAATCCTTTCTATAATAAAATATAGAAACTGACTGAACCTCTAATTCTGAACTATTTCAGAACTTAACTTCAGAAAGGGAAATTACAAAATTACAAGAATATTGACACCTGTAGTCATAGTAAACAATTTTATCATCTATTCCACAAAGGGAAAGCCAGGATATTTAAACACATTTGAATTGAGAGTGCCATAAACCATTAAAATATACTGAATATACATATTTTGAATATCTAATTCTATTTCAAAACTACATTGTTATGATAATTATTAACACTAATGTGCCAAAATATAATTTTCATATTATCAAATGTGGAAAAATCTATGATTTCTTTGGAAGCTTTCATTTACGTGTGTGTTGTCTATTGAGAACAAATAAAATAAGCCAAAATAAGTCAAAACCAGCCTCTAGTAGTATAACCAGGTGTATTATCTCGAAGACGTAACAACCTTAGGGATCAGGAGGATAGGAGAATATTGTCTTTTTGTGTGTGTGCAGATTTTTAAAAAAATAAATTTAATATGGGAGAAGAAAGAGACTCTCTTGCTAGCATGATTTTAACATTCAACTCTCAATAGACTATGTTTCAAAAATTATTTTATTATTAAAGTAATATAACAAATGAACTTTCATTGTAAAAATACCCAATAATATGAGCAAATCAAATATTTCCCTTGTTGCTTAAAGAATGTTACTCCCACACTCACAGAAACAATAGATAATACTATTGGTTTGGGTTTGGCCTTCCAGGCATGAATTATGCTCTAAAAAATACACTCTTGCATATGCACACAAATTGCATATACATACAAATGCAATATACACATAATTTCTCAACCTTGGCACTATTGCAATTTTGGGCTGGATGATTATTTGTTGGTGGCTGGTTGTTCTATGTGTTATAGAATATTTAGCAGGATCCCTGGACTCTACAAACTAAA
Source organism: Symphalangus syndactylus (assembly GCF_028878055.3). Lineage (NCBI taxonomy): Eukaryota > Metazoa > Chordata > Mammalia > Primates > Hylobatidae > Symphalangus > Symphalangus syndactylus. Next base: position 83,315,059 of record NC_072438.2, on the reverse strand, counting down.
TACCAGGAGCACTACACTTTTAGTCATTTAAAACCAAATCCCAGGAAGGCGTTAAAACTTTCACCAACCCCGTACCCTTTTGCATTTGTAGTTCCTTTTATCAATTAAAAAATAAATTTGATTTACAAAGAAAACTGATAGAAAGAATAATAGAATGCAGGTTGAATAATATTCATTTTCATTTTTTATTCTGATAAAAATGCATTAAAACATTTTCCTAGGCCAATTGTAACTAATAGACAACTAAGCCCTGAAAAAAAAATGTTTCCAAATATTGCCAAATGCCCTCTTGCACCAAAGTCACCTCTGGTTCAGCAAAATTGACACACACACACACACACACACACACACAAACAGGTAGAGTAGTCTGTTTGTATGATAATATAAAGTTCACAGTGTGAATAAATATATACACTGTGCCCATAATGTGTATTGTTGAACTTTAAAAATTTGTCAGTGTAGACTTAGGAAATGCATTCATTAAACATTTGCTAAATTTTTCAAATAAAATATCACATCCTCTAAAAACATAATTAACCTTAATTGAATCTGATTTATTAAAAAATCTCCTAAGTTACTACAAACTAAATATAATATACATCAAATAAAATTCATTTTCTCTGCATCCAGTTTGTTGGAGGACTGTATCTAAATCATTAAATTTTCATGATGACTACTGGAAAAGTTATATATTGACATAGGATTGTGTGCTATAATTAATTTTACATGACATCATATCATCACGTTGTCATTTGTATAAGATTCAGATGTCATGTTTTGATATAAAAGCTTTCCCATTTCAAGGAAGCTATGAAAAAATGTTTATGTGTTATCATCTTGACAATATTGGATGACAACTGGGACCTTTTCTTGTTGTACATTTAATTTTTAATTCAGAGTTTATGATGACATAAAAGCTATCTTTTTTTTTTCTAAAAAGCTTGAAACTTTCTATTTCCTTTTACATGATTTATTCTCTCTTTAACCTAAAATTCATTTCTTTAATTTGAAAATACCTATTAAATATCTTCATATTAAAAAGTGAAGGTTATCTTCTAAGTAATGAAAAATATAGAATAAGGGCAGTGATACTGATGATGAGAGAGGAATTTCATGCCCTCTATAATGGAAACTGACTTTCATTAAAGAATTGGATATCTCAATTTTTTTGACACCTCCGTATCTAATCCTATGAACACGAAGAGGCCTCTTAACTGTTTTGAGCATTGTGCCTTTCTATTACTTGAGGAATTCAGCAAAACAGTTTCTCAGTTTTTTTATTTCACTGGAATTTTTTCCTTACCCTTAAAGAAATCCAACCTATTTATTCACACATGATAGGACACAGGTAAAGAGATGAGTGAGTGGGAGAATTTTAGTAACCAAGTTCTTAACAGATGTAAGCAATATCTTCATCATATGATTTACATCTAGAGAAAATTCTAACAGTTATAAACAGATACACCATAAATACAGTGAAGATAGAGAATGTCATTCTTTTCTTTATTCAGAAAACAATGTTTTTATTAAGTTTTATTAATCAACTATTTTTAATGTCAATATAGCCAAGATTCTAAGGCAACATTGGTAATAGATTAGAATATTTTAGCCTAAACAATGTGGCACACTATTTGTTCTCTTACCTATTCTTTTTAATTTTTATTCCTATCCTCTTTAATGATCAAATAGTGCAATGTGGACAAGATCCACTTACAAATACTTGGAAATAAACATAGACTTTCTTAATTTTCTTAAGCAAGACTTTTACTCAGTTAAAAACATCATCTATGGTGTTTTTAAAATGAAAATAATATGTATTTATGGAGCACAACATCTAGCTAATCACAAGGACTTAGCACTTGAAATTTATGAAGCATATTGCCAGCAGCTTTGCTTTAGCAAAACAGACATAATTTTAAATGTCTCCTTCGTTAAATTATATCAATTACAAATGTTTAAATATTCCTAACATATTACATTAATAATCCACACTCTTCACAATAACAACCTTCACCTCTAGAATATTTCATTGGTAAATATGAAACATAAATCCAATCTAGTCAATAGCTAATGACTAAAAATAGGAAGTCAGGTGTATTTTAAATTATAATTTCTGGTCCCTAAGATAAGCAATTTCACTATTGCATCATTCTTTTTTATTTAATAAAAAAAATTTCTAATACACGTGTTAAACCGAAGATAAAAAGGGCTAAGGAATTCATTTTTCTCAACTGCTATTAACTCTGAAGACCAGTACCCTCATGTCTTAGAAAGTTCTAGATCAAAGAAAATATAATTTCAGTCAAAAGAGTGCAAAGAATTACTATATTAAAATAATAATTTTATTAAACAAAACATCATGAACAAAGTTAAAAGACAAATGGTAACTGTGAAAAATTATTGATAGCTTATATCACTGAGAAAGAACTACTGTACCTATTATGTAAAGAATTAATAGGGTTGATAAGTTAGACTAGAAAAATAATGTAAAATAAAGGCCATAAATAGCCAGTTAATAATTGCATCTCCTCAAAATTGGAAAAGGTCACTAATTTTACTCATAATACAAGAAATATAAATTTAAAGTACATGGGGATATCTTTTTTTCACCTATCATATTTGCAAAATTCCAAGTTTTAAAAACAACCCTATGTGTTGTTATCTCTGTAAAGAAGCAGACACTCTTACACATCATTGGCAAAGGGAGATACTACAATGTCTGTGGAGGAGGTTCTAGTGCTAGCTATCAAAATTAAATGTACTTATCTTTGAATCAGAATCCCACTTACAGAAATCTCTCCTACAGATATACCAGTATGTGTGCTATATTATATGTGTACAAGGACATTCATTACATTATTGCATGTCACAGCAAAAAGCAACGAGACAATAAATACTCATTAAGTTAATAATGGGAGAGGGGTGAGTACATCAGTGAAAGCAGTGAGGTAGAGACTTCCAAAAACTCATCAATAAAAATACTGATTAATAAGACAGAATTTGTTTAATCATTTTAAATAATCATTGCAATCATTAATGTGACTATCAAAGTTTATAGTTTGTGGCAAACTTTCAGGTGGATTACGACATTTGATCATTCTACTAGGCAGGCACCATGACAGGTACTGTGTGTATAAAGATACAGTAATTTCAGAACCTGATTCCAAGACATTTAGAGTATATTTTTTGAGGTAGACTTCTTACCCAGGAGCTCAAAAACATTTCCTGTGAATGGTTAATACTGAATATTTTTGAATTTGTGAGTCTTACTCCCTCTGTTGCAACTACTCAGTTCTGCCGTTATGGCATGAAATTAGCCATAGATAATACATAAATAAATTTGTGTGTCTATGTCCCCATAACATGTTATTTATGGACTCTAAAATATAAATTTTATATAAATTCCAGGTATCACAAAATATTATTTTCTTTCCATTTTTTTCCCAAAATTTAAAAAGGAAACAGAATTGTGTGTAGGCAATACAAAAACAGACAATAGGCTAGCTTTGACACACAGAATGTAGCTTAACTGAACCCTGATCTAAACCATAAACCAAACTTTATAATATATTTCAATTAGTAATCAAAATGTCAACAGTATTTTTCAATTTTACAAAGATGCAAGGAATTAAAGAGACATCAATTGTAATACAGGAAGTAAATAGATGAGTTGTAACTCAAGCTTAGCTCCTCACTCAGTAATTATTATTATCTCATGAAGACAAGTCTATTATAATGATCATTATGGTGTATGACATGAATTGTAGGATATGTGTAATACCTTAAGTAAAATTATACTCTTATTTACAACATGATTCATTCAGCACTATTCAACTTTTGAAAAATGAAAAATAGACTAGCTAGTCTGTGAGTTTTTACATGATTTTTTAAAAGGAACGAGCAAATTGTTTTAAAATTACAGTGACTAATTATTATATACAGTCGTGCTTCATTTAATGATGGAAATACATTCTGAGAAGTGCATCATTAAGCAATTCTGTATTTTCGTGAACTTCATAGGGTATACTCACACAAATCGAGATGCAATAGCCACACAGGCACACAGGCTATATGGTGCAGCCTATTGCTCCTAGGCTAGAAACCTGTATAGCATGTTACTGTACTGAATACTGTAGATAATTGTAACACAATAATAAGTATATGCATATCTAAACATAAAAACAGTACAATAAAATATGCACTATAGTCCATCATATATGCTGTCCATAGTTGACTGAAATGTCGTTATGTGGCACATGACTATAATTCGTTTCAGGAGAAAATCAGTTACTTTTTACAAAATTTGCTACTATTATTTTCTTATCCTATTCCTTCAATTATTTTAAAAGATCTTTAACAAGTAATCAGATCTATGAGATATATTCCTCTGCTAGTTTGGATACTTGAACTCTAATGGCAATTACATTTTGGAAAAAAAAATCTGACTTATGGATTATCACATATATTTATATAAGTAATACATGTATATATACATATATGTGTTTATGCCTCTGTATACAATTTATAATTTATTATTACAAAGTGCTCTAAAATCATGGCCTTAGCCACATGTATATATATTAGTAAAGAATAATATATATTGACTAATGTCAACAGAATTAATTATATCATAATAAATCTAATCATTGAGAAAATGTTTAAAAATTATTATAAGAAACATAAGGGAAGCTAGTACATATCAAAATACTTGGGCTTGAACTCTTATTAAAAATTTAGTGAAGTAGAATAAGATGGCCAACTAGACACAGCCAGGAGATGTCTCTTCCAACAAGAAAAGCTAAAATATCGAGTAAACCATCACATTCTGAACAGATCTTTTGAGAGAAAACACTCAAAGTCAATGGAGAAGTGATGCGGACACTGAGAGTGAATAGGGACGAAGCTAGGAAGCCTATATGGAGTCTCCAAGTGTCAAGAATGGTTCCCAGTCCTGATCAGGTCCTAAGGAAGGGGTGAGTGAAGGAACTGTGAGGCACCACATTCCCATTGTAGACCTCTGGGATCCCAGCTATAAGAGATCCCATGAACCCCATAGATATTTGAATTGGCAAGGGGAACTTCCCAGAGAGGAGGCAGAGGCTGAGCTCAAGCTTGCACAGAGCCCAAAAGGTTTTGTGTGGGTGGCAGCTGCTGCAAAACACAACCATAGGTGTCCATACCCCAAGGCTGTCCATCCTGCTCTGAGTGGCTCTGGCTCCTGTGAACGGCCAGGTTGGGAGAACAGGGCTGCCTTTCCCACAGGACCACGGTGCATCTGATTTGCAAAAGCCCTTTTTAGCTGGCCCCTCCCGAGGCCCCTGCCTGGCCACTCCCATAAGAGGAGGCACACAGCACAGCCTCCATTGCCCCAGTTGAGTGTTTTTCCAGTGGCCTGAGAGCAGTTTGTCCCTCCCCAGTAGAGTCAGGGGTCCCAGAGGACAAAGCTATCAAAGCTTTGGGCTTAGTCCCAACCCTCCAGGGTTTGAGCAAAACACCCAGGAGTATTGAGGTAAGATCTGGGGCTTGTGCTCAAGTTGGCAATGAGCCCCCACTCTCAGAACGTTGAAACCAATGTCTGACGTATGGGTTTGTGTGCTGGCATGGGAGCTGGTCATTCCTCTCTCCACAAAACCAGACAAGAAAGAGTGTAGCAAGTTGGCCAGCTGCAATTTCTCCCTAAGGCAGCCCTAGAGCCCAGAACACCTAGAATGACCTAGAAATCCGGGCACAGAAGGTTTGGCGCAAAACTAGCTTTTCAGATCTGCTCCTGGAGTAGACAACAGAGGGAGAAACCAACGGGGGAGTGAGAGCTGGGCAGTTCCCACAGCCATCTGTTGGGCAAAATATCCTGGGCCATAAGTGCCACAACAGCTACACACCAATGGCACCACTTTCTTGTCTAGGGATCCTCCACCCTGGGCCCACCGCATAAACAGACCACTTGTAGACATATCCCACAACCCACTTTGACTCTGCCAAACTCAGAGGACCAAAAGGTCCCCAGGGAATGGCATGTCCCCTGGTGGACTAACCTTTGACTCAAGTAGCCCCTGCAGCCTACCAGGGACCTGTTTGAGCCTAAAAAAATGGGGACCTAGCACCAGTGTTTGGAAGGGGTCCTCCCAAGGCCCAGGAATGGAGTTGGTGAGGGTCTCATCACTGGATTTCACCCTGAATTGTACCACCAAATAAAAATAAATTTCTCTACCTGGATCACCTGTGAAACCCAAGGCAGGGAGCCAGCTACAACTAAGGAACCCATACAGAGCCTTGGACTCTAAAAGCACAAAGAAACACAACCAATCCATAATACATAACATTCATCTCAATCAAACACACAACAGGAAAAAAAATAAAAATAAAACCAAAAAGCTTCATCGCAGTGACAGAAACTTCAAAAAAATAAAGAAACATTACTCGTCTCAGAGGAGAAGACATTGGCACAAAAACTCCATTAATTTAATCTTTGGAGTATTCGCTTACCTACGAAGATTACACTAGCTTCCCGGGAATGGATTCTAAGCAGATTGAGATGACAGAAGTGACAGACATAGAATTCAGAGTTTGGATGGCAAGGAAGCTCAACAAGATTCAAGAGAAAGTTGAAACCCAATCCAAAGAAGCCAGTACAATGATCCTAGAGTACAACAATGATGTAGCCATTTTAAGAAAGAAACATACTTGAACTTCTGGCATTGAAAAAGGTACTACAGGGAATTTCAAAACACAGTTTGAAGCCACAACAATAGACTAGACCAAGCTTAGAAAAGAATTTTTGAGCTCAGAGACTGGTCCTTCAAATCAACCCAGTTAACCAAAAAACAAAAAACAACAAAAGAAGAAAAAGGAAAAAGAATTTTTAAAATGAACAATAACTTTGAGAAACATGTGATTATGTAAAAAGAACAAACCCACAATTCCTGAGAGATGAAGAGACAGTAAGCAACTTGGAAAACATATTTGAGGATATAGTTAACAGAGATTTTCCCAATCTTGCTAGAGAGGTAGACAAGCAAATGTAAAATAAAATCTAGAAAATCTCTGTGAGACACTACACAAGATGACTACCCACAAGGCACATAGTCATCAGGGTTTCCAAGGTCAAAGTGAAAGAAAAAATCTTAAAGGAAGCTAGAGAAAAGTGTCAATCACTTACAAAGGGAACCCCATCAGGCTAACAGTGGACTTCTCAGCAGAAACCTTACAAGCCTGAAGAGATCAGGGCCCTATTTTAAGCATCCTTAAAGAAAATTAATTCCAAACAAGAATTTCATATCCCAGCAAACTAAGCTTCGTAAGTAAAGAAAAAAAAATCTTTTCTCGACAAGCAACTGCTATGGGAATTTCCTACCACTAGACCAGCCTTACAAGAAATCCTGAAGAGAGTTCTAAATATCAACACAAAATAATGATACCTGCTTCCACAAAGACACACTTAAGTACTTAGTGACAGACCCTTAAAAGCAACTATACAATTTGAGACTATGATATAAACAGCTAACAACATCACAACAGGATCAAAACTTCACCTTGAATGTAATATCAAAATTAATCTTGAATGTAAATGCTCTAAACACTCTCACTTAAAAGACACAGAGTGGCAATTTGGATGAATAACCAAGACCATCCATCTTTTGGCTTCAAAAGATCCAGCTCACATGTAATGACACCCACAGGATCAAAGTAAAGGGATAGAGAAAAATCTGTCATGTAAATGGAAACAAGAGGAGGTGTTGTTATTCTTAAATCAGACAAAGCAGATTAAACCAACAACAATAAGAAAGGACAAAAAGGGGCATTACATAATCATAAAAGGTTCAACTCTATCTGGGGAAATTCAGCCAGATATTGGGTGAAATTCACCCCTGATATTTCACATAGTTTCTTTTCTATTTTCCGTAAGTGTCGGCTGGTTTGAGAAATAAAGGAACAGAGTACAAAAGAGAGAAATTTAAAACTGGGCGTCTGGGGGAGACATCACATGTCGGTAGGTTCCGTGATGCCCCACAAGCTGCAAAACCAGCAAGTTTTTATTAGTGATTTTCAAAGGGGAGGGAGTGTATGAATAGGGTGTGGGTCACAGAGATCACGTGCTTCACAAGGTAATAGAATATCACAAGGCAAATGGAGGCAGGGTGAGATCACAGGACCACAGGACTAGGGTGAAATTAAAATTGCTAATGAAGTTTCGGGCATGCGTTGTCATTGATAACATTTTATCAGGAGACAGGATTTGAGAGGAGACAACTGGTCTGACCAAAAATTTATTAGGTGGGAATTTTCTCATCCTAATAAGCCTGGGAGCGCAATGGGAGACTGGGGCTTATTTCATCCCTACAGCTCGACCATAAAAGACAGCTGCACCCAAGGGGGCCATTTTAGAGGCCCACCCTTAGGGACGCATTCTCTTTCTCAGGGATGTTCCTTGCTGAGAAAAAGAATTCAGTGATATTTCTCCCATTTGCTTTTGAAAGAACAGAAATATGGCTCTGTTCTGCCCAGCTCACTGGTGGTCAGAGTTTAAGGTTATCTCTCTTGTTCCCTGAACATTGCTGTTATCCTGTTCTTTTTTCAAGGTGCCAAGATTTCATATTGTTCAAACACACATGCTCTACAAAACAATTTGTGCAGTTAATGCAATCATCACAGGGTCCTGAGGCAACATACATCCTCCTCAGCTTACAAAAATGGTGGGATTAAGAGATTAAAGTAAAGACAGGTATAGGAAATCACAAGTGTATTGATTGGGGAAGTGATAAGTGTCTGTGAAATCTTCACAATTTATGTTCAGAGATTGCAGTAAAGACAGGCATAAGAAATTATAAAAGTATTAATTTGGGAAACGAATAAATGTCCATGAAATCTTCACAATCCACGTCCTTCTGTCATGGCTTCAGCTGGTCCCTCTGTTCGGGGTCCCTGACTTCCCACAACACAATTCAACAAGAAGACATAACTCACCTAAATATACATGCACTCAATATTGGAGCATCGAGATTTATAAAACAAGTACTTCTAGACCTAAGAGAAGACTTAGCCACAATAAAATAGTGGAGGACTTATCACCCCACTGACAGCTTTAGACAGATCATTGAGGCAGAAAACTAACAAATTCTGAACATAAATTTGACACTGAGCCAATTAGAGATAATAGACACCTACAAAATATTTCACTCAACAACCACAGAATACACATTCTTCTGGTCTACACACAGAACACACTCTAAGATCAACCACATGCTTGGTCATAAAGCAAGTCTCAGTCAATTCAAAAGTATCAGCAGTGTGTTAAACATATACTCAGATCACAGAGGAATGAAAATAGAAATCAAAACCAGATGATCTCCCAAAACCACACAATTACATGAAAGTTAAACAACTTGCGCCTGAATGACTTTTGAGTAAATAACAAAATTAATTAATAACCTCATCATCACAACTAGAGGAAATAGAAATACAAAAAAATAAAAAATAAAAGACTCCCAAAACTAACAGAACTAAAGAAATAGCTAACATCAAAAGTTTCTGCAGTGTGTTGAATTCACATTTGATGTAGATGCTAAGGCATAGTGGAATAATATACACGGTCCAATAATTGGATAGAAGATGGCAGACTAGAAGAAGCTCATGTGTGCTCCTCTCACAGAGGGGGAGCAAAACAGGCTAGTGAATACTGACCCTGCAAGCTGCTCATCTGAGAAACCACGTTGGGACCCATCAAGGCAGCAAAGTGACACAGAGAGCAGAGAGGAGTAGAGCTAGACACCAGCCTGTCTGGGCTCACCATGGAGACAGGAGAACCTCCCCAGTATGGGAAAGGGTGAGTGATCAGAGCTCCTAGGGGATTCGTATTCTCCACAGGAGCTTGTATAAGACTGGAAATGAGAGAATCCTCCCAAGTTCCCCATGCCTTCCCCACTACCAGCTTTCTAGACAGGCAGAGAGCCACCCGGAAATTTTGAAATGGCAACTTTGGAGTTCAATGAAACTTTTACAAGCTTTGGGTCCCAAAGCAGATGAGCACCAGCACCATATCCCCAGTAGAGGCCCCAGTTTTGGTGCCTGTGAGTAGTAAGATTGCTTCACTCCTCCTAGCTGGATGGGGCTTCACACCAGCTTCAGGCCCAGCAATCCCACTTCTGTGTGAACCCAGCCAAAGGACACAACCTTCTGTTGTCTTAGAAAACACCCAGATGACAGGGTGGGTGACCCCATCCAACCCTGCAACTGGTAGCTGGGTGGGCAACACTTGCTAGAGCTTCTGGCCCAGTGGTCCTTGCATCTGTATGGATTCAACCAGTGGGTACAGTGGGTACAACCTTCTATTGTCCCAGAAAGCACCTGGACAGCAAGGCAGATAATCACACCCATCCCTGGCACTGGTAACCAGGTGGGAAGCACCTGCTAGACCTTTTGACCCAGTGGTTTTACTTTTTTGTGAACTCAGCTAGAATGCACAGCTTCTGGTTGTCCCAGGAAGCACCCAGATAGCAGGGCAGGTGACCTCACCCACCCCTGCCACTGGTAGCCAGGTAGACAGTGCCTGCTAGAGTTTCCAGTCCAGCATTCCCACTTCTGTGTGAACTCAGCAAGTGGGCACAGGCTCCTGTTGTCCCAGGAAGCATCCAGATGGCAGGGTGGGTGACTCAACCCACCCTTGCCTCTTGGAGCCAGGCAAGCAATGCCAGCTATAGCTTCTAGCACACTGGTCTTATTTCTGCTTATATTTGCCAAGGGACACAGCCTCCTGTTGCCTCAAAAACACACAGACAGCAGGATGGGTAATTCTATCCGTTCCTGCCTCTCAAAGCTAGATGGGCTACACCCACTAGAGCTTCCAGCCCAGTAGTCCCACTTCTGCCTGAACTCTGCAGGCAGGTGCAACCACACGTTCCCCTGGGAAGCACTGGACAGCAGATTAGGGCTGACACCGCAAGGATACAGCCTGTCTGCCAACTGTTGCCCCTGTCTGCGGGAGCTGCATAGACCAGAACACCTAACAAAAGAAAGATGGACACAGAGACAGTAATTGGAAGGAGTATGTTCAAGACCCAGGGGCAAACTAGATTCAGAGTTTGTCAATAGAACTCACCTTATACAATAATCAAACTCTCAAGGGTATCAAAGAAGATAAAAGCAAACAAAACTTATCCAAAGGACAGCAACTTCAAAGATTGAAAGAACAATAGCCAACACAGATGAGAAAAAAACTAGCACAAGAACTCTAGCAACTCAAAAAGCCAGAGTGTCTTCTTGCTTCAAATGACCATGGTAGTTTTCAGCAAGAGTTCTTAACCAGGAGGAAATAGCTGAAATGTCAGAAATGCAATTTAGAACATGGATAGGAGGAATGAAGATCATCAATGTTCAGGAGAAAGTTGAAACCCACTCCAAGGAATCAAAGGAATATAATAAAATGATACTGGAGATAAAAGATGAAATGGCCATTTTAAGAAAGAACCAAACGGAACTAACAGAGCTGAAAAACTCCAAGAATCTCATAATACAATCCCAAGTATTAACAGCAAAATTGGCCAAGCTGAGGAAATAATCTCAGAGCTCAAAGACTGGTTCTCTGAAGTAACAGGCATGAAAAAAAAGAAAAAGCAATATAAGAAAAATGAACAAAACCTCCAAGAAATATGAGATTATGTAAAGAGACCAAATCTATGACTCAGTGGCTCGCTGAAAGAGAGGAAGAGAAATCAAGCAACTTGGAAAACAGATTTGAAGATATTATCCACAGAAACTTCCCCAACCTTGCTAAAGAGCCCAACACTCAAATCCAAGAAAGGCAGAGAATCCCTGTGTGGTACTATAAAGATGACCATTCCCTAAGACACAGTCATCAGATTCTCCAAGTTTGAAATGAAATAAAAAATGTTAAAGGCAACCAGAAAGAAGAGGCAGGTCACCTACAAAGGGAAACTCATCAGGCTAACAGTGAACCTTTCAGCAGAAATCCTACAGGCCAGAAGTGACTAGGTGACTATATTTAGCATTCTTAAAGAAAAGAAATTACAACCAAGAATTTCATATCCAGCCAATCTAAGCTTCATAAGCAAAAGAGAAATAAGGCTCTTTTCAGACAAGCAAATGCTTAGAAAATTTATTACCACCAGACTTGCCTTACAGGAGGTCCTTATGGGAATGCCATGGATGGAAGGGGAATACCATTACCAGCCAGAACAAAACCACACTAAGTGCATAGATCACTGACACTATAAAGCAACTACACAATCAAATCTGCATAATAACCAGCTAACAACAAAATGACAGGATGAAACCTGCACATATCGATATTAACCTCAAATGTAAATGGGCTGAATGCCCCAGTTAAAAGGCACAGAGTGGTAAGTGGGATGAAGAAACAGACTCAACTCCATGCAGTCAAGAAGTGACCCTTCTCACATGCAACGATACCCATAGGCTCAAAGTAAAGGGATGGAGAAAAATCTACCTAGAAAATGGCAAACAGAAAAAAAAGTGAGGGTTGTTATTCTAATTTCAGACAAAACAGACTTTAAACCAATGAACAAAAAAGGCAAAAAGAAAAAGCATTAAGTGATTGGAAAGGGTTCAGTTCAACAAGCAGACTTAACTATCTTAAATATAAATACCCCAACACAGGAGGTCCCAAGTTCATAAAGCAAGTTCTTAAAAATTTACAAAGAGAATTAGATAACACCACAGTAATAGTAGGAGACTTCAACACCACACTGACAATATCAGACAAGTTATCAAGGCAAAAAAAAAAAAAAAAAAAAACTGTTAAAATACTTGGGACCCAAACTTGACATTTGACCAAATGAGTTTAACAAATATCTACAGAACTCTCCACCCCCCTGAAAAACAGATTGTAAATTCTTCTCATCTACAAATGACACAAACTGTAAAATCGCCCACACAATAAAAAATAAAACAACCCTAAGCAAATTCAAGAATGCTGAAATCATACCAAACACACTCTTGGATCATTGCACAATAAAAATAGAAATCAATACTAAGAAAATTGCTCAAAATCATACAAAGATGTGGAAAGTAAACAGGCTATTCCTGAATGACTTTTGAGTAAACAATGAAATTAAGTCAGAATCAAGAAATTGTTTGATGTTCATGAGAAAAAAGATACACCATACTAGAATATCTGGGATACATCTAAAGCAGTATTAAGAGAGAAGTTTATAGTACTAAGTGCCCACTTCAAAACGTTAGAAAGATATCAAATTAAGAATCTGACACAGAAATAAGAGCAAACCAACCACAAAGCTTGCAGAAGATAAGAAATAACCAAAAACAGAGCGGAACTGAAGGAAACTGATATGTGACACACCATACAAAACATCAGCATATCCAGAAGTTGGTTCTTTGGAAGAGTAAATTACATTGATAGACTTCTAGCTAGACTAATAAAGTAAAAAAGAGAAAAGATCTATATAAACACAATTAGAAATTACAAAGGGTACATTCCCAATGACCCCACAGAAATACAAAAAACCCTCAGAAACTACTATGAACACCTCCATGCACACAAACTAGACAACCTAAAAGAAATGAATAAATTCCTGGAAATATACAACCTCCTAAATTTGAACCAGAAAGAAACTGAATCCCTGAATACAATAATAATGGAATCTGAAATTGAATCAGTAATAAGAGTCTTACCAACCAGAAAAACTCCATGAACACACAGACTCACAACTGAAAAGATGTATAAGGAAGAGTTCATACCATTCCTATAGAAACTATTTGAAAAAAGTGAGGAGGATGGACTTCTCCCTAACTCAGTCTATGAGGCCAGCATCATCCTGATACAAAAATCTGTCAGATACACAACAACAACAACACTGCAGGCCAATATTCTTGATAAATTTATATTCAGAAACTTTTTATATTCAAAAAATACTAGCAAACCAAATCCAGCAGCACATCAAGAAGCTATTCCACCATGATCAAGTAGGCTTTATGGCTGGGATGCAAAATTGGTTCAACATTGCAAATCAATAAGTGTGATTCATCACAGAAACAGAAGTAAATACAAAACCAAATTATCATCTCGATAGATGCAGAAGAGGTTTCTGGTAAAATACAACATCCTTCATGTTAAAGAAACCTCAACAAACTAGGCACTGAAGGAACTTACTTCAAAATAACAGGAGCCAGCTGGGTGCTGTGGCTCATGCCTGTAACCCCAGTACTTTGGGAGGCCAAGGCGGGAGGATCACTTAAGGTCAGGAGTTTGAGACCAGCCTGGCCAACATGGTGAAACCCTGTCTCTACTAAAAATACAAAAATTAGCTGGGTGTGGTGGCATGTGCCTGTAATCCCAGCTACTCAGCAGGCTGAGACAGAAGAATCACTTGAACCCAGGAGACGGAATTTGCAGTGAGCGGAGATCATGCCACTGCACTCTAGCCTAGGTGACACAGTAAGACTCCCTCTCAAAAAAAAAAAATAATTAATTAATAAGTAAATAACAGGAGCCATCTATGAAAAGCCCATAGTGATCAACATACTGAATGAGCAAAAGCTGGAAGTATTCCCCTTCAGAAACAGACCAAAACAAAGATGACCACTCACACCACTGCTGTTCAATATAGTACTGGAAGTCCTAGCCAGAGCATTCGGGCAAGAGAAAGAAATAAAAACCATCCAAATAGAAAGAGAGGACGTCAAACTATTTCTCGTTGCAAACGATATAATCATATACCTAGAAAACTCTATAGTCTTTGTCTACAAGCTCCTAGGTCTGATAAAAACTTAAGCAAAATCTCAGGATGAAAAATCATTGTACAAAAATCAGTGGCACTTATATACAAGAACAATGTCTAAGCTAAGAGCCAAAACAATAATGCAGTTTCATTCAAAATAGTCACAAAAATAATAAATTTTATAGGAATACACCTAATCAGGGAGGTGAAAGGTATTGGCAATGAGAATTTCAAAACAATAGTCAAAGAAATCAGAGATGACATAAACAAATGGAAAAATATTCCATGCTCATGGATAGGAATACTTAATATTGTTAAAATGGCCATACTGCCCAAAGCAGTTTACAGATTCAATGCTATTGCTATCAAACTGTCAATTTCATTCTTCACAGAATTTGCAAAAACTATCTGAAAATTCATATGAAACCAAAAAAGAGCTTGAATAGCTTGATGCAGGCATCATGTCACTCAACTTCAAACTATACTACAAGGCTATAGTAACCAAAACAACATGGTACAAGTACAAAAAAATGGACAAAAAGATCAACGCAACAGAATAGAGAGGCCAGAAATAAAGCCACATACCTACCACCATCTGACCTTTGACAAAGTCGACAAAAAACAAGCAATGGGGAAAAGGCTGACTATTCAATAAATAGTGCTAGGATAATGGTATAGCCATATGAAGACGGTTGAAGTTAGACCCCTTCCTTACATCATTTACAACAATGAACTTAAGATGAATTAAGGATTTAAATATAAAATCTAAAGCTATAAAAACCCTGGAAGATGACCTAAGGAATATCATTCTGGATATAGGTCCCAGCAAAGATTTTATGATGAAGCTGCCAAAAGCAATTGCAACTAAACAAAAAATGACAAATGGGACCTAGTTAAACTAAAGTGCTTCAGCACAGCAAAAGAAACTATCAACAGAGTTAACAGACAACTTATGCAATGGGAGAAAATATTTTGAAACTATGCATCACACAAAGGTCTAATATCCAGAATCTATATGAAAACTAAACAAATTAGAAAGAAGAAACATCACAGAACTCCATTAAAAAGTGAGCAAAAGACATAGACATTTTTCAAAAGAAGACATACACCCAGCCAACAAGCATATGAAAAAACACACAACATCACTAATCGTTAGATAAATGCCAATTAAAACCACAATTTGATACCATCTTACTACAGTCAGAATAGCTATTACTAAAGTCAAGAAATAAAAAATGATGACAAGGTCATGAAGTAAAGGGAGAACTTATACACTGCTTATGGGAATGTAAATAAGTTTAGTCATTGTGGAAATCAGTGTGGCAATTTTTCTAAAAACTTAAAGCAGAGGTACAATTTCACCCAGCAATCCAAGTATTGGGTATATGCCCAAGGGAATATAAATCATCCTACCATAAACACACATATATGCATATGTTTATCACTGCACGGTTAACAATAGCAAAGTTATGAAATCAATCTAAATGCCCATTAACAGTAGCCTGGATAAAGACAATTTGGCACATATACACCATGGAATACTACACAGCCTTGAAAATGTAGGAGATCATGTCCTTTTAAGGAACATGGATAGAGGTGGAGGTCATAACCTGACACAAACTAATGCAGGAAGAGAAAATCAAATACTGCATGTTTTCATTTATAAGTGGTAGCTAAACTTTGAGTACATATAAACACAAAGAAGGGAACAACAGATACTGGAGTCTTTGTGAGAGTGAAGGGTGAAAGGAGGATGAGGATTGAAAAAGTACCTATCAGGTACTATGCTTATTACCTGGGTAATGAAATAATCTGTACACCAAACCCATGTGACACACAATTTACCTATATAACAAACCTAAAATAAAAATTAAAAATAAAAAATAAAATCAGAGCGGGACTGAATGAAATTAAGAACCAAAATCTATACAAAGAATCAACAAATCCAAATGTTACTTCTTTGAAAGGATAAACAAAATTGATAGATCACTAGCTAGATTAAGAAAGAAAAAAGGAGAGATGATCCAAAGAAGCACAAGTAAAGATGGCAAAGGTGACATTACAACTGATCCCACAGAAATGCTAAAGAACCTCAGAGACTATTATGAACAGCTTTATGGAAATAAAATAGAAAATCAATGGGAAAATGATAAATTCTTGGAAATACAACCTCCCAAGAAATTTTAATCCCAAACAGACCAATAATAAGTCCCAAAATTGAGTCAGTAATTAAAAACCGATCAACCAAAAACAGTCGTGGGCCAGATGGATTCACAGCCAAATTCTAGTAGATGTATAAAGAGCTTTGAGCTACCAATTTTACAAAAATTATCCCAAAAGATCAAAGAGGAGACACTTCTTGCTAGCTCATTTTACTATGCCAGCATTATCCAGATATGAACATACGGCAAAGAAATAATGAAAAAATAAAACTACAGGCCAAAGCCCTGATGAACCTACATGCAAAAATCCTTTACAAAATACTAGTAAACTACATCCAGCCCCACATCAAAAAGTTAACTCACCACACTCAAGTAAGCTTTATTCCTAAGATGCAAGATTGGTTCAACATACACAAATCCATAAATATGATTTAGTACATGAATAGAATTCAAAGCAAAAGAGATACGATTATTTCAATAGACACAAGACAAACTTTTGATAAAATCCAAAATCTCTCATGATAAAAACACTCATGAAACTATGTCTTCAGGGAATACACCTCAAAATAATAAAGAGTCGGCTATGACAAACCCATAGCCAATGTCTTACTGAACAGACAAAAGGTGTTCAGTAAGCTTTTGACCTGGAACAAGACAGGGCTACCCACTCTCACCACTGCTATTCAATATAGTATTATAATTCCTAGCAGAAAAATCAGCCAAGAGAAAGAAATAAAAGGCATCCAAGTAGGAAAAGAAGTCAAACCATCTCTCTTCAATAATCATATGATTGTATACCAAGAAAATCTAAAGATTCTACCAAAAAGTGCCTACCATTGATGAAGGGCTTCAGTTAAGTTTTGAGATATACAATCAGTGTACAAAAGGCAGTAGTATTTCTGGATACCAATAATGTTCAAGCTGAAAATCAAAACAACAAAATAATCCCATTTGCAATGGCTGCAACAAAAATAATGAAAAGCACAGAGAAACATCTAATGAATGAGTGAATGACCTCTACAAGGGTAACTACAAAACACTGCTGAAGGAAATCAGATATGATGCAAAATAAATGGGAAAACATTTCATGTTCATGGATTTAAAGAATTATTATCATTAAAGTGGCCATACTACTCCCAAGCAATCTACAGATTTAACATAAATTGTTTAAAGTCACCAATGTTATTTTTCACAGAATTAGAAAAAAACTACTAGACAATGTATGTGGAACAACAATAACAAAAAAGGCCCAAATAGCCAAAGCAATTCTTGGCAAAAAGAGCAAAGCCCAAGGCATCACATTACTCGACTTCATTCTATGCTATACTACAAGGCTACAGTAACTAAAACAGCATGGTAATGGTACAACAACAGAAACATAGGCTAATGGAACAGAATGCAAAACACAAAAATAGAGCCACACACTCATAACCACCTGATCTTTGACAAAGTCAACAAAAACAATCAATGGGGAAAGGATTCCCTATTTAATAAATGGTGCTGGGATACTTTGCAATCTACATGCACAAGAAGAAAATTGAACCCCTATCTCTTCTCATATATGAAAACTACCTCAAGATGAAGTAAAGAATTAAATGCAGGACTTCAAACTACACAAATCCTAGAAGAAAACCACAGACATGTCTTTCTTGACATAAGCCTTGGCAAATGATTTATGGCTAAGTACTGAAAAGCAATCACAAAACAAAACAAAAATTGGCAAGTAACATCTGGTCATAATAAAGAGCTTCTGCAAAACAAAAGAAACTATCAACAGAGTAAAGAGACAAACTATAGAATGGAAGAAAATTTTTGCAAACTGCATCCCACAAAAGTATAATATCTAGAGTCTGTAAGGAACATAAAAGAAAAACCAAAAACAACCCCATTAAAAATGGGACATAAACAGACACTTCTCAAAAGAAGACATATAAATAGCCAACAAGCATGTTAAAAATATTTATCACCACTAATTATCAGAGAAATGCAAATCAAAACCACAATAAGATACCATCTCACACTAGTCAGAATGGCTATCATTAAGAAGTTAAAAAATAATAGATGCTAGCAGGACTGTGGAGAAAAGGGAACACATACACTCTTGGTGGGAATGTAAATTAGTTCATCCACTGTGGAAAGCAGGTTAGAGATTTCTCAAAGAACTAGAAATAGAACTACTGTTCCAACTATCCAACCCACTAATGGATATATACCCCCTCCCCCAAAATAAATTGTTCTAACACAAAGACAAATACACCCGTATGTTCATTGCAGCACTATTCACAGTAGCAAAGACACGGATTCAACAACTTAGGTGTCCCTCAATGGTGGATTAAATAAAGAAAATGTGATAAATATGCATCATGAAATACTACACAGCCATAAAAAAGAACAAAATCATGTCCTTTGCAGCAATGTGGATACAACTGGAAGCCATTATCCCAAGTAAGCTAACACAGAAACAGAAATTCAAATATGTATTCTGACTTGTAAGTGGGAGCCGAACACAAGGTATTCATGGATATAAAGATACAAACATTAGACAGAGCACTATAAGAGGGGGTGAAGTAGAAAGGGGAGGAAGGGTTGAAAAACTCCCTATTGATTACTGTGCTTACTACCTGGGTAATGGGTTTGATCACACCCCAAACCTCAGCATCACACAATATACACATGTAACAAAAATGCACATGTGCCCTTTGAATCTAAAATAAAGGTAGAAATTTTTTCAAGTCTACTTAATATTATTTTATAATGTAAAATATATAACTATAGATACAAAAATTTCAATCAAGTTCAAAGATAATTTGGAACAATCTTACCTAATTCATCTATTAAAAAACATTCTTTTAATACCAGAACTGCATTTTATGAGTATTATTTTATGTCTGTTGACAAAATGTTTGCTGGCATTTCTGTGACAGGGAGGAATAGAAAAGATACTTTTCAGCTTTTTGGAGTTATCCCTTCTCATGTTCACAGTAATCACAATAATTCTATTTTTTATACAAGAGTGCTATGAAATTTCTTTTGGCATTTTTTGTCATGAAGTCTTAACACATGCCTATGTCCTGTATGGTATTGCTTAGGTTTTCTTCTAAGGTTTTTATGGTTTAGGGTTTTATATTTAAGTCTTTAGTCCATCTTGAGTTAATGTTTGTATAAGGTGTAAGGAAGGGGTCCGGTTTCAGTTTCCTGCATATGTCTGGCCAGTTTTCCCAGCATCATTTACTGAATAGGAGATCTTTTCACTATTGCTTGTTTTTGTCAGGTTTGTGGAAGATCAGATGGTTGCAGATGTGTGGTGTTATTTCTGAGGTCTCTGTTCCACTCCATTGCTCTATAAGTTTTGGTACCAGCACCCTGCTTTTTTGGTTACTGTAGGTTTGTAGTATACTTTGAAGACAGGTAATGTGATGCCTCTAGCTTTGTTCTTTTTGCTTAGGATTCTCTTGGCTATACAGGGTCTTCTTTGATTTCATATGCAATTTAAAATAGTTTTTTTCTAATTTTGTGAAGAATGTCAGCGGTAGTTTGATGGGAATAGCATTGAATCTATAAATTACTTTGGGCAATATGGCGTTTTTCATGATATTGATTCTTCCTATCCATGAGGATGGAATGTTTTTTCATTTGTTTGTGTCCTCTCTTATTTTCTTGAGCAGTGGTTTGTAGTTCTCCTTGAAGAGGTCCTTCACATGCCTTGTTAGCTGTATTCCTAGGTATTTTATTCCCTTTGTAGCAATCGTGAATGGGAGTTCATTCATGGCTCTCTCCTTGCCTATTGTTGGTGTAAAGGAATGCTTGTGACTTTTGCACATTGATTTTGTATCCTGAGAGTTTGCTGAAGTTGCTTACCAGCTTAAGGAAATTTTGGGCTTAGATGATGGGGTTTTCTAAATGTAAGATCATGTCATCTGCAAACAGAGACAACTTCAATTCCACTCTTCCTATTTGAATACCCTTTATTTCTTTCTCTTGCGTGATTGCCCTGGCCAGAACTTCCAATACTATTTTGAATAGGAGTGGTGAGAGAGGGCATCATTGTCTTGTATTACTTTTCAAAGGAAATATTTCCAGCTTTTGCTCATTCAGTATGATATTGGATGTGGGTTTGTCATGAATAGCTCTTATTATTTTGATATATGTTCCATCAATACCTAGTTTATTGAGAGTTTTTAACATGAACGGATGTTAAATTTTATCAAAGGACTTTTCTCCATCTATTGAGATAATTATGTGGTGTTTGTCTTTGGTTCTGTTTATGTGATGGATTACATTTATTGATTTGCATATGTTGAACCAGCCTTGCATCCCAGAGATGAAGCTAACTTGATCTGGGTGAGTAAGTTTTTTGATGTGCTGCTGGATTCAGTTTGTCAGCATTTTACTGAGGATTTTCTCATTGATGTCCATTGGAATATTGGCCTGAAGATTTTGTTATTGTTGTTGTGTCTCTTCCTGGTTTTGGTATCAGGATGATGCTGGCTTCATAAAATGAGTTAGGGAGGAGTCCCTTCTTTTCAATTGCTTGGAATAGTTTCAGAAGGAATGGTACCAGCTCGTTTTTATATTTCTGGTAGAATTCAGCTGTGAATCTATCTGGTCCTGGGATTTTTTTTTTATTATTATTTGTAGGCTATTAGTTACTGACTCAATTTCAGAGCTTGTTTTTGGTCTATTCAGGGACTTAACTTATTCCTGGCTTAGTCTTAGTAGGGTGTATACATCCAGGAATTTATCCATTTCTTTTAGATTTTCTAGTTTACTAGCATGGAGGTGTTTATAGTATTCTCTGATGGTAGTTTGTATTTCTGCGGGGACAGTGGTGATATCTCCTTTATCATTTTTTATTATATCCATTTGATTCTTCTCTCTCTTCTTCTTTATTAGTCTATCTAACAGTCTATTTATTTTGTTAATTTTTTCAAAAAAAAAAAACAGCTCCTGGATTCATTGACTTTTTTTGGAGGGTTTTTATGCCCCTATCTCCTTCAGTTCTTCTTTGATCTTAGTTATTTCTTGTCTTCTGCTAGCTTCTGTATTAGTTTGTTCTTGCCTCGTTAGTTCTTTAAATTGTGATGTTAGAGTGTCGATTTGAGATCTTTCTAGCTTTCTGATATATGCATTTAGTGCTATAAATTTCCCTCTTAGCACTGCTTTAGCTGTGTCCCAGAGATTCTGGTGTGTTGTCTCATGGTTCTCATTGGTTTCAAATAACTTCTTGATTTCTGCCTTAATTTCATTACTTACCCAGGAGTCATTCAGGAGCAGGTTGCATGAAATTGAAATTGCATGATTTTGAGTGAGTTTTTAAATTCTGTGTTCTAATTTGATTGCAGTAGATGCTGGCAAGGCCCTAGAGAAATAGGAACACGTTTACATTGTTGATGGGAATATAAATTGGTTCAACCATTGTGGAAAACAGTGTGGGAATTCCTCAAGGATCTACAATTAGAAATACCAGTTGACCCAGCAATCTCATTACTGGATATATACCCAAAGGACTATAAATCATTCTACTATAAAGACACATGCACATATATGTTAATTGCAGCACTATTTACAATAGCAAAGACATGGAACCAACCCAAATGCCTATCAATAATAGACTAAATTAAGAAAATGTGGTACATGTACACCATGGAATAGTATGCAGCCATAAAACGGAATGAGATCATGTCCTTTGCAGGGACATGGATGAAGCTGAAAGCCATCATCCTCAGCAAACTAACACAGGAACAGAAAACCAAACACCACATGTTCTCACTCACAAGTGGGAGTTGAACATTGAGAACACATGGACACAGAGAGGGAAAAAACACACACCAGGGCCTGTTGGGGGTGAGGGTGAGGGGAGGGAACTTAGAAGACAGGTCAATAGGTGCAGCAAACCACCATGGCACAACCCTGCATGTTCTGCACATGTATCCCGTTTTTGTTTGTTTGTTTGTTTGTTTTTGTTTTTTAGAAGAAATAAAAAAGAGTACTATGAAAATAATTGGTTCACTATGAATGTATTTATAAATGTGAGGTTAAATTAATTTTCTAAGCAAGTTAAAATAATGGCACAGAAGGGAATTATTTTAAGCATATAGTAATTGCTGAGCTTTGCAGCTTTTAGTTTTTAATTTTTAGTTAAGCATTTATGTTACAGGGGGTGTGTGGGAGAAAAAAAAATCTGTACAATTAAGTTAGAATTGCCCATAAAGGCAAATTAGAATAAAGTAGAAAGACTATGAGTGAGGTGTCCCTGGGTCAAATGAAGAATAAGAGGACACACTTTCATGTTTGACCTTTTATACCTGTGCATTTGTCCATCCATACTACAGACAACAGAATAGATAACAGTTTCACAGAACCTCCACAAACCTGAATAGTATCACAAACCTCCATCACCTCCTGATACGTGAGGAGCTCTCAACCATATGTTCATTGGCACCATATGTTCATTCAATTCCAGAAAGATTGTTTAGAACTGATCTTCCTGTTGAGGCTTCATCTTTTACTAAAACTAGGTGAGCCTGAAAAACAAGTTGTCTGAATTTCCCTCCCTTTTCCAGAAAGTTTTTTTTCTGTTTCTTAGTTATATTAAAATTTTAAGAAATATGCATCATAAAATATTTTAAATAATAAAATAGTTTTCCTCTTGGTTTATTCCAAAAAGGGCAATTTTAATGATTCTTTTCTTGTGCTAATTTCAAGGATGGAAAGGATATAGAAAAAGGATTTTGACTGAACTAATTTACACTCCCAAAAACAGTGGAAAAGTATTCCCATTTCTCCACATCCTCTCCAGCATCTGTTGTTTCCTAAATTTGTAATGACCACCATTCTACCTGGTGTTAGATGGTATTTCACTGTGTTTTTTATTTGCATTTCTCTAATGTCCAGTGATGATGTGCTTTTCTTCATGTGTTTGTTGGCTGCATAAATTTCTTCTTTTGAGAAGTGTCTGTTCATATCCTTTACCTACTTTTTGAAGGAGGTGTTTGTTTTTTTCTGGCAAATTTGTTTAAGTTCTTTGTAGATTCTGGATATTAACCCTTTGTCAGATGGATAGATGGCAAACATTTCCTCCCATTCTGTAGGTTGCCTGTTCACTCTGATGATAGATTCTTTTGCTGTGCAGAGGCTCGTTAGTTTAATTAGATTTCATTTGTCAATTTTGGCTTTTATTGCCATTGCTTTTGGTGTTTTAGTCATGAAGTCTTTGCCCATGCCTACATCCTGAATGTTATTGCATAGGTTTTCTTCCAGGGTTTTTATGGTTATAGGTCTTACGTTTAAGTCTTTAATCCATCTTGAGTTAATTTTTGTATAAGGTGTAAGGCGATTCCTCAAGGATCTAGAACCAGAAATACCATCTGATGCAGCAATCCCATTACTGGGTATACACCCAAAGGATTATAAATCATTCTACTATAAAGACACTTGCACACCTATGTTTATTGTAGCACTGTTCACAATAGCAAAGACTTGGCACCATCCCAAATGCCCATCAATGATAAACTGGATAAATAAAATGTGATCCATTTATACCATGGAATACTATGCAGCCATAAAAAAGGATGGGTTCATGTCCTTTGCAAGGACATGGATGAAGCTGGAAACCATCATTCGCAGCAAACTAACACAGAAACAGAAAACCAAACACCACATGTTCTCACTCATAAGTGGGGTTGAACAATGAGAACACATGGACACAGAGTGGGAAAAAACACACACCAGGGCCTGTCTGGGGTCAGGGGCTAGGGGAGGAATAGCATTAGGAGAAATACCTAATGTAGATGACGGGTTGATGGGTGCAGCAAACCACCATGGCACGTGTATACCTATGTAACAAACCTGCATGTTCTGCACATGTATCCCAGAATGTAAAGGTATAATTTTTT
The DNA here is from genome assembly GCF_028878055.3 of Symphalangus syndactylus. Lineage (NCBI taxonomy): Eukaryota > Metazoa > Chordata > Mammalia > Primates > Hylobatidae > Symphalangus > Symphalangus syndactylus. Next base: position 83,290,291 of record NC_072438.2, on the reverse strand, counting down.
TTTTAAAAAAAGGATTTTGAGGTTCATAACCCAGACAAATTTCTACTAATCTATTATGCTTTGATGTTATTACATTTTAAAAAATTTATTTTATGAAATACTTGGTAGGGAAAAAAAGCATACAATGAAGACAGTTCTTCTGTCTCATTTTAATATGCATATTCGAATATGATACAATTGTTTTAGATCTTTTTTTATGTTCTATATTCTGACTCCACAGCTCCTGCCTTGTATAGAAAATGCAGCTGTAACCCAGTCCCTGTTGGACAAGGGGTGGAACAGATGGCTTGTGATCCTGTACTGCCTACACATTAGGGAAGCACCACGGCTTAGATGGAATACTATTTTTTTTAGTACTAACAGTGCTAAAGTGAGAATAAATCATCAATCGGGGGATAGAAGCCACTGAGCCGGCAGTCATGGATATTCTACTGCTGTGCTTGCTGTTTCTCCCATAGGTTCTGAGCAAACTAAAGTGTGGCTACTTCCAAAGACCAGTAATTAATCAGAAGAAGGCCTCTCCAATACCCACTTCGTTCTCAGTCCTAGAGCCTAGATGACACATGCTTAAACTCTCCCATGTTACTGACCACAAAATTTCCTGAACAGTTTGATCAGCCATTAAATTTTCTTGTCTGCATTTTTGAGAGAAAGGGAACTTGACCTGAAATTACTGATCATTTTGTTAACTTCATTCTATGGTGATATTTTTTCAAAGCCCATATATCCAGTGCACACTTAATCTATATTAAAAGATTTCAATGTTTTTATGAAAATTAACTTTGGGGTTGGAAAAATATTCATATGATTTTAAACGCTAACTTAAGAGTATATCTCTAAAAATTAATAGAGAATATTATATATTTTCTAATATTTAATTATGATATTAGAAAATATGTGTGATGTTTTCGTGTCTTCTTTTTAGCCACATGTGCAGGAGTAATATATGAAAATAGCAGTAAATATCAGTGTGCCAATAAGTGACATGTGAATTTCAATATACCTTCAAGGTAATAAAGAAAAAATTACTTACTTTATTGTGTGTTCCATTAAGTCTTTCCAATTTACAAGACAGAACAGAAAAAGTAATATGCTTGTTATGAATATGCAGTCTTGTATGTACGGGCCAATGTTTAGAGAGGTATAATATGATGAATAATGTTTTCTTTTTACAATTATTATTTTGAGCTCTCTAGTATAAGTAGTAGTTTCTATAGCATAATTCGCTCTATAACATAATTTTCTTCATTTGTCTATCTCTTCAAATATATCTCCAACATCAGCTCATCTTACCCCACAGTTTCTAAGATAGAAAAAACAGCAAAATAAACAAAAACTTACCTTTCCAACATACTGAGGATCTGGTCCCATATGTTCTTCTAAAACAAAGAACTGATTCCATACCCATCCCCTTTTGGGACGATGGTGGACTTCGGTTTCACCTTCAATGTGTTTGGTTTGGTTTCTCGTCACCTTGATGGAGCTGTGGTGGGCAGTTCCATAACACCTCTGCACAAAACAGAGACACACTAGGACTGGACAGATGCAAGATGTGCTCGTAACTTTCATTGTAAGATAACTTTCCAGTTCACAGTTTTCCTTCCTTTCCTTGTCAGCTATAAATGCTTAGTGAGCATTCAAGAGAGAAGCCAGAGCATCTTTAGGAAGGACAGTCCAAAGTAAATTGTTTAGCATGTCCATGATTTAACTGTCCATCAGGGAAAGGTCAGATCATATTTACATTCTGAACCACTTGGAAAATCAAAGCTGTAGTTGTCTGATTCCAACTCTTCACAGTAGTTGAACACAAGCAACCATTTTCAACCTAATGGAAAGAGAAAATTATATGTGTTACAAAACATGTTTTTTTAAACTATTTGCTCTGAATACAAATGATACTATTTTGCAATGTGATACTGATAGGCAAAGAACATATGCAAAATCTTTAGGACACATCCACAAACCTATACACCTATATGTCTACATGCATTTTTACATAAACCTTCCTGTCTGTACCATTAATTCTCAATTACAAATATATGTATAATTCTTGTTTTTGTTAGACATAATACAAATTTGTTATATACACTACACATTAATTACCTACTGTATAAGACTCATCAAATTTTGGCAAAATATCCCAAGGGCTGAAAAATTGACACAGACCACAAAAGCAATCAAATAGGTATTTAAAGTGCTCAATAAGTAAAATGGAAGAAAATAAAAGATCAAAGAAAAAGGTGGCCGAAATAAAATGAATGCAACTTAAAATTACTCCAGGTTTAGGGAACAGATTGGCAGAGTTGAGTGTGAGTGACAATGTCAATTGGCTGAATTACAGATTGTGTAAATTTTGATAGGTCCTGCATATCTACCTGGGGTCCGGACTTCACACACAGACAAGGCAGATTTTCAAGTTTGGGAATTACATTACTAGGCTTGATTTCTAGTACACATAATTCTAGCAATTATCTAAAGACAGGATTAAAGAAAGAAAAAAAATTAGCGGTAAATAAACAGAGGAAAAATGTTTCGATTTTTAAAATAAAAAAAGTTGAAGGCCAGGTGGGGTGGCTCACGCCTGTAATCCTAGCACTTTGGGAGGTCGAGGTGGGCAGATCACGAGGCCAGGAGATCAAGACCATCCTGGCTAGTACAGTGAAACCCGTCTCTAGTAAAAATGCAAAAAAAAAAAAAAAAAAAAAAAATTAGCTGGGCGTGGTGGCGGTCACCTGTAGTCCCAGCTATTCAGGAGGCTGAGGCAGGAGAATGGCATGAACCTGGGAGGTGGAGCTTGCAGTGAGCCGAGATCTGAGATCGCGCCACTGCACTCCAGCCTAGGAGACAGAGTGGGACTCCATCTCAAAAAAAAAAGAGAAGAAAAAAAAAACACGTTGAAGACGTGGGTGTAGGTTATACTATGATTGGGCAACAAAGTAAAACATGAAAAACATTTCTGAAAAACTAATGACAGGATATGGGAGAGACAAGAATGACTGAAATTTGGGCTGGGTGCGGTAGCTCACGACTGTAATCCAAGCACTTTGGAAGGTTGAGGCAGGCAGATCACTTGAGGTCAGGAGTTTGAGGCCAGCCTGGCCAACATGGTGAAATCCTGTGACTACTAAAAATACAAAACTAGGTGGGCGTGGTGGTGCACACCTGTAATCCCAGCTACTGGAGTTGCTGAGGCAGGAGAATCGCTTGAACCCAGGAGGTGGGCGTTGCAGTGAGCAGTGAGCAGAGATCATGCCATCGTACTCCAACCTGGGCAACAAGAATGAAACTCCATCTCAAAAAATACAATAAAATAAAAAGAATGACTGAAATTATAAGTTTATTTAAAGAATATAAATTTTGCATCAAGTTTTGCTGTAGTATTATATATGTGTGCTTGAATATATATTTAGGAAGATTACATTGATTCAAGAATATGGATATTTCATTTAGTAAAAAATATTATAAACCACTTTCTCATTGCATGCAATTCATCCGTGCAAATCAGCACAAGCTGAAATGTAGATCTGAATAAATAACAAATTGACATGACAGTATAATTAATTTATAATACTGAATACAAATAATTGGTTACAGCATGATTCTCTTACACAGTTGAGGAAAGATGCTACACAGATTTGGTCACGAAGGAAAAAAGTCACATGAGACTCAACAGCAGGGCATTTTTCTCTGAGTATTTCTCTCCTTAAATGAGGGTTAATAATAGTGCTTACTTCACCATTGTGCAACAATTGTGTGGGATTAGAATAATTGGAATTTCATTTTTGTCATTTGACAAATATAAAATTTATGTTTTCAAATGTTTTCTGAAAGCAAAGGTATCCTTCCCTCTGGTTTAAATCAAAACAACTTCAAAACTCTCCTAAAATATGAGAGAGCAATACTACTCTAGCTCCAAAATGGCAAGAGCATTGGAAAGAGAGTCAGAAATCACAGGTTTTATTTTTTGATAGTTTACTTACTATATGAATTTATGTGAACCATCTCTTTTTTTCAGTCTCACTGCCCTCATTTATTAAAATTTGTGACTGGAATAACTGTATTTAACATTCTTTCCAACATTTGTAGTAAAGTATTCGAATAAATTTATGTTAAACTTTTTATTTCCCAAGAGATTCTTATTTTCAAATCATGAATTTCAAAAAAAAAAGGAAACTTTATCTAGCTTTTCTTCTTAGAAGCCAAGTTGTTGAAGACATAGAAGGTGTTGTTATTTTAATACTTTCACACCATTTGGTGTGATTTTCAAATAAAATTAACATCATTGCCCTTCATGCTAAGTTGTTTAACAAAGCATAATTTATGAGTACAAGGTGAAGACAGTGGCTTTTGTAATGCATTACAGATATGTAAAACGAGTGTTTTCTTTACAGTACTGATTGTGAGTTATTCCAAAAATATATAAATGCATTTTGATCTACATATGTTTTATATGTTTATGAATCTCTATCATGACAATTATAAAAAGAGATACATACTGTGCTATAGAATAAAAGGACAAATGTAAACATCACTACAGTACTTATGGAGATAATTTTATTTGCTACATAATAAGAGGACAAAAGTCCAAATATAAAATTTTTCCGCATTACTGCAAGAAATTCATCTCTGCATAGATTAGAAAAAATTGAAATGCAAATAATAATAAAATAAACCACTGATTGAGACCAATACAATAGAAATATATGGTAGACATTTTCCATTTTATGACTGAGCAGTGTTCAAAGACCCTTCTGCTTTCATGGACCATTCCAATATGTGAATTCTGATAAATTGAGCCCTAACTTTCACCACTAATCACTTAGGCACTGATATTGTCTGGCTGTGTGTCCCCACCTAAATCTCATCTTGAATTGTAATCTGAATTGTAATCCCCATTTTGGGAAAGGGACCTCATGGGAGGTGATTGGATCATGGGGGCTGTTCCCCCACGCTGTTCTCTTGATAGTGAGTAAGTTATCACGAGATCTGATGGTTTTATAAGGGGCTCTTCCCCCTTTACTCTGCACTTCTCTCTCCTGTTGCCTTGTGAAGAAGAACATGTTTGCTTCCCCTTTGGCCCTGATTGTAAGTTTCCTGAGGCCTCCCCAGCCAAGTGGAACTGTGAGTCAATTAAACCTCTTTGCTTTATAAATTACCCAGTCTTGGGTATTTCTTTATAGGAGCATGAAAATGAACTAATACAATACATTTTTACCAGTAGAATGGGGTGCTGCTATAAAGATACTCAAAAATGTGGAAGTGACTTTGGAACTGGATAACAGGAAGAAGTAGGAACAGTTTGGAGGGCTCAGAAGAAAATAGGAAGATGTGGGAAAGTTTGGAACTTCCTAGACATTTGTTGAATGGTTGTGACCCAAATACTGATAATGGATAATGATGTGGACAATGAAGTCCAGGCTGAGGTGGTCTCAGATAGACATCAGGAATTTTTTGGGAACTGGAGAAAAGATCACTCTTGCTATGTTTTAGCAAAGAGACTGGTGCCATTTTGTCTGTGTACTAGAGATCTGTGGATCTCTGAACGTGAGAGAGATGGTCTGACTTTGGAACTTATGTTTAAAAGAGAAGCAGATCATAAAACTTTGGAAAATTTGCAGCCTGATAATGTGATAGAAAAGAAAAACTCACTTTATGGAGAGAAATTCAAGCCAGCTGCAGAAATTTGCATAAGTAACAAGGAGCCAAATATAATTCACCAAGACAATGGTGAAAATGTCTCCAGGGCATGTCAGAGACCTTCATGGAAGCCCCTCCCATCAAAGGCCCAGAGTCCTAGGAGGGAAAAAATGGTTTCCTGGGCCAGGCCCAGTGCCTTGCTGCTTTGTGCAGTCTTGAGACTTGGTACCCTGCGTCTCAGCCATGAATAAAAGATACAACGGTACAGCTCAGCTTGTTGCTTCAGAGGGTGCAAGCACCAAACCTTCCATCGAGTGCTTGGAAGCGCCAAGTGGCTTCTACATGGCATTGGGCTTGCAGGTGCACAGAAGTGAAGAATTGAGGTTTGGGAATCTCCACCTAGATTTCAGAGGATATATAGAAACACCTGGATGGCTAGCAGTAGTTTATTGCAGGGGTGGAGCCCTCATGGAGAAACTCTGTTAGAGCAGTGCAGAAGGGAAATGCGAGGTCGGACCCCCGACATAGAATTCCCACTGGGGCACTGCCTAGTGAAGCTGTGAGATGAGACCCACTGTCTTCCAGAAACCAGAATGGTAGATCCACCAACAGCTTGCACTGTGCATCAAAAAAGCTGAAGACACTCAATGCCAGCTGTGAAAGCAGCCAGAGTAGGTGCTTGTATCCTAAAAAGCCACAGGGGTGGAGCTGCCCTAGGCCATGGGAGCCCACCCTTTGCATCAGCGTGCCCTGCATGTGAAACATGGAGTCAAAGGAGATTATTTTGGAGCTTTAAGATTTAATGAATGTCCCGCTAGATTTCAGACCTGCATGGGGCCTGTAGCCCCTTTGTTTTGGCCAATTTCTCCCATTGGAGAAAAATTCTAAGACTGATTCTTATTCAAAACTATTCCCATTTCAGGGAGCATTTATCCAATGACTCTATCTCCATTGTATCTATGAAAGAACTAACTTGCTTTTGATTTTATAGGCTCCTAGGTGGAAGTGACTTGCCTTGTCTCAGATGAGACTTTGGACTTGGACTTTTGAGTTAATTCTGGGAAGAATTAAGATTTTTGAGGGACTGTAGGGAAGGTACAATCATGCTCTGAAATGTGAAAAAGACAAGATTTGCGAGGGGTCAGGAGTGGAATAATATGGTCTCGCTCTGTGTCCTCACCCAAATCTCATCTTGAATTCCAATCTGAATTGTAATCCCCATTTTGGGGGAGGGACCTCATAGGAGGTGATTGGATCCTGGGGACTAGTCCTGCATGCCCTTCTCATGATAATGCGCTGTCATGAGATCTGATTTTATAAGGGGCTCTTTCCCTTTTGTTCTGCATTCTCTCTCCTGTAGACTTGTGAAAAAGGGCATGTTTGTTTCTCCTTCCACCAATATTGTAAGTTTCCTGAGGCCTCCTTAGCTTTGTGGAACTGTGAGTCAATTAAACCTCTCTCTTTTATAAATTACCCAGTCTTGAGTATTTCTTCATAGCAGTGTGAAAATAGACTAATACAGGCACCAAATTCTTTCTTTCTACATCCTTTCATTAGAAATTTCATCAGTGACATAGGCACATAAATGATATGCTCAAACGATGGAAAGATGTAGGAACAGTTGAGAAATTTTCCACAGCAGCGAGCAATTATTTCAAGACCTAAGTATAGTAGTGGTGAGTTCTGCAGATATGACAGACAGAATCCAGTGGCATAAATTAAAGGGGTCTAGCTACATTGTTCTAGTGGCAAGTACTTGATATGCTTTCTAGCTGTCTAAATTCCATTGTTTCCTACTTCTCCCTAAACCTGATTTGTAAACACCCTCATCAATTCAACAGATATCCAACACAGTTCAAACAAATTTATTTGCTGCTTTTTATGCCCAGAGTTGACTTCTGGTGTTTGAAGAAAAGAACCTTCTCTAATGAAAAGCATTACTATTATAATAATCCAAAAAATAAGTTTCCAAATAATGCATTATGTGAAATAATGTATAATATAGACCTCTGCTTTCTGCTAAGTAATGAATCTAAGTGATTCAACACTGCTTCCTGAGACTCATCGCTTTCCTCTGTAACTATTCTCTTTCATTAGTAAAGTTAATAAAACTGTACTGCAAGATAAGAGATGTGACCTCAACTGTTCATTTACTGGAATACTGTCACACTTGTATTAGCACTTCATTCTCTGAGTTTCACATTTCTCGTTTATAAATCAAGGGCTTTCGGCTGGGCCCAGTGGTTCAGGACTGTAATCCCGGCACTTTGGAAAGGTAAGCCAGGCAGATCACTTGAGGTAAGGAGTTCAAGACCAGCCTGGACAACATGGTGAAACCCCGTCTCTACTACAAATACAAAAATTCGCTGGGCATGGTGATGCATGCCTGTTAAGCCCAGATATTCTGGAGGTTGAGGCAGGAGAATCCCTTGAACTTGGAGGGTAGAGGTTGCAGTGAGCCGAGATTGCTTCCTTGCACTCCAGCCTGGGGGACAGAGCAAGACTCTCTCTCAAAATAAACAAATAAATAGATAAATAAGTAAATCAAGGTTTTTCACTGAATTCTGTTTAAAAATGTTCACTTTCCTAAATCTTTGTATTTAGTATTTAATAATTGTATCACTTTCACATGACTTTCTTTAGTGTGCTCAGTTACTCAAATCACTAAAGATTATATCCTTAGCTATACATAGCTCTTCAGTACAGGCATTCCTTCAGAGATTTCTGAGGAAATAACATTCTCAATAATAAAAATAATTCTCATATGTACTCCAAATGTTATTACTTGTCACTAGAGTCCTCGACTGAATTTTGTTACCCAGTTGGTTCCTAATTCATAAACCCTACACTCAAGGAGATCTCGAGAATATTTTCTGCTGGCTTTTAAAAACAGTTTTCCCTTGTTTTTTTTATTGATTTAAAAATTGTCAGTGTAAAAAATATTCTGGCTACCTTATTTCATGAATGGGTCATTCCATTCTCCATATGGGTGGGATGATGTATCATTTCTCCTGTTCAACAAACATAGAATTATAATTGCCATTAACTTCTAAAATGTAGTATTATGTATTGTTGGTAGGAATATTAGCTGGTTTTGTGTAGAACAGGCCTATCTTAAATAGAAAGTGTCAAAGAAGATACACTTTGATAGAAAGATCTTGCTTTTTGGAACGACCTTCATTATGAGATATATAAGGACCTCTTATGTGGAGAAGGACATGCCAATGAGATCATGAGGCTCATATACAGAAAGTGACTTGTCAACTGTCAAAATGTATATCCATCAAATGATAAGACTGTTTTTCTGGAGAAGATGATTAATTTTGAAAATAATAGAAACTTACTTTCTCCAGGATGAATTATTTAAATCCATCATACTGTCAGACAGATTTAAATATATAAAATTTTCATTATTATTGATTGCTGGGGTACTTACATAAGGTGAAAGTTACAGGTATTGAATAAAAGGTATTGAATAAAAGCTCATAGGTTTTTTTTTTCAGGTTTAACAAATAATTAACTATTTGCTACCAAACTATATATATATTTTTCATCCTCAGAATGTTAACCTATATACCTGTCCTCTAAATGCTTAGAATTATCTTTGAATTGGTGGTTACAGGCATAACTCCCATTGATGGCAAGATACATCCTCAGGTTTGTGTCTGACCTTGAAGCTATGGTTTCCATTATTTTGGTACCTAATGATTAGCAGTAACAGTATCACTTTATCATTCTAAGATTAATTCTTATTCAATTTCCAATGGCATTGGCTTCTGAATTTTTGCTTTGCCTTCTTGTCTTTTACTCTCAAATTTTACGATTTTCTCTATAGCTTTGTTTAATCTCAATCAACAACTTGTCAGTTTAATAATTAATTTTATTCTTCTCCATCTGTGTCCCTTGGCTTAAGTATCTCTTGCTTACTGTTAAAATGCAGATATCCATAAACCACATGGAATAGTAGAGAGTCTCATCTAAATTTGTTGCAAGCATTATTTCCAGATTGATTTCCAAATCTATGTGTTCAATTTCATTTTGACCATTTCAAGATAGTGTTATAACCTTAGGGTTTTGATTAATTTGGGTAAAATAAATTACATTTGCTGAAAGCAGGAATGTATATATGCATATATAGATATACATACACATGCATACATATATATAAAACAGCTAAATATATTTAAAATTATCTTAAGACATGGTTTTCTCTGAAAGATAATAAACTGTTAAAACAATAAATAAATCACAAAGCATGAACTTTTGCATATTGTGTTTTCCTGTTGGAAATATTTAAGTTTTATGGAGAGAGCAATGAAAAGAATGCATGTGTATGTGCAGGCATTACTTTCTGGCATGGCTGATTCATCTATGTTTGCCTTGAAAATCATAGTCTCCAAACTCCGTTTAATTCAATATATCCTCCACAGTCTACAAAGGATTCTGAGTTTGGGGAGATAATTCTCCTTGGGTCTTTTGCATTTCTGCACACCTTCTGGACAAGAGGCATTGACAGCTTTATTGCATTTTTTTTTTTTTTTCGAGGATGTTAATACAACAAACAGCCTTGGAAGACAGATAGAACCTTTTTGGGGGACAGAGGGCAGATTTGTTTTCTGGCTAGATTATAAAGATAACATCTTCCTCCAAGACAAAGCTGGGGAAAGTGTGCTAGTAGATCCTGTAAATATTTAGGATTCTAAAGCTCAGAGTTTCTCAGATGTCACCTACATAGAATGTGTGTGTGACATATATCTGGGCTGCTTCATGTTACTTCACAGGATGTGAGAAGCAAGGAGAATTTATGCTGTCTGCTGTGCTATGGGAAATAAAATCTTCTGTCTGTGACCCAGGAGTCTCGTATCTTTTGCAAGCATCCATAAAACTATGGCAGCCTAACTTGTTAGCTTGCATCTAGGGTAAAATCTCAAATTCTGCACTTGAAAGTTTAGGTAACACAGCTCAGTGTAACTGTTCTTTCCTTTAAATTACCATAGCATGTATCTAATCCTTTCTTACTATGGCAGATCATTATTCTAATTATTTCTATAGGTAATATTTTATTTTTCTTTTGTATCAGATTTTTTTCAGTTTTCACACCACGTCTGGTGTATTTTCCATCTCTTGCATTGGCCGTTAAAGTGTCTTTTATATTGTAGCCAATAAGTAAACACTCGATGAACGAGAGAGTAAGTAAATGGGAAATAGACAAATCAATTTAAGTTTTGTGCAGCTAGAGTGGTGTTAGGATACGAAATTTTAACTCTCCCTTTTAAATCTATTCTTGAGCTACATATAATATTATCACATCCCTGCTTGAAGTTTCCCAATTTTTTAAATAATTCCAAGATAGAACCCCCAAATCTTTTATATGAAATTCACAACCTTTCAATATTTGACTCCTTTCTACTTCCCCACTCATCAATGTTTATCCAGGAAATATCATGACCCACTCATAACTTACTATGCTTACTGTTTCCTGACTATGCCTTCATCTCCAGACCTCTATGCACTTGAATAAGCTCTTTCTTCTAAATAAAAAGTTCATTTATCTGTTGTAATGACTAGCCATTACATTACCATTCCCCAAGTGAACCTTCAGAGCTCATCCAATCTATTTCCAAGATTCTTGTTCTCTCTCTGTGGTCCCATGGATCACATGATATGGCACAAATTCATTTACTTGTTTGTCTTTCAAACTAGACTGTAACTCTCTGCCAAAATTTAACTCAAATGTCTATATCTTGTGTGATTAGCACAGACTGGTGCTCATGGTCAAGACTAAATTGAATGAGCAAAGAAACCCATGTTTGCATTGGTATAAGTTTTTAATTTCCCATTTATTACTTATGTGACTTTGGGTAAAGTTTCTCGTATGTAAAATGGGTGTAATAACCTCACAAAATCTTTGGAAGAATTAATCAAAAATTAGGGGGGGTCAAGAGTACCTGGATGGCTCAGTCAAAATATACCACAGGTTCTGGAAAAATGAAAGTCAAAGTACATCCCTTAAATAAGTTAGACGGTTTGGATCTGTGTCCCCACCCAAATCTCATATTGAATTGCAATCCCCAGTGTTGGAGGTGGGGCCTGGTGGGAGGTGATTGGGTCATGGGAGTGGTTTCTCATAAATGGTTTAGTATCATCCTCTTGGTACTACCCTAACAAAAATAAGTGAGTTCTCCTGAGATCTGATTAAAAGTGTGCGGCATCTCCCCGCTCTCTCTCTTGGCTCCTGCTTTTTCCATGGGATGTGCCTGCTCCTTGTTCACCTTCCACCATGATTGGAAGTTTCCTAAGACAGTTTCAGAAACAGATGCTGCCATGCTCCCTGTATAGCCTGCAGAGCCATGAGCCAATTAAACCCGTTCTCTTTATAAATAATCCAGTCTCGGGTATTTCTTCATAGCAACGCAAGAATGTCCTAATACAGTAAGAGTAGCCTGCTCTTTGCAAGAGATATAATGTTACATGCATCATTTATGTGTATTTGTTATTTTTTTTAATTCTTTGAATTATTCCATGAACTGGATAGAAAGAAACTATCTTAACTATAATTTAGATTTATATTTTTTAAAAGAAACTAAAAATGATTAAGAGACAGTATTCATTAATATCTTGGTAATATTTAACACTGTGCATTTCTTCTTAGTAAGGGCTAATGGTTTTTATTCATGTAATGTACAGTATATGTATAATTTTAAAATGTTTCTCATATAAGTTTTGAAAACATTTTTGGAAACACACATTTTACAAAGTAACCACATGAATGCCGGCCTCAAATTGATGTATACCCCCAAATAAATTCAATATTAGGTATAATAATAAACCTACAATGGAATTGAAATAATTTAGTTTTTCTTTAGAGTGTATTCTTTAATAATTTATACAGTATACTAGCTTACCTCTCCTATAAAACAAGAAATATGACTCCCCTTTTTTGGGATAAATCATTTTTCTTAATTTATATAGAAACTTGGTGGCTTGCTTAAAATATAATACTTAATGTCATTATTCACATTTGTAAGAAAATTGGGTTAAAATTTTCAGCATGCCATACATATTCCAGAGTTACACGTGAAATATTGAGTGAGACCAACTTTGAAGTTAAAACTATAAGTAGTTTTTCTTAAAAATGTAATCCATAGGAGCCACATTAAGTGTAACTCTGAGGCATTGCACTCCTAAATTTCAATTACTGGGTAAGTTTGATAAAATGTTCCAAACAGAAAAAGACATGAGTGGTGTTTTTATAAATATATTCCAGTCTTTACAAAATGGTTTCCTACAGAAAACGACTTTCTCCAACTAAACTGAGATTCTGCAGATCACTCAAACTTTCTCTGTAGACATGTCTTCTTTTGACTTATGTGTGTATATTCCTAATTAGAGGAATCTTCTGATTTCCCTTTTTCGAGATCTCATAATTTCTTGCTCTTTCTGGTGTCTATATGGTGTACCACACATCCACTGAAGAACCAGCACAATGCTTGACTCTCTTTTGTTCTCACTGGCTCCCATACATCCAGATTATGGTGGGCCCATCAGTGCTTTCAGTGGGCTATACAAAAGGCAGGGCCTTAGGCAGCCCCTTGATAAGGGTAGAATATTTGACATACTCTTTACTCTTCTCTTTATCCCTTGAGGCAGAGGCCACTGAGTTGTATCAGCCTCTGTCTTCTGTGGCACAAGTCTTCTGGAGCAGGCAGGAAACTGCCTGGTTATTTAATTTTCTCAGGAGCCATTAGGCATGAAAAGTACATCCAATTCCATCAGTGCTCTGAGACAAGTGAGACAAAAATCAGTTTCTCAGGTAGCTTCCATGACAAGCTAGAATGTTGGACACATGGTCCAATAGCTCTCTTTCCTTAACTGGTGTGAAACCAGGAGGTTACAGTTTCCTTCAGACCACATGATGCTTTACCAGGGTGAGGTATTATGATGAGAGGGTGCCACACACTCCTATCAGCTTAGATTCAGCTGGTTTCACACTCACCTGATATGGAGGAGGAGCCTCTTAACCAGTTTCTAAATTTATCTGAAAGAGAATTGGTCCATGTATTGTTGAAATAATGTCTCCATGGGAAGTAAGAAGAGCCTGGGGCTTTCTATTCTACCATATTGTTAATATAACTCAGGATAATGGATTTCATGCTAATTGAAATAGGAAGACACTGCAATGGGTTGAGAAGTGTATAACATAAAATGATTTTAAAAGTCATTCTAGCTTCCATGGGGAGAATGCAATATAGGGCACCAAGAAGATTAAAAGAGGTAATGTAGGACTGGTTTGAGGACTACTGCAGAAGTGCAGGTGAGAAATGATGGTAGCAAAGATAAAGATGATAGCATATAAAATGCTATACATATATATCATATAAAATGCTATATATATAGATGATAGCATATAAAATGCTATATATAGCATTTTATATAGGCTATATTATATACATATATGTATATAATGTGTATATATACATTTTATATAGGCTATATTATATATATGTGTATATATACACACACATATATATGTATATAATATAGCCTATATAAAAGCTAAAGCTATGTGTTAAACTTTATGATAGATGGATTAAAAGACGAATACAACTCACAAACTCTCAGAAAAGGTAGGAAGTAACAAATAAATCTACTATTTACAAATAAATAGCTCTGTCTTCAAATTTAGTAAATGTTTGCTATTCATAAGGGATTTGAAAGGAAATGTGGAGCTTGCAGCCAATTAAACTAGTCTCAGCTCAGTGGAACGGTCAGGACTGAAGGTATTGGCATGAGAGTCAGCAGGATCCCTTGCAAAGTTAAATTCATGGAGTAACAAGATCATGTTGGCAGAGATTAACATAGCGAAGAGTATAGGGCATAGGGTACAGTTCTGGGCATTAAACATCTAGAGTTAATAGTAGAGGATCAGGAGCCTATAAATAAAAAGAAGAAATGTGCAGTGAATGGGGTTCGGAAAGATGGGGTAGCATAGAAGCCTAGAGAACAATGAGTTTTAAGGAGGAAAGAATTGAACCACCAATTAAATCAATATATTTATTCATACAATACCCAGACACCATAAATGTACGCTTCTTGTTGAATTTATGTTAATATTTATGTATGAAGTATACAAATTAGCATTTCAAACATATATATACATACACACACACACACACACACACACACAGAGGCACTCTATATTCCATATACTCCACTAGATGCTTAAAATCATTATCTTACTAAAGTTGTTTTATGACCATTTTCGAGTTGAAGATACTAAGATATAGCATTGAAGTCATTTGTCTCAGATGAAATTTGAGTACAGTTCTGTTTTAGTCCAGCATCTTTTTCTAACACAGGATTTAAATTGACATGATTTTGAATCATGATGCTTTTGTAACCTTGTGTCATGGCCTTTGAGACATAAGTTAATATCAAAAAATTTCAGTTCCCTGAGTGCTGAATGAATATGACAACAGTATTTAAGTCATAGCTAGAATTATACGAAGTGAAAGAAGATAAAAGACTGATAAATCTTCCTGATTAATAATAAGCCCTTAAAATGTATGTAATATTTGTGCTATGTAGATACACCATTTCAGCATTTGACTCATATTTATTTTTATTACATGGTACTTTTTGTCCCATTCATAAAATGTAAAGATAAAAATGAGGCATGAAATTTAATACCTTTTATTATAACTAGTATACAATCTTAAAATTATAAAGTAAATGTATGCATGATTATAATCAACTACAAATAATGTTTAGGGTAGACGTGATTTTTATTTCTACCACATTATCATTATCTTTCCACCAGCTTAGAAAAATCAAAGTCACGCATATTCAAATGTCTTCTAATAGCCTCAATGAGATAAGAAGCTTACAGTTTAAATGAGTCGGATTCTTCTGTCCTTGCAAACTAGGATAAACTCTAGGATCAACCTCCGTATAGTGAAGTTTCTTATACGACCGATAAATTGTATTTTGATAAATTGATCTGTGGCAAACAGAAAGAAAGTAGGGAGATTGTAGAGGACCTTAGTCATCTATTTTGCTTTCAGTCTCCCAGACCTATAAATGGAAAATTAACCCTAATTTTTTAAGGTGTTACTAAATTTTGAGATATTAATAGAAGGACATACATAAACTATCTAATTTTCTGAGGTGGCTTAGAAAAGTAACAGGTTTTTACTTTTCCTATCTGAGAACTCATTGAGATTTTATTTGCAATGTGCTGTACATATATCCAGTTCTGACATCATTCTGTTCATGCTACTTTATAGCTTTTAACAATTAGGGAGAAAATAAGGCAACATATTTGCATAACATAGTCATTCAAAAGACTGAATATATCTCCTGGATGCAAAAAGGTCCTGGTGGATATTCCAATGAACTTTTATTGGGTATTAAGGTAAAACTTGGTTGAATATTAGTGAAAAGTAATAATAAGATTCACAAAAACAACAAAACAGTATAATGTCCTCGAGAGTATTATTAGATAATTTGAAGATCCATTTACATGGGGAATTTGCCATGTTGTTAATATAACTGCTGCACTGTGGTCCTATAAAAATAAAGGCTTTTCAGGGGATATAACTTTGTCGGGAATATTTAGAAGGTTTTTATATCTGCTTTTCCAGAGAATTAAAAGTATATTCTCTAGGTCTATATTTTTGTTCTTAAAATATTTATTATTATGTTTCTATTATTTGCTCTTATTATAAAAGTTTTACTAGTTTATGTAATAAAATAAAAAATAAATAACAATAAAATTGAATATAAAAAGAAAAGCCAAAAAAAAAAAAAAAACCCAAAAAACCCAAAACTCCCTTCTTCCCTTCTACCTTCCAAATGAATATGCATATATAGTCCTGGAGATAAATAAATAAAATAATTAACAGTTGTATCAACAAGCAGAATAAATGAAAGAAGAAAGCTAAATTGATCATTATTTACACTGAGTCATATTAATATTATCTAATTGTTTTTTGCCACAGTTATAAACGTATTTTATGTCTCTTGTATACTTAACTTATTTTTTACTACCACATACCACATATTGTATGAATGTAAAATAATTTAATATTCAATATCTTACTGGGGAATATATGTGTGTGTGTGTGTGTGTGTGTGTGTATTCCCCTTGAAAAGCATATATAGCGTCAAGTAGACAATAATCTCTTTTGGTTCAAAAGATTAACTTAAAATCTGCATGTTTAAACTCCAGAGAAAGCCAGGCTTTTAGTTCATTAGCTGATAAAATAGAGTTTTCTATGTACATAAGAAACAAAGGAAATGTATGTATAGAATGTGTTTCTAACAGCATTGTTTTGTGTACGTGGATAATTAAATGCATCTCAGAAAAGGTCAAATAGAAATAAAATGGATTATTTGCAATATCTCACCCGTATCATGTCAACTTCGTAAATTACCAAAATAGAAAAATCATTCATTACACAATTTGTCCTTCCTGGAGAGACTATCTGGATTGACCAGGTGGTAGATTAACCAGGTAGTAACCAGGACTTTGGGGTCAAGTTGATTTCCGTTTCAGTTTTGGTTCACCACTCATTATTAGTTGACTGGTGTTACCTAAGCAAGTCAAACTTCTGCTAGACTCTTGAGTTCTCATGTTGGAAAAGAGCATAATGACAACTGCTCAGTATGAATAAATTGTTATATGAGATATCTCCAAGAGCCTAGCCTGCATCAGCCTCTGAAGTGTACTTAGAAATAATATTATTATTAGCATCAACAGTAAAACAGTAACCATTCTCATTGTTTACTTTTAGGGAGGGCACCCAGACATTTGTGAAGCATTTGCTTGTAGGTCTGGGCCATGAGGATGTATATGTGTGCACACACATCCAAATAGAAAGTCATGAGGTTTCTAAAGTCCTTCTGTTTCACATCCGCTGAATAGCTTTATTGAAACTCTTACCAAATACTATCTACTTTTCATTATCTAGATAGCATAAGCCATGACATACCATGATGCCACTGTTTTGGTGATAAATTAGGGAGTTTGCAAATATTCCCTTTTTATTTTCTCACTGAAAAACTTACTGAGTTGTCCTGTTCACACTTATGAAAACCCATACTCTACCTACTCATTCTCCAATAACTGATTTTTACAAGTGAGAATTCGAATACTGTTTTCTAGGAATCCATTTGGCCAAACAGAACACATGTATTCTTCCTGTATAATCCAGAGCAACCAGTGGCCTTCAGGAGTATTGAAAACTGCACTTATAAATGGAATTATCCCAGAAACATCTGATATGAAATTGGATGTGTACATCAGCATTACTTCCGTATCCCATTGAATTTTACTAAAAATCAATGAGTACAACAAGATTGTGAAAAATAAAGAATAAAAAAAAATACTTGCAATGCTTCCCCCAGTAAAACTGTGAGAGGCATGTGTATTAGTCTTTTGGGGATGCCATAACAAAACACAATAGAGTAGGTGGCTTAAATAACAGAAATGTTTTTTCTCACTCTTCTGGAGACTAAAAGTCCCATATCAAGGTTCTGGCTGACTTGATTTCTGATAAGGTCTCTCTTCCTTGCTTGCAGATGGCCACTTGTTCCCTATGCCCCACATGGCCTTTCCTCCATGTATGTTCTCAGGCAGAGACAGAGGAAGCTCTCTGCTGTATCTCTATTAAGGACACCAATTCTATTAGAGCAGATTGATCTTATGACTTCATTTAACCATAATTACTTGCTTAGAGGCCTCATTCCAAGTACAGCCACCCTGGGGGTTCAGCCTTCAGCATATACATTTGTGGAAAACACAAACACTCAGTCCATAATGAGACTTATTCTTACAATCTAAGTTACATGGAAGGGCTTCCAAAAACTACAGAAATGAACCAGAGTAGTTTTTATTGTGCCACACGGAACAAAACGAGGGCAAGAAGCCACTGAAAGAGACTTCAGAAGCAACTGAAGTTATTAGGAGTAAATCACAGCAAAAATACACTTTCTAAAGGTGAGAGTGCATGCTCAGGTCTGAAATCTTGTGTGCAGTTGGAAATTAGGTGAGTGGAGGAGATACAAGTTTGGCTGCAAACCTTTCTGGACCTAGTATCATTCACCAGAGGAGGCAAGATTGTACCCACAATAACACAAACACAGCAGCTTCACTGAAAGCAATCTCTCTCTGACAAGACAGAAAATGCTTACATTGTGTAAACCAACTGATCTGGACAACTATAAATATATGAGGGTGGATCGTGGGAGAACTCCTTTTTTAGCCTATGAAATCATAAAAGAAAATATTGTTAAAAACCACTTCATAAAAACGGAAAATGTCTATGTGGCACAAATATGATAAGCAAAGTAGGCAAAGTGCCTAATAATGCCACCCTACAAAATCTGGCAGTGTCCACCCAACAACTCACAGAGAAGGCATGCAGGGCTTTTAAACATGTTACAAATACCATCAACTTTACTCATGAGACATGGACATTAGGATAATTGTGGAAGGGCTTTTAAACATATTACGAATACCATCAACCTTACTCATAAGACATGGACGTTAGGATAATTTTGGCATTCCATTTCTCATTCAACAGATTATAAGAAAATCTAAAGGTCTGATATCTGATTTGGCAAGACTGTGACTGGAGATGTGAACCCTTACACAGGGCTTATAGTTATAAACAACAGGCCAATCATTTTGAGGGAAATCTATTTCTATCAAAATTTCAAACTTTATATTTGATGGCTAATAAATTCTACTTCTAGGAATCTGATCTACAGA
Source organism: Symphalangus syndactylus (assembly GCF_028878055.3). Lineage (NCBI taxonomy): Eukaryota > Metazoa > Chordata > Mammalia > Primates > Hylobatidae > Symphalangus > Symphalangus syndactylus. The sequence continues at coordinate 83,270,880 of NC_072438.2, read as the reverse complement.
TTGCTAAAATATATAATTTCAGTAGAAAACAAGAATAAAAGGTGGTCAGCATGTTCTTTTCATGTCTCATGAAGAACAATGTTTATAATATTTAATCATATTCATGGAAAATGACATATGTAGCTATTTATGTAATAGTTAGCACTATGTAAAATGGAAATGTTATGGTACCATAAAATTCACCTGTTAACATTTACAGATGACTAGTAAAAAGGATTACAGTGGGTCCATTAATAGAATACTAGGCAGCTCCTCATGAATATGGAATGAGCTCCAAGACATTGTTTAAAGATAACAAGTTTCATAAGAGTGTATAGTGGGCTACTATTTTTATTTATTTATTTTAGCTTTTTAATTTTTTTAGCACCCTAATGTGCCACTTAATACTAGATCATATTCACTCTATCTAACTATATTTTTGTATCCATTAACCATTCCCCCTTTATCCCCCTCTTCCCACTATCATTTCCAGCCTCTGATAACCATCATGCTACTTCCTATCTCCATGAGTTCAGTTTTTTTTTTTTGGTTCCCTAAATAAATGAGAACATGAGATATTTGTCTGTCTATGCCTGGCTATTACGACTAACACAATGTCCTCCAGTCCCACTCATGCTGCTGCAAAGACAAGATTTCATTCTTTTTTGTGGCTAAGTAATAACCGATATTGACTAGGTGTGTCCCAGGACCGAACGTAGCATTCACTGAATCTCTGCATTGTTCCCCGAACTTTATTTCATATCTCTGTTTCATCTTGTTCCTCTGCTCTTCTGTTTCCTATGTGTTTATAAGAAGATGATTTAAAATGAATCACCTTTTGGGTACCAATGATTCACAGACTTTCAGAGCTGGGAAAGACTGCAAGGCCCATCTAGTGGGCTACTATTTTTAAAATGAGATAAAATAGCCATTTATATCTCCTTCTTTATGCATAACCATTTTCAAAAGAATATATGATAAATTTATAGTATCTTCGATTTGGGGGTGGATGAGAATCAGGGAGAGTGTATTGGATAGGAAGGAGCCTTTTCTCTGTGTACATTTTATTTTTATGTTTTTCCTTGTTTTAAGTAATACATTTTTATTATCTATAAAAAGTCAACAAATTTGAAATAAAAAGACTGTTTGGCACCTCCCCATCCCTCTGCTCACTCATCCATGTGTGTAAATAATTCTGAACAAATGACAGAAAATGGAGCAGCTGGTGCTTGAGGTGGTGAGAAGCTCCCAGCTGTGCTTGATCCTCAAAATGCAATATGTTTTCCAGTAGTAATGGTTTAATAATTATTATCCTTTTTAGCTACAACAGATAAAATTGCATGTTGATTTAATGCCACTAAAACAAATAAGAGCTTATCAACTATTATGTAGATTAAGAAGTTACTATATTTGGAAAGTCAGACTTGAAACAAAGGGAAAAAAACTTTATCTTTTTCAAAATAACTCATTTAAGATATTTTCAAGATGGTTTTTAGAAAAAGGGAAGGATTTAGAAAAAAATGGCAGAAAAGGCAGTTATTTTCTCTATTGAGAGAAATTCCATGTGCTTAGTTAAAGCCAAGGGAATGCTCACAGCAAAAGACTTCCTAATAATTATCTAGAGCTTCTACTTTGTTTCAATAAACATGTTAAGTGAAATCATCACATTTCTCAGAAGAAAGAGCAATAAAAAGTAACTTGAGTCAGCGTGCATGCTTTGGAACTGTGCTACTTACATTTTGGCAAGCAGCATCAGCTTCAGCTGAGAGCTGATTGGAAATGCAAATTCCCAGGCTCAATTCAAGACCTACTAAAACTCTGAAGATAGGGCTAGGTGTCTGTGTTTTTCCAAGTTCTACAGTTGATTATGGTACTAATGTTTACAATGTACTGCCCTAAAATTTTATACACCCAAGATGACAGTGTACCCTAACTGTTTTGATGAAAAATTATGAGCAATATTCCATCAAGAAAACATAAAAGACTGGGCACATGTACAAATTTGAATTCTAATTTCTAATGACGATGGATTACACATCTTTCCAATATTAGATATCCTTGAATTACTCTGACTTCAATGTTGGGGTAATGGATAAAAAGATTTTTAAAGTATCACTGTTACATGTTGAAGTCTCAATCTCCAGAACCTCTGAATGTGAATGGGTTTAAAAATAAAGCCTTCAAAGAGGTTATCAAGTTAAAATGAGGTTGCTAGCATGAGCCCTACTTCAATCTGACGAGTGTTATAAAAAGAAGGAATTTGTTTTTCTATGTAAAGAGGCAGCAAAAAAAAAAATCTGCAAGCTAAGTAGAGAAACTTCGGGAGAAAACTTCATCGGGACTTTGATCTTGGACTTCCAGCTTCAAGCACTGTGAGAAAATAAATTTCTGTTGTTTCGGCCACCCAGTCTTTGGTATTTGTTATGGCAGCCCTAGCAAATGAATATACTCACCAACTCAATTATTTTTTTCTTTCTAAAAGTAGTAAAATAGTTCCAAATTAGAAACTTGAGGCAGGTTGGGCAAGGTCGCTCACGGTTGTAATCCCAACAGTTTGGGAGGCTGAGGCAGAAGGATCACTTGAGGCCAGGATTTCGAGACCAGCCAGGGCAACACAGTGAGACCCCATCTCCACAAAAACTTGAAAAGAAAATTAGCGAGGTGTGGTGGCGCATGCCTACAATCCACAGCCACTTGGGACCAAGGCTGAGGCAGGAGGATCACTTGAGCCCAGAACTTTGAGGCTGCAGTGAGCCATGATTGCACCATTGCACTCCAGCCTGGGCATCAGAGAGAGACCCCGTCTCTAAAATAATAAATGAATACCAAAAAAAAAACGTTGAAGCAAGTATTTCTGTCACTAGTCACAACTGGAAAGCATAAAAGTTAAACAGTGTGATTTTGTGTGTGTGAGGCCAATTTACCACTTATGAGAGATGTGACCATAGGCTAGTAAATTGACTTATTTGCATCTCAACTTCTTCAGTATAAATGATGATATATAGCTGACATAGACTGGATGTTATAATCATTTAAAAAATAATGCCTTTAACACATATAGTACAGTAGTTGAGACACAGACATACTCAGAAACAGTCATATATATGTCTGCTTGGTAGAATGTTAACAAAAAAATATAAATCAGACTACTAGGGAAGTAGCATTCAGGATCAGGTTTATAAATGACACTGCATTGTGAATCATGACTTTCTTTATGATAAATAAGTATATAAATTGAATATCTGACCAGCTTAACTAAAGTATCAACAACAGAATATATGTTAATAAGGCAATTTCCAAATTCCTGTGTCTCTTAAGCAAACTTCAGAAATTCAGACTCAATGCTATATTTTATACCTCAGTTCGATTAGGGAAATAAAAATTCTACATGAAAAATGTTATTTTCTCTGTTAAAGAAAACCACTTTCAAGTCGGAGATTATTTTTAAAATCTTGACCAATTTATTTAAAGAGCATAAATAGACAAATACCTAAAAATCTATCTAATATTAAGTGGTATGATATTTAGGTTAGTATAATATTAATAGTCATTTGATTTCCTTGTTTGTGAGAATTCAAAATCTGCAGCAAGTTCACATTATCACTGCATAATTCTCCTGGCTTATTCATTTCCGATACATGATAATGTTAACTCAAAGCAAAGTACATTTTAGGGAAACATGGACATTTATCAGTACATTTAAGATATATATTGGTTTGGTCCAGAAAGGCAGGACAACTGGAAATGGGGGCTTCTAGGTCCTAAGCAGATTTAAAGATTTTGATTGGCAATTGTTTGACAGAGTTATTATGTAAAGACCTGGAATCAATAGAAAGAAATGTCTGGGTTAAGATAATGAGTTGTGGAGACAGGTTTCATAGGCTTCAGATCTCTTATCAGACCTAAAAAGTTGCTGGACCCAGTTATTCTCTCCCAGATCAGGAAAAAGACCTGCAAAGGGATGTTTAGGTTGGTCATAAACTATTTTAGGGACTTTTTGATAAATTAAATAATAAATCAAGTGGTGGCTAGATAGCACCAATATCATTACAGATCAGGAGCATATAAACAAACTCGGAAATTATGTTTTAATTTTTTTCCTCATGGGTATTGTATTAGGAATCTCTGGTTATCAGAAATAAGTAGATTCATACAATTAGTAACGTCTATGCTGTGAGAAAGTGAAGATAAAGTTTGATGAACATTTCAAAATTAATTGGTCCTGTTTTAAGTTATACTATATCAATCCATGATTCTTACCAAACTGTAAAATGTTCTTGCAATAGAACTCATTCATTTGATCTAAAATGAAATTATTAAAGACAAACAGTGCAAATATTAAAGCAAAAGATTATGGCAATGTCACAAAATGCAGAAAAACTCATTTGTTAGATACTACTTTTTTCTATTAATTGCTACTTCAGAAAGTATACAATATATTAGACCTATTAAAGCACAATGAGCATACAACTAGGGTTGCCTGATAAAATATAAGGTGCACAGCTAAATTTAAACTGAGCATGAAAAATGAAAAAAGAGACTATTTTATTGAGATATTAATTATGTATAAAAAGTGGCTTGTATTTAATGCATACAATTTGATGAGTTTACAGAAAAGTATATACCCAAAAAAACCATCACCAAAATCAATGCCATTGTAAACCACAAATAAAATTTTAAGCCCCACAACTGACTGATGGATGCTCACCTCGGCCAAGGGCATTCCAAAGTTAATGTGAAAAACTAGTTCAGGCCATGATGGGAAGTGGGGGGGTGGGATGTGCCTCATACTCTCCTCCCTTTGGAATTCAGGCACAGTTGGGTAGCATTAACATTAAAATACAGATCTTAAGACTGACAAAACAGACTTTTTGTAGCAGTAAAACACCAAATTCCAGCTGACCCTGGTATAGCATCAGATGACAAATACCAGGCCCTGAAAGGAATCAAAGTATTTCACCCCCAAATATATTTCTATGACATATTCTGAAATAACCCTGCAAAGCTGTCTCTTGTGGGGAAAATTTAAATTCTGTAGAGAATCTCCTTCCCTTTCCAAGTCTTTTTCCTGATCTAGGAGAGAATAACTGGGTCCAGCAACTTTTTAGGTCTGATAAGAGCTCTGAAGCCTGTGAAACCTGTCTCCACAACTCATTATCTTAACCCAGACATTTCTTTCTATTGATTCCAGGTCTTTACATAATAACTTTTTCAACCAATTGCCAATCAAAATCTTTAAATCTGCTTGGGACCTGGGAGTCCCCATTTCCACTTGTCCTGCCTTTCTGGACCAAACTAACATACATCTTAAATGTATTGATAAATGTCCATGTTTCCCTAAAATGTATAAAACCATGCTGTAGCCTAACCACCTTGGGCACATGTTCTCAGGATGTCCTGAGACTGTATCTTGGGCCACTGGTCATTCACATTTGGTCCAGAATAAACCTCTTCAGATACTTTACAGTGTTTGACTCTTTGTCACACCATAAACATATCCATCACCTCCTAAGGTTTCTTTCTATCTTATTAATTTATTTGTTTGATTTGGGTGTATATGTGTGTGTGTGTGTGTGTTTAAGAATATTCTTAAGAATAAATGTATCCCATCAGGCATTTCTCACATTTTCAGTCCTAACTGGAACTTTATAGCAATTTGTTTATTATCATCCACTGAATAATTTTAAGTGATTCCAACCATTGGCAATTTAAATTCATTTTTGCCTGGAATTGAGAACCTTCAGAATATGACTGGACAGTGAATAGCCTTATTTTTTAATATTCCTCAACCAGACCCTTTGCTCTGCTCTGTCCATTGCATCCAGTGTTGCTAATATGAGCTGTGATCACTTGATGATCACTTATTTGCTTATGTTTTATCCTTATCTTATTTTCATTCTACATCTCCAAATCCTTCCAAGTTTATCTCAAACCCATCACTTCTAAATAGTCTTCCCTTATTCTTTCTCATTGCCTTCTTCTTCTTCTTTTTTTTTTTTTTTACTATTATGGCACTTTTTGGGAATTTCCATATACTTGCGGATAGTTTTAGTTCATATCATTTAGTTTTTTAAAAAAATATGTCATTTTTATATTGGTCTGACTTGTCCCTCAAATATATAATATACTTTAAGGTACATAGTATATCTATGCTTCAAGGCTCTGCACATGAATTTTTAAGTTGAAGGATTTTCAAAGACTTAGACCAATATTTTTCAGTATTAGTTTCATATTAGCTTAAGTTATGTAAACAGCCCACTGTAATTTATAAATAAATTAGCTTCTTAATAAAGATAATTACCATTATACATGATTCTTGTGGAAAGAGATACTGAAAAAAAAGTGAACCTAAATACATATAACTGAAAATATTCTTCTGAACATCTTTTATTATACTTAGCATACAATTTAAAAGAAATTGTTTCCTAAATTACCTGTTTCTCTTTTTCACTCATAATTTTCTCTCTAAATACCTCTAAGTTTGTCTAGTAAATCTTGATGAAAACCAAAAGTTCATTCCATCTGAATGTAGGACTAAGATTTTATTCTATATCTCATGAATGCACGAGTTGAGATAACTAAAAGAGTAAAGAAAATCATTATTTCATCATTTTTAACAGAAACAAAGTATACTATCTTACAGAATGTTATTAAGTGTTCCCATTGGGGATCTAGATTCTTAGCAAGTGAAGGTCTCAGCGCCTCATGCATTTCTGTACAAACTTGCAAATTCAGTAGTAGTAACTGCCTCCCATTGGACGAGAGAATATTTATATAAATTAACGATTGGACTTTAATTTTTCCTTTGGCATCAATTTAGGTGCTGTAAGAGGTACAGATGGGTTTTTTTGTATATCTGGGGACAGAGAACCAGGCTGAGGACAGGAATAGGCAAAGGCCCCAAGTGGTGTACCCAGGAGCCGGGAGGAGGCTGGGCTGGGTAGACCAGAGGGGGCTGTGTAAGGAGACAAAGTCCAGAGGTAAGAAAGGGCAAACAGAGAAGGATCCCCGTGTGAACTTTGCTTTGGTTTTGTGTGGGATGGATCTGAAGCAGGGAGGTGACATCATTTACTTTTCCTCAGGAAGTCTTTGGATTTTTGTTGAGAATAAAGAGGGACAAAGGCAGAAATGTGGAAAACAATTGACAGAGTAGAGACAGTGGTACCTTGGACTTGAGATAGTGAGAAGGGAAAGATTCTATATATATATTCTAAAGGCCAAACTAAGAGAGCTTATTAGTAAATCCAATATGTGGAGTGAAAAAAGGAGATGATTCAAAGATGGCTCCAATAATTGTGAGGTGAACAACTGAAAAAACTGTGCTTCCAATTATTAAGTTGTGGAAAATTTCTGAAAGTGAAGGTTTTCTTTATAGTGGGTGGGAGGAAACATGAAGAGTTCAATATTCTACATGCAAAAATTGTGCTATTTGACTAGGCATTGAAAATGATGAGTAAGCAGAAATCACATTTAGAACTAAGGGTTCAGAAACAGTTCTGGCTGTAATGACACATTGTTGCACTACCAGAAGGAAGATGATATTTGAATCTTTGAAGCTGGATAATACATTATCAATGAATTAGACATAGGTGGAAAATGAAGAGAAGCCCGTGAGATCAGTAGAAACATATATATCAGGGTAGCCCAATAGAGCAATGAAGAACATGCCCATGGGGGACAGCAGCCACTATTTCAAATGTTGGTATTAATCTAATAAGTTGAGAGTAAATTATTACTATACATTTGAAATGAGACAAATACATTACAGAAACATTCAAAATAATCTAATTAATGATCGATTTCTTTGTTTGAAATGTTTATATATGTTTGTAGCACTGAGGAAAGTGTTCTGTCAGGTGTCTCACAATTCTTTTGCACTATATTTTATTATCTCAAAAACACACCTTTGTGTCCATAAGATGGGGAAACTGTATCAACTGTTCCTGTTCATTCAATCCCTCAAAAGCTGTGATGTATGCCAAGTTGAGCAGCGGTCATCTGTTAATACAAACATACGATTCAAAGCCACCAAAACAAGGTAATATACTATCCCACCAGAGGTAAAATCATAATGTTACATTTTACTGAAGGTCATTTATGAAATAGGAGGATTCTCACCTAATGGTGAACAGCTTACATTATTTAACTTCTTCTTGGGTAAACATACCTCAGTACTGCAGGCAAAATGGTATAAGCACAACAAAACCTCAGGGTTAGACAGAGTCTGAGTCCCCTCACTTAATAGAGGTGACTTTAAGCAGGAGACTTAAGCCTATCTATATTCATGTTTCCTGAATGCGGTTAGTAGCAAATTCTTCATTCAGGAAACATGAATATAGATAGGCTTAAGTCTCATGCTTAAAGTCACCTCTATTAAGTGACGGGACTCAGACTCTGTCTAACCCTGAGGTTTTGTTGTGCTTATACCATTTTGCCTGCAGTACTGAGGTATGTTTACCCAAGAAGAAGTTAAATAATGTAAGCTGTTCACCATTAGGTGAGAATCCTCCTATTTCATAAATGACCTTCAGTAAAATGTAACATTATGATTTTACCTCTGGTGGGATAGTATATTACCTTGTTTTGGTGGCTTTGAATCGTATGTTTGTATTAACAGATGACCGCTGCTCAACTTGGCATACATCACAGCTTTTGAGGGATTGAATGAACAGGAACAGTTGATACAGTTTCCCCATCTTATGGACACAAAGGTGTGTTTTTGAGATAATAAAATATAGTGCAAAAGAATTGTGAGACACCTGACAGAACACTTTCCTCAGTGCTACAAACATATATAAACATTTCAAACAAAGAAATCGATCATTAATTAGATTATTTTGAATGTTTCTGTAATGTATTTGTCTCATTTCAAATGTATAGTAATAATTTACTCTCAACTTATTAGATTAATACCAACATTTGAAATAGTGGCTGCTGTCCCCCATGGGCATGTTCTTCATTGCTCTATTGGGCTACCCTGATATACATGTTTCTACTGATCTCACGGGCTTCTCTTCATTTTCCACCTATGTCTAATTCATTGATAATGTATTATCCAGCTTCAAAGATTCAAATAAGAATTTGCTACTAACCGCAGGTCCTAGTCCAAAATAAAAACACAAACTGGCTCCAGCCAGTGGGATTTTATTTTTTAAATCAGGTATGGTGAGATCAACAGATGAGGAGACACCTGACCCTGAAAAGACAGTTTATTATGCATAGTTGCCAGGAGAAGGGGGTATGCCAGGCCATCCCTGGCAAGGTCACATGACAGAGCCCCAGGATTGGTTGGTCACAGGCAGAGAGAAAGCAAGAAAAACTATAGGAAAGATTGCACTGTGGTTTTTCTAATGGGGGAAAAAATGGGAGAACAGGGTAAGCAGGCAAAACAGATTTAGGATTGACTAATTTGAATAAGTTCAGTGGGCTCCAGAGAATAGGGGTTGTCCCTGGTGGTCTTATGCCTGGCCCTGAGATAATTAAGGTATGGAAAGAGAAACTGGTGTTACCCAGTGTGAGAGTGGGATAAAGCATGTGGGTTGGGGGATTGGTTAGTTTAAGTATAAAAGGCAGAGACTATTTTGCTATCTCTAGAATCTGCTAACCCTGGGAGGGGCTGTCCCTTTCTAGTCAACAATGTCTGTGATGTCAAAATATCAGATACACAAACTAGAAAACAAGGTTAATACAGTGGGGAAGTCAGTGTCCCTTTCCTATTGACCCAACACACTACAGGTGAGTGAATCCCAAATACTGGCAATCTCTTCCACACTAAGCTGTACTTGGTATCTAGATTGTCAGTATTCTGAGGATCTCATTAAGCCTCCTGTCAAATTCCCCATGGCACTGACACAGGGGAGAGGACAGTCATGGCCTCATCCTCCTCCCCACGACACCGTTAATTGGGCTTGACCCTGAACTTTTCTTGCGCCCATGCTCAGCCCCCACTAAGAGAAACTGCAATAATAGAACATGATCCTCCCTTCTCTACCCACCAATGCAACCTGGTTATTGCCCCTGGCAGCAGGTGGCAGTGGCCCCAGGATGCAGAAGGGAGGCATAAAGCCTAATAATCAGGTCACCAGAGGAAAGAGACTGGGCAGCCACCAACCCAGGCAAGAACAACATAGGGAGGCTGTGAGAAGTGAGACTCAGTGTGAGGAGATGATCCAAATCCCAGTGCGGGCTCCATTATCCCATCTGACTGCACTTACAAAACACAAACTCAAAGACAACATTCATAAGACTTTGCACAGAGCATTAAACCTCAATTGCAGGACCCTTCTGATCACAGAATCCCATGCGATCATCCTGGTCACACACGTGCAAATCTTGGCCTGGATCTTGGGACTTTTATGCCACACCTCACATCCTCTAGGCCTAATTTTATTCTGGCTCATGTATGGCAACCAGCTGTGCTCAAATGTAACCCAAGCAGCATCTTTCTTTCAATGCCCAGCATGTATCTCATTTTCTAGCTAACGATTTTTTTGCCACTCTTACGTGTGACCCTATGGGAACCAGCTCAGTACATGCACAAATTTGGATGTGCAAGGGACTACATAACCAACGACCAATGAGGAAACATTAACTGATGGAAAATACTCCCTTCTTTGGCTCCCTGGACAGACAAGTCTGAAGAATTTCCTCCACAATCTCCTAGCTCCTCAATGGGTGAAACCTCTGCTGCCCACAATGACCAGATGCACAGATACCTTTTTACTTGTCTTTCTTTCTGCCCTAGGTCATTCTTCCCAGGGCCCTCCCAAGTTCCTGAGGATGATTTCACTTTCCAGAATAAACCAACTGCATGCAAGCCCTTAAATAAAGCCACACTTTCTGTGGGAACTCTGAATAAGACTGTAAATAAATGAGTTATCTGGAAGAATAAATGAGATAATAGATGTCAAATACCAAGCATGGGACCTGGCAAATTGTAAGTACCTCAATTTTGTGAGTGCTTGATGCTTCCTTTCTCTTTCAACTTGAAAAGCTGCTTGATGTACATTTTACAACAAGATGCACAAAAATTATAGTTTTGCTACTTAAAAAAAACCTCAATCTCTATTTCAATATTGAATTATTCAAATGCTGGTAAATTCTATTCGGGCAAATTTAAATAGTCATTTCAGTATTTTACTCTTCTAGATGTGACAGGTGGGGGCGGTGGAGGAGTACCAAGAGTGTCAGTACCCAGGAAGTCATCTCTCCCCTACAGAGACAACCATCCCTGCTCGTTCCCACTGAGAATCCCACATGGCAATTCAGTCCCAGCACCCAGGACCACCCAGGTGCTTAATGCTCATCAGCATCTCTGGGCTACTTCTTTGCCCCTTTCAGGGGTTTGGGAAATTCAGTTAATCTCTACCAGCTCTCTTGAGCTGCAGGAGACTGGGGAAGAGGGCGGTTCCCTCCAACCCTCTTTGTTGTTTATGCAATACTGCCATTTATTTTCTCTTGCTGCTAGGGTGTGGTGGTGTTTCATGGACAGAACTTGTTTCCCCAGGTTCTAACTAGGGAGTACATTAAGTTCTCTCTGCTTTTGATCATTAAATGTATTTGATTCCTTAGCTGTATTGTCTGGACCTGATTCAGGGATCAGGAGCATTTTTCAAATTCCCACCAATGTCTAACATGATGCCTCCACTTATATTCGCCTCCCATCCTCGGCCAGCGATATTTTTGTCAAATCTGGATATGTAGGGAAAGAAAAACAACAAAAAAAGCCCTGCTCATTGTTTAAGGCATAAACTTGTGGATTAGAGGTCACCAATATCGCTCCTGAAAACAGAAACCAAGTCTCTTAAAACACATAAAGCATTTTCTCGCTACAAAATGAAGTATGCCTTGAGGCGTTTCTATAATAAAACTCTGAGAGCAATCAGCCTGGAATGGGGATTGTGCATGAAGAACACATAATCAGTATAATCAAATTATTATCCCGTCAAGAAGAAAATGTGTCCTTACAGAACCCAGCATCTAGGAAAACTCAGCAGGCTTTTAGTGACTTTTCCATTCAGCCTCAATGCAGAAGAAAGGCAGTCTTTTGCTCAGGGGCACAAGAAAGTGAAGAATCAAGGAAGGAATTCTGAAGAAGTTTTTACAACTTTACATGCAACTGGGATTTGTCAGATAAAGAAGGAAGAGAACACTGCAGGTGCAAAGACAAGATGAAGAAAGCAAGAAGGCGTGGCGAAACTATCTGGCACAAAGTAAGGAGGGCAGCTTAATTAAAGTGCCAGGGAAAGGTGCAGAAAAAGAAATCCCTATTCTGGGGCAAGATTTCTCAGTAGGGCACTCACATCTCAGTTCGTCCAGAACAGTCTCATTTTGTCTCTACCATCCTGGCACAATGATTAATATCTCCCCTTTCCACTCTTGAAAGTAACTGGATTTGGGCAATATAGTCATTCCACTCAATAGGCAATTCAAGCATGCAGTTAGGGCATTAAAAAAATGCACTCTTGGCTGGGCATGGTGGCTCACACCTGTAATCCCAGCACTTTGGGAGGCCGAAGCAGGCGGATCACAAGGTCAGGAGTTCAAGACCAGACTGGCCAAGATGCTGAAACCCAGTCTCTACTAAAAATACAAAAATTAACCGGGTGTGGTGGTGGGCACCTGTAATCCCAGCTACTCAGGAGGATGAGGCAGAGAATTGCTTGAACCCAGGAGGTGGAGGTTGCAGTGAGCTGAGATCGCGCCACTGCACTCCAGCCTGGGTGATAGAGCAAGACTCCGTCTCAAAAATAAATGAATAAATAATGCACTCTTAGCCAACACCCACTCATCCCCTGCAAAGAAAACATTTCTGTAATATAATATGACATTTAATAACTCTACAGACTATTGAATTGATATCAGAAAAATATTAGATTTTATTTTACTTCTTATCACTTATTTGACAATTTAAAAAGTATATGTGGGACACGTTAGGAGGAACTAAATCTTACCTTCATAATCTGACCCTGGCAGGAATATAACTGACATAAAGTTTATATTGAATCAAATGGAATTAGATATACAGATATAAAATAAATAGAAGCTAAAGAACACACAATAAAGCAAAAGGGAAATACTTAATATTTATATCAATATCTACTTATCCATCTATATTTTTACATCTTATAAGCATCACAGAATAAGTGACATTTGCTACATACCTCAAAGCTTTTAGGTAAAGCAAAAAGTTGGAATATAGGCCATTCAATGATGACTTACTTGCTGATTTTATGAATGGCATATTGCTTGATTGATGTAATTTTATTGGAAAGGGTCTTATTTTAGAATATCAGACTCTAAATGCATAATAAGATATACATATAATGATACAACCAACACAAATTTACTGATTGCAAAAAATCAGTGTTTCTAAATACACATTTTGGCGTTCCATATTATTATAATTATGTTACCTACTGACATGGTTTGGCTGTTTGCCCACCCAAATCTCGTCTTGAGTTGTAGTTCCCATAATCCCCACATGTTGTGGGAGGGACCCTGTGATAGGTAATTGAATCATGGAGGTGGTTACCCCCATGCTTCTGTTCTTGTGATAGTGAGTGAGTTCTCACGAGATCTGATGGTTTTATAAGGGGCCTTGCCCGCTTTGCTCAGCACTTCTCCTTCCTGCCATCATATGAAGAAGGATGTGTTTGCTTCCCCCTCTGCCATGACTGTAAGAATGGGGAACTGTGAGTGAATTAAACCTCTTTCTTTTATAAATTACCCAGTCTCAGGCAGTTCTTTACACCAGGGTGAGAATGGACTAACAGACCTATATATAAATTACTACATTTCAAGTGAAATGGAATAATATTAGTATGTGTTAGAGGAATAAATATAATAATGAATGATTATCTGCAAAGTTTCCTCCATCCCTCTCCCAATTTCACCACCACCTCCTATCTCTGTGGGGATCCAGCTCTTCAGCTTTATTTCGGATGGAGTGGGTACTGATCCAAGTGGAACAAACTACAGAAGCCATTATAATTAATAACCTTAAACTCAGAAAATCACTATCAAGAGATATACTATAAAAATCTGTCATACTCCAGGTCCTCAGAGAGATGCATACTAGAATACACTATGAAACATATGCTTAAAATTGAATTTATTGTATTTTATTATAGGGCTTTATCCCTTACCTATAGTGCATTGATTTAAAAACAAATTATGGTTTGACGTCAGACTGAAACTTACCACTTCGTGGAAAATACGCATGACATATGAGTTGAGACCACCAACTCCTCAGATTCCTCACATGGAAAGAGACTGAACCATAAAAACCTTAGGGATATCCCTCAATATAAGAAGGAACTCATTTCTATAAAATGAACCCTATGTTCATGCGCATTCCTCCCCAGTGCTCAATCCTGGAGTGTACGGAGTTCAGAAAATAGCATAAAAGACCATACAACTCCCCATTCAGCCAAGGAATGAAGGTCCCAGCTCATGTCTGTGCTACAAGTGTGGGGAATGTGAGAGGGAAAAGAGAAGAAGAAACCAGAGGAGCAAGGATGGGCTAAGGAAAAATAGACTTCATTTCATTTTTGAGCTTGATATTTTCTATTGGACTTTAAAATAAAAGATTGTATAACTGAAAGCAGACAGACACTTATGAAATATGACTATAACATCATTAAGGGACAAAATAGTTAGAAGTGACAGAGCCATTATGAAGGCAATGTACGGAGGAAATTAAATAAAATAAAATAATTTTGGTTTAATTTATTGTACTGTGCCATATGCACACTAGAATGCCTTCTTAGTTTCTGGAGATATGCAGGACATTAATTAATTTATTAATTAAGCACGTGCATTAAAACTCAGCATTACCATCCCATGTTTAAGGGGTAAACACATTAATCATCATGCCTGTTTTCAAAAAAATAATCTGAGTTTCAAATAATATAAGGTATCTCAGGTACTTTTCCCTACCATGTAATAATTTACCCAAAACAGATTTGGTACGCAGTTTTCAAGACAAGTTGGTGTTAATTTCATTGTACCCACCCTGAGAACCAATGGCTAATTTTGAGCATCTTATAATTTGACTGGATAAAACGATCCACTAAAATGAACATAATAGGCATATTTTAAGTATAAGCATTATATACAATGAGTTCGTTTTTATTTTCTCTATCAAGAAAATAAAAATCTTCTTTTGCAACATATTTAATTGTACTGTTTGAATAATAATAATTCTACACAGAAATGCCTCAAAAAAACTTCCAATGTCACTTTATGACTTCTTGTTCTTGGAAGAAACTGTGAGGATTAAATGAGATCATCCATTTTTTTCAGCTACAAAGTTACTTTATATAAGGCATTAGTAGCTTTGCTCAATCTATTATTAGACGATGCTGTATTTACATTATTGGGGCTAAAGTATTTGGGACAGCTAATGAGTAGTTCTGTTTCAATTCACATTTCTAGATAATTCTGTTATACCAACTCCCAAAATTCTAGTAAGGCAAATCTCTGCCTACTTTTCATACCAGTTCACAGTTCTTGTAAGTCTTACTAGAACAACTAACATATCAACGTTGCAATTTCAAAGTTATACAATTTTTAATGTTATTTATTTCTAATTTGTCATGTGGGAAATTCAAGTTGTAAACATCATATAAAATGTTCTACCATTAAGCTCCAGTATTATAAAGGACTGAAGCTTTGCCATTTTATAAACCAAATGAACATATCATTACTAGTAGTACAAAAATACGCTTTAGACAAATATGTGTGAGATCTTAAATAGGTAAGAGAGATGAGTTGATTCACAGCTCTTTTTGACAACCATTATATTCCATGTCCTTACTTTGAGTCAGTTACATAACACTGTGAGGAATGTCAACATCATTTTAGTCCCTTACAGGTCATGTAATTCTTGTCAAAAAAAGACAGTGGATTCTCACTGTCTAAATACATGTCAGTAGTTACACATGGGAGGATATATTTTGTTGCTCTAAACTTGTTCTACTTTGTGCTATCCTAATACAGTTTGGGGAGAAAAGATAGTTGTCTGTAGATATTGCAAAATCAGAAGGTTATATTAATTTTTTCACCATTATATATTTTTATGAGTGCACTTAATGTCACCTTTGATGTTTAGCTATGACTAATTTTGATATCTGTATGATATTCTCTTGCTTATCTATAGAGTATCCTTGTGTTATAAGATGCTGAGACTTCCCCAAATGCTTGCAGAGAATAAGATTTCTTCAACTGGAGCCACACCTCCCTTGAATAAGTTTATGTTTTCTTGTGCTAGAGGTCTAGGCACCATTGAAAACCATTAATGACTTCTATTTCAAGAGTTATAACTCAAAATGCTTAAAGGTCTAGGCAAATATAGAAAAACCAGCAGTGTGAATGTAGACGGTGGAGATTACATGCTACGTGGTCCAAGGGTTCAGTGTATTGTTACTCTGCATAAATGTAGAAATTATGTTAGCTCAATAATACACACCTCTGGGCCAGATATTTACCCATGTGGACCACCAGTTTGTGGCCTTCACTGTGAATTCAGTCATCTTTTCTTTGTGCGCTTCTACAACATAGCATACATTTTAGATTTTCCATTTATTATTATTATCATCATCATTAGCTGACATCATTTGATCACTATATCAGATGCAGGACACTAAACACTTAACCTGTATTATCTTATCTAAGCTTTATAATATTTCTATGAGATGAGTACTACTAATATTTTATCCATGGATGTGCAGAGGTCATATAACTCATCAAAAGTTCTAAAATTTGTGAGTGGAAGAGCTGCTGTTGTATCTCAGAATTAAGTACCTCCAAAATCCAAATTTCTAAGCTTTTTTTTAAATTCACTAATAGTGAGAATGATAGCATCCTTTTTGTATTTTCAGAATTTAAGGCACTACCTGTCATAGAACCAGCACTCACCAAATATTAAAATAGCAAATAAAAAGCTGAGCCTGTTTCTACTTTGTTTTACAATTATGTAGCTCAATTCATACACTATTCTAAAGTCTATTTTTATCTATTCATAAGCTTATCAGATTTTTTTTTATTTCTATAAACTTCTATTCAAGACCCCTTTGATTTCTTTGTCACAATGACAGCAAAGCAAAGCAAAATGAAGTAGCACACAGTGTTTGAATGTAGACCCCAGAGAAAAGAAACTTTGATTCCAAACTTTTTTAGGATATAGCATATTCCTAAATGTGTGCATGTTTTCTAACCTATTAATATTTCCTAATATGAAAAGCTATTTTGGGTTTTTATAAAAAATAAAATGAGACAAGGATAAGTCTCCTTCATACTGTCAATTAGAGACCAGATTCCTTCCATCTTGTATGTCTCCCCTGCTCTGAGGCATGAATGTCTTCCGCATTCAGCCAACAGATGGGAAAAGAGAGGATGCAAGATCCTGTGGGAAGTTTTTATAGACCAGGCCTTAATGTAGTTTTTGCACTTTCAGCCATGTTCCTTTGGCAAGAACACAGCAATTATAGCCATGAAGCTTGTGTGAACCTTACTAAGAGGTCCAGTAAGTATCAATACACTTTAGTTAGGATTAATGTTAATAACACTATACTTTATGCCTATCAACAAAATGACATGTGAGTTTCTTTTTCAATCTGGTGTTAGAGAAATCTTGTCTCCCATTGGAAACTGGTGAACCAAATCCTTTCACTTAGTGGAAACTCTTTGTTTTATAGATATTTCCTTAGAGTTTACACTATTATGTCATCATTTAATTATAATCCTATACCATAATGTGTTCAAAGTCTTATTCAAATGAAGATAAAAAACTAAGTTACATTTGGTAAACAGCCTGCTGCTAAGATTCTATTGGCAAGTGAGATTAGTCATCACAGGTATCGAAATGTATTCAGGTAGAGATCAGAAGCTCCCTTGGAAGAAATACCCTAAGGTGACCTTAGGGTATGTGAGCTACATACTTGTATATTCTCCCTCCTCTAAGGGCAGAACCTGTAGCTGGCTTCTAGTCAATAAGTGATGAAAACGGTTTATTTATATAGTAAATGTTTAAAATTTTACAAATTTAATTGAGGTTTCAAATCAGTTGACTGAGGCAATCAAGAGGGAGATTCTCATTCATTGGCCTGGCTTAATCATATAAAAGCCATTCAAAGAAGGATTGGGCCCTCCATGAGGTCAGACAAGCATCCTACTGGCCTTGAAGATGCAAGCTGCCATGAGTTCTGCAGCCAGAAAAAAAGAATTCTATCAATAACCTAAATGAGCTTGAAAGCAGATTCTTCCCCAGTCAAGCTTCCAGATGAGAACACAGCCCAGCTGGCAACTTGATTGCAGCTTTGTGAGATCCTGAGCAGAGCTTCAGTTAAGTCAGTTAAGTCAGTTAAGCCAGTTAAGCCTGACTCTTAATGAATAAAAACTGAGATATAATAAATATGTTTCAGGAGCATAAAACCATGGTGATTTGTTACACAAAATAGAAAATTAATATATGCCCAATCCCTCAAGTATACAGGCCTAGAGGACCTCTCTGGAGATGAGAATCCCGATGTTTGTACTTAATCTTTCCCAATGGTATTGATCTTCTGAGTTCCAAAGATTTAAGAGTCTATCTAAGATAATTGGATAAGTGCAATGAAGGATAATCTTATCAAAGGACAGAGGTTCTAGAGAGAAGTATATAAATAGTGAAGGGGAATCTGGTCTGGGACTCAAAGTAAGTGCTAACTTTTATGTTGCCACAAGGAAGTGTTTATTCTGGTTACATGTCATGGCTAGTTTTGTCAACCTAGGTACCATGGTACCTTATGGGAAACTTGGGGAAAAGATCATGTATATGGATGCAGAGGACTTTGAAATTCAGGTAATTATCTTGTGAGAATAAAAAAAAAAGCCTGAATAAGCATGGCTCAAGAACAAGAGAAGGCACGGCTCAGCTTAAAGTACCATCTTTGTCCTGATCTCATATCTCATTGAAAATCTAAAATGGGCCTGTAATAGTAACAGCTCATCAGTGGTGGCTACGGCAAAGGGAATGAAGGCACTATCATCTGAAGAAAAACATAGTCGGTGAGGGAAATTCTGGTTGTGTTAACCATACCATAAAACACAACATAAAAATAATGCACGATGGAAGAGAAGAGGCATAGGAAAGGCAAGAAGTTGAAAATGAAAAGGCACATAGAATGAAACCCTTAATGACGTATACATTCCCTAGTAGTTGATAAAAAACGGAAGCTAAAGATTTGAAGCCTTTGGAAACCTAAGTTAAAAATGATGCATTATCAACTTTACATTTTGTATCTTCAAAATATCAAAAAAACCTTTTTTTTTCTTTCGAGACAGAGTCTTGCTTTGTCGCCCAGGCTGGAGTGCAGTGGCATGATCTTGGCTCACTGCAACCTCTGCCTCCCGGGTTCAAGCAATTCTCCTGCCTCACCCTCCTGAGTAGCTGGGACTACAGGAACATGCTGCCATGCCCGGCTAATTTTTTGTATTTTAGTAGAGATGGGGTTTCACCATGTTGCCCAGGCTGGTTGTGAACTCCTGAGCTCAGGGAATCTGCCCACCTTGGCCTCCCAAAGTGCTGGGATTACAGAAGTGAGCCACCATGCCCGGCCAAAAAAATCATTTTTGATACACAAAGCAGAAACAATTTTCTCTTCAGTTTCCACAAAGAACATGTTGCAACACGTAATTTGTATACTGGCAGGTGCCCAAGGGCATGTATTCACTCAGAAGTATGTCATTTCTCCAACACAATGTTATAAAATATAAATTATTTTAAAATATTAAAGCATGTGTAGATTTTACCTAAATGTCCAAGTTTCTATCTTCTCTTGAGAAATGTTAAGATCTGGTGAAATGTGATCTATATTTTGTTTGGCATTGACCTCTCTGACCTGGGAAATGCATTATGAATTCAGAATGGCCTGTTCTCCACATCACCGCAGACTACATAAGGCAGTCCTCATTTTATTACATCTGATTCTAATTGCTTATTTAAGTTATCTGCCTGACTCCTTTAAGCTATTAAGTTTAGGATTTCTAAGGTCTTTAATAATATCTTCAACAACAACTTCATGAAACTATAACAAAGCCTTTTATAGGTTTCTATAGTAACCATCCTAACATAACTAATCATACTTTGTTTTTAATCTTTGTTCAAAGATAACAGTGAAATCTCCTTCTCAATCCTATAGTCTACATTTAACATCATGGTTTATAATAGACTTGCTTTCTTCCTCTTACGGTCTTGACCTTGAATTTAGATTTGTTCCTTATTAGTAGAAAATGTCTTTAATACATTTTAGAAAAATAAAGAACCGATTTAAAGAGAGGTAAATTGAATTGAATTTTACTATATCATTTTATTTTTATGTGTCTGCTTACTGAATGCTCGCAAGACCTTCTCTGCTGCAACTCATTTATAGGAATACTTATTTTTGTAATGTGTAGAGGGCATAACACTAGTAAATGGAGCATGAAGTGCTGTAGTTCAGTTTTTACACATTTTAAGTTTCTGGTTGTAATTTAGAAAAATGCTTAGGATGGAGCAGAAGAGGTAGTGGGGAGCATATTCTGTCACACACCATAAGTGCCCTTAAAGGACAGCACTAGGCCATGAGCAGTGGCTCACGCCTGTAATCCCAGCACTTTGGGAGGCCAAGGTGGGTGGATCACAAAGTCAGGAAATCAAGACCACCCTGGCTAACACGGTGAAACCCTGTCTCTACTAAAAACACAAAAAATTAGCCGGGCATGGTGGCAGGCGCCTGTAGACCCAGCTACTCAGGAGGCTGAGGCAGGAGAACGGCGTGAACCTGGGAGGCAGAGCTTGCCGTGAGCCGAGATCGTGCCACTGCACTCCAGCCTGAGCAACAGAGCGAGACTCTGTCTCAAAAAAAAAAAAAAAAAAAAAAAAAAGGACAGCACTAGACCAGCCATAGTCAATCTTTAGATTGCATCACCCAGAAGGCTTGTTAAAAACAGACGGCTAGTGGAGTCTGAGAGGATGCTGGTCTAATGAGTTCACAGGTGATAATTCTTCCCATCTTGGAAACACCATTTGGTAGACACTGCATCCAACCATAATCCTCTTAATAGTAGGTGCCTGACTTTTTTCATTCTTGAATCCCTGTTAAATCACACTTTGTCTCACATATGGGAGATGCTTACTACATAAGTGTTAAAGTAATTAAGGGTTTGATATTTCGACCTAATAATATTTGACTAATAGGATTTGATGGGCCCCAACTAATAGAAAAGTCAGCAACTGAGAGAGAAGTGACTAAACTTAGCTTTCACTTTTGCCTTTTACCTATGTAACTGGGGAATCCCAGGCTTTGTACCTGAAAATATTCTTCTATTTCTTCCATGTGTATACATAGATAGATAGATAGGTCTATAGATAGATGGATAGATAGATATAGACATAGATTATAAAGATTTGAAGCCATTGGAAACCCAAGTTAAAATGATGCATTATCATTTTTGTTTTGTACCTTCAAAACATAAGAAATAATTTTTGATACATAAAGCAGAAATAATTTATATATATATACATATATACATATACATACACATAAAATCATAATTTTGCCTATTTTTAAACACAAGTAATCGAAATAGAATTGAATCTTTTAAATTGTTGAATCTAGAAAGAATTTGTTAACTTTTTCCTTAATTTTTATCAGTGTTTTATTCATAATTACATTTCAATTCTTTCTATTTTTAAAATATTGTAGCCAAATTATAGTTTCTTAATTGTCATTGAAAAATAAAGAATTCTGGAAGATACAAGTTTTTTATATTTTTAAGTTTTATTCCTTGGTAATTTTTTTTAATTGTAACTTTTTTTTTTTATATATACAGACTACATCCAAATTTCAACAGGGCAACTAAAATGAATCAAAGTAATTCCCTAATATAGAGATTTTTTTTATTCCCCAATAATTAAGGCAACAATAGGCTGATGTTTACCAAAATTGTCTGCTCCTGGCCATCCAGGTTTGGCTATAATCGCTGAGTCCTTGCCAAAGGAACATGGTTAAAAGTAGTAAAAACTACATTCAGGCGTGGTCCATAAAACCCTCCCACAGGAGCATTTACTATCATATGGGACTGATTTTTTTAAAAAATCAATCAAAAGCCTACCCATTTGTGAAGAAATCTTATTGACAAAGAAATAATGATCCTGGACGATAACATTTCGAAAACTTGAGTCTCAGATAAACCTTTGGATCCTGAGGCTTGTAGTAGTCAGTCCCAAAGAACAGCTTATTTTTCACTGCCTACTCCAGATGTAGTTATGGAAGAAAAAAAGTGCAAGAAATATCAACTATAAGGTACAACTAGACGGTTTATAAACAATAATGGGCCAGTGAGTTCCTGTTATCTGGAAAAATCAGTGTCTCATCCCCAGGAGTATTTAAATATTGATATGAACTGGAAACATCCATTTATTTCTTATTTCTCCTTTTCCCAGGAGGGAATTTTTGTTGTGGTTACCCTGTCTCAGTTCTGCCCTTGATTTGGGATATCTGTAGGGCTGGAGTGGGATTGCCTTTTAGATCCTGACCATTTGGAGAAGACTATTATTCAAGAATCTTTAACTTTTACATATGGGATATATGTTTGTCTTTTTCAGGGTGGCATAAGTAGGTGTTATGTAAAGCATGAAGATTCAGTTATTTATTGACCAGAAGGGAAAACTCAGGTAGGGATTGGTTCATTGTTTGCTCAACCAATGCTCTGGTTTTCCTGGGCACAGAGCTTGCTAACTTCCTAACCTTGCTTGAAGTTAAAAGTGGCTATACAACTCAATTCTGGCCAAGGAAATCCGTGTGGAAATGATTAACTCACTTCTTGGCATGGCTCATAAAATCTTCCCTTGTGATCAATCCTCCATTTGCTCTACCCATCTGGTGGATGAACACACAGAAAAAATTGAGGCCTTTGAAGAAGGCTGAGACACAGTAGAAGAGTGAATCCCCCAACAACTATGAAAACAAAAACCCTCACCATGTGCAACAGACTTCAAATCACCTGTGTTAAGCCATGGAGACGTGGAGATTTGCCTTTTAGCAGTATTACTGTACCACGAAGCAAGTGTGCTACAGTTTTGGTAAGATTTCATTTTGGCTAAAAACTTTCAAACTGTAAAAAAAACACTATATTACATGTTGGTAAAAGTGGGGCAAATCGTTACTTTTATTCAACATTGTGAAGGCAATACTGGAAAAATCTTCCTAAGTAACTGTACTTTACAGTATGCTTTGAATTTTAAATGGGGGTATGTTTTGATTGAGCAATTCTAATTTGGGGATTTTTTTCCTAACAAGAAAAATGTGAACAATTGCACAAGAATGTAAATACGAGGATAGTCATAAAGGTAGAGATTATAAGCACCTAAAAGTATAGATGAAAAGGGGCTAGTTACATACTTCACAGCATGTGCACATGAAAGAATTCAGTGTAGCTATTAAAAGGGTGTCATGTAATTTTTTTATTGACTTATTCAAAGCTGGCTATGTGTGAGACATTTATGTTTATAGTAACATAGATTGAAAAAATAGAACTGGTCCTTTCCTCTTAGAACATTACAGCTTGGAAGTAGGGCCTAAAACAAGTAAATGGAATTATGTAACTGAGATTACAGCAAAGAGAATTTCAGCGTCATACAAAGGCACCAATGTAGGAAAATAGAAGCATGTTCTTCAGCCTTAAAAGACAGATGTTTGAGGACAAGTTGTGCTACCTACTTCACTTAAGATCTGGGAGTTGTTGTTTAGGAATCAAAATGATAGCTATTCACAAAATCATTTTGCATCTCATATATCATAATACGTGTAAAGCATTTCATATAATATCTGACATATATTAGGTGCTCAGTAAAACTAGCTATTGTTAATAATGTTATTATGATGATTCATCACCACTTTCATTATTGACTTGGAGAGCACAGCATACTAACTTCGTTGTAAGAAGGTAGTTGTAGAACAAAGGGTTCAATACGTTCCCATTTTTGAAAACCTAGGTGGATAAAAAGGAGAAAAAAGGTTTTCCAAAATACTTTTCCCTTTAAGTATGGGAATTTGAGGGGAATTCCAACTTATTCTTTATAAGTTTAATTGTTTTAATTTTCTGTGATTGCCAATATTTTTGAGACAGCCAGATGTTATCCTATTGTGATTAGATTGCTAACTGTATAAAACTTACATGCTTAAAACACATGACATGGCAGACCTTCAACTATAATTCTAAAATATACGAATTGGAGTTACTACTAGAACATATTTATATCATTCTTTGTTACAATGTCAGAATACAAAAATACGGCACACAAACAATTATTAGGAACTTAGGCAATAGATCTTTTCATGCTGCCCTGGTACAATGGTTCCACCTAGAGAAGAAAAGCCTGTGAATGTTGTCTGCTTCCTGAGTTATTTCTGTGGCTGATGGAAAGGAGATAATTTATCTACCTAAAAGAAACAAAGTTCCTACAGTGTGGCAGGCACAGTACTAGACAGTTTATATCCATTCTCTCATTCTCTCATTTAAGCCTTACAATTATTCAAATAGAGAGGTATCACAGAGGCTCATCTTATCCATGAAAAAAATCGAGGCTCATAAACATTAAGCAACTTAACTACAACTACATAATTTGTAAGTAGCACAAAAATGTAATGAAATAGTAACTTATATTACATGAGTCTATGATAAATGTACTCTCATACCGGAAAGTCATTTTATAAAAAAAATCTTTTTGTGTGGCACAAAGTAAAAATTAAAATTTCAATTTTTAAAGACCTAATTTTTAGAACTAGTTTTCGAATGTTTCAAACTTTGAAACAGTAAATACTATTCCAGGAGATCAAATAGAGGCTAAAAAATGTCTCTAGCTTATTACTAAGAATTTTTCATTTATTCATGCATTGAAATGTCTACCATTATATACTCTCATTTTTATAAACAAAATATAAATTATATAATTTAAAGCCTCTTTCAAGTCCAATGAACGATACTCTAATCTAAGCTTTCTAAGCTTTCTTCAGCTAAAGTTATCTTAACTGGCTTGTTACACTTAGTGCTTTAATCTAAGCAGAATCAATTTTTTAAAAAAGCAAGTGTAATGTTGCAAAGAGAGATTTTTATGGGGTGGTAAGAATGCCCTAAGTGATCAAAAGGTTGTGTCAATTCTTAAGGTAAATAACAAGACTTGTAAGCCTTTAAAAAGAAGTTGGCCAAATAACTACTTGTTTTTCTTAACTCTAGTATGGGGGAGTACGTATTAATACATTAAATACTGACTTTACAGCAATTCCCATATTTATAAGGAAATGATGAAAAGGGAAAAATAAAGACCTAAATGTTCTAGTTCACTGTTTAAATCTAAGTTCTGATATCTATTACTTGTATGATACTGGGTAAATTCATTGAAATATCTGCTTTATTATTTCCTTGGGTGTGAATTAAATAAAACTTAAAAACACGGATTGGTATAAGCATACCTACAGTAGTAGATATAAAGTATTCATTAAAATAATTGGAACAACACTGTGATTGTAGCAAGCACTTGGTAAGTTTCAGTTGAAGTATTTAGAAATAACAAAATACGAAAGGCTTATATAGGAAATGAGATATGTGTGCATCAGAGAGAGATCACAGATATTTAATTAAATCTATTTGATTTGTTTGATTAGTTGTTTCTTTCAAAGACATAGTTGGAGTCTCCTAGTTTGGGCCTAACATGCTTGAATTATTCTGTTGTGGCCTCCTCTCAGGGTCTCATTTGATGTCATGTCTATATACATGTTAAGAAAATACTTATTTATATCTTTTAAAGGTGACTTAATGAATTGTTTGCTTGAAATCCTGTTCTGTCCTACCAGGCAAATTATAGAAAACTATGTAAACAAAGCCAAATCCTAATGTATTTCTATTTAGGGGCATTATATATACCATGTAAACATACATTTGACATTGTAGAAATAATATGTTCCCAGAGTGTAGTATGAACCAGGCTTCTATTTTGGGAAAATACTCAAACAAATCATCACGTTCAGGTAAACCCCTATATGTACTTCTATCTCTTATCTTTTCAACTATCTAACTGACCCACAAACCACACACTGAAACTCCCTTAGATGGATATAAGACATGAAGTCATTCAAAAGTTACCAAAAAAAGTCCACAAGCAGAGGCCTAGCTATATTAGAAACTTAAGTATATTAAATTAAATTTTATTTAAATTCGGCTTCCAAACAACAAATACCATTTACATATACAGAGGTGAATGCAAATCGAGTAATTTTAAACAAGAAGAAGCATTTTTAGAAACCCTAAGATGAAGAGTAATTACACTCATTTAGATAACCATCAAATCTATAGGATTTAGCTTTCAAGTGAATTAAGCATTGAAGAAGGATAGATTTGACAGTTGAAGAGCTCCTCTGAATTGCAATATTTTTGGTTGATACGCGTGTGTACAAGACTAACTACTTTGAAAATGAAGTGCTGTGAAAAATGTCAAGAGATCCATTTGGTGTAATCATTGCTCTGGACTTCAGCACTGTGGAATGAACTACAGTAAATTATTCAAGTATCTCATTTTGAAGGGCACATTAAATAGCATTTAATTATGTCTGTTCAAAGCATGAAGGGATTTTCAATGCAACATCCAAAATCTAAAATTAGTTTGAAAAATCTGTTTGAAACACTTGTATGCTCATAGAGAAACACTAAAAATCTCAGAAACTTTCCAAATAAAGATGCCATTAACTCTCAAAAGGAATGTTTCCCATTTAGTCACTTATCTATTGTTAATCTTATCTCTAAATTCTTATTGACTCTGTTGGCTGGAATTGTTGACACTGCAAACAATTTCTATTTACTCTTACTTAGTGTGAAGCCTATAGCCCTGCAGGGAGCCCCTTTGAATTCACACACTTAATTACTTCCTGCTCTCCAGGGAAGTGTTATTCTGGCAAAAGGAGAGGTGAGAGAGTTTATTAAATGGTGCCATAAACTAGACAATCATATTATGAAGGGACATGTATAAAGGCAGAGGGCAGATACAATATTAAAAAGAAAAATTACTAACATTTGGAAGTGAGGAAAAGGGAAGAGAGTAAGTCCTTTCAATGCCTTATTTTAATAGAGGGTCCAAAAGTTATGTAAATATCTAGACAAATATTTCTTTGTCTTATGTGCTACCCACTATTGATTAAAGGTCAATACTCTGTTGAGTTACAATAATAAATAGATTTTTTTTGTCAAGACAAATGCAAATGGTTCAGCCTAGTAGAAACTATAACATCAAAGGTCATGGTTTTATTTTCATGCAGAACATCAGTTTTGTATCTGGCCAAACAGATTTACTCTAGTCTAATGTTCATTATTCAAATGCTGATAAATACCCAGGTCTTCAAGTGCCTTTTTTTTTTTTTTTTTTTTTTTTGACATGGAGTTTCACTCTTGTTACCCAGGCTGGAGTGCAATGGCGTGATCCTGGCTCACTACAACCTCCACCTCCTGGGTTCAAGCGATTCTCCTGCCTCAGCCTCCCGAGTACCTGATTAAAGGCATGCACCATCACGCCCAGCTAATTTTCATACTTTGAGTAGAAACAGGGTTTCACCATGTTGGCCAGACTGGTCTCGAACTCTTGACCTCAGGTGATCCACCTTCCTCGACCTCCCAAAGTGCTGGGGTTACAGGCATGAGCTACCGCACCTGGCCTCAAATGCCTTTTGAATTACCTTTATTATTCTGCTGGTTCCCTACCTGATGGGCTTAATTACATCTTATACATGTTCATTCTGTATTCTATTAAAACCATGTTGAACTATCCTGTAGTTCAACAGGGGAACAATTTTTTGGTATTTTTTTACATGGAACTTCATGGTGTACCTCTACTAATTGTAATGTATTTTGAATATCTCAACTTAGATGATGTCATATACAAATGTGACTATTAAAATTTTCAACAACATATTATCTTTGTGAATTATTGCCAGGTTTGATCTCCTTCCATTAGTAGTCTATGTTCAAAAGTCATCTGTGCAACTCATAATACATGTCTTACAGTATTATTTTATTCATTTTTGGGAAGAAAATTGCCAACTCAAAAGCGATGTTCACAATTTACAATTCTTTCCTTGCGATTCTTTGACTCTGTGTCTCATTACTTCATGTAGAAAATATTCTGAGTATAGGAATAGTTTATTATTTTTCGTAATTCATTGTATATAACATTTAGGTGGATGTACATTCAGTAATAAATTCATTTTTATTATAAAATGCAAGCATAACATACAAGCCCCATTATCTTGTGGCTGTTTTATTTTTAAAGTTATGTCAGAAAGTTTAATTTTCTTAGGATCATTAAGTCACATGAATCTTAAGAGATAAAGAATTTCATACACATTGTTTAAAAATTGGAAATATTCTGAGTATTTTCTAAATTAAAATAATAGTTTGGATTATTACATATTAAAAATACTAAGGACAAAGATTCATTTCACTGTTTTACTTTAGTTTCAAAAATAGTTTTGTATCCAAACTCTCTGAAGTATTACTGCAGTGAAGGCATGGCATCAGTATGTGCTAATTGTGATGTGAATGAAGATACCAAACCTTAGAAAGAAGTCTCAGAAAATTTTTCATTAATATGTAATCACTGTCACCTTAGAATTAATGCCCTAAGAGAATGCCAGAAAAAATACATATGTATGATTATGGAATAGATATTACTATATTTACATCCTCACTGATAAATGAAACAAGAAAGAAATATGAAATTTAACTGTAAGTTATCAGGTATCAAGACATCTTTGGATGCATTTTTGTTAACTTTATAAAATTACTACTATATTTATATGACTAGATGACTTTCAAATTAATAACAAGAATAATATATGCTATTAAATATATTTAGCCCTTTAAAGGAAAGGTATGCTTGGGCTTTTCAAGGTAGTTTAACCCTGAAACAGAAGAAATAATCTGTGCAAGATACTCTGCTTGCCACATGCTTCAGACAGCCCCAAATGCTGCCTCGAGACCACTGACCTTGCCTTACAGAAACAAAATCTGTTGGCATTGGCTGAAAACTACATTTTAAATAAGCTTTTCAGATGATTCTTATGACAGTTTGGAATCTAATGTTAGGAAGCTAATGCTTAGCATCATTGGTCTTGTGAAATGATATAAACAGTTCTTTGAAACGAAGATTGAGTTCAACTTGTGTTAGACTCTGTGATACCATTAGAGTAAAACACTCAAGTCACTTTGACGAAATCACAAGCAGTTATACACTAAAACCTACTCTTGGTCATACAGGTTTTCACACAATGACTATCCATTGATTGTTTACTACATCAACATGTTTTTATTTATTTTGGTAGGGCTTTGTGATATATTTGACTTCTAAGCATGAGTTTTGCCCTTTCATTTCTAAAGATTTAGAAAAAGAACCGTAATTGTTTTGTCCAGTATTACATTTTCAAAGTGATTGTTTCTCTTTTATATTTGTTTATATAGTTTAAATATTACATTTTATTTGTTCAGCATCATGTCTTAAATGTAAAGATTATATTCTGAATATTAGCTAGAATTTGAAAATGCCAGGTGAATTTGATCTGAAATAAAAAGGGGTTTGACATTCTGTTTTTAAGGCAAAATGTGTATTCTACTTGAATTTTTACTTTTAAATGCAGAACTAAATCTCAACTTGTAAATATGCAAGGATAGATGAGAGTTTACTGAAGCAATGTGCTTACTCTTTTCAATATTAAAATACTTTTTCTTAGTATAATGCTAATATATAATCTATAATATTAAACTATTATATCATCTTCGTTTAAATTACATTTTACTTTCTGAAACATGACTTAAAGAATACAATTTGATATGTGTTTTACAGGCCATAAAGTGTTTTTAATCTTTTTAATGTGTGATTATTTTTATGTGCAGTAAAGCACGGGTTGTCAGTTGGATATGTTGAAATGTATAATCTTTAAGCCTTTTATGGAGATTTCTTTGAATAGCACATCTTTTTCTATATATTTTCAACTGACAGTCAATGGGAAGTTAAAATTATAGCTACAGTTAGAGCCCCATGTTCTACTAAAAAGTCTGAAAACAAATTTTGCAGCAAGGTCGCCTGCTTCAGCTCATTTCTTGCTATAAAAGACTGTTAACAAAATTGTTTTCACTAAAACTTTGATGATTTTGGCAGTTGAGTCTCTGAGGTAAACTTAAGACCTATTAATGGAACAGAATGAGAACAATAAAAGGAGAACTAAACAGTCCTGAAATAAATTAGAAATATGGAAAATTATTAAATACTGCCTAACACAGCATTATTTTACCCTTGAGGCTAATTTCTATTTTAAGTTGAAATCTATCATTTCATTTCTTACCACAAAGAGTTCCTATACAAAATATTAAAATTATAAAAAATACATAAATCATCCAAAAGAGTATATAAGTATATTGTACAATATTATTATTTAAATTATAACAGATACATACATTAAAAGAAATATGGGAAATAAATACTATAAATGTTGTACATACTTATAACAACTCTGTGTTTTAAAATAATATAAACGTTTTAAATAATTGTAACAACTCTGTGTTTTAAAAAAAGTATTGGTGTGAATCATCTTTTATGCTATTTTATCATTTTATTGTTGCTTGAAAGGACAGGATTATTTCTAGCAACTTTAAGTAAGAAATTTCAATCTTTAAAAAAATTTTTTAAACAATCTCTCTTTCTCTTTCCCCTGAACTAGTATGATATGTAGTACAGCGAGGTTATTAAATAATAGCATTTATAAATAACAGAACAAAAGCAAGCTAGGGACATTATAATTAATTGATTATAATTAATATTTCACATTATCAGGACATTATGCATTTTTGCAAAGTGATATTGGTAGTTTGAGATGTTACAGCAGTTCAAAAAAATAATAATTTATCACTAAAGAACATACATTTATCCCACCTTCTGCTTCCTTTTTCCACTGCCTTCCATAGTATAGGTGAAAAATGATTTCAAAGTTAGATAACTTTGTGATTAAGGGAATGAACTCTGGTGCCAACATATCAAAGTTCAAAATCTAGCTCTATCTTTGACTATCTCTCTGGCTGAGGCCAAGTGACTTAATCTCTAAATCCTTCATCTTAACTTGTACAGTGTATATTAAAACAGCATGTACTTTGGAAGGTTGGTGTGACCGTTAAGTTATAATGACATCCAGTTTATTTTAAATGCTGTCAAGAGTACTAGCTGTTATCAAGCAAATCAGATTTGCATACAGCATTTGGCATGATGTCTAAAAAGGGACAGTAAATCTGTAATGTGATTTCATACATCTAAGTATAACTCGTTAGGTTTTATATTAGTGTAAAATATGTCGGTTAAAAAATGCATTAACATTTGTTGTTTACCTCTTAAATTGCCAAACAAAGATAACAAACTGTAGTTAAGAGCAAGAGATCTGGCTTTAGAAAACAGAGTTCTACAGGGTCTTGATCTGTTTGCTCAGCCTGGAGTACAGTGGTGCAATCATAGCTCACTGCAGCCTAGAGCTTCTGGGCTCAAGTGATCCTCCCATTTCAGCCTCCTGAGCAAGTTAGGACTACAGGCATGCACCATGACACTCAGCTAATTTTTATTTGCAAAAATGTAAAACAATGCAGCTCTTCTTACTATTATTTTTAAATACAGGTATTTTTCATAACAACAGGTGACATGCTAATATGCAATGAGTTGTTATTGTTATTTTAGAAAATTAAATGGAATGTGTTTATAATTTCTTAGTTTTAGTTTCTTATATGGTGAGTGTTGATAGATCTAATCTACAGAAACAAAATCTCTTCATGGTCCTCAATAAATTTGAGAGTGTGTGAGATCAAAAAGTTTGAGAACTTCTGTATCATGCCATTTTATTTCCATGACCACAGAGGTAGCAAAGAATTTCAATGAATTTTTCACAACCACATGTTTCTTCTTAAAGCAAAAAAGTAAAACAACAATAAAACTGATTAACTCACATACTTTGGTTGGGGCATCTCTAATTATCACACCACTCAATCTTTATTACTTGACACTGGGCTCAGAATTGGACCCTGAATAAAGCCAGCTGACAATAATCTTTCTTGGATCTAGAATTTAGACTCTGCTTGGTGAAGTACATTAGATGACTGCAGTACTTAAAATGAAAACGCACCCAGTACCTGATTTAGCTTTGGTGACATGGTGAGTCAAAGCCACATGCAAGCTAAAAGCTATGCAGTAGAGGAGATTGCATGAGTAAGCAAAGAAAGCTAGCTGGCAAAAAGAATCAAAATCACAGAGAGGACAGAAACAGAGACAAGAGGCAATCATTTCAGTTGCCAAATATGAAGAAGCAACCCTAATTTCTGACATCCAGTCCGAGTCTCCACAAGCCAGTTAAATCTTTATTTTCTGACTTAGGATGTTCCTGAGATTTGCTGTGTTTCCTCGCAATCAATCTTTCTCTTTTGAGTATGTGTGTTACTCCAGTAATGTATCTTTTATTGCAATAAACTTTCATAGAAATATACCACATATATAGCAGGGTGGCCACACCTGTTTAAATATACACTTCAGTGATGTTTATAAAGTGAGAACATCTGTGTAATCGCATCCAGCTCAAAAATTACATCACCAGTATCTGGATGTCTACACGTGTCCACTTCGGTCACTGGTTTTCAACAAAGGTAACCTAACTCTACTGTCAATAAACTGGAAATAATTATGTCATATGATACACTATTCTTTTTGTGTGGATTTGTTCATTCATCATTATGTGTGTGGGATGTATCCATTTCATAAAACATAGCAGTAGATTGATCTTTACATTGCTATATATGATTGCATATGACGAATTACCAATATTTATTTATGCATAGTGTTATTGATGCATGTTGGGTTGATTTAGTTGGGGACCACAATAAATAAGGTCACCATAAATACACATATACTTGGCTTCGGATGCCCACACATATATGCATTATTTATGTGATACATACACAGA
This sequence comes from Symphalangus syndactylus, assembly GCF_028878055.3. NCBI lineage: Eukaryota > Metazoa > Chordata > Mammalia > Primates > Hylobatidae > Symphalangus > Symphalangus syndactylus. The sequence goes on along the minus strand of NC_072438.2, from coordinate 83,237,848 downwards.
GCTAAGAGAAGAATGGCTAAGAATTTTTTTTTTTTTTTTTTTGCTATCCTTGGCCACTTACATTTTCACATACAACGTGTAATTAGCTTATACCAAAAACATAACAGTGCACACTCACTACCAGTTTATTCCCAAACAGCTTTCCAATGTAGCTATTTCTCCTTATCTCATTGGTTTCTCTGAGTTATATTCTGAGATAACCGCATTGCCTAATATATATAATATTATATATATATGTGTGTGTATGATATGTCTCCTGTGCTTTATCCCTCTCCTCATGATCTGTTTTGATGAATAGATTATTAAAATAGATTTATTAACTTTTCTTTAATAGTGATTTATGTTCTATTTAAGAAACAAAATCATGATGTTATTCTCATGTGTCTTTTCCCCCAAAAGTTGTATTCTTTTAATATTCACCTTTAGCTCTACAATCCATCTGGGACTTTTTTTTTTTTTTTTTTTCCTCTAGAGACAGTGTCTAACTCTGTCTTCAGCCTGGAGTGCAGTGGCATGATCATATTTCTCTGTAGCCTTAACCCCCTGGGGTCAAGTGATCTTCTTGCCTCAGCCTCACAATGTAGCTGTGACTACAGGTGCACACCACCACGTCTTTTTTTTTTTTTTTTTAATTTTTTTGTAAAGACTGGGTCTCACCTTGCTCCCCAGACTAGTCTTGAACTCCTGGACTCAAGCAAGCCTCCTGCCTCAGCCACCCAAAGGGTTGAGATTTACAGATGTGAACCACCACACCCAGGGTCTTACTTTTGTATATGGTATGAGACAAAGGTCATGGTTCAATTTTTTGTGAATTGAATATTCAGTTGATTCAGAAACGTATGTTAAAAAGGCCATGCATACACAATTGCATGGTGTGGCCACCACCTATATCACAAATTATATGGCAGTATTTGTATAGGTAGGTTCTAATCTCTCCATTCTATTCCATTATTCTATTTGTCTCTTCCGAGATTTCTATCACACTGTTTTACCATGTTGCATTATAATTAGCTTTGATGTAAAATAGTGCTAGCCCTCTAACCTTTTCTTCTTCAAGATTATTTTTGCTATCTTTGGCCATTTACATTTTCACATACATCTTACAATTAGCTTGCACACAAAAACATACATGTGCACACACACTGACAGTTTATTTTTTTTAAATGGATGCTACAGAACTATTTTGAAAGAATTCACATCTTCAGAACACTTAAATCCTTAACATGGTATATATTTCCTTTTATTTATGTCTTCTTTGTTTTTTTCAGTAATGGTTTTAGGAATTTTGTATGTGTGTAAGTTTTAGATATCTTTCATTAGATTTATTTCTAAGTATTTAATGTTTCCTGATAAACATACACATATATATGGTGTGTTAAATTTATAAATGTATATAAATTTATATATATGTGGTATTTTAAATTTTACATTTCTAATTTGGGGCTGGTCTATAGAAATAAAATTAGTGTTTGCATTGTGGCTTTCTAACAGAAAATCTGATAAAATTATTTACTAATTTCAATTATTAATCTGTAGAATCTGTGGAATTGTTTATGTACATAGTCATCCTCCTTTAAATATCACGTTTAAAAATTTCTTCTTCGTTAGATGTTACACTCATATTTCATTTTCTTTGCACTAGCAGAGGCCTCCTGTACAATTTTAAATAGAAGTCCTGGTAACAGACTTTTTTTTTTTTACTTGTTCTTGATTTCTAGAAGAATGTTTTAGTTATTTTTGCCAATAAATAAGTTTGCTTTCAACACATTTTTACCTGGACAAGGAAATGCTGTTTTACAGCTTCCCTTGGTATCTGTGAGGGATTCATTCCAGGACCCACCAGGGGTACCATAATCTGCGCATGCTCAACTCTGTGATATAAAATGGCATAGTATTTGCACATAATATATGAATATCCTCCCGTATACTTCAAATCATCATTAGATTGCTTATAACCTAATAAATATAAATACTATGTAAATGGTTGTTCTATTGTATTTTTTAGGGAATAATGACAGCAAAAAAGTCTGTACATTTTCTGTACAAAGCCAACCATCAGGTTTTTTTGAGTATTTTCTATCTATAGGTAGTTGAATCCAAGAATGTACTACTCATGGATATGGAAGGCCATTTGTATATCTAGTTTGCTAATAATTTTATAATAAATTGACATTAAATGTTAGCCAATTTTTTTCTGTACCTCTTGAGAGAAATGTGTAATTTTTCTCCTATGTCCTATAAAATTTTTGAAATTTATTGAGTTTCAAACTTAAATGACCATGTGTTTCAGAAATAAGTTCAGCCTAGCTATTTTTTATAGCTCTTGTATTTTTGTGTTAATATTTTTTATGATTTTTGAATTTATATTTAGGGAAGACTCTGGCTTTTGTTTTTCTTTTGTTATAATATCATCAGTTAATCTCAATAAACCATTATTGTCCTATTCTGCAGAAGAATCTATCTTAAAACGCTGTTATTTTAAATTAAAATATTGTAAAGAATTTACATCTGATGCCACCAGGCCTAGGGTTTTCCTTAGGGGAAGGTTTTTATAGTACTTGACTTTTAAAATCAAAGGATCTCTGATTAGAAAAATGAGATCTAGCAATTTATATTAATTTTTAAAAGGCCTAAAGACATATATGGTCACAGCCAAAAAAAGTCGTGATTTCAAAATGGACTCATAAAATGCATTATCTAATAACAATAAAGGAGAGATATCAGATTGTGTCCAAAATACTGTTGTCTCCAGAAGAGAATTACATGTGATATCACATAAATATGTACACATGAGAAAAATCCTGCAATGCAAGATGAGGCTATTAACAGGAAAAGGCCAAATGGTTACCATCTAAGAATCTTCTGAATATGAATTACTGTATTTGTTTTCAATCTCTAGTATAATCAAATTACCACAAACTTGGTAGCTTACCACAAAACAAATTAATTTGTTTACAGTTCTGGAGTTCAGAAGTCCAAAATGAGTCTAACAGGCTAAATAGTCTTGGCAGATTCATGTTCCTGGAGGTTCTGGGGGTCACCTGTTTCCTGTGCTGTTACAAGCTTCTGGATGCTGCCTGCATTTCTCAGCTTGTGGCCCCTTCTGCCATATCAGAGCACATCACTCCACCTTCTTGGACTGTCACATCTCCTCTCTCTGTTTTACCAACACTTGTGATTACTTCGGGCCCACCCAGATAAACCAGGAGAATCTCCCATCTCAAGACCCTTAATCACGTCTGTAAAGTACTTTTTTTCCATGTAGTGCATTTAGAGGTTCTGAGGATTAGGATGTGGAAATCTTTGGGGGAGTATAATTCTGCCTGCTACAATGGTCTCATTGAATACATAAATGTCCAATGGCTAAGCTCCATTCAAAGATACTCAGCTTGCTGAGAAACAACACAATTTTGACACTGCACAGAAAATGCAGACGTTTCACATTAATCAAACTCAGAACAGCATTAGCCCAGAACACCAATGTATTTTTTTTTTTTTTTTTGAGACGAAGTCTCTCTCTGTTGCCCAGGCAGGAGTGCAGTGGCACATTCTTGGCTCACTGCAACCTCCGCATCCTGGGTTCAAGTGATTCTCCTCCCTCAGCCTCCCGAGTAGTTGGGATTACAGGCGCCCACCACTATGCCTGGCTAATTTTTGTATTTTTATTAGAGACAGGGTTTCACCATGTCGGCCAGACTGAACATCAATGTATTTTAAATGTCGTATAGGTTGCAATACTTTTTCCAGAATAACCACAATGGTCACTTCTTATAGATAGATCTGCGTAGAAAACCAATTTAAAACCAGTTTCTGAGTGAATGTGGAATCAGAAAAAGAAGATTTAGTTACATAATAGAAAACTTTACTATTAATGGGTGAACTATCTATTTCCACAATAGTGGATAACATCCTTAGTAAGATTATAATATCCAAAATTCATTCTGTAATTCTTTCTTCCTTGTGAATTTCTACCCTTGGCACTGGCATCCTTTGGCCTGGTCTGCTCTCTGTATCATTCCATTTTATCTATCCCTGTTCTAAATGATATAGTCTTCAATATGCCTTTATCTGTGGATCTAAGAATCTTTCTATCTCGTTAAAGTGACAGTGCATCTCCAAAATAAAATGTGCTGATTTTATAGTTTCACTTTCTAATATCGGTATAATTTTATTTATTTCAGAATTCTTGTCTGGATGGCAGAGGAATGGGGATAGGGCTAACGTGTGAGTAGAAACCTTTCCTCAATCAAAGATTCATGGCTAAGAGCATAATCCTGAATCCTTACAAAAAATATTTTGTGGAAACTAGAACCCTTCAACTTGAATTAGTGTTGCTTCAGCGATTGTTATGCACAAAATGAAAGATAATCACGTAAAAGATAATTTATAATTCTTTTACTCAGTTTAAGTAATAACTCACAAAACAACTTATAACAGCCCCAAATTGGTCAAGATTCCCGCATTATCTCTCTCAGGAGATAATGAATTCCCTGTTATAAGTGCCTCAAACAACATTAACTGGATTATATTTAGGAGAAGATTCCAGCCCCAGATTGGTGTGAGATCCATGTAACCTTTGAATTTCTCCCCAGGCTGAGATACTCTGTTTTCGGAATAGAAACATCAGCTTTGGAAATGATACAAACCTCCAGCCTGGGCAGATCCCATCTTCCTATTATATACGTTTGCTTTCTAACTGACTCACACATTTACTAAGAGAATGGAATGTAATTACACATTTCATGTTTAAAAGCGTTTCCTAGGAGCAAAGCAGGAGAGAAGGACACTTCGAGAAACAAAGATCGAATGAAGAGTTGCCACAGATGAGATGTCTTTAAGGGCATTGTCTTGCTGACTTTGTATTTGGCTGTGTTTCAAGCTCACTTTTCTGTTCTCTTAGTCCTAGCACTTTGTGGGAAATGAGGATGAGTAGTAAAAGTGCAATTTGGTAGGTGTCAGGGATGATAAAAATGCAAAAGAAAAACTAGATTTAATTTGAAAATTTAATGCAATAGGAAACAATAGAAATAATTAAGGTTTAACACTATTGAAAATGAAAGTTAGAAGACACTGTCTGACGTAGCTAAAGTATCCACAGAGCTAAAATTCTACTTGCTTGGTTAATAAAGGACAAGTATATCTTTAAAGTGCTCTAGCTAATGTTAGTTTACCTTTGGGAGGAAAAATAATGCTGTGATATATGATACTCATTACTTTTTGATATGTTAAAATAATAAATAAGGAAATTCAATTTTACTTTTTCATATTGAGAGAGGGTTGGAAACAAGAATTTGCATAGGGCATCAACTTTGTAATGTTATTACCCTTATAATCATCAATTATATTGTCTAAAATTCTTAACACTGGAATGACTTGTTTAGCTAAGAGACAGTCTCCAACGATCTGTAACCCTCATGTGCATTTCCTCCTGGTATTGATATACCTGCATAGTCCTCTTTGACATAGAGTAGGGTCAACCTGTGACCAACAAGAATAATGTAGAAATCATGGAGGGTGACTTCCAAAATGTCTTCACCTTGTGTTCTCTTGGATTGTTCACTCTGTGGAAAGCCAGCTATCAAATCACACGGACATTCAAGCAGAGGCCCAGATAGAAAGGTACCAACTCCCAGAACATATGGGCGAGCTCATTTTCTAGGCCCAGTCAAGATTTCAGAAAATGACTTCCCTGCCAACACTTCCTGAAAGTGACCTCATAGGAGACCCTGAACTAAAACCACCCAGCTATGTGACTTCTAATTTCTTGACCCACAAAAGTGATGCAACATATTAAACATTGGTTGTAATTTAAGCTGTCAAGTTTTGGAGTAATTTGTTATGCAGTGTCATGGCCTGAATGCTTTTGTCTCCCCAAAAGTAATATGTTAAAACCTAATTCCCAAAGTGATAGCAGTGAGAGATGGGAAATTTGGGAGGTGATTAGGTCATGAGAGTGAAGGCATTAGTGCTTTTATACAAGAGGCCTCCCAAACAGCTCCCTCTGCCCTTCTGCCTCTGAGGACACAGGAGAAGGTACCAGGAGGTGAGTTACGGATACCCCAGCTTCCAAAACTGTAAATTACTATTGTTTGTAAGCTAGATAATTCAGGGCATTTTGCTATAGCAGCCTGATTGTACTAAGCTATGCAGCAAAAAGAAACTGATACAATATAAAATATATTTGTGTATGTTAATATTGATACAAATTGTGTTAATAAGTACACTAGAATTAGTACCATAGTGAGAAAAGTTTTCCCCAAACAGCATTTGCATATATCCACATTATTTCTAGACAGAAGAAATTGCTGAATCACACAGAGGGACTTTAAAAAGAAAGGAACAAATTGTATGTTTAGGACCACATAGACCGACACAGCTTGATAATGACTTTAAAAAGCATTCCTAGTTTGTAAGCAGAGGTTATTTGCACACATGTACATACATTCATTTTCTCTCTCTTTCTCTCTCTCTCCTACAAGATTGTTTGAGCCTCATATTACAACAGATTCAGGGGGAATACGAGGGAGGGCACAACTGTAGGGGAACTTCAGTCTTGCTTATTTGTACTGAGTGGTAGAGAATATTTAAGGACGATTTATGGAAGTTAATGTGACTTTTCAGTACTTGTTTGTTATTTTTGCTCACCTAAATTCTCCTTTAGGAAGCTATTGTTGCTAAAATTTGGTGGAAATTGATTTGCAGTGAAAACATATATTTAGCCTTCTGTTATTTTTAACTCATTATCTCATATTGAAAAACTCCTATATTAAAGATCAGAGGTGGGAAAATAAACAAGCATGTTCTATGATTTTACAGAAGTAATTTGCATTGTCAAACCTATCATTAGTACCTTGCATACCCGCTATCTTTTTGCTTTTCTTGCATTTTAAAAATTATTTATCTTAAAATAGACTGAGTGTACTGATTGAAAAGTAAGAGATTTTATATTTATTTCTTTTTTAGAGAGATGCAAGGGCTCCATAATTTCTAATAACCCTCAAACACATTAAAGAATCAAGAATCGCTAGAAAAAAATCCACTGATATTTTAAAATTGGATCTATTTTAGTTTTTAAACTTCCTCTTTTAGGTGAAAGACTACAGTATTTCAATGTAAACATATAAAAAATGTTAATAACCACTTGAATATTTGAATGCCATTGTTAACAGAAGTGATACGTTCATATGAATACAGATTTTTCTACAAAATTCAGGATACTTTAACCAGTTAAATAGATACATTTCACATGTCTGCTGAGTATTCTAATACATATTTAATATGAGAAATAGACATAGTAAACAAATGACATATTAAGAAAATGACAAGATAGTAAGTCACTAGGATTAAGTAAATGTCTGGCTACCTAAAAAAAAAGACTTCTAAGTTCATAAATTGGATTATTTAAATTATTAAAATAAACATATACTGAACTTCCTGTAACAGCAACTTATTCTTTATATTTTTGTGAAGATGTTTTCTATTATTATAGAAAATTAAGAACCATATGTGCATTGTGAGCTGAATAAAATTGCATTTGTTTTGGTTGTCATACAACATTTTACAAATGAGTTCCCATTTATCTTCGTAGCTGTTTGTACAAGCATTTGGGGCTAGAAAGTCAGTAACATTTGACCTCTGAACATTTCTATCTTTTCTCAGACTTGTTCAATATTAGTGAACACCAAAGAGTAATTTATCTCTATGTCACACTTGCCTGAAGAATTTCTTAGGGTCTCAAGAAGAATGATGAGGTTAGTCTTTAAGTCCTGAGACTTCCTGAAGGTGAATTTTTCTCTCTGATGTACACAGATAATTCCGTCTTTGCTGAAGATTTGCTCCTGTGTCTTTGTTCTCATTGCAAATGCCTAGGTTTTAGGTTGCCTATTTAATATTTCCGTTTTAATGGAACCTTGGATCTAAATGCTCACTTGAACACTGCTCTACGTAGTAGATATTTTGGCCTAAATCTGGATTACATTCACTGCTGGGATAGAGGCATGTTGGCTGAATTTATGGGAAGAATCCAGCTGAAGTTATTATTATAGTGTCAATCAGAGAACAGAACTGAGATTCTCCCTGAGAAGAAACTTGAGCTGACATAGGTAGATTTTTCATGGAATGTCTTGCAAACTGGTAAGGCTTTCAATAAAAGTCTGTGTTGCCAGGGAGTATAAGAAGAAGCCACAAATGCTGAGCTTGATCTTGTTTAAGGTCATAATTTTTATAAAGGAGTAGTTTTTCTGATGAAAGCATTGGGCTTACTTGAATTTGTCTTAGCTGTAAGACTGTGAGTCTTAAAAGAGCAAAGGGCCTGAGAGTTAAAAATGATCAAGTTCTAAACCTCCCAGCAGTTCCAAATGACCCAGCAATTTCACTCCTGGGCATTGATCCCAGAGAAATGAAAACTTATGTTCACACAGAGACCTCTACACAAATGTTGATAGCAGAGTTATTTGTTATAACCTGGATCTGAAAATAACTGAAATGTCCTTCCACAGGTGAATCACTAAATAAACCATACAGCCATACCACAACAAAATGGCTCAGCAATAAGAAAATAGACTATTTATAAACACAACACTAGGAAGAATCTCCAGAGAATTATGCTAAATGAAATAAGCCAAACCCCAATGGTTACATATTAGATGACTTTACTTATATAGCATGATTAAAATGACAAAGATACAGAGTTGGAAAACAGGTAAGTAATTTCCAGGGGTTAGGGGACTGGTGAAAAGCAGTTGAGACTGAGGTAGACATGGTAAAAGGGGCTGTTCTGTATTTTGACTGTGATGGTAGCTACATAAATCTAAACGTGGAAGACCAAAAAAAGGTCCCCAGAAAACATCCATGCTTCAATCCCTGTAACCTGTGTTGCATTATTTGGGGGAAAAAAAAAGGTCCTTGAAGATGTGGTTAAATTAAAAATTTTAAAATAAAGACCTTGGCCGGATGCAGTGGCTCACACCTGTAATCCCAGCACTTCGGGAGGCCGAGGCGGGCAGATCACCTGATGTCAGGAGTTTGAGACCAGCCTGGCCAACATGGTGAAACCCCCTGTGTACTAAAAGTACAAAAAAATTAGCAGGGCATGGTGGTGGGAGCCTGTAATCCCAGCTACTCTGCAGGAGAATCGCTTGAACCCGAGAAGCCGAGGTTGCAACGAGCCGAGAACACACCATTGCACTCTAGCATGGGTGACAAGAGTAAAACTCCATCTCAAAAAAATAAATAAATAAATAAATAAAATAAAAAGCTTATCCTAGATTACTTGGGTGAGACCTAAATATCATCATAAACATCCTTCTAAGAGAGAGGCAAGGGGCTAGGTACGCACATAAAGATGAGGCTGTGTGATCTCAGAGGTAGAGATTGGCGTGCAATGACACCAGCCACCAGGAGCTGGAAGGCCAAAGAACAGATTCTTCCCTAGAGCCTCCAAAGCGAGCACAGCCTTGCAAACACCTTGAATTTGGCTTAGTGATACTGACTTTGGACTTCTGGCATCCAGAACAGTGAAAATCAGTTTCTAGCGTTTTAAGCCACTGAATTCATGGAAATCTGTTACTAACTTACTATATATGTGATAAAATTGCATAGAAACACAAATAAATACATACGTAAATGAGTACATGTAAAATTAAGAACATCTGAGTTAGACTGGTGGACTATATCACTACCAGTTTTCTGGTTTTCATATTGCACTATAACTTTACAAGATAGAAGGTTAGGAAATTAGATAAAATGGGTTAAATGGTACTTGGGATTTCTCTGTGTTACCTTAGATTTGCATGTTAATCTATACTTATCTCAAAATTAAAATTTAATTTAAAGGATGATAGAGCTGTTTCACTGTTAGAAACAAACAGTAGAATGTCTTCATGACTTTAGTGTTGGCAAAGATATCTTAAAAGCAATGCAGAAAAGCATATTAATCATAAGGAAATATGTTAAGGTAAAATATATTAAACTAAGAAATATAATTCCTTAAAAGAAACACCCATTAATAGAATGAAAAAACAATCTAAGGGTGAAATAATATATTTGCCATACAATTTATATGACAAATTGCTCATATAAAGAGTTTCTGCAAAACAATTAAAAAGCCACAATGAAAAAAAGAAATGGGCAAAAAGTTTAAACCAAATATCTTCACTAGAGTGATATCCCAAATTGTTGCTAAACATATAAAACAATGATGAAATTGATTAATTATCAAGGATATGTGAATGAAGACCACAAGGTGATACTACTATATACTCAGCAGAACAGGTGAAATTTAAAAGTCACATAATACTACATATTAGTCAGGTTGTGGACAAACTATAATTTTCTTACATTGCCCACACATTTAAGTTGGTGTATGCAATATGAAAAACTACTCTGCAATATCTAATAAAACTGAATATACATATACCCTATGATTCAATAATTCTACTGATGAAGCCAACAGAAATAAGTACATATATTTTTCCAAAGACACATACACGTATACCTACAGCAACAATTTTTACAATAATACTAAACTGAAAAAAAGCCAAATGTTCATCATTTGAATAAATACTCCTGTATTCATACATATCAATATTATACAGAAATAATAATGAAATAATTACAACTATATGCACCATTATGAATGGTGCTAAATGAAAGAAAAAAAGAGAGTCCATAGTGAACAAGACTATTTATTTGAAATTCAAAATCTGGTAAATTAATCTATGAAAGTAGAAGTCAGGAACCTTGTAGGGGGTGAGCAGTAATTAGCAAAGGATAGTTTTGTATTTTGATGCAATTCTGTTTCTTTATCTGGATGAAAGGAACATGGGTGAGTTTACTCCATGAAAAGTCATTGAGCCATACTTATGATATGTATGCTTTTCTATATGCATGTGATGCTTCAATTTTTAAAAATGTGTTTCTTTCTGTACCTATTCTGAATGTTCTTTAGTTCCGGAAATCATACTAAAGAGATTGCAATGCATTTATATACTTGGGAATTATTTTTCTCTATATTATTTTATTTATCTCTGTATTATTTTCTCTGTTATTTATTTCTCAATAGTATTTTAATATCCAAGAGTATGCCATATCTTTACATTATGTAATATTTACTCCTTTAAGAACAGCTTTTCAGTATTTATTTAATGTAGGTCATACAAAATTGGTGGTCACATGATTTTCCTATTTTACATGTAGTTCAATCATTGTTCCTATAGTTAAAAAAAAAACTTTTTAATTTATCATGTCTTCTAATTGGTTAATAGTGATATACAGGCAATATTTTCCAAATTTCAGAGTGCCTTTTATAAAATTAATCAAGGATGTTCTTCATGAATACATTTAGAGGGATTCATCCAGCTCTACTTATTGAAAATTTAGCAGAAGGGATTACTAATAAAGGGTTAGTTTTTTTAAAAAAAGGGTATGTCCATGTAAAGGAATAATATGGAGTGAGTAAAAATCATTCAGTATATGAATTCTTAATTATGTGGAAAATAAGAAGAAATCATTACTAAGTGAAACAGCAGGTTACAAATTAAATTTTTACAAGAAATCACAGGGGAAACGTTTCATGACATTGGGCTTGGCAGTGATTTCTTGGATATGACACCAAAAATATAAGCAAAAAAAATAAAATTGTGTACAACTGGGGATACATTAACTTAAAAGCTTTGGCACAGCAAAGGACACAATCAACAAAATTAAAAGACTGCTTATGAAATAGGAGAAATATTTGAAAATCATATATCTGTTAAAAGGCTCATTACAAAATATATTAGGAACTCCTACAACTCAAGAGCAAATAACCAAATAACCCAATTAAAAAGTGAGCAAAATACTAGAATGGTAATTTCTTCAAAAAAGACACACATATGTGGCTGAAAGGTATAAGAAAATTTGCTCAGCATTGCTAATAATCAGCAAAATGCAAATCAAAACCAAAATAAGATATCGTCTCAGGCCAGGCACGGTGGCTCTCGCCTGTAATCCCAGCACTTTGGGAGGCCAAGGCAGGTGGATCACCTGAGGTCAGGAGTTCGAGACCAGGCTGACCAACATGGAGAAACCCCGTCTCTACTAAAAATAGAAAAATCAGCCAGGCATAGTGGCAGGTGCCTGTAGTCCCAGCTACTCAGGAGGCTGAGGCAGGAGAATGGCTTGAACCCATGAGGTGGAGGTTGCAGTGAGCCAAGATTGTGCCACTGCACTCCAGCCTGGGTGACAGAGCGAGACTCCATTTCAAAAAAAAAAAAAAAAAAAAAACAAAACATATTGTCTCACATCTATTATGATAATTATTTAAAAAAATAGGTGTTGGCAAAGATGTCAATAACTTGGACTCTGTGTAAACTGCTGGTGGGAATTTCCAATAATGCAGCTGCTTATGGAGAAGAATGAGGAGGCTCCTCAAAAATTAATAATACAATTACCATAGAATCCAGCAACTTCATTTCTGGACCACAAAACTGAAATCATGATCTCAAAGAAATAATAGCACTCCTATGCTCATTGCAGCACTATTTATAATAGCCAATATGTGAAAACAACATGAATGTCCATTGATGGATGAATGAAGAAAATGTAGTATATACATATAACAGAATAATAGCCATAAAGAAGAAAAGCCATATGCCACAATGTTGGTGAACCTTGAGAACATTATGGGAAGTAAAATAAGCCAGTTACAAAAGGACAAATACTGCCTGATTCCACTTATACGAGGTGTCTGTGATAGTCAAGTTCAGAAACAGAGAGTAAAAAGGTGGTTTCCAGGGCCTGGAAGAGGGGGAAACAGGGAGTTACTCTTCAATAAGTACAAAATTTCAATTATGCAAGATGAGTACATTCTAGAGATCTGCTGTACAACACTGTTCCTATAGGTAAAAATACTGTATTGTGCAGTTAAAAATTTGTGGTAAGAGTAGAACTATAGTCATGCATTCTTATCACAATTTAAATAAAATGATATTAAATGAAATAAGCAGGCATAGAAGACAAATATCAGGTAATCTCACTCAAATGTGAAATCGAAAACGTTGTTCTCACAGATATAGAGAGTAGAAGAGTGGTTACCAGAGGAAGGGGAGGGGAGGAAAGAGCAAGGGAGGGAAGTGATCTGTCAATGGGTACATATAAAATTACAGTCAGAAATAAATTCTGACATTCTATTGCATAGTAGTATGACTAGTGTTAACAATAGCATATATGTTAAATAGCTAGAAGAGTGGTTTTTGAATGTTCTCATAACAAATAAATGATAAATGTTTAAACTGATGGATATTTAATGATTATACAATGTACACATGTATCAAACCCTGATTCGATCACTGCACAATGTATACATGTATCAAAAAATAATTTGACAATTACACAATGTGTACATGTATTAAAACATCATCTTGCACCTCATACATATGTACACTTATTATATGTCAATAATAAATTTTAAAAGTTGAGAAATAATAAGCAAGATATTGCCAAGCTTTCAAAAATTATGTATGGTATAATTCCACTTAAATATACATAATTTTTAAAAGTATGAATGGATGTATACCAATTTTTAACAATTATAAAACATTAGTGTTTTGCTTATGGTTACTTTTGTCTTACTATTTTCAATTATTTGTTCTCCTGAGTTTTAAAAATAAACTTTAGTACTAAGATTTTATAAGCTATTATGTTTTCAGTGGAAATCTGCCTTTTTCTCCTCTTTGAATAAAAACAGGAATTTTTAAAAATATCAGTAAACATGAGCCTTCCAAGAATATCATGGTCTAAGCAGAAAAAACTAACAACTTAGGAGTCAAGCAAAGCAGGTCGAAAGCCTGACTTGGCTAGTGTGGCCTTGTGCCCTAGGAAATCTATTTAACTTCTCTGAGATTTAACTTACTCTTTATAAAATTTGGAAAATTAAATTGTCACGTTGGATTTGGTGACAATGATATATCTGATCTTGAGAAAATTGTAGTTTATATTATTACTATTTTCATTATTATTAATATAGTGGAGAGACTTTTGGGAATGATGTTTTGATATAATTCTGACTACTTTAAATATAAATCAATGTATTATACTTTTAAAAGTAGATATTTTATTTTACTCTTATGTAATTATGTTTTAAATGCCATTGATAATTTTAGTGAAGAATAAACTTTTAATAATTTTATAAATTTCAATATCAATAACAGAAGAAAATACATAATTCAACATTGTCATTTCTGTTGCATGACTAGTTTTCTTGTTCATTGTCTCCAAGACATCTTTCTTTATGAGCCAAACTAATAATCCCTTAATTTATCCACTTACATTTGAATCCCTTACATTAATTACATTGGAAGCAAAATTAGCTTTTGAGAATGTCTTAAAACTCTACTATGGATAGTCCCAAGTTTCAAAAGGTCTGGACTTTTCACTGAGTTGGGAACAAATAAGTCTTCAGGTATGATGTGATGTATCTTAGAAATATATTTAATAATGTTCTAAAAGTACATGTTCACATAGGCATTAAAATATCTATGAACCATAAAGTTAGAATATATTTCCTGATATAACTTATAATATTAGATGCAGATATTTTTAAAATAAAATGTTAGACTCAAAATGAAACTCAATATTTGTATTTTCCATATATGGCAATTTGTGAAATAAATAGTAACTCACCATTACCACCCAATTATTGAATACTTTTTTCACTTATGATATATAATGTATAAAATGACTTAATATACATCTCAGCATCTCATTCAATAGCTAACTAAATAATAATAGAATTATTTTAATAGAAATAATACTAAATTCCTTTGTCTCTGAAAACATCATGATACTCTAAATAAATGTTTACCATGCGTATCATTACGTTAAATAACTCTACCATTTTTTCTTGTATCAAAAAAACATGTACATCATCACATGCTAATTCATTACCTGTTCTTATAAAAATGTGAGAGCAATACTGACATCAATTTTAATATATTCGTAATACTCAATGAATAAATGTGGTACTTTACATGTGACAAAACATATATGGAAGCAGTCTGTAACGGTAGCATGGTAGCCTTAAAAATAGAACGACACATTTTTAATCCAGCCTCACTGAGATGGTCGAGATTCATCCTTCATCCCTTGAGTGTGAGTTAGATTTAGTGGCTCCATTTTAATAAGAGAATATGGCTGAACGGATGGCAAATCACTTCTGGGATCCTTACAAAAGACCGCAGCTTTCATCTTGGGTCTCTCTTCCTTTCTCCCTCCCTCCCTCTTGAAATGGCTTTTTCCCAGGGAAGCCAGCTGCCCTTGTGGGAGTGGCCCTACAGAGGAGCTCAGGTGCTGAGGGGCTGTGCAAGCAGTGAGTAACAGAAGCCTGTACACAAACCGTGTGAGTGTACTTGGAAGTGGATACTCTAGCCCCAGCTAAACCTCCAGATAAGGACAAGCAACTCCAGCCAACGGCAATCTTGTGTGAGATTACGAGCAAGAACCCAGCCAAGCTGTTGCCAGATTTCTGACCCTCTGAAAAGGTGTGAGATAACCATTATTGTTTCAAACTGCCAAGTTTGGGGGAAACTAACACAGGTAGAAAGAATGCAGAATTTGGCAACATAATCTTGGCTGGATGCCCACTTGCCACTGCATGTGTCACTTTATATTTCAGAACTTTGGTTTCCCACTCTCTAAAGTGGGCCTTATCTATCTATATCTTGCAAGGTAATTCCATTGTTTAACTCTTATGAAGCACCCCGTATTGTATCAAGTAAATGGGCATAAGAAAAGTAATATATATAAGTGACATATAGAGTCTTATGAGTTTTTACTATCATTTGCATTATAAAGTATTATTATTTTAAAACTTTGTTAAAATATTCAAAATATAAAAATACATTATTTAATTTAAATAATTATTCTATATCTCTATACAACAGCTTTGCCCAATCACAGTTTACTTTGGAACAATTTAAATATACCTTCCAAACTTGTTCAAAACTTACACAAGCCAAAACTATAAATCCAGTCATATAATGACAAACATCTCTACATCATAACAAAGTATTCCACATTTTAAATTTAAAAATTAAATTAATTTTTAATTAAAGGGGAAGTGTTAATTTTTAATTAGTTAATTAAATTAAAGGGGAAGTGTTAGGTCATAATATTTTTAGCTTTAGAATTTCTACTACCAGAAAATTAGAATTTTTTTGTAGGTTATTAACCTTACCAGTTGAAACAGTGTTCTTTCCTCCCTCCCTCCAGAATAATGCTTGGAAGAGAGAGTACCCTGTTATCTCTGAGCTTCTAAGTGCTTTTTGAAAAGGAACAAGCTGATACTTAGTATAAAGAGATCAATATGTAACATTATTTTAGTAGTTACCACTCAAAATAATGACTCTGTGTGTGTGTGTGTGTGTATACATATATATATGTGTATATATATATATATATATATACGTATATATATATTTGATGAGCCTCAGCCCTCATGCCAGTCCCTTCAGTAACAAGCAAAGTGGCTATTTTTTTTTTTTTCTCAAGGACTATAAATATAAATCCTCTGAGCAGCACTTTGTAGCATATGGATAATACTCAATCGAGCACCTGAAGGAGATTCCACTTGTCTCTGGGAGAAAAACAAAAAAATGTGTCTATTATTTCATGGGACACAGCACTTCCAAAGTGCGTGCTGACAACTACGGCTGCATTCCAGAAAAAGTTACAATGTTTCAGCAGCGATTTCCTTATATGTTGCATAACACAATTGCAACACATGATACTTGGATTCTTCTTGTACTAGATAATTTAATGCTTCCGTTTAATAAGAAGACCTATAAAATAAAGCCACATAAACTAATAGCATATACGAAATCAGACATCAGGCCAGGCGCAGTGGCTCCCGTTTGTAATCCCAGCACTTTGGGAGGCCAAGGCAGGCAGATCATCTGAGGTCAGGAATTCAAGGGCAGGTTGGCTAACACGGCAAAACCTAGTCTCTACTAAAAATACAAAAATTAGCCGGGCGTGGTGGTGGGCGCCTGTAATCCCAGCTACTCGGGAGGCTAAAGAAGGAGAATCACTTGAACTCGGGAGGCGGAGGTTGCAGTGAGCCAAGATCACGCCATTGCACTCCAGCGTGGGCGACAGAGTTAGACTCCATCAAAAGAAAAAAAGAAGGAAGGGAAGGGAAGGGATGGGAAGGGAAGGGGAGGGAAGGGGAGGGGAGGGGAGGGGAGGGGAGGGGAGGGGAGGGGACAGTTTGTGGGAAGTTGTTAAGACTGGGAATTGGAGAGACACTTGAGGATATAAGATTTAAGTATCTATGCCTACCTTAGGGAAATGTTATTATCGGAGAAAAAGAAACCCACAAATCTCTTTATACATAAGTTCTTGGGTAATGTGAAAGAACGTCATCACTCTGTGTTTAACTGCAGCTCTGTAAATTAACTAGATACATAAACTTGGCTAAATGACTACTATATTTGGTGATTGCTTTTCTCATCTAAAAAACAAGTGTTGGATTTATGATTTGAAGTACCTTGCTATATTCAATTTTATCATATATTGATACAGAAGTATTATAATTTGATTTTGATCTAGCTTAGCACATGTATTACTTTCCCAAATTTATAAAAACATATCTTCACATTGTGGGAACAGGAGGAGGAAGGTCCTTAATTTCTCCAAAAATATCATGACAGTTGCAGATTTGCTTTCTTGAAAAATGCAGATATTCAAAAAATGACCACAAAACAGAATAGAGTCTTAAACGCATGTGTGAGAGATAACCATGGGATTTATGAGGATCTTGTAACTGCAAATGGTTTCTTGCTGAGAGATGTTTCTCCATACTGATAAAGAACCTCAATTTATATTATTGAAGTAGGAGCTTCTGAAAGGTGGGGTTAGAGTAAGGCTGGGAGAATTCTGCAAATAACTAGAGATGTGAAAAGAAAAATGAAGTTCAAGCATTCCAATTTCCAAGTTAGAAACTGGAAACTGTTTTCCAAAGAAGCAGCTGGATAAATAATGACTAAGTTCTGCAATAATACTGTTGCTACATTTTAATTACATTTTGATTTAAGTAGAATCTTGCAGGTTGGCTTTGTATCCTAACCACATTCATCATGCAGGTTTTATGGAGAAATATGTTCCAAATTCTAACAGTGGATTACAAATGAACTTGTAGAGCACAACCTGATTGCAATTTGGAAATGGCTTGCAAATACTTTATTTTTATTAATATTTTATTTAAAATATTGGAAGGGAAATTGTATGATCAATGATTTATAAAACATTTAGATCCATATCCAATTCATTAAAATATATATAATTTATATGTATACTTATGATTTGTAGTTTAATATAATAGCCACTTTTTAAAAACTTTCTTACCTTCATTCATCAAAAAGAATTGGTCAACACTAGTTACAGGTAAGCTAAAAAAAATGATGATAATATTATTTCTTTACTTATATATACTTGTTTTTAACCTTTAAAATAATTGTTAGGCTATAGGAAGTGTCAGTTGGGGGTGACTTAGCATGGAGCATGTGAGTCTCAGGCTGTGAAACAACTTTATTAAAATCAATTTTAAAAATCAGAAAAAAAATCAGGAGGATTTGCAAATGATCTAAAATGAAGGCTGACAGAGAATCAAAGGGAAGACTGACAAGTCATGGCTGAGTTGATACAGAATTTACTGCAATGGATAATACTAAAAAAAATTCTGAATTGAGAACAACTTTAGATGTGAGCTAGCCATCCTCAGTAATACCATCTTTTCTTTCTAGATATCCTGAAGCTAGTTAACAAGTTACATTTTCTCCTCTAGCCATTAACAAACATACTTTTCAACAATGTGTGTTTTCCGAAATCAAACTTCAATTGCATAATCTGCAGAGATAGTGAAAAACTAATCCATTCATTAGTGATTAGCTAATTATATGAAAAATGGAAACTGGATGTCCACAGTTCCCATATCTAGTGAAAGAGGTTAAAAAAAGAAACTTGACATGAATTCCATGACAGCAGGGATTTCATAGGACGAGTAAATGCAATCCGTAGACATTAATTACGTAGGTCTCATAATTTTAAAAAGGAGCCTTCAAATAAACACCTTCTACCCCAGATCCTTCCCATTAATATTACATCTAAATGTGTAATACAGGTTAAAGTTTAAAGATTCATGTAAAGATACCTAATGATGATTTTCAATTTATTAAATTGAATATGTCTATACTGGATCTATATCTATTTTTATGTCATCTATCTATTTAAAATGTATAAGATAATAATTATATTAAAGATATAACCTAAATGTAACAATATTACTAGTGAAGATGTTCTGCACCTTGATAACATACTCATTGTAATCATTTCTTCTTGGCTTCTTCTTATCGCATATATTAGCATCAAAACGAAGGACCCACAGAATCCAAGTTACAAAGTCTTCGTACAAGATGGTTTGAAGTGCTGTTCAAACTTGTGTAATTCTGACAAATGTATTCAGAAAAGTATACCTGCTCATTCACCTATTCAAAATAGCAAGAGTGCTGTGTAAACAGAAAATATGGTTTAGCACTGCAACATTCTAAGGTCAATTATTAAAGACTAATATAAATATACCCATGATTGGGCCATGATAATAACAAATAAATAAAACCCACAACCAATCAAGACACAACTATCACCTGCCCAAGTCTGTGTCTCTTTCTCTCTAAGCTGTCATATATATCAGCTATCATAAGCTGCTAACCAAAATGATGTATCATTTTATAGGTAAATAGAGCTTAATGAAAAGAAAGATAACTTTCAGTGTTAAATGACAAATAATAAAACAATAGTGTTTTGTCTACTCTAAGGTATCTAAAATGTAAAAAGAACATGATGATTGCTGAAAATTGTCAATTAACTTAAAAGTAAAGGCCGGGCGCGGTGGCTCACGCTTGTAATCCCAGCACTTTGGGAGGCCGAGGCGGGCGGATCACGAGGTCAGGAGATCGAGACCACCATGAAACCCCGTCTCTACTAAAAAATACAAAAAATTAGCCGGGCGTGGTGGCGGGCGCCTGTAGTCCCAGCTACTCAGAGAGGCTGAGGCATGAGAATGGCGTGAACCCGGGAGGCGAAGCTTGCAGTGAGCCGAGATCGCGCCACTGCACTCCAGCCTGGGCGACAGAGCGAGACTCCGTCTCAAAAAAAAAAAAAAAAAAGTACAATTCCTGTTTTATGGTTATCTTTGTGGCAACCATTATATAATTAGGCTTCTTAAAATGTCAATAATGAAAGATATCTCCATATAAAAAAATTCATGGTTATGTATGTTTGAGAAATGCTGTCCATCAAACCCGTGTCTGTAGATTGAGAAACAATACACTTTGTATTCGGGTTAAAAATCACAGTACAAGTTGAGTATCTCGTATTTACAATGCTTGGGACTGAAGTGTTTTGGATTTGGGGTTTTGTTTTTAAATATTTGCAAATACATAATGAGATATGTTGGGGATGGGGCCCAAGTATAAACAGCAAATTCATTTATGTTTTCTATACACCTTATACACATAGCCTGGAGTTAATTTAATACAACATTGGTAATAATTTTGAGCATGAAACAAAATTTTGACTGCAACTGATCACATGAGTCCAGGTGTGGAATTTTCTGCTTCTGGTGTTATGTCAGTATTCAAACAGTTGATTTTGAAACAGTTCATGTTTTGGATTTTTGAATTAAGGATGCTCAATCTGAGTTATAAAAATTTAAATAGCCTCATAAGGCTAATGAAAATAATATTTTTACTGACCTTTTTTCACCTACAATTTCAGCTGATCTGAAAAATTTAGGAAAGACATATTCATGACATTAATTTCTATAAAATGTTATCACATCATTATATGTTGTCTGCAGTTAATTTACTGAATTTTCTAAATTCAAAGATTACTTTCTTGATCTTTACAAACATAATTTTCCATCAACCACTCATTCAATATTTAGCAGCAATATTTCCAGCTTTTGACTTAAAATAACATCTTACATTTAGTAACCTGGTATATATACTTTAAAAATCTTTAAATGGGGATATGAAAGAGTTAATCAGACATTTCTGACTAATGTATAATTTCCCTTTATTATTTCTCAATGACGTTTCCTAGCAACATTAAAAGGCTAGTCTTCTATTTGCTTTGTGTTTGTATTCTTCTTGCTAAGGAAGTAAAAATCATATTCAGAAGGCTTATTTACTATCATTATAAAAATTATCAGAAATACCTAATCATTCATTTACTTTGTTTTGAGGCGGAAAAAGCCAGTGGAACTAATATGATTACTCTTTCAACGGAAAGTGAAGTTCAGGCACTTTTACGTTTCAAAGCAAGAGAATTTTGGCATATTCTAGTATTGACAATGACATGCTTCCTGTTTATAGATAGAAATGAAAACTTTAATCTCATTCAATTAAAAATGTTTTTATTATATGAACATCTCCAATAATCTTAAATTAAAGTTAGATATGTACTATGATGAGTTAGGCAGGAGGGAGAAAAAGGTATACTAAGAAAAATATAGACAAACTTGAATTTCAAATAATTATAAGAAACATTAATATTTTCCACAATAAAATTCTATCCTTCTAAAAATAATTTGTATAGTTTTATAAACTTTTCTTCCTGGCAAGTGGGGGATATTGAACTGTTAGAAAAATGTTTTAGAATTTATTCATCTTTTTCCAGGTTTTGACAACTATTTCTTATACAGTAAGAAATATCTGTGCATGCAAAATATGTTGAAAACAAGTGATCTGTCATATGGCCTATTTTCATCTGAGCTGAGATTTCCATTGCTTCCAAGTAAGAAGTGGTATAAGGATGGACATTCATAATGATTAATTATATTTCATCAGGCTTGAATGCTAACGTAGAATCTAATATTGAAATCTGCTTGGTAAAGTGCAGGTTTCCCTAAATCTAAAATGGAATAAAAATATTAATGTCTCTTTATTAGGACATTTACATTAAGATGTAGATCAGTGCAGTGGATAAGAGCCAAACTTTTGGAGTCAGTTGGTTAGACTTGATTTCATATTTTGGCCCAGCCACAGGACCAGCCATATAAGCTCTACACTGCTCACTTCCTTGGGGGCACATCTGCTATCCTCAGATACATTACTTTCATTAGCTAAAAAATGAGAATAGTGACAGTGCAGAGAGGAGAAATAGGTGTTTTCTACATTTTCCACATTTATGGAGGAAATGCAAACTGCTATGACACATTTCCTGGTGAACTGAAATCCCAATTAGTCAGCAGCTCCACAATATATTTTTAAAAGTGTCCTTTTGGGAAGGCAAAGAAAACAATGCAAGTAAAGTAGTTTCCTTCACTTTTTTTTTTTTTTTTTTTTTTTTGAGACGGAGTCTTGCTCCTTGCCCTGGCTGAAGTGTAGTGGTGTGATCTCGGCTCACTGCAACCTCTGCCTCCCGGGTTCAAGCGATTCTCCTGACTCAGCCTCCCGAGTAGCTGGAATTACAGGCACATGACACCACACCCGGCTAATTTTGTATTTTTAGTAGAGATGAGGTTTCACCATGTTAGCCAGGCTTGTCTCAAACTCCTGACCTCAGGTGATCCACCCTTCTCACCCTCCCAAAGTGGCATGAGCCACCGCGCCCAGCCAGCCACTTCTGCTATGTAGGAAACTTCTGGTGAATGCTTTTATTATATTAATAATTATTACCGCATTAGAAGTCTGAAGCCAAAGTTGCCCAGTAGGTGAAATGGCAAAAAAATCTGTACATATTGATGTCTGTCTGCAATCATTATTCTTATTTGGCACTATCATTTCCTTCAGGTTTGCAGGAAATTATACTAATGACAAAGAAGATTAAATGTATTTGGTAACAGATTCAGTAAGCCAAATAAAATCAGTATGATGTGATGATTACTGGTGTTTTCCTTTATTCTTTTTTGGTGAGTAATTACTACACTTTCAAACTCAAAAAATACGTATGCATTGAATTGTATGTCATTTTCATCTTTCTTACCCAAGAACATAGATTAACTTCAGTTTAGTCTGTGAGTTCGTTCTTGCCATAATAAACATCCTTTATGGGTCTCCCAAGTAGATTTTTCTCTTCTGTTAATGTATCAGTTAACCTTCAAAAATGGATATTTTCTTTTCTTTTCAGGAAATAAATCAGCCCCAATGTGGCTCAATAACTGTGGCCAAAATGGGAGGTGATAAGGAGGAAATGTGGAAAGAGCTATTTGCAAATTTGTGTTATTTACATTTATTGAGAATATATAATATATTATGATATATATTCTAGTGAACAAGAGCCCAAATTAGTCAGCAACACCACAATCATTCTTCTAAAGTTTCTCAGCTACCTAAACAAAAGCCACTCTGTACAGGTTTATATTACCCCAGAGTGCAAACAAGCACATTTTCCTTAAGGACACAGCAGCAGGGATCTACGCTCCATTAAGTTCTGTATTATGAACTGATGTTGTGGAGATTTATCTGCTTTTCCTATTTTCAGAATTTAGCTCTATTCAGTTGCACCCTTATATGTAAGTTCACTTATAATGGATTCACAAATGCATATGGTCAGAGATATTTCTAGGCAATCAATCAATCTTTCTTTACTTCTATTAATAATTAATAAGATTTATAGGCATTATGGGAAAGAAACTATGAAACAAAATAAGTACTCTAAGAATTCATTGTAGCACAAACATCAAATAAAAATAAAAATGTGTCTGAAGGCTGTACATGATAATCACCTATTCAAAAAATAGTTATCTAAGTCTTACCATGTGTCCTAGACATTAGAGATGAAATGGGTACCCAGTGAAAAAAGGCCCTTCTCTTTTGGAGCCTATAGCCTAGGAGGTGGGGTAAAGACATGAATCGAATAACTGCATAAATAATAATTATTATAAATACTCTAAATTCTGGAAAAGATATATACAGTAAGGACATAAAAAGTAGTACTTACTCTGGCCTGGGGAAGGCATTCACTCTGAAGTGACATCTGAGCTGATGTGTTAAAGCTAAGTAGGTATCTACTGAGTAAGTGGACTGGAGGTAGGGGAAAATTTTCAGGTAGAGAGAGATTAGATCATCTTTCAACGCCTGTAAACAATAGGAAACTGAAAAAGGGCTACCATGGCTGCCACTGAAAGAGCAAGGAGCTAGGCAGAGAGGGTAAGTTGGGCATGGAGTATGGAGACCTAAGTGAGTGTCAGCCTGACTTTCTATTTTGGATTATACTCCTCTTCCTGAACAGTGAGAAGCCATAGAAAGGTATTTGGTGGCTGAGCATCCTGATCGATTCTCATTCTTATTAAAAGCTCTTCCTTCCCTCTGTTTAGCAAGGGAAGAGGAGGGGATTATGAGTCCAGATAAATAAGATAGAATAGTGGTTTAGAAGAGGGTGTTGATGGTAGAGTTAGAGAGAAGGGGAAAGACTATATTATTAGGAGATAATATCTGTTATGCACTGAATGGTCATGTGCTATCCACACACCCTCACCCCCAGATTCATATGCGGAAGTTTTAACTGCCAATTGGATGATATTTGGAAATGGCACCTTTTGGAGGTAATTAGGTTGAGATGAGGTTATGACGGTGATGTTCCCATGATGATAATAGTTCCCATATGGAAAGAGGAAGAGACACCAAACCTCCCTCTCCCTGCTATGTGAGGACACTGAGAGAAGACAGCTGTCAACAAGCCAGGGAGAGAGCCCTCACCAGGAACCAAATCCACCAGCATCTTCTTGCTGTGAGATTCTCTAGAACTGTGAGAATCAATGTTGGTGGTTTAATCCACCTACTCTGTGGTATTTTGTTATAGTAGTTCACACCTACTTAGACAATATCCATAAAAGAGGTGAACTGAATAGAAGAATAGGGAGTGAGTTTCAAAGTGTTATTTTTAGATAACTTGCTTGAGCTTTTGCATAAGGCATAAAACAGGGAACCATGGAACAGCCTATATTTGGGTTGGTGGATGAGGATAATTACACCTTTAGATGTGGTCAAAGGGAAGATAAGCTGCTGTTGAGATGTTAAGTAGTGATATCATTGAAGCAGCAAGATTGACAGCTCTGGAAATCTGAGGAGTCATCTAGGTTACATGTTACACTTTGGGAGTCATCGATTCCAGGTAATAATTAAAGGCATGTGTGAAAGTGCTCAGGAGGAGAGCACAGAGGAAGAAAAAATAGAGACGCAAATCATTTAGCTATTAACAATTAAAAAAAAAAAAAAAAAACACTTAACAGCTTCGTAAAAGCAAAGCCAATGGAAACAAATCAGTCTCAGAGGAAGGGGCTAAGGAAGAGAGGTGTGTTTCATTCACATTACATGAAGTTTCCTTAAATTAGATAAATGAATACATCAGGGACTGAGGCTCTGGGAATTTAAGGGAGATAAAAATTGAAGAGCATCCATGGATTTAGTGACACAGAGGACATGTTTCCCTGAAACAGAATCATTGTATTGGAGCAATGAGGCCAGATATCAAACTGGAGTGGGGAATCTTATCAAATGTAGAGAATAAAATCAAACCATTTTCTGAACA
Organism: Symphalangus syndactylus; assembly: GCF_028878055.3. Lineage (NCBI taxonomy): Eukaryota > Metazoa > Chordata > Mammalia > Primates > Hylobatidae > Symphalangus > Symphalangus syndactylus. Next base: position 83,212,279 of record NC_072438.2, on the reverse strand, counting down.
AAACTTAGTTGAGTGATAATCTACTAGTTTGTCTATTTCGGGCTTCCTTTTTACCCCATGAATGTTATTCCATTTGCAAGTGAAGAAGAAGAGTTTATTTATTTATTTTTCTGCTAATGAGCTATTTCATCTTACAAATTCATAGGCAACTGATGCTATGGGAAAGATAATGTGTGCATAGAAGAATGACGAAAAACTGCTTAAAGGCAGAAAGATTTGAGTTTAGCCTGAAGAATAGTGACATCAAATGAAATGCAGGAGGCAAGAAGGGAAGCTAAAAATGCTCTGTGTCAAGAGTCACAATAGGAGAGGGCAGGGCTTTCTAAGAGGGAGAAGACACTAGCCAATGAGGACAACTCAAAGCAAAGATAGGACACTGAGGTTGAGGAAGCAGCGGGGTCTGGATGATTCTCAAGGGTCTTGAATGCCAGCCGGAGGAGTTAGCCATTTCTTAGAGACTGTGAGGAGCCTTAGAAGCATTTGGTCAGAAAAGGGGAAGAAAGAATATGGGTATTTTAAAGAAAATCAATTCCTTCTACCCATCACTGTGGAGAGAAAGAAAGAATCAAGAAAAATGATAGAAAAGAGGTACCGATTTTTTAAAAGCAAAAACTGACGTATTGAGTGTGTACACTAGATACTTTTGTATTTTATACTAAAAAAGAATCAGGCCCTCATATTAGTCATGATTATAAGAACCTCTAAAAACATGAATAATTTAAGTGAGATAAGATTAATAAATAGGCTTTTCATACTCTTTTTTCTCATATATGTTTTTCTCTAGAAAGAAAAACACAAATAAAGCATATCTGTTGACGTAATGGTTATCCTTGTGTTTTTTAGAAGAAATTGGTGTGTAGGGGTAAAACAGGAAAGCGAAGAAGATATTAAACTTGCAACAAGAGTTAGAAACTTCGATCACAAATGCTGAGTTCCCAAGGTTGTAAATTTTCAGTTCACTTTGACTTTTCCCAGACTCTTTGGTCAAAACAAACAAACAAGTAACAAACTAAACAGTTTTTCTATCACCGTTGCAAATCTGATATGAAATCAGAGAGTAGGTATGTATTCATGGCAGTTCAAGAAGATATCACGAGGTTAGGTGCACGTGCCTGTAAGAATAGAAAGTGGTTCTTCAGAGATATGTGTACTTAAATTAGACATGATGTGTATCTAAAAAAAAGAGAGTGATGCTGAGCTAAGACGGAGGGGAGACCTCCACAGCCCAGAAGTCTGAAACTCTAGAGAAACATCTGAAGTAACATATTAAAATGTTATCTCCTTAATACACGATAATTATGCCACCATTGAGAACTCTTCTGTTCCTCAATTAGGCTAGGAAGGTGCAGATTTAGGTGATGAGGAAGGAATTGACAGTATTACAGGGATGAGAAATAAAGCAAAACTACCTTCATGTGCAGTGGAATAAGTATGCTGAAAAATAATATGGAAACGATGCAATTCTTTTAGCTTCTATCAAATATGATTCTCTAAAAAATGGGACCATTAGAATCATAGAGCAGATAGTAGGCTTGTATTGAGGTTACTTAGCTCTCAAAAAGGAAACAAAATAGGTGACTAAGCTTATTTTGTTTCCTTTTTGAGATGCAAAATAAGATGGAATGATATAGTCAATGGGGGAAAGTGGTGTTCTAGGATACATGTATGTTGTTTGATACAAAATTTAATAGTGTCTTATATGCAGTAGGGTAAAAATAGCATAACCTTTAGTATCTTTTACTGCTGAATGAAAGAAAACCATCCCATTGTATGCATTTACAGTAATGTAAAATCTCTGGGCCTAAATCAACTGCATAAAATTATATGCTCTCTCCAGAGCCATGAGACACCCTCTATACTCCCAGTAAAAAAAAAAAAGAAAATGCAATTAGCATGACATTATTAGGTCAGGTAGTCAATTTTTTGCTTATTTTTATATTTGGACCTATCTATCTATATACACACATACGTGTGTGGATATATAAATGCATACACACTACTAAATTGTATACATATTTATATTGTACATATATGTGTATATATACTCCCTTTACATATATGTATGTGTAAGTGTATATGTATATATCCACACACTACTAAATGTTTGGCTTTTAGTGTATGCGATTGATTGTAAATGTAGTGAGAAATATGAATTTCTAGCAAGATAAAAGAATCAAATAATCAATTTGAATTTTATGCATTTTGAGCACCTAGCAATATTGGCTTCTTTAGGGCCCAGGAATCCATCACCATTTGCCAAAGGAAACAAAATGAAACATCAAGTAAATAGTTTCCTAAGAGCTGGAGACAACACTTCTAGAAAGAAACGCACAAATACAAAAAAAATTTCTCCCCAAAATTTGTAATATGATAATAGAAGGAAGGTGGTAACTTAACAATTTTTTTTTGTGGTGATATTATCAAAATAGTTTTTTTCCAACTACTAACCTTAATTACTTTATTTCCTCCCTGAAGGAAAGAATTAACCTTACTAAATGTCCTATGTGATAGAGTTCCATAAGGAAAGAATTATTTGTGCTTAACACTCTTTTAGAAAATAAGTAGTATGAGGGAATTTTCATGTTCCACTAAAACATACTGCTTTCTTTTAAGAAATATATTAAAAATGGCATTTTTTGCCTGAATCTGTCTTTGATTTCTTAGTCTCTTCAGAGACTCTTCTACTAATTTGCTTTTGAAAGACAGTGCTGTCTTCCACTACTACTTCCCAGTTCATTGCTCAGTTGTCTTTCTTTTCTTCAAGTTCTTCCCTCATTAGCAATTTACATTCTTTCTTCTGTTGGCAAAGTTTGAGACCTCAGACTGCTTTGCTTTTATAGTTGACCCTTGAACAAGATGGGGGTTGAGGCGCCAACCCCTGCACAGTCAAAAATCCTAATATAACTTTTGACTTTCCAAAACTTAAGTATTAACAGCCTACTGTTGACTGGAAGCCTTCCTGATAATTTAACCAGTAAATTAACACATTTTTGAATGTTATATATTTCTACACTGTATTCGTACAATAAAGTAAGCTATTGAAAGAAAATGTTACTGAATCACAAGGAAGAGAAAATTCATTTACAGTATTATAATGAATTTATAACATACATTTATATCATTGTTTGTTTACAAGATAAATCATCTGTCTGAAATGGCAGGCAACATAGATAGATGGATAGGTGTTTTTTTTCTTTTAATTTTCTTTCATGTTTTGTTTTTCTAATTTTCTATTTGTATATATGTTTATTAAAGGAGGCAACGCTTACTAAATGCGTGGTCCAGCGACCTGATCATAGTTAGGATCCAATAAACAGGTATTTTCTAATTAATCTACTAACTGAACGTATGTGTTGGACTCTAAAAATTACTCCTTCCCTTATTTTAAAGTTCTGTACTAATACTCAGATGTATTAATGTCAAATCCTTTAAGTTGCTCCGGCCATTATTGACAGATTCTAGACTTCCCTCTTTGTCTGGCACCTCACAGTAGCTTTCTAACTGACCTTTCTGCTTTCACCTTGTCCCCTTCCACTGTCTAATCTTAACACAGAAGCCAAAGGGATCCTTTTACCAGAAATCAGATTCTATCCTTCCTCAGCTTAAAATTATCAAGAGCCACACGTCCTTTATGCCAGCCCATAGAGCACGGCAAGATCTGGCCTCTAGTTACTTCTCTGACCTTCTGTCTTACTAGTTTCCTTAAAAACTCCATGCTTACCAGTCAGTCCTTTCCCCTTAGGCACAACTGTAGCTATTCTTTTGCAAGAAAACTTCCAGTATCCACAGGGATTATGCCCTCTTCTCATCCCAGTTCTTGCTCAATCCCCACCTTCTCAGTGAGACATCACTTGATCTTGATATTGAAGACTACAGCCTGTGGATCCACAGTCACACCAAAAACCAACTTCATCCTCCTCTTCCTTCTCCACATTTTCTAACCTGCACATCTCTATTGCCTTCCAAATATTGTTTACATTTCTTTTTCTGTGTCTCTAAGATACAGCATAAGATCTGTGACCTGTGAATGCAGCAGTAGGGCCCCCTATGTCACTGAGGTAGCCCAAGTCTCTGCAATAATGCCTGAAATTTAGTAGATACACAATAGTGTTTTATTTTTTAAATTGGAATTTGACATTTATTCTTACATATTTTTTTCTGTTAAGTTCTAGCAATGATTATAAAGTCTGTGAAGGGCGTTTAATTTTTTGATCTTCTCACCCAACATATAAAATAAATGTAGCTACTTTGGTTAACTTGGATATTTATAAATAAGGCTTCAACAAAATTTGCTGCTAAGATTCTGTTTTATACAGTTAAGGCCAATTAAAGAGCTGTGGAACATGCCCCATTAATCAAGATGTCACTGATTCTATAAGCATTTTTGCAAATATTCCATTAAAATTATGATACATTAAAAACTGGTGCAATCTACATTTCTTTAAATTGTCCTTCAATTATTTTGAAAAAATCTGTTAACTGCATGTTTGAACTCAACATACATCATGTCTAAATATTAACTTCATTTTACTAGTTTCATGATAGCATATTTTTGTAAATGAGTTCAGTTTGAGAAAAGTGATACATAGTGACTTCTAAAAATTATTTTCTAAGAACTCACAAATCATGGATTTTTCAAAAAAGGAAAACTTTTGGTGTATAGTAAACAGAATCCATTTTTCCATGTACTTTAACCATTGGGGGATCTTTTGTGTAAAATGTTATTCTGGGCTTTCTGACGTTCTCCTCCTATTCTCAATTTTTTCTTTCCCCCAAACTTTTTTTTTTTCTTTTCTGATCAGTGAAGGTTTTAGAGTCATATTTGCATGTGCTTTTAGAACCATGGTCCTTAAAGTTTAAACTACTTATAGCAACTAGGTATGTTAGTTTCTTGCAATATGGTCTAAAAGAGTAGCAAACACTCTACATTAAGAGTAAAACTGCCTGGTTTTGCATTTTTGTGTCCCTGCTTAATGGTCCTGAGATGTGGAAAGCATTGCTTCCAGTCTCTTAGGTGCAACTTCATCTATATAAAGATAGCAAGTGGTATTCATTCCGTGTATCTCTCATGGGTCAACCAGAGCTAATGGATGCAGATGCACAGTAATACACATCATATTAAGGCAAGAACCTATTGTGAACTCTTAAAAGGTAGAGCATTGCATTATTTATTGTCACACTTCCTCAGTAACTCGAAGAGTATTTTGAAAGTTGATACTCTAAAAATATGTGCTAAGCTAGATTGCATAACATAATGTGGTCAAAAATTCCATTTTTATTATTTAGCTCCTTGATGTAGCACAACAAATTTGAATTATACCTCTATGACAGGTAAGTAGTAATAAATCCTTATTGGGCAAATACCAATAAATCCCTGGGTAGCTGAAGCAGAGACGTGAGATGTGGCAGATGAGTAAGGTAACCTCCGTCTTCAGGAACTCATCATTCTTTCTGAGCATTATTGCTTAGAAAACTGGGCAATATTATAATTTTGTAAAAAATATGTCTCTTAATGTTTTAGTATTTCAGGTGATCTTTCAGGCAAAGTGAATTTTATGTACTGATCAACACTTATGCACATCCTGTGCCACAAATGTACTCTGTCAAATTATGTCAACATCAGCCTTAATCTCTGACTTTAAACAGGATAACTTTGAAAAATGAAGAACTTCCAACATGACAACAATTTGACTGTCACAAGTTAATACACTTCAAGATAATGTGAACACACATTTATCTTAAAAAGTGGATTAGCATTTTACTGATTGAATTTAATTGCACTCCATCATCAGACTTAATTATTTTATATATAAGAAATAATGCTTCAAAACTTATCATACATAGGAACTTTGGAAAAATCCAGGTAACATAAAACATGCCACGACAATTTCTCTGCAAATGAATAAACATAATTCATCATGACATCATGACATGTGCTAAGGTCACATTGTAATATTTTAAGATCCATGGACATATTAATGCAGAAATCACATTTGTCCACCAGGACATTAATAGTGGCACTATGTCCTTCAACAAAAATGAACTGCAATAATTCTAGTAGATAATGGATAAACAAATACTTACAACTAAATGCTATGAGAGATGTATTTTATAGCTACTTTATTAAAATTCCATTTTGAAAAAATAGGGATATCAAAAGCATGAAGTAAGTTGTGATATTTTGATATAATAATAAATACATATTTAGTTGTCATTCCTGGTTTCTGACACACTTTCCTTCTAAAACTCTTGGAATTTCACCTCTGAATGACAGAGGTGATAAGTGTATCTTTATAATTTTAAGAAACCTCTTTCATGCACATCCCAGTTTATGCTAATGAGATGTCTGGTGGATAAAAACCTAGAGATAGCTTTAGATTGAGGACTGGTTGCCAGAGGAACCAAACATATGAACAGAAGATTAGAACTCTCAGCCCCACCCAGACTGGAAATGGTTGAATGGCTGGAGATTGAGTAAATCACTAATGGCCAGTGATTTAATCAACTCTGACTATGTAACAGAAACCTCATAGAAAACCCTAACTGAAAGGGTTCAGAGAGATTCCAGGTTGGTGAATGCATCAATGTGCCAGAAGGGTGCTGCACCCCCACTACACAGACTCATAAGCGCCTGTGCTCAGAACCCAGTCAGGCCTGCCCTATGTCCCTCTTCATCTGGCTGTTCATTTGTATCATCTATGATATTATAATCCTTATTATATGTATAATAAATAGGTCAACATCAATTAAATATTTCTTTGAGCTCTGTGAATGGTTCTAGCAAATTATTGAGCTTGAGGAATAGGCTGTAGGAACTCCCAATTTGCAGCCAAGTTGGACAGCTGAATACTGACTACTTGTGACAGGTATCTGAAGTTTGGAGCAATTTTGTGGACTAAGCCCATAACCTGTGGGATCTGTGCTAACGTCGGGTAGCTACTATCAGAAACAAATTAAACTGTGGAACATCCAGCTGATGTTTGCAAAGGATTGGAGAATTGCTTGATGTGGAAAACCTACACATTTGATATCAGAAATGTTGTAACTTGAAATAAATTATAAGGGTAGTAGATACGGAATTTGTCTTTGTAGTAGAGGACCACTTATACTATTTAATATTTTACAGATATCAACTTATTTGATGGAAGAAATAACAGTCATTTCTACTTTGAATATGTGATGAAATTTCAATTCACTGTGAGCAAACAAATAATGGTGATCATATAATAAGAAAGAGACAGGGATTATTACATAGTGTGGACATACAATTGGCTTTCTGCATTAGGGTTTTTCATATACAAATAAAAAAAGTTGAAAGAAGAGGCAGTCCTGCAAAAGACTAACCATATTAAAGTGTCATATCTATGTTAATTATCTTCTCTTTTGTACTATATCTAGATAGTAGTCACTTCTATACTATAAAGGAAGAACAAGACCTAATAAATTGCAAAATCTGTATTAACAGATCACTTTATGGCTCAATTTTTATCTTTCAAGAACATGTTAAAGTAATAGCAGACACAACATTAGGAAACACTGTTTTTGAATCCCATAATATTTTCAGTACTATAACATTATTTTGTTAAAACCTGGTTAAAATTATGCTATCTTTGAAATTTCAAAGTTATAATTCATATCTTAGAGAAAATCCTATTTTGACTTTATTATATAATTTAGACACTAGAAATTAATAAGTAAACCAATCATTTAATTTCAGCCATTCTAAATAATCAATAACAGAAACAGATGTTAATTCATTGGGAATAACATAGGAACAAGTAGGACTTGAAAACTGGATATGAACAGACAACAGTTTTGGCCCAAGCTATGCAGTAAGGTCACTGCTGTCACTACCATCAATTCCTTTAGAATCACCAATTATCCGATTTGCATTCCTACAAAAGGATGTTTATTAAATGACACAGATTAGACAAGACATTTAACCTTATTTATTTTTTATTTATTTATTTTTTTTGAGTCGGAGTCTTGCCCTGTCGCCTAGTCTGGAGTACAATGGCACGATCTCGGCTCACTGCAACCTTTGCCTCCCGGTTTCAAACAATTCTCCTGCCTCATCCTCTTGAGTAGCTGGGATTACAGGTGCCTGCCATCACGCCCAGCTAATTTTTGTATTTTTAGTAGAGAAGGGGTTTCACCATGTTGGCCAGTCTAGTTTTGAGCTCCTGACTCCGTGATCCACCCGCCTCAGTCTCCCAAAATGCTGGGATTACAGGCGTAAGCCACTGTGCCCAGCCCCATTTAACCTTACTTTTCTCATCTCTGAAGTTTAGGGGTAGAGGACAAAGTAAGCATAATATATATGTACACCCACAAGAGCGCGCACACACACACACACACACACACATCACCACAGGGGGATTGAGTACATGACAAACATATCATTTCCAAGCAATAAGGGAAAGATGAGTCATTTAAAAAATAGTATTGTGATACTTGGTTAGTCATGTAGAAAAAAATAAAATTAGATTACTGCCTCAACCATGATATGAAAATAAATTCTGGAAAGACCAAAAAGCTAGACACAAAAAAATGCACTTGAGGAAACAATAGAACAAACTTTTTGTCCCTTAAAGTCAGAAAAAAATTGTAATTATGAACTGGATGTGACAAATTAAAGACTGATAAATCTGATTATATACATTTCAAAACATTCACATTAAAAAAACAAAACAGGCCGGGCGTAGTGGCTCACGCCTGTAATCCCAACACTTTGGGAAGCCAAGGCAGGTGGATCACGAGGTCAGGAGATCGCGACCATCCTGGCTAACAAGGTGAAACCCCGTCTCTACTAAAAATACAAATAATTAGCCAGGAGTGGTGGCGGGCACCTGTAGTCCCAGCTACTCCGGAGGCTGAGGCAGGAGAATGGTGTGAACCCGGGAGGTGGAGCTTGCAGTGAGCCAAGGTCGCTCCACTGCACTGGGCAACAGAGTGAGACTCAATCTCAGAAAAAAAAAAAAAAAGCCAAAATTAAAGACATAATGGAGAAATATCTGTAATTCATATCAAAGTCAATTGTTAATTATATTGAAAAGTATAAATCCTGTAAAAATGAGGAAAACTTCAAATCTCAATATAAAAATGAGACAAGTATATAAGATTTTACCAATAAAGAAACACAAAATCTTAAAAAGGGATATGCAATATCAGTCATAAGTAGAAAAGTTCAAAATTAGCATATTTTTCACTTGATAAATAGTAAAGATAATTTTTAAAACTATGTTGGTAATCAAGTATGAAGAGAGAAATTCTCATAATTCCCCAGTTTTAATTTCTAATACAATAAATATCACCAGATATAACCCATATAACCAAAGGCTAACTCAATGATTTTTTTTTTTTTTTTTTTAAGTATAAAGGATTCTAAATCAAAAACCTTTGAAAGCCTCTGGCCTAGAGGGTAGGTCTGTCACACATCTCTTTGGTTTTAGTAATGGAGAAAGTTAATACCAACATCAGATCATTTCTGAGAATGTGAAGGTGGAGGGGTTGGAAAATGGAAAGCATTGCTGAATTAAGTTTCATGAATGAATGATTTTTCTCTCAGTCAGTTGTCAAAACGAATCTCAGTTTGCAAGGAGACTGAATTTTTTCATTTGAGCGATTAATCCAATCCCTCTAATATAAAATAAACTGCCAGTGATAATAATTTAATAGAGGGGTTTAAACAAAACCATTTCTTGTGTTATGCATGTTTCTGCTTTAGCTAGGTGAACTGAAGCAATATTAATATTTTTATCCATCAGGTTGTGAAATGGTTAAATTAGCTTGAAATTACTACAAAATAGTGCTTTTGAAAAAATGATCAAAATGTTCACAAATGTTAAATATAGGAGCATGAAACTTATTTCACCAAAAGAATTTTGTGGATATTACAAGAGGTAAGCCTGTCATATAAGTGTTAAATGCTATCATGCAGCTTAATATTATATCTTGATCTTGTCAGATTTATATTTTTGACATGAAAATCAACCCAAACCTCCTTTCTCTATCTGCTGTTAACAAGATCTTTGTTGGCTTGTGACAGAAAAAATGTCAAATCACTGAGCTGCTCTGTACTTGGGTGAATTTACTTTTAATCTTTTTTCTATACCTGGGAATTGTTCTTTCATCCCTGGACATTCGTTTAAACTCCCTGTGTTTAATTTTACTAGCCTTTGAAACATTTATTTTTCCATTATTCTACTGGAGAACACATGAATAATTATTGAAAAATAAAAGAATTGAACAAGAAAAATCATACATCTTCTTCTTGGTTGCCTACTCAAGACGCTCCTGCATTTCAAGCTATTTTTAGAGGAAGGGAAGGAAATTGACTTACCTGAAAACAAATTATATCTTAGTTTAATATCTCCTCTCCAATATCCTTTTAAAAAATTTAGATTCAATGGCATTTTTAATTTGAATTATGTGATCATCCTCTAATGATAAAGAGACGTCTGTGTACCATCTATTTCTATCTGGTCAGACCTGTGATTTCTTCAAGCAATAGGGTACATTATAAGTGACACTGTGTCTTTTAGTCCTGAGACATCATGTAAACCCTACTACTGTCATGTTGTAAGGATACCCAAGACACATGAGGCTCTTTAATTGGCAGGCACATCTAAGCCCAGTTTTCAAACTATCTCAGCCCCAAGCCTAGATATGTGAATGATGAAGCCTCCAGAAGATTTCAGCAGCCAACCAATTAGATAACCCTGAGACTTTTACATTTTTTCCTTATAAGGCTTCAGAAAACATGAAACAGAGACAAGTTATCCTCTCTGAGCCCTGTCTGATTTCTTGATTCACAGAAACTTTTAAGCATAAAAATAAAAGTTGTTGCTTGATACCAGTAAGTATGGAGCAGTTGTTACACATCAATAGACATCTAGAAGAGATCATTTCCATTAACTATCTTTGTCATTTACCTACGGATTAAATTTGCTTTTCCATTCTTAGTGCACCTCCAATTTCACATGGGTAGCAGAAAAAATGCAGAGAATACGATTCTAGACTCTGGCATCTAATTAAAATATAAGAATACATCCTTATGGAGTAGTCATGGAGAAGCTGAATAGTCTCTCCTCCTTATATTTCTTACAATAATATCTCTAACTCAGGACAAACAACTGAGCTAAATAATATGTAAACAGACGGTGTGGTTATTTGTAAAGCCCTAAATATTGTGCTCAAAGCTCTTTTAAAAATCTGCACCCAAACTTAAAGGATTTCCTATTATATCAAAATGTACTCTTCTCAAAAAGATAGCTTGTGGAAGATTCACATTTAGGCTGCAGAAATTGTGACAACTGCCTAAAGCTGTTGTTCACCTCTTGTGGAAAAGTGGCTGCAGATCAAGTGCCACGCCATCCCCCAGTGAGATGCGGCAATCAGAGGAGCTGTACTGTGTGCTGAAAAGGCAAGAAGAGTGTGTGTTTTAGTGAAACTATGAGACAGGTACTTTCTTGGAAGCATTGTCATAGCTGGCTTACATTTTATTGCATGGAATATAACCCGTACAATGAGTAAAGCTATAAATATCATAGTTTTCAACTATGAATTTATCATAAACACATTATTAAACAAAAACTATATTCAGTTGAAAAGGGCAACAATTAGGGGAAAGGTAAGCTTTGAGAGTCAAGCTCCTTTGGCACAGAAATCCTGTCCCTAAATCAACAATGCAGCATGCAGTCTGTCCTCTCCTCTCCTCCTCAGTGCCACTCTCTATTTTTTTAAGATATTCTTTTGCATTACTTTTTATTTTTCTTTAGCTTTTTTAAAATAGGACTTTGGCCAGTTGTGGTGGCTCATGCCTATAATCCCAGCACTTTAGGAGGCTGAGGAGGGCAGATCACCTGAGGTCAGGAGATCAAGACCAGCCTGGTCAACACGACAAAACCCCATCTCTGCGGTTTAGCTGGGAGTGGTGGCAGGTGCCTATAATCCCAGCTACTCCAGAGGCTGAGGTGGGAGGATCACTTGAGCCTGGGAGACGGTGATTGCAGTGAGCCCAGATCACGCCACTGCACTCCAGCCTGGGCGAAAGAGCAAGACTCTGTCTCAAAACAAACAAACAAACAAAACAATAGGACTTTAAATTTTGACTGATAGGGCATTATGAATCATTTGCTACAAGGTAAAATGCCAGTGAATTCTATGAAGTAGACAGGTCATGTGAATGGAGGCACCTGGCTGAGTATAAGAACACAGAGCAGAGAGTGACCAAGGAGAACTGTGGAGCCCAGGAAGCATCCACAGCATGCAAATAGATCAGCACTTTAGGTGGAATTAAGCTTCAGCATCCTGTGTCCTCTTCTGTATTTGACAAACTGGCATTTAAAATACAACTGACCCTTGAACAAGGCAGGGATTGGGGTACCTATGCTAAGCCATCAAATTTCCACATATAACTTTGCAACCCCCAGAAACTTAGCGAATGACAGTCTGCTGTGAACCAGTAGCATAAACAGTCAGAGAAGACCTATTTTGTATGTTATATGGAATATATACTGTTTTCTTGCAATAAAGCTAGCTAAGAAAAATGTTAAGAAAATCATAAGGAAGAGAAGACACATGTACAGTACTTTCCTGCATTTATCGATAAGGTAAGTTTACATCACTCATTTACAAGATGAGTCTTCCTGAAGAGGAGGGCACCCACAGCAGCAGACCTCAAGCTACAGTACATATAAAGCAATTCATATAAGATTTCATTGTAATGTGAGGGCTTTGTTTCTGGAAATACTTCCAGGATCATTAGTGGCACTCCCTGTGGATCTTATGGTGTTATTCAAGGTTTATAGTATTGCAGTAAAAATGATGAAAAATATGCAAGAACGCAAGACACCACTTTTTACTGTGATCTGCAATTTATTGGTGAGACGAACTCATCACGTGGGGATGATTAGCATCGCACTGCATTTTTCTTTTTTTTTTCCTTTTTGAGACAGACTCTTGCTGTCACCCAGGCTGGAGTGCGGTGGCATGATCTCAGCTCACTGCAACCTCTGCCTCCCGGGTTCAAGCGATTCTCTGCCTCAGCCTCCCGAGTAGCCAGGATTACAGGTGCCTGCCACCACGCCTGGTTAATTTTTGTATGTTTAGTAGAGACAAAGGTTCACCATCTTGGCCAAGCTGGTCTTGAACTCCTGACCTTGTGATCCACCCACCTCAGCCTCCTATCACACTGTATTTTAAGTGGATACTCACAACAATTGAGCTCACTGAAATAAGCCACAGGAAGTGGCTCTGAAATTACTACAGTAGTACAGTATGTACTATCATTTCTTTTATGCGGTTATGATTTAATTCTGTATCTTTACATTTGTTGATTCAACTGGGAATGGCACCATGTATGGTCCATGTGTGCATAAGTTTTGATAAATTTTAAGTTTTATAATAGATTCGTGTTTATTTTATAGTAGCAAATAATAAAATAGAATAGTATCAATTTTTTTTTATTCATGACATACCAACTTTAAAAATATTTTTATGGTACTTCTAAGCTACGTGGTTCATCTGCAAATTTTTTTCAAATTGTTGCAAATCTCCAAAAATTTGTTCCATGTATTTATTGAAAAAAAATTGCATATAAGTTGACCACACAGTTCAAGCCTATGTTGTTAAAGGGTCAACTGTGTATTCACTGAAGTCTGAATGAGCTTTAGGGGCTTAATAAATCAGTGATTTTAATTTCACTGGTAACGTGCTTGAAATACTTTTAAAACTATAAAACAAATAAAATGTCAAATATGTTTTATGACAACTTTTAACACATCAGCAACCATCAATTCATTGTATTATCCAGGTAACCAACTTTTGTACAAACCTCAGGGCAAAGGTGTTTCTATCTGAATTTGCTATGTGAGTTCTTAAAACAGGAACTACATGTACTTACTTATCTTTGGTAATCAAAATATTCTCAATTTTGTAAAAAGAAAGTGAAACAAAACAAAAGGAGACTGAAGTTAATATAAGGCTAACATTTTGATTCGTAAATTCCAGTATTTAATTTTCGTATCAGTCAAAACAGCTTCATCTTTCTAACTAAATAATGTAATATATATTATAGGTAATAAAATGGACTCTCACGTATGATTTCATTGTTTTGATTTATTTTCCATTAGACAGTCTACAAGTGATTTGGTAAGGCATGAAATTTTCTTCTGCTACCCAAATACAAATCAGTGTTTCAATTTCCAATTTTGCTTTTTTCTGAAAAGCTATGCCTAGAAATTTCACAATTTCATGCCTAGAAACAAAACATACCTATATATAGATGTAAATATGTATCTAGGTATAAATATATAACTTGTATTTTCAGGATAGAAAAGGTTTGCCTAAGAGTATAACTCAATGAAGGAGTCAAATAGTTAAACCATAGTCTAATTAAATTAAACATTCTGTCATTTATAAAGAAAAAATAAGCATTAAAGAATTGCTACAGAATTGTTTTAGTCAGTTGCTGTACGTACTGTTGGTCTTGACAGTGTGGAGAATTTTTACGTTAAGTACTTCTTGTTTTATGACTCCTTTTGATTATATTTATAATAGTAATTCTAGATAACATTTATTGGGTGCTTACCATATGGTCAATAACTTTGAAGGGTTTGAGATTTTATCCTGCTTGTACGCTATGCTAACCTGCTCATAAAGTGTTAGAAATGGTTGCACAAGACAGGAGATGACATTCAGAGAGCAAGGACATCATTACTCAGGACACAGCAGGCGGCATGAGCTTCTTCCATGTTTGGGTGAGAATATATTAACTAATTTCATTCTCACAACACTCTATGAGGTAGTTTTGACTCTTGCCCTCACTTAAAAGATGAGGTTAAGTAACTTGCCAAATTCAAAAAGCTACAAAGCGTCAGAAATTTATCTCAAAAGTCTCCAACTCCAGATACTGAACTCTTAACTGACCACACTGTACTGACTTTTTAAATGTATATAGACAGTATCTTAATAATAATAACATATTTCCTTTAATAACAAAGACGTATGATTCTGAAATAAAGTATGAAAGCATACATATATAAATTATTATGACGTATATTATTTTAGCAAAATGATATTTTTATGAATGTAACTGCAGGTCAGCTATTTTCTAATGCAGACATGTAATTTTTTTAGAGATTATGTATAAAAATATTTCATTTCTTAAAGAAAAAATTTCTCAATCTAATATGTGTCAGAAGAAGCCTGAGAAATGTGGTCTCAGTTTATTCCCAGAATACCAAACAACCAATATGATGTTACATTTATTCATTTAGGGAGCTTGCAAGTAAATTGCACTCTCTGTTCTGACAGACCCTGGAGATGGCATAAGCCTTTTCCAAATTTTGCTTCATTGTGATTCTGAGTCTTTAAATAGAGAATTTGGCTGCTAAGCCTACAAGAGATTCCATGTCTATTAAATCCATTCCATCTTGTTGTGTTTATTTGAGGTAAATCTATTAGTTTACACAACTTGCTCTTTGGTCATGCAGAGCTCTGAAAAACACAGCCTGCCAGGGCTCCATCCTGATTCACTGTCATGGAGAACCTCAAACAAGAACCAGACACTGTGAGGACAAAAGATCCCTCAAATTACCTGCAGAGAGTCGCCCTGGCTTTCAATGGCTGCAGTCCAAAGACACTTAGACCAAATTAAATTGTGCCAAAACATTTAAAAGCAGTATTATTAAAACAGAATTCTTCTCAATATGCTGCTCAGCCACATGTTATTTGTATTTTTTGTACTAGAAACTACTGACATTAATGAATTAATGTTTGCAAACACTTAAAACAAGGCCCGGCACACAGAAAGCATTATACAAAAACTATGTGAGACTTTGCTAAACAAAATAAAAGATGGGAATCCTACACATGGTCAAGATGACTTACTTTTGTATCTGATTTAGAAATCACCAAATATGTATAAATTTCACTTGGAAGAAATAAATGATCATCCTGAAAGTTCTATCAGTACATGGAACGTAGCATGTATATCCATACATGCTACACAATACAGGAATGTAGCATGCATATCCTTACAGGATACACAATACTGCTGTGTGAGCTTTAGAATGTGTTACAAGAAACAAATGAACAATGGGCTAAGAGTGGCAAAAGAGATCAGAACACTGGGAGGATTGGCAGGAATGAACCTAGGAAGAAAACAGCCCAGAGTGTGTAGTGTCGCAAATCATCAGCTGAACTTAAATCTTGGCCCTCAGGATCTCTGAATAAATGCATTGGCTGCATAGTGGGGCTCAGGCACTGCTAAGCTCTTCACATATGTTATCTTATTTAGTCCCTACAACAGTCATAGATGAGGACTAGCAATATCCCATTATACAGATGAAGAAATTTAGTCAGAGGCATTCCTGGAGACAGGGTTGGAAGAGACCTAAATCATTTTCGTTTTATTGTTTTTCAGATTTTGGCCACACATACACGTTGTTTTCAACCTTAATTACATCATGGGAGTGAAGCTTCCATAATATTCCTTGAGAGTTTATAAATATTGTAAACAAAATTTTCTAACTTTTCGTAATTAATGAAAGTCTCTAGGACTGCAAAGTACACGTGTTCATGTTTTATATGATCAATGGAAAAGAAAACTGGCCCTGACTCATCTTCATGACTAGCAATCTCATGGTTATGAGTCATCACTTCTTCCTCTCCTCAGTATTAGACAACACAAAAGACAGTCCTTTTAATCAAATGGCTTAATCACTTAGGTTTAGTTTGGCATCAGACATAGGTATTGATGGCACCTAAATGCTCCATGCTCCATAGAAGAGCACTACTATATGCAGAGGACACAGCAAGCATTAGGAAACAGACTGACTCTTCAAGACTGAATCAAACATTTTCTGTGCAAAATTAGTGCAAGAAATCACAAGGAGGAAATACGAAATGTTGAGATGAAGAATAAATATTTAGATGGTATCAGCCCAGAGTAGACAGGAGGCATTATGGACACCTTTGGAGTATTTTCATACCCTTGCAACTGGCTTTGTCAAACAATTTTTAATTTTGATGTACATGTGTTATGCCTCCCTAATAATATATAGAAATCAGAATTTGGGACTATTCTGCATGGTATTTAGGATGTGACTCGCAAGGACTTTAAACACAAAAAAAGGCCTCAATACATCAATGCCTTAAATGTTGGTGTGTGAATGTCACCATCTTAAGTTGATTTTTGTAGGCTAGGCTTTACCTCTTATTTGCATTCATTATAGTAAACGGAATCAGCCCAACTTATTTATATATGTTGAACTTTCATTTTATATTCATAAATGGTCATCATTGGATGACTGTATTTCCAATGATTTACTGAAAATTAAAACACAATGGCTTTCTGCAGCAGGAAAAATGTTTATTTAGGCTCCTGTAGAGGCTGAAGTAGAAACTAAGAAAAAATAGGTTCAGATGTATAATGACAGTGACAGGGTAAAAGACAAGAATGGCAGCTAACACCCATTGATAAAAGGTTTAGCATAAGTTAGGCAAATATTCAAAGCTCTTTGAAACACTAGTTCATTTAATCTTTAAAGAACCTTAAGGGTCACAGCTTATAATTATCATTCTCAGCATATGGATGAAGAAAATGGAACAGAGGGAGGATAAGTGACATACTAAAGGTCACATACACATATCCCTAATTAGTAACCCTGGGATTCCAACTCAGGGAATCTACTGCCAAAATATGCATTCTTAATTACTATCAAATATTGCCTCTGGACTGTGTTAAAAAGCTAAATGGAGAGCGAGCAAGGAGAAACATACGCGTACACACTGAAGAAGCAGAGTTACAACACAGGACTAAAGAAAAAGGTGAAAAGAGAAGAAAAATGACTTGGAGATGGAAATAACCATTACTAAAATGAAAATTAAAAACAAATCTCTCTCACATTATGGAAATGTGAAAAGCAACAGAGAAGGCTCTCCTATATTTTCCACAGTAGCATTTTGTGTTCTACAGTCATATCAATCAAGGAGGAAATATTGATCATGTGGTTACCATGGGAGAGGCTCCGTAAAGCTCCAGGGGACACTTTTACGTGAGAAGAGAAATAAAAGGGTAAGGTAGCAAGTGCAGAGTTCAGAACAGCTCAATAGCAAGAGGCCTAGTGTGCTGTCAAGGAAACAGCTGGCTGAAAACGAATCATAAACTCTATCTTTAAGCTTATGAAACTGCCCTT
The DNA here is from genome assembly GCF_028878055.3 of Symphalangus syndactylus. Taxonomy (NCBI): domain Eukaryota; kingdom Metazoa; phylum Chordata; class Mammalia; order Primates; family Hylobatidae; genus Symphalangus; species Symphalangus syndactylus. The sequence goes on along the minus strand of NC_072438.2, from coordinate 83,194,076 downwards.
GCTTGTAGTGCATAAGATCCGTAATATATTTAAAGATGATCATGTCTTCACTTACAAAGGAAAACAAATTAAAAAATCAAGGAACAGCCAAACCAAATAAACCAAAGTCTTAAGATGTTTCTGCAGTTTAGTAACAGAAACTCAGTTGGAAACACATAATAAAGAATTATAAGTCCTTATAAACTTGAGAATGGAAGTGTGATCAAGACTCTCAGTTGCTACATCTTGGCAGATATGATTTAGATATATGTTACATGGGTTGGTTCATGATGTACTCAAATATTGAAATACTTAAGCAGATAAATAGTATTAGTCAAACAATGCCAGTGAGCTCACATCAGGTATAGCATTTAAAAAAATTACATCACTAATTTTGTCACATTTAAGAATGATTTAAGAATATCATAACCCTTCATATTATCTATTTGATTAATAAAATTCTTCCTCTTAGTTCAAATACAAGATTCTTCAATGGCAATTTTATGTCTTCTCAATCTAATCTCAGTTGTGATTTCATCTGTCAAAATAGTGTCAACTTAGTTAACATGCTAACACATATCTACAGCTAATTTTTTTCTGTCTTACAGTTCCTAAATGAAATAAAAGTCATTTCTGACTCCAACAATGAAATTTTACTTTCCTTTGAAGTGAACATGCGTTAAAACAATTGGAATAAATATTTTCCCTGTAATGTGGTTAAAATTGAGCCCTAAATATTTAGGGCTATTGCTGTTACTACCTAATAACAATTTTTCTGCTATAAATACAAGTACTGACTCCTTTAACTTCTCAGAGACACAGCATTTCAAAGTAGAAAGTCTAAAAATTGTTGGTGGTGTCTGGTTAGAAATCAGATACAAAGGTTATCTTATTAATATTTGTTTATTGGGCAAATGCATGAGAAGTGAAAAAAAACTTTTCATATATAGAAATGAGAAAATGCAACAACTAATATTTTCCTTTGCTTAACACAGAATGAAATACAAGACTTGCTCCAAATTTCTTTCTCTTTCTCCAAGTCCTTTATATATCTCTCTGCTTTATATTAACTCCTATATCCATCTCTCCCTTTGCTTAGGTATCTCTTTAACTGGCTTTTTGAGTGTTCATCTCTCTCTATACATATCTAAATTTCCCTGCCTTTTAAGTGTCATTTTCCCCTTTTCCTCTCATTCTTCCTTCTATCCTATGCCACCTCTCTATCTTTAAGCGAAGATCACTCCAACTTCCTCACTCTGTTCTCTTCACTCAATCTTTCACTCCACTAAAGTATATTTTTATAAGAAGTTAAATTTATTGAAAGAACATGTATGAACTAAAAGAAAAACTTGAATACACCACTTTCCAAACCAATGAGAATGAACTGTAGATTCCATATGTGGCATATGGGATATCTTATAGTTCTCTGAGAATTGACACACTGGCACTTGGAGGATGAGAAAACAATAAACACACAAGCCCACACTACTGGAATGCACAAAGCTTTTCACAGAAATGTATCAACATGGGAAAGGTTGTTTTATACTCACGTGCAGACATATTTTGCAGAGAATCTAAACTTATTAAAGTATGCATGTTATTTAGCTCCTTTTTAAAAAACAATCTCACTCAGATATTCTCTACAACAATCCCAACAATCCCATCATAAATCTATGTAGATGCCCCTCCTAACACGCTGGGTTTCTCAATTTCTTTACTTCCTCTTCATCAAAGATAGCTGTCTATCCCCTATCTCATTCCCTCTCTGCAACAGTACAACGGTCATCCACTAGGCCTTGTCTTAACAATAATTACAATCCACCCCTCTCCCCACAATACACACATCTTGAATTTACAAGCATCACCTTTTCCCCACCTTCTCCAATCTTTGCAGTTCATTCACTTTGTTATACTAATTTTTAACAAATCTTTATCCGTCCCTGACTCAAAAGTCCAGTGATCCTACTACCTTTTCATAGTACTTTATATCCATCCTGTCTGCCTTTTTTCTTCATCCCATGCCTAATTATTAAAAATATTCCCTTGCATACATGCTCAAACCACTTGTCTAATTAACTCTTTACGTACCTAAATATACCATTAGACTAAATTGTGACACTGATAAAGTACAACTCTGTCTACTCCATGTATCTGTACATACAACTGAAAATGACTGAAAAAGAATCCACACAGTAATTTTTAGTTGTTTCTTATTAAATATGTGGCCCTTAACATAGGCTTCTAATACTGTATTACATACAGTAATAGGTAATAATAATACCTAATACCTTATAGGTATATATTCCTAATCATAACTGTAATGCAGGTCTTTATTCAATATCCTTCTCTACTGGCTGGTACTGTCGTGCTTTGAACTATCTTAAACCTTCACCAATTCTCCCCTTTAATCCTTATTCTAGGTTGATGATCGTATTTCCCATTTAACCAGGATAGGAAGAGACAACCATAAGTGAAATTTTTATAAGCTTGCTCTACCACATTTGCCCACCTCCTTACACCTCCTCTAGTATTATCTGCCTTCTTCCTCTTTTAAAAATTTACCAGTAGACATATCTGTGCTCTTGTGCAATTTCATGTAATTTATTTGTGCATTAAGTTCCATTTCACTTATATTCTCAAGAAAAGGATCCCATCACTTGTACTCCTTTCCTCATCCATCATTATTTTTCTCCTTTTCTTTACATATTTTTACTAGTATATGAATGTATTCAGTATTGACCTAAATTCCTTCTCCAGCTATTGTCCCAATTTTTTCCTTGAAAGCAAAACTTTTGGAGTTACCTATATTTAGTATCTCAAATTTTCTCTTTTGCACCAATTTTAATCAGTGTTTTGCCATCATAACTCCACCTAACACGCTCTTGGCAAGATCAGCAACCTCCATTGTTCAATCCAATAGTTAATTTTTGCTTTTTTTTTTTTTTTTGAGACGGAGTCTCGCTCTGTCGCCCAGGCTGGAGTGCAGTGGCACAATCTCGGCTCACTGCAAGCTCCGCCTCCCGGGTTCACGCCATTCTCCTGCCTCAGCCTCTCCAAGTAGCTGGGACTACAGGCGCCCGCCACCACGCCCGGCTAATTTTTTTGTATTTTTAGTAGAGACGGGGTTATCACCGTGGTCTCGATCTCCTGACCTCGTGATCCGCCCGCCTCGGCCTCCCAAAGTGCTGGGATTACAAGCGTGAGCCACCGCGCCCGGCGTAATTTTTGCTTTCATCCATTATGACCAAATAGAAGCATTCAAATTTCTCCTTATTGTTTTCTTCCTAGTTATTGAAACACTCTGAATTTTCTTCTTACTTTCTGGCACATCTTAGCTTCCGTTTCTGATGCCTCCCTTGATCCTTAAAATGGTGAAGAGGACCATTTTCTAGGGTTTTTTCCTTTTTTGTCATTTAGGAAAGAGATAAAATGTACTCTTGTGGCTTTAAATAACAAACATATAGTTTGACTTGCCAGTTTTATCTCTAGTTTGGATCTATCCCTCGAACTAGACTAAAATGTTCAACTTGCAACAATTCATACCTACTTGGATGTCTAAGAGCATCTTAAATTTTAATATTCTTCATTCCAGTTCCGATAGTCCCAAAAGATATAAATTCCATGACAATCAGGATTATTTTCCCCACTTGTAAATCCTAGTACTTAGGACAACAAGTGGTACAAATGTATTATCAAAGAATACAATAAATAAGAGAAGAAAGGAAAGAAAGAAACAAAAGACAGAAAGAGAAAGAGAGAGAGAGAAAAGAAGGAAGAAAGGAAATAAAAGAATAAATGAATTATTTTATGAACATTGGATGTGAGAAAGACAATGTGCTGGATGATTTCTGTATCCCTCATGGATGTCCAATGACATAAGTCTGAGTTTATATATAACCGTCAACTGCATTTCAGATTTCTGGGTCTAAGCATCCCTCTTTTAGGGATAATGATAACCCAGTGGGTTCTCATTCTACCTTTCCTAAATGTTTCTGTTATATTTATGCACAAGCCTTACCTTTCTAACAGGTATGGAGAGGCCATTCACAGACAGATGGTTCCCTAAACAATTCTTGCTAACAATGAAGCCTAAAGCAGGCCAGAGGAAATGTTTAAACGTTTTTTTTTTTTTTGGCCTGCAAACATAAACGTTTTTATTTTTTATTTATTTATTTATTTATTTATTTTTATTATACTTTAGGGTTTTAGGGTACATGTGCACAATGTGCAGGTTTGTTACATATGTATCCATGTGCCATGTTGATTTCCTGCACCCATTAACTCGTCATTTAGCATTAGGTATATCTCCTAATGCTGTCCCTCCCCCCTCCCCCCACCCCACAACAGTCCCCGGAGCGTGATGTTCCCCTTCCTGTGTCCATGAGTTCTCATTGTTCAATTCCCACCTATGAGTGAGAACATGCGGTGTTTGGTTTTTTGTCCTTGCGATAGTTTACTGAGAATGATGTTTTCCAGTTTCATCCATGTCCCTACAAAGGACACGAACTCATCATTTTTTATGGCTGCATAGTATTCCATGGTGTATATGTGCCACATTTTCTTAATCCAGTCTATCGTTGTTGGACATTTGGGTTGGTTCCAACTCTTTGCTATTGTGAATAGTGCCGCAATAAACATACATGTGCATGTGTCTTTATAGCAGCATGATTTATAGCCCTTTGGGTATATACCCAGTAATGAGATGGCTGGGTCAAATGGTATTTCTAGTTCTAGATCCCTGAGGAATCGCCACACTGACTTCCACAACGGTTGAACTAGTTTACAGTCCCACCAACAGTGTAAAAGTGTTCCTATTTCTCCACATCCTCTCCAGCACCTGTTGTTTCCTGATTTTTGAATGATGGCCATTCTAACTGGTGTGAGATGGTATCTCACTGTGGTTTTGATTTGCATTTCTCTGATGGCCAGTGATGAGGAGCATTTCTTCATGTGTTTTTTGGCTGCATAAATGTCTTCTTTTGAGAAGTGTCTGTTCATGTCCTCTGCCCACTTTTTGATGGGGTTGTTTTTTTCTTGTAAATTTGTTTGAGTTCATTGTAGATTCTGGATATTAGCCCTTTGTCAGATGAGTAGGTTGCAAAAATTTTCTCCCATTGTGTAGGTTGCCTGTTCACTCTGATGATAGTTTCTTTTGCTGTGCAGAAGCTCTTTAGTTTAATGAGATCCCATTTGTCGATTTTGGCTTTTGTTGCCGTTGCTTTTGGTGTTTTAGACATGAAGTCCTTGCCCACGCCTATGTCCTGAATGGTATTGCCTAGGTTTTCTTGTAGGATTTTAATGGTTTTAGGTCTAACATATAAGTCTTTAATCCATCTTGAATTAATTTTTGTATAAGGTGTAAGGAAGGGATCCAGTTGCAGCTTTCTACATATGGCTAGCCAGTTTTCCCAGCACCATTTATTAAATAGGGAATCCTTTCCCCATTTCTTGTTTTTGTCAGGTTTGTCAAAGATCAGATAGTTGTAGCTATGCGGCATCATTTCTGAGGGCTCTGTTCTGTTCCATTGATCTATGTCTCTGTTGTGGTACCAGTACCATGCTGTTTTGGTTACTGTAGCCTTGTAGTAGAGTTTAAAGTCAGGTAGCGTGATGCCTCCAGCTTTGTTCTCATGTTTAAACGTTTTTTAAATGCCCACTTTTACTTCCATTTCATAAAACTAAAAAAGAGCTTTTACATGCACTGAGAATATGCACTAGGGGGTCTTTGATTAAATTTGGCTTTGATGTAAAGATACAGGGGTCTTAGTTAACTCCCTCAGCAATGCTATGTGGTCACACTGAGGATTGCCTTTATCTATAGTTATCATCTTTTTGCAAATGTTTAGACAATGGATTTTATTTTATTAGTAACCTTGCACAGAATAATAGAGTCAAAAAGCTCTAGATCTATCAAAGTAGGCTAGTTATGGTCTTTCATATTTTATTTTATCCTAAGTCCTGATTGCTTTGTTAAAATAAACCCAGATAAAAAGAGGAGAGGAAAACAATGGGATCCATACATCATGTTTATTTAGCATATGTCCTTATGTATAAGGAGGTTTTGAAAAGTTTGTTTTCTTGGCCTATGATTATGTCTCAGTCTTCAAATACCACTTTTAGTTTGGAAGCTGAGAAAAAGGAAGTAAATTGTTATTTCAGGGGATGTTCTTTCATTGTTAGCTGACTCTTTGTCTGGCACCTCCAGAAGAAAATACCCTCAAAAACTTTAAGGACTCTTACAGTTCATTAGAAGTACACTTGTTCATGACCAGCTTCTTACATCTCAAGGCAACTTTACATTTACTTGTCGCAACTTGGAAAGATGAGTATTAATAGGCTTTGACTTGACTACTTTTAGTATGTTTCCCTATATTTTCTATAGACATTCTTAAGTAAGCTAGGCTATTTCAGTTACATTTCCGTGCTCCATATTGAGGTTTTGGTCACCAACAGACCACTTATATGACAGTGGTCCTATAAGATTATGGCATTAATACTGTATTTTATTGTACATACTTTTTCTATGTTTTGATACATCTGGATACACCAATACCATTGTATAGCAATTTCCCATAGAAATTAGTACAGGAACATGCTGTACATGTCAGTAGCCTAGGAGGAATACGCAATACCATATAGCCTAGGTGTGTAGTAGGCTGTACCATCTGGGTTTCTTTAAGCACATTCTGTGATGTTAACACAAGGACAAAAAAACACCTAACAACGCATTTCTCAGAATGTATCTTCTTTGTTAAGTGACTCATTATCCCCTTTGTATCTAAAACCTTTTTTTATTTTTTTATTGCGGAAAATAAAGAATCTTATTGTATTGGTTGTTCATAAGCACTGAGCTAGCTTTTAAGTACAGTCAGGAACTCTCTCTCTTTCTCTCTCTCTCCCTCTGTCCCAATGTCTTCTCAATGCTCATTTCCAAACTTCTGATTTTTTTTTTTTTGTTCCTGATGCGTTTCACTTAATTGTTTAGTCACACCTGTTAGCACTGTTGTTCCAGATTGGATGATTGAAATAGCTGTTATTTTCCCAGTTTCTGTAGATCACATATAAGAAGTTCTGTACAATCATAGTGATGAAAACTCATATTTAAAAAATCCATATATAATTAGCGTGATACAGCACAGCATCGTAACACTGAGGCTTTAAGTTTTAATAATTCTGTTATTCTCAGTAACACCGAAAGTTGCTTATGCTCTTTCTGTCACACAATTGATTCCAGTGTATTTTAAAATGTGTTTTTCTGAGTCATTTGTTACCTTCTTAGTTTTTTAAATTTCCCCTTAGGTATAAAAAGTGCAACAGCCTGTTTTGGTTTTAGCTTCGTTTTTCAACAAGAAATGTTTTGAAAGTTAAAGAGCATTTTCTTTTTTAAAAAAAATAATTAATTATAAATGATGTTTGTTTCTCTGGCTAAAAATTAGGACAAAATGTTGAGGAAAACCATGGGAATGTTCAAACAGAAAGTCCTTTAACCTGAACTACTCTGAATTTTATGTTTTTAAACACTGTATACCATGAATTTAAAATTTTTGAAGCAATACAATGATTAAAAATAATGTGCTGTACACTTTTGCAAAAAGAGCTGTCAAATAGGTACTCTAAGGCTTTCATTATAATTAATAGATACTACAAATATGCCACAATTTTGCTTCTTAGATATCATGTTTTTCTTTAAAGAAAAAAATAAAAACTAGAAGCTCTGGTATAACACAAATTTTACATTTTGGGTAAAATGTTGAGATTCTGAATATATTTCTTGAAGTTTTAAACAAAATAGCCCTAAACTTATCTTTAGAACACTCTCCTCTTAAAATCTTCTCAAATATATGTGCAATTCATTTACTTATTTTATGTGAATAGAAATTTCATGTTTCAAGATTTAAAAATAAAATATAGAAATTGACAAATAAGTTAAAAAATAGGTTAGAAATGAATATAGATGTAATAATATTGTACATATAGATACAGGTACTGTAATTATTGTGATTTTCAGTTTCAAAAAATACTTCTTAGAGTAATAATACCACTGTAATTATAAGCATGGCCATATATACTCTTTTCAAGTATTTATGTACACTTGTATGTTACTGTAAATTAAAGGTTAGAGCAATTTTTTGAAAACCAATATTATAAATCAGATGACCAATTTTATTAGTTTAAAACATTATAGACATTTAGAAAATTATTATATCCTTCATGCTTACACTGTTGAGGGACAGACATTTAAGAAACTGAGGTGGGAAGGGTCTTTTGTAACTATATAATTATGGTTACAGAAAAGGGCCAGTTCTGGACACCTATCATTCATTCATTTGGTTAGGCAATTATTCTTTCATTCTGTATACTAGTCTCTCTTGAGCACTTGCAACGTAATATGAACTGACATGCTCAACAAGAAATTAACAAGGAGGTGTTATGGTGGGGTAGTGGAGATGTGATTTACATATGGGCCTGATGTGTGTGAGGCACAATGGCTGAACAGGATTAAACTGAATACCAGTATTGAAAACAGAAACTCTAAGTAATATCTGTAGAAAATAAACAAACATTACAATGGAATTTTTCAATTAGTTTTGATTGCAAATATGTTTTATACAGCAAACGAATGCACACAAACATATAACCACACATGCATGCATATAGACTGACCTGCATACTCAGAAACACACAATGTATGATTTCAAAGAAAGTATAAACAAACAATACCTTGCCTCCCTATACACATTTCCTATTCTATTGCATTTTATATATATATATATTTTTTTTTTCAAAGAGGGCTTGAGAGAAATGAGACTTCTTCTTAGAAATACTACATCCTTGAAGAACAAAAAAATTCCAGCAGGTTTATATATATATATATATATATAGACATTTTTAGAAATTAAATAAGTATATAATAAAGGGCTAAACTGCCTTTATTGGTTGCTTGTAACATTGAGAAAGGAAATTTTTTTTATTGAATTTCACAAAGACAAGAATCACATTTCAAAGTATGCCACTAACCTTGAAAAAATATATTTGCTATATATATGTATATATATAGCAAATAAAATACATTTTTATATATAAAGCATATTTTATGTATATAGCATATATATAGCAAATATATATTTAAACATTTAAATATATATATTTAAACAATGGATACATAGACTTTTTTGGGAGATAGTGTTTAAAATAACTGAATTTAGAGATTTAGAGGGTGTATACTGTGAAGCAGTGGAGTCATTGAAATGTAATGACCATGTTTCGTGGAAACCTGTGAAACCTTCCAAGATCGTGGAAAAAGGAAAAGAGAAATTTTAGGGATGAGGGACTCAATGATGCTGGGTTATGGAAAACTTACTCTATTGTCATGGTTAACTTCTGCTCATATCCTTTAGACTTCAGACTTCCTGACTGAAACAACAAGTTTATTTATTTTAATTTTTAAATTATTATTATGACATCTGATATTCTAGACTGAGCCTTTAGCAATGGCAACTTTCAGCAGTTAGACACCTTCTCATAAAATGCACTCCATATCCCAATAAGGCACATACATTTATAATCTCATTTTATAGCTAGAATAATTAAGTAAATATTATCAAAATAAATCACATGTCATCAGAAATTTCATGAATATGCCTTGTTATTATTCTTATTCATATATTCTAGTCACCACATTCAATGTCATGGCTAACTTTGACTTTCTACTTCATGCTTTGTTCCTGAAATAATTATCAGGACATAAAGCATATATCTTGGTATTTTTAGATGATATCGACCAAAAAATGTAGAAAAACATGCTTGCCTATTATATGCCTTTTAAAATTATAAAGGTACTCTGTATACAGACATGTTCTCATTTAAAAAAATCATTAGTAGTTCAATAGTTATAAAATATAAATTTAATTTTTAATGTACTTACATTTGGAGCATTTCTTTCTTTAATTCTAATTTAAACTTTAAAATAAGTTTATAAACAAAGAAATGCTCCAAATGTATTTAATATAAATTCAATATTTAATGTATTTAAATACATTTGGACCATTTTTTTGTTTAATCCTAATTTAAACTTCTAAGAAGTTCATAAACAAAGAGATGCTCCAAATGTATTTAATTACATTAAAAATTGAATTTATACACCAAGAAAGGTAATTGATATTTAGAGGATGGAACTAACACTTTCAGATACAATAGGTTATTTAACTGTCCTTTCATAATTGAAAAATCTTTTTTTTAAATTTTACCAATGAGGATCAAAACACTTTGTCAGTAAATTTTATTTGAAATGAATTCTTCAACAACAGTTTAATAATCATGCTTTTTCTTTTTCTTTTCTACTTTTTCTTTTTCTTTTCTACTTTAAATCAAGCGGTAGTCTACAGCAAATATACTTTTTCAAGGTTAATGGCATAATTTTAAATGTGATTCTTGTCTTTGTGAAATTCAATTAAAAAAATTTCCTTTCTCAATGTTACAAGCAACCAATAAAGGCAATCTAGCCCTTTATTATATACTTACTTAATTTCTAAAAATGTCTATTTTTTGAAATTATAATCCAGGTTTATTTAGCTTTAAAGCTGATTTTATCACTGCATCACTGATTTAAAAGTGTCTAATTTTTTATTGTACTTAAGTAGACTGAAAGTGCAGACAATTTTGATACAATTTTCTGTCTTAATTATATTTGTAACTCTGTGTTCACTATGAATTAAAGTATACTGCTGGAAAATATTTTGTCATTTATAGAGTAATTAGACTTAAGATATTTTCTTTCCATTCTTGAGACAGAATGAAATTTATGTAATATAAAGCAAAGCTTTCATTTTATGGTATGGAATGATGTATACTGGTGATCATTTGCATTTGTTAAATTGAGGACTCAATAATAGTTCATAATACCATAAAATTTTCATCAGTTTTTGGACTGGAAAGACTCATCAATTTAAAGGAGACTTTACTTAATTTAAATGCCTTATATTTTTGTGATAATAGATAAGAATCAATAGGCTTCTGAAATTTGGGAATTCTTTCTTCTTTTATGTGACTTACTCTAGTTGTACAAGCAAAAACACATAGTTCTTATTTTAACAAGTTTTTAGTGATTGTGCAAGAAACGCTGAATGTTTTCAATATTTGCATCTTCATGCAATAACCTGTCACTTTTTTCTTACTTATGTATATAGAGACTAATACTTTTCTTTTAACTTTATTTTTATACCTCAAAAAAGAAAGCCTCGTAACAGAGGCTTAGCATATTTAACTTTTTGAAGATAAAATCTACTATTCATATGATTACTGAGCAATATTAAAGATAAATATTTATAGTATTTATAGTAATAATAATATATATTTTCCACCAAGTCAATAGGTTCTAAATATTGTAAAAATATAGCTTACATATGACTCTATCTCCTCTACAATCTTCCTAATTTAAAGCAGAAGCGGGCGGGCGCGGTGGCTCACGCTTGTAATCCCAGCACTTTGGTAGGCCGAGGCGGGCGGATCATGAGGTCAGGACATCGAGACCACGGTGAAACCCCGTCTCTACTAAAAATACAAAAAAATTAGCCGGGCGTGATGGCGGGCGCCTGTAGTCCCAGCTACTCGGAGAGGCTGAGGCAGGAGAATGGCGTGAACCCAGGCGGCGGAGCTTGCAGTGAGCCGAGATTGCGCCACTGCACTCCAGCCTGGGCGACAGAGCAAGACTCCGTCTCAAAAAAAAAAAAAAAAAAAGCAGAAGCTTCTCTGTCCTAACTCATTGCACTGTTCTCTTAACTGATCTTCAATTTTCAGATATTGACTCCAGCTCATTATCCATACATCAGCCAGACTGCTATTTCAAAAATGTGTATCAAAGAGACCTACATTTAGGAAAAAAATCCAAATTTACTATTTGGCTTATGTAGCTCTGTATAAATCATTTCCTGCATAAATCATCATTTGTGTCTTATTCCACAGTTTTTTTTTCAGTACCTACCACTGACCAAGAAGACTTTTGTTGAAATTTTCACTTACTGGCCTATGTGGATCTAGAGATTATTTTTTTCCTAGTTCCTTCTCAGTTTTCATGGTTCCTGTCAATGTCATCTCCTCAGAGAAGCGTCCTCTAATCACCCCGATTAAGATAGGGCCCTTCCTCTAGTATCTTTTCTCCAAGTACTAGTTTATTTTCTTCATAGCACTTACCACCACCAACAACAGCAACGAAAAGTCTCCAATTATTTTGTATTGTTTGCCTATTTTTTCCCCAAGTAGAATTCAAGATACAGAATGTAACTATATTTTCCTTGTTCTATATTTTTAATGCCTAATAAAAGTTCCAATCTATTATTTAAAAAATAGTATCCCCATCATAAACAGGGAGGGTGAAAGAAAAGTTTAGAGAGAGTAAAGTCTTTAAACTAAATGTTTGTGTTTCTCCACAATTCTATGTTGAAACCTAATCCCCAATATGATAGTATTTGGAGGTAGGACCTCTGGGAGGTGATTAGGCATGAGGGTGGAGTCCTCATCAATAGGATTAGTGCTCTTATAAAGAGATTCCAGAAAGCTGCCTTGACCCTTGTACCATGGGAGGAAAGAGTGAGAAGTCTATAATCCAGGAAGGTGGTGTTCACTAGACATAGAATCTGCTGACATCATGACCTTAAATTCCTCAGCCTCTAACACTGTGAGAAATGAATTTCTATGTTTGTAAGCCACTCAGTTCATGGTATTCTCTCATAACAGCACAAATGGAATAAGATAACTAATTTGTTAAAATGCACACAGCACGTGTTTGGTTGAGACAAGACTGAGTACAAGTAGTCCAACTTTACTGCCAGTGAGGTGAATATGTACTCTGTATTGTTTGCTAATTATGTTTTAAGAACTTCCTTGGGCCAGGTGCCATGGCTCATGTCTGTAATCCCAGAACTTTGGGAGGCCAAGATGGGCAGATCACTTGAGACTAGGAGTTTGAGAACAACCTAGGCAACATAGCGAGACCCCATCTCTACAAAAAAGAAAAAAAAGAGTTAGCTGGGCATAGTGGCACATACCTGTAGTCTCAGCTACTTGGAAGGCTGAGGCAGGAGGATCACTTGAAACCAGGAGATGAAGGCTGCAATGTGCCGTGATTGTGTCACTGCACACCATCCTGGGTGACAGAGCGAAACCCTGCCTCTCAAAAAAATAAAAAAAAAAAATCTTCATCTACCTTGCCTAACTCCTAAGGGATAAAACCTGTGATTCATTGACAGACATATTTGCCTAAGATCATAAATGAAGCTAGTCGAAAAACTGAGACTAAAGTGAATGTTCCATCTTCTCAATCATGTTCATTTCATTGCACAATACTGTCTCCCTTCAAGTTGACCTTCTGGAGCTTCATATGAGCCTAGACATGGCAGATATGTTTAGGTCCAGGTCACAAAAAAGACATAATTAGGAAAGCAGATTTAAAAAAAATAAGACATAAAGAGCAGTTAAATAATGGTTCAGGGTCAAGAAGTATATTAAACCAGGGATCAAGATTATGAAGATCTCTGACAGGGGAAGATATTCCATACCCAACTAGTACTGAAATATAAGGAGGATATAGACAACATTTTGGAAGAAGAATTTCAGTGAGGTCATATTCCCTGCACTAAGGCACATATGATTTTCCTTCAATGGATTATCTTTCTTTCCTGGAATATGTTAAATTAGCATCAACGTGCTTAAAGTTTGGCCCTTGCCAATAAGTACAATCTACTTTAGCTGTGAATTGCAGACGGCTGAATGAAGAATGCTACCATTTAGAAGTGTCTCTTTGACTCTCAATTCATATACAAATAAAATATCCTTTTGCTTTTTATCAAGGGAGCGATATTCCTATAAAATATTCAAATTTACCAAGGAAAATATGTCCATTCTACAGTTCCCTGGAGGGTAACTTTGATCCTTGACTTCTGGTTTTCAATCTGCCATTTTTACTCATGTTTTCCTGAAACAAGTAAGTCCACAGGTTGAGTCCTTCCAAACGAATTCCACAAGCTGATAGATGTCACCCTTCTTATCTACTTTTGACCTATCTCCTTTAAGGCTTTCTGGAGACAGATTAAAGAATGAGGCTTTGGTTTGACAACAGTTCAAAAGATAGAGCAAAGTGTGAGCAGAAAATAGAGGTCAAGGTAGAAGTATGAGGCAAACCTCAGGAGCATAGCCCCTGTCACGAAATGCCCCGACTCTCAGCAGCAGTCGAGGAAGCAGCCGGTCTGGATTTCTTGTCACTGTTAGGGCTTAATTATTGGCACATTGCAAACCCAGGCCTTGGAGATGGAACTGGGTGACCCATGTCAGGGGCTAAGGCTGTCTTCTGATATACTCTCTGCCAGGTGACCCTCATGCCTCATGACAGCATGATGCCTCTTTGAGCTTAGTTCTATCTAGCTGCAAGTTACTTGTAAAGAGACAGTTTTAGAAACAGTGATCATAATATAATAATTCCCAAAGTGTGTTTACATCATATCATCCCATTTTCATCTTCCTGACAAGACTGTGAGGTACCCAGAGGGAAAATGATTGTAATAATCTTTTTGTTGTTGTTGTTAGGGGTGGGGTGTAAGAAAAGTAAGAATCAGAGAAGTTAAAGGATTTGACAAGCATATACAGTTGCTGTATGGTGAAGTTAGAATTCAAATGTGGTCTCTTGAATCTAAATGCCATTTTTATTCCACTACACCATATCAATCTAAGTAATTCTGTTCTCAAAGTGAATTGGAAGGAAACATGAAGCTAAATATAATATTTCAAGGAGATACAGAAGGAATCCAAACATATGAATCCCGAGATAGAGCTCAGATTGTAAATAACCAATCTTGTCAAGATATGAAAGCCATTGCAAGCTCTAAACTGAGATGTGATTTAAATGTCATATTTGAATAACAGTCCTCTGATCCATCATCTGCCATAAATTTTAAGATCTCATTTAGAGAAAATAAAAACAAACAGGTTAACCTTTTTTCATACCAACATATAAAAACTGTATAATATCCTATGAGTCTTTTAGAGAGAATTGGGACCTAAGTATTCCAGTCAATGAATAATTAAAAAACACTCGAATATCCTGACACCTGACCCTTTAGAGTATTATAATGTTCTATTTGTAATTAAATCTTAATATGAAAAAGCTAGCAAAATAAATATTTAAAACCTCCCCTTAAAGAAATATACCCAATGCTATTTGGGGAGATCTTATTATTTGATAATCTATAAAAAATAAATTCTATAAGCAATGAAATATAAGCAGTTTTTTTCTAATAGCTATTTTGTATTACCAAAAATCAGTAGTTAGATGTATTCATTCTGACTTCAAATATACCAAATACCAGGAACATAAATACCAGGTTAACTAATTCAACCAATAAGATGAAACAAAATGTTATTCACTTTTAATTTAAAGAGCTAGGTGAATTGAAGAGGTCAGGATGAATGTACCCGCTTGACATCTTCTCCTTTTTCCTTTTCCAATTTAATATATTTCTTCTAATCTCCAGATGATTGTTCGTTTCCCACTAGTCCTCCGGTTTAGTAATGGAATTTCCACTAAAACATTTGCTATCAATTTTGTTTTGTTTTTACCTGAAGTTTAACTGTCTTATATAATTTAATATTATTACATTTTACCAGAAATAGAAACAGCTAAAGTCTACCTATTCCACTTAATTTAACATTGAGGGGAACAAAGAAACTATATACTTAATTGATAAAACATAAAACTCAGAAAAACCTAAGTCTCTAAAGTGTATATATAATTTATTAAATGTACTAGATTCACCATTCCTAGTACTAAGTTTTTGATTTGAGTGGTGAATGTTTACTGTGACTGGCTGAGAAGATAGAGATATAAATCTTCAACTCTCTTCAATATTGCACATGCCTGGAGAAATGCATTGTACTTTATGATAGTAGTTTCTGCTTTTGTAGTTCTTTCTGTCCTCTGCCTACTGCACTCAATATCATTGCTGAAAATGAGCTACCTGTCTTATTAATATCAGCATATTAAGCTGGTATGTTTATTGATATGGATACATACATGCTATGTCCATTTCTTCAACATGTATTACACATGCCCAGATGAGATGGTATAGATTCACTTTTTTTGGTTGCTCCCTCTAATTTTAACTACTCAAGAAATGATACAATAGACAGCCATAAAAGGACTCCAAAAGCTGGAAAGACAAAGGGTACCAGGCTGGGGACTTCAAGATTCAAGGAATGGGATTGCAGTGGCTTGTCTGGGTTTTCTGTTCATTTACCATTACATTTGAATTGGGCACCAGGGAGGCCTACAAACTCAAATCATCAGCACCAAAATAAAAACAGCCTGCCTCTCTAGCCAAATGACAAAGAATGGAGTAGCCCAATAGACACTAAGTGTGGATCCCCCAGTCTCTGCTCCACATCCATGGTGGTGGTAGGGCTGATTATCCCACAGTGGTAAAGCCTGGTGTCTCCAAGCCCTCCATCTAGAGGTGTGTGGATATCCAGGCCCAATGTCTGCCAGTCCTCTACCAGTGAAAGAGAGTTAGCAAGCCCAGCAGCTTCTTCCCACATGCTGCCTTCCACCTCCAGGAGGTAGCTCAGGAAAGCACTGAGAAAACCTATAGTCAACACAAGCAGGGATCAAGCTGGGGATGCAGCAGTGCTAGGAAAATGAAGCAGACAGGCAAAGAGTGCAAGGGATCTGAAAACTACATTGAAATTCTGACACAAAAAAGAAGGCTAGAACCTACACACTAAGCCAAAGAAGGGCAACTGAATGCTGAAATTGATGACTTAAATAAGATCAAAAGTCTGCTAATATAATATCTAGAAGTCCAGGATTTAATCCAAAACCTCTTGTCATACCAGGGAGGGAGACATCCACAATCTGATGAGAAAGACAATCAACTAACATCAATACTGAGATGAATCAGATTTTAGTATTATTTGACAAAGATCTTAAAACAGCCATAATGAAAATGTTTCATCAATCCACTATAAATTCTCAGAAATAGAAGAAGAGATAGAAAATCTCAGAAAAATAACAGTTTTTGGAAAAGAAACAAATGGAAATTATAGAACTGAAAAACACAGTAACAACTACAACAAACCATGCTGGATGTCCTTAGAAGTGAAGTGGAAATGATAGTGGATAGAATCAGTGAAATTTACAACCAGTCAAAAAAATTTGGTCAACACAGAAAAATAAAAGACTAAAAAACTAACAGACTCAAAAATCATTTTGATTTTTTGGGACAACACAAAAAGATCTAATATTCATGTCATTGGAGTTAGAAAAATAAGGAGAAAGAATAGGAAACTGAAAAATTACTCAAAGAAATAATTTGCTGCACGCTCCATCAAATGTGCAATACATCAAGAAAGCGAAAGAAGCTCACACAGGATAAAACCAAAAGATACCCACACCAAGACAAGTTAGAGTTTAAAAAGTGAAAGGTAAGAACATGGAAAGAACTCATAAAAGCAAAGAGAAAAACGGTGTCTTACCTAAAGAGAATACCAGTTTGAATGACAGCAGATATCTAATCTAAAGCCGTCGAGGCCTGAAGGAAGTAGCATAATATATTTCAGGTGATTAAATAAAAGAACTGTCAACAGTGAATTCAATATTCAATGAAAACATCCTTCCGGAAGGAAGGGGAAATAAACACATCCTCAGAGCAAGTAAACTAAGATAATTTGTTCTCAGTAGATCTACCATTAAATCATAGCTAAAGGAAGCGCTCTAAACAAAAATAATATGTTAATAGAGGAAAGGAAAGAAAAACAATGAGATGTATAAAAACAGAGATCTATGCAATAGACTGTGTTACTCCTTATGAGTTTTTTAGACCCTATTTCCTTGCTTAATCAAAATGAACACCATCTGATGTGGTGCTAAATGAATCCAAAGGAAATACTTGAGAAGATTATACTTTAAAGATGGGGAGGATGAAGAAACTTAACCAAGTTGGAATATGTCACCTGAATATCTAACATGCTCCCAAGCCTAGATTGCTTTAAGAAAATTATCAAACACTTAGAAAAGTTAACACAAATTTTATGCAGTCTCTTTCAGGGAATAGAAGGGGAAGGAACGTTTCCCAACATATTTTATAAGGCCAGAATTGCCTTGATACCAAAACCAGAAAAGGATAGTACAAAGCAAGAAAATAACACACTGATCTGTCTCATAGAGTAAAAATCCTTAACAAAATATTATACGATTAATTCAGCAACGTATAAAATTTACATCGGTCAAGTGGGGTTTATTCAAGATACGCAAGCTGGTTAAATATTCAAAAATCAAACCATGTAATCCACCATATCAACAGAATATAGAAAAAAATTATTTAAAATCATATCAATGATACAGAAAAAGCATTCAATAAAATCCCAAAACATTTATCATATAAACTTGTAGAAATTTAGAATTAGACAATACTTCCTATACTACATAAAGCATATATACAAAAACCCTACAGATAACATTGTATTTAATAAGGTAAGACTAAGTTCTTCTTTTATCCTAAGGTCAGGAAAATTGCAAGGATGTTTTCTCTTACAAGTTTTATTCAACATAATACTGGACATCCTAGTTAGGGAAATAAGGTAAGAAAAATAATTAAAAGCATACACACTGGAAATGACCTAGTATAAGGTTCACACCTCATATGAAAATTAACCCACAAAAAATCAAAGGCTCAAATGTAATTATAAAATCACACTTTTATAGGAAAAAAGACATTGAACAAAATCTTCAGGATATATATAGGCATGATCCATAATAGAAAAAAAGAATAAACTTGACTCTTTTGAAAATACAGGCCGAGAGTGGTGGCTTACACCTGTAATCCGAGAACTTTGGGAGGCTGAGTTGGGTTGATTGCCTGAGCTCAGGAGTTCGCAACCAGCCTGGGCAATATGGTGAAACTCCATCTCTACTAAAATACACACACACACACACACACACACAAAAATAGCCAGGCGTGGCGCCTGTACTCCCAGCTACTTGGGAGGCCGAGGAAGAACAATTGCTTGAACCCAGGAGGTGGAGGTTGCAGTGAGCTGAGATGGCGCCACTGCACTCTCGCCTGGGCGACAGAGTGAGAGTCCATCTCAAAAAAAAAAAAAAAAAAAAAAAAAGAAAATACAAACTATTGCTTTTCAACAGACTCTGTTAGCAGGCTAAAGAGACAAATTACAGACAGTGAGAAAATATTTGCAGACCACACATCAAACAAAAGGCTTTTATGTAGAATATACAATAAACTCTCAAATCTCATAGTAAACCAAAAAACAAATACATCCAATTAGAAAATGGGCAAAAGAAATAAACAGACCTTTCACTGAAGGTAATATACAGTGAGTACCTAAGCATTGAAGATGTTCAATATCATTAGCTATCAAGGAAGTGTAAATTAAGTCCATAATGCAATATCACAAACACCATTTAGAATAGCTAATGTAAAAATATGTTGATGAAGATATAGAAAAACTGGATCATTCATGCATTGCTGGTACAAATGTAAAACAAGACATCCACTCCTTAAATTAATCTGTCAGGATTTTTTTTTAACTTATAAATAGACATTGTACAAAGCAGCAATTTTATTCAGGAGTATTTATCCCTGAGAGATGAAAATTTTTGTTATTGTAGAAATCTGTACACAAATGTTTATAATAAGTCAAAAGTTAAATCAAATGTCCTTCAATGGGTGAATGGTTAAACAAACTGAATTATCGATGTGATGGAATACTACTCAACAATAAAAAGAAATGATATGTTGATACACGCAACAACTTGGACAAACCTCATGGAAACTATATAACTATATAACACTTTAAAAGTAAAATAATCATAGAGATGAAATACATAGGAGTGGTTGACCTCTGTAAGGGTTTCTGTTTAGTGTAGCATGAGGGAGGCTTGTGCTAGGGCAGTTCTGCATCTTGATTGTTGTAGTTACATATAGCTACATGCATGATAAAGTTGCATAGAACTATATATACATGCACGCTCACACACACACACATAAGTGCACAAATAACTTTAGAAATCTGAATAAGCTTCGTAGATGGTACAAGTATGAATTTCATGGTATACTATACGTATGCAAGATGTTATTGGGGGAGAAAGAATGGAGAGTACTTGGGATCTCCCTGTACTTTTGTCCAACTTTCTGTGGATATCTAATTATTTTAAAATAAAAGGGTAAAGAAAATATATTTCATGTGCCCAGAGTTTGCTCATGAATTCAAGCAAGTTAAGGAAAGCTAGTGTATTAGGAAAAATGTAATTATATTGAAGTGGCCAAGACTGCTTTTTTTCACAATGCCTAACTCTAAACAATAGATCAATTTAAGCATACATTTTCAAACATGACTGAAAGCTTCACCTGCTTTGCAATCATAACAGTTACATGTAATGAATAAAAGTAAGCACAGCTACACATGTGGAATCAAATATTACATTAGCCATAGCCATCACACTATATTTTCTCAAGATGCTTCTACTCTGGGCACAGAAAAATAACATTAAGTCTATTCTCAATGTCTCCCAAAAGACTCCAAAATGGGTTTTCCTTGATCTGGTACTTAGATCTCAGTGGTGTATTCAGAATAAAGAAAAAAAGTTTTGAGATATGTGTATTTTTTCCTTTCAAGGTTTTATAACAGAAATCCATCTAGGTATAAGACAGATTAGGGTTCACTGTCACATCCCTGCCTCTGGACATAATATTTCATGTAGAGGCAGAAACAAATAATATTTCTCTCCTATTTTAAAAAGCTTAACAATATATAAAGCAGACCTGTGCCCTCACAGCTCAATCTTGTCCATTTCGAAACCAAATATAAGTTTGGGGTTGGAATAATATGCCCCCAAATTTCTAAAGAGAATGTAAGCAAGCCAACTTTGTATTATCAACTTTTGAGAATTTCAGTCTGGAAATAGAATATTCAAACAAGTACATATTTCTTTTTATAACTGAACTTTTCTTTTAATTTTTCTGGAAAGTGCAAAAGGATTATTAAAAATGTTCGCTAAACAATAATTCATTTACTCGTCTGAATAGATAAAATATGATGGCAATGTATTTGGCCAGTTTTGGTCTACCATGTGCTTTGAATTACAAAAGAAAATGAATCCCTGGTTTATAACATTTTAAATTTTGACCTACAATTTGATCCAGGAATCTCACTACTGGGAATCTACCCAGAGGAAAAGAAGTCATTATGTGAAAAAGACACTTGCATGCATGTGTTTAAAGCAGCACAATTCACAATTGCAAAAATATGGAACCAGCCCAAATGCCCATCAATCGAGTGAATTAAAAAAAATTATATACATATATATATATATTAGATACATATATATCTCACATTGGTATACTACTAAATATCACATTGAATAAATGTGAGATATATATCCAATGTGATATATACATATATATCACAGTGGAATAATTGGAATGCTACTGGAATAAATGTGATACACACACACACACACACACACACACACCATGGAATACTACTAAGTCATAAAAAGGAATGAAATAATGGCATTTGCAGCAACCTGGATGGAGTTAGAAACAATTATTTTAAGTGAAATAACTCAGGAATGGGAAACCAAACATCGTTATGTTCGCACTTATAAGTGGGAGCTAAGCCATGAGGACACAAAAGCATAAGAATGATATAATGGACTTTAGGTATTCAGGGGGAAAAGATGGGAGTGGGTTGAGGGATAAAAAATTGTACCTTAGGTAAGTGTACACTGCTCAGGTGATGGGTGCACCAAAATCTCAGAAATCACCACTAAAGAACTTATCTGTGTAACCAAATAACACCTGTTCCACAAAACCTATTGAAATTTCTTAAATTAAAATAAAGAAAATATTTTAAAAAGGAACCATTAAGATAGTTCTATCTCATGATATGTGAAAAACATTAACTAAAATTGAGAAAATATTTTGCAACCAAATTTTGTCTTCTTACTGATTATCTTTACTACTATCTGGAATTAAAATTACCAAATAAAAGTTGATATTGAGAAATAATTGAAAGCATTTAATTATAAAATTAAGAACCTAACCACAAATAACTATTAAAAATAACAAATATTTGACATTTAATGTTATGTTACATTGCATATAAATATTAATGGATAGAAATGAAATATTAATTTTAATATGAAGCTTAAAAGTGTTTTTCAAAACTTTGCCAGCCCACAGCATTTATTTTAAAACCCACACTTCTCTGCTAAAATCTTATCAACAGGAACCACACAAAATAAACAGGATACTCCTCCCTCACTTAGATTAGGTTATTCATTGCTTTGGTTCAGTGGCAGTCATTGGCTATTTTAAGAATGAATCAGTTTATCTCATGCTCTCATGGACCAAATATATTTGATTAGATCTGGGGTGAATAGGCTTCAACTTCAGTGTCAGTTCCATTCAATTGGCTGTGGCAGACGTGAGTACAGATTTGGGAAGAAATCCAAGACTCGATGGAAAAGACTAGAAATGTCTTGCAATTGTTTGAGACCCAGACTGTCATAGTGCATCAGCTAAGTATTTTTCTCTTTGAGTAAGGCACTTAAATTCTCTACAGATAAATGAGAATAAAAGCTTATATACCTGTGGCATACTAAAACTTCATTTTAAAAGTATATTTACAGTAGAAATCATATAACTAGAACAAGCAGAACATCCTTTAAAGGACGGTTATCTCACAAGCTTTAGTATTTGTATTTTCTCCAGTATTTTTTTCTCTAACAAATATGTAGATGAGTAATTGACAGTATCTATTTGAAATAAGGCATTTTTAGCATTATCCACAGTTTAGAAAGTGTTGGGCATCAGTCCATCCAATTTGGAACTTGTATATGTTTTCCCAAAGAAACCTAAACAGAGTCAAGAAGGACTCTGATGTCATAAAACTGAGCTAATTATGATACCTTATTTTATAGAGTATAGAACTCTGGGATTAATACATATGTCTTTCTGGAAGTATTAAAATGATTGCGCTTTAGGAAAATCTGGAAGCTTTACCTAAGAGTGCACATTTGCATTATAGGATACTCAGGGTTTTTCAACTATGTAGGTGGGGAGGAGGAAAGGTGCCAGCTGTTTGTTGTCATTATTCTATTTTGCTTTTGTCTTCTCCCCACTTAGGGGCATCCAGATGGTTATAAATATTTAGGAATCTGTAGGCATTTCAAAAATATCAAATCTGTTACATTCTAAATACAAAATTAGCAAGTCACTAATTCTCAACTCACTTATCCCTTACTTGAACATCTAGAGAAATAGAAGCCAAAATGATAAGTACTGTATCTGAAAAGATTCTTCCTTATTTTTCTATATAATTATCCTAATTATACTTTTCCAATTTATTTTATTTATTTATTTATTTTTAAGACAGAGTCTCACTCTGTCACCCAGGCTGGAGTGCAGTGGTGCCATTTCAGCTAACTGCAACCTCCTCCTCCAAGGTTCAAGCGATTCTCTTGCCTCAACCTCCCAAGTAGCTGGGACTACAGGCACCCGCCACCACACCCAGCTAATTTTTTGTGTTTTTAGTAGAGATGGGGTTTCACCGTGTTAGCCAGGATGGTCTCAATCTCCTGACCTTGTGATCCGCCAGCTTCGGCCTCCCAAAGTGCTGGGATCACGGGCATGAACCACTGCACCCGGCCTATACTTTTCCAATTTCAAATTGCAACAGAGGCAGAACCCTAACCTAATAACTCTACTTCCTAGGTTAGTGCGTGTTCCAAGAGTCTGGTTAACTAATCCTTTTATGTCTCTGTTGCTCCGCTGTCAATCCAAAGCCAAATATATATAAGATACACAAACACACATCAGTCCAGTACATTATGTGTCTTTTTCCTAATACTCTTCATTCATTATTAGCACATAAAATCTCTTTGGTTTATTTCACAGAATAAATAAACATATTAATATCCTTACAAGTAAAACTATTTTGCTGAAGTAACTTGTGAAATTATATTTCATTGCACTTTAAGCTGTCAGCATTTTTACAACACATAGAACTGGCCACTATATAACACAGATAGTAAATCTATAGTTCAAAACATATATATTTTGATATATATTCAAAATATATATATTTCAATATATATTCAAAATATATATATTTCAATATATATTCAAACCTCATATAACATATTCATTGATATGGGAGGCATTTAGGGGAAAAATTTGGAGAAATGAGGATTTGTCACAATAGTAAAATGTAATTATACAGTTGTTCAATTGCTTGAAACTAGAGCCTCTAAAACAGAAAATAAATTTATAGAAACTTTACCATCTGAATTCAGTCTCAATTATCTATTTTGTTCATTTCACTTATCTGACAAGGAAATTAGACTAGCAAACACATATTTACCTACACAATTATGGAAAGCAATTACTTGGGTGATATTTTAAGACTCACCTTCTAAGAAAACATTTGACATGAGCTGCTGTGCTTAAAGTATCTATTTTGGGGTTCACAGGAGGAAAGACATGAACAGTACTCATAGAGCACATTGAAACAACATACAGTCTCAACTAGATCCTAAAGTTTAGAATACCTATGGTGAAAAACATATACACAAATATTTATAATTATTTAAAATGAGGATGTTGTTAAATACAACAAAAATACAGGAAGTCTGTGTACAGAATCAATATTGAATATGTTAAGACCAAATAATAAATGAGTTTAGTACTTACATAGAGGAAGATTTATTAATCAGTTAAAGAACTAGAGTACTGTTTATAGTCTCTCTTTTGGTTTCTGTTCTGTTGACTGATGCAGTATAGGGTAACAATGAGCAATCCTTAGAATTTCTGTTTGTTTATTATACTGGTATATTTTTATTATTATATTTTATTCATAGGCATTATTGGTAGGCAGGAAAGTTCCAATTAAATAAAGTAAAAAATAAAATGATTAGAGTTTAAAAATAATTACAGACAAGACTTAAAAACTAATGAATATCAAATACATGTTTATCTGCCAGAAAAATAAATACATTTTGTGGTTTATCTTTAGTGTTGACATAATGATATATAGTTTGTTTCCTGAAGTAGATTTAATGGTGTTGATTATTTTGTGGACTAGAAAGCAGCAGAGGAAATCAGTATATTGCTTTATGTAATTCTTCCATAGCCTTTTGCCTTGAATTGGAACACTAAATAATAGTCAAACTATGAGGTTGTTTTACTGCTTTAATTTTTTCTGTGTGTTATCTGTATGGGGAGGGGAGTTAAATGGAAGAAGAAAAAAGACTTAATTAAGCTAGTTACTAGTGTTATAATTTTTCCTTGAAAAAGGAATATATTTTCACAAAAAAAGTTGAAGAGACTTTCAAAATGAAAAACTATTAAAATTATAGCCATACAATTTAGATTATTTTTAGGAGACTGTAATTGGTTGTTTTACAGAAGTTGATTCTACCACATCCTTGCATTCATTTCAGGACCTATTATATTTTCTGTACTTAGTAAATATCCTAAAAATACCACTCAAATCTAGCACTGGGATCATCTGTGATTACGAACTGATATTATGAACAATGTGTGCTGCTTTTCAAAAAGCAATTTCTAATCACTTTTATCTTTCATGCTGATTTTTGTTAATATAATTGATCCAATTTTAGGAAAAGAACAGGTAAAAAGGCTAAAAACAGTATCAAACTGTTTTTCTTTGGTTTAATTTTGTATATGTATGCATTAATACTGTGAATAAAAGAGAAGCAACAGTTAAAATTTAAGTGGTAAAAAAAGTATATTCAGGATGAAAATTGAGAGAAAACTACACATATCAATTTGTATTTGAAATATGAGAAATTCCTATTGAGTGCTACAAAATATCCCAAATTAGACTGATGTATTTGGAAAATACCCCAATAAAATTACAGATAAAACCTTACAGAGATTTATATTAAACATGTCGTTAGTCATAAACATGTTGGGACATCAAAAATTACAAGGTGTGTTTATTTAAAGAAAACACGCAGAAGAAAGAAGAGACCAAGATAACCAATCTGAATAGGTGTCAAAAAGTAAATAGGAAAAAAAATATACATATTTTTCAGTATATATTCATGTGTATATTTTCAAATATTTGTCTTCAAATACAAACACACATACACTCACTCACACACACAATGCACTCACACACAAACATACATTTCAAAATTATGTCAACCCAAACAAGAAGCACCTGTTGTGAAAAATAACAATCTCGGGGGGAAAAAAGAGTTATTGGGACTGAAGATATGACTGCACAAGTGGAGTGAAGTTTAGGAGACAGTGAGTGATATCATTTGTCTGTGCCTTCACCCAAATCTCACCATGAATTGTAATAATCCCCATGTGTCAAGGGCAGGACCACATGGAGATAATTGAAACATGGGGATGGTTTCTCCCATGCTGCTCTCATGATAGTGAGTGTGTTCTCAGGAGAGCTGATGGTTTCATAAAGGGCATTTCCTCCTTAGCTTGGCACTTCTCCTTCCTGCTGCCATATAAAAAAGGACATGTTTGCTTCCCCTTCCACCATGATTGTAAGTTTCCTGAGGCCTCCCCAGCTATGCTGAAGTGTGAGTTAATTAAATCTTTTTCCATCATAAATTACCCAGTCTCATGCACGTCTTTATTAGCAGCGTGAGAAAGACTAATACAGTGAGCTAATGTGCTCATCATTTCACAATAGCATCAAAAATGATAGTAAAGATAAAAGGAATGAGAATCAATTGCAGCAGTACAACAATAAAAGCAAAAAAAGAACTAAATGCAAAAACACTGGGTATTTTAACAATGGAATTCTGATAAAGTTGTGCGATGATGAATTTTAATTTTATTCCCTTCCCTGTATGAATTTATTGTAGCGTGTACTTGTATAGATTTTATATCACTTAAAGAATACACATTAAGAGGACGGTTGAAAGATAAGTGCTGCTCCTAATTTTAACTATAATAGAGTGCCCAGGCAAACTTAAAAACAAAGGAAGAAGTAACACTTAAAATTTATAGCACATATTGGACATGCCTAGTTGCTAAAGAACTTAATGGAATATGCAGATAGATAGCAAAGTTAAAAAAAATTAGAATGAACAGAAATAATAATAAGCTACAAATAAGTACACATTCCCAAAGAATAACTGCCAGGCATAACAGGTGTGCAAACAGATTTGTGGATCCCATTATCCAGTAAATTAACTTGCTGACAAGGATGTTACTCTCACCAAGACAATATACCACTTGAAAATACATACATTACAAGGTATTTTATCACAAGGAACTAAATTTACATGTAAAGTTTCAGATATCCAAGTATAAATACACAGTTTAGTTTCCTCTAAAGTATCAAATTATGAACATATGGAATAAGGGGCCACCTCAGAACAACATGATATTTTCAAAGTAATTAGTGAAAACTGATTTCGTAGTATCTTTATTTACATTACTCTGGCATAATTGTAAGAAACATGTACTTTAAATAAGCTAAGTTTTATTTAAATCAAGGAAACAAATAAAAAGGTATCACTGCAAACGGAGAATGTTTCTGCAGTTGAAAGCCAATTCTATGTCTAATTTAGATACCAAATTGAAATTAACCTTGGTTTACTCCTTCCATACTTTCTTACTAAGTAATTTCATTTATGCAGTGAAAAGTATTTATGTTCAATTTTAATCTTTTTGATCTGTCCACTCTCTAAATAATTTATTTGTGGGAGGAAAATCAAAAGATAACACTTTGATTACCTTTCTTAGGCTAAAAGAGCAGGTCGACATAATTCCTAATCATCAGCAGTTAGTGTTAAATATATAGATTACTGGTAAATTCTTTCATTACAGAGTGATGCTCCTTATAATTTTCTGTACAGGATTGCCAACTAGAAAGGTCCTAAAATATTTAGTGATAATTTACATTCAATACTGATTGTTTCAGTTATGAATACTAAGAAACCATTTCTTACCAAATTATCCTGGCTTTAAATTCTTTATCAAATAGTTAACAATATATTTATCAAGTCTCTTGTAATATAAAAAGTTATTGCCTTCCAATTATTATTGATAATATAGTATATATTTTACTTCTTAAAGTATTATAGAATATTTGTGATGGTAAGTAAAATATATATGTTTTTAATTTAATTTATCTTTTTCTCCTGCATGATCACTGTATTAGAAAAGTGTTACCATTGGTTAACATTTTCAGTTGTCACGCATAATTCATGTAAGAATCTCAAGAGCAGAAAACTGTGAACTAAGAGTACCTTAGTAAATCCCCAAGTAGTAAAGGTGGATGTAACTCTATGTGACTTATTTATAAACTTTATGTCTCCATATAGCTATCTATAATTAGTTTTAATACCACTTACTTACATTCTAACAATTTCTGCCCTGGTAGGTGTTTGGAATATTCTGGGAAAAATTAAAATCTGTTTCTCAGTTTAGTAAAGTGCTGCAAAGTCCTTTTTGTATGTTTCATGTCCCATAGGATTGAGCATCTCTAATCTCTTTTTCTGGCTATTTTAAGGAGAAATCAGCCCTGGGGCATCTGGAGAATCTGTTTTATTTCACCAAGCATGGATAAGAGAATCACTGATAATCATTTTGTACTTTCACAGTGAATTCAAACATGTGCAAACACACACACACAAACATGCATATATGTATGTGTATATATATGTTTTATATATGTAATTATAATTTATATTTATATGTCATATACATCAATAATAATATATCATATATGTAGAAGGAATAATATATCAGCTATATGTGTTATGTATATCTGTGTGTGTATATGTGTTAGGTACATATAAGGGTATATTTAAAAATATCTACATAGCCTTTGAATAATCTTTTCTAAGTTTTCAATTAAGATGTACATTGCAGTCAGTATGACCAAAATGTTTCTATTTAGAAACATGGAGTTATTTTAGTTATTGCTTATCACTTGGATATAAAATGTTGGTTACACTTAGAAATAAATTATCATCAAAACTCCAATAATCTAGTATTTGGTTTTGAGCTAAAAATATGTTCACAATTTATTTAAGAGTAGACATTGGCCTTAGTCTTTGTCCAATTGAGAAGAATTGTATACATTTTTTTCTTTGCTTCCATCATCTGTTGTAATTTATGAGCTGATGTACAATAGAAGATAACTTATTTTCAGAGTTGAAGGATTCTGCTGAGAAAATAACATATATGTTTTTACTAAAGAGCTATTTTCTACAAAAATGTAATCTGTAGATAACTGAAAAAGATAAAATCTATGTTGATAATTTTCATGCCAAAACATCACATTGATGAGTGCCTTTTATGACCAAGTATAACAGATACAGCTGACCCTTTCTGAAATAAGTCTTTTTCTCTTCTTTCTTAGCTCACAAGTAGACTACCATTTTCACCTTCTTTGTGTTTGGGCATGAACTTATGATGGCTGGCCCAGCCATTACATTTTCCAAAGAATCTCTCTCATTGTTTTTCCACTTCAGCAGACTAGATAGTGATATCCAGTGTGAACGAAGCCTTATGTTGATAATGGTAGAGCTTTGAGCACCCTGGATCCCTAAATGCCTGAAGTAGAATAAACACTCTCCACCATTGACCTAAGCCATGTTGGGATGCCCAACAAGTAAACAAACAAACATATAAACTTGTATTATATCCAGCTTAGAATGTTGGAGCTTATTTCTTATACTAGATGAAGAAACTCAACAGGATGATCTTTCCCTCACAAAAAAAAAAAAAAAGGAGAAGCTAAAAGATTCTAGTTAATGTACTTAGGACTTATGAACTGCCATCAATATCATTATGAACTGCCATCAAGGTTACTGTATGAACTGTAAATGACCTGTGGCCAGGGGCCAGGTGTTTATACCCTCAGTACCTAGCACATGCCAGGAACTTGATAGGCACTATGCAATATTGGCTGAATGAATAAATATAAAAGAAAACATGTAAAAGAGGAGAAGGCAGGTAAAGTAGTCTGTATACCATACCAAGAGCCTGTTAGTGTCAGCCTGGGAAGCCCCAGGTAACTGATAATCATCCTTTCATCTCTATATCCTGGAATATGCTTGAACCAGTTTGTGCAAGTTTGGAAAGTCTGGGAGTAACAAACGAGACATGAAACATGTGAGATGTTCTGTGTTGCATTACATTCCATGGTTCTATCTTATGGAGAATGTTTGGACTTCCAGAACAGTGCGAAGTGGCATCACTTCATCAGGTCATTGGTGACAGTGGCCTTGAAGAAATGTGCTGACCATTCTGCTATGTATCCTCATTGCCATACCTTCTTATGCACCATTAAATAATTTAATCTTGTTTGATTAACTCAACAATGTCTGTATCTGGTCTTTCTGTTATTATGAACCAATGGTAAACATTTTTTAAAATACAGCAGTCATGAAGGAGAAACAAAGAAAGATATTTATAAAATGGAAAAAGACAAGGCAAAGAAGCATGAAGGAAGGGAAGAGTGAATGAAAAAGAAAAGTAGAAAAAGATTGAAGATGAGAAGGGAGACAGAGAGTCCTGAAAGCAGTAAATATTTTTCCTGTGCTTAATATTCACACATCTTTGTTAGCTTGTGTGTGTATAACTGTAGGTGAGTGTGTGTAAAACTATTAAATATCTTTATTTATTTAAAAATATTACTTAAGATGCCATTAAATATAAACTCAGAATTTATATTAATATATATTTAGTTATGGGAATTTTAAAAAATGCAAATAAGGGGTACCAATATTAAAATAGTTTTTAAATACATGTTATAAACATAATTGTAATTATACTGTATTTAACATTTGTATTTATTTTCCCACTTGTTCAGTCTTTTCCATGTTTAGTTCTAAGAAAACTCACTTTGTGACTTCTGCTTATAACATTCTACCTACCATTTATTTAATAATGTTAAATTGTTTAATAATTTAGATTATCTCTAATGTTCTGTTACTATAAATACAGGTGATTTAAACATATATTTTCCATATTGAGGGCTATGTCTTGGAGATCGATTTCCAGAAGTAGAAGGGGCAAGAAAAATGATTTTCAGTCATGCATCCTTTAATGACAGGAATGTGTTCTGAGAAATACACCCTTCAATGATTTCATTCTTGTATGAGCATCACAGATTGTTCTAACACGAACCTAGAAAGGATAGCTTACTACACACCTAGGCTGTGTGATATAGCCTATTGCTTCTAGGCTACAAACCTGCACAGCATGTACAAGTGGACAACTGTAACACAATGGTAAATATTTATGTATCTGAACATTTAAAAATGTACAGTAAAAATACAGTATAAAAGATAAGAAGTGATGCACCTGTATAGGATGCCATAAAGGAAGCTTGTGGGACTGAAAGTTGCTCTGAGTGAGTCAATGAGTGAGTGATGAGTAAATGTGAAGACCTATGACATTACTCTACACTACTGTAGTCTTGATAAACACTGTATACTTAGGCTACACTAAATTTAAATATTTTCTTTCCTTAACAATAAATTAATTTTGGCTTAGTATAAGTTTTTGCATTATCAGCTGTTTAATTCTTTTAAAACGTTTGAGTGTTTTAAATAACAATTAGCTTAAAACACAATCACATTTTGTAGCTGTATAAAATATTTTCTTTATCTCTTTATTCTACAAGCTGTTTTCTATTTTTCATTTGTTTTTACTTTTTAAACACTTTTGTTAAGAACTAAGACACTAACATGCACATCAGGCCTATGCTAGGTCATGATCATCAAAATCACTGTTTTCCACCTGCATATCTTGTCCCATTAAAAGGTCTTCAGGGGCAATAACACACATAGAACTGTCATCTGCTATGATAACAACACTTTCTCCTGGAATATCTCCTGAAGGACCTGTCTGAGGATGTTTTACTCATATATATATATATATATATATACACACACACACATATATATACATATATACATATATATACACATATACATATATACACATATATACATATATATACATATATACATATATACACATATATACATACATACACATACATACACACACACACACAAATATACATACATATATGTAAACACTGTATGTAAAATAACAATAAAAACTATACTGCAGTAAATACATAACCCAATAACATAGTCATTTATTATCATTATCAAGCATTATGTATTGTACATAATTGTATGTGCTATGTGCTAGGCTTTTATAAGACTGGGAGTGCAGGAGGTTTGTTTATACCAGCATCACCACAAACGTGAGTAATGCATTGTGCTATGATGTTACAATGGCTATGATGTTACTAGGTGACAGGTATTTTTCAACTACATTATAATTTTTTTTTTTTTTTTTTTTTGGAGATGGAGTCTCATTCTGTCGCCCAGGCTGGAGTGCAGTGGCGCGATCTAGGCTCACTGCAACCTCTGCCTCCTGGGTTCATGCGATTCTCCTGCCTCAGCCTCCCGAGTAGCTGGGATTACAGGCGCACACCACAACACCACCAGGCTAATTTATTTTGTATTTTTAGTAGAGACAGGGTTTCACTATGTTGGCCAGACTGGTCTTGAACTCCTGACCTTGTGATCCACCCGCCTCGGCCTCCCAAACTGCAGGGATTACAGGCATGAGCCACTGCGCCCAGCCAACTACGTTATAATTTTATGAGACCACCATAATATGTAAGGTTTGTTATTGCCCTAAACTTCATTATCTGGCACATAACTGTATATATGTTATTGGTCAATATCAGTTGTGAAATTGTCATGCCACTGGCAATGATGGAGTGTGCCCACTTCAGTACAATGTCACTAGCACTGGATTTTGTTTCACATGTAAATTTAGAAAGATAATATCTTCATTATGAGTATAATTATTGTAATTTCATATAAGCCTGGAATTTGTAGTGATTACATTACTCATGATTACATTATTTTGTCTGTTGCCTGTTGTCTTTCATGATTCTTTTAATTTTAATGTTTTGATATATACCATATACAATAATATCATTTTGTTGTTCTGATTGCAGCTCAAAAGGCTTTTCAAGTTTTTATTATGGTCACGTAATAAAATAATTGGTCCTTAATCTAGATTGCAGTAATTATTGCATTAGCCTTCTTTAGCTTTTATTTTTTTTTACTTCTAAGTTTGTATTTTTTTAAACCAAACAATTTTTTCTCTGAAAGGTTTTTAAATAAAATTTGGAAGCTTTTGTTAACCTTCTCTCCTGTAGATATTATAAATATTCTGTTATCTTTCCTTTTGATATGTTATATGATCTTTTTATAATTGATTCTCAGTACATTATTTTGTTTGAAGAAATACAGTTTTAATTGATTTCCCCAATATTGTCATAATTTAGTATAATGTCTCTTCTTTAACCTTGAGTGGGAAGTCTTCTCCACTGTTTGATAAATGCTTTTATGTAAATTATTTATGGAATATCCTTTTATCTCTATTTCTCTCTCATATTTTATATGAGTATCAAGTTTTGGGTTTTAAAGATGGAAAAATATATTTGCTAATCAGATTTACTATTTACAAACATTTAATAAATTAAATTGAAGAGATAATATGAACCATTGATTACTTCATAATTTAGAGAATAAACATCAAAAAGCAAAAAAAAATAGAAAATTCAATTCCTTTAAGAATATTTGACATATGTAGACTCAGTATAAAATTTTACCTTACATAGCATTGTATTTTATTTTTTAAAAATAAGGAGGCTGAGCGTGGTGGCTCATGCCTGTAATCCCAGCACTTTGGTAGGCTGAGGTAAGCAGATCACTCGAGATCAGGAGTATGAAACCAGCCTGGCCAACATGGTGAAACCCTGTCTCTACTAAAAATACAAAAAAGTTGGCTGGACATGGTGGCGGGCGCTTGTAAACCTAGCTACTCAGGAGGCCGAGGCAAGAGAATCTATTGAACCTGGGAGGCGGAGGTTGCAGTGAGCCGAGATTGCACCACCGCACTGCAGCCTGGGCAAGACTTGGTCTCAAAAAATAAAAAAATAAAAAATAAAATCTTAAGGAGATTCTGTGGAATACTTAAGTCTCAGAGAATATTATTTAAAGTATTCATAATGCATAATTCATTTAAGATGATACAATGTCCCATATAATTCACCAAGGCAGGAAAGACATTATTGAGCTTGCTATCCTTTCTCTTGAGACTCATTGACACTATAGCCTGACAAAACAACTCAGTGTATTTTCTTTGTATTTGATTTTTTAAATGTATTCTCTTATTTCTAGTTTAAAATTGATCCATAATCATTGCTAACAAGAGATCTGACAAGAAAAACAAAAACTGAAATATGAACATCAAGCCTCAATAAGCATAGCCCACAAATACAAGCTAATGTCTATGCACCCATTCATTCACTGAAATCA
Source organism: Symphalangus syndactylus (assembly GCF_028878055.3). Lineage (NCBI taxonomy): Eukaryota > Metazoa > Chordata > Mammalia > Primates > Hylobatidae > Symphalangus > Symphalangus syndactylus. The sequence continues at coordinate 83,159,668 of NC_072438.2, read as the reverse complement.
CACAGTTCCTTACATACAATCATAATTTTATAGTATTTCCATTTATGAAGGTTTAAAACAATTCTTAAGCAGTTTTCTTTCCTATCCAACTTTTCACTTCAAGGTATTAAAACTACAATGGTGTTGGAAGGTGATAATAGTGATATGAAATATGTATTATTCTGTTCTCACACTGCTATAAAGAACTGTCCGAGGCTGGATAATCAATATGGTTTGGCTGTGTAACCACCCAAATCTCATCTTGAATTGCAGTAATTGAATTCCCATAATCCCCACTTGTCATGGGAGGGATCTGGTGGGAGGTAATTGAATCATGGGGATGGTTACACTTACAATGCTCTTCTAGTGATAGTGAGTGAGTTCTCATGAGATCTGATGGTTGTATAAAGGGCTTTTTCCCCTTTTGCTCAGCTCTCATTCTGCTCTCTCCTGCTGTCATGTGAAGAAGGACATGTTTGCTTCCCCTTCAGCCATGATTATAAGTTTCCTGAGGCCTCCCCAGCCATGCTGAACTGTGAGTCAATTAAACTTCTTTCCTTTATAAACTACCCAGTCTTGGGTATGTCTTTATTAGCAGCATGAGAATGGACAAATAAAGTAATTTACAAAGAAATGAAGTTTAATCAACTCACAGTTCTGCATGGCTGGGGATGCTTCAAGAAACTTAACCATCATGATGGAGGGAGAAACAAGCATCTTCTTCACAAGGTGGCCAGATCAAAAGAGAGAAAAGAGCAAAGGCGGAAGAGCCCCTTTTAAAACCTTCAGCTCTCCTGGGAACTAACTCAATATCAAGACACTAGCATAGGGGAAAGTGCCCCCAAGATCCAATCACCTCCTACCAGGTCCTTCCCTCAACATGTGGGGATTACATGGGAATTACAATTTGAGATGGGATTTGAGTGAGGACACAGCCAAACCATACCAAAAGACAAAGGCAAAAGCTAAAACACAGATTTTTTAAAATGTTTATGAAGTCTCTAATTTGATTTAAAAATTTGAAAACTAGAACATGATACAAAAAAGAGGACATATCAGATATATGTTGTTTCATAATATAATAGATTCAGCTACATGAGTTGTTAATGACTGCACAAATTTGGTTTGTCATGCAGACAAGTTGAAAAGAACCTAAAGGTTGGGTGCAATGGCTCATTCCTTTAATCCCAGCATTTTGGGAGGCCAAGGTGGAAGGAAAACTTGAGCCCAGGATTTCAAGACAAGCCTGGGCAATATAGTGAGACCCTGTCTCTACAGAAAAAAAAAAAGAAAAAGAAATTATATGGGTGTGGTGGCATGTGCCTATAGTCCCAGCTACTTGAGGGGCTGAGGTGGGAGGACTGCTTGAGCCTGGGATAGTCTCAGCTTCTGAAGAGGCTGAAGTGGGAGGATTTCTTGAGCCTGGGAGGTTGAGGCAGCAGTGAGTGGGATTGTGCCACTGCACTCTAGCCTGGATGGCAGGGCAAGGCCCTGTCTCAAAAAAAAAGAAAGAAGAAAGAAAGAAAGAAAGAAAGAAAAAGAAAGAAAGAAAGAAAGAAAGAAAGAAAGAAAGAAAGAAAGAGAGAAAAGAAAGAAAGAAAGAAAGAAAGAAAGAAAGAAAGAAAAGAAAGAAAGAAAGAAAGAAAGAAAGAAAGAAAGAAAGAAAGAAAAGACTTTGAATGTAAATTCTGAGGTATAATATGGAACTGTGTATTTAGAACCTGAAAAAAATTTACATATTTTGGCTAACTCTGTTATAGAAATTAAACTAAGAAAAAATCAGAAATACAAAACAATTTGAACAAAATGACCATAGCAATGTTGGTAGTAGCAATAGACATAAAAGAGCCAAACATAATAATTTAGATGAATAAATTTTGATATGACCATTAAAGATATAAGGGCTTTAAATAGCATGATATTGAAATACTTAAGTTTATTAAAAACATTCAATGATGTATTATTAGGTGCAAAATTTGTTCAAAATCCACATATATGCAATATATACCATAAAATGATTGTACTTCTACAGTACATTTGCTTAAAGGAATATTTATCAAAGTTTTTGTGGAGATTGTCTATGAGTGGGGGGATTGTAGGATATCTTTATTTTATAGTTTATATGTTTTCTATACCTGCATTTTAAACAATAGATCTACCTCACTCTATGAAGAATAAAATAAAAATGAACAATGCAAGCATAACAATGCTATAAGCTATTTTATAAAAACACAAGTCTCAATCCTCTGGAAATTTATAATAAACTGTAAGTCTTATGTGTATGTAAGTGAATAAATGTAGCCACATATGTGGGAATATAACGGGATCTACATAGAGTGGATTTTCTCCACAATTCTGATAAACAAGAAAAACTCTAAATCTGAACTTTGCTGTATTCAATGTTTTAAATGGCTTGATGACTTTATATAAACTATATCTGACTTTACTATACGTTTAAAATATGGAAGCACACTCTCTTGATACAGAAAATGACAAGCAGATAATTATAATTTGTAGATTTAATAAATGGCATCATATGTTAGCAAAATATCTATTAAAGTTGAATCAGTGTGCTAGAATTACAGGGGTGATTTCTTAGATTTTTTTTATTCTGATAATTAGTGGGGAAAAGTACAAAAACTGTACAGTATGTCAACAGTTTCACTGTCCTGAAGGCTACATTTCTCCATTAGGTTACATTTAAGGAGGAAGGAGGAAGAGAGAGGCAGGTAAAAAGAGAGAGGCAGGTAGAAAGAGAAGGCAGAGGCAGGTAGAAAGAGAGAGGCGGGTAGAAAGAGAGAGGCAGGTAGAAAGAGACAGGTGCGAGGTTCTTGTGGGGACAAAAGTGCAACTGGACAGAAGACAGGATTTCCTGGTGTATTGTCCCGCCATGTCAATAAACAGCTACCTCTCTCCCAGCGACACTTACGTGACAGAGAAGGTGTGCATGCAGTACAACAGAACACACACAATTTGCTTTTCTTTTTCTACAATGACAACAACCTGTAGTAAATATGAACAGATGGCATGTGGCTTTCATAAAAAATGAAAAAAGCTTTCAGGAGAGAAAACGAATTAATTTTGTTGTGTGAGTTTGAACTTCATACTACACATACTAATTTGATTTTTATATAAAAAGATAATTTGTTTAAAAGAATGAAAGAAAGGCAACAGAAAGATCATTTGTAAAACCTGGTATATCAGTGGAGGTTATTCGTCATTAAAACATACTATATGCTTATTTCTGGACAGCTGTTGTGTTCAGATTATTTAATTCAATTATGATGAGATTAAAAATAATATATCCAATAATGCTCTTGCTCAGAGAGAAAAACATGTCACAATTTCATGGATATTAGTTAGGCTTCTAATCTTTAATCACTAAAAGTATGAAGGCCTGAGGGAAGATTAAGAGCTCATAAATCTGGATAAGAAAGAGAAAGGTTTATCACACTTTAATGTTACATCAGCTATCCACATAATTGTATATTCCAATTGGATGTTATAGATTGGTTATTTTCTTCTATATACAATACCTGAAGCATGGAGATGATATATTTAGCAAATCACCATATCAATCACATGGTATAAAGAAAGTAGCAAAATTGCTAAATCATTAAAAGAAAAAACAATTCTTTTTCTTAATAAAGGGATTCTAGATGTAGAAAATTTTACTGATGGAAATCAGCTCTAAGCCTGTTTTTTTTCTGGAGCAGATTTTCTTTCCAATAGTAAACTACTAGTTGTTATTTTCAAGAGTTATATATGCATGCTTATGCACCTATAATAAATAATGAAGAAACAGATAAAGTATTTCACTTAATTAACATACTGATGAGCTATTTTAAAGTCATTTAAGAGTATTCCCATATTTTGAGAGTTTATTTTAAAATAAAACATAAAAGATGGCTACATAACAAAAATTACAGTTATATTGAATATACATTATTGTTAATGTCAAATATTAGTGAAAAAATGTACTAATACCAAATCAATTAATTAAAATTTATCACACATCCATATAGTAAATTTGCAACAAGACTGGGTCTAGGTGACATAAAAAAGAAAATAATAATGTCATATTTATTCTGAAGCAGTATGCACTGCACTTAGGTTTAAAAGAAAAAAAGGTAAAAAAAAAAAACTATAATAAAGGAAAGTGAGAATGAATGCTATAAAAGCTATTGTAAACTAAATAGGAGAGATTAACAATATTGATGTGATAGTTACTTGATACAGAAATTTGCATCTAAAGGATACATTAATTACAAAAATGAAAAAAATAGAAACAGATTAGAGAAGAAATATTCAATATTATTTTAGACTTTTGACTTAAAGAAATCATGGTGATGCCAATGTTATAATTAGAAAAATATAGAAGATTAATTCAACTGTTAACAGAAATGGTGATGAAACCTGTTTTATTGAGTGCCTTCTGTGTGCTTGACACTGTGTTCTGTTCTAGAATGATAAAATTTTCATTCTTTTGGTTTGTGTTGTACATATTGTACAGATAGAAAATTACATAACTTGCCTTTGGTGATATAAACTTTAATGTTACTAAGCTTCAAAACAATTTGTGACTGATTCTCACATTCATACTTATATAAAATCATGTTGGTCTCAGAAAAATAGAAGACGGCATAGCACATATTTTCATTTACATCATAAGGAACGTTGATACTCTGATCACAAAAGAAGGTGTCCTAAGGAGTTTATAAATTAACACCTTATTAGAGTAATATAAACATTTAAAAATCCAAGAATGTTTTACATCCAATAAGTTTGAGGAATAGAACAGTGTAAGACAGTGGAAAAGATCTGCTCATTGGTGGAAATAAAAGACCAGATTAGGGGTTAAAGGACAAAGCTAGATACATGGGGTAATAAAATTACATGAGTGATAACCATGAAAGTTGATGAGCTGAACAGGGGAGTGAGAAACAAATGGTCAGTAAAGAACGATTGAGAAACCCCTACAGCTCCAGGGCAGCAAGAATAAAAAAGGCTCAGAATGAAATAGACAGAAAGAAGCAAATTCATCAATGAATAAATTATAATAATCATAGTATTTATATATTATAAATAAATATCACAAGAATATAAACATAAATAATAAGTATTTTTCCTAAAAATTAGTGCTACTGCCATGGTACAGTCATCTTTATATTTAAAATTTGTTAATAATAAATGTTATGCATTTCCATATTTAAAATTAAATTTAGCAATAAGAGAGGATATCCTTCTATTCAATATATATTTAAGCATTTTACCCTTTTGCAGAAATATTTTTCGTTTAATACCACAAGTGAAAAATCAAAATTTTAAAATGTAGTTAGGTAAATTGGTATATTATATAGGAAACTCCCTAAATCGTTATCTTAAGGTTTTGAAACTATTACTGTATTACATTTTCTTTTAAAAGGCTATGTAGTGTTGTGGGTAAACTGAAGACAACTATAAAAAACCTAAATGAATAAATATTTAAATGCTAAGCTCACGAGACTCATGGGAATACAGTTCATAAGATGTTTTGAAAATCCTTATCAGGAAAATAATTATTAATACATTTATTTATACTGTAAAATAATATTTAATCTTTGAGATTGAATATTATTCTAAATATATTAAATATATATAAATATATGTGTTGAAAATAATAAAGAAAATAGAAAAAATAGAATTTTAGTGAAAACTAACTTGATGACATATATAGGTAATACAGAAAACTTTTTAAAAACAGATAGTGAAGAATATCTCCATTGGAGACGGAGTGATGCTATTTTACAAGGAAACAAAATACATTATTAAAGTTTGTGCAGCAATCCCATATTTCTTCTCTAACCACTGGAGCATAAGTCTTTCTTATTTTTAGATTTTATTCTAAAAGAAATATATTTTTAACATGATGTCTTAAAAATTTGCCCATTTTACGCGGTGGCTCAAGCCTGTAATCCCAGCACTTTGGGAGGCCAAGGCGGGCGGATCACAAGGTCAGGAGATCGAGACCATCCTGGCTAACACGGTGAAACCCCGTCTCTACTAAAAATACAAAAAAATTAGCCGGGTGTGTTGGCGGGCACCTGTAGTCCCAGCTACTTGGGAGGCTGAGGCAGGAGAATGGCATGAACCCGGGAGGCGGAGCTTACAGTGAGCCGAGATCGCGCCACTGCACTCCAGCCCGGGCAACAGAGCGAGACTCTGTCTCAAAAAAAAAAAAAAAAAAAATTTGCCCATTTTAAAGCAAATTAACCCATTTTGACCCTAATTAAAGCAAAGCATGCTTATTGATGAAATGCTAGTCTACCAGACAAAAATAAAGTAAAATTCTGAATATGCAGAATATATAATAGAACTGGTATCCAGTTTGCTTATTCTCAAGTAAATATCATAAAAATAACATTTTCCAGTATAAAATAACCATTAAAATAGAATTACTCAAAAGTGACTTGCAACTTCATTTGTTCAAGAGCTAGTGTATAGGGATGAATTCACATACATCACTTATAAACCTAATCAGCAAAAAAAGTTCAATGTCCCCAGAAAAGTTTTGTTAGAAGCAAAGTTTAAAATATATTACTAGAGCTTCACATATTAATTTAATTTATATATAAAAAGATACTCTGTTTAAAAGAATGAAAGAAAGGCAACAGAAAGATCATTTGTGAAACTTGGTACATCAGTGGAGGTTATTGGTCTTTAAAACATACTATGAAACATACTATAAAACATACCATGAAACCTACTATATGGAAGCCAAATACTGCATGTTCTCACTTATAATGGGAACTACATGATGAGAACATATGGACACATAGAAGAGAACAACACACACTGGGACCTTTCTGAAGGTGGAGGGTGGGAGGAGGAAGACAGGATCAAGAAAAACAATTAATGAGAACTATGCTTAATGCCTGGGTGATGAACCGCATGTTCTCACTCATAGGTGGGAATTGAACAATGAGAACACATGGACACAGGAAGGGGAACATCACACACCGGACTGTTGTGGGGTGGGGGGAGCAGGGAGGGATAGCATAAGGAGATATACCTAATGCTAAATGACGAGTTAATGGGTGCAGCACATCAACATGGCACATGTATACACATGTAACAAACCTGCACGTTGTGCACATGTACCCTAAAACTTAAAGTATAATAATAATAAAATAAAATAAATACCTGGGTGATGAAATAATTAGTACAACAAACCTCCATGACACAAGTTTACCTATGTAACAAACCTGAACTTGTGCCTCTAAACTTAAACGTTAAAAAAAAGAGAGAGAGAGAGAGAGAAATGTGAATCAAGGTGATCTGCCAAATAGTGCAACAATTTAGCTTCGCCATCGGAGTCTCCATTATACCAGTAAGAACTACATATAAAGGGAAACCTATTCAAGTTTTAAAAAATACAAACGTGCTTTCTGAGGTCTAAACTACCATTCTTTGGTGGTTAATAACTATATTTGTACTAAGTAAACGAGGATGATACAAAGAAAATGCGATATTCTTCTTTTGGTGGTGGCATTATCTGTAAATGGCATTTCAAGCCTGATTCACGTTTTAAATATGATGAACAAAATGAATGAGCTTGTTTATTTTTAGCACAGCCTTTGTTTTTCTCATTTATATATTATCCTCACAAGTTGCAAAGCAAAATTTGTTTCCTTAGTATCTTGACATAAATATACTTAGTATATTGTATTCATATTGCATCTCACCATTCTACTTGCAAAACTATTAAAGTAAATCAAGAAAATGTTCACTAAATGTCAAAATTACTAAGTCTATAAATTCAGAAAGCTTTTCAATTTTCTATCATTGAAAGTCTGCATCCAAAGGGTAAAAGTTGTTTTCAAATAGTTAGAAAAATGAAGGCGGTGCATTATCAATAAAGCAAAAGTGGCAAATTAAAACAATTGATGACTCCAGTTTAAGAGCATGAATGTTCACTGCATTATTCTTTCAAATTTTACTGTAGTTTTAAAGATTAAAAACATAGTTTGGGGAATAATACAATGAGATACCATTACATACCTGCCAGAATGACTAAAATGAACAAGACAGACAATAGCAAGAATATATCTCATAATGGTGTAGGAGCATAAATTAGTAGAACCACTTTGGAATATGATTTGTCTTTATCTATTAAAGCTTAATATATACATACCTTATAACATAACAATTCTACTTACAATATATACTCAGTAAAAAGGCACACATATGTTCTCCAAAAGTCAAATACAAGAATGTTCACAGTTATATTATCTGTAAAAGTTTTTAATAGAAATAGTAAATAGAATAGTAGTAAATAGTAAATACAACTGTAAACATACCATAAATTATCCATTCTACTACTGAGGGGCTTTTGTGCCATTTCTATTATTATTTCAAGTAATAGTAATATTAATTAATAATATTACAGTTAATAATAATAGAAATGGCACAAAAGCCTTTCAGTAGCAGAACAAATAACTTACGGTATATTTATACAATGGAATAATCTACAGGAATGAAAATGCATAAACAACTGATTCATTCCACAAAATGGATGCTTTTAACAAAAGTAATGTTAAAAAGCCAATGGAAAAATACTGTGGAAATATTTTTCAATGGAAAAATACTGTATAATTTGGTTTATTTTAAATACACAGGCAAACGCCACATATAATGCTAGAAGTGTGGATAAACAGGTTATATCTGGGGAAGAGAACAGGACTGTAAAAGTGCAAAAGGTAGGCTTTGGGAATGCAGGTAATACTCCATTTTGTAAGAGCGGTGGTTACCTGTGTATGGTATTCACTTGTGTCCTATTATCTATGTACGATGTACTTCAAATTTATTTTCTGAGATACAGTATGGGCTGTGCGGCAGGAAATATCTTAAACCTTGGAAATCCAAAGGTAAGTGAATGCTCAATATCCTGGGTTAAGGAAGGTTTACTTTTTACTTGGAGGTGAGAAAAAAAGAAAGGAATAAGCTAATAAACAGTATTGAAGAACATGAAAAAGTTGGCTAGTGTGATAGAGAACTACTTTAGAGAAAAGGGTTTTGTTTTTAATAGGATGAGAAGAGCATGAAGGACAAGAAGCTTACCATAAAAAATATGAGAGAAGGACATTTCAGACTAAAGGAATAAGCAAGTTCAACTGCTTAGCATATTTGAGGAGGGGAAAGTATAAAACTGTCACTTAATGAGCGTAATGAGTGATCAAGTTGGAGAGGAAGGCTAGATGAGACCCTAAAAAGTTTTTGAGGTGATGGCAAGAATGCAGCCTCCTGTTTTTCATATTGGGATCCTTGGAAGAGTTTTGAAAAAGAGGAACAACATCTACTGATTTATACTTATAGGAAGTATTTGCTGATTGTCATATGAATATATGAATGATTTGAGAAGGGTATTTGCTGATGCAAGCCAAATGAAATAAATCATTATAGAAGAGATCATGGTGATTTGAACCAGTAGGGTGGTAGCAAAGATACACGTAGTGAACATATTTTTAAAATATTTTAGGGTTAGAACATACAGGACCTGACAGTGGTAGGAAGTATAAGAGTGACAAAGGTGTAAAGGATCTCTCTCAGTTTTCAGACTGGTACAAATGGGATCATTTACTCAGATGTCAGAAACATGTTAAATCTGACCAGAGTACACAGGCGGTGTTGTCCCCAGATGTGATTTAAAGATGGAAGTTTCCACCAATTTGGGAGGCCGAGGCGGGCAGATCACTTGAGTTCAGGAGTCCGAGACCAGCCTGGCCAACGTGGTGAAACCCTGTCTCTACTAAAATACAGGAATGGTCACGTGCACCTGTAATCCCAGCTACTCAGGAGGCTGAGGCAGGGGAATCACTTGAATCCAGGAGGCAGAGGTTGCAGTGAGCCGAGATCACACCATTGCACTCCAGCCTGGGTGACAGAATGAGATCCTATCTCAAAAAAAAAAAAAAAAGATAGAGGTTTCCAGAGCACACTTATGGGAAGGACCATTAGAGAGTGATACTTTGATGATGTAGCCAATTAAAGAGAGAAGTCAGGGAGGGTATGGGGACAGAATCCTGAGAAGGAGGTGCAGATATAGCAGGTGTTGTCCTTCACTATAATTTGAATAGAGGCAAGAGATCAGAATATAGGTACTAGTTCATACAGATTGGTGGAAGTGAGCTTGTCACTGTCCCGTTGATTTAGCAAATTTATTTCTGAAATGTGATATGAGCCCATCAGCTGGGATCCAGGGTGCAGCGGGTGTGGGTGCTGGCCAGTGAAGAGGCATTATGGATGGAAGAGGAAAGCTGGGCATGCTCCATTCTGACCCAGCTACTTTTAAGTAAGTGTGTCCCGTAGGGCCATCTAGGAACTTCTATGACTTAAATTTACTCTTCTACGAAATGAAGTTAACAATATCTACCTACACCCCTGTGCAGTAGGCCAAGAAGGAAATGTCATATAAAAAATGATTACTACATGTTGAGGTTCCAGAAAAAACTGGCAGTTAATCTGGTTGACTATGCATACACAAGTAAATTAGAAATGATACATTATATAAATACAACATTAACTAAATCAATAAGTTATATAAAATCTGAGTTCAAAGTATACATTTTACTTAAATAATTTCTATGATTTTTTCAGCATATCATGTCTCCACATCGTACTTAATAAAAATTCTGTTAAATTTTTATATTTTTGTACAATGAAACTCATTTTGCCAAAATAATATACTTTTATGTGTCATAAAACTGTAATTTTCTTAGGTAGTGATTTTTAAATAAAATTCAATATGCTGGGAAAAAATTGAGTGGTGCTAGATGAAAAATAAGTATGAAGAAAAGTAAACGATGAGGTTTGTAGGAGGATTGTGTACTACAAAAATATCTGAGTGAATGTATTTTCAATGAAAGGCAAGGTCTAGGTTGAGCATTTAGAGCAGAAAGTTCAATAACAATTAAACACGATTTGATTTGAAGCAATTGTTACTTTAAATATTTTATGTCTCTCAGGAAATCAAATTTTTATAAATAACACTTTTTTGCAGTTGGTAATAAATTAGAGCTATAAACACATATTAGCTAAGAACAAACTATTATTGTAGAGTTTATCGATTAGAACAATCTGGCTTTTCCATTTAGTTAATGTGTTACTTTTTCATTTTAAATGTTTGGCATTTCTTTTAGTAAAAGAATGGGTATCATTTCTAGGATGCTGACAATGTGTCCTAGTTTACTTCTTTCTGAAAGCACAATTTTACACTTGGAAGAGTCAGCACATCCAGGATGCTAATACCAAATTTAAGTGTTAAAAATACCTTTTTGCATACACATTAAATCCTCTTTAGCACTGGACTGAAAATGGAGTGAGATGCTTTCTCAGAGAAATAAGCTATTCCTAACGGTTACTTATTTCCAGAGTCACAGTCACACAAGAACTGCCTCTGAAGTTGGCGAGAGCACCTCATCTGAAACGGTGATTCATACTTAGCAAATTTCGACCCAGTGAAATTCATATTCTATTGATTCTTATTGTTTCATACGTCTTTTCCCTTTTATTGCCTGAGTGTTAAACGGCTCAAATTTAAGAATTCTTAACTAAACTTCCATAAATTCTGTTTAAAAATTCTGAAAAAAACTATTTTAAATTTTACTTTACATAATACATTAAAAAGATCTAGGAAAATAAAGGTGTTTAGATATCACAGACAATGCAAAAAGCTCACAGATTCTGGCAATCTACATAATTACAGAAAAAAGAGTTGAGGGGAAAAATACATTTTTATCTACACACACACACACACACACAGACACACACACACACACACATTTGTTGTTTCAGTACAGAGTGGACACAGTAGTAAACTGATAGTTATGACCTTTCAACACTCTCGAAGAATCACCAGTTGAAGATTGTCAACTGCAGTATTTCAGGGAAGAAATATGGACTTAGTCTTACTGAGGGGTTTCAGAAGATCAGATGGCTGTGTTACACAGGCATATTATTTAGTAGTATAAGGTAGATGGTCTTTGAAAAAAGAGGATGAATGAGGACTGGAGGGGATTGGGAGGATTAGAAAGATTGGCAGAATCCAGAGTGACAGAGGAAAGAAATAAGATTGTTAGAAATATAATGATATAGAGTTGAAAATAGGAAAACAAAAGAATACCTACAAATTTCAAAGGATAAGACTAACTTATGGCAACATGACAGGATATAAAGACAGAAACAGGGATGAAAATGAGTTATGAGACAAAAATAAAGACAAGAATGCATCAGATTGATATATTGTTTTGTAGAGATTTTAATGATCTAATATTAAGTAAAGATTAAGTAGAGTAGTATGGGTTAAATAACACTTGATTTTTAAAAAGCTGAATAAAATTAATGTTTGCATGTTTACATATATATGTTTTTCAGGCTTATGGAAAAAGGTGTAAATGGATAAACAAAGTATTAATTTGTGGATATATTGTTGGTAGACATTTCAGCTCAGTGGGATTGGAGAAAGGGAAACAAAGTATAATTTGACTTGTTACAATAAACACCTGTTACTTCAGAAATTAAAAGAACAAAAAAAATGTAAGAGAAAAATAAAATGGCACTTCCTTGTGTGTCAGAAATGAACACATAATTGGGAGTTGGTTCTTCTTCTGAGTACCCAGCCAGGTTCTTTGGAAGCATATCAGATACTGACGTAATCTCGGCAAACTGGTGCTTTCACAGGCTTTGCAGTTAGCTGAAGTTATTCCCCAAAGCTTTGGCTCATTTGCACGTTTTTTATTACCTAGAATTCAATTATTTGAATGAGGCACTCTGATAAAGAATACAGAAACTCAGATGACAATTTGTGCCAGTATTTCCAAGATCACCAATAAGCCAGGTTAAAGAAGACTGGTATATGTCACCCCATTTGCATACTCCATCATGTCTAGGATTGTTTCATGTTCAGGCAGGCAAATCATATGACTGCTTTTAGAATCCTATGCTAAAGAGGGCTTTTATAACCAGGTATAAGCAAACAATATCCATGAGACATTTTAAAGAAAGAAATAAAATTGATATTAGCCAAATTTAGATAATTTGCCTTAATCCATTCTTTTATTTTTTTATACCCTTGAAATTTGTTTGACATTTTTCTATGAACATTTTCATAGGTGTTATGATTTAAACATGAGATAAGGCCATTCAAGCTGGGAGGATAAATTTTTCCCTATTTAGGAGTTTTGGAAAGGTTGAGCAACATACTAGTCACTTAGTTAAAAATTAGTTTGATCAGTAAACACACACAGATTTCTACATTCTCATTCTAAGCCAATCTTTGTTAATTATACCAGGTTACATTTTTTAATTGAGCTGTAGAATATTCCATTATGATTGAATTCACTTTTTTTAATGACACTGTGCAAAAGTTGAGTAACTACTTCCTGCACTACAAAACTAAAAAGCAGAGAGGGTAATATGTTTATTTTGCAACATATTCTATATTTTACTTTGTTTATTGTTCACATAGATGAATAATTTACCTAAGACTGTACAAAATAATTCAATACTATTTTAATCATGTTTGGACAAAGGAACTGGAAGTTCAATAAACTCACATAAACAGTAGTAATATATAATTACTGGAGATAGGAATGCATTCATTAGGTAGGATAAATTATTTTCTTTCATTAGGAATAACATTTACCTTCTTTTTGAGGAAGCAACATCCTTCACGAAACTAACCTTTGGGTTTCATATGACTTTTTCATCAATTTAATTTTGAGCAATATAACAATTCCAGACTGATAGTATAATTATTACAGATTAAATAACATTCTGTATGTTTCTCCTTGGAAAATTCACATGATGTGCTGTTTATATATATGCAGGAATTTCATAAACCTCAATATGCTAGTTTTATTAGTTTCCCATTGCTGCTGCCAAAAAGCACCACAAATTTAGTGGTTTTAAAAAAACATTAAGTTATTATCTTGCAGCTCTGTTGGTAAGAAGTCTGACATAAGTCTCAACTGAGCTAAAATCAAAGTGTTAGTGTGGCTGTATTCCGTTCTAGAGGTACTAGGGGAGAATCCATTTCCTTTGTCTTTTCCAGTTTCTGGATGCTGACCAAAGCACTTGCCCCTCTTCCTTCATACTCCAAACCAGCAAAATCAGATTGAGTCCATCTCACAGATCACTGTGTCCTCCTCTCTTCCTCCCTCTTTCACTTTTGAGGACCCTTGGGATTACATTGGACCCACCAAGTTTATCCAGGATCATTTCCCTACTTTAGGCTCTCTGATAGACGACCTTAATTCCATCTGCAACCATAACCCTCCACTGCCATGTAATATAATCACAAGTCACAGCGATTAGCATGTGAACATCTTGGAGACGATTATTCTGCCTACCATGCTAGCATTCAAGGTAGTCACATGCAGCACTTATACATTAATAAGTTTGAAGTATTGTTGTAACTTCACTCACAGAGTGAGTTTCAGAAGCTACATCACTTAATTTATCTTAGAATATAAATATTCTGAGTGAAGCTTGGTTGATAAAGAACTAGCTAATCAAGCTGATTATAGTCTCTTAAGTTTAATAAACAGTGTGATTATAAAGTCATAAGGTGATTGTTGGTGGGGATGGAGTGTGTGTGTGTGTGCGTGTGTGTTGAAGCGGAGTGTGTCTTGGGATAGTTGTATGAAGGAATACTTTAATTCATATGAGCAATACTGAAATAATATTGCAATATAGTAATCTTATATATTTGCTAAAATATCAGTTTCACGACTTAATCACCTCAGACCTTCTGCTGAAACTAGATTTATATCTCGGTTCCTAATGATTTACCTTGCACTTAAAAGTCTGGGCATAAATCACTAGGAAATGGCAAAGTAAAAACATACGGTCTTTTAATTGATATATTGGCTGGGGAAACTTATATTTTGTCTACTCTTCTTTTACTATAATCATTTGTAGCATAAATTGGGGTTGACAGGAAACAGCATTTTAAAAGAATTAGTACTAAATGAGATATATTTTAAGCTGCAACCTAGTCAGATCTGAAAAAGCATTAATTATAGCATCCAATTTAGGTAAACCTAATACATATAATAGAAGATAAAATTATGTTGATTAATAAAATACATAGATGATTAAACCAGTAATTTGTGGCAATAGTTCTTTTAATGGCATCAAGAATGTTCCATTTGTTTCTAATAGCAGACTCACAATGATGTAATAAAAGCCATCTATGACAAACCCACAGCTAACATAATACTGAATGGGGAAAAGTTGAAAGCATTCCCTCTGAGAACTGGAACAAGACAAGGATGCCCACTCTCACCACTCCACTTCAACATAGTACTGGAAGTCCTAGCTATTGCAATCAGACAAGAGAAATAAATAAAGTACATCGAAATTGGTAAAGAAGAAGTCAAACTGTCACTGTTTGCTGATGATATGATTGTTTACCTAGAAAACCTTAAAGACTACTCCAGAAAGCTCCTAGAACTGATAAAATAATTCATCAAAGTTCCAGATACGAAATTAATGTACACAAATCCGTAGTTCTTCTATACACCAACAGCGACCAAGCAGGAATCAAATGAAGAACTCAACCCGTTTTACAACAGCAAAAAACAAAACAAAACAAAACTTAGGAATATACTTAACCAAGGAGGTGAAAGACCTCTGCAAGGAGAACCATAAAACACTGCTGAGAGAAATCATAGATGACACAAACAAATGGACTCACCTTGAATATAGAATGATTTCCATAAATACATACATCAGAAAAAGTAAGCAACCGTAAAAATTTTTAAGATGAACTTTTTTAAATTAAGGAAATACACTCTTTATACATAAAATAAAAATTCCACTAAATATATATTGAATATGTGTTCATATGTATTTGTGGGTTTCCATTTCCATAATTTAAATGGATTTCAAGACAGTGTCTTCCTTAAAATCCATCTTCCCAGGATTCAAGACAGTCACTCACCGGAGCTTCCTCCTCCCACTACAGCTACTCCTTAGTTTCCAGTTTCTCCCCATCTTTTGAACCTATAGGTGTGCGTTGCTCCAATTCCAGGCTGTTATGTTTTTAACATTTTCTCTCATATTCAGTCTCTTCACTTTAAGTGCAATCTAATATTGCATACAAATTTGTATTTTATCCCTGCACCACAAAGCTCTCCCTGCAATTCCACAGTTGCGTATTCCATTGACTCCATTTTATCCCCACTTGGACATCTCAATCAATACGTGTGCAAAACTCAGGACTTTATTTCTACTGCCTCGCTCCTTCTCCTGCCCAACTTGATTCTCCTCAATTATTTTGCTTCTTAGGGAATATCAGTTGCAGCTCTCTTATTGTTTAGGATACAAATTTCACAATTTTTCCTTTCACATCACTTTCCCCTATCAGACTTATATCTTAAGCAGTATCACATCCTGCCAACTTTATTTTCATGATAAATACAGAATCAAACCTTTTCTCTCAATCTCCACTGCTGTCACTCTGCTGCAGACACCATCATCTCTCCCCAGAATTCTTGGGATAGATCTGTACCTGGCTCCCTGTTTCTGTTCTTGCTCCTCTTCAGTCTATCTGCAACACAGTGACAAGAGTTTCTTGTTGAAATATAGATCAGATAATGTCACCTTTCTGCACAGAATGATCAAATACCACCCGTACTCTTGTAGGAAAAATCCAAAGTTCTTAAACAAATCTACAGGATCTACACATGATCTAGTTTCTATTATTTCTTAACATTATCACGTCTTGTATGCTATTTGTTAGTCCATTTTCTGCTGCTATAACAAAACACCACAGAAAGAATAATTTATAAAGAGCAGGCATTTATTTCCTGATAGTTCAGTTATGGAGGCTAAGAAGTCCAAGATTGAGGCACTGGCATCTGGTGAGGGCTTTCTTGCTGGGTCTTCATGTTGTGGCAAGAGGAAGTGAACCCACTCCCAAAAGCTATCTTAATAAGGGCTTAATTCACATCCTCATGACCTAAGCATCTTTCAAAAGATGCCACTTCCAAATACTGTTGCATTAGAAGTTAAGTTTCCCTCCAGTGAATTTTGAGGGACACATTCAGACCATAACACTCCATTTCAATTACTTCACTCAGCTCTGCTGTTCTTGTTATGTGTCAGATAGCCAGGGGTGCTCCTTCCCTAGGACTTTTGCACTTGCTTTTCACTCTCCCTGGATATGGTTCCTGAGATAGCAACATGGTTCATACCCACACTTCCTCCCAGGCTTTATTCAAAGTATTCTTCTTAGACAGGGCTTCCTAGCCAAATAGATAAAATATCAAACCACCATCTATCTCTTGACAATTTTTTTTTGCATCCCTTTTTCATTTTTTCTCTTTAACAATTTTCTACAAATACTATAAAATATTAATTATGCCCTTGTTTACCAGCTTTCTTCCCAAATAGATTGCAACCTCCATGAATGAATGACTACAAAATTTTAATTTACTACATAACAGGGAAAATATAATTTAGTATGCAATTGGATTTTATTTTTGCTTTAAAAAATTTCTACAGGTAGAATTTTAGTTACCAAAATAGGAATTTACTGATTGGTCTTTGGGAACTGGTTTATTTTATAATCTCAATCATACAATGCTTTCCCATCTATTGCTAAGCTAAATAGAACAAATAATTCAAAAAGTGGGTTCTCCATAACAGGAAAAATTAACTACAACCAAAATATATTTTCATGTACACTATCATGGCTCATTCAAATTATATCACATTAGTAAAAACTACTAATGAGACATTAAAAAATAAATATAATATAAACAACACAGAAAAATCTGGAAAACTCATATTTTTCTCTCAAAACAATTTTTCTGAAAATTTTTTTAAAATTATAGCATACATAAAATTTAGTATCAAGCTTAGTAAATTATATTTAACTGCCATACATTTATCATTCTTTGATTCAAATTATTAAATTAATTTTAACTTATTAAAGAGTTTCTTCATTTTTGTGATATTTTTAATTATTTCCTAATTGATTCCCACAAGTTGTGTGTAAGGGAGTCTACCCTTTCCTATCTCTCACAATGGGTTGCAAATTTCTTTTTAAAATCAATGCATTGATTTTCACTCCACCAGGCAGGAGTAAGTATAAGTAAAAGTTTGATCATAACTGTGTCAACATTGGTTTCAGAAATTCTTTTAAATATTATAATTCAAGGCTGGGCGCCATGGCTTACACCTGTAATCCCAGCACTTTGGGAGGCCAGGGCATATGGATCACGAGGTCAGGAGATCATGACCATCCTGGCTAACACGTTGAAACCCCGTCTCTACTAATAATACAAAAAATTAGCCGGGCTTCGCGGCGGGCACCTATAGTCCCAGCTACTCGGGAGGCTGAGGCAGGAGAATCGCTTGAACCTGGGAGGTGGAGATTGCAGTGAGCCGAGATTGCGCCACTGCACTCCAGCCTGGGCGACAGAGTGAGACTCCATCTCAAAAAAAAAAAAAAAAAAAGACAAAATTAAAGACATAATGGAGAAATATCTGTAGCTCATATCAAAAAATATATATATATATGATATATATGTATAATTTGATGGATTAAAATGGCATCCTATCTCATTTATATCACATTGGTAACTGTGGATCTAACCTAGATATTTTTATTTAAAATACTTTTAATATCAGGTAGACTGAAAAAATTGGATGAAATGAGATTATCAGTAATATCTAATTCTGCATAGTTACATATAAGTCATATGTAAGTCATCTGTATTAATCCTAAAGGCCTCAAAATAATGGCAATAAATACCTATTTGAGAATCCTTATGATCATCTAAACATAAAATGAAATAGAAATGATAGTTGAATTCCCTTTCAGTGGAGGCATCTGCACATCTTCAATTTGTTTTACCAACAATTCATCTATCATATTCCATGTGCTTTGAGTAAAATCTTGAATAAGACATTGTCCTGGCATTGAAGGACATTGACTAAAGCAAATATTTCACTCAATATTTTTAGGGATCAAACTTTGTTCATTTTGTTCTCAGTCCTACCAAGAAATTTCTAAATTTATGTGGCTCAACAATGTAGAAATTTATATATCAGAACTTTCTAGTATCCATAAAAGCAACATCTGAGCATGTCAGGGTGCACTAGGGCAAATGCTCCTCTTACATCTGCTCCTACATTTCCTCTCTATCTGCTAATTTTCCCAGAAACAGCTTCCTGGAACATGTACCACACTTAGAAGTCAAAACACTACCAACAGTGACAGAGTTTCTTAATTATTTAACTTGTGTTGGCCTTCTCTTTATTTGTCATTTAAAAAGATTGTAATAAGGCATTATTTAAATAAATAGTATATCTATGCAATCATATGCAATAATCAAAATGCATAATACTAAATATGGCAGGGACACCCACCAATTCCAAGTACCTTGACCTAATGAGTGACCTGTAAACAAATGGATGTCTTTAACATTGAACTAAGCATCAGACCTATGCCTAATGGCATACTGGACTCATAAAAAAATCATATATCCTCTCTACTATTCACATGGAAGACAAACATCCTACAAAATTAGTTATATACAATATGAAATTGTATTTATTTTTTTAAATATATATTTGTGCACACGTGTTTATGTGACTGTATGCCTCTCTGTATCACTATATCTTTCTAAAAATATATAATTTCAGTTGTATATATATCCATATTAGTCTATTCATTGAAAAATTACTTTTAAAATACACATCAAGCATTAATAATGGTTACTGTTTAAGAGTAAATCTCAAGTCACATTCTGTGTTTTATATGTCTACATTTTTATAACAACTTTTAAATGTGGATAATATGAGGAAGGATGGAAATAAGAAAAAAATTGAGATGTATTCATAATCTTAAATTACATATTTCAAATTTTAGATTTCAAAATATTATAAATTTAGATGTTCACTTTCATCCATGAAAATAATATAACACAGAATACTAACCTTTCTTGTAGATGATTTTTAACCATGCAAGAATAACTGAAAAACTTAGCATGCTTAATCCATTTTAATCAGACAAATCACCAAAGACATTGAATCTATGATAATTTACCAACATTAGTGTAGACCTTTACAAATTGTAAGCCAGTATAGAACCTTGTACATTGGGTTTTTACACCTATTATCATCACCTTTTATGGATAAAGAAAATGGCCTACAGATCAGACATGCATGACACGTTAATCCATGTCAGTATCCACCCTCTGCCATGTCTTCAAATCATTAAGCTCAGTTCTTTTCCATTGTGCTACACATCAGCACCTGTCTGCAACTGTACCTTTTAAATCAAACTGTTTTCATTTTACTTCTGGAGGCTTTAAACTCTAGAAACTACTCCAAGCACATAGAATAACTAGAGTGAATGCTCCCTCCCTACAACCCACACACACACAAACTCCCAAAATATAGTAGAAGCAATTATAGAGAATAATCAGTATCTTTTATTTATTTATTTATTATTTATATTAAAGGATCATCTGAAAAAAACTAAAGTGAAATTTGTCTTCAACCTCAACATTTATACTATCTCTCAGTTTTCATTTCCTCTTGTCCCAAAAATGTTAGCATATGATAATATAGCCCTCGTCTCTCAGTTTACTGGCAAGATCTTTCACAGTACTGTGTTAGGGATCTAGTAAAACACCTACCAGTTGAAACCCATTCATTATCAAAGCGAAAGGAGGGGATTTATCTGTAGAATATCCAAACTGGACTGGGCAGTTGCCTACTCAAACAGCATATGCATGAACTTTTTCTATATACATCCTTTGGTTTGGCTTAGAGCAGTGGTTCCCACTGAGTGGTTCTCAAAATTTCATTGAGAACCACTGCTCAAAATTGCTCTAAGCAGTGGTTCTCAATGCAATTTTGCACCCTCCCCAGTGGATAGTTAACAATGCCTAACAATGTATAGAGAGATTTTTTTATTGACACAAGTTGGAGGTGCTACTACTGGGATCTAGTGGGTAGAGAATAGGTATGCTACTAAGGAGCCTACAATACACAGAAAAGTCCCCCAGGAGAATGATAGAGCTCACAATATCAACAGCACCAAGGTTAAGAAGGCCTAATCTAAAATGCAGTACTATAGATATGTATAACGCAAGTATAATGAAGTCATACAATTAAGCACATGAGGGCTTAAAGTTCTCTACTTATTAAAAAAAAAAAAAGAAAGACAAAAACACCATATACATGCTTTGTCTTTAATGTCTCAATCTCTCTCATTCTTCACCAGACTTCACTGTATCATATATATGGATTCAAAAGAGGTAAGTTTTTCCTGCTCAGTAAGTTCAATATGTTTTATCCTAGCTTGGTTGAAGTGTTACATGCATGTTTAGAGTCTTAAAGACAGGTAAAGTCAGGTTTCAGATACTTAAGGTATACTTCTGTCCAGCAAGTTAAATACGGCGCTGTTGGGACCCAAAAACTTGCAAACATGTGGTTTGTATTCATCAGACTGCAAAAATCAATGCAAAGCATAATAATGCTATTTATATCAGCCAATGGGACAAAAAGTACTTTATATTTATAGTGGCTTTCATCTAAATAATTTATAAAGTTGGAATAAATGACTCATATATTCTCACAAGTCCACTATATCTATTGGAAATCAGTCATTGAGAGGAATAATAATTTCCAAATTGCACAATGTATGGACTTCATTCTAGCACCGGTTGCTATTGCTCATACTTGTGACTGCTATAGCTAATTATAATCAGTCTGCACTGGATACAGTTATAGCTAGAATTTCCTGCCACTCACTGTCCTTCTACTATTATATTCTCCTTTGCTATTGGGTTATCTTCAGCTGGGCATTTCTGTTGCATGTATAATAGCCAATGCTCATTTTCTACCTCTCATTGTTTTCAGATAGGCAATCAATCTTGACCATTGGTATCAGTTCCTTTTTGTTTGTTTGTTTGGTGTTTTAAGTTAGCTATCTCTGAGAAAAAGCATCAGAAGTCTAGTTCATAAAATACCCACCAAGGTGCACTAAGTGATTGTCTTCTGGGGGAAGTACATCGGTTGACCTATATCAGGTTAATTTATTATTAAGATATCCAGAATTAAATAAACAACAGGAGGCTTGAGGGCAACTGCAATCATAATAGGTGATAGCACCAGAGTGTTACACGGTGGAACTAATTATCTACGAGTATCACATCCTACCTTCTTCCTCCCACATCCCAACAAGGTATATGTAAGATCTAGGCTGGACCTCAAACTCCTGATTTAGAATTAAGCATTTTCTCTGGTAAGACAAATACACTAAAATAAAAAAGAACAATTATGCAGGAGCAAAGCCCCCTGCTTTGAAAAATCTGTGGGTGATCCCAGAGTGAAAAATAAAGGTTTGAAAACACAGTCAGAGCCTGTAGTTAGTTTTTTTGGCTGCATAACAAAATCTTCCTCTGATCTGTCTCTCGGCTCAAAGCAGTGATGCCATCACCTGAGCAAACCGAAAACCATAATACTTTTAGCTAAGATTTTTATTTTATTTTTTCTTGACTTCCAACAGGGAAAAAGCAAGGAACATTTATTCTTGACTACAACATTAAATGCAATGAGACATTCAAATAAAAATATTTTAATAGCCCTAGCTAATAAAATTCTATTTTTTCACCTGTTACATATGAGTGGTTTGCCTAGAGCCACATCTCTACAGACAACACATACACACACACACACACACACACACGCATAAGGCATAATTTTACCTTGTTTTGAAGACATAAAAATCAAGACAAAATAATAGTTATTTCCACACTCAAACAAGAAGTTAAGAAAGGGAAATGAATGAGAGTTAACAAACATAAATAAAGTGTGTTGCTGATCACAGGAGCCTACCTAATTTCTTTTCATACATCATTTATAAGTGCCCTTTAAAAGAACCAAAAGTTTCATCTCAAGCTTTAATAAGCATTTAAGGCAGGGATTCGTGGGAAGAAAAAAAAAAAGAATGAAAGAATATAAAAGAGGCTTGTCCTGCTGCAGTTTCAGTGCTCAGAAATCACGTAATTTTAGAGGATACTGGAAAGGCAATAATTAAAAAAAGCACTATCGAAAATTCAATTTCGGTGCCCCCGTTTCTATTCTGACCATGCGTCCCCTCACTTTTAAAGATAGACATAAATGACAGCTTATACTGATGCCATCACTATTGCAATGTGCCTTGCAGAGTATCCTTCCAACTTCTTCAGGGAAGACAACAGCACAGGCACAGATAAACATAAACAGACACGCAGCTGGATTCTGAGACTCGCATTCGATAGGCTCTATGGCAGCATTCCTGCATAAGAAAATTCAAATGTATACCAGCGATAAGGCAGCCTGCATTAGCTACAACTTTCCCCTCAGCCCTTGATCCTGTGAAACCCATCGGAGAGGAAGATTTCACCCAATATTGCTTTGACTCAGAACTGGGTAAAGCAGCCCCGCTGTACACAAAAATATTCATGTCACTAGAGAGTAAAGTGTCATTTATTGAAGGCTTACCTTGGCTGACTTGCCCTAACTGGTGGAAAGGAACTTAATTTATAAGAAGCAAAGAGAGGGGACTTTCCCAGAGCTCTGGGCACAGCTGCTCGCGGTCCTCGGAAAGCCCAGACTCAGGCTCCGCGCACCTTGAGCCCTGGGCTCCGAGGCTGGGTCTCTGCAGCTCCCGAGCGCGCCTCTGATTGGCTGGCGGCGCCTGTCTGCCTGATGCTGCGCTCTCCCAGTCTCTCCTCCTTCCTCTTCTCCCTGGCTCTCCTCTCCGCGGCTCCTTTCCCTTCTGCCTCCTTCTCCCCCCAACCCCCCCATCGTGCATACTTTTGGGGCTGCACAAATTCCACAGCACGCAAAACGGACACCCTTTAGCCCCCTCAGCAAGGTCATGTGGAAAACAATTCAGCGCATACTACTACTCCTAAATAAAATCCCTGATCCAAAGGGTACCAGATTTCTTGAAAAATGACAGCCAGGACTCCGTGACAGTTTAGACCATCAATTCTCTGCGGGGGAGGGGAAACTGGGGAGCGAGAGGGGTTTGACTGTCAGATGGAGTGGGAGTAGCCACCGGGAGGGAACCAGGAAATCAGGCAGGGCAGGCGCTGCTGTGGCAAGCTGGTAATAAATTTTCATATTCCCGTGCAAAGTCGTCACAGCCTGCTAAACATTCAACTGCTGGCTCATTCATCAGTGATCCATAGTCCGGTGGTAGCCATGAGATTTCGCTTGAGTGATGTCCTTTAACACCTTCACCCAAAATACTCAAGGTATGGAGGGTTTATATCAGACAGAGCTTCCCCTGGAGGTCAGCATTTATATTTGTGAAGACGAATAGGAGCTGTGATGCTTTTCCAACCCCCTTTGCCAGGAAACCTACACACACACAAACTTCTCACCTCTTATCACTCCAGAATAAATTAAATCGATTTGCAATGTACATAGCTTTTGATGACAGGGATTTCAGGTCTGATGGGCTGCATTCAAAATTGATCTGGACAGCCGAAACAACTTTAGTACTTTCTCCCCGCATGAAGTCACCCACACTCACCCATTAAGCACATCAAGCATCCTTATTTAAAGTAAACAAGTGTAGGCGTTTATCTAAATTGAATGGCTATTCTAAGGGCCCCTTGGTGGATATAATAAGAATTGTACAAGACCCTCCATCATTGCAAACACTAAGAGAAAGATATTACTTTTTCTGCTTAGTTAATAAAACTACAAATGCCCAGGTTCAGAAGTTTAAAGGAACAAGGACTTAAGACTAAGAGAGGCAGAGTGATAGGGTATACAAGCTCTAAAGGCAAGAAGACATGGATTCAAATCATGGCTGGGACATACCTTTACATATGAACCTGTGTAAGCTTTTACCCTTCTCTGAGCCTCAGGAGGCCACTCTAAAACCTGGAAGGCAATCCTCACTTTAGCAGTTCTCTGTGAAGATTAAAAAAATCTGTGTACTTGTTCAAACTTATGATAAACTTCTGTTAAAGGTTATATAATTTCGAATTACCCCTCTCTTTTCTTCTTCCCTGAGAAAGATCAAAGAGGTTGAAAAGATAAGGTAAGTTGTATTTCTTGGAAGTTTAAAGGGTCTGAGAGTGAATGTTTGAATCGGCTAAAGTTATATTTGACTATTTTGCTTGAGTGATGTGAAACGTGGAAGGATTTAATTTGTTTTAGCTTTCGAAAAGACTAAACAAACCAACAGGAGCAATGAGGTAGAACAGGAATTGAATTATTTCTAATTGGGAAGGAATTGCACATTTCAGTGTTCTGTTGCTCTTAAGGAAGACATTAGAAGTCAATTAGAATTTGGAAATTTCCAAAATTTAAACTTTTAGAAAAAAGTGGAATGGAAACAGCAGCATCAAGATAATATGCCAGTATTATATTGTGCATTATATATTCTTTCCTATGCAGCTACTGTTTTAAATGAGGAATTCTCCTGTGTAGTGCCCAGACACAAATTCTTAATTTATTTTTGTTTATTGAAAGAGGTATGAGAGAATACATTTCCAATCTTTCTATGTTGATGAAGTCCTGACTGACCAAAGAAAGAAATAGCTATGAAAAATAAAAGGGACAGAAAAAGAAACTTTAAGTCTGTAAGAGGTCCTGTAGTTTAATTGTTAAAATTCATGGTACGACATTCTCTAGAAAACCCTAACTCTGTTTATTTGACTGCCTCTAGTTGAATGAAATAAAATGTTTGTTTGCCAGCTTGCTACTGAAGCAGTGGCTGAGACACAAGCAATGAGCATCTTAGGGATACACTTGAAAACAAAACCTGTTTTTGCTGGCCTTCCTTGTGGTTTTCCCTGGATAAGACTGTAATAAGTGCATCCAGTGGACAGTCATAATGGAAGTCAACAGGCACTCGCTCCTGAGTGCAACGACAGGCAGAGGGAATTGTCAATACTGCCAACCAATACAATCCATTTCTAGAAAAAGAATTCATTCATCAAGGAAGGATTTGTATCTATGAAACCACACTCTTGGAATAAGGGCTCTAGATTCTCCACAATCTCAGTGTTGCATACACACTGGGTTTAAATGGCTTCTGGAGTTTGACAACCTGAAACTGTGCCAATTTTCCCTAGCCATTGAAAAGTGGACCTGTCAGCCACTTAGTGCATCTCTTGTATTTTCAGCTTAAAACAAACACACACACACACACACACACACACACACACACACAGAAGAAGAAGAAGAAGAAGGAAACAAGTGAACCAACGTGGAACTTGCTGGTTAGGGAAAGCCAGGTGGTAGGCAGGTGCTTGTTTTCTCTTTATATCTAAGATTACTTCAAAAAAGTGGACAATGTATCAATCACCAGAATTTATTACAGAACTAATCTGTGAAAGTGAAAGCATGGACATTTCTGATACTGAATTCCCACTTGGGTTACCTTGGGAGAGTTATTAGAATCATTTTAGCTGGAGACAGAGAAACATCTAACACACGATTGATGCTGGTCAGGCTACAGAACCTGGAAAGATAAAATTGTCATGCTAAACTGTGATCACTTTCTGAGAGAGAGACTCAGAAAATTGTCTCTTTAGATGTCATCTCATGCTTAATTTTACCCTGAAAATTTAGCAAGTTATGTGATGTTTCCAAACCTGAATAAGGGAGCAATGTAAAGGAAATTTAGAGATTCCTCTTGTTATAATTCAGTTTTTAGAGCAGTCAACTGCACAAACATCGTGCATTGGCTCATTAACAGCTTTGAGATATCATTGGCATAAAAATTATTACATATTTAAGGTATACAACTTGATATTTTGATATACATATACAATGTGAAATGATCATCTTATAACTAATTAACATATCTATCACCTCTATGTAGTTACAATTTTTGTTTACAGGAATAATATCAAAATATGTGACCTGATTTTTATATAAAGAAAAAGAGCTAGTAAATTATAAAGCAATAGGAAATTTCTCTGCAACTGTTTATGTTTGGTTAGCAAGAACTACAGTTTGTATATTTTTGTTAAAAGAATAAAAGAGAAAACAAATTGATAAAAAAAGATCTCTATACTATGAAAGATGATCTAATGAAGTTAACCTTTACTAATTCTGTTATCTCACTTCAGTTTAAGGATTACAGAGTAGGCCAGGCGCGGTGGCTCACGCCTGTAATCCCAGCACTTTGGGAGGCCGAGGAGGGTGGATCATGAGGTCAGGAGGTAGAGACCATCCTGGCTAACACGGTGAAACCCCGTCTCTACTAAAAATAAAAAAATAAAAAAATTACCCGGGCGTGGTGGCGGGCGCCTGTAGTCCCAGCTACTCAGGAGGCTGAGGCAGCAGAATGGCGTGAACCCAGGAGGCGGAGGTTGCAATGAGCTGAGATTGCGCCACTGCACTCCAGCCTGGGCGACAGAGCAAGATTCCGTCTCAAAAAAAAAAAGGAATTGCAGAGCACTAGTAAAACATTAATGCATTAAAATGAAAGACATCTATCAAGAAGGTTTCAAAGATAACCATATGTGCAATTAATTCTAAAAAGTAGCATATTCCTTACTCATAATAATAATTAGATCCATGTGTTCACTTTTTAGATTTTTCTTCAATGCATGTATAATATCAAAGAACCAATGAGCTTTTTTGGCTCTTATGTGGTAGTATGAATAATTGACAAAGCAAATGGTAAAACTCCTCAATTTCTATTACACATATATTTTATTTCTGTAAAACAGACAATTGTTATACTACAAATGATGAAATCAGGACACTGAGTTCCAAAATAAGTGAAAATATAATAGATGATGAATTCTAGCTTTAAGTATTAAAATAGAAAATATAAAGTACATGCCAGACTTAAAAAAAAAAACAAAAAAACTCAACTGTTGGTAAACTGGGAATTTGTTGAGAATAAAGTAGTGCAGAAAGACTAGAGTTAAGCAAATATTTTCCTAACTTTCAAAATTTAAATGAATATAGATTCTATAAATTAGAAATTACTGAACTAAATGTGGAAAGTGGAAAAGGTATAAGATGACTTATTAAAGAGATGAGCAGACCGCTATAGGAGAAAACAGTGGGACCGCCTGGGTTTGCATTACATTCACAAATAAGTCATTCCAGAAAAATGCCATTTCTTTCTATTCCAGACATGCAAGACTGCAAATAGAAATAAATGTCTATGATATTGTTTTCTCTACATCATCATCATCATCATCGTAGCCCTCATGATTTCATTATAGCCCACATGGAGAATTTTAAGTACAATTTTTGGGTGTTGCTACAACAATTTTTGAGTGTTGGGTGTTTAAGTACAATTTTTGGGTGGTGCTACAATTTTGGGGTGTTGTTGTAGTAGGCAACTACCTAAGCATGTTTAAAAATGTCAAAAGTACTTACTCAAGGAAGGTTTCCAGTAGATAGCTGTAGAGCTCCAACTCCAAACCTGCCCTGAAACTGGCTTTTATCAATACCAAGAACGCCAAAGTCATTCATGAAGAAATTTTCCCTTAACAGAGCCAGTATATTTGGATGAAGAACTAGAAATTTCATAAAGGATCTTGAAAAACTTGAGTGACATCTCAAATATAATGAAGTAGAAATTCCATAGCTGGATCCCAAAGTATGAATGTATTAAATATATGGTAGTGGGGACTATGATTTAGATATTTCTACGACAATAATTTTAGTACAAATCAATTATATGACACAGTTACCAAAAGTGTAAATATAAATTTAGACATCCTTAATAATAGCAAAGCACCACAATGAATGTGGTGCTATTACTATCTCTACACTATTAAAGATGAATTACAAAAATGTTGAGAACTTACTTGGAATATTGTATTTTAAGATTATAGCTAATTCTGTTGGTTTTAATTAATGTATATTTTTGTTAGCCTCACCAGATTGCATTCATTCAGTTGACAAAGCTGATACCATCTCTAACTCCTCTGTTTTCCTCACCACTTGAACTACACCCATTCCTTGCTTTTTCTGTAGCACACACATATACACACATATAGATATATACACACATAGATATAGATATATAGATATTAGATATATAGATATACCTCTATATATCTTTTCTGTTTACACATACATATACATGCATATAGATATACAAACATAGATATAGATATATAGATAATAGATATATAGATATACCTCTCTATCTATCCTCTTAGTTCTGTTTCCCTGGAGAACCTGACTGATACAATAGGTAATGTCATGGCCATTTTACTGAGAAGATATTCGGCTCATATATTTACGTAAATTTTCATGTTTGTTTAGTTCCAGATACTGTGCCCTTAATTATTATGCCACACTTCCTCTAACTATAACACAAGTTGCTAAAATGGCATATTGGCAGACTATTAAAAGTATTTTTTAGCCTAAAAAATTAGAGGCTAGTTAAACCTGTTGGAGAAAATGCTTTCTGAGAGGAGGTATTCTTTGAGCTGTATTCTTTGTTCTGAATCTAGAAAGAGGAATAAAGTAGAGGTGGCTACAGAAAAAGCAAGGAATGGGTATAGTTCAAGTGGTGAGGAAATGGTATCAGCTTTGTCAACTGAATAAATGCAATCTGGTGGGGTGTATATCTATATGTGTGTATATGTGCATACATATATAGACACACACATATATATATGCATATATACATATATACATGTATTTATACACCTCTCTATTCCCTTAGTTAGATTTTTCTGGAGAATGCTGACTGATATAATAAGTAATGTTGTTAATAACTTTCTCTATCATTGAACATTAATGTCATCCCAAGTTTTTGATATAAACAATGCTTTAATGAACGTCTCCGTTTATAAATTTTTCCTGGGTCTCTGACTATGGAACTTGAAAAGGCTACTGAAATTGAAACTACTAAGTAAAATGTATGAATGTTTCTCAAAACTCATGATTACTTTATTGCTTCCCAACACCACTAGTGAGGAGTAAAAGATTAATTAGTTCCTCACTACCTTCTAGCAATAACATTTTTTCCTTTTCTCAGTCTACTATGTGAAATGCTAACCTCTTCCAGTATATATGTATGTGTGTATATATATATATATATATAGATAGATATAGACAGAGAGAAATGTACATGTGTGTCTCTGTGTGTATATATAAAGAGAATATATATACATATATATATATATATAGAGAGAGAGAGAGAGAGAGAGAGAGAGAGATGTAGAAAAAGAGATATAGAGAAAGATCTCATGCAATTACGGAGGCTAAGAAGTCCCATGATCTGCATTTGCAAGCTGGAAGCCTAGGAAAGCTGCTGGTGTATTTCCAGTCCAAACAGGAAGGCTTGAGCACCAGTGCTCAATGACAGGAAAAGATATTCCAGCTCAAGCAGAAAGCAAATTTGTCCTTTCCTCTTCCTTTTTATTCTACTCAGGCACTCAACAGATTGGATGATGCACACCCACATTGACAAGGGTGGTCTACCATGGTAAATGCTAAGCTCTTCCAGAAATACCCTTGGCCGCACTTTGAAGTACTGTTTTACCAGCTATCTAAGCACCACTTAGCCCAGTCACATTGAAACATACAATAAACCATCACACCTATTTCCAGGCTTCCTAGGAGAATTAAATATGCATAGAAAACTATCAGGCATATAGTAAAATGTATGTAAATTTGTTTTTTATCATTATATATTTGCATATCTGTTTCTTAATTGAATGCAAGCTACAAATGTGTATCTGGTACAAGAAATGTCTTAATGCAGCTAGGTATAATATACATAACTCAAGACTGGCATTGGAAGACATAGAGTCAAGCCATACATTGACCACTCATATTAAATTCAGAGTTGTTGAACCAGGTTGTTTTACTCTCTGAATGTACTACCTCACTTTTAGACTAGGATACTACCCTCATCTGATAGAGCTGTTGCAAGCTTTAAAAAAAAACCAAAAAAACCTTAAATGTGCCAAAAGGTCTAGTATAGTCTTTGGCATAACAAAGACTTTGGATAACGGCTAGCTAAATCCCAGTTGTAAGTGCTCAGTAAATGTGTACTACTATTATAAATCATATTTGCTTTCTGTGCTTCCTTTGTAGCAGAAAGAGGCAAGTCACAAATAAACAAAATCTTACCTGGAAGCTTTTCATTAAAAGAAAAACTATAGCTTCCATAGAATATCCTGGGGATAGTACTCACTCAGTTCAACCTCCCATATCTGCATTTAACTTTTTGGCGCTATGTAATGAAAATTGACATTTAGAAGATCCTGAAGCATTTTAAGATTCTTAACCACTAAAGAAATATTATATTGCACTCAGCGCACAATATTTATAGTACCAGTAAAGAGGCAAATGTTCAAAATCATTTTAATGACTTTTGTTTACAATAAAGGGTTATTTTATTAATATTCAATGCATCAGAACTTAAGGTTGACCAAATCCTTGATTTTTTCAGAACTATATTCAATTTACTAATGTGCATTTATGCCCATTCACTAAAGTATAGTAATATATAGTAACTCGAAGTTACTGTTTTCCTTAGGAACATCTTATGAGAGACTTTGAAAAATGATGCATATATTGTGCCTCTTAACATTTAATATATCAGATTTTTCTGTCACTAGAAGTTCTTATGCAATATTTTCAGTAAATTATCAGCATTATATTCTACAGTGTACATGTTTTGGATTTTCTCTATTACTGAACATTAATGTCATTCCCAAGTTTTTGATATAAACAATGATTTAATGAACATCACAGTTCATAAATCTTTCCTGGGTCTTTGACTATGGCACTTGAAAAGATTACTGAAATTGAAACTAGTAAGTAAAATATATGAACATTTCTTGAAACTCATGATTACTTTACTGGTTCCCAACACCATTAGTAAAGTGTAAAAGGTTAAATAGTTCCTCACTACCTTCTAGCAATACCATTTTCTTCTATTTGCTTACTCAATAGTTGAGAATTAATATCTCATTGTTTTAATTTCTGTTCATGTGGTTACTAGAATGTTTACTGATCATTTTCTTGTCTTCCTTTCATAATTTCTGTTCATATCCATTTCTCTATCATGTTATTGCTAATTGGGAAATATACTGGATTTAAATTGTCTTAATGCTCAGTCAGGGGATACACTAGAAAGTTCTGAAATTTCTATTGTTCTTTCTTACACATTACCAAAACAATATGGGTCTCTGCGAACATAAATATATATACATACATATATGAATATATGTACACCTGACTAGATTTATTCAGAAAATACAAACAGAATATCAGCTAACAAAGCAATGAACTAGATTTTGTAGAGGGATATAAAGAAGCTAAGAAACTAGAAAGAAGTTACTAAAATGCAATGCAATACCATAAATTCCATAAGCCATATAAGGATAATGTCCCTTATATATTAAAAAATAATTATTTTCAATGAGTTGATAAAGCATTGTTGGGATAGGTAGAATTTGAGGTAGGTTTTAAATAATAAGGAGGCCTAAAATAGAAATTGATGAATGGAAAAACTTTTAAAACAAAATAAAATATTTTAAAAAACAAGTGTCTCTCTAGAGACCTATGCATCAGAATCTCCAAAGAATGTGGCCCTAGCTATTTAAATTTAAAAATAGTTCCACAGAATATCCTGGATGGCTATACACTGTTATAGCACATATCACATTTATGATATGTTTTGATTGACTTTTATACTCTCTCTTAAGATCCCCAAAGCAGATTTACTATAGAACTCAGGCATTTCTGAGAAGATGAATAAAATGGAAAACAACATCTACAAAATTCAACATCCTTTTCTGGGCCATTGCTGGACAATCTCAAGCATTAATTACTCCTGTATCTAGGCTTCCAGTACCACTTTGTTTTCATCTATACCTAGGTACTCAGCAGAGAGTAACATAATGTGTCCATAATCATATCCTTATGCAGAGGTAAACTCTAAATTCTTTGAGAACCAATAGAAAGTATACTTTAAAGTTTTCTATCCCAGCATTTGCTTCAACTGATTGCAGGTCAACCTAAGTGCAAGGTTTATGGACTGCAACAATGGTAAGCTATAGCCCATACCTCAAGAAGCTTATAATACAGTGGAGGATGCATAAATGTCAACATTTCATCAGAATGCAATACTATCATAAAGGCATGCATAGGGTGTCATGAAAGTTTCTTAATTCATCTTGAGTATGTAGACAAAGTTTCCTAGAAGAGCTGAGTTGGACAATAAAGAGATACCACTCTAAAATGACAGGAAGAGGGCAGAGAGCATGACAGGGTGTTAAAAGATGTTCATAAAACCTTGTATACAAAAAGAAAGTCAGGTAGAAGCAGGCTGGAAACATGAAATGGAAAATCAGGGCAAAGTGACCATGCAGAAGTTATATTCGTGTTAGGGGCCTTGGACTACGTTAAACTGGTGATTTAAACCAGGATAATGAAATGGTAATATTCGATTTCACAACTAAGTCTCTGCCCTGCTGGCAAAGTGGTCAAGCTTAGGGGAGTAAAATTCAATACATGGGGACCAGTTTAGAAGTTATCCAGAACAATCTAGAATGTTATTACAAGTTTATTGGTTACATAAGTTTTGTTAGAGAAACAAGTATGAAGATAGGCTAGACTATTTTAAAATAATAAAAAATTAAAATAGGATGACTTTGGTTATTGACTTTGGAAATGGATGGGTGTGATGAGCAAGGGACAATTCCAGGCTGTTCTCATGAATCTGGCTAGACCGTTTGTATCATCAGGGAGGGCACTGTCAGAGGAGGACCAGTTTGAAGGAAGGAGATAATAAATTGATTTAAGGTCACATTGACTTTGATAGGACCATTAGATATCAACAAACGATTGTCCTGTTGGTTATTAGTTTCATGCTAAGAGAACAATTCAGAGTTCAAAATAAAATTTGAGGAGACATTTATATATAATTGTTCAATATCTGTTTTTCATGGATTTTTTTCAAGGATGGCAGAAAGGACAGAACCCTCAACAGTACTAGTATTGTAGTGTGAGTTAAGGGGGAGAATCCTTTCAAGAGGAAAATAAGCAGTCATAGATGCAAGACAAAAAATCACGAGTTTAGGGTCACAAAATTAATGAAATAGGGAAGGCTGCCAAGCTTAGATAAATGAATCATATTAACTTTGGTAGAAAGAAGTGAACTCTCATGTTAAGTTTGGCTATTTGTAACACTGGAATTGGCAATCAAGAAATTGGTGGCAAAAGAAGACAGCCTGGCAGTAAATGAAAAAAATACAGAACAAGGTGGAATTATTTTTCAATAAAGGAAGAAGAGAATCGTAAAATTGAAACAAAGCATCATGGAATTCAAGAAAGAAATGTTAAATTATTATCATTGTTTGAGTGGAAGATAATTTACCTAGTTAAAGAGAAAGTTAACTATAAAAGATCATAAGGTACTAAGGAAAAAGAGAAAAAGTAAAATATAAGATAAAGTCCCTGAAAACACAGGAGATTTAAGAAGATGCCAGACCTGTTCCTCATTTAGGGCTTCTCACATCATTGAAGGAACTATTATTTACACACACACACACACACACCCTTTCTAAACACAAACACATATACACATAACTCCTCCACAATTGCCCACATAAAACTGTGGACACGGCCGGGCACGGTGACTCATGCCTATGATCCTAGCACTTTGGAAGGCCGAGGCGGGTGTATCACCTGAGGTCAGGAGTTTGAGACCAGCCTGGCCAACATGGTGAAATCCCGTTTCTACTAAAAATACAAGATTAGCCAGGCATGGTGGTAGGCACCTATAATCCCAGCTACTCGGGAGGCTGAGGCAAGATAATCGCTTGCACCTGGGAGGTGGAGGTTGCAGTGAATTGAGATTGCACCATTGCGCTCCAGCCTGGGCAAAAAGAATGAAATTCTGTCTCAATAATAATAATAATAGTAATAGTAATAATAATAACAATTCTGGACACTAGCCTCAGTGTTTTTCTTACCACCAGGACAAGCTACATAATTGGGAGAATGAGAAAACAGTGCAAAATGAAAATGCCGGGATTGTTAAAAATTATTGAGAATTTCAGGATGACCACAGCAGAGCATTAACACCAAACATGATGCCAATTCTGAATATGGGGCTTTATGCAACTGCAAAGGTCACAAGCTCATGAAGAAGCCCTACTCATCACTTCTACCAATCCAATGAATCAAGCTCCACTTATCTTGTTTTATTGGTAATTCTCAAATTATGTATTAAGTTCCATCTCAAGTTCTTTCAGATTCATATAGTCCCCCAATTCAACTATCATCTCTTTTGTTAACTAGGTATGTAGGATGACCGTCACAGAACAGGAGTGCTGACTTTTCATATCATTGCAGTGAGACCAAACTATATGGTGAGGGGGTAGGAGGCAGTAGGAAAAGTGTTCCTAGTTTTTGTACCTTACATAATAAGTTTTGGGAACAGATGAATTAGAATAAGAGCCCAGTATAGGGATGGGGTTGGCCTAGTGGGGATACCTAGTGGGGACACAATCCAAGATTTTTAATAGATTACTAAACTATATTGACTGAATACACAATGGTTGATTAGCACTCTACTCTGCTGGTTGTGTTACAGGATAAAAAAGTTGTAATTTATAGTTACAACCAAAAAGATATAATGAATGCCTTTAACTTAGTGTAAGAATAAAAAAGGGAAAAGTAAACAAATTGGAGACATTTAGAGAAAGGATTACACATAACATAGTGCAGCTAAAAATAAGAGTTTTAAAGCTTGATCCTGGAAGAAAAAAAGTGGCACTGTCAGTAGTAGAAAGTGAAAAGAAAGTTGTAAGATCTGGTTAGAAATATAATAGTTTTGGTTTGAAATAGGCTGATGTTGAGGTGTTAGCCAAACATTTTGAAGAGATAGCCAAGAGTCAGTTGGCAATATTAGATTGCGGCTTGGGAAAATAGCTTTGAGTGGGAGAAATAATTTTATGAGTCAGCCACAGATGATTATGTCGATAATAATAATGATAATATATGCTGTAAAGCCCCCTGATGGATGAGAGGAAAGTTTCTAGGGCATCAGTGATAGAACTAGCTAGATGATGAGAGAAAGAAAGAGCAGGTGAAGGATGAGAATGGAAAGGAGAAAAATAGAGGAGAGAAAAGAAGGGAGAAGAAAAATGGCACTTTAAAGGAAAAGTCTGAAGAGCTGATCAGAAAACACTACAAAATATTTAGTTGATATGAATTTAAAAGGCCATTTTAGTAAAATGTAACTTTATATTACTAATTAGTAAACGGAAGTTTATTCACATTTGCAAAGGTTGGCAAAGTCAAAATGTGGCAACTGCAGGGTAAGGTTTGGTTACTGTGAAAAGATGATGTAACTAAAAATAGATCAAATTAACTTAGTATAGTAGAGATTTACATATTCTACAGCATGCAAAATTGTCAAATGAAGTCTCATAATTTCTTTTTATTTTAATGCACGGGAAGCTTGATCTTCATTTGAGAATGTGTGATTAGCTACGCTTTACCATTTCCTTGCTTATTCAATGTTGCTTTATAAAAGGACTGCCAAGTGGTAAGCATATATACTTATTCATGGAGAAAATTAAAGATTGTATTGAAAGCAAGCAGTTGAAATGTGAATTCTAGTACTTTCCCCAACTGAGTGTATAGGTGAATATGTGTTTGAGGGCATAAGAGGAAGAGTAGGTGTTATATAATAAATGCTATTTATATTACTACCTTGAAAAAAAACTTGGAACATGACATAAAGCCTGATTATTTTTAACTCAGAAAAAAAATGTATAGAGGCCATCAACCTCATAAAGAACAGAACAAGCTAAAAAGAGAACAGTGTCTCTGAAGCATTGTCCAGAAAGTGTGTCCAAAATAAATTCCATATTGCCAGGGTTAATTTGGGACTCTAGGAAGATTGGTTAGATAAAATGGGATTTCATTTTCATATCTCAGGATGCCTTATGTCATTATTCTTTTTCCTTTTTTTCCTGCAAGTCAGTTGCATGTGGTGTGCTGAAATAATTTCTCTGTAGGTCTCTTGTGTTGTATAAGCCCAGGCCTTTCGGTCACCATAGGCAATTGAGAATTACACCACAGGCTCAGGTGAACAGTGAAAATCAGGTTTTAAATTCATTGTTCTGCTCAGCATTAGGCCCTCAGAGTGGCAAAATTAAAGTGTAGGTAGGGATAGGTTATTCCCGGAATGCTGCAGTCACACTGAGCATACACATAGGCCTCAAGTCATTTTCAAAGTGGCACTGTCATTGTCCTTCTCTGTCTATCTAAAGATTCCTCAAGCTGCCAATATTCCTATATCAGGGTTGGCAGTTTTGTACACAGTGTCCCTAACCATATGTTCTGCTCATTGTTACTAATTAGTCATTATTGACATTGATAGTTTCCATATCACATTCCTCAAGCCAGAATTTTCCTTTCTAAAGTCCCCTAAATCTTTCCAGTACATTTCTACTATGTTTTGAATTTTACTTCACACATTAAAGGGATCCAATTGATAGAACTTTTCTATTGAAACATCATTGACCCCATTTAATTAACCATTTCTGAATTCCCCCAGAACTTTATTGCACATATGGTAGATACAGTTCTTATCCATTCGTTTATTTTTTAATGGAATTTGAAAACAAATCTTTAGACTTTGGATAGAGACTAACTTCAGTCAAATTTTAGCTTTTCCACTTATTTGGTTCATTGCCTTTAATAAGCACTGGCTCTCAGTTTGCACATCTTTTAATGGTATAATAGCACATTTCTGGAAGATAAGTTGTACTGATTACACATACTGAAGGCAATAACTTATGTAGTTTACCTCTTAGAGTATATGATGCATGTATATGTCAGTAAATAATATAACAATAGACACAACCTCTCAGTTACCACTATGATTTTACCAAACTGTGCATATATATAACGTATTTCCAAATGTGACTAAGTTATAAGTGACCACAACAAGGATGAGAACACATTACAAAAGAAAAATAGGGAATGATTTGCAGAGATATCAATATGGTTCATTTGTTAACATCTTGTGCTGTTGAGATTACCTACTTCTCTGAAAAGTGAAAGGCAGGACTAAAGAAGGGATCTGCTGCCATCCACAATCTGTTCAGGGGAGATATAGATTTTTCTCTATTTCAGAGTTCCAGAGGACAAAAATCAGAGCCTAGAGATAAAGAGGATTGGTTTGCCAATCACGGAATCTGTAGCGCACAGCAATGTGTATGTGAAACAGAGAAAAAGTCAAAAAGGAATCCAACCAAAAAAAATAAATAAATAAAAGCAATTCACCTATTGGGTGTGTTTCCTGCTAAATTGTCACAGTTTACATGCAAATTAATTACAGTGTGAACCTACTCAATCATTTTAGAACATTATCAGTGTTGCCTTTACCAATTTTAATGGATTTTGTCTGAAATCAGCTAGAATAAGTATACATTAGGATGTGAAAAGATAAGTGTGTATTAAAACCAGTTTAGAAGAGTCAAGCAATGCTTTTGGCCCAGTTTAGAAAGTTAAAAAGGCACAATAAACCCCACAAAGTTATTCAAATCTGCAAACTTTATTAAAATTGCAACATATATAAATATCAGTATGTGGCTGTGTGTGTGTGTGTGTGTGTATTTGTACATGTTGGAGGGTTGTGGGTAGAAGATTAAAATAGTCATTTTCTGTTACAGTTTTAAGTTGCTGGATAAATGTCACACTACTCTCTAAATTGTTCTGTCTTCAGATTGTAAACACAGACTTCAAATGGGCAAATGTCTCTTCCTAGTAATTGTACTATATTTCCCATTTTTTAAAAAAAATTTCCAAAATGAAAATTCTCAATTATTTGTCTCTTCCCTGTCCTACAACCTCCTTTTCTCCTCTACTAACAAATGATTTTATATCAATTTTATTTATAAAATAGATATAATAGGCCGGTCACCGTGGCTCAAGCCTGTAATCCCAGCACTTTGGGAGGCCGAGGTGCAGACCATGAGGTCAGGAGATCGAGACCATCCTGGCTAACACGGTGAAACCCCGTTTCTACTAGAAACACACACACACAAAATTAGCCAGGCGTGGTGGCGGGCGCCTGTAGTCCCAGCTACTCGGGAGGCTGAGGCAGGAGAATGGCGTGAAACTGGAGGCGGAGCTTGCAGTGAGCCCAGATCGCACCACTGCACTCCAGCCTGGTCGACAGAGTGAGACTCCATCTCAAACAAAAACAAAAACAAAAACAAAAACAAACAAACAAACAAAAAAGACATAATAACAAAATAACTTTTTTCTTGTCAGCAAATCTAGTAAACTACTTGCATCTAATATATCGTTTTTTGTATCATATTTTAGTTCATTCTCATGTTACAGTGATACGTGTGCTCTTACCTAAAGCCAACTACTTGCTGTTTGCTCTCAATCCAAACTGCTAGGGATTGTCCTTCATATCTCTCATTTAGCTTCCTAATTCATCAGCAAGGCCACAACATGGTCTGGATCTGGTTGGAATGATTTTTACTATTTTTACTGGTCCAAGCCACTTTCTTTTCTTACCAAGGCTCCAGCAACAGCGCCACCCCCACCCCCAAGGGAATCTCCTGTTTTTTGCACAGCAGAGAGACTATTACATCAAGGTGAAACCATCATTATTTTAGCAACTGGGCATTGTCTCTGACCTGTCATCCTGTATTCCTCACACGAATGCTAAAGGAGGTCTAAACATCCAGCTCCTTCCATATATATAATTCTTGCATTCAGCCCTCCCTTTAAAGGGTGGGGTCGATTGGAGAGAACACTTCACCCAATTGCATGGCAAGTTATTGTCTTCTACACTCATTAATTAACTTCATTTTTCATAAATATGAATAGGCCACCAACGATTAGCCAATGTATGAGGAAACTTAAGCGGTAATGAAGATGTCTAAGATGGAACAATTATTAAATTTGGAAATGAATAAATAAAACTCTAGGATAGAAAATATTTGTAAATTTAAAAGATTTCAAACCTTTATAAATAGTTCAACAGATGGGTTGGATTACAGAATGGCTGTACTACAGAATACACTGTTGATAAAGAAGAAAAGACTTAAAATACATGGCATTGAAGAAATCACTACAAAGAGAAACATCACATTAATATAAAGAGGAATAGTGGGTGTGTCAAATTCCACTATCCATCTACAAGGAGTTCCAAATAACAGACAAAAAAAAAAGTAAATTTGAAGAGCCAATAAAGTGAGTTAAGAATCCCTGTGATTGAGGGAAGACACAAGTCTTCATCATTGAAATAACACACAAAATTCTAAAAGAGAATAATAGGAAAAATACATATACATTTCTGGAGAAATTTGAAAATGCCAGAACGAAAGACAAATTCTAATGAATTCTATGTAGAAACAAAAATAAATAAAGCACATTATCTACCGAGAAATAAACATCCGAATGACACTAGATATCTCACCAGTGGCACTGAATACTAGAAGACAGCAGCAGAGCCTAATCTGAGCAGATGCTTGAATCTGGCATTTACTGAATAACTTGCCATATTATCCAATCAAAAATAATAGCATAATAAGTATGTTTGAACATGAAAACTTCAGGAATTTGGTCCACACTTATATATAAACAAAGTGTACATATATATACATGTATACACACACACACACACACACACACTTTCCATGAACTGATAAATTGATTCTTATGATTAAATAAGTTTGAGAAATGACCATTAGACATTAAACTTAGGAGACTGTTCTTCGTCAACAATTTCTCTCTATATATATGCACATATCTACACACATGCATACATATACACACACATACATATACATATGCATACACACATATATATATAATTTTAAAGTTATTTAAGATGGTTAATAACCAAATGAGAAAGAATGAAAAATAAGTAAACAAAAGGAAGACACTGATGCAAACAATACTGGTAAGAATATAGATTCAGACAAAATAATCATTAGGTTAATTTTACCTAATTATAAAACTAATTTTGGATCTTCTTAGACCAATAAATTAGCTTCCTCAGTAAAGACGTCTAAACATCTGGATATTTAGCAACCTTTCATGAATTGATTTCTATGATTAGACATGTTTGGAGAATGACCATTAGCACTTGACATTTGGAGATTGTCTTTTGAGTAACAATTTGAAAGAGAAAGAATTCCTTATGGGCATTAACATATTTATTGAATTTTCTTTTGATAAAGTCAGAAAATAAGAGAACAACTAGGTGTTCAAATCAATATAAAATTCAATAACATATAACACACTAAATAATATGTCACAAGATTGAAAAGGCAAGATGGAAGGGGGTAAGTATATAGATTTGATTATTTTTGTTAAAAGTAGGGCATCAACAGATAACAACTTGATTGGAGAAATCAAAGAGAATTTTTTTTAACCATAAAGGCATAGACTGGAAGAATTAGAGATGGCAGGCAGAAAGGTTTGGGAGGAAATAGATCATTTAAGTGTGTTAAATTTATTTTCCACAGAAGTAGGGAGTTAATAGATAAATTTTTCACAAGTTATGAGAATAAGAAAATTATTTACAATAATATTGTCTACCAAAATAATTCAAAATAGGAATTACTTTAGGGAATGGAGCTTGAAGGAAAAACTTTTCTTCTCATTTAAATATTTGGAACTGTTAGAATTTTTAAACTATGAGGATATCTACAATGTCTACAATAACAGCAACCAAGATGCTCATTAAAATGAGAATTAGAAACGAATAAATGTTAGTGCTCAGACTGATGAAATATGAACTTACTTTTGATTTTCCTTTTTTCTACTTCTCCCTGTTTTCATATATTCCTAAATTAGCACATGGCATTTCATTAGAAACTACATTTTGTAGTTGTTTGGATTAATCATTACCGTGATTATAAAGATATGATGTTGTTTTAAACATCGTCATGAAACACAGTACGCAGCTGCTCTATGCATGTTAAATCTGTTTAATACATTAATTTTATAAAATATGTTAAAAATCTAATGAAATATTAAAATATATAAAACAGTTCCTTTCAAAATCACAACAAAATTTTCTTATAATATTAGTTAACTTAGAGGTAAATATGCATTTATAAGACAAAAGTGATACATCTCTTTTTTAATGAGACAATTAAATAGGTCAACTTTCAAGTAAATATTTTAAGAACTTTACACAACCACATCCAAAAATTGAGTTAAATTTTTTTAGGTTGGCTATGATGTAAATTTCATTTCAAAATT
This sequence comes from Symphalangus syndactylus, assembly GCF_028878055.3. Taxonomy (NCBI): domain Eukaryota; kingdom Metazoa; phylum Chordata; class Mammalia; order Primates; family Hylobatidae; genus Symphalangus; species Symphalangus syndactylus. The sequence goes on along the minus strand of NC_072438.2, from coordinate 83,117,422 downwards.
GATTCACTGGAAGTACCAAGACGCTTTTGAGTAAGAGAAGTCATATTAAAGTAAATAATAAACATCAAATACACTTTGAATATAATTTTACAAATATAGATTATATATACGTAAAGAAATGATTCAGTGCAACCGAAAACAATCCAGATTAGATAACAAATGGTGAAAAGATTTAATATATTACCAAGTGCATTTCAAATTCTAAAGTAAAATGATGGATTATTCAACTGATTATAGAGAGTCAACTGGCTAACCATTTGGAATAAAGATGCTGATCTGACACGTAGCAAAAATGCATTCCAAGAGTAAATACATAAAGAATGTTGACTTAGGCATCATTCCACAAAAATACAGTGCTGAGTTGATTCATGCTTGAAAAAAATTGTTGAATAAATATATAATTTTGAGAAAAAAGAATACATAAAAGTACAAAGAAACTATTACAGTTAAATGTCCATGAAATCTTTGAATATGAAAGGAATTTTTAAGCACGACTCAAAATATAGAAATGATGGATTGCTCATGGAAGAAAGAAGTGTGAATAGTGCAGAATTAGCAAGAGAGAGAGTAGCGGGAGTTGAAATCAGAGATGTTTATTTAATCGTTTGAAGTGCAGTATGTGGAAAGTGTGTGTGTGTGTGTGTGTGTGCGTGTGTACCATAAGTCATTGGACCTGCCACTTGTTTTTGTATGGTATGTGAACTAAGAATGTTTTTACATTTTTTAAATGGTTAAGAAAAATCAAAATAAGACTAGTGAAATATGAAGATTATATAAAATTCAAATTTCAGTGTCCATAAATAAAGATTTACTGGAACACAGTCAGGCCCACTTGATTATAGGCTGTGGCTGCTTCATGCTACAACAGCAGAATTGAGTAGTTTTGACAGAGACCATATGGCCTGCAAAGCTCAAAACATTTACTATCTGGCTCTTTACAGAAAAATTTGGCTGACCCCTGGTATAGACATATTCTGGGAGTTTCTCAATATGTAGCATATCACATCAATTCACTAGGCCAACTTCGATCAATTTTTATATACAAATATTATTCTAAACTTAATATGACTTCTGCATACATATCTTGTGTGTGAAGAAATGTGTCTATGTGTGATGGTAATGCACAGTTTGCTTTGGGAATTACATAATATATGAATGTTATTATATTTGAGAATTAGAAAAAAATATATACATGTAGAAGCCAGTAGTACCATGCTTTCGAGATACATAATCACTCATGTTTGCTATTTTGGGGCTGCACTGAATTTCTGAGAACAAGCCTTTATTTTCCATTTTAATTAAACTAAACATTTAATTACATTTCCACTATTCTGTCAGCAGAAACAAATCTATAAATGTGGAGTGAAAAATTATGAGAGCTGGTCTTTAATATCTCATCACAAACAGAGCATGCTATGGCCAATCTGTTCTTTGAGGGTGTATAACAACCGTGTTTCCCATGAAAGTTAATGCTAATAAAGCATTCAAATACAGTACAGAACTTCTCATTTTTAGCTAATATCTATCTGTTAAGGGCCAAGATGTTGAAAATATATACCATGTTTACAATGATACCCATGACCCTTAGGGTTTTAGTTTCCAGCCCAAGATAATTCAGTAAGTGAAGGGATAGTGCAGATTAAACACAAGTTTGCTGCCAAGCAATTTATGCCCGGCCTATGCTCAAATTTACACCAATAAAACTATACAAACGTTTAGAATTTTTATTTTATTATAAGTAGTCAATATGTCTAGAGCACTTTGCCAGGTGCAATGAAAAATTAAAGGTACCTGCCCACAAAGTTGTTACAGCGATACATGGGAAGCAGACTTGTAAAGGTGAGAATGGAAATAAGGAAAAGCTCCTATCTAATGAGAGATGTTAGTGGAGAGGAATAGAATCATTTCCCCCCATCAGCTTTCCTGGTGGGCTATGTTATGTACCCTCAAACAGGATGCATAAAATGTACTGATTTTTTTACATCAGTATTGTGAGCTTGGTTAATGGCAGTTTGGTCTAAAGAGATGAACTTATTCTTACTTGATAACAGAATGAAATTTCTGGGTATACAGGCCTAAGGACAAACTCTGGAATCCAGAAAATACACTTCAGTATACCCCCTCAAGGAAAGCCGATGGGAGAAAATGATTCTATTTCTCTGGACTTACATCTCTGATTAGATATGAGCTTTTCTTTATTTCCATTTTCACATTGACCGGTCTACATCATGTTATAACAATTTTGCTGGCAGATAAATAATGCATACACAATAGTGTATTCTGGAAGATGCATTCTAAAATCTAATAAATGTAATAAATGTACTATATTTGCAGTATTTCAGGGAGTTGAGAACTGTACTCTCTCTTTATGTCTGGATTTATCTTAATTTTGATCAATCAGGTAGTCATTGAATATTAACTATCAGAGTATAATCTTTATACATCAGGGATGTATAAAATCCCTGGTGATTAATTTAACTGGTGACCAGTTAATCTATATAGAGAACTTTAAATGCTAAGGAGACCAATATATGAAGTTTTCACAATAGTGTATTCTGTCAACCAGCTAAATAAAAAGTCAAATAATTATTGTAATAGAGGTTCATGATAAAACGAGAGCAAGGGAAGGTGGTAATACTTAAATATTTAATGGAATCAGACTAGGATAACCCAATTCATCTTTCCTCAAAATGTGGTAATATTTGTCCAAGAAAACCCATTTATAGATGAATAATGCCAGTATTTCCTTCTTGTTCTTTGTTTTCATGGCCCTAATACTCCATTCTGGAAGATACATTCTTTATTTTTAAAATATCATAAATGTACTATGCTTGCAGTATTTTGGTGGGATGAGAACTATTTTCTCTCTTTATGTCTGGATTGGCTGTCTTAATTTTGATCCTCAGATTGTCACTGAATATTAACTATGAGAGTATAATCTTATTTATTTTCTTTCTTCTTCTTGCGGGATGCTTTCTTTCCTCTTCTTGGGAGATGTGTCAACGGAGACTCCAGATATTTACATAAATAAATGATGGATTAGTCTATATTATTCTCATTTACCACACAACTTATTGGAAAGTGGTGTGTGTATGTGTGTGTGTGTGTAACCTCTACCATCTTCCATCTCTTAATCTCTTACATCACGCCTTCTTTTTAATTTTTTTTTTAATTTTTTTGAGACAGAGTCTCCCCTAAGCTGGACTGCAGTGTCACGATCTTGGTTCAATTGATTCTCCTGCCTCAGCCTCCCGAGTAGCTGGGATTATAGGCATGCACCACCATGCCCCACTATTTTTTGTATTTTTAGTAGACACAGGGTTTCGCGATGTTGGCCAAGCTGTTCTCAAACTCCTGGCTTCAAGTGATCTGTCCATCTCAGCCTCCCAAAGTTCCAGGATTAGAGGTGTGCGCCACCATGCCCAGCCTATGCCTCATATATCATTCTTTTTTGGCTTCTGTTCCTCTCATTCAATCAAATGAATATCTCATAAAATTTTCTATATCATTCAATCCAATGAGCATTTTCTAATCTTTATTTGATTTGAATTTTCTGGATCATTGACCATACTTTTCTTAAGTTCTGAGACAAAGCATTTTCTTACTTTTACTGCCACCTTTCTGGTTTTGCCTTCTCAAGCTGTTTCCCAGACTTGCTTTCTCTATGTGTAAATGTTGGAGTTCTTTATAACTATCTCCTTTGTTTTTTGCTGAGTACTCAAATTTAGGCAATCTTGTCAGAGACCAGAATTTCAAACACTTGTCTTATTCCTAAGACTCTCACATGTATACCTCTAGACAATTCCTTTCCTCTGACTTTTACATCCAACTGACTACTTAAATATCAACTTAGATTTCTGTAAAGCACCACAAACCTAGAATTCCGGAACTGAAATAATGATCTCTTTATCCCCGCACACACACGTCATTACATATTATCATTTTGCCTCACAAATAGCTTTTCAACTCCATTTACCACCTTTTATCTCAAACAACTGTTGTTGTCCAACTTACCACTATCTCTCCCTTAAATCAAAATAATCATTCATTGGAACAGTGGTTTGTAGTTCTTGTAGAGATCTATTTCTTCCCTTGTTAGCTGTATTCTTAGGTATATTATTCTTTTTGTGGCAATTGTGAATGGGAATTCATTTGTGATTTGTCTCGTTTTGACTGTCACTGGTGTTCAGAAATGCTCGCAATTTTTGCACATTGATTTTATATCCCAATACTTTGCCAAAGTTTCTTACCAGCTTAAGAAGCTTTTGGGCTGAAACAATGGAGTTTTCTACATATGGGATCATGTCATCTGCAAACAGGGATAGTTTGATTTCCTCTCTTCCTATTTGAATGCCCTTTATTTCTTTCTCTTGCCTGATTGCTCTGGCCAGATCTTCCAACACTACGTTGAGTAGGAGTGGTGAGAGAGGGCATCTTTGTCTCATGCCAGTTTTCAAGGTGAATGCATCAAGCTTTTGATTATTCAGTATGATATTGGCTGTGGGTTTGTCATACATGGCTCTTATTATTTTGAGGTATGTTCTTTCAGTACCTAGCTTATTGAGACTTTTTAACATGAAGGGATGTTGAATTTTATCAAAGCCCTTTTCTACATCTATTGAGATAATCACGTGGTTATAGTTCTGTTTATGTGAGGAATCACAATTGTTGATTGGCATATGTTGATGCAATTTTGCATACCAGGAAGGAAGTCTACCTGACTATGGTGGATGAGCCCTTTTTGATGAGGGCTGGATTCGTTGTGTCAGTATTTTTGCATCAATGTTCATCAAGGATATTGGCCTAAAGTTTTCTGTGTTGTATTTCTGCCAGGTTTTGGTATCAGAATAATACTGGGCTCATAGAATGAGTTAGGGAGGAGTCCCTCCTTTTCAATTTTTTGAAATAGTTTCAGTAGGAATGAGACCAGCTCTTCTTTGTACATCTGGTGGAATTCAGCTGTCAATCCATCTGGTCCCAGGCTTTTTTTTTTGGTTGGAAGACTATAACTGCCTCAATTTCAGAACTCATTATTGGTCTGTTCCATGGTTCAATTTCTTCCTGATTCAGTCTTGGGAGGGTGTATATATCTAGGAATTTATTCATTTCTTTTAGATTTTCTAGTTTGTGTGAATGGTGGTGTTTATAATATTCTCTGATGGTTGTATTTCTGTGTGGTCAGCCAAAATATCCTTCTCATCATTTCTGATTATGTTTACTTGAATCTTCTCTCTTTTTTCTTTATCAGTTTAGCTAGCAGTCTAGCTATTTTATTATCTTTTTCAAAAAAAAAAAAAACCAGCTCCTGGATTTGTTGATCTTTGAATTTTTTTGTGTCTCTGTCTCCTTCACTTCAGTAGCATTTCTATACATCAATTTTGTTGAAGCTGAGAGCCAAATAAATAATGCAATCACATTTCCAGGAGCTGCAAGAAGACTAAAACACCTAGGGATACAGCTAACCAAGGAGGTGAAAGATCTCTACAAAGAGAACTAACTACAAACCACTGCTTAAAGAAATCAGAGATGACACAAACAAATGGAAAAACATTCCATGATCATGCCCATAAGTGATAGACTGGATGAAGAAAATGTGGTACATATATACCATGGAATACTATGCAGCCATATAAAGGAAGGGGATCATGTCGTTTGTAGGGACATGCATGGAGCTAAAGGCAAATATCTTCAGCAAACTAACATAGGAACAGAAAACCAAATTCCACACGTTCTCACTTATAAGTGGGAACTAAATAATGAGAACACACGGACACATAGAGGGCATCAACACACAGTGGGGCCTATCAGAGGGCAGAGGGTAGGAGGAGGGAGAGGAGCAGGAAAAATAACTAATGGATATTAGTTATCTAATATATCTTGGTGATGAAATAATCTGTACAACAAACCTCCATGATCATGTTTACCCATGTAAAAAACCTGCACATCCTGCACATGTACTGGTGAACTTACAATAAAAGTTTTTTAAAAGTAGTTTCTTAACTGGTCTCTTCACTTCACTATTACAACAGTTCAAACCATTCAACTCACTATGTCAGAGTGATTCTTAAATATACACCCAATGTTTGCTGATCACCTCATTAACATCCTTTAATTGATTCATCTGCTTTTAGGATAGGGAAATTCTTTGACATTCAAGGGCAAGCATCATTGTTTATTTGTTGTTTTTTTTTAAGAGTTTGAACTGTGCCTAAGAGAATGAGAGTTAACTCTCATTGGGACCCTCTCTCAATATGCTCTTTCTGTACTTTTAAGGACAGCTTATATTGATGTACTGATAGTTACGACCCTGATAAGTTATCCATTGTATCTCAAAAATAGGGCTTGACTTATGAGGTTGATGACTAACCAGTGTAGAATGTCTTTGAACTTTTTTTTGTCTAGGACATTAAGAAACAGAAATATGATTTTCAATGCTTCTTAGTATCTGATTCTGTTTATTTATATATTTATATTGATTGACTAATGTCTTCATGAATTTTATTTATAGGTATCCATCGAAAAAATAGTTAAGTCTTCTAATTCATCATTTTCTCAATTTAAATGTATACATTTGAAAATAGATATTACAATCAAGCATCAGAATACAATTTGGGTATTCAAATTTATACCTACAAAACTATTTTTACATACCAAATCTTAAGGGACCAAAAAAAAAAATCTCTTCATCACTACATTATTGTAAGTGTTTTTTGAGATCTAAAATTAGAATATCACTTTGTTTTTTCTTTTTAATATCTGTTTGTTTTACATAGCCAAGTATATATTTGATATGCTTTCCCCAAACGCTGTTAACAGCAAGAAAAATTTGTTTATAGTGATATCCAAAATATTTTTAGATTGCTTATTAAAGTCAATAGATACCCTGATGCTTACTTAATGTACTATTTTAGAGAATTTATACCACTGTGGTTATACAAAAATGCCAACGACAGAATATTCACAACATTTATCTGATACTTATAGAAAATAAGAATAGGCATTCCCCAAATATGACAGAGAGGCATAGAGGTACTACTCTTTCAAATTCAATGAGTTTAGTGCAGTCCAATAGTAAATATTTAACTGCATTTGAAAATATTTACAAGAAAAGGGTTTGTGCTAGGTACTGCCTGTACTTTAGGATATAAGGAAATATATCCGTAGTCTCTGCCTGTAATTCATCAACAGTCTGCTGGGCAAGAAAGAGAAACAGAAGGTGGAAGTATAATACTTGCAATGTGGTAAGTATTACTGTGATGGGATAAAGTCAGGATGAGAACTCTCCCAGAAACGACATCTAATGCAGTCTGAGAGGAGTGGGAAAGTCTTCCTAGAAAAGATGTCCTATGCTGCTGCATGGAGGGTGAATATGAGATAATCATGTAACGAGGGCTTAAGAAGATAGAATGGTCCAAAGCAAACAACTGGATCTAAGTTTTCAGCTATATAATAAGAAAGCAAAAGAATCTGAAAGCAAGACAAAACAAAACAAAATAATTTTTATATATAGTTAAAGCCAAAGGCTAAGCATAAGAAAATGAAATCCAGTCATATTCTTAGAAAATCATTTTTCTCTAGCACTAGAGAAGATTAAAAATGTTATGGATGAGGAAGTGGAACATAAGTAGAAGTGTGAATCCAGAAAGTTGGAGCCTCCGTGTGAGTAAGCGCCATTCGTGCCATTCAGAAACAGCTCCAGTGAATGAGGCTGAAGCATATAAGCATTAAATGATTCCTTTTTTTCCATCTGGGAAAATATTTATCATAGTGAACTACTGAACTGTTGATCATTTGGTCAGAGTAGATACTTGTCTAAATTCTGAGGTCCATTTTTCATCTAGAGAGCATCCTCAACAAATCAGGAAACCCACATTCTTCTAGAAGGGAGGGAGGAGCTTTGGACTTCACAGAAATGGAGATGAGATTAAATGAAAGGACATATCCTAGGTCAAAATAGTTAACAGAAGAAAGCACAGACTCTTGTAAAGTGAGAACAATAGTAGAATAAGCCAGGGTTTTTGATAGGGTTTCTAGTAATCTATCTGCATGGTAGATTTGCGTGCCATGTTGATTACAAACCTTGGTTCAGAAACAGACACATGGCCTATCTAGCCAAGAGAAAATGGGCTAGATACCCTGGGTCAAGTTTCCCATAGGTCCCACGTTTATTAAAACTGTGGTCCAATATTTACTCTCTTCCCTGATAGATAAATAAGAGAGAATCAGAGCTTTTGTGTTTTCCCAGAGGGCTGAGTAATTGAGCATGGTCCACCTATCAGAAAGATGTGGCACAAGCAGCATGTACTGAGGATCATGAACATACAACAGTAACATCTCAGAGCAGCAGTTATGCATAATTGTTGAAACGGAAGACTGCTTCATCAAGGTGTTGCAGCCTAGAAAAACTTAGAAAGACTAATACCATGTTTACACTCATGGCCAAGAAAAATGGGGATTTAGAGTTAAATTAAATGATTTTAAAGTACAGCTAACATATAAATGTTCATTTTTGTACACCTATTTAATTTTGTCTGAGAATATTCACAAATCAGTTACCATTTTGTTATGGAGAACAGGGTAGAGAGCTGAATTGGTAATGAGACAACTGAACAGCAAAATCACAATAAGCTGCCATGGATTACTGAATGTTCCCAGTATGCATGGCAGATAAAGAGCTTGCATTTTTATGAACAGAAATGGCAGACCATTTGACTAATCAAGATGTAGGTGTTTTGCTCTATTGGTTTGGAAAAAGGACGGGAAAGCAAATTAGTTGGCATAGGTAAGACGATGAAATTTTAGATGAATTAGGTCTTTAGCATATAGAAAAGGAATGCAGATAACAGGAAACATTTAAATTAAAAGATTGGTGGTTGTGAGAAAACAAAAAGGGAATATAAATTGTTCTACCATAAAGACACTTACACATGTATGTTCATTGCAGCACTATTTATAATAGCCAAGACAATGAATCAACCTAAATATCCATCAATAGCAGACTGGATAACAAAAATGTGGTACTTAGACACCATAGAATACTATGCAGCCATAAAAAGAACACAGCCATGTCTTTTGGGGGAATATAGATGGAGCTGGAGACCATCATTTTTAGCAAACTAACCCAGGAACAGAGGACCAAATACCACATGTTCTCACGTATAAGGGGGAGCTAAATGATGGGAACACTTGGTCACAAAAAGGGGAACAACAGACACTGAGGCCTTACTTGAAGATGGAGGTTGGAGGAGGAAGAGGATCAGAAAAAATAACTCTTGGGTACTATACTTAGTACCTGAATGACAAAATAATCTGTACAACAAACCCACATGATATGAGGTTACCCATATAAATTCACATGTACCCCTGAACCAAAAATAAAAGTTTTTCAGAAAAAGAAAATAAAATGTGAGAAAGAAACAGTGATAGAAGCATAAATGGAGGATGCTGAGGTTAACCTTTTCAGCTGAGATTCCCTGAAAAATTTCAATTATTTTTCACCAACAATAATTCAGCATTGCATAGTTGCAGTCAGAGTGCTGGTTGAGGCAGAAGTCATGAAAGTATGTACAGAGAGAAAAATTTTCAGTCGTCCAATATTTAGTGAACAATGCAGTATCTAACTTTTGTTCTAGGAAGAATGCATGGACTAACTTTTATCTTTCAAGTTTTGTAAACCTCTAGGCATGAGTTGCAGGCTTCTACTTTAATTCAAACCTACACTAGTGCATGTTTGTCACTACAGATCATGACCTTGGGGTCAGGTGTCTGTAGTTCCCAAGTCATGTTATAATTGCCTACCTGTAAAGAGAAAACAGCAATCAAAAGTACCATGAATGTACATTTGTAGTAATAGTGCCTTTCATTTAGTTTTCAATTTCTCATGGTTCATTGTCTTTTTCTTCTAGTAAATAGCATGATCAAATAAAGAGTCTCCACATTAAGTCAAAAATTTAAAAATACATTTTCAAAATTTCTTGGAGTAAGAAATTGATGTGTTCTTTGAAAAAAATGGAAAATCTCACTTAAAATATCAAATATATTTTCAGTTAGTATGCTCAATATTTTTATTTCTGAAAAACTAAATACATACTGAAAAATCCTTGCATATTTAAGGAATTTTTCCCGAGGAAAGTTGGCTTTGGCTGAACAAGAGTCATTTTCTTTTTCTTAAATTTAGCTCTGTATATTGCCACTATGGTAGAAAAATAAAAGTTCCTTCCAAATTCTATTTATAAGAATTTTTTCACTTCTAAAAAAGGGTCAAATTTGTTATTTTTGTTAAATATCTTGTTTTATTTCCTTTTCCCATTGAGCAAATAAACTGTCTATGTGAGTAGTATTGAGCTAATGTCTAACAGACCACTTACAAAATAATTGAAATGTGAACATTCATTGACCAAATAAAAAAAGTTATAAAAGCCAAAATTGGCAAAACTCACATAATATAAAAATTAAAATGTCTATAGATTAAAATTACTAAATTTCCCATATTATATACCTTTAGTATTTCTGAATTATTCTAAATCAACTGACAACTGTAGAGAAAGAACTATGTTGTCACATCAGTGGTCACCAGTTGATGCGGTGAGAAAGTTATTAAGCAAAATCAAGGCTTAGTTACTCTAGCCTTGAAGCCAGAAAGGGAACCACTAGGTAGGCCATATAATGTAAATCAGAAAAAATGGAGCGGAATAGGATATCAGCTGGATGAAAACTTTTCTCTTAGTCACACTGTTAAGGATGTTCACATCCCTTAGTAAACAGAAACTAGGCTCTCCATTTTATCACTTAAGGTTAGTTGTAGAAAGTACCTATGGTAAATGAATGTGTAGGTCTCTACACACTGTATGAGTTCAACATTCTCAATAAAATCTTGACATAATGATTCATTTAAAGGCAGGCATGCACGAGAGAGATTGGGAGTGTGAGAGACAGAAAACTAATAATAGTTGTTATTACAAGTGTTCACTATAGGACAGAATATTACTAAGCACTTTAGGGTAGTTGAAATTTAATCTTCATAACAATAGGGTGAGGTAGGTACTATTTTTCTCTTTTCATGTCTGAAACTAAGGCACTGTGAGGTTAAGTATTTAGTAACTTGACAATATCACACAGACCTGGGCCCATGTGGCAGATTAATGCATTGTAAATCCAGATTTCAATATATTTACACTCTTTTTCTATGGTCTGTATTACATTGATACAGGTAGAAGTAGATTTAGGAATGTCTAGAGATACAAATATAAGTAAAAACAGGCCCAATTACAACATAGAAATAGACATAGAGTTTTAGGTGCCATGGCATGACTTTTGCAAACAAGGTTCTTTTGTCTAGTGTAGAGCAAACATGTGAAGCATTACTACTTAGAGAACCTTCCCTCATTGAGCTTTGCTTGTGAATGAGCCTGACACAGAGTTTATGTACATAAAGTAAGCCATTTTTTATTCTAAACAATCTTTGATATTTGGGTGTGAAGATTCTTAAGAAAACAATAAAAAATATGAGATATCTATGATTGCATGATTTTTATAGAATTGGCTTCCCAAATAATTCTTTAAGGTTATAGATTCAATTAGTATTGAAAGTGAGAAGAATCAGGATTTTGTTTCCTATGGAATAAAAATGAATAACTGGAACATTCAGGTCTGGTAAAAACAGTTGTGGTACTTTAAATACAAAACCATTAAGAGAGTTCTCTGAGAATAAGGCATTCTTAATGAACCTGAAAATGTGAACTGTGCCTTGGTATTTTCATGGAATTAAGCACCAAGAAAATGTCACTACAAAAGGAGTGAGAATTGTAGTACTTATAGTGAGACAATAAAATAAGAATGATACTATCTTTTAAAGCACAAAATAGTCACTGATATTAAGAAATGTTTGCTTACAGTCGACATAGAAGAATGACTACTAAATTAATGAAGTCTGCATACTTTTTATGGATGATATATGGTAACACAGAGTCATTATAAAATAGCATATTGATACGGTTTGGATTTGTGTCCCCACTCAAATCTCATGTCAAATTGTAACCCCCCAACGTTGGAGGAAGGGCCTTGTGGGAGGTGATTGGATCATGGGGGCCAATTTGCCTCTTGCTGTTCTCATAATAATGAGTGAGTTCTCATGAGACCTGGTAGTCTAAAAGTGTGTGGTATCTTTTCCTTCACTCTCTCCTTCTCTGCCCATATACAGCATACCTGCTTCCCCTCACCTTCTGCCATGATTGTACATTTCCTGAGGCCTCCCAGCCATGCTTCCTGTACAGGCTGTGGAACTGTAAGTCAATTAAAACACTTTTCTTTATAAATTACCCACTCTCAGGTAGTCCTTTATAGCAATGCAAGAATGAACCAATACAGAAAATTGGCACCAGGGGTGGGGCACTGCTATATAGATATCTGAAAATGTAGAAGCAGCTTTGGAACTGGGTAATGGGCAGAAGTTGGAACAGACTGGAGAGCTCAGAAGAAGACAGAAAGATTAGGGAAAATTTAGAATTTCCTAGAGACTTGTTAAATTGTTGTGACCAAAATGCTGATACTGATATGGACAATGAAGTCCAGCCTAAGGTAGTCTCAGACAGAGATGAGGACCTTACTAGGAACTGGGGTAAATATCACTCTTGCTATGCTTTAGCAAAGAGACTGGTGGCATTTGTGCCCCTGCTCTAGGGATCTGTGGAACTTTGAACTTCAGAGAGATGATATCTAGGGTATCTGGTGGAAGAAATTTCTAAGCAGCAAGGGGTTCAAGAAGTGGCCTGGCTGCTTCTAACAGTGTAGGCTTATATTTGTGAACAAGATATAATCTTACCTTGGAACTTGAATTTAAAAGGGAAGCAGAGCATAAAAGTTTAGAAAATTTGCAGCCTGACTGTGACGATAGAAAATGGGTAGAAAAGAAAGGCCCATTTTATGGGGAGGAATTCAAGTCTGCTGCAGTAATTTGCATAAGTAAACAGGAGCTGAATGTTAATAGCTAAGACCTTCGTGGCAGCCCCTCCCATCAAAGCCTGGAGGCCTAGGACAGAAGAATAGTTTTACAGGCAGGGCTCAGGAACCAGCTACCCTGTGCAACCTTAAGACACTGCTCCCTGTATCCCAGCTGCTCCAGCTCCAGTCATGGATAAAAGGGCCCCAGATACCTATCAGGTCACTGCTCCAGAGGGTGTAAGCCATAATAAGCTTTCATGGCTTCCACATAGTGTTAAGCCTCTGGGTGTGCAGGGGGCAAGGGTTGAGGCTTGGGAGTCTCTGCCTCAATTTCAGAGGGTGTACGGAAATGCCTGGATGTCTATGAAGAAGTCTGCTGCAGGACCAGAGCCCTCATGGAGAATCTCTACTAGGGCTGTACAGAGGATAAATGTGGGGTTGGAGCCTCCACACAGAGTTCCCACTGGAGCACTGCCTAGTGTAGCTGTGAGAACAGGACCACCATCATCCAGGCCTCAGAACAGTAGATTCACCAACAGCTTGCACTATGCACCTGAAAAAGTCACAGACACTGAAGGCCAGCCCTTGAAAATAGCCAAGGGAGTTGAGCCTTGCAGAACCACCGGGGTGAAGCTTCTCAAGGCCATGGGACCCAACCCCTTATCTCAGCGTTGCCTGGATGTGACACATGGAGTCAAAGGAGATTATTTTGGAGCTTTAAGATTTAACGGCTACCCTGCTGGGTTGGGAATTGCATGGGGGCTTGTAGCTCCTTTGTTTTGTTCAGTCTCTCCCTTTTGGAACAGTTATATTTACCCAATGCCTGTATCCTCATTAAATCTTGCAACTAACAAATTTAGTTTTAATTTTACTGTCTCATAGGTGTAAGGGACTTGTCTTATCTTGAATGGGACTTTGGATTGTGGACTTTTAAGTTAATGCTGAAATGAGTTAAGACTTGGAGGACTGTTGAGAGAGGAAGACTGTACTTTGCAATGTGTGAAGGACATGAGATTTGAGAGGGGCTAGAGGAAGAATAATATGGTTTGGATTTGTGTCTCCACCCTAATCTCAAATGGGACTATAATCCCCAGTGTTGAAGGAGAGGCCTGGTAGGAGGAGATTGGATCATGGGAGTGGATTTCCCCCTTGCTGTTCTCATGATAGTGAATTCCCATGAGAACTGGTTGTTTAAAAGTGTGTGGCACCTTCCCCTTTAGTATTTTCCTTCTCTGACCATGTATGTTAATAGCTAAGACAACGGGGAAAATGACTTGAAGGCATTTCCTGCTTTCCCTTCACCTTCTGCCATGATTGTAAGTTTCCTGAGGCCTCCCTGGCCATGCTTTCTGTACAGCCTGTGAAACTGTGAGTCAATTACAACTCTTTTTTTTATTAATTACCAACTCTCAGGTAGTTCTTTATAGCAATGTGGGAATGAACTAATACACGTGTAATCTCTATAAACATTCTAATAAAATGGAAAATAACAATCTCATAGGAATTTGATAACAATTATACATTTACTTTCAATGAGCAGAAGCCATGGACACAGCAATTGATAAATATTTGCTTAATAAAAATAACACAGTTGAGGACATTTTAGCCCCCAGAAAATAACCACCTTAGAAAAATTACAAGACAATTGACTTCTGTAGTTCAACACATTACATAAAGAGTGGTTTGTTTTTCAAAGGATTAATCACAATGTGTCTATTGTTATTTTCTTATTATCCTGATGTTCTTCCAACTAGTACTGTGTTTCACTGAAAACCTTACCTTTTTATAACTTTAAACACCACAAAACATCCTGGGTATTGACTATTCCATTGAGTTCATATTAAGCAAGGCCTTGCCATTTCTGCGTTGTTGTACTATAATACAGGCACTTCATGGTCTAGTCTTAGTGAAATCATCCACTGGAAATAATAAGGAAGTAGTTGGTAAGGTTTGGGACCTAATTTGCCAGTGTAAGGATTATGAAATACATTGCTTGTATAAAATCTAATAAAGCTGGTTTTGTTTCTGCTTCAGTGTTTATATGAATGATATTACCATCTGCTCTTGAGAAGACCCGAGGCATGATCTCTGAAAAATAACTTAATCAGACATCTTAAATAAAGACACAAGATTTGGCAATAATCATGCAACAGATACAAAAAACATTTCTTGCTATTGCTACATATTTTAACTAGACCCATATTTTTAATATAATGGGCCAATTAATTAGTTGTCCACTTCCAAATATTTTATATATGATTTTATGGCTTAAAAGAAATTGTTAACTTGTAAAAATTTAAGCAGATCCTGAAGCAAAGGGTTAAAAGACAAAAGTTAAGAAAAAAAACAAAGAATTCTAAAGTTTTATTCCATAGATAATTTAACTTTTATATATTATTTCTAGTCTATTAATGTGAGACAATT
This sequence comes from Symphalangus syndactylus, assembly GCF_028878055.3. NCBI lineage: Eukaryota > Metazoa > Chordata > Mammalia > Primates > Hylobatidae > Symphalangus > Symphalangus syndactylus. The sequence continues at coordinate 83,102,059 of NC_072438.2, read as the reverse complement.
CTATGAAAGGGTATTTTAATTGTAGAAAGGAAAAATATTATGCATATGTAATTGACTTGATTTTCCAATGGATGAGTCTATGTTTGCACTCGGGTATACAAAATTACTACCTTTCTGCATTTTTATAGATCATATATTATTTGTAGTTAATACATTTACATGTGAGCAGTGAAGGGTGACTTTCAACTCTCAGAGAAAGCCAAATTTTCTTTTTCACAATCTTTAGATATTTGATACACATTTCTTTCTAATGTCTTTCTGATTTTTTTAAACTTTAAAACACACCAAACCTAATAGAGTATGTTTTATCCCCAGATATCTGATCTCTTTTGGAATTCCTTTCTATTATGATAGCATCGTTCTGATCTGACATATTCTTTTACAACCTTCCTTCACTTCCAATTAATATTCAAGTCATATCTCTGTTTCAGAGCTGTTTTCTCAAATCAGTTCCCACAAACTAATATCCACAGCTCTCAGCTTTGCCTGTGCTCAGGCTCTCATCTTGTCTCAATTGTGTCTAACAGTACCTGTTCCCTTTCTCTAATATTCCCATATAATTGTTTATATTGTTCATTGGCCAGGTTTCTTAGCTATAGAGAAATCCATTCTAGCTAGTTAAATAAGAAAGGTATTTATTTATGAAGTTGTACTGATACTTTAAAGAATATTTAGCAAAACTTAAATAACAAACTATAGGTTGAGCTTCCATGAAGAATTCCCACAACTATCCCACAAAACTGAGGCACTGAATGAGCTACCTTAGTCATAATCCCGCAGTCACTCGCTCCAGAATCATATTGCATATGATCTAATCCCAACAACAAATTGCTCAGCCTCTCTTCATAACCAACTCAATTCAGCACAGTTTCCTGTTAGTGTACTGATTAGAGAAACTTAAATTCCATCTGGAGCTCTTGCTGCCGTAGAGTCTGGGAAATGCAGTATTTAGAATTCCAGCCAAGGAAGTACAAGGAGTAGAGCTAATTGGAGTGAGTGTTAAACAAATGAATTCACAATATCCATCACATATTGCAAACAAAGTATTTTTAAAAGCTAATCTCATCATAAAACTGTTATTTACTTGTCAAAATGTTTTAATTAACTATTGCCTAAAGGCTAAAATCCAAACTTCATTGTTGATCTTTCTTTAAGAAAACATTTCTTAAAATGTAAATATTTGTTTGGCCAAAAACTTTCTTTAGAGTTCAATTTTGCTTAGTATTGCTCTCAGCTCTTATTCTGGGAAATAACATATGGCTCCCAGGTGTCTGGGACTGAGGTAGGGTGCTATAGAAAATAAATAATAGATAAAGTGATCTGGGATGATAAAGTGTTTTATAAAATCTCCTTTGAGACCTGATGGAAGTAACGTGAGCTTCAGAAAGGAAGAGGTGAGAAAAACTTTCAAAGAGGAAGTGATATTTCAGCACAGTTTTAAACCATAAAAACATGTTGGCCACTTTGCCATGTAACCACGGCAAAGAGAAATGAAGACCAGAATTTATAGATTTGTGTAAATGTATGGACTTGTAGAATACATCTGAGAATAAAAAAGAGAATGATAAGTCATTTGGAATGACATGCACTACTCCATGTGTTGACATGATAAGGGATAATCAGATGAATAAAATTCTCATTCACTTGCCTAAAGGGTTTAGACTATGCTGTGAGGGGTTGAGAGCCATGGAAGGAGTCTAACAAGGAGATGAACCTGAGTTTTTCCTGAGAGTTTTTCGGGGATAAACCAAAACGTGGTGGGGGCTAAAGCCATGTAGAATACTTAGAAGCAATTATTCCAGGGTCAGATCCAAATTCAGGCAGTGGATTTGAATACTGAAAGGAGCTGATATTTGGTAAGTGAGTGAAGATCTATAGAATCCAAATGCATCACTTTTTTAGGGGCCATATCTTTGGTAACACATCCTTGTACGTTCTGTTCCTTCTACCCAGAATAGCCTGTTACTCTTCTCTGATCAGTTTTCTGACAAGATTTAGGTTAAAGGGCTTTATTTTGAAAATATTCTTTCATGCTTTGAGGCAGTAGCAGACACTTCCTCTTTACTATATGAAAAATTCTGCCTTTCAATGTACAGACCTTAGTACACTGTAAGTATTCATTTGTGGTCTGTGTTCCCACTTGGTTATGACTTTCTAAGGGTTTGAGGCTATGTCTTGACTTTTGGAAAGTAGCAGATATTTGGGATACACGGAGAATTAATTTAAATTAATAATCAATAATTACAACTTTTTCTAGGACATATAAGGTTGTCCAATAAAATATACCAATATAATATGTCACAGTATTTCCAATATTTCCACTGTCTTTTTATACTTAATTGGTCACATTTCTATCTAGGAAATATTGACATAAAACATATAAACTAGCTTCATATACTTCAAACTAGTGAATGTAAAAACGACTACAGTTTAATCTTCTGTATAATTAGCAGAGACAAATCAACATTTTATTTTAGTCTTTGACCAAACCCTGACCAGTTTGTGTTGCCCAAATATGATTTTCTTTTGCTTTCAACAGAATAACATCTGGCAAAAGCCCAGGTCATTTTTAAATACTACAATTTTCTCTTAATCAGCTTTCTTGTCCAGAGCCTCATTTTCCTCTAATCAGTTCAGGTGTTCCTCATTGTTAGTGCCAATTCAAAATTATCAGTGTTCAAGATTGTTTTCTAAGCTAGTCACCAAGCAAATTCTTTTTATATCACAACTTTCTTCACATGCTTTTTCCATTACTACCCGTTCATCACTTGGTCCATTTTCCTGAGTAATAATCTGTGCTTGGAAATATGTTCTATTAAATATCCACCGACTACCATGTCTAATATAAACTTTAGTTTTGAATCATTCCCCTCATACAAAGTTGTTAAAATATGTTAAATATTCTAAAACATTGCTGTATTTTTCTATTCTATACTCGTCCACAAATTAGAGCTACTTGTGCACCATTCCTTAAGTAATTCAATACTTTGAGTTCATGTTAGTAGCATGACCTGGGATTGTTCTTAGAGAAGTGCTGTAAGAACACATTGCCTTTCTGTTACAGGAGAAAACACTGAAGAAGCTTGTCATATGAGAATCCATAAGGGGATCTGTTGCCAGGCAGATGAGGTCTGTGGCCAAATCATAAATTTGCCAATAAGATGCTATGTGACCATTGATGAACTACTTGCAGTCGCTAAGCTTCAATCTTCTCAAATATGAGAAAAACAGATAATATATTTCTCATGGAATTTCTGTGAGGTTTGCAATTAATACAAGTGCCAAACCTACAAACTTTATTTAGTCAGCACATATGTTTTGAACATGAAACCTATCCTGTAATTGTACATTATGTATGTCTATAAGTATGAAAGCATAGAAATTCTAATTTTCCATCATATAGCAGAATATAAAAGTCTTCATTTTCTAACTTTGAACAATTCTGATAGATAGCCATATTTTGGTCAAAATCAAGCATATGTTTAATGACATTTGGCAGTGCTACACATAAGACCAATGCAAGCAATAAGGTTAACATAATCTGTTGAAAATAAAAAGGAAGTTTTTGATCAAAAAAATTGCTTCACATAATAAAATTTAGGCTGATGCGGGCAGATCATGAGGTCAGGAGATCAAGACAATCCTGGCTAACATGGTGAAACCCCGTCTCTACTAAAAATACAAAAAATTAGCCGGGCATGGTGGTGGGTGCCTGTAGTCCCAGCTACTCGGGAGGCTGAGGCAGGAGAATGGCGTGAACCCAGGAGGTGGAGCTTGCAGTGAGCTGAGATTGTGCCACTGCACTCCAGCCTGGGCGACAGTGAGACTCCGTTTCAAACATTAAAAAAAAATAAAAAAATAAAATTTGGACCTTGATATGGAAATAAAATAACATTTTCTTTTTTGAAAATAATACTAATTACCTCAAGTTGCTTTTATAAATAAATGGTTGTGTACATTTTCATGATTGTTTAAAAAATCAATAATGTATGATTAAACACTTTATGTATGATTAAACTTTTTACATATGATTAAACTATGTGTTTGAATATATAAATAGCTCCTTAACATCCATATAATATGCATTGTAGAGTCTTAGGTTGATATATAATACAGCATAAAGAATAAATTTAAATCAAATATAAATTAATACATACATATAGTCTGCTGTTTTTGTCCATTTTGATTAATGGCTATATTTAAAATACATGGTTATTAAAAAGAATTGGTGACAATTGGTTATTAAAAAGTTGGGTGACAAAGTTGGGAAGTGATGCAGCATTTATTGAGAACCTGTTACATATCTGATCCAGTTCTGGATGCTCTACCTATATTAATTAATTGAATCCTTGCCACAGTACTTAGGCTTATAAGCGTAAACACCATAGTGTTGCCCCATTTTGCTAGGAGGGAAAGCAGCTCCGAGACATAATCAGTGTTTTCTCTGGTAATGAGGATGTTAAGCTACGGTAAGGTTGAGACTTGGTCTCATCTACTGGAGTCCATCACTGCAGCTTAACTTCCCTCTTAAGGGGGATTATGGCTTAACATTTGTAACTTAAATTTTTGCTTCTAATTTTTATATGGTGGTCTTGAATGAAAAATCACTAGCTGAGTCTGACTTAAGATAGAGTTGCTAAGCATCATGGGATATGTAAATTAATGTAATTGAACTCTTTTTCTCCCTTTGGGGAAGGTTAGATTAAGATGAGTGGCCTTTGCCCTTATCAAAAATATGAGATGACTTTTTGTCAAGTATTTGCATAATTAATATACATCAATTACAAACATAATGAGTATTCATCTACTAATATATATTTTGAGTTGTCGTAACAAAAATAGTTTTATTTTTTAAAAGACTTAATTTTACACATATAAAGATAGTACATATCTAAAAATCTGTAAACTGTTTATTGACCATAAAAACAACTTTCTATTTTTTTTTTTTTGGCAAACATAATTGCGGTGTTTGTCATTGCTTTTAATGGCAAAAACTGAAACTACTTGTGCACCAACCTAAGCTATGTTTTCAATATAATACAAGTAAAATAATATTATATATTTGTCTTGTCTTTCATTTATGGAAAATAGTTCTTTCTCCTGTATGAAAACATTTAATTGTTTAGCTTATTTTACAGAAATATTGTACTCAGTGGAAGAATATTTAAATTAACAAAGGTAACACCGAAATTTCTTGGGCCACTTTCTGGTATTTTCTAATCTGTGTAATAGAACACTCATGTATGTAACTTAGAAGGCAGTTTTACTATTGCTTTAGTGAGATATATATCTACCACTTCCTGAATAACTTGAAAGGACTGGAAATATTTACATTTGAGCATCTGAATGATATTATAAATGTTTAGGCAAGAAAAAAGAAGTTTTCCATACAGCAGCCTCGACCTTATTCACAGGGGATTTATTCCAAGACCCCCAATGGATGCCTGAAACCTCAGATAGTTCCTAAAGCCACTTATACTCTGATTCTTATACAATCACTTTGTATTGGGCAAGCAGCAAATACAGCGTGGATAAGCTGGCTAAAGGGATGATTCACATTCAGAGTGGAATAGTGTGGAACAGAGCACGATTTCATCACGCTACTCAAAACATCACACAATTTAAAACTTACAAATTGTTTCTTTCTGCAATTTGTCATTTAATATTTTTTTGGCTGCAGAAAACTGAAATCTCAGAAAGTGAAATTGTATGTAAGGGGGCACTACTGTATCTGCGACTGAATCTTAATTCCTTACACATACTAAACAAGGACACCTTTTGGCCATTTCAGGATTATTATTTGAATACATTTGTCAATATAAAGTGGGAAAGTTTCCATTTTCCTGTTATATCCTTTGAAAAAATAATCTTTTGGATCCAAGGATCCAAAGCAACAGACATTTTTTGTATGACAGCCGATTATTCACACATTACCCTTAATTATGCTTTCTAAATTATATATTGAAATTCCAAACTTCTTATCCACAACATTTAAACATCTCAATTGTTACTAATAGAGTAGGTTGTCTAGGGGAAAAGAAGGACTTCTTAGTATGCATATATTAGTGCATATTAGTACTGTTTGTGGAAGGTGATTGTTGCAAAGTTCAAAGAGATTCTTCATGGTCAGAAAGAGGTAGATGCTTACAGTAAAGCTTACCTTATAGAAACAGGGTAAGAGACATTATAACTACATTTTATTATAAATTAGATAACTATACATTTTTACAATTCTACTGATAAATCTTTTTTCCTTGTAACATTTTCATTAGAACATGTAAAATGCTTGGCCGTTCTCCCAGAAAAATTCTGGTATTTGCAAGTCTTGTCTTTCATTTAAGCGATATTCAACTTGCAAGGTTTACAGCAAAATTATTCAAGTTCTGCTTTAATGCTTACTTAAAACAAGGATGTTTCCATAAGATTATGAGATTATCTGTGCGAATTATTTATTGGAAAATGATTAATGGCTAATTTTTAAACTGGCTTTTCTGTGAAACAGAATAGTGAATTTTAAAGTCTTATTATTTAGAGAATTCAGAAGGATATCTTGTATTAATTGCATTATTCCAAAACATGATAAAATGTAACTATATTAGTTTCTTTTCCCATGTAACACATTACCACAAACTTAGGGCTGCAAAGCAACACAGTCCTATATATAAGAAGCAAATGGAGAGACTGAGTTTTCTGCTCAAATTATCGCAAGGCTGAACTTAAGGTGTTTGCTATTCTGAGTTCTCACCTCAATATTCTGGGATGGTATCTATTCCCAAGTTTATTCCGATGGCTGTTCAGAATTTAGTTTCATGTAGTTGTAGGACTGAGGTATTGTTTTCCATGATGGCTGTTGGCTGGGGGCCACTCTCAGCTCCTGGAGGCTACCTGAACTTTGGGTCAAATGATTTTCCAGCCAAAGGCTTGCCATTAAAGAACTCTCATATTGCATAAAAATGTCTAGGACCATGTAATACAACTTTGCCCTGTCATTGGCTGAGGGCCACCAAGAAGAGTATGACTTCAGCTCTTTGAGGCTGATTATGTAGTTAATAGCTAAAAGCTGTCAGCTAACCAAACTTTTTCAAAAGGATTCTAAACAGGACATCTCAGTACGTGTCGTATTTACAGAGAAAAAAATCGAATTGTCATATATAGTGTTTAGCCTAAGGCTATGTTCATAGAAACACATGGACAAGAATGTTATGAGTTACCTGTCCAGACAGTGGCATAATCCTAAGATATTTCATGGACTACATCTGATTGGTCAACAAATCTTACATCTGATTATTGTAGTTTTTCTAGTACCAATAAATATTTGTTCCAGGATCAACAGACAACTAGAGTTTTCTGTACATATGAAAGATAAGATGCCATTATTGGTCATGATACATTGTGAGAGAAGTGATGCTGGATTAAAAAAAAAAAACGGAAAACAAAAGAGAAAAATAAAAGCTCAGTTACGTTGTACAAATATATCCTTAATACATATCAGTTAAGGACATAAAGAATTTAGACATACTCAGATGTGAATGGCCAAAAAAGAGCTGAAGATAATTATTCACATCCCAATGAAGGTTGTGTAATATTAGGAATTATGAGTTAGGCCATGCAGAGTGTCCTACACAATCTGAAAGAAAGTGGATTTTATAAGACCAGCTATACCTGCATAGACATATAGAATCACAGAATTATAAGAGGGTTGTGCAGATATTATGAAATGATGAGGCTGAACTAATATAACCACGTTTGCTCTGTCAGAGGAATTGTGCTGCAGTGGGAATAATTGACTATTTAAATAGAAAATGTAAAAAATTGACACTGGGCTTACCCACCTCCTTGATTCAGAGGATACAGGTACTTATCTTCTGAATATATATACATTTTATTTAATTAAAAATTATAATTAAAATAATATACATTTTATTTAATTTCTCTAAGATTTACAGAAGCTCAAGAGAGTCATGAGGAATCCCAGCTATATCATTATTTCTACCTGTGCATGAACTGCTCTAGTGTTGTTAGCAGAAGTTTATAGATGAAATAGTTCCGGAGTTCTGTGAGCTGCTCTGATCTTTATTCATTCTGCTTTACGTTGGACTTAATTTTATCTCTGAAAAAAGGTGGCTACGGTTGGATTATTATGATGAATTTCCAGAAAAACCCAGGATTCTTTAGCATATACTGGGAAGAAAAGATAGACTTGGAAAATTAGTGGTTTAAAATTTTTGTGAATTAATGAATTTTAAAAGTGGCCAGTGTCACCACAGTCCTGAGTATAATGATCAGTATGCTAGCTTGGCAAATCTAAAGTGGCAGGTAACAAAGGCTAAGAATTCTCCAGTGACCTCATGCAATTTCTGAGAGCACTAGGGAGTTGTCTAAGTACCTCACTTACACCTCATAAAGTGAGACCTTCCATTCACCCCTGCTGCTCTCTGTGCTCCTCTTTCTAATTTCTTTAATTGGAAAGTCAGGTAGTGACCCTGACTGTGGAGGGAATCCAAGATACTCATGCATACACTATTTTGTATTTTTGGAAAAAACAAAACAAAACAAGAAAAATCTAGAGCAGCAACTCCTGATAATCTTCAACCTTTATTTGAGATTTTTTAGAGACTAAGAATAGAATAATTATCGAAGGCATAAAATAAATAAAATAAATATTTCAAATTCCACAATTCACAAATGTCTTTGCACAGAAGCAATTGACACTTAAAGATGAGTGGTGGAAGTATATTATTACAGACTACAAATGAGAGATGAAGAAAATTCACCTTCTATCTGAAAGCTGGACAATCAAGGCTCATCTAGTGCAAAGCAAATAGAGTGTCCAACATCTATAACAATGAACGGTGACATCTGGGGAGTGTGGGGAGCTGGTATTGAGAGCCAGATTGAAAGATGGGACAAGACTGACCTACCAATCCACACAGCAGAAGCCATGTTTCTAAATTCAAAATATAAGCCCCTTTTAAAAAGCTTATTTTCTAGAAGGCTATTTCTTCTTTATCCTCAAAAAATGACAGTATGTATGTAGCAGTTAATAAAATCTTATAAATCTAAATGAGTTTGTATACATATAAACTCATTATATATGTATGTATGTGTATGTGTATTATATAGGTATGTATATGTGCGTTTGTGTGTGTATATATATATATATATATATAAAACAAAGTTTAAAAGAAAGAAGAAACCAGTGACTGTCCCTGACTTTAGTTTCTGTTAGAGATCTGACAAGAGCAAGATATTTTTCAGCAAAAATGGACAAGTTATATTTTACAGAGATGGTAGAGATAAAACTGAACTTTAAAGAGAAAATAGAACATTCTAAAAAGCAAAAATCATCCCAGCTGAGTAGAAATAGTAATAATATATATGAAATCAAGATTTGGAGAGTTTGTTATCACAGGGTTTCCAGTCAGTATTTGTACTTTGTTGTGTGAATCTCGAATCTTATCATTTTGCTGCCTTATTACTTTTAATTGAATGTGCTAGGCTTAGTAGTAGACACTTCAATAATCTGTATTGTTTATAGTTATACAGTTTCTAGTGACATATGATTTATCAGTGGTTAGAAGCCAAGCACACAGTACACTCTTAAACTTGACAATCTAGTTTGACATAGAATACGTGGGTGATGTTCCTTTCATTGGTGAGTAGTTTCTCTCATTTCAACAGAACTTTTTCTTAAAAAATAATAAGTTGTTGTTGCTGAAACAGCTTTTTAAAACATCAGATGAGCAAAAAAAATAGTTAGATTAATTTGCCCAGGGTCACATAACACATTATTACTAGTAAATCTGTAAAAGATGCAGGGTTCACTTAATTAACTTTTGGGTTACTCTTAATTTTGAGGCATTAGTATGCTAAGCTCTATTACTTTAAGTTGCATTTTTGGAAAGTACCAACGTGGAGATATTGTGGGGGAAAAGGAAACACAAATGATATTCTCTCCCAATATTTTCCTTGCATGTGACCTTGGAAAACAAACCTATGACCTCCCTTCAGCTCTAAAACTGTTTTCCTTTAACCTGCAATGCATGCTCAGTCAGAGGTTCAGGAAGAGTAAGTGATTAACAATACTTCTGGTAGTGACAAGGATTGGTATCTGCCTCCTTAAAAAAAATGCTTCCTCCTTTACAAAATGCTGACGTTAAGCTAAGTAAGTCCTATAACCTGTTTTTCATCTAAAATGTCCTTGTACTGTGGACCACAAAAATCAGAGAATGCTATCTTCTGAAGGACAGGTATGACCCTTATCAAACCGACTAGAGCACAGCTGCTGCGCTCAACTGTACCAAAATGCTCGACTAGTAGAAATCAGTTTTGCAAGTATCACACAAGATGAAATGAATGGCTCACCAGGAAGTAAACAGCCTGTTTGAAATCCATAGTCTCAACATTTCTGCCTTCTGAATGAATGTGACTCAAAAACATAAGATTCTATAATCATTTCTGCCTAATGTGGCTGTAGTGATCATTTTTTCTTTCCAATTTGAAAAGTCAAATCTCTTATTGAAGAATAGTAGAACCAAATAACAAATCAGAAAGACACTATTTTAAAAATATATCTGTTTCCAGTTACAACCAGGTTCTCTATATTCTGTCATGCTTTTGGCAAACAATATGCATAAGCACTTTTAGTACATATAAAAACTAATCTAGTCCATTAACATTACTAATGCCTGTACAATAAAAATACAGTAGTTATGTAGACTGTCTTTGATTTTACAAATGAACATCAGTTATTTACAGTTTAATTTTAAGCTCTTAATGCTGATTAGATGTTATTCCAGTGAAAATATAAATACAGTATAAATTTGATGTATATTTCTTTAAAAAGCATCTGCTCCTGAAGTGGCACAATTTAAAGAAGAGAAACCTCATACAAGAATGACACAATTCTCAGACATTACATAAAATTGAAAAGAATGACTTACAATAAAACAGATGGCAGTGGAAGCAGCTGCATGCTATCATTTCTGAAGTGCGTTAGACACATATGTGGATGGAAATATGGTGTGTGTGGGGGGAAAAGAATTGTGACTGTACATGAAAATGAGAAATTGATGAAATTTTGGCTTTTCTACCATGAGACTAAAATATCAGGGCTAGGGATTCTTTTTCCTTCAAGTACTTTCCTATCTACTAAGTGAAAGGGGACTGTTACTCTTACATAAGCAATTTTAAAAATTCCACTGTGATGCTTCTTCACACACTCTGTTTATTTAAAATTACCATATAGCCTGGCTTGTTTTTATGCAAATTCCACTTAAATTTCAAACATACAGTGCTTTGAAGATGTGGTTTGTAATGATTAGTTTTATGTGTTAACTTGACTGGGCCACAGTGTGCCCAGATATTTGGTTAAACATTATTTCTAGGTGCATCAGTAAGAATATATATGGCTGAGATGAACATTTGAATCAGTGGACTGTGTAAAGCAGATTGCCTTTTCCAGTATTGGTTGGCCTCATTCAATCCACTGAAGGTCTGAATATTTTCTCTGCCTGAGTTTCTTCAAGCTAGAACATTAGACTTCTACCTTTAGACTTGGACTCCAACTGGACCATAAACTATTTGCTCTTCTGGTTCTTGGGACTTGGATTCTGACTGAAACTATACTATGGGCTCTACTGGATTTGGACTACTCAACCTTCATAATTGTGTGAACCAATTACCTACAATAAATCTCTCTCTTTCTCTCTTTCCATAGATAGATAGATAGAGATAAAGATTAGATATAGATATAGAAACACACACATTCTGTGGGTTCTGTTTTTCTAAAGAACTCTACCCAATATATGATTCAACAATTATTCACGTACTCTTCCTTCCAGGAACTTGATATTAAAGCATGTAAGGTTGACTTGCATGACCAATAAATGTAAGTGCACTGGTTGATTTCACATAAAACCTTTAAAATCCTTTATATGATTGGACATAGCTGCTTTCTTTTTTTCTGTCTCAGCAATTAGGTGAGCATGGAGGAAGAGCCTCTGTCATCCTGCATCCTCCAGTGATTATAATGAGTGAAATACTCCTACCAACACACATTATTAGACACATAGTGTTAGTGAGGAATAAACTAGTGCAGTATTAGCCATTAAATTTGGGGATTTTTTTTACAACTGCATAAACTATCCCTGTTATGATTGGTATATTCCAGGCCTGTCCATGCAATTTATTATATGCTGGATTTATAATTATTTATTTTAATAATTATGAACCAGGTACTGCACTGTGAGAAGTGTTTCTGATACTAAAACACATAAAGTCATTGCATTATTCTATTCTCACACTGCTATAAAGAACTTCTTGAGATTGGGCAATTTAGAAAGAAAAGAGGTTTAACTAACTCATAGTTCTGCATGGCTGGGGAGGCCTCAAGAGACTTACAATCATGGTGGAAGGGGAAGCAGTCACATCTTACATGGTGGCAGGTGAGAGAGTGAAAAGTCCAGGGGAAAGTGCCACTTACAAAACCATCGGATCTCATAAGAACTCCCTCACTGTCACGAGAACATCATGGTAGAAACCATCCCTGTGATCCAATCACCTCCCACTGGGTGCATCCCTTGACATGATACAAGGGGATCATGTGGATTACAATTCAAGATGAGATTTGGGTAGGGAAACAACAAAACCATATCAGTCATCTTTTTTTAAAAGAGAAAATGATACTCAGAAATATTAACTTGCTGAGAGTGATTGAGCTGGGCACAAAACTCAAGTCTGTGTAGTGCCCTTTCGAATTTCTGCTAATAACTATTATTTGTTGTTTTTGTTCTTGTTTCTGGTTTCACTTTATAGCAGGACTGAATTTGATGGCTGAATATATTTTTCTCCATTTTGTTTTTGTTGTTGTCGTTGTTGCTGTGGTTTTAGTCATTTTTCGTTGAAGTTTGAGGGATGAAGAACAGTTATTGTATAATAAGTCAATACTCAGGACAGTATATTAGAAAGTCATAAAGGCATTTGACAAAATTATTTATAAAATCACTATGAATATAGGAGATAAATGTGGACTAAAAAAGTACAATAAAATAGATTCATGACAATTTACAGAAAGTGTATCCAAAGGGTGCTGATCCACAGCTGTTCACCGGGTGAACTTTAGCAGCTTACATGTCAAACAGACTGGAACTAGGAGAAGTGATAACTTCTCTCTGTATTATTATCTTCATGTGCACAATGGAAAACTGTTACTACCTTAGCTATTGATTGTGAGGATTTTATAGACAATGTAGGTAAATTGCTTAGCATGTCAGATAATACATCCTAAATAAAGTTAAAGATGATAGCTTAAAAAGAAGGAAAAAAAAGGAGAAGGAGCAAAAAAAAGAGGAGGGAAAGTGGAGTCAAAGCTCTGCCCTTGGGCTGTCATGTTCAAAGCTTTTAAATGACTAGATTAGAACCTCTAAGGTATGTCACGTTGTTTGTAGTTGTCCACAAAAATGCACACAAGCAACGTTATGCTTAATATTTCACTAGGCATTCAGCTTAATAGGGATCCATAGTTGTAGGTGGCTCAGAAAACAAACAGAAAATAACATATAATAAGTATTGAATATCTATGTTAATTTTCTGTCTCATTCATCTGTCTAATATTGACAGTGGAGTGTTAAAGTCTCCCACTATTATTGTGTGAATGTCTAAGTCTCTTTGTAGGTCTATAAGAACTTGCTTTTTGAATCTGGCTGCTCCTGTATTGGGTGCATGTATACTTAGGATAGTTAGCTCTTCTTGTTGCATTGATCCCTTTACCATTATGTAATGCCCTTCTTTGTCTTTTTTGATCTTTGTGGGTCTAAAGTCTGTTTCATCAGAGATTAGGATTGCAACCCCTGCTTTTTTTTTTTTGCTTTCCATTTGCTTGGTAAATATTCCTCCATCCCTTTATTTTGAGCCTATGTGTGTCTTTGCACATGACAAGGGTCTCTTGAATACAGCACACCAATTGGTCTTGACTCTTTATCCAATTTGCAAGTCTGTGTCTTTTAATTGGAGCATTTAGCCCATTTACATTTAAGGTTAATATTGTTATGTGTGAATTTGATCCTGTCATTATGATGCTAGCTGGTTATTTTGCCCATTAGTTGATGCAGTTTCTTCATACTGTGGATGCTCTTTACAATTTGGTATGTTTTTACAGTAGCTGATACCGGTTTTTCCTTTCCATATTTAGTGCTTCTTCAAGGAGCTCTTGTAAGGCAGGGCTGGTAGTCACAAAATCTCTTAGTATTTGCCAGCTCTGGACAAAGAGGACCTAATAGACATATACAGAACTCTCCACCCCAAATCAACAGAATATACATTCTTCTCAGCACCACATCACACTTAGTCTAAAACTGACCACACAACTGGAAGTAAAACACTCCTAAGTAAATGCAAAAGAATGGAAATCATAACAAACAGTCCCTCAGACCACAGTGCAATCAAATTAGAATACAGGATTAAGAAACTCACTAAAACCACACTGCATGGAAACTGAACAGCCTGCTCCTGAATGACTACTGGGTAAATAATGAAATTAAGGCAGAAATAAATAAGTTCTTTGAAATCAATGAGAACAAAGACACAACATACCAGAATCTCTGGGACACAGCTAAAGCAGTGTTTAGATGGAAATTTATAGCACCAAATGCCAACAGGAGAAAGTGGGAAAGATCTAAAATTGACACCCCAGCATCACAATGCAAAGAACTAGAGAAGCACGAGCAAACACATTCAAAAGCTAGCAGAAGATAAGAAATAACTAAGATCAGAGCAGAACTGAAGGAGACAGAGACACAAAAAACCATTCAAAAAAATCATTGAATCCAGGAGCTAGGTTTTCGAAAAGATTAACAAAATAGACTGCTAGCCAGACTAATAAAGAAGAAAAGAAAGACGAATCAAATAGACAAAATAAAAAATGATAAAAGGGATATCACCACTTACCCCACAGAAAAACAAACTACCATCAGAGAATACTGTAAACACCTCTACACAAATAAACTAGAAAATCTAGAAGAAATGGAAACATTCCTGAACAAATAAACCCGCCCAAGACTAAACGAGGAAGTAGTCAAATCCTTGAATAGACCAATAACAAGTTCTGAAACTGAGGCAGTAATGAATAGCCCACAAACCAAAAAAAGCCCAGGACCAGATGGATTTACAGCCAAATTCTACCAGAGGTATGAAGAGGAGCTGGTACCATTCCTTCTGAAACTATTGCAAACAATTGAAAAAGAGGGACTCCTCCCTAACTCATATTATGAGGCTAGCATCATCCTGATACCAAAACCTGGCAGAGACACAACAAATAAAATTTCAGGCCAATATCCCTGCATCAATGCAAAAATCCTCAATAAAATACTGACAACCCAAATCTAGCAGCACATCAGAAAGCTTATCAACCATGATCAAGTCGACTTCATCCCTGGGATGCAGGCTGGTTCAGCATATGCAAATCAACAAATGTAATCCATCACATAAACAAACCAATGACAAAAACCATATGATTATCTCAATAGATACAGATTATGCCTTCAATAAAATTCAACACCCCTTTCTGCTAAAAACTCTCAATAAACTAGGTATTGATGAAATGTATTTCAAAATAATAAGCTATTTATGACAAACCCACAGCCAATATCACACTCAATGGACAAAAACTGGAAACATTCCCTTTGAAAACCAGCACAAGACAAGGATGCCCTCTGTCATCACTCCTATTCAACAAAGTATTGGAAAATCTGGCCAGGGAAATCAGGAAAGAGAAAGAAATAAACAGTATTCAAATAGGAAAACAGGAAGTTAAATTTTCTCTGTTTGCAGATGAGATGATTGTATATTTAGAAAACCCCATTGTCTCAGCCCAAAATCTCCTTAAGCTGATAAGCAACTTCATCAAAGTCTCAGGGTACAAAATCAATGTGTAAAAATCACAAGCATTCCTTTACACCAATAACAGACAAACAGAGAGCCAAATCATGAGTGAACTCCCATTCACAATTACTACGAAGAGAATAAAATACCTAGGAATCCAACTTACAAGAGATGTGAAAGACCTCTTCAAGGAGAACTACAAACCACTGCCCAAGGAAATAGGAGAGTACACAAACAAATGGAAAAACATTCCATGCTCATGGATGGGAAGAACCAATATCATGAAAATAACCATATTGTCCAAAGTAATTTGTAGATCCAATGCTATCCCCATCAAGCTACCACTGACTTTCTTCACAAAATTAGAAAAAAACTACTTTAAATTTCATATGGAACCAAAAAAGAGCCCATATAGTCAACACATTCCTAAGCAAAAAGAACAAAGCTGGAGGCATCACACTACCTGACTTCAAACTATACCACAAGGCTACAGTAACCAAAACAGCATAGTACTGATACCAAAACAGATATATAGAACAATGCAACACAACAGAGGCCTCAGAAATAATGCCACACATATACAACCATCTGATCTTTGACAAACCTGACAAAAAGAAGAAATGGGGAAAGGATTCCCCATTTAACAAATGTTGTTGGGAAAACTGGCTAGCCGTATGTAGAAAGCTGAAACTGGACCCCTTCCTTATGCCTTATACAAAAATTACCTCAAGATGGATTAAAGACTTAAATGTAAGAACTAAAACCATAAAAACCCTAGAAGAAAACCTAGGCAATACCATTCAGGACATAGGCATGGGCAAGGACTTCATGACTAAAACACCAAAAGCAATGGCAACAAAAGCCAAAATTGACAAATGGGATCTAATTAAACTAAAGAGCTTCTGCACAGCAAAAGAAACTACCATCAGAGTGAACAGGCAACCTATAGAATGGGAAAAAATTTTTGCAATCTATCCATCTGACAAAGGGCTAATATTCAGAATCTACAAGGAACTTCAACAAATTTACAGGATAGAAAAACAAAACAAATCCATCAAAAAGTGGGCAAAGTATATGAACAGACACTTTTCAAAACAACACATTTATGTGACCAACAAACATATGAAAAAAACCTCATCATCACTGGTCATTAGAGAAATGCAAATCAAATTTTTTTTGATTTCTCACACTAGTTAGAATGGCATCATTTTCTCATGCTAGTTAGAATGGCAATCATTAAAAAGTCAGGAAACAACAGATGCTGGAGAGCATGTGGAGAAATAGGAATGCTTTTACACTGTTAGTGGGATTGTAAATTAGCTCAACCATTGTGGAAGACAATGTGGCAATCTAGAATCAGAAATACCATTTGACCCAGCAATCCCATTACTGGGTATATACCTAAAGGATTACAAATCATTCTACTATAAAGACACATGCACATGTGTGTTTACTGCAGCACTGTTTACAATAGCAAAGACTTGGAACCAACCCAAATGCCCATCAGTGATAGACTGGATAAAAAAATGTGGCACATATACACCATGGAATACTATGCAACTATAAAAAAGGATGAGTTCATGTCCTTTGCAGGGACATGGATGAAGCTGGAAATCATCATTCTCAGCAAACTAACACAGGAACGGAAAACCAAACACTACATGTTATCACTTACAATTGGGAGTTGAACAATGAGGACACATTGACACAGGGAGGGGAGCATCACACACCAGGGCCTGTCAGAGGTCGGGGGCTAGGGGAGGGATAGCATTAGGATAAATACCTAATGTAGATGACAGGTTGATGTGTGCAGCAAACTACCATGGCACGTGTATACCTATGCAACAAACATGCACGCTCTGCACATGTATCCCAGAACATAAATAATAATAATAATAATAATAAAAACATGGCAAATCAAAATGTAAACAAGACCTGAAGTGATGTTGAAATGAAATCATGGAAGAAGAGCCTCAGAGGCAGGAGAAAAGAGGCTTTTCCATTGGGTTTATGTGAACAACTAAAATGCTGTGCACAGTAAAGTGTACTGAGTTTTAAGAGGACTTTGAATCACAAAGTAAGCAAGATGTGTAAAGTTTTGAAATATGTCATGAAGATAGAACCAGAGATGTTTAATTTTAAAAGAAAGAAAAGCATCAGCATGGGCATGAATATGTTCTTCCAATATATAAAAAGCATCCTGGGAACGATTCTGTTTCTAGCTTCAATGAGCAAAATATTTAGAGAGTATTGCTTGTTGTTCATTCAAAGGGAATATTTCCTAAATGTTAGAGTTATCAAAATGGGATCCCAGTAAATAGTCATCATGAAATATGTTGCCTCATGCTTGGAGGAGTAAATATCTTATCAGAGATCAGTTCAAACAACTGCTATTCTGCCCTCCTGTGAAACCACAAGAAGAAAGACCAGTATCCATTGGGAGGCTGGGCCAATTGATCTCTAATGATCTTTCAAACTATGAAATAACATGATTACCTTTCTATGAATTACTGTTGCACATTGCACACAGATTGTTTAAGTATTTATTTGGCCTTTACCATGAGAAAAGCACTATGAGCTAGTCTTATATACTGATCATCTCATTTAATTTATGAGAGAGGTAACATTATGTTGTTGGTTTTAATTAAAAAAGTGAGGTATGGAGAAGTTAAATAATGTATCCATGACCACAAGCTACTGAAGAAGGAAGCTGGTGTATGAACTCTAGCAACATATTCTAGAATTGGGGCCTTCTTCTTTACTATAGAAAGCTTATAAACTTTACAGTGTTTCTCATGATATCTTGTATGTATAGTAGAATCATAACACCAATATGCTATATTCTATCATTGAATTATCCCTATCATGGCATCGGGACATCATACAAATCTTAAATTCAGTGTAGCTTAGTTCTTACTATTATATTTGCCAGTCTTTTCATTTTTGTGAAATCTAAGAACGAGAACTTGATTTACAAATCAGACCTAGGGTTTAGGACACCTTCTTTTAAATATTATTAGTTGTGTCTCACAGATTGCTAACTTCTCATATCACATTTATATCCTCCAATTAAATGATTCAGTAATATAAAATTTAGTTTTCGAAATGATTAAACATTTCAGGAAGTGGTTTCCTTCTCCTCCAGTGGAAGCAAATATGCAAGCTGCTTGGCTTATATAACAATGTTGATAATGTCACATGGAAAATAATCAAATGAGAGAATGACAGTGATGGCTAGGTATTTTCCAGTGATGATCTCGGTACTTTCGTACTCTCAAAATGCACTTTAAAAAATTTTGAGAAACTCATTATTTTCTTTTAAACAGCAAATATTTCTTAACTGCTAGCTAGCAGAATGCTGTCACATTCTTTCTGATGAGTCAGCAGTTGCAATGCCAGTACATTAAACAGCATTTTGCAGAGGAAAAGAAGCAGAATAATAATTCTGTTGAATCTAACTAAGCAAGCAATATCACACTCGGTAACAGATCATTTGTATTATTTAGAACTGAAGATTATAAATGTGTAATACCACATGCCTTTACTATTTAAAAAGGAAAAATATATGATTTATGGAAATACAAGTGCAGATACCTAGAAATCTCTAGAGTGCACATTTATGGACAGGACACCTGCATTTATATATGAGTGAAGCTGTGAGTTGTGTCAGCCAGAATTCAAGGCACAAGAGCTTCTCTCACACTGACATGTTCTAAAGCCAAATGATGCTTCCGCCAGCTGAGAGTACCTTTTTTGCTTAATCATGCAAGATGAGGAGTAGCCTCCTAATAAGGATAAAGAAAACTTGGAATCAAACTGAAATAATTAAGCATATTTTCTACACAAATCCTTCATATTTTGTTGAGTTTACATAATCAAGACTGAAAATCTCAGAACAGCATTCTCTGAATTTTCTATTTTCAATTTCAGAAGTCTCTAGTAACAATTCTATGTAAATAATAAATAGATCAAAATGCCAAAGGAAACTTTTTCCCTAAGATTTAGCTATCTCATTGTGCAACAATCTTGGAAAAAGACATAATTCAAATCATATAAAATACATTTCTGAGTAAGTTTGGAGCCAGGAGACATTTTTTTTTCACATAAAAACATAATTGGCTGGCAGTTTATTTCATAGCATGTAACAATCACTACATTAATTAAACAACTTAATTGTCACGAAAAATAATTCATTAAATAATATTTGATTTGATGTCAGTCTCCTTTCAGCAAACCTCATTTCCACCAATTTGTCCTCTTTTAAAATATTTTATGGGCCAGGCGCAGTGGCTCACGCCTGTAATCCCAGCACTTTGGGAGGCCAAGGCCGGCAGATCGCAAGGTCAAGAGATCGAGACCATCCTGGCTAACACAGTGAAACACTGTCTGTACTAAAAATACAAAAATTAGCCGGGTGTGGTGGCGGGCGCCTGTAGTCCCAGCTACTCAGGAGGCTGAGGCAGGAGGATGGCATGAACCCGGGAGGTGGAGGTTGCAGTCAGCCAAGATCTAGCCACTGCACTCCAGCCTGGGCGACAGAGTGAGAATCCATCTCAAATAAAAATAAAAACAAATAAATAAATAAAAATAAAACATTTTACGTGTTCGTTTTAGGTAAAATTTCTCAACCTCAGCACTGGTGACATTTTGGATTGGTTAATTCTTTGATGTGGGGGCTGCCGTATGTATTGGGGGGATGTTTAGCAGCATGTCTGGCTATTACCCACTAGATGATAGTAGCGGTAATGTCAATCAGTAATGTCATGACTATCAGTAATGTTTACCGATATTGCCAAATGTCCCCTGGGAGATAAAAGCTCTTGGCTGGAAACCATTGATTTAAAGCCACCACAGACTGTATCCACCCTTCCCCATGATAGCGAAAATTTTCCTTTTGTCTTCACTGCCATTCCTTGTACCACCATTATAATTTTAACTCTCCTTTCTTTACCTTTATGGAAATTACTAAAGGTTTGTCTCTACTTTAAGGAATTAAACAATAGCTATTCTTTCTCCTGCTGCTGTGGCTCCACACCAGGCCATAGAACTTGTGGACCAGAATGGGGCTTGATTTCCATCACTGTTCACCCCCTCCACAAAGCACTTCTGTGCAGGGCACTAACTATACAATCTTTCGTGGTCCTCTGTTTACAATATTACAAGGTGTCATGGATATATAGAATGTGGAAGTTAATGTCTCCATAGTGGCACTGTGATAATAGGTAGTCATGTTGCCAGGCCAGTTTTCAAAAGTCCATTTGCCTATAAAACAACTGAAGTCTGTAAATAGCAATTTCTTGGATTCTGTGACTTGGAAACTGGAATGCATGTGGGATAGTTTTAAAGGAGGAGATAAAATGGAAAGGCAGCTGATATATTTCCTCTGATCCAGTTTGGTAAAAAATATTTTAAATCAGAATGGTTTAGCTTTGATATCTATGCCCTTTAATGTTTCTATGGAAATCCTAAAAAAAAGAATTATAATTGCAAGCAGAAGGTCAGCCCCTGCTTTATTCTCAAAAGTTATTCTATCCTTACTTCCCAAACATAAAAACATATGTTCCTTCAATGATGGCAAATTTGGATAAATGTAAGTTAGAAAGTGAAGGGAGTGACATACAGACTCATTTCCTGTACATAATAGGCACTATTCATTCATTAGTATATTAGTAAATACGTATTAGTTGGCTGAATGATTTCACAACAATTTGTATTTTACAGTGGTGATTTTTGTAAATCGAGATTCTATTTAACTGTTAAAAAAAAACCAGAGTAAACATTAAGTGCCTATTAAATGTGCAAGTTAATATCCCAGATACAATGGGGATGCACATATAATGAAGACATGATTCATGTCCTTAGACATTTTCAAAATTCAAAAGAGGATTGGTAGAGAATAAAAACGATATGAATAAAATACGGCTAGTTGGAGAAGGTTTTTTATTATGATGTACCCTGTAAATAATTATAATAGACATGAATAACTATGTATATTTTTCATCTCCTATAAACATTCTAAGTGTGACTGGCATCATTATTCAATGTTCACACATATATTCAGTTCTACTATGCTAATTTTGTGAAAATTGAGAATCAATTTTAACCTACAAAAAATTAGAGCATTTAAGCATTGCATTCCACTTGTTAGCCCTTTCCAACAATGCAAAAGATCTTCTTTGCACCATATTTCTGATGAAGATGTCATATTACCACTTCCTTGAGAGCCCTCATAGATGAATCAAGAACACTTTGAATTGCATATTTTAAAAAAGGTAAATCACTGAGCTAGATTTATGTAAGCAGTTAAACTGTAGAGCCAGACTTTAAGCCATATCGTCTGCTTCCAAACTCCATTTTGTCTCTCTATGTTCCAGGTTTCCTTCTCTTTCCTCTTTACCTTGCCTTCCCAAGGTCATGTGTGGATATTGGTGGATTATTATACTCGAAATATTTTCCCTCTATTTTTATAATATGTTCCAGCCATGATCTTAATTTTTTTACTAAAAACGTGAGGCAAATGAAGTTTTAATATTTGCTCACTCTCTCTCTCCTTGAAAATTGTATTCTATCTCATTCATTCTAACAAAAATGTTTAGTGGCTTACCAAAATTCTAGAGAGAAAGATTATTCAGATTTTCTCTATCAGCATTACCCTCTCTCTACTGTAAACATTTGTACCATAATACTTACAATAATGTTTTTGTTCTCTGTTCGGTCTGTGTCCTGTTTAGAAGCTGGTCAATTCATGTTAAGTTGATACAACTTTATAAACATTTAAAGAATAGCCTTAATAAAACATGTATTTTTGAAATTCAATGGAGTCATAATGTGTATTCTGACAATTCAAAGCACAATTGTCAGCTATTGATGGAGCAATCATTTTTGGTTGTTGAGTGTCTCAGTGCTCTTCAAGTTATGCCACATCAGTGTTTGTCTTTGTGCCACTTACAGGTTTCACCATAAACAGCAGAAATGAGAATGCAACAGTGAACAATTCCCAGGGAAGATCAACATTTTCCTTTATGATCCTATAAATCTGAAATTTAAATGGTACAATGATGACGATGGTAAGTTTTTGTACTAGT
Organism: Symphalangus syndactylus; assembly: GCF_028878055.3. Classification (NCBI taxonomy): domain Eukaryota; kingdom Metazoa; phylum Chordata; class Mammalia; order Primates; family Hylobatidae; genus Symphalangus; species Symphalangus syndactylus. The sequence continues at coordinate 83,079,095 of NC_072438.2, read as the reverse complement.
TCGAGGGATTATGTCTTTTCTCAAGATGTAGTCATTACATATTTAAAAGGAACTAAGGTCACGCAAAAATAGAAAACAAAGCATGAATGATGGCAAGTTATCTGGGGTCTAAACTTCATTGTAGTTCTGCTCATCTGTAAGATTGATTTGCTTCATATTAGGCACTTCTTAATTTATCTGTTTGAATAATATCAATAGCTCCTGTTAGTAAATACCACAACTTTGGAAGGGATCTTAAATTACTTCCTATCTAATCCAACCTAGAGATATGTTTAAGCACAATTTCATAGATAGATAATCTAAGAATATTCAATAACTCAACACTAAAAATATTTCCAATTACTAAACTTTTCCTTTACGTGATCTATAATTATTTCTCTAATTTCTCTCTAGAAAAAAATTACAAACATAGTAACTTCTAAATTAATTTAGCAAGTAATTGGTAAAGAAGCTTATTTCCTAGCTTGAACATATTTATGTACCATATATATATATGAAAAAATATGTTATACTGTAGATTTTATAAAGAAGATAAGGGATAAGGAAATAGAGAGTGGCAGAGTTAACTAGCTGGGATTGGTATTGTTTTGGATAGTGTCATTAAGATCCTCTCACCTGAGAAGACATTTGAAAAGAGACTTGTAAAAAACAAAGGCACCAACCACCTGGGAAAGAACAAAGAATCTGGTGTCCCTGCCATAGAGACATCCTTAATACCTTCAAAGAAATTCAAGGCCAGAAAGCAGGCCCTCACCAGACATCGAATCTATTGGTGCCTTGATCTTGAAATTCCCAGCTTCCAGAAACGGAAAAATAAACGCTCGTTATTTACAAGCTGCCCAGCCTATGATAGTTTGTTATAGCATTCAAATGAACTAAGACAACAGGAAGGAGTATGATTTGATTTAGATGTTTTAAAGGTTCACTCTGGCTACTATGTAGATTATAGAGGACTAAAGAGAAATAGCAGAAAATGTAGAGACTTTAGGATGCTATTACGAAAGTCCAGGGTAGAAATTATAATAAGTTGAACATGGATGATAGCTGTGTCAATAGTAAGAAAAGACTAGATTTTGGAAATATTTTGAAGATAGAGCCCATGAAATTTGTTGATAGATTAATATGAAGGATGAAAGAAGTACAGAAATTCATGATAACACCACATATTCTGGCTTCAGTAGTCAGAAGAATGAAGTTGCCATCTCTTCCATTCACTGAGATGAGGAATGGTTGGGGAGAAGTCCGTTGGGCATGGCTAGAAAAACACAATGTTTCACATGTATTAATTTTGACCACTGAGTGGAGACATCTAAGATGTTTGGTGCATATGGGCCTGTAGTTAGAAGAAGTGTTTGGATCAGAAATAGGTATTTGAAAAACCATTTATAAAGCTGGATTTTAAAGAAACTATATAAAGGTGCGATAGCCAGTGAGGTGAGAGAAGACTGTACCAAGCAAGAAAAAAGCAGAAATGTATGCATACATATATGTATGTAAATATTTTATATTATATACAAAATATATAAAATATAAATTTTATATGTCTGTGTGAATATGTGTGTGTGTGTATATATATCTCTATATAATCAAGGATGAGGAAGTCAACACATGACATGTTTAATATGTGAAATAAAGTAATAATGAAGGACTGAATGTTGGATTTCATAGCGCTTTTCAAGAGCTGATTTGTTAGATTTTTGGGAAAGAAAACATTTTTGGTGTTTACTCAGAAAAGGTTGGGAGAAGGGAAAGTATACAGAACAATTAGAAACATCTCTTTCAAGAAATTTTGCCGTAAGAAAGGCTAGAGAGTAAATGGAGCAGTGTTTGGAAACCAGAGAGTCTAAAATGGTAAATAGGACAGCATGTTTACATGTTGATGAGAATAATCAACATAATAAACAGAGGTAAAAAGCAGGAAACAAGGCAGGAGTTGGGCTTAAATACAATTGGGTTCAACTATTGAAACAAAAAAATGGCAGAGGGTTTATATACGAATGCATGCAAGCTGGTAGATTTAGTGGTAAAAATTATGTGATGAACATCGATAAATCCTTAAGGGAAAAGAATATGCTAGAAACATAAGTTTTACATAGGAAATTATAAATAGCTAATAGATAATACATGCAAAATCATTTGAACTTTAAAACACCTTTGCACTATTTTCATTATTAAATGAAAGACCAGAAAACACTATAGTAGAAATGCTTAGGGAATCTTTGAAAAAGGCAGAGAAATATTATGCTTTTAAATTGTCCAGTTAAGTGCAACACAAGTCAGAAACAAAGGTTTGCATTCTTATTAACCCAAATGCATAATTCTATTTAAAATAGAACTATAACACTCAAGTGAGCAAATGTTTGCTTTCAGATAGTCTATTGTTTAAGTTTGAAAAGTGCAATCTCTTCAAACTGATTTTGAATCTGCTACTCAATACAGAAAAGTCATTAGGAAGGAGAGTATTAACAAGTATCACCCAGAAAATAAATGTTTACTGTCAACCTTACAGGTGTGAAAAGTCCTGTTTCCACATATACTTCTAATTGGATTTAAACTGCTTCCTAAGAGTTTTATTAAGTCCTTGATACTCTTTGAGCAAATTGCACATCATATTATTTTTTAAGCTTTCAGAAATCATCAAATGCAGTTTAGGGCACTAATTATCTAAAACTGAGAATGTTTAGTAAGACTTTGTTTCAGGGTCACTTTCAGTATTGAATGATTTCAATGCATAATTTATGAAACATTTTTCAGCATCATCAACAGTCAGAGTTTAAGGTTTAAAGTTTAGTTTTCATTATTATTAAAAATAATTCCACATAATTTTCCTGTTTTTCAGTTACTGTTAACAAATTCTCATTTGAAGGTTTTAGTAAATTGTAATTTTGTTTTCTTAAAAGTAGGCTGAAATAATTAGGTATGATAAGAAAACAATATAATATAAATCTATATTCTTTTAATATTTACAATGGTGCCATATTTTCAGTACATTAGGTGCTGAAGAAGGAACCAGTCATATGAATTAATGCTTTATTTGTTGATGCACTCAACGTGCTTACACATAATTTAGTGTATCATAAAATGAATCTGAGTACAGCTTCCTAATACATCCAGTTTTCAAAAAAAATATTTAGGAAGATAATAGAAATAAACACTACCCTCTTTATGTAATAATAATATTCATTATAAGTGTTAAGTTCCTACTACATCTCTACCTTTTCATTAAACCATTTACAAGTCTTATCACATTGAGATTTCAACACAAGACAGCAGCAAAGGTGCTGTCATACCCATTATTCCAGTGGAAAATCAGTATCTCAGAGTTTTTCAAGTAACTTGGTGAGAACTTTCAGGTGGTAATCAAATGACAGAGCTAGGATCTGAACTTCTGTTGACTTCTCTTTCTACAGAATCCCCCCTGGTTATCTAAGTTGTAAGTTGATAACGGATATTCAGAGTCACAAACTTCCAGTCCCTATTCTTGGTCTGGTCTACAGATATTCAATAAATCTTCTGACATATTATCAGAAAATATGTAATAACTCCTTTTACATAAATGGAGACTTTTATCTAGTAGGTTTTAAAATTAAAGTTGCACATATATAGCTTTCTTTCTCACCATCTCCTTGGAAATACAACATGGATATCAATAAGGCAACATTTCACATCATAATTGATTTCTATATAAAATATTTCCTGCAAATCTGCATTTTTCAAGGAATGCATTTACACTAGTTTAGATAAAATATAATTCAAATAGTTTATTTTCTGACAAAGTATGAAGCACTCAAAGTGTTTCTGAAAATCTGCTTTATTGTTTTATTGTAGCTGTACTATAAGCTGGTAATCATCAACTAACATGTATTTACTAAATGATAGAGTATAAGAGGCTAATGGCTAATAAAATGTAAAGAAATAATAGATGTACCTAAAAGGCAGCTGCAAAATACCACAGAAAGGGACATTCTAGAAAAGCGTGCTGGAACTCAGGAAGTCAGGGAGCTAATGACCACTAGTTCATAGGATTCTCTAAGAACAGTAAAAAACAAGACAAAACAACAACAACAAAAAACACATACACAAAAAATAAATGGCACTGGAGCCTACCAGAAGGTGGAGAGTGGGAGGAGGGAGAGGATCAGAAAAAATAACTAATAGGCTCTAGATTTAATGCTTCGGTAACAAAATAATCTATACAACAAACCCCCATGACATGAGTTTACCTATATAGCAAACATGCACATGTACCCCGATATTAAAACATACAAAAAATGTTAAATACAAGAAACACTACAATATAGCAAGTTTTAGAATAACTGATGAAGTTTAAAAAACAGTAACACAATGAAGTGACAACAAAAATAATGCATTCCATGTTGACCTAAAAAGAGCACATGTATATTCTTTGGCTTCATGGTAATATTTTAATAGTCATAATAATGGATCTCAATGGATTTCAAGTATACCCCTATAAACCATCCCTAAAACTTAAATATGGTGACCAGAAACAATAGAAATGTTGTCAAAATTGACATTGTAATGAAAAGTTATGACTTGAAAGCTTACCAAATGGAAATGAAGAAGAGAACTCGACAGGAAGCCAGAATGAGTAACATTCTAAAATTACAAGATGACCAAGAAGAGATACTGTTAAAACATTAGAAATAAGAAAAACAAACTTAATTATATTAACTAAAGTTGAAATTGTAACTGAGAAAACACAAGATATCGTGACAATGATTAAAACTGTGAAATAGAGGAAAAATGAAAGTATGAGCCACGTTTTCACCTTTCAAAGCAGAAAATCAATAAATAATGAATAAAGTTGATTAATAAAAAATAGGGGTATGTGACCTAATACTTTCAGATATGAAGGTAACCCTCCTGACTCCCACAGGATAGATCACATATTATTAGAATTTTGCCTTTGGGCAAATTGAGGGTTGAAGGGCATTTCCTAATAAAGGTTTCTATTGTATTTTGTCTTTTTCTCATGTATTATTTTGGTTTTTAAAATGCCTAATAGCTATTCTCTCTTTGATTTGGGTATGCTGTAGCCAAATAGATGTGACATTTATGCCAGTGTAACTTAAAGAGCATGGATTCCAAAGCAGGAAGCCAGAATATTAGTGGCAGTTTCTCCCAATTATAGACATGCCCTGAATTTCTGAATGGACAGTTACAATCATCCTGTGTTAGGAGAGGATTAGAAGTCAATGGTTTACAAATGTTTAAGCTCACATTGTAGTTAATTTTGAAATGTAAACGAGTACATTTAATGCTTTCAATGAGTCATTAAACACACATTTATATACTTTTATGAGCTAAAATATTACAATCCAAAATATTGCCCAATTCTGACAGAGAGCACTTTTTCCATGTACAACAGCCATTGCAAACTGCATCAGATTATTATATTTCTTTTCTAAGGTCAATAAGAAGGTTAATGCTCAGCCATAGGCAGTTCAAGTAGAATATGTGTAAAATGTCAGTCAAGTAGAATAATTACAGTCCATTATTAACCCAAATAACACAAAATAATTACTGATTCTAACCAAGAAAGTTCTATTTTTAACCTATGAATGTCAGGACACAGCCTGGCATTTAGCCTCGAGAAAACAAGTCTTTATTTTTCTTTTTTTGACAGAAGTATCGTGGGGAAAGCTATTATTTGTCTTTTGCTCCTAGAGATCGCTCTCTTGCAATTTACAGTGATCTATATAATTTTAAGACCATGAGTCAGAAAAAGGCAATGGAGTATTGTAATAAAAAGATACTTTGGCTTTATCACACTTGTTTGTTGTTCAAAAAAGAAATCTGTGATCAAAATGTATTAATGTCTTTTACTAAAAATCGTGGCCAGTGTGTTTATAATTCATTAGGATATAAAAATCCTTTTCTCATACAATAATAAAATTGCTATCCTATTTTGAAACTTAAAGCATAAATTAGCTTTTGAACAAGGAAGTTGTGTGATACATTAAGAATTCTAAATCTGAAATATCCATATATTAATTTATTGAGCTCTCACTGTCTTTTTTGACATAATGTTAAACAAACTACATGTATGTGGATGTTCTTCAATGTAATTGTGATGATAGCAGTCAGTTTTTGTGATACAGTCTTCTATAATATTTCTACCACTATATTTTCCCAACTTATAAAGACCATTATAAATTTCTGAGTTATGACTCTACTATGTTAAAATAAAATAAAAATAATATATCTAAGAAAAAATGAGAATCATAGTTCTTATGTATTTTCATGGGTTCATTATACTATTTCAAAATATTTTAACATTTAAGTAATAAAGATAATTCATGAAGGTTTGTAACTAAAATGAACCACAAATTTACAACTTACACAACTGGGTGGGTAGTTGTGCTAGTCACCAAAAGAAGATATTCCAAGAATAGATTTGCAGAAATGGAGAATGATAATTGAAAGCTGAAGATGTCTATGATATATCTAGATACAGATATATTTCTATGGTAACTGGAAATAAACATAAGTTGAAAATAATTCTTATTGGAGAAATAGATTCAGGAGTAATAAAAATGTATGAGTAATATCTTTTTCACAAGAGTAGAAAATGTAAACATGATATATGTCATACAAGATGTGTAAGATGAGAAACATCACTCTTAACACAAGGGAAAGCACAAGTACATGGACAGATGAGAGATTCCAGATATTAGTATTTGGGCCCCCTCTTTCATCATGGGCACAAATACCTCTCTCACTTATGGATTTTCCATTAGGTGAGCCATTAACAATGGGTAACATTTTTGTATAATGCACACAGTAATAATAATTCCTCATGTAAAGATGAATTAAACTATGAAGGAACCTTGTCCACGGGCCATGCCCAAATCTCTGAGTGGTTGAGTCAGAGCGAGCATTACACTGTAAATGGTCTCATATTTGGATAGTGACTAAGTTCTACAGGAATTGAAAGTAGAGATGGGGTTGCCTGACTTCAAAGTTTTACCTGGACTCTTAGTAACATGGCATGTCAGGACCATAGTGCAGGATGAGACATTAATTGCCCATCAGGGGCTAAATGATGGTATCTCTTTGCTAGTCAGACTTAATGGGAGCCCTAGGCGGTAGGTTTCAATGGTGGGCAGATTGAGGTTTCAGTTGACATACTATCAGTAATGGTACTAGTAGAAAATGGTTTGGGTGCAACTGATAGTCTTTGTTTAGTGTTTTAAATATAATGAAGTTCATTTATATCAGAAAAAGGTACATAAATAATAATAGCAACATGGGTGCCTGTATTCATGGACTGAGTCTATAATTGTTTCTTTAGTTCTAGAACCTTTATAAAACCCATTCGTGAGGTAATAGGGGAAGGTGTTATTGATATCTAAACCCTAGAAAAAGCTATTGAGGTAATTGGTATATAAACTTATTAGTATGTCTCACTATCAAAATATATCAGTAACAGCTCTTATTAAATGTATTATTTGGTAGGTATAAAATTCACAAAAAATAATAATAGAGAACAGTTTCCCATCACCTATGAGGAGATACAAGTCTGATTTGCTCCAAAGAATATCATAAAGCAGATAACCAGTTTTAAAGATACACACTAGCTAAGATACTGCTCTTGGGGGAAAATCGTGTATCTAATTTATACTTCAACAATCACATATGATGTTTCCTCCTTCTCTTGTTAAAGTGCACTGAAATGGAGCCTGGGCCTGAAGAATTCCTGAGCAGGCAAAGCCAGTTTGTCCTCAAATAAACTCTCTACAATTTTCTTTTTCCTCAGTTTATTTTTTTTTAACATTTAAAAAGAGTGAATTTTAGAAACCATGTAAATCTCTAAGAAAAAAGCTTATGAAAGTTTAGGTGATCTGTCAGATCAGGGTTTAAGACCCACTTAGATATTTTTACATTGTTAATGCAAAATTTCTGAAACCCTTTTAAAATAGGATATCTATCTATCTTATACATATAAATGTGTCCATATATATGATATATAAATATATATCATACAGTCCATATATATCATATATACATATAGTATATATATATATCATATATGTAGTATATATAGCATACTTATACACACACACACACACACACAAAGGTCACTCTTTATGTTCCTTTTAAGGTTCCTCTTTCTTTTTTCTTAGTGAGTAGATCCAGTCTAGTGATTAAAATGCCATCTAGATGATAATCTCTCCCACCACCATTCTAATCTCTCTTCCAAAATACTCTCTCCCTCTCAGCTTTCCCCTATCTCAGTAGATGCTAACTACATCTTTCCAGTAAATCAGATTATCCTGGAGGCAACCTTTAATCACTTCCCTTTTCTTATTTCTCACAAACACTAAAATGAATCTTATCAGTCCTTCCTTCAAAATATACACAGAATCTGACCACTTGTAAATCCAAAGGTACAGATGTAGTTGAAATCATCACCATCTCTCACCTGGATGTCAACATCAACTCTCCTTAACTCTGATTGTCAAAACAAATATTTTGGTTTCTACTCTTCACTTTCATCTCCTCTCCACCCACCTCATTCTCGAAACCACAACAAAAGTGATGCTTTTAAAGTAAGTCAAGCCATGCCAGTCTTCTGCTCAACATGGGTAGGGGGAGAAAATAAAAGCTTAGATACTAGCTTCAAGGTGAGACAATGCTCAAGAAACAGTCCAGCCCCAGTGTTCCTGTGGAATCCTTTGCTAAGATTATGGTGCAATTCAACTCCTTTCTCTGCCCAGTCCTACTTCTCCCTTCCTATCCCCAACCCCAAGGAAGTGATCCCAAGGGGACACTTCAATAAACCTTCTGTAGGTAATTTTTCATATTAGGGGCTGGTTTTTTAGAGAATTGTAGTTAGAATACATACGATGCAATTTGTGTATTTCATATACTTGTTATTTGTTGTGCAACATCTTTCTTTAAAAATCTGTGCCATAAAGGTAGGATGTTACATCCCCAAATATAAGGTACATAGCATATGTTTAATAAATGGGTGCCACTAAGTAGTGCTTAAAATATGAGCTGAATGGAAGAATGAAAGTACTTGTCAGAAGGATTTTCTTAGATAAAGGATTCAAGTGGTCAACTCAGAATGACATTCATGTGCCATTATTATCTTTTAATGTATTTTTTCTATCTTATACCTTTTCCTCCTTTTTCTTTGCGCTGAAAACATGATGATCAATAGCATATAGCAGGACTCAGAAATCTAAGCATTATTTAGGTTCAAGGAAATTGCATTCTCTTGTGAGAAATTTCAGCATTAGGAGGTTGAGGCTTACAGTCTCTTCATTCTACCAATCTGAAGGTCTTTAGTGTCTGTTTTATAGCTATCATCTCCCTTATAGTTTCTGCTGCATTATACCACCTTTGCCGTCTACTTCGGGTATATTCTTAGCTTTGACTTTCTCAAAGTTAGGTCCTCCCTAACCTACCTCTGATCCTGTGGATCTTCTCAGGTATAACATTTACTATGACCACATTGCCTCCCAATGTCTCAGTTACCCAGATCCTTTGGAAAAAAGTATCCCCGTTCTACAAAAGTATGGCTTTTTCAAATGTTATTAATCATTCTATGGACTGACTGCTTTGAGTCAGGTATTTAGCTCAATCCAGTCTTCTGTGGTCAGATGGAACAGAGTCAGGGGATACAAACGTGACTATCTAAGACTGAGGTTAGAGGATGGGAAAACACAGGCTCCCTTGTGAGAAGCCATAGGTATAGCAGTTCTGGCAATGGGGCTGTGTAATAACACCTTTGTTTGAAAACATCCTCCATTGCAACATCATCATCTATATTTCTGTGAAAGACAACCAACACAGTAAGTAGTCATTTTTTTCCTTATTCTGTTTTCTTTTTACCTGTAACTTAATAAAGTATGATTTTATTTTACATGTAGTACTATTATAAAATGTATGAGGGCATAATCTTTTTAGACTCATGTAAGATCTATTTCTGACCTATTATCAATTGGAAATATAAAATCCCTTTTGAGATCAGTTCAAGGCTATTGACTGATAAATTCAAGCAAAAATATTCTTCGCTTGTGAAATATTCTCATGTTTAAGTTTGGCAGCCGTACGAACTCAGTTCTAAATTCTCAAAGCCTCAATTCCGAAACACCTATTCTTTCAGTTGGATAGTTTTTATTGTGGAGTCAGCTTTTAAGTGTAAGCCAAGTAGAAAGTATGTCTAGAAAGGATGGTTTTTGCCAATAGGCAAGTGAGATGAGTTCTGCAAAGATGCTTGGAAACTTTCCACAGCAGGAAAGCATATGATACATTTTAGTTGCTCTAAGTATTTGTATTCTGCACTCATACTCAGAGAGTCAGGCTAAGTGTGCATTTATAAAGTAAGGAAACAATCTAACCCAACAACTGGCTTCAGGAAACGCTGCTTTATTTTTAGCTACTGTTGTTTCAGAGATGTAGTTCCTATACTGAAAGTAATGGATAAAGTAAACTTAGAGAACTATGTGTAATCATCCCTTATTGAGTTAGCACAGAGGATTTTTTTGAAGAAATTTGAAAGTATTGAAGTCAATATTTACGTTTTCATTGTTATCACCTGTCTTGAAGCAGGAGGTCCTTTGCATTAATAACAGGCATGTATAAGCACCTGCTTCTAAGATCATTATGAGCAATAGCTACCGCTGTCTGTGGAGAAAGATTTGGCTTTTTGCCAGCATTATATAGGGCTTGCATCCACAGTTTATGTCTAACTTTAGAGTCCTTTTGGTTTCCTTTTTTTTTTTTTTTTTTTTTTTTTTTTTTTTTTTTTTTTGTGAGATTGAGTCTCACTCTGTTACCCAGGCTGGAGTGCAGTGGGACCATCTTGGCTCACTATAACCTCCTCCTCCTAGGTTCAAGCAATTCTCCTGTCTCAGCCGCCCTAGTAGCTGGAACTACAGGCGCCCACCACTATGCCTGGCTAATTTTTGTATTTTTAGTAGAGACGGGATTTCACCATAATGTCAGGCTGAACTATTGACTTCAGGTGATCCACCCGCCTTGGCCTCCCATAGTGCTGGGATTACAGGCGTGAGCCAGCGCGCACAGCCAAGTCCTTTTGGTTTCTGTATGTTCCACATTTACAAAAAAAAAAAAAAAAAAGTGCACTTTCACAATCAGGACTGGACAAGCTGGTTTTTTTTGTGTTTTTTTTTAATAAATTTTTTTTGTCCTCTATATGTTCTCACTTTATTTTTTATTATTTTTCTTCTTTTTCTTTCTTTTCTGTTTTTTGCAGGGAAAGGGATTGGTTCCAGTTCATTTTGTCTATGTAAATGTGACATTAATTCTAAGAAGTTATATCAAATGATCTTTGTCCTCATTTGATAGAAGCTGAGAAAAGAATATTTTCTACCCACAGTTGCTGAGACAAACTAAAAAGCTATAGAGTAGTTCAGTTCTATATTCTCTTTTTTTTTCTTTCTTTTTTTTTTTTTTGAGACGGAGTCTCACTCTGTCACCCAGGCTGGAGTGCAGTGGCGTGATCTCGGCCCACTGCAAGCTCCGCCTCCCAGGTTCACGCCGTTCTCTTGCCTCAGCCTCCTGAGTAGCTGGGACTACTGGCGTCTGCCACCACCCCCGGCTAATTTCTTTTGTATTTTTAGTGGAGACGGGTTTTCACCGTGTTAGCCAGGATGGTCTTGATCTCCTGACCTGGTGATCCGCCTGTCTCGGCCTCCCAAAGTGCTGGAATTACAGGTGTGAGCCACCATGCCTGGCTGAGTTCTATATTCTTAAAGAATCTATAAAAGTACCTACAGTTAACTTTTTGTTTATTTGTACAAATCTAAGATGTCATCCCTAAGTAAATATTAAAAAGTCAATCTCATAAATACAAAAGCACAATTTGTCTTGTTAATAGCTCTATTCCCAGTGTTTAGAATTGTGTCAATCAGGCAATAAAAGCAACATAAATATTTGTTCAGCATGCCAATTAAATCATAACTTGGATATATCATTCATTATCCCTATCATGACAATCAGGGCCATATAAAAATCCCAGGAATTCAAAAAAAAGAAGAAACTGTCAGTTTTGACCTATGAAAATATTCATATCCTAAATCTCTTCTTTTCTGTATGAATTTTGAATTTTCCATCACGAATAATCTATGTAAACATTTTGTTATACAATTTAGACAGATTTTGTTGCACTGAAATTATTAATTCATATAATAAATACACATCCTCTTTATTAACTTAAAAATCTATTCACTCATTATTAATTAAATAAAGATATTTAGATTGTTCAATACATGCCTGACACCGTTCCACGCACTGGGGTTACAAAACCCTGAAGAAAGATAGCTATCATGAAATTTAGCTTCTCTGCCTCATCACAGTTTTAAAATTGCATTTATCACACTGAACTACTTTTTCATAATATGGCTGTCATTTATTTAAGGGTGACATCTTAGGTCTAAGCAAAGAAGCAAAGAAGTCAACTGCAGTTTCTACTCTCTACTCTTGTAGGTGATGGAACTTAACCACTCTTTTTTTTCTAATTTGTTTCAGCAATTCTGGGTAAAGAATATTCTTTTATTAGCTTTATTTAAATAATAAATAAAGACTACTTGATGTGTATGCTGAGAATGTGGTGTGCTGAAACCACATTTACTTAGACAAACTGTGTGTGCAATAACTTTTAAGATTCTTAAGAAATATTACTTTTTAAATTATGTATTACCTTTAATTGTTAAAGACCCTTTCACCATTATCAAAAAAGAAAGCTGTCATCAGGATATATACAGTTTCCACCTCTGGCCCACTTTATTGAGAGAATAAAGATGATCTTTTAACAAAACCTTACCTTAATTCATCAAAAAGCTATTGAACTAGGCACTAATTTCTCTTGGTCAATTTTTATAACACAGTTGTCTTAGTTATTAGTCAAATGTCAGAGATTTATCTTTCTTTCCTAAATGAATGTAGACATTGAGCAGTATTCTAGAATTGTATTAGAACTCTCTTTAAGCACAAAAGAAGGAAGAGACAAATAGACAAGTCATCATAGTAGTGTTCACACAGTTATTATTTTTAAGGCATCCCTTAAATGAAATAGGAACTTCTTTACAGCTATTATACCTGACTTTACTATTCAGTAAATGATGAATTTCAAAATGATTAAATAGCACAGTTAACTTATTTGGACTACAATGAAAAAAAAAAGTCCTTACTTTTTGGATACAGGTAAGGGACTCATAATGAAGGGAAAAACTGAATTTCCTTCTCAGGGAACACTATTATTGAGCCTTACTTGATATAATTTTGAACTTCAGGCTGCATCTATTTAAGGTAGAGATTAAAATATTTTGCCCTTACTGTAACATCATTCTACAGTACTATACTCAAGTTTCCAAGGCTAGCCAAAGAATCATAGTATAAAATCAAACATACCTCAAAAAATTAAATCAAAATACACCTGTGAAGAATAGATTACAAGGCAATGGAAAGTAAATCTTAGAGAAGTAAATAATTGTGATGTGAATTTGTTTGTCTCATTAGCTTCTATAAGGGTACCAACCTTATTTGTATGACTGAAAAATATAACATGGCAAACTCCAGTTTACAATATTATCAACTAATATACCCTAAATGACAGTTGCAGTTCTAATTACTATTAAGCTGGCCCAGTTGGAACTAGTAAATTATCAGGATTCTGGTAGAATTCGGCTGTGAATCCGTCTGGCTTTTTTCGGTTGGTAAGCTATTAATTATTGCCTCAATTTCAGAACTTGTTACTGGTCTATTCAGGGATTGTTATTGGTCTATTCGGGAATTTGACTTCTTCCTGGTTTAGTTTTGGGAGGGTGTATGTGTCCAGGAATTTATCCATTTCTTCAAGATTTTCTAGTTTATTTGGGTAGAAGTGTTTATAGTATTCTCTGATGGTAGTTTGTATTTCTGTGGGATTGGTGGTGACATCCCCTTTATCATTTTTTACTGTGTCTATTTGATTCTTCTCTCTTTTCTTCTTAATTAGTCTGGCTAGCAGTGTATCTATTTTGTTAATCTTTCAAAAAACCAGCTCCTGGATTCATTGATTTTTTGAAGGGTTTTGCATGTCTCTACCTCTTTCAGTTCTGCTCTGATCTTAGTTATTTCTTGTCTTGTGCTATCCTTTGAATGTGTTTGCTCTTGCTTCTCTAGTTCTTTTAATTGTGATGTTAGGGTGTCGATTTTAGATCTTTCCTGCTTTCTCTTGTGGGCATTTAGTGCTATAAATTTCCCTCTACACACTGCTTTAGTTGTCTCAGAGATTCTTGTACATTGTGTCTTTGTTCTCATTGGTTTGACAGTGTGGCAATTCCTCAAGGATCTAGAACCATAAATACCATTTGACCCCGTAATCCTATTGCTGGGCATATACACAAAAGATTATGAATCATTCTACTATAAAGATACATGCACACATATGTTTATTGCAGCACTGTTCACAATAGCAAAGACTTGGAACCAACCAAAATGCCCATCAGTGACTGGATATCCATTAGACTAGATAAAGAAAATGTGGCACATATACACCATGGATTACTACGCAGCTATAAAAAAGAATGAGTTTATGTCCTTTGCAGGGACATGGATGAAGCTGGAAACCATCATTTTCAGTAAACTAATATAGGAACAGAAAACCAAACACAACATGTTCTCATTCATAAGTGGGAGTTGGGCAATGAGAACACATGGACACAGGGAGGGGAACATCACACAATGGGGCTTGTCAGGGGCTAGGGGGCTGGGGGAGGGATAGCATTAGGAGAAATACCTAATGTAGATGATGGATTGATGGGTGCAGCAAACCACCATGGCACGTGTATACTTGTGTAACAAACGTGCACATTCTGCACATGTATCCCAAACGTTAAAGTATAATAAAAAAAATTATTAGAACTCATATCATGAGCCAAAAAATCACATTTAAAAGAATATAGGCCGAACGTGGTGATTCATGCCTGTAATTCCAGCACTTTGGGAGGCTGAGGTGGGCAGATCACCTGAGGTCAGGAGTTCAGGACCAGCCTAGCCAACATGATGAAACCCCATCTCTACTAAAAATACAAAAATTAGCCCAGCATGGTAGGGCATGTGTGTATACCAGCTACTCAGAAGCCTGAGGAAGGAGAATCGCTTGAAGCCAGGAGGCAGAGGTTGCAGTGAGCCAAGATTGCGCCACTGCACTCGAGCTTTGGTGACAAAGGGAGAATCTGTCTCAAAAAAAAAAAAAAAAGAATATAAATAAAGATAAGATTGGTATCTTTAAATAATAATTGTTTAGTTACACAAATCTACTAGTTTGCGCTATAACATTTTTCACACTAACTTTGAAATTGAAAAATATTATGAATATGCATGATAAAAATGTGAGCCCCGTGTAGGCAAGCATACATAATTTAGTAGAAGGCAATAGTTTAAAAAATATTATAATGTTATATTTGAAATTAAATTGTCCTTTTTAATGCAAATAAAAATATAATATTCTACTTAAACTTGCATCAAACAGAGAATTACATTCAACTACCTGTGCCCAATTCTATATAAGTGAAGGCAACCAAAATATTATTCATCATACTATTTAAAAATATATAATAAACGGCTCTGAAAGAAAACAACAATTTTCTAAAAAACCTGCTTTTTATATGATTGACACAAATGATATTTTTCCTAAAGAATATTTTGTCCTGATAACATGATGCGAGAAAAAAAAAAGATGCTTCAAAATAGAAAGCTAGTTTATATTTGTCAGAGATTCAATACTTAGGAAAGCAATTATTTGGCTATTTTCTTTTTTTTTTTTTTTTTTTTTTTTTTTTTTGAGACGGAGTCTTGCTCTGTCGCCCAGGCTGGAGTGCAGTGGCGCAGTCTCGGCTCACTGCAAGCTCCGCCTCCCGGGTTCACGCCATTCTCCTGCCTCAGCCTCTCCGAGTAGCTGGGACTACAGGCGCCCGCCACTACCCCCGGCTAATTTTTTTTTGTATTTTTAGTAGAGACGGGGTTTCACCGTGGTCTCGATCTCCTGACCTCGTGATCCACCCGCCTCGGCCTCCCAAAGTGCTGGGATTACAAGCGTGAGCCACCGCGCCTGGCCTTATTTGGCTATTTTCTACACGCAAATAATTCTGAGAAATATACCATATATTATCAGTTTGAATTTATTATTTTGTTTCTCATTAAGTTTTATACACTCTATGAAAGAGAATTACTTCTGAAAATTTTAGAAAAGATTTACCTACATATCTCCCTCAATACCATTTCTCAGGTAGGATGAAAGTAGTCCTATAATGAATCCTTAAATAAAAAACTAGTAAATTTCAGAAAAATATTAAGAACTCCACAAAATTATTTAGAAATAAATAATAAAAATAAATACATATAAACACAATAAAAATGAATGAATATAATTAATTTTATTAAAATCCACAAAGTACAATTTCTTTCAACTTAAAATTACAAAATATTTACTGAATACATATTGACCAAATTAAGCATTAAAGTAACAATTCCATCTGCCATATACACGTCGTGGTGGTGACTGCTCATTTATTTTAATTTTAGATTTATAAATAATTAGATTTAATGGTAGCCTTTCTTAAATGAACTTGTTTGATGTAATGCAGTAAAATATTTGGGTAAATGTTTGCCAAATATTAGCACACTTTATTAGTGGCAATAGTGGGATTATTTGCCTGTATTACTAAAATTGTTAAAAAGAATATATATATAAGGTTGTATTTAAAGCCAAATAATAAGACTTTAGGTAAAAATATTAGCATGCAGTTAAAATACTGGAATGACTTATCCACATCCATCTTACAAAGTGAAAAATTAACCATAGCATAGGTTTAATAAGTAATCATCTGGCTGTTAAACAGAGTCTACCTTTAAAACTGAATGTACGATTTATTCTTTCCTTTTAGTTTAACATGAACTCCAGAAAAGCATCTTAGAGATCATATCCTGACTTAGCCCTTGAAGTGGTCAAGAATCAAAGGCAATTATCAACACTTCCATGGCGCTCATTGCATGTCACACACTGTCCCAAGTGCATTACTGAATGTTCACTGATTCACTGACTTAATCCTCACAATGACCCAATGGTGAAGGCATTGTTATTTTCCATATTAGACATTTGAAAAAACAGGCCTGGAGGGGCTCAGTAAATTCCCTAAAATCATACAACTTGAAAAAAGTAAACTAACCTTTAAGCCCAGAATTATTATTATTTATTTATTTATTTATTTTTGAGACAGTCTTGCTGTGTTACTCAGGCTGGAGTGCAGTGGCAGAATCTTGGCTCGCTGCTACCTCTGTCTCCCAGGTTCAATGATTCTCCTGCCTCAGACTCCTGAATAACTGGGACTATAGGCATGTGCCACCATGCCTGGCTACTTATATTTTTAGTAGACATGGGGTTTCACCATGTTGGCCCAGATGGTCTTGAACATCTGACCTCAAGTGATCCACTCACCTCGACCTCCCAAAGTGCTGGAATCAGTTCTCTTTAATTGCTACCCAAAACAAATACAGCAGCATCCTGAGTGCTGCTTTAGAAAACACTCAAAGCAATAGTACAGTATTCACCTTCATTGATGATGCTAACAGATTGCTTCATCAAGGTATTTTATTATGCATAATAACCAACATGAGAAAATTTCTCTACTGAACTGTCTTATAAGCTAATGGAGAGGGCACTGACTTTTTTCTAGATTAACCAAATGAGCCTTTACTGACTTGGGAACAACTGTCAAAAGAGAGAAAGAAGTTTAGCACCGCTCTTCTATTATCTTAAACAATTAGAATACAAAAGGAAATGTTAGACACATCTACACATCAAAAATTATTTTAAATAAATTAAATTTAGGACTGAATGCTTAGGTCAGTCCTTTTCAAGCTGTAACATAACAGCTAAGAACATTCCAAAAGGAAATGCACAAGCAATAAATGTTCTGAATTTATTGTTGTAAATTATTCTTCATTTAAACCTCATTCTAAATTTATATTTATGTAATATAATGTACATTGCATTTGGTCCAATATGCATCTTTTTTCTTTCTTTCTTTTTTTTTTTTTGAGACAGAGTCCTGCTCTGTCACCCAGGCCAAAGTACACCAATATGCTTCTTATAGAAATAAAAATAATTACGTCTTTGATCAAATACTTTTTGACTATCAATGTTTTGGACCATTTTTCAACAAATTAATATTAGTTTTTTATGATTTTTTTATTTATGAATTTTTTCACTAGGATATCATTGAATCAGGTTATAAATTTCATGGAGAAGTATTTTATAAAATATCCATACAATTACCACAGAAAAATATTATTCCCAGTAACTTAACACTAATAAAAATAAAACTATAAGCCACTGTACTATGCTTTTTATTAAATTAAATAAATTTATTATAAATGATTTTATGACTCTCATAAACTCTGCATTTCAAGAATTAACAGTTTTGGGAAACTGTAGGTCTTCACTGGGTATGCATTAATTATGCACATCCCCATTTATTTACCATTATCTTGTATCATAGGAATCCCAAAGAATCAACATTCCACTCTGGTCCACAAAGTAGAAAAAAAATTTGCTTGAGTCACATTGGGTATTGACAAACATCACATTTTGCTAGTAAGCAATCAACCTTCAGAAATTGTAATCAGTTGTTTAATATCCTCCTTAGCTGAAAAGTCACTTTGGCCGTTCAAAGATGCCTTTCAAACATTTAAATCATATTGGTTAATCTGAGTACCAGGCACTGTGTTGAGGCCATACACTAAACAAGACACTAAATGTTCCTTTTTCAACAAGACCTAGACATTCTATTCCTAAATATCTTTAGATATAAATGTACCAACCTTATAGTTTCCCCGTATCTGCCACAACTAGCATGGAGCTAGCCCCAAATAAGCACTGAATAAATGTTGTCTGGACACTCATTTTTCTTCACAATTTGACACCATGGTGCTCGGGGGAACAACTGCTACTTAACAGTAAGTTTAGTGTTCAGCACACAGATATATATGATCAATAAATATTTACAATGAACTAAAAGCATGTTTTAAGAATGCATATGATTTATTTGTGTTGCTTCTTATGTTGCATTGTAATTTGTTATATTTTATACTCCAGAACAATTATCTATTAATAGAATGATATATTTACAATTTAAGCATATCTTTAATGTGTTATTATGAAAATCTGCTATCAGTTAAAATTTTCTCTAAAGTCTTAGCAAACACATTGCACATCAAATGGCGGTGACAAATCATCTCTGGGCTCTGTAAATGGAAAACACCATGGTTGAAAGTTAGCTATTTGATTTAAGATGCAGCATAAAAGCCTGATGACATTTTCCCTGTTTTATACACAGACAAACTGAAGAGCAAAAGATGAATTGACTTTATCAAGAAAAATTGGCAAATAAAATGGCTCGTCATTGCGATTTATCTTGGTTCTTGTTTCTTGCTCTCAATCAGGGGCTGCTTTGGAAGCCAAGTGTTAGCTTCTTTGTGGAATGATGTATGTCAACAACCCCAATTTCTGTTATTATGATTAGAAGTACACTTTATCTCATTTTAAAATTGCTGTATGATTTTGTGTGTTTACAGATAATGTATTTGACTGAGTTTTTTTTAAATTATAAGTTTTGTTGTTGGACTTTTCAGATACCTATAGGTGACATGGTGCTTAGCTGAAGGCCTTGCTTCTTTTGCTTCGCAGAAGGTTTACAGATATGTGACCTTACCAATTAAACACCGATTCTCAGTTTTCAACAGAACTTATATAAAATGAAGACACTGAACATGCTCAGCTTACTGCATTGGGCTGCTGTGTGAAACAATTGAGATAGTGCCTTTGAAAATATGTTTACAAGATATGAAATTCCCTACAAAGTATAGGACCACATATAATAGAAATATTATTCTTATATGTTTATATAATTAAGTTTGATATACATTAACTTAATCACTGGGAGTAATTTTCTCATGCAACAGTTGTGTATTTTTTGGTCTTTGTGATTAATTTTCCTGAACTGTTAAAATAACAGTTTATTGACCCAGCAACCCCTACGATGCTTTCTCTCTTCTTGCAGGTTTATGACTGCCCAGCTTTCATCAGAGTGTTAGGGAAACTTATTGATATATTTTTAAAAATTTTTGAATTAATTTTTCCATTTTTTCTACTTATAACAAGTTTTAAAAAATGGCTCTCGTGAGAATCTTTGTTCATTAAAAAATGAGGAAGTAACGTATCTTATAAAATATTGGGGGAATGTCATTTGTGAGGTCTCTCATTTAAAGGGTTTATGTTAATTAGATACAATTGATTTGGCTTAAAACGTTAAAAGCAATATCAAGACTAATATTCTAAATAATTTATGTAATATAAAAATAGATTTCCCATAATTTCCTGAGAATACAGTAGTTTAGACACTTATAATTTTATTAAATAAAAAGGTGAAGGATATTAGAAATTCATTAAATATTATAACACGGCTTTACTTCAACTTATAATGAGGGTATTCCCCAATAAACCCATTTTAAGTGGAAAGCATCTAAGTTGAAAATGCATTTAATACACCTAACCTACAGAACATTGTAGCTTACTCTAACTTACTGTAAACATGCCCAGAACACTTACATTTGCCTACGTTTGGGGAAAATCATCAAAGGCAAAGCCTATTTTATAATAAAGTGATGACTATTTCATGTAATTTATTAAATGCTGTACTGAAGGGGAAAAATAAAATATTTGGGTATCAAAGAACGATTTTTACTTAATGTGTTTCCCTTTTGCACTGTCATAAAGTCAAAAAATCCTAAATCCAACCATCGTAGGTTGGGGACCATCTGTATTTCCTGAATCTTTAAAAAGAGCCTATTTAATAACATAAAGGCAATCCTCACAGAGTTTAACATAAATTTATATTTTGCTAAATATATGAAATAACTACAAAAGATTCATGCAAGGCAACTTTAAGGTGGAACTATTTTTATTGATGACATTTTCAAATTAGAGATATGTATTTTTAATAAAAAATGTAAAAAATAGGATGATTACTGATGAAAAACTCGTATTATAAATCAGGCTACGATAGATCAAGTAACAAAACTACATCGACAGAGAATAACTTCAGAAAGGCCAAGCTGGAACATCAACTCTAATTTGGCTTGACTCATGCATCATTATAAATTTCTCTGGCGACCCTGTATCTGAAGCACATGAAGAAAACTTTGAAAATGTAGAGCTCCACTATCCCTGCTTCCACTCTCTCCCACCATCCCCAGTGATTGTGATGCAGTGTCATTTGAGATCTACTGATCTTGATACCAGAAAAATGCTACACTTTAGAATTACCTAATAATCTCAATAAAACATATTTGGGATGCAAATTTCAGTGCATTTATTAATTTATACAAGTTGTTTTATCACTCATACCTTAGCATCTCAACTTCTTTTATGTGAATAAGACTTGACACAAACCCAAAGTAATTATATCTATCTAGAGAAGGTTACTTTCAAAGGACTACCATTAAGGTGGCTGGTGAAATTCAAAGTCTCCAGAGAATATGAGAAAA
The DNA here is from genome assembly GCF_028878055.3 of Symphalangus syndactylus. Lineage (NCBI taxonomy): Eukaryota > Metazoa > Chordata > Mammalia > Primates > Hylobatidae > Symphalangus > Symphalangus syndactylus. The sequence continues at coordinate 83,057,510 of NC_072438.2, read as the reverse complement.
CATTCTTTGATGAAATGTAAGTTTAAAGTATCCAATTTTGTTTTCTTTTCCACAGCATGCCCAGTGAACAAATATAATAATAAATTTTTCATACTTTTCTTTCTTTAAAAGCAACAATAAGAAAAAGTAGGTATATAGACTTAAGCCTGGCAAGTGAGAAAAAGGATAATATTGAAGATGCTCAGCAGAAGTTTTCCAACTGGGGCAAGAAAATATGCCAATATTAATAGTCAAATATGGAATACTATTAAAAATTCTGACACTGTCCAAATAAATTTATTTTTTTACAGTAGGTTATACCAACGTCGGCCCTTAGAAAATGGGCTAAATTTATATTGAGAAGCTCCTCTAGTAACATGTAAATACAGCCAGCCCTCCATATCCATGGGCTCCTCATCCAAAGATTCAACCAACCACTGATAAATATATTTTGGGAAAAAATAAAAAATAAAAAATAATACAAATAAAAAATTCACTATAATAAATGTTTACCTAGTATTTACATTGTATTAGGTATCACCAATAAGCCAGAGATTATTTAACATGTAGGGAAGGACATATGTGGTTTATATGCAAATACTTTGCCATTTTATATCAGTGACTTGAGCGTTGAGTGTATTGGTATCTCTATGGGATCCTGGAAGCAAACCACTGTGGATTCTGAGAGTAGACTGTAGTATTTTAGACCAGTTTTTTAGTTCATTAAAAAAAAGAAGCAATGCTATATCTAACTAAACATCTGAATTCATATTAGATGCTTTCAGGTTATTTTAGACTTCCTCTGATTATTTGGTCTTTTGTTGTATGCACTCATGTGCTGTGTTTTGAGGCATTATTAAAAAGATGCCACAGAAATAGAAGGAAAAATCTCACCACGAAAAACAATTCTCTAACACCATCCATATGTCATAATACATTAGAAACATACCTATTGTGGCCTTTATTGTATGACTCAGATAATCACTGCTAGCTCTCACCCAAATAAAGTTGCTAATGTATTAATACTATCTACTTGTTTCCAGTCTCAAACTAATTACGAATTCAGACTCACAGTGTACTGTAGCAAAGCTACCAGGCCATTAGTTGATTTTAATTAAATGAAAGTCATCCCATGATTATGGACTAATTAATTTTTAACCCAACTATAAATTAAAGAAGGATTGCTCACTAATGATGAACATTCCCATATTTCACCATTATATAGGTCTCTGTATATATTAGGTAGTTCATTCCTAAGGAAAGAAGAAATGAAATGCAGATGTTAGATGCTATTTTGGCAAGATTTTTTTCTATTCTTTTCTGTTGTTATAGTTTGTTCTAGTTTCATGCCAGGGTTTGAGACTTAAGAAAATAAATGATGAGTTTATTTCTAGGGCTTTATTGTGACCCTAATAACATAGCAGCCTTGTCCCTTTCTTTTTGTTTATGTGGTCTACCTTGTATTACAATGTATAAACCCCTCTCCCAATACACACTTTCGAATTGGACTCTACACTAAGTTCTTCCTTCCATTCACTTGGAATGTTTATTGAATAAAATAAGCTAAATTAGAAAAGCTGCCATGAAATTAAAGCAATGCTCTTATCTCTAAAGAATGTGGCTCTTTGAGGCATTGTTCTTTACAGAAAACTTTGTATAAAAGTTTAGTCGTACATGTTGGGTCATGTACAATATTGTGCAGATATTACAAGTGAAAAGACTGAAGACTATACAGAAAAAGGTAAAGACAATGAAATAAAGAACAGAAACAATACTACATCATTGCTTTTGGGTTCAAAATATGGGCTAAAATATAAAAACATCCTCAAAATGCTAAATACAACTTTAGGATAATGGTGACTCCTGAGGAAAGTGGCCAGGAAACTGGCCCATACACATAGGGTTTATGGGAATAGGGTTTGGCTTTATCTATAATTATTTTTTCTTCAAAAGAAAGGAAATCTGAAATAATGGTAATAGCACTATTTTCTGAGAAATGATACTTGGTTGTTATCTCTACAAGTTTTATAACTTTAAGTTTGCAATATGTTTACATTTAACTATTAAAATAAGTATAATAAAGAATACCAAAATATTTTAAATATTTAATATCAAAGATAAAATAGAGTTGGGGAAATATCTGTGACTTGCTTATCCAGTTGTTGATAACCAAATTATCTCCCAATCAAAATTCAGGTGTTTTTGGATAGAGCACATCATTAAAACAATTAGAATATCCAGGCCACATATGGATTATATTTGTTATTCAAATAATCATTAGAAGTATTAGTTTATTGATTGGATTAGTAACTTGGTCACAAATATGATAATGAGAAAATAAAACCAAATTTACTAAAATCATTTTATCACCCTAATTAATTCAGTCTCAGGACTTCATGCTGAAATTTTTTGCCCTTCTAATTCACCTCAACTCTAACACTAAACAGAAGCTTACGAGCTAGTGAATGGGGAAAAAAAGGAAGTTTTCCCTTCTTTTTCCAGTCACATTATTGTTCAGCAGTGTTTTAAAATCTTCCTGATGCTAGGGTTCATTTTTATGTTGGTTGTCATTCAAAAACAAGGAATGAGAATCCTTACGCTTACATAAATAGAAATTTATATAAATATGCCCCACTTGCTCCCAATACAAGACCTTGGTACTTGCTATGCTTTCTATCTGGGATGCCGTTTCTGAGGCTTTTTGCTTAAGTAGCTTCTTCTCAAGCCTGAGGCTATGTGTCACATTCTCAGAAAGGCTTCTTGGTCAGTTTATGCAAAGCATTTTACTTTTTCTAGTCACTCTCTACGGCATTGCCCTCTTTTTTTTTTTTTTTTAATTTGAGACGGAGTCTCACTCTGTCGCCCAGGCTGGAGTGCAATGGCACCATCTCAGCTCACTGCAACCTCCACCTCCCGGGTTCAAGCGAGTCTCCTGCCTCAGCCTCCAGAGTAGCTGGGACTACAGGCGCCTGTCACCATGCCCAGCTAATTTTTGTATTTTTACTAGAGACGGGGTTTCACCATGTTGGCCAGGATGGTCTTGATCTCTTGACCTCATCATCCACCCACCTCGGCCTCCAAAAGTGCTGGGATTACAGGCATGAGCCACTGCGCCCGGCCATTTTTAGAATTTTTAAAAGATTTTATTTTTTAGAGCAGTTTTAGGTTCACAGCAAAATTGAGAGAAAGGTACAGAGATTGCCCATATACCTCTCCCCTTACATATACACAGCCTCGCCCATTATTAATGTCCCTCAGCAGTGGTACAATTGTTACAACTGATAATCCTACATCGACACCCAAATGATCACAACACTTCTTATAATTATCACCCGAAGTCCATAGTTTAGGGTTCATTCTCAGTGTGGTACATTCTATGGGTGTGGGCAGAGATACAATGATGTGTACTGGTCATTGTCATATCATGCAAAGTCTTTTCACTGCCCTAGAAATTTTCTGTGCTCTACCTGTTTATCCTTTGCTACTATTTGTTCCTCAATTAGTGGCAACTACTGATGTTTTTACTGTATCCATAGTTTTGTCTTTTCCCAAAAGCTATATAGTTGAAACACAGATTGGCTTATTTCACTTGGTAATATTCATTTGTGATTCCTTTATGTCTTTTTATGGCTTGATAATTTATTTCTTTTTAGCACTGTATAATATTCCATTGTATAGCTGTATCACTGTTTATTTGTTTACCTATTGGAAGGTGTCTTGGTTGGTTCAAAAATTGGTTAAATTTTTATATTTGTGCTAATAAAGGGTTTTTTTGGTAAGATTATTGTCTGCTTTTGGTTCAGGGTAATGTTTGTGTTATTAAATGATTTGGGGTATACCCATACTCTTTATTTTTAGGGGTATGTTTGTCTCCAACTGGTGACTGCAGATGGAGATTGAATGTGATTCTTACCCAGAGTGGTATTAGGGAAAATAAATTGAAAAAATGAGTGCCGAAGAAATGGGCAAACAATTAACGGGGTGCTATTGCCAAATTATTTGATGTGAAGGAGAGGGAGAAGTAAAGGATTGCACCAAGGTTTTGCAGATGGGTGCCTGAGTCCTTGTTCCATCAAGAGATGCAAACAATTGAGCAGAATGAATAATTTGCAGAGAACAAATGTAAATATTAAACAATAAGCTATAAATTACCTTAACATTGTACTTTTATTTACTCCCAGATAAACTTCTCTAAAATTTAAAATTTAATATTGTAGAAGAGATATAACTAGAACATATAGAAACAAGTAACAATTATGACTCAACAGAAAGTGATTCTTCAATTATTGGGCTACCAGTTAATGCTAATTTCTAATAAAAAAACACCACTCATTGGCTAATGCAATGCTATTTTAGAAATATTTCCTACCATTTTCCTAAAATCTGAGGTGAAAAAAATTAATGAACGTATTCAGCCTGATTCTTCTAGAAGATAAAGGTGTAATAATTTCTTGAGGCTACATAAACATATCCAAAATGAAATTGAGATTTGAAATTAAGGTGCAAATCACTCACCTTACTCATCTAATGTAGCAGATAAAATTTGCCCTTTAAGAAACAATGAGAAGCTACAGACACACTGGCATTTAAGATTTGGAAAATATCTTTATGTTTTGTGCATCAGTGTATTTTTTTTTCTCTGTTGCCACTGAAACAATATTGAAGATCCTGTCAAGACTTGGCTAAAGATTTAATTTCCAAAGAAATGTGATGCTATATCCTTATTTAGGGTGGTGGAGAGTGCTAAACTCCCCCCAAACAAGGAAAAGAGATATGTTAAAATGACACAAGCTAAACACAGGGCAATCAAACAAAAGCTATTACTCACTTCTTATAATTTTGAAGTAACTTCCAAAAGTGATTACATCTGCCCTTCCCATTTTCTAATCTTCATGTCATTTAGTGCATGTTGGTACAACCACAAAGAAATGTACACAAGCTACTGGAGTTATTTACTTATACTTCAGAATTCTTTAATTCTGAAGAGACAGCTATATGATTAAATTCAGATTTTTATTTAATTATAACAAATGTATGAATTATGATAAAATATAACATACTATTTTTATTAATATTATTAAGTTAAAAATTTGAGCTATTGATAGTTATTAAACAATAGTTAAACTATAAAAGAATAAAATATGCTACTTTATTCTTATAATATTTGTGAACAATTTGGAAAATTCAAGCATTGTAAACTGATTTTGTAAATTGCATACTTGTGCCATAAATTTCTTTGAAATATGTTTCCCTCCTAAACAGTAACCTTTTGACATACCACATGCTATCTTGTAAAACACACTTCTAAACAGCTCAGATCTACATTTCTACCCTCTCTTAGAGTTTAGATGCATTATCCTTTATTGTAAGCTAAAGAGAAGCCATTGTGTAACTTGGAGACCTACACCTTTGGTAAGAGTTTTCTTACAAAATAAATTACCACCTAATATATATCTCGTTATTACTAACACTGGGATTTTTAACAAAACTAACACAGGATACCTAATTTGGAAAATACGAGGTTAAAATTCTCACAACTGTTTCTCCATCATTCTTTTGCCTCAACAAGTACTATATTCCATCTTAGATCCCATTATGAATTGGAGGAATTGGCAGCAAAAAGATTCTCAAGGAAAACTACACAATAACTAAAAATTGAGTTGAGATGTAAATATCAGGCAACCATCTGTAGGAAAAGGAAACCTTCTCTGCCACATTAAATGATCCACTCCAAGAGTTTCTCTTCTTGTGTTTCTTTTGCCCAATTAAAAGAGGATTATTCCACTCTACCATGTATCTGGTATTAAAGTTTCTTGATAAATTCAGTTCCATTGAGGGTACCACGGGAGGTAACTGCATGAAACTTTTAATGAGATTGAAGATTAAACATTCACACCTTTGAGATACTCCTTGTGACTGTGTTTTCATTGTAGTAACAACTGAAATGGACTTCACAAGAATACGGTTCTGAGAAACGTTCACAAGAGGAGGAGGTGATGCTATAAATCTGGAGAAGTGATATTTTAAAACAAATCAATCATATTTAACCAAAAAGAAATATCCCCTGCAAGTTCTATCCTAAAGGTGGAGTGCATGTGCAATGAACAGTTCACAGCAGTTTTGGAAATATCTGTCACTCCAGATAATTCAAAATATTTTTAGAATAGCAAATGGTATCATTTCCTATGGTAAACTGGAACTTTGACAAATGAATCTATGATTATTAATTAAATTAATTTTACTTAGTATTTTTACAGAAGTACATATTCCCATGAAAAATTGGCAGAAAGGATTCAATGTATTTTCATATATATGTGTATTGTTATGGTTGAAAACACATTGGAGATAATTTAGTTGCTTGTTTTACAGACGATGAATCAGGAAATGATGTTTACATTTTGCTAATAGGAGGATAACAGAAATAGGGTCATTAGCTCTTAAACATATTTCTTAGTGTTTTTCTCATTATTGAGACTATTAGAAAACATGTACATAAAAAAAAAACTTTAGAATCAGTAGTTGTCAACTTCAGAACAGTTCTTTAAAAATCTATCCTCACATCAAATTTACACTCACAGTCATCTAAAACTTGAGGAAACTAAGATGAGAGTATCATTTTCAAATTTTGCTAATTGCAAAACTTAACTTGTGATCTGATCTGATATTTCTTATATTTTTCTCTGAAAGTAATTCTTTCTCTCTCTTTTGTTTCATTGCTCTTTTCTTTTTCCATTGTGGGGGTTAGTGGGTGGGGCTGCAATACCTTACCTTACTATGCCTACCAACAAAGTTCTCAAATGAATTTTATTTTGCAGGTATTGCCCCTTGAAGGCATTCAAGTCTAGTAGAACGTTTCATTGCGTTTTGAACCAGAATTTTTTTCTGCTGAATAAGGGAAATTTGCTTATGTTGGTACTGGGCCAGTGAAATTGTGCTTAGTAATGGGATGTTTACTTAATATTCCTTGACAAAACATAAGATTGTGATATGTTTCATATATTTTATATTCTGGAGAGGTATATCCAGAATAGAGGAGAGAGGCCGGTACATCAAAGCATAAGCTACTTATATTTGAGACAGTACTACTGCCATTGTGCCTCAGTAAATATCCTTCTAATACACAGTATTTATTGCAAACAGATAAAAAGGAAGAAAAAAATGAAGGGCAACAAGGAAAAGAAGAAAATGTTTAAAATATGACTAAAGATGAAAATACCGTGAGAAAGAAATAATAGTATTAATAAACTCAGTTATTTCAATACTTTCAAGATTATCGATATGCCTATGGAATTTCTGAGATTTGGTGGATGTCTGGGAAATCCTACCATTTACATTGCAGAGCTATTACCGCCTATAAAACCAATTAATTTATCCTAGTTTGAAAATCCTTTTGAAGGTCCTAGTTTTTGAAATGACCATTGATGTTGGGCTGAATTTTTCTTTACGTAATCAGAAATTGTCTTACACATAAACCTTTCCACAAATACTAAAGCATTCTTTAAATTGTAGCAATTCGTATTAAGACAGCTTATGATAACCGGCTATAAGTTTATTAGGCTCCCTTTTTCAGTAGTGGATAAAGTATAATAATGATAATAATAGTGGCAATTATACACATATAGACAGATATACTGCTGTAAATATGGTTCATTCATTTTGAATGCCTCTGTTACCATAATATCTAAGTTCTTCTGTGTGTATGATTATCATATGCCTTGTCTCTTGCATTTAATTTTGAGTGTTTTTAATTTTTTATTGTTTACCAGTTCGGGATGGCACTTATACACAATATAGTTTTTAAACTGATTTAGCTCACTATTGACTACTTGAAAATAATGTGTATAGATTTGCAAATCACTGTTTTGGACTTCTGGTATAAAATAGCTAAATAAAATGTCTAAATACCCTTGTAAAGTCAAGGAATGAAGAAACATTCAAAATTAACAGATAAAAAATATATCTGCCTTTAAAATAGATTTTAAATGACCAGAGAGACCTGCAGAACAAGTACCAATGAACAAGCAAATCCTTTCATTTCTCTTTGGATAATACATGATCATTACATGCGTGTTTTCAAAATGAAGTAGAAATATGAATGACCTTATAATCAGAATCTCACCACGACTTAAGAATTCTTAAGTACTTTTAATACAATAGTTTGGGTTTTTTTTTTTTTTTTGCATCATTAAGGTTGTTAATTTCCTAGAGATTTTATGTACAATTTCTACAGTCAAGTATTCTGAAGGCTAGAGTTCCTTGGGCATTAAAATGGCAAAGCCATACTTATTCATGTAAATCCCTTAGAAAAGGTATTACTTTAATATATATTAACTGTATTAGTCGTTTAACTTGGGATAAAAGAATTAAGTACCTATATTATTGTCTATGATAGATTCAGTATCCGAAACCTATGCAGATTCAGTTTCTCTGTGATGAGAAATTAGATGGAAAATACATTGAAGAAAAATAAATCATTTGTAACATCCACAGAGAGTGTGTAACCACTGACTTTGCACCTCTTTAGGCCCGTCTGGATTGTGGCTTCGGATGCATGTGGGCCAAACCAAGAAGCCTTATATATAACAGATTTCCCAATAACTCTTTGGGTCCTCGGACATCACTGAATGGAAGTAATCTTAAACCCTGAAGAGTTGGCTGGACGCAGTGGCTCACACCTGTAATCCCAGCACTTTGGGAGTCTGAAGGGGGTGGATCACGAGGTCAGGAGATCGAGACCATCTGGGCCAACATGGTGAAATCCCGTCTCTACTAAAAATACAAAAGTAAGCTGGGCATTATGCTGTGCCTGTAGCCCCAGATACTTGGGAGGCTGAGACGGGATAATCGCTCAAACCGAGGAGATGAAGCTTGCAGTGAGCCGAGATTGTGCCACTGCACTCCAGTCTACTGACAGAGCAAGACTCTGCCTCAAAACAAACAAACAAACAAAAAACGCTGAAGAGTTGTTCAGCTCTGTGTTGACAGAATATGGCCATGAGATAGGACCTAAGCATTTTATGTCAAAAAAGAAAATTAAAAAGTAAAAGAACACTAGAACGTAGTTTTCAAAATTTATTTTTCATGCAAGAAGGCTAAGTGTTTGTATAAGATTCAAGGTGGAACAGTAAAAATAGAGCTCAGTCCTGTTTCTGCATACAAGCTCTGTGCGTTTTCTAATGCAAAATTCCCCTGTGTTGATGATAATTTAGGTTGTGATTACAGTGGGAAAAACTACTTTTCATTTTATAGTAAAATTTTGACCTTATAAACATGCCATGTTCACAGATAAAAATAATTGAATATTTCAAAAAAATCTGAAACTTCTTTCTTCTTCTATTCTTTATGTGGAATTAAAAAACAATCTAGGGAATTCAGGAGCAGGATGAGGTACGACAAATTGCTATTGAGTAAAATGGATACTATCCGAGTGACAGTTAAAATAAAAGCCCAGACTTGACCACTGGGCAATATATCCACGTAACTTCACTTGAATCCCTTAAATCTATAAAAATAAATAAAAATATCTAAAAGTTTAGTCTTATTAAAAGCTCAAAACATGAACATAATTTATTTTTCCATGTTGTTTTATATGTATTATATAATGTACATTTATTACATATTGCTAATAACACATATCAGGTATACAGTGTTATATAATATGTACATTTTAACTTGTGCATCAGCATTTGTGTTAAAGGAGTCTCATTTTGGGTATGTTTGGGTTGGGGTGGAATATTTAGATTTTTCAGATGATTGACCTTGAACACAAAAAGTAACTACATTAGATTGTTTATTTGTTTTTATCTTCATGAATTGAGATGGCAATAAAATGTAATACAAAAATCAATGTAAACCTCGTAATGAAATGGCAAGCTTGGTTATTCTTTTAATCATGTCTTTTAAAATAAAAGATATTAGTAGGCATTAAAATAAATGAATGTCTTTGAATAGATTCCCCCCAAAAAAGCCAGACCAAACTGTGAAAGCAAGAATAACTAAATATTGTGATTAAGGATAGTAAATTTATATAAACATTGTACATATGTTGGGCTTTCTCAATTACAGGCATGAGTATTTGATATCCCAACATATTTTTACAAACCTGACAAGTTTGCATTTCTGTCTTTGTTCTACCTTCTGAAAAAGGTAAATATTTTAGGAGAATTTTAGAAATATTTATAGATTAAAATGTAGGATAAAAGTACTAAGGCTTTATCAACTTTTTGATATAAATTTATTTCATAATTGTCACTTTATTTTATGAACAATATAAAGAGATTTTTGAAACTAATAAATGTATGGATTGCCAGTTTTTCAACATGGTTCCATTTATCAGCAAAAAGTGACTTATGCACCATTGTAAAAATCAATTCCTCTGGTTCGCAAGATGTGCCAAATACATCAAATTCCAATTGGTTGAATTGTGTTGTCTTTACCACTAAGAAAATTGGGACCATCTTCTTGTGCCCTTGAAACGGATATTGACATTCATCTCTCTTGTAACCCCTACTCCAAGAGAATTGTGTTACAGGACTTTATGAAAGAGGAAAGCATGCATCTGCTGTTTCAAACTGCATCCCTGAGAAGATGAGATTTCAAAATTTCTCTATGAAACAGAGGTAAAAGACTCCTTTACAAAGCAATTCTTGAGTTTAAGGTTTGTTTTACACTTTTATAAACCTTGGCGTATTGTACTTGTCAGAAAAACTTCATAACCTAACAATAACCTTTTGCTATCCTTTGCATAGTGTTGACCAGACAAATTGTCGTGCTATTCAGCTGAACAAGATTGATGACACAGCAAACTGCCAACGCCGAGCTTAGGAGAATATACCCCTTCAGTGAACTTCAGGGCACTCCACATCACTTCCCTAGGCTGCGATGGCAGTATTCCCTTAAGGATTTTGATTTACAGGCTGTGAAATGCCAAAAATACAACTCCAAACATGAAAGAGTACATCAAAAAAAATGGAATAATAAACCTTTTCTCCCAAAAATAGGAGATGTGGCTATTTGCTGTTGGAAAAAAAGAGTTGTTTTTAAAACTTCAGAAGAAAAAATAAGCAACATGGCTGTTTTTTCAATATACAAAATTAAAAATCATGTTTACTAAAGCTCTGCTTAAATTTAAAAAGTACTATATATTTTTACATTTGTTTAGTACTGTTACATCTTACCACGCTTACCATGATTTTAGTTATTTGTTTTAATAAATAGATTTCGAATGCTTGGAAATTTTGTATAAAACAAAACAAAAACTTTCACTACAGTGTTATCTCTTAGGATTGCATAATCCTGAGGGTTTTAAAAATTGTAATAAATTAAATTAAATTAAATTTATTTTTCAGTGAAATGTCAGCTTCTCCAAGAGTCTAAAACAGCATGCTCATTAAATTGAAGTTTCATTCTCTATCATTCAGCCTGCCTGTGCATGGAGAAAATATGGTATTTTATATGATTGTGTATAGTTTTCTATTTGAGGCATAACACTTAAAAGTCAACAAGAAGACAACAGTCAGATTTACCTGCATCTTTAAAACAGTAATGTCACAATGCTTCATACTGTGTTAAGATGTTCACATATGGCCGGATGCCGTGGCTTACTCCTGTAATCCCAGCACTTTGGGAGGCTGAGGCAGGCAGATTGCCTGAGGTCAGGAGTTAGAGACCAGTTGGCCAACATGGTGAAACCCTGTCTCTACTAAAAGTACAAAAAAATTAGCTGGGTGTGGTGGCATGTGCCTATATTCCCAGCTACTTGGGAGGCTTAGGCAGGGGAATTGCTTGAACTAAGGTGGTGAAGGTTGCAGTGAGCCAAGATCGCACCACTGCACTCCAGCCTGGGTGACAGAGTGAGACTGTGTCTCAAAAAAAAAAAAAAAAAAAAAAAAACAGATGTTCACATATAAAGAACTTATGGGAAAACAGATTATCAGTAGAGAAGAAACCAACAGATTAGAGAAAATTTAAGTGTGACATTTACGTTTTTTTAGTATAATTTAATTAATTAATTTTATTTATTTATGTTATTTATTTATTGAGACAGAGTCTGACTCTGTCACCCAGGCTGAAGTGCAGTGGCTCACAATCTTGGCTCACTGCAATCCCCACCTCCCGGGTTCAAGCGATTCTCCTGCCTCAGCCTCCTGAGTGGCTGGGACTACAGGCACCCGCCATCACGCCTAGCTAATATATATATATATATATATATATTTTTTTTTTTTTTTTTTAATTTTTAGCAGAGACGGGGTTTCGCCATGTTGGCCAAGCTGGTCTCGCACTCCCGACCTCAGGTGATCCACCCGCATCGGCCTCCCAAAGTGCTGGGATTACAGGCATGAGCCACTGTGCCCGGCCCCTTTTAGTATAATTTTATTTTTAGTTGTCAAATAATAATTTTATATATTATGGGGTACAATGTGATGTTTTGATATATGTATACATTGCAGAATGACCAAATCAGGTAAGTAGTATACTGTATCCATCTCTTCAAATATTTATGAGCTCTTTGTAATGATGACATTTAAAATCTCTATTTTTTTTTTTTTTTTTTTTTTTTTTTTGAGAAGGAGTCTCGCTCTTTCATCCAGGCTGGAGTGCAGTGGCCCGATCTCGGCTCACTGCAGGCTCCGCCCCCCGGGGTTCATGCCATTCTCCTGCCCGGCTAATTTTTTGTATTTTTAGTAGAGACGGGGTTTCACCATGTTAGCCAGGATGGTCTCGATCTCCTGACCTCGTGATCCGCCCGCCTCGGCCTCCCAAAGTGCTGGGATTACAGGCGTGAGCCACTGCGCCCGGCCCAAAATCTCTATTTTGAATGTACAACCCACTGTCATTAACAATAGTCACCATGCCATGCAATAGAACATCAGAACTTATTCCTTCAATCTTACTGTATCATTGCACCCATTGACCAATATTTCCCCTTTTACCATCCAACCCCACACTCCAGCCCCTGGTAACCACCATTCTACTCAATACTTCTATGAGTTTGACTTCTTTAGATTACAGATATAAATGAGATCATATGATATTTGTCTCTGTCTCTGGCTTATTTCACTTTACGTATGTCTTCTAGGTTCATCCATGTTGTCACAAATGACAATATGTTGTGCTTTTCTAAAGCTGAATTTTATTGAATTATGTATATATAGCACATTTTTAAAAATCTGCATATTGATGGATACTTGGGTTGTTTTCATATGTTGACTACTTTGAATAGTGCTGCAGTAAACATGAGAATGCAGACACTTCCTTGGCATACTGATTGCAATTCCCCTGGGCATATATTCAGTATAGGGTTGCTGGATTATACTGTAATTCTATTTTTAGTTTTTTGAGAAACTTCATACGGAACTAATTTACAATACTACCTTTTCTCCATATCATCACCAACACTTTTGTAAGGTTCTTGACCAACAAGTGATCAAGAGTACTATCTCAGTCAGTTTGGACTGCTATAATAAGTTACCAAAAGATTGGGTGGCTTAAACAATAAGCATTGATTTCTCATAGTTCCAGAGCTGGGAAGTCCAAGATTAAGGTGCCAGCAGATCTCGTGTCTGTTGAGGCCGTAGTTTCTGGTTTGCAAACAGCCATCTTCCCCTTGTATTTTGACAAAGCTGAGAGGGCAGCAGAGAGAGAAAGAAAGTTCTCTTGTCTCTCCCTATAAGTCACCAATCCCATGATGAGGGCTCTAGTCTCATGAACTCATCATTTCTCAAAGAACTCACTTCCAAATAACATCACGTTGGCAATTTAGGCTTCAATATGAATTTTGGGGGAACATAAATATTCAGGTCATAGCAAGTATACACTTAATATATATATGCACACTATATTTATGTATGCTATCTTATTATAGATCATACAAAACCTTCAACTGTCTGCTACACTGTGGTCTTTGTTCCTTTTCTATATAGATAATGACTATTATTTGGCCTTTAGTCCACTTATTATCCTTTCTTTATTACATTGGCCTTCCCTGAAATAGCAAAGTTTAAAGTGTATTTAACATCTTTTTTCATTGTACCCAAAGCACCATTTGTTTAACTGCAAAGTAATATAATTTAGCAATAGTGTGCAAATTATATTATGGTAACTCATTAGGAATAGAATACTAATAGCCCTGGATGATACACAATATAGTCAACTGAGTCGCATGGCTAGAGTACCAACATAGATGGAAATGTGGGGGAACAGCTTAAAGATCACAAGAGTGTAGTGATCCCACAATAATCCCACCTACCTCAGGTTATTAATACAGTGTTAATTAAAATTCTTGAATGTAATAAAGAGTAGAATTGCCTGAAATGATTACATATTTATTTTTGATGAAAATTATCAGTATATTCAGTGTATCCAAGATTTATCTTTCAAAGTAGTAAAATGAACTATAATTGTCAATTTTATAGAAAGAAAAAAGAAAAATGATTAGGAGGAAGGGGAGAGAGAGGAGGAGGGGGAAATAATGTAAATAAAGAATTAAAGGATGAAGAAAAATAGTTACTAGTTGTATACAAATGAATGCTATGCAAAGGCACAGAACATCTTTTATAATTAATGCCCAGAGTTGTGAAATCTTTTCTGAATCAGACCGGGTAGATAACTCTTTCTACTCTTTCCTAAGCCTCAGCAGTGTTCATTCCCTCTAATATTGCCTTAGTTGCACAGTATTTGAAATATTTCATTATATATCACTCCCTCATGCTAGAATATGATTTTTAAAAAAGATTTTTCATTTAATTACTATCACCAAGTACTATGGCTGTTTTAAAATAGGTAGTATTTACTCAGGAAATGATTAAACAATTAAGAGATTAAATATGTTTTCTATTTCATTGATTAGCATAGGATAAGGATTTGTATCTTTTCCTATATTTGGTAACTTCATTTTATTATGATTTATAATTCGAAGTAAGGTCAGTGTTTTCCAAAACATTTAATACCCTTAAAGTTTTATATTTGGAAATGTTTATTTACAAAAATATGATACCTCAAGTCTGAATCAGTCAGACTTCGCTTATTCTAGTTAGTTAGATAACATGACTCAAAAAGCATGTTGGTTCATACACTGCTACTAGGAGACTAAACTAGTTCAGCCATGTTAGAGAGGTTTGGTTTAAAATGATATTGCCATTCAACCCAGCAATCCCTTTATTGAATAATTACTGAAAGAAATATAAATCATTCTACCATAAAGATACATGCATGAATACATTCACCATAGCATTATTCACAATAGCAAAGACATGGGATCTACCTAGGTGTCCATTAACAGTAGACTGAATAAAGAAAATATGGTGCATATATACTACAGAATACCATGAAGACACAAAAAGAATATTATGTCTTTTGCAAAAACATTGATGGAACTAGAGGCCATTATGCTAATGATACTAACACAGGAACAGAAAACCAAATACCACATGTTCTCACTTATAAGTGGGAGCTAAACATTGAGTACATATGGACACAGAGAAGGAAACAGCAGACACTGGGGCCTACTTGGGGGTGGAGGGTGGGAGGAAAGTGAGGATCAAACAACCACCTATTGGGTACTGTGCTGATTACCTGGTGATGAAAGAATCTACACCAAACCAAGTGACACACAATTTATCTATATAACAAACCTGAACACGTATCCCTGAACCTAAAATAACAGTTGAAAAACAAAACAAAAAACATTTTAGGAAACATAATATTAGTCTAAATCACCTGGTGATCTATATATATGCAGTATGTTTTGCCAAGACTAAGGAACATCAGTAATTCATGTTACACTGTGTGCATATACACACAGACATAAATTACAATAATTTGGAAAATAGTTTTCTCCAACTGATGCATTCAACAAAAAACAAACCTGTGATATTAATCCTCAGTTTTAAGGTACGCTTTTTCCTATTGTCAAATCACTAAATAAAAAAAATCCTCCATTATTTATATAAGACAATATTATTTGAAGCAGGCATTAAAATATATTTTTGGAAGTAATGCTTCACAGCAAGAGTTTAAGAAGAGAACTGCAAGTAGTATTAGCTTGGTGCAAAAGTAATTGTGATTTTTGCATTAAAAGTAATGGTGAAATGTAATTAAAATGAAATTAAAAATAATAATAGAAATGACAATTACTTTTGCACCAACTCAATAGTTTCTAATGTACTGTTTTTTTCTAGTTATTAAGCCTAGTCGTCTACATAACTATTTTTTGCAAATTGCAAAGCGCTATGCTATCAAATGTACTTTGGGGACATTTCAGTTCTTCATTTTTGGCCCTTTGATTTAGTTATGTTTCCTACGTATTATGAGTTCAGTTGTGTCCCTCAAGAAAGATATATTGAAGTCTAATTCCCAATAGCTCAGAAGGTGATCTCCTTTGGAAATGGGGTATTTACAAAGGTAATGAATTTAAAATGAGGACATTATTGTTGGATCTAAACCAATATATCTGCACTCCTTATACAAAGAGGAGATTCGAACAAAAAGGCAAACACATACAGAGAAAGACAGTGTGAAAGCACATGGACAATGTTATCTGCCAGTCAAGAAATGCTTGTGGCCACCAGAAGTTAGACAAGAGGCGTGGAACAGATTCCTCCCCACAGCTCTGAGAGGAATCAACCCTGCCAGGACTTTGATTTTGGACTTGTACCTTTGGAACTGTAAGGCAGTAAATATTCGTGATCCAAACTTTAACCACTTGAATTTGCTAATTTGTTATGGCAGTCTTGGAAACTAACACACTCCACATCCCCTTTCCCAAGATGTGGAAAATATGTCACATTGTATTTCCAACAGGTGGGGTACAATGATAAAACAATTAATGAACTAAGAAAGGGTGATAGCACACAGTATTGAAAGAATTGAGGGTGAGTGATAAATGGGCACTTAGAGATAGCTTTAACTAGAAGTTGTTGAGTTTCTGGTTGGGGTTTAAAAGAAAGGGCAGATTTGCTGAGAATGAAAAGCAATAATTAATGTGAAAGTCAAGTGAACTTAACTTGCAAAGTAAGACTCTTATAGGTCATGAAGACAGGCATATCTTCTTTTATTATGCTTTGCTTTATTGCCCTTCACAGATGCTGTGGTTTTTTTTGTTGTTGTTTGTTTCATTTTGTTTATTTTTTTTTTACAAATTGCAGAGTTGTGGCAGCCTGCATTGAGAGCAAGTCTATCAGTGTCATTTTTCAGCAGCATGTGCTCATGTAATATGGAGAACTTAATGAATGAATGCTGTGTATATTCAGACTGCTCCGCAGACTGGGCATTCTCCCATCTGTCTTTCCTTCTCCTTAGGCCCCCTATTCACTGACATGCCACAATATTAAAATTAGTCTGTTTTCACACTGCTGATAAAGACATGCCTGAGACTGGGCAATTTACAAAAGAAAGAGGGTTGATTGGACTTATAGTTCTGCCTGTCTGGGAAGCCTGAGAATCATGGTGGAAGGCAAGGAAGAGCAAGTCACGTCTTACATGGATGGCAGCAGGCAAAGAGAGATTGCTTGTGCCGGGGAACTCCTATTTTTAAAACCATCAGATCTCATGAGACTTATTCACTACCACGAGAACAGCATGGGAAAGACTTGCCCCCGTGATTCAATTACCTCCCACTGGGTCCCTCCCACAACATTTGAGAATTCAAGATGAGATTTGGGTGGGGACACAGCCAAACCATATCATTCTGCACCTGGCCCCTCCCATATCTCACATCCTCACATTTCAAAACCAATTATGCCTTCCCGACAGTTCCCCAAAATCTTAACACGTTTCAGCGTCAACTCAAAAGTCCACAGTCCAAAGTTCCATCAGAGACAAGGCAAGTCCCTTCCACCTATGAGCCTGTTATATCAAAAGCAGGTTAGTTACTTCCTAGATACAGTGGGGGTCCAGGAATTGGGTAAATACAGCCTTTACAAGTGGAAGAAATTGGCCAAAACAAAGGGGCTACAGGTCCCATGCAAGTCTGAAATCCAGCAGGGCTGTCAAATCTTAAAGCTCCAAAATGATCTCCTTTGACTCCATGCCTCACATCCAGGTCATGCTGATGCAAGAGGTGGGTTCCTATGGTCTTGGGCAGCTCCATCCCTGTGGTTTTGCAGGGTACAGCCTCCCTCCTAGCTGCTTTCACGGCCTGGTCTTGAGTGTCTGCAGCTTTTCCAGGCATACAGTGCAAGCTGTCAGTGGATACACCATTCTGGGGTCTGGAGGACAGTGACCCTCTTCTCATACCTCAAGTAAGCAATGACCCAGTAGGAACTCTGTGTGGGGACTCTGACCCCACATTTCCCTTCTGCACTGCCCTAGTGGAGGTTCTCCATGAGAGCCCTGCCCCTGTAGCAAACTTCTGCCTGGACATTCAGGCATTTTCATACATCTTCTGAAATCTAGGCAGAGGTTCCCAAACCTCAATTCTTGACTTCTGTGTACTCACAGGTTCAACACCATGTTGGAGCTGCCAAGCTTGAGGCTTGCATCCTCTGAAGCCACGGCCCAAGCTTTATGTTGGCCCCTTTCAGCCATGGCTGACTGAGTGGCTGGGATGCAGGATACCAAGTCCCTAGGCTGCACACAGCACAGGGATGCTAGGCCCAGGAAACCACTTTTTCCTCCTAGGCCTCCAGGCTTGTGATGGGAGGGGCTGCCTTGAAGACCTCTGACATGCCCTGGAGACATTTTCCACATGGTCTTGGGGATTAACGTTTGGCTCCTAATTACCTATGCAAATTTCTGCAGCTGGCTTGAATTTCTCCTCAGAAATGGGATTTTGTTTTCTATTGCATTGTCAGGCTGCAAATTTTCCAAACTTTTATGCTCTGCTTCCCTTATAAAACTGAATGCTGTTAACAGCACCCAAGTAACCTCTTGGGTCACTTGCTTTGCTGCTTAGAAATTTCTTCTGCCAGGTACCCTAAACCATCTCTCTCAAGTTCAAAGTTCCACAAATCTCTACGGCAGGGGCAAAATGCTGCCAGTCTCTTTGCTAAAATATATCAAGAGTCACCTTTGCTCCAGTTCCCAACAAGTCCCTCATCTCCATCTGAGACCACCTCAGCCTGGACCTTATTGTTCATATCACTATCAGCATTTCAGTCAAAGCCATTCAACAAATCTCTAGGAAATTCCAAAATTCCCCATGCTTTCCTGTCTTCTACTGAGCTTTCCAAATTGTTCCAACATCTGCCTGTTACCCAGTTGCAAAGTCACTTCCACATTTTTGGGTATCTTTTCAGCAACACCCCACTCTACTGGTACCGATTTACTGTATTAGTCTGTTTTCATGCTTCTAATAAAGACATACCTGGGACTAGGCAATTTACATAGGAAAGAGGTTTAATTGGACTTATAGTTCCATATGGCTGGGGAAGCCTCACAATCATGGCAAAAGTCAAGGAGGAGTAAGTCATGTCTTACACGGATGCCAACAGGCAAGAGAACTCCTCTTTTTAAAACCATCAGACCTCATGAGACTTATTCACTATCATGAGAACAGCATGAGAAAGACTTGCCCCCATGACTCAATTACCTCCCCAGGTCCCTCCCACAACACATGGGTATTCAAGATGAGATTTGGGTGCAGACACAGCCAAACCATACTAATTAGTAATCCTAAAACAGCCTCGTAGCATTCAAATAAAAAGAAGAGTTGCACATCCCTCACTTTCAACCAAAAGCTAGAAATGACACATTTATTAAGGAAGACATGTCAAAAGCTGAGATAAGCTAAAAGGTAGGCTTCTTGCGCAAAACAGTGAGCCAAGATGTAAATACAAAGGAAAGGGCCTTGAAGGAAATTAAAAGCGCTACTCCACTGAACACATGAATGATAAGAAAGTGAACCAGCCTTATTGCTGATAAGGTGAATGTTTTATTGGTCTTGATAGATGATCAAACTAGCCACATTACCTTAAGTCAAAGCCTAATCCAGCACAAGGCCCTAACTCTCTGAAATGGTATGAAGGCTGAAAGAGGTGAGAAAGCTGCAAGGAAAATTTGAAGTTAGAAATTGTTGGTTCATGAAGTTTAAGAAAGAAGCCATCTCCGTAACATAAAATTATGAGCAAAGTGAAGTAGCAAGTGCTGATGCAGAAGCTACACTGATTTATCTGGAAGGTCTAGCTGAGATCATTGATAAATGTAGCTATACTAAACAACAGATTTTTGATGGAGATAAAACAGTCTTCCACTGAAAGAAGATTCGATCTAGGAGTTTCATAGCTAGAGAAAAGTCAATACCTGGCTTCAAAGCTTCAAAGTACAGGTTGACTCTTTTGTTAGGGGCTAATACATCTTGTGACTTTAAGTTAAAGCCATTGCTCATTTACCACTCCAAAAAATCCCAGGATCTGTAAGAATTATGCTAAATCTACTTTGTCTGTACTCTGTAAACAAAACAACAGAGCTTGGATGAGAGCAGGTCTGTTTACAGCATGATTTACTGAAGAGTTTAAGCCCACTGTTGAGACCTACTGCTCAGAAAAGAAAGATTCTTTCTAAATACTAATGCTCATTGATAAGGTACCTGGTCACCCAAGAGCTTTAATGGAGATGTGTAAGAAGATGAATATCATTTTTATGCCTGCTGCTAACACAACATCCATTCTGCAGCTCATGGGTCAATAAGTAGTTTTTTGATAGTTCAGTCTTACTAAGAAATGCATTTCTTAATGCTATAGCTGCCATAAATAGTGATTTGTCTGATGGATCTGAGCAAAATAAATTTATAAACTTCTGGAAATGATTTACTTTTCTAGATGCCATTAAAATATTCAAAATTAATAGACATCAAAATATGAACAATAATAGTTGTTTAAAAGAAATTGATTCCAATGCTCATGGATGACTTTTACATCAGTGGAGGAAGTAACTCAAGATGTGTTGGAAATAGGAAGACAGCTAGTATTAGAAGTGAGGCCTGTAGATGTGACTGAAATGCTGCAATCTCATGATAAAGGTTGAATAGATTAGGAGTTGCATAACATGGAAAAACAAAGAAACTGGTTTCTTGAAATGGAATCTACTCTTTGTGACGATGATGTGAACATTGTATAAATATTTAAAAAAGACTTACCATATTATATAAACTTAGTTGCTAAAGCAGTGGCAAAGTTTGAGATAATTGACTTCAATTTAGAAAGAAGTTTCACTGTGGGTAAAATGTCATTAAACAGTATTCTATGTGACAGAGAAATTTTTGTGGGAAAAAAAAAAAACAGAGTTAGCAAATGTCATTATTGTCTTATTTAAAATTGTCACAGCGACCTTAACCTTCAGCAAACACCATCCTTATCAGTCAGCAGCCATCAACATTAAGGCAAGGCTCTCCATCAGAAAAAAAGATTACAACTGACTAAAGGCTCAGATGAATGTTAGTATATTTAGCAATAAAGTATTTTTGAACAAAAGCATGTACGTTTTTTAAATATGATGCTATTTTGCACTTAATACATTACAGTGTAGTGTAAACATACTTTTATATATCTTGGAAAAACAAATCATTTCTGTGACTTGCTTGTTTGTGATATTCTCTTTGTTGCAGTGGTCTGGAACAAAACCAACAATATCTCTGAGACATGTCTGTAACTTAGAATAAAAAACAACCCCTTCTCTACTAAAAATACAAAAAAAAAAAAAAAAAAAAAAAAACTCCTGTAACAAGATGGTGATTCTCTTCTGTAAAGTTCATAGAATCAAGGTGTCTAAAACATGATTATGATGCAGAAAGATATATATGTATATAATCTGCCACAATAACCCAGTGAATTCTGCATTTGGAAAAGAAATGTATCACTAGATTGTTCTAACAGTGTATGGGCAAGGAAAGAAATGCTACAATTAAAAGACAATTGAAGGTTTGCAAATAACAACCCAGAAATTAGATGGAAAATACAGTTCAAGGGATAGTGAATAAATTCCACCACGATTGCTATTCCCATATCCTAGCAACATACTGTGTGTTGAACTCTTATTTTATGCCAGCCACTATACTTAATATTTTACAAATGTGGTTTCACTTAAAACTATTCTCTGACATGCATATGCACTTTCAATGGATATCTGACTTCCTAGTATCCATTTGGAGAACATGATCCAATGGTATGCTAGTAATATGGTTCAGAATGGTCATAAGATTAAATTCTGGCCAGTAATCTCTCAGGACAGTTTTGCTAGCAATTTATTGGAAAATACTTCTCATTTTTGGAGAAAACTAAAAGGAATACAGAATATTTCTTTTCTTCTGGATGACTAAGGAAGCATGTGGTCCTGGAGATTTCTGGCAGGCAACTTCTGTCCATGAGGGAAGCCAGCCTGTGTGGACATGGCCAGCATATGGCAGAATGTGCAGACAGGACAATAGGAAAAAATCAGGGCCAGAATGCAGATTGACTCCGGCCAGGAGTGGAAGCATTTCTGTACTCTCTCTTCTGTAAATTAATCAGGTTTTATATTATTTAAGCCTTTCTTTTAACTTGGCCTCTTCTCCATATTTTGTAGCTGAAAGCATGCTAACAAATAGAATTATTCCAATTTTATACATGAACAAGGAACATTCAAGAGGTGAATTAAATTGCCTGTGATCACAATACCAGTAGCTGGTCTATTGTCTTTAATTTTGGTCTGATGTGACTCACTACCCTTCACTCTCTTTCAGAATGATCGAAAGGGAGTCTGGAATCCAACATTGAGAAGTCTAGTTTTATTAAAATTTGGGAGCCCTCCTGGTTTTTGAATATAACAGTATTTCCAAAAAACAGTATGTATTGCTGTTTTTTCTGGTAGCTTTTAAAATAGGAATATGAGAGAGCTAGACTAGTGAATATTTTTGAATAGAATATTTTAAAAAGATCTTTTGAAAAAAATAAGTCTCAATCTCATACTTATTTTTAATCATAAGTTTTGCAGCCATATTTATGAAAATATTATGACTATATCAGGTAAAACAAACTCAACAGCAGATTTTTTTTTTGTTTGATTGTTTCTTTACTTTTTTATCCTAGTGAATACAACACGGTAACCTGGTAAAATAAAAATCTGAATGGTCTTTGTAGACTTTCCCATATCTTTTTGTCTTGTTTGTTAAACTATGTGTATATCAAGTGATTAAACTGCAAAATTCTGTAATCACGTTTGGAAAAATTGGAAATTCACCTCATATATTTTCTATCCAGTTTGGTTCCTATTCTAATAGTTGAAATATATCTGTTTAAATATATTTTGTTTTAGAAGATCAATAAATAAAGTTAGTGCAATTACTTTGCAATTGTTGCCTTTTGATTTAGATAGACTATGACAATATTTTGGATGAATGCTATTTATGTTAAAATATGTTAAAAATGAAAACCCCAGATTTTCTCACTTCATTGCGGTTCTTACTTTGAAAGTTATCAAGATTTTTGCAAAAGCTGTCTAAAGAAGTACCACTTTGTCTGGCATTATATTTTATTATGACAATTTTATTTTTAAAATACTTCCCTAGAGCACAAAGTGGCCAAATGTTCTTACTTGGATCCTAAGTATATAGGCTAATAAAACTTTGCTGCTTCTGAAATACTTTGTGTTATTTTTATTTCAAAAATAATTTAGATTTGCCACATTACTTTTTATTAATTTCAACATATTAAAGAAATTTCTAATCATTAACAGATATCATTTTTCAAGTGTTTCTATTAATATCTTCTACAAACTGAACCTGACACAGTCAAAGCTTTTTTATCTGGTGATTAATAATGTTTTGAAATACTTGCTTATGGAAAGTGTTTGACTTGTCAGTAAATTAAATATAGCCCTTGGGTAGTTTAAGAGGATATGACAATTTCATATGGTTTATAAATAAAAGCAGAAAATAACAAAGATTATTAAAAAGGATCTGTGATAAAAATACACAAGAAAGTGGACAACATTAGGATCTTCGAAAAAACTATTTGTATTTATTTAATGGCTTTTGTTTGAAGAGTATATACCAACAATTTGAATGAAGTATAAAAAACAGTAAATGTGGGCAGGGCGCACTGGCTCATGCCCGTAATCCCAGCACTTTGGGAGGCCAAGGCAGGCGAATCACCTGAGTTTAGGAGTTCAAGACCAGCTTGACCAACATAGAGAAACTCCGTCTCTACTAAAAATACAAAAATTAGCCAGGCATGGTGGTGGGCACCTGTAATCCCAACTACTCAGGAGGCTGAGGCAGGAGAATCGCTTGAACCTGGGAGGCAGAGGCTGCAGTGAGCCAAGATCACGCCGTTGCACTCCAGCCTGGGCGACAGAGCAAGACTCCGTCTCAAAAACCAAAAACCAAAAAACAAACAAACAAAAAAGAAAACAGTAAATGTGTTTACTGTATGAAATTCTTGAGTGGAAACAAATATGTAATTGAAATTGTTCATAAGTGATTTCTAAAAGATGTATGTAGACCAGCAGTGGGTAAGCAAGCTTCTCTTTCAACTTTGTGAAATAAATCATTAAAAAGAAAAAAAAAAAAAAAAAGAAAAGAAATACTGGCTGGGTGCGGTGACTCACACCAGTAATCCCAACACTTTGGGAGGCCAAGGAGGCCAGATCACTTGAGTCCAGGTGTTCAAGACCATTCTGGGCAACATGGTGAAACCCCAGATTTACAAAAATATATATAAATAATATAAAAGAAAATAATTAGCCAGGTGTGGTGATGCATTCGTGTAGTCCTAGCTACTCAGGGAGGCTCTGGTGGGAGAATGACTTGAGCCTGGGATATTGAGCCTTCAGTGAGCTGAGATTGCACCACTGCACACCAGTCTGGGTGACAGAATGAGAACCTGTCTCCAAAATAAAGAAAAAAGAAAAAGGAAAACAAAACAAAAAAACCCTGAAAAATATTTATGACCTTTAACAATTCAGGAATCATAATGTGAGTACAAAAGTGAATGCAAGTTGAATTTTTTTAAAGTTAAATTGCAATATACAAAACACATTTTAAGGCCAGGCACAGTGGCTCATGCCTGTAATCCCTGACCTTTGAGAGGTTAAGTCTCAGGATCTCTTGAGGCCAGGAATACAAGACCAGCTTGGGCATCATAACAAGACCTCATCTCTACAAAAAAAAGTTAAAAACTTAGCTGGGCATAGTGTCATGCACCTGTAGTCCCAACAACTCAGGGGGCTGAGGCAGGAAGATTTCTTGATCCCAGGAGTTTGAAGCTGCAGCGAGCCATAATTGGGCTCCAGCCTGACTAACTGGCACTCCAGCTTAGGTGACAGAGTGAGACCCTGTCTTAAAACAAAATAAAACAACAACAACAACAACAATCTCTAAAAGCACTTTAAGTAAGGATTTAAATATGGGCATTCATAATCATTATAGCTCAGCCAATAGTCTTTTCAAGTTTTTCTTCATTCTGGGTCTCTTTGTTTAGTTTATAATCTCTAATTCACTTGAATTTTGCATTGTTATTCTTCTTATAAAAATCATCTTATAAATAAATATTGATCGTCTCTTTCATATTTTTGTAATACTAGGATATTTTGTTTGCTTATACTGAAGAGAGGAGGCAATAGTTTAAATTAAAAAGAAAACCTTAAACTTTCAATAGAAATAACATTCAACTATCACAAAACTTTGGTGACATTATGTAAAGAACCTCCAGATCAGGCATAGTCAGAGGTGAAGTTACATTAATTGAGAAAGGCTATAGTAAAGTTGGGGGGACTTTTTTAAAATTTTGTTTTGATTTTTTCATGCCTCACATGCTGCCTCATGTAATTTTGGAACCATAGACAAAAATGGATATTGACTCTTTCTGTTTTCTTACATGAGTGCAAGGCTGTCATGGGATTTCATTAAGGTAATTGCATTTTTTTACTGTAGTATAAGATGCTGCAACACTGTAAAATATCTCAGAATCATTTCAACCGGGGGCTTGACAAAGTACCTGGCAATGTTCAGGTAAAGGAAAAACATATGGTCCACCAGCCCTTGGATTGTAGACTGTGGTTCTGTATGACTTAATGCAAAATAAGCCTTTTCCTACAGTGGAAAATATTACCCTCCCTTTGAAAAAACAAACATAAAATTCTGCTTCCCATGGTGTTTTAAAGACTTTGGAGTTTGTATCTTGCTAAACTAGAAAAATAGACTAAATGGCATCATACTTGAAAAATAGAGAAAAGAGTGTTCCGACAGGTTAGCTGAAATGTGAAATGACAAAACAACTTAAAGAGAAAATGTTTTGAATTTGGAAATAGTCTACTATTAAAATAATTCTAAAAGTAATTGTAAGTGTTTTAGCACTTAATAAATTAACTCACATATTTTAATACCATGATTGAAAGTAAACTTTTCTCCTTGATGACTGGTATTGAAAATTTGAATTATCATGAAAATATATATGCGTACTTTTTAAGATTCATCTTATCTATCACTTCCTCCATGAACCCTTTGTGCCAATCTTTTATAATATGTGCTTATCATTTGCTTGCCATAGTTTAGCAGATAAAATATATTTTGATTTATTTTATGGACCTCCCAATGCACAGTATTACATTTTTAATATCTCAGAACCCAAATATGTATAAAAAGCAAGTTCATGTTTATACCAATAAAATGGGAAGAATGACTGGTGTAATATGGTTCATAGATGTTAAAGCATTATGTAAATCTGACTGAGATCACATTTGGTATGACAAAATCCTTAAATAAAATTTACCACTGATTAAGTTAAAAATTATTTCAAATTTGCTTTCTTGACTACTATTTTAAATATGTACTTTTTATTTTGGTAAAATACGCATAACATAAAATTTATAATTTTAACCATTTTCAAGTGTAGAGTTCAGTGGTATTAAGAATACTAAATTGAGCAAGGAATGCTGGCACACACCTGCATCCCAGCAACTTGGGACGGTGAGGTGGGAGGAAGTTTGATCCCAAGAATTCGAGACCAGTCTAGACAAAAAAGTGGACATCATCTCACACACACACATACACACACACATAAACACATACAAACACACACACACACACTCACACGAATATATTAACATTTTTCAGTTACAACCACCATCCATCCTCTGAAACTTTTTATCTCCCCAAATCGAGACTCAGTTAAACAATAACTCCACCTGTATTCTTTTTTTTTCTGTTCTAGTTACTTGATCTTGCAGGTAATACATATATAAAAAATCTTGGAAGTATGCATAAATAATAGTGCACTATGGAATTCAGTGGTTTAGAGGTCACTTTAATAATAGTTGCATTGTGTTAGAGTGTGTTAACACTATATTAAACTCAAAGATTTTCTACTCAGATGCTAAGAATTAAACACTCATGATAGTCCACTGTTTTGTACCTTAATGATTTCATTATTCAAAATATAACAGTAATAAGATAAAGGTACAAAACTGAAATTCAGAAAAATAAATAAAATACCTGATTGAAAGAATCAGAGAGCCGGCTGGGTAATCAGGCATTAAGGAACAGGTAAGTGAGTAAATGTACCCTGAGTTGCATTTCTTTTCTGGGCCCTTGCCAATTCTTGGTTTCGATCATAAGACTAACAGTCCTAAAATAGGGAAGGAGCTAAGAGTCAGAAAAGCCAGTGAAGTTTTCATAATTATGTGGCACATAGGATATAAAACTTGAAGTTCATAGCAGCCAGAAAATTTAGAATTAAAGAGACCAATGTTTTGAAGAGAAAGGAGAATAATCCCATACCCAATTCTCCAGTTTAGTAGGATAAAAGCCTAAGGAGGTAAGAAGAAACCACTGAAAGACAGACTCCTCGTGCCAAGAGAACAAAAATTCAGGACCTTCCAATTAGAAAAGGTCGTAGGAAATATCCCATGCTCTCAGTTGAGACACTGAGAAAGCAGTAGCCTAGAAAACAACAAAATGAGATTTAAATTAAGTATTATCACAATAGCAACCTAGTCTGGAATAAACTAAATCAGTTTCAGATTGAATTAAAGTGATGTGCCTCCTGTCTAGCCACCTATTAGAGAATAGGTTAGTAAATACTCACTAGAAAAAGGCAATGGCTATAGATGTGTGGTGTTATTTCTGAGGCCTCTGTTCTGTTCCATTGTTCTATATATCTGTTTTTGTACCAGTACCATGCTGTTTTGGTTACTGTTGCCTTGTAGTATAGTTTGAAGTCAGGTACTGTGATGCCTCCAGCTTTCTTCTTTTTGCTTAGGATTGTCTTGGCTCTACAAGCTCTTTTTTGGTTCCATATGAAATTTAAAGTAGTTTTTTCTAATTCTGTGAAGAAAGTCAAGGGTAGCTTGATGGGAATAGCATCGAATTTATAAATTACTTTGGGCAGTATCGCGATTTTCATGATATTGATTCTTTCTATCCAGGAGCATGGAATGTTTTTCCATTTCTTTGCGTCCTCTCTTATTTCCTTGAACAGTGGTTTGTAGCTCTCTTTGAAGAGGTCCTTCACATCCCCCAAAAGTTATATTCCTAGGTATTTTATTCTCTTTGTAGCAATTGTGAAGGAAGACAGTGTGGAGATTCCTCAAGGATCTAGAACTAGAAATACCATTTGACCCAGCAATCTAATTACTGGGTATATACCCAAAGGATTATAAATCATTCTACTATAAAGACACATGCACACATATATTTATTGCAGCACTATTCACAATAGCAAAGACTTGGAACCAACCAAAATGCCCATCAATGACAAACTGCGTAAAGAAAATGTGGCACATATATACCATGGAATACTATGCAGTCATAAAAAGAATGAGTTCATGTCCTTTTCAGGGACATGGATGAAGCCGGAAACCATCATTCTCAGCAAGCCAACACAGGGACAGAAAAACAAACACCACATGTCCTCACTCATAAGTGGAAGTTGAACAATGAGAACATATGGGCACAGGGAGGGGAACATCACACACCGGGCCCTGTCAGGGGATGAGGGGCAAGGGGAGGGATAACATTAGGAGAAATACCTAATGTAGATGACGGTTTGATGGGTGCAGCAAACAACCATCACACATGTATACCTATGTAACAAACCTGCATGTTCTGCACATGTATCCTAGAACTTAAAGTAAAAGAAGGAAAGAAAGAAAGAAAGAAAGAAAAAAGAAAGAAAGAAAGAAAGAAAGAAAAGGAAAGAGAGAGAGAAGAAGGAAAGAAAGAAAGAGAGAGAAAGAAAAAAGAAAGAAAGAAAGAAAGAGAAAGAAGAAAGAAAGAAAGAAAGAAAGAAAGAAAGAAAGAAAGAAAGAAAGAAGGAAAGAAAGAAAAGCAAAGCAAGGCAGCAGCATTCATGGCCTGTATATTTTTTTTTTTTTCAAAGTTGCTGGTTATATCCCAAAATGAAGCCAAAGCAATGTAGATATCATAGGAGACGATCAAAATTTTACTTTGATACTGAAGTTATAAGCGATAGACTTAAAACAATATAGTATATTCAAAAACTGTTAACAAGATATAAAATTGACCAGAAAACAGAAATCTATACAAAGAATAATGTAGAAAATCTAGAATAAAAAATAAAATAATTTAAATTAAAAACTGAATTAAGTATTAGCAGATTGGATGTAGCAGAAGAGAGGAAGGCTGAACTGCAAAATAGGTGAATAGAAAATATTCAGACTAAAAAAAGTCAAAAGGAGTAAAAACAATTTTTAAAAGCGATTTGAGAGGAGAGCTTACATATGTTACATTAGAATCAAAGAAGCAAAGAGAGAGATGGAGAAGCAGCAATAATTTAAGAGATATTGACTAAAATTCTGCAAAACTTTTCAAGAACATCAAGTCAACCAGCTACATCTTTTATATGCCAGTTGAAAACCACACCTAGGCCCATCATTTCATATGTATGTCCACGTGTCTTTATGAATGTGTATTCAAAATGTCATACTTTTTCAAATGAACACTAGCTATTTTTTAAACTGAAAAGACAGAACAAAAATATATTTAAATATTTGCTGAAAGAAAATAACTGCCAATTCATGCTTTTATACTCAGCACAATCATTTTTAATTGAGAAGCAAATATAGATTTTCTTCAGAAAAAAATGTACCACATATTAAACTACAAGGGGACTACTTTGACCAAGGAAAAAGCGTACCAGCAGAAAATAGAGATGTGCAGAAATAATGAAGAAAAAAGGAAAGTGTAAATATGTATGAAAATATAAATGAATTTTAATTGTGCACAGTTATACAGATTTATCACAATAATATGCATGGCTTTAAAAGATATGAGGGATTAAAAGTCATGACAGGCATTAAATTTAAATAAATTGTTCTAAGATATTAGCATTTTCTTGAAAATAACATTCACTTAAAAATTAGAAGTCATTTACATAAATTTGCATTTCCACTTCAACTGCTAAAAAATGGTCTGCCTTTTACTAAAAACTATCAAAAACAAAATGCTAATTAAAGAGGAAACATTTATTTCAAAAGAAGACAAATATAAGAAAAAATGTTACAAGAAAGAATAGAACCAATGGGACAAATGATATGATAAAAGCCATAAAACAAAAAATCAGCAATTAATTTACAGGTAAATGGTACATATCCATTAAACAGCTGCCCAAAGAATCATTTTACATGTAGGAAGAAAAGATCTCTTGCATAGTATAGATGATAGTCTTTTATCATTCTTATGTGTAACGGATACTCAATTGAATACTGATTTTTCAACAGCATATTTAGTCATCCAAATATTTTAAATATTTATATATGTCTACCATTTCTTGAAAACATGTTGCTTAAATTTTAAAAATTTATCTACCTCCAGATTGCACATGATCTATTTCTCCCGAATTTTCATGCATTTTATCTTTATTTTTATGTGTAAGCCTTCAATTTTCTAGACCAATAGCTCATCTCCAGTTCCACTGCACATTTTTTTCACTCTGTTAGTCTGTTCTCATAGTGCTATGCAAAAATACCCAAGACTGGGTAATTTATAAAGAAAAATAGGTTTAATCAACTCACAGCTTGACATGGCTGGGGAGGCCTCATAATCATGGCGGAAGGTGAAGGAGGAGCAAAGGGACATCTTCAGTGGCGACAGGCAAGAGAGCATGTGCAGGAGAATTGCCCTTTATAAAACCATCAGATCTCATGAGGCTTGTTGACTATCATGGGAATAGCACAGGAAAAATCCGCCCCCAAGATTCAGTTACCCTCCACTGGGTCCTTCATACATGTAGGGATTATGGGAGCCTCAATTCAAGATAAGATTTGGGTGGAGATACAGCCAAACCATACAACTCACTGAATCAGAAAAATGGCTTTTATTAAATTCAGTTATTTATATTATAATCTACTTTTGGGTGTCCTATTATTTCCATGATTAAACTGTCATTTGCCAACATAATACTGATCTGATTAAGATGGATTTGTATGTTGCGATAATTAATGAAATAGTATTTGATAGTCACTATTCTTTTGCAAGTTTTCTTGCTTGTATTTGATATCTATTTTTAGTATGTATTTAAGGTTATTTTTTATGAATACAAAATTACTGTTGCAATTGTTTTGAAATGTATTTAGTTTGTATAAGTTTTAGGAAATTAGACTTTTGTGATAGTAAACATTTTATTGATATTGTGGAATCACTTGTCACTTATTCTGACCTAGTTTTGTATCTTTCTATTAGATTATATAATTTCTTCATGTAGGTTCTGTGCCAATGTTTTAATTGTATTTCTATTTTATTTTTGCCTCAAAGAAAATAGAATATATTTTCAAATTTTTTTATAAGTAATTTTTGTTATAGTAGAGACAAAAGTTAATTTTATCCATCTTAATCATTAAATCAAATAAAGTAGAGTTAATGCAACCATTTGAAAATAAAAATCAATTATTTTTCTAAGGATATGATTTATCATAGCCTATAAAACACTTGAAGAATTGTTTATTATCTAATCAGTAAAACCTCAAATAATAGATTTTAAATGCTTCTTTATTTAAATTTTAAAATGTTTAAATGACAAATAAAAATTGTATATATTCCAGGTGTACAACGTGATGATTTTATATAGACACTGTGTAGTAATTACCACAATCAAAATAACAAATCCATCCCCACTCATGATGTATATTAGGTATCTAGAAATTGCTCATCTTATTACTGAAAGGTTTTACTCTTTGACCAACTCCCCAATTTCCAGACTTTCCCAAATCCTGACAACCAGCATTCTCTTTCCTTCTATGTATTCAACTTTTTTAGATTTTTACATTTTATGCTTCTAAAAATGTGCCATGAAATATCCATGAGAAATTATAGCATCAGAAAATAATAATTTATTGTCATTTTCAATTTTTTCCTTGACTACTTTATTATTCCAGTCAGGAAAACTTCAAAGAATATACTACACAGTAATAATACAAACAGAGAAACCCTTTTTTAATTTTTCTTTTTCATTTTAATTATTTTAATGTTATAGATTATTTTATTGCAGGAGAACTAAAGAACATCTATTGTATAAAACAAAGGTTTTTGCCATACTTGGTCATGAATATTAAAAAGTGAACCATTTTACTCCTAAAATTTTAGCCACAAATTAAGTTGGTCAGCATTATTTTAATCTTTTTTGATTCTAAAATTCCATCAACATATTCAGTCTCCTTCCAAGGCAGACAGTATCCAAGTTTGCAATGCTAGAGTGAGAAATAACTTCAAAAATGACAAAACAACAGAATATATATTTTGTAGATAAAACTAAATTTCATCAAATATTTAGAGTGAAACATAAATGTATTTAGACACTTGCAAAGATGTTGATATTTTGTTAAAATTTTCACTTTTTATCCAGATGTCTGGCAGCACATAATGAAAACAAAACACTTTGTGAATAAACATAATCTCAATTACACCAAAATGCTGTTTTTCCACTGATTTCCAATTTTCTTTCTGAGAGAGGACATAATCATGGGTTGGGTGATTGTAGGGATTAACAATCCTGGCTTCTAAGAACAGAATATGATCATGCATTCATTAGTCACTTCAATCCCTCTGCCATCTGACAACCACTAAATTAGGTGAATGATTTTAACAGTTTAGTGCCTATTGCTAGAGTCATGTTGATATGACTCAAAATAAAGATAATGATCTATTGAGGTCCTATTAACCCTTGATAAGGAGACATTTCTTTTAAACATTCATGTTTTTTCAGGACAAAATTATTGTCTCCCATTTTTATCTTTCTATCGACATAAATCATACATTATTCTTGGTTTAACAACATTTTTCTAATATCAAGAAAATTGATGGCCCCTAGGGTAACAATTAGCTTTGTTTATTAATTTTTAACTGAAAGAATAATTACTACATATCAAATAACAGGAATATCTTCAAAAATATTAGAAGATAAGAGATTGACTGAGTGTGTCTATTAGACAGGAGACAAGTTTTTTCTTAGTTTTCTAATAAAATAGTTTTTATCCTTTAATTTTTTTTCTTTCCTTTGGATACAGGGTCTCACTCTGTCACCCAGGCTGGAGTGCAGTGGCACGGTCTTGGCTCACTACAACCTCCACCTCCTAGGTTCAAGCAAGTCTCATGCCTCAGCCTCCCAAGTAGCTGGGATTACAACCGCACACCACCACGCCTGGCTCATTCTTTTGTATTTTTAGTAAAGATAGAGTTTCACCATGTTGGCCAGGTTCGTCTCCAACTCCTGACTTCAAATGGTCCTCCCGCTTTAGCCTCCTAAAGTGCTGGGATTACAGGGTGAGCCACCACGCCTGGTCTCTAATTTTTGAATATCAGTTTTAATTATGGAGACAGTCAAATATTTAGGTCTATTTCCTAGTGAACAAAGATTTGTTCAATATAAAATCTTATTTAGTATATCATACAAATGTGAGAAAGGGAAAATACTTCTTGGATAAAACAATGGGGTATAATTTTGATATCTTATCTGTTCTTATAATCATTTATCTAATATACTATATTTTATTTTCAGAATTACTCTTTTTTCCTGAGACAGTGTTTTAGTTTTGCTGAGACATATATTGAGTGACAATTACAATGAAATTGTCATAAAACCCCTAAATCAATTTTGTGTCCCTTGTATTAGAAGTGATAACTAAAACTGCAGTTATACTTGCACCAACCTAATAGATGTATCTAAATTTTAACTTTTTCCTACACCTGTACATCTGACATTTAAAAATATTTTCCCTCTGGATGGAAGTTTATCAGTTGTCAACATTGTGTACATTGATTTTATTACAATTTTTTTATATGCCACATAATAAATTTTGCTTATGTGTTTGTGTCATAAGTTAACTCTATAACACCAAAAACTGGACCTACGTTGAGTGTATTACCTATACATCTGGCCTCCAGTTTTTGATTCTTAATTTACTCTGTAGCTCCTAAACATATCTAATATCTCAACATGCTCCATGACCCTCTTCATGGTTTCTTTGCAAATAAAAGATTCTCCCCACTACACCTCTGAGAAAAAAAATTGTTTTCTGTTGGCATCTATCTGTTGTTTAGTTGATAGCATAGATTTTACTTTATATTTGTATTTTTAATTATATCTCTCATTGGGAGAATACATGTATATTTTAATCATATGTTTATGACTATTCATTTAACTCTGAGGACATTTTCTCTTTTTTAAGACAGGGTCTCACTCCATCTCCCAGGCTTGAATGCAGTGGCACAATTATAGCTCACAGCAGCCTCGACCTCTGGGCCCAAGTAATCCTCCTACCCAACCCTCCCGCCTGGCTGGGACTACAGGTATATACACCACATGGGGCTATTTTTTGTTGCTGTTGTTTTAGTTTTAGTTTTTATTTTTTTGTAGAGGCAGGGTCTCACTATGTTGCCCGGGTTAGTCTGGAATTTCTGGGCTCAAGCAATCCTCCTACCTTGGCCTGCCAAAATGCTGGGATTACAGGCATGAGCCACCATGGCTGGCCAAATCTGAGAAATGTTTTGCAGATAATATGATTGATTTTATTAAAAAACAAAATTCCAGACTTCTGCAACCAGTAAGAATGGCTGACAGCATCATTCAGAAAAGTCTCATAGACAGTGATTTCATGTAATGTAAAAAATATTATCTTTTTAGTGAGCTTATAAACCTTCCAATGAGACACAGATAAATAATAAAATGGAATGACTCTAACAGTAGATTTAGGCATTGGCCATGGGCTGACTTGAAGATGCATAAGAAACGCTGCTAATTCCACTATTGGTAGGATCCATAAGGCATCAAAGGAGTAACATCATCAACTAAGACTATGGAATTACCAGCAATAATGACTATCATAAGTGTGGATTTGTAATCATTGAAGCCAGGATTAAAAAGACTCTGCAGTTTGTAGACCAGTGCCCAAACACAGACTAAACCATAGAGGTATTGCCAGTTTAAGTCACAAATGAAGATCAATAATAGACAATGCACCAATCTGATAATAGAAAGACTGTGTTAGAAACAAAACAGCTAGCCGGGCACGTTGGCTCATGTCTATAATCCCAGCATTTTGGGAGGCCGAGGCGGGCGGGTCATGAGGTCAGGAGTTCAAGGCCATCCTGGACAACATGGTGAAACCCCATCTCTACTAAAAATACAACAATTAACCAGGTGTGGTGGCACAGCCTGTAATCCTAGCTACTCAGGAGGCTGAAGCAGGAGAATTTCTTGAACCTGGGAGGCAGAGGTTGCAGTGAGCTGAGATCGCGCCACTGTACTCCAGCCTGGGGGACAGAGTGAGACTCTGTCTCAGAAAAAACAAAAACAAACAAAAAAACCCAGCTAAACCTCTCTTCATTTTGTAATGCTAAATTATACATCAATGTCTTAAAAGGAATAAATTAAACATAAAGTAAATATAAAACTGCTGAGATTGTATTCAGTTATGTGCAGTGTGTGTGTGTGTGTGTGTGTGTGTGTGTGTGTGTGTGTCTATTCATGATTGAGCTGGATGTGAGGAATGTACTTATGGAAATAAGTTAAGACAGTGAAGTACATATTCTGTTTCCCCTTAATACCCTCTGGACTGTGATTCCCATGGCCTTGGCTTCTTCATCGATTTCTAAGAGTCTTCCAAGCGTAATCAATGGATGGCTTCAGCAGATTATGGGCTCATTACCTGCTGGGGTTGAGGAAAAGGAAATGTAACATGTGGTATAGGTTGGATGAAACGGTGCTGAGCTGAATGTTTGAGGAGCAGAGTGTCTGTGAGTTAGAACCTGTGTCAGACTCTTGCAGAAACAGCTCTACAGGGGCTTGTGTCAGCAACTGCACAGAAGCTGAATCTGATTGAGGCTAAGATGCTTTCATTTCTCTTCATCAACCATTTAATTACACTGACCTTTGACCCTCTGCAGACACTAATTCATTTTGTGGGTATTTACAAACTGGTAAAGCCAAAACAGAAGAAATAGGGACAGAAGGAGGGGCTCCTGGGAAGGAGGTGAAGATGAAAAAGGATTTGTGAACAATCACAAGAGTCAAAATTCTTTAATTTAGCTGAAAAAAAAATAAAGTATAACCATCTGTGACTAGAATAATAAGGGGCAAGACTAAATTCTCCTTCCTACAAAAAGTGTTAGTTTATTGGCTCAAACCTAATAGGTTTTTTAGTCTTTAGTGTTCTGTAATAAAGCACACATAACAAAAACATATAAAAATCCTGGATGTGTCTAAGAACTGTTTCAATGAGACTCTTACAAATTTATATTTTCAGTCCAAATTCTAGTACTCAGGGTGAGCATATCAGTAACTCAATGCCTTAGAAAATGCCTCTTGAACAAATTCCATGCTTGCTTTGCTATGTCATGCATCCCCAGTACAGACAAGCGTTCTTTGAAACATCCCTTGTCAAATTGTTGTCTTTTAAGCAATGTGCTGGAATATGTCTATCTTTTGACTCTTCTCTGTTTTTACAATAGTTGATTGCATTGCTCTCCAAAGCTTAACAATGTGCTTGAAGTGCTTTCAACTAGCCTCTTGAAAAGTAAATCAGGACTTTTTTTTGTCATTGGCCAAAAGGATTTATAAAATCATCATTTGTGATTGCATTTAAAAGGAGATTATAAAACATGAAGTAGGAAGTAGAAGAATGATACCACTTTCAGGTGAGATATATACATAAAAATATACAGGCGCAGTGACTCATGCCTGTAATCCCAGCACTTTGGGAGACCGAGGCAGGGAGATCACGAGGTCAGGACTTCGAGACCAGCTTGGCCAACACAGTGAAACCCTATCTCTACTACAAATACACACACACACACACAAAAGCTGGGAGTGGTGGCGGGCACCTGTAATCCCAGCTACTCAGGAGGCTGAGGCAGGAGAATCACTTGATCCCAGGAGGCAGAGTTTGCAGTGAGCAGAGATTGTGCCACTGCACTCCAACCTGGGCAATAGTGTGAGATGCTGTCTCAAAAAAAAAAATGAAAAATATAAATTGTGTATAATATAGAATTTATTAATAAAGCTATGTACATAGAAACCAAAAGAAAAAAGAAACTTGAGAAAAAGAAATGTCAACATAATTTAACAGTACTTTAGAGATTGAAAGCTAACCTGTACTATCCCTTTTCTATGTTTAGGTACACAAATACCATTGTGTTAGAGTTGCCTACAGTATTCAATACAGTAACTTGCCATACAGGTTTCTAGCACAAGAGCAATGGCATCTATTGCAATAGATAGATATAAATATAGATATAGGTATGGTTATGAATATGGCTATTTATGGTTATCTACAGATATATTATATATAGATGATTATATATTTATAGCCATATAGAGATTATATATTTATAGATATATAGGCATGGCTATTAATATAGATATAGATCATTATATATTTACAGATATATTTAAAATCTTTTTTTGGACAAGTTCACAAGGCAAATTAAATTAAATCCACTTTTTGAAATAATGGTAATGAATTTAAAATAGGCCTCTACTGAACAAATGTCATACATAAATTCCGCTGAATGATGTAATGAGGAGGAATGATGGTATGGGATAGAGAAATGTAATCGAGTCAGAAAACATGAGTCTGAATGCCTGCTCCATACTAATTTTGTAGGGATACATCTTAACATTTTTGACCCATGATGTAAACATGTATAAAGTGAGAGAACAAGAGTATATCAAAAGGTTGTTCTGTGCTCTCTTAGAATGTCAGTCTCCTCAAAATACTCTGATTACTTCTCACCTCTCTCAGAGTAGAAGACAAAATAAAACAACTAGTTTTTAGATTGTCCCACAGGTCCCATGCGATCTATGTCCCTGGTACCTCCTTAACTTCCCTACCTGTCCACTTCTCTCCCTCATCTCCACAGTGCACAGCTCCTCCCATGCCCCAGAGCCATTCCAAGTGCTGTTCCAATACCTGAGATGCTCTCTTGCCAGGTGTCTGAATGGTGAACTCCCTCACTGGTTGGAGATCTTTATTCTAATGCTACCTTTTCCATAGGTCTTGCCTGTGTATTTTATTAAAATTGAAGCCTCCACTTCTGACACCAATATCCACATCCACACTCACACAACCACACCTACACCCACAAGCATACACTTCCTATACCATTTATTGCTCTATTGAATTTCCTCAGGATTTATCCCCATCTCACGTGATTTATGATCCAATTTCCATATTTCTGATATACACAATAGAAATTGTTTATAATTTTTTTTTGAGACAGAATTTCTCTCTTGTTGCCCAGGCTGGAGTGCAATGACACGATCTTGGCTCACTGCAACCTCTGCCTCCCGGTTCAAGTGATTCTCCTCCCTTAACCTCTTGAGTAGCTGGGATTACAGGCATATGCCACTAGACCTGGCTAATTTTGTATTTTTAGTAGAGACTGGGTTTCACCATGTTGGTCAGTCTGCTCTCGAACTCCTGACCTCAGCTGATCCGCCCGCCTAGGCCTCCCAAAGTGCTGGGATTATAGATACGAGTTACTGTGCCTGCCAATTGTGTATAATTTAATATAGTATTTATTATGGGAGCTATGTACATGGAAACCAAAAGGAAAAAAAAAACTTGAGAAAAAGAAATGTTAATTTAACATTAGAGACTGAATGTTGTATACTTAACATTGGAAATGTTAAGTATACAATTTATAAGTATCAAATTTCCAAGTTTAAGTATACAATTCAGTGGTGTTAAGCACATTTGCGGTGTTGAGCAATCATTACCACCATCTCTAGAACTTCTTCATCTCACCCAAAGAGAAACTGTAAACAACCCCATTATTCCCTCCCTATAAACCACCCATAACTTCTATATCCTATCTCTGTGAATTTGCTTATTTTAGATACCTCATAAACGTGGAATTATGCAGTATTCATTCTTTCACGTTTGGCTTATTTCACTTAGCATAACATCTCTAAGATTTGTACCTGTTGTAGCATGTCTCAGATTTTCAGACCTTTATAAGGCTGAATGATACTCCATTGCATGCATATACTACATTTTGCTCTCCCTTTATCTGTTGATGGACAGCTGGATGGTTCCCATCTTTTGGCTATTGTGAATAAAGTTGCAATGAACATTGGTGGAAAGTATCTCTTTGAGTCTGAGGGCATTTTTTTTTTCTGCTATGTCCACAGGGCTTGGAATAATGTCTGGAATGTAGTAAATAGGTAGCTTCATTTTTGTTCTCTTTTCTGTCACCCTTTTTTTTCTGTTCTATTGTGTGTGTAGAAGGCTGACAGCTCTGGATTTCATTGTATTCCTTTGCTTCCAGTTGGCGATGGTAATTAATTCCCCGGCAGAAGATCATAAAGTAGGAGGAGAGAGGCTGTGTCAATAATTCCCAACCCTCTGGCTTTGCTCTGCTTCCTCCAACTCTACGAGTTTCATAATGGACCTACCTCCACAGCTCACACTATCATCTGTGCTTTCACAAACCTTGTCTTCCCCTTGTCTCTTCCGACTTAGGGG
The DNA here is from genome assembly GCF_028878055.3 of Symphalangus syndactylus. Classification (NCBI taxonomy): domain Eukaryota; kingdom Metazoa; phylum Chordata; class Mammalia; order Primates; family Hylobatidae; genus Symphalangus; species Symphalangus syndactylus. Next base: position 83,017,643 of record NC_072438.2, on the reverse strand, counting down.
TAGCGAAGGGTTTTCCCTGTTTACGGTCCTTACAAACTCAGAATTTCTCACATTTCTACTTGTTTTCTTAATGCTGTTTACGCCTGTTAAATAATCACTTCACTGATTTATTTTTCAGTTAAATAATCTCACATTTACCATCTGTTTTCTGCTAGAACCTTCACAGATTCACAGGTGCTCAATGCATATTTTTGATTGAACTAACAAGTGACACCTTAAAATTTTCCTCATCTGTTTGAAGGATTCCACACACTTTTTATATCAATTTTCATGTCTTAATTATTTGGAATATTTATGAAATATAATAAATTGCACATTCCAAGTTTTATAGACCAAAATTAAATGTGTTGGAAACAACTTGTAATACCTGTTGGGATTGTGGTGGTCAGTTGTTGTTATTTGTTTTAATGTAGATTTTATCTCAAAATAAAGCTTCACCGCCATCTCTGTTTTGTTGAAATTCAAGCTGAGACTGTATGGGAACTGTGAAAACATGATTATAATATCCAATAACCTATTCGTGTGGGTTAGGATTTTCTCACAACTATGTATCTACAACGAAATACAATAAAAGTTAGATAATGAAGCTAATATAACATTACAAAAATCATTCATAAGCTAGTATAACAATGCCAAAGCCATCCACAAACTGTAATATCAAAAATTGTTGTGTGCCTCGAAACGCTTTTTGTTTGTATTAATTTATTTGAAAACGTCTGTTAATAAAATGGGTCTTTGTTTTTCACACTGTGACTCTGAATAAGATTTTGTTAGAAAGCATGTAAGTTCCTTTTATAACTTTCTTTTTTTTTTTTTTTTTTTTGAGACGGAGTCTCGCTGTCGCCCAGGCTGGAGTGCAGTGGTGAGATCTCATCTCACTGCAAGCTCCGCCTCCTGGGTTCACACCATTCTCCTGCCTCAGCCTCCCCAGTAGCTGGGACTACAGGCGCCCGCCATCACGCCCGGCTATTTTTTTAGTAGAGACGGGGTTTCACCGTGTTAGCCAGGATGGTCTTGATCTCTTTACCTCGTGATCCGCCTGCCTTGGTCTCCCAAAGTGCTGGGATTATAGGCGTGAGCCACTGCAGCCAGCCTCTCTTTTATAACTTTTTTGAATAGAAATCAAATTCTTAAACAACCAGCTTGCCCCTATCTCTGCAAACTATTTCAGGTATCTGATCAGAAAGATCCTAGGGGTTGTTTTGATTTATCTGTATTCTTTATCCACTATTTTAATTTGCTGGAACTGCCAATAACAAAGTACTACAGATTGGGTGGCTTAAACAGCAGACATCGATTTTCTTACAGTTCTAGCGACTACAAGTCCAACAAGCAGTTGGCAAGGTTGCTTTCTCTGGAGGCCTTTCTCCTTAGCTTGCGGATGGCTGTCTTCTCACTGCATTCTCACACAGTCTTTTCTCTGTGCTCCTGCATTCCCAGTGTTTTTTCCAATTCTTAAAGGACACCAGTCTTTCTTGCTGTGTTCACACGAGGGCCTCCTTGATTCTGTTTGTGTGCCTACGTCCCAATCTCCTGCTTAAATAAGGATACTAGTCATATTGAATGGGGATTAGTCTCCATCACCTCATTTTACATTAATCGCCTCTTTGTTTGTTTCTTTCATGTTTTGTTTTGTTTCGTTTTGAGACAGAGTCTTGCTCTGTCGTCCAGGCTGGAGTGCAGTGGTGCAATCTCAGCTCACTGCAACCTCCACCCCCTGGTTCAAATGATTCTCATGCCTCAGCTTCCCAAGCAGGTGGGACTACAGGCACATGCCACCACGCCCGGCTAATTTCATTTTATTTTTTTTGTTTTTAATGGAGACAAGGTTTCACCATGTTGGACAAGATGGTCTGGAACTCCTGAGCTCAGACAATCCACCAACCTCGGCTTCCCAAAGTGCTAAGATTACAGCCGTGAGCCACTGTGCCTGCCCTAATTCCCTCTTTAAAGGCCCTATCTCCAAACAGTCTTATTTTGAGGAACTAGGGGTTAGGACTCCAATGTGTGAATTTCAGGTAGACACAATTTAGCCCATGATATCCACCTTGTCAAAACAGTCACTGAATTTCCCAATTTTTTTTTTTCTAAATCTTCCTCTCAAATCACCACACTCATCCCTCCACCCACATCCAGGTAAGTGTCACCTCGTGTCTTTCATCTCCACCTCCCTACTAACCACAGCCTAGCATACCTGGATCAGCTTAAACAATACTTCCCAAGGACATTTTCTCTGACTGAGACCACTGCTGGTTCCTTCTGTTACTGGGTCTCATCAATCCTTGTACTTCTGCCATTATCGTCCTTATCATATGTCACAGATTTTAACGTGACAGTAAGGTGTGTTTTCTGGTTGCTGGACACAGACTGACAAAGGCAAAAGCCACTAACTAGATTAAAAAAGAAAATCCTTAGGGAAAGTATTCAACCTCTGTGCCTCAGTTTCCTAATATGTAAAAGGTAATAATTTCCTCACATGTATGTAATAATAAGTTAAACAAAGCATATTAGTTGCTTAGAATGGCACTGAGTAAGTTGTGAGTGTTAGCTGTTATGAATCATTTAATCTTCTATTTGCCTGCATAGACTGTTACCTTTAAGAAGCCAAGAAGCTTTGCTGTGCTTAATACCATATCTCTGATGCCGAGGGTAACATATTAAGATGCATCCCATACATTTAGTTGGAATAAACAATGTGACAGACAAGGAAAAATCTAATCTTTTATGATTGAAATGCGGATAGTAATTGATACTGCCCCTATAAACAACTCAAGAAAGAGCTTAGGGACACAGTTTAGAAGTAGACATCCTTTTACGACAGAGGGTTCCTCCTGAGAAAATGCTCTGACGAGAGACACAGTCTCCAAGTTTAAAAGAACATTTCATTATCTGCAACATGCAGGGGGCATGAAAGACAGAAATCTCAGCTCCAGCAGGCACACTGACAAGAACAGCAAAGACTGAAGGATAAAAATGATCTGAGTTGATAAGGGCTTTGCAGTTAAAACAACAGACTTATACATCAACACTCTATGCCCCAGAGAAACGTGGCATCAGGAAGGGAATGAGGGCCAGTGCTGAACAAGCAGCCAGGGTCTAACTGACTTGCAAATACCTGTTCAGCAGGTAGTTTTACTGCAGACCTTCCCAGGCCAGGTTCCCCTAAGGCTGTGTATATGGTTTTTGAAGTATGGAATGTATAGCCTTTTTCCTTTTCTAGGCGCTTTAATTGAGGAAACAGCACAGTCATTTTTTGCTTATTTAATTGTTTTTGTTTGTTTTGTTTTTGCAACAACAAAGGATTGTTTTCTGGAAGACATGATTATCTTTCTCCTGCTTTGTTCCTTTCTAACTTCAAAGAGGTTTTTGAATAATGAAGACATTTCTTTAGAATTAAAAAAAATACTTTTGGATGTATTCTAGGCATTCAGGAACTTGAAGTAAAATCACTTGAAACTAAATACTTGTGTTAGAATGTAAAGCAATGTTTTGGTATTGTTCTTTAATGTTACTGTATTAAGGATACTAGTGTGGAATTGTCAATGAGATAGAAGAAAGAGAGGCAGAGAGAGATCACAACAAGAAGCATATATATTATCTCTCAACTTTCAGATTTCTCTCTCTGAGCTTACCTCTAGATGCCTTTGAAAAATCATAAAGAAAACAATGCATTTTTCAGGTCTGAAGCTGAGAACTGCCAAACCTTCTCTCCACGGATCCCACATTGAAATACATGTCTACCAAAGTACATAATGTATAAAAATTAGTGCTTATATATTTTTTCTTACTAACTCATGGACATCTTTAGAGTTTTACAGTTTCGAATCAGAGCTTCCACTTAGCAAAATCTACTAAATAGTAGAAACACATGTTTTTGGCCATCTGGTTTATAGTTTGTTGATTATTACATGACAGTTACATTTTTGAAAATACCAAATGTGTGTCGAGCACGGTGGCTCACGCTTGTAATCTCAGCACTTTGAGAGGCCGAGGTGGGTGGATTACCTCAGGTCAGGAGTTTGAGACCAGCCTGGCCAACATGGTAAAATCCTATCACTACTAAAAATACAAAAAATTAGCCGGGTGTGGTGGCACGTGCCAGTAATCCCAGCTACTTGGGAGGCTGAGGCAGGAGAATTGCTTGAACCTAGGAGGCAGAGGTTTCAGTGAGCTGAGATCGCACCACTGCAATCTGTCTCAAAAAAAAAAAAATATTGTTTCACAGATTATGTCAATGAACCTTAGTGATTGGATTTGAAATGCAAAATATGACCAATTACTTTCTAATATTTACATCAACTTCACACCTAAGGTAGTGGCAGTTTAATGAAAATGAACTGAGAATATGGAATATTAAAAGCACATTTTTATTTTTCACTAATCGAATTTATTTATTCATAGTAAACAAAAACATGTTTTAAAAAAATTAACTTCCTTGGAATAAGAGCCTAACTTGCATGTGAATTTGTCTTCTTAGCTTTTTTCTACTACTTTGATGTCTCATAGTAAAGGATAAAAGATTCCTATTCTTATTAATTAGCAATTAAAAGTTGAGTTAGGTAAGTCATTAAAAAAATCTTTCTTGGCTATCAGTCTCAACTGCTCATATACTAGGATAATAGCTATTTTTCAAGTAAGGTAATTCCTATACAATTATAGTTTATGTAATAGCGAAACTTTTTAATTTTCTCTGCTCTATATAAAGGGAGGGAATTAGAGAAGTAGAGCTCATTTCTTACTTTGGGACATATAATTTTCTTTTCTCTTCCTAAGTATTACTTGTGCCTTGAGTCAAAGGTTCAGAAGAACTGCTAGCTAATGTGTAGGCATTTTGTATGAAGAAAGGCTCAGTAGGGAGACACATGCAATGATTTGTTGTTGTTGTTGTTGTTGTTGTTTTGGATGAAACTAGCTAGATGTTTACCAGTCTAGTTTTCTTTCCCCAAGAGTATAGGGAGACCATATTTGCAAACCACTTGTGCAGTTAGGGTGGGACCATGTCCCTACTATGGCCAAACCAATGAGAACAGAGGTAATATAAAATCCTCCCTTCCTTCCTTCCTTCCTTCCTTCCTTCCTTCCTTCCTTCCTTCCTTCCTTCTTTCCTTCCTTCCTTCCTTCCTTCCTTCCTTCCTTCCTTCCTTCCTTCCCTCCATCCCTCCCTCCTTCCTTCGTCCCTCCCTCCCTCCCTCCCTCCCTTCCTTCTTTCTTTTTTTTTTCCAGAGCCTTGCTCTGTCTCCAGGCTGGAGTGCTGATGCGATCTCAGCTCACTGCAACCTCCACCTACCTGGTTCAAGCGATTCTCCTACCTCAGCCTGCTGAGTAGCTGGGACTACAAGAGTGCACCACCACACCCAGCTAATTTTTGTATTTTTAGTAGCGATGGGGTTTCACCATGTTGGGCAGGATGGTCTCCATCTCTTGACCTTGTGATCTGCCCTCCTCGGACTCCCAAAGTGCAGAGATTACAGGCGTGAGCCACTGTGCCCAGCTGAAGAATGACTATTTTTAATATTAACTAGTTACAATATAATTACAATGTACTTAATTTACCAATTTCCTTTAATTATACTTGTCAGTAGTGTTTATTTTTCATACATTTGGCTAATTATACAGCCATGTTTGACAGTATACTATCATGTCAGTGAATAGCATCATGCCTTAGTAGAAAATATGCTTAGGTCAAAATTATAGCAAATATGTGTAAGGAAGTTAAGTTCACGTATTTATTAAAATTTCAAGGATACATTTCACGTAACATATATTTCCTTAACTTTGGTAATTTCTGTGGTGCTAATGTATATTTGAAATTCTTGACTGTCAGAGCAAGAACTCAGTATTAGTTAATAATTATCCACCCCAAATAATCATCTCATGCTTTACACTCTAAAGTAAAAAACAACTATTCATGACAGAAACATATTTCTTAATTATGAATTTTTTGGTTATTTTAATGGCTGCATTTTTTTTCAGCAAGGGACACAGTAAAATTCAGACTTATATATTAGATTGTTCTTTCTATACACCTGGTTGTTATCAGATAGTTTTTGCCATGTTTGATAGCAAAGCTGCTAAAAAGTGGTTAGCATAAAGCAGGTGTTTTATGAGTTAGAGGAATTCTCACTAGCTATTGAAAAATAAAACCCAAATCTACTTGGGAGGCCGAGGCAGGAGAATTGCTTGAGAAAAATAAATCCCCAGCTACTTGGGAGGCCGAGGCAGGAGAATTGCTTGAACCCAGCAGGCAGAGGTTGCAGTGAGCTGCAATCGCGCCACTGCACTCCAGCCTGGCGACAGAGGGAGACATCGTCTCAAAAAATTTAAAAACAAAACAAAATAAAATAAAAGTCATTCTTCATAATGCTCATTATTCATATTATTTTTCACCCAACACATTACATCCACATGCATGACTTTTGTTCTTAGCTAAAATTTTGATTTTGAAATTGTACTGTTGGGGGAATTTTACACTGAAATTTGGAGCAGGCCCTGCAAAGATTATTTTTAGCATGCTCTGAAATTTTTCCCCAACACTGAGAACCTGATGTGGTTAGAATCCTTCCATTGATTTTTTAAATTAAAATTCTCATGAAAAGAAGTTGCTTTGGCTTAAATCAGACACATTACAATCATTGTTTCTTCTCTGTTCTTGGCGACCCAGTTCTTTAGTTCTAATAATAAAGGTGAACACAGATGCTACTAATAGGCAAGTGATATTTTAACTTCCTCATTTTAGTAAATGGTAGTATTTTTAAGCATTTTATTTCATTTGGGAAATACTGAGTCATGATTCACCATATTGAATCATTTAGGAGATAAACTTCTGGCATGTTTTTCAGTGGTGGGATGCCCACAGTATTCCCATTTATTGAAAAAGGAATTACATGCATCTTCCCCAGCTGAGATGCTTCAATTCTCAGCCAACATGTTAGTCTTTAGTCTTTTTTTCTTGTTATTTGTCTTTAAAGGACTGTGCTTTTAATTTTCAAATTTAGTTAAAGCATTTTATATTCAATACATGCATTTTTTGTCTCCCCGCCCCACAACTAAAACAACAAACCACTTCACACTTCTGTCTCTGGCAGATTGATTGCATTCTCAAGCCAAGAGTCTGATTTCAGAATTTAGCTGTGATACATGAGGCATGACAATAAAGTAATAAAAATGGTTTGCTTATGTAATTCTTTATCAAAGTATTTCAACAAAAGGTATTTCAAAAATGTTATTAACAATGACAGCCTCATAGGTTAGGTATAAAATAATAAGGTCAATGAGAACGTTTTATGAATATTTGTTGGCAAGACAATAACAGAAAGAAGAATATAAGTAAAAATGTCAGTAATCATAATACTAATTGCTAGGGAAATATTGACAAAGAAAACAGAAGCTAGCACAAGTCGAGAGAGAAGTTGAGCACATGTGGAGATGGCAGATGCAGGGGACGAGTGAGATGGTGCTGGAGGATGAGCTTTATGAAAAAAATTTTGAGGCAAAAGATAATTACATAAAGACCATTTTCTGAAATTTTTGGTATGTGTTCTGTGATTCCTTCATTCTTTACCCCAATGGTCTTTGGTTAAGACCTACATTATTATTGATTGCTGCCTGAAATTGCATTGACTTAATTTTGTTTGCTGTTGTTTTTGGGGTTTTCCTGTTAATTGTTTTAGAAGCATTTGTGATGTATATGTCTGTAAGTGGGATGCTCCTCACTCAAGATTACCCAGATATATGCAACATCATCAATTATCTTATTATTTGAATCAAGGACAGTAGAAGTTACATTAGACATTCTAACAAATAAACTGTACCTAAAAATATCCTGGAAATATTTTGAAATAAAGAATATCTTGCTGATATGCAGTGCCAGCTCAATAACATAATAGTCATGTGCTAGAGTTTATATAAATCTATCATAAGTCTATATAATATCCCCCAAAAAGTGAACATAGACTAAAACAAGTTCAGAATTCTGAATCCTGGGACCCTATAATATTTACATTTTAGAAAATGAGAAAAGAATCAGCAAAAGTGATTCATAAGGAATGACTAGTCAAATAGAAAAAGGCCAAGTGAAAGTTGTGATCTGGAAGCAGGGAGAGGTCTAGAAAGAAGAATTAAGCAACCATTATTTTTTCAGGAAGACAAAAATTTAAAAATTACCATGGTTTTGGCCTAAGAAGATTGAGTCGTAATTTTGCTAGGAGTGGAAGAAAACAATCATTTTAATAGGTGAAATATAATTTTTCATGGGAGGGTATACTCTAAGTTCTTCAAAAGCAAATTCACATCCCAGATGGTAGGCTGTGTCAGCCTGGAGGAAATTCAGAAGGAAGCCAGCAGTCATCACTGGAAAAGAGTACTGAGATCTAAGCAGCTCTACAGCCCATTTCCTGCCCTCCCTCTCTCTATATATGGACAGCCAGGATCGTCTCTCACTTTAAGATGTGCAAGAAGTTAAGAATATAAAAAATCCAGTAATAGTTGTTGAGAGTCACATTTGTAGTAGAGGAGAAGAGGTGGGGCTATATCACCTATTAAGAAGGGGTAGGTCTCTAGGATAAGAAGTTTATAGAATCTAAGGAATGAAAGGAAATGAGGAGTGTTTTATTTGGTTCAGGAAGGCATCACAAATTACCATGGATGCAGTAGCTTAAGCAACAAAAATTTATTTCTTACAGTTCTGGAGTCTGCAGTGTTTAAGATCAAGGTGCTAGCCAATTTGGTTCCTGGTGAGGATCCACTTTCTGGTTTGCAGATTACAGCCTTTTTGGTAAATTTGCACATGATGGAAAAAGAGCAAGCTCTAGTCTCTTTCTTTTCTTATAAGGACACTAATACCATCATGGGGCTCCACTCTCAGGGCCTCATCATTTTTTCTTTTTTTTTTTTTTTTGAGATAGAGTCTTGCTCTGTCACCAGGCTGAAGTGTAGTGGCACGATCTCAGCTCACTGCAACCTCCACCTCCTGGGTTCAAGGGATTCTCTTGCCTCAGCCTCCTGAGTAGCTGGGACTACAGGCATGCACTGCTATGCCCAGCTAATTTTTGTATTTTTAGTAGAGACAAGGTTTCACCATGTTGGCCAGGATGATCTCGATTTCTTGATTTCGTGATCTGCCCGCCTCACCCTCCTAAAGGGCTGGGATTACAGGTGGATCTCACTTAAACTAATTATCCCTCAAAGGCCCTACCTCCTATTACTATCATATTAGGGGTTAGGGTATCAACACAGGCATTTTGTGGGAACACAAATACTCAGTCTATAATGAGGAGTATTAGAGAGAATCAGAGTCAAGGAATCCTCCGTGGATTATACCATGGACACAAATGTAAATGTTATGACTTCATGTATACTCCCATCAACCTCCATTTGATACCTGTGTTGGTTCAGGGGAGAAAAAATGTGATGCTGCTGAGTAAAGTGGTTTCTTCCTATTGAAATCATGGCTAAACATGATTATTCTTTTGTAGATTCCTTAGGGAAAGATTAGAGGTAGATGTCCCAGGCCTAGAAGACTGAGTTACAATTCTTCAATTCTCCCCATCCACTTCTAGTACTGAATCCAGTAAGTATTAGGTTGGTGCAAAAATTATTGCGGATTTTGTCATTTAAAGTAATGGCAAAACTGCAATGACTTTTGCACCAATTTAATGGTATTGTATCTTTCTTAGAAGAGAAAATGATGTGTCTGCTTTAAATATTACTACAGAGTTCCTTTCTGTGAATGAACAGAGTATGTGAGGCTGCAGTGAGGATATCCAGTACTGTCAACTGGGCTACTCAATTCCTCCAGAAATTTCAGAATGTACACTTTGCTCTGGCAAGTAGGAAGGGGAGAGTCCTTGTCTCCCAGCTTTTCTGCATAATGGGAGGCCCGAGGTGGGTGGATCACCTGAGTTCAGGAGTTTGAGATCAGCCTGGCCAACATGGTGAAACCCCCGTGTCTACTAAAAAATACAAAAAAAATTTAGCCAGGCGTGGTGCTGGGCACCTGTAGTCTCAGCTACTCGGGAGGTTGAGATGGAGAATCACTTCAGCCCAAGAGGCAGGGGTTACAGTGAGCTGAGATTGCACCACTGCACTCCAGCCTGGGCGACAGAGCAAGACTCTGCCTAAAAAAAAAAAAAAAAAATTAAACTGTTCATTTTCAATGGAACTATGAAAATAAAAAAGGATAGGAATATATTTTAAGTGTTTTTATTAACATCAAATTAACCACTTTCAATCTTACCATTCCAATTTACTTCTTTTCTAATATTCCATGAAATTAATAATTGCCTAAAACTTAGCAGTGAAAGTAGCAAAAAATAAAATATACAATCATCACGACATGACCAACAAAAGAAGGCAAAGTAATGTCTGCAGTTCAATGAAGGCTGCATGTGGAAACAAGACTTAACTAGAGGGAATAAGCTGTTAGGCTGCAGATCGGAATAACTGTATTTGGCAGGTAAATGGTCAATTTTTCCAGAAAAATCCATGTGGATGGGTTTATAAAAGTAAACAAAAGAAAATGACATATATTTTTACCATTATCAAATTGTACCTAAAAACAAAAACTTTTACCCATGCCTAGATTTTACTAGAACTATTTTTTCACTTGGAGAGATAAATGTGTGTGTGTGTGTGTGTGTATTTTTAAATGATTAGTTCCTTAGCATGGTACTATTGAAGAGTGTTTGATTTTTTTTCAACCTTATCATTTAATCAAACATGTTTTACATTTAAATTTATATTCATAAAGTTCAAGCATAAATATCTATCTCTGGGGTCATCAGTTCATAATTCTTCCAAATAGGCTTGCAAATTACAAGTACATAAATGTATTCATATGCTGTACATCAAGGAAAGCAGAGTAATCTGATTTGACCCCATTCTATACAAATTTTGTGTATTGATAAAGCATGCCAAGAAAAATGAAATATGACTAATTTCCCTTCAATTAATTCTAAGAAGCAACTTCAATCAAATGCTGAAGGTAGAAAATATGCTTCCTCTTAATGAGGTTTTATTAAAATTACTTGTTTACTTGTGCCAGTCAAATCTGACCTTTACAATACAGTATTTGTTTAGAGCTAGTGGAGATAAATTGAGTACACTGATTCCAAATTGAGGATCTATTAAGTAATAAGTAGGATGTAGTTTTATAATCTCCTTTGGGTTATAAACAATATTTACCACAAGATCAAAACACATTGACTTAGAAGAAGTGAATGCAAATTAAAATGGAAGATATTTTAGAAATGCAGTGAGAAGTGAACAGAATTATAATATATGATGCTATGAAGTATTTTCAAATATTACTAACTTCTCTTGATTAAATGGCAATTATGCTCTGGAATATGTATCGAACAACCATTTTAAGGCACTTAATGAAAACACTGAAGCATTTTTTGTTTAATAGGTAGCAATATTGAAAGCACAATTAACATTAACTTTTTTTAAGAGAATAGCTGAAGCAACACCTTTTTTTCCTGCTAGTTTTGAATTTTAATTTGTTATTATAACTGAAGGAAAATAAAAACACACCTCCTCTGATGTCTAGCATAAGGCCACAGGAGGTGTGTGGGGGGAGAGTATGTTAATAGCATTGCTGCTAATTCCACTGTAATTCTGCTTCATTATCTTATGCAAATAATTCCCAGAAAGAATCAACTTCTTAGGAAGAATTATAAAAATTAAATGTCATTAGCAAAAGATGGTATATCAGCAAGTTTAGTAAGTGCATTACATTAAAAATAGAGTCATAGAAAACTTTTGCAAGTTGATTTTTAAAATTGTAAGTTTAAAGGAATTATGTGATAGTATTCAGGTTTCTGTTTAAGAGGTAACTTTTAAAAATAGGAAGTTCTCACATCAAAATTATAAAAGCGTCTATTTATAGCTATTACTTCTAAATAGCTTTACTAGCATTGCAAATTGTAAAGATAAGCAATAATTATTGGCAGATTATTTTTAAGCACTCCAATCTCACTTTTTCAAGCAGATGTTAGTAAATATTCTTATTTACTACGCTTACCTGTTATAATATTACGATTTTAATTATTTCCAGTAATCTAAACTAACCCCATGTGAACTTTAGAATGTAGTCCAAACAATTTAGCACGTCATTCAAGCCTTCTTTGTATCTCTCCAGACTTACCATGTAGAATTTGTAAGTAGTACAGTCATTAATTAAGGCATAGTTCAAAAACACACAGCTAAAAACGGAAAGCTGTTTCATCCTTCTCTATGTTTAAACATGTGATTCCCCTCTCATAGTGTCCCTTTTCGCTGTTCTCATTTGCCCACTGGCCCAGCCTGCCCAATGGCCATCCTCCAACACCTAGAGAAAATGTCTGTACAATCCCAGGAAGAACTCATTATTTTTTTCCATTGTGTTCCTTGAACAGAATACGCACAACAGGCTCGTAAGTGCACTGTCTGTAAATTGTGCTGTATTCATAATTTTCCCCGTTCACATACTAACAGGTATTTTGTATTTATTAGGTGAACAAATCAACCCGTACATGAGCTGAAGAGGGATTTAAAATAGTCCCTAAGACTATTTTGCACGATTATACTTCATATATTGGGATCACAATTTCTCAGTTCAAGGTTGGCAGGTGATTAGTTCATCCTCCTGTGTTCTGAAGCATCAATGCATGTGACTTCCCACCTCTACTTTTGTAGATTTTCTGGAAAACAATCTATGAAATAATTAAATATTGGGTTGTATTGTTGGATCAATTAAATTATGAAGAAGAACTTACCTTTGCTAAAATTCATTATCTTTTGCCTCTAGTTCTTCCCTCAGAACAAAATTTGGGGTAAAAAAATGACTTTCTATTCCACTAACTCCTGTAATACCTAGATACCTTGTTTATATAAATCTAGACTCTTGTCAAACATCTGTGCATCTGTGGTATTTTTTCTTATATGTTGCCTTTCCACTCAACAACTGAATTTATGCCCCACCATCCATGCACTCAAATTATTTTTACGCTTTATTTGCAGTATAAATATCTGTGTATGTGTCCTTATCTGTCTTATTTGAGTCTGGGCTCTTTCAAAGCTCCAGAGAAATTAATAAAAGAGTAGAAAATCTGAGAGAAAGTATGATAACAGTTATAGGGACCAGAAGGACATGTATTCTGTTTTCTAGGAAAAATTATTTTAATAAAAACTATCTATATCCCTAGGTTAATTTACAGTGAGCCAAGGTGTGCACATTAAATCCACATTAATTCTTTCATTAAACATACATCTAACAAAGATCATGGTGCCAGGCACCGAGCTTGGTGCTGGAGATAAAGCCTGGCAGGAAGCTCATATAACATAAGAAAACAGAGTTATTTATTGTAATTACACATGGGAAAAACATCTAGTGAGATTTATTACATTTATTTCATTAGTATAACATAACAATAGCATCTAATTGTAGTAATATATTAAAATTATATTAAGCAATATATTTTATTTAGAAAGTACTTAAAATATAAATATAAATAAATCTATATTTTATCATTACAGTCATAATTACCACAATGAAGCTTCATCAGTCCTCAACAATGTTATTGCACATAAAATGAATGGTGTTCTAAATTATCATACTGAGGTCATTCAGTTCACTGTTTGATAGGTAGCAAAGACTTCCTACTTTGAATGGGTTTCTATTTCCTGTTTATTACAGAAATTCACTAGAGTGAGAAAGATGGAAAAAGAGAAATCAGTGGTGCAGTATGCTAAATTCTAGGATGTAGATATGCATTAATTATGACAAAGTGATAGATTAATAAAATAGTTCTGCCTGTAAGGTGGAAGATGATGATCATGACAATTAAATCAGCACTTCCTAAAGCAAGAATAGTGAGAGCTAAAATGTCTAAATCCGTTACGGTTTGCCAGGCTTTATTCTATGGGGCATCCATGAATCAAATCACTTAATAGGAACACAGGAACACTTCAAGGTATACTATATTATTATTTCCACTTTACAGATATATAAACCGGGGCATATATATAAACTGGGATTCAAGTATTTTGTTTAATTGGTCTCAAAAGTTAAAGCTGATAAAGCCACTGTATATTCAGTTCAACATTATATTGGCTGCCTTAGTCAAAACAAAATAAAGAAAGGGAGTCTGTATGACTAAACTATATTCTAGATTTAAGAAACATTTCAGAAATTTCATTGGAAAATTTTAAATGACCAATGCAATACACTGTTCTTTCTGGGCAAGGCGTATGTTTATTCTGATTATTTCACATTAGAGATAATAGTCTGAATGGTATTAATGTCTTAAATTGTTCTTGAAAAAATGATTAGATCAGTTCTAGCCAATTATAAGGCAAAATAACTGTCAAAGCATGAGAGCATGTTTCATTCCATACATTAGCAACACTGGTTTCCCTTGGATTTCAACATTTAATTTTCAAATGATTAGCATTTGATCAGCTTTATTGATTATTCTCCTGAATTGCCATTCATATAGCAAATTTAGATTTTCATATATAATGAGACAGATACTGTAAATTATTGCTGGGTGTCACTGGCCATTAAACAACTAGATAGTTGATATATCACCACAACTTTAACAGGAAAATTTGTGCATCCTATGAATTAAAAACTGAAAATACTTTCCCATCGCCGCCACCACATAATGTAGTCTAAAGAGTAAAGTCAATTGGAAATTTGTAATGTTTTATCTGTGTAAAGCGCACAGTGTATACAAGAAAGAAGCATCACGTATTTGCTGAATTTTGGGTGATTCTCCCAGGTGTTTCTATAATACTTCCAAAAAGTAGTTATTTGCAAGAAAATCAACTACAACTTGATTTAATTTGTAAGTTATTTTGAAATCCTTCTAAAGAATTTCCAAGTCATTGAGGCTACAGGAAGGATTAAATAAAATGAAATTAACTCATAAGGGCTAATCATATTTGTTTTCTAGTTTAAAATGTATAGATTCATGACTTCAGCTGCTTTTTAATTAAATCCTGTCTTTTGTTGAAAACTGTGTGAGCCCACAATGTTTGTTACTATTTGTATTTGTACAGTAGATATTTACCACTCTTGTAGGAAACAGCAAAAACTTTCCTGCTCAAGAGAAAAGATGAAAATGGGGGAGCAAAACAGGTGCAAGACACAACCAGATGGAAATTATTACCCATTAGCTTGCAATCAGCAGCATAGAAGAAAATACTTTAAAAAACATGAAAAGCTAAAGTTTTCTCTTCCTGTTACATGAGGCTAATATTTCACTCCTGCACTTAAATACACATGTCAGCAGGTCTCCAGCTATGGGAGGAAAATTCTGATGACCATACAGAAAACAGAATCATTGAAAAGTTCATGCTGAATAGGAAGGCTGAATTTCTGCCTTTCTTCTGTTAGTAAGCTGCTGCAAAATTTTCTGAAAAATAAAAGTAGCTTAAAAATTCAAAACAAGATCACAAAAACGAAGGCTCAAAAATATTTTGTTAAGGTCACTACTATCATGGCATAAACTCTTCCTTTTATAAACTCTAAATGCACACTGAATGTAGGCTTCATAGTCATTGTAACTTCACTGCCAGCAGAAAGCTTAGAACAGCACTGTGTATCCCTCTCCCCTCTCACAATGAAGTATGTAGAGAAATAAATTGTATTAGAAATAAAAAGCAAAAGTGAAAAGGGTAATATAAATTCTTGCATTCTTCTCAAAGCAATTTATGCAAGAATCTCAAAGCAATTCTGGCCCACAAGTGCGTAGTTCCTTCAGGGAATGCTATCCACATATACATGGCTTTGTCACCAGCAAATATCCCACCTACACTCTGCTGGTTTAAACCATGTCATTAGATGTAAGCCTTTGAAAATTTAACACATCGCTTTTCTTTAGTTTGCCCTGCTGTTTCTCTATGGCTTTTTTGTAAAGAATTTGGAGGATAATATGTGAATGCTATTTATGAAATAATAGAGATGCCTTAGTAATGATCCACAAAATGTTATGTTTCATTGAACACCATCAGGTTTTTTAAAAAAGAAAACAGATACGTTGCCTAAATATAAAGAAACTATTAATTCCTAAAATCAAAAGAAGTTTTGAGTTCCAGAAATGTGTTAATTTGATACCTATATTTTATTGACGTGACCGATTAATATTAAATTAATATTTGCTTAGTACCAAATTATTTAAATGCCTCAACTTATTGTAAGTTTTACTCAACTTATTCCCATTAAAGATTTGTCTTTACTATATTCCTACTGGTTTAGATGATTCTATTGAATATTTCAAATGAGAATACATATTAAGTATATACCAAGTACAAATGTTTGACTATTTTAAAAGCAGATTAAGCCTTGTGAAAATATCAAGACATTTTTCTAATTCGACATGAATACAAGGTGTGTGTATATATATATATATATTCCCTATATAACATGTCTGAAAGAAATTTATTTCTGTACCATAAGGTATTTAGTGGAAATTATTGCATATACTAGTCTTTCATCATTATACAATATTTTATATTCTTCTTTAACATTTTAACATTATGAGCTATTGAAATGTAACCTCCTCTGAATTTAAAAATATCTATATAAGCTATTATATATATAAATATATAAATGTGTTATATGTATCTTCAAATATTAGATATATTATGTTTCCTATATATATTCATTTTTATATTTTATATAATTTTGGATCATTTATTTTCCAAAATATGTGGGGACTCCAGCCTACTGTAGTGTCATAAACTAGGGAAATATAAGGAACATACGTGATCTGGAAAAGAGTAGAAGAAGATGCCTCACAGATTCTGCATCATCTAGACTATGCGCTTCTCAGATTTTCTACTGTGGGGAATTTAACTGACCCATCGCCCCAGCTACGGTGCACTGAAATGCACCCCAGGAGAATGCTGGAGGCTGTGTTTCCCATGGTTTGCTGGCAGGCAATACTTTAGGCAGGCCTGTACTTGAGGGACAATTTGGCCCCAACAACCTTACCAAATGTAGAGTCTGAGACCTTCTTTCCCTCTCTTGTTCAGCAGTCTTACACCTATTTCACAGGCTGATAACTCCCCCACATTCCTCTCCTTTAAGCTCCCATTATTTCCCCAGTTCCACGCAAGTTAGTGTGCTACTGACAATTGCGCGAAACGTTCCATTAAAGAATTTACAGGTCGGCCAGGCACGGTGGCTCACGCCTGTAATCCCAGCACTTTGGGAGGCCGAGGCGGGCGGATCACGAGGTCAGTAGATCGAGACCATCCTGGCTCACACGGTGAAACCCCATCTCTACTAAAAATACACAAAAATTAGCTGGGTGTGGTGGCGGGCCCCTGTAGTCTCAGCTACTCGTGAGGCCGAGGCAGGAGAATGGCGTGAACCCAGGAGGCAGAGCTTGCAGTGAGCCGATATCGCACCACTGCACTCCAGCCTGGGCGACAGAGCGAGACTCCGTCTCAAAAAAAAAAAAGAATTTACAGGCCAAAAGTGAAAATGAATATGAGATCTACTTCAGTCATGTATTTGTGATAACTATTAGGAGAAACAGACACGTACAAACAGTAAAAACTATCCAGACAAATATATATGTATAAAATTTTATGTAAGGATACAAATCATAGTTAATATAGCTGTTCCCATGGGGGAAATCAAGTGTGGCTGGAAAGAAACCTCCAGAGAATACTCAGTATTACTGAAGTGAGGAGCAAATTTTTGAGAAAGGGAAGGTAAGAAGAATCCAGTCACGATAAAGAAGAAATATTTTTATTTTGGGGGAGGGAACATCAGGATATTTCTATTTTTGTTGCTTGTCCCATAGGAAATGTGTAAGTTGGAGTATTTTAATTACATAAAAGTAGATCGATATCTTCAAGATGTCTGTTTGTGTTCTGAAGAGAAAGAATCGTGCTGCAAACAAGCACAGCATGCCTTTCCATCTGAGGAAGCCAGATTTAAGTAGGAAAACAGGGGCTCTAACTCAGTTACATCTAATACAAGCTGTGCAATCACCTTGAGTACCAATCTTCTTACTGACAAATACAATTGCTCTGAGGATTAAAAGAAATCATATTCAGGAAACTTGTTAAATCCCTGACCCCTTTTAATGACCAGACATACCCATACATTTTACTCTTTGTTAAGCTATGTTTCCATCCTCCTCCAAAACTAAAAAGAGAGAAATTGAAAGTAGGTTCATTTGGTAACAGAAAAATTGAAATTCTGGTTGTGTTTTCGTCCAAGTATGCTAGAATGTTAAGGCCTGTGAAAGCGGGCATTTGTGTTGCTTTTGTTTACTGATGCACCCCAAAAATCTAGAATATCCTCTGCCATATAGATAGTGCTGAATGAATGTTTTGAATTAAGAAGAAAACAAAGAGCTGTTCTTAAAGCAGAAGAGCTTGGTTGATGAGTATATCCTATATAGCAATATCTGGTACATGACTTAAAGAAGTATTAGATTGGTTTGAAATACTAGATAAGCAATTATATTTGTAATGGTCCTGGATAAATGTCCAATGCTCAGTGTTCATATGTATGAGGATTGCAAGAGTTTGCCATGTAAAATCTGGTGTTAGAGACTGAATTGACAGAGAGGAGGATGATTTGTCACCTGTTATCTACATCGAATTTTTAAAGTTGTCAGGGATTCAGTGTGACCAAGTATGGAAATAAAAGCTACACATGAACTAAATAAACAAAGATACTTCCAAAAACACATCTGCATACAGTGCAGTTTGTATTTTGCCTGAGAATTTTCTAGACAGGCTTAAGGAGGAAAATCCGGAGTTCAGAAAGTACACTGAAAGTAAATGCAACTAAGAGTGAAGTATTGGCTCAATAATACAACTTTGTGCGTGTGTGTGTGTATGTGTTTGTGTGTGGATGAGTGTGTGTGTGTTCTCTTGAATTTGTGAAAAATTTTTGAAGTTGACTAGGTGATTTGGTATTTTGTATATTATGCTTTATTTGAGATACAAACTGTCATCCATTGTAGCATATTCATCTTATATGTAGAATATATGTTTGAATGGGTTTATGTTTAGTTTTTCTACAATTTCCCTCTTATATTCTTATATTTCATCAGGGAAAAAAAGACTAGTTATCAACCTTTTAAAAGTAAACCTTCCGTGAAAAAAGCTCCATTGTCATATTCTGTATCTGTCTTTTTTATTCTGTATTTACAGAGCGTTTCCATTGAAAATGTCTACATGGACCATTGTTTAAATGAGAAAGATTTCTGTATGACTACATATGACATGAATCAATTTTTTAAAAATTACAAGGCCAAACTTTGATTCTGTTGTTAAGGCAGACTTCACACTGAGCACTGCATTTGATCCATACCACTGAGATAATCATAGTTGATTCCCTTCATTTCCTCATGATCCAAGGACTCGATACCAAAACCTCTTCATAAGACACTCTCTCCCTACACTTGCTCAACCACTGTGCCCCAAAGTCATCTACCAATTCAATGCAAACCCATTCAAAATCCTAATGGAATTTTTTATAGAAATAGAAAAAAATTCTAAAATGTATGCAAAACCAGAAAAGATATCAAATAGCCAAAGCAATCTTGAGAAAGAAGAACAAAACTGGAGGTCCCACACTTCCGAATTTCAAAACGAATGACATAGCTACAGTAAATTAAAATCAGATGGTCCTGGCAAAAGACAGGCATACAGATCAATGGAACAGAATAAGGAGCCCGGTCATAAACACAATTTATAAAGTCAACCGATCTTTCACAAGGCTGTGTAAAATACACGCTAGGAAAAGGATAGACTTTTCAACAAATGATACTGGGAAGAGTGCATATTGTGGCGTGAAAGAATGAAATTAGAACCTTTTCTTACACAATATACAAAAATTAGCCCAAAATGGATTAAACACTTAAGTCTAAGACCTGAAACTATAAAGCTACAAGAAGAAAACAAAGAAAAAGCCTTCAGGAAGTTTGTCTTGGAAAAGATTTCTTGGATTATCTGAAACACATAGGCACCAAAAACTAAAGTAGAGAGGTGGGATAACATCAAACTGCAATACTTCATTACGGCAAGGGAAACAATCAACAAAGCAAAAGGGCAACCTACAGAATGAGAAAAAGTATTTTTAAATTACATATCTGATAAAAGGTTAATATCCAAAGTACATTAAAAAATCTTTTCCAATTTGATAACAAAAACCAAATTTCCAAGTTAAAAATTTTCAAAGGACTTGCCTGAATAGACATTTCTCCAAAGAAAGCATACAAATGACCAATAAGTATATTAAAAAGATGCTTTAACATCACCAGTCATTGGGAAAATAAAAATCAAAATTACAATGAAGCATCACCTCATACCTGTTAAGACGACTTTATCAAAAACTAAAAAAATAACAAGGCTTGCCTAGTAGGCAAATTGAAACTTTTGTGCAATTTTGATGAGAATGTAAAATGGTACATGGTGAAAACAATATGGAATTTTCTCTAAAAACTGAAATAGAACTACCATAAAATCTAGTAATTTCACTTCTAAGTATTTATCTGAAAGAATCGAAATCAGGATCTCAAAGATATTTGTAATTCCATGTTCATTGAAGCATTATTCACAAGAGATATGGTTTCGCTCTGTGTCCCCACCCAAATCTCACATAGAATTGTAAGCCCCAATGTGGAGAAGGACCTGATAGGAGGTGATTAAATCATGGGGTGGTTTCCCCCTTGTGGTTCTTGTGATAGTGAGTGAGTTCTCACAAGACCTGATTGTTAGAAATTATGTAGCACTTCCCCCTTTTCTCTTTCTCTCTCTCCTGCTCAACCATGTGAGGACACGGTGCTTACTTCCCCTTAGCCTTCCACCATGATTGTAAGTTTTCTGAGGCTTCCCCAGCCATGCTGCCCATACAACCTGCAGAACTGTGAGCCAATGAAGCCAATTTTCTTTATAAATTATCCAGTCTTGTAGTTCTTTACAGTAACGTGAGGATGGACTAATACAACAAGATTCAAGGTAAGGAAGTACACTTAGTGCCTGTCAGTGGATGAATGGAAAGAGAAAATATGCTATATAGAACAATGAAATCTCATTCAGTCCTAAAATTTAAAAAAAGGAAATCCCCTTATATGGGACAACATGGAAGAACCTTGAAGACATTATGCTAAGTGAAATGAGCCAGTCACAGAAGGGCAAACACTGCATGATTTTTCTTAGGCAAGTTATCTAAAGTAATCAAACATATGGAAACAAAAAGTAGAATGATGATTGCCAGTGGCTGGAGAAAATGGGTAGCTACTATTCAGTGAGTATAAAGTTTCAATCATGCAAGATGCAGAAATTCACTTTATCTGTTGTATAGTACTGTGCTTCTAGTTAAAAATACTGTATTATACACCTAGAAAAGCATTTGGAAGTAAATATCGTGTTATGTGTTTATTTTTACTACAATATAAAAAGTTTTTAAAGATTATTTGTGTTATTATTATTACCAAGTTTATACATTACTTTAATAAAAAGTCACTTGAATCAAGGTTAATAAAGTGGTTTGTGGATACATAGTCTTCCCCTTTGGATAAGGGATAGCCTTGCCTTCTCCTGCTGATCATGGTCCCTGACAACCTCCTTCTAGGTTAGTATTGGCTCACGCTAGTCTCCCCAGTGGGCCTCCCTAGGACATTTCAGTATCATCACATTTACTACAGAAAAGTCTTTTTTGATTAAAGTCATTTCTCAGTCTGTATCGCTAAACAGCCTATTAATGTTTGTGAACCTCAGTTTGTTTGATCTGTAATGATAACAGCTCTCCTATTCACCTCACAAAGATACTATGAAAATAGAAAACAAAAGATCACATGAAGAAAAGTTCTTTGAAAACAGTACACAAAGATATGATCCTATTATTTTTAAGAAAATGGCTAAAATGTCTCTGAGCTACAAATGAATTATTCTATCAGAAAAGAAATATACATGGTGGAAATTTAAAATAGAGTTTTTTTGTGATACGTAAATTACTGTGGTATTAAGCCACTCAAATGTGGGCTACCACTGAGCTTATCTTTACAGTGCTGCAGTATTCTGACATGTTTCCTTGGAATAAATCAATGTATAGGCTACCACATATTGATGAATCAGCTCTTTTGCAACTACTGAAAAAACAATTCATTGTTCACACATTTCTCTATCTCTGATACAAATCAAAATGTGTTACCTTCCAGGAACAGTTGAGTTTGTCAGCTTATCATCTTACTAACTTCCAAAAACAAAATATTAGTTTGTAAGTTGTGATTCATCAGAAACAGTATTACTAAGTTTTGTTAGTGATCGCTCTTACATTCGTGTATTGACTTAAAGAAAATTTAAGAAACATATAAGATCTTAGAAAATAAATGTTGAAGCTATTTTAAGAATTGATAGGACAAGCAGTTTTTTTCCCCTAGGCCATTTACTCTCAATGCAATCATAATACACTCTTTTCAGGATGTTTGCCAAGCTATGACTTATGAACTCTTTGTTTAGAATTGATCTTCTATAAAGGAAGAGGTCAGCAGTTAGGTTTGAAAACAATCACCTGGCCATAGTTGACTGGGCTAAGAGTAGACTCTTGAGAAATGAGAACACAATAAGGTACTCAATACTAAACATCTGGATTTTTGATTCAGAAACCGTTCCTGTATGTAGCTTAAAGCATATGTGATATAAAAATGAAGTACCTGTTGATCAGCCTTGCTCCATTATATAGAAAAGGTTGATTGAGACAGAGAGAGAGAATGAGAGAAAGATAGAACTAGCTACAGTTCCAAGAAAAATAAGAAAAAAAATATAGACCCAATATAAATGAAAAAAAAAAAATCCCCCAAAATATATCTATATCAATTTTTTCAGTTATTTCCAGTTTGTTTCTGATATCTGGCTAATTTCTGCCCTTAGGTTACATGCTATTAGAAAACATACATTAATTTTACACAATTTGCTTTTTATCTAAACTTATGTTCTATTACAAGCAATTGACAAAAAAATTCCTATTAATATGCTGCATGAATCCAATTCTCATTAAGCAATAAAGAAACAATATACTATACACCAGAGATGCTGGGTGAGATTTATAATGATTTGGTCCTTTAAGTTCCTTTAGCCAAAGAAATGTGAGTGGATTTGACATGTACCTCTTATGATCAGAAGCTTAAAGAGACATCAGGCGATTAGAAACTTACTATGTCTCTGTTGCTACCTATAAAACAAAGATAAACCAAGTAGGCAGAGCTCCTTCAACTTTGGTCCCAGATAAGGAGAGCCAGAGATTACTTATGGAGTACATAAAATAAGAGTTAAAGCAAACAAGCAATCACCAAACAAATAAAACTTCTACTGAGGCAAGCCACTGATATTACAAAGTTATTTTTATTTCAGCATAAGATATGCAAAGCATACTGATAGAAAGAGAAGTAAAATACTGATAATAGGATACAGAATGGGATAATGTTTTGAAGAATTATATAGGTCTCTAAAATTGGGCACTAGGTAACAAATATGATTGTTTTGGATGAATCGGTGAAAGTACAGGGAAAAATGATTTGTTAGATGGATATTTAGAAAAGACACGAATATAGAGAGCTAGTCTTGGTGGAAAGTACCTATACAGATAATAGATTTAGTGGCAATATTATTATTATTATTATTATTGTTGAATGTGTTTGGAAAATGCAAGTAATATATTTTAGGGGAAATCAGAGGCTTCTCTATACAGATACTCAGATGTAAAACATGAAAGGTAGTATACTACAGTTCTTCCTCTAGAAAACCAGAACCAATAGGTGGATGTATATACAGAGAGTGAGAGAGAGACAGACATTTGTTTTAAGGAATTTGCTTATATGATTGTGGAAGCTGGCAAGTTCAAAATCCTCTGGGCAGTCTGACAGGCTGCAGATTTAAGGAAGAGTTGATGTTGTTTCTTCAATCCAAAGGTAGAGAGATAGAGTTCTCTCTTCCTTAGTTTTTTTTTTTTTTTTTTTTTCCACTTATGGCTTTCAACAGACTTTCATCTCACTCACATTACCTAAAATAATCTGCTTTATTCAGTCTAGTGATATAAATGTTAATTTCATCTAAAAATTACCATCATGGCAGCAATCTAGACCAAATATCTGGCTACCATGGCCTAGTCAAGTTGACCCATAAAATTAGCCATCGCAAGAAGATTGTAGGAGGAACTTCTACTTATTTTAATAATTGAGAGACATTGAACAATTTTGAGTCGGAAGGCCTATGATAAGAGATTCATGAATAATGTTAACCTCAAGAAATTTGTAGCGAACAGACTCAGTTATTTTTTACCTCAATTTCTTCCTTTTAAAAATCTTATATCAATATAACTAATATTTTATTCCTTTTCAGAGCAGACTCATACAGAATCCCAATCACTTCTATTTCCTATATACCTTCTCTACATCATTTTCTTTTTATCACAATTGCATATTTAATTACTCAAATCCATTTACTTCTTGAGATAACTCGAGGAATCTTTATTCCTATTTTCTTATATCTAATTTATTGTCAAATAAAGAATAATTTATTGTGTCCTTCCACTGTTTTACTGAAACTACTGTGGCAAAAATAACTAATAACTTCAAAATGAAAATCACTTCATATCATTTAAAAATTTTTTTCCCTTATATAAATTATTGCAGAATTTGATCCCATTGCCTAATCCCTTCTTCATAAAAAGTCTCTACTTTCTTTTTAAAAATGTATTTTTCCTTCTTCTCCCGCTTAGTTTTGGGCTGCTTTTTTGAGAGTTTGTAAAAAAAAAAATAACAGTAAATATTGCTCTGAATATTTTTTAAAGCAAAATATACTCAATGTAAAAATATTGGATATGCACAATGACAAAAAGCTATAAGACAAAATAATTATCTGTAGCTTCACCTTGCTTTGCTAATATTTGGATTTTATCTTCCAGTCTCTATGCAACCCACATATATGTTTTTAAAATATCATTATACTATTAATATTGGTAATACAATATTTAAATATTTTGTTTTTACTTACATTAGAGTACATATTTATTCAATAAAATAAACAGAAGCAGTCCACTAAAAGCAAAACAAATTGCAGGTAATAGCAATTTCAAGTTCCTAAAATGAACAATCCAGTCTATTGTGTATGTACATTTGTGTGTCTGTATGAATCCTCTAGAAAAAGTATACACATATGTATACCCTATTAGGAAACAGAACTAGTTATCAAGTGCTTTAGACTTTGCAGTCTCATTTAAAATATAATGAACTTTATGCTATATTGATTTACGTATTTTTACAACAATTAATGGTTGTATAACTACACCACTTTAAGGATATATTTTGTCAAAAATCTATTGTTTTTCAAAACTTGGGTCTATTACTTTACGCTGTATTCTGTTCTATTGATCTACTTCACATATAGCTTTACAATAAAGTGTTTTTTTGTTGTTGTTTTTGTTGTTGTTGTTGTTGTTTTTGAAACGAAGTTTCACTCTTGTTGTCCAGGCTGGAGTGCAGTGGTGTGATCTTGGCTCACTGTGACCTCCACCTCCCGGGTTCAAGCATTTCTGCTGCCTCAGCTTCCCAAGTAGCTGAGATTACAGGCACGCACCACCAAGCCCAGCAAAGTTTTTGTATTTTTAGTAGAGATGGGGTTTAACCATGTTGGCCAGGGTGGTGCTGAACTCCCAACCTCAGGGGATCTGCCCGGCTGGGCCTCCCAAAATGCTTGGATTACAGGTATGAGCCACCACACACGGCCAACAATAAAGTCTTGATGTCAGGTAACAGAATTTATCTAAACTGCCGCTTATTTTTCAAAGTTATTATAGCTATCTTATGGCTTTTACACTTCCAATACCTTGATCATGGACTTCTAGCCTCCAGAACTGTGAGGCAATCAGTGTCTGATGTTTAAACCATGTGTTCGTAGGAGTTTGTTAACACAACTCTAGCAAACTGATACAGATTTTTGAAACTGAGAAGCAGAGTGCAGCTGTAACAAATACTGAAAAATATAGAAGTAGTTTGGAATTGGATAATGAGTAGAAGCTGTAAGAATTTTGAGATGCATGATTTGAAAAAGCCTACATTGCGTTGAAGAGACTGTTAGTAAAACTATGGACATTAGAGGCAATTCTAGTGATGGCTCAGAAAGAAAAGAGGAAAAGTACAAAGTTTCCATCATTTTAAAGAATGTCTAGTCGCCGGGCGCGGTGGCTCACGCTTGTACTCCCAGCACTTTGGGAGGCCGAGGCAGGCAGATCACGAGGTCAGAAGATCCAGATCATGGTGAAACCCCGTCTCTACTAAAAATATAAAAAAATTAGCCGGGCGTGGTGGCGGGCGCCTGTAGTCCCAGCTACTCGGAGAGGCTGAGGCAGGAGAATGGCGTGAACCCGGGAGGCGGGGCTTGCAGTGAGCTGAGATCGCGCCACTGCACTCCAGCCTGGGTGACAGAGCGAGACTCCGTCTCAAAAAAAAGAATGTCTAGTCATGAAAATAATGTTGCTAGAAATATAAATGTTAAAGGGGATTCTGATGAAGTCTCCAATGGAAATAAGGAATATATTAATGGAAACTGAAGGAAAGGTGAACCTTGCTCAAATAACATATGAATTGACTGAGACGGAAAATAGAACGGTAAGTGGAAAAGTGGCATATTTAGATGAGAACTTTATTTATTTATTTATTTATTTATTTATTTATTTATTTATTTAGTAGATATGGAGTCTTGCTTTGTTGCCCAGGCTGGAGTGCAGTGACACAATCATAGCTCACTGCAGCCTCAAACTCCTGGGCTCAAGTAATCCTCCCACCTCAGCCTCCCATGTAACTGGGACTATAGGCATGCACCAATATGCCCAGATAATTTTTTCCCCCTCTTTAATGATGGGGGTCTTGCTATGTTGCCAATACTGGTCTGGAATGCCTATCCTCAAGAGATATTTCTGCTTTGGCCTCCGAAAATGCTTGGATTACAGGTGTGAACCACTGCATCTAGCCTAGATGAGATTTCTAAGTGTTGAAGGCATGGTGTGGTTTCTCCTTGCTGCTTATAGTGAAATGTGAGAGGTGAGAAGTCCATTGAAAGACCAATTGCTAAGCAAGAAGAAATTAGCACAATAGTTTGTAAGATTTTGGCTTATTCAGATCACATACCATGGAAACAGGGCCAAGGATGTAGCTGGACAACTGCTTGCTAAAGTGATGTAGGTGTATAATGCAAGGATCCAATCAACCATGTCAGTAGAAGCCAGGAATACAGATATAGTGATTCATGAAAGGTGTGTGGAGGCCTCTCTTGTGTGATGTCTTGAACTTCTGTGAATTGCATGGGAAGTAGACAAGATTTCTGAAAATTTTGAAACAGCAGAAACACTGCCTGCCTGGACTGATAAAGACATAGATGGGGTGAAATAAGGGAATAATGGGAACAGAATCAGTGAAGGAAAAATGACTTTGAGATCAAAGCCAGAGATCCAGAGAGCAGGGCCACCTCCTTGAGGTTCCAGAGGGCAGACTTCCATGGAAAGCCTGGGAAACCGGGCTACTCTTCAGGAGGCATGTCGGGGGTAGGGAGTATAGTCCAGATCCTGGAGTACTGAGCTGCCTCTCTGCCATAGGATTAGCAAGCCAAGGATAATTATTAAAAGACTTAAAGTCTAATGGGTTTTATCCTGCCTAGTTTCACAATTGTTTGGGACATGCGACTCTTACTTTTTCCTTCCAATTTCTCTCTTTTGGTATAGAAATGTCTATTCTACACCTACAGCAGCAGTGTATTTTGAAGGAAGATAACTTGTCTGGCTCATAGCTTTACAGATAGAGAGCAATTTGCTTCAGGGTAAGTCACAGCCTGAGTTTCACCGATGTCTGATTTAAATAATATTTAGATGGGATTTTATATTTAGACTTGATGTTGGAATGAGTTAAGATTTTTGGGAATGTTGGCATGGTGTGAATGTGTCCTGCATGTGAGAAGGGCATAAATTGGGGGGAGTCAAAAGAGATTATACTGGATTGAATTCTGTCCCGCCAAAATCTATAGGTTAAAGTCAACCCCAGTAAGTCAAAATGTGATTTTCTTTGAAGACAGGGTATTTACAGAAGTGATCCAGTTAAAATGAAGTGATTAGCATAGACTCTAAACCAAGATGACTGAGATTCTTATAAAAGGGGGACAACTGGACAGAGACATACATATAGTGAGATCATCATGTGAACTAAAAAGTAGAGATTGAGGTGATGCTCTACCAGCCAAGGAATGCTCCAAAATTGGCTAAAACCTCCAGAAACCAGGGGAGAGGTGTCAGAAGGAAGAAATGCTCCTAATTCCATGATCTTTGACTTCTAGCCTCCAGAACTGCAAGACAATACATTCTGTTGTTTCAGCTACCCTGTTTGTGCTCTTTGCTATGGCAATCCTCAAAAACTAACAAAATATCATATAGACAAACAAAACAAGAAAAAAACCTAGCCTTTTTTTAAAAAATAAAAAATACTAAAATTTATACATAAATTTAAATCTTATTTTTAGTTTATTTTTGATATATGTGAGATACCTATACATTGATGAAGTATTCCAATAAAATTTAACTAACATATCCCTTCTTAATAAAATGTTTTTCTTAATGTGCAAAAAATATAAATGTTGCAGAATTACAATTAAAATGAATTGACATTATTATAATAAATGTTTTGCCTACTCACCTGATAAACTTCCTCATTTTTCAATAGTAAATACTGTTGCTAACGTTACCCTACATGACTAATTGTGGTAAAATCTTTACAATCTGATTTTTCTACGTGAAGAAAAGTATTACATGTCAAGAGCACTGAAGTTGGAGTTTTTGTTTTTTGCTGCACTCAAGGTGTGCTGATTTAAATTTTGATCACATCTTAAAAAATGCCTTCACAGCATCATCTAGACTGGTGTTTTACCAAACAACTGGGCACCATAGCCTTTCCAAGTAGATACAAATCGACACATAAAATTAACCATCATAATCTGTAATTTACTAACATTCTACTAACCTCTCCCTGGTGCAAATGATCACAATTTTTTATGTTGACCACTCATTAATTTTTAAACTGAGTTCCATATATTTACTCTTGCCCCATCCTCCTCCATAGACCCATTCTTCATATATGATCTGGAGTGAACTTGTATATTTTAGACTATAACTACAATTATATCACCCTCATACATTTAAAACTCTGGCTTCCCATTCTCTAAGGACAAAGCCTCAAACCTTTGCAATGGTCTACAAGTACCTAAAGGATTATTCTCTATCATCCTCTGAATCCTGCTACTTGAACACTGTCCCACTCCCACACTGTACTCCAAGCACAGTAACCTTGTTGCATTTCCTCATTCAGGACAACCTCATTCTCATCTTAGGGCATCTAGTCAACTGGTCTCCTCCTAGAATGGGCCTCTCTCAGATCTTCACATGGACAGCTCTTTTTCATGGTGCACGATTCTGCTTGAATTTTACCAAGTGAAACTCTTGTCCTGATTTCCTTCCTTAACTAGTAGCCTGTCTTCCCAACCCAGTTGCTCTCCATCTACTTTCCTACTTGGAATTTATTTGTAGTATAGTGTTTGGAGTATAGTGAGGGCAGGAGAATCGTCTGAATTAGGATGATTCAGAGGATGATGGAGAATCCTTTCTGTCCTGGTAGACCATTGAAAGGATTTGAGATTTTGTTTTTAGAGAAAGGAACGCTAAGGTCTTAACTATCACAACCTGAAATTTATTTGTGTAAATTATAATATAATTGAATTGTGTTTCATTAGTTACTTATTTATCCACTTGTTTATCTTTATGTACATCACTAGGAGTTAAGCTTAGGAAAGAAAAAGTTTTCTTCAAACAAATTCTTTTCTCTAGCTCCAGTGCTTTATATAGTGCTCGGCAAATCATAAGTACTTAAAACAAATTTTGTAAAAAAAAAAAATGAACAAATAAATGGCTGTGCCCTAAATGTATAACTTTTACCACAAACAAAAATATTATCAAGTTGTAATAAATGATAGACATAACAAAGTAAGCTACATAAACTTGAGTTAAACATGTATTAACTGACAATACCATATTTCTGAAATAGTTTCCTTTTCATTTAAAAATGTGATTATGTGTGTTTTGAAAACAATATAATAAAGAACGATGATTTCTTTATACTTCTGATATAGACAGACTCTCATTTCTACATCTTAGGCATTACTTACGATTTATTTACTACTACTTTTCTTGACCTCTTTGAGGAAAAATTGCAAATTAAAAACAATTGTTTATTTTACTTTATTTTCAGAAGTATGCCTACATGTTTATAGGGCTTACTTCGAAGAGGTTACTCACAGTGAAGTTTGTAATAAAGTTGAAAGTATTTAAGTTAAAGATAAAGTATGACTTTGAAAACATTGCTAAATGGAGAATCCCTCTGACTCATTTTCAATTTTAAGAGACATAAATGATTACATTATATTTACAAATTGTTATTGTTTGGGTATAATTTGCATATTTTGTAGACTTAATAAGGTTGATTCAAAAGAAGAGTACTTAGGGATTTGGTATTACAAGGATTCCTTATTTTCTGCTGCAATTTTTAACATAAGCAAACAAACAAATATAAGAAATGTTTACACAAACGCATTGCAACAGTTATTAAGCAGAAGCAAATTAATTCCATTCTTATACCCTCTAGCTCAGCCAGAAGCATTATTAGATTGCACCATTAAAAATAAGATAAATTGATTTATTAAAAAATAAGAAAATATAAAATAACAGATAATTAAAAAATTAAAATCCTTTAATTTCTGTAAATAGTTTTTTCATCCCAATGTGTACCACAATACCCTGAATTTGGAACAGTCCATACACAATGGCAATGATACATAAATGTTACTATAGACAGTGCAATTTGTAAGTTTTGAAAAATTTTGCTTTTGTTTCTATTCTCATTTTCTCTTTCTTTATAAAGATATTTTACCTGCAATTAAGCCCAAAGTTGATACCTGTTTTGGTCATTTATTTTTAGAACTTTCCTTTTCTGTTTGGAATAAGGACCAGAAAGTTTTTCCAAAAAATTTAAGTAGTAAGACGTTAGAATGGGAATCTTCATTTATGTTTGTTGTCACAGAAAGCTAAAAATAAATAGGAGGAAAAAGGTTCTACTTGCCAAAGTGAATTGTTTAACCACCTATACAGAACTTAAAAAGGAGATTTCAAGGTCCTTAGGCCAATAACCAACTTAAAGAGTTAGAATCGTTCAGACTAAAGTGGCCAAATAAGTAAGAGTGAATTTGAGTGTGTGTGTGTGCATGTTTGCATGTTTAAATATATATTTTTTTATGTTTTGCTTTTGCCTGTCTACTTTACCTTTGTTAAGCATACAATAGTGTCTGTTTTGTTTTTTTTTTTTTCTTGTTTTTTGAGATGGAGTCTTGCTCTGTCACCCAGGATGGAGTGCAGTGGCGCAATCTTGGCTCACTGCAAGCTCCGCCTCCCAGGTTCAAGTGATTCTCCTGCCTCAGCCTCCCAAGTAGCTGGGACTACAGGTGCCCGCCACCACACCCGGCTAATTTTTTTATTTTTATTTTTATTTTTAGTAGAGACAGGGTTTCACTGTGTTAGCCAGGATGGTCTCGATCTCCTGACCTCGTGATCCGCCCGCCTTGGCCTCCCAAAGTGCTGGGATTACATGCATGAGCCACCGTGCCCAGCCTAGTGTCTTTTTTAAATTAAAATTTATGTCTTTATTAGAGAAAAATAAAAATAAAAATATTTTGATTCTAAAAATCTAAGCAATTTTATACAAATATCTGAAGACTTAGAGTTGCTGGGACCATCAGCATTCATAGATAAGTGAACTGAGATTGGATTCTTATATTTTGCCAGGTTGCGTATGCTCAGATTATACCACCAAAAGTCCAAAGCACCATGTCCTCTGTCCACTAAGCTTAAATAACTAAGTTTCTAAACTTAATTATTTATCTGCATTTTGATTTGTCAATAGAAGTGGGTCTTGGTCTAAGGACCATAAAACCTTTGCTCATATAACAGTATTGGGTAAATGAATAGGTCAGTGAGATAGCCCTCCTGCATGCATTGACTCGAGAACTCAGTTTGACAAAAGCTCTGTCACATAAAATACATGGATTCCTAGGTCTTCATTCCTTTTAGACAGCAAGAAAGTGATAACATCATGGAAAAGCAGGCACCTGAGATGTCCATGGGCTGGTCCTGGAAGGGGACATAAGACTTTCACTCATATTCCACATGCTAGAACTTTGTCTCAGTGCAATTTCTAACAGCAGAGTAATCTAATAAATCTAGTTGTTATTTGGACAGCCAATCTCCTGCATTAAATTGACACTAAGGAATATTGGTAGCTGATCACATTCTGTATATGACACCTTCTTCTCAAGGGATTCCCACCATTCTCTTGTTTCAACTATATTCTGACTTATTTCCAGAACATCATTTCTCTGACTTTCTCTAGTAATCAATTTTAAATTCTTCAATTCTTGTGGCTCAAAATAAAGAGGCACATATTTACCCTAATTGTTCATTGTTACCTTCACTATATAAATACAGTTCTCCATGGGGGTGTCTGCATTTTCCATGCCAATAAATCCAACAATTTTTATATCTTCTGCATTCTTGGACATTTCAGCCACATTTGAGACTTCAGTTTTCCTTGTTGACACACTTTCATTAATCAGCTTGACATTCTCTTGGTTTTATGATCTCTCCTCATTTTACTCTTTCTGAAGAGTGATATCAGACAGGGTAGTAAAGGGAGTCATGTGATGAATGGTATTACGAACGCTACTATCAGTTGTTAGACACTTCTACTTCAAACAAAATAAAGTCTAGGAACGGAAATAAAAAACAAAGCAAGGATTTCCTACTGGAACCATTTCCATGTAAGTCTACACAAAATCCCCTCAGATAGCCTTGACTTCATTTTTGCAGTACTTGGTCATGCAGACACATTATTTTATGGATACTCACAAATGAGTTGGGGAAATCTGAAGGCTTAACCTTTGTACTTTAAAAAGTCCGTTCTGCAAACTTTAACCAGACTAGTATGATCTTTGCTGTCCACATTTTCTCATTATTTCTTTGTCATCTAGAAAGCTTTAACTATTGCAAAAATCAAAAAATGTAGGAAAGAAAAATAGAGAAGATCACTAGGAAACAGAAGAGTAAGATAAAAAGAAGACAAGTTAGGTTCCTAAATTGATTTTATTTTCATTCCTAATATCCTTAATACAATTTAGAGTTGCCCACACATGGAATTTAGAAAAAAATGAACACATGTTATAATTAACTAGGAAGCTAGCTGCAAATGAATAATAACTGTATTCTACCTTGGAGTTTTTTATTCAGTGGATTTGAAAAAAAGTTCTGATAATAGGTATTTTTAACTGGGTCTGTGGGTGATTTTTTCATGACAATGGGTTGAGGACTTTAAGAACTAGGTTTAAGAAATTATAATTTTACCTGTGGAAAAAAGATTATTTGATAGCTCCTCAATTACTTGAAAGCTCAATTATTTGATAGCTCCTCAATTACCTGAAAGTCTGCATCATGGGAAACAACAGTCTAATTTTTTATATTTACAGGATACTAGAGCAAATCTTGGTAGTAATAGCAAGATAGATTTGAGAATATTATAAAAAATAGACAGTAACATCAGAGATTTAAAGTATTGAAGCTTGTTGCTTAAAAAGTAGAGATGCCTATAAAGTATAATAAGTTCGGATAGACATAAAGAAACACAAAAAAGTAATTATTATACAATCAAGGAAGTGTTTATATTTAAAGGGAAAGATGGGGCTGTGACAGGGTTGGACCACATGGAACAGGTTTAGACACGCCTAGCATAGTTTTATTTCTTAACTTAGGTGGCAGTTACAAGGGTAAACACTTTCTTTTGTCTATTTTTTTTAAGTTTTATATTTGTTTTATGTGGT
This sequence comes from Symphalangus syndactylus, assembly GCF_028878055.3. Classification (NCBI taxonomy): domain Eukaryota; kingdom Metazoa; phylum Chordata; class Mammalia; order Primates; family Hylobatidae; genus Symphalangus; species Symphalangus syndactylus. The sequence goes on along the minus strand of NC_072438.2, from coordinate 82,983,677 downwards.
TCTCTGTACATTGAAAATGTTTATGTGAAGACTGAATGGCTGCCTATTGCAAAGATCTACCATAGATCTACCATAGATCCATTATGTTTTTCCATGGAGACTCTTAATGATAAGATTATAAGCCTCACAATCAAAATGTATGTTTAAAGCTTGTGGCTTAGCTGCTTTACTCACATTGTAATACATTTTTAAATAATAATATTGACTAAAAACAAGAATTCCCCAAAGTTGTAATTTTTGTTATGCCTTTAACTCTGGTAAAGGTGTGATTTCCTATATTTCTATGTTTTATTTTTCTACATGTTGGCTTTGGTTTATTTGATGACTCTATCCTACCTTTAAGTCAACAATTTCATTTCTTTTATTTCAATGTTTTTTTTTTAGATATAGTGGGTCCTATATCTGAAATACAGGGGGTTCCGATTCGTTACATGAATATATTGCACCCAGAAAGTGATCATAGTACCCAATAGATCGTTTTTCAATTTATACCCCCCTTTCTCTCCCCACCCTGGTAGTCCATAGTGTCTATTGATTTTATGTGTGCTCAATGTTTAGCTTCCACTCATGAGTAAGATCATGTGGTATTTGGTTTTCTGTTCCTCTTTTAATTCACTAAGGATAATAGCTTCCAGCTCCATCCATGTTTGCTGCAAAGAACATAATTGTACTCTTTTTTATGGCTGCATGGTATTCCATGGTGTATATGTACAACATTTTCTGTATCCAATTTGCCATTGATGGGCACCTAGGTTGATTCCATGTCTTTGCTATTGTAAACAGCACAGTGATGAACATACATATGCATGTGTCTTTTGGGTATAATAATCCATTTTCCTTTGGGTATATACCCAATAATGGGATGGTTGGGTTGAATGATAGCTGTTTTAAGTTCTTTGAGAAATATCTAAACTGCTTTCCACAGTGGTGGAACTAATTTACATTCTCACCAACAGTATATAGTATTCCTTTTTCTCTGCAGCCTCTCCAGCATCTGTTGTTTTGTGACTTTTCAATAATACTCATTCTGACTGGTGTGAGATGGTATGTCAAATCCTTTTCCCAAAGCATCTAGAAATATTTCTTATCCTTTCAATAATTTATGAATAGAAAAAGGAAGATGTAATACTGTAAATATTAATAAATAGTAATGCCTATAAGTCATTGAAAGAAATGGTTTCAGTAGAATCATCACAGGAAATATAATGTATCACAAGAGTTCAATATCAATGATTAAATTTTTTCTATAAGCATTAGCAATTAGCAGTTTCATTAATAGCCATGGAATCCAGAATATATACTGGTAATTAAATTGTATTTACTCTTAATTCAAAGAATGTTATTCAATGTGTAGAACTAGAAGTTCAATGAAATTATAATTGAACAAACCTTAATGTTAAGAACCTTTTTGAGTAAGAGAGCAATTATATATATATAAAATATAAATTATTTATATTTTATAATTATACATAATTATTTATATATTATATAAATTATACATGATTTTATAATTATATATAAAATACATATAATTATATATAAACATATATAATTAAATATAATATAGATATAATTATATATAATAGATATAATTACATATAATATAAATATAGATATAATTATATATAAAAATATATATAATTATATATATATTGGGCTTGAAAACAAATTAAAACACTATGAAGAGATACATTTCTTTAAGACATTCTGTTTTCAATATTGGCATTCCTTGAACCCATTTATTGTCTGCTATATTGCACATTTGTATACAGAGCCTAATATCAGAAATAAATTGCCTGGAGTTTTGAAATACTTTCCTTGTAGACATAAAGATTAAATATATCTCTTATGCTTGCAGAGTGGGTATTACATTTTCAGCTGGTTAATCCTTATAATCTGTTGTGCAATCTCAATTCCCACAAAAATAAAAAGCTCGTTAAAAGAAGATAAGAAGTTATCTCCTCATGGAGGGCTAATTCTGAGTCTCTGACAAAAATATCTTACTCTAGTAAAATTCTTATTAAATTAAATTAAATGTAAAATTGTACTTAATAAATACAAGATAGTTCTAAAGAGATTAGTGCTGAATTGACATCACCACGATGCTAGAGTCAACTTAGTTGGAGGATGGCATTTGTAAGGAAATCTAATGACCCTATACAGTTGTAGGTCTCCAAAGGCTAATACATTTTACTTAATGAAAAGTTGTTTACTGATCCCTATTCAGATGAGTTATCCATTGTTTAGTTCTGCAGCTAACAGCCATTCTGAATCCATATATAGACAACTAAGGGCGAGGAATTTTTTTTTTTTTTTTTTTTTTGAGACGGAGTCTTTTTCTCTCACCCAGGCTGCAGTGCAGTGGTGAGATCTTGGCTCACTGCAACCTCCGCCTCCCGGATTCAAGCAATTCTGCTGCCTCAACCTCCCAAGAAGCTGAGACTGCAGGCAAGTGCCACCATGTCCAGCTAATTTTTGGTATTTTTAGTACAGACGGGGTTTCACCGTGTTAGCCAGGATTGTCTCCATCTCCGGATCTCATGATCTGCTTGCCTTGGCCTCCCAAAGGGGAAGAGGAATCTTAACGGTTAGCCAGCCTGATGATTCTTGTGAATCAGAGGTTTCCAAAATCTTTGGTTTCTAAACAGCTCAAGTATTAGCTTCCCTGGAAGGAAAATTCTTTATGCTGTTCTCAGAGTATCCATATAATCAAGCCTAGAGTCTGTATTCTCTACCTTTTGCAATATTTGGGCAAGCACATAATTCCCTACTTTAGTTTCACGTTCACTTAATTTACTAGTTTACTTTGAATGACATGCATTAAACACTTATGATACAACACAGGGAAGCAAACAAAGATAAACAAGTGATAACATAACATAAATTGCTGAAATGTGTATTAGTCTGTTCAGGCTGCCATCACAGAATACCATATACTGGGTGGCTTAAAAAATATAAATTTATTTTCTCACAGTTGTGAAGGCTGGAAGTCCAAGACCAAGGTAGAAGCAGGGGTGGTTTCTAGAAAGGCTTCTCTTCCTGTCTTACAGGTGGATGCCTTCACAGCGTGTCCTCACATGGCCTTTCCTTTATACATGCATCAAGAGAGACACATCCCTGCTATATTTTCCTCTTCTTATAGGGACACCAGTTTTATTGGATTAAGGCTCTACCATGGTGACCTTATTTTATAATAAGTAGCTCCTTAAAGGCCCTGTCTCCAAATACTTTGGGTGTTGGAGCTTCCAAACTGGAATCGGGGGTAGGAGGAAACCAGTCCATAAACAGATTGTTTCTATGTCATATGATATGTTAAATACACATGACACATGCGCACAGAATTAACACACACCCTACCCAGTTGCTACGACCCTGAAATACACAAGGATAGAAACTACTACCATCATGTAATCATCTCATTCCATTTCCAGTAATAGGCCATTACATTTACCATAAATGACAACAACTATTGCCGGTACTCTTAACCTTGGAGACAGTTGGCCTTCTCTCTATGGTTAACTACTATATCTCCTACCTAGAAAGGTCCTTGGTATTTAATGGATGCTCAAAGTATTTGTTTCTTAATCAATCAGTTAATATAGATGACTGCAAAATGTCTTCAGATGCAAATTATTCTACTTTTACATGATTTGAGAACTTTCTGCCTTTTTAACTTTACTATTCCGCCAACACTTTAGTAACACCATATCTAAATATAAGCCAATATTTACCTTTATTAGTCACCTGTGGGATAGATGTGAAAATTTATTCTCTTTTTCTTTTTATTCATGAGCTCGACAGTCTTCCCCAAATAATATTTCACTTATTTTACATTTCATCTTTTCCAATTGCTTTTGGAGACAAAACAATACAAACAATTTTAACAACATTTAATCCTTTTGAAAATGATGTTGGCTGTATCTGGAAAAATATATCTGTAATTGATAACTTCTAACTACCTCCGTGTCTGCCTCCCTCAGTCTCTGTGTCATTCTTTACGATTATTGCAGCAACCTCCCAAGAATGGTCACCCTGTCCAGCTCTTATTTCCCCTAATTTCTTCAGCCAGAATGGTCTTGTTAAAATTCAGCAAAACATACGCTTTTGCTAACAAACACTTCCCTTCTTTCTCGTACCAAAGTCCTAACTGTGCTCTCCAAGTCCTGCTACAATGTGGCCTCATTAATGCTCTGACTTCAGCCTATTTTACTCCCTATAACAAGTTCTTGCTTATTCCACCCAGTCATCATGGTTTTCTTGCTCTTCTGCAAACAACTTGAAGACACTGCATTTTTTGTTCCCACTACTTACAACATTTCTCATCCAATATCAACCTGATTAGCAACTTCATTTTCTTCAGGTTTCTTTTCAAAGGCTATCATCTATAAATAGACCTTGCAAATGGGTGAGTTGATTACCATAAGAAAAAAAATTTACTTACTTTCTTTTTATACTTAATATAATTTGAAAGCTATTTAAGGTTGTCCAACCATGTCTATGGCCTCAGATGTTCATGTGAGTTTCTAAATATTTTAAATGACAACTTTAATATAAACTCGTTTTTTTCTGTTTCTGAAAAATGTTACGTTTGCGTAATAAAAGTTATGAAAAGAACCAAATACTTGCTTTCTATTTTATCCTCTCAAAGCAAATTTGTGTTAAACTGAAATATATGTATTTTTTTATTTTTTTGTTGAAGCCTATATTTGTTGCTTTTATAGTACTGCTATTGAAAAATGTCTGTTCATGTTCTTTGCCCACTTTAAAATAGGGTTATTTCTTTGTTTGTTTTTTCCTTGCGGGGCTTTTTAGTTCTTTGTAGACTCTGGATATTAGCCCTTTGTTGGATGTATTTGCAAACTTTTTCTCCTGTTCTGTAGGTTGTCTGTTTACTGTGTTGAGTCTTTTGTTGTGTAAAAGCTTTATAATTTAAATAAGTCCCATTTGTTTATTTTTGTTTTTGTTGTGTTTCCTCTGGAGGACTTAATCATAAATTCTTTGGTTAAGCCAATATACAAAAGATATTTTCCTAGGTTTCCTTCTAGGATTTTTATAGTTTCAGATCTTACATTTAAGTATTTGATCCATCTAGGGTTAATTTTTGTATATGGTAAGAGATAGGGGTTCAGTTTCATTCTTCTGCATATGGTGATCCAATTTGACCCAAATCATTTATTGAATAGGATGTCCTTTCACCAGTGAATACTTTTGTTGATTTTGTCAAAGATCCATTGGTTGTAGGTATGTGGCTTTATTTCTGGGTTCTCTATTCTGTTCCATTGACACATGTCTATTTTCCAAGAAGATACACAAGCAGCCAAAAAGCATATGGAAAAATACTCAACATCACTTATCATCAAAGAAATGAAAATTGAAACCACAATGAGATACCACCTCACCCCTGTCAGAATGGCTATTATTAAAAACTCAAAAAACAACAAATGGTGAGTATTTGGAGAAAGGGGAACACTTATTCATTGTGGGTGAGAATGTAAATTAGTACATCCTCTAAGGAAAACAGTATGGAGATTTCTCAAAGAACTAAAAATAGAACTATCATTCAAACCATATATCCTGTACTGGGTATATATAAAAAGGAGAAGAAATCATTACATCCAAAAGATACACTCGTATGTTTATCACAGCACTATTTACAATAGCAAAATCATGGAATCAACCTAAGTGTCCAACAACTGATGAATGGATTTAAAAACTTTGATATATATCTCTACCATGGAATGCTATGCAGTAAAAAAAGAATGAAATAATGTTTGCAACAACATGGATGCGGCTGGAGCCCATTATCCTAAGAGAAATAACTCAGAACCAGTCAAATACTGTATGTTCTCACTTACAAGTGGGAGCTAAACAATGGATACAAACGGGCATACAGAATGAAATAATAGAAAATGGGGACTCCAAAGGGTGGGGCAGGGGAAGAGATCAAATACTACCTATGGAATACAATGTACACTATTCGGGTGATGGGTACACTAAAGGCACAGACTTCACCACTAAACACTATATCCATGTGACACTACTGCACTTGTTTCCCCTAAATCTATAAAAAGAACAACAAAGGGAGGGAGGAAGTACGACCAGACCTACTTTACCTTTCCATGTATATCCCATCATAGGTGTTATACAATATGTTAGCATAAAAATAACTCTTTAAAAACAAACAATAAAACTTGTTTGGATGGAACATATAGAAAAACGTGACTACAGAAATTTAAAATGCCAGTAAATCTAACTTACATTCTGATATAGTAGTCCCCCTTATCCATGATGGATACATTTCAATACCTCCACTGGATGGCTGGAATGGAGATTAGTTCCAACCCTGCATATAATCGTTTTTTGACCTGAGAACTGAGATGGCTTTTAAGTAGCTAACAGGGAGGTAGTGTATATGGCATGGGTATGCTGGACAAAGGGATGATTCGCGGCCTTTGGGACACAGAAAAACGGTATGAGATTTTATCGTGAAACTCAGAATGGTATGCGATTTAAAGTTTATAAATTGTATATTTGTAGACTTTTTTATTTAATATTTTTAGACTACAGTTGACCACAGGAAGCTGAAACTGCATTTGAGAAAGAAAAGCCTCAAATGAAGATTGACTACTGCATTCAAAAGCACACGGAGAATGAAATCTTTGCCTTGAAGAACGTAAATAATGTTTTCTTGTTATTATAAAGTGCAATGGAACGCGAGTGGACTATGAAGAATCAGTGATAACTAATATCATTTAAATGTTTGTTACGAGTGAGGCTATTTTTTTATTTATTTTCATTTTTTATTTGTATAGATTTATGGGGTACATGAGAAATGTTATACTATATAATGCATAGTGATTAATTCAGGGTATTTAGGGTTTCCATCACTCAAATATTAATATATTACATTTTTAAGTATAGTTATCCTATCATACAATGAGTTTCTTTCTTTTACTTTATTGTATGTTTGCACCCTTTAACCCACTTTTTTTTTTTTTTCAAGACAGAATCTTGCTCTGTCACCCAGGCTGGAGTGCAGTGGCATGATCTTGGCTCACTGCAGCCTCCGCCTCCTGGATTCAAGTGATTCGCCTGCTCCAGCCTCCTGAGTAGCTGGGACTACAGGCCCGCACCACCACACCCTCCTTGGCCTCCCAAAGTGGTGGGATTATAGGCGTGTGCCAACCCAAGTCTTCTCATCCTCCTCTTCCCTTCACCTACTCCCTCTTCCCAGTTTCTGTTAACTACCTTTCACTCTCTACTTCCATGTAATCAAATACTTAGCTCAGACATATAGGTAAGAACATGCAATATTTGTGTTTTTGTGAATTGGAGTATTTCATATCATTTGCTTTGGAAATGCTGAATATGTAATATGCTTAAAACTAGTTATACATAATTTAACGTCTTAAATAATTTTAATATTCTTTATTCATGTTGGAGTTGATTTCTATAAAGGGGATTTTGCTGACTTGTTCTTTATTATTTATATTAGGAGGTTGGAACAAGAGAAAAATAAAATGGACTAAATTTTGTTTAATAGTAACAATTGCATAAATGAAATCAACATAACTAAAAAAAAGTAATTTTTTTTCACAATGAGGCATATTATGGAAGTCATTCCATAAAGTCTTTGTTGAGAACTGTTTAATAATTGAATGATTTTTGGAAACCTTATATGTAAATTCACTTACATACATTTTGCATTTCAGATTAGCCAATTAAGACTTTGAATTTTTCAGTAAAATAGCTTATTACATTAATTTAATCATTGTGGCTGAATTATTTTTCATCCCTAACTCATACTCATTTTTTTAGTATATGTTTTCTTCAATTCATTTTTTGTATTCCTTAAAAATAAAACAAAAATCACAAGTTTCATACTAATTTTTAGAAATATTGTATACCGTACAAAACTACCTCACTCATGCAGCAAGTTGGTCTATGTTCTCTGTTTGCCAGATGTCCTTCAATAATTTCTGTAAACAGATTCCTCTTCAACAGATTATACATAAAAGATAAAAGGTGATCAGCAACCTTGTGAATATAATGTGAACCAGAACAAAGAGGTCCATTCCTAAATCAAGCCCCATGCCATAATCACAACCATCATTAGCCAACTGCACAAAAGTTATCATTCCCTGAACGGGAGCAAAAGATTTTAGTTTCTCTTCATCACTTGCAACCTCAATTATCATCTTGCAAATTCTTTTGAGGTCAACCTTTCCCTCATCTAAGGCCCAGGGTTGACCAAAGATTTGATAACAGAAAGGGGCTAACTTCTGATGTTTTAATTCAACATAGATGATGTGAATGAAAGTTATTTTATGAAAAATTTAGAAGATGAATTCAATCTTGATGATTAAAAAGTTTTGATTTGTGATAAAGTTGCTTGACACTAAGGAGTGTTTTCTCAATCTTTAGTTTGTCTGTTTTCTACTGGTTTGTTCTTGGATTGAAATAGAAAACCAGATGGAATAAAGTGGTAATGAACAATAACGTCTAAAAAGAAACGACTAAGTCAGGAGTTTGGAGGATGCTAATGCGTCTTTTAAAGTTTGAGGACCATTATACGAAATAAAAAGCACTGAAGAAAAATAAATAGATTTCCTACCAATAAGAGGAGAAGTTGTGCCCTAGGAGGAGGAATCTGGGATGAAAATCTCTTCTCATTTAGGAGCCAGGAGTAAAGTTTGACTAAGCACATGAGCCAATCCAATATACTTACTCCAACTGGAAGATTTATAGGTTAGAAAATATAATTTAGCCAAGATAAATAACTCTTTTGTACATTTTCCTGGATGCTGCCCATGTGGGATAAGCAAACAGTAATTGTCAGTCATTTTATTGTCTTTTCTTGTGATTACCAAGAAGCTAATTTCCCCCATCAACCAAGATAAAATTCCCCATTGATGTTTTATCTGATGTTAAAGGTAGCAAAGGAATTTAATTCTACCTAAAGAGACTGATGGGCATTGGATGATAAGGCCAAGTTAAACGGTCTTTAAGCATAAATTTTGTTACTTAATCGGCAAGCTGCTTTATTATATTCTGAAAACTATGGCTTCTCTTTGCCTCACTTCCTAAAACTTGGGAATGGTCAAGGCAAGCCTACTGCAGTGCACAATCACTTTTTCCCTGCGGAGATACATAAAGCAGCTACATTTCAATTTAAATCTGACCTCTCACCAAGAATCTCACTTCATTTCAACATAGTAGTGTAGCCCATTATCAGTGAGATAACAAACACACACACACACAAATTTTGCTATGTTATTTAAAATTTGAATGAGACAATAATAGAAAAATTTCGTCTCAGCAAATTAATCCCAGATATTTTTCAAAGGTAAAATGACATCTCACAATGCAAAGAAAAACTGTATATTAGATATCAAAATCAGGACTGCATGGTCCTAACACAGAAACATTTCAATACTCTTCAGTTACATACTAATACTTGGCTATTTCTATAAAAATGACCCATTTAACTATTAAGATCAGAGTATATTTGTTGCATTTTGATGGCCACTGCCAATGATATAGCATTACATCTGCCTGAACCTGAGTCTATGGCTCAAAGACTAACCCAAGAAACTTTCTACCTAAGACTGAAAATTGAACCATCATGAGCAATGCATAGATTCAGATAGCTTTCTCTAAAAAATGGACAGATGATGAAGTTGATTGAACCCAACCAAAAAATTTCAACATTTGAATTTTCTACTGGTCTGGTAAGATTACATCTTGCTTTATAAACTTATCATGTGTTTCCTATATAAAATAGTCTACCTGAATATATAACTTATAAATAGTATTTTGAAAGAATCCTTTTTTCAATACTCTTCACTTGAAAAATAACATTTTATCAAATTTGGATTTTATCTTAGGAAATACTGTAGATCCATGGACTGTATGATAGAAATAGAAAGAAGGCCCAAATAGAAGATACATTATAATAAAGGACTAATGACCTAAGATGTAATGAGCAAGGCTCTTTACAGCAGCACCCAACTTCAGGTAACAATTTTGTTTCAGTTATTTACTCATGTGTAACAAACTGATGAAAAAATTGTAGTGGATAATAGGGGTCAGAAACTGCAGGCTGCAGGCCAAATTAGGCACAGCACCTGTTTGCCACATTGGTCCGCCAAGAATGGTGTTCATATTTTTAAATGGTTATAAAAAAAGAATAACTTGTATCAAGTGAAAATTATGTGGAATTCAAATTTCAGTGTCAAGGAATAATGTTTTATTGAAACACAGCAATATTTGTTCACATATTGACTGTGGCTGCTGTTGTGTTATGACAGAAGTGAGTGTTTGGAAAAGAGATCTTACAACTCACAAAGCCAAAAATAATTACAACTTGGCCATTTACATAAAAATTTTGCCTACTGCTGGTTTGAAACAGTACTGATTTATTAATTTTTGTGATTCTTTTTGTGTTGACTGGATTCAGTTCCATGTGACATAGCTAAAGTCATCCACATGGTAGCATTCGCCTAGATGCCTGGCTGATGCCAACAGAGTCAAAATGGTGTCTCACATGACACTGGCTCCTTCTATGTTGCCTCTCATAGTTCAGTAGATTTGTTTAAGGCTTTTTGTACCATGGAAGTTGATTGCTAAAGGGATCATTCCTACAAACAAACTTCATGTCTTAGTGCTCACCATACACTTGTCGGCACTATGCTTGGCAGTTCCTCACTGAACAAGCCAGGAAAAATTGCCAAGCCCAAAGTAAATGTAGGACATGACTAGACAAAGTCATCTAGAAGCACAGTTCATTGAGGTAACCAGACTAAGTTTTCCGTAATATCCAAATGAAGCGTATTTATGTTCTCTTTATCCCTTTTTGTTCCTTATAAATAGAAGAGATCATTCACATCCAGTTTCTTAAACTCAGTTATGGATTTCTTTTTTGAGTATAATTTGATATTCTGTTGTTCTACTATCTCTCATTTATGTTGTCTTATTTCCTTGTGCGTTTTGTGATTTTAACTGTGAGCTCGTTTTCCATTGAAATTTATCAATGGAAATTCTTTGAGGCATGCAGATTTATTCAGGGTTATTTGTATTTGCTTTGGTCAGGTGCCTAGCAGGCACTTGATTATAATTGCACATTTGGAATTTTTCTTAATCAATAAGATTAACTAAATTCAGAATGAATAACTATTAAAAGTTGGCTTAGCATTATTAATTCTCAGTGATTTTTTTTTCTTTCCACCTAGCTCTTCATTTTGAGGCAGATAGTTTTTCTTGGACCAGCAAGAGATGGGAGAATGTGGCCCTATATTTAATGCATACTTACACTGAAATTATAATTAACTGAAGTCTTAACTGTACTTAGAAGTTCCACTATAAGGCTTTACACTCTGAGACAGTCCCATAAATATATAAAAAACAAAGCTCAATTTCTTTAGGCTTTGTTTTATAATGTCCTCAGGGCAAAAATCTAGTTCCAGTGAAATGTCATTTCTCACTCTGCTTACTTGTTTTAAATTAGTTTTTGGTCTCATGATTCCTTGTTTTCTTGCCAGGTCACTGAAGCAATCATGAAGTTGGTTTTCTCTTTTTAATTTTATGAAGTACTTTTAGTACTTTGCAGCAGAAAGCTGGTCATTATTTAAAAATGATTTCAAACAAATTTTATTAGAAAAAAATTAAGTATACGTTTATATAATATATATTAGTATATATTATACATACATATAGACATATATATGGTAATAGACATATATATAATAGACACATATATATGGTGACTCATATGCCACTCACATCCTTCTATGTTGCCTCTCATAGTTTGGCAGACTTGTTTAAGGCTTTTGGTACCATAGAGGTTGATTGCTAAAGGGGAGCATTCCCACAAACAAATCTCACGTCTTAGTGGTTATCACACACTTGTCAGCACTATGCTTGGGAGTTTATATATATGTATATATACGCACACATATATGTGTCTTTATAATAGTCATGTGTCTATATAATAGTCATATGTCTATATAATAGACATATATAATAAAGAAATAAAATTTGGCCGGGCACGGTAGCTCACGTCTATAATCCCAGAACTTTGGGAGGCCAAGGCACAAGGATCATCTGAAGTCAGGAGTTTGAGACCAGCTTGGCCAGCATGATGAAACCCAGTCTCTGCTAAAAACACAAAAATTAGCTTGGCATGGTGGTGTATGCCTGTAATCCCAGCTACTCGGTAGGCTGAGGCAGGAGAATCGCTTGAACCCGGGATGCGGAGGTTGCAGTGAGCTGAGATCATGCCACTGCACTTCAGCCTGGGTGACAGGAGCGAAACTCTGTCTCTAAATAAATAAATACATAAATAAAATTTATCTGTAGAGACTTTATTTAGAATCAATCATTATAAAGATTTCCTCACACTGCTTCATCTATTTCTTGAGGTATTTTAAAGATCCCTGACTTCCTAACACTTCATCTTGTATATTTCTATAAGCAACTCAAAAGAATACAGAGCCCTGTTTCACCCTAATGCCCTTATCAAACTTAACGATATTAAAATTAATTACTTAGTATTGTCTAATATTATGCTTATAATTAAATTTTCCCCAATTTTCTTTAAAAAGTATCATTTCATAGTTTATTCAAATCAGTATAAATGCTTACATTTGCATGTTTTATGTCTCTTCAGCCTCTTTTAATCTAAATCTGCTTCCCTCTCTTGTCTTGTCTTGTTGAAGAAAATGGATTATTGTTAACAGAAAATCTAATATTTTTGTCAATGTACTTTTTAAACAATTTTAAACTTACTTTTATCATTCTATATATCTATTCATGTGAAGATCACCATGGACTTAATTATGACGATTCAGTAACCATCTCTAGTTTCTTATCTTTCATGATCTCTCAGCAGCCAATGTGCATTTAGGTAGAAACTGATCAGTTATCCCCCTAGTAGAGAAAGCTAATATTGGGTGACGAGCAGGAAGTGAGTATGAAGGTTAAAACATATGAAGCAGAAAGAAATATTAAATACAATCACTAAAGTTTTCTCAGCTAAATACATTGCTGTGCAAACATATAACACCCCATGAAACAAATTCAAAATGCATATTTTGTCATAGAAAGTGCTGATCTTTTGTGAAAATCACATTTTTCATATAATATTGATATTTGCACAATATACCAAAATATTTATGCATATGTATTGCATGCATAATACTTATCACTGATGATTGTAAAAAATAAAATTTATAGAACAACAGATTCACACATATTGATCAACAACTCAACAAAGTAATAATGAACTTCTCCATAACAAGGCTTTAAAATAAATTTATGGATGATATAATAAGTATTGAGTGGTGGAAACAAGTTTTAAACCCTGGCTAGATTGCAACATGTCTTTGCTACTTTTATAGGATCATGTTGTTTATCATACAGAAACATTCCAGTGAGAAGAAAACAATAATCCTTTGCAACATAAGACAGACATTTTTCATATTTGAAAAGGAGGTAGTTTCTTAAACATCTTTCTAAATTATCCAGTGTTTTTGTTTGTTTGTTTGTTTGTTTGTTGTTTTTTTGAGATGGGGTTTAGCTCTTGTTGCCCAGACTGTAGTGCAGTGGTGTGATCTTGGCTCACTGAAGCCTCCACCTCCCAGGTTCAAGCGATTCTCCTGCCTCAGCCTCCCAAGTAGCCTGGGATTACAGGCACCTACCACCACGCCCGGCTATTTTTCTGTATTTTTAGTAGAGACGGGTTTATCTAGTCTTGAACGCTTGACCTCAGGTGATCGGCCCACGTCGGCCTCCCAAAGTGCTAGAATTACAGGTGTGAGCCATCACACCCGGCCGAGTGTTTCTTAAGTGATACATAAAATAAATAGATTTTCATCTTCTGGTATCAGTTCTGCATTATTCCAGACAAAAACAAACTAGTTAAATACAAGTAAATTAGAGGAAGAAGAATCATTCTCAAAGTTTTTAGAGATAAAGGCCAAGAATTTATATTTAGATGTAACTCTTCAATAACGTTAAATGCAATTATCACAAAAAGAGATGAGTCCAAGTCGTTTACCTATTTACATTAAAGACTTTTCTTGTAAATTGAACTAAAAGATAACATTGTTATGCATAACCCATCTCATATTGTTGTTGACTTTATGAATACCATATAAGCTTCATTTGCACCATTCTTATTTGCAGGTGCCTTTTTTCTTCCTGATTTCTTTCCCACTGAGCGGATAAAAGAAAATGGAATACAAAAATAAATTTGTTCATAATTTAACTGCCTTTACATCTTTCGAACCAAAAGGGATTTAAGGATTAAGTAGATTTTGACATGCAATTTAAATGCATTTTAGATAGGTGGATTGACTAGGGAGAGTTATCTTAGGAAAAATCAAGGTCAACAAAAATGGGAAGCACATTAGAAATACTCCAAAGAAAAAACATATTATTTGTTCTGTGAAAATATGTCATTTTAAATGAATATTCTAAATTTAGAATGCATGTCTTATCCTTGATTAAACGTGTTATCTTTATTGTATAGTATATATGTTGATTGTTAATTACAGGCACTTATCTAAAACATGTATATTGTACCTGAGACTGTGCTACACTTTGAGGATAGAGAAATGATTAAAGGACAATCTCTGTCATTTGAGGACTTACTTAAATTCGAATAACTTTACTAACAATCATGACTTAGCAAAAAGATTTCTGACAATTTATTAAGTGCTTGGATGTTGTAAGAGTCAATGAAGAAAATATTCAGTTGAAAATTTTAGACTTTGAGATAAAAGTTTATTTCTGTAATAAAGTTTTAAGAGAAGATGCAAATATTACTATAGCAATAACCCCCTTTATTTAAATTCATCCAACAGCTCTTATAAAACATGTAACCATTAGGATATTTGAGTTTAGTTGCTCATCACTCTCCCAATGAAATAGTTCACTCATTTTCCTAAACTACCTAAGATATATTCACATCTATATTTTGTTTTATTTTTTTTTGGCAGAATGCATTTGGTTTAATTCTTATAAATAAATCTTGGATGTAATCACATGATAACACATGTATTATCTTCACTTAAACAGTTGCAGTACAAAGCAATTGAGATGAAACAACTTACCAATAAAGTAATTCTATATATTAGCATAAAACATTTTTTCACAATATAATTTTCTGAACAGGAAGAAATTTTAAGAAAAAACTGTGTCCATTTTTTCTTGTTTTAAATAGCTGTTAAATAAGCCACATCCATTCCATTTTTACAGTTTCCCCTATCATTCCGATTCTCACCACTGCATTGCTTAGGCAATTAAAATAATGCTCTACCAGGAATCCTTGTCCCAATACCAAACACTAAAATTAGTGTTCTATTATACTCCTTTACTTTAAGCAAACAAACAAATAGAAAATAAAAGCTCTGGCCAGGTGTGGTGGCTCACACCTGTAATCCCAGCACTTTGTGAGGCCAAGGCTGGCGGATCACCTGAAGTCAGGAGTTTGAGACCAGCCTAGCCAACATGGCAAAACCCTGTCTCTACTAAAAATAAAAAAGATAGCAGGGCGTGATGGCGGGCACCTGTAATCTCAGCTACTCAGGAGGCTGAGGCAGGAGAATCGCTTGAACCTGGGGATGGAGGTTGTAGTGAGCCGAGATCGCCCCTTTGCACTCCAGCCTAGGCAACAGATTGAGACTCTGTCTCAAAAAAAAAAAAAAAAAAAAGAAAGAAAAGAAAAAGAAAAGCTTCAACCTGCAAAATCCTTGCCACTTACAGAACTGGTTCTCAGATATTAGCATGAGTAAGAGTCACCTAGAAAGCATGACAAATTCAGATTTCCAGGTGCCGCCAATGGAGATCTGAATGATTAGGTCTGGGATAGTGGCCAAGAACCTGCACTTTTAAAAACCTCCTTAGTAGCAGATGGTTCTTGCTGACTTGTAGGATTAAGCCCATGTTTCCTGAGTGGGTCTTTAAGGCTAGCTCCATCTGACTGCAGCCTTTTGTTAACCCTTTCTTCTTTATGCAAGCCTTCTGCTTTAGCCAGACACCCAGTCCATTGTCCTCCAAGCATGCACTATGCAATGAATGTGATTTATGAGCTGTGGCCAATGAATGACCTTCTAGGGGACACTTCAGGAGATGAAATGTTTTTAAATAATTTTAACACTTCTTAATCTAAAAAGTATCTTGTAATTACCTTTAAAAATAGTGTATAGTAAAAATTTTAAAAGAATGATGGGAGAAATGATAGCTTATTTTACGGTTCTTGAAGAATAATGTTTTTATATTTGCTGTAACTATAAATCACACACATAAAAATAAAAGTCCCTTTTAACAATCTCCATTGGCAATGCATATTATTTGATTGTTCAAAATTATTGTTATAATAAATATATTTGAGGAATATACACTTATAGTCGAAAACATCTAAACAGAGTTTAAAGAGGGAGACACTCCGTATTTTTGCACTTAATTTAAACACAAAATAAATGCTTTTGTCTTCACATGGAAAGAATGTTGACACAAAATATATCCCATATTTTAAATTCACAACCCCCAGGGTCTTCTTGTGGTTTATTTTGCTTTTTAGATTGGGATTTTGATCGGGGAGAGGGCAGACCTGAGAAGACATTAAGAGCTGAATTTATTCAATGATGCAAGGAATTTAGAGAGCTCTCTGTCCCATCTATTTTTAAAATGAATAAATTAATGGATAAATAATACATATGTAATGAATAAATAAATAGAAAAATAAATAAAAGAGAACTATCTTGATAATACCAAGAACCACACTTGGTGCATCGTAGGCAATGGCGTTAGTTTGGGTACGGCAGTAAACAGATGGTTCACCCAGAGTTGGAATCATTAGAGCAGAGGGTATTTACAAAGGACTTTTTACAAAGAGATGTGTGAATGTGCAGTGAATAGGCTGCCACCACTCCTAGATCCAAGGGAACAAGGTGGAGAAAGTAATACAAGGAAGATCCCTTGAGTAAAGTAGGATACATCAGTCAAGTGATACGGCCCAAAGGACACCTTTATGGAGCAGTGGGTAAAAACACTTGGACCTCAATCTACTTTCTGCCTGGTATCTCCTGCCAGGGCACCAACTGCTTTAACCAAACTGGAAGCAGAGCAAAGCTGTAGTCCATCCGGGTTAGCTTCATGGACAAGAAAGTGAATTTAAAAGGCGTGGATCTAACTGGGAAACAGCAAATACCTAGCACAGAATATTTAAGTATATTTTGAATGGATGACTCAATGGCTGAATAATAAATGACCTTTAATGAAAGTCTGAAAACTATTTCACATTTATTTTTTCTGTTCCTTTGACTAGCTGCTGAGGTCCCCCACTTTTTTAAACCTAATTTTGCTTCACCAAGCAAGCAAGTTTATCACAGCATTGCTAATTAAAAATAATATATTTAAAGATGCTGCCCAATATGCAATGTAACTTCTAAAATTAGAAATTAATGATGTATTTTGTACATATATAAACTTATTATAATCTATCTTTGCTAGGCTTGTCAATATTAGTCCAATTTGCCAAAGTATAGCACACTTTAATTTAGCTAATTACATTAATAACTTAAGCAAAGCTTAAAAGGAACAAACCAAGATAATAAATGTATACTCATAGATTAATAGTAAAATAGAAAAAATTAACATTATTATTTAAAAGAATAGAAAATTCTTAAATCTATGTATTTGTGCTTCCCGATAAATAATAATATCTATTGGTGAGAGGCAGATATCATTGGATGAATTCAAGATGCATGATAAAACACCTCCAGAAGATAATATCCCAAGATATAGGTGCTAGTGTGATGCAATAGACTATGTAAAAACAGAATGAGACCACAGAATATAGAAAAGTGCACTGGCATATGATGCTCTACAGTTGGCTATCAAAGAGTATTCCAGTATATTTTTTAAAGATACTTATAATAGCTAAGATTTGGAAGCAACCTAAGTGTCCATCAACAGATGAATGCAAAAAGAAAATGTGGTACACAAACAAAAAGGAATACTCTTCAGCCATATAAAAGAATGGCATCTTATCATTTGCAACAACATAGATGAAGCTGGAGACGATTATGGTAAATGAAATAAACCAGGCACAGAAACATCACTTATTTGTGGGATCTAAAAATCAAAGCCATTGAACTCATGAACATATATAGTAGAAGGATGGTTACCAGAGGCTTGGAAAGGTAGTAGGAGGCTAGGGTTGGGAAGTGGGGATGGTTAATGGGTACAAAAAAATAGAAAGAAAGAATGAATAAGACCTACTGTTAAGATAGCAAACCAAGATGACTGTAGTGAATAATAACTTAATTGTACATTTTAAAGTAACTAAAAGAGTGTAATCAGATTGTTTGTAACATAAAGTATAAATGCTTGAGGGGATGGATACCCCATTCTCCATGATCTGATTATTTCATATCTCATGCCTGTATCAATACATCTTATGTACCCCATAAATATATATACCTACTATGTACCCACAAATATTAAAAATAAAAAATAACAGACACAACTATTAAATAAAATGGAAAGTTATACAGTACTTTCTAAATTCTTTTGGTAGCAGTAGACATTTTTTTAATTTCTAGAAAACATTTCCAAACAAAGGAGGAACATTGAATTGTATACTGTGGGCTACATAAACATTTTTCAATAAAGTATATTCAGTTCTAAGTAAAGAAAGTAGTAGTTCCTTGAGTGGCAATAATGACCTTTTCTAATCTTATCTTGAAAGTAAATTCTCCTTTGAACCATAAAAGCCAAAAGGTTTCATAATTGTCACACTAACTTCACCACTTAGAATATTTTTAGTTAATTTAGCTCTTTATCCATCTCAAACAGTTCATGGCCTCATGCAATTTATACATTCTAAAAGTAATCCTCTATGTTATTAAACATTATACAAGTCATTTAGGTAATAGACTCACTAGGATGTTAGCAAAATAAATAATTCCTGATTTATTAACTTTTTAATTGGAGAAAAAAATGTAATGAATGAAATTAGCATAGGCCAGTACTTTTTATATTCAGAGGAATTGGAAAACATATTTATTAAACTCTACTGCTTATTATAATTTGAGCTTTATAAGACTCAATTTATAAGCAACAAAGACCTATCTTTTACTTCAACTTCAGTATTAAAAAATAAGTTTTTAAAGTAAATAATTTTAGTGTTAAATTTTAATGTTTTATTATATTTATATTTTTTTCTTTTTAAAATTTTATTTTAAGTTCTGGGATATATGTGCAGAACGTGCAGATTTGTTACATATGTAAATATGTGACATGGGTTTGCAGCACCTATCAACAGATCACCTAGGTATTAAGACCCTCATGCATTGGCTGTTTGTCCTGATGCTTTCCCTCTTCTTACCCCACCCCCCAACAGGCCCCAGTGTGTGTTGTTCCCCTTCCTGTATCCATGGGTTCTCATTGTTCAGCTCCCACTTACAAGTGAGAACATGTGCTGTTTGGTTTTCTGCTCCTGTGTTACGTTCTTGAGTATAATGGCTTCCAACTCCATCTATGTCCCTGTGAAGGACATAATCTCACTCCTTTTTTGGCTGCATAGTATTTCATGGTGTATATGCACCACATTTTCTTTATCCAGATATATTTACATATTTTTATTTACAATCAGCTATATCTTGGTAAAATTAAACTATTAGAGAAATATTCTAAGTATTAAATAAATTAATATAAATATATAAAATATATGTATTTTAATAGCATATTAATAATTTAGTGGATAATACTATAAAACATGCAATTCCAATTGCCGGGATTGATGAAAGAAATAAATATAGAAACACTCATACTTATTCAAATATTTTAATTTGTTTAGTTAGATTTTCCCCTCTACATAGGAGAACAAAATTTTGGTGGTTGTTGTTTTCCTTAAACTTTCATTTTAGGTTCGGGGTACACGTGCAAGTTTGTTATATAGGTAAACTCATGTCACAGGGTTTTTTTGTACAGATTATTTCATTACCCAGATACTAAGCCTTGTACCCAAAAGTCATTTTTTTTTCTGCTCCTCTCCCTCCTCCCACACTCCACTCTTTTGTAGGCTTCTGTGTCTGTTGTTTC
Source organism: Symphalangus syndactylus (assembly GCF_028878055.3). Lineage (NCBI taxonomy): Eukaryota > Metazoa > Chordata > Mammalia > Primates > Hylobatidae > Symphalangus > Symphalangus syndactylus. The sequence goes on along the minus strand of NC_072438.2, from coordinate 82,963,568 downwards.
CATTTTTGTGTCCATATGTTCTCATCATTTAGCTCCCACTTATAAATGAGATCATGTGATATTTGGTTATCTGTTCCTGCATTAGTTTGCTAAGGATAAGGGCCTCTAGCTGCATTCATGTTCCTGCAAAGGACATGATCTCCTTTTTTTTTTTTTTTTTTTAGCTGCATAGCATTCAATGATGTATATGTACTGCAGTTTCTTTATCCAGTCTACCACTGATGGACATTTGGGTTGATTCCATGTCTTTGCTATTGTGAATAGTGTTGCAATATACACACGCATACATGTGTCTTTGTGGTAGAATGATTTATATTCCTTTGGGTACATACTCAATAATGGGATTGCTGGGTTTAATGGTAGTTCTGTTTTTAAGTCTTTGTGAAATTGTCACACTGCTTTCCACAGGTTGAACTAATTTACACTCCTACCAAAAGTGTGTAAGTGTTCCTGTTTATCTGCGACCTAGCCAGCATCTATTATTTTTCAACTTTTTAATAACCATTCTGAGTGATGAAATATGGTACTTCATTGTGGTTTTGATTTGCATTTCTCTAATGATCGGTGACATTGAGATTTTTTTTCATATGCTTGTTGGCCACATGTATGTCTTCTTTTAAAAAGTGTCTGTTCATGTCCTTTGCCTACCTTTTAATTAGGTTGTTTGTTTTTTTCTTGTAAATTTGTTTAAGTCTCTTACAGATGCTGGATTTAGATCTTTTTCTGATGCATAGTTTGCAAATATTTTCTCCCTTTCTGTAGGTTGCTTGTTTATACTCTTGATAGTTTCTTTTGCATTGCAAAAGCTCTTAAGTTTAATTGGATGCCATTTGTCAATTTTTCCTTTTTCTGCAATTAATTTTGGTATCTTCATTATGAAATCTTTGCACATTCCTATGTCCAGAATGTTATTGCTCAGGTTGTCGCCCAGGGTTTTCAGTTTTAGGTCTTCCATTTAAGTCTTTAAATTGTTAAGTCTTCAGGTGATTTTTTTTTTATATGGTGTAAGGAAAGGGTCCAGTTTCAGCCTTCTGCATATGGCTAGCCAGTTATCACCATTTATTCAATAGGGAGTCCTTTCCTCATTGCTTATTTTGTAAGCTTTGTCAAAGGTCAGTTGGTTTAGGTGTGCAACCTTATTTCTTGGCTCTCTATTCTGGAGAACTGAAATGTTTAGTAATAATTGCCCAGTCCCACACCCTAACCACTAAATTTATCACATGCCTTTTCAACATAAGGTCAATGAAGGAATTATGAGAACTTTGATATCAATAGCATTGTGTATATATATATCCTCTCTGAGCTTATACACTATGCTGTTAAGATTTCATAGCATGCAAAAGCTACATTACCAGAACATATTTGTGAATGCCTTTTTCCCTATTCCACTATAATTGTTATGTTCTTCTCATTTGCTTTCACATGTACTTTTACATTATTTCTTTAAAAAATTATTGTGGCTTCCGCAAGTTGCAATTTTGAAACGTCTTTGAAACTGTGTTTCTAGAGAGTCTTGGGATCCATTTAGTTTAAATGACAGAATTTAAAGTGTGACTTATGAGGCCACAGTGGTTTTCTTGTGAACTCAGTTATTGAATAAGTTCTGCTCAACTTGCCACTGTTTATCTTAAAAAAAAACTATTGAGGGAACAAGGGAGAAAAAAAGGATTCTTGAAACAGTGATTAAAAAATATATGAAGCAGAATTATAAGTGATTTTTCTTAAAGGAATATCCATTGTCGGTGGGTGCGGTGGCTCACACCTGTAATCCCAGCACTTTGGGAGGCCAAGGCAGGTAGATCACCTGAAGTTGGGAGTTCGAGACCAGCCTGACCAACATGGAGAAACCCTGTCTCTACTAAAAACACAAAATTAGCCAGGCATGGTGGCACATGCCTGTAATCCCAGCTACTCAGGAGGCTGAGACAGGACAATCACTTGAACCCAAGAGGCTGAGGTTGCAATGAGCGGAGATCACACCATTTCACTTCAGTCTGGGCAACAAGAGTGAAACTGTCTCAAAAAAAAAAGAAGAAGAAGAAGAAAGAAATATCCATTGTCTAATAAAAGAACTAAACACAAACAACTAGAATATTCAGAAATTCTTCAGCCAACAGATCTGCAAGAGGCTAATGTGAACCATTGACCAAGTGAGTGGGAAATGATTAAAGTGTAGAACCCCTATGGCTGCTGCCCTCATGGAGCTTATTATCTAATGCAGGGGATAAACATTTATAAATAGTAGGTAGCCAAATACGTGCTTAATAACACACTGTGACAATTGCTCTAAGCCAAAATTATGGGGTATTAGAAATGTATACATCAAGGAAACTAAAAAGCAAATCTCAGAAGCCAGTGTCCCAGGAAGTGATCTTGAAACTGTGTTCCCATAAATACTTAAGAAACAATGAGAAGACCTCCTGAGAACAGCTTTCAGACAGAAGGTTCTGAGTTTCAAAGGAGGAAAAGCAATCTAGATGGCAGGTTTGAATCTGGAGGGTCAGTAAGATGAGGCCGAGAAAGTCTGAAGGGGCTAGAAAATGTAGATAAGTACCTCTGTGTTTATAGCAAGAAAACCAGCCATAGAAATGGCTTTTAGCAGGAGGTTCACACTCAGATTTGCATTTAAAAATATCACTGACTAGAGTATGTAGATCAGATTAGTAGGGACAAAAAGGGCATGAAGCTTGAAGAAAGATGTTGGGTTATTATGAATAACTGAAATTAGAATGCTGAAATTTAGATAGAGAAATTATTCTGGATTTCTAAGCTGAGCATATATAATAAATTTAAAATAAAGATTTTATTCACTAAGACAAATAGGGTTATAGATAGAATATTTTCATTCATATGGAATAGTTTATCACTATTGGATTTAGAGAATATTATGATTTTTAAGGAGATTAATCTATGTAGTAGGGGGCTAAAACCTTTGAGAACATAACTGAAATTGAGAATAATCACTAACATGATTAAATGTACAAAGTAAGCCATGATGTGGGGAAATTATATTTGCCACTTTAGGAATGAAAAGCAAAGATAACATAATGTAGTAGAATTTATTTTAAAAGTAGTCAAGAGAAAGTTTCCCACAGAACTTTTTAATAAAATATTTCAAAACATATGCAAGAAGAGAAAAGAGTGAAATGAACTCCTAGGTACCTATGACTTAACTTTAAATATTTTTCAACTCCTGACCAATGTTGTTTTATTTACATACTCATTCACTTCTCATTCCAAACCCAGCTCAGTTTGAAGAAAGAGATAGACATTGTACTAATTTATGTGTGAATATTTTAGCATGCATTACTAAATACAAAGATTCTTCCTTCAAACATAACTATTATACTATCAGAAGCCTGCTCTCCAAAAAACAATAATTATTTTACATATCATCACACATCTAGTTCTCTTTACATTGTTTCTCTAATTGAAACATTAATGTCCCTTTTGTATCTTAGTATTACAGTCTTTTAGTTGGATTTAGAATTCACAAAATTTCATATACTATACTGTACCCCCGAAAACATTTTTATTTTTCTTTAAAGTCCAGTTATTTTATTAGAATATGACTTATTACAAATTCTTGTCTGACTTTCCAAGGAACTCAAGGTTTATGTGGTTTCAAGACTTTTTTGCTTATTTCAGGAAACTTTATTGGATTATAATTTTTAGTATTTATTTTATTCCATTTGTTTACTGTTCTTCTTCAGGGTGGTCTCTTATATGCATTTTTTAAAATCTTCATTCTAATTATTTACTGAGATTTTCATCTCTGTTTTCCTATGTTTGTTTTCTCCAATCACCCCATTGCTGATCTTCTATAATTGTGATTTATGTTCTATTTAATAATTTATATCTCATTTTCTTTATTTATTTTAACTCATTTTGAAATATTAGCATATAGTTTTGTTTTGTGAGCATGAATTTCCAACATACTTTTCTTTTTCTGTAGGAGGTTAATTTGGTCCTGATTTTTTTCATCTATAAGTTTCAAATTATAAAGCCACACTTATATTCAGTGGCTCAGTTTATTAAATTTCAATTTTTATTTTAGATACGGGGGTACATATGTAGTTTTGTTACATGGGAATAATGCGTGATGCTGAAGTTTGGGTTATGGACTCCGTTACTCAGGTAATAAGCATAGTACTCCAAAGGTAGCCCTTCCACCCACATCCCTTCCTTCTCTCCTTCCCCTCTCTAGGAGTCCGCAGTGTCTATTGTTCCCATATTTATGTCTATGTTTCTCAAAGTTTAGCTCCCACATAGCTGAAAACATGTGGCACTTGGTTATTTGTTCCTGCATTAATTTGTTGAGGAATTCAGCCTCCAACTGCATCCATGGTGCTCCAAAGGATATGACATCATTCTTTTTAATAGCTATGCAGTATTTCATGGTGTATATGTACCACATTTTCTTTACTCAGTCTACCATTGATGCACACCTGGGTTGATTCCATGTCTTGCTATTATGAATAGTAAAGTGATGAACAGATGAGTGTCTGTGTCTTTTTGGTAGAAATATTTATTTTCCTTTGGGTATATACCCGGTAATGGAATTGCTGGGTCAAATGATAGCTCTGTTGTAAGTTTTTTGAGAAATCTATAGGCTGCTCTCTACAGTGGCAGATCGAATTTACATTCCCACCAACAGTGTATAAGTGTCCCCTTTTCTCCACAGTTTTGCCAGCATCTGTGTTTTGTTATGGTTGTTATTTAGTTTTTGACTTTTTAATGGCTTTTCTGATTGGTGTGACATAGTATCTCATCGTGGCACAGTGGCTCAGTTTTACACAAAATACATTTTTATATGCTTCAAAGAAAAAGGAGTACACCAATATAGCTTTTCAAGCTTCATTAAAGTTCCTTTTGTTTTCACCAAAATTGAAACCATAAGATTCAAAATTCCTGGGGTGTTCATTTCTTTCTTATTTTTCACTCATAATCAAATGTAGCTCATAAAGATTGTCCACCCTGGCTTTCACCTGAGAGAGCACATTAGAATTCTTTAGAGAGTTCATTAGTCTTCACGGCTCATACGTACAGACACCTGAATTACTCGAGCACTATTAACCTTCCTGTATCCCTTTGTACTCTTCTGAGAGTTGGAGTCTGAATTTCCACTAACTCCCATAATGACCAATTTTAGATCTTGTCTCAAGATTGTCCACTGAGTTTTCCAGCACGCACATGATGATGACTTTTCATACTGCGTCCTTTCATATAATTTTTGATGACAATTGTGCCTTATAGCTGTTGGAGTTTATTATAATCCATCCTTATTTTAGGGGTCATGAGAATGACTAGTCAACTAGTTTTGTTGTAGATATTCTTCCACTTACTGACTGACTTGATTTTGCTGTCTTATCTGCTCTTTTTAGTTTCATAAATGGAATTCTAATAGATTAACAAAATGCATCGTTGTCAGTGCCATCTTTCAATAATAATTTATTAAGTGTTTTAATTTTAAATAATATCCAATGCATTTGCTTATTTAAGTAAGGATCTGTAGATGAGCTTATTATAGTATGAAAGCATGCACAAGCTCTACTCTACTCTCAGCCCTGGGTCACATATTTGTAAAACAATTACATAAACTCAATTCAGCGTAATACGCGTTATTGAGCAACTACCGTATGCAAGGTATTGCTTTATGTGCTGCAGCAGAAGAAAGGTAACACAGATACACTCAGGTGTTTCAAATGCCATTGAGGAGAACAAAAATACATGCTATTAAATCAAATTATGAAATAATTAGAAACAACCAAATTTATTCACCTTTTTGGGGGACAATAAATGTTAACCTGGTCAAACATGCTAATTTAAAGCCTTGAGAAAAATAATAAGCTATGCAGCCAGTATAACTATATAGATTGATATTTCTTAACCTTGAAATATGTCAAAGAAATATGTCAACCATATACTTCCAATGAAAAATAAAATTTGTGTGTAAAATGATCTGTAAGTATGATCCCATTATAATAAAAAGAACAGCAAAGACATGATGAAAATATGCATGGATGTTTGCCAAAATAGTATATGATAACGATCTCTGAGTGATGAGCTTAGAGACAGTTTTCATATTTTTATTGTGTTTTTACAACATATTGTTATATAATGTTGACTTTTTTTGCAATAAGCAAATATCACATTTAAAATAAAATTAGGTTCTATTTTTATACACCATTAAATACTAGCAAAGCAATGAGAAATCTTTCTTATATCTACCAAAGTCAGTACATTTATTTTGTGACCAATATGGTCTAGGCTGTATCTGTTCAAGATATATAAGAATGGGTTATTTGCCTAAGAATACACTTAAGTCATGGTGTTAATGAGAAGCCAAGAAAGAGGGTAGGGGAGGAAGTGTAATGCCAACAAGAGGAAGCAAAACGAAAGGCATAGAAGTTGGAGCTAACAGAGGAGAAAAATGAAAAGAAAAAGAGTAAGAGAGAGAGGAAAGGAAGCAGGAGGAGGAGGAAACATAAGCAACCTATTTCAGATCAGGTGCTAAAAACCCCATACTCACCAGCCTGACAATAGAAGTGATGACCCAGTGAACCCAGCCACCTCCCTCCTGCTACCTCCTATTTTTCCTGATAAAATTAAGGGTCAAGTAAAGTTTCTTCTGGTTGATACTGTTACCTTTCCTTCTATTTAAGGTTTATGTCATAAGACAATCATCACCAAAGAGCCTGTGGATCCTAATTGGTATAATTGAACATCTCTTTGAATAGGTTTGCCAAAGTTTGAAGATTGTCTAGTAGCATTGCCAGTCTTTTCTCCCTGGGCATACAGCTAGCCTCTAATTTCCAGCTGCTTTGGCATCCCTGTAGAGCTTTGTATTAGTAAGAGTTCTCTAAAGGGACAGAACTAATATGATATATAGATACAAATAAAACTGAAGAACTTGGAGTCCGATGTTCAAGGGCTGGAAACATCCAGCACCAGAGAAAGATGTACGGTGGGAGGCTAGGCCAGTCTAGTCTTCACATTTTTCTGCCTGCTTTATATTCTAGCCTCACTGGCAGCTGATTAGATGGTGCCCACCCACAATAAGGGTGGGTCTGCCTTTCCAAGCCCACTGATCCAAATGTTAATCTCCTTTGGCAACACCCTCACAGATACACCTAGGATCAATACTTTGCATCCTTCAATCCAATCAAGTTCACACTCATTATTAACCATTACAAGCTATATGACTATTTTCCACCAAGGGAATGTGAGTAGAAGTTATGTATTACTTCAATTCCAGAGCAGTTTAAGAGGAAAAGCCTTCATCTTTTTCCCCCAACAACCCTTTCTCCCCACCTAGTCAGCCATCTGCATAATTCAGGGCTGACCTGAATGTTTTCTGAGGAACACAGAAGGACCACAGCAAGACTCAGTTTTATATGCATGCTCAAATGACTCCATCAAGTCAAGCCTCTCTGGGACTTCACTGACCTGGGTCAGGTTAGAACAACTGTGCTAAGTCACCAGGTGTTGAGGATGTACCTGCAATGAGGAATGTTACCTTGACCAATATGACTAGTTTTCAAAATAGTTCATGTTTCTGATATCTGGTTGTATTTTTCTTGTATTTAATGACAAAGAATTCCTTTAGCAGCATAAAATACAAATCGACCCTTGCCGTTTCTCATTGATCAAGCTCATTATTTTTTCTTGATAAGACTTGCTTCTAATGAATGCACAGTTAAAAGAAAGTGGACATAATAGTTTTAGTTGTTATAACCTTTGTAGCCTTTTCATGGATCAAATCATTCTTTCCACAGTTACTTTCTTATTCTTTCATGAGGTTACAATAGATCTGTGAATTCGTACTTTCTGAGTCTTTAAGTGAATTCTGCAAAAAGTCCTTACGTTTAATTTAATATAAGTAGGGTAAAATACTGAGTTGAATGTATTTGGAAAATATTTAAATACAGTTTTTGCTTTATATAATTTTACAAGACAGATGTGGCCTATAAATTGTCTTCTTGCTCCATGTGGTTATTTTAATTCAGTGATTTAAATGGTGACTTGGAAGTTCTTTAGTTTAGAAGGACCCTGTCTCTTCTAGCTAAAAATTAGCCCATCTTATTTTGCAGAAACAAATTAACTTTTCAGCCTAGGAGGTGCTTGTAAGTTAACGTGCAAAATGTTTGCACATCCCTAGAAAAATATCAATATATATTAAAAACCAACAGAAATGTTTTTTCTGATATTATAATAGAGAATTATTCCAAGTAATTCCTTTCAGACAAATAAGCTTGTTTTTGTGTTTCACTTTTTGAATTTTGAGTTTCTCTCCATTTCTTGTTTTAATAAAGAAACATAAATTTTTTAGGGAAGCAGATGATGAATAATATTTGACTTGTGAGGCACATCAGGTAATTTAACATGAGGTTGTTTTCTTCTATGGTTTTATTTGCTTAAACATATTAAAAATGCAGTATTAACAGTTTCAAAATTCTGTTAATACTGACGCAATTTTCCTACAGAGGGCAGTACTGGTGGAAGTACACAGTGGGCATAATATAGATAGCACATTTGCTAAGATCTAAGCCTTATTATCATGGCATCCAGTAAGAGATTGCTGGGAAAATGGGAGAACCAAAGAATTTTGTTTACATTTAGTTCCTTTCTATATGAATCCATTTGAGAACACACCATTAACTTGAAAATATGAGCATATAACATTCAATGCAAACAACTCACAATATTTATAGATACTCTTTTTTTTCTGTCCTCATGAGTTGTGATGGTTAATTTTATGTGTCAACTTAACTGGTCCACAGGGACTCTGGACATTTTGTCAAACATTATTCTAGGTGTGTCTGTGAGGGTGTGTCTGGAGGAGATTCATGTTTGAATTGGTAGACTGAGCATGGCAGATTACCCTCCTGATATGGTTTGGCTGCGTCCCCACTCAAATCTCATCTTGAATTCCCATGTGTTGTTGGAGGGACCCAGTGGGAGATAATTGAACAATGGGGGTGGTTTCCCCCACACTGATCTCGTGGTAGTGAATAAGTCTCATGAGATCTGATGGTTTGACAAAGGGAAACCCATTTTGCTTGGCTCTCATTGTCTCTTTGCTACTGCCATCCACGTAAGTCGTGACTTGCTCCTCCTTGCCTTCCGCCATGATTGTGAGGCTTCCCCAGCCACATGGAACTATAAGTCCAATTAAACCTCTTTCTTTTTTAAATTGACCAGTCTTGGGTATGTCTTTATCAGCAGCACGAAAACAGACTAATATACCTTCTTAATGTGAGTGGACTTCCTCCAATCATTTGAAGGTCTGATTAGAACAAAAAGGATGACTCTTTCGCAGTTAAAAGCAAGTAAATGGAACTCCTCCTGTCCGAATGTTTGAGCTCAGATACTATTTGTTGCATTTGACATTGGACTTGAATTACAACATGGGTGCTTCTCAGGGCTCAAGACTACTGGCTTTCAAACTGGAACTAACACCATCAGATCTGGGTCTCCAGCTTGTGAACTGCAGACTTTGGGACTTCTCAGCCTCAATAATCACATAAGTCAATTTCTTAAAATAAATATCTCTTTCTTTTTATCTATCTATGTATCTATCCATCTCTATCTAGCCAATCTTCTTCTTGGTTCTGTTTCTCTGGAAATCGTGACTAAAACATCAGTGTTTCTCATTTTCAACAATATTTTCCTTTCCACTGCTAGCTAATTAAAGATAAACTAAGTAGCTTCTTTTAAGTTCTAATTAAGAAAAAAAAACATGAAATACCCAGAGCAGGTGTGAGAGTAAACTTCTTCAATAATTAGTGTAAATACAGTTTCTTTCTTTCTTTCTTTTTTTTTTTTTTGTTCTAAAGTAATAAGTGTCCTGCTTTTCTCACATACCAGGTGGCAAAATGGTGAGTGGAAAATGTGTAAGAACAGTGGGGGTATGCAGACACTAATAATACCTTCCCCTACATTATAATTTGCAGTTCTCAAAGCATTTCCATGTAGATTTGAGTCATACAAAAGAGCCAGAGGGTGGGGATATTTTTACCCTTCACGGATGAGAACATGGAGGCACTGCAGAGAAAAAGTTAAGTGGCAGAACAAAAGTTTCTACTTTTTTCAGACAATAATTCATGTGTTCTTGCAATTGAATGACTGCTTGTGGACAGAGCTGCATTAATTATTACTTTCAAGAGGGAGTTGACAGTCACTCAAAAGGGAAAGGACAGGTAAGACCTAGTAGATATCTTCTCCAGAAGGCAGAAGCCACAGTCTAAACTTAAATAAACTAGTAGCAATATCCAAAATGTATAGTAGAGTGAGTTTTAAGTCATTGTGAAGAGGTATATAATTTATGTACTTGAGGAAAGTGAATTTTTAATTATAGTATAGGCAAAATAATAATATTAAGAAAAACATTGGCAACAGCTTACATTTACTGAGCACATACTAAATATGAAGAAGCTTCCATGAATTTTTGCCAGTTCTAACAATAATTTTGCAAGAAAAATTTTATTACCTCACTTTAACATAGTTGAGAAGGCAGATTGAGAGATTAAAGAACTTCCTCAAATTTACGTGACATTAAGAATACATTGTGTCAAAACCAGAAAGTGTTTCTAAGATTAAAGGAAGACAAACCACAGATATTTTTCAGAAGTTTGGGATTATTGAGTAAACTGCGAAGTACTTAGTTTGTTTTCACTTATTATCAATGTATTTGTTAGAGCTTACAAACGGAAAAGCAAAAACTGACTAAATTAGGTACTGCTGTCACCAGTTGGTTACAATTTTATTCTCCAGAAGGAGATGTTGGAACAGGGAATGATATAGAAGTTATTTACTGGGAAGAACTGCCAGTGGGGTTACAATTGGTAAGGGAGACAAGATATGGGACTAGTAAGGGAATAAACCAAGGGAGTCAAGCAAAGCCACACCAAGTAAAAGTTTGATGGAATCTCACAAACTTTGGAGATTTGGAGACAATGCAGGTCATATCTCAAAATTCTTTGAATCAGGGCCCATTTTTATCCCTGTAGCTCTCAATAATTGGCTAAAGGTGAAGACAGACAGGCAGGGTCTCCATTTCATTTCTCTTTGATTGAAGACCAATAGGTTCTGGCAGCCTGAGGGCAGCCCTCTGTAAAACAAATGCAGGAGCTGGCTGTTGGAGGGAAAATTCACTAGAAGCAATGCTGGTGTACGTAGACATGTGTAGGGAGACCCCCTTTAACTATCGCTACGGAATAAAAGATGAAATGCACTTGATTATTGTAAATACAAAATTGCATGAAGGATTGTGTAAAGACAATGCCAGGTTGGACTGCTAGAACAAGCCAACAGCACGTGATGTGCTTCCCCCTGCAGAGAGCCTACGAATGGATGTGCATCAGGGAGGTTTCAGATCACCAAGATTCCTATCCCAGAAAAGCAGATGTTCATAGCTCTGGGAATGGAATGTGACCCTTGTGGGGAGCCTATAAACGGACTCATGGGGGGCGCCTGTCCATATGGGATAACACAGGGCTATAAATGCCCTCATCTTGCCACGGCTCTTCTAGGCCTCTTCAGGGTTAAGGCATACTCCTTTCTGAGAATTTCTAGTCTAAACAGTTGTCTAGCTTCATGTCCTATTTCTATGGATTGTTTATAACCAGCTTTTGCTGCAACTGTTACTGCTGATTAATATCTTGCTAATCATAGGTTATGGAAAGATTGTGTTTCTGTTTTAAGGCTCTGTTAGAAATTACTGACGCACACACTATATTGTAAATACTTATCTCTGTATACTGTACTTCTACATACAAATGTATTGTACTTCTACATACAAATGTTATGTTAAAGAATTACTTCATCCCCATGTGACCATCTCACCTCATAATCAAATGACCCTAAATCCCTCACTAACCTACCCCTGCCCTCACTAAACTTAATAATAAATGCTGGTCTATCCAGTGCATTGTTGGCACCGCAGGACCAGAAGGCGGTGACCCCCCTGGACCCAGCTTTCCCTATCTTGTGTGTGTCTATTATTTCTCAAACTGCTGATCCACCTAGGAACAAAGAGAGAGCCCCACTGCATTGCGGGCTGCTGGCCAGATCCCGCAATAGACATGAAAAAAATTAACTGTGGGGATATGGATGGATCATTGATATACCTATTACACTGATTATTCACCAATGTGTTATATGAAACCAGTGAGCTTCGTAGTCTCTTCTGTTTCCTTCATTCATGCTGTACTTTTGCTTCTCTATTCATGGATCACTGATTTTTGACGACAGATATCTAAGTTAAAGGAAGGAATTTCTCCTGGTACATCTTAAATTCCACAAGGTGCACACTTCCTTACACAAATGTAGACTTCTAGGGAGTTTCTGCAACCAATGTGGTTCAACTCATATGAAATCAAAAGTGTGCAGAACTCTTACAGGAATATGAGTATTCATACATTTCAGTTTATCCTCCCATATTTTTGGGGGCTTGGCTATGTGATTTGCTTTAATCAATGTGACATCCACAAATAGAATGCACAGAATCTTGATGAGCGATTGTATATTTGGGAGTGCCCTCTTGAAAGAACCCTTCTTGGCATCCAGCTTGCAGGAAATATCTAATCCCAGGATCTCTTGCTGCAGACAGTAGGATGCACTAATAGGCCTTTTGGGAGGAGACCCTACTTAGAATGAGAGATCTTATGAAGGAGAAGCAATGTGCCCAATTGAGTTCTCGACTGATGCAACCACCCCAGTGAGCCCTGGTAATACCTCAAGGCCCAATATAATTTCCCAGATGATCCACTGAATCATAGGAAATAAGAAATTAGTCTTGCTTCAAACTGCTGAATTTAGTGAGGTTTGATCAGCAGTAACACAGATACAGTTTTTGACCTATGGAAATGGCAGCTTCATGGTATTCAAATGAACAACACCAATAATAATAATCGCATTGCTTCCTTTTGACAATACTATCAGTTATCCAGGGCCTGCTTGCGTTAAAGCATTATGTTTGTGTCTTCTCATGTTAAATTTTCAAATAAGCATGCTATCAGGCATTGTCAATGCCAAATCATAAGGCTGAAAAATATTGAGCCTCAGTGGTTTGATGTGATATGTTTAAAGCCACATAGTAACTTGCAAAGTCATAATCTGAATCCATGTTTGCTTGGCTTCAAAGTGTATTCTTTCCTTGCTCTGTCTCAAACTGCAATTTTATATAAGGATCCCTAAGTATGGCAACATAAATTGTTGTTAGCCCTGTGAAATTGCCAGCACAAAGAAAATGTGCGTGGATTATCTATCTTTACAAATCTGTCTTTGAAAATTATTTAAATCTGGGAAGAAAAATTTGAAGTGGTGAAAGTGGCATTTTACTCCTTCCAAATACTGTCTTATGTTAAGGGATAATAGCAAAACCAAGAGAACATTATTGATTTTTATACAGTTTCGATAACTTCCTTTTTTTTTTCTTATCACTTCAACTTCACTTGTAAATTGGGCACATAAAAATTTATAATTTCCTCAGGTTGAGGGTTGAATGTCCCCAAAATTTATATTAAAACTTAATCCCCGGCTGGGTGCAATGGCTCACGCCTACAATCCCAGAACTTTGGGAGCCACAAGTGGGCAGATCACCTGAGGTCAGGAGTTTGAGACCAGCCTGACCAACATGGAGAAAGCTCATCTCTACTAAAAATACAAAATTAGCTGGGTGTAGTGGTGCATGCCTATAATCCCAGCTACTCAGGAGGCTGAGGCAGGAGAATCACATGAACCCACAAGGCAGAAGTTGCAGTGAGCCAAGATCATGCCATTGCACTCCAGCCTGGGCAACAAGAGCAAAATCCCCAACAAAAAAACAAAACAAAACAAAAAAAAAAAGATGGGGCATTTTGAGAAGGGATTAAGTTATGAGGGGTCCAACCTCATTAATCCATTCCTGTTTTATAAAACGGCTAGAGGGTAGGGCTTTTTGCTTCTCTGCCTTCTGCCATCTGAGGACTTAGCAAGAAGGCCCTCATCAGATACCAAATCCTAGTGGCTTGACCTTGGACTCTAGACTCTATAGCTACAGAATTGCAAGGGAAAAAAAAAATCTGTTCTTTGTAGGTTAACCAGTCTTAAGTATTTTGTTATAGTAGCAAAAACAGCCCAAGATCTCTATATTCAAGATCTCTATACCGAATGGGATATATATATATAATGGGATAGTTTAACCTGAAGTGTATAGGTTCTGGAACCCTGTTGCCTAAGGCTAATCCTTGATCTTTCTTATATTAGTTCTCTCTCTGGGTCCTCAGTTTGGTCATCAGTAAGATGAAGATAATTACAGCATCTACTTCATTTCAATGGAACTTAACTACGACTAACATCATCCATTGTGGATATTAAAACAGTTGCTATATGTAAAGGGCTCAGAATAGTGTCTAGCATAGAGCTAATTCTAAGTGTTAGCTATCATTACTATTGTTGCTATTGTTATTATTGGGATAAATTTATTTTTAGAAATCAAAATAACCTTAGATTCATGTACCCAGAACCGCTTTTTAAAATTTCCTCAGTAGTTTAGTTCCAAGATAATTATTCCATGTAATGTGTATAACAGATTTGCCAGAATAATGGGTTCTTTTAGAAAAATGACTTTAATAATAATTCAACTTGACTAAAATTTTAATAGATTATACATTTATATGTATATTTTCTCTTACCATTTTATATTAGCCATGGCTAGAATAGGCAACAATGTTCTCCAAATACAGGAGAAATAAAAAATATATCAGAAAAAAAGAAGAAAAAACAAAGCAATTCAATGAAAAAATAAATCTGAAGCTTTTGATGACATTGCACCATCATCCACCATAAGTAGTTATTTTATGATTTGTATATTCAAAATCTTTTTATCTTTAATATAGCATTTAGCACATTTCACATCGATTCATTTGCATATAGTTTTCTGTTTAACTAGACTATTAGTTCCTAGGATCTAGAGACTGTCTACTCAATGCTGTTACTCTTGTACAAAGCAGACTGTTTTGCATTAAATGTCAGCTCAGTAACTATGCGCCAAAGAAGTGAGCAAATAAACTATAAGATAAGTTATTCATTCCTCATTAGATATATGGTTCTTTTGAGTAATATTGATTTTATCTAATGAATCTTCCTCAAAATTTATAATTTCAATTATTTTTATAGTAGGTAATAAAAGAATGACTTACATGAAAATATATACACTAAATTCTAAGCATTTTCTTGCTTGAGTGACATTTAGAAACATCAGTGTTCTTAAACCCTTGGGAACAAATGAGACAGAATTCCAGGGCACTGAAGTAGTGTAATGCTATGAAAGTTATTGACTTTCTAAAATATTTTCACCTGAAGAATGACTAGTCTAGTGACATAAATCTTCAAAAATCATATGAGCAAAATTTCCCTAATTATAGATGAGGGCTTTAATAAATATATTTTAATGCACAGGCACTGACATCTGAGGTAAAACAAAAAAAGAATTTGTTATGATATGATTATTTGCCTGTATCCAAATCAGCAGCAGTACTATTCTTAATCTAAGAAATCTCCCTGGTGTGAATGATAAAATCAAATACACATCTTATTCACTGTAACTTTCTCTTATAATGCAGCTCTGAAAATCTCTTATTTTGTTTTATTTTTGTACTTCTTTTCAACAATCACAAAAAGAAAACGATGACTCTTTTCTAACACAAGGTTAAGGCAGCTAAAACTGTCATTCTGCCTCTGCATATCACTGCTTCTGTGATAAGAAATAATGAAAATGACTATAAGGTTATGTGTCTGGCTTGCTGTAATTTTCCAAGCAATTCACACCACAGGGTGATTCTGTTAGGGCTGAACTGAAGTTAAATATACAGCAAGCACTGTGTATAGTTTTATGTCTTCAAAATTAGTTGGTCTATTGAAGATATTTTACATTTTTCCTTTCCCATTGTTGAAGGCAATCAAAGCAATACATTCTCCTTGGAAATCACAAGATCAGAAAATGAATGTGAATATGAGAAAAAAGGACTGTGTGTTCTAACGCAAGAGGTACTATCTAGGACCAGGATTCCTTTCCAATTCTTAACTAGGTGTATAACCTCCTACAACTTATTTAGGCATGCTAGTCCTCAGTTACCTTGTTAAAATAAGCCTTCCTTGCCTGAAAGCAAAGAAGTAGACTTTAGACCTCAGGGTCACCATCATATCCAAACTACCAATTGAGTTAGTTACAACATTCACATTTATCTTACTCCATCATTAGTGTATTTGCTATATTTCCATCTCAGTTTGATCTCTCAAGAAATACTAAAAAATTTCCAATATAAATAGCAACTCTAGTCATCAATATCTCAGTCCCTAAATCTTGGAGTGATTTTGGATTCTTCTCTTCACCTCACATGTCATATCAAATTCAATAGGAAATCCTGTCAACAATATGTTCAAAGTATATACTTTATCAGATCACCTTTTAGCAGCCTCACTGCCAACACCTTCATCCACAGTCCACTATATTAGCCCGCAGTGTTATGGTAGCATCCTACGTGATCAATCTGTATGCAGCCTTCCCCCTGGGCTCCCAGTATATTTACAACACAGCACTCACAAAAATTACTTTGGGACACAACTTACATTATGCCACTCCTGTTCAATGCACTCCATTGCCTGCTCATGTCACTCAGAATAAAGTCCTTAGACTGTATGGTGACTACTAAATCTGGCATACCTTGGTCACTCTTAGTTCTTTGACTTTATCTTATAAAGCAATCCCAAGCTTGTTCACTTCACTGGACCCCCTACTGGTCCTCACACAGCCAAATTCTTCTCTGAGGATATTTTCTCTTACAATTCCTTCTGTAGATATCTGCAGAGCTCACTCTTTAACTTCCTTGGTCTCTGCTTAAATATTACTCCATCTAAGAATATTCCTCCTGTGACTTAACGTGAAATAGAACAATGGCCACCATTACTTCTCTACTTTATATGGCATTTTTAAATGACATGCATCACATTACATATTCCATACACACAACTTTATTTTCTGTCACTATCACCCTTCCCGCTAGATTCTAAGTCCCATGCTAGTACTAAATTTATCTATTTTTTTTCCTGTGTGATGCATAGTGTCTGGAAGAGTGCCTTATACCAAGTTGGCATGCAATAAATACTTTCTGAAGAAGAGAATGAATGAAGTAATGAGAAGAGAAGGGGAGAAGAGGAAAATGGTAGAGGCAATAAAAATAGAAATCAAAAGGAAACAGAAAGGAATGAAGACTCATCTATTGAATTCTTGTACTGATAAATGGTGTTCAGAAAACTGAACACACGCATGCAAATTAAAATTGAATAAAATTAGAATCTTACCTTAAAGCATAAACAAAATTTAATTAAAACTTGATCAAAGACCTTAATATAAGACCTAAAACTACAAGACTATTAGTAGAAAACATGGGAAAAATTGTCATGGCATTGGATTTGGCAATGATTTTTTGGATATGATATCATAACAACACAAGAAAATATAAATAAGTTAGAATTTATCAATATTATTGGTTTTTGTGCACTATCAACAGAATGAAAAAGGAATCCACAGAATGGAAGGAAATATTTGCAAATCCCATATCTGTCAAGGGAATAGTATCCAGAATATATAAGAAACTCCTACAAATGAGCAACAAGAACAACAACAATAAGAACAACAACAAAAAATGAACAATCCAATTAAGAAATAAATCAAGGACATGAATAGATATTTTTTAAAGAAGATACAAAAATGGCCAATAAACATGTGGAAAGTTCTTCAATGTCACCAATCATTAGGGAAATAATAACCATGAAGAGATACCCCATATTACCTGCTAGAATGACTGAAAATCATTAGAAAAAAAGAAAATGTGTTGGCATTTTGTTGAAATGTTAGAACCCTTGTATATTGCTGGTTGAAGTATTAATGATGCAGTCACTTTGGAAAAAGATATAGCAATTCCTTAAAAAAATGTAGAATTATCTATCATCCAGAAATTCTCCTAGGTATATATTCCAAAGAAATAGAAACAAGTACTTAAACAGATATTTGTAATCCCATGGTTATAGCAGCATTATTCACAATAACCAGAAAGTGGAAGCAAACCAAGTGTCCATCAATAGACAAATGGATAAACAAAATGTGGTGTATATGTACAAGGCACTATTATCCAGCCTTAAAAAGTAAGGAAATTCTGACACACGTTATAATATGGATAAACCTTGAAGACATGTTAAGTGAAAGAAGCCAGTCACAAAAATATAAATACGGTATGATTTTAATTATAAGGAACTTAAAGTAGTCAAATTCAGAGAGACAAAAAAACAGAATGAGGATGCCAGGGGCTGGAGAAGGGAATGGGGAATTAATGTTTAATGTGTACAGAGTTTCATTTGGACAAGATGAATGAGTTCTGGTGATGGAGATTGGTGATAGCTTCATAACAGGGTAAATGTACATATGGCCATAGATAAAAATGGCTAAAGTGGTAAATTTTATATTATGTATATTTTATAAGAGTAAGAATAAACCGATATACCTAATGCTGAATGACGAGTTAATGGGTGCAGCGCGCCAACATGGCACATGGATACATATGTAACAAACCTGCACATTGTGCACATGTACCCTAAAACTTAAAGTATAATAATAAGAATGATAATAAAAAAACAAATAATCCCATCAAAAAGTGGGCTAAGGACGTGAATAGACAACTCACAAAAGAAGATATACAAATGGGCAACAAGCATATGAAAAAATGCCCAACATCACTAATGATCAGGGAAATGCAAATCAAAACCACAATGTGATATCACCTTACTCCTGCAAGAATGGCCATAATCAAAAAATCAAAAATAAATAAATAAATAAAAACAGTAGCTGTCAGCAGGGATGCGGTGCATCAAGAAACACCCTTCTACCCTGCTGATGGGAAAGTAAACTAGTACAACCACTATGGAAAACAATGTGGACATTCCTTAAAGAACTAAAAGTAGAACTACAATTTGATCCAGCAGATCTGGATCTAGATACTGCGTATCTACCCAGAGGAAAAGAAGTCATTATACAAAAAAGATACTTGCACACGCATGTTTATAGCAGCACAATTCACAATTGCAAAATGGTGGAACCATCCCAAATGCCAATCAGTCGACAAGTGGATAAAGAAACTATGGTATATATATATACAATGGAATACTACTCAGCCATAAGAAGGAATGAATTAACGGCATTTGCAGCTACCTGAATGAGATTGGAGACTATTATTCTAAGTGAAGTAACTCAGGAATGGGAAACATCGTATGTTCTCACTGATATGTGGGAGCTAAGCTATGGGGACACAAAGGCATAAGAATGATACAATGGACTTTGGGGACTTGGGGAGAAGGGTGGGAGGGGGCAAGGGATAAAAGACTACAAATATGGTGCAGTGTATACTGCTCGGGCGATGGGTGCACCAAAATCTCACAAATCGCCACCAGAAAACTTATGTAACCAAATACCACCTGTACCCCAATAACCTATAGAAAAATAGAAAAATAATAAAAATAAAAAAAGAAACATAAAACAAAACAAAAAAAAGAATAAGAATAAACTGTAATATTAGACAAAAAATGGTTAGCAACTTGTGTTTGTTATCTAATATTTAGATAATCATGGAATGTACTATAAAATTTCTTCCTTTTGTAGAAGACAAATGGGACCAAGACATATTTTCACAAGATCCCACGTAAATTATGAAAGGCTGATTTCAAACTAAATGTACCTGGGCTCCAAATTTTACAATCTGTATTTTTTCCCTGTATAAAATAAAGAAGGAAATACATAAAATAAATTTCCTGCTTGTAGCTGTCAAATACATGTTGACTCCCCTGTGATTTTAAAGCGATACAAGAAGCATTATCTTGTTTGCTAATTTTGAGCTATTCTCCAAAAATGTTATATAATTTGTTATAATAAATTTTGAAAATATATGTAATCAAGAATCTGAGCAGTTAATATTTTAGAGTATTATGCTTTATTTTATATTAACATGAAATTTTAATCATTATCAGTTTTATGAATTGTTTGCATATAAAAGGAATGTATCTGCACATATTAGGGTAGCTTCTTAAAAATATTTAAAAGATAAATGTGCTTTATAAAAATAACCAATATTCCAAAGCTTATTTGAACATATAAATATATATTAAAATTAGAATACAGAATTTCTATTCCTAAAAATTGCCAACTGAATAAAGAAGATATACCAAGGATTAATCTTCTGTGAACCAAATAATTACCCTGAAATAAAATAAGAACGCATTGCAGAGACATGCCACATACTGATGCAACTAACAAATATTCATACTATTTACTTTTGCTTATAGTACTTTATTACACCTATTATGCCTTAACTTTATAATTAAAACATTTTAAATCATATATACAATTTTTTAAAGCCCCATTTAATTAAATAATGTAATTATTTTTGGTTAAAGAGAATTTTAAATTTTTAGCATGGTAATGAATTAAGAAACCCCAGGTTGAAGCTATAGTTCAAAAGACTGAAACATCTAATTCAAATCCAATCAGCCAAATAAATGTTAGAGCATGACTCACATATTATAAATGTCTTTATTCTACTGATCACTCCCAATTACTGATGCAAATCAGTCTCACTGTGAATCTACATTTATCCATACCCACATTGGTACCATGGTTGACCATTTTCAACATCAGAAGCATCATTATTATAATTTTTGTCATCATCATCATCATTATCTTCATCATCATTTTCAAAATGAACCACTTACTTTGTGTCAAGAACTGTACTAAGTACTTTATGTACTCCCATGAGAAAGAAATTATTATTCCTTTTTTGCTGTCACAGGGAGTTTAAATAGCTTGCTTAAAATTAGGCAGATGGTAAATAGTGAGACTGACATTTTAAATCCGGTTCTCACTGACTTATTGCAATGTCCCCCTCAAAACCTTCCATTCACTCATTTTCTTGCACGAGTTTGATCCAAGCACAAAACCATCTGTAATCTAGGCTTTTGCAGCCATTTTCTTTATTTGCTATTCTTATTGTGGCCCCCAAAAAAATCCCTTAACTTATTTTCTAGGCAAAAAATAAATTCCACTGTCTGCAAAGGATATATACTTTCCATTTTGAACAGGTAATATTTTGATGAGAGTTGTTAGTCACCTTCTTTCCATCACTTTTGAGCCACTGATCCACATGATTTCTTTCCTGAGTCCAGCTGTTCGATTTCTCTGGTGTCATTTTTAGTTTTGAGCATGGCAATCCTCCAGATTAATATCTAACTGCAGGCAAGTATTATTTAGCCCATTGCAATGCCTTTCATCTCTACTCCATCTAAAGAGCTTTGAAAGAATATCATAAACATTTTTCTAATTTTCAAGACACTTTGCCTGTTTTTTATTTGACTTCCCACTTTTTTTGATCATTGGAGCTTAATGATAACCCTCTTCCTCTTAAGGTATACTTCTTTACTTTCCTTAATATAGTCACTTTCCTGCTTTTCTGATATTTACTAATACCTCTGTCTTTTACAGCAACAATTTAAATGTCGATGGACAACATGTCCATCTATCCATTGTGTGCTTTTTCTTCAGGAATCTATCATACATTTCCCTTAGCTTCGAAGGTTCTCTATAATGGAAGACATTCAAATGGTAACAATAGTTAACTCTCTCTAATGCCACTCATCACTTTAAGTGATTTTATACATTATATAAAATTTTATATATTATATAAATACACACATACAAATACACACACACTTATTTAAACTTCAAACACCTCTATGAGGGAGATACTTATTATCCCCACGTTACAAATTAGATAGCCAAAGCCTAGAGAGCATGTTATTGAACCAAGGTCAAAAAGCTAGCAGAGGCAGAACCAAGGAAGATTATGCACGTGACAAATCAAAGAATGCCTGGTCCTAAGTCCAATTTATACTATCTCGCTTCACTCAAACCAACCATGTCCAGTGTTGAACTTTTTATCTTTCCGTCTTGGTTTTCTTTTTCATGAAATATCAATTTTAGGTATCAACTATGCCAGTTATTTATTTGTTGTCTCTGAGCTCCAAGTCCATCTTCTATTCACTATTCTTTATTACTGAAGGTGGCCGGTGCAGACCTAATTTCTCAACATCCCCTTACCCTCTGAATTCTTGATAGGCTTTGTCAAATGAAAGCCATAGACGAGGATTGAGATGCAGCAGATGAGCCATAGAGGAGGCTTCAGATGTGGCACATGGGAAGAGGGTCTTCTTTTCGTAGAGCTTCATCAGCAGCAGACCATAGGCTCCAGCCCCTAGCTTCTTCCAGCACTCTCTGGGTCTGCCTTCCTGAGCCAGCTCAGAAGGACCAGCAACAAGGCAGGGTGAGCTGTCCTCAGAGGTCCCAATACAAATAGTGCTGAGCTCTGCTCCAGAAGAATAAACACCAGTGCGTGGCATTGTCCTCAAAATCCTAACAGCATTAGGAGATATACCTAATGCTAAATGACGAGTTAATGGGTGCAGCAAACCAACATGGCACATGGATACATATGTAACAAACCTGCACATTGTGCACACGTACCCCAAAACCTAAAGTATAATAAAAAAAAATCCTAGATTCTGATTACTCTACTATTCTTCTTCAGTAACTTCAATCCTTGGAGTGAAAGCTGTTTCTTGCAACTACTCATTTCTGAGTCAGTTCAGTGTATGGTTTTTACATTGATGGCCACCAAACTCCATGTAATGAATGATCTGCTTTGATTCCCCCTAGTTTGATATATTTAATATAATGTATTTTCTATTTCCCTGACTGATAACTCTAACGATGCAACAGCCTCAGAAACAACCTTCATTCCAGCTTCCCCCCTCACTATATCAAGCACATCCATTCAAGTATACCTGGATGGTATTTTTTTAATCTATTCCACCACCTAATTTTTCCAGTCGCTGGCTCAGTTAATGCCATTTCTGATCAATCCTGTAGATTGTATCGAGCCTCTAACTGGAGGTTTCCCAAAGCTATTGTTCAAGAACATGATCACACTTATTTCCATATATGTAAATGAATACAAAAATATTTGAGAAACCCACAATTACCATTGACTCCTCCTAACCCACAGTATATATGTAAATCTTCTTAATAGCGAATGAGAGACCTATCGCCACCAGCTAACTCTGATAAATTTCCTTCCTGCTGCATGCTGTAATCATATTGGCATTCCTTTTAAAATTCCCTTTTCCTATTTTTGGCATGCATGTATAATAATCCTTTATGATCTAAGAGAAAAGTTCTACTAAAAAAGTGAAGGTTCAGAATTGCCTGTGGTTTCACAGCACCATAGGTCTACCTTTGCACTTATTGCTTTTGCATTTTCAACCCATATTTCACTACTGTCTAGGACAGTGAAGGCTCACATATTGTTCCACCTTTGGAAGTCTGCAGGTTTCTAGCATATTTTAAGTACTAAAATGTGCTCATTGAATAATTTAAGGACTTCTAATGATGCTTTTCTTTAGCAATCATGGGTAAAAAGCTGAAGAACAAAATGAGAAAAAGTTTGATATACCTGTTTGAGTTATGCACTCTGAAGTTTATATACTCCCCTTAAATAATTGCTCAAAATGAATAACCATTGATGGTGGAAAATGCCAAAACCTTATCCTATCAAAGACCTTTCTTTATGTAATCCTGCTTCTCCTTCAGCTGGGGTTTTGACTACTTAAAGACCTTTATACCGATAAAATGAATTTATATTTGTCTGTCAGTTTTTCCTCCTTTATTTCCTCTAAAAAAGTATACATATGCAGAACATGAAGTTTTGTTACATTGGTATTTGTGTGCCACGTGGTTTGCTGCACCTATTGAACTATCCTTTAAGTTCCCTCCCCTCAGCCCCACCCCCCAACAGGCCCTGGTGTGGTTGTTCTCCTCTCTGTGTCCATGTGCTCTCAATGTTCAACCCCCACTTATGAATGAGAACATGTGTTTGGTTTTCTGTTCGTGTCTTAGTTTGTTGAGGATGATGGTTTCCTGCTTCATCCATGCTCCTGAAAAAATATGACCTCATTCCTTTTTACCGTTGCATAGTATTCCATGATGTATATGTACCTCGTTCTCTTTTTCCAGTCTATCATTTATGGACATTTGGGTTGGTTCCACGTCTCTGCTATTGCAAATAGTGCCACTACAAACATGTGTGCATGTGTCTTTATAGTAGAATGATGTATATTCTTTTGGGTATATACCCAGTAATGGGATTGCTAGGTCAAATGGTATTTCCAGTTCTAGATCCTTGAGGAATTGTCATATCATCTTCCACAGTGGTTGCACTAATTTACATTCCCACCAACAGTGTAAATGTTCCTATTTCTCCACAGCCTCATCAGCACCTATGGTTTCCTGACTTTTTAATAATTGCCATTCTGATTGGTGTGAGATGGTATCTCATTGTGGTTTTGATTTGCATTTCTCTGATGATCAGTGATGTTGAGCTTTTTTTAACATATTTCTTGGTCACATAAATGTCTTCTTTTGAAAAATGTTTGTTCATATCCTTTGCCCACTTTTCAATGTTTTTTTTCTTGTAAATATGTTTAAGTTTTTGTAAATTCTGGATGATAGATCTTTGTCAGATAGGTAGATTGCAAAAATTTTCTCCCATTCTGTAGGTTGCCTGTTCATGCTGAGCATAGCTTATTTTGCTGTGCAGAAGCTCTGTAGCTTAATTAGATCCCCTTTGTCAATTTGGCTTTTGTTGCAATTGCTTTTGGCATATTTGTCATGAAGTCTTTGCCAAATGCTTATGTCCTGAATGGTATTGCCTAGGTTTTCTTCTAGGGTTTTTATGGTTTTGGGTTTTACATTTAAGCCTTTAATGCATCTTTAGTTAATTTTTGAATAAGGAGTAAGGAAGGGGTCCTGTTTCAGTTTTCTGCATATGGCTACCCAGTTTTCCCAGCATCACTTACTGAATAAGAGATCCTTTCCCTATCATCTGTTTTTGTCAGGTTTGTCAAATACCAGATGGTTGCAGATGTGTGGTGTTATTTCTGAGGTCACTCTTCTGCTCCATTGGTCTATATGTCTGTTTTGGTACCAGCACCATGCTCTTTTGGTTACTGTAGCCTTGTAGTATAATTTGAGGTCAGGCAGCATGATGCCTCCAGCTTTATTCCTTTTGCTTAGCATTGTCTTGACTATACGAGGTCTTTTTTGATTCCATATGAAATTTAGAAGAGTTTTTTCTAATTCTGTGAAGAATGTCAATGGTAGTTTGATGGGAATAGCACTGGATCTATAAATTACTTTGGGCAGTATAGTCATTTTCATGATAATGATTCTTCTATCCATGAGGATAGAATGTTTTTCTATTTGTCTGTGTCCTCTCTTATTTCTTTGGGCAGTGGTTTGTAGTTCTCCTTGAACAGGTCCTTCACATCTGTTGTTAGCTGTATTCCTAAGTATTGTATTCTCTTTGTAGCAATTGTGAATGGGAGTTCATTCATGATTTGGCTCTCTGTTTGTCTACTGTTGGTGTGAAATAATTAACAAAATAGACCACTAGCTAGACTAATAAAGAAGAAAGAATAATCAAATTAACACATTAAAAAATGATAAAGAGTATATCACCACTGAATCCACAGAAAAACAAACTACCATGAGAGAATACTGTAAACACCTCCATGTAAACAAACTAGAAAATCTAGAAGAAATAGATACATTCCTGGACACATACACCCCACCTAGACTAAACCAGGAAGAAATTGAATCCCTGAATAGACCAATAACAAGTTCTGAAAATTAGGCAATAATTAATAGCCTACCAACTAAAAAAAGGCTAGGACCAAGCAGATTCACAGCTGATTTCTACCAGAAATACAAAGAGTAGCTGATACCAGTCCTTCTGAAACTATTCCAAACAATTGAAAAGGAGGGACTCCTCTAGGCTTTCTACTGCCCAATTCATTTTATGAAGCCAACATCATCCTGATACAAAAATCAGGAACAGACACAACAAAAAAAGAAAACTTAATGCCAATATCCCTGATGAACACTGATGCCAAAATCCTCAATAAAATACTGGCAAACTGAATCCAACAGCACACCGAAAAACTTATCCAGCATGATCAAGTCAGCTTCATTCCTGGGATGCGAAGCTGGTTCAACATAAGCAAATCAACACATGTAATCCTTCACATAAATAGAACCAAGTACAAGAACCACATGATTATCTCAACAAATGCAGAACAGGCCTTTGATAAATTCAACATCCCTCCACGTTAAAAACTCTCAATAAAGTAGGTACTAATGGAACATATCTCAAAATAATAAGAGCTATTTATGACAAACCCACAATCAATATCATATTGAATGGGCAAAAGCTGGAAGCACTCCCTTTGAAAAATGGTACAAGACAAGGGTGACCTCTCTCACCACTACTATTCAACTTTTCAATCCTATTCACAGTATTGGAAGTTCTGGCCAGGATAATCAGGCAAGAGAAAGAAATAAAGGGTATTCAAATAGGAAGACAGGAAGTCAAGCTGTCTCTGTTTGCAGATGACATGATTTTATATTTAGAAAACCCCGTCATCTCAGCCCCAAAACTCCTTGTGATAAGCAACTTCAGCAAAGTCTCAGGATACAAAATCAATGTGCAAAAATCAGAAGTATTTGTTTGTCTTTATCTTTTTCGAGGCTGTTCTCTGTCTTGACTTGAACTGTGGGGTTATGCTAGACTACCTAATGGTAACTTAGCCAGAAAGGTACTCTAAGCATGGAATATCATAGATAACTAAATCTACAAAAAAGACCTCACAACATTCATGTTTATATATGCAAATCAGAGTTGTTGCTGAATCAAAAGGAGAGACACTGAACAGATATAAGGGCATAAGATGGAGTCGTGAATGTTCGTGGGTTGAGGCTCAAGAAGAGTGAGTGAGCAGAAGTTATAAATGATATTTAATACATATTACATTTGTAGATTTTCCACTTCTCTATCTATAACATTCTGAAACTTTGAAGTAAAGTTTTTTTTTAAAAAAAGAATGGTTTTGCATCTTGACCATCTAAATGTAAGGGGAAATTTTCTGCAACACTTAACATTTCCCTGAATACTAGAGTTGATTCAGCTGATCTGGGTTGCTAAGGGGGGATTTTCTTCCTCCCTTGTTACCCTTACCTGTATTTCTTCTCCTAAGAGACCAAAAGGCAATTTCAGATTTGCATTTCATCACCATAACTTCAAGCCTGATTTGCTTTTTCCCTCTAGGTTTGTTATCCCTAGTTAAAATAGTCAGATTCTGTTTCAACTTTTTATTTTCATCAGGATGCTTTGAGGGTCTGCAGTTGGTCTGGTTAATAAATTAAATGGTGTGATTTTTAAACCGCTATATTTTATAATGGAAAATAGAAATATCCAACAGTATAACTGCAAAGCTAAAAAAAAAATCTAAAATAAGTAATATGCAGAAGCCTACAGATGCCTCCATCTTATTCAAAAACAGTCAATTTTATGTGTACCCAATTATCATCATAGACTTAAATTTGTATTTCATAAACAGGCTAGCATTCAGTGAACCAAGAAATTTACTCTTAATGTTACCCATTACTTACTGTTATATAAGATTTTGTTTTTCCATATTTAACCACATAAATCTATGTGCTATTTTAATGCACCCATATTATCCATATTTATTTGCGTTATGTCTCTATAATGTCTAACCCAGCTAATATGGGTATTACTTTTGTTCTCTCAGTGATGATTTGATTGTATGGTAATTGATTATAGCATGTTCTTACATTTACTTGCCTAAAAAGGTCTCAGAAACTACCTGTCAGATCACATATAATATTATTAAATAAAATCATTGCCAGCACAATAATTATATGCAATTACAATTGATGGTAGAATTATTTTACTGCATAAATTCATTAATATATCTATGACTGAATATATCAAAATATTTTATTTTAGTATGTCGTAGTCAATAAATATCTTATCCTTAAGAGAATTTATGTTCACTCTAAAAGTTTAAGACAAAATATGATATACTTTTAAATTTTGATGGAGGATAATTGTATATAGATTGCAATTCAAATAATTTGACAAGTTAAATAGAATATATTCTCAAGGGATTTGTATATAAAATGCATTCTTAGATATTTAATTTGTAATTTATCATGGGGCTTTTGTAAATATTGAGACACTTTTACTTAATCACTTAATCAGAAGTGTGTAGATTTCCCATTCTTAAAAATGTATGGGACTCAAAAATTCCAATTATTTAACAAAATCAAAAGCAAGTTGGAACCAGATGATTATGGAGGAGTTAAAACCTTCTACAATACCTGCTTTACCGTTTTGGGAGAGACTGAATATTTAGCATCCTTCCTGGAAGGTATGGACATCTGTTCATCTTCTAAGTCAATGACTGACAGATGATTGTACATCTGTTTGCATACAAAGTGAGAGACAGCAAGGCAGGGTGTTGTTTCTGCGTTTTATACTTGTTTGTTTTTCATCATAATTTTCCTTTCTGACACTCCACCTAACAGCAGTATTTTGATGGATCCCAGAATATATTGTCATAATAGGTCAGAGTTATAGTATTTACTAATTTGATATGCAATATTCTAAATATTTTAAATATATACACTTTTAAAACTCATCACAAATAACTATTAAATAGCAACTATTCTTACCTTTATTTTACAAACAAGAAACTGAGGCACAGAGATGTGTTCAAGAGCACACAGCTAATATGTGAGGGATCCAGAAATTAAATGCAAGCAGTCTAATTCTGGGATCTTTGCCATTAGATATTACTCTGCTTTATCTTTCAAAAGTATTAAATGTGTAGTAATGGAAAAGTTAAGTCTATCTTTTCATCTCAGAGAAAAATAACTTCAACTTAAGTCATACTTCTTATGTACTTAATAATAGCAATCTACCAATAAAGGGGGATTCGATGTTCCACTTCTTATACACCATAGCACATACAAAATAGAATTTGAATGGATCTCAATATTTCTACAAGAGTTTCCAAATGAAATGTGTATTGGTTATTTGATCAGGATGTAGATGTAGATAGCTACATTCCTATGTTTTTTCATGATTCCCAGCACGATTACTCATTTACTCAATTTACAGATACCTCATCCACAAATTCTCTCAATTACAGTATTATAGTAATTCTCTGAAGTTTTTGCATAAGCCTTATGAATCTAAAGAAATGTTTCGAAGAACCTGGTTTTGTATGGTTTAAGTGCATGCCACTGGCCTCGGGAAAGAGTGTTTTAATAGCATGAAGTGGCATTGATAATGTGTATAATTAATTCCCTCCTTTCTCTCTTTTTTTGTTTTTTCTTTTGAGATGGAGTCTCGCTCTGTTGCCCAGGCTGGAGTGCAGTGGCATGATCTTGGCTCACTGCAACCTCCGTCTCCTGGGTTCCAGCAATTCTTCTGCCTCAGCAACCCAAGTAGCTGGGACTACAGGCACCCGCTGCCACACCCAGCTAATTATTTGTATTTTAGTAGAGACGGGGTTTCACCGTGTTGCCCCAGCTGGTCTCGAACTCCTGAGCTCAGGCAATCTGCCAGCCTTGGCCTCCCAAAGTGCTAGGATTACAGGCATAAGCCACCATGCACAGCCTCTCATTTTTCTGGTATAGCATTTCCCTTTATAGCTAGAATTTGCAGTAAATGAATACAATGTTCTAGACAACGAATCAAAATATATCAAGACAAATAATTATCTTTCTAAATATAAAAATTAAAAACTGTCCATTAGCTCTAGTTCTAATTTTAAGGGTTATATGAATGCATACAAGCTCAGACTTCAAAATACCCTTGACGTGACAATTGCTCAAGAAGTTACAGTTGGAAGAAACAGAAAATATCCTTGCACAAATACTACTCCACAGTGGCGGTGATCACAATTTTGTCCTAGGGCACCCAGCCAGTCTTGCTATTTGCTGTTGCAGAGTCCTGAAATTTTGGCATGGCATTTATTTCTGGGAATGATTAAAGTCAGAATACTGTATGACTGTTTAGAGAGCAATATGTGTTACATGTAAGGTAAAAGTATAAAGGGGATAATAACATGTACCATTAGAAAAACAGCGTTTGACTTCTAGGGCAGAATGACTAGAATTATAGGCATAAGTTCTGATATAGTTTGGCTCTGTGTCCCCACTCAAACCTCACTTTGAATTATCATAATCCCTATGTGTCAAGGGCAGGACCAGGTGGAGATAATTGAATTAGGGGGGTGGTTTCCCCTCTGCTGCTCTCACGATAGTCCTCATGAGATCTAATGGTTTTACAAAGGGCTACCCCATTAAGTGGGCACTCGTTCCCTCTCCTACTGCCGTGTGAAGAGGTGCCTGCCACCCTGATTGTAAGTTTCCTGAGGCCTACGCAGCCATGTGGAACTGTTAATCAATTAAATCTGTTTTCTTTAAAAAATTATCTCGTCTTGAGTAATTTCTTCAGAGCAGTGTGAGAGTGAGTAATACAGTAAATTATTACTGAGTAATGGGGCACTGGTGGAAATATACCCATAAATGTGGAAGTCACTTTGGAACTGGGTAACAGATAGACATTGGAACAGTTTGGAAGGCAAAGAAAGACAGAAAGATGTGGGAAAGTTTGGAACTTCTTAGAGACTTGTTGAATGGCTTAGTCCAAAATGCTGATAGTGATATGGACAGTGAAGTCCAGGCTGAAGTGATCTCAGATGAAGATGAGGAACTTGTTGGGAATTGAAGGAAAGGTCACTCTTACTATACTTTAGCAAAGAGGTTGGCAGCATCTTGCCCCTGTGCTGGAGATCTGTGGAACTTTGAACTTAAGAGAGATGATTTAGGGTGTCTGGCAGAAGAAATTTCTAAGCAGCAAAGCATTCAAGAGGTGACAGAGAATAAAAGTTTGAAAAATTTGCAGCCTGATGATGCAGTAGAAAAAAGAAACCCATTTTTTAAGAGAAATGCAAGCCTGCTGCAGAAATTTACATAAATAACAAGGAGCCAAAGGCTAATCACCAAGACTATGGGAAAATGTGTCCAGGGCATGTCAGAGGCCTTTGGAGCACCCCCACCAATCACAGGCCTGGAGGCTTAAGAAGAAAAAGTGATTTCCTGGGCCTGGCCCAGGGCCCCCATGCTGTGTGCAGCCCAGGGACTTGGTGCCCTGTGACCCAGTTGCTCCAGTTGTGGCTAAAAGGGGCCAAGGTACCACCCAGGTCATTGCTTCAGGGGGTACAAGCCTCAAGCCTT
Source organism: Symphalangus syndactylus (assembly GCF_028878055.3). Taxonomy (NCBI): domain Eukaryota; kingdom Metazoa; phylum Chordata; class Mammalia; order Primates; family Hylobatidae; genus Symphalangus; species Symphalangus syndactylus. Next base: position 82,932,259 of record NC_072438.2, on the reverse strand, counting down.
GACAGCTTCCACATGATGTTGGTCCTGAGGGTACATAGAAGACAACAATTGAGGTTTGGGAACCTCCACCTGGATTTCAGAGGATGCAGGGAAACACCTGGATGTTCAGGCAGAAGTGTGCTGCAGGGGCAGAGCCCTCATGAAGAAACTTTGCTAGGGCAATGCAGAAGGGAAATGTGGGGTTGAAGCCCCACACAGAGTCCCCACTGGGACACCATCCAATGGAGCTATGTGAAGAGGTCCATTGTCCTCCAGATCTTAGAATGGGAGATCCAATGACAGCTTGCACTGTGCATCTGGAAAACCCATAGGCAGTCAATGCCAGCCTTAAAAGCAGCTGGGATGGGGGCTGTACCCTGCAAAAACACAGAGGCAGAGCTTCCCAAGGCCATGGAAATCCACCTCTTGCATCAACGTGACCTGGATGTAGGACATGGAGTCAAAGGATAACATTTTGGAAGTTTAGGGTTTAATGACCGCCCTATTGAATTTTTGACTTGCATAAGGCTTGTAGCCTTTTGTTTTGGCCAATTTCTCTCATTTGGAATGGGTGTATTTACCCAATGCCTGTACCCCTATAGTATCTAGGAAGTAACTAACTTCCTTTTGATTTTACAGGCTCATAGGTGAAAGGGACTTGCCTTGCCTCAGATGAGATTTTGGACTTGGACTTTTGGGTTAATTCTGGAAAGAGGTAAGACTTTGGGAGACTGTTGAAAGGCATGACTGTTTTGAAATGTAAGGACATGAGATTTGGGAGGGTCCAGAGGCGAAATGATATGGCTTGGCTGTTTCCCCACCCAAATCTCATCTTGAATTGTAATCCCCATAATCCTTACATGTCATGGGAAGAACCCAATGGGAGGTAATTGAATCGCGGGGGTGGTTTCTCCCATACTGTTCTTGTGAAAGTGAGTGAATTCTCACGAGATCTGATGGTTTAATAAGGGTCTGTCATTTCCCCTGCTGGTATTCATTCTCTCTCCTGCTACCTTGTGATGAAGATTCCTTCCTCCCCTTTACCTTCTTCTATGATTCTCGATTTCCTGAGGCCTCCCCAGTCATATGCAACTGTGAATCAAGTAAAACTCTTTCCTTTATAAATTGCCCAGTCTTGGATATTTCTTCATAGCAGCATAAGGAAGGATTAACACAAGGTCTAAGGGAACAAACACTGTGTTCTAACAAAAATGATGTGAAATATTTCATTAAATCCAAAAATCATTTTAGACATACAGACCCTTTTGAATTTAGTTAGGGAAACATATTATCCTTCTTTTTTTTTTTTTTATATTATACTTTAGGGTTTTAGGGTACATGTGCACAATGTGCAGGTTTGTTACATATGTATCCATGTGCCATGTTGATTTCCTGCACCCATTAACTCGTTATTTAGCATTAGGTGTATCTCCTAATGCTGTCCCTCCCCCCTCCCCCCACCCCACAACAGTCCCCGGAGTGTGATGTTCCCCTTCCTGTGTCCATGAGTTCTCATTGTTCAATTCCCACCTATGAGTGAGAACATGCAGTGTTTGGTTTTTTGTCCTTGCGATAGTTTACTGAGAATGATGTTTTCCAGTTTCATCCATGTCCCTACAAAGGACACGAACTCATCATTTTTTATGGCTGCATAGTATTCCATGGTGTATATGTGCCACATTTTCTTAATCTAGTCTATCGTTGTTGGACATTTGGGTTGGTTCCAACTCTTTGCTATTGTGAATAGTGCCACAATAAACATACGTGTGCATGTGTCTTTATAGCAGCATGATTTATAGTCCTTTGGGTATATACCCAGTAATGGGATGGCTGGGTCAAATGGTATTTCTAGTTCGAGATCCCTGAGGAATCGCCACACTGACTTCCACAATGGTTGAACTAGTTTACAGTCCCACCAACAGTGTAGAAGTGTTCCTATTTCTCCACATCCTCTCCAGCACCTGTTGTTTCCTGACTTTTTAATGATGGCCATTCTAACTGGTGTGAGATGGTATCTCACTGTGGTTTTGATTTGCATTTCTCTGATGGCCAGTGATGAGGAGCATTTCTTCATGTGTTTTTTGGCTGCATAAATGTCTTCTTTTGAGAAGTGTCTGTTCATATCCTCTGCCCACTTTTTGATGGGGTTGTTTGTTTTTTTCTTGTAAATTTGTTTGAGTTCATTGTAGATTCTGGATATTAGCCCTTTGTCAGATGAGTAGGTTGCAAAAATTTTCTCCCATTCTGTAGGTTGCCTGTTCACTCTGATGGTAGTTTCTTTTGCTGTGCAGAAGCTCTTTAGTTTAATGAGATCCCATTTGTTGATTTTGGCTTTTGTTGCCATTGCTTTTGGTGTTTTAGACATGAAGTCCTTGCCCACGCCTATGTCCTGAATGGTATTGCCTAGGTTTTCTTGTAGGATTTTAATGGTTTTAGGTCTAACATATAAGTCTTTAACCCATCTTGAATTAATTTTTGTATAAGGTGTAAGGAAGGGATCCAGTTTCAGCTTTCTACATATGGCTAGCCAGTTTTCCCAGCACCATTTATTAAATAGGGAATCCTTTCCCCATTTCTTGTTTTTGTCAGGTTTGTCAAAGATCAGATAGTTGTAGCTATGTGGCATCATTTCTGAGGGCTCTGTTCTGTTCCATTGATCTATGTCTCTGTTGTGGTACCAGTACCATGCTGTTTTGGTTACTGTAGCCTTGTAGTATAGTTTAAAGTCAGGTAGCGTGATGCCTCCAGCTTTGTTCTTTTGGCTTAGGATTGACTTGGCGATGCGGGCTCTTTTTTGGTTCCATATGAACTTTAAAGTAGTTTTTTCCAATTCTGTGAAGAAAGTCATTGGTAGCTTGATGGGGATGGCATTGAATCTATAAATTACCTTGGGCAGTATGGCCATTTTCACGATATTGATTCTTCCAACCCATGAGCATGGAATGTTCTTCCATTTGTTTGTATCCTCTTTTATTTCATTGAGCAGTGGTTTGTAGTTCTCCTTGAAGAGGTCCTTCACATCCCTTGTAAGTTGGATTCCTAGGTATTTTATTCTCTTTGAAGCAATTGTGAATGGGAGTTCACTCATGATTTGGCTCTCTGTTTGTCTGTTATTGGTGTACAAGAATGCTTGTGATTTTTGTACATTAATTTTGTTTCCTGAGACTTTGCTGAAGTTGCTAATCAGCTTAAGGAGATTTTGGGCTGAGACAATGGGGTTTTCTAGATATACAATCATGTCATCTGCAAACAGGGACAATTTGACTTCCTCTTTTCCTAATTGAATACCCTTTATTTCCTTCTCCTGCCTGATTGCTCTGGCCAGAACTTCCAGCACTATGTTGAATAGGAGCGGTGAGAGAGGGCATCCCTGTCTTGTGCCAGTTTTCAGAGGGAATGCTTCCAGTTTTTGCCCATTCAGTATGATATTGGCTGTGGGTTTGTCGTAGATAGCTCTTATTATTTTGAGATACGTCCCATCAATACCTAATTTATTGAGAGTTTTTAGCATGAAGGGCTGTTGAATTTTGTCAAAGGCCTTTTCTGCATCTATTGAGGAAACATATTATCCTTCCTGTACTTTTCAGTTAATGATAAGAATCAAAGAAATGAATCTATCTTTAGAAAACATCAGACTTTGAGTACTAGTGTTAGAACACCCAGCTTCAAATCAACAATCAGAATAAAATTGCTGGGTCTTTTGCTTACAAACTATGTGAGTTTCAAAAAAGGGGGATTTAATACATATTATCAGTAAGTGGATATTAAATCTTCCCAAGTGTTTGCCGGGTGTCGTGGCTCACACCTGTAATCTCAACACTTTGGGAAGTCAAGGCAAGCAGATCTCTTGAGCTCAGGAGTTTGAGACCAGCCTTGGAAATATAGTGAAACCTTATCTCTACAAAAAAGTACCAAAATTAGCTGGACTTGGTGACGTGTATCTGTAGTCTCAGCTACTGAGGAGGCTGAGGTAAAGGATAGCTTGGGCCTGGGGAGGATGAGGCTGCAGTGAGCTGTGATTCGGCCACTGGACTCCAGCCTGGGCAACAGAATGAGACCCCATTTCAAACAAAAAGAAGAAAATTTTTAAAAATAGCTAAAAGAACAGAAAACTTCCCAAGTCACATGCCAAACGGATAAAAGTTCCTTTTGTGACATGTCATGAAATATTCAGCATCCTACAATCCCATGACATATAATTAAAATGATTGTAAACTACAATACAGATGCAGGTGATTCTTATTTGTAGTTTTACAAATTGAAAAAGAAATGAATAATGATTACAAGGGCCTTACTCAACTAAAAAATCACTCTTTTTTCATAATTTGAAATAGAAATTTTTATTTTCATTGTTTCCTTGTAACCTAATTGTATTATCTTCTTAAGGTTACTGTAAGAAAGTATCACAGAGTGACTTAAAACAACAGACATTTATTGTCTCATAGTTCTGGAATCCAGAACTGTGAAACTAAGTATCAGTAGAGCAATACTCTTTCTAAAACCTGAAGCTGAGAAATTTCCTTGGCTATTGTAGCTTCTGGTGTTTGCCAGCAATCCTGGGCATTCTTTGGCTACTAAATGCATTACTCCAATATCTGCCTCTGTCCTCCTATAGCCATCTTCTCCCTGTGTGCCTGTATTTACATTTTCTCTTTTTCTTCTAAGGACATGAATCACATTGGATCTGAAAACACTCTGATAAAGTCACTTTAAATTGATTACATCTGCAAAGATCCCATTTCAAAATAAGGTCACATTCATATTTATGGATGGTTAGGACTTTAAGGTAACTTTTTGACAGACACAGTTTAATTAATGACATTAGTGAAGGCAAAACAGAATTGCATATGAGTGTTGGTCATTACTAAATGTCGAGAGTAAAGCGTTTTTTTTTTTTTGTCAGTGCAGTATTTTAGTACTTTGTACCTAGATAACACCACACTTATCATTTGAATCTAAACATATAAATAGCTACATAAACAATATCTACAAACCAGTATTATATAACAAAATAAATATATAATATATGAATAAAAGAATATTACTTATTTCTGCCAGAGAGAATAAATAATAGAATCTGTTAAGCAAGTAAAATGTGCAGATCAAGTAGAACTTGATTTTGCCAGTATATTTGCTATTATATCACTAGGAAGAAGAGACACAGAAGCACATTCCATAGAAGAGAAAAAGTGCAGAAAATAAGATAATCAAGGAGTGTTTGGAGGACAATTAAACTGCTAGCTTGAGTCAAAAATATCTGTGAAAGCAATCATCAGGAAAACATTCAGGCAAGGTAGCAGCAATCCAGTGACATGAGAAAAATTTGAAATTGATTCCAGAAACAGGAAGAAGTCATTACAGGCACTACCACAGGACAGTAGTATGATACTAAAATATTCTCAGAGCATTGGGTATTAATGTGGACTAGGACTTAAAAATCAGGGACAGAAAGTACAATAGGCTTGCACTGCATTAATCTAATTATATATGCTTCTGGTGATAGCATAAGCTGACAAACAGCTTGCTGTACTTTCCCGGAGTACCACAGTGAATTTGTAAAGTGGAGCATTCCAGGACATATTATTGAGGAAAATACAGGGACACCTGTAGAAAACTTAACAGTCTACTACTTTTAGATTATTTAGAATCATTTTGTTAATGAACAGAACTATTAGTTTCTTTTGTTTTTGCTTAGGGGTGCTCAGAAATTTATTGAAATACATAGCCATGTACCGAAAGAGCTTGGGAATCCTTAGCTTATTAATCAAAGAATGAAATTTTGCCCCTCAAAGTTACTCCTTAGCTTTGTATAGTTTTATATACACTTCCATATTTTGTTATTTTGTCATTTATATCATTTTTATTAAAAATCAGTTTCTTGATATTGTGCTGGTATAAAAATTAGTCAAAATCTCCTTTAATTTTTTTCTGGTGTTATTAGAAGCAAAAACTAGAGAAATAACATTTTGCCCAAATGAAACAGTATTTTGTTCTTAATGAATTTTACTCTCCCACATTCAGTTTTTTTTATTTTTTATTTTTTTTTGCATTTTGCTAAGATCATTTTCAGAATTATTGTTACTACTTTTATATTTTAGCTTTTACCATTAGCTTTAATATTTTACTTTAATGTGCATACTACATATTTTTATCTGATCTATTTGATTCCTGAGTCAACTGCAAAACACATACCTATATTAATAATAAAATCGAGAGAGACTGGGAGTTTCTTGCAAAATGGCAGCACAGAAGCAAACTGGCTTCACTCCCATTCAGAAGAAAACAAAACAAAACAAACATATAGCACTGAGGTTATCACCAGAAACATCCTGGAACTCAAATATGAGGATGAAACAGTACCTAGTGCCACAGAGAAGTAAAACAAAACAAAACAAAACAAAAAGACCTAGCAGAGAGTAAGAGAATTGGACTTCTATGTCTTTGATGGTGCTCTCCCCAATCTGCCTGGCACCAAGCCTGTGAAAAATGTTCCTCCTACTCATGGTTTCTGTACTGGGAATAATGTGATAGAGATGAACAATCAGCTTCCCCAATCTCTTGGGTTGCCTAACAGGAGACCTATCCATGCTTCAATTCGTGGGAAGCATTGCAAGTGTTTAAAGGGATAAATATATCTAAGCACAACCAGAGACCAGGGGGTCAGTGGGTCTTCCATCCCCAGCTGTGGAAACCCTGCCCTGTAACTCAGCCAAAGGAGACAACAAATCATGGTAGTTGTTCCACAGTATTACACCTGAGGAGGTATGTTCCATAGTTCCCCTAGACAAAAAACACTAGCCAGCTTTACGACACTGCCAATATATTCCCTTTGGGACTTCCCATGAAATGAGACAGGCAGTGCTTTGATAGTTTACTACATCCAAAGCAAATCTGGGCTTGAAGCACCACTGAGTGGCAAAAAGGAGGCAGTGACCTAGTGAATGGAAAAGAGAGAGAGAGAGAGAGAGAGAAATTCGACAGGTAAATTACAAAGAATCTCTAAGCAAATGTATTCAATAAAAAAAAAAACAAGCCAGACAGAGAAGATTGGAATAAGGAACCAATCTTTCAATGCAAAGACTTAGACATACTTCCACAAGAAACAACAACAATAGAGAACCATGACCTCCCTAAATGGAAAAATAAGAAACCAGGTACTGACCCTAATAAGATGGCAATATGTGAGTGTTCTGACCAATAATTTAAAATAGCTGTTTTAAGAAAACTCAATTATTGCCAAAATCACAGTAGATAAGGGTAGAATGGATCAAGCAGAGCAAATAATCAGTGAGCTCAAAGATAGGCTATTTGAAAACACAATCAGAGGAGAAAAAGAAAAAAAGAATGAGAGGGAACAAATAGAACCTGCAAATAGAGAAAACTATCTGAAAAGACAAATCTAAGAATTATTAATGTTCAAGAGGGAACTGAGCAATAGTGAGGGAAAGAAAGAAAGAAATCATCATAGAAAACTTCTCAAAACTTGAGAAATATATACACATCCAGGTACAGAAAGGTCAGAGAACACCAAACGGATCCAGCCCAACTAAGATAATCTCAAAGCGTATAATAACCAAACTCTGCCAAATAAAGGACAATGAGTGGATTCTAAAATCAGCAAGAGAAAAGAAGCAAATAATATATAAAGGAGCTCCAATTCATCTAAAAATGGACTTCTCAACAGAAACCATACAGGCCAGAAAGAAGTGGAATGACATTTTAAAAATGTTTTAAGGAAAAAAAAAGTGCCATACAAAAGTACTGTATTCAGCAATTCTGTCCTTCAAATATGAATGAGAGAGAAATTTTTTCCCAAACAATACCTGAGAGAATTAATGAACCACAGGACCTATTTTACAAGAAATGTGAAAGGCAATTCTTGAATCTAAAAGAAAAATACACTAATGTACAAAAAGAAAATATTGGAAGGGTATAAATCCCACTGATAAAATTAAGTGCACAGACAAATCCAAAATATTCTAATATCATAATTATAATGTGTAATTCATTAATAACTGTAGAACGAAGCCTAAAAGAGAAACCTATTAAAAATAAGAGTAGCTACAGTAACCTGTTAAGAGGTAGGCAATATGAAAATATGTAAATTGAGAAACAAAAAGTCAAAATTGCATGGGGGAGCTAAAATGTAGAGGGTTTTTGTTTTCTTTCTTTTTGTTCTTCTCTTTGTTCCTATTCTTTTCTTTGTGATCTAGGTCATCATTTCTCCAAAATAACTTGTTTAAGTTGTTTTTATAAGTTCATCGTACCAACAATGCATAAAATTATAATAGACTCACTAACAAAAAGCAATAAACTAAAATATTTTACCAGAAAAAAAAAGTACTTAACCACAAAGAAAAACAGTAAGAAACAGAGAAAGGAAGAACAGAGCTGCGAAACAACCAGAAAACAAGCAACAGAATGGCAATAACATGCCATTTATCAATAACACTGAATATTGATGGACTCAGTTATTCAGTTAAAACACACAGAGTGGCTAAATGAATACAGGGACAAGAACCCACTTAACCTATAAATGCATACATATACTGAAGGTAAGAGTGTTAAAACAGATATTACATGCAGCTGGAAACCGAAAATGAGCAGGAGGAACTATACACGTAATATAAAATGACAAAATGTCAAAGATTATACCAAGAGACAAAGAAAGTCACTATATAATAATAAAATATCAGTTCAGCAAGAGGATACATCAATTATAAATATGCACCCAACATTGGAACACCCAAGTATACGCAACAAACAAACATTAATAGATCTAAAGGGAGAGACAGACTGCAATATTATAGTAGTAAGGGACTTCAACACCCCACTCTCTGTAATGGACAGTTCCTTCAGAAAGAAAATCAATAAAGAAACATCAGAATTAAACTACACACTGGACCAAAAAGGACTAGTTTCATGCAACTTCTGCAGAATACACACTCTTTCCATCAGCACTTGGAACAATCTTCAGAATAGACTGTATCTTAGGTGACAAATCAAATCTCAACAAATTGAAAAAACAAGAAATCATATAATCTTTTCTGACAACAATGAAACAAAACTAGAAATCAATAACAAAGGGAAACTCAGAAACTACACAAACACATGGAAATTAAACAACATGCTCCTGAATGACCAACATGTCAACAAAGAAATTAAAGAGAAAATTTAAACAACTGAATATGTAAATACAACACAGCAAAATCCATGGGATATGGCAAAAGCAGTACTAAGAGGGAAGTTTATAACAATAAACATCTATACCAAAAAAGTGTAAAGACTTAAATAAACAAGTGACTCACATTAAGGACTTAGAAAAGTAAGAATAAACCAAACCCAGAATTAATAGAGGGGATGAAATAATAAAGATTAGAGCAGAGATAAATAACATTGAGATTAAAAATAATACAGAAGATTAACAAAATGAAGTTGATTTTAACAAAGATAAACAACATCAACAAAACTTTCAGCTAGACAAACTTAAAAAAGAAGACCCAAATAAATAAAATCAGAAATGAAAAATGAGTCACAGCAACTTATACCACAGAAATGCAAAAATCATTAGACACTATTATGAACAACTATATGCCAACAAATTGGAAAACCTAGAAAAAAACTGAAAAGTTCCTGGACCCATATAACCTACCAAGAATGAACCATGAAGAAACAGAAAACCTTAACAAACCAAAAATGAGTAGTGAGATTGATGCCATAATGAAGTCTTCCGTTAAAGAAAATCCCGAAACCTAATGGATTCACTGATGAATTCTACCAAACATTTAAATAACTAATTCCAATTCTATTCAAAGTCTTCAAAAACAATTAAAGCTTGGAATATTTCCAAACTTATTCAACGAATTTAGTATTAACCTGACATCCAAACCAGATAAAGATACAAGAATAAAGAAAACTATAGGTCGGCCGGGCGCAGTGGCTCACGCTTGTAATCCCAGCACTTTGGGAGGCCGAGGCGGGCGGATCATGAGGTCAGGAGATCGAGACCACGGTGAAACCCCGTCTCTACTAAAAATACAAAAAAATTAGCCGGGCATGGTGGCGGGCGCCTGTAGTCCCAGCTACTTGGAGAGGCTGAGGCAGGAGAATGGCGTGAACCCGGGAGGCGGAGCTTGCAGTGAGCCGAGATTGCGCCACTGCACTCCAGCCTGGGCGACAGAGCGAGACTCCGTCTCAAAAAAAAAAAAAAAAAAAAAAAAAGAAAACTATAGGTCAATATTACTAATGAATACATATGTCAAAATTCTTAACAAAATATGAAATAATATTTTACAACCCATTAAAATATCATTTACCATAATCAAGAGGGGTTCATCCCAGTATAAATATATGTATATGTCCCACTATGCAAGAATGATTTAACATACAAAGATATTTAACATGATACATCACATTAACAGAACAATGAACAAAAGCCATATGATATCAATAGATGCTGAAAAAGCATTAGACAAAATTCAGCATTCCTTTACCGATAAAAACTCTCAACAAACTTGGTGTAGAAGGAGTATATCTCAAAATAATAAAGGTCATATATGAGAACCCCACAACTAACATCATACTGAACAGGGGAAAATTGAAATTTCTTTCTCTAAGATCTGAAACAAGGATGCCCATTATCTCTACTTTTATTCAATGTAACACTGGAATTCCCAGCTAGAACAATTTTTTTAAGCAAGAAAGAAAAATGAAGGGCATCTACTGAAAATAAATAAGTCAAATTATCCTTGTGCACAGGCAACATGCTAATATAGAAAAAAAAACCCACTAAAGTCTACCCAAAACTATCAGAACTAATATACAAATTCAGTAAATCTACAGAATATATAGTCATCATAAAAGAGTAGTAGCCTTTATATAAGCCAACATTGAACAATGTGAAAAAAAAAATTTTAAAGTAATCCCACTTACAAATAATACAAAATATGTAGAAATAAATTTAGCCAAAGAAGTGAAAAGATCTATAAAAGGAAAACTATAAAACACCAATGAAAGAAATTGAAAAGAACATAAAAAAAGATATTCCAAGCTCATGGATAGGAAAATTTATATTGTTAAAATGACAATAATACCTGTATTAGTCCATTTTCATACTGCTCATAAAGACATACCAGAGACTGGGCAATTTACAAAACAAAGAAGTTTAAGGGACTTACAGTTCCATGTGGCTGAAGAAACTCACAATCATGGCGGAAGGTGAAAGGCACGTCTTACATGGCAGCAGGGAAGACAAAGAACTTGTGCAGGAAAACTGCCATTTTTAAAACAACCAGATCTCGTGAGACCGATTCACTATCATGAGAACAGCACAGGAAAGACCCATCCTATGACCCAGTTGTCTCCCCACAGGTCCCTCCCACAACATGTGAAAATTATAGGAGCTAGAAGATGAGATTTGGTTGGGGATACAGAGCCAAACCATATCAATACCTAAAGCAATTTACAGATTTAATGCAATAATTATATAAGCAAATAGAAATGACAATCCTAAAATGTATATATAACTACAAAGACCCTGAATAGTCAAAGCAATCCTGAGCAAAATGAACAAAACTGGAGGAATCACACTACCTACTTCAAAATATACTGTAAACCTATAGTAATGAAAACACCATCGTACAGGCATAAAAACAAACATAAACACCAACTGAATGGAACAAGGAAATTAAATATAAATCCATGCATTTAAAGCCAACTTATTTTCAACAAAGATACCAACTGTATTAGTGTATGATGCTGCTATCAAGATACCACCCAATGCCAAGTAAATTACAAAGAAAAGAGATTTAATTGACTCACAGTTCTGCATGGCCGGGAAGGCCTCAGGAACTTACAACCATGGCAGATGGTGAGACAGGCATGTCTTTCATGGCAACAAGGAAGACAGAATGTGTGTGAATGAGGCGCTGTCAAACATTGATAAAACCATCAGATCTTGTGAGAAATCCCTCCATCACTATCATGAGACCAGCATGCGGGAAACTGCCCCCATGATTCAATCACCTTTCACCAGGTCCATCCCTCACACGTTGGGATTATGGGGATCACAAACATGTGGGGATTATGGGGATTACAATTCAAGATGAGATTTGTGTGGGGACACAGAGTCAAACCATATCACCAACAATATACAATCAGGAGAGGACAGTGTCTTCAATCAACAGTGGTGGGAAAACTGGATTACCATCTGCAAAACACTAAATGTAGACTCTGATCACTCACTATATTAAAAAAATGTAAAAATTATTTAAAGACTTAAACCTAAGACTGGAAACTATGAAACTACTAGAAGAAAGCATTGCAGAAATGCTTTAGAGTATTGGTCTGAGCAAAGACTTTTTTTGTGAAAATCTCAAAAGCACAGGGAACAAAACCAAAAGTAGATAAATGGGATTACATCATGGTAAAACGCTTCTGCAGAGCCAAAGAAATAATCAAGAATGTGAAAAGACAACTCAGAAAATGGGAAAAAATATAAGCAAACTACTCATTTGACAAGGGACTAATAACCAGAATATATAAAGAATACATAAAGCTCAAACAACTCAATAGCAATAAAGAAAAAACACAAAATCCCCATAAAGGATCTGATTAAAATTGGGCAAAAGCTCTGAATAGACATTTCACAAAAGAAGACATACAAGTGGCAACAGGAATACGAGAAAGTGCTCAACATCACTAATCACCAGGGAAATGCAAATCAAAATCACAATGAGATATTATCCCATTTCAGTTAAAAACACTTCGTTGAAAAGACGGGGAAGAACAAGAACATGGTGGTGAGGCTGTTAAGAAAGGGGAATGTGTGTATACTGTTGGTAGAAATGTAAATGGGTATAACCATTATGAAAAACAGTATGTAGTTGCCATAAAAATACTAAATATAGGATTATCATATGATCTAGCAATTTCACTACTGGGGTTGTATCCAAAAGAAAGGAAACCAATGTATCGAAAAGAGATGTGAACTCTCATGCTTATTGTAGCACTATTCAAAATCGCCATGGAATATGGAATTAACCTGTGTTTATCAATGGATGAATGGATAAAGAAAATATGGTTTTATACACAACAGCCTATTATTCAGACATAAAATAGTGAAATCCTGTCATTTGCAGCAACATGGATGAAACTGGAGGTCCTTATGTTAAGTGAAATAAGCTAAGCACAGAAAGATAGATGTGGTCACTCATACGTGGGAGCTTAAAAAGTTGATCTCATGAATATAATCAGTTGTTAGGTTATCATGGTTATCAGAGTCTGGGAAAATTGGCATAGGGAGATAAAAAGAGGTTGACAAATGAGTGCAAATATATAGTTAGATAAAAGAAATAAGTCCTAATGATGGATAGATCAGTAAGATGACAATCACTGAAATATACAATAGTTTATTGCATATTTTAAAACAGCTATAAGACAATAAATGTTCCTATCATAAAGAAAATATAAAAATTGAAGATACTGGGGAGCCAAATTACTGTGATTTGATATTTACACATTATATGAATATGTGCCCCAATATAAATATCAAGGTAATGGGAAGCCCAATTACCCTAATTTGATATTTACACATTATATGAATGTATCAGATTATCACATGTACCCCCAAAATATTTTCATATATCATGTATAATTTAAGAAGTAATATTAACTAAATAATAATGTAAGATTAATGAAAATATTTTTTATCAATTTTAAATATCATTATTATGAAATTATTCATATTATTTTTTAACTTTTAAAAATAACTTAGACATAGTTACTCCATCCAGTTTCTCAATATTGATTTTATTATTTTCCTCTTTAAAATTTTAAATATATTTGCCAGCCTTTTCCAGAACCTACAAGAACACCATTTAAATTTCTTTCTGACAAGTAACTGAGTTTTAAATTTATCAATTTTCTTGCTTTATCTACTTTCTAAGTTAATTTCATATTTCTTCTACATTCTTTTGACATAGAACACACTTTTCTTAGTGAACAGAAAGCTGAAGGGTTTTCTTAGTTGTTTTCAGGTTCCTGAGTGTGTCATTTTCAGAGTTATGTATTTCATCTGAGGTTTTTAATTAGATTCCTCTTACCTTTCCTCCATAATTTTCCCATATGTCCACAGAGCTTACAAGAATTTTATTTGTTGTAATTTTAAAATTGTATTGCTGAAATGCTTAATCCAATTAGTTTCAATCTTAATCTGAACAGTTTAAATATTTATTTTAAATTTGCTTTAGAGTAGTAGCTCTGAAATTATTTAAGGTTTTGATATTAAAGTTCTTTTTTTTCTGTGAGTAAAGTAATGTTGATCTTGGATTTTATTTTATATCCAATAGTGATTTAGGTGGGAACACTTCAAATATATTTTGAAAATGTATACAGATTTTTAAATGATTAATTTTGTTATTAAAGTATCTGGCCTTTGGGCATAGTTTATTTCATTTCTGAGTGTCTCATAATAGTTCATAATTATTATTACTACTAAGTTATCTGCATACTTTTAAACAATTTTACAAGAAACATTTCAAGACTATACATTCTGCTGAGTAATGACTATTACATTTTTATTGTAAACCATATTTATTGATACATACTTATCTTGTTTAATGAAAAAATAATAAAAGTAAGATTAGATAAATATTATTATTCATAATCTAGATTTGCAACTTTATAAGCACATTTTATTCATTACTTACCAGTATACATCAGACATATTGGGTGTTCATTTCCAGACCACCACAATAAAGCAAATGTATCAATAAAGCCAGTGACACAAATGTTTTGGTTTCCCAGTAATTATAAAAATTATGTTTATAATATACTATATCTTACTAAGTGTGCAATAGCACACTTGAAGCTTCTACCATTGTGTAATGGGGGAGGGGCGTCTGTCATTGCTGAGGCTTGAATAGGTAAACAAAGAGGCCGGGAAACTCGAACTGGGCAGCTCAGTGAGGCCTGCCTGCCTCTGTAGACTCCACCTCTGGGGGTAGGGCATAGCTGAACAAAAGGCAGCAGAAACTTCGGTAGACTTAAATGTCCCTGTCTGACAGCTTTGAAGAGAGTAATGGTTCTCCCGGCATGGAGTCTGAGATCTGAGAATGGACAGACTGCCTCTTCAAGTGGGTCCCTGACCCCCAGAGTAGCCTAACTGGGAGACACCTCCCAGTAGGGACCAACTGACACCTCATTCAGCTGGGTGCCCCTCTGAGACGAAGCTTCTAGAGGAAGGATCAGGCAGCAACATTTGCTGTTCTGCAATATTTGCTGTTCTGCAGCCTCTGCTGGTGATACCCAGGCAAACAGGGACTGGAGTAGACCTCCAGCAAACTCCAACAGACCTGCAGCTGAGGGTCCTGACTGTTAGAAGGAAACTAACAAACAGAAAGGAATACCATCAACATCAACAAAAAGGACATTCACACCAAAACCCCATATCTAGGTCACCATCATCAAAGACCAAAGGTAGATAAAACAACACAGATGGGGAGAAACCAGAACAGAAAAGCCAAAAATTCCAGAAATCAGAGTGCCTCTTCTCCTCCAAAGGAACCAGCTTCTCACCAGCAACGGAACAGAGCTGGACGGAAAATGACTTTGACGAGTTGACAGAAGTAGGCTTCAGAAGATCAGTAATAACAAACTTCTCTGAGCAAAAGGAGGATGTTTGAACCCATCACAAAGAAGCTAAAAACCTTGAAAAAAGATTAGAAGAATGGCTAACTAGAATAAACAGCATAGAGAAGACCTTAAATGACCTGATGGAGCTGAAAACCATGGCATAGAACTATGTGACCAATGCACAAGCTTCAGTAGCTGATTCAATCAACTGGAAGAAAGGGTATCAGTGATTGAAGATAAGATGAATGAAATGAAGTGAGAAGAGAAGTTTAGAGAAATAAGAGTAAAAATAAATGAACAAAGACTCCAAGAAATATGGGACTATGTGAAAAGACCAAATCTATGTCTGATTGGTGTACCTCAAAGTGATGGGGAGAATGGAACCAAGTTGGAAAACACTCTTCAGGATGTTATCCAGGAGAACTTCCCAACCTAGCAAGGCCAGCCAACATTCAAATTCAGGAAATGTAGAGAACACCACAAAGATACTCCTCGAGAAGAGCAACCCCAAGACACATAATTGTCAGATTCACCAAGGTTGAAATGAAGGAAAAAATGTTAAGGCAGCCAGGGAGAAAGGTCAGGTTACCCACAAAGGGAAGCCCATCAGACTAACAGCGGATCTCTCAGCAGAAACTACAAGCCAGAAGAGTGTGGGGGCCAATATTCAACATTCTTAAGGAAAATAATTTTCAACCCAGAAATTCATATCCAGCCAAGCTAAGCTTCATAAGTGAAGGTTAGAAAAGAAAAAAATGTATCTTAAATTTTAAAATACTCTTTGCTAAAATTGCTAACTATCGTTTGAGTCTTCCACAAGTCATATTCTTTTTGCTGGTAGAGGGTCTTGCCTCAATGCTGACGACCTTGCTCTGTATTAGATTTTGCCTTAAGGGAATGTTGTGGCTGGTTTGACCTATAAAGACCATTAAAATATTCGCCATATCAGCATTTTTTTACTGTTGCTTTCTTACCATTTGTGTGTTTACTATAATAGCACTTTTCCTTCAAAAACTTCAGCTTTGCATTCACAACTTGGTTAACTGGCATGAGAAACCTAGATTTCAGCCTATCTCAGCTTTCAACATGTGTGTTTCAACATGTGTGTGATTAAGCTCATTAAGCTTAATCACTTCTAGCTTTTGATTAAAAGTGTATATACAACACTTACTTAAACACTTGGAGGCCATGGTAGGGTTATTATGTAACTTACTTTAAATATTGTTGTATCTCAGAGAATAGAGAGGCCTAAAGAGAGAGAAGAGATGGGAAAATTGTAGGTTGGTGGAATTGTAGTCAGATAACACATTTATTGATTAGTTTACTGTCTTATATGGGCACAGACTGTGGTGTCTCAAAACAACTGCATTAAGGATATTGGCATGAAGTTTTCTTTTTTTGTTGTTGTGCTCAGCATCAGGATGATGCTGGCCTCACAGAATGAGTTAGGGAGAATTCCCTTTTAGTCGAATTTTTGGAATAGTTTCAGTAGAAATGGTACTAGCTCTTATTTTGTACATTCAGTAAACTTCAGCTGTGAATCCATCTGGTTCTGGGCATTTTTGTTTGGTAGACTGTTACTGATTCAATTTCAGAGCTCATTATTGGTTTGTTCAGGGATTCAATTTCTTCCTGGTTCAGTCTTGGAAGGGAGTATATGTCCAGGAATTTATCCAGTTTTCTAGTTTGTGTGCAAAGATTTTCTAGTTTGTGTGCAAAGAGGTGTTCATAATATTCTCTGTTGGTTATTTGTACTTCTGTGGGGTCAGTGGTAATATCCCATTGACTGTTTCTAATTGTTTTTATTTGGATTTTTTCTCTTTTCTTATTAGTCTAGCTAGTGGTCTATTTTATTAATTTTTAAAGAAAACCTACTCCTGGATGTGTTGATCTTTTATACGATTCTTAGTGTCTCAGTCTCCTTTAGTTTAGTTCTGAAAGAGCACTGAAATAGAAAAAAGAAAAACTATCCTTGTTTGCAGATGACATGATCCTATATCTAGAAAACCTCACAGAATTCAGCAAAGTACCATGATACAAAATCAACATTCAAAAATTACTAACATTCCTATAAACCAGCAGCAGTCAAGCCAAGAGCCAAACCAAGAATGCAATCCCAATCACAATTACCATGAAAAAGAATGAAATACCTAGAAATATAGCTATCAAGAAAGGTGAAAGATCTCCACAAGGAGAACTACAAAACATTGCTCAATGAAATTAGAGATGATACAAATAAGTAGACAAAAATATGTTATGCTCATGGATAGGAAGAATCAATATTATTTAAATGGCCATACTGTCCAAAAAACATCTTACAGATTCAATACTGGTTTCTATCAGGCTACCAATGACATTTTCTTCAGAGTGAGAAAAAATTACTAATTCATGTAGAACTAAAAAACACCCCCAATACCAAGGCAGTCCTATGCAAAGACAACAGAGCTGGAGGAATCATCGTACTCAACTTCAAGCTATACTACAGGGCTACAGTCACCAAAACAGCATAGTATTGTACAAAAACATACATAGACCAATGGAAGAGAATATGGAGCCCAGAAATAAGGCTGCATACCTACAACTATCTGATTTTTAACAAAGCTGACCAAAGCTGACAAAGCAATAGGGAAAGGACTCCCTAGTCAATAAATGGTGCCAGGATAACTGGCTAGCCATGTGTAGAAGATTGAAACTGGACCCCTTTCTTAAACCATATAAAAATTCAACTCAAGATAGATTAAAAACTTAAATGTAAAACTCAAAACTATGCAAACCTAGAAATACAACTTAGGCAATATGATTCTGTATGTAGGAATGGGCAAAGGTTTCATAACAAATATCACAAAATGCAACTGCAACAAAAGCTAAAGTTGACAAATGTAATCTAATTAAACTAAAGAGCTTCTTCACAGCAAAAGAAACTATCAAGAGAGTAAACATACAACCTACAAAATAACAGAAAATATTTGCAAACTATGCATCTGATAAGGGTCTAACATCCAGCATCCATAAGGAACTTTAACAGATTTACAATAAAAAAATGACCTCATTAAAAAGTTGGCAAAGGACATGAACACTTTTCAAAAGAAGACACGCATGTGGCCAACAAACATATGAAGAAAAGCTCAACATCACTGAATATAGCAGAAATGCAAATCAAAACCACAGTGAGATACAACCTCATACCAGTCAGAATGGCTATTATTAAATGGTTAAAAAATACCAGACTAGAGCTAATGTAAGCAGTTCCTAATGGCCTATTACTCAAACAATTTGAGCAATACTCGAACAATTTGAGAAGTAAAATGAATAAGGTAGCAGTAGATTATAATTCAGGTATGTATACAATAAATATTTCTGTCTACACGGACATAAAGGGTTGAGTAAGTAAACAAATAGGGAAGAAGATACATCTCCTGTGCAGGAAAATTTCAAATAATTTGTGAAGCTCTTCCATCCCAAAAATAAATAAATAAATAAATAAATAAATAAAAATATCAGATGCTGACAAGGTTGCAAGGAAAAGAGAATACTTATACAGTGTTAGTGGGAGTGTAAATTAGTTCAACCATTGTTGAAAGCAGTGTGGTGATTCCTCAAAGAGCTAAAATAAGCTACCATTTAACTCACAATTCAATTATTATTTGTATTCCTTTGGGAATACAAATTCTTGCCTATAGATTCCTTCTTGTCCTGCTGTCAGAGAAAACAGCAACATCAGCAGCAGAAGCATCAAGAGAAACGACAAAAAAAAGAAAACTGTAGAACAATAAGGAGATTTAACACAAATAGTTCTACTTCAAGATATTTAATAATCAAGCTCAATATAGTCAAAGACAAAGGAAGCATCTTAAAAGCAGAAAGAGCAAGAGCAAGGCAAAAAACAACATACAAAGAAATTCCCATACAGCGGGCAGCAGCAGTGTTCTCATTGGAAACCTTATTAGCCAGAAAAAAGTGGCATGATATATTTAAAGTGCTGAAGGAATATATATATATATTTATACTAAAATAGTATACCAGAGAAAACATCCTTTAATCATAAAGGAGAAACAAAGAATTTCTCAGACAAAGAAAGCTGAGGGATTTCATCAGCACAAAGCCTGTACTACAGAAAATGCTAAAGAGAGTTCTTCAATCTGAAAGAAAAAGACATTAATGAGAAATAAGAAATCATCTGAAGGTACAAAACTTATGATAATAAGTGCACAGAAAACAGAATATTATAACACTGTAATTGTGGTGTATCTTGAGTAGAAAGTCTAAAAAATGAACATATCAAAAATAATAACGACAACAACTTTTGAAGACAAACAATACAATGAGATACAACTGAAAAAAGGGAAAAAGCAGAGGTTGAAGTTAAAATAGAGAGTTTTATTAGTTTTCTCCTTGTTTGTTTATTAATCAGTGTTAGGTTGTCATCAGTTTAAAATAATGACTTATATTATTTTCAAGCCTCATGGCAACTTCAGCTAGAAATATATACAATAGATAAACCAAAAATAAACAGCAAAGAATTAGAACATACCACCTGAGAAAATCACCTACAATAAAATTAAAACAGAAAGGAGAAAAGAAAGAGGAAACCACAAAACAATTAGAAAACAACAAAATGGCAGGAGTAAGTCTTTACTTATTATCAATAATAACATTGAATATAAATAGACTAAACTCTCCAAGGAAAAGACAGAATGGCTTAATAGATTAAAAAAAAGACCCAATGATTTGTTGCCTACATAACAAACACACTTCATCGACAAAGACACATGTAAATGAAAAATAAAGGGATGAAAACAGATATTCCATGAAAACAGAAACCATAAAAGAGCACGAGTTGCTCCACTATAACAGACAAAATAGATTTCAAGATAAAAACTGTAAGAAGAGACAAAACTGGCATTATATAATGATAAAGGAGTCAATTCAGCAAGAGGACATAACTATTATAAATATATGTGAGATATATGTACCCCACACTGAAGCACCCAGATATGCAAAGCAAATATTGTTAAAGAGAGAGATAAACCCCAATACAATAATAGCTGGAGATTTTAACACCCCACTTTCAGCATTAAACAAATCACCTAGATAGAAAATCACCAAAATCATTGGACATAATCTGCACTATAGGCCCAATAGACTTAATAAATATTTACAGAACATTTCATCCAATGGATGCAGAATACACATTCTTCTCCTTGGCACATGGATGACACTCAAGGACAGACCATTTGCTAGGCCACAAAAAAAAGTTTTAGAAAATAAAAAATATTGAAACAATTTCAACTATCTTCTTTCACCACAATAGAATATAACTAGGAATCAATAAAATGAGGAATTTTGGAAACTATGCAAATACATGGAAATTAAACAATATGCTGCTGAATGACCAGTGGGTAAATGAAGAAATTAAGAAGTAAATTTAAAAGTATATTGAAACAAATGATAATGAAAACGCAATATACCAAAACCTATGTGATACAGTAAGAGCAGTTGATATGGTTTTGCTATGTGTCCCCACACAAATCTCATCTTGATTTGTTTTCCCATAGTTCCCATGTGTTGTGGGAGGGACTCAGTAGAAGATAATTTGAATCATGGGGGCAGTTTCTCCTCATATTGTTCTTGTGGTAGCAAATAAGTCTCATGAGATCTGATAGTTTTATCAGGGGTTCCCGCTTTTGCATCTTCCTCATTTTTCTCTCGCCACTACCATTTAAGAAGTGCCTTTCACCTCCCGCCATGATTCTGAGGCCTCCCCAGCGAAGTGGAACTTAAGTCCAATTAAACTTCCTTATTATCTGGCTTGGGCATATCTTTGTCAGCATCATGGAAATGGACTAATACAGAAGTCCAAAGAGGGGAGTTTAGAGCAATAAGTGCCTATATCAAAAAGTAGAACAACGTCAAATAAACAAGGTGCTGATGCATCATAAGAACTAGAAAATCAAGAGTAAACCAAATCTAAAATTAGAAGAAAATAAATAACAAAAATTAGAGCAGATATACATAAAATTGAAAAAAAATCAATGAAATAAAAAGCTGTTTATTATCAGATAAAATCTACAAAACTTTAGCTTAAGAAAAAAAGAGAGACATCTAAAATAAATAAAACCAGAGATGAAAAAATGAGACATCACAACCAATAATGTAGAAATTCAAGGGATCATTAGCAAATAAATACCAATGAATTGGAAAACTTAGAAGAAATGGAAAAATTATTAGACTCATACAATGTACCAAACTTGAACCATGAAAAATCCAAAACCTGAACAGAACAACGCTAGGTATCAAGATCAAGGACAACGAAAATTTCCTAGCAAAAATAAGCTTGGGACGCAATGGCAACACTGCTGAATTTTACCAAATATGTAAAGAAGAACTAGTATCAATCTTACTCAAAACTATTCAGAAAAATAGCAGAAGAAGGGATACTTCCAAATTTATTTTACCAGGCTAGTTTTACACTAATACTGAAACCAAAGACATGTCAAAAAAAAAAGAAAAAAAAATCAGAACAATATTCCTGATAAACATTGACAAAAAATCCTCAACAAAATACTAGCAAACCAAACTCAAACACATTAAAAAGATCATCCATCCTGACGAAGTGGAATTTATCCAAGGGATGCAAAAATACTTCAATGTATGCAAATCAATCAATGTGATATATGGTATGAACAGAATGAAAAACAAAATCCTGATGATCATTTCAACTGATGCAATAATATTTGATAAAATTCAACATCCCTTCATGATAAACACCCTCAAAAACTGAATATAGAAGGAACATATATCAACACAATAAAAGTCACATATAACACACTCACGGCTAGTATCATAAGGAGTAGAGATAATAAAATAAAATGTCAAACAATAAACTTAACCAAAGAAGTGAAAGATCTCTACAATGAAAACTATAAAACGTTAATGCAAGGAATTGAAGAGGACATCAGAAAATGGAAAGGTAGTTTATGTTCATGAGTTGGAAGAGTTAATATTGTTAAAATGTATACATTACCCAAAGTAATGTACACATTCAATGCAATCCCTATGAAAATGCCATTGACATTCTTCACATAAGTAGAAAAAAGTCCTAAAATCTATATGGTATCATAAATGTCCAAAATAGCCAAAGCTATTCTGAGCAAAAAGAGCAAAACTGGAGGAATCATATTACCTGACATCAAATTGTACTTCAGAGGTATAGTAATTAAAACAACAATGTAGTGATATAAAAACAGAGAGACCAATGAAACAGAATAGAGAACCCAGAAATAAATACATACTTCTACAATAAACTTATTTTTGACAAAGTTGTCAAAAACATACTCTAGGAAAAGGATAGTCTCTTTTATACATAGTGCTGAGAGAACTGGATATCCACATGCAGAAGAATAAAACTAGATCCCTCTCACTCACCATACACAAAAATCAAAATAAATGGATTAAGTACTTAATTCTAAGACTTAAAAATGTGAAACTACTGTAAGAAAATATTGGGGAAACTCCAGGACATTGGATTGGGCAAAAATTTCTTGGGTAGTACTCCACCAGCTCAGTCAATCAGGGCAAAAATGGAAAAATGGGAACACATCAAGTTAGGAATCTTCTGCACAGCAAGGGCAAAAACCAACCAAGTGAAGATACAACCCACGGAATGGGGGAAAATATTTGCAAACTATCCATCTGACAAGGGATTAATAACCAGAGTATATAAGGAGCCCAGACAACTCTATAGGAAAAAAATCTAATAATCCAATCAAAATGGGCAAAATATATGAATAGATATTTCTCAAAAGAAGACATACAAATGGCAAAATGTATATGAAATGTGATCAATATCACTGACCATCAGAAAAATTCAAATGAAAACTACAATGAGATATCATTTCACCTTAGTTAAAATGGCTTTTATCCAAAAGACAAACAAAGACAAATGCTGGAGAGGATGTAGAGAAAAGGGAACACTTATGCACCCTTGGTGGGAGTGTAAATTAATACAATATTTAGGGAGAACATTTTGGACGTTTCTCAAAAAACTAAAAACAGAATTACCAAAACACCACTATTAGATATATATCCCAAAGAAAGGAGATTAGGATATAAAAAATGAATCTGCACTCTCATGTTTATTTCAGCACTATTCACAGTAGCCAAGATTTGGAAGCAACTTGGGTCCATCAACAGATTAATGGATAAAATGATGTGGTACATATATACACGATGGAGTATTATTCAGCCAGAAAAATGAATGAGATCCTGTCATTTGCAACTACATGGATAGAACTGGAAGATATTATGTTAAGTGAAATAAGCCTGGCACAGAAAGACAAAATTCACGTTTCCACTCATGTGTGGAATCTAAAAAAACAAAACAACTGAACTCATGGAGATAGAGAGTAGAATAATAGTTATCAGAGGCTAGGAAGTGTAGTGTGGGGTTGGGGGAGTGGTGATGGTTATTGCGTACAGAAACATAGGTAGATAGAATGAATACGATCTAGATTAAATAGAACAACAGGGTAGCTATAGTCAATAATAATTTATTGTACATTCAAAAATAACTAAAAGAGAATATTTCGATTGTTTGTAACACAAAGAAAGAATACATTCTTGAGGTGATGGATACCCAATTTACCTAATGTGATTATTAGGCATTATATGCCTGTATCAAAGTATCTCATGTATCCCATAAACATATACACCTACTATGTCCCCAAAAAATAAAAATAAAAATAAATAAATAACAACAAAAATCAATAGTTTTCTATTATTGTCTCACTTCATCATAACCTTTTCCAGGATCTTTTCAAATTTCTACCACATTTGAAGCTTAAATTAAAATCAAGTTGAAGTATTCCTTCTTCCTTTTGTAGGTCTCCTTCAATTTATCTTGTTGTACTTATGTGCTTACTAATCTGTATCTTTGAAATGCCCCTGTTCTTTTAATCAATGCTCAAAGCTCCAGATAAGTACCACCCTTACACGTCACAAGAGTTGCTCTTCACTGGACCACCTTGGTTTAGAGAGACTGAGTCTGCACTTATTATAAACTGCACTCCTTATCATAGCAGAGTCCATGAAGCCAAGGAGAGGTGTTCAGTGAGATCTCTGCCCTACTTTCTAGACCACATAGATGCTAACAGGAACATGAAAAGAATGAAGATAGATGCAGAGCCAACAGATTTGCTAAAGAGAATGTGACTGTTCAAACAAAAATTTTATTTACGCTCCACAAAGGGAATCTAATAGTTAACATATCATTATATCTGCATTAGCTCATTTAATCCTCATGGTATCTCTGTACTATAGGTACAGATTATTCCCCTTGTACAGACAAGAAAAAACAGACATTGAGATTTACAAATACTTTCCCAAGCCATAAATGTATGTGGCATACGTAGGATTTTCATCCAGGAAGTGCAGCTTCCTAGAAAGAACTCCACAACAATGTGGCCTCTAGAAATGAGATGAAGAAAAATAGAAATGTAGATCTCTTTTTCTTTAGCTAGAATGTAAACCAAGACAAAGGTAAGACAAAGAATACAAGTCACAAAGGAGTATAAAATATTATATATTCTTGAGCTAAGATTTAACTTATTTCAGTGTCCAAGAATTACAACAGCCTTTTTTTTTCAATACTGTGTATGCCAACGATGTAATTAAGAGTTTGATCTGAGGAAAAAACAAATGACTTAGCCTCCAGGTAAATTCCTTTAACAAAATGAACCAGAAGTAACAGAATTGTGCATGTTTTCTGACAGTTCTTTCAATAGCCTGATTTCCTTATAGTCATTCACTCTTGAATTTACATTTTTAAAATTATTTTACCTATAAAAATTTATGCTAAAGTAACTGAAATATCATATGAAAATATTCTATTTTGCCAAAGTAGTAATAATACTTGTAATATTTCTCCTAGATTTTTTTATTATATAAATAATTATTTGATAAAATTAACTTTTAATCAAACTTCTTTGATGATTATTTATTCAAGGCTACATGTTGCATAATATTAGAAATATTTATCTTATCATTTCTGGAAAAGCCACAGACACTCAATGCCAACCCGTGAAAGCAGCCAGGAGGGGAGCTGTACCCTGCAAAGTCACAGGGATGGAGCTGCCCAAGGCCATGGAAACCCATCTCTTGCATCAGCATGACCTGGATGTGAGAAATGGAGTCAAAGGAGATCATTTTGGAGCTCTAAGATTTGACTGCCCTGCTTGATTTTGGAGTTACATGGGGCTTGTAATCCCTTCATTTTAGCCAATTTATCCCTTTTGGAACAGTTGTATTTACCCAATGCCTGTGCCCTCATTGTTCTGCGAAGTAACTAAGTTGCTTTTGATTTTAGGGGCTCATTGTGGAAGGGACTTGCCTTGTCTCAGATGAGACTTTGGACTGTGGACTTTTAAGTTAATGCTGAAATGAGTTAAGACTTTTGGGGACTGTTGGGAAGACATGATTGGTTTTGAAATGTGAGGGCATGAAATTTGGGAGGAGCCAGGGGGCAGAATGATATGGTTTGGCTGTGTTCCCACCCAAAACTTATCTTGAATTGTAACTCCCATAATTCCCATGTGTCATGGGAGGAATCTAGTGGGAGGTAATTGATTCATGCGGGCTAATCTTTCCTGTGCTGTTCTTGTGTTAGTGAATAAGTCTGATGATTTTATAATGGGCAGTTCCCCTACACAAGCTCTCTTGTCTGCCACCATGTAAGATGTGACTTTGCTCCTCATTCACCTTCCACCATGATTGTGAAGCCTCCCCAGCCATGTGGAACTGTGAGTTAAACATCTTTCCTTCATAAATTAAAAATATATATATATATTTTGTCATTTCTGGATGAGAAATTATGTTAACAAAATTTGTATTTAAATAGTAAATTCTTAATTTCTGAAGAGTTGCTTCTCTTTTTGTATTAAGTCTTTTTGAAGCAATGCACATTTTCTATAACTGTTTCTTATTCAAAATTGTGGAAGCTTCACTGTCACAGAAGATAAATTGAAATGTCTTTTAACTAGGCCCTTATGACTTTCAGATTCTCTGAAATCTAGTTACTATTTTGAACATATAAAATTACTTTGGCAGATACTTTCCTCAGTCTTGTTTCTAGAAATATAGGTCAAGTATTTAATCATCAAACAACCACAGGTATTTAACAGGCTCATATTTTTCATGATAATAGAAGACCCTAGGGTTATTTTGTAATAGAGCAGCTCATATGAATCTTAGTTCAAGTTATTGTAAGATGTTACCGAATTCAGAATATTGGACCCTTCTGCCTGAATATTCATATTGATTTTATAATTTTAGATTTTAAGCCAGATTCACAACATGAGTATGTTTTTTAATGGTTATATGAGTGTGCACCAATGAGACAGCTTGGATTTTGGCCAGGCAAAATCCTTAGGTTTTTTTTTTCTGTTTTGTTTTCATATTTTATTTATTACCAAATGAATTTGTACTGGATAAGCTCTCATTAATACTAATTTCTTATTTTCTGCTAAATCTGTTATATTTGCCTGCCTTTTGGTTAAAACTTTGCTTACATAATTAAATGCATTCTTTTTAGTTAAAGAACAAATAGTGTTTCTCTTTTTACAGACATGACAAGTGCTTCAAATTATGATATAAAATAGTGCCAGGACATTTTCATTGTAAGTTTATTTTTTCTAATTTGCAAGAGTGTGCTTTGAAATGATTATTCAGCATATACCAGAAAAATAACAATTTCTTTAATATTATATTGTGTCACAAACATTATCTCTAATATATAAACATCCATTAATATCCATACTCTTTCTCTTTCTCTCTTTCTCTTTCTCTCCTTCTCTCTCTGATTTTATTCTCTCTCACTCTTCTTCTTGCCTTTTACCCTCAGCCCTAAAACATTTTTCTAGTTGCTACTTAAACATGCAAAGTAAAGTGGCCTTGCTACTCAGAAGAGAGCCTCTGTCTTCTGCTGTTTGGATAGCTCTTTTTGTCACTTTCCTCAGATCACTCTTCAGAGGTCACCACACCAGTGACATTGTCCCCAGAAATCCTAGTATCATACATGCTCATGAAGTCACTGTGTACCTTATTTCCCTCTTGTATTTTTCCTTCACAGCTGTCATCACCTCCTGTGACATATTGTTTCTCTCCCATAACTAGAAGGTAATCTCTACTGAAGGAGAACAATATTGGCTTTGCACTTTTTGTCACTGTTTTTTATGCCTATACAAAATCCCTGAGATAAAGTAGACTTTTGATGAATATTTGTGGAACGAATAGATAAATGCATAAACGATCAACTTTCTATGTCATAAAAAGAGTAGATAAAAAAAGACCTTTACGTTTAAATAATATCTCAGCCATAGCCTAATAATATCAACCACTCACCCCCATACACAGACACACATTGAATATTTCTTGTTCTGTAGACACTCGTAGGCTCACCACAGTACCTAATATTGGAGAAAACAATATCTTGGAAGGGCTTGGCAAGAGTGTTCCATAAAGAGTGGTGAGCATGAAGAAACTTAGAATTGGCTTCTCTTCTGGAGAATTCTGAAGTTAGTGGGGATTTGTTAGAGCTGCCTGTGATGTCAAGTTCTAGTTGAGCAGCAACTACAGGAGAGCAAGTATTTTGTATGAAAAAAATAAGATTCCTGGGAGCAAAATGGATGCCTACAGAAGGTGGCATGACCTGAACCACTTTAATGGTGTTTTGATCAGTAGGAGAAGGGTACTTAGATGTGAAATGGAAACTTTTAAGCTCCAGTAGAGGGGACTTGAAAATATCTGAAAGTAAGTTGCTATAGTAATAATGAATGTTCTAACTGTAAGTGGATGGATGGCTATGGGACCTGTTTATGATCTTTCAGGAAGACGGGCAGTGGTAGGACAGCACTATGTTTGCAGGAAGTGATAGGAGAAAAATAAAGGCTTTCAGCACTTCTGGATTGAGCGAATGGCGTAAACGATTCTAATACATATGTTACACACCTGGTATCAACAAGCATTTGAGTCTGAAATCTTTATTGTTTTTAAACAGGAAAGTAAAAGCAAATGTTATTTTTTTAGAAAGCAAGATCTACTTGTACATACACATAAACACATTGGCCTTCAGAAAGCAAAAAAATCTTATTCTTAAAAGAGTATTTTTGAATGTATGCACTCCACTAAATGAACTATTTTAAGTGAAAGTATATAAAATAGCATTCGGTATTAGCTGTCACTGTCATGAAAGAGCCAAATTATATTTGACAATCAGAGTTTCAATAGCAAAGTGATACTGGGTGATTATTATAATTAAAAGAAAAAGAACAATATGTTAGCTTCAATAATATATTGTTTGTTAAAATGTACCAGTCCCATATTGATGTGAGTTATGACACAGATTCATTGCAATTAGAAGGTTTAGTTTTTGATAGAGTTGATAGATGACTTTTCAACAGTAAAATAATTGTTGTTTTAAGGGAAATTTTCACTTTAAAACATGAAAATATTAAAGCTCTGAAATATAGACACTCTCAAATTAACAAATCAGATCTTTTCTTATTGCTTATATGCCACAAAACTAAAAAAAAATCAAACATATAACTATTTATAGATCCTTCAGTCACGACAACAAATCATATAAAGTGGAATAATTATTTACTACCATATTAGAAAAATGTATCTTACATAAAAATATACTCAAGCCACTGGAAATATATAAATTGTTTAAGTGTCAGCAGAGGAGGCAGACTTTAGATATGAATTCTACTAAAAGTAGTTATTAGGTTGGTTATTTTTTCTTGTAGAATATGTAAATATGTGTTAGAATACATTTAATAAGTTTATCAGCAAATGATCCTTGTGACTAAGTATTCTTACCTATATTTTAGACTTTTTTATCCATTTTATAATAATTTGTTAGTAGATTCTATTTACACAGATAGAAATAAGTAGAAACAACTCATAATTTATCCTAAGTTAAATATTAGTCTTGAGGCTATTTCAGTAAGAAACCAACATGATGATTCTATATATTTTTTAAATCAGTCCTGTAATTTCTGTAACTAAAGCACATATATGTATATAAAACTAATCAATAAAATATGCATGTTTAAGATTTTTTGATACTAATCTTAGAAATTATGTTAAAAGCTAATACTGAAGGCACTGTAATATGCACTTTGAAAATTATAAGTACCGATCATTCTGGGGCATTTCATTAAACTTACACCATTAATAAAAAGACAAGTTATGCATGTATCATAATTATAAAAATTCAATATATATGATGTCTTATGAAAATATGTGATGAAGTTCCCAAAGTAGGGTAGCGATATTAAACGTGTGAATACATTGCATAAGGAAACGAAAAACATACTTGCACATGCATTTTTATAGCAACACAATTTGCAATTGCAGAAGTATGGAACCAGTCTAAATGCTCATCAGTCAAGAAGTGAATACAGAAAATATGGTATATAATATATATTTTCATATATACTATGGAATTCTACTCAGCCATAAAAAGGGACAAAATAATGGCATTAGCAGCAACCTGGATGGAATTGGGGATGATTATTCTAAGGCAAGTAACTCAAGAATGAAAAACCAATCTTGGTATGTTCTCACTATAAGTGGGAGCTAAGCTATGAGGACGCAAAGTTTTCAGAATGATACATTGGATTTTGGAGACTTGGGGGGAGAGATTAGTAGGGGATTGAGGGATAAAAGACTGCACGAGTGTACACTGCTTGGGTGATGGGTGCACCAAAATCTCAGAAATAATAAATAAATAAATAAATAAATAAATAGAATGGGCAAAGTATTTCCAATGTGGTAGAAATAGCTTCACTTTGAGGCCTCACTGGAAGAATGTGTCTTCTATTTCAAATGCCACTCATTCTGATATGCTTCTGATCTTCATTTTTTACTATTTTGTGCAATTATTTATCCTCATCACTAACAATGTCATTGTCTCACTGTCTCACTGGAGCCTGAGACTATCCATGAAAACACACTCACACACAGACACAAACATGCACACACACACATACACACACAAATCTATTCATCATTCTGCATCCTCACTAACCTCTGCCATCTATCTCATCTTTTCTTCTCAGATAAAAAGAATCTTTTTGTAGATGCAACTTTAACTCCCTATTTACTTTTTATTCTGTAGCTTCTACGCTCAGAACCCACTGAAACTGCCCTGTATAAATTTACTACTTAAAACTTGATGTTTTCACATGTCCTCCCACACAGATCCACTGTTCTTCCATGCTTTTTGATGGAACCATTATTAGTCACTCTTTATTTTAACCAAATTACAACCTCCAAGGCACTTCTCCATACACACACATACACACACCTATTTGCTCCTTCCTTAATAGCCTCTAAGAGCTCGAAATGACTAAATTGGAATCACTGTCTGGGTATAAACAATTGTTAAGTTCTTACTTACTCTGTTCCTCCCATTGTGAATGTTCTTTTACTCATTCACATTCTAATCTCTTAACCTAATTATTTTCTCCACACACAATAGCTTTCCCATTTTCACCTCTTTTTTTGCCCAAATCACATTGCACAGTTGGTGAGAGCCAGCCCTACCATTGCCAGTAACATCAACATACTCATGTTATTTTTTCCCTTTCCTTTCTTGCACAACCTTTGAGATAATCTATGTTTTATTTGCATAGCTCCTACATGTAGGCTTTCTATTATAATTGATAAAAATCACACAAATTCAGAGGAAGGTCCATCTGAAAATTCATGGTTTCCAGTGTCATCTTGGTTCCCACATTTTTGCTGGAATATTCTATTTTCCCAGAGAGCTTTCTGTTTAATTGTTCCCACATTTTATTTCCACACTCCATAAACGTTCTAATACAGTATGTACTCACAGATAACTGGCACATGACTGTGCTTCTATTTCATAAACACACAATGATTCAATAATCAATCCTCACCCAACTCATACAAATTCAACTGTATATGTCTTAATCTTTTCTCCACACACATCCTCTCTAAAATTGACTATTTTGTTAAATTTTGAGTCCTTTCCATTGTTCATATCTTCTTAGAAATCTAAAACAGCAATTTTTGTCTCCTTTTCTATAAGTTCAATCCTTCCTTCACTATCCTCTATCAGCATTTTTATTTTTTATTTAAATTTTATTTTTGTAGAGACAGGGTCTTGCTATGTTGCCCACTCTGGTCTCTTAACTCCTAGGCTCAAGCAGTCCTAACACCTCAGCCTCCCAGAGCGCTGGGATTACAGGGATGAGCCACCATGCTCAGTCTCTATCAATGTTTTAAAATGTATCCAGATTTCTTCCATCTAATCTAGAAAATAAACACAAATCTTCTTAGTTTCACAATGTCTACAACTTTTTCTCTATTCTCTGCTACGGGTATCACTCCTTCCATTTCATTTTCTGTCCATTACTCAACCAACTGCAGTATGAATTAATAGCCTCACCATTCAGCTAATATTGCCTTTTGAAGATCATGTAATTATTTATTTATGTTAAATCCAATGTTCATCATCTAAGTGTATTTTTTTACTTTTCTATCATATGACAGTATTAACCCAATCCCCTTACTGGAAACACTCTATCCTTAGTTTCAATAACAAAATTTTGTTTGTTTTGGTTTTCTTTCTACCTTTTTTGTCATTCCTTATCAATCTCTTGAACTCATGTTTTTGCTAAACAGATCTTGCAAGATCATACTTCTCATTCCCTTCTCCCTGAACATTTATTTTGACCAGAAATTTTTGTCCTCAAGCTAGAAGTACTATAAGTTTAGTGATGGGTTTAATAGTTTCACTTGTCTTCAAAGTCCTCTTCCTTTTTGAAAAATTACAGGTAAAACTGTATGTATTTATTGTGTACAACATGATGTATTAAAGTATGTATACATTGTGGAATGACTAAATCTACCTAATTAACACACGCCTTACCACACATAGTTATCATTTTTAGAAAGAATACTTAACATTCACTCTCTCAGCATTTTTCAAGAATACAATATATTGTTATTAAGCATAGTAATCATGTTGTACAACAGATCTCTTGAACTAACTCCTCCTGTGCAACTGAAATTTTGTGTTCTATGACCAACATCTCCCCAACACCTCTCTCTGCTCCTATTAATCACCATTCTACTCTTGCCTTTTATGAGATCAACTTTTTTAGATTTTACATATGAGTGAGATAATATGGTATTTTTCTGTGCCTGGCTTATTTCACTTAGCATAATATCCTCCACGTTCACCTATGTTGCCACAAATGATAGGATTTTCTTATTTTTATATTTCTATCAATGGATGAATGGATAAAAGAACATGGCATATTTACCCAATGGAATGCTATTCAGTGCATATTCTCTTCTTTACAGCAACAGAATGGACATCAGTCTTTTGTGTGAGATTATAGTCACAGGCTCTGATGTAGGATATGCACTTAAGGTGGGTTCTGTTAAGTCAATTCATATGTATGTGCAGTTTCAGGTGTAAACTGATACATAGTCTTATTGACAGTATTTTTTGTAATTATGGGTGTCTTTGCTATTTCATTTTCTATGCCATATGAGGATGCTAGCAAAAATAGGAGAGAGAATAAACCTGGAGAACATTAAATGGCTGCCAAGACCCTGAAGCCTTTATTTTATGTATAAATGTATACTATCAGATTGTTGATTTAAAAGCCCAGAATTTAGAGTTATATGTTGTTACTGAAGTCAATAAAAGATTATTTTTGATGTGCTGTGTGCTTCATATAAACTTCACCTAACTAATTTAATGTTTTGTTCCATTGAATATTCTATATCCCCACACAAAGCCCCACAACTTTAAAACATGTACTGATTGTGATTAGCACATTGGAAAATGTGCTCTCAGGGTCTCCCATACAAAATTAGTGATTATTTCAGCTAGAAAACAATGCCAGGAATTTTACAATGCTTGCTGTATTGCTGATACATTATTGTACCATTAAAAATATGTTTTGTCCACTAAATCCATCAACTTAGAATTTTTAATTAAAAAAGCAATTTTTCTATTTTGGTAACCATATCTCTTATTTTCTATTGATAATATACAAATACATCTTATTAGATTTACTAACAGTTTTAATTAAAACATTTTGTTCTTCAATTCCATATATTTTTTAATCTTTGCCTTTTATTTTTTGGACTAGATTCTTTTTTCTTCTTTAGCTATGTATATTTTTCTATGGTTGTAATTCTGGGCAAAGAGCCCAGATTGGGATAATTTTTGTTTGTTCCTCACGTACTGTCCCAGATTCTGTTTTGAGAGGAGCATTGTAAATTAATAATATGATTACAGTGTTATTTTCATTATTTATTTTCTGTAGGATCTAGCACATTAAGACATATTATTTGCAGTACTTAGCTCTGAATGCAAATACAGCCTAGTTAGTTTCTAGGCATTGCAGTTACTAGCATCTATTTTTTTCTTCTTAGACAATTAGTTATACCTATTCTGTCTTTCAGGAATGGGAAATAGAACTGATGAGTTTTTCTAAATTCATTCGACACTAAAGTCCTTTATGGTCTAGGTTGTATGGTGCTCCATTCATTAGGAATAATACATTGCATTGATGTCTCTGCTAATAATTGCATGTGTATCAGAAAGCCCTTTGTGTATCAATGTGTAATGCTGAGAGATCAGGGAATCACATATGTGGTTATCCACTAAACTTGTCATTCACTAAACTCCTGCAGGACATAGAAAATGAAATTGGTCACTCTGGGCCTACGAAATACTGATTAATACTGTACAATGTATTCTCAAAATCAAATTTCCCTACTTCTAAGACATTCAACCATATCATGATGTGATATCTTTAACTCAAGGACCAGAAAAACTGAGCTTCCTAAAGCAGTTATTTATTTCTATCTAAATTATCTTTTATTTGGTTACAAATTAAATAAACTCTAGTTTTCCATTGTTAATTGATGACCATCTTGATAACCCAGTAATCCATTTAGCTATTACCGGTTTTTAAATTTTTCTTACCCATCACATACATAGCTTCATTTCAGATAAGTATAGACTTTCATCATCATCATCATCATCATCATCATCATGATTACTTGTGGGGATACTATGTTTTAACTATGTTCTACCTCACCCTTCAAGTTTATTCAATTTAATAAAATGATTTTTGTTATTCTAGGTCTTCTAGAATAGATTGTTTTATTTTCTATTACATACTATTAAACTGGAATTGAATATAGCAAAGTCTCCAAAAACCCATCACATTTCTCTGAACAAATAGACAAGATAAATAATTAGTCTTTGCAGGCTAAAGCTCTAAATGTTAATAAACCTGTATACACAGAAAGGGAAAAAGGAAATAAAAGGTATAGATGTTAAAACATCATCACCCATGGAAAGTGACCATTCAATGCTGTTTGCAAGAAGTCTGTCATACAGGGCCCAACAAGTTATTTGAATTGTATTCAGGTTGTTTCTTGGCATTAGTAGGTATGATAGTAAGCTCCATTCATTCATGGCCACTGCTGCTATATGTTGAAATCTGTTTTATATTCAAAATAACTCTTATCTACAAAACTTGAAATCAAAATTGTATAAGTGATAAGTTTTATAGCTTTGCAACATTTAAAATATATCAAAGTAAAACTTTACGGGGTTTAGTTCCCCCTAGTGGTATGTGAACCATCAAAATTCTACAAAATTCATAAAAGGATCAAACCAGAAGATTTAAGTCACCTTAGAAATCACTGGATAATATCGGCCGAGCGCATTGGCTCACGCCTGTAATCCCAGCGGTTTGAGAGGCCGAGGAGGGTGGATCACCTGAGGTCAGGAGTTCGAGACCAGCCTGACCAACATGGTGAAACCCCATCTCTACTAAAAATACAAAAATTAGCAGGGTGTGGTGGTGCTCCTGCAACCCCAGCTACTCAGGAGGCTGAGACAGGAGAATCTCTTGAACCCGGGAGGCGGAGGTTGCAGTGAGCCAAGATCGCACCATTGCACTCCAGCCTGGGCAACAAGAGTGAAACTCCATCTCAAAAAGAAAAAAAAAAAAAAGAAAAGAAAAGAAAAGAAAAAAGAAAAGAGAAACAAAGAAATCACTGGATAATATCGTTTTACAGATTTTGAAATAAGGTCTACAGACATTGTGTAAACTAAAAATATTGCAAAGCTGAATGGTAACAAAAAGATGGTTCTGATTCCCAGATCAATGTTTACTGATAATAAATAAAATCATTTTGGCTTATTGGTTTCAGATTAAGACATCACGATCTTTTTCAATATCATAATTTTAATGCATGAATGCCTGTACTATAAAAGTTAAAATTATAGTAATAGTAACTTTTAAAGCTAAGTCAATAGATTTCTATTGTTTAAAATAATAGATGCTAGAATGTAAAGAGTAAAATTAATATTCTAGCTTAATAAAATAAACACTCAAACTCTTCTAAAAAAATTTTTACCAAATATAAATACAAGAACTTCACTGTGTTTAAGAGAAAATAGCAAAACAAGTGAAGCAATTCTAAATTGATTTCACTAAAATATTTGAAAGACTATTTCATCCCTCACATTTTTGTTTTAGCTTTTATGTTTTAGGGTTTCTATTTATTTATTTTTTAAGGACTCTATAGTTGACCTTTGCTTGTAGACTGAATCTAAGAGAAGAAGGCAATTTGTGGATTGAATTTGATAATTTTTCATGCTGTCACAAATGATCTATATGTTTCATTATCTTACGAACTTAAATCCTCAGGCAATGGGTTCTTGAAGAGAAAGGCTGAACCTACTTATTTGAAATAAACATAACTATGATACATAACTATGCAATGTTGGAAAATAAAGGAAAGAAACACATTAGTATCTAATTTTAAATTACAGTTATTAGGCTTTGTCAAAATGCCATTAGAGTTATTTTTAGTTTAGAATGTGGACACAAATTTTTGAAGTTACTTATTCTCTGAGATATATAAAATATTTCTGCCCCCTTTGCTGTTTTTACCATCAAAAGTCATTATTTTTTTCTTTGTATCTGTCACCATGCCAAATGGGGTATAGTCTGCTTCTGACTTATTTATATAAGTTATATTGAGACAAAGACATACCACATTGATATATTTTATAGGCATGTGAAGACAATTTTTAAGAAGAAAATATAGCAAAAATAGAATTTTTTATTTTGAAATGTTTCATATAATTTATGCAATAGTTGAAAGTTATCTTTAACCATATATGCTACATCTATTATTCACTCATGGAAAACAAAAGACTTTGGCTGAGGAATATGTGACTATTATATTTATAATTTTGACTTGAGAAAGAGTATTGCATTTTAGTTCACAAGGGCTACTTTACAGGTATGTAACTGTCAAATAGCCAACCAGATTATTCAGTAAAAATGAATATATGTCTTATAGGTTGCAATAGCAATAAAGAAGTTGACACTTGATTAATCCAGATGATGTTAAAAATCCTGATGTTAATACATATAGCTTTCTTCTAAGAAGCTAAGAACATTTTCCTCAAATTATACTTTCTTGTTCTTCATATTACTATTATATTTCAACTCTAATTTCCCTGGCCCTGTGTATCTGAATATATATAATGTATATACTTTAAATACTATATTAGTATATAAGTATTCTCATAAGGAGTAATATACATTTACTATATATTAGTGAAACATAATTAAATGTATAAACATTTTATAATCCAGGATTATTCAGAGGTTTATGAGTTTAACATTTTGTATCTTTCACTGTTTTTCTTCTATTTAAATTTTTCAATATTTTTTCAGTAAGAATATCATACCAAAAGAGTTTGAAATTTTATTTATTACTCTGTCATATATAATGATAATCTTAGCTAGATGGTCTATATTGACAGATATAGCCAGTTAGCACTATAAATAATATTCTATTATCTTCTGTTTTCTTTTTTTGTAATGAGAAATATACTATACATTGTGTGTAATGTTCCTATTTGCTAATTTGCTATTTGCAAATTTTGTTTTTCAGTATACCTCTACATATATATGTACATATGCAGGTATATACATATACACACACAGACATGCGTGTGTGTGTGTGCGTGTGTGTGTGTGTATTTATTTGGGAATGAATTTATTTTATTTATTGTATTCAAACCTGGTATTCCACAGTATTGTTACCATGTCTGTTGGTGTTTCATTGTGTTTTACTAATCTGAAACATCTTAGTGATAAATAGAAAAACTAAACATAATTCTCTCCTGTCCCAATTTTTATAATCATATTTTAATTTTGCAGTGTTCTTGTAAAAATGTGAAGTCTATTTATCACCTTCTTGAATCAGATCTGGCTTATGGTCTATTTTATTCCATGGAAAATAGTGGAAGTGACGCTGTTTAGGATATGACTTAGACTTCAAAAATCTTTGAGAACTTTCAGTCTCTGTCTCTGTCTCTCTCTTTTTCCCAAACTTGCATCTACCATAAAAACAACACTTTTCATTCTGCAAGGGTGTAAGAGAACATGGAGAAAAAAGAATATTTTCAAGTGAGGCAGTCCTATACCAGCCAGTTCCCAATTCCCAGTGAAGCCGCTGGATAACCATAGATGCATAAATGTGACCAGTTTAAATAAGGAGAGTTAGCTCAAATAAGCAGGATCATCCAAGCAACCCATAGATACCTGAGCTAAACCCTTATTCATTTTCTCTTGAATATTTTTTTCAGTCATATTCTCTCTAATATCTCCTTTGGCATTCCTACTCATCATAATCTATTCCTAATCATCAAATTCTCCATTGGTCATAACCACTTTTTTACATTACCTATTATTCTATCTGTAAATGATGCATTCCTGATAATTTCTTCAACCTATGTTCCAGATCATCAGTTCCCATGAATGGGATTAATGCTATTATAAGAAGAGACATGAAAGCATGCTTCCTGTCTCTTTTCTCCACTTTATAAAATATATCAAGTGATGGCCGTCTGTAAACCAGGAAGCAGGCCCTGAGCAGACACTAGATCTGCTGCAGCCTTGTTCTTGGACTTTCCAGGCTCCTGAACTGTGAAAACCAAATGTTTATTGTTTAAGTCACTCATTCTGTGGCAATTTGTTATAGCAGCATGAACTAAGATGATTCCCAAATTAAACATACTCAAAAACAGAATTTAAAAAATTCTGTAGAACAACTTTAAGCAGCCTATTGTGTATATAATTTGAAACCCCAAAGAATAGGGATGGGCATAGGGAAAACAATATTTGAAGAAATAAAGACAGAAACGTTCCAAATTTGATGAAAATTATGAAACCATAGATTATGAATCTTAACATATCTCATTCACAAGAAACATGAAGAAAACTACAATTGGGGAAAGTATTCGGTCTACATTACATTGCAGGGGAGGCTACATGACATTAAAATGCAGAATAAGTCCAGAAGTCCTATATTATAAAATTTTAAAAATGTAATAAAGATAACATATTAAAAACAGTTGGATGGCTATCCGTGCACAGAAGAATGAAACTGGACACCTACATATTACCATATAAACAAATTAACTCAAGATAGATTTAAGACTTAAATGTAAGACTTCAAAATATAAAAATCATAGAAGAAAACTTAGGAAATGACCTTCTCAATATTGGCCTTGGCAAAATATTTATGGCTAAGTTCTCAAAAGCAATTACAACAAAACCAAAACTTGACAGCTTGGGCATAATTAAACCAAAGAGCTTCTGGACAGCAAAAAAAAACTATCAACAGACTAAACAGACAGCCCACAGAATGGGAAAAACATTGCAAAATATGCATTTAACAAAGTCATATTATCCAGAATATAATGAATTTAAGCAAATCAACAAGCAAAAAATCAATAACCCTGTTAAAGAGTGGGCGAAAGTCATGACAAACACATCTCAAGAGAAGACATACAAACAACCAACAAACACATGAAAAAATGTTCATCATCACAAATGATCATAGAAATGCAAATCAAAACCACAATGATATATCATCTCACACCAGTCAGAATGGCTTTGATTAAACAATAAAAAAGAAACAGATGTTGGCAAGGCTGTAGAGAAAAGAACGCTTACACACCATTGGTGGGAACCTAAATTAATTCAGCCAGTGTGGAGAGCAGTTTGGAGATATCTCAAATAACTGAGAATTGAACTACCATTCGATCCAGCATCCTACTATTGGGTATATATCCAAAGAAAATTAAATTGTTCAGCCAAAATGACACACATACCTGTATGTACATTACAGCACTGTTTATAATAGCAAATCAATGGTGGACTGAATAAAGAAAATATGGTACATATACATGATGGAATACTACACAGACATAAAAAAGAACAAAATCATGTCCTTCACAGCAACATGGATGCAGCTGGAAACCATTATCCTAAGTGAACTAAAACAGAAACATGCTCTCACTTACAAGTGAAAGCTAACCATTGGGTATACATGGTCACAAAAATTGGAGCAGTAGACACTGGGGCATACAAGAGGTGAGGAGGGTAAGGGTTGAAAATCTACCTGTTGGGTACTATGCTGACTACCTGGGTGACAGATTTATTTGTACTCCAAATCTCAGCATCGCACAATGTATCTCTGAAACAAATCTGTATATGTATACTCTGATTTTACAGTAAAACTTGAAAAAAATAATAAATAAATATATAAATAAAATGTAAAGGAATATAAATAAAAGCAGCTGGATAAAATATACATGCTAATTACAGAGAAATAAAAAGAAGAAAGACAACTAATTTTTCTTTAAAGTAATGAAAGAAAAAAAAATCCAACCAAGAATCCTATACCCAGAAATATTATGTTTCAAAGGTTAAAGCAATCAAGATTTTCTTTATATACTATTATATTGATAAGGGGAAAAAAGACAAGTTGCAAATTGCCAAAATCAAGAATGAGATAATGGCATCACTGAAGTTATTAAAAGGACAACAAAAAGACATACTACAAACAATTATATGTCAATTAATTTAAGAATTTGGATTAAATAAACAAATTCTATGAAAGACAGAAACTATCAAATATCCTAGAAGAAGAAATCAAGGAATTCGGCCGGGCGCGGTGGCTCACGCTTGTAATCCCAGCACTTTGGGAGGCCGAGGCGGGCGGATCACGAGGTCAGGAGATCGAGACCATGGTGAAACCCCATCTCTACTAAAAATACAAAAAATTAGCCGGGCGTGGTGGCGGGCGCCTGTAGTCCCAGCTACTCGGAGAGGCTGAGGCAGGACAATGGCGTGAACCTGGGAGGCGGAGCTTGCAGTGAGCCGAGATCGCGCCACCGCACTCCAGCCTGGGTGACAGAGCGAGACTCCGTCTCAAAAAAAAAAAAAAAAAAAAAAAGAAATCAAGGAATTTAACATCCCAATATCTATTAAACAAATTGAATTTGCATTTAAAAAGTTCAACAAAGGAAATCTAGACACAGGTTTCACTAGTTAATTCTTCCAAATATTGTGAGAAGAAATCAAACAAATTCTACACAAACTCTTCCTTGAATTTGAAAGTGATTATTCCTCAGTTTATTTTATGAGACAGGTATTACCTTGACAAATATATTACCAGACACATATATCACCAGACACTGATATTACAAATCAAATATAACACTTTCAAATAACATGCTAGCAAATCAAATCCTATAGCTCATACAAACAAAAAGAAAGAAAAGAAAAGACCATGCATTAAGACAGAGATAGCTTATTTCAGGAATGCAAGCTAGATTTCTCACAGAAAAAAATTCAATCAAAATGATACTCTACATATAAAAAACTACTAAAGCTCAATATAGTTTTTTATAAAGGGGCTTTAATAAAACCCACTATACATTCCTAATGAAAATTCTCGAGAAATTAGAAATAGAAGAGAACTACATCAAACTGACAAAGGGCATCTACAAAATGCCAAAAGAAAAATTATAGTTCATGGTGAAAGACAGAATGTTTTTCTTTCACCCTAAGAAGAGGAAAAAGAGGGGTATATTTGTTCTCATTAAGTCATTCAATAGTGTACAGGGGTTTCTTGCCCATTAAATAAAGAAAGAAAAAGAATACTGGGCAACCAAATTAGAAAGGAAGAAATAAAAAGTTTTTTTTTCCACAGGTGAAATGATTATCCATGTAGAAAAATTGATTAAAACTATAAAAAAGTATACTTAATAACAAGTAAATTTGCAAGATATAAAATCAAACACAAAGAAAATCAATTTATTTTATGATATCAACAAAGACTCAGAACACAAAATGTCTTGCCATTTATAACAAAATTAAAAATATGAAGCATTTAAGGATAAATCTGATAAAATATATAAAATATCTGCACTACAAAAACTATAAAACAGTGATGAGACTAATCAAATAACACCTAAATAAAATGAGAGCAATACCCTGCTCCTGTGTCAGAAGATGTAACACGTTTAAGATATCAATTTTTCACAAGTTCATCTACAGATGCAACACAATTCCAATTGAAATTCAAGTAAACTTTTCCTAGAAACTGGCAAACTAAAAATAAAATTCACACGAAAGTTTGAAGAATATGGAATAGTCAAATCATAATAACTATAACAAAACTAAAGAAAAATAACACTAACTGATTTGAAGATTTATTATTAACCTACATTAAATAAGTGACTATGGTATTGGCATAAACATAAACACAAATAGATCAATAGAACACCATAGACAGCCTAGACATAGGTCCAATTATATACGGGCAATTGATTTTTGACAAACATACCAAGACAGTTACTGGAGAATGGTAATCATTGTAACAAACAATTCTAGGAAAAAAATTGATTTATATCTTGAACCTTACAAAAATGAACTCAAAGAGGGTCATAAACATAAATGGCAAACCTACGTCAACCCTCCCACAATAAAACATAAGATAAAATGGTTGTGATCTTGGGTAAAGCAAAGATATATAAGGTTCAACTTCAAAATAATATAATTTCTATATGTATCTATCTGAGATATGTGACAAGAAATCAAATGGCACATGATAAACTGAGAGAAATTATTTGCAAACCATTTTTCTTAGAAAGAACTTGTATTCAGAATTTAAATAGAAATCTCAGCTTCATAAGGAAGTAAGCCAGTACAAATTCGTGAATAATTTGAACAGCCATTTTTCCAAAGAAGATATATGTAAGCAAATATGCACATGAGATTAATTGTTAAGAAAATACAAAATAAAACTGCAACGAGATACTTTTACAACTGTTAAAAGGGCTAAAGTCGAAAAGATCTAACATACCAAGTTTTGACAAAATTGTATAGGAACGTGAACTCTCATACCCCACTGAAGGAGATGTAAAATGGTATAATCACTTCAAAAAGCAGTTAAACATATATTAACAATATGATGTAGCTATTCCACTCCTTGGCATTTACACAAGAGAAAAGAAAGTATTTGGCCATATAAAGGCTATGAATGTTTAGAGTTGCTCTATTAGACATAGGCAAACACTGTAGACAATCCAAATATCTCTTGATAGATGTATGCTAAACAAACAAACAAACAAAAAAACTATGCTGTGATTAAACATATAAAGGCTATGAATATTTCCATATAAAGGCTAGTAATGCTTAGAGATGTTTATTTCTCATGCGAAAAATCTGTAAGCAACTCAAATACCTCTTGATAGATACATGCTAAGAAAACTATGCTCCAATTAAACTGTGGTATACTTGGTTTTCCAAGTGAAATAAATGGAATATAATTTGGCAATAAAAAGAATGGACTATTGATACATGCTATCATATGGATATATCTAAAAAATAATGATGCTTAATACAAGGAACTAGGGAAAAAGACAGTATATACTGAATAATTCTATTTATAAAATGCTCCAGTAGGCCGGGTGTGGTGGCTCACGCCTGTAATCCCAGAACTTTGGGAGGCCAAGGCAGGCAGACTGCCTGAGCTCAGGAGTTCAAGACCAGCCTGGGCAACACGGTGAAGCCCCATCTCTACTAAAATACAAAAAACTATCCGGGCGTGGTGGCGGACGCCTTTAGTCCCAGCTACTTGGAAGGCTGAGGCAGGAGAATGGCGTGAACCTGAGAGGCAGAGGTCGCAGTGAGCCAAGATCATGCTACTGCACTCCAGCCTGGATGACAGAGTGAGACTCCATCTCCAAAAAACAAAAAATTAAATAAACAAAAAAGTTCCGGTAAATGCAAAGTAATTTATACTACCAGACACAGGTTAAGGAGATGAGAAGACAGAAAGGATTATGAAAGAAGGAATTGCAAAATAAAAGAAGCTTTTTCAGATAGTGAAAATATATACTACTTTGTGCTGATGACTTCATTTCTATATTTATTTCAAATTGCATCACATTTTGCACTCTAAATATTTTTTAGTTTATGCATGTCAATAATACTTTAATAATGTTAAAAATATTTATAGTTAAGTGAGAATATGAAGATGCTTGACAATCTTTCAAAATGTATCTTTATCTTCTATTAAATTCTACCACTGTTGCTTGCCTTTTGTTTAATTAAGAGTCTCCTGGATCTGGGTCTTAAGAAATTATTATCTGGCTACAATGATGCACATATGTTATGAGGTAAAGAAGTGTTGAAATAAATAAAAAATAAACAGAGAATATGGACTTCCGAAAAGGAAAATTTACTAAGTGAATTACACTAAATTGAAGTGGCATAATAGAAAAATGTACTAGAAGATAATATATGTATTTTAGAACAAAAAAGAGAAAAATAGTTAAGAATAATATGTAAATGACAAATTAATGGGTGCAGCAAACCAACATGACACAGGTATACATATGTAACAAACCTACATGTTGTGCACATGTACCCTAGAACTTAAAGTATAATTAAAAAAAAGAATAATATGATTACTAATGCTAAAGGAAAACAAAACAATAGTGGATATCCAAGTTTAGATTTAATACATTAGTTTTTATCAAATTAAATTTTAGCAGTACTAAAAAAATTAGTTGGCAATTAGAAACTGATTTGATCAAAAAATCAAAATATGATTTTTGATTCATACTGTATCAATTGAGACAAAATATATGATAGTTCTTTATAGGCTGAAAACTGTGTGTGTAAATTTATTTTCTAAATTTTATAAATTTGAAGAATGCATCACACATGTATTTTTTAAAATATTAAAGACCAG
The DNA here is from genome assembly GCF_028878055.3 of Symphalangus syndactylus. NCBI lineage: Eukaryota > Metazoa > Chordata > Mammalia > Primates > Hylobatidae > Symphalangus > Symphalangus syndactylus. Next base: position 82,887,442 of record NC_072438.2, on the reverse strand, counting down.
ACTTGATAGATTACTAATTCTATACATACCTCAGCAAAATTTGATTACTTCCTTCTTTCAGTTCTGTTTTAAATGCATTGCTTCAAGACTTGCAAGTATGCAATAATATTTGAATGTATAGTTCAGACACATTTTGAAACATATTCTTTCTAAAGCAAAATATTCACAATAGTTCCTAATTATACTCTTTTCTTCTGGAATCTGTTTTAATATTTGTAAAGCTTCATTAAAGTCATGCTGTCTTACATAGCTAGAAACTCTACCCAGTGAGCACTGAGGATGTATAATCTATTAAAGGCTCAGTAAGCTAATATTTTATTCTCAAGTTCTGCCTTTTATTTTCTGCTGCTTGTCTGGGGGGAAAAAAAAGAACCATTGCCCCTTAGGAACAGAGACCACCTTAAGAAGAGAAGTGTATTCTGAAAAAGTTTGATGATATAGAAAAAACGTGAATAAAGCTGAAAGAGTAGAGTTACAGACAGATTTATATATTTCATCAAATGGTGAAAATGGCAATTACTATGTTTTTCTTTTTTTATTCATGTAAATAAATTACCAATGAAATTAGAACAATTTCAAAGCATTTATTCTCATTTTGAAAACATGAAAAAACAAAAACATTTACAGTCTTCCTCTGTGTAATGGATACTAACAAAAATATTAAAAAGTGTTATCTTTATGGAATTCCTTAATATGTGTCAAGTATTACATTATTAATTTCTTGTAAAAGTGTCGAAATAACATTTTTTTAAATAGATGAAAACATTTAGTCATAATTTTCTTAACTTTAGCAGCAAATAATTACTAGAACTGGGATTTGAACCCAGGCCTCAGATCTCTCTGACATCAAAACCTAGTTTTAAGTATATATTCTTCATATTACACCAGTCCTAAAAGCAGACGAGAGGCTTGGTGGAGTGCCTGACCATGGTGTGAGAGAGAGAGAGAGAGAGAGAGAGAGAGAGAGTGTGTGTGTGTGTGTGTGTGTGTGTGTGTGTGTGTGTGTGTGTGTGTGCATGCTTGGGTTAATGGCTGAAAGAGCTCTCTATGGACTTAGGGATGATGTTGCAGAGGTGCTTTGATGGCAAATGTGAGACCCTACCTCCACAAGGATGATTATTTCTAACTCTTCAGAGACAAATATATATGTTTTAAGATACAGAAATCTTGCTTAGTCAGAGGCACTGTTTAAACTCTCAATATTTGTTAACTAAATCTGATTTCTGAAAAAATAGGCATAAACGTTGAGAAAATAAAAGCTACAACACGTGTCAAGTACACATAGAATGAATAAAGGCAAAATTAAAAACAATAATTTTCTCCTGTAAAGTTTTGGTTGGGTGGGTTTTAAATTATTAAGAGATATCAAATATAATTTTACAATGGAAATAAAAGTTTAACTTTATTCTTTTCTGAATAGCATAATAATAATTGTATATATTTATGAGGTACAATGTGTTATTTTGATATATGTTTACAATGCGGAATGGTTAAATTAGGATGATAAACAAATTTATCACCTTATATGATTATCATTTGGTTGTGGCAAAAACATTTAAAATGTACTCTTTTAGCATTTTTGAAATGTACAATGCATTATTATTTATTACAACATCTCCCTTTTCCCTGTCCACTCCCTCACCCCACAGCCTCTGGTAACCATCACTGTACTGTATATTTCCATGAGTTCAACTTTTAAAGATTCCACACATCAATGAGATCATATGATATTTGTCTTTCTGTCCCTGGCTTATTTCTGTAATACTGTCTCTCAGGTTCATCCAAGTTGTCCCAAACGACAGGATTTCATATCCCACTTTTAAGGCTGATTCTAGGTTTTGGGTTTCATTGAGAAAAATATATATATATGTATATATATATTTATATACATATATTATACATATTATATATATTTATATGTATTATATATATATATACATATATATATCTGTAAATGGAATAGCTATCCAAGAATTACCAGTCTATTTTCACAAATAAAGATATTATGAAAAGTATTTTTCTTACAGTTGTGTTTGCTTTAAAACCATTTTTAACTAGAAAAATCCACTGAAGCTGAGTAGACAGTAAAACATGATCCCATAACAATATTTAAATATTCTATGCTTTATTTCTGACCTAATCTTTCTCTTGTCTTTCAAACTCAAACCATTCTACTTTGCCATTTTTAATAAATTCTTCATTGAAATCAAGCAAGAAAACAATCATCATTGTATCACTTATGATAAGGTCAGCTTTTGTAGTAAGATTAATTCTAAATCTTACAATGGTTCAAATACAATTCATGTTTAATTGTTGCTCATATGAAAGTATTGGGCAAGTAAGTAGATATGTGGGTGAGCCCTCTTCTATCCAGTGGCTCAGGGACTCAGTGTATCGAAAGCTTTGTTCTATTCGATAAATGGATTCTAAGGTCTTCCTGGATGTAGTGTCTTTTCCGGTTAGATAGCCAGAATTTGAAGCTGCCTGGAGAAGCAGGCATAGGAGTTGTCCATAGGCTGTGCCTGGAAGAGGACATCTCACTTTTGTTCACATTTAATGTGTTAGAACTTTGTCTCTGTAAAGTTATCTGACTAGCCCCAATTTGGGCAGTCAATTAGCAGCAAAATACCTACATAAAGGATTATTAGTGGACAATCACATTCTATCTGTAATCCAGATTTAACAATTCTGAACATTGTGGCAAATATGTTTTATTCACATATTTTGACAAATAATTTTATAACAAACCTATATATCAAGAAATTTATATCTAAATAAATTAGCATGAACCACTAGAAAACAAAGATATTTTTTCACATGATGACAAGTATGACACCATTATTACATTTAATAAAATCATCAGTGATTCTATGTTATCATCTAGCTCACTGTGTAAATAGAAATATCTCTGTCTCCAAATGTATGTTTACATTTATGTTGTTCCAAATAAGAGTCCTAGCCATCCAAAAAGTAAATTTTTTTTATTACGGTCTTTTAAACTTTAATGAGTATGCAATTTAATGTTTTAAAATATTATATAAAGCATAACTCATAAATGAAAAGAATATACTATTACAATAAACTCAGCAATTATGTTTATCATTGTAGCCTAGACCAGTGAAACTTTATAATGGAAAGGCACTAGCTCAAGGACTGGCACTTGGGAACCTCCACTTCAGTCCCACCACTAATTACCATATAGTGAATGAATCAGAGGCCCAGAAAAATTACACTATTTACACAAGGTTACCCAGCTCACAAGAGTCAAAAAGCAGACAGATCTGTATGCTCAGACCTCTGGACTTTCAGTTGAAAATTTTTGACATTCCTGAGTTACAAATGTATGAAGACTCATTGAAATATTGAGTATTACATAGTATTTATATATTTTGCTTAGAAGATATATATGCCAAATATTATGATTTTAAAACATGATTGAAAAAGACAAATACCACCAACGAAAAGTTGTCACATACAAATTATCTTATAACAGCCTCTGCTGAGGGTGGCTGAATTTTATGTTTGAAATTTCATGTTGCATGATCTAACCTAATGTGATAAAGAAGTTTTCAGAATAAGACTGTCAAAGAAAGCAGTTACACAAAAGCATGAGCCACATATTTTGTTCTGTTCAAAAAACTATTTCTCACATTATAATGAGTTCTGCAGGGAGATTATTAGACTTAACATCTTGTAATGATGATAATTCATTGCCATTATTGTCCGGCAATGTCTTGAACTCAATGTCTCCAGCTCATATGCCCATATTGAACTAACCTCATCATTGCAACAGTAGAAAAGAACAACCAAATACATTTGAAGAAACCCTCTACTTCCAAATTTCTCAAAAAATCTTGATTTCTTATTGGTTTGTTTTTAAAAATTTAAGGAATAACTTAAGCCTAAAAAATTGACAATTTCATGTTTTGGACTCGTAAAAATAAAATAATAAAGTTTGATTATGATAAATAGATGAAAATATTACGTTTTTTGGCAGTTTATGATTTTCAAAATTGAATTGTACATGCTTTTACATAATATATTATTTTATTATCAAATACATGTTGTTGCTTGTAATGTCTTTTATTCTGCATTCAACTTGAAAAATTATATGCCAGTAAGATAAAGTGAAACAATCTCCTAAATCAGGGAAAGAGAGAGAAAGAAACAAACATATCCAGTAGGTCTTTTCTTTATTCTATTCAGCCTTTAAATGACAGATTTAATGTCTGAGTTTAACTGCAAAAAACAATAGTTCACAAGAAACCTCCAAACTTAAAAATCTTATGTTTGACTTGGTATCCCTCTTGCTGATTTACTGGCATCCAAAGTTGCATTAAATCAGAAGTTAACAGCCATTTTTTAGTAGATATGTCCTCAGTTCTATAAAATGGCTTTTCTTTTCCTTGCAGAGCAGGCTTAATAAATAAAACCCTCTTTCACACTGGAATTAGACCCAAACTTTATTTTACCTTCATACAAAACAATCTGGATACACCATTTCTGAAATAATGTTGAAAAAGATGGCATTATATTGTAGTACATTCTAGTTTGAAGCGAGTGAAGCTGTATCAAAAGAGGTTCTAAATCATTTTTATATGCCCATTAAATATGCCTGAATTCCAATCCGAGAACAAATATTATGAAAAACTATTTATTGAGGTACAACAGGAATTACAGCACAGGGTAAGGCAAAAAGAAAATAGCTGTCAAACAGGCCAGTGGTGATATGAGAGAAGGTTCTAAAATTATAGCCAGAAAACCTGAGTGTGAATGCCCACTTGATCTAGATTGAGTTGTTTAATAAGTTCTTCTCTGAAGAAATCGGAAAAGTAATACCTTTCTTATCAGATTTTAAGAACAATCAAAGAGATCACTAACCTAAATTGCAGTGCCTGGCACAGAGCTTGGCATTGTAATTACTCAAAAATGCTCATAAAGTTGAAGGATATGATTTGAGATGTCAGTGCCCCCTATTAAAATACACCCATGCCACACATAAAAACACCCATATAATGCACAATAAAAACCTTTAGAGCACTATTGTAGCACAGAAATCCTTAGTATTTGTTGTCACTCCTTGGAAAGTATGGTCTAAGTAGCTTTTAATCTTAACTATGCTATGATACAGATTTTCAGAAGGGAGTAATATATGGCTAATGTAGCAAGAGCTAATGTTAACATTATTTTTGCTTTGCAAGCCCTTAAGCAGAAAGGGACAGTGTGATGCTGAGATGCTGTGATTATTATTGTCCTTGTTTTAATGGAGGACCATGTTGATTGATGGCTAGCTGAAGAAAGACTACCACAATTTATGGAAAGAGAAGCAAGCAGTAGCATATAAAATTATGGAAAATATTATCTACAGATTCATAAGGTGTTGCTAAATACAAAAGTAGTAGGCCCAAACAACCACTTACTACACAGTTTGTCTTTGAGTTAATTATATAATGTATCAAATTAAATACACAGAAATTAAGTCAGAAAATGTGTATAGAGGCCATGCTATTCTTTTATAAAACTGCCTTATAAAAATCCTCTCTCAGTTGCACAAACTTTATTCTGGTGACAATTCATTATTTTTGTATATCAATGATGGCTTACTGTAATTAGTAAACCAGTTACAAACACAGCTGTGTTTTCCAAATGATCCATATTTCAGTATGATTTATGTCTATCCCTTTGTTGTTGTTTTTATTTATTCGAAACCCTTTTAAGTAGCAGATCTGTTGAGAATTTAATCAAAGGTATAAAACTCCAGGCAGGAAAAAATTCATAAAGAAGAAACATTTTGAACATGCTTTGAAGGTATTCAAAATAGGATTTCTTCTACTTTACTTGAGGGAAAAATGCAGGAAGTAAAAATGCAAGCAAGATAATAATGTATTAATAATTAAGAAGAAACCAATGGCTTTGATTATGAGATCACCTCAACCATGATGCATTTCTGGGTGAATAAAACTATATACATCCCACATTCATGATAGTTAAGAGCAAGGAATCAGTTCCAGAAGAACTCACAATTAATCAAGTTAGTTTCCTCATCCATAAAACAAACATGATACCTGTTTTACTGGATTATTCTATATATTAAATGAAAGTGTATATCCAAATCACATAATAAATTGGTTTTAAATTGGCATCTTATTTTTATGCATAACATGAAAATACCTAGGATTTGGGAAATCTTGCTTTCCTTGATTTTCAAAATCAAGGCAACATCACATGATAGGTTAATCAGCTACTACAACTCCTGGACACTCAGCGCTTTTCCTCATGCTCAGCTCACCCCTGATATCCTTCTTTCTGGGTTTCTCCCATCTCCTCATCCACAGGAGCCATATCAACCACAGTTCATTCCTTCACAATTAATGCCTTCCTAACCATACAGCCTAACATTTTGTTAATCCTGTAAACGAGTTCATACAAATGGACCAAGAATAAAGATGCTGTTCCTTCCCTACCCCTCATCAGATCTCAGGCTCTTGATACTCCATGAGTATTTCTGGAGGTATATTCTATAAAATTGGCCCTTCATTACTTTCCTTCCTTAGTTCAATATAATTAGTATATATCAATCTATCTTTTGCTAAGTAATGTTAACTAGCCTTGGGGGAAGGGGGGTTCAACAGAGCAGGCAAAAAGGTAAAATATGAAAATAAATATGGTAAAGACACTTTCCTTGACATGGTTAGTTAACTACAGTTGTTAAGACAGCACACTAGGTAAGATGAAATTGGTATTCTATAATAGATGAATGAAAGATGGGCTGGGCACGGTGGCTAACACCTGTAATCCCAGCACTTTGGAGGCCGAGAAGGGTAGATCACGAGGTCAAGAGGTCGAGACCATCCTGGCCAACATGGTGAAACCCCATCTCTATTAAAAACAGAAAAATTAGCTGGGCATGGTGGCGAGCACCTGTAATACCAGCTACTAGGGAGGCTGAGGCAGGAGAATCACTTGAACCCAGCAGGCAGAGGTTGCAGTGAGCCAAGATCATGCCACTGCACTCCAACCTGGCCAACTGAGAGAGACTCCATCAAAAAAAAAAAAAAGATATATTTTTAGGAAAATGACAATTCTAATAGTTTAAAACAAAACATTTTGCCACTCTGATTTGTCAATAATAGAGAGTAGTTAAATAATTAGTAGTAGAAAAAGTTACAAAGAATTTTAATTAAAGTGGAAGATCACAGAATATTTAGAAAAAACAAAATTTATGAGAAAATTTGCAATTAGCTCAAAGAAGACTATACCGCTAAACTATCTATCCACATTTTTCTAATAAATAACTATTTTACCTGACAATCTTCCAAAACTATAAACATTATTTGTTTATAAACACACACTAGTTTTCCATTAATTTATATTAAATGTGAAGTGTGTGATCACTGAATTTTTTTGAAGTCTCATAGGTTACTTTTCAAAGAAATTGAAGATTTTCGTGATACTTAAAATACTGAGGTGATAGATTTACTGCTGACTGGATCCGGGTTATTTCTTCAATGAGACATGTTTCAAACAGCTGTTGCTATTGAGTAAGCAAGAGACGCTTGACTTTAAGCAACATGAATAATACTGTTCATCAACAAATGTGCAAGATACTTGAAAGTGCATAATCATATTCTTTCTCATAAACTGTCAGCTTGATTCTGTCCCTCAGAGGATAACAAGTCTTTATAAATCTACCATGGCTATGTGACAAGGGAAAAATGTCCATCCGAGACACAAGCACAAATTCTCCTTGCCATGGACCTCTGCACCCAAACTAGCAGCAGCAGAAGCAATTGAGGGCCACTTTTCTCATAAACAGAGAATTCTCTGATGCCCATTTCCAGAACTACTTATTTAGGAAACAGAGTATATACCTCTCAACAACTGTATCTAGAAACCAGAGTTTTTACCAGTTCAAACCAAACAAAAATAAGTCAACCCTGGGTGACCTTCTGCAGGCAGAGGCTCCATGCTGATTGTTGGATGGCATTTGACAAGTTTCACTGCTTTGTACTTAAAAACACAAGCGTAAGCGAATGTTGAACTTGATACGATTATTTTTGTTTTAGTTGATATTTTAAAATAACATCCACAGTTCTTCTAGAAAGTAATCACACCTATATCACAGAGTAATTTTGAGGAGTAAATGAGTTTACAAACACCAATCACTTACTGGATGCACTAAATAAATATTAATGACTACAGTATTACAGCCTATTACATATTGCCATGCATGAGGTTATACAATAGGCTTGGATTTTCTATGTAGTAACATAGGGAATACCTGTTGGATTAAGAAAGTCATATAGAAATAAACACAAAGAAAAACAACTAAAGTATTATTGGAAAAGTACAGCAAAGTATTTATCTTTGTTTCTAATATCAACTGTACAAAAATAGATATATTAGTACTCGGCATTTTTCTGAAGACAAAAGGGAAGAGCAAATATTAAATAATGTGATCAAGCAAAATTCATTATGTGATTTTTTATTTTTAAAACTTCATCAAAATGGTGTGAAATAAGTTTTTAGTATAAATCTGTATAAATTATGTACTGACATTCTTTTCATTTAAATAAATTTTTTATTTAATTGCCTACTAAACTTGGGAAAGTCTTTTAAATTACGAAATAACTATTAACTCCTTTAAAACTTTTTTTTTTTTTTTGAGATGGAGTCTCGCTCTGTCACCCAGGCTGGAGTGCAGTGGCGTGATCTCGGCTCACTGCAAGCTCCGCCTCCCGGGTTCACGCCATTCTCCTGCCTCAGCCTCTCCGAGTAGCTGGGACTACAGGTGCCCGCCACCACACCCGACTAGTTTTTTGTATTTTTAGTAGAGACGGGGTTTCACCAAGGTCTGGATCTCCTGACCTCGTGATCTGCCCACCTCGGCCTCCCAAAGTGCTGGGATTACAGGCGTGAGCCACCGCGCCCGGCCTACTCCTTTAAAACTTACAATGCAGTCTATGGTTCTACTTTGCTAAAAAAATTAACAAGCGTCTTTTGAATTCTATTGTAAAGGCAAATGAATCATTAATTTAAAGTGAAAATGTGCCTTTTTGAGAATTTTTTGTCTGGAGAAAATTTTGATGAAATATTTACTGTTATCAGTTATAAATGAGAAGAGTGTGAACATTCTTCAGAAATGAAAGCCCACATCCTTAACTAGGAAACTGCTGGCTCCCACATTGGGGATTTTTTTTTTTAAGGATGTAAATTGAGGTGAAAATTACAAACATGACTAACCAAAATAGTAGAAAAAAATTTCCTTTTTCAGGGACATTAACACCAAATCTGTCTTCACTGATTAAACACTCTTGATATTTAAGCTCTCAGAATGTTATATTTTACAATGCCACTTCAAGAATAACTTAAAAGAGCCAAAGATTACGTGAGATTTAGTGTAAAGTCAACATAAAGACATAGTTAGGGCTTAATTTACAAAGACAATTTGTGTAAAATATTTTCTTCCACATTTTGTTTTGTTTTGTTTTTGTTCTACTTCCTTTAAAAATGTTTCAGTAATGTTGGAGTCTGACAAATTTTTTTTTTTTTTTTTTTTTTTAGACGAAGTCTTGCTCTGTTGCCAGGCTGGAGTGCAGTGGTGCAATCAAGGCTCACAGCAACCTCCACCTCCCGGATTCAATCGATTCTCCTGCCTCAGCCTCCTGAGTAGCTGGGACTGCAGGCGCCTGCCACTGCGCCCAGTTAATTTTTGTATTTTTAGTAGAAATGGGGTTTCACCTTGTTGGCCAGGATGGTTTCGATCTCTTGACCTCGTGATCCGCCCGCCTCCGCCTCCTAAAGTGGTGGGATTACAGGTGTGAGCCACGGCCCACGGTTTTTTTTTTTTTTTTTTGAGATTGAATCTTGTTCTGTCACCCAGGCTGGAGTGCAGTGGTGCCATCTTGCGACTCACTGCAACCTCTGCCTCCTGGGTTCAAGAACGCTATCTTACCTCAGCCTCCTGAGTAGCTGGGATTACAGGCACATGCCACCACACCCAGCTAATTGTTGTATTTTTAGTAGAGACAGGGTTTTACCATGTTGACCAGGCTGGCCTCCACCTCCTGGCCTCAAGTGATTCGCCCGCCTTGGCCTCCCAAAGTGCTGGGATTACAGGCGTGAGCAATCGCGCCCAGCCAGACTAATGCATTTAGATAAAATTCAGTAAGTGAACAGTGTTCTCAAATTCTTCTCCTTTATATTGCATGTAACTCTGTAAATTTGACTTAAAGCCATGGAAATTTGAACTAACATAAAAATTGAGCTGTAATTGAGCTTTAACTTGTAAGATAAAATCTGTGATGTTCTACAAGCTCTACTATAACCCTTTCTGAAACTGTGCTATGAAACTTAGCTCTAACATGCAGAAAAAAACGTTCAGTATAAATATAATTCTGTGTACAATTACCTACAGACTTACGGATGGTGCTATAAAATTTAAACATAATAATTTAATAATAAATTATAATTAATATTTTAATTTTTAAAGTTATAAATTTTTCATTTGCATTCTGGGACAGGAAGATTGATGCAATTTTTTTCATAAAACACACCCAACCACTGTATTTTTGCCATAATGATGAAGTATGCTCACACCGATAGATAAACATGATTGATTGATTAGATAATTAAGATAATTTTGTATGCTACAAAATCTTTCATAATATGCTTTTTATATCTTGTTTATTGTTACAACATGTATTCCTGCATCCAAAAAGTATTTTCAAACAAAAAAATTGTATTTGCAATAGGGATATGTTCTGAGCCTATGTAATAGAAAAACTCAACCTTGCTAAGAGTTTGTAATGTAATCAAGGTTGGAGTATTTTGAGGAGCATTGAAGAAACATGCAGTGGTGGGGGATGAGGCAGGAGGGATCTACACTTAAAAACTGGATGGCCTTGTATCTTTGGATTGAATGGATTGTAGTTTGGTTTATATTTTGCTGTTGCTGCATTGCATTTAATATATTACCAAAAGGAAAGATCCATATTTCAAATTAATGTTCAAAAATAATAATGAGCACATTATATGAAACAATAGATTTGATTTGAGAATATCTAATGGTTTGCAATATCAGCACTTTTAATTTTTTTCATTTATACAAATAATGAGAATTCCATAACACATATACATACTAATCTAAAAAGTTAGGAAACTATGTAGAATATGTGTGATGAAGTGTACTTTACACAAAGTAAGTTAAAATAGTATATTTGATTTAATACTTGCTTTGCTGTATTTCATTTTTGGATAAAAAATTCAAATACTTATGAAGCTGTTTTTTATTATGCAAGGCAATTGTATATAAAAAATATTAATCACTTTGGGAGGCTGAAGCGGGTGGATCACGAGGTCAAGAGATCGAGATCATCCTGGCCAACATGTAAAACCCCCTTTCTACTAAAAATACAAAAAATAGCTGGGCATGGTGGCATGCGCCTTTAGTCCCAGCTGCTCTGGTGGCTGACACAGGAGAATTGCTTGAACCCAGGAGATGGAGGTTGCAGTGAGCCTAGATTACGCCACTGCACTCCAGCCTGGTGACAGAGCAAGACTCTGTCTCAAACAAAAAACAAAAAACAAAAAAAATCACTCATCAAAATAGTGAAAGGTATATTTTATTAACTATCAATTTATATTTTTCAATATTGACACCTATTATAATTAGTTGATATTCAATGATAAGGGCTTTTGTGTTAGTAAACATTATCAGTAAAACAGATTTACACAGGTAAATGATTATAATAGTCAGGAACAGCTATATCTCTACATTTGAACTACAAAAAAAAATCTAGTAACACCTCTAAAAGTTGGCATAATGTCAATGCAACTTTGCTGGTCCTATGTCCTATGACATTTAAAAAGTGTACCAAGCCAGGCACAGTGGCTCAAGCCTGTAATCCCAGCACTTAAGAGGCCGAGGCGGGCAGATCACGAGGCTAGGAGATCGAGACCATCCTGGCTAACACGATGAAACCCTATCTCTACTAAAAATAAAAAAAATTAGCCGGGCGTGGTGGCGGGCGCCGGTAGTCCCGACTACAGGAGAACTGCCTGAACCCGGGAGGCCAAGCTTGCAGTGAGCTGAGATTGCGCCACTGCACTCCAGCCTGGGCGACAGAGCGAGACTCCGTCTCAAAAAAAAAAAGTGTACCAATAAGACAATGTTTAATTTATTTGAGAAAACAGTAGGTTAAATAATATTCTTTAAAAGAGTAATTTTAGGGGTGGGAGGATAAGATGGCTGACTACCTGCCACCATCTCATGCAGCGGGATGGTAGCCTAGCTACCAGCCATTACACTAAAGTATCATCTGCTAGGTTGTATCCCAAACTACAACACCAAAAATTATCTTGCTAATATGCACACCTGTGAAACTAGGCACAAGAATTCACTGACACATAAAGATCTTGTACAGAGCATTAGCCCTCTGAAAGTATCCAGAAACATAGCCAACTAACTGTACTCAACATACACCACAGGTAAAGGAACACCAGTTCTCCCAGATGAGGAAGAATTCTGGAAATTCAAGTGAGAGTGTCTGCTTATCTCTAAATATGTCCACTAGATCCCCAACAATGGAACTTAACTAGTTTGACATAATTAAAATGATAGATACCAAATTCAAAATCTGGATGCTAAGGAAACTCATCGAGATTCAGGAAAACATTAAAACCCCATCCAAGGGATCCAAAGAATCCAGTAAAATGATCCAAGAGCTGAATGATGTAATAACCATTTTTTTTAAAAGAGCCATACTGAACTTTTCACTGCAAGAATTTAATAACATAATCAGAAGAATTAACAGTAGAATTGACCAAACCAAGTAAAGATTCTCAGAGCTTGAAGATTGGTTCTTGGAATTAACTCAGTCAGACAAAAATTTTTAAAGGATGTAAAAAGTTAAACAAAATCTCCAAGCAATATGGGATTATACAAAGAGAACAAGTCTATGACTTATTGGCATTCCTGAGAGTGAAGGAGAGAGAATAAGCAGCTTGAATATATATTTGAAGATATAGTCCACAAAAATCTCTCTAATTTCTCTAGAGGTTGACATGTAAATCCAACAAATACAGAGAAGCTCAGCTAGATACTACACAAGATGAAAATTCCCAGGGCACATAGTCATCAGATTCACCAAAGTCAACACAAAAGAAAAAGTTCTTAAAGGAAGCTAGAGAGAAGGGTCACATCATGTACAAAGTCATGTACAAAAACCCACGAGGCTAGCAAGCCAGAATAGATTGACACCTATTTTTAGCATTCATTTTGTTTGTTTTTCTGAGATGGAGTTTAGCTCTGTTGCCCAGGCTAGAGTGCAGTGGTGCTATCTTGGCTCACTGCAACCTCCGCTTCGCAGGTTCAAGTGATCCTCCTTCCTCAGCCTCCCAAGCAGCTGGGATTATAGGCATGTGCCACCACACCTAGCTAATTTTTGTATTTTGAGTAGAGGCAGGGTTTCACACGTTGGCCAGGCTGGTCTTGAACTCCTGACCTCAGGTAATCAGCCTGCCTCATCCTCCTAAAGTGTTGGGATTACAGGCATGAGCCACTGCACCCAGCCTATTTTCAGCATTCTTAAAGAAAAGAAAATACAACCAAGAATTTTATTTCCCACCAAACTAACTTCATAGGTGCAGAAGAAATAAAACCTTTGTTAGATAAGCAAATGCTAAGGGAATTTATTTCAACTAGAACAGCCTTACAAGAGGTCCTTAAGGGAGTGCTAAACATGGAACTAAAAGAATGACACCTGCTACCACACATGCAACAGATCCTGGAAAGGCTGTAAAGAAAAGAGAACTCTTATTCATGTTGGCTAGAATGTAAATTATGTTCAGCCACAGTGGCAAGAAGTTTGGAGAGTTCTCAACGAACTTAAAACAGAGCTACCATTCAATCCAGCAATTGCATTACTGTGTATATACCCAAAGGAAAATAGATCTTTACACCAAAAGACACACGCACTTGTATGTTCATTGCAACACTAAGCACAATAGCAAAGACATGGAATCAGCCTAGGTGCCCATTAATGGTAGATTGGATAAAAAAAAAATGTGGTACATATACACCATAGAATACTATGCAGCCATAAAAAAGGAATAAAATCACATCCTCTGCAGCAACGTGAATGGAACTGAAGGCCATAATCTTAAGCAAATTAAATCAGGAACAACAACAACAAAAATACAAATACCACTTTCTCGCCTATAAATGAGAGCTAAAATTGAACACACATGGACATAAATAAGGGAACAAAAGACATGGAAGACCGCTGGAAGAAGGAGGGAAGGAGAGGGAAGATGGGTTGAAAAACCACTGGGTACAATATCACTATCCGGGTACAATATACTCATGTAACAAACTTGCACATGTACCCCCATATATAAACAAAAGTTGAGTTTCTTAAAGAGTGATTTTAAAACACAGAAGATGCTAAATTTCTAAATAATTCAGTGTAATTCCAGATGATCCTTAAGAGAAACTATGACAATAATTTTGACATTTCTATAATATTTTAACAGAAATTTATTACAGAAATATTTTAGCAGAAATTTATAAATTTTTAATTTATAAGAGAAATTATAAGTTTTACCTTATAAATCTCTTCAGGAATGTTTGGTGTGTGTTCTTCTTATATATTGCTGTGGTTGAGTCCTGCATAAAAATAAAACAAAAATATAAAACATATATTTCAACATATAAAAATCTATGCATAATTAAAACGTATTTATTATGTTATACATTAAACAGAACGGAGTTTGGAGAGCAAATACATTTTTAAAGAGATAAATTTTTGAGAAGTTTGAACTGCTAGATTTTTTTTTCCTTTTTAGGGCATGACATTTTGAAACTATGTCCAGTTAGAATTTTAGCTCTGTCATGTGTTAGCCATGTAGATATGGGCAATTTAGTCTTGTTCTTTGACCTTGGTACATCAAGACATAAAGAAGTTTTAACTTCAGTGTTACAATTTATTTAAATACTTAGTATTATGTCTTAAACATGGTCAAAATTTAAATATAAACTATTTTAGTGATTTTACATATTAATGTTTATAAGTTATTTTAATAACTTTAAGGTTTTATGATTTTAATAACTACTACACTTTCAAACAAAAAGAATATGAAAGATCAGAATAGAAATGCAAGAAACAAGGTTCAGTATAACCTAAAGTATAATATGATTAACAAGGGAGTATTGTAAATCAATAATAAAAAATATATATTGTTCTAGAATCGTAACTATTAGATATTTCAATAAATTAAAACTTGAATATAATCCCTAATGTATACATTACATGCATTATACCAAATAATATATATGTTGTATGTATATACAACATAATGCTCACTGTATCAAAGTTTTAACATTGGAAAGTCAATATTAAAAGAAGAAAACTAAGAGGTAAAAATGTGTTCTCAGAAGATAATAATCCCTTTCAGAACCCAAAAGCAGGAGCATAAGAATTATGCTTATTCTCTAACCTTCTTAGCCCAAATCAGCTATGTCCTTAGTTGACAATGTGATTTGATATATGATTTCTATTTCCTAAAACTGATAAAAATTACACTTACAGAGGTCAAACAGATGCCTCAAATACTTTAGGAGTATGTCAGTCATTCAGCAATTATTTATTGAGTATCTACTATGTACCAAACGTTATTATTTATACTAGGAATAAAACACGTAACAAAAGAGATAAAAGACACTGCCCTTGTGGTACTTATATTTTGGGAATGCTGGGAGGGGTGGACGAGAGAAAAGTGTACACCCAAATAGGCAAATATATATTGTACATCAGGTTATCCTAAGTGCTATAAAGACAAATTAAGATGTGTCAATGTTCTACAGAGTAGAAATGTCTCATAACAGGTAGATGACTGGTATCTAGGAGAAAAAAAATATGGAGTTGAAGAGAGTCTGAAGTGTCTGGAAGGGGTACCTAGGAATGAAATTTAAGGACTGAGTCCTCTACAGTCAGGGAAATGAGAAATAGTAATCACTAAGATGAGAAAAGTAGGAAATGGGCTGTGATGTTCTGGAAGTACTAAGAGAAAAACGAGATTTGTAGTAGTTTGGTGGTCTCTGTCTATCTATCTATCTATCTATATCTATCATCTGTATCTATCTATCTATCATCATCATCATCCTCTATCTACTTATTGGGGCAAAACTTTCAGATTCTATTAGAACACATAAGCTTCAGGGTTACTAGAACAGCTCCATGAACCTTTTCCAAAATGACCTTCCTAAAACTAAGAGGTAAATAATATCTGATGTGACTGATTTCCAAGTTTAATTCTAGGAACTAGTGATGATACAGTGTTCAGGTGGGCTGTCATTAGGAACTGGTGTTAATCATAACTAATGCAGAATATGTGTACTGTAACCCATGATCACATGATTTGGGGTGAGAAGCAGCAAATATTTCCAAGCAATAATTTTAAAAATTGAGTTATTAGAATATTCTACTCTATGGAAAATCATGTGTAAGCATGTGGGGACCTATTTATACATAGTTCACATTTTCTGCTAAGGTTAATATAGGCTTTTTGGAAATAAGGCAAAAAGCATATGCCTGATCATTTTATCTTAGCTCTATTGCTATGACAGAATAAGCAGCACCCTGTGCAGTGCATAGAGCCCAATGCACAACTCTGACTCTAAGTGTGATACAGTCTCCTTATATAACTGTTTAATATCTGACAAAAGAAAATTAAGTTTTAATAGTTCTTAGCATATTGACAAAAACTCTTATCAATTAGGAAATGTCACCAATAAACAATTCAATTTCCTGCATTGTATACATTTATTTAAATGCAATGAAACAATCCATTCAAATACTTTTGAAAAAGAATTTATAATATTTACTTCTACTAAGAAACATATTTCACTTCACTTGAAATCACACTATCTTGTCTCCTTTATCAATCTCAGTGTGCCTAATGTTTTAAAATGCAACAATTATTTTACAGAAAATTTCAGCAGTATTCATTTTCATGTCTGAGCTCTTGAAATGATAATAAAGGACACTCTTAACTAGAGAAGGAGTGTGTTAAAAATATACATGTAGTTGTACAAAATGTATTCTCATTTATTATATAGGCCAGGACTTCAAAATTTTCTAAGTTATTTTGCAGAGCTCTTCATTTCAATTCATTCGCCAATTTACAGGTTTATAATATAATAACCACAATACTAAAGTCTCTACAGGTTGTCCAGAAATAACAACAGCAAAACATAATATTATGTGGCAGCATAATAACATAATATTAGAATCTTTTGTTGTAAGTTTCTAATTGCGTTTTTATAGAGCCAGGCCAAATAAAAATAAGAATTCAAGTTTTTATTTTTAAAAATCAGAAGCTATCTGTAAGAGTGTCAGTAAGAAAAAAATATGTAGATGTCTGTTGAAGTAAGCTTTTCTCCTGAAGTCATGTCCTCCTCCAAGGGAAACTCATATCCAATAACTATTTCTTCATCCAATATTTACTCATGTAATTTGCTAACCATCTTTACTATACTTGGTTTCATTCAGCATTCCAATAACTGAATTTAAACAGCAGAAAGGGCAATCCACCATGTGAAAAGTTGTGTTTGTAATGTTAAACTGCACATAAATTTTGATATTTTAACGCTGTTTAACCTTAAATAAGTATTTCTAACATGATATTGGATCAGCAACAAGCCACCAATTAATTCATGAACAAATTAACTATCACATATATGGTTATAATAACTTTTAATTTTTATTTATTTGTATTTAATTTTAATTATTTTTCAATTCAATGCCCAATTCTTACAACATGGACGGTTTTGATTATCATTACTTTCATACTTATATGTTTAGTATCATTAAATCGGAAACCGAGAGTCCTAAAATACCCTAATACTACAGGAATAGTGAAGAGGTGGCAATTGCCCGGTTTTCCATCCAAATAACTCAGAGAAAGCTGGTATGAGTAATCAAAAAGTGAACTCCAGGTGTATTGACCCTGAGATTCATATGAGGTCAAGCCCTAGTTAAAACCTTGATTTTTGCTAGTGAAGTCCCTGAGCAGAGAACCTAGGTAAGCCATGTCCAAACTCCTGACCCAAGGAAACCTTGAGATAATTTATCACCCACAACAGAAAATAAATACAGTGTTTGGGACTTGAATATGGTGTGCTGCTCCAACAAACGCCTAAAAATAATGTGACTGGCTTTGAAACCGGAAAGTTAGTAGAAGCTGAAAGGATTTGAAGAAGCACAAGAGTGAAAGTATAAATCCCCCTGAACCAATTGTTAGAAAACTGGATTTTGAAGATGCTCAGGCCCTCAGCCCTCTGAGGGAGGGCTCAGAGGAAAGTGAGGAATGTTACTGAAAACTAGAAGAGAGATGGAATTGTGCTATGGAGTAAAAGAATATTAGCAAAACTATGTACTGTGGTTATGCACCAATCAGAGCTTTTAAATGATGAAATTGGATATATAGCTGATCTTTGAACAACATAGGTTTGAACTACATAGTTCCACTTTTATGTGGACTTTCTCCCACCTCTGCCACCCCTGAGGCCCCAAGACCAACCCTTCCTTTTCCTCCTCCTACTCAGACTACTCATTGTGAAGAAAATAAGGATGAAGTCCTTTATGACGACCTACTTCCACTTCATGAATAGGAAATCTACTTTCTCTTTCTTATGACTTTCTTATTTACATTTTTCTCTAGCTTACTTTAGAATACAGTATTTAATACATAGAACATACAAAATATGTGTTAACTGACTGTATATGTTATCTGTAAGGCTGCTGGTCAACAGTAACCCATTAGCAGTTAAGTTTTCAGAAGTCAAAAGCCATTTGTGGATGTTCAGCTGCACAGAGGATTAGTTCCCCGAGCCCCTGTGTTGTTCAAGAGTCAACTGTATAGCTAAATGCCACAGATGCTGCCTGGATTCTTCTTGTCGTTTATAGTAAAATGTGAGAGAAGAAAGATAGATTGAGGAAAGCGTAGACATGAATAGAAGTAGATGATTTTTTAAAATAATTGTCCTTTTCAAGTGGCAAGAGATGCCTACCAAAAATGGCTGCTGAAAGTATGTCTTACAAACAGAAAAAAAGTGGAGGTGCTACTGCACAACCCTTAGTTAAAATCTTGGAAAGTTCAAAATGTCAGGAAGACGTAATTCACACTAAGTTCCTTTCAATAAATTAAGGGTATGCCTTACAGATTTTCCCAACCAAGAGCCACGGCCTTTAGATAAGCTGTAAAATCCAATCGAGAAAATCCAACATTTTCAGAAGTGTAAGGTACTAGTTATTGCTATCCCCAACACTTCTGAAATGCTGGATTTTCTTGATTGGGTGTTAGGGACTAGTTATTGCTGCTCATCTTCCATTTTCCTATTTTTGAAACAATGTTGATAAATGTTGTCCTATCCTTGTCCCACCATTATAAATTGGGAGAGTTGGGGGGCAATAACTGGTCTCTTAAGTTGTGCAACTTCACAGTAGAGAATTGTGCTCCAGGGGCTCTACTTAATGAATTACATTGAGGCCTCTTATATATGCTTGGATTTGATTTATAAGTTATACTGAATTGATGATATTTTGATGAGATTCTGGATTTTGAGCTGATGGTGTAATGGGATGAGAATCTGAGGAACCCTGAAAGGGGGTGGACATATTTTGCATTTCAGAAAGACTTAAATAGTTCTGTATCAAAGAGTGGTAGATTCCCACCCCCTATTGTACAGGTACTGTATAATCATTTTACCTTGAGTGTGGGTAGGATCTAAGAATATGATGGGCTAGTCAGTCTGTTAGTATGATGGTATGTTATGTTATGTTACATTGTAAGACTCCACCATAGCAGGCTGATTCTCCTGCTGACTTTGCAGAAGTAAGATACTATTTTGGTTAGGTCCTAAGGGCTACTTCTGGAAGCTGAAAGTGACATCTGGCTAACAGACAGCAGAAGATGGGAAACCTAGTTCTATAACTGCAAGGAACTACATTCTTTCAATGAATTAAATAAACCTGGAGAAGACCTTGAGCCTCAGGTGGGATCATAGTCCTGACCAATACATGGTTTAGCCTTGTGATAGCCAACTAACTCAGGCCTACAGGCCTGATTTACAAAAACTATGAAATAATTGGATGCTGTTTTAACTCAGTACATTTGTGATAATTTGTTGTGTGGCAATAGACCAATAATTCATCAACCCTCAAAATAATATTAGGAATCCATAAATTCCTAATTGAACATTTTGCTTAGTTAAATATAAATGCATTCTTTCAGTAGTCCCCAAATAGTCTTTCATTCCATATTATCCTTTTGAGAATGTTAACAATTATGAAAACTTTAAAAAATATTATGTCATATATTCTTAAATTGTACTTAAAACCTAGAAAATAAATTTTTAGAAAAAACAAAATAAGGAGTTTGAAAAATAGAGCACTTACAAATTATAAATAAGATTATTTATGAAATGCTTTTATAGTCTATTTGTATAAGTAATTATGTGTCCTTTATTTAAATTCTTGAAATGTAGAAATTAACAATAAGCGTTTTGTAAATAAGAATTGCTAAAGGCCGGGCGCGATGGCTCACGCCTCTAATCCCAGCACTTTGGGAGGCTGAGGCGGGCAGATCATGAGGTCAGGAGATCGATACCATCTTGGCTAACATGGTAAAACCCTGTCTCTACTAAAAATACAAAAAAATTAGCCAGGCATGGTGGCGGGCACCTGTAGCCCCAGCTACTGGGGAGGCTGAGGCAGGAGAATGGTGTGAACCTGGGAGGCAGAGCTTGCAGTGAGCTGAGATCAAGCCACTGCACTCCAGCCTGGGCAAAAGAGCAAGACTCCATCTAAAAAAAAAAAAAAATTGCTAGAGAAAAATAGTTATATTCTGTGCTTTGTACTTTCAACCTAAAATGATAATTCAGATTGTATTGACTGAATACCATTGGAAACTCATCAGCAATACAACTCTACTATGGAATATAATTAGAATGCAATGAATAAATAATCCATTGCTCCTTGGAATGTAGAAATTAACAATAACTGCTTTGTAAATAAGGATTGCCAGCGAAAAATAGTTATATTCTGTGTGGTTTGGCTTTGTACTTTCAACCTAAAAATGGTAATTCAGATTGTATTGACTGAATAGCATTGGAATGTCATCAGCAGTACAACTCCACTATATAATATAATTAGGATGTAATGAATAAATAATAGTTTGCTCCTTGATACAAGGTGCTGCTTGTTAGAGTAGGGGTCATTTGTAAGCCAATTTTGTTATAACGCTTAAACAGCATTGTTGTTAAATTGTGATAAATGGGAAACCATAAATTGGGAGAGAATTGTAATGGTCATTATCTTCATTAGCTAATGAGATGTGCTAATTATGTTTGTAAGTGACAATAATTTAGTAGCCCTGGCTTAAAGGGCTCACAGAGCAATAACTAGGTCAGTCCTCTTCAACGTGTTTTCACAATATTGGAAGGGACTTGATAATGAGAACCTAAACTTGATAGTAATGTTTTCTATAAAATTATTCATCAAAATGTCTCCTTAAATTATGTCAGGTTTTATGTTGTTCTTCCATAATACATTTGCATGAATTCTAAGGTACTGAGAGTGTGATATCAAAAATTAAATTAAGGCAGTGGTATTTGAAATGTGGTCCCCAGCCCTATGGGGATTCCTGAGAGCCTGTCAGGGGTGTTCGAGGCTGAAACTATTTTTGTAATAATCAAATGATGTATTTTCTGTTTTCACTGTGTTGACAGTGACAGTGATGCTAAAAAAAAGATGGTGGGTAAAAATACCAATGCCTTTGATTTAGCCATTCAGTAATGTCTACATATATCAGTTATCATGTTGCATGCTAGAAATATATACAATTGTATTTGTAAATTAAAAATTGATCAGTTAAGTAATTAATTGATTTGAGAAACACTGGTGCCTTTGCATACATCAAGAAAGTGGCTCTAAACCATATTACGACTCATTGTATTCTTCAACACTTAACACAAGCAAGAAAGAAAGAAGGGAGGAAGAAAAGAGAAAGAGAAAAAGAAAAGAAGGAAGAAAGGGGGAGAGAAGGGAAGGGAGGGGAGGGAAGGGGAGGGAAAGGAGGCATAGGGACAGGGGGACAGAGGGATGAAGGGAGGGAAAAAGAGGTCAATTTCTCCTTGATAAAAAAAATACACATACACAATTATGTACCCTCGAGCATGCATTGTTTTTTGTATTCATTGTGCAGAAATCAGAAATACCCATGAAGCTCTGATACTGTGTTATGAAGTCAAGTACATGTTTGAGTTGTGAGCTGTGAGCTACACTAGCTGTTCTCTCATGGAACACCGTTTTTACCTAGTTTTTATCTTGCGTAGTGTCAGAAAAAAATTATGATTGCTTAAAGTTGGGTATTGGGTAGATATTTTTTTGACTGTGAAAAGAGACCCTGCCTCTTCAAGGAAACTACTTGTTAGCATTTGTTGCCAGTGATGAAGTTCAATATTTCAAACAAGCATAAAATTTTGGAAAGCTTGCATTTGTCCCATGGATTCGACAGTACTGTAACCCTTAAATAATTTCCTGATGAGATTATTGATATTAGCAATTGTGATTTTTAAAATAATATGTGTCCATATTGAAAGATACATACATCTTTGTGAACAATTTTTTAAAAAATAATTGATGCATGGGTAAAAAAATGTTACAAATAATATGTGGGTAACAAATGTTTTCACAGTGTAAGATTGAATAATGGATTTTAATAAACAAAATATAAAAGTTTAATAAGGTAGTTTTAGGTTCCATTTGGCAATTAACGTTTATAAAACCTACCAGTTGTTGAGTTCAGGTGTACTATTTAAAAAACTCACAACTATCTGAAAAAGGATTTTAAAATGCCTCCCTTTTCAACTACATGTATGAATAAAGTCAGGTTTTTTTATGTGCTTCAACTAAACAGCATACTGCAATGATTGACACATAGAAGCAGATGTAAAAATTCAACTGGTTGTATTATGCCAGAAGCCAAACATTAAAGAGATTTGCAAAAAATGTAAAACAATGACAAACTTATTATTAATTTTTTTCATCTTGGAAAACATATTTGTTTAAAATATTTATGTTAACATATTACATCTGCATTATTTTTAAATAAGTTAGTGAAATGGATATTTTTAAAATCTTTAGTTTTTATTCATAATATAGTAACTACTGGCTCATACAAATCATTAAAAAAATGGGTTTTTAATATGTTTTAAGACTTCAAAATTGTCCTAAGACTAAAATTGTGAGAAATACTGTCTCATGGTAATCGAAAGTCAGTAGGTAGGTTGACTTTTTGATGAAAAATGTATTGGAGAATAAAGAACACTTATGAATGTGTTCTAAGTCTATATATACTTTAAATTAATTCAACTCTGAAAGGCATGAATCATTATTTTAATCAATACACTAAGTATTTTGAAACATGGAAGACAAAAATATGTTTGCTTCTTATGGATTACTCCATGTAAGAGAGACGAACAAGGGATCAGAGAGGAACCTAGAGAGATCGAGCTTATTGGTGAATAAACAAATTATCATTTTACTTTCTTAATTCATTATGATTTTTAAAGGTATTTGTAGGTATTAAAGATTTTATTTCATAATAAACACGAAGAGTAGATGAATTATCTAATAACAAGCATGTGTGTTCTATATGAATAATGATCAATGATGTGGCAATGAGATGCTAGCATTTCTCGCTATGGGTGTAAGATGCCATGGAAATGACAAAACATATAGTAGTCTACTGTTCTACTCCCCAGAGCTGTGTGTTCTTTCCTTAGCAGAGAACATTGTATTAATTCTATTTTCTACCTTGAAGAAAAGCATAGGCAGTAGCTTTCCTGTTCTACTCAATTTCTATAGGTAAAATTCCATTAAATACTAACCAAAGATGACATAATGTTTTAAAATTGCATCATTCAAAAGGATGACATACGTATACACAATCAGTTCACAATGTTCTCTGTGGAACTTTCCTCAGTTCTTAAAATCTAATACAATTTTCAAATGTTTTGATCAAACTGACTTACCTTAGTGCAGAGATAAGGTAATTGAGACAATAAATTTTTATTTTATTTTATTTTATTTTGTTTTATTTATTTTATTTTATTTTTTGAGATGGAGTTTTGGTCTTGTTGCCCAGGCTGGAGTGCAATGGCACGATCTCAGCTCACTGCAACCTCCATCTCCTGGGTTCAAACAAATTTTCTGCCCAGCCTCCAGAGTATCTGGGATTACAGGCATGTGCCAACACACCTGGCTAATTTTGTATTTTTAGGAGAGACAGGGTTTCTCCATGTTGGTCTGGCTGGTCTCAAACTCCTGACCTCAGTTGATCCACCCGCCTCGGACTCCCAGAGTGCTGGGATTACAGGCGTGAGCCACCGCACCTGGCCAAGATAATTAATTTTAAATAGGACAACTTTTATGCTATTATGTAGAGAAATACACCTACAGTGTTCACAGAAGTCACTTTTCAATCTAACTTTTCATTGTCCTGTAAATCTAAGAGAAGAACATGGGAAAACACTGTGAATATATTATATTGTTAAATTCATTTCACATTTCAGCAATAATCACATTTTTCACTGATGATTTGATGATAATAGAATATTTTATGTAAAACTATATTGCTAGAATAAAAAATGACCTCAAAGAAGTCTTTTTTTTTTTTACTCTATTAACTGAAGAAAAGATATGAGCTTCATGGTCACAACATTTAATTGCCTAACTTTTTTTTCCAGATTAATGATTTTTAGTAGAGTTATGGGTACCCATTATTTTTAGGTACCTACTGTGATGGTTAATACTGAGTGTCAACTTGATTGAAGGATACAAAGTATTGATCCTGGGTGTGTCTGTGAGGGTATTGCCAAAGGGATTAACATTTGAGTCAGTGGGCTGAGGAAAGCATATCTACCCTTAATCTGGCGGAAACAATCTAATTAGCTGCCAGCGAATATATATAAAGCAGGCAGAAATGTGAAGCTATGAGACTGGCCTAGCCTCCCAGCCGACATCTTTCTCCCGTCCTGGATGCTTCCTGCCCTAGAACGTCAGACTCTTAAGTTCTTCAGTTTTGGGACTTGGACTGGCTCTCCTTGCTCCTCAGCTTGCAGACAGCCTATTGTGGGACCTTGTGATCATGTAAGTTAATATGTAATAATCTCCATATATATATATATATATATATATATATATATATATATATATATATATATGGGGAGTATATAATAGGATATATATATATTTATATGTAAAATATATATATCCTATTAGTTCTGTCCCTCTAGAGAACCCTGACTACTCTTATTCTCCACTTATTTTATAAACATATCAATTGGATTTGAAATTTAACCCCCATTTTACCAGAAATGTTACTAATATTATTTTCTGGATAATTTTCATGTTTCTACTGGGATCAAAAACTCTCCACCAGCTTGTGCATAGGCTGGAGAAGAAGACTTCATAAATTTCATCAGGTGTGAGTTCTTTCATTGTTTACTACTAGCTAAGGGAAAGGTTATGGTATTTTAAATTTTATTTACCTAAATATAAAAATACAAATACATAACGGTATGTAGAATAAATTGCATATCTATTCTACTTATACCTAGTCATTAAAATGTATTTCTTTTTCAATCTAAATATTTAGTTTGTAAGAGGAATTAATAACAATGTAAAAGTGCCTCAAATGCAATCAATTCAAATTATACTTTATAAGAGCCTCATTATTATTTTAATTTAATACATATGGATAATTTTTCTGAGTTATTTACCTAGTTAGTGTTAACTACAGATATAATAATGCTTCAGTTTAAATGCTACAACCAGACCATGAATACTCTATGAAACAGTGAATTTTGCCAGTGAAGATACTGATGTTCTTGACCAAGATACTAGTTTGCATATTGAGTTCTCCAAAGAATTTTAATCAAAAAGTGCTTTAAAATTATCCCAAGGCATAAAAATGTAAATATTAGCATAGTTATCACAAAATTACTTCAGTAAATCATTACAAGTTGTGAATGATAGCCCAAAGTCAGATATTAATGAAATATGAAAATATTTAATTTAATAGTGTGTACGTATAAATATATAATATATACATGAAATATCAAATTTTTCACCATCTTGTATCATGCTAATTCTGAAGCACCATTTTAATCTTCAGTAGATCACGTAAAACTGGCAATGGAAAATATGGCTGTTGTAGATATCTATATACATAAAGACACAGAAACCACCACAACAAAACCCCATAAAGACACAGAAACCACCACAACAAAACCCCACAAAGCGGAGAAATCTTGTTAGGTATCTAAAGTTTTCTCTATGATCCAATTCATTATTAACAATCAACTATTTTTAAAAAGTCACACATAATAAAATAAGTCCAATATTTTACATTTCAAAATCTTGGTTTTGAAAAATATGTGGCTTTAGAGTGACATAAAATTAGTGCTTCTTTGACAGACTGGGTACATTTTTATGCCCAGCAGGAAAGTGAGTTAAGATATTCATCAAACACAGTCCAAATTCTCCATTTTACTGGTTGACAAATCTATTGTGGTGACTAGTTTCCCAAGAATGCTTTTCTGGCAAAAAGAACAAAGATTTAAGGAAAAGAAAAATGATCTCAGGATACAAATTGATAATGATACGAGAGATGACTGAGATAACCTGAAGATATCTAAATAAACCCAATTCAATCTCAGACAAACAAATGTCATCATTATCCAAATTTTGCCTAAGAAAACACACATCAGTTATTCACATTAGATTATAGTTAATGAGCAACTTTGAAATTACATTTATTTTATATTTCCTCCCTAATATTTATGTCCTTTTCTCTAACTACACTTTCTGTTAGTGTTGATACTTCTCTGAAAAGACAAACTTTTTTTTCCTGGTTATTATAAAGAAAAATAGAGTGTTTCATTAATAGAAAAATATTCCTAAAAGTCAAGAGAAAAAAGTCCAAAAAAATTTAATAAACTCCTTTTTCCTCTATGAATGCCAAGAGTGTTTTGTTATTTGTGAAAAATACATAGCAAAACTCCTTTGGAATAAATGTACAGTTTTGTAATTATCTGCATGTATACAATTTCTGCTTGACAAAAGAAACATTCAAAATAGAAGTGCCAGTTTATTCCAGAAAGCCCAGGAATACAAAGCTCAGGGGCAACGCAAGAGATTATAGTAAGCAAAGAACATGGACTTAAACCAAGACTGAAGGAGTATCAAAATTTTTTTAAAAATTACATTTATTTTCAAATAAGTGGAAAACTGGGTATACCATTCTGATATGCATAAAAATTAAAATAAAAAATATATTTTATGGCTGTACCATGCTAGATTTTTACATTGCTAGAGCAATGAGCACTCTCTTGAACACCAGTTATTGGTGATAAAAGATATGAAGATTAATTTTATGTGCCAACTTGAATGGACTATGAGATGCTCTGAAAACTGGGAAAGCATTATTTCTGGGTGGGTCAGTGGATGTGTTTCTGGAAAAGATTAGCTTTTGAATTGGTAGCTAGTGAAGACGATTGACCTCACAAATGTGGGTGGACATCACCAAATCTATTGAAGATCTAAATAAACCAAAAAAGGGAAGCAGGGCAAATGCACCCTCTGCTTGAGCTGGGACATCCATCTTCTCCTCCTCTTGGATAGAGGCACTCTTGGTTTTAGGGACTTTGACGTGGGCTGTGACTTACACCATTGTCTCCCCTGGTTCTCAGGCTTCTGGGTTTGTCCTGGAACAATACCATCTTTCCTCAGTCTCCAGCTTGCCAATGTCAGATTGCAGGACTTCTCAGCCTCCATAATTGAGTGAGTCAATCCCTTGTAACAAATCTCTATCTCCCTAGCTTATTGGTTCTATTTATTTGAAGAACCCTGACTAATACACTACAGAATGCTTTATGCAGGAAAATAACCTGAAAGCTTTGCAGTCTAAACATTTCCTTTTGGCAGCAATTTGAATTTGAGGAGATAAGAAATAAATATAGAAATTATAGTTACACTATTTCCATAGTACAAGAGAAAAAAGTATGTTTGTTTGTTTGTTTATTTGAGACAGGGTCTCACTCCATCGCCCAGGCTGGAGTACAGTGGTGCGATTTCACCTCACTGCAATCTCTGCCTCCGGGGTTCAAGTGATTGTCTTGCCTCAGCCTCCTGAGTAGCTGGGATTACAGGCACATGCCAGCATGCCCGGCTGATTTTTTTTTTTTTTTTTTTTTGTATTTTTAGTAGAGAAGGAGTTTCACCATGTTGACCAGGCTGGTCTTGAACTCGGGCCTCAAGCGATCCGCCCAACTCGGCCTCCCAGTGTGCTAGGATTACAGGCGGGAGTCACTGTGCCCAGCCTTGCTATTTTAAATCTAAATATTGAAAAGGAAGAGGGGAAGATATATGAGCCACAAATAATGGTAAAATACACAGATTAAATTAACTCTGGAAGGTGTGCGTTTATGTTTCAGAGAGTGTCTTATACAATTTAGTAAAGGTAATTTCATGACTAAAAAAATTGCAGAACAAAATGTGGAACATGTTTAGGAGGTGGAAGGAATGCATAATAGGTTCATTTTTGGGCGATCTGAATTTCAGGTTTTGGACATCTGGATAGACAAAGCCAGTCTACTGAATGTATAAATGTGCAATTCAAAGTTTGAAGATTAGATATAGATTTGGATATTTTGGTCATATAGACAATAAATAAGGCAGTATTCATGGTTCACATGGTTTAAAGAAAATGTGCAGAATTTATATATAGTGTGAAATAGGGGTTCAGTTTCATAACCAATTTTCCCAGTACCATTTCCTAAAAATGAGGTCCCTTCCCCAAAGTATGTTCTTGCCATCTTTGTCAAAGGTCACTTAACTGGAAATATGCGGCTTCATTTCTGGATTCTCTGTTTTGTTCCATTTATCTATGTGTTTATTTTTATATCAGTATCATTATGTTTGGGTTACTAGAGCCTTGTAATATAATCTGAAGTCAGGCAATGTGATGCCTCCAGCTTTGTTCTTTTTCCTCAGGACCATCTTGGGCTATTTGGGCTAATTTTTTTATTCCATATAAATTCTAGGACTTTTTTTCTAATTCTGTGAAAAATGATGTTGGTATTTTCATAGGGATTGTATTGCATCTATAGATTGCTTCCAATTCATGAGCATAAAATATGTTTCCATTTGTTTGTGTCATCTTCAGTTTCTTTCACTGGTATTTTGTAGTTTTCCTTGTAGAGGTCTTTTACTGCCTTGGTTAAATTTATTCCTAGGCATTTTGTTTTGTTTTGTAGCTATTGTAAAAGGGATCACCTTCTTGATTTCCCTCTCATATATCATCACTGGTGTTTAGAAACACTACTGAATTTTGTAATTTGATTTTGTACCCTGAAACATAACTGAATTTATTTACCAAATCTGTCAATTTTATATTTCAACTATTATTTTAGATTCATGAGGTACATGTGCAGGTTAGTTGCATGAGTATTTTGTGTGACAGTGAAGTTTGAATATGATTGGTCCCATCACCCAGGGAGTGAACAGAGTAGCCAATAGGTAGTTTTTCAGGCTTTGCCTCCTTCCCTCTCCCCCTTCTCTAGTAGTCCCCAGTGTTTATTATTCCCATCTTGATATCAAGTGAACCCAATGTTTAGTTCCCACTTATAAATGACAACATACTGCATTTATTTTTTTGTTCCTGCATTAATTTGCTTAGGATAATGGCCTCCAGTTGCACAGATATGGCTGCAAATGACATGATTTCATTTTTTGTGCCTGCATAGTATTCCATTGTGTATATGTACCATATTTTCTTTATCCAATCCATTGTTGATGGGCACCTAGGTTGATTCCATGTCTTTGCTATTGTGAATAGTGCTGCAATGAACATATGCATGATTGTGTCTTTTTGGGTATTCCTTTGGGTACTGGTTGAATCTTTAGGTTTTTCTAGATATGAGATCAAATCCTCAGCAAACAGGAATAATTTAATGCTTATTTTCCAATTTAAATGTCATTTATTTCTTTCTCTTGCCTGATTGTTCTAGGTAGGACATCCTGCAACTCAATACAGATTAAAGACTTAAACAGATTGGGCACAGTGGCTCACACCTATAATTCTGGCACTGGTATGTCAAGATGGGAGGATGGCTTGAGCGCAGGAATTTGAGACCAACCTAGGAAACATAGAAAGACCCCATCTCTATAGCACATTTTAAAAATTAGCTGGGCATGGTTATCGTCCCAACTACTTGGGAGGTTGAGGTGGGAGGATCATGAGTCCAGGAGGATGAGGCTGCAGAGAGCCATAATTATGTACTGCATACAAGCCTGAGGGACAGAGCAAGACAGACCCTATCTCAACAACAACAAAAAAGACTTAAACATAAGAACGGAAACTTTAGAAGTACTGGAAGAAAACCTAGGGAAAACACTTCTGGACATTGGCCTAGGTGACAAATTTATGACTAAGACTGCATAAGGAGCAACAACACAGGTAGACAAGTGGGACTTAATTAAACTAAAATGCTTCTGCACAACAAAATGAACAACTATCAGAGTGAAGAGACAAACTGTTGAATGGGAGAAAATATTTGCAAACTATTTCTTCAACAGGGGATTAATATCCACCATACAGAAGTAACACAAATGACTGAACACCAACAACAGAAAAACCAAATAATCCCATTAAAAATGGGCAAAGAATGAGAATAGACATTTTTTAAAAGAAGATATACAAATGGCCAACACATAAATGTGAAAATGCTCAACATCAGTAATCATCCAAGAAATGCAAGTCAATACCATAATGAGATAACATCTTACCCCAATCAGAAGGACTATTATTAAAAGACAAAAACCAGATAGTGGTGAAAATGTGGAGAAAACGGAACTCTCATACAGTGTTGATGGGAGTGTAAATTAGTATAGTCTCTATGAAAACAGTATTTATATTTATCAAAGAACTAAAAATAGAACTACAATTCTATCTAACACTCCCACCACTTTTCCCAAAGGAAAAGATATCAATATATCAAAAACATACCTCACTCCTATGTTTATCACAGCACTATTCACAATAGACTATATATGGGATAAATAAAAATATCCATCAGTATTTATATAAAGAAAAAACGCTGTATATAAACAATGGGATACTATTCAGCAATGAAAAAGAATAAAATCATGTATTTTGCAGCAACATGGATGCAGCTGGAGGCCATTATCCTAAGTGAAACAAGCCAGGAACAGAAAGACAAATATTACATAATCTCATTCATAAGTGAGTGTAAACAATGTATTCATATGTATATAGAAAATGAAATTATAGATATTGTAGACTTAGAAGGGTGAAGGGGTAAAAGTGGGGAGATTGATGACAAATTAGTTAATGGGTATAATGCACATTATCTGGGTGACAGATACTCTAGAAGCCCTGATTTGACCACTAGGGAATCTATGAATGTAACAAAATTGCACATATACCCCATATATGTGTACAGATGGAAAGGAGATAAAGAAACTGTACAGAATTCAAAAATAAAGACAGCTCAATAATACCAGCATAAGTCAACATGCAATAGGAATTACATCTCACCTATGAAGCAAGCCTGCCAAAAGAACATGAACCTGAATTTGATCATGAGGAACCACTCTCACATATCCCAGATGTGAATCATTAGACAATATGATGACCTGAATGCTTCAAAAATAAAATCAATGTAAAACAATATATAAACAAGGAAAAGTAAAATAAATAAAATGATACAGGAGATTTCTTTGTTAAAAAAGAAAAAAAGAATAACGACATAAATCACCTAGTTGCAATGTGAATCTCGATAGGATATTGAATAATAGAAACAGCTAGCTATAAAACTTTTTGAAGGCAAATGTGGAAATTAGAATATAAATTGAATATTTTATGATATAGAAATATTGTTAAACTTCCTGGATGGAATACTGATATTGTTGTTATTAAGATGTTAGGGAATGAATGGTGTTCCCCATAAGACAAAAGCTCAACATCACTGATCATTAAAGTAATGCAAATCGAAACCACAATGATAAATAATTTCACGCCAGTCAGAATGGCTATTATTAAAAAGTGAAAAAATAACAGATTCTGGAGAGGTTGTGGAGAAAAAAGGAATGCTTATCCACTGTTGACGGGAGTGTAAATTAGTTCAACCATTGTGGAAGAGAGTGTGGAGATTCCTCAAAGACCTAAAAACAAAAATACCATTGGACCCAGCAATCCCATTACTGGGTATATACCAAAAGGAATATAAATCATGCTATTATAAAGACACATACACATGTATGCTCATTACAGCCGTTTTCACAATAGCTAAGACATGGAATCAACCTAAATGCCCATCAGTGGTAGACTGGATAAAGAACAGGTGCTATA
Organism: Symphalangus syndactylus; assembly: GCF_028878055.3. Taxonomy (NCBI): domain Eukaryota; kingdom Metazoa; phylum Chordata; class Mammalia; order Primates; family Hylobatidae; genus Symphalangus; species Symphalangus syndactylus. The sequence continues at coordinate 82,854,943 of NC_072438.2, read as the reverse complement.
TATAGGACATGGAATACCACACAACCATAAAAAAATGAGATAATGTCCTTTGTAGGAACATCACTGGAGTTGGAGGCCATTATCCTTAGCAACCTCTAATGCAGGGATACAAAACCAAATACCACATGTTCTCACTTATAAGTAGGAGCTAAATGACAAAAACAGACGGGCCACATAGAGGGGAACAACACACACTGGGGCCTATCTGAGGGCACAGGGTGGGACGGGGGAGAGGATCAAGAGAGATAACTAAATGGGTACTGGACTTAATACCTGAGTGATGATATAATCTGTACAGCAAACCTCCATGACACAGTTTGCCTATATGACAAGCCTGCACATGTACCCCTGAATTTAAATAAAAGTTAAGTAGTAAATAAATAAATAAATAAATAAATAAATAAAAAGGAGGAAACTTATTTTTTCACTGGATTTGGAGGCAAGATCTTTAAGGAGATAACTATGGATAAGTTAGATCAGAAGATTGAGACCTTAATCCACTAGAACTGTTGTCCTCATGAGAGGCTGGTCAATGGTTACAAAGTAGAGCTCAATGAAAGGAATAAGTTTTTGTGTTGTTTTGCTCTATAGGGTGACTATAGTCAACCATAATATATTGTATATCCAGAAATATCTAGAAGAGAGCATTTTTAATGTCTTTACCACAAAGAAATGACAAGTGTTTGAGGCGATGGATATGCCAATTATCCTGATTTGATTATTACACAATCTATATATGTATTGAAACATCACAATTTACCCCAGAAATAGGTACAATGATTATGTGCTAATTAAAAACAAAATTAATTTAAAAAGGAAGAAGATACAAACATGATACACACACACAACACACACATCACACACACTCAAACACACAGGAAGAGCCTTGTGAGGACATAGCCAGAAGGTATCTATCTATGAGACAAGGAAACAGGCCTCAGAGAAAACCAAACCTGCTTACATTTTGAGTTGGACTTCCAGCCATGACAACTGTGAGAAATAAATTTCTCTTGTGTAAGCACAAGGTCTGTAGTATTTTGTTATGGCAGTAGAAGACTTGTGTACAGGGGAATGTTTCTTATTTAAGAGTTATGCTGAAATATTTAGAAAGGAAGTTTTATAACATCTGCCACTTGCTGTAGAGAGGCGGGGCGGGGAGAGAGAGAGAGAGAGAAAGAGATGTGAATTTAAGTTTGTAGGTATTAGATGCACTATTTTTTCAACATTTTGGACATTTTTCTGAATAAAGAGTTAAGGAAAACTAAAGGGAGGTGAGCATTTCCACTCTATTTTTTAAGTAAATTGGATCAAAAATAGGATTTGGAGAGGCACTGATAATTAAACAAAATACAGAGGAAAGCAAGTAGCAAAACAGACTGAAGATAGCCTAAGAGGAAGAAGTGGACTTAAAGTAGAGATCTGTAAACAAAATCTGAATAGGAAGAGTCATAGAGAGACACATTAATTGAAGGACTGAAGAGTGATTGTTAGTAATCGTAACGAAAGCAGTATCTGAGATGGATTGGGTCAAAGGTTCTAATGATGTGGGCTTAAGAGAGAAGGGAGAATAAGAAAGTAAAAAGTAAGCATGATTAACTTTTTTTGTTGTTTGCTTTGTTAAAAAGACTGATTGGGAGGGAAAGCCTTGAGATGGTATGTTGAGGGAGTAAAATTTTGTTTTCTTAGATTAGAAAAAAAAAGCATTTTGTATGCTTTAAGAAAATAATTAATGTAGAACAATGGATGGAAATACAGAATAAAGTACAGCAAGGTCCTATTTGTTGGAGTGAGATCAAACAGAACATTACAATAATAATAAACAGCTCATAATATATTTTCCTTCATTCAGAAGATAAAACTGAAGCTAAACATAAATATTCATATTGAGATAACATACTAACAAATAGCACTAGCTCTGTTTTATTCCAAAGCCCATTCATTTTTTTTCCCACTGTGTCATTCTACAAATATATATTCTGTACCTCACTTAAAACCACTAACCTCTACATAATAAGTAAAATAATTTTGATGATGTAACCACTGCAAGGATTTCTAGGAAATCACAAATGACCACTATTATTCTCCATCCAAGGGTAAACACTTTTGTCCATACTCCCTAATGTGAAAGTTTTCAATGTAATAGCTAAATGCTAATGAAAATGCAATAATGTTAATGCACATAGGAAAACACGAAGAATAAACTAGTGAATAGATTTAACTGTTTGTAAGCAAACAATTTACCACATGCTGATAATCATTTAGGATTGTGCAAAAGTACATTTATTTAGGAAATTTCCATCTCTATTCATATATTTGCAACTGTCCTTTGCTTATTTGAGTCTTGTAATTTTAAGGTATTAAGATGCAAAACATTAGCTCTCAATGCTTTATTTAGGAAACATTCAACAAACAGAAATATCAGGACCTAACATAGACAATATGGTGCCTTTAAATATTATTAAAACATTATCTTTCTCATTCTAGGCCTTGTGTTCTTGTGGGTTTGTTATAATTATATTATGAAGTTGTTTTGATGTTCAAAGAGCTCAAGAGATTAGGGTCATCTGGAGTAAAAAACACATATACTTACGAGGGTAAGGCAGATATTATGGAAAAATAAATTTGATTTAAGAAGCAATATGAAATGGTTCAGAAAAATATTAAAATGATCAATCATATTACTGACTGAATATGCCTTAGTATTACTACTGTCAATTGATTGATGCAGTATGATAACTAAGAACCTCTGTTGCCCAGTACTTGATATTTCAGGTTTAGTGTGACATCTAGGTTTTTAAGTAAAATTTCTGAATTATTAAATCTTGACAAAAAATTCAAACCAAAAAGATATATATTTTATATTGGCTAGAAATACATTGTTAGTATTTCTTGGCTTATCCACATGTGTTATCAGTCATCTATCATTAAAGCTATCAGAAAATAGTTGACTACTATGACACTCACCCAAACATGGACATAGCAATAACATCAAACCTATATCAGGATGTTACATTAAAATAGACTAAGTTAAGATTCTGAGAAATCAGTCATTACAGGTTAGAGTGTATCCTTTTAAAAGATATGTTGATGTCTTAACCCCCAGTACTTACAGGTAAATACGATTTTTAGAGATGTAAATAAGTTAAGATGATTTCATTAGAGTAGGCTCTAATCCATCATGAGTGGTGTCAGAAGAGAAGAGAGATACAGGTGGAGAAACAGAGAGAAAACATCATGTAACAATGAAAGAAGAAAGTTTCAGCGATCTCCCTAACAAGCCAAGGAATGCCAAGGATTGCTAGCAAAGTTAGCAATATCAGAAGCAAAAAGAAAGGTACATATTAGAACGTTCCCTATTGTCTTCAGAGAGAGCATGGCCTTGCTGACACTTTCAATTTGAACTTCAAGCCTCCAGAGCTAGAAAAATCAACCAATGTAATATTTACGAACAGAAGAATGAATTCACACACTGTGGCATGTTTATATTATATAATACTACTTAGCAAGTATAAAGTACATGCAGCATGGCTGAATCTCAAAATAATTACACTGAGTGAAATAAGTCAGAAGATCCCTTCTAGACAAAAAACCTACAAGGGTACAATTTATATAAAATTTTCAGAAGTCAATAGAATTCATAGTGAGAGAAATCTGACCAGTGTTTTCCTGGATCAGAAAGAAGGAATACATATAAATTTTCTGAGATGAGAGATATATTCCCTGTCTTGATTGTTGCAATGGCCTTCATAGATGAGTACATATGTCAATAATTATCAAGTTATAAACTTTATGTGTAGCTTATATACATCAGTGATATTTCAATAAACCTGTTCTTAAAAAACAAATAAAAGTATATATTTGCCATATCAAAACTAGGAAGATAAGAATATATATATTTTGATACATGTAAAACCAATTAAATGAATTCCACTGTATTACAAGGAAGCCATTCTAGAAAATAATGGCTTTTGGCTTATTATAACACCTTGAGAACATCTTTTTTATACTTTATAGAAAAAATATTTGGATATAATCAATGTAAATTATTTCAAATGACGGGTGAAAATTTAATATACTACTTTGCATTGTGATGGCCTGAGAGAACTGTAAAAAATGCAATAGCATTCCAAAACTTCTGACCATGAATCATTTTGCCTTGCCATGCTTGTTACCCTTTCCACAAAGACCATATCAAGGCCTTTAAATGTTACCATATCTAAGAAAACTAGATTTGCCAATAAGTAGTAGACAATAGGGATCCTGAAGAAAAGAAAAGCTAAAGATTTTTTTTTCATTATTTTCACCACATTTCTGAGGAGAAATGATGTTGGGACCTGAGATTATATATCCACTTGATATGATTTGGCTTTGTGTCCCTGCCCAAATCTCATGGCAAACTGGAGGAAGTGCCTAATGGGAGGGACTGGATCATGGGGGTGGATCTCCGCCATGTTGTTCTCATGATAGTGAGTGAGTTTTCATGATACCTGATGGTTTAAAAGTGAGTGACACTTCCCTCATCACGCTCTCTCTCTCTCCTGCCACCATATGAAGAAGGTCATTGCTTCCCCTTCATCTTCTACCATGACTGTAAGTTTTCTGAGGCCTCCTCATCATGCTTCCTGTTAAGCCTGCTGAACTGTGAGTCAGGTAAGCCTGTTTTCTTCTTAAATTACCTAATCTCAGGTACTTCTTTATAGCAATGTGAAAACCAACTAATATGCCACTTAACAGTTGGATCACACAAGCAATGCTTTATGGCATTTTCCATGAATAATAATCAATTAGTTTTTGTGTTCTTAGTACATTAAGAATCATTAAGGGGGATGTGGAGCAAGGTGGCCAAATAGAAGCCTTCACTGATTAATCTCCCTGGAGGAATAGCAAATTGAATAGCTCTCCACACAAAAAATCACCTTAATAAGAATCATACTTCAGGTGAGTGATCAAAGTACTTGGTTTTAACTTCTTATCACTGAAAGAGGCACTGAATGGGACAGGAAAGACAGTCTTGAATTGCTCCCATCTTCTGGCAGTGGCTGCATGGTGTAGAGAGAGAACATTTGCTTTTAGGGGAGGGAGAGTGCAGTGATTTGGGGACTTTGCATCAGAACTCATGGCTGCTCTATCACAGTGAGTGGCAACACTGGGCAGAATTCTGCTGGGGCCCATGGAGGGAGCATTTAGACCAGCCCTAGCCAGAGGGAAATTGCCCACCCCTGCAGACAGAATCTGACTTCCAGCAAGCCTCACTACCATGCAATAAATTGCTCTGAGGTTCTAAATAATCTTGAAAGGTAGTCTAGGCCAAAAGAACTGCAATTCACGGGCAAACCCTGCTGCTTTGCTGGGCTTGGAGCCACTGAACATGGGGGACAAGTGACCTAGTGAGACACCAGCTGGGGTGACCAAGTGAGTACTTGTGCCACTCCTCTGCTAATCCCAGGGAGCACAGCTCACAACTCCAGGAGAGACTCCTCCCTTCAACTGAGGAGAGGAGAGGGAAGAGTAAAAATAACTTTGTCTTGCAACTTTGATACCAGCTCAGCCATAGTTGGATAGGGAACTGGGCAGAGTCCTGAGGCCCCCATTCCAGGCTGTCACTCCTTGATGTTATTTCTAGACCCACACTGGGCCAGAAGGGAACCCACTGTCTTGAAGGGAAAGAACAAGTTCTGGCAGGATTCATCCCCAGCTGAATAAAGAAACTTTGGGCCCTGAATAGTCAGAACCAATAGCCAAGGATTACTCATTGTGGGCCTTGGATGAGACTCAGGTGTGACTCAGCACATTCCTAGCAGTGGTGGCTACAGGATAAACTTGAGAAAAGGAGAGGAAAGAGTAAAGGGAACTTTGTCCTGCAGCTTAGGTATCAGCTTGACCACAAGGTATAGAGCACTAAGCAGGCTGTTAGGGTCCTGGATTTCAGGCCTTGGCTCTTGGACAGCCTTTCTGCACTGGCACTAGGCCAGAGGGGAACCCACTGCCCTGAACGGAGAGTCCCAGGCCTGGGAGTATTCACCAGAAGCTGACTGAAGAGCTCTTGGGCCTTCAGTGAGCATGATCAGTAGCCAGGCAGTACTGGCCACAGGCCTGCGGTGGTAGTGACCATAGGGAGAAACTCCTCTGCTTGTGGAAAGGGGAGGAAGGAGTAGGAAGGACTTTGTCTTGTGGCATGCATGCCAGCTCAGCTGCAGTAGAACAGAGCACCAGGTACATTCCTAAGGTTTCCAATGTCAGGCCCTGGCTTCAGGATGACATCTCTGGACCAGAACTCACTGCCCTAAAGAGAAGGACAGAAGCCAGGCTGTCTTTGCCACCTGCTGTTTTTAGAGCACTAGGTCCTTGAGTGAACACAGGCGGTAGCCAGGAGGTGGTTACTGCAGGTCTTGGGTGAGAACCAGAACCATGCTGTCTTCAAGACTCATCCAGTGCAGTCCCAGTGGTGATGGCCATGGGGTTGTTTGTGTCAACTCTCCCCCAACTCAAGGCAACTCAGCACAGAGAGAGAGAGAGATTCCACTTGTTTGGGAAAAAGGAAGGAAAGGAAAAAGAGTCTCCAACTAGTAATTCAGAGAATTCCTCAAGATCTTATCTAAAACCACCCAGGAAGCACCTCTATGGAATCTTTAAGAGCCACAGCATTACTGGGCTTTGGGTGCCTCCAACGCACATATGGCTGAAGTGATCAGAAACTTAGATTACAACACCCAAGTCCCTTTGAATACCTGGAAAGCCTTTCTAAGAAGAATGAGTACAACAAGCCCAGACTATGAAGACTATAATAGATACTTCAGATTTTTCACTGCACAGTAGCTGACAAACATCCACAAGCACTAAGACCATCCAGGAAAACATGACCTCACTAATAAACTAAATAAGGCACCAAGGACCAATCCTGAAGAGATAGAGTTATGTGACTTTTCAGACAGAGAATTCAAGACAGCCATTTTGAGGAAACTCAATGAAATTCAAGATAACACAGAGAAAGAATTCAGAATTGTATGAGAGAATTTTAACAAAGAGATTTAAATGATTAAAAAAGTCCAGCAGAAATTCTGGAGTTGAAAATGCAGTTGACATACTGAAGAATGCATCAGTCTCTTAGCAGCAGAATTGATCATGCAGAAGAAAGAATAAGTGAGCTTAAAGACAGGTTATTTGAAACTACACAGTCAGAGGAGAAAAATGCAAAAAGAATAACAATAATGAAGTCTACCTGCCACATGTAGAAAATAGCCTAAAAAAGGAAAATCTAATAGTTATTGGCCTTAAAGTAGACAGATAATGAGAGCTGGGGTAGAAAGTTTATTCAAAGGTATAATAATTTCTCAAATCAAGAAAAATATACAACATTCGAGTACAAGAAAGTTATAGAACACCAAGCAGATGTAACAGAAATAAACTATGTCAAGATATTTAGTAATCAAACTCCCAAAGAGCATGGATAAAGAAAGGATCCTAAAAGCAGCAAGAAAAAAGAAACAAATAACATATGATGGATCTCCAATACACTTAGCAGCAGACCGTTTGGTGGAAATCTTACAGGGCAGAAGAGAATGGCATGACAGATTTAAAGTGCTGAATGAAAAAAAAAATCCTAGAATAGGAAATTCAGCAAAAATATCCTTCAAACATAAAAAATAAATACAGTCTTTCCCAGACAAACAAAAGCTGAGAAATTTCTATAACATAAGACCTATCCTACAAAAAATGCTAAAGGGAATTCTTCAATCTGAAAGAAAAAAAGATGTTAACGAGCAATAAAATATAACTGAAGGTTAACGTGATAGCAAGTACACAGAGGAACATCGAATATGATAATATCGTAATTGTGGTGTGTAAACTACTCATAACTTCAGGAGAAAAACTAAAAGACGACCTGATTAAAAATAATAACTACAATAAATACAAAGAATGAAAAGTTAAAAAGTAGGGTGATAAAGTAATAAGTATAGAGTTTTTATTTATTTTATTTTTGCTTATTTGACAGTTTGATTGCTTATGCAATCAGTTAAGTTGTATTAGTTTAAAATAGTGGGTTATAAGATATTGTTTGAAAGCCTCATGGTAACGTCAAATCAGAAACCTACAACAGAGACACAAAAAATAACATGCAAGAAATTAAAATATATGACCAGAGAAAATAAAAAATGAAAAGATATTTCATGTACCTAGATTGGAAGCCAAGAAGGGAGGAAAGAAAGAAGACCACAAAACAACCAGAAAACAAATAACAAAATAGCAGAAGTAAGTCATTCCTTATCAATAATTACATTGAATGTAAATGGGCTAAACTATCCAATCAAAAGATACAGAGTGGCAGAATGGATAAGAAATGAAACTCAAAGATCTGCTACCTACAAAAAAACACACATTACGAAGACACACATAGACAGAAAATAAAGCAATTAAAAAAGATATTCCATGCAAATAGAAATAAAAAAGAGCATAAGACAAAATAGATTTCAAGACAAAAACTATAAAAAGAGAAAACGAAGCATATTATGTAATGATCAGAAAGTCAATTCAGCAAGATGATGTAACAATTATAAATATACACTCACCCCACACTGGAGTACACAGATATATAAGCAAATACTACAAGAGGCTGAGCACCGTGGCTCATGCCTGTAATTCCAGCACTTTGGGAGGCCAAGGCAGGTGGATCACCTGAAGACAGGCGTTCGAGACCAGCCTAGCCAGCATGGTGAAACCCTGTCTCTATTAAAACTACAAAAATTAGCTGGACATGGTGGTGGTCACCTGTAATCCCAGCTACTTGGGAGGCTGAGGCAGGAGAATCTCTTGAACCTGGGAGGTGGAGGTTGCAGTAAGCTGAGATCGCGCCACTGCACTCCTTCCTGGGTGACAAAAGAGAAACTCTGTATCAAAAAAAAAAAAAAAAAAAAAAAAAAATACTGTAAGAGCGAGATAGGCTTAAATTCAATAACAGCTGCAGAGTTCAATCCTTCACTTTCAGGACTGGACAGATCATCCAGACAGAAAATCATCAAAGAAACATAGATTTAGTCTGCACTATAGTCTAAGTGGACCTAATATATCTTTTTACAGAGCATTTAATCCAACCACTTCAGAATACACATTCTTCTCCTCAGCATACAGATCATTCTCAAGTATAGACCATATGTTAGCACACAAAACAAGACTTAAAAAATTCAAAAACACTGAAATTACATCAAAGTTATTATCCGACTAAAATGGAATCAAACTAGAAATAAAAAGCAAAAGGAATTTTGGAAACTACTCATACCTGAAACAATTTACAGATTCAATGCAATCTCTATCAAAATATATATGACATTTCTTTTTTTTCAATATTGAAAAAGGAAAAAAACTTTATTTTTTTATTTTAATGTTTTTATGGATTCTTTTTTTTATTATACTTTAAGTTTTAGGGTACATGTGCACAATGTGCAGGTCTGTTACATATGTATAGATGTGCCATGTTGGTGTGCTACACCCATTAACTCATCATTTAACATTAGGTTTATCTACTAATGCTATCCCTCCCCCTCCCCCCACCCCACAGCAGGCCATGGTGTGTGATGTTCCCCTTCCTGTGACCATGTGTTCTCATTGTTCAATTCCCACCTGTGAGTGAGAACATGCGGTGTTTGTTTTTTTGTCCTTGTGATACTTTGCTGAGAATGATGGTTTCCAGCTTCATCCATGTTCCTACAAAGAACATGAACTCATCATTTTTTTTGGCTGCATAGTATTCCATGGTGTATATGTGCCACATTTTCTTAATCCAGTCTATCGTTGTTGGACATTTGGGTTGGTTCCAAGTCTTTGCTACTGTGAATAGTGCCACAATAAACATACGTGTGCATGTGTCTTTATAGCAGCATGATTTATAATCCTTTGGGTATATACCCAGTAATGGGATAGCTGAGTCAAATGGTATTTCTAGTTCTAGATCCCTGAGGAATCGCCACACTGACTTCCACAATGGTTGAACTAGTATACAGTCCCACCAACAGTGTAAAAGTGTTCCTATTTCTCCACATCCTCTCCAGCACCTGTTGTTTCCTGACTTTTTAATGATGGCCATTCTAATTGGTGTGAGATGGTATCTCATTGTGGTTTTGATTTGCATTTCTCTGATGGCCAGTGATGATGAGCATTTTTTCATGTGTTTTTGGCTGCATAAATGTCTTCTTTTGAGAAGTGTCTGTTCATATCCTTTGCTCACTTTTTGATGGGGTTGTTTTTTTTCTTATAAATTTGTTTGAGTTCTTTGTGGATTCTGGATATTAGCCCTTTGTCAGATGAGTAGGTTGCAAAAATTTTCTCCCATTCTGTAGGTTGCCTGTTCACTCTGATGGTAGTTTCTTTTGCTGTGTGGAAGCTCTTTAGTTTAATTAGATCCCATTTGTCAATTTTGGCTTTTGTTGCCATTGCTTTTTGTGTTTTAGACATGAAGTCCTTGCCCATGCCTATGTCCTGAATGGTATTGCCTGGTTTTCTTCTAGGGATTTTATGATTTTAGGTATAACACTTAAGTCTTTAATCCATCTTGAATTAATTTTTGTATAAGGTGTAAGGAAGGGAAAGTTTCAGCTTTCTACATATGGCTAGCCAGTTTTCCCAGCACCATTTATTAAATAGGGAATCCTTTCCCTATTTCTTGTTTTTGTCAGGTTTGTCAAAGATCAGATAGTTGTAGATATGTGGCATTATTTCTGAGGGCTCTGTTCTGTTCCATGGGTCTATATCTCTGTTTTGGTACCAGTATCATGCTGTTTTGGTTACTGTAGCCTTGTAGTATATCTTGAAGTCAGGTAGCGTGATGCCTCTAGCTTTGTTCTTTTGACTTAGGATTGACCTGGCAATGTGGGCTCTTTTTTGATTCCATATGAACTTTAAAGTAGTTTTTTCCAATTCTGTGAATAAAGTCATTGGTACCTTGATGGGGATGGCACTGAATCTATAAATTACCTTGGGCAGTATGGCCATTTTCATGATATCAATTCTTCCTATCCATGAGCATGGAATGTTCTTCCATTTGTTTGTATCCTCTTTTATTTCATTGAGCAGTGGTCTGTAGTTCTCCTTGAAGAGATCCTTCGCATCCCTTGTAAGTTGGATTCTTAGGTATTTTGTTCTCTTTGAAGCAATTGTGAATGGGAGTTCACTCATGATTTGGCTCTCTGTTTGTCTCTTATTGGTGTATAAGAATGCTTGTGATTTTTGCACATTGATTTTGTATCCTGAGACTTTGCTGAAGTTGCCTATCAGCTTAAGGAGATTTTGGGCTGAGACAATGGTGTTTTCTAGATATACAATCATGTCATCTGCAAACAGGGACAATTTGACTTCCTCTTTTCCTAATTGAATACCCTTTATTTCTTTCTCCTGCCTGACTGCCCTGGTCAGAACTTCCAACACTATGTTGAATAGGAGTGGTGAGAGAGGGCATCCCTGTCTTGTGCCAGTTTTCAAAGGGAATGCTTCCAGTTTTTGCCCATTCAGTATGATATTGGCTGTGGGTTTGTCATAAATAACTTATTATTTTGAGATACGTCCCTTCAATACCTAATTTATTGAGAGTTTTTAGCATGAAGGTCTAATTTTGTCGAAGGCCTTTTCTGCATCTATTAAGATAATAATATGGTTTTTATCGTTGGTTCTGTTTATATGCTGGATTACATTTATTGATTTGCATAGGTTGAACCAGCCTTGCATCCCAGGGATGAAGCCCACTTGATCATGGTGGATAAGCTTTTTAATGTGCTGCTGGATTCGGTTTGCCAGTATTTTATTGAGGATTTTTGCATATATGTTCATCAGGGATATTGGTCTAAAATTCTCTTTTTTTGGTTGTGTCTTTGCCAGGCTTTGGTATCAGGATGGTGCTGGCCTCATCAAATGAGTTAGGGAGGATTCCCTCTTTTTCTATTGATAGAAATAAAAACAATCCTAAAGTTTATATGAAACACAAAAGACCAAATAGCCAAACTTATTCTGAGCAAAAAGAATAAAATGGGAAGGCTCACATTAATTGACTTCAAATTACACCACAAAGCCATAGTAACAAAAAGAACACGATACTGGCATAAAAACATATAGATAGACCAATGCATCAAAATAGAGAGATGAAAAACAGATCCGTATATCTACAGTGAACTTATTTCCAACAAAGATGCCCAGAACATACAGTAGGTAAGGGACAATCTCTTCAATAGATAGTGCCAGGAATACTAAATATCCATATGCAGAAAAGTAAAACCAGACTCCTGTTTCTTGTCTTATCAAAATAAATACTTAAACTAAGACCTGAAACTATAAAATTACTAGAAAAAAAACTTTTTGTAAACTCTCCAGGACATGGGACTGGGTAGATTTATTGAGTAACACTTCACAAGCATAGGCAACCAAAGCAAAAATGGGCAAATGGGATCACATAAAGTTAAAAAGTTTATGCACAGCAAAGAAAACAACAAGTGAAGGGAATCCACAGAATGTGGGAAAATATTTGCAAAATATCCATCTGACAAGTGACTAATTACCAGAGTATATAAGGAGTGTGAACAAATCTACAGGAAAAACGTCTTAGAATCTGATTAATCAATGGGCAAAAAATCTGAATAGACATATCTCAAAAGAAGACAAACAAATGGAAAACGGGTATATGAAAAGATGTTCATGATCACTGATGATCAGAGAAATGCAAAAAAAAAAACTGCAATGAAATATCATTTGACCCCTGTTTAAATGGCTTTTATCCAAAAGACAGGCAATAATAAATGCTGATAAGTATGTAGAGAAAAGGGAACCCTTGTACACGGTTGGTGGGAAAGTAAATTGGCACAACCACTATGGAAAACAGTTTGGAATTTCCTCAGACAACTGAAAATAGAGCTACCATATGATCCAGCAAATCCACTACTAGGTATATACCCAAAATAAAGGAAATTAGTATGGCAAAGATATATCGGCACTCCCATGTTTATTGCAGTAGAATTCACAAGTTCCAAGATTTAGAAGCAAATTAAATTTCCATTGACATAAATCAATACAGAAAATGTGGTACATATACACAGTGGGGCACTATTTAGCCATAAAAGGAATGAGATCTTATCATTTGCAATAGCACGGATGGAACTAGAGACCATTATGTTAAGTAAAACAAGCCAGGCACAGAAAGACAGACTTCACATGTTTTCACTCATTTTTGGGAGCTAAATAAAGATTAAAACAATTGAACTCCTGGAGATGGAGAATAGAATGATAGTTACCAGAGGCTGGAGATGGTAGTGGGGAGTGGGGCAGGGAGAAGAGGAGATGCTTAATGAGTCCAAAAATAGAGAGAATGAATTAGATCCAGTATTTGATAACACAACAGGGTGACTACAGTTGTACATTTTTAAGTAACTAAAAGGATATAATTGGATTGTTTTTCACATAAAGGATACAATCTTGAGGTAATGGATATCACATTTAACCTGATGTGTTGCATGCCTGCATCAAAATATCTCATGTAACCCATAAATATATGCACTTACTATGTACTCATAAGAATTATAAAAATGTTTTAAAAGTCATTAAAATTATAATTTGGGCTTGTATAGTTTTTCTAACAAACAGAAAACATGCTGATTAATCTACATGCCTATCATAATCCTCTTGTGAGTTATTTTTGCCCACTGTTATTGGAACGATTGACATTTGACTTAAGCATTATTCTTCTTGTGAGTTTATGTCAGTCAATTCACTAAAACCAGTCAACTTCTGCAGGAAAAACTGCGTTTAATTCTGCACCTAAAACACTTAGTACCACACCATGAACCAGTTTGACCTCATCCACTAATCAATTTCTCTGAGATCCTGCTAATTTAGCAAGGGAATTCTTTTTTTTAAAACTAATATTTTAAACCATCACTTTATGGATTCAATCATCAGAGACAAATTATTATAGAATATTTTATAGCGCAAATATAAGTATTAGAAATAAAGTTGTATTTGGGACCAATGTATTTAGGATCTGTTTCATAGTCATAGTGTAGAAAGTTAATTCTCATGGATAACACATGGTCTATAATGTTGTACTATAATTCAATTTAATGGGTTACTTGAAAAACACTTATACAAAGAAAGTAAGGATAAGAATTGATATATTTTATTTTATGTTTAAGTCAATACATCATAGAAATTATTCTATGGTTATACATTTTGCCTAAACCGTTATATCATACTCATCCCCATATATGATATAAACCCCATAAGATATGATATATCATATCATCTCCATATATGATATAAACCCCATATATGATATAAACTGATATATCATACCCATACCCATATATGATATAAACCGTTATATCATAATATATTGGGGGCTTATTTGCATTTCTTGTGGTAGTTGCTGCACAAATCAAATACAGTTTACAGATTCCACCATAATTAATGTGAAGTAATCAATGATAACTTAGAAAATTGCAATTATACTCTTTTTCAAAGAGAATCAGATTTTCTGGTTATAATAGATAAAATTTATTGTCTTCCAATTTTCCAACTGCATCAGCACACTCAACGGTCATGAATACCCACTGTTCTCAAGGATTTTGCTTTTTTGGTCCCTGAGATAGGGCCATATAATCTGAGGCACATAATATGGCCATATAATAAATACAATATAATATAATATATAATATAATATGGCCATATAATATGAGGCATGTTCTTGACCATCCATTGCTTGGAGGAATAAAATATTATAAATTACATTTCAAGTTATTTGATTTTCATTTTATTTTCTCTTCGTGTATAAATAAAGTGTATTTATAAAGAAGAACACTGATAATATCTAAATGAACAGGTATGCATATATGAGTGATGAATACTCAATTTGTCCCCTTTTGTGGAGGCCAGTTTCTTGTAAATCACATGTAACATAACCAATTGAAATGCAAGAAGAAAATGAAATAATTGATATGCCTTTTAACTTAATAATAGAACAATCATTTAAATTTAGTAATAGTCAAATCATACAACAATATCACTTCTCTCAATAAATATGCATGTTGAATTGCCATGTATCAGATATAATATTTGCTATTTGAGTGCCCTAAGTAAAAATGGGAGTTTTTGTTCTACTTTTCTGTATGTAGGTTAAGTTTATTTTTAAAAAGTTAAAGACCTTTTCCACATATCTTTAGTTAGTTTCTGTGATACTATCAGTGTTTTACTGTCAGCAACATATTTTCTTTTAAACAAAACAAAGGCTCATTTTTTTTTAAGGAAAAGCTCAACAAGTGTGAAAAATATTTGCTTTGGATAGAAGTTTATGCTATGGTGACAACAAATAGATAATGGATAATTCTCATTATTATTATTAGAATACCTTGCCCAAATAAATTCAGCAAGAGAATATTTTAAATGGGATTTCAATGGATTTTTAATATATTCCTTTCTAAAATTAAGAATGAAACTTTTAATGAAATTAAAAATGAAAACCTTAACTTTAATGGAGACATTTAAGATTAACATTTAGTTAGGTGATTTGTTACACATAGCAGTAGTATTTTTAAATAAGATATACATATGATTAGCTACTACTTATAATAATAGCTAAATAATAACCACTTATATGTTTGCTGTATTGAAAATACTGATTTCTATTGTGATAAAAAGTACAATGATAGCAGTAATTTAAATTACCATCATGCATATATTTTAATTGCAAAAAGAACATATGATATGGAAGTGGAAATTTTTCATACATAAAATATAGACCTTGGTACTTGGAGCTATTTTATTTTAGAGGAATTTATACTTATTTTCTTGGAGATTCCAGGTTGAAAAAATACTCAGTAATGGTGTTCGTTAAACTTTTGCTCATGTGCCCTATGCTAACAAAATGTTCTAGATCTACTGCATTTTCATCTGAGCATCAGTCACTGCCCTGGGATTCCAGAGAGTGAAGTGACTCAGCAAACTTATAAAGTATTTCTTTATTTCCTGCCTTCATCTATGGTGACAAAGTTTATGATCCAGCTCATTGAAACTCTTAAGGGGATACTGTGTACTCCCTGAACAGATACTGCAAGAGCTTTGCACTGAGCACAGTGATTGGGTAAAATAAAAGTCATTCACCTACATCACAAAATTTATCACAAAGCTTCAACCTGCATATTTAATTATTTCTAAATTCTATAACCTAGAAAATGGTTGTTTTGAGTACCTTTTTTTCCTCCACTTAAATTGAGTATGTTCCTTTCAAATTTAAATTAGCAAAATCACATCCCAATACCTCATTGCTAATTTGGACTCTAAAGTTTCTTTTTGGAAATATTGGCTTAACATTTTTGTTCATGAACTGTTATTCTATGTCTAAGTGGATTGATATCTGTATTAGGCAAAGTAGTGCATTAGCAGGTATAATGTTTTACATTTGTAGAATATTTCACTAACCATTACTATGAAATAATACTTAAAGACAGCATGTCATCTGTTATATCTTAATTAGAATTGATCCAGAATCAGTGGTCTAAACTGTCATCCTTAGGTCAGAATCAATCACATACTGAGTCATAGAATGTTAGGCATAGAGTTTTAAATATATATTTATTCAAATTTAAATTGAAGGATAATATTGTGCCTCCTTTTTCCATAGGTTCCTAAGATTTGATATTTCATAACTTTTCTGTTTCTATGTTTCAAAGATAATCTAAAACTTTCCTGCATCTACTAGAAATCTAAATATCTTCTCAAATTAAGCGTTACACATTTATCAAATAGTAAACAAATATTAAAAGCTCACAGCCTTAGAATTTTGCTGAGGTTTAAAATGTGTGATACTAGAATTTTCAACTCTAATGATATACTAGCAACACATACACACATACGTTGAATCGTGCTGAGCTGATAACAATAATAGAAACAATTTTCTGTAAATCTGATTGAAAACATTAGCTGGTTAGATAACTTGAATGATTTATTTTTTGCACTATAGACCAAGAAGCACTCATGTGAAACAAATCAACGTTGTGACTTCTCGGTATCACATTTAAAATGTAATCAAATATATCATGCATTACTTATGCCATGGAATAATAGCAGAAAAATGGCTTCGTTGAAATTGACCTGAACAACATTTATTTATTTTCTCAAATTTATCCTTGTTCAAGCAGCTGAAGCCCTCGTAGCAGTTTTTGTATTTGATGTATAAAGCGTTGCATAAGCAAGAAAGCATTTTACAAGGTCAGAAATGAAACACATCTTAACCTGCTGTTAACAGTCAGCAAAATATATGGCAGATATTCTGGGATCATTTTTTTTTATCACTGTGGACCAAATGCCATGCAACCTACATAGAAACTGAAGGCATAAATTCCTTTCTGTAAGAATCTACTTTGCAATATAAAAAGAATTAACTGTTACCAATTCAGAGGCAGAATCTCACTGCACTGCATCTTCTCAGAGGACTGAAATCCTTAACACTAATAGAAATCATATATGACAATTTGAGCATGTCTGGAAAAGTGAATGTACAAGATAAAATATGTTGAGAAAGGTTTAGTTGGAGTCAAACTAGTTCATAAAATATCAGCATGTCCCTTTTAATTTCAGAGTAAGAAATGTGACCAGTGATGCAAAAAAGTGATGTTTTAGTTTCTAGTGGCATCAAAAAATACACACACACACACACACACACACACATATATATGTGCATTGAGCTATTACTTTTCTTCCTGATCATCAGATGTTTTGTGATTTCTACTGTAAGTCTAGCAAATCTCCACTCTTATTTTCTGGTACAGAAGTTGGTAAATCATGACATCAAAATAATTTGACTGCCAGGAAAGGGATACCTAACAAATAGAGAACAAACCAACAAACAAACAAAGAGTGGTAAGAAGAGGAAACATTTACTTTTATCATAATAGATCCTTTCTTGTGACAGTAAATTAGGTTTATTCAGAGCCACGAGAAAACCGTACACATACATGCACACACACACATAACACACACACACACAGATGGCATATCCTTTTACACTTGAAAATCAAATAGTATAGATTGTATTTCAGCAGAATGAAAATGTGTGAAATTTTTATATTTTTAAAATAACTACAACTAAGATATATTTCAAAAAATAATTCTTCACATTTCTTAATCTAAACTATTTTTCTAGAAATCAACTATTTTTGGAATTTTAATTAGACTTTTAACGAATTGTGATGTTATTTTTAGCAATGTAGTAAGAATTCTTTTGATTCTTTTGTCATGGTACCTGGATCATGCCAAATTCTTTCTGAATCCTATTGAATAATCAGTGGCATTAGATTATTGTCCCAATTAATTAACCTCCTTACTATTCATATTTACCCATTTTTGGCTAGCTTTTATTCCATACTAAAGCCATAATCAAGGATCCAATACGATATTAAATGTATAATAGCTCACTTCTTCTTTAAAATATATATTAACTCATTTAATATTCAAAAACATCCTTATTTCTGTTTTACAAATGAGAATTATGAAATGACAGTTGTTAGATAATTATTAAATGTTAACTCGCTCTCCCAAAGACAATTAGTAGTAAGTCACAGAGCTAAAACGTGACCTAGAAAAGTTTAGCTATAAAAGCTTTATTCTTCATACCTACAAATATTGTCACTAAGAGTGGTATTTTCAGCAGTGACCTGTGGCCACTTTATTGTAAATTTTCATGGGTATCTATTGTGTATGATGCGCTATGTATTTGAAAGTGCACTACACTAGGTGACAGACTAAATATTTAGTACCAATTTTGGGACTTTCTAACCCTAGGACTACAGTCAATATCTTTTTTAATGAATCTCAGTTTCCTCATTTACGAAATGAGCGTAAAAATATGTAAATTACAGAACTTAGTTTCTAGCTGTAACAAAATCTTAGAAGAAATATATATTAAAATATATATTAATTGCTTACATTTAAATTTGTTGTAGCAGTAGTAGTACAATTAAGGAAGACACTGAAGATCAGATACACATTAAACTACAGATTTAATACATATCTGTCAATAGGGTCACCAGCGGCAAAAACTGAAATACATTCAAAAGAACAAGGCAAAGAGAATCTTGTAGACAGAAATATGTAGACAACTGTGTCTGTTTCCATATCCTAATCGCCTAGTCTTATTGTTGATATCACTACTTTGCCCACAAGACTGTTGCAATAAACAAATATAATTCTGGAATTGGAAAAATGGTAGAAGTAACATAATCACACAAAGCCACTTTAGATGTCCTTCCTGACTGTTTCCCAAAGGCAGGGAGAAATAATACCTTCCTTTCCTATCAAGTGCATTCTACAGCAGTGGTTCCCAAAGGTTATGCTGCTACTATCAGAACAGAAGCATCTGTGAGCTTGTTAGGACACTCTGAGCCCCATCTGACCTACTGAATCAGAACCTCTTGGGGTGGTTTCAATTTAAGTGTTTTAGCAAGCTCTCCAGGAAATCCTTCTATGCATTAATGCTTGAGAATCAGTGCTCAACACACAGAGCTAGCATCAAAACAAGCATGCTTCTTATGCAGTAGAATGAGTATGTTGCTAATGCTTATGCACCTCTGCAGCTAGAAATGTGTGTGAAGATTAGAAGTGGGGAAGATCAGAGATGGCAACATCTGTTCAACAAGTATTTAAATGCCTTATGTAGTCTTGGACCTAGGCTAAGTGCTGAGATCACAAAAGTGAATAAAGCATAATCCCTACCTTTGCATACCTCAAAGAATGAACTATAGAAATATAGGTTCCCAAATTAAAATACTTCAAACCTACAGAGACTAAAGTAATTTCCAGGATAATAATATTTGAGCCAATCTTGACAAGCATTCTGGTTTTACGATATGATCTAGTGAAAAATGCTTCATTTGGAAGACAGTCCAAGCAAAGGTGATATGTTCAAAGCCATGACAGCATGAGGAAGCTTGGCTCATTTGGAAAACAGAATAGTAGCTCAGGATGGCTAAAAACGAAATAGCAAATGGAAGAATGAGGCAGAAAGTGGAAGTGTGGACTTGGTTCAGAACATTGTGGCATGGTATGTCATTCTATGAAGCCTGGTTCTATGTTGCTATGGGAGTCATTGAGAACTTTCAAATAGGGTGGTGAGGTGTTACAATTCCAATGTTGGAGCAGAATTTAGGCTGACTTAAAGGGGCAAAACTGGATGCAAAGGTTCTAATTTAAAAAATATTGAAATGGACAAGGGAAAAATATACCCATGGTCCTAAATATGAGAGTGACTATAAAAATCAAGAAGAAAATATGGCTTCCAGAGATATTTATTCATGTCATGAATAAAATATGTAATATAGAATAAGGTATATTCTTGAGTGAAGATACATTTAGGTTGGAGCATGCCAAGTTTGAAATTTCCTGGGAAATAGTGAATCAAAGAGTTTTTAATTGAGTATAAAATTCTGAGTTAAAAACATTCAATTGAGATCTGTTAGCAAATAGATGATAGTTGATCCCATAAAAATAGATGTTAACTCTCAGAGAAATTGACAGCCAGAAATGATGACTAAGAGAGTCGGTCTGTGGAACAACAACAAAAAAGGAAAAGAGACAGTTAAAGTGAATGATGAATGGTCTTGAGGGTGATGGTGGGGAACCACGTACAGAAAGATTAGGTATGATTTAGGAAATGTAAGATCCAAAAATGGAAATGAAATTGGCAATATAAAGACCATTGCAGCATGAGGAGAAAATCAGTTCAGCAGAGCAGTGGAAGCAGAACGAATATTTCCACAGGTTGAGAATTGAAAGGAAGTCACTTGGTTGTATAGAAAGGGATATTCTAGAAGGAACATGGAGAGTAACCAACATGAGATGTGTTTTGTTTAGATCTCTTGTCAGGGAGTAGATTTTCAAAGATAGGATTTTAAAAAGATTTACTCAAGGTCAAAATGAGTCATCAGAACGGAAAAAAGAAATAGTTTCTGAAAGGTTATATAATTAAAGGTTTAAATATCAATGTAACAAGAGTAGGTCCAAAGCAATTTTTCTAGGCACCCATTGATCCTAAACTGCCTTTATTTTATTTACTTTACCATAGAGAAACTTCTTAAACTCAGAATGTCTCCTCTGGCCCTACTGGCTTTTGTGGTCTTAATGCTTACTCTGATTCACCTCAGAGTTTTGACCTCTTTCCGGTAATTTCCTTCCTAGCCTCTCCTCTGTCATGTCATCACATCCAATTTTGTAAGCTCTTTGACTCAGAAACTCTCTGAAGCTTTAAATGGCCTCCTCGGCCGAGCACGCCTGGGTCAGTACTGAACCATTTGCAAAGGTAAGAATTTGGACGCTGATGCAATGTACGAATGAGATTCAGAACACGGATGAAGGCATTAGCTATTGGCAGTAAAGGAGAGGTGTTTTTATTTTATTTTTTATTTATGTTAGCTGTAAGACTGGGACATGAGAATGAATGTGGGTAAATTGAGAGACAGTAAGTTTTCACTTGATGGTTCAATTTCTGAGATTGAGAAACACTGCTGTTTTGCTTTTAGCAAAAAGTAATTGGATTTGAGGATACAGAGTTGCTGAAGTAGAGAAACAAAGGAGAGAAATGCCTTTGGTCAAAGATAAAGAGAATGATAGCTGAGTGTCCAGATTGCCCTACTAAAGTTGTGGTGAAATTATCTTCACTTTCACTTGTCATTATTTTTGAAGGGCTCTGTGGGTTGTGGTTGGAGATGCTGAGGAGGCCAATGCAGTTATATTAGCTGCCATAAAACAAGGAACCACAAACTGGATTGCTTGAAGACAGACATGTATTCTCCACAGTTCTGGAGGCCAGAGTCTGATTTCAAATTGCCAGCAGTACCATGTCTTTGTGAAGGATATTGGAGGAGAATGTGTTCCATGCTTTTTTTTCTAGCTCCTGGTTTTGCTATCAATTCTCAAGATTACTTGTCTTATAGAAACCTCATTCTGTTCTCTGCCTCAATCATCACATGGCATTCTTCTTCCTATATGTCTTCACATCATCTTCCCTGTGTGTGTGTTACTCTCTGTTTCTCTACTCTTCTTACAAGGACACCAGTCATGTCCTAAGGACTACCTGCTGATTTCATCATAACTTGACATAACTGCAGATACCTTATTTCCAAATAAGGTTTCATTCACAGGTATTAGGGGTTAGGGTTTCAACATATCTTTTTAGGGGACACAACTCAACCTATAACAGCTGTTAACTCTTGTGTTAAAAAAACTGTTCAGAGTGAGGCCAGGTGCGGTGGCTCACACCTGTAATCCCAGCACTTTGGGAGGCTGAGGAGGGGTGATCACCTAAGGTCAGGAGTTTGAGACCACGCTGGCCAATATAGTGAAATCCAGTCTCTACTAAAATACAAAAATTATCCGGGAGTGGTAATGGGCACCTGTAATCCCAGCTACTTGGGAGGCTGAAGCAGGAGAATTGCTTGAACCCAGGAGGCGGAGTTTGCAGTGAGCTGAGATCATGCCATTGTACTCCAGCCTGGGCGACAGAATAAGAATCCATCTCAAAAAACAAAACAAAACAAAAACAAAAACTGTTCAGAGTGGTGCTAGTGGAATGGATAAGAGACAATAGTACAGGAAAGAGAATGTCATAAGGAAGATATAAATGTGTTAATAAGGAAGAGATAAGTGCTGAATCAAAAAGAAAAGAAGATTGTGTTGATAGATGAGAAAAATTGTCCAACATGGAAAAGTAGATGTACAAATAAAATTAAAGATGATTGCACTTTATTTGGGGTATTTAGAATTTAAGGTTTCATGAGGAAAATTATTGTATCTTATTCAAGAAGAAATAAGTAGAGATTAATGCATGAATTAAAAATACACATGCATTACCAACCAATTTTAGAAAGGAGCTTGAGATATTTATATACATGAATAAAAATGGTAAAATAGTATTATTTTTGGCATAACCGATGCTTTTGAATAGTTAATTTAGATAATTCACTTCTTTTGATGAGTTTTCTATTACACAAATAGTGTATTATAAAATATGAAGCTCAACATGTAAAAACCACAGGAAACATTAAAACCTGAAACGAGTGTAAACAGGATACAGATGTACTGTTGGTTGATTTATAGTACTTGGGGCAGGTTTAATTTCATTGATGTACGTAGGCATTTTTGAATTTTTTCTGTTTACTTCCTCTTAAGTGGAAACTAATAGGACCCCAATAAATATTTTAATGAATATGTACTACTCGTTAAATAATAGAATGGATGATTTATATACACTTTTGGTCATAGTAAACAGAAGTTGCACTGAGGCCTAATATTTACCACCTTTAATCTTTTACATATGTGAGTTTTTAGTACAGTTAAGGGTTAACACTTACGAAAGCATTTCAATGCCCACTTATTGATCCTCATATCTACCCAAAGTAATTACTTTGTTTAATAAGTAAGCAGTGTTACAACCAACAGCCCATAAAAGGTTATTATCAAGTATTTTTTTCCATTTTCCTTGCACATGATTAAGCCTCAAATGTGAGTTAATGGATCCTGTTAGCCTGTAACAGGAAAGCAATGATGTCTATCAACCAAGCACTGTGTGCCACAAATATATGCTGTTTGTTAATGCGGTTGGTGGGTTTTGATTTGATTTCCCCTCAAAGGACAGCTGGTAAGATGGGAGGCTAAGGGAATGTTTCCTCATCTTATAGTTAAATGTAATGGTAAACATTGATTTTGATTTCCTTGTGAGGACATATCACAGTAATGAGGAAGGCAGATTACGAAATTTATAACATACTATATTGTTTCATTTAAAGTGATAACAATATTCAAACTGTTTGCCTTGGCTTAATCCTTTTGTCCCGTTTTTATTTCCCAAGGCTCCTAATCTTACCTTGTTTTAAGGTTTTCTACAGTACATACTTTCTGTAAGCTGCACCACATCCTTCTGCATAGCATGGTTTACAAAATTAAAAAATAAGTAATTTGAAGTGTTTTTACTCATGTGTTTACTTCAGCTACATTAACTATTTTCCTACATCTATATATATACACACATACATATACATACATATATATTTTTGTTGTTCAAAAACTCTGATAGTAAATATTGAGTCAATATAGTCATTTAAAGGCTTTGATTTCAGGTAGATGTGGTACATGATTAATGTGTGAGCTATTCAGAGTGAACTTTGAAATCTGTGTGTGCAATTTTACTTAATAAAAAATTAATCAGAAAAGGATAATTTAGAAAATAAAAGTACAATAATTTGAATGTCACAATTAAAGTTTCCACAGGGCCAGTTTTCTCCACTGTTTTAAGATAAAAAAATGGCACAGACATACACTGAAATGTACTTTGAACATTGTATATAATTATCTTAGAACATCAGGAATAGCAGCAATAAAAACCAAGAAGTTTTGTGATTTTATATTGTTTTGCATCTAATTGTATATCACAGTCTAATACCATAGACTTTCACATCTCTGGGAGCAAGCTATAATATTGCCTTAGATAATCATGGCGGGAATCAACAGGACAAATTTTGATAGGAAGAAAGGCAGCAGACCCTTAGCAGGCAATGAGACAATGGAGATTGAAAAGAAAATGATTATCAAACACTTTTCCAGATGGTTATCAATTGCATAGGAATTCTAAGAGGCCAGGCACAGTGGCTCACACCTGTAGTCCCAGCACTTTGGGAGGTCGAGGTGGGTGGATCACAAGGTCAAGAGATCAAGACCATCCTGGCCAATATGGCAAAACCCCGTCTCTACTAAAAATACAAAAATTAGCTGGGCATGGTGGCATGCGCCTGTAGTCCCAGCTACTAGGGAGGCTGAGGCAGGAGAATTGTTTGAACCCGGGAGGCGGAGGTTGCAGTGAGCCAAGATTGTGCCACTGCACTCTAGCCTCAGTGACAGGGCGAGACTCTGTCTCGAAAAAAAAAAAAAAATTCTAAGAAAGCTTAAGTTTTGACTGTATATATGTTTATTTTCAAAGTGAATTATTTTCTTTACATATATACTCAAGCTTCATAAGAAAGATCAATCTGCAGACAAATTTTATTCTCCTTTCTTTTTCTCTTTTTTCCTTTCTCTTTTCTTTTTTCTTTTTTTTTTTTTTTTTGAGAAGGAGTCTCACTCTTCTCATCCAGGCTGGAGTGCAGTGGTACAATCTCAGCTCACTGCAACCTCTGCCTCCCGGGTTCAAACAATTCTCCTGCCTCAGCCTCCCGAGTAGCTGGGACTACAGGCGCCCGCCACCACGCCTGGCTAATTTTTTGTATTTTTAGTAGAAGCAAGGTTTCACTGTGTTAGCCAGGATGGTCTCGATCCCCTGACCTCATGATCCACCTGCTTCAGCCTCCCAAAGTGCTGGGATTACAGGTGTGAGCCACCGTGCCCCGCCCACTAAGTTTTTATAGTATTATATGTTACTAAAACACCCCAAAAAAGCAATCAATTTCTTTTACCTTAAATGTACTGTTATAATCTAGTAAACTATGCTATACGTAAACTATAGTTTCTAATATATGTAATATATCATTTTTACCTAATTATATTGTAAAATCTTAAATGTAATTAAAATTTTATACATATTTTAAATATTTTGAACCTGATATATAACTCTAGAAACCATTGTGAGTCTTTCCTGGTTTGAAAAAATAATATTACTATGCTATTTAGATATTCACTATATTGCTTAAAGTGAAATAAATGAATAAAGAAATTCTTCAGATTATAAGCATATAAGTCTATGTTACTCAATACAGATTCTGTTACATAAATAAGTACTTAATTATTATTAACTGTAAATTTATTTTATATTTATACTGAGATAGACTTCCATTTATATCTACTGTATTATGTTTTATCTATCTCCTATCTAACTAGAAATAATTTAATGTATTCTTTTCCAGAAAATACTTAACATATATTTAAATACATAATATAAAACAGGCCAAGGTAAAAATGGAATTATAATATTTTACTAAATTAAAAATGTTAGCATATAAAAATCATGAAAATGATCCTATAGGTTTTTCCCCTTTCTTTCTACTTTTCATGCATGATTTTAAGCATTCTTCTGAACTGCTGCATAGCGTCATAACAACCTCCCTCTGAAAGAACTAGCCTTGCTCACTTAAGATAAGGAAATTGACACATTGAGGCCAAGTCACTATCTAATGTCTTGCTGCAAGCAAGTGGGAAAAGTGGCTTTTGAATTCAGCAAGTCTGACGCCAAAGCATAAACTCAACCAATACAGATTATTTCAAACATTTTCCTAGAGAAGGATCATGGCTTTGGCTTTAATTTTCATTGTAGCCTATGCAACGAAAGAAACAGAATCAATTTAATGAGTCACAATGTCCAAAATATGAAAAAAGGCAAGTTGTGGAGCAGAATCACCAAGGTCATAAAAAGCTTCATCTCTTGAGTCCTCATAAACTGGATGCTGCTAAATATAAAATTGTCGACAGTACTTTTATGGTGAAATAACTAGTGCCAAATGTCACTTTTTCTTATAACATCTTTCAATATAAGCAATGGCAAAGTACATTTCTAAGGAAAAAAAAATTGTTAGGGCTCTAAGTTAGGGGGATAGTGTGATCCAAATGAACACCACTCTGATGCTCTTGCTGAGGTTGTACTTCGTATTACAGGATGAAGTATAAAATAAGAGAGTTCCCTTCTGCCTGTCCTCCAGAAGTAGTTTCCTCTCAGTCAAATATTTGAAAATAACTGTGTGGTAATAGGTTGAACATTATTCTACTTGGCAATACCTGTAATACTTTTATTCTGATAAGTAACCAGAAGGCATCTGTCTTGCCAACTTATTATATCCCCCCATTATTCTATTTTTACTTGAACTAACTAGCCGTAAGACTTTTTTTCCACCTTAGAAAAATAGAAAAAAGGGAACTTGTCTGTCTAGAAAACCAACTTACCTCTGCATTGAAGTGTTTGCGTGGGCAGAACCAAGACCTTTCTTTAACTTTTTACATAGGGAAAAAAAGCAAACTATCTATCTCTGTTGTAAAATTTCCCAGTAAATTGCATATAAAAGGCAAAAATTATGGAAAATTAAAACTCAAAAAATTATAATTTTGTTTTTATCATGCCCTGATCAACAAGTAAATGAATTATATTAACTTAGGTAACTTACAGTGCAACAGAGAGTGATGAAAGAAACCCCAACTTAATTTTTAGTGACTGCTACTAAAATTGAGACTGGTAAAGGAATTTCAAAAATTTAAGTTTTACAAGAGTTGATTGATAATCCTTCCTTTGGGGAAGTTGTCTATTCACTGAACAAGTTATCTTATTCTTCATAATTAACTCATTGAGAATAATATAAAAATATTGCATCTCAAATTTAAAAGACAAAATGGAGACTACATAGATATGACTTTGGCTCTCAAAAGAGGGTTAATATCCTTGGAATTCAAAAATGTGAATAACCCGGAGTAATTCACTCAATATGTATTTATTGGGTTTATATTACACTATACCAGGTACTGTTCCAAAGATAAAGCAGTAATTAAAACAGAGAAACATACATCCTAAACTCTGGCAAGAAACAAAAAAATAAAATCTAATAACCATTAAATTATGAGGTAAGATACATTGATACATACATGAAGGGAACTGAAAATGTCTGAGAAGGTGAAACGTTAGTTATGCTAGAGAGTGAAGAACTGAAGAAAAAAAAAACATTTGGATAAGAAGAAAGTATTTTTAGAAAGAGAACAATGTGCACAAAGACACCTAGACAGAGACATCTTAATGTTTTACAAGAAGAATGAGGAGTAGAGTAAGATGGGGAGATATAGGAGATAAAATCAAAAACATAGGCATGAGGGTTGGAAAAACACAATGTAAAGAATTATGAATCATGGGACAGATTTTATGTTTTTCTCTGAGATGGGAAACCTCAACTAATTTTGAAGAGGGTGTAACTTGGTCTGAGGCCAGTTTAAATGAGTCACAATAACCTCTCTGTTGATAAGATTTGCTAGCCTCTCTGTTGATAAGATTTGAGGGGAACATGGAGGTCTATTAGGAGGTGAGCACAGATGAAAGTGAGACATAAAGTGGCTTAACTGGTTGGAAAGCTGAGCGCAAAAACATGGTTGAATTCTGCACAAAATGGATGTGGTTTGTCATCAAAATAGAACTGTCAGTAATTATTGCAAGCCATTTTCATCCGAGTAACTAGAAGACAGGAGTAGATTTCCTAAACTTAAAAGCCCGAAATCATCAACATTAGCTACACACACACACACACACACACACACAACACACACACACACACACACATACACACACACTGAGTCATTCCAGAAGGTTTCTTCACAAGAAGACATAGAACATACGCCTGTAATTCCAGGACTTTGGGAGCCCGAGGCAGGCAGATCACAAGGTCAGGAGTTCAAGACCGGCCTGGCCAATATGATGAAACCCTGTCTCTACTAAAAATACAAAAATTAGCCGGGCACGGTGGTGCATGCCTGTAGTCCCAGCTACTCCGGAGGCTGAGGCAGAAGAATTGCTGAACCCAGGAGTCAGAGGTTGCAGTGAGCCAAGATCGCACCACTGTACTCCAGCCTGGGTGACAGAGCAAGGCTCTGTCTCAAAAAAAAAAAAAAAAAAAAAAAAAAAAAAAAAAATTCAGAAGTGGAATACTTGTGCTTGTGGCTCAATATTTCTTCTTATAAAACAATAACCTGAGAACTTTAGTTTTGCAAATAGTCAAGAAGGAAGCTGGGACATATTTTAGATCAAATATATTGCAGGTTAAAGTATCTTTATGCAGGGAAAGTAAATAGAAATGTGTTGTTCTATAAATAGGATTTAGCAAGACAGGACCATTCCACATGAATGGATAAAATCAAATAACTGTCCAGAATTGCAGTTCATTTTTCAAAATGGTGAAGAAATATTTTAAAAATATATTTGCAGTGTGACACTTAAAAAAAATCAAATCTGTGACACAATGCCGAAAAATATCCTGTAATCTTTCCTCTTAGCGGAGCAAAATCTTAGTTTATAGAGGAAGGAAGTTTGAGAGCTCTTTAGTGGTCAATAGAGATCTGATTCTCCCCAATTTTGCTCAAACTGAATATATAACAGGACAACATAACAGGATCTGAGCCAAACATTTTCACATAGATTAGGTTGTGTGTGTGTGTGTGCGTGTGTGTGTGTGTGTGTGTGTGTGTAGAAAATAATGCACTTGAACATTAGTCATTCTCTTGTTTTTCCTGCTGTCTGTGCTGTCTGTCTCCACATTAACAAGACCAGGATGTACTTTTTTTTTCTAGCCAGGATCCCTTGTCCCACCAGGTTTGGGGAAGACAATTTTAACATACTTTTTTAGGGCAGGTTGTGGTTAGAATTGCTTTCAAGATACTACTGTTCATAAGAGGTGAGAGAAAAAATATTTTCATGTAGCCCCTGGGTCTTGAGATTCCCCATATCCTTAAGAATAAATCGGTCAATCATCAAGAGAATATGAAATCTCTTCAGGCTGTCTTCATTTTCACGAAAGGCTCACCTCCCTGATCTAATAAATAGAACATTGACTCTATGGGAGGGCTATGCTTTTGAACTGCTCCTTGCTAAATGGATATTACTTCCTAACACCCAATAGTCCTAGGTATATGTCATGTGCAAACTTTCTATAAGACTCATTTTCACTAAAATAGTTTGAACAAGTCAACTTATTTTAAAACATAGCATTTTCCCTATCTCACCTATATAGCCACAGAAAGAATTAACTGTCCTGTGGAATATGCAAAAAATAAAAGATAAAGTCTCCAAGATTAACCTGAGCACATATTCACTTTAAAGAAAATTGGAAGAAATGAACTAGAACAATTTCTTTGGAGCCTGAACAAAAGAGGGGTGAATGGGTTATTAAAGATAGGCTGATGTTATTCTAATATCTTTATGGGAGACTTTCTATTCTATTGTGTCTTCTTTTCAATGAGCATCTTTTGGGAAGCATACACTTGCTTCCTTACAAGGTCAGAGAAGAGTAATCGTATAGACAGTGGTTTTTTTTTGTTTGTTTGTTTGTTTTTTTGTTTTTTTTTTTACTTTTCATTTATTCACATTTCATGGATTGTTACACTTCCTCGACGGGAGCATTCAAAAACTAATATAAGCTGAGATTATATTGTCTGACAATTCAAGTATTTTAGTTTTAGAAAACAATTTCCTATTTAAAGTAAAAAGCAAACAATTTATCCATCTGATTGCTAAGAAGTTTTACATCTTGATTACAATTGTGTCTGCATCAAAGGGAGAGTCCTTCGTTCTCAGTATGATTGTTACTGGTTGAGAACATACAGTGGCCTGTGTTCTCAGTGCCCGATTGGAAAAGACCTTCCTGTCATCTACCATACTATGGGACAAATCAGTATCTACTCAAATTCCCACTTCCAGAATGAGAGGACTCATCAGGGGTTTAGGGGTTTGCAAAACCTTCAAAATGTATCCTGCTCGAATTTTGACTCTTCTGAAATAGAATAACTGACAAATGCTCAAAAAACAAACTTGTTTAACTTTTACTGAAAAGGCTCTCAGTGAAAACTTGTTTTGAACTCTACTAGTAAGGTAGAATATTAGTTTTTCTTCCCCTCCACACCAGAAAAGGTAGTTTTTCCTTTCTTTCTTTTTTTCTTTTTTTTTTTGGCATGCAGCATATATAAAATGTGATCTAGAATTGAAATTGTAAAATAGAATAATCCTTTTAAGGAAAATCAGCCCATGAACAGTCAGACTTGTCCTTCCACGGAAAACATAAACTTCTTTAAAAACTGGCCATATTTTCAGTCTGTAATTCGAATAATGAAGATGGCATAACAAATTTTTCTGCTTACTAGGAATGCACAAAAGGATGAGATGGATATACAGGTTTAAAAAAAAAAAAGGCCACTGGGATACTTAGTATTTGTCCAGATGCAAAACAATTTCAGAATAACAAAATACACACCTTGCTTTAGGCCACGTATATGATACACTTCATAGATTCTCAAACAAAAGATGAAAATTTCAGTCCACATTAAACATTTTAAAGCATAATTTATAATATTTTGTTAAAAATAAGCCAAACTAAAATAACGCATAAATCAGAATTACCTGTTAACATGGTGGGGAAAACAGGTAAGCCCTCCGGGGGCCCTGTGCCCCAAGTAAAAGACAAGGAGTTAAATTTTACAGTGAAATCCACATATACTCAGGCTCTTTACACTAATAATCAAAGTGGAGACCAACCAGTTCCTAAAGCATAAAAGAGTGATTTTAAGAAAATATCACATTTTGAGTTATGGTATATTCATCACATTTTTCCCTGTAATTTTCACTTTAACAGTGATAGTCTTAGCAGCAAAAATTTGCTGGGAATGTTAGGAAAAAAAGAAGCCACACATACCCACTAATTTAAAAATATATAAACTATTTTTTACAGAAGGGGCAGGTTTAAAAGAAAATCCAATCATGATCTTTTCATGCCATTTTTTGTAAACTTTCCATACACACGCAGACGCTAACAAAGTACTGTGTCATATACACTGAAGTGTCCTAAAGATGCCTGTGAGCTGCTGATTCCAGCTGGTACCAGGGAAGAATGTGTGGCTAAGTTGCAACAAACTTAAATTTGTTCCCCTTAGTTCTTCATCTTTTTAAAAGTTGAATAAACAATGTCAATCGGGCAGGGCCGGTATCAACAGCATCAACCACTTGCTTACTATAAATCATCTGCAACAAAAACTCACCTGCATTCTCAATTCTAAAAAGTCAATGTAAAAATAATGGCCACTTCCTCCCTAGGTGCCTACTATAGCTATGTCTGACAGCATCCTATAACAGTACAAGCACACCTCTCTCTGCACGGATTCATCCAAAGCCACATACTAGGCCAAATTCTCCCAGTGGAATCAAAACACTGAAAGTAGAGCAAGAACCTCATGACAACATTGGCCCAATCACACCTCAGGTACTTAGGAGTTCATCATATTTGATCATAAAATTGCTCCCGGCCCCAAACCTTACACCTAAAGACTGTAATTTTAAAAAAGCCACTGTACCATCCGCAATTATTCTGACTACTCTTTTCTAAATGAGAATGCGCTACACACTGAAGATCAGAACACACACACGTGAGCCCTTGGGCACTGACCCCGAGCCTGTACACAAGATCAGCTGGTACTAGTCTCAAATGATTCATGAGGAATCAAAGTGGAAATTTAAACATTCAATTCTGTATCTCATTCATGTGCCCAGAGTCTTCAAAGAATGCTCGTGTTAGTTACCTGATGGCTCTGGAGAAGTGACATGGATATTTGTGTGCAAAACCATGACTCCCTTCCAAAAAGACATATGGAATCTTACTCTTAAAAAAGTAAAGATATTTCAGATATCAAATGTATAATATACTGCTGTCTAAAGTTAAAGGCAAAATTTACACACTATTTTCTCTTCCATTACCTTATTACATGTTTCCTAGTGAATCCACATGGCTCGTGTGTCAAAGCTCCCAAGCACGTCACTTGGTCATAGTTTTCATATGCGTGGGGTTGATCATGGTACACAAATGCCTATGAGCATCTTCTTTTTCTAGGATGGTCTCATTTGACTTTCATTTCATAAGGGTTCACTCTCCATGGTGTAGATGATAAGCTACCAAATTTGTGCTTTTAAACCCATTCCTGGCAATCCCCCTTTATCTTCATTTTGTCTTTAGGGGGATAAAGAAGTAACACTACCTCATGAATAGAAACTACAAAGCCAAAAAACTCCTTCACAAGCTGTTCATTTCTTTTTAGAATGAAAATGCAGGTCCTGAATTCTCGTGAAGCGTACATGGCATATTGGGTGGAATCAGAACATTCAGCAATCTGTTGCCTAAATTGGTGTCTGCCCGCACCAAAAGCTGTGTCTTCTGATTTGCTGTAGGTTTTAAATGCAGAGTACCTATGCCTTTCTCTTTAAACTCATTATCTTTCTTGTAAAATAGTTTACACTTTTTGGAGTAAAAAGCATCTTCTTCTTTTACTTCGGTAACTACTGCTTTGGGTGACTCATCACTCTCTTCTTCATCTCCACCTTTGCATTCACCACTGTCACCTTCTGCTTGGCCCTCCAATAGTTTAGTGGGAAATGGTGAAGAGACTGGTTTACTCTCGGTAATATCTTTGCCAAATAAACTGGAGTTTCCAGGGGAGAATGAAAATCCAGTCAGGGGGACAGAGCTTAATGAGCCCAAAACAGAGCTATCAACTTTCTTGCCGAAATTAAATGAGGCACTTGTCGCTCCTAGTGATGATGGGTCCGTTTTCTTTTCAGATGCCACCTCCACCTTCTTGTCAGGTCTATCTTCAGTTTTGTTGCCATGAAACAAAAACGCTGACTCTTGCTGTAATTTTGTTGAGCCAAAAAGAGAAGGAGACTGTGTTTCAGCTGCAGCTTTGTTAGATTCACTTTCAGAATTCCTGCCACTGTTCTCGTGTTGCTGTTCAATGTTTGCTAAATATTTCTCATAGTCTTTAAAGATAGGTGTCAGATCACAGAGGGGCTTTGTATTCACATGCTTCACTATCCAATCCCGCACGGAGCAGTTCAAGGCGGCCAACTGCTTCTAATAGGCATTTCCGACACAAGCTTTACTGGAAGCAAGGCCAGAGGAGGAGGGCTGCTGACTGTCCCCATTAGTTTGGGGATTTGAAACTTTTTTATCAACCAAGGCGGTAGGGCCATTTGCAGCAAGAGAACCAAAGGCTACCTTGGGCTCTGCCACTGCCTTTGCACTGGTGAAGGGAGGGGCGCTGGTTATGTTGTTTCCATTCGGCAGTCCTTCGCAAGGCTTCCCTCCAGCACCACTACCAAATCCAGGAAACCGTCCTCCTCCAGAAGGTACCACTAAACCTTTAAAACCTTGAAAGGCTCCTCCACTGTCAGATTCGAATCCAACATTTCTGCGCTTTGCTTTCTTTATGGCTCTATTCTTCAAGACTTCCTCACTGCCCACGGAGAATGTTCCCACCTCTTCAGCTTCATCTTCTTGATCCCAATTCCTATCTGTAAGTTCCTTCTCGGCATTTCTTTTGGCCATGTTTTCGAACCTCCTCGGCGGCCGCCGCTGCACTCGCTGGGTCTTGGGTGCGGCGAAACCCGGGTCGCAGCGGCGCAGGGGTCTGGAGCGGCTGGCGGTCGCCGGGCTGAGCGCGCTCGGCCGCTTCCGGTGCTGCGTTGCGGGCCTCAGAGGACTTGCTGCTCGGCAAGCCCAGAGACTCAAACACCATGTCCGGGGTGGGGGGCGCTCCTCACGCTGTGTTTGGCAGTGAGGCGACAGCGCAGGTTCAGCCGGAGACCGCTGAGGTAACCGCGCCGAACACGCTTTGGGCGGCCATTTTGTAACTCGAATCTACCCCCAAAACCAATTCGAAAAAAAGGGAGGAAAGAAACGCCCCGACAGTGTTCTGAACTGGGTTGAACACACAAAGGATGCTAAAATTTTCCACTTGTATACAGGAACCCATATTAAAACTTCAACTTATTTCAATCCATCATATTTACATTTTTATTATATACGGGATAATGGGTTTAATATATTACTGTAGCTGCATATATATACAATTTATCATAACAGTATAGACATGTTTTGTGGAACATGTTAAATCGTTTGCTGAGTAAAAGAGAAGGCGCGATCAGGACTTTTGAAGACTTCTACACACAGCCTTGCTTCCTCAAATTCTATCCAGACAAATGCTAATTCTGGTTTTAGTTTTATCAGGCCATGAGGATCAAAACATAAAGGAAAATACATAGAAAATGCCTCAATATAAATTACTCTGTTTCATTCTGTGTTATGGCTTTACAGCATTTTGGTGTTATGTTCATCTTCTATGAGATGACAGTCCAATAGCAGGTTTTTTCATATTTCCAATATACTCTACAGAAAAATAATTGTTGGTAACATTAATGCTGTTAATATTATTGCTAAGAATATTCATTAGAAATTGCTTAGCCCAGAAAATCCCAAACTCAATGTAGCCTTTTGCATAGAGTCATTTTTTTTTGCTTTTGTCTCCATAATCTACCATCCTTCCCTATACGCTTGGCTTTTAATACTCTGCCGATAGGATTTGCCTCAACAAATGGCTGCATATGTTAATCATACTCTTTAACTCACTAATAAACTACTTTGATACTTGAATAAATTGAAATTTAAATAAGCATTTTATTAAATCAAATGTAATGTTTGTATTGAGAGAATTCTAACTGGGGACATAGTTCAACCGTTAGTCTCTCAAATTTTTTGGTCTGGAAGACTTTACAGAGTCCTGCTAAGGGGAAATCACAAAGGTATGTTTTTAACAGTGAGGGTTAAAATCTCCTCTGTTTAATGTGTCTATTTTTCCCTATATGGAAAACACAAAGATCAGTGATTGATATATTACTTTCCATATTTATTATGGAATAATTTATTGATTTAATTTGTGTAATAATTTATGATTTAATACATGTAATTTACTGATTATGGTATAATCAAATTTGTTGAATAACTTCAAATCTCAATGAATTTATACCATAGTTATAGGAAAAAATAACATTTAAATCACTCAAATGGAAATTCTACTCAATATATATTTACCAACTGTGATATCTTATGAAGAAGATACAGGACATATTAAGAAGATGTGACAGTCTCGGAAATGAGGGATAGCCTGAAATACTATTGGCTTAGATGTGATAAATTATATAATATAATGAAATCTAAGGCAGTATGTGCATGGCAACTTAGAGAGAGACAGTGAGAGAGAGAAAGCCAGTGTGGTTGCAGAGCAAATTCAGGAAGTAAAGAATGAGATGAGATCTTTTATTCTAAGAGCAATGGATATTCATTGAGGAAATTTTGGCAGGGGATGACACCAATAGATTTTTTTTTTAAATAACATTTTGGGCTTTAGCATTGAGAATGGATCTTAGAGGGCAGAGTAGATGTGGGGAGACATGTTAGTAGCCTATGGAGTAGTTAGGGGAAGACAAAATAATAGATTTACCTTAGATATTTTGTCAACAAGAGACATATAACATTTAATACGCTTTTTGCAGATTTTTCTGTCACATCAAAGAAAACTAAACTCTAAACAATATAAATTAAAGTTAGAACAGCACTAGAGAAGACATGAATTCACACGTTAAAAAGAAGCAATGCCTTAGGAGATTAAAGTGGACTGCTTCCATTGTGTTTCACTGGCATGCATTGCCTACCATCTGGAGAGTAAAAATTACTTGGAAAATGGAACCTGAAATGGAATTAAACAATATTTCATTTCCCTTGATATTTATTTTCATATTAAGCACCAATATCCCAAGTCATAGCCAAGATATAAAATACAGTGTGATTATTGTGTGATTATTATTAAAAACTCTTCCTAATATGTCTCTAAAACTTACAAAATATTTCTGTTTATGGCAGAGTCTCAGCTGACACAGGGTCTAATATTATTAGTCTTAGTTTGTTTTACAATGGTCACTTTTGGTCCATTAACCTTAAACATTTATATTTTCACATATATGAACATTAATGCAAACTCAATTTAATTTAGAAACAGGAACATTTGTTTTTATTGTTGTTCGCTAAATTGTGTTTTTAAGATTAAAAACTTCACATTAGAATGAAAATATTTTTTCCCCAAACCAGCATACAAAGAACTATAGTCTCTGCTTGTTTATTTGCCTCTTTGAATACTACTGCTTTTTTTTTTTTTTTAACTGGTTCTCAAACCATATTTCATAGCAAACTCTTTAGAGTTTAAATTTGTTAAATTGCAATGGGTGGAAAGTCAATATGAAAATTCTTGTTCTATTTCTAAAACATTTTTGTTAAACTGATAAGAACAGATACTACACTTGATCTTAGCCAAAAGGCCGAGGGTGGTGGCTCATGACTGTAATCCCAGCACTTTGGGAGGCCGAGGTGGGCAGATTGCCTGAGCTCAGGAGTTCAAGACCAGCCTGGGCAACACGGTGAAACCCCATCTCTACTAAAATATGAAAAATTAGCCAGGAGTGGTGGCGGGCGCCTGTACTCCCAGCTACTTGGGAGGCTGAGGTAGGAGAATCGCTTGAACCCGGGAGGGGGAGGTTACAGTGAGCGGAGATCGTGCCACTGCACTCCAGCCTCGCCAACAGGGCAAGACTCAGTCAAAAAAAAAAAAAAATTCTGTGTGAAAACAAAAACAGAGAGGTGAAGTAATTGCATTGATTTAATAGGGTTGAGAAACAGTGAGAATAGATAAATGATGATAAAAGAACATACTAAGTTATTAAGGTAAACAAGCATTAGAAATCAAGCAAGGAAGTTGCCAAAATTTTACATGTTTGTCATCTTTCTTCTAAATCATTAAGTTCCAAGAATTCGGTATGCAATGACCTAAATCATTTCATTTTTAAATGGCTATATCTATGCCACATTGAAAACCAAGGTCAGATATACCTAGATATAGACAATTATGTGGCATTTTCTCTATCATCTGGCATTTTGTTGTATATAAAACTCAAAGACTCAGTGATTACAGATACTCCTTTAATCATATAAGGTTTTGATTTTTGTACATTGGAGCACTAAAATTGGGGGTATTTATTTATTTTATTTACACTGGATAGAGGATTGGCTCTAATCATAAATGTTAAATCAAATAGTGTAGAATACTGGGAATTATAATAAGAAAACTAAACACACATGTACACGCATCTACATGCATATGTGAAGTAGCTGCTCTGGGAAAAATTTCTTATGCTTAACATCATACTGACAGATCACACTGCTACTGTTCTACCTCATACAGCTTATAGAGAAAATTGTCTTGTTTCACTCTTGAGGGAGGAAGAAACAGAGAGAAGCATGTGGGATTTTGCTTTGGCAAACATATTTCCTCCCTTTTTCTTTTCATTTATGCCTCTTCACCTAATGTAAGCCTAGTTCAGAATATTAATTGTCTAAATAGGCTAGAAACATCTATGCCCTCATCCCCATGGCACACTGTCTTAAAAATAACGTGTCCAAAGAATCAGAAAATTTAATTGGTCTTCTTGGTACTAACAACAATAACAAAAGAGAATATAGATTAAAATAATTTTAAGAAAAAAAACACATAAATTCAAAACCCACATGTGACATGATAATTTAATTGTAAGAATGATTCTTGGAAATACATTTTTTCCTATCAGACAATAACTGAAGACAGTTACTGCTGCCCAACTTGTTCAAAAAACAAACAAACAAAAAGAAATGTAAGCTAGTTAACATATCACTACATAATGGACATGTGACAGATTTTAGCAGAGCATAAATATGTCCAGCCATTTTTTGGAAGCAATTATAGTCAACTCATATTGAGATTTCTTCATTTACTTTGAGGACATCATAGCTGGGTAGCAAATGATTTTAAAATATGTAGTCAGTGTTTGTTTTACTACTGTTATTAATTTCACATGCATCTGTATATATAACCGTTGTCAAATTGACAGAGTTCTATCTCTATGCTTTTTGTATCTTTACTTTCAATTTCAGAAAAAAAATAAAAATGTTTCATTTCACTGAATTCTAATATTTCTAAGTTGCTATCCCTTTATTAAACACATAAAAAAATCTCACTAATAGTTTTTTTCACTGTGTGTCCCCTGATATGGCACATTGAAAGGAATATGGTTTCTGAAGCAAAAAAAACCTAGTTGCGAATTGCGATGCTGTTAGTTAATATTCTGCAAATTGAGGAAGGTGTCTATTTCAATAAATTCAATAACTGAATGTTTAATGGAAAACATTATAAATAGTGGGTGTTCTACGAGGTTTAACTCATTTTTCTCCTATCTTTTCCAGTAATGATGTTTAAATGACTTATTTCTAAAAACAAACCAGGACAGAAAACTTCAATCTTATCTTAACACAGCTTTAATTTAATAATGTAAAATATATCTGTGTTGTTTTATTTTTAAACTCCACAAGCATATAGACTGTACTTGTCTCCACGCCCCATTTACCATTATCACTAGTTTGTAATCCACATTTTATTTCTTTGCTTTAATTGGGGGAAACATACCTAGAAACACACACTAAAATAGCAAATAATGCTTAAGAACAGACCAGAATTCTGCAGCCAGAATGTCTGGTTCAAATTCTATCTCTGCAATTCGTTGGTCATGTGACCTCAGGGTTTTTTACTTACTCATTATGTCTCATCTGTAATAAAGAGTCTAAAAGTGAGATGAGTTCATATATGTACGTCTTAAAGTGGGGTCTGTCCGGTCTAAGTGTTGATTGCTTGTTAGATATTATTATAAGCCAATTCCATTAACATTTTCTCCTTCATTCAACTTGTTTTAGTATTTGACATGCTGTGCCACTTACTTCTAGAAACACTTCTTTGTAAGATACATTGAATGCATTGTCCACATTGTTCTGCCTTCTTTTCTGACTGCTGGAATTGCTCTTCCTCATTGCAACACCAACTGCAATTTGTCATTGCTGTTTTTGTGGTCTCTCTGAATTGTCATGCCCTCAGTAAATTCCCATTCTGCAACTTTATCTATAAATTCTATCCGGTAACAACCAAATATATATCCCAGCCACTTTATGAGTCTTCAATCCCTATATTAATAACAACATTCAAAAGATCATCCTTGAATAGTTTAGAAAAGTTATTAAATTCACCAGACATTGAACTCAATATTGTATATACCCCTGACCCTTAAAAAACAAAACAAAAACAAACAAAAAAAAGCCTTTCTAACTGAAAAGTCAGGAAACAACAGATGCTGGAGAGGATGTGGAGAAATAGGAATGCTTTTACACTTTTGGTGGGAGGGTAAATTAGTTCAACCATTGTGGAAGACAGTGTGGCGATTTCTCCAGGGTCTAGAACTAGAAATACCATTTGACCCAGCAATCCCATTACTGGGTATATACCCAAAGGATTATAAATCATTCTACTATAAAGACACATGAGCACGTATGTTTATTGTGGCACTATTCACAATAGCAAAGATTTGGAACCAACCCAAATGTCCATCAATGATAGACTAGATAAAGAAAATGTGGCACATATACACATGGAATACTATGCAGCCATAAAAAAGGATAAGTTCATGTCCTTTGCAGGGACATGGATGAAGGTGGAAACCATCCTACTCAGTATGTTCTTGCTCATAAGTGAGAGTTGAACAATGAGAACACATGGACACAGGAAGGGGAATATCACACACTGGGGCCTGTCAGAGGGTGGGGGGCTAGGGGAGGGATAGCATTAGGAGAAATTCCTAATGTAGATGATGAGTTGATGGGTGCAGCAAACCATCATGACACGTGTATACCTATGTAACAAAACTGCACGTTCTGCACATGTACCCCAGAGCTTAAAGTATAATAATATAAAAAAAAATTGTATGACAGTCCATTATTTTCACATGCTATCAAACACTATTTTTAACATTTTGAAAAAAAAAAAAAATCCTTTCACCAGTCTCACATTGCTTTGAAGGAGTCTTACTCCATCTCATTGTAGAAGCTGAGGAAATACTTCTATTTCCCTATATGCTGAACACATGGCAGGATTACATCCACCCACACTCCCTTGCATATGGGTTCCTTGTGCATGGTGGGTACAATTAACCATATTCAATGAGTTTTGAGTGGATGCACCATGTTATATCTAATTGTCAGTGTTCTTTTTCCCTCTGTCACAGCAACTGTCAACTCACAAGGTAATGGCTGCTTCATTAGCTTAGCTAATAACAAAATAGGAAACGAAGTCCTCAGCTAACACAGTGAATGTATGATGAGCAGGATACAAACATTTATTATAATCAGCCATGAAAACTGTAAGGTTGTTTCTGCAGTATAATCTAACTTACCCTGACCCTACCTTGACTTTCTTTCATTCCTTTCTCATTGTTAACTTCTGTAATTAATTAAATGAGCAAGATAATACATTATGGCTTCCTTTTAAATTAAAATTTGTAATGTTAAAATTAAAAGCAGATAAAAAATAGAAGACAAAAAGTCACCATAAGGGGACTATGTCTGTTCATTTTTACCACTTATTAGGTTCTCGGCATTTGGATGAAGAAATGATGATTTGCTCAGCTGTTCATTCCTACAGATACCATGCAGCACCTGCTGATTTATAACTCCCAAACCTACTGTGCCCAATGCTGTCCCACTCATATACCACATTTTCGCCCTTCCTTGAAAACTGCCCAGGTCTTTCTACAGTTCGCCATGTCAAAGCCAAAGTCTTCTGTGTGACTACTAATTTTTTAATAATATGATCAAACTTCATATCGTTATACTCCCCAACTTACAATATTTATTAGTCCTAAAGATAGTTTAGAAGACCTTTAGAAAATCTATTATTATTTTTCAAATTTCCTCTTTTTATTGCCCAAGTCTGAAGGCTATTCACCATAGTTTTTCCTGTTTCTAAATTTAAGCCGTTTTCCTGTCATTTGTATTCTCTTCTTTTTAATCAATTCTTTCTTATTTTTATTTCTGTAATCTCACCAATTATACAAATAATTATAATCTGCAGTGCTAGAACAATATTTAAGTAGCAGGTGCTTAAAACAATGGTTGAGAAAAGGAATTAATCAATCCTATTTTTTTAGGAGGTTGTAATAGTTACACATGCAATGGATACGCTCTTGGTAAACAACAAGGATAAATAATTTTGTGTTGATAAAACAATTCCCTGCTTAACTTCTGTGATATGAAAAAAGTTTACAATTTAAGTCATGGTTATTAGTTATGCAGTTAATACATTTTTCAGATATCAGAGTTGTTAACTGGGTGTTTTAAAATGTTTCCTATTATATATGTTGCCTCACTGAACAAAAACCTTTTATTCTTAAATGAGATGGTTCTCATTCTGTCATTTCTCTTTCTACTGACTTCCCCTTCTTCTATAACACTAATGCCAGAACTGGGATAAAAACTGATTTTTTTGTCATTTGATTTGGTTAGTTTCAAGTAAATTTGATCTTCATTTCTTTTCTGAAATTAAAACATCTTTATGTTTTTTTCTTAACCACATATCTGATGTAAAACTGTATTAAAAATAGACTCAATAAAGTACCTCCACTGACTTTAACATAAAATTATTGAAGATTAGATTTGTGCTGCAATTGTTTATTATGTAAACAGAGCATGCTTAATAATCAGGTTTTCAGGAAAATAGTGTCAAACAGCCCCCAAAAGAGATTATGAGAGAAGTTTGTAGCAATATGGCTGTTATCTGGGTGCCTCCTTTTAGAGATGAAATGAGGGACAGTGCACAGTTAGAACGTGCCTTGATATTCTATTTCTCTATGTGTGTGGGTGTATATATCTGAAAAAAATTAGATATATGAATTTGTAGTTTACAGTTTTACACACATACATCTATTATGCACACACTCATACACACATATGCATACACCTACATGTAATTATCTTTCAAATTTCCTTGGGTAATAATATGTACTCAAAGAAGGCGACCAACATATATATTGCTGCCAAAATACAAGTTACATATTCTCACAGGCACTCTGATGTATCCCTACTTACTTACTTTTTTTTTTTGTCTTTAAGATAATGAATCTTAACTTACTTGGGATAATGAGTATATTTAAGAATGTGATAGAATATGCAAATCCTCTTAAAAATTTTTAAAAACTTTTTGTACAATTTCTAGGATTCTTGGATACTTTGTAGCAAAACCATAG
The DNA here is from genome assembly GCF_028878055.3 of Symphalangus syndactylus. Taxonomy (NCBI): domain Eukaryota; kingdom Metazoa; phylum Chordata; class Mammalia; order Primates; family Hylobatidae; genus Symphalangus; species Symphalangus syndactylus. The sequence continues at coordinate 82,812,183 of NC_072438.2, read as the reverse complement.
GTGTCATATATAGAACCTTTATTGATTATTGCCTAAAATTATACTTAATCATTATATTTTGTTTTAATATTGTTTGACTCCATTAACTTGAAATTCAAGAATTTGAGTTTCTGTGTTAGCTTTGCTACCAGGAATGTGTATGACCTTAGGCTCACTAAAGTCTGAGGTTCTTCAACTAAAGAAAATAATAACCAAGATATTCTACATAAACTCCAGTACAAAGTGCCCACTATAGTTATAAATTATCTATCTTCTTTAACATTTCCTTTCACCATATACATTTGAGACATACACTCATTTCTCTTCTTTCTGCTGCATGTACCTTGAGAGGAATTGCTGATTTAAAAAATTTCAATACAGTCACATCAGCTTAGATGAAAATGAATGAAAGAACTAACTACTTCGGGATATCTGTGGGTATGCATCTAGGTTATTGATAAAGGATCTGTGGTATTTTGCCTACTAAGAACTACTAGCATGGACCCCATTAGTTTTTGAGCATAGTGCTCATTTGCTCAGAGCTTAAGCTTATTTGATAGATGGGAATATTAAGAAATACGTGCTACCACTTTTTTAAAAGCCTAAGTATACACATCATAAATGCTTTTCTATATTGACATTTTATTAACACATATCCTCTCTGAATGTATTAAGTTGAATTCTACAAACTAATATGTAAATACACAAAACAGTCAATAATCATCTAAAGATTTCTAGATGAATGTATAGAAAAAATATGAGAAATTTATTAAAGAATATTTCACAATGTCATTCTTCATAAATAATGTTTATTCCCTTCACAATCAAATGTGAAGTACAGAACAATTATTTACCTAAAATAGTAGCCACTGTGTTAATGTCAGCAGTGTTTACTAATTTGACAGTAGATCAAGAATAGAGTTTTATAAACTGTTGCAAAAAATATCACTGTGCTTATATGCATAATTATTTTTATCAATAATATGTTTAGGAACAAACAAAAAATGTAACAAGATTCACTTGCGTGTCTCCTCCCATCTCTATTAAAGACACTACCATCTACCCAATTTCTCAAGCCAAGAATCTAGGAGTAGCTCATAGTTTGTTTCTTTCTGTCACTCCCCTGGTTTCTGCTGGCTTTATTTCCAAACTCTATCATAAATCCATACAATGCTACTCTTCTCCATTGCTTCTAGCTCAGAGTTCTATCATCATTTGCAATAGCATCCTAATTGTCTCTCTGATCCAGCCTTGCTCTACCTAAAATCCACTCTTCAGACCTTAGCCAATGGTCTTCTAGAAGAAAAAAAGTGACATTATTGTATTCTATTGTACTTAGTATTGTATTCTATTTGTACTTAGTATTCTAACTGATATCATGGAGTCCTGAAACTCTATGCTAAAGTCTATAGTGTAAAAGCCCAACTTTTAGCAAGGGCCTACCGAGCTCTCTATGATCTGCCTTCTGCATCCTTTTTTGACTTCACCTCTTACCAATCTCCCTCCAATTCACTATACTGCACTTGGCAACTTGCTTCTCCAAAATATGCCTAAGATCATTCCTACATTGTGGATTTTGCACTTGCAATTAGTTCACTGTGCTTCTAACACTCATCCTCTAGATCTGTATTTGATTGACATCTTTTCATAATTTAAGTCTCACAAAGGCTACTTTGATAACCAGTAACTCTAGATCATAGCTCTGTCTTATGTGGCTGTATGGGCATGTACTTATCACTTATGATTAAACATTATCTTATTTTTGGTTTGTCTACTGTTTGTCTCTCTGGCCCCGACAAGAATGTAATTTCCTCAAGTGCGGATTTTGATTTTCATGACTTCATTCCTAGAACTAAGAATAGTGCCTGTCACATATTAGGGTCTCAATGAATACTTGCCTAATGACTAAACTCTAGACAAGCATGACACGATCAAAACAACAATTAAAATAGAAGACAGCATTAATCCTGACTCTTCTAATTAGCAGTGTGAGCTTTGGCAAGACATACAAACTCTGTAAGGATTGATTTTTGTTTTCAATAAGATGAGAAGAAGCTTTCAAGATTTAATACACTTCCAGTATATAATGATAACTTTTTACTCATTTTGAAAATTGTTTAATCCATGAGTTTAAATATTGTTTGATTGTGATGTGACTGGGAATTTATAAATTTGTGCAAATGACATTATTGATGTGGAAAGTGACTTTAAAAACCAGAAAAATGATGTTGAGAAACAGCTGAAACTTGAAATTTAAGATCTCTTATTATCACATCATATTTAAGTGATTATAATATTGTGGTTGCAAGTAGATATTCTAATATTATTGTATTCAGATTACTCCAGTCCTGGCTAGTGATGATCTTCTTAAAAATATAAATTCTATATTGCAGAATACATATAATAATTTAAACTTCGTGAAAACACAGTTGTAATTGAGGCAGTGCTATTCTGAATAGAAAGCTGTCAAGTTTGTTAAGTTTGAATTAATTGAAAATTATTTGGCTTTGTAATGAGATAAGCCACTAATTAGAGCCCCACATTTAACTTGGAAATGATATGCATTTTGACCTTGGAGAAGAAAGAAGACAACAGAAAGGAGATGGCAGAAGAGAGATATGATAGCAAAGAGAGTTATAGAAGGGGGAAAAGGAGAGCAGTATAAATAGTATTTTAGTTATTAATTATGTATTAGCATTAGCATATAATTTTTCTTTTTACAAAATACACATGATTATTTACTAGTGTTCTGCCTTGAAAAGACTATTAAGCAAGTTTTATGATGTACCATATGTTCATTACTGGATATTTTATGCACTCAATTGTATTTCCTATTTAAGATTTTGATGACCCATTTTATTTTGAGAATGGTAGAGTTTTCATAAAGATAAAAACATAAGGAATCAGAAGGGAGCCACAGATTTAATGAAAAGAGAATAAAACCAAGGCTTATACAGAAAAATTAATATTTTATTAATCATAAAAAATACAATAAATTGTTAACCTACCATTTTTGTTCAAGATGTACTATTATAAACCAATTAAACTATTTTGCTTTTGCCTTTAGAATTTTATCTTTTTTTTTGAGAAGCATATATTCCTACAATAAATGTCCAGGCACATCTTTAAATTTCAGCAAATATCAGAGCAGAACAAATTCTAGGTAAAGCATAAGTCTTTGCTGACAGCTGTCTAAAGAAGCATTTATTTAAATGCAATTTCATATTCTTTGACTCGGAAGAAAAATTGAGTTCATGCCAAAATGAAGGCACCTGTTTTAAAAGTTTATATTAGAGGATAAATCTTTATTTGTTGTAGTTTCTCCATCTTAAAAAGACACGTTTTTATTTCTGTGCTCTGGCTTTTGAAGAGAAACAATTCAATATTATATATTTGTAAGTTAAATATTACATATTATACTTTCAGCAGTACACATACCTATGTGGGGGCAAAATCATCTTTCACTGTTTTTACATAAACAATTTCCAAAAAAATGTACTTAATTGAGATAGTCATGTGCTTTGAATAATAAGCCTAATATTAGTTGAAATTATCATTGACTAATGCTTACAAATTATGTTCAACATAAGCTTTTATGCATATATCAAAATGATAATCTTGGATGACAATAACACATTTTACTTACTATAAAATGAGATGATTATGTTGATCATGTGACATAGTCTAAATTTTGTAGTTGATAAGCGTTATAGTTACTCACAAACGTAAACTTCCTCCCAGAGGGATGATGAGAATGGCTGCAAGTCCCTAGTGTTTCAGGAAATGTTCTGAGAACTTCTAGACCCATGCAATGTTCTACTAAAAATAAAACAAAATTACTTCGATGTTCAACTAATTTTGTAAACTGCTGCATAGTATATTCTCTACTTGGACTTTAAAATACAAAGTAGTTTATTAATGTCATTGAAAATACTGGGGTAATGAAAACTATATAGTTTTTGCTCCAGAACTTGTACAACTTTATTGAGCATGGAGGTGCTATTGTGTTTTGTTTGAATTGTTGCATTTTGTAACATCGATTAGCACCTGGTGGAACACTATGGACCTCTGGGAAATGCTGATCTAACAAAGTGATAAATGGAAAATTCAAGGTTATAGAAGAGAAATAAGTCACAGGATCTTTATTTTAGGTTTATTTTTATTGTTTGTCATTTCTTTTTACTCTACCAAAGTGGGAGTTTATTTACAAACTCCCAAAAAAGTTACTGGCACTTGTGTGTAAAAAAGACTATTGTCCGAAAATGCCGCTAAGATTATAAAGCATTAAAACCTCTCTAAAGTGCCCGGTGTAGTTTGGATCTGTGTCCCCAACAAAATCTCATGTAGAACTGTAGTCCTAGTTTGGGAGGTGGGGCCTTGTGGGAGGTGACGGGATCATGGGGGTGGGGCTCTCATGAATGGTTTAGTACCATCCCCTGTTGGTACTGCATAGTGAGCAAGTTCTCAGGAGATCTGGTTGTTTAAACGTGTGTGGGACCTCCTCCCTTGTTGTCTCTTCCTCCTGCTCCCATCATGTAAGAAGTGTCAGCTTCCCCTTCACCTTCTGCCATGATTGTGATTTTCCTTAGGCCTCCCCAGAAGCCAAGCAGATGGTGATGATGGTGACATGTTTTATTTACAGCCTGCAGAGCTATGAGCCAAATAAATCTCTTTTCTTTTTTTTTTTTTAATTATACTTTAAGTTCTAGGGTACATGTGCACAATGTGCAGGTTTATTACATATGTATACAGGTAAATCTCTTTTCTTTATAAATTACCCCATCTCAGTTATTCCTTTATAGCAGTGTGAGAACAAACTAATACAGTGCCTTTCTAACATCAGGTTTTCTGTCTATTTCCTACAAGGTTCCCTCTCCACCCATAGCATCCAGACCCTAGAAAAACTCTTATTGTGCCCTCGGCTGCTCTACTTGGAATAGGACCCCGCAGTCTGGACCCCAGTCTACTTGCTCATCTCATGAAAACTGGGTCTTTTTTATCACTTCCTCATGATCCCGCTATCATTTTCTGACTTCTAACCATCATATTGACTTCATCTCTCATTAAGACACACAGTACTTTTTCTGTCATTTCTTTGCTAGAGATGCCCAATTATTTCCCTTTGGTCAGATGGAGTGCAGATATGCTAACCTGGCACTTGAAGCTTGCTCTGTTTTACCAACCTTCTACTATTTTATTTTTGGTGATCTGTGATTAAGTTAAAACCGAATTGCAAGTTTTTTCCAAATATATTTGCTTGTTTTCTCCCCTCTATACCTTTTTTATTCAATTTCAAACCTATCACTGGACACTTCTCACACTTCAAAACTCAATATGAACGCTGACTCTTCCATAAGCCTCCCTGTAGTCATTACTCCTCTTATAAAACTCCTTTATTTTTGTATTTTATATTCATATTTGCTTTATTTTAAATATGTTTTCATATTTTCCTGTGAATAGATCAAAGTTAACACATTATTTGTTTCAGATAAATTGCATTTTTAGGGATTTTAGCTTGCATAACCACAAAACATGTTAATCTTGATGAATTCACGTGGCAGACAAGAGTGTTGAATTAAAATTTGAGGTACATGTAGCTACTCAGCCTCTTTCAGCTTTCATACCCAGATCTCATAATCCATATGACTTTCTCAAAAATGGTCTACAAAAAATTGCACATCTAATTTTATAGCAGAGAAACTATAAAGTACTGGAAAAACACTATATATAGAAACAGTCAGAGAACTAATCAACTAATCAGAGTCAGAGAACTAGTCAGAGAACTAATCAAACAGAAACACAGTCACTGTGTGCTGTTCCTTCTCCCACTCCTGGTTTGGTACTCTAATCAAGTTACGTAATTCTACATTCCAATAATACACTTTAATTAACCCGATAAATACCTAACAAACTCAGTCTTTTGATATGTCTGCATGAATTTTATATTCTCTCTGATTCCAAAGACTCATTGCATTAAATATATCAGGATGCTAAGGACACAGTGCCAGTCTGCTATTGTGAATTGTGCCATATAAATATTGCTCCCTTTTGTGTTGCCATTGTAATTCCATAGCTTATTTCTGTATCTCTAGATAAAGATCTGAATGTGCTTGTTGGGATGGATTGTTGATGGGGCAAAATAGATTTAAGGATCTTTGAGATATTATATTTATATTTTAATAAAATAATATCAAGAGCTACATAGACTTTACAATTCCCTATTCTTCTTTTATCTAAGGTACACTTACTTAGATAAACCTTGGTTTTCTCTAAGAATCAGACAAAGAGTAAGACCATTTCAGCATTGTCACACACAAAAAAAGACCCACTGAGGTGGGTCAAAGAAAAGTGTCCCTGTGGAACTATAACAGGGATGAGCTGGGCAGTCAGAAACCTGAAATGTGAAACCTGAATCTCTTTTCCTAACTGAACCTAATTTTTTGTTTGGAGCCATCATATTTCTTGGCAGAGGAAAACAGAATGTTGTTCTAAGAAATTCTAGTCACTCTCATTCTAAAATAGCTTCAACGAGGTAAACAATCAGTCAGCTTTACACATCATTATCTCACTCACTGCCCCAAGATTTCTCCCTGAGATTCCTCCATTTCTCCAGAGTCTTCCTTCTGAGAAGTTTGCTACATAGCAAAGGGGCCAACACACCTTAGTCCTGTCTCCAAGGTGAGACACAGAGACCCAGCTCCATAGCTGCTGCAAAGATTTCTCATCTTTGATCCCAGGATACTGGCTCTTTCCTGTGGCCCATTAGGGGACTGATGGAGAACAACCACTGCCACCCTTCAGCCAACTGCACTGCAGGCAACTCTGGTGGCCAGAGCCTGTACATAGTATGTACAGGAGTCTCTTTGTCCCCTAGGAAACCTATTGTAGCTGTTTGGGGCGGTGCATGGATAGCCAGCAGAGGCTTACTTTTAACCAATGAAAACTCACTCCTTCCTGTATGCATTTTATGGAAGTCTCCACTTGCATCCTCTCTTTTCCATTATTCCCTCTCTTTCCTTGGCTTTCTATTTTTCCTCTGGAAATACAAAACATACTTTACAGATTTCATAGCTCTGCAAACTCAGCAAGTGAGCATTAATTCCTTATATATAGAATAACATCTTCATGTTAAAACAAGATTTTCTCTAGAGCCTTCTCCAACCAGGGAGAAGAGGCAGAAATCCATGCCTGGTACCATCAACTGCTTGCTAAAACAGTTTCCTAAACTTCCATCTTCTTCTTCAGACTCAAAATCCCTTTGATCCCTTGCCATGTTTTACTTCCTTTGCAACACTGGATGTAATTAGAGTGTCAGACACCAGGGACCAGATAACATATGAGAATTAGTATCTATTGTTCTCAGCCATAAGCCTCCTCCACCTACCCAATTCCTTCTAGCGACAAATTGAAGGAAAAGTCAAGCAAAATCTCAGGAAAAAAGAAATAGCCTCCTTCATGGAAATGTCATTTCACATTACTTTTTTAAAAAGCTTTATTCTTGTATAAAAAAAAGTACTATACTCTTTTCTATTTCATTTCTGTGATTATTAAATTTACTGTCTCAAGGTTTCCTCCACAAAACTATACCATTCCTTTCTTCCTATTCCTTTATTCTCTCCTTTCTTTCCTTCCTTTTTCTTTCTTTTTAACATTTCTTTTCCCATAATTTCCTTCAGATATATTATTGACATAATCATAGCTATTGTCCGCTGTACATCCAAAGAAAGCAAAGCAAAGAAAAAATTTATTGCACTCACAATCATTACTAGAAACTTTTAAAGCCCCAAAGATAATTTACTTATTATCAAGCAAGACCAATGTCCAACTCTGTTCTCATCTTCCTAACATGAGCAGAGCAAATCCTTCAGTTTTTACAAATTTGCCCAAAGCCTACTTTTTCATATATTTATCTTTCAAGGCTTAGTCGATATATTTCAAATTCATTTTACCCAAGCATAGAGATGCTTGGCTAAGAGAACATATCTGTGGTTACAGGCTTTAATTAGAAAAAGAAGCCTGCAGGAAAAGTCTCATGGCACAGCAGCATTGTATGCAGGAACAGAATGCATGGTTGGAAGATGGATTGCATCTTCCTACTGTAAACCTAAATACTCAGGTGTTAAGAAGAATCTGAGAATGTGATGTTGTATCTTGCATCACTGAATGGAAACCACTGATTTCAGTTGAGTCAATAAGAGCAGACTAAGTGCATTCCAAACACCAATTATTCATGATATTAATTACTATTATAACTATTGCCATCCACAATAAAAGAGAATGGTAACTAAAATTAAAGTTGCTCAAGATCCCAGAAAATAGACATAAATTGCTCACATGTCATTGTATATAATTTAATTAAAACAAGATATATGTTCTTGTCAAGAAGATATGAGGAGTGTGTCAGCCCTGCATCTTAGTAACTCTATGACATTGGAAAATATCCTTTAGTATTGACGCTTCAGTTTTCCCTTCCTCAGTTTACATGTTAACTCAACATCATTGTGTCATGGTAAGAAATAAATGAGATTGTTTATAAGAAGTATTAAGCAGTACCTGGCACAAAAGTGCTCAATAGATGTCAACTATGTTAGACTAGTCTCTCTTGTAAAATTCAAGATGAGTTATTAACTAGAAGGTTCTAAACTGAAGCTGCGACAAAAAAATATAATTCTTCAAAGAACACAATGAATGACAAAAAGCCGCTTGACAGAGCAATTCTAACTACTTTGTTTGGGTTTTCATAGTGACACTTTGAAATTATTGTCTTCATAAAGAAATGTGTTATGCTAAGTATCTAAAGAAAATAGAATAATCAAGAGAATTTGCAAGGCTTTTGCCATTAACCAGTTCCTTTTGTAAGACTGAATGTCAAAACATGAAAAGTAAACCAGTATTGTAATTAATATAAAAATCTAGATAGAATATCCTTTGGTGCAACAAAGAATATGGCATTAATGGAATAGGTTTAAAAAAAAAGCAGGTTAAAATGATATGACCTGGATATGGTCTGTATTCAATTTCAGTTGTGAACACATTCTTAAAGGTAATTCACACGGTGAATGAAAAGAATCAAGCACTTGAAAACAAGCTAAGCAGGAAGAAAATTAACATATTTTAGGGCTAGCTGTAATCATCACAATGAAATGTCTTAAATCTTGTGTTTGTTCATTAGAATACAACTTAGCAGTACAGCCCTAAGTACATTATGCTAATATTGGATTGGTCCCTTGTCTCTAGGCATAAAAATTACATGAAAGGGTACTCTTTGTGATGACTGTATCAAGATTTATTTTTTTCTTGAGTCCTAAACTTCGGTCCTTCATTTATAATTTACGTGACTGACATGGCATTTGCCTTTAAGAGATTATATTATACATTTTTAAAGCAAGTGATTTCATTCTGTTTCAAGAGAATGTACTTGGCATTAAACAGTGCATGAGCTACTTTTATCAGAAGTACTGTTTTGTTTGTTCTATGTGTTTGAAATTCAGTAGAGTACACAGATAGTAACATATGTTTTTCAACTCAGTTTAAATAGAAAATCATGCCTAACTGACCACATTATCACCCTGTGGCTTTCTGGTATACATCATATCCAGAGAGAAATCCTTCTTCTCAAATTCCAATAAATATTGTGGCACTAAACTATCTTAGTTCTTTTGCATTTATGCATTTGAAGTGTGATCCATTTTGTTCTCTAAGTGCTATAGTAAGCAACTGCTGTTCTGAACATGTTTTGTTGTAATTATTTTTAAGCACCAGAAACATTATAGGAAATACATAACACAGATATAAGAATTCATTTTTCTTTCAAATATCCAGAATTCTTGTGCTCGATGCCTTAATTCACCTGAAAGTTCATAACAGAATATTCTATGTAAATGCTTGTGTAGCTGACCTTATGGAAAGCAGGTCACTTAGTGTCATTAGAGTAACATATTAACGACATAAAAGTGGCAGATTAATCTTCTTTCACACATGCTACTTTTGCCAGTGCCCAAAGTTCAATGGTTTTAAGATTACAATTTTAAAATCAACTAGTTGTTATCCAAATATACTACACTGATTTAAAAAGGAAGACCCAACCCACCGCTACTCAATGTATAACACACTGGATCAGTTCAAATCAGTGTGCAATTGTGGATTTTGTATTTTTAGAATACAGGTTCTAATTATCTCTGAAAGCTGAGCAATTCATTTGTAGGGGGAAGGCCGGGTGCAGTGGCTCACGCCTATAATCCCAGCACTTTGGGAGGCCGAGGTAGGCGGATCACGAGGTCAGGAGATGGAGACCATCCTGCTAACACGGTGAAACCCTGTCTCTACTAAAAAATACAAAAAAATTTGCCAGGCATGGTGGCGGGCGCCTGTAGTCCCAGCTACTCAGGAGACTGAGGCAGGAGAATGGCGTGAACCCGGGAGGTGGAGCTTGCAGTGGGCCGAGATCACGCCACTGCACTCCAGCCTGGGCAACAGAACAAGACTCCGTCTCAAACAAAACAAAACAAAACAAAACAAAACATTTGTAGGGGGAAATATTGTGTCAGACTTATAAAAAAATCCCTCAAATATTCATGGGAGTCTTTATTGAAAAAAACAAGGCATCGTTTAGCATAATCTTTCAATTATTTGTTTCTATGGGTGAGGGGAGGGTAAAATGTAATAAGAAGGTTCTATGTTGTTTATAGTCCAAAGACATACAAATTCTACCTGGTGAAGGAACAGTCTGACACAAAAAACACAGTTTAGCTAACAAAAAAAAAACTATAACAGAAGGCAACTTAGCATCTATTTATACATTGATTTCAGCGTTGCTTTTCTATGTGTACGTGTGTATACACCTTTAAATTAGAACCAGTTGTAACATCTTATTAGTTCCCTTATTAATGAATATATTAAAATTGCCACCTTCTATTTATATTTGTATGAGAATCATGATTTTCCATTTAAAACCTGTATCCTTTAAAAATTATTTTCTCTGAGCCAAGCTTGCTTTATCTATCATTTGGGAATAATAATAATACCTAACCCATGGTATTCAAAGAACCGAATGCTTGTAAGGTTTGTAAAGTTTCTAGTTCCTTGTTGGCAATGATTAGACATTGAAAAATAGTTACTAATAGTTTTCTTCTCTCCGATGAATGCCTTTACTCTGTTTTATTAAACCAATCTTTAATAAATTTCCTTTGTATGGCCATCCTCCATGAACTGAATCCCCCCAGGACTGAACCCTTCCACCCTCTTGGCTTCTGTTGCAATTTCTACCACATCGCAACAACTTGCTTAGGTATCTGCCTTTCCTAGTATATTATATCCCACTTGTGGACAGAGATAAGACAATGTCTCCTTTTTTAAAAACTTGTTCTGTAGTCTATACACGTATCATGTCTTACATGGTAATTCAGTGGAATGGCAAAATGACAGAAAATAAATAATCAGAGCAAAACAAATATTTCTCTACCTCCAACTTCATCCACTATGACCCTATGACCACACCCTTCCCCCACCCATCCCTCATTCTTAGGGATTTTTTCACTATCATGTTTGCCTTCTCTCTTTTATTTTCAGTCCATTAGATCACTACTTAAGCATTTATGTGCTTTTCTTTTCTGTCTTTAGGAAAAAAAAAGAAATAAAAAGCACTTTCTCGGGAATCAACTCAATTTTCTAGCTGAGTATCAGTTTATCACCTTCTTTCCCTTACAATCATCCTTTCCAATGATTGTTCGTATTTACTGGTCATTGCATTTTATATTCTCTGACATCGGGTTTCTGCTCACAACCATATAGTATCCCAAGGCCATCTATAACATCTACATTGGCCTATATTGTAATAGGACCCTCAGCAGCATTCAGCACTGTGAAAAATGAGAAACACCCTTCCCTCTTGGCTCCTGGGTGTCATTTCACAAATTTCCCCCAAACTTGTTGAGAGCCTCTTCTTAGTCTTCATTGCGTCCTCATACTTTTCCTACCATATTTAATTATGCTCAGGCACATTTCTGAGACCTCTTCACATTTTACTCTAGATACTCTTTCTGCAAGATCTCACTCTCAGTGACAGCTTTAATAACCATCTAAAATCTCATCCAAGTCATTAGTTCTCAACTTTATACATTAACATCACTTAGGATGTGCTAATACTGTACCTATAAGTTATCAGTATTACATGGGGTTTCTAGATCTTTATGAAGTATACCAATGACTCTAATGTGCAAACAAATCTGGGAATCCCTGGTATAGGTGATTATCTACACTAATGGCTTGTTATCATTTATATATTTTTAAAGTATCATTTATCATTTAAAAATTATATTATTCCCAATAGTCTTTACATATACTCTTGAATATTTTACCCAACTCTCTAACTACAAACTTAAATTCAGCTGCAAACAAGTGGGTAACAACAAGGGACTTATGATTAGAGGAAAAAATCTGACTGAATCAAATCATTTGGCAATGTAGATGGAATTTTTAAAATATTAAACATATTTACTTCTTTTTTTTTTTCGAGACGGAGTCTCGTTCTGTTGCCCAGGATGGAGTGCAGTGGCGCGACCTCAGCTCACTGCAAGCTCCGCCTCCCTGGTTCATGCCATTCTCCTGCCTCAGCCTTCTGAGTAGCTGGCACTACAGGTGCCCAGCACCACGCCTAGCTAATTTTTTGTATTTTTTTTTTAGTAGAGACTGGGTTTCACCATGTTAGCCAAGATGGTCTCGATTTCCTGACCTCGTGATCTGCCAGCCTTGGCCTCCCAAAATGCTGGGATTACCGGCTTGAGCCACTGGGCCTGGCCACATATTTACATTATTTAAGTTTTGAAACTGAATGTAAATATATGTTACGGTTTTAAAAAATAATTGCATGATCAAGTTAACAACTACTCTGTAAATGACAGAGAGTGTCACGGATGGGTGAATGGGTGAATGTACTCTGACCCATGTTAAACACACTGCATTAAGTGTATTTACCACACAGTTACATGTACGATTGATATTATATTTGCAGATATGTAGCTATAGTTACTTTTTAAATTAAAATTCAGGGAGCTATAAATATGTATTATATACTTATATTTTTGGTAAAGATAGATCATATTAAACCTGTGAAAGAAAATTGAATATTGGGACCCCAAACTCATTATGCCAAAGGGAAAGTTCAGCTTGGGAACTGAGTCATACAAAAAATTGCTTTCCTTTAGTTCCTAAACACATAGCTGTAATTTCACAACTTGTATCATAGCCTCATTTCCTCTACTCTCTCTTGCTTACTTACCTTATGTAAAATGTAGATTTACTGAGCAAATGACAGTGCCTAATTGACTTTTTCGTCTGCTTCCTCTTTCGCTTCTAAAAAGTAGATTTACTATGGCAAAACAGAGCCTCACGAGAATGTAACCATCTGCCTCATTGCCTGCTATCTCTCCCTCTTTTTCCCTCCTGCTTGCTCTTGCTCCTTTAAATACTGAAGTTCACAAAAGCCCCTTTGGAAAAAGCACGGGTCACAGATGCTCCTGTGGCTCCTCAGACACTCTTCCAGTTCTGAGAATACAGCAGTGACCAACACAGATAAAAGTTCCTATCCATCCAAGTGAAAAGACTCTGAAAAATAATCAAATAAAGAAGTTGAAGTATGCATATATTCAGATGCCGATTAAAAAAAAATAAAGCTAAGGTGTCCCTCGGACTTACAGAGTAATAGGACAGTGAAAGTCTCAGAAATGTCCTCATTGGGAATGTGACCTTAGAGAAAAGTTCTGGGAGGGTAAGGTGGGAGGATCACTAGAGGCCGGGAGTTCAAGACTGCCCTGGGCAACAGAGCAAGGCCCTGTCTCTACAAAAATAATAACAATAATAACAACACAATAATAATAATAAAGTTGAGATAAAAGAAAAAGTCTGAAGGAAATAACAGTGATAGCTATGTGAATATGTGGGGTTTTTATAGCTGGTAAAAGAAACAAATGCAAAAGTCCTGGGGAACAGAGACTCAGCATGTCAGAAAACAAGAAGTCCACCTTGCTACAGAGAAATAAGGGAAGAGTGATGAAGCATCAAGCAGGAGGCATAATGAGGGAGGAAGGAAGCCTTGTAGGGGCTTTGTGGGACTTAGGTTTTGACTCTGTATGGTATGATGACACATTGTGGGAGGTTTGAATGAGGTTCATTCTGCCTAGCACAAGATCAGGAAACCAAAGCGAAGACTCAAAAAGACCAGTAAGGAAGGTGTCAACCGTGTCCAGGTGAGAAGAGATGAAGGTATTGACCAAAGTGGCTGTTGCATCAGTGAGAAAGACCAATTTTCACTGTTTTGGAGACAGAAATAACAGCATGTCCTGCTGGATCTAATCATGTAGAGAGTAAAAGAGAGGAGTCTGGAGTATCTGACAAGATGAAAGAATCGGGTTGTGCTTTATTGAGGTGTTGGAGAAGCCATTTGTGTGTGTGTGTGTGTGTGTGTGAGAGAGAGAGATTATATGTGTTGGGGAGAATTAGGAGAATTTCTTTTAATAAATTTAAAATATTATTAGATATAAAAGTCTCTAATGTGGACTATTCTTCCTTCACCCCATAAACAGCCTACTGCTCATCTTTGGCTAAATAAACCTCTACTCCATGGAGACCTGCCTCAATCACTTTTTGATTCCCATACCAGGCCAGGCATGGTGGCTTATACCTGTAATCCACCACTTTGGGAGGCCAAGGTGGGTGGATCCTTTGAGCCCAGGAGTTCAAGACCAGTCTGGGCCACATGGTGAAAACAAACAGAAATTAGTGTGGCACATAGTGCCTTGTGCCTGTAATCTCAGGTATTTGGGAAGATGAGGGGGTAGAATGACCTGAGCCTGGGTATGTCCAGACTGCAGTGTGATTGCACCATTGCACTTTAGCTCCCCTGGGTGACAGAGTAAGATCTCATCTCAGAAATAAAACCCCCCAAAAACCAATTTTGCAGCTATTAAAAATGAACAATATTAGCTATTTACTTGAACCTCTAAATCAGGTTTATCCTTACAAGCATAAACTGTTTTAATATCCAGCTCCCCAAAACAAAGGAGCTGATAGCCATAAAACATTCCTGAGGGCTTCAATGAGGAGTTGCAAATGAACTGGGCCTTAAATAATGCAGGTCAGCCAGAGAGACCATAAGTGCAGAGAGTTATATGGGAGGAACAAAGAGAATGAACAAAGGCACACAGATAACACATCACTATTGATCTATTTCTTTTGAAGTTTTATTGAATTTTAGGTAGTTCCAATATTTGCATTTTAAAACTTTCAACTTATGAAAGTTTCTGTTTGATCAAACTAGATGTGGCCAAATAATATTAAAAGGAACAAGTGATAATAAATTAAATATTGTCTTAAATATTCCACAAAATAACCCATGGAAAAAAATGCTGATAAAGAGTCAGCCTTAAATGGGGCCTGGCATGGTTGCTCACGCCTGTAATCCCAGCACTTTGGGAGGACGAGGCAGGCGGATCACCTGAGGTCAGGAGTTCGAGACCAGCCTGGCCAACATGGTGAAACCCCATCTCTACTAAAAATACACACACACAAAATTAGCCGGACCTGGTGGTGGGCATCTGTAATCCCAGCTACTTGGGAGGCTGAGGCAGGAGAATTTCTTGAACCCGGGAGGCGGAGGTTGCAGTGAGCCAAGGTTGCGTCACTGGACTCCAACCTGGGCAACGAGAGCAAAACTCCATCAAAAAAAAAAAAAAAAAGAGTAAGCCTTAATTTTAGTCTGTGTACATACTATAATGTTATCAGAGAAGTAATTCATGATATTTCAGAAAGATACATGTATTTCAGATAACACATGCCATTGAGTCCTAATCTAGAGTGGATTCTGGATACTTCAGTACAGTAATATTTTCTAAGATTAATTATATTTTTCCTAGAGAGAAGTCTAATTTAGGAAAAAATAAAATTCACATACAAATAATGAAAAATAGCTATGTGTTACCAACCCCCAAATCAAAAGAAATTTAAAATAAAGTAAAAAATATGTTTTATCATAAGTCTGAATTTTTGTTGTACTATCGAAGAATTTTATTACTTCTATAAAAACAAAATTATCTTTTTTCAGTTGCTTATATGTATTCTTAGACTTTTTTCCAATGGAAAATTTGAGTCTATTGCTGAAATTGCTGTCTTAGATAATTCAATTAAACGACTAAAGGTAAATTTTTTGAAGACAGTTGCTATATAATAGAAGGAGGATTGAACACTATTTGATACAGTAGGTAGCTAGTTAGACATGAGCAGGACAAGAGAAGGACCCCTGCCACCAATAATATCAGGGGACCATCAGGTGATGGTCAGGAGGTTGTTAAGCTGGCTCTCTAAAATAATAATTGGTCCCAGCTGGTGCCAGGGAAAGGCAGTCTTCCAATAGATAGAAACAACTAAAGTTGGTGATCAGCAGCTTCCCAATAAGATCTCTGGAGTTAGGCGAGTGGGCTCATGTATGCACAATAACAGGCAAAAATGGCAGAGTTTAACCGGTATATGACCTTCTAGCAACATTTGATTGGTAGGTAAAGAACACCTCAATGAGCATGCTTATAACCTCCCTACACACACTGCGCATGCGGCCCCTTCCAAGTGCTGGCAGGCCACTGTGCATGCGGACAGCCCACACCAAGGGAAGAATCAGGGGAGAAGGGATGTAAGATCCCAGAAACATGTCAACATATTAAACCTTAAGTCAAAGGTCAATCCAGGCACTTGATCTCTCAAGTCACCAGCTTGGCCGTCTGCCAACTGTATTTTACTTCTGTTCATTCCTGCTATAAAGCTTTTTAATAAACTTTCACTCCTGCTTGAAAACTTGCCTCAGTCTCTTCTGCCTTATGTCCCCCAGACAAATTCTTTCTTCTGAGGAGGCAAGAATTGAGCTTGCTGTAGACCCATATGGATTTGCTACTGGTAACACATTCATAAGTGAAGTATTAGTTTCCTAAAGAGTTCTCCACAGTGCGTTTCATGAGAAAGTATTATTAATTTGCATTTGAGCTAGAGATAAGAATTAAGAATGGGGGTAGGGAAAATATTAGTGGTAGAAGATTAATGATAGATCGATGTTTTCTTTAACCTCTGTCTACCCTTTGGGAAACTCAGGAATAGTGGTATAAAGATCTGAATCTCTACAATTTGAATGTTTATCTTGTTTATTTGACCTTTTTGCATAACAATATATAGTACCTATATGATAAATGACTCTTGTTATTTTCCCCTCCCTTCCTTCCTCCTACCCTTTGTTCCTTTCTTCTTTCTTTTCTTTAGGTCCCTCCAAGACTTCGCTTCTCACCATGATTCTGACATTGATATGAAAACACACAAGATTTCACTTCTCACCGTGATTCTAACATTGATATGATCACTGAATGACCGTTTTCAGCAATTGGGGCCTATAAAAGTGTGAAATAG
This sequence comes from Symphalangus syndactylus, assembly GCF_028878055.3. Classification (NCBI taxonomy): domain Eukaryota; kingdom Metazoa; phylum Chordata; class Mammalia; order Primates; family Hylobatidae; genus Symphalangus; species Symphalangus syndactylus. The sequence continues at coordinate 82,794,765 of NC_072438.2, read as the reverse complement.
ATTTTTTTGAAAGTCCTATTGTATATTCAAAATTCTGTAACACTAGTGGTTTTCTTCATCTTGTAGCTTATTATGATAAGCACTAATTTTGACTCTGACATTTCAACAGGAGCACTTATTTATAGACAAGCAGGAATGTTCAAGAATGACTCAGGAGTATTTTATTGATAAGGTAACCATTGAGACCAGGGGGTCCTCCTCCCTGCAGCTGGAGGAATTACACCTGGGCCCAACTTCCTCAAGTCTCAAGGTGGAATGTATCTGGTATTCTTTGTAACATATTTTAATATTCAATAGCCAAGTTCAGGCTATTTGGTGTCCAAATGTATACTGTTTTTCTCTTGTTTCTAAGAACAGTATTAAACTGTCTCTATAATATTAGAAAAGAGAAGAAGGGTCTCTTCACTGGAAGAGAAGCTTACAGAGTGTTCAGCCTTAAGTGTTTTCAGGTATGCTTCAAGTCAAGCATACTTCTCTAAAGGTGATTTGGAGAATGAGGTTCACAGGCAAGTAAGCCCTTCTGCCTACAAGTTGTAGCCTGTTTTGAAGATTGTTTTTGTTTAGCCAAGCCCTTTATGTGGCATACTTACCTGAGCTTACTTCTAAACACAATTAGTTGATGTCTATAAAAAAAATTTGAACTTGATCATTCCTGGAAACTTAATTTCAAGTTTAAATATATAACTTTAATTCTTATTCAAAAGTTATGTACTTCTTCATATTTGGTCCCAATAAGAGCAGGGCACTTGTTATGTTTTACTGTCAGAATTGACACAACTTATTTCTATCTTCCTCTACCCTCAATTTCTTTAAATATATCATCTACTTTGTCTTTTCACAATTCTTAAGTGAGATTATTGATTTTTCTTTTTACTTCTTGTCAACTCTTTGCTGGTAAGAATAGACATATAAAATCATTCTTGTAATAAAAGGTCATTCCTGGTGAATGCTTAAGTCTGGGCTTCCCTGTGACAATGGGCCTATTACTTAAGAAAAGTAAGCCACCAAACTTGGTGAAACAGTAAGACCCCACTGAATGTTATGGACAGGTTTGTGGACACTGTGACTTTAAGTGAAACAACATATAATGAAACTCTGTACCATAAGCTAATTGTTACAAAGAAGAGTTAAGTACCTAAAACATATTTCTAGTAACAAAAAGTCATTAAATTCCTAGATTAACAACAAAACAATTCTAATATTAAATATTGAAATTTGAACTAAACCTACATTTCATAAAAATTTATAAAAACAAGATAATTATTTACCCAATTGTGCCAGTTCAGGGTTACAGGTGGCTGAAAACTATTCTGAAAACTTTGGGTGAAAGGAGGGGAAAGAGCCCTGGACTGGACACCGTCCCATCACGGGGCACACTCACATACACACCCACACTCATGTAGACTGGGACATTTTAAACACACTAGTTCACCTAATGTGCATAGCTTTGGGATACTGGAGAAAACCATAGCTCACAGAGAAAACCATAGCTCACAGAGAAAAGCCACACAGACATGGAGAGAATATGCAAACTCCACACTGATAAGGAACTTTTTTTTTTTTTCTCATCAATGTTGAGGCAAAACAACATTGAACAAAACAATATTATTGGAGGACCTGCTGTACCTCTACATAATAGATATGAGAATTTATCTCAAGGGATACAATGAGAACAACATTGATAGGAAGTTTATTGGTGTGTGGGCACACACACAGGTATATGGGATCAAAATATTCTTCATGTGGCCGGGCACAGTGGCTCACACCTGTAATCCCAGCACTTTGGGAGGCCGAGGCTGGCAGATCACGAGGTCAGGAGATTGAGACCATCTTGGCCAACATGGCGAAACCCTATCTCTGCTAAAATAAAAAAAAATTAGCTGGGCGTGGTGGCACGTGCCTGTAATTCCAGCTACTTGGGAGGCTGAGGGAGGGGAATCGCTTGAACCTGAGAGGCAGAGGTTGCAGTGAGCTGAGATCAAGCCACTGCACTCCAGCCTGGTGACAGAGCAAGACTCTGTCTCAAAAAAAAAAAAAATATATATATATGTGCATATATATATATATTTATGTATGTGTATATATATATTTATATATGTGTATATATATTTATATGTGTATATATATGTGTATATATATTTATATATGTGTGTATATATATATTTATATATGTGTATATATATATATTTATATATATCCTTCATGTTTATAAAGGTAATCTTTGCCTTGTTGATGTTATGAACAATTTCATTCCTCAATTCAAATGAGAAAAGTGAGATCAAAAGACAAATGCTTAAATATTTTAAGAATTTAACTGGCATCGATTGTGCTGTTTACTACAGTGTTATGCAGCAATTTGTACACCTTGACTCCAAAATAGTTCATTTCCACCTGGAAGCATTATCTTTTCTAGCCCAGCAGCATCTTACTGGAGGCATCACTTTGTAAGGTAAAACTTATAGATGTAAATAATTCATAAGAAAAATTTAAAGACGAGTTTGAAGGGCAAAAAAGACATAAGTTATTCCTATCATAAGTAACAATTTAATTTATACAATTGCAATTTTTGACGAGCAAAGATGTTAAATGAATTTAAAAGATAAATGTTTGGGGTCATGTTTTGGAATATCTTGAATGCCAAGAGAGGGAATGAGTAGAGGAAGAGGAAGGAAAATCTCTGAACATCTTTGATATGGATAATAAAATAGTCATTACTGTATTTTAAATGTATCAATCTGACTTCAATTCTTAATAGGAACTGGAAAGACTGCTTAATGTATTGTTCATTAGTACAATTAGTTTACTTTATTGTAAGAATACAGTTATTCTGGGCCGGGTGCGGTGGCTCACGCTTGTAATCCCAGCACTTTGGGAGGCCGAGGCGGGCGGATCACGGGGTCAGGAGATTGAGACCACAGTGAAACTCCGTCTCTACTAAAAATACAAAAAAAATTAGCCGGGTGTGGTGGCGGGCGCCTGTAGTCCCAGCTACTCGGAGAGGCTGAGGCAGGAGGATGGCGTGAACCCGGGAGGCAGAGTTTGCAGTGAGCCGAGATTGCACGACTGCACTCCAGCCTGGGCGACAGGGCGAGACTGTGTCTCAAAAAAAAAATAATAAATAAATAAATAAATAGAATACAGTTATTCTGGGGGGAGGTCAAAAATTTTATGTAGATTTTTGACTGTGTGGGGGGCCAGCACCCCCAATCCTGGTTGTTGAAAGGTCTAGTGTGATTATCATTTTAATATTACAAATTTTCTATGTACAAATAAGAACCTGGACGGACACGGTGGATCACGCCTGTAATCCCAGCACTTTGGGAGGCCGAGGTGGGCGAATCACAAGGTCAGGAGATTGAGACCATCCTGGCTAAAACGGTGAAACCCCGTCTCTCCTGAAAATACAAAAAAAATTAGCCAGGCGTGGTGGCGGGCGCCTGTAGTCCCAGCTATCGGGAGGCTGAGGCAGGAGAATGGCTTGAACCTGGGAGGTGGAGCTTGCAGTGAGCCACGATGGCGCCACTGCACTGTAGCCTGGGTGACAGAGAGAGACTCCGTCCCTCCCCGCTAAAAAAAAAAAAAAAAAAAAGAACCTAATGTTCTTTTCATTGATGGCATTGAGGTGATTTATACTTTTTTATTGTTTAGGCATTTTTCTTGCTAGAGATCCTCATCTTATAAGCTAGAATTAAAACAATTTGGTAGTAGCATTAAAAGCTTAGCCGTAGTTATAAACCCTAATGGGTAGGAACACTCTTATGGAAGCCTCTGTGGCTTTTCTTCTCTCAAGTGTGTCACAAATAATATGAAAATAGTTTTTCTTTTTGACTCATTTTTTTCTCCTAATCATTTAAAGAAGGTTATATACAACAGTACTGTGATTTCTCATGGCGGTGTATGCCTCCGTTGGAATACATTTTTGGTCCTTCATATGTGAGTTACTTACAACAACCCCCACTTTGCTTTTCAATTCAGTAACTTTCAATTCGGTTTTCGTGTTTTCCTTTTGGCAGCTTCCCTCTAAGTGCCCAAGTGTGTGTGTTCAAGATTCCAGTTTGCATACATGTGCTTGCCAGTAATATGAGGCTTTTCAGAGATTGCTTTTCAATAAGACAAATAGAATGACCACATATTATAAATTATTAATGTTATGCACCACTTCCTGTGTTTTAATTAAAATACATTAATGAATTAAGTGAAATCAGAATTAGTAAAGATATGCTAGATTTCCCCTAGAACAAGCTCAAAAAAGAAATAATATCCATGCAGCACACTAAGTTTTACATTCTGTTTAATTTACCATCCTCATTCACCCTAATCCTACATATTGTATTTTATTAGAATGTTCTCTTCTGACTCACCTGGAGTTCAGGAATTCAGGCTGCCAGTCAGAAGTGCTTCCTCATGTTTTGTCCTCAACATTCAGGCTTTTGGAAACAAAGGCGCTTCAGAATAGCTTATCTAGCAGCAATCAGCCATTACCACCTTAGCAAGGCTGATTCATTTCTGTGACTATTTCCCAGCTCTTCAAAGCTGTAATTTGTCTTTTCTGGCACTCTGCACCAGCTGAGCCCCCAGAGTTCCTGCATCTTTTCATCCTTTCTCCCACAGGGTTGAAGAATGGAAAGGAAACTAGACAGGTTTCCCTATACTGGAAGCTAAAAGAATCCCTTGCCCACCATGATTAGAACTCTCTTGTTCTTAAAGGCTTCTCGGTCAATTTACTTTTAAACAAATCATTCTTTTTAAGGAGAAGCACGTTTAGCTTCCTGCTTGCATCAGCTATAAAGTTGAATTCTTGTTTTAGAGAAAGTGTAACTACAATTATTTTTATTGGAAGCTAAAGCAGCTTATCCACTTTGGATACAGAGTTTTCAGAAATTTTTTTTTGATAGTTTTAACTTCTCACTGAAGAACAAAACATTATAAATAATACATTAACAAGATGCATTCTAAAATGTAAGATAAAAGTGCATGGTGGTACTTTGCTATCCAATTACATAAAGGGCTTTTACTTTTAAATTTTATATTAACTGATTTAAATTGAGTGAATCCTCCTTACTTGAAATATTTTTTAACATATGTTAAATTTAGCAAAACTATTTATAATTTTATTCACCATGAGTAAGCATGCTTTAATTATGTAACATGACGTTTTATGCTCAACTCCTGACCTTGCTTTATTTATTTATTTAGGGACAGGGTCTTCCTCCAACACCCCGGCTGCAGTACAGTGGAGCAATCTTCACTCACTGCAACTTCCACCTCCTGGGCTCACATGATCCTCCTGCCCCAACTGGGACTTCAGGTGTGCATCCCACACGTGGCGATTTTTTGTACAGGCAGGGTCTTGCTATGTTGCCCAGGCTAGTCTCGAACCCCTAAGCTTGTCTCAAACCCCTGAGCTCAAGTGAACCACCTACCTAGGTGTCCCAAAGTGCTGGGATAACAGGTGTGAGCCACGTGCCTGGTTCAACTCCTAAGCTTTTCAATCCATCCTTCAGCAAAGAATCAGAAATTTTGTATAGAAGAGATTTAGTGGTGTCATACTGTTGAAAGGACAATCAGAGATCTGAGTTGGTAACAATGACAATAGGATTATCAGATCTCCTACCAATATGAACATAATTAACCAGTGAAGTCAGTTGCTTTACAATATCTATAACCCTTTTGCATGAAAGGTATGCTTCCAATGAGTGCTCCCAGACAATATCTGACCATGACCACTTTACTACGAGGGCCAATTACCGGGAAACCTTCTTCCAAAGGGTACCTGCGCGATCACCTTGCTAGAATTTTCATAGACCCACACTACACCTTTCTTCCTTGTTTAAGGTGTCAGATGTCCATAATGGTCTAAATGTTCTCCCAGACATCGCCAGCTCCTTTCCCCTTTCTCTTAACAAGTGATTCCCCCAATAAATGCCCTGCACATCTAACTGCCTATGCAGTTGTGCTAGTAAGACGAAGAAACTGCCTTTTGTCTGTGTCAAGATGAGGGAGGGCAGTATGGCTCTCTCTACAACCTGCCTCTGGCAACACCAACAGCATCTTCTCATGAAAGCAACCACATGCCCTTGATCATTTTGTTTTGTCTCTGAACTTTTCCAAACTTGACATATCTTCTTCAAAATGTCACACTCATCAGGAGGTAGCATTTCACATGTGAATTAAACATAGCCTATAGCTAAGTGGAAGGTTATTTTCTTTTTCAAGTACAATACCCTGCTTGAAAGATATGGGTGGCCAAAAAAACTTACATTTCTTTGACTTGACATTTAATTATTTTGGAAGACCTCTTAGAGTCTGAGACTGAAAGAGCAACCTTTAGAAAGTGTATATTGCTCATTAATTAGGGCAAAGATTACTTATGATTACTTATGATACATTACTTATGATCATTACTTATGATACAAAGATTACTGTGTGAATTAAAAAAATCTACTTCATGATATATTTTCTTAATTGGAAAACAATATATTAAGGTAAGGTAAAACTACTTTTGTATATTTATAGCTAAGTGTTTATGCATCTGAAGTTTTATCTACATCAAGCTGAATATGCTGCAAGCCTAATATTTACATACAACTCATGGCGAATTTATCATTAGTTATGATGTAGCACTAACATAGGACACTAATGGAAGCACAAGAGTCACATATTATATTCAGTTATTCAGAGACCAAATTAACTTAGGCAATGTTACAGATTGACAAGCACATTCAATGATTTTGATTTAACAGATACGAATAAACTTCCTACCCTACATACAAAATATACTTTATTTACAATATCTGCCCTACATTAAAATAGGAATATCAATACATTTATTTTCTGATCAAAGCATTAAAATTTGTTTTAAAACCTACTCTAAAATTAAAAACACTCCAGGCTAGGCGCAGTGGCTCATGCCTGTAATCCCAGCACTTTGGGAGGCCAAGGTGGGCAGATCACCTGAGGTCGGGCATTTGAGACCAGCTTGGCTAATGTGGTAAAACTCTGTCTCTATTAAAAATGCAAAAATTAGCTGGGCATGGTAGCAGGTGCCTGCAATCCCAGCTACTTGGGAGGCTGAGGTAGGACAATTGCTTGAATCCAGGAGACGGAGGTTGCAGTGAGCCGAGATCACGCAACTGCACTCCAGCCTGGGCGGCAGAGCAAGACTCCATCACAAACGAACAAACAAAACAACAACAACAACAAAAAATACTCCCACCAAAGGTAATCTCAAATGCATATGGAAGAAAAAATGGCTGAGATGACTCAAGATATATAAAGAGTTAGCTTAGAAATTCATCTGACTAGATATTTGTTATAAATTTTAATAATATAGACAGTATGTAGATTAAATCAGGAGTAAAAAGGATTTTTGTTTATCAGATAGGAAAATACATTATTAATTGAATTAAAACTTTATGATACTGGGAGGAAAAACAGGCATATTAAGAGAACAGAGCAGGACATAAAGAAATACAACAAAACATACCTAGATATGGATATATACCAAGGTCTCTCTCTCTCTCTCTCTCTCTATATATATATATATGTATACACACACACACATATATATCTATATATACGTATGTATATATACACATATATACATATGTATGTATATACACATACATACCTATATACACACGTATGTATATATACACACACATACATATATACTATATATATATACTCTATATATACATGCATGTATATGTATGTGTGTATATATATGTATATGTATATATACACACACTATATATGTAGTAATAACTGTAAGTCAATATATATGTAGTAATAACTATAGCAATATATATGCAGTAATAACTATAAGTCAGTCTCAGGAAAAAGAAGATATTTGATAAACAGTGTTAGTATAACATGTTAGAAAATAAGATAAACTACCAATATTTACCTGACACATTATGAGAAAAAAAAAATCTGGTGGCTTTTAATACATACACTTACATAAAAATGAGAATGGATGATGTTACTTAACATTAAGAAAAAAGATCTTTAATGTGATTCCAAAGGCAAAAAGAAACATGATTAAACTATTTAATAGTATATCCTCTCCTTAAAAGTAGGAGAGGAAGAGAAGGAAGGAAGCACGCATGCAAAATGCTAAAATTGTAATTGTCACTAGTTTGAAAATTAGCTAAATAACCAATAAACATTGGCACAAATCAACACACACATAAGCCAAATGCTCTGATAGAAAAACTGCAAAAAGTTTACCAAAATAACCTTCTATCATTATTAGATAACAAAACTAAATAACTTTCTATTGTTATTACATTGAAACAAGGAATTTACATAAACACTTCTCAAAACAAGATATAAGAGCGGCCAAAAAACATGAAAAAATGTTCTTCATCTCTAATCATCAGAGAAATGCAAGTCGAAGCCACAAACAGACGTCATCTCACACAAGTCAGAATGGCTTTTGATAAAAGGCAAAAAAATACCAGATGTTAGTGAGGCTGTGGAGAAAATGAGAGACTTTATACACTATTATTGGGACTATAAATTAGTCCAGCCACTTTGGAGAGCAAATTGGAGATTTCTCAAAGAACAAAAGTTGAACCAGCAATCCCATTATTGGGTATATACCCAAAGGAAAATAAATGATTCTACCAAAAGGACATATGCACTTGCATGCTCACTGCAGCACTATTTGCAACAGCAAAGACATGGAATCAACCTAGATGCTCATCAACAGTGCGCAGGATTAGAAAAAAAAATGTGGTTAATATATACCATGGAATACTATGCAGCCATAAAAAATGAAATCATGTCCTTTGCAGCAACATGGATGCAGCTGGAGGCCATTATCCTAAGCAAACTAGGGCAGAAACAGAAAACAAAACACCATATGTTCTCACATATAAGTGGGAGCTAAACATTAAGCATACACATTGACACAAATATGGAAACAATAGATACTGGAGACTACTAGTGGGCTGAGAGAGAGAGGGAAGGGCACAAAGGCTGAAAAACTACCTATTTGGTACTATGCTCACTACCTGGGCAACAGGTTCAGTCACATCCCAAACTTCAGCATCATACAATATAACCATGTAACAAATCTGCACATGTACCTCCTGATTCTAAAACAAAGTCAAACAAGAAAACAAAAATAATAAAACTGGTCAATGAGACCTAGACCAAAGAATTGAAAGTAGTTTGACATAAGAATGTAGATATTTAAAACACATCCCATTTCCTATCAGGTGATAAAGGGTACAAATATTTCTGATTATAGCTAGCATTTTTTGTGGAGAGATAGGAGTCACATCCTTATGCATTATTCATATGAGTTTTACTCACCTTAACTTTCTACAGAGCAATTCAATATGCTTAAAAATGTGTGATATTTGACCAGGCAATACCACTTACAGGGTTCGAATCTGAGAAGACATTCAGAAATATATTCCAAAATATATATTCAATATATTTAAGGAAGTTACAGTTTTTCTTAAGGTGCAAGATGGGAAACAACCTAAATGCCCTGACCATACTGTTTACTTAAAATGGATGCAGCAGATGGATCATTCTTTGAAATTAGAAGCTGGTCCCAATATATTTTTAACTAAAACAAAACAAAAACAAATGTCCATACAATATATTTGGTGTGATCTTATTTTAATATACATATGTACATTTAAAATTTTCAAGAAATATTTGCATTTTTAAGCCTGATGTTGGATTTGGAGTGATTCATTGGCCTTTTTTTTTTTTTTTGAGATGGAGTTTCACTCTTGTTGCCCAGGCTGTAGTGCAATGGCGTGATCTCAGCTCACTGCAACCTCCGCCTCCTGGGTTCAAGTGATTCTCCTGCCTCAGCCTCCCAAGTAGCTGGGATTACAGGAGCGTGCCACCATGCCTAGCTAATTTTGTATTTTTAGTAGAGAAGGGGTTTCTCTATGTTGGTCAGGCTGGTCTCAAAATCCGGACCTCAGGTGATCCACCCACCTCGGCCTCCCAAAATATTGGGATTACAGGTGTGAGCCACTGCACCCATCTTATTGGCCCTTTTCTGTATGTATATTTACAATGTCTAATATCTCTACAATTCACGTTTTGCTTATTTAATAAAAATATAAAGTTTGTAAAATAAGAGTTGTTGCTAATAATGAAGCAATCCTCGTAAAACAATCTAAAGATTAGGATTTCATTTTTTATGGAATATAAAGCATTCAGAAGCTTTATTTTTACAGCATTTTTTGCCTTTGGGGAGCTTACATTGTTCTCACACTGAAAGCAGCTAAAAGAATAATCTTCCTCTTGGTACATATTTTCTTTATAAACTATGGCCTTTAAATACTTAACATTCTTTAAACTTTGGTGCCCCTGTCATGTGCTAAATTATGTGAAGAGAACAACGGAGTTGAAGTGTTTTAACTACCTTAGTGAACTAAATTCAGCCTCAGCAGGTTTTATTATGCATCCATTAAACTTCAAGTAGGAATATATATATCAGCCTGTTTTAGTAAACCACTAATTCTCCACCAGTTTTCTCTAAGATATTTCCTCATTACATGTGTTACCATAATACTTAGCCTCAACAAAACATTTGCAACTGACTCCTTTTACACTGATTTGTCAATAGTCATCTGTGGATAAAAGTGACCCAGTGAAACATGAATTTTCACTGTCTTATAAAGTCAGAAAGTGTATTATTATTTATAACTTTACAGCTTTGGGTGAATATTATAGAAATAGCGATGAAATATATAATAATCTATTAAAAAATTTATCCAATACATTATGCCACTTTATCATTAATGATCAATAGTTTAACAAGAATATAATCAATAACAAATTTGGATTAGTGACATTTTATAAATATATAGTTATATTATTGTAAATATAATATATATTATATAATTATATATAATATATATTATATTATATATATTATATAATATATAGTTATATTATTGTAACTATAATAAACCATTAGATAAACATTAGACTAATAACACATGCATGAAATATATGAATCCATAACTATCTATTCTTTCTCCAGCTTACAAAGATAAAGTTCTTTTGTAGCTAAGTTGCTTCTCTAAAAATAAATTCAAGGTTAATCCTCGCTCTAGATGGATTAAAGAAAGGGCACCCTCTTCATGCTGGCACAGTTTTTCTGAACATGTTTGAAGATTTATAACTGGGAATCCTGCCCTAAGTAAACACATTTGATATGTGAGCATGGACTCTTGGCTTTGGCACATTAGGCCCATCTGTTAGGTTGGCATCATTCCTACTTACAATTTGGTTGGAATTCTGCCCCAGGAATTAGGTGCCAAATGGCAACATTTTAAATAAGACACAGCATATAATGCCTCCCTGATCTGGGTGGAATATTCCTTAAAATTGAATCCAAGCAATAGCCTAAAGCCTGCCTTTATCCTTCATCACAATAGTTGGGTGTGTGTTCAAGATGATATAATTGGCAGATTCATTATGCCAACATCATACTTCAATCAGTCAGTACAATCTGCATATTTTATATGTGATTGCTGTCGAAGTTACAGCATTAGTATTGTTATTGCTATTGCTTTACATTTTACGTAGTTAAAGCTTCTATATACACCTGTGTAAGCCTAATTTTTTTTTAATTAGGAAGTATACAACGAAACTTGCAAAGATATGATTTACCTCCTCACTCACAAAAATTTCAAATCAAAGATGTATATTCAAAGGCAAAATGTTTTTAAAAACACTGTAATAGAGTATTCAACCATAAGTGATTTTATTTTAATACACTGGCACACAATAAAATACCAAGAGACTTTGAAGTATACATATAAATAGAATATGTATTTAAAGAAGAATTAAAAGCTAGTACTAATAGAAGGGAATAGAGAAATTACCTCAAATTTTAGTTCTGCAATGCTTTCTACCAAATTTAGGTTAAAAATTGTTCATTCATTCATTCTTTCAAAAAAATGCCTGAGTTATGAATGATATGAGTCAAAAGAAATATGTTAGTAAGAAATCAAGGGACTTATCACAAAACATTACGTGCTAATATAACATAGAAGATATTAATCTGTATGCCAAACTAATAACTGAAAAACACCCCATGCTGCACACCCACAATATACACACACATACCATGCTGCAGACCCACACAATATACACACTACATCATGCCACACACACACTACACACACTACATTAATTAGCTATTAAAGAGTGATTTAAGCGAGAGAAGTCATTTTATACTAAAAAAATATTCTAAGTAGTGCCATCTTTTAATTAATATGATATGGTCCAATTTAATGTCTTCAATTGGAGTATTGCTATTACTATTTGATAAAATATTAAGCTAATTATTCACAGGCTTTCTTTATGTTCTTATTGGAATCATAAAAACTATAAATTTATTAAGGGTAACTATCTTTGTAAATAATGTGGTTTTATTAGGAAATACCTTGCATTTCTTACACTAAAACAGATAACTAAAATGCCTTGCTAGTGTATTAACCTCATGAAACTGGCTAATAAACTGGGGAGTTATACTGGCAAATATACTGAAATCAAGGGCCTAAAGTGGCATATTCGGTTTCTTAATACTGTATCTATATTATCAACTTCCTCCTTCAGCTTATGATTATTTAAGTTATTTTTATCTAACCATTTACACTTTATATTAAAGCGCATTGTGTTAGCTTATTTCCACTGTTTTCAAATTATTTTAAATGAGAAAAATTTTAAATATGGTTCATAGTATATGCTCAATAAATATAACTAGAGTGAATTAACTATCAGCACATGTTTATTATAAATGTTACTTGAAGACAATTTTAATTGACTGTAAACCAAGAATATGAAGAGAAGAAATTACTATTTGCATTCATGCCAGAGTCAATCATGCATATTTGATAACCTAATACATGAGGGAAGTATACCTACATATTCTTCCCCAAAGGTAAATTAGCAAATTAATGTCAAGGAATGTAATTTAGTTAGGCAGGAATCATAAACATCTACATTAATTCAACTTTCCTGTTTGGTCTAGAGACATAATTCCCTCTTGAGAAATAGACACATAACTCATCACATTCACTATACTTGCAGCAAAACAAACGCAAAATACATGGTACACTGTGGCACAGCTTCTAATGCAAAATGGGACTGGGCTCAATGAAAAAAATTATTTTAGATAATAAATTAATAAGGAGGAGGACTAATCAAGGATACTATTGATACAGCGCCAAGGAAGCATGTGAACTGAGTACTCATCTAAAATAATTAGTATCCTCTCTACTCCCTTTTGCTGAAGCTTCTTCAAATGGCAAAATTTAGTCATTTTTTTTTCTCTGACCCTAGCTTAATAGGTGGCATCAAATTGCATCTGAGAGAATGTTTTAAAGTGAAGATAGCTTCATTGCTTCTACTTGGCTTTGGAAGTTGTACAGATCAGTGACAAGCTACAAAGTAAAGGAAGTAGATGTCAGAAGAAAAGATAATGAATTCCTTTTTAGACATGTTAAATTTAAAATGTCTAGGGAGAGTCATGCTAGTGATGCGTGGCAAGAAGGTAGAAAAACAGATCTAAAGAATGTTTCTCACCGCTTGTAGATCGACTACCAACTTTATACTGAGTACTCTAAATCTTTACCTTTAGCCCATCATATTTTCTTGAACCATTTGTATACTGCATTCTCCTTATAGGATTGGGAGAAATTGCTGGATTGAGTTAAAGTTGAACTGTAGTTGCATTTACAAGGAAAACAAAGAAGGAAGTGGGAAGGGAGCTTAGCATACTATTGAAAAAGTGGTTGTCATACTAGACCATGGAGCTTTATGGTAGAAACAGGATCAAGGGGAAGCTTTGCTTCTTATTCTGTGTTCCAGGTATGACTGCCTGTGCCACCTTTTACCTATTCCTAATATTACTGCCATGGTTGAGGCCATCATCCCCTCTAGCCTGGATTGTCTCCATTGATATCTATGTCAACAAATTCAATTGGTCTCAGTGCCACTATACAAACAGTTTCAAATGCATTCGGATTATGTTACTGTCCTGTTTAAAAGCCAGCATGTGGCCAGGTGCGGTAGCTCACACCTATAATCCCAGCACTTTGGGAGGCCGAGGAGGGTGAATCACCTGAGGTCAGGAGCTCAAGACCAGCCTGGCCATCATGGTGAAACCCCATCTCTACTAAAAATACAAAAGTAAGCCAGGTGTGGTGGCACGTGCCTGTAATCCCAGCTACTTGGAAGGCTGAGACAGGAGAATCACCTGAACCTGGGAGGCAGAGGTTGCAGCGAGCTGAAACTGCACCCAGCCTGGGCAACACAGAGCGAGACTCCGTATAAAAAAAAAAAAAAAAAAAAAAGCCAGCATGTGCCTCCGTTACCTCCCATGTATGCATGTACACTCCACCTTTGCATGTATCTTTCCTTACCCTCTCCTTTACTCCCCCTGCTTCTTAGTCTTTCATATTTATGTATACAGTGGCATCAGAACACTGTCTCTGCTTCAAATGCCCTTCTTCTTTTGTCTGCCTTCTGCACTCCCATCAGTTTACAACAGATCCCACTTTATCAAAGTTAATTTCCTTTTTTTAATTTTCTCAGTTCCGGAAGCATTGGCAAGTATCTGTATTACCCCATTCATTGCTCTGTTGCCCATCATTTTTAACAGGATAGCAAAAAAGACCGAATTATTGCTTTCTTCCAGCTACCTTGCTGAACCCTAATTTAAATAATAATCTTTAATCTTTCTAACACCATGAGTCAGGCACTACCATGTCTATTGTGCAGGTAAGGACACTAAGATTCCAAAAGATTAAGTAGCTTCACAAAAGTGCCACAAGTCCTATATGACAATATGGAGGGCAGGACTCAGACTTCCCAATGCCTTTCCAGGGTTCCCTTCTCGTGTTTCTTTCAAACTAAAGAGGGAGAGCACTTTGAAGGTAGGAGATGCTTTTATTATCATTAATGTTGTCAAGTATTTCCTGAAAGAAATTAATATATTTTAAGTACTTCAGTAAATAATTTTTGACTTATTCTAATCATTTAAATAAAAGTGGTAGGGAAGAAAAAAAGAAGTAGCTTATGTACATGTGTATGCATGTACAAGTACACACACACACACACACACACACACATTGAAATTAAAAAAATAATTGAACCTAAAAAGGTTTACATAAACAATCTAATTGGACTATTTGTTTTTAAAGTAATTAAAAAATAGAATGAAGACATTATCTCGGGATATATACTTTATATGTAGGTATATTTGTTGGCAAGAACCACTGAACACCTTCCATATAAAAAGTATGTAGTTTGTGCAATAATAGAAAACAGAGAAGAGTGTTGCTTTTTACACAGTTGAGAGTCTAGGTTTTAGAACATGTTTTCAGAATTTAAATTAAATGCCTGAATTCAATTCTATTCAATTCAATTCAACTGCTGAATATTGTAAAGTGACTGTGTATAGACATCCTGTATCTGTATCTTTACCATATCCATAACATATTGATTTATCTAAATCTTATTTCTACAGTGATTAGTGCTCCCCATAATGTACACTATGTAACTATTTCTAATGAGAATTTTACAATAGTATTAACAATGTACATGCATAAATAGGATGGTATTTGGAGAGACATATTTACA
This sequence comes from Symphalangus syndactylus, assembly GCF_028878055.3. Taxonomy (NCBI): domain Eukaryota; kingdom Metazoa; phylum Chordata; class Mammalia; order Primates; family Hylobatidae; genus Symphalangus; species Symphalangus syndactylus. Next base: position 82,779,129 of record NC_072438.2, on the reverse strand, counting down.
TATAATAGTATTGAGTGTACATGCGTAAATAGGATGGTATTTGGAGAGACTGTTAGTAGAATCCAACTTATTAAGTTTGATAAAGAATAAATCAATAGTTATTTAATGACTCAAGAGTACATGGGAATTGTTTTTTGAGGATAGACTAGGCAAACATGTATATAAGTATCTGAATAAAATGGAATAGGTTTTATAAATATATTCAGTAGTATCTGCAGTGATTCTTAATCTCGGTTGATGGCTAAGATAACTGGTAGCTTGGGCTGCTATCACAAAATATCACAGACTGGATGATTTAAACAGCAAAAATTTACATTCTCACAGTTCTGCAAGTCAGAGATCAGGATGCCAGCATGGTTGGGTTCTGATGTGAGACCACTTCCTGGCTTGTAGATGGCTGCCTGGCTGTGTGCTGTGTGTTCCCACGGCACAGGGAGAGACAGCAAGCTCTCTGGTGTCTCTATTTTCAAGGCCTATCATGAGGGCTCCATTCTCATGACCACATCTAATTCTAATTGCCTCCCAAAGGCCTCATCTCCAAATACCATTACATTAGGATTAGAGCTTCAACATAGACATTTGAGGTAGGGGACACAAATATTCAGTCCACAAGCAATTCCTGATCTGCCATGGGAAGAAGCTTGCACAAGCCTCCATTACTGATATACTTCAATATATTTAGACACACTGTTTTCTTCCCCTTACTCTTAGTGATAAATATATCAAAATGATCAGATCATAGATATATGTTTAGTTGTCAAAATTTATATTCTCATGTTTATTGTCATGTTTTCTTCATCACCACTATTGATTTATAAATAAATTAAATATTCCTATTAAGTGAAAATTAATTCCCCTATACCAATTACAAAATTTATAATCACTTCAGTATTGTTTCTGTAACACCTGGACTATAAATCATGTAAGGATCTTTGTATTCTTTATTGATACCTAGCCATAATCCTGGTAGTTATCAGGCTTTTTGGTTTCATTTTTTATTTATCTCTTATTAAAACTATACTTTGCTTTCTTCCATCTTATTTACAATTGAGTTTCTTCTTCAAGGTATCATTTTGCTACTTCTACAGACGGCTTTTCCCAATATGATATGCCGTTGGCCTCCCATTCATTGCCTGGTCTATAAATAACAAGGTGCTTAATATGGTCTCTGAAGATACCTTCTCTATTTCACTTTTTTATAATTTATTTTATGCTCATAAAATAATTCCCTGGAGTACCCAGCTCAAAACTCCTGCCAATGCATCTGCCATGATCATCAGAGGTGATGTAAATAGAAAACACAATAACCTGATTGATTATGTAAATTGAAATATTATAGTCACCTCAAATTTATCATGTCCAAAATGAAATTTATGATCTTCCAGACCCACACTTCCTTTATCTCCAGTGCTCCCTATCTCATTTCACAGGATAGAAAATGGAGAATAATGATTGATACATCTTTCTTGCTTACTCACCACCACCACCCATTCACCAAGTCTTTGCTGATTCAACCTCCTGAGTATCTTTTGAGTCTGTTCATTTTTTCCTGTTCCAATGATATGTCCTTTTCTAATTCACATTAACTATTGCGATAACTTCTTAACCAATTTCTCTGTAGTCACTTTTGCTTCTCAGTAATTTATTTTCCACAACATGTACTTCACCCATTTATACAAAATGCCTGAGACAAGCCACCATGGTGGAGAAGCTGGAGCCAGACTGCGTGGTTTGAAATCAAGCTCTGTTGCTTACCTGCCTCATAATCATTGGCAAGCGGCTTTACCTCTTAATGCCTCAATTTGCCCCCAACAGTGGAAGTAATAATAATTCATTAACAGAGTTGTTGTAAAGAAAAATGAACACTAAGTGGAAACACTTAGTATGGTTCCCGAGTATATTCAATTCCCGATACATATTAGCTAGCATTATTTCATGGATTCCATGTGTTTGGATTTAAAGCCCACATATAGAAAGTTTTAGGCTAGGACATGTAGTTGAGCAAGCTGGGCAGGATGGCTCTTCCTTCCTCCGGGATGATGGAACCCAAGGTATTCCCGGACTCTTGAACCAAACTGTTCTAGACTTAACCAGAAGGTCTCAGCTGTCATAGGTAATAGATTAGACAATGGATGCCCACGGGCTTCTCTTAAAAATGACCCTTCTCTGTCAGCCTCAAGTCCACATGGTCCTGTGCCCCTAGGGTGACACTCAGCCACTTCTAACCAGCTTCTAGTACCTCTTGGCCTGCTTGTGATTAGCCTGACAGCCCTCATGCACTAAACAGTATGAGTTTCTGTTAGAATAGGTAGACTGCTGTCTTTTGAATGAGAGCAGTAGATACAGTGGTATTTGTTATCTTGGTCAAGATTGATCCTCAACTGGTTAGATTCCCAGGAAAAGTGTAGGCCTTTAGTAATGCCCCAGGGGAAAATACTGATGACCTTGGGTCTAACACAATCCATCTTGGCCAAACCTCAAGCACGCCAGACCTGATAATGCCAGAGGAGAGGTTCAGCCTTCTCCCATCATAAATATCCACACAGCAAACGCTTTCACTGGCTGGCCAGATCATGTACCTGTGCCAAAAGGGTTGGTTCCCAGTGTCTTATGCCAAAGGAGGCGGGTGCTACACTTGACCTCTAATCCTGGGCTGCTGAGATAGTTAGGCAGATAAGGTATTAATATTTGCGTTGTGGTTTTTCAGTAGATAATTTTCTGTGTACAGTGTTTTTAGACAATACGTAGCAACAAGCATTCCCTTCCCACAAATAAGTCCTATACTCTTATATTATCCATATGCTAATGTTCCTTTGAAGAAATATACATAAAGGAAATGCAAAGGGAAGTAAAAACAAGAACATGTGGTAAATTTTTATAAAATCCCTTATTCTCATCTTATTAACTGGTAAGTTAAGTGACTACATAGGTAATAATTTTTGTTTTAGGATAACTGATTTAGGATTACTCTTTAATTGGTTGTACTCCTTTAACATATATTTGTTTTACTTCCACAAAGACAAGAGTATCCATTTCCATAGAGGAGTGTTTTCAACTCTATTTCCAGAAGATTTTGAAATGCATTGATGTCTCTGCCTTACTCTCAGAGATTCTGAATTAATTTGTCTGGGACAGGGTGAGGGCAAAGGTACTTTTCATATTGGTCCTTATGTGGTTCCACTGTGCAACAAAAGATTGAGAATTGCTGCACAGAATTTGGGACTCCTGGGGTGAAATGTGATCACATTTAATTACCGTTTTTCACTATAGCAAATATTGAAAGCTTCTATGTCCTTTCATATTATGAGCATTGTATGTCAAGAAAAAGATGTATAAAAGCTTCAGTAGTATAAAATGCAAAATAATTTTGTGTCCCCAGGATGAAATAGCTTAGTGAGATTGTAGCTTTCAATGGAGCTACATTTTTTAATTAGATGAAGACTATTTTATTTAATATGATCACCTTAATTTCCTCTAAAGAATCATTATTTGTGTTAAAGCAGTTCAAAAGTTCAAGAAGACTTACTAGAATCTGGGACAGAGAAAATAAATATACATCTAAAGCTAAAAGCCAGCAAAATTGACACAATTCCATAGTACACAATGCGAAGAAAAGGAGTAGACAGAAAAAGCTTTCTAGCATCTTTTAAATGACACCATTGACAGAGAAATGTTTCATATCCAAATTTTTTGAGGAGAGTGAATTTATTTTAATGTGGCAGTTCTACTTTTGAATTGAAGAAAAAAGTACCCTTTTTATACCATTATCATTTGGCTTTGGAGAGGCAGTGCTAAAACTTGATAAATTTTAGCTTTCAAATCTGAACATCTAACTTTGGCACAAAAAGCAAAGCATGAGCATGCAGTACTGGCATTAGAGCACACAAAGCCCCAATTCTGGTGCCAACAGCAAGAGCACATTTCAAGTCCTATCCTGGGAGCTGGCACATAATTTCATAAATTCATTGCCCTCCATCTGTGTATTGTTGCTCAGCTCCCTACTCAAGCAATAGGTAGAGTTTCAATGACACAGATGATGTTGTACGTTCTCCCATAATTTATGACTCTTTGAATTTTCAGAACAAAGGCCATATTCAGTAAGGACCTATCAGAGTTTGCTTTCTTTTACTTTCTCTTTTTCTCATTATGCTTGACTTTTTCTTTTATCTTGGGACTCAGCTTTCACTCAGAGTTGGAAATAAATCTTTTCTTCTTCTTCTCAGCTTGCCCTTGACTGCTATGGAAACCAAAAAAAGAGCTTTAGAAATCCCGGAAAATTGATTTTTTTTTTTTTTTTTCCCTTGGATAGAGGCTGGGAGAGTTTACTGAAGGTCTTTTAAACTCTAATATAGGCTTAAATGTCTGAAAAGCAAAGAAAATGTATACTCCATTGTATTGAATCCAAATTGTTTTAGCTGTTATACACAGGAAAGAAGAAAAAAAAGAGCAAGAAGCTGACAACATTTGTCTCTCAAGTGTCAATATAAATATCCTACACTAATTGCAACCTGCAAAAAGAAAGAAATGAAATTCAGAAAGACACGAGATATTATCTCAATTAAAAAGAAAAGGACAATTCACTTGACATCTTTCCAATTCACAGGTAAATTGTTGCTCTTTTCTCAGAAAATGCTGGCTTTCAAAGTCAGGCACCAGCTTTTTCATTTATTTCACCTGCTATGAAATGTTATGAAGTCATTTTTCTGATGGTTAATACCACCGCACTTGTCCTCCTACTCCACTGTGAAAAAGAGTTCAGTTTAGAGAAATTATTTGGGAAATATGAATAATTTAAGAAAATGCTTGTTTCTGTTTTGAAAATATCATGTCCAGTGGCCAACTGAGCCAACATTCTCTGCCTTGCATATTTTACAGAAAGCTTCTTGTACTGTTTGCCTATCTGCTTAATAAACCATGTGGTCATCACTGATTTGAAAATCATTTGTTGTTAGAATCAAGATAAACACACAGCAGCATTTTATAAAAAATAAATAACTTTTTAATATAAAATTTCCATTTTTTTCCTTCAATTTTTATTTTAAGTTCTGGGGTACACGTGTAGGTGTGTAGGTTTGTTATACAGGTAAATGTGTGCTATGGTGGTTTGCTGCACAGATCAACCCATCACCCGGAAATTAAGCCCCGCATCCGTTAGCTATTCTTCCTAATGCTGTCTAAAATTTCCATTTTTATTAATATCTTTTATTTCTAGAGATATATAGGCTTCAAAGTTTTTAGTAATTACTACCTTCTCTTTTTAAAATAAAAGATAAAAATTTTACTTTCAGATACATTATATAATAATCATCACCATCATCATTACTATCCTTATCACCATCATTACTATCCTCGTCACTGCCATCATTATTATCCTATCACTGTCATCATTACTGTCCTCATCACCATCATCATATATAACAAGTCATATGACTAATTGATTTGTCATATGATATCATATGACTAATTGCTTTATGTTTGTTAGCACATTTAAGTCTTATATGCTATTGTTATTCTACAGTTGTTATTATCACTTTAGAGAATAGATAACTGAAACTCAGGGAACTGATACTAGTTGGTAGCAGTGCTGAGATTTTTTGTCCAGTGTTTTTTGACCATTACCCATAGCCTTACTCCTAGACGTGACTATAAAATAATTGAAGGATTATTCACTCACTTACTAAAGATCTACTAGGTGCTGCCCTATATTGACTATAAAGTATTGAAAAGACACACGTGATATTTATGTGCAGTAAGCCATTGCTACGACGGATATAGGAGAGAATGCCATACTCAGATGTTTATTTTCTTAAGATCATTCTGGCAACTTTGTGGAGAACATTTTTGGAGGGCTATGAGAGAAGAAAGTGTTAGGCCGGGCGCGGTGGCTCACGCTTGTAATCCCAGCACTTTGGGAGGCCGAGGCGGGCGGATCACGAGGTCAGGAGATCGAGACCACGGTGAAACCCCGTCTCTACTAAAAATACAAAAAATTAGCCGGGCGTGGTGGCAGGCGCCTGTAGTCCCAGCTACTCGGAGAGGCTGAGGCAGGAGAATGGCGTGAACCCGGGAGGCGGAGCTTGCCGTGAGCCGAGATTGCGCCACTGCACTCCAGCCTGGGCGACAGAGCGAGACTCCATCTCAAAAAAAAAAAAAAAAAAAAAAAGAAAGTGTTACTAGTTAGAAGACTGTGGCAGCTGGGCAGGTGGATCACGCCTGTAATCCCAGCACTTTGGAAGGCTGAGGCAGGAGGATCATGAGGTCAGGAGTTCGAGACCAGCCTGGCCAACATGGTGAAACCCCATGTCTACTAAAAATATAAAAAATAGCTGGGCGTGGTGGCAGGCGTCTGTAATCCCAGCTACTCAGGAGGCTCAGGCAGGATAATCGTTTGAACCTGGAAAGTGGAGGTTGCAGTGAGCTGAGATCGCACCATTGCACACTCCACCCTGGGCAACAGAGTGAGACTCTGTCTCAAAAAAAAAAAAAAAAAAAAAAAAAAGACTGTGGCATCAGTCCAGCCAATGTATCATAGTTGTCAACATGAAGGTGAAAGAAGGAGTGATTAGAAGTATTGGCACTCTGGAGAGGGGAAGAGGGAGGAAAATTTTTTGAAAGGTATAGAAGTGGTATAGGGAGGGAGAGGGTTGGTGAGGATAAAGGAATCGAGAATAATTACTAGGATCTTCCTTGAGCAACTGTTCGGTGGTTAGAACAATTTATAGTATGAAGACTAGAGGTAGATAATGGATCAATAGTTCTCTATTGGATGAGTTTCATATAATCAATACATCTTTCCTTGTAGAGATGTCAATTAAACTGCTTAAGTGAACATGGATATCAGACAATCGGCAAAGCCTTGGTGCATTGTTCTGCAGAATATGGAACAATGGGAGACTTTTTTTGGATTTGGCAAGATGGAAAATGACAAGAGTATGCTTTAAGAAGCAGTGGGTGGAGAATCTTGATCAGAGTAGCACATTTGTGACCGAGATTCAAGAGAATGGAGACTACTCTAGTAAGAGTTCTTTCTAGAAATGTGCCTGCAATGGGAAGCAAAGAAAGAAAAAAAGTAACTAAAGGATGTCGGGAGTATATCTTGTTTGTTTTAAGATGGGAGACATAAGAATGTTCACATGTTAATGAAAGCAGATTCAGTAGAGCGGGAGAGATAGTGCAGCACATGAAGATTCCTAAAGGAGAAGGGCCCTTGAGAACAAGACGGGTGATGGGATTCAGAAGACCGACTCCCCACAGGGTTTGTGACACAAGGAGAAATTCTACCTCCAGAGTAAGAGAAGAATAATGCAGGGAGAGGTGCAGAGGCATGTAAATTTGAGGCTTTGGTGATACGAGCACGAGGAAAGCTTCTATTTTATCAACAGATAGCATTGAATAACCAATCTTCACTAAGCCTTGCCACGTCCCAGCCATGTTCTCATGCACTTTCCATTCCTTATCCACGTAATGAGGAAGGTGATATTGATGACTTCCCTGCATTGATGAAGAAACAGGCACCGAAAAGATAAATTTTTTTTTTGTAGATGAACGAAATGGGTATCAGCTGAAGCTCTGTAACTTTAGTTTATGCTTTAAAGCATTAAGCTGCTGGACCTACTGAAAACATGTGAAATACAGCTGAGTGGAGAGACCAAAGAGAGACATTTATATATTTTTAAATTGCTATAATATTTTAATGGTACATATTTTGGAGATAGGTTTAATATGTGATACATGTATACAACGTGTAATAAATTAATTGTAATTAGGATAGCTATCATCTCAAACATTTATCTTTTCTTTGTCTTAAAAACATTAAAATTCTTCTCTTCCAGCTGTTTTGAAAATGCAATAAATTATTTTTAACAATAACTTCTCCACTGCACTACTTAATACTAGATCTTATCCTTTCTATTTAACTGTATTTCTACACTCATTAACCAACTTAAGAGCTAGATCTTTAAGTGGTAGAAGGAGATTAAAAAAATTAACAAAATTATGTATATGATTTGGAAATCAAGTTTACTGGAAAACAGTAAGAATTTTAATTGAAATCAGTTAATAGTTAATTTAGTTGTATGATTATTACATCCACACACACACCTACATATATATATATAACATATTTTTCCAACAGGGAGATATTATTTGTAAGCATGATAGCAAACATTAGTTGATCTCCACCTATTTTACAATGTATGACTGAGAAATTATACAGGTTTTCCTCATATTGGATGATTTTTATTGATTTTTAGTGTTACCTGCCAACGTTCAAGAAAGTCATCAGTTTGGATTTTTTTTTTTTTCCCCTGGATATTTTGTCTGAAATTAAATCTAGATTCTGTCAACTGGATATCTCTATGTCTAAGAGATTTGGGGAAAGAAACTTTACATCTTAAGGATGTTTTCTCAAAATGGGTTATTAATGGAACTTCATTACTTGGCTACTGTGAGGCTTCAATGACAGACATTAATGACAGGAACAAATGCCCATATTGTTATTGTTGATATTATAATAAGACATCTATTTTTCTTCCTGCATCAATTTTGTCACTCTCCAATCCATTTTGCTCACCTTGGTCAAAGTTATATTTTACAAATTCACACTGATTATATCTCTCTGATGCCTAAAACAGTTTAGTAGCTTCCCGTTGCTCTGAAAGTAGAAACTGAAATACAATTACCTCTCAGACTACATCAGAGTATGGCCTATGTCACAGGCCCTAACTCTGTGCCTTAGTTTTCACAGCAATCTTTTTTTAAGTCCCTAGATGCTTCAGTTTCCTTTCTACCCCAGGGCCTTTGCACATTCTGTTTCCTCAGTTTGGAATGTTTTAAAAATTCCCAGACTCCAGCTCTCACACCCATCATTGTACCAAGATTTCTAGTCCAATCTTTGGATGCCTTATACCTCTTTATTCTTATCTTCTCATATTAAATGTCATTCTATTTAACAAGAATTCTATGTGCCCCAGAGTAAGGTGTTGTTTTACTTGGCTTATGAAATCTCAGCACTTCATCTTTTGTAAATTTCAGCATTCTTTACATTTGTATTCAAAGCATTAAAGAATTAATTGTGGTCTCTCCTGAAAAATAAATATAAATAAACAAATACACAAGCACCATTAGGCCAAGAACTGTGCCTATCTGATTGTGCTTGGCATGTAGTAGAGTCTCAATAAATTAATCATAAGTGAACGAGTAAATATAGACCTTTAAGGCTAACACACTCAAAATCTGTTTGAACATTTCATTTTTGACAATCTGTACAATTTCTTTGAAAGTATCTAAACATCCCTATGTATATACCAAAAAGAGATTGGGATCTCTAAGAAACACTTTTATAAAATTCAGTTTAAACCAGATAAAGTACACGTATATAAGTCATTACTGAATTTGAGACATTTACAAAGTATGTTGGAAAACATAATTAATATTTAAGAAACAAGGACGGAACATAACCCTACTCATGTTACTAACATAATCCTGGCAATACACAGTCACTGAATGCTCTCCCTGGGCCACAGGGTGTGCACAAGGATGCCAAACCTAGAAAGGCTGAGTTCCTGTGTTATTCTGCTGATAAATTACAAGGAATGGGTTAAAAGCAAGGTATATCTGACTTAGTAATCTGTTCCCCAACTACTACACCCAACTACCTCAATTCAGGCTCAATTGTACAGACACCTGCAGAAGAGAGAAAGCAAAGTCAATGTTGAATGAGATTATTCAGACTTATCTATTGAGAAAGAAATTATTTCAGATGGCTTTTAAAAGGAGGTAAAAATGTATTGAGTGAATAAAACAGTCAGAATGCCGTGAAGCTAGTAATTATTAATGTGGGCCTCTCACTATCAAAGGTAGTTAGGTCTCTACAGTAAGAGTTCTGGAGTAGCACAGATTTGAGACATCTTGGGGTTTGAATTTAAGGAATTCCCTGGTGTTTTACAAAATATTATAAAGGCTGAAACATTTCTCTTATTTTACAGTAGAATCACTGAAGACACTTCTGAGTTTTTAACTTCTTTCCCAGCATATTTTAGACTAATTTAGTATAAACCAGGCTTTTCAGAACCAAGAATCATCAATTCAGATCTGCTAAGTTGAACAAATAAAACTTCAGGGAAAGAGGGGATTCGATGAAGAATTAAACTTTGAATGTTCTTTCACAAATAATTGTAATAATTCCAACAATAATGACAATAATGACAATGAAAATTAGTATAAAAATATATCCAAAGCAAAACTGATGGCAATGTGTTAAACTGAGATGAGAATCAAATTTATTTAAACACAAATTCTTGTACCACATTAAATGTCAAAATGGAGTAAACTTAGTAAGTAGGGTTATCTATTGATAACCCTAGTAACAATATAAATGTACTTTTCTTGGCATTAGCCTGGCATACTTGCAATGTGGCTTGTGAAAATGAAGCATTTATTTTTAATATTGCTTAGTGACATTAATTTTAAATATTTATATGAGGCTTGTGACTCTTATTGGGCAGTGCATGTCAAATGTGTCACTTTGTAATATCATTAATTACATAAGGAGATGTCATTTATATCCTGACCCCCTCTCTCAGCTTTTCTAAATTTCTTTTGTCTCAGTTATTCCTTATAAGCCAACACATTTCTTTTAATATGTGCTTTATAAAACTCATTTAACCATTCTCTTTCAACGTTCCCAAACCTGAATGCTGGGGACAATGATACCTATTATTAAATCTGAATTCGATTACTTCATAAGAGATTGTAAGAATTGATCATATGATGTTTGGAAAGCAGAATTGGGATGAAACATGTAATAGAACTGACAACTGAGAGCAGTAAGTTAAAAGATTTCCATGCATCTATTACTCTCTTAAACAAGTACCACGTAGAAAGTGGTGGTGGGTGGGGGAAGTTTGTGACACTATAGAGACTACAATAACAACAACAAGCAATAATTTATTAAAGGGTTCCCCAGTGCTTTAATCTACATATGTGCATAAATATTCTTTATAAATAGAGTCACCTGGCCTCCACTAGAGACTGCACCTTTGCATCAACTTCCTGAGGAGTGACTGTCAATTCATTTTTTTAGGGCAAATAACTCCTTTGTTTGTTTGGTCCACAGAGCATAATTTTCCCCCTGCTGGATACAAATTAATTGTGCTCAATTTTTATCTATGTATTGTTTCTTTCTCTGTCTAGTGTGTCTAGATGATTTAAGGTTTCATAGAAGACACACTCCAACAGAACTGCATTGAGATTCAAGTACACACTCGGGAGTGGGAAGTAAAATTACCTGTGCTGGCTTTAGTATAGTGTGGAAATATCTATCAACATCTGTAACTATATTCACAAAAAAGCTAGTAAATTTGACATTAATTTATTCAATCTACAGATACTGCCTACATAGCCACTGAGACTGAGCAACGTGGTATGTTGTAGGTATAAAACACTGAATAAAGCTGGCACTGACTTACAATAAAATCTAATGGATCAAATAGTAAACAATTTAAAAAGAAACAAATTCGCATAGAATATTATCTTTCAAAGACTTTCTTGACCGGGTGCGGTGGCTCACACCTGTAATCCCAGCACTTTGGGAGGCCTAGACGGGCGGATCATGAGGTCAGGAGATCGAGACCATCCTGGCTAACACTGTGAAACCCCGTCTCTACTGAAAATACAAAAATTAGCTGGGCGTGGCGGCGGGTGCCTGTGGTCCCAGCTACTTGGGAGAATGAGGCAGGAGAATGGCATGAACCTGGGAGGCGGAGCTTGCAGTGAGCCGAGATCACACCACTGCACTCCAGCCTGGGCGACAGAGCGAGACTCTGTCTCAAAAACAAAAACAAAAAAAATCAAAAAACAAAAAAAAACTTTCTCTCTCTCTCATTCTTTCTCCTCTTTTATTTTCCTTTTTTCCTCTCTCCCTCCCTTCCTTGCTTTGCTTCATTTTAGTTTAGGATTTTTCTGGCTTTCTTGCTTACCTTTCTTGCTTTCTATTTAGATGCCTGCCATTCTGTTTTAAAACCTCTGTACTCACTTTGGTTTCTGAATAAATAAACAAAATCATCAAACTTAAGTCTAAAATGAATACAAATTGGCACTAAGTGAATGCATTTCATGATATCTTTTTGGTAATGTGTATTTCCTTGTTGTACTTCACATTTTAAGACATATTTTAAATATGTCTTATTTATATTGCCAATAAGGAGGTGACAAGAAACCTTGTCAAGGTTTCTCATTAGTATAAACCAAAAATTCATAAAAAGAAACATACAAATTTAGTTAGAATTGAGAGTATAAAGTTCTAAATGTAAAAAGCTGTAATGTAATAAACAGAAAGTATTACATTGTGAAGAAGAAAGCAAGAACTCCATACATTACATGTATAAATAAAATCAGTAAATCTAAATCTATTGGTAATTTTAGATTAGATGATAGTGAAAATATAAATGTGATAGAGAATTAAGTCAGTATACAATATAATTTTTAGTAGAGTGTGCTATTTTTAATATTAAAAATGCAATAGTTTTTTTTTTTTTTTTTTTTTTGAGACGGGGTCTCCCTCTGTCCGCAGTCTGGAGTGCAGTGGTGCGATCTCTGCTCACTGCAAGCTCTGCCTCCCGGGTTCAAGCCATTCTCCTGCCTCAGCCTCCCAAGTAGCTGGGACTACAGGCTCCCACCACCACGCCCAGCTAATATATATATATTTTTTTTTTTTTAGTAGAGACAGGGTTTCACCGTGTTAGCCAAGATGGTCTCCATCTCCTGAACTCGTGATCTGCCTGCCTCAGCCTCCCAAAGTGCTGGGATTACAAGCGTGAGCGACCTCACCCGGCCAAAAATGCAATAGGTTTTATTTAAGTTTGAGGAACTGGTTACTTTGGAGATGCCATTTTATGAAAGTCATCATATGTGTTTGCTTTCAATTGAATGATGGGGTTTTGATTCTGCCATGCAAGTGTCTGCTTTCTTTAGCGGGGTGTGTTATTTGAATTTCTTTTTGCTTAATTCAAAAAAAAAAAAGGAAAGCAAAGACACTTTACTCTTTGATGTTCCAAAACGGTCCGTGCCTTGTCTCCTTTAGTTGTTAGTTCACATCATTGGCATTGTTATGCTTAAAAGTTCAGGCGAGGCCGGGCACTGTGGCTCACATCTGCAATCCCAGCACTTTGGGAGGCCGAGGCGGGAGGATCTCCTGAGGTCAGGAGTTTGAGACCATCCTGGACAACATGGTGAAACCCCATCTCTACTAAAAGTACTAAAATTAGCCTGGCGTGGTGGCAGGTGCCTGTAGTCCCAGCTATCAGGGGGCTGAGGCAGAAGAATTGCTTGAATCCAGGAGGTGAAGGTTGCAGTAAGCCAAGATCGTGCTACTGCACTCCAACCTGGGTGACAAGAGTGAGACTCCGTCTCAAAAAAAAAAAAAAAAAAGAAAATTAAATCAGGCCATAGAGATAATGCCATAATGTCTGGCTCTTTCTGAAGCAGTCACTTCTCTCACTAGTGAAATAAAGCTTGGTGGATAAGAAAGTAGAAACTCTGTGTAAGGTTTCAATACCATTTTTCAACATTTGTCTGCCAATAGAATTTTGATGGTATACTGAATAACAATAACTCAGAATTAAACGCCAAATATTTATTTCTATCATATGCCATAATTCATGTATGTAAACCTGCAATTCGTTATTTTTCTTGATTATTTTGTACAAACTAAGATATCTGAGTATAAATCTAATTTCCAAAATAATGAGAAAGAGATATTTGACTTTGTGTTTTAGTTTCAAGAGAATCATCGTTTGAATTGCTTCAGGGTAATTCTTTTCTTACTACAGAGACATCCCTTATACACTAGTTAATTGTAGGCTGTGAAAGTGAAAATCATTTCTTTACCAAAGTGTCTCAAGTACTGTTATTCGTATCTAGAAATATTAAAAAGTTAAATAAAAGTCATCATTGAAATATCTAATACAAATAGGAAGACAATGGTTGTTGAACATAGAGTAATTTTTGGAACCACATTTGGTACTGAAGACAAGATGATGCATCTAGCAGTGAGTAAAATAATATGTTAATCATGACTTAGGAGATACTACAGCATCTAAATCATAATGTACATAATATCATATCCTTTATATATTTTGTAATTTATATGGGGAAAATTAAAATTAAAAATGAGTACAATTACTTTATATAGCTATTCTGATTATTTCAACTGAAGAACGCAGGTATTGATAAAGATGCTATGACTCAGAGGAGTTGACTAGTATTAACATTCTCAAAAGTTACCACCCTCCAATATTTTAACTTCTCAATTATGAATTTGCTCCTTTAATGGAGCAATTATGAATTTGCTCCTTTAATGGAGCAATTATGAATTTGCTCCTTTAATGGAGCAATTATGAATTTGATCCTTTAATGGAGCAATTATGAATTTGATCCTTGAATTGATGGTATTGGTTGCAGGAAAGTTGGCTGTTGAAGTGTCATCTGATCATTTACATCAGAACGTGAGGTGTTTTTGAGAAAGAAAATTGTTTTGCCTATCTGTCTGCTTCATTGGCTTTTGCTACAGAAAGAAATGTTCTTCTCAGTTAACGTCATTAACAGATGACCCTCTTTTCTTTCTTTCTTTCTTTTTCTTTTCTTTTGTTTTGAGACAGAGTCTCCCGCTGTCATCCAAGCTGGAGTGCAGTGGTGTGATCTAGGCTCACTGCAAGCTCCGCCTCCCGGGTTCACGCCATTCTCCTGCCTCAGCCTCCTGAGTAGCTGGGACTACAGGCGCCCGCCACCACGCCCTGCTAATTTTTTGTATTTTTAATAGAGACGAGGTTTCACCGTGTTAGCCAGGATGAGATGACCCTCTTTTCTTTGGGGGCAAACTCCCCAGAAGGAGGATGGAGGCAGTCCTATGAGGGTCCAGCACTGGTCTAGGTGGACATCGTGCTGTTTAACATATTTTATCTTCATTCCCTTTTTACACAGCAATCTCGTGAGTGCTGTATCACTATATTGATTTTACATATGAAAAAATTGATGTGTATAATGATAACTAATTTGTAGGAAACAATAAAAATTAACATCAGGATTTTAGTACAAGTGTGTAATTCCAAAAGCATTTTGGTATTAATAATGCAAAACACCGTGTGCTAACGAGTCTGATTCTAAGGTATTCATTGCTATTGAACCGAGTGGAAACCCTGCAACAATCATGAGTAGTTAGATTTTAGCATTAATGTGGGTCTTTGAGGGGAAACTACACTGTTCTCAATGCTTTGGGTCTTATTTAGCCTGAGGCTGTCCTAGTAAAAATTCAGTAACAAAGGGGTCGTGATAACTTTGCAATACACATAAAAACAATAAGAAAAGATATCTTACCTTAATTTTCCTACAGTATCCAGAAATATTGACCCACTAAGAACCTTCTGGAAAAGATTGCACATACTACAAGTTGGCTGAGTGGCAACAATGGTTCAGCAAATTAGCATGCTGTCTACATTCTATGTTTTCTGCACATTCACCATTAACTGAATTCTGTTACCTTAGGGGTATTTTAATTTTGAATATACATTCAAAATTTTATTAGAAAATAATCTAATGTTAATGTCTTGAATAAAACACAGAGAAAACATAAAATATAAATCATTTTCAAATATAGGCTGATACCAACAACTTTGTTAGTTTGTTTATATTATGTAGCTTTCTTTGACAATTGTCATGTATAGATTTCTTTTAATATTGCTAGATCTTAAAAACACAGCCCTTACTTATTGCATAATAGAAAATATGTTGTAGACCCATACTTAGGCCATTTTACATACAATCATACTTAACAGTGACAAATGCCAACTTCAGTTTCTCCTGAGCAGGTATCATATTGTCAGCCTCAAAAAATACAGTCATAACAGAATATTATGGCCACACCGAAAGCTGTTAAAACTTTTCTTTCTTATTCAGGTACCTCTATACAGCTATCATATAGACACTGAACCATGAAACACACTAAATATATACTCAATGAATTAGATCTACATTCAGTTAATATATGATGAAAAACAAAAACATGATGAATGACATATATAAGTATATATTTAGAGAGATTATTTTAATGTATCCTTAAAATTGCTTAAATGCATGGATGTAGGATTTTATTTTGAAGGACAGATTCAGCATGTAGCCATTAAAGATCAGGCAATAAAAATATTAAAGTTGTACTGTGGATAGCATTTATTAAAGACAAATATGAAAAAAACATTAAATTATCTCTGACTCTTGAAGAATCAGTGTGAGAAAAGGAGAGAGAAAACGGTGTGAGCCAGCCAGCCAGCCCTAGGTTGTGACCCCAATCACTGAAGCAAAATTGGCCTTCTAGATAGACACTAAAAAAACCAACATAATATGGTGGTACAGTTGCAAAACGTTCCAATATCTGAATTCCATAAAGCATCTCAAGTGTTTTATTGTTTTCGTTCAGAAAAAGATGGACTGTAGCTTCTAATGATTGATGGCTAAAGCCACAAAGTGGATATCCTTGCAAAATGAGGGATGAAATAGCACAAAGGAAATAGCTAGATCTAAAATGTAGCATCTATAAAAATATATTTGTCCATTAAATAGCATTTTGATGAATGGGTCAAAATTGCAATAGAAATTAATCTTTGAACTTATTTTGCATCACAACTAAGTACTGTGGTTCTGAAGTAAGGCAAATTTGGGTTCAAATTTATTTTCAAGTATCTATAGTTATATGACTTAGGGAGGTATTTAAAGATCCTAAACTTCATTTCTCTCATTTATGAACTGAATTAATAATAAGTATCTCAATGGACTGTTTGACAGAAAATAACATTTGCTTTTTAAAAAATACTTCTTGTGTTTTTTGGCTGCATAAATGTCTTCTTTTGAGAAGTGTCTATTCATGTCCTCTGCCCACTTTTTGATGGGGTTGTTTGTTTTTTTCTTGTAAATTTGTTTGAGTTCATTGTAGATTCTGGATATTAGCCCTTTGTCAGATGAGTAGATTGCAAAAATTTTCTCCCATTGTGTAGGTTGCCTGTTCACTCTGATGATAGTTTCTTTTGCTGTGCAGAAGCTCTTTAGTTTAATGAGATCCCATTTGTCGATTTTGGCTTTTGTTGCCATTGCTTTTGGTGTTTTAGACATGAAGTCCTTGCCCACGCCTATGTCCTGAATGGCATTGCCTAGGTTTTCTTGTAGGATTTTAACGGTTTTAGGGAGAAATGCTCCTCATCACTGGCCATCAGAGAAATGCAAATCAAAACCACAGTGAGATACCATCTCACACCAGTTAGAATGGCCATCATTAAAAAATCAGGAAACAACAGGTGCTGGAGAGGATGTGGAGAAATAGGAACACTTTTACACTGTTGGTGGGACTGTAAACTAGTTCAACCATTGTGGAAGTCAGTGTGGCGATTCCTCAGGGATCTAGAACTAGAAATACCATTTGACCCAGCCATCCCATTACTGGGTATATACCCAAAGGACTATAAATCATGCTGCTATAAAGACACATGCACACGTATGTTTATTGCGGCACTATTCACAATAGCAAAGAGTTGGAACCAACCCAAATGTCCAACAACGATAGACTGGATTAAGAAACTGTGGCACATATACACCATGGAATACTATGCAGCCATAAAAAATGATGAGTTCGTGTCCTTTGTAGGGACATGGATGAAACTGGAAACCATCATTCTCAGTAAACTATCGCAAGGACAAAAAACCAAACACCGCATGTTCTCACTCATAGGTGGGAATTGAACAATGAGAACTCATGGACACAGGAAGGGGAACATCACGCTCCGGGGACTGTTGTGGGGTGGGGGGAGGGGGGAGGGACAGCATTAGGAGATACACCTAATGCTAAATGACGAGTTAATGGGTGCAGGAAATCAACATGGCACATGGATACATATGTAACAAACCTGCACATTGTGCACATGTACCCTAAAACCCTAAAGTATAATAAAAAAAAAAAAAATAAAAAAAAAATACTTCTTATGGTTGTAAAGATTCAAAATAATTACGTGTATCTGAATAGCTCATTATCTTTTGGATAGTAAAATGTTAATAAATGCCAACTCATTGTACTTAACCACGGTGTTTAGCACGTAATTTTGTTGTTATGCAGTGGCCTCATTTTTACCTAAAGCATGAAAACAAACTCGAAGAGGAAAACTACAGTGAGTTAATTTTAGGCACACAACAGACAGGTATTAGTTAGATGAGAAGTTAAGGTATTATTTTTGAAATATATTTTTCTTTCTTTGGTCTGTATAAAATTGTTTTTGCTCCTTCACTCAACTTCTGGTGCTTAACACAAATCTATCTGCTTTCCAAGATGACAGAAATAAAGGCTTTTTAACAAAATTAAAAATGGAGTTAAGAGATAATATTTCAAAAAGAAAGAGGATTATCCTGATTAACTATGGACAATTAGTCCACACCAGCCAATATAAATTCTCTATAGCTTCATAATAATGTGACCTGCTATGGGCTGAATTATGTAACCCCTAAATTTATATGTTGAAACCCTAATTCTCAGTACATCAGAATATATTGTATTTGGAGATAGGACCTTTAAAGAGGTGAGTAAATTAAAGTGAGGTTCTTAGGGTGATCCCTAATCCAGCCTCATATCTACAGGTGTAAGAAGAGGAGATTAGGATACACAGAGAAACACAGGCCATGAGCAGGCACAGAGAAAAGGCCACGTGAGAACACAGTGAGAAGGTGTCCATTTGCCCACCAAGTAGAGAAGGCACAAAAGAAAAAATACCCATCAGTATCTTGATTTTGATCTAGTCTAGTTTCAAGAACTGTGAGAAAATAAAGTTATTTTGCTTAAGTCACCTAGCCTGTGGTATGTTGTTATAGCAGTCCTATTACAGTAATACATGACCCATACAAATGCTATCAAAAGGTTAGAGGAAGAGGTGGAGCCTCACGGGGAAGAACCTGTATGTGTCCTTGTTGGGAATGCAGTGATATTTTGGAGGGGGTGGGAGCAGAGGGTAGAAAGATGGAAGGGTCATTGCATCAACCGATTTAAATTGTACCCCCACCTGCATGGTTGTCTCTAGGTGGTCCCACTTTTAACCTCCTTGTCCACTTTACTATATATTTAACTTTTAAAATTTTTATTGTCTTCCTACCCCCTATAACAAGGAAGGCATTGATTTTAATTTGCTTTTCTGTGTAATTTGCTTTTCAATGATGTGTGCTCAGTCTTAGAAAATGTCTGAGATTTAATAAAATCTCAAATAAATAAGTAAATAAAATAAATGAGAGTCTCCCGAGAGAAGAATAATCTACAAGGGTGGCCCTGAGAGTCAAAAAACAATTGCGGGAGCTGTATAGGTTAGAGACCTCTTCCCGTTCAACAAAAGTAGGATCAATATTAACTAAAGGAGAATGGCTTGAGTTAAAGTTATTGTGCAAAATATTTTTACTGATTAGCTAGCAGAATGAAATTGTATCTTACTCTTTCTCTTGTTAATGATATATAAGGACATTTATACTATAAATAGAATAATTAAAAATGAAAGATAATATGTAAAACAATTAAAGTGTCAATTTAAAAAGTTATTACATTTTTTGCCAGTCTATGGATTTTAATATTGAACAGTAAGCTGTGCTAAAATAAAATACATAGTGTTTATGCTCACTAATTCTCCAAAATTAATACAATTAAGAAGAGAGAAAATATCGAACATGAAATTACTAGAGCTTAACCAAGTCATTAGCCAACATTAGCCAAATACCAGATAGAGCAGAACTATCTCTGGGCAATATAAAATTTCAGAGAATATGTCATCAGAGAAATGAGACAATACCTTCTGTATCTTCATAGCAGTGACAACTAGCATTTTTCTTAACATTTATTTATATAAATATTGAGACTTTACATTAGAAAAGATGAGGAGATCATGGAACATACCTATATAGGGGAGACTAGACATAGATTATGTATAGTGATGAATGGAAGGCTTTTTGTTTTTTTAACTGCAGAAGAGTGGTATAGAATCCTGGATGAGTAACTGGCTAATGCATGGAAGACATTGGCTTTCACAGTGAAGGGCCAGGGTCACCGTAGCTGTTATATAATGGATGCCAATCATGGTGATATCTTATAGAAACACCAATATGACAGCACTGTATGATCAATAGGAAGATTTTCCATAGAAGGAGATGGGTAACAAACATCTCTCACATAAAGATGAACAGGAGGAATGGAGCTTGGAGCTTAAGGGATGCAATTAGTAACACCTAGAGACAGAAGCAATAAAAGTGATGTCCCTGAATATTACAAAGAGGAAGCAATACAAACTGCCACTTCAAACATCGGCTTTACTCTGTTTTATAAATCCAACACCAGTTACGTGTGTGTAACTATACTGTAGGCTAGGCTATATTGTAACTACAGTGTGGACTGTTTTTTTCTCCACTGCTATCAACACCTTAGTAAACTGTTTACTTTCATTTCCCATGCTCCTACAAGTCATTCAATTCCTTCCCTATCTGTGCTATTGCAACAATTAATTTTTCATCCAAATAGGAACATCTCTATTAATAACCATACTGAGCCAGCAGGAGAATTCTACCCAAAGTGTATCTTCCTTACCTGCCGTTTTTGACACAAACTATCTAAAAATCCCTAAAAAAATTCTCTTGTTAAATGCAGAGATATTGTAATATTAGTGATGTTTCTTTTTCTACATTTTAGCTGCATTAATTCCGCCATAGAAGATAGCTAATATTATAAAGTAGCCTTGGGTTTTAAATATTGCGTTATGATAGAAAATATTGTATATCTTATCATAATTTTATGTTTGCATGTTCTGAGTTAGTATTAAGTCCACTTGGAGGACATAATGTTCAAACCAAAATTCTATCCAAATATCAGCCATTGAAGTACTTTAAAATTAAAGCTTGAGTATAATTTGTCACTGTCCATATGTTGGGAAAACATGCCGAACATTCATCAAAGAAACATTTTTTCCAGGAATAATTTTCGGAGCTTTCAAAAGCTGATAGAATCCTTGCTTCATTTGCAAATTGCTAAAGAGATCCTTTGAACTACTGAAATGCGGAATATCTAGCATTTGTTTTCTTTTCAGTTTGTTTTATTTGGTCTCAGTTTTCCAGATGCCTTTATTACCTGCAAGGATGAAGAATACTTTCTAGCTGATCAACTGGCATAAAATGTCTTGCTTAATTTGCTATTGTATTGCAATGCTCTTTTGCGTGAATCTTTCATTTGCTGTTATACCAAAATGCCCTTTTGGATACATATTTTCCTAGAAACCAAAGAAAAGTGACAAGTTACTGAAAACAAGTTGACAAGCCATATAATTACAGAATATAATTTGTAATAAAAGATAAACTTGTGAGCATAGTAATATGAAAATGTATAACTACTGTACAGAAAGGGTAATGACTTTGCATGACCAGATAGAGAAAGGATAATAATATCATTATCAACAAGACTATAATACAGGAATTGATATGTAAGTGACAATATCACAACCAGGCAAGAATGACCTATGAGAAAAGGGATCTAAAATTTAAATTCAAGTCAATAAAAATTTTAAATACCAATACTATCAAAGATAAATTATCTGACTTAAATATTTAGCAAGCAGTAAAGTTTTTAAAATTAAAAAAGTACAATAATATAGAGAATTTTCCCTCCTTTTTCAAAAGCTTATTTTGGCAAAAACACTTAACATGAGATCTACCTACGGTAATAACAAAACAGTATTCTCAATCATAGGCAAAATGTTGCATGACAGATCTCTATAACTTATTCAGCTTGTATAACTGAACATTTCTACCCAAGGAACGACTCATTTCCCCCCTTCTCACAGCCCCTGGAAACCAGCATTCTACTTTCCATTTTTGTGATTTTGACAATTTAGATATCACATATAAGTGAGATCATGCAATGTTTATCCTGAGACTGACTTATTTCACCTAGTGTAATGTCAAAACTCACCCATGTTGTTGCCTATAGCAGGATTTTCTTTTTTATAAGGCTGAATTGTATTCTGTTGGGCATATATACCACATTTTCTTTATCCATTCATCTGTTATTGGATACTTAGGTTGATTTCATCTCATGTCTTTGTGAATAATGCTGAAATGGACACGGAAGTGCAAATACCTCTTTGACATCCTAATTTCCATTCTTTTGAATACACCCATAAGTGGGATTGATAGATCATATGAAAGTTTTTTTCTCAATTTTTTTGATAAACTTCCATAGTGTTTTCCATACTAGCTATAATAACATTTTACATACCAACAACAGGGCACAGAATTCCAATTTCTCTGCATCCTTGCCAACACTTGTTTTCTTATACAGAGAACTATCAGAAGTTGCAGATGTTTTAATATTTAATTACTTGTTTGACTATATTAAGTAGTGTTATTTACTTGTTTATTTATTTTGAGATGGAGTCTCACTCTGTCATCCAGGCTGGAGTGCAGTGGCATGATCTCGGCTCTCTGCAACCTCCACCTCCCGGGTTCCAGTGATTCTCCTGCCTCAGCCTCCAGAGCAGCTAGGATCACAGGTGCCCACCACCATGCCCTGCTAATTTTTGTACTTTTAGTAGAGATTGGGTTTCACCATGTTGGCCAGGCTGGTCTCGAACTCCTGACCTGAAGTGATCTGCCCACTTTGGCCACCCAAAGTGCTGGGGTTACAGGTGTGAGCCACCGCACCTGGCCTTGTTAGGTTTGATTATATGTAATTTAACATTTACTCCGTTAAAAATTGTTTAGATTGCATCTAATCAAGAAATCCATAAAACACCGAAGCAGGATCACCTGTTATCAATATAAACTAGATAATTCCCACAGATCAGTATGTTCTGGACAAACTCTTTAGAGAGAACAATTGCCAGGCGCCCTTTTGAAAATCTCCAAGAATGTCCTTGGTGGCTCTGAGTAATTCTGATCTAATAGTTCTGAGCTCCAGTCCCCATTCCTCGCTTCCAAAATATCTACATGAAACAATCTCCAAAACCTTCATAACAAGTACTGCGTCAACATGAGTATTCTGCGACTTCTTCAGGCTAACCTAAAAGGCTCTCAGGAATCCTGATGCTAACTAGGATCTAGGGTGTCACAGGATTTGCAACCAAATGTGTTTCCAGTCTCTTCTTGATACAGATGGGCAAATGCTATGGCTCCTGGGCTTTTGTAAACTTTTGACTTACTCACAATCACCTCATCAAACTAGTGATGTATGAAACATCAAGAGGGGGATATTTTAGATAAGTGGAGAAAAGAATGCTTTTTGATTTTCTCTTTCTTACTTTCTCTTTGATATGCCTTTATACTATTTCCCATGGTATGAAATAGACAGTTATATAAACATCGAACAAATATATATCTAAATATAACTTTGTAGCAGAAATTGTAACTATATGAATATCCCATAAACAATCAATTTTCACTATTTATATTTTTAGGTAAATTTGTGTTTTACTTCTAATGATAAAGACATATTCTTATTTAAAATACAGAAACTATTATGAGAAAATTAACAAATCTCACTGAATTTCATAACTGTAGTTGTTACACATAATTTGATAATCATTTACGCATATCTATGTATGTAATTATGAATCTATCATGTTCTCTTTATGAGAAGAGCGCTCCGTCAGCATAACAGTCTTGAACTTATTGCTTTTCATGCATTCATCCTCGAGGAAGGAAATGTCATTTAATCTCACTGGTGACTTGGAATGAAAAACGTAGAGAGCATAGGTTGGTCTATGCTTCCCTCTTCCTTCTTGGAGCTAGCAGGTCTGCACTGAGAATATTCTTTTAATTCTTCTCAGCCATGCTGTCAGTTTAAGCATGAATAATTTATTCCTACTAGAGAGTCTATTGCGATTTGCCACATAATTGGTAAATCTCTCCAAATTAGAGACTCTAAAATGTGAGCATGTCAGCTAGATTATAGGAATTAGCAACATTCTGTAATGGCATCTTTCTCAGAAATAAGCATGGTCTTTTGCATAGTCTTTTATCCACAATTTTGCCATATGTGTATCTTGCAATTGGCTTAACAATCAGACTGCAAATGTATTTTTAGATCAGAGAAGCCATATAATAACATTACTAATATATCCACATATGCCCCTTACATATGAAAACTGAGGCATGCATAACGTAAATAATATGGCCAAGTATACAGCAGGAGTAAGTGCAAGAACTTGTATTCAATTTGTATTCCCCCTTTGTAGATAAAACCTACTTCACATAACTCATATCTTATATATGATATTCAATTTTTATAATAATTTGATATTATAACGATATTAGCTGAAAACTCATATAAGTCTTCTTTTCATTTTGATATTTTGTACATTGCTGAAAGCTACAGTTATCCCAATAATTTTTTTTACCTATAGAAAACACAAAATCCCCCAATTATATTTATTTTGGGGCATGCCACTGTCATTATCCTCTTTCTGTCTCTCCTCTATGTGTGTGGGTATGTGTGTATATATAATCAACATTATTCATACATTATGTATTTTGGTATCTCACAAGTTCTGCACCTCTTTTCCATGAGTTAGATACTTAATTGGTTTTGCCTTGAATCCTATAAACCAGGGGTCAGCAAACTATTTATATAAAGGACCCGAGAGTAAATATCTTCAGCTTTATGGGCCATGGTCTTATTTATAGCTAATCAAACTACTGCCATCGTAGGCAGCCATAGACATGTAAGAATGGGTATAAAAGTTTATGGCCATTTTCACGATATTGATTCTTCCAACCCATGAGGATGGAATAGTCTTCCATTTGTTTGTATCCTTCTTTATTTCATTGAGCAGTGGTTTGTAGTTCTCCTTGAAGAGGTCCTTCACGTCCCTTGTAAGTTGGATTCCAAGGTATTTTATTCTGTTTGAAGTAATTGTGAATGGGAGTTCACTCATGATTTGGTTGTCTGTCTGTTATTTGTGTATAAGAATGCTTGTGATTTTTGCACACTGATTTTGTATCCTGAGACTTTGCTGAAGCTGCCTATCAGCTTAAGGAGATTTTGGGCTGAGACAATGGGGTTTTCTAGATATACAATCATGTCATCTGCAAACAGGGACAATTTGACTTCCTCTTTTCCTAATTGACTACCCTCTATTTCTTTCTCCTGCCTGATTGCCCTGGCCAGAACTTCCAACACTATGTTGAATAGGAGTGGTGAGAGAGGGCATCCCCGTCTTGTGCCAGTTTTCAAAGGGAATGCTTCCAGTTTTTGCCCATTCAGTATGATATTGGCTGTGGGTTTGTCATAGACAGCTCTTATTATTTTGAGATACGTCCCATCAATACCTAATTTATTGAGAGTTTTTAGCATGAAGGGCTGTTGAATTTTGTCAAAGGCCTTTTCTGCATCTATTGAGATAATCATATGGTTTTTGTCATTGGTTCTGTTTATATGCTGGATTATGTTTATTGATTTGCATATGTTGAACCAGCCTTGCATCCCAGGGATGAAGCCCACTTGATCATGGTGGATAAGGCTTTCGATGTGCTGCTGGATTCAGTTTGCCAGTATTTTACTGAGGATTTTTGCATCGATGTTCATCAGGGATATTGGTCTAAAATTCTCTTTTTTGGTTGTGTCTCTGCCAGGCTTTGGCATTAGGATGATGCTGGCCTCATAAAATGAGTTAGGGAGGATTCCATCTTTTTCTATTGATTGGAATAGTTTCAGAAGGAATGGTACCAGTTCCTCCTTGTACCCCTGGTAGAATTTGGCTGTGAATCCATCTGGTCCTGGACTTTTTTTGGTTGGTAAGCTATTAATTATTGCCTCAATTTCAGAGCCTGTTATTAGTCTATTCAAAGATTCAACTTTTTCTTCTAGATTTTCTAGTTTATTTGCATAGAGGTGTTTATAGTATTTTCTGATGGTAGTTTGTATTTCTGTGGGATTGGTGGGGATATCGCCTTTATCATTTTTTATTGCATCTATTTGATTCTTCTTTCTTTTCTTCTTTATTAGTCTTGCTAGCAGTCTATCAATTTTGTTGATCTTTTCAAAAAACCAGCTTCTGGATTCATTGATTTTTTGAAAGGGTTTTTTGTGTCTCTATTTCCTTCAGTTCTGCGCTGATCTTAGTTATTTCTTGCCTTCTGCTAGCTTTTGAATGTGTTTGCTCTTGCTTCTCTAGTTCTTTTAATTGTGATGTTAGGATGTCTATTTTAGATCTTTCCTGCTTTCTCTTGTGGGCATTTAGTGCTATAAATTTCCCTCTACACACTGCTTTGAATGTGTCCCAGAGATTCTGGTATGTTGTGTCTTTGTTCTTGTCGGTTTCAAAGAACATCTTTATTTCTGCCTTCATTTCGTTATGTACCCAGTAGTCATTCAGGAGCAGGTTGTTCAGTTTCCATGTATTTGAGCAGTTTTGAAGAGTGAGTTTCTCAATCCTGAGTTCTAGTTTGATTGCACTGTGGTCTGAGAGACAGTTTGTTATAATTTCTGTTTTTTTACATTTGCTGAGGAGTGCTTTACTTCCAACTATGTGGTCAATTTTGGAATAAGTGCAGTGTGGTGCTGAGAAGAATGCACGTTCTGTTGATTAGGAGTGAAGAGTTCTGTAGATGTCTATTAGGTCCGCTTGGTGAAGAGCTGAGTTCAATTCTTGGATATCCTTGTTAACTTTCTGTCTTGTGGATCTGTCTAATGTTCACAGTGGGGTGTTAAAGTCTCCCATTATTATTGTGCGGGAGTCTAAGTCTCTTTGTAGGTCACTCAGGACTTGCTTTATGAATCTGGGTGCTCCTGTATTGGGTGCATATATATTTAGGATAATTAGCTCTTCTTGTTGAATTGATCCCTTTACCATTATGTAATGGCCTACTTTTTCTCTTTTGATCTCTGTTGGTTTAAAGTCTGTTTTTTCAGAGACTAGTATTGCAACACCTGCCTTTTTTTGTTTTCCATTTGCTTGGTAGATCTTCCTCCATCCCTTTATTTTGAGCCTATATGTGTCTCCGCACGTGAGATGGGTTTCCTGAATACAGCACACTGATGGGTCTTGACTCTTTATCCAATTTGCCAGTCTGTGTCTTTTAATTGGAGCACTTAGCCCAGAAAATGGCCACACTGCCCAAGGTAATTTATAGATTCAATGCCATCCCCATCAAGCTACCAATGACTTTCTTCACAGAATTGGAAAAAACTACTTTAAAGGTCACATGGAACCAAAAAAGAGCTCGCACTGCCAAGTCAATCCTAACCCAAAAGAACAAAGCTGGAGGCATCATGCTACCTGACTTCAAACTCTACTACAAGGCTACAGTAACCAAAACAGCATGGTACTGGTACCAAAACAGAGATATAGATCAGTGGAACAGAACAGAGCCCTCAGAAATAACGCCGCACATCTACAACTATCTGATCTTTGAGAAACCTGACTAAAACAAGAAATGGGGAAACGATTCCCTATTTAATAAATGGTGCTGGGAAAACTGGCTAGCCATATGTAGAAAGCTGAAACTGGATCCCTTCCTTACATCTTATACAAAAATTAATTCAAGATGGATTCAAGACTTACAGCTTAGACATAAAACCATAAAAACCCTAGAAGAAAACCTAGGCAATACCATTCAGGACATAGGCATGGGCAAGGACTTCATGTCTAAAACACCAAAAGCAATGACAACAAAAGCCAAAATAGACAAATGGGATCTAATTAAACTAAAGAGCTTCTGCACAGCAAAAGAAACTACCATCAGAGTGAACAGGCAACCTACAAATTGGGAGAAAATTTTTGCAACCTACTCATCTGACAAAGGACTGATATCCAGAATCTACAATGAACTCAAACAAATTTACAAGAAAAAAACAACCCCATCAAAAACTGGGCGAAGGACATGAGCAGACACTTCTCAAAAGAAGACATTTATGCAGCCAAAAAACACATGCAAAAATGCTCATCATCACTGGCCATCAGAGAAATGCAAATCAAACCACAATGAGATACCATCTCACACCAGTTAGAATGGCCATCATTAAAAAGTCAGGAAACAACAGGTACTGGAGAGGATGTGGAGAAATAGGAACACTGTTACACTGTTGGTGGGACTGTAAACTAGTTCAACCATTGTGGAAGTCAGTGTGGCGATTCCTCAGGGATCTAGAACTAGAAATACCATTTGACCCAGCCATCCCATTACTGGGTATATACCCAAAGGACTATAAATCATGCTGCTGTAAAGACAGATGCACACGTATGTTTATTGCGGCACTATTCACAATAGCAAAGAGTTGGAACCAACCCAAATGTCCAACAATGATAGACTGGATTAAGAAAATGTGGCACATATACACCATGGAATACTATGCAGCCATAAAAAATGATGAGTTCATGTACTTGGTAGGGACATGGATGAAACTGGAAATCATTCTCAGTAAACTATCGCAAGGACAAAAAATCAAACACCGCATGTTCTCACTCATAGGTGGGAATTGAACAATGAGAACACATGGACACAAGAAGGGGAACATCACACTCCAGAGACTGTTGTGGGGTGGGGGGAAGAGGAGAGGGATAGCATTAGGAGATACACCTTATGCTAAATGACCAGTTAATGGGTGCAGCACACCAACATGGCACATGGATACATATGTAACAAACCTGCACATTGTGCACATGTACCCTAAAACTTAAAGTACAATAATAAAAAAAGAAAAATAATATCCAATAACTTTGTACATAATAAATTTATAATATATTTCAAATAAATAAAAAATATCCAGTTCATGTATAAGAATTTTTAACCAGATAAAGATGAATCATAATAAAGCAGAGTTATTAAAAAAATACAATACAATACAATACAATATAATACAATACAATACAATACCTAGGAATACATCTAACCAAGGAGGTAAAAGATCTCTATAAGGAGAACTATAAAACACTGCTGAAAGAAATCATAGATGACACAAACAAATGAAAATACATCTCAGGCTCATGGACTTGATAAATCAATATCATGACAATGACCACACTGCCCAAAGCAGGTAACAGATTCAATGCAGTTCCCATCAAATTAACAACATCATTTTTACAAAGAATTAGAGAAAATAATCCTAAAATTATATGGAATCCCAGAAGTACCTGAATAGCCAAAACAATCCTAAGCAAAAAAAGTACAAAGCTGAAGAAATCACGTCACCCAGCTCAAATTATACTACAAGGCTATACTAACCAAAACAGCATGGTGTTGATATAAAAGTTGATACACCAGTGGAAGAGAATATAGAATTCTCCCCTGCCAAAAAAAAACCCAGTAGTTACAACCAATTGGTCTTCAACAAACATGCAAAAACATATACTGGGAAAAGGACACCCTATTCCATAAATGATTCTGGAAAAACTGGATAGTCACATGTAGAAGAATGAATCCTGTAGAAGAATAAATTTC
Organism: Symphalangus syndactylus; assembly: GCF_028878055.3. NCBI lineage: Eukaryota > Metazoa > Chordata > Mammalia > Primates > Hylobatidae > Symphalangus > Symphalangus syndactylus. The sequence continues at coordinate 82,749,645 of NC_072438.2, read as the reverse complement.
TTGTATGGATTTATATCTCTTACCATATATACAAATAAACTTAAGATGAATTAAATACTTAAATCTAAGATCTGAAACCATTAAAATTTTAGAAGAAAATCTAGGAAAACCTCTTCTGGGCGTTGGTCTAGGCAAAAAATTTATAACTAACAAATACCCCAAAAGCAAATGCAACAAAAACAAAAGTAAATACATGGGACCTAATTAAACTACAAAGCTTCTGCACAGCAGAGAAATAGTCATCAGAGTGAACATATAACCCACAGAATGGGAGAAAATATTTGCAAACTATGCATTCAGCAAAGACCTAACATCCAGAATCTACAAATAACTCAAACATATCAGCAAGAAATAAACAAATAATCCTATGAAAAAGTGGGCAAATGATATGAATAGAAATTTCTCAAAAGAAGACACACAAATGGCCAACAAACATATGAAACAATGCTCAACGTTACTAATCATGAGGAAAATGGAAATTAAAACCACAATAAGATACCACCTTACCCCAGGCAGGATGGCAATTATTAAAATGTTAAAAAATAAAAATAAATAAATGTAGGCATGGATGTGGTGAAAATAGAACACTTACATGGCTGTTAGGAATGTAAATTAGTACAGCATTTGTGGAAAACAGTATAGACATTTCTCAAAGAACTAAAAGTTGATCTATTATTCAATCCAGCAATTCTATGCCTGGGTATCTACCCAAAGGAAAATAAGTCATTATTGCAAAAAGTCATCTGCATGCATATGTTTATTGCAGCAAAATTCACAAGTACAAAAACATGCAACCAACCTAAGTGGCCATTAACTGATGAGTGGATAAAGAAAATATGGTACATATACACCACTGAATACTACTCATCCCTAAAACAGGATGAAGTAATATCTTTTGCAGCAATTTGAATGGAGCTGGAAGCTGTTATTCTAAGTGAAGCAACTCAGGGGTGAAAAACCAAATACCATGTGTTCCCACTTATTAAGTGGGAACTAATCTATGGGTACTCAAAGGCCTGCAGAGTGGTGTAATGGACACTGGAGACTCAGAAATACAGAGGGTGGGAAGGAGGAATAAGAAACTCCATATTGGGTACATTGCAGACTACTCAAGAGATGGGTGCACTAAAATTAGACTTTACCACTATACAATTTATCCGTGTAACCAACAATAACTTGTACCTCTAAAGCTACTGATGGAAATAAAATACAAATCAAAATTAAATATCTTCTATTATATCAAAGTTATAATCTGCCAAAACCCTCGGAATCTCTGGAGTAATAGGAGTGTCTTTTGCATGTTAACGAGATGACTGGTGGCTGGGGATCTCTACTAAATAGCTTCAAAGTGTGAGCTGCTTGCCAGGGAAATCAACCACATGATTCAGAACATTAGAATTTTCAGGCCCACTCCCTCACTTCCAGTGAGGGCAGAAAGGCTGAAGGCTTAGAAACCCAAAAGGACTGGGTTCAGGGAGCTTCCAGATCGCTGAGGATGTGGAGGCTCCTGGAGAGTGGCAAGCTTAGAGAGGGCATGGAAGCACTGTGCTCATCCCTACATGCCTCGCCCTAGGCGTCTCTTTCATCTTGGCTTTCACCTGTATTCCTTGTAATATACTTCCGGATAAATAGTTACATATAAATAAGGTGTTTTCCTAAGTTCTGTGAGCCACTCCAGCAAATTAATTGAACCAAAGCAGGAAGTTATGGAAACTTTAATTCACTGAAGGTCATTCAGAAGTACAGGTCACAACCTGGGACTTGTGATTGGCATCTGTAGTGGGAGACAGTTTAGTGGGACTGAGTCCTTAGTCTTGGTATCTGACAACTGCAGGCTGAAGGTATCAGAATTGAATTTAATTAGAGGACACCCAACTGGTATCTGCTGGAGATGTGCTTGGTATGAGGGAAAATAACCCCACACATCTAGTGTCAGAAGTGTTGTGGTGAGTGGTATTCAAATTTTTTCTTTTCTCTCTTAAATATGTGTTGTTTCACTTTTGCTCATAAAGCAAAAAAAAAAAAAAAAAAATCACTTTCCGCATATAATTTTTATTTCCTAGTAAATGTCCTAATGATAACTGCTTATCATTAAGCATAATGAAGCTACTACTTACAAAAATAAATCACAATAAATGCTGATTAATGTAAAGATATTAATCAATAAGTGTAATTAATTAATATAATCGAATTTAAATTTGCAGCAAAATCAGTGAATCTGGTAAATAATTTTATTCACAAACTTATTAGAGTGGATAAAATCTAATGAATTGCTTTATTTTATGCATTTATTAAACATCATTTAGATGCACTAAATTTTCTATTAAACAAAATCAAAACTGATTGTAAAACCATCACCCACAAACAATTTCAAACTTGAGTGTAATTTTTCTTGCTTTCCATTTACTATGATATCACATTATAGATTTATGATTAATTTGAATTAAAATAAGTTTTGAAACACTTAGATTTGTTTGTTTCTAACCTGTTAGTAAGTATCCAAATAAAACTATTTGCCCTTATTAAAATGCTTCATGTACTGTCATAATTACAAAGTTATCCAATTTCTACGTGTGTGAGGTTGCCTATGCTTCTACAGTTGGGCACCAGTCAATAACAAATATGTTCTTAGCCCCAGTTCAGCAAGTTTAGATTATTTTTCAGCCTTAAAAATAGAAAAGGAGAAGACTCAACTCACACAACTAGAGGAACATTTATTACTCCATACAAGTTTTTTTTGTTTATGTTTTTTGGGGTGTTTGTTTGTTTTCTTTGTTTGTTTTGAAATGGAGTCTTGCTCTGTTGCTCAGGGTGGAGTGCAGTGGCATGATCTCGGCTCCTGGCAACATCCGCCTCCTGGGTTCAAGCAATTCTCTTGCCTCAGCCTCCTGAGTAGCTGGGATTACAGGTGCGCACCACCATGCCCAGCTAATTTTTTGTATTTTTAGTAGAGACGGGGTTTCGCCATGTTGGCCAGGCTGGCCTAGAACTCCTGGCCTCAAGTGATCCACTCCCGTTGGCCTCCCAAAGTGCCGGGAATACAAGCATGAGACAGCGTGCCCGGCCAGGCTTTTTCTGACTATAGAGTATTATTTTTTTTTAAAAATTACTAGCCTAGGAACTGTCCAAAAGATAATTTTCAGAAATTAATTTAATTCTTATAAACGTCTAGTCCTAGAGAGTTTAAATGAAGCAACTTAGAAGATTGTTTACCAATAGTGTCTTCATGTCAATGATCATATACTTTTTAGATCACCGCTGTCAGATAGAAAGATAATAAAAGCCACATTTGTAACTTTATATTTTCTAGTAGGCATGCTGTGAGAGTAAAATGGGTGAAATTAATTGTGCTACAATATTTTATTTTAATTATATCCTAAATGATATTATTTCAACATGTAACCAACATAAAAAACTATTAATATGATAGCTCACATTCTCTTTTTCATAGTAAGTCTTAAAAATCTGTGCACATATTACACTGACAGCACATTTCAATTTGAACACAACATTTTCAACAAAGTGAAATGTAATCTTAGCAAAAAAATTACAGTTGTGTTTAACAGAAAATTACATTACTTTAAGGTTCATGAATTAAAATTTAAATTAATTTAAATTGAATAAAGTTAAAATTTCACTTCCTCAGTTGCACTAGCTACATTTTAGCTGTTCAATTGACTCATGTGCTTATAGGCTACCACACCATACCTTACAGTTCTAAACCAAGTAAGAGACCAGACAAATCTGAGTCTATTTCAAGAATAATTCATCGTTTTAAATAAAATACACTCCTAAATATACAATATTTCCCTCAGTTTATTAAGTGTATGGTCTTTCAAATTATGATGTTTTCTAAAATGTTAGTTTCAAAATGTTATAGTCACCGTGAACCTGAATGATAAGCTTATAACAGCATAGCCTTTCATTTTTTTCTTAAAATGTATAGAGATGAATACTTGCCATTTTTCAAGTGACTAGTTTAATTATCACTAAATTAATTTAGTTTAAATTTTATTTAAACTAATTTTTTATTTATATTAATTTTTATTTTTATTATTCAGTGATTCAACCTATAAAATGGTCACATTCATTGAGCAAGAGAGCAAAATTTTAATACTGTTCTGTGACAGGAGCACAGAACATAACCAAGGGCTTCACTTTGTACAAAAAGATTAGTGGATTCTCGAAGAGAAAAGCATGGAAGCTAGCATCAAAAGCAATGAAACGTCCTAATGCAGGGCTTAAAACCTAGACAATGGCAAACCACCATGGCACATGTATACCTATGTAAAATACCACCACGGCACATGTATACCTAGGTAAAAAACCACCACGGCACATGTATACCTAGGTAAAAAACCACCACGGCACATGTATACCTAGGTAAAAAACCACCACGGCACATGTATACCTAGGTAAAAAACCACCACGGCACATGTATACCTAGGTAAAAAACCACCACGGCACATGTATACCTATGTAACAAACCTGCACGTTCAGCACACGTATCCCAAACTTAAAGTAAAATTAAAAGGAAAAAAGCAATGAAATGAACCATGGAAAATCTGATCACGGCGTCTCGGTTTCACCCAAACAACACATCCATCTGATTTGAATTCTGTGCTTGAAGTAAGAACTAATGCAAAGATCAGGGAAACAGAATATTAAAAATGAAGTAAGTGAATAGTAAAGTGTTTCTGTTTACTCTTCTATCATTGTTTTTTCTAAATTCAATATAAATTATTATCAAAGGAGACAATAGTGATGATAAAATATGAAATTAATTTATGTCCCCATAACAAAAAGGACTGTGAGGGAGAGAGAAGTTGGAAACAACAATATAAGATAAATAAGAATGAATTCCTAGAGGAAGTAATGAAAATTGATTACTTCAGCCTGAGGTAGAATTAATATAAATGTGAATGAATACATGCAGACACACTACTTTTAGGAGATGAAATTACACTGAAAAAAGCATTATTATGTGATGTGAGAAAAACTTGAATTCGATATTACTTAATACAGTCACTGAAAAGCCACTCCATCTTTCCGAATCTGAATTTCATCTTTTGTAAAATGGAGTTAATTGATGTTTGAGATATTAAGAGTATAAATAATATCCTAGCATTCAGACATTCAATAAATATTAGGTTTGTTTATAATGTTAAGATATACTGTAGTAACAATAGTAGCTGTGAATAAATAAGCCCTTACACACATTTTTAATTAGAGGCTTACTCAGTATCCTTGAATCCTTTCAAACAGCTCATGAGAGTGAAATCATTATCTTCTTTGAGACATGGAAATCTGCCTCCAGAAATATCAAGTAACAAGCAAAACTACCTCACAAGTATGCTGAAGAGCAGCAGCTCAAACAAGGGTAATCCAGAAACCCTGCTCTGAAACACCCTCTGTGCTATAAGTTAGTGCACACTCATACTTTATATAACATCAGAAATGTTTAACTTCATATTTTAATTATTAAATCCTCCTACCTGTGGCCTACAATGTATTTATCATAGAAAATCTGCTGTGTGGTATCTGGACAAAACAGAGTATTGGTGGTAACCGTGTTTGATAATATAATAATATCAACTCATCTACATGTTTGTATAGATCAATACAGACATCTCTGACTCTGCTTCATCAACTACATTTATGAAATATCCTAATCCTGTAGTTATCATTTTTAGAATGTTCACAGACCCTTTGGGAGGCTGAGGCAGGTGTATCATGAGGTCAGGAATGTGAGACCAGCTTGGCCAACATGGTAAAAACCCATCTCTACTAAAAATACAAAAATTACCCAGGCGTGGTGTCAGGCACCTGTAATACCTGCTACTCGGGAGACTGAGGCAGGAGAATTGTTTGAACCTGGGAGGCGGAGGTTGCAGTGAGCCGAGATTGTGCCACTGCACCACAGGCTGGGCAACAGAGCAAGGCTTCATCTCAAAATAAATAAATAAATACATAAATACATAAATAAATAAAAAGAATGTTCACAGACCAAAGCAGGTGGATTACTTGAGGCCAGGAGATTGAGACCAGCATGGCCAACATGCCATGTCTACTAAAAATACAAAAAAAAAAAAAAAAAAAAAATAGCGAGGTGTGGTGGCACACACCTGTAATCCCAGCTGCTCAGGAGGCTGAGGCACGATAATTGTTTGAACCCAAGAGGCAGAGGTTGCAGTGAACAGAGATGGTGCCACTGCACTCCAGACCCTGCAATTCCCTACAAACCTATGTTTTCATCAAAAGCCGAATAATCAAACAAATAAAATAAGTAAAATAAGTAATAAATAAGTAAACAAATAAACCTAATAAATAAATAAAAACCAACCAAACAAATCCCTTATACTGAAACTTATAATTTTATCCCTTGTACTGAAATTCAGAAATTTTTTCCCTGTTTTCAGTCACAGTGCCCATTCAGACAGCACACTTTACTTATTCTTTACTCATACTGACTTTTGAGTCATGTACTTCTTGAATTATTTATGTTCCCTGAAGAAATGCTATGGTAAAATTCTGAGAAAAAGAAATGGGATAAATTATATTAAGATGTGTCTTCATCATTTTTCCAGTGTTTTTGAATTGCACAGTGTTTATTTAGCACAATGTCAATTATAACAACTGTCTTGAAATAATATTCCTGATGTTGATAAAAAGACCAAATTTGTAAGCTAAATATTTTGTGGAATTTCTAATTTAGAATATATTTATACTTACACTTAAGTAGTCAAAATAATGAAATTATAATTAATGAGGTGCATATCATGTATGTGTTACATGCATTTCTCATGTAACTCAAAAGATTTATAAGATATGTGTATTAATTGCAGTCAAGGAAGGTAAAGTTTATAGAATTTGAGAAAATGATTAAAAATTACACAGGTGTTGAGTTTCAAACTTTTACCTTACAACAAATCCTACGCTTTCTACATACAGTAGCATAAATTGTTAAATAGGTCTCTGTTTCTTTCTCCTGAACATGGTTTCTAAATGTTTATATACCAAGTGATAAACCTCTATTTCCTCACCTTCAAAACCACATTCCTCTTTTCTTCTTTCTCACATAAAGAAACCACACAATTACATACTTAGTTGATCAAATTATAAAATAGAAAATGTCATGTTTTCTTTTCGTCTTTCCCCACACAATCCTTCAGCATGTTCTGGTGAACCCACTACCAAAATCTCCATATTGCTTTCTTCTTTCTTCACCGCTAAGAAACTAGACCAAATTATCATCCTTCATCAATTGGGGTATTCCATTTCCATAACTGGTTTTGATGTTTCCAGTAACTAACTACAACATTAATTTGTTCCTATTGACCACAGTGTTATTTAAAATTATAAATTATGTCATATTAATCCCTTGCTTAAAATTCATTTGTGTCATTTCATTGTACTAAAAGTGAAATGCCCATCTTGGGCTCAAAATAAAACATTCTACCAAAAAGACAACTGCACTTTTATGTTTATCGTAGCACTATTCAAAATAGTAAGTTTTGGAATCACCCCAGGTGCTCATAAAAAATAATGGTATCACGTCCTTTACAACAATATGAATGCAGTTGGGGTCCCTTATCTTAAGTGAATTAACACAGAAACTGAAAATCAAATACTGCACGGTCTCACTTAAAAGTGGGACCTAAACAATGGCTATACAGGAACATAAACATGGAAACAACAGACACTGGGCTTCCCAAAATTGAGGAGGAAGGAAAAGGGTTGAAAATCTTCCTACTATTATGTTCACTCTTTCACTCTTTGGGTGATGGATTCAATAGTAGCCCAAACCCCAGCATTACACAATATATCCACGTAACCAACCTACTCAAGTAAATCCAAATGTAAAAAACAAATAAATAAATAAATAAATGCCAATTACCTAACTACTTGATTGAAAAATGAGCAAAATATATGAAATTTTTTAAGACATAGAAATGGCCAACAGGTATGTGAAAAGGTGGTCAGCATCACTAATCATGACTGAAATACAAATCAAAACCACAATGAGATATCGTTTCATACCTGTGAGAATGGCTATCATCAAAACAACAATAGCAACCACAGCAAAAACGAATGTTGCTAAGGATCTAGAGAAATTGGAATCCTTGTGCACTCCTGGTGATAATGCAAAATGGTGTAGCCACAATGGAAAACAGCATAGAGGTTTCTCAAAAAATTAAAAATGTAATTACTATATAACCCAGAATCATACTTCTGAGTATTTACCAAAAAAAAATTGAGATCAGTATATCCAAAAGATACTAACATGTTAATCGCAGCAGTATGCATAGCAGCCAAGATGTGGTAACAAACCTAAATGCCCATAAACAGATGAATGAGGCCGGGAGGGGTGGCTCACCCCTGTAATCCTAGCACTTTGTGAGGCTGAGGTGGGTGGATTCCCTGAGCTCAGGAGTTTGAGGCCAGCCTGGGCAATATGGTGAAACCCCGTCTCTACTAAAATACAAAAAAATTAGCCGTGCATGGTGGCGCGTGCCTGGAATCCCGGCTACTCGGGAGGCTGAGGCAGGTGAACTGCTAGAACCTGGGAGGCGGAGGTTGCAGTGAGCAGAGATCGCATCACTGCACTCCAAAAAAATAAAAAATTAAAAATAAAATTAAAACCAGATGAATGAAAAAAGAAAATGTAGTACATACATACAATGGAATATCATTCAGTGTAGTACATACATACAGTGGAATATCATTCAGCCTTAAAAAAGATGAAAATCTGACTGGGTGCGGTGGCTCATGCATGTAATCCCAGAACTTTGGGAAGCCGAGGTGGGAGGATCACGAAGTCAGGAGATCAAGACCATCCTGGCTAGCATGGTGAAACTCCACCTGTACTAAAAATACAAAAAATTAGCCGGGCATGGCGGCAGATACCTGTAGTCTCAGCTACTCGGGAGGCTGAGGCAGGAGAATGGCGTGAACCCGGGAGGCGGAAGTTGCAGTGGCCGAGATCGTGCCACTGCACTCACTCCAGCCTGGGTGACAGAGCAAGACTCTGTCTCAAAAAAAATAAAAAATAAACAAATAAATAAATATATAAAAAAATAAAAAGATGAAAATCTTACAACCTGCAACAACGTGGAAGAATCATGAGAACATTATGCTGATTGAAATAAGTCAGTCACAGAAGGACAAATGCTACACTATTCCATTTATATGTTATATTAAAAATAGCCAAACTCATAAAAACAAAACAGAATGGTGCTTGCCAGCAACCGGGGCAAGGAAAAAATAGGAGTTACTATTCAATGAGTATGATGTTTCAGTTATGCAAGATAAGTACGTTCTAGAAAATGGCTGTACATTGTGCCTATAGTTAATTCTATATGGTATACTTAGAAATTGTTCAGAGAGTAGATCTCATGTTAAGTGTTCTTTCCACAATAAAAATGATTAAATTCTGCATATTATGTCAATATTTATGGAAAGGAAAAATGAACTTGATCTTAGTGTGGTTAATAACTTGTATTTAAATTACAAGGTCATCATAGAAAGTAAATTTACAAGTACATAAATTTGGGTTTGTAATTAAATTTGCAGAAAAACAGATCAGTCTGTTCTATTAATAGAGAAATGACTGTCAGATTATGAAGAATTAAGTAATTATATTTTATTTTAGAGAAGCCTATAATTCTAAGTTTTCAGAAATCAAATGAAAATGCATCATAATAAGAATGTGCTTGGAGAAAAAAGTAAACTTAAGGGAAAGCATGTAGAATTAATAGGTTTCTATATTCAGAAAGGTGATACCACTTATGGAAATCAGTCTGAGAATGAAAGAGAGATTGGCATTTAAGTGGTATAAATAAAAAAGAAATACATTAAATAGTCACAGACTTTGGTAATATTTTTAGTTATTAAATTATGCACAAAAGGCTGACTCAGTGGAAATGTAGACCACAAAATGCATGGATAATAGTAGATCTCATGGAACAAATAGTCTTGAATAAAAGACTAGTAATGAAAAAGTCTACACTCACTTAATTCTTGATACGAAGTGGTACGATAAGGCTCTTTACAGCATGAGAAAACTTAAGGATAATTTGGAGATATGCCCTGAGACATGAAAAAAATAATTCCAGGATCAGCAAAAAGAGCCAGATTATTTAGCTTAAGGAAGGAGGGTACAAAATAGATGGAATAAGATTTTTCAATAATGTGCCAATTACAGTATATAGTAAAAAGTTATTCCTAGGAAAAAGCATTATAGTAGAGAAAAATAATATTCAACTTCATATATCAGCTTCCAGCTCACACATTAAATGAGTTTCCTCATAAGTGTATGGCTAACAACCATTTGATTTCTAACATGCAAGGTCTAAATTTACAGTTAAGCGGCTAGCCTGAAAATAGAAATATGTATTAATGAATCATTTTTGTTAGATATTTTTCTTTCATGCTATATAATTTGCTGATAATTTGTAAGCCATGATGTATATTTAATAACGTAGCTGTTCTGTTGCCCTAAAGTATGTATTATAAATATAACAGGACTGCTATAGACACAATTTTTCTTGGCAATAGTGGTAATATTGTTTCCTAGATATTTATTTCCCTGGAATTCTTCATCAATTCCTTTTTGCTTATTACTAATAGCAAATCTTCAGGATAAAATAAGTTTATTTCAGCAAAGATAGAAAAAGTATATGACTCTTAGAACTAATATATATTTATGATTTTAGCACAATTCTATGATTTCCAACCGTCTGTTTCCAGAATTATAAAACTAGCATTAGAAGGTATTGGGGAAGTAAATAAATAGGGTGAAACTCCATTTTGGTGTTCAAGTGTATGTAGTAATCAGAGGAAGGGATTGCTTTATAAAACAAACTCTATGACATGTCATTTATTTGGTCCTAAGGAAAAACTCTGGCTGAAAAAATTGAAGACAGTTAGAGATGACAGCTAAGCATTGCTTCCTTTACTTTTCCAAAATTACATAAAATATGGTGCACTGTATCATCAATCATATATTCCTGCAGATGAGAAAGAATGGAGTATGCTGATCCTGCTCATACACTTATCAAAGGATACACGAGGAATCTCTAAATTAGAGACAGGTACAAAAGTTTCCATTTTCCCAGATAGTTATAGCATCATAGTAATTAGACTTTTCTGTAGTTCTGAGGACATACTAGGCTCCCTTCTAATCTAAGCACCTTTCACGTATGAAAATTAATATAGTTTGCACAATCCTGTGAGGAGGATTATGGTCTTAGATTCAGACTACAGAAATGAGGAAACAGGGCAGTTGAACATTTTCCACAGATGAAGAGACTAGTGCCTTTGTTGTTGTTGTTGTTGTTGTTGTTGTTGAGACAGAGTCTTGCTGTTGTGGGCCCGGGCTGGAGTGCAGTGCCGCAATCTCGGCTCACCGCAACCTCCGCTGCCAGGGTTCCAGGGATTCTCCTGCCTCAGCCTCCCCAGTAGCTGGGAATACAGGTGTCCACCACCACTCCTGGCTAATTTTTTTTTTTTTTTTTTTTTTTTTTTGTATTTTTAGTAGAGACAGGGTTTCATCATGTTGGCCAGGCTGGTCTCCAACTCGTGACTTCAGGTGATCTGCCCACCTCGGCCTCCCAAAGGCATGAGCCACAGTGTCCGGCCAAGACTAGTGTCTTTTTAACTTTTAACTTCACTCCTGGCTTACGCTGCCACTTTGCATACAACTCCTCCAGCGGAGAGTCGGTTAAACACATGCACATGTGCACACACTGTAACTCTGCATACCTTCCTAGAGTGACATTTGCTACTAAATACCCTGTAATGAAGTCTTCATTTTTACGTAGGAATTCTAAGTCAAACATATAGATGAGTTTTTCAATTTTATTCTTTTTGCTTAGCCTTTAAAAACCCAATGGATGCATTTAGAACAAATGAAGATTTTAGTAATTTTTTGTACAATCAATAATGATTAATTATAAAACAACTTAAGTCCATTTTATTCTGTTTAGCCTTTAAAAACCCAATGGATATATTTAAAACAAATGAAGATTTCAATAATTTTTTGTACAATTAATAATGATTAACTGTAAGACAACTTAAGTTTAACTGTGTGCGTATAAAAAGGGGTATTTGTAAATATGCATATGAATATAGATGTGTGTATATGCAATGGGCTGAATGTTTGTGTCACCCCAAAATCATATGTTGAAATCCTCACATCCTAATGTGATAGTGTTAGGAGATGGGGCCTTTGGGAGATGAGTTGATCCTGAGGGTTGAGCCCTCATGAATGGGATTAATGCTTTTATACAAGAGACCCCAAATATTCTCTCTCCATATTTTCACCATGTGAGGACAGAGGAAGAGGTTGGTACTGCGCAAACTAGAAGAGGGATATGGTTTGGCTGTGTCCCCATCCAAATCTAAACTTAAATTATATCTCCCAGAATTCTCACGTGTTGTGGGTGGGACCCACAGGGAGGTAATTGAATCAAGGGGGTTTTCCTGTGCTATTCTCGTGATAGTTAATAAGTCTCACGAGATCTGGTGGGTTTATCAGGGGTTTCCGCTTTTGCGTCTCAATTTTTTTCTCTTGCCTCTGCCAGGTAAGAAGTGACTTTTGCCTGCTGCTATGATTCTGAGGCTCCCCAGGCTTCTGTAAGTCCAATTAAACCTCTTTTTCTACCGAGTCTTGGGTATGCATTTATTAGCAGCGTGAACACGGGCTAATTAATACACGCCCCTCACCAGAACCCAACCATGCTGGCTCCACGAGTTCTCTGATCTCAGACTTCCAGCCTCCAGAACTGTGAGCAATAAATTTCCGTTGTTTATAAGCCAACCACCCAGGCTATGGGACTTGGTTTTTGTTTTCTTTTGTTGTTGTTTTTTTGAGATGCTGTCTCGCTCTGTCACCCAGACTGGAGTGCAGTGGGGCGATCTCGGCTCACTGCAATCTCTGCCTCCCGGGTTCACACCATTCTCCTGCCTCAGCCTCCCGAGTAGCTGGGACTGCAGGCGCCCGCCACCACGCCCAGCTAATTTATTGTATTTTTGATAGAGACGGGGTTTCACCGTGTTAGCTAGGATGGTCTCGATCTCCTGACCTCATGATCTGCCCGCCTCGCCCTCCCAAAGTTCTGGGATTACAGGCGTGAGCCACCGTGCCCATCCCTGGGACTCTTTTAGCACTTCAAGCTAACTAGAATATATACATATATACCTTGTAAATATAAATGGGTAGACAAGGTCTATACACTTTCATGATTTATGTTTTATTTTCCTTTACTTATATATTAATTGTTCAGAAAAAACGACAGATTTCCTTTCTTTCTGAAAAACAATCATTAAATAATAACTTTTCTAGTAATATATTTTTGATTTATCCAACAGGAACTATATTTTTTTCATTCATTTGGTTCTTGTGAATTTTTAGTACTCTTAGAGTAATGCTGAACATTAACCACCACAGCAGATTATATGAGCCTGGAGACTCTGCTGCCAATGGCTGCATTTTGTTGAATTAACACCAGAACAGTGGTAAGACGCAATACAATCAGTGGATGTCATGTGGCTACTTTGAAGATGTTTTTAAAACAGCCTTGTTAATACACCAAACTTGCTGATGCTCTCTGCACGAAACATGTGGTTCACGGTATCTCAGAACCTTTTTTACACTTTGGGCACTTGCGCTTTCTAAAGGTTAAACCCATCCACTAGAAATGATAAGAGTTAAGGACTTATTCTTTATAGAATACCAATAATGAAATAAAAACAAAGCAATATACCAACAAGTGGAAAAATCGATGTATTCCAACGTTATGTTCTTTTATATATTTAATAGATTTTAACGTTATAAAAAGAAGACGACTTAAGCTTTTGCTTATCCCCTCAGGACCATTTTATTGTGAAAAATAAAGCATTTACTGATAAATACTTGTGAAATAAAATGACTCTAAGTTACAACAGTTCCCCAATAAACATATATTACTTGCGTGGCAGTAATGAAGTTTCAAAAGACATAAATAAGGTCTTTTGTATTTTGCCCTAGTCCTAACCATAAACTAAAACCAAAATTACTTTAAATCTCTTTGTATATGTCATTTAAAGAGTCTACAAGAAACTATTGAATCTTTTCATTCCCTGTAAAAATCTTAAACTATTTTATTGCCTCTTTCTAATGCAGTATATATTAATTCAGAACTATAATAACTTTTATGGCATTTTGCCTGAAAGTAGTAAGTCAGCAAAAAAATTTTCTTTCACTACATAGTCATTGATTCTGCATAGTTACTGCTTTTTCACGAAAACTGAAATTTTTAACATTAGATCTTTATCCTAAAATTAAATACTTTCCTAAAAATTCCTGTTCGTTTTTTCCTGCTTTAATAAGGCTTGACTGCTCCGTCTTTTAATGTGAGCTTGCCAGCAAGTAACAGTCTGATCTTTAAATCCCTGTTATTTTGATTTTTTCCCTACTTATCACAAAACCTGGAGTTTGCCTTGTTTAATGCTGTCACCAAGAACACAGGCATTTGATCCACTTGTTGTCATCTGACTGACACAAGATCCCCTCTGTAGCTTTGTGCACCATCAGCATATTCCGGGGCAGGGAGCAGGGATGAGGAGCAGCTTAAAAGCTCTTGCACTTCACTATCAGAGAAGGAGTAGCTTTCCCAGAAACCCCCAACAGCTTCCTCCTTGGCTAGCAGGGGAACACGTATCGTATCCACTTTTAACCTCCATGATGACTGAGAAAACAATCACTTGGTTTATTTTTTTATGCTCTTTCAGGTGGAAGGAAGCCTGATAAAAGGGAATGAGATGTAACTGTTGGGTGTCAATCAAGAGTGTCAACAACAGTAAGATCATTCCGACCAGACTTGACGCTTTTATGAGTAAGTGCTGAAATGAATATGAAATACAGAACATTCCTAGATATAAGATAAAGTTCTATTTTGAAATTTTTATATTAAGAATGAGCAGTTCCTTTTTAAATATTTCAAATGGAATAAAAATGATTTGCGGCACTAAAACTTAAAAACTGTAGAATCATGGGTTAGCATGAAGGATTTCACAGGTAAGTATCTTTACTAAAAAAGCAAAACGTGAATGTGTTTCATTAAATCAA
The DNA here is from genome assembly GCF_028878055.3 of Symphalangus syndactylus. Taxonomy (NCBI): domain Eukaryota; kingdom Metazoa; phylum Chordata; class Mammalia; order Primates; family Hylobatidae; genus Symphalangus; species Symphalangus syndactylus. The sequence continues at coordinate 82,734,536 of NC_072438.2, read as the reverse complement.
ACTAAAGTTCAAGCACTGGAACAAAGTAAAATAATGAAATAGGCTGAATACAACAAAACAGAGTATAAATACATAAATTATATATATATATATACATCAACTATATATATATATAAATACATGTATACACACATACATGTAAAAATTCACCAAACACAGACATTAGTACACATTGTACTAATATTATCTGAGACCTTTGGCTTTATACCTATACTCATCTATTTAAAAACTTGTTTCATCCAGTTTCTATAACCAAATATTATCTGGCTCCTTTTCATGGACAAGTTCATTACGGAGGCATTTTTATAGTAATGACATATCAGACTAATAGTTTACCTATAATTCATATTCTAACTTCAAATGTATATGGTATGAAAATTCTAGGAAGAAATAGAATTAACTACTTTGTGGGACAAAAAATTTTGTTTTTCCAAATGTATCTACACATTTTAGTTATAGTCAAATTTGATGAAAAAATAGCCTTTTAACTTTTTTGTAACATAATCAGGGAGAGAAAGGAACATGGGTTATCATGTCTAAATATTTAAGGCTCACAGATCCCTTAATTTCTAAGGAATTAGAAATATATGTGATCATATTTTGTTTTATATGTGATAAGATACTTATTTTAAATAAAATATACTTTCAAAATGTTTTAAAACATGATTTTAAATAGCTCAGTTTATGGATGACTTAATAATATTAATCTTTATAGCCAGGTATAGTTCTATACCTACTATGTGACACATTATTATATTAAATTAATAATGTAAGATAAATGTGTTTTCTGTGAATGGATTTTTATATTTCATATAAATTTTAGTTTTGCAACCGAATTTATTTGAAAATTTAACTGAAGCCAGTTTTTACATAAGAATAAAAATATCGTTTCCTATTCTTTGCACTCTCCCCAACACAAATTCAAAAATCAAAACTTATTCTAAAGTTTAATGATAATATGTGGCATTCATAACCTTAATTACAATATATAATTTCTGAAAGCAGGTGAAAAACTAAAAAGCAACTTCCCAGAATGGACAAAAGGTAACTTTAAGTGCTTATAGAGAGAAATATTAACCATATCCACCAGTTCACACCACGGAGCATTTATAAAGCTCATAATCAAGTTCAATTTAGAGCAGAAGTCAGAAGGTTGGTTGGGAAGGTTGGTTTATGCCAGATTAAAAGAAGGAGATGATTTCAAAGTTACTATATGGCACAGTTAGACCCTTAAATCTTCACCAGTATCACTACTCTTCCCTCTTCCCCTCTCTGGAGAGAAATATTTTTTCTCTAGAGGAGTTGAGGGACAGAAAATGATTTGGTGGAAACACTAAGCACAGATAAAGCAAGTGGTGATATTCCAAATGAAAAACGGAGAGAATGAATGGACGTCTGTGCACTGCCCACTGGAACCTTTGGTCTCCTCCAACTCAGCTCTGGCAATCCAGCAAGCAGGCGTGCGCCCACTAGGCAGGAGATTGAATGAGCTTTTAACAGAAAAGCTCAATGCTTGTTAGGAAAGACAACAGATTCTGATAATGGGATTTTCAACCCTAAGCATAGCTTGCCACGTCATCACTCTACTATCTCATCAATTTCTTTTCCTTCCTTATGGCTGGGCATATCCATATACCCATGTACACATACACACAAAATTGGAGCATATAATAAGAATTTTAAGAAATTTTTGTTCAATTGAAATACACAGCAAATATTGTCAGAGAGTTGTGGAAAAACAATGTCTTGAAAGTCAATAACCAAAATAAACGCAAAATGCAATACAGAAGAATTAGCAACAATACTGCAAGTAGAAAAAAGATGCAAAGGAAATATAAGTGCTACACGCAAAGAGATGTGAAAAGATATAACATTCATAAAATAAGAAAAGTAAACTGTAACAACGGTAGAATCAAAAATTGTCCTAGAGGCCGAGTGCGGTGGCTCATGCCTGTAATCCCAGCACTTTGGGAGGCCAAGACGGGCAGATCATGAGGTCAGGAGATCGAGACCATCCTGGCTAACACGGTGAAACCCCGTCTCTATTAAAAATACGAAAAGAATTAGCCGGGTGTGGTGGTGGGCACCCATAGTCCCAGCTGCTCGGGAGGCTGAGGCAGGAGAATGGCATGAACCTGGGAGATGGAGCTTGCAGTGAGCCGAGACTGCACCACTGCACTCTAGCCTGGGCAACTGAGAGAGACTCTGTCTCAAAAAAAAAAAAAAAAAAAAATTGTCCTAGAAATAGAAAAAAAGTAACAAACATGAAAGTCAGTAAAGAGCTTGGAAGATGAAGATCTTCAAAAAATATAAACTAAAATATATAATTACAGTAGAAAAAAATGAGAAGATCAACCCAGAAGGACTACAAATGGAATCTAATAATAAGAGTTCTACTAAAAGAAAAAAGTAGTAATTCATAATAAGGAATTTTTATTCAGGATTGAAGACAAGTATCCTCTGCTAAAACGAATTACTCTGAAATTTCAGAACTTTATGGATAAAAAAGAAGTTTCTGTGAAAAAATCTGAGGGAAAATATTGTTTTCATCGAGAGGATCTGGAACACACAGGCCATACGTTTTTTTCCAGCAGCACTATCATATTATCATACAAATATGAAGGAAAGAACAAGGATGTTTCAGAGCTACAGAATTTCAAATTATCTTTCTTTGTTGTTTCCAAGAAAAATGTTATAAATTCTGTTTCATCAAAATGAGGAAGTGAGGCCTGGTGCGGTGGCTGACGCCCGTAATCCCAGCACTTTGGGAGGTCAAGGCAGGCAGATCATTTAAGGTCAGGAGTTCGAGACCAGCCTGGCCAACATAGCAAAACCTGTCTCTACTAAATACAAAAATTAGTCAGGTGTACTGATGCATGCCTGTAATCCTAGCTATTCAGGAGGTTGAAGAAAGAATCTCTTGATCCTGGGAGTTGGAGGTTGCAGTGAGCAGAGATACCACCACTGCACTCCAGCCTGGGTAACAGAGCAAGACTATGTCTTAAAAAAAAAAATAAATAGGAAGTGAACCAAGATGGAGGAAAACATGGTTTCAGACACTAGGAAAAACGAGAGGCAGAGGGAATTTTCAGCGAATCAGAATCCCAGAACCACAGAATGCAGTGAGCACATTCAACAGTCCCTCCTGGATAAGAGCAAATGTTGGCAGAGCACCAGAAGAGGTGCTCTCAGGACACACAAACATGAGGACTGGGTCAACCAGAAAATGACATATTTTTGTACCTGCAAAATTCTATTGATGGGTCACTTAGAAGCTGTCCAGAGAATGTGAAATACTTAGTCTTAGAGTTAAAAAAAATAAAATAAAATAAGGCTGGGCACGGTGGCTCACACCTATAATCCCAGCACTTTGGGAGGCTGAGGCAGGCGGATCATGAGGTCAGAAGTTTGAGACCAGCCTGACCAACACGGTGAAAGTCTGTCTCTACTAAAGATACAAAAAAGTAGCCGGGCGTGGTGGCACATGCCCGTAATCCTAGCTACTCGGGAGGCTGAGGCAGGAGAATTGCTTCAACATGGGAGGCGGAGGTTGCAGTGAGCCAAGATGGCGCCATTGCACTCCAGCCTAGGCGACAGAGTGAGACTCTGTCTCAAAAAAATAAATAAAAATAAGGCAATATAAACTGTAGAAGAAACAAAAAAAAAACCTTGGAGGAAAAGAACGATAAAATGTATACTACAGGTGTTAACAATAGAAAATATTTATACAGTCATGTAAATTAAAACTGGATACAGAATCAAAATTTAATGTGGAGAATATTATAACTGCAGGTACATATATTAAGATAGTTCCATATAACACATAAGTTGATAATGTCTAAAATTGACAAATCTTAGAATAAATAGTAAAAAGAATTGAAAATAGTTGCTTTTGGTGTGTAGCAATCTGGAGATTGGGCGCAGAGCTGATTTTTGCTATCCTTATTATAATTCCTCACTCTTAGCTGTGGAATATTACAAGATATATTATTATATTGATTTAAAACAATTAATCTGTCATATTTATCTTGAAATTTAGCCATACATATTAATATTTTGAATTCTGTCATACTTTAAATAATTGGTTTATTTCTATCATTTTTATTGTTGTTGTTTTAACTGGCTTGATGAAACAGATGGTTGTAGGCTGCTATTTACGTGCATTCTCTCCCAGATAACACATTTTCTTGTGAATAGACTCTATGCCAAATAGGTAAAAATTCAAATTGGATACAATTATAATATTTGTATGCCAATTTTTTAAATCAATACCAATGTGCTAACAATAATTTTCATCAAATATTAGGCAATATATCAGAGCTTTGTTTGCTCTGAACACAGAGATGGAATTATTCCTAATTCCATCTCTGTCACTTACTGTGTGACCTTGGCCAAGTTACATGACAACTTTGTGGCTCAGTTCTCTCGTATTGAATAGCAGGATATTAATAGACCAGAATAATGTTTTTTAATGGAAATTACATAAGATAATTCCTATTGATAACTTAAAAGTGTATTTGGTGATATACAATGCATAATAATTATTAGCCAAATTCTTATTATTCTCAGGAAAAGACACTTTATGAGTACAATGAAAAACTACTAGAGGATACTTGAGAAATTATTGCAGTTTTTACTCTTTTAACTATGGCTGTGTATTTTATCATCCCTTATTTATACCAGTCTTCTATTTATGAGTAAATATGGATTAATATTATTTTTGTCAACAAATCTTTTTAGAAGAAACAAAAACAACTTTCTGGAGCTTTCCACTTTTTCATCCACTGTATTATCAGATATTAATCACCCACATACATATATGAATAAACTGTAAACGTCAAAGCCACGCCAGTTTTAGGTCATCCTGAAAATTAGCCTGTCAGAGTCCTAGGCGCTTTCATAGGAAATCTACCAACTTCTGTACATGATTGCTTCAACTCCCAGTAGGATCTCTGTCACTTCTAAAAAGCTATATGGCATTATTATTGAAACTTTTTCAAATAAAACTAAATTAAATAACAATATAATATTTAACGATATACACCCCCTACCTTCTAATAGAAAGATAGGTTGCAAACAGTTTGCAGAGCTGACAAGGGTATGGCTTCTGTAAAATCTGGCTATGTCAATGATCTATTCAAGATATTTCACTCCTTGAAACCTCATTTTCTCCATCTAAAAATGGAGATTATCACACATTTCATCTCATTGAACTGGCGGAAAAACTAAATTGGATTGTGATTGAAGTGCTTAGAATAGTGCTCAGACAATATAATTACTCATTAAGTGGCAGATTAAAGTAAAGCAATCACAAAATTACAGCAGTGAAAACTCTGGGCAGCTTTTTAAATATTTTTATTTGATATTTGATATATTACATTTCATTTAATATTCTACTTTATATTCAGTCAGGAAAAGAAGTTAAAAGTCATTACAAATGGTTTTGTACGATAACTAAATACAATCCTAAATTTGCTCTATTTATACTGAATTCAAAAAATTTACTTAGATTTTAGAACAATTATACGGTAGAGAAAATGTATCTTAGAAAGTGTTCACTTTATTTTACAAAGAAACAAATATTTGAAGACAGCCAGGGCTAATAGAATAAACATCACATATTATCTTAAAAAGCTTATTGTACTCAAAAAAATTTGAAATAGGAAGAGAAATGTATTTTCTATTGAAACATATATGATACATTATACTGAATATATAATTCAAGCAAATTTTCAAATATGAGCAAGAATTCCAAGACTTTTTGTTTTCCCCAGATATTTTAAAAGTCACACATATTCACTCTGTTTCTGCTTATACTTGGTGAATTTTTTTGAGCACTGATTTGAGTAACTGGTAAAATTTATTACACATTAGGTGTAAAATGGACATTGGTCTAAATTGCAATTCAGCCATTTTCCTCCTTACTTCAGTAAGCAGCATTTCTACTTATTCTTTCTACTGACTTTATAAGTGATTATGATTTATGCTCATCTGGAAAGGAAAATAATACTAGAAATGGATCCTCTTTAATAAATCCTAATGTTTCAGAAAAAAGTCTGTATGAAGAAATGCAACATTTAGGCTTACTTTGAAATTGAAAATTAGTTAACTGAAAGTTGCCACTTTTCTAATCAGAACATTATCAAACTCTTTTTGACCCAACGTGTGTGTTTCTTTGTTTTAATTTTACTTTAAGTTCTAGGATACATGTGCAGAACGTGCAGGTTTGTTACATAGGTATACAAGTGCCATGGTGCTTTGCTACACCTATCAACCCATCATCTGGGTTTCAAGCCCCACGTGCATTAGGTACTTGTCCTAATGCTCTCCTTCTCCTTTTCCCCCACCCACCAACAGGCCGCAGTGTGTGATGTTCCCCTCCCTGTGTCCATGTGTTCTCACTGTTCAACTCCCACTTATGAGTAAGAACATGTGGTGTTTAGTTTTCTGTTTCTGTGTTAGCTTGCTGAGAATGATGGCTTCTAGCTGCATCCATGTCCCTGAAAAGGACATGAACTCATTCTTTTTTATGGCTGCATAGTATTCCATGGTGTATATGTGCCACGTTTTCTTTATCCAGTCTATCATTGATGGGCATTTGGGTTGGTTCCAAGTCTTTGCTATTGTAAATAGTGCTGCAGTAAACATATATGTGCATGGGTCTTTATAGTAGAATGATTTATAATCCTTTGGGTATAAACCCAGTAATGGGATTGCTGGGTCAAATGGTATTTCTGGTTCTAGATCCTTGAGGAATTGTCACACTGTCTTCCATAGTGGTTGAAATAATTTACACTCCCACCACAGTGTAAAAGGGTTCCTATTTCTCCACATCCTCGCCAGCATCTGTTGTTTCCTGACTTTTTGATAATTGCCATTTTAATGGGCCTGAGATGGTATCTTGTCATGGTTTTGATTTGCATTTCTGTAATGACCAGTGATGATGCACTTTTTTTCATATGTTTGTGACCCAACATGTTTTACAATAGGACATATATAAGCAAAATGGACCACAAATAATCTATGTTATTCAGCACTTCTTTTGCTACCTTTTCGTGGCATTTTTTTCTCAGATATAGGAAAACAATAAAGCAAGAAAAAGTAATTAGAAAGAATTTTCTTGAAAAGTGTGACCATTAGTGAATTTCCCATCATCCAGATGGTAACAGGCAATCTCTTAAAGGGAGCTATGTGTGTTTTTACTGAGTGAAGATATAATCTTCTATCATTTCCCAAGGGAGAAGGCTGTAAAATATTGATGTTCTGTAGGTGAGTGTAAGACAGCACAAACACTCGTCTATTTTTTTGCTGATAGCTCTTTTTTAAGGTGTTCTCATCTAATCTCTCTCCTCAAGAAAGACTGTGATATTGTTCTTTGCAGTCCCTAGCTCATCCCAGTTTCCATTCAAAATTCCAGTAGAAGCCTGACTCTGCAGGTTGAGAAAAGTATGCTACCACTTCACAACACTTCCTACCACAAGGATTCAACTGAAGGAGATGGGGAGAAGGTGAATCACATAAGTTACCATGCTCTTTAAATCAGTGTTTAAAACAAAAGAAAAGCAGAGAAAGAGAGGAGAATAACACCATTCCCTGGTTCTAGAAGGAAAAGTCATTGTATATTTTCCTTTCACAGATTGTGAAAGCAACAGTTATTCCCAGAATCACTAATTTGATCTACTTTATGATTTAACCCAACAAAGAAAACCTCATATAAACGATAAACTCCTATTTATCTGTAGTCAGGTCTGGACTGAATAACTTTAAGTGTTTTGACATACTGTCTTTCCCTTTTTCTTCATTGTTCTTGAAACTCTATATAAATCTCACAAATATGAATGGGGGGCAAAAGGATGATGAAGATTGTACATTTTTCTAACAGCATGATGTGCTGAAGAAAGGAAGGCTGAGCTACTTTGAGCAAGTAAGAACTGCATTTTGCATAAGGCTTAACATATGTGTTATTTTTGCAGTAAATGTGATATTTATTCAAACATTAAAGGGAAATGGCAAATAAGGAATCCCCAGGTAATAGTGTCATTGTATAACAGATGTTTTACTCCACTGTAATTCTAAATAAAGGCTAATACGTAAAATGATAATGCCAATACTAGTACATATTTATTCAGCAAAGTAATTTAATAACAATAAGTCCATTCCAAAGAAACCCCTTGTTAGTTTGATACAAATATTTCCCAGGAAGCTTTCACTATTTGTATAATTTCTTCACTTCCCACCAAATTTTCATCAAATATAGATTACTTCAAATTTATATAATGCTTAAGTGATAGATGCAAAGATCTAGGGCCATAACACTCTACAAATATTTTTACTTGCTTTAGTAAAGAAATGTTACACAGAATACATTCAATACATTGGTTTTGAAATAAGAACTTTATTAATCCTGTGATTTTGGCTCAAAATTTTAAAATTATTAATGGCGTACTACGAAGAAAGCATGCAATCCCTATCACCTTATAAAAAACTCAGTTTTTCAGACACTTCTGATGTGTCAGACACATCAACCACTTTGCACACATTGACTCCAGCTGTTTTCATCATGTAAGGTGACATCACCATCATTCACAGATAGGTAAACTGAAGTTAAGATGAGTGAAGTAGACAAGCTGTCATCATGCTGTTCTGGGCTTCTATACCCCAGATTCTCACCCATAGCTGCCATCTCACAACACAGGTTTTTGATCAGTGGAGCATCATGCTATCTACACATTTTATGACCTTGGAAAGTTGCTTCTATATACCTTGGACTCAGGTATAAAAATGTCTCCCTATAACCCAGATTTAATTTATGTCACATACTTATGAAGAAGCAAAGCAGTATTTTCTTCATAATATAATTGGAATAAATAATATTTGTTTTTATCACTTAGGGAATTAAAAACGAAAGCTAAACAGATGGTGAGCCAGAAGTGCACATAAAATTGACAAATAGATTCAACACCCAAAATATAAATGGAGATTCTCTAGGGATTTAACTTCACTAAGTCGGTCATGTGAAGTATTTAATTTGTTTTCTCCTTGAGTTTCCAATTGGAATCTTTTAGATTTTCTATTTTATAATAACATAGTACATTCATCTAAGTAAAATATGGCCAAGTCTTCATTTTTATAAATACTCCATAAAAATGCTAAATGTTATGAAAATGTTTTTTAAAGAATGATAATACATTCCTGCATCTATTTCTCCTAATATATTTATACTTATTAATGTAACCCATTTGAAGGAAAAATGTGTCATGATAATTTCTATATATGCTATGCATTTTTAAATCTATTTTATAGTGAAATCTACCACTAATTGTTATTGAATATTGTGTTAAAATAAGCAGAAGTCTCTGACAATCTCAAACTAATAGCTCTTAGTAAGCACACTGGAGAAACACTTCTTGCAACTGGATTTAAAAGAAAAGAGCCTCAGACGCCGGGTGCAGTAACTCACCCCTGTAATCCCAGCACTTTGGGAGGCCATCATGTGCAGATCACTTGAGGTCAGGAGTTTGAGACCAGTTTGGCCAATATGGTGAAATCCTATCTCTGCTAAAAATGCAAAAAAATTAACTGGGTATGGTGGTACATGCCTGTAATCCCAGCTACTTGGGAGGCTAAGGCAGGAGAATTGTTTGAACCCAGAAAGGTGAAGGCTGCAGTGAACTGAGTTTGTGCCACTGCACTCTAGCCTGGGTGACAGAGTGAAACTCAAAAAAAAAAAAAAAAAAAAAGAAGAAGAAGAAGAAAAGAAAAATAGAAAAAGAAAAGAACCTCAGTCAATCACAAAGAGCCATCCAGCCTACTGGTTATACAACTAGGAATGTTCCATCAGACCATATCCAATAAAGGCAAATGCCTCATCACACTATGCCCAAATAAGGTAGATGCCTTGCTCTGGCCAGTCAGGTAATTTTTCTACTTTGCTTTCATATTCAGCCTATAAAGCCCTCTGTTCATGTTGCTGGGCAGAACTCTCTGAACCTCTTCTGATTCTGAGTGCTGCCCAATTTATGAATAATCCTTTCCTCAAATAAACTTCATTAAATGTCATTTATCTGAGGTTTTTCTTTTAACAAGTATTTAAAAGCAGTTTGTTACATAAAGGGATGTGTAGTGGAAAGCATTTTATCCACAAGGCAGTATGTTTCTTACAAACTTCTCGTGACTTGTTCCATCTAACCCTAATAACATCTCTGAGAAATAATCAGTATTTGCCTCATTTTTTGAAAATGAAATGGGTTACTCCAAAGGTTAACTGAAATGCTCTCAAACCTGGAACCATTAAATAACACAGATTATCTGAAAACCAGACACAGTTGATTAAAAATCTCTGTGACAATATACTGTTTTGAAATAAATTTGATTTCATTGAGCATGTAGTTTAGCCGTGTGTACTGAATCAGTGATAAGAATTAAAGAGATGGATAGTTATAGAGGCAATTAGATGAGGTGTCAGTGCCTTAATTTCTAGCACTTAATTTCCCCAAAATACTAATTATTATTTTCCAGTGTTCAATCTCATTCAGAGCCTAATACCAATTTGACATTGAGACAGAATGATAATGTGATTATCAGACTGGAATGCTAATAGTTGGTAAAAGGATTGAGCTCGGAACAGAGGGAAAGCTAGTTAGTACAGATGGAACTTTGGTTAAATTCAGCAGTTGTAATAAAAATTTGTTGAACTCTAAGTAGAGAGATTTTATAACAAATATCACAGTCTTTATGGCTTAGGTAACAGGCATGCTTTTTCTCACAGTTTTGGAAGTAAGAAATTCAAGGACAAGGTATTGGCCGGGCTGATTTCACTCTGAGGCTTCTCTCCTGGGCTCACTGATGGCTGTCTTCTCTCTGTGTAGTCACATGGTCTTTCCTCTTTCTGTGTTGCCTGTATCTTTATCTACTCTGCTTTAAGGAACACCAGTCATATTGAATTACAGCCTGAGCCAACAATCCTATTTTAACTTAACTGCTTCTTTAAAGGCTTTATCCCTAATACAGTTGCATTCTGGGGTACTGGGGGTTAGATTTCCAACATGTAAATTGGGGAAGAAAACAATATAACTCCTAAAAGTCACATATTAAGTGTAAAAATTAAAGCAAAATTATCTAATGTATATTTTAGGCACTTTATAGATATAATGTATATTTTATACATATATATAATGTGTATTTTAGACATCATATATAATAAATGTATGTATACTATTTAGTCATTGTGTGTGTGTGTGTATATATACATATATATAAAATATATAATACTTAGGCATTGTATAATGCCTAAAACAGTATGTTAGTCATGGATTAGCCAAGGTTAATAGGTGACATTTCTTCCTGGGTCACTTTAGGGGCTAAATTGTGTCCTTCTCCAATTTATAAGTTGAAGATCTAACCCCCAGTACCCAAGAATGCAACAGTATTTGGGATAAAGCTCTTAAAGGAGCAGTTATATATATACACATATATACGTGTGTGTATGTGTATATACATATATGTCTAATTGTTAGTTGATTCTAGCCTACCCAAGCAATATATCCAACTACTGAATTTGTATTTGTATTTTAAAAATCAAACCAAGCCTAATTTTCTACATAAAGTATTGTCTCAAGTTTCCTCTTTTTGGACAATATACCCTGTAAATCTAGAGACAAGTAGCAAATAAGACACACTGTAAAGAAAGCATTAACAGGCTTTAATGATGAACTTGATGGTCTGAGGAGAAGAGGAGTAGTTGGTATTGTAATATAAAAGAAGGTGTTAATATGTTACTATGTTTAAAAAATATGGGAGATATTTGAGGAGCAGAGTTGAGCACCTCAGGATTTGACCTGTTAGGTTTCAGATGGAAAAGGCAATTAGATATATCTAAACGCTATTTGTAAATAAAGAAGCATAGAAAGGTGGGGACTAATTGTATATTTAAAACTGATCCTCAAAAAAACATTGACGAGTCTAAATGAGAATATAAAATATACAACAGGAAAATGTAAAGAAAAAAAGGTTATGGCTGAGATAGGATCTTAAGGATTTTAAAGTTTTAGAAAGCCCAATCAGTAAGTCGAAATTATGTTAGAGAGTAGAAACCTGTATACTCTTGTACTATAAAAGCTGAGTAAAGAAAACGCATCATAAAGGAGGAGTCTAACATGAGAAAAGTAGTGAAAGTTCATGAAGAGTAAGTTCAAACCATTGAGTTCAACAACCATTAGTATGAGAATTTAAGCTTCCTTGTACTAGGAATATTTGTTTTTTGAGCTGGCATACTCCCAGTACCTAGAATAGTGCCTTAGGCCTGCAAACCCCTTTTTAGTTCCCTGTTTGAAATAGCAACCTCAATTGTGGGTAAGGCAGGTCCTATATCTGATATTGTTACAAATACTAACAAGTTAAAACCACCGTCTGGAGTAGGCCAAATGTTCAATAAGTAAGGTTAAACCAGGGAATTAAAAACATTGATGAGGAAAGTCCCATTGAATTATTGCAGACAATAGGTGACAAGGCTGTATGAGAAGAAATTCAGATCAAGCTGCTTGAGTATGTTAAGCTGGGAGTCTGAGTGTCTGTGAACAGTAAAGTTTTGAAAAAAGTAGAAGAGATCTGGAAAATACATTCCCTGAAGGAGACCTCAATAAGTAAATGAAATTATAACTAAAGAGACTTCAATAGCAAATTGAATAAAACGTATTGTGTGTATCTTGGTAACTGGAAGAATTCACCCAGTAATAAAGCCAGTAGCCAGAACGTTACCTGAAATATAGAAGATTAAAAAAAATAGCTGGTATAAGCATAAGTTAATAAATGGCATTGTGGAACTGTCAAAACAACTAAAAATATATTTTACATTCTATTTCTTAAGTCTTCTGTGGTTAGTGGGGATAGTGGAATTACCTAGGTTCTCCTAATCAGACCTACTTGTTTGAGATTATTCAGAGAAGAGCCAATATGAATAAGGACAAGTTTCATTTAATAAATAAACTAAAAAGGGTGTCAGTGTTTCAGAGCTGCCACAAGCATTCAAGTGAAATAGCAGTAAAAGTCCCTATAGAGTATCCATGTACCCCTTCCCTACTGAAAACTACAAGTATGTGACTAGAAGCAGTTGGATCTTGCAGCAAGCAGTCTGTTGGAAGGGGTCTGCATAGATTCAGATGGATAGCCACTGTTTTATTTCACTGATATTCCTGGGGTGTCTTCAAGCAAGCTATTTTAAGAAAGTAATTTTTGGCTTAAACCAGCACTAGTAAGTTCTTCTGTATGCAACCTAGTATATAGCAATGTGAAGATGCAATTTAGAAACGAAGAAACAGCAGTGACCGTTCCCTCTCCCCGCCACACACACACATAACCTCAAGCTCAAATTCAAAGAAAAAGGTGTTTTGTCTCATAAATGTCATTCAATATGGCTGAGTGTGTCAACATTTATTGACATGTCAGTGCCAATTTCATTCAACTGTTCTGGGACATGAAGGATTAACCAGATCTTGTCCTCCTTTGTATCTTCAGGGTTTGTATGGCTAGGACTAAGAAAAGTGATAGATACAATGCAGTTAATAAGCTGCATGAATGAAAGAGCTAATCAATTACTATTTTCAAAATTCATGTCCATCAGGGACTTTCTAGGAGATATTGCTGACATTTCCAGTATCTATGCCCCCAACCTCAGGCCTGCAAACCCCTCTTTAGTTCCCTGTGTGAAATAGAAACCTCAATTGTGGGTAAGGCAGGTCCTACATCTGATATTGTTACAAATACTGACAAGTTAAAACCATGTCTGGAAAGGTCCAACGGCAAGGATATTTCAATTGGGAAAGTCTCGGTGTAACAACACCAGCTTCTGCAGTGTTTCCTGATGCAAGATCATGAGAAGAAGACAGCTTAGCCTACCACCTTGCTCCCAATTAATGCAAATTCAACACCAGGAGTGTAAGTCCAGATAAGAAAACTAAGAAAGACACTTTTTAAGATACTTAACTGTCACAACTATCTGTAAGAACACATTTTAAAAGTGGCGAAATATATCAAAGGTAAAATCAAATAGTATGCTTATCTGAGAATCCTCTGTCAATTTTAGTGAACTATTTTAAACACCACAATTATTATTGATATCATTATTGTTGTCATGTTTATATTGCCTTTTCGTTAGATTTAACCTAAGTACTTCTAAGTTTTCAGAGATTTTTGAAGTTAACTGTTATATATAGAAGCCATATGATCTAGAACTGAGCACACTGAAGTTTTAAATCTCATAACAAATATTGGTTTATATTTATTTATATATGTTGCTTAAATCACGTTTCCCCATCTCCGATGCACTACTACATACTATATAGTAAGCATAAACATGTGCAGCCCAGGGGAAGAAAATAATTAGGAAGCTCCATTTCACCCTACTTCCAGATAATGAAGTAACATTTCAAATTGCCAGAAACACTTGTTGTTAATTGGGTCCATTGATTTCCATTCTGTTGGAATCCGGCTTGCCTTCCCTTCCCGTCCACACTTTAAAGTGAGGTATTATTTGATTCATGAATTCTTAAATTGAAATTGAACTCAGACTTCCCACTATTATGCTCTTGTGTAAACTCAATAGCTTAGCTTTTCTTAGCTTAATTTTATGTAACTTACTTTCATTGTTCCAATGAAAATAAACATGGTTATTATCAATAAATATAATCTGTCAGTAAAAGTAACAGGACACATGGTAGCTCCTTTATCTTATTTTCATTTATCCTGAAAAAATATGTCAGAGGTAAAAGAATCTGATATTTATGCAAGTGTTTCTTATATATAAACATGTATATATGTGTATATACATGTATATGAATACATACACATTTAGACCCATACACATATACATATATACATACACATATATATTTTTGATACAAAATTCACATGAAATTTTTTTATGAATTAACTTCAGAGCTGTAAAATATCACCATATTTAATTTTGGTGGTTTCTAAGAATGTGACAGATGCCAAAAACTAAAAAACCAAAAAAAAAAAAAAATTTCCAAAACTGTTAGTAAGGGAAGTGGTTTTATTCCCACAGTAATTCATTGTAAATTATTATTCTATGAGAAATATTTAGATTTGAGTTACAAATAATAACCCCAGTGAATTCTAATGCAATGATGATGATTTAAATAAAAAGAAGCCTAAATACAGAATGACAAAACCAAAAAACGTACAAAGAAAATAAATAAAATATTTCCAGAAGATACAGAATATATCTCTGGTTAATTGCTAACAAATTGTTAGATAGACAAAGAAGGTGACAGATTTACATGTGGTGTTACATCAACACAATCTAGTAATACATTGCTTAGGAAAAAAAATGAGACAAAGTTAAATATTCATTGTATGAGGTGAATATAATGAAGATTTTTTGTTTAATATAAACACTAAATTGCCTTGCTTTATATAAATTTTTATAATCCCATAGCTCCCTGCTTGGAGCCTAAGAACCATTAATTCTTAATTACTATATGTAACTTGATAGAATAAAATAGACTCTTGCTTTAAAAAAGTATCACATAATTTAGAAAAAAAATACAATTTCTTTTGTACTACAGAGAAATTATTTCATGATCTAAGAGAGAAAGTTACTGGATGAATAATTTATGCCTAGATTAATTAATGTTCTTATGCATTGGTAAGGTGACTTTGTACTAGAGAGTAGATAGCATAATTTCTTCCTGGTATTTTTTTTATGAGTAGTCTCTTGGTTCTAATGAAAACTGATATTTTCAATTTCATCAAAATCGAACTAACTTTAAAATGCAATCATTTGAATCCAATGTTCTCCAAGTGAATAGTCTTAAAATAAATGAATGTTATGCTGAAAGCAATACAATTCAGAGTTTGCATGTTTTTTAAGTGCCCAAAATAACTTCCCTAATTTCATTTTTTTAAAACAAAGACAAGTTTTATTCATGCTCCATGAAAAAAATAGTAGAATGAAACAAATAATAGCCTTACAGAAAAACTTATCAATTACTTGGAAATAAAAGTAATATGTATTAGAAAAATCCTGTGTATAATAAATAAAATTATACAATAAAATGTTCACATTCTATTACCATTTCAATCTGCTTAAAGATGTTATGCTTTATAAAAATTTAAAAGATAGAATAAAAGGCAAATACAGATTTCACTTGAAATGTAAGTATATTTTAAGGGTATTTTTGGCATTATAACATGAATATAAACATTTCTTTGCAGCGACATATTTAAAATTTCTGTTAATTCCATTGTCTTAGTATCAACATCTTCCTGTTAGCCAGTCAAATAGACAAAAAGCACATGCTGATATATCATCCCTGCTCATGAATAAAGTACTTTCCTTTTCTACATGAATCAAGGAATAAATTTTGTATAGAGTCAGACTTTCTTGCCCCCGCCCCCAAATATATATATATATATATATATATATATATATATATATATATATATTCATATTCCTATTTGTGTGTGTGTATTTGTGGAACATTATCCACTCTCTGAAAATAGAATAAATGAATAGCAGATGTAGAAAGAAAATAATTCATCAGGTATCCATACACCCCACATCTCTAAATAAACTTATTTGGAGAGATTGCTACCTAATATTCTGCAAAGATAGGTCTAGTTCTTTAGCTGTATGGCTGACCTAAACTGTAAAATTCATTCATCAAATTAACAAGCTTCACCTTAAACCCTCTTTAGACATGGGAGATGAGAATGAATAAATTCAATCTCACGTAAATGTATTATAAACCAGCAATGAGAGGCTAAGGCAACTGATGAATCAGGAGAGAATCAGAGGGTTGAAGGAGAGTGGGCTCAATATATGATCAATGTGAGAAATGAGAAGAATGTGGTTCATTGCGTATTATAATGATTATCCTGATACTGATGAAGGTAGGAGGCTGCTACATGTACCTTCTATTGCTCTAGATTGATTATCTCCTGAATATTTCACTCTGTTTTCTATCCCAGTCTGTTTCTACCTGTTCCACCAAAATGTTTTCTAAAGCAGTCTTCTTTTCTTTAATTATGATTTACTAGACCTCCACTGTAGTAGGAGCTACGAGTGTAGAAACACTGAAAAAAGAGACATACAAAATCATTTGTAAAATGAAAATAGTGAAATACACATAAGTTCCGTGCCTTTTAAAAATAATTTATTCTTTTTAATAGTAATTAATAGTGTTCAAGTAATGGTGACAAATCAAACCCTTGATTGCGTCGTTTTTTAACTTGTTTGTCCAGTGAATGAAGCACACAATCATCTCTAAAGTGCTCACCTCTTGATTTTAGAAATATGTACATATTTGATCTAAAACAGGATTTAGGTGAGATGATATTGTTGGATCAACATAATATAATTCCACAAAACTTTTGCATTAATCAAAATACCTGTAATATTCATTGGGAGTCAACAGCCTCATACAACATATCTGGACTTCACACTAAATAGAAAAAACTAAGGTTTGCTGTGGGAAAGTATGTTTGGTGGATTCCTGCACACTATTTAATTATGTTGTGTTCTTGAAAGGTTGTAAACTATTGTTTTGAAGGATATTTTTGAGGTCCTCTGAAATAAGAGTTTTCAGACCTGAAAGATCAGAAACCACAGAAGGACTTAGATACACAAGATAAACACACACACACACACACACACACACACACACACACACACACATACACATGCACTCACTGTTTCATAATGTAATGTGCAATACACTGTTATTGTCAGCATACTTCTTATGTTTTCCAGTTTATTAAAAGTACATTAGTGGCAAAGTCATTAAATTGATTTTATAACCTTAATAAGTTGCAACCAATAATCTGAAAATATTGTAATAGATCCAATCTGTTTTATACTTGATATAACCCTACATGGCCTATTGAAACACTGTCAAGATGGTATTGCTAAAATATTATCTGAGGTAAAATCTCCACTTTTTTAACAATATAATTTTTAAACGAAGTCATCCGCATTCCTTATCTGTTTTACTCTGTGTGGAATGTGTTTAAGACTTGTCATAGTATATTCAGCTTTAGATATAATTTTGAAAGAAATGAGAAATTATATTTGAAATTTATTATATGGCTTTTGAAGTACTTCCAAAAATGGATTATTTATTGAAAGGTAAAAAGAACAGAATTATCTAAATTTTGAAAGATACTCTATCTATTAGTATTGCTATAATATTGCTGTAAGAACATGCCAGCTTTTCTCTATTTCCTTTTCCTAAAAATAAAATATATTAGTAAATTAATAAATTTGTGAATACACACAATGAAAATGAGTAAATCATATGCAAGTTCTGGAATTCAAGTATTCATTCTTTAAAATATCTGAAAGATATTCATTCAACAAGTGTCTTTTGATAATATCATACAGAATTAGAACATAGCATTAGATCCTAGGAGAATGCTAAGATTGAGGCCATGATCTGACCTTGAGAGTTTAAACTTTGGAGAAAGGCACAATAATAATTTGTTATAATCTATAATAAAGAGTCAATTAGGAGCATGTACAGTGTACAGCAGGCAAGACAGAGACCATAACTACAGTGAAAGGTAAGTGGTGTGGGTTAAGCAATCAACACATGTGAGGTTATGCCTAAAGAAATTTCCTCTGAAGGACAGGATTGGATATACTTCAAAGAGTTTGCCTAAAATGTATGCAGTAGATCCTCCATTTGATGAGAAATAAAAAAGAAGATAATCAAAGTTGGAAATAATGAGATCTATAACCTGGCAAACATCCTACAATATCTGTAATCAGTCTCGCAGAACTAATGTAAGAATTTGCAATGTGGAGTCAGCAACAGGCAAGCTCAAACTTTCTAAAGCTGTGGTTGATAGCTATTTATCTCCAATAATACTCTGATGTTTTTCATTTCATTAGCCTCCAAATTTTGGTTGAAGAAAGTACGTTGTTGTTGGAAAATTAGATAATTTCTTTACTGATTTCATGGAGACTTGGCTAGGAAAATTTTATTGGGTAAATAGCATTGCTAGGCACCCTGCAGTGTCTTGCAGACAGAACAGTGTTCCAGGGTCACTGAGTTTTGGGAAATCATACATAGAATTGTTAAAATAAATGAAGTAAGAGCAGGAAAAATATAGTCTAGGCAGACAGCAAGTTATGCAAGAACACAGAACCTTTAAGAGGTTGCTATTTCTGAAGCGTTTCCAGAATTTCATTTTGCATGGAACGAAAAAGGTAACAGATTGGAAAGTCAGGAAGGACCTATCATAAGATTTCACCATGCTGAGCTTCTGAGTCTGGATAATGGGAATCCTCTCCAAGATAAAAATAGGGGCCGCCCAAGAACACAATTTTTTTTTTTTTTGCATAGTTGTTTGTTTCTCTGTGTAAGCAGAAAGAACAATTGTTCCATTCACTCAATTTACAAAGCCAAAGGAAACTTTTGAAAAGTTTAAAAGCAATTACAATCATTTATGTGGAAAACAGTCAACAAAATAAATATGAAAATGGAGATAAAACCACAATTAATTTATTTCATGGTTATGCTGCCTTAGTAATTGATAATCAATATCTAAACGGGAGGGTCGCTATAATTGCATGTGTGGATATTGTGTTTTCATGTGTGTGTAAACTGGTACAGGAATGATGTGTGTGCATCTGTGTGTGCCTGTGTGTTTAGTTCCCAAGAAGGCATTAGAACTACACAGAGCAAAAAACTACACAAGAGCAAAAAACCATTTCATCCCATTTGAAAGAACACAATACACCTTTCATATAAAAAAGGGCCAACTTGTTACAGCTAGCATTTTGGTTCTGAATTCACAATCTTTTTAATAAATATAATTATCTGAGTTTAATTCTCTTAACTTTAGTTAATTCCTTCTTCAGTTGAATTATCTAAACTTTCCTCAGTTTCAAAATATGAAGCACTATTTTTAATCATTATTATTTTGTTTTTAGGGCACTACATATTTTAAATGAGGAAACAAGATAAAAGGATTTATTTAGATCAATAAAAAAAATCCAGAATTACAAGTACTTACATTGCCAAATGAATTATTATCATTACTATTTAATCAAGAGATGACAATCTGGTGCTTACTATGTGCGTAACACCAATAAAATGATTGTTAAAAATAATGTCTTATGTACAATAAATAAGGTTCCTACATCCAGAGAAATAGAAATGGTCAGGCAAAATTTTAGTAGAGTGAAATATAAGCTTCGTGATGGGAGATATTTTATCTGCTCTGTTAACTGCTTTGTTAATTGCCACCTATCTTGTTAAGTGCATAGTTAGTCCCTATGTCTCGGTAATGCAACACTTAAAACAGTGGCTGCATTACAAGGGTCCGTGGTGTTTGCTGAGTAAAAGAATGAATGCAGTACCCCTGGTAACGTGGTTGGCTTACCACTGCAATACACTGTCATTGGCATCCTGGAAGGCAGCCTCATATATACACAAGGGAAGGAAACTCAACTCAACCTGTTTTACTCTTAGCATCAATAATTTTTGCTACGGAATTAAAGCTTTAAAATAGAGTCAAATGAAGCATACAATTTGACGTGATAAAAACCATAAGTAAACTACTTATGTGACACAGTTCTCAAATACCTTATATAATATAAAATTATGGAAATTACATTCTCTTGGATGGAAGATGCTGGACACCTGCATCTCAGACATGGAATTATTTGTGAGTATGAGTTACTTTTGTATCCAACGTGCCATTAAGTGATGCGCTAATGGCAGTTGGCCCTGAGAGGCTCAATTATGTAGAAAGGCAAGTTATGTCATAAAAGTAACAGTCACCTCCTCTGAAAGTGTCATTCCTCATAAGATATTTAAAAAGGAGGAAAGCAAAGCAAAACAAAACAAAAACTAAACTAAGCCAAAAGCACTTGCTGCCTACCAAGTTTTAATTGGTCTAGCAGCTATTGACTGTTGCTGGAAAGGGGTCTCATAGGAAAAGCCTGCCATACATCTGACAATGCAAGTCATAAGAGAATTAATAATTTTGCCAAAGAAAAGTGCCAACAATTTATGAACAAGCTGATTAATTGTACAAATATTCAGATACAATGGATCAGATATGTAGACACTACTAAAAAGCAACTCATACTACTTTACAAGTTAATACAAAGTATATCTTTTGCGAATAACAGTGACTTCTTTTTATAAAATGGCATTTTATAAAAAGAAAACAAATTCTGAAAGAGAGACGCTTCCAGTCTGGCAGTCAAGTATAAATTTGAGTCATTCCACTTAGTCATTGACAAATATGCCAGCTGAAAGCAAGAATTGGTTGTAAAAAATGTGTTATCATTTATATATAATAATCATTCACAGACAGAGCCACAAATTTTAAGCTTTATTGACCGTCTAAAGCTTTCTTTTCATGCCAAATCAAAAAGAAGTAACTCCTAGTGCCTTTATACACTACTTTTAATATAGCAGCATTTTCTTCATTCACAGTTGGTGTGTCCTGATACTCTTGTCTTCTAAATCAACTTCTTCAAACATAGTTGAGAATTTAAAATAATGGAGAAAATGAATTCTGGGTTACAGAAATAGCTGTTACAAAGACTAAGTATTAGAACATCATTTAGAGTTTATTTCCTTAAATTGCATACAATTCTAACAACTTTGATTATCTGATTTCTTAAACACTGCAGATTAGAAAAAGGAAATTACAAGGAAGAAGGCTGCCAGGATCCTGGAGTGCAACCGTGTGTGTGACAGATACAAACAGACATCAGAATGTGGGCATCATGCTGAATAATTCTTAGTCATAATAATACTTTACAGTATAAAAGAAAATGATTTTTACATTTGTTAAAATGGCAAAGAAGACTTTACTCAAAACTGTTTCAATAGAGGTCAACTCTATTGTGATAAAAAAAAAAGAGAAGTTAAACTCAACTCTGAATACAACAGAGACAAGTGGTGATTTGCAGCTAAGACTGAATGCAAAATTACTAAGATGATTTGTTTAGGAATGAAGGGTGGGGAAGAAGTGCTTACTTGGATATCAAGAGTGGAGGATTCTCAGTAAACTGGCTTAGCAGGATTCTTTGATAGAAGCAGACTCAACTTGTTACTGAGAATTCTGCACTGGAATGGATTATTTAATGGACATTAACAGAGCTGGAGCTCTGGGCCAACAATCTCGGTTCTTGTGATGGTAAGCAAAGAATTGCGGACTAACACCAAAATGCAAGCTCAAAGCAAAGTTTATTGAAGCACAGTAACACACTCTCAGAGGGAGAGTGGGCTAATTTCTGCGAAGTGAAATCAACAGCTTTTTACAGAACTAAGGGTGCTTTTATGGGGCTTGGTGGGGGTAGTTGAGGTTTGGGCTGTGTCTGAATGACAGGATGATGTTATTTGATTGAAGTTTATGGTTACATAGCTAGAATTAAACTCCATATGTTTTTACCCATAATTCATTAAGAAAAGCCCACTCAGGGAGCAAAACCACAAGTAAATTTTATTATAATGAGCTTAGGGTAAAATAAGCTTAGGGTCAACGGGAAGATACAGTTTTAGGTTACCGAGCACATGTCACTTTAGGGAATTTTCACGTGTATCCTAGTTTCTCCTTCTACAGAATGCGCTTGCCACAGACTTTACCATAAACTCCATCAATTAGAGTCAGGGCAGTCTTGGGGTTGAACGTAGGTGGGCCAGGGGCTGTCTTAGTGACAGCCTTTTCTGCTTTCTCTTCTCATAGCAGCTCCTCTTCTCAGCTGCTAATATGTATCTAACTACCTAACAAACTCACTCCGCAGGCCAAGGATGGGACCAAGGACAAAGTCTGTAGGAAAAGGGCTCAGAGGAGCTTGAAAAAAGTTTGCTCAAGTGGGGAGTCAGTGTCAGCAGTCACCAAGAAAAGGTTCATTTAAGATTTGTACCCCCAAAGAAATAAGAGAACCCTGTGCAGCCTTTGAGAAAAATGTGTATCAAAAATGTTTATTTCTCCATAATTATGCCAACTAAATAGCAGACTTCCGTTATCTAGAAAATACACTAATTCATAGCACTTTATTTCCTAATGATGCTTTTTGTAATTTATTAACACATCAGGTAAAATAATTGTCTTTAACTTTTCCATATTTAAAAAGGCACATCAGCGGCTCATCAAAATTTCTGAGTCAACTGTGGAATAACCATGATCTGTCCTTCTATGAAAAAGGTCATCAATACTTTGTGAAAGATTAAGTGTGGCCAGCAGTAAATTAACAAGGGGGAGGAAAATTAATATTTGCCTGGATGTGTGACACAATGTTTTATATACCACCTTTAGAAAACAGATGTAAATTGTTCATATAAAATTTCCTGCCTGTGGCTGAACATTATTGAAAATTATCTCACTTGCTTTATAGGGATGGTTTAGGCTCCTTACTGAAAATGGATTTACTAGATCAAATGTGGAAGCTTCCTATAATATTTGTTACTCTGAAATGCTGTTTCTCCTTTGAATTTTTTCCCATTTTCCTGTTATCATTTTTCCTTCTTTAAATCCTTCTTACTTCCTCTTTCCTTCCCTTTTTCTGTTTTTCTCAGTGTCCTTCTTGTTTATTTGTTCTTTCTTCAGTCAATAAAGTTATTTACTCCATTATTATGGTTGTTTCCCCTCCAAAATTCAAATGTTGAAACTTAATGGCCAATGTGATGTTATTAAGAGGCAAAGCCTTTAAGAGATGATTAGGCCATGAGGACTTCTCCCTCATGAATGGGATTAAAATCTTGATTAAAAAAAAAAAAAGGCTACACACAGTGTCCACAGTGTGTCTTGCTTTTCTGCTTTCTGCCATGTGAAGTAGCAGCATTCCTCCCCTTCACAGGATTCAGCAAAAAGGTATCATCTTGGAAGCAGAGACCAGTTCTCACCAGCCAGCACTTTGATTTTGGACTTCCCAGCCCTTAGAACTGTCAGAAATATGCCTCTGTTTTCTATAAGTTAACCAGTCTCACATATTTTTTACAGCACCACAAATGGACTAAGAAACCTGCTGTCCCCCCCGCAATATCTTTTGCACTCCAATTTAATTTATTTTCTTGTGTGTCAAATTCAATTTCTCTCAACATACATGAGTTTAATTCTATCTATCACTTACTGGAACAGCAAAAAAATCATATCATGTGAAAATGTTTTCCTTCCATTTACTACTCACACATGAGTTATGCTGAAGTTAAATGTGAATGTTTGAGATTTTATTGAATCTACTTTGTCTTTGAGATATTTTATAAACAATTGTATGACAATGAACATTTATCACACATAAGTTTTTACATAATTTTACTGATCATGGCATGATCTCTTAACTTTCATCAGGCATGACAGATATTCTTTATGTTTTATTCAAAACTTTGAATAAACTTTTTTATTTTTTCTTAAATTTTTTAAAAATGTATTTATTAGCTATAGCCAATGAAATTATATTCTATATTAGAAAAATGAACTGATTAAAATTCATCCTTACCTAGAAAATTATGTAGAAACTTTAGTAAAAGTGATATTGCTGTTGGGATCCTGCTTGATACCTCTCAGACACTCTAAATACTGAAAAATTTTCTCACTACCTACCTCACTGATGCTGGGAAGATAAACGCAGTACTTATTTTTACAGACACACTTACAGCTGAAAATGGCATGGAATCTATTTCTGGCCAGAGAGGTATAAAGGGACGTCTGCAGGTGGTGGGAAGGAGAAAGGTGCAGAAAGAGAGTAAACTTATGAAAAGTTTTTGTTTTCTGATTAACCAAAACAATGACCGAAATGATGGAAAAAGTACAGGTGCAACAAGCAAAGCCTTTACATTTTGTCCCTAATTATTGTTCTAAATTTAGATATCATGTCTGGAACTGAAGCAGCTATCTTGAGAACTTGAGTAAAAAGCATGTGAAAAAGGCCAACTAGAGCTTCCTATTGCATGAATATATATATATAACCAATACAGAAAGAAATCATGGGGATGTACCTAAGTACATTGGAGTAAATGTATGATACCACCAACAATTTTTCACATATATTAAAATCTTGATACAACATGTCATCTTTTGGAACTTACATCAACTTAGTTGCTAATGCAAATCATACTTTTCCTACAGGTCTCATGTCCAGCTTATACTTCTTCCCATAATAAAAATCTAATTTCTATCATAAGTAACATATCATATTGAAACTGTTTTTTAAATTGGAAAAAAGTTAGTGAATATTAGGGTTAACTTTTTCCTTAGAAATGTGAGTGTAAGTGCTGGAGTTTCAGAATTTTTATGGTAAGGCTAAATAAGAAGAAAACATATTAATTATATATTAAGTATCTCATTTATGAATTTGAGAATGTAAGAACATATAAGCCCAAGGCCTCATATAAATTATGTATAAATTTAATAAAAATAAAGACATAATTTGTAAATTGTGCTTCAATTTAATAACACCTCCCACAATATGGATTGACAGATCTATAACTGGTCTAGGTCATGTTTTAAAATATAATACCCCCTTTTGTGTTGTGTCATTAAGAGAAATATATTCGGCCGGGTGCGGTGGCTCACGCTTGTAATCCCAGCACTTTGGGAGGCCGAGGTGGGCGGATCACGAGGTCAGGAGATCGAGACCATGGTGAAACCCCGTCGCTACTAAAAATACAAAAAATTAGCCGGGCATGGTGGCGGGCGCCTGTAGTCCCAGCTACTCGGAGAGGCTGAGGCAAGAGAATGGCGTGAACCCAGGAGGCGGAGCTTGCAGTGAGCCGAGATTGCGCCACCGCACTCCAGCCTGGGCGACAGAGTGAGACTCCGTCTCAAAAAAAAAAAAAAACAAAAAAAGAGAAATATATTCAAACCTCTTTTTAAAGGAAGAAAGCATGTCTACATATGTACATGTATGTACACATTTATATGTAGCAACATTCAGACACATTTGTAAGTGTACAAAAAATTCTTGCAGATTTAGTTAGAATAAAAATAATACAATTCATATTCCATAGCTGACTCTAAAGTACTCCTGTAAAGTCTAGGGCAAAAATAAGAAAACCTTATTATCTTTCATGTTGGTCTTCAAAAAAGAAAAAAAATGTATATATAATTGAATTGCTAATGAGTAAATGTTGATAATTTATAACAATATTTTCTGACATATTGCCAGGAGTATTTCATTTACTTATTAAGTTTCAGTCTTGTAATATTTCCAGAAACAAAATTTTGAAAATCAACACAGTATGCATAAGAATTTTTTTTAATTGGCTGAAATATGTGTGTGTGTGTATGTACATTTTTAAAGTATATTTTTCTGGCCGGGTGCAGTGGCTCACCCATGTAATTCCAGCACTTTGGGAGGATGAGGCGGGTGGATCACCTGAGGTCAGGAGTTGGAGACCTGCCTAGCCAACATAATGAAACCCTGTCTTTACTAAAAATAATTAAAACAAAAAAATTAGCCAGACGTGGTGGCACACGCCTATAATCCCAGCTACTTGGGAGGCTGAAGTAGGAGAATTGCTTGAACTTGGAAGGCGGAGGTTGCGGTGAGCTGAGATCATGCCATTGCACTCCAGCCTGGGCAACAAAAGAGAAACTCTGTCTCAATAAATACATAAAAGTGTATTGTTCTAACAAAAGTCTCATCATATTATATACTTTCATATGGGATTATATTTTAAGTACTAGCTACATTATTGCACATTATCCAAATCTTTATATTAATTCCTGTAATTTAAAAATAAAAATGCATTGTAGTGCATTTTCTACCAAGGCAAAAATAAAAGAAAACCAAATAACTCATATCAAAAGAAAAGGAGTACACACACGCATCCCCACACCACACAGACACATATACTGAAGCAATTGCTAATATTAATGTATGCACTTCTTAGCTGTATTCTCCTGGTATATGCATCTATATGGATAGACAATTAAAACACTAGTCAGTTTTTTGTCACCTTGCTATGTGGTTCTCTAGCACCTCACACTACATTTGAAAAAAACTCATTGCATTAGTCTGTTCTTATGCTGCTAGTAAAGGTATTTCTGAGACTGGGTAATTTATAAAAGAGGTTTAATTGACTCACAGTTCCATATGGCTAGGAAAGCCCCATAATCATGGTGGAAGGCAAATGAGGAGCAAAGTCACGTCTTACATGGCAGCAGCAGGCAAGAGAGCATGTGCAGGAGAAATATCCTTTATAAAACCATCAGATCTACTGAGACTTACTATCATGAGAACAGCATGAGAAAGACCTGCCCTATAATTCAATTACCTCCCACCAGGTCCCTCCAATGACATGTGAGAATTATGAGAGCTTCAATTCAAGTTGAGACTTGGGTGGGGACACAGCTAAACCATATCATTCATTATTCTTTATTGTAATTACGTTCTAATATTAACATTTCTTACTATTCTGTAAATTACTTGAGAGCAGGACTTACGTCTTTTTTCATCAATGTTCCATCTTTGGTATCTATCCCAGTGTACAGCACATAATAAGATAATCCATTAGTGTTTGTTGAATATAATACATATTTGTGAGGTCTTTTCAGATGTTGCTGAGAAGTTTTTATTTCTAAGTTATGTCCAGTCAAAACAGCTTAAGAATGCATTATAAATGAATTGAAGAGCACACAGTCCTTCTTAGAAATCTGGGGGAAAATATACTGCACTAATGAACATAAAATTATTGGCCAAAATTACCAATTTGAAGTAAGTCTTTTTGGGAATCATGGACTTTCAAATTTAAGAGAATAAATGGAGAAAAATATTTTAGAAAATTCTTGTTTATGATTCGTAATTATTAATCAAGAAATGTTTAATATCTTGGCCATGAAGGAATAGTGATATCCCTCATTAAGTGTTGGCAAGACTCAAAAGTCTCAAAAATGGTATAAAAGGCATACTATAATAAATCTTCCAATTAATCTTTCAAAAAGGCATTTTTCTTGTAATTTTTTTGATTTTGGTAAGTTCATAAACATTTTATAATCAAATTGCCTATATTTCAGTGTATCTGAATTCAAGTTTAAGGTTGACCTTTTATTTTCAATTTATTTCAAACTGAATATTTTCAATATAAGTTTAACAGCACCACAAATTGTTTCATTGAAAACTAATGTTTTATAACACAAACTAACTTACAGCCATGGCATCTATATAAACAGAAAACCATAATTGATTAGAAGAGCTACTCATCTTCCCATATATGTCTGCATATAGTTCTTTAAGAAAACCATGTAAAGAAATTTATATACTTTATACTATCAATGATATTCAGTTTGCAGTGCTTTTAAAGACACAGATAATAAGCATAAAGTGCTAACATTGCTATGTGGACTGTCAAAAAATCATTTGAAATCATTGGGGAGATATATTTCACAGAGGTTGAGACAAAAAAGTGAACTTAAAATATGCAAACATAAGTAGAATCAAAATATAAATCAGTTTCCAAAAATAATGGCATTATCATGGGATTGATTTTATTAACAATCTTCAGCACATTAAACAAATTGTACTCTGTGTTTTTTGTATTATTTTGGAATATTCACTTCTTCCATAAAGAAAAGGATGCATTCATTAGATGAGATGAGGCTCATAACAAAAGTTAAGTTGAAAATGCCCATCAGTGACAGATTGGATAAAAACATACACACCATGGAATACTATGTAGCCGTACAGAAGAATGAGATCACATTCTTTTCAGGAACATGATGGAGTTTGAGACCATTATCCTAAACAAGTTAATGCAGTAAGAGAAAACTAAATACTGCACGTCCTGACTTATAAGTAAGAGCTAAATAACAATATAACATGGACACCAAGATGGGAACAAGAGACACTGAGGAAGACTTGAGGGTGGAGGGTGGCAGGAGGGAGAAAATCAGAAAAAAATAACTATTGTGTACGAGGCTTAGTACCTGAGTGATGAAATAATCTGCAAAACAAACCCCTGTGACACAAGTTTACCTATATAACAAACTTGCATATGTACCCCTAAACCTAAATTAAAAGCTTAAAAAGTTAAGCTTATATAGTAAACTATCTAGTAACTTATGAGTGAGAATTAAAATGCATTGGATATGTTAATTACAGACAATGTATATGTAAAAAGCTAATCAAACAGTCTGAAATTATATGACTTATTAAATGTGTATATTAACTTAGTACCCTTAAACCACACCAACAATAGAGAATTACCATGTAACAAACGAGAGAAATAGAAAGACCAAGTCATTATAATACACAGGCTGATAACTCCATTACCCCTAAATCAGCCACCTATTTGGTAAAACCAGTTTTGATCTGGTATACTTCTGCTTGTCTTGCCTTATGGCAAGTCTGTGTCATTAGCACAGGGGCCCCTTGCTCGAACCTGCACCCTGGTACTCATGACTATACCATTCATGTGGAAGGCTGATGTGGTAGAGAGATAAACCATATGCATTACCATCATATAGCCTAGGACTCAAGTAGTGTTGCCTTTCTGCTCACTTACACCTTGTCCTAACTACTTTAAGCTGCCCCAGCACTTTTAACTGACTGTGTTTTAAACTGATGTAATATGAGCATTTTAATTTGACCTGTGAGCCTTTCTGTTTCTGTTCTGTGACATTTGGAATGGTTTGCCTGATAGGGTACTAACAGGCTGCAAGTCCATGAAAGTCATTCAAGATCTTCTTTAATTTTCAAACAACAAATAAGCGAGAAAGAAATACCCCATGCATTGCTTAGTTTAGTGTAGAAGAAAGAAATAATATCCTATCAATCAATCAACCTATCTATCTATAGATATGTATGTATGTATATGTATGTGTGTGTGTATATATATATATGTATGTATATATGTATAAATGTATTTGGCTGTGTTGTTTTTCACTGTGAGGAAGAAAGAAATGTCAAGTTGTGTGGTTAGCAGCTCTGATCCTGATGAGTTTGCCTGTGTGGAATTCACAGCTCAGCTGTCATTACTTTTCATATCCTTGGGCAAACCAGTATCTTCTTCAAACCTAAACTTTCTCAGTTAAAAAGTAGAAATAATAAATGGTCCTGCTTCCATAGCAATTGGAAAGATTTAATCAGAAAATATTTGTAAAATGCTTAGAAAAAAGCCCTGTACATGAAACTATCCAATAACAGTTGCTAAGGGAGATAAAAATTAATACTTTTTTTGAATGAGGCAAATAAGTCAGACTACTGTTGTGGAAAAGACTATATATATGCTCTTCTGAAGAGGAATAAACAGAATAAATAAAAAATATGACAAACCTTTTTAGGCAGTTGTCTGAGTGGATAAAATGAGTCGGCCATCTTCTAAAACTTCAGCTGGCAAATTTGCAAAGGCCAAAGGCAATTTTTCTTTATGTTATAGCTTCTATATTTAACTAGTGTTTATTATTATAAAAATGGTTGACAACAAGAAATCTGGGCTTTTCACTGCTTCCTTATCAATAGATTCAACTTTGGTTTTGATTAGTTGTGTACTTTTTATCTATTGATTGCTTATATTTATTTCTGGAAAGGTATAATTGGGTTCAATTTACATAACTTTCATTTTTTCAGGGGAACAAGGAAGAAATTTATGTAATAAAGATTACAAAAATAAGTATTCCAGAGATAATCTATAATATTAATATAGGTTACATTGCTGTATAGAAAATAGTTCAAAAACACATTTCAAAAATGACTTATGTGATCAAATAAACCTAAGAAATAAAGTCAAGGTATATAATGCTTTATTCCAAATATAGGAAAAGCATGAGAATAGAGAAGGACTTTATCCTTCTTTATCCTACTTTATCTTATAACAAGTTAGCTTGTTACTGTTTCATGAATGCTGGCAGAGACATGAAACTCCTGGGTCAAAGACATTTTACTTCATTACTCATCGCAAAAGCAATAGCCACAAGTTCATGTTCATGTCCTCCTTCTGTGTGCACACATGGGAGCAATGCAGCGCCTTGTGATGGATGATTATAATCTTTTGGGTTGTTAATGAATAGATACATTGATCTAGTGAAATTCACTCCCTTTACAGCAAGCAGAAAGAAGACTACATTTTGTCTAGGAAAGGGGTTATGTCCTCCCTCCTGTTTGCCTGCTGAGGACATATGATGGTAAGTATCCTAGGAAAAGAATGAATGATCAGAGCTATGCATTCTTGGAATAGCCAGGAAGAACATGCAAGAACATGGAGGGCTCATTGTGCATTACCTCTCCTAATGCGAGCCAATACTTTGAGCTTGAAGAAAACTGTAAGCAGAAAAAAAAAATCCATATTCCTCTATTTCCAGCAACACAATGACTGGCTCATGGTAGGCTCAATAAATATCCAGTGTCATAATTGAATAATTAAGAATGAGCTGATGGACTTTGCACTTGGAGTAGCATAAGGGGGCTACACATGGCCACAAACACCCTGTTGGGAAGTGCCACTTTAGCTGAGAAATCACTGAAGATGGTTAGTAAGGAAAGGGCATGTTCAGATTTATAATTTGGAACAATCACTTTGCCCTCAATATGATGATGGATTTAAGGGGAGCAAGACTAAGGCAGGGAGACAAATTAAAAAGCTATTGCAACAGACAGATTCGGTGATTATAAGGCTCTAAACTAGGAAATTATTAGGCAGGACAACATGAAAAGTGATTTTAGCAATATTTGGAGAGCAATACACAAGCCTAAATCCTTAATAGAATGAGAAGAGGGGATAGACGCTAAGATAACACATCGTGTCATCACTTGAGACTGGGTCAATATGCCTTATGTAGGAATCATCAATTCAGAAATTGTGAAGTTTTAATTAGATCCATTCAAATAAATATATTTTTAAAAAACAAATTTTATTTTAGTTTTCTAATAGATTTTATACAAATATAACTTTTTTATATTTATGATACTAAAATTAAACATTTAAATTTTTTTATAAATGTCTTTACATAGAGCAATATTTTCTTTCTTAGAATATCAAAATACATACTTAAAATTGAATTATCTGTTCTACACAGATTTTTTCCGTTCTCATGTCTTTCACTTCCTACTTAAATTATTCCTGTGATGATACAGCTAAGTAAGCTGTTCAGCTATGTTATTTACCCTTTAAAAGATGAGTAATTTACTTATTGGTAATCATGTGGCTGATAACCTTTGTTTTGATAAATTGCTTTTGAATTATATTTCTCAAGCCAGAAGATTTATTATATTTGGTTGCAAAGACAAGCAAATTTTAAGAGTAGCTATAAATAACATGCTTATTAGCCTCCTTCAACAAGGAGTACAACATTCTTCTCTACCCCTGGTAAAATTTTAGGGTTAAAAGACAGCATTTAAGTGAAACAAAGCTATGTATGTATGTAGACTCACGACATGCAAATATTTGCATAATTTTGGAGATTTACTAAATAGACATTCTATGTAGTTTTTAATGAAGAAATTAATATGTCCTTATTTTTTGCATATTGCTGTACTCTAACATCAGCATAGTGTTCCAAGTCAGTTTATTTAATGGAATTAACTTTCAGGTTTTCAATTGTTTAAGGGAAAGACATGATGATTTATTTATATAAAAACCAAAAAGGTATTTATTTTATTTATTTTCATGCTTTCCATGGCAGACTGTGGCAAACAACCCTCCACTCAAATGAAATATGCTGTTTTATTTTGCTTTTGATCATTCATTGTAGGCTATCACAATTTCTATTAACATGAATGCAAATTCTCAGAAAAATAAAATTAGTACAAAAATCCAAAATTCAGTATTTCTCTCAAAGGGAAAACAGTATAAATGGAAGTTTAATAATGAATCACATAATTATCATTTATTGAGCTATTTGAGAAACTGGAAACATAACAATATTTAAGTGGACTAATTTTAAACACACGCAAAATGGCATAAATGCCATATTTTTTTAATGTAACAGTACATGTATTTGCAGATGGTGTCTCTAAAATACCAAACTGAGTGTCTAAGGAAGAATGTAGCTGCCTAGATTTTCTGTAGTAGAGAAGACAGTGAAAGAAATGCTGCTACTTTTATTATAAATTAAAGGAGAAGACTTCATGAGAGATCTGAGTTTCTAGGAATGTCGGGTTGACATTTACGAAATTGATTTGTCTTGACATTTAGAAGAATTCCACAGAATTATGTGTACATGTTCTAACATTATGTAAACCAAAATATATTTGTAATGTTTTAAGCTTTTAAAAGAAATGGCTGTTTTAAGAGACAGAGAACAAGACTACTTTTACGTGCAAGCAGATTTCAGATTTGGAAAATGAAACAATGACATTTGCCTATAAAGTTGGATCTGAAAGCAAAATAGATCAAAATGTCAAACTATTGAAATGGTGTTACAGGTTTTTATTGTATTAAAGAATACTTTAAAGTTTTGATTTTCAGGGTAGAGGCAAGACAATGTACCATGTTAAAAAGAGGATAAAAAGATTTCAGGTTTAACCATATAAAAATTGCTGATGTTCAACCTCTGACTTATAAAAGAACAATTTCAAGTGATATAAAATGATACCTAATATTTATTAAGTGCTTTCAGACTTACATATCTCAACACTTTCAATTCTCCAAAAACTCGTAAGTGGATGGTACCAATGATGTCCTCATTTTACAGATGAGCACATGGACAAAAAGTAACTAAGTAATCCACCCAGGGCCATACAAGTCAAATATGTGCCTGAACCCAATGTGGCTATACAACTGTGCTTTGAACCACGATGCTCTTCTTTTTCCAAGAAGAGGGGATGGCCTGGATGTTAAAAGTTTTAAAACTCATGGGGTTATAGTATGCGCTGCTTGGAAATCCTGTCCTAGCCCTTTTCTAAGAATTCGGAAGGTCTCCCAGTCTAAAAAGTATGATAGCAAGCCAGTAGATCATGAATTTACTGTAAACAATGGCTTAAGATAACTAATGTGGAGGCAGGATGAATATAAGACAAGGCTGGACAAAAAAACTGCAGGGGGAAGGTTGGTTAAATCTTTAAGACACATAGACCTTGCCTAGTACAGTGGCAGTGGGAAATGGGAAGGGAAGCATTAAAACAGGAAGCAATGCAAAAGGAATATTTGGCTACTGGCATTGTATGACAGTAAAAGAAAGAATGAAATGTAAGGCTTATCTTCCCATTCAGTTGACTGAGAAAATTATCTTCAAGTTGTTAGAGAATAAAGAGGACATGTGGAAAAGAATCTTGAAATTGATGTGATCAGGAAAACAATTGTTTCATATGCTATCATACCCTATAGCAGCTTTTATTTTGCTTTTTTTGTTTTATTTGTTTGTTTTTGAGACAGGGTCTAGCTCTGCTGTCCAGGCTGGAATGAAGGGCCACAGTCATAGCTCACTGCAGCCTCGACCTCCTGGGCTCAAGTGATATTCTCGACTCAGACTCCTGCCTGTAGCAGTTTTAAAGTTTGTTTGTTTTGTAATAAGAAATGAAGTAACATACTTATATATGTAATACATGCTTAATAAAAGATGTATTCTGGCCAGGTGCGGTGGCTCATGCCATTTATTATTTCACTATTTACAACAGCAAGCATATGGAATCAACTTAAGAATCTATCAGTGAATGAATGAATAAAGGAAATGTGGCATGTATACATAATGGAACAGCATCTGTAAAAAATAATGAAATCATGTCATTTGCAAGGATGGAACTAGAAGTCACTGTGTTAAATGAAATAAGCCAGGCACAGAAAGGAAAATATTGCATGTTCTCACTGATGGGAACTTTAAAAGTTGATCTCATGCAGGTAGGGAGTAGAATGACAGAAACCAGAGCCTGGGAAGAGTATATAGAGGTGGAAGATGACAAGAGGGTACAAACATACAGTTGGAAGATACAAGTTCTAATGTTTGATTGCTGAGTGGGTGAATACAGTTAACAATACACTGTATATTTCATAATAGCTGGAAGAGAGAACTTGAAATGTTCCCAACATATAGAAATGATAAATATCAAGGTGATGGGATACTCCAAATACTTGACTTGATCATTATGTATTCTATGCATGTATCAAAATATCACTTTTTATCCCATATATATGTATAAATATTATATATCAAAATATTTTAAAGTCATAGTTGTTATAAATGCATACCATATGCCTGTTGTAAAAGAATTTTGTTTGCATTAGCAATCACCAGAATAATCTTATGCAGTCCACAATATCATAATAACCCATATTGCACAGATGAGAAATCTGAGATAGAAGAAGGGCAAATGACTTGTCCAACTAAAAGTGTGTAGAAAAGATTTGAACTAAGTAATCTGGCTCCACGTCAATTGTTCTTAGGACTATAATTACATTGCTTCTTCCTCAAACTCTATTTAGAAATTAAAGATTGTTCTAATTTGTATTTCTAAAAGGCCATCTTATTGTAAACTCACATACTGTGGAGCAAAACTGCAAAGACAGGTGCAGTTTTTAAAACATAGTTGAGAAAATATCACCTTGTTCGAACATGGCTAAATATTTTCTGCAGCACTGCCTTTTGCCAGAAAATTCACTCATAATTGAATTCCATTCTGATTTGATCTTGTGCTTTTTGTAAACACAATAGACTAGGAAATGGGTACTGTTCATTCAGAATTGGGATGTATTTTTCTCTACTCCTAGCATTATACATTTGAACTCACTTTTTTTGTTGTCTGTGTGCTTTTGTGATGCAATTCTCTATGTGGAGAGAATTATTTGTAGAGTTAAGGCTGAGATTAGTAACACAAGAAAAAAAAAAGAGAGAGGCAACTGACAAGATGCAAAGTATGGTGTGTTACTCTGTTCTCACACTACTATGAAGAAATACTGAGACTGGGTAATTTATAAAGAAATTAGGTTTAACTGACTTACAGTTTCTCACAGCTGGGGAGGCCTCAGGTACAACCATGGTAGAAGGCACCTCTTCTCAGGGCAGTAGGAGAGAGAATGAGTGCCAGCAGGAGAAATGCCAGACACTTACAAAACCATCAAATCTCATGAGAACTCACTCAGTTTCATGAGAACAGCATGGGGGAAACCATCACGGTGATTCAATTACCTCCACAGGGTCTTTCCCACAACACATGAGGATAATGGGGATTACAATTCAATATGAGATTTAGGTGGGGACACAGCCAAACCATTAATACAGGATTTGAACTTTGAAGGCCAGAATCAACTTGAATTGCGAGGGATGCCATCTATTTGTTCTACTCAGACTTCAAATAGGATCATATTTTTTTGGGACAGAAGTTCTCT
Source organism: Symphalangus syndactylus (assembly GCF_028878055.3). Lineage (NCBI taxonomy): Eukaryota > Metazoa > Chordata > Mammalia > Primates > Hylobatidae > Symphalangus > Symphalangus syndactylus. The sequence goes on along the minus strand of NC_072438.2, from coordinate 82,698,297 downwards.
GTCTTTTGGATAGTGAGGCTAGGGGAAGGAATGCTACTAAGAATATGTCTTATTACGTAAGAAAGGCCAGCCAGAGGACATGCTGATAGGTAGGGGAGAAAATATGAGTGCATCAGAGAAACAAGGCAATATTCTGATGGTATCATGAACCTCTGGAACAAACACCATGCCTTTATCTCTAAACGTTTTGGATACATGAAAGCCAGTGACTTCCTTGTGCTATTTAATCCAGTTTAAGTTGTATTTTCTCTTACCTCTCTGTAAAAATATTCTAACTGATGAGGCTGACACACACAAAAAACTCAAGTTTATAAGCAACAACAGTATCTAACAGACCAAGTAGATATTGACAAACCAATCAAAAAAGAAACAGAGACAAATACATGCAAGTGAGTGTAAATAAAATGGCTAGCACCTTCTCTGTGATTCCATCCCAGTGGTGCACATTAAATGTATTTGCAAATACATGACAGTTGCATGTGAGTGAGGAAGTACATGTGAATTGATAGAATGTGTGTTAATGCATGTGTGTGCAACAGAAGCAGCCATGGAACATAAATCAATGATTAGTGTTCTTGGAAATAGTAAGGTTTTGTTCATTGAGAATTTGTACCAAATACTCTTGCCTGTTATTGAGTTTTTATCTTTACAGGTGATTATCAAGGATGTGAAAGGGCTAGTGTTTGATATTGGGAATGGAATAGAAGATTGAAACAAATGAAAAAGACATAGTGGGAACTCGGTCATTTACAGAGGAGAGAAGAGATGTCTATGAGGATAATGCGAATACAAAATTTTAGAAATTCTTGCATTTTAAAGTACTTGTGAGACATCTATATTCCAAATTCTGATAGTATTAAAGTTCCATTCTGATCCCGGGTAAGATAAAACAAATTTCATCAACATCAGTATGATTGCTGAAAGGAGATACAATTGAGATGGCAAGGAAGAGAAAATGGAGACAATGCTATAAATAAAACCCTGGGAAATAGCTATGTTACTATGTATTAGGAATATGAAAAACTTGCCAAGTCGATGAAGAACAGAGAACAAAAAGGAGAAAAGTTAATAAAACTCACAGACATGAACAGTCAGATATTGGATTCTAAAAAAGTATAATTAAGGTGAGAATAGGAAAGAAGACACTGGATTTGTTAATTAATGGGGCATTGGTGACTATTTGGGAGCAGCTTCAGTAAAGTAGTAAATGAATAGTTCAATTCTACACATGTAAATGACATGAGAGAATAGACCAAATATAGGAGCAGAGGCATTGAACACAACTCTGTTTTCTAAAAGTGTATGAATGACAGGATGGCATGAGAGAGCCTAGACAGTGTAGATGGTGAAGCTAGGTTTCACATTAAGTGAAATACTGTGGTGATGCCTATAGGTATAAACAGAGTAATCAATGAAGAGAAGACTGAAAAGAAAATGAAGAAGAGATGATCATTATACTCTAGAGAAGGGTAAGGAGTACAGTAAAAATTCAGGGGAAAGTACTAACAGCTGCTAATAATAACAACAGCACGATCAACATCAGTAACAACACTTTCAAACAACCAACAACTGCAAAAATTTATTCTTTCTTTTCCTTTAGAAGACTAAATATTGGTAGTGATACAGAAAATATTTTGTTCCAGGATATTATATATTTTTAAACTTTTGATCTTATAAAAAGTTGAAATTTACTTTAAAAAGTCAATTACATTATCAAGGTATATTTAAAATTCGTATGTTTAACACATATCTGAAATACATATGAGTAATAAATTATGTTACTAATCAGTATGATTTATAGAAATAGTTTAACAGACTCTTACAACTAAATGAAATATTACTAAGGATTTATTGTTGTGCTGACCGACGTATCAAATTATGGATATTGTTGTGTTTATGCAATCTGAGTGAACGAAATATATACTGATCATAATTTCTTTTTTTCTGAGAAACTATGAAGTTTGTAATACGTTGAGTCATATTTTAATTCCATTGCAGTTTTGCATTAATGTAAATTAAAATACAGTCATCGCAACTCTCTGTAAGACAACAAAATGCAGAGTACGATGTATTTGAAAAACTAAAACTTGAAGCAGTAATTTAAAATATCAATTGTTATCTTAACTAAGGTGACAAACTATGTGCTGACCAGTAGATTTACTATTTTGTTATGCTCTTTAAATTTTTAATCTGTAATTGTAGGTCCATATCTGCTAAATAGAGGTAAGAATGCAGTGGTTTCAGTCACACATACAGAAGTACTAAATTACTGCCCTTGAAAAGTCTAGTTTTCTGGTTTCTAATATGTTTCTGTATTCATTGTTCTGAAGGGGAGGCAGCTTTCCCATTTTCTAATCATGCTTAGAAATCTATAAACATTTAAAAATCTTCTAAATTGGGCACTTTGGGTTTCCTTGCCATTTTCATTTTCAGTGACTAATGAATATCAAGAATAAGGAAATTATTTCCAGGTAATTACTGAAAGTAAACTGACTTATTAGGCCATGACTTATATAATACAGGAATACAATGTGCAGTACATGATTTCCATTGTTATTTCAGATTGGGAAGTTCTTTATCAGAAAATCAATAAAATCTTGCAGCCTTGCAGTGCTATTTGAATCTCAGTTCTCTGCAGCTAAATAAATTATGCATTAGAATCACACAATTATGTCTCAGATAATGTTTACAGCTAACAAATTATTTACATAGTTTTAAATAAATACATATTGAATAAGAATGAATGATTACAGTATACTTCAGAATTTTACTGTTCTTCTGATTACCAAATGTATGAGTCACAGCCACCTTACATTTTACTTTTCCCTAATCCTAGCTACGGACAGACAATCTGATTATCACAAGTTTTATTTTCACTGCAAGGAGCAATGTGTCATCAGAGACTCAAATCTTAATATAATTTTTTCCTTGATTATATCCCATGTGAGACATGCAGTTTGGTTTTTAGAGTTTGTGCATCTTGGCTCAGTTCTCCCATCATGCCTGCCACATAGACAGATCATAAACAAGACTTATCATTCTCGCAAACTTAAGATCTTAATGGTTTTTTACCACTTACTTAATGGAAATAGGAATGTGTTCTATTTTCATCACTCTCATAAAATGATCAGTAAATATCTCAATAAACATTCTGAAATTATGGCCTTGTTGCAGGAAAAGGAGAGGGATAATATGAAATGGATAATGCCAGAATTGAAGATCGCCTGGCAACATTTTATAGACTTCAAAACATAAGAACTGGTAGATAAAAATAAATGAATAATGGAAATAGTTTAACAAAAGATTATTTGATGCAGTAACTATATGGTTCAATATGACTATTGCGTATAATGTGGCAGTAGGTCCCAACATTTTTAAATACAATTTTAATGTGAATATATTATTCAATATATAAGGATGTATCATCTCCTATGATTCTAAAAGATTAAAGAGTGGTAAATATGGCTGCCCTTAATTTTTATAATGTCATTAATTTTAATATCTAGTCAATTATATATATAAAAAAGGACTCATTTACTCAAGTTTAAGAAGATTCCTCTTCATGGCCAAATGTGGTTCCGTCACTTAGATTTTAGAAGGTTCAATAAGCCGAACTAAGTTTTCAAGATTTAGCCTTTGGGGTATGGCTATAAAACGGAAAGCAACAAGAAGCAAGAGCTGTTGCAGGAAATCAGCTGCCAAGAGGCTATGACAGTCATTCAGTTGAGACAAATCAATAGTTCCAACAATGGTAATGGCATAAGGATAGAGAGAAGTGAGAAGGCTTTATAAATATTTATGTGATGAATTTGGCATTCACTCTAATGTAATGACTTTTTCACCACTGTACCAAAAACAACATTGGCTAACACATATTTATTGAATGAATCAATGAATCAATAAATAGATAATTAAGTGGCTGAATGGATGTGTATGACAAGGGAAAGAAAAAACTGAGAATAATTTTCTAATTTCTGGCTCAAATAACTGTCTGTAGTTAGTACCACTTACTGAAATAGAAATAGTAGGCATTTGCAGAAAAGCAAGGCGGTGATGGCTGAAAAAAGTTTTACTATTTCCTTATTTAATTTTCCATACTTTTGGCTAATGGTATTTCTGAATTTCAAATATTTTATTTATTTTCTTTACTTTTTATTCCTTTATTATTATTATTCTATTTACTTACTTTTTATTTTATTTATTTATGTATTTATTTATTATTTTTGAGACAGAGTCTAACTTTGTTGCCCAGGCTGGAGTACAGTGGTGTGATCTCTGCTCACTGCAACCTCTGTCTCTCAGGTTCAAGTGAATCTCCTGCTTTAGCCTCCTGAGTAGCTGGGATTACAGGTGCCCACCAAGACGTCCAGCTAATTTTTGTATCTTTTAATAGAGATGGGGTTTCACCATGTTGGTCAGGCTGGTGTTGAAATCCTGACCTCAAGTGATCTGCCTGCCTCGGCCTCCCAAAGCATTGGGATTATAGGCATGAGCTGCCATGCCCGGCCTACTTACTTTCTAATTGCCAATACATTTAAAGTACATTTCTCCAGTTGGCATATAAGGATGCCACGCTGGCATCTGCTGGCATCTCTGCCCATCTTTTATCTTCCCCTCTTTTAGAATGATTTCCCTAAGTATATCATGATGTTTTCTTTCTCATCATTAAATATGCTCCTCCATCCTCTTGGAATACCACAGATTCCAAACAACCTGATAAATATCTACATATTTTCAAGATCACTCTAAAGTTTTTCCCAAAAGCTTTTTCTACATTTCCCAATATTAACTGTTAGATTTTCTCCTTTGTAAAGTATTTTCTAGCAACCTTCATGAACATAATTTAGAGTCCATATAAAACCATGATTTCATAGAATACTGGCTTTTCAAACTTACACTGACTAAATATGTCAAAGTTAGATGAGTCATATAATTCAGAAACTTAAATTTACTATGCCATTATATAGCAAAACCATTGATTGAACGGTTGTGTTAAGTAGGGGACGTAGAAAAATAGAGTAAAACTGGAAACTGGATACATATCAGGTTAATAACACATATTAGTGAAAGGGCTAAATTTAAAATACATTAATCGAGGTGCATTAAAACTTCTGCTAGATTACTGAGCAAAGAATTCACAAATGTTAGTTATCAGTTGATCTAAAAAGACATTATTTCACTGCACTGCCTATGTCCTTGGCTGAAGTCAGCTCAGCACTACCATTTTCTAGCCTCTTTGCAACACAGTATGTAATGGTAATGGTGGCAACGGGAAGGCAGCAGGTGCCAAACAGTAATCATTATCACCACCAAACCAAAAAGGAAAGGCATTAAATAGAATGAACATAGAATGAGAAGAAAGACTTCAAGGGACTTTGCTCAAGACCCAGTCTGAATTGCACATAGCGAACAATCCATAAATATCACAAATCATTAGCACTACTGCTCTGGAACGTTTTTCTGGGTAAACTCATTTATTCTGTTCATATTTTTGTGTGTATTGACATTCAAAAGACATTCAATATGTTTAAAAAACTAAAGCAGAAAGCATTTTATCTAAAATAAAACATTTAATTAAAGTGAAAAATATGAAACTTTTATCTTTGCTTCTGCCTTTCCTCATTCCCTGGAGATTGCCACTATTGGATATACTGTGCTGAAATAAAGTTTCATCGCCAGAAAATTTCTCTTTCTTCAACCTTTTCACTCAAAGTGCCCTTCACAAGTTTGCTGTAATGGATGCCCTGATCTTCCTTGAGGATACTTCTTGTTTTGCCTGCAGTGCTCCCAAGTGGTAGAGGATTTGGGGCCTTTTTATTTTATTTTTTCTATAATTCTCTTATCACTAAGCCTGGAAGCAGGCTGGGTTTTTTTTGCTCCCTGGTCTTCATTGCTCCCTCCAGTCTATTCTCCATGCAATACGGAAATTTTAATCCCTTGTTAGTAGATGGTATCACTCAGGATCCCTCATTACTGCATCGTTTACTGACCTCCAGGTCTCTCCTCAATTCGTGGCATCTTTAGCTCCTGCCTCACTGTCACTTTTGCTGTCAGAATTTTGATGGTTTCAATTCTCAGAGGGAACAAACAACCTAACCACATTTTGGCCTCTCAGTTTCCTGCACTACTGTGGACTTGTCTTGCAAATCCTCCAGACACTCAGTCTGATAGTCATAACCTAGATCCTGCTATTACCTCTAACAGCCACTCCTCCACCATCTCAATTTCATGCATCACACTCTGGCAGCTCAACTTCCTGACTTCTTGATTGTAGTTCACTGTCTTGGGCAGCCCCACTCTGATAAGCCCTCATGCTACTGTGAAGTGCATGTATTGATCTCACAATATTTTCACTTTCCCTCAACAACGTTATATTTTTCTCTTCCATCAAAACCAAGCATACATTCCATGGTAAGGTGTTTTAATGACTCCCATATATACACCCTTAACTACACCACTCTTCTTTAATTTTCTCACCCAACTTGACAAAGCCGTAACTCTAAATTGGACTTTTTACTAATGAAGTCTTGAAGATGAGCAGTGACATGAATGGAGAAAAACACACAACCATGCTACATGATCTCATTTTAAATCCTCTTTAATCTTTAAGGTAATTCATGTCTTTATTCCCTTCTCTTTCATATTCTCCTGGATGACTATTCTGTAACTTTTCTGTTCTTTGAAATGTGCAACATCTCTTCCCCATACTCACTTTTAGTTAATGATCTTGTTTCCAAATTTGCTGAGAAATAAAACCCCATCACCTGCCCTCACATCTATGCCTGCATATGTCACCTTCACTTCTGTTAGTATATTAAAGGTGAACTTCCCCTGTGCAGTTATCAAAGCCTGCTCATCAGGGCCTCCGTCTCTATACAATAGCATTGTGGAAGGAAAAGTCTCTCCTCCTTTTGACAAGACTCAGCTTTTTGCTACACCACAAGTTCCAGCAATAATGATGAGCTAGATTACAACTCTTACTTACCCCTGGACTTAGCACCTCGATGTGCCAGGCAACTCTAAGTAGGGACCTGCTGCTTTCCTGCTCAAGAACATCAATCTGGCAATTCATCAGTCTATCTCCAATGTCACCAATTTCTCCTCTCTACAAGATCGTTCCTATCATACAGTTATTTCTGAAATATAATCTCCCTTGATGCTCCTCTTCTTTTCAGCTTCCTCACCATTCCTGTTTCCCCAATTGCTGCTGAAATGCTTGTAAACGTTCTTTATTTTCTGTGTACAATTCTGTGCTTCTCTATCTCTCTTAAACTTACTTTAAGTGGGTATTCTTCTCCTGTGCTCCATTGAATCTATGTTTGTAAGGTCGTCTTTGGGCTCCACTGCTGAGTGCAAGGCCACTTCTCAGAATGTACGTATTTTTGACACTATTGATCACTTCCTCTTTCTGTAAACTCAGTTTCATAAATATTGCTTTCTCTGCTTGTTCATTCTCTCCTCGTCATTCTCATTGTTGTCATTTCACAGTATCACAAGGCACCATCATAACCTCATCTGAGTTATTGCAGTAGCTTCTAAACTGGCTTCCCTGTTTTCATCCACACCATCCACTTCAAGAGTATTCATCATAAATCATGGTAATCTTTTTAATATACAAATCAGATTAGATTACTTTTCTGCTCACATTCCTCATTGGTTTTCCATTCACTGAGTAAAAAGCAAAGTATTTATTTACAGTCTTTACAAAGCGGCAGGGCACGGTGGCTCACACCTGTAATCCCAGATACTTTGGGAGGCCGAGGTGGGAGGATCACAAGATCAGGAGTTCAAGACCAGCCTGGCCAATATGGTGAAACCCAGTCTCTACTAAAAATACAAAAAAATTAGCTGGGTATGGTGGCACATTCCTGTAATCCCAGCTACTCGGGATGCTGAGGCAGGAGAATAGGTTGAACCCAGGAGGCAGAGGTTGCAGTGAGCCAAGATCACGCCACTGCACTCCAGCACCCCAGCCTGGGCAACAGATCGAGACTCAGTCTAAAAAAAAAAAAAAAAAAAAAAAAAAAAAGCATTGATAGCTTAATTGCCTGTCAGACCAAGTTTTCCTTCTGTGAAACTTGCTACCTCCATTCTCATATCTCAGGCAATACTACTGGCTGTCTCTCTAACTTGGCTTCTCTGCTCCAAAATATTACCAAGATTTAATCCCTTATCTCCTTCAAGTCTTCACTCAAACATCACCTTCAGTGGGCCTCTCCTGGCCAGTCTGTTTAGAACTACACCTCTCTCCCAGGACTCACAACCAGCTACCCTGCTTTATCTTCTCAGCACTTCTCACCTTCCCACATGCTGCATTGCACACATCAACTCTCTTCACTTCTAGAATGTAAGTTCAGTAAGGTCAGGGAGATTTATCTATGCTGTTTGTTGCTATATCTTCTCAGGTCCTTAGAACAGTGCTAAGCACATACAAATTCATTGAATTGAATTGAAGTTTAGGTATCAGATGTTATTCCAGCCACTGTGAATATCATATGAACAAATCATCTTTAATACATGCATACTTTATAACAAATCCTAATTTATAGAATAGTTTTTTCTTGTAACCTTAAATAAAGAAAACTTGACATGTGTTATCTTCTACGAGACCTTAATAATAATGACAATAATTAGCACAAGTGTCTCATGTTAAATTTCATGGACATGACGTTCAAGAGGTCTGGGTTTATGAAGTTTTCTAATAATAGTGGGTTATGAATTATTAGGAATAGGTTTTTAAATTATTTGTATTCCATATATAGTTTATTCTTTTCCCAATGAGATACTGCCTTTATTTTTATAAAGCTTCATGATTATTTAAATAAAGGAGATTAGTGTTAATTATGGACTTTGGGACAATGTAGATTCATAGACTGTAACAAATGTACCACTGTGTGCCTGATGTACATAATGGAGGAAGTTCGCATGTGTGAAACAAAGGGAATGTGGGAATTCCCTGTACTTTCCATTCAATTTTGCTGTAAACCTAAATCTACTCTAAAAAAATAAAGTTTACTAATTAATACAATGAAAAGATTTAAGTTAATACAATCATGAATTCAATTTGCCAATGATTATGTTTGACAGTTATATACCACATCTGACTGGGAATCACCAGAACTGAAAGACGGGCAGTGTGTGTATTCAACCATGTGCTATGTTTGACTCAATGACGATACCTGAGTTACTTGTTTTTACCGTATATTAATGTACAATATTACTCTGTACTACTTTATTCTATGAAACAGGCATCATCACAATACCAGATCTTTGATATAGAAAAATACATGCATCCCTCATAAACAAGTTTTGTGTTTCGCTTTTCAGTTTTTACTATTTGTACCATCCTTTAGATGTATTTTTATTTTAACTGAGGTATATACTATTTTAAAAGTAGTAATGGCATTGGTTGAATAGTTGATATATTTTAAGCATCATAAGCAGTACATTAGTTTATTTGACCTATACAATAATCCATACAATAGTTATGAGTAGACATTAATATTACAGTTTTACAGTAAGGAATATAAACATGAATGTACTAAGTAGTTTTCTTAGGATTCTATAAATGATGAGTGTTAAAGATGAGATTCAAACATAGCACTATCTAGTGTCAAAATCTGTTTCTGCTGTTGATGTTTTGTTCTACTTAATACAACTTAATGAAGATATTTGTGAAAAACAAAACAAAAAATTAAAAAATGCCAAAAATAAAATAAAAGTTACTCATGCTCAGTAACTCAAACTGTTAACATTTCAACTTATGTCTTTCCAAATTTATGTTTGACTGCATATAATGTATAGTATTTTGATAATGTTTAATGTATTATTTTGTGACAGGACTTTTATACTTGAGTGTGTACTTTCAGTTTTTCTAACTGATTAGATATTTTTTCAGGTGTATTTTATAACATTACGTTGGAAGGATGTGCCATGACTTCATTAATTTTCTGTCTTTGACATTGGATTTTCTTTTTGCTATTTTACTATATTATATATAATGTATAAATTCATTTTTCTTGTACTTAAAATATTGTTCATTTCACTTGAATTTCTTATTTTCTTGGGGTAAATATTTCCTGTTACAATTATTTTCTCAGTTTATGCATGCTTTTGTGGCTTTCTAAACAGATTCCCAGAGTGTCTCCTGAAATGTATCAATTGTTTCAACAATAAAGCATGATTTCTTATTTTTTATATTTTTGCCAAAACTAGGTATTATTATTGGTTATTGTTGTGGTTGTGGTTGTCAATCCTTGATTATTTTTGATAATAGCATCTTAACATCAGATAATCTTACTTTTCAAAATCAATAGAGAAGACATTGTCCATGATATTATTTACCATCTACGTTCTTTGCTTTTTAAATATGCTATCCCATTTTTCCCTCTTATCCACCTCAAACCTTGCCTTATGAATTTGTAAATGCTGTTTACTAGTAAAAATATCATCCTTTTGCTTGCCACATAATTGTAAATCTCCCCTTAATTCTAAAAACAAGATTGAAATAATTATATTTTATGGTCTTCTTAGTATTTTTACATTTATTTGTTTAATCTAACTGAAATATATTTACCTTTGAGGTGTTAGATCAGAAACTAACATTTTATTTCCGAGTAGCTTTAATAGTCCCAGCTACTCGGGAGGCTGAGGCAGGAGAGTGGCGTCAATCCAGGAGGCGGAGCTTGCAGTGAGCCGAGATCGCGCCACTACACCACTCCAGCCTGGGCGACAGAGGGAGACTTCTTCTCAAAAAAAAAAAAAAAAAAAAAAAAGACATTCATCCAGCTCCAATCATTAATAATCGTTATTCATTTTTGGAGACTCTACTTCCACTAGGTGCTCCAATCACTTCCTCTAAGCTGTCACTGTCTCTAGCTTACTAAGTTCCCAGAAATTTCCTTCTCCTCACCTGGCCAAGAGAAACATACACATGGGACCCTGCTCCTGGCCTGTGCTGGCCAGTTAGTTCTCAGTCTTGGAATTTAAGAATCAGCTCTTACAGACTATAGTCAAATTGATTAATTTTAGACAGAAAAATCATAGGGCTGGAAATACCATTTTACACATGAAAAAGTTGACCTGCAGAGAAAAATAAAAGACTAAAATGAATGTCTAAAAAGAAGTAGTGATTGACCTTAATTCACAAGATGAGAAAGGAAGTCACAGAAAGCAGCCACTATGGATACTCCTGGTGGATTTTGAGACCATCTGTCATTTATTGGGGGTCAGTGTTTGCTCTTTGCTACTGCAAGGTATCCTTTCATTAGGCTAGTAAATTCTGCCTTTTTATTTCAGCTAATAATGTGAATTCATTTATTTGCAACCAAATAACCTCTAAGACTCAAACATTTATACAGAGGTGTGTTTCTTGGCTTTTTCTTTTCATTTATTGTGCTGTCTGCTTATTTTTACAGCAGAACCACATTACCTTAAATAGCATAACTTCCCAGTATATTTGAATAGCTAGCAGAAGTCATCATTGTAATTTTTCTTGTATTTGATTATATGTGTGTGTGTTTATTTATTTCCAGAAAAACTTGACTATCATTTCATCTTGTTATAACAAAACAAAATCCGTTAAAATTCTAATTATACTTAAATTCAATGTTTAAAATAATTCAGTATGATTGCACATTTTTCTAATATACAATTTTTATATAAGATAATAAAAATGTGTCTCAATTATTTTCATATTTCAGTTTTTTATTGTGTAAGAATTTATGCATGATTTATGCATGATTCATGATACAACTCAATAAGCATTTGCTGATTTTTTTTTTAATGTTCCAGGCATTAGGCAGTACAGTGACATGAGAAAAATCACTAAATAAAATGACCCTGGAGAGAAAGAGACAGACATCATTACAGCCGTCTTAGATTAAGTGTTTTGGTATTTATAACAAGAGCAACGAAAGCCATTGATAGGCATTAAGCAGAGATGTAAATGATCAAATTTGTACAAGATATCTTCATGAATATTCATATATTGGTAGCTTTATTTTTGCTATTATAAATTCAACTGATTAGTGTTGACATATAGGAAAGCCATTGATTTTGCAGGGTATGTATGTCTGTATAATTGTGGTAATCATAAGTTCTAAAAGTTTTTAAATATTTTTATTTGAATAGTCTAGGTAAATAATACTGTCAATTTATATAATAATTATACCATCTACTTATATAACAATCCTCATTGCTTTTCATTTTCTCTAAGATTGCATCTAGTTTTCCCCTGTTCTAATGCACAGGTCTCTTTCTTGCCCATTACATTAGAGAGGGTTAAGTCAGGGGAAAATAACAAGCTTTGGGTATTTCAAAGAGAAAGATACTTAATACAGAATATTAGAGGCTTGCACAAAAATGGAAAGGTTTAGATTGCTGAAGACCAGTTATACCACTTGGAAGACATTTAGATGTGTCTGCAGTCATTCAAGTTGTCACAATAGTTTCAGGAGTCTGCAAAACTAGACCAAATGTTTCTCAGAAGAACACCATAAGATGTGCCAACTATTGATCTCAACTACTCTCTGTCTCTGTGACATAATTCTCAATTGCCATTTGGGAAAAATTCTCAGCTTGCTTTCAATCTATGCAATTTAAATAAATACCAAATCTCAAATTCTGGTTGTAGAAGTGAGGATGTTATCCATAACAGACCTCAAAACTGCATTCTACTGACCACAATGATTGGTTGAGGTTTCAGCACAATAAGCATAGTACCAGGCAAGGCCAGTGACTTTCTAATGTACAGTTCTGCTGAGATGAATTACTTTCACTGAAGTTATTCATTTAACAGAAGGTAGTTTCCATACTGATACTGGCCATCATGGTCATTACATTTGAAAAAAAATGCCTGAATATAATACCAACATAAAGGAAAAACTGAACAATTTGATGAGTCAGATCTTGAAGACTTTTTTTGAATAATTGATTCCAGTGATTTCTAGGACCAAGTTTAGAGCTGAATTTTTTAATTATATTATCAAGTTTTGCTCAAGACAATTGAGTTGAATTTCTTCACTTCTACTGAAAGAATCCTAATTCAATAATTATACCTGTTACATGCACTTTATATTATTTTTAGACATGGCATTCATTATTTCAATTAGGTTTTCTGCATCTGTATTACACATTTAGAATATTTTGTGTTGCCTCTTTGAAGTTTCATGCATTAAAATAATAATGTAAGAAATTATAAAGTTCTCCAACTATTACTCTGTGTTAAAAGCTTCTATTTTTGCTTGAGAGTTTTTCTGAGTTTTTCTTTTGTAATTTAAAATAATTTTAATATAGTACTGTCTATACCATGTATCTATTTGAAGAACAGTTTTTTTCAGCAATTATAATTTATATTACAAGCCAACCATTTTATTCAGATCTTCTATTTTTTATTGAATCAGGTTTTGAATTAATTTTGTTCTGTAATGTTGTAACAGAGACTTTTAAAATAAATTAGGTTACCAACTAATCTTTTACTTTGCCTTGCATTTGTGTCTGCTGTTTTTAATTTCATCGAGATTGCAGAGTTTTACGGATGCTATAGGTATTTTTCTCTTACAGTGTTCTGTGGATTTCTTTACAGAGGGAGGACAAGTGCAGTTAGTATCTCCAGGGAAGAGTATTCCATGGGAATGATAATGGAAAAGTGATCACTCCTTTCTACTTAGCTATATCCCTATTAGGGAGAAAAAATACACACACACACACACACACACTCACACACACACGAAGGAGAGAGAGCAAGATGGCCAAATAGAAGCTGCAGTGGTCATCCTGCACCCTCAACTATCTAAACAACTATCCACATAAGAAAGCACATTCATGAGAACCAAAAATCAGGTAGGCAATAACAGTACCTGGTTTTAACATCATACCAAGGAAGGGGGAACTGAAAACGGTAGAAAAGACAGTCTTTAGTTCCTCTGTCATTCCCTGGCAGTGGCCACATAATGTGGACAGAGAAGCTGTGTGCTTGTAGGAGAAAGAGCTCAGTGATTATGAGGCTTTGCATTGTAACTTAGTGCTTCCCTGTCACAGCAAAAAGCAGCATGGGGCAGAATTCAGATAGAGCCCACGGAGGGAGCATTTAGACTTGCCCTAGACAGAGGGGAATCTCCCATCCCAGTGATGGGAACCTGAGTTCCAGCTAGCCCCACCACCATGGGATAAAGTGATCTGGAATGCAAAATAACTTGGCAGTCAGTCTAGGACAGAAGGACTGCAATTGCTTGGAAAGTCCCGGTGCTGAGCTGGGCTTGGTGCCAGTGGACTTGGGGTGCATACAGCCCAATGAGACACCAGCTGGGACACCAGTCTCAGGCAGCACAGCTCACAGCTCAGGAGAGACTCCTTCTTTCTGCTGGAGGAGAGGAGAGGTCAGATTAAGGAGAATTTTGTCTTACAACTTGGATATCAGCTCAGTTGCAGTAACGTTGGGAACTAGAGTCCTGAGGCCCCTATTCTAGATCCTACATCCCAGTTGATATTTCTAGACACACCTTGGGTAAGAAGGGAACTTGCCGCACTGATGGGAAGGACTCAGACCTAGAAGGATTCATCACCTGCTCAATAAAGAGCTCTTGGGCCACAAATAAATATTGGTGGTACCCAGGCAGTTCTCATTGCAGGACTTGGGTGAGACCCAGCGATGTGCTGGCACCAGCTGTGACCCAGCACATTCCCAGCTGTGGTAGCAATAAGGAGAGTCTTTTGCTGGAGGTAAGGAGAGGAAAGAGTAAAGGAGACATTGAGATGCAGCTTGGACACCAGCTTGGCCATAGTGGGGGACAGCACAGAGTTGGCCTCTGGAGTTCCCAATTCAAGGCCTTGGTTCCAGGATGACGTTTCTGGACCCATCCTGGGCCAGAGAAAAGTCTGCTGCCCTGAAGGCAGAGATCTAGGCCTGACAGCATTCACCACAAGCTGAATAAAGAGCCCTTGGGCCTTGAGTGAACATGGAAGGTGGCCATGCAGTAACTGCTGTGGACCTGGAGCAATGGTAGTCATGGGGATAAAATCCTTCTGCATGAGGAAAGGAGAGAGAAGAGTGGGAAGGACTTTGCCTTACTTCAGTGCCAGCTCAGAAGCAACAGAACAGAGCACCACGTCAATTCCTAAGGTTCCCGACTCTCGACACTGGCTCCTGGAAGGCATTCTAGAACCAGCCCTAGGTCAGAAGGGAGCTCACCACTCTGAAGGGTAGGACACAAGCCTGGCTGGATTCGCCACGTACTGACTGAAGAGCACTTGGGCTTTGAGTGAACATCAGCAGCAGCCAGAAAATCATCACTGCGGATCTTGGGTAAGATTCAATGCTATGCTGGCTTTGGGTCTGACCCAGCACAGCCCCAATGATGATGGCCACAGAAGTGCTGGTGTCACCACACCCTCAGCCTCAGATGACTTAGCTCAGAAAGAGATTCTGTTTGACGGAAAGTGTGGGAAGAAAATTAGAATATCTACCTGGTAATCTAGGCAATTCTTCCAGATCTCACCCAAGACCACCAGAGTGGTATCTCTACACATCTGCAAGAGTCACAGCAGTACTGGGCTTGGAGTGCTCCCCAAAGCATATATGACTGCAGTGACCAAAAACTTAAATCAACAACACTCAATTCGCTTTGAATACCTGGAAAACCTTCCCAAGAAAGATAGATACAAACAAACCCAGGCCACAAAGCCTAAAACAAATATGTAACTATTCAATGCCCTAGCACTGATGAACATCCACGTGCATCAAGAACATACGGGAAAATATGTCCTTACCGAAAGAAGTAACTATGGTACCAGTGACCAATTCCAGAATGACAGAGATATATGAAATTTCTGACAGGGGATTCAAAAGAGCTATTTTGAGAAAGCTCGATGAAATTCAGGATAGCACAGAAACAATTCAGAATACTGTCAGACAAATTTACAAAGAGATATAACTAATTTTTAACAATTATGCAGATATTTTTTAAATGAAAAATGTAATTGACATACTGCAGAATACATCAGAGTCTCTTACCAGCAGAATTGATCAAGCAGAAGAATCAGTGAACTTATAAACAGGCTATTTGAAAATACACAGTCAGAGGAGACAAAAGGGAGAAAGAATAAAAAAGAATGAAGCATGACTACAAGATCTAGAAAATAGTCTTAACAGGGCAAGTCTAGGGGTTATTGGCCTTAAAATTATTGGCCTTATTGGCCTGATGAGGTAGAGAGAGAGATAGGGGTAGAAAGTTTATTCAGAGGAATAGTAACCAAGAAATTTTCAAATCTAGAGAAAGTTATCAATATTCAAGTATAGGAGGGTTCCAGAGCACCAAGTATATTTAACCCAAATAAAACTACTCTAAGGTATTAAATAATCAAAGGTCAAGATAAAGAAAGTAACCTAAAAGCAGCAAGAGAAAAGGAACAAAAAACATACAAAGAAGATCTCATGTGTCTGGCAGCAGATTTCTCAATAAAAATCTTACAGGGAAGGAGAGAGTGGCATGACATATATGTGGTGCTGAGATA
Organism: Symphalangus syndactylus; assembly: GCF_028878055.3. Lineage (NCBI taxonomy): Eukaryota > Metazoa > Chordata > Mammalia > Primates > Hylobatidae > Symphalangus > Symphalangus syndactylus. The sequence continues at coordinate 82,681,785 of NC_072438.2, read as the reverse complement.
AATAAATTTTATCGTAGAATAATATATTCAGCAAAAATATCCTTCAGACATGAAGGAGAAATAAAGACTTTATCAGACAAATGAAAGCTAATGGATGTCATCAATACCAGATCTGTGCTATAAGAAATGGAGTTTCTCAATCTGAAAATAATATTTATGAGCAATAAGAAAGTATTTGAAGGTAAAAATCACACTGGTAATAGTAAGTACACAGACAAATACCGAAAATTATAACACTGAAAATGTGGTATGTAAATTACTGATAACTTGAGTAGAAAGATTAAAAGATGAATTAATAAAAAATAATGACTACAACAACTTTTCAAGACATAGACAGTATAACAAGATAATAATAGTAACAAATAGTTCAATAAGGAGGAATTATGCTAAAGTGTAAAGTTTTCTTTTTTCTTTTTTCTCTTTTTTTTTTTTTTGAGACAGTCTTACTCTGTTGCCCAGGCTGGAGTGCAATGGGGTGATCCTGTCTCACTGCAGCCTGTGCCTCCCAGGTTCAAGCAATTGTCATGCTTTTGCCTCCCAAGTAGCTAGGATTACAAGTATATGCCACCACACTTGGCTAAGTTTTGTATTAGTAGAGACAGGGTTTCACCATATTGGCCAGGCTAGTCTCAAACTCCTGACCTCAAGCAATCTGCCCTCCTCAGCCTCCAAAAGTGCTGGAATTACTGCACCTGACCAAAGTGTAGAGTTTTTATTAGTTTTTGCTTGCTTGTCATTTTATTTGTTTCTTCAATCAGCATTACTTTTTCATCAGATTAAAAAAAAAATGGCTTACAATATGTTATTTGCAAACCTCATGGTAACCTCAAATCAAAAAGAACTGCCACTGCCAAACGTAAACAAAAAATAAAAAGTGAGAAATTAAAACATACCATTGAAGAAAATAATATTCACAAAAAGTTAGATGTAAAGGAAAGAAGACCACAAAAAATGGAAACAAGTAACAAAATAGCAAGCTAAGCCTTTACTTAATAATAGCGTTGGATGTAAATGGACAAAATTCTCCAGTCAAAAGATATAGAGTGGCTGCCATGAAAAAAAAAGCAAGACCCAGTATCTGTTGCCTTCAACACAGTTCACCTATAAAGACACACGTAGACTGAAAATAAAGGGCTGAAAACAGATATTCCATGCAAGTGAAACAAAAAATGGAGGAGTAGCTAATTCAGACAAACTTTTTAAGCCCAAAAAAAAAAAAACCATAAAAAGAGACAAAGCAGATCATTATATCATGATAAAGTGCTGAATTCAGCAAAAGGACATAGGAATTATAAATATATATGCACTCAAAATCCGAGGACTCAGATATATAAAGCAAATGTTATTAAAGCTAAAAGAGAGATAGATCCAAATGTAATAATAGCTGCAGACTTCACTCCATTTTTAGTAATAGGATTGACCATCCAGACAGAAAATCAACAAAAACATATCAGACTTAATCAGCACTATAGACAAAATGGACCTAATAGGTATTTGGAGAAAATGTCGCTCAACAGCAACAGAATACACATATTTCTCCTCAGCACACAGGTTATTCTCAAGAATAGATGATACGTTAGGTAACAAAGTTTTCAAAAAATTTTGAAATTATAGCAAAGATCTTCTCTGACCACAATGGAAATAAATTACAAATGAATAAAACAGGAACTTTGGAAGCTAAACAAACATATGGAAATTAAACAATATGCTCCTAAAAGATTAGTCAGTCAAAAAAAGTAATTAAGAAGAAAATTAAAAAAATTCTTGAAACAAAAGAAAATCGAAACACAACATGCTCAAACCACTGAGACACTGAAAGTAGGACTAAAAGGAAGGTATATAACAATAAGCACCTATGTCAAAAAAGTAGAAAAACTTCAGATGCAAATCCTAATAATGCATCGTAAAGAATTAGTAAAGCAAGAGCAAACCAAACCCAAAATTAGTAGAAAAAAGGAATAATAAATATCAGAGCAGAAATAAATGAAACAGAATTGAAAAAAATACAAAAGATCAATAAAACAAAAATTTATTTTTTTGAAAAGATAAAATCAATAAGTCTTTAACCAGAGTAAGAAAAAAGAGAGAAGAATAAAATAAAATTATAGATGGAAAAGGAGACATTACAATTGAAACTGCAGAAATTCAAAAGATCATTAGAGACTACTACGAACAGCTATATATCAATCGGGCGTGGTGGCTCTAGCCTGTAATCTAGCACTTTGGGAGGTCGAGGAGGGCGGATCACAAGGTCACGAGATCGAGACCCTCCTGGTTAACACAGTGAAACCCTGTCTCTACTAAAAATACAAAAAATTAGCCAGGTGTGGTGGTGGGCACCTGTAGTCCCAGCTACTCGGGAGGCTGAGGAAGGAGAATGGCATGAGCCCGGGAGGCAGAGCTTGCAGTGAGATCGCACCACTGCACTCCAGCCTGGGCAACAGAACAAGACTCTGTCTCAAAAAAAAGAAAAGAAATTTCTCAAAAGAAGACCTACAAATGTCCAGCAGAGATATAAAAAGGTGCTCAAATCACTGATCATCAGAAAAATGCAAATTAAAACCGCAATGTGACATCTTATCACCTCAGTTAAAATGGGTTTTATCCAAAAGACAAGCAATAATAGATGCTGGCAAGGATGTGGAGAAAAGAGAATCTTTGTACACTGTTGGTGGGAATGTGAGTTAGTACAACCACTATGGAGAACATTTTAGAGGCTCTTCAAAAAATCTAAAAATAGAGCTACTATATGATCCAGTAATCTCATTGCTAGGTATATAACCAAAAGAAAGAAAATCAGTATATGGAAAGGATATCTGCCCTCCCATGTTTATTGCAGCACTATTCACCATAGCCAAGATTTGAAGGCAGCCTATGTGTCCAACAACAGATGAATGGATAAAGATAATGTGCTACGTATACACAATAGTGTTATTATTTGGCCATAACAAAGAATGATGACCTGTCATTGACAACAACATGGATGGAATGGGAGGTCCTTATGTTAAGTGAAATAAAAGGCACAAAAAGACAAACTGACACAAAAAGAAAAGTTCCAGATGTTCTCACTTATTTGTGGGGGCTAAATATTAAAACAATTGAATTCATGGAGTTAGAGAGTAGAATGATGGTTACCAGAGGCTAGGAAGGGTAGTGGCGGGATAATTAATGGGTTCAAAAATATTGCTAGATAGAATGAGTAAGATCTAGTATTCAATAGCACAATGGGGTGACTACAGTCAATGATATTTTATCATACATTTTGAAACAACTAAAAGAGTATATTTGGATTGTTTATAACACAAAGAAATTATATATTCTTGAGGTGATGGATAAAAAAGGTGAATACTAAACTTTTGAAATAATCATACGTTTGAATGTTGTCAATGGTAGACTGTTGCTAATGTCTGATTCAGACATATGACAACAATCCACTGCAAAATAAGTGGAGCAGTTAGAAGAAAACTAGTGCTTTTACCCTGGTGTTAGCAGTATCTGGTTTGTCTCATTCTAGTCTTTATTTCAAACCACAGGGACTTTGTGACTTTAGCTGTTAATTTCTCTCTTCTGACACGCCTCTTCTCATTCTGACACTACAACTATACCAGTGTTCTAAGGCTGACTAATGGCTTGAGTTATACTGTAGGCTTTCCATTGAAGATGACATGTGTGTAATGTTTATTGGTCATTCAAAGAATTAACACACTTCTAACAAAAGGGACAGGACATCATTTATCTATCCTGAATATGACAATAGGCATGGCTTAAGCCCCAGTACGGACAAGAACATATACTTGTGGAAGGATGATAAAAACTAAATATGTTAATTGTGTATATACAGTTTTTGTGCATTATAAATATATGTGCTCATATGTGTATATGGCTGTGTAGAAAAGATAAAGTTCATCTAATAAATTTCCTCTATTTCAAATTAATTCAGCCTTTTAATTTTTTTCATATAATGTCTCAATTCTTCCATCAAAATCTATCTTCAGAAACAATTTGAAGTAAGTAATACTGAATTTAGTATGATTTTCAGGCTCATGGGTGAAAAAAAGTGTTTTGCTTCCTCTTTAAATGCATCTTTATGCTTTCAGCAAGTAACCTGAGGGTAAATTTTGGCAACAAAAATGGGATATCTTGTAGGAAAAACATGTCATAGTTAATATAAGAAATGAAGTAACAATTTCATAGCACGCATATGATGTATATGAGCATAATATTTAAACCAGGCTATTTTGAAGTTGGGTATATTGTAAACAAACATAAAAGAGTATTAAGCAAAAGAAGTGATGGAATAGGCTCCATGGGGTCATGTGGGTTTCCTTTTGCAACTGAAACTACCAGGTAAAGAAGCAGCTTGCTCTTTGGTTGGATGATCCCGATTATGAAGGGTTAAAAGAGTTGCTGTACCAGAGTGGATACAGAGAACTTTTCTGCAATCCATAGGATGTGCTGGTGCCTTCTTAAAACCCCAGTTGTAATTGTAAATGTGAATGGAAGACTAGATAAGCCCTAAGTATATTAGACTAGCAAGGACTTCAAAATTGACGTTTTGAGTCATTTCATTAAGTCGAAAATCTTGAAAAGTGTAAGCGATATCTAAGAGCAAAAGGAACATGGTATATTGCAATATGTAAAGATCAACTCTGGTCTTATAAATAATGGCTGAAACAAAGCTTATAGAGATTGTATGTTCCACTTAATATATACAACAATAAATATACATATTATGTATATGCTAGCATTTATATTATATACATTTTACTCTATCTTGTTTCCTTATTTCATAGGCATGTGTAGGTGATGGTCATCTTTATGATTTAGAGTTCAAATTTCTGATTATTAAAATTTTATTGTGACCAAACCAAAATAAGATTAGCTGTAATCCAGACCTTGGAGCCGAACTGATGAATTTTGGATCACCTTTTTTGACAAGTCGTAAGCATGTTTTTATTAACATGAGGAAGACTTCATTATATTCAACAGGAGCAAGTTGTTTTACCTGTTGCTATTTTTTGTATATATGTGTGTGTGTGTGTGTGTGTATGTGTGTGTGTTGCGTGTACTCCATTGATGTTAAATAGTAAAGAGATGAATTGTACTATATGTTATCTACTAAAATGTGTCAAAATTTTCCATTTCTTTTATGTTAACTTTTGTAGCTAAGGGGCTGGAAAACTATTGCCTAAATTCTATACTCAGATTTAAACCAGATACAGTTTTTGCTGCTGGGATGTCTTAACATGAAAACTGCAGTGGCGACAGGGAGGCAGAAGATACTGTCTTCCTGCAGTGGTTGTAGCCTAGGGTTAAGTTGCAGCTGACAGGAGCATCTGCAGAGCCAGGACTCATGCTCCCCTGACTGTGTTACAGTTCTGAGTGTATGACAGCTGTGGCGGCAGCAGCACTGGCTGCAAAGCCTGCAGTGTTTTCTGGATCTCTAGTTCAACACTGTGGTTGCAGGATCTTGAAACAAAATTTCTCATGGCACTAGCTCTAGGTCCTCACCTCTAACCCTTCCAGTGATGTTACCGGATCTAATTTTCTGTTAATCCATTCTTAACAGAAATGAAAATCCCAGCGTTTTCTGTTTCCTATGCTGAATCCCCACTCATCTAAAAACGTTTTATCCATATATATATGGAGATATATATATAAACCTATATATATATATAGGTTTCACGATTTACTTTTAATCAGAGAAAAATATAATAGGGCTACATCAATATATTTACTGTATAGGTGATAAGAAATTTAATTATTTTGGAAAATAAATACAAAAAATATATATATATACATCTATCTATTTCAGGTACAACTTATTATATATTCATAAAATATCAAATTTCAGCATTTGGGGGTTTGCTATATCTTAAATATCACTATACAGCCACAGTATATAAATTTCTTATTTTATTTCAAAATCTGGAAATGGAAAGAGTATATCCTAAGGATAATTTGAAAACTTTTTGGTATTAACTGCCACAAATTTGTTAGGTAATTATGAACATGAAACTATAAATAGCATGCATATATACATGCTATATATACTATTTAATAATGCTATTATTAAATAGTATTAAATAGTATACAGCATTTTAAATCACATCTCCATGACAATATTCCAGATTTTAATACCATGAAGATAAATTAGCCATGTTTAATTTTCTTAGATTTCCTCAACCACAATTCAAGATCCTAATGTCAAACCTGAACATGAGACACTGTGGAAGTCTCCTCCAGCTGTTCAGTGAATTTGGAGTTGCCTTTAGCGATGGCACATCTCTCAGTGGCTGATTGGCTGTCCTGCCTGTCATTTCCATGGATGCCATTTCTTTCTTGCAGTTCTGAAAATGTCATATATTTTGTTCCTGGGAAGATTATTTTTATCCTTTTCAAATTTCAACAATTTAGTGCAATTTCAAAAGAAATGTCCTCAAGTTATAAAATATATAATTGGAAATCTAAAGGTTTGATCGTAATTAAAAATATTTTAAATACGTATGCATCACTTGTAATTTTGCAGTCTGTAATTGTATTTCAACTAGGTCCATACATACACATATGCAAAAGTACAGTCATGTTAAAAATGCTTTAAAAAAGAAACTGCTGAAGGATTTTCATGCACCCTTTTAAGACATTTCTTCTGACAAGGTGAGTCAGTCTTTCAATGTGCTCAGTGTGGTGTGTCATGCAGGGGATGTGGATTCCTTGAATCTTCATAAAGGGAGCTTTCAGAATTTAGGACAAAGGATAGTATAAAAAGCACATAAGGCAAAATTTGATGTTGTTTCCATCCATTAAAATGATCTCTTTTCAAAGCTACTTAAAACAAACAATGTCTACGTTGGATTTAAAACTTACATAAATATGTCATTGCTTTGTAGTGGTCGTTGCCTTGGTAAAGATAATATAGGAAATTCATATGCTCTTTTTGGTCGGAGGGGTAGTGTTATGTATATATATATATATATACACACATACAATTGTTTATCAATAAAATTCCTTGAAGGAGAAATAATAAAACTAGCAGTTCTTAATTTCTAAATGAAAAGCCACATTTATGTAAACCTAAGACCTTAGAGATAGAAAATATTTATTGTCATAGAAAATATTTCTTAAGTGCCAACTATATGCAAAATAATGCAACAAAGAACCTGCGGTTTTAATTTTCATATATTAATTGTGGTGACAAACTGCTTTTCATACATGTATATCTCAATATTACCTCTTTAGTGGGGAGAATACAGTTACCGAATACTGACTCCATATTCCTCAGATGTGGTTAAGATGGAAGCAGCTTCCACTTTGCCTGCTCGTTTAATCAACAGAACCCTCAAAAATCTATTTTCATATCTCTATTACATACATCCAGGAAACTTGCTGAGACCTCTATGCTTCTATACGTATCATTCACTATACAAGCTATTTTAAAATTTTGATTTCGTAAACCCAAGCTGTTCTCCTTGAGACTTACATATGTCAAAGAAAACAGATCTCTCTACTCCCCTCTCACAACTTTAAGCTAACGTTTAGAGCATATCCACTCTGGATGGCAAACAAATGATACCAGACAATAATATCACATGTATTTTTAAGTTGATAAGATGTAAGATTATACATGTGGGTAAACTGGTCCCAATCATAAGGCTAGCAATGATTATTGAATATTTTGATAATGAACTATATAACTTCCAAACAGTAACAAATAATGATTATTGTTTAAGACTTTTAGATGGATAATTATATCCTTCATACTTTTTTCTTTGTAAAAAATGATCTTGTGAAAAAGTTACAAGTGGGGTTGCTAAAATTATGTGACCTGTTTATTAAATAATTAATTATGTAATTCACAATAAGTTTGTAATATATTTAAATATTCATCCTATTCCAGTTCAAGATAAAAAAGTTTTTTTCCAGATTCTTCTGTTTCTTACATTTTTACTTCAAATTATGCCTTAGATTAAAGAAAATCACAATCTTTTTCAAAATTAATTGATGTCCTGCAGCTCTGGGTTGAAATTTCATGGCAATTGTTTTCAAACATTGAAGTTCTGTAGCTAACAAAATGAAATATAAAATAACCATGGTTACTGTAGGGAATAAAATGTTTACTTTTATTCAAGCTTTTTTTAATGCTTATATGGTTCAGGTTTTTATTTTAATATTCATGTTCTTATCAAATAGATTCAACTTTACTAAAATGTCTAAAGAATACACTAGATTGTTATGTACATATACAAACTAGAAAGATTTTTCCATATGTTCCATCTTATCTGGTAGGGTTTTAAATAATAAATATAATAAATCATTAATTAAATATTCTATAGATAAAATTGATATAATAATATAATAGTTAATATTATTAATACTAATTAATAAATAATCATTGCTACTTGCTAAAGAATGACAGATCAATGGCATTTTGATAAATAATAGCTTGTACTCCCACCGTGCATTCAGGCCCTGGGGCCATTTTTATGATCAAAAGGCTTTACAGATTTATGGCAAACATTATACTGTGTCATTTTTAGAGACCATAAAATGTTCATAGAACTTAATGGCAGTGAATTTTATCCTTTCCTTTTTTCTAAGATCAATAGTCAATGAGATTATACAACTTTCTAGATAATAGAATGAGACAATGCCGGGGTTTCGTTCTCCTGACTCTAATTACATGCCTACCTTACTTATTAATTATCTTTAATACAAAAAGTTGGGAACCTTCATACTAAACAATCAAAGTTCTATTAGAAGCCTTCATTAGGTGACTGATCAAATTATGAAGATAAAGAGGAAATGTAAATATGATAATAAAAATACCTTAAACTCTGACTAGACAGAAAAAGACTATTACAGATAAGTTGAAAATAAACCCACATTTGTTCAAGAGGAGGGTAAGTAAGTACATAGATAGAGGCTGCAATTCACTTAGTGATGAACAGCCGGGAGTTTGAGGTCAAGTTCTGAATATGCAGTTCAGTGGCCACTTGGATTTGGGCAAATTATTTTATTCTTTATGATGCAATTTTCCATATCTCTAAAATCATTCAACCATTTTAATCTCCTAAGGTTCATGTAAATAAATAAGAACGTGAAAAAGATACAGCTTAATACCTTGTACATATTGAAAACTCAAATTTTAGCTCTTCTCATAATTACTTTCCCACTAAAAATAATTTGGGGAATACAAAATATTAAATGATGGGTGTATCCTTAACATTTTAAGTCCATTTAATGGAAAGTAAGTAGATCCTTTCAAAAATTGTATAAGCACTTCAAAGTGACATTTATTTTATTTTCATGGAACAATTATAAGTTTAAATACATATGCAATTTTAATTTAAACTAAAAGCATGCATTATATTTTTAGTTTTTTAATATTTTTACAAATTAGGATCCTACAAAGAATTAACGTTCTAAAACATGTCTAAATTTTTCTCCCTATGATGTTTAAGTATAGTCTGTGGTTTATTATTATTATTATTAAAAAGAATTTAGAAACTTGAGTATTGTCTAAAATGTTCACCATTCTCCATGTATTAAATTCCTGAGTTAAGCTACCAATTGATATTTCCACAAGAAAACCAGGTAATTGACATCACATCATAAGTTTAGTAATTCTTAACTGTAAAACAGGAAACTTTTAGAGAGGGGAAATATATAAGTCTGGGTCCTCCAATAGGTTCTCTAGAACCAATAGGATGTATTTGCATGGGAATGTGATTTATATAAAGGAATTAGCTCATGTGATTATAAAGGATGGCAAGTCCAAAATCTGCCAGATGAGCTGGCAGGTGGAGACCAAGGAAAGAGCCAAAGTTATCCTCTAGGTCTGAAGGTTGTCTGGCTGGAGACTAAGGAAGGAAGCAATGTTGTAGGACAAGTCCAAAGAGCATCAGCTGCAGAATTGCCTCTTGCTCAAGGAGATCAGGATTTTGTTGTATTCAGGCCCTCAACTGATTGGATGAGGCCCATCTACAATTATAGAGGCCAATCTGCTTTCCTCAAGGTCTGCTAATATAAATGTAAATATCATCCAAAAACACTTTCACAAAAACATTCAGAATTATGTTTGACCAAATATCTGGACACCACTGCCTAGCCACAATGACACATAAATTTAACCATCACAGGGAACCTTCTCTGTAACAATTAAATTATGGGCTTTTTCTTAAATATTGGAATTCAGTTTTCATAATGTTTACTATTCTACCTAATTTTTCTAATTTAATTTTTACTTTTAATAATATGTTTGATTTTATTTAATATAATACAGGATTTGTGTATTATTTTCATCTTATTCACAGGTTGTATTTCTTTCTGCTGCCTAGTAAAAATCAGTAGGTTTACTTAATAATTTTGATAAACAAATTATTTATGTATTCTGAGGGCTATACTGTACCTCCCTTTTGGGGTATAATCTCATCAGTCATATTAAGTAGTAACATTGATTTTTTTTGCCAGAATAAAACTGTAATAAAATATAGGGGTATTTGCTACACTATAATATACTTTCCAAAAACCCCTTATAAGTGATTGTTTGTTTATAAATTTCTTTGGTTTTCAGCATCACTTGACTTTCTTTACAAAAAAAAAATGAAAATTGGCTGAATATAGACAAGTTTAGAATACTAAATTTGCAGTTATTTCTTTCGTTTAACAATTATAATTTAAAATAACATATTTTACAACCAAAGCATTTTATATTTTTTGAATTTTCCCTAGTAAAGTTGTGGAAATGTTAGAAGGATACTAAAATCAAGAGTGCACATGAAAACACAGTTCTTCATTTCAAATGTTATACATATGAAATATCGTTGGTAAAGTTCATTTTTAGATTTATGTGGAAGTAACTTTGTCTTTCAACTTGACAGGAAAGGTTGTTCTTGGCAAAGCTCTGTGTAAATAAGTAAATGGCGTAATAAGAAAAAGAAAGTTGGAGACATATTTAAGATATTTCATGTACTTATAATTACACAATTGACACATACTCATATTAGAATACTGTATATGAAAGAATGCTAAATTGTGTTTTAAAATGCATTATATATTTTTGCCCCCAGATTTCTTTTAGATGTTTTGCAGAGATATTTTGATAACACACACATGCCTTGATGAATCTTTCTGCACTCATTGCTCAGCATAATTTATTTATTTAGAAGACTAAACCTTGAAAAGAATAGATATTTAATGACAGTCCCTAAGAAGATAAGCCACCATCTGATCAAGAAAACTTAAAACAGACTTAAGTAGATGATAAAGAGTTAAAAACAGGATTATTTGTGTCATGCACTATGGAAATACTTCAATGTCAAGAAACCTTATGAAATATGTTTTTGGCCCAGGATGGTGGCTCATGCCTGTAATCCCAGCACTCTGGGAGGCCTACGCGAGCGGATCACCTGAAGTCAGGAGTTTGTGACCAGCCTGGCCAACATGGTGATGCCCCCTCTCTACTAACAATACAGAAAACTAGCCAGCATGGTGACACTCGCCTGTAGTTCCAGCTACTCAGGAGGCTGAGGCAGGAGAATTGCTTGAGCCTGGGAGGCGGAGGTTGCAGTGAGCCGAGATTGCGCAACTGCACTCCAGCCTGGGTGACAGAGCAAGACTCCGTCTCAGAAAATTAAAAAAAAAAAAAGAAAGAAAGAAAGAAAAAAGAAAAAAAAGAAAGGAATTTTTTTTGTTTTATTTTTTATTCTTCCTGTTGTCTATTTGTGGAAATAAACAAAGGCCACTCAAATGAGAACAAGCACAGGCTATTTATTCGGAGCTTGCTATAGAAAGGGTGTCAGCTACCATCATTTGCATAAGGCAGACTCCAAGGCAGGTGGGGTGCTGGAAAGCTTTAGAGTGACAACAGGGAAAACTTCAAATATGCTCTGAATCAAAGTTGGCAAGGGAATTCTGGGGGCAGCTAACAGAACTGGGCATCTTATATAATTCCTTTGGGAGCATGTTTTGTCCTCTTTTGTTGGTCCTGTATTGAAAGCAGGGGAAGAAATGGGGACCAGGCAGTCATTGATCAAGTCCTCATTGTTCTGAGTAAATTGCCTTAGAGTTGATGGTTTGGTTTTCCAGGATGGGTGGATGCAAAGTGTGTGGACTCCTTGCTCAGAAGTTATAGGTCAAGGTTCTGGTGTCACATCAGGTCTGACCATAGTCCATTTGCATACTCAGTCTCTCACATGAGAAAAACCCTCTGTTAAGGGAAAAAAAAAAAAAAAATAGCCTGGTGCAGTGGCTCATGCCTGTAATCCCAGCACTTTGGGAGATCAAGGTGGGTGGATTACTTTTACTTGAGTTCAGGAGTTTAAGACCAGCCTGGCCAACATGGTTAACCCCCATCTATACTAAAAACAAGCAAACAAATAAAAACAAACAAACAAACAAACTGCCTGGAAACTAGTTATGCTATTATTTTACTCAAACAATATAGTTTTCTTAGAGATAGACAAATACTTCTAAATAGTTCCCAAATTGAAGAGAGTGGAATAGACTCCAAAATGAAAATTAAAAAATCATAATATAAAATTGTAAATACTGCCAACTGAGTGTAGATATCAGAAGTACAAAGGAAGAGGATAAAGGCAGAGAGGGGACAAGAGAAGATGCAGTAATGTCTGCAGGGAGTGTTCAAAGCCCTAATAAAATGTAAACTTCAAGAGGGAGGTCGTGAGAAGGTAGATAAAAAATGTGGGAAGAGGACCTTACGTGACTGTACAGGAATTTTTGCTTCAAGATGACAATATACATATTTTTTCTTATTTTTCTATCTCAAAACTGTCTGAAAAAGTATAAGCACATTGAAAAAAAAGAAAATAATTGTTTTCTCATGAAAAAAGAAATTGGTCATAATTTCCAACCACACTTTTGAAGAATGCCTGTGAAATGTTAACAAGTCAGTATCCAACCTGGGAAGAAAAATGTAAGCTCCTAGTTCTGTCTAGGATAAACCAGATAACACAGAGTCTCATTTCTTGATGGGCTTTCTATGGCCACCTTCTTTAGAGCAATGCAGCCTCGAAACATGAGTAGGTCTGGAGGAGTGGGGATATCCCTATAGAAAAAATCAGTTACTACCAAGAAGTAGCAGAGGAAAGGAGCAGAAGGGAAAACATGCTGACGTGCTATTTTAATTGTCCACAGCCCCGGGTCTTGGCCAAAGGAGAATTCGGGGATAGAACGAGGGAAGCAGAGAGAGACAGTGAATCCCAGCAACTTCTTAGGTGTAAGGTCTCTGTTAAGTGCAACTCCACAGTTGAATGCCAAAAAGTAAGAGGAAATGTGAAAGTACAACGCTGTAAATTGTACAGGCAAAAACTCCTGAATATAACATTATACCTTTCTCATTTCTCTATAATTTTATGTAACTTGGCCTTGGAGTTTATCATTTTTTTCTCTACTGTATGAATATTTGGCCATTCAAAACCTCTGACAGCTCATTTTCTTCCAATCTGAAAGTCTCCTTTGGTTACATCCTCAGTCAAGATCCAGTTTCTATTTGTTTCTCTTCTCTCTTATACTTAGATTATTTGAAATTCAAAGTTTTACTGTATAAATGTTAAGCCCCTTTTAATGTGTTCACAAATCAACCGAGACAACAAATGTCAATAACCTAAAGGAGAAGGGCACTGGCAAAAACAACAAAAAAGAATGCTTAAAGCAATGCCCAGGTTAGGATTATTCTAAAGCCTGCTTCAGAAATAAAATGATAATGTTACAGTAATGACAGCCTATTCAGCAACAAACCACAACTGAAGTTGAAGACTCCAACTGTTCTTTTATTTTTCTCTATTTCCATCTCTAATTTGAAAGTGCTCATCCCAAAGAATAATCAGATCACGGCATCGACCTACAGGAACAGGAAGCGGAAATGTCACAGGAAAAAAATACACCCAGGAAACAAGAGAGAGTTTATACTAATAGTTGACCACAGTGATCACAAAGATACTGTTGGCATAATCTCTGTTTAATAAAAGAGATCTCAAAAAAAGATAAAAGTGACAAAAGAGAGACTATGAGACAGATTAGATTTAAATATCGAGCTTCTAGAACTCAGAAAATAAAGTCAAAAGATAGCAATGAGAATATACAATGTAGAAATAAGGCACACTAGAAACAACAGCCACACCATAGTTATTAATGCATCTGAAAAGTTCAGGGAGAATGGAGTACAACTTGACTAAGTCACAAAATAAAAGTTTGTGAATTGGACAGGACAAGAGACAAAATCAGTTATAAAGAGATGATAAATATATGAAACAAAAGAGATCCAAGTGTGGATAAATAATATTATTGAGTTGAGAAGAGAAAGAAATGGAAGAGGAAACAGATAAGTAATTAAGTCTGTGATGAAATAGATAGGCATCTGAAGATTGAAAAAGCACACCATATACTGAGAAAGTAATTTAGGTCAACACAGGACTTATCTTTGTGATATTGGTGAATTTAAAATAAAGGAGATTGCAAACCCCCTGGGAAAAATAAACAAGTTACTAGGAAAGGGGAAACAATTTATCTTTAGGTTTCTACAACTCAATACTGTGGTGTTCATGTTTTCATTTAAAGGGTGTGACCCCAAAATTTTAAACCTAATCATGTTGTCTTTTAAACATGAAAGTGAAGGGATAAAATATTCATGATTTTTAGGATAAAAATTAGTGGACTAAAGTCTGCCAATCCAAAAATTAAGGAAAATTAAGAACACTATAATCCAGAATATTTAATATTTTACACATAGAATTGAATATACCATTATTTAAAATATACAATTGATAAAAAATTATGGTGATTATTTAATATTCTTTTTTTTGAGATGGCGTCTCGCTCTGTTGCCAATATACTAATGAGGAAACATTGTGGGAATTTTCATTTCAGAGCAAAATTTAATAGTAATTGAGAGATAAATTGTAAATGTGCTCTTCACACTTTTACTTGTATGGCATGGAAAATATTATAAGCATGCTCCTCCATTCATTTATTTCATAAAGCTTAATTAGTAGTTGCTATGCTCAAGACACTGTTTTCCATGCAATCAAACACCTATCTCTAACCTTACGTAGCTTTCGGTCTATTGCCTGTGGAGGCAGAGGGGGATAAAGGCATTAAACATAAAAAATAAGTAAATTTTATTAGCTGTTACAAGCTGACAAATTTTATAAAAATAAAAATAAAAAATAAAAGAGAAAATGCATGAAGGAGCTGCAGGTGCTAGTGGAGGGTGGGGCACAATTGTTCAGTGTGGCCCCACAGAGAAGGTGATGCTTGAACAAAGATTTGAAGGAGAAGGTAGAAAGGAAACCATTTAGAAATTTGGAGGAAAAGCAAATGTCAAAAGGAATAGCCAAGCAAAATCAGTGCTCACGTTTGAATTAATGTGATAAATGCCAATGAAGCTGGGGTGGAGGCAGCAAAGAGGGAAACAGTAAGTGAGGGCTCAGGGAGTAATCATGAACCAGGTTGTTTTGAGCCTTATAGGCCTTGAAAGAGCTTTGAATTTCTCTTTTAGTTCTTGTCAAAGAATTAACTAATACAGAACAAATTTAAAATATATCACAGGCTAATTAACAATGATTCAGTCAATAACTAACAATGTATGTGATTGTGGTCCCATAAGATTATAATACCATATTGTTATTGCCTTTTACTATATTTAGATATGCTTAGATACACAATTTCTTACCATCGTGTTACAATTGTTTACAGTATTCAGTACATCAGAATGCTGTACAAGTTTGTAGACTAGAAGCAATAGGCTGTGCCATATACTGTAGGCTTGTGGTAGGCTATAATATCTAGGTTTGTGTAAGTACACGCTGTGATGTTTGCACAAGCATGAGCTCATCCAAGGACACATTTCTTAGAACATATCTTTGTTGTTAAACAATGCATGACTGTAGTGGTGGAAAACTAGGTCATGATTTTTCACCCATGCTTACCCATGAAGGAAGATATTTTAAGAAATAATGCATGAAAAATAAAAGAGACACTCATGAGAAAATATCTTGTCTGTCAAAAAGAGAGGTCATTTATTAAACATAAAAAAGCATTTGCTATACTATGCTGTTAGTATTTGTGTCCCCTACAAAAGTCACAGGTTGAAACCTAATCACCAGTCTGATGCTATTCGGAGGTGAGGACTTCGAGAGGTAATTAGATCATGAGGATGGAGTCCCCATGAATGAGATTAGTGTCCTTAGAAAAGAAGTCCCAGAGAGCTGTCTTGCCCTTTCCCCCTGTGACAACACAGATGGAAGGTATTATCTATGAGCCATAAAGTGGGTCCTCACTAGGGATCAAATCTGCCAGTAACCAGATCTTGGACTTTCCATCCTCCAGAACTGTGAAAAATAGTTTTTGGTTGTTTATAAGCCATTCATTCATCCCAGGTGAACCAAGACAATCCTTATTTAGTGCTATACTTTGTGGATTAGTAACTACTAACTTTATCGTCATGTGACTTGATGATATCATCAAGTCCATACATAATTTTTGTACCAGCAGTAGTAATTCTCTCTTTCTCTTGCATATGCACATTTCAAAATGTGTTTCTGAATCTAAGCTCACTCTTTTCCAGATGTAACACAATCAGCTGCATGTAATGATAATTTCCTCTCTGAAGACTACTCCCTCTCACATGTATTGCTATTCATCTCCTCCACTTGTCCATATTCTTGGGAAACTATGGAGATTGCTTGATCATAATTTCTGATGTATATAGAGAGATACTTATGTTAAAAACATTAAGGTTTTATCTTCAATAAAAAGATGACTAAAAAAAGAGTTATATTAACTACATGATTAACCTATGAGTGTTTATCTCACAGTGATTATGATTTTTCATTAATTGTATCACTATGTAAATATAATGTTAACACAATCCTTTAGTTGATAACATATTTCACTTTAATTTCTCATGATTTAAATTTTAAAACTGTTCTAATTCTATGTTGTTCTCATTGTTTCCACAGGTTATTACAAAAATATCAAACAGACAAAGTGAGCTTGTAATAATACGTGTCTTAAATATTTAATTTTGTTAATATTACAAATGCTACAATAAGAAAAAAATTAAATAGTCACTAAACATAGATTTAAATTAAATTCTACATTTCATATTTCTATGCTTAAAATGGTTGTAACTTAACAGAATGTGTGAATATTTTTAAATATCTGGCTACAGAAGCTTTTGTATTGAGCTTGTGTTTCCTGGTTTAATTTGCATACTCTAGGTTACTGGTTTAGAAATGCATCTCACAATTTGTTCATAATCCTCCTCTTTCCTGCTTCAAGCAATTACAGCTCCTCAGAGATAAGTGAGCTGTGAACAAACTAAACTATATATACATATACACTCTCACACACATACACACACCCACAGTCTTCTCTTGGTATCTATGAGGGATTGGTTCCAGGATCTCCATGGATATGAAAATCCACAGATGCTCAAGTCCATGATATAAAATGGCATAGTATTCGCATACAAGCTAAGCACATCTTCCTATATACTTTAAATCATCTCTCTATTATTTAGAATACAAACTACAAAGTAAATGCTATGGAAATATTTAATGATTGTTATATTGTTTTGTGTTTTATATGTATTAGTTTTATTTTTGTATTGTTATTGTTATTTTTTATTCTTTTCTAAATATTTTCACTTCAAGGTTGATTGAATCTGCAGATCCATAACCCACAGATACAGAGGGCTGACTACATGAAAACCAGGGGCTATAAAGTCTTTGCCTCACAATTCCAACTAACCCAAAATTATTGTTTTAACATCTCCTCAATCCCAATCTGTCCCCAGACCTTTAAACTCTAAAAATATTGTGCCTTAATTTCTCATTTTGAATTAATGCTCAGAGTCAGTGAAGGTGTTGTTCTTAATTGCAGTAAATTTAATAAACTTAGCTTTGCCTTATCAACAGGTTTTCTAGTGGATTTCCAGACATCAATAGTCAACAAATGCAAAGGCAGTTTGTTACATTAATGGGTAAATAGTTATGCATATAGCAAATCAATAAATGTTCACACGTGTGGATGATAAATCTGACAGGGAAAATAATTTAAATTTGCTGTATACTGACAAATTGCCATTCCAAGTATATAAATTTATATTTATGTGAACAGTGCTTATCCCAATAATACTTGAGCATGCCTGTCTCCCCTCACCTTCACCAAAAGTTATCTTGTAAATTTTTTCAGCTATGTCACTTCTGTGATGCTATGCAGGTTTTTAAATTGTCACAGACCATTGTAGATATATAGATATAAATATCTAGTTTCTAGGCTTATACTGGCCTTAAACTCATGTGTCACTGTCCACTTTTTGTTTTAAAAATTGTAAAAAATAATTACTGTGACTTTCTGTTATGCCAAAAATAAACATTTTAATATCAAATGCTGGAAAATGCCTTCTTTTCTACAGTGCTATAGGCACTCAAACAATTAAATTGCTTGTGCTATTTTCTGGAGAAGTACATTTAAATAACTTCTTAGAAACTGTGGTAGCATCCATTATGTAGATTATTATATGAATTTTAGGAAAATAGAAATTGGCTTTTGATGCTCATCTGAAACTGACTGACTTGCACATCCTTCTAACAAATGCTGGGTTTCAAGGAAACAAATTCTAATATTTAATATACCAAATATCCCTGGACTATAACACTAATTACAGGAGTGAATTGGCCAGGGGCACCTGGGGAATTGAACAACTCATTTCTCCTCTAAATTATTGTGAACGTCTGGGAACAGGTATAATGGCCTTCATCTGGTATTAGGAGTAAACTGGTGATTCGTTATCAAAAGAACTGTGAGGCTTAGATCTGCTTTGAACATGCACTGCTCCTTTAGTAAGTATGCTGTAAATGGATTTAAAGCATCATTAGGTAAATATCTTAGCACAGTTAGGAAAACTGACTGTACAGAAACAATGTACACAAATGCAGTTCTAATGATGTGCAAATGTGTCCAAATATTTGTTTAAACAAGGCTATAAGATGAAATGTTGACATATAATTCCAAGGACATCCATATAGTAAGTGCCTAAAACATAAACCCAAGTTATCGTTACAGTGTTTGGTTGTATGAAATTGAACATTAATGTTGACATTACAAAGTAATACTTGATATTTAATCAGTTAGGTCTAGACTAAGTAGTTTATAATTTTGTTTCTATTATAATTTAAGAAGAATGATTCTATGGTTCAAATTTAATATCATAGAACTCAACTGACCTTGGACTAGCAACTCAACAATAAGAACACAAATATTCTAAAGCCTTTGGAAAATTTTAGTCACTCTGTCTCAAATGTGAGTATGACATTACACAGCAAACTAAAATGTCAATTCTGTCAACAACTAGCTGAGTGACTTTACTTCCCTTATATAAGGTTGTTTAAATACTTTAAGGAATTAAACATGATTTTCACAATCTTCCCTAGCTTTAGCAACATGTAAAATTACTAAATGTAAATAACTGTGGAATTACTAAAAGCAAATATCCATGTGTAGTTATATTACTTGCCACATAAATAGAACATTATTACACTAACAGATACTGTTCTACAGCTTTTCTATACAGCTAAATAATCAACTATTTCTATAATTTATACTTCACTGTTACCAAACCCTAAAATATATATTTTATATACATATAAAATATACATATATATATATATATATATGGAGATGGAGTCTCGCTCTGTCACCCAGGCAGGAGTGCAGTGGCGCGATCTCAGCTCACTGCAAGCTCTGCTTCCTGGCCAAACCCTAAAATCTCAAGGATTTGTATGTGTGTGTGAGTGTGTGTGTGTGTGTGTGTGTGTGTGTGTGTATATACACATACATACATATGTATACCTTTATAGATTGAATAAGTATAGCCCAAGTGTACTTATGCTTATTTACAAAATATTAAAGAACACTGAAGTTCTTTCTTGAATAAGAACTCAGTCCATCAGGAGATTGAACTTTCCTTAAAAAATACATCCTTATACACACACACACAAACACACACACGCATATTTTATTATTTCAAGAAAACAGCAAAAGAGATTGAGTTAGATTTTGAAGTTAAACAACAGATATAAATTTGCTATTAGAAGGTCATATAAACTTGTCAGAGAAAGAAGTAAACAGTGTGTATCTTTTAGGACAAGCCTCTCTGACACCATTGTTCAGAAATGTCCCTGTCAACCTATTCCAAGTATTACTAAATCTAGCTTTAGATTAGACTGCTTATCTTGCAGAAGACAGTATTTTTAAAGAATGAAGATGTGCTTTCTATTTCACATAATTCTTTTGGAACTATTCCAAGGATGACTAGTTATGTTATTCAATGGATTACTTGTTGCTAAATCAATAAGATTGATGCTACAGATAAATAGGCATGACACACTCAACCTGTGAAAATATGAGTAAGAGAAAATTTAACACACTACCAGAGGTCAAGGTATAGCAGCAGCAACCAAAAACTGCCTCAAGGATTTTCTTCTTATTCAACCATTAGCTAATGTCTTAATGAAACCCAGTGCTCTCAGGGACGATAAAGATGGAGTCACTGTCCCTAGTTCTTCAATTAATCAGTTCTAATGGGTGGATTAATGAAGTGTGGCAAGTAATATTTACCTGGGAAGACTTGCCATAAACACTTGCTCATCATAGACACTGTTTTTATTTTTAAAAAGCATATACTAACCCTGTTCTGTAAATACATATTCATCCAAGTATTGGTAGAAAAAAATAATTATGATGTTTTTGAATTTAAGTGATAAATATGATCAGGACATTGATCTTAGAACAAACAAGGTTTATGATAAAGAAATCCTTAGAACAATTCTTCTGGGAAGTAGCTAAAGCAGATCTATGGGACAGGCTTGACAAACTACCAAACAAAAGGAAGAATCAGTTAGGGTTACTACATTTATAAAGGAGAATTGGCCATTTTGATGGGTTGACATTTTGCCATGACAAGTTCAGAACCTTAAGTGATCTTAGAAATGTCAGAAAGGAGCTTAATAGGCACCTCAATGAAAACATTAACTATACAATTAAACTTAATGAGAATAAATTCTGCTTTTATGAGAAAAAGGTCAATGCTAGCCTGAACTTAGAAGAAAAAGGGGGTATTCTTACACAGACAGAGAAAGCCAATTAGAGAACTCAAGTTAATGTAGTGCTGCAAATAGAGAAGTTTTTTTAATCAGATTTTTCAACTATTAGTTTCACATTAATTCAAATTTGAGTGATGGGGATGTAGAGTTTCATAATATCTATAATCTTTTAGACAAACACAAATTTAAAAAAACCTGTAGGATTCTAAACACGTAATAACTTGGCTTTTTATTTCATTTTTTTTACATCTTCCCAGCAATGACACAGTGACATTTTTTTAAAATTGATATTATATAAGTGAAAACTAAACACACTAATTGAGGCTCTTATATAATCATGACATAGTTGGATAAGTTAAAGTGAAATATTTTATCAACTATTGTGTTAATATATTTACAGATCAGTAAAATTAATGAAAAATCATAAAATTCATCCCAATGAGTTATCACTCACAGAGTTAATCATTGAGTTAACATCACTCTCATTTTTCCAGAGTCATATTCTTATCAAAGATAAAACTTTTTAAACATAAGTATCTCTACTCATATATCAGAAATTATGGTCAGTAATCTCCAGAGGTTCCCAAGAGTGGGGCAATAGAAAGAGATGAATAGCAACAGATTTGAGAGGCAATAGGCTTCAGAGAGGAAGTTATCATTATATGCAGCTAATTACCTTTCATACGGAAAAGAGTTGCTTAGATGCAGGAAAACACATTTTGACATGTGCATATGCAAGAGAAAGAGAGTTACGGCCAGGTGCAGTGGCTCACGCCTGTAATCTCATCACTTTGGGAGGCTGAGGCAGGCGGATTGTCTGAGCTCATGAGTTCAAGACCAGCCTGGGCAGCACGGTGACACCCCGCCTCTACTAAAAATATAAAAATTAGCCGGGTGTGCTGGCAGGCGCCTGTAGTCCCAGCTACTCGGGAGGCTAAGGCAGAAGAATCGCTTGAACCTGGGAGGCAGAGGTTGCAGTGAGCCCAGATCACGCCACTGCACTGCAGCCTGGGCGACAGAGCAAGACTCTGCCAAGAAAAAAAAAATAGAGAGAGAGAGTTAGCACTGCTGCTACAAAATTATTTATGGTCTTGAGCTCCAACTATGTCATAATAATGAAATCCTCGCAGCAATACTATTGGATATATAATATGATTATTTTATTTAACATACTACTAGTGAGACACTAAGTCTAAGGATTAGGTCAGCCAGCCACCCAGGTTTCAAGAAGCAAAAACTTTATTTAGTTTCTAAAAGGCTCAGAATAGAATTTTATCTCTTGATTTCCTGTTTGTTTCTGGGATTTTTATGAAAAATCTGCCATATGAAACTCACATGAATTATTATAATGCTTAAATGGTATTCCGTAAAGACATATGTGTGTGTTTGTGTATATGCAACAGTTAACAACATAGTTAAAATATGGCTTCGTGATTAAAACAAAATTGTACAGATATTTTGAGTATTCGCCTTGAATAAAAGTTTTTAGAAAGACTGCATGAAGTCGTGTTTTCTCATAAGTAGCTTACAATCTAGAAATATAGAAACTATATCACTTAGTACATATAGAATCATGCAAAGAGATTGCTATAATTAGTGTGAGAGCAATATTTTATAGTGCGGTGATGCTTTAATAGAAGTAGAGATCAAAGTAATTTTACGGGAATCAGGAAGACTTAATAAAAAATGTACAGTTAAATTTAATGTAAAAAACAAAGTCTTTTGGCAGGTAGAAAAAGTGAACACAAAAGGGATTTTTTTTTTTTTTTTTTGAAATGGAATCTCGCTCTGTAGCTCAGGCTGGAGTGCAGTGGCACGATCTCGGCTCACTGCAAGCTCTGCTTCCCGGGTTCACGCTATTCTCCTGCCTCAGCCTCCCGAGTAGCTGGGACTACAGGCGCCCGCCACCACTCCCGGCTAACTTTTTCTGTATTTAGCAGAGACGAGGTTTCACCGTATTAGCCAGGATGGTCTCTATCTCCTAACCTCGTGATCCAGGCACCTTGGCCTCCCAAAGTGCTGGGATTACAGGCGTGAGCCTACCGCGCCTGGCCACAAAAGGGAATTTTAAGCAAAGTTACCAGTAAAAAAAAAAAAATATCAATCTATTATATGGGGGAAATTTCAGATAGCCTACAAAATATAATACATGTAGCTAAAGACTGGTGGTATAAGTACAGTCTGTTACAAAGAGAACATCCTGTGAAGACTCTAAACAGAAAAAGAACATGATTATATTTGATGTTTTTAAAGTGCTCTCTAGGACAAATTGGAGAAGTTTTAGAGAGATTTGTGTGAGGAATATTTATGAAAAAGTTAGAAAGGTCAGTATAGTGTTTAATTTAAGATTTTCTATGTATCAGATTAAGATGGCATATATTTAAGGGTGATAAAGCAATCTAACTTTTTCAATTTTCTTTCTTTTTTTGGTGGATATTATTTTCCAACACAACATCATGGTGTATTTAAGAACTAATATTTCATAATTTCAAATATGACACTGTTAGACTTTCATATACAACATTGCTAACACATTTTTATCTATGTGAGCTCACACCCACCTTCTATGTTATATTCACAACTTATTTAAAATTAATAATTTTCTTTCACACATACACATACATATTTTACAAATACAACATACAATGAAGGAGTAGATTTGAGAGACATTTGAAATCTAAGGTCACCAACTTGTGGACTGTCACACAGATCTGGTCTTCAGATGCATTTTCTGCACATTGTTTCACAAACACTTAACAATTTCCCATGAAAGTAAAGAAGTTTAGCTTCTCTTTCAATAATCAGGTTATCTGCCCTGAGCTATTTCTGAATGGCAGCATGCATTGGACTTGCAGAGCATACACTCTTCCATGAAAAAGACTCCACCACTCTGTGTGGCCCATCAGTTAGGACACCACACTCACACATGTGCTATGCCTGGTCCCTGTGGCTTTGAATTGTAACCTATGATCTAGAGAAATAATCAGGAGGACATGATGACTGACTAGATAAAGAGGGTAAGAAGAGAGAATAAAGAATAAAGGAGTCAAAAAAAGGATGGCACATTTTCAATTCAGTTAGACACAAACAAAAATAAAGTCACTAAATGTAGGAGATTGTTGAAATGCTGGGATCCTCACCTAATTCTGACTTAGTGTGAACATATTCTTAAGGTACCCTCATGATCCCTGCTGCCTCTTCGTACCTTTGTATGAAGCCCTCAAGCAACTGTGTGTTGGAACTGTGAATTGCTCCTAACCTACAGAATACAAAAACCGTGGGGGGTGCTTGATGCACTTATGTGTCCGTAATTTTGTGATTAAGCTACACAAAGTCATAGTGCCTATCTTGCCAGAGTTGTTCACTATCTTCCTGACTCAGGACTCAAATGATTACAATGGGGAACCTCAATGGCAAGGAACGTAAGTGGCCTTTAGAGCAGAAAGCATCCTTCAGCTGACAGATAGCAAGGAGCCGAACCCCCAGACTGACAGCTAGAAGGTCTGAATGCTGCCAACAACCACATAAGTGGGGATGCAGATCCTACCCCAGTTGAGCCTCCAGATGAGAATCCAGTGTCCTGGCTGACACCATGATTTCTGCTTTGAGACACTGTAAAGTAAAAGACTCAGTTAAGCCACACCCAGACTCCTGACCCACGGGAACTGTGAGCTACTAAATGTGTAGTATTGTAAACTGTTAAGTGTGTGGTAATATTGTTACACAGCAATGAATAACTAATGTACTGTTAATTTTTTATTTCTTACCCTAGAGTTGTTTGTCATTTTTTCCACCAAGTGTTGAGGATGTTTTCCTTTGTTCTCTCCCTCCCTTCGCTTCCTTGAATCTGGTGTGGGTGTGCGACTACTTAAATAGCATGTCACTGAACTGATGCAATGCCATGGAAGATCTAGCATTGAAAAGATAGGCATCTTCTGATTACTCCATTTTATAAACTCTTAGTCATGCTGCAAGGAAGTACAAGTGGCTTTGTGATGTGTCCCACATTAGGAAAAATTGAGCCATCCGACAACAGCTCTAGCTGAGCTCGCAGCCATCAGCCAGGAATATCTTTGCCAGCCATGTAAGAGAGATATCTTGGAAGTTGATTCTCCAATCCAGTTTTGAGCCAGCCCAGGAGACAACACATACAGCACAAATAACCTATCCCTAGAAACCACAAGCAAATTGCAATATCACGAATAAATTACTTTGTTTGTTTCAACCTCTACGTTTTTGGTGGATTTACAGCAATAGACAATCAAATGATCAGAGACGATGTGTACATCCCCAGTGTTGAAAAGGGTAATTGTCACACAGGAGCTCAATCTATAGTTAGTGGAATGATGTTATATTAGTCTTTCCTATTGACAGAGATTTACTGGAAGTAATCGTATATGAAGATAAGGAATTCATAATAAAATATTTGGATAGAGATGTAGTTATGGATGTAGACTTCCATGAGAACACATTTAGGTTTGGAGATGCAGATTACTTCTGTAATGAAGAAATAACTGTGGAAAGAATTGAAGAAATAATTTTGAAAAGCTTAGATATCCTCAAACTAAAAGAAGACAGGAAAATAAGATACTGAACAAAAAGACAGCTATTAGCATAAAGGCATAGAAAATTCTAGGTTCTATGTTTATTTTTATTTTAAATCACATGTTATTATTACCACATTTTTAAAATCCAGCTGAATAATACATACTATTCTAAAAGGAAAGATAGATTTTCTCCCAAGGTTTAATACTTACTGTGAATCTATATAAGGGCATTTTGAGCATACTCACTTAGAAAATTCTGCCCAACTAAATTAAACTTTTTAGGCAACCTAAGCATTCTAAATTTCTTTTAAGGCAATATCTAGACACGCAGGACTTTCTATTACTCACATTTGAAAACGGTATAGCCTCACTATTTATTAGGACTTTTTACTTGCTATATGACAATGTTTAAGTGTTTTCCATTTATCAAGGAAGAAAGTTATCAAATAAAATAGCTTCGCTCTAATGAGTGAAATGAAATTAGTTTCTAGTGACATGGTGTGGAAAAATAAGAGGGACAAAATGTATCTTAAAATTATTTAAAAATCTTATGGCAAATGTCTTTATGTAGTCCACTTAACATATATCTTCTTCTCCATGAGGGTAATACAACTTTTCTTAAAATACAATGTCACTTCAGAGTTCAAGGCTCAGAAATTCAACAAATACTAGTTGTTGTTATATATAAGGTCCTTCTCTAATTGTGTTACCTAACACCTTACATAGTTTTATGGCTATGATTTTATATGTGTGTGTGTGTGTGTGTGTGTGTGTGTGTGTGTGTATGTATTTGAAAAACTTTTGCTGATAAGCTATAGCAGTATATTATATCCTTTGAGAAGTCCTGCAGTAATGAAATTTATCTAAAGTAGCATGACTCAAGTATAATTAAGTAGAGCTTATTTTAATTGAGGGATAATTATTAACTGTAAAAGAAAATAATTTTTTGTGATACACACATTGGGAGATGTTATTTTAGGTGGAAAATATTTCAAAATTCATTTACCCCAACCTCTCAGGAGGTAAGGAAATAAGTTGATTAACATGATCCTGTGTGTGGCAAGAACATAATTTGCAGGCGTAAGAAAAGCTAGTTTTATACAACTCTCCTATTTATCATAGTCGTGATCTTAGGTGCAGCAGCCATTTTCTATGAGTCTCAGCTCCATTGTTGGTAAAATAAAATCATTTTGATAATTAAAATTTATTCTGTAGAAATAATATGTAAACTATATTATATGAATTTTCATAATTACTATCTCAATCATTTTATCATTCTATCTCTGCCCAAATAATAGAAACTTAACTACCTAAAAAAGTCACCCCTCCTACTGTTTAGTGGCTGTAATTGTTTTGTCATTATTGTTTTACTTTTTATGATTGACAATTAAAAATTGTACACATTTATTGTGTAAAACATAACGTTGATATTTGTATATACTGTGGAATGACTAAATTGAGTTAATTAATGTGCTTTACTTCACATGTTTATCATTAATTTATGGCAAAAGCACTTAAAATATGCTCTCCTTGTAACTGTCAAATATACAATACATTGTTATCCATTATAGTCCCCATGTTATACAATAGATTTCTTGAATTTGTTCTCCTCCCTAACAGAAATTTTGTATCCTTTGTCCAACATTTCTTCAATTCCCTTATCCCACCCTGTCCCATTCTACTCTCTGCTTCTGTGAGATAAACTTTTTTAGATACTATATATAAGTGAGATCATCATGTGGTATTTGTCCTTTTGTGCCTAGCTTATTTCCCTTAACATAATCTACAGGTTTATCTATGTTGTCCCAAATGACAGGATTTCCTTCTTTCTTTTTTTTTTTTTTTTTTTTGAGATGGAGTCTCATTCTGTCACCAGGCTGGAGAGCAGTGGCACGATTTTGGCTCACTGCAACCTTTGCCTTCCAGGTTCAAGCTGAGGCAAGATTCTCCTGCCTCAGCTTGTTTCACCATGTTGGCCAGGATAGTCTGGATCTCCTGACCTTGTGATCCACCCGCCTTTGCCTCCTAAAGTGCTGGGATTACAGGCATGAGCCATCGTGCCCAGCTGATTTTCTTCTTTTTAAGGTTGCATAGTATTTCATTGTGTATATATACCACATTTTCTTTATCCAATCATCTATTGAAGGACACTTAGGTTAATTCCATATCTGGGCTATTGTGAATAGTGCTGCAATGAACATGGGAGTGCATCTGTGTCTTTGACATATTGATTTTATTCCTTTAAATAGATACCCAGTAGTGGGATTGCCAGATCCTGTGGTAGTTTTATTTTTAATATTTTGAGGAAGCTCCATATAGTTTTCATAATGGCTGTACCAATTTTCATCATTCCCACTGTCAGTGTACATGGTTCCCTTTCTCTACATCCTCATCAACATTTGTTATCTTTCATCTTTCTGGTAATAGCCAACCTAACAGCTGTGAGATGATATCTCATTGTAGTTTTAATTTGCATTTCCTGATGACTAGTGATGCTGAACTTTTTTTTCACATGCCTATTGGGCATTTGTGTGTCTTCTTCTGAGAGATGTCTGTTTAGGTAATTTGCCTGTTTTCTCCATTGGGTTATTTGTCTTATTGTTATATAAGTGTTTGAATTTCTTACATGGCTTGAATATTGACCCTTGATCAGAAATATGATTCATGAATACTTTTTTCTAGTCTATGAGGTGCCCCTTCCTCTGTTGTTTCCTTGTTATGCAGAAACATTTTAGTTTCTGTAACCTCATTTGACTGTCATTACAAATTACAGGATTTCCTCTTTTTTCAGGCTGAATAGTATTCCACAGTGTATATATAACTATTATCTAATTGTTTTAAAGATTTTCTTTGATGTGATTGAATATCTGACTCCCATAATCTCACCCTGTGAATCTCAGCCTTCACTTAAATTATATCTTGAAAAAATGTGGGATTATATTATGTTTTTAAAAAGAAAGACCCAAGCCCATAACAATAGCAATTCCTTAAGTTAGTTGATAAATTAAACAAAATTTCCATAAAATCACCATTAGATTTTTTTCCTAGTGCCACCAGTTTAACTAAAACGTTTATTTCCTCTGGATGATTAAGCAAGCAGGAAACTTGGAAAGGAAATGACAAGTTGGATGGTGTCTAGCAATTGAAGATGTTAATGCAATGTTATTAGAATAGGCAGTTTACCCAAGAGAACAAAATAGAAAATCCAAAAAAAATGCAAGTAGACATAGAAATTTAGTGTGTGACAAAACACTGATGTTGCTGATAAATATGAGTAAAATCCTTTTGAACAAATGGTATTGGAACAATCGGATAGCCACATGGAAGAAAACAATTGATCCTCACACCATCCACCAGTATTAATTCTAAATAAGTCAGAAATCTAAGTTCATAGGAGAAATGGTGCAGATTGTGGGTAACTCATTCCAGGTATTACTCAACACCCAGGAAAAAAAAAGATTGAACATTTTAGTTACATTAAAAAGAATTTGCATGCAAAATACCATAATCAAAGTTAGGAGATTAATAGTACACCAGAAGAAAAAGCTTTTACTTTATATTATAACCAAGTGTCAGCACTCATTAGATAGATATTTCAAAAGTATAGAAAGTACTAACAACCCATAAGTGGACAAATATATAGACAGATAGCTCACAGAAAAAAAAAGAAATGTAAACTGCATTTAAACATACACAAGAGTCAATCCTTCTCATAATAAAATAAACATGGATAAACTCTTCCAGAGAAGCCATTTTTTTGCCAGCCATTTTTTATAATCCTGGGAGAAAAAAAGTGTTTCATAATATATGTATTCTAATAGAGGCATAGGCAAACTTATATCTTCAGTGGAGATTAAAAATGATATAACCCCTATGAACAGTGAATGGAATTATATTCAATTTGCAATGTCCATGCTTGCTGAATGTTCTTATTAAATATCATATGATCACACCATTTTCAGATATAATTTTTAAAATTTTCTTTTTCAATCCTTGTAAATTTATCCGCTCTGATAAGGATTTCACATACAACATTGAATAGAAGTGGTGATTGTGGACCTCCTTGTCTTGTTCCTGACTTGAAGTCGATACATTTACCTTTTCAGAGTTCAATGTGTTCATTCCTATACAGTGTTTTGTTCTGTTTCAAACTTTTGGTTCTATTTGTTGGTGAGTTTGTTTTTACTTTGATTATTGTATACTAATCATCAGGTGAAGGTATTTTCTTGTTTCTTGAGTTAATTAACAATTTTTATAAATTAAAAAAATGGGCTGGGTGCGGTGACTCACAGCCAGCACTTTGGGAGGCCAAGGCAGGTGAATCACCTGAGGTCAGGAGCTCAAGACCAGTCTGGCCAACATGGTGAAACCCCATCCCTACTAAAAAATACAAAAAATTAGCTGGGTGTGCTGGCGGGCACGTGTAATCCCAGCTACTTGGGAGGCTGACGCAGGAGAATCACTTGAATCTGGAAGGCAGAGGTTGCAGTGGGCCGGGATCAGGCAAATGCACTCCAGCCTGGGCAATAGAGTGAGACTGTCTCAAAAAAATAAAAAATAAATGCTTGCTATTTTGTGCCTCTATTTTTCTGAAATTTATTAATTTGATAATTTATATTAGATTGCTTATAATAAATTTTTCATGGTCAGAATAAATTGAATTTTTTGTTGCCTTATGTTTGTTTACATTTTGTTTAGGATTTTTATATATGTTCATGATTGAGTTTGACATATGATTTTTCTTTTGCAAGTTAAAAATCTACAAGTGATCTTATAATTACGTATTAATGTGATATACTTTGTGACTGCTATAAGATATTTGAAAGTAAAATTCATGCTGTATTTCCAATCATCTTTTTATTTTTTCCCTGTATTTCTGTAATTTGTAAACTAAGGAATATACAAAGCTAAAACCTTGACTCTGCTGGCTGGGCGCGGTGGGTCACGCCTGTAATCCCAACACTTTGGGAGGCTGAGGCGGACGGATCACTTGAGCTTAGGAGTTCGAGACCAGCCTGGCCAATATGGTGAAACCCCATCTCTACTAAAAATGCAAAAATTTGCCGGGTGTGGTGGCAGGCACTATAATCCCACCTACTTGGGAGGCTGAGGCAGGAGAATCACTTAAACCTGGGAGGCAGAGGTTGCAGTGAGCCAAGATTGCACTACTGAACTCCAGCCTGGGTGACAGAGCGAGATTCTGTCTCCAAAAAAAAAAAATATCAACTCAGCTCTGATGCTTGTTCTCCAAGGAGCCTTGGCCTAGATGGTTTCTACATGCACTCATCAGTCACAAGTGGTTTCTCCTTCAAAATTCACCATAGCATGTGACCCTCTCTGTTGGTTTTCTTACTTCCTTTCTTAAATTGTGCATAATAATTTTGTATAGATTTCTTCATATGTTTTTATAATTAATGAATGAAGGCCACAGATATGAAAAAATACTTCTTAATATTAACAAGAAAACTCTAAAACTAGTCTTCTCTATTTTGGTGTTAATAAAGTGGAGAGAATCTGAGATTCCACAGTGCAGCTAAATGTGAAGATTCCCAGGGCTTAGAAGATCCTGTGTTTTATCTCACATGTAGCTCAAACATTAGGAGCTTAAATTACAGCAAAACATAAATTAAGAACTGAAGAACATACACATCTTCAGAGAGACAATCTCTTAATTGTCATTACCAGGAAATTTTTAATTTCTGTGGAAATGCTGTTCCAGAAATTACCTTGATAAATTCTGTTGTTAACTCATTTATATTTCCCCTGGGGACAAGCGTAGTTTGAAGTTTGGCCCAATGACCAAAGTTTTGCATCAGATCAATTGTAAAAATAATAAACAATGCATCAAAAACACAGATATTCAAATAACTTCTTTAATATCCTCAAATATAGATTTATGCTACAAGTCCTATGTGTAGGCAGAAATGTCCACATTGATCAAGTAAAGGTTTCAAAAGTACTATAAATGTATTTATAGACAAATAAAACATTTTCTTATAACTTTTTGGGCCTAACGATCATAATAATGTCACAATAAACATTCATTAGATAGGTCCTAAATGTCCTTTTATTTTTCCCCTTTAGATATTTATTTTGGGGAATTAATTTGAATGTTTTATATGTCTTTTAAAAGCTTGCACAGCAAATCACATGACCATTTCTATCTCTTAATAAATATTTCTGTAGCAAATAATGGAATTCAAAAATCTATCTGGATTCCTCCTAGAAAATAGTTTAAACCTATCCATTCAGTTTACAAATACATTTTATAAGCATTCACAAAAATGCCGCTGATAATAAAATGCAGTATGATATTCCCATAGCGCTTTACTCATCAGATTGCACTTCCGCAAATGTTAATATAAAACTTCTTTCCATACTGTAAGGTAGGTAGAAAAAACAGTATACAAAATTTGCAGTTTAAATTATTCTCTACTGTTTTTAATCTGCATATAGACCTGCTTGAGTCACTGATCTTAATATTCTTCCTCTCTCCACCACATTTTGTTATTTTCCTATGTCTCATCTTCTTCATTTCCAAAATGTTTGACCAATGTATTTCTTTCTCTAAACGTGTTTTTTAATTCGTGTCTGACATAGGCACACTGCAGCTCCTGGAGGTAAGGGATCATCTTAGAGGAAGCCGCAGCTTCTTGTATCAGGTTGCTGGTTTATTTCCTTTCATTGTTATCATACCAATGTCAAGCTTAGTCATCATGATTTTTAAAAAGTCACAAAATCTCTTCCCTTGTGTTCAGTATATGGAAGTTTAGAGAGAGGGAGTTCAGATCTTTGCTTTGATGATCGTTGACAAGGGTTATTTTGGTGGCAAGTGACATACGTATATGAGCTGACCGTAGTAGCTAAGTAATGTGTTTGGGGTGCATGTGTGTCTGGGTGTGTTTGTGTGTCTGTCCCTGTGAGTGCGTTTAGCATAAGTTTTATACCTCATCTCTAAGGCCTTACACCATAACATCCTGCAACTTACGCTGAGCCACAAGGTGATACATTGCTCAATAAATGAAATTAGTAAACATCAGTAAAGTTTAACATGACACGTAAAAGAAAGAAAATGTCATTTGTCTGACGGTGTTTGCAGGTGTCTTATTCATCTTATTCATCTCCAGCTATCCTGTATACCATGAAGTTTTTGACTGGTGACAAGCATTAGCAGGATGCTGCTTTTCTGAACTCACTTATATATCATGGATATTTCCTCCTCCTAAACAGTCTTCATAGATATGACTGCATGCCAATAATCAATAATATTCATGCTGGGGAGTAAAAATTTAAAAAAAAACACTAAGAATATATAAGCATCAATAAGAGAAACAACAAAGTAAATATGGCTAATCTGTGTATCTCACGTATTGTGGCATAAATATATGTCATGTAAATATTGTTGAATGCATATTAATATGATCAAAAAGACCTGATGAAATGAATAGGAATTTTTTGAAAAAATGAGTGAACGAATTCTTCAGTCAAATGTACAATAGTATTTTGTATTTCCTAGAATATAAATCTTCCCAGTGGTAGAGTGTCCAATAGAGGAAGGAAGAAAGGGGGAGAGAGAAAGAGAGTAATTAAAAAAAAAAAAAAAGGAAACGAAAAAGAAAACCAGAAGAGTCATGGCAACTTTTCCCTGTATGCTACAGAAAACAACTGCTCAAGTAGCATATCAGTCTTGTGCCAAACAGGTACACTCAACACTTTTCTTGGTCATCTGTCTCCTAAGTGCTGTGGTTCCCAAGATTCCATTTCTATTCACTTTTCCATTACAAAAATACAATTTAAATGCCACCTAGATACCCATTTGTCTGCTCTTGATTTGTTTAATTCTATTGAACAGGACCCAACAATTCCCATTTAACAGCTCTTTATTCTAAATAAGTCAAATTCTATACTCAGGTTAATTCAGTGTGTCTAAGATAAGTTAGCCAATAGTGTATTATGGAATGTCTGCCTTTGAACTTCTATTCACATCTCCTTTGGAGAACAATTACTAGCTAATTGAATTATTTACATCCAAAGTTAGCAGTTTCCCCAAAATGCATGGAGATTCTGTTTTAGAAACCAATGCCAGTTTTATAGCTTCCTTCAGTCGGTGCTGGCAGACGTCTTACTTTCTCATATATAAACATTTACAAGTCTATCATCAGCAGAGTCAGGAAAAATATGAAGTTGCGTGACTAATTGATTGGCATTAACTTAATTAAACATATTAAGATCCAGATTGATAGTCAACGAGTGACTTTAACGATTACAATGTTCACTTCCTTTAATTTGTCATTAGGCCTTTAATGTAACGGGCTCAATAGAACTCAAAATTATTTTCAAAAATGTTGACATATGGGATATCATTAAAATGCCACCATAAAGTTATATATTTGATAATGAATGCTAATTGTAAGAGGTTTGTAGTACTTATTATGGTGGTCCTATTATAATTTGGATTTTTTTTCCTTTTGTAAAATATGAAGTAAAAAACAGAATTTGCTGTAGAGAAATTCACTGTTGGCCACTTTTCTTTAACACATTAATTCATTTCTTTTATGACCTTCTAAGTGCATAGGAGAACAAGAGGTTTGGAGAAACCCTGGACTGTGGAAAAGCAGTTTGGATAGGTTTTCATAATATTACAAAAAACAAATAAAATTCAACCATTAGTCAAATGGAAAATATAGTAAGACAATTTACTGCAAACAAAACAATGCAGTACAAAAGGACTAAGAAAAATTATTTTAATACAGGTAACTTTGGGCTGAGTTTTCAAATGAGCTGTTTCTTATATATATTTCTATGCATATTTATTTATACATATAAAATAAGGAAGCTTCAGAAGTTTGCAAGCAGTATCTGGGATAAGAATGCAGCACAGAGAAATTAGAAAAAGTAGACTTTATGTTAAGAACCAAGCATAGTTTATGTTTTCTTTCTATTATTTTTAAAAATTTTCTTACTAGATTGTTAGAAAATTAGAAACAGATATGGAATGCCTAAGACTATGGTTTGTATGACTATTTATAACAATTTATACCTATTGATGTATTACCTTGTATTTTTTTCTGTTTGCTGTAGGACTTCTTAACTTTGGAGAGGCTAGAAGCAGGATTTACAACCTTGTTTATTCCAAAAGATGTTGACAAATTATGTGTTTTCAAATCTTCAAAACAAGTTCAAGTGTGATGATTCTTTCTCTAGAGTCCATCAAATAGAATCTAGTGCAATACTTAGATCTTGCATACAGTAGAAATTCAACAAAAATCTATTTCATCTTAAAGCACATTTTGTAGTCTTTGATCATGACAAAGGAGAATTATGTATATTTTGGTTAGCTATAGGAATAAAATCTAAACAATCTCAGTTATGATTGATGTTTAGTCTGATGATTGCTTCAATCTCAATTATGATTATGTTTAGTCTGATGATTGCTTCATGCTTGGGATTAGAACAAAATCAGGTAAACAAATTACCATTTATATCCTAATATGTATATATTTTATTTACTAATAACAATTTATTATGAAATTAGTAAATTTTTAATCATGAATAGAGAGAAAACATAATACTTGAAAAATTATTTATTTGCTTATGTATTTTGTTGGGTCCTATTCAATAGAATTAAACAAATCAAGAGCAGACAAATGGGTATCTAGGTGGCATTTAAAGTTTGATCATTTACTGTACCATGCTTATATATATCTCATTATGTCCTATCTTCTTGAATAAACAAAAATACATAAGCAATTAATTTTATTCCTAAAGACAGATGTTATGACAAATGAATAAATCTGAATAATGAGCACTTTAGATAGGATATTAATAATCCAGGTTAAACAAATATTATTTTCGATTAAAATATTACTTAATTTCCTTGACCAATGATTATTATTAGCAAGTATTTTAACATACATAGTAGGCAATTTAAATCTGATATATTTTAAATAAATGATGGTTCCCTTTCTTGTATTTACTTTGTGTACATACCAAGGCTATAAAATAATTTAAAGCATAGTCTCTGCCTATAAGGTTCTTATAAGGTTTTTACGGGTTTTAGGAAGGTATTAGATATACCAGAATTCAAATATTCTAATTTCCTAAAAGTGGGAGCTAAGTAGTTTACAATTTGTTTGGAAAAAACACCAAAGAAAAAAATCTAAGTTTGCATGTTATAGTAAGCATACCACGTAGACTTCAATACAGGCAAATTTGAGGTGACTGGGGCTGTTTTGCCTAGGAAAAGTATTGGAAGACAATTCTTGGAGTGGTGAAGGTAAAATCAGTTGAGAGGGAGTTGAAGTTATAGTTTTCTGTGGAATCAGATAATGGAGCAGGTTGAATTCTAAATCTATATCACAAAAGATATTCACATTCTATTACACTCTTCCAGGAACCTTTATTTTTTTTTCCTTTCCCCTATAAGCAACCACAGCAGTTACCCTGATTCTGAATCTAATCAGGGAGTGGGAAAATGCTCCATTAAGAAACAACAGAACTGACCCTTATATCCATCAGACATTTTTCTTGATTCACTATCTACTAACTCTACCTGGGAAAATCAATGAGACAATATCTGTGACAAGGCCATAATTAATTTTTGCCTGAAGTTCAGCCAAATCCAATTTTGCATCAGCTTCCTTCCTTCTTCCATAATAACTAGAATAATAGTTGATCATATGCTTAGATGGGTTCATTAATTAATGAGTGGTCAGGGATAATTTGTGAGCAATCTTTTAGTTAATCAAAACAATATTAATAAGCTAGATAAGGAAACTGGTAGATGACACTAAGGTAGGAAATCACAGATTCAAAAGTCTATATCATCTTCCAAGTATGATTATCTGGGCTCTCTTTTTTGCTCCTCTCTCAGCTTGACTTCTAGGTCCTCAATGACCTTATAACAACAGAAAAATTATGGATCCTGTGTAAGCAATTGCACGCTGGGGAAGATGTCTGCCTGACACATATGGTGTTTCAATGGACTAAGCATTTTGTAGTTAGTTGACAGACAGTAAATCTTTTTAAAATTACAGATGATTTCATTCATTTCTTTACCAAAAGCACACTATTAAGGAGCCATGTGGGCCTGAAGGCGAACCATGCCACACATCTAATGATGGGAGCCAAATCCCTTACTAAGACAGTTTAACCGTCCTATTCAGAAGTCCCTTCTCACGGCCAAAATCCATATGCAGCAAGAGAATGGAAAGTGTTTCTGCTATGTGTTATCACAATTCATTTATCAGGATTCCACTAAGAAAAATTTGGAAGGAGAAAGATTAAATAGTTAAGGATAACTTACAAGATGTACCAAGTGAAGTTTTATAACATGACAGCAATGTAGAAAGAAAAAGACAACAGTTTAAAATAGCACATGTATACATACATAACAAACCTGCACGTTGTGCACATGTACCATAAAACTTACAAAGTATAATACTAATAAAAAAAAGATGCTAGTTGCCATCACAAAAAAAATAGCATGGATGGAAGAAATAACATTTGATGACTGTATGTTAGTATTTAGAAAACAGAAAAAGCCAAAAACGCTCAATACCCTCAGCCTGGATGATGGAGACGACACAAATTTTCAAAGTTTTTAAATTACGGATGACTGAAAAAATTCTCTCTTTTTTCTTGATTTGATTTTCACCATATTATTCCAAAACTTTCTGTGATATCTGAAGAAAGAAATGACAAAGACACTTTCCTACAAAGTATTAGTTTGAAATAATTAAAAAGGAGTCAAAAAGCATCCAGGGAAGTGCATTTGTCCTTTGTGAGATTGTTTGCGGTTGAAATCCCATTTATCCAAGTGTAATTTTCTTTTTTAAGTTGTAGGATCAGCAGGTATTATTATCCTGTTAGATGATGCATTTGCCCTTTTCTTCAGCATCATCATGACAGATCAGGTCAGACTTCTTTTTGGCATAGTACTATGGAGACAGCTGGCAGATGTCCTTTTTTATTTTATTCATTTATTTTTTTTGGACAGGGTTTTCCTCTGTCACCCAGGCTGGAGTGCAACACAATCTTGGCTCACTGCAGCCTCAACCTCCCAGGCTCAAGCAATCCTCTCATCTCAGCCTTCCAAGTACATAGGACTACAGGCACATGCCACCAGACCTGGCTATTTTTTTTTTTTTTTTTTTTTTTTTTTTTGATTTTTGGTAGAGACGGAGTTTTGTTGAGGTTGGTCTCGAACTCCTGAGCTCAGGTGACCTGACACCTCGGTCTTCCAAAGTGCTGGGATTACAGGCGTGAGCCACCACACCCAGCAGCAGATGTCCTTTTGAAAAGAGGGGATGACAGGACATTAGGGTGTCTAAGAGCTCCCACTGAAGATTATCTGGGACTGAACATTATTATATAAACAACTAGGACCAAGTAGAGGTAAGGAAAGCTGCCCGGTACAAGTTTCAGAGAAATGTTTATATAATTTATGTCCCTTGAAAGAGAAAGGGAGGTTCTCCTGCATCCATGCAGAATGTGGCGGAAGAGACTAGTGCCCTTTGGTATAGCAAAACAATCATGCATGCAAAAGAGAATATGCAAAAGTTATGGTAGAGTCTGATGTAGAGGCCAGACTCTTTGGCATAACTTTGTACCACACACTTAAGCTCCCACTGGGAGGAATCAGACTGGCCACTCTTGAGAGGAATGTTGAGAATGGGATGGATAGAACCTTAGTGCTAATATACAAGCATGCTCTGAAATACCAGGGTAGTGAGGCATTTTGCTTCTCAGGCCCTATATATTTAAATAACACACACGTTAAAAATTTAAAAGATGTAACAGATATAAAGTTTACTTTAAAAAGGTAGCAAAGGCTGGGCACGGTGGCTCATGCCTATAATCCCAGCACTTTGGGAGGCCGAGGTGGGGAGATCACCTGAGGTCAGGAGTTCAAGACCAGCCTGGACAACATGGTGAAACCCCATCTCTACTAAAAACATACAAAAAAAATAGCTGAGCATGGTGGTGGGCGCCTGTAATCTACTTAGGAGGCTGAGGCAGGAGAATCGCTTGAACCCGCGAGGTGGAGGTTGCAGTGAGCCGAGATCGCACCATTTTACTCCAGCCTGGGCAACAAGAGCAAAACTTCTTCTCAAAAAATAAAAACAAAAAAGGTAGCAAAACAGAGATTCCTGTCTGGAAGTAAGGAATGATGGTGAGGTGGCTTGTAGGAAGGTGGTGAGGAGGATCGTCATTTTGTGTATATGCTGAAGCTCACAGGATTGGCTGTCAGACTGAATGTGGAGTGAAAGGAAGAAGAGTTAAGAATTATTCCCAGATTTTGTAGATGGCAGGGAGATATGAAAAGAGATGAGCAATTGGGTTGACAGCTTTGCTCTTAAGTGAGATTATAAAGTAGGAGTTTAGCAGATAATCTAGTTTTGAACATGTTAAATTTGAGGTGCCTACTGGCATCCAAGTAAAATATCAAGAAAAAAGTTGGATGTATAAATGAGAGAAAAGATCTAAAATAAATATACAAATATAAGAATCATCAACATGTAGACTGAGCCATGAGATCTCTAAACAGGCATGGTCATGACTGGTTGTACTGGCTGTGCACTGCACAAGAGCAGTCAGCTAAAAGGTGAGCAGTAGCTAACATCTAGCATAACCTCTCACCAAACTGTGTGTTCTGAAATGGGACTATATCTACCTGGAGAAAAAAAAATTTTAATTAGTAAAAATAGTGCCTCAAGGGAAACAGAAGCCCTAGAGAGAAGATTAAAAATGAAATAATTGACCCATATATTACACCAGTACTAAAAGTTAGAAAATGCCAATGATTGCCTGAAGCTGAGGTGGGAGGTGTGAGGTGTCAGTCAATGGCAAAGTAGCATAAAGCAAATTCTGGACATAATGAAATGTTTTATTTCTTGACTAGGAAAAGTATAAGTTTGGGGAGGCGAGGCAAGTCAAGCAAAATGGTTTGAAAATGAGGGGCTAGTGATGTAGAGGGGGATAAAACAAAAACAATCAAGCCTTCTGTCCTGGAAGCCACAAAGTGTTTCAGAAGAAGAATGATCCAATGAATGAATATTTTGTATTGATAATGCAAATAAGACTTAGGAGTTTGAATTAGGCAGAGGATTTAGCAAACTGGCAATCACTGGTGAACTTGACTGGAGTTATTTTGATCAAGTGGTGCTTAAATGAGTACACAAGAAAATAAAGAGAAGAAAGCATGAGACAATGAATGTAGGCCCCAAAATTTAAAAGTATTTTCTTTTAAAGGGGAGCAGATACATGGGGCAGTAGTTGAAGAGAGAAATGGGTTAAAGAGAAGATATTTTTAAGTGTACAGTTAATGGCAAATGTGTTTGTAGGCTGATTAGAATAACTCAGCAGAGAAGAAAAACTGACTCAGAAAAGAAAGAGGATAATTTCTGGAGCAAGGTTCTTGTATGGGTAACTAGGAATAGAACCAAGTACAAGTTACACACACACATACACGCACACACACACACACATGTGCATACATTTGTATTTCCAATAAAAATGTTTTTTGACAACGAAACTAATGAATAAAACCTGAAAAAAACCCTCTTCGAATATTTCATACATTGAACTGTAGTCAACATTTTCTGTGAACAATTAGGATGTGTTATGGGCCGAATTGTGTTTCCTCAATATTTAGGTATTGAAGTCCTAGCCCCTAGTACCTCAATATGTAATCATGTTGTGAGATAAATTCTTTAAAGAGGTAATAAAGTTAAAATGAGGTCTTCAAAGTGGGCCCTGGTTCAATATCACTAGTGTTCTTAAAAAAAGAGAAAATTCGGCCATATAGAGAAAGACGTCAGAAACAAACACCCACCGATGGAAGATCATATGAGTCCACAGTGGTAAGTTAGCCAGCCGCAAGCCAAGAGGGATTTCAGAAGTAACCAAACCTGCTGACACTTTGATCTTGAACTCCTAGCCCTCACTATGAGAAAATAAATTTCTGTCATTTAAGCCACCTAGTTTCTGATGTTTTATTACAGTACGCCTAGCAAACTAATACAGAATGAAGCCATTTGACACAAATAACCATGTCTCCTACTCCTTTTAAGACAGCAATTGCTATTAAAGGTACTTCATAAATATATGATAAGAATGAATCTTATCCTTTAATAAATGACTGGTTAAACTATGGTTTATGTGTAATATCTCTAATTATAGTTCACTGCACCTGAATATATTTCTTCAGCAACAGTGCAGTTACATATTTATGGTAGTGAGGATAATATATGAATTATCCAAAGGGAACCATATGGAGTTTCTTTTCAGTTGAATGTTAAGTAATATTAATGTGAGGCAGTAGTAGAGACATCTGAAACGTTAGCTCCCTTCCCAAAGGCAAGAGAGCACCTTTTTCTACATTTCTGGAATCTTTCAGGACCCATAAATTAATGTTAAAAAATAAAACCCTCTCTGAACGTACGTTCTTAGGATAATCTAAAACCCGTCAGGAAGTGGTTTTCACTACACTTCTAATTCTTGACTTAAAATAATTTTATTTCTAATTTATGTGCACATACTTGTAATTCTTCTATAAAGCACATTGAGGAATAAAAATCCAATAACTCACAGCCATATCAATTATTCTGTGGAATATGATTTCTAAATCAATAATGATTAATATGCAACCAATGAATCAAAATTCTTGCATTTTACTTTCTTTGAAGTAGCTACTTGCCTTGTTTTTATGCAAGACATGAAACCACAAGATGTAGGACTTTAACAGGGCAAATGAAATTCCTCATTTTAATGTACTGCAGTTCATTTTTATGAACAGTTGCTTAATGTGTTGCATCTTTGTGCATGATAGGAGTCACTGTCTTTGTAATCTCATTTCAATCACTATCCAAGTGGTATGTTGCTGAAAACATTAATTTTTACTAATGCTAGGAAAAAGTTTTCTGAAAGCAAGTTTGCTCATGCATACCTTTTGCAAATGTCTTTCTCTTCTTTGCAATCAGCTGAGTTGACATTTTAATTGGTCTGTAAGCCTGTGAATAGTGCTGGCTGAGGAACAAGCATGCTTTCAGGCACTGCTTTCCCTCTGACAGCATGTTACATGCTGACTCTCTGCACATCTCAGTTTAGTTGAATCCACATTTGTATTCTTTATATTACAATTATGACAGTGATAAATCAGACAACCTGCCTTCAATGTAATCTTAAAACTCATTTATAGCTAGTAATTTCTCATATGCTGGAATATCATAATGGAAACACAAGCAAGGATCATAACTTTTTTTTTTTAGATGGAGTCTCGCTTCTTCACCCAGGCTGGAGTGCAATGATGCGATCTCCACTCACTGCAACCTCTGCCTCTCAGGTTCAAGCAATTCTTCTGCCTCAGCCTCCCAAGTAGGGGGATTACAGGCATGTGCCAGCACGCCTGGCTAATTTTTGTATTTTTAGTAGAGATGGCATTTCACCATATTGGCCAGGCTGGTCTCGAACTCCTGACCTCATGTGATCTGCCCACCTTGGCCTCCCAAAGTGCTAGGATTACAGGCATGAGCCAGTGCACCTGGCCCATAACTTTTAAGTATTGAATATTCACATACTTTCAAAAAAGTGTGTTTGCATTTGTACATGGGAAAGAGAGAGACAGGAGGGGGAGAGAGATTGGGAGAGAGATCTGGCAAAGTTGTGTGTGTATGCACAGACTAAGTCCAAGTAAATTTATGTAGTTTTAGTTAGAAACTCACCTATTTTGTATTAAACTTTGATAAATTATTACTGTATTTTATCCATATGAAATGAGCTCTTTTCTATCCAATGATTTAAGACAATTTGATTATAAACATTGTTACTCAGATTCACATAGGAAGTGCCATGTCACTAAAGCACCACTCATTACAGTCCCTGCTGATTGGCAAGTTAGTTTCTTTAGGATTTAATTGTTTAAAATCTTGTTTAACAAACAAACATGTCTCAGTGTGAATTCAGTCTTGCAGAAAATAGATTATAATTAGTTTTCTTAGTTTCAGATATATCTTTAAACACAGAACAGTCACCGTTTGTACTAAATATACTAATTAATAAATGCAATGTTAATGTATTTTTATATTAAAGACAATGTTTGTTTAGTCAATTTGTTATGGACATTATGGAGACCAAAGAGCTCTAAACTTTGACAGCACATTTTTTCTACATTTATCTCCACTGTATTGTAGCTACTTCTTTATTAATATGTGTACATTATCACTATTTATCAGGAGACAATACATAGTTGTTTAAAGTTATTGTTAAATTTATTGTTCACATTTTATATATGTATGTATGTGTACATATCAATATATCTGCATTTAGTTGGCCCTTGAAAAATGCAGGGTTTAGGGGCACCAACCCCCTATATAGTTCAAAATCTGCATATAGTTTTTGACTTAATTACTAATAGCATACTGTTGACCAGGAGGCTTACCAATAACAAAAGTGGATCAAAACATCCACATCTGAAATACGGATTTAAAATCACTTGGCAGTAGCTGTCAATTTTCATACCTAGCCATCTAAATTTCTTTCCATCCTCAAACTTCGACAGAACATTATTACGTGTTTATTTTCAAGGGTGTATAACAGTTTCATTCACAGCAACATGTGCTACCCTGAGTTAAATGTCCATACTGAGTGAGACAGTTTGCTAGCAATCTTACATGTGTTTTACAGCGAATCTTAACACAGTTTCTCGAGGTTAATACACACATGTTGACTTAACAGATGAAGAGACTAAACAAATGACACAGAAAAGCTAAGTACCATGTTCAAACACACAGTTATTAAGTGACCAAGCCCAGAGTTGAGTCAGCACTGCCGAAATTTTAAGTCATTGCTATTTTTACCGTATTTTCATATGTGGTCTTCCTTTCATACCACCTGAATACTATATCATTTCTGAGAGCATTAGGCCTTCAAGAAAAAAAAAAAAACCTGAATCTATCAATAATCACCCGATCTAAGGAATGCATGCAACATGGATTTCTACAGATCAAGAATAGAATATTGGGCTGGGCATGGTGGCTCATGCCTATAATCTCAACACTTTGGGAGGCCAAGGTGGGAGAATCACTTGAGTCCCAGAGGTCAAGACCAACCTGAGCAACATAGTGAGACCTCGTCTTTACAAAAAAAAATTTAAAAACTAAAAAATTAGCTGGGCATAGTACATGTCTGTAGTCCCAGCTGCTCGGGAGGCTGAGGTGAGAGGATTGCTTGAGCCTGGGAGGTTGAGATGTTGTCACGTCACTGCACTCCATCCTGAGCAACAGAA
The DNA here is from genome assembly GCF_028878055.3 of Symphalangus syndactylus. Lineage (NCBI taxonomy): Eukaryota > Metazoa > Chordata > Mammalia > Primates > Hylobatidae > Symphalangus > Symphalangus syndactylus. The sequence continues at coordinate 82,637,824 of NC_072438.2, read as the reverse complement.
CAAGACAATGTCTCAAAAAAAAAAAAAAAAAAAAGTAGAAGCTATATTTGTAAGCCTGGAAATTCCTACACCAATTTTATAAAGAAAAGATCCATTACTGTAATAAAAACTAAATATAACTTTATAGCTATATGTATGCCTATATAACATGAGGGATGTGCATATGTGTGCGTGTTGGCTACTCTATAAGACAATTTTCCTTTCTCTTTGTAGCTCTTATTTCTCAAGAGAACACTAGCTTACATTCTCATTTTGTTGGTGTAGGAAAAAAGGAAGTGACAACATTATGGCTGAGGCTTCCTCAGTTTAACATATGATCGGCTGAACACCATATGAATTCTCTAACTGGACATTTAAGCGTTTAGTGATTGATGCGACTGACTTGAAAATATAGTTTCCATGAATCTATACAGTGACCCAGCATTATACACAATTGTAATTTTGGATCTCACTTATTTTGGTAAGATTTAACTCTATATATCTATAGTTGGATATGTACATTTTTAAAGTCAATTTTCTTTTGTCTTCATTCTCTCATTGCATAGAGTTGTCCCTCTTGTTAGCTTTTGATGGTTGGGGATTGGTGCTAAGTTTGGGGTTTTATAGAAGAATTCCCTTTTAGAGAAAAAAGCTGGTAAACTCAGCTTTAATATGAAAAGTAGAATTTCACAACTAGATACTAGGTGTAGAAATAGGTATTGTTGAGAAGAAAAGGGTTTTCCAGGTCCTTTATCAGTGTTTCAGCTATCAAAAACCAAGCCCTGAGGTCTTGAGTTCATACTTTCATGCAATGTAGACGATACAGCTCCTTGTTAACTCAGTAAAGCCCTGCTCTTCCAACTCAGAAGGAGGATATAACGTAGGCCACAGGAATGAGAAGAAAAAGAAGACAAGATAGCAACAAGGTCAGAACCCACAGAGTATGTCCCTTCTCTAGTCCCTTGCTTGGGGAAAAGAAGGCCAAGTTTATGAGATGATTAAAGACTTTTTGAGGGCTGATGTTGGCGTATGAACTTATTCCCTGTTTGGGAACTTGAATGCAACAACCTGAGGAGCAGCAACACTAGCAACATGGCATGGTCAGACTAAGACATTCTGTAGCTTTAACTCTGCAGTTTAACTTTGTAAGGATATACTTCATTCTGGAAAGAAGCCCAGAAGCCCTGAGATTCTTGCTGGGGAAACTGCTGGACAGATTCACTACCAAAGGTCTGAGATGTTCTTTTTGAGAATGCTGCTAACTGAATTACAAAGTCTGGGGCCTAATGATTACCAGTGCCAGAGCTCCAGGGTTCTGTAGTGTCAGCATTTGCTGAAGCGGGTTTCATCTTGGCCTAGAATCACTGTGGATCTGTCCACATAGGACTTACGCAGGCCGCAGAATTTACAGACTGAAAAGCAAAACCCTGGAAATCAGAAGGGCAGATGGCTCCATGTTCCAGGACACTTATTCTTCCCAACTACCACCCATCAATATGACTGCCCTGCCTTCTTCCTGCAATTCACTTGGAGAAAAATGAGAAAAAGAGAAGGAGCCGGCTGGGCAGCTTACTAGTCAGGAGATAAAGTTGCCTAAACAATATATGACTCTTTAAATTAGTTGACCCTACTAAACTTAAATTGGTCATTTTGACAAAATTATCACTCCAACTAGTCTGCAAGTGAGTTTTGTGAAGAAAACTAGATTAGCAAAAGGTAAAATAATTATATTTCATCCTTCACTTAAGGTATGAAGTAAACATATACTTCAGTTATTTTATATGCTTCCACTATACAAACACACACACACACACACACACACACACATTGAGCCAGGACCTTAACTGATTCACTCATCCACCCATCTTTAGCAATATTTTATGACTCAAAAGTTTTTAAAGTCCAAATGTATCCTTCTCTGAATTTAAAGAAAAAACAGGAGAGTGTCTTGTTTGACAATGAGAGTAGCAAAAGAAAACAATATTGGCCAGTTAAGAATGAAGTAAGTTCACTGCAGCTCTAGTCGGTAGTTTTCCTCTACCAGTGCAAGGGAGGCTGGGTTTTCCCCTGTCAGTGTAAGGGAGGCTGGGAGGTTTGGACTGGGTGGTATTCCCCACAGGGCAGCACAGCATCTATGGCAGATCGTGGCCAGACTGTTTAGGTGAAACCTGGATCCAACCCTTTTCACCAGGCAGGGCCTCCCTGTAGGAATTTTAGCAACCCAAGCCAGGGGTTTGCAGACAGAACTCTCATTTCCCTGGGACACAGCACCTAGCGGGGAGGGGCAGCCATGGTCTTAGGTTCAGGGGACCTAATCTTTCCTACCTGCTGACTCTGAAGGGTCCAGACATTCCAGACCAGAGAGATTTCCCCACTACAGCACTCCAGCTCTGCTAAGGAGTAACCAGACTCCGTCCATAAGGGGGTCTTTGATCCTGCGCCTCCTGACTTGGGGAGACCTCCCAACAGGGGTTTCCAGACACCTCATATGGGAGAGCTCTGGCTGGCACTAGGTCAGTGCCCCTCTGGGACGAAGCTTCCGGAGGAAGGAGCAGGCAGCAACCTTTGCTGTTCTGCAGCCTCCACTGGTGATACCCAGGTAAACAGGATCTGGAGTGGACCCCCAGCAAACTGCAGCAGACCTGCAGAAAAGAGGCCTGACTGTTAGAAGAAAAACAAACAGAAAGCAAAAACAACAACAGCAACATCAACAAAAATGACCCCACAAAAATGCCATCCAAAGGTCAGCAGCTTCAAAGATCAACGTTAGGCAAATCCACAAAGAGGAGGAAAAAACAAAACGCAAAAAACAAAACATAAAAATGCTGAAAATTCCAAAAGCCAGCATGCCTCTTCTCCTCCAAATGATTGCAACACCTCTCTAGCAAGGGCACAGAACTGGGCTGAAGCTGAGAATGGATGAACCGACAGAAGTAGGCTTCAGAAAGTGGCTACTAATGAACTTTGCTGAGCTAAAGGATTATGTTCTAACCCAAAGCAAAGAAGCTAAGAACCATGATAAATAATTACAGGAGCTGTTAACTAAAATAACCAGTTTAGAGAGGAACATAAATTACCCGACAGAGCTGAGAAACAGAGCATGAGAACTTTATGATGCAAACACAAGTATCAATAACCGAACCGAACAACTGGAAGAGAGAATATCAGAGCTTGAAGACCATCTTGCTGAAATAAGGCAGGCGGGCAGACAAGACTAGAGAAAAAAGAATAAAAAGGAATGAACAAAACCTCTGAGAACTATGGGACTATGTAAAAAGACTGAGCATGTGATGGATTGGAGTACCCAAAAGAGATGAGGAAAATGGAACCAAGATAGAAAACACACTAGAGAATATTATCCAGGGGAACTTCCCCAACCTGGCAAGACAAGCCATTATTCAGATTCAGGAAATTCAGAGAAGCCCAAGAAGATATTCCACAAGATCAACCCCAAGACACATAATCATCAGATTCTCCAAGGTCAGAATGAAGGAAAAAATATTAAAGACAGCCAGAAAGAAAGGCAAGGTTACCTACAAAGGGAAGCCAATCAGACTAACAGCAGACTACTCAGTGAAAACCCTGAAAAGCAAGAAGAGATTGAGGGTCAATATTCCACATTCTTAAAGAAAAGAATTTCCAACCAAGAATTTCATATCCAGCCAAACTAAGCTTTATAAGAGAAGGAGAAATAGAATCCTTTTCATACAAGCAAAAGCTGAGGGATTTTGTCACCACCAAACCTGCCTTGCAAGAGCCCCTGTAGAAAGCACTAAACATAGAAAGGAAAAACCATTGCCAGCCATTACAAAAACACACTGAAGTACACAAGCCAATAACACTATGAAGCAACTAAATAAACTAGTTTGCAAAATTAATCAGTCAGCATTATGATGACAGGATCAGATTCACACATAATAATATTATCCTTTGTTGTAAATGGGCTAAATGCCCCAATTAAAAGACACAGAATGGCAAGCTGGATAAAATGACAAGACTAATTGGTGTGCTGTATTCAAGAGACATATCTCACATGCAAAAACACACCTAGGATCAAAATAAAGGGATGGAGGAAAATTTACCAAGCAAATGAAAAGCAGAAAAAAGCAGAGGTTGCAATCCTAGTTTCTGACAAAAGTAGACTTTAAACCAACAAAGGTCAAAAAAGACAAATAACATTACACAATGGTAGAAGCTTCAATTCAACATGAAGAGCTAACTATCCTAAATATGTATGCACCCAATACAAGAGCACCCAGATTCATAAAACAAGTTCTTAAAGACCTACAAAGAGACTTAGACCACCACACGATAATAGTGGGAGATTTTAATACCCCACTGTTAGTATTAGACAGATCATTGAGACAGAAAATTAACAAGATATTCAGAACTTGAACTCAGCTCTGGACCAAGTGGACCTTATAGATATCTACAGAACTCTCCACCCAAAAACAACAGAATATACATTTTATCTCAGCACCACCCAACACTTACTCTCAAATTGATCACATAATTGGAGGTAAAACACTCCTCAGCAAATGCAAAATAACTGAAGTCATAACAAACTGTCTTCCAGAACACAGTGCAATCAAATTAGAACTCAAGATTAAGAAACCTACTCAAAACCACACAACTACATGGAAATTGAACAACTTGCTCCTGAATGACTTCCAAGTAAATGATAAAATTAAGCCACAAATCTTTGAAACTAATGAGAACAAAGAGAGAACATACCAGAATCTCAAGGACACAGCTAAAGCAGTGTTAAGAGAGAAATTCATAGCACTAAATGCCCACATGAAAAAGCTAGAAAGATCTCAAACAGACACCCTAACATCACAATTAAAAGAACTAGAGAACCAAGAGCAAACAAACCCCAGAGTTAGCAGGAGACAAGAAATAACCAAGTTCAGAACAGAACTGAAGGAAATAGAGACACAAAAACCCTTCAAGACATCAATGAATCCAGGAGCTGGTTTTGTGAAAAAAATCAGTAAAATAGACAGACCTTTAGTTAAACTAATAAAGAAGAAAAGAGATTCAAAAAAATACAATCAGAAATGATAAGGAGGATAACACCACTGACTCCACAGAAATACAAACAACATCAGAGAATACAATAAACACCTCTATGTAAATAAACTGGAAAATCTAGAAGAAATGGATACATTCCTGGACACATACACCCTCCCAAGACTGAACTAGGAAGAAATTTAATCCCTGAATAGACCAATAACAAGTTCTGAAATTGAGGTAGTAATAAATAGCCTACCAACGGGGAAAAAAAAAAAAAAGCCCAGGACCAGATGGATTTCCAGCTGAATTCTACCAGAGATACAAAGAGGAGCTGGCACCATTTCTTCTGAAACTATTCCAAACAATCAAAAAGGGGGAACTCCTTTAAAGAGGTCAGCATCATCCTGATATCAAAACCTGGCAGAGATACAACAAAAAAAGAAAACTTTAGGCCAATATCTCTGATGAACATCGATGCAAGAATCCCCAATAAAATACTGGCAAACCGAATCCAGCAGCACATCTAAAAGCTTATCCACCACAATCAAGTTGGCTTCATCCCCAGGATGCAAGGCTGGTTTAACATACACAAATCAATATATGTAATTCATCACATACACAAAACTAAAGATAAAACCAGATGATTATCTCAATAGACACAGAAAAGATCTTTAATAAAATTCAACATCTCCTCATGTAAAAAACTCTTGATAAACTAGGTATTGAAGGAACATACCACAAAATAATAAGAGCCATATATGACAAACCAACAGCAAATATCATAATGAATGGGCAAAAGTTGGAAGCATTCCCCTTGAAAACTGGCACAAGACAAGGATGCTGTCTCTCACCATGCTTATTCAACATAATATTGGAAGTTCTGGCCAGGACAATTAGGCAAGAGAAAGAAATAAAGCATATTCAAATAGGAAGAGAGGGGGTCAAATTGTCTTTTTTTGCAGATGACATGATCCTATATCTAGAAAATCCATCGACTCAGGCCAAAAGCTTCTTAAGCAGATAAGCAAATTCAGCAAAGTCTCAGGATACAAAATCAATGTGCAGAAATCACAAGCATTCCTTTATACCAACAACAGACAAGCAGAGAGCCAAATGAATGAACTCCCATTCACAATTGCCACAAAGAGAATAAAATACCTAAGAATACAGCTAAGAAGGGAAGTGAAGGACCTCTTCAAGAACTACAAAACATTGCTCAAGGAAATCAGAGAGGACATAAGCAGGTAGAAAAACATTCCATGCTCAAGGATAGGAAGAATCAATATTATGAAAATGGCGATGCTGCCCAAAGCAACGTGTAGATTCAATGCTATTCCCATTAAATTGTCATTGATACTCTTCACACAATTAGAAAAAAAAATCTATTTTAAAATTCATATGGAACTGAAAAGGAATATAATATAGCCAGGACAATCCTAAGCAAAAAGAACAAAGCTGGAGGCATCACACTACCTGACTTCAAACTATACTACAAGGCAACAGTGACCAAAACAGCATGGTACTGGTACAAAAACAGGCACGTAGACCAATGCAACAGAATAGAGAACTCAGAAATAAAACCTCACATCTACAGCCATCTGATCTCCAACAAACCTGACAAAACAAGCAATGGGAAAAGGAATTTCTATTTAACAAATGGCACTAGGAAAACCGGCTAGCCATAACCAGAAAATTGAAACTGTTCCCCTTCTTTACACCTTATACAAAAATTAACTCAAGATGGATTAAAAATTTAAATATAAAACTCAAAACCATTAGAACCCTATAAGAAAACCTAGGAAATACCATTCAGGACACAGGCATGGGCAAAGATTTTATGAGGAAATCACCAAAAGCAATTGCAACAAGAGTAAATATTGACCAATGTGATCTAATTAAACTAAAGAGCTTCTGCACAGCAAAAGAAACTGTCATCAGAGTGAACAGAAAATCTACAGAATGGAATAAAATTTTTGCAATCTATCCATCTGGCAAAGGTCTAATATTCAGAGTCTACAAGGAACTTAAGCAAATTTACAAAAAATAAAACAAACAACCCCATTAAAAAGTGGGCAAAGGCCATGAACAGACAGTTCTCAAAAGAAGACATTTATATGGCCAACAAACATATGGAAAATAGCTCAACACCACCGATAATTAGAGAATTGCAAATTAAAACCACAATGAGATACCATCTCACACTAGTCAGAATGACGATAATTAAAACGTCAAGAATCAACAGATGCTGGTGAGGTTGCAGAGAAATAGGAATGCTTTTACACTGTTGGTGGAAATGTAAATTAATTCAACCATTGTAGAAGATATTATGGCAATTCTGCAAAGATTAAGAACCAGAAATAGCATTTGACCCAGAATCTCATTACTGGGTATATACACAAAGAAATATAAATCATTCCACTATTAAGATACGTGGATGTGTATGCTCATTGTAGCACTGTTCACAATAGCAAAGACATGGATTCAATCCAAATGCCCATCAATGATAGACTTGATAAAGAAAACGTGGTACATATACACCATGGAATACCATGCAGCCATAAAAAGGAATGAGATTATGTCCTTTTCAAGAGACATGGATCAAGCTGGAAGCCATTATCCTCACCAAACTAACACAGGAAGAGAAAACCAAACACAGCATGTTCTCACTTATAAGTTGAAGCTGAACAGTGAGAACACATGAACACAGAAAGGGGAACAAGCAACACTGGGGCCTGTTGGGGGAGGGCAGGCTGCGGGCAGAGCATTAGGAAAAAGAGCTAATACATGCTGGGCTTAATATCTAGGTGATGGGTAGATAGCTGCAGTAAACCACCATGTTACCTATGTAGCAAACCTACATATTCTGCACATATATCCTGGAACATAAAAATAATAAAATTAAAATTTAATTTAATTAAGAAAAGAAAAAAATATAGTAAGTTCATATATTTTCATCCAGGTGCAAATTACAAAATTCTCCTGCTCAAATGTATGTATTTATATATGTGTGTATGTGTGAATGTATAACAATATACTAAAATAGTATTTTTATTAAAGCATTTAATACATAAACCTTAAAATTCTACCTTACAAGTTTAATGGAAAGAAAAGGATACAGCACCTATTACTACTTCTAGCTATCTCATTAAAAATGAACTTAAAGAAGACAAATAAACACTAACAGAATAGTCTACAGAAAATGCTGTGATTCTGTACAATATCCAAAATGTGTGTATTTCACCTTGCTTCAGATTTCAGATTTTAGATCCTATTTATTGTGAATTAAAGTCATTGTATTTATATCCATATTTTACTTTCTTACACATTCTAAAGCAGTCACTAACAAGTGTTTACTTTGTTACAAATGCCTAACTTCCCTGAGAATCTCTTTATTTCTCCGGTACTCAGTGCTAAAATAATTTGCCAGAAATATCTTTTTTTGTACTATCTTGCTCTCTAACTCTAGTGTTTTCCTATATATATTACAGTATTTTAATCAAAACTCCTCAACCTCACATGACCTTCTTTAACCGACTTCCCTGTAGTTCTACAGTCTTAAACATTATTTCTGAAGACTGATGCAGTCAGAAGTCCAAGATGATATGCATAGAGTTTTTTTAAGTTACTTATTGCCGTCTCTTATCCCAGAATGTTTTAGTATACCTCAAATATTTGGTTCCATGTCTTTTCTCTGCCAATACCTATTTCTGACAATTCACTCTATTAAATACTTCAACACCTAACTCAAAATCTCAAGCTTTCTAGAAATTCTTCCAATAGGTTTTACAATAATCCATTGTTTAGTTAACCATAATCTCTCTTAATATTGATGTGTTTTATATTATTTTGTAGCTGTTTGTAAAACTTTGTTTTATGTTAATATTATTTCATAACTGTTTTTTTTTTTTTTTTCACTAAAAACCTGAAACTCCCTCTTATAGTTTGACTTGTGTCCCCCTCCAACTCCTATGCTGAAGTCCTCTCCCCCAGGGCTTCAGGCTGTGACCTTTTTTGGAGACATCTTTCCAGAGGTGATCAAGTTAAAATGAGGGCATTAGGTTGGGCCGTATTAACTCATGTCAATCTATAGAGAGAAAATTTGGAAACCGACACTCACTCAGGGAGAATGCCATGTGGAGGTGAAGGCCACAATCCAAATGACGCTTCTGCAAGTCAAGGAATGTCTAAGGTGAACAGCAAACTACTAAAAGCCAAGAGGCACAAAACAGATAACTTTCAGAGCCTTCAGAAGAAACCCACCCTGCCAACAAGACAATCCTGAATGTCCAGCCTTCAGAATCGAAAGACAGTACATTTCTATTGTTTAATGTACTGTCTTACAGTTCTTCAGGATTATGATAGCCCTGGCAAATTATTGCTTCTCCAAGAGGGAAAAAAAAGGGTTTATTTCTACACTTGAAAATCATGCTGCTTACACAGGGAAGCAGTAGACACGCAAAATCAGTTTTTGACTCAAAAAGTATTGAAAGAGGATAAGCCTTAATCTTATTGAAATAAATACATAGAACAAAATGTGCTGATTTTAGATGTGTAAATAAAATGAATAGAAGGAATAAAGATTTTACTTCATTGAAGCAGATTTCAAATAAGTGTACTGCCTTCTATTTCTGGTTATAAAGCCTAATGAATTATCAACACTATTTGCATTTTCACAATATTTGTAAGTTGAGTACATCTCCTTTTCTGGGATATTTCATTTATTGTCCTTTTTACATTGCAAAAGTTGATATAGCCATCTTAATTTTATTCATGTAAATAGGCATGTCCATTTTGTTTTATATTTTGACCTCAAATGATATTCATTCTTTTATTCTTTGCATTTTTTATAGCAGTGTATTTGTAAGAACGGATACAACAATGTTTAATTAAAATTTTATATTAATCAAAAGTTTATATCGATATTGTTACTTTAAAATGTCACAGATTTTTATATATAAATCAAAAGCTTTTGGTGTCCTAAGTATAAAAATTTTAAGTTATTATCCATATGACATGCACTTATCATTTTAATTCCTAATTAATATTTTCATAAAGAAGAGTGTCTTGAATATATGAAGTACATTAGAGGTTAAGACTAATATTATACCAATTGATTCATCGTCCCTTGTTTGCCAGAATTACAGATCACACCTTTGCAAATGGCACATTCAAATAAAGGTAACAATTCAACAAAGCTTTGGTATTTGAACTACTTTTGAATTAGTTAATACTAGTTTTTACAAACTATGGTTATTCTTTAACACATACATAAACTTCAATACAAGTAAGTGCTTCTTTCATTTAAAAAGTATTATTTGATTAAATATAGCTTGATAATCAAATATACTAATTTGACTGTCTTGATGTTGCACAAAAAGCAGCATTAAAAATAATCAAATAATATATTTTTGAAATGAAATGAATATGTATATTTTCCTACATACCAACGTAGAGATACAAAACACAAGAACAGAATACAATTGTCTTTGTTCATCTTCACGAAGGCAATCAACTGTTTATGAATAAAAAAGTCACTTTTTTTGTTTGTCTCCTAAAATAATCCAAAGTTTTCTTCAAAACAGAAATAAAATTTTTCCATCATTTATAGTGACTTTGATTGAAACAGACCTATCCTTTATTAAATTTGGAACTATGTAGCTCATATTTTTTCACCTATGCCATATCTTACAGGCTTTAAATTTTTGCACATTGTGCTTTTATTTTTCTTTGTTTACCAAAAATATATTAATGAAACCTGAACATCAAATTACTTAGCACATCATTGATTACTGACTTTGAACTCAGTTTATTCTAAATACATTTATTTATTTATTTATTATTTATTTATTTATTTATTTATTTAGAGTCAGGGTCTTGCTCTGTTGCCCAGGCTGGAGTACAGCAGCACAAATATATATTTGTGCTTGCTATAAATATATATTAACACTTTTGATATTTTTTGTTCTTAATGCTTGCATTTTGCTGTGATTATAGCCTACCTTTGATCAATCAAGACTCCCTGATAATTATAGCATTTTTCTCACTTCATGTTTTTCACTTTGGATGTAAACATAGGAAAATATAGTGTCAAAAAATAATGGATTAAGAAAGCAATCTTCAGTAACAATCACTTGGTTATATTACTCTATCTCTACAAAGACATACTAGGGAAAAACCAATTCCTTGTTCATTCATGTTGTTGGCAGAATTCAATTCCTTGTGGTTGTACAACTGAAGTGCTGATTTCCTTGCTGACTGTCAGCTTAGGGTTGTTCCATCTTTTAGAAGTCACCTTTATTCCTTGGCTTATGCCCCCCTTGCTTGATCCTAAAACCTGACATAGCAGATCAAGACCCTTTCAAGTTTTAAATTCCTCAATTTTTTCCCTCTGTTGCCCAATCTCTGGTTGACTGTTTTTCCTTCCTCTTTCACTTTTAAGGACCCATGTAGTTATATTTAGCCCACCTGTATAATTCAAAATAATCTTCCAGCTTTAACATCCATAACTTTATTTCCACCTGTGAAGTCCCTTTTGCCAAGTAACATAATCAACACCAGGAATCACACCTTAAGTGTGGAAATTAGACTTTTTGTGCGGGAGGGTATTGTTCTGCCTATCACAAAAAGCCCTTTTATGAGGAATCTTCCCTGTGTGCCATATAATTTAGGTTTCTCCCTTCCGGCTGCTGGGATCATAAACTGTTTTCAGCTCTCAAAAGTGTTTTACCTAATGAATTCTGATGATTCTTTTTCCACCTTTCAGTAGCTTCCTCTCACTCACATGCAGTAGAGAATCCAGTCAAGAGTTCACAACACCAAAGTGAATATATCTGGAGATTTCTGTGCTGCATCTCCTTCCAGTAGTTCATCCTGTAAATTTTAATCACCTTTACCTCTCTGAATTCTAATCTATGTTTCCTAATTCAACCAGAAGGCTGGGCTGTATTTCACTTTCTACTTGCTACATTGCATCCGAGGAAATATCTCACCTCATCTCTTTCCCTTTCTTCAGAGACCACAGTCTTATGCTGTTTATTGTCCAGTGTCTAAAACCAATGTTTCATACATTTAGCTTAGTTTTATAATTTTTTAAAATAGCTTGCATATAATTCTTGTAAAAGTGAATCTTTATGAGCACAAACTGAAACCATTCAGTATATGTTCAGGGGACTTTCTTACAGCAGTTTACATATTACATATCCTATAATATAATAACCAATTGATCAGTTGGAGAATGTGCTTTTTGTTAGCATGAATTTTTTATCGATTATAAAATCTAGTTTATTGAGTAGTAGTTTGGGACTGGGGTAAAATAATACTCTAGCAAAAATAGCTCCCAGTTTGAATGGTGTTATTCTGTATTTTTATAAGAATAGGTGATAAGAATGTCAATGCTCAGGATGTCAAAGATCTGCAATACCAGTGAGAAAAAATAAAAAGCCATTACTGTTTGAAGTAAAGGCAATGTTTGCTCAAATAATGGATTTGCACAGTGATGTTTAGGCTTTAAACTATGTATTTGCAGCTTTGAAAATAATAATTGAAATTCTCCTGGAACAAAGTAAATACTGTGAGTTTGAAGTTATCTTGTACCTAACCCCTAAGCACCACTCTTTTCTATTAGTGAATATTTTAATAAATAAGATAATTTTTGGTAATGTATGCAATTTCAGGAGAATCATTTTCTTTTATGGATTAATAGACTGTATTCCAATAAGGACACATTTATCCTTTATAAAAATTGACACAGTTATGTTCTGGATGGATTCTGGACAGACAGGATGGAAAATATAATTGAGCATTCATTTAGGCATTCTCCCTAAGCACTGAAACACAGAAGGGCAGTCACAGATGTTATTCATAAATTAAGGAATAAAGCTAACCACCATTTATCATACCGAGTTGGTTCTGTCTGTATCATTCACAAAATGAGACTGCTTCACCTAACACAATTCTTTTCAACCTTGTTTATATATTAGAATCACCTGCAAAACTTGAGACAATACCTCAGAAAAAAATGTAAATGAATAAATAGAAACTTCCTGAATGATTTTATTATATGCCCAGTGTTAAACACTTCTTGGATAAAAAGGAAGTAGAATTAGACAAATAACCAAGTAAATTAGTATCTAAAATCCTAAATATCGATCAGTATGATTAAGCCACACATAGCTGGGACCGCTTGTTTCCTAGACTTTGTGGCTTTGTTTAAAGAATCAATTGATTTTTTTTCCAGGTATAATGAAGTCTATCTGGCTATATTTTCTCTTACCCTTTTATAATTTAATGAACGGATATATACTTGACTTCCTTTAAATGAGTATATGCTATATATATATATGTATATATATTTTATATATATGTATATTCCCTTTTCATTAAAAGATACCATATTTTCTGAATGGTTTTTATAATATCACTTGATATTATAAAATTACTTTTCTTAAGATTTAATTTTAATGGGGATAAAAAGGACAAACAAACCAAATTGCCAGTATAAAGGAGGTAAAGTTATATTTTTCATTCTAAAATATATGAAAAAATTTCTACCTCTTCTTTTCTGCCACTACAGAATAACTAAACTATTTTGCAGTCAATTCATTCTCCGAAACAGCCCCATGACAACAGTTCTCTGCTCTCCATACCTCACTGCTGCTGATGAAATCCTTCTATCCAATTATTTCATATTTAATGAACACATTTGTTCTTCCTCAGAGTATGAAATTCAGTGAATATCAACAAGAAAACGGTTAAAAGAATACAAGGAGAGTAGTATTTTGACAAGATAAACTTCCCTCATGCTTCTGGTGCTGTAGGCCTGAACGGTGCCTGGGAGTCAGTGCTGACGCTTCTGAACTACTTCTTATGAAGAGGAAGGAAATGGTTATAATGGTGGTTTAAGGAGGAGCTTGCTAAAACTGAGTTAGCCTATGGCACTACAAATTATTATAATGGGCAACGATTTTCAGAAAAGGCTTTCAACTTAGAGAAAATGAACAGCACAGAACATCCACTGGTCAGAAAGTAGCTTGGATTGTTCTAACTTCACAGTTCAGAAAACCCAAGGACGAGGCTCTAGCTTCGTTCTGCATGAAATGAGTATTATATTGTTGATTATTAGAGATCTAGAGGATATTGAAAAAGGACATGAAAATGGGAATGTTTTCCTCCCTTGTCCCACCACATAAAAACAGCCCATTGGAGCCTTGGATGTTCTGAGTGGTCTAAATCTGGAAGTAACCTCCACTGAATTGGCTGGGGCTGCTTACCTCGCTCATCTAACAGTCATATTCTATGCGAGAGGGTGGACTTGTGTCCTGCCTATGGTGTCTGCCTTACCACCGGTCTGTGTCAGAACCTGTTGGGCACCAGGCTCCAGGGCATCGCAGGGATTTCACTTTTTCTCACATAATCTTATCATAAACTATAACAGTGCTGATAACTTGTAAATAGAATTTTGCTCACAGGTGTCTAATTTTTTCATGCACATATTTCCTGTTTATCTTCTATCCTAGAAAACTTGGGAATAAGGTAATGAGAAGTGAAATAGTATATGTTTCCAAAAATATATGCATTTGTATTGAGTTGCAACAAAATGTTTGTGATTACAATAAAATAATGATCATCACACAGAGGTACATCTTGTAAATAATTATTAATTCTCATAATGCTAACATCTCTTTAAAAACTGATTTTTTTATTGTGGAAAGTAATGATATCTATTACTTAATTTTTACAACTATATTAAAAATACATTGTACTATCTAAACTGATTGTACTTTGACAGCTTTAAAAATATATGACAAAACATGGTCCTATTAATTAATTTTTTTAAAAACCTGGAAATAAAAGCTGAAGGCAATAAAAGACTCACAGCTGCAACTTTGAGCGCTAAGCTCTTAGGGTTGAAAATACCTTATATTTGTAAGTCATAAAAAATTAAAAGTCTTATCATTCAAACACTGAACAGCTAAAATTTAACTGACACAAAGACCAACCAGCAAAATAAAAACATTGTCAAATACCGCTTAGTGTTTACAAAAAAACTAGAGAAAAAAGTTATAAAGAATAAAAATGAAAATATTTGTATAAAATTTCTATCTTTGGGAAATGTACTTTGTCCTTCTCTGTGTTATCAAAACCTGGCTGCATTTGCCAATAGCAATTGAAAGTTGTGCTGTCCCAGTCCCACACAGGTGAGGATTATGAAGTCATATTTAGTAAAAATCAATTTTAAATTTAAAGGTATTTCCCAACAGATTGTAGAGTTAATCTTCTCTTTGTACTTTAGAGAGCTAAATTTGCAGCCCATTCTATTTTTTGATAGGAAATACACCTTCTATTTTGACCCATAAGCTCAGAATTTTTTTTTTTTTTTCTTTTTTTTTTTTATTATACTTTAGGGTTTTAGGGTACATGTGCACAATGTGCAGGTTTGTTACATATGTATCCATGTGCCATGTTGATTTCCTGCACCCATTAACTCGTCATTTAGCATTAGGTGTATCTCCTAATGCTGTCCCTCCCCCCTCCCCCCACCCCACAACAGTCCCAGGAGCGTGATGTTCCCCTTCCTGTGTCCATGAGTTCTCATTGTTCAATTCCCACCTATGAGTGAGAACATGCGGTGTTTGGTTTTTTGTCCTTGCGATAGTTTACTGAGAATGATGTTTTCCAGTTTCATCCATGTCCCTACAAAGGACACGAACTCATCATTTTTTATGGCTGCATAGTATTCCATGGTGTATATGTGCCACATTTTCTTAATCCAGTCTATCGTTATTGGACATTTGGGTTGGTTCCAACTCTTTGCTATTGTGAATAGTGCCACAATAAACATACGTGTGCATGTGTCTTTATAGCAGCATGATTTATAGTCCTTTGGGTATATACCCAGTAATGGGATGGCTGGGTCAAATGGTATTTCTAGTTCTAGATCCCTGAGGAATCGCCACACTGACTTCCACAATGGTTGAACTAGTTTACAGTCCCACCAACAGTGTAAAAGTGTTCCTATTTCTCCACATCCTCTCCAGCACCTGTTGTTTCCTGAGTTTTTAATGATGGCCATTCTAACTGGTGTGAGATGGTATCTCACTGTGGTTTTGATTTGCATTTCTCTGATGGCCAGTGATGAGGAGCATTTCTTCATGTGTTTTTTGGCTGCATAAATGTCTTCTTTTGAGAAGTGTCTGTTCATGTCCTCTGCCCACTTTTTGATGAGGTTGTTTGTTTTTTTCTTGTAAATTTGTTTGAGTTCATTGTAGGTTCTGGATATTAGCCCTTTGTCAGAAGAGTAGGTTGCAAAAATTT
The DNA here is from genome assembly GCF_028878055.3 of Symphalangus syndactylus. NCBI lineage: Eukaryota > Metazoa > Chordata > Mammalia > Primates > Hylobatidae > Symphalangus > Symphalangus syndactylus. The sequence continues at coordinate 82,621,516 of NC_072438.2, read as the reverse complement.
TCTCCCATTGTGAAGGTTGCCTGTTCACTCTGATGATAGTTTCTTTTGCTGTGCAGAAGCTCTTTAGTTTAATGAGATCCCATTTGTCGATTTTGGCTTTTGTTGCCATTGCTTTTGGTGTTTTAGACATGAAGTCCTTGCCCACGCCTAAGTCCTGAATGGTATTGCCTAGGTTTTCTTGTAGGATTTTAATGGTTTTAGGTCTAACATATAAGTCTTTAATCCATCTTGAATTAATTTTTGTATAAGGTGTAAGGAAGGGATCCAGTTGCAGCTTTCTACATATGGCTAGCCAGTTTTCCCAGCACCATTTATTAAATAGGGAATCCTTTCCCCATTTCTTGTTTTTGTCAGGTTTGTCAAAGATCAGATAGTTGTAGCTATGCGGCATCATTTCTGAGGGCTCTGTTCTGTTCCATTGATCTATGTCTCTGTTGTGGTACCAGTACCATGCTGTTTTGGTTACTGTAGCCTTGTAGTATAGTTTAAAGTCAGGTAGCGTGATGCCTCCAGCTTTGTTCTTTTGGCTTAGGATTGACTTGGCGATGCGGGCTCTTTTTTGGTTCCATATGAACTTTAAAGTAGTTTTTTCCAATTCTGTGAAGAAAGTCATTGGTAGCTTGATGGGGATGGCATTGAATCTATAAATTACCTTGGGCAGTATGGCCATTTTCACGATATTGATTCTTCCAACCCATGAGCATGGAATGTTCTTCCATTTGTTTGTATCCTCTTTTATTTCATTGAGCAGTGGTTTGTAGTTCTCATTGAAGAGGTCCTTCACATCCCTTGTAAGTTGGATTCCTAGGTATTTTATTCTCTTTGAAGCAATTGTGAATGGGAGTTCACTCATGATTTGGCTCTCTGTTTGTCTGTTATTGGTGTACAAGAATGCTTGTGATTTTTGTACATTAATTTTGTATCCTGAGACTTTGCTGAAGTTGCTAATCAGCTTAAGGAGATTTTGGGCTGAGACAATGGGGTTTTCTAGATATACAATCATGTCATCTGCAAACAGGGACAATTTGACTTCCTCTTTTCCCCATTGAATACCCTTTATTTCCTTCTCCTGCCTGATTGCTCTGGCCAGAACTTCCAGCACTATGTTGAATAGGAGCGGTGAGAGAGGGCATCCCTGTCTTGTGCCAGTTTTCAGAGGGAATGCTTCCAGTTTTTGCCCATTCAGTATGATATTGGCTGTGGGTTTGTTGTAGATAGCTCTTATTATTTTGAGATACATCCCATCAATACCTAATTTATTGAGAGTTTTTAGCATGAAGGGTTGTTGAATTTTGTCAAAGGCCTTTTCTGCATCTATTGAGATAATCATGTGGTTTTTGTCTTTGGTTCTGTTTATATGCTGGATTACATTTATTGATTTGCGTATGTTGAACCAGCCTTGCATCCCAGGGATGAAGCCCACTTGATCATGGTGGGTAAGCTTTTTGATGTGCTGCTGGATTCGGTTTGCCAGTATTTTATTGAGGATTTTTGCATCAATGTTCATCAAGGATATTGGTCTGAAATTCTCTTTTTTGGTTATGTCTCTGCCAGGTTTTGGTATCAGGACGATGCTGGCTTCGTAAAATGTGTTAGGGAGGATTCCCTCTTTTTCTATCGATTGGAATAGTTTCAGAAGGAATGGTACCAGTTCCTCCTTGTACCTCTGGTAGAATTCAGCTGTGAATCCATCAGGTCCTGGACTCTTTTTGGTTGGTAAGCTATTGATTATTGCCACAATTTCAGAACCTGTTATTGGTCTATTCAGAGATTCAACTTCTTCCTGGTTTAGTCTTGGGAGGGTGTATTTGTCGAGGAATTTATCCATTTCTTCCAGATTTTCTAGTTTATTTGCATAGAGGTGTTTGTAGTATTCTCTGATGGTAGATTGTATTTCTGTGGGATCGGTGGTGATATCCCCTTTTTCGTTTTTATTGCATCTATTTGATTCTTCTCTCTTTTCTTCTTTATTAGTCTTGCTAGCGGTCCATCAATTTTGTTGATCTTTTCAAAAAACCAGCTCCTGGATTCATTAATTTTTTGAAGGGTTTTTTGTGTCTCTATTTCCTTCAGTTCTGCTCTGATTTTAGTTATTTCTAGCCTTCTGCTAGCTTTTGAATGTGTTTGCTCTTGCTTTTCTAGTTCTTTTAATTGTGATGTTAGGGTGTCAATTTTGGATCTTTCCTGCTTTCTCTTGTGGGCATTTAGTGCTATAAATTTCCCTCTACACACTGCTTTGAACGTGTCCCAGAGATTCTGGTATGTTGTGTCTTTGTTCTCGTTGGTTTCAAAGAACATCTTTATTTCTGCCTTCATTTCATTATGTACCCAATAGTCATTCAGGAGCAGGTTGTTCAGTTTCCATGTAGTTGAGCGGTTTTGACTGAGTTTCTTAATCCTGAGTTCTAGTTTGATTGCACTGTGGTCTGAGAGACAGTTTGTTATAATCTCTGTTCTTTTACATTTGCTGAGAAGAGCTTTACTTCCAACTATGTGGTCAATTTTGGAATAGGTGTGGTGTGGTGCTGAAAAAAATGTATATTCTGTTGATCTGGGGTGGAGAGTTCTGTAGATGTCTATTAGGTCCACTTTATGTAGAGCTGAGTTCAATTCCTGGTTATCCTTGTTAACTTTCTGTCTCGTTGATCTGTCTAATGCTGACAGTGGGGTGTTAAAATCTCCCATTATTATTGTGTGGGAGTTTAAGTCCCTTTGTAGGTCAATGAGGACTTGCTTTATGAATCTGGGTGCTCCTGTGTTGGGTGCATATATATTTAGGATAGTTAGCTCTTCTTGTTGAATTGATCCCTTTACCATTATGTAATGGCCTTCTTTGTCTCTTTTGATCTTTGTTGGTTTAAAGTCTATTTTATCAGAGACTAGGATTGCAACCCCTGCCTTTTTTTGTTTTCCAGTTGCTTGATAGATCTTCCTCCATCCCTTTATTTTGAGTCTATGTGTGTCTCTGCACGTGAGATGGGTTTCCTGAATACAGTACACTGATGAGTCCTGACTCCTTATCCAGTTTGCCAGTCTGTGTCTTTTGATTGGAGCATTTAGCCCATTTACATTTAATGTGAATATTGTTATGTGTGAATCTGATCCTGTCATTATGATGTTAGTTGGTTATTTTGCTCGTTAGTTGCTATAGTTTCTTCCTAGCCTCGATGGTCTTTACAATTTGGCATGTTTTTGCAGGGGCTGGTACCGGTTGTTCCTTTCCATGTTTAGTGCTTCCTTCAGGAGCTCTTTTAGGGCAGGCCTGGTGGTGACAAAATCACTCAGCGTTTGCTTGTCTGTAAAGTATTTTATTTCTCCTTCACTTATGAAGCTTAGTTTGGCAGGATAGGAAATTCTGGGTTGAAAATTCTTTTCTTTAAGAATGTTGAATATCGGCCCCCACTCTCTTCTGGCTTGTAGAGTTTCTGCTGAGAGATCAGCTGTTAGTCTGATGGGCTTCCCTTTGTGGGTAACCCGACCTTTCTCTCTGGCTGCCCTTAACATTTTTTCCTTCATTTCAACTTTGGTGAATCTGACAATTATGTGTCTTGGAGTTGCCCTTCTCGAGGAGTATCTTTGTGGTGTTCTCTGTATTTCCTGAATCTGAATGCTGGTCTGCCTTGCTAGATTGGGGAAGTTCTCCTGGATAATATCTTGCAGAGTGTTTTCCAACTTGGTTCCATTCTCCCCATCATTTTCAGGTACACCAATCAGACGTAGGTTTGGTCTTTTCACATAGTCCCAAATTTCTTGGAGGCTTTGTTCATTTCTTTTTATTCTTTTTTCTCTAAACTTCCCTTCTCTCTTCATTTCATTCATTTCATCTTCTATCAGCGATACCCTTTCTTCCAGTTGATCGCATCTGCTACTGAGGCTTCTGCATTCTTCGCGTAGTTCTCGAAACTTGGCTTTCAGCTCCATCATCTCCTTTAAGCCCTTCTCTCCATTGGTTATTCTAGTTATCCATTCTTCTAATTTTTTTTCAAAGTTTTTAACTTCTTTGCTATTGTTTTGAATTTCCTCTCGTAGCTCAGAGTATTTTGATCGTCTGAAGCCTTCTTCTCTCAACTCATCAAAGTCATCCTCCATCCAGCTTTGTTCTGTTGCTGGTGAGGAACTGCGTTCCTTTGGAGGAGGAGAGGTGCTCTGTTTTTTAGAGTTTCCAGTTTTTTTGGTCTGTTTTTTCCCCATCTTTGTGGTTTTGTCTACTTTTTGTCTTCGATGATGGTGATGTACAGATGGGTTTTTGGTGTGGATGTCCTTTCTGTTTGTTAATTTTCCTTCTACCAGACAAGACCCTCAGCTGCAGGTCTGTTGGAGTTTACTAGAGGTCCACTCCAGACCCTGTTTGGCTGGGTGTCAGCACCGGTGGCTGCAGAACAGCGGATTTTTGTGAGACCACAAATTCAGCTGTCTGATAGTTCCTCTGAAAGTTTTGTCTCAGGGGAGTACCCGGTTGAATGAGGTGTCAGTCTGTCCCTACTGGGGGGGTGCCTCCCAGTTAGGCTGTTCAGGGGTGAGGGACCCACTTTAGGAGGCAGTCTGTCCGTTCTCAGATCTCCAGCTGCGTGCTGGGAGAACCACTACTCTCTTCAAAGCTGTCAGTCAGACAGGGACATTTAAGGCTGTGGAGGTTCTCGCTGAGTTTTTGGTTGTCTGTGCCCTGCCCCCAGAGGTGGAGCCTACAGAGGCAGGCAGGCCTCCTTGAGCTGTGGTGGGCTCCACCCAGTTCGAGCTTCCTGGCTGCTTTGTTTACCTAAGCAAGCCTGGGCAATGGCGGGCGCCCCTCCCCCAGCCTCGTTGCCGCCTTGCAGTGTGATCTCCGACTGCTGTGCTAGCAATCAGCAAGACTCTGTGGGCATAGGACCCTCCGAGCCAGGTGCGGGACACAATCTCCTAGTGTGCCGTTTTCCAGGCCCGTTGGAAAAGCGCAGTATTAGGACGGGACTGACCCGATATTCCAGGTGCCGTCTGTTTCCCCTTTCTTTGACTAGGAAAGGGAACTCCCTGACCCCTTGCGCTTTCCGAGTGAGGCAATGCCTTGCCCTGCTTCGGCTCCGCACAGTGCGCTTCACCGACTGTCCTGAACCCACTGTTAGGCACTCCCTAGTGAGATGAAACCGGTACCTCAAGCAGAAATGCAGAAATCACCCATCTTCTGTGTCGCTGGGGCTGGGAGCTGGAGACCGGAGCTGTTCCTATTCGGCCATCCATAAGCTCAGAATTATGAGTTGACTTGCCAATAGAAAGAGGGAAGTACAGAGACACTGAAGAACAAATGTCCCATTCTCCAAAAATGCAGAGCACATAACTATGAATGTAAGAAATGGGCAGAAAGTCAAAATCCACAATTCACAAAACAGAATGATCTAAAATGAGAAAGGGGGATGCAGACGTGGGCAGGGTGTGAGAACTGCTTTCAAAACTACTCCTAATTAAATTGATCAAAGCTGGTTTTCTAAAGCATTTCTCATGAGGATATGCTGGATGCTTCAAAAATAAATGGTGATTTCATCTATTTATCTTACGATCCTTCACAATAGAATCCACTGCATAACCCAATATGTCCACATTAACATTTTAGTTATGTAATTGTGATTGCATTTGCTATGAGCATGCATGTCAGAATGAAGGAATCACAAGCTGCTCAGTAGCTTGACCTTTTGGTCTGGTCTGGCTTTGTGGCTGAAAGGCTGTGTGGCTCTGACAGCATCTCATGCAGAATAATGACAAAATAATCGCCGGGGCATGCAACCACAACCTGTAGGGAGTTAATCATGACCATTAATCTCCACCAGATTCTTCTATTATTTGAGGACTAGGGCATTGACAGAAATATATTTCATTTCATTTACTTAATATAAATGAATCTTAAATCAGCTTCTCCTTGATGGCCTTGGAAAAGAAAAATATTGCATGTTAGCTAATTTGAAGGTGCATATTGTGTGAAATTGATAATCACTTCTATTGTGGAATATTGGACTTTTGAATTGAGGTGGCCTCATTTTCAGATACACTGGATATACACCCACATAGCCAACTCCACAGGCTGGAGTGCAGTGTCACGATCTCAGCTCACTGCAACATCTGCCTCCCGGGTTCAAGCGATTCTCTTGCCTCATCCTCCCAAGTAGCTGGGATTACAGGCACCTGCCACCACGTTGCACTAATTTTTGTATTTTTAGTAGAGACAGAGTTTCACCATGTTGGCCACGCTGGTCTGCAACTCCTGACCTCATGTAATCCAGCTGCTTCAGCCTCTGAAAAAGTGCTGGTATTACAGGTGTGAGCCACCACACCGGGTGGCAACTTCTTATAACCGGTGTCCTATGTCACAGGGATAGGAAAGCAAATTCGTGGGAAATAAACTGTCTTCTTGCTCATTCCCATTTGAAATAAATCATCGTCTGGAAGAAACTGAAGAGAAAATATTTTCCTTTATTTTGAACCTGTATAGCTTCCATTCTAGTAATGTTTCAGCCTCAAGATTACTGGTTATACTTATGCACAATTCATGCTAGCTTTCAGTAGTTAAAATGCCATTGATAATGTTTCTGGTAGACTTACAAAAAAAGAGCTTTATATGATGAAACTAGAAATCAGAACACCTTATGCAATATATTTTCCATAGTAAAACAACAAGAAATGGGTTGTTATATTTGGAGGTAATGGAAGTTGATGGTTAGGGCTTTTTGAACATTTGAGAAAGAGGTAGAAGTACATTTTTTTAAAAAGTCTAGAAAAGAGAGTGAGTCTGTTGGTATCTAAATTAAATATTTATGTTAGGTAAGATAGTTTTAAAAAACTGTCCTTTGTAGGGACATGGATGAAGCTGGAAACCATCATTCTCAGCAAACTATCGCAAGGACAAAAAACCAAGCATCGCATGTTCTCACCCATAGGTGGGAACTGAACAATGAGAACACTTGGACACAGGAAGGGGAATATCACACACCGGGGCCTGTTGTGGGGTGGGGGAAGGGGGGAGTGATAGCATTAGGAGATATACCTAATGGAAATGACGAGTTAATGGGTGCAGCACACCAACATGACACATGTCTACATATGTAACAAACCTGCACGTTGGGTACATGTACCCTGGAACTTGAAGTATAGTAAAAATATATATATAAATAAAAAATAAAAAACTGTGTAATGCATATTTTACCCTACTCCATCTCTACCACCAGTACACACACACACACACACACACACACACACTCCCTAGAAAATAATAAACACAATCATGAAGTAATTTACTATGGAAGGAAGACTGAGTTGAGTTTGAAAATCTCTGTATTGGAGATCTAACTCATACATGACTTCAGAGAAGTTATTTAACTTATTTAAGCCTTAGTTTACTAAACTCAAATGTGGAAGTATTGAACTATTTTAATGTCTAAACTGTCCAAATATGTATTTTTTATTAAACCTAATAAACAGCCTAAAAGTTTTATGTCTGTTAGTATCTGAATTAGATTATGCTAATACCTACATAGTGTAAAAATTTACCAAAAGCTTTGTTGTATCGATTGCTTTGATTATATTATGTGGTGGACTTCTTGGAGAGGCTACAAATGCCTTAATGTTTCTTTTCCAAGAAAGTGGAGAGACTTGTGTTTTCTAGCAATACAGACATTTAAGCCTCATTGTACTTACCCTATAGGTTTGCCTAATTAAAAATAGTAATATTAAACAGACTTATTAAATTCCAGGTAGTACTAAATTTCAAAAGAAATTTAGTTTTACAAGACAGAAATGAATTGCAGAAAAATCTTGAACAACTTGGAAATCATAACCATATGTCAACACGAACTGAAAAAGAACTATTGTGATAATTATAACAATGAAAACAATGATAGCTACATATGATGCACCAGTCACAGTTTTAAGACATATATATATATATATATATATATATGTCTATATATGATGTCATAAAATTCTGTGATAGCCAAACATGTTTGATACATTTGTCCAAATACAGTGATCCCATTTTGAAGTGATATAATGTTTTTGAGTGACTATAAAGAATGGGTAGAAATGCCTGAAAGTGGGTTACAGTTAATTTGAATCTGACATATTGGAAGGACACCTAGATGCTGTCATCAGAAGCACACCTAGATGTTGTCATCGGAAACACAGCATCGGATGTCAACTACGAATATTTAGGATCACCAGTAAGAATCAACTCCAGGATTGCTTCTGGCAGAAACTAGATTATCAAATTATTTGGCAAAACTTTAGTGCTACATTCCATCTGAGGATAATTCCCACATTAGGGCTGATGACCTTTGTCAAATGCATACCACTGAAAGCAGTTGCTGGAGAATAGGCCACTTGGCCATCTGAGTATACTGCCCACTGGAGGCTCCTTAGGAAAACTTGTCAATCAGTAAAGACATTAGTGGTGATTGGGGAAGTTCTATTCTCATACTCTTGATTTCACATTATGGCCACTTGGAGTAGGGCTATGTGCTATTTGGTCATTGTCACATTATAATCTATTGGATTAAATATCATCCTCCTGAAAGAAGTGCAAAAGCAGGAATGAACATCATTTGAGGTCAGAATAAAGTAGAAAATTTATAAAATTTATGGGGAAGATTTCAACAGTAGTATGAAAGTAATAAAATTATTGTGGCTGTGAGTTTCATTTGGGACAAAAGAGCTTTTGGTCTTCCTCTTAAAAATGTCTCTGCCTACTTAGAAAGCTTTTTTGTTTGTTTCAGACACAGTCTACAATAATTTTACACTAAATGATTTAGACATTAAATTATGTTATTAAAACTATTGAAGATCTGTTAGTAAAACAGATTATTGGATAAAATAAGAATGGCAGGTAATGACAAGATAAATGGTAGTCTTTAAATAAATGTATTTATAGTTTTACCTTTTATACAATGAAGTTGAGGAAACTTACAAAAATGCACACAAAATTACTTTCAAAATAATTAAAACCCTAGATAAAATATTAAAAATAAACTTAGAATGAAGCAAATTAGGATGCATATAACCCATACAGGTGCTGTAATATGGTTCCAATTGGAAGGGAGGTATTTAGTTAATCAGGATAAAAATGAAACTATTACTTGTCTTTTCAATATTCTGAAAAATACATCTCTCTAAATAAAGTAAGTAATATGCCATAAATGAATAAAAAAATTTAAACAGCACCTCCTTGGAGTAACTTTTAAAGGGAAATAAGCATTATAAAGAAATCAGCAGAGTGCTGCTATACTGCACCGTATAGAAGAATCAGAATATGTGAAAAGTAATTGTGTGGAGTGATGAAGTATAGAGTCAATATTTTAGTTTCAACTCCAAGGTTTAACATTCATTAGCTTTACATCCCTGACCAGGTTATTGAGTATCTCAAAGTTCAGGTTTTTTGTTGTTGTTTTTTGTTGTCTGAAACGGAGTCCTGCTCTGTCACCCAGGCTGGAGTGTAAGTGGTGCGATCTCGGCTCACTGCAACCTCTGCCTCCCAGGTTCAAGGGATTCTCCTGCCTCAGCCTCCCGAGTAGCTGGGACTACAGGCATGCACAAACAGGCCCAGCTAATTTTTGTATTTTTAGTACAGACAGTGTTTAATTGTGTTTACCATCAGAGTTCAGTTTTTACGTAGTATCTACTGCACTGGTGGTGCTAAAGAATTTAACAAATGCTAAGTAAATACTAAGTGTTAAATAACATCAATTATTATTATTATTATCAGTAGAAAGAGGAGGAGGGGTAAACAGTAATTGCTAAACAAATAGCAATTACTATTATCATAATTATTATTATTAGATGAGAGGAAGAAATTGGGGCAGTAATTATAAAATATCCCCATCACGGTTTTGTGGTAAGGGTTTCTATTAGCATTATAGTATATAAGTACATAGCAGTGTGTGTGTATACACATACACATATGTATACACACATAGAATGCTATATTGTGTGTAAATATATTGTGCATATGCATATATATGCCATGTATGCTATATATGCATATGGATATGCATACATATATATACACACATGCTAAAAAGAATTATAGTTGCATTTCTATACAAGTTTTTAATGCAACTAGATTTCAACTTTATATATGTTGTAGGATAAAAAGACAACTTTATTATTTTCCATACAGAAGATATTTTTCTCTACATCATTTTACAATATAATGTATTCTGTCCTCATTGATTTATGACACCTCCCATATTATATTCTAATTCCATACTTACATGGCTGTGGTTCAGAGTCTTTTATTTGCCCTTGGATTTATTTATACATTATTGTACTAATTCTCCAATATTTTTATTAGTGTAAACTTGTAGTGTATTTTAATATCTGTTAAGGCAATCTACAGTTTTTATTGTTTTATTTTAAACAAAGTTCACAATCCAATAAAACATTTGTAGCATTGAAACTCTTTTGGTAAACAGTTACTTTCTCAAAGATAATTTAAGTTTTTGTTTGGACTTTCATGGCTAAATAAGGCATGAAAATCAAGATTGTTTTGCTGGCAAACCTTTTTAAATTGTTTTAATAAATGGCTTAAACTCTTTTGATAATTTAAAATAATTGCACAAAATATGGTACAATTTATTGTGGGAATAACAATCTATATATCATGTTGATAAATAGATGGTTAAATGTCCATCAGAACCAAGTTACACTGCTATTGAATAATTATATTTCAGAGTAACAGGTAAAATAGTTAAATGACTACAAATTCATCTTATTGTTAGAAGTTTAAATTTTATATGTTTTCTCATTTTTTCCTCATAATCATAATGGCAGTTTCTCAATTCTTTGTCATTGTTTTTGTTTTATATCAGTTACGTGACAATATTTACATTGACGAAAACACACTTTGTGCTAAGCTGTAAGTTATTTTAGCATACATACTTTAGTGTTTTCTTTATTTTGCCACTCCTTCTCTGAAGTCATGGATTTAAAGCTGCTGATTTGGAATACTTTTATGCCTTTAGCATGGCATATTTCTGAGATTAGCCAGAATTGGAAGATTTTATATTGCTTATAAATAGAATAGAAGTTGTATAAAGCTGCCTGGAGATGTAGGATTAATATTTTACCCTCACCACAATTTCTAGTTCATATGACTTTCTCTTTGTCACTACTAAATATGTGCAAAGGTGTACTTAAAAGAAGATGTATTTAAAATAAAATACCTTCCACAAAATTTACTCTCTGATTACTTTGATCTTTCTACTCTTAAAAATTCAATAACTAAATTCAGCTCATTGCGTATAGGTCAATACAATTGTACACTTAAATATTTGCCATGATTCTATGTATATTCTGGCTAAACAAATACAAAAAGTAGAAGGTATAAACTGATTGTATCAGAATTTTTCTGAGGAAACTATTTTTGAAATGTGAAAGCCAAATTTAATTTTATTTCACTGTTTTATGTAAATCTTCAAGGAATATAGAACACATATTTACTTTCTTTCAATTGTCTATGTAATGAATTGTTGAATTTTCCAGCAAATATCCATTAATACTTGATTCTGAATGATCAAGATTAACCATGTGCAAAACTTTTCAGTACATAGGTGATTAGGTTTATTGCTGAATCTATTTCCCTCTTTTTCCTGCCAGATTTGACTGTGGCCAAACATATTACAAACAGAAAAATTTACAAAATTTCAAAAGACATTGCAAATTGGAGAAATATTCACAAGCATACCTCACAGATGGGGAAGAATGCATGTAGGTGGGTTAACAGAGGAAGCTAGAATTCAAATGCAAATCAAGCCATGAGTTTAAAAAGCACACATAAACACATATATATGTGTACATATGTGTGTGTGTATAATATATTGTATTAGTCTGTTCTCACACTGCTATAAAGATACTACCTGAGACTAAGTAATTTATAAAGAAAAGATATTTAATTGACTCATAGTTCCATATGGCTGGAGAGGCATCAGGAAACTAACAATCATAGTGGAAGGCAAAGGGGAAGCAAGGCACATCTTACATGGCAGAGGAGAGAGAGAGCGAGGGAGGGAAAGTGCCACACTTTTAAAACCATTAGCTCTCATTAGAATTCACTCACTATCATGAGAACAGCATGGGGGAACCACTCCCATAATCCAATCAACTCCCACCAGGTCCCTCCCTTGATGTGTGGGGATCACAACCCAAGATGAGATTTAGGTGGGGACACAGAGGCAAACCGTATCATTATTCTCTTTGCCCCTCCCAAATCTCATGCCCTTTTCACATTTTGAAGCCAATCATGCCTTCCCAACAGTCCCCCAAAGACTTAATTCATTCCAGCATTAATTCAAAAGTTCAAGTCCAAAGTTTCATCTGAGTCAAGGCAAGTTCCTTCTGCATATGAGCCTGTTAGGTAAAAAGCAAGTCAATTACTTCCAAGATACCATGGTGGTAAAGGCATTGGATAAATGCTCCTGTTCCAAATGAAAGAAATTGGCCAGAGCAAAGGGGCTACAGAACCCATGCAAGTCTGAAACCTGGCCAGGCAGTCATTAAATCTTAAAGGTCAAAATATTCCCCTTTGATTCCATGTCTCACATCCAGGAAATGCTGATGCAAGGGGTGGGCTCCCAAGGCCTTTGGCAACTGTGCCCTTGTGGCTAGTCAGGGTACAGCCTCTGCTGCTGCTTTCAGGAGCTGGCATTGGGTACCTGTGGATTTCCAGGTTCATGGTGCAAGTTGTCATTGGATATACATTTCTGGGGTCTGGAGGATGGTGGGCCTCTTCTCACAGTTCCACCAGGCAATGCCCCAGTGGTGACTCTGTGGGGGCTCAAACCCCACATTTTCCCTCTGCATTGCCCTAGCAGAGGTTCTCCATGAGGGCTCTGCCCCTGCAGAGGACTTCTGCGCAGACACCCAGGCATTTCCTTACATCCTCTGAAATCTAGGCTAAGGTTTCCAACGCTCAACTCATGTCTCTGCACACCTACAAGCCCAACACCAAATGGAAGCCACCAGGGTTGGGTCTGAAGCAATAGACCAAGCTATACCTTGGCAGCTTTTAGCCACTGCTGGAGCTAGAGCAGCTGGGATGCAGTGCACTAAGTCCCAAGGCTGCACAGAGCAGCAGGATTCTGGGCCTGGCCCATAAAACCATTTTTCCCTCCTAGATCTCCAGGACTGTGATGAGAGGGGCTGCTGCCAAGATCTCTGACATGCCCTGGAGACCTTCCCCATTGTCTTGGCTATTAACATTCAGCTCATCAGTACTTAAGCAAATTTGTGGGGCTGGCTTGAATAATTCCACAGAAAATGGGTTTTTCCTTTCTACTCCATGATCAGGCTGCAAATTTTCCCAAAGTTTATGCTCTGCTTCCCTTTTAAATGTAAGTTACAATTTCAAACCATCTCTTTGTGAATGCATGTAACTGAACATTTTCAGAATCAGCTAGGTCATATCTTGAATGCTTTGCTGCCTAGAAATTTCTTCCACTAGATACACTACATCATCTCTCTTAAGTTCAAAGTTCCATAGATCACTAGGGCAGGGGCAAAATGCTACCAGTCTCTTTGCATAGCATGAGTGACCTTTACTCTGGTTGCCAATAAGGTCCTAATCTCAGCCTGGACTTCCTTTTCCATGTCACTATAAGTATTTTGGTCAAAACCATTCAACAAGTCTCTAGGAAGTTTAAAACTTTTCCTCAACTTCCTGTCTTCTGCTGAGCCTTCCAAACTATTTCAACTCTGCCTGTTACCCAGTTCCAAACTCATTTCCACATCTGCAGGTTATCTTTATAGCAGGAGCCCACTCTGCCAGTACCAATTCTCTGTATTAGTCTGCTTTCACACTACTATAAAAAAAATCTACCTGAGACTGGTTAATTTATAAAGAAAGGGGGTTTAACTGACTCAAAGTTTTGCATGGAAGGGAGGCCTCTGGAAATTTACAATCATGGTGGAAGGTGAAGGAAAGTAAAGCACATCTTATGTGGCAGCAAGAGAGAGTGAGAGAAGAAAAGTACCACACTGTTGAATCCATCAGTTCTTGTGATAACTCACTATCACGAGAACAACATGGGAGAAACCACTCCCATGATCCATTCACATCCCATCACATCCCTCCCTGGACATGCGGGGATTACAGTTTGAGATAAGATTTGGGTGGGGACGCAGAGTCAAACTATATCACATACACACACACACACACACACACACACGTGCATATATACACACAGTACAAGATAGAGATTTGCCACAAGCCTTTCAACCAAGCATACTGAAAAAACAATTTATTTGTTTTAAACTTTCTCTCTTCTTGCAAACACAATATTTTGCTATTATTGGGAAATAGAAATTGATAAACCACTAGAAGTCAAGTGATTGTCCTTGATGGCTGGTGTTATGACATTATTTGCTTGTGTTTGATGGAAGATGGAGTTTCTGGTATTCCTACACACGCTCTCTATCAAAACACAGAGATGGCTCTAGTGAAAAATCAGAAAACTAAAACAGGAAACAGATTTACCAAAGGTGAAAAAAATCACCACGCTTTAAAACTGCATTTATTTAAAGAACATAAATTTATATTTACTGATTCAATTTATGTTAGAAAGTGAGATTTAAAATAAGTGCTAAAGGGAAAACAATGATATATAAAATGACAAGCAATACAGGCTAGAATGTTGAAAACAAAACTGAAACCCAAGATATTAAAAGAATTGAACTGGTCGGGCACGGTGCTCATGCCTGGAATCCCAGCTCTTTGGGAGGCCGAGGCAGGCAGATAATTAGGTCAGGTATTCAAGACCAGCCTGGCCAATATTGTAAAACCCCATGTCTACTAAAACTACAAAAATTAGCTGGACATGGTGGCAGATGCCTGTACTTCCAGCTACTCAGGAGGCTGAGGCAGAAGAATCATTTGAACCCAGGAGGCAGAGGCTGCAGTGAGTCGAGATTGCACCATTGCACTCCAGCCTGGGTGACAGGGCAAGACTCTGTCAAAAAAAAAAAAAAAAAAAGGAAAAAACAAAAAGAATCAAACTATATGTAAACAGTTTCACTGTCAACTATGAAACTGGTTTAAATTTTGATAGCATTCTTAGGCTAATATTAGGACATGCTAGTCAACATGTTTGGCTTAAATAATGAGAAGACAATTTGGGCAAATTTTCCAGGTAAACTATGATAATGCCTGCTCCAAAGACTCACTAAACTTATTCCTAGATGAATAGGAAGACTGAAGCAGAGTCAGTAAGATTTCAGTGTGTAACCTCATGTTTAGTTTACTTAGTTGATTAACGTTTTTTGTCATAGAATCCCAGATACTTTCATTAGTACCTACCTATATTCAATTTCATCTCTTTACAGATCTAAAATATAAAATAAGAAAAAAGCCCTCAGTTTGAATATAGATATTAAATCTTATATATATTTGAATATGTTGATATTACAAAATAGATTTATATTCAGTAAGTAGAAAATATATAATACTGATTTAATGCATGCTTTAAGACTAAAAAAAACAAAATATGTTCATACTATATAGGGCCATTAGTTTTTCCTTTTAAATTAGGCCACCAATTAATGATCTATATTACCATATTAACTACTATTTCTGATAATAGCCAGCTTAATGTGAAAGTTATATTAAAATATTTTATAATATAAATATTAATAAATTATTTTAAAGACAGCTATATTGGACATGTCAAAAATAAAAGGTCATCTATGTAGTCATTACTCATCTTTCCAAAGTAATTTTATTTATTCAAGATAAGTCTGCCAGTTGCAATACCGACATTTTATTGTGGGTGTATGTGTTCATAAAATATGTTCCTGGATACTTATTAAGGAAGTAAATGCCTGTATGGATTGTCAGGTAATAGAGAACATGTTTTGTGTGTGTGTGTGTGTGTGCACGTGTATGTGTGTGTATACATACAATGTATACATATACAAATGTATTATGTATAATTTTTTTAAGGCACAACAATCAACATTTATGACAGTGAGGTAAATTGGTTTATCTGTTTAACAACGCTCATCTCACAGTTAGAAGTTGTTCTTTCCACATTTGCCATAAAAAGCATAACTGATGTTTGTACAGTGAATCTAGAATCAAAGAAGGGAAAAACAAGTAATAATCTATTTATGACTGAGGAATGCTGAAGTGGGTTCAACAAATCTGCCTTCTACACAACTACTGCTAAACTTTATTGTCAGTTGAAATTGTGATGTAGTCTTTGTTCTGTCAAATCCTTATTTTTGCTCCACTGTGCCTGGACCTGGGCAAGGTACACACAGGTAGCTGAGGGTGATGAAGCCTAATGTCTTGATCTGGAAAATCTTAAGTGTACTGGTGAAAGAGAGAAGTTGGCAAATAAAATGTGTTCGATTCACAGTGGTGTAGGATTGAATATGATGGAATATATAGGGTGATAATCCATTCACATTTGGAGAGCTTAGGCAAAACTTAGTAAAGGAATAGAATCTATCCTTAGACCTAGTCGTCAAATATAAAGAAAAAATATCTCATGCTGCCTGTGATAATGGTGGCAATTTGAAGAAAAAGTAACACCAGGCAAAAGAAACAGTTTATGTAAAATACTTAGAGTGATTCTCAAATATAAATTCATAACTTGCTCTAAATTTTTGCAGCAGTTTATGTAGGTTCACTTTGAAACATGACAATGAAAGTATTTTATAAACTTTTATATGTGGTTTTATAAATGTTTGTGTTTGCATAACATTTTTAGTTTTAAATTTTATTCTTTCATATTGACACATTCTATATATACAAACACTTCTTGCTAGGTAAAATACAGTTTGCAAGATCAGATGTCTCTGTGTCTTCTAATTTTTGTTTATTTTCCAGGTAATTGAATCAAAATATCTACCAGCTATTGCTCTAGAAGAACTGCAAAGACTTCAATATGTGTGGAACACCAAGAGATACTCTTAGATTTACTACAGTAGGTTATAGAGGAAAGCACGGCCGAAATAACAGAGAATATTATATTTAAAATTAAGGAGTTTGGATGTTACCTTGAGCCCATAGGGAAACATTACAGAAGACATTTTTTAAGCAAGAAAGTGAGAAGATTAACTCTGTTCTTTGAAGTATTATTTCACTACTGAGTAAAGAAGGAAGGGTCATGAGGCAAGACTGAATTAGACATGAAAAGTACTGAAATAAACTGCTATAGTAATTCAGGAGACAGCTGAGGTTGTTTTAAGTCAAGGCAGTAGAGTGGGGATAGAGAGCTCTAGAAGTCTAGTAGGATCTATGGGGACATATAAAAATGTGCATATTTATTCCACTCTAGCATATTTACCACGTGATAAACTTCTTTTCAAAAAAAAGTAGTGATATAAAAAATTGTTTCAACATATGCAAGAGATGAAGTAAAAGTATCAGTGACCTTTTTGAGTGGATCTTTAATATTGAAATTTTCTAATGTATCTAAAATCTTTGAAGTGTGCAGACTGTATTTCTATTTAAAGTGCACATTTAGAATCTGTTGACTAGCTCATATATTTGGAAAACAAAAACTCTCTCATATAAGACAATGTGTTCAATTTTGAGATTTATCCTACCTGTCACATTTAAAGATTGAACACTACATATTACTGAGTTTAAAAGGATCTAGCTATTGTTAATGTGTATTCAAA
Organism: Symphalangus syndactylus; assembly: GCF_028878055.3. Classification (NCBI taxonomy): domain Eukaryota; kingdom Metazoa; phylum Chordata; class Mammalia; order Primates; family Hylobatidae; genus Symphalangus; species Symphalangus syndactylus. The sequence goes on along the minus strand of NC_072438.2, from coordinate 82,603,882 downwards.
AGGTAATGGTAAACTGCTATGCTATTGCAACAATAATAAAACCAATACTGGTTATATTTTAGAAATTGTTAATGCATGCTAATATTATAATGAAAAAATAATTTAATGAACAAGAGTCCTACCAGGTATGAAGAAACAATTTAGAAAGAGAGCTGTGACTTTAAAGCCAGTTTACACCTTGGAGAACAATCTATAGAATTTTAGTAATACAAGGACCTAAAGGTTAAAAATAAAAAATGAAAGTTAAAGATTTTTTAAAGTAATAATATAGCCAATAGAACTTTTCTTCTCTAAATCTGAATTTTAAATTTAATTCAATCAATACTTCTTGTAACATTAATGTTGTCCATCAAAGAAACATCTAGGGAGCACAAGGGTGCCACATATTCAGAGATTGAAGTTTTAACGGAAGAATATGTCATCATAAATACTCCTAGTTAGAGCCCTAATAAGAAACATAAGGATAATTTGGTTTAGGTTTAATAAATGTAGAGCTCTTTAGCTATTTAGAGCCCACCTGCTTTGCATGCTGTTTTAGTCCATTTAGTGTTGCTATGAAGAAATTCCTAGGCTGGGTAATTTATTTAAAATGAGGTTTATTTTGGCTCGTGGTTCTGAAGGATATACAAGCATGGTGCCAGCATCTGCTTCTGATGAAAGCCTCAGGAAGCTTCCAATCACAGCAGAAGTCAAAGCAGGAGCTGGTGTATCACATGACAAGGGAGGGAGCTAGAGAAAGAAGAGGTGAGAGCAGGTGCCAATTTCCTTTCAAACAGCCAGCTCTCCCATGAACTAATAATAGAATGAGAATAATAGAATGAGAACTCATCAGCAAGACCCAAAGTTTCTGGCAATTCATTACAGCAGCAATTCAAACTAATAGATGTCTCAATAAAAAAGCGCTAAAATAATAAATAGATGAACGAAGGAAACATCAGGAGTAAATGTAAATCTCTTTCTGATATGAAACCAGCTATGAGATAAATATTATCTAAAATGTTATTTTTAATAGGATCCTGTTTTTTTCTTCTCATCCTCTAAAGATAAATCTTTAATTTTCATTCACGTAAGAGATGTGGGTTAGAAGCCTGCTTGCTCACAGGTGATCTTTTGTGTTTAATCAGCTCCTGACTTTTACAGTGGTGTCAAAATCCACTGACCATGTTTTACTTCTTCAAAGGGAACATCTGAAGTTTCTCCCTTCCCAACACCTTCTAGTCTTACCAGGAAAAAAGATTAGTCTAATTATTGCAAGTTAAGGTTGTGACTTCCCTTCCACATTTTATGACATACACCCACTTGCTGTTAATAGAAACAGAGAAAGAGACACTTTCTTGGCTTGGTACACCTACAGCTGATCTCTGCAGCTGATCTCTGTTAATCAATTGGCGTTGAGTAACAACTCAACTCTACAGCCGATCTCTGTTACTCAACTGGAGTCCCTCTGAGTTTGCTATTACATTAAAAGACTAGTTATGATTTCTTTCTCGGAATCCTACTCCTTGTACACATACAACAATATTTTAAGTCACCAAAGATGAGAATTTAAAGAAATCATAAATTTCTACTTGTTTTCACTTACTAATTTGGTCAGTGTTTTTTTAAGGGCAAAAAATTTGTAGGTCTATAAGTCAGTGGAGTTAAATGAGAGTTCTTAAATATTCTTCTTAGTTAATTCTTCTTCTTAGTTAATTCTATATCTCTTTAATCTGAGCTTATAACTTCTTTTTTAAAGTATTTGAAACCCTGACAATATTTGAGATGATCAATAATTTGTTATTTTTTCAGTATTTATGAGACTTAAATATAAAATTATAGTTGGAGAAGAAAGAAGTAAACTGAGTTTGAGTGTTCAAATGTTCAAGAAACATCATACAATAGCAATAGCAGGTATGTTTGCCAAAGATTTGCTAGCAAAATGTGAAAAATATATACAAATACACAGACCTCAGAAATGTGCGTGGATTCTTTGGTTTCATTAAAAAAAAAAAATTCAGGTGGGCACATTGGCTCATGCCTATAATAACAGCACTTTGGGAGACCGACATGGGCAGATCGCTTGGGGTCAGAAGTTCAAGATCAGCATGGCCAACACGGTAAAACCTCATCTCTACTAAAAATACAAAAATTAGCTGGGCATGGTGGTGGGCGCCTGTTATCCCAGCTACTTGAGAGGCTGAGGCAGGAGAATCACTTGAACCCACGAGGGGTTTGCTGTGAGCAGAGACCATGCCACTGTATGTCTGGGTGAGAGAGTAAGATTCAGTTTCAAACAAACAAACAAAACAAAAAACAAACTCAGTTTGTTTACTTCTTTCTTCTTTAACTCTAATTTTATATTTTAGTCTCATAAATACTGAAAAAATAAATTATTGATCATCTCAAATATTGTCAGGGTTTCAAATACTTCAAAAAAGAAGTTATAAACTCAGATTAAATAGATACAGAATTAAATAAGAAAAATGTCTTTCAGTAAGATAACTATCTTGTATTTTTACATAAGAACTTAGTCTATGTGAAATTTCATTTTCTCAAAAAGGAGTCTTCACCTTAATAACGTCTTAAGATTTTTTTTTTTTGAAACAGAGTCTTGCTCTGTTGCCCAGGCTGGAGTGCAGTGGCGTGTGATCTCGGCTCACCTCAACCTCTGCCTCCTGGTTCAAGCAATTCTCCTGTCTCAGCCTCCTGAGTAGCTGAGACTACAGGCGAGCTCCATCATGCACGGCTAATTTTTGTATTTTTAGTAGAGACAGGGTTTCACCATGTTGGCCAGGCTGGTCTTGAACTCCTGACCTCGTGATACACCCGCCTGGGCCTCCCAAAGTGCTGGGATTACAGGCATGAGCCACCATGCCTGGCTTATCTTAGGATTTTTCTAACATCAAGATTCTTGTCCAAGTTTTCTAAAAATGTTTTAATTGTTAATATATTTTTATTTTAGAAATATGCTATCATATTTGCAGGATTTATAAAACAGCTATCTTTAGTCTATGGAAAGACTCCAATTCATATGGTGACTTGAAAATATTCCTCAAGGTTAATCTGGGCATGTTTTCTCTTTATTTATAAGGGTCATTTTAATATTTATTATTTTTGGTGCTACATAGTCTTTCTTAACATCATAATTGTTGGTTATATTGGCCTGACCGAGGTTAGCATTCTTTAGCATTGTTACCAAATATCATTAGCACTCTTCTGTCCTTATAACTAAAACAAATTGTCCTTTGCCCAACATATACAAAACAAACAACAACAAAACAGAAACAACGCTAACATTTATTGGGCTAGTTATAGAATATATAATTTAATTCTGAGAACATACCATGAAGATGAAAACTCCCCATATTACAGAAACCATAAAAAAAATCCAGATCAGGAGTATTGTCTTTTACTCCTAAAGAGTGATTACATTTTTAGTAAAGCTATTGTTCTTATTCATACATTTATTATTTAACAAGTATTTTCAGTGCTTCCTCTTACATACCAGTCACCATGTTGGTACGATTTGAACTAACATTAGGACTCTGTAAATTTTCAACTCTTTAGGAATCTCACTCCTCCTAGTAGCCCCCATCTTTTTAAATGTAATGTTTTACTATTTTTTCTTCTAGTTCAGGGCTTAGAAAAAAAATTCTGTAAAGTGCTAGATACCTAGTCAGTATTTTAGATGGTATGAGTCAGACAGTTTTGGTCACAGCTACTCAATTTGGTTGTTGAAGCTCGAGTGTGTGGCCATGTTCCAATAAAGCTTGATTCATTAAAATAGGAAGTCGTCCAGATTTGACCCAAGGGTCATAATTTCCCTTCAGCATACAAACATGCTCAAGTCTTTCACATATTAAAGGTCAATCTTTGTAAATGTTAACCTTCTAGATAATCTACCTTATTATTCTTTATCTTCAATATTTATGAATGGAATTGTTACACTTTTTCTCTATTTCCTCACCTCCCACTGAATTCTTAAATCATTGAAATCTTACTTTTGCCTTTATCACAACTTTGTAATGCTTCTCACTAGGGCTAAATCTAATGACATTTTTAGAAATTGCCATATTTTATATCTCCATCAATGATTACACATTGGATCACTTTTTTATGTTTTGCATAACATCTTCCAAAGATAGCAATAGTTTCTCTCACTCTATGTGCTGTCCAAGAATTTTGCCACTCTCCTGTGAAAGGGGGAATCTAATTCTTTTCACTTCAATCTGGATAAGCTTGTAACCAATAGAAACCTGCAGTAGTGACAGTGGATGACTTCTGAGGTTAGGTCATAAAAAATAATACGCAGTTGATGGGTTGGAACACTTGAACCCTGTGCCACCAGATAAGCCACTCTACCGTTCTGAAGCAGTAAAGAAGACCAAACTTGCCCGGGTGAAGAGACTCAATAGAGAAGCTTGAGATTAAATGAAGATAGAGATATGTGAGGATATCTCTCAGCTGCTGCAGCTCCAGCCATCATTTGATCCAACTGCATCAGGCGTCTTTGGCCAAGTTATGGTCTGAATGTTAGTGCCTCCCCCAGAAATTTACATGTTGCATTACATGTTGCCATAACCCCCAGTGTTTTGGCATTTAGATTTGGGAGGTAATTAAGTTTAAATAAAGACATAAAGGTAGTCTTGCCTTGGGATTAGTTTCCTTAAAAGAAAAGGAGGAGAGACCAGAGCTGTCTATCTCCCCCACATACAAAAAGAGTTAAGTCATGTGAGCATGCATTGAGAAGACAGCCATCTACCGGCCAGGAAGAGAGCCTTCACCATGAATGAAATCTGCCAGCAGATTAACCTTGAACTTCCCAGCCTGCAGAACTATGAGAAACAAATTGACAGTGGTTTAAGTCACCCAATCTATGGTATTTTGTTATAGTAGTCCAAGCTAAGACAAGCCAGAACCACCAAGACAAGCTTTTTTTTTTTTTTCTTTTTTCTTTGAGACAGAGTCTCACTTTGTCACCAGGCTAGAGCGCAGTGGCGCAATCTCTGTTCACTGCAACCTCTGCCTCCCTGGTTCAAGTGATTCTCCTGCCTCAGCCTCCCAAGTAGCTGGGATTACAGGCACACACCACCACACCCAGACAAGCTTTTCTTAAATTCCTGACACACAGAATCTTTAAGATATAATGGAATGATAGTTACTGTTTTGAGCACTCAGACTGTGGACCGATTATTTACAAAGCATTAAACAACTGAGACAGACTTTCAAATCACTCCTGCTTTTGTTTCTTTTCTTCAGGCCCTGATTATTTTAAATGTACCTCTGCTTTTCTAATATTCTTTCTCATCGTATTTTACTTTGTTCTTCTTAAAAATTCCCAGAGGTATTTTGTATTCACAATTACATTCCCCCACATATTTCAAATTCTAAAATTCTCTAGACAAAATCCATTATCTTCACTGCTTTTCAAACAGTTCTTCCCTTCTTTGGAAATCCTGCATAGAGTACTAACATTCATTCAATTTTTAAAGCTAAAAAATAGAGTCACCATATCTCTTTTGTTTCCTTTACATTATCACCCCGCATTGCAGAAAGTCCCTCATTCCTTGTGATTTTCTAAATGTTTTTTCCACTGTCAATTGTTCTACATATCACTAATAGAATATTGCATAGCTAAAGAAAAAGTCTGATTTTCTCACTTTCTGTGGAGGAATCAGAAAAGTGTTTCAAGAGCAATTAAACATGCCTCATGCTGTCCTGACAGGCTACAGGCTAAAATATGTGCAGCCACCTATCAAAGTGCTCAGCAGATCTAAAAGGCCTTCCATTTACAAAGATATTCTCTGCTTAGGAGGCAAATGTGTTAAAGAGACCATTGCAATATAGCTTATGCAAGATGCCCAGAGTCAATCGCTTTGCAAAGGGGTCAAAGATATGGGTCAATCACTTTGTGATGCTCAATTCTAGATACTCATCCCCGGCCAAATACTCACTCTTTTTATTGAAGACTATTACATTACACATCTTTCCCAAATAGGCCCGTTCTCTTCTCTTACTACTGTATCCTCAGATGCTCACTCCTGTGTGCTCGAGCAGCAGGCTCTTGCTTTACACAAACCTGGCGTGAGTCATCACTCAGCACTCAAGACACCAGATATTTACAGACCTTTTTAATCATTAAATGTTGGCCCCTTTCAAAGCATTAGTGGATTATTTTCCCACTCCCTTCTATCCAGCCCTTTGGTGACTATTTTTTTTAGCTTAAAATTAAGAAGGTGTTAAGTAAATGGTTTTTGAAGAATTAAGCTATGAATGAAGGATTAACATCAATTTGTGTTTGTTTCTTCCTCTAAAATAGCCAGAGATTTTGTTCTCTTAACTATGATGATTTCAAGTAATTGATGACATTTTCTTATTATTCTTGTTTGGGAATATCAGAAGGAGATATTACCTCATAATTCAAAGTGGGGTTGACATAAATAATATACTTTGGGGATGGGATAACCTATTCCTAAGAGAAAATAACCATATTTCTTTGAAGCTTTAGAGAATAAGTATGTTCTTGGAAAGTCTCAAATTATAATACACAAAAGACTAAAATAGACTATTTCAGGAACTTACTAGTATGTATGTTCATATGTCTGATAGTAACAGGTACAAAATAAAAAATGTTAATTATCAACTTTGTGAGAAATGTTAGTGTTTTCTGCTTCACATATATAATAAGACATTTTATAAGTAATATCAGAATAGTACAGAGTTCAGGAATGAAGAAATATGTAACAATGCTAGTTCAACCAATAATTGCATGGAGAGATCGGTGAAAAAAAATGTAAGTAAAGAAAATATGAATGCAAATTTATATCAATATGGTTACATGAAAACATGGTGGTCAGATAACAATAGTGGAAAAAATGAAAATTAAACATTAAAAAATCACAGAGGAAGAGCTACAGATTATAAAACATGCGTGAGAAATAGTGCAGGATTTTCATTGTCAATAAATTGCTCTGTAGCTACAAGAAATCAGTATACGTCTTCATTTGAAGTGTTGCACTTCAAAATAGGAAAATGCTACATCCCCTATCCTTCACTGATAAAACTGAATATGGATCATTGTTTTCTGTTCTGGCCTTGATATTTTAATAGCACCATGGGGGAAAAAGGTTTAAAGGCAAGTAATTAGCATTTTGAAGGTTCACATAAAGATAGTTGAAACAAATGAGAAAATCATATTTTAAACAGACATTTGGTGCATGGACCTAGAGAAATTTCTATTACCAAGGAATAGAAATTACAAAGACAAAGAGTTCAACTTGATATAAATAATTCTATAACATGGTTATATAACATTGTTATATAATTATAACATGATTATATAACATTGTTATATAACATTGTTATATAATTATAATATCATTAGATAACATTGTTATATAACATTGTTACATAATTATAACATTGTTATATAACATTGTTACATAATTATAACATTGTTATATAACATTGTTATATATATATATATATAACATTGTTATATAATTATAACATTGTTGTATAACATTGTTGTATAACATTGTTGTATAACATTGTTGTATAACATTGTTGTATAACATTGTTATATAACTATAACATTGTTGTATAACATTGTTATATAACTATAACATTGTTGTATAACATTGTTATATAACTATAACATTGTTGTATAACATTGTTATATAACCATAACAATGTTGTATAACATTGTTATATAACTATAACATTGTTATATAACTATAACAATGTCATATAACATTGTTATATAACTATAACAATGTCATATAACATTGTTATATAACTATAACAATGTCATATAACATTGTTATATAACTATAACAATGTTATATAACTATAACATTGTTATATAACATTGTTATATAACTATAACATTGTTATATAACATTGTTATATAACTATAACATTGTTATATAACATTGTTATATAACTATAACATTGTTATATAACATTGTTATATAACTATAACAATGTTATATAACATTGTTATATAACTATAACATTGTTATATAACATTGTTATATAACTATAACAATGTTATATAACATTGTTATATAACTATAACATTGTTATATAACATTGTTATATAACTATAACAATGTTATATAACATTGTTATATAACTATAACATTGTTATATAACATTGTTATATAACTATAACAATGTTATATAACATTGTTATATAACTATAACATTGTTATATAACATTGTTATATAACTATAACATTGTTATATAACTATAACATTGTTATATAACTATAACATTGTTATATAACTATAACATTGTTATATAACTATAACATTGTTATATAGCATTGTTATATAACATTGTTATATAATTATAACATTGTCATATTATATAACAATGTTATATAACATTGTTATATAACTATAACATTGTTATATAACTATAACATTGTTATATAACTATAACATTGTTATATAACTATAACATTGTTATATAACTATAACATTGTTATATAACTATAACATTGTTATATAACTATAACATTGTTATATAACTATAACATTGTTATATAACTATAACATTGTTATATAACTATAACATTGTTATATAACTATAACATTGTTATATAGCATTGTTATATAACATTGTTATATAATTATAACATTGTCATAATTCTATAACATTAATTGTTATATAACAATCTGATTGTTATAGAATTATTTCATTCAGTTTTTATTAACTTGAGCTGTTCATTGTTTCATTTCAGTTTTTATTAACTTGAGCCTTTCAATACAAAGGAAGTGTGACCACTCCGTGGAAGATTTAGCAATTTCTATATTGTCATAATTTGACACTTGGGCATTTACAACACAGAATAGGACAAAGAGGTAAAAATAATGATAACACACCAATGCACACACTGACAAGTGCCGCCTAAGAAAAGTGTATCTCTGTGTAGAGAAGGCATGTTGGCCAGCAGAGAGCCTTTGAGTGTTATCCTGGAGTTGAGAGGAGGAGTATAAAAAAGATTAGTACCTCCAGACTACCAAGTGAGAAGAACTTGGCGTTTATTTAAATAATTTAGGAAAGTGAGTGAAATATAGAAATTACAGAGAAAGTAAGAGATAACAAAGGCCTCTGAACTGGCATGAACCCAGGTACTGCATGCAGTGAAGGGTCCAGAGTAAAATCTCTGGTGGTTTGGTAGCTGAAAACATAGACAGGATTATTGATGTTTAGTTTGTGGTGTTTGATTGATGCATTTATCCCTTCAGTCTCCTCAAGTCTGGATTCAGCCCTATTGTCCACACAGAGTGACAGATGAGAATGCTAGCACATTTTTATTTTGCTTGTGGAAATATGGGAAGGAGTAATATAGTTTTCATATAGAGGTAAAGTTTAGGTCGACAATCATGCAATTCAGAAGAAAAAGACTTGAAGGCCAGTAAGATTTTTTAATAAACTGAAAGGGATTTTATATGAGTGATGCTTTTCCAGGGATTCACAGAACACATGGAGAAGGCTTTGGGTTTCTCATTGCTTGAAATTTTGGAAAGTGGGTTGATTTCAAATAAAGTCAACTCTGATAGAGAAAAGGAAACCTCAATTGTCATCTGTAGGCACTAAACGAACACTTGTTGAGCTGATGAATCACTATATAAAGCCAAAACCATTGCTTATGGGCAGACCAGATTAATTCCTACAAAGGGCTCAAACATTGCTTCCTTCTGATTGGCCCCGAAGTGACTCACTATTGTATTTTAGCACAAAAATATTTGCCAGTGTAAATTTAAGAAACAAATTAAGATTTTCAAGACAAGTAGATTTTCAAGGAGAAAAACCATAAAATTCTGATTATAAATTTCTTCAGCCAAACTTAGAAGCTTACTTGGTAAACATCAGTTCATCTCCTACCTAATAGTATGATGACAACTTCCTCCCCAGGAATAATACAAGGATTAAATCAAATGTCTTATGTAAGCAGGTAGTATGGGATCACATCATCTGGACTCAAGTTCTAACTGGGGTAAATCAATAATGAGTGTCATTTTTGCAATTCAAACATAAGCATAGCAATAATTATTATATCATACATCTATTTAAAATAGTATGGTATATAATGTAGCACTTGTTTTAGACAGTTCCAAAAGTACTCAATTTTCAGCAATTAAATACATGTAAAGCACGTGGCTCATGGCACTTAGTATGCTATCAAAAAGAACAGCTGTTATGATTTTATTGACATAAAAATAGTAATGTCATTTTTATAATAAGTACAATAATTGAGTTTACATTTTAAACTAATAGAATAATATATGGAAATGTGAAGAATATTAAAGCTAATATTGAATTCCAATCTGATCATATAAAAATCAAGAAATCACTAAGTGCCTACAAGATCAAGGTTGAAAAGTTTTATGCATAGTTTGATGTCTACCCACTAACATCCCTATTAAACAAGAAAAGCATTTAAAAGTTTGTTGCATGCCTTCTCCAAAGGTAGTAAAATTAATCAGGGAGATGTGAAGGCTGCTGATTCGTTTGATTATATCTTACTAGCTAAAGTGCAAAATTTCCCTGCTAGGTCTGTTGCCTAAAGGAGTTTTGGTTGATTCATCACCTCTTTCACTCATAGGGTTGATCATTGCAAATGACTTTATTGACCCATGGTTTGGTTCAGCATCATATGCTCCAGTGAACCAAGCAATAAACAGATGCTAAGTGCAGGTGAGAAGTCGTCATGGAAAATTCAAGAACTGAATCAGCATACTCTCTGCCATCAGGCTCCCATGCTGTCACAGATTTCTGAATTTCTTATTTGACAGGGATAATTTTTAAAGGGACTTGTCCTAGAATACTGTATCTTCTTATGGACTTTCACGACTTTTAAACAGTCATGGAGAGTGCTGTAGTTCTAGAACCCAAATTCCAGATACCTCGATTGTTAGTCACAATTATATTACACTTTTAATGATTTAATACATGTTGATGAAAACTTCAAGCCAAATAAAATTGTGATAAAGTAGTATATAATATTTAAGAATTGAAAAAGTATGTTAGGAATCATCTAATGACTTTAACCACTGCCCTGGCCCCCAACACACACACACACACACACACACACACACACACACACACCCCTACATTCACAAATCCATTAAGACTCAAAGGTAATTCAAGAGCAGAGAGATTCAGAATGGAGAAATCTCAGCTGGTATCAGCTGCTTCTACCAAGTAGCATTATCAGCTTCTCCTAGTTAGAAATAGCCTGACCTTCATGACAACTCTTCTATTTAGAGCTGCTCTAAGTCTTTCTTCTACTAGACTAAGTTTAGGGTGAATTGGAAATTATGCTTTATTGTTGTCATAGGTACATAACAAATGTTTGTTAAGTAGGCGAATGAATTAAAGAGTAAATTCTCACGTTACATGCAATATTATGAGAATTAGATGAGCCATAGACTGCAAGAAAACATTTTCAAAAGACGTATTTCAAAAAGGACTATTATCCAACATACACAATACATCCTAAAAGTCAGCAGTAAGAAAATTAACAAACTGAAAAAAAATCAGCAAAAGACTTGAACAGATGTCTCAACAAAGAAGATAGATAGAAAGTAATATAAAACCATGCTCTATATCATATATCATTAGAGAAATGCAAATTAAAACAATGAGATACTGCTATACATGTGCTAGAATGGCCAAAATTCAGAACTTTGCCAATATTGAATGCTGGCAAGGATATGAAGCAACAGGAACTTACATGTTTTGCTAGTGGGGAACATAAATTGCATAGCCATATTAGAAGACAGTTGGCCAGTTTTTTACAAAACTAAGCAAATCTTACCTTACAATCTAAAGTCATGTTCTTTGGTACTTACCCAAATAAGTTGAAAATTTACATCCACACAAAACACTGCACATGGATGTTTACAGCAATATTATTCATAATTGTCAAAACTTGCAAGTAAGCAAGATATCCTTCAATAATTGAGTGGAAAAATAAGTTGCGGTGCATGAGGACAATGGAATATTTTTCCGTGCTATAAAGAAATGAGCTATCAAACCAAAAAGACATGGAGCAACCTTAAATTCATCTTACTAAGTGAAAGAAACCAATCTGACAAGGCTACATATTGTATGATTCCAATTATAAGAAACACTGGAAAACTATGTAGTCAAAAAAAGATCAGTAGTTGCCAGGGGTAAGGGTGGAAGGAGAAATGAATAGGTCAAGCAAAGAAGATTTTTTAGGGTAGCTCAGCCATTCTGTATGATTCTATAATAGTGAATACATGCCATTATATATTTTTCAAAACACATAGCACGTACAGCACTAAGAGTAAATCCTAAAAAATAAAGTCTATTCAAAAGAGAAAAAAATTAAATGCAATAAAAATGGTTTTCTTAGTTGAAATAATTCCAGGTTCATGATTGAACATTATATATGAAACTGATTTTTTTAACCTCGTAATGTCTTCATTATTAATTTATTTCAGTATCTAAAAGAATTCCAAAAAGTTCAAAACAAATGACATCCTGCATTTTTTATTTGAAAATATCAATTCTATGGTATTATGCTAAGAGCTGCCTCACAAGTTCCAAATCAAATAGGCTATTATGAACAAAAAGAGTATGCAATAAATTTTACAGCAATATTCAAAGGTATTACAATAAAAATTTAGAAAAGTTTAATTATAAAATTCATAGACATAGTCTCACAAAAACCAGAGATGTATAATAGAAAAGAAAATAGGTGACCTACTTTATACATTCACAAATCCAAAGGGTAAGATAATTTAGTGGGAATTGATTTTTCACTTAAAATAGTTAATATATGTAATAAATTATTGAAAATAGAAATAGAAATTAGTATCAAGAGTTTTAAAGTTGCTTGGGGACAAGAAGAAATATGAGTTTGGCATTATACACAAAGGAATACAGGATATTATTGTTCAATAATGCCTAAAGAATCTTCCCAGAACATGAGAATATTTGAGAAAACATTTCAAGCCAATCTTATGTACCTATGTTACTAAGCAAAATGTGGAATGGGGTTAGTAAACATTTTAATAATATGATATATATAAAGACATGGTTGCCAAAAATTAATTGATCTGAATACTGTATATGATAAAAATGTGTTTCACCTGCATTTAGTATTATGATGTTAAATAGAATTAACTAGAATGTTATATTCTAATATAGCTTATAATTATTATTAAAAATGCTATAATTACTGTCTTGTAATTATTTTCTTCTCTTAAAGGTAGTATTTGACCAGCCGAAAAAACAAAAAAACAAAAACTGGGCCTTTATTCTTTTATTTGTAAATTTAAAACAGTGTTGTGGAATAAAACATTATTGAGTAACTTTCTTAATTTAAAATTAAAACAATATGGAAAGGCATAGTATTTAATATGAATAAAACAATTAGGTTTAAATCACAGAATAAGTTTGTTTAGCACTTCTACATCTTTAATATGGCTATGAACCACCTGAGGATAATGTTAAAATGTATATACTTATTCAGTTAATGCGGGTGTATTTCTATCACTTTTAACAAGCTCCTAGTTAATGTCAATTCTACTGGCATATAGATCATACTTTGAGAAGGTAGGGTTTTTTTTTTTTTAGCATGGTGACCTAACTAATCTAGATCATTTTTTTCCATAACACATGAAAAACTGAACTCCAAAATTATCAGTAAGATCTGACTCACACAGAGTTAATCATTACCCTAGGAGTTATAACATGACAGCAAAAAAAGCATAAATGTCTCTGCAACAAATAATATATTTTTATCTTTCAATTACTTCACAGTTGAAAAATAGAGGATGGGGCAGAGTGAGAAAAAGCATATTGGTGTCAATGGAAATGTTGACATGAGAGATCTCATAAATGAAAGTATCATCTAAACACAATAACAAAAGTCTGAAATTTACAAGTTAAAATGTAGACAAACAATTGTTTCTTGTGTGATCAGCATTTTGAAGCACAGTTTCAAGCTTAACAGAATAGGAATATACTTTTATACTTTTGGCATAGCCAGGTCTAGAATGGCTTCTTAATCTTCCCCAACTAAATTGTTGACAATAAGTTCAACTTGTTTTTTGTGTTTTTTTTAATAAATAAAATTTAGAAAGGAAACTACTTAAATGTGAATGACTTTTTTTTATTATACTTTAAGTTCTAGGGTACATGTGCACAAGGTGCAGGTTTGTTACATATGTATACATTTTAAATTAGTGTTCATGAATTTGAAAATCTTTTGCTGCTGCAGTTCAGGTACCCATTCACAGGCTCAAATCAAACAACTGGTTGTGACAAATCTAAAGTGTACTTAGTATGCACAAAATACTAACTGATATGTTAGAGAGCTCTATTGTTAAGGTAACTCATTTATTTACATTACATCTAGTACCACAGTAGTCACAAAAGAGCTCCTTAAACTCATATTATTAGCCAAAACAAAATGGGGCTCTGATCTTGAGGCTAACATTTGAAATTAAATAAACTAGTAGAGAAGCCTACGTGTGATATATTTGGCCCAGTAACCTCTAGTTATAGAAGGAACGCATGGCAAGTTTAATCTATGACTATTAATAAGTACCCTACTTCTATCTTTTGATCAAATTAGATCATGTTACCCCATGATTTAAAAACCATTAAAGACTTATTCACAACATCCATCTTCCTTAGCATAGTAATAATTATATACTTCCACAATCGGTTCGCCTATCTCTCCAGGGCCCATACCTCCTGCTTCCTCATAATGACCTTACATTTCAGCCATGGTGAAAAACATGCAATTTTCACATCCCTCCATAATCATCCTTAATCTTCCCACAATTATTTCTTGCATAATTATCACCATTTTATTTATTTAATTATTTATTTATTTATTTTAGATGGAGTTTCACTCTGTCACCCAGGCTGGAGTGCATTGGTGCAATCTCTGCTCACTGCGACCTCTGCCTCCGGTTCCTGAGTATCTGGGACTACAGGCACATGCTACCATGCCAAGCTGATTTCTTGTATTTTTAGTAGAGATGGGGTTTCACCATGTTGGCCAGGCTGGTCTTGAACTCCTGACCTCAGGTGATCTGCCTGCCTTGACCTCCCAAAATCACCATTTTAAATACAACTCAAATGTCAAGTGCTCTGAAATCTCTTTTCAGATTTAGCAATGAACAAGGCAAAGTTAATTTCTTCTTTATTGTCTCTTCCCTTTTGCATAACATCTTGCATTTAAAAACATTTCAGCAGTAATTAAATGCGGTATTACTTTTGGCATTTTAGAGGGAAGAAAATTTCGTGAGGCTTCCATTTGGCTCTTTAACCCATAATATTCTCACTGGAAGGGTCAGAGATCTAACAGAAAGACATTGCCTTTAGCCAATTATTCTTATATTAAGTATAGTTTCAGGAAGTAAGGAAAGAATTATGATGTAGTTTAACAAAACAACTGAGTTAATTATGAGTTAAATGTAAGGCAAAACTTTATATATCACATGACCACCATAATCAGTCACTTTGGGAGATCACAGTATATTTTGGGTCACCAGAAATTAGCACCACTTCAAAGCTAGTGAGTACATTTTAAAAATTGATATATTTTTTCTCATTCATGTATGGTCACTCTAGTGAGTCACCATAGGTTCCTCTGAAGAAGGATTTGGCGGAAATTTACAATGTATCTCCAATGCAGAATAGCTCTTCTTTACTCAAGGGAATCCACCATCCCAGTTAATTAAGTTGTTCCAGATATATGTGAACTGGCCTTGTTTTGAGAACTGGTTAAGGGGCCATGATTTTTCATCATGGGAACTCAAGTCAGGTTTCTGATCATAGACCTAAAGTTGTTGTTGTATATACTCAGTAAAATTTTAGTAGAAAGAGTATAATCATTGGCTAACAGCAAAGATCCTTGCAAGTAAAATCCTGATTACTGCTTAGTTTCTGCTGCTTACATGGTAAGTGCAAAATCTTAGCTTTGGCGGTTAATTAAGCATTGCTCCTTGGCTTCTATTCCTCTGGAATCCCTCCATCTTCATTGATATCAGGAAGCCCATACCAATGGTGGCATCTCCCACCATCACATCTTGACTGCTGTGGAGGGCACTACAAAATGTTTAAACTGGTGCTTAAAATATTCTGGTACTCTCATCTTTACTTATTTCTTAGTGCTTTTGTGAATGGAATATCCTGAGACCTCTAGGTGAGAGAGAAGTGAAAGAGAGTGGGGAGTGAGCCTGCATATAATCAATCTGCTTCAACATTCCGGTCTTCCTGAGCCTTTGCATTCTTCCTTGTATGTTATGATTAAAAAAAAAAAAAGTTCCAGCATTTTAACCTTCTAGAATGTAGGTCACTGTTGAATACACTTTTCTGTCAAATAACCAACTAAGCCCTTAGTGCTATTTTCAGGTGTGCAAGCAACCCTATTAAATATAGATCTCTGGCAGGTACACCCAAACTGAAGAATTTGGCCAAATCCAGTATTATGTTTTGTCATCTTTTGTCTCATTCTCTTAAAATCTAGTACCTCACACAATTCCCTGATTTTTGCTGACATCGATTGACAAAATCTTGCAAATATTTTGAAGCGCCAGCTAATTCCTCCTGGGCCAGATTTTATATATATTCTAGATAAGGCTGAGCACTGACTCTAATTAGTAAGGTCAGGAGATACTAAGGGCATGACTAAATCTGGAAGAAAATGGGCTGCCTTTGCAGGGCAAGTACCTCAGGTGATTTACTCTGGATCATCAAGTAATAGAAGGCTAGGCTACATATTCAGAGGAAGCAGAGGAAGGAAACTTCTGTTGCTGACAAGAGAGACTCAGTTGTTTCAAAGCCAGTGTAACCCAAAGCCACTCAGATGGCCTTAAAAGCTTTCTGATTCTCTTGAATTTTTTTTGATTTTTTTTTTTTTTTTTTTTTTGAGACAGAGTCTCACTGCAACCTCTGCCTTCTGGGTTCAAGTGATTCTCCTGTCTCAGCCTCCCAAGTAGCTGGGACTGGAGGTTCGTGCCACCATGCCCAGCTAATTTTTTTTTTTTTTTTGTATTTTTAGTACAGATGGGGTTTCACCATGTTGGCTGAGATGGTCTCAATTTCCTGACTTCGTGATCTGCCCACCTCGGCCTTCCAAAGTGCTGTGATTACAGGTCTGAGCCACCATGCCCAGCCTAATTCTCTTGATTTAAAGCCAGGAGCTTACATGTGTGATTTTTTTGGCTTGTTTGCTTATTTGTTTATCTGTAAGCTGTCAAGTGCAATTAAAACGATGATTTCATCTTATAGTGTTGTAATCACCATTATGAACAAAGAGTAAAAGACAATTATTGCTTGGTTACACGAGCTTTGCTTCAGAAGGCCTGTACCACAAATAAACATAGCTGGCTATTTGAGTAATTGCAAAAGCGATTGCATACTATAGATTACTAGTACTCCAATTACCATTAGCCAATTGTTCAATACTGTATTCAAGGCCAAATGACATGATCAAACCAATTCCCTGGACCCAATGTTGGTAGCCCACTCATTTTCTGTTATCAACTCTTCTTTATTCACTTCAGGCATGAACTCTTTATTCAGTCAGTATTGAGTCAGGCAAACAGAAAGCACAGCAGTTATTTCAATAGAATATTTAACACATTTCTTGGAAGACTGAAAATAAAGAAGGAAACAGCGAGGTAACAAATATTTTAAATGTTGGAAGCAGCCCCCATCCCTAGGGCTGGGAGAACAAAAGAGACTTCCTTGGTTCTTTTTCTAAGATCTTTTAGATTCACATAAATGCTTTTTAGAAAGTGACCTAAACTTTCAATTTACACTGTCTGTGTTGAAGTATATTTTTCACCTTTTTTAAACAAACGACTTGGAAATATTTTGTTTTCTCAATGACAGCTACTTATTGAGAATATGAGAACCTAAAAGATGGAGAGGGGGTCCCATGGAGCAATGGAATAAGCAGTGCCTGCCTGGTGCTGTAACCAATTAGGTGGCACAGTGAGGCTAGTTTTAGAAGTAATAGCAACAGCTGGAAACCAGAAGCAAATGCTTCTGCAATTGCCCACTGCTATGGAGGTGAAGAGCATTATGAGGTCAGGCTGCCAAGGGAAGCAAACAGAAAAGAAAGGAGAATGTGCTTTTTTTTCGTCTTGCTTTGCAACTCCATATAGTACTCTCTTGGCAGATGCTAATGAGTGGCAAGCTGGAAAAGGAGAAATGTTCTTTCAAGGGCCTCAGTCCCAGTCCAGCACCATAGAAGAGAGGACAGACTGGCACATTTATACACAAAAGACAACAGTTTAATGACTGGGACAGTTTTCTTGCTTGTCTACTAGATGGAGAATGCCTAATCTGTTTTACTCATCTTTGCAGCCACTTGAATAAGAATAAAATGTCATATTTAGGACTTGTTCAGCAAATATTTCTTGGATGCTTAAATGAAGGTTAGGAAGAAGATAGTTTAGATCACATTTTCAAGAACTGTGAATTTAGAAGCACTGAGTGTAAATATGAGTCCTGCTGTTGTTCATATGTCTGTGATTTTGTCAGTCACTCTTCTAAGGTTTTTACCTCTAGAAGCTCATTGAACCTGTAGATTAGCCCTATAAGGTACATGCCATTATTATAAAGATGACAAACACAGGTTGACAAATGTTAAAAGCCTTCTATAAGGTTGTAGAGTGAATGTGGCAACTTAACCTAGTGTTAAATGAGCTTGAGAGACAGAAGGACCTGGATTTGAAACCCAGTGACCTACTCTCTTTTTCCCTCTATCAAAGGAATTTTATAATTGGGCTTCAAAAATTCCTTTTGGAAAACCTTTAGTATTCTCAGTGATAATGTTGCTGCTATGGGTCAAAATGTTCTCTCATTTAGATTGAAGGAAAACTTTATTAAGTAATGTTTTTAACAATACATTGGTTAGTTCTTGAGTTCAAGTCAAGGAGTTAATTATATTGATTTATGACAGAAGCACTCAATAACTAGATGGTAGAAATGATACCCTAAGTACCTCTGCCAGCCAACAACTAAACTTTATGAAAAAGAATATTAAAAGCAAACTAAAATTATTAAATGAATATCAAGAGTGGGCATTTCAGAATATAAATTAATTCCCTAGAAAAAAATATGCTAACATACATATCCATATGCAGAGACAGGGATGGCAACTGAGAGAAAATTATGGAATTTTAAAAACATTTCCTATCTCTTCCTTTGAGGACTACTGAACATCTTGAGAAACTGGTTGTCTTATTTATGCTTCGTACACTCATTTGTCTGTGTATTGTTTCAAGAATCTTTCCAAAATGTAATTAGTTTGTGAGCAAGCTAGTCCAATCCTTTGCCTCCAATATTAACATCTTTTAAATTCAAATAAATGCACCAAAGGGGGGCATAAGCAAATCTCTAACTTGGATTTTCTTCCTTAAAGAGCTTTCTCTCACCAAGTACTTTACATTTTGTTTCTAAGGGATATCTAATCATATTCACTGCATAATGCACCCATATTCATCTCTAACACTTTCTATTTTGAAGGGGCTTATACACATTAACCCACCTATTAAACTATAACTGCATGCTGCTTTCAATGAGTAGGCAGGAAAACAGCTGCAGAGCAGTTGAGTGGGATGGCTACAAGTCGTGTACATACCCACCTTCATATAATATTAGAACATGAGACTGCTTAACCAACTACATCGCCCTCCATTTTAAATGAAAAGAAAAGAGGAATGGAGAGGAAAAGAAAGTCAGAGACATTAAAACATTTTCAAAATCATTTATATAGTTTGTATTCCGAGCCAATATTTTGAATTATTCCTTCAAATAAACATGCTTGGCCGGGCACCATGGCTCACACCTGTAATCCCAGCACTTTGGGAGCCAAGGTGGGCAGATCACGAGGTCAAGAGTTCGAGACCAGCCTGGCCAACATGGGGAAACCCCATCTCTACTGAAAATACAAAAAATTAGCCAGGCGTGGTGTCATCCCAGCTCCTCAGGAGGCTGAGGCAGGAGAATTGCTTGAACCTGGGAGGTGGAGGTTGCAGTGAGCCAAGATCGCACCACTGCAATCCAGCCTGGGCAACAGAGCAAGACTCAATCTCAAAAACAACAACAACAACAAACTCTCACCATATAATCCAGAAATCATGCTCATTGGTATTTACCCAAATGAGTTGAACACTTACATATACACAAAAGACTGAACATTAATGCTTATAGCAGCTTTATTTATGACTGTCAAAACTTGGTAGTAACCAAGATAATCTTCAGTAGACGAATGAATCAACAAACTGTGGCTCATCCATACAATAGAGAATATTATTCAGCAATAAAAAGAAATGAGCCCTCAAACCATAAGAAGATATCAAAGAACTTTAAATGCATGTTGATTAAGAAAAGCAAATCAGCAAAACCTACCTACCTTATTCCAACTACATGACATTCTGAGAGACAAAACTACTGATATATTAAAAGATCAGTGCTTGTCAGGTGTTACGGAGAAGGAATTGAAGAAGGCATGACTAGGTGGTGCACAGGAGAATTGAATGGCAATGAAAATGTTCTGTCTGATACTATAAATGTGGATATATCTCATTATATGTTTGTCAAAATTTATGTAATATACATTACAGAGAGTCAACTCTAATATAAACTATGAACTTAAGTTAATAATGGTGAATCAATAATGGTTCTTCCATTGCAACAAATATACCACACTAATGAAAGATGTTAACAATAAGGAAAACTGGCAGAGAGGGGAGGATGACTGGTACGTAGGAATTCTCTTTTCCATCCTTTTTTGTAAAGGTGAAACTGACTGGAAAATAAAGTCTGTTCATTAAAAAAAAAAATGAAATATGTGCCATAGATGTTTGAAACCCATTTGCTTTGCCTGCCGTAAAACAATGTTCGCTATACATAATGCCTCACTACTGGATCTTCTCTCATTTTATTTCTGCCAAGGATGGGTGAGAATGGATAACTTTTAACCTATGAGTGACAGTATATCTGGTAGACAGGTAAATAAAACTACTCTCTTTTACACCTTATTCATATTATGATTAATAAAATCATGTTCTAGTCTGATTCATTATCTTCCTCTATTCTCAGTAACCTGGGCCAAGATCCTCTCATTCACAAGTTAGAGTGACTGCAGTTTAGTAAACAGCAGGGCTGGCTCAAGGATGAAGGTACATGACTCAACACAGAGTTCTAATGGACAGGAAATAATGCAACAGAAGAGGCACCCTATGGACGCATCTGAAGTCATATCTAAGCAAATTTAAATGTAAAATAACCAGATATAATGGCAGTGACTCTCTCTCTCTCTCTGTGTGTGTGTGTGTGTGTGTGTGTGTGTGTGTGTGTGTGTGTGTGTGTGTTGGAGTTGGGGGAAGGATCGAATAGAGAGAGGATAATTTGAGAAAATAAATGAAAGTTACAGTACCCAAGTCATGTTACACAGTACAGGTGATTCTATTTCCATGTTATTCTGACTTCACAAAAACAACTATACCCAGATATGCACACACATTCTCATCCAATCACATGCACACATAGTTTCACAAAAACAAATAGGCCAAGGAGTAATTTTCTAGAGAAAACAATTCAGTTCATTAATCACAGCAACAAGAGAGCAAGTAGAAACCAACATATACTTTCTAATTATTAACATCGTCTAAGTCCATTAGAGTAAACCCAATAGACATGAGTCCTCTTGTTTCCTTACAAAGCCTGATATCAACCTATTGTATTAAAAATTAACCATTTCAGTTACTCATTTTTCTACTTCCCACATCTCTAGAGAGAATTTTTCTCATACTCCGTGAGCCATAGAAATATTACATGACAGTGACACCTCTACGTCTTTACCATTAAATAGAAAACATGAATATATCCCTTTCATTGTTATGTTTGTCTCTTGGTTCTTGGCCAAATTTCGCAACATACAAAAGTTTCTATACAGTTGCTGCATTTTCATTTATTTGTCTTATTTTCTATTTTAGCTCATCTCCATTTCTGTGCTACTTTAATATAAAAGATCATCTCTTTTTAGAAGACATTGAAGTCCTTAGCATATTTTATTTATGTTTTGCATCAATATATAGCATCGGAATTCTCACTCAAGTCACATTGCTTAATAATTTATATTACCAAAATCTAATTTTGTGAAAAAGTACAGCATTATATTATACACCAGTAGATGTGGAATGATTTCCACAGAACTTTGTGTATTGTATATGCTTTGTATATTGTATATGCTAGTTGCATTCAAAATTCACAATTTTCAAGGTATGTAAATTTTCAAACAGAGAAAAAATACCCTATATAGTTACTCTGAAAACACCAGTAAAGGAGATATCTTTACCATTTTCATATTTCCATTTTATTTGAGCAACTGCTCTTCTACACTGATAAGTCAAGGAGCTATTCAATAAATGATTGAATTCCATGATTCATTGCTTTGAATTCCTCCTTTTCTCTCACTTCTCAAAAGAAATGTCACTCACATTGTGTATGTCACTTCTTTCTCTTTCCATGAGCTAGCATCATTTGAAAAAAGCTTAGACTGACTAAGTAAGTTGCCTGTTCATGGACTCATTATTAAATGCTGCATAACCCCCAAACAAGTCCTGCAGTAAGAGAAGATCTCTAACTGCTGCAGAGATGGGAGGAGTGTTTTTCCATTTATTAAGAAAGTCTACAGTGCAATTCAATATACATGGCTTTCAAAAGTGATAAGGGAAATACCCTTTCTTCCCATAATACACCCTCCCATGAACTTCTGTGTATATAATGACAACTTTATATAATGTCAGCATACAATATTTTCTGGAATTTAAAAATGCATTTTCTATGCCTGTGTGGATAGTAGAACATTCTTTTATCTTCAATTCTTCCATGCCTATTTTTGTAAAAGAAAAAAAAAGGTAATATTCTCTTTTTAGCTGCCTGCTGATCTCGTCTCCTGAAAGCAAACCGCATGGAAGCCACAGTCATTGAGTTTCTGTGCTGTCCCTAGAGATGTGGAGATCATGTAAAGGATGTTTTTTCCCTCACGTTTGGCCTTAATTTTATATTTTATATTTCTTATGATGCAGTTTGCGTAACATATTATCTTTACATTTGCCTAAAATAGGTCATATTAATATTTCAAGCCATTGTTATTTTCAAAGATTATATATAAGAATATTTTAAAGACAGTGAGTTTGAAAAGCATAAGATATATCTCATTTTCCTGTGAAAATAAGGGCTTCTTACTGATCTTAAATGTTTCTTTCTGTGAGAAGAAGAATAAAGCTACTTTTAAAAGTATTCACATTATAAAAACAGGGAAAACACTTCAAGAAAGCTCTATAACCTCTTTCAGTGGTTTGATGAGTGTAACACAGGGCGAAAGAGCCCCCTAATGGCTCAGATATCTATAAAAACAGAAGAGGTTGTACTTTCTCAATTCTTGTTTCACAATGGTTAAAATGAGTAATCAGGAAAGATACCTGATACTATGGAAGTGAATGGAGAGTTGAATAAAAGGTCAACTAGAGCTCTCTCAACAATGCAAACAATAGTGAGAATCCCTAAAATGAATTGGTGAAGTAAGCTGTTAGATTTCAGACTGAGGGTGATGCTTACATATGTGACTCCTAGCACACTTGTCTTCCTCAATTATGTTTGCAGAGAAGCACTGATCTGGAATGCAGGAGCCATATTCATTACACAGTTGGAAAGTGTGAAATGTTTTTTAAAAACGCTTTCTTTTTTTCCAATCATTGACCATTTCCTGTTAATAATATGGGAAATCAAATTTCTTACAGGAGAAATTAGAGAATTTGTAAGAAAACAAAAAAGAGAATCAAAGTAATAGTGAGTATAAGCTAAGAAGAATGTCCTAGTGCAAGAAGCACACAGTGCTAAGAAATTAAAAGTATTTTTGAAGGAAGAATATGTCTATTCACAGAAAAAAAAATTAGCATTGATGTTACATCTACTTAGGCTAAAATGTTAACGGTCTCATAAAAACATACACAATACAATTAGAATTATGTTTTTTTAAATTGCATATAAGTCAATATAGCCCATAAATAAGTACCAGGAGGAAACTGAACTGTATAAAACAACTTGGATACTTAAGGTTGTTGCAACAAAAATTACAAAATTCAAAGTAATTTTGTATATTAAACTTAAAAATGAGAAGAATTAGTTAAAACAGTTACATCCTTGAATGAGATGTCAGATTATTTGCATAAATAAAATGGAATTATTAAAATATAATTTTGAATACAATTATTAAAAGCAATCTTAATATTATAAGCAAAACAATAAACAAGGTTATAATAGATTTAAAACAAATTCTGTGTGTGAATTTGGCATGATACTGCAACAATATACATAAATATATGGCCTACAGTGCCAGTCACCATTCTCAGTTAATGGTTTGGCATTTGTCCCCCAAATATAATACTTAAAAGAAATGTATATATATACTTTTTTTAAACAAACGACTCAATTTAAAAACAAAAACATCACTATTCTCTAATACATATCTCTACTTCCTAAGACCAACTGTACTTTCCAAAATTTATACCAACAATTCAGTTATTCACTTCTGATATGATTATATCAATAGAATACCAAGGTAGCTGTAATAATACTTGCATTATTAGGAAGCATCTAAATATCATCTCACATTTAGAAGACAAAATGAACGTCATAATATAGTGTTTTTCAAATATGCATTTTCAATTAAAATATAAATAAGGGTGAATAAAACACACAAAAACAACTATTTAGAGTATGTAATAATTCTAAATTCAGACATACGGGCTACCACTAAGTTTGGCAATCATGTTCTTGTTTGAAACATTGAACAACATATTAAAAAGTTTTGCTGACTTATCAGAGATGGCAGTTTGTTCTTTGATTAGAAGAGTGACTCAGGGAACTTCACTCAAAAGGACAGTCAGAGCAATTCTCGGGGTAAAATATCTCTTAATTAATCCAAAAGCAAATAAATTGACATAAAAATGTCACACACCATTTGAGTTCCAGTAAGCATTAAATAAATCCTTTCTGTCACAATGTTTTATCCTTAGCAGTTAATATCTGTGACCTATAAAACTAAGGTCAACCAAATACATCAGGACTGCATTGTCCCAGCTCATTATTTCTAGTCCAACCCATCAATTTCCTCAGATATCATTTAAAAAAAACTATATTCTTCCCAGCAGAGGATTTAATATGTGCGAAGTTCCCATATATTCACAGATGCTTAACCTGCACGTAGAATCACTGACATGCAAAACATTAATTGATGCTACTGCAGGTAAGCAATGAACTCTAAAATAGCTAAACATCTCCAGAGTCACATTTCTTTGCCTTAGCTCAATAACTTCTTAAGCACAAATGCTGACCATCAATAAGAGGGCAGTCTAATGTCACATCATTTAAGAAATATTGTGTTTGTATTGAAGAGTTAAAACTGCAATCAAAAGACAGATTTAGAAAAAAAACCACTATCAATCACTGAAAAGCATATGATAGCATCTATGTCTGCATAAAATATAATAACACAGTTATTATAGTTAACACAGTAATGGTCCTTTATTGATATGCTATTATTTACCAAAGTTGTTTAACAGCTAAAAACAATATTTATGAACATATTGTAAGGTTGTCACAAAAAATGTACTTTGTATTATAAACTTGGCTTATTTTTCTTCTTTATGTGGAGTATCTGCTACACAAACTTACAGTGTAGTGATCTTAGTTTTGAAAAAAATCTGTACCTGGAGATATTTTTTTAAAAGCAAATATATTAATATAAACACAGTATGCATTTCCATATTTCTAAATCAATATACTTGTGTATAGAATTTACTTTAATGCATCACGGTAAACTCAGTTTTAAAAACATGCAAAGCTATGAGGTATTTTGCTGTGAATAATTAAAAAGAAACCCAGAAATAAAAATTGAATTTCCTTACCTGGAGCGTGAAACTGTTCCTGTTCAATGCTGGAAGAAAGTGGAACTGGAAAGGGGACTTGATGTTTGTTTTCTTTTCAAAATCCGCTTTAATGATGCAGTAGTAAGATGAGCCATTCCAAGGTGAAGTCTGTTATTTCTTGCTGGAGCTCAGAGCTGACATCCTCTTGTAAAAAGAAAGGCACCACAGTAAGTTGTTCACTGAGGGAGCGACAGAGCAAGATTATCGGGCACAAGCAGTCACAGTAGTGATGCTATGGAACGTGCACTGGCTTCCTCCCCACCTTGCGTTCCGTTCCTCTCTGTCTCTCTCTCCCCCCTTTTTTTCTCTCTCTCTCTCTCTTTCCTTTTCACCCTGACGCTCGCTCAGCTCTGAGTCTCAGCTCCTGCTGCTGCTGTATAATCAATCTAGCCTGTGTGAAGCTAATAGTCCCCTATTTAACCAGCCAATCAATAGCAAGGATTCCACTGCTAGTCCCGAGAGTCTTTTCCAAGAGTGGTGCAAACAATAAGAGTTTTGCCAGCAGTTTAGCCAAGTATTTTTCATTATTTTATCTCCATTAGAGATAGGGCTTGAAAGGGCAGAGGCTCAAAGCAAGCTTAGTGTTACTGCTGATTTTTGCATTTTAAAAATTTACCCCTTCTTAACCAGCTGATACTTATAATTATCCTCACCTGCTATCTATTGTCATATAAAAATTGCTGCAGAGTAGCAATGTGTGATAGGATCTTTCTCATTCAAACATGTAAGAATATATTCAGTAACAAAACTATATACACTGACAAATGCTTTTTGCTAAAAACTATAATGCTTCCACTAGCCCGTATCACTAGGATCAATTAAAGAACACCTCATTATACTGATTTATTTTAAATGTTATCTATTTTATTTTAGAAAATCATGGTAAATGATTTTATTTCTCCTAAAGAACAAGAGGTGATGTTTGTAGATATTTTTGAACCAGTATCTGAGTCAGACTTCAGTGTATAAAACATTTTTTCAGTTTTAAAGCATTAATCTACAAAAGTTTCCCTCTGAATGTATCAAATAGAGCATTTCACACCTGATTCATCCCTTCCAGGTTAAGAAGATTTTCTTCTTAAAGTGACACATTCATTGCTCAACTGCTGTGACTGACCGTAATAAAGAAGCACAAAGTAAACCACTGAAGACTAGGCTAGTTTCTCATTTCCCACATGCTTCCAGGGGGGCAAAAAAGCAAAAGAAAAAAGAGAAGAGCATATAGAGTCGCATTAGCCAAACCCTAGAAATGCAGTCTTTCTCAATTTCTAATTAGGAGGTGGTTGCTTATCCCAATTTCACACTGCTTGGTCAACTAACCTTTTAGTTACTTTTTCTTTGTAATACTGCATTTTTTCATTCATTAAAGCAAATTGTATAAGAATCTTTGACTGCTTCAATTCCCAGTTGGCATTCAATTCCAGGCACTAGTCATTGTAGCTCCAACCTTCAGCATCATATAATACAAACAAAAATTTATAACATGTGCTAAAGCATCTTGTAAATGAAGACTGAAAAGGTCATAAGGTAGGTGTGATCATGAAGTTACACTCAATTAAAGCCCAAATTGTGAAGTGTTGTAACACCTATCAGAGACACACTTCTTTGATTTAATGGACTCAGTTCAGCAAATATTTATTGAGCAACTCTTTGCATCAGACCGTACATTTAATTAAGTAAAGGAGAGAAAGGCTACTTTGTGTTTTTGGTATTTTCAATGTAGTGCAGTTCGGGTAGTCAATCACCCAGGAGTTTACAATCTGGTAGGTACATAAGGAGTTCTTAAGTAAGCAAAACACAGGGGAGAGTAATTACCTGCTTTCGTCAATAGTAATTCAAAGAGCAACAAGTCGTGAAGATAGATCATAGCTCCTCAGAAACAACAGAAAGACTCTGTAAAAAAGATAGCCTTGCAGTGATCCTTATCAAAGAGAATAAAAAGCAATTTATAGGGAGAAGAAGATGGCAACGATGGTAGTGAGGGGAAGGAACAACAGAAGCAAAAGGAAAATGTTAAAGGAGGTGGGTGTTGGGAGAGGGGTATTGGAGGAAGAGCCAAGTAAGATGGGTGGCCAGAACACTTAGGGTCCAGGAAGGTAAATGAAAAAAAGGGAAATGCTCATAATATGTGAGACTTTGAACGCCAGGCTGACAATAATAGGGGATTGAGAGCATTTCAGTTTTATATTTTCAAACAGAAATGTGGTAAACTTGTAAGTATGCTTTGGGAACCTCTATATAACAAAATGGTGTCACTTAAGTACTAGAATGGGACCTCAGTGAAAGTCAACAATCACTAGGGAGAAAATTGCCAAGGTCTCCCTTAGGAGTAATAATGGGTAGAACCAGTGTGCTCATGTTGGAAATTAGCAGAACGAATTAATATTAAAAAGCATTCTGAAATGAGGTCTCTGCATGACTCTGCAACCTAATAAGAAGAGGTGCAGCTTAGGAAAGCACTAAATTTTCAACTTAGGTGGATGACTAAAAAAAAAAAAATGAAGTGAATGGCAAATAGCCTGCTTACTTACATTCCATCTCAGTTTTTGGTGTCATAATAGTTATCTCTAATTAAACTTGTTTCATTGTTGTTGTTATGTGCATTTTCCACTACATATAAGCTTCATGATGGAAAAGAACTGGTTTTGTACAACACTTTCCCCCCAGCATTTTCAGGAATTGTACTGAGCATATATTAGTTGTTCAATAAATAGGTGTTCAGTGGAAAACAAAATAATCCCCATGTTTGGAATAATACAATAATCACTACATCACAAGTCCTCAGCTCAGAATTCTCCAAAAATTATTTCATTTAACATGCAAAACTCTATAAAATAAATATTATCCCATTTCACACATAAAGTTAGCTTAAAGAGGGTAATTACGTTGTGTAATGACACAATCCATCAATAAGCCTCTATTGAATTCTGAAGCCCATGTTCTTTATAATGTTGAGTTTTCAGGAACCAGCAGGTAATATAACAGAAACTAATAATCTGGATATTAATTTGTGGGTTATATAATTGATCAGGTGGAAAGAACAAAAATAAATCAAATTAAAACTAAAGGTTGGGATTCTGGGAAAATGGCAGAGTAGGATGTACCAAAAATCTATCTCTGCTCTGTAGACAAAAAATTGCACTGGCAGAATCTGACTAATGTAACTATTTTAGAACTCTGGAGTCTATTGAAGGCTTACAACTTCCAGTGACAGCTTAGATGGTTAATTTGTAGTTAATTTGGTCCATTTAAGCTCTTAGCACAGCAGCAGCTAGCATCCTGCTCTTAAGCCCTATGGCAGGCAGCTGTGCATATATTTCTAGAATAGATTGCATATAGTTTGTGGTGGCCAGGGTTAGAAAAAAGTGACCCTGCCTTCCAATATTGGAGATCTGTGCTATGACCACTGATTGCTAATCACAGAAGAGCACAAGAAGAGATAGTGGCCACTGTTGCCCCAACTTCCCTCAATGTTTCAAGCCTCTCCCTCTCTAAGTAATGTGTCTTTCAGGAGATTTACAGAACTGGTACCTTTTTCCTTCTTCCTTTTTCTCTGTTTTCTATTTAGGAGCTAGACATTGAAGACTAGGATATTCAAAAGCAACTATGTATACGGATGAAATTAGAAAGTTACCAAGCATACCCAGGAAATGGAGTAGGCTCAGAAAATACTTGAGAAGGCCTTATGTTTACACAACAGGATGACCAAATAAATCCAAACCAACAAAATGAAAACCAAAAACAAAACAGAAAACAGCCAACTATGGGGGAAGGGGGTAGTCTGATTTCCTGAGTTACTACATTATTAGATTCAAATGTTTTGCTTTAAACAAGAAATCGCAAGGCATACAAAGGAATAGGAAAATATGGTCTATTCAAATGAAAACAAAACAAAACAAAAATAAAAACTGTCCCTGAGAAAGAATTGAAGGCAGATCTACTAGGCAACATTATAAATAACATGGGCTTCCGAATTCAATAGATGCTTATTGACTGATTGTGTGTCATTATTGTCTACTGTAATTACCCTCTTTAAGCTAACTTCCTTTATGTGTGAAATGGGATAATATTTATTTTATAGAGTTTTGCATGTTAAATGAAATAATTTTTGGAGAATTCTGCGCTGAGGACTTGTGATGTAGTGATTATTGTATTATTCCAAACATGGGGATTATTTTGTTTTCCACTGAACACCTATTTATTGAACAACTAATATATGCCCAGTACAAAAACAACTATTTCAAAGATGTTCAAGGAACTAAAAGAAGGTGTGCACAAAGTAAAGAAGATAATGCAACATTTGGTAAAAATATGAATAATGAGATAGAAAACCTAAAAATAAAACCAAAAAGAAATATTGGAGTCAAAAGTATAATAACAGAAATGAAAACTTTACAAGAGGGGTTCAAAGGCCGATTTGAACAACCAGAATAAAGAATTAGTGAACTGGAACTTAGGACAATAAAATTTATTGAGTCTGAAAAAACAGAAAGATTGAAGAAAAGTGAACAGAGCATAAGGCACCTATGAGACACAATCAAGAAGACCAACATATGCACTGTGAAAATGTTGAGAAGACAGAGAGAAAGAGACAGAGAATATTTAAATAAATAATGACTGAAAACTTCACACATTTTATGAAAAACACGAATATAAATACACAGGAAGCTCAATGAATTCTGAGTAGGATGATATCAAAATAACTCACAACAAGACATTATAGTCAAACTTTTAAAAGCTAAAAACAAAAACAGAATTTTGAAAGCATCAAGAGAAAAGCTTAGAGGCAAATTCAATGAATTCTCAATAAGATTATTAGCAGATTTCCCATAAGAAGCTTAGAAGGCAAGAAGGCAGTGGGTTGATATTTGCAAAGCACTAAGAGAAAAAATTAAAAACCTGTCAACCAAGAATCCTATATCTGGAAAAACTGTTATTCAAAGTGAGAAATAAATTAAGGCATTTTCAGTTAAACAAAAGCTTAGGGAGTTTTGCTTTTATTATTATTTTTAAACACTTGACCTCCCCGCAAGAAATGCTAGAGGGAGTCATGCAGTCTGAAATAAAAGAACAACAGACGGTTACTCAATGCCATATGAAAAAAGATCTCAGTCAAGGTAAACATATGGACAATTATAACACGTGTATTATTAATTGTACAAGGGTGTAAAACTCTACATATTCTTTTCTAAATGATTATTGTAACTTTGGTTTACAACTCCAAGTTTTGTTTTCTATATAATTGAAGAGACTAATGCATTAAAAAGTTATTAGTTTATGTTTTGGGGTACACAATGTATAAAGAAGCAACTTTGCAACATCAAAAACCCAAGGGGGTGGGATGGACTTGTTACAAGAACAGCTACTGTATGCTATTGAAGTTAAGCTTATGTAGGTTCAAGTTACTCTTGTATCTTTAGGATGTTATGGTCCCCATGGTAACCACAAAGATTGTAGCTATAGAATTATTCAAAAGAAAATAAAAATGGAGTTTAAACGTTTTATTACAAAAAATCAACTAAGAGCAAAAGAAGGCAGAATGCAGGAAATAAGGAACAAAAAGTCATAAAGCAGATAGAATATAAGCAGAAAAATTACAGAGTTAAGTCCCTTCTTGGTAATTTAAATGTAAATAAGTTAAACTCACTGTTGAAAGACAGATAGTGGTAGAATGGATAAAAACATGATCCACCTATGTGCTATCTACAAGAGACTCACTTTAGAATCAAAGACATAAATAGATGGGAAGCCAAAGAATGGAAAAGTATATTTTATGCAAATAATTACCAAAGAGAGCAGGTATGGCCATACTAATACCAGACAAAATAGACTTTAAGTCAAGAAAGTTTACAAGAGACAAAGAAGACTGTTATATATTAATAAAGTTTTAGTAAAGGAGCAATATTTAATAATTATAAAAATATACCTTTTTCAAATAGCAAGCCATAAAATATATGAAGCAAAAATTAATAAAATTGAAGGGAGAAATAGTTCTAAAGTAATAGTTGAAGACTTTAATCACCTGTTATCCACAATGGGTACAAGAATTAGGCAAAAGATAAGTTAAAAAAATAGAATTATTGAATGACAGTGAATGAACTAGATCTAACAGGCATACAAGAACACTCTAGCCAACAATATAATACACATTCTTCTTAAGTGCACCTGGGACATATTCTAGGATAGATCACATTAGGCGGTAAATCCCCCCCAAAATGGAAAATACTTAGAGACAACTAAAAATAAAAAAAAAATAGCATACCAAAACTTACAGGACATAGAGAATGCAGTGGTAGAGAAAAAGGTATAGCTATAAATGCTTACATTTTTTTAGAAAGTTTCATCAATTTAACACATTAAACTTACGACTTAAGAAACTAGAGGCCAGGTGCGGTGGCTCATGCCTGTAATCCCAGCACTTTGGGAGGCCGAGGCAGGCGGATCACAAGGTCAGGAGACAGAGACAATCCTGGCTAACACAGTGAAACCCCATCTCTACTAAAAAAATACAAAAAATTAGCCAGGCTTGGAGGCGAGTGCCTGTAGTCCCAGCTACTCGGGAGGCTGAGGCAGGCGCATGGCTTGAACCCGGGAGGCGGAGCTTGCAGTGAGCCTAGATGGCGCCACGGCACTCCAGACTGGGCAACAGAGCAAGACTCTGTCCCAAAAAAAGGAAAAGAAACTAGAAACAGAAGAACAAACTAAACCCAAGGCTAGCTGAATAAAGAATACGAAAAAATAGAGCAGATATAAATAAAAGAAATAAGAGAAAAATATGTTTAAAATGTATGAAACCAAAAATTGGTTCTGTAAAATAATTGACAAAATTAACATACTAGATATACTAAGAAAAAATAGAAAATACTAAAATTAATAAAATGAGAAATGAAAGGGTAGACTTCACTACAGATTTTAGAGAAATAAAATGGAGAATAAGAGAGTGTCATGACCAATTGAATAAAATTATCAAGAAAATTGATAATATAGATGAAATAGACACATTCCTAGAAACACAAAACTGACCAAGAATAAACCACAAAAAATAGAAATTCTAAACAGAAATATAACTAGTAGGGAGATTGAGTCAGTAATCAAAAATCTCTCAAGAACAAAATGCTTGATGGCTTTATTGGTAAAATCTACAAAACATTTAATGAACTAACCACCGATATTTCTCAAACTTTCCCAGAAAATTTAAGAGAAGAAAACATTCTGTAACTTGTTATATGAGACCAACCTTACCCTAATACTAAAGCCAGTAAGTGACACTAAATAGTAGCAAACTCAAGTTAGCAGCATGTTAAAATGCTTATACAACATGACCAAATGAGATTTATTTCTGAAATGCAAGAATGGTTTATCATAAAAAATGCAATTTAATATACCATATTAAAACAATGAAGAGGAAAAACATAAACAAAATTTATTATCTTTTCATGATTAAAAAAACCTACATGTGAAAAACTCACAGGGAACATTATATTTAATGATGAAAGACCAAAAGCTTTTCCTTTAGGATCGGGAGTAAGACAAATATAACTACTCTCTTCTCTTCTATTCACTATAGTATTGGAAGTATTAGCCAGAGCAGTTAGGCAATTTAAAAAAAGACATCCAAATAAAATGAAGAAGTAAAATTCTCTTTGCACATGATATGAACTTACCTGAAAAAAAAAAGTATAAGTTCCACAAAATAAAACCTCTTAGAACTAATAAACAAATCCAGAAAAATAGCAAGGTGCTAAGGCAACAAGAAAAAATCAGTTGCTTTTTGTAATAGTAACATAAACAAACCAGGAGGAAATTAAGAAAACAATTTCATTTATACTAACATCAAAAATAATAAAATATTTAAGAATTAATGTAACTAAGGAGGTTAAGGTCTTATACAATGAAAATACAAAACATTGTGGAAAGAACTTAAAGAAGACATAAATGATGGCCGGGCGCGGTGGTTCACGCTTGTAATCCTAGCACTTTGGGAGGCCGAGGCGAGCGGATCACGAGGTCAGGAGATTGAGACCACGGTGAAACCCCGTCTCTACTAAAAATATAAAAAATTAGCCAAGCGTGGTGGCGGGCGCCTGTAGTCCCAGCTACTCGGAGAGGCTGAGGCAGGAGAATGGCATGAACCCGGGAGGCGGAGCTTGCAGTGAGCCGAGATTGCGCCACTGCACTCCAACCTGGGTGACAGAGCGAGACTCTGTCTCAAAAAAAAAAAAAAAAGAAAAAGAAGACATCAATAAAAAAAATGTTCATGGATTGGAAAACTTACTATTGTTAAAATATCAATATTATCCAAAGTAATCTTTAGATTTATTGCAACCCCTGTTAAAATCCCAATTGCTTATCTTTCTGCAGAAATAGAAAAAAATTATTCTAAAGTTTATATGGAATCTTTAGGTATCCTGAGTAGCCAAAACAATTCTAAAAAGAAAGAACAAAGTTGGAGGACTCACAACTCCTGATTTCAAAAATTACTACAAATTCACAGTAATTAAAACACTGTACTGTTGTCATAAAGATATATATATATGTGTGTGTGCGTGTGTGTGTGTGTATATATACACACACACGCACAGTAATGTAATGAATAGACTACAGAAATAAACCCTTGCATATATTAGCAAGTGATTTTTGACAAAAATGCCAAGATCATTTATGGGGAAAAAAATAGTCTTTTCAACAAAAGGTGAAGAAAAGCTAGATATCCACATGCTAACAAACAAACAAACAAAAACTGGTCTCTTATCTAATAACATATGCAAAAATTAACTCAATCTATGATCCATTGATCCAGTAAATAAAAATGTTGCCTAACTGTATGTTCTAAAACCACAGAGGTCTTAGACAAAAACTATGGCAAAAGCTTCATGACATAGGATTTGTTAATTATTTCTTGGATATGGCATCAAAACCGTTGGAAACAAAGGAAAAAATAGTTAAAATTGAAATTCATAATTTTTAAATTGTGCATCAACAAGTTTTATCAATTGAATACAAAAGCAGCCCACAAAACAAGAGAAAATACTTGCAAATCATATATCTGATAAGAGATTAGGATCCAAAATAAATACACAGCTCCTAAAATTCAACAACTACAAAGCAAACAACTTAATTCAAAAATGGGCAAGACATTTGAATAAACTTCCCTCCAAATAAGATAAGTAAATTGCTAATAAGCACATGAAAAGATGTTTAATATCACTAAGCCATTAGGGAAATTCAAATTAAAACTATAGTGAGAGACCACCTCAAAAACATTAGTATAGTTACTATGAAAAATAAACAAACAGAAGATTATAACTGTTGGTGAAGATGTAGGAAGGAGAGAAATTAGAACTCTTGCACTATTGGTGGGAATGAAAAATGGAAGAGCTGCTGTGGAAAACAGTGTGGCAGTCTCTCAGAAAAATAAAAATAGAATTGCCATATGCTCCAGCAATTCCACTTCTGCATATATATGCAAAAGAATTGAAAGGAGGGTCTTGAAGAGATATTTTTACACCTATGTTCATAGCAACATTTTTCAAAACAGCTAAAACATGGAAGCAACCCATTTCCATTGACAGATAAATGGAATTTTGAAAGTTGGTGGGTACAGACAATAGATTGTTATTCAGCGTTTAAAAAGGGCTGAAAGTTCTGCATTGGGCTACAACATAAGTGAATCTTGAGGGTGTTGTGTTAAGTGAAATAAGCCAGTACCCAAAAGACAAATAATACATGATTCCACTTATATGAGGTCCTTGAAGTAGACAAAATCATTGAGACCGAAAGTAGAATGGTGTTACAGGAGCTAGCTGGAGGGAGAAATAGGGAGTTTCGCAACTACTGGAGCCATGTGTTGAGAGTGAAGGCGAATGGTAGGAGGGATTAGGAGGAGGGCTATTGGAGAGTTATGCAGAATAGGAATAGGTACTGAGTTCCACTACAGGGTAAGTTGACCAAGCAAAAAGAGAAGGTTGGCAGAGCTTCCCTGAAGCCCCAGCTGTGCCTGCAGATCATAAATTTCCAGTGGCACCAATATGCAAGATTGCATGGATTTCCTGGGCTTGTTGTGCTCACCAGCTTGGAACCCTCAGAGATGAAAAGATTCATAGACAGCGATGATTATTTTCTGTAAGAAATTTGGCAGAAAAAGGAAAAGAAAGAGAGAGAGAGAGAAACTAATATTCTGCATACTCTGAGCATCAGAGATTTCAACCCTTTGTTTTAGTAAATGGTTTAAAGAGTATATTTCTGTAGATAAGGGAAAGAACTAGTTGAAAAAGACAACTTGAGAAAGCAAGTAAGGGAGATAATGCTTAATATACTAAGGTCACAAAGAAAATAAGAAGGTGGGGCCAAAAGCTTTCATGG
This sequence comes from Symphalangus syndactylus, assembly GCF_028878055.3. Classification (NCBI taxonomy): domain Eukaryota; kingdom Metazoa; phylum Chordata; class Mammalia; order Primates; family Hylobatidae; genus Symphalangus; species Symphalangus syndactylus. The sequence goes on along the minus strand of NC_072438.2, from coordinate 82,567,525 downwards.
GGAATTTAGTACTTACAAAGAGGAAGAGATTATTTATTTGAAAGCTAGAAGAGTCCATTTTTATAGAGAACATTATTCTTGTAAATTAATTAATGTATTCCAAAAATATTATTAATACTTAATATTCTAAGTAATCTACTAGGAGCTGGCAATTTAAATATATAAGTAGGATTATTTGTCTGTGTTCGAGTTGTCAAATCTAATAGAAAAATTATATATTTTTAATTGTGTATAATGTACATAAATATAAGTATTAATATGAGTAAGTTCTGCAATAAGATTAGAGCACTAAGAATCATGGAAATGGAAAAGTCAGAAGCATATTGGAAGATGAGCATACAGGTGTGATGAATATAGTGAAAATCTATGTATAAGAAGATTTCAAAATAGAGGAAAAAATAAAGTAAAATAAAATAAAAAGGAAGAGAATATTTGAGCTTAGCTTTGGGTTCACAGGCTATTTAATATAGAACGTAGGGCACTGAAGTAGGCATAGTAGGTGATTTTGCACTTCACATTAAGAAGAGATCAGAACGTGAGGAAACAATGAGATCAGAGTCTGTTTTTGTTTCTAATATCATACATTTTCCCTAAAATTTTGTGAAAAAAAATCAAAGAAATAAAATCATGATAATGATATAATTATACTTTAGAAATAATATTTGTGGAAAGAATAATGCTTTAGAAATAATAGTATTGGGCAGCCATAAAAAAGGATGAGTTCATGTTCTTTGCAGGGTCATGGATGAAGCTGGAAACCATCACTTTCAGCAAACTTAACACAGGAACAGAAAACCAAACACCAAATGTTCTTACTCCTAAGTGAGAGTTGAACAATGAGAACACATGGACACAAGGAGGAGATATTACACACCGGGGCCTGTCAGAGGCTCAGGGCACAAGGGGAAGGAGAGCATTAGGACAAATACCTACTGCATGCGGGGCTTAAAACCTAGATGACAGGTTGATGGGTGCAGCAAACCACCATGGCACATGTTTACCTATGTAACAAACCTTCACGTTCTACACATGTATCCCAGAACTCAAAGTAAAATTAAAAAAATAAAAATAAATTTAAAAAGAAAAAAAGAAATAATATCATTGAGAATAATAATAATAGTAATGGTTTAGAAAGAATGTGGCAACAAGAGATAGTGGGATATTTTTACAAAGGCATTAGCTGTGGGAATGGAGATGAGAGAATATGTTTGAGCAGTTTTTAGATAAAATGTACAAGATTTGATAAATGAATGTTAAGTAAATGTGAAGACAGATTAATTATGAGTTTATCTTGATGCTGAGTAATGATGGAGACAAAAAGGTATATTGTGGTTTGGGAAATGATTATATCGCATTTCTGATGGACATATAGATGTAGATTCTCGTAATTGTTCACTAAGTGGTTTTCTGGTACTTATGACAGTTGTTTACACCGAAGATACGAATTTAGGAAATAATTTATGATAGTCAAAAGAATCCAAAAAGGACAAGAATAATAAAAAAAAGGACCAAAAGCAGAAATATAGAAGACACTGACATTTTAAAGCTGATTCACCAAGATAAGACAATGAATGAGACTAACAGAATGAGAAATCCAGAAGACAGAAGCCTACAAAGCTACGGTGGAAAACGTATCAAGCATTTGCTGGTGCTTTAAAGGAAGAAGTTTTGTGTTTTCTATTGTGGCCCATTAGGATCAATTATAATAATAGTGACAATCAGTGAATAAAAAGTCACAAATGAATCAACTACGTGCTCTTCTCCCTTTCTCAACAACTGGTTATTTTCTCCCATGCATTTATTACTCTTTGATACTTTTGTTTTGAGTAACTCCATATGCAAATCTCAATACAGACACAATGGGGAATAAAGGTGAAGAACAATATCCTAGAGTTGAAAGAGCAAGCACTACAACGTGAAGTTCAGATAAGCATTTCTTACATGAGATTGACAGAATTCTGTATAAATTGATAAACTATTTAAGCAATTAGAATGTTAAAAGGATTCACAGTCTGTATTACTTATTGAATCCAATAACTTTTTAATAATTAATATACAAGTAAAGAGAAATACGAATTAAAACCCTTGAATTTTAGTTGTTGATAGTTCATGTTAATAGTCTTCATCATCAGAATACCGACTAGGCTTTGTCTTATTAAATAACATGCAAATTAAAGATACATTTAAGTGGAATTTATTGCAGGTGCTTATAATGTGTTTAAATACATCAAAACATTATCAGATACAACTATTTTATTTTTGAAAATAGTATCTCTCACTTTTGAAATTAACTGGGGAATATTATGATTTGTGCATATCAAGCCTTAATTTTATAAAGAAAGATTTGCTTCACTTGATGCTTTATTGGAGCATGTCTATAGGATGGAAGAGCAAGTTAATAAGTATATATATTCCTTTGGCAATGACCAATCATCATTTTCACCTTCATATTTATACCTCCATTTTTTCAAACTGTGGTAGTACATAGGACCTGTGCTACTCTTTTTATGTTGCATGTTACCTACTATTATAAGTTTATTTGTCCTCACATGTATTTTAGTTCTTTGGAGAGACTATTAAAAATTTTTGAGCAAGAATTACATTTTTATAATTTTTAAACACTTTTTAAAATCTTCTTAATGAGCATTGTTACTATAACATTATTTATTTATTTATTTGTATTTTTTTTTTTGAGACAAGAGTCTTGCTGTGTCGCCCAGGCTGGAGTGCAATGGCTCAGTCTTGGCTCACTGCAACCTCCACCTCCCAGGTTCAAGTGATTCTCCCTGCCTCAGCCTCCTGAGTAGCTGGGATTACAGGCACCTGCTACCACACCTGGCTAATTTTTGTATTTTTAATAGAGACGGGGGTTTCACCATTTTGGCCAGGCTGGTCTCGAACTCCTGACCTCAGGTGATCCACCCACCTTGGCCTCCCAAAGTGCTGGGATTACAGGCGTGACCACCGCCCCCAGCCTATATAATTTATTTTAAAATTATTGTTATCAATTAATTTTACTTTTGAGCCTTTACGTCTTTATTGGGGAGATATCAATATTTTAAGAGGTGGATACAGAATTATTTCCAAGAGGGCTGTCCAGTTTGGGAATATATTTTGTTCTAAACGTGAGGTTTCTGAGTGTATCTTGAATGAGCTAGGGTTATCTGAAGAGGTAGATAAACACTGATAAAAGAAATGAGTGGGAATTTGTGGGTGTGTTGGTGGAGTAACATGTCTTCCAAGACTAGCTGGGTTGAAGAAATTGGTGATGGCAGCAGTAGCTGAAGCAAAACATAATTTAATTACATAACCCCTCTCAAATATACCAAAATACTAGAATAATATTTAAAATACCTAAATGCAGGCCTGCATAGTGGTTGAGACTTTGATTGAACTCTAGATCAACTCAGAGATGCTGAATTCTCAGGATATAGGTTGAAATGAAGACCAGTTACTTAATGGAAACAGTATATCATCAAACTAATGTGTGTCCAAGAGAATTTAAACCCCTAGGAATTCACAAAATGAGGAGAAGCCATTGAACTTCTGTAAGTTAGAGTGTATGAGATTCAAGCCAAATGTATTTAAAATTTCAAGTATAGGTGACAACAACTGACATATAGATTCCTGTAGAAGTCACACTCATCACTATTTTCAAACTACTTCTACATGTCTTCCTATATTACAGAATCTTGAAACCTAAACAGTGCATTTCTCAGGCTTGCTTTCAGCTAAATTGTTTTGTATTTTTGTGTCTGCCAATCAAATGTGTCTTTATGATGCTCAAAAGTGAAAATAAGACAGTAATTGACCACAGGAGACCCTATCTGCTAGCAGGCCTGACAGTGAACATATCTGGTTTTTGGGGAAAGCAGAAGCAGGGTTCTTGGGTTTATTCCCTATTACTTTAGGTGACAGTGAGAGTAGAGAAGTGTTTCCACTACAACAGTGTCTGCATATAACTGTTCATAAATGTTTCTGATTCCTTTTGTTTGTGTGTAGTACCTGAATACGTAGAATCCCTGCCTAGTTCTCTCCTCTCCTGGTAAGTGTGTAACAAAATTAATATCCGTAGTAATCCCCAGCTTCTAGAACTGAGTGGGTTCTACTATCTACAAGTAAGAATCCTGGAGGAATAAATATTAATGAAAATGTATAATGATAAGCCATTGTATAATTGGCTTGTGGGATATTTTGAGATAACAAATAAATATTGTGTTCTGAATGCCAAGAATCCTGGTATAATTTTAAAGTGTCATTTAATAAATGTACTACACACTCCCTGAGTTACTTCCTCCACTAAACAGAGACAAAGTCAAAGGCTGCCTGACATAAGTTAATAAGAAAAACACCCAAAGCCTCTGTAATAGGCCACAGCATTTATAGAACAGTTTCTGAGATTTTTTACTACATCAAAATTAAAATTAAAAACAAAAGTGATTTTCTGGTTCCCAAGGCTTTCTTTCTATAGAATGCAGTTGAAAAAGTAAAATAAATTGCATGAATACAAAAAGGTTTGTTAAATGTTTGAGTTTATGGAAACCAATTTTCCCAAAATATAATTTTTAAGTTTTGGTTATAGGAGCAAGACAAGTTGGCCATACAGCCCCTTTTACTAGGCCCATGTGAGCTCCTGGCTATTCTAGGTGTAAATGGAGACCTGAAATTGACCATGGAATCAGACAGTGAGTCCTCTGCTTTGCAGAAGAATATGAGCCAACTGTTCCTTCCAGTAATGACCTGGTCTCTGCTCAGACCTTCTCTCTTCATAGCTGGAGTCCAGTTATCAGATAGATGTGAATGAAGACTAATAGAAAAAGTACAAACAATTGAGAATTCTTATGGTGCTAAGAAACATAGTGCAGTTAGACCAGATTACTCCAGAGAGGAACATTATATAAATGCTGCAGTTAGAATGAGCTCTCAGTGCAGTGAAGCATCTGGTGTTGTTTTGCATATGTTTTGTTGTAAGTTCTGTGCACTGCTCTTCTTCAAATGCATTTCTTCTTCTGCCGTCTGTATTTTCCTTGAATTACTTCAACACATACTTACCTTCCTTCTCTGACCTTTTTCTTTCCTAAAAAGACAAAATATCTTGATGTTGAAAATAATTGATTTCTAAGCATCCTACACAAGTAGTAGAAATATCACAGGCTTCAGTGACACTGTTAACTATCCATGGGATGCTTATTGGCTGTGTCACTCTATGAAAAGGAGAGTATCATGTTTTCTTACAGAAAAGTGGATAATCTTTCCTCCAAAAAATGTGTTTTACTCAGATGTTTTACTTTAGTTTGCTTTCTGAAGAAGATGACAGTAATTCTGCAGTGAGAAGCTTTTTCTACCACAGGAAATGTCCTGCATTGAATTAAATGATGATAACTTGCTATCATATCTAATCAACAGTTATGACGTTTTATAAAACTTAGAGCTGATGGCACCTTTACTATCACATTGATTTGATTAAGAATCTTTTTGGATACATTTTGAGAGCTCACTCTGTAATGACATTTTCTCTTGAATTATATGTATGGAGTGGAAAAACCACAAGCTTTCAAGATTATAAAAAAAAGAAAAAGTGAGACTATAAACTTAAAGTGGTATTTGGGAGTTGGCATTGAAAAGAAAGAAGAAAAAAGAAAATTCAATAGTATCAATGGAAAGTATCAATTATATGAAAACATTTTCTATCAAACTAGAAAAAAAATGAGAAACCAATGTGGATTAGGGATTAAATATTTTCGAATTACCAGAGAAAGGAACCAAGGAGAAAGATGTGCTTAGAAAATATCGAGACAAGCCAGTCTCCTGTAGCCTCATAACTAGAAAACAGATCAAGAAAATCACATAAAATGTGGAATTGCTATGATTTATTCTATTATACATACACGTGTGTGTATATAGATGTGCATGTGTGTATATAGACATGTGTGTGTATAGATTTGTAGATATACATATATACATATATGTATACACACATGTATGAACGCACATAGGTTTGTATATATTTGTATATATACATATATATACACACACACGTGTGAACACACAGACACAAAATAGTGTGAATCAAAATGTTGTTAGTACTTTATTCAAAGGGGGAAAATGAGAATACAATTAAAAGTAGAAATTATCACTGTTAATGGTTTTAAAGCTACAGAAGCTGCTGTTAAAATCTATGAATGGTAGGAGAGAATGGTGGATTATACGCCAGCCTGAAACCAACACTTATATCATGAAGAGAACTTTAGGGAGAAAAAGTGACTAGTTTGTGAACTGATTTATAGAAGAGGTAAAAACTTACTGTCACTTTACTTTGGATTTAAAGTTCACAAGCTAAAAATTTTGAATGATGATGGATGCTTTTTCTATCAGAGACTCTGGATAACTGTCAAACAATTACAACAACTTTAAAATTAAGAAAATAGAGAAATAAAATTGAGCTGAGTCTGAGGAATGAAATCAGCCAACCAACAAACCAACCAACAAATAGACAAAACAAACGACGTCAGTACATGGAGATGTGTTTACCGGTTGGACAATGGTACACAGAAAGTTTTGTCTGCTTGAAGGTTAAGAATGCCTAGGGTGAAGGGTTATCTTTTAAATAAGAGGAGTTATAGAAATTGTAACATATATGAAATTGCCCACTAAAAGTTAGAGTCATATTAGTCAAAGAAAAGTTACTTTTATAATTCTGATTAGAAAAGGGAGTGAAGACTTACAGTTGATGAAAAATACAGTAAATTAAAGACACTTTCACATTGCTCTCTCTATTCTTCAATTATTTTACTTCTAAGAAGTTGGAATAATTAATAACAGATATAAGGAGATATTTATGCTTGTGTTTGGAATATAGTAAGATTTTTACACTCAATTTAGTTAGGACATTTATTAAGCGATTAAAGTATTAATATCAACATATTTATTGAAAATAAACATGATTTAGATCATATAAAAACAGTCCAGGATTGTGTCCAAAAACAGTTTCTGTCACCAGAATTCCAAAATCTGTGCCTCTGGTAAGGAAGGGATCCTGGGTTACTTCATATCTATTTCCAGTGTTATCTCTGGCACATTGTTAACAATTTAGTAATCTTTGTAAGTGTGTAAGTTATTCTCATATGACAACTTTCCTACTTCAATTAAAATGGGATCAGTCCATAGAGTGCCCTTTCTATGATTACCTATCTATCAGCAGAAAGTTAGTTTCTGATTCCATCATTAGACATTCTATATTGTGAGGATAATCTTGAATTTTATATAAAATTACTTTCAGGACAAGCTAAGAAAACTCCTGTGACCCAGTTCTATGCTCTTTCTATAAATGAGAAATTTTCTTAATTCATGAGTCTTTGCCCTATCTTTCCTTGATAAAAAGTGTTACAGAAAAGAGCAGGAGTCATCTGGATCCACTTGCCACACACCCACTGGGAGGAGCTGACACTGAGAACTCCAGGGCAAATCAAGGAGACTGAGCTGGTTCTGAGAGAGAGAGAGAAAGAGAGGCTCCTAAAATTATAAAAGAGAAATAGACATATATAAGGAGACTGATATTATAAGAAATTCAAAGCGAAATGAAAGATTGTCATAGTTGTTCATTTATAACACAATAATAAATGAACTTTCAGAAACTAGGGAGAATAAAGATGAGACTATGCTCAAAAGCAGTGGGAAACATCGGTATCAATTAAGTGTCACCAGGTAACAGAATGGGAAACATCTTTACCAGTTAGGGTTCTCCAGAGAAACATTATATATATATATATATATATACATACATACATACATACATATATATATATGCACACACACAGTATATATACACTCAATTCTGTACATATTTCTCAATTTCTGTCATTCTACTTATTTTATATATAATATGCATTATATATATATTATATATTACACACACACATACATGCATGCACACACACACACACACACACAAAGGAATTGGTTCACATGATTGTGGTGGATTGCAAATCCGAAATCCATAAGGCAGGCCAGTAGGCTGGAAACTTAGGAAGGGCTTGATGATGCTGCAGTTTTGAAGCAGGGGTTTTCCTCCCCAGGAAATCGCATTTTCTCTCTCTCTCTCTCTGTGTGTGTGTGTGTGTGTGTGTGTGTGTGTGTGTGTGGTGTTTTGGATTTTTTTTTTTTTTTACTCTTAAGGCTTTTTAACTGATTTGATAAGGCCCAGCTGCATTGCTGAGTGCAATTTCTTTAATTAAAGTCAACTGATCAGTAATACGTGGATTAGTGTTTCCTTAACTATCTGAGTACTAAGGCCTAGTCACATGGACACCTACCACTAAGCATTACAATATTCAAGCAGCCTCATGTTTAAAGATTCCACCAGTACAGAATCTGTTAATGAATCCTCTAATATTTAATGGCACAATTCTATGTGCCCCAATTATTACATATTCCCATACATATGTGCTGTATTAGGAAGCACAAGATCAAGGTGCATACGGGCCTTGCTCCTTTTTAGATGCCAGGGAAGAATCCGTTCCAGGCCTCTCTTCTAGCTTCTCATAGTTCCTTGGCTTGTGGCAGCATAACCCAGTCTTTACATGTATTATCGCTATCTGTGTGTTTGTGTCCAAATTTCCCCTTTTTATAAGGATATCAGTCATACTGAATTTATGGGCCCACCCTACACCTATATGACCTTTATCTTAACTAATTATGTTTGCTTGCGATGACTCCATTATTTAAAAAGGTCATATTCTGAGGTACCAGGATATATAAAGTTTTGAGGGATATTTCAACCTGTGATACACGATTTGGATTCAATTTGTAAAACAAAACAAAAAAAAACCAAAAAAAACAGCATTTTCTTTTCTTTTTTTTTTAATTTAATTTTATTTTAAGTTCCAGGATACCTGTGTGGAATGTGCAGGTTTGTTACATAGGTAAACGTGTGCGTGGTGGTTTGCTGCACTTATCAACCCATCACCTAGGTATTAAGCTGAGAATGCATTAGCTATTTATCCCTATGCTCGCCCTACTCCCAACCCCCCGCCACAGGCCCCAGTGTGTGTTGTTCTCCTCCCTGTGTGCATGTGTTCTCATTGTTCAGCTCACACTTTAAGTGAGAATAGGTGGTGTTTGGTTTTCTGTTCCTGTAAAAAACAGTATTTTCTATCTCTTTATGAGCACCATGCTGTAAGTTTTCTACTTACCTCAGTGAATGCAAGTTTGGTTCTTTGCTCTGCTGTCTGACTAGGACACTCTCTAGGCTTCTATGCAATCTAGCATCCAGTAGGTTTTGATGAATGGGGAAACTTGCAAAGAAATTGGGAGTGGGTGGAAAGTGAGGGGAGAATGGAAATTGAGGCATGGGTGTGTCTACTCCTGGCTGCCTTTTTGAGTTGTCACCTTGAGCTAGTTGCAACCATCAATCATATGTCACTTCTGCTCTTTGAAAATCTTACCGTGACTTTGGGTTCTCAGTAACCGTTTACTCAACCCTTCCAGCAAAGTGCCGTAACATCATCCATGTTTAGGTACCTGCTCTATCTCTTTTTGTTTTCTTGTTGGGGTTCACTGAGGATAGTGGCAGAAATATTATAGAGTAAATATTAGGGACAATAGAGGCTTCCCCAGTTAAGTCTGTTTGCCCTACCTCCATTAACTAACTTTTAAGTCAGATAGCCCTCTTGGGGGGGAGGTTGACCAGGGATATTGTCCCCTAATGATATTTACCTTAGACCTCGGTACCTGAGCTTTATTCATTCTTAGAACTACTCTCTTAACCATGTTAATTATCCACAAATGTGTTGACTCAAAACTTCTGTTGTTAATTGTATACCAAATAAATGCCTGGAGTGCAAGCTGCTCAGGGCTGCCGCAGTGACAAACCTCTCTTGGTGTGCAGGCGGTCAGACACTCAGGTGGACTGGCAAAGCGGAATATCTGTGTGTCAGTGTACGTTTTATTCATCCGTCATTTAGGTCGGGGTCTGTGTGTAGCCCCCGCGGCTAATGCTTTCAAGTGTGAGGAGCAATATCTCATTTTCTTACATAGCATTTAACCTTTGTAGTCAGTACTTTTTGAAAACAAATGTTTCTAATGTAACCATGCTTTCTGTTTACTGTTGGTACTATGACTGACACAAATGCTTTCCAAACATAAGACATACTATCTGTAGTGTATAAAAACCTAAAAACTGTAACAAGGTAATGCACTGTCTAGATTTTGTGAATATTCTGTCAATGAAAATTTATGTGAATTCTCTTTCCAAGCCACTCTTCATTTGGGGACATTTTTGAAACTCTGTTGTTTGCTATCCTCTTGATGGACCAAATTTCGTTTCTCTTGATGAATTTGTCTACTTTTCATTATGGAATGTCTTCCTTGTCCTATACTGCATTTAATATAAATTGAAACATTCCAGCTGTCCTTTGACTAGCATTTGCACAGTATATCTGATTTCATCTTTTAACTTGTGTCTTTAATATTTAAAATGTATTTCCTGTAGAAAATCTACGGATGGATCTTTCATTTTTTATCCAATCTGACAATGTCTCCCTTTAAGTGTAATATTATGGTTGAGTTTAAATCTGCCGTCTCACATTTTTTACTATTTGTGGCATCTGTAATTTGGTCCTTTTACTCTTCTCCTGTCTTCTTTTGGTTAATTGAATATATTTTTTATAGTTACATTTTTCTGCATTATATTAGTTATGTTTTTTGTTCTATATTTCTAAAGGTACACACGTTGATAGAGTGGTATCGGTTCAAAGGTAGACCTACAACAGAACGGAGAGTCCATTCTGAAAAGGAAGAATAGTCCTTATCATAAATATTACTAGCCCGGCTGGGCGTGGTGGCTCACACCTGTAATCCTAGCACTTTGGGAGGCCCAGGCAGGCAGATCACAAGGTCAGGAGATTGAGACAATCCTGGCTAACACAGTGAAACTCCGTCTCTACTAAAGGTACAAAAAATTACCAGGTATGGTGGCACATGCCTGTAGTCCCAGCTACTCAGGAGGCTGAGGCAGGAGAATTGCTTGAACCCGGGAGGTGGAGGTTGCAGTGAGCCACGATCATGCCATTGCACTCCAGCCTAGGCGACAGAGTGAGACTCCATCTCAAATATATATATATATATATTACTAGGCCATAAGAATCATTCAACTTGATGCCTATATTACACAGCACAGAGTAATTATATTATAATAAATCATAAATATAAACATAAAGATAAAATAATAATGCTTCTATATCAAAACATATGTGAATATCTTCATGATTTGGGGATAGTCAAAGAATTACATAATCCTGCAAGAAAAACATTACTATTTTTAAAGTGATAAATAATTAGACTTCCTTAAATTTAAGAACTTCTGTTCTTCAAGTGATAATATTAAGAAAATGAAAATGAAAGCCAAGGCTGGTAAACAATATTTCAAAATAAGTAAAAAACAGATACTAGTACATTCCACCAGAATGGCAGCAATTAATAAAAATATGACAATACCAAATGTTCATTGAAATATTGAATAAACAGAATTTCTCACAATCTCTTGAAAGTGTGACTTGGCACTGGCATTTTGGAAACTATTTTGGCAATATCTTCTAAAGTTAAGTACGCTTATGCCCTATGAAACAGGCAAAATAGATGAGTAAGTTTATGTCTACCAAAAGATGTATTAAGAAAATATTGATAGCTGCATTATGTTTAAGAGCCCAAACTGGCAACAAATCAGATTATTTATCAATAGGTCAGTATGTTCTGATAAGTTCATGCAGTGGAATACAAGGTAGCAATGAAAATGACAAGCCAAAACTACTCACCACAGCGTGAATAATTCAAATAGACATAATGTTGAAGAGATAACCAATAAACAAAAGATTACAGGTACAACTAATGTATGCTATTAGCAATTAGAATAGTGGTTATATTTGGAGTGGTAGATATCTGAGAAGGTCATGAGGAAGCTGAGGTTCTTGAACTGATTTTTATCTCCTCCTGAGGGATGAATATACATGTGCACCCACAGGTAAAATTCCATCAAGGTGTAGACTCAAGGTTTGTGCCCTTTACTTTTTGTAACATGTCTTAATTAAAAATTTAACAATTAAAAAAATGCTGTTTTGTAGAAGTTTCCTTAGAAGTGAAGTTAGTAAATAAATTGAAGAATGATTGTCCTCTGGTTTGTTCGAAGCTTTGCCAAGTGTTATATACCAAAATACTACCAAAATATCAGAGCTTCCAATACAAAACAGTTGGGCCAGTGTTTGGCTATTGCAGTCTTGATTTTTTCATTAAGTGCAGAAATCTAACTCCTTCGTTATATATTATATTGTACTATATATATTGCATTATTTTATATGTTTATTGTAAGTCTACTGTGAAGTGGAATGTATTTACATATTAAAATATGTGCCTTTATAATAATACATTCCTTTTATTTCTCTTACATAATTTGAGCATCCTGCTGACTTTCTGAAATTGAGCATAGACATATATTTTATAGTAAGACACATAAGGGGGCTGTTATGGTTTGGATCTGTGTCTTCACCAAATCACATGTAAAATTGTAATTCCCAATGTTGGAGGTGGGCCTAATGGGAGGTAATTGAATTGTGGGAGCAAATTTCTCATGAATGCTTTAGCACGATCCACTTGGTGCTGTCGTTGCGATAGTGAGTGAGTTCTCACGATATCTGGTTGTTGAGAAGTGTGTAGCTACTCCCTGCTCCTCTCTCCCTTGCTCCTGCTCCAGCCAGGTGAGATGCCTTGCTCCCCATTTGCCTTTGCCGTAATTGGAAGCTTCCTGAGGCCTCCCGAGAAGCAGAAGCTGCTATGCTTTCTGTACAGCCTGCAGAACCATAAGCCAATTCAACCTCTTTATAAGTTACCCAGTCTCAGGTATTTCTTTATAGCAATGCAAGAACAGACTAATCCAGACCTTTCTAAAAGTTTTCTACAGAAACAAAAAAAGGTGGTGTTAGGTGGAATGAGGTTTAGAATCCAATGAATAGTCCCTGGATATAGCAGTGATCACAATAATAGTTACAGTGAACAAACAATGATGGCCCAGTGGGAACACAAATAAATAAATAAGCTATCAATCAATCAAAGATAATCAAAGTAATCACAGATCCTGATGAATGCTTTGGAATAAATTAACAAGATCAGCTAGTCAGAAACTGGAAGAGGCCACTTTAGACATGGTCAGCGAAGGTTTCTCTTAACATGTGACATTTGGGATAAGATATAGTTTGAGTGTGAGTATGTCATTCGAAGGCCTGAGAGAAGAGCAAAGTCAATAGCCCGTAAGCAGAAAGAGTTTGGTATTTTCCGTTATCGGCAAGACAGCATCACCACGACCAGCCATTCACGGGCAGCAGTGGCTCATGTTTCTATGGCACGACCACTGCTTCAGCAGCTTCTCCTAGAGCTGAACAAACTTCCCCCTCAAGATTACTCTTGCGTATGTCACCATGGCTTCCCAATCACTTGCTCTTCTAATCATCTGCCCACATCCCTAGAGCTGCTTCCACTTTACCCACAGCTGACCCTAATCATCAATCCTCCTAGGAGGTGCTCTTTGCTTCCATAAGGAATGTCTTCCACTTATTGGGTACCCTTATTGGCCCCTTCTGCCATTTCCTTAAAGATCGTACAAAGAATTAATTCCCATCTGATTGTGAGCTGTCATGTTAGGAAAATCACTGTTTTGAAAAAAAGCATAATGTGTAGCAGAATTAGAAATGAACTTCACATCATCACTGTGGCATGAGTTCAGGGACAGGCTTTACTGAGGAAATAAACCCAAGTTCAAGATTAGCAAATCAAGAGAAATCATGGTTTCCTCATCCTCTCTTTATCCTACTGAGAGGCTGAGGGAGGCCAGAGAGCTGTATTCTGAAGGGTGACCCTCCCCCTTTTCACCCTTCTTTTTTTAATCACTGAAGGAACATTTTAATGCAGGAACAAATAAACTGCTTCTAGGCAACATGATCTAGGTTTGAGTCCAATTGTTCACATAAATTGCTTATGAATTGCTTCTGTCTAGAGCCCTGGGGCCAATGGGAGGTCACAAGCCTTTCTGCCAGGGGAAAACACCCACGGATCCCTGGGAATCTGAGTTTGGGTGCAGCCCTCCTGTAGAGGAGAAAAGCCTCATCCCCTCTCCCCACACTCACCCCCTCTATATTCTCATCTTGTCTTTTAACATCACAAAAAGAACTCTGCAGATCAACTGTGAATAATCTTGTTGCATCACTAAGAGGATTACAAATATAGAGAAAGTCTCATTGAAGTTTACTAAAACTGGTTAACAAATCTTATAATCTTTTGTACAATTTTTTCCCAGAACACCACATATATTATAATGCTATGTATGCAATTTCTGAAACACAGAAAACTTTAATAAACAAATTACATTTTAAAAACATTGGACATGTACAAATTGTACTGACTTCAATATAATGCTTATCTCTGAGAGAGAACTAGTAAAGTAGTATGAACAGAACTTTACTCTCTCTATGGTTCATTGCTAAAAATAAAGAAAGTATAAGTAAAACATTTTTTAACATTTGTTTAACTATGGTGGAGGGTGTCTTTTATATCATTCTAAAAGCACATATTTTAGTATGTTGGGATATTTCTATATAATAAGAAAATCCAAATAATGTAAGTCCCAGAGGTCTTGAATGACATCCAAAACTTCAAATATATGTTAATCACATATGTGCCAGTTTTATTAATTTTCAGTGACTTCCTCAGATGAACTAAATATATCAGAAAATGCTTGCAAAATATGCAATCCACAGTTTTAAGCCATTTAATCTTTGGTGAGCATTTATTCCCAAGCAATCACAATGTCCATTTCAGTGTTTTTCTGCTTCACCTCACTATGTGATGAAATTCTTGCCACACAATTAAAAAAATGCAAGGATTCCAGGGAAAAGTCCTTAGGAATTTAGGGGAATGTTTGGGTGTGGGAGGAATTAAATAGGAATATAGACTTATTCTCTAATCTAATGTAATTTGACAAAGATGAGAAAGGAATTTGTTCTGACAAAAAAGCATGTGTGGTATTTGAAAGATTAATTTTTAGTTGAATATATGATTTTGAAACATGTATTCCCATATATTGCTTTTGTCAGGTAAAAATTTATGCCCATGGATCTAATTCACAGATTCACTTTCATTTAAAAAAAAAAAACAAAATTAAAAGTCATATAGCAATGTCAAAGTCTTGGCATTGAAGTCTTAAATATTATGCAATATATATCATTACATCAAACTTCATTAGATTGAACTGCATTATAATGCTACCCACAACACTGTATAGTTAATTTGTTTATATATAGTAACTTTGTTTATTCAATAAACAAACAGTAGCAAACATTTTTTGTGTGCCTACTGTTTCCTAAGCACCAATATAGGGACTAGTGATAACGCAATGACAAAACAAACAAACAAACAAAAACCCTGTCCTCATGGAACTTACAGTCTATTGGGAAGAAATGCAATTGAATAGGATTAAGATGGTGGACAGGAGGCCGAACTAGCTTGCAGCTCCCACTCAGATGGACAGATCAGCATGTGGAGACTCACAGTGTGAACTTTTGCTCCAAGAATTACCACAGGAACATCCCAGGAAAGCTGAGAGAATCCAGACCCTTTTAAGGAGCTAGACCACTGCTGAGGGTCCCTGAGATGCCAAAAAACGTGAGTCTGCTTGCGTTCTCAATGGGGAGGCTCAGGGTCAGGGGCAAGTTCTCAGCCCCACTCACCAGCTGCCTGGAAATAGACTCGGTGCTGTTGTGGGGGCATTGTGGAAGTGAGACTGGCCTTTTAAACTGTAGAGTGCATGGGAGCAGGGTGAGCCCTGTGACTGCCGGCTTTCCCCTACTTCCCTGATTACATGTATGACTCAGCAGAGACAGCCACAATCCTCCTGGGAATACAACTTCATTGGACTGGGAACCACACTGCTATCCCCCATAGCAGACACAGCAAGCCATGCCCAAGGAGAGGCTGAGCTCCAACAAGCTTATCCCTGCCTCCACCTGGTGGTCTTTCTCTAACTGCCCTGGTAGCTGAAAACAAAGGTCATAAGCTCTTGGGAGCTCTATTGCCCTGCCCACTACCTGAGAAACCTGGATACTTAACAAGATGTCCCTAGGGCAAGTTTGCATCCTCCCTATAGAACCACAGCTGATGTGCTCTGGAAAACGCCACCTCCTGGCTGAAGGCCAACTAACACATAACCAGCACACTAAGCAAAACACAACCAAGGACTCTTACAGATTTTATTTCATTCTCTTGCTACCTCCACCAGAGCAGGTGCTGGTATCCATAGCTGCAACAGTTGAAGATGGATCACATCACAGGACTCTTTGCAGACACTCCCCAGTACCAGCCCAGAGACCCGTAGCTCTTCTGGGTGGCTAGACCCAGGTGAGCAAAAACAATTACTACACTTCAGCTCTCAGGAAGCCCTATTCCTAGAGGAAGAAAGAGGAAACCACATGAAGGGAGCATCCCTGGGACAAAAGAATCTGAACACCAGTGCTTGAATGCCAGATCTTCCCTCTGACATAATGTATCCAAATGAGAAAGAACCAGAAAAAACAATTCTGGTAATATGACAAAACAAGAGTCTTCAATACCCCACATAGAACATACCAGCTCACCAGCAATGGATTCAAACCAAGAAGAAATCTCTGAATTGCCAGAAAAAGAATTCAGAAGGTCAATTATTAAGCTAATCTAGGAGGCACAGGAGAAAAATTAAGTCCAACTAAAAAAATCAAAAACATGATACAAAATATGAAAGGAAAATTCTTCAGTGAAATAGATAGCATAAATAAAAAACAATCACAACTTCTGAAAATGAAGGACACACTTAGGGAAATGCAAAATGCACTGGAAAGTCTCAGCAATAGAATAAAACAAGCAGAAGAAAGAATTTCTGAGTATGAAGACAAGGCTTTCAAATTAACCCAGTCCATCAAAGACAAAGAAAAAAGAATTTAAAAATTGAATGAATCCTCCAAGATGTTTGGGAATATGTTAAATGTCTAAACCTAAGAGTAATTGGTATTTCCAAGGAATAAGATAAACCTAAAGGTTTGGAAAATACATTTGAGAGATTAATCAAGGAAAACTTTTTCAGCCTTGCTAGAGATCTAGACATAAAAATACAAGAAGCTGAAGGAACACCTGGGAAAATCATAGCAAAAAGATCATCACCTGGACACAAATTCATCAGATCATCTGAAGTCAAGACAAAGGAAAGAATCTTAAGAGCTGTGAGACAAAAGCATCAGGTAACCTATAAAGGAAACCCTATCAGATTAACAACATTCTTCTCAACAGAAACTCTTCAAGCTACAAGAGATTGAGGTCTTCTTTTTAGCCTCCTTAAACAAAACAATTATCAGCCAAGAATTTTGCATCCAACAAAACTAAGTTTCATAAATGAAGGAAAGATATAGTCTTTCCCAGACAAACAAATGCTGAGAGAATTCATCACTACCAAGCCAGCACTGCAAGAACTGCTAAAAGGAGCTCTAAATCTTGAAACAAATTTTCAAAACACACCAAAATTAGAACCCCCTTAAAGCATAAGTCTCACAGGACCTATAAAACAATAACACAACGAAAAAAAAACGTATTCAGGTAACAAATAGCACAATAAACAGACTAGTATCTCACATCTCACTACTAACATTGAATGTAACTGTCCTGAATGCTCCCCTTAAAAGATACACAATGGCAAAATGGGTAAGAATTCATCTACCAAGTTTCTGCTGTGTTTAGGCATCTGGCTCAACACATAAGGACTCACATAAACTTAAGGTAAAGAGGTGGAAAAAGATACTACCTTAAAATTGACACCAAAAGTGAGCAGGAGTAGCTATTCTTATATTAGGCAAAACAAACTTTAAAGCAACAGCAGTTAAAAAAGACAAAGAGGGACATTACATAATGATAAAATGTTTAGTCCAACAGGAAAATATCACAATTCTAAATATATATGCACATAACACTGGAGCTCCCAAATTTATAAAACAATTTCTACTACACCTAAGAAATGAGATAGATGCAAATATAACAATAGTGGAGGACTTTAATACTCCACTGACAGCACTAGACAAGTAATCAAGACAAAGTCAACAAAGATACAATGGACTTAAACTATACACTAAAACAAATAGACTTAACATATATTTACAGAACATTCTACCCAATGACTGCAGAATATACGTTCTTTTCATCAGCACATGGAACATTCTCCAAGATAGATCATATGATAAGCCACAGAACAAGACTCAGTAAATTTAAGAAATTATATCAAGTACTTTCTCAGACCAATAACAAACAGCAAGACTGAAATGGTAATAAAAAAATTGCCAAGCAAGAAGTCCAGGACTGGATGGATTCACAGCTGAATTCTATCAGATATTCAAAGAAGAATTGGTACCAATCGTATTGACACTAATCCAAAAGATAGAGAAAGAGGGAATTCTCCCTACATAATTCTATGAAGCCAGTTGTTACCCTAATACTAAAACCTGGGAAGGACATAACAAAAAAAGAAAACTAAAGACCAATATCCCTGAGGAGCATAAATGCAAAAATCCTCAACAAAATACTAGCACACACAAATCCAAGAGCATACAAAAAAAAGAAATTCCACCGTGATCAAGTGGGGTTCATACCAGGGATGCAGGGATGGTTTAACATATATAAGTCAAAAATTGTGATTCACCACAAAAACAGAATTAAAAACAAAAATCACATGATTATATCAATAGACACAGAAAAAGCACTTGACAAATTCCAGTACCCCTTTATGATTAAAACCTTCAGCAAAATCAGCATAGAAGGGATATACTTTAAGGTAATAAAAGCCATCTACAACAAATGCACAGCCAACATTATGCTGAACAGGGAAATGCTGAAAGCATTCTGCCTGAGAACTGGAACAAGACAAGGATGCCCACTTTCACCACTTCTATTCAACATGGTACTGGAAGTCTTAGCAAGAGCAATCAGAGAAGAGAAAGAAATAAGTGGCATCCAAATTGCTAAAGAAGTCTAACTGTTGCTGTTTGCTGATGATATGATTGTGTACCTAGAAAACCCTAAAGACTCATCCAAACAACTCCTAGAACTGGTAAATGAATTCAGCAAAGTTTCAGGATACGAAATCAATGTACAAAAATCAGTAGCTGTGCTATACACCAACAGAAACCAAGCTGAGAATCAAATCAAGAAGACAACCCCTTTCACAATAGCTGCAAAATAATAATAATAATTCTTGAGAATATACCTAACCAAGGATGTGAAGGAGCTCTACAGCGAAAAATATAAAACACTGCTGAAAGAAATCATAGACAACAAAAACAAATGGAAACACATCCCATGCTCATGGATGGGTAGAATCAATATTGTGAAAATGGCCATACTGCTATAAGCAATCTATTATACAAATTCAATGCAATTCCCATCAAAATACCACCATTATTTCAGAAAACTAGAAAAAACCATCCTAAAATTCATATGGAACCAATAAAGAGCCTACATAGTCAAAGCAAGACTAAGCAAAAAGAACAAATCTGGAGGCATTACATTATCTGACTTCAAACTATACTACAAGGCCATAGTCACCAAAACAGCATGTACTGGTATAAAAATGGGCATATAGACTAATGGAACAAAATAAAGAAACCAGAAATAAAGCCACAAACTAACAGCCAACTGATCTTCAACAGAGTAAACCAAAACTAAAGACACCCTATTCAATGAATTATGCTGGCATAATTGGTAAGCCACATGTAGGAGAATGAAACTGGAGCTTCATCTCTCACCTTATATAAAAATCAACTCAAGATGAATCAAAGACTTAAATCTAAGACCTGAAACCATAAAGATTCTAGAAGATAACATCAGAAAAACCCTTTTAGATATTGACTTAGGCAAAAACTTCATGACCAAAACCCAAAGGAAATGCAACAAAAACAAAGATAAATAGATGGGACTTAAACTAAAAAGCTTCTGCACAGCAAAGAAATAATCAACAGAGTAAACAGACAACCCACAGAGTTAGTTCAGGATTATTATGTGTCAATGAAAAAAATAAATAAAAAGAATTAAAGTTATAAATGTTTTCATGTTCAGATATTAAATAAGGAAAAACAAGACAATTATCTAAATCATAAAAATCTCCAGTTGTGTATTAAAAGGATTTCTCTTACAGTGAGCCAGAATGGACTTAATTTTGTAAGAATTAAATCCTGAAGCAATAGCCTGAGCTGTACATGGTCCGTTTTTAGTCACAGCTGAGATGCAGGGCACCAAGTCCTGAGACTGCACAAAGCAGCCAAGCTCTGGGCCCTGCCCACAAAACAATTTTTTTCTCCTAGGCCTCTGGGACTGTGATGGGAGGAGCTACTGTGAAGGCCTCTGACATGCCCTGGAGACATTTTCCCCATTGTTTCAGTTATTAACTTTTGGCTCCTTGTTATTTAGGCAAATGTTTGCAGCCAGCTTGAATTTCTCCTCAGAAAATGTTTTTTTCTTTTCTATTACATTGTCAGGCTGCAAATTTTCTAAACTTTTATGCTCTGCTTCCCTTTTAAACATAAATTCCAATTTCAAGCCATCTCTTTGTGAATGCATAAAATGGAATGCTTTTAAGAGCACCCAGGTCACATCTTGTATGCTTTACTGCTTAGAAATTCTTTCCATCTGATACCCTAAATCATCTCTCTAAAGTTCAAAGTTCTGCAGCTCTCTAGGGCAAGGGCACAATGCTGCCAGTCTCTTTGCTAAAACATAGCAAGAATCACCTTTATATCAGTTCCCAACAAGTTCCTCATCTCCATCTGAGACCACCTCAGCCTGGACCACATTGTCCATATAAACTGTCAGCATTTAGGTCAAAGCCATTCAACAAGTGTCTAGGAAGTTCCAAACTCCCACATCTTCCTGCTTTCTTCTAATTATAATACCAATAAGAGCCTTAAGATATTTTTAGAGAACATGACTTGGTTTGGACCCAGAGTTTGCAACACTAGTAGCCTAGTGCAGAAAAGTGTGAGATACTATGGGCATAGGGTAGACCAAGGCAGTAATTTTTAGCTTCTTTTTTTTCTCTTTACAGCACTGTTTTGGCAGAATATTTTTTACCTTCACACTGTTGCAGGAAAGAAATAAATTGACAACACAGAACAAATATAAAAACATGTCAGGTTCAGCCCAAAAGTTGAGGGTCAATTCATCATGACACTGGAGCATAACTGGAGAAGAAAACAGCTAACAGGAGGCACTGGTGAACGGGCCAGCCCGGGAGTTTTCCTCTCACCTCTGTGTGTTAGATGACTCTGAAACCAAAAGAGGCAGCTATTTGAATAGATCACCACATACAGCAGGGTGATAAAAATTCCCTGATGAGCATCGTCTCCTGTGTGGAGTTGGGAGCTGAGTTGTCAAAACACAAAGAAAACTGGAACCTAGACCAGAAAATACACATCTTGAGGACTGTTTTTTGTTTGTTTGTTTTTGTTTTTGTTTTGAGATGGAGTCTCGCTCTGTGGCCCAGGCTGGAGTGCAGTGGTATGATCTCCGCTCACTGCAAGCTCCGCCCCCCGGGTTCATGCCATTCTCCCATCTCCGCCTCCCGAGTAGCTGGGACTACAGGAGCCCGCCACCACGCCCAGCTAATTTTTTTGTATTTTTTGTAGAGACGGGGTTTCACTGTGTTAGCCAGGATGGTCTGGATCTCCTGACCTCGTGATCTGCCCGCCTCGGCCTCCCAAAGTGCTAGGATTACAGGCGTGAGCCACCGCGCCCGGTTGTAAATGTGCTTTGCCATCTTGAGGACGTTATCCTTCCTTTCTCATAATCTCATCCAGACGAACATATATGAGGTACCAATTTTCAATACCACCTTGAGAATATTTCCATATGCAGAGATGGCTAAAAATGTGGATAGATAGATATCAGACTGTGTAGATAACAAGAAAAATATAATTATTCTAGAAAAAGGCAAAAAATATCAAGAAGAGATGCAGAAATATAAAGATTGCTATAAAGCCTAAGTGGTAGAAAGGATATAGGTAGAAATGTCAATATTCATATAATAAGAATCCCATAGAAACAAGTAAAGATAATAATACAATAACTGAACACTTTATATAATTAAAAATAAGAAAAATCAAAACAATTTATAAGTACTTAAATATTATATGAAAGAAAAAGATGCAGAAATCTAGGCATATTATAGGGAAATTTAAGAACACCAATGACTAAACAGATTTTAAAAGGACCCAAGAAAAAGAACTGATAATGTACAAAAGAACAAAAGCCAGATGAATATTCAACATTAAAGCTGTAAACCTGGATGCAGGAAGTCAAGTAACACATCAAAAAAGTAACAAAATGACTTCATAATGAAAATATTACATTTTAAGCTCAAAGATGAATTAAAGATAAATATACACATACAAGTACTGGAAGATGATACACACAAAATCAGGTTTTTGTGGAATGAGAAAATTTGTGGAAGTATTCCAGTGCTGAAATAGTACTTCATCATGTTGCAAGATACCCATTCATTGCTCTATGAGGAGTAAAATGATATGAATTGTCTCCTCAAATCTCTAAGTACAGTGAATTCTGTAAATGGGTTCCTACTACTGACATACACTTCGCAGTTTTGGAATACGGCCTACTGATTCCAGGAGGAAGCACTGAAAGATATTAAATAAGCTCTATAAACAACAGCAACAACTGCAAAAGAATAAACACCAGTGAGGAAAGATATTCATAGCAGTTCAGAACTAAACTCAAATGACAGAATCATGGTGGAGTTAACACAAGAGAACAAAGTGAGGTGAATAAGAACTAAGGAATCTGTGTTTTGAAACCAATAAGCAAAACGGCAACAATAATAAATTATAGCACAACTTTCAAACAAGCAATGAACAAATTTAAAAGTCACAAAGGAAACCTAATGTATTTCCAAAAGGAATGGGATACAACCTTTAGTCATTCATCATTATGTAATGACATTAGAAATCAGTAATGAAAAACAGCAAACACACACCGCAACACACAGGCACCTCTCATGTTCAGGATATAAACCAAAATACTCTAAGCAACCATTTAATTAAATAATTTTTATAGAATTAGAAAAATTTTAGAGCTCAATATCAAATGTGTGAGACCAGCTATACTATTTGATGAAAATAAAATTAAGAGAATTTGAAAATAAATGGGCACATTCAGTTAAATTCTTGAATATATTTTGCTATAAGTACTTTCTTCTAATTCTCCTCAAAATTTAGCTGTGAATAAAATAAAACTACATTAACTGATAAGTACAATGTGCATAGGAGAGCAGATAGCAGAAGACAAGAGTTTTAGAATCTGGAAAATAGAAAATTAGAATTAAATAATTTGGCAGAGCAGATAAAGCTAATTATCTCTTTTCTCTCTCTGAGTTTATGTGTGTGGGGGAGGGTGCATGTGTATGTGTGTGTGTCTGTGTGTGGTGCGTGTGTGTGTTTACACTCACAAACCTAATGCATGAAATCCTGAAAAGGCTCAGGGATTAAAGGTACTATGTATGCCTGAAGGCAGGATGCTGTTATGGCTGACAAGAGACTTTGTCAAAAGTTTAACTATGCAGCAGCTAGACATTAAAATCTTTATTCCAACACTGAACAGCCAGATAGCCATACTTCTCTTGAAGAAACATGGAAAACTGAAGTTAGAGAAATTGGAGCTGACATTACATGAATTCAGAGATAACAGGCAAGGACTGGGCGTGGTGGCTCACACCTGTAATCCCAGGACTTTGGGAGGCTGAGGAGGGCAGATTACGAGTTCAGGAGATCGAGACCATCATGGCTAACACGGTGAAACCCTGTCTCTACTAAAAATACAAAAAATTAGCCGGGCTGGTGGTGGGCGCCTGTAGTCCCAGCTACTCTGGAGACTGAGGCAGGAAAATGGTGTGCACCCAGGAGACGGAGCTTGCAGTAAGCCGAGACTGTGCCACTGCACTGCAGCCTGGGCAACAGAGCGAGACTCCATCTAAAAAAAACATAAAAAATAAAAAATAAAAAAAAGAGATAACAGGCAAAACTGTATATGGTTTATAGAATAAACTAAAAGTAAAGAGATTAGTTAAAATTCTGAAGTTCTTTCATTACTAAACCACCAAAATGTTGGCAGCCAGACTTATACAGGTAGAAGTCATGAAATTCACTTTCTGGGAAGCTAAACAACCTATGTAGAAGAAAGGACTTCCAGTGATGCCCTGGCCCTCATCCCTAGAACCTGTTAGAATAAGGAACTCTGCAGATGACATTAAGGTTATGAACCTCAAAAAGGGAGATTATTTTGGATCATACCAATGGACCCAATCAAATCATATGAGTCCTTAAAAGCAGAGAATGTTCTCTGGCAGGACCAAAAGAGGTAAGGCATAAAATAAAATCAGAATGATTTATAAAAATTTAATTTAAATTAAACCATGCTATTGGAAGGGATCCAATGAAAGCCAGGAAACAGAAGTATGATCTTACAGTGAGCAGGCTATGCAACAAGTTTTATTGACATACAGTGCTTTAAATCAATTATTTTATGTTGCTCTCTTGATTGTTAATGGGCAGCAAAAAAAAAAAAAAATGAATCATTTGAATGAATATTCTAAATAAAAGTCAGACAATAAAACTAGCAAATCTAAAATAAACAACTCAGAGGTACCAGAGAAGTTTTACACAGAACAGGGAAAGAACTACAAAAAAAGTCTCAACAATTTTTTTTTGTGAATAAGGTATTCGGCAGATGACAGGGAGTTTCATCTCACAAACAAAATGAAGAAAATAAAAATATGCATATAAAAATAAAAGTTCTTGGAAATTGCAAATATTATAGTATATACTAATAACAAATGAATAAATTGTATTTTAAAATAAACAAAACAGTAACTAGGAGAAACTAAGAAAAATATCCCCAAGATCACAAATGGAGAGATAGAAATTATCATAGAAATCCACATAAGCACGTTTCAGAAATGAAGTTGAATTTTTAGATTGAAAAGCCTCACTGCAAGCATTACACAATCAGTGACAATGCACTCACACAGCCTCCTGAAATGTCACAGGTGTTTTAAAGAGGAGACGTTCCACAAATCTTCCATGTTTGAAAGATGAAGACAGGACCCTAGTGATAGGCAGAATTCTAAGATGGCTCCCATGGTCTCCAATTCCTGGTGCCACACTCATGATTTAATTACATTGTGTGGGAAAGAGATGAGTGTCACTCCTTTGATTAGGTTCCGTTATACCAACAATGTTAAAGGATTTTCCAGATGTAACTCATACCCTAAATCAATCCTTTTTCAGTTAATCAAAAGGGAGATTATCAGAAGTTAGCCTGCCTTTATCAGTTGGACTCACCCGCAAGTTTGGAAGGCCTTCCCTGAATTCAGACCCTTTACTGCTGGCCTAGAACAGCAAGCTGCTATGAGTCCTACAGCCAGGAGGAAATGGATCTACCAGCCTGCATGTGTTTGCAGCTGGATTCTGCTTCACGTCTCCCAGTGAGAATGCGGCCTGATTGGCTCCTTGATTACATCCCTGTGAGACCCTAAGTAAAGAACCAGATGGACTATGCCTGGGCTTCTGACCCTGGGAAACTGAAGTGGTAAATGTACTTTTTTTTTTTTTTGGACATGGAGTCTTGCTCCATCGCCCAAGCTGGAGTGCAGTGGCGCGATCTCGGCTCACTGCAAGCTCCGCCTCCTGGGTTCACACCATTCTCCTGCCTCAGCCTCCCTAGTAGCTGGGACTATAGGCGTCCGCCACCACGGCTGGCTAATTTTTGTATTTTTAGTAGAGACGGGGTTTCACCGTGTTGGCCAGGATGGTCTCGATCCCCTGACTTCGTGATCCACCCGCCTCGGCCTCCCAAAGTGCTGGGATTACAGGCGTGAGCCACTGCACCCAGCCATAAATGTACTTTGTTTTAAGTCAAGTTAAAAAGTTGACTTAAATACTAATACAATCACGAATCAGAATAGCACTGGGTATGTCAACATAAACATGTGCAGCTACAAGAAAATGAAAAAAAAAAATTGGTGTTAATATTTATATAAGCATTTCAATATTTTATAGGGAGCTACTGGAGCTGTATTGAGGGATTGAAACTGTAGTGTATTTTTAAACAGAGCAACTTTTTTGGCTAAACTACCTAGAGGTGTTTGACTTAGACCACAGATGATTTTTTACCCTGTCATCTAAATATTTAATAGAATGAGGCTACAGAAATGAAGTTGATAAATCACTTGCAGCTGTGATGGTAGGACCACCTGATCTGTGGGAGACAGACAGCATGAAGATGATTTGGATAATAATACTGAACTCAGTGTGAGAGAGAAATGTTTAAGAATGAATGTTGCAACCCAAAATCAGATCTGAGAGGTTATTGATGCTGATTGAACCCTACCTAAGAAAGGTCATGCATGTCTATGAAAATGAGTACCATGGAAAATTTTAATGCACATTCTCTCCTGCCTCTCCTCTGTTTTCATGAATCTTGGAGGATTATACCTTCCTGCTCCCACTACCAACAGTTAAGGATTGCTTAATTCTTGCAAATGGATTGTGAGAACAAGTGACTTATGTCACATCTGAGCTGAAGCATTTAATGAACACTGTGAGATCCTCCTGCACAAACTTCCTGTTGTGTTATAACCGAGGAAGCCACGTGCTCCAAAATGTGTAGCTGCGGAATAACGGAACTTCATCAGCCTGGAAAACTGTCATCACATACATTACTTGGGACCTGGAATGTTGCTGTGAGCTTCAGGAATTTTTACAAGAAAGGAATAAACTTTTGCTGTGTTAAAGCACTGGAATCTTGGGATTGTTTCTACTGCAATAATTCTAACCTATGTTTACAATATAATGAGAAATGCTGGGAGGTTATAGAGAGTTTAGAGCATTCTTCACGAGATGGGAGTAGGATGGCTTTAAAAGTGGAATTGGTATGGACCTGATACAGTAAAGTAAGTGGCGCAAGGCTGTGAGCTAAGGACAGCAGAAAGAAGGTGAATTCAGGTCCAGAATAACATCTGCAGTGCTCAACAAGTACTTCATTCCATTATGCCAAGTTGTGATTTATTCATTACATACAAATAATAAAAGAATGGATTGAATAGAGACTGTGGTGGGCTGAATAATGTTCTCTCCAAATCGTCCATAATCCTCATCTCCTAGCATTTGTGAATGTTAGGTTACTTTAGGGGATTAAGATTACAGATCGTATTAGGTTGCTAATCACCTGACTTCAAAATAGGTTTATCCTGGATTATCTCAGTGGGACCAGTGCCATCACAGGATCCTTAAAAGTGAAAGAGGGAGGCAGGAGAGAAGGTAGGAGTAATGTGATGTGGGCAGGACTCTTCCTGACACTCACTGTTGGCTTTCAAAGATGGAGGAAGGAGAGCATGAGCCAAGGATTGCAGATGGGTTCAAAAAGATGGAAAAGACAAGGAAATGGATGCTCTTTGGGAGCTGCTAGAGGAAATGGCAGCCTGACCAACATGTTGACTTTAGGCCGGTAATATCCATGTTGGACTCTTAACCAAGAAAACTGTAAAATAATCTGTGTATTTTTTAAACCATTACATTTGTGATGTTTGTTGCAGCAACAATAGGAAAAAATGCAAGCAGTTATACAGGCTGAGAGAAAGAACAGTGGAAGTACCACCACATGTCACTAGATAGATACCTCTAGGACTTAAGGGTACCCCCACCTCCACCCTAACTCACAGCCAGCAAGAAAACAGACACCTCCGTCTTAGAAACACAAATAAATTCAAGTGACAAAAACGTGAATAGACTTGGAAACACATTCATCCCCAGGGCCTCCAGAAAGGTATGAAGCACAGCCAATAGTTTGGTTTAGCCTTGAACCTGAATGAGAGGGGCAGCTGAGCCCACTGGGACTTCTGACCTACCAAACTGTGAAATAATATATTATTATTTTTTGTCACTGTTTGTAGTAAATTGTTATGGCAACAATAAGAAAAATCAAGACAACATGCATAGATGGAATTATTTTATACTTCACTATTCCTCTCCTACCCTCTATAGTCAAAAGTGTATGTCATTTAAACTAATATTCAGTATTTATATGATTATGCCAATGGAAATACTTCATGAAAGGCCAAATATATAAAAAATATTTTTATACATATTTTTCTTGAGCTAATAATTGTCTTGTTTATTCTTTGTACACTTTACCATGCAAATATCACTTTCTTTCTTATGCTATTATTACTCTATAGTATTGACTATTTTATTCCCCATTGTCACTTCACTTTGTGTCTTCTACTGTCTTGTCCCAAGCTAAACTGATTGTTTTGTAGGACATTTGTACACGTGTATTTTGGGGATTTGTGCTGGGTAGGGGTCACTATAGTTGGATAGTATGCTCTTTTTAGTTAAGTTTTCCTTTTGCTGGAGGATATCTTGTTAAGAAAGTTCTTGGAAATAATTTATTTCAGTCATTTTTTTCACCAAATTATCTTTATAGCTTTTCACCTTTGATTACTTTGCTGCAAACAGAATTCTATCTTAAACAGCATTTTCTGTAAAAGTTGTGACAATTCTGTTCAATTTTCTATCATTCAGCAATGTTGTTGAAAAGTTGAATTTCAATTTTATGCTCATGCCTCTTATTTAAACTGCTCCTCCCTCCCCCCAACACACACTATTAGGATTCTCTTTAGTAGATTGAAACATGAAAATGAGTCTTGATGTAGATATTTTAAAAAATCAAGTGTCATACCCTTTCTGTTTTATGGATGGAATTGATTTTTGTGTTTCTGAAAACGTGGTGATATTGTTATTTTGGTTTGTGTAGATTTCTCCTGCTGCTTTCATTATCTCTATTTCCTTTTGCTTGTGTTTATAGTTTTTATTGTTTTTTTCTTTTTCATGCTGAATACTTTCTGTTTCCTTGTGTATCCTGCTCCGTAGTTGTCTATTTAGATTTTAAATTCTTTATGAAAGATCTTTCTCCCATTTTCTCTACAACCAACAACTTCCCTCTTACTTTCTCTAGCCACAGGGAGCTACTTGTTTCTTTTCAAACATGGTAAGCATGCCGATCCTTGCATCCTTTGGACTGCCTATTTATTCTGTCTGGAATTCTCTTTCCTGAGATACCCACAGGGCTAATTCCCTCACCTCATTAAAATGAGACCTCCTTTGACCATTCTAATAATAACTTCTTCCTGTCCCCAGAAGTCTTCAACCTTCTTAAGCAGTTCCACTTTTTCTCTTTGTTCATAGCACTTGCTACTAGGTAATTTTTGCATCTGTATGTCTAATGTTTACTGTTGGTAATCCCATAACTAGGATATAAATACCTTAAGAGATGTGATCTTTCTCCATTATCCACTTATCCAGCAGTCACTGGACCATGATATATGCATAACAGGTATTCATTTAACTAATGAATTACTAAAGGCATGAGTTAGATGTGAATCACTAACAATACTTAATGGAATATCTATATATGTGGGTGAGGCTTGTAACTTCGATGACTTTATGCAATGCTGACTGTGCAAGGGGAGACTCAAGTGTCAATAGATGGAAACTTCTCCCCACGGTCTTTTAGGTTTTTCAGACAAGCCTCCTCAGACTTCCCATTAGGCCTGAGAAAAGGGAAGTAATTTCATGACAAAAGCTGGGGATGCGATGTGGCTATGTCTAAATGTCCAATTGGTTGCTTAGTATCAATCAGCCTCTTCCTGGTATCTGTTCAGCTTGCCAGTCCTTTTTTTAGGGGTCTTTGTCCAGAAGGGGATCCCTGGTGTTCAGGACACAGATCCTCCACTGATATTCTGAACATGTCACTCCTGCACGTGACCCTACATGGCTCTTGAGCATCAACCTCTCGAGATGTAGGTGACAATCACCGCCTTTATGTTCTGGTTTGACCTGGGCACACACGTTAGTTAACACGCACCTATTTGCCTTTTCACCTTTAGACCGCTCTCTTGTTTTTGTCTGCATGAATCTTTACTTTTACTCATATTTACTTTCATTGGTAAAGTATTAGTGGGAAGAAAAAATATACCTGGGAATTAAATTCACTTCTCTAATTTGAATCTGGCTATTACTATATTGTCAGTAATTATCTTTTTTTATCTCTAAGTCATCTAGTGTATCTGAATGCTATTTATTATCTTTTTTCTGATTTATAACATTTTAACTGTATGAAATTTCATAATATCTTTTATTTACAGAGGATTGTTACTTCCAATGTCATCAAAACTTATGTTAAATGACATATTTGATTATCCATGTTTTTAAACTTAATATAATGCTTTGAAGAAATACTAATAAAAATATTAAAAACAGATTTTCATTAAAAGTCACCTGAAATTAAATGTGCCTGGTTTAAAAAATTAGCAAACACAGAAAACTTTTAGATACAATTATATCCTTTTAAATAAAATTAAAAAGTAACTGAGGACTGACAGACTTATTTATTTTATTGTACTACTAGATATTCTTGATTTTCACTAGATAAAAACTGAAATTGGGATATAGATTGCTTTCAAAGAAGGTATAGAATCAAACAAAACTAACACTATGAATATAGTCTAATGATGATGTTTAAAATATAAATAAATTTGCTTGAGGAAGTTAGGAAAAGTTGCTATTTAGAGGTACTAGATGGACTAATTATTATTTTTTAAATGATCTCCCCAAAGGACACAAAGTTTCAAAATGACTTTGACAAGTTTTTGTAATGACATGAAATGAGTAAGATGTTATTACTTTTCAGTACTGCTATTAATTCCTCTGAAGCTGTTGGTTCGAAGGCTCACAGAAAGAATGGTATAGCAGCATCAGACGATAATTATATCACTCTTAATTTTCGATAATTTGATATTCCAAAATGTGAGGCCTCCATTATTGAGTGTTCTTTAGGTTTTCTTTTAAAAAGAAACATATCACAAAGCTTGGTTTGTTTATGATGATAATCCTTCACTTTTAACAACAATGGTTTTAATTTTAGGAACAGTAATTTTGGTAGAATCTAACAAAACAGAAAATCACAAGAATTAAATATGTTAGAAGTAGAACCTATTTATTTTAACTGAATGAATGTATCCACTTCAGTTTCTGGCTGTGACTGTATTGAAGCCAACAGCACTCTGCTTCAGTTCCTCTTGACTTGCTGCAATGATTTATGTGTATGCTAACACTAATTCATGTCCCAAAGTGACAACTTGAAAGACTGCAAATGTTGCCCAGGTGGTTGATTATCAGAGAAGTTATTGAAATATAAGAAGTTAAGTATTCAGTGGGTGGTACCAGTAGGTCAAACACAATTCATCACACCCGATAAAAATGCCCTTGGCTAGATCTGGTTGTATTTGTAACATTATCAAATGAATTACATATTCCAGTAAAAACAGATTGAAGGAGCTATTTCTCTGCTTTTGACCTTGACTCTCTGCTGACTTGAATATCATTTGGTGGGATTACTGTACTCTCTTCTTTATTTCAGATAAAAAATGTTGCCTCGTGAAATTTTCAATAGATATCTCAAAATTTTTCATAATCATCAAAAAATTACCAACCCTGAGGCGAATGTGTAAGGGAGGTTTGGGGAGGAAATGATGAGGTGCAAATTTGATGTAAATGGTTGTTCATTTTACTTTTACAATTTTAACGGTGAAAAACTATTTTGGGTCATGGCTGTATGTTCATTAATTCATAAGAGGGGGTTATGCACACATCTTCATGAGAAAACATGATATCAGTATCAGGAGATGTACAGGCTGAATATTTAAATAATCAAAAAAATTATTTCATAACTAGCTGTTTTCAGAAATTATTCAACTCCTCTGTTTATAAGCCATAAAGAACCATTCTAGCAGTGATAGTCTTAATTCCATTCAAGTGTAAATGCTAATCAGTTTCCAGTTTGGTGGTTGTGGACTGTGACAGGCAATTGTTCTTGGGACCAGGGAGAGACCATTTTCTGCTTGTGGAGCTGAAACATGCAATTGGGGCAGCATGGCAAACAGAATTTTAAGATAAATCTCCGCATCCTGTCCCTGGCATACCCTACCTTTGAGTGTAAATGGGGACCGTGATTATGATGTGATAGTCATTTTCGTCATTGTTACCTAAGACATTGGCCCTGGCAACCACAGAGAGATATTTTCCAGCTGGCTTTGAGGAAGTGAGCTGCCATGTACTAGGCCATGTGGCACGGGCCTGGTTGGGGACCTCCAGGAGCTGAGAGCATCCTCTGGACAACATGGAAAAAGAAAATGATGACCTCGGCCCTGTAGCTAGAAGGAATTGAATCCTGTCAACAATGGTATGAGTCTTAATGAAAACCCCAAGCTCTAGAAGAAAAGATAGCCCAGTTGACATCTGAATTTAACCTTGTGAGACCTAGAATGAAGGAGGAGCTAAAATGTGCTAGAATTTTGATGCATAGAAACTGTGAGATAATAAATGTATGCTTTTTAAAGCTGCAAAGTGTGATAATTTGTTACTCAACAGTATAAAACTAGCACATCTTACCTAGTAACTGGAAAACAGGTTTATATAGAAAAAAAATTTTTTTTCACAATGTTTTTATCTATTCAGTGACAGTTTAAGATTAGATATCTTCTCAGTTAAGTTGATAAATAAATGCATAATTCTATTAAAACAAGGAAAGATTGTATTTTAAAGTGCCATCATAAATGTGTGTTAGCATAATACATAGCACAGCAAAATTATTTTTACACATTTTAATACAATTTGTAAAGGCTCATTGACCAAAATATTTTAACTGGATGCTGCAATTAAAATAATTTGCAGATTTTGCTTGATTTACAGCTACACTAATGCAAGGTCATTAATTCTTGTAATTATGCTCATGCCATTCTTTATTGCAAAAGAGAATACATATAGCACATGATTGTATGCAATTATTATTTAAACTACTATAAAGAACATTTCACCAATGAAATACTGATGTTTTATATTTCTCATACGAAGAATAGGGTAACAAAAATAGTTTGCAACATGAGATAAATCCAGAAGTTGTGAATATTAAATATTTGTGGATTTAAATTTGGTTTTCTATGTTGCACTTTTTATATATAATGCTAGAAGGTACAGACATAGGTTTTATTAGTGATAATGTGTCTGGAATTGGTTCCTTCCAGTGGGTTCTTGGTCTCGCTGACTTCAAGAATGAAGCCGCAGACCCTCACGGTGAGTGTTACGGTTTGTAAAGATGGTGTGTCTGGAGTTTGTTCCTTCAGATGTTCAGATGTGTCTGGGGTTTCTTCCTTCCGGTAGGTTCATGGTCTTGCCTGACTTCAGGAGTGAAGTGGCAGACCTCCGCAGTGAGTGTTACAGCTCATAAAGGTAGTGCGGACCTAAAGAGTGAGCAGCAGCAAGACTTATTGTGAAGAGCGAAAGAATAAATCTTCCACAGCTGGAAGGGGCCCCAAACAGGTTGCAGCTGCTGGCTCGCCTGGCCAGCTTTTATTCCCTTATTTGGCCCCACTCACGTCCTGCTGATTGGTCCATTTTACAGAGCGCTGATTGGTCCGTTTTTACAGAGTGCTGACTGGTGCGTTTACAAACGTTTAGCTAGACACAGAGTGCTGACTGGTGAGTTTTTACAGAGTGCTGATTGGTGCATTTACAAAGCTTTAGTTAGACACAGAGCACTGATTGGTGCATTTACAATCCTTTAGCCAGACAGAAAAGTTCTCCAAGTCCCCACCCAATCCAGAAGCCCAGCTGTCTTCACCTCTCAATAATATTGTTAAATTTATTACCTCAACTAGAAAAGAGGACGAGCATAGTCCAGCTGAAGAAAGAGCTAAAATATATATTTAGAACTAGATAGCTACATATTTTGAGAAAAAAACATTTCATTCAATTTGCTGTTTATATCTAATAACTAAGAGTGATGCTAATACATGCATGAAAATACTTCATTCTGAAATTATGAGCATTGTTTGGATAACTTATGAAAGGGGTTCCCCATTCCTCAGAAAGATTTCCAAAAAGGAAAGATATAACAATATTTAGGCAAGTACTTTTATCATTGTGTAAAAATTTCATGCAAAGCAACATTTGTAAGAAGTGTAAAGTGCTAATACAATATACGAAATATCTTTGTACACACTTTCTGTTTAATAAATATGCCATTCCTCAAAGCACGCTTCTAGTCATCCTCTTACTCACTATATGTAAAATTTGAGCTGCTTTTTTTGTTTGTTTTTGAGATGTAGTCCCCTTTGTCACTCAGGCTGAAGTGTGTGGTGTGATCTCAGCTCACTGCAACCTACGCCTCCAGGTTCAAGTGATTCTTGTGCCTCAGCCTCCCGAGTAGCTGGGACTACAGGGGCCCGCCACCACACCTGGCTGATTTTTGTATTTTTAGTAGAGATGTGGTTTCACCATTTGGCCAGGCTGGTGTAGAACTCCTGGCCTCAAGTGATCTTCCTGCCTTGGCCTCCCAAAGTTCTGCGATTAAATGCATGAGCCACCACACCCAGCTTGTGCTGCCTTTTTACAAAAAATAAATTTGCTATCTAAGGCTGTGTCCTTATGTAGTATCATGCTTACTTAGGCATATGCATGAACTTAATATGAATGGCATAATAATACATTTCATACAAAAATTTTCCATCAAAGTTGGTAAAATAACAAGGAACAAAAGCAAGCGGGAATTAAGTAAAATATTTAGCAAAATTTATGACTGACTAAGGATCCTTTCCGCAGTAGCATTCTGCCTGTCTTGGGGGCAATGAAGTCAGATCCTTGAAGCTCCACCTTTCTATTTTGGATAGAGTAGTGCTATTCAGTCAAAGTTTGCCTCTCTCTCTGCTTCATCTGCTTTTCATTTATTTACAATTGACCAACTGGGGGAAATATTATTTCTTTATCAAGGGCAATAAAGTAAATTAGGTGACTGCCAAGCTTGTTTGGGTGGTGCATTGCTATTCTGCTTTGAAGATAACTATTTATGATTCAATCTTGGGTTTTAATTTTCAGCTTACCTTTTAAAATGCAACCACATTTTCAAGTTCATTGAAGTAAGCAAGAGGAAAGATCACTGCAA
This sequence comes from Symphalangus syndactylus, assembly GCF_028878055.3. Lineage (NCBI taxonomy): Eukaryota > Metazoa > Chordata > Mammalia > Primates > Hylobatidae > Symphalangus > Symphalangus syndactylus. The sequence goes on along the minus strand of NC_072438.2, from coordinate 82,532,356 downwards.
TATCACCATCCATATCACCTATAAATATGTTAAAACTTTTATTAATTTTCTCTGTAAGTATTATCTATGTGTAGACAATTGGCCAAATAGTTACGTTATATTGATAAAAAGTCATGATTCTTGTCCTCGAGACATAAAATAGAGTATGAATTAGTAAAGTAGGGCCTCTGGGCCAAATCCAGCCCAGTGCCTGTTTTTATAAATAACGTTATTGGAACACGTCCATGTTCAATCAGTGACACATTATCCATGGCTGCTTTTATGCTACCATGACAAGTTCAGTGGCTAGGACAGAGATCACGTGGCCTGCAAAGCCTAAAACATTTACTAACTGACCCTTTACAGAAAAAGTTTTCTGACCCCTGATAGAAAAGAAGGGTCAAATCAACAATCAAAATTCAAATGATCTAATGTAGTATTTATATTTGTTGGGGGTCTAACTTCTCCACACAACTATTATGATTCCCTAAATTACCTTCCAATAAACCACTGATACTTGAATTCCCATCTCAAGGTTGATTTTGGGTAAATCAAAACGAAGACAAGTGGTATTAGAAGTGGATTCCTAGAAGGCAGATTCTCATAATGGGTTTCCAGTACAGAATTGTCCTCTGGCTATTTATGGTAATAAGTAAAGGAGTGAGAACTCTTAGCATAATAAAACATCCGAAGTCCTAAGACTCCCACATGTTGTGAATTTGGTTGGAGTAAAGATCTAAGGGTCCATACTGGGCTATAAAAATAGTGTAGTACTTGAGCAGTACTGTAAAAATGGCAATTATAAATAATTATGAGTGTTGAGGAGGTAATATGAACACAAGTTCAAAGCAGTAAAATAAAAAATTTAAAAAAAAAAGACAGACTTAGGTAAGCCATCTATCAACTCAGAGAATGCTGATGCTTTGTTGAAAGAGAGCTTTGTCTTACAAATTAGGCACTTATAAAAGTAAGTAAATCCTCAGCCTTGAGGAATATACTGAAGCAGGAAATTCCCCTGACCCCCTGACAGGTGGGAACTGCAGTGCAGGCACTGGAGCTAGCCAGCTGCTTCAGTATCGGCAGGGGCAAACTCCACTCACTGGAACCTGTTGGCGCTCAACCCTAACCGGGAAGGAGCACGCAGGTGAGCGCTTTTGGGTGCCAGCTGGAACAAAACTCCGTGAGCCCCACGGAAGCATCTAGCGGGGAGTACCTGTGACCTCCAAAGCTCCAGACAGCAAGTGTTACAGTGGGAGGGACCTGGTGCGAGGTAATTGAATCATACGGGCGGCTTTTTCCTGTGCCATTCTCGTGATAGTGAGTAAGTATCACGAGATCTGACGGTTTTATAAAGCGTAGTTTCTCTGTACAAGCTCTCGCCTGCCGCCATGTAAACATTTTTTGCTCCAGCTTCGTCTTCTGCCATGATTGTGAGGCCTCCCCAGCCATGTGGAACTGTGAGTCCATTAAACCTCTTTTTCTTTATAAATTACCCAGTTTCAGATATGTCTTTATTAGCTAACTTTCCTTATTAGCTAACTTTCTCAGTGAGCGTCTTATTCCAGTTATAAAACTACCTCCTGTTCTGAGGATACAAAGATAGGATAATGTTAACTATTTCTTGGCATAAGGCAAGTGAAAAAATACAGATGACCTGATATCTTCTGTCTGCCGACTCTCTCTACCTTTTGAAAGCTCTCTTTCTGTTGTTTTAATAGCATTGAATTGATACGCCATCATTGTGTCTATTCCTTTCACAATACCCTTAAAAAAAAGTCTGACTTTTAACTTTTTCCAGTGCCGTTTTTGTTTTGCCGAACCTTAGAAAAATTAATAGTTTACAGTAAATTAGGTGGAGATGCTAGAACATCTGAGGCAAAATATTGAGAATGGGTTTTAAAGGCTACATAAAAATATGCTAAAATGGATTATGTTAAGAACAGATAATCTACGATTTAACTATATCCCCGCAGAGAAGAGAGATTCCCTTCACTAAAGTGATAAGATATATGTCATGCCACTGCCATCAAGATTTCAGATAAAGCAGGAGAGGTAAATCTTCCCCAAAATTCAGTCTACTGTCATCACAGGTGCAGAAAATATATATTGTCTATGAAATACAATTTATGTTCATCACATATAATCCTAATTTATTTTACCTTGCCTTTTGTGTATTCCAGTAGACTCTATTTAAATATTTCACAATGACAGAAGCTATGAATAAAAAAAAATTAATTTTATTTTTCATATTTATATTCCATTTATTTCTAAATAGGATATTGCAACTTAATATAATTTTTTAAAGATGCAAACACAAACATCATTAAATTGTTTAAAAAATTCAGGAAAAAATTAAAATACATGGAATGAAAAAGGCACCTATACTAGGGATAAAGATCCTACTTAAAATTAGTTGTGAGTACACTAGTGGACAACAAAAAAGAGATTACAATTGGATATGTCGCTCTTGTTATTCAAAGTAGGAAGCCCATTCTTTCTGTGGATCAGTCTCTTAGTTTTCTATCACTGTTGTAGCAAATAGTCAGAAATTTCATTGTTTAGAACAACACAAACATATTTTCTTAAAATTCTGTAGGCCAAAAGTCTTGGTAGGCTCAACTGCTTCCCCTTTTCCAAATCTCACAGGACTATAATCAAGGCATCAGTTAGCCTGGGCTCTTATTTCAAAGCTTTGAGAGAGAATCTTCTTCAACATCATTCGTGTTATTGGCAAAATTCAGTTTCTTGCCAGCATTCTGGCAAAAGATCCTGTGCTATCCTGGCAGGCTATTGGCTGGGAGACCTAGCTGCTTTACACCACCTGCATTCCTGATCGCTTCATCCTTTCATTCTTCAAATAAGCAATGTATGTTAAGTTCTTAAGCTTTAAGTCTCTCTGACATCTCTTTTGCCACATTTCTTCTTCTCCAGCTGGAGATAGCTCTCAGCTTTTAAAGGTTCCTGTGACTAGATTGGACCCACTCATAAATTTCAAATTAATGTTTTAATTTTAGGATCTTCAACCTTAATTACATCTGCAAAATTCCTCTGTTCAAGAAATATTATGTATTCACAGGTTCCAGGAATTAGGGAGTAGATATCTTTAAGGGGAAATTCTGCCTACCATAGGGAGAAACTTGGAATGTCAAGCTCTCCTAGTACCAAAATATTACCAAACACACAAGCATATGCTTTTCAAATATGACTTAAGTGGGGTCATAGTAATAAATGTAATAATATTAAGCAATAATGTCCTTAATACCTCTGAAATTATTTAGGCATACTTCATTTCCTTTGGCAATTGTAAATTCCCAAGCAATCTGGTTTCATAATAATAAAATGTTTTACCCAGACAAGGGTAGTGTAGTTGCTTCTAGAAGTAAATTGTCTCAAGATATGTTCATATTGTACTTTCTTTATACAGTGGTTCTGATATAATATTTTCTGACTTTTGATAGAGGCTAAAATTAGGTAATTTTTTTCTAAAAGTATTTAATTAGGGCTTGGGATACTGGTAGTTTTATATTGTGAATTGAGAGATTTGTTCACTTTGCAATTAGATAAACAGAAGATGAGTTTGAGCACCAATTGCATTTTTCTCTTCCTCTGTCAATAGAGTTTGGTAGGTAAAATCCCTCAAATATCAGGTGAACTCAAAAGAATGTCTTTTATATTTAAATTGGTTGCATAAGTTCATGTATATCACGTGCTTGAAAATTAGCTAATATTTTCTTTAATATGATGAAGGTGCCTCATTTTCATTCTTTCTAAATGTACTTCAGTTGCTGAGAGAATTTCAGTATGCTGAGTGATAGTTCTGGCCTTTTGGCAAATCAGGCATATCCTGAATGTAATGATAATCCCCACCCAGCAGGTGTTTCTAACTGAATACAAACAAAATTAACTGTGTGCAAATGTTCATATAATTATGGTTTGACAAGATGTAAGATAAGACACTTTATTTTCCTTATTGTCAATAGGCAGATTGCAGACTAATTTAGTGATTTCAAAGACATAAACAACTAATTTTTTAGGTGTAAAAAACCTAAATCAATGTTTGAGGCAACTAAATAACTAAATCAATAACTTGAGTTAAACATTTTAAAATATTTTTGTATTCTTATTTTCTTTTATGTACTATTAACAGGATTGGAAATATTGTTTCCTATTCTTAAATATACACAATAATACATATTTTGGTAGTTTATTCATCTTAAAAATAATGAAAGAATCCAGTATTTATTCTGAAGACATTGCATATGCATATACAGTTATGTAAATATGTATTCTTTTTCAATATTTTCCGATACTCCAAGTCTCATGACTCGTAGAATAAAAGTGAAAATAAAAACTGTTGACTAATGTGATTTATTCCTGTTTGCAAATTTGTAGATAGGAAAGCCTCTCAAATGCTTATCAGCTCCAAGAATAAATAAATAAAGAATATCGAGCTCCTATTGCTCCATATTCCAACCCCCCACAGGCTGCCATCTGTTACACATAGGTACGGCTTTCTAACATTAGGTCTCTATGAACTGGATGCTTATGTTTTATAAAATAAATCGTGGAAAGAAACCAAAAATGGTTAGAGTCTCATCTCTACCACTGACAAATGGGCTTCATTTTTCCCTTTTCTCACAGCAAATAACAAAATATCCTCCAGAGAGTTGTGCTAAATGCTGCCTCTGGTCATATGTTGCTTAGTGTGTAGGGAGCAGCCGCAATGGAGTAACAACATTATCTGCAGATGTTATTTTGTGTTCTAAAGTGTTCATTTCTTATTAATTTATGCTAAGTCAAATTTGCACTGAAATACGAAAGTACTAAATACTGAATTTAGTATTTTGAAGAATATTGAGGAGTATAAGCAGGACGTATATCACAATCGTTTTTATTAATAAAATAATAGTGTTTATCTTAGTTCTTATATATAACTTTTTTAAAGTAACATGGAAGCATGAGTAAAGTTAAAACTTTGAGTGACCATTTTCAGAAATAAAACTATATTTAGGTACATGGAAACCAAAATTTAGACTTAAAGTGAAAGATAGGATTTGGATTATCTAGTTTCGACTGAAGAAAGCGAGCTGATCCAGGCTGCCATTTACTTGAACTACTCTATGTAGGCCTCAGACTCACGTTCAAAAGTGTTCCACACAGCTACTGGGTACAATTGTCTCTATTTAACCATGCATGAAGGAGGGTCATAAAAGCATGGGATTTAGTAAATCAGTATGCTGAGTCATATGTTGCAATAAACTGCATATAATAAATTAGTTGAAATATGCAGTGCACAGGTGGGGATGTATATAATATACATAAAAACTATGTAATATATACCTACATGCATACATACGATATTACAGCAAAATTCAGAGCTATATTGCAATTGTTTTCCCCTTATGCATTTGAGGAACTCTTTGGTCAGCATATGGCTCTCTCATAAGGTCTCCCTGCCTTTTTTTTTTTTTTTTAACGTCCAACCCTCCTTTGCATTCCCACCTGGCCCAGAACCTGTGCTCATCCTGTACTTAAGTAATTACTGCATTCATTCAATCTTTATCCCACAGCTTTTTTTTTAATTGTGCAGAGTTTTCACACTACCTACAATTTCTGAAATGTTCTATCTACAAAGCATGAAGGATTCATGTCTATTTATCTTGATCTAGCAGTTTCTTTTTCTGTGGCACTGAATAAACTTATAAAAATGCAGGATTTAAAAAATATGATTCAATTTTTCTCAAGATGGTGAAAGTGATATTTTCTTTAGAATTTTTTCCTGATGGATATTATGTATAAATCTCTCTGATTTTACATGGCAAAAATAAGGTTAAGTTAAAAATTACCTGAGAGAATCTTTGAATTTATGACTTCTGGGCTTAAGTTTTATTGCAACATCTCCACATTTCAATATTTAACTATTTCTTGGCCACATAAAGCATGTGGACAGGTACTTCTGATATATTTGCTGTGTTGTGGGGGAAAAACAAATATCACCATTTCCTTATAATTGCCTCAAAATTTTAGTTTAAGAAATACTTTTAATAAAAGTAGTCTCCTTCCCAGATTAGTAAATGTATTCTAACTAAAGGGTTTTGTGTGTGTATGTGTATATGTATACACCTATATATACGTATATATATATATATACACATCTATATATATATACACACACACACCTTTAGTTAGTCTATGTGTGTATATATATATATATATATATATATGAGTTATAGTCAGTTGAACTCAACAAATCAAATGATTGAATGTGCCCTATCTGCCAGGTATTTGATAATATAATTGAGAGTGAATACAAGGAAAAATAAACTATACTTACTATCTCAGAAAGTCCATTTTAACTGGGAAGTAAAAAGGTAGCCACTTAAACATGTTACATATTGATAGGATACATTTTGGTGGTGTTTGCTAGGTGCTGCAGTTGTGGAATTAGCAGCTATTAATTTTATCCTAGGGATTGAAGATACTGTTAGTGCTAGTTTTTGAAAACAACTAGGGAATTTCCAGCTGAATTTGATAAGGATAATACAGGTAATAGAAATAGTATTGTCAGAGAGCTTTGCAGTGCAAAGTTTCTGTGTTCCAGTAATGTGTCTGTACAAGAACAGAAAAACTGTTGTGGATTCAAATTTGAAACTGTTTGTAAGCCTGAACAAATAATTTTAAGCAGAGGCATTCACAATGTGATTTATTTTATAAAGAATGTTTGGGATCTCGAATTGCAGAATGGATAGTTTATATTAGAAAAGTATTTTAACAGTTCAACATAGGAATAATTGCAAATTGAACTAGGGCAGAAATTGTGAGGGGAAGATAGGTATGTATGCACTTATATGTACAGATGTGCATACCTCTTTGTTTGGATGATGGGACACAACACATGGGCACTTGCATAGATGAAAAGCAAATTCTATGTTACTTTCAACCCCAAAGGAGAGAAGACTGCCTGGCAGGTACACAAGTGGCCTACCCAGAGACAGGGTAACTTCAGGATGGAGCTGTAAGAGATAGGTAATGTGTGGCAAGTGGGGAGAGTTGAGTGAGGTTTGGTGTCTGGCTTTGGCGAAATTGAGGGAAGTGTTTGTGACTGAGCATGTGAGAGCCTGATAAGGGAGCTGGTTGAGGTAGGCCTCCTCCAGCCAGCTGGAGATCTGAGTAGAACAAAAAGGCAGAATAAGAAGGAATTCCTCTGGCTTGACTGCCTTGAACTGCGATATAGGAATTTTCCAGCCTGCAGACTTGAATTGAAACGTTGGCCCTTTTGGGGTGGAGCTTTCTAGTCTTTAGATTAGAGCTTTCTGCATCGGCTCTTCTGGGTCTCCAGCTTGCTGACTGCCCATCTTGGGACTTCTCTGTCTGCATCTCTCTTATATGTATACTTAAGATTTGTTGTTAAATTTTACACACACACACACAATTGGAATCTGTTGGTTCTGTTTTTCTGAAGAATCCTATTACAGGTCCACATGGGGAAGTACTAGATTTTGGCAGAAGGAGAAGTAAGGAAAACGTATAGAAATAATATTTAGGAAGAACCATTACTTCATAAAAGATAACCATTTATTCAAATATTTTCTTTTATTTCTGAATCCATCACTGTGGGAAATCTGGAATTCTGCATTTCACAAGACAATGAGCTTTTGTTTGCCCTGGAGAACTATGTAACTTTTCACAGGCTTTTCCTATTTTAACATATATAGAGATAGTTTTTGGAAATTTAAGAACAAGAGTGGACGTAAGTATGAAAAATACATACAACTTTTTCTTTAGTTACTCTTGATACTTTTCATTGTTCAGGTTTTATGTATAATAAAACCTTACTTTATTTTCTTTCTTTTTAGTTTTCTTCCTTAGTTTTGCTATTGCTATAGCACAGGATAAAGAGCTTACAGAATATACATTGATTGGTTATACAATTTAATTAATTTTTCAGGAGTTATGATTATTATAATCATCAAAGCCTTGGGCTCAAAATAAAATGAGTATTTTAATTTTTAAATATACGTTTATTTTAAGGAATCAGTGGCTATGATTAATTTAATAGTACTCCTTCAATTATAATAATGTTTTGTTACAAAGCTTACATGTCATTTCTTTAAGCCAGCTCTTTTTATGTTATTAATGTTAGAACATTTTAAGTCAATAATTTCATTTGCTAATATTGGTTTATTTCTAACAGCATCCATCATTGTTTAACAGTCTGTTGGAGTGTTGCAAATTTATGAATTTTTATTATGAGGGCTCCTTTTGGCAACAGATAATTTTTTGTTAACTATCATCAAAAAAGATAGAGGTTTTCTTCTTTGAAGAACAATTTGCATTTTGATAAAAACAATGTGTCATAATGGATTACATTTATTTTATATAATGTTATAACTATTAGGGATGAGGTTTTTATAGAGATTATTATAATAACTTTGCTAGTCATTGATTTTTATTCAGTAATATATGTTGTCTTGTGTGTTTGTGTGTGTGTATTCATTCCCATGGATACTTGTCCTATGGTTGTAAAAACATTAATGTCAAAATGCATGAGTTGAATTTAAGACATGGAGAGATTGCAATTGTAGTAGCAATTAATTTTGTTCACTATGTATTCAAATATGGTCACCTCACTGAATTCTGAATATAATAGAATTATCCTTCCTGATTCTGATGTAGGTGACTACAGTCATATGATTAGTTCTGAAAAATTATAAGTGCATAAAACATCTCACCTATAGGAAAGACATTTACTTAATAAGAAGAGCTTCAAGAACGTTCTTTACTTATGCCACAATATCTGGCAGAATTTGTGATATAGTTAGTAAACAAGCCCAGATACCTAAATGACTACAGTGAGCACAGGAGCCACCACCCATATACAAACTTACAACTGACATATTCCTTGAGCAAGTAATAAACTTTTATTATATCAAGACATTGTTATTTTATTTGGAGAATATTATAGAATAATCTCTGTTATCCTGATTTACATAACACAATTCAATTTTTTCATATGCACGTAAGAATACAGATCATTAACATGGTTATTTTCTATGAAAAGTATACTTCAGGTTTTAATCTGATACTTGAAATAACAGTATGCCTTTGCCTAACTAAATATAACTTGCTTTTTTATCGTCAGTGAGGATAATGATTTTTATTGCTATATTTCTCAAAATACAAAGCAAGAAAGAATTCACCAAATCTGTATTTAGTTCAGGAAATATGTTGAAGAAACATAAGGGGGCCAGGCGCAATGGCTTACACCTATAATCCCAGCACTTTGGGAGACTGTGACGGGTGGATCAGTAGAGCTCAGGAGTTTGAGACTAGCCTGGGAAACATGGCAAAACCCCTGCTCTACAAAAAATACAGTAATAATAATTATAATAATCTGGGTGTGGTGGTCTGCACCTGTAAGTCCCAGCTATGTGGAAGGCTGAAGTGGGAGAATCCAGGCCCAGGAGGTTTAAGATGCAGGGAACCATATTCCTGCCACTGCACTCCAGCCTAGGTGTCAGAGTGAGGCCCTGTCTCAAAACATAAAAAATAAAAAAATAAGGATAACGTGAAATAGGATACTGTTATTATAAAATGTAACACAAACAAAATAAGTCCAGATGAGATTATAATAATATGCTGATATTGAGAACAATTATAATACCAGCAAAATTATATTTATTAAATATTTAAAATGTGCCTGTCACTATACTAAGTGATTTGCATGTTGTATCCCATTTATTCTCATAGCAATCTTGTCATATAAGTAATAATATTATTTCAATTTTTTCAGAAAATAAAGCCAAACTAAGGTTTAGTGTGGTGTTTTGGGCTAAATTGTGTCACCCCAAAATTCAGAACCTCAGAATATAATGGTATTTAGAGATAAGGTCTTTCAATAAATGATTATGTCAAAATGAGTCTGTTAGGGTAGGGTCTTAACCCATATGACTGGTGTCCTTATAAAAATAGGAGGAGACACCAGGGATGACACACATAGAGGAAAAGCCACATGTGGACCCAGTAAGAAGGCAGCCATCTGAAAACCAACAAGAAAGACCTTATGGGAAACCAGCCCTGCCTGCACCTTGATCTTGGATTTCTAATGTCCATAAATATGAGAAAAATATTTATATCAAGTCACAGATCTGTGGTATTTTGTTATGGCAGTCATATGGCAGTTATATTATCTTTAACTATAATAAGATAGAGGTAAAGATAACTTACGTGAAGTAACAAAAATAGTAAGTGACAGAGACAGCATTTACATCAGGAGTGTTTAACATTAGTTTACACTTGCATCCCAAGCACACATTGCAGTTTGGATATTTCTTTGTGGTTGCAACCTTTTTTGCTTAGCCTTTTTGTTGCTTCTGTAACAGTTATTGTTCAACGATAAAATTGCCATAAGCCTATTTCACCATATTATAATTACAATTTAGATCACAAATTCACTCTCAAACATCTGTTGAGAACACATTGGATGTCTGAATTAAAATGACTTAAGAAACACAGTTTTATGGTATGTGGTCATCTGACTTAGTCTTCCAAATGGTTAAAAATTCCTTTAAAAAGATGGGAACTATGCAGCTCATAAATCAACACAACATAGGTGAAGAATTTCCAAAGGTGATTAAATTTTTATGCACATTTATATAATTTAGCACATTAGTATTCCTACTTCTGGGTAAAACTCTCCTGTGGGCTTTAAACTGCTTAGTTGGCATCATCAAATTAAAGACCAAATTAGTACATATTAGCAGTTAGATTCTTATATTTAAGGTCAATGTCTTATTTCTTGTATAATGTTAACAAACTTACAATGATTTGTAAGTCTTTGCTTGCATAAAATGCCATTAATAGTAAAGAATATTCTATAGCTCAAATGATAATGAGAAATATTTTGGATTTATATTCCAATTTTATATTACCAAAGGCTAGATGGTATAGATTCCAGTTATGTCATCTATACATGGTGCATCATTATTAACTTAAAGTAGAGCTAAAGCAAAACAACAGTAACAGAGGCACTATTTGTAACAGTGAAAACATGGCCGGGCATGATGGTTTATGCCTGTAATCCCAGCACTTTGGGAGGCTAAAGCAGGCAGATCATGAGGTCAAGAAATCGAGACCATCCTGGCCAACATGGTGAAACGCCATCTCTACTAAAATTACAAAACTTAGCTGGGCATGGAGGCATGTGCCTGTAGTCCCAGCTACTCAGGAGGCTGAGGCAGGAGAATCGCTTGAACTCGGGAGGTGGAGGTTGCATTGAGCTGAGATTGCACCACTGTACTCTAGCCTGGCGATAGAGCAAGACTCTGTCTAAAAAAAAAAAAGAAAAAAAAGAAAAAAAAAACAAATAGTGAAAACATAACCTTTCCTTCATTACTGAAGATCTATCAAAACCAATTGTATTTAATGCAAGCATCTATAGCAAAAGTTTACTTTTGTTTAGACATATCTAAACCAATCTAATATAACTAGCAATGTTTTGTGATAGAGACAGATCACAAATTTAGATATTAGAAATTGTTGAGATTATTGGGTAATTAATTAATTTAGGAACCCTAGCTATCTTATACATAAATTTTAATATGTATTATGATTTATCAGTCATTTAAAAATGTTTACTTTTTGAACTCAAGATAATTTGTGAGCAGCATCAGAAAGGAGGAAACTTCTTTGTCCTCTTCCTTTATAATAATTTCTTCCATTTGGTTTTCTACCTATATTTACAAAACATTTATAAATCATCCATTGCTTCCTAATGGCTTACAGAAGCAATGATGAAACTGTGACAGGATAAAATTAACAAGATTTTCTCATAATATAAAACGAAGCTCCATTGTGTGCTAGATGGTTTTTGTCTCAATGTTGTGATTTAATATAAATTTTAAACACAGAACACTATTTCAAGAATTCTTCTCTCATTCTGTAAAAAAATTTGAAGAGGAATGGATTAGTCCATTCTCATGCTGCTAGTAAAGACATACCTGAGATGATTAATTTATTAAAAAAAGATTTAATGGACTTATAGTTCCCCATGGCTGGGAAGGCCTTACAATTATGGCAGAAGGGGAAGAAGGAGCAGAGGCATGTCTTACATGGTTGTGGGCAAGAGAGTGTTGGTGGGGGAAACTGCCCTTTATAAAACCATCAGATCTCATGAGACTTACTTACTTTTATGAGAACAGCTTGGGAAAACCTGCCCCCATGATTCAATTACATCCCACCAGGTCCCTTCTGTAATGCAAGGGAATTATGGCAGCTGCAATCAAGATGACATTTGGGTGATGTCACAGCCAAACCATACCATTGTCCTTACATTTCAAAACACAATCATGCCTTCTCAACAGTCCCCCAAAGTCTCAACTCATTCCAGCATTAACTCAAAATTCCCAGTCCAAAGTCTCATCTGAGACAAGGCAATTCCCTTCTGCCTGTAAAATCAAAAGCAAGTTAGTTACTTCCTAGATACAATGGGGGTACAAGCACTGGGTAAATATACACATTTCAAATTGGAGAAATCGGTCAAAACCAAAGGGGCTATAGGCCCAATGCAAGTCTGAAATCCAATAGGGTAGTCACTAAACCTTAAACTTCCAAAATGATCCCCTTTGACTCCATGTCTCACATTCAGGTCATGCTGATGCAAGAGGTAGTTTCCCATAGTCGTGAGCAGCTCTGCCTTTATGGCTTTGCATGGTACAGGACCCCTCCTGGTTGCCTTCACGGGCTGGCGTTGTGTCTGCAGCACTTCCTGGCACATGGTGCAAGCTGCTGTTGGATCTACCATTCTGGGGTCTGGAAGATGGTGGCCCTCTTCTTACTGCTCCACCAGGCAGTGCCCCAGGGAGGATCCAACCTCACATTTCCCTTCCACACTGCCCTAGCAGAGGTTCTCCATGAGGGCTCTGCCCCGTAGCAGACTTCTGCTTGGGCATCCAGGTGTTCCCATACATCTTCTGAAATCTAGGCAGAGGTTCTCAAACCTCAATTCTTGACTTCTGTGCATCCACAGGCTCAACACCATGTGGAAGCTGCCAAGGCATGGGGCTTGCACCCTCTGAAGCAATGGCCTGAGCTGTATGTTGCCCACTTTTAGTCGTGGCTGGAGCATGTAGGTCACAGGACACCAAGTCCCAAGACTGCATACATCAGGGAGCCCCTGAACCTGGCCCAGGAAACTATTTTTCCCTCTTAGACCTCTGGACCTGTGATGGAAGAGGCTGCCTCAAATGTCTCTGACATGCTCTGGAGACATTTTCTCCATGGTCTTGGTGATTAACATTTGGCTCGTCATTAATTATGCAAATTTCTGCAGCCAGCTTGAATTTCTCCTCAAAAAATGTGGTTTTCTTTTCTCTCGTATCATCAGGCCATAGGGTTTTCAAAGTTTTATGCTCTGCTTCTTGTTGAATGCTTTGCCGATTAGAAATTCCTTCCAGCAGATACTAAATCATCTCTCTCAAGTTCAAAGTTCCACAGATCTCTAGGGCAGGGGCAAAATGCCACCAGTCTCTTTGCATAGCAAGAGTGACCTTTACTCCAGTTTCCAACAAGTTCCTCATCTCCATCTGAGACCACTTCAACCTGGACTTTATTGTCCATATCACTATCAGCCTTTTGGTCAAAGCCATTATACGAGTCTCTAGGAAGTTTCAAACTTTCCCACGTTTTTCTGCCTCTTTGGAGCCCTCCAAATGGTTCCAACCTCCACCTGTTACCCAGTTCCAAAGTCACTTCCATATTCTTGAGTATCTTTACAGCAGTGCTGCATTCCTTGTGCAACCAATTGACTATATTAGTCTATTCTCATGCTTCTCATAAAGACATACCTGAGACTGGGTGATTTATTGGGAAAAAAAAAAAAAAGGTTTAATGGACTCACAGTTCCACATAGCTAGAGAGGCCTCACAATCATGGTGGAAGGTGAAGGAAGAGCAAAGACATGTCTTACGTAGCAGAAGGCAAGAGAGCATGTTCAGGGAAACTGCCCTTTATAAAACCCATTGGTTCTCATGAGATTTATTCACTATCATGAGAACAGCATGGAAAAATCCCACCCATGATTCAGTTACCTCCCATCAGATCCCTCCCATGACACATGGGGATTATGGATAGCTACAGTTCAAGATGAGATTTGGGTAGGGTCACAGTCAAACCTTATCAAGGAATTGAATACAAAGAGATAATATACTAGTTATCATACTTTTGTGTGTTTACATAGGCAATATGAATATTTTTTGTTTATCTTTTGCATTTAGGTGCTTATCTTTGATTTTTTTACCAGTTTCTTAAAATTACATAAGTAATACACAAAAATCATCTCCAAATTATAAAAAAGATTCAAATTGGTTGACATAGAAATGTGTGTTTTCAAAGGCCAGTTCACCTTCTTTTCATCCATAACCCTCTCTTATCCCTAAATAAATTATACTGTAAGTTGTTGGTATACCTACATGGATCTCAAATGTGGACAGTTTTTACCCTAGAATAATATTTGGCAATGTATAGAGACATTTTTGATTGCCTTATATAAATAGAGGGGGTGAAGAAAACCTCTAGCGTGTATTAGCCAGAGATAATGCTCAATCATGCAGTCCTCAGGACAGCCCCATCACAAAGAATTATTAGTCCATATGTTGGTATATATCATGCCAGTCTTTCTCTAGATCAACTGCATTTACACATATGCACATGGATGTTTTGTTGACTGTGGTATGTCAAAATTTAAACACGTATCAGGCACACAGTAGATAAAACTCTTCATGCTATATCCATATGAATGAAGGTCAATCATTCATATTGATAGAATTAATAAATTTCTTGACAAAGCTCTTTAAATACATGTTATTTTAGATAAAAATTAAGAACTCAATTTTGTCAAATAGTCTTAGTGTTTTAGTTTTTGAATTATTAAAAAAAACACTGTTGAATTTTTTTTTTTAATAATAAAGCTCAGCTTTGCTACTACTTCTGGACTAGTCTATTTGCCAATTCTGAGATTTCTCAAATTTATGAGTCACATTAGATAATTTCTGCTCTTTCAGTTGTTCTAATTTGTTTTATTATCTGATCCAAATGCCTGAATCTCAATGGATTTATCATTAACTCTTTCTAACTCAGAAACTCTTGTGAGAGAGATGACAGACATATCCTAAGATTATTGTGTTGCACTGAACAAGGGCATGATACATGGTAAATAAATGAATGAAAAGGGAAGGAGCAGAGAGCTATTTTGGGGTCTCATTTATACTCCACTTATATCATCTTTGATTTCTAGTAACAAACTGATGAAACATATTTTAAGTAATTTATAAATGTAAAATTCGTTTTTTTGTTTTACAATTTTAGCTACAACACAGTAACTGTTATAATAGTTAAAACTTTTTTTCACATTAGAACCTTACTTCTTTAACAGTGAAAAGAATTATAATTATGTCTTTTCATTTCTATCAGTATTTCATTGCAATATGTCCTGAATTTGACAGATGAACAATCATCTCTTTTTTTATTAATGGACTTTGCAGGAAGCAAATTAAGGGCATTTGAGTAATTATAATAACTTGATACATTTCTAATTTGCTATAGAATATAACTCATGACTTGTATCTGAAAAAAAAGGAAGGAAGATAGAGAGACAAAAGATAGGAAAGGAGGGAAGAAGGAAACAAGGAAGGGAGGGAGGGAGGAAGGAAGGAAAGAGAAAGAGAAAAAGGAAGGAGGGAGGGAGGGAAATAATCTAATGAGAAATGGGAAACAATAGTATCATTAACTTTTTTAAATTAAGTTATCTGGTACATGTGTAGAAAGTGCAGGTTTGTTACATAGGTAGACACGTACCATGGTGGTTTGCTGCACCCATCAACCTGTCATCTACATTAGGTAATTCTCCTAATGCTATCACTCCCCCAGTCCCCCGGCCCCCAACAAGCCCCAGTGTCTGATGCCTGCCCCTCCGTGTCCATGTGTTCTCATTGTTTAACTCCCATTTATGAGTGAGAACATGTGGTGTTTGGTTTTCTGTTCTTGTGTTAGTTTGCTGAAAATGACTGGTAATATTTAATAAGATGGGAGAGATGGATGTTACCTATTAAGATGCATATTGTTTTCCTCAAGGAATATTACCTTTTGAGCATTTTGCACTGTGGTCCAAAAATGGCTCAAATTCATCTGTTTCTTGCTGAATCCCAGCTTTGCATGTGTGTCACTAAATCCATGAGGCAGCAATTCAGTGCTAATGAACTCTTCTGGTGGTTACTAACTGCTCTATAAGCATTGCAGGTAGACCATAAATAAAATTTTACCAGTCAAGTTATGAAAGTAGAAAAATGAGAACAAAATAGGGAGTTTTCAATGAAGCTAAAGTTAAGAGGAGTGATCTTCATCTGTTCATATACATTTGCAATTTTACAATATTAAAATATCTGTGTATCATTGATATTTTATCATTTTGCTGTCCTTACTTTTCAAAACAATATATTATAAACCTGTACTAGTTCTTACAAGTCTCTTGAAAAATTACGGTTTGTGATACTGTATTTAATAGTCTATCAGGCCATGGTTTGCATTAATAAAATATGCCGGGGACCCAGGGACACTACACTGCACCTCCTTTGTGTCTCAATTACATACCATGTGTAAGTCTTATTGCATTTGTATAAGTTTATTTAACAATTTAAGTTCTAAAGATATTACACAATTTCATAGTGCTCAATTTTAATACATTTCAAATGAAAGCAAAAAGGAAAAAAATGAATCCTATTAGAATTTTATTCTGTTCATATATGCATACTCACAATATAATTAATATTCTGAGCATTATTCATTAACTAGGTGGCCAGTATATTATGGACTCAGATTTCATTTAAACTTTGAGGAGAAAAGAAAGTTACTTTATAAATAATAGCATTAAATAATGTTCATAGGAAATATAGCTTATTAAGGTATTCATAAAATATAAGTTGGACCTCTCTAAGACGTTTATTTCCTGTATAACTCTTACTACACCAATTTCTTACTTTCCTGTTGATTTTTTAAGCTATAGTTAAAATACATAGGGAAGGGCTTCAACATGACTGACTAAAGGCACCTAGCACTCGCCTTCTCTGTAAAAAAGGACCAAAACAGTGAGTAGATAATAACAAGTCAAATAGTAGATAATAACAAGTCAAATAGAGAGTATAACACGGAACACTAAAATTCAGCAGGGAAGTGTCAGGGAACCTCTTAGGCAGAGAAGCAAAAGGAAGTGAAGAATCCTCCCAGGCTGGGACCAGCTGTGAACCAGGAGAAACCTTCCAGTGCAGAAAATATGTAAGTGACAGATCCCAGTAGTTCACATTCCCACTGCAGGCTACTGTGGTACTAGCCACAGAGATAGCCTCAGCCATCATTGTCTCTGGGACCAGGTTAGGGAACTGCCACACTCCCTAGGGAGAGTCCACACAATAACATGGTTCCAGAGAAGGAATTTGTACTGGGTCCCGCACACTTCCCTGAGACACAAACAACTGCAGCCTGGTGCCATTTAGAGAGCCCAGCCCCCACCAGACTACATCCTGCCCTGGGACCCAAAAGGCCCCTGCATCTCCACTTCCCTGGATCCTCATTGACATCTCCCTATGTCTACCCAGAAAACTGTAGCATCACTGCACTGGGTGGACCAGTGGTGCAGATGAATCTCCAGCAGTCTAGCCCATGCAGTTTCGTATAGCCAAGGGAATTTGTGGTGAAACTCAGTAAGAAGACTGTCCCTGGGACAAAGGGAGCTGAAGCACATGCCTCCCAGAGCCTGAGGGCAGTGTGCACAGGAATACTGCCCTTGACAGCAACCCTGCCCCCTCCCAGCTGTAGGGCTGCCACATATCTGTACAGGCTTTCAGGGGGCCTAGGGACCTGAAGCTCAGGTACTTTCTGTGGACCTAAGAACAGACCTGTCCCACCCACCATTGCTCCCCCTGAATCTCACCATCTGGGGGCCTGGAAATCAATACCTCTTGCCAGCCACAGCTGGTGCTTGCCTGCATCATCAGTGAGCCTGAGGACAGGCCCCCTCTGACCAGTGCTGCCCCTACCAGTGCCCACAAGTGTCGTCTAGGAGCCAGGAGATTGACTCACCCCATGTACCACAGACTGTACCAACATATACCACTGGTGGCCTAAGGCCCAGGCCTTTTCACCACTGTGGATGTGAGGCCTAGATATCAGCCTTCCCTGCCTATCACTGCTGATGCACAAAGGTGCATCATCAGGAGACCTGGAAACAGATCCAGCCTGCCTGCTGCCAGCACCTGAGAACACTGGTAAGGGACAAGAGAATTGACATGTCATGCCTACCACCACCTGCATCGCGATAAACTACCATGGGGATGCAGAAAAAGACCACTTCTCTTGATACCTTTCTTGCCAGTGCCTGTGTGCATTATCTGGGAGCTTGGGGTTGATCTGACTCCCCCGACTTCTGTTAGTTCCCATGCAT
Organism: Symphalangus syndactylus; assembly: GCF_028878055.3. Lineage (NCBI taxonomy): Eukaryota > Metazoa > Chordata > Mammalia > Primates > Hylobatidae > Symphalangus > Symphalangus syndactylus. The sequence continues at coordinate 82,513,887 of NC_072438.2, read as the reverse complement.
GCCTTCTGGAGGCCAGTGGACTTCTCCATCCAGTCTGCTCATGCCTACACACATGAGCCACGGGGCTGGGGATTGACAACAACATCTTCCACAGTCTGTGTGCATGGTAAGGGGCCTGAGGGCAGGCCCAGCTCACCTGGTGCCACCCCTGCCAGTACCGGCATGTGTCTTCTAGGGTCGTAGAGGTCGACCTGTCCACCACCACTGTTATCTGTGCACCCCTAACGTGAGCCTGGGGATGGACCCGCCAAGCTTTCTGCCACCACTGCTGCTGGCATGTTCCCCAACAAGCACTACCTGGAGGCCTGAGGATTGGCACACCACTGTTATTTTGATCACAGATGCTGTATAAGCTGCCTAGAGCTTGTCCAGTCTACTGGCGCCTAGAGGATCTCTCCAGCCTACTGGTGCCAATGCAAACGCTTAAGAAAGCCACCTGGAGGCCCTCAAAATGGTCTATCTCTACCTGCTACCACCAGTACCCATGTATACTGCATGCACAAGGGCTGACATGCTCAGCCCACTACTGCCACCACTGGGGCCTGAGGACTGGCCCAGCTTGTGTCACCATCCTTAGCAATGTCCCACCACAGTCTCCACTAACAACTGCAGCTGAAGCCACTGAATAACTCACAGGAACCACTGATAGTGATTACAGTTAAAGAAATCATACAGAGACGGCACTACTGCATGCACTGAAAATCAAAGCCTAAGCATCGTATTCAATCAACATAATAGATACATCTGTAGAAAGTCTTTCCCTATGAAAGCCATTCCATAAGTTGGAACAAGCAACTGTTACATCAGATGCAGATTTCAGTGTAAGGACAGGAGAAATAAGAAAAAGCAAGGAAACATGACACCTCCAAAGGAAAAAAAGTATCTATCTATTCAGCAACAGATTTCAACAAAAAAGAAGTCTATGAAATGCTTAAATAATAATTCAAAATAATAACATTAAAATAACTCAGTGAGATACAAGAGGACACAGATAAAAAATACAAAGAAATCAGAAAAACAATTCATAATCTGAATAGGAAATTAAACAAATAAGATATATATCATACAAAACCAAACAGAAATTCTGAACTTGAACAATTACATAAATAATCAAAAATACAAAAGGAGCTTCAATAAGACTAAATCAAGCAGAAGAAAAACTGTTGAACTTGAAAACAGGTATTTTGAAGTAATCTAGTCAGACCAAAAAAAATAAAAAATAAAAAACAATGAAGAAAGCCTACATGACATATGAGACTCCACAGAGAGAACAAATGTTTGAGTTTGGGCATTCCAGAGAAAGAAGAAACAAAGTCATAGAAACCTGCTGAATGAAATAATAGCCAAAAACTTCCCAAGTCTTGCAAGAAATAAAAGCATCCAAATGCAGAAATTTCAAATAATTCCCAAATAGAATCAACCTAAAAATGTCTTCTCCAATGCACATTATAGTCAAACCATCAAAAGTCAAAAACAGAATTTTATAAACAGGAAGAGAAAAGCACTAAGTCACATTTAAGTGAACCCCCATCAGACTAACCGGGTTTTTTAGCAGAAACCTTACAGGCCAGCAGAGAATGGGATGATATACTCAAAGTTCTGAAAGGAAAAAAAAATCAACCAAGAAGCAAAGAATACTATATTAGAAAGCTATTCTTTAAAAATGAAGAAAAACTCCTTTCCAGACAAGCACAAACTGAGAGAATTTGTCACAAGACTGATCCTACAAGGAGGGAATCTTGGTCCTTCCTAAGTGAATTCTACATCTAGATGTGAGGGCCAGTATTTGCTATCATCAAATCACATGAAAGTATAATACTCACTTACAGAGCACACACACAGATACACAAATTTAAGAAAAAAATGGGCTTAAATATTACTATTACAGAAAACCATCAAATTGCAATAAAAAGCAAAGTGAAAGAAAGGAACAAAAGATACACAAAATAATCAGAAAATAATTAACAAATTGACCGGAATAACTTTTTACATATCAGTAATAACCTGGAATGTAAATGGATTCAATTACCCCCTAAAAAGATACAGATTGACATATCAGTAATAACCTGGAATGTAAATGGATTCAATTACCCCCTAAAAAGATACAGATTGTCTGAATGGATTAAGAAAAACATGACCCAACCATATGCTGTCCAGAAGAAACTCATCTCATCTATGAAGACAAATAAAATGAAAGTGAAAGGATGGAAAAAGATATTCCATGCAAATGAAAACCAAAATTTAGCAGGAGTAGCTATATTTATACCAATAAAAGTGACTTAGGTCAAAAAGAGTTAAAAGAGACAAAAAAGGTCATTATATAATAATAGAGGTATCAATTCAGCAAGACTGTAACAATTGTAAATGTGTAGGCACCCAACACTACAACATCCAGATAGACAAAACAACTATTATTAAATCTAAAGGGAGACATAGACTCCAATACAGTAATAGTTGAGGACTTAAACACTCCACTCACATAATGTGTCAAATGCTGTGGGTGGAGTGTTGGAGTTTGAACTGAATTTTAGACTAAGTGAACCTAACATTTACAGAATATTTTATCCAACAGTCACAGAATACACATTGTTCTCATGAGCATATGCAGCATTCTAGCAGGATAAATCATATGTTAGGCTACAAAACAAGTCTCAACAAATTTTAAAAAATCAAAAATTTTTCAAATATTTTCTCAGACTACAATGCAACAAAACTAGAAGTCAATAGTAAGAGGAACTTTGAAAACAATACAAATACATATAAATTAACCAACAGGATCCTGAATGACCACTGGGTCAATGATGAAATTAAAAAGAAAATAATTCCAGAAACAAATCGAGAAAAAACACAACATATATACCTCTGGGATCCAACAAAAGTAGTGCTAAGAGGGAAGTTCATAATAATGAATGCCTACATAAAAAATACAAATATGTCAAATAGACAACCTAACAATGCACCTCAAGGAATTAAGAAAGCAAGGAATTAGAAAACCAAATCCAACATTAGTAGAACGAAAGTAATAACACATATCAGAGCAAAACTATACAAAATGGAGAATAAATACCAACAAAAATACAAAGGATCAATAAAACAAAAAGTGTGTTTTTTTTTGAAAAGTTAAAATTGGCAAATCACTGGCTAGACTAACAGAAAAAAAGAGAAAACTCATAAACAAAATCAGAAACAAAAAAGGGAACATTACAGCTCATACCACACACATAAAAAATCATTAGAAAATATTATCAACAATTATGTGCTAACAAATTGGAAAACTTAGAGAAAATGGGTACATTCCTGGAAATGTACAACCTACCAAGATTGAATGATGAAGAAATAGAAAATCTGAACATAATAAGTAAGGAGATTAGATCAGTAATAGAAGTCTTCCAACAACAACAAAAGCCGAGGACAGGATGGCTTAACTGCTGAACTCTACCAGACTTATAAAAAGGAACACCAATCCTCCTGAAACTATTCCAAAAATAGAAGAGGAGGGAATACTTTCTAACTCATTTTATGTGGCCACCACTACTCTGATACCAAAATCAGACAGTTACATAAAATAAAAGAACTACAAGTCAATATCCCTGATGAACATAGATGCAAACATCCTCAACAAAATACTAGCAAACCAAATCAGCCAACACAACAAAAGGATAATACACTATGATCAAGTGAGATTTATGCTAGAGATGCAATGATAGTTTAACATATGCAAGCCAGTAAATGTGATACATCCCATCATCAGAATGAAGGACAAAAAAAGCATCATATCAATAGATGCCAAAAAAGCATTTGATAATATTTAACATCTCTTCTTGATAAAAACTCTCAGCAAACTGGGCACAAAAGGGACACACCTCAACATAATAAAGGTCATATGTGACAAACCCACAGGTGAAATCATGCTGAAGAGAAAAAGGCTGAAAGCCTTTTCTCTGAAAAGGATGCACACTTTCACCATTGTTACTCAACATAGTACAAGAAGTTATCGTCCATGAAAACAGGCAAGTGAAAGAATAAATGGCAACTGTATTAGTTTGTTTTCATGCTGTTGATGAAGACATACCTGAAACTGGGAACAAAAAGAGGTTTAATTGGACCTACAGTTCCTCATGGCTGGAGAGGCCTCAGAATTAAGGCAGGTGACGAAAGGCACCTCTTACATGGCAGCAGCAAGAGAAAAAAGAGGAAGAAGCAAAAGCGGAAACCCCTGATAAACCCATCAGATCTCGTGAGACTTATTCATTATCACAAGAATAGCATGAGAAAGACTGGACTCCATCATTAAATTACCTCCCCCTGGGTCCCTTCCACAACACCTGGGAATTCTGGGAGATAAAATTATTTTATCAACTTGAGTGGGGACATAGCCAAACCATATCAGCAACCAAATTAGAAAAGAGAAAGACACATTGTCCTTCTTTGCAGACAATATAATATATGTATTCTATATATATATATATATAGAGAGAGAGAGAGAGAATGAGAGAGAGAGAGACTCTACCAAATTACTCCTAGAACTGATAAACAATGTCAGTCAAGTTTTGGGATACAAACAAGATAAACATACAAAAATACACAGTGTTTTTTGTTTCTTTCTTTCTTTCTTTCTTTCTTTCTTTCTTTCTTTCTTTCTTTCTTTCTTTCTTTCTTTCTTTCTTTGTTTGTTTTTGAGATGGAGTCTCACTCTTGTTGCCCAGGCTGGAGTGCAATGGCACTGTGTTGGCTCACTGCAACCTCTGTCTCCTTGGTTCAAGCAATTCTCCTGCCTCAGCCTCCTGAGTAGCTGGGATTACAGGCACCCACCACCATGCATAGCTAATTTTTATATTTTTAGTAGGGATGGGTTTTCACCATCTAGGCCAGGCTGTTCTCAAACTCCTGACCTCAGGTGATCCTCCTGCCTCGGCCTCCCAAAGTGCTGGGATTACAGGCATGAGCCACGGTGCCCAGCCCAAAAATGGATAGTGTTTCTGTACATCAGTAGTAAACTAACTGAAAAATAAATCAAGAAGACAATTCTGTTTACAATAGCTACAGAAAATAAAATAAAATATCTATAAATACATTTAACCGAGTTAGTGAAATTTTTATGCAAGGATAATGATGAAACATGAATGAAAGAAATTAAAGAGGACACAAACTGAAAGATATCTAATACTCATAGGTTGAAAGAATTAGTATTGTTAAAATGACTGTAATACCAAAAGCAATCTACAGATTCAATGCAATCCCTATCAAAATGCCAATAATTTTTTTTTCACAGAAAAAAGTCCCTTTTCCTTTCACAGGAAAGCAGTCCCAAAATTTGTATGAGACCACAAAAGACCCTAAATAGCCAAAACAATCCTGAGTTAGAAGAATAAAGCTGGAGGCACCACACCACCTGACTTCAAACTATTCTACAAAGCTATAATAACCAAATCAGCATAATATTAGTATAAAAACAGACATATAGACCAATGAAACAGAATAGAGAATCCAGAAATAAATTTATATATTTACAGCCAATTGATTCTCAGAAAAGGCACCAAGAACATGCACTGAGGAAAGGATGCCCTCTTTAATAAATCGTACTGGGAATACTTGATGTCCATATGCAGAACCATGGAACTATTCACCTATCTCTCATCATATACAAAAATCAACTCAAAAGAAATTAAAGACTTACATGTAATATCTGAAACTATAAAACTACTAGGAGTGAACACAGGGAGAAACTTTTAGGGCATAGATCTAGGCAAAGATTTTATGGCTAAGATTTCAAAATCATAGGCAAAAAAAAAATAGACAAATGTAACTATATAAAACTAAAAGTCTTCTGCAAGGAAAGGAAATCAACAGAGTGAAGTGACAACCTGTAGAATGGGAGAAAATATTTGCAGACTATATGACAAGAAATGAATAACCAAAATAAGTAACTCAAACAACTAAACAGCAATATCATGACAATAAATAATATAATAATAATAATTCCATGAAATAGTGGCTAAAACATCTGAGTAGACATACAAATGGCCAACAGATATACGAAAAAACACTCAACATCACTAACCATCAGAAAACGCAATTCAAAACCACAAAAAGTTATCATCTTGCCCCAGCTAGAACGGCTATTTTCAAAAAAAAAAAGAAAAAGAAAGGAATCCCAGTAAGGATGCAGAGAAAAGGGAACTCTTATACATTGTTATTGGGAATATGAATTAATATAAATTATTACAGCCTTTATGGAAAACAGTATGGATGTTTCTCAAATAACTGAAAATAGAAAGACTACACAATCTGGCAATACCACAACTGGGTATTTATTCAAAGGAAAGGAAATCAGCACATAAAAGGGGTACATGCACCCTCATGTTTATTACTGCACTATAGCTGAAGTGTAGAATAAACGTGTCCATCAATGAATGAATGCATAAAGAAAATGTTATATGTATACATATGTGTGTGTATGCATATACCCACAAATATATACAATGTATTTTATATATACAATGTATTTTTTAATCCAGTAATAAAATATGATAAAATACTATCATTGGAAGCAATATGTATGGAACTAGAGGTTATTATGCTAACTGAAATAAACCAGGCACAGAAAGACAAATGTTGCATGTTCTCACTCATAGTTGAAAGCCAAAACATTTGATCTCATGGAAATAGAGTGTAAAATGTTGGTTACCAGAGGCTAGGGAGGGTGAGAATGAAGAGTTGTTGAATGGGTACAGACATGCAGAAGAAATAAGTGCTGGTGTTCAATAGTAGAGTAAGATAACTCTAGTTAACATATTATATTGTATATTTTAAAATAGCTGAAAGAGAATATCTGAAATATTCCCAGTGAATTTTCTTTTCTTTTCTCTTTTGTTTTTTTTTGTTTTCTTTTTTCTTTTCCTCTTCTCTTCTCTTCTCTTCTCTTCTCTTCTCTTCTCTTCTCTTCTCTTCTTCTCTTTTTTCTGTTTTTTTAATGGAGTCTCTCTCCATCGCCCAGGCTGGAGTGCAGTGGCACGATCTCGGCTCACTGCAAGCTCCACCTCCTGGGTTCACGCCATTCTCCCTCCTCAGCCTCCTGAGTAGCTAGGACTACAGTCGCCCGCCACCACTCTTGGCTAATTTTGTTTTTGTATTCTTAGTAGAGACAGGGTTTCAGCGTGTTAGCCAGGATGGTGGGCTGCACCTGATCAGTCTGCATCAAACCTTCCCTAATTAAGAAATCTTGGCCGGGCACGGTGGCTTGCGCCTGTAATCCCAGCACTTTGGGAGGCCGAGGCAGGCAGATTATTTGAGGTCAGGAGTTCGAGACCAGCCTGGCCAACATGATGAAACCCCTTCTCTACTAAAATTACAAAAATTAACCGGGCGCAGTGGCGCATGCCTGTGGTCTCAGCTACTCGGGAGGCTGAGGCTGGAGAATCACTTGAACCTGGGAGGCAGAGATTGCAATGAGCCAAGATCGCGCCACTGCACTCCAGTCTTGGCAACAGAGAGAGACTCTATCTAAAAAAAAACCAAAAAACAAAAAAACACAAAAAACAAAAGAAGTTTTGGCTGCACCAAGTTGCTAGATGTGTGTGTTATTATTTTGACTACTATGTAGTTTAGTGAAGATGTTCAGTAAACAGATGACCAAGTTTAATTTTATAATTTTCAAGAGTATTATCCTGATTCTAGTATAGAATTATCCTAATTCTAGTATTAGAATTAGGTTTTAGCAATATCTATTACTGTTCTTTGTTTGCCATTTTCCTATTGTACTATTGCTACATTTAGTGATATAAGGCCATCTGGATTCAAATTTCTAATTATTTTCAACGTATATATTATTTTCAGTGTTGCTTTTGGTAATACATTTGAAATGATAATATTGAGCTACATGAAAAATAAATATGTGATTATTCTATCTTTTATCAATTGCATGGATTAAATGTAGAGAAAGCTTATGACTAATCCCATTATAAAAGATGAGAGAAATAAGAAATACATGCTTAGTGTATATAGGAGATAATGGGATATGGTGTTTATTTTAAAATATTTATGTACCTGTATTATTCACTACATATGATTACATTGATACCTCAAACAAAATGTGTGAATATAATTGAATAAAATTATATCTAGAGGGAATTCATTTTCTAAAGTGTGCATAACAAAGGGTGCTATGTCAAAACATGTAAAATCATCACAGTGTACTTCAGAAACTTCCAAGTATTGAATATACAAAATAAAAAACATGAATTTGTGCTGTTTTTAAGCTGAAGGCTCTTATCAACAAAGGTTTTCAGTTATTGCGGGAGAACCCTTTCTTGTTACGGTATATCATCTTACTACATGATGGTATTTTATCTTTCTCTCTCTCACTTGACCTTATAGGGAAATCACCAGTAAGAATATACTTTTTGTGACAATGTAAATATTATCCAGTCAAGATAGTAAATGTTCATTCCTTAGCTATGATTGCCAGAATTTTCTTAAACTAAGATCAATGTGTGGAATGTCATCAGTATATAAAATCTTACTAACTAATAACTTGGAAAGACCATGATTTCTTTGTTTCTATATTTGATTCGTGGACGTTTACCTTCTCATGTGCAATCTTGGTAAATTATAAAGTATGTTTAAATGTCATTGTTCTCATCCATAAGCTAGGGATACCATTGTCTCCCTTGCAGTATTGCTGTGGGTATGAAGACTGAAATTGAAGTGGCTGACATTTATAAGGCACATATGATGGCTATTACATTTTTTATATTTCCATTTGGGGAAATGTGATTGATAGGGAGAATTCTTCTTTTTCTTTCTTCTTCTTCTTCTTTTTTTGAGAAGAGTCTTGCTCTGTCATCCAGGCTGGAGTGCAGTGGTGTGATCTCGGTTCATTGCAACCTCTGCCTCCCGGGTTCAAGCGATTCTTCTGCCCCAGCCTCAAGAGTAACTTGGACTACAGGTGTGTGCCACCACACCCAGCTAATTTTTGAATTTTTAGTAGTGACAGGGTTTTACCATATTGGTCAGGCTGGTCTTGAACTCCTGACCTCATGATCTGCCCACCTTGGCCTCCCAAAGTGCTGGGATTACAGGTGTCAGCCACCGTGTCCAGCTGACAGGGAGAATTCTTCTGTTAAGACTTCCCTGAAATTGAAGATAGGCTAATTGTCCCTTATGTGCTCACTTACCACTGGTGGAAATATCCCTCTTTAAGACCTAATATAATATACTTTATGTCTTTCTACTGGTAATCAGTAAGTGCTTGGAGGATAGCAAATGCATTTTATTAAAACTTTTACTCCCAGTACATAGCAGATTGCTGAAATCACAATTGTTAAATAAATGTTTGTTGCCCTGCACTAAAATGTGTAAGACACTTGATGAAAAAATTTAGAAAATATTTTAAAAGACTTTTTATGTGTCTATAGAATATTTAACTTAAAAAGATCCATGTGTTTGCTTTATGTGTCAGAGTTTGTTATGTACTATGCTTTTGTATCTTCATGACTTTTTTTAATCTAGTTTTCAAACATAAATAATTTTCTGATCTTTTTAAGTGAAATATTTAAAATACATTAAAAATGTTTTGACATTACAATTATTTGTTTACACATGGTTAAATAATATCTATCTGAATTATTATGTGAATTATTCTTTGACAAGTGTTGATTCTTCATCTCAAAAGCCTAATGAAGATAGTATATTGATTGGTTCTCTGGTCTTAAATGATAATCTTTCAATAGTAAATTGCAAAGAAGCTTACTGATATTTCTCTTGCATCAGTTAAATAATAATTTCCAGTAATCAAGCCATGGCTAATGATGATGGAAGTAACACATTTATGCAACAAAAATTTGCACATATTTCTTCCAGAAGCCAATAAGCAGTTACATGAAGCAACATAAAAGCAATTTTTTCCATCTTTCAAGCAACCAACAAAATTAAATTTCATTGTTATTATTTAATGAAAATAGTAATATTTGTGACTTTATATTACAGTTGGTATACTAATCTTTTAGTTAATAAATTTACAAGCTTAGTGGGAAAAACAAAACAAAAGCATAAACAAAATCTGTATGCGGTATGGAACTTATTAGATACATATGACCCGATTCTAATTTAAAAACTATAATGCGATTGAAATAATACCCAACATAAAGCTTATGATAAAACAAATGCCTACAATTTTCGTTTAGAAAGTAAAGTGCATGCAGTTATTGAAAAAAATGGACTGTTTACACAGAATGTTAACTGTTCCTTTTGCATTGTTTTATCAAAATAGGTGATAAGCCCCATTGTGTGTTGTTCCCCTCTATGCGTTTATGTGTTCTTATCATTTAGCTCCCACTTATATGTGAGAACATGCCGTATTTGGTTTTCTGTTCCTGTGTTAGTTTGCTAAGAATAATGGTCTCCAGCTCCATCCATGTCCCTGCAAAGGACGTGAACAACACACTGGGGCCTAACTGAGGGTGGAAGGTGTAACGAGGGAGAGGATCAGGAAAAATAACTAATGGATACTAGGCTTGATGCCTGAGTGATGTAACAATCTGCACAACAAACCTTCATGACACAAGTTTACCTAGGTAACAAACCTGCACATCCTGCAAATGTACCCCTGAACTTAAAAGCTAAAAAACAGGCCTGGGTGCAGTGGCTCACGCCTGTAATCCCAGCACTTTGGGAGGCCAAGGCGGGCAGACCACAAGGTCAGGAGATGGGGGCCATCCTGGCTAACATGGTGAAACTCCATCTCTACTAAAAATACAAAAACTTAGCCGGGCATGGTTGTGGGCACCTGTAGTCCCAGCTACTCGGGAGGCTGAGGCAGGAGAATGGCGTGAACCTGGGAGATAGAGCTTGCAGTGAGCCGAGATCATGCCACTGCACTCTAGCCTGGGCGACAGAGTGAGACTCCGTCTCAAAAAAAAAAAGCTGAAAAATAGCAATAATGACAAGGAAGAAAACATGTACATATTCAATCATAATAATAATAATAATAGCCAACAGGATTACTATATGAAAAAAGATAGGTGATAACTCTTCAGCTAACATTAACCAGGCTCTGTGTGCATGACTTGACTTGTTATTTCTTATATATGTACAAACTCATTTAATACTCATAACCCTACATGTAAATACTTTTGATGACCTATTTTACAGATGGGAAAACTGAGACCCAGAGAAGTTAAACAACTCTCCCAAGGTTAGGAATCTGATAGTTGCTAGAATCTGGAGAATGCAGATGTGTTTCAAATTATATTTGTTATTATAATTCTTATTTGTTAAATAAGAAACACATGGGGGTCCAAGATGGCAGACTAGAAGCCACTAGTTTGCGTGGTGCTCATGGAGAGAAATAAAAGGGGTATGTAAATAATACACTTTCAACTAAAGCATATAAGTGCATGGACTGGGATTAATCAAGAAAACAACTCGAGCCACAGATAAAGCAGAGGAACAAGGCAAAATGACTGCCCACCCTGGAGTGACATGGAGCCAGGGGAGGCTCCCCGCCCAGGGAAACAGAGAGTGAATGAAAGACTGCGGGGACCTATGCTTCTTCTACTGATCTTTGCAACCCGGGGGTCAGGAGATCCCCCACTTGACTTACTCCACCAGGACCTTCATTCTGACATGCACAGCTACCTGGAGTCTTAGCAGAGACACCTCTATGGTACATTTGGAGTCACCACACATCCTAGCAGTAGCAGCTGTCGCTCTGGCAGAGGGGGCGGTTAAAGTCCTGTACATGCCCACAGGAAAGAGGCTGAATCCAGGGGGCCGAGCGGTGATGATCTGCAGGTCTGGCTTCCAGGGCAGCTCACAGGATAATACCCACTGTCCTGGGACTTTAGCCAGACTCCGGTAGCAGCCCTGAGCTCCCTGAGACAGAGCTCCCAGAGGGAAAGATGGGCTGCTATCTTTGCTGTTTCACAGCCTTGGCTGTTGTAGTCTTCAATGCAGCTTCCCTACGAAAAAGGAGTCAGCCTGCTTTTTTACGCGAGTCCCTGATCCCATTTCTCCTCACTGGGCAGGACCAGGGTCTCCAGTCACCCTTTGCTGGTGTTTTCAGCAGCTCCATCCCTCCGTGGGTTGGAGCTCCCAGACGGAGGGGCAGGTCATCATCTTTGCTGTTTTGCAGCCTTAGCTGTTGTTTGCCTTCAGCATTTAGGGAGTATGAGGTGACTAGGGACTGGAGCAGACCCCCAGCACAGCACTGCTGCCCTTTGAAAATGCAGCCAGACTGCAAAAAAAAAAAAAAAAGAAATGTGGGTATGGGTCCCTGATCTTATTTCTCCTCTCTGGGCAGGACCACTCGCCTGGGTCTCAAACCACCCCCTGCAGAGGCTATCAAGCCAGTAGCTGCTCTGCACTTATCTAGGACAGAGTTCCCAGTGGGAGGGACAAGCTGCCATCCTTGCTGTCCCGCAGCCCTTGCCATCTTCAAGCTTGGGATGGGACAAGGGCCTGTTCCAGACCCTCAGCACAGAACAGCCACCTCACAGAAAAGTTGATGGACTGACCTCCACGCAGGTCCCGGTCCTCACTTCACCTCACTGAACAGGGTCACCTGACCTGGGACTGGAGCACAAATACCCTGCCCCTGTCTGATTACTTCAGTGAGTGACAGCTCAGAATTTCTGAGGAGAAAATTCCAAAATCAAACCACAAACCCTCTGGCAGTACAGCCCTAACAGCCCTTGAGCTGTGGAAAGAACAAAGGGCCTAGTCTCTAAGCTGGCTCTGCCAGCACAAAGCAGGCACCATATGGAGAGGAGTCCCTTCCCTCTACCCTGGGAACCCCCACCCTCACTCTTAAGACGGGACCCGTGGTGAAAAAACCACAGAACAGCCACCCCTACCAGTGGCTGAACATGCCCAGCAGAAGTGGCTTTCTGGGGTAAGGCTCCTAGGGCCAACTGACTATACTTCTGCCACTGCCATAGCAGTGGTCCCGCCTGCTGCCCTCAGCCTGGGGAAGAAACAAAAAGCCTGAAGGCTGCACTCAAGCTTCCAGCATGCCACAGACACCATATGAAAAGGAGCTCAGTCTCCCTTCCCTGTGAGCCCTGGAACCCCTGCCACCCAACAAGCAGAGCCTCTAGTTCACACCAGCAGTGCAACTCCCCCAGCGCCCCGACTCAAGACCCCCAGTAACAGCAGCTCCATGCTTCTTGGAGGTAGAGTCACTCGAGGGCCACTGAAAACCCCTCTGCCACTGCCTCTGCAGCGGTACTGCCCCTACTATTCTCTTGAAAGAGCAAAGATCAGATATATCTAGAAAACCCCATTGTCTCAGCCCAAGATCTCCTTAAGCTGATAAGCAACTTCAGCAAAGTCTCAGGTTACAAAATCAATGTACAAAAATCACAAGCATTCTTGTACACCAATAACAGACAAACAGAGAGCCAAATCATGAGTGAACTCCCATTCACAATTGCTTCAAAGAGAATAAAATACTTAGGAATCCAACTTAGAAGGGACATGAAGGACCTCTTCAAGGAGAACTACAAACCACTGCTCAATGAAATAAAAGAGGATACAAACAAATGGAAGAACATTCCGTGCTCATGGGTTGGAAGAATCAATATTGTGAAAATGGCCATACTGCCCAAGGTAATTTATAGATTCAGTGCCATCCCCATCAAGCTACCAATGACTTTCTTCACAGAATTGGAAAAAACTACTTTAAAGTTCATATGGAACCAAAAAAGAGCCCGCATCGCCAAGTCAATTCTAAGCCAAAAGAACAAAGCTGGAGGCATCACGCTACCTGACTTCAAACTATACTACAAGCCTATAGTAACCAAAACAGCATGGTACTGGTACCACAACAGAGACATAGATAAATGGAACAGAACAGAGCCCTCAGAAATAATGCTGCATATCTACAACTATCTGATCTTTGACAAACCTGACAAAAACAAGGATTGGGATAAGGATTCCCTATTTTATAAATGGTGCTGGGAAAACTGGCTAGCCATATGTAAAAAACTGGAACTGGATACCTTCTTTACACCTTATACAAAAATTAATTCAAGATGGATTAAAGACTTACAGGTTAGACCTAAAACCATAAAAACCCTAGAAGAAAACCTAGGCAATACCATTCAGGACATAGGCATGGGCAAGGACTTCATGTCTAAAACACCAAAAGCAATGGCAACAAAAGCCAAAATTGACAAATGGGATCTAATTAAACTAAAGAGCTCCTGCACAGCAAAAGAAACTACCATCAGAGTGAACAGGCAACCTACAAAATGGGAGAAAATTTTCGCAACCTACTCATCTGACAAAGGGCTAATATCCAGAATCTACAATGAACTCAAACAAATTTACAAGGAAAAAACAAACAAAAAGTGGGCGAAAGACATGAACAGACACTTCTCAAAAGAAGACATTTATGCAGCCAAAAAACACAGGAAAAAATGCTCATCATCACTGGCCATCAGAGAAATGCAAATCAAAACCACAATGAGATACCATCTCACACCAGTTAGAATGGCCATCATTAAAAAGTCAGGAAACAACAGGTGCTTGAGAGGATGTGGAGAAATGAGAACATTTTTACACTGTTGGTGGGACTGTAAACTAGTTCAACCATTGTGGAAGTCAGTGTGGTGATTCCTTAGGGATCTAGAACTAGAAATACCATTTGACTCAGCCATCCCATTACTGGGTATATACCAAAGGACTATAAATCATGCTGCTATAAAGACACATGCACACGTATGTTTATTGTGGCACTATTCACAATAGCAAAGACTTGGAACCAACCCAAATGTCCAACAACGATAGACTGGATTAAGAAAATGTGGCACATATACACCATGGAATACTATGCAGCCATAAAAAATGATGAGTTCATGTCCTTTGTAGGGACATGGATGAAACTGGAAACCATCATTCTCAATAAACTATCACAAGGACAAAAAACCAAACACTGCATGTTCTCACTCGTAGGTGGGAGTTGAACAATGAGAACACATGGACACAGGAAGGGGAACATCACACCCTGGGTACTGTTGTGGGGTGGGGGGAGGGGAGAGGGACAGCATTAGGAGATATACCTAATGCCTAATGACGAGTTAATGGGTGCAGCACACCAACATGGCACATGGATACATATGTAATTAACCTGCACATTGTGCACATGTAACCTAAAACTTAAAGTATAATAATAATATTAATAATAATAATAATAATAAAAAGAGCGAAGATCCTAAATGCTGTATCTTGGCCCCAGCAAGCTGCAGTCAACACAAAGAGAGGAAGCCAGTTTGTTTCCCATGGGCTGCACCGCTGCTCCCCCTTGCTCATCAATAGGCGGGGCCTCCCTGGCTTGGACAGACAACAGAGAATCCCATCCCAGGCTGATTGCACTGAGTGAGTGATGCTCTGAAACTATCTGGAGTAGAGCCCCAAGAGACAAGTGCAAGACCCTTGGCCACAACCACTGCTAAGGTCTTTTCCTCTGCTGCCTCTAAGTTGAGAAGGGAACATAAACACTGAAATCACCCCAGACCTGTGATGAGCAACCTGGGAGTGCCAAGCTGTTGTCTACAGCCAGTAAGCAAGTAGGAGGGAGTCCACACTTTCAGAGCATTGAGAGGGGAGCATGGCTGCAATTGTGAAGAAATATAGGGGAGCCGCATGACAGAACAAGAGCCTATTACTAAGCATTAAACCTCAGTGTCACCTACTGGATCATATCCTAAAACTTCAATACCAAAAATACTTCGCTAACATACCCCTGAGATACAAAAGACAAAAAAGTCAACTATGAATAAAGACCCTGTGCAAAGCTTTGGCTCTGTGAAAACACCCAGAAAAGATACTGCAGCTAAAGGAACACTCACACACACAGATGAGAAAGAACAAAATCAAGAACTCCAGCAACTCAAATTGCCAGAGTATCTTCATAACCTCCAGATGATTGCATTAGTTTTCCAGCAAGGTTTCTTAACAGGGCTGAGATGGCTGAAGTGACAGAAATAGCCTTGAAAATATGGATAAAAACAAAAATCATTGAGATTCAGGAGAATGGCAAAACCCAATCCAAGTAAACTAAGAATAACAATAAAATGATATAGGAACTGATGGAGAAAATAGCCAATATAAAAAAAGAACCTAACTGACCGAATACAGCTGTAAAACACACTAGCAGAGTTTTATAATGG
This sequence comes from Symphalangus syndactylus, assembly GCF_028878055.3. Classification (NCBI taxonomy): domain Eukaryota; kingdom Metazoa; phylum Chordata; class Mammalia; order Primates; family Hylobatidae; genus Symphalangus; species Symphalangus syndactylus. The sequence continues at coordinate 82,497,715 of NC_072438.2, read as the reverse complement.
AATCCCAAGTATTAAGAGCAGACTAGACCAAGCTGAGGAAAGAATCTCAAAGCTTGAAGACAAGCTCTCTGACATAAGACAGAACAAAATAAGAAAGAAGAATAAAAATAAACAAACAAAAGCTCCAGGAAATATGGGATTATGTAAAGAGGTCAAATCTATGAATCATTGGTGTTCTGGAAAGGCATGGGAAAAAAATAAACAAATTGGAAAACGTGTTTTTGGATGTTGTCCATGAAAACTTCCCCAACCTCAACAGAAAGCTAAGCATTAAAATTCAGGAAATACAGAGAACCCTGGCAAGATACTACACAAGAAGATCATCCCCAAGACAGATAGTCATCAGATTTCCCAAGATCGAAATGAAAGAAAAAATGTTAAAGGCAGCTAGGGAGAAAGGGCAGGTCACCTACAAAGGGAATCATATCAGTCTAACAATGGAACTGCCAGAAGAGATTGGGGATCTATATTCAACATTCTTAAAGAAAAAGTCGGTGATTGCAATCCTAATTTCAGACAAAACAGACTTTAAACCAACAAAGACCAAGAAAGAAAAAGAAGGACATTAAACAATGGTAAAGGTCTCAATTCATTGAAACCCAATTATCCTAAATATATATGCATCCAACACAGAAGCACCTGTATTCATAAAACCAGTTCTTACAGATATTCAAAGAGACTTAGACTCCCACACAATAATATTTGAAGACTACAACACCCCACTGAGAGTATTAGAGAGATTATTAAGGCAGAAAATTAACAAAGATATTCAGGATCTGGACTTAACATTAGACCAAATGGACCTAATAGACATCTACAGAACTCTTCACCCAAAACCAACAATATATAGTCTTCTCATTGTTACCTGGCACATACTCTAAAATCAACCACACACTTAGACATAAAATAGTCCTCAGCCAATGCAAAAACAACAAAATCATACCAGCCATGCCCTTGGAACACAGTACAATATAAATAAAATTCAAGACTAAGAAAATCATTCAAATAATACAATTACATGGAAATTGAACAATCTGCTTCTGAATAACTTTTAGGTAAATAATAAAATTAAGACAGTGTCAAGAAATTCTTTGAAACTAATGCAGACAGAGATAATACACCAGAATATCTGGGACACAGCTAAGGGAGTGTAAAGAGGAAAATTTATAGTACCAAATGACCACATCAAGAATTTAGAAGGATCTCAAATTAACAACCTAACGTCAAAACTAAGAAGTAGAAAAAGAAGAGCAAACCAAACCCAACACTAGCAGAAGACAAGAAATAACCAAAATCAGAGTTGAACTGAAGAAGACTGAGACATGGAAAAACATTCAAAAGACCAACAAATCTAGGAATTCAGTTTTTGAAAAAATTAGTAAGAACCCTAGCTAGACTAATGAAAAAAGAGAGAGAATATCCAAATAAACACAATTAGAATCAACAAAGGGGATCGTATCACTTACCTCACAGAAATATAAATAACCATCAGCAAATACCATGAACATTTCTATGCACACAAACTAGAATATCTAGGAGAAATTGATAAATTCCTGGATACCTACATCCTTCCAACTGAATCATGGAGAAACTGAATCCCTGAACACACCAATAACAAGCTCCAAAAATTAATCAATAAATAGCCTATCCACCAAAAAAGTATAGGACTAGATGGATTCAGAGTTAAATTCTACCAGAGGTACAAAGAAAAGCTGGTATAATGCCTACTGAAACTATCCAAAAAATTGAGAATAAAGTTCTGTTTCCCAACTCGTTCTGTGAGGCCAGCATCATCTTGAAATCAAAACCTGACAGAGACACAACAACAACTTCAGGCCAATATCCTTGATGAACATAGATGCAAAAGTCTTCAACAAGATGCTAGTAAACTGAATTCAGCAGCATATCAAAAATCTAATCCACTGTGATCAAGTAAGCTTTATCCTAGAGATGCAATGTTGTTTCAACACATGTAAATCAGTAAATGTGATTCATCACACAAACAAAATTAAAGGCTAAAACCACGTGATTATCTCAATAAATGCAGGAAATGCTTTTGATAAAATTAAAAATCCTTTCATGTTAAAAATTTTCCATAAACTAGATATTGAATGAGCATACCTCAAAATAATAAGGGGAATGTATGACAGACCCACAGCCAATATCGTACTGAATGGGCAAAAGCTAGAAGCAGTCCTCTTGAAAACCCACACAAATACAAGGATACCCTCTCTCACCACTCCTACTCAACATAGCATTGGAAGTCCTGACCAGAGCAATCGAGAAAGAGAAAGAAAGAAAGAGCATCTAAATAGGAAGAGAGGAAGTCAAATTATCTCTTTTAGCACACAACATGATTCTATAGCTCAAAAAACCCATAATCTTGGCCCACAAGCTCCTAGATCTGATAAACAACTTCAGCAAAGTTTCAGGATACAAAATTGATGTACAATCAGTAGTATTCCTATACACCAGCAACAGCCAAGTCGAGAACCAAATCAGGAATGAAATCCCATTCACAATTGCCACAAAAAGAAGAAAATGCTAAAGGAACCAGGGAAGTGAAAGATCTCTACAATGATAATTAGAAAACATTGCTCAAAGAAACGAAAGATGACACAAACAAATGAAAAAAAATTTGTGCTCATTAGTAACAAGAACACATAGTGTTAAAATGGCCATAGTGACCAAAGCAATTTACAGATTCAATGCTATTTCTAGCAAAATATCAGTGACATTCTTTACAGAAGTAGAAAAAAATATTTTAAAATTCACATGGACCCAAAAAAGAGCTTGAATAGCCAAGGCAATCCGAAGCAAGAAGAACAAAGCTGGAGGTATCACGCTACCCAACTTCAAACTATGCTGCAGGGATACAATAACCAAAACAGCATGGTACTGGTACAAAAACAGAAACATAGATCAGTAGAACAGAATGGAGAGTCCAGACATAATGCCACACACCTACAACCATCTGATCTTTGAGAAAACACACAAAAATAAGCAATGGTGAAAGAACTCCCTATTCAATAAATGGTGCTGAGATAACTTGCATATGCAGAAGATTGAAACTAGACACCTTCCTTACACAAAAAGGAAACATTTTTGCAAACCATGCATCTGACAAAGGTATAATATCCAGCATCTATAAGGAATTTAAACAAATTTACAAGAAGAAGGCAAACAACCTCATTAAAAAGTAGCCAAAGGGCATAAACAGAAACTTTTCAAAAGATGTATACATGCGGCCAACAAGCATATGAAAAAAAGTTCAATATCACTAATTATTAGAGAAATGCAAATCAAAACCATAGTGAGACATCATCTCACACCATCTGAAATGGCTACCAAAAAAGTAAAAAAAACTGATGTTGGTGAGGTTGTGTAGAAAAGGGAATGATTATATACACTGTTGATGGGAGTGTAAATTAGTTCAGCCATTGTGGAAAGACGTATGGTGATTCCTCAAAGAGGTAAAAACAGAACTACCATTCAACCAAGCTATCCAGGGTGTATACCCAAAAGAATATAATCATTCTACCATAAATCAAATACTGGATGTATACCCAAAGGAATATAAGTCATTCTACCATAAATTCACATGCATGCATATGTTCATTGTAGCACTATTCAGTATAGAAAGACATGAAAACCACCTAAATTCCCATCGATGGATAAAGAAAATGTACAGATACAACATGGAATGCTATGCAGCCATAAAAAATAATGAGACCAGGTTCTTGGCAGGATCATGGATGGAGCTGGAAGCTATTATCCTAAGCAAGCTAATGCAGGAACAGAAAACCAAACACTGCATATGCTCACTTATAAATTGGAGCTAAATGATGAAAACACGTGGACATAAAGAGGGGAACAACAGACAAAGGGGTTTACTTGAGGGTGGATGGTGGGAGGAGAGAGGATAAGAAAAAATAGCTACTGGGGTCAGGCATCAGTGACTCATGCCCTTAATCCCAGCACTTTGGGAGTCCAAGGTGGGCAGATAGCTCAAGCTCAGAAGTTGAAGACCAGCCTAGAAAACATGGTGAAACACCATCTCTACAAAAAATACAATAATTAGCTGGGTGTAGTGGTGCATGCCTGTAGTCTCAGCTACTTAAGAGGCTGAGGTGGGAGGATCACTCGAACCCAGGAAGTGGAGGTTGCAGTGAGCCAAGATTGTGCCACTGCTCTCCAGCCTGGATGACAGAGTGAGACCCTGTCTCAAAAAAATAAATTAAAAAATAAAATAAAATAAAATAATAAAAAATAAAATAAAATAAAACAAAACAAAATAAAAAAAAGAAAATAACTATTGGGTACTAAGTTTAGTACCAGGGTGACAAAATAATCTGTACGCCAAATCCCTGTGACATGAATTTACCTATATAGCAAACCTACACATGTACCTCCAAATGTAAAATAAGTTTAAAAAAAGAAATGCATAAAGTTCACTAATCAATTAAAGTGTGAAATATTATTTAAATTAAAGTATTTGATTTGTCATACATCACAATATTTAAGTTGAGTTATCTTTATCCTATGATAAAAATTACCTTTTCTACACACTGTCAAACAATGTTATAACAGCTAAATGTTACTTTGTATTGATTGCCAAATCATCACCTAAAGAAGAACTGTTTCTATAAGGCAAAAGCATTCAATCCAACACGTTTTCTGTGACTGAAATCTATTACAATAATATTCAGTAATTATCTGAAAAATGAGAATATTAATATATCATTACTGCAATAAATATATTAGCTAAAAATTTAATTTTTAATAATGTGTTCTGTAAAGGAGTTATTTTGTATAACACAAGAGCTTAGAATTTAAAGCTGCTTGAATCTGTTTCTACATAAAGAATTCTGATTACTTCAGCATCTGTGAATGTTTATATCCTTATCTATGAAGTGGATATATTAAGACATACAATATAGGATTGTTGAGAGAATTTAAAGGGCATGAGAAAAACAATGTTAGCAGCTCATGATGCACATCACATGGTCAATAAATGCTACCCGCAAAAGAGCCTGAGTCTACAGCCTAAAGGAGACAACTCTATTCATAAAGCAAGAAGCCCAGATTTTCAGATATTCTCAACTTCTCTCTCACTACTCAGATTAACATTAATTTAGTTTCTATTACACTTTAGGTCAGCATTTTCCTTCATATCACAAATATCTTTTAAGATATATAAATTGTTCAAAGAAAAACTTGGTTGAAATTAAATATATCAGGAACTTTATTTGGAATTAGAAATGTTTTCTTCTTTGGATTGTCTTTTATTATTAAAACACTAGAGAAATAATATTAAAAAATAAGTTCCCATATCTCATCAACCTAACAACCTAATGAAATATCACAAATACTTACATCAAATAGAACTGGCTCATTCCTAAGCTTGGAGCACTAGTTAATGACAGACAACAGAGCTTAGTGTATGAGATTCCAGTTTCTGGAACATTGGATTGTGTGTCTTGAATCCCAGCTTCACCACTTATGGAACGATCCTTGCTGCGTTGCTTGAATTTGCTGCTTCTCAGTACTGGGCATAATCAAAATAACTACCTAAGTATATATATATATATTTTTTTTTTGAGACGGAGTCTCGCTCTGTCACCCAGGCTGGAGTGCAGCCTAAATATTTCGAGGATTAGATTAGATAATTTACTCAAATCACACAACAAAGTTGCTGTAACAAAATAAAATCACAATAAATTCATTAATTTGTCATGTGCCATTCCCTAGGCTATCTTATTTATGTTTAATTTCCCTCAAGTCACTTGAACTGTGTGTGAACAGTGTTTTTTGACCAAAGAAGAGATTAGTCCATATACAGATGAAAGGAATCCAGTTTTCTGTTGCACATCTTCCTTTAGAAGAGAGAGAAGCCATTTAATTAATAAGTATTATTCTGCATATACCGCCTGTAAAATACTAGCATCACTATAATGAGAGGATCTAAAGGAAATTTTCTTAAGATCACTGTCTTCAAGTTTCAAAGATAATACATATATATAAAATAATTAAATAGCCTATGAGTATTTGGTAAAAACAATAACAAGACATGATATAAGCTAATAAAACAATTGTCTAATATTCAACATTGTAAATAAATGTTTTATTTTAATGTAAATTCATTAAGGTTTGGAAATAAACAAGGTTTAATGGACAATTTGGCTCTCAGTCTACAAACAATTTATCTTTAGTTATTCATATAAAATGAATCATCTTTGATATGAATTGTCTACATTTATCAAAAGTTTGTTTACCATTAATAATTGAAGAGATGGGAAAGAAATTATATGTGAAATGTAATGTAGTGACAATTTCATGAATAAACCTTACTCTGGGGCAACTCTTAGATAACATTGAACCCATTCAATCACATGGTCCAGTGGATTAAATGATTTTAACCTTTCCACAGTTTTCTTTCCTTTTCCTAATATAGATTTATTAAGTACTATACTCAGAATCTTAAATAATTGCACAAAGCCTATCTTGTTTTAAGAAATTAAGCCACAATGACTCATTCTGAATTTATCACATTTGAGAAATATAACCAGTTGCTCACACACTGGGAGCACAGTGTTTCTGGTGTGGTCCTATTCTAAAATCCTGTTTGTGAAACCCCTTATAGATATACTACTTGGCAGTTTGCTGGATTACACCTCAAAGATACATTTATTTAAAACCTGCTAAGTGCCAGATAAAGCCTAAATAGACCCATTTCTTTTTTTTGTCATACTTAAAAGTCATTTTGCCTCCCTGTATCCTCACTTGTTTTTTTTTTTTCCTGTTTTTCTTTCCATGCCACCCACTTTAGTGAGTTATATATGAATAATTATTCAAGCAAAAAGGTTTATACCCCTGGAGGGTGAAGAATATTGTTCTTAACATATTAATTATCAAAGTGTGGTTTCCAATGCAGAAAAAGGCTTTTAACTATTAACACAGAAAAGAAGCTTTTAGAATGTTTTTTTTTTCATTAAACAGAATAAAATTTAAGTTGTATTTCTTGAATAAATGAAACGAGTAAAAATGAGCAGATTTTAAAAGCTGTCCTGGTGGAGAAGTTCTGTGACCAACTAGAAATGTATTGCAGGTTATGAATTTTTTTTATTTGTAATGAATGTTGCATGAAATAATATTCTATAATTAGTTCTTAGAAATAATTCTTATTTTAAAAGTGTTAAATATTTTCCATAATGCATTTGTTATTACATATGTACATGTACAAAAAATATATATTTGTACATTTTCATGTATTTTATTTCAGATACTGCAATATTTAGTCATTATTTATTTATGAATTTGACATAATCTATGGACAACATTTGTTAGAAACTTTTCTAAATATGTAACACAATGGAAGTGATGCAGAAAAAAGTCCATATTCATTCATATGTAAGTTATGGAGCTGCCAATAACACCTAATATGTAGGAGGATAAGCATAATTCTGTGTAGAAAAGATTTATTCAGGATCTCTAGCACATATTGTAAACCAGACATTTTTCTTGTCCTGGATTTACAAATAAAAATGTAGTTTTGATCTTTCATCTCTCTGGTGGCATTTATATAATTAAAGCTTCCTGAGGGCAGAGGTGCTTGTCTGTTTTGTTCAGTGATAGGTCTTCCAAGCCTAGGACAATGCTTAGCACATAGTATAACTTAATAAATATTTTCTGAATGAATTAATGAATAAAATATGAGAAGACATATTGGTGATCTTTCACATTCAAAGTAATGTAAAACACTCTGTTTATTGTCACAAAATTCTGAAAGAGAGAGGAATGATCACCATTACACTCAAATATTGTGTTATCCTCTCTAGTACATTACACAGTTCTGAAATTCATAGTTTTCTTTTGTGCAGGTATAGGAAAAGATCTGGTTTTAATTATGAGTGGGCTTAAAGGAGTTAAAAATAAAGTATGGAGATAAAGAGCTTGCAGTCTTGCAAATTTTATAAGTATAAAACATAAATATTATTTTCTAAAGTGTGTCAGAATTCAAAATAAAATGTTTTTGAAAAATGTAAAAGCTTTAATATCTTTGGTTAATATGTTTGATCTACTGACTCTAAGTCCAGATTGAGACAAAACATACATATTCCTTTTATTATTTAAGTACAGTTGATTTCTTACTCTTTGCTGATATTTATAAATGGAAATTAACACAAATGAAGCATAAAATGGAAAGCAACTAACATGAACTGGAAAGAAATAAATGAACAATTAGTTTATATAAATTATCTGTCCTCAATTCTCATTGGATCAACCGTAGGATAAACACATAATATGACTATATATCAACTCTATTATTTCGTTATTTGTGAGTGGGTGCTGAAGTATATGGGGGGTATGTAGAGAAAGTATTATAGGCAAAAAGGTCAACATGTCTCTCTTAGACTCAATAGCTGTAGTTGCTATTTTCTTCCACCTATTGCCCCAAGATTACTTCTTCCCTGACAAAATTTTGGCCAGAGAATATTATATAAAAACACTAGCCTTCTTATTGGTCAGATCTGTGTTATCCTGGTCCTGTACTCAGCCTTCGCTGATGCCTTGACCCTGAATTGCATTATTTCCCTTTCAGTTCAGGCTTGAACTCCTTTATATTCCTGGGCTGTTCTTCCAGATTATAGACAGTCCCCAATTTGCCATGGTTTGACATAAAATTTTTGACTTTACTATGGTGTGAAAGCAATATGCATTTAGTAGAAACTGTACTTCTACTGAATGTAGGAATATGTACATATAAATGTACATATATATGAATTATATATCATTCTAAAAGTTTAATGATAGCTAGTAGCCTAACAGAAAGATTATATATATGTATATACATATGTATACAATCATATATATGTATATACCTATGTATACAATCATATGTATATATACACATATATATTCTATGTGTGTACCCAGGCAATAATGTTTTTTTCACTTTCAGTATAGCTTTCAATAAAATATGTTAAACACTTTTATCATAAATTATGCTTTGTGTTCAATGATTCTGCCTAACTGTAGGATAATATAAGTGTTCTGAGCATGTTTAAGTTATGTTAGGCTGAGTCATTATGTTTCATAGGTTAGGTGTATATAATGAAGTTTTTACTTATGATATTTTCAATTTACAGTGGGTTTACCAGTCAAACCTCACTATATGTTGAGAAGCATCTATAGATCCAAACACTCCAGTAAATCAAGCGTGTCTCTGAATTTCAGACTATGTGACAAGAGTATTGAAATTCCAGCAAGTTTGTGTCTCTCCCTTCCCTTAGCTTACTGATTGCTATTTCTTATATTCCCAGCAACTGGCTATTGGGTTTGGAGTGAATTCTCAGAAACATCACAACTGACATTAACTCCATAAAGAATTCATAATTTCTACTTACATGTTTTACCCACATCAGTAACAGAATCTCAGGAAAACCAAAGTGGAGTTTACAATGTTCATTTTGATAGTGTGCATTAGACTTCTTGACTTCAAGCTACAAAAACCAGCACAGAACCTGGAAAAATTTTACTTCCTGGCCTTTTTGTTTCTCTACCCTGATGCTTGTTGTTGAGTTTTACCCATGCTTTGACCATCAGCAAATTCAAGATAAGAAAGGGAATAAAGTTTATCAAAACACAAGAAGCCACAATACTTTAACAGAGAATGCGTATTTCAGCATAGTAAGAAATAAGATATAATAGAACAGAGAGAAAATATCAAACACAATTTTAAGTAGCCAAAACATATCCTATGAGTTGATAATTTGTTTATTTATTATTTTTTATATTATTATTTGTTAATTATTTATTTTTTTTGAGATGGAGTCTTGCTCTGTTACCCAGACTGGAGTGCAGTGGTGCAATCTCGGCTTACTGCAACCTCGGCATCCCAGGTTCAGGCGATTCTTCTGCCTCAGCCTCCTGAGTAGCTGGGATTACAGGCATGTGCCACCATGGCTGGCTAATTTGTTTGTATTTTTAGCAGAGACGGGATTTCTCTTTGTTAGCCAGGATGGTCTCCATTTCCTGACCTCATGATCTGCCCGCCTCGGCCTCCCAAAGTGCTGGGATTACAGGCGTCAGCCACCGCGCCCGATCATGAGTTGATAATTTTAAAATGTTTTGTTTTTAAGTAAAAATCTAACATAGTATAATATTTTTCCATATCAAATGGAGTTTTTAAAAATAAATGAGCAGATATTTTGTGATTAGCAGATTGGCTGAAAGAGGAAGTGGCTGAAGGCAATAAAAAAAGAGGAAAATATATTCATTCCAGATATTAAGCAATAAGAGTATAAGTTAGAATGGTTCCTATTTCACTAGGAATATGTACATATAAATTGTACATATATATGAATTATATATCATTCTAAAAGTTTAATGATAGCTAGTAGCCTAACAGAGATTTTATATATGTATGTATATGCATATGTATACAGTCATATGCATATATACACATATATATTCTGTGTGTTTGTGTGTGTGTGCGTGTGTGTATGTATATATAATTAGAAAATATTGTGCCACTGCTTCTGGGAGAAATACAGGGTTAATTTTCCTGTGAGCTGCTGGTGACATTTTCATTTACTGATCAACAAATAACTTTGTTTTATGTGTGTTTCTTTTAAAATAGACCTTATTTCTTGTCCGTTTTTCACAACTAATCAATTATATGCAGTGTTTCTGTATAATGGTAAATCACCAGCCTTTTTTTTCGAACATTTCCCTGACCCTGGGTCACATGACCTACAGCTTCTTTGGCTTTCAGCCTTACAACAATGCTGTCCACTGAGCTTACTTATTGGTCATTACCTTCTGAACCTACAAATTTAACCTCTTTCTATCTTTCCGATAGCCTCATCACTCACTACAGATGTTACTTGAAGACATTCTGGAGCAGCGTCATGTGCAGGTCAGTGAGTTTCCTGTTGCTTTTTTTGGGTGTATCACTGGTGTCGATTCATCAACGTTGAATTCATGGCCAACAGCACCGTAACTAGTGCCTGAATGGAGCTAATCTAACATGCATTTTCTCCATAAGACACATCACAGTCTTGTGCTTCTTATCCTGGGCAGCACTTCACCCTTATGCTTGGGAGTAATTTTAAACAGCAAAATCACTAACAAAAAGCACAAAAATGGAAAAACATGACATTAAAGAGACTGTGAAAAGGACACTTGTTTATCCTATGAGAGCTGAGACAAGAAAGAGCACTGTTACCTTGTGTGAACTCAGTTGGGAAAGTGTACTTTGAGCACTCACATTTTTTGCCACTCTGCGCATGTCCTCAGATGACTTTTAGTCATTAACAGTGTGATATTAATCTTGGGGTTAGAAATAAACTTTAGTGAGTAGCAAAGGGGCAAATATGGAATCCACAAATAATGAAGCTTGGCCGTATATAAAATAAATATGGGCTGAGACATTTGACTTGGTAACATTGCCGAGTTCCTATTATGCCTGAACACCTGCTTAAGGGTTAAGTTTCTACAATTTTTAGAGAAACGTTTTCATTGTCAATATCAAGGCATCATCAGAATTGTCTTCAGTTATTTGTTATTTTTTATTTTGTCATTCTTGCTGTTGATATTTGAATGTCAGTTAAATTAATTGTACCTTTGGAGGCCCAATTTATTGTGAATGATTTGGCAAACCACTTTATTACAGTGATGTGTTAGTATATAAAGAATGTTTTTACAGTAATTTGCCAGTTATTGGGCTTTAAGACATTTATGTATTATGATTTAAAAATGAATAATCCCATTTTTGTATGTAGTAACAATTTATTATGTGCTTTTTGGAAGTATGCTATTTTAAGAACTAGCAAGTTACTTATCAATGCAATTATATAAAATTCATGGGATGTAGAACATTATTTCAAAGTATACAGTTAAATTCACATAGTCAACTGTTTATATGTTACAAGCAATTTGCTTATTGCATGATACTTTGTTTCTTTCTAATTTATGACACTCCCTAGTTTGCTTCAGCATAATTTGAGAAAAAAGGAATAAATGCACAGTACAGCATGTAAACTGTCTTATAGCTAATGGGATTACCACTAGATTCTTGATATGACTTTAGCCAATAAATTATCGTTACCTTAAATTTTAAACTAGTCAATATTCTCAAAACATTGATCTATCTTTATTGTCGACATGAACATATGTGCTTAATAACACATTAAAAAATCAGAGAAAGCCATTTAATATACAAATGTAGAAAAATAGAAAAAACGGAGAAGCGTATGTGAGAAAGAATAAGAAAACTTGAAAGAATGGTTGCCTTTCATTCTATATTGAGCATATGCTTACAGAATAAACACTGTGGACTATGCACCATTCTAAATACTTTAGAAATATTATCCGCTTAATATTCATAGTGGCCATATGCAGTGGCCAATATTATGGTCCTTTTACAGATCGGTATATTGAGTACTGAAATTGTAGCTAACTGTGCTAACATCACAAACTCGTAAGTGGTAAAGTCAGGTTTCATACTCTGGGCAGTGTACCTGCAGGATCTGTTATTAAACTTTATGTTAGGCTTCCAGTTACCATTGGCTCTTCAGGTTTTTATTTATTCTTCATCATTCTCCTATGCGCTTTTGACCTAGGTTTCTCCAGTTTCCAAAAAATATCTATCCAGTTTCTAAGAACTTTTTTAAAGAAAAACAAAACACACACTTTTACTTACCTACAAAGGAGATGCACTACATCTTTCTTGCCAGGAAAAGAAAGGAAAAGTCCAGAGCTCACTGGCCATGCATTAGAAGGTGTGGGGGCACGTATTACCATTTAATCATATTAGTGTGATTTCTTGTTTTTTTTTTTTTTTTTTTTTTTTTTTTGAGATGGAGTTTCACTTTTGTTGCCCAGGCTGGAGTGCAATGGCACGATCTCGGCTCACTGCAAACTCCGACTCCCATGTTCAAGCAATTCTCCTGTCTCAGCCTTCCGAGTAGCTGGGATCACAGGCACTTGCCACCACACCTGGCTATTTTTTCTATTTTTAGTAGAGATGGGGTTTCACCATCTTGGCCAGGCTGGCCTTGAACTCCTGACCTCAGGTGATCCACCAGCCTCGGCCTCTCAAAGCGTTGGTATTACAGGCGTGAGCCACGATGCCTGGCCATATTATTAATTTCTCATCACAGGCACCTCCAAAAGTAAACAGCATGACTCATTTAGAAATATTTATTTTGATTCCATGTCTTTATTATGAACTCCCATGACACAAGCTTATCTATGTAACAAACCTGCAGATGTACCTTTGAACTTAAAATAAAAATTTAAAAAAGAGTTAAAACACAACTATTTTGTACCAGTGTATAAGGAAGACACTTTTTATTACTGTTTCCTAAGTAAAAAAAAAAAAAAAAAATCACTGAAAAAAATCTTACATATATGATTAAGTTGATTATAGCCTGAGTCTAAAATGTTTATTTTTCAAAATCTTGAAATCATTGGCATAATCTTTATCCTATTATTTCAAGGGGAGTTAATTTTAGAATACTTTTTAGGAGAAGGTAGAAAACAGTATGATTCTGAAAAGTAGTAACTAGAAGTTTACATGATTTTCTTCCGAAGAACATATGGGCCATTTTTGTAGAATAAGAAATCTTTTGAACAGCTTGTTTTATTTCTTATTACAATTATATTAGTGTTGGAAAATAGAGTTAACAGTATAGGAAAACAATTGAATTAGCTGCATTATAATACCCTAAAGAAAGGGCCAGTTGTAGTTTGTGAAAAAACACAATGTTTTTTCACATACTGTTTAGTAAGCAGCCAGTATGTACACTTAATAAAAATAGTGTTTCTGAGTGCTGAAGTCAAATATGTGTTAAAGGAATTTAAAATCTACTACCTTTTCTTTATCCATAATGAGCGTAAGTAGAAAATGCATTCTATGATACATAAAATTGTCAGCGTATTTGTGCATTAATTCAGTATATCTAACGCTAAAAATTACTTTTATCTAAATGGTTCATGGACGCACACCAAAAGGCTCTTACCACCTGAAAGCAGTTCTGAATACAAATTACAAATCAACTTTGTCACTGCCATTCATAATCCAAATTACTTGTCCAAAGACACAAGGATAAATAACCACTCAGTTCCATTTATTCCCCTATCTCTTTAATTTCCAGCTTAGAATACAGATTTACTACAGAAAGGAATGGGCAACTTCAAAACTAGCTTAAGGTGAATCTTACAACCCTGGTAAAATAATAACCTCATTTTCACTATTTTCATTATTTTTTACTTTTAACTCCTGAATTAAACAAAAGGTTATTTAAATTTATTTACTCAAACTTCAATTTAGTTATTTCAAACACTCAAGAATCCTACATTTCTGTTCACTTTCCTCTCCACCTCAACTCCTGTCATCACTTGGTGCGCAGAAATGTTCACACAGCAGGTGCTTTGGCAACAAATATTCTCACTCCCTGACCGTCTCATGAAGTGATCAAAGAAATCATTTGCTTTCAAGTAACCAAAACCTATTTGATGTAGTTTAAGAGAAAAATGAACTACAAAAATGACAAAAGTGATTTTCTTATGATGATCACTCATATCACCTTCACAATGTGATAGACATTAGGGTCTACTGAATAATTTAATTGAAAAATGTTTAGAAAAAGTTTTTGAGCAATTAAAGCATTAACCTTTTATTTATTTTTTTTCCATTCAATTTGTAATTTCCTTTTTTGGGAACTATTTTTCTTTGAACATGTGTGTTATTTGTTCTGACCTATTTATTTATCATCCCCTCTTAGAATGATGTGCGAGCATTGGAGGTTTTTATTATTTTTTTCCACTATTGTAGTTCAAATGGCCTTAATTATAGCTTTTGGCATATGCTCCCTTTTCCCAGTGATTTTTAATTTGCTTCATGTTGGAATCAACTGGTAAGACGTTTCAAAATCTCAGTGTCTAGGCTCTACTGGATACCCTTAAACCAGAATCTCCATTGACTGGAATGGAGCAGTGAGGTCCAATAGAAATAAACATCATTTTGTTGTTGTTGCGATTGTATTTTTTGTTTGTTGGTTTTAAACTACCCTGAGTCCTCCACTATGCAGAAAAATTTTAAATTCCATTCTCTGTGTCATCACAGTCCTATAAGCAATTTAAGGCAAATAGTCTTTTCTGTCAAACAACAAGCACCATCAAGAAAGCAGGCTATCAGTGCTCCACTGGGCCTGGAGGAAACCTTTCTATTTCCCAGTCTTCAGAGCCCAGGAGGAATAAGAACACCCTTTCAGTGCTTCTGCTGTTGTTGGTTGTTTCGTTTTGGTATTTTTGAGATATAGGAGATTGGGCATCTTAATACAGGGCCAATATACTCATTCACTTAAGCACGCTGATCTCTTCTGGACAGTATCTTACAAAATCATATTCATGTTGCCATTTTCCCAGAATCAATTTCTATTCTGATGTTTAATATCTGAAGTTAATTTTGAACATTTTAAAAACATGAAATAAAATATTTTCTTCAAAAGCATACTGCTCAAAAATTCATTGTAAAAATACAAATAATGTACTTGATAAAAATAGATGTTTTAAAGATAATTAAGCTCAATTTGATAATCTCTAGGCCAATTATATTCTTTAGAGTGGAAGATTCCACGGCTTCCTGTAGCATATAAAGTTTTGTCCAGAAAATGTTAATTCTTGGATCTGTGATGTTTTCTTATTAAGGTTTATGAAACTTAGTTTGTACAAGTAATGAATGTAAAATATCTTGGGTATTTTCTGGTTAACTGATAAAATAGTTTATTATTTTTTAATTTTTAAAACTTTAATTGACAAGTAATAATTGTATACATTTATGGAGTAAAAGGAGATGTTTTGATACAGATATGCATTGTGGAGTGAATAAATGAAGCTAACATATCTATCACTTCATATACTTATTTTTTTTACGGTGATAACATTTAAATTTTTTAAACAAATTTGAAATAAAAATTACATTATTATTAACTATAGTCTCTATGATATCAATAGATCTTCTAATTCCTCTTGTTTAATTTAAACTCTGTACGCTTTAACCAGTATCTCCTTTTCTCCTCACCCTCTCCCCCACAGTCTCTGGCAACCACTATTCTACTCTGTACTTCTATGAGTTTGAACTTTTTAGATTACACATATAAGTGAAATCATGAAGTATTTGTGCTTCTTTGACTGGAATATTTTACTAAGGATAATGTTCCCCATGTTCATTCATGTTGTCATAAATTTCAGAATTTTCTTCTTTTTAAAGGCTGTATACCATTCTATTGTGTATATATACCACATTTTCTTTACGTTTTTATTTGTTGATGGACACCTAGGTTGATTCCACGTTAGCTATTATGAATAATGCTGCAATGAACATTGAAATACACACATGTCTTTGACATAATGATTTCAAATCCTTTGGATAAATACACAGAAGTGGGATTGCTGGAGCCTATGTTAATTCTATTTTTTAGCTTTTTATGGAACATGAATATTGTTTTCTAATTTGCATTTCCACCAACAAAGTACAAGAGTTTCTTTTTCTCGACATCCTCAAGAACACTCGTTATCTTTTGTCTTTTTTGTAATAGCCATCCTAACAGGCATGAGGTGATACCACATTGTAGTTTTAATTTGCGTTTCTCTGATGATTTGTAAGTATACATGTTAATGATCACTTATGATTTTTATCTCAGTGGAAAATTCTGAAGTTCAAAAGCCTTTGTAAAGCATCAATATGTGCCTAATACATTAATACTATAATGACTAAAAATAGCTAACTCAATGAAGCAAAAAAATGTAACTAGTTAAGCTTAATGTATAGGAAAAAAGAGGAGTACTTACCAGAGTGATTGAAAGGAAATGATCAGATTTGAACTTGTGTCTAATTAGTGTTGGACAACTCTTAGTGATTACTGTTTAATAACTAGATATTAAACAGTAATGTGAGAATTAGAAAAAAATATTTTAGTTGATATAGTTTCCACTTGAAATGTATAATTTTAATTACATTCTAAATAAATGGAATCCATTGTTAAAACTGAACTCTATAATATTGATTGGGTTGCAATTCCCAATGTTTGTTTCAAGACAAAATCTGTTGAATAAGCTTCTTTTCCCTTTAAAGCTATTTGAGTGGCTTATGAAAACTAATTGACAATAATTTAATTAGTAACTAGTGAATAAACTTTATATCTAATTTATTAAAATATTAAACCTAAAAATTAGGTAAACCCCTACTACTTTAGCTGATGGGATTTTCAAATCTTTGAGTTAAAGTAGAAATAGTTGAAAAACCTTGAATCTATAATTTTGGAACAGGACTCCTACTCTTACAATTGGTCAGTATATTACTTGGAAAAAAATATTGTTTCTATTGACTACTTTTCTTAAGATAATTTATGTATTTCAGAGCTAATTTGCAGTAGCGAATTGTTTGAACTTTAAGAGATCATTGATTTTTATTTTATGTTACTCATTAGACCTAATTGATAAAAGCAATGATATAGTTTCTGTTTGTAAATCAAAGAGATTATTTTCATAATTTTTATTCAAATCAGTATCATTTAGTTTTTATATCTAAATATGTGTTGTTTGTAGCAGCAGTCCCCAACCTTTTTGGTACCAGAGACCAGTTTCATGGAAGAAAATTTCTGCATGGACCAGGGGTGGGGGAATGGTTATGGGATGATTCAAGTACATTTATTGTGCACTTTATTTCTATTGTAATACACAATGAAATGAATATACAACTCACCATAATGTAGAATCAGTAAGAGCTCTGAGATTGTTTTCCTGCAACTAGACGGTCCTATCTGGGGGTGATGGGAGACACTGACATGGCATGTCCAGTTCACAATAGGGTTCATGCTCCTATGAGAATCTAATGCTGCTGCTGATTTGACAGGAGATAGAGCTCAGGTGGTAATGCAAGTGATACGGATTGTCTGTAAACACAGATGAAGCTTTGTTGGCTTTATGGTCCATGGCCCAAGGGTTGGGGACCCCTGGTTTATGGAATAATGGACTATCTATACTGGTATTTCTTAGAAAATATAATAGTTTCATACCTTTGGTAAGCTATTAGCCAATAAATGCAGGAAACATACTAACAAAACAGCTTATATATTTTGGGATCAACAATATAGGTATATTACACATTATTTAAACTTTATAATTTTACCAAAGGATATTAGGTGACTATCATAATATACAAATTACTATTGTAGGTGATAGTGAAATTATTTTATTGAAGTTCAATATGTATGCCATGCAACTGGAAGACTAAAAATTTTCATTTTTATCTGTTTGGCTGCTGAACATAGCTCAAGGACCAATAGATGCTAAATTGTAGCAGTTCTTATCTTCAATTTAGTAATATGTCAATATTTACATAAATACATGCAAAGGAAAATATGTAAATGCCAGAATATATACAGATGATAACTTAGGGCAATGTGCCATTTATAAAATAATTTCGTCTTTAGTGATTTTTGACATATTCATATACTTTAAACAAAATGAAGTACATTTATATGATTGTTACACATGTGGGGAATTATCAGCAGACAATATCAGTGTGATTAGATTTGCACCTTAGATGTATTATCTTAGTGGGAGTGTAAGAGAAGGCCTGGAGGCTTGGAAAACTGGGGAAAAGACCATCTATTTAATGACTGTTCTATGTTTCTGGCAAGACAGTAGCAAGACACAATAAAATATGAACAATTGGCCTAGGAAGAAATAGAGAAATTTGTAATTATATTTATATGTTTCAACATATATTTGAGTCAACAATATTTGAGTTTTCAAGTAAAGGAGAGTAAATATAAGTTGATTAAGTTATTCTGTTGACTGGGAGGGGATTCAGCATTGGATGTAATGAATTCATGGGTGTACCTACTAGATAAAGTATTAAAGTATTTACCATGATTTCCCAGCTGTTTCAATATTTTGATATTTGTATTCCAATAGAATAATTAAAAATATCTTATGTAATTTCTCTTGCTCAAGTGGAAGGGTCATTTTATTATACACAGATTAATGATTGAATTCTGACGAAGGGCAAATGAAAGATAAAATCTGCATGTACAGTGAAATAATTACTTTGGCTGCCAAATTTTACGATCTTAAGTGGAAATATTTTTATAAAAATTCTCTTGAAGTTTTGCTAATAATTTTTTCATACTTTGCATCACACCAAAGATCCTAGTTCAACAGGATATTTTCAACTTCCTCCTAAGTCTGGTTATTATCTGCTAATCTTTTCCTAAATCAGATATCTGAACCAATTCACTTGCTTGTCTCTTATCATACTGTCTGAAAACAAGGTCACACAAGTCATTACCTAATAAGCTCGGGAAAGGCCTCATTGTAAAACTTTCTCTTAGAGATTTACCTTATACAGTAGCATGTTAGAGAGATTGATGAGGGATTGTTTCAATTTTCATAAATTATAAAAGTCTTAAGGTGATACATTAATACATGTTTAAATGTGCATACCCTTCTGTAACTAATACTGAACAAAAATATAGAAATGTACTCAGCACTAGAAAGTTCCTTGTCCCTCCAGTTAGTATTACTGCTCCCTCTCTCGGCATAAGGTTAGCGACCATTCTGGCTTTTATAATCTTTGATTAATTTTACTTGTTTTGAAATCCATATGAATAAAATCATATGGTTTTCCTTCTTTTGTATCTGATTCTGTTGATTAATGTTAAGAATAGGAGATTCATCCACATTGTGGCAATGAATTTTCCCATTCTAATGTCTCTTATGGACATTTGATCTGGTTTAAACTTTGGCTATTAAGAAAAATATTTATATGAAAATTTATGCAATTTTGGTGGACATATGCACTAGTTTCTTTTGAGCATACGCTCAGGAGTGTGATTGATGGGTCACAAGCTATAGATTTGCCTCGATTTGGTGAGTTCTGCATTGGATCTATAGATTAATTTGGAAAGAATTAAAATTTTACTAGTATTGAGATTTCCTACACATGTAAATGTATGTCACTCTGTTTAGGTCTTTTTTTCATTAAAATTTGCAATCTTCAATCGAGAGGTCCTACAAACTTTTGTTATATTTATTCTATGCATTTTACATTTTTATGCTATTGTATGCAACATTATTTTATAATTTGATTTTCAACTTGATCTTTCTAGTGTCTAGAAATACAATTGATATTTGCATATTGGCCTATATTTTTGTGCCTCGATAAATTTACTTATGTGTGCAAAACAAGGCTAACAATTGATGTAGTGAACCACAGAATCAAGCCCAGATGTCTGACAAAACAAAACATGAAATTTGAAAAACCTGAACCACATTATGGAAAAAGTAATATCTATGGAAAACAAGTAAGACTAATCTGTGACTAGCGTACATTTCAGAATGCATTCCAGCAGGAGCTTAATAGAGAACAAAATGGAAGCCAAAATTAAAACAAAATACGTGAAAACTTGAAGAGAAACACTATCCTCAAATTAAATCCACCAAATGGGCTTACTAGGAATGACAAAATATCTTTCAAAACGATTTCTACTGTTATTTTAGCGTTGAATTAAAATTCTGAAAACCTTTAAAAGAATTATAAAATTATACAGTATATACCATAATTAAATTTGCTTCACATTTTATGCAACACTCAATACTAAAATTAAATGAGAAATGTCTTCAAATCTCTAGGAGAAAATAGTATCATCTCAGCCTTCTATGAAATCAAGGCAATATGTGAGTATTATTTTTAAAATATTTTTCTCAAAATACTATACAGAAAAATGCATACAAGAATGATGAACTCTTACTATTCTAAGCAATTATATGAAGTAGATTTGGGGGAGAGGGAAGAGAATGTCAAGACATAACTACTACCATAAAGAAAGAAATGGGATGACTAGAAGTACATAAGTGGCATTTGGCTACCTTCCATCCTAAGAGCCAAGGTGCTGAATAAAAATAGACTTACCATCAGGAGGCCATTAATAAGGATTCTTAATTACTAATACTCAGTTGATTGCAGTTGGATATCCAGTGACCAAGAGACCCTGCACAGCTAACCTCCCAGTCTCTGATCAATAAAATTCCGATAGAGGAATTGGAAGGAAAGCAGAGCAAGATGGCCATATAAAACTCTCCACAGATTGTCCTTCCCATAAGGATAATACATTTAACAACTATCTATACAAAAAAGCACCTTCCTAATAACTAAATCTCAGGTGAGCTATCAGAGTGTGTGGTTTTAATATTATATCACAGAAAGAGGCAATGAGGAAGATAAAAAAAGACAGTCTTTACAAGCCAATGCCATTCCATCCCCATTCCCCAGCAGCCGTGTGGTACAAACAGAGAATCTGTGTGTTTCGTGGAGGGAGAGTGAGTGATTGTGGGACTCTGTATTGGAACCCAGTGCTGCCCTGACCCCAGTGGAAAGCAACAGCAGGCAAAACTAAATTGATGCCCATGGAGGGAGCATATAGACCAGCCCCAGACAAAAGAGAATTGTCAATCCCAGTGGTCAGAATAAGAGTTTCAGCAAGGCTTGACACGATGGGCTAAAGTGCTCTGAAGTTCTGAACAAACTTGAAAGGCAGTCTAGGTCACAAGTCTCAGTGCTATGATAGGCTTAGAGCCAGTAAACTTAGGGGGCTCACAACCTAAGGAAACACCAGCTATGCTATCCGTAGGGGTGCTTGTGCCACCTCTTCTTCAGCCCCAGGCTGTGCAGCATGCAGTACTGAAAAAGATTGCTTCATTTCACTTGAGAGGAGAGGGAAGAATAAGGATGACTTTGTCTTGCAACTTGGATACTAGCTGAACCACCATAGAATCGGGAATCAGGAAGTGTCCTTAGGCATCTATTTCAGACACTAACTCCCAGATGACACTTCTAGAAGTGCCCTGGGCTAGAATGGAATCCACTACCTTGAAAGGAAGGGCCCAGTCCTGGCAGAATTTTTCAGCTTCTGACTAAAAGAGCCCTTGGGCCCTGAATAATTAGCACCAGTGGCCAGACAGTACACACCGTGGGCCTTGGGTGAGACTCTGAGATGTACTGGTTTCAGGTGTCATCCAGTACATTTGTAGCTGTGGTGGATACGGGGAGTGATTCCTGTTTGTGAAAAGCAGAGGGAAGAGTAAAGTAGGCTTTATATTGCAGCGTACACACTAGCTCAGCCGCAGAGGGGTAGAATACTAAGTGAGTTCTTGACATTCCCAATTCCAGGCACTGACACTTGGATAGCGTTTATGGTTCTGTCCTGGGCTAGAGGGGAGAACAATATCCTGAAGGGTGAGTACCAGGACTGGAAGCATTTATCACAAGCTGACTGAAGAACTCTTGGACCTTGAGTGAAAATCAGCAGTATCTGGCAAAACACTTAATGGGTGTGTGGCGGTGGCCATGGAGAAAAACTACTGTGCCTGTGTAAAGGGAAGAGAAGAGTTGGAAGGAATTTGGCTTGTGGCTAGGGTGCCTGTTCAGCTAAAGTAGAATAAAGTAATAGGTATATTTGTAAGGTTTTCAACTTTAGGCTCTGGCCCCAAGATGGTATCTCTGAACCTGCCCAGGGCCATGGTGAACTCTCCACCCAGAAGGGAGAGACACAAGCTTGGCTGACTTCACTAGCTGTTGATTGTAGGGCCCTAGACCCTCAAATGAGTATAGCCAGGTGATAGCAAGGTAGTAGTTACAGTGGGCCTTGTGTGAAACCCATTGCTATGCAGTCTTCTGGTCTCACCCAGTGCAGTCCCAGTGGTGGCAGCCACAGGGGTGCTTATGACACCTCCCCCCCAGTTCCAGGCAGCTCAGCACAGAGAGATATACTCCATTTCTTTGAGAAAAAATAAGTGAAACAAATAAAATTAGTACATACCTTCTCCTGAAGCTAACCCACGTTGATTTAAGGCACTCTAGCTATAATATTCTCCAAATACAAAGTAGAGCAAAATTCCCTTTGCTTTTACCTTTCTCCTCAAGAAAAGAAACAAGCAGATATATTTGTTTGTACCCCGACATCTGTGTATTCTCAACCACACTGTTTCTACCCTGGTGAGTAGAAATGTTGGATCTTTGGGAAAGGACCCTTGCCTTGTCCTTGCAGCTTTCTCTTCTCCACCAACTCCACCAAGGAAAGGCATTCCATTTTTCCTTCTTTCCTGTTGGGAAAGAACTCTACATCATACCTTCATTTCCCCTAGTGATATCTGCCTTTTACTTACCTTGAGAAATAATGGCAAAATGGTTACAAGGACAGAAATTTTTGCAACAACAAATTCATTCAGATCATTTCAAAAATTAAATTACTATCATGCACAAAAGTAATAAATGCTTTTCAGAAGCTGTTGGGTTTAAAATGATAAATAAGTAAAATGTCAAAAGGGCAATTGGAAGTAGTTTACACAGCTTTACAGGGTCACCCTATTTTCATTCTCTTTACACTTTTCTATTTTGATTTCTATTTTATAATGTTAACTTCTTGTTACTTCTGGATATCCTAGATTAATCATTGATGTTAAGACACTGAAGGCTACTGTAGTAAAATATTGCAGGCCAAATAAAGGTACCATAGTGACACAGTAAAATATAATATAAAAGTGAGTTATATTCAAAATAATGAAATTTTTTCATGCATGTGATAAAATATATGATGATGAATCAAATGACATGAAGTATTTTTTTTCCTAAAAGTGTTATTAAGACATTAGGCAATGGAGAAAGAAGCATTAAGATAATAATAGTATGACCTCAGTTAAAATATTTGTAGAAAAATCAGTTGAAATTCTCATACTTTACTCACTTTCCAAAATAAGTTTTTAAAATTAAATGATAATGTAAATATTAAAGCAAATTCACACAATACTTATATACTGTCTGCATAGAAAGGGGTTTCTAAGCACAAGGTAATAAAGAAATTAAAAAAGGAAATAATGATTTGACAACTTACTATTGAAAATATATTTTGTATCAAAGGAATCATAACCAAAATCAAAGCAAAATTAACAAGTTAAGAAAAATTTGTAGGCTACATTCACATCTATATATCTGAAAGTAAAACATTATATCTCCCAAGAGAAAAATCAGCAAATTTTATGAACCCAGAGATCTAAAACAAATGCCGAATCAACATATTTAAAATGTAAAGCTTCAGCAGTAATTATAGACAGTATTATTGGAGAGATAGTAAAATAATACTGAAAATATGAGAAAAGAGATAGCTTTGAATATTAAACAAAAATATTAAAGATAATATTCCCAGGAGTTATATTGTAAAGAAACAGTTGAACCTCATTTGTATTGAAGGCATCTACATGCAAAAAGAGAAAAAGATGTTATATCAAAAAACTGGCTACATAACAATTAGAACAAAGACAGAAATTTATAAAGGCCAATTTTAGCAGTGTCAACACAACTTCTACCAAGAATAGAGTGATCCCCTCTATGCTTGATACGTTTATGTCTTTTGCTAAGCTGAAGTTAGAAAAATATCAGAAATATTGCCAATAAAAGAGAAATACGTTAAACCCTATTAACCTGAATCCCTACTTAATCTTCAATTTGCATCTAATTAGATGACCTGTGTAGTATATCTATGTAAAAAAATAATGCCTTGAGCTGGCACTACTCTACAGTATATTTTGGTTCTGGCAAGTGATTAAATTGGAATTCTTGAGAGGAGTGTCCTTATAAGATGTATTAGCATATTAGAATCCCATGTGTAAGAAAGTCTATGACTCTACCACGATTGATCTTCTGAGTGAGTAGCTGAGGGTTTAACATAGTTTAAGGTTGATTTACCAAGACAAATATACTCTCAGAAGAACTGGTTAGTATGCTCACCCAATCACCTCTCCTTCCTTTGGATACTTTTCTTAAAGTATCCATGGCTGGGTGCCATGCTCCTCAAGAAACTACATAATAAGGGAATAATTAAAAAAAAAAACTATTTTCTCAATGTATGTATATATACTCTCAACTGTATTCATAACAAAATAAGAAGAAAATATTCATGGTAATTACAATCCCCAAGGGTCACGAGGTCATAGATGATATTTACAGCTAACTTATTCTACTACCTATTCTGTATTCCCTTTGCCTACATCAAGAACTTCAGCTGTTTATTGTTCTTTACCTGGTGGAGTGACCCAAATTTTAATCCTGAAAGATCTATGCCATAAGTAGTCCTCCCCAGATTGAGTTATAATTTTCTATTGATTTCAATCACAGAATATAATAAAACTAAGAGATACTCTGAGAGATCACTCATATTCTAGACCTACTCTTCCTTACCTCCCTGATGGAATAGCGCACGTTCCCCTTGGTACCCTCATCAATCACCCCAGCCAACCCCATAACTCCTTTCTTCGCCTGTTGATTCAGAATTAGTAGCCCAAAGTGGCCAGGTTGACAGGCTTAACTTTCAGTTCAGTGGAATTATTGCTGTGTCTCCTGGTACAAGCATTCATCTCTATGAAACTGATATCTGTATGCCAGCAGAGCATAAAGTTACAAAACAGGAAGCAACAATTTTGCTAGTGAGTCACTATGGGAATACCAAGTGGTACCACTCTTATTTCCACCCCATGATTCCTGAACGCAAAAATCCTGAGTATCAGATAAACAGTACTATATATTGGATATGATTGAAAGCATATACAACTTTCTGGAGAAGCTAGCCCTGGCCCTGCAAGGCACTGTCACCTAGCTGGTGCTGTAACTGGGTCCAAAAACATCTTATCCAGGCGTGGTGGCTCGCACCTGTAATCCCAGCACTTTGGGAGGCCGAAGCAGGCAGCTAACTTGAGCTCACAAGTTTGAGGCGAGCCTGGGCAATGTGGCAAAATTCTCTCTCTACAAAAAATACAAAAAAGTAGCCAGGTGTGGTGGCACGCACATGTAGTCCCAGGTACTTGGGAAGCTGAGGTAGTAAGATGGCTTGAGCCCAGGAGGCAGAGGTTTCAGTGAGCCGAGATGGCGCCACTGCACTCCAGCCTGGGCAATAGAGCCAGACCTTGTCTCAAAACAAAACAAACAAAAACAAAACAAACAAAATAGACATCTAACTGTTCTATCAAGCTAATTGCTTAAGGATGATGGGGCATGTGATAAGACCAGTGAATTTCACAAGCATAGGCCCATTGCCATAATTCTCTGGCTATTAAATGAGTTCTTTGGTCAGAATGCTACATGTAATACCACAGGAGTAGAGTAGGCATTCTGTTCATAAGTCCACAGATGATAGTTTTGGCAGAACCATAGCATGCATGGAAGATAAATCGAACCAGAGTAAGTGTCAATTCCATTATGGACAAAACACTGTCCCTTACATGATGGAAGCATTCCAATGTAATCAATCTGCCGCCAGGTAGATGGCTGATCACCCCCAAGGAATAGTGATATATTGAGCATTCAGTGTTGGACTCTGCTACAGACTGGGCACTCAGCAGTGGCCATAGCCAGGTCAGTCTTGGTGAGTGGAAGTCCATGTTGCTGAGCCGTAACCTTTATCCCTGACACCATGGCTACTTTGTCCATGAGCCCATTGGGGAATGATAGGATTGAGTATGGAAAAAAGCAGAATGGAATCCCCCAAAGGGTCATGCTACTCACTTGATTATTAAAATCCTCCTTTTCTGAGATCAGTCTTTGGTGAGCATTTACATGAAACACAAATATCTTTATATATTTTGTCCATTTAGAGAGGTCAATCCTCATACCTATTCCACTATTTTTTTTTGTTATTAATTTTTCACTCATGGTTGTTCTAAGTCTTTCACCATCTGGCCAAACCATTAGCTACAGTCCATGAATCAGTACCATCATCTCTTGATAACTGTGGAGGATTGGTTCCAGGACCTCCTGCAGATAACCTAGTTCCAGATATAACCTAATCCATGGATAACCTAGTTCCAGATATAAAATAATGTAGTATTGGCATATAACCTGTGCACATTGTCCCGTATACTTAAGTCATCTCTGGATTACTTATAATACTTAATGCAATGTAAATACTGTGTAAATAGTTGTTGTACTGTATTGTTTAAAACAGATAAAAAATCTGTACACATTCATTACAGGTGAAATTCATTTTTTTTAAATAATTTTGATCTAAGGCTGGTTGAATCCACAGATGTGGGGAAGGTAGTGTAGCAGGTGTGAACACCACAGGCATTTGGGCCAATTCTTCTTGTAACTTACTTGGGCATTCAAGGTCTGCTTGAGCCTGATCATATGTATATACCACTTCCATTTCAGAATAGACTGTTGCAGTGCATGTCCAACTTATCTACTGAGTGGGTCAGATAACACCTACTTTATAATGAGCCGCTAAAGTGTCATGATAATTTGGGGGGCCATGGTCTAGTGCACAGTTTCTATTAAGGCCCACTAGCAGGCCAAGTTCTGTCTCTCACAAGGTGAGTAGTTATCTGCAAAAGATAGCATACTGTTGATAAAAATCCTAAAGAACTGTGTTATGATTCACCTGTGGGCACTTGTCACAGGATAAAAACAGTATTCTTATCTACAACTGACGCTTCAGGGTCCATTGGAACTAATGGATCATATGGTCCAAGTGGCAGAGCAGCTTGCTCAGCAGCCTGGATCAGTTTTTACAAGTGTTACAGCAGAACTGATTGTACTGATCATAATAAAGGATGGGAAAGAGAGTGTTAAAATTCTTGCACAAAACCAACACCATTGCTGGGAGGAGGAATATTCTGTGTGCAAACCAATTCTAGTTTTCTTCTCCTGCTAGGGTAAAGCCAAAAAGACCTCAACTGCTGAAACCAGGAGCACATTTCAAAGCTATATTGTCCATAAAGGGTGAAATAAAGATGTGTAGCACACTTAATTATTAGACAACATGTGCTTCATACTTTTTATTCAGTTATCATAGTGAAGAAGAATGTTAAAATACATAAATTGCATATTTTTAATCATAAAGAGAATTATAAGCAAAAATGAATATTTCAACAAATTAAAGTCATAA
The DNA here is from genome assembly GCF_028878055.3 of Symphalangus syndactylus. Classification (NCBI taxonomy): domain Eukaryota; kingdom Metazoa; phylum Chordata; class Mammalia; order Primates; family Hylobatidae; genus Symphalangus; species Symphalangus syndactylus. The sequence goes on along the minus strand of NC_072438.2, from coordinate 82,469,708 downwards.
TTTTTTAAAGACCCATTTTATTTTTTATTAAAAATATTTATTTCATTAATCTAAAATAATTTTTTTGCTCATTTTCATGTCCAGAGGAATATTCTAATTTGAGCTGCTTATATTTTTTTCAAAATGTAAAAGGAAATCCTCTCTGAGACCATGTCTCTTTCACACTAAAATTCAAATATAAAATTGCTAATAACTTTAATTTGTTAAAGATCTTAATTTCTGAATTTAAGAACCATCTATTATTTATAACAGGAAATAAAATAAAATTGACTTTAATAACATGACTCATGATAATTTTAGCCGTATTCTCCATCAGCAATAACTGTAACCTAATCAATTGACAGTGAATATTTCCTCCTTGAACACAATTAGTAATGACCCTTTTCTTTTATTATGATGCCCAATTGTCCTCAGATAGACTGTGAGATTAACTACTGTGGCAAGCCTGCTGAGATTATACAAGTGTGTAGCCTGCTGTTTCAGTTAGCAATGACTTGAGAAAAAAACAATAATTATGTATGTATATATGTATACATATAAATATATAATTTGTGCTGGATATATATAGACACACACACACATACATATGTATAACCATAGGTTCCTGTGGTTGACTCCTTACACATTTCACTTCAGTTTCAATTTCATGTAGATCTGTATGAGTTTCAAACGAGGTGAAAAATCATATCATTATGGCCCAGCAGGGACATAAAATAATTTCACTGAAGCCCAGCTGGTTTGAAATGCAATGACTGAAAATCAGGTAAGATTTACATATTGGCAGCTTTGGAAATCAAAGCTTTACACACCTCTGATTACATTTAAATTAGAATTCACAGTAAAGGTCACAAGTTGTACCCAATTGTAATGATCTGACTATAACCCTGGAACTATCTCAAACTTATCGCTGTAGGGCTGGCTTGCCAGTGTCAGGTGCCATCAATCTCACCAGGCAGAGATGAGGGCACAGGGTGGAACTCTGCACACCTCATGCCTAAGTCATGACCACACAACTCTAAGAGTATAACACATTATCCATCACGTCTCCTAAAAAATTCACCCTCAGTATTCTGTAGGATCCTTTTATCAATGGGTTTCACTTTGCACAATTTCATTTACTCAGAAGTCAATTGCCTTCTGAAAATACTACATGAACAATTCCAGAAATTAGCAATTCATGTTTTAAATTGTGAGTTGTTCTGAGTTGGGTGATGAAATCTTGCACCACCCTACTTCATCTTGTCTGAGATGTGGCTCATCCCTTTGTCCAGTGTATCCAGGCTGTACACACTCACACCACCTCTTTGTGAGTCACTTAATAGCAGACTTGGTTATCAAAATAGCATAGTATGGTGTGTATAGGGTTTGGTACTATTCACAGTTTCAGGCATCCACTGGGGTTCTAGAAGGGTAAGCCCTGTGGATAAGTGGGGGATGTAATTTATGTCAAAGCATTTGATGTCTACATCCTAAGCTTAATGAAATGTAGTAGCAAGGATATTTCAATTATTTTAGTTGTTTACAAGATTATGACTTGTGATCACTGAAACAAGTGTCCTTTTCTCTTCCTCTCATTTTTTTCTCCTGCTTTTCAGATCATAGAAAAATTAGGGTTACTCACCCCTGTTATCCCAGTACTTTGGGAGGCTGAGGTGGGTGGATCACTTGAGAACAGGAGTTCAAGACCAGCCTGGCCAAGGTAGTGAAACCCTATCTCTATTAAAAATACAAAAAATTACCTGTTCGTGGTGGTGCATGCCTCCAATCCCAGCTACTCGGGAGAATGAGGCAGGAGAATCTCTTGAACCTGGGAGGCATAGGTTACAGTAAGCTGAGATCACGCCACTGCACTCTATCCTGGGCAACAGAGTGAGACTCCATCTCAAAAAAAAAAAAAAAATTAGGGTGACATGATTAAATACATATTTAAGATAAATATACACACAATCAATACTCATTTCTATACACTTACATTTCCATTATATTTACAGGATTACTTATAGCTAAAATTGATTTAATTTGACCTATCTCTCCTTTATTTTGGGAATTAGCTGTAAACACATGTTAATTTTATGGATCTTCTAACAGGCATTTTTCACTAACTAGGTTTAGATTTCCCTAAAGCATTGAAAATTAAGGCAGGGTAAAGAAAGCTAGAGCCATCACTTCTTATTCACCATTGTTATTCCAAATTTATAAATATCCATTAGAAAAAAAAACTAAGCCGAGTATTTTTCATCTATTTTATAATATAAAAAAGTCAAATTATCTAATTAAAATAAAGGTAATGTTCAATCTATTTTTTTATCCCTCTTATAACAACAAACAGCTTTAGCTTCTTTCTCAGGTCTTTCTCTGCCTATGCGTCCCACCCTTTGATAATCTCCAAATGCTTACATCATTTTTACACAGATTCCTTTTCAAAATTTTTTATAGCAACTTTTCAACTGGTTTCAATTATATGAAGTACGAGTCTTCCTTTTTTTAAGAGTCAATGTTTTCTGCAAAAATCTCAATTTCTTTCTCATCTTTACTCTGGATTAAAATCTACATTCTTAATATTTTCTTGTCATTTTCTCATTCAACATTAATTCAAGAAATATCTATTCAGGGCCTACCATGTAGCAAGCACAGTTAAAAGTGTTGGGTAGAGATGACCGTGACAAGCTCTTATTCTCAAGAACCTCACAGATGAGAATAATGAGATTGTATGATTAGTAATAGAGATTCAGATCAGACTATACAGTGAATGCTTATGAGTTTATGTTGCCTTAGCATCCATTTCAAATACAGGTTTAACTTTCTCAGACCAAGAGCAGTACAGTTTCAGTTCTACACAGTTTTCAGCTCTACACCCAGCACAAATGGTTCAAGCCTGTGGCCACAGATAAGAAGTTAAAGGAATCTCTCCTGCCTAGAAGCCTGGGCTCCCCACCTTCTCTCTGCTTTCCTTAAAATGACCATTCTGGCATTTGCATGTGAATTTAAGATGACCCACGCCTTTTTCTCATATACACTGTTAATTGCCAGAACTTTTTTTTACCTCCCTTTCTTCCTGTCTGCCGTGTGTTCCCTGACCTGTGCGTGGCCTCCAGGCTTGCAGTATATACCCCATGTTCTGTAAGAACTAAAAACTCTCAAACTTTCACAGTGTGGGTCTCGCTGAAACCTCGCCAGCAATCCCACCACTAGGCTGGCTGCCTGAAGGCTGCCCTGCAGGTGGATCTCCTGCTAGTGTTTTCTCAGGGCCTCTGAAACTGCTAAGAACAGTAGCTATCAGCTAAGTTGATAGAGAAACTCCGTGAAGAGTTTCATTCAAAACAAATAAATAGAATACTCGATATTCCCCAGCATGAGAGGAAAGAAGTGTGGAATCAGGCTTCATACTGAAGGTAATTCTAGCCTTGAATTGAAAAAAGACTCTCTTGCTTTCAAGGGCAACGTTCTTATCTGCAAAAATGAACTGTGTTTTACACTGGAATCTCTGTGTGACCAGTTTTTTCCTAATTAACTTATTCAGGTCCTTGCTCTTTCCAAGAAAATGTCAGCATTTTAAAATTTGACATTTTAAAAGAACCAGAGTGTTTTGACATCAAATCAAATATAGTTAATTTAAATTAGTTCACAAAATGTCACAAAGATAAGTGAGACAAAAGAATCCACTTTTTTCCCCAAAGTCACAACAAATTGTTTAATAAAGAAGAATAAATAAATAATTATGTGTAAGAGATTGCCAGTCACTGTCTTTCATTTCCTTAAGAAGAATGGAGCAAACTAATTCTGCTAGAATTTCCTGATGTATTAGATCAGTATATATATTTTTAAAAATTTTGGGAATGTGACATGCAATAACTATTTTTCACTTTTATCTTGAAAAGCCATGTCAAATCTGAAAAGAAACACATGAACAATAGTAACAACAGAAAGCTATCTTAAAATTAGCCTCAATCTTGAAAGACAAAGATTGGAAGGTCATAATGTCAGAACAATGAGTGGTTTTATAAATTGAATAAATTTATCTTTATGACAAACTCATTATATTTTTCTTATTTTACTTTTGTCATGTGAAAGTATATTCCAAACCCAGAACCTGAGCACAGATTGGGACTGAGAAACACTTGTCTAGATTGTCAGGCAATCTGTAATATCGGCAGTGGATGGAAAGGAGAAAGATGAGTTTTATGGACGCTAACCCATCTATATGGTTTTGGAAAATAAAGTACTGCTGTTTCTTTTGTAAAGAATTTTTATTTTTTATCTTTACATACACCTCCCATTAAAAGGTTAAGACATTAGGGTTTTCTGTTTATAACTTGACTTTTGTATATGCAAACACTGTTTTGGAAGATCTTGATGATAAACTCAGCAGATATGAACCGGTCTGGTACTACGTGGTAGTATAAGGTATCTGATCTCCATCAGGGTATGATTACAATGTATACTTTATATCTAGAATTAATCTAATGTTTCTCCATTTTTTTTCACAGACTCACATATATTTCACTTATTTATACTTCAAAATATTTCAGCATTCTTTTGGGATTGCCTTTATTTGAGATTGGGTTTCCCACTACTTCTTTGAAAACTTCAGATGTATTATGCCTCTTAATAAGAAGTCTGATATGATAAAATGACATAAATAACAGAGATAAAATCAGATGTACCTTAGTCATTGCTGAACTTTCAGTAAGCACAATTGTGACCAAGCCGAAAAGATACAGTAAATTGCATTAATAAAAAATATGGGTCTTTTGTCCTACCATCATTCTCAATATATTCCATAATTTAACACAGTGGCTTAGGTGATGCCTTCATGCAAATTTATCATAGCATGGGCCATGAAGAGTGACTGACAAAGTAGTATTTCACAGACACGTCCATTGACTGTGATAAATACGACCTCTACATTAGAAATTGATATAACACAGTGAAATTTAGAAAACGATAATGTTGGTAGACAAGCCAAGCCCATGAAATCATAAAACCATGAATAGTCTTTCATAATTAAAGCCATTATATTCATGTCTACTGGACAAAGCAACACATAAGCTATAAAGGTCATCATTATCTCTCAGTTTAAAAAATAAAATAAAAACCAAAGTTAAGATTCAGTATCACTCTCATTGAGTACAGTTGCTAACTATCTGACTACAGAACTTACTCTGTGTTCCCTTCTGCTATTCTTCTGTGACTATTTTTTAATCACTTTTCTTTCATAAGCAATTTTTCCTTTTCCCCTTCACTCTCTCTTCTTAATCCACAACTCCACCCAGCAGGCCCTGAATAACTTTGGAAGGAAAAACACCCTGTAAAAGATTGTCCTTTTTTTTTTTTTTGGTTGCTTACAGTTGCATTACATTTACAGTTATGCACCACATGATGTTTCAGCCAACAATGACACACATTTACTATAGCGGTTTCATAAGATTATAATGGGGCTTCAAAATTTCTATCGCCTGGTGACATTGTGGTCATTGTAATGTTACAGTGCAACATATTACTCATGTCTGTGGTAATGCTGGTGTACACAAACCTACCGTGTTGTCAGTTGTATAAAAGTATAGCACACACAATTATGTATAGTATATAATACTTGATATGATAATAAATGACTATGTTAACTATTTATGTATTTACTCTAAGGTACTTTTTATCACTGCTTTAGAGTGTAGTCTTTCTACTTAAATTTTTTTTTTAAATGAACTGTAAAACAGCCTTAGGCAGTCACTCAGAAGGTATTTCACAAAAAGACATTTTTATCTTGGGAGATAACAGCTCCATGAATCTTACTGCCGCTGAAGACTTTTCACTGGGACAAGATGCAAAAGTGAAAGAGGTGATATTGATGATCCTGACCCTCTGTTGGCCTACGATAATGTGTGTGTTTGTGTCTTAGCTTTTAACAAAAAAGTTTAAAAAGTACAAACAAAAATTAAAAATAGAAAAATGCTTATACAATAAGGGTATAAAGAAAGAAAACATTTTTGTACAGTTGTATGTACAATGTGCGTTTTAAGCTGTGTTATTACAAAAGAGACAAAGGGTCAAAAAATTAAAAGTTTATAAAGTACAAAGCTACAATAAGTGAAAGTTAATTTGATACTAAATAAATACTTTTTAAAATAAATGTAATGTAGTCAAAGTGTGTAGTGTTTATAAAGCTTACCGTAGTGGACAGTAATATTCTAGGCCTTCACATTCACTCACCTCTCACTCACTGATTCACCCAGAGCAAGTCCTGCAAGATCTTGGTAGAGCACATGGTAAGTGCTCTAGACAGGTTTACCATTTTGTAAATCTTTCATAATGTATTTTTACTGTACCTTTTCTATTTTTAGATATGTTTAGATACACAAATACTTACTATTGTGTTATAATTTCCGACAGTGTTCAGTATAGTAACATGCTGCACAGTTTTGTAGCCTAGGAGCAAAAGACTATATGATATAGCCTAAGTGTGTAGTGGGCTCTACCATCTAGGTTTGTGTAACTATACTTGATATGGTCTGGATCTGTGTCCTCAGTGAAATCTCATGTCTAATTGTAATCCTCCATGTTGCAGATGGGGCCGAGTGGGAGGTAATTGAATCACGGGGGTGGTTTCTCATGGTTTAACATAATCACCCCTTGGTACTGTATAGTGATAGTTTTCTCATGAGGTCTGGTGTATAGCACCTCCTCCTGCCCCTCTTGCTCCTGCTCTGGCCAAGTAAGATGTCCCTGCTTTTCTTTTGCCTTCTACCATGAATGTAAGTTTCCTGAGGCCTCCCAAGAAGCAGAAACCACCATGCTTCCTCTACAGCCTGCAGAACTGTGAGCCAATTAAACCTCTTTTCTTTACAAACTACCCAGTCTCAGGTATTTCCTGATAGCAGTGTGAGAACTGAGTAATACAACATTCTAGCGTCTTTATTCAATGACAAAATTATCTAATGATGCATTTCTCAAACAATGTACCTATCATTAAGGGACACATAGCTGCATTATCATAAAGGCACTGAATATAAAATGATAATGATATTTGAGAATGTAAACAACAGCCTGGAATCTCATCATTATTTGTTTAAAGAAACTTTTCTTTGATTTCCTAGTTATGCATATGAACTTTTCTTCAGAAACAAAACTATGATGCAAAAATGTATTATTATTCAATTCTCTGGCCCTGTTCAAGATGAAACAAATTGTCACATCTTGGTATCAGATGGTTTATTCAATTCAGAGAATAGGTTTGGGCACAAAGAGACATCCACTGTCCTGCAGAGAGGACATATCTGTGGAAATGACAGGTTGCAAACCTTTTAGGAAGATTAAAAGTTACAATTAAAAATAAATAGAAGGCAAAGAACTGTTAGCATTTTTTCTAGTACGATCCCTAGGTGACTCCCTGGAAATCAACTGAGGTGCTTTTGTATAGCAGATTCCTGGGTCCCACTCAACACCTATAGAATCAGGGAAACCAGAGGAGATGCTTGGGAATCTGCATTTATAATAATCTTTTCAGATGTTTCTTGTATACTCTTTACTCTGAATATTACTGGGTTACAAGAATACTGTAGCTTCCAACGTGACTATATCCATCAACTTGCGGCACTCCTGCCGGGTTCTGAAGTCCTAACCACAGTACGATTGTAAGATCTGGCTGGTTAATGAATCTAAGTCATTTGTGGCCATGAGAAATTCACAGGGCTGAGCTTGCAAATTGACAGTATTAATGGCTATACCACGTTAGTAGGTCTCGGCAGGAGTGGAAAAGTTCTTAAAGCCTGTAAGTGACAACACATGATATTCAGTGTTTTGTTTCTGTGTTAGTTTGCTGAGGATAATGGTCTCCAGCTTCGTCCATGTCCCTGCACAGGACATGATCTCATTCTTTTTTTATGGCGGCATAGTATTTCAGGGTGTATATGTACCACATTTTCTTTATCCAGACTATCACTAATGGGCATTTAGGTTGATTCCTTGGCTTTGCTATTGTGATTAGTGCTGTAATGAAATGACACATGAACACATAGAGGGAAACAACACATACTAGGGCCTTTCAGAGAGTGAAGGGTGCAAGGAGGGAGAGGATCAGGAATAAAATCTAATGGGTAATACACTTAATACCTGGGCGATGAAATAATATGTATAACCAACCCCCCTGACAAAACTCTATCTATGCCACAAACTTGCACTTGTACCCCTGAACTTGAAAGTTTAAAAAAGTTCTTAAAGCATTTATCTGATATTTTTAAGTAACAAATATTTTCTATATATTTTTTATATTGTTATATAATATTGACAACCACAAAACTTGGTTTATATGACACAAATATACAAAGTCCTATTTGTTTTTCTTCACATTTTCTTTTTCAAAAGGATTTGTAGATGTTGCTGTCTTTAAGACAGTCATAGCATGATCTCATTAGGCTTAGGGATAAATAATACATTGAATATCTTATTCACACTGGCTGAAAAATTATATAGATTTAGAAACAATGTTAGAATTTTTTAAACAAAATACATTTTAGATAAGTTTCATCCTTTCATTCAACTAAATAAAAAATATATTTTCCATAATAGAACAATTTCCAGAAAATGCCCACACCTTGGAAAATGCACTAGTAACGTTTATTTTAATTTCAAACAAAAGATCCATTTATCTGAGTCATTTTGCCCTCAAAAGTGTTAGATTGCCTCTCTTCTTTTAAATTCAAGATTTGTGCATATTTAGTACTTTATTGATTGTGCCAGGCTAGTTGTTTTCCTTTTGTAATTTTCTCCCAGCCTCCGTTAAAAGCTGTACCTACTCTGCAGTGGCACCTGTGCAATTTTAAAACATTTCAGAAAATTACTCCCAGCTTTGACTTCTATCCCAATTTCAATTCTCTGTATTGGATTGCATTCCCTGGTTTCTTTCCTCTTTCCTTATACCCTAGTTTTTCTTCCCTCTTTCGGTATTTCTTTTTGTTGATTTCCCATGTAATGGTGTGCCTGTTTTTCAATTTTGTAAGGTTTTATTTTCTAAAATGCACAGTATTTCTTATTATTCCTTCACTGTAAGGGTCATGGGTTAATTTCAGTCTCACACAACCCAGTATAAGATCCAATCCCAGAGCACTAATGGCCTGTAATCAAGATTTACTTTAAAGATATGACAAAAGACAAGTGGAAAAAAGGATATTATAAACTTGAACTTCCCCCAGCCCTTTGTAAATAAGCTACTTTTCCTTTTGAGACCTGTTAAAACATAAATATTTGTGAAAACAAATTTGTTTCTCTAGCAGAAGAACAGTGTTAAACATGTTTTGTTTTGTAATGTAAATTTTGCAGTGCTTTCTACTTTTTGACAAAGCAGTTGGGCTATCAAGAAATTAGCACACCACTTTTCTTACTGCACAGATGAATAGGTTGGCAGTGAAATGAAGCCATTTACTGCATTTTACAGTTGAGTGAGCTCAATAGCAGCTGCTTAAAAACCAAAAACAAGGTTTTGAAAACAAAGTGACTATTTCTTCAATTGAAATGTAGAATTTATACAACAGGAATATTCCTATAGTATTGTTACTAGCTGGTGAAGTCAAATTTTTCATTAGAAGATAGTCATATTTAACTTCTTTGCAAAGGAAGTTAAACTTTTACAAAAAGTTTTATGCTGATATTTTCTCAGTCGGTACGATTTTACCAGAATTTCTTTCATATATTGCATAGTCTTTAAATATTACTAGTATATTTTTATTAAAATATACCCAAAGAATCATAACTAATCTAATACATGCTTATTTTATATAAAATATGTCTATAATGTGTTATGGACATTTTAATGAAGTTGGTAAGAAATTTATTAGGCAACATTTATGGAATGCCTGCTATGTGTATCGTGGTTTCTCAGATGCTGGTTCATGTGTGACCCTATGAAACTTAAATATTTAAGGAGAGAGAGGAATAAAGGTAAATTAAAAGTCACTGTGCAGCATGATAAATGCTTTGTTAGTGACATATCCAATTAGACATGTAAGCTTAGAAGACATTTGTCTGTGTCTGCCAGAGGATTGAGATTAAGAAATAACCATCTCTGACTTATCAAAATTCGCTATGAATTAATGGGTCAAAATGTTTAGAGAAGGATTTTTCCAGATAATTCTATGGTTGATAAGCTGTCAAAGAGTCATGGGGATTTTGATACATACAAAATGAAAAGTAGTTTTTTGGGGGCTGGTATGTAGTGTTAAGGGATTTCTAGATGGGAAATAAAAGTGAAAAAGCATTTGGAAGTATTTTTATAATGACCCTTTCTTTGAAACACAAAGAAGTTTGAATTTAGGTTAAGAAACCTAGTAAAACACATTAAAGTGATAACTGATCAAATTTTTATTTGATCATTTCTGGAACAATGGGGAAACAATTCTGAAAGCAATGGGGAAAATTGTATCATAGGGATGATACTGGAAAAATAAAAAATATTACATTGCTTCAGTAAGAGCATAAGCAAATGATTTTTAAAATGAATTAAAAGAATACCAAAATGGAGGAACACATTTGAAAAATTTAAAACAAAATAATTTACTTACCACTTGATAATTAAATGGTTGGTTATATGAGTGGATAAAAAAAATAGTAACACATACGTAAACACATATAGACAAACAAAATGAATAAAATACTTCAATTGTTGGAGATGTTGAGAAATGGTCTGTATACTATACATAGAAAGAAAAATAAAGGTATCTATGACTTTTTGAAAATGTGGGTACCAAAAATTTTTCCCATTACTATTAATGCATGCTAATTTTCTCATCAAGAGGTAGAGTATCTTCACTCACACTGAATAAATGTAGACTGACTCTCTAATTTGTGTTGACATGGGCAACACAGCAGAAGTGATCTTCTTAGACTTCTGAGCTCAGGCTTTAAGAGGACTGCCAGCTTTAGCTTTCATCCTTAGGAGCCTAGTTACCATACTGTAATGAAGTCCAGGATATTCACTGGCCTTGAGAATATTTGGGGAAGCCCTAGAAGATAAAACAATATGTGGAAAAAGAGTGTACATGGGGGATAGTCAGGAAATCTTGGTGTCAGTCCTGTGAACAAAGCATTTGTGGTCCTTCCTCTTCAGCTCAGCCACAAGTCAAAAACAGTCATAAGAACAAATCAGCTGGTAGTACATGTAGCAGAAGAACTGTCGATTGTTCTTCTAAATCATGCAATTTTGGGTTGGTTTGTTTCACAGAAATAACTACATGAAACAGTAGTTGATACTTATAAATAAAGGTTCTATATAACAAAATCAAAAACATATGAGCTCAGCATTAGAAATGGGAGGCTGGAAGGCCAATTATGAGAATGTTAGGGAAGCCTGGAAGATAAGTGAGAAAATTATTATTAAAGGCTGAAGAAATCCCAAGGCATATACCGTAGTGGCAGAATTTTGACAGCCCTGTCAACAGGGGGAACATGGATTTTTTTTTAAAATGTACCTGATGAATTTGTAGATCAATTCAAGAAGATTTCCAGATAGAATTTTTTATTGCTTATGGCAAAGCAACACAAAGAAGCCAATTGGAACTTTAAAAAGTAATACATGCACTTTGGGAGGCCAAGGCGGGTGGATCACCTGAGGTCAGGAGTTCGAGACCAGACTGGTCAACATGGTGAAACCTCATTTTTACTGAAAATATGAAAATTAGGCAGGCGTGATGGCTCATGCCTGTAATCCCAGCTACTAGCAGGGCTGAGGCAGGAGGATAGCTTGAACCTTGGAGGCGGAGATTGCAGTGAGCCGAGATCATGCCACTGCATTCCAGCCTGGGCAACAGAGCGAGACTCTGTCTCAAAAAAAAAAAAAAGGTAATACATGAAAAAGAAGGAGTTAAATAAGAAATCATTTCATTTTTAAGCAAAATTGAAGAGAATATTTCTAACCAAATATTTTATAGGTTGGAAACTATTTCTCATTCCTAGCAGGTTAAGCTGGCAAAAGTTCCTAAAAGTAAGAAATAGCTCCAAAGGAAAGATAAAATCCAGGATGCTGATGGAGTCAAAATAAAATCAATAGTGTTGCTATACAACCCTTTGTTAAAACTTGAGAAATATTTAAATTCTTCTCAGAAGAACTTTTTCTAATGGAGAGAATGACAGTCTGTTATATAGCAGTTCCATAAAGATTTTAGGAAACCCTATTGTCAAAAGCACCATCAGCTTCTACTGAAATAAGCGGAGGAGTTCAAAATGCAAAAAGGCTTCTGGGCCCCCAACTATCTGTGGACACAAAGCAAACTGGTTGAGCAAACTGCTCAGTTACAAACATGGTATATTTCTTTTTTAAATGGAAGATACTTGAGACAATGAAATAAAAATGCCAGAGATTTTAGCAAAAAAGCCAAGACAAGGATTTGTTTAGGAAACTAGTCTAAGATGGCAGATATATACCCTAATCAAGGAACATTCCTTGTCTTTTGAGTAGGGTTTCCTGGAAATCCTGGCTGGAATTCGGAATTACTACTGGCCACTGATTGCAATGAGCCTGCAGTTTCAGCTTGTTGTGAAAATGGGTGTCTATCGCAGTTTTCCTGACCCTATGTCACCATTATACATTGCTTGTATATGGAGAAGCTAACAAGGACTTGACTTTACCGGTTTCCAGAAAAAGAATAAACATCCCAAAGAGACTCATCTGTATCCAGATATGGTGTCCATCATTATATTGCAATTGGATGGAGTACTGGGTTCTTGAGAAGGAGGACATGTGTATTTTGCATGTGGGGATATTGTGACTTGTTTAAGACGGAAGGTATAATGTGGTTTCCTACAAATATGGATTCCACTGTTTCCCTCAGTCCTTTCATATGCATGCTCTTCCTTCAAAGAAGCAGAGTCTATTTTCTTACCTTGAATCTGGACTTACTTTGAGTATCACGTTGATTAAAAGAATGTGATAAGAGATAATACTGCAAGCCAAGGACTTAAGACAACCAGTACTTTCCACTTTCCTTTCTAGACACCCAGCTCAGTTCCCATGTTGTATGGAGGCCCAAGCTATCCAGCTGAAGTGAAGACCACTTAGAGTATCTAGAGGATAAGACACCAGATGTAGATATTCCATGGAGAGGTAAATCAAGAAACCTACACTAATATGTTGTGTTAAAGCTCCAAATATATTCATTTTTTTTAGTCCAGAACCCTGTCAACACTATGTAGACCAAGAAAACCATCTCGACAACTCAATTGAATCAAGCACAGTTTCTAGTGCTGCTGTGAAATGGCTGTGCAGATATGATTAAAGTCTATAATCAGTTTTCTTAAGTTAAATAGAAAGGAATTGTTTATGGGTTGGCCTGAATTAATACATCATAAAGCCTTTCAAAGAAGTTTTAGTCATTTCCTGGAAGCAAACATCATAAGAGCTGCTGAGTATGCAATTGTTCTCTCTCTCCCCTGGATCTTCCTTCTTGTTTGCTGCCTGTGAGAAACAGGTTTCAGCTCATGCCTGTGGAGTTTTAATCCTGATCTTCCTTTTCTCACTGCCTGCCCTGTGGACATCTGCCTTGCTTAATAAGCTGCCACAATTGTGTAAACCTTGTAATAAGTCCATCTATGTATACATATTATATATATATATGTACACACACATGAAAATAAACATGTAGATGGATAGATAGATAATATAGAAAACAAAAACCTAATGTTAAGTTAATCTAAAGTAAAAGCATTAAAGTTTCAAGACCAATCTATGATGCACCCAAAATATTAATGCTACAATAAAGCTTCATTCTGTTTAACTGGTTTCTGACTTAAAACAGAATTTCCAACATGATTTTAGAAGCATAATGTCTTTGCTATCCATATCTAGAAGTCAAAAAGCTGCAAAAATTCTGTTTTTCAAAAAAACCATCACATTAAAATGTGATAGCTTCAGGCCTTATTCTCTTCACCTATAGGATGCAATGATGTTATTTTAATACTTTTTCTTGCTCTTTAATATAAATTGACTATGAAGTAGATTGAATTTTGTTACCAGAATTCATGCAGGAAACACCTCTTATTAAAGTAATTAGTAAATGATGTTAAGATTGCATAGGATTAGCAAAGTCTAGAGATTTAGAACGTCTTTTCTCAAGTAATATCTTCCCCGAATATATCCAGTCTACTCTTCTCCTTGCCAAGAAGCAATGAAATGCAGTTACTTGTGATGGAGCAATATTATGCATGTAATTTATCTTCCTATATTTCAGGGATCGCTTATTACATTTTATTTTTAAGGCAAAGTAGAATTTTTTTTTTTTTTAGTTTATAAACAGCTAGATTTTTCAATGTTTTGCTGTCTAATTTTCCTTAGGTACAGAAAACCTGGTCCAATGGCTAATTGATGGTTCTATCTCAAGTATTGAACTCCTTTAGGAAATCCAACGCAATGATGTAATTTATGTCTAGGAGCTGAGAAGTGCTATGCCTAAATTATGAAAGATGCCCATATTTTCTTAAAAAGGTTTTGAGATGATATTATCTATATTTTTAGGATTCAACCTACACTATGCTTTAAGAAATTTTGAACTTTACATCTGTGCAGTTTAACAGCTTTATTTTCAGACATTTCTTTAATGTTATATCTAACAGCTTATAGAAAGGTGAACTGATAGTGTTTTCAAAGATGCCTTGCACTGAAAAATAATCCACTTGGAAAAATTATATTAGCTCTTAAGTGGAATGCCTTCTTAAATCCTGTAGGCCCATTCTTTTTTGTCTTGGGGATTTAGTGGAGTAAATTTCTGGCTGGGTGCGGTGGCTCACGCTTGTAATCCCAGCACTTTGGGAGGCTGAGGCGGGCGGATCACGAGGTCAGGAGATCGAGACCATGGTGAAACCCCGTCTCTACTAAAAATACAAAAAAATTAGCCGGGCGTGGTGGCGGGCGCCTGTAGTCCCAGCTACTCGGAGAGGCTGAGGCAAGAGAATGGCGTGAACCCGGGAGGCGGAGCTAGCAGTGAGCCGAGATTGCGCCACTGCACTCCAGCCTGGGCGACAGAGCGAGACTCCGTCTCAAAAAAAAAAAAAAAAAAAATTCTATAGAAGCAAGGACTAGGTGTTCTCATCGGATCAATTTTATTGTTTATTCTATCATTAATAAAATGCCATTGTACACACATAACCAATGAGAAGGAAAAGTGGTAAGTTTTTATTTTTAGCACAGAATGTGATTCAAAATAGTTGTGTTAAAAAGTCCATTTTCATCATAAGAGCATGTCTGTAATGTACATTTTCAGACAATTTTAACTTTAGACATATACTAAGAGCTGCTGTAGCACTTTTATTTCTAGTCAAGATACTCTTTTGCAGAATGTATCTGGTGATATTAGAAGTGATTTATCTAGGAAAATAGGGCCAATTGAACAAACTAATGGATTTGACTTTGCTGATTTCCCAAGAGAATTTCTGCTTTATATTCTGTGTTATCCTAAATCTGTGCTCTGTTCATTTCAAGATGGAAGAACCCAAGTTAAAGTCTCTTCACAGGCTTTGAGTTATCCCTGTCCTTATAATGTTAGCCCTTTAGTTTCATCGTTCCATGGCACCTAAATACAATTATTATGATTTTGATGCCCTTTGTTAGTAGTGGGAAACATTATTATTAGAGTTCAGTGATCAATAATCAAATTTTCAGATTTAGTATGATGCCATAAAACAAAGTCATAAAGAGTCTTGATTCTCTTTAGCTTTTGTCACTCCATCAATCCAACTACATAGTAGTTTAAACTATCATTTTGACAAAAAGAATCTGTAATATGAATAATTATCTTTCTTCACAACATCAACATCTTGTCTCCACTTTTATCACCATTTGTAATTAACTGTGAGTCACTAGAGATTCAAAAGAGTGTCAGTTTGATTTTAAAGACAATGACCTTTACCACTAATTCAAACTGTTTTTAAAGATCTCAGATTCTGACACACCTCTATTATACAACAGAACACTATTACAGAAAATTTAATTTTGTTTCTAAAATTGCAGAAGTAGTAGAACCACATCTCAGACCTTAATAGCAGAGCCACATCTCAGACCTTGAAACACTCAGGATTATTATTCCTACAATATTTTCAAGTACCCACCTGCTAACTGCAACCTCCGACTCCCTGGTTCAAGCGATTCTCCTGCCTCAGCCTCCTGGGGAGCTGAGATTACAGGCACCCACGACCATGTCTGGCTAATTTTTGTATTTTTAGTAGAGACAGGATTTCACCATGTTGTCCAGGATGGTCTTGATCTTCTAACCTCGTGATCCGCCCGCCTCAGCTTTCTAAGTGCTGGGATTACAGACGTAAGCCAGGGCGCCCAGCCAAGAGGTGGGACTTTTGAGGTGATTAGTTAGGCCATAAGGGTTTCTACCTCAAGAGTGAGTTTAATGCCTTTATGAAAAAGGACATTTAGAAGTGACTTATCTTTCTTGGTTCTTCCCCTCTACTGTCATTTGAGAAACAGCGTTCTTCCTCTCTGGAAGATGCAGCAAGACACCATCTTAGGAGTGGAGACCGGGGACTTACCAGATACCACATATTCCAGTGATTTGATCTTGGACTTCCCAGCCCCTAGGACTATAAAAAATAAGTCTCTGTTCTTTATAAATTACACAGTCTCAAATATTTTGTTATGGCAGAACAAAAAGTACTGAAACATTGACTCACATCTCTGGCCACAGAATACCTTCACTACTTCCTCTTCTTCAGACTCTTTTGTAATTTTTCTTCTATTGTTCTGGTTTTCTTGTTTGAAATATTTTCCCCAACACATCACTTTATGCCAGAAGACATCCCTAAATATCTGTTGTAGAGGCTGATGAGAGTTCCATAACATCTAATCTTAGAAATGAATGTCAAGTATTGACTCAGTATGATTAATCAATTTATGATGTTCTCATAAATAAGTTGCTTGGCTGAGCTCTCTTCTGATATTTTCCCTGATTTTTGGAAAGGGAACTATTCCTACTTGCTAGTGAAAACAAGACTAGTGTTTGGAGTTGATTACTTAGTGATAATATTTGAGTACTTTTCTAAATGTTCTAATAATCATCAGAACAGCTGGAAGTATTTGATTGAAAAAGAAATGCAAAGATCAAAACGAAGATTCTGACAATTTTACTTTTTTTCTGTAGAGCTAATCTTGTATATTTTGACTGCTTATATGTATGTAAAATAGCATGATGACAATAAGTACATTCTATAAAACATAAAATTTTAGCATCTAACCGTTTATTCTGTTATACATAATTGTGAAATTTATGTGTTTCCTTTGTCCAGAAAGTTTTGTTACATGCCATATGGGTGAACTAAAATAAATGTATCATTCATTTTCAGACATACAAATTTCCCTCTTTAAAATTTTCAGTATTTTCCTTCAGAAATCACTGGTGTTGAGAATTTTTAAGAGTAATATTTCTATGGAATTAGGACATTAATAACTATATTTACTTTAAGAAATACTCCATGTATTTGATAGATATCTGGGTCTGTATTTCTCTACGGTACAACCTTGATTGAAAAACAATTACCCTTCTAAAATACGCTGAATGTACAATAGAAATATATGTCTTTTGAATAGCTTTTATTTTATACTAATTATTTTGTAATACATTCACTTAAAATTTTGGTTTAAAGTGTTTGTCATAGATATAGATAAAAATAAAATAAATGGGAAATTGATTTTATGGTCTTGAATGAGACGATTATATTAATCTAGCAAATGAGTTAAATCAACAACAGAATTTTGAAAAATATGTAGCGAGTAATAGCTAATAATAATGTTTTTATATGTAACTGATTTTATAACATTCAACCAAGTTTGTTTTTGTTAGGCCTGATAATATCGGAAGTAGTATATTTGTACTTTCAGTGTTTATTACTAATATTATACATCCCTCAATTGGTATAATTATAATATTTTAACTAAAATATACTGTGAAATTATACATTCTAGGCACTGTGCTGGGCTTCTGGCAAAATTATAAAGTTGCTTTATTAAATTCACACATATGGAAATCTAATATAAATTTTATGCATATATTTTTTACCATAAGAGTATATAGTATTTCTTAGGGAATTTCAATTAACCTGGAAAATCTTACATACTTTAGTGCAACTGTAACTTACTACACTTGGAGAAAAAAATTCATGGTATTTTCATAGCGCAAAAGTGTACATATGTGCTAGTCTCAGCATCTAGATTAAAAATCCACCCTTGAACCTAAAATAAAAGTTAAAATATTTTTAAAAAGAATCTATCCTACAGAAGTAAAGGCATTGATGTGTAATCCTGGATATACAAGAATGTTTTCACAGCATTGTTTATGATGGCAAAAGAAATCGAAATTAAACATAAGTGTCTTCAACAAGGAATTGATAGAATAGTTTTTGTATCCTTATAATGGAAAAATTTTAAGATTAAAAGATAAGTTAGTTTGCCTGTATTTACCTGAAGCTATGTCTGCACCTATATGCAAAATAGGAGTTTGCAAAATAGTATACATGATATCATTCACTTCATACAGAGTATTGGTTAACACATTAAAGACTTTTCTGTGTGGGACCAAGTTAAGGAATTTACATGCATTGGCTGATTTAATTCTCACATAAATCAGCTGATAGAGCAGTTTTATCAATCTCATTGCATCCCTGAATCTTAGGTGCAGAGAGGTTCAATAAATTGCCGGGAGTTACACAGGGAAAGAACAAAGTTACTCAATTATTAGGATTTTGAGAACTAAAGAATAAAGAAAGCATGTTTAGTTCCCCCCGCACCCCCCCACCCCAGGTACATGGCTGTTTTCCCTGGTTTCGGTTAACCAGCATTCAACTGAGGTCTAAAAATAGGTGAGTGTATAACAACAAGATATTTTGAGAGCGAGTAAGAGACCACATTCATCTACTTTTATTATAGTACATTATAAATGTTCTATTTTATCATTTTTATTTTGTTAGTTTCTTACTGTGCCTAATTTATAAATTAAACTTTACCATAGGTATGTATGTATAGAAAAAAAATACATAGTACAGTGTAGATAGGATTTGAAATACCTACAGTTTCAGGCAACCACTGGGGGTCTTGGAATGTATCCTCTATGGATAAGAGGGATTACTATATTTCCTAAGTTTCATAATGGCATTCTTTTGGAATAGATTAAATGTCATGCATGGGCTTTGAGCTTATTAATTTTATTATAACATTTGACAACATCTCATGAAATTCTGATGCACATATAGAAAATATCAAACCAGATGGAAGTATTACGTGCTATATCCTTGGCTGAATAAATATACCCACAATGATTAATCAATGGGTATGTTTATAGGTAGTTTGAAAGGAAAAATAATATACTTCTGGGTTCTATTACTGGCACTATTGTGAATACAAATGTTATCAATCATGTAACTATTAGGCTGCTCACAAATACTTTAGTTTTTCTCATACTATACAAATAAAAAGATGGCAGTATTTCACCCTGCTTGAAGGTAAATGAAACCACTTCACTTGTTTTGACCAATGTCATTTGAATAGAAGGAATTTTTGCAAGGCCTTCCAATGGTCCCTTATGAGCTGTATTAGCATGAGTTGTGACAGAGTTTTTATCAGCTGTCTTCCTAAATGACTAAGTCTCCTTGCAAACATTATAGAGACTGAATTGGTTTTAGATGTGAAAGTTATTTATTACTGCAGTATAGTATAGGTCATCTTAACTGATACACATAACAAAATGGAATGTTTGGTTTAGAAATATACAAATGTCCCTACCAGGGGAAATTAGAAAATTGACTTAGTAATAAAACCAGTATTTAATTTCAGGAATTCAGAAATTATAGTATTTTATATATATATATATATATATGTTTATATATTATACTGTAGATATATTCACAAAGTTAATTTTTGATTAATAACTCACAAAAAGCTCTGCACTTGAGATTTATAAACTTGCTGAAAAAACTTCAGTGATAAAACTCTATTTTAGTATATGCTTAATGAAAATATCTTGGTGGAAACCCTAAACTCTAAAACTACCCTGTGCTATTCAGAAGGAGACAAGCAAAACCCATAATAAATGACTTTATAGGTGGCTTTTGGATACAGCTCTAGGTTTAAAATTTGAGAATAAGGTTGGCAGATTCTATTCTTTGCAAAAGAAGGGCTGTCACAGCAGTGTGTGCCTGGAACTCATTTTAAATAAAGGAAAAATTGAAGAGCTGGCATTTTAACCATCATATATCTAATACATAATGATGCTTCATAGGTTATTGAGACCTCCCTCGATCTCTGGGATAGTTGGAGCAATGGCTGAACATAAACTATCAGAGAAATTGAATCTGTAATTCTGTCAATAAGTGAGAAAATATTCTAAGATTCTTTAAATTTTAATTCTGGGTTTTGGAACACATTGATATATAAAATATAACAAAATAAGGTGGACACTATTTAACTGCAGTTGGGATCAATTCTTATGTACTGAATTTAAGGAGAGAGATGTTATCACCGTAGGAAATTATACCAACTAATGACTACATACCTTTAATATATTTTCTGAAGTTTGAATTTTCGGTTAATGCACTTTCAATGATATTAAAGAGCACTTTATTAACAGCTATTTGAAGTGTAATTTATATACAGAGAACTGCACATATTTAACTTGAATACTTTAATGAGTTTAAACATATGCAAACACCCCCGATACTGTCACCACACTCATTTGGATATGATTCACATAAACATATCCAAGACCCCCGAAATTTATTTTTAACCCCTTATGTGTGTATGTGTGTATGTGTGTGGTGAGAAGACTGAGTTTGAGATCCAGCCTCAATAAATTTTGACATACACAATATTATAGTTAAACTATTGGCACTATATGGAACAGCCGCTCTCTACAATGTGTTTATCTTGCACAACAAAGTTCATATTCCTTGAAAAATATGTGCCCTGATTTTAAGTGGAAAGGGCAGTAGAAAACTACTATTGTTTACATACATTTATAATTTTTGTATGTACATATTTGTATACATACATTTGTTTACAAAAAAAGTAAAGAAGTATAACAGTATTCTTACAAGTTGTTTTGCTTTCTAATTTTTTGTTTCTCTCAATTTTAAATTTTAAAAAAGATATGTTGCTATATATTGTATTTATATTCAGAAGAATTATCAAAATAATTTTAAAAACAAAATAATTAAAGAGAGCTCCCAGAGTTTAAAAAAAAAATAAAAAAAGGAAAAACTTCCCATTACTCCACAACACAGCCTTTGGAAACTACTGTGGTCTTCTCTGCCTCTGTGAGTTTGACTATTACGGATACCTCATGTAAGTGGAATTCTGCAGTATTTGTCCTCTTGTGATTGGCTTATTTCACTTAGCATAAAATCCCTTAGGTTCATCAGTATTGTCACCAGTGGCAAGATTTTCTTCTTAAGACTGAAAAATACTCTATTGTATGTATATACCTCAATTTCTTTATCTATTCATCTGCCAAAGGGCAAAGACATGGGTCACTTCCATATCTTGGCTATTGTGAAAAATGATGCCATAAATGTGGGAGTGAGATATCTCTACAAGATCCTGATTTTAATTGTTCTGGATATGTACCCAGAAATAAGAGTGCTGGATCGCATGGTAATTCTATTATTTTTAGCTTTTGGAGGAACCTCCATACTGTTTTCATAGTTGCTGTATCATCGTACATTCTCAATGTACAGTGTACAGGGGTTCCAAATTCCTTATATCCTCACCATTTATCTTTTGGTTTTTTGAAAATCAACATCCTAACAAGTGTGAGGTAATATCGTTTTGATATTACTATTTGCAATGACTTTTTGGATATGACACCAAAAGCACAGGAAACAGAAGCAAAAAGTAGGCAAGTTGGGCTATATCAAACTAAAAACAAACAAGAAAAACAAAAACCAAACAAACTTCTACACAGCTAAGGATACAATCAACAGAATGAAAAGGCAATCTATAAAATCAGAAAAAATATTTGCAATCCATATATCTGATAATGGGTTAATTTTCAAAATATATAAGAAATTCCTACAATTTAATAGCAAAACATGCATAATCTGATTAAAGAATGGGCAAAGGATTTGAACAGACATTTCTTCAAAGAAGATATGCAAATGGCCAACCAGTACATTAAAAAATATGCTCAACATTTTAATTATCAGGGACATGCAGATTAGTAGAACTTTCAAGTAAATAAATAAATAAATCTACTTCACAGACTAACCTATAAAATACTGAATTTTGTTACATAAAATGTTACAGAAATAATTTCCTCACAATTGTTGCGTTAATTCTTTTGTGCTACTATTACAAAATATTTACTACCTGGTCGTTTATAAAGAACAGAAATTGATTTCTCACAGTTCTGCAGGCTGGAAATCCAAGATGAAGTCACCTGCAGTTCAGTGTCTGCATCTAAGAGAGCACTTTGTTGCTGCACTCACCAGAGGGAAGAAATACTGTATCTTCTCATGAAGGATGGAACTGAAGGTGGGAATAGGGACCAAACTCCCTCTTTCAAGCCTTTTTGTAGTGACATTAATCCATTTATGAGGATGCCACCATCATGACATAATCATTTCCCAAAGGATTTCACCTCCTCCCACTGTTGCATTGGGGATTAATTTTCCAACATATGAATTTTGAGGGACACATTCAAACCATAGCAACTGGCATATAGTAACTAGGTGGCCCAATGGTCTTCATAATAAAGTTATATTTTACTTTAGTATAAAATAAAAGGTCAAGGCTTGTAACTGTCATGAGACTGCTTCATGTATATCTCCATAGTGACTATCACAGTTGACTGACAGCTCCTGGGGTCATCTTTGTATCCATCACTACCTATACTCCAAAATCCCCATCTCACAGCTGTTGTCAGCCAATGACAAAGCATAGTGAGGTGCTGTTCCTGCTCAATATGGAGGAAAACTTTGGCTTGATAACTCTCCATTGGCCTGCCAAAATATGTTAAGTATTGTGCTACTATCTGAAACTCATTTTACCTAACCCTTTTTATTTTCTTTCCTCCTTCATAAGGTTTACAAGTATTATGGCTGAAGGCTCTGTCTATTCCTGCTTCCTCCACCTCACCTTGCAAAAGTGTTTATCCAAATAAATCCCTCACACATCTAATCCTATTTTGGCAAATTCAGTTTCAGAACTTTGCCTTCACTATTAGTCTCAAGGAAAATATATTAATACAACACACACACACACACACATG
The DNA here is from genome assembly GCF_028878055.3 of Symphalangus syndactylus. Taxonomy (NCBI): domain Eukaryota; kingdom Metazoa; phylum Chordata; class Mammalia; order Primates; family Hylobatidae; genus Symphalangus; species Symphalangus syndactylus. Next base: position 82,446,471 of record NC_072438.2, on the reverse strand, counting down.
CACGCATACACATATGTGTATATTTCTCAATCTATTATAGGTAAAATATACTCTTATGAATAAATCCAAATTTTGAATGCTTAAAATATACTTTACAGAATATTAAAATTTAAAAGCATCACAGGAAAAATATTAATACTGTTTACAGAATTTCAATATGTGAATACTATTTACATCACAGTCTCATATGAACCTTTTACTTCTCTATTTAGTATGCCATCACGTCACTGCAGAGGTATGAAAAGGAGAGCTCTCCTAGTTGTGAAAAAAGAAACATGTTTTATTGGGAGCTAAGTGGAAGGTTGAACATGTGGGAATATCTGGGCATGCACTGAAGACACCTTTTGCATCTCCACCATCCACATAGCAAAGTGAATGTGGTTTGTGTCTGTTTATGCAGGATACTCTGGAAAACCAAACTGAAGCAATGTTAAGATACATTTTTAAAAGAAAACTAAGGGAAAACAACACATACTTTATTACCTATCAAAGTAACCACTTCATTATATTTTAATGGAAGCTATTACTTATTATTGAATTATTTGCTTGGGCAGGAGGATACAGGGTTTTTCCATTTGGGTTGTATATGTTCCTCATGAGAAAAGTTGAAGACAAAATCTTACCCTTCTGCCCAAAGTCGATTGAATCAACATGTTTACCTTGCTCCACGGAGCTGCTAACCTACTGGCTGGGTGTTGTGTGGCTTGGCAATGGAGTTCTGCATGACAGGAAGAATGGTTTTTAAGTGGACTAATCAAAGCTATTAATGCAAATGCAGCGAAGGCAGGAACTTTGCTACATGCAGGGCTTATCGTTTTGCTAATAACAATGCCTGGCACAGATTAGCGATTTGTTTAAATAAAACATATTCTGGGAGATATAAGATAGAGGAGAAAGAGAGCAGCATGTAGTAGAAATAGATGTCAAATTGCATTTCTCTGATGGCCAGTGATGATGAGCCTTTTTTCATGTGTTTTTTGGCTGCATAAATGTCTTCTTTTGAGAAGTGTCTGTTCATGTCCTTCGCCCAGTTTTTGTTTGTTTTTTTCTTGTAAATTTGTTTGAGTTCATTGTAGATTCTGGATATTAGCCCTTTGTCAGATGAGTAGGTTGCGAAAATTTTCTCCCATTTTGTAGGTTGCCTGTTCACTCTGATGGTAGTTTCTTTTGCTGTGCAGAAGCTCTTTAGTTTAATAAGATCCCATTTGTCAATTTTGGCTTTTGTTGCCATTGCTTTTGGTGTTTTAGACATGAAGTCCTTGCCCATGCCTATGTCCTGAATGGTATTCCCTAGGTTTTCTTCTAGGGGGAAATGCAAATCAAAACCACAATGAGATACCATCTCACACCAGTTAGAATGGCCATCATTAAAAAGTCAGGAAACAACAGGTGCTGGAGAGGATGTGGAGAAATAGGAACACTTTTACACTGTTGGTGGGACTGTAAACTAGTTCAACCATTGTGGAAGTCAGTGTGGCGATTCCTCAGGGATCTAGAACTAGAAATACCATTTGACCCAGCCATCCCATTACTGGGTATATACCCAAAGGACTATAAATCATGCTGCTATAAAGACACATGCACACATATGTTTATTGCAGCACTATTCACAATAGCAAAGACTTAGAACCAACCCAAATGTCCAACAACGATAGACTGGATTAAGAAAATGTGGCACATATACACCATGGAATACTATGCAGCCATAAAAAATGATGAGTTCATGTCCTTTGTAGGGACATGGATGAAACTGGAAACCATCATTCTCAGTAAACTATCGCAAGGACGAAAAACCAAACACCACATGTTCTCACTCATAGGTGGGAATTGAACAATGAGAACACATGGACACAGGAAGGGGAACGTCACACTCCGGGGACTGTTGTGGGGTGGGGGGAGGGGGGAGGGACAGCATTAGGAGATATACCTAATGCTAAATGACGAGTTAATGGGTGCAGCACACTAACATGGCACATGGATACATATGTAACAAACCTGCATATTGTGCACATGTACCCTAAAACTTAAAGTATAATAATAATAATAATTAAATAAAATAAATAAAAGAAAAGAAATGTATTTCAACAATGCCAGTGTTGGCACTAAAAGGGCCAATAAGAACCCAAATTTTTGTTTTTTTGTGACTACTGAAATAGAATTATGAAAACTCACAGTAAAGCTTAAATTTCAATAATTACTAAAAGTTACACTCATTTTACATCAAAAAACAACATGGTTCAGCACTTAAAATCACAATGTTTCATAAAATCACAATGACTATGGATAAAGTTAATACTGACTGAAACACTAAGTCTTATGAAAATAAGGGCAACACTTAAAGTTTGAAAAAGAAAGGCAAATAGGTAACAGAATAAAGTCTGATTATATAAAAAAAAGAAATAGATGTCGAAAAATGAATTAAGATGATGCATTAAGCTTGAAACGTGAGGCAGAGAAAGCTGTACATAAGTTGAAGCCTTTGAGTTAAAAGACTATAGGAATTAGATGAGTGGGGGCTATGGAGAACACAGAGAAGTTAGAGTGTGGACAAGTGTTCTATGAGCAGAGACTGGGACTAGCCAAAACATGATGATGGGCAGCTAGCTTGGAAAGAATGCTTACAATGTGAGAATTATATATTTACAAAAGGCCATTACTTCTGTTAAAGAACAATAGACCCCAGTGAAAAGAAAGGAAATTGGAAAATAGGGAAAATGTGGAGGAAACTAGAATCTCTATAGACAGCATCAATGCAGCATCAATTACGTGAACCAGTTTTGAGCACAAAGAACTATTGTTTTGACCTTGGAGGCAGTTTGGTCTTCATTAGGTTTAGTTGTAGGATAGTTGATGTTCATTATTCCCTGTAATGCTTGTGATGGCAAAACCTTCACAAATTTATATGATCTAGGTATGTTTTCAATCCTTACAACCCAAATAACCGATCATAACTCTCACTATGTCATTTGAAAAAAAATGATCATCAGAAGTGTAATTCAATTAGCACGTATCAGTAGTGGAGTATAAATTATTATTGGTTAATACTAAGTATGATTGAAAAATTAAAGTAGATGGAAATTTGGGAATCTTTATTTTGGATGAATAAACTTTATGCCTAAAGCACGTGTTTATGAAAAATACTTTGTGAATAAACCCATTGTCTAATATTTAAAAGAGTTGTAGTATGCTATTATAAGACCTTCCTTAATTGATGAAATGATGCAAAGCCAATAATAATGCTCCACTTACTGAAGTATAGAGATGAACAGAAAATTTTTTCTTTATTCCATGTTCTATATAAGTCAAGAACTAGAGCTCAAGATTAAGTTTTTTGTTTGTTTGTTTTGTTTTTTTCCATTTCCCTGGGAACAGAGCAACAGTCTCTCTGGGTCTAAAACATCGTTTTTTCAGTACATCCCACAGCATCCTATAGACATAGGTTGCAATCAGTTGCCAAGTCACATCCTAGCTTAATGTCAGCAATTTTCTTTCTGAACCAATTTTGCACTCAGCATTAAGAGGAAATATTGAAGAGAGACATACCTTTTATGTTTGTAAAATTTATACTTCTTGAGATAAAAAAGCAACTATATCTGTTGTGAGATCTTGAGAAGAAATGAGAAAATGAAATATTATAGAAAATATTATATTATTTAATTGTCCTGTTCTAAAACACTTTCTAAGCCTGCCTGTTTTTTTGCCAAATTAAATTAATATTTGGATGTAGACAGCTTTTCAGAGTGGCAGTATCATAGTCAATGAAGATTACCTGAGGCACAATTATTGCTAATTGGATATAGAAACCACCTTCACTCTTATATATAAAAATTATGTGCTACACTAGATGTTTCGGGAGAATTGATAAAAGAAAGACTGTTGCATTCATATGCTTGTCTTCCTGGCTAGAGGATCTGTTTTAACTAATCAGCTCATGGAGTTTGGAAAATATTTATAGTATATATAGCTGAGTGTTCATGTAAATTTTGAATACATTCATACTTTTTTTTTAAAAAGATTGAACTTCAAAACCATTTTCTTACATACTCAGTAGAAGTTGTTATGAGCCAACATTTTTTTGTGAGCTATACTATTTTAGACATCTAAAGTAAGTTATTTGACATATAAAAAGACTTCTTCATTTAAAAATATATCTTTTAAAAATAATTTTACAAGTGATGGCATCTCATTTTAGAAGAAGAGGCATCAATGACAGCGGTTGCAGTAACTCGGTGCTGAATATGTTTTTTAAATACAAGATGCTGTGTTCAGCATTGTACATGCATTATCAAATTTTATTCTGATAATATGCTGCTTGATGTATTAGGCTGGGTTCTCTCAGACAGAACCTACATGTATACATACATATATATACATGTACATATACATACACACACATAAAGAGAGAGAGAGAGAGAGAATCTCTACATTTATTAGAGGAATTGGATCATGCGATTATGGGGCTGAGAAGTTTCAGGGTAGGTTGTCTGCAAGTTGGAGAACCAGGGAAGAGAGTAGCGTAGCTCTCTCCAAGTCCTGAAGCTTCAGATCTAGGGAAACTGATGGTATAACTCTCAGAGGCCAAAGGCCTGAGAACTCAGACAGCCACTTTGCAACTCCTGGAATCCTAAGGCCAGAGAGCCTGGAGTTCAGATGTCCAAAAGCACCAGAAGGAGGGTGTCTTAGGTCCAGGAGAGAGCGAGCTTTCCTATGCGTTTTTGTTTTATCCATACCCCTGACCAATTGGATGGTGCCCACCCACATTGAGGGTGGGTGTTCCTCTATTAAATATTTTAACTATAATTTTAACTGTGATATAGGCACTGAATTCTTGTTGCTAATAATCTGGTAAGATCCATCTAAACTATGAAGTGGGTACCTGGAGGAACTCCTACATTTTAGGCTTTCAAAGGTTACAGGCTTTTCGTGTGTGTGTGGGTGTGTGTGTGTGTGTTTTGAGAAAAATGGAATTCAAACACTGTGATTAGAATATATGTTTACTTATATAGAATTTATGAATGAATGTATATAATAATAATTACTATGTATAATTTTAAAATATAGTAAAGGCTCTTTATCCATGTGGCGTTAGTCTGTCTCTTTCATTTTGTTTTTCTTCCCTTCTTGAGCACTCCTTGCTTTTTTACCCATGGCCATTGTTTGATAATGAACATATTTGTAGCTTTTCATTTTAAGTCCCTTTTGACACTTTAAGAGACTTTATCCTGCAAATTTGGAAAGGTTTTTCTTTTCCATAATATAATTTTCAAAATGTTGGCTACTTGTTTAATTTTTTTAACATGCAATTGTTTTGCTTGTTTGCTTCACCTGGCAGCTCTCTCTAAAACCTGAGTCACTATTCCTTTTGAACTCTGCTAAAAAACATTATCATCTTCTCCAGGAGCTGAGGTGAAAGGTGTTTTATTCTACTGCTTTAGTAGGAAGAGCCACATTATTGTCTAATTCGAGTGCAAAATATCTCGTGCCATTGATCATCTTTCTGGCAATAGACATCACAGTCTACTTCCTAACCATTTCATCTCAGGCATTGTGCTGACTACCCCTTCAGGACTCTGGAGTCCACCGTTTTGCTGTAATTTCTTTAACCACCTGCCAACTCACTAAGGGCATTTGCTTAGTGTTTAATTTTCACCTCCCAAATCAGTCTTTTTAATTGAATAAGCTTTTTTTTGACATTTCATATTCAAGCTTAACTTACCATTTGTAATATAGGCAGATGTTAAGATCACATCAGCACTGCTGTGCAAAGGTTTATGGCATATATTATTTTATATATTTGTTCCACTGTCTGTCCTAAAATAAAAATCAATTGGTTTTTTTTTTTTTTTTTTTTTTTTCGTTTTTAACATATCAACACAAACCAAAGTATTCTCTATGCTCCATTGATACCATCTCATTGTTAGGATAGGCAAGATAAACATGTCTGAAGTTTTTAAAGGTTACAGAAGGGTTGAGAATGATGGAATACAATCACTGATTAAAAATGTGTGTTTACTAGGTAGTATTTAAGAATGAATGCATATAATAGTTAGTTATTTTTAATTTAAAAATATAATAGGGACCCATTATCAATGTGGTGAGAATCTTTCTATGTCCAGTCTGTTTTTTTTGCCCTTCTAGAGCACTCCTTGCTTTTTTATCCATAGCCTTTGTATGATAATCAACAACATATATGTTGCTTCTCATTTTAAGCACTTTTCAATACTTGCAGAAACTTAGTATATCACAGACATATATGAAATTGTGAGGACTTTGTTATTGAGATTTTTGATTAAAATAAAATCATCATAAATAATCATAATAAAATACATTTTATAGTAAAATATTAAAATACAAATATAATAATAAGGCAAAACTATAGTAGCATCTTTCTCTAGATTGCAATTTAAAGAAGAAACATCGACTTCCTAATATTGGAATCAATCTTTTTAAAAAGTTTTTATTTTAGGTTTAGGGGTACATGTGAAGGTTTGTTATATAGATAAACACATGTCATGGAGAGGTTGTTGTACATAACATTACATCACCCAGAAATTAAGCTCAGAATCTTTTTCTTTCATTTTTAGTTATATTATTTGCCTTATGGTGGACCATAAATCTAAAATTGTAGTTAAATGTCCATCCTCCAAAAATGGAAATGCAAGCATGTACATGTCTTTAAAGGTAAGGCACAGAAGCTGTCAATATAATTTGTACAGAAGTTATATTTTTAATCCGTGTGTGCACATACAAGGTGGAATGCCCATTGTATGAGGAACATTCTATACATTGATTATGTGTAATTGAATGCAAGAACTTATACAGAGATACATTAAGATGAAGAAACATGTTTCTCTTGTTCTCCTCTGTAGCACTGAAATTTCAGCTGCAAAGTAAAGGGTAGACAAGTCAGGGCAATGTCAGTTTTTCTCAATTAAAACAATCTTAAAATCCAAATGAATACTACGGGTAGAAAGAGAGCCAACTACCCATAAGTATTTATAATTTGATTAAAATTCTGTTTTGTTGAACTCTGCACATTATTTAATAAGAAGTAGTGACCTTAGAATAGCTTACCTTGCTCAGGTAAACGATTACAAGCTTTGCAATTTACTAATCATCAATCTAAAACAATTTTCTGTAATATTTTAGCCCATCTTCACTGATACATAAAGAGAACTTGCATATAAAAACAACAGAGAAATGCAAGATGCTATACATTTAAAATCTCAACTGTAGAAATGATTTTCTGCCATATCTAGTAATTCAGAGCTAGACAAAACCATTTATTTAATTATATGCCTGCTATGGTTTGAATGTGTCCCCCAGTTTATGTGTTGGAAACCTAATTCTCAATGTAATGGTGTTGGGAGTTACGGCCTAATAAGAGGTGATTAAATTATGAGAGTTCTGCCCTCGTGAATGGACTAATATCATTTTCCTTGGAATGGGTTAGTTATTATGAGAATGGGTTTGTTATAAAGACAAGTTTGGCACATTCTTGCTCGCTTGCTTTTGCCTACTCTTGACCTTCTGCTTTCTGCCATGGGATGACAGAGAATGTAGGTATGCACCAGATGCCGTTGCTATGCATCTGAATTACCAGCCTCCAGAACCATGAACCATGGTTCATTATAAATTAACCAGTCTGTGAGAGTCTGTTATGAGTATAAAATGAACTAAGTCCCTAACATGCAATATGAAAAAATGAATATAAGATTAATCTCTCGGACTACCTTTCACTATCCAGTGTAGACAGAATCAGTCTAGGGTAAAACTAACTTTATGTAATGAAGGGTAAAAGGAAGAAATCAAATTGATGAAAATGGATGCATGGATTAGAAAAAAAAATCATTAAAATCAAATAGTTGTACCGAAAGGAGACACAATGCATGGTTTAAGTGGGAAACCTCACTGACCATGACATTTATTTTAGTTAGCAATTCAACTAATGTATAGCATCAGTAACATTGTCAATAATTATCTCTCAAGCTTTGTCATTGTATATAATTTATAGAACTCTCCACATATGTTGTTTCATACATTTACAATATTTTAAAAATTTAAATCAGTAGTCTAATGTAATAAGAACTATTTCACTATGAAAGATAAAGAGTGTAATAATTCCTGTCAAAAGTCTAATGGACATTGTCTAGGTAAGCAGAATCCAGATAGTTCATCTGAAAAATAGTAAAATGTCCAAACAGCTTCATAAATAGACTATATTTAATCTTAAAAAACTGCTAATATATGTATTTGATATTAAGAATTTTAAAATTAATTTCGCTGGAGTTTGAGACTCTTAATTTAGAGAAAAATGTAACATTTTATATATACAGTTTTTGAATTCAGTTTTTTTTAACAATTGAAAAACCATACCACGCTAAGAATTTGCATTTGAACACTGAAATATTCTCTAACTGGCCTGTTAGTGTATTAAAATTTCCTCTTAAACCTTTTTATTTTTATGTTTTTTTTTAAACCTCCTAGTGGAAGGTTTGGCTACATAAAATGTATTTCATAAAGTTCGACTCTGAGCATAATGCCAATTGCACAGTTGCCCACATTGAGCTATGAGTGGGCAGCGTTTTGTAACCATGGATATAGTGAACTTAATGCGAGAGCCATATTCATCTGAGGCTTGCAAGGGTTGGACAGTGCCCTACCTAGATATTCTTTACTGGGTCAGTGAGCGATCTCCAGCTGCCAAGTGATGTCAGCTCACTCCAAAGAAGCGGCCTTGTCTGACAGAAGTATGCCCAATAAAATGTATGCATATGAATCACTGTCTTAAACTCCACTTCTAGAAAATCCAAACTATGAGACTCTTATTAAGAAAAATAAGCAATATTTTTCTGAAATTCTTATTCTTTCTTTTTTTCTCAATATAAAAGGTTTTTCTTTTGCTAGTATTGCAGATTTTGTTTCACATAGCATTCTCTCTCTCTCTCGCTCCCTCTCTCTTAGTCTGTCTGTCAGCGGTTAGGGATTATTATCAGTCTGCCATCAGTCAGGGATTATTTGATTTAACCTTCACAGTGGTTTTAGCAGATAAGGAGCATTATCATAACTGGTATTGTTTTGGCAACAGTTGGAGTAGCTGTAAATTGGATAATAGAAATATTGGCCAAGGTCACACATTTAGTAAGTGGTGGAGTTGAGATTGCAATCTGGTCTGTCTGACTCTAGAGTAACGGAACTCTTAACTGCTACACCACACTGCGTCCACTTATAATTTAGGGAGCCCAGTGTTGGTGAACGCTAGGACCTATCACTAGCTCCCTCATAGTCCAATTAGATGCTGATCAAATATCCTTTTCAAATATTCAGGCACAGAGAATTGGGCAAATTATAATTATATATGTAGAGAGAATGTATATGAATATGCTTTACACGTCTATATAATTTAATGAAATTCATCCAGGTATGTTCATTTGGGGCAGTTTCCTTGTGAGGCATTGTGGAAATAAACTAATGATTTCAAACAGAAAGCAAAAGAAAAACTGGGGATGATAGGAGTTCTGTTAGACAGGTATTCTGTCCTTCCGCCTACCTCCTAACTTAATGCAACTTTGCAAATCTATAGTAGGCTTTCTTTAGGACTACACTGCCCTGGTCCTTTGTTTATGTTTTTCTCTCATCCATTGTGGATTCTAATGCCCTCAGTACTGAATAATAAACACAAGTCTGATGGTAGGGGCTACCTAATGAACTCTATATCCTATATCTGCATTTGTATATTTTTTCTTAATTAATGTTAGCTTCTTTGGTCTAAAGGTAGGAACTTAAACTTCCTAATATTTATTTTCACTTGCATTAATGATCTTTTGTTTAGAATTATTTATGTACTCATAATATTGCTCCTTAATGTATTCTCAAATGTGTTACTTGGAATCTTTCTTACAGAACTTTGGAATGTTTCTATGTTTATACTTCTGGGTTTTTAAAAAATTCTTTAATTATCTAAATTTTTAATATTGGAATTATTTAATTTTGTATATATCTTTTATTCTCATCAATGTTTACCTGGAATAGTACAGGGACAAATTCCAATATTCTTACTTATCACAGCATATTACTTGGCAAGTCCTCAGATTTATCAGTATTATATTTGAAGATAAAGAACTATCTAATAAAATAGAATAAAGACATTCAAAAGTTACATTTTAAAAATATCATCAGTGGATTTTAATTGGGAAATATGCATGTTTCAATAAACACTATAAATTGTTTCTGGAACCTGTGCATCTTTCTTCTGCCAAATTGCATTTGGAACATTTTTACAAAATTAATTGTACAACCTCATTAATGAGTATTCTTTTTTGCAGCTCGTCAAAATTTTTAGAGATCATTATGATTTTGTCATGTTATTTTAATCACTTATTTGCATATTATTTGTATAATTTGGTAAAAATGAGACATTAAAATAAATGATGAGGAGATGAAAATTAGTTTCTTGGAAAAAACATCTCTCATTCCTCTTGAATGAGTTGCATGTCTTTGTTCAAGTTTGTTTGCTATTGTACGTTTTTTAAATTGTGATTAATACATAGTAAACAACGTTATTTATAGGCTGTTCATTAATTTCAAATACACAGAGTTTTTTTCTGAAATAAATATGATCAGATAGTAAACATTGATTTGATAACTTTAAACTGAAATATATAGTTATTTAATTTAAAATCAAACCTACAAAAATTGTAAAGAGATATGGAAGGCACTGACTTATTTGGTGTTTTTAAGAACAAATGTGAAAATGTGATTGATAAAATTATTATTTATACACTACGTATGTGTTACACACATACGTATGTTTACAAATATATATATGATTGTTTGTGTATGTAAGTGTATTTCTCCTAAATCCCTCTCTTCAGTCTTTTTTCTTCTGTAATCTAGTGTCGAGAGGTGAACATTCATAATATATCGATGGTTGTGACCAAAATCTCTGATTGTAATTAGTCCATATATTATTTCCTTGTTTTACATTAGATTAACAGAAAAAATATTCAAATAAATTAGATTATTCCCTAAATGGGTCAGAATTATTTATGTAGAAGGTCTTATGAAAAATATTTAGGAAATTCAGGTTTGGAATTTCTGCATTCTGTGAATTTCCACATATGAAATCAGATAATGGTCATCTCAAAATAAATTATTTTAAGATAAATTAAATTGGCTCTAAGAAACTACATAATTATTATATGAAAAGATGTAAATTTATGCATAAATGACCACCTGGTAAGTAAAATCACTTTACAAGAAACTTAATTTTTCTGAAATATAGACACTAATTCCATATAGGCAAGGTTTGTATGTCTGTAAAAAATAAGAGAAATCACATCACGTTTGAAAATTACTTTGGCCACATGAAAAAGAGCAGGCTTGGCCGGGCACAATGGCTCAGACCTGTAATCCCAGGTCTGTGGCTTAAAACAATGATTTATTATTTCTTATGATCTGTGGGTTGGCTGTACAGAATCATGGTCCAGACCATTCCTCTGTTGGTCTCATCTGGACTTTCTCAGGTAACTGCATGGGTGGAAAGTTCAAGATGGCCTCATTCACCTGTCATTCACTTTGGGAGGCCGAGGCGGGTGGATGACTTGAGGTCAGGAGTTGAAGACCAGCCCGGCCAACATGGTGAAACCCCGTCTCTACTAAAAATACAAAAATTAGCTGGGCATAGTGGCATGCACCTGTAATCCCAGCTATTCAGGAGGCTGAGGCAGGAGAATTGCTTGAACCTGGGAGGGGGAGGTTGCAGTGAGCTGAGATCATACCACTGTACTCCAGCCTGGGCGACAGAGTGAGACTCTGTCTCAAAAAAAAAAAAAAGAAAAAAAAAGCAGCCTTTGCCCAGATTTAGTATGCTCTTAGATTGATTAGGTCCCATACTTTGTTTTATCTGAACAATATATGAGTAGATGGAGAGGTTATTGGTGGTAAGATCCATTGATGATCTGGATCCTGAAAGGTAATAATACATCGAAATGTAGATTTTTGAATAGCTGAGGCTTTTGAGCTGTGTATTTTTTTTTGTATTGCTGAAGTATTGAATTACCACAAACTTGGCAGCTTACAACGAGAAAAGTTCATCTTACAGATCTATAAGTTAGGAGTCCAACATGGGTCTCACTGAACTAAAATCCCAATGTTGAAAGGGCTACAGTGTTCCTCTTTAGAGGCTAGAAGAAATAACTTATTTCCTTGACTTTTTCAGCTTCTAGAGGCTATCGACATTCCTTAACTCTTGGTCCCCATCCTCCATCAAAGCCAACAAAGTTTTTTCTCTCTGCTCATTCTTCCATAGTCACATCTCTCTTTCTGACCACAGCCAGGAATGATTCTCTGCTTTTAAGAACCCATGCGACTACATGTCAAACAGAATAACCAGGATAATTTCTTCATTCAAGGTACTTAATCACATCTACAAAATCTCATTCAACATGGCTGGTAGCATATTCACATATTTTGGGGACAACAGTGCAAACATCTTTGGGGGCCGTCATTCAGCTTACTACAATGTGTGATGTCAGTAATAGAGCTACAGATGCATAGTAGGGTCTTTCTCAATAATGATTTTGTTCATACTGCATCTTCTAAAAGAGGAAAGTCATAAAACTTGATTATTTAATCATGATTAGGAAAGTTTGGTATATAACACAGTAGCCATATTTTATACAGTTGTGGCTACTGTGAAATAGGAAGCTCAGCACAGTCATTGGGAGGGTGCATGTCTTGGCCATGAGTAATCTGGGTAAATTCTACAAATATGTTTCAGTAATTGAAAATAGAAGACATTCATATGAAATTTGCCAGAAGTCCTATTCCCAGCGATTAAATAATTATCTATTATAAATCAAAATTACTCCAATAGTCATAAAAATTATATATTTATACGACCAAATTCTAAAGTTTTGATTTGAATAATGCTAATCAATTGTAGCCAAAAGAGGTTTGGAGAGGAAGTCAACAACTGGAACGTAATTTCAGTATTACCGCTTTCTGGAATTGTGACTAGGAACAAGTAATTTAGCAACTCTATTTCAGAGTTTACTCACAGAATGAGTTTCCTAGGCCAGACATGACTATCTCACTCAAACAATTAGAAGAAAGTGATATAAAAAGTGACCAAGACCATGTATATATTCCATATTTTTTTCTCATCTTCAATTTCTTCCACAATGAGTTTTATTAAGTGTTTTGCTTTTGTTTGGGTTTATTGTCAATAATTTTCCCTCACAACATATAATATCTAGTAATATCTATGTGTGAAGACATATGTATTAAATCTATATTAGTACTTAGAATTCCACAAATTCTAACTGTGCAAATAAAGTAGGGAAATGTCCATTTAGGTTTCTGTCACTCCCATAAATATATAGATTTATTTCTCATAATATAATTACATATTGGTTGGGAGAGTAATTAGTTAAACACATAGTATTAGACATGCTATTGCATTAACTGACAAGTTTTTCTGCATTTGAAATTACAGAGCAATTAGAAAGAATAATCACAGTATAAATACTGTGATTTATTCTTCAGATTTTTTATGAAAGACTGTTATATAAGATTTGGAAGCTGGGAGCAGTGGCTCACACCTGTAATCCCAGCACTTTGGGAGGCCGAGGCAGGTGGATCACCTGAGATCAGGAGCTTGAGACCAGCCTGGCTAACATGGCAAAACCCCATCTCTACTAAAAATACACAAATTACCCGGGCTTGGTGGTGGGTGCCTGTAATCCCAGCCACTGGGGAGGCAGAGGCAGGAGAATCTCTTGAACCCGGGAAGCGGAGGCTACAGTGAGCCAAGACTGTGCCACTGCACTCCAGCCTGGGTGACAGCAAGATTCTATTGCAATAAATAAATAAATAAATAAAATTTGGAGAAATCAAACTCCTCATGGTATAGTCGAGACATCACAATATGCGGATGGAGAGACATGATGACTTTGTGGATGAACTCAAATGTCAGAGAAATTAAAAGTCTATTGCAATATCAAAAAGCAAAAAGTAAGCTAAATTAGTTTGACTTTATTATCACATATTTAAAAGTATTTTAGTACATAGGTTTGCTCATCCCTTCTTTTATCTCTTCTTAATGTCACTTACGAGCCATGTTTGTTAATAATAATGGTTTAATATATTAGCCTACTGTACCATATTCATGTAAAACAACAGTCAAGATTTGTAGTTTCTTGAATAATTTGTTGATTAAATGAAAACCTACCACTTCCATATGTTTAGCAAATATTTTTAGATTTTTAAAAATCTTCCTAAGAATAATTCTCTTTGTCTCTTCTAATGAAGGTAAAGTGATGTAGTTCCTGTTCCTGCTGACTTTTTTTTTTTTGACCTAATAGGGTTTATTCCAGTAATGCACAGTTGGTTTCAGAATTTTAATATTCAAAATTCAATGTTATTTTCAATTAAAAAGTGGACAAAGGATTCAAGTAGTCATTTCTCTAAAGAAAATTTACAAATGGCCAAAAAACACAGAAAAGATGCTCAACATCATTAGTCTTTAGGGAAATACAAATCAAATGAGCTACCAGTTCACATGCAGCAGGACAGCTATTTTCTTTTTTTTATTTTTATTTTTTATTATTATACTTTAGGTTTTAGGATACATGTGCACAATGTGCAGGTTTGTTACATATGTATCCGTGTGCCATGTTGTTTTGCTGCACTCATTAACTCGTCATTTAGCATTAGGTATATCTCCTAATACTGTCCCTCCCCCCTCCCCCCACCCACCAACAGTCCCCGGAGTGTGATGTTCCCCTTCCTGTGTCCACGAGTTCTCATTGTTCAGTTCCCACCTATGAGTGAGACCGTGCGGTGTTTGGTTTTTTGTCCTTGCGATAGTTTACTGAGAATGATGATTTCCAGTTTCATCATATAGAACCAAAAAAGAGCCTGCATCGCCAAGTCAATCCTAAGCCAAAAGAACAAAGCCGGAGGCATCACGCTACCTGACTTCAAACTATACTACAAGGCTACAGTAACCAAAACAGCATGGTACTGGTACCACAACAGAGACATAGATCAATGGAACAGAACAGAGCCCTCAGAAATAATGCCACATATCTACAACTATCTGATCTTTGACAAACCTGACAAAAACAAGAAATGGGGAAAGGATTCCCTATTTAATAAATGGTGCTGGGAAAACTGGCTAGCCATATGTAGAAAGCTGAAACTGGATCCCTTCCTTACACCTTATACAAAAATTAATTCAAGATGGATTAAAGACTTAAATGTTAGACCTAAAACCATTAAAATCCTACAAGAAAACCTAGGCAATACCATTCAGGACATAGGCGTGGGCAAGGACTTCATGTCTAAAACACCAAAAGCAATGGCAACAAAAGCCAAAATTGACAAATGGGATCTAATTAAACTAAAGAGCTTCTGCACAGCAAAAGAAACTACCATCAGAGTGAACAGACAACCTACAGAATGGGAGAAAATTCCTGCTGACTTTTTTAAACTAACTTTTCTGCTGGAAAATTCTGTCTGTCAATAGAGTTCTTAAAAGGATTTGTATTAAGCCTTCCGCAGATACTCTGATATTAAAATCAGGTCTGAGTAAACAGGTGCATTCTGTGTAGTTAAAATTAAATACTGATATAAATATGCCCAGTGGGGTAATCCAATTTACTGGTCACTTCAGAGCTGATATGAAGGTTAAAAGGTGTTGGCAACATCATTTGGAATCGGGATTACTTATAGGTTATTTATCCTTGTGAAGTATTGTAATGTCTGTATATAAAGTGCATTATTCCTTAGAAACTGCCTCGGTCAAACAATACAGGCTTAAGATTCTCATTTTCTGTCCCTTTATGCTGTGTACATGCAGAGTCAATCCGTTGTTATTACACAGCCAATTATAGGACCAAAACATAATTTGCATTTCTTTTCTCCTTTTTAGTCATAATCTTGATGATTATAGCCAAGCTCTATTTTGTAATTGTAAAGAAATCCCCTAATTATACTTCCACAAGCCATTTTAATTATTCTCATGATATCTGTGTTAGGTAGGTGAAAATAGTCACTAACAGCCATAAATGATAACTAAGAAGTATGTGGCCATAGCAATGTATTAGGAGACACACATTTATGGGATTTTTATTTAAATTGATTAGCATTTCTTTGTCTATACACCAGTGGTTCTCAACTGTCCATCAGAGTAAGCTGGCAAGATTGTTCATAGTTTAGATGCTCAGGTTCATGCCCAGAGATGGTTCTCATTTTCTATCTGTCTCTATCTCTACCTGATGCCCAGAGATTGTTCATGCCCAGAGATGGTTCTCATTTTCTGTCTGTCTCTATCTCTACCTGATGCCCAGAGATTGTTCATGCCCAGCGATGGTTCTCATTTTCTATCTGTCTCTATCTCTACCTGATGCCCAGAGACTGTTCACGCCCAGAGATGGTTCACTGTCTCTATCTGTGTCTCTAGCTCTCTCTTTATCATGTCCTACTTTCAGATGATACAAATTTGCAGCTAAGGCTGAGAAACGCTGATCTAGGTGAGAATGTATCAAGCACAAAGATTAAGTGAATTATTAGTACCTGCAAAGCCATTTCGTGTTTGATTTGATTGAAAACTAGTTGTCAGCATTTTAACAGATTTTCCTCTAAAGATGTAAGCCATTGGCTAACTGACTTGACTGAAAACTAGTTCTCAGTGTTTTAACAGATTTTACAGTAAAGACGTAAGACAGAGTTTGCATTTTGAGACAAGGACACAGAGATAACATTTAATCAATCTAATTAACAGCAGGAAATAAATGGGTATTACCCACTAGATTGTGATCATCATTAAAAAAGGACTAATGCCTATTTTGAAAGCTTTACGAACATATTTGAGTGATTGAATAAATAAATAAATAAATAAATAAATACACATTTGATTTTGTACATACCAGATTCAGTACATTGTGATGAATGAAAAAAAGAAAAAACTCGTTGTAGTTTCCATTTCCAAAATATATTTAAAAGTAAAAATATTAACAAATTTCAATTTCCGATGATTACTACTACTTCACAATAAATGCAGAAAAAATTCCATAATAATTCACAAAAATTCTGTATTTAACAGGAAACAACTCTCATTGGTATTAGATAGACCTTGCATTATTTATACCAAATGGCATTTTTTTAAATTTGCAGGTTTAATAAAGTATAATTCAAAAATTGTGTCATTAATATATGCTATGTAATTATTTGGTATGTGTATATTTTGTGAAGTGATAACCACGATAAGTCAGTTAACACATCTAGAATCTCACCTAGTTAGTTTGCTTTGTTTTGTTTTTGTTTTTGTTTTTAGTTTCAACTTTTAGTTTAGATATGAGGGTACATATACAAGTTTGTTACACGAGTATGTTGTGTGATGCTGAGGTTTGGGGTATGCATCACATCACCCAAGTAGTAAGCATAGTACATGATAGGTAGTTTTTCAATTCACACCACCCTTTTTTTCTCCCCCATCTAGTAGTCCACAGTGTCTATTTTTCCCATGTTTATGTCCATGAGTGCTCAGTATTTATTTCCCACTTATAAGTGTGGACATGCCGTATTTGGTTTTGTGTTCCTGCACTAATTTGCTTAGTATTATGACCGACAACTGCAACCATGTTTCTGCAAAGGACGTGATTTCATTCTTTTTTCTATGGCTCTGTAGTACTCCATAATGTATTTATACCACATTCTCTTTACCCGATCCACCACCACTAATGAACACCTCAGTTGATTCCATGTCTTTGCTATTGTGAACAGCATGATGATGAACATTTAGGTACATGTGTCCATTTGGTAGAATGATCTATTTTTCATTTGGGCATATATGCAATGATAGGATTGCTGGGACAAATTGTAGCTCTATGATAAGTTCTTTGAGAAATCTCCAAACTACTTTCCACAGTGGCTGAACTAATTCATATACCCAGAAACAGTGTATACGCATTCCCTATTCTCCACAGCCTTGCCAGCATCTGTTATTATTATTATTTTTTAACTTTTTAATAATAGCCATTGTGAGTGGCATGCGATAGTATCTCATTGTGGTATAGATTTGCATTTCTTTGATGCTTAGTGATGTTGAACATTTTTTGTTTTTGGCCACTTGTATGTCTTCTATTCAGAAGTGTGTTAACGTCTATTGCCTATTAATGATATTATTTTTTGTTTCTTGATTTGTTTAAGTTTATTATAGATTCTGGATATCAGACTTTTGTCAGATACAAGGTGATTTGTATATATTTGCGAATATTTTCTCAACTCTATAGGTTGTCTGTTTACTTTGTAAATAGTTTATTTTTCTGTGCAGAAGCAATTTAGTTTAATTACATCACACCTGTCAATTTCCGTTTTTGTTGACATTGCTTTTGGGGACTTAGCCAAAAATTATTGGCCATGGCCAACGTCGACAAGGGTATTTTCTAGGTTTTCTTCTTGGATTTTAGTTTGAGGACTTATTTTAAAAGCTTTAATCGATCTTGAGTTAGCTTTTGTATATGGTGAAAGTTAGGGGTCCAGATTCATTCTTCTGCATGTGACTAGCCGATTATCCCAGCACTACTTATTAAATAGGTAGTCTTATCCCAATTGCTTATTATTGTCCACCTTGTTGAAGATCAGGTGATTGTAAGTGTGAGTCTTTATTTCCGAGTTTTTTGTTCTGTACCATTGATCTACATGTGTGTTTTTGTACAAGTTTCGTGCTATTTTTGTGACTGTGGCCTTATAGTATAGTTTGAACTTTGGTAGTACAATGTCTCTGGATTTGTTCTATTTACTTAGAATTGCATTGGTTATTTAGGATCTTTTTAGGTTCCATATGACATTAGTAGTTTGCTAGGAATAGTGTCGAATCTTTAAATTGCTTTGGGCATTATGGCTATTTTTATGATATTGATTCTTCCTATCCATGAGCATGGGATGCTTTCCCATTTATTGTGTCATCTTCTTTTTCTATTTGGATGCCTTTCATTACTTTCTTTCACTTTATTACTCTGACTAGGACTTCCAGTATATGTTGAATAGGAGTGGTGAGAGTGGGTACCTTTGTCTTGTTGCAGTTCTCAAGGGGAATGGTTCCAGCTTTGGCCTATTTGGTATGATGTCGGCTGTGAGTTTATCATAGATGGCTTTTATTATTTTGACATATGTTTTGTGATGCCAACTCTGTTGAGAGTTTTTTTTATACTGGAGGGATGTTGGATTTTATCAAGTCTTTTTTTTACATCTGTTGAAGTAATCATATGGTTTTCCTGTCTAATTCTGTTTATGTGGTGAATCATATTTAGAGATTTGTATGGGTTGAAACAACTTTGTATCACAGGAATAAAACCTTCTTGATCATGGTGAATTAATTTTTTGATGTGCTGCTGGATACAGTATGCTAGTATTTTGTTGAGTATTTTTATGGGTATGTTCATCAGGGATAATGGCCTGAGTTTTGTTTTTGATTTTTTTTTTCACTGTGTCTCCACCAGATTGTGGTATCAGGTTGATGCTGGTTTCATAAAATTAGTTAGGAAGGAGTCTCTCCTCAATTTTTTGGAATAGTTTCAGTAGGATTGATGTCAGTTCTTCTGTATACATATGAGAGAATTTGACTGTAAATCCATCTGGTCCAGGGCTTTTTTTGGTTGGTAGGTTTTTTGTTACTGACACAATTTCGGAACTTGATATTGGTCTATTTAGGATTTTATTTTTTTCCTAGTTCAATTCTGAGGTATTAACTGTTTCCAGGAATATATCTATTGTCTCCAGATTTTGTAATTTTTGTGCATAGAGTTGTTCATAGTAGTCTGAGATGTTTTGTATTTCTGAAAAATCATTTGTAATATTTTCTTTCTCATTTCTGATGGGATTTTCTTCTTGTGCTGTTGTTGTTAATTCAGATAGTGCTCTATCAATCTTATTTGTTTGAATAACCAACTCTTGGTTTCATGTATCTTTTGTATGGATTTTTGCACCTCAATAACACATAGTTCTTCTCTAGTTTATTTTTATTTTATTTTAGTTTATTTTTTGAGATGGAGTCTTACCCTGTCGCCCAGGCTGGAGTGCAGTGGCACAATCTTGGCTCACTGCAACTTCCGCCTCCCGGGTTCAAGCAATTTTCCTGCCTCAGCCTCCTGAGTAGCTGGGATTACAGGCATGCACCACCACGCCTGGCTAATTTTTTGTATCTTTAGTAGAGACAGTGTTATACCGTGTTGGCCAGGCTGACCTCACGATCCACCTGCCTTGGCCTCCCAAAGTGCTGGGGTTACAGGCATGAGCCTAGTTATTTTTACTGATAATTTGAGATCTTTCTAACTTCTTGATGAAGGTGTTTAGGGCTATAAGCTTTTCTCTTACCACTACTTTAGCCACATCCCAGAGATTTTGATAAATTTTGTCCTTATTTTCATTAATTCCAATGAATTTTTTATTTCTGCCTTAATTTTAATGTTCTCTGAAGTTATTCAGGAGTAAATTGTTTAATTTTAATGTATTTGTGTAATTTTGAGAGGTCTTATTGATATTCACTTCTAAATTTTTTATTGCATTCTCGTCTGAAAGTGTGCTTGGTATGATATCTAATTCTTTGAATTTATTGAGACTTGCTTTATGACTGAGCATGTGGTCAGTCTTAGAACATGTTCTGTGTGAAGGTCAGAAGAATGTATATTCTATGGTTTTTGGGTGGAGTGTTCTTTGGATGTCTATTAGATACATTTGGTCAAGTGTCAAGTTTAAGTCAAGTGTCAAAGTTAAGTTTCTTTGTTAGAGTACTGCTGTGATAATCTGTCTAATGCTGTCACTGGGGTGTTGATGTCTTCCACTATTAATGTGTGGCTAAATAAGTCTTCTGGTAGATAAAGAGGAGCTTGTTTTATCAACCTGGGTGCTCCAATGTTGGGTGCATATATATTTAAGACAGTTAGTTATGTCGTCTTGTTGGATTATATCCTTTATCATTATGTAATGCCTTTCTTAATTATTATTGGTTTTAAGTCTGTTTTATCTGATACAAGAATAGTGATTCTTGTTCTTTTTTTGTTGTCCATTTGCTTGGTAGATCATTCTCTATCATTTTGCTTTGAGCTTGTGGATTTCATTATAGGTCTTTTGAAGACAGAAGGCAGTTAATTCGTGTCTTTTTATCCAGCTGCCACTCTGTGTCTTTTAAGTGGGGTGTTTAATCCATTTAAACTCAAGGTTAGTATTGATATGTGAGATTTTGATCCTTTCGTCATGTTGTTAGCTGAGTGTTATGTAGATTTGAACATGTAGTTGCTTTACAGTGTCTGCGGGCTATGTGCTTAAGTGTGTTTTTGCAGTAGCAGGTGTCAGTTTTCAATTTCGCGTTCAGCATTTCCTTAAGGACCTCTTGTAAGGCTGGTCTAATGGAAACAAATTTCCTCAGTATTTGCTTTTCTGAGAAGAATTTTATTTCTTCATTGATGAAGTTTAGTTTGGTGGGATATGAAAGTCTTCATTGGAATTTCCTCTTTTTAAGTTGCTGAAACTAAGCCCAATCTCTTTTGGTTTGTAAGACTTCTACTGAGAGGTCCATTGCCAGCCTGATGGGGTTCTGTCTGTATATAATATATATGACCTGACTCTTCTTTCTGGCAGTCTTTGAGATTTTTCCTTTTGTGTTGACCTTGGTGAATCTAATTTTGAGCCATGGGGATGGTTGACTTTTACAGCATCTGGCCAGAATGCTCTCTATTTCTTGAATTTGCAAGTCAATTTCACTAGCAAGATTAAGAAAATTTTCATGGCCTATGTCCTCAAGCATATTTTACAAGTCTTTCATTCTTTCTCCTTTTCTCCCAGGAATTGCAATGAGTCATATATTTGATCTCCTTATAGAATACCATATTTCTCTAAGGTTTTGTTCATTTTAAACTTATTTTGTATTTATTTTTTGTCTAATTAAGCCTGGTTTAAAGAACCAGTTACTGAGCTCTGAGATTCTTTCCTCAACTTGGTCCATTTTGTTGTTAATACTTCTGATTATATATCTTGTAGTGAATTTTTGAGCTCTAGAAGTTCAGTGTGGTTCTTTCTTTAAAAAGTTACTAATCTTTCAGTCCTTGCATCATTTTACTATATTCCTTGCATTCCTTGGATTGGGTTTTAATTTTATCCTAAGTCTTGATGTGCTTTCTTGCTATACAAATTCTGAATTTTATGTCCATCATCTCAGTCATTTCAGACTGGTTACGAACCGTTACCGGGGAGCTAGTGGACTCCTTTGGAAGTAAGTACACACTCTGGCTTTTTAAATTGTCAGAGTACTTGTGCTGATTCTTTCTCCTCTGAGAGGGCTGGTGTTCTTTTAAAGGTGATTAAGTTGAGTATGGTCAGTTGGCTTTGCTTTTGGGTGTTTTCATAGGGCCAGACCTCCGTACAAGGTCTTTATTTGTGGCTGAGTTCTTGCTCTTGGTTTCGTGGGGAAGTATATTAGCAAAAGATATTTGATGTTTTAGTTTGGGCTGTGATCCAGTAAATAACACGTAAGAGTAATGACAGTAGATAGGCTCTTACTCATTCACACAGCTCCCTTGTCTTTTCTTGCATTTGCACCCATGCTCTGCAGTGTGAGTGGGAGAGAAGTGACCCCCTCAGCAGGTCAACTTCTGGTCGTTGGGGGAGCTCCTCTCATCATCTCATCATTGGCACGCACTGTGCCTCTGTTTCTTTTCTTTTCTTTCTTTTTTTTTTTTTTTTTTTTTTTTGAGATGGAGTCTCACTCCGTCACCCTGGCTGGAGTGCAGTGGCACAATCTCGGCTCACTGCAACCTCTGCCTCCCTGGTTCAAGTGATTCTCCTGGCTCAGCCTCCCAAGTAGCTGGGACTACAGGTGCACGCCACTATGCTCAGCTAAGTTTTTGTGTTTTTAATAGAGACAAGATTTCACATGTTGGCTAGGCTGATATCGAACTCCTGACCTCAGGTGATCTGCTCACCTCGGCTTCCCAAAATGCTGGGATTACAGGCATGAGCCAGTGCACCCGGCCGCCCCCGTTTCTTTTATTAGATGTTCTGGACCATGGGGCTCCTTTGGGCAGATGCTGTATTATGGGGATAAGCCACACACTTTTTGAACTGGCCCTGTCGAGGGGGACATAACCAGTTCCTGTGCCACCCCATCAATCCCCACCTATTCTGAGTGTAGGCTCCTCCCCTCCTTGAGTAATGGCCACAGATCTTGGCTCTGCACTCCCGAGCTGCATGCTGAATTCCTGGGACAACAAGACTGGCTTGTGGCTCCATTCTCCAGATCCTTGGGTTGGCTTCTGGGTGCACTAGGAGATCTGAAATGCTCTCAGGCCACCAGGAAAGTACTCAAATGCAACAAAGCACCCAGACACTCTGAGCTTTTGGTGTTATAACTGCAATGTATACCATTTGACTAACACTACCCTGTTTTTTATATGTCTATGCCCCTAGTAACCACCATTCCACTGTCTACTTCTATAAGTTTAACTTTTTAAGATTCCACATATAAATGAGATTCTGCAATATTAGTCTTTTTTTTGTCTGACTTATCATCAGGGTAATGCAAATCAAAATCACAATGAGATAACACTTCATACCTGAGATGATGGCTACTATCAAAAAAGATAAGAGACAACACAAGTGTTGACAAAGATGTGGAGAAACAGCAAAGATTGCCAGAAAACCACTGGAAACAATGGGAAAAGCATGAAACAGATTCTTCCTCACAGTCCTTAGAAGGAGCCAATCCCGGCCCCAGTGCGGTGGCTCACTCCTGTAATCCTGGCACTTTCGGAGGCTGTGGCAGACAGATCACGAGGTCAGGAGATCGAGACTATCCTGGCTAACATGGCGAAAACCCATCTTTATTAAAAATACAAAAAATTAGCCAGGCCTGGTGGCAGGCGCCTGAAGTCCCAGCTACTCGGGAGGCTGAGGCAGTAGAATTGCTTAAACCTGGGATGCGAAGGTTGCAGTGAGCCAAGATCCTGCCAGTGTACTCCAGCCTGGGCAACAGAGTGAGACTCTATCAAAAAAAAAAAAAAAAAAAAAAAAACGAAGAAGAGGAAGGAGCCAACCTTGCCAACACATTCGTCTTAGACTTCTATCCTCTAGAACTAAAAGACAATAAATTTCTGTTATTAAATCAACTCACTTTGTGATACTTTCTCATGCCAGTCCTAGCAAGTCAGCACACAAGTGACATAATTCCTTTATGATTCTATGTCCGTTAACCAAAAATGGACATTTATGGAGATCAGGAATTTATAATTGACAGCATTGTAAGTATGAGCCAAGCAACATATTGATTTATTTGTTTTGTTTTCTTTAGAATACAGTTTTCCTAAAACATTATTAGAGTGCTACAGATTTTCAGTTTGTGAAATCATTTGAGTGTGTGAAGTTGAAAGCATGTGTGTGTATGCATGTGTGTATCATCTTTCCAATCTAAAGCACGTTCGCTAATACCCTGTGGGTGAGAAATCTATCATGAAAGAAGAATTTTTCTGTTTTACCACCTCTTCAAAATGCAGACTTTCTAATCCCCATAGGGATGTCCTGAGAACACCAAATAAAGTTAGCCATACTAACAAGTGTTCACAATTTTGACCAACAAAGATAACCACCTACATATATCATCTCTAGTTGTCTGACTTATTTCTCATACAAATATTTAGCAATAATTTATCATCTTGAACAAGTTTTATTCTTAATGTATTGGGCAGTGTTAATAACTTTAGAATTAATAATATTTCTATATTCTTGAACAGAATGTATGTCATCCTAATGCTCTTTAATCTCCTTTCCTCTCTAAGAACTCAGAGTCCTCATGATTCACTCTGAGGACAATGGGACAGTATTCTTTAGAAAAGCCCAGATGATTTCCCAGCTGGCTCAGACTGGAAGCACACTCATCTCCCAAACAATATTCATGAATTACTGATACAGTCTGCCAATCCTAGAATAAAGATTCTAATTCTTCCTTCTGCACTGACATTTTAATTTCTCCCTCCATTTCATATAGCTCTGGTTCTCCCAAAAGAAAGCTCCTCGAATCTTCAACTCTCTGATGAGTCATAGGTGTTGCTCACAACTTCAATGGTTATAGCCTCCACTGTGACAGTGTGCCCTGAAGTCTTTGTTGAGGATGTGCTCGTGCAGAGAGTAAAATCAGTGGGTGTCTGTACTTCTGTGTTAAGCTATAACCAATAATGAATATTGACATTTTGTTCTACTAGATTTATGTCCCAGCTTTGTTCTGTGGCGTCCAGTTTAGCAAGTGTAAGCACCTACGTGATTTGCTCATTTTCTGACCAGAAATAAGACGGTACTTCAGATAAAAATATTCTTTTCATTTATTAATATTAACCCATTTCAACAAAATCTAATACATCAGTGGATAATCAGATCTTGCTAATTTCTTTTAATTTTGGGTGCCTAGGATCTCCTAGATGATGCAGAGAGAAATAGTGATTCTAGGTAAGTTTATTGTACTCTTTAACTTAATGAGATTAGTGCTATCATTGTATTTCCAAAGCGATGTTAAGTTTTAGTCGATGCAGTTTGTCAAGTAAAAAAAAAAATGTACTGTTTCTAGTAATCTAAACATTTTATACAAAGATCTGTATAGAATTTTATCAAAGGGTATTTTCTATGATAGTTGAATTGATCCCATTTTTCCTTTTAATTGGTTAAAGTGGTTAAGTTCATTATTTCCTGCTCTATCTATGAAGATCTTAAGAGTAGTTTAGGGATTCTACTAATTTTGAGAGGGAAGGATAGAGTAATGAAATTTTGCTATGTTTTTCATGAAGTATACTGTAACATACTTAAAGAAATTGGGTAAAATACTTAAATTTACTTTAAATTATTTTTTAATATTCTATAATATTTTACTTTTAACTCATCTCACTTCTCCAAAATGTATCATGATTACATAGAAAAATAAGTCCGTGTGTGTATGTGTAAGTATATATAAGCACACATATATGTATGCATGTGTATATATACACACATATTTACATTCAAATATATGTATACATATGCTTATATATATTATGAATACCTTCATATATAGAAATGGGTACAATATGTATCTACAAACATACTTAGATGCATACAATATGTCTAAGCTTCATCATTTGGGAATCCTCCTTCAGGCTAACCCTTCTTAAAAATATTGTGTGACACTTAGAAGCCTTGGTTTAGAATTTGAATAATCCCTAACATTGGTTTTGTTAATTACTAGTTTTGCAATCTTAGGCAAATTATTTAATTTTTTGAACCTTTTGTCTGTAAATTAGGAAGACACAGGTATGGTGCATGTGTTGTGATGCTTAAAACAATGATGCTTGTGTTGTAACTAGCATGAGACTTTATACACAGGAAGTGCTCAAAAGAAGTTTTTTTTTCAAAAATTATGTAATGTGACTATTCAAAATTTATGTAACGTGAATATTCAAAAATTATGTAATATTGAATACAAAAGGCACTCTATAAAATAAAATGAAATTGATTAGTGCACCTCAAAGATTCAGCTGTGTAGGTAATTTTTTCTCAGTTTTTCCTTTGGTCATTTTATTTATTTTAAATTCACACCAAAAAAATGCATGATGGGAAAAGTAATATTGTCCCTGCCAACATCATAGAAGTCAAGTGAGAAATTAATTATGTCATGTCTAAAGTGTCACTTTAAACTTCAGAAAGTCAATTAAATTTAAAAATTTTTTTTAAAAAAACAAATACTCAAAGCTTTCTAGGTTTCAAGTTTCTATCTAAGCTATAAGAAAAAGTTACAATATATTCACTCATATGTTAAAGTACATGAGTCAATGATAGTGATATTTTTCTCTAATTTATGGAGTAATTATTTTATATGTTGTATATATTATTATCTGTATATAAGGTAATAGGGTACCAGGTGGAAAAACGTAGTGTTCACATTAGTATTACTATGCTTGTTAAGATAATTTTAATTCAAAATCTATTAGGCACCACATATTATTTTACCAGGGCTGCCACAACAAAATACCAGAGACTGGATGGCTTAAACAACAGCAATGTATTTTCCCACAGTTCTGGAGGTGGGAAATCTGACATCAAGGTGTCAGCAGGTTTGGTTTTTGCTGAGGCCTCTCCTTGACTTGCAGATGGCTGCCTTCTTGCTGTGTGTTCACGTGATTGTCTCTTAGTGTGTGCATTTGTCTGGTGTCTCTCTCTGTCTGTCTTAATCTCTTTTTAAAAGGACACCAGACATACTGGATTAGAGCTCATATTATTGACCTAATTTTTACTTAATTGCTTCTTTAAAGATCTTGTCTCCAAATGGGTTGCAGTCTGTGGTACTCAGATTTAGGGATTCAATATATGAATTGTGGGGAACACAAATCAACCAGTATCACATGACTTCTTTTCCTAGCAAAGAAAGCATCCATTCTATTTGGAGTCTTCCGTTACTTAAAAGAAAACCAGCAGAACAGTACTATGTTTATACAAATGTAAAATAATTTACTTATTCCTGTATGAGAGCACTCATATGTGTGTGCATATGAAAACAAAAGTCATAAAGTCACTGTATATCTGAACACATGAATTTTAGTATACTTTTAAGGGGATTGTCTTTCAAAGACTTAGAAAATCATTTTAAGTTTTCAAATGGAGTTAGGCCTGACTGCTGGTTGCCCACATATAGTGTTTTGTATTTTGTGATGAATTATTTCAGACTTTGAAAAAATACTGTGATATTCTCTGGGAGACCTGGAGATTGAATGATCCACAGCAGATAGGAGAGAGGACTTCACACATAAATAAATGGATATATGTGCTGTGTCTAACTGTTGAGTGGTAACGATCCTTAAACTTGAAGGAAGACAACATTTTCATGACTATTGAAGCTTTTGGAATCAGGACGTAGAAATGAAGAATCTGGTGAAAGTTAAGATAAAACCAGAAAATTTTGATAGATTGTGATTAAGTAGACCTTGAACATATGAAAACTTTCAGGGATCCTGATATTTGTCTTGGACCTTTGGGCCCTGAAAGTAATCACCTTTGTTACTAGGGGAAGTCACTTTTTTAAAAAAAATTATACTTTAAGTTCTAGGGTACATGTGCACAACGTGGAAGTTTGATAAATAGGTTTACCTGTGCCGTGTTGGTTTGCTGCACCCATCAACTCGTCACTTACATTGGGTATTTCTCCTAATGTTATCCCTCCCCCAGTCCCCCACCCCCGGACAGGACCCAGTGTATTATGTTCCCCACCCTGGGTCCAACTGATCTCCTCGTGCAGTTCCCACCTATGAGTGAGAACATGCAGTGTTTGGTTTTCTGTCCTTGTGATAGTTTGCTGAGAATGATGGTTTCCAGCTTCATCCATGTCCCTGAAAAAGACATGAACTCATCCTTTTTTATGGCTGCATAGTATTCCATGGTGTCTATGTGCCACATTTTCTTAATCCAATCTATCATTGATGGACATCTAGGTTGGTTCCAAGTCTTTGCTATTGTGAATAGTGTTGCAATAAACGTATGTGTGCATGTGTCTTTATAGTAGCATGATTTATAATCCTTTGAGTATATACCCAGTAATGTGATTGCTGAGTCAAATGGTATTTCTAGTTCAAGATCCTTGAGGGATCGCCACACTCTCTTCCACATGGTTGAAATAATTTACACTCCCACCAACACTGTAAAATTGTTCCTATTTCTCCACATCCTCTCCAGGATCTGTTGTTTCCTGACTTTTTAATGATTGCCATTCTAACTGGCATGAGATGGTATCTCATTGTGGTTTTGATTTGCATTTCTCTGATGACCAGTGATGATGAGCATTTTTTCATGTGTCTGTTGGCTGCATAGATGTCTTCTTTTGAAAAGTGCCTGTTCATATCCTTTGCCCACTTTTTGATGGGGTTGTTTGTTTTTTTCTTGTAAATTGGTTTGTGTTTTTTGTAGGTTCTGTATATTAGCCCTTTGTCAGATGGGTAGATTGCAAAAATTTTCTCCCGTTCTGTAGGTTACCTGTTCACTCTGATGGTAGTTTCTTTTGCCATGCAGAAGCTCTTTAGTTTAATTAGATCCCATTTGTCTATTTTGGCTTTTGTTGCCATTGCTTTTGATGTTTTAGTCATGAAGTCCTTGCCCATGCCTATGTCCTGAATGGTATTGCCTAGGTTTTCTTCTAGGGTTTTCATGGTTTTAGGTCTAACATTTAAATCTTTAATCCATCCTGAATTAATTTTTGTATAAGGTGTAAGGAAGGGATCCAGTTTCAGCTTTCTACACATGGGTTGCTAGTTTTCCCAGTACCATTTATTAAATAGGGAATCCTTTCGCTATTTCTTGTTTTTGTCAGGTTTGTCAAAGATCAGATGGTTGTAGATGTGTGATATTATTTCTGAGGCCTCTGTTCTGGTCCATTGGTCTGTATCTCTATTTTGGAACCAGTACCATGTTGTTTTGTTTATCATAGCCTTGTAGTATAGTTTAAAGTCAGGTAGCATGATGCCTCCAGCTTTGTTTTTTTTTTTTTTTTTCGCTTAGGATTGTCTTGGCAATGCAGCCTCCTTTTTTGTTTCGTATGAACTTTAAAGTAGTTTTTTCCAATTCTGTGAAGAAAGTCATTGGTAATTTGAACCTACCAACCAAAAAAAGTCTAGGACCAGACAAATTCACAGCTGAATTCTAACAGAGGTACAAAGAGGAGCTGGTACCATTCCTTCTGAAACTATTCCAATCAATAGAAAAAGAGGGAATCCTCCCTAACTCATTTTACGAGGCCAACCTCATCCTGATACCAAAGCCTGGCAGAGACGCAACAGAAATAAAAAAAGAGAATTTTAGACCAATATCCCAGATGAACATCAATGCAAAAATCCTCGATAAAATACTGGCAAACTGAATCCAACAGCACATCAAAAAGCTTATCCACCACAATAAGATCGGCTTCATCCCTGGGATGCAAGGCTGGTTCAACATATACAAATCAATAAACATAATCCATCACATAAACAGAACCAATGACAAAAACCACATGATTATCTCAATAGATGCGGAAAAGGTCTTCAACAAAATTCAACAGCCCTTCATGCTAAAAACTTTCAATAAACTAGGTATTGATATAACCTATCTCAAAATAATAAGAGCTATTTATGACAAACCCACAGCCAGTATCACACTCAATGGGCAAAAACTGGAAGCATTCTCTTTGAAAACCAGCACAAGACAAGGATGCCCTCTCTCATCACTCCTATTAAACATAGTGTTGGAAGTTCTGGCCAGGGCAATCAGGCAAGAGAAAGAAATAAAGGTATTCAATTAGGAAAAGAGGAAGAAAGTTGTCCCTGTTTGCAGATGACATGGTTGTATATTTAGAAAACCTCATCGTCTCAGCCCAAAATCTCCTTAAGATTGATAAGCAACTTCAGCAAAGTCTCAGGATACAAAATCAATATGCAAAAATCACAAGCATTCTATACACCAATAACAGACAGAGAGCCAAATCATGAGTGAACTCCCATTCATAATTGCTACAAAGAGAATAAAATACCTAGGAATCCAACTTACAAGGGACGTGAAGGACCTCTTCAAGGAAGTCACTTTCAGTATTGTACTTCGCTTAATACTTAAGCCTCCAGGAAAGTTTCGTTAGATATTGCAGTCAGGTCTAGGCTAAGTATTTTAAATTTTTTATTTTTACTTTATTTGGTTATAAGCGGTGTTCTGATCAGTGACAGAAGTGACTTGGGTCCACCTTTAACAGAACGTTGGTGTAGAGCAAATCAGCACAATCTTCTCCTCTATGAACATGTGTGTTGACTCATGCATACTCAAGAAACCCTGCGAAGCAGCCTTGAAAATAGATTTTTCTGGCCAAGGTAATAAGCAAATACCTGGATAGATGTTACGACTGTGCAAATGGTTTGCAAGGGACCTCAGAAATGACTTCCAGAAGAGAATTTTGAAAAAAAAAAAAAAGTTAATTGGCTCTAACACAATAGAAAGCCAGTCGTTAATTCTAATAACTCTCTAGTGTTGATACTCTAAGGTATGAGCATGCCTCAGAATTAGGACCAGTTCATATTATACTAAAAAATAAATATTGTCTTAAATGATATGGTGTTATTAGGTCACATTAAAATGAGGAACACTCATTTTGCTTCAATTATAATTATCATCAAGTCATTCACAGCTAAAATATCTGGAATTGGTTCATACAGATATTTACATTAGTCACCAAACACTCAATCATTTGGATAGTCAGCTGCGCTAAAGAAAAATATGTATTATAAAGATAACCTTAATTACTGAAAACACATACTAGGATATTTCTGCTTTCATGAAACAAACAGCCAATAAAAAGTTTCTGGGTTTTGAAAGGCCCAATTCACTATGGTATTGTAGTCCATAGAGAAAAGAAGCCCCTGGCATTTCCTTCTTTATCATAATTATATTGCATTTCATTTATTATTCTAATAAATCATTAAACAGGCACTTCGGGCTTTGCTATGATGGTAGAATTGATTTCCACATTGCTTTGATGTCCCATGAACATGACCTCGTCAGTGTAACTCTAACCTTGAGATGCCTCTTCATTTCCTTTTAGTAACTAGAGACTAAATCCCTCAGACACATTCTGGAATCCAATGCTCTATATGTCTAATGTGTTAGAAGCTCCATTAGGATGTAATAAGATTTTAGCCACATTCCCTGCAGCACTTTGGGGTACTGCTGCTTCATGAGATTTTTCTGTAAAGTAACCTTTCAAAGTCAGCCACAGAACCTCTTATTCTAGATCATGCTGGCATCTGACCTTTGTAAACTTACAAGAAAAAATAGGAAAAAGGAAGATGCTAAGGGAGACACAGTTATCTTTTTCAAAATGCAGCTAAACCCACAAGCTACAGAGATATCATGACCTATAAAGTTCAGAGCTGTGTTGATTCTTTCTAACAATTACCCACAGCTATTATGATTTTCTCCCATCACAAAACTGTCATTGCTAAGATAATTGCTCCAGTTTGAGAAGGTAGAAGATTTAACAAGTAACTACTATGTAAAGGATAGGGAGAAGAAGGGGAGAGGTTTATATGATCCCTGTCCTTTCACACTGTTAATATGCCAGGTGATAAAATGTCTCATTCACTCTGAAACACTATCACGATGCAGGCACTCCTTACAGTGTTTGTTCTCATATATGTCCTCGTATTTTTTTTTTCCTTTTAAAGTGGCTTTGAGAAATGGCTAATGCACAGTCTAATTATGTGATAATAAATGTTAATGACAGCATTATCATCTGATAACTAGGCTTCATTAATGTGTCTCATTATGATTCTCAGTCCCTTGTGGAATATTGTGAAGAAAGGACCTTAGATATTCCAGATTATATTTGAATGTAGTATTTACGGAGCCCATATCCAGGGAGAAAGGAAGATATCAGAGACACCTTTAAGCTCTTTCTCTAATTTTGCTTCTTCAAACCTAAGCATCCATCAATCACATCTCAAAATTTATCATATACCTTCAGCATAATAAAAATAGTAATTATAGTAATAGTAATAGTCCTCATATGACAAATAATATGTAAGATCATTTTAATTGTAACTGCTGATATATTTTGGTATAAGTATACAGGCATTTATGTCCCAAACATTACGACCTTGATTATCCATAAGCAAGTTCAAATCATTTAGAGAGGATACATTTACTTAAAGGTTTGCACGTGTTAAATTTTGGTTCAGCTACACTATATATATATATATATATATATTTTTTTTTTTTTTTTTTTTTTTTTTTTTTTTTTTGAAATGGAGTCTCCCTCTCTTGCCCAGGCTGGAGTGCAATGGCGCAATCTCAGCTCACTGCATCCTCCGCCTCCTGGGTTCAAGCGATTCTCCTGACTCAGCCTCTCAAGTAGCTTGGATTACAGGCATCTGTCAACATGCCCAGCTAATTTTGTACTGTTAGTAGAGACGGGGTTTCTCCATGTTGGTCAGGCTGGTCTCAAACTCCCGACCTCAGGTGATCCACCCACCTCAGCCTCCCAAAGTGCTGGGATTACAGGCGTGAGCCACTGCGCTCAGCCAGCTACACTATTCTTAATACTCAAAGTAGCATTGTCAAGTTATCACCAAGATTTCATCCCAATTTTTGTTATTTTTCTATATTTACCCCCATTTTACCTATGTAAATTTATAGAGTGTTTTAATATTTGAGAGGGCAGCTATCACTGTTATTTAATGTTTTGTATTTTTTCTTAACTATTATATTTTTTAAGTTGACATGATAATTGTACATATTTATGGGGTATGTAGTGATATTTCGATACAATGAATAGTTAACAGATTCGTGTAATTCACATATCAATCACGTGAAAATTTATCATTTCTTTGTGATGGGAACATTCAGTATACTCCTTCTAGCAATTTGAAACTATATATTATTGTCAACTACAGTCATCCCACAATGCTATAGAACACTAGAACTTACTTGTCTCTAGTTGTAATTTTGTATCCCTTGACAAATCTCTCTTTATCCTTCTCTCATCCCACCCTTCCCTGTCTCTAGTATATTCCATTCTACTTTTTCCTCCTCTGAGATCAACTTTTTTTTGGTTTCCACATGTGAGTGAGAACATACAGTGTTTAACTTTCTGTTCTTAGCTTATTTTACATAACATAATGTCCTCTTGATTTGTCGAGACTGCTTCTTATAGTTTCTATTAGAAATATGTGTGTGTGTGCCTGTGTGTGTATAATGTAGGATATTTTAGGTAAACAACTAAATAGTTGTAAATAAGGCTGAACTGAATTTTTAAGGTTTTATTTGTGACTAATAATTTGTCTTATTAATAAAGCCTAGGTTAAAAAAATAAGTGGAAGACTTATCTGTCACACACTATATCTTGGGAGTTTTGAGAAATAAAGTGTTGATTTCAGGCAGAATACATAGTTCAACTGTAACTAAATCAGCAAAGATGTCATGATTCCATAAGGGATCCACTCTAAATATAATGTTAAATGGAATATATCATTATATTTTAGAAGTAGAGACTAATTTGAGATTTATGTTTCTGAGTATATGTGATTGCATTCTTATATCTAATAAAATATTCAGTTGTCTTAAACTTAACATTCTTAAGGCCTAGGGCAAGAATAATAATCAAAACCTATATAATGTATGTTTATGTATTTAAAAGTTATAAATCAAGTTAACAAACTGTTAAATAAAGTATGCTCTGTTCTCCCACTTTGACACGTATACCTTCTCGATGAAATTCAGGTTTGGAACTAGAATTATTGGGCCCTCAACGTCCAGCACAGAATATGAGGACATAGAGAGAGCTGGTGCCCTGACCTGGTCACACACCATGAGAGGCCTTGTGTGTATACATTTTGGGTACCTCTGTTGATATGTTGAAACTCAGTCTACCACTGTAGCTCTAGCAAAAAGATTCCCATTGGCCCACAGGGCCCCTAGTTGTGCACTCTGTATACATGGTTCACCATGAAAGACAGAACTGGTAGAGGGGAACATGGAAGCTGGAAGCAGTCTCAAAACCCTTTGAAGACAGAATTCTAAGTCTTTATGTTCCACAGCATGATCTAAAAGGTGGTAGGTGGGGGTGAGCGACATCACCTCCAGCTAACCTCATCCCCTTGGACCTGGTAAACTCCCTGTACTTTGGGGAGGAATGTGGCCAGAGAGAGGACCATAGTGGAGCCGTTGAAAGCACAGGCTCCAGGGCAAAGGGTTCTTTTGCTCAATTATATGGGCATTCTTCTTATGGGTGTAGTTATTTGCTTTTTGCTATGTAATGATTTGGATTTGGATTTAATAATGCTATATTGAAAGTGTAATGGCCTACAGACCTGAGGGATCACGTTTTAGCTTAAATTCAATAGAAAAAAAAATGACTCCTTTATTAAAAAACGTATTTAAATTTGTATGTTGTCATCCCTATCCACTAAGGGATATTAAATGTATTAAATGCTGGCAAATATATATGCATATATGTGTGTGTGTGTGTGTACATATATATATAAAAGTGATCAGAGAAAAAGACAAATGAAGACAAACAGCAATGAGGATGAAAATAGTCCAAACACATGAACTCCCAGATGCCATTTTGGAGGAAAATAAAAATTTCCATAGAAATCAACAGATAAGAACAGGTATTTAAGAAAATGTGATTGGAACAAGTACACATAAAATAACTAAAATTCAGTATAAAGGTCATGAAGGAAAAAAGTGGTATGCATGAAAACAAGACATTATGGAATATGAGAAAATTAGATGCTGAAGAAAATAATTGATTGGACTAAAATTATTCCATTAGGCACTCTGATTAATACTCATTATTTAGTGGGGAGAAATATAGAGTTTGTTATTAGAAGACCCAATAGGCCCACTATAACCTTTATATATCATTATATATAATTATATTGATCAATTTTACAGCTTCCAGTTCAGAGTAAAGGTTCGTTCAGTCTCAGTAGATGCATTTCCTATATATTATAGGTATCTATATAATTACATATATATGTGTATATATATTATATTAAGTATTGAAAGATTATAATCACTTACATTTATGGGGTATAGAGTTATGCTTTAATATACGCATCCAATTTGGAATGACTAAATCAAGTTCATACCCATCGCCTCTAATAATTACCATTTATTTCTCCTGTCTCACAGAAACATTGCACTCTTTCACCAATATCTCTTCATTCCTCTCACTCCTAAATCTCTGGTAACTATTATTCTGTTCTCTGCTTCTAGAATTCAACTATTATAGATTCCACATAAACGTGAGAACATATGGTATTTATCTTTCTGTGCCTGGCTTATTTCACTTAGCATAATGTCTCTGTATTAGTCATTTTACACACTGCTATAAAGAACTACCTGAGACTGGGTAATTTGTAAAGAAAAGAGATTTAATTGACACACAGTTCCTGAGGCTGGGGAGGCCTCAGGAAATGTACAATCATGGCAAAAGACAAAGGGGAAGCAAGACACATCTTATATGGTGGCAAGAGAGAGAGAGTGTGAAGAGGGAAGTGCCACCAGATCTCATGAGAACTCACTCACTATCACAAGAACAGAAAAGGGGAAGTGTTCCCCCATGATTCAATTACCTCCCACCAGGCCTCTCCCCCAACATGTTAGAATTACAATTTGAGATAAGATTTGGGCAGGGACACAGAGCCAAACCATATCATTCTGCCCCTGGCCCCTTTAAAATATCATGTTCTTCTCACTTTTCAAAGCCAATCATGCCTTCCCAAGAGTTCCCCTAAGTCTTAACTCATTCCAGCATTAAACCAAAAGTCCAGTCCAAAGTCTTTCTGAGACAAACAAGTCCCTTCCACCTATAAGCCTGTAAAATCAAAAACAGGTTAGTTACAATGGGGTTACAGGCATTGGGTAAATACTCCTGTTCCAAAAGGGAGAAATTGGTCAAAACGAAGGGGCTACAGGCAAATCCAAAACCCAGCAGGACAGTCATGAAGTCTCAAAGCTCTGAAGTAATCTCCTTTGATTCCATGTCTCACATCCAGGGAATGCTGATGCAAGAGGTGGGCTCTCAAGTCCTTAGGCAATTCTACTCCTGTGTCTCTGCAGGACACAGCCCCTTTGATTGCTTTTATAGATTGGCACTGAGTGCCGACAGCTTTTCCAGGCAGCTAGTGCAAGCTATTGGTGGATTTATCATTCTGGGTTCTACAGGACTGTGGCCCTCTTCTCACAGCTCCACTAGGCAGTGCCCCAGTGGGAACTCTGTGTTAGGGCTCCAACCCCACATTTCTCCTGCTCACTGCCCTCATAGAGGTTTCCATGACAGCTCCATTCCTGCAGCACACTTCTGCCTGGATATCCAGGCATTTCCCTATATTCTCTGAAATCTAGGTGGAGGTTCCCAAACCTCAATTCCTGTCTTCTGCACACCTGCAGGCCCAGCAGTATGTGGAAGTTGCCAAGGCTTGGGGCTTGCACCCACTGAAGCAGTGGCCTGAGAGTATGTTGGCCCCTTTCAGCCATGGCTGGGGCTGGAGCTGCTGGGACACAGGTTTTCATGTCCCAAGGCTGCACAGAGGACCGAGGCCCTGGGCCCAACCCAGGAGACAGTTTTTCCCTTCTAGGCCTTTAGGACTGTGATGGGAGGTGCTGCTGTGAAGATCTCTGAAATGCTCTGAGGACTTTTTCCTCGTTTTCTTGGAGATTAACATCAGGATCCTCCTGATTTATGCAAATTTATGCAGCCAGCCTGAATTTCTCCCCAGAAAATGCGCTTTATTTTTTTTAACCACATGGTGAGGTTGCAAATTTTCCAAACTTTTAATGTTTTCTTTCCTTTTAAACATAAATTCCAATTTCAGATCATCTCTTTGTGAATGCATGTGACTGTACACTTTTAGAAACTGCCAGGTCAGGGCGCGGTGGTGCTTGCCTGTAATCCCAGCTACTTGAGAGGCTGAGGCAGGAGAATCGCTTGAACCCGGGAGGTAGAGGTTGCAGTGAGCCAAAATCAAGCCACTGCACTCCAGTCTGGGTGACAGAGCGAGACTTCATCTCAAAAAAAAAAAAAAAAAAAAAAAAAAAAAGAAAGAAAAACCGCCAGGTGAAATCTTGAATGCTTTTCTGCTTACAAATTTCTTCTGCCAGATACCCTAACTTCTCTCTCTCAAGTTCAAAGTTTAACAGATCTCTAGGAGAGGGGCAAAATGTCACCAGTCTCTTTGCTAAAGCATAGAGTGACCTTTACTACAGTTCACAATAAGTTCCTCATCTCTATCTGAGACTACCTCAGCCAGGACTTTATTGTCCATATCACTATCAGCATTTTGATCAAAACTATTCAACAAGTCTCTAGGAAGTTCCAAACTTTCCCATATCTTCCTGTCTTCTTCCGAGCCTTCCAAACTGTCCCAGCCTCTGCCCATTACCCAGTTCCAAAGTCACTTCCACATTTTCAGGTATCTTTGTAGCAGTGCCACACTTTCCTGGTACCAATTTTCTGTATTAGTCCATTTTCGCATTGCTATGAAGAACTACCTGAGACTGGGTAACTTATAAAAGAAAAAGTTTTAATCGACTCACAGTTCATGGCTGGAGAGGACTCAGGGAGGTTACAATCATGGCAGAAGGCAAAGGGAAAGCAAGGTACGTCTTACATAGTGACAGGAGAGAGCACAAAATGGGAAGTGCCACATATGTTCAAATAACCAGATCTTGTGAGAACTCTTATCACTATCACGCTAACCACCAGGGGGATTTCTGCCCCCATGATTCAATCACCTCCCACCAGGCTCCACTCCTGAAATGTGGGGATTACAATTCTAGGTGAGATTTGAGTGGGGACACAGGGCCAAAGCATATCAGTCTTCCAGGTTTATTCATTTTGTTGCAGATGACAGAATTTCCCTCTCTTAATGCTGAATAATATTCCATTGTATATATATACCACCTTTTCTTTATTCATTCATCTCTGATGGACGCTTGGTTGATTCCGTAACTTGGCTGTTATGAACGATACTTGAATATCTGAAGTGCAGATATCTCTTCATCATGCTGATTTCATGTATTTTAGGCATACACTCAGAAATCAGATTGCTGGATCATATGGTAATTTAATTTTTAGCTTCTTGAGGAAGCTCCACGCAGTTTTCTATAGTGTTTGTACTATTTTACAGTTTCACACACAAAATACAAGCATTCCCTTTTCTCCACATCCTCCCTAATACTTGTTATCTGCATTTTGTATATTTTTTAATTTTCTGACTTAAATAAAATATATTTAATACAGTAAATATATATTTGGATCAGATGATCACTTCAGGGCTATTGCCATCAAGGTTCTTATGCAAGACTCTTCTTGATAAGGTAGATTGCAGAAGTAATAAAAGAGGTTTCAATAAACATAACTTTGGCTGTGTGTACTTCCTATTACTCCAGCAATGCATAATGGAGGTAAATATTAGGACTTCATGTGGATAATTTATAGAATGTAAATTTGATGTATTTATATCCAATCCATTTCTAAGTATGATATAGGCAAACATTTACTTTATGTCTGAGTAGAACATTTCTCGCTGACAAGGGAGATGATTTTTATGTCATTATTTGCATTTACAAAAGAACACTATCTTTTCTTTATCAAGATGTTCTTGATCCTATGTAAAATATTTTCAGAAAAATTAAAGAGAAATTAAGCTTAGACAATTCCCTCTTATACACCCGAAGCAAGCCACTCTCAAATAGTCACATAATAATTATTTCCTCTTTTTGTGGAAAAAGCCTATAATAAAAGCTAAATAAATTTAGTATTGACTATTAAAGTCAAGAAAGTAACAACAAATATTGTGTTCACCATTCTCAACAAAACCTATTTTATTTATTACAATATAGGAAATATGAAATGCTTATATCTCTCGTGAAATAATTTTTAAATTTTTGTGTTGAATATTTCATGTCATTAATGAAAGTGAAACCTTTTAAAAATATATAAAAGGATGTAGTCATTGCTCCTTCTTTCTGATTCATGAATGTTTAGAAATGTGCAGACAATGTGCTGTACTTTTGCAGAACACAGTAGGTCACATGCAAAACCAGTGGTCACTTGCCCTCTAACAGTGAGATTCTGAAACTCCTCGTAGCTCTACATGAGAAAATTTCCCCAGAAAAAGGCGACACTCAGTGTGTTAAGATGTAATATGATGCAATTTTTTTTGAATAGGAAATAGATAAGCATTGTAATAATTCAATGTTTGATCTCTTAGTTTTATAAAATGTATACTTTGTTAATTATTTTAAAATAATAAAAAATAGAAGTTACCTCTGCTTTTGGCAGGTACCTCATATAACCTATTGATGAAGATATGAGAAGTAAATGGAGAAATATTATAAAACTTCTTTAGCTTATAGGCATGGACCCTTGGGTTATATTCCTGAGAGCTTGCTGGAGCTGTGGAGGTTATGTATACAACATTTAGTGAGAGAGATGTTTAGCAATCTGTCCCCTGGCCAACCCACTCATCACCCATCTCATTTTGCTGATGAAGATAGCTGAATTCCACCTTTTGTGGCTTTAAAAATGACTCAAAGGTAGAGAAGTTTTGTCATGCTTGCCTTTTCTTTCCTTTCTTTCCTCTCTCCATCACCTCTTGGAGTCAGAAAGGATAGAGGTGAGGCTGAGAGATTTGAGTCCATTTCCTCCCCTTCCTTGCCTTGTAATGGAGAGGGCCAACCTGATAGTGGCATACAGGAGATATCAAATCTCTATAGCATAAACGCATTTTTAGGATTCATGAAACTATAACAATTTAGTGGGGAATCAATCACTTTTGTGGAAGAATTTCTCATTTCTTTCCCCAAAATAAGTCAGATTACTTAAAACAAAAACTATTTGAGGAAGTCTTCCTCATTTGTCCTTGAATAGAAAGACTGCTTAAAACAAAACAAAAATCCTAATCTGGTGATATAATTTGGATATGTGACCTCACCGAAATCTCATGTTGAACTATAATCCCCAGTGTTGGAGGTGGAGTGTGGTGGGAGGTGATTGGATCATGGGGGTGGATCCCTCATGAATGGTTTAGCACCATCCCCTTGGTGCTGTTCTTGTGATAGTGAGTGAGTTTTCACAAGATCTCATTGTTTACAAGTGGGTAGCACCTCCGCCCATCTCTCTGTTGCTCCTGGTCTCATCAGGTGACGGGCCTGGTCCTGCCTCACTTTCTGCCACAACTAAGAGCTCCCTGAGGCCTCTCCAGAAGCAGATATCACTATGCTTCCTACACAGCCTGCAGAACCATGAGCCAATTAAACATCTCTTCTTATAAGTTACCTAGTCTCAGGTATTTCTTTATAGCAGTGCAACAACAGCCTAATACATCTGGCAATATTTTTGGATATGATTATAGATAAAAATAAATCTAAAATGTTTACCAGCTTTCCAGGGATCTAGCCATCTTTATACAAATGGCTTCAAAAATAAACTAATTAATAAAAGGATGGCTAATCATTAGAACAACATTTCAGTATCTGTGTGGGTGTTATATTTTATCTGTTAGTAAATATTTTATAATAACGGAGCATGTTTCTTTCTGACTTGACATTAAAGTACCTATACGTCTGTTAAAAAGTGCTTTGACCTTTAGCAATGTGGTATGATCAACGATATTATAAACTGATTTAGGTTAAAAAAAAAACACATGGGCTTATCAGTTTTAGAAGTAGACATCTGTGTGCAAAAAAAAAATGTATTTATGTATTTCAAACACAAAATTAAGAACACTTAATTTTTCCTTTGGAAAAAAACTGAACACATACACTCGCATACATATACCACTTATACAGAAACACCTATTTTTTGAAGCTTTGCTTTAAAACATAACATTTTAGAAATAAAATTGTGGATAGAAGGATACAAGTATTTAGCTTGAAAAAATTGCAGCATTTATCAATTAGAATATACTCATTAATTTGGCAAAGCCAAATGTGATTACAAATTAAACTGTGTCTTAAACCAGTAATTTTCATTTGTAGCATTTAAAGTACAAAGAAAAAAAAACATATCTCTTCTGCTGTCCTGGAAATTGGGAGTCCAACATAATCATTGACAACGTGAAGAGAATATAGATCAGGGTGTAGAGTAGTTAAGAAATATTTTTCTGAGAATAAAATATTGAAGACAAAAAAGAGCCAGTTTTAATCTATTCCTGTGGCCTCAATTTCTGAGATGAGATGCAAGGAACTAAAATACACACACCTCATGTTTGCTGAAAATCTAAT
Source organism: Symphalangus syndactylus (assembly GCF_028878055.3). Lineage (NCBI taxonomy): Eukaryota > Metazoa > Chordata > Mammalia > Primates > Hylobatidae > Symphalangus > Symphalangus syndactylus. The sequence goes on along the minus strand of NC_072438.2, from coordinate 82,404,654 downwards.
GTTATTTATATGTATATATGTTTATGTAGATGCAGCTATGTATGCATGTATGTATGTACACACAGGCCCAGATCAAGTCCACCACCAACAGGGAAAAATATATCAAATTGTAAGGGCCGCAGCTCTCCAGTGCTGAAATCTGGGTTCATGGAGGCAGCCCTGCCCCCATGGCTCTGCTGGCATTACCTTAGTTGGTGCTGTCTGTGATAGCCTGTCCCTATGGCAGTTCTCTGAGGTGGGCCCATCCCTATGGCAGTTCTCTGCCTGGACCTTCTAGCTCTCTCAGGGCATCCTTTGAAATCTAGTCACATCCCCTCTGTTTTCCTGGGTGAAACACACTTCGCTAAGGCTGCTGATTTCACTGGTGGGGTGACTGAGGAGGAGAACTGCAGAGTGCGGGGAGTGGAGACTGCAGTGTGAGGAGGCTGTTATAATCAGTGGTGGTCTCTGCTTCGATAAACTTCTGCCCCTTAGACCCTGGAATTCTGGGCTCGTGATGGGAATGGCAGCATAGACAATCTCTAAAATGCCTTCAGGGTCATTCTTCCATTGCCTTTTACAATAAGCCCTGGCTTCTGTTTAGATGGCAGAATAACCCTTTCTTTTATTTTTGATGAATAGCACCTACCTTCCATTGAGGTGGCCTATCCATACTAATCTACTTATCCAACAGTTGGTTGGCCCACACTTGTTCCCTCCCAAACAGGTTTCCTCATGTTTTCCAATGTAGATAGGCTGATTTTTTTTTCAAGATTTTGAAGTTCTGCTTCCCTTTTGATTACAATCAATTTTAAATCATTTTTCTCTTCGCACATTTTACTATCAGCAGGCAAGAGGAGCCAGGCCACTCTTCCAATACTTTGCTCAGAAATTTCCTCAGCCAAATATTCTATTTCAATGCTTACAATTTCTGCTTTCCAGAAAACACGAGGAAAATTCAGCCAAGTTCTTTACTCCTTTATTACAAGAGTGACCTTTCCTCCATTTTCCAATGACATGTTCCTCATTTCAACCTGAAACTTCATCAGTGTGACCTTTACCAAGTTTATTTCTACCAGCATTATATTCTTGACTACTTAGTCTCTAAGAAGATTCCAGCTTTCTCTACAGCTTTTCTCCTCTCCTTCAGAGCTCACGCAAGACTCACCTTCTAAAGATCCTTTCAGAGCTGTGTTGGCTTTTTCTACCATGCACCTCAAAACTCTTCTAGCCTCTACCCACTACCCAGTCCCAAAACATCCCCACTTCCATATGTTTAGGTATATGTTATAGCATAGAGCACCCCCACTCCTTAGTACTAATTTTCTCTTAGTCTGTTTGAATTGCTGTAATAAATTGATACATACTGTGTAGTTTATAAATGACAGACATTTATTTTTCATAGTTTTAGAGGCAGGGAAGTTTAAGATCAAGGCACCAGCAGATTAGATATCTGGTGAGGGCTAGCCTACTTCCTGGTCCATAGACATCTGGTTTTTTGCTATAAATTCAAATGGTGGAACAGCTCGGGGGGAGGTCTCTCTCAGACTTATTTTATAAGGTCACTCATTTCATTCATGAGGGCTTTACTCCGATGACCTAATCATTTCCCAAAAGCCCCACCTCCTAATACCATCATTTTGGGGATTAGAGTTTCAACATGTGAATTTTGGAAAGGTACAAATGTTCAGACCATAACAGGTAAAATATCATTTTTCTAATTCTCCCTATGCAGATATTTACAAATGCCAAATGACATGGTTTGGCTCTGAGTTCCCACCCAAATCTTATCTTGAATTGTACTACCGTAATTCCCAAGTGTTGTGGGAGGGAGCCGGTGGGAGATAATTTGAATCATGGGGTTGGTTTTCCTCATAGTGTTCTCATGATAGTGAATAAGTCTCCTGAGATCTGATGGTTTTATCAGGGGTTTCTGCTTTTGCATCCTCATTTTCTCCTGCAGCCGCCATGTAAGAAGTGCCTTTCACATCCCGCCATGATTCTGAGGCCTCCCTAGCCTTGTGGAACTGTATGTCCAATTAAACCTCCTTTTCTTCCCAGTCTCTGGTATGTCTTTATAAGCAGCATGAAAATGGACTAATATGACGAGTTATTTGTTAACAACAACAACTAAAAGCAAATAGGACTTTGTTATTTGCCCAACTTTTAGCTCCTTTGAAAAAACATGTTAATATTGAAATATAAAATAAAGTGAAATGTTTAATTAACCTCATGAATTTGCCTCCTTTAAAAAATATGTGAATACACCTACACACATTATGGGAATTTTCAAAGCCTTCCTAAAGCAGTGACATTTATCAGAATAAAAGTAATCATTAAAGAAAATATGGAAGATGTTCTTGATCTTAATGATCTCTGCCTGAGATATTTTAAAACATTTGTAAAATTATTGGTTTTAGTAAAAATTGAGGGGAGACAAGGATTTAATGGTTAATAAAATTTCTCAATGCAGGAAGCAAATGAGGAATCACATGCACATTCATTCCTATTACTATATCACATAACCTAAATAAAGGGGGATGGGTATTGTATTAGTCTGTTTTCATGCTGCTGCTGATAAAGACATGCCTGAAACTGGGCAATTTACAAAAGAAAGAGGTTTCATGGACTCACAGTTCCACATGGCTGGGGAGGCCTCACAATCGTGGTGGAAGGTGAAAGGCATGTCTCACATGGCGTTAGACAAGAGAAGAGAACTTGTTCAGGGAAACACCTCTTTATAAAGCCATCAGATCTCATGAGACTTATTCACTATCATGAGAACAGCATGGGAAAGACCCACTCCTATGATTCAATTACCTCATAACGGTTCCCTCCCACAACACGTGGGAACTGTGGGAGCTATAATTCAAGATGAGATTTGAGTGGGGACATAACCAAATCATATCAGGTATTAAGTAAGTAAATATGGCATATTATTCTTTTCCCATTAAATGCATTTACTGTCAAATTTCCATTTGCCTGTTTTTCAAATCCTCTTTTCAAACATACAGTTTGCTTTCTCACTCTGAAAAAAAATGTGATTTATGAAAATTTCACAAGACTATACACAGCTATACTTAAAGTAAGAATATAAAAAACTGAAACTGATATGATCTAAAATAAAAACATCAGTTCAGGAAATACAAATCAAGAGTAGAAGTATTTGAATTCCTGAATATCATAGTTCTGAAACATGCATGAATGCCAAAGTGAATTTCTAGGTCTGATTTAGAAATCTACCGAATTTCTAAATCTGGACCATTAGACCAAATGTTACTTATTGTAAAAGCATTAGGTGACTTAAACAGGACTTTCACTTGAGGTAGTATTAAAATTAGGAACAATCCATTCCTCAAGTTTAATCAAATACCAATGTTTCTGTTTAGAAAAATGTGTGGGAGAAAGTCAAAAGTACTGCAGTAAGCAAAATAAGAGGCCCCCAAAGATATCCAGCTCTTAATCTCTGGAGTCTGTGAATATGTTATTATGTTACATGGCTTAAGGGAATTAAGGGTTCAGATGGAATTTGGCCTTTAAAAATGAAGATTATACTGGATTATCTGGGTAGGCATGATGTATCACAAGGATCCCTAAAATATGGAAGAGGGATTTAGGGGAGTTAGTATCACAGTGATGCAATGTGAGAAAGACTCAACTGTCCATAGCTGTTTTTCGGGATGAAATGGGATCATGACACAAAGAATCCAGGCAGCCTCTCAAAGTAGGAAAAGGCAAGGAGACAGATTCTTCCTTAGAGTTTCCAAAAATGAATGCATCCCTGTGGACACCTTGATTTTAGCACAGTGAGACATATTTTGGACCTTTGGCTTCCAGATCTGTAAGGTCGTAAGTTTTTTGTGTTGTTTTATGCCAGAAAGTTTGTTGTAAGTGCTTATAGCTGCAATAGAAAATAATACAGTTGTTTATAAAAGGGAGATTCCCGAAGCAGAGTATAATAGGGAGACATTTGCTTGTGAGGGGTGGCAGAGAGGCATGGAGGAATCTCTATGGCACTATGTCCCTGGCATCTAATCTTTAAAGTTGTACAGGATCTGACAAATAAGAGAACCTTGCCCTATCACTGGGATAATTCTCTTTAGAAAACTGGAAGCTTTTAATGTCAAAGAGCTATGACATTTTAGCACTATGAGGTAGATTAAGATTTCTCCCTTAGGATAGTAACACTCAGAGATATTGATCAGATTCTAAGAGCTTGAATTGTTGTTTTTTTAAAAGAATATTCTGAGTTATACCATTTATATGGCATTTAATGTAGAAGATTAAGAGCTGACATTATTTCAATTTTTAAGAGACAATAATAGCAATAAAAACACTTTTTCTGCTTTGTTTTGTTTTTTGTTGCTCTGAATTTTGGACACATATGAGTCAGTGAGGTTCATTGTCTGTCTGCATACAAATATGTGTTTGTAATGTATATACAAACACACATACATATATATGTAAATATATATGTATACACACATATAAGTTTAGATGAGAAATATATATGTATACACACATATAAGTGAAGACTAAGAAAGGAAAAGAAACAATATTTAATGATAAAGCGATTGTAGCCTTCAATGTGATGAAAAACAGGAATTACAAACCCAGAAGCTCAACACAGTACAATAGGATGAAAACAAAGAGATCCAAATCAGCAGACACATCACGTAAAATGTTGAAAGCCAAAGAAAGAGAGAAAATCTTGAAAATAGCAAGAAGAAAACTATTTATCATTTGTAATGAAAGCCCAAGTTAACAGTGAGTTTCCAACTAGAAAAAATAATGTCAGAAGGCAATGGAATAATATGTTAAATGTTAAAATTAACACCAGGCAAAAAAAAAAAAATCTGTCAGCAAAGATCTTATATACAACAAAACGATTTTCAAAACTGGAGACAAAAGAAAGACATTCCCAGATAAACAAAAGCGAGTGAATGTGTTGCTGTCAACCCCAGCTAATACAAAATAGGCAAATAGGTTTTCAGGCTGAGAGCTAGTGATAGGTAGACAGCAATTCAAATTCACATGATAGGCCAGACATGGTGGCTCACACCTGTAATCCCAGATTTGGGAGGCCAAAGCGGGTAGATCATTTGAGGTCAGGAGTTCTAAACTAGCCTGACCAACATGTGGAAACACTTTCTCTACCAAAAACACAAAAATTAGCCAGGCGTGGTGGTGCGCACCTGTAATCCCAGCTACTCAAGTGGCTGAGGCAGGAGAATCACTTGAAGTCGGGAGACGGAGGTTGCAGTGAGCCAAAACCATGCCCCTGCACTCCAGCCTGGGCAACAGAGTTAGACTCTGTCTGAAGAAAAAAAAAAAAAAATCACATGATAAAAAGCAGAATACTGGTAAAGATAATTATGCAGATCACTATAAAATATAATTATATAGTTATACAGATCACTCTAAAATATATAAGATGCAGTATAATTGAATATTTCTTCTACTCTCTTTTCATAGTTGATTTTAAAAGCAATTGTATGAAATAACATTTATATATTTGTATTTATTAAGCCAATAACATAAAAATGCAATGTATTTGACAATAGCAGCACAAAGAATGTGGGTGGAAACAAAGCATATTATATTGGAGTGAAGAACTTGTATCAGATTCCTTTTTTTTTTTTTAATTTTATTTTGAGATGGAGTCTCACTCTGTTGCCTAGGCTGGAGTGCAGTGGCATGATCTAGGCTCACTGCAACCTCTGCCTCCCAGGTTCAAGAGATTCTCCTGCCTTAGCCTCCTGAGTAGCTCGGATTACTGGCACCTGCCACCACGCCCAGCTAATTTTTGTATTTTTAGTAGAGACAGGATTTCAACATGTTGGTTAGGCTGGTCTCCAACTCCTGACCTCAAGTGATCCACCCACCTCGGCCTCCCAAATTGCTGGGATTATAGGCGCGAGACACCACGCCCGGCCCTTCTATCAGATCTCCACAGAGAGAAATGAAGAGAAATAGAAATGATAAGTAATAATGTTTATTGGGGTTGTAACACCTATGGGCCCACTATGTATGAAAATGATAACATACAAAAGGGAAGGGAGAAATTAAGCTCTACAGAAATAAAGCTGCTGTGTTACACTGGACCTAAGTTAATATAATCTAAATTAAATGGAACTTAGTATTCATATTTTAGACCCTGAAACAATCACTAAGAAAATATCTAAGCAATATTATTAAAAGTCACTAAAAGAATTAAATATTATACTAGCATATATCCACTTAATATAAAACAGTAAAAAGGAAACAGAAGTGCAAAAACACATGAAGGATATAGAAAGAGAAATATGGATGATATATTCGATATCACTCCAGCGTATCAGTTACAATATTAAATGTGAATAGATTAAACAACATAATTAAAAGTCAAAGGTTATGAGTTTCAATGAATAAAATCAGTATCCAGCTATATGTTTACAAGAGAGGCACTTCAGAATCAGAAATAAAAATATATTTAAAATAAAAGGATATACTATGCAAACAGCAACTATGAGACCTGGAGTGAAACTTTAAAAATGTTGCTAGAAAGGCCGGGCACAGTGGTTCATGCCTGTAATCCCAGCACTTTGGGAGGTGAAGGCAGGCAGAACACTTGAAGTCAGGAGTTCAAGACCAGCCTGGCCAACATAGTAAAACCTCATCTCCACTAAAAATACAAAAAATTAGCTGGGCTTGGTGTCGGGCGCTTGTAACCCCAGCTACTCAGGAGGCTGAGGCAGGAGAATCGCTTGAACGTGGGAGACGGAGGTTGCAGTGAGCCGAGATAGCATCACAGCACTCCAGCCTAGGTGATAAAGCAAGACTCCATCTCAACTAACAAAAATAAAAATTTTTAAGATGTTTCTAGAGAGAAGGAGGGACAGTGCATAATGCTAAGTCAATAGACTTGGGAATATATAAAATTTACGTAAGCATTTAACAACAGAATCCAAAGATACTTTAGATAAATATTGACAGAATTGAAGGAAAGAATAGACAATTCAACAATAGTAGGTGGAGATTTTAATACCTCTTTCAATGAGGATAGAACAAGGAGACAGATCAATAAAGACAAAGATTTTAACACACAACTAACTGTAACACACTTCTATAGGATGCTCCATTTAGCAAAAGCAGAATGCATATTTTTTCAAGTGCACATGGAACATTTTTAAAAGCCTCAATAAAATTTTTTAAAATTGCAATAATACAAATTATATTCTTCAACTTCAATGAAATTTTAAAAATCATCAAAAGAAAATTTGAGAAATTTATAAATATGCAGATATCAAACAACAGATTCTTAAATAACCAGTGGGTCAAAGAAGAAATTACAAGAAAAGTTTGAAAATGCTTTGAGATGAATATAATGTAAATATAAAATAGTAAAAAGTATACAAAAAACTAAAGCAGTTTTCAGAGTGAAACACATAGCTATGAACATTTACAATAAAAAAGAACAGTATCTAAAATAAATAACCTAAAAAATACTTTGTTTGTTCCAAGAGAAAATTTGTAGAAATAAATTAAAAACATGATCAAAGATTTACCGCAGAGTTTAGAATTCAGAGAATATGAAGGAGAGTTTGAAATGTGCAGATATATAATAAGAACATCTAACATAAATCTAACAAAAGGTTTAAAGAGTTATAGGGTGTGAAAAAGCCATACTAATCAAGACATACCAGCTGAAGTTTTTCCAAAATTGGTGGAAGATGTCCGTCCTCACCTCAGACACTCAGCACAGCTTTCAAAACTGCTGTACCTGTGTATTCTAAAATTGTGTCTCTCACCAAGCATATACTTAGCAGACATTTGTTTAAATGAATCTTAGATACATTATGATGAAACTGTCCAGCATTAGATATACAGATATAATTTTTAAATCTAATACTCATTTAGATTGCTTACTAAGAAGCAGCAACAAGGTGGAAACAAAATTTCCAACAAACACAGAGCTGGATAACTTCTTAGAAGGAACACTGGCAGGCCGGGCGCGGTGGCTCACGCTTGTAATCCCAGCACTTTGGGAGGCCAAGGCGGGCGGATCACGAGGTCAGGAGATCGAGACCACGGTGAAACCCCGTCTCTACTAAAAATACAAAAAATTAGCCGGGCGTGGTGGCGGGCGCCTGTAGTCCCAGCTACTCGGAGAGGCTGAGGCAGGAGAATGGCGTGAACCCGGGAGGCGGAGGTTGCAGTGAGCCGAGATCGCGCCACTGCACTCCAGCCTGGGTGACAGAGCGAGACTCCGTCTCAAAAAAAAAAAAAAAAAAAAAAAAAAAAAAAGAAGGAGCACTGGCAGAAAATAATTCTCCACCTAGAATTATATATCCAAACAATGATAATTTCAAATTATTATTTATAATTTTGAAAATATTAATGATACTATTTTTGATGGCCAAATAAAAGAATATTGAACAAAGTACCTAAGGCTAGGAGAACATTATTGAAGACATTTTTTTATTTTTATTACCTTTCAGAAGGTAGACACAGATCCTCCTATGATGTGTTAGAATGATTAATGAAATCAGAAACTGCACAAATAGTGGTGAATCTAAACAAATATTAATGACATATAAATATTCTATACTGGATATTTTGGTGGGAAAAGTGATGAAATTAAGACACGGCACAATCACATGTTAGAAGAGAGATGGCTGAGAAGTCATGAAATAATATTTTATGTTGCTCACAAAGAGTGCAGAAATTTATTGCTATAGAATTTGTTTAGTCAAGTATACGTATTAAAATTTTAAGTATAAAACTGAGCATTTGAAATAAAGTGTGCAACTGTGCAAAAAGGAAAAGGAAAATGGTAAAGCAAAAAAATAAAATGATCTGTCAAAATAAGATAGAATGTGAGTTCATCTCTGTGGATATAAAATAACAATATGAAATATAGGCTTTAAACAGGAAAATATAAATCCCAGAAAAATTTAAAGGACAAAGATGTCTCAGTGATTTGATAGTTTGAATTATATATCTTTGATGTAAGTACATATTCATGAAACAAAATATCAGACTGAATTTAGCAATAAATTATATATCAGACATTAAAACTGGATTTTTTTGTTTGCTTGTAGATATTGAATATTTATGACTGTTATTTAGTTATCTCTTTTTCAGTGTTTCTTGAGGCTAGTTATTTGACTTTCACTTTAGTGAAAAATATACATTGATTTTGAATGTTTCAAAGATGAATTGCAATTAATAGTTGATGACTCACTGACCCCCTGTAAAGAATTCATTAAGCAGGTGGTATGGTGTAACTTAGGTATAATTTAGTTCATATAATTTCAATTTGACACATCCTATTTAAAACCATGACCCATTTAAAGATGATTGAGAAATGCCTAACAGAGCTATTCACTTTCCTTATTTATTCTCTGAAGAATTAAGATTGACACAGAAAAAAAAGGATGAGATTTTTTTCAATGGCCCTGAAAATTTCCATTAAAGATCACAAAGCCTAATCAAAAGAAATTTATGAATGTGACTATGATGGATATGGCATTTTCCTCAGATGCTGCTGAACGTTCACGGCCACCGTGATTTGGATGCTCTAATTTTAATCAGTAGTTTTTGCATTCACATGCTCTTTCACATCTACTCACAACCAAAATATTTTATAACTAAGAAACATGAAATGAGATATCTTGACCCAAATTATTTGTATAATAAGCCAGTACTTTTGGGGTTATGTTCCAAATTGCTAGGTTTGTGAAGTGAAATATATGTTTGCTATATGGATATATGTTTTAAAATACACACACATATATATATATAGAGAGAGAGAGTAAAGATATAATGTAGAAATTTTCCAGATTTTAAAAATTACATATGTTTTTTAGTTTTTTTCAATGTATTAATAATAAGGTCTTATTTTTAATAAATGTTTAGTTAGAATGCTTTTGGTACTGGTTCATTAACTAATAATTCTCTGATATATATTGTTGCTATCTGCAGTAGAGTGACAATAGAAGGTTAAAAATGAAACAAAGAGAAAAACAAAACATATTATTCTGACTTGATCTCCATGTACAGAAAGGAGTAGTTAGTACCAAAATCTTCTACTAGCCCATTATAGGCCAGAATGTGCCATTTTGATATGCTTGTTCACCGAATCTGCCTGGTGAACACATGGCATCTGGCTAATGTTTCAAAACAAAGACTCATCCACTGAATGATATAATTCCTGTTTTATTATCCTGCTTCTAGAATTCTTGCTTTTGAAATAGGTCTTGCAGGTTATATTCACAAGCAAAAGCAAGGCATCACTTAATGGCTACCAACAGCAGAAACTTTTAGTATAGGTAGTTTTTATTGGGAAAAAATAGTATATCCTGAAAAATCAACTTAAAATGGCTTAAACATGAAGGATTATCTCTTATGTAACAGAAGTCTAGGGGAAGACAGCATGGAACTGAGGGAGGGTCTCCATGATAACCTCATGGAATTAGATTATCTTTGTCTTTCCTTCTCTAATTTCCAGTAGTTGACTTTCGTCCTCATTCATGCTGTCTCGTGGTTACCAAGCTGCTCCTCTATCACTATGTGTTATGCCCACATCACAGAAAGAAAAGGGCCAAAAGACCAAACTTCATGGACTGCTGAATAACCAGTTAACTCAAATTTAATGACTTGAATTTGATTATTTATTGTGATTGCCTAGTTATTATTAAAAATTAATGGCTACAACCCCTGCTAAGCTCAGCGGAAAGGATCTGCTGATCTTCAGAGCTGAAGGCTCACCTGGTTAATCTGTCACCTTCTCTGTCTTTCTCTCTCTTCACATGACTTAACCACTTTATCTTACACTGGTAGAAAAAAAAAAATTATGTAGTCATTGAGGTTTTCTCAGAGCCCAGAGCAACTGCCAAACCTTCTATGAGTGTAGGCTTGATATGATTTCTGCCACATACAACTCCTCCACATAAACCCCAGATCCATCCCAGATTCAAGAAGAGGAGTCTATACAAGTATTGTAATACAAGCATGGCCATCGTTTTAACAGATAATTATGGTGTTTTATCTGGCCCCTACTGATTCACATTTCTTCTACATTAAAAATACACTCTGCATCTCCCCCACTCTCACTCCAAGACCACCAGATGCCTCATTCCATTATGGAATTAGGGTCCAACTTGAGGTATGCAATGACGTCATGTTGACATGGGCATAAAGATTTTCGATGTCATAGTTCTGATTCTGAAATATTTAGAATAAAACAATACTGTCTGTGGGTCTGTTTCACACACACAGACACACGCGCACACACACACACACACACACGCACTGGTGAGACTGAGACAGGAAAACTAAAATAGACATTCTGTTTTACAAAGGGATAAAATGGGAGGCACCAAGCAGGACCTGGCCACTTACTATTCTGAAATCCACCTATTACCAGTGACTTACTGTAACCCAATGCTGCTCCATGTTTCCTGAGCCCCTGTGAGTTATCTCTCCTTTCCATAAGAAATGTTCTCTTTTTTTTCCCAGCTGACTTTCTTTTTCAGATAGTTTCTTGCCAGAGAAGTGTGGGGATATTGAAACCTCTTTCAAGTTAAAATTTTCTGTTACTATTTTTCTTAAAATCATATAGTTTATTTATTTATTTATTTTACAAAATGAGATATTTCTTGACATATCAAATATCCACTCCATTTCACACAAGCAACATGACATGACAAATCTTCTTGAGGCATGCCCTGTTTTGGGCTGAGATTCAGAGTGCTTTGATACTACGTCATCACAATTCTTAGAGCGCCTGTTATCTAGCAAGGAATGTGTAGGAGGAATACCTTTGAGTTTTGTATGTCATTTTTTTTTTTTTTCTGGTTGAGCATGTCTATGAGGCATCACTTTGACATTTGCTAAGTATCAAAAACAAATTTAAGAACCACATTCTTGATTTGAGGCTACTTTTAAAGGAAGGATCCTGGATTTAACATTTGTCTGAATAACATTTCCTACTTTGAGACCCTTCTGCTAAAAGAGACTGGGGATGAAAAACAGTTTATTTTCTAATTCTGTAACCCTTGGTTCTTCATATTTTCTTTAAATTTTGCTTTAAAATGAACAGTTCGGCCAGGCTCAGCAACTCACGCCTGTAATCCCAGCACATTGGGTGGCCAAGGTGGGTAGATTGCCTGAGGTCAGGAGTTCAAGACCAGCCTGGCCAACATGGTGAAACCCCAGCTTTACTAAAAACACAAAAATTAGCCAGTCATGGTGGCAGACACCTGTAGTGCCAGCTGCTGAGGAGGCTGAGGCAGGAGAATCTCTTGAACCCGGGAGGCGGAGGTTGCAGTGAACTGAGATCATGCCACAGCACTCCAGCCTGGGGGATAAGAGGGAGACTTCGTCTCAAAAAAAAAAGAACAGTTTCTTCTTTAGCTCATCTCACTCCTTCAGTACTTATTCGAAACAGATAAAAGCAGCCAATTGGTACTTTCAAGCTATCTACCCATAAATTTTATAGCCAAACCCACAAGTTCAATTTGAAGCCTTTCCATCTTTCACATTAATCCAAGCCACAGTTTTACTGATTATTCTACACTTAATTCAAGTTCCCTTGACTCAGGTCTGCAAAAGCAATTTTCTGACTGTCCTCTTAGACTTTGCTAACACTTCTAGCAGGACATACAGAGCTTTGACCACTTCCCTGGCTCAAAGTAAGTGACATTTAATTTTATATCTTTGCTTTTGTTTTTTGTTTATTTACAGAGTAAGTATTTCAGACTTCCATTTCTGTTGCAATGATCTCTTGTAATAAAACACATGAAACCAAAATTTAGTGATTTAAAAAAATAATTTTTTTTTTTTTTTTTTTTTTTTTGAGACGGAGTCTCGCTCTGTCGCCCAGACTGGAGTGCAGTGGCGCAATCTCGGCTCACTGCAAGCTCCGCCTCCCGGGTTCACGCCATTCTCCTGCCTCAGCCTCTCCGAGTAGCTGGGACTACAGGCGCCCGCCACTACGCCCGGCTAATTTCTTTTTGTATTTTTAGTAGAGACGGGGTTTCACCGTGGTCTCGATCTCCTGACCTCGTGATCCGCCCGCCTCGGCCTCCCAAAGTGCTGGGATTACAAGCGTGAGCCATAATTTTTCAAAATTGTGCTGGACACATCTGGATAGTTATTCTTTTTGCTTTTCCAGTGGTCAGTTGTATAGCTGCCTTTCTCTTACCAGTAGGCAAGGACTGTTTCCACATAATCTCAGCTTCTCTCTCTTTCCAGATGTGTGCCCTAATTGATTTCTCAGTCAACTGAGATGCTCCATCAGAGTTGGGGATCTCCATTAGAGGAAATCCTCCAAGGGGATCCTCCATAAAAGTTGGAGAGGCCGGGTGCGGTGGCTCACGCCTGTAATCCCAGCACTTTGGGAGGCCGAGACGGGTGGATCTGAGTGTCCTTAGACAATGTGACACATCTCTGTGGCAAAGATCGGATATAATATGTTGCATTTACACAAGTAACAGACTTCTGGCTCTCCTCCGACTCAGGTATGCTCTTCTGCCAAGAGACTGCACTTCTCAGCCTCCCTTGTGGCTAGGTGTGCCATGTGACTAAGTTCTCATGATTGAGATGTAAGTAAATGTGAAATGCACAACAGAAAATACACCTTATTAAATATAATTGCCCATAATTCCCTCACTTTTTACTTTCATCCCAAATGAAAATGGTGATGACCAGGGCAACACTAATAGCTGTGTATCATGGATAACAAAGCCATACCCAATTTGTTGGGTTCTGGACTGATTCTTGGAGCACAGAGTTCCTGGGCTCATAATGTAAGCAGAAAATACTCTTTGATTTTAATAAGAAATCTATATTGTGGGGCTTATTAGCTCTAGCAATGCAGGTTTCACTGTAGCTAATAAATAATTGGTACACTGGAAGGCTTTCTGCCTGCTACAAGAACCTAAAAAAATGTGGAATAGACATTTAAGTGAGAGTTAAGTCAGTACATTTATTTAAAGTGTCACTTCTGGTAACTGGTAGAGCAAACCACTTGCCTAAAGAGCCTTCAGCTGGAGGAGAAGCTGATGGAAAGAGCCAGAATGTTACCATGTGTTAGTTGTTTATTGCTGCATTTAGCTGGCTTATTTCAAGAATTAATGAGCTCAAGGAAGAATGAGACAATTTCAAGTAGAGGTTGAAGAGAATAAAAAGAGTCCAGAAATGTGGGATCTGATGGGGTTAGAAAAGCCACCCTGGTTTATCACCCTATACAGTAGGAAACAACCCTGCTGCTCAAAGATTTAATAAAAAGTGTCCATTAAGAATTCTCAGCTCAACAAGTGAATCTATAGATTATCTGTGCAAAAGATCAGATAAAGTATGTTGCTTTCCAAATAAGTCTATTATTTTATATGGTTTTATACTTTCAAGAGCCATCATCAAAATGGTAACAATTGACACTGGCTCAACAAAGAAGTGAGACCGTAAGAAAAGGTTTCATAATTATTTCCAGAAAAGAGCCTTGGATGTAAGTTTCCAGCACAAGAAAATAGCTGTATGCAGTTAGACCAGAAACTCATTGAATCTTCTAAGAATTTTTTTTTACTAAGTAAGTCAAATATTTAGCCTTCAAAAAGTCCCAAGTTCCCAAATTAGTGAGTGCAGAAGGAGGCTATGAAAACTGCAGTGCTTCTGACAAAAGAAATCTCTTTAATATTCATGCAGATGTGGTGAGGGAGAATATATTACAAGAAGAAATTTTTTCAGAGAGAACGCCAGGACCACAGAGGATAGAGGACAGGAAATTCTTTTCAATAAGCAGCAATCAGTTTTAAGCAAGAAACTTTCTCCACTGGTAGAGCAGAGAGTCTCTGCAATTTTTGTCCTGCAAAACTGTATTGCTCTGAGCAGTGACTGCGTGGTCATTCTTTTTTTTCTCAAATGAGACATTTTATTGTAATTTTAAGTAATATATAGTTGCTATTAATTTTAGGTAGGAAACTTTTGTGATAGAGAGGACTGTACCCAAATATCCTGACATCTGAACTGTATACCATGCCTGAGTGTAACTATGGCTTGTCTTTCTTGGGAAGTGGGTAGACGTGTTCTAACTTTAGGAAGAAGGGTGTGCAGATTGTAAAAGATACTGCGATCTGTCCTTCTATTAATAATAACTAGCCTTCCTCCAGGGTTTTTTCTGGTCTGTGTCAACTAGGTTTAGACATTTCACTACATTTCAGCCAAAGAGATGTGCACAGAAATGAGGCAAACAACTTCACATCACATCTTTTCAATGGAGCGCTGCTTGCCCTTTGCTCTATCTTCTCCCTCTTTTGTTGGATTTACTGGACTGTATTTTTCACATATTGTCACATGATAATGTCTCATTTCTCATGCTCTTCTTGCAATTTTACTGGCAATCCTCCAAATATTTCCTGGATTCCAAGCTCTCTCTTTATTAAACTGAATTGAGACTTGTAACTAAACCGACCAGTAGAGTATGGTAGAAGTGATGGAATATAAACTCTAAGGCAACTCATAGAACATAATTCTCTTCAATTTGGCTTTCTTTCGGAGTCAGGATGTTCACCTTTGGAAGCTAGCCACTATACCATGAGGAAGTGCAGACCACGTGGAACCACCATGTATAGCTGCTCCATTCAACAGCCCTTGCTAAGTTCTCAGAAAACAGTCTATATCAATTGTTAAGATATGTAAATAAACAAGCCGCTCTGTAGCTCAAGTCTTTCACAAGGCAATGTTAGAATAAGGAAGACAGAAATTAGAACCTGGATGTCCCTGTGGAGCAGAGTTCCCTATCACTTTGGGCTATTTTCCCTCCTCTTGAACTTTAGGAGTGAGAAATAAGTGTTTATCTTATGAAAACAACTGAATTTGAGGATCTCCAAAATAGTGGTAGAAATAAGATTAAAGCTTTTATAGCCTGATTCCTGCTGTCAGAGTTCTGAGAAACAGAACTTTGCCCATATCTTACTTTATACCCCAATGCCCCATAATTATTACTTAATTAATTAGCAATTTTTATTAGAAATATATTCACTTAGAAAATATGCTTTGACTTCCTACCATATAGCAGAGTCTGGTTCTTGCTGCTGTGAAAAGGATAAGGAAGAAGCTGTGCATGATCTTTGTCCTTGTATTACTTTCCTGTTGCTGCCGTAACAAAATGCCACAAACTTTGTGGCTTAAAACACCACACATTAATTCTCTTAGGAAAAAAATTAGAGTTCTAGAAGTTGGAGTTTAAAAATCAAAGTGTTGGTTGGACTGAGTTACTTCTGGAGGCTTATGGAGTAATCCATTTCCTTCCCTTTTCCAGCTTCTAGGGACTGCTTGAATTCCTTGGCTCACAGTGCCTCACACCAACCTCTGGTTCTATTAAAACTTTGGCCTCCTCCCAAACCCTCCTCCCAACCTGCCATCTCAACCTCTTGTTTCCCTCTTATAAGGACCTTTGTAATTGTGATTACATCACACTCACCTGGATAATTCAGGAAAATCTCATCATCTCAAGATCCTTAGCACAATAATATCTGCAAATTCCTTTTTACCATGCAAGGTAATGTATTCACAGGTTCCTGGGATTGTAACAGAAACATCTTTGGGAAGCCACTATTCAGTCTCATGCAGTGCGCACAAACATGCATTTTCTGTAGGAATATTGAAAGCACCTTACTGTGAATTGATGGTTTAGAAAATGTATTTCAGATTTGGCCTGACTTTTTTATTATTGTTCTTTTAGTCTATACTCTTCATTAAAAAGACTCAGTAAGTGATTTTTTGGTTGTATCTTGTAAGACACAAATTTGAGGTAGCCAAAGTAGTTTTCTATTCTGTATTTTTTCCTTTATGAATACCTTTATTTACTACACATATTAATACTTTGTCTTCCTTAAGACACATAAAATACTGAAATATAGTAGTTTATGACGAGAAAATACTAGATAGCTCTTAAATAAAATTCTGTCATCCGTGTACTTTTAAAAAATATTGTGATACTGCAAAATGTAAGTGTCCCTTTTTACTAATTTTCTGAAGATAGAAGATTGTTTAAGAACCATGCTATTCTGGCAAAAGAACACCTAAGGTAGACTTGGATTTTCAGCATGGGGAGAGCACAATAAATAAGAGTGTACTTATCTTGCTTTTTACTGGAAACACATATTGGAAACAAAGCCGTTTCATAGTCTATGTGTGTAGAAGAATACTCTTGACTCTAAAGAACTTCACTTGTATGTGGAACTCCAAGAGAGTCAATAATAAAATCAATAATAATTATAAAGAGAGAACTTGGGTATAGGTGAAGAAGTGATATGATATAATATAGCGATAACAAAAAAAACATGTTTTATTGTCAAGATCCAGGATAAATCTTCTGACATTTAAAACTGGTAGTGAAATAGATTTCTAGTTGCCATGGGGCAGGAGAGGGGAATTCATAAAACTCCTCTCTCTCTCTTTCTTTTCCTCTTTCCTCTGTTTAATTAATGTAGGTTCGCATTGGCCTCTAATAAGGGGAAGAAGAACAGCAGAAGCAAATGATAAATCTTAGTAGGAGTGTAGACCAGCTAGTTTTACTAGTATCTTGTGGTAGTAATTCAAAGGTAACTGGAAAAATAAAACTGAGCTCAAGTCTTGAGTATTTTGTGCTGGTGGGAAGTGGAACATTCAAGAATAAAGAAACAAGGTGAAGAATTGGTCAGTGGTAACATTTATTGGGAGGAAATTGACTGAATTTTGGCAATAAACCAACAGAGGAAGTTGACCGAAAGAACAGACTGTCAGTCATCTGTTTCTTTGGCATTATTTATATAGGTCCTTTCCTCATTCTGTCTTTTTATGCTGTTTTATTAGGTCCTGCTGTTTTATTAGGTCTAGTTTTTTCTTAGTTTATGATTGTAACCTGTGTTGCTAATTTTCTTAATTCTTAATTTTCTTAATTCATAATTAATTTTCTTAATTCTATCTTGTTTGCATCCAAAATCATTTTAGATTTAGAATTATAAAAATGTTAGCTGTTGATGATAGTTATTGACATTATCATTAATATTATTATTAATGGATCAATTAAACACAAAGGTGGTTATCCCGGGGGCTTATGATTGGGACAATGAGTCATATGTCTGTCTCGTAGAGACAGTATAACATGCTATATCATAAGAGGTAGAAGTCAAATTGTCTCTATTTATAATATATTTCAAGTGGGATAGAAAGGCTTTTCCAAAAGTGCAGCAGTATATTTATATTGTAATATGCTTGTCTTAGTGAAAAACATTATGGGGTAGGAATACTGTTTTTTACATTTGTTGAACTCATATGATAGTGTTTATACCTGTATTTTTCTTTACAAGTATATTCAGCATATCTCCTTTTAAAGTGCCATTGAAGTCTAAAATGTCCATCTAGACACTACTATATTTAGCAACAACTCCTGTGAAAATGAATGTGCTTACACATTAAAACCTTTACAACATGATCATTATATAAAGGGGTTTTCAGCATTCAAAATATGTAAAAAGATGAAACTATTTATAATAAAACAAACTAGGTTTAGTGTAAAATCAAACAATAAACACAAAGAATAATATAAAACTTCTCTGTTATCTAGCAGGGATATTTTTCTTGCAATGATTAACCTGAAACTGTCAAGTTCTGCTACCTCGGTCTGTATAAGACTATAACAGGGCTATCCTTAACTTTAATTTATCTGTAATAGGATACAAAGGTACATATTTCACAAAATGTTAATCATGCTTATGTGTGGGTCTAAGATGAAAATCAACAATAATCTTAATGTTTTTAAGAAAATAGTTATTGTGAATATTGGGGAAAAAGCAAACATACTGTAAAGGAAAGAAATTCTAAGAGCATTAACTATTTTTAAAACAAAAAGCCAGGCGCGGTGGCTCACGCTTGTAATCCCAGCACTTTGGGAGGCCAAGGCGGGCGGATCACGAGGTCAGGAGATCGAGACCACAGTGAAACCCCGTCTCTACTAAAAATACAAAAAAATTAGCCGGGCGTGGTGGCGGGCGCCTGTAGTCCCAGCTACTCGGAGAGGCTGAGGCAGGAGAATGGCGTGAACCCGGGAGGCGGAGCTTGCAGTGAGCCGAGATTGCGCCACTGCACTCCAGCCTGGGCGACAGAGCGAGACTCCGTCTCAAAAAAAAAAACAAAACAAAACAAAACAAAATATTTTGTATACATCATACCATCATACATGTTTACATTTTAATAAATTCTGAGGCTGCTAGAGAGTTGGGAAGTGGTTTGTAAGTTTATCTCTGCTCTTTATAGTTCATCAAATTCTCCAAGTTAAATTCAGTTTTCACTAATCAAATTATCATTTATGGAACAGGTTATTCCCTAATTACATCAGGGTTTTATTATGAAATATATATATTTTTTTCCTAATAGCTTTTAACAGCCAGTTGCCTCTGACAACAAATTCTTATTATATTCTTTGAATTACTTAAATAAAATGTTAACATATTAGAGGGAAAATTACGTAAAATATAATCTCATTGGAAATTTATGAAAGTGTAATTTCTCTCAAGTTTTTTTTTAAATGTCACTCTATTGTAATTACTATTTTTGGCTAGCAAATATTTGCTAAAATTTATTTGTATCAATTCCATTTGAGTTTTAAAAATATGATATAGTATAAACTATTTTTATTGCATTATAAATAAAAATAGCTAATATCATCTAGTAAAATGAGCAAATAAACTATGAAAGCAAATTCTACCAAAATAAAAAAAGTAATTTGTAACTTTGGATATCCAACTATCAGTGCCTAAAAAATCTGCTAATTTTTTAAAAGGTTGTAAAGATACAACAAAAGATAGATGTGGCCTATGTCTTTTAAATTATGCATAAGAAAGGACACAATGCCAAGATCTGGCAACTGAGTATTGAAAAAAGTAAGGGATTTAATGTAATGCAATATTAGCTGAAAAGACTAGAAAGTACATTCTTGTATTACATTTCATTTGTTACGTACTCTGCACTAAAGCAACTTCAATGGAACTTAATAAAATACACATTTTTTAAAATTAAAGCTACTTTGATTTACCCACACTATGTATCTTTAAATTCTAGACTTCTTGGTAGTATTGACTAAAAAATAGAGTAATATCCATGAAATTGAAAGAAAATTACTTTCAGTCACCCAAAGCTCAATTTACATCTGTCTCTCCTATAAAGTAATCTCATTCTGGATCGCTTATAACTTGGAACCTACAATATAAAGAAGTCTCTCATAAGACATTTACTTTCTTGTGGAAATTAATCTGTTTTCATATACAGAAGAAATACGTACAGATTAGTTCTAGTACAAGGAGAGGGTCAAAATGGCCAGGCACAAAACACGTATGTAAAATTCAAGGTACTAGTCAAGAAAGCCTTCAGTGAGAAAAAAGGGCTCAACATCAGAAGAATAGTCCATCACTATAGAAAGTTAAATATTCGGAGCTCCAAATTCACGTAGGGGAAATAGCATTGCTCTATCCTCATATATGCCACAAGAGAGAATTTACAGCTTGAGTCTTGTCATGCTTACAATTCAAAGATGAATAAACAAACAACACATACTGAAATAAAAGTTAAATGAAGCAAGTATGGCACCTTAAGGATAAGAAGAATTAAACTGAATGTGCATGTAATCTTACTTCTGAAACTGACTTTGGTCAGAGAGGAAAACTTATAAGGAAGAACTCAAGAAGATGAAAGGTAGCATGGAATCTAAAACACAAGAGACAGAAAGTGTAATTAGAAAAAAGGTAGAGACATAATTCTGACAAGTAAAAAAAAAAAACTCTTGCTGAAATAAATTAGAATATTTGATAAAATGTATATAAAACTTTTAAAAATCCACTCACAGAAGCCAATAGGAATATACCTGCCATTGTGGATCTTAGCCTTAAAAAAAAAAAAAAGTTATGCATTATATTTACATTAAAATAAAACATGTAGGGTGTGGTGGCTTGCGCCTGTAATCCCAGCACTTTGGGAGGCGGAGGATGGCAGATCACGTGAGGTCAGGAGTTTAAGACCAGCCTGGCCAACATGGTGAAACCCAGTCTCTACTAAAAATACAAAAAAATTAGCCAGGCCTGGTAGTGGGCGCCAGTAATACCAGCTACATGGGAGGCTGAGGCAGGAGAATCACTTGAACCTGGGAGGCAGAGGTTGCAGTGAGCTGACATCGTGCCATTGCACTCCAGCCTGGGCAACAAGAGCGAAACTCCGTCTCAAAAAAGTACATAAAATAAAATAAAACAAAGCAAAGTTAAGATGTGTCATGGTATACATATATAATCATAATTTTTAAATAAATATATTTTCCAATAATTATAGATTTACAAAAAATATGCAAATGCACTACAAAGAGCTCTTGTATACTCTTCACCTAGCTTTTCCCAACAATAGGATCTTACCTAATAATGGCACATTCATGAAAACTGAGAAATTAAAATTGATACAGTACTCTTAGGTAAACTATAGCTTATACTTTAATTTCTTCAGCTTTTCACCAATTTCCCTTTTCTGTTTTGAGATCCTATTCACAATGCCATGTCTTATTCAGTCATTATATCTTCTTGATCTCCTATGATCTATGACAGTCTTTCCTATTAATAGTTTCTTATGACATGAACAGTTTTGAAGATAAATGCTCAGGTATTTTGTAGAATGTCCTTTAATTTGAGTTTGATGTTTCCTCATGGTTATACCGAATGTTTGGTCTTCTGGGAAGAATATCACAATGGTGGAGTGCCCTTCTCCACATATCATATTGGGATTAAGTGATGGCAACATAATTTTCACTAGTAGTGTTAAATTACATCAAGTCAATAAGCTTTTAATAGAAAAATATCTAAGCTAATATTTAACAAATAACAATGCAATCTCTATGCATGAAGTAACTGAAGTTTAAGTAAATAAATATACATATATAAAACTTGATTTGACTACCTTTTTTTTTCTTTTCTTTTTTTTTTTTGAGACGGAGAATTTCGCTCCTGTCATCCAGGCGGGAATGCAGTGGTGCCATCTCAGTTCACTACAACCTCTGCCTCTCAGGTTTAAGCAATTCTCCTGCCTCAGCCTCCTGAGTAGTTGGGATTACAGGTGCCTGCTGCCATACCCGGCTAGTTTTGTATTTTTAATAGAGACGAGGTTTCACCACGTTGGCCAGGCTGGTCATGAACTCCTGACCTCAGGTGACCTCTCACCTCGGCCTCCCAAAGTGCTGGAATTATAGACATGAGCCACCGTGTCCAGACTACCTATTTTTTAACTTTATACCAAAGACAAGACATTGTTGAAAGGCAAATTATAAGCTGTGAATATATGTGACAAAAATGATAGAAGAAACATTAATGTTTTAACATCTGAAGGACACACTAGAGGCCAGGAATTTGAGGCTGCAGTGAGCTGTGATTGCACCACTACACTCCGCTCCAGCCTGGGAGACAGAGCAAGACTTTCTCTCTAAAAAGTGGAAAAGATAAAAATAAAATAAAAAAAGAACACACAAATAATTTAAAAATTAAAAGTTCATTATTCCAACAAGGGTGGGATTTCTGGGAAGATAACAACAGCAAAACCCAGCAAAATGCAGGAATAGAAAGTCAACTGAAAAAATTTTAATTGCCCCTATATGTGTTTTAGAGTTTCATGCCACTAAATGCAGAACTACTCAATTCAACCAGCATTTAACATATTTTAAAAATAAAATGGAAATCATATGCCACTGTGATCGTCGAGATAAAAATTGATTGTCCAGAGAACATTGAGAGAGTATGTTGGGGCATTTTTTCTTTTTATTATTATTATACTTTAAGTTCTAGGGTACATGTGCACAACGTGCAGGTTTGTTGCATATGTATACATGCGCCATGTTAGTGTGCTGCACCCATTGACTCATCATTTACATTAGGTATATCTCCCAATGCTATCCCTTCCCCCTCCCCCCACCCCACAACAGGCCCTGGTGTGTGATGTTCCCAAGTGTTCTCATTGTTCAGTTCCCACCTGTGAGTGAGAATATGTGGTGTTTGGTTTTTTGTCCTTGCAATAATTTGCTGAGAATGATGGTTTCCAGCTTCATCCATGTCCCTACAAAGGACATGAACTCATCATTTTTTGGGGCATTTTTTTTTTTTTTTTTTGAGACGGAGTCTCGCTCTGTCACCCAGGCATTTTTTTCTAAGGGTAATTCAATGTTTCTTTATAAACGTACGTATCTGTTTTACTTTTTTATTATATTTTACATTTTTTCTTACAGTTCATTTCAGCATAAAAAAAATTCGCATCAAGAATGACCCTGATGATGATGTTTAAATAGCCACAAGTTGAAAAAACCTTAAATCCTTAATAGGGATCATAAAAATTTTTTATAAAAGTTATGGAATAAAATTAAAATGAAATACTATTTTTTTGCTAAAATAACCTAATAAAGTATAGTTATTGGCATAGAAAACAAATCAAATTTGCTAAGTGAAAATAAAATTCAAATTATTTAATAATATTAGTACTCGGTATTATTAGAATAAAGAAAAAACTTGTGTGTAAACAATGTATAAATAATGAAGAGAAAAATAAGCTAAAATCAGACAAAATGAGATGTCATGCTTCCCATTACAATGGCATATTTAAAAAGGTAATATTTCTTATCTTTGAGGAAACACTGAGATTTTCTGATAGGTTGTTTTTTTGTGAGTAAACATTGTTACATTAGATTTTTTAGAAATCAATTTTAGTGTATAGCAAGGGCTTTCTATTTATTTCACATCTAGGAATCTCCTTTGAAATAGACCTCTACTGACCATGTTCATGACAGACCAATTATATTAAAGAAAAATGGAAAATTTCCCAATATACTGTCTCACCATAGCAAAAAGATGAAAGGCAATTAGTATATCCTCATTTGGAATATGTTTCAGTCTCTTTCAGGCTGAAAGAAATAAAGATTGAGTTATTTTAAACAAACATCACTGAGCCTGAAGATTCATAAGGAAAACAGGAAAATGGGCACATGAACAGAGATTTAGCCTGAATTCAAAAGGATCTGAAATGGTCAGGGAGGCTGGCCGAATCTATAATACTGACCAAAGGTGTGGAATTTTACAGGGGCCACATGAGGCCATTCTGTGGCCTTCTGAAGAGAGGAGAGGGTTAAGGTGGCAGGAATTGCAAGGTTTCCTCACAGAAAGCAGAGCAGGTAAGGTACTCACTTGGTCTGTTTAGAAGGAAATTGTATGCATCAATTAATATAAATTAGAAAAAGTGTCACTATTAGGGAACTATGCCTAAAATATGATATAAAGCAGAGAAAGAAAAGCTTAATTCTATTTAGGTTGTTGACAATAGTAATAAAAAATAATAGAAAACATTTATTGAGCATTAATTCCATGCCAAGAAATGCGCCAATCACTTTTATGTAAATTATTTTGCTTATTCTCACATCAACCTTATGAGGCTTACAGATGATGAGACTAAGGCTCATAGATAACTTGTCCAAATTCACACATTAATAAATGGAGGACCCAGGATTTTAACCCAAGCAATCTGACTCCAGAATCTTCCCCCTTCACCTAAAAAGGACCAAAGAAAATACTTCCACCAAGATGACAGCAAGCACTCTGGGTAGTAGGTTGATATATTGACTAATTTTAATTTTATTTTAATTTTCTATTTTTTAGTTTTCTAAAATAATGGAAATTATATTTATTACAAAAAGAAAGCTATTTTGATTTTTTTAAAAAGAGAATTATCAAACTTCTGGGAAAATATAATATTTATACAAACCAATGTCTCGGTGGCATATTTTACAAAAATTGAAAGTGACCTCATCTAAGTTTTATGGCTTTGGGAAACAAATATGCAGCACCAGCCATAAGCTTCTATCTTTTAAAATGTTGGGAAATAATAAATATGAATGATTACTAGAAAAATGGACTTGTTAGGATCAAAATGAATACTATTTCAGTTAGTTTATTTTTAGGATAATAAAATGCAATATTTTAAAATTTTTATGTACTCAATGTGCTTGTATAACTGTGCTTTCACATAATTAGAAAAATTATGTATTGCCTGTTATTTTTATGATGTTTCTGAAACTTTCATTCTTGTATTTAGGTAATTTTTAAAACTCTTAATATATCATTGAATTTCAGGAAATTATGTAAAGAAAGTAGAGCTAATAGTAACATAATAGATTAACATATAAAAAGCATAATAATAATTCCTTAAGATAAAACACTATGTAAATATGTTTCATATTTTTATAATAATAACAATGATATTAATAAATTATGTTATTACACAATATATTTTAGATACTGTGTTATCTTCCATATAATAACTCACTAAATCTTTATAACAGTTTTAATATATGTTAATAAGCCCATTTTGTTGATGCAGAAATTGAACCACAAGTATTTTAAGTCATTTGCTAAAGTTAACAAATTCACTGCTGTAGTCTGAGTGTGTCCCCAAAATTTCATGTATTTAAACTTAATCTCCAATGCAATAGTTTCAAGAGAGGAACTTTAAGAGGTGATTGGGTCATTAGAACTTCTCTCCTTTGAATGAGTTAAGTCCTTCATGATAAAGGCTTCACAGAGCATTTGGCCTTTTGCCTTTTCTGTCTCTTCCACCACATGAAGATACAATGTTTGTTTGTCCCCTCTGGAGGACACGTGAACAAAATGCCATCTTGGAAGCAGAGAGACAGGGCCCTCACCAGACACTGAACCTGTCGGTGGTTGGACATTGGACTTCCCAGCCGCCAGAACTGTGAGAAACAAATTTCTGTTGTTTATAAATTGCCCATCGTGTTGTACTTCGTTACACTGGCACAAAGGGGCTAAGACAGCCACTAGCTTGTGACAAGAGTCCAATCTCAATTTCTGTGCTTTTAGTTATCAAATTGAGAAAGGAAAAAAAAAAGACCCAAACCTTTATCTGAGGAATGAAAACCTCTTTAAATTATCAGAGAGGTGTTACAAATGTGAAAGCAGTCATATCTCACTTCCCCTTGAAGACGCTTGAAGCCTCTTCCTATGTGGAATCTAGGCTAATGCTAAGTAGCCATAAAATGCCATACGCCTATGGTTCAACAATGTACAGCCAATCACTAATCAATATTACTTCTGTAAACCAGTGAGAATTCCTGATTAGCAATTTTGTAATCACCCCCTCTCCTGATACATTCTTTGTTCTTTACAAACGTGAGCCTCTCCTTTGTACTCCAGAGCCTTGCTCAAGGCGACCTGGACTCCAGGCTGCTGAAAGTGTCCCAGGTTGTTGTCCTCAATCTTGGCCCAAATAAAGCCTCTATATTAATTTTGCCTCAGCTTTTGCCTTTAAGTTGACATTTTAACACTATTTTTTGTATGGTATGATTTTTTAAATTTAGCAACAATTAAATAAGCAATTAAATGTAGCTATATTTTCTCTTTTAACTTATAAAGTCATTCCATCATCTCAGAATAGTTAAAACATCTTTAGTGATGTATATTTCACATTAACTAAGTAAATATGTTGATGAGCATTAAAATACATTAAAGTATAGTTTTATAATTTAACGTGTCGTTTAAAAAGTGATGATCCATCTGTTATTTTTAAATGTTAATAACAGTCTAATTTACTTTCATTTCAAAACAGTAATTTCATACAAATACTTAACAAGTCACATGCATCCAATCTTAATTTTAGAGCATTAAACTTTTAAAGTCTCTCAGTGCCATTTAATTTACAGGTTTCTTTCCGCCACCAATATTCATATCTAGAAAACATGGACAGGATTTCTTAATTTTCTGGAGTAAATATTCTATCTGACACAGTTCCAGTTAACATGCACATTTGCCACATATAGAAAAGAACAAACACATACTGAATTCTGATTTCTGATAACAGAACATAGCATGTATGCTTTGTTACAGTAACAATTAAATGTTTTTCACAATGCATATCTATTACAATGGCACAGTGAAGGAATACAAACAAAATCAGCAGGCACATTATCTTTAGTAGAAAGTCTTATGCAAATTTACTGAGAATAATACATAAACCAAGTAATAGTGAAACATATACTCCTCAGATCTCCCTAGTTCCTTATTGGGGCTGTTGGAACTGTCACATGTAGATAGACTCAGCCACCCTCAGTGAGGATCCACTAGAGAGGAAAAGCTCTCTTCCTCTGATTGTGAGAGTTTTGTATCCTCCCCACTTGGTGCCTGACTATTCTGAAGACTCTGGCTTTGTACCTACCTCCTTCTGAGACAAAAGTAACAGTGGTGATACAAACAAATAACTCAGCGCATTTCTGAGAATCCACTTTAGAACCCGGTGACATAAAAGCCTGTTTCCTCGGCAGGCCCAGCCTTTAGTTCTGTCTGTAGTTCTGTCTGTCTATCATTCCTTAGTGTCAAAGATGAAAATTATTGTGGACTAACCAAGTTGAATGACAGTGAACAGTGTGAATGACTGGCTCTTCCCCAAATCATATGTACATGTCCTCACATTACTTAACTTGCAAAGCTTTGAATGGTGTTCAAGGTGAGTCTGGAACAAAGTGAACTGCTCTAATTCAATTTTAAGTTCAGTAAAATATAGGGAAATGATCTGTGAAATGAAACTTCTCTCTCCTATCTGCTTTAATAAAAAATTTTAGAAATAAGTTATTCATGGTTTCTGTGTTAAAAATATTGTATTGTATTTACACCATTGAATATATGTTGTTCCTTAACTGCTTACACCATAAATTTATCAGATATATATGAAACTATTCAAATTGAAATCTCAAATTTATTTTATCCCTCACTAACAACTAGTAATTTTCCATTTCCTTGCTTAAATTTCCAAACTGCTTATCATTGCATTGGCACCAGGGCCAAGATATATGTAAATAACTCTCCAGGGGAAATCCTTAGATTCAGAAGCATTGTTGATTATGATACATATAACCTTAAAGTTCCTTTGTCTTGCAAAGTGCCTTTGTCCTTTTTCAGTAAATTAATAGCAGGGTGCAGCTGGATTCTTCTGGAGGTGTTGACTTTTGATATCATCAAAGTGTGAAGCTAATAAATGAGCAGACCTCTTGACACATAATGGGCTTGTTTTAAGATACGCATAATGGCAAAATAATAAGAGCTATCTATGACAAACCCACAGCCAATATCGTACTGAATGGGCAAAAACTGGAAGCATTCCCTTTGAAAACTGGCACAAGACAGGGATGCCCTCTCTCACCACTCCTATTCAACATAGTGTTGGAAGTTCTGGCCAGCGCAATTAGGCAGGAGAAGGAAATAAAGGATATTCAATTAGGAAAAGAGGAAGTCAAATTGTCCCTATTTGCAGATCACGAGGTCAGGAGATCACGACCATCCTGGCTAACATGGTGGAACCCTGTCTCTACTAAAAATACAAAAAATTAACCAAGTGTAGTGGTGCACATCTATGGTCCCAGCTACTCGGGAGGCTGAGAGTCAGGAGAATCACTTGAATCCGGGAGGCAGAGGTTGCAGTGAGTTGAGATCGTACCACCGCACTCCAGTCTGGGCAACAGAGCAACACTCCATCTCAAAAATAAATAAATAAATAAAATATGAAAATATAAAAAAGAAGTTTCTTTGGCCACATACCCTAAATCATCTCTCTCAAATTCAAGTTCCACAAATCTCTAGGGCAGGGGCAAAATGCCACCCAATCTCTTTGATAAACATAACAAGAGTCACCTTTGCTCCATTTCCCAACAGGTTCCTCACCTCATCTGAGACCACCTCAGCCTGGACTTTATTGTCCATGTCACTATCAGCATTTTGGGCAAAACCATTCAACAAGTCTCTAGGAAGTTCCAAACTGTCCCACATTTTCCTGTTTTCTCTTGAGCCTTCCAAACTGTTCCAACCTCTTCTCATTACCCAGTTCCATTTTGCTTCCACATTTTTGGGTATCATTTCACCAACACCCTACTCTACTGGTACCAATTTGCTGTATTAGTCTGTTTTCATGCTGCCGATAAAGACATATCCAAGGCTGGGCAATTTACAATGGAAAAAGGTTTAATGGAGAATTCACAGTTCCATGAGGCTGGTGAGGCCTCAATATCATGGCAGAAGGCAAGGAGGAGCAAGTCATATCTAACATAAATGATGGCAGGCAAAGAAAGAGCATGTGCAGGGGAACTCCTCTTTATAAAATCATCAGATTTTGTGAGACTCGTTTACTGTCACAAGAACAGCCCAGGAAAGACCTGCCCTCGTGATTCAATTATCTCCCACCAGGTCCATCCCACAACACATGGAAATTACGGGAACTACAAGATGGGATTGCGGTGGGGACACAGAGCTAAACCATATCATTCTTCATTTTGAAAAGTATTTTTTGGTCTGTAGGTTTCTGGTTTGAAAAGTATTTTTTTCAGCGCTTAAAAAATATCTCATTTTTAAACTTCTGGCTTATTTCTCCCAAGAATTTTCAAATAACCATATTTTTGTTTCTCTGTTATTATGAGGCCTTTTTTTCTCTGTGAACTTTGAAAACTCTATCACTATTTTCCAACGTATGATTGAGCTATGTATTAGGTGTTGAGGACATATTTTTTTGTGTGATTGTGTATTCTGTTTGAGATTTCATTGAGTTTTTTGGATCTACAGTTTAATTATTTTCATTAAATTTTGAAAATTTTCAACCACCATTTCTTCAAATGTATTTTCTATGCTTCTCTTCTTTGGATGTTAAAATAAATATATACTATATTGTTTAATAATGCCCAAAGGTCATTGAAGTTTCATCAATTTTTTTTCATCTTTTCCCCTCTGTGCTTCATTTTAGATAGCTTTCGTTACTTTGTCTTCAAACTTACTATTTGTTCTACCATGCCTTAATGGATTTTCCTCTGTGTAGTGAAATTTTGATTCAAATATATTTCATTTGCAAACATTTTATTTCATTCTTTCTTCTATTTTTCTTTTTATTATGCTAATATTTTACTATAAATACCGTGAACATTGTTATAATAGCTGTTTTACCATTTTTGACTGTTGCATTCATTATTGACTAAAATTGTATTAATATTTCAGCTTTACTAAACTTATAGACAGGCTTATTCCTGCCTCTAGACCCCTGACGTCCCTTTCTCACTTGCCTTTACAGCATCCAGATGACTTAACCACAGAGATAAAACACTTCTCTGATCCCTTTTCTTAGAGCATTTATTTTAGAAAATACATAATTTTATTTCTCTGCCCCTTTGAGATGTAAATCTAATTAAAGCCTCTTGTCAGTTTTACAACTCAAGACTGTCTTTCTCAAGAATCTAAGAGCCTTCCCTTTGAAATGTAATCATCAAAGAAGATAAAGCCTCTACTCTTAGTCTCTGAGAGAGGGTAGAGGCTTAACTTTGGTGTGCAATTTCCCCAAGTTTTAAAACTTCCTACTGTCATGAAGATATTAGGAAATTTTCCTTTGGATAAAGCTAATTACCAAATACAGATGGCCTATGATCTATCCTACCCCAATTTTAAAACCTCTCCTCTGTTTCAGCAGAGCTGAGCCCAGACTGAGTTCTGGCCTGTTCCCTTTCGTGATAGCCTGGAACAAAGGCTATCACAAAAGAGAAGAGGCCAGAACTCAGTTTTGATTCAGCCCTTACTTCTTTAACTTTGTCCAGGGCAAGTTTGCTTTTACATCATCTCTATTGTTTCTGAATCTGTTTCTAGAAACCAATTTTTCTACTGAGATAGGGTACATGTTTTGCTTTCTGTATGGCTAGTAAATACTGATATTGTAAATAAATCTTGCTGATTTTCTAGATTTTGTTGTCTTTCTTTAAAGTGTTTTGAGCTTTATATTAGCAAGCAGTAAGTTATTTACATACCACCATAATCACAAAGCTTTTAAAAATTTGCTTTTGTGGACCTAGAGTAGCTTTAACTCCAATATGATTTCAGGCCTGCTTCTGCATCAGATAGGCCAACTATCTGAGGTCTCAAATGATAGCCTGGGATGCCACTGGGAATGCTTTAACTAGATCTTGAATTCCTACCCATGATGAATATTGAAACATTTTAACTTTCAAGTCCCTGATTGAACCTTGTCTGATTTTATTTCTGATATGTTTCCGTTTTGAATATCTAGCCTAATAACCAGCAATAACTCAGCGAAACCCTCTAAAGATTTCTGGAGCCTTTTCTTTGCCCAGCTCCCTCCTTTCTGGAATTGTGATCCATAGGCAGAAAATTTGGACTATTGTACAGCTAAACCTGTTTATTCCTTTTCTCCCTAAGATTATAGTCTTATGCTCTCTTGTTTCCAGTGTTTAGCAAACAATCATTTCATTTATTATTTTGCCCAGTTTTCCAGTTGTTTAAGATCAGAGGTCAAGTCTGATCTTTGTTCTTTCATTATGGCCTGAAGAGGAATTCCTGCCTTCTTTGCTTAGTTACATTTTTTATCTCACCTTTTACAACCTAGCCTACTAAAACTCATAAGGAGACTCTTCCTTTTCTTCTCCACGTATGTCACCCACTTTCATAATCCTGGTTAAGGTTGACTTTGTTTACCCCTAGGACCAATTACTTGTGAAATGATAGATGATTATATCCCAATTTTTAATCATAATTTCTGTTTTAATGCTTTAATTCATCTAACTATATCTAATTATAATCTTTTACCTTTTGATCTCTTAATAATCACTGTCCATGAACTCTTCTTCATTCATCTTAAATACAATAGCCTCTTGGCTTGACATCTTTATTTCTTTTTCTTCCTAGTGTTACACCTCTTTTACTCCCATAGTTCAGTGAGTAGGAGTGTTACAACTCTTTTACTCCTGTAGTTTGGTGAGTAGAAATGTTACAACTCTTTTACTCCCACAGTTCAGCGAGTTATGAATTCTTGTCCCATGACCCAGAAGAATGATGCACATAGCTGCCAGAGCATGAGTAAGGCAGAGCAGAATTTCTTGAGCAACAGAAAAGCACTTGGCAGGAATAAGGGACAAGAAAGTGGGTTGCTGGCCATAAAGCTGACTCCATGGGGTTTTATGGGCTTGGAATGGGGAAATACATCATGATTGGTTTGTGAGTAGGCTTGGAAAAAGCACCATTTATAAAGAGGCATGACTGTGTAAAAGCCCAACCAGGGGAGAATAGGTATATGTAAAATAGGTGAAGAATAAGGACCAATCAGGAGAGAGTGCACCAAACAGGAATGGGCTTTCTCACTCCAGTATTGGATTTTTTCCAGAGCTAGTAGCTTAAGTGTTCAGGCTTTAGACTGTGCCTAGCTCGAAGGTCAAGTTTTGCTAAGCACCCATCCCTGTCTGCCTAGGAATTTGCCTGCCTCCCATCATTATCACTGGTTCCTCCTTTTCCTACTACTATTATTATAGATTGAATACTTTTGTCTCTTAAATCTTACATAATAAAATCTAAACCACCAATGTGATATTATTAGGAAGTGGGGCCTTTGGTAGGTGATAAGGTCATAAGGGAAGAACCTTATAAGGTTAAGTGCCTGTCTTAGTTCGTTCCTGATACTATAAGAAAATACCTTAGACTTGGTAATTTATTAAAAAAAAAAAAAAACCCAAACAAACAAACAAAAACCAGAAATTTATTTTCTGTCAGTTCTAGAAGTTGGGAAATCCAAGATAAATGTTCCTGCATTTGGTGTCTGGAGAGGGCTGCTCTCTGCTTCTAATATGACACCTTGAACACAGTATCCTTTCATGACAGAAGCCCAAAGGGCAAAAGGGTCCAGATAGTTGCCTCCAGTCCTTTACCAAGGTCACTAATCCATTAACGAGGTCTCTGCCCTCATGACTTAATCACCTCCTAAAGGCCTCAGTTCTTAATACTATCACATCAAAGTTTAAATTCCAACATACATATTTTTGAGAGACACATACATTCAAAATATGGCAGTGTCCACATGAAAGAGACTTCAAAGAGCTCCCTATCCCTTCTTCCATGTGAGGTCACATTGAAACAATGGCCATCTATCACTCAGGAAGTAGGCCCTACAAGACACTGAAGCTGCGGGTACCTTCATCTTGGAATTCCCAGCCTCTAGAACTATTACAAGTCATTTTCTGTTGTTTGCAAGCCACTCAGTCTAAAGCATTGTGTTATAGCAACCTGAATGGACTGAGACAAATACTTAGAATGCTTAGCATTTGGACATTTCTTGCATCTGTGCCTTGTTTTCTCAGCCTTCCCACTAACCCCTCTTACTCTACAATTTAGCCTAGTGTACGGTCAACTTTGACATCTATAAACTAAGGTATGAATATTCAGAACATGTGTAGACAAACAAAGTTGTGTAGAAGCCAGAGAATATTTAAGAAATGCTAAAACTTTAGGGTCATTGGGTCAGCAATTGGCATCCTTTTAAGCTGGACTTTGTGGCTCTTTTTCTTCTGTGCTTGAGATGTATCCACTCAGGTTGTTTTGAAATTATTCCTGGTTTTTATGGCAAAGGACCCTTTTAGGAAAGTTGTTCTCTGTGGTATTCTCTTGATCTTCTTGGACAGGCACAGTTAACCTTCCATTTTCGCTTTGAAAAGCTAATTTTCTTTGTTCTCTTTGTTTATTTATGTATATCTTAAAAGCCAAGAGATAATTTGAATTATTCTGCAACTCCCAAGACCACTGAGAACTTACAAGTTCTATCCAAGTCTGTGAATACTTGTTTATTCAGTCATTCAAGAAGTATTGATTATTTTTTATGTACCACAAATTGCTATGGGTGCTGGAGGTAGAGCAATAGAAGAGTCAAAGTTCTTAATGTATTGGAGTTTGCTTTAGAATGGGGAGACATTTGATGAATAAATAATATAGTTTCAGATAATGGGAAGTAAATGAGGAAAAATTGTATTGATAAAAATTTGTATAAGATGGACCATGAGGATTCTTGGAAGAATTTACATATAATAGAAAACCATCCACAATACATATATGCATTCAACAAATATCTTAACATGAATCTCCCTTTTTCTTTATTCCCTCTCAATGCAATCTCAGCAAATGACTCTTTGATATAACCTTTAAATTACCTTTCTTTCATTTTTTTATCTTAGACTGTCCTTGGCTAATAATGTAAGAGATCCTAATGTCAGAGATTTATCTTACATTGGAATTTTCTAGAAGAGGAGAAGATGAGGAGAAGTTGGTTAAAGGGTACAAATACACAGTCAGATAGAAATAATTAATGTTTGATAGTAGAGTAGGGTGACTATAGTTCACAAAAATGCATTATATGCAGGTACAATACAATTTGTTAACTATAGTCACCCTATTCTACTATCTAAACTTATGAACACTCTAAATACCATGACTTGATCAGTATGCATTATATACATGTGCATTATATACATGTGACAAAATTTCACATTTACCCTATAAGTTTTTACTAATAAAAACAAATACAAAAACAACCCATTTTCTATTGACTACTCATTTCTGAAGAACTTCTCTGAATCCCATTTACTAAGTTTTGACATAAAGGAAAACTCACAAAAAAATCTAAATAGTTTTTACTCCATGTCAGTTAAAGATAATTCTGGGGAATAGAATATTACATATATTTAATCAATGAGTATTATGATAAACTACTGAATTTGCTCTGGAACCATCTGTAAGCACAATACTTTGTATTTTTTGACCAACCTACCTTATAAAGTTCCAGAAAGAAAAATAAAAAAGAAATGTATACTGTATTATCTCTATAAGATAGAATATCTAGTATGTATTAATACAATGTCTATGTAGCCCGTTGAATCATCTTTTAAAAATTACAGAAAATAAGTATTTGAAAAAAAAAGTGGAAAATGGAAATCCCAAATGCAAGTAGAAAATTAACATTTATATTACTCTCCGTATTGTCTTCCAAAAAACATTCATAGGACTTGTTCTATTTTAATTATTTTCCTTAGTGTTTTGCTACTGTCCACATGGGTACAAAGACATTCTATTCAGTTTATCTTTCACAAAACACAAAAGGATCCCAAGTGCTAAATAATTCACATGAAGCCTGGAGCTCACAGCTGTATTACCAGAAACTTTGCCAATAACAGATTTGGCCATTTTTTGAAATCAGAAATCACTCTTACATTTTTGCTAGCAGACAGAATTCACAACATTTAGAGAAGCTCCTATAACATGAACTAGCATGTTAAAAGATAGAGTTTATTGTTGGGTGACCCCATTCTATTGCAGCAAAATTGATGCTAAGCAAAGATGGAAAATAGGAGAGTTTCAACCTTCAATTATATTTAAGGGCCTTAGTGGGCCCTCTCGAACCACAGTCTTCTACAAGGGTGTTTTCTGGGCATCCTGGTGATGCAGGATTGCTCCTTAGCTCAGCTAGGTCTGGGCTGTTTTCTCACTACCAGGAAGAAGTAGGCACACAGACACTTGAAGAGTGAGACAAGTAGGAAGTTTTATTGAGTGATGAAGCAGCTGTTAGCAGAAAGGAGACGTGGGTGTGGTATCCCTACCTGAAGGTCGGAGAGTTCCCAATATGGCTAATCCCCCCGTGTTTCATGGGCTCAGAATACAGAGTGTGTGATGATTGGTTTGCGAGTATGCAAAAAAGTTTAAAGTGAAGACACCACTCTAAGGTGTGGAAGATAGTGTAGAAAACCAATTAGGCTAGGGTAGGTATATATAAACTAGGTAAAGGATGAGGATCAGAGGAAAGTGTGCCAAATGGGAAGGCAGGTTCTCAATCTTGTTCGAGGTTTTACGCAGGACTGTTTCCAGCTTGAAGGTTGGATTTCACCAGGAACCGCCCCTATCTGCCTAGGTCTTTGCCTCCTGCCTCTGTCACTGGTTGGTAGATTGCTACTTCCTTGATTAACAGTGGTAAATATTTCATAAAGGGCAAGGCAGAGAATGACTAAATTTGTTCATTGAATTTAGTAATAAGGATGTCACTGGTGATATTTTTACAAAGCATATTTTAGAAGTGAGAGAAGAATAATTAAACAGAAAAAATATAGATGAAAAATTCTATAGCTAAGTATAATAAGGAAGCAAGACTATAATTATAGTATTTTTTTAAAAAAAACAAAGAACAGGTTTTAGTGGTTGGATTTGTAAGCAAGCTAGAAGCAATGAGAGCTGCTACACCTAGATAATAAATGAGATACTTTTGGCAGTTGAAATAGTAAAATATTATTTCAAAACATATATTGTAGCTATTGCTGGCTGCAGTAGCAATTTCCAAAATAATTGGAAGAAAAAATAATTCTTCCATAGTGCAAAAAGGTAAAAACTATATGCAGTCAGCTAATGTCTAAAATTATATCCCTTAAAAATAAATACTTATGTAACTACGTATTAAAATTTGTTATAGGACAGAAATCAATTTAATAATGCCAGTATATCAGAGATAATTTACGAATAAGAATTGCTAAATTTGAACATATCATAGTCTACATTGTTTTTCTCTAAAATAAAATTTAACAGCGAGATTGGTGAATAGATATGTTGTTTTTATTTATGTCTGAGGCTCAGTGAAAAACAACAAAGTCTAGTTCTGAGAAAATCAAGAGAGAAAAGTGTGACATGAAAATAAATGGGACCTGGTGTCGAGTTACTACTACCATACCTCTGGGGAAATACTCTGGAAACAAGAGTAAACTGATAAAACTAATAAGTTACTTGCAGGAATCCTGCTTTCATACCTGAAATATACAAACTTCGTTGAAAAACCCAGTAGTCATCATAACAGAACAAAGTAGTTAATTTCACAAAAATACAGCCCTTCAGATCAATGAGACCTAATGCAATTCACACATTTAATAAGATTACTTTAAAAGTTATATGA
Organism: Symphalangus syndactylus; assembly: GCF_028878055.3. NCBI lineage: Eukaryota > Metazoa > Chordata > Mammalia > Primates > Hylobatidae > Symphalangus > Symphalangus syndactylus. Next base: position 82,367,844 of record NC_072438.2, on the reverse strand, counting down.
TTTCATAAGCTGAAGATTCTGAAAATCATAGGATATGGTATAAAGTGATTAGTAAGTATAATTTGGAGATTAATTTTCAGCTAAAGAGAGGTTAAATATATTGGAACAAATCCTTTATAAAGTGTTAAATATATTATAAATTAAATGTCAAAGACCATGTTTAAAGAAGCAGATGAATACACTTATAAATGTAAAATTTGAGTAGCATCCATTTTTTCCCATGTCTGCCATGATGCCATGAGTATATTATTTAATTTTTCTTTTCCTCAATGCAACTATTTGGAAAATTGCTCTCATTACATCAAATATTCTTCTCAAATAGATACATTAGTTTTGTTTCTAGATTTTCTGTTGAATAATTTGAACAAGAATATCTAAAAGACAGATGCAAATATAGTGTCTTAGAAATCAAAGCAATTATTGAGTAATGATTATGATTTACAGAAAACTTCAGTTTCCATGGGACTATAAATAATTTGTTCCTGTCTTTAAGGAGCTCAATATCTATTTGTCTTAGATTATTAGGCCATCGATCACCTATGTGCCTCATCTTTTTTAATCATCTTGTAGTCAACTTTAACAATTGAATAAACTTTTTTTTTTAAAGCACAATGCTTTTGGTCCGAGAGATGAATTGTCACTAAATATTGAATGATGATCTCATCATGCAAATTTCATTGACATATATAAAAAATAATTACAAAATAGAATCCTATTTAAATGCCAATTAAACTAGTGTTATTCATTTACATTAAATATACTATTAATTTAAATTAATAAATAATACTATGCTTATAAAATGAGACACCATGCTAGAAAATATTATAAGGTTTACTGTGATCTTAAAGAAAAGAGAAGGTTTTAAGTCAGTTTATACACTAGCATCTAGTGTTGCAGTTAAATGCCAGAAATGAAGACTAAGTTGCCATGTAATGATAGAGGATATAACACTTTCATACAAATGTCATGAAATAACAGACATTTTAAAACTCAAAATTCACTATTTAATTAAAAATAAAGACAACATTAGTTTTTTTGAGAGTTTGAAGAGGTTATAAATAGTAAAAAACAAACAAAATGAAAGAAGAAGAGAAAGAAGGAGAAGAAGAAGAACTAGTAGTGGTGGTTGTCCAGGCAAAGGGGAAACAAAATAAACAAAACAATGAAAAATAAAGGAAAGCACATTCCCACATAAAGAGGTGAAGAGTGTTGTGTAGGTCACATTTATCTAGAAGAGCTCAAAGCTGATGACAAAGGTTATACAAAGTAGGTGGGGCCACTCTACAGACTCAGGGTATTTAACCATGGAGCTGCAACAGGTCAACATGTCAGCTCTTGTAACACTGCTTGTAACATTCAATGTGCTCATCTATCAAAGCAGGGTAGGTCATTTCCAGGCTGCACAGTGGTGCAGCTCTCCTAAGACCCATCAACCCCACTGGGACAGGAGAGCCTAACACCTTCAATACACACATCCAGCACAACGCTCATTTTCTGCCCTTCCCCTACAAATACCAAGGATCTGGTATTCTTACATTTAAGAAATACATAAATGAACAGACAATTACCCACCACTAAACAGAGGAAATGGAGCTTGTCTTACTCTATTCAGGTTGTAATAATAAAATACCATAAATTGGGTGCTTTATGAACAAGTTTATTCCACACAGTTCTGGAGGCTGGAAAATCCAAGATCAAGGCATTAGCAGATTTGGTGTCTATTGAGGGTCCACATACTGCTTCACAGATGGCTGTCTTTTCAATGTGTCGTTACATAGCAGAAGGAAAGAAGGGGCTCCCTGAAGTCTCTTTTATAAGGGCACTAATAGCATTATAGGGCTCTACGCTTATAACCTAACTACCTACCAAAGACCCCACCTCCAAATACCATCACTGGCGATCAGGTTTCAACAGATAAATTTTGGGGGATACAAACATGCTTGGCCTAAATAAACAAAAAATAGAAGAGCAATCATAATATTATAAATGAATACATCAACTGTTTTATCGTTAAAGGCTTTTGGGGGTGAGTATCAGCTCTATGAAAAATCTTCTAGAGATCTTGGTATTAAAAATGTAAAAATTTTATCATTGCCATTAGGAAAACTGGTAGATAGGCTGAATAACAAAACAGATGCAACTTAGGAGAAAAACAGTGAGCCCAAAGACTGAACATAAGGATTTTTTTAAGTTTTATGGTAGCATAAAGAGATATGAAGTATATGAGAAAACCAGTAGAGATCTAGAAGTTCTTTCTGGTATCTAAGAAGAATTTCAGAATTTAATTAAGACAGAATGAAGGGAGTAGTATTTTTAAGAGGTAACTAACATAATTTTTATGATCTGTCCATATAGATTTGGCAATTTCTACTTCCTTTAATTGCAGTGCCTGGTGTGTCATAAGCAATTTTTACAAGTACAGTCATTTTTTGTTTTCCCATTTCAGTGTTGTAGCATGAAATGATTTTCGGTGATGAGCAACCTAATTTAAGTGAACATCCATTTTTAATGCTACCACATAAGGAAATAGAGCTATGATTACGATTAACAACTATGTTCTATGCAAGGATAACCCCAAACATATGCAGCGCCATCATAACTAACTCCTTTGTCTGGAAGTATGTCTTTTATACAATGATGTGAAGTCCTTCAATTTTCATAAAAGATACAGTTGACATTATAATATAGAAGTGGTGATGGCATGATAATACAGAAAATTAATAATAATTATTTAACAGAAGTTCCCAGCCATAATATCACTTCTGAAAAATAATGCATGCTAGTATTTTTTGAGAATCTGTAATGGCTTGACACTTAGTTAAGTAGTTAACTGCTTTCATCGTATTATTTTATGTAAGTCTGTTTTAGTCTGTGCAGAATGCCATAGCAAAATGCCATACACTAGGTAACTTATAAACAGAAATTTCTTTCTCACGGTTTTGGAGGCTGAGAAATCAAAGATCAAGTCATCAGCAGATTCAGTGTCTGCTGAGGGGCTTTTTCCTTGTAGACTAATGGTTGCGTCTAGCTGTGTCTTCAGAACCCATGATGCAAGGGGCAGGGTAGCTCTCTGGGACTTCTTTTATAAGAGCACCAATTCCATTCATACCATTTATGCCCCCATGACCTAATCACTTCTCAAAGGCCTCACATCCTGATACTATAAGACCCCATACCTGATACCTTGGGAATCAGAATGTCAGCATATACATTTGGGAGGACACAAACATTTTGATCATAGCAAGGTCCTAGAAAAGAAAATTGAAATCATAGAAGTAGATTTGATTATTTAACATTTGCATCTAAATTGCCAACATTTTGTTTCTATTAATGAGTTTGCAAATTCATCCCTGTTAGAGCGATCCCAGTTTCAGACCATCCCACAGAATCAGGAGAGATTTTCTTGAAACTGCTTCACAGCCCAGCTTCTCTCTCTTCACTTCCGCTTCCATCTCTCCCCAGCAAGTGTTGATCTCAAGAGCATTTCCTAATAAACTCCTTGGAAATTAATCTGTCTCTGTCTCAGAGTTTGTGTCTCAGGAGATCAAACCTATAAAAGTGTTCCAGAATGAACAAAGAGGTTATCAAAAAAAAAAAAAATACAGGCATAAAAACAGTCTGTTAATCTTTGATTGGCATATAACTCTGAGACAATTCTCCCCATGTAAATAATGCCTAGGTGTGCTACATTTAGTATATGAAGAAAAGGTAAAGATTCAGTTATACAGCAGAACACAGGTGGCTCACGCAAGTCATCTCAGCACTTTAGGAGGCCAAGACGGGAGGATTGCTTGATCCCAGGAGTTCCAGACCAGCCTTGGCAACACAGTGAGACCCAGTTTCATAAACAGACAAACAAAGCAAAAAAGGTAGTTGTAGAGCAATACGATTTTTCCAACAGAGGGAGACAAAATTTAAACATAAGCTTTAATGTCAAATGTCAGAGAACCATTTTAATTTTCACATTGGTCCAATTATATATGTTGACACATTTTATTAAGTATTTTACTCACACAATTTCACTTACAAATATAAAAATATATAGAAAATAAAATGTAGATACTATTATAAGCTTGAGGTTAATGATATACCAAAACATTAAAGGATATTTATAATATCATTCTGATTGCTCACAAATACTTAGAGAGAATTTAATAAACAATACATTTGTGGCTATGTTAACAGAACTACATTACATTAATATGACATAGAGATGAAAAAGACCAAGTTAGCTTATGGAAAATGAATTCAAGAACGTGGATGAGTTTCTTAGTTCAGAATTGCTCAGGAATTGGGACATTATGTAGGTAAGATTCTGGATAGGGCAAAAGGATGAAAAACAAGAGAAGGCCTAACTCATCTGCTACTTGATTATCTTAATGAAGCAAATCTAGAGATTTATTAAAGTAACTCTTACTTTTTGAGCACCATATTTAACACAAACTATTTAGCTTTAAGGCAACAATTATCGTAATTTGCTTAAATTTTTAGGAGTTTACTCATAAAGCTTTGTTTTCAGTGAGGTAAGGCAGGATGGGCAAAGAGTAAACTACCCTGCAAATGTATGCAGATAATTTAATTGGTTTCATATTACAGGAATCTAGAGGGCCAATTACTTTTTCAGTTGTAAAAAAATAAAAGGGCCAGATGCAGTGGCTCATGCCTGTAATCCCAGCACTTTGGGAGTCCAAGGCAGAGAGATCGCTTGAGCTCAGCAGTTTGAAACCAACCTGGGCAAAGTGAGAAGACACCCATCTATAAAGAAATACATAAATTAGCCGGAAATGGTGTCATGTGCCTGTAGTAGTTGTACTCCCATCTACCTCAGGAGGCTGAGGTGTGAAGATCATTTGAGCCTGGAGAGGTCGAGGCTGATTGAGCCATGATGGTGCCAGTGTACTCCAGCCTGGGTGATAGAGACTGTCTCAAAAAAAAAAAGACAAAAGCGTTCTTACTGAAATGCTTAGCCATTGCTTGCTTATACTTCTCAGATATCTTATACAATTAAATTACAACATTTCTCTTAAGTGTTTTTTTAAAAGAGCTCAGGCTTGTTGAGTGAGCATACCATCTTAGATGAAGTCATTTTCTTTTTGACATAAAATATTCTACTCCTCCTTAGCTTAATAGTAAACAGGTGTTAATCCAGAACTTTGCCCATGAACTTTTTCATTTATGAATTTATTGTATCTAAATGCCAAGATGAGTTTTTTTGGAGTTACATAATCTTACTTCATGGAATTGTAGCATAATCGCAGCTTGGAGATATAGTATGTGGTTTCATAATGTTCGTTCTCCTACTTCCAGGCATAAGATAAGCTGGCACTTACTTTCCCCTTGAAGATACGCAGAGTGAAATGACTAAAACCGACCAACAAAATGATGGACAGAAACTATAAGGGTCAGTGCATATTTTAATTTAGTGTTTATCTCCTGCCCTTGCAGCAAACAACATGAAGTAGACACCCAGCTGTTTCAGGGTAGCCAGTGCATACTTAATTTTGAAAAAAATATTTTATTGCATTAAAATATCTTCATAAAACCTTAGAATATTTATTGGCTATAGGGGTGTTAAGGGCTATATGATGAGTTTTTCTTGTTTTACAAATGCAAAAACTGAAGCATTGCTAATTTTTTGATGCACCCAAGGTCACAGGAAAATCTATATTTTTCATGTTAAAAGCAAAATTCTGCATTTATTTGTTTGCTTCCCTCACCAAAGGGACTAGATTACATTATTCCAACACAAATACAGACACACATTACTGGCTTATGCCACCAATGGCTTATTTCTTACAAATGCTGTACCACATTTTGTCATAAGCCACCAAGTTTTCAATTTTGCTGTTGTGGTGTTATTGCAACATAACCCAACTTATCCTCTGTTAGGTCAGAAACATTGAAGAATCTGGTATTTTATTCTACCTACAAGACAACAGAGAGTATGTGTGTGTGCTGATACTGTGTATGCTCTGTGTATGTGTGCCCACACAGAGCACACACTCCTACACAACACACAAAACTTCTGGATCAGAGACAAAGACAGTTAATTTATTTTTATTTTTAGTTATTTTATTATACTCTAAGTTCTGGGATACATGTGTAGAATGTGCAGGTTTGTTACAGACATATACACGGGCCACGGTGGTTGGCTGCACCCATCAACCCGTCATCTATATTAGGTATTTCTCCTAATGCTATCCCTCCCTTAGCCCCCTAACCCCTGACAGGCCCTGGTGTGTGATGTTCCCCTCCCTGTGTCCATGTGTTCTCATTCTTCAACTCTCACTTATGAGTGGGAACATGCAGTGTTTGATTTTCTGTTCCTGTGTTAGTTTGCTGCGAATGATGGTTTCCAGCTTCATCCATGTCCCTACAAAGGACATGAACTCAATCTTTTTTTATGGCTGCATAGTATTCCATGCTGTATATGTGCCACATTTTCTTTATTCAGTCTGTCATTGATGAACATTTAGGTTGGTTCCAAGTCTCTGATATTGTGAACAGTGCTGCAATAAACATACATGTGCATGTATCTTTATAGTAGAATGATTTATAATCCTTTGGGTATGTACCCAGTAATGGGATTGCTGGGTCAAATGATATTTCTAGTTGTAGATCCTTGAGGAATTGCCACACTATCTTCCACAATGATTGAACAAACTTACACTCCCACCAACAGTGTAAAACTGTTCCTATTTCTCCACATCATCTCCAGCATCTGTTGTTTCCTGAATTTTTAAGGATAGCCATTCTAACTGGCGTGAGATGGTATCTCATTGTGGTTTTGATTTGCATTTCTCTAACGACCAGTGATGATGAGCTTTTTTCATATGTTCGTTTGCCACATAAATGTCTTCTTTGGAGATGTGTCTGCTCATATCCTTTGCCCACTTTTTGATGGGGTTAAAGCTTGAGGCATCAAGCTACCTGATTTCAAACTACACTACAAAGCTACAGTAACCAAAACAGCATGGTAGTGGTACCAAAACAGATATATAGAGCAATGGAACAGAACAGAGGCCTAGGAAGTAACGCCACACATCTACAATCTTCTGGTCTTTGGCAAGCCTGTCAATAACAAACAATGGGAAAAGCATTCCCTATTTAATGAATAGTCTTGGGAAAACTGGATAATAATATGTAGAAAACTGAAACTGGACCCCTTCCTTACACCTTATAGAAAAATTAACCCAAGATGGATGAAAGACTTAAATGTGGCCGGGCATGGTGGCTCACCCCTGTAATCCCAGCACTTTGGGAGGCCAAGACAGGCGGATCATGAGGTCAGGAGATCGAGACAATCCTGACCAACATGGTGAAACCCCGTCTCTACTAAAAACAATACAAAAAATTAGCTGGGTCTAGTGGCGGGCACCTGTAGTCCCAGCCACTCAGGAGGCTGAGGCAGGAGAATGGCGTGAACCTGGGAGGCAGAGCTGGCAGTGAGCCGAGATTGCACCACTGCCCTCCAGCCTGGGTGACAGAATAAGACTCCGTCTCAAAAAAAAAAAAAAAAAAACAAGACTTAAACGTAATGTAAGACCATAAAAACCCTAGAAGAAAACCTAGGCGATACTATTCAGGAAATAGGCGTGACTAAAACACCAAAAGCAATGGCAACAAAAGCCAAAATTGACAAGTGGGATCTAATTAAACTAAAGAGCTTCTGCACACCAAAAAAAATAAAAATAAAAAACCAGGCAACCTACAGAATGGGAGAAAATTTTTGCAATCTATCCATCTGACAAAGGGCTAATATCCAGAATCTACTAGGAACTTAAACAATTTTACAAGAAAAAAATACAGTTTATTATCCTCAGTAAAAGCAGCAGCCAGAGCCCATTCTGTTCCCTGAGTTTCAGCCTCCACAAGGTGATGTGGTGAGGCTCATGTAGTACCCAAATATGCAGAGGGGCACAATGCAAGACAGCAACCCCCAGTTAAGAAGCTTTGCCCTTATGTAGGGCTGCTGGTGACCCAGTCACGCACCTCTTTCTAGCGAGAAAAAAGACAGGGAGACTATATCTTTACTCTGGAATGTGAGCATATTTTCTCCAGGAAGAGGATAGAGATACGTTTATCTTTATTGCTCTAGAACAGCTCAAAACAGTGAGATATTTCTAAACTTTACTCTCAGCGAATATCTCAATATACAAACTTTCCTAATTTGTCTGTAATTATCTTTGCTCAGAAAAACTCGATTTGAGATATATAGAGATCCAGGGAGAATTGTCACAACATTCCCACTAAAGTAGCCACCTTCACAAATAAATATTTTGTCTGAACGTCACCATTAGACACTGTTTTCAATCCCTAACTGCCACTATTGGTGCACTTACAGATGCCTGGAATATAAAGTCAGGTATTGCATGAATTGGAAAATAACCAGAGTACATTACAGAGACTGTGATAAACAGTCTTAAAGTGAGGGTAAGACCATGGCTTTTAGAAAGATAAAAATAGTGTATGTAGCAATAGGGGAATGGCTAGATAATTATGGCAATACATTCCATGCAACACTGCCCAGAGGTTTAAAATAGTGAAACTGATTTATAAGTATTAGAGAATTGGAAACTTCTTTGAAATATATGTAGTGAAAATACTATGATGGAACAATTTGAATATAATGACTTCATCTGTATTGTAACATGTACACATACACAAATATACACATAGATAAACATGTATGTATGATTGTAAATGAAATAATGCACAATACTTTATAAAGTGTTTTGGAAATGGAAGAGGTTTGTTGTCCTAATGAATAGGAATTACCACTGGCATTTAGTCTCCATTGGAGACCGAGCAGTTCCCAACATAAAAGAATGTTCTTGAGCACTGCAAAATTAGCAGAATGTCTTTTTGTACATTCATGTAGTTGAAAAATCTATTTATACATAAATCTGCTTTTTAAACAATGTAAATATGATCTGTTTCCTGAAATCATCTAGTTTGCATATACACTGGATTTTTTTTTTTAGAAATGCAATACCTGATAAAACAAGGTAAGATTGCAAACTGTACCCAATTTTGCTTTCGATTTAAGCTGCTTGCTCATGCTGATGCTACGTGGCATGTGTTTACTTTATCATAGCTCCTGTCTTACTGTACTTGAAGATTTGCATATTAAAATAAGTGTTGGTGTGTTGTAGTTTTTAATTTATTCTTCCATGTAAATGGCAGGATTAAATTGCCTTTACTAATTAAGTGTCAAGGCAGATTATTCTGTCTAAACTGAATAGTGGCATGTTAAAGGAAACATTTAAATATTCATTATAAAATGAGCCATTGGGTCTGCTACATTGGAGATCCACTCTTTTATATAATTCCCTCTTGGTTGGATATTTTAACATAAATATACATTTCTATAGTCATTTAAAAATGTGTATATTAGGTATGTATGCTGAAGCCATACAGGCATGAATTTGAACCTTGTCTTTGTCACTTACTAGATCACCTTAGCAAATTTGGTTATCTTTTATTTTGTTTCAATATCTGCTAGTTTACTATAAAAATATGAAATAATTCCGCATTTGTAACAATAGTATTATATTCAGGCACTGTACAGCACACAAAGCCCAAAGGTTTGCACACTATGAAACATACGTACCTATGTATTCATATACACATAAGTAAATAATTTCATGAAACTTAACATTCTGACTCAGTTATCTAAAATGTCTCATTGCACATTGAAGCTCATTTGCTGTATAATTATGTTTATATCTACTTTGAACAGAAAGAAGACACTGGCTGACCCTTTCTGTCTGTTGCTTTCTCAGATGTTTTAGACGCAGGTTATTAATAGACTTGGGAAACGCGGTGTTTTCTAGGAATGATCCTGAAATCTACAGTACTTGAGCAGAAGTCTATTGACCAGAATGTTTCCAAACTTTAAAGCCTGGGATAATGCCTTCGTATCGATTCAATAGTCAGAGATGATGCTGTCCTTTGATAAAGTCTGCTGTCATTAAATGGTAGTGTAGGTGCAGCCCAATAATGCTCAACAAGACTCATTGAAAGCACAGCCTGCAGATCGAAAAGCAATTAGCATGCTGGATTGTGATAATTACTCACAGTATGGGAGGCTTCTCCAAGATAGAGCTTCCACTGTGCCTAATAATAAAATTATTTAAATGGTGATATATTTTCAGGGACACACAACATTCTCATTTCAACCTTGTCACTTATATTGGATGGGGAAATAAACATCCTTCACACATTTTTTCCCTTTCTACAGTATAGCACATTGCTGTTCTGACAACTTGTAATGTCACCTGAATGTTACCTTGAATCATGATTTAGTGGGCCAGAGCAAAGCAACATCTCATTTATATCTGCTATTTCTTTGCATTGCAATGTAATGATTGCAAAGACAAAAATTAAAATTGAATGTGGAAACAAATGGAGGAGTTGTATGTCTATAAAAGTTTGTCCCTTATAAAAGGTCAAGGTTGCTCAAATTTCTACTTGGGGGAAAAATCAATTTTGGGACATAGCAAAAGCCATATGACAATGTATTTTGCTTAACTAAAATTAATTATTTCTGAATTATTACCCCTTAATATTTTATTCTACTTATGCTTTTTATCATTAATTGAAAATTATGTAGGATATCAAAAATACTATGATATGTTTCAATACTTAGGTGTACTTCCTGAATAATTTTGAAAATATTTTATTATTGTATTGCTTCATTAAAGCTAGCATCCTAGGAACTAAATGCATGACTTATCATTATAAATAAACAATTAAATCCGGAAAAACTGCTTCACTAGAGAAAGTTAGGCTCATAAAATATCTTGCAGTTAAATTCCCCTCTGTTTTTATTTTCTTTCTACTTTAATTCAAACCTCGGTAAACATTTACCATTGGCATTTGTTAATTGAAATTTAATCTACTTGATAGCTTATTTTGGGGTGATCACCTACATTTTTTATTCTCTGTTGATTCAAATTTTTGTTGCCAAAAAATAAATAATTAAGAATCATGTCAATAAGTTGGAAACATTTCATGGAGAAACAAATTGCACTGATAGATCAGTGTTGAGTAAGATGATGATATATAAAAGGAAAAATGTCATTTAGAATTTTGGATTCAAAATTGGAACTTTGCTTCTTTAAGAAATGTTTCTTTACTTGAATATAAATAGATGTTCAGTTTATTTCTTTGCAAATGCATTATTATTATAATGGAATCACACTAGTGTATTTCCTGGGTATACAGTAAGTTTTGTCAATAATTTCATTATTGGAAGTTCATTTTTTAATAGTCATAAAAGGATAATAATAACATACCTATTCTGTTTTAGGCACTATGCCTACTGTATATAAGTAAATCCTCCTCATCTTTATAACCAATCAGAGAGCGTTTTTACTAACCTCTTTCAAAGATTCAAAGACTGTAGCATAGAAAGTTTAGGCAGCTTCCCTACAATCACAAAAGGAAAGAGGCAGGTTGAGGATTTGACCCCAGGGAAACTGTGCTTTTAATAACTATAGCTGACTGATCTAGAGAAAGGTTTCATTCACTCAGCGTATTGACCATTTGATCTCCAGTTTGAGTGTCAACAAAGGGAAAAGAAGACTAGAAAATGGAGAATGTTCAGTTTCTTGAGACGTGTTGAGGAGGGACTGATGGTGCCACTTGTCCACACAATGAAGCAGAACATTTTGATAGCTCCAAGTGTGTGGACATGTTGATGTCAGCACATTCTGTCTCTCCCTCTCTGTTAACAAATGAGGACAAGAATCGTGAATTTTTCACAGGTCAAATATATGAAAGCATATTCTAAAGTGAAAGAAGGAAGAAAACATAAATCAAAAGAAGAAAGAAATACATTTTGTGATATATCTATAGCTCCCTGGGGACTATTCATAGGCTGCCTGTAAAATGTATTTATTTATGTCTCATCACTACTCTTTAGACTAACAGTTCCTTGAAGGCCTGTTAAATTAACTTTAGAGGTATTGTAGCACATGCATCTAGCAAAGTGTTTTTCCATAGGAAAGATTTAACAGGTACATATTGAATCAATGTGAATATAAATGCTATATATAAAAAAATGTTTAACAGCGCAGGTTCTGGAGCTAAACTCGTTGCCATTAAATACCAGTTTCACACTTAGTAGCTCTTCGATCTTGGGCAAAACAATTCACTTGTCTAAAACATTGTCTTTTCATCTCTAATCCTGAGATGCTAATAATGAAGATTAACTGAGTTAATATGTGCGTCACTTTGCACAGATAATTGTGCATGCTAAAAGGTTTATAGTGTTACTTATTGTAAAGTTGAATATATATGTATAAATTACATAGCATTCAAAATTATTAATTAAAGTAGCATTTTAAAATATGTGATGTATTTTTTCTTCTGCACTTTTAAAAAAAGAACTGCTTTATCGAGGCTTGATTGGCATACAAAAAACTGCACATAGTTAAACGTATACAACTTGATGAATTTGGAGCTACGTACACAATTGTGAAACCATCGCCACAATCTATGCCATGCACTTACTCATCTCCTCTAAAAGTTTCTTATTTCCTTGTTATTTATTTAGTATTTTTGTGATAAGAACACAACATAGGATCTACACTTTTAGCAAATTTTTAAGTATATAAAAAGTATTGTTAACTACAAGCAATATGCTAAACAGTAGAACTCTAGGATTTATTCATCTTGTTTATAACTTTGTAGCCTTTGACTGGCACCTCTCCATTTCCTTCTCCCTGAGTCCCTGGCAACTGCCTTTTACTCTCCGCTTCTATGATTTTGACTCACACTTATCATATAATTGGTATTGTGTAGATTTCATCTGTCTGTGTCTGGCTTACTTCACCAGCATAATGTCCTCCAAGTTCATCTGTGTTATCCCAAATGGCAGGATTTACTTATTTTTTAAAGCTGAAGAATGTTTTATTGTATGCATATACCATGTTTTTTAATCCATTCATTTGGTAAACATTTAATTTGCTGTCACCTTACTCCAGCTAGAATGGCTATTAACAAAAAAACAAGGATAATATATAAGGAAGATGTGGAAAAAGAGAACCCTGGGACACTGTTGGTAGGAATGCGGATGGGTGAAACCACTATGAAAAAAATATGAGTTTCTCAATAAATTGAAAATAGGATGACTATATGATCCAGCAGTCCCCCCCCTTCACTTTTCTGTACATAATCATCTCCTTAGTGATTGGAAGATAGTAGGTAAGGACTGTTTTCAGAGAAATAAGAAGATAGAATTCCATGTCTTGTAGTTTCTAGGATTTAGAATTGAGGATTTTTTCAGAGATGTAATAATTTTTTAGACCCCATTAGTTCCTATTTTGTATATCAAAAGTCAAGCTTGGTGGCTTAGATCACAGTGTTTTTCATTAGTTTATGTGTTTTTATTTTTTTATGTTCTAAATATAGTGGAATACCAACTTCTCCAAGGCTGAGGAATTTTTGGAAGAAAATGATATGCAAATATAGGGAAGGCCAGAAAACCAAGTGTTGTTAGAGTGTGAAAAAATAATAGATGAATGCAGATGGAAAAGGGCCATTTGTTTCCATTTCTATTTGGGGCAGAAGGAGATGATGATCTCACAGGGTGTTCAGCAACAATCTGGGAAGGCAGAAAGGGAGGAAGTTAGCACTTCCCAGCCATTCTCAGCACATGGGCGATATAAAGAATCTAGGACTCGTCCTGCATTTTGGGGAAATGTGGGGATAGCTGGTGGTGGAAGGCAAGCCCACAAGAAGGCTTACAAGGTGGGACAAACAGAGGGGAGTGCCTATAGTTCTATAGCTGAAATCTATAGGATAGCTGACCTAGTCTGGAGATAGGTGGTGATATGGTGCGTCTGTGTCCCCACCCAAATCTTATCTCAAATCGTAATCAAAATTGTAATCCCCAAGTGTCAGGGGAGAAACCTGGTGGGAGGTGATTGGATCATGGAGGCGGTTTCTCCCGTACTGTTCTCATGATAGTGAGTGAGTTCCCACAAGATCTGATGGTTTTATAAGTGGCAGTTTCTCCTGTTCTCCTTCTCTCCTCCTGCCTTGTGAAGAAGGTGCCTGCTTCCCCTTCCGCCATGATTGTAAGTTTCCTGAGGCCTCCCCAGACATGTGGAACTGTGAATCAATTAAACCTCCCTTGTTTTCAAATGACCCAGTCTCAATATCTTTACAGCAGTGGGAAAATATACTAACACAAGTGGATTATCACTGCTGGGTATCTGGTGGAGGCAAATGAACAGGGGAACCACTGGGCCTTGGTCAAACAAAATAAAAATGAAATTCATGTTATAGCAGCTCATGCATTAGCAGCAGGCCCCAATAAAATGGCAGGGGATAGGGTCCCACCAATTCATATCATAGACATCAATCAGGGCACATTGGGTAAGCAGACAACCAATTCTGTCACATAAAGCACTTATCTTTACATTAGGTATAGCTTTAACATTCAGACTAAATAAAAAAAATAAGTCCATGGTTAGTATCTGAGCACCTGCTCTCTTGGAAAGAGGTTAAAGGCACTTATGTAATATTTAATGCTACAGTCCTCTCTATTTTGTACTTCCTTATTTGGATAATCCCCCTTCTGAGTAACACATTCTTTCTTTAGAGGTGTTAATAGTTGCAACCAGGTTAATGTCACGTCCTGCTGGCCTGAGAGCCCTCTGCTCTTGAGGTGGCTGCTTAGCTATTATCAGCTCCATGATGGGCTTATCTAAAAGTTTCACTGTCAGGGGACAGTCTTTAGACACTTATTTTCAAGTCAGCCTCTCCCAGTTTCTCCTTACTTCAGAGTTATTTAAAATGGAAGAGATACTACAGAGTTAGTATCTCTTACTATTAGTCATAATAGTCATTACATTATTTTTCTATTGTTTATATACTTAAACTTTTAAATAATTATTTTCAAAAATGTAAAGAAAATGTTATATATATATATATATATATATTTTTTTTTTTTTATTTTTTTATTTTTTTTTTGAGACGGAGTCTTGCTCTGTCGCCCAGGCTGGAGTGAAGAAAATGTTATATATTTTTAAGAAAACTTAAGATTTTTTTTTAATTCCAGGTTTTGACTTTCATGAGCAAATGGGTCAGCAAAACTTATAGACATTTGTCACAAATAAATAGTGTACAAAATAATGGATAGACTGTAGAACTGTTTTGTAGAACTGATGGGACTAAACAGTGTTTTGTTGTTGTTGTTTAATTTGTTTTATTTTGAAAATCAACAATTTAGTAAAAGGTGCGTAGATTAAGGGTCACAAAGTTGTCATTTGGCTTACAGAATTACTTAGGGTTAAAAAGTAATTATTAGCAACATTTAACAACCTGAAGATCTTACATAAGAAGCCAGATGTTCTACTTCTTAAAGTCTGATTTTAAATTAATCATTGCAAAACAGCTGCGGTTGTGTAACATTAAAAGGAAAGAAAAATATTTCTTCTTTATTGTTAGTCACTGTTACAATAGTAATAGGGAACCCAAAGAGCCATGCATTTTGAGAGAAAAACAACAACAAAAAAGTAGATTTCTTAGTTTAATTGAAGAATATTCCTGTGTGGCATTATACCAGCTTATTAAAATAAGACATTGCATGACCCCATTGCCAGCCACCTTCCCTCGTTTAAGTTACCTATCCTGCCTGTTAAGGCATCACAGTATGTGAGTCTTGCCATAAATCATGTTTGGCTCTCATAACCCTGTGTGATCTCACTGACTAGCTCGTAACCTGAGAGTGCTAAGTAGTTCTCAGGTCCAGCTATGCCAAGGTCAACACGGGAATGCCCAATATGATTGGGATGTGTCATAGTGAAAGCGGACCGTCATAGTTGATAGCAACTTTAAGAAAATGTCACTACAGAAGTTAGTTGTTTTTATTACCAAGACAAATGTCAGAGTAGCTGATCCTGAAATAATGAGTTCGTGTTTTATTAAAAGTGATGTTTTTCTGAACATACATGTCCTTGAAATCTGTAGCTCCTAGATGCCACTGAAATTTAAATAATTGAGTCAAGCCTCTGCCACTCTGAAATTCTGTGACCCAAATTTTATTGGAGAGCCAAGTTTTCTATATAACTGAGATGTTACTGTCTGCACTCTGATACTAGATGCGTATGTAACCTGCACAGCAAAAACATTGATATACACGTATTACTGGATCATTCTGAAAAATAGTAAGATGACTTTAAGAAAAGAAAGATTTAAGGACTTTTTGCTTTTATGTTTAATAGTTTCGTATAGCTTGGCTCATTGAGCACTAGGTATTTTCTAAATTATCATTAAAATTAAAAAAAAATTAATTGTGGTAAAATACACCTAACATAAAACTTACCATTTCATCATTTTTAAATGTACAGGTTGGTAGTATTAAGTACATTCACATTGTTGTGTGAGCACCACTGTCATTAATCTCTAGGGCTCTTCTTGCAAAACTGAAGCACCGTACCTATTAAACAACAACCCCCCACAATTCTCTACTGCATACGGTCGCTGACAACCAACTTTCTTCTTTCTGTCTGTATGACTCTGATGACTCTAACTACCTCATACATGTGTGATCATTCAGTATTTGTCTTTTTGTGACTGATTTATTTCATTTAGTACAATGTCTTTAAGTTTCATTCATATTCCAACTTGTGTCAAAATTCTTGTCCTTTTTAAGGCTGATGAATATTCCACTGTGTGTCTGTGTGTATGCACACACACACACACACACACACACCATAATTGTTTATCCATTCATTGATTGTGTGACACCTGGGGGTCCTTCCATCTTTTGGCTATTGTAAACAATGCTGTTATGAACATGGGTGCACAATTATCTCTTTGAGACTCTGCATTTCATTTTTTTAAAATATATCCCCAGAAGTGAAATTTGTGGATCATAGAGTAATTCTATTTTTCATTTTTTAAGATATTTCAATTCCATTTTTTCACAGTGGCTGCACCCTTTTAATTTCCTACCAACAGTAGAGTTTCCCATCCCTCTGCATCCTCTCTAACATTTGTCATTTCCTATTTATTATAGTAGGTGTATGATTTAATGTAATTCTTCCTCCTCGTATGCTATCAAATTGAAGACTCATAATTCACATTGGGTTAAATAATGCTTAATATACCATCTCTATTCTTTTTCTTTCCATGTACTTCAACCATGTTAATACTCAGTTCTACTAGACTCAACTATAACACATCATTAACCTCATGAATGACCAGAAAATATAAGTTACAGTATTTACTGGTAGGATCTTTATTTTTAACTCTTGTGAATTATATTTGCCTCTTTATTTCCTAGACACTAGTTTTGATGGTAGACTAGATATAACTCTAATTATTCCAGAGAACTAAACAGGATCAGGTATAATTCCTTAGAATACCAAACATGAGTATTTTTCATCCATGCATATCCATATCTAACAAAATATGGAGAAGGTATTTTTTGTTTAAAAGGCTGATATAATGACACAGTTATGGAAACTTAAGATAATGGATCCACTGTATTCTTACTTGCTAACTAGTTTTCTGATTCTTTTTTTCTAATTTTTAAATTACACATATTTTGAAATTTGAAACTTTTAATGTATGTACAGGTTTAAATTGAATGCAGACAATTACATGAATAATAAATCTGTTCTAGAAATCCAAATATACACTTTTAAATAGCCTACAATTCCTCCAGCTTTCCAACAGTCTCAAGACACCTTTTGTTCTTGTATAATTTATGCTTTGCTATCATATTTTATTTTTTTGTCTCTGTCTCTATTTTCTCTTTTCAGTATCACAAACTGATTAGAAAAGTGATTCCTGGTTCCTGGTATCATATTCTTAGCGCCTTCCAGCCAGGGACAACCAGGAACACACTTAGAGTTGAAATAGTTATTTTATTAATCAGTGCAGTAAGAAAGAATGTCCAGCATGCAGAAGCCTGAAACAGCTCTGTAAGAGGGTGTTAGCAAACTAAGAGCATTTGCTTTACTTGATTTTGGGATTGTTTAACAAAGTGGGGCTTTGCTTTGGACTTAGAGTGGGAGAAACTGAGTGTGAAAGTAGCTATATGATTGCATTTTTAAATAAATCTTACCAAGAAGGAGAGATGACAAGGTTGAAGCTACAGGTTTATTTGGTAAGGAAACAGCAGACATTTATATTAGCCGATGTAGAGAAATGTTTGCTATTTTGTGGCTTAGACAATTGTCAAGTTTTTTCTGTGTTTAGACGTGAATATGAAGTGGCCTTGTTTTTTTCTCATTTACTACAGTCCTACAACGGCCTTGTCTGATGTTGATTCTTTCTCAAATTGTTTGCATTCAGCATAACGACAAGACCTGACTGGGTTCCTGCTCCAAGCTAACAGGGGCTGCTCTTATCTTTCTTGTAGACACGTGAATTCAATTTAAAGACATGATTTATTAATTTCTGCACCTCTGTTTTCTCACCAGTACAATAATAATATCTGATAGTTTGTTTTGAGTATTACATTGATTAGGAAATATCACAAAATTAGCATAGCAACTAGGGCATAGTAAGAATTCAATAAATGCTACTTACTACATAATATTGGATGTTTGACAATCACTATTGTTTCTCATACTGTGTCAATTTATCAAACTAAGAAATCAAAAGAATGATTGAATGAGAGAAATAAGGTAAGTGCTGGTTATAAGAATCAGCTGATGATCTGATTTTTGAAGCATACAATTTCACTTGTTTCAAGGCAAATCCATAATTTTCTCAAATATACTTTTGGAAAATCAGGACACGTTTTAGGTGAAAGGGGCACTTTCTGTGAAAAATATAATAGATTCAAATGAGAGTCAAAAATATGCACTACTTTCTGAGCTTTGCTTAGAAACATGCATGTCATTACAATTTTATTTGGGGAGCTAGAGAATAAAATACATTGTGAAGGAATAATTGAGTTTAGTTAATCAGGCTGCAATTGCCAACATTATACAAAAGAATAATTTAATCTCTTGTGTTTATAAATTTTGCTCTTTTTTGAGAAATTCTGTTTAGTCTGGGGAATGTGTGTTGAAGGTGAGTTGTTCTTTTTATATAAAATTGAATCTTTCTTTGTCCCTTTTATATAAAATATCTAGACATTTAAACACATAATCTTCATTCACCTGCTTAATTACAATGTTATTATTGTCTTTGGACAATAAGGCTGTTTAACCCAAAATTTATAAATGCATTATTCATGGACAATTGAAAATATGTATCATGTTTCATTAACACACATACAATTACATTTTTTTTTTTTTGAGATGGAGTCTCGCTCTGTCGCCCGGGCTGGAGTGCAGTGGCACAATCTCAGCTTACTGCAAGCTCCGCCTCTGGGTTCACGCCATTCTCCTGCTTCAGCCTCCTGAGTAGCTGGGACTACAGGTGCCCGCCACCACACCCAGCTAATTTTTTGAATTTTTAGTAGAGACAGGGTTTCACCGTGTTAGCCAGGATGGTCTCGATCTCCTGACTTCGTGATCCACCTGCCTCAGCCTCCCAAAGTGCTGGGATTACAGGCGTGAGCCACCGCGCCCAGCCACAATTACATTTTTATGGTATTTCTGTGGCATAAATAATTCAGTAAAACCATTTTTAATCTGGGAAAGTCATCACCAACTGGAATCTAATTAATAGATTACAGAAAAAATATGTAATCCAGGTCTTAGAATAGATTTCAAAGTCTTTTATTATTCTCAGTAACAAATGTCTAAATAATAAAACATTAAAATGAATATTCTTAAATTGCTTTATGACATGAAAAATAAACAAGACAGAGAGGTTGAGAAATGTAATTAAGATGTTAGTGTAATAATTACAAAATTTGAATTTTTCGACTCCACATGCACAGAAAAAAATTTGCAACAACCAGGACTTGCACATTTTATATTGAAAAAAGAATACCTTCAAGATTAATATTGTCCTTTTACTTTACTTGAAATTAAGTCTCGTGATTTTCATATAATGTTTAGTTTCTAGCTCCTCACCTTTCCTTGCGATCTGAAACCCAGTAACCTGCATGAAGTGCTTCTTCTCAGCATATGGCTGGTGAATTACTGTAGAATTTCTACCGACATTTCTGCCTTACCTGTTCCACTTCTCCTCCACTGGAAACCTCTGTATTCTACAAATGATCCATCATTTGCTGAGCCTCACATTCACATTTTGCTGAGTACATTTTTTAAATTTCTTTCTTTTTTAATTTTCTGCTAGGTATTGTTATATTTTTTTGCAAGGAACTCTTGCAGATGTAAACAAATAAAATTAGTTCACGGCTGGGTGTGGCGGCTCATGCTTTTAATCCCAGGTCTTTGGAAGGCCTAGGCAGGAGAATCACTAGAGCTCAGGAGTTCAAAACCAGCTTGGGCCACAAAGGCAGACCCCATACCCCCAACAAAATAATAATAATTCACAACAAGTGAATTGTAACTATCATTCTCCATTTACTTGTTAAAAATGGAAACTGAGTAACTGATATGAATCTTAAATTATAATCAATCTTTCTTATCAAAAATTTAGAGGAAATGCTGTAAACTATTTTCTGGCCAAGAATTCTTGCAAATCAAGATTGAAGACACTTTGGTCATCCCCAGCAATGGAAAGTAGGGAGTCTACAAAGTAATATCACAATAGCTTTGCATCCCTTCTTGTGAACCTCATTTCTTTCCCAGTAATTTCTATTTCTATTCCAATGGCCTAGAACTTCAGCATTCCCACATCTTCTTTTCTCAACAATATTTCTTTCTTCTTTTAAGGTTTGAATCTTGCTTTTCCCTAATTCAACACTCAGTAGATGATCACTGATGCTATTATAGATTAGAGCACCCCTGGCTGAAGGTGACACCTACCAGCCCAGAGGATGGTAAAACTTGTTCTATCATCCTAAGTTCCTTTAATCTATTATTTAAAGTTGATTTTAAAAACAATATGCCTAGTCTTCCTCAATGGCTGTACACTGTACAGAATGTTTTTTTCAATTTCTGGTGGAATATAGCCTCCTCTCAACAGCAATACAGTAGGAAAATAATTCATTATACCATCTTAGTTTTTATGAGGAAATCCAAGGTTATTTATGGAAGTAATGAGACATTAAAGAAATACTAATAGTGGAAAAAAATCATTAATTTGTTTGATATATTAATTCTTTTTGATGAAATCGTTCTAGTATATACGTATACATAATCAAAAAACTTTAGATAGCTTAAAAATACAATATAATAAGTTTATTATCAATTGCAGTTCAAAATCCCAAAGGGATAAAATCTAAGGAGAAAATGATAAGGTTTATCTCACTTATAGGGTTGAAAGTTTCAAGAAAATGACCACCTTAAATTTGATTACAAGCTGCATAATATGCAGGTTTGGAAAATAAGCTTTCATGTTTGTTTTACCGGCAATTAGTGTCAAGCTTAGATACAGATGGTACGTTGTTAATTTGTTAAAGTTGGAGGTGTCTTTCAAGAACTAAAACAAATCAACAAAGTTGATTGCTATATAATTGAATATCCACAATTTCGTTTTGCTCTCAATGTATTTACTATGGCTAATGCTTATTGACAAATTTGTTATCAGCCTATGACTTTGAGCCTCTGAAGTTATTTGAAGGGCACAACACCATCTGACAGTCTTGCAAAAGATTGAGGGAGACTTTACTGGAATGAATACCGCATTTTAGCCTAAAATAAATTGCTTACAGTGTTTCAATTTCTTTAGGCATGGAGAACTGAGGTTATTTCCAGAAAACCTAAATTTAGTTAATAAGTAAATGCCACCATGCTGCCTGATCCCCATTTCCTCCTGAAATCATCACTTAACAAGTAAACCTAATCACCTAATTTTGGTTAATCACCAAAAATTCACTTATCAATGAGTTTTTGCCTTCAATAAAAACTCTATGTAGTACATAATGGTACATTTAATAATATAGAATTTTTGGAGGTTTCTAAAAATCAATTCAATACTGCTATTTCCAAATCTTTTTATGGTATAAACTCTACCCATGAAATAAGTAATTGCTAACTAGTTATTCAGACAATTTAATAAAAACTGCATAGTATGTTGAGGTATTTATTATATTAAATATGTCATAGTTTTATAAGTTTTATGTTAAGAGAATTTACTCTCTGCCCCCAAAATAACATATTTTATAACATAAAGCAAAACTAAAATTATTTTAAGTTTATTTATGGCTCAAATTATGACTGGTTGAGTGGAATAGATTGACAGGACTGCCCTTCTCCATGTGGTTATTCAGGGATTCATACTGACAGAGATGGCCTGAAAATTAGTCTGGTGCTCATGTCTGTTTTACTCCAACAAGATAGAAGAAGAAATGAGTGCAAGGGAGAGGTTATGAACCAGGTCTTGAAGTGGAGTTCATCATTTGGGGTGACTGTGGCTGGAATGTAGGCTAGCTGTGCATCCAATAAGAAAAGGAGATCATACATTTTGGATATTAGCCACCAGTCTCTTTCACAAGTACTTTCTGTTAATTATCTCATTTCATCCTTTGACAACCCTACTATATTTCTGATATATTAAGAAATAAATTTAAAGATAGAGAAATTGTATTACTTGATCACCTTATACACTGATAGAGCTGAAGCCTGGGTCTTTCTGACATATTATACCTCTATTCTATGTGACTCTAATATTCTTCAATAACATTATTGTTACTTGAATTTTTGCATTATTATTCGGAAAAACAGCAATGCAATGGTGGATGAATGTAAGAGTTTCTATTTCTAATTGTGAATATGCTATCTATTCTATTTTACTTTCCTATGTCTATATGAATATCTACCAATGATATAACCTCTCACATTTCAAATTACTTAAGTTA
This sequence comes from Symphalangus syndactylus, assembly GCF_028878055.3. NCBI lineage: Eukaryota > Metazoa > Chordata > Mammalia > Primates > Hylobatidae > Symphalangus > Symphalangus syndactylus. The sequence goes on along the minus strand of NC_072438.2, from coordinate 82,344,992 downwards.
AAGATTTGATTTTGCTTTCATTCTCATCATAATGTATCCATTCCCTTTATTTGAGAATGTTTCTTATTTAATAATCTCAGTATTTTAATCTATGACTTAACAAAATATGAGAGAAATGTCACGTCATAGTTATCTGAGGTCAGCGGATATATTTTCTTTCTCTCTATAGCCATTCATTAATTTGTTCATTCAACAAATATTTATGTAGCCCCTATTATGTAACATTCATTTTTGTGACAGAGGGGATAGAATAGCACAAAAAGTAGAAATATCTGCTGCCTTCAATGACCATCTATACTAGTGGAAAATACAGATAATAAATAAATAAATGCTAAATGTGTAATTTAATATCATGCAAGGGATCTGTTGAAAAAGTAAATGAAGAAAAGTAAGAATTCAATATTTCTACTAAAAATACACAACTTTAGATACAGTCGTCACTGAAATCCTTTAAGTTTGGCTTTTGAGCAGAAACCTCAATGAAATATTGATCGATGGGAACTGCTAGTATTTTACTGGTATTTAATTGAAGGTTTCTCCAGTGGAAAGTAGGCAATTACGGAGCTTGCCTGAGTTTTGTGATAAATTACAGACTGGATGAATTATAGGAAGCAGATTTGCAACAAGGGGTGAATCTAACTAATGAAAAGGTTAATGGAGTTTGTTGATGTACACACAGGTGATGTTTACTGCATTTCTTAACTTGAGGCAAGTACATTTGCAGGGGATTAAATTTAACCTATGACTTAACTTACATGTTGGGCGAGGGATACTGTGCATGGATATCTGTAACTAATCAAATAAGAATTTCATTGTTATTTATGACATAGATAAACTAGGACATACCTATGTTGCCAAGAGTTCTGCCTTTTCACATATAATGTTACACTCTGTAAACCACAAATTTGTTAACAGTATTTTTGTAATTATTAGTAGCTAATTTCTTATAGAGCATTATATCATAAAAAGACTATTGGGCTTACTTAACAAATACAACATGGTCATACTATTACTTATGATATGTATGACAAATAATGCAACCAAGCTTATAGAAATTTGCACTTGTTTAATATCTCTGCATAAAGACAAAGATACAAATATTATGTTGAATTAAAGCTCTCTCTCTCTGTGTACATATATATATATATATATATGCTCTCTGATTTCTGTTTATGAGAATTAAGTTAACCTAGTGAGAAGTACCAGATAGATCACCTAGTGAGAAGTACCAGATAGCATGAAGATCAATTGATTTTATGTTAAATCCATTTTATCAGTTGGAGAAATTCAAGATTAGTGTTGGAGAAACAGTATAAAGCTCTAGTTTTTCAGGCTGTAGAATATAAAAGCATCAGACAAAACATAAAAAGGCAAGATATTAGATGTAAGAAATGTCTTGAAATGAATGTGAAGTGAATTGAAAAGAGCCAGGAATAAAGCAAAAACCACTAGGAATTCAATTTTATTGGCTATTTCTGACATTCACAAGTAGACATACCAAAAGAAATAAAATCTAAGAAGAGTTTATCTTTTACACAAGTTATTTCCAGCATCTGGCAGTTCATAGCACAAAGTAAACTTCTGCATATGTTTGTCAGAATAAACTAAATTGTCTTGTTGATATACTATGGACATTGATTTTCTTAAGAATGTAGTAAAAAAGTAAATCATTCATTTAAAAAAGGAAAAAAATAGAGACCAGTTAAGACTGTGAAGTTGTGACTGAGAAAGATTTTTAGATATTATAAGGAAAGATTTTAGTTTATTCAGTCATTGCAATAGTTCAACTGCATGCATATATTAAAATATTATTATTATGAACATTTAAAAATGTACACAAAAATAAAACAGTAAACAGTTTAATGTATTCAGCTCCTAGCTTCAAGAATAATCAACATATTCTCCAAATTTGTTACATATTCTTCTCCACTTTTTTCATCTTGGACTAGATGTTTAAAGAAAATCCTAGATGTCATGCTGATATGGTTTTAATGTGTCCCTATCAAAATCTCATCTTGAATTCCCACATGTTGTGGGAGGGACCCAGTGGGGGGTAGTTGAATCATGGCGGCAAGTCTTTCCCATGCTGTTCTCATGATACTGAATAAGTCTCATGAGATCTGATGGTTTATAAAGAGGAGTTCCCCTACACAAGTTTTCTCTCTTTGCCTGCTGCCATTCATGTAAGATGTGACTTGCTCCTCCTTGCCTTCCACCATGACAGTGAGGCTTCCCAGCCATGTGGAACTGAAAGTCCGATTAACATTCTTTCTTTTGGAAATTGCCCAGGCTCAGGTATGTCTTTATCAACAGTGTGAGAACAGATTAATATAGCAAATTGGTACCAGTAGAGTGGGGTGTTGCTTAAAAGATACTTGAAAATTTGGAAGCAATTTTGGACCTGGGCAATAGGTAGAGGGTGAAACAGTTTGGAGGGCTCAGAAGAAGACAAAGAAATCCGGGAAAGTTTGAAACTCCCTAGAGACTTGTCGAATGGCTTTGCCCAAACTGCTTACAGTGATATGGACAGTGAAATCCAGGCTGAGGTGATATCAGATGGAGATGAGAAACTTGTTGGGAACTGGAACAAAGGTGACTCTTGTTATGTTTTAGCAAAGAGACTGATGGTATTTTGCCCCTGCCCTAGAGATTTGTGGAACTTTGAACTTGAGAGAGATGGTGTAGGGTATTTGATGAAAGAAATTTCTAAGCAGCAAAGCATTCAAGAGGTGACTTGAGTGTTGTTAAAAGCATTCAGTTTTATAAGGGAAGAAGGACATAAAAGTTCAGAAAATTTGTAGCCTGGAAATGTGACAGAAAAGAAAAACTCATTTTCTGAGGAGAAATTAAAGCCAGCTGCAGAGATTTGCATAAGTAAGGAGGAGCCAAATTTTAATTCCCAAGAATATGGGGAAAATGTCTCCAGGGCATGCCAGAGGTCTTCATGGCAGAACCTCCCATCTCAGGTCCAGGGGCCTAGGAGAAAATGGTTTCAATATTTAATATGGTTTAAATATTTTATATTTTACATTTTCAAATATTGCAGTTTTATTATTTATTTTAAATTTCACAGTCATTATCATACAGAAGAAAATTTGCAACATTTTCTTACTGCCATCTGCAACCCAAAATAAACATGCCAATTTATCTCAAAATTCTTTTTTTACAGTCCATTGGTTTAAATCACGATCCGTAAGTCACACATTGCAATTTATTGTTGTCTTGTAAGTCTTTTATAATCTATAACAACTTCATTTATCTATATGTTTATTTTATTATGTATTCATTATTTGTCTTTTTGAAAAACCAGATCATTTTGTTACAGTAGGTAGCTTGTCAGGCATGAGCAGGGTAGGGGAGGGCTCCCTCCCCCAACCAGGAATGTCAGGTGACCATCAGGTCATGGTCAGGTGGTTGTTAAAGTGTCTCTCTAAAATAATAATTGGTTGTAGCTGGCACCGGGGAAAGGCAGTCTCCCAACAGAAAGACAAAACCTGAAATGGTGATCAGCAGCTTCCCAATAAGATCACAGGAGTTGGACAAGTGTGCTCAAGCATGCATGTTAGAAAGCAAAATGGTAGAGTTTAACTGGTATATGACTTTCTAGGAAAATTGAGCTGGTAAGGGAATAACACCTCAAAAGAGCATACATACAACTCCAGTAAACACACTGCACATGCTCAACTCCCAAGTGCTAGCAGACACTGCACATGTGGACAGCCCACCCCAAAGGGAAGAATCAGGGGAGAAGGAATGCAAGATCGTAGTAGTATGCCAATGTATAAAACCCCAAGTCAAAGGTCATACAGGGCGTTTGATCTCCCAAGTCGTCTGCTTGGCCCTTTTCCATGTGTTCTTTACATCTCTAAAGCTTTTTTTAAAAAAATCACTTTTGCTCTAAAACTTGCCTTGGTCTCTTCTTTTGCCTTATGCTCCTCAGTCAAATTCTTTCTTCTGAGGAGGCAAGAATTGAAGTTGCTGCAGACCCATATGGATTCACGGGTGGTAACATATTTTGGTGCTGTGACTCAGTTATGTTCCCCAGTGGTAAAAACCTCTAAGCCTCCCCTTCTTCAGCTGGAGACGTTCAACCACCATACATTGTTTTCTAATCCCCTTTCACTCTGCTGCTTACTGATCAACCCCCAGAACAATTCTTCTTGGCCACAAGTGGCTCTGCTTTTCCTAGCTGATCGCTCAGCTTACCCTGACAGGTGGCTTGGGGGTGGGAAGCACCTTCAGGTCCACACTGAATAGAACTGAGGCACTAATGGACCTTCTGGACAGGAGGCTCAAGAGAGTGGTAGGTAAATGTTCCCATTCCAAATGGGAGAAATTGGACAAAACAAAGGGGCCACATGCCCCATGCAAGTTCAAACCCAACAAGGTAGTTATTAAACCTTAAAAGTCCAAAATAATCCCATTTCACTTCATGTCTTACCTCCAGGGCATGCTGAGGCATGGGGCAGGCTCACAAAGCTTTGGGCAACTCCACCTCTATGGCTCTGCAGGGAATAGGCCCATGGCTGCTTGCATGGGCTGGTGTTTTGTGCTTGTAGCTTTTCTAGGTGCATGATGCAAGTTATCAGTGGATCTACCATTCTGGAATCTGGAGCACAGTGGCCCTCTTCTCACAGCTCCACTAGGCAGTGCTCCAGTGGGGACTCTGTGTGGGGTCTCCAATCCCACATTTCCCATCTCCACTGCCCTAATAGAGGTTCTTCTTGAGGGCTCTGTCCCTGCAGCAGACTTCTGCCTGGACATCTAGGCATTTCCATATATTCTCTGAAGTCTATGCAGAGGTTCACAAAACTCAACTCTTGTTTTCTGCACTTCTGCAGGCCCAACACCATGTGGAACCTGCCAAGGCTTGGGGCTTGCATCCTCTGAAGCAATGATCTTAGATGTACCTTGGCACTTTTTAGCCATGGCTGGAGCTGGAGTGGTTGGGACACAGTATGCCTTGTCCCAAAACTGCGCACAGAAGTAGGGCCTTCACCTCAGCCTGAGAAACCATTTTTCCCTCCTAGGCCTCAAGAACTATGATGGGAGGGGCTGCCTCAAAGATCTCTGAAATGCCCTGGAGATATTTTCCCCATTGTCTTGGCTATTAGCTTGTGGCTCCCTGTCACTTATGCAAATTTCTGCAGCTGGCTTGAATTTCTTCCAAAAAACTGGGTTTTTCTTTTCTATCACATGGTCAGGCTGCAAATTTTCCAAACTTACATGCTCTGCTCCCCTTTTAAACGTAAGTTCAAATTTCAAACCGTCTTTTTGTAAATGTGTATGACCATGTGCTTTTAGAAATAGCCAGGTCACCTCTTGAATGCTTTGCTGCTTAGAAATTTCTTCTTCCAGATACCCTAAATCATTTATCTGAAGTTGAATGTTCCACGCATCTCTAGGGCAGGGGCAAACTCCACAAGTCTGTTTGCTAAAGCATAGCAAGAGTCACCTTTGCTCCAGTTCCCACCAAGTTCCTCATCTCCATCTGAGGCTACCTCAGCCTGGACTTCATCGTCAATATCACTATCAGCACATTCAACTAGTCTCTAGGAAGTTCCAAACTTTTCCTCATCTTACTATCTTCTTCTGAACCCTCCAAACTGTTTCAAACTCTACTGGTTACCTAGTTCCAATATCATTTCCACATCCTCAGTTATCTTTATAGAAATGTCCCACTAATTTGGTACCAATTTTCTGTATTAGTCTGTTTTCACACTGCTACCTGAGACTGGGTAATTTATAAAGAAAAAAAGGTTTAATCAACTCATAGCTCCACATGGCTGGGGAGGCCTCAGGAAACTTACAATGATCGCAGAAGTTAAAAGGGAAACACAGCATGTCTTATATAGCTGCAGGTTAGAGAGAGAGCAAGGGGGAGTGCCACACTTTAAGGCCATCAGCTCTCATGGCAATTCATTCACTATCATGAGAACAAGAAGGGAGAAATTCACCAACATGATCTAATTATCTCCCACCAGGCCCCTCCTCCAACGTGTGTGGATTACAATTTGAGTTGAGATTTGGGAGGGGACACAGAGCCAAACCATATGAATTGACTTAATTATTTATTTTGAGTACATAAATTAGTGATTTTCTAGTTCCATCTTTTTTTGGGCATTGATTATCAAGGGCTCATCTAAACTATCCAAACTAAAGTTACCTAATCAATCATTTGATTACTTTATCATTTCTACTGGGTTGTCATTGTTTCTTTTTGAAGGTGTGTTTCAAGTGTACTGGGGATGTCTAGGTTCATTGTGTGGTGAGATGGCATAAAATTATTCCATTAATATTGTTATTCATCATTTATATTCTTATGTCTAACACTGACAAAATACTGTAATAATACAATATTTTAATATACTGAAAAATGAACACCTTTGGGTCTGTGTATTTCAAACTGGTTTAGTCTAGACTGTATCAAGCTAAAACAACAACAACAACAAACCCTGCTTATTTTCATTCAAAGATATATTATAAATGCTTAAATTTATTACTGTAATTTACTGATTAATATATCTGGCATTATTACTGTGTTTTATTAATCAGTTCATCCTGGAATTGAACACCTTAAAAGGATGAGATTATTTCATGATTAATAAGGCTTACTAAAATAATTTTGCTCTTACATTGAGTTTTTTCTGTAAACTCAGGAGATTTTGAACATTTAAATCACAAATAAAAATTAATCCTTAAACTTCACTGAGTTAATTAAATGAACAAAGAATATCAGTACAAATTGGCTAATTTTGACAACTTAAGTAAATAGGCCTAGTGTTTTTTTTTCTTTTTCAAGTAAATTGTATACATATGTATGTGTTAAGTAATATATATACATTATTTGTGTGTGGGGGGTAACATATGTGTGAGATGTGTGTGTGTGTGTATATATATACACATATATACACATATATACATATATACATATATATACATATATATGTACACATATATATATATATACACACACACATATATATATATAAAATATGTTTTCCTCACCACCGCTTTTCAGGGCTACTATTCAGTTCCAGTAGTACAGCAACTTTCCAATTCTGGTGGTGGGATAATAACTACTTCACGATTGGAATGTTGCCTACATGGTCTCTCAATGTTCCATTCTCAGGACTCAGTTTTTTAATAAAGTCCAGTAGTGTACCAAGAGCTATTTTTGAACGGTGTTCAACTCTCAGCTGTAGCTATAATTCCCATTTTCTTAAATACTGGAATATGCACTGCATATTTATTAGCAAGGTGAAAACAGACTAATACAATAAATTGGTACTGAGAGTGGGATGTTGTGATACCCAAAAATGTGGAAGCGACTTTGGAAGTGGGTAACACACAGAGGTTGGGACAGTTTGGAGGACTCAGAAGAAGACAGGAAAATGTGGGAAAGTGTGGACCAACCTAGAGCCTTGTTAAATGGCTTTGACCAAAATGCTGATAATGATGTGGACAATGAAAGGTGGTCTCAGATGGAGATGAGGAACTTTTTGGGAAGTGAAGCAAAGGTGACTCTTGTTAGGTTTTAGCAAAGAGACTGGCAGCATTTTGCCCCTGCCCTAAAGATCTGTGGAACTCTGAACTTGAGAGAGATGATTTAGGGTATCAGGCAGAAGAAATTTCTGAGCTGCAAAGCATTCAAGAGGTGACTTGGGTGCTGTTAGAGGCATTTGCTTTTAAATGGGAAACAGAGCATAAAAGTTTAGAAAACTTGCAGCCTGACAATGCAGTAGAAAAGGAAAAACTCATTTTTTGAGAAGAAAATCAAGATGGCTGCAGAAATTTATATAAGTAGCAAGGATCCTAATGTTAATCCCCAATATCGTGAGAAAAAGGTCTCCAGGCTGTGTCACCGACCTTCACAGCAGCCCCTCCCATCACAGGCCCCGAGACCCAGGAGGCAAAAGTGGTTCTGTGGGCCTAGCCCAGGGTCCCTGTAGTGTTTGCGGCCTAGGGACTTGATGCCCTGTGCCCAAGCTGCTCTAGCCATGACGGAAAGGGGCCAACATAGAGCTTGGGCCATGGCTTCAGAGGGTGGAAGCCCCAAGGCTTGGCAGCTTTCACATGGTGTTGAGTCTGTAAGTGCACAGAAGTCAAGAATTGGGGTTTGAGAACCTCTGCCTAGATTTCAGAAGATATATAGAAATGCCTGGATGCCCAGGCACATATTTGCTACAGGGGTGGGGCCCTCATAGAAAACCTCTTCTAGGCAATGAAGGAGGGAAATGTGGGGTTGGAGCACCCACAGAGAATCCCTACATTGACACTGCCTAGTTCAGCTGTGAGAAGAGGGACACCATCCTCCAGACCCCAGAATGATGGATCCACCACAGCTAGCACCGTGCAGTTGGAAAAGCTGCAAACACCCAACACCAGCCCATGAAAGCAGCCAGGAGAGAGGCTGTACCCTGCAAAGCCACAGGGGCTGAGCTGCCTAAGACCATGGAAACTGACCTTTTGCATCAGCATGACCTGGGTATGAGTCATGGAGTCAAAAGAGATCATTTTGGAGATTTAAAATTTGCCCCACTGGATTTTGGACTTTCATGGGCCCTGTAACCCCTTTGTTTTGGCCAATTTCTCCCCCTTGGAATGGCTGTATTTACCCAATACCTGTACCCCCATTGTATCTAGGAAATAACTAGCTTGCTTTTGATTTTACAGGCTCATAGGCTGAAGGGACTTGCCTTGTCTCAGATGAGACTTTGGACTGTGGACTTTTGGGTTTATGCAGAAGTGAGTTAAGACTTTAGGGGACTGCTGGAAAGTCATGGTTGGTTTTGAAATGTGAAGACAGATTAGGAGGGGCCAGTGTTGGAATACTATAGTTTGGCTGTGTCCCCACCCAAATCTCAACTTGAATTGTATCTCCTAGAATTCCCACCTGTTGTGGGAGGGACCCGGGGGGAGGAATTAAATCTTAGGGGCCGGTCTTTCCCATGCTATTCTCGTGATAGTGAGTAAGTCTCACAACATCTGATGGGTTTATCAGGGATTTCCACTTTTGCTTCTTCCTCATTTTCTCTTGCTGCTGCCATGTAAGAAGTGTCTTTCACTTCCTGCCATGATTCTGAGGCCTCCCCAGCCATGTGCAACCGTAAGTCCAATTAAACCTCTTTTTCTTCCTAGTCTTGGGTATACCTTTATCAGTAGTGTGAATATGGACTAATAGAATGCACATGTTAACTTTTTATAAACTGACCCCAGCAAGGTAAACAATAAAGCAAATTTGCTTGTTGTAATCATTATTAGTGTTATTTTGTTTGTTTTATTATCAAGGAATACATTGTTCACTATTTCTATATATTTTTCAACTTTAAACTAGTTTATTAATTTTTGCTCTCTGTCTTTAGCAATGTTTTATTCAGAAAACATTTTGCCTGTTTAATGTGGAAACCAGGTGGGAATCTATAGTCTGCTCAGGGAAGACTCGGGGTATCTGATAGGATAAGCTGAAATATTTTGCCTTTTCCTTGTCTAGCTTGATAGTATCAAAACTGTTTGTTATGATTTTTTTAATCCTTTGCTGGTAAAAATTTTTCATATGTTAAGCACAACATTATATAACAAATTCATGGTTCATTGTAAGAAACAGAAGTCATTCTAGATATTTCAGTTGTTTGAAACAAGTGATAATAGAGGCACAACATATCAGAGCCTCTGGGATACAGCAAAAGCAGTGATAAGGAGAAAGTTTATAGCATTAAATGCCTACATTAAAAAGATAGAAAGAGCCGGGCGTGGTGGCTCACGCTTGTAATCCCAGCACTTTGGGAGGCGGAGGCGGGCGGATCACGAGGTCAGGAGATCGAGACCACGGTGAAACCCCGTCTTTACTAAAAATACAAAAAAAATTAGCCGGGCGTGGTGGCGGGCGCCTGTAGTCCCAGCTACTCGGAGAGGCTGAGGCAGGAGAATGGCGTGAACCCAGGAGGCGGAGCTTGCAGTGAGCCGAGATCGCGCCACTGCACTCCAGCCTGGGCGACAGAGCGAGACTCCGTCTCAAAAAAAAAAAAAAAAAAAAAAGATAGAAAGATCACAAATTAACAACTTACTTTGGTACCTCAAGAAACTCGGAAAGGAAAGAAAGTAACAAACCAAACTCAAAGCTATTAGAAGAAAAGAAATAAAAAAATCAGAGAAGATCTTAATGCAATTGAGATAAAAAATACAAAGAATCAACGAAATAAAAAGTTGTTTCTTTGAAAAGGTAAACAAAATTAATAGACCACCAGCTAGACTAACCAAAAAAAAAAAAAAGAGGTTCAAATAGGCATGATTGGAAATGAAAAAGGAGAATTACCACTGATATCACAGAAATACAACAGATCATTAGAGACTACTGTGAACCTCTGTGTGCTCACAAATTAGATAACCTGGAAGAAATATATGCATTCCTGGAGACATACAAACTCCCAAGATTGAACCTGGAAGAAACGGAAATTTTGAACAGGCCAACAATCAACTGTGAGATTGAATCAGTAATAAAAAATCTCCCAACATCAACAACAACAAAAAAAACGAGGACCTTACAGATTCACAGCCAAATTATACCAGGTATCAAAGAAGAACTAGCACCAGTCCTCTAAAAACTGTTATAAACACACACACACACACACACACACACACACACACACACACACACACAAAAACATCAAAAAGGAGGAAATCTTCCCTAACTCACTCTGTGGAGCCACTATTGCCCTGATAACAAAGCCAGGCAGGGACACAACAACAATGAAAAAAACTACAGGCCAATATTTCTGATGAACATAAATACAAACATTTTCAACAAAATACTAGCAAACTGAATCCAACAGTACATCAAAAAGATAATATATCATGATCAAGTGGCTTTTATTTCAGAGATGCAAGAATATACAACATATGCAAATCAATAAGCATGATTCACCATATGAACAAAATTAAAAATAAAACCAAATGATCATCTCAGTAGTTGCAGAAAAAGCATTTAACAGAATTCAGCATGGCTTCATGATGAAAACCCTCAACAAAGTAGGCATTGGAAGAACAGAACTCAAAATAACTAAAGCTATATGCAACAAATCCACAGCCAAAATCATACTAAATGCAAAAATACATTTAACATAGGAAATTACATGCTTGTCAAACCACTGGTGGAGTTGGAGGGATGGAAGTCACTGTCATTGTCTACAATGACATACCATTGCTGCCATAACCCTGGCCAGAAAACTACTGTTGTCACTGATATCATCACAGAGCCACCCACACTCATGAAGTGTGTGACTAGGTAAGGAAGCATAGACTATGCCTGCTGCTACTCTATATTTGCTAAAGATCACCTGTGAGTTATCACTGATACTAAAATGTCACTTCTTTTCTGCATTTGAATTTTATGCCACTACTTCAAGAAAGTAGAGTCTGAATTGTTTGTAGTTATCTGGCTACATGCACATCCTTAAAATATGAGTTTTAATGTTCCCTTCTTAGTAACACATGAGTGATCTTAAAATGGAGTAGAAATAGATGATGAGTATCAACTGACAGCAACAAATAAAGTTTGTAATAAGTATTTGTAAAATGTTGCAACAAAAATGACATTTTAAATGAGAAATTCAAACATTCTCTCCGCTTTCATGCATAGGTAAATGTACTAATCATTAAGTATTTAAAGTTAACAAAATTATCTTGTGACTTTTTGGCAAAGATCTCCTGTATGTTTCCTAGGGCTGCCAGAACAGAATACCACAAACTAGATGTCTTAAACAGCAGAGATTTCTTTTCTCATAGTTCAGAGGCTGAGTGCCCAAGATCATGATGTTGACAAGCGTAGGTTCTTTTGAGGCTTCATTCCTTGGCTTGGGGATGGCTATCTTCTCTTTGTATTCTCACATGGGTTTTTTTCTCTGACAATGCATTTCTGGTATGATTGTGTGTTTCTGAATTTCCTCTTCTTATAAAGACACTGGTCAGATTATAATAGGGCCCACTTAATAGTCTCATGTTAGATTAATCACTTCTCTAAAGGCCCTATCTCCAAATATTTTCACATTCTGAGATGCTAGGAAATTCAGCTTCAATATGAGTTTTAGAGGGACACAATTCAGCCACTAACACTCCCCTCCTATAGTTTTTTATTTAATTTCACAAGCAGATGCCATGAATTGGACCATGTAAATTTCCATAGTCATTATGAAGTTACATGAAAGGTCATTATCATGTAATTTATTGGTAAATTTTACCCTAAAACTTTAACCTTATACGTGTGTGTGTGTGTGTGTGTGTGTGTAGCCATACCTCATTTTATTATGATTTAATTTATTGTACTTTGCAAATATTGTACCTTTTACAAATAAAATATTTCTAGCAACTTTGCAATGAGCAAAATAATTTGTGCCTTTTTTTTTCAACAGCATGTATGCATTTTGTGTCTCTGTGTCACAGTTTGGTAATTATCACAATATTTCAAATATTTTTATCATCATTATATTTGTTATGGTGATCTGCAATCAGGGATCTTTGATACTCCTATTGTAATTGTTTTGGGGCCCCATGAGCTGTTCCCATACAAGTCGGCAAACTCAATAGAAAAATATGTGTGTTCTAACTGCCCCACCAATCCCACATCTCTCTCCTTTTCTTCAGGCCTCCCTATTGACAACAGTATTAAAATTTGGCCAGTTAATAACCCTACAATGACTGCTACATGTTCAAATGAAAGGAATAATCACACATCTGTCACTTTAAATCAAAAGCTAGACATTATTCAGCTTATTGAGGAAGGTATGTGGAAGGCTGAGATAGAGGCTGAAATTAGGCCTCTTGTACTAAAGTTAGCCAAGATTTGAATAGAAAGGAAGAGTTTGGGAAAGTAATTAAATGTGCTACTTCAGTGAACACATAAATGATAAGAAAGCAAATGGCCTTATTGCTGATATGAAGAAAGTTAAGAGTGGTTTGGATAGAAGATCAATCACCCACAGAATTCCCTTAAGCCAAAGCCTAATTCATTAAAAGGCCCTAACTGTCTTCAATTTTGTGAAGACTGAGAGAGGTGAGGAAGCTGCAGAACAAAAATTTGAAGCTAGCAGAGGTTGGTTCATGAAGTTTAAGAAGATAAGCCTCCATAGCATGAAAGTGCAAGGTGAAGCAGCAAGTGCTGATGTAGGAGCTGCAGCAAGTTATCCAGAAGATCTAGCAAAGATCACTGATGAAGATGACTACACTAAATAGATTTTAATGTACATGACACAGCCTTATATTGGAAGAAGATGCCATCTAAGATTTTCATAGCTAGAGAAGTCAAAGCCTGACTTTAAAGCTTCAAAGGACAGGCCGACTCTCTTGTTAGAGGCTAATGCAGCCATTAACTTTAAGTAGAAGCCAATGCTCATTTACCATTTAGAAAAGTCTAGGGCCCTTAAGTATTATACTCTACCTATGCTCTATAAGTGGTAACTAAGACTAGATAACCATGCCCATGTTTACAGCATGGCTTACAAAATTGTCAAGCCCGCTGTTGAGACCTACTACTTAGATTAAAATTGCTTTCAAAATATTACTGCTTGTTGACTATACATATGGTCACCCAAGAGTGCTGAGGGAGATATACAAGGAGATTAATATTATTCTTATTCTTCTTATTATTATTATTTTGAGATGGAGTCTCACTCTGTCATCCAGGCTGGAGTGCAATGGCGCGATCTCGGCTCGCTGCAACCTCTGCCTCCTGGGTTCAAGCGATTCTGCTGCCTCAGCGTCCCAAGTAGCTGGGAGTACAGGCACACACTCCACGCCCGGCTAATTTTTTTGTATTTTAGTAGAGACAGGGTTTCACCATGTTGCCCAGGCTGGTCTCAAACTCCTGAGCTCAGGCATTCCACACACCTCGGCCTCCCAAAATGGTAGGATTACAGCTGTGAGCCACCGCTCCTGGCTGAGATTAATATTGTTTTTATACCTGCTGACACAAAATCTATTCCGAAGCCCATGGGTCAAGAAGTCATTTGATATTCAAGGCTCTCTATTTAAGAAACACATTTTCTAAAGGTATAGCGATAATTATTCCTCTGATGAATCTGGGCAAAATAAATTGAAAACCTCTGTAATGGATTCACCATTCTACACGATATTAAGAATATTTTTGATTCATGAAAGGAAATCAAAACATCAACATTAACAGGAGTTTGGAAGAAGTTTATTTGCTTCAATAAATAATTGCTGCAATATCATGATAAAACTCAAATGAAGAAAGACTTGCTTCTGATGGTTGAGGAAAGAAAGTGGTTTCTGGACATGAAATCTACTGCAGGTGAAGAGACTGTGAACATTGTTGAAATGACAATAAAGGATTTAGAACATTACATAAACTTAAATTATAAAGCAGTGGCAGTTTTGGAAAATATTGACTCCAAAAGAATTTCTACTATGGGTAAAATTTGTCTTATTTTAAGAAATTGCCACAGCCACCCCAACCTTCAGTAAACACTACTCTTCAGTTAGCAGCCATTAACAGTGAGGTGAGACCCTCCACCAGCAAAAAGACTAGGACTCATTTAAAGGACAGATAATTATTAGCACTTTTTAAAATATTTTAAAATTAACATATGCACATTTTTTTAGATATTATACTATTGCACACTTAATAAACTATAGTATAATATAAATACAACTTTTATATGTACTGGGACACCAAAAAAACATTGTGTGACTCACTGTCTTACTCTATGTTGCTATAAAGGAATACTTGAATCTGGGTAATTTGTATAGAAAGGAGGTGTATTTGGCTCATGGTTCTGCAGGCTGTACAAGAAGCATAGCTCTGGCATCCTTCTGCTTGACTTCTTGTGAGGATGGGAGGAGGTCAAGCTTCCACTTGTGGTGGAAGGTAAAGGGGAGCAGCATTACTATGTGGTGCCGAAACACATGGAAAAAGAGGAAGCCGGAGAGCAGGGTAGGAGGTTGCAGGATCTTTGAAATAGCATACCTCAGGGAACTATTAGAGCAAGAATTCACTCACTACTGTAAGAATGGCATCAAGCCATTCATGAGGGATCCACCCCTGTGATTCAAACACATCCTACTAAGCCCCACCTCCAACATTGGAGTACAAGTTTCAACGTGAGATTTTCAAGAAGTCAAACATCTAAACTATAGCACTTGCTTCATCGAAATATTCACTTTATTGCCAGGCACTGTGGCTCACGCCTGTAATCTCAGCACTTTGGGAGGCCGAAGCGGGCAGATCACAGAGTCAGGAGATCGAGACCATCCTGGCTAACACGATGAAACCCCATCTCTACTAAAAATACACAAAATTAGCCAGGTGTGGTGGCAGGTGCCTGTAGTCCCAGCTACTTGGGAGGCTGAGGCAGGAGAATGGCGTGAACCCGGGAGGTGGAGTTTGCAGTGAGCCGAGATTGTGCCACTGCACTCCAGCCTGGGTGACAGAGCGAGACTCCGTCTCAAAAAAAATAAAAATAAAAATAAAAAAAGAAATATTCACTTTATTGCAGTGTTCTGGAAACAAACCTGCAATATCTCTGAAGTATGTCTCTCTCTCTTTCTCTTCTCTCTCTCTCTCTCTCTGTGTCTGTGTGTGTGTATTTTAACCAAATGTACAAAATATCTAGGCTCAATTATTTACACACCACATTAAAGAAACTCAAAATTGAGGAAATCTTTTTACATTATAGAATATTTGGGATCCATTGCAAATTTATGCATGACCTTAATGTTCTCAATACATACTTTCACTATTACAAATAAAGCTAGTTATTTGTTATATACAAATAAAGCTGAGGTTACAAAAATGAATATATTTTACTTGTTTCAAATTAACTAGTTTATTTTCTTTACAGGAACAATGAAGAAGTGAGTGCTTTTGTAATTCCTGAACGACTATGTCTTACACTTATTAAGGTAAAATATCAAGATTATGTTAATCTACACTGAATGATGAGAACACAATACTCAGTACTGTAAAGTTAGTTAAACAATGTTCTAAAATTCTAACTAGACTTTGAATAAAATTGTGTTAATTATGCCAATCTAAAAGTATCTTAAATGCTCCCATTGCTCATTATCTTTATGTGAGTTGCAATTATTCTGTAGTGCTGCAAACTACAATGTGAAATAAGAGCCACTGGCATTTTTATAAATTATTTAAATGTAAAAATTGCTGTACAGTGGTTCACATAAATTCTCTTTATTACAGTGTTCACAGTATGTAGATACAGTGACAGATCATTTCTAGGTAGAATCAAGATGAAAAGTGTGGTCCAATTACCGCAAGAAATTCCAGCAATAAAATAATTTTTTTGGCTTAAATTGGCAACTCAGAAAGAAAGGCCAGGCCTGCTATATGTTTGAGAATAAAAGTGAGCTTATTAATTTGGCTTATTATACACAAATATAACAAATGGTTCATTTCTGATACACTTACTGATTTTTATTCAAGGTAAGGTAGTTCATTAAATTCAGAAAAAGTGACACAAGATAATATGAAGCTGATATTTGTTTAGGTATACTTCAAATAAGGAATACTTTTTAGGTATATTTCAGGAATTAAGCCATATCCCAATTGTTATGAAAATAATCATTACTGAAATTCCTTGCAATAATTGGATCATACTTCTCATCTTTATTCTACCTAGAAATGACCTGCCACTATATCCTTATACTGTGAACACTGTCTACGATTAAAGAAACTCATATGACCCATCATACAGCAATTTGTACAATAGTTTATAAAAATGCTAGTGGCCATCTAGTAATGTGTATATATATATATATGTATTTGTATACATATGTGTATATATATGCACACATATATATACACACACATACATATATATTTGAAATAAACTAACATACCATACAATATATTAATTTAAATTTTAAAATTCAATAGATTTTGTTACAACAATGCATTGCTTAATGCAAATATGTTCTAAGAAACGCATCATTAAGCAATTTCATCCTTGTGTGAACATTATACAATGTACTTCCACAAACCTGGATAGTATAGGCTACTACACACCTAGGCTACCCCGTATATCTTACTGCTCATAAGCTACAAACCTGTACAGCAAGTTACAGTAGTGAATACTGTAAGCAATTGTAACTGAATGGTATTTGCCTGTGTAAACATATCTAAACATAGAAAACATATGATATGGTAGAAACATTTTTAGTTCTATTGTAATTACCGGGACCATATATGCAGTCCATTGTTGACCAAAATGTAGTTACGCAGCTCATGACGGTATATTCACAGAGTGGGGCAACCATCACCACAATAAACTTTAGAAAATTTCAATTACCCCAAAGCAAAAATTCGATACCACTTACTTAATAGTCACCCTCAGTCCCAGGCAACCACCAATCTGCTTTCTGTCTTTAGAGATTTGCCAATTTGGACAATTCATATGAGTGAAATCATACAACACATGGTCTTCTGTGACTAATTCCTTTTATTGACATAATATTTTTAAAACTTCATTTTTAATTTAGTATGCATCAGTACTTTATTTTTTATTATTGACAAATAATATTTCACTGCACATAACACATTTATTCATTCATCAGTTGATGGACATTTATATTTTTCTTTGCTGTTTATTATAAATAGTGCTGCTATGAACTTGGTGTATATATATGTTTACTTCTCAAGTACTTGTCTAGGAGTGGAATTGTGGGATCGTGTAGTAATTCTATGTTTCACTTTTTGAGAAACTGCCAGACTTTTACAAAGTAGCAGTACCATTTTACATTCCTACCAGCACAGTACAAAGCTTCCAGCCTCTAACATCCTCACCAACACTACTTTTCTATCTTTTTAATTATAACCAAGTAAGTGTGATGTGACATCACATTATGGTATAATTGTCTCTTAATAATATATCAATTAGTAACAAATATCCTCAGGTTATCACCAAGGGTCACTTAAATTGTGCCGGTCCAGCCCTTCATGTGTGCTGATTTTGCAATTACCAATAATCTGCAACAACTGATTTAAATATTTCACAGAGATATCAGTTATAAAAGAAAGTTAAAGAAAAAACAAGGATAGAGCAAAATAATAATAATTATAATTCATAAATGATATTTCATATATTGGACATACTGTATTTTATCCATTCATTGACTGACGGACATATGGATGGAAAAAAAAGGAACGATAGGAAAAGGAGGACGTACTAGCATGAGAAAGGAGTTGATTGTCAGACAACATAGTATTTTAATGTCCTGAGAAAAATAAGTGTTAATCTAGAATCCTATACTCAGACAAATGATCGAACAATTTGGGGCTCCCAAGAATGTTCTATGACTTTCCCTTGATGCCCAGTGTTCCAATTTCCCTTACGTCCGTCTGCCATGGAAAGCTGTGTTGGTTTCATTGACACCTTTCTAACCAGAATATCCTTGCTCCTACTATTCCCTCTTTTCTCCTTCCTTTCTGATTCAACTTCTCTTCTCTAAATTTTTCTAATTCTTTAAGGATCAGTTTGAATGCCTTTCTTTGCAGAAAGAAAAATCCTCTTAGAAAAAAAAATGAACGTTATGAACATTTTCTCTTCTTTGTTAAATTGTCAATCTCTTGTCACCACAAAATAGAATTTTATGTGTTAAAATTCTCCATATCTCCTAGTAGAATGTCATCTGCATAAGAGGTATGAATATACATATAAAATTTTAGTAAACTATTAAGGAAAATCTCATTGAATTATCAATGAAGAATGTTTCTGTGACTTGTATTCAAAGCTAATTTCTCAAATCTTGATTAATTACAGAATTTTCTTCATCTATTATTGTTTGCTTTCATAATTATAAAAGAGCATACCTCATTCAAAATGTCTTAATATTGTAATTTTCTACAACTCAGGGAATTGTCCCATCTGAGTCAGTAACTTCAATTGGCTATATTTGGCTATATGCTTATTTAACTGCATACACGTTCACACACAGCAAGTTTAAAAACTCACAGAATATTTAATATTAGACGTAATTTCAAGAGTACAATTTCAGAATATACATATAGTTTTATTTACATTATGAGGTACTTTTCATTTGATTTGATTTCTTCTTGTGTCCCTGGAATACATAATTGGAATACTATGGATTATATAATCAAGGGACATAAGAAGAAATGCATTATTCTTGAATAATATTCCCCTTTTCAACACCAAGGAAAGTTATATAAATGCCTGGCTTGAAAAAAAATAGGATCCATATTTTATCCAGAGACAATATAAACAAAGTAGTTTCAACACAATAGATTTTGGGGTAATACAGAAAAATGTTAAATTAAAGAAAGGAAATCTGGTCATAATAAAAAGTGGTTACAAATATCATTGAAAACCAAAAAGCAGGTAGAAAAGAACTATAAATATTTAAATATTAACTAAAATTGTTTATCAGAAACTTTCTAACTCTATGTGGTGCTTGAATGGTAATACTGGTCTTCTAAATCCCTGTGTCTGTTTGTGACCAAAGAGCTGCCGCTAGACCTTATAAGGCATCTTTGTTCTTGTTATTGAGAGTTGTGGTCAGGGCTGAAGAAGTCCATGGCCTATAACTGTATCTGAACTTCATTTTACATGGCTATACGCTCTTTGAAGTAATATTGCTATTTCAAGATTACTGCTCAGAGAATTACTATCCTACTGGTTCACTGCTGATTTTTCTATTTAGAGCAGAATTGTTAAAAAGCACATTGACTGAAGTAGTATCAAAGATGTATTTGAGTGCTAATGATCCAAGATCTTAAGAAACTATCCAAGGGCCATGGACAATAACAGATCATTTTTATAATACATAAATTATAAAGGTCAATTATAATTTTAGAGGATAAAAGTAAGTATTGGTAATGATGATATTTGCTCTGCCAAATATCACAGGGCTGCAAGACAAGTTTGCTAATATTCTAGAATTGCTCTTTTCAAACTAGATTTCAGAAACTCCTAGAGCTGTACTAAAGAGAGGCTGAGTTACATACTGGGCAAGCCTGGCCTCAGCCAACAACCTGCAGTTCAACAGAAAAAAAAAGTTAGATCTGTGTAGTTTTATAAGAAGTTAGAATCTATACAGTGAATTAATTTTCTTTTATGATCATTTTGGATAAACAATTTAATTATTTCTAGAAGATAAATACCCAATGCAACATATTAACTACTTGACTGGCTTTAAGTTTACTGAGTCCATCTGTCTATACTATGATGGATAATGAAAATCACATCCCTTGTTTCATTAACATTTAGGTAGCAGATGAAATTGAAAACCCACATATCTGAACACTTCCCAGTGTATTACACTTAATAAAAATGAAAACTGTTTTCATTTTGGCAACCTTCTTCACTGCCGAAGTTACCTCTTCTGACTTTATAAATTATATGTTGACATTAGTTTTCTTGTGAATGTTTGTATTATCAAGGCTTCTTACAGACTCAGTTTTTTTTGTTATTATACTGTAAGTTCTGGGGCACATGTGCAGAACGTGCAGGTTGGTTACATAGGTAGACACGTGCCCTGGTGGTTTGCTGCTTAGACTCCATTTTAAAGCTTGCTGTAAGAATTTTCTTTTGATAGTAACATTATCATCCTTTGTCAGTGGGAACACTATGTGTTTATAATATTATAATATTAGATTAGATTAGATTAAATATAATATTCTATCTGTAGAGCAAGGTTTAAGATATGTCTTTATTTTTATGTATTCATTCATTAAAGCAGAATTCTCAAAGTAGGTCTGGAGACTTTAAATAAAAATAGTATTATTGATCAAAATGTGGACATTTAATATTATTCCACAATACTGGTACTTGGTAGCTTGGGGTTACTAACCTCTAGGCCACTGGGGTCACTAACAAAGCTGAAATATATTCTTGTTAATGGAATGTGCTCACATCAGTCCTTCCTTTTTAAATTTAATTTTATAAAATATTTTGCTTTAATTTTAGTCTGATATAAATTGCTAAATATTTATTCTTTCTAACATGTTTACTAAAACTTTTATACCCTCAGTCTCTTGTAATCTTATAGTCTTCTTTCTAATAACTCTCATACAACTTACTGACTACCATGCTATGGCAATTTCATTGACCTTGAAGTTTCTCACCAAAACTATTGCTACTCTTTCATCATTGTTTGAAACAATTCATGAAGTATTGTGTAAAAATCAGAAAATGATGTTAAAGTTAAATACAGTTAATCTCAATTTTTTCACATAATTTGATTTTGTGAGTTTACTTTTCATGTAGCTTTTCTCCTTATTGCATCACAATGCAAATCATTTGCATAAATTCTGCCTAAGAAATAACATATTTCATAACACAATTACTCAATTTCAGTAAAGAACCAGATATTAACATAGAAAGAAATGCAGTGTTGCTCAAGATTTGATTAACAAAAATAATTGCAAAGAATGTGTTTTTGCAGCTATCTCTAATCAAGATGTCTAGTTTTTGAAGGTCAAAAGGAGGAAAATAATAGAAGAGAAGTTAGCCAATCAGTCAACTCAATAATGGTAACAATAAAGGTCAAATATAATTATAAATTGGTAGGAAGGAATACTAAATAGATTTTTTAAATATTTGATCATTTATACTTAGATTTAAAAATATATATTTACTATAAGATTAGTATATCTTTTATGGAAAAATGGATGTAATGGTCAATTGCTTAACAATTGTGTATCACAGTTGTGTATGTAAGTCTATCATGTGTGTGTTTCTACTCTGAGCTGTAGAACATGCCAAAGCATGGGCACAAAGTAAACAAAACATTTTCAGATGGAGCCAAGATAAATGATGATATCAATCTAAGCTTAAAAAAAATCAAACAACTAACAATAGCTTGTGGCTAATATATGAATGATAGGGATAGACTGCAATTTCTGAGCAAAGCTGTTTTTTAATAACCATGTATATCAAAGCGTCAGGCAACACTCAATATCTTAAAATGATCTTACTATACTAAGTTTGTAAGCATATTCCATTTAAAAATTTGGAAAAACAAAAGTCTAACAATCTAGATGTGATGAATACTCATCCAATGTTGTCCGGAGACATTGAACTTTGGCAAGAAAAATATAAGGTACTGTATTTTGCTCTAAGCAGTTTCACAAGGTGTGATCTGCAGACCACTGCTGGTCAAAAACTCTCATTGCTCTATGCTTTGACAACATGGAGACCAACAGTGAGAAAAAGAAATTACCTGTAGAAGGTAATTTATTTTCTACTGACCTTCAAAATACCAATCCATATTTGTGTTTAATATTTTGGATTCGGGGATTCATGGGCAATATGGCTGAATAGGAACAGCTCCAGTCAGAAGCTCCCAGTGAGACCAACATAGAAGGTGGGTGATTTCTGCGTTTCCAAGTGAGGTACCCAGCTCATCTCTTTGGGTCTGGTTAGGCAGTGGGTGCAGCCCACAGAGGGAGAGCCAAAGCAGGGTGGGATGTCATCTCACCCGGGAAGGGCAAGGGGTTGGGGAACTCCCTGCCCTAGCCAAGGGAAGCTGCGAGGGACTGTGCTGTGAGGAAGGGTCCATTCCGGCCCAAATACTATGGTTTTCCCACAGTCTTTGCAACCTGCAAACTAGTAGATTCCCTTGGGTGCCTACGCCACCAGCACTCTGGGTTTCAAGCACAAAGCTGGGCGTCCTTTGGGCAGACATCAAGCAGGCTGCAGGAGTTTTTTTTTTCTGTACCCCAGTGGTGCCCGGAATGCCAGCGATACAGAACTGTTCATTCCCCTGGAAATGGGGCTGAAGCCAGGGAGCTGAGGGTTCTTACTCAGCAGATCCCATCTCCACAGAACCTAGCAAGCTAAGATTCACTCACTTGAAATGCTTGCTGCCAGCACACCAGTCTGAAGTCGACCTGGGACACTGGAGCTTGGGGGGGGAAGGGGCATCTGCCATAACTGAGGCTTGAGCAGGCAGTGTTCCCCTCAGTGTAAACAAAACCACTGGGAAGTTTGGACTGGGCGGAGCCCACTGCAGTGCCACAAATGTGCTGTAGCCAGACTGCCTCTCTAGTTTCCTCCTCTGTGGGCAGGGCATTTCCGAAAGAAAGACAGCAGCCCCAGTCAAGGGCTTATAGATAAAACTCCGATCTCCCTGGGACAGAACACCTGGGGGAAGGGGCTGCTGTGGGCACAACTTCAGCAGACTTAAATGTTCCTGCCTGCCAGCTCTGAAGAGAGCAGTGGATCTCCCAGCACAGCACTCGAGTTCTACTAAGGGACAGACTGCCTTCTTAAATGGGTCCCTGACACCCGTGCCTCCTGACAGGGAGACACCTCCCAGCAAAGGTCGACAAACACAGGAGAGCTCCAGCTGACATCTGGCAGGTGCCCTTCTGGGACGAAGCTTCCAGAGGAAGAAGCAGGCAGCAATCTTTGCTGTTATGCTGCCTCCACTGGTGATATCCAGCAAACAGGGTCTGGAGTGGACCTCCTGCAAACTCCAGAAGACCTGCAGAACAGGGACCTGACAAACAAAAGCAATAGCATCGACATAAACAAAAAGGATGACCACTCAAAAACCCCATCTAGAGGTCACCAACATCAAAGACCAAAAGTAGACAAATCCATGAAGATGAGGAAAAACCACCACAAAAAGGCTGAAAATTCCAAAAACCAGAATGCCTCTTCTCCTCCAAAGGATCACAACTCCTTGCCACGAAGGGAACAAAACTGGATTGAGTTTGATGAATTGATAGAAGTAGGCTTCAGAAGGTGGGTAATAACAAACTCCTCCTAGCTAAAGGGGAATGTTCTAAACCAATGCAAGGCAAGGAAGCTAAGAACTTTGATAGAAGGTTACAGGAACTGCTAACTAGAAACCAGTTTAGAGAAGAACATAAATGGCCTGATGGAGCTGACAAACAGTACGAGAACTTCATGAAGCATATACAAGTATCAATAGCTGAATTGATCAAGCAGAAGAAAGGATATCAGAGACTGAAGATCAACTTAATGAAATAAAGTATGAAGACAAGATTAGAGAAAAAAAGAATGAAAGGGAACGAACAAAGCCTCTAAGGAATATGGAACTATGTGAAGAGACCACACCTGTGTTTGATTGGTGTACCTGAATGTGACGGGGAGAATGGATCAAATTGGAAAACACACTTTAGGATATTATCCAGGAGATCTTCCCCAACCTAGGAAGACAGGCCAACATTCAAATTCAGAAAATACAGAGAACACCACAAAGATACTCCTTAAGAAGAGCAACCCCAAGACACATATTCATCAGATTCACCAAGGTTGAAATGAAGGAAAATATGTTAAGGGCAGCCAAAAAGGTCGGCTTACCAACAAAGGGAAGCCCATGAGACTAACAGCAGATCTCTTTGCAGAACCCTGCAAGCCAGTAGAGAGTGGGGGCCAATATTCAACATTCTTAAATAAAAGAATTTTCAACACATAATTTCATATCCAGCGAAACTAAGCTTCATAAGTGAACAAGAAATAATATCCATTACAGACAAGCAAATACTGAGGGATTTTGTCACCATCAGGCCTACCTTCCAAGAACTCCTGAAGGAAGCACTAAATATAGAAAGGAAAAACTGGCACCAGCCACAGCAAAAACAACCCAAAATGTAAAGACCATCATCACTATGAAGAAACTGCATCAACTAATGGGAAAAAATAACCAGCTAGCATCATAATGACAGGATCAAATTCACACATAACAATATTAATCTTAAATTTAAATGGACTAAATGTCCCAATTAAAAGACACAGACTGGCACATTGGATAAAGAGTCAAGACCCATCGGTGTGCTGTATTCAGGAGGCCCATCTCACATGCAAAGATACACGTAGGGTCAGAATAAAGGTATGGAGGAAGATTTACTAAGCAAATGGAAGGCAAAAAAAAAAAAAAAAGCCGGGGTTGCAGTCCTAGTCTCTGATAAAACAGACTTTAAACCAACAAATATCAAAAAAGACAAAGAGCATTATGTTACACAAGAAGAGCTAACTATCCTAAATATATATGCACCCAATACAGGAACAACCACATTCGTAAAGCAAGTTCTTAGTGACCTACAAAGAGTCTTAGACTCCCACACAATAATAGTGGGAGACTTTAACACCCCACTGTCAATATTAGACAGATCAATGAGACAGAAAATTAACAGGGATATTGAGGACTTGAACTCAGCTCTGGTCCAAGCAGACCTAATAGACATCTACAGAACTCTCCACCCCAAATCAACAGAATATACATTCTTCTCAGCACCACATAGCACTTATTCTAAAATCAACCATATAATTGGAAGTAAGACTCCTCAGTAAATGCAAAAGAATGAAAATCATAACACACAGTCTCTCAGACCACAGTGCAATCAAATTAGAACTTAGGATTAAGAAACTCACTCAAAACCACACAACTACATGGAAACTGAACAACCTGCTCCTGAATGACTACTGAGTAAATAACGAAATTAAGGCAGAAATAAATACATTCTTTGAAACAAATGAGAACAAAGACACAACATATCAGAATCTCTGGGACACAGCTAAAGCAATGTTTAGAGGGAAATTTATAGCACTAAATGCCCACAGGAGAAAGCAGGAAAGATGTAAAATTGACCCCCTAATACCACAATTAAAAGAACTAGAGAAGCGAGAACAAGCAAATTCAAAACCTAGCAGAAGACAAGAAATAACTAAGATCACAGTACAGCTGAAGGAGATAGAGACACAAAAAACCCTTCAAAAAAATCAATGAATCCAGGAACTGGGTTTTTGAAAAGATTAACAAAATAGATAGACTGCTAGCTAGACTAATAAAGAAGAAAAGAGAGAAGAATCAAAGAGACACAATAAAAAATGATAAAGGGGATATCACCATTGAGTCCACAGAAATACAAACTACCATCAGAAAATACTACAAATACCTCTATACAAACAAACTAGAAAATCTAGAAGAAATTGATAAATTTCTGGACACATACACCCTCCCAAGTCTAAACCAGGAAGAAATTGAAGCCCTGAATAGACCAATAACAAGTTCTGAAATTGAGGTAGTAATTAATAGCCTACCAAGCAAAAAAAGCCCAGGACCAGATGGATTCACAGCTGAATTCTACTACAGGAACAAAGAGGAGCTGGTACCATTCCTTCTAAAGCTATTCCAAGCAATACAAAAAGAGGGACTCCTCCCTAACTCATTTTGAGGCTGGTATCATCCTGATACCAAAACCTGGCAGAGACAACAACAAAAAAAGAAAATTTCAGGCCAATATCCCTGATGAACATTGATGTGAAAATCCTCAGTAAAATACTGGCAAATTGAATCCAGCAGCACATTAAAAAGCTTATCCACCACAATCAAGTCGGCTTCACACCTGGGATACAAGGTTGGTTCAACATACAGAAATTAATAAACATAATCCATCACAGAAACAGAACCAATGACAAAAACCACATGATTATTTCAATAGATGCAGAAAAGGCCTTTGATAAAATTCAGCGCCTCTTTACACTAAAAACTCTCAATAAACTAGGTATTGATGGAATGTATCTCAAAATAATAAGAGCTATGTATGACAAATGCACAGCCAATATCATACTGAATAGGCAAAAGTTAAAAGCATTCCCTTTGAAAACCAGCACAAGATAAAGATGCCCTCTCTCACTAATCCTATTCAACATACTATTAGAAGTTCTGACCAGGACAATCAAGCGAGAGAAATAAATAAAAGGTATTCAAATAAGAAGAGAGGAAGTCAAATTATCTCTGTTTGCAGATGACATGATTGTATAATTAGAATACCCCATAATCTCAGTCCAAAAACTCCTTAAGCTAATAAGCAACTTCAGCAATGTCTCAGGATACAAAATCAATGTGCAAAAATCACAAGCATTCCTAAACACCAATAATACACAAACATAGAGCCAAATCATGAGTGAACTCCCATTCACAATTGCTGCAAAGAGAACAAAATACCTAGGAATACAACTTGCAAGGGATGTGAAGGACGTCTTCAAGGAGAACTACAAACCATTGCTCAAGGAAATAAGAGAGGACACAAAGAAATGGAAAAACATTCCATGCTCATGGATAGGAGAAATTAATATTGTGTAAATGGCCATACTACTGAAAGTAATTTATACATTCAATGCTATTCCCATCAAGGTACCATTGATTTTTTTCACAGAATTAGAAAAAACTACTTTAAATTTTAGATGGAACCAAAAACTCGTGTAGCCAAGACAATCCTAAGTGAAAAGAACAAAGCTAGAAGCATCATGGTAGTTGACTTCAAATTATACTACAAGGTTACAGTAACCCAAACAGCATGGTAATGGTACCAAAACAGATGCATAGACCAATGGAACAGAACAGAGGCCTCAGAAATAACACTACACATCCACAACAATCTGATCTTTGACAAACCTGACAAAAACAAGCAATGGGGAAAGGATTCCCCGTTTAATACATGGTGTTGGGAAAACTGGCTAGCCGTATGCAGAAAACTAAAACTGGACCCCTTCCTTACCTCTTATACAAAAATTAACTCAAGATGGATTAAAGATTTAAACATAAGACCTAAAACCAGAAAAACCCTAGAAGAAAACCTAGGCAATACCATTCAGGATACAGGCATGGACAAAGACTTCATGACTAAAACACCGACACCAATGGCAACAAGAGCCAAAATTGACAAATGAGATTTAATTAAACTAATGAGCTTCTGCACAGCAAAAGTAACTATCATCAGGGTGAACAGGCAACCTACACAATGGGAGAAAACTTTTGCAATGTATCCATCTGACAAAGGGCTAATATCCAGAATCTACAAGGAACTTAAACAAATGTACAAGAAAAAAAAAAAAACCCCATCAAAAAGTGTGTGAAGGTTATGAACAGACACTTTTCAAAAGAAAACACTTATCTGGCCAACAAACATATGAAAAAAAAAATCATCACTGGTCATTAGAGAAATGCAAATCAAAACCATAATGAGATACGATCTCAAACCAGTTAGAATGGCAATCATTAAAAAGTCAGGAAACAACAGATGCTGGAGAAGATGTGGAGACATAGGAAGGAAAACTTTTACACTGTTGGTGGCAGTGTAAATTAGTTCAGTCATTGTGGAAGACAGTGTGGCAATTCCTCAAGAATCTAGAACTAGGAATACCATTTGACCCAACAATTGCATTACTGGATATATACCCAAAGAATTATAAATCATTTTACTATAAAGACACCTGCACACGTATGTTTAGTGCAGAACTATTCACAATAGCAGACTTGGAACCAACCCAAATCTCGATCAGTGATGGACTGGATAAAGAAAATGTGACACATATACACCATGGAATACTATGAAGCCATTAAAAAAATGAGTTCATATCCTTTGCGAGATCATGGATGAAGGTTGAAACCATCATTCTTAGCAAACTAACACAGGAACAGAAAATCAAACACCACATGTTCTCACTCATAAGTGGAAGTTGAACAATGAGAACATATGGGCACAGGGAAGGGAGCATCACACACTGGGGCCTTTCGGGGGTTGGGAAGCTAGGGGAGGGATAGCATTAGGAGAAATACCTATTTTAGAACACATGGACACAGGGAGAGTAACATCACACACCCAGGCCTGTCAGGTGGTAGGGGGCTAAGGGAGGGATAGCATTAGGAGAAATACCTAATGTAGATGACAGGTTGATGGGTGCAACAAACCACAATGGCATGTGTATACCTATGTAACAAACCTGCACCTTCTGCACATGCATCCCAGAACTTAAATATAATTTAAAAAAAGAAGAAAAAAAAGAACTGTTCAACTGGTTAATTTTAATTAAAATGTAACACATATCTTGAACAATATGCATTGTTTTGTTTAAAAGTTTGAAACATGTAAGAAATCTTGATTTTTTTCATATTACTAGGAACCTGGAAATGTTGTTCATTGCTTGTAAAAATTAGTTTTAATTCTTTCTGTTTTTAATTTGCTTTAAATTTGAATTGAATTAAAGCAATACTGACATTTCTAGGATTTATTTTTATTTTCTTGATAAGTTCCCTACGTAACACAATAGTCAGGACACACTTGTAGATTTTCAAAAAAATATCATCTCTGCCTTATACTGACTTTGTCTTTTGGCTTTATAGAGTCATTAAAATGAATTGTGTTAACAAATTAGTGTTCT
Source organism: Symphalangus syndactylus (assembly GCF_028878055.3). Lineage (NCBI taxonomy): Eukaryota > Metazoa > Chordata > Mammalia > Primates > Hylobatidae > Symphalangus > Symphalangus syndactylus. The sequence continues at coordinate 82,315,809 of NC_072438.2, read as the reverse complement.
AAAATAAGTGTTTTGGATTCCATTTTCCCAGTATTCCACTTTAATTGTGTTGTATACAATATCAATCTTTAAAGAATTGAGTAATGAAAATCAGATGTAATATTATCTGAATCAATGATTAGCAAATGACAGCCCATTGGCCAAATTTTGCCTGTTTCTATAAATAGAGTTTTGTTGGAACATAGTCACTGTCATTTGTCTGTATATATAGAGCAGTAGTAGTAAGTCCATGTCAGAGAAAATATTTGTGATCTTTTCAAATTCTCAAGTACGTTAATTCATTTTGAGTGTCATGATTTGATGGATATGAAGAAAGTTCAGAGTCACCAACTTGTCCGAGTCCAATGAGACAGAACATCTGCACACACTTCCAAACATCCATGAAGTCAGTTTATAGATGGGCGGCAAGGAATAACAGAAACTTGGGATTCACTGTGAGCTGGTTCCCTGAGGCTCAGAAAAGCTGCCTGGGGTAGACGGAATTTTATCTGCATGTGTCCCACTTGCACTGACCCTGGAGGATTCTAGAAAGCAGCAATCCTGGATCTTATGTGCCAGGGTCCCAGGAAACTCTGGGATAAGGCAATGAAGGACATCCTGTTTCTAGCAGGGAGACTAGAACAAAGAATGCTGTTCAGGACAATTTCTCCTCATCTCAGGATGTTGCCTCCCCAGCACATTCTATGGTTATTCTTGAAAAATACAAGCAAGAGTCGGGGGAGAACTGGGTAGACCCAAAGCCACCCGAACTGTTATGCAGTGGGATTTATTAATAAACATTATTTCTGTCTAATGGAGTGAAAATAAATTTATCACAGAGAACTACCAGTGTAAACTGTTTTGACTGTGATATATTGATTAGATTTTAGGCATCTGAATAGAATTTCTGAGCAAGATTGACATGAATTTATATATTGTATTATTGTACCTTAGAGCTATGCTTCATTATTATAACTCTTCCCAAAATATATTGACTTTTTGTATTTAGTAAGTAATATATTCTATTTTTATTTTTCTGTTTAAAAATATAAAACTTTCTTTAGCATTTGCTTTACTTTAGCATTTACTACAAGACTGTAGTATAATACAACTTTGATAGAGACTATTTCAGATTTTTTCTTTCATATATATTGTATCTTTTCATATAGATGGATATAAAATTTTTATTCTTATTTTTGAAATATACACAAAAAATGCATTTCTAGTTTGACTTTTTCTTTAGGTTTCTAAAGACAATTTTATTTTCTTCTGGTTTCCATTGTTTCTGTGAGAATTCATCAATCTATACCATATCTTAATTTTCTCCAGCTGGCTTCAAATTTTTCTTTTTTTTAGTTTTCATTGGTTTGATTATGCTATATCTGGCTGTGTTTTTCTTTTTTTTTAATCACACTTCAAGTACTCCAAATTTTTTTGAATTTATATTTATTTGCTTGTTCATTTTCAAATATTTGTAAACTTTTTGACCCTTATCTCTTCAAATATTTATTGTGACCCATTTTCTCTTTCTTTCCTCTCTTCCTGGGTCTCCGATACTTGTATATTTGAATGTTTTAATATAGTTCCATGAGTTTCAAATAATCCATTTCATTTATTCCCACTCTTGTGCTCCAGGTAGGATACTTAATAGTACAAGTTGACTAATTCTTCAAATTAACTAATTCAAGTTCAACTTCACTAATTATTTCCACTGCTGTATCTATTCTGGCCATAGATATAGTTCACTGATTCTTCAAGTTTACTAATTCTTTCCACTGCTGTATCTATTCCAGCTGTAAGCCAATCTTAGTGATTCCTCATCTATTTTACACACACACACACACACACACACATACACAAACACACACTCTCTCTCTCTCTCTCTCAGTTTATGTTCTCTTTATTTGGCTCCTCTCCCAGTTGTTTATTTTTATATTTTCTAAAATCCCCTAACAATTCATGCATGTTGCTCACCTTTCTACTCTTATTGATATAGCATATGTAATTTCATCTCTGATTATTTTTGGGTTCCTGATAATTCTAACTTCTTGCCTGGTTCTATTGTTTATCCTTTCATGATGGGTCATGTATCCTTGTTTTTTAATGTGTCTTATATACTTTGTGTGTAAAGGTAGAGAAAACGTGAGGTAAATACAATTTATGCCCAGAAATAGGTACACTGCTTCTGTTACTGTGGGGGTGTTGAGTCATTCTAATTTGTGGTTGAACGTGGTTTAGGCTTTGCAATTACTTCTGTCTCTTATCACATCCAGGACTAGAGTATGGGGCTGGTTTTCCTGCCCTCCACTATGGTCAGCTAACTACTACTGCCTTGTAGTAATGTTGGGTTTGGTAAATAGGCAAGTTGTGTTAGGTTTTCTTTCTTTATCCTCAAATATTGGCAAGTCATGCATCCTTGCAATTGCTATTTCTACTCTATTTTCAATCCTATATATGTATTCAGTACACCATAGATTTGATAATCCTCTCGTGATCGACTGCAGCTGTCTTAGCTTAGTATGGGGTGTGGAATGCTGGAGGATTTCTTTCTGTGTTTTCCTGCCTGGCCTTCAGTTTTTAGCAGGCCTAGGAAGACTTTGCTAAAAAGGAGTTCTTTCTGAGCTTTTGCTCCTCTCAGCAGTAGGGCATTTCTGCTTCCTCAATGTAAGACTAAAATTGAGAAGAAAGGTTTTCAGTTTCCCTGCTTCCAAGTCAGCCGGGTGCAGATCCTGTTTCTTTGAGTCAAGCCTTAGCCTTTCTCAGCACTCCTACTCTTTCATGGCAAACAACCTCTTCTTCGCATTCAGTTCAAGGTCCTGAGAACAAAGAGTGTTCCTACCAATGCCCCAGGGTGGCAGGTCTTTGCCTCATTTCAATGCAGTGTCAGAAATGAGTGTGATTTCCTTTCAGTCTTTAATAACAGACAACTGAATACCATAGATTCAAAGAGTCTGTAGTGGGTATATTTTCTGTACTTTCCATAGCAGCAGAGAGCTTTCACCTTGGGTCAATGCAGAGTCTCGGGCAGGCAGGTTTTCTATCTCTTTCCCAGTGGTAGCCAACCTTGGCCTTTCATTAGTTTGCACAGTTGAGGATACTGATCATTTTTCTGTCTCTCTCCCAATGACGTATAAATTCTTTCTTATGGAAATGAAGCATCCGGAGCAGATGAAGTTCCATTTTCCCCTCCAGTAGCAGAGAACCTCTGCCTCTCATCACATCCAGGACCAGAGTATTGGGCCGGTTTTCAGGCCCACCACTATGGGCAGCCAACTATTGCCTTGTAGTAATGTTGGTTTTGGTAAACAGGCAAGCTGTGTTAGATTTTCCTTCTTCACCCTCAAATACTGGCAAGTCATGCATCCTTGCAGTTGATATTTTTGTCCTGTTTTCAGTCCTACTCATAAACACTTGATCTGGGAAAAGGGATAACAACTGGATAGAAATCTCCTCTTTTGTCTGGAGCTTTCAGAGATCCTAAACTCTCATGCTACTCCCACAATAGATCAGTAGCCCATTAAAATTTAGCCTGTTTTGTCCAAATTAACTTTATATTATTAAAATCTATTTCCCATTATTATGTCTTAGGTAAAATGCTTTATGAATTGCATCTCTTCTTGGAAATAATTGTCATCTGTTGGATTTTTTTTTTACCATGTATTCTTATGATCTTACTCTTTTGTTGATAATTAGGCTTGTTCTTATTTTTTTAAGGTAGTAACAAAGTTTTCTTGTTGCTTTATTTAATGCAAAAAAAGAAATCTCACTTTAAATTTTTAAAATTTAATGAAAGAAAGATATAAGGTGTTAATGTATAAAATTTACCTGCTTTGCAACTTTACTAATGAATATTTTCTCTAGCCACAATTTTTCCTCATTCTACCTCTCATAAGCATGAAAATATGGATGTTTGACTTAGTTCCATGCTAAAAAGCTTAGAATTTGATAAGTTAGGAACCCCTTTACTTAGGTATGTGACTTTTAATTAAGTTTATCAGCTTATGTATTTCCAAAAAGCTACAAAGTAGAGAGAAAGAACTGAATTATTTATAATAATTCTGATAAAGCATTTTTATACTGTACAAATAGTCATACAAGTATGCCTATATCTATTATATCTATTTATTGGGCATCTATGATACTTGTATGGGTAATTTAGTTATTAATATCAATGAAATGGCGTAAAGAACCAGACAGCTAATTAAAAATATAATTATTAAAGTATAGTTGTAAAAATGTAAAGTTTCTTCCATCACAGATGAGGTTGCATCTTGAAAACATTATGGAAATGGGTATACCATGAAAATATAAAGATTTTAATCTATAACTTTGACAAATTCGTGTAATATTTTGACTAATGTTTTGCTTGTTAAGAAAGTCTCTGTTATGAGACCAACTTAGAGCCATGCATAAAGGGTTCTTCTTCCCCCCTATCTTCTAAGTGGGTTCTTCAAATGCATGCATTTGAAGAACCATGGAGTTTTTCAAGGTTGATAGTTGAAAGTTGCACTTATGATAATTCTCATTTTCATGCAAAGGACTTTCAAACTATGAAAATTGTTATTACTACTACCACTATTAGTGAAATAAATGAATCTACAAATGAGACAGTGTTTCATGTTACATATGCATCAGGATAATCCAAATATCATCATAGTACACTTGAAAAACCATGAAAGACAATCTTCTCCCTAGATTCTTCACTTCTCCACCTTTAGTACCATCATGTCTTCACAAAAAGACACTTTTGGATACATGCATTTCTCTCTTGGAGTAGCCAGTTAATCTGAATTTTTTTTCAAGTGAATTGGTGGATGAAGTGTCTGTTGAGTCATTGATATTTGTTCTATGGCATCATGAGGCAATCTAGTTTATTAAGAGTATTTTTAAGATGTCATTAGTCATTTTTTAAGATCCTACATTTCTTTTTTTATTAAATCAAATGCCTAAAATGTATGGATCGTTAAACTTTACATTCAAACTAAAGAACAATAAATAGGTATTGAGAAGTAAAGAGTACTAAGACACTAAAGAAGAGAAAGCCCTTTTATTGACTTTTCAGAGGTAAAAGCTTAACTAAATGAATTATAAACATGACTTTGAATATTGATAATACTTTTGCAAATCTCTAAAGTAGTCATTCTATCTGTAATAATAAAAATGACAATCTTTTCAGCTAGAGGCTTATTTCAAATAATAGTACTCTGTAAATGCTTTTTCAAGGAGAATAATTATATTTTTATTTCTTGTTTATTTTGTTTTTGTTTTTTTGAGACGGAGTCTCGCTCTGTCGCCCAGGCTGGAGTGCAGTGGCGCGATCTCGGCTCACTGCAAGCTCCGCCTCCCGGGTTCACGCCATTCTCCTGCCTCAGCCTCTCCAAGTAGCTGGGACTACAGGCGTCCGCCACCACGCCCGGCTAATTTTTTGTATTTTTAGTAGAGACAGGGTTTCACTGTGGTCTCAATCTCCTGACCTCGTGATCCGCCCGCCTCGGCCTCCCAAAGTGCTGGGATTACAAGCGTGAGCCACCGTGCCCGGCCTTATTTCTTAGACATGCTGAAGTAACAGTAAGTTACTCATGGATTTTAATGTGACATGCATATTTTCAAGCCATGCTTAGCAGTTCTAGACACCCCACTATATGCTTTATAGCTTCTCAGGGCTCCTTGGCATATTTATCACGTTATTTTTAATACCAAACATTTTATTAAATTTATAACCTAAATCCAGAACAGTGCACATTCATAATCGCACCGGTGATACATTTATATAAACACACCTGTGACTGGCACACACAAGAAGAAACAGAACACAACCTGATGTCACAAAGCCTGCCTCATATGCTTTTGTTGTTAGTAACGACAATGGTGTCCCCACCACTCCCAATAAAAGAGTAATCACAATCCTCACCTCTCAGATCGTAGTCATTTTTGTCTGTTTTTACACTTGATATTAAAAAGATCATCAATAGGTACTATTTTTGTCTCACTTAATTTGCTCAATATTTTGCATGTGGCATATATCTACAGTGTTGCATGTGGTTGTAGTTTGTTCATTCTCAATAATACCCAGGACTCAATTGCATAAATATATCACAATTTATTAATTGGTGCTACTGTGGATGGACATTTGTCTTCTTTCCAGATTTTAGCTATTATTATTGCATTGCTATGAATGAACATATATGGTAAGTATATACACAGAAGAAAAGCTACTTGGTTACAGGTGTAAGTAGGTTAGCTTTAATAGATACTACTATCTTTTTAAGGTGACTACCAGTTTACATTTTCTATAACAGTATATGAGAATTCCATTTGCTCCATGTTCTCCATACACATGCAATTCTCTGTCACTTGTACTTCCTCTTCTGGTGAGATCACATTTCTGTTTTAATTTGCATTTTCTACTTTATGACAAATGACATAAAGGCACCTTTTCATATATTTGGTGACCAGTGGATATTTTATAAAGAGCTTATTTGAATCATCTGCAAATTTTTCTGTTGGCGATTTATCACTTTGTGAAAGTTCTTCATATATTCTGAACACCTCCCTCTCCCCACCACCACCCATATATATCAAGTTCTACCTCTGATATAGTTTCCATTTATATGCTAACCATTTCTTCTTTTACCTTTCTTTTTTCTACTTCATCCATCACCTCACACCTGCTCGATTTTAGTTGTCTGTTAACTGATCCACGTGGCTTTAGTCTAATCCCTTTCTCCAAATCATACCATACAAGACTAACAGATAAAGCTCTTAAAAAGGAATATCGCTTCATGTGAGCAATCGACTTAAACTTCTTCAATAGTAAAGTCTTAATATGCAGAGAAAGCCATACAAAATCTGATTGGGACTTAACTACTCCTTAATCATTTGGTATAGTTAGAACATGGCATCCAATTACATACAATATTTATGGTAGCAAAGAAAAATCTTATTTAAAGACTTGGTCTATAGTTACATTTTGTTAAATAAGTAAGCACCCTCATCTTTGTAAATGTTTACACTTATTTGTCCATAATTGCAACTTGTCAGTTTTACATTCTTACTTGCAAGGCTTTTGAAAGCCTGAATAGAGAGTGATTAAAGTATTATAATGTCTAATCTCAAAATATCGTATTCTTCATTCAATCATTTTCTGTGCTCTAATATATGTCTTATTACTTCAGAAATAATACATATTTGTATATTTTCCTGAAATTATTTGAGTTAGGGTAAAACAGAGAATGGCAACAGGGAATTTATTTCAATATTTTTATGCAGAAAAATAATATTTTAAAATTCCCATGTGATTATACTACATTTTTGTCAGAGCCTTGAAGATTTGTATTAAATATAAGTCATGATAAGACCTCAGAAGATTTAAGAAAATCTTGGAGTCATTTATGTCCAATTTCTCTTGAATTATCTACAGTGGAACATGTAATGGTTTCATTTCATCAAAAACATTCAAATCTAAAGAAAAGATAGTTATTTTTTTGTCCAAGGAAAAGCTTTTTATGCCAAATTTCAGCTAAGACTATTTTAAGATTTTTTTTCTCTAATGAAGTTTTTCATGTGAATCAGAGTCTATTTTAAGTCACTCGTTTTCATTGCAAAGAACACTATACACATCATATTTATTTTTATATCCCATTTTTGTTCATGTTATCTACTATTTTGGTTCCAAAAAGATTACCTAGAATAAAGTAGATGCTTAAAAAATGTTGCTTTAAAGAGACTAGCAGGTCCTCTCTGTATAGTGTATATTATTCATCACAATACTTAACCTTTCAATTCCCTGGCCCTTGTCTGTAAACTGTCAATAAAGAAGTATATACTGCACTGGGTTATTAAGATTAAATAAAATATCGAACATAAAGCAATGTAAAGTGCTGAACACATTATAGACTACTAATAAGTCTTAGCTTTCCTTATTTTCTTATTAAAATTTTTTCAGTACATTTTTTAAAAGAAGAATCTTGGCTGGGCACAGTGGTTCACACCTGTAAACCTAGCAATTTGGGAGACCGAGGTGGCTGGATCACCTGAGGTGGGGAGTTTGAGACCAGCCTGGCAAACATGGTGAAACCCCATCTCGACTAAAAATAATAAAAATTAGGTGGGCGTGGGGGCAGGTGCCTGTAATCCCAGCAACTCGGGAGGCTGAGGCAGGAGAATCACTTGAACCCAGGAGGCGGAGGTTGCAGTGAGCCAAAATCGCACCATTGCACTCCAGCCTGGGTGACAAGAGCAAAACTTTGTCTCAAAAAAAAAGAAAAAAGAAAAAGAAAAAGAAAAAAAAGAAGCATCTTAAGTAGCATATGTTACTGATATGGTTCAGCTGCGTCCCCACCCAAATCTCACCTTGAATTGTAACTCCCACAATTTGCAAGTGCTGTGTGAGGAAACTGGTGGGAGGTGATTGAATTATGTGGGTGGGTCTTTCCTGGGCTGTTCTTGTGCTGGTGAATGAATATCATGAGATCTGATTGGTTAATCAAGGTTTCCACTTTTGCTTCTTCTTCATTTTCTCTTGCCGCCACCATGTAATAAGTGCCTTTCACCTCCTGCCATGATTCTGAGGCCTCCTCAGCCATGTGGAACTGTAAGTCCAAATAAACCTCTTTTTCTTCCCAGTTTCAGGTATGTCTTTATCAGCAGCATGAAAACAGACTAATACAGTTACTATATCAGTTTTGGCTATTTACTAAATCAATTCCACTATGAAAATACAAAGGCTTTGCTAACATAAAGCACATAACTGGGAACCTAATGCTGCCTGAGGCAGTTTCCATGGGAAGCCCCAAAAGTGTTTTGAATAATGGCAACAGTATTGTAATAAGTGTATGTAATAGTTTCCTAGAGATACCTTTAAAAATTACCAGAAACTGGGTGGTTTAACACAAAAAAATTATTCTTTTACAGTTCTGGAGGCTAAAAGCCAAAATTAAGGTAGGACTCTTTCCTTCTGGAGGCTCTGTAAGAGAATCTGTCCCATGTGTCTCTCCTAGCCTCTGATAGTCATCTATAATCATTGGCATTCTTTGGCTTGCAGCTGCGTCACTTGAACTCTGTCTCCCTCATCTCATGTCCTTCTTCCTGTGTGTCTCTGTATCCAAATTACCATTTTTGAGGACAGAAGCCATTGGATATGGCCCACATAAATTCAGTATGGCCTCATTGAACTCAATTACATCTAAAAATATTATTTCCAAATAAGGTTACATTCATAGGATGTATTGATATCCAGAAAATTTCTGTTCAAATGGCCATGTGATTATCCTACACTGCTGTGCTAGAGTTCCGAAGATGTGTACTCAGTATAAGTCTTAATAAGACCCCAGAGGATTTAAGAAAATTTTGGAGTCATTTCTTTATGATTTCTTTTGAATTCTCTACTGTGGAACATGCAATGGTTTTGTTTCATTTTAAAAACTCAGATCTAAATAAAAGATAGATTTTTATTCAAATTTCAGGGATAGGACTTAAATTTATCATTTTGAAGAGACAAAATTTAACTCACAACAGTGTGTAATATCCTTTTTTAGATATAGAACTCAGTTAACATTTCAAAGTTGTGTTAGTTTCTTGAGAAGATATATCTTGAAATAACTTTATACTGTTATTTCTAACTAATTGATTTTTAAGCCAATGCAATAATAAATTGTCAGTGTGGAGGGGAAATGTGGGGTTGGAGCCCCCACACAGAGTCCACATTGGGGCACTGTGAGAAGAGAGCTACCATCCTCCTGACCCTAGAATGGTAGATACACGAACAGCTTACACAATGTGCCTGTGAAAGCTGCAGGCAATCAACACCAGCCCTTGAGAGCAGCGGTGGGGGCTAAGCCCTGCAGAGCCACTGAGGCAGAGCTGCCTAAGGCCTTGGGAGCCCACTCCTTCCATCAGTGGGACCTGAATGTGAGAGATGGAGTCAAAGAAGATAATTTCAGAGCTTTAAGATTTAACAACTGCCCTGCTGGGTTTTGGACTTGCATGGGGCCTGTAGCACCTTACTTACTGTATCTCTTCAGTATAATATACATATTTCAAATGAACTTTATAAATGTTCAAAAAGCAATTATCAACTCATTTAGAGACTACCAGTTAAAACACAATAAAAAACAAAGCAAAAATATGCACATACATTAAAACTTCATAGGAATAAGATGATTTGCTGTAAATTGAAGTAAGTTTCCTTGGTTTAGTAGTGGGACCTGGTGTCTATATAAGAATATACTTTTAAGAATTCAGCTTTGAGGATACATATGTATGTAGAAACAGGCAGAAGTTTCCATTAGACTAAATGATTACAGTGAATGGGACAAGATATAAATTTTCATTCATTCAAGCTATGCTGGTCACTCTGATGGATATGAGAAAGAAAATAAAAATATAATTACATGTGTTGTAATTATCTACCAAATGCATTATTAAATAAGAAATACTTCGTTTATTAAAAAACACTTTAGGTTAAAAATCCATCTCTCTCTCTCTCTTTCACACACACACACACACACACACACATTTTATGTATATATTTTTATCTTACACCAAATACCAAAGGCTTTTATTTATAAGTCTACTGTCTTGCTCCCAAGTCTCACCCACCTCATTGGACTCACTTTAATATCTTGAACTCCTAACACGTCTTTCACAGGTTTTTCTTTTCTTTTTCCTTTTTTTTTGTATAATTCCTTAGTCATTTTATTTTCTATTACATATTTATAATTCTTTTCAATCTCAGAAAATTTTTCTCTAAATTTCTTAAAGTTCTATAATATCTGCAACTAGATAAAATTTCATATTTTTCTATTTTAGATTAATTATTTTGCATAGTATAATTTAGTACATTTTTATCTCATATTTATATTTGTAAATATTTGATTTTTTAACTTGAATTTAGGGTGACTTGTGTATTATTGCTTTGGTTCAAAAAATAATTCTTCCCATTTCCTCTTCAAATATGCAGGTTTTTTAAATACATTCATTAATTCATATTCTACTCATGTACTATGGATAGTTATGTACAATGGATAATCATGTACAATGGATAGTTATTTCTAAATATTTTGCCAATAGTTAATAATAATATTTTACTCCATTAAAACCTAGAATATTTTTCCCCTCTGGAATTAAAAATAATGTGACAATGCAAGCATAGAGTATTTTACAGTAGCTAACATATATTGTGCAGTTTCTATATACCTTTTGACCCAGTAGTCTCACTACTAAGTATATGCTTAAAGAAATTTAAATCATTCTACCATAAAGTGAACACATATGTTCACTGCAGCAGTATTCACAAAAGCAAAAACATAGAATCAACCAAAATGCCCATCAACAGTTGACCGGATAAAGAAAATGTGGTAGATATACACCATTATATACTATGCAGTTATGAAAAAGAATAAGATCATATCTGTTGCAGGAACATGGATGGAACTGTAGGCTATTATCCTTAGCAAACTAATGCAGGAACAGACAAACAAATACTGCATGTTCTCACTTATAAGTGGGAGCTAAATAATGAAACCCCATGAGCAGAAAGTAGGGAACAACAGACACTCGGGCCTAGTTGCAAGAGGAGGTTGGGAGGAGCTACAGGTTCAGAAAAAAAAATGATACCATGTTTAGTACCTGAGTGATAAAATAATCTGTGCAGCAAAGCCCCAAGTCACGAGTTTATCTACATAAGAAACCTGCACATGTATCCCTGCACCTAAAGAAAAGTTAAAATATTTAAAAATAGCTTTATTGTAGTACAGTTAACATAACAATAAACTTCACCAATTTTAGTTGCACATTATGACAAGTTTTGACAAATGTACACATTCATGTAACTAGCACCAAATTCATGGTACAGAGTGTTTCCACCAAACTTCAAAGTCAAAATGGCCACTTTGTGTCATTTTTCTCCCCAGTGCCTTCCCATGGCAACCACTGGTGTGATTTCTGTCTCCATTATTTTCCACTTCTAAAATTTGACATAAGAATTGTCATATGTCATATAGCCTTTGGTTCCTGGTCTTTTCCCTTTTCATGATGATTTTGAGGTGATTTTGAGTTTCATGATTTATTGCATCCATCATTACTTTATTTTTTATTGCTAAATCATCTTTGATTTTAAGGTTACAACACAATAGGTCTTATGCATTCTCCTATTGATGAAGATATGGATTATATCATGTTTGGAAGCAGAAAATATTATGAATCAATCTGTCAATAAGTCTTGGTGTAGACCCGTGTTTTTATTTCTCTTGAGTAAATACCTAGGAGTTGAATTGGTGAATAACATGGCAAGTGGATTTTCAGCGATATAAGAAACTTCCAAGTGGTTTTCAAAAATAGCTGCATCATGTCATATTCCCATTAGCAACAATGGGAGTTCCAGCTATTCTATATATTCTCCAAATCTTGGTACTGTCAGTCTTTTTAATGGTAATCATTAGGCAGAATTTGTAGTAATTTTTCATTATGGTTTTGATTTTCACTTCCCTGATGAAAATTATGTTGACTATCATTTCATGTGTTTCTTTGCAATGTATATATCTTCTTTGGTGGAATGCTTGTTTACAACTGTTGTACATTAATTTTATCGGATCGTGGGCTTGTTTTTATACGTGAAAACTATTTATATAGTCAGGATTAAATTACTTTATTAAAGTATATGTTTTTTAAATATTTATTTCCATGTTAAACATCTTATTTTTAAAATTTTTGAATTGTATTATGATATTTTTGATGTACAGCCATCTTTCTAAATTATTTTATGATTTATACTTGTATACCATATCCAGTAAATTATTGCTTAACTCATGATCATAAATATTTTTTACTAATGCTTATTTCTAGAAGTTTACTTTTATGTTTAATTTGATATTTCTATCTAAATATCAAATTAAACTTAAAAGCAAATTTAGGTATTTAATTTTATATTTAGGTCTATCATCTCTCATGTAATGTACATTCTCTCTTTTTTCCCTTTCAATACTTTATTTTTTAGAAAACTTCTATATTCACAGCAAAATTGAACAAAAGGTATAGAGATTTCCTATTGTAATGGATTTCCAGGTATATCAGGGGCATTTGCTAAAAAGATTCTCTTTTCCCCCTTTGAAATGCTGTGTATTTTGTCCAAACCCGATTGATCTCATATGTGTGCATCTACTTCTCTTCCCTTCTGGCTCAATGAAACTATATTTGTTCTTATGCTCACAATAACCCATACTGTTTACTTTGGCTTTATAATGGTTTTTAAAGGCAGGTCATTGAGGCCTTCAAACTATGTGCATCTTTTATAATTTTTTTCTTACTATTCTGAGTTCTTTTACCATCTGTTTTGTTGTTATAAAATTCCATTTGTCAATTCTTTGTGACTGATGTATAGAAATGTTTCCCATTTAGCCTACAACCACGCTAAGAAAAGACATGAACTGTAGTGCATTTATGCATATTTCTTCATTATTTATTGGTACATAATTTTGCAAAAAAAAAGATGTTAAAATGTCTCTGTTTTTAATTCTTTATCTAGCTTTCTTGCACTGTCTAAGATCTCCTGTAAAATGATGAATGAAAATGAAAGAAAGTTGACATTTTAGCCCTTTTTCTGATATTGATATAGTCACTCTGGCTTCATTTTAAGAAGTGTTTTTATGGTATGTCTTTTTTTAAAACATCCTTTAACTTTTAATTTATGTGTCTTTGTATTTAATGTAAATTTTTCTAAAGTTAATATTTTTGGTCTTCCTCTATAATCCAATGTTATACTCTGTGCATCTTCATTAGTGTGATTAGATCATTCCCATTTTCTTGTAATTTTGATAAGGTTTTAAATCTACCCATCTTGCTGTTTGTTTCTTCTTTCTTATTTATTCTTTTTTATATTTAAAAAGTATCCTTCCATTTTATATTTTAAAAGTATCCTTCCATTTTATATTCTATTGTATCATTATCTGTGTGTGTGTGCGTGTGTGTGTGTGTGTGTGTGTGTGTGTGTGTATGTGTATATATATATTTTTTTTTTGAGATGGAGTCTCGCTCTGTTGCCCAGGCTGGAGTGCAGTGGCATGATCTCAGCTCACTGCAACCTCTGCCTCCCGGGTTCAAGCAATTCTCCCGCCTCAGCCTCCTGAGTAGCTGGAATTACAGGCATGCGTCACCACGCTCAGCTAATTTTTGTAGTTTCAGTAGAGATGGGGTTTCACTATGTTGACCATGCTGGTCTCAAACTCCTGACCTCAGGTGATCCGCGAAGTGCTGGGATTACAGGAGTGAGCCACCACGCCTGGTCGATTATCTACATATTTTAGTTCAACTATTCTTTTTAGTGATTGTCCTGTAGTTTAAAATATACATCTTTGATTTATCACAGTCTACCTTCATACACTATTATACTACTTCACTTATAATCGATGAGCAGCACAATAGTGCACTTTAATTTCCCCATTTGTATTATTGTTCTCAAATATTTTACTTGTACATAAATCTCAAAGGGTATTGTTACTATTTTTCATAAAATCAAGTATCTTTTGAAAATAACTGAAACAAGGTTAAAAGTATTATTTTTATGCCTACACATACATTTATTTTTCTGATGGCTTTTTATTCATTTTCATCAGGTATCATTTCATTCTACCATCAGAAGTTACTTTTACTTCTTTAGGCAGGTTCATGAATGATAAATTTTTATTTTGTTTCCTGAAAAACTGTTTATTTCTCTTTATTTTAGAAATACATTTTCTCAGTATTTAAAACCCTTGGTTCACTTTATTTTTCTTAAAGCATACTAATTTATTATTTCATTTTTGTCTGGCATGTATGGATTTGTGATGATAAATTTATTGTTTAACCTAATTTTCTTCTTCTATTAATCTTCTGTATTTTGCTCTAGGTGTTCTTAAGATTGTGTCTTTGCTGCTAGATGTTTGTAGTTTGATTACAATATGCCTTTTTGTGGGTTTATATTTATTGTTATTGTGGTTGATTTAATTTCTTACACCTTTGGTTATATGGGTTTATTCAAATTTTGAAATCTTTTAGCCATTACTACAACTATTTAATTATAAGAATTTTAGCATATATTTAGGTCACTTATTATTGCCCTCTAATTCATTGATGGTATATTTATTCTTTGTCTATTTCCTCCCTCTCTGCCGCCTTTTGGACAGTGTATATTGCTATGCTTTCATGTTCAATGGCATTTCATTCTGCTGTGTCTCATTTGTTGATAATCTCAGTATATTTTTTTATTTCTCATGTTGTAATTTTCATCTCTGGTGGTTGCAGTTAGGCCATTTATGTATCTTCTATTTCTGTTCTCACTATGGACATATTTTCTTCTATAACTTTAAGCATATTGAATATGTTTATAATAGCCATTTAAATGCCCTTATCTTATAATTCCAGTAACTGTCATTTCTGTATCTCTTACTTTTTTTTAATTGAATGCCAGTTGTCAATTTAGTTCTTGGATTCTGAATTATATCTTTAAAGAAAGCTGAACTTTTTTCTTGGCATAAATTTCCTTAGAAACAATTTAATCAATTTAAGGTTTACTTTTACCTCTATGAAAATGACTCTAGACTATCCTTTGCCTAACACTAATGTAATCCCATTAATATGGTGATACACTTCTGAGGATTCTCTCAAATGGCCTGGACATTATGAGGTCTTTCTAATCTGGCTGCTGAGAACACACACAACTGCCAGTTCTTTGTCAAGTCCAAAAACCTCAGTTTACTGTTTTCCTTCAACTCAGCAATTCCTTCTATGAATGCACAGATCAGCATTCAAAGATTCAAGGAAATCTGAAAATCTTTTTCTCGCTCCCTTTTATCTTATATTATGCCCTGAAAATTCTAGCCATTTCAACATCCTCAAAATCTGATCTTTGTCTCTTTAAATCAGCAAAGATGCTGAGTCTCTTTGATTTCCATCTCCCTTCTTGAGTCCTGGAAAATGCCTTTGGAGAATAAGCAAGGTCATCGGATTCCACTTGTTTTATTTACCTCGGGTGTCACATCGCTGTGCTGTTCTTATGTGTGATAGCATCTCTTACATTGGTGTCAAAATCCCAGTTGTATGTGATAGTTGTGGAGGAGGGTGTGGTTACTGTTTCTACAAGTGGGAGTTTGTACGACTTGTTTACATGCATTAACCAATGTAATTCTCACAGACTTCCAATAAGGAAGTTGTTGCAGATCATCCTATTTTTAACTTGACTAAACTGTGAATTAACTTCTCCAGAGTCCACCTCCCTGTATATTTCTGGGTTAGAAAAAAACAAACAAACAAAAAACAGAAACTTTCACAGGATGTGGGATGGAGAAGTGTGGAATTGACCACCACTCTTTGAAGGTTGCTGTGGTTAGAGGTGATGACAGACACAGAAACACTCAGAAATTTCCAGCTTGTCCTCCTGCTCCCCCATACATCGTCCAGGTCTCTTTTTTTTTTGTTTTGTTTTGTTTTTTGTTTTTGAGATGGAGTTTCACTCTTGTTGCCCAGGCTGGAGTGCAATGGGGTGATCTCAGCTCACAGCAACCTCCATCTCCCTGGTTCAAGCGATTCTCCTGCCTCTGCCTCCCATGTAGCTGGGATTACAGGCACGCACCACCACGCCCAGCTAAATTTTTGTATTTTTAGTAGAGACGGGGTTTCTCCACGTTGGTCGGCTGGTCTCGAATTTCCAACCTTAGGTGATGCGCCTGCCTTGGCCTCCCAAAATGCTGAGATTACAGGCGTAAGCCACCATGCCAGTCATCCAGGTCTCCTTCTGAACTGTGGGCTTTTCTCTCTAACTATGTGTCCTGGTTCATTCACTACAGGTGATATAGACCCACAGAGGCAACATGTTCACATTCCCTCTGTTGGTGTCTTCCTCTTTGTATTTCCTCTTCAACTCCTTAATATGTGTTTGGCTTCTCACTTTGAGAGAGTGGTGACTCAATTAAATCTCTCCTGCTCCCTGTCTTATATTCATGTCTCCCTCTCATTTCACAATTTTACAAGGTCTAATTCCCACAATAAATTATCTTTTCCACAATTCATTGCAGTTTTATATCCATCATTCAATTTTGGCTAATACTATGCATTTAATTTATCTCTAATTTTGAAATGAGTATAATAAGAAATGGAAATAATTAGTAAGTGCCTTAGTGTTAAAAAGCTAATTAATAGTTGATCTAGGATTTAAACCCAGGAAATTATTTTCCAAAATTCATGATTCTATGCATCTTTCCTTATTGTCTCTTTAAATCTCTGCACTTATCAGTGGCAATGTATCTACTATTTAATTTTTTAATTTAAAGTTTTAAAAATTTATAGTTGACACATGATTACTGTACGTATTTGTGGGATACAGTGTGATGTTTCAATGCATATATATAATGTATAATGATCAAATCAGGGTGATTATTATATTCATTGCCTTAAGCATTTGTCATTTCTTTGTAGTGATAACATTCAAAATCCTCTCTTCTGACTATCTTGAAATGAACATTTTAGGCTGGGCGTGGTGGCTCATGCGTGTAATCCCAGCATTTTGGGCGGCTGAGGCAGGTGGATCACTTGAGGTCAGGAGATTGAGACCAGCCTGGCCAACATGGTGAAACCCTGTCTCTACTAAAAATACAAAAATTAGCCGGGTATGATGGGTGCAGTAGTCCCAGCTACTCGGGAGGCTGAGGCAGGAGAATCACTTGAACCTGGGAGGTGGAGGTTGCAGTGAGCCAAGACTGCGCCACTGCACTCCCACTTGGGTAACAGGGCAAGACTCCATTTCAAAAAAAAATAAAAAAAGAAGGGAACATTTTATTAGTTATGGTGATCCTACTGTGTATTAAAACACCAGAACTTATTCTTCTTGTCTAACCGTAACTTTTTAGTCCTTGTCCAACCACTCTTCATCTATCCTCCCTTGTACTGTCCCAGCTTCTGGTAACCACTATTCGATTCTCATTTCTATGAGATCAACTTTTTAAAATACATACATACACACACACACACACACACAAACACATACACTCCTCATATTTTCTGTACCCATTCATCTGTAGAAAGGCATTTAGTTTGATTCCATGTTTTGGCTATGTGAATAATGCTGCATAATCATTGAAGTGCAGATATCTCTCTGATATACTGGTTTCATTTCTTTTGGATATATACCTAGTAATAGGATTGCTGAATCAAATGGTAGTTCTATTTCTAATTTTTTGAGGAACCCACTATACTGTTTTCCATAATGACTCTATTAATTTAATCTATGTGTCTGTAATCCCAGAACTTTCGGAGGCCAAGGCAGGTGGATCACCTGAGATCAGAAGGTCGAGACCAGGCTGGCCAACATGGCAAAACCCCGTTCCTACTAAAAATACACAAAATTAGCCTGGTGTGGTGGCATGTGCCTGTAGTCCAAGCAACTTGGGAGGCTGAGACAGGAGAATCACTTGAACCCAGGAGGTTGAGGTTGGAGTGAGCCAAGCTAGTGCCACTGCACTCCAGCCTGGGTTGACAGAGCAAGACTCCATCTCAAAAAATAAAAATAATAATAAATAAAAACTTAAAAAAGAATTTAAACTATGTATCTGACAACTTCTTAATATCTAGAACATATAAGGAATTTAACTCAGTAGCAAAACACACAAATAATCTTATTAAAAATGGGCAAAAGACCTGAATAGACATTTCTCAAAAGAAGACATACAAATAGTCAACAGATATATATTTTTAAAAGGCTCAATCAACATCGCTAATTATCAGGCAAATGAAAATTAAAGCCGGAATGGAATATCACCTTACCCCAGTTAGAATGGCTATTATCAAAAAGTAAAAAAAAAAAAAAAAAAGAAAAAAAAAATGCTGTCAAAAAATGCAGAGAGAGGGGAGCTCCTCTCATATACCAGGTTATAGGAAAATAAACATATTTTATTTTCAAACAGAACATTTTTATGACTGTGTAAGTGCTGAAAAATTTGGGGAATTGTATTTATTTGCTACTACTGTTTGCTAACCCTTACGTTTATGTAATAACTGCAGAATATTAAACTTAAATTCAAGAATAGGGTTTTTTTGGTCCTTTTTGTCAAGTATGATACATATAAAAATAATCTTTTTGTGAATTAAAAATTCAAGAAATGGTATATCTGAACAAGGTATCTGAATAGGGAATAGTTATAAGTATTCACTTAAGCATCCAATGTTTTCAATTTTAATTTAAATTTCTATGGCCTTAGATTTTCTTACATTTTTTTCTCTCATAATTATTCTATAAGGTTTTGTTTCTACCAAAATTTACTTGTAAAGAGCTGCATTCATTATGTATTGTTTATGGAAAAGTAAAGACACTAGTGAATAAATGTTGGTATCAAATAATTACAGTATTTTGTATACTTACATCCATCATTAATAAACTTCGAATGGATAATATATACTTATATTTAAATAGTTAAAATCTCTTTTATTAATATATAATTTTATACCTGAACACAAAATGTTTTTAACAAAGAAGAATGTATTTTAATATTTGATTGACTTATTCAAAACACATGCAATCCCTTTTATATTCCAGGCACTAAAATTTTATGAGTAAAGCTTTTCAGTAGTGGTGATTGTATTATTAAATGCCCTACTATACATTGTACTGTATATAAGTCTATTAATTGGGAAGTTAATAGTTGTAGATTATATTTACATAGCTTTGATTGAATTTGTGAATATTATTATATTGGATTAAAATATTTTGTCACTTTCCAGTCCTATAATCAGCACAGTGCCTAGTTCAAATGACAGAATATTGGTAAAACTATACTAGCACTCTTGTTTGTTTAAAAACATGTCCACATTTTAATGTTTATATGAGTAGAATAAACTTTTGTTTTTATGTGAAAAAGACTATATAGCTGTTTGATATCTGGACTTAATTTTCAGGTAGCAGTGATTTAGTTTTAAAATGGGTATAAATAATACACTGAATACATATTACAGGGACATTTAATGAGATGTCAGAATACTTGGTTACTTGTCTTGGATTTACAAATCAACTTCTAAATCATTTTGAACTCTTCTCTCATTTGTAAAATATTAAAGAAGAGAATGGAGTTATCTCTCCCAGCTAGACAACCATATGAGCTCCAACCTAAGAACTTGACATTTTGAAATATATTCAATGTATTTCCCCTGCCTTGTTTGGCCATTTTTACTATAAAAATATTATACCAGTACAGTAGGTCATTAAGATGAATCTCATTGCTCCTAAGAATATAAATACCGTCATGATTAAAATGACATTACACAATTTAACCTTTGGTGTACAGCCTTTTAAGAAACTCACAAACAAAATAATAGCATTAGAGTAAAGGAGGTTTGACTACTAAGGTTAAAGAAAATTAATTTTGTTTTGAATTTAAGTTTTCTTAGGAGATCTCTGGCTCTGGGGAGGGTGAGAATATGTTATAAGAGTAATTTTTAAGATTTTTATTGCCTTAAACTTTCTTAGTATGTTATGGGTAGGAGGCGGGATATTTGAAGACACTAGAAGATACATAGAGAGTTTTAAGTGGAGCTTCATATAAGAATAATGTTTTATTTTCTTATTAATTCCAAAAGGGCTTTTGTGAGTAAAAAATCAAATACATTTAGATATATACATATATGTGGTGACTGTTCTAAATTGCTAAAATGGTTTATGACCAAGGTTTGGTTTGTCAAACCCATAATCCTGGGAAGAGAAAAAAGACAATAAAATTTCTGGTGTGTATCTGCTATATGATGGACCACTTAAATATTTATAGGAGTATTTGATTCAATTCTCATTTGCAATACATGTTTTCTGGATGTGTGAAAGTTTTCCTATGCAAGAAGGCTGATGTAATAATAGTAGCTAAAGTATTATTAGAAAATGTGTTTTCCTCATGAGATATTTATTGCAGCACAAGTCACAATTGCAAAGAGCTAAGCCATGAGTATGCAGGGTCATACAGGATGGTATAATGAAACTAGAGACTCAGAAGCGAGGAGGTTAGGAAAGGGATGAAGGAGGAAAAATTACCTATTAGGTACAATGCATGTTATTCGGGTGATGGGTACACTAAAAACATGGACTTCACCACCGTACAATTCATCCATGTAATCAAAACCCACTTTTACCCTAAAGCTATTGACATTTGTAAAAAGTAAATACTTTTTTTTAAGTAAACAGGATACAGCATAAGATATAAGTGAAGTTTCTCAAGAAAGTTTTATAATAGATATATTTAGGACCCCAGAGGAGTCAGTAGGTAGACAGAGAGATATGAAGGGATTATCAGTAAAGATTTACCTAGAATTCTTAGCAGTGTACTGGAGCTTAGAGCATGAGCCTTGCTCCCTGATGGTTGAGGTGTAATCCAAGAAGGCAACCTCTGTTTTAGAAAAGTTTCGTATTACTCAATGTCCTGAAGAACCCAGGGCCTACCGGGTGGATTAGCAATGGCTGAGGTGGCAATTATATGAATGGACCTATAGATTTCTATTGCCTCATGCATTTCCAGGAAAACAATGGCTATTTCTCTGGAGCCAGGAGAACATAGAAAAATCCAGATTTTGTCTTCTCATTTTCAAACAAGAGAGACCTGAAAACTCACAAACCCAAGGCCGACATTGAGATTTTCTTCTAAATGGAATGTTTTCCTCTTTTTCCAGATGCCACCTGAAAGGAAAAAGAAACGTGTGTTTGTTTGTGTATGTGTAGTTTTGCGTGTGTTTACTTTTTTCAGTTTCCTGGTTAGCTTTGAATACTGCATACTTTAAATATGGAATATTTCAAACAATTCTATAGCATTTTTATTTTTAAAAATTCTGTGTAAGAAAACATAATCAAATGTGTTTTGGGCTACTTTCCAAGTTTTCCAAATTATTCTTTCCCTCACTACTGATTTACATATTAATTTAATAATATTTTAAAAATCAATAAACAAGGCATTCTATGTCCAAAAATATGTCTTTAATGTTATAAAAAATAAATGTGAAATTATATTTTATTGATATTAATTAAACTTCTACTTCTGGAGGAGCTAAACTCCATGAAATGATCTTAAACTGTTATTTTATACTCTAAAAATCTTTGTTTTATTGTGCTATGTTCTTAGAAAAACCTGGTGGTATGGACTTCCAGCTCAATAATTAACTGTAAAGGTATGTTTAATCAGCTAGTCAGCTCATCAGTCATTTTAAAAAAATTTTTCAAAATCATGTATTTTCATTCTAAAACAACTGATGGTTCTTTTAAAATAATTGATTCACAGTTCATCATCACAATCTTCATCAGCATAACCACCATTAATGTCATTGTTACCATTGTTTTTGTTATTCCTGACGTTCTTCCCAATCTTCTTAAAACTTTTTGTTTGCATTGTGAATACTAGTTCGCATATTACTCATTCTTATTATTTTTGAGACAATAAATTAACTGATAATATTAATTATGCAGTTTTAATTATTTATCTATGGATAAATGCCCTTCATATCAAATTCTAGTAGTACCCAGTCTCTGAAACTATTTTGGTAGTATAAAAACAAAATAATATCTACTTTTTGTGTGTGACTGTTGGTAATTATATATAAGTCAGCTCAGGCTTCCATAACAGAATGCCATAGACTGAGTGACTTAACAGAAATTTGTTTTCTTACAATTCTGAATACTAGAAGTTCAAGTTACAGGTGATCGCAGGGTCAGTTTCTGGTGAAGACTCTCTTCCTGGCTTACAGATAACTGCTTTCTCTCTGTGCCCTCCAGGCAGAAATAGTGAGGAAGCTCTCTTCTGTCTCTTATGAAGTCAATAATCCCATCATCAGGATCCCACTATCATGACCTCGTGTAAACCTAATGATGTCTCAAACACTCGATCTCTAAATGCCATAACATTTGGGACTAGGATATCTCCATATGAATTTGGGAGGATTCAATTTAGTCCAAAGCAGTAGAGTTTCTATTATTTTAGGTTCATATTTCATACACTTCCTTTTTATTTATTTACTTATTTTGCCTCAGAATCTTCCTTCTCTCTCTAGAAATATATCTGTATGAATGAATAGGGGTATTTCTCCACCTACTGAAGAGTTAAGTGTTACAAGGAGAACATGTTTTTTGTGTATTTTGCATTGTCACATTGCAGCTTTTTCTTTACTCTTTCAATGGGAGGATGATGTGCTGCCTTATATATATATAAATGTGAGATACATGATTTGGTTATTCTGTATAAAAACTGAATCGTTTCTATCCATACCCAGATATTTCTCCAATAATAAAAATTTAACTGACTCAAAAAAAGTTTTAGCATCAAAGAGTCAATTAAAAACAGTTTAGTTTAGTAATTTACAAGTATCTTCTCCAAGCTGTCTTTTTCTAAGAAAATACTTGTTAAAATATACTTTATTTGAAGAAACGAATTACTTTCTTCTTTATAAATATCTTGACAATTACATAATTTATAAGTAGATATTGACTTTTCAAAATGAATATCAAAAATTATTGACTACAGTGTATATCTTTATCTAGGCAACTTGAGAAATAATTAACCCTGATACTCATAAAAAATTAAAATCAATAAAGGCATGATTGTGTATTGCTAGGAACTCTAAGCATTAAAATGCAAGAAGCATTAATACCCCCATTTTATAAATTGCCTTGATGTTTCAAGGCTTTGCTTTGAGTCTTTGATTTTAAAGAGTAGTACCACTTAAAGTTATTTGGCCTAAATAATGTGTGCATTATGCAATCTCTCGTATTACAGTCATAAAAAACAGTAGTAGGCAATGGAACAAACCAAAGCCCAATCTTAACTGAAAAGTATCATGATATGATTGGATTGTGTCCCCACCCAAATCTCATCTTGAATTGTAGCTCTCACAATTCCCATGTGTCATGGGATGGACCCAGTAGGAGGTAATTGAATCATGGGGGTGGGTCTTTCCTGTGCTCTTCTCATGATAGTGAATAAGCCTCATGAGATCTGATGGTTTTAAAAAGGAGTATTCTCTGCACAAACTCTCTCTTGCCTGCTGCCATGTAAGACATGTCTTGCTTCCCCTTCACCTTCCGCCATGTTTGTGAGGCCTCACCAGCCATGTGGAACTGTGAATTAATTAAACCTTTTTCCTTTATGAATTACCCAGCCTTGGGTATGTCTTTATTAGCAGCATGAAAATGAACTAATACAGTAAAACTGGTACCAGTTGGGTGGGGTGCTGCTGTAAAGATACTGTAAAATGTGGAAGTGACTTTGGAACTGGGTAACAAGCAGAGGATGGAGCAGTTTGTAGGGCTCAGAAGAAGAAAGGAAAATGTGGGAAAGTTTGGAACTTCCTAAAGACTTGTTGGCTGGCTTTGACCAAAATGCTGATAATGATATGGAAAATGAAATCCAGGCTGAGGTGGTCTCAGACGAAGATGAGGAACTTGTTGGGTACTGGAAAAAAAAAGTGACTCTTGCTATATTTTAGCAAAGAGACTAGAGGCATTTTGCCCTTGTCCTAGAGATTTGTGGAACTGGAACTTTGAACTTGAGAGAGATGATTTAGGGTATGTGGCTGAATAAATTTTTAAACAGGAAAGCATTCAAGATGTGACTTAGGTTCTATTAAAAGCATTGAGTTTTAAAAAAGGAAACAGAGCATAAATGTTTGGAAAATTGGCAGCCTGATGATGCAATAGAAAAGAAGAACCCGTTTTCTGAGGAGAAATTCAAGCCAGCTATAGGAATTTGCGTAAGTAACTAGGGACCAAATGTTAATCACCAAGAAAACGGGGAAAATATCCCCAGGGCATGTCAGAGATCTTTGCGGCAGCCCCTCCCATCATAGGACCTGAGACCTAGAATACAAAAATTGTTTTGTGGGTGGGGCCCTGGGACCCCCTGTTGTGTGCAGCCTAGGAACTTGCCCTGCATCCCAGCCACTCTAGCCATGGCCAAAAGGGGCCAACATACAGCTTGGGCTGTTGCTTCAGAGAGTGCAAGCCCCAAGCCTTGGCAGCTTCTATGTCGCGTTGAGTCTGCAGGTGCACAGTAGTCAAGAATTGAGGTTTGAGAACTTCCTCCTAGATTTCAGAGGATGTACAAAAACACCTGGATCTCCAGGCAGAAATTTGCTGCAGGGGCAGGGCCCTCATGGAGAGCTCCTATTAGGGCAGTGCAGGAGGGAAATGTGAGATTGAAGCCCCCACACAGAGTCCCCATTGGGGCACTGCCTAGTGGAGGTGTGAGAAGAAAGCCATCATCCTCCAGAACCCAGAATGGTAGATCCACCAACAGCTTGCACCATGTACCTGAAAATGCTGCAAACACTCAGTGCCAGCCCATGAAGGCAACCAGAAGGGAGGCTGTACCCTGAAAAGTCACAAAGGCAAAGCTACCCAAGACCATGGGAACCCACCTTGCATGAGCATGACCTGGATGTGAGACATGGAGTCAAAGGAGATCAATTTGGAGCTTTAAGATTTGACTGCCCCGCTGGATTCTGGACTTGCATGGGGCCTATAGCCCCTTTGTTTTGATCAATTTCTCCTATTTGGAATGGCTGTATTTGTCCAATGTCTGTACTCCCATTGTATCTAGGAAGTAACTAACTTGCTTTTGATTTCATGGGCTCATAGGTGGAAGGTACTTGCCTTGTCTTGAATGAGACTTTGGACTATGGACTTTTGAGTTAATACTGAAATTAGTTAAGACTTTTGCGGACTGTTAGGAAGGCATGATTTGTTTTGAAATTTGAGGACATGAGATTTGGGAGGAACCAGGAGTGGAATGATATGTTTTGGCTGTGTCCCCATCCAAATCTCATCTTGAATTGTAGCTCCCACAATTCTCATGTGTCCTGGGAGGAGGGATCTGGTGGGAGGTAATTGAATCATGGAGCTGGGTCTTTCCCATGCTGTTCTCATGATAGTAAATAAGTCTCAGAGATCTGATGGTTTTATAAGGGGAGTTCCCCTGCGCAAACTCTCTCTTGCCTGCTGCCACATAAGATGTGTCTTACTTTCCTTTCACCTTCCACAATGATTGTGAGGCCTCCCCAGCCATTCAGAACTGTTGGTCAATTAAACCTCTTTTCTTTATAAATTACCCAGTCCCAGGTATGTCTTTATTAGCAGCATGAAAATGAACTAATACATATCATTTAATAACAAACAAATTATAATTGTCATGCACATTGTCTTAGTCCATTCAGGCTGCTCTAACAAGATACCGTAAACTGGGTAGCTTATAAACAACAACAAAATATTTCTCACAATTCTGGAGCCTGGAAAGTCTAGATCATATGCTTCAGATGTGGCATTTGGTGAGGACATGCTTTCTTCTTCATAGTTCTTCCTGTGTCCTCACATAGTGAAAGAAAGCTACTTCCCACAATTCCCACGTGTTTTGGGGGGGTACCTGGTGGGAAGTAATTGAATCATGGGGCTGGGTCTTTCCCGTGCTTTTCTCGTGATAGTGAATAAGTCTCAGGAGATCTGATGCAGTATCTTTTATAAAAGTACTAATTCCAATCATGAGGGCTGTCTTACCAAAGGCCCCACGTCCAGCTACCATCACCTTAGGGGTTAGGATTCAACATAGAGATTTTGGAAGGACACAAACATTCATATTCAGAGTATACCCCTAATTTTCATTTTATTTGAGGCGGTTTTTTTAAATAATGGCCTTCTTATTATATTGGTCACAAATTTTCATGAAATATTTTACTACTTTGTATAATGATGTAAGGTGACCTGGACTCTGATACTTGTCTTTCTTTTGTGACCTTGAACATATTAACTCAACAATAACAAAAAATGGTTAATTTGTACCATCAAAAAACTGAAATGTATGTTGCAGAAATACAAAGCAAAAGAAGCAACAGTCTTTGCATTCAAGGAGTTTACAATTACCTTGGGGTAAACAAGAACATAAGAAAAGCATAGAAGTTGTCATGACATAAGATAGACTGCGGCTTTGAAGAGATTTTTAAAAGTTAGAGAACTAATATGTGCCTTTGTAAAGATTTTTTAAAAATAAGAAACTAAAAGGAATGAATATGATAATAATGATGTAGTATTTGATGTGGACCTTGAAATTTGATTGAGGAGAACATCAAAAGATGAAAACAGAGAGTGGAATTGGACAGCTCTGTAGTCAGAGAAAATGGCATAAAATATATGGGAAAATGTGGAAAAGTAAGAAACATTCAGAAAAATAAATAATCTCTATTATTTAGTGAGAAAATGTAGAGGAATAATCGTATACAAAGGAAGAAAAGCAGTTTAGAATCGTATTGTAAAATAATTGCTAGAGATTAACTGATTAAGCCAATAATTTATTATAAACTAGAATTCCAGATACCATATCAAATACTAGTAACACATACTTCACATTACAAGAAACACCATCTTTGGGGAATATATAGTCTAGAAAGAAGGTAGAAATGAATGATATAATCCCACAAATATAGCTAAAACTACAATTAGATGATTCTCCGAAGGCATAGTGCTAGAGAACATGTAATAGGAATTCTAACTTCATCAGTAGGATCAGAGAACTTCCTAAAGAAAAAAAGATTTGAGAAGGATAGAAGTGAGAGTAGGACACAAGGGTATTAGAATTAGGTGAAAGTGTTGTCCTGTTGCACGGGAGACAGGGAAAATAAGCCAGCCTCAGATATTATAGGAGCTTTTAACTTTGTTTTTTATTCTAAATATAATGAGGTATTACTTAAATGAATAATAGGAGGAAATGTATTATTATCAGAGGTTCATTGTAATTATAAAGCACTCGAGTGAAGAGTTGGTTTGGACAAGAGAATTGGAGGTCAGCAAATTAAAATGCTTTGCCACTAGACTAGTTGAGAACTAATGGTTGCTTCAAATAAGTGCTTTGGAGATAGATAGCTATGTAGTAATTTAAGAAGTACTTAAGATTAAAAATTGAAAGTACATACTGGATAAATAGAAATTATAGAGAGACAGATTTTTCCAGGGCTCCTTTGTTCCCTAGTTGTGATATTTGGGTGTGTGATGGTTCTTTTCATTGTGATAGGGAATCTGGACAAGACCAGAAAATAAAATCCTTTTAGGGAGGAGGACCATAAACTCAGCTTAATGTACCTCTGATGTTCCTTTGAAATAGACATTCAAGAAAAATGTGGATTTTCAAAGTTAAAACAGTAAGTCTGGACTGAATATATAGAAAGGTATGCACAATCTGTTCACCAATAGTCATGGGAGTTGGAGCAGTCAGGGAGCTTTGCTAGGGAGCAATACAAAAGAAAAGGGATCACCAAAATTTTGACTATGTAGTATAGATAAGGTCAAGAGGAGATCAAGAAAGAATAAATCCGAAATTTAAGAGAACGCCCCCATCAAAAAGTGGGCAGAGGACATGAACAGACACTTCTCAAAAGAAGACATTTATGCAGCCAAAAAACACATGAAGAAATGCTCCTCATCACTGGCCATCAGAGAAATGCAAATCAAAACCACAGTGAGATACCATCTCACACCAGTTAGAATGGCCATCATTAAAAAATCAGGAAACAACAGGTGCTGGAGAGGATGTGGAGAAATAGGAACACTTTTACACTGTTGGTGGGACTGTAAACTAGTTCAACCATTGTGGAAGTCAGTGTGGCGATTCCTCAGGGATCTAGAACTAGAAATACCATTTGACCCAGCCATCCCATTACTGGGTATATACCCAAAGGACTATAAATCATGCTGCTATAAAGACACATGCACACGTATGTTTATTGCGGCACTATTCACAATAGCAAAGAGTTGGAACCAACCCAAATGTCCAACAACGATAGACTGGATTAAGAAAATGTGGCACATATACACCATGGAATACTATGCAGCCATAAAAAATGATGAGTTCGTGTCCTTTGTAGGGACATGGATGAAACTGGAAAACATCATTCTCAGTAAACTATCCCAAGGACAAAAAACCAAACACCGCATGTTCTCACTCATAGGTGGGAATTGAACAATGAGAACTCATGGACACAGGAAGGGGAACATCACACTCCGGGGACTGTTGTGGGGTGGGGGGAGGGGGGAGGGACAGCATTAGGAGATACACCTAATGCTAAATGACGAGTTAATGGGTGCAGGAAATCAACATGGCACATGGATACATATGTAACAAAACTGCACATTGTGCACATGTACCCTAAAACCCTAAAGTATAATAAAAAAAAAAAAAAGAAAAAAATAAAATAAAATAAAATAAAATTACTTTCACTGGAAAAAAAAAAAAAAGAGAACGCCAAGAGTGTAATGTCACACAAACGTTTCAAAGAAGAGTCAACAAGGTCAATAAATGCTGAGACGTCAAGTAAGAGGATATTGACCACTGGCTTTTGAGATGGAGAAATCAATGAAGATCTTAGAAGTGCTATTATAGAGAAGTGATGGGGTACAAAACAGATTGTCCAGGGTTAAGGAGAGAGAGATAGGTGAGGAAATGAAGCCAGCATTTTTAGGAAACTATTTTGTGAAGTGGTTTGAATAGGGAGGAGACAGGACTACAATTGCAGAAACATGTAATTGCAATGGAGGATTTTTAAAATTAGAATTTTGAGTATATTCAATGGAAAAATACAGTTAAAAAGAAGTGAGATTATTTTCAGATTGTGACATAACAAGCTATTATTTGACAAAAAAAGACAAACCAGAAAAGTTCATTTCGTAAATTAATAGAGCAGTGGTAAAATGTGATGAGGCTAAACCGTTAGTGAAAAAATCAAGAACAAATGCCCAGGCTGATGCAATCATGTATATGTGATAATTATGGAATGCATGTGCATTGATGGCAGAGAGTGGAAACAGGAAAATAAGGAAACTGGTGTGATATTTTTGGAAAAAGAGAAATATTGCAACTAGTAAATAATTTTACCTAAAAATTGGAGAGGCTTATGGTAAAGCAAAAGGAAATTACTTAATAGAGGAAATGTACGTTATTTGAATGACAGCTACACTAAAAGTCCAGACTTCACCACTACTCAATATATCCATGTAAAAAAATGGCATTTGTGTCCCTTAAATTTATACAGAAAAGTACATAATCTTTAGTGTGTGAATGTAGATGAAGAAACAATCTGCTGAGAGGATGGGTTATTTTATTCACAGATTTGATCAGTAACTGTAGTTAGGATTTCATCCTCACCCTCACTCCAAAAACCTGTTCTTATGAAGCTCATCAGTGATCTCCACATTATTGAATCCAGTGATCAGGTCCTCAACTCCATTTTGCTTGACCTGTTAGTAGCATTTGGTACAAGTGATCAGTTCCCTCTTGAAATCGTTTCTCTGTCTTTCTTTAGAAAGACACACGCTCCTGATTTTGTCCAATATATTAAAAGCCTTTACAGATTTCTTGACAAAAAGATGGTGAAGTCCAAGGCTCATATCTTGATCGTCTAAATTTTGCTGATTTCCTGTGTAATATTTGCTGTAAAAATGGTTAATGTAGTTTCTATAGGCTAGCAAACCCTACATTTTTATCTCAATTCTGAACTCTTAAAATACATCTTTAACATGATTTGACTTCTCTACTTGGGTATCAAATAGGATTCTTAGAATTAATGTCACCCATACCTATTGTTTCATTGGAGTCATCTAATAAGAACGTGCTAATCTTACTTGCTCCTTTAAGCTAATGAGTTATCCACCCTTCTTGTTCTTCAAGCCATGATCCTGAAATCCTTAGTTGCTCTTCCTTTTTCTATTACACATCTCATCTATTTCATCAGCATGTGTTCTTGTCTCTTCAGAATATATTGTATATTTGATCACTTCTCACTGTTGCTACACTAGAAAATCCCCTGTTTATTTCTCCTACACTTGATCTTCTTCAGACAGGCAGGTCTTCATGCTTTTCTTGGTATATACTGAACATGCTCTTACCTCAGAACCTTTGCACCTGCCAATCTCTGTGCCTGGAATACTCTTCTCTATTATATCTGTGTAGCTTGATCTCTCTTCTTTAACTCTATACACAAATATCACATTTGAAAAAAAACTCTAATTAAATATTATTATAAAATGATTTATGCATCACTCCCACATCTCCTGTAACTTTATCGTGCTTTTTAATTTTCCCCATGGTTGTGCACAATGCAATATATGGTATATTAATATTTTTACTAGCTTATTATCTGTAATCTTTGGCTAGAACATTAGTGTCCAGTGTGACTTTCTGCATGATGAAAAGTTTGCAGAAAATATAGCCCAGCCTCCTCACGTGACACTTAAGGATAAGTATAACTTAAAAAGTTCACTCAGGTAGCCTCTGGTAGTACCAAGATTGGCACCATAGCCTCTATCTGTCTGGTGTACTCTCTCTCTCTGAGTGTCTCTCTACATACCAAATGACAAATCAAAGCTTTCTGATCAGGCATTTAAGGCTGTGCATTAACCCTTCCCTAAATATATTGATGATTTAGACTCCCTGGCATAAAATTCTTAGGCTAGTTCGAATGTTTTCTACCTGGGTCTCAATGCTTCGTGGTTTACTAATTACATTTTGCTGCTAGCCATATCAATTAACTTGCAAAATGCAAAGTCCTAGGTGCATATTTTTTAATGTGTGGGTATATGAAAATTACTTTATTGTACCTTCATATTCGATTTGTGACTTGGTAGATGCAGATGTGTACTTTAAAATCTGTTTAATTTGCCTTTGAAAATACTCACGTAATACTTAATGTTAAAGATGCCGATTTTTAGATTTTTACTTCCCCTGCTTTATTGCTTTCTTTTTTCTTTTTTTTTTTTGAGACGCAGTCTCGCTCTGTGGCCCAGGCTGGAGTGCAGTGGCGCAATCTCGGCTCACTGCAAGCTCCGCCTCCCAGGTTCAGGCCATTCTCCTGCCTCAGACTTCCGAGTAGCTGGGACTATAGGCACCCGCCACCACGCCAGGCTAATTTTTTTGTATTTTTAGTAGAGATGGGGTTTCAGCCTGTTAGCCAGGATGGTCTCGATCTCCTGACCTCGTGATCCGCCCGCCTCGGCCTCTCAAAGTGCTGGGATTACAGGTGTGAGCCACCGCGCCCGGCCGCTTTATTGCTTTTTGATTGACTTTATTTTCAACTGTCTGTTTTTTTAAGCTTTCACAATCTTATTTAAACTTAAAAGAGCTTATTACTTAAATGTTGTTGCTCATAGGTATATTTCTGAAATATACTCAATTTCTCCTTGAAGGATGCTTCCTTCATCAGCTAATAAACCATCATGTTTCTATAGTTAATTTAAACTAATTTCTTGGGCAATTTGTCTAACGACATTGCCGTTTTTTGTTTGTTTGTTTGTTTTTTTGAGACGATCTCACTCTTACCCAGATTAGAGTGCAGTGGCGTGATCTCGGCTCACCGCAAACTCCGACTCCCGGCTTCAAGCGATTCTCCTGCCTCAGCTTCCTCAGTAGCTGGGATTGCAGGCATGTGTCACAACACCCGGCTAATTTTTGTATTTTTGATAGAGACGGGGTTTCACCATGTTGGTCAGCCTGGCCTCGAACTCCTGACCTCGTGATCCGCCCACCTCGGCCTCCCAAAGTGCTGGGATTACAAGTGTAATCCACCGTGCCTGGCCGACACTATCACTTTTGCTAACTATTTAAAAATTAATCAGTCAATTATAGGCAGGTAAAAAGAATCTGATACACATATATTTATATACATATGCAGCACACAAATATATCTATATCTCTGTGTACAACTATATACATATACACAGCAAGAGTGAGAGTAAAAGGGAGAAAGGGATTTTAATTTTATATATGCTTTTGGTTTTAGAATCTTTCAAACCATTTTGGAAGTCAAAAAAGTTTGAATAAAGAAATATGAGAGCCATAAATTTTGAATATCTATCTTTTCTCTTACTAGACTATATGCAATCTCTTTTATTGCTGTATTTTAGTATACTTGTTTGATTAGTCATTTTGTCGTAGTGCTTATGAATTGTGTTTATTGCAACTCTTCCTGTTATATCCGTTCCCTAATACAACTCTGTTTATGCAAATAAGACCTTTCTTTGCTATATCCCGTGGGTCTACCTTGAAATGTTCTCATCCTTTATATTGTAATTGTCTCTCAATAATATCATTTTTTTATGTTCCAGAGGGAAAGTCACTGACTCTGAAACTGTATTCTGGTTTGTGATTAATATTTAATTCCTTTGCCATATATCCATGAAAAAAGAACTATGCAACTGTGGGAGAGTATATATATATATATATATATGTTATTTACTATAGTGCCCAAATTAAACATACACAGTCATAAAATATTTTAAAATTACAAATAATATAATTATATGACTTTTTTGCTTTCTAGAGTCTCAGAATGCTTCTGGAATAATAAATAATAATTATTTTTATTACAAAAATCTATTTTATAGCTTTGCTTACAGGTTAGGTGTATTTTGGAACTTGGCCATATTAGCAATTTTCCTTTCCTTTTCATCTTCAAAAAGTAGAATTAGTGAACTTTAATGATTTGCTAGCATGCTACTAAAACATTTTGCTGTTTGCATTGCAAGAGATAAATTATATATTTACAACAAGCTACTTAAAATGTATCATAAAATGTCTTGCTAAATCTTACATTTCTAAATGACTGTCCAGAAAATCTTCTCTGGTAATTTTCTCTGTGTCACTCGATTTCTTCTCTCTGCCCTGCAGTTGTTCCTGAAGTCTGTCATCAATGCACAGCATTATCCAAATCCCTTGCCTTCTGGCTTTCAGTGGAGAAAGATAGTTCAGGTCCATGTTCTTCTTGCTCTCACCTGAGGAGTGAAGGTCTGGTAGTGGGAGAATTTCCCCAACTCCTTTCAGAAGCCCCCTCCCTCGGCTGCCTTTATTTTTCCAGCTGCATTAACAGCTCTTTCCCCATCCCTTTAGAATTGATATTATAAGGGTTTCCCTCTCCACAACTTCACCATTACTAGTTCTGGCTAATTTACCATTTCTTGTTGGTTGCATTCAATTAACCTTTAAAGGCGTCAGAATCATGACTGTGTAAAATTGCTGTCAATTTTCTCTATTTCAATAATGGCATAAAGGATAGGATTCACAATCTCTTCCCTTGAAATAATTTCTAGGTTAAGTAGACTGAGCAGAACCATGGAAGAATTGCTCAAGATCAAGTGATTTAACCTCCATAGACACTTAGATCAGCTAACCTCAGCAGCAGAAAAGTAATACATAGCAATATATGATTAACATTGAGTGTAAAATATTGAGGTTCTTGAAAAACATAACATTATTAAACTTATTTTTGAGAGCTCCAATTCCATTGTTCAAAATGAATCAATTATTTGTGTTAGAAGAGATAAGTCATTTCTAGTGATCTTGGCGTGGCATAATAGGTGAGTGTGTGTGTGTGAGCATGTATATATTCACGTAATTAATTCTTAAATATACTATTCACTATTTTGCCTAGCAATATACCTAATATATAATGGTTTTAATTTGTATAAATTGAATATGTATCTTATATAGCATTATAATTGGTAGTTTACCACTATATTCATTCTAAATCATTGTAGTTCAATTAGTGACATTTATTATTTCAAATACTATAAATTATTAATTAATAAAATTTGCTGCACTGAAATATATTTAATAATCTAATATAGTATCAACAAACTTAGAAGAAACATTTGAATTTGAGACTTGACTTCAATCATTTTAAAATAAATTATCTCACGACACTAGATATTTCAGTTTTCCAGGGTTTACTGTAATTTACTAATATCTTATCAAAAGTTAATTAGCATTAGCTAATACTAGTGAAAATAAATTTTCTTTCAACATACCTTCTGTCCTGTAAATTAGAAGTCCCTGCTGGGCACAGTGGCTCAGGTCTGTAATCCCAGCAATTCAAGAGCCTGAGACAGGTAGATTGCTTGAAGCCCAGAGTTCGAGACTACCCTAAGCAATATAGCAAGACCCATTCTGAACAACAACTTTTTAAAAATTAGCTGGGCATGAAAGTATATGCCTGTGGTCCCAGCTACTGGGGAGGCTGAGGTGGGAAGATATCTTTAGTCCAGGATTTTGAGGTTACAGTGAGCTGATTGTGCCACTGCACTCCAGCCTGGGTGACAGAGCAAAAGCCTATCTCGAAAACAAAAAAGTTTCTGTTGTGAATAAAATACATTTAATATTTGTCATTCTTAAAATATTTTATTATATTATGACTTTAATATTCCAATTAACTAGATAATCCAAATAAAAATTCTATTTATTTTTAAATATCACATTTCAAAAAATAATTTATTAGTTATATGTTATATAAAGAGCTTCTATATTATAGATATGTAACCCTGTTACATACATATATTAAATTGTGTAAAGTATACGATAATATAAAGCTAAAATTATAACACCATCTTGTTGTAACATGCATTGATGAAATACTTATGTGATATAAATAGCTTAAAGAAATGGTGGTAATTGCAATATGTGACTGCTAAGTTCTTATTTTTACTAGGTGTCATTCTACATTAAATACAACTGTATTCTGATAATATAAAGATGCATGTTGCAATCAATACTAGATCAATAACTAAAAATTAATACAAATAGTAATGCTAAATGTTAAATGTCAGTGTAATCTAAATGGTATACTAAAATGTTGGCAAAATAAAAATAAGGCAGAGAAGGAGAAATGAAGAAATAAAAGTATGAGGTGAAACAAATATAAAACAAATAGCAAAAATCAAGATTCTTCTGTATACCCTAACAGGAGATGCACTTAAAATATAAAGACATGGGTCCTCTAGATTCTCTCTATGAAGTAAACAGCTGGAAAGAGGCTCACACTCATCTTGCCACCCGTAACATTTGGAAGTGATTTGCAAGATAATGGTTTTCCTTTAGACTATTAGAATTGAGTTTAAAGGGAAAAGATCAAGCCTAAAGTCCCAGGATACACAAAACGCTTTGTAAGAGAGGTGGGACCCAAGAATATACCCATCTGTTACAGGGTACATGAAAAAGAAATGGCCATTTAAAAAATAATAATAATCTAAAGACAAAAACAGCAAATACTATTTCTCCCAGGGTATCCATGAAGATTTACTACTACAGAGATGGGGGGAGGTGGGGTGGGAATCCAACTATTTCCTAAAGGAAGGAAGAAAAATATTTTGAGCCCAGATCATTTAGAGATAGCTTATTATTTGAGGATAGGCAAAAATCACCAAGAAATTCCTCCTTTTGAAACATAGAGCAAAGCGAAACTAAGACAGGCTGACCAGCACAACAGAGAACATACATAATTCCCACCATTACCAGATTAGCAAACCTTAAGTAATAAGAAATTGCATTATATGACAGGGGATACACAAAAATTTAGAGAGAGACTCTAAGATATGGGAATACAGGGAAGATGTAAAGGTAATGTAGAGCAAGAATATTGAGGAAACACCCACGGACAAACCAGGCCTCACTCTATGTACAAGGTAATGTTAGAAGAATTTGACGGTAGTTTTGTACTGAAATTAATAATAGTGAGAAATAAAAATAAAATTCTAAGCCTCACAACTCACTGAACAGACTCCGTCTTGGCCAAAGGAACCCCAGAGAAATCTTGAAAACTGATTTCTCAAACATAACTGGATGGGAGGTAAAACATACCTCCTTAGAACCCCTTCCACACTGATAGCCACTAGGCTTTCTAATGGAAACTAGCCCTTTCAAAAGACTTTACTGATAATATCAACCAACCGACTGGCAGCTGCCCCTGACTTTTAGGGTTTCAACAGAACAACTGATCAGCATTTCTTCCTTGCAAGAGATCATTGACCACAGAGTGGTTCTGGCCAATCTATGGAGGATACAGAGATGGTTTTCATATCCCTGCTTCACCTTTTGATGTCACAGGGTGAAATCCACACCCTTGGATTATGCTAACACCATCATTTTTTTAACATGGGTCCCATGGGGAGGCATGAAGCTCAGTTGCATATGCACATGCTTCTCCTTTCAAATATTCATGACTCCTCTCATAGCTTATTGAATATATGTTCCTGTCTTACTCTTCCCACCATTGAATCATCTGTTTTTGGCTTCTGGCTGGAAGCTATCCTTCCCAGTCTGTTAGAAGGGCCATGCGGCAAGCTGCAGCCATTTATGAGAAATAAAACTCTTCTTTCTAAATTTATGAACCTTGTCATTCCTTAATTGACAATAGCAACAACAAACTGGGGACCTAGGTCAACTGCTGACTCAAATAACTGCATCTCCCACAGTAACAGCATAGCAGAAGAAAAAGCATGCCTATTTCAAAGCATGTATATTATTTACTGCTGTTATTATCATCCTGTACACAATGTCCAGTATCTAATAAGAATTAAGAGAAACAAAACAAAAGTCAAAAGACAAAAATCAACATACAAAGTTGGTTGGATGTTGGAAATATTAGACAGTAATTTAAAAATAAAGTGAATAATATGTTTAAAACTCAAGTGAAAAGATTTACAGCAGGAATAAAAAAGGAGAATTTCAACAGAGAGATGGAAATAGAAAAAGAACTAAGTATAGATAGTAGAAATCAAAAATACACTAAGAGAGATGAATAATGTATTGAATGGGCTGAAGACAGCCAACAAGTGATTCAGTGTACCTGAAGACAGATTATTATAATTTACTCAAGTGAAATACAGGCAGGATAAACAAATGAACAAGAAGAAAGCATTCAGGGATACAGCAAAATATCAAATAGCAAAACATACATGTAATTGGAAATCCAGAAGGGAAAGAGAGAAATATCTAATGGTGAAAATTTTCTGCAAATAATAAAATATATCAAACCACAGATCCAAGCAGCTTAGAGAGCCATAAATATAATAAATACAAGGACCCTCTAAAATCAGAGATGAACAAAATTTCTTGAAGGCAAAAGAAAAATTGCATAATGAGAAAAAAAGATAAGCTCCAGTAAATTTTCTTTTTGCAAATCCGAAGCAATATGTAAGTCAGAAGACAACGGAGTGACATTTAAAGCAATACAAGAAAAAAATGTCAGTCCCATATTCTATACTCAGTAAAAATACATATGATAAAGGACAAAAAAGATAAAATACTCAGACAAGCAAAAATTTTAAAGAATTAATGATGAGTAAAAATGTGATACAAAAGGTATTGTCATTATTTAAGCTGGAGCAATATCCTATTGAACAAAATTTGAATCTATATAAATAAATGAAAGTCTCCAGAAATTGTTGGAATAATTATAAACGTTAAACAACTATCTTAGTCTTTTGTGGCTGCTATAATAAAATGCAATGATCTGGGTAGCTTATAAACAACAGAAATTTAATTCACACAGTTCTGGAGCCTGGGTGGTCCAAGATTAAGACACCAGCATTTTCTGGTTCTGGTGAGCGTCATATTCCAAGTCGTAGACTGTGTTACTTCTTGCTGTTTCATCACACGGTTGAAGGGGGCAGGGTATCTCTCAGGAGTCCCTTTTATAAAAACATTAATTCCATTTATGATGGCTTAGCCATCATTACCTGATAGCTTTTCAAAGTACCCATTTTGTAGCACTATTACTTTAGTGCTTAGGATTCAACATATGAATTTTGGAGGGACACAATCATACAGACCATAGCAAATATCTTTTCTTTTAATGTTAATCACTAAAAATAAATTACATCTAAAGTGAGGCTTTGCAAACCTTTTTATTAAAGGATGAGATAAATATATTAGGTTTTAGTGACCACATATGGAGAAATACATATGTATATGTATGTGCCTCATATATGCCTCACATATATTTATATTCATTTCTCCCCTTCTCGTTCCTCTTTCTCTTCTTCCTTTTCTGGGGTGGCTCCTTCTTTTTTCTATTCTTCTTCATCCTCTTTTTTCTTTAGATATGTAAAAAATGTACTTAACACATTGAGCATACAAAGAAAATTAGATACTGTTGAATTTGGCCCATTGATGACAGATTGCATAGTTTATTTACACCTGTATAAAGCAACAATAGTTGTAATGCAAGATAGTTTTACAACATACGTAAAAATGTGTGGCACAGATAGAATAAAAGATGTATAAGCCGGGCGCGGTGGCTCACGCCTGTAATCCCAGCACTTTGGGAGGCCGAGGTGGGCGGATCACGAGGTCAGGAGATCGAGACCACGGTGAAACCCCGTCTCTACTAAAAATACAAAAAATTAGCCAGGCGTAGTGGCGGGCGCCTGTAGTACCAGCTACTTAGAGAGACTGAGGCAGGAGAATGGCGTGAACCCGGGAGGCGGAGTTTGCAGTGAGCCGAGATTGCGCCACTGCGCTCCAGCCTGGGCGACAGAGTGAGACTCTGTCTCAAAAAAAAAAAAAGAATAAAAGATGTATAGCAGTAATTGAATATATAATTTCCTAAGATTCTGACAGCATGAGTGAAGTAGTATAATAAAAATGGAAGCTAGATTTATTAGCCAAAAATATATACATCGTAATCCCAAAAATATATGCTAATAATTTTTTTAAATAAGTTATAAGAAAAGAATACAGAGAAGATAAATCAGAAAAATTACTCAGTTGACCCAATTGCAGAAAGAAAACAAAAAAATGTACAAGAAACAAAATGAGAATAACAAAAAGAAAATAACTATCAAGATGGACTACTTAATCAAATCATATAAATAATGATATTAAATATAAATGGCTTACATGCAAATTTTTTTAAAAGAGCTTGTCACCTTGTCCTTTGCTGAAAGCTTTTAAGTATTGATTTCTTTCTTTAGTTAGTTAACAAAGGATTAGTCACATTATATACTGTATATTGAATGAATTTTGGTCGTTTATGTCTTTAACAAAAGGTTTCAAATAGTTTCTATATTATACTTATGGGCATAAATGACATTCTTCATGACATTCTATTTTTCTCTCCTTTAAGATCTGTAGGATATGTAGTAATGTGTCCCTTTATTACACATCCTTTTGGGGGGCAGCATGACAGAAATTTGTCATTTTTATTGATATTTTCAAAGAAGCAGCATTTGTTGCATTGATTTTTTTTCTTGTTCTCTTTAATTTTTTAAATTAATTTAGTCTCTTAACTTTATTGTTTCTGTCATTTTCTTTGTTTTGGGCTTTTTTAAAATCTATTCTATGGTGGTAACTTACACTTTTGAGACAGTTTTTTTTAATGCAAACATTGAGTGATATTAAATTAGCTGGTTTAGCATTATGTACACTGTGTTTTAATTGTCATTTAGCATTATGTACACTGTGTACATTTAGCATTATGTACACTGTGTTTTAATTGTCATTCAGTCCGTGATACATTCTAGTTTTCCATTTAACATTCTTTTTGATGACTGAAACTCTAAGTATGTTGTCTGATTTTTATTTACTTGAGAACTTTTCATGAATTTTTCTGATATTAAGAACTAGTTACATGTGTTAATGGTAAGAAAATATAGTTTGATATAAATATCAAAAATATATAGTTTGATATAAAATCAGAAAGACAAATGAAAATTGAAGATCATTATTTCTCCTTAACATAAATATTAAATATTAATTATTTCACAAAATGTCAAATGGAATCTGGCAAATGTAAAAATAATTTTGATTATGGCCAAGTTTTTATTTTTTAAATCTTAGGAAGCTATTATTATTGTTGGTTTTTATAATCAAAACATATGAAGCATTTCAGTATAAATCTTAAACATTTCTGCAAATATACATATTAAAGAGCAAAAAATACTGATGAAACAAATTAAGGTACACTTGAAATCAAGAGTTATACTGTGTTTATAATTCTAAAGATGTGAATTATTTCCAAATTTGACATAGATTCAACTTATTTTTATCAGATTTCTGTTTGGAGTTTTTGTTCAAATAGGCCAGCTAATTCTAAAATGCATATGCAAAGGGAAAGCATCTAGAATTGTTGAAACAATTTTGAAAAAGAACAAAGTTGGATTACACACTTCACCTAATTTTAAGCCTTATCATAAAGTGACAGTAATCATAAGAGTATGGTGTTGGCAAAAGTTGTTTCAATATATGATTTGAATAGAAAAGAGAATTCAGAAATAGCTCCAAACATATGTAGTCAAAAGAATTTTTACAAGGTGCAAAAGCAATTCATAAAATGAGGATAATTATTTTTAACAAATCATACTGAAACAAATAGTTATGCATATCTGCTAAAAAACCTTGACATATACCATTAATAATACATCAAAAATGTAAAGGAAAATGAATCAAAATAGATCTATCTGTTAAATGTTAAACTTTAAAATTCTAGGAAATAAACATAGAAAACATGCACACAATGATGTATTGTGCCTTTAAAAATGAAAAACTTCTGCTCTTCAAAATATAGGGCTAAAAATATAAAGTATAATTCACAGAAAATATAAATTTTAATCCACAGATAGGGAGATAATATTCAAAAATAAATACATATAAAAGGATTTGTATCTATAATGTATCGAGAACTCTCAAACTCATTAAAATTTTTAAAAAACTATAAAAATGCCAAACATTTGAATAGGCACTTTGTCATATGCAAGATAATTAGACATTAGGGAAGTGGAAATTAAAACCACAATGAGATAGCATTAAACACCTATTAGAATTACTTTAAAAATATAGCATCATGTGCTGGTGTATGTGGAGCAACTGAAAATCTCATATATTATTAATGGAAGTGCAAATGGTACAACTAGTTTGAAAAACATAGTTTAGCAGCTTCCTATATAAATAAAATCTTACCATATAATCCAATAATCCACATGACATATATACACAGAGAAATGAAAAGCTTTGTTCAAAAAAACTTGCATATGATTGTTTGTGATGACTTTATTTATAAACACTCAAAATTGGAATCAATGCAAATTGCTTTAACGGGTGTTTCAATAAACAAACAGTATAGTATCTACAACAAAATAGATCACTCTTCTGCAATAATATGGTATTTCGAAAAGAAAGTATTGATTCTCACAACAG
The DNA here is from genome assembly GCF_028878055.3 of Symphalangus syndactylus. Taxonomy (NCBI): domain Eukaryota; kingdom Metazoa; phylum Chordata; class Mammalia; order Primates; family Hylobatidae; genus Symphalangus; species Symphalangus syndactylus. The sequence goes on along the minus strand of NC_072438.2, from coordinate 82,273,852 downwards.
CATGGATGAATCTTATAAAATAAGAAAGTAGATGTAAAGACTACATAATGTATGATCAATTAATATGATATTCTAGAAAAGGCAAACTTATCACTGCAGTAAATAGAATGTTCATTGGCAATCACTGGGTGAGATATATAAAATGGCCTAAAGGTTTGAGTTTGACGAAATAACTATAGATCATGATTATGTTGGAGGCTTTATAAATGTATACGTTTATCAAAATTTCTAGGATTGCAAATAAAACAATGAACTTTACTGTTTGTAAATATCAATAAACCAAAAATAATTAAATATCTATACAAAATGATCTCAGGCAAGATATCAATGGGGGGGAAGATATATTATGAAAATAGCGAACAAGAACAAAAGTCAGAATGATTATATTACTATCAAATAAACTGCACTTTAAGACAAAGTATTATTAATAAAAAATAAGTAGGGGTATATTATATTAACTATGAAAAACACAGGGAAAATATGTGAAAGATTATATAGCCTTAAAAAAGAGCTTGAAATATATGCAGAAAAACTTGACAGAATTGAATATAGAAATGGAAGTTTTTAATTTTTATTTGGAGAGTTTTATTCACTTCCATCAGGAAAAAATGAGAGAAGTTTGAAACAAAATCAGTAAAGATGTTTTATTAGTCATCCTACATGATTGTGCCTAATGACCTCTGCTTCCTTGTATTTGCAATCTCTTTTAATCACTTTAAATATTTTACTAGAATTTGTCTGTCTGACCAGTAGCATATGTACAAATGATAGTATGTTACTTCAAACTGGAATCAACCCAAATGTTATTCAACTAGTGTATAATTATGATAGACTGTAGTTTTGACATCTCTGTCTTTCCCTCTCTCCTCTTAAATCTTGCTCTGAGTGAAGCAAGCTGCCAAATGTTATTCAACTAGTGTATAATTATAAAATACTGTAGTTTCGACATGTCTGTCTTTTTCTCTCTCCTCTTAAATCTCATGCTCTGGATGAAGCAAGTGGCTATACTGGATGCAACCTTGTATAAAGTCACAAAAAGCAATGAAAGTGACAATGTGTCAACAAGGATTTAAAAAGGAATAGAAAATTTGAATTAACCTAAATTAATTAAATAAATTAAGTTCATATTTAGATGTCCTTATATGATAAAATCTCTGAGTCCAGAGGTCTTCACTGGTGAATTTTATCAAACATTAAGATAGAAATAATACCACATCTGTACAAACTATATAAGCCAGTAGAGAAAAGAGAAGTACTCGCTAACACATTTTATAAAGGAATTATTATTTTAGTAGCAAGACTAGACAAATATATTATAGGAAATGAAGACTGCTATGCAATACCACTCATAAACATATGTAACAAATACCTGCCTTGCCCCATTTCAGTGCTCAAGCACCCCTCCACATTGTCCCCCCACTGCAACCAGAGCATGTACAGAGCATGAACCATGTTGCCCCTGCCATGATTACACACTTGTGTTAGAATGTCCACAATGGAGTGTTGTTGCCAACACACTTGGAACACCTCAGCCCCTCCAGCAAATCAGGTGCTTAACCTCAAATGGCCAGAGAACAAAGTTGTGGGCTTGGTACTAGCCCCCCAGGGATTGAGCATGCAGCTCAGGAGCGCTGAGCTGAAACTTGGCCTTCTGAAATCATCCAGAAATAAAGGGGGTTGACTGAACTGTCAATTCCTTTGACTCAGCTGTGTTACATTACAGTGAAACCCTCAAGGACATCAAAGAATAAAAAACATTAAAACTCAATCCACAGCCCGGAAACTTCAAGATTAAGGAAACATCAGCCCACACAGATGAGAAAGAACTACTGCAAGAACTATGGCAACCCAAAAAGCCAGAGTGCATTCTTAACTCTAAATGACTACACTAGATCCCCAGCCACTGTTTTCAGCCAGGCTGAAATGGCTGAAATGATGGACATGGAATTCAGAATCTAGATAGCATCAAAGATCATCGAGATTCAGGAGAAAGTCAAAAACTAATCCAAGAAATCTAAGGAATCCAATACAATGATAGAAGAGCTCAAAAATGAAGTAACCATTTTAAGAAAGAACCAACTGATCTAATAGAGCTGAAAAACTCACTACGACTATTTTATAATATAATCAAAAATATTAACAGCAGAATAGATCAAGCTGAGGAAAGTATCTCTGAGCTCAAGGCTGATTCTTCAAATCTACTAAGTCAGACAAGAATAAGGAGAAAAGAATAAAAAACAATGGACAGAAACTCTGAAAAATATGGGATTATGTAAAGAGACCAAACTTATGAATCATTGGTTACTCTGAGAGGGAGAGCAAGCAAATGGGAAAACTTATTTGCAGATATTGTTCATGAAAATTCCCCAACATTGCTAGAGAGTTCATCATTCAAATTCAGAAAACTCTTGTGAAATACTATACAAGACAACCATCCCCAAGATGTAGTCATCAGATTTTTCTTGATCATTTTGAAACAAAAAATACTAAAGGCAGCTTGAGAAAAGGGACAGATCATGCACAGAGGAAACCCATAAGGCTATAGTGAACCTATCAGAAGAAATCTTACATGCCGTAAGACATTGGGTGCCAATATTGAGCACTCTTAAAGAAAAGAATTTCCAACAAGGAATTTCATATCCAGCCAAAGTAAGCTTCATGAGTGAAGGAGGAATACAATCCTTTTCAGACAAGCAAATTCTAAGAGAATTTGTTACCACCAGACCTGCCTTACAAGAAACCCTTAAGTGAGTGCTAAACTGGAAACAAAAGACCATTACTGGCCACCACAAGAACACACTTAAGTACATAGACACTTAAAGCAACTACACAATCAAGGTTGCACAACAACCAGCTAAAAACATGCTGACAGGATTAAATCCATGCATATCAATATTAAGTATGAATGTAAACAGGCTACTTACCCCACCTAAAAGGCACAGAGTAGAAAATTGAATAAATAAGCAAGACCCAATTGTATGCTATCTTCAAGAGAACGATCTCCCATTCAATGACACTGATAAGCTCAAAGTAAAGTGATGGAGAAAAATCTAACAAGAAAACAGAAAATGAAAAAGAGCAGAGGTTACTATTCTAATTTAAGACAAAATAGACTTTAAACCAACAATGATCAAAAAGACAAAGAAGGGCATTACATAATGTTAAAGTGTTCAAAGGAAGGACTTAACTATCTTAAATATATATGCACCCAATACTGGAGCACCCAGATTCATAAAACGAGGTCTTAGAGACCTACAAAAACACTTAGATAACCACACAGCAAGAGTGGGAGACTTCAGCATGCCACTGATAATATCAGATAGATCATTGAGGCAGAAAACTAGCAGATATATTTGGGACCTAAACTCAACACTTGACCCAATGGACCTAAAAGACATCTAGAGAACGCACTAAACAACAAAGTATACATTTTTCTCATCTGCACATGGCACATACTCTAAAGCTGACCACAAGTTGACCATAAAACAATTCTCAACAACTTTCAAAAAAGCAAAATCATACCAGCCACAATCTTGGATTAAAGAGCAATATAAATAGGAAGCATTGCTAACATGATCTCTCAAAACCATGCAATTATGTAGAAATTAAAACACCTTCTTCTAAATGAGTTTTGGGTAAACAATGCAATTAAGGCAAAAATAATGAAATTTTTTGAAACTAATGAAAATAAAGATACAACATACCAGAATCTCTGGGACATAGCTAAAGCAGATACAATTTCATTGTTTGCCCAAAACTCATTTAGGTGAAGATTGTTTAATTTCCATGTAATTGCATAGTTTTGAGAGGCCATGTTAGTAATGCTTTCTATGTATATTGCTCTGTAGTCCAAGTTTGTGGCTGGTATGATTTCGGTTTTTTGAAAGTTAAGAGAAAAGTTTATAGTGCTAAACACACACATTTTCTAACTATACAATTCTTTTTATATATTTCTATAATATATATTAAATATATATATATTTCTAACATGTATATCCATACATACATACAACAACCTCACATCACACCTAGAGAAACTAGAAATACAGGAGCAAGCCAACTCCAAAGCTAGCAAAGCAGAAGAAAATAACCCAAAGCATAGCTGAACTGAATGAAATTCAGTGAAACAAAAATTTGTTATTTGAAAGAATAAATAAAACTGATAGACTGCTAGCTAGAATAATAATAAGAAAAAAGAGGAAAGATCCAAATAATGACAATCAGAAATGGCAAAGGAGACATTACCACCAACCCCACAGTAATACAAAGCAACCCTCAGAGACTATTATGAACACTTCTATACACACCAACTAGAAAACTTAGAAGGGGATAAATTCCTTCAAACATACAATATCCCAAGTGTGAGCCAGGAAGAAATGGAAACCCCATGCTCATCAGTAATGAGTGTGAAAATTGAATCAGTAATGAAAAGCCTACCAACCTGAAAAAAATCCCTGGACTAGATGATTCACAGCCAAATTCTACCCATTGTATAAAGAAGGGCTGGAACAATCCTACTGAAACAATTCCAAAAAAATTGAAGAGGAATAGGGACTTCTTCCTAACTTATTCTGAGGCCAGCATTATTCTTGTACCAAAATCTGGCACAGACACAACAAAAAAGGAAAACTTCAGGCCAATATCTCTGATGAACACAGATGCAAAAAGCCTAAACAAAATACTTGGAAACCTAATCCAGCAGCACTACTAAAAACTAATCTATCATGATCAAATAGGCTTTATTCCTGGGATGCAAGTTTTGTTTAACATATGCAAATCAATACATGTAATATATCACATAAAGAGAACTAAATGCAAAAACTATAATATCATCTTAATAGATGAGAAAATGATTTTAGATAAATACAAACATTTCTTTATGTTAAAACCCTCAGCAAACTAGGCATCAAAGGAACATACCTCTAAAACATAAGAACCACCTGTGACAAATGCACAACCAATATCATACTGAATAAGGAATCCAATAAAATGAACTGAAACCATTCCCCTTGAGAACTAAAACATGACAAGAATGCCCACTCTAACCACTCCTATGCAACATAGTACTGGAAGTTCTAGGCAGACCAATCAGACAAGAGAAAGAAATAGAAGGTATCCAAATAGGAAGAAAGGAATTCAAACTATCTCTCTTCACAGATGATATGATGTTATGCCTAGAAAACCCTATAGTCTCTGCGCAGAAGCTCTTAGATCTGATAAACAACTTCAGAAAAATTTCAGGATACAAAATAATTACTTAAAAGACAGTATTACTACAATATACCAACAACATCCAAGCTGAAAGCCTAATCAACAATACAATCCCATTTACAATAGCCATAGAAAAAAATTAAATACCTGGGAATGCAGCTAGTCAGGGAAGTAAAGATCTCTACAAGAAATTACAAAATATTGCTGAAAGAACTCAGACATGACACAATCAAATGAGAAAACACTCCATGATCGTGGACATGAAGAATCAACATTGTTACAATGGTCATATTGCCCAAAGCAATTTGCAATTCAATACTATTCCTATAAAACTACCAATGTCATTTTTCACAGAATTAGAAAAAACTACTCTAACGTTCATAAGGAACCGAAAAAAAAACTTGAATAGCCCAAGCAATCCTAAGCAAAAAGAACAAAGCCAGAGGTAGCACACTGTCTGACTTCAAATTATACTACAAGGTTACAGAAAAAAAAAATCATGGTACTGGTATGAAAACAGCCATGCAGATCAATGGAATAGGATAGAGAACACAGAGATAGAGCCTCACATCTACAACCATCTGAACTTTGACAAAGTTGAGAAAAACAAGTAATGGAGAAAGGACTCCCTATTCAATAAACGGTTCTGGCTAGCCATATGCAGAAGACTGAAACTGGATCCCTACCTTTCAACATATATAAATACCAATTCAAGATGGATTAAAAAAATCTGACATGTAAAACCTCAAACTATAGGTATAGAGTTTATATAGTTTCATAGTTTACGTAAAACTATAAAAACCTCAGAAGGAAACCTAGGCGATACCATTCTGGACATAGGCTCTGGTAAGGATTTCATAACCAAGACCCCAAAAGCAATTGCAACAAAATCAAAAAGTGACAAATGTGATCTAAATAAACTAAAGAGCTCTGCACAGCAAAAGAAACTATCAACAAAATACATAGAAAGCCTACAGAATGGTTGAAAATATTTGCGAACTATGGATCTGACAAAGGCCTAATATCCAGAGACTATAAAGGAATTTAAATGATTGAACAAGCAAAAAACAACCCCATTAAAAAGTGAGCTGAGTATATGCACAGAAAATGCTCAAAAGAAGATATACATGTAGCCAAGAAGCATATAAAAAAGTGCTCAACATCACTAATTATTAGAGAAACACAAATCAAAATCACAATGAGCTATCATCTCACACCAATCAGAATGACTATTATTAAAAAAAAAACAATAACAGATACGGGTGAGGTTGTGGAGAAAGGGGAATGCTTATACACTGCTAGTGGGATTGTAAGTTAGTTCAGCCACAGTGTGTGGGAAAGCAGTTTGGAGATTTCTCAAAGAACTTAATACAGAACTACCATTCGACCCAGAAATTCCATTACTGGCTATATACTCAAGGGAATATGAATCATTTTACCATAAAGACACATACATGCACATGTTCATTGCAGCACTATTCGCACTAGCAAAGACAAGGAATCTACCTAAATGCCCATTAATTGTAGACTGAATAAAGAAAATGTGGTACATATGCACTGTGGAATACTATGCAGCCATAAAAAGAGCAAGATCATGTCCTTTGCAGCAACATGGATAGAGCTGAAGGCTACTATTCTATGTGAACTAATGCAGGAACAGAAAACCAAACACTGCATGTTCTTACTTTTAAGTGGGAGCTAAACATTGAATACACATGGACATGAAGAAGGGAAACATAAACACAAAAAAGGCCTACTTGAGGTTGGAGGGTGGGAGAAGAGTGAAGTTTGAAAAACGATCTAATGTGTACTACACTTGTTAACTGTGTGATGAAATAATCTGTACATCAAACCCCTGTTAACATGCAGTTTACCCATGTATCAACGCTGCCATGTACCTCAATTCTATAATAAATGTTGGAAAGGAAAAAACAATTCTTACCATTATATAGACACATCAAGTCTAGCAGTATGTACAAAGAATTATGCATCATAGCTAATTGAATTTTATCCCAGAAATGAAAGGCTGGTTACCAGTTGGAAATAACCAATCCAAAAATATTAAAAATAAAAAAGTAATGTAACAATGCTTTTAATTTGATTAAAAAAGAAAAAAAATTAAAAATCTCAGATGCTTAATAAAACTGTCTTCACAGAGACAATATGTTAATATTCAAAAGCTTGTAAAACACTGCTCAATATCACTGGTCTTCAAGAAATAGAAGTTAGAACTTCAGTGAACTACAACTTCACAGTATAGGAATGATAAAAATTAAAACAGCTGAAAATAGTAATGACTCAGGCATTGTTACTGAGAATACGAAAATGGGATAACCACACTGCAAATGAGTTTGGCAGTTTCTTATAAAGCTAATATACACTTACAATATGGTTACAAACAATCACAATTTTTGACATCTCTTCATTATAAATGAAGGCATCTGACCACAAAATAACTTTTGATTAATGTATTTTAATAGCATTATTCATATAGACTAAAACTAGAAACAATCCAAACATTAACAGGTGAATGGGCAATTAAAATGTAGTATATCTGTACAATGGATTACTATTCAGCCACAGCAAGGGAAAACTATTAATACACACAGAAACATGGATGAACCTCAAAAATGTCATGTTAATTGAAAAAAATACAAAAGATGACATACCTCTTGACTCTATGAATATAAATTTCCAAACAAAATAAACCTACAGTGATAGAAAGCAGATTAGTGTTTGCCTGGACTGTAGATATTTGGACTGTACTGACTGCAATGGAGAATGAGGAAACTCGACAGGGTGATACAATTGATATACCTTAAGTGTGATTTTGATTACATTATTTTATTAACTGACCAAGACTTAAGATGTAAATTTTAAGTAATGTAATTTTATTTTATGTAAATTTTGTCTAAATAAATCTGTTAAAATCACTAGATTTTAAAAAGGATATGTTGAACTACACAAAATTTAAGAATTAAGTAAAAGACAACATTAATAAAGTGAGTATGTAAGACAAGTCACAGACTGGTAGGTTTCCCCATAGCCATATATGAAATCAATATTGTATCCATAATAGGTAAATCATTCATACAAATCAATAAGAAAAAAATAGTCCAATAAATATTTTAGGAGGCATTTGTTAAAAAAGAATTTACAAATATTCTTTCAGTGAAATATACTTGACATTATCTGTGATCAGAGATAGTCAAATTACAACCAAAATACTATTCTACTGTATTCCCCTCCTATCAAAATACCTAAATTTATTTTTGCAGGCAATCTGGGTGTTATGAAAGATGTAGGCCAACAGAAACACTCATACCTTTCTGGTGACAATAAAACTTTGTACATTTATTTTGGAAAACCCTATTTTAGTGCCTTATAAAACTGAGCATTAGATAATTATGGCCCAGATGCTTCTCATTGGAGCATTAAGAGATGAATGCCTGTGTCCACCAGAAGACATGCACAGGCAGGCATGATTATAACAACTTTATTCATAACAGACCTGAATTGCATCAAATGTTCAACAAGTGAATAGGTAAACAAATTGTGCTATGTATTAATAGGAAGGAATACTACTCAGAAAAAAAAAGGCAAACTACAGACATTTTAAAATATATTGAGTTAAAGAAATGAGATACAGAAAAGTACATACTGCATGATACAATTTATATGAAATTCAAAGACAAGCAAATGAATCTATGGTGATAGATCTGGAGGTCAGTAACTGAAAAAGAGCATGAAAATATCTTGGGTCAGGGCAATGCTATCTGTCTTGAGAAACATAGTAATTTCCTTGGTGTATAGAATTGTAATATATCATCAAGCTCAAGAATATGTCTTATTCAATAACAATAACAAAACAAGTAAAAAAACTGTGTTAAAAGACTATGTATAGGTTTAAGAAAATTACTCTATATGAGAAAACAGACATTTTATCCAACTTAACACTTTCCCCCAAAAAGGATAAAGTGAGTAAGAAAGGAAACAGAAATCCTTTTAAAAACTTTCATCCCTGAACTTAATATTCAAAATTGACGAGATTATATTTATATAGAATATGTTCTGAAAACAGATATATATCTGATTAATTTTTTATTTATGAATTAGTCAGATTAAAATTTGACAAATGTAAAAATTTACTATAAAATAGAAATGTATCATAAGTGTATTATAGATATTATCAAAAATATTACTACCATCTTAGAAGAAATCTAACTGTTGAATCAGGAAGTAATTAAACTTTTTTCTATATTGTCTGGTGTTCACTTGCTTTGATTGAAAGCTAACAATTCATATTCATTTCCTTTAATTAGTTTTAGATACTACATTTATTAATTTATAATTTTTTCTATGCAACCAATAGGTCCTATAAAAATTTATTTTTATTAATTTTACATTAGAGAAACTTAAATATAAATTATTTTAAAAGCCTTCCCTTTTGAATGTTTTCTATAATTATCATTTACGTAATAATCACTTTGTCATTCAAATAAATTGAGAGTCATGAATATTGCCTCTAAAGAAGAATTGTAAAATTGGTTCCAATAGATATGATTCATATTTTGAATCTTTGAGAAATGGTTAGAAATAAAAATAAGGTAAAAGAAAGACATACTTTCAACCTCATTGCCGTATATTTCATGAACAGTAAGAGAACAAATGTATTGGAGCTACAGGCAACTTAAATAAATATATAACTAAAAATGACTCATTGAAGAAATGCTTAATAGACGCTTTGAATTGAACCACGACTAATACATTTATTCGCAGAATACTTTGTTTGAAATGGTCTTCACATTGGGAAAGAGGAAAGTCTATTTATGGATGCAAAAACCTAAAACTGTTCAATAAATTATCAGCTTTATTTTGTAATTCCATAGTTGGCTTCTTTCTCTTCCATTCTTTTAATTCAATACAAATTTTGACTGTGGAAGAAATATTAACCTTAGTTTGATTGATAATTTGAAACACTGTATTCAAGGAAACACTGAGAAATGTAATACTATAGTCACTTTTTTTTTTCTGGATTCTTTGGGACAGAACGATAAAGGAAAATAAATTACTAGGGGAGGTGAATAATAACCTTGTCAAAATGAACATGGGAAATGAAGATACTTGTAAAGTTGTGCTTTTATTTGAATTATGTATATAAAAATGAAAGACGAATTTCTTACAAATGGTTTATTTTTAACACATGCAGTGAAATATCCTGAAAATTCTATAACTTACACTTTATATAGACAAGTAGAGCCCATTATTGCCTGCATTTATGCACTATTTCCAGTATGAAGAGAACAAGAACACATTTGTAATTTAGGAATCCTGTAAGGAAATAAAATTTGAGGGCAAAACTTAGGGAAATCTCATTGTGAGCTATGGTAATAGCATTTCTGTCTGACAACTCTGTCTCAAAGGAATGATGAAATCACACACACTTGTTTTTACTAGATCACAGATTACCATTTTTGTCAGCATATGATGGGGATGAAGTGGTTCAATATAAGAGGGAGCATGATGATGTCGGGCTGAAAGAACCTAACCTAGGAGGTTTAGTCTGCAGCACGCTTGAGACAGTGTCGTGGGAAATATTCTGAAAGAGTTGTGTGAACTTGATAGGAGAACCAGTTTCAGGCTCTCAGCTTGATAGAGGTTGAGACTTTCTGGATTCTGCGGTTACATTTTTGTAGGTATTTTAGATACTAGATATGTAAAATTGTTATACAGCAGTAAAATTTGTTTCTCTTATTTCACTCTTTCTTCATACCTGTAATGAAAGGCATATGGAGTTTGTATTTTAAATTTTTGGAATTAAAAGGAATTGGTGATTCACCAGCATGCTTAACTTTCATGGATAAGTACTGTAATTTGTCTGTAAGGTGTATTCTGTTCACCCACACACTAATTAAAAAGATTTAGAGACTGTTTTTCATAATCCTAGCTTTCACACACCCTATGCATGAAAATTTATTTTTCATACTTGAGAAGTAAATTGAAATGTATGAATAGGTAAATAGTTCTTCCGTAAGCATTTCCTGTCAGGAAATTGAGACTAAAGAGTGGACTGAGGCTGAAGGATGTACAGGTCTCATGCTCTTTTGAAATCACACTGAAGAAATGCTATACATTTGTCTTGGAAAAGTACTACCAAGGCATTGCTGCTGCTTCAGTTAAATAAGTGATACACTGGGGATCATACTTTCTAGATCAATTCAGCACGTAACAATTTGCATTCCAGGTTTATTGATATAATTAATAGATTGCTAAATAGAGAGACAATTTAGACAAGATTCTTAGACATAATTCAGATCAGACTACTTTGAGTATCTGAAGAGGCCATTGAGCCTTCTTCCCAATAAACAGCATTCATTTACACATCTGAGCAAATATATAAGCTCAGGTGTTTTACAAACTCTGCATTTAAATAGCCAGCGTTCTCCAGGAGTAACAGAACGAATAGGACGTGCATATACATAGACATTGATTTATTTTAAGTAATTGGTTTACGTGATTATAGAGGCTGGCAAGTCCAAAATCTGCAAGGTGGGCAGGCACTGTCAGGCCACCCCAGTAGAACTGATGTTGCAGTAGAAGTCTGAAGTCCATCTGCTTGCAGAATTCCTTCTTGCTCATGGTACGTCAGTCTTTTTGTTCTATTCAGGCTTTCAGCTGATTGCATGAGGCTCGCCCACATTATGGAGTGCAATCTGCTTCACTTAAATCTACTGATTTAAATGTTAATCTCACTTAAAAATGCCCTTACAGAAGCCTACAGAATGTTTGTCCAAATATTTGAGCATTGTGGTCCAGATGCACTGGCACATAAAATTAACCATGACAAGTCCACCCCTTGTCCTTCCGGCATCCATATGCATCTCCTTAAACCATATTTAATCTCTAAAAAAGGATAATAACAAGGTCATACTTCCACTTAACATGAGACAACCAGCCTGCATGCAACTGAAAATGCACGAGCAATACCTAAATACTGTGATTTAAATCAATATACATTGTGTTACATGATAAGGGAATAATAGCGGAAGTAAAGCAATGTTTCCTTTATGTATGTACACAAACAGTTGTAACTGGTTACTTGGTGTAGCTGATATTTCTAAATACACTCTTCCACTACTGTGTTCCTTCTTCCATTCTGTATTCCTTTTCCCCTCAGCAAACCCCTCAGCTGATTGTATAATGTAATGCTAGATAAGCTATTTCTCAGTTCTCTCAGAAAAATAAGTGATGTCTCCCTGTTAATAATAGTATAAAATGATAATGAATATAGACCATATAAGGACATGTTTCCTGCTCTCGTTCAGCCTTCTGAGTAATTGTAAAATTAAACATTAAACACATAAACATATATATAACTACACAATTAAAGTATTCTTAATAAAAATAAAATGAAGTGCCTAATTAAATGGAGAGTTAGAGGAACACTCAGCCAACAACGCTTAAGATGAAATAGGAGTTGAATGGGAATTAGGTAAAGAGTTAAGAAGGAAAACATTATTAGTAAAGTGAGCCATATAAAAGAAGATCTTGTTACAGAAAACACTTTATCACATTCTAGAAACTGTTATATTTGTACGCATGTATATATATGGAAGCTAGCAAAGAAAGAGAGAAGAATACTTTGGGGTGATGTTGGAGAAGTAGACAAGGGCCAAATATTGCTGGACCTTGAGATTCAGTTTGAATAATGGAGTTTTAATAATTAAATAGTGCAAGAAAAGCCACTGAGGATTTTTAAGCTGAGGGAAGAAAGTGTAGGCCACATATCACTCTGGCTATCATGTGGGAAAATGGAATTTGTTAAGGAAGACAGTAAAATGATTCTATTAGTTAAGATAATGCTAGCTGGTTGTAATGACTGTTTTGCATGCCAACTTGGCTAGGCCATATAGTATCCAGTTATTTAATAAAAAAAAATTTACAGCCAGGTGCGGTCACTCACACTTATAATCCCAGCACTTTGGGAGGCCGAGGTGGTGTGGATCACCCGAGGTCAGGAGTTCGAGACCAGACTGGCCAACTTGGTGAAACCCCGTATCTACTAATAATACAAAAATTATTCAGGCATGGTGGCAGGCACCTGTAGTCCCAGCTACCTGGGAGGCTGAGGCAGGAGAATCACTTGAACCAGGGCGGTGGGACTTGCAGTGAGCTGAGATCATGCCGTTGCAGTGAACCGAGATCATGCCTTTGCGCTCCAGCCTGGGCGACGAGAGCAAGACTTTGTCTCAAACAAACAAATAAACAACAACAACAACAACAAAGTTATGTGTTGTTGAAATGGTATTACATAGATGTGGTTAACAGCTACAATTAGTTAACTTTAAGTAGAGGAGATTACTCTCATTAATGTGTTGGGCCTCATCCAATCATTTGAAGGTCTTAAAAGCAACAGTTGAGGTTTCCTAGAAAGGAAGAAATTAGCCTCAAGACTGCATTGTAAATTCTTTCCCAAGTTTCCAGCCTGCCTGCCTGCTGTACAGATTTTGAACTTGCCAGTTCCCATGATTATCTGAGACAATTCCTTAAAATAAATCACACATACACAAACACCCCTCCTATTGGTTCTGTTTTTATGAGGAACTCTGATCGACACTCCAGGTATCAATTAAAACTATCTGTGAATAAACACAAAAAGAAATTTGTTTCTAAAATTACCATTTAATGCAGTTGTTCCTGGTTCACAGTTTTCCTACTAGTGTTGATTCAGAATCCAGATTTTTTTTTTATTGTGTGCAATATAATTCCCTAAAGTAGTTCACAAAGAAGTCACCACTTCTGAAGCTTGAGGCCCCAACCACAGAGAGTTTTGTTTGCTGGTTTGTTTGTTTTATTTTTATTTCTAGTAGATTTGATTGGTAATGAAGAATTTGCATTTCTTTTTTTTTTTTTTGTTAGGTTTGTCGAAGATCAGATAATTGCAGGTGTGTCGTCTTATTACTGCATTCTCTATTCTGTTTCATTGGTCTATGCATCTATTCTTGTACCAGTACCATGCTATTTTAGTTACTGTAACCCTGTAGTATAGTTTGAAGTTGGATAGCGTGATGCCTCCAACTTTGTTCTTTTCGCTTAGGATTGCGTTGGCAGTTTGGACTCTTTTTTTGTTCCATATGAATTTTAAAATCGTTTTTTCTAGTTCTGTGAAGAATATCAGTGGTAGTTTAATGGGAATAGCATTGAATCTATAAATTGCTTTGAGCAGTATAATCGTCTTAATTATATTGACTTTTTCTATCCATGAGCATGGAATGTTTTTTCACTTGTTTGTGTCATCTCTGATTTCTTTGAGCAGTGGTTTGTACATACAAGCAGCCAACAAGCATTTGGAAAAAAAAGCTTAGTATCACTGATCATTAGAGAAATGCAAATCAAAACCACAATGAGACACCATCTCACACCAGTTGAAATGACTATTATTAAAATATCAAAAAATAAGAGATGCTGGCAAGGTTGTGGAGAAAAATGAACGCTTATACACCGTCTTGTTTTTGTTTTTGTTTTTGTTGTTGTTGTTGTTTCTTTTTGTTATGTTTTGTTTTCTGAGATGAAACCTCACTCTGTTACCCAAGGTGGAGTGCAGTGGCACAATCTCGGCTCCCTGCAAGTTCCATCTCTCGGGATCAAGCAATTATCCTGTCTCAGCCTCCCAAGCAGCTGGGACTACAGGCCCATGCCACCAGGCCTGGCTAATTTGTGTGTGTGTGTGTGTGTGTGTATTTTTAGTAAAAATGGGGTTTCACCATGTTGGCCAGGCTGGTCTCGAACTCCTGACCTCATGTGATCTGCCTGCCTTAGCCTCCCAAAGTGCTGGGATTACAGGCATGAGCCACCACATCTGGCCATACACTGTTGATGGGACTATAAATTGGTTCAGTCATTGTGGAAAACAGTGAGGTGGTTCCTCAAAGACCTAAAGACAGAAATACCATTTGACTCAGCAATCCCATTACTAGGTATATACACAAGGGGATATAAGTTATTTATTCTATTAATATTATAAAGACACATGCATGCATATGTTCATTGTAGCACTATTCACAATAACAAAGACATGGAACCAAACCAAATGCCAATCAGTGATAGACTATATAAAGAAAATGTGGCACATATACACCATGGAATACTATGCAGCCATAAAAAAGAAGGGAACCATGTTCTTTGCAGGGACAGGGATTGAGCTGCAGGCCATTATCTTGAAATAATGCAGGCCATTATCTTGAAACAAGAACAGAAAACCAAGTACTGCATGTTCTCACTTATAAGTGGGAGCTAAATGATGAGAACACGAGGACACATAGAGGGGACAACACACACTGGGGTCTATAAGAGGGTGAAAGATGGGAGGAAGGAGAAGATAAAGAAAAATCTAACCCAGGCTTAATACCTGGATGATGAAATAATGTGTACAACAAACCCCCATGACACACATTTACCTATGTAACAAACTGAAGAGTTTGCATATGTACCCCTGAACTTAAAATAAATGTTACAAAAACACCAAATGTACTTCAATTGTTTTCCCTAGAAGGATTCAAAGATTCATAGAGGGCATGCATCAGAATAATCTAGAGTACACGAAAGAGGCAAAATTCCACAGCCCCAGTCTTGTTCTACTGAATTATAATGTCTGGTAGTACAGGCTAAGACACTGCATTTCTAACAATCTCCCCATGTAATTGTGTGCCTTAAAATATTAGATGAAGTAGGCTAAGTCACAGGGAAGTGATACAGATTCAAATAAAAAGAATGCATACTTATTTTGAAACAAGCAATTATATCAAGACTTCAAAGAATAACTGATTTCTTACTTAGCATTGCTTCAAAGTAGACTCGTGTTTATTATCTATTAGGGGAAAATATTTGAGGGCGGTATCAGTCTCATCAATACGCATGTCATAGAGATTGTAAGCATTCTTACCTTTGTACATTTTTTGAGATTAAGGAAATTTATAGTTTATGTAACAAAAAATAGAAAAAAAATAAAGCTCAGTAATATTGCAAATTGACCACTGTTGGATAGGTAGGGAAAATAAAGCACAAAAACCGTAAGTAGATAAAACTAAACATACAACTGTAACTTTACAAGGAATAACTCGCCGTAAGTTATTGTATCCTTTCTGAGGTACAAATGCAGATTGTTGACAGAAGACAGTTGTTTACTCCTTTAAAACTGTACAGTCTATAAAAAAAAAATCACAGAATTGAAAAATGGTCTCATTCACTAATATTAAGAATTTAAAAAAGTCCCCAGCTATCTTTCTTTTATCTTTAACAATTGTTAATTCCAAACTACTTTATAGTGCAAAAGTTTTATGCAGTTCCAGGCTATCTAAGCAGTCCTGGAGTTTAGTTTAGTTTTTTTTTTTGTTTTTTGTTTTTTGTCTGTTTGTTTTTAATATGATCACCTTTACTTTTCCTAAATCTGGAAGAGAAATGCACAAAGTTGTAGTGGGCCTTGTATCTTATGCTTGTGGAAATTACTGTTGAATGTCTAGTGTCCTCACTCGCCCTGCTTTAGTGCCAGGCAATGCAATTCCATTGCATTTGGGAAATACTGGAAAGCCCTCGATCTCAGAGAAGGTAAAACCCCACCAGGGTCCCAGGTGATGAATCATACTTTGTAAGAGCAGTAATAATCCGACTCCGTTTCATCAGTGCTTAGTCTAAGGATGTTCTTATAATTCAGTGCTAGTCATGAGAAGAAATCAGCTGAAGGATCTAGTATCAGTCCATTCTCCCATTGCTATAAAGAAATACGTGAGACTGGGTTACTTATAAATAAAAGAGATTTAATTGGCTCTGCAGTCTGTCTGGGAAGCATGATGCTGGCATCTGCTTAGCCTCTGGGGAGGCATCAGGAAACTTACAATCATGGCAGAAGGCAAAGGCAGAGCTGGCACTTCACAGGGCTGGAGCAGCAAGGGCTGGGGGAGGTGCCATACAGTTTTAAACAACCAGATCTCATAAGAACTCACCCACTATTATGACAACAGCACCAAGGGGGAATGGGGCTAAACTATTCATGAGAAATCGACTCCATGATCCAATCACCTCCCACCAGGCCCAACCTTCAACACTGGGAATTACAATTCAACATGAAATTTGGGCTGGGACACAAATCCAAACCATATTAGACCTTTATCACCTACTGTGTAGACAAAATATATTGTTTTTCTTCTGTTCTCATGCCACAATTATCAACACAAGAAGTTTCTGTGACTAAATGTGTGGAGATTTCTCTCTATTCACAAGCAAGCAAGCAATTTTACAGCAGCTATCAGCTGGCAGCTCCTGATCCAGTTCAATTCTGATGTTTCCTACCTGAAGATTATGTCAGATCTCCACAGCTTGAGAGCTCAGTCCCACAAGACTTACCCCAGTTCCTTCACCAGTCACAAGTCCAGACCCTTGGAACTTCGGACCTATTGCTTCAAGTTGGAGTTCCCATGGCCTTCTCTTTAGGCTCTATTAATTTGTTAGAGTGTCTCAGAAAACCCAGAGAAACATCTGTTTACATTTAACCTTTTATTATCAATAACATTTTAAAGGATACAAATAAACAGCCACATGGATAAATATATAGGGAGAGGTCTGGAAGGGTCCTGAGCACAGGAGCTTCTGTCCCATGGATTAGGGGCGTGCCACCCTCCTGGCACATATGTGAGCTCTTGTTCATCTTTCTGTAAGCCTTCACAAGTTCAGCTGTCCGGAAGCTCTCCATCCCCCATTCTCTTGGGCCTTTTAGGAAGACTTCCATGGAGAGGTATGACTAAATTATGGACCACCATGTCAAAATGTGATTGGATGAAATGAGTGTGATCTAATACTGAGTGGAAAGCCCAGTAAGGCCTGTCTGCTCAGATTCTTCTTGGCCCCTCTGTGCAGCATCTTTTCTATAGGACTTGGGGCAGGACTCCTCCTGAAATGGGGATCTTATGACCCAAAATGGGACAAAGTAGTTCAGTGTATTAGCGTTCTCCAGAGGGACAGAACTAATAGGATATATGTATGTATCCTATTAGTGAGATATGTATCTATATATCCTATATATATGCTATATAGCCTATATATATCCTATATATGAAAGGGAGTTTATAAAGGATAATTTACTCACACAATCACAAGGTGAAGTCCCATCGTAGGCTGTCTGCAAGCTAAGAAGCTAAGAAGCCAGCACAAGTCCCAAAACCTTAGAAGTAGGGAGGCTGACAGTGCAGCCTTCAGTGTTGGCTGCAGGCCTGAGAACCTGCAGAAAACTGCTGGTGTGAGTCCAAGAGTCCAAGGTCAAATAACCGTCTGATATCCAAGGGCAGGAAGAATGGACAGAAGCATACAGCACAGGGCCTGTTGTGGTGGCTCATGCCTGTAGTCCCAGCGCTTTGGGAGGCTGAGGCGAGCGGATCACCTGAGATCAGGAGTTTGAGACCAACCTGGCCAACATGGTGAAACCCCATTACTACTAAAATACAAAAATTAGCCCGCTGTGGTGGTGCATGTCTATTGTCCCAGCTATTAGGGAGGCTGAAGCAGGAGGATCACTTCAACCTGGGAGGCAGAGGTTGCAGTGAGCCACGATTGCACCACTGCACTCCAGCCTGGGTGACAGACAAACAAACAAACAAAGAAACGAAAAATGCATACAGCATGGGAGAAAGATGAAAGCCAGAAGACTCAGCAAACCAGCTTATCTCACCTTCTTCTGCCTGCTTTGTTCTAGCCATGCTGGTAGTCGATTGGACGGTGCCCACCCACATTAAGAGTGGGTCTTCCCCTCAGTCTGCTGACTCAAATGTTAATTTCTGGCAACACCCTCACAGACACAATACTTTACCAGCTATCTAGGCATCCTTCAATCTAATCAAGTTGACAACTAATGTTAACCATCACACTAGAAGAATTTCTTTATGAGCAGCTCTAAGACACAAATTCAGGAGATTAGAGTGTATTTTTAGCTTCTATGGCCTGCCTTGAGGAGAAAAAGGAACAGGTAAAAGAGGGGCAGGAGGAGGTCAGAGAGAGGTTCTGTTTTCGGAGATTGCTTCCGGGGCCTAATGCATCCCAAGGTTATAAGCAAAGATCATCTTTCACCTTTATTGTTCTGAAGCTGTCCCAAAGCTGCTTCAGGACTGAAAAACAAAAGGCCAAATAGTTTAGCAAAAGATCTGCTTATTGTTTTAGTCACTTAGGAAATAATAGAGGCTACGAGAGTTATGAGCCAGGAACTGTGGATGAAACAAATATTTCTTTATCATAATATTACACCTACTGAAAAAATACTTTGCACGGCAGCACTTCCAAGTTGCCCGTCTTTATGCCCTGCCCTTCCTTACTACCACAGGCACTAAAGTGAGGGTTTATAACCTATGCATTTTGAGTAAAGGGTGAAAAAATGACAGAGATGTGATTGTCCCTTGCCATTGAAACCAAAAATGTCACCAACTTCCAGACTTTGTGCGAAGGGAATAATACATTTTCTTATGGTTTGTGACAGTGTTGGCTTTTTTGTGAAAAGGTTTATGAAATTTTATACTAGTGCTAATATACTAACAATGTTAATTCAAAGATTATCTGATCTTAAAACTCCATGACTATGTAAAGATAGTAGGGCTGGCTGGGCGCGGTGGCTCACGCCTGTAATCCCAGCACTTTGGGAGGCTGAGGCGGGTGGACCATGAGGTCAGAGATCGAGACCATTCTGGCTAACACAGTGAAACCCCATCTCTACTAAAAATACAAAAAATTAGCCGGGCGTGGTGGCGGGCACCTGTAGTCACAGCTACTCGGGAGGCTGAGGCAGGAGAATGGCGGGAACCCGGAAGGCGGAGCTTGCAGTGAGCCAAGATAGCTCCACTGCACTGCAGCCTGGGTGACAGAGTAAGACTCGTCTCAAAAAAAAAAAAAAAAGAAAAATAAGGCCGAGCACTTGGTCTCAAACTGGATATTTGGGGCTATGGTCAGAAGAGAACCTGCCTAATGTAGTTGAACTAGCCACATATCATCAGCAGTCAGAGTTTAGGTAGATGGGGTTGTTTTTGTTGAGCAAACGCATTTTAATGCCAGCAAAGTTATGAAAATTTTTGGCTTCAGTATGTGAAGTCTATTGGGGAATTTTTCACTTGAAAATATTGGCTAGGTATTTAGCCTTTAATGTGGAAGTTAGCCATCAACGAAGTAAAATATAAAGCCCATTGCAGGCAGCATTCCTTGCCAAAAACATCTAATTTTTGTCATGGGACATGATCAACAATCTTTGGTTAGAGGGAATATTAATTATTTGGGACCACATCAAGCAGAGATAATTTAGTCCTTCACAAAGCAACTTCTGTTGTTCGATATAAACCCTTTTGGCAGCAATAATAGGTCCATTTCACACAATAAATCTGTGAATTGGAACCATATCTGAGCTGTCTGTCACTATCACACAACATCATTTCAAGTATTCTTTAAGGCTAACATGACAGCTAAGATTATCCAAGGGGAGTTTTTGATGAAAATTGGATAGTAGCATCCATTATATATCTTGATCACTCAACGTATCTAGAATACAAGGACTTTAATGGCAAAGACTGTATCTCTTTTGTTTACTGTGGTGTCCCTAGTGTTTAACAAGAGTATCTAATATATGATAACTATTGTTGACTGAATCACTAAGTTAATATAGCATTCTCTATTCAAAAAAAACGTAGTTGGTATGTCCGTATAAATAATGAAACAGGTATTTATCTGAGATATAGACAATTAGTTATAAAACAAAGAACATATTAAAAGCACTACTCTCTATAGATCTGTTCTGATATAGCTTTTACTCATTATGGAATTGTCCAGACAGGTTTTCTCCTTCTAACATAAAACAGAAGCCAAAATGTTTTATCTAAATAATACAGTTAAGTACATATGTAGTTAAAACACAAACAAAAACATGTAAATGTTAAAAACACCTTAAGTAAACATTTATGGAAATATGATAATATAAAAATTACAAAAAATAGTATGCCTTACACTTTCTGTGTACTCCTTTATATGGTAAGAAAGTGTGGGGACATATAGAACAGACAAAAATAAAAGATGCCTCCTTGATTCCTTTGTTAGGAAGCTGACTGCACTGTGGCAAGTGGTGTGATCCTAGAAGTCATGGTTTACAAAGGATAATCAGAGGATACTTTGGGGCTGACATTGAGAATATTTACTACTTATCCAAATGTAGATGTACAAGAGTTACTTATATTCATTCATGCATTCAGAAACTACTTTTTTAATAACATAGTTTGTTGGACACTGTCCTAAGTGTTAGAGAAAGAATTAATCCAGAGAGAAACATCCTTGCTATCCAGATAGAAAAAATAATATTGAGATTGCCAAAGAAACAGGAAAGATAATTTTTTGAAATGGAAAGAGTTGTCAATATTGGTTATTCACAGACAATTTAGAAACTCAAAAATACCCTTGAACTTAGCTGCACACAGGTCACTATTGGCCTTGGCCAGAGCAATATACATAAAGAGATGGAAGTGGGGGCTAGATTCTGATTTTCCAATTTGCAAGGGTTTCATACTGACTGCTATAACTCATAGTTTGTTCTGGTAAATCACACCATTGAAAATAAGAATATTTATTTAGTCAAGGAGCAGAGGTAGAAGGCATGCAGTGAGACATGGTGATGGAGTACTGTTGTCTCCTTCAACTTCTTGTTAAGTATATTTGGATATATGGAGTATTTAATTTTGGAGTGAAAGTGAAGCAAAATAATACAACCATGTGCACAGTTTAAAGATCAAAGATGCTGTTCACTAAAATGTAGATTAAAATGGCACTGGCCCAGTTTGAGACAAAGTATTCTGAAATAGAAAATTCTTTAGTACACTCCGAAAATGCTTTTTAGCAATTGCTTTATTACTCTAGTGCTTCATTTTCATCTCCTCTTCATAATAATTGATGAAAGAGTTTATGATATTAATAAATTAGCCACCATTTATTTTGTAGAGGTAGAGCAAATGCAAGCTTTATTATCTCAAACATCATATCAATTCCTTAGTATTTTCTATTACTTTTTCTGGGAAAAGTAAAAGAAATAGAAACTTGTATTGGATTTCTGTGGCTCCAGGAGTTGTTTTGTTGAGCCATATTTTCTCAAAAAGTAGAGAATATAATAAATTGATTTTTATAGGTAAAATCAATATTATATATTGATTATACAGATTATATTTACTGTATGACATGTAAACATATACTATGTGACATGTTAACAAACTTTATTTTATATGAATATATGCCTAATATATTAGCTATTTTGTAAACTATATACATTCATATGTGATATGATTTGGCTGTGTCCCCACTCAAATTTCATGTTGCATTGTAGTTCCCATAATCCCCATGTGTCGAGGGAGGGACCCAGTGAGAGGTAATTTAATCATACTGTAGTCACCCTCATGCTGTTCTTGCGATAGTGAGTGAGTTCTCATGACAGCTGATATTTTTTAAGGGGCTTTTCCCCCTCTTGCTAGGCACTTCTTTTACCTGCTGCCATGTAAGAGATGCCTTTGCTTCTCCTCAGCTTTCCACCATGATTGTGAGGCCTCCTCAGCCAGGTGAAGCTATGAGTCCATTAATCCTATTTTTCTATATAAATTACCCAGTCTCATATATGTCTTTATTAGCAGTTTGAGAACAGACTAATACAGTACATTGGTATCAGGAGTAGGGTGCTTCTATAAGGATATTTGAAAGTGTGGAAGTGACTTTGGAACTGGGTAACAGGCGGAGGTTGGAACACTTTGGAAAGCTCAGAAGATAGGAAAATGTGGGAAAGTCTGGAACTCCCTAGAGACTTGTTGAATGGCTTTTCCCAAAATTGTGATAGTGATATGGACAATGAAGTCCACGATGAGGTGGTCTTAGATGGAGATGAGAAACTTGTTGGAAACTAGAGAAAAGGTGACTCTTACTATGCTTTAGCAAAGAGACTAGTGGCATTTTGCCCCACCCTAGAGATGTGTGGAACTTTGAACTAGAGAGAGAGATGATTTGGATATCTGGCAGAAGAAATTTCTAAGTGGCAAAGCGTTCAAGAGGAAGCAGCATAAAAGTTTGGAAAATTTCCAGCCGGATGATGTGATAGAAAAGAAAAACCCATTTTCTGGGGTGAAATTCAAGCCAGCTGCAGAAATCTACATAAGGAACAAGGAGCCAAATGTTAATCACTAAGACAATGGGGAAAATATCTCCAGGGTATGTCAGAGACCTTCATGGCAGGCCCTCCTATCACAGGCCCAGAGGCTGAGGAGGAAAAAATGGTATTGTGGGCTGGGCTCAGGGCCCCTCTGCTGTGTGCAGCCTAGGGACATGGTGCCCTGTGTCCAAGCTGTTTCAGCCATGACAAAAAGGGGGCAAGGTACAGCTCATGCTGTGGCCCCAGAGGGTGCATGCCCCAAGCCTTGGAAGCTTCCATGTGGTGTTGAGCCTGCAGGTTCACAGAAATCAAGAGTTGAGGTTTAGGAATGTCTGCCTAAATTTCAGAGTATGTATGAAAATGCTTAGATGTCTAGGCAGAGGTATGCTGCAGGAGAGAGGCCCTCATGGAGAACCTCTGCTAGGGCAGTGAGGAAGGAAAATGTAGGGTTGGAACCCCCACACTGAGTCCCTACTGGGCCTCTGCCTAGTGAAGCTGTGAGAAGAGGGCCACTGTCCACCAGACCCAAAAATGGTAGATCCACTGACAGCCTGCAGTGTGCCTGGAAAAAACACAAACACTCAATGCCAGCCTGTGAAAGAAGCCAGGAGAGAGGCAGTTGTACCCTACAAAGTCACAGGGGCAAAGTGGCCCAAGGTCGTAACAGTCCAGCTCTTGCATCAGAGTGACCTGGATGTGAGACATGGAGTCGAAGGAGATCATTTTGGAACTTTAAGTTTTAATGAGTGCCCTGCTGGATTTCAGATGTTCATGGGGCCTGTAGCCACTTTGGTTTGACCAATTTCTCACATTTGGAATGGATATATTTACCCAATGCCTGTACCCTCATTGTATCTAGGAAGTAACTAACTTGCTTTTGGTTTTGAAGGCACATAGGCAGAAGAAACTTGCCTTGTCTCAGATAAGACTTTGGACTTGGACTTTTGAGTTAATGCTGGAATGAGTTACGAATTTGAGGGACTGTTGGAAGGGCATGATTGTGTTTTCAAATGTGAGGATATGAGATTTGGGAAGGGCCAGGTGTGGAATGATATGCTTCGTCTGTGTCCCCGCCAAAATCTCATCTTAAATTGTAGCTCCCATAATCGCCACATGTCAAGGAAGGGACATGGTGGAAGGTAATTTAATCATGGGGGCAGTTACCCTCATGCTGTTCTTGTGATAGTCAATGAGTTCGCACCAGATCTTATAACCGTTTTCCCCTTTGTGCTCCACAGTTCTCTCGCCTGCCATCATGTAAGATATGCCTTTACTCTTCCGCCTTCCACCATGATTGTGAGGCCTCCCCAGCCATGTGAAACTGTGAGTCTATTAAACCTTCTTTTCTTTATAAATTACCCAGTCTTGGGTATGACTTTATTAGGAGCATGAGAACAGACTAATACAATATGTTAAAAAGTATAGAATATAATCACCTAATTTTGATTATGTAATACTTAACTAATTAAGAGAGGAACTCCGTTATTCCTTAAACAGTTTAAAATGGATTAGAAAAAAAACCCTTTTTGTATTGTCTGATTATGTGATTAACTTGCTGTAGAAAAGCAGATACAGCTCCAAATTTGTATTTATTTGAATCATGTAATGCATAAGGTTATGTACAAATTAATAGAATGAACATTTCTCATGCTTATATAGTTCATGCTGACTATAATTCATAAGTTATGAGTTTTATAACTTATAAGTCTTTTTATATTCCATTCCTTCAGTTGGCTTGGAAGTTGCATACATTTTTATAATTATCTTATTTTTATGATTGTATTTATTAAAATGCATTCAAGTTTGTCAAGTCTAATGTTAGTGTATTCACTTTTTTTCGGTCAATGCAAGAACCTTCAAAATATTTATATGTAGTCCCCACTATTCAACTTAATGTGATTGTCATTCTGTATTTCAATAGTAAATATTTGATTTAATTTCCAAAGAATATATCAAGTAGTGATAATTTTTAGTTTACTGGCATAGTTAGCATCTCCATGGCTCATTATTTCTTTCTGGTCCCCGCCATCCCCGTCTCTATGACTTAACTTTGCTTATATTATTTCTGCCTTTAGTATTTCCATTGATGCTGGTTTGCTTTCAACCTTTCTCTCATGTTTTATTTCTATAAAATATTTTTATTTCAAGATAAGCATTTTTATTTTATTAGTAAAATGAAAGAATACTTCTTTTAAAATATTATTATGTTGTTTTATATATGTTTTATTGATCTAACAAAATCTTCACATCATATTTTATCTCCTTAGTAGCTGCAGTATTTGAAACTTCTATAGGTCTGTTTCTAGTGTCGGTTGATCTCGCTACATGTCGTTTAACATTGTCTTTCCTCCTCATAGGTCTGGTCATTTTTGATTGAGTGTAAAAAGTGCATTTAAACAATATTTTAAAATAGTGTATACTAAGATGATGTTTTTCCTTATGCTATAACTTGATTACTTGTTTCAGACATCTTAGACCATTAACAAACCAAAATCATGATATTTTAATTTGAAGATTAAAATGATTCAAGCTAGTTTTTGGTTAAGTGTCAGAAAATTACACCTGACTCTTTCAGGGTGACAAAATAAAATTTGATGAGGGTAGGTTAGCAGAGCTGACTTGCAGGCCAAGTCTGGTCTCCAGATTTTGTCTACATAACACCACTGGGCTCTCAAAACTCATCTCAGGCTTTCTGCTACGTCTTTCATGAGAGACAAATGCATACTGAGGAAAAGTAGTTCCAGATGCTGGCTTCAGATCTCAGAATGTGTTTTACTTTCTTCCCTGAAAAGTTGGCCCAGAAATTCTTGGAAATTTTATGAGCCCTTTGATACCTAGGAGCAGATTTTAAAAGATCCATAATTACCTTCAATAGGAGAGTTGGCCTCTGTTATTCGATCCACCATTTCTAGACATAAATGTCTTATGTATTCTTCATAAGATTTCTTAAAATGTTATTTAACTATGTTTAATCATTGATAGGGCAAGGAAAATAAAATAATTTTGATAAAAATAACTTGACAGGCACACTTTGTTTTTCTAACTGTTCCTCTCAAGAGCTTGGCTATAATTTATTTTTAGGGTCATTATAATTTCCTGCACAATGGCCAATACAATATTTTATATACAATAGACACATTATGTAGACAAATGCAAAGTTGAAATTTTATGCCTAACTGGTTCTTAAATGTTTTTGTAATGTTAATTTACACCCACAATTAGAGTCCATTCCTTCATAAAGTATGTTATGATATTTGTGTAAGTAAAAGACGTTAGTAATTAAATCTGTTCATTTGAATTTTCCATACATTTTAGAGAGAAAAAACATAATGGCAATCTTTTTTTTTTTGAAAGTGTTTTGCACCTAATAGTAACACATGCTTCAGAAATACTGTTATATGATTAGCATTTCTAAAACACACACATATAACAATAACAGCAAAGAAAAGCAAAAGATAACTCAAGATTAATTAGTTGTCATTATCTATTTATTGCATTTTGTGGCTTAGAGTGAAGATGATAGAAGTAAAAAAAAAGATAATTTACTATAAAATGAATTTTAGGAATATACCCAAGTGAATTTAAAACAGAAATATTTATTTTAAAACAGTATAGATATTTGTACAATAATGTTCATAGAACATTGTACATCCATGTACACAGCAACATTCATCGCAATAGGCAAAAGGCAGAAAGAACCCAAATGTCCTTGAATGGACGGATAAACAAAATGTGGTATATGCATATAATTGAACATCATTCAGCCTTAAAAAGGAGTGAAATTCACATACAGGCTACAACATGGATGAACCATGAAGAGATTATGTTAAGTGAAATTGCCAGACACAAAAGCTCAAATATTGTAGGATTCCACTTATGTGTAGTACCTGGAATAGTTTAATTCATAGAGAAAGAAAGTAGAATATTGGCTACCAGGGGCTGCAGGAAGCAGAAATGGGGAGTTATTGTTTACAGAACTCTGGCTACAGAGTTCCAGCTTGGGATGACAAAAAAAGTTCTGGAGACACACAGTGGTGAGGATTACACAAAATAATGTGAATGTACTAATGTTACTGAACTGCAACTTAAAATGGTTAAGATGATACTTTTCATATTATGTGCATTCCATCACAACAAAAACTTAAAAATAAATCCTTTTCTACCTCACTTGGCCTAAGAAGTGCAGAAATTTAATTAACTGTCCTAACATGTCTGCATGTAGTAAAGGATAATTCGATTCCAAAGGAAAAAAGCAAATGCTGGTCCCATAAGAGTCAACGCATTTTTCCCCAAAAAGGGCAGAAGTGAACACTTGAAATATTATAGAATAATAAGATTCAATATTTCTGGCTGGACACGGTGGCTCACGCCTGTAATCCCAGCACTTTGAGAGCCCGAGTGGGGCGGATCACTTAAGGTCAGGAGTTGGAGACCAGCTTGGCCAATATGGCGAAACCCTGTCTCTACTAAAAATACAAAAATTAGCCGGGCAAAGTGTTGGACACCTGTACTCCCAGCAACTCCAGAGGCTGAGGCAGGAGAATCACTTCAACACAGGAGGCAGCGAAAAAAAAAAGATACAATGTTTCCGATACCAGGAAGCTCACCATCAGGCTGATATATATAAGTTGTTTTCTGCTTTTTTTTCTTTTCTTAATTGCAATAAATCTGTATTACTCAAGGCCGTGATTGTGTGCTGTTTATATCACTGAGGCATCTAAGCTATTTGTAGCTCTTTGGAAACTCCTATGCTTGGATCCAATATGTGCACATCTGCTTGAGTCAAATGTGGCATTGAAAAAAGGGTAGGGAAGTAATACACTTTCTGCAAATGAAGACTGCATCTCAAAGGAAAAAGGACGAAGCCTGTCTCTTGGGACTATAGGGAACGTTTGGACAGTGGGGATATATTCATTTGGCCTCTGTGATCCAACAGTGAACATCCTAACATTCCTCTATACTGTCCCCACCCCAAAAGCTATATTCAAGTCCCCAGAATCAGAAATAAGTTTGTCATTTTGGAAACTAAAACTATGTTGATTTTAGTTTGGTTCGCGCAGGTGGCTCACGCCTGTAATCCCAGCACTTTGGGAGGCCGAGGCAGGGGGAACACGCGGTCGGGAGATCAAGACTATCCTGGCCAACATGGCGAAACCCTGTCTACTAAAACACAAAAAATTAGACGGGAGTGGTGGCGGGCGCCTGTAGTCCCAGCTACTTGAGAGGCTGAGGTAGTGGAATCGCTTGAACCCATGAGGCGGAGGTTGCAGTGAGCCAAGATCGTGCCACTGCACTCCAGCCTGGTGTCAGAGCAAGACCCCGTCTCAAAAATAAATAAATAAATAAAATAAAAAAAACAAAAGAAACATATATACATGTATACCTTATTTCTATTCAGCCATTAGTTTACTGATGTCAAGTTACAAAGTATGTTACATTGAGATCGGTGAGCTTAATTTCAGAGGTTTGGGCACTGAGATTGCACTCTTCTTAGATTATTAATTACTGTGGGTTATCAATGTATATTTTATAAAGCGAGATTTTTAAAACCCTATTGATAAATTATATCTAATCCTGTTTTTCAAGCATTTTAAGTATCTAAAGACTACAATGGTCAGGAATTATTATAAACAATGGTGACAGAAACATAATAATATGATTCAGTGTAGTAGCTACCTCACATTAATAAAGAAAATAAACAATGCTTCAGTTAGCAAGTGTATGCTACAAATAATATAAAATTATGTTATAACCGTGTTAAAAAAATAAATCTATATCTTTACATGGTTGAGAAGTCCAGAAGTAGTTTTGGCTTCAAAAAAGGCCCAATATATTGGCCCAAACAGAATAACAACCTCAGTATTTTTAATTTCTCACTTCTGAATCTGAGATTTTTCCGGGGAGGGGAGGAGAGAGGAGAGAGAGGCTCAGAAGGCAACACAGTGAGCAGTTATGTAGTTAATATGTATTCCATATGTAGTTGCAGAAAATAAATAAATACTCATAAGATGCATTAATTCTCCTTAGGAGTTAGGAGGATCAAAGGTAGCAAAGGGGAAAATTGCTTGTATTGAGTAATTGCATCAACCAAAGAGCTGTGGAATCACAAAATATGTGTGCAATACACTTACATATATACTTATTCAATTCTATACATGCTGTATGTGTATGTGTAGCGCTGTTAAAGAGCAGAAAGCCTTAAAATTATTTTAAAATGTATATATATGTGACAATTCTATATTGACAATACTTAAGGTAAGACTCCATTCTACCACTCTCTAGCTGTGGATCTTGAAAGAGTTTCTTAAACTTTGTGTGCCTCAATTTCTGGAAGAACTCATAGAGTTGTTGTGAGGAGAAAAATAATTCATATTTCTAATGTACTAGTCACTGACAAAATAAAAAGTCATGGGACTGCGTAGTATCAACCAATCGGTGACTTTTTAATGACATATTGTCAAACTATTTTTTTGCATCCGAGGAATACGATTGTATGTTGAAAAGTAAACCAGGAATTGCAATTTCAATATCGAGGTACAAATTGAATTATCTCTTTTATTTTCATTTTGTCCTTTCAATATCATTATTTAATCCTCCATGAATTGAAAAGTAATATAATATTTCAAAGAAAAATAAGTCATGTCTCAATATGTATAGATTTATTTTAAATGTTAATTTGACCATTTGGAAGGTCAAAATTGTATTTTTCATTTATTGATATTGCATACTAACATCTTAGAAAAAACCAGTTCAATTAAGCAAAAGCGATTGACATTTTAAAATGTTAACCCATGTGCTTTATTGTCCAATATAATGAATAGCTTGCCAAAATACTCCGTCAATTTTGAATTATTTTAAGAGAAAGAGCACAGCATGAATGACAATATTTTTCTTGAAATTTATAAAACTCGAGGCAATTAAACAAAACCATTTTCTCACAGCCAAGAATGAGATAACCCCATACTTCTCAGAAGTAGAGATATACTGGTCCTGAAGGAAAGTTTAGTTGTTTTTAGATGGTAGGAGTTGAATATAAATGGAATCTGGTGATTAATTATAATTCAAATTTCCTGTTTTCAAATGTATCATATATTTGCAAAGAAAAAAAACCACAGCATTTTATAGAGATTAAATATATTATATTCTAGACTGTGACCAACCCTTTTATCTACACCTGAATTATCAAAAACTAACAGACAACATATCTTTAGATTATATGTTTAGAGAGAAAAACATGAAGTGAAATTCACTATTTTGGCATTTCAGAGTAGGTTTTGGTCTCACATTCACAATCTAGAATCTGTTCCAAACCCAGCCAGCTTTCCTTGTTGAAGGACTCTCTATGTGCAAACATCATATGTCTGAAAAAGGAAGACAAAAGCGAAATATTTAATAGGTTACACAAAGGAAAAAAATGAACAGACAAAAGATATACCTAACAAACACCATCAATTATTTCCTCCTGGTCTCAAAATAGCATATTATATGCTACTCTCTTCCCCACGTGTTCACCTTGATGATGCTTGATGCACAATATAAATGCTTACATTTACAATGCTTTTCATTTCTACTTTTCTGGTGGCGAGCACTAAAAGAAATCCTCCAGGAACACCATTTTCTCATTAAGTACAAGTCAGTAGCAACTATTGGCTGGGGAAACAAGGGGAACTCAGAGTGACACTCTATGGAGGAAAGGTGGTGGGTCCTGCTTCCTTCTGAAGAGGGAGGAAACACTGAAAGACAGTCTTTAGGCACCATAGGTCTAAGAAGTGGCGGTCTACTCTGAGGGAGGGAGGGAAGCAAGGGGAACTCAGAGTGACACTCTATGGAGGAAAGGTGGTGGGTCCTGCTTCCTTCTGAAGAGGGAGGAAACACTGAAAGACAGTCTTTAGGCACCATAGGTCTAAGAAGTGGCGGTCTACTCTGAGGGAGGGAGGGAAGACAAAGCCCTGGGGAGGACCACTGAAACAAACCCTCCAAGTTCTGCTCATGGTAAGCTTTGGTTACCCAAGTGTATTATTATGAAGTTACTGAAGCAAGCAGAAAAGAAATTCCAAACTTTCCCTCACCTTCCTATCTTCTTCTGAGTTCTCAAAACTATTTCAACACGTTCCAAAGTTGCTTCCACATTGTCAAATACCATTATTGCAATGTCCCAATCCTTGGTAAGATTTTCTGTATTAGGGCATCCCTGCATTGCTATAAAGAAATATCCAAGATTGGGCAATTTAAAAAGAAAAAAAGTTTTAACTGGTCGACAGTTCCACAGGCTTTACAGAAAGCGTAGTGCTGGCATCTGCTCAGCCTCTAGAGAGGCCTTGGGAAGCTTATAATCATGGCAAAAGGTGAAGAGGGTGCAGGCATGTCATATGGTGAAAACAGGGACAAGTGAGAGAGAGAATGGGGGGGTGCCACACACTGTTAATCGACCAGATTTCACAAGAACACTCTATTGCAAAGACAGCACCGAGCCATTAGAGATCCACCCTGATGTGGTTTGGCTCTGTGTCACCACTCAAATTTCATCTTGTAGCTCCAATAATTCTCACATGTTGTGGGAGGGACCCAGTGAGACATAATTAAATCATGGGAGTTGGTCTTTCCTGGGCTTTTTCATGATAGTGAGTAAGTCTCATGAGATCTGATAGTTTTAAAAAGAGGAGTTCTGCTGCACAAGCTCTCTCTTTGCCTGCTGCCATTGATGTAAGTTGTGACTTTCTACTCCTTGTCTTCCACCATGATTTTGAGGCCACCCTAGCCATATGGAATTGTAGGTCCAGTAAACCTTTTTTCCTGTATAAATTACCCAGTCTCAGGTATGTCTTGATTAGCAGTGTGAAAACAAACTACTACAGGAAATTGGTACCAGTAGAGTGGAGCACTGCTGAAAATATACCCAAAAATATGGAAGCAACTTTGGAATTGGATAACAGGCAGAGGTTTGAACAGTTTGGAGGGCTCAGAAGAAGACAGGAAAATGTGGGAAAGTTTGGAACTCCCTAGAGTTCCAATTTTGGAACAATTAAGAAACCATTGTTGAATGGTTTTGGCCAAAATGCTGACAATTATATGAACAATGAAATCCAGGCTGAGGTGGTCTCAGATAGAAATAAGGAACTTGTTGGAAACTGGAACAAAGGTGACTCTTGTTATGTTTTAGCAAAAAGACTGATGGCATTTTGCCCCTGCCCTAGAGATCTGTGGAACTTTGAACTTGAGAGAGATGATGTAGGGTATTTGGTGAAAGAAATTGCTAAGCAGCAAAGCATTCAAACAGTGACTTGGGTGCTGTTAAAGGCATTCAATTTTATAAGGGAAGCAGAGTATAAAAGTTTGGAAAATTTGCAGCCTGACAACATGATAGAAAAGATGTCCCATTTTCTGGGGAGAAATTCAAGCCAGCTGCAGAAATTTGCATAAGTAAGGAGAAGCTGAATTTTGATTTCCCAATGCGGAAAATATCTCCAGGGAATGTCAGAGGACTTCACAGCAGCCCCTACCCAGAGCCATAGGCCCAGAGCCTAGGAGGAAAAAGTGGTTTTGTGGGCAGAATTGAGGTTTGGGAATCTCCACCTAGATTTCAGAGCATGTATGGAAATGCCTGGATGTCCAGGCAGAAGTTTGCTGCAGGATTGAGGTGCTCATGAGGAACCTCTGCTAGGGCAGTGCAGAAGGGAAATGTGAGGTTGGAGGCCCCACACAGAGTCCCCACTGGGCATTGCCTAGTGGAGCTGTGAGAAGAGGGCCACTGTCCTTCAGACACGAGAATGGTAGATCCACTGACAGCTTGCACTGTGCACCTGGAAAAGCTGCAGATACTCAACTCTAGCTTGTGAAAGAAGCCAGTGCGGGGGAAGGCTGTATTTTGCAAAGCCACAGGGGCAAAGCTGCTCAAGACCATGGAACCCACCTCTTGCATCAGTGTAACCTGGATGCGAGACATGGAGTCAAAGGAGATCATTTTGGAGCTTTAAGATTTTACTACCCCTCTGGGTGTTGGATTTTTATGGAGCCTGTAGCCCCTTTATTTTGGCCAATTTCTCCCATTTGGAACAGCTGTATTTACCCAATGCTTATGCCTCCATTGTATCTAGGAAGTAACTAGCTTGCTTTTTTTTTTTTTTTTTTGAGACAGAGTCTCGCTCTGTCGCCCGGGCTGGAGTGCAGTGGCGCAATCTCGGCTCACTGCAAGCTCCGCCTCCCGGGTTCACGCCATTCTCCTGCCTCAGCCTCCGAGTAGCTGGGACTACAGGCGCCCGCCACCGCGCCCGGCTAATTTTTTGTATTTTTTTAGTAGAGACGGGGTTTCACCGTGGTCTCGATCTC
Source organism: Symphalangus syndactylus (assembly GCF_028878055.3). Classification (NCBI taxonomy): domain Eukaryota; kingdom Metazoa; phylum Chordata; class Mammalia; order Primates; family Hylobatidae; genus Symphalangus; species Symphalangus syndactylus. Next base: position 82,240,122 of record NC_072438.2, on the reverse strand, counting down.
CTGACCTCGTGATCCGCCTGCCGCGGCCTCCCAAAGTGCTGGGATTACAAGCGTGAGCCACCGCGCCCGGCCACTAACTTGCTTTTGATTTTACAGTCTCATAGGTGTAAGAAACTTGCCTTGTCTCAGATGAGACATTGGATTGCGGACTTTTGAGTTAATGCTGAAATGAGTTAAGACTTTGGGGAACTGTTGGGAAGATTGGTTTTGATGTGTGGAGACCTGAGATTTAAGAGGGGCTGGGGTGGAATGATATAGTTTGGCTCTGTTTCTCTCCACAAATCTCATCTTGTGGCTCCCATAATTCCCAAGTGTTGTGGAAGGGACCCAGGGGGAGATAATTGAATCATGGGGGCTGGTCTTTCCTGTGCTATTTTCATGGTAGTGAATAAACCTCATGAGAGCTGATGTTTTTAAAAAGAGGAATTCTCCTGCACAAGCTTTCTCTTTGCCTCACATCCATGTAAGATGTGACTTTCTCCTCCTTGCCTTCTGTCTTGATTGTGAGGCCTCCCTAGCAATGTGGAACCGTAAGTCCATTAAACCTCTTTGTTTGGTAAATTGCCCAGTCTGGGGTATGTCTTTATCAGCAGTATGAAAACAAACTAGGCCAGGAGCGGTGGCTGACGCCTGTAATCCCAGCACCTTGGGAGGCCGAGGCAGGCGGATTACAAGGTCAGGAGATCGAGACCATGGTGAAACCCCGTCTCCACTAAAAATACAAAAAATTAGCCTGGTGTGGTGGTGGTGCCTGTAGTCCCAGCTACTCGGGAGGCTGAGGCAGGAGAATAGCGTGAACCCGGGGAGCAGAGCTTGCAGTGAGCCGAGATCGCACCACTGCACTCCAGCCTGGGTGACAAAGCGAGACTCCATCTCAAAAAAAAAAAAAAGAAAGAAAAGACAACAAACTAATACACATCCTGTTACCCAAACACCTCCCACCAGACCCCACCTCTCCAGGATTGGGGATTGCAATTCAACATGAGATTTGGTCAGGGACAAATATCCAAACTGTATCAATACATATGCCAGATAGATAGATAGATAGATTGATAGATAGATAGATAGATACACAAACATATACACACACACACACATATATGTAAATGTGATTTTTATAAAGCTTTATAAATTAATTTTTTACTTAAAACATATATTAAAGAGTGTTTCATACCAGGGTACATTTTTTTAAAACTGGCAATGGAGAATAGTCTCTTTATTAACTCATCATTAACCTAATCACTCTTCTATTAATGAAGATTTTGGTTTCCAGGATTTTGCTATTACCAAGAAAGCAATGAATATCTCTGAAAAACATACTTAGTCTATTCCCTTTATTTCGTAGACTTCGTATCCACTTATTTTTGGCAGATACTAGCATATTATTTTGTGTTCTTGCTAATAAGTCCATAATTTACAAGGACTGGTGATTACTCATTCTTTCCACGTTTACCCATAAGACATTTCCACAGCGAATGACCATTGGTTTTCTAATGTTTTCCACCAGCCATCTCTGCTAATTCAGATCACACCCAGAACACATCTGAAGTGGGCTGTTGTTTCATCAAATTTCCAAGCATTAAAAACTTTGAGGTACCCAAAAGAGCAGATCTCCTTGTAGTCTTTAGTCGCATTGGTGTCATAAAATGGTTCAAATAACTGTAGGAATAATTTTCTACTCAGGCTTCTTAACTAGCTTTATGGTCTTTACTTAGAAGCACATTTTTGCTTAACTCTGCATTCCTTGATTGATCTTATCTCTGACCTCATGCAAAAATATCTTCCAAGGTCTATACACCTTGACATCAACTATGTAAATTTGATACCTAGGGATCATTGTTTTCAGTATAGTGTTTTGAAACATTTCTAGATCTTCATTTTCTATTTTAGAAATGCCTCATAAGCAGTGGAGCTTTAAAAGTTATTTTTCTGCTGTATAGAATTGGTTTACAGTAGAAAATGTATGGAAATATTGTAAGGAGTTTATTGTATATCAAAGTCAGACATCCACATATAGGCAGTGGGCAAGGCTGTCTGATTTCAAATTTATCTTCATGCATAAATCTGTGATGGGTGATTTTTAACATCCACATTTGGCTTCTAAGAGCTGTGTATGAGAGGGTGAGATCAAACGTAGGTAAGGAGCAGTTTTTATTTTACTTGGAAATGTCTTCTTTATTGACACAGGTACTGTGAAGTTTGAGAGGTTACTCCATTTCTTAGGACAAAAGGACGATGAACATCACAAGTGGTTTAAGACAGAAACAGTCTTGTAGTATTTTTATTAACCTAGTTTTCTTTGCTTTTTCCATACCTATGAAAGTTAGTTATTCCAAAGTCAGGAAAAATAATTTAACAGATATTAAACTCTTACACTTTAGCTTAAAAGTTTAAAGAATTAAAGGTAATATAGTTCATCAGTAGGTTTTAAATTATTATAACTATTCTCATTAAAAGATATAATATATAATCTATAAAATAAAAAAACAAATAAAGCTTTTAAAAATATATTGGATATGCAAAGCCCTGAATATTTTGAAAGTATTTCATTAAAGCTAGTAATAAAAAATGTGTGAGATTTTAAAATGCATATGGGATAATAAAATTATCGACTATTTTTAAAATCAAGGATATTAAATATAGTTCTATAGATGTAGTTTTTCAATATAAGATGCTAAATATATATATATGAATAGCTAACCGACAAAAATATACATGAAATTAAAATGTGAAATCAGTTCAAGCAGGTGAGATCATAGTTTAGCCTGTTACTTATGACTTCAGTTAAATTATATGGGGTTTTACCACTTTGCATAGAGACAGGTGATATAAATGTAAACAGATGTGCAAAAGTGAAGCCATTACATTTTTGACATATTAAGATGCAAGTGCCTAAGGGTCATGAGTGTGAGTATTAATAGTAGTTGGGATCTCAGAAGAAATTAAACCTCCAAATTTTAAATATCAAGAACCAGTAGTATCTCAGTAGGGAACCTGGGATACGTAATGCTTAGATGTTGGAGGCTGAACCAAAATCCAAATGACAAGAAGTTGGGAATTCAAAAGTGAAAGTGATCATTATTTTCACTTGCATCAGAGAAGTCTAGAAGATCAGTGTATTCATAGAGATATTATGTTTCCATTCAAAAGTGGTACATTCTTTTAGAAAGAGCAGTTTAAATGGAATAGAGAGCTCAGAGCTACATGTATTGCAATTGGTTATAAAGTAGACAGGAGTTGAGGAAATGACTGCTAGGCATAAAATCTCTCAATTTTTCTTCCTTTGATCTCCTATCAGATCATTTATTTTGTAATAAGTAAATAACTATATAAAGTTGATTGATGAAGATTAAAACAAATAATAAATGATTATGCTAACTTTTAGAATGAGGACACAATGAGCTCAAAGAGAGACAGTTCTTTACTATACTTACGGGCATGTAGGAGAAGGCACTGAGTAGTCAATGAATCGTACATGTGGGACAGAATTACATTGTTTGACTCCTTTTTATGGCAATGTAACAGGGGCCTGTAAATTGACATACCATGGATTAAATTCTATCTACACAGTCTTGATAGAAACAATAAATTTGAATGTCATTTAAAAAGTATCATTTCTCTGGTTCACCACAGGCCATACAGCTCTCTATTATGTTACAGCTATCTCATTCATATATTTATTTTTACTGCTTGATCCCTGTAGGTACCAGTAGGTATTTGAGTCTGAGATGGTGGAATAAGGCAGAAACACACATGATACATTCACCTGCATCTAACACCAAATATTACTATGGCTATCCTGGGATTTTCCTACTAGAACCCTGCTTTATTATAAGTGACTCATCTTTCTCAAGTTCTCTGTAACTGAGATCACTAATCAATCCACTTGAAAACTCATACTCACTGAGCTACCAAATCAATATGAACATTATGTATACTACATCATGAAATAACCAGAGACCTTACTATGATGCCATCACCTTAGACTCAGAAACCAGAGTCTCATCAATGACACATTAAGAGTAATCTGTGCCTAAAAAGAAACCTCCTCCGCCACTCACATTGAAAGAATCCAAAAGTAGTTCACATTCCTAACTGTGATCAGCCATTATATATTATTTTTCTGTAACTATAAAATTAATATGGTCATGTTGACTCTTGGAAGTAGTAAAAATAGAAAATTACAATTATCATCACTTATATTATCTCATCATCTAGAACTGATTCCAATAGGATCTGATAAAATTAAGTTGAAATCTATTATACTAGAATGCTAGGAATATTTCTGAAGTGAATGTGTATACATAAAAGTGTCACCTGTTTAGCAAAATTATAGGAAGAAAGGAGCAGTATGCCTCCATTTCAGGGCAATGAAAACAGCTTACTTGGACTCTTGCATGTGTGGCATATAAAGCACGTGCAGCACCTACTCAACAGAAACGAGGATCCTTCCTAATAGTAATGGCTCATTATAATTTCAAAAGTCACATTATATTAGGTATGCAGTAGAGAGTTGAGCTTCACATGTTGTAGCTAGTTATCTAGTCAAGATACAGAACATTTTCAACACCTCCCAAAATTCCTGATGTCCTCTGTAGTGCATCCCTCCCTCTCTCCAATTCTTGACCTAGGAACCACTGATGTCATAATAAATTGTCTTCCACTTATATTACTTAATATTTTTTGAAACAGAAAGTACTGTATTTTTCTGACTATTTCATTAAGTATAATAATTTTAAGATTCATTCATGTTGCCATATGCATGAGTAGTTCATTCTTTTTTATTGGCACTCTTTCATTAGATGTTTATAACTTTATTTTGTTTAATCTTTTGATTCTTGAGCATACCTGCAATAGTTAATTTTATGCATCAGTCTAAGTGGATTAAGGGATGCTCAGATACCCGGTAAACCACTATTTTTAGGTGTGTCCATCAGGGTGTTTCCAGAAGAGATTAGCATGTGTATCAGTAGAACGAGTAAAGGAGATCTGTTGTCACCAATATGAGTGGTCATCATCTAGACTTTTGGGGCCTCTAATAGAACAAAAAGGTGAAGGAAAGGCAAGTTCTCTCACTCTTCTTGAGCTGGGAAATCCACCTTCTCCTACACAAAGACATAGGAGTTCCTGGGTCTCAGGTGTTTGGACTTTGGGACTTATACCAGTGCCCACTAGTGAATTCAGGGAATAAAAAAGAGCGTAACTAGAAAATACTTGTAAAAAACTAGTTATTTGAAAAATCAAACATAATGACATACACTAGATAATTAATCCAGAACAAAGAACACAAAATTGCACAAAATAGGAACGAATTTTACACACCTCTTTGTAAATACATTTGTAAAGCTCAAGTAAGAGAATTTTATGTTTTGACAAATTTTAAAAATTCAAAACACTAAGCTAAATTTAGAAGAGAAATAATTTAAGCCAACTATACATAATACATTAAACAGAGAACACAATGAAAAATCTCCCACAAATATTACTTTCATTAAGTTTGTCTCACATGGAAATTCTATTAACTTTTTAAAAATATAATAATCCCAGTGCTATTAACTATGTCCAGGCATAGAAAAAGAATGACAACTTATAAAATCATTTTACAAAGAACATGAAATATCGATCCCCAAAAACTGTTTTGTCACAAACAACACAATATTATATAACTTGGACTATTGTTTGTGATATTGTTTAATTGGTGTATTCGTCCATTCTCACACTGCTATAAAGATTTTAAACAAAGAAGGTTTAATTATCTTATAGTTCCGCGTGGCTGAGGAGGCCTCAGGAAACTTACAATCATGGCAGAAGGGGAAAGAGCCACATCTTACATGGTGGCAGACGAAAGAGAGCAAGCAAGAGCAGGGAAAACTGCCTTAAATAACCATCAAATCTTGTAAGAACTCACTATCATAAGAACAACATGGAGGAATCTGCCCCCATGATCGAATCACTTCTCACCTAGTCCCTCCCTTGACATGTGGGGATCATGGGGATTACAATTTGAGATAAGATTTGAGTGGGGACACAGAGCTAAACCATATCAATTGGCTATATAACTCTTATAAATAAATACACTAAAGTTTCTCTAGAGTGTTACATTTGGTTTTCCGATTCCAGAGCTGAAGAAATTCCCAGGCTTCAAGTGGTTTAAATAAACTTGTTTCATATTTTACTAAAAATGTGTGTTCTCAAATGGGGCAATCATAAACCAAAGTCTACACTATAAATAATATCATTTAGTTGAATATGCAATACAAAATGCAAATATCTAGGATATACCACTAAGAAAAAATAGGTAAGTGGTTACTGCTAATGAATGACATGATAGAGAATAAAAAACCAATGCTTGCATAATTTCTATTAAATATTACAAGGTTATTATCTTTGTTGTTACCTATGATCTTAATTACTGAAGATAACTTATGACTCATTATGATTGTCCCCTAGCACATTAAATGAGTCTTTCCCCAGTAAAGAGAAATTAATGTGCCTTCTTAAATTTTAAATTGATTAGTATCTATTTCTTAAATGTTAGGCATTTGCTTTTATTCCCTCATATTAAACATAATAATTTTAATTTAAACATAAAAGAATAATCCTAATTTCTTTTACAGCTAACATTCATTGACACTAATAGTAAACTCTACAATTAACAAAACAAAACAAACAGTACTAAAGAAGCACTGATAATTTTGATCAATTAAAAAAACAAGATATACACAAATAACTTTAAAATATATTGAATTACTTTACTAGAAGCTGCCATAATAAAATACTACTCACTGGATAGCTTAAAAAACAAATATTTTTTTTCTATAGTTTTCATTATCAGACAATTTCATGAAAACAAAAAATAAACAATAAAATAAAAATTGAAAAAATATACTTTTTATAATTAAAACTCTAAAAAATACATAGTTAAGAAAATAAGGCAAACTACAGAATTAGCAAACATGTAGCACCACTTACATCTGAATAAGTTATTGTATTCAGAATACATTTAAAAATCTTATATATAATACTCTACTACCCCAACAAATTCACAAAAGAGTATTTTATAAAATAAGACCAATGGATAACTAAGCCTATGTGAAAAAATCATTAATTATTAAAATTTAAGAGAAAACACCGGGCACGGTGGCTCACGCTTGTAATCCCAGCACTTTGGGAGGCCGAGGCGGGCGGATCACGAGGTCAGGAGATCGAGACCACGGTGAAACCCTGTCTCTACTAAAAATACAAAAAATTAGCCGGGCGTGGTGGCAGGCGCCTGTAGTCCCAGCTACTTGGAGAGGCTGAGGCAGGAGAATGGCGTGAACCCGGGAGGCGGAGCTTGCAGTGAGCCGAGATCGCGCCACTGCACTCCAGCCTGGACGACAGAGCGAGACACTGTCTCAAAAAAAAAAAAAAAATTTTAAGAGAAAACAATAGGATGCCATTTTTATGCCCTTCAAAAGTGTCAAAAAGAACAACAAAAACATGACAATATCAAGTGTTAACAACAATGAATAACAACAGTAATTCCTACACGGCTGAGGAGAGACTGTAAAATGGAACGACACCACTCTGGAAAAGTATGCAGCCGTTCATTAAAGATTCAAATATAAATATACATTATGACTTTGACATTCCATGCCTAAGTATTCCACCAAGACAGAGGAAATCATATATTCCCACATAGATTTGGAGCCGGTTATTCATCAGAGCTTGATTTACAGTAGACAGGAATTTGAATCAAATCCAACCAACGGGTGAATAGAAGTGTACTCAGTAATACAAGTAATACACCAATGACACATATAAAAGCATGAAAGATTTTAAAAATTATTATGCTTAGTTAGAAAAACCAGACACAAAGGAGTATATACTATAATACTCCATTTTTATAAAATTCTAGAAACTGCAATCTTAGCCTGCTTTGGCTCTGTAACAAAATATCATAAACTAGGTTAGATTATAAACAACATAAATTTATTTCTCATAGTTTTGGAGGCTGGGAAGTCCAAAATCAAGGTGACAACAGACTGTAGGTCTGGTGAAGGCCTGCTTTCTGGTTCCTTAATGGTGCCTTTTCACTGTGTCATTACCTAGAGGAAAGGGCACAGCAGCTGTATTAGTCATAAGCCTCTAGAAGGACAGAACTAATAGGATAGATGTACATAGAAGAGGAGTTTATTAGGAGAATTGACTCACAAAGTGAGGTCCCATGATAAGCCATCTTCAAGCCCAGTAGCAAGCAAGCCAGTCTGAGTCCCAAAACCTCAAATGCAGGGAAGCTCACAGTGCAGCCTTCAGTCTGTGGCCAAAGGCCCAAGAGCCCCTGGCATACCATGGGTGTAAGTCCAAGGGTCCAAAAGCTGGAGAACATGGAGTCTGATGTTCAAGGGCAGGAAGTATCCAGCATGGGAGAAAGGGAGAAAAGTGAAGGCTGGCATACCCAGCAAGTCAACACCTCTTTCCACCTTGCCTGTTTTCCTAGCTGTGCTGGTAGCCAATTTTATGATGCCTCACATATTGTGAACAGGTTTTCCTAAAGATTCTTCCTCTCACAGCCCACTGACTCAAAAGTTAATCTCTTCCAGCAACACCCAGAAACACCCAGATACATCCAGAAAGAATACTTTGCATCCTTCAATCCAAGCAAGTTGACACTTAATATTAACCGTCACAGCAGCTCTCTGGGAACTCTTTTTTAAGGCACTAATCTCATTTGTGAGCACTTGACTCCAATGACCTAATTACCTCCCAGAGGCTCTACCTCCAAATAACATCACAATGGGGAACGGGTTTCAACATATACATTTGAGAAATACATAAACACGCAGACCATAGCAAACACACTTTATAATGAAATAACATATTTTGGTGACTCCTTGACCTTGGGGACAGGGAAGAATATAAACTGCATGGGGGACAAAGAGAACTTTGTGGGTGATAGCAATATTTTGTATCTTTATTGTGGCAATGTGTTCATAGGCATATAAACAGTCAAAACTAACCCATCATTCTTTAAACTGATACAGCTTCTTGCATATAAAGTATAAACAAATAAATGTGATTTATATAAAACTTGCTTCATATGTTACAGACAAAAGGATAGTTTTGGGAAAATGTGGTAAAGTACAATCATTGAAGTAGAATTTTAATTAACATTGTTGCTTAAAACTTTGAACAGAAGTATTTAAGAAAAAAATTAAGACACAAAAAGGAATGATTTGCAGTTTAGAACTGAATAATCTCTATTATAATATTAATATTATTTTGCCTATAATTTATTGTAACTTGTCTTTCATACTAAGATTAAACAGCATTATGAGATCCAAACACCATTTGCCCTATGCTGCTTCTAGATTCAAACACAAGATATTTATTTATTTATTTATTTATTTATTTATTTATTTATTTGGAGATGGAGTCTCACTCTGTTGCCCTGCCTGGAGTGCAGTGGTGTGATATCAGCTCACTGCAACCTCTGTCTTCCGGGTTCAAGCGATTCTCCTTCCTCAGTCTCTTGAGTAGCTGGGACTACAGGCGTGTGCTACCACGTCTGGCTTATTTTTGTATTTTCAGTAGAGACAGGGTTTCACCATGTTGGCCAGGATGTTCTCAATCTCCTGACCTTGTGATCCCTCTGCCTTGACCTCCCAAAGTATTGAGATTACAGGCGTGAGCCACTGCGCCTGGCCACAAACACAAGTTATTTTAATGAGTTGCCCACATAATATTGTTTCATAAAGTGCCTATGGCAGTCACAGGTTTCTGAGCCCAAAATAAATTCTCAGTTATATGGAGACTGTGTAAAGTTCTTTCTAATTTCCTGTTTATCAAAACACTTACCTATCTTACCTATTCTGATTTTTTTTGGTTGACACCATTTCTATTTTCTAAAGTGTCCAATTTATTGACTATTTTTATTGTTCAGAAGAAAAATATTAAAATGCTAAAGTGAAGGAATAGGATAATCAATGTTATCATTAAATTTGTTGGTTATATATTTGGATAGTATATTGATGACTTTCCAGTTTGGGATAGAGGATTAACTCTAACATCATAGGAATTCTTTCTAAGTAGACAAAGGCTTAGTAGAGTTAGAAAGGAATGTGTCTTTAGTGTTCATGAAACCCAAACCCTATATTTCAAAATTAACAAATATTAAATGAAGCAACCTGACAATCAAATTTCATGTTTATATATATTAACAACTAAACTATCAAAATATTATGTTTGCAATAACAAAATGAAATAATGTAGATATATACAATTCTTTAGCGATATACAATTCTCCATCTTTTGCTACAATTTTCATTACTTTTTCTTTTGTTTAGAAAAAGAGCATGAGAATAAGTAGATATTTTTAAAAGTAAAAACAAAACAAAAAACTAAGGGAAAAGTCTCTATCTGTCAAATTTGCTTTACTCACATAATGTAAATGGGGGAAATAAAAGAAGAGTTCACAGGTAACCCATAGTCAGCATAAAAACAAGATAATGCACATTTTACCTGAAGAAGATTCTTAATCTTAACGTGACAGATTTTCATAATGTTTCTTAATTTTTTCAATCTTTTTACTCTCAATGACTAAGAGCCAGTTTTAAGATGGGGGAGAAAACTGCTGACCAGTACTTCTCAAGTGTCATCATGAAAGATAAAGAAAAACTGAACATTTTCTCACATGACAAAAAATTGTTCCCCATGGGAGCATATTAAGAACACATAACAATTAAATGCAATGTGAAATCTCACATGAAAATGTTAGCAAAAGTAAGAAAAGTAGATTAGCAAACAACTAGTAAAGTATGGCTAAAATGTGTTGGTTAGTTAATAGTTAATAATATCTGTTACTATCAACTACTTTAACTTGATACAATATTATTTTATTTATTGGCTAAGAATTATATGCTTATGCAGGATGTTAAAACATTTGGGGAAGGTGAATGAAGGTATTTAAAAACGTGTTCTGTTATTTCTGAAAATGTTTGATAGTCTCTTTCAAAATGAACAAGTTATAAAATAAAATAAAAATAAGCTGCAGATCATTTTTACATGTGTTTTTTTAAAAGAGATTATAAATAGTGGAAAACTTTTCCAACAACTGTATTTACAAAATCTTTTAAAAGATCTTTTACCTTTGAACAGTGTAGGGGTTGGGAACACTGACCCCAGCAGAGTCAAAAATCCATGTATAACATTTGGCTCCCCAAAGATTAAATTACTAATAGCTTACAGTTAATCATAAGCCTTATCAATGACATACATAGTTAATTAGTATATATTTTGTATGATATATAATAATTCTACTGTATTCTCACAATAAAGTAGGCCAGAGAAAAGAAAATGTTATTAAAAAATAATAAGGAAGAGAAAATATATGTACTATTCATTAAATAGAAGTAGATCATCATAAACGTCTTTATCCTTCAGCCTTCATAATGAGTAGGCTGAGGAGGAAGAAGAGGAAGGATTGGTTTTGCTGACTCAGGGATGGCAGAGGCAGAAGAAAATTTGCATTTAAGTGGACCCTTAAGTTCAAACTCATGTTGTACAGAGTTTAAATGTACTGTTTTACTGATGATAATTTTTGAAAAGACATAGATTGGCCAGGCGGTGGCTCATGCCTGTAATCCCAGCACTTTGGGAGGCCGAGGTCGGCAGATCATGAGGTCAGGAGATCGAGACCATCCTGGCTAACACGGTGAAACCCCGTCTCTACCAAAAATAGAAAAACAAAATTAGCCGGGTGTGGTGGTGGGCGCCTGTAGTCCCAGCTACTTGGGAGGCTGAGGCGGGAGAATGGTGTGAACCCTGGAGGCGGAGGTTGCAGTGAGCTGAGGTCATGCCATTGCACTCCAGCGTGGGCAACAGATTAAGACTCCGTCTCAAACAAACAAACAACATAGATCATCAGTTAAGTCAAAATTTTGTAAAGCAAAATCTGAGAAAGTAAAAGATGATTCAGTTAATTTTACAGAGATAGACATTCACAAATTTTGGAGAAGCTTTTTGGTCTAGTTATTAATCAGGTTTTTGCAACAATGGTATTTGAAGGTCATTTGAAGGATTTATGGTACACAGGACCCCTTACTTAACAGATGCATACAATGAAACCTAGAGGACACCATGTAGGCAGGTCCATAAATACAACACCTTTCCAAATACTTGATCTCTTGTCTCATATTCTCACTTTTTAATTTCAGTAATTAATTAGAATATATCTTTGACATAGGTGCACCAACTGAAGGCTGAAAGCACCAAAGAGCTATTTTCAGGAAAGACTCAGAATATTTATTGCCTTCTGCACTGTTCCGCTTTCTCTTGCTGTTGCTTTGTGAATAGAAAAAAAAAATATTTAAATGTTGCAAACATTTTAATAATATTTTCTTTAGAGGAGGAATTCCAGGACATAAAATAGATGGAATTCATAGTCATAGGAAAAATTGGCAAGAAAAGATTCTTTATAGCTTTTGACAGCATGAGAATGAGAAATTAGAAGGAAAACAATGATGACAAAAAAAATGCTGCTTATTATTTAGTAAACCTGGGCAGAGTGCTGCATAATTGATGCCTATGTTTTAAATGTGGAAGAAGAAAATAATTCTGCCAGTCCTATCTTTGCTAATTTCATCTTTTTCCTTGGCTATACTTTTAATGAATAGTTAACCTAAATTATAATCTTAGAAAAGCAGATAAATGTGAAGACCAAATGCTCTTTTTTGGGCTAAATCCATGAACCTTAGCTAAAATCCCATATCATGTAGTAAAGTATCTATGGTAAAAAAAAAGTCCCTCTGTCACTTATTTGTCCAGATAAACTGTTTACATATTTTTGGGTGGTATTTAGACAATTTTACAGGTTTTAACTTTATCTTCCCATTTTTATAATTGGAATAATTTTAATAAGAATATATATAAAGCAAATAAGATAATCATTTTTTTGTCAGTGTCTATTGATTCAGTTATCTATTTTACTATTTGTATTTGTTCACTTTTTACTGCTTATTTTATTTTTTCACTTTAGAAACAGGAAAACAACACTCTTTGGATGATGTATTCAGATAATGTAACATTGGAAGCCATGATGACCTGCATAAACTCCATTATTTTATATAAATCATTTTGTAATCTACGGGAAAACTTTCATTTTCAGATTATTACATAAAATTATTACATTTGCTAAATCAAGGAAACTTCTAGGTGATTTATTCTTAAAGTTACCAATAAATTCAGGCATCAAATTAGTTCAAGATAACTTCCTAGAACTTTTCTGTGATTATTATGTCCTTATATAAGAATACCCTTGAAGTTAAATTAATAATCTCAAACGTTCATAAACATTTGACAAAGATCTACCTTTTTAATTTTTTGGATAATGTGGATTGAGATGTAGTTTGTCCAGGTTTTATATTCCAGAACAATCCATATTTAAGTCAAGCTTTAGAAGAAAATTAGGGAAAACTTCTTCAAGATAACATTTTGTGCCTATGGAGTCCTTTGAGAATTTAGGGAAGAGATGCCTGTTTAATTGTCTTGATCAGCTTGGAATCAGGAGCACTTATTGAGTGTGAAGTCATAGAGATATACAGGAATCTTGAAGTCAGGGGTGACATTTTGCATTTGTTTTTCTTCAGACATTTGGACAAAATGGTAAGCAAAGTTTAAAAGGGGAATGTCAATGGTTCAAGTTATTTTGGAGATCATGACTTTGTAGTTTCCCATGTTATAGACCTGGAGTGGCCTTTTCTATCCAGTTCTTCCAGTTTCTGGGTGTATCAACAGGGATTCTGAATTTAAGTATCAATCTGAAGAGGTTTTCTGTGAGGGTAGATTAGAGTATAAGAGATTAGACAAAAACTGGTGACAGAGAAGTTCAAATTAGAACCTGTAGTTTTGAACCTAAAGGGGCAGGAAATGTTGTTATAGAAAATGTGAGACATTTTGACAGATAATAGCTGAGGCGACAGAGAAAGAGGGTTTTACATTTGACATACTGAAGTAGAATACCCTTGGGTGGTTATAAGATTTATAGTGAGAAACATTGTAAAAATAACTAAAAGGTAGTGGAGGTGAAAATCACTTGAGCGAAAAATAATTAAGATTAGTCACCTAACTCTAGGGTTATCTCATTTTTTTGACATTGAAAACTTATGGTATTGTTGAAGTGTTTATAGTGAAAAAGAAGGAAAGAGTTGGGAATGAAATAACACGGAGATTGTATTAGTTTGTTTTCACACTGCTATAAAGAACTTCCTTGAGACTGGGTAATTTATAAAGGAAACAGGTTTAATTGACTCACAGTTCCGCATGGCTGGGGAGGCCTTAGGAAACTTACAATCACAGTGGAAGGGGAAGCAGGCACCTTCTTCACAAGGTAGCAGGAAAGAGAAGGACAAAGGAGGAATTTCCACAGTTATAAAACCGTCAGATCTAGTGATAACTCACTCACTATCATGAGAACAGCTCGGGGGAAAGCAGCGCCATGATCTAATCACTTCTCTCCCTTGACACGTGAAGATTACAAGTCCCTCCCACAATAGGAACACATTGGAATTACAATTCAAGATGAGATTTGCAGAGCCAAAATTTATCAGAAATCAAAAGCATTTTAACCTGGGAAAAAAAATGTTATGTTATTTTATCCTGAAAAGGACATAAGACATTTCTAGAGAAGGCTGAAATAGTATCATTTTTAAAACACGAGTGATTAAACCATGGGAAGTTATAGGCCTTCTTTGGTGAAATCAAAATGACACAGGGTAGAATGTGTAGTTTAAAATTAGGTAAACTACATGAAAATGAGATGAACCTTCAGAAAATTCTAGGATTCAGCTAAGTAGCTGGCACTTAAGATACACTAGGTAAAAATAATACTTTCATTGTATTTACAGTTGAATAAAGTTAACAGTGGGGATAGTATGGTAAGTTATAGGTGGAACCTATTTATATTATAAACCAATTATACCTAATCTTCCAAAGGAACAAATATATTTCTTATACAACTAAATGATTTTGTACATCCAAATAAAAAATTTATGCTAGAAAGGTAGAAAGAGAATATTGGGAGCCTTTATTTAATAGAAAAGTAATGTTTCCAATCAAGTTGTAGAGTGGACACAGATTATTATAGGTAGTTAGATGGCATGAGCATGGCAGGAAAAGGGCTCTGACCCCACCCACTAGGTATATCAGGTGATTGTTTGACAATTATCACACTACTTCTCCAAAGCCAGAGAGAGACAATCTCCTGATGCTCCACAGCTGTTAACACTAAATTATTGATTGAATGCAGATTCCAGGGAGAAGAAACTTCCTGGGTATGTGCACTAGGGGACAAGATGGTGACGTATGACCTTCCAGGGACACTCCACCAGAAAAAAGAAATGAAGAAAGCCTCAGATAGGCATGCGTACAACTTTCTTAACATACTGTGTGTGTTCAATTCCCAAAGGCAAGAAGGGCACTGCGCATGCGGGAAGCCCACCTTAAGGGAAGAATTATGGTAAAGAGGCAAGCCTAAGGATCAAGGTTAAATGCCCCTGTTCTTTCTTTGTCCTGCAGGTGCCCTCTTGGATCTCTTCCAACTAAACCTTTCTTTCCTATTCTACAGCTTTTTACATAAACTTCCACTTCTGTTCTGAAACTTGCCTTTGTCTCTCTGCTTTATGCCCCTCAGTCAAATTTCTTCTGAGGAGGCAAGAACCGAAATTGCTGCAGACCCATAGGGATTTGGCATCAGTAACTCGGGGTAGCTCAGATCTTCTACACCACTAACAAGATGACATTAATTCCTTCAAATATGCATTGCTTAACTCTTCCACACAATATTTTTTCCAAGTAAATTTATATTATAACAGCTTCAAATACTTCTCTGGAATAACTTTCCACATTTGCTCATAGCTCTCTTTATTATTTTGCTTACATGAGGCAGCACAAAAGTAACCAGAAGGCTATCCAGTAATCTAACCTTAAATGATCTCTCACCTTTGAGGTGGTTTAAAACCACGTAGATTCATGGACTCCATCCCCATTTCCCAGTTCATTGGGACAGAGAGTAAATATCACAGTGAGCATTCCACATTGCACATCAAAGCTTAAGCCCACTGTATCAGTGGCTTATTCCCTTTTTCTTTCATGTTTTTCCTACTCCTCTTGAGATTACTGTGATGAAACAATTAATAAATAAACCCTAACATTTTTATGGGCTCAATATCAAGTCTTCCTGAGTAGTTCTATGGTATGAGGTTCATTGTTTTATGAAGTTCATTCAATAAGAAACAGGGAGTTTCCACAGTTGTGTGAGAAATCTTGAGAAATAAGCAGGTCAAAGAAGATAGCTCAGTGGTTACATCAATAGAAACAGATTGAAGAGAGAAAAGAACAGCAAAGACAGCAGTTAAATTTGATGTCTGTAGCTCAATAACATGAAGAGAAGAAACCACTCTAAGAACTTTTTGTGAATTAAAGAATAAATTGATTCTAATTTATCCCAACATGTTGAAAGAAGTAAATGGGAGAAAATATAGGATGATGACCTGGAAACAGTTAAAATAACTACAATGGTTTGTTGCTGAGATGGGTGATATCCGTTAATTCCTTTCACAGTTTAAGTCTGAGTCTCTGATGGAGGTTCTTACTTTATCTAATGCACAGTGGTAGCCAGAGAAGCTACTAGGGAGAGTAAAAGAAACAGAAAGACATGGGAGCATGAGCACAAAATATATGTGCATTAATACAAAAGTTATTGTAGATCACTTTTTTTTTTTTTTTTTGAGACGGAATCTCACGCTGTCACCCAGGCTGGAGTGCAGTGGCACGATCTCGGCTGACTGCAAGCTCTGCCTCCTAGGTTCAACTATTCTCCTGCCTCAGCCTCCCGAGTAGCTGGGACTACAGGTGCATGCCACCATGCCCAGCTAATTTTTTGTATTTTAGTAGAGACAGGGTTTCACCGTGTTGCCCAGGCTGGTCTCGAACTCCTGAGCTCGTGATCTGCCTCGACCTCCCAAAGTGCTGGGATTACAGGCATGAACCACCACGCCCGGCCTTAAAGGTAACTTTTTATTGGAAAGTTTGCATTACGTTGACTACTTCTAATGAATAAATGAATTTTAAAAATACATCTCTAGTTAGGTGAGTGTTAGGGTATTGATATTATAAATATGATAAACGGTATAGAATGTGAGTGCAATTTTGGAAGTGGGTTCTATCACAATTAGTTCACATATATTAAAATTTTATTTGAAGTACTAAGAGAATCACAAAGGTCTGCAGATAATGGAATAAAGAACTGGAGTTTGGGGGTGATCAGGAATATTTAGGATTGGGGAATATGGAAGAATTTATTGGGAGTGGCATCTGAACTGTGTTTTGACTTTAGATATGTGTAATGGAAAATCGAAACCAATCATGGGGCATAAGGAGGAACATCACATAGGTCAGATTTAAAGAATGTCTCTGAGGGAAAATAGTGGAAAGCTCTAAAGGTAGGTAGGTTAGATTCAGAATTGTTTACTTAAGTGACACAGTAATGAATTTTAACTTCATTCCATACACTATGATATAAAACTACAAATAGATTAGCCTGTACACCACCTACCCTCCCATTTATGAATGGTTATACTTTAATATAAAGTCTTTATTTCTAGCAGAGATATAATGAAAGACATTTAAACTTGAAATCTGTGTATTAGAAAATGTGTCTGTTATGTTCTTCAATATTTGTATCAGATAATGAACTACATCACTTTTTTTTTAATTTAGTGAAATGAAAAATGTCTCGGGAAGATCATTTATAAATTATTTTTCTTAAAATAAAGACAAGCATTTGGCTTTTCAGCCATGGCTGAATTCCTCTTCCATCTGATTCTTTAAAAAAAAAGGTTTTCAATAAAAAAGGATTGTTTTTATTTCCATTTTATTGATTTCAGAGAGTTGTTCCCCAAAGCAATTATTGTGTATGTAAATTTTTTCAGATAATTATTCTCTCTCACCCTATACACTGTGCTTTTAATTTATGCATTTTTTCCTCCTAATGCATGTAGATAATATATACCAAATTCATAGACTTAGGAATGAAGAAATATAACACAGAAAATTCCACAGAAATAATTTGGGCTTTGTGGTTTTTATAATTCTAAATTTTGTCTTGAGGTAAAAGATGTAGAAGAGTCATGGTTATTTCAATTGATTTCTGCTCATGTCTGGGTACAAATAGAAAAAAAAATGTACTAGGGAAGAGGTTAGAACCATTACTATTGGTGGATCAATTAGATGTACCTTACAATACAACCTAGATAGGTGGGGATCTGAGAGCAGACTGTGCATTGCTCAAAATTAGAATTGAAAAAGCAAATTCACTCATACTACCATGTAAAAAATTGGTGAGAATTATTTATTTTTTTATATTTAGCTGACATGCAACAATTGTACATAATTGTGGGTTACATAGTGATATTTTGAAACATATATACAATATGTAATGATCAAATCAGGGTAGTTAGCATATCCGTCAACCCAAATACTTATCATTTCTTCATGTTGTTAACATTCAAATTCCTCTCTTCTAGCTTTTGGAAAATATACACTAAATGATTGTTAACAATATTTACCTTACACTGCTACAAAACCCTGGAACTTTTTTCTTCCATCTAGCTGTAACTTTGTGTTCATTAACCAAATTCGTCTTTTAATCCCCTCCCACTAACTTGCCCAATTCTAATGACCACAATTCTATTCTCTATTTCTATAAGCTCTTTTTTTTTTTTTTTTAAGAAAGCTCCCATATATGAGTGAAAACATGCAGTATATTAGCCATTTTAACTGGGGTGTGATGATTTCTCATTGTGGTTTTTATTGCATTTCTCTGATGATTAGTGATGTTGAGCATTTTTAATTTACTTCTTGGTCATTTATATGCCTTTTTTTTTTTTTTTTTTTCTTTTGAGACGGGGTCTCACTCTGTCCCCTAGGCTGGAGTGCAGTGGTGCGATCTCGGCTCACTGCAAGCCCCGCCTCCCGGGTTCACACTATTCTCCTGCCTCAGCCTCCGGAGTAGCTGGGACTACAGGCGCCCGCCACCATGCCCGGCTAATTTTTGTATTTTTAGTAGAGACGGGGTTTCACCGTGTTAGCCAGTATGGTCTCGATCTCCTGACCTTGTGATCTGCCCACCTCGGCCTCCCAAAGTGCTGGGATTACAGGTGTGAGCCACCACGCCCAGCCTATATGCCTTCTTTTGATAAATGTTTATTAGATCCTTAGCCAATTAAAAAATCTATTTTTTCTCTCTCTTTTTTTGGTTGCTGAGTTGTTTGGCTTACTTGTATATTCTGGATATCAGTCCCTTGTCAATGAATAGATTGCTTGTATTTTCTCCCATTTTACAAGTTGTCTCCTCAGTCTGTTGTTTTCTTTGCTGTTCAGAGCTTTTTAGTTTGATGTGGTCTCATTTATCTATTTTAAGTTTTGTTGCCTGAGCTTTTGAAGTCTTACCCATAAAATCTTTGCTTAGACCAATTTTCTGAAGCATTTCCTCTTTGTTTTCTGATAGCAGATAATTTCAGGTCTTATACTTAACTTTTTAATCCATTTTGAGTTGATTTTTATGTTGAGATGGAGATCTGTAATAGTTTCACTCTTCAGCATAGGAATATTTAGTTTCTCTACCACCATTTATTGAAAACAATGTTCCTTCCCCAAATCATGTTCTTGGTACCTTTGTCAAAAATCAGTCGGTTAAAAAAGCATAGATTTATTTCTGGGTGCTTCATTATGTTTTATTGGCCCGTGTGTTTGTTTTTCTACAAAAACCATGCTTCTTTGGTAACGATAAATTTGTAGCATATTTTGACGTCAAGTAGTATGATGCCTCCCATCTTTCTTCTTTTTGCTCAGTATTGCTTTGGCTATTTAGAATCTTTTGTATGCTCATAGGAATTTAGTATTGTTTATTTCTGTGAAAAAAATAGAGATTTCATAGGTCTTTCATGTAATCTGTGGTTGCTTTGGATAGTGTGTTCAATTTATCAATATTAATTCTTCCACTGCATGAGCATGGGATGTTTTTGTGGCTGTTTTTTACTGCATCAAAAGAAGACTAATAAAGCAATGTATTTACCCTGTGAATGTATATGTTTAAATAATTTATATAGAATGTACACATAATATTCTTTTAATTTTCTTTATATTTCTTCTTATATATCCATTTTCTAAAATAGTGAGTTACACTTTTATTCACTAGATTTTTTTCTGTTAAAATTTGTTTAGGTATTATATGTGATATTTTATTAATTTCTGTATTGATATTTATCATTTACTTCCAGCTTTCAAATATTTTATGATTAAAATTATAGATCAGTTTCAAGACCATCTTATATAAATAACAAAGGTTTGATTTGTAATGATTTTGTAAATATACATATTTTAATATAATTGAATTGTTAATATGTGAGTCTATACATTTGACCTTAGTTTCCATTTTTACCAATGATATGCTAGACAAATATTTTCATGTTATTCTAAAGATTAGAATTTTTATTTTGCTATCAATAGCTCTTTAATCTCTTTCATATGTTCTATCTACCTATATCTCTGTGTGATCTTTGTTAAACCCATAGTCTGAGGTTTAGATTTCTCAGTCACCTGATACTGGTGGAAATTCTGATAGTTTTTGGAACCATGTTTCAAGACTTGTCCCATGGAAAATAAAGGGAATCTCTATTCTGTCATTGGCTGGGAACTGCTCTAGGGTGTATGTATATATCCCTGGCAATTTTTATTTTTCTCATGTTGAGCCTAAAAGAAAGTCACTGATCATGACATGTGAGCATGGACAGGGAAAATTAGTCCAAAGGGAAAAATTAGAGACACTGACTGTTCCATTATACGTAACTATATGCCTAGTCACTCTTAATATAATGAAGAGTTTCAGAATTAGTCAAAATAAAATTGGACCATATTAATCTACATGGAACAATTCAAAATGAATTTAGTCTGGGTGTAGATGGTAAAGAGAAAAAGTGAATTTAATTAGAACACAGTTTCAATCAAATTAAGTCATTGCATGAGTTATCAAGGACACAATAAATAATTGAACAATTCCAAAGAGTTACTTTCATAATAATTTCAAATAATGCTCTAATTATCTCCAATATGTGTGTGCCAGATAAAAAAACCTTCAATTTTCTAGAGGAAGAGTTGAAAATTGTGAGAAGAAATATTCAGAAAAAAATAAATGTTGATTTATTTGCCTTAACAATTTAAGCTTACATAAATAAGTATGGACATAAAAATAGAGTACCACACTGGCCATACACAGCATGCTTGAGATCAATCCATAAGGATAAATATATACATGTACTGTATTCCTTTCATTGCTATATGTTGTTTTTTGCATCACCTCATTTTATGTATTTAAATTCATTAGCCCCTATGAAGCTAATGTATAAAATGACTAATTTTTTATTTCTCTAAAAATACTTTATTGAATAATTTATAATTTCCCCTTATATTTATAGTGAAACCACTGTTATTTGAAGTTTGTATATGGTTATAATTCTCCTCTGATTATATCTGTTTTTCACTTTTTAATTTTTAATTATTCTTGTATCATTCAATGAACCTCATTTAGTCATTATGCATTCTTCTTCTTTTTTTTTTTTTTTCTGAGATGGAGTTTCGCTCTTGTTGTCCAGGCTGGAGTGCAATGGCGATATCTCAGCTCACTGAAACCTCTGCCTCCTGGGTCCAGGCGATTCTCCTGCCTCAGCCTCCCGAGTAGCTGGGATTGCAGGCATGCATCACCACACCTAGCTAATTTTGTATTTTTAGTAGAGGCAAGGTTTCCCCCAGTGGCTTTTACTGATTCTGACACAGGCCAACTCTAAGCTTGAGACAGCAGTGGAAGGGTTTCTGTGGGTGAAACAGGCGTGTCTCAGGCTTGTCAGCCAGGTATGACAAAATATGTCTTAGGTTTGATTCTCATATGCATGATGACTACAAAACATTTTGCAAATGTCAGTATTTTAACTTCATGTATAAACATAAAATCTTCAAAACACTAACACAAATTAGAGTACTTCTATCAATACTCATAGCTAAACATACCAGAGTAAAGATCTTGCATCAGCCTCCTTTTTTGAGTAAGAAGAAAAATAATCAAACAAGCAAATACATCTCAATCGTCAATAAAATGAGAAGTCAACCATGACCATTAGCCACAAACTATGAAGAAAGACTCACTAGTGCAGTGAAAATTAAGTGTTGAAGTAAAGCATGGTCTCATACTTGTACAGATCTACAGCAGTGCAAGAGCTCTCCAAAGGTAGGCTGTGCATTATGAGGAGTCAAAATTAAAAAATCCCTTCCTTCACATGCCAGGTAGATGTCTATTTAAGACTTTTGCTAACATAAGCAGCACTGAATGAGAGCAACAGGCAAACAAACATTCTTTATAGATACAGCTATTATAAAGAGAAGATACAGAGATTATGGTCAATAGTGCCGCACCAACTAAACTTAGTCAACTGAACTAAATTTACTGTTAAATCAATTCACAAAAGTAATTCTGAAATACGCATTTGCTGGAAGAAAAAAGACTTCTTATCCAGAGCAAAACCAGATTATATAGACTGAGGTAGGGTGTTGGTGGAGAAGCTTTGGTCCATGATTAATTCTCAGTGTGATCACTAGAAAATCATCTGCAGAGAACCTAGGTGAATTCATAGCTTGAAAATGATATGGAGAAAAATCTGGATAACAAAGATGAAAATGTTCAAAAGAGGTTAATTATACCACAAACTATATAAATATTAACACACATTTCTGCAAGCTATCGAAGAAATAAAGGAACATGCTTTTTAAACATAGAATAAAAAATGATGTGAAAATGGCATTAAAAATGTGAAATGGCAACGTCAAGGAAGAAATAGAAGATATCCATAAAATTATTACAGAAAGAAAAGTCTAAGTAAAACAGCAGATTGTCATGAATAAGGAGGTAAATAAGGAGAAAAAATATGAGTGCAATGAAATCATAAAAAGATGAACACGTTTACAACAAGATCCCCTAGTGTTATCATACATATGTATAATATAAGACTTAGATGAAGAGAATAGAAGAAATGTCTACTAATGGGGGAAGGAGGACTAATAGTGCAGACTTCTTCTTAAATACCTTTGTAAACTAGAGAAGTATACTGAATACACCACTACTGAGTGACTGAGCTTCTAATGTGAGATTTTGTTATTTTTAACATTTTTTCAAGTAACCAAAAATGTTTTGCTTGGTTCAAATGAGAGAAAGTTCGATATATGTGTGGCTAGTAAGCTCCGTATTCCAACATTTGTGTTCAAGCACAAGCTCAAATAAATTAGTATAAATAAATACAGTGTGAATTCATTAATCTGTGTAGATGCCTGACTGATTATTGTGCAAAATAATTCAGATGGATGTTCATTTTTGAAAGAATGAATATGCTAGAATTTGTTATGGAATTACTGATGTTTTTACTACTGATTATATTTTATTTATAGGCTGGAATCCAATCAATAGCATGCCTTTCACTGCCTGATTCAGAACATCACAAGAAAAAGGAGTTAAGCAAAAGGAAGATTAAATTAACATTTTAATGTTGATAAAGGAGATAGTGGGTAATATGACAATAATGAGATTCCCATGACAGCACGCCAATATTGAATATAAATCCAACCATAGCCATTGGCATCACTTACCAACCCCACAGCAGGTCACCTTCCCTGAGGCAGAGACTGTAATAGATTTTGAGACACAGAAAGTGTCTCCAGCAATCGAGCAGGTTTAGCAAAAGAGAATAGGATTCCTACATTCTCAGTTCATCTCCACAAACTCACGTATTAAAACAATCATTCAGTTCTGGGACAAAGTCCACCCGTATCCATTTAGTGAAGCCCCTCCACATACTTGCTGTTACAATATTAATTTTAAAGAATGAAATTATATTTACATGTGTTTTTCAAACATTTAGATAATGGTGATAGATGTGTTTTCACTGAGATCATCAATATATATCTTAAATACATTGCCCCAAATAAAGCATTATTTTACAGAAAATATAGAGATGTTTTCATGTAAATAAATGTAAGTCACAACTTATATAATTATATATTTTTATTTAATAATTAAACCATTGGGAATTTATGGATCACATAATTCAAATTCCTCTGCGTGGTCAGGAGAAACTATGTCCTGTCCTTCCTTGCCTTGGTCTTTTCTATTCTACCACATGCCAAATGCACTCCTGACTCAAGGCTTTATAAGTCTTTTCCTGGAATAGCCCAGCCATAGTCACATGCCTCATCTTTCCCTTCAGTGTAGGTCTCAATTAGTGCCTTTACTGCACCTGTTTAAGACATTCTCTTGTTATTCTCTATCTACTTACCTGAGTTTATTTTTCTTGATGACATTTATTAAGATCAGACATTATGTGCTATTTTATTATTCGTTTTTTATTAATCATTAGAATAATAATCCACAAAGGCAGGAAACTCGTTTTGTTTGCCTTTCTATCCCCAGAATTTATATAGCAGCTACTATTGTAAAGTAGATGCATAACAGCATAAATGAATGAATAGGTAGTTGAATGCATGAACAAAGGTATGAGAAAAAAAAATCTAGTTAACATTTTATTAATGCTATCTTCTGAATGTGGGTGTGTGTGTGTGCATATTTCTTTTTTTCCGGGCATTATTTCATCATGCAATCAGGACATATGTAAAATACTCCACTTCGCTTAGGGTGATACAGTGCTTCAGAGTGTTAATTAAAGTTAGATAGACCCATGTTCAAACTTCAGCCATACAACTTATTATCAATCACGTGATATTGGCTGAGAAATAGTCTCCAAATTTGCTTATGTCTTTAATGATGAGAAAAGGCTCAATATACATTGTCTTTATCAGTATTATTGTGAACAAAGAGACTTGACCATAGAAATGTACCTACTTTAGAGAAATGGAATCTATCACTAATTTTTTCTTGAAGACAGCTGATGAAGCTTACTCTGTAATTAAATAGAAGGCAGTGTATTTTAACATTTAACTTTTCCTCACTCTAATTTTTTGGATAGAACCATATGTTGATATTCATTTTTAAACTCACTGTAATTTAAATTCTAATATCTCTGGCTTAAATATAAGAAATGATTCGAGACATTATAATTTTGTTATAGAGACAATAAAAATATCTGCAATACTAATTTGTTGTATGTATATGTAATAATTTTTATTTACCGTCATAATATCCAGTGTTTTGCCTCGTGACATAGTGCAGGCTTTTTTTATTAATAGATTTTTGTTTAGACTGGTTTTAGTTCACAACAAAATTTACCCAAAGCTATGTAAAATACCCATAAATTACCCTGCCTAGACAAATACATAGCCTTTTCCATCTCCCACTAGAGTGGTACATTTTGTTACAATTTTTGAACTTACATTTATTCATCATTATCAGACAAGTTTCATGTTTACAAACTGCATTTAAACAAATGTATCTCTCATTTTAGTTTCATATGGAGTAGATTCACTGCCCTAAAAATCCTCTGTGCTCTGCCTATTTATCCCTCCCTCTCTCTAACATTTGGCAACCATTCATCTTTTTACTGCCCCATAATATTGCCTTTTTGAGAATGTCATATGGTTGGAATCATACAGTGGATTTTCTTTTCACTTAGTAACAAGCATTTAAGTTTCTGCCGTGTCTTTATAGTTCATTTCTGTTTAGCTCTATATAATACTCCATTGTTTGGATGTTACTCAGTTTATGTATCCATTCACCTACCAAAGAACATCTTGGTTGCTTCCAAGTTTTGGTCATTATGAATAAAACTGCTATAAACATCCTTTTGCAGCTTTTTATGTGGACATAAGTTTTTAGCTCCTTTGGGTAAATACCAAGTAGCACGACTGCAGAACCATATGGTAAGTGCTATAGTTTGAATATACTGTTTGTACCCACCAAATCTCATGCTAGAATTTGATTCCAATGTTAGAGGTTGGCTAAATCGACGGCATTTGAGTGACAGTGGCAGATTCCTCATGAATAGATTAATGCCCTCCTTCAGGTGTGAGTTCTTACTCTTAGTTCCCAGGAGAGCTGATTGTTAAACAAGAAACTGGCACCTTACCCTCTTTCTCTCTCTTGCTTCCTTTCTCACCGTGTAATCTCTGCACATTCCACTTCCTCTTTGCCTTCTACCATGAGTGGAAGCAGCTGGAGGCTCTTACAAGATACTTAATCTTGAACTTTATCAGACATCAGAAACATAATACAAATAAACTTGATCTCGGTAAATTACCTAGCCTTTGGTATTTCTTTATAGCAATACAAAACAGACTAAGACAAAGGATGTTTAGTTTTGTAAGAAATTGCCAAACAAAATGTCTTCCTAAATTGCTGTACCATTTTTCATTCCCACCAGTAATGAACGTAGTTTCCTGTATTTCCACATACTTGACAGCATTTGGTATTTCCACATCCTTAACAGCTTTTGGTATTGTCAGTGTTCTGAAATTAGACAGTTTTAGTATGTGTGTAGTAATCTCACGTTGTTTTAATTTGCATTTCCCTGATGACATAAGATATAAAACATCTTTTCATATGTTATTTTCCATCTGCATATCTTCTTTGGTGAAGTGTCTGTTAAGGTCTTTGGCCCACTTTTGCATCGAATTATTTACTTTTTTTATTGTTGAGTTTTGAAGTGTTATTCATCTTATACTTGGATAACAGTGCTTTATCAGATATGTCTTTTGCAAATATTTTCTCCAAGTCGGTGGCTTTTCTTTTCATTATATTGAAAGTATCTTTTGCAGTGCAGGATTTTAATTTTATTCAAGTCTAGCTTACCAGTTCTTGTTTTTTATGAATAATATCCTTGGTATTATATCTAAAATGTCATCAGCAAACCGAAGGTCATTTAGATTTTCTTCTATGTGATTTTCTAGACATTTCTATAGCTTTATATTCTACATATATCTGTGATTCATAAGTTTACTTTTCTAAACAGCAAAAGGACTGCATCTAGATTGATTTATTTATTTTTTGCATGTGAATCTACAGTTATTTCAGCACCACTTGTTGAAAAGACTATTTTTCTCCATTGAAATGCATTGGTTCAATTGTTGACACAGTTGAGATTTTTATTCCTTTCAAATCTCACATTGAAATTTGATCACCAATTTCAGAGGTAGTGACTGAAGGGAAGTGTTTGGGTGATGGAAGCAGATCCCTCATACACAGCTTGGTTCCATCATTGTGATAATAAATTTTTTGTTGTACTATTAGTTCCCACAACAGCAGATTGTTAAAAAGAGCCTAGCATCTCCCTCCCCTCTCTCTTCATTACTCCCTTGCCATATGATGCCTGCTCTCCTTCGGCTTCCATCACAAGCAGAAGCTTCCTGAAGCTCTCATCAGAAGCAGATGCTGGTTCCATGCTTCTTGTACAGCCTGCAGAACTGTGAATTCCATTGACATGGTTTGGCCCTGTATCCCCACCCAAATCTCATCTTGAATTGTACTCCCATAATTCCCATGTGTTGTGGAGGGACCCAGTGAAAGATAACTGAATCATGGGGGCAGTTTCTCTCACACTGTTCTCCTGGTAGTGGATAAGTCTCACGAGATCTGATGGTTTGATAAGGGGAAACCCGTTTCACTTGGCTCTCATCCCCTCTCTTGCCTGCTGCCATGTAAGACGTGCCTTTCACCTTCCACCATGATTGTGAGGCCTCCTGATCCATGTGAAAGTCAAAGTCCAATTAAACCTCTTTCTTTTGTAAATTGCCGATTCTCAGATATGTTTTTATCAGCAGCATGAAAATAGACTAATACACAAATAAATCTCTTTTTTAAGATAAGTTAGTCTCAGGAATTCCTTTAAAGCAATGCAGACAGACTGCAACCCTTGTCAAAGATTAGTTGACTGTATTCACGTAGGTGTAATTCTAGGATTTCTAGTCTGTTCTGTTGATCCATTTGTCTCTGTTTTTGCCAGTACCACATTGTCTTGCTACTGTATCTCTATAGTAAGTCTGGAAGTCAGGTAGCATCAGTCTTCAACTTTGTTCCTCTCTTTTATTATTATGTTGCATATCTTGTGTCTTATGTCTCTCCATAGAAACTTTAGAATCAATTTTCCAGTATCCACAAAACAACTTTCTGGTGTTGCAATGGGTATTGCATTCTATTATATCTATAGATTAAGATGGAAAGAGCTGACATCTGGATACCTTGACACTAGTGATTCTTTACATTCATGAATATAGAATATCATTGACAGAGAGTATTGAAATCTCCAAGTAAACTAATGGATTCATCTATTTCCTTTTGTAGTTCTATAAGATTTTGCCTCATATTTTAATGCTTTATTGCTAGGCTTATACATGTTAAACTGTTATTTTTTGGATAATTGAATATTTTGTCATATGTAATGCCATTTTTATCCCTGAAAACTTTTCTTCTTCTATCTGAAATTAATATAACTACACTCAATTTATTTTTATTGGTTTTAGCATCATGTATCTTTACTTTCCCATATACTTTTTACTATATATGTATCTTTATATATAAAGTAAGCTTCTTCTAAACAACATAAAATTGTATATTGTTTTTGATCCATTGTGGCAGTGTCTAATAATTAATTGATGTATTTGGACTACTGAAAATTAAAGTGATTATTTATACATTTTGATTAGTATCTACTGTATTTGTTACTATTTTATGTTTGTTGCCCATGTTCTTAACTCCTATATTTACCTTCTACCTCTTTTTTTCTACATTTTGGGTTTGATTTGAGCATTTTATATAATTTTAATTTCTCCCTTTTTTTAGCATGTCAGTTATATTTTTTCACTATTTTTAGTGATTGCACTAGAGTTTGCAATAAACATTTACATTAATTCAAGTCCACTTTAAGTATCACTCTCCTGCTTCACAGGAAATGTGAATAATTAATCATTACAAAATCATCCTTATTCCTCCTCGTCCTGTCATTTGCATCATTTGTGTCATTTATTTCACTTAAGCATACACATGTATATTTATATACACATATATACATACATATATACATAGTTGAATGCATCATTGCTTTTATTATTTGTACAATTTGTTGTTTGCTACATCAATTAAAAATAGAACAAAAAAATTAATCACTTATTCTTTCTTTGTTGATCTTCCTTTCTTTATGTAGATCCAAGTTTCTGACCTGTGTCATTTTCTTCTCTCTAAAGAACTTTAACATTTGTTGCAAGACCTGTCTACTAGCAACAAACTCCATCAGTTTATATCTGAGAAGGTCTTCAGTTTTCCTTCAGTTTTGAAAGATAGTTTGAATTCTATCTTTCAATTCTAGTTCTAGGGTTCAATTCTAGGGAACAGAATTCTAGTTTGATGATTATTTTCTTTCAATACTTTAAGTATTTCACTCCACTCCCTTTTTACTTGCATGGTTTCTGAAAAAAAGTAAGTCAGATGTAATTTTAGTCTTTGCTCCTCTACAGGTAAAGGTTTTTTTATTTTTTTTCTTTTAGGACTTTTTCTTTATTATTGATTTTCTGCAGTTTAAAAATGATATGACTAGGGGTAGTTTGTTTGTTTTTTAACTTTATGCTGCTTGGTGCTTTCTCAAGTTTCTAAGCCTGTGGTATAGTGTATGATATTAACTTAAGAAAATGCTCCTTTATTACTGTCTCAAATATTTTTCTGTTACCTTTTCTCTTTCTTCGTCTTCTGGTATTTCCATTACATGATGTCACACCATTTTTAGTTATCCCATAGTTCTTAGATATCCCATTCTTTTTTATTTTAGTATATTTTTCACTTTGCTTTTCAATTTAGGAAGTTTCTATTGAGATATTCTAAAGTTCAGAAGGTTTTTCTCGATTATATCCAGTCTGCTATTATGCCCATCAAAGTCACTCTTCTTTTCTGTGACTGTTTTTGATCACTGGCATTTCTCTTTGGCTTTATCTTAGATTCCCCATCTCTATGCTTACATTGCCCATGTATTTTTTCATATTGTCTACTTTATCCATTACAACCCTAAGCATATTAATCATAATTGTTTTAAATTCCTGATCTGAGTACAACAAACCCCCATGACACAAACTTACCTTTATAACAAACCTTTACATGTACTCCTGAACTTAAAAGTTTAAAAAAAAATCCTGATCTGTTAATTTAAATATCCCTACTGTATCTAAGTTTGGTTCTGATGTTTGCTGTCTTTTCAAACTGTTTTTGTTGTTGTTGTTGTTTTTCTTATTGGTATGTCTTGCAATTTTCTCTGCATAGCTTGAGAAGATGTACTGTATGAAAGGAACTGCTGTGCATAAGCCTGTAGTAATGTGGTGGTGAAGGAGCCGGGGAATGTGAAGCATTCAATAATCTATCATTAGGTCCCCATCTTTTAGTTAGCTTGTACCTCTCAACTGTGAACTTTATATGCAATTCCCATTTTTCTTTTTAGTTGAGACAGCACAGCTAGAGGGGGCTGGAGCTGGGGATTTCTCTGCTCTTAAGTCAGTTAGCTCTGATAAAATCCCAGCAGGTTAACCTGTGGTTAAATAGTTTTTTCTGACTGCAGATCTTCTTAAGAAAATGGAATGCTCTGGTGTATTTCAAAATTGTTTATTTCCTCTCCCCCTGAAGAATGCACAAGGGGATTTTTCCTTTGAAATTCACTGTAGGTGCCTGATCAAATGCCAGAAGACAAAACTCACAACAGTGTGCTTCCCTGCCGTGTCTGAGTCTGGAGTTTTTAATCTCTCAGACTTGTTTGTGCTTAGCCTCCAACAATTTGTCAATTACACTTCAGGTTTTCCTATCCAGGCACCTGGTTCCCATTGAGTTTTGTCTTTGTGTTTCTGTTCCAGTAAGCTGTGATTCTTCATATTCTTCTGCTTATCTTCCTAATTTGGGAGGCAGTGGTTTGCCTTGTGACCTTATTTCTCTGAGGGATCTAAGAAGAGTTATTGATTTTTCAGTTTGTTCATGTTTTTGCTTGTTAGGATAGAGTAACAACTTTCAAGCTTCTTATATGCTGTACAGAAAACCAGAAGTCCTCAAAAAGTATTTATAAACCAATGTTTTTCTAGATAGAAATATAATGCATTCCATTTTATGTATGTGTATATATATTACATATATATACATAAAATGTGCTCACTATTTTATATTCCATGAGTAAATATATAATATAAAACAACAGCTCATTTATTGAACACTTTGTATGTAATATGTATGTATACAAACACACATAAAATAGTTTCTTATATATGTATGTGTTTAAAAATGAGTTTTCAATAAATTGAGAACTTCCCTTTCTTTGTGAAGTAGTAAACAAAGTCACCTACTGAAAATAGTGAAGGTGGAATCATAGGTTTGAACACACTACGTAATTCTGAATTAAGCCATCTGGTCTGAAAGCTGCCTGTGAAAATCATGGAAACTATGCCAGAGAATTCATTTGTGAGGGGAGGCAATTTACTTTGGGTTGGCAGTCGTCTGTACATCTTTCATCGTACCAAAATCCCATTTTTTGTGAAAAATAATATAAGAATAATTCATTTAGATTTCCAGCCATTTTAATACATTTCATTTGCTTTTGAGATAATCCATTATTATTTATATCAAAAATATTCATACGTAAATTGAAAGTGTACATACATAGAAAGTATTATACACTTTTTTGAAAAATAACTTTTTGAGCTTTTAAAAAAAATTTTTTTTTAATTTAAAAAAATTGAGACAGGGTCTCACTTTGTCACCTAGGCTGGAGCATAGTGGTGCGATCATGTCTCATGTAATCCATACATCTCAGGCTCAAGCCATTTTCCCACCACATCCTCCCAGTGAGCTGTAACTACAGGCACATGCCACCACACCCAGCTAATTTTTTAATTGTATTTTGTAGAGAAGGGGCTCCACTATGTTGCCCAGGCTGGTCTCAAAATGCCTGGGCTCAAGCAACCCTCTCCCCTTGGCCTTCCATAGTGCTGGAATTTCAGGCATGAACAAACACACCAGCAAATTTTAGGCTTTTATTAAAAAAAATTTCCAGGGGAATATATCAAGACTTTCCATGATATATATTACAAAATATATTTTTCATAATATATGATGGTAATGTATGAATAAAAATTATCAGTTTGTAATAATATAGTAAAGTCAGTGTATCTTGGTTTCAACCTGATTTTAATAATCAAGTCTAAGCCATAAAATATAATGTATTTTTAGCTAATTGCTCTTTTAGAAACAGGTATTCCTAATTTTTTTCTGCAACAGAGAAAGAAAATCAATATTTTTTTGCCATAGATATATGAGCTTCTTTTATATAGCTATCAAAAAAGGAAATTACAGTGAATGTTCAAACTTTTACAAAGATACAAATATTATATATACAGTCATCTACCACATGATGATATTTTAGTCAACAACAGATTGTATATATGACAATAGTCCCATAAGATTATAATACCATGGTTTTACTATATACTTTATGTGTTTAGACATGTCTAGATACATAAGTAGCTATTATTGTGTTACAACTGCCTACAGTATGGTACAGTAACATGCTGTACAGATGCGTAGCCTAGGAGCAATAGGGTGTACCACATAACCTAGGTATGTAGTAGGTTATACCATCTTGATTTATATAAGTACCCTATATGATGCATTTCTCAGAATGCATTCTCATCATTAAGCAAAACGTGACTATGTATATGTGTGTGTATGATATTTATTGCTTTAACAAAACATTATTATAGTTTTTTAATTTAAACTTTCATTTTCTGGTGTGCAATATTTTCATTAAAAATAAAAATACAATAAGACAAATGCTTTGGATACACTAAAGGATTGGTTAAATTAGGTTTTTAATAGAATTATAGCAGAATGTAAAGTCCCTATAACTTAAGGAAGAATATTGGTAGTACATTTAATCAATAAAAGTTTGTATGTATGCTTTAAATATTTATATAGCTCATCCTTTTGCATAAAATCTTTGAACTATTTATGCCAAAGCTTTAAATATTCTTATTGGATTAATTAAGAACAAAGATCTTGTCCAAACACATGTATTGACTATTTCTATCCAAACTATATTATTCACACTAATGCTCTAGGTTTTTCCCCAAGTGATGAGAATTTGGCAATATCAATACTCTGTTGAGAAAGCTCACAAGATATTGGTAAATGTATAACAAATGCAATAGGATATATTCAGTGATACATGTCAAATACGTGGTTTACATAGAAATGCAGAAAATTTTTGAAAATCTATAAGATGTAAGTTATTTGAGGAATGAGGCTGTACTTGCCCTCATTATACCCTTAGGTCTTAGCATATTATCAAGCATACGTAGGCATATGATAAACACATAATACAATTAGTGAAATAATAGTGAGACAATTGGCCTTGTTTTCTGCATTAAGAAAGGCTAGCAAGTACATAGAGCAGCAGCAGTTATACAATCATAATTTTGCTTTATACAAATTCACATTCAGAAAACAACTTTCAGAAATACATGGTGAATATAAGTAGAGACTGTCTATATTATGGCGGTCATCTAATTTATACTTAAGGTTCAAATTTAGTCATACTTCCATAATAGCAGAGTTTATATTATAATTCTATTCCATTAACTTCTCTTTAAAAACGTATTAATAAATTAAACCCATAGGATAGAAAAAATATCATATTATTTAATTATAATTTTCACATAGAGTTTAGGAAAAAATCAGATTTCCATATTGTTTCTATTTCGGCATAAAAAGATAAATATTACAGATGCCAATGAAAACATGTATTTTCTCCCAGATATCCAAGATGAGAAATCAACATGGTAGAAAAAAGTAGAACACAAGTAACTGTGCAAAAGGCAATAAATTTTCAGAAATTTATTTTTAATTTTATGAATACATAATACTTCTATATATAAATAGGGTACACGTGATATTTTGATACAAGATACACTGTGTAATGAGCAAACCTGGATAAGTGGGACAATCAATTTTTAACCTTAAAAATCACACACATTAAATTATATATTTGGAAAGTTTATGTTGGATATATATTAAGTAAATTTTATTAAATTGTCTTTAATATGTTTGACTGTGGTAGAATGAACACTTAATTAAGTAGATTTTTCTACTACTAGTGTAAACTTTGAAAACTCTTACAGATGTTCCACGCCTCAGTATCCTACATTGAAAAAAAAAAAAGTGTGAACTAGACAGTCTTAAGTCTCTTAGGCTTTATGAACCAGATTCACCCAGTCCATAAACTTCTTCACTATTAAGAACAGTGCCTTTGGGAAGGTGCATTAACTCTTTCAGGCTAATTAGTTTAATTTACATGGAAAGCATATCTCTATATGCAGAGATATTTGGCTTTATCGAATTTCAATTACTTGCCCTTATGCTATAGTAGTTAGCTTCCAATAATTTTTTGGCCTTTCTTTTTGTCGTTGAATTGGAGCTAAAGATACATAGAAAATAAGATGAACCATTTGTATTAAAGTCATTTCATGGCCATTAATCAAATGATCACTCCATAATGTATTATCTACATTTTCATTGCATTGATGACTACTGTATTCCAATAGAAAAATAATGGAAATTGATTATTCTAGATTTTTAACTCCAGTTCTACATTTAATCCTGAACTTTTAATCAATGCTTAGTCTTGAGAAAACCCAAGGTTACTTCAGTGTGACCTTATCTAATTTTTGCATGATTTCATGGAATGAAGTATCCAGTCTTTCCAGAGGGCTATAAATTTTATTAATCTATTCATAAAACTAATACTTGGCTGGGTGCAGTGACTCACGCCTGTACTCCCAGCACTTTGGGAGACCGCGGTGGGCAGATCATGAGGTCAAGAGTTTGAGACCAGACTGGCCAACATAGTGAAACTCTGTCTCTACTAAAAAATACAAAAATTAGCTGGAAGCGGTGGTGTGCACCTATAATCCCAGCTACCTGGGAGGCTGAGGCAGGAGAATCACTTGAACCCCGGAGGTGGAGATTGTGGTGAGGTGGTGAGCCGAGATCACGCCACTGCACTCCAGCCTGGGCAACAGAGCGAGACTCTGTCAAAAAAAA
Source organism: Symphalangus syndactylus (assembly GCF_028878055.3). Taxonomy (NCBI): domain Eukaryota; kingdom Metazoa; phylum Chordata; class Mammalia; order Primates; family Hylobatidae; genus Symphalangus; species Symphalangus syndactylus. The sequence goes on along the minus strand of NC_072438.2, from coordinate 82,204,982 downwards.
AAACAAAAAAAAACTAATATTTAATTTTGGTCAAAGAACATACCATATAAATTTCAACCGTTTGAAATTTACTGAACTACAATATTGCATGTGTGAAATAAATATATATTCAGCAGTTTGATATTATATGTTCTTTAAATGTCATTAGCCTATTGTGGTGAAACTCACCTAATTGTCCCATAATACTGATGTTTATGGTTTCTTCAAATAAACATAGACATTGATCCTTCCAGTATTAAAACTTGAGAAAGTTACATTTGCCTTACCTGAGTTCTTTTCTCAGGAAACCAACCATCAGGCCTCCCAGATAGCATCAAGGAGCTGAAACTTACCAGATCACCACCCACATCTGGATAATCTAATCGACCATCTGCTTCCTACTGAACAACTTATTTTCCTTACCCCTTCCTAATTCCTGTTTTCCCATACATGGTTACATTTATTCCCTGCTTTATGAACCCCTGATTTTAGTCATTCAGGTAGATGGATGACAGATCAACCTCCTCAACTGCAGCACCTAATTAAAAGCATCTTCCCTGGCAATACCTATTGTTTCAGTGATTGGCTTTCTGTGTGCTGAGCAGCAGGACCTAGGCCAAACTCCTAGGGTTCTGGTAACAATATTTGTCTTTGTCAATCATATCTGCATTATTACAGTCTAGTTGATTTATCACATTTTGAGAAATATTTAAATCTCCATCTGAGACTTATGTTTTTTTTTCCTTTCTGTCAGTTTCCTTTAAAATTTTTGAAAATCTCCATTTGAGTGCATACATATATACTAGTTATGTTTTCCTAATACATTCACCCTTTCATTAAAGCACTGCTATATCCTTTTCTTGAAGCCAATTTTACTAGACTAGTACATAATCATACAAGATTTTTTGGTTTTTGTTCTACAATATTTCCTTTTTATCTTTTTAACTTATTTGTTGCATTGATTGAAACTGTTTCCTTCTGTTAGCCTCATGTAGTTGATCTTGCAAATTTGGATAATCACTAATTTTCACATGATTATTTAAATATTTGGTTACTGCCTGTAATTTTGCTATTTTTTTCCATAAGTCTGTGTTCTTGTATCTTTCTGCTTCTAATTTTCTTCCTTGGTGTTTGTTAATTTAAAAATTATAAAATTCAAGGCCAGGCACAATGACTCATCCTGTAGTCCCAGCACTTTGGGAGGCTGAGGGAGGCAGATCGCTTGAGCTCAGGAGTTTGAGACCAGCCTGGGCAACATAGTGAGATCCCAGCTCTACAAAATATACAAAAATTAGGCAAGCATAGTGACACATGCCTGTAGTCCCAGCTTCTCAAGAGGCTGAGGAAGGAAGATCGTTTGATCCCAGAAGACAGAGGTTGCCGTGAGCCAAGATCATGCCATGGTATGTCAGCCTGGGTGCTAGAGTGAGACTCTGTCTCAAAAAAATACATACTTAGAACTCCATTTTTACTGTTTTACTATATTTCCTGTTATGATTCTTTGAATGTATGTGTTTATGTATTTATTTATATAATTATTATTCTATTGGGTACTCTAGGCATTATTTCTATACATTTTAACCTATCACAAGTTGACTAGAGGCTATATTTTACTACCTCCAATAAAATAAATATACCTAACAATGTTTTAGTTACATTTACCACCTGCTTGATGCTATTGTTGTCATATGTATTACACATGAAGAGATCATAAATCTTTAATACATCATAGTATTATAGTTGGTCATTTAAATAGTCTAATATCTCATTTGGTCTTCTTTATTTCTTCCTGTGGATCTAATTTATCTGCAAGTGCCACATATATTTAACCTGAAGACCTTCTTTTAGTATTTCTTGTAGTGATAATTTGCCAGTGATGAGTTATCTGTTTTTGCTTATCTCAAATTTTGTCTTCCTTTTCAATTATGTTATAGATATATGCTCTAACTTAGATTTATTCCAACCTCTAAAGAGTTGTTCCATCAACTTCCCCTCCAATGCTGATGAAAACTAGCAGCTATTCTTTTTCTTCTTTTTCTGTACAAAAAGAGGTTTTTAATCTGATGCATTAATCATTTTCTCTTTTGCTTCTGATTTTAGCAGTTTCATTATGATACACTCAGCGTGGTTTTAGTAGCATTTATTCTGCACAGAGTTCTTTGTATTTCTTAGAATTGTGTGTAATAATATTCATCAAATTGGAAGGTTTTGACCTTTATTTCTTCAATTTTTTTTTTGCCACATTGTCTCTTTCCTTCCTTTCTGAGGATCTACCTGCGTGTATGATAGACAATCTGATATTTTTCCAAAGACCCCTGAGACTCAATATTGTATTTTTGTTTTTTTGGATTGTGTATCTACTGATCTATCCTTAAATTTATGGGCTTTTTGCACTCTGCTTTAATTTCATTATTTTTCATTTTATTCCATTTATATTACTTTCAGCTTGCAGATTTTCATTTGAATGTTTTTGTAGTTTCTACATCTCTTCCTAGATATTTGAAATGTTTTTTCGTTGTGAATATTTTTAGTGTCGTGAGCATATTTATGTAAGTTACACTGAAGTTCTTTTTAGTCAGTTGCAACATCTGGGTTAATCTGGATTTGGCTACTTATAAATATTTTTGTTGGCTATTGATACATTTTATCATTTTTTTCTCATATTTGGACATTATAAATAATACTTTATAAAGATATGGAGTTTTTATGTTCTTTTCAAGAAGGATTTTTGTTAAACAGGCCAATAGCTTAGATGAACACAACTCTTCCTCCTTTGTGTTAGGAAACACTTGAAATGTTCCCTCAGTTTCTTAAGTTTTCGGCTGCCGTTTCATGACAACTCTGGTTCCTCTTTCAAACAGGTAAATTATAGTCAGATAAGTATTTGAATGCCTAGTCAATGCAAAAGTCTTCTGTGTCTTCTTTCTTTCTAGAACCTTCCCAACATTCCTACAGATTTGCCCGTCTCAAACTCCGTGATCTGACATCTCAATTTATTGAAGGCTGCAGTTTTATGCATTATAGGGTAATGAGTTCAGGCAATTCATGGCAAATGGCAATTCTCATTTGTCTTTCAAGGGTAGGATCCCCTCTGTTCTCTGTATGCTTAATTACTCTGCAGTACCTTCATATTATTTTGTGTATACGTTTGTTTGTTTTTAATTAGTCCAGATTTTATAAGGGTAATATGTGGAAGTTATAGTCTTTCCAAGTCAGACAGTCATCAATAAAAGCTAGAAGTCTGGCCAGGCATGGTGGCTCATGCATGTAATCCCAGCACTTTGGGAGGCCGAAGCGGGTGGATCACTAGGTCAGGAGTTTGAGAGAAGCCTGGCCAACATGGTGAAACCCCATCCCTACTGAAAATACAAAAATTAGCTGGGCATGGTGGCAGACACCTGGAATCTCAGCTACTCGGGAGGCTGAGGCAGGAGAATCGCTTGAACCTGGGAGATGGAGGTTGCTGTGAGTCGAGATCACGCCATTGCACTACAGCCTGAGCAACAAGAGCAAAACCCTGTCTCAAAAAAAAGCCAGAAGTTCAAAATTTTAATTATAGCTATGCTTTATGACAAAATTTTAATTATAGCTATGCTCTATGAGGGTATATTTAAATATAAATGTACTGATTTTATAAAGACAATGTTGCTTATGTTACCTAAAAGCTCTATATAATATTTGGAAGAGCAATTTCTTATGTCAATTATCAATAATTATTGAAATTATATGCTGATTTTAACTCATTGACCACTTTTACCTTTAAACTTTTTAATAAATTTGTTTATTTTTTCATATTTGCAATGAAAGTTAAGGTTTATTTTTATAGAGCATAATAATACAAACTACTATCACAATTATTATTAGTATTCATGATGGATAAAAATTTCATTAGATTTTAAATAAGAAAAACTTGTCTAGCTTAAGACAGTATAAAATGTTTATTGAAAATAGCATTTGAAAGCTAATTAATAAGGCAAATTTTTCATGACAAAGGAGACACACCAATGCCATTAAAAATGAAAAAAATACTATTAATGTATCAAAGTCAAAATAGAAATGCAGAGATGAATCTCTAAATTTAAGATGTTTTATTTGGGGAGCAAGAATTGTAATTCAAAGCATATGCTCACAGACTGGGTGGACTTCAGCATGTGTGAAGAATGAAGTGAAAATTAGTGGTATTATAAAAAAGAAACGTTATGAGAAGAGAAATGTTATATATGGCCCTTTAAGCAAGTTGATTGACACTAGTAAAGTTTTGAACTGGCAAGTTCTGATTGGTAAGAGACAGTGTTACCAGGATTCCTGTGTTGGGATGAATCCTTTAATGGAGGAGATCAAAAGAGCCAGAGCTCTGAACCAGCAATCACGGTTCTTGTGATAATAAGCAAAGAATTGCAAACTAGCACCAAAATGCAAGCTCAAAGCAAAGTTTACTGAAGCACAGTAAGACGCTCAGAGAGAGAGTGGGCTGATTTCTGCAAAGTGAAATCAGTACCTCTTTACAAAGCTTAAGGTGCTTTTATTTGGTTTGTGGGAAGGAGTTGAGAGTTAGGCTGCCTTTCAGTGATAGGATGATGATATTTAATTGGCCCTAGAACTGAAGTTAAACTGTGCGTGTTCTTACCCATAACTCATACAGAAAAGCCCACTTGGTGGGGTGGAGGGTAAAACTACATGTAAATTTAATTTAATTTTAATTTGTTTGTTTATTTATTTATGTATTTTGAGACGGAGTCTTGTTCTGCTGCCAGGCTGGAGTGCAGTGGTGCGATCTTGGCTCACTGCAACCTCTGACCCCTGGGTTCACGTGACTCTCGTGCCTCAGCCTCTGGAGTAGCTGAGATTACAGACATGCGCCACCACATCCAGATAATTTTTGTATGTTAGCCTCGGCCTCCCAAAGTTCTGGGATTACAGGCCTGAGCCACCGCCGCGCCCGGCTGTAACCTTTATTATAATGATGGTATAATGAGCTTGGGGTGACCTTGAGGACACGGTTTTATATTACTGGGCATGCTCCACTTTAGGGAATTTCCACCTGTGCCCCAGTTTCTCTTTCTTCAGGGTGTTCTGGCCACAAACTTTGCCACAAACTCCATCCCTTAGGGTGCAGTTAGGGTGGTCTTGAAGATGAACTCAGGCAGGCCAGAGGTGACCTTAGCGACAGCCTTTTTGCTCTCCTCTTTAGACCCTTCCCAGCTGCTAATGCCTGTCTAACTACCTAACAGCAGAAGTAGCTAAAACCACTCCTGGAGTCCAGCAGGTTGTTTCAGCAGCTAGTAGTTAAAACTGGTTTCAGGTTAGAACAGCCAGTTTCAGCAGCCAAACTTGTAGAGAATCACATTCTTGGGGCAACGTTGTTTGCCCTGAGTGCCTTTTCACCCTGGCTTCTCAACTGTGTTTTAGGTATGACAAGAATGACCCAATTTTTCCTATCAACTTACGAACGAAAGGATAAAGTAGTAAATTGGCATGGGACACATTTTAAAACCATATGCTAAATAATATGGTGCAAATAATAAATTATATTCTAGAGAAAAAGTAAATAGCCTATTACTATCTAAAATGTTAGAGATTACATGCTTTGAAAGGAATATATTCCAAGACAAATATAAATATTACATAGACAAAATATTAAAAACTCTTTTTAGTATTTGATATTGTTTTTTATTGCCAGTACATTGTACTAGCTCTCAAGAAAAGGTATTAATAGTTTTAACACATTTTTATTGTTTTTTATTGCCAGTACATTGTACTAGCTCTCAAGAAAATGTATTAACAGTTTTAACAAATTTTTAATCTAGGGCTGACTACATCCACAAATTTGATGTGTATCGAAATATTTTCTGATGTATCTCCTTTGTACAATTCCTTTGTCTTTATGACCCCATAATTATCCAAATATTACCATTACCATAGTATCAAACATTCTTTTTCTCAGATAGCGATCATGTCAGGGAAAAGACAACACATACACACACAGGTACCTACCTCAAAAATTATTAAAATCTCTCAGTATATGTAAACATCCCTCATTCTCAGAAATGTCAGTATACTATTACATATTATGAACATTATAATGTATGTAATGATGCCTGCACTAATCAAAGCTGTTTCTAATCTTTCCTTGTATATATATTAATGCTACATTAGACATTTATGAATGTCTTTGTGCCCTTTTAAGAAAATCTCTTGTTACAAATTTCTTAATGCAAAATTGATATAGGATTGATACAGTCAAGATATAAAAATTTTTATTTCAGAACTAATTAAATTGCTCCATTACTCACATGAAAGGAGAAACCATTTTCCTCATTCTCTAAAACATCAAACTTAATGAAATTATCATTATTTCCTATACACATGGCCATGAGAAAATCTATTTCATAGGATTTTCTCTCAATGTTTAATTCCCTACATAATAATGGGGTTGAAGTTAAACTAATTTTTATTTTCCTTGACTTTGGGTATTTCTTTATCTGTAGATTTCCTGTTTATATCTGCTAGTGTTGCTTATTATAACTCTTTAGTGATATTATTGATATTGGTTATATATATTCTCTCACCTCTTTTCTTTGTCATTTACCTTATTTATTGCTGTCTCTTATTGTAAAGCAATGTTAACTTTTTCTGTAGTTTAAATTTGTCAACACTTTGCTTGCAGCTGGGCCAGGATGAAGGGCAGCAGAAACATCTGTGGATTAATGTTGTCGAAAGCTGAAAGCTGTGTGTCATTATAATGAGGAGAGTGGCAGGCAAAACTTGGAAAAATGTGTAGGAAATAATTTTAATGGAACAATGCTTTTTAGGGTCAGAAGTGTGTCTACAGTAGAAACTCCCCACCTGGCCCTAGCAATCTAATGAGAGGAATCAAGCTTCTCAAAAGCAATGTGAAAATTTCCTGCGATTAAAAAATTTTAAAAAAAGAAGGATGAGAGTGAAAACAAACATGGTGGGTATTATTAAGGTGCAAGTAATGAAAACATTATGCCAGCTGTTGAGAAGATACCTAAAATATGACTTAGTTAACGATTATTTTATCTGTATGCTCATTCAACAGAGTATATAGACAAATACCCGTGTCTTCTAAAACAAATTTGGGAACATCACGTACATACAATTTTAAAGCCTGCTTATTTTCAGTAACCAATGAATTGGGAAGCATTCTTACTGTTGCTAAGCATATTTTTTAAAGCTTAGAATGTACTTTGTTCCGAGTCTTTAAAACTCCATTATATTATTAGGATTACAACTTTTCTAACTTTGATATTTCATTTATAGTAAACTTTATACTGTTCTATTTATTGCTAGCCTATAAGTACATATTATAAACAAAAAATAATTCGATTGTAAATATTCTGTCAAAATGAGTCTACATATAAAAATTTGCTGGATGTTGTGTAGATAGTAAACTTAAGATATAAGATATTTACACCTATACCTGAAATTAGATCAGGTGAAACGTTTCTTACCTAATAGTCCTCTAGAAAGCTGATTGAGATGAAGAGGTTTCTCTGTTGCCAATTATGTTCAGGGTTTTAGTTCAAATAAACAAAATTTAGTTAAGTAAGAATTTAATAACCTTCATCTGGTAGAAAACTCATATGTAGTAAATATTTGAATTGGACTTGAAACATGGTCCACCCCACCATGCTTTGAAAGAATTCACAATTCAGATTGTTAACATCATTTCTGTGACTTTACTATACATTCTATTGTGAATTAGACAAAGAAAAGGTAATCTGTTCCTGTGAATGCTTTTAGGCTATACTTGCCTGCAAAGTAGAATTCTATATGTTGTGCAATCTTTGTGCTTGCTTTCATTTAAAATGTGAGTCAGTACTCTTTGAGAGATGACAGCAAAGTGAATATATCCTATTTTGATACTCCAACACATTTTTTGACTTCTCAGTTTCCTGATATTTTTCTTTTTGATTAGCATTTAGAGGATGATACTATACATGTCCTGAGACCCTTATCTCTGTATCTTCTCCAGTTTCTAGATCAAGCAGGGTGTCGAATGGAATGGCTATTGAGGAACGTTTTCTTCTGCTGTGACCTTACTGGTATTTCCCTTGAGATGTAGTTAAAAAAGGTTTACCAGAACTTTTACCTATTAAGAAATATGCAGGATTTCCAACATGTTGCAGAATGCTATATATTACTGGAAGCAACTACAATCATTTTCTTCTCACTGAACTCTGTGGTTCCTGTGACATTTCTGATGTCATGTTGGTATAAAAATATGTCCTTCATTTTGTATTGAAAATAATATTTAAAATCTTGCCATCTGTCAAAAAAACATGGACAATAACTTTTATATTTCACACAACAAACCCAAATCGACTCTACATGTACTTGTTATTTAACCCTAATAATTCTTTCTCACAACTGTTTTGATAATCTTTAGGGTATCATCATTATAAAGCTATATTGATTGAGGAATATCACATGCCAATATTGTATCATATAGTAAAACTTCTCAGCCAAAATCTAGTAGAAATGGTTTAAGCCACATTTTTACAAATGTGTGCAAAGCCTGTCAAGCAGCTTGGAAAGAAAGTTCAATAACAACACAAATTATACTAAATGGTAAAACACACTTGAGGTAGATTATAGAGGGTATACTTATTTTTTTATCTGCAGTGATCTGTCATGTATTTGTCAATAATTTCACTATATCTCAGCTTTTCTCTCTATAAAAATAAGGTATTTCACTTTCTAAATTTTTTGTGTAAATGTAGGTAAAATGTGTCTCATCTAGAGAATATAGTTTAATTCTATTTCAAAAATTGGTGTTGCCATTGAATTTGTAAACTTTACTTGGTGTTATTCAACTTAAGAGTATTTGTATAGATAAATAATAGATTGGTGCTTATTGGATGTTTTGAAGTTAAAAAAACTAGTGGCAAAAAATTAAAAATCATATTTTAATTTATAGTTTATAGGTCTATGTTTATTAGTGTCTTTGTTTCGACTAATTTTCTTTTCTGTGCAAAATACTATCTTTCACCTTATATTGTCTTTCTGGCATATATACATAACATTATATGTTTTATTGTTCTAAAAATTATTTGATTATAAAACTTTAGCAACATAATTATTTTATCAAAGATACTTTTCCTCAAGTGACTGTTGTCTACTGAAACAGGCCCTGAAATATCTCACTACTATGTTATTGGGAATAACCCAATAATTAAGCTATATAAACTTCAGTGTACAAACAGCATTCAGTTCACCTAAATTTTCTTGGTGGGAATAGGAAATTATGATTATACAGAATATTAATTTTCCAACTTGAAGTATGTGAAGGTCATACAAAGATAAGGGAGTAAACTCATTTCAGGAAGAGGCAGCAAATGGTCTAAAGCACAGAGCTATGAAATATCTCTTTCTTTAGGAAATGGCACAATATTCTATGTCACTTGAGAGGCAAATGGAGCAAGAAAGACAATATGGTGCTGTGAGATTTGGATGCCGTGCTAAAGAGGTTTACAATTGGAGGTATTTACTTATTTATACAAAGAGTAAAATCACTACATATGGACTGGGCTTTAAATAAATAGCTATGGGGCAAGGCAAACAAAATGTTTTATATTATTTGAGTTATACTAGTGTAATGCCTAAATTGGATGGATATATCATGGGTTGGATATTAGCTTACAGCTAACATGTGAGTATGATATTTCCAAGTCTTTGTCTCAAATCATCCTATCCTAGGGCTGTAAGTTACACTATGCTACACTCCATACATACACACACACACATACGTATACCATGATCATTATCAGCCACTTAATTATCATCAAATATAATTATCAGAGATGAAATTAAAGGTAAGTTCTGGCAGCAAGGCTCTTGATCTACCCATAAGAAAAAAAAAATAACGTTCATACTGTAAATATTTGTCCGCTTGATACACCGGTGAAAATAGAGTGTGGACACTTCTCAATGCAGTCTCCACGACTAGAAAATTAAGGAAGACGTGGTGAGAAATATAGTTATCTAGGCTCTAGGGGAGCCCATATTAAATTCTCCTAAAGAGATAACACTAGTGGAGAAAGAATGCTCCCATTGTATTAACATGTCTCCTTACAGCTGAAATCACTTCAATAATAATTCATAGGTTATTTGATCCTCACAACTGTCTTGAGCTAGGCAGGAAAAAATAGACTTGAAATTATGCAGAGATCATGTAAGTAGATGTGGTATGTATAAATTATAAAATAACTGACATTTCTATCCTTTACCTACTCTATTTCATTGCCTCTTTAAAATTTATATTAAAGTCTACCCAGTAAAATGAAGCATTGTGTTCAGGTGACACTGGATTTTACTATTAAAATAGGCACAAGCTATCATAAAAATAAACAGATATTAACACCATCAAGTTTAAATTTGAACATTTTATAGAAAGTCTTAAAATTATTAAGAAAATATTGATGTGATTCAGACAGCAGACAGTGTCTTACCTATCATATGAGTTTCCTTATGAGTGTATAACAAGTTATACAAAGTTGGTGGCTTAAACAACATATATTCATTCTCTCACAGTTTAGAAGGACAAAAGTGAAATATCAGTATCACTGGGCTGAAATTAAGGTGTGTTGACAGGACCAGCTCCATCGGGGGACTGAAGAAAGAAACCTTGGCCAGGCACGGTGACTCATGCCTGTAATCCCAACACTTTGGGAGGCCAAGACGGGCAGATCACCTGAGGTCAGGAGTTCAAGACCAGCCTTCAACATGGTGAAACCCTGTCTCTACTAAAAATACAAAAATTAGCTGGGTGTAGTGTTAGGCACCTGTAATCCCAGCTACTTGGGAGGCCAAGGCAAGAGAATTGCTTGAACTGGGGAGGCAGAGGTTGCAGTGAGCCAAGATTGCGCCATTACACTCCAGTCTGGGCAACAAGAGCGAAACTTCCTATCAAAAAAAAAAAACAAAAAACTTCCTTGAGTCTTACAGCCTCTGACGGCTGCCATCATTCCTTGCCTTGTGCCACATTTTCCCGATCTCTACCTATGTGATAACATTGCTTTCTTCTCTGTGTATATGTCAAATCCCTCTCTGCCTTCTCATATATGGATACTTGTGATTGTATTTAAAGACCACTAAGAATATCCTGGATAATCCTCTCATCTTTACATTCTTACCTAATCTGAATTGCAGAGGCACATTTTTTCCCCAATGTAATGTATACAAGTTCAAGGAATTAGGACTTATAGTTAGGGGAAACACTTTTTAGCCCATTATAGTCTTTCCTCTGACATTTATAGATTCATGTTCATCCCAGATTTAAAATATATTCACTCTATCCCAACATTTTCCAAATCTCAACATATTAAGGCATCATCAGCCCAAGTTCTAAATGTCATCTAAATATCATCAGTCCCAAAAATTCAAAGTTAATCGTCTGAATAATGTAAATCACATTTATATGATACTCTGGGTATGACCCATTCTGAGGAAAATTTTCTCTCAATCTGTACACCTGTAAAACTAGAAAATTTATCTGTTGCCAAAATGCAATAGTGGGCCTGGCATAGTCTTTTTAAAACACTGTCATTCCAAAAGGGAGGAAATGAAAGAAAGAAAGGAGTCAGAATTTCCAAACAATTTTGAAATCAAGCAGGGAAAATTTATCGAGGTTTCATGGCCTGAAAGTAATTCACTGTAGCTCAGGACTCTGCCTCCTGCAGTGTGGCTCGGGATTCTGCCTCTTTGCCTGTGGATTGGGCCTCTTCTTTGTTCATACTGTAGATCCTGGGCCCAAGTGTCTGCCCTGAGAGTGGCCCTTTCTTTTTCTTGAAGGATGACAAATACATACTTCACAGTAGTTTTATCAGCCTGTTTATTGCCTGTAGAGTTTTGGTTGTTAAACTACCTTTACTTATTTAATCTCTGACTGTTTTAGTTCAAATGGCAGTGTTTATGCTGTTACAACATTCTAAAAAACTTATGGGTCTCCCACATATTTCACAGGAATTCACACCTTTAGACAAGAGCATCCTCCACAGATCTTTCTTGAATAATCCAATCTCTATTCTTGCCTTCTGTAAGATGGTTGAGTGAATCAATGAGTCATGCATGTGGTGTCCTCAGTGCTAGTAAAAGGTGCCCAGCTACACCATGGTCCTTCCCCTCAGTGTGGTTTCCTCACAGTTAACTCTTTTAATGTTATCATTTTTTTCTGTAATGTGGACAAGCTGAGAATTTCCCAAATCATCGTGTTAATTTCCTTTTGCTTAACTATTTTTTTTTCCCTTAATAAACTACAGTCCTCTTACATTTTGATATAAGCAGGCTACACCTTTAGTACTTTGGTTGGATATCTCCTCAGGTAAACATCTAAATTCATTGCTTATAATTCCTGCTTCTGGAATTGTAGAACACAATTTAGCTAACTAAATCGTGATATGCTTGTCGCTATATAATAAGGATTGCCTTCCCATCAGTTTCCAATAACATGTTCCTTTATTTCTTGAGTCCTTACCGGAAGTGCCTTTGAGCATCCACATTTCTACTAACAGTCTGTTTATGCAGATTTAGGTATTTTCTATCATTTTGCTCAAAATGTTTTTAGCTTCCACCAATTATCCAACTTGAAAGCCCCTTCACATTTTCAGGTATTTATAATAGCAACATCCAATGTCCGTGGACCAATATTTGTGTTCATTTCCTATGGCTTGTGTAACCAATCACTACGAACATGGCAGCTTCAACATAAATTTATTCTGTCACAGTTTTAGAGACTAGAAGTCTAGAATCAGTATCACTGGGCCAAAATCAAAGTGTTGGGGAGGCCACACTCCCTCCAGATGATCTAGGGGAAAATTTGCTTGTCTCTTTCAGGTTTTAGTGGCTGCCAGCAATCTTTGGCTTGTGTTGCACCACTCCATTCTCTGCCGCTGACTTCACATTGCCTTCTTCTCTGTGTGTTTAAAATCTTCCCTTGCCTTCTTCTTATGATAAATATGATTGTATTTAGGACTCACCCACTCAAGTTCCTTACATGTGCAAAAAAGACATTTATCTGAATAAGTTGACATTTATAAATTTCAGGTACTATTACCTGAAATATTTAATGAACATTATTCAATCTACTACACATATTTACATACCTTTGCTTTTTTAAAATTAGTTTCATTTTACTTAAGTTTATGAACATTTTGCTATTACCCTGCAGATTTTAAAAGTCTACCCTTTCTATTAAAGTAAGGGTTTTTTAAAAACTTTGAATTCACTAAAGCATAATCAGTTTTTCAGAATGCTCAAGTTAAATATCAATTAAAGAGATTAGAGCACATACTATTTTAAGTCTGCTTTTTGTATTGGTGCATAACATGTAGGCTTTCTTTAGAATAATGATGCTTTCTCACTGGGCTAACTATTGAACAACATTTATTTTCAGACATTCAGTAAATGGCTTATCATGTTATTATTATTAAAAACTTAGATTATTATCTTACAAAATGGAACAACATTCTATTTATATTTTAACACACATGGCACTTCATTGCCTTCTGGCAAAATCTACTGTTAGAACATTAATGCATATATTTAATATTCCCTATTAAGTAGCAGTTTCTTGCAAGACAACCTGCTGATTTGAAGCAAAAGACCAACACACAAAAAAATGTAGCAATTATAGATGTACTATGCTGTAGGAATTGCTAGTCCCTTGTATTTCACCTCATTATACTACAAGTTTCTTCAAAGAAACAATCTGTCCCCATCACTGGTTCCTGGGGAGTGAAACTGTTGCAATTTGATTTTTGGAATTATACTTCCGAAAGTATAAAATACTTATATTTTGAAATGCAAATACTTACTCTCTCATAGACCTGCCTGGCCACACTGCTGATTATCATAATGAAGCATTTAGTATTAATCACTTAGGAAATTTATACCAGCAGAAAGCAAGATCCTTTCTCCTTGCTCATTAGTTAAATGCAAATGTAGAGAATAATTAGGGTCTTGTCTCTGGGATGTAAGACAATATATATTTGAATAAAAAGTGTCATAATACAATATGATATAGGGCAGAATAAAGTAGGTTTGGACCTGCACTGCTTGGGGTAAACTTCAGCTCTGTCCCTGATTAGCTGTGACATCAATCATGTTATTTATCTTGTTTTTAGTAAAATGGTAAAGATTCCTGCTGTCAATTTTCTTGTTTCCAGTTGTTTTCTCCTTTTCACAAGAGGCCTAGGCAATACTTCCTGCACCATAGCACCTGCATTGCCCCTTTGTGTGGAAGGAATACATAGCACTGCCCCATTGACACCACGACTGGCAAAGCGACTTGCTTTTGGCCAATGAACTGTGAATGGAAGTGTTAGGCACCACTCTATTACAGCAGAAGCCGTATGAAATATCATGAGGTCCCACCTTCACATACCTCACACTTATCCAGGAACGGCCTCAGAGAAATGATCACCCTTAAGCCTGGATCCCAGAATTAAGATGCTGTGATAAATACAGCCACAGCCAATTCACAGGCAGCACACGGCATGAACAAAATAGAAAACTTACTCTTTCCTAAGCCTCTGTGGTATTAGGGGTAGTGTCAAATTTGCATATGACCTAGCAAAAGCTCAATAATAGTAGTAGTTACTTCATATAATTATTTTGAGTAAAATCCAGGGAAAGCAGTTAGTAGCATGCCAGGTATTGGAAGTGTTCAAATAATGCATGTTATTATTATTAGTTATTATTTTGAAAACCCAAAGAGTGATAATGTAAGAGATGATCACTTTAGATTTTACAGTTGTTTTTAAAGATCTGGTTTAAGCCGGGTGCGGTGGTTCACACCTGTAATCTCAGCACTTTGGGAGGCTGAGGCGGGTGGATCATGAGGTTAAGAGATCAAAGACCATCCTGGCCAATATAGTGAAACCCTGTCTCTACAAACAATACAAAAATTAGCTGAGCGTGGCGGTGCGCCTCCAATCCCAGCTACTCAAGAGGCTTAGGCACGAGAATAGCTTGAACCCGGGAGGCAGAGGTTTGCAGTGAGCCAAGACGGTGCCACTGCACTCCAGCTCCATTTAGGAAAAAAAAAAAAATACGGTTTCATAGATTGCAGTACATTATGCTGGAACCAGGATAGATGGCATATTTTCCAAAATTTCAATGGGTATAAACAATAGAGACTGGCTTTTGAAGGTGTGGGTTGCTAAATTCTCCTGAAATTTATTCATTTAGGAAAATCATATAATCTTCCAAATATGTTTATTTCTTTCAACTCTGATGCTGCCTCCTATACCTGCTATTCTCTCTTCAAACAATAAAAAACAAGAAAAGTGGTAAATATATTATTTCAAGGGCTGCATTCATTCTTTGTACTCCCCAAAATATATAAAAACATTTCCATTTAACATATAATAAAAATAGTTTTCAATAATGGTTTTTGAACAGTTAAAGCTATTTTCACGGGGACTTAAACTGCATTACTCACATAGCATGCAGGAAAACAAAAAGATTTTAAAAATTATTCTAGAAAGTCACAATAATGACATTTTCCTAGCCCCTTCCTACCACTAAATTCCAATCCTATCTCTTCATAACCTCTCATCTATTTAAAACTGAAGTGGTTTCACTTGTCCCCTGAATTACAAGGGCCTCTTATTTAGGTACAGTTGATAGCTCCAGGTGTCATTTCATCTATCGCTGTACGATTTAGTTTTAGATGTGATCATATTAAGTACTTGATTCCAGTTTGTCCTACACATTAAGACATTACTGCACATGGAATGTTACTATAGGACAACTAAAAAGAACATTGTTCTATTTGCCCATTCTCACAGTCATGATGTTTCCACTGAACTCTGATGTGTATCACCCAATGTATATCCCTTCATGGTCTCCTTAGGTAGAAAGGATTTCTAGATCCTAAATGCAGGAATTTGCTTTGGCAACATTGTTTTTCTATTATGTTTATTAAATCTAAAATTCAATAAGTCAAATAAATAATTGATTTATAATGGGAAACGTATTTAAATGTTTATAATTAATGTAAAAGTAACTTTAGAGATACGATTGATCCAATAATGTCAAATGCCAGCTGAAATTTCTGACTTGACCTTTTGCCCATTTTGAAATTATGGCTATAAATCAATTGAACTTTTCTCAGGTCAATCGTGCTTTTAAAACATTTATATTTACTAGTAATATGTGTTGGGTACCAATGATAAACAAAATATTATAGGAAAGCTAAACTTATAAGTAATAACCATTTGATTATGAAGTCACAAAACACTGCAATGTAGCTGTTAGCTAATATCTATAAATTGTTATTTTGATCTAAGTAGAATGTTTGGTGCATCCATTTCCTCATTTAACCAACACTATGACTCAGTAAGGTACATACCAGGACAATTTCTTAATTATGAAAGGGCCAAAAGGGATTGATCAAGGCCTTAGACACAGGACTTTGCAACCAATGGAAGGCAAGTTTATGTCACTACATACAGGTTTATATCACTGGAAATTCTGAGTGTAAATTTTATAATACTTTGCTTCTTATACTTGATCTATCTAATACTCAGCCAACGAGCCTTTGGCTTTGGTTTGTTTGGGGTTTTAATATAAAAGAAACACATGTTCCTTATGGAAATATTTGAAAAGTGTGAAATAGCATGAACTAATCAAAGAAAGAAAACATATATAATCTCAACAACTTATTAAATTTTCTTAGTGTTTTTCCACACATTTTGTGATAATCAGATCTATGCACACAATCTGTCACACTGTATGTCAAACGTTTTGCTTAATATTAAACCAGTGGCTATGATTTTTGATATATAGACTGAATCTATGTGAATCTTGGAGATCTATCTATGTATATATGTTAGTATTTATTTCTTTTTTATTGCGTTATAGTTTTATACTGTTTCAAAAATAATAAATTGTAATCAAAAATAAAATAATAAGCAATTATAAAGTAAAAAGTTATGATTTCAGTTGCTCTTTAAATAGCCAACCATTTTAATAGGTCAACATGTATTATTTCAAACCTTATTCAATAAACTTACATATGCATACTTTTTATTACACCAACACACATTATCTTACTCAATGTGCCATTTTCATTCTCTTCTTCATTGACTTCTTTTCTTGTTTGCTAATACATTGACCTAAATGACTTTATTCATAGTATTTCAGAGCATGTTATGTAATTTGATTTAACAAATACCTGCTTGATACATCTTTAGATTCTCTTTTATTTTTAGATATTTCAAACAATGAATGTTGTGCCTATATTCTTGTTCACACTTACGATTGATTATTTGGAAAATATTTTAAAAAGTAAAGTGGCTGAATCAAATAATAGTCATGCTTCAAATTTTGTTCTCAAATTTCTGTACCATTCTAATTCTAAATAGGTATATGTTCAATCTCATTTCTCCATAAGCTGTCAGCAAACTCTATATTATATATAAAAAAACTGAGCATCAAAGATGATATCTTAGATTGTTGATTTTTTTCTCTTATTATCAAAGTAATTGAACATCTGTAGATCTTCATTAACCAGTTGGGCTTTCTCTTTTCTTATGGCCAAGGACTCAGGATTCTTTGCTTAAAGTTATAACTATTCATCTATCACAGAAATATGTACACACATGCACACACACACACCTCACTATTATGACCCAGTCTTTCCTTTGTATTTATTTTTATGAAGACTTTTAGAAAACAGGGTTCTTTTTTCTTTTTTTTTTGAAATGGAGTCTCACTCTGTCACCAAGGCTGGGGTGCAGTGGCACGATCTTGGCTCACTGCAACCTCTGCCTCCGATGTTCAAGTGATTCTCCTGAATAAGTGAGATTTCGGGTGTGCGCCACCACACTCGGCTAATTTTTGTATTTTCAGTAGAGACAGAGTTTCGCCATTTTGGCCAGGCTGGTCTCGAACTCCTGCCTCAGTTTCTCAAAGTGCTTGGATTATAGGCATGAGCCACTGCACCCGGACTTTGTATAAGAATAAAAATCTATGATTTTTCTTTGATTGCTTCTATATTTGCATATTGCTTTATAAACTGTTGCTCATCACCGACTTTTGAAAAAGAATTCCAAATTTTTACATGCAAAATAATTTCAAACATACACAAACCTGTAAGGATAATTCAGAAACATTAAAAACGAACTCCGTAGACACTTTTTTCTTAGCCATATGAATTGAGGTTAGCCTTTGCCAATAGAGGGCGCTGGAAAGACATTGCAAACCAGAGCAAGAGAAAAGCATTTTCTTTCTTTCCTTCCTTCTTCCGATAGGCTATTTGTCTGCCCAGTGGTCAGGGGCTCAGCTGGGAGGGGTGAGAGCCCTGGTGGCATTCTCTGCAGTTGCCCTGGCAGCTGCACTATGAATGGCACTAACGGGGTTCTCCATCAGTCAACAGTGGGCAGCTCCTGCAAACCTGCGTGGCTTGTCTCAGTGGAGACGTTTCCTACAGACCAGCTGTGGCTTGCACTTGCCAGCAGGTTTCATCATCCCAAGCAGGCTGCTTGTGTCTTTGGCCACCATTCTTCTCCGAGGTTTGAAGTTTAGTTTAGAGTTTATGCCCTTCCTTCGAATTTCTGATTCTATCCTTGTTCATGCTCCCTCAGCCTTAGAAGTAGTAGCTATCTTCTGAAAGAGATCTCTCTTCTCCTTTAAGCTCTTTGTTAACATTTCTCTAGATGCAATTTCTTGAAAATAAAGATTTTCTGTTTACTCATAGTTTTGGTTTCCTGGCATTACCTTGGGTGATAAATTTAGTTTTTGTTTTAGTTTAAGTTTCATTTTGAATTGTGTTGTTTTCCTTATTTCTACATATTTTTTCCTGGTTTGAAGATGTTTTTCCTCAAAGTAGTGAAAAACATTTATCCAGCAGCAATTATTGAGTGGCCAAATCTTTTCTCATTGATTTGAAAGGACACTGTTTTCAGTTAAATATCTCAGTACTTGATTTTTATTCTGCTAAATTGGTTTCACTTCAATGCTGCTTAAATTACCTTCTTTTAACTTTATATTTCAATGCATTTTGAAGCAAATTAATGCATAATACCTTTTCCTCCATTAGAAAAAAGTTGACCTTGAGGTTTTCCAGGGAAATTATTTCACTGTCTTTTAATTTTTATAAAGTAATTCCGTTCTCTCTTTTTAACTTCTTGTTAAACAAATGTTTTCAATCTCTATTTTTCCAGTATACTAAGCATTTTATGTTTCATGTTCATTATTGAATTGCAAAGAAAACTGGGAAAACAGTACTGCATCAACAAAACTTTTTAGAAGATCTTCATTTTATTCTTAAAAATTGCCTATATTATTCATTTCCCAGTTTCCCATTCCAGAAAAGAGATATCCTGGCCACTGATTTGTCTCTAATTATTCTTTCTCTATCACATCAAGGGGGGATTGTGAAAGTTAGTCTGCGTCATCCATACAGGCATAACACCCTCTCCTCAGTAGAGCTCAGTACAATAGGATTTTATTGAGTTTCCCCTAAAAGGCACTTCTTCGGTTTATTGGGCATTTCCTCTTGGAGTGCCTTGGTAAATTTCAACAAAATATTTAATTATTCTCAAAATAATGAACAATAGTAGTCTGATCATAGTTATTTTGAAAGTCTTTTTAAGAAATTGTGGCATTTTTTCAAATGATGTATTAGCCTAATTTAAGGCTTTGTTTAGATTATATTTCTTAATCAGATCATTTCTCATTTACTTCCAGTTGGACACATTTGTTAGTATTACAGATCTACTTCCTAAACCCATGAAGGTAGTTTCATAAAAATGAAATATTTCCAAGGGGAGTAGAATACATCCCTTAGTAGGTAACCATTATTTTTATGGGTACTAATGCATTATGTGAGCAATTAGAAACTGTTTGAGTCTGTTGTCCTCTATGGACGCAAACTTTGCAACTAACAATTGTTGTACTCAAAAGAGGGCAAACAAGTTAAAACACTGTACATCTTTCAATAAATGAGTCTCAAAACGTATTGTGAACAATTATCATAACATAGCTGCCCAGCATCTGAAACACTCCTTTATATTGCTGAATTTCTACCATAAAAGGATTGATGTGGCTCATCTCAGACCACAGAAGAAAATACAATAATTTAGTAGATTTTATTAATGTTTTCAATTATCCACTGCCTTCACTATGAAAAGATTTACATCTCTTTCTATTGTCAAGCTGTTTTAAGTGTCTCTCTTTTGAATGAGTTTAATTTCCTGCCCCATTAACATCATGCTTGGCTTTGTAACTTGATATCATCAGTGAAATGTGAGCAGAAGTGACTGTATGCAAGGCCAGAGCCAAAGATTTCACAGATAACACATCATTCTATTCTTTCACCCTAGGCCTTGAATTGTGAACAGATAAGAAAGGAAACCTCAGTTAACACAAAATTGACATATAAAGTATGTAAGAATATATTATTTTTCAAAATGAAGGAGCTATAGTTGCTGCAGCATAATCTGAAAGAAGCTATCTAATACACTTACTGTCCCACCTAAGGCACGGACATTTTTCATGACTTCAACCTATCAGATGCACTGATTCCATATTATGAGCTAGAAGCTAGTGATAAAGACACAAAGCAGAGAATACATTCTGTTATCAGTGGCAGCTGGGTTAGTCATGTGCATTCTCCAGGAGAAAAAGTATCTGTTGTTTGATGCTGGCAACTAAGCAATAGCGCAAGCTGTCCTGTAAATAAATAACTAGATGCAGGGTTTCTGCAGTTTCTGTGGTATGGTTTTGGCTGCAGCTCCAGTATCTTTTAGCTCTAGCATCCCAGCCATTTCTGTAAAATAAAGATACGGCTCTGATGACTGGAAGAGCACCAGGATCCTTGGTCTCGCACCGATAGGATTAATGACACAGACACATTTGGAGTGGTTTTAAGGGGCAAAAAGTTTAATTGGCAAGAAAGAAGAAAGAAGAAAACGGCTTCCCCTGTACAGAGAGAGTGGGAGGGAGGCTCGAAACAGAGAGGAACCCTGTGTGTGGCAGAAAAGTGGCTGCTTCTGTTGGGATGCTGGAGGAGGACATGTCTGGTTTGCATAGGGCCCAGGGGATTGTTTTGACCAGGTGTGTTATTTAAGCAGCCGGCAAAAAACCTGGCCCTCCTACCTTAGCTCTTTAATAAGCCAATGCGGGTCGCCATGATGTTTTGAACACATGGTGTTATCTGGAGGTGGCCATTACACTTGGCACAAGTTGTGACAAGGAGAATATGGCGGGAATCGCCATATTGAGTGAACCTAGCTTCTATTGGCCTGTATTTGCATATGAAAACTTGCCAGCCCAGCCCTTCAAGCCGCCTTTTCTGTTAGAGAAGAGATGGTTTTGGGGGTTGTTTTTATTGAAAGAAAAAAGCGTAAAGAAGAACTCCTTTTACCCTCTCTCTCTGACAAAAAATTATTTTCGAATAACTCCTGTATTACCAAACAACATTTGTGTTCAAATCACCAAGTCATTTCTGTTTCTTTCAAACCAATGCCAACTGTTTCAGTAATTGTCCACAGAAGAGGTTGCAGGTAATTTTTCAGGGAAATGGAAACAATTCATTATTGATTGTCTGTCCATGTTAAACCTGAAGTTGTTTTAAATTCTTCTATTCTTAGTGGGTGGTACTTAGGCATCTTAGCTGAAATGAAAAACATAATAATTAAATTGAAATTTGTGATCACCTTAATAAACAAAAGTACACTGAAAACGAAGAGATTGAATTACCACACTTACTGATGACTGTACTGTACACTAAAGTATTTAAAGACTATGGAGTAAGGGAATTCTAGTAGTGTTGAATTGCTTGCAAAAAATGAAAGGTACAGTTTCTAAGTATCTTCCTCAAGGCATTGACTGAAGCTGAGGGGCATTTTATGACTGTAGAAAAGAACAATTTATTCTTTGTTACAACTGAACTGGAACAGATGAAAAACTAAATGGAAAGTTTAAATATGTAAGTTGTCACGTTACAGCTTTAATTCAATTTAATATCTGACCAGATATCTGGGCTTTTGTTGTTGTTATTGTTTTTTATTATTATTTTTTGTTATCTCAACATTTGAACAAATTCCAAACATTTTAGAAGGAATGTCTCTTATAATCTTATAGTTAATAAATCTTAAATCTTACCTCTTAAATATTAAAATGTCACTTTTCAATTTTCCAGGGTTATTGCTGCTGATTTTTGTCAGTAAAATACATCCTCCCTAGAAATTAAATTAGAAGCTACTGAAACTTCAAAAATTTAATATTTTTGTTTCCACCCAGGTCAGATAACTGGCAGTGTGAAAGTTTATATCCAATGAATTCTGGTTCTGGTAATAGCAAATTTGCATGTAGTTTTAAAAATATCAGTCTGTTAGAAACAGTATTACCAAAAAAGTAAATCAAAAGCACTAAATGCTCCAAAAGTAGGCAAAAACTGGAAAAAATTTGATCCTCAAACTAAGGAAACATCATTGGGTGAAATCTATACAGCTTTCTTGTTTCTCAAGAACAACCAGTAGGTGTGTTGTAGCATTGAAAGAAATCAGGTAGAAATCAACATTCTCAGGGACGACTTCACCACTCCAGGTAGAAAACAATGGCTGCAAAAAGGTGAACAGACATAACAGCTACTGTTTGTCACCATGGAAACAAAAGTTTGGAGGTTGAATTATGCCAAGTTATAAAGGCTTGGTAAATACCCAGGATTTCTATTAAAACCCCAGAAGAAATATGCCTTTGGAATAATAACTACATTCTAAGACTATAGATTACCCTGATATTAAACAGAAATGGATAATAAAATTTGTAAATCATAGCAGAAATAATTAAAGAAAAATAAAAAATATGTAAATCACTGTTATCGGGAATAAAAGAATATATTACTATGGATCCTTCAGAGATTAAACACATTCTAAAGGAATGTCATGTACAATACTTTCCTAATTATTTAAACGACTTAGATAAAATACATGAATTCTTTTTAAAACTCCACTTATCAAAACTGACTGAAGGAAAAATATAAAATTTTAATAACTCAGTATTTACCAAATTTAATATTCAAAACATTTACTCACAAAAAGTATATATATATGTGTATACATGACATATATCATATACATACAGATATGCTATTTCAACCATATATGTGCATGTTTCTACTATATATATATATTACTGATCCATATTCCTTATAAATAGCTTTCACAACTGAATATATGGAATATATGAATATTTTAATTCATCATGATCAAGACAAATTCACTGCAGGAATAGAAGTTTAAGCTGATCTTTGGAAAATCAATCAAATGAATTTTCATATTAACCTAATAAAGATGTGATCCTAAAACTAGATAAATTTTTTTTAAACTGCAAAATTACAGGAACTCTCAGGAAACTGGGAATTAAGGGAATATCCTTAAATAAATAATGTTCGACCATATAAAAAATCCTAAAAATAACCTTGTGTTCAATGGTGAAATATTGAAATATTCCCCCCCAAAAAAACCTAATAAAACAATAATATCTACTCCCCAGTTCTCATTACTTCTTTCCAATATTGTCCAGGATATATTAACCATTAAGTTAATTAGAAGAAATAAAAGTATAAAGTACAGAGCACAATAAAATAAGAAAGAGAGATAAATTTAAAAAGATCAGAAAAGAAGCAAAACGGCTTATACTCAGAATATGTCTGTTTACATAAATAATACTAAAGAGTATATAAAATAGCTACTAGTATGAAAAAAAAAAAAAATATATATATATGTGGACCAAGCTTGCAGGGTACCAGTTAACAGAAAAAAGCCAGTTGTGTTTTGATATGCAGTAGCAAACCATTAGAAAAAAATATACAATAAAATGGTTCTGTTAAAATATTTAATTACTATAAAATAGGAATGAGTGTAAGAGAAATATTTAAGTTCTCTATACTGAAAACCACAAAGATTGCTAATGGAAATTAAGAACGACCTAAATTATTATAGAAATATGCTGTATATAGATTGTAGTACTCAATAATGTTAATAAAATTCTTAAAGATTTGAAATAAAATGGTCACTGCAATATTGGTCAACATTACAAAAGTCTCTTTTGTAGGAATTTGTAAGTTTATTCTAGAAGTTTTATAGGAAAACAAAATATGTAGAGAAGCCAAAATAATTTTGAAAAACATGACTGGAAAATCAATATTACTTAATTTATAAGTCCGTTATAAATATACATTAATTTAGGTAGTTATCTATTGGTGTAGAATAGATAATTGGCAAAACAGGCATTTCAGAAATAACCACATGCCCATATGGTCAACGAGTTTTTGCAAAGGCAACCAGGCCATTGCTATATTAGCAATTTACAAAAGTTGAATTATCACAAGTTAGTGTTACAGGCACTTGGCATGTGAGCCTTAAGCAACACCACTTGGAGCTGATGATGACAATGTTTGATGAATGGTATCATCAGAGATGGGATGATAGTGAAAATCTGGGCAGTCATCTCCTATGTTAATATGAAAGGCAGCTAATTATTCTATTTTCTGTGTGTTGTGAAGGGTGTTTGATAATGGATACCTGCATATTGAAAAGTTGTCTATTGCATTTCAGAAATAAACATTTTCGTAATTGTTTTCCTAGAAACAATATTTATTGTGTGACTAAATCAGAATCATATAATTTTATTGATATGATTTTTAAAACCCTGCACATGATTGTTCCTCTCTAATTTTCTAATTGGATATAAAATTCTTTGGAAAAGAGATTTTCCCTTTTATAGCTATCTGAGACTATTTTATTCCTTTGTATAATTAAGAATTTAATACATATTTATTTTATTTGTTTTTAGATTTATTATTCATATTATATATTTACATGATGCCCTTTTCTATTTATTCCTTTTATGTAAATATTTTGTTATGTATTTATTACCTTTTATATTTATTACATGTTTATTTTATTACCTTTTATTTATTATGTTTCTTTTACCGCTGAGGTTATTTGTTTTACTTATTTGTGTATCAAGTCAGTAATCCTAATTGACAGATAATAATCCTTAGCTCTCGAATGGTCATTTTTATGTACACATTCCATTATTCATAGAGTTGTAAGTGGTGATTTATTTAGTGAATTGGCTAATGGTCATGATTTGTGCAATTACTGACAAAAAGGTGGTTGCAGATAGGACACCGATGAATATCTTAAATTATTGTTAAAAATACTGAATCAAGTCCAACTTTGTCAAAATAATCAGGAGAACTATTATAATTTGGCTATTTTCCTGAATATGGAAAGACCCCTAAGGTAAAAATTGGCCGAAGACCATTCTAAAAACAAAACAAACAAAGGAACAACAAAGAATTCCCTTTTCTTCTGTTTTCATTTAGCCCCACAATCCTAAGGCAGAAGAGACTCATGACACAATTGTAACATCTTAGGGAAATTGACACAACACTGAATTACTGGGGCAAGTGTCAGCTTTTCCTCTAAATGAAGAAAATCTCCTGCTCCACCTCCCCACAATAGCTCTTTTCCAGAAACTGAGTTTTCAGAAATTCATCCACACCATCTGTTCCTCTGTGACCATGTTAACTTCTTCTTTCCTCTGGCGACTAAGGGTGAGCATTTCACACATAATGCTGGTGGCCTTTTCTCGACTTTTCCCTCACATGTTCAATAGCATTGCAAATTAAACACACTTTAGATTCAGTGAAAAAGAAGTAAAGGGATTATACTAAAATAAACTCTTTGTTGTATGGTTCACGCGTTTTAAAAAAGTTTGAAAAGTTTTTTTTGACTCTGGCTACTCCTAGAAGGAAGGAAATCCAAAATACAGCTATATACTTTAGCCTTGTGACTTTAGAAGATAGGTCCAGTGAATCTCTTTTAACAGGCATAAATATCTTTATGTTTAAATAGTCTCATGAGACCTATGTTAGAACTGAATCTCTCAAAAAGATGACTATTTGTCATATCTCCTTGAAATTACATTTATTTAAATAATCATATATCAAGTGAACTACATTCTACTTAATCTGAATTGTATTTTTCATGAGATAAGCACACTAGGTATTTGGGTTACTGGATTACAAATCCTACTGGAATTGACTATGCTGTACTGTTCCCTTTTCACTCAATTTGATATTTCTCTCCTGTTATCTTTTA
The DNA here is from genome assembly GCF_028878055.3 of Symphalangus syndactylus. Lineage (NCBI taxonomy): Eukaryota > Metazoa > Chordata > Mammalia > Primates > Hylobatidae > Symphalangus > Symphalangus syndactylus. The sequence continues at coordinate 82,178,856 of NC_072438.2, read as the reverse complement.
CTTCATTCTCTTATTTTCTTTTTCTTTCTATAGCATTTTTCCTAACTTATTCATGTTTGCCCTAGGTCTTAGCCACACAAAACATTACATATTGACCCAGATGGTACTGATGAAGAAAGGCATTTCTCACCTTGGTGTGTATGTGTTTGTATAGGCTGCAGGGGAAAAAAACATAATTGCTTTTCTTTTCTTTCCCTTTTTAGCTTCTTAGTTGAGACATTCTCCTGAAAATAACAGCCAAGTTAACAAAATTAAAACAAGCAGAAGTTCATTAACCCATTCCCATCGCAAGCAAAAGTTCATTAACCCATTCTTATAACGTGGGAGAGGCTTTAGTTCAAAATTATTTCTCACAAAGCAGAGGCTTAGGGGCTTTACTTAAATCGTATTTTAATAAAGAACCATAAATCCTATATAGTGACAAGACAAAGGAGAGGGCAGTTTTCATCCCATGGGAAAATATGGGAGAATAGTAAAACCTCTTCCCAGATGTCTCCAGTGTGTCTGAGGGTGCCTTCCTTGGGCCAATGAGAAAGTGTTGTCTCCAGTAAGAAAGGATTTATCGCTTACCACCAGGCAAACAGAGGCTGAGGAAGAGTGTTTCTCTGCATTTTTAGTGTCTTTAGCTTAACAATTTTTCAATATTTCGGGGAGAATTATTTTCATTTACGTAATGTCAAACAAAAATTATTAATTATTTTCTTTGCTTTCCAGCCTTAAGTCTAGATCTTGGGAGACAACTGAGGAAAAAGTCATTGAAACAACTATCACAAAGTAATTGGGGATTGATTCATAAACCTGAGTGTCAATAGAAAGAAAAGCGTCCAAGAAAAATAATAGGTCTGCCTAGTTTCCCATGATAATTCAGTTACTCTACCCTCTGGCTCCCATGGCCCAATGGCTGTTGACTCTTTCTACCACACTGGTAACATATATCCCTTTTTTCCCAGCAGTGAAAATTGTGATGAGTAGACTCAAGGTCTTTCCCCCAAATATTCTGGGGAGACTGAATTATTTTAATAATTTCCTTTTTTTCAATGATATATTAAATAATGGCATAATGGATTTTCTTATAAAATATGTCCCAAATTTGTAGAAAAACTTTTTATATTTCAAAATGAATAGCAATAAAACTAATGTAAGACTATATTTTATAGCAAGATTATTATGTAAAGAAATCCTGGCCGGGCGCTGTGGCTCACGCCTGTAATCCCAGCACTTTGGGAGGCCCAGGCGGGCCGATCACGAGGTCAGGAGATCGAGACCATCCTGGCTAATATGGTGAAACCCCATCTCTACTAAAAATACAAAAATTAGGTGGGCGCAGTGGCGGGCACCTGTAGTCCCAGCTACTCTGGAGGCTGAGGCAGGAGAATGGCGTGAAACCGGGAGGCGGAGCTTGCAGTGAGCTGAGATCGCGCCACTGCACTCCAGCCTGGGTGACAGAGCGAGACTCCGCCTCAAAAAAAAAAAAAAAAAAGAAATCCTGATCATCATTGTCACAATATACAGAGGAGAACATTATGAATACAAAAAAGTCAATATAAAGAAACTTCTTATTTTAAAATATTCAAACAGTTAAAAACAGATTGTAGAAGATAATATTTTTGAAAAAGTTTTGCTGAGGAACCACTCGCCTATAATAAAATACTATGCATCGTGTTTCATTTCTAGTCACATACACTGTTTTATTATTATTATTATTATTATTATTATTATTATTATTATTAGCTTACCTTTTTCCTTAGAAATTGTAAGCAAGGGAAGTCAAACATTTATCACAACAAACTTTACTTTGCCTGTCAGTTTTTCTAATCATTGTATGGTGTTTGATAAGCAGGTTTTATTTTTTTTTATAATTTAACCATCTCACTTTATTTCCAAAATAGTTACTTCATTTTGAAAGGCACAGCAACTCAACACATTAGTTGTTAAATTTAATTCCATTTTCATTAAGTGAAAGAATAATTCATTCAACTTTATAGGTGTATTTTTTTGTCTCTTATCCTCACTTTGTCATCTTGATCCGTTAATAAGGATTGGTCCACAGGTGTCTAAATAAGTCTATGCTGCTCCACATATAATCTTTCTATTCTATTATTATACTCACGCCCTTTCATTGACATTGTGCCATTACAAGTTAAATTTTTTTGCTTTTTGTTTGTTTGCTTATTTTCCAAATAATAACAAACATGAAATTTTAATGATGAAATTCATATTAGCTGTGTTTATTTTGCATATTATGCATTAGCATATAGACTTTAAAATACATCGGTGTACTGCATCAACTTCTCTAATATGTTTCTCTGTGAACAATACTTGAGCCAAAGAAGAAATCAAATAAAAAACGTATCTCAAGATGTCAAAAATATCGTCTCAAATATCTTGAGACAAATGCCAATGAAAATACAATATGCCAAAACTTTATGGGACACAGCAAAACAGTGAGAGGAAAGTTTATAGCAATAAATGCCCAGATTAAAAAAGAAAGAAGATGTGAAATAAGCAACCTAACTCTACATTTTATAGAACTAAATGAAGAAGAAGAAAAAAAAAAAAAAAACTAAGCCAAAGTTAGTGTAATTAAGGAAATAACAAAGATTAGAGCATAAATAAAAGAAATAGAACACATAAAAACAATACAAATAATTACAAAACTGAGTTGGTTTTGGAAAAGATAAACAAAATTGAGAAGCTCTTAGACAAAACCAAACAGAAGACTCAAATAAATAAAACCAGAAATGAAAGAGGAGATATTACAACTGGTGCCACAGAAATAAAAAGGATCATAAGCGACTATTATGAACAATTATATACCAACAAAGAGATAACCTAAAAAATTCGTAAATTTTGAGAAACATAAAACCTACCAAGACTGAATCAAAAAGAAATAGAAAATGTGAACAGATTAATAATCAATAAGAATATTGAATCGATAACAAAAACCTTATAAAAAGGAAAACAATCAGATGGCTTCACTCGTGAAGAGTTCTACCAAACATTTAAAGAATTAACAACAATATTTTCTAAGCTTTTGAAAATATTTGATGAAGGGGAAACTCTTCCAAACCTATTCATTGAAGCCAGCATTACCCTGATCCCAAAGTCAAAGACACTACAAGAAAAAGGCAAAGAAAAAGAAAAAAACTGAAGGCCAATCTTCCTGATAAATATAGGAGCAAAAATGCTCAATGTTTTGAGCAAAAGAAATAAACAACAGAGTAAAAAGTCAACCTATTTTATGATATAATATTTGCAATGTATCTGTCTGAAATAATATAATATTTACAATGTATCTGTATTTGCAATGTGTCTGTTTTGCCATTACTCTTAAAGTAATGGCAAAAACTGCAATAACTTTTGCACCAACATAATGTAAGAAATTGCTACAACTAGGTAGCAAAAAAAAAAAATCAAATTATTATAAAACCAGGAAAAGAATTTGAATTGGACTTTTCCCAAAGAAGACATACAAATGGCCAGCGGGTATGTGAAAATGTGCTCAACATCACTAATCATTCAGGAAGTGCAAGTCAATACCACAATATCTCCTCCAATCTGTTAGGGTGACTATTATTTAAAAAACAGGAGATAACAGGGGTTTGTGAGGATGCAGAGAAATCAGAACCTTCGTACACTGTTGGTGGGAATGTAAAATGGTGCAGCAACTGCAGAAAACACTATGGGGCTTCTTAAAAAACTAAAAATAGTATTATCATGTGATTCAGCAATCAGATTTGGGGTATACATCCAAAATAATTGAAATAATAATCTTTAAATATATATGTATTCCTTTGTTTATTGCAACTCTCATAAGTACGAAAATATAAAAACAACCTAAGTGTCCGTGGACAGATAAATGGATAAAGAAAATGTGGTCTATCCATATAATGGAATGTTATTTAACCTTAGAAAGAAAAGAAAACCTGCCATATAAAATGACCTGGAGAAAGATGAAATATATTATGCCAAGGAAATATATTATGATAAGGAATATATTATGCTAAGAAAATAAGCCGCATGCTTCTGCTTATATGACAGAATCAATTAAATGGATAAACAAACTGGAAACAAAATGTTTGCTCATACCTTACATATTGTTTAAGGAGAACTGAGAATCAGCAACTGAATATCCAGTCACATAATCAGTTACTTTAAAATTAGGCAGATGCTTTGCATTCAGCATTCATTTCTTGATTTATATTATCCTATTATTTCTATGTTCACATACAAATTTCAGACTGAGATGGAAATCTCATGAACATTGAGCCCACTTTTTATCTTTCCACTTTCATGCAAGTATTTCTATACTGGGCTATGACATGCATTGCCTAAAGCAGCATCATTTACAGCACATTTCATGGTAGGTAATCCAGAAGTTATACTTCAGGAACTTCTCCATTAAATATTTTGGAAAACAGAACAGCATGTCTTGAGGCTCAATCTAGTGCATGGTGTTGTATCTTTGCAGTTCATAGAAACACATTTTAATGATTGGCCCAGGGAGGAAGCCCTCAGTGTCAATGGACAGGAATGAGATTTGCCAGTTTGTGTTCAGAGTATCAACAGGATAATTAAAGCAATGCATATGCATTTTGAATTATCATAATCACCAGCATCATCATCATTGAGTTACTGGATATTTTCATCATTATTATACATTACATATCATTGATATACTTTAGTTTATATGAATTTTGAGATACTTTCTCCTTTTCTAAATATTCCCCCTTCTATTCCAAATATTTGTTTAAAATCACTTTCAATAGATTAATAATTCAGCTAGTGAATATATATTTTTGGTCTAGGTATATCAAGATATTCTTTTTGTTATACTTGTAACTGAGAATTACTATGTTGATATTTATGTTAGAAAATTTTAAAAATGAGGAAGTTGGAAATGCAAAAACCATGAATTAACAACATTGAGAGAACAATTAAAAGAATGTATCACTGATTAAGCAATTACATGAAATCAAATCAAATATGATATGTAGCAATTTTCAAGAAATGATCAACATTACGTTGGAGAAGGTAATTATCTAAATAATTTCACCCACTGTAATTTATGCACTTATGTTAAAGAACTACAATCTGTGTTCAAAGTAGGTGCAATATAAAACAAAACAGATACTTCTTCCAAGAATATAGTAAGAACAAACATGCATAAATAAGGTGTACCCCTTAGGAAATTTTAATTAGGTTAAGATATTTGCATATTTTCATCACAGTTTGTACCAAATCTCTAGACACGCAAACAATATAATCATTTAAGCTTTCTGAATACTATACTTCTAGGCCATATTGTGTTCAAACTCACTTGTGTGTGGAATATAAAGGTAAATAGTTGAGATTCTTCTAAGGCCTACAAATAAATTTGGGTTGTCAAATAAAATGTATTGCATTGTTTGTGACCAATTTTACTTGTTTAAGTGGCTTTTGGAAGATTACTAACACACCAGAAATAACTAGCTTTGGGAAAAGGAAAAAATAAATAGTGTCTGAGTATGTTAACGAAACTTTCCTTTTTTGAAAACAATTATTATCTGTGACTTTTCTTATGCCTCAATTTTTTTTTCTCTCTTCCTTTCTGTTTATTTATACTGCCAAGTTTAGTTTAGGTATTAAATCAACTTTGAACTAAAAATGTGTAGTTGAAAATTTTACTTCTATTAAGTAATATTTGATTTTGGCTAAAATATTTTTCAGCTGGAATAATTCATTTCTGGGTCATTACTGGTACAGCCTAACCCCTAGTCATGAACTCAACCTTTATCATTCTGTCTGGCACAATAACATTTCTCGATACCCTAGTATTTTCCTTTTTCACTTATAAAATGGCAAAATTATAATTTTAATATCTTTGTCACCTTTACTGGGAGTTTGTTTAAGAACTGCTTCCTTTAAATGTAATATACTGTTTATTAATAAAAATGTTATTTTCAGATAAGAAAATTTTTTTTTACTTTATTACTATTTTTCTCACTGTTGTATGTAATAGATACACGCTTTCACTACTAAGCCTTTTGGAAACAATTTTTGAAGTTAGTTATCAGCATATAACAATTCTAAATATAACTATATCTAAGAATATTTCAAATTTTAAAAGTTTGCATAAATGACCTATAAAAACCTATTTTGCATTTTAATGTAAGAGAAATAAAAGCATTTTGATTTGTTAGCAAATGCGACATTAAGGAGCTGAAGGAGCTGCATATTGTTTTTCTGCTGTTTGCAGTACTTTCATTTTTATATGAAATATTTTGCTTTCACAAAATATAAGATATTCACTCTCAAGTATAAATAAAAACAGCTATTCTCATACTTAATACCAATACGTTTAAATAACTCACTCTCAATGGCCTGGGCTCAAGCAAGGTGACTTAAGGTTTATAATAACTTATCTCTTTGAAGTTTAGGAAACCATTATGGGGCGATACACGAGAAAGAGGTGTTGTGTACCATCACATCTTACACTGTAGAATTCAAAAGTTTCAGAAAAGCTTTTTATGATAATAATCTTTTTAAGATAAGCCCATTTTCCTGTTTTCTTTAAATCTTTGCCTCATGTGAACTGTGAAAGAGAGGAAATCAATCCAAAATTAAAGTAATATATAAATATACCATGCAAAAATTCCATTTGTTTTTAATCTCATCTTTCTTTATTCAGACTTACCCAATTCCTTAAAATTTTTAAAACTATACAAAAGTATGTGTGTGTGCATATATATATATATACACACACACATATGTATGTACACATACATATACACACACACACACAGAACTTCCTTCTTTGTTAAAGTTCCGTAACGTTTTATTTTCTTTGGTGGAGGTGGAGCAATCAATATGCACATATGAGCTAATTCCAGTTAAGGAAATATTCCTGCGAAGTAAATACGTATACATCATTTTAAATTGTTAATCTGCTTCTTTGTTAACAAATAGACAAACGAAAAACACTTTAAACATGAGTTAAACACAAGGATAACTAGCAGTGATGGAATTCATTCTAATTATTAAGAATCGAATTCTTTGTTTCGCTAAGAGTGTTTACAAATGGACAGGCTCATTGAAGAAGCTGGTGTTCAGTAGGGCTAATAATTCAACTCATTAAATTATTGAGCATCTTACATTCTTCTGTTGGTAGTCCAAAATATGATTTTAATTTCTTAATGAAAAGATCCTATGTAACCACGCATCTCCTATATAGTTAAATGCTCTGTCCAAAAGAAAGGCAACAGTTGGGAATGTCCTCATTACATGCATAAGAAATTGGATAATACTTAGCAGTTTATATTTCTTCTCCACCTTGCCCTCTGCTTGGCCCTCAACCCAAATTCTCAATTTCCTGGTTAGATTTTTTGTTTTGTTTTACCTTCTATTCTGAATCTAACATGTGATAGCAAATGAACAATTTTCTGCTCTTCTTAGAAATGTTGCTATTTGATGTAAGCTCATTGTAAGAAATTAGAGAAAAGACTTTCAAAAAGTAGTATTTAAAATAGTATCTCACTACACCTGTTAAATAGACATTAAACCATCAGAGTTTTGGCAATATGTCAGACGTAACTTAGAGTAAACATCAATTACTCTTCTTGAAAAGTATACAAATCTTTATCTCGTTTGTTGTCATTCTCAGGCCTTATTCTCTTTAAATAAACTGTTTTTTCTTTGTGTATTATTGTGCTTGGCTTTTGCTGTCTGGATCTTTTACTGCTCCATGCTCCAGCCTTCCTTGCATGTTCTGTATCCTGAGGCTGGCCCCTGGCACCTGCATCTCCCAGGCTACTTGTCTTTCTGATTTTTCATTTGGCTAGTGGCATCCAATAGCAAAAGGAAACATTAGAGGATAAAGGAGGGAAAGCTAGTGCCTTTCTCTTCTGCCCTTCTCCATGTCGGAGCTGTTTTTCTGATCCCTTCTCAACGATTCCACCTAATTCTAGTTTCCTCAAAATCCATCAGCCATAAAGGCACTAATAACTTCTCATGATTGATAATATCTGAATAGTTCAGCTTTCCTTGTTTGCTTACTCTATGATCAAAACATTATTAGTAGAACCCTCATTAATGTCTCTTGACTTTTTGTCCCCTTACCATAAAACTCTTAAAATTTTTCTTTAGTTTTTGCCTCCAAAACATGTTCTCTTAAACTTATCCAATTAGGTTTTTGCCATTCTCTTTAAATACATCAATTCTTCAATCCCCAAATAATACTTCAACAGTTCATTCGAAGTCTAGTTTAGCAGAATAAAATGCAGTTGCTGATTCTCTCTTTTGATTCTACATTTTTTTTAACCTGGCTTCCTAATTTATTGCCATTTGCTGTCTTCTCCTGATAACTTAAAGATAGATTGCTTGGGGCTCTGTACCTGATTTACTTTTTGTCTCTTCCTGTATTCACTGTCTTGAAGATAGCATCTCAACACATGGATTTATGTATCATCTATATGCTGATGACTATGGGATACCACAAATCACTTCAAAACATTGCAGTACAAAATAATTTATTATTATTTCGTAGGGTTCAGCTGAATAAACTCAGCTAAACAGTTGTCACTTGGAGCCTATCATACAGTTGCAGTTAGCTGTCAGCGTAACTGGCTACTGCCATCTGAAGACTTAATTAGACTGGTCATCCAAAATGTCTTTTACACTTAACTATTTGGAATCTGGACTGGTATGACTAGTTTTAATACAGCCAGAGGCTTTGCAGGCATGTTCTTCTCTCCAAGTGTCCTTTCCATGTGGCTACCTTGAGTTTCTTCACAACATAACAAACTAAAGTTAGCCAAACTCACATGTGCAAACTGAAAGTATGTATGCTTTTTACATAACAACTGGCTTCCTCCACAGTAAGAGGAACAACCAATCAAGCCTTCTTGTCATGTAAGCTTTAAAGTCATGCAACATCAGTTTGGTCACATTTTATTTACTACACATAAGTCACAAAACCAGCATAGATTCAACAGGAAAAGATTACCCAAGCCCATATAGGAAGTTGTGGTTCATTGGACGAGGGTATATTAGAGGATTAGCTACCACAAATTAAAATCTGATCCCCCTTCCTTACTCACAAACTCTTTACTCCCATATCCAGCTGTGTACTTACAATGGTCGTCTTCTAAGTATTTTAAGCTCAGGATACTCAAATTGAGTTCCTGATATTTTGCCCAAATCAGTATCTGCCCACACACTTTCCATTTCAGTTGAGAGCAGGCCCTTCAATCTTGCTGTCATTTGACTTGAAAATCTTAGAGACATGCTTAACTCTCCTCCTTCTCTCATGATATCTCATCCAACACTTGAAGAGATGATGTTCTCTCTACCTTCAGAATATATTAATAATCAAACTACTTCTCATTTATTTTTCTCCATCCTTGCGTGAACTTTAAGCATCCATCATCTCTGGCATAGGTGACTGCAGAAGACTTCTAAATAATTCCACTGCTCTGATCTCGCTCCTTCTTGTCAATGCTCAGTAAGGTAGCTAGAGGAGTCCTGGGTAGCGACAGGTCAGATTATGTCCCTTCCCTGCACAAAGTTTAAACTTAAAATCCAAGTAAACTGCAAGGCTCTAGACCTTTCTTTCCCTTTCTGACCTCACCTCTTGTATTCTTTGCTTCTGTTCTCTAAAGCTTCACTGACCTACTTTCTATTTCCATGAACACCATATCATGACACGAGCTTTCCCCTCTCTCTGGAAAGTTTCCCACCCCATATCTGAATGTGTATCTCTGTCAATTTCTTCCAGTTTGTATTCAGGCTTTCTCAAGATATACTAGACCAGCCTCTCTATAATTACAAAAACTCAGAATTCTTATGCACTTTTCCCTATTCTACAGTTTCTGTAGTGTATATTACCCGCCCAGATCCTCAAATAAGGAAGGTTGTTTTGTTAAACATCCTTTTATTATAACATTGATCACAAAAAAATTGATTCCTAGCCAGAGCTACTGTGAGGAGTTTGTTGTTCTCTTCACATTTGCACGGGTTTTCTCTGGGTACTCCAGTTTCCTCCCACCTATGCTGTCCATCTTAGGTTGATTGGCTGTCTAGGTGATCCCATTGTGAGTGTGGATGTGGGGACTGCTCGCTGCGATGGGACAGTGTCCTGTCCAATGCTGGTTCCCGCCTTGCAACCTGAGCTGCTGAGACAAACTCCAGCCACCCAGGACTCTGAACTAGAATAAGTGGGTAAATAATTATTCTACTTGTTTTATCAATCTTTCTTAAATGTATGTATAGCTCACATTTATTTCAATGTTTAATTTTAGAAGATTTTGGTGTTTATTTACAAAGCTTTGTGAAGTATTTGTGACCAAAAATATGCCATAGGAACTTAAATCTTGTTTACATAAATTAGACTAGGGTACAATTGCTTTCATCATACATTGTTTCTGTTAAAGTTGTGGTCTGCAAGAACCTATTCATAGTATTTACTGAGGACTTACTGTACTATATAATTTTCTTTGTTTGTGTGAGACATCTACAGGGTGTAGGTAGAAGCTTTTGGACTGTTGTCTTCACTGCTGTATTTAAATTATATTGAAGAGTGCCTAGCACATAGTAGACAATAATACTTAGTGCAATGTGTGAATGTTTTCTCAAACATCCAAGGAGAGTATCTGACACACGGTGAAAGGTGATGTATGTGTAAGTGCATGTGCATGTATATGAGATTGTGTGCATGTGAATTATGTCTGTGTGTGTTTCTCTGTGTGTTGGGGTGTGTGTGTGCGCATGTGTTAGGAGGAGTAGATTAGAGAACAGAGGAAAGTAGATATCAGCAGTGGCACATTGTACATAGGAAAGTTTATTCCTCACAAAAAAGGAATTGAACTAAAATGCAGAGAGATAGAAGGAAATTGTCTAAAAGTGAAGATCATAGGTTTTGATGTTTTAGGCAGTCCATTTCTTCTTTCTGTGACGTAACTAGATTGTAGGGGATAAGATAAGATTGGTAGAAAGGGCGGCTATACAAAGCAGATGTTAAACAGCAACTTTTATTGAAGCAGCAGGGTTACAGCAGCCACAGAGGTACTGCCCCTTGCAGAGCAGGGCTACTCCATAGGCAGTGTGTCCAGAATAGCATCCCAGAGGCAGTTCTGCACTCATATTTTTTTTTTTTTTTTTTGAGACAGAGTCTTGCTCTGTCGCCCAGGCTGGAGTGCAGTGGCACAATCTCGGCTCACTGCAAGCTCCGCGTCCCGGGTTCACGCCATTCTCCTGCCTCAGCCTCTCCGAGTAGCTGGGACTACAGGCGCCCGCCACCACGCCCGGCTAATTTTTTGTATTTTTTAGTAGAGACGGGGTTTCACCGTGGTCTCGATCTCCTGACCTTGTGATCCGCCCGCCTCGGCCTCCCAAAGTGCTGGGATTACAAGCGTGAGCCACCACACCCGGCCCTCTGCACTCATATTTAAACTCACTTTTTTTTTCTGAGACACAGTCTAGCCCTGTCGACCAGGCTGGAGTGCAGTGGCACATCTGGGCTCACTGCAACCTTTGCCTCCTGGGTTCAAGTGATTCTCCTGCCTCGGCCTCCCGAGTAGCTGGGATTACAGGCGCCTGCCACTACTCTTGGCTAATTTTTTTATTTTTAGTAGAAACAGGGTTTCGCCGTGTGGCCAGGCCAGTCTTGAACTCCTGACCTCAGATGATGCACCCACCTCGGCCTCCCAAACCACTGGGATTACAGGTGTGATTCACCAGGCCCAGCCTACACTCACTTTTAACTATATGCGAATTAAGGGGCAATGCACACAGAAATTTCTAGTATGAGGATGGGAACCTCCAGGTCACAGGGTTGCTGCCATGGAAAGGGGCTATAACGTCCAGGAGTTGCCATGGCAATAGTAAACTGACATGTCACACTGTTGGGCATGTCTGAGGGAAAGCTGCTTCTGCCCCAGACCTGTTTTAACTAGTCCTGAATTTGGTCGGGTGTTCATGCCCCCACCTGTGGAGTTGAGTCTCCCCTCCTGAGTTGGGTCAGCCCTCCTACCTCAGAGTGATGTCTAACTATCCAGTGATATCCATTGCCTGTTTTTCCCGAATATATAGTTTCCCAATTTTTAGCTAGCCTGTTCATTTACACACTTTATTTCCTTGTTTTTATAGTATTTCACTATAGATTCAAGACCGACTGTCAGACAACAGGATGTGAGAGGATGTGATGAGAAATTTCCAGATTATTTCCCTAAACACAAAGTTGTTGAACCTAGCGTTCCTTTTCTTCACATTTTACAGTCTAGAATAGGAACGTATCTCTGAAACTTGCTTAAATGCTGCAGATACAGAGAATCCTTTGAAAAACATTCAGGAAAAGTGATGAAAGGAAGCAAGTTCCCTTTGAAAGGGACTGAAACAGAGCCAAATGAACTATATTCCTGTCTTACTTTAACCAGCATTTCATTGTTTGCCAATTGGTCTTTGTTGTTTGTTTCTGAATCTATTTAATGTAGTATTATAGAACATAAAAAAAATTAAAAGTAGTTCTTATAAGCCTTGGGCTAGAATTGGCAAAATTATAAAAATGATTATGAGAGTGGTAACAATATTAGACTCCTCTCTTACAAGGTCTTTCTGGATGCAGAATGGGGACCAATTAAGTAGGATACCCTCTAAGGAAGTTAGTTTGCTAATTCAGGCAACACAGCTTTAAAGCTTATGTAAATAAGTGGTGAAGCTATAATTCACTTAAAAAAGGAATGGTGGAAGATAAGCTAGTTTTTAAGGGAAAAACATTAAGATTGTAAGGTTTGTGGGAAATCTGAGTAATCCAAAAATGCCATGGAAATACAAATGTAGTATCTACAGGGTCTATATTGAACATTTGCATATTGTGAAATGTTAATTATCATTGAAATCCTGAAAGCAAATAAGACCACACAGCACAATGATAACATGAAAAGTGAATAGACAGCCAAATTCAGAAAAGAAAGAATATCAGTATTTGTGGTTCACATAAATGAAAAAGAGATGACAAAAAAATTCTGAGTATGAGCATTCACTAAGTAAAAGGAAAATCAGAATAAAGTAAAATAAAATAAATGCTTCAGGAAGGATAATGTAGCCTATAATTTCAAATGCTGCTTAATAGTCAATGTACCATCTAAGGGTTTTCTGAAGTTAGCACAATAGAGATTATTGATGACTTAAGTGCTTGCTGTTTTATTTCTATCAAATTGTCATTATAAACTTTACTCCTTCTATATGTGTTTAAAGCTTTTGGAGTTACTAAGTGCTAAGAGTGATGCACCAAACTATTTCTCTGCTTTGGGTCTTCACTACTGCTACTCATACTACAACTGATAGCATCATTACCATTTCCTTTATTTTTAATGATTTAAGGGAAGTGTCCTATGTAATGTTGAATCTACAAATACATATACGTACTGGCATACATACACACACATAAGCATATCTGTATTAATAGTTTCTGGATTTCTTATACACAAATAAGAAAAGTTAATTTGTATTTTCAGTAGTGGTGGGTGCTATGATCTGAATGTATCCTCTCATAGTTCGTATCTGGAAACTTAATCACCAATGTGATAGCATGGGGGTGGGATCCTTTGGGAAATTCGATCATAAGAGTGGAGCCTTTAAAGATGGGATTAGTGTTCTTATGAAAGAGGCCCCAGAGAGCTACCTTGTCCCTTCCACTATGTGAGGACACGACTAAAAAGCACAATATCTTAACTGAAACACGGGCTCTCAGCAGACATTGAATCTGTCAGCACCTTGATCTCAACCTTCCAGTCTCCATAACTGTGAGGAATAAATTTCTGTTTTCCGCAAGCTGCCCAGTTTATGATGTTGTGTTATAGTGGCCCAAACACAGTAAGAGCAGGTTAAGTTATTCATACAATCACCATGCTTAATAAAATAAATACTACTTTTTGAAATATATGGTATTTGAAAGACGGTAAAGACTTACCAGGCCAAAATTGAAGGAAAATTGAAACATAAAGGAGTAAACACATACGTGAAAGCCACATTTAACTAAGCGCTGCTTGCCAATCTGGAAAAGCTAAAATTTTGTTTTGAGAGTCCTGTGGGATAAAAAGAGACAAAAATGAAAACTAGGTGTCTAAATAAGTTGTATGTTTTTAATTGAAAACCTCTTCCCAAAGAAACTAACAACCAGAAATCTTGGAAGTATAATAGCACATTACCCAAAAGAAAATTAGAAGGATTTATATAGGCAATAGAAAAATGAATCGAGGGGTATTTTCTCTGACACAAACAAAAATGAAGAACATAGAAAGGACTAAATATTTGGAAATTCTAAATTACTGTGACTATGAAAAACAGTAATAAAGTATCTGTTGGGTTTTAAAAAAAATAGAACTTAAATCTATGGCATCGTATTTATATAAATAAATATAAAAGTTTGACTCATACAGCAAACTCTGTAGTTGTAAAACCCTAGCTTATGCAGGAAAGTAAAGACACCAATTAGTTTTCAATCTGATGGCTTAATGATGCATGCCCTAGGAAAACAGAAATAATATGCGTGGTAAGTACAAAACTGAAGAAGAGGTAATTCCAAATATTAAAAAAATAGTTAATTTAAAAGAAAGCAGAAAAAATAAAAATATCAGGCAAGGCAAAGCAAAAAAAGTCAGTAGTTTGAAAATTACAAAATATCATTAATTGTGTTCATAGAAATATATTGAAATATACAGGTTTTTAAAAATGAGTATCAGACAGAATTTTAAAAATCTAACAGACTTCTAGCCTGCAGCTGTGATATTTTAAGAGCTTTGAAGCCATCACTCTGATGAAAATCAGGCTGAACAAACTTAAAAGAAAGCTGAACAATGAAAATCAGCAACTTTTCTAGGATCCATCAGAAAATTGAGGTCACCAGGAAAGTAGTCACCATGATATCTAAAAACAGGTAAATTCGGGCATCTCTGCCAAGAAAAGCTTACTTGGAGCAAAAGAACAAGAGCTATAAACTTATAGAAACACTTAAATGGTTACTTTGAGCAGTTGCTGGAAGCTGAGGGTAGACTAGCTGAGAGAGCAACTTCCAGGGGTCTGAATCTTAGGCAGTGCCTCATATTTTTATGGGTCTTATCTCAGGCACTCCACCAGATTCTGAAAGTGAAGAGCTGATAAAGATGTGTTCTGTATTCCAGCATGGGGAGGAGAAATATAAGAAGTAAAATCATTCAAAATATATTCTCATACTGTAATGGAATTCAAGGAAATCAATAACAGGAAGATAGTTGAAAATACTCAAATATTTGGAGATTAAACAATAAATATACTTCCAAATAACATCTGCGTCAAAGAAAAAACATGAAGAGAAACTAAAAAAATAAAATTGAACTAAATAGAGCTGAAAACACTATTTATCTAAAAGTGTGGAATGGGATGAAAACAGTACCTAGAGGGAAATATATAGTATCCCATGTGTCTGTTAGAAAAAATATCTAAAATTAATAACCTAGGCTTCCACATTAGGAAATGAGAGAAAGAAGATCAATTAAAGCCAAAAGCAAGAAAGAGAAAAGCAACACAATTAGAGCAGAACCAAAAGGCAACACGATTAGAGCAAAACCAATGAAACTGAAAACAGAAAAACAACAGAGAAAATTAATAAAACCAGAAACTTGTCCTTTAATAAAATGAATACAACTGATAAACCTCCACACAAATTAATGAACATGAAAAGAGAAAAGATGTGCAATGTGATATCAAAAAAGAAAGCAAGATCATTACTACCAGTTTCATGAATATTAATAACAATCTTATGAACATTGAAGGGATAAGAATATTGTGAATAACTTTATATCAACAAGTTGATGACTTAGAAGAAATAGAAAAATGTCGTGAAAGGCACAAATTTCCATTGATCACATGGGGAGAAATAGATAAACTGAACAGGCCTATATCTATTAAAGACACTGACTAATGTTTAACAACTTTTCTCAAAAGATAACCAGTCCTAGATAATTTCGAATGTGAATTCTATTGAACATTTAAGGTAGTATTGGTACCAGTTCCCTCATTCTCTAATAGAAAATAGGGAGCACTCCCAAAATTACTTTTATAACCTTCATAGCTAAAACAGAGATATTTTACAAAAAGATAATTGAAAGCAAATATATCTTATAAAGATATATGTAAAATTCTCAACATAACACGTGCAAATCAAATTCAACAACATATAAAAATTAACACAACAAAGTCACATTTACTGTAACTATGCAGTGCCAGCTTAATTTAAAAATCAAACAATGTAACCTACCACAATAGGCAAAAGAAGAAAAATCATACTGTTACCAGAAAATCAGGTGTTCAGTCTAGATCCTGCTGCTGGCCACAAAGAAAACCAATCACTGAGACAACAATTATTGCCAAGAAGGCTATAATTGGGTGCTGCAGCCAAGGAAATGGGAGATCAGTCTCAAATCTATCTACTTGATGGACTAAAATTGGGGGTTTATATAGCAGGGAAGAAATGTAACAATGTGTAGGGAAAAAGGAACTCAGAAGGCTTCAGGAAGCAATAATGATGAATGAGACCAGCATCCCATTGTCTGGTGGTGGTGAGTTGGTGAGTTTCAATTCGTTGACCCATTTTTGTGTGAGGCCTGGAGGTCCTTTCCTGAGGAAGGGAATCAGATAAAACAGATATTAAGTTTCCAGCTTTAAGACCAGAAGTGTCCATTTCTATATTCACCAGAAAACTATCTGTGTGACTAAAGTTGAAATATTTAGGTATAAAGCTGAATAAAGGATTTATAAATATATATAGTTTCTATTCAGAAAGCAGAAAAGCTATGATGACAGAAATCAAAGATTGAAATAAATGGAGAGATATTGTGTGTTCATGGGATGAAAGATCCAATTCTGTTGAGATGTCAGTTCTTTCCAACTTGACCTGGCAAAATCAACTCAAACAAGCTATTTTGTAGACATCAAAAAACTGAGTGTAGAGTTTATATGAAAAAGCAAAATATGTGTTTAAAAAGCCAAAACGATACTAAAGAAGAACAAAGTTTTAGGCCTTACAGTACTCATTTTGAAGGCTTACACTAATGCTACAGCATTCAAGTCAGCATGGTATTGGAGAAAGAACAGACACATAGATCAATAGGCAGATTAAAGAGTCCAAGATATATACATACTAATCTTTAACAAATGAGTAAAGGCAAATCAATTGAGAAAGAATGCTCTTTCAACAAATGTTACTGGATCAATTTCAATCCATATGCTTGACAATGAATCTAATAAGATCTTAACACCTTTCACAAAAATTAACTAAAAAAAAAAAAAAATCAGCTAAGCACAGGTGGCCCATACCTGTAATCTCAGTACTTTGGAGAGTGATGTAAGAGGATTGCTTCAGGCTAGGAGTTTGAGATCAGCCTGGGCAACATAGTGAGACTCTGTATCTACAAAAAATAAAAAAATAAACAATGGGGCATGATAATCTATGTCTGTGGTCCTAGCCACTCAGGATGGTGAGAATGGAGGATGATTTGAGTACAGCAGTTTGACTCTGTAGCGAGCTATGATCCTACCACTGCACTCAGGCCTGGGAAATAGAGTGAGACCCTGTCACAAAAAAAGATAAAAAGGAAGAAAAGAAAAAAAGTCATAGGCTTAAAAAATTGCAAAACATCTAGAAGAATGTATAAGACAAAAATCTGGATGACCTCAGGTTTGGCAATGAGTTTTTAGCTACAACACCAAAAATGTATTTATAAAAGAAAATAAAATGTTAAACATGGCTTTAATAAAATTAAAAACTTTAACTCTCGAAAACTCACTGGTAAAAAATTAAAAGATACAGTCAGGGAGAAAATATTTACAAAACATGTACCTGTTAAAGGACTTGTATACAAAATATAAAAAGAATTCTCAAAATGAAGAGGAAAATAGCAAACAACTAAAAATGGGAACATATCTAAACCAACCCCTTACCAAAGTAAATACACCAATAGCAAATAACTACAGGAAAGATGCTATCATTTATCATCATATAATTGAAAGTTAAAAAACTGGCCGGGTGCGGTGGCTCACGCTTGTAATCCCAGCACTTTGGGAGGCCGAGGCGGGCGGATCACGAGGTCAGGAGATCGAGACCACGGTGAAACCCCGTCTCTACTAAAAAATACAAAAAATTAGCCAGGCGTGGTGGTGGGCGCCTGTAGTCCCAGCTACTCGGAGAGGCTGAGGCAGGAGAATGGCATGAGCCCGGGAGGGGGAGCTTGCAGTGAGCCGAGATTGCACCACTGCACTCCAACCTGCACGACAGAGCAAGACTCTGTCTCAAAAAAAAAAAAAAAAAAAGCAAAACACAATACACATATTAGAATATTTAAAATAAAAAACAAACAAATATAAAACAGGAAAAGGACAATAACAAAAACTGAAGATGCCAAGAAATAGGAACTCTTCATTCATAGCTTGTGGAGATGCAAAATAGTACCACCAGTTTGAAAGACCATTCTTACAAACTAAATATAGTCTTAGCATACAATCCATCAATTTCTTTTCTTTTATTTATCCAACTGATTTGAAAACGTATGTCCAAACAAAAAATTGCACATAAATGTATTTAATAGTTTTATTCATAATCGCCCCAAACTTGAAGTAACCAAAATGTTCAATACGTGAATGGATACTCACACTATAGTACATGAAACAAACAATGCAATATTAAGCCTAAGAGACATGGATGAGCCTTAAATGCACATTACTAGGCTAATAAAGCCATCCTAAAAGGGTTACATACTGTATGATTCCAATTACATCATATTCTGAAAAAGGCAAAATGTTCAGTGGTTGCCAAGACTTTGGAGAAGGGTAGGTATAATTCAGTAGGTAAAGCATAGGGAGTTTTTATGACAATGAAACTACTTATAGGGTTCTGTAATTGTCTAAAAATAATGCTGTGTTTTAAAAAATCCACTGAACTTTACAGAACAAAGAGTGAAACAATGTATTAAAAATATCACTTATAAAGGTCAAGGTATTTCAATGTGGTATGCAGAAAATAACAATCTTGGTTGTAAATGTAGGAAACAAGTCAATGAAAGACACATATTGAAGTCATAAATATTTAAAGGTTTCACTTATCTCCCAATTTGATGTTAAGATATAATGCAATGTCAATCAAGTTACTAAGATAATTTTTTAAGTGGAACTTGAAAACTTCTACCTAAAATATATATGGAAATTTAAATTGTTGAGACTATTAGAGACACTCTTGAAAAAGATCAAGCTAGCAGGTATGGTTCAGATTTCAAAATGACCTAAAGTTGCAGCAAATAGAATGTATTTTCTGCTTCATTAAAATGAAAATACAATTTATCAACTATGTTAGATGCAACCAAACAATACTTAGAAGAAAATTTATAGCCCTACATGTCCATAATAATACAGAGAAAAAATTAAAGTCATAAATTCAGCTTCGACCTTTAGAAACAAGGAAGCGGGGAAGATACTGACCTCAAAATAAGAAAAAGAAAAAAAATAATGAATCAGAAAGTAATAAAAATTGAAAAGAAAATAATAAAACAAAAAGCTCACCTTTAAAGTAAATTAATAAAATGGATAAACCTCTGTGAAGATTAAAGAAAGCGATAATTTAACAGAGAAGTTACAATATGACTAATTCTACAAATATTAAAAGAATAATAAAATAGTATGAATGATTTATGTCACTAAATTCAACAACTTAGATAAAAGGAACAAATTTCTTATAAGACACAAACTGGAAAACTCCTTCCATAAGAAATACATAACCTGAATAGCCCTATACATGCTTTTTTAAAAAATGATTTTGTATTTACAAAAATTCCCACAAGTAAAACTGCAGGCACAGGTGGATTCACTTGCATAATCTACCAAATATTAAGGAAAACAAATATTTTCTTTTCTACGTAACTTTTTCCAAAAAGGGTCAGAATAGTGAAGGCATGGTTTGATCACCATTTCATAGTATAATTCTCTCAGAAGAGACTAATAGTCTTTATTAGAAAAAACTACTAATTTGCTACTAGTTTGGAGACAATTTTGACAAATAGGTCTTATGTAACCAACTAATAACTCAATGATTATCATCCAGCTGACAGCAGTACTCATGAGATTAGGAAAGAATTAGGACGATCGAACTATACTCGCATTTGTATTTCTATAATGGACGACATGCCAAGTATTTGACAAACTATAGAAGAAAACTGATATGGTTTGGCTGTGTCCCCACCCAAATCTCATCTTAAATTGTAGGTCCCATAATCCCCACGTGTTGTGGGAGGGACCCTGTGGGAGGTAACTGAATCATGGGGCTGTTACTTCTGTGCTGTTCTTATGATAGTGAATGAGTTCTCACGAGATCTGATGGTTTTATAAGGGGCTTTTCTCCCTTTTGCTTGGCACTTCTCCTTGCTGCACTCTTCTGTCATGATTCTTCAGGTTTCCTGAGGTTTCCCCAGCCATGCTGAACTGTGAGTCAGTTAAACCTCTTTCCTTTATAAATTAAACACTCTCGGGTATGTGTTTATTAACTGTGAGAACGAACTAATACAAAAACTCAACTCTAGTCAAGAGGTTGAAAAATGGTAATAGTGCCGGAGGTGTAAAACATCTGACTTTATAAACAAATAAACTTGATTTTAAAAAAATTTCCACTGGGAGAAGGCAGAGCCTGGAAATATGGATTAATTGAATGGAGCCTTTAGTTATTTGTTCCCTGAATGTGGGAATCAGAGCAATAAGGATAGACCCTCATTCTGAATTCGGGAAATGCATGGGGAGACATAGGGTAGGTATTTATTCTTCTTTCCAAGCCGTGAAGGAACACTAATGCTGCTCCTTTTTAAAGAATTATAGCTCACCTCATCCAGCCACTTCAGAAAAACTACAGAGTAGTCCTGATATGGCTAGCCTTGCATGAAATAGACCCCCTATGTAAAAGAAGTCAAGATTGGGTGCAAAAAACTCATACAGTATCTAATCAAGAGGAGAGAATTAGGGGTTAATGACTCAATTTAGGCCTGAAGGTAATGGAACTGAAAACAATTAGAGAAGAGAGGCAAAAAATCAAAAGATGAACAAGAAGAGTCTCCAGTTGAATAATTAAATACCTTGTATTGTCCTTACCTAATGGAGGAACTTTCCAGCAGTGTCCGATATTTAATCTCTGGCAAAGGCATGATGGGAAAAAAATTACCTAAACAGAACTAGCTTAAAATGAGTGTATGTACTACATAAATGTAAGGAATTTCATTCTTCTGAGACCCTAGATTTATTTGGGCAGGAGATTTTTCCAGTTATAAGTAAATGGAACAAAAGTCAAACAAGAAATTGAGTTCTTAAGTGAATGTGGGGTGGAATACAGAAAAGAAGAGAAAGAACCCAAGAGCATCGCAGACATTATACAGTATGTTATGTGGCTCCACAAATTTTTAGTAGTTTATTAAAGTTAATGATGTTTGCCTTTATAAGATTTTATTAGTTTTTTTAATTTTTAAATGCAGAAAATTGGTAAAAGAGATGGAGGAAAGAAAATTTGCTTAGATTTGCAAAGTACAGTATAAAGAGGAACTCAGCTGGGATCAGACGTTATGCAAAACACACAGAAGATGACATCTCCCTCACAAGTTATCTTTGGTATTGAGGCATAACAAATAAACCTCATGAACAACAGAAAACTCAAATAATAATTGTTGAAAATTTAGCACATCTTTATTAGTTTTTCATTTACTTTTCTAAATTGAGTTAATAATTCAATTATTAATAGTAAAAAATAAATTTTCATTTTTTTCTAAAGTTAATGAAGAATACATATATGTATTATTCAAGCTTTTGAAAGAAAATATTAAAACATATCCTTAATTCAAATTGCCATCGATTATTCATAAAAACTGCTTACTTTATTTCAAAAAATTACTTATATAGTTTAATACATACTGCAATAAAGTGTTTTAAGGAAAACATATTGCCCGCATTTGTGTAAATGAGTAATTATATCACACTTGAAAGAGTCAGTGTAAAGAAGGTACACATTGATCTGTTAGGCTGAAAATTAACACAACAGTATATTAACATACAATTGTTTATACTATTTTATAGTATTCTGATAATGTTACAGTATTGATACATGGTACATGATATAACAGCATTCTGATATTTAAGTTTTTTAATGATTAAATGATTTAAAAAACTAAAATATCAGAATTTTATTAGGGGTAACAAGAAAATGAATAAGAAATTTAGAGAAGAAGAAGAGAAACAAAGAATATAAACATTACGAGTCACATAGCTTGTCATATGTTGGAGTTTTATATCATTTAAAGTGCATAAAATTAAAGGATGGTCTTCTAGTAGTCTATTTATTCAAATAGTTGTGGGACTTGAAAGTTATCCTTTCACAAGACTCAGAATGAGCTAAAATTGCAGCATCTCAGAAAATGAAATTGCTTTAGGATTCAACTGAAGACTGACATCAAATATAATTGGGTCCTTTAATCTCTAACTTAAGAAAGTGGTCAAATATTTGCTGTGCCTTGACAGAAGTTGACTTATTTTTATGCATTTTTCATTGAAGAGTGACTTCACACAAAATAGTACTTTTTAAATTGTAAGTACCTAGAAAAGAACATGCAACTTATAATTAAATGAACTCTTCATAGTTATCAATTTTTGCTATGTTAGGAATGATTTTGTAAGTAAATAATGATAATTATGTTAGTTTTATACTGATTTTAACCCAGAAAAATTAGCCTTTTCCTCAACAATAAGATACATCGCTTTTCTTGGAGCTCCTGAAAGTTAGCATAAAAGAAAATGCAGACAGCTAGATATGAGAAAGAAAAATCAGAAATAACCAAGGAAACTTAGTACAGCATGGCTTAGTATTGAAAGATTTTTGTTTCCTGTTCTTTGAACCATTCCAGTTATCTTTAAGTCTTTACTGAAGTATGTCAATTGTGTAAGCCTTAGCTTAGGAATGATTTGTGGACTTAAGGGAAAGCAGCAAGGGTCATATTCTTGTCTGAACTAAATGGGGAAAACACAGGAACTTCCGGACACAAAATAAGGGGCACACATCAAACAGAGAAAGTGGAAATTCAAAGCATGAGATGACCCAGCCCACAGGAAACCTCAGACACATGAGAAATGATCCACGGCTTCCTACAGTACCTGGGACAGGTGATGACTCCAGTTTGACAATCAAAGGTAATCAGAACATTATGCTAAGTGAAATAAAAAGACACAAGAGAATGAATGTGGTATGATTTTATTTATAAGCACCTAAAATAAACAACATAATAGAGACAAAAAGCAAAACAGAGGCTACCAATGCCTGTGGGGAGGGAGAGAGTTAGAAAAAGAGGGGCTATTGATTAATAAGTTTCTGTTTGGAATGATGGGAAAGTTCTGGAAATACATAGCATGATGGTTACGCAAAGTTGCAAATATTTTTAATGCCACTGCATTTTAAATTTTAAAATAAATAGAATAGTATATATTATGTTATTTATATTTTACTATAATTAAAAAGAAGACTCCACATCAAACAACCAATATACAGGAAATATAAGGCACAGATAAATATACTAAATGACACTTCAAGAATATCATAATTAAAATACAGTCTTTGGGGAACTAGAGAAAGAATGACTTATTTTCTTCAGCAAAAGATGACAGAGAAAACAAAAAGAGAGATGGGGGAAAGGCTATAGAAATCTATAGATAAGTGAGAGCCAATCGCAATTTAAGATTCTTATTTGAATCCCAATTCAAACAAATTGGAAAATAAATTATAAGCCAATTAAGGAAATGTCAACACTGATATGATACTTTCAATTTCCAATTTAAAACATATCCTTAACTCAAATTGCCATCGATTATTCATAAAAACTGCTTACTTTCAATTTCCAATTTTTCATATATAGTATACAATAGGGGTTGGAAAATTTTTCCTGGAGAATAACATATAATAAATATTTTGGACGTTGCAGGCCATGTGGTCTCTGTTGCAATTAGTCAATTGTGCCATTGTAGCAAGAAAGCACCCATAAACAATATATGAATATATGAGAATAGATGCGTTCCATTGAAACTTTATTTATGAAGAAAAAAATTGGTTTTCATGCAATTTTCAGGTGTCAAAATTTAATTCTTCTTTTGGTTTTGTTTTGTAACTATTTTTTGAAATGAAAACCACTCAGCTTTCAGGCCATATAAAAAGAGGTAATAGGCCAACGTACCTTTTGTGTATTCATCATGTGTCTGACAACCTTGTGAAATTTACTTAGTTCTGGCAGTTGATTTTGTAGATTCTTTTAGAGTCTACATAAAAAATCACGCAATTTTCAAATTGAATTTTGTCCTTTCTTCCTAGTGTGTCCAATGAGTACACCTTTGATTTAACGTTCTTCATTTTATTGGCTAGGATCTACAATATAATATTAATTCAGTGTGATATTGAATCGACATCACTAATGTTTTTCATACTATGGGAAAACCATTAAGTCTAATATCATTAAGTATAATGCTAACTACATTTTTAAAAATATCTCATGCTTTTGTTTTTATTCGCTTATAAATATAATATAATTTCCATTATGACTTCTTTGACCTCTTATGTTATTTGTGATGTGTGGGTTTTTTTCATTAAATTTAGATATGTGGATATTTCCCAAGTAGCATTTTGTTTTTTATTTTTAGTTTACTTTTCATTATAGGCAGAGAACATTTTTATATAATTTCAGTGATTTTATGTGAAATTAGGCTTATCATAAATTTATAACAATAATAATGGTCTATCATGATGGGTGATCCAGTGTGTATTAAAAAAAAAAATGTGTGTTCTGCTTTTTGTTGGGCAGAACACTCTATAAATGTAACTTAGTTCTCTTCGTAGAGTTTAGATCTTATGTATCCTCATTGAGATTCTGTTTACTTATTCGACTGACTACTGACAGAGGTATATTGAAGCCTTCAACCATAATAGCGTTAGTCTGTCAAATTTCATGCATTTTGAAGCTCTGTGAGATTCAGAGCTAATAATAGAAATATTGTGTTTTCTTCTTGACTTGATCCTTTTATTATTATGTAATGACTTTTATTCTTATTAATATATTATAATCTAAAAACTACTTTAGATAATAATATAGTCACCCCAGTTTTCTGTATGTTAATTATTTGTTTGGTATATATTTCTGTCTGCTTGATATTAATTTATCTGCATCTTTATATGTAAGTGAATTTAATATTCACAGAAGAAAACTAGTTAAGTGTTGCTTTGTTATCTAATCTGACAAAGTTTTCAAAGTGGGGGTGTCTCTATCACTTATAGTTAATCTAACTATTGGTACTGAAATGAGAAAAGTTTCCTTGTACCCCTTGCAGAGCCTGCAACACAGAGAGTGGCTCACTTCTTCAGTACCCCCCTGCTCAGATCTCTAGGGGACCATAAAGACAGAGAGCTTGTGGGGATCCTACCCCATGGCAGTGTCTAAGGCTGAATGTTTACAGCTTCTGAAGCCCCAGTGGGCATGTGCTACTCTGTGCTCTTTTAGTTTTGCTGTCTATAGGCGGCTTGTGTTAACCAGCTCAATTAGACCCTCTACTTTGTCTCAAAGGCAGAGGGCTTTCTGGATCCTGGGTTCTTGCTTTGGTGTACCAGAAGAATTGGATGACACGTGGGCTTGGAGAATGAATTGCAAGGTTTTATTGAGTGGGGGTAGCTCTCAGCAGATGGAGGAAGCCAGAAAGGGATGGAGTGGGAAGGTTTTTCCCTGGAGTCGGGTGCTGAGCAGGGCGGGTTCTCC
Organism: Symphalangus syndactylus; assembly: GCF_028878055.3. Classification (NCBI taxonomy): domain Eukaryota; kingdom Metazoa; phylum Chordata; class Mammalia; order Primates; family Hylobatidae; genus Symphalangus; species Symphalangus syndactylus. The sequence continues at coordinate 82,153,042 of NC_072438.2, read as the reverse complement.
TCTGACTGCCCCAGCCAAACTCCACGTGGTTCTGCCACTCAGTGGCCTGCATGCGTGCTTATCAGTGCATTCCTCCAGATGTCCAGCCACTTGTGTCCAGAGTCTTCCACTGATGTGCTCCTCTCAGACATCCAGCTGCCTATGTGTCTGTCTGCTAGGGTCTCGAGGTTTTTACAGGCACAGGATGGGGGCATGGCAAGCTAGGGTCGTCTTGGGAAATGCAACATTTGGGCAGAAAAACAAAAATGCCTGTTCTCACCTAGGTCCATGGGAGTGTCCGCAACTGGTTCCTTCCGGTGGGTTCTTGGTCTTGCTGACTTCAAGAATGAAGCCGTGGACCTTGGCGGTGAGTGTTACAGCTCTTAAAGATGGTGTGTCCGGAGTTTGTTCCCTCAGATGTGTCCAGAGTTTCTTCCTTCTGCTGGGTTCCTGGTCTTGCTGACTTTAGGAGTGAAGCCGCAGACCTTTGCAGTGAGTGTTACAGCTCTTAAAAGTAGTGTGGACCCAAAGAGTGAGCAGCAGCAAGATTTATTGTGAAGAGGGAAAGAATAAAGCTTCCACAGGGTAGAAGGGGATCTGAGCATTGCCGCTGCTGGCTCAGGTGGCCAGTTTTTATTCCCTTATTTGGCCCCGCCCACATACTGCTGATTGGCCCATTTTATAGAGTGCTGATTGGTCTGTTTCTACAGAGTGCTGATTGGTGCGTTTACAAACCTTTAGCTGGACACAAAAGTTCTCCAAGTCCCCACTTGACCCAGGAAGTCCAGCTGGCTTCACCTCTCATGGGCACAGGCCTGGGGGTGGAGCCCTAGCCAGGGATCATGCCCTTTCCCCCTTCCTTATCATTTAAAGGGACCACGCCCTTTGCTTCTCAGCAGTTCACTTCCATATCAGTATCATTGAATTTAAATCTGTTATTTTGCTAGGTGTTTCCTACTTGGTGAGCTTCCCCTTTTTTTGTTCCTCTTTTTATGCTAGTGTCTAAATTTTTTAAAAATAACACTACTCATATTCCTTTTTATTTTTTTTTTGGAGACAGAGTCTCACTTTGTCACCCAGGCTGGGGTGCAGTGGCGTGATCTTGGCTCACTGAAACCTTTGCCTCCCAGATTCAAGCAATTGTCCTGCCTCAGTCTCCCTAGTAGCTGGGAACACAGGTGCCCACCACAACGCTCAATTAATTTTTTTGTATTTTTAGTAGATACGGTGCTTCACCATCTTGGCCAGGCTGATTTTGAACTCCTGACCTCGTGATTCACCCGCCTTGGCCTCCCAAGCTGAGATTACAGGCGTGAGACTCTGCACCTGGCCATTTTTTAATAATTGCCTTAGGGTGTAAATTGTACCACTTTAATTCATTACAATCAAATTTTAAATAATATTATACTACTTTGCATACTTTGTAAAAATATTTCTTCAATGTACTTCTAAATTCTGTTTTAATATCTTTGTTACAGTCAGCATACATTTTGCTTTTACATATTCTCTTAAACCACCATGCATTTCTATTATTTTTTAACTGGATGGTTATTATTTACACAGCAATTAAAAATTTAAATTATACATATTTAATTTTTACCTCATTTATTCATTTCTGGAACTCTCCATATTTTTGTGTGTAGATCCAAGTGTCTGTCTGCTGTTGTGTATCAAACTTTCTGTAACATTTTTTATAGATAACTTGTGCTATAATAAATTATCTCAGATTTGTTTTGTGTTAAGAAGTCTTTATCTTGACTTCGATTTTGAAAAACATTTTGGGCAAGGTCTTCATGTCTAAAACACCAAAGGCAATGGCAACAAAAGCCAAAATTAACAAATGGAATCTAATTAAACTAAAGAGCTTCTGCACAGCAAAAGAAACTACCATCAGAGTGAACAGGCAACCTACAGAATGGGAGAAAATTTTTGCAATCTAGTCATCTGACAAAGGGCTAATATCCAGAATCTACAATGAACTCAAACAAATTTACAAGAAAAAATCAAACAACCCCATCAACAAGTGTGTGAAGGATATGAACAGACACTTCTGAAAAGAAGACATTTGTGCAGCCAAAAGACACATGAAAAAATGCTCATCATCACTGGCCATCAGAGCAATGCAAATCAAAACCACAATAAGATACCATTTCACACCAGTTAGAATGACGATCATTAAAAAGTCAGGAAACAACAGGTGTTGGAGAGGATGTGGAGAAATAGGAACAGTTTTACACTGTTGGTGGGACTGTAAGCTAGTTCAACCATTGTGGAAGTCAGTGTGGCGATTCCTCAGGGATCTAGAACTAGAAATAACATTTAACCCAGCCATCCCATTACTGGGTATATACCCAAAGGATTATAAATCATGCTGCTATAAAGACACATGCACACGTATGTTTATTGCGGCACTATTCACAATAGCAAAGACTTGGAACCAACCCAAATGTCCAACAATGATAGACTGGATTAAGAAAATATGGCACATATACACCATGGAATACTATGCAGCCATAAAAAATGATGAGTTCATGTCCTTCATAGGAACATGGATGAAGCTGGAAACCATCATTCTCAGCAAACTATCACAAGGACAAAAACCAAACATCACATGTTCTCACTCATAGGTGGGAATTGAACAGTGAGAACACACGGACACAGGAAAGGGAACATCACACACTGGGGACTGTTGTGGGGTGGGGTAGGGGTGAGGGACAGCATTAGGAGATATACCTAATGTAAATGACGAGTTAATGGGTGCAGCACACCAACATGGCACATGTATACATATGTAACAAACCTGCACTTTGTGCACATGTACCCTAAAACTTAAAGTATAATAAAAAAAAAAAAGAAAAGAAGTCTTTATCTTGACTTCGATTTTGAAAAACATTTTTTCGGGGGTATACAATTCTAACATTACTTATTATGTTCTTTTAGCATTTCACAGATGACGCTCACTTGTCTTCTGGCTTTACTAATTTTCTATGAGCAGTCTATTAAAATTTTTTATTATGTTCCTCTTTTAGTAATGCGTGTTTTATCTCTGGCTGCCTTTCAGATTTTTTTTTTTAACTGTAATTTTAAGCAGTTTGAATAAGATATGTCTAGGTTTTGTGATTTAAAAAATGTTTGGAGTTATTAGCTTTTTAATTGTCTATTTTCAAAAATGTTAGTTGTGGGTAAGAGCACCACCTGTAAAGACATCTATAGCTTGTAACATATGTGGTACTACCAACATATAAATAGCCCCAAAAAGATGAAAGGAAGAAACTGTTACCAGAACCCAGAATAATGAGTGTTGTGTAGAGCAAGCCAGAATGGGTTAACCAGAGACTATAGAGCACAGAAAATGTTGATATAGTTCATACATGTCAGTGTCTGGGGAAGAGAGCAAGGTAAGAAACATTTGCAGAATGTGTCTGGATGTGTAAATAGATGTGGTGCTACACAGTCAAATTAAATGAACAGTTTGCCTTCCAAATCAATAAGACATGACTGTGACCTAAGTGAACACACTGAAGATCCTAGGGTGTGTATTCCTAAGTCAGAAGACATGGAAAAAATTTGAAACACATAAGTAAGTCTCAGATGTGTTTGGAAAGTTCAGGAGGTCATCATTAGATATTGTGTAGTTGTTTTATTTAAAATGTTAGAAACCAAAAAATAATACCTAGCTACATCTACTTGGGAAAGTTCTAGGCAAAAAAAAAAAAAAAAATGAACTCTGAAGCCCAAATTGTTTATTTTCAAGATTGATAAATAATTAAAAATAATTTTCTAAAGAGAATCTTGGTGCTATTTCATATTCCATAGTGGCACGTTGGAACTAGACAGTTGATTATCCAGTACTTGCATTTATTATGATTCTCTCCAATATCCAGTCTTCTTGAAATCCGTTTTTTAAAAATACAAAATGCATCAGCTTTATAATAATAATGCTTTACTATGCTATATATATAATACGCCATAATAATGTAATAATGATGTCTATAACAACAGCAAAAGTATCAAGAGCTAGTATTTTTATTGCATTTTATGTGCCTTGCATGTGTTTCCTTATTTCATTATCACTATACTTCACTGAGATAAATATTATTAACCTATGTTTTACATAGTCCTATTTGTTTGTTATCAAAGAAAAGAAGACTATCGCACATGTAAACAGGGTAAAAGACTGCTTATCATTTCTCATTAGTGGAAGGAAACTTTGATTTAAATGGATGCATATACATTGTAAGCACGTAAGTGCATAGGTTTTTTCCAAGATATATACATTTTCAGTATTATTTCAGATTCTATTTCATTTCTCTACCAAAATTAGTTGTGCTTTCCTCACATATATCATTTTTGGAATAAGTTTTTGATATATTTCTGCATTTTATACATCCTCTTAAGATCATTTAATTACTTTCTTAAAGAAACCCTTCCCACAGGTTACATGACTAAGGCCATTGACAAACAAATGAAGAATCATTAAACCTTCTGCTGAAAAAATTAACGCAAAGACCTTGGTCCCCATGATCTGAGAAGAATCTCCTTCTGAGAGAAAAAGAGAAGAATCTCCTCTGTGTACACAGAAGTCAGATTTCTAAGTCCTCAGTGTTAAGGATCACATGGTAGTAAACAGAAAATTCACCATGTTAAATGCTGCCTGTTAACGAACAAATATGTGGCCTTCCGCCAGGATTTCCCCATGCAGACATTTTTCCCTTTGAAATTAAAATAAATGCTGCTGTAGCTCAAGTTTCCCGAGGAGCTGGAAACCAGGTAGTAAGATTGCATGTGGCTTTTGGGGAAAGTGAGTAAGGATTGGGTAAAGGAAGAAGTTAGGCTTCAATGAAGTTGCCACAGAGACTTGAGCCAATCCTACTGAGAATTCCAAGGCTCAATTACCTCTTGGAGATGTTCCAAATCGAGGCAGAAGGACCATGGCTTTTATTTCAACCATGACCAGCCATTGGACGTAGGCTACCTCTGAGGGAAGAAGCATGCTTTTTTCTTCACATTTCCCCCAGCTAAAACCGATTCCTGGAAAGTGACACCGTCGTGAGCTGTCAGCAGGCAATACTCCCAGCAGCTGGGGCAATGAAGATCTCAGTCCTGAAGAAAAATCTTGATGGTCCCCTGCATCCAATCCTGCATGAGCTTTTGATAAGGTAGTAGAAGGCATTTCTAAAATAACTTTTCCTTTGTCAGTATATATTGGTAATTTTCATGAGATATTGGATTGTGGCCAAAGATTAGAGTTTCCTATTAAAATTAGATATATTTTTGGCCAGGCATGGTGGCTCACGTCTTTAATTCCAGCACTTTAGGAGTCTAAGGTGAGCAGATCACCTGAGGTCATGAGTTCGAGACCAGCCTGGCCAACATGGTGAAACCTCGTCTCTACTAAAAATACGAAAATCAGCCAGGTGTGGTGGTGCATGCCTGTAAATCCCAGCTAATTGGGAGGCTGAGGCAGGAGAATCACTTGAACCCAGGAGGCAGAGGTTGCAGTGAGCCGATATCATGCCACTGCACTCCAGCCTGGGCGACAGAGCAAGATTTCATCTCAAAAAAAGAAAAAGTAGACTTTTTGTTGTGGATTTTTTAAGCTAGATATTAATTTGCACAGGAACTAGCAAGAAGTCCATCGTTTGCTATTTGTTTTTTCAAAAATAAGATATCACTTATGTAACATTTCAAGTATGTATGCAAAGGCAGCATTACTTTCAGCAGGAGAGGAGATAAGCACGTTGGAGTGTGTGCTGTGCTGAGAGCATTGCCAGAGCACACATCTTCTGAGCACAGCCGGTAGAACTCTGTTAAAATGTTGTATTTGTCCTCTATTTTGAAAACAGCAATGGCACAAAACCTGCCATACACCTTAATTTGCCCTGTTTTTAATGCTACCATCAATAACTGCATGTCTTAATAAATGCTGACTTCATTATTTCAGGAAATATACTTAGCAGACTACATGCCTGAGTTCTCAGTTTTTCAAAAATTACTCAAACATTTGAAGTTTTAATATGAAATTATTTTCATTTGTTAAGGGATTTCATTGCTTACATAACATCGAATCCCCCACTTTCATACTTAACCTAGTGGCTGCTGCTTTTACTTCCTGTATTTCCCAATTAAAATGAAAACTATTCTCTTTATTTTTCTGGTTATCTATTAGTATGTTAAAAAATGCAATGCAAAACATACTTAAAATCACAACTATTTTAAAAAATATTCTACAGTTTTGTGGAACAGTAACTGTGACAGTTAATCCTATGTATCAACTTGACTGAGCTGCAGCATGACGAGATATTTGGTCAAGCATTTTTCTGGGTATGAGGGTATTTCTGGATGAGATTAACATTTGAATGGTAGACTGAGTCAAGTCATTGCCTTCCCTAATGTGAATGTGCCTCAGTCATGGAAGGTCCATGGAGCGACTGAATAAAATAAAAGGTTGCCTAAGAAAGAATTATTTCCTTCTGCCTGATGGTCTTCACAGTAGGACATTAGTTTTCTCCTGCCTTTGAACGTAGACTAAGATGACAGCTTACACCTTTGTCTCTCCTGGCTCTCAGGCCTTCAAACTTAGATGGAAATTATTCCATAGGCTTGTTTTGGTTTACAGCTTGCTAACTGTAGATTTTGGATTTCTCAGCCTCCATAATTGTATCAGCAAATTTCTTTTATCTTTTTCTGTCTTTCTTTTTTTTTTTTTTTGAGACAGAGTCTCACTCTGTTGCCCAGGCTGGAGTGCAGGAGCGTGATCTCCATTCACCGCAACCTCCACCTCCCGGAGTCAAGCAATTCTCCTGCCTCAGCCTCCTAGGTGGGTGGGAGTACAGGCACGGCCACCTGGCACAGCTAATTTTTGTGTTTTTAGTAAAGACATTGTTTCACCATGTTGGCCAGGCTGGTCTCCAAACTCCTGACCTCAAGTGATCTTCCTGCCTCAGCCTCCCAAAGTGCTGGAATTACAGGCATGAGCCACTGTGCCCGGCCATATCAACCAATTTTTATGGTTAATCCCTTTCGCTGTCTCTCTCTCTCTGTCTCTGTGTGTGTGTGTGTGTGCGCGTGCCTGTGTGGAAACTGGTTTTGTTTCTCTGGAGAAACCAGGTTAATACAATGATGTCTAACAAACAAACAAACAAAAAATCCAATTGTCAAATTTTACAATTCTAGGTGTTAATTTAACTTGAGATTATTATGTTTACTAATAATTCAGGCAATGAAGACACTCAGACAAAGCAGAGACAAGTCTGGGACATCAAGAACTATTTTCCAGGTTGATTATTCCCCGAATGGATATGTGCTCTTGTGTCAGAATAATAGATTTGGTTTCCAACTGCTTCATTGTGGATATCTGCCAACAGAACAAGCAGTTGAGTAATGACACATCTCCAATTCATACCTGGTGAGATTATTTGTCTTGCTTGACATTCTCTAGGGATCTGTGTCTCATAAACCCAAAGATCATTATTTGCTATAAATAACCCTTAGCCAGCATTATCCACATAAGAGTTTTCTAAATGTAGTATGTCTCCCTCTTATCAAATACTTTTTTTTCGTTTCAACTTTTGAGTTGTGCCCCCAGTACTGGGAAAATATGGATCACATACCAACTGCTTTAAAGCTTTCTTCTTCTTCTCCTTCTCCTTCTTCTTTTTCTTTTTGAGAAGGGTCTTGCTCTGTCACCCAGACTGGAGTGCAGTGGCACAATCTTGGCTCACTGCAACCTCCACCTCCCAGTTTCAGGCGATTCTCTTTCCTCAGCCTCCCTTGTAGCTGGGATTACAATTGCCCGCCATACCCGGCTAATTTTTGTGTTTTAGTAGAGACAGGGTTTCACCATGTTGGCCAGGCTCGTCTCGAACTCCTGACCTCAAGTGATCCACCTGCCTAGGCTTTCCAAAGTGCTGGGATTACAAGCGTGAGCCACTGCACCAGCCCTAAAGCTTTCTTCTTAATTCAGATGTTACAACTAGAATGGGTAGTGTATCACTTCTTTTATATTCTATTGGTCAGAATAGTCACTGGCCAGCCCAGATTCAAGGTAAGGGAAAATGGCCTATATAAATGAATGAAAGAAGTGTCAGTGAGTGTCTCTTTTTGCTCACCACATGCATAATTAAAATGAGATGAAATTAAATATTTAAATGACATCATGTGGACGACTTTTGCTAAACTAAATCCTGCTAAGTGTTTACTTTACATGCTCATATTAGATTAAGATGTGATATTTCCTACAGAAAATGTTTTTATGACTGTTATAACTTTTACATTTATATCCAGAAAAGGGCAAACATTATTTTTATGCATTATTTCATTTACTTATTTAATGAAATAGTATTTCATAAACACATACTTTGTAACAGAAATTGTGCTGGGCAATAAAATCTATTCTAAGATGAACAAGACTTTGTACTTGGTGTCTGCTGGCCTGTAAAAGGAAAACTAAAAACTGAAGAGGTACTTGCAATACTGTATGATAGATATTATAATAGGGAGAAATCGAATTTTAAGTACACAGGAGTGATAGCAAACGTAGCTTGTTTGGAAAAGCCTTTTCAGTGGAGATTGGCTCAGTTAAATTTTCTAATTTAAAAGGACTAGGAGGATCAGAATATAAGTGCAGGCAATAATAGAATACATACTTGATTCAGCACTGGTTAAGACAAAAGTAGAGTGAAACCTGGTTGAACATAAATATCTGTCCGAGATTGGAAAAGTAAATGGTGGCACACTGTGAAGGCACAAATTGTCATATTAAAGGATTTGACATAGCTCTGAGTCAACAAGGACTCCTAGAAGCAGACACATGCAAAGAAGTGGCTTTATCAAAGGTATACAAATATCCCTCAGGCTTCTGCTTGGAGGATGGATAAATCAGAGATGGGAACTGAGGTAAACTATGAGTGGGGGGAGGGAATTTCGGAGACAATTTTTTGGGTAATTCTGATAAAAAAACAATGGTTACCTGAATTAAGTAGATGTTTCTTCAGAGACAGAGACTTGAACATGTAAGACAGATATTAAGAAGGTACGTTTGACATGTTCGGAAGGCTTCATGTAGATTAGGTGTGATGAAGTTATTTTCACATTTTTGGCTTGGATTATCTGTTGTTTTATGAAGATTCATTCATTCTGATATTTTAGGCCAGATGTTTCATGATATTAAATTAGGTTTGTAATGATCAGTGTTGAGGTGTTGATATAATATCTAGTAAGAAATTATATGCAGTATTTAGAAGATAAAGAACACATTTGGGTGGCAAATATGGAGGAGCTATCAGCAAAGAGATAGCGACTGAAGGCCAAGAAGTGGATGGGAATGCATGCCAAATGAAGTCAGAGAAAAAGAGGAGAAAGATATTCTAAGGCCCTGAACCCTCATATCTGGGGACAGGCTATACCCAAGAAGGGCAGTAAGAAGAGTGTTGAAAGGCAGAATGAAAAGAGAGATACATAGGATTATGAAAATCAAGGAAAACATTAATTTTATTTTTATTTTTGAACTGGGAGATACTTAGCATATTTAAATATTAATGAGAAAATTAATAAGAGAAACTAGAGGACAATTTTATATTTGGATGAATTTGTATTAAAGGTTAAACCCTTGGAGAGCAGAAGAAATATCTTGTTTTAGATAAAGCAAGTGTGTCAGTGGGAGAGGTAGCTATTATTTTAATACCAATCTTGGAAAAATCCTATATGCTCCATAAAACACTCTGAAAAATCACCTGTCGTGATGTTGCCTGTCTAGATTAAGAATAGAGATAGCATAAGAATGTAATATAGAACATAAGTGGAGAGGAAGAGTTACTCTTTTGTGATTTAAAAAGGCAATTTCAGATTCTGTATAATTTAAACAAAAGACATATACATCATGTTCATACAAAAACTCATACTTTTACTTTATTCTTGTTGTATTCATATTATTGAAATCTGACTATAAAAGAGTTTTGGAAAATTGCTTTTACTCAAGAAAGAAGAGATTATAGATATATTAATTAATATCCGTATTTCTATCTGTATTTATAGCTTATTTAAATCAGCCACAATATAGATATTAAATAATGTGATCATTTTCCTATTGCTGAGAATATACAAATTTTACTATTATAAATAAAATTGAATTTGTTATTTATGTGTATATGTTATATATAATATATGTGGATATTTTTGCACATCTCTATAGGCATTGCTACAAGGTAAATTTCTGATAGTAGTATTGCATAGTTAAATTGTATGTAAGAAAATCATGTACCAATTAATATAACTATCAACATAGCAGTAGAATATTCAGATGTGTATAAACTCATTGGGTTTTTCATTTTAACAATATTTTGGAGGGCTTATATGCATCTGGATATACTACTGCTATGTTGGTAGCTGTATTAATTGGTACATGATTTGAGAGTTTATATGAATTTGGATATACTACTGTTATGTTGATAGCTGTATTAACTGGCATATTATATATATAATATAGACATACGCATATATATTTTTATAAAGGAAATTGAGCAATTGGTGATCACACAGATAACTGTAAAATTAATACACAACCTTTGAGAGACTGAGGCTGGCAGATCACAAGGTCAGGAGCTCGAGACCAGCCTGGCCAACACGGTGAAATGCTGTCTCTACTAAAAATACAAAAATTAGTCAGGGGTGGTGGTGTGTGCCTATAGTCTCAGCTACTCAGGAGGCTGAGGCAGGAGGATTGTTTGAACCTGACAGGTGGAGGTTGCAGTGAGCCGAGATCACGCCACTGCACCCCAGCCTGGGTGAAAGAGTGAGACTCTATCTCAAAAAAAAAAAAAAAAAAATGAATACACAACAACACAGATACAAAAAAAGAGAAATTTCAGGAGTAATCACTCTTCTATATAAAACTATAAAATAAATCACAAATCTTTTAAAATATAATTTAGGGAGCTTCTCTCAGTACAGAAGTATACTCTGAACGGCAATTTTGTATAAAATTATTTCCTACTCACTTCATAGCCAACAGAGTTGAAAATTAAGTGAATTTCAAGTGAAGTCAGGTGAAGTCATTCCATATTCATGACTTGATGTCTACCAAACAGAAATAGGATTATTTAAATAAGGATTTTGAAAAGTGTAATGGAGAACTATATTAATGATTATGAAAAGTAATCCAACGGTCTGCAAATGACAGGAGTAAATAATATGTAGTCAAAATTTGGTTCACATATGGATGTTTTTATGAGGAGTTATATTGACTTAAATTATAACCTGAGCTTGAGAAAAGGTTAATCCAGAAATGTAAGAAAAAAATTAATTAACCCATGCCAGCCAATTTATTTTAATTGCATTCATCTATTCCAATTCATAAATAAAGGCTTCTGAGATGCTGTTTTCATTTTAAATTGAAAGCATAGGGAATTCAGTCTTAAAAGACACCCACTTTGCATTATTAACAGCTCAGTGATTTTATTTTTAATATTCTTTTATATTTTAATCCTACATGTGTGAACCATGTAACATTATACCTGAAAAAGAATCATGGGAATGCACTTACTGAGAGCTACACTTTACATACATATATACATTCATACATCCTCAAAGGAATTACTTTTCTGTTTATGTCATAAATTAAAAATCAATTACATCAGCTCTAGTATTTGTTCAACCCCCACTTCTCTTACAATAGAAAACTACAAAATTTAACTATTTTATTCCTGCCATGTTCAAATGAATCTTCAGGACTAACTTCATTATATTTCCCTATTAAAAGGGTAGTGCTATGAAAACAAAAAACTAGGCCCTATAGTTTAGGTAAAAGTTTATATATATTTACATATATCTTTGTTTAATGTCTTTATGAAGTCAGTAAGAATTTGTAAAATACAAATTAAGAAACATAAATTCAGAAATTTTATATATACATAACATATATGTTATATATATTATAAAATCAGTCTGGGTAATTATGCATGATTCAAATGTATATTTGCATTGGTATATTATGTATAAATTACTTATATAAAAATTATATATAAATATCAATAAATATAATTTTAGTTAGTTACTTATATTTCACTTTATATTACTCTAACAAGGAAACTGATGTTTCATTAGTACACAGAAGTTCACTTAAACCAGGTTTTGTAGCTTGTATATTTAGATGATAGTGTGAAGATGTTTTGATATGTCAGTACCTCCATAGTGTGTGTACCTGATAGCTTAAAACAAATTTATTATCTAAAACTATCTGCCTCATATTTTATTAAAGATAGCTTCATTCATTGCCTTAATGATACCTAAATATTTGTGACCATACACTAACACACATGCATATCTATTTGAATTATTTGCCTCCTCCAAGTAATTAATATTTGCTTTAATTATATCATTTCTCCAAATCCTTTCGCCCAATAAAGTTCAGAGATGTTACAAATTCAAGTCACCATCTGTCTTATATTCAAAATAATAGTATAGTAACTGTTTGCCATTTGCATTAACTAGAATTAAAAGTTGAAGTTTTAACTTTTCAAAATAGAAAAAAATGTTTTTTTATATTTATTGGTCTTAACAGTTAAAAAACTCTAGATCCCTAAAAATATTATGTGGTTCTTCATTCAAACATTTGCACTGAGTGTACCAATACCAAGCAAAGAAATTGATAAAATATTTCTTTCAAGAATCATGATTGCTTTAGCAAAGTATTTTCTTTTGCTGCTTATTATACCATAAATGTGTTATAAATAATTTCTTCGAAGGTAATTGAGAAATTTGTCATCATATATTCAGTTTCTGATTTTATACCTTTCTATATTCTGTAGTCTCCTTCAAATAAAGACAAAACTAGAAAGTGCAAAGAATGTACACATTTGTGAATAATTTTTAAAAATTCTTATAGAATTTGGTGTTTTATGAAGCTGGAAAACAGATGGAAATTTTACATAGTCTTTCCTGAGAAATAGCACTATTATCTTTATCAAGATTTTGATTGATTACACCCAGAGGTCAAAAACTGGTAGTTAGCCAATTATTCCTGTCACCAGCAATTCTACTCATATAATTATAAATATAATAGCTGTGACACATTCACAGTATTGATTAGTCTATGACAGTCATTCTGAAATGCAGTTTATGATCCAATAAGAGGGTTCTCATCATAATAGAATAATCAGAGATATTGAAGAAATAGAAGCATAAGATTTGGAAGCAGTAAATAGTTTAATGTACATAATTTAGGTCATTTTTATTTACATTTTTATATTTAGAGTACTGAAACTCTTAAATTAGCAATAAGAAAACATAATTACAGCTTATCTTTTTTTAACTTTTATTTTAGGTTTGAAGGTATGTGTGAAGGTTTGTTACATAGGTAAATTCATGTCACAAGGGTTTGTTTTCCATATTATTTTATTACCCAGGAATTAAGCCAAGTACCCAATAGTTATTGTCTGCCAACAAAGATAGTTTGACTTCCTCTTTTCCTATTTGGATGTCTTTTATTTATTTCCCTTGCCTGATTGCTCTGGCCAAGACTTCTGATACTATGTTGAATAGGAGGGGTGAGAGAGGACAGTCTTATTTGTGATGGTTTTCAAGGGGAATGCTTCCAGCTTTTGCCCCATTCAGTATAATGCTCTTATTATTTTGAAGAATATTCCTTCAATACCTAGTTTATTGAGAGTTTTTAACATGAAAGGGTGTTGCATTTTATCCAAAACTTTTTCTGCATCTATTGAGACAATCCATGTGGTTTTTGTCTTTAGTTCTGCTTATGTGATGAATCACATATATTGATTTGCATGTGTTGAATCAACCTTGCATCCTGGGGATGGAGCCTACTTAATCGTGGTGGACTAGCTTTTCGATATGCTACAGAGTTTAGTTTGCAAGTATTCTGTTGAGGATATTTGCATCTATGTTCATCAAGGTTATTGTCCTGAAGTTTTATTTGTTGTGTCTCTGCCAGGTTTTGGTATCAGGATGATGCTGATTCTTTGGAATAGTTTCTGTAGGAATGGAACCAGCTATTTGTACATCTGGTAGAATTTGGCTGTGAATCCATCAAGTCCCGGGCTTTTTTTGGTTGGTAGGCTACTTATTACTGATTCCACTTTGGAGTTCATTATTGGTCTGTTCAAGAAATCAGTTTCTTCCTGGCTAACACGGAGAAACCCCGTCTCTACTAAAAATACAAAAAAATTAGCCGGGCATGGTGGAGGATGCCTGTAGTCCCAACTACTTGGGAGGCTGAGACAGGAGAATGGCGTGAACCCCGGGAGGCAGAGCTTGCAGTGAGCCAAGATCGTGCCACTGCAATGCAATCAGGGCAACAGAGCAAGACTCCGTCTCAAAAGAAAAAAAGGGATCTCACTGTGTCACCCAGGCTGTAGTTCAGTGGCGCTATCACAGCTCTCTGCAACCTTAAACTCCTGGGCTTGAACGATTCACCTGCCTCAGCCTCCAGAGTAGCTACGACTACAGGCACAGGCCACCACAGCCGCTAATTTTTAGAAATTTTTGTAGAGCTGTATTCTCACTGTGTTGCCCAGCTGCAGTCTCACTGTGTTGCCCAGTCTTCAACTCCTGGCCACCAGCAATCCTCCCACCTCAGCCTCACAAAAAACTGGGTTTAGTGCTGTAAGTCACTGCATCTGGGCCAAATTCCTTCTCCCCCCCCCCCCTTTTTTTTCTTTTAGACAGAAGTCAGATTTGTTTATGGTTTTCTCTACCAGCCTCATTTTAGCTAAATTCCCCCTTTGAAGGCCATGTGTGCAAATAGAATTGCGTTCTGGGATACTGAGTGTTAGGGCTTCAGCATATCAATCTGAAGAGGATGCACAGTCTGTCCATAACGTCTGGAAAATGAAACCAAATACAGATAGTGCCTTACACAGTGGCATGTTTTTTTCTCAAAAAGCTTCCTTGAGAGTGAGTTATTTTGGACATGGATAATTCCCATTTCCCTTTCCATCTGTCTGTATCTAATAGCCTGGCATTTAGTTGAGAATGAAAAAAAAAGTTTAAATTTAGTTGTATTAAACTAAATTAAGTGCAAGGACAAAAAAAATGAGCTAATTTATCATTAACCAATTGATGTTTAAGCACCACATAGAAATTCTTACGACACTTATTATGTAAAACGCCCACAAAACTTAAAAGAGAAACCAGCAACCTCTCTGTGATGGCCCTTTGAGTCTTGAAAAATTTCCGTTCATCTTCTTATTCAAAAATATCTGACTTGGGTATTTTCAGTGGTGCAGTCCTTAATTTTCTGACTTGGAGTTTGCAGTGAAATAATGAGGACAGGTGAAAATCACCAGAATTGCCACAGAGAAAGTGCTCAAACCAACTTTATTTTTTAAGGTGAACTTTTAAAAATTAATCAAGTCTCAGGTAATTCATGGTGTTTGCTCAGCAATACTAAGTTGGGATTCTTCCTAGAACGAATTGCTCATTTTATTATTTCTTCAAAACCAGAATATACATTTATGCCAGCTATTTCAACCGTATGGAAAATAGATAAAATGTGTCCTACAGGTGTAGGTTTTACCTATTAGTACTCTTTACACAACTTCAAAATTTTTAAGTTGTAGCTACACATACAGGATAAATTAAATCAGATTTTTGAGAACATTTACATCTCCCAGAAGTTGAAGGTTGTTTGATCATTTTTGGAATATAAAATTATGATGAAAGCTGATGTGATATGGTTTCAAATAAGTATTTATAGCATGAATAAATAAACTCAAAACATGTGCTACTCTTTGTGAATCAGGCAATAATTACAGATGGCTTACACCTGCAATCTCAGAACTTTGGGATTCATAACAATTGATTCTTTAATTAAATTAAATATTTTACTGCATATATTTTAAATATGTTAAACATTGAGAAGTAAAAAAACTAGGTTTATCTCTTTAAAGTGTTAGTATATGCATCTTTTAAAACAATTGAGAAACCATGAATGTTTGTCTACTTAGAGAAAGACTCTTAATAGGGTTTTGTAGGGATTTTTTGTGGTCGTTCCAAGATTGATTAAAAAATTTTAATTGTCTCACACTTTTTGTTTAAGCAACATTTTTTGAGCCAGAGTAGATGCATTAACATTTCTCAGTGAAAACGATTAAAACATGCCCTACGTATTTTAATTTCCTTTTCCCTCTCTCATCAACAGAGATCATTTAGATGACCTAGACAAGTTATTTTGTAATATGGAGGGATTATGGGGTTGGAACAAACTGACGTTGCAGGGAAAGACTATATGATCATTCCCATGGCATGAAATCAGTTGCTGCAGGCACTCTCTAGTAGTCATGGTATTTCAAAAGGAGCCCTCAGCATGCCCACTTCCCTAGTATGGTTCTTGATCTTAAGAAATTTATAGACCAGAAGTAAAATCCAGTGTCACAGAGGGATTAATAATTGTCAGTAGTGTTATGAAAGAACAAATAAACAATTCTCCAACAGGTAAAACAATTATTTAATATAAAACCAATGATTAGAACAAAATAGAATAAAAAGGTGTCATTTCTGTTGGACTGCTTTGGTCTACTTGATCTCCATGTCCCAGTTCCTTAGTCAAAAAGTTGTCACAGATCAAAAGCCATGGCTCTCATGGGGCTCACCTCATTAGTCTTGCTTTTCTCAGTGATAGTAAGTAGCCTGTGGCAACTTACCTAATGACTCAATGGAAACTTTTGCCTTAGAGGATTAATAATTTATATCGTGATTTCAGTGTCCTGTTTCAGAAATCTTTTTTTCAGAAGGGCCCTGTGGCTCACGTCTGTAATCCCAACACTTTGGGAGGCTGAGGCAGGTGGATCACATGAGGTCAGGAGTTCAAGACCAGCCTGGCCAACATGGCAAAACCTGGTCTCCACTAAAAATACAAAAATTAGTCAAGCATAGTGGCACCTGCCTGTAATCCCAGCTACTTGGGAGGCTGAGGAGCGAGAATCATTTAAACCCAGGAGATGGAGATTGCAGTGAGCAGAGATCATACCACTGCACTCCAGCCTGGGCAACAGAGCGAGACTCTGTCTCAAAAAAAAGAAAAGGGAAAAAAATATTTTTTTCTTATTTAATGGTTTTAGATTTTGCATTCAGACTTAGATGGTTTTTTTTGTTTGTTTGTTCGTTTGTTTTGACAGAGTCTTGCTTTGTTGCTAGGCTGGAGTGCAGTGGTGCAATCTCCGCTCACTGCAATCTCCACCTCCCGGGTTCAGGCAATTCTCGCTCATCAGCCTCTCATGTAGCTGGGATGACAGGCAGGACTACTACGGCCGGCTAATTTTTGTATTTTTAGTAGAGACCAGGTTTTGCCATGTTGGCCAGACTAGTCTTGAACTCTTGACCTCAGGTGATCCACCGACCTCAGCCTCCCAAAGTGCTGGGATTACAGGCGTGAGCCACTGTGCCGGGCCCAGACTTACATGTATCGTTTGTCCACTTTGGTTTATAGCGTGAGGTAAGAATATATAGATTTTTTTATATGAATGCTCACTAATTATTTTTAAAAGCCAGCTTCTCCCTAACTGCACTTATTTGCAAATCTGTTATAAAAATGACCATATGTGTGAGATTTGTTTTCTGTATTCTCTATTCTGTTCCATTGGTTTATTGTCCATCATTGCACCAATTTCAAACTGCTTTTAATACTATAACTTTATAAAATGCTTGATATTTAATGTGATAAATATGCCAAAACTATTTATCTTTGAGATTACCATTTTTATTTTTGACCCTTTTGCATGTGATGTAAATTTTTCAATCAACATTTACATTAGTCCAAAATAAATGTGTTGATTGATTGGGCAGAATTGACACACAAAAATACAAAACAGTATTGAGATATTTGATCCATGAACATCTTATGTTCTCCATTTTTTTTAGGGAGAATCATCTGGGCCCACTAAGGGCAAACAGTTATATCTTTGACTTAACACAGGATCAATCTATTCTAATATGTCTATATTTATGTATTATATTTACATCGTATCAAGGCTGTTCTAGAAATTCAACTTCAATGAGTGTAAGTCAACATAAAGGACAGTTATAATTAAGTTTATCTATTGGAGCTAATTATTAAATGTATCAAATGTTATCCTTTTATCAATTATAATGAATTGATTTAATTAAAATTGATAAATGTATGAAAATTAATATTGTTGACCTAATGTAAAATTAGGTGGTGGCTTCCTTTCTTACGAGGATCCTTAGAATCTATTCCTATTCAAATTCCCTGGGTTTCAGCTGATATTAGTTGTTCAAAGCCTTACAACCTTGCAAATTATGATACTTAAGCTTTATTTACAAGATATGATTTTATACTTCACTAGTGTAGTATGTTGACTTATGAGTCTGTGTACAGGTCAGGAGAGAAGAAGTGGCATTGTGGAGCATAAATAGAACCACAAACTTTCACAAAAATATTTCCTCAAGATATGTCATCACGATATTTCGAAGACAACCTAATAAGACAGCAAAGTAGAGGCTGCTTCTTTGGACAAAGGAGGCTGAGTGGTGTTTTATGGTTCAGTGTAAAGCAGCACCCAAAATATCTCCATTCTTATTTTCAGTGTCCACCTATATGACCAGTTCCCTTTCCTTTATTGGATCTTACTTATTAAGGCTGGAGATTTCTGTGTTAAAAGATCAAAGGCTTTATTTTGTCTTTCTTTTCTATTTTACACTTTTCAAGCAACTAGATAGGAAATTTTATGTCCTTAGGGCAAATTGATATTGTTGCTTATTTCTTTATTGTTCTCTTATACAAAAAGTTATGTAATAACATTTTGGATATAGTTTTCATTTTGTGTTTAGCAAGCAGCTTAAAATTGGAGAGTTTTGAACTTTCGAAAAAATGACAAGGTCTTGGATAAAATTTTTGCAGAGCTTACCATTGAGGTCTGCAGTAAGATATGCCTTCCAGGTAGTAATTAAATATTTATTATTCCTTCAAGCATCATATGGAAGGACAGGTTATAAAGGAGCAAAAGCAAATATTAACTTTATGTACCACCAACAGAAATATTATATATGTATTTAATAGTACCATTTATGATTAAAATAAGATATAAGATATATGTCAATTGATATTAAAATGTGCAAGATTTTATGGAACATAGTATTAATCTTTATTGAAAGATATTAATTAACATATAAAAATGGAGACATAGCTCAACAATTTTGATGCAATGTTATAAAGCTCTAATTTATTTTTACAAAATACATGTAATTTAAAAGAAAATCTCAAAATATTTTTTTTTCAGGGAACATGATACCTTGAATCTAAACTTTGATGGCAAAAGTGCAAGAATGTCCAAGAAAGTTTCAAAGATCAAAGTAGAATATATCCTAATAGGCACCCAGACATTTTTAGGTTATTGCATTAAAGGCAGTGTGATATTGGTGCAAGAATATATCAGGAGTTCAAGGGAATAGAAGAGAAAGCTTCCAAAAATATTCATCCAAGTCTTTGCCACATGAGCAATGCTATTTATTAAGCTTGAATTTATATAATTATATATATTTACTTACATAATTTCATGTAAATTGTATTTAATAAATGGTGTTCAATTAATTGATGCTATGATTTAAGTGGGTTCCCCCAAAATCCTCATATCTGACAAATTAACAGCAAATTCAGTGGTTTTCACTAACCCAACATATTTGATAATTTGCTAGAATGAATCAACCAACTGAAGAATGCACTATACATACAGTTTTAATACATACCCACTTCATCTTCTATGTAATAATTTTTTTATATGTTATCTAACAAGTATATCCCTCTTCCTCTTTCTTTCCACACTTAGTGGAGTGCTATTAATTTGTATTTTGACTGACTCAAGAATGGCAAGTCACTGTTTTGTTCATCACCTTCATAATTTCATTTTCAACCCAATGTGGGTAACCTGGGTCATGCTGGGCAGCAGCATCAAGTACTCTTCTGTTTGTGCCTTTTCCAAGAAAAGAGTAGTAGTCTAACCAAATTCATTTTTTGTTTCTCTAATCTCCGAATTCTTCTGGGAAAAAGTGGGGAGCTGAGTGAATTTGTTCCTCTAGAATACAGAAGTGCAGTTTTATACAGCAACTGTGTCTCCTACATTGCTCTCAAATTATTTTACTGTTTCTGACTCTTCTTAAAACTGATTATTTTCCTTTTAGCAGATTACTCTATTTTCCCAACTCACAGAGAAAATTGAGCCTATCCTGTGTAAACTTAATAAACAAATTATTTTCCACAGCACAAATGCATATTTTCTTTTAATCAATTTAATTTGCTTAATATTTTCCAGATCCTACTGACAGCAGGCAAGTGGCTAAGTCATTATTTGTATTCTGAGTTTTTATGAGTATGGCACCAGGTACAAAACGGAAACTGAACAAATTTTGAAAGCATAAATTTCTCCAAATTTCTGTGTTATACATTTGACTTCTGTGGATCTGAGTTGATTCTAGAGAAAGATCTATGAAGCCCCCCTGCCTTAGCTGAACATTATACATATATCATATCATTAACCTCTAACTATATGAATATGGTCAAGATTTGCTTACCAAAAAAAAAAAGAAAAAATACATATATACCCACCCACACAAAAGACCAGACTAATGTCTATACTTTATACCTATAAAATATTTCATTGAACAACAATGGAATATACATTTCTTAAGCTCATATGGGACATTTATCAAAATCAACCACAAAATACAACTTAAATATTTTTGAACAAATGAAAACAATACAACGTCTGCTTCTATAATACAATGGGATTAAGCAAGACATCAGTAACACAAAGATAACTTGAAAATTCCTAAATATGTGGAGATTAAACAACACACTTCTCAATAACGCATGTACAAGGGATAAATTTTAAGATAAATAAAATATATTTTGAACTAAATTAAATTTGCTTATTTCATTAGAATTTGGGGATACAGTGAAAGCAGAGTTAAGAGGAAATTTTATATAATTGAGTGCATATAGTATAAAACATGAAAGATTTAAAAAGCCAATCATCTAAATTTTAACCTTAGGAAACTTGAAAAGGAAGAGCAAATTATATGCGAGTAAGCAGAGGCAAAAAATAAAAATAAAAATTAGAGCACATATCATTAAACTGAAAACAATAAAATATTAATGAAACGATAGCTGCTTCTTTGTAAAGGCTAAAAGACATGATAAGCCTTTATCCAGGCTAACAAGGAAAAAAGAGATAACACAAATTACTAACATAAAAAATTAAAGAGGGGAGATCACTATAAATCCAATGGCCTTTAAAAGAATAATACTATAATACTATAACCAACTCTATGCCCATAAATTTAATAACCTAGATGAAATAGACAAATTTACTGAATACTTAATATCAAAACAGAAAAAACACTAGTCTTTGATAGGTTCACTGGTTAATTCCCTCAAATACTTTACAAAGAAATTATACCAATGCTCTACAATCTCCTTCAGAAGGCAGAAACTGAGGGAATGCTTCCTAACTTATTCTATGAGGCCAGCATCACCTAAATGTCAAAATCAGATGAAAACATTACAGGAAAACTGCATGCTCTCTCATGAATGTAGATACGAAACTCCTCAACAAAATTTTTATCAAGTTGAATATAACAATGTATAAAATAATTCTGCACTATAACAAAATGAGATTCATGTCAGGCGTGTAAAGTTGATTCAACATTCAAAATACTACTAATGCAATTCATCCCATAACAAAGTGTAAAAAAATATTAACTGAACATATCAATACATACAGAAAAAGCATCTGATAAATTTTAACACTCATTTATGATTTTTTTAAAAAATCTTCTCACTAAGAAAGGAATAGAGCGCTCTTCCTCAACCTAATAGATAATGTTAATAAAAATCTTATAGCTAATATCCCATTTAATTGTAAGAAACTAAAAGCTTTGTCATTAATATTAGAAGCAAGGCAAAGATGCCACATCTCATCACTTCTTTTCAACATCATAACCGAAGTCCTAGCTAATGCAATAAGTGATGTAAAGGAAACAAAGATATCCTGGTTGGGAGGAAATAAATAAATTTTCTTTGCTCACAGATGACATAATTGTCTAAGTAGAAAATCTGAAAGAATTGACAAAAATATCTTCAGGAACTAATAAGAGACTATGGCTAGGTTGTAGGATACAGGTTAATATGCAAGTTTCTTTTACTTTTCTTTATAGCATCACTAAACAAGTGGAATATGAAATTAAGAATGCAATACGTTTACTTTAGCATCACTCAAAATGAAATAATTAGGCATAAATTAAGCAAAATGTATACAAAATCTATACTAGAAAAACTAAAAATTTCTGATGAAAAAATCAAATAAGACTTGAAAATGCAGAGATGTTTCTTCCTTATAAATAGGAAGAGTCAATATTGACAAGATATTGCTTCTTCACAAATTGATCTATAGATTCTATACAACCCAATTAAAATTCCAGAAAGTTATTTTGTAGACACTGGCAAAAATTTATTAGAGAGGAAAAAGATCCAGAATTGCCAATACAACATTGAAGAAGAAGCACGAAGTTGAAAAGCTGTAATACATTACTTCAAGATTTACTATAAAGCTACAGTTATCTTGATGGTGTGGTATCAGTGAAATAATAAATAAATAGATCAGTAGAACAGAATAGAGAGTTCAGAAATAGACCCATGTAATTATAGTCAACCGATCTTTGGAAAGGAGCAAGCACAATACACAGGAGAAAAGATGCTTCTTTCAACAAATGGTGATTAAACAGCTGAGCCTTCACATGCAAAAAATACATAAACTTAGACACACACCTTATACCCTTTACAAAACTTAAATTGTATCATAGACTTAAATAAAGCTATAAAACTCTTAGAAAATAACATAGGTGGAAATCTGGATGACTCTGGGTTTGGTGAAGACTTTTTAGATATAGCAGCAGAGGCATGATCTAAATTGATAAGCTGGACTTCATTAAAACTAAAAATTCCTACTCTGTGAAAGAAGCTGCCAAGAGAATGAGAAGACAAGTCCCAAAGTTAGAAAATACATTTGTAAAACCAGTGGTGGAGATGTTAATTTGCATGATTGTGGTGAATATTTCACTATGTATACAGATAACAATTGAGTTGTATAATTTAAATATATACAATTCTTAATTGTCAAAAAATGTAGCTATTCTGAGCTCAAAAATAAATAAAGACACAGCTGATAAAGAACTGTTATCCAAAATAGGCAAAGAAGTCTTAAAACTCAGCAATGAGACAACAAACAATAAGTAAATTGAATGATTTCAAAATCAAATGATTCCTTAAATACCATTTTATTCAGATTTAAAAATAGCCCAAAGACATCTACAGACACCTCACCAAAAAAGATATATAAATGGCACATAGCATATTAAAAGATGCTCCACATCATATATCATTAAGGAAATT
This sequence comes from Symphalangus syndactylus, assembly GCF_028878055.3. Lineage (NCBI taxonomy): Eukaryota > Metazoa > Chordata > Mammalia > Primates > Hylobatidae > Symphalangus > Symphalangus syndactylus. Next base: position 82,129,641 of record NC_072438.2, on the reverse strand, counting down.
CAATTAAATTAATCCGATACCTATAAACCTGAGAATGGCCAACATCCAGGACACTTACAATGCCAAATGTTGGTGAGGATATGGAGCAACAGAAACTCTCATTCAATCCTGGGAGGAGTGCAAAATAATACAACTACTCTGGAAGACAGTTTAGCAATTTCTTGCACAACTAAACATTTTCTTTCCATGCAATTCAGCAATTACTCTCCTTGGTATTTAGCCAACGAGTTGAGATCTTCATGTGGATGTTTATAGCAGCTTTATTCATAATTGCCAAAACTTAAAAGCAACTAAGATGTCCTTCAGTAGGGGAATGGATAAATACGCTATGGTACATTCAGACAATAGAATATTATTAAAAATTTAAAACATGAGTTATCAAGCCATGAAAAGACATAGAGGAAACTTACTGAGTGAAGAAGCCTGTCTAAAAAGCTACATACTGTACGATTACAAATATGCATTCTGGGAAAGAGAAAACTATGGAGACAGCAAAAAGATCAATGGTTTCCAGGGGATGGGGAGAAGATAAATAAGCAAAGCACAGAGGATTTTTAGGGCAACAAAACTACTCTGTATTATACTATAATGGTACATACATTTCATTATACATTTGTTCAAACCCATAGAATGCACAACACTAAAAGTGAACCCAATGTAAACTATGGACTTTGGGTGATAATGATGCGTCCATATAGGTTCATCATTTGTAACAAATGATCATATGTAACTCTGTTGGTGAGAGGTGAAGCCAGCTGGACTTCTGGGTCAGGTGGGGACCTGGAGAACTTTTCTGTCTTACAAGAGGATTGTAAAATGCACAAATCAGCGCTCTGTAGCTAAAGGATTGTAAACGCACCAGTCAGTGCTCTGTGTCTAGCTAAAGGATTGTAAATGGCGCCAATCAGCACTCTGTAAAAAAGCACCAATCAGCAATCTGTGTCTAGCTAGAGGATTGTAAATGAACCAATCAACACTCTGTAAAATGGACCAATCAGCAGGACATGGGCAGGGACAAATAAGGGAATAAAAGCTGGCCACCCCAGCCAGCAGCAGCAACCCGTTTGGGTCCCCTTCCACCCTGTGGAAGCTTTGTTCTTTTGCTCTTCACAGTAAATCTTTCTGCTGCTCGCTCTTTGGATCTGTGCCACCTTTACCAGCTGTAACACTCACTGGGAAGGTCTGCAGCTTCATTCTTGAAGTCAGCGAGACCAAGAACCCACTGGAAGGAACCAACTCTGGACACACTGGGAGATGATAACAGGAGAGGCTATTCATGTGTAGGGGTAGGGAGTATATGGGGTATCTTTGTACCTTTCTTGTAATTTGACTCTAGACAAACGACTTTAAAAAAGTCTTTAAAAAAAAAGAGAAAAAAATAAGAGAATAACAAAAAGGCTCCTTAAGTCCTTGTCAAATTATAGCCTATATTACTATGTTCATATTTTGTGTTACAAACAAGTTACCCAAGCAAGTGTTCAACATGCAATACAATGCATTTTATTTTCCCAGTTCTAACAAAATTGCCTTTACTAAGTCCTCAAAGAACTCTTAATTGAAATATGCGATGAACAGCTCTGCGTTTTCTCATTGTACCTCCTGATGACATAGGACATTGTTGACTATTCTCTCCTCTATGTTCTCTACTTCCTTGACTCCCATCTTTCCATTTGCTATTCCTAATTTCCCTCCACATTTGTCTTTTTACTTTGATAACTAAAATTTGTATTTTCAAAGGTTTATTCCTGAGCCCCTCTTCTCATGAAATACATTCTTCCATAATCTTACAAATTTTTAACACTCTGATCCACACTTTTTTTGCCTAATTGAATTTTTCATGTAAATATACCATAGATACTCTTATTTCAACAGTGTATAATTGTTATTATCCATCTTCCACTTTACACACTGAAACAGAAAATCTACTCTTCCATGACTTGCCCTTATGGTAATGATGTTTCTATTCTATCGTAATGACATATGCATAATTTATGTTTGAATTTCTCTACATTTCTCCATAATCAATTAATATGATAGTAATTTCTTAGCAACTTGTGTTGGTTAATGTTAGGCGTCAACTTGATTGATCTGAAGGATGCCTAGATGTCTGGTAAAGTATTGTTTCTGGGTTTGTCTATGAGGGTGTTGCCAGAGAAGATTGATATTTGAGTAAGTGGACTGGGGGAGGAAGGTTCACCCTCAATCTGGGCAGGCACCATCCAATCGGATGCCAGAGTGGCTAGAACAAAACAGGCATGGAGGACGGTAGGATAACCTCGCTTTCTGAGTCTTCTGGCTTTCATCTTTCTCCCATGCTGGATGCCTCCTTCTGCTCCTCATGTCCTTGGACATCAGACTCCAGGTTTTTCTGCCTTTGGACTCTTGGACTTACGAGTGGTTTGTCAGGGGATCTCGGGTCTTTGGCTACAGACTGAAGGCTGCACTGTTGGCTTCCCTGCTTTGGAGGCTTTTGGACTCAGACTGAGCCACTAATGGCTTCTTTCTTTCCCTGCTTGCAGACGACCTATTTGGGGACTTTGCCTAGTGATCGTGTGAGCCAATTCTCCCAAATTAACTTCCTTTCTTATATACATATTCTCCTCTGGAGAACCATAATGCACTCCTTCACTAGCTAACTAATTTTCCCTTGGTTACTCATATGCAATCTCTTTAACTTTGACTCTATTTACTTTTCTAGTTTACTTATGATGTGTTTCCAGAAGAAGTTATTAAAACAAAAATCTCATTGTGTCGTTTCTCATTAGGGCATATCAATGGGACTTTATTTCATTCAAAAGAACTTTAAATTCTTTATTGAGATACTTAAGAACGCTGGCAATATGATGTCTAAATGATCTTGAAGTCAGATGTCCCACTCATATTCATACATGTAATGAACAGCCACATTAATTTTATATATGTTAATGTACTTAATAAAAAGTTTGCCTGTGATTTTTGCAAATAATTTCCTTTAAATAAAAATTTCTCTCCCATTTTGTTAGTCAAGAGAGCTCTTGTTTTTCTCAAAATAATTCAACTTTGAAACCCTTTAATATTACCTCATAAATGAAAAACTTGCAGACCTGTTCTTTTCCCGTGTTTTTTGTTTGTTTTGTTTTTTAACTCTTACACATCAGAGAATATGATTAACATGTTTTCTCTTTTTTAAGCATGAATGCAAAATTATATAGCTAATCTGTTGATGGATTTATCTCTTTAATTTGTAACCTCTTTTTAGTCTTCCGTCCTCACTTACATTTTGAATTAATTTGAAAAAAATCAGAAAGAATTGCTATAAGAAATATAATATTCAGTTTATATGTGCATAAAAATAAGACAGAAAACCATCTATGGTAGCGGTAAAAATCACATATTTGATTCAAGAGTTTGTGAAAAGTAAAATTAAATGAGTTCCAATTAAACCTAGCAGCAGGCTTAGTAGATCCAGTGTTTACTTTTCATTAGAAATTAGAAGAGCACACTCCTGGGAATAGAGTGTTTTAAAGAAAGATTCTTGGCTTCATGTTAATTAAAAATCAGAACTAAACTGAGACTGAGTAAAGAAATAGCAATTGCTTTTCAACACAGGGGAAACACTAGAAGGAGCTTCGTGGTATTTAATTGCTATGTGTAAACTTGAGTTAATAGTATTTCACTCAAATAATTTATTATTCTGTGATAAAAACGTCTCATAAGTATTGCCTACTGGGTTTAGGTACCAAAATATTTTCCTCAGGTCACAAATTTCTGTTATTATTTTATGTGTTATTTATTAATATAAATAAAATAATAAAGGAGATTTTTCCTAAACATAGAAATGCAAATTTACATAAACAAGTTCATTCCAAAATTGTAAATGAATCTATTTTTGTCCATTTTGCAATGTTTATTTTTATACTAAAATTTTTATATTTTATGGAAATAAAATTCATTGCAATATATTTTCAAATAGGAATTAGTAATATAATTTTAATATATTTTTAATGGGAATGATGTGATTGCCTTGCAACTTTGAACAAAGGAAAAATAAAACTTTAACATAAAATATTTTATTATAGTGTTACAAAATTAGATAAAGTTTATCTGAGTAAACTATGTAGAGAGCAAAAAAATAAATTTCCAATACCAAAACAGTGCTTACAGAACTTTAATTTAATGCATGCTAGTGTATAAAACATTTTAAATGAATGTAAACCAAAAATAAAATTCTAAGCCCCCCAGTTGACTAAATGGACCCAACCAAGGGGATTCCCAAGTAAACCTGAAAAGCTAGTTAAGCCAATAATGGGAAGGGAGTGGGTCAGACACTCCTCATTATACCCTTCTTTCTGAAATTCAGGCACAACTGACCAGCACGAACGTTAACACACTAGTCTTAAGACTAACAAAACATACGCTTTGAAACCATAATATATCAAATTCTAGCCTGACTCTAGTGTGACATCATATGACAGCAGGCCCTCAAAGAAATTAAAGTATTTTACCCCAAAATATATTTATTTGACATATTTTGAAATGATCCTGCAAAGCTGTCTTTTGTAGGGGAAATTTATATTTTGGAGAGAATCTCCTTCCCTTTCCGGGTCTTTTTCTGATCCTGAATAGTTTAGCTGACAGTCTAGCACGTTTTAAAGATCTGAACTGGAAATATTTGCCATCTATTGTCTCTAAGGCTGGCCACCTATGAGACTTTATCTACATAATGAGAACACTGGTCTCCGTACCCTTTATCTTAACGCAGATTTAACTTCTTTCTATTGATTTCAGGTCTTTAGATAATAATTTAACTCTTTTTTTTTTTTTTTTTTTTTTGAGATGGAGTCTCGCTCTGTCGCCCAAGCTGGAGTGCAGTGGTGCGATCTCAGCTTACAGCAAGCTCCGCCTCCCGGGTTCACGCCATTCTCCTGTCTCAGCCTCCAGAGTAGCTGGGATTACAGGTGCCCGCCACCAAGCCTGGCTAATTTTTTTTTTTTTTTGTATTTTTAGTAGAGACGAGGTTTCACTGTGTTAGCCAGGATGGTCTTGATCTCCTGACCTCGTGATCCACCCTCCTCGGCCTCCCAGAGTGCCGGGATTACAGGCATGAGCCACTGCGCTCAGCCCCAATAATAATTTAACTCTTTTAACCATTTTCCAATCAGAAAATCTTTAAATACCCCTATGACCTGGAAGCTCCTGTTTTGAGTTATCCCACATTTCTGGCCGGAGCCAACATATATTTTAGGTGTATTGACTAATGTCTGCCTGTTTCTGCCTGTATCTTCTACAACGTACAAAATCAAGAGCACTTGAGACTGTGCCTCGGACCTTGATCACTCATATTTGGCTCAAAATGAACCTCTTTAAATATTTCACAGTTTGACTCTTTTTCATTGACATTAAGAAACAAATATTTAATGAATTATACCATATACCCTCACACACAAACATACACCATTGTCAAGATGTAAACATATATATATTAAGGGAGGAAAGCATTGATTGAATAAAATAAATTGTTTCTAGTTTCTAGTTACTGGTTCTGGAAAAGAAAAAAAAATTACAAAGTAGCAAACCAAAGTAAATGCTATAATATATATTTCAGAAGAGACTACTGACTTTTGACTTGAGAGACTTCAAAATTATACACGGTGCAGATGCTATCGTAGCTGAAGTATTAATTTAATTAAATAAATCATATGAAAAACATATGTTAAAAATTGATTTGCCTTTATGGATAGCACTTAGAAAAGTTAATATTGACAACTAAAATGAGTAACTGAGGCATATATCTCAATCACTGAGTTTTATTAAGTCAGCTTTACGGTACATCTGGGAAAAGTTTAGTATTTATAAATTTCCTACAGGGACCAAAGGTATGTAGCAAAAGGGGCAGGTAGGTGATAAGGTGAATAGTTACATTCCTGTGAGACTTTAGTTAATACCCAGTAAATGTACATTTTACATAAGTTAAGTGAATGTCTGCAGAGAAGAGAGTAAAGGAAGAGTCAATTACACAGATATGTCTGAGTGGATAGAGGAATGAGTCTTGTCTTTGTTTTGCACCTAGAAAGATAATCAAATAGATATTACTTTTAGGAGCTAGACTTAGATGGTAGACCTAAATTTATAATTAGTATGCCCTTGTTTATGGGAGGCCAGCAAATACTTTGCTTAGCAATAATCTGTGGAGGCAGTGCTTGGCAGATACCAGAGACCTTTTACCTTTCCATGGACATCTGGCTGATGCCTAATGATAGCAACAGATGTGCTTTCATCGCAACAGGTGTTGCAATGACTTCACTTTCAGGCTTAACCTTCCCTCTTCCGTAAGAACTTTGGAGATCACTGCGATTTTAAATTTTCCTTTACAGTATGTATTAGTCTGTTTTCACATTGCTATAAAGACATACCCGAGACCAGGTAATTTATAAAGAAAAGAAGTTTAATTGACTCACTGTTATGCGTGGCTGAGGAGGCCTCAGGAAACTTATAATCATGGCAGAAGGTGAGAAAGAAGCAAAGGCACATCCTACGTGGTGGCAGGTAACAGAGCATGAATGAACAAAGGGGGAAGAGCCTCTTAGAAAACCATCAGATCTCATGAGAACTCACTCATTATCATGAGAACAGCATGTGGGTAACCACCCCTATGATCCAATCATCTCCCTCTAGGTTCTGCCCTCAACATGTGAGGATAATGGGGCTTACAATTCAAGATGAAATTGGAGTGGGGACACAGCACCAAACCCTATCACAGTATAAAGTCCTAAATTTGGGACAAACATTTTATTTTATTTGTCTTTTTTTTCTTTCTTTCTTTTTTCCTTTCTTTTTTTTTTTTTTTTTTTTTTTTTTGAGACAGTCTTGCTCTGTTGCCCTGGCTGGAGTGCAGTGGCACCATCTAGGCTCACTTCAACCTCCGCCTCCTGGGTTCAAGCAATTCTCCTGCCTCAGCCTCCTGAGTAGCTGGGACTACAGGCATCCACCACCACACCCAGATAATTTTTGTAATTTTTTAAATTAGAGACAGGGCTTTGCCATGTTGGCCAGGCTGGTCTTGAACTCGGGACCTCAGGTGATCCACCTGCCTCAGCCTCCCAAAGTGCTGGGATTACAGACATGAGCCACTGCACCCAGACTAGAAAAATAATTTTAATGGTCAAGATAATAAAAAGTGACAATGCTTTGAAATGCAAAATTTGGAAAAGGATAGTTCCATTGATCATTGCAGCAGTGTATGATAGTAAAATTTGATGTTTTGATGTCAAACAATATTGTTACAAATGCTAAAGTAAACGTCATTTTTAAGTGCAAGATATTATCACTATAAACTTCCATGATATCAAAAATTTGAAAAAATAAAAATCACAAAGTCAAGAAATTTAGAATACAGAAGTAGGGACTATTGGTGACAATAAGGAATTAAGAAATTGTAGTACTCTATAGAATTTGTACCTCTTCAATAAAGTGTGCCTAAAAAGTTGAAACTCAATTGGCCAGGCGCGGTGGCTCATGCCTGTAATCCCAGCACTTTGGGAGGCCGAGACAGGCGGATCACGATATCAGGAGATCGAGACCATCCTGGCTAACATGGTGAAACCCCGTCTCTACTAAAAATTCAAAAAAATTAGCCAGGTGTGGTGGCGGGCACCTGTAGTCCCAGCTACTTGGGAAGTTGAGGCAGGAGAATGGCGTGAACCTGGGAGGCAGAGATTGCAGTGAGCTGAGATCATGCCACTGCACTCCAGCCTGGGCAACAGAGCGAGACCCTGTCTCAAAAAAAAAAAAAAATTTGAAGCTCAATTTTTTAGACTATAATTTTATCATATACAATGCAGATCAAGTTTCACTCATGATACTATTTTATACATTCTAATCTAAATTTAAAATTAATACAAGACCAACAACCCCAAAACAGGCTTAATATATGCACAATAGCTCACAGACAAATATATGCAATTGCCTCTTAAATATATGAATATGTGCTCAGATTTCTTATAAAATTATAACTGTAAGTCAAAGTTACAAGGAGATACATATTCACATCTTCCAGATTGGCAAAAATTTGTGTTTGAAACTCTTCTAATATGATGAGACTGAAGAAACAGACAATTATTTAAAATATAAAATAGTATGATTTCTATGGAAGAGGAAAAGAAAAGGTAATGTAAAATGACTAACTTTGCCTGGAATTTTTAGAAAATCTCAGTAATTTCGCTCCTGAAGCAAATTATTCTTTGGTTACTTGAAACTCAGGGCACTCAGGATGAAGACAAAAGAAGGATAGAGAATTCAGATGATCATTAAAATACTAGAATTGACTTTCTGAGAAAAGTCAGAAAGAGCCACACATACTAGGTTTTTCAGCCATGTAGGATGTCTTCAAATAACTTCTACTCAGAAGCTATGCCCAAAATCAGTACATGGGAGGTAGAAAAGAAAGAAATTTATAAGTTTAACTCTTTCCTGTCTTCTAATTTCCATGGTCAAGATGCATCCTGTGGAGTGATAACTCTTCTGCAATTTGAAGTTGTATTAGTGGGTCCCTTTGTTCACCAGTCAGGAAGTCAGTTCCCACGTCCTTTAGGATTCCCTTCAGGCAACAGAGATTCCTGGCATTGGCTGACCATCCTGCCTGCAGCTAATAAACAGGGTTCAGCACCCATGGAAAACAACTTGTTGGGACCACATTGTCCTATAAGCTGAGACATGGTAAGCAGCAGAGGGTTTAAGTGAACTGTGGGAATCTGAAGGGGCACAAAAAAATTGTTGAAAATATACAATCAGATGTATATTCACAACACAGATCCAATTGTTTATTCACATTGTCACCATCCTTCATGGAACAACATAGGGTCACTACTGGATATACCCACTCTTTCCTAATCAGTCTTGATGAGAGAGTCCTGTGTAGCTTACTCTCTCTATCTTTTGGCCTCTTGGAATTTTCAAAAGTAATATTTTGGGGGTTTTTGTTTGTTTTCAGGTTTGTCACTAGATGGCAATCACAAATGCACTTCTGTCATGTCATAATCCAGGGACACTTGGGGGATTTGAGGATGCATAATATCTTCTACAACAAACTATGTGCAATAAAATTAACATTTGAAAATTATCTCATTTAAGGTCATGAAATGAGCTACCAAAAAGCCCAACATCATGTACATTATCGCAACTCAACTAATTCTCATCACAAACGGTTTTCTTGTAATTTTGCACTGCCCAAAAAAATCCTAAAGTCTCAATTAAAATAAACCTTAACACCATGTTGATACACAGGTTCAAGTTGAATTAACATTTATAAGTTTTGAATCACTAAAAACTAATCCTATGTTTGAGGCTCGCTGAACATGTTTGAATACTTAACATACTCCAAACTAATTTCTTTCTGGCTTTCAGTCACTAATTAGTAAAGAAAGTGCTTACATTTTTACAATCAGTAAAGGAATTGTTGACATTTAATTTTGATTATAATGTCACCATATATAGTAGGTAAAATTTTTTTCTAGTTTCTTCAATCCACTGGAGTAATATTATGCTTTAATTATGGCTTCATGCTGAGCAGAATTTAATTCCTAGCCCTCAAAATGTAGATTATCTCCAAACACCATTTTTATACATATTTTTTAAATGAAAGAAAAAAACAGACGTGAGTTGAATGCTTTCTTAAAAAATGTCTTTTTGGAATGTTCTTCCATTTGTTTGTATCCTCTTTTATTTCATTGAGCAGTGGTTTGTAGTTCTCCTTGAAGAGGTCCTTCACATCTCTTGTAAGTTGGATTCCTAGGTATTTTATTCTCTTTGAAGCAATTGTGAATGGGAGTTCACTCATGATTTGGCTCTCTGTCTGTTATTGGTGTATAAGAATGCTTGTGATTTTTGTACATTGATTTTATATCCTGAGACTTTGCTGAAGTTGCTTATCAGCTTAAGGAGATTTGGGGCTGAGACAATGGGGTTTTCTAGATATACAATCATGTCATCTGCAAACAGGGACAATTTGACTTCCTCTTTTCCTAATTGAATACCCTCTATTTCCTTCTCCTGCCTGATTGCCCTGGCCAGAACTTCCAACACTATGTTGAATAGGAGTGGTGAGAGAGGGCATCCCTGTCTTGTGCCAGTTTTCAAAGGGAGTGCTTCCAGTTTTTGCCCATTCAGTATGATATTGGCTGTGGGTTTGTCATAGATAGCTCTTATTGTTTTGAGATACGTCCCATCAATACCTAATTTATTAAGAGTTTTTAGCATGAAGGTTGTTGAATTTTGTCAAAGGCCTTTTCTGCATCTATTGAGATAATCATGTGGTTTTTGTCTTTGGTTCTGTTTATATGCTGGATTACATTTATTGATTTGTGTATGTTGAACCAGCCTTGCATCCCAGGGATGAAGCCCACTTGTTCACGATGGATAAGCTTTTTGATGTGCTGCTGGATTCGGTTTGCCAGTATTTTATTGAGGATTTTTGCATCAATGTTCATCAAGGATATTGGTCTAAAATTCTCTTTTTTGGTTGTGTCTCTGCCAGGCTGTGGTATCAGGATGATGCTGGCCTCATAAAATGAGTTAGGAGGGATTCCCTCTTTTTCTATTGATTGGAATAGTTTCAGAAGGAATGGTACCAGCTCCTCCTTGTACCTCTTGTAGAATTTGGCTGTGAATCCATCTGGTCCTGGACTTTTTTTGGTTGGTAAGCTATTGATTATTGCCACAATTTCAGAGCCTGTTATTGGTCTATTCAGAGATTCAACTTCTTCCTGGTTTAGTCTTGGGAGGGTGTATGTGTCGAGGAATTTATCCATTTCTTCTAGATTTTCTAGTTTATTTGTGTAGAGGTGTTTGTAATATTCTCTGATGGCAGTTGGTATTTCTGTGGGATCGGTGGTGATATCCCCTTTATCACTTTTTATTGCATCTATTTGATTCTTCTCTCTTTTCTTCTTTATTAGCCTTGCTAGCGGTCCATCAATTTTGTTGATCTTTTCAAAAAACCAGCTCCTGGATTCATTAATTCCATGCTCATGGGTAGGAAGAATCAATATCATGAAAATGGCCATACTGCCCAAGGTAATTTATAGATTCAATGCCATCCCCATCAAGCTACCAATGACCTTCTTCACAGAATTGGAAAAAAACTACTTTAAAGTTCATATGGAACCAAAAAAGAGCCTGCATCGCCAAGTCAATCCTAAGCCAAAAGAACAAAGCCGGAGGCATCACTCTACCTGACTTCAAACTACACTACAAGGCTACAGTAACGAAAACAACATGGTAATGGTACCAAAACAGAGATATAGATCAATGGAACAGAACAGAGCCCTCAGAAATAATGCCGCGTATCTACAACCAACTGATCTTTGACAAACCTGACAAAAACAAGCAATGGGGAAAGGATTCCCTATTTAATAAATGGTGCTGGGAAAACTGGCTAGCCATATGTAGAAAGCTGAAACTGGATCCCTTCCTTACACCTTATACAAAAATTAATTCAAGGTGGATTAAAGACTTATATGTTAGACCTAAAACCATAAAAACCCTAGAAGAAAAGTTAGGCAATACCATTCAGGACATAGGCATGGGCAAGGACTTCATGTCTAAAACACCAAAAGCAATGGCAACAAAAGCCAAAATTGACAAATGGGATCTAATTAAACTAAAGAGCTTCTGCACAGCAAAAGAAACTACCATCAGAGTGAACAGGCAACCTACAAAATGGGAGAAAATTTTCGCAACTTACTCATCTAACAAAGGGCTAATATCCAGAATCTACAATGAACTTAAACAAATTTACAAGAAAAAAACAAACAACCCCATCAAAAAGTGGGAGAAGGATATGAATAGACACTTCTCGAAAGAAGACATTTATGCAGCCAAAAAACACATGAAAAAATGCTCATCATCACTGGCCATCAGAGAAATGCAAATCAAAACCACAATGAGATACCATCTCACACCAGTTAGAATGGCAGTCATTAAAAAGTCAGGAAACAACAGGTGCTGGAGAGGATGTGGAGAAATAGGAACACTTTTACACTGTTGGTGGGACTGTAAACTAGTTCAACCATTGTGGAAGTCAGTGTGGCGATTCCTCAGAGATCTAGAACTAGAAATACCATTTGACCCAGCCATCCCATTACTGGGTATATACCCAAAGGACTATAAATCATGCTGCTATATAGACACATGCACACGTATGTTTATTCCGGCACTATTCACAATAGCAAAGACTTGGAACCAACCCAAATGTCCAACAATGATAGACTGGATTAAGAAAATGTGGCACATATACACCATGGAATACTATGCAGCCATAAAAAATGATGAGTTCATGTCCTTTGTAGGGACATGGATGAAACTGGAAACCATCATTCTCAGCAAACTATCGCAAGGACAAAAAAACAAACACCGTGTGTTCTCACTCATAGGTGGGAATTGTACAATGAGAACTCATGGACACAGGAAGGGGAACATCACACTCTGGGGACTGTTGTGGGGTGGGGGGAGGGGGGAGGGATAGCATTAGGAGATATACCTAATGCTAAATGATGAATTAATAGGTGCAGCACACCAACATGGCACATGTATACATATGTAACAAACCTGCATGTTGTGCACATGTACCCTAAAACTTAAAGTATAATAATAATAAAATTAAAAATATATATATATAAACAGACAAAAAAACAAAAAGCAAACAAAAAAAGTCTTTTTGGGAAAGATGTAATTGACTAAAATTTAATCCATGAATTTTAATAGGTTTATGGAATGGATCTTAGCCTTCAACTCAACCACAAATAATATGCTATGTCTACAACATAAACTCACAATCATTAGACAACAATGGCAGTTTATAACAAAGAGTGGGGAATGAAGGGCCTATATAAATCCATACATAGTATCAATAAAGATAAAGCCACCTAATTTGTATTTTGAGCCGAATATAGTAACGGATACTTATAAGATGTTTTCAGTAATAAAATGTACTATAGTATGTTTATATCTATATAGATATAGATAGATATGATTTGTCTCTGTGTCCCCACCCAAATCTCATCTCAAATTGTAATCCCCAGGTTCAAGGGAGGGACCTTGGTGGGATGTGATTGGATCATGGGGACGGTGTCCCCCCATGCTGTTTTGTGATAGTGAGTGCATGCTGTTTTGTGATAGTGAGTGAGTTCTCATGAGAGCTGATGGTTTTAAAAGTTTTTGGCAGTTTCTTCCTCACTCTCACTCTCTCCTGCTGCCTTGTGAAGACATGCTTTGCTTCCCCCTCGACTTCCAGCATGATTATAAGTTTCCTCAGGCATCCACAGCCATGTGGATCTATGAGTCAATTAAACCTCTTTCCTTTGGAAATTACCAAGTCTTGGGTAGTATCTTTATAACAGTGTGAAAAAGGACTATCACATATATATTCTATATTTTTTATATTCATCAAAGTATAAAAATATTATCTAATTAATGTTAACATTATGAACATAAAAATTCATTACAACATAAACTTTAGCACATACAGAACTACCATTAGCTTACTAAGGAGTTTATTTATTTCACATAGATAAAATCTATAAGAATCTTTCTTATAGATAAGATACCAAAGAAGTAAAAAACAAGTAATGTAACTTTGATAAAAAGCAATTTTAAAAAAAAGTAAATTAATGTAATTTCGAAATCCACAAGAACATTTAAATTTGTCATTTTAAATAATTCTATAATTCAGAGTTATTACATAAATGCTAAAACTAAAATCTCTGATGGGTTAAAATTAACATTTTTTGTTATGCATCTATTTTTCTGTCATAGTACCTCAGAAAGTTGAGTGACTTGAATTCAATCAGTATAGAAATGTGCACAAGTCTTTCTAAGGAAATAAATTGGAAATTAATTTATGGCATCTCAAAAGAGAGGCTACACAAAATCAAAATGAACCTAGAAATACCGCTGATCCAAAATGATAGATTATAATATATCTAGCTGACAGTGCAGAAACCAGGTCATCAGGAATAAATATACTATAAGGAGAACCTTGAAGAGCTTAATAAAATCCTGTAAATTGCAGCCTCAACACGATCTACCCTGTCAGCAGCAGCAGAGATAGACACATTGGTAAATGTGATCAAGCTTAAATTCTTATAAGAAACAGGTTGAAAAAGATTAAAACCCATGGTACTGAGATTTCCTTTTGGAAAATTTTAGAGCCAAAGTTATATATAGAAATAATTATTTATCTTTATAAAATATGTAAATGTTGACACTAAGACGTTAATTATTTTCAAAATTTTTACATCAGAATTTCTAAATGTATGTGTATGCAATCTGTGAATAACTTATCTATTTATTCACATATGACTCTGTAAGATGTTTTGTGATGAGTTTGGGTGCCCAGGGATTGTGAGTCTGAAACATTGTTGCCCTGAGAAGAGAACTGCATACCATCTGCACATTTGTTGAATAAATGTTTGAATCAATAGCTTAATAAATTGATAAATACATAAAAGCAGAAAATATTTTGCAGAGAATTTTTCAGATCTAATTTTTTAAATCACATGCTATTCAGAAACTTCAAATAACATACATAATTATCAGTTTTGTTTCCATTTTCCCTACTTTTAAAGCCACCTTTTTACATAAGTTCCTCAGGGATCCTCCAGAATCAAGAAGACACTCAGGTACCTTCATCCCTTTTATAATCAGAGAATCTTTGCTTTTTTTCTTTTTTTTTTCATCCTCCCTCTCTCCCTCCCTCCCTCCCTCCCCCCCTCCTTTCCTTCTTTCCTTCCTTCCTTCCTTCCTTCCTTCCCTTCCTCCCTCCCTCCCCTCCTTCCTTCCTTCCTTTCTTCCTTCCTTCCTTCCTTCCCTTCCTTCCTCCCTCCCTCCCTCCCTCCCTCCCTCCCTTCCTTCCTTCCTTCCTTCCTTCCTTCCTTCCTTCCCTTCCTTCCTTCCTTCCTCCCTCCCTTCCCTCCTTCCTTCCTTCCTTCCTTCCTTCCTTCCTTCCTTCCTTCCTTCCTTCATTGACAAGGTCTTTTTGTATCACCCAGACTGGAGTACTGTTGTGATCACAGCTCACTGCCTCCTCAAACTCCTGGGCCCAAGTGATTGTCCTACCTCAGCCTCCAGAGTAGCTGGGACCATAGATGCATGCCAGCGAGACTGGCTAATTTTATTCTATATTTTGTAGAGACAGGATCAGACATGGCTCAGAAGGGTCTTAAACTCCTGGACTCAATTGATCCTTCCACCTCAGCCTCCCAAAGTGCTGGGAAAACAGGCATAAGCCACTGCACCTGGGCCCATTTTCACTTTTATCTAATTTAGATGTGGGCTTTCAAAATATTCTGTTAAACAATGTTTTCCCTACTTAAAAGACTTCCTATTGAATTTTGAATTTTCTGTCACCATATATATAATCAATTATTTATTTGTTAATTACTTCTCTATTCTAAACCTCCCTTAATATTGATGATGACATAATATTTGTGATCTTTTCTCTTGGAAACTTCAGTAGGTCATTTTAAAAATATTTACTTGTTGCAACCCTCCGACATAACATAAGCTATCATTTGCAATGTTCAATTTATTCACGTGGTGTTTACCAGCGAGACTGGCTAATTTTATTCTATATTTTGTAGAGACAGGATCAGACATGGCTCAGAAGGGTCTTAAACTCCTGGACTCAATTGATCCTTCCACCTCAGCCTCCCAAAGTGCTGGGAAAACAGGCATAAGCCACTGCACCTGGGCCCATTTTCACTTTTATCTAATTTAGATGTGGGCTTTCAAAATATTCCGTTAAACAATGTTTTCCCTACTTAAAAAAAAAGACTTCCTATTGAATTTTGAATTTTCTGTCACCATATATATAATCAATTATTTATTTGTTAATTACTTCTCTATTCTAAACCTCCCTTAATATTGATGATGACATAATATTTGTGATCTTTTCTCTTGGAAACTTCAGTAGGTCATTTTAAAAATATTTACTTGTTGCAACCCTCTGACATAACATAAGCTATCATTTGCAATGTTCAATTTATTCACGTGGTGTTTACATGTTTAGCATTCTTTTTTTAAAAAAAACCCAGGCATAAGCATTTGAAACTATTTTCTTAACTTCCAGACATAATTCACATACTTCCCCTTCTTTCTTACTTACAGTAAGAAGAAACATTTTTCTTATTAAACATTTCAGATAAAATTTACATTACATTCCTAGCTCTCCTCGCTGTATACTTGGATGAATTTCAGCTTTAAAAAAATCATATTTTGTTACTAAATGAAGATAAATATGCCCATCTCAGGCCAATGACTCTACATCTATCATAAATGTTAGAGTTCTTCAGATTTTGGTCGTCTTTCTCTATATCTTTTGAAGTTGTATGTCATCCCAGGCTGTTCTTATCCAAATAATTTTTGTTTTGCCACTTCCTATAAGTTGATAAAATGCACACTGCATTTCTTTCCAATTCCTTTTAGTTTTTTCTGAATTCTAGGACCACATACAATTGCCTAAATTAATCTCAATGTAGATTTCTTGTGTACATAAAAATATCAGCATGTCCAAAAGTTAACTCATCATTTTTCGTGTAAATATGAACTTCTTTCCACTTTCAATGCCTGTGTGAACTTAGTATTTATCAATCTGTTACTTTTCCTTTCTTCCAGATGTGAACTGGCTAAGCAGTTTTCACTTTGTAAACAAGAACGACCACCAATTCCTGACATAGCCTTGAATTTTTTGGATGTCCAATCCATTTTCAAAATTCTGAAAACTAGTTTTTCTAGGTCACAAAAAACTTCCTGGGTTTAATGTGCTTTCCTAAAGAAAATTCAATTTTCTAGGGTAGGTTGGATTTTCCTGGATTTACTCTAGAAGGCTCCCTCTCTCATTTAGGTAATCAGTCTCAAAATTCTACACAACTATATAACTTCATCAAGTGTTCCCACCACATGAAATGCAGTTAATAAATGTTCTCCTAGTGCCATATTTTCTTATGCCTCTTCATCTCTGAAAATAGCACGCCTACTTTCTGTCATTGCTTTATTTTTATCCAAAATAAAACTCCCCTCTGGGAAGTAGTTTCTAAATGTTCTCTTTCCTATGGCTATTTTAGTATCTATTCTAATTTTATATACACATACATATTTACACACACATACACACACACATATATATACATATATGTATATATGCATATATAAATTATAATGTCTATCTCACTGTATTGTAACTGGTATTCACTTGTTTCCTCTGCCAGTACCTAGAGGCTGGATAATGTGAGCTTGATTCCTGGGCTCAAGGCTTGTGACATATCAGACTCCTAATAAATGAGCTTAACAACTGAATGTGTAAATTGCTAATATGTAATATAATCGTTAATATCCCATCCCTTTCCAGGAGCTTTTCTCCTGTATTTGCCCTTTCTCTCTGCTGCCTCTTTATTATTTCCCTTTCCACAAAATCATTGTCATAGAAACAATATAAACTATTGAAGTGAATAGGTAAAACTGGTAGCCCAGCACTTAGAATCAAGTTTTATCTTCCTCTGGCATAAATTCCAGAACTAAGTCAGGTAGCTCCTACCAATTAGCTGCATCTTGTGAGATTTGGAAACAGCTCTAGTGATGTCTTCTTGCGCTTTTAGCTGTTGCTGCCAGGCAAGCAAAGTCATAGGGTAATTGCAGATTTTGACAGCAGAGTTTCATATATGTCATTAGCTCAGTCAGTGTAGGGATTCAATGGAGAGGTGATGACGGTAGCTGAATACCACTTTCCTGAGTCTGAAGCTGACTTCATTGCTGGCAAGTAGTGAATGCAACATTGGTGGTGGCTTCTGGATCCTTGAATACCAGCTACCTGGCAGGCAATAGTTCCAATGAAGGATGCACAGTTCCCTGTATCGACTATGGGGCTGTCCAGAAAGAAAATTCACCCCCATATGTTTCAAATGATCAACCTTTAATGGATTACTTACAGAAGTGTGGTCAGGAGTAGTGGAACACAAAAGGAATGTTGATGCCCTTGTGAAATCCTCTCTCCTTGAGTATGGGCAAGACCTAGTGACTATCTTCAAATGATTAGAATATGACAAAAGTGATGAGATATTATTTATAAGATTAGTTTATTAAAGATGTGACTTCCATATTGCTAGCACTCTCTCTCATGCTAGAATCCTCTCTCTCTGGCTCTCCTTGAGTATTTGCTCTGATGAAACAAGCTAGGGAGGTCCACGTGATCAGGAACTGAAGGTGGACTCTGGCTAACTAACAGTAAGGAACAGAGCCCCTTAGTCCAAATGTCTTGAGGAACTGAATGCTGAATTACATGAATGAGCTTAGAAGTGGATACTTCCCGGCTGGATGCGGTGGCTCATGACTGTTATCTCAGGACTTTGGGAGGCCAAGGCAGGTGGATTGACTGAGGATGGGAGTTCGAGACCAGCCTGACCAACATGGAGAAACTCTGTCTCTACTAAAAATACAAAATTAACCGGGCATGGTGGCGCATTCCTGTAATTCCAGCTACTCGGGAGGCTGAGGCAGGAGAATTACTTCAACCCAGGAGGGGGAGGTTGCGGTGAGCCAAGATCGTGCCATTGCACTCCAGACTGGGCAACAAGGAGAAACTGTGTCTCAAAATAAATAAATAAATAAATAAAAGGTGGATCCTTCCTTAGTTAAGTCTTCAGAAGAGATTAAAACCCTGCTCTTGCTTCTCTGGTTCTTTTAATTGCAATGTTAGGGTGTCGATTTCAGATTTTTCCTGCCTTCTCACTACATTTGGATTGTAGCCTATGAAAGACCCTAAAAGGAAGGAACCAGTTAATCCATGATGGGATTCTTCACTCTCAAAAACATTTAGGTACTAAATGTTGTCTTAATCCACAAAATTTTGCAGTATTCATTACACAGAAAAGAAATTAAGAGTATTACATCCTCTTCATAGAAGAAACACTCAGTAAATATTAGGATAACCATATGAAATTGCCACCTTTGTCAATCAAAAATCAGTGTTCATTTATATATAAAGTTTAATCCATATTTGTTGAATGGAGTAATAAGGATCTTGCAGGAATATAAATAAGGACAAAAATATTAAAAATGTTTACCGTATTTAAGTAGTTTAAAGTAGTGAAGATAGAACCAGTATAATTTGTCTTTTTTTTTTTTTTTTTTTTAAGTGAGTCCAGGGCCAGGCACGGTGGCTCACGCCTGTAATCCCAGCATTTTGTGAGGCCAAGACGGGAGGATCACGAGGTCAGGAGATGGAGACCTTCTTGGCTAACATGGTGAAACCCTGTCTCTACTAAAAATACAAAAAAATTAGCCTGGTGTGGTGGTGGGCGCCTGTAGTCCCAGCTACTCGGGAGGCTGAGGCAGGAGAATGACGTGACCCTGGGAGGCAGTGCTTGCAGTGAGCCGAGGTACTGCACTCCAGCCTGGGCAACAGAGCCAGGCTCTGTCTCAGAAAAAAAAAAAAGTGGTCCAGGAAGCGCTGTTTTGAATTGTCTCTTTGCCACTTTCTTACAAAGAGATATTTGCTGGAAAAGTTGGCTCTTAAAAATTTGTTTTGCTTTTCCTTTCTTACATCTTAAGAAAAATTGAATAGTTCTAATTATTTTAGAGAATTGTTGTGAAGATAAAATGATAAAAACTAGAGAGCTTATCTAGCTGTCTGCCTAATAGTGATTTTCAGTAAGTGCTTCTTCCCTTCCCAAGGAAAAATATTACTAATTTTACTAAGTATTATAGATATTTGCAGATTTTCCCGTATTTTCTGGAAGCTGAATAAAAAAAGCAAGCAAAATTGTTGGTGTAGATATATTCGAAATATATATAAATGATCTTTTAATACAATATAGTTTTTTACATTAGTTATTTATAATTTTATTTGAAGTCATTTATTTTTGTATCATCAAGACTATACTGTTAAGGAGTTGTTTAATCAATCACTTAGATTTATGGTAAGTATTCCCAGATGGAATCATATTTCAAGGAAAATGATAACCTTAGCTTTGAATAAAAGCCAGATATTTAGGTTAAGAACTAGACCTTTCAGTAACAGCTTCTATAAAATATTCAAAAGGTAGAAGACATTTGTCTTAAATGTCAAGTACGAGATGTACATTTTAGAAACAAATTTTGGTGATTTATAGCTTTTTTTCTATTTTTTATTAACGCAGATATATTAGTAGTTTAAACTTTTACAAGTAATAAAGGAAAACGCTGGAATAAGAGAAAAAATTACTTTAAATGTTTTTAAGAATGCTACTGGAGACATTTTAATAATAACTATCCAAGTAGAAACTGAAAAATAAAAATTTGGGAAATATTTCCTTATGTTTGGAGAATATAAGAAGTGTGTCTGTATAATATATATGTAAGGTCTCATTTGATGAAGACCAATTAACACATAAATTAACTGGAAATGATTTCAACTAATATTGACAACTTTCATTTAAACAATTGATTTTCCATAACAAATATTTAAGAGTTTTAATATAACTTTATATTCTAAATTATAACCAGTTTGTCTACAAGTATTTTTGGCAAAGTCTGTCTGGACAGGTGATTTTTTTTTTATTTGATTTTAGAGACTGAGAAACATTTCAATAGAGCATGGCACATGGCCCTAAATTGATAGCAACACATAATTTACTTATTAATCCGATCATTGTTATTTTCTCAGTAGCCTACAACAGTTAACCTTATGTCATTGGGGCCTGGATAATTGTCACTACAAATAAAAACAAGCATTGAAAGCATAGAATGTGGGTCTCTTAAAAGTAGTTGTCTCTGTAAACTAGAACTGTGGCTCTCAACATGGGCCAGTTTGGCTCTCCAAAGGACACTGGCAATGTCTGAAGATTATTTTTTTCCAGTTTTCAGAGTCAGAAGTAAGGAGTGCTATTATATCTAGCAAGTTAGGCTGGGCATAATCCTGAACATCCAAAAATGAACAGAACAGACTCTGCAACAGCGACGAAATATTAGCTAATCCATAATAGGGCCAAGGTAGAAATACTTGATCCAGAATAAGCTAATACTAAATTCTTTGCAGTTAATATTAAAATGAAAAAGTAATTCAAAAGCATTACAGATTAAGACATATTTGAAAATATGCAAGCCTGCCAGAATATATCTAATTTAAGTCTGATATGTTTGGAAAAAAATTGGTATAGAAGGCTACAGGAGCTTTTCCAAAGTTGTATTTTGTGATTAATGTGTGTAAGTGCTAATCTAGGAAAAATAATAGCTTGTCATTATATACTTAGGATAATAATTGCTTTTATAACATTTGATATCGGATAACAATACTGAATTCTCTCCTGTTAATATCCGAGAACAACACATTTTTCTTATTATACGTACATACTATTTCACTAATCTTTGAATTATCCACTCAATTTTTTTCTCTTCCTCCTCACTTTCAGATAATAACCTATTAACCTAATTCACAGGTTAACCTATTAACCTAAACCATCAGCCCTTGTGAGAAAAAATTAAAAAGACTGCATCATTTTCCAGGAATAATGCTCCAAACTTTACTGAGTATGTTTTCGCATTCGTTTCATTTTAAGGGATTTTTTTTTCTGTCAAAGAAAAATATCCATCTAATTGTTCTTGTTCTCCTCCATTAGTGACTTATTAAAGCTGCTCCCTTGGTCCTTGCTTACCTGTGTTTTCTTTTTTTTTTCTTTTCTTTCTTTTTTTTTTTTTTGAGAGAGTTTCGCTCTGTCGCCCAGGCTGGAGTGCAGTGTCGCGATCTCAGCTCACTGTAACCTCCGTCTCTGGGGTTCACACCATTCTCCTGCCTCAGCCTCCCAAGTAGCTGGGACTACAGGTGCCCACTGCCACGCCCGGCTAATTTTTTGTATTTTTAGTAGAGATGGGGTTTCACCGTGTTAGCAAAGATGATCTCCATCTCCTGACCTTGTGATCTACCCGCCTGGGCCTCCCAAAGTCCTGGGATTACAGGCGTGAGCCACCATGCCTGACCACCTGTGTTTTCTCTACTTCACTAATCTCATCCAGTATACGTATTAGATCATTACTTTCACATTCAAATATGCTCTAAAATCACTAACCTTAAATAGAAAAAAAAATGACAGAAAGAAAAGACATTTAAAAAATTAGCAAAGTCCTTGTCTTTAACATCAGGCCAAGAAAATGACCTTATTATTGTCTTTATTTGAAGATTATGTATGATCTCAGGAGATTTGTATGGGTTCAAGTTGACAAGGGGTAGACTTGTGATGGTTAATGCTGAGTGTCAATTTCATTAGATTGAAGGATGCAAATTACTGATCCTGGGTGTGTCTGTGAGGGTGTTGCCAAAGGAGATTAACATTTGAATCAGTGACCTGAGAAAGGCAGACCCACCCTTAATCTGGGTGGGCACCATCTAATCAGCTGCCAGCATGGCCAGGATATAAAGCAGGCAGAAAAACATGAAAAGGCTTGACTGGCTTAGTACCTCAGCCTACATCTTTCTCCTGTGCTGGATGCTTCCTGCCCATGTTCAGACTCCAAGTTCTTCAGCTTTGGGCCTCAGACTGGCCTCATTGCTCCTCAGCTTGCAGATGGCTTATTGTGGAACCTTTTGATCTTGTGATATATATATATATATGTATATTCTATTAGTTCTGTCCCTCTAGAGAATCCTAATACATGATTCTACCACTAAAAATAATATATCTTATTCACGTTTATATTTGTATCTATAGTCATATTTATATTTGGAGAAGGCTGCTGGAAATAAAATGGGGTAATTTCCCTCATTTAAAAAAAGTCACACAAGTAGAATTGTCTCCATTTTCCACCAGATGTTTTTATGTTTGCATACAGAGTCATAGCCATTTTACTCTCATGAAGAGAGGGAGCTTGGGAACAAAGCCCATGCTGAGCAGGGAAGGTCATAAGGAACAAAGAAGGGCTCTTGACATTATTCAATCACTGAATTAAACAACTCTGGGAGTTCCTGACCTCTTAGATCTTTGCAATATGAGATAATAAGCTTCCCTTACAGAGTTGAGAATCTGTAGGGTTTTTTTCAGGCAAAAAGCATTATATTTAGTGCAGTATGTACCCACAATTTTAGTAGAATGATTTATTAAGTTTACTTTTGAATGCCCTTGGCTGAGAGGGGATCCATTCAGTTTGTGAGGGGGCTTAGAATTTTATTTTTGGTTTATAGCACTCTTGTCATAAATCTGAATTTACAGGTGTTTCCGCAAGTATTCCTATGGGTATCTGGTTACCTAGACTTGCTGAGGGGTTTGTTTTTTGAAAATTTAAATAACTTTAAAACTTTGGTCTTCTCTTAATCTCGAAAGATTTACCTGAATTGGGTCAGTATCTCGGTCAATATGTGTAGTATACTAACATGTCAGTGTGCTCCTTTCTCCATCAGTTTCCCTTACAGTCTGTTCAAAGAAATATTTGTACTTACTACTCCCCATGGTAAAATACATGTCCTAGGTGTTTATCTCAAACTTTAGCTGAAAGCAGATTAAAAAGATTCAAATATTAGAACCATGAACACTGCCAACGATTAGTAAGGAGCTATAAATACAAATACAGATACAGCTATGGTAGATATGTTAATATTATAATCCCCTACAGAAATTGTCATATATTAGTTGATAGAAACAATTTTCTCAGTGTACATGTAGAAGCCATTATACGGTTTTGTGTGTGTATATATATGTGTTTATATCCATATCTATCTAATATATATCTATGTATAAATAAATGGAAATCTGCATTCCAAATTTGCATTTATCTAAATATTAAGAACATTTTATGACAAGAAAATTTAATCACAAATAATTTTGTTATTTTTCTAATGTCCCTCAAAATATTTATTTAATTATAAAATGGAACATATAATCTAATTTCCTAAATAACCTTGGCATAGATGTTAATTTTCAACTCTTTTTTGTTTGTGGTGTGCATAAATAATAATATATATGAAATTCTAAAATCTTAATAGCAACTTTAGATACAAATAGAGAAATCTATGTACAGGAAAATGCATGCTAGACAATAGATTAAGAACTTAAAAAGTTAAAGTGGTGAAAATTGAATGTTGGACTGTTGACTTTACAGTTAATGCTGAAATGAGTTAAGACTTTGGGGGACTGTTGGAAGGCATGATTGGTTTTGAAATGTGAGGACATGATATTTGGAGTGGAATGATATGGTTTGGCTGTGTCCCCAACCAAATCTCATCTTGAATTCCCAAGTGTTGTGGGAGAGACCTGGTGGGACATAATTGAATCATGGGGGCAGGTCTTTCCCATGCTGGTCTAGTGACAGTGAATAAGTCTCACAAGATCTGATGGTTTTTTAAAAAAAAGGAGTTCCCCTGCAGAAGTTATCTTTCTTTGCCTGCTGCCATCCATGTAAGACGTGACTTGCTCCTCCTTGCTTCTGAAATGATTGTGAGGCCTCCCCAGCTGTGTGTAATTGTAAGTCCATTATACCTCTTTCTTTTGTAAATTGGGTATGTCTTCATCAGCACATGAGAACAGACTAATAATATACATATTCAAATTTAAATTTTTGAATGTTTGTATGTGATGATCATATACTGTGATATGTCTGTGAACAAGAGAAAATTTTAGAAGACTAAAAGTAAAACCTGGAGTGAACAGTGATGCCCTGATAAAAAATAATTAGAGTTAAGGTGATAATTTAGATTAGAAAGCAAGCAAGCAAGACAAAAGAAGAGAGAAAGAGAGGAAGGAAGGAAGGAAGGAAGGAAGGAAGGAAGGAAGGAAGGAAGGAGAAGGAAGGAAGGAAAGAAAGAAAGAAAGAAAGAAAGAAAGAAAGAAAGAAAGAAAGAAAGAAAGAAAGGAAAGAGAAAGGAAAGAGAAAGGAAAGAAAAAAGAAAGAGAAAGGAAGGAAGGAAGGAAGGAAGGAAGGAAGGAAGGAAGGAAGGAAGGAGAAAGAAAGAGAAAAAGAACAACCCTCTGGTGCTATAATTTGTGTCTGATTTCTTAATTATATGTATTTGATGTGTGAATAGATTGTAAGCATATAGCTGAATGTCAGGCAATTCTACCTTTTACTTCTTAATTACTCATGCTAAATGGAAATCTTTGTAATTGACAAATCCTGCCCATGTATTCATCTTATAAAAAAGAAAAACTTGAAAGTTTATACTTAACTATAATTGATATAATCAGAAGTCTCACTAATTTTATAACGTTCTTCTCTTAGATGTGAAAATAGTGACTTGCCTATAGAAACTGAAAGTTTATTGTAAAGCAGTTCATGCCAAAGATGGTGAATACTCTTCAGGAAGCCTAACAGGCAATCCGTTTAAACATAACTAATGCTATGACAGTAAAGTTAGATAAATAGAATGGTAGGTTATGGTATAATCATATTTCCTTTCCTAAAGATACCTGAGTTCTCCACCACAAAAAGGAATTAATTTATTATAATGAAGAGATTATGAAAATTTCCATTTGAGCGAGAAAGGCGAAGAAATGTTGGAGAAGTGTAATAGTACATATCATAGCCTAGATTAATTAAATTGGCTACAATATTGGTATCCACCTGATAATTCACTAATATAATATGTCTTGGGGCCATGAAAGTCATATCACATACAGAATAAACCAAACTAATAATAAAAATGTATAATATATTATAATTCTACTATAATATCTATATCTGTACTTTCTGCTAGGCCCAATTCATAAGATAACCCTCTTGTCCCCCAATTCCCTGAAATGAATTTAAATAGAATATGGAATTAAAACTATCTTTGGAATCTTGCAGCATAGCATACCCCATGTAGTACTGTTTGGGGCCATATGAATGCATATTAAATCACACAATACAGGAGATATGTTGGGCATATAGATATGTGCAATCTTGAGTCTCTCTAAGAAGTAGCAAATACTAGGATTTTGAACAAGCTACCTAACACTGAAGCAAGATACACTTTTCTCAAAAAAATTTAGTGGCTTTTCATGTGGTTTTAGAGGAGACAGCTGCAAATATTGAGAAATATCAAATAATTTTTAGACTTAAGATACCCATTGTACCTTAAGTAATTATTATTAAGTTTTGTAGTAACAATAGAAATATTTATTTTGATATGTTAAGCAGCTGGTCAGAATTCATTCATGAAGTGGAAATGGCATATGCCAATACAGGTGACAGGCTGTAGTTCTGGAAGACTATAGTGTACTCATGAAAAATTTGCTATCCTGTTTCTGGGAAAAATGATGGCGTTAGCCATCTCTTGGCCGCCGGCTAAACAAACGGACTCTTAATTCGTCTCAAAGTGTGGCGTTTTCTCTAACTCACTCAGGTACAACATTAGGAAGTAGGACTCCATTAACATGTTACTGCAGAGACCCAACTGAAAGGTGAGGTTGACTTGGTGTTTGAATACTTGTTAATGAGTGAGCGGTTAAATCTTAGGTACATTTTCAGGATAAAACTAGGACAATTTGTGGATAGACTGGATGTGGATAGGGATGCCAAAGATTTTGCAAGCATAAGAAAAGTGTTGTCATATGCTTAGATGGAAAAATCTTTGTAGAAGCTTGCATGAAGCATTCATTTCTAAGTATTGATCCCTGTATCATCCCATTATTTAGAGAATAGGAAGATTAGGAAAACTATCAAGAAATACAAAATAGAGATGAATCATACAAATAAGGGAGATAATATAATGTGGAGTCCCAGAAGTCAGTGATAACATTTGTATAAATTTGAAGTAATATTATTTAACTTTCTTTCTCAGCCACCTGCAGACACTAGAAAAGTTAGAAGTGTTAGATTAATCATGGTTGCAGTTATGTAGGCATATAGTATAAAGAACGAGGCCGGGCATGGTGGCTCACACCTGTAATCTCAGCACTTTGGGAGGCTGAGGCGGGCAGATCACGAGGTTGGAAGTTCGAGACCAGCCTGGCCAATATGGCGAAGCCCTATCTCTACTAAAAATAAAAAAGTAGCCGGGCATGATGGCATGCACCTGTAGTTCCAGCTACTCAGGAGTTTGAGGCGGGAGAATCGCTTGAACCTGGGAGGCAGAGGTTACAGTGAGCTGAGGTCGAGCCACTGCACTCCAACCTGGACGACAGAGCGACCAGACTTCGTCTAGAGAAAAAAAAAAAAAAAAAAAAAAAACAGAATGATAAGGGCAAAGGGTTTAAGGGTATATGTAAGAGTGTGATTCTCACGGATGACAGATTCACATGGAAGAAAGGGAAAACAGAACACGGGGTTTGGAAGTGACAGACTCTTTGCTTGACCACTCTAATTAGGCTCCTGATCCTTCCCCTAGGTCCATTTGTGCACTATTCTGTAAAATCCAATTGTTAGCAAGGACACTTCTAAGTCAGGTTAGCAAGAATCACCTATCCTTGACTTCTGAACCCCCTCAATATCTGACCCTCATTCTCAACTATTCCCAAGTGATTTTTGATTACCTAGGTCTGTCTTTGCTAGGATTCTGTTCAGTTTAGCTGTTATTCTCAGCCTAATTCATAGTGTGGTCTTGGGAGTGGTCCTCGTCTTTGGAATAGATGCAAACAGAGGGAATAATTGCAGAAATATAGACTTCCTTCATTTCTTCTTTAGCTCTAAATGTAACTCAGATTCTGAAAATGAAACATCACATAATTTCTTTTTCAGATTTATCTTTGTTAATTGTAATCAGAAAAGAATTAATAAAATCAAAAGGTACTCTAGTCACCAAGGGGGCACTGATTTGTCTGACATTAGTGAATGGCTTGGCTTTTAATATAAAATATTTTTATGAAAGAAAATTTTGCTGACTTGTGTACAAGGTAATTAACTTTTCAGGCTAGCTCCAAAGTATTTATGTTTCTTTAAAAAATATATTTCTGTTCAACCATTGTGGAAGACAGTGTGGCAATTCCCCAAGAATTTAGAACCAGAAATACCATTTGACCCAGCAATCCCATTACTGGGTATATACCCAAAGGATTATAAATCATTCTACTATAAAAATACATGCACACATATGTTATTGTTGCACTGTTCACAATAGCAAAGACTTGGAAGCAAGCCAAATGTCCATCAATGATAGACTGGATTAAGAAAATGTGGCACATATACACCATGGAATACTATGCAGCCATAAAAAGGGATGAGTTCATGTCCTTTTCAGGAACATGGATGAAGCTGGAAACCATCATTCCTAGCAAACTAACACAAGAACAGAAAACCAAAAGCTGCATGTTCTCACTCATAAGTAGGGGTTGAACAATGACAACACATGGACACAGGGAGGGGAACATCACACAGCGGGGCCTGTCAGGGGGTGGGTGGCTAGGGGAGGGATAGTGTTACGAGCATTACCTAATGTAGATGATGGGTTGATGGGTACAGCAAACCACCATGGCATGTGTATACCTATGTAACAAATGTGCACATTCTGTACATGTGCCCCAAAACTTACAGTATAACTTTAAAAAAATAATAATAATTTTTTATATATATATTTCTGGCCAGGTGTGGTGGCTCCTGACTCTTATCCCAGCACTTTGGGAGGCCAAGACGGGCAGAGAGTTTGAGACCAGCCTGAGCAACATGGCAAAGCCCTGTCGCTACAAAAATAAAAAATAAAATAGCCAGGCCTGATGTGCACCTGTGGTCCCAGCTACTCGGGAGGCTGAAGCAGGAGAATCATTTGAGCCCGGGAGGCAGAGGTTGTAGTGAGTCAAGATCATGCCACTGCACTCCAGCCTGTGTGACAGGGTGAGAGTCTGTCTCAAAAAAATAAAATAAGATTAAAATAAAATATATTTCTAAGTAATTTGTTTGAATTTTATAAACCAGGGTCCAGTTATTACAGGTATTACAGAAGTAGTACTTGCTATTCAATAGTATGATGTTTTGCTATCTCTGCCCTCTCAATAACTTCTGGTTAGGGATACAAGGACATGGAATGTAGAAAATTCATAACTGCTTTTAAAATAATTATGATGTAGCTGATAAGCCTTCAGTAGACTGGCTTATAAGCAATGAGAGCCACGCAAATAGATTGAACTTATACTATAAAATACCTTAGTTCTACCCTTTTCACAATATCTGGCAAATCATTCATTTTCCCAGCTTTACAGAGAGCCATTTAGTAAAATGAAAGACATTTCCTATGAACAAAGATTTAATAACTCTCTATTAAAGTCTAGAGCATTATGATACTAACTTCCACTTCCCCTCCCTCATTGTCTGTGTTCTAGTTAAATGATCTGTTTACCTCTTCATAGATTTTTATCTCAATAAATTGCAAAGTCCTAGAAATGGAAAGTGTGACTTATCAAAAGCTTTTTTCAAGGAGCAGGCATTTAGAATATGAGTGATGATTGAATTTCATAATAAATTTCTTTATTTTTTCCCTAATATTAAGTATTGTGTTTTGTTAGTTTTTTTTTAGTAAGGAAGTTGTATGATGTATAAGAGTTGATAAATAACTTACCCCCTTGATTACAGGCATACCTCAGAGATATTACAGATTTAGTTCTAGGCCATAGCAATAAATCAAATATTGCATTAAAGTGAGTCACACAAAATTTTTGGGTTCCTAGTGCATAAAAAATTATGTTTACGCTATACTGTAGTTTATTAAGTGTGCAACAGCATTATGTCTACAAAGCTATGTATATACCTTACTTTAAAATGATTTGTTAAATCGTGTGAGCTTCAGTGAGTCAGAATCTTTTTGCTGGTAGAATGTCTTGCTTCCATATTGATGACTGCTGACTGATCAGAGTGGTGGGTAATGAAAGTTGGAGTAGCTGTGGCAATGTCTTAAAATAAGACAACAATGATGTTTGTAACATTGTTTGTTCCTTTAATGAAAGATTTATCTGTGGCACTTGATGCTGTTTGATAGCATTTTACCCATAGTCAAACTTGTTTTCAAATAGGATAATTTCCATCCTCTCCAACCTGCCACTGCTTTATCAAGTAGGTTCATGGAATATCCTAAAAAATGTGTTGTCATTTCAACAATGGTCACAGCCTCTTCACAGGAATAGATTTCATCTCAAGAGATCATTTCTTTGCTTACTTATAAGAGACAACTCTTCATCTGTTCAAGTTTTATCATGAGAGTGAAGCAACTCAGTCTCATCTTTAGGTTCCATTCCTAATTCTAAATCTCCTGCTATTTCCACCTCATCTGCAGTTTTTTTTCTCCACTAAGGTCTTGAATCCCTTAAAGTCATCCATAAGGGTTGAAAGCAACTTCTTCCCAACTCGTGCTAATGTTGTTAATTTGACCTCTTTCCATGAATCACAAATATTATTAATGCCATCTAGAATGGTGAATCCTTCTTAGAAGGTTTTCAGTGTACTTTGTCCAGATCCATCAGAGGAATTACTATCTATGGCAACCATACCATTACAAAATGCATTTCTTCAATAATACGACTTAAAAGTCAAAATCACTCCTTGATCTCTGGGCTACAGAAAATGTGTTAGCAGGCATGAAAACAACATTCATTTCCTTATACATGTGCATCAGTGCTCTTGGATGGGCAGGTACATTGTCAATAAGCAATAATATTTGGAAAGTTAACTTTTTTCTGAGTGAGCAGAAGGTTTGAACAGCAAGCTTATAATATTCAGTAAAGGGTGCTGTAAACAAATGTGCTGGCATCCAGGCTTTGTTGTTCCCTGGATAGAGCACAGGCAGAGTCGATTTAACATAATTCTTGAGGGCTCTAGGATTTTGAGGATAGTAAATAAACTTTAGCTTCAACTTAATGTCACCAGCTGCATTAGACCTTAAAAAGAAATTTGGTCTTTGCTTTGAAGCTTTGAAGCCAGGCATTGACTTCTCTCTAGTTACAAAAGTCATAGATGGCATCTTCTTCCAACAGAAGGCTGGTGTTTTGTCTATCTTGAAAATCTGTTGCTTAGTGTAGTTACCATCTTCAATGATCTTAGGTAAATCTTCTAGATAAGTTGTTGCAGCTTCTGTGTCACCACTTACTGCTTCACCTTGCACTGCTGTGTTTTGGAGATGGCTTCTTTTCTTAAACCTTATGAACCAATCTCTTCTAGCTTCCCACTTTTTTATCTGTAGCCAGACCACTAAAGCTTTCTCCAGATCAGCATTAAGAATGTTTCACTTTATTATCGTTCATGTGTTCACTGAAATACTACTTTTAATTCTCTTTAAGAATTTTTCCTTTTCATTCACAACTTACTTAATTGTTTGGCACAACAGGCCTAGCTTCAGGCTTATCTCCACTTTTAACATGGTTTCCGGCTGGGCACAGTGGCTCACGCTTGTAATCCCAGCACTTTGGGAGGCCAAGGCGGGTGTATCTCCTGAGGTCAGGAGTTCGAGACCAGCCTGGCCAACATGTTGAAACCCCATCTCTACTAAAAATATAAAAGTTAGCCAGGCGTGGTGGTGGTCGTTTGTAATCCCAGCACTTCGGGAGGCCAAGGCAGGTGGATTATGAGGTCAAGAGATCGAGACCATTCTGGCCAAAATGGTGAAACCCCACCTCTACTAAAAAATACAAAAATTAGCTGGGCATGGTGCCATGCCCCTGTAGTCCCAGCTACTCTATAGAGTGAGACAGAAGAATCGCTTAAACCCTGGAGGCGGAGGTTGTAGTGAGCTGAGATCGCACCATTGCACTCCAGCCTGGGTGACAAGAGTGAAATTCTGTCTCAAAAAAAAACGTGATGGTTTCCTCACTAAACTTAATGATTTTTAGCTTTTAATTTAACGTGAAAGATGTACGGTCCTTCTTCTCACTTGAATTTTTCAAGGCCATCGTAGAGTGATTAATTTGTATAATTTTAATATTGTTGTGTCTTAGGGAGTAAGGAAGACCAAGAAGAGGAATGGAGAAAGGGGATGGCTGTTTCGTGGAGCAGTCAGAACACACGTAATGTCTATCAAATAAGTTTGCCATCTTATATGGTTTGTGCCCCCCCAATCAATGACAATAGTAACGTCGAAAATCGCTGATCACACATTACCATAACCCATATAATGTAGAATAAAAAACTTCGAAATACTGTGAGAATTACCAAGGTGTAACACAGAGACACAGAGTGAACCCTTCTGTTGGAAAAAATGGTACTGATAGTCTCACTTGATGCTGGGTTACCACAAACCCTCAATTTGTAAAGAAATGCAATTTTTGTAAAGCACAGTAAAGGGAAACACAATAAAATGAGATATACTGATTTATGTTTATTCACATATTACTCTTTATCTGTGAATTAGTCAGGGTTCTCTAGAGGGACACAGCTAATATATCTAGAAGGACAGAACTATATATGTGTATACATATATATGTGTGTGTGTGTGTATATACACATATAAATATATATATAGTGTTTAATATTCAGTATTAACTCGTATGATCACAAAGTCCCACAATAGGCAGTCTGCAGGTTAAGGAGCAAGGACAGCCAGTCTAAGTTCCAAAACTGAAGAATTTGAGTCAAATGTTTGAGGGCAGAAAGCATCCAGCATCCCAGAAAGATATAGGCTGGGAGGCTAGGCCAGTCTCTTTTTTCACATTTTTCTGCCTGTTTAAATTCTAGGCATGCTGGCAGCTGATTCGATGGTGCCTACCCAGATTAAGGGTGGGTCTACCTTTCCCAGCCACTGACTCAAATGTTAATATCCTGTGGCAACACCCTCACAGACACACCCAGGATCAATACTTTGCATCCTTCAATCCAATCAAGTTGACACTCAGTATTAATCACAACGATCTGATATCAGAATGAACTTAGCTAAATATACTCAGGTTGGCTTTTGGCACACATGCATAGGAATGAAATAGAAAGAGTATTGCTAGCAGTGAATTCTGAGAACTGGAGGGAATCTGAGAGGTACTTGAGGAAAGCAAGTATTATTAGCTAGTGGCAGAGCTGAGGGGGCTCCGCATTCCAGATGATATTTATGGTATTTGCTTATGTTTTGTTTTCCTTCCCAAAAATGTGTGTCTCTGAGCTACAACACCATGATTTGTCAAATATACGTTATGTTTCAAGTAATTACCCACAATTGTTAATTACTAATGCAACCTGTACATTTTTTAAAAAATGTATTTATATTTTTATAAAGGATTTCTCAAATTTTTTGTTAATTATAATGCACTTGTAATCTTGTAAAAAATTTAGCAACAGTTTGAACGATGACATTATTTTCTTTATAGTAAATATACCATGAGTTTTCAGGAGAAAGGACCATTCTAATGCATGCAATTTCCTTGAACTGTTGATGTAAGAATTCATGTGAAAATAGGGGCTTATTGCACTTACTAGATACAAAAGTGTATAATAGTTAAGATATTGAATAACAAGGTTTGAAATCATAGAGGTGCAGATTAGAATCATGACTGGATAGAATAAGACTGAGTGCTCAACTAGATATTTATAAACAATATTTTAAAGGTTTTCAAGAAGACAGAAACTTATTAAACATGGCATGCACAAGAATGCCATAACAAGAAACTGTGGTAAAGGGAATTTTATCTTTCAAATCCTCTTTAAGAGGATAAACCAAGTCTGGAATGACCTGTGACCCACACCTAATTTTTGTATTTGTTCCTCAACCTATTAGGCCTAACTCCAAGAAACATGTTTTGGAACAACAAAATGAAAAGAAATTTGCAACACCAGAGTTATGAATTCATCCCTGCTAAATTATCCTCTTTAATTTTAATGTGTTCCAGTGTGGTGTGTTTCAAAGTATTTTATATAATCTGCCCATCAAATACAGTCACACTGAAATATAGTTATTTAGGTCAAAGAGGTGTTGTCAAAAGTGATTCATCACATAAGAGAAGTGAATGGGTTTTTCAAAACTTGCAATTTAAAGTAATAAAAACTCTTTGCATATTAGATATGACCAGTATGTAAACAAGATGGTCTTGCTTTTGGATGTTTCCTCAAGTAGATGTATCTATTTGGACTTGCTACATTTTCCATAATTTCTTGTCTAAATTAAAGCAATAGCCTTATAATTAGCTGAACTGATTTGATCCTTATCTGTCTTTCATAATTTTTCTAGATGATAGCCAGAAATCTTGTTAGAAACCTAGGTGAAATCAGGCCAGGTGTGGTGGCTCACGCCTGTAATCCCAGCACTTTTGAGAGGCTGAGGTGGATGGATAACTGAGGTCAGGAGTTCGAAACCAGCCTGGCCAACATACTGAAACTCAGTCTCTACTGAAAAAACAAAAATTAGCTGGGTCTGCTGGTGCACGTCTGAAATCCCAGCTTCCCTGGAGGCTGAGGCAGGAGAATCTCTTGAACCCGAAAGGCAGAGGTTGCTGTGAGCAGAGATCACACCACTGCACTCCAGCCTGGGCAATAGAGTGAGGCTCTGTCAAAAAAAGGGGAGAGGAGGGCAGGGAAAGGGAGGGGGGCGAGGGGAGAAACCTACATGAAATCTTTTCATTCCTTTGCTAAAAACTTTTACTTAGCTCCCCATTTCAGTCTGAGTATAACTCTTTATAATGACTTAACCGCCAACGTGATCGTGCTGCCCTTAGTTCTCCACGTCTTGACTTTTCCTCTGGTTTATTAATCTTCTTCCCTAACCACACTGGCCTCATCATAGCTCTCTCCAAATGTGCCCTTCAACATTATGGTCAAATATCACCAAAAAGAGGCCTGCTCTTATGGGCCTAAATAAATGGCAACCCACCCCCAGGCCCTACCAACAACTGCAAGCCCTTCCCTTGCTTTACTTTAGCTTTGGCTCCAGAAGGCTCATTGCTTTGAAATGTAACATACCCTGGGTGAGTTAGGTCCACTGTTATCTGTCTCCTTGTCACCTCTAGAATATAAGCTCCATAAAGGAGGTGTTTTTGTTTGGTTCATTGATGTATCTTAGGAAAATGGAGTTGAACTTGACTCACTGTAGGCCTTCAATACATACAGTTTTAAGTTGAATTCCATAAAAATAGAGAAAAAATGCATGGTTTTGTCTTAATATAAGTAGTGGTATTAAAGTGTTAATTGTCCTAGGAAGCAAATGAGCAAATGTTATACAACCTATTTATACATTTCTTTAAAAATCAGCAAGTTATATCGAATTGAAAAATTTACCTTGGAGATGTTTTCTGTTGTTTGAATTCTGATGAAGCAGTGTCTTTCTTTCAGCTCACCAAATCAATCAAGCCAAGAAAGCCTAAAAATCTAAATCCAGACTTCTTACAAAGTATATATTAAATGATCTTTGAAATTAAGCATTAATGATCATGAACAATGGAGGAAGTTTTAAACGCTGTATATCAAAAAGACCTTTACAAGAAAAATGTCATTTGACTCATTTCAATAAGCATTATGTTCAACAAATCAAGGAGTGTTATAATTTAATTTTCATGATCAAGGTTTGCAATTTTCATCTAGTTTAATGTTCATAAGCTATCATAATTTTTGTCCACTTGGTATTTTTAAATGAAATTCCTAGGTTATGAAGTTTTTCCTTTAACATCTTCCTTGCATTTTGCAAATAAATGTTACATGTGGCAGCATTCCAATGAAATATATTGTACATTTGCCCCATCAACAGGTTGACAGACTTGGGGCTGAAACAAAATGGGTTGTTCTCTTAGGTTTTTAAACCATACTGAGTATCACACATGAAAAACTGCAAGCGGGGGAGTTGGTAGAATTTCCCCCATCCTCCTGCTCTTGTGCTTTACATTTCATTGTAATGAGAAATTGAAATATAACTCTCAGCAAGAGCCAGATACAAAATCATTCCCTTCCCTTTTGAGTAATGATCTTCTCATAGTAAAAAATGAAATGATGAAAAGGTTAGAATATGTTTTAAATCATTCTTGAAAAGGTTATAATTGCGTCATTATTTGGGTCATTGTCGAATCAATGCTTTAGTTCTCCATATGTTAGCCATATTAGCCATTGGGAAAATATGATACAATATTTGTTTTAGCACTTAAGAATAACATGTTGTTGTGAATCTTTAATATTAATCACTTTTTTTTTTTTTTTGAGACAGAGTCTCGCTGTCGCCCAGGCTGGAATGCAGTGGCGCGATCTCTGCTCACTGCAGACTCCGCCCCCAGGGTTCACGCCATTCTCCTGCCTCAGCCTCCCGAGTAGCTGGGACTACAGGCACCTGCCACCTCGCCCTGCTAATTTTTTGTATTTTTAGTAGAGACGGGGTTTCACCGTGTTAGCCAGGATGGTCTCGATCTCCTGACCTCGTGACCCACCCGCCTCAGCCTCCCAAAGTGCTGGGATTACAGGCGTGAGCCACTGCGCCTGGCCAATATAAATTACTTTCAAATTCATTTTATGCTTGAATATTTCTTTTAATGTCAATCTACTATTTAAACTATTGCCTATGTAAAACAAAAATATTTTCTTTTGCATAAAATATGCCTCGTATGGCAAGTTAAACATTGTAATCAGGATGCAAAGCGTGTCCAAATCAATTGCGTGCACTCAATGCAATCTACAGCACTCGATTTGAAGTATCAATCCACAAGTACAAAAAAAGAAAGTTACCCCAAAAATGTCATAGTGATATTTCATAATATTTTCTATTTCTGTACTAACAGGAATTCAGGAAACGCTGCTTGGATGTCAGTGTTAAATGTTTCAGCCTTTAAATGAATCATTCATGTTTCAAAACATTCAATTCAAGCCAGGAAGTATTATTATCATGGTAAATTGTCACCACTCCTTTGCAAGCATAAATAATACACCTGTGTCTCCCACCCCAGTTCAACTACATCCGATTCCATGGGTCTGCATCACTATCTCCAAAACCTTCTAGTTGCATTGCTGTCATGTTTGTGTTAAAGAGACTGATGAGGTAGGTTTACTGTCAAAACACGTTAGTAAAAAGAAATTTAGTTTTTTGAAATGCAAAAAAATTATAATAACTACATGAATAAATGAAAATACCCATCACATGTCAATTAACACTTCCTATTTTTTTTTTTTTTTTTTGAGACGGAGTCTCGCTCTGTCGCCCAGGCTGGAGTGCAGTGGCACAATCTAGGCTTACTGCAAGCTCCGCCTCCCGGGTTCACACCATTCTCCTGCCTCAGCCTCCGGAGTAGCTGGGACTACAGGCGCCCGCCACCACACCCGGCTAATTTTTGTATTTTTAGTAGAGATGGGGTTTCACCATGTTAGCCAGGATGGTTTCGATCTCCTGACGTCATGATCCGCCCGCCTCAGCCTCCCAAAGTGCTGGGCTTACTACAGGCATGAGCCACTGTGCCGGGCCAACACTTCCCATTTTTAACAGAAGGCCTGTGGTGGTACCAAAATGGTGATTTTTCTATTTAATCATTTTTCTGTGTGTTTTCTCAAGTAAGTATTGAGTTCTATATAATCAAAACCAAAGTATTGCAATCTCACAGTCCTACTTAATGATATTTTATAGATCTTTATTAACTTTAAGTCATTCTCAAATGGTCAAAAGTTAATGACTGTTTAATCCTGGAGAGACACTTTAAAAACTGGTCAAGTCCCAGAAAATCTCTATGGTAAAAGAAGAACATTCTATCTATAGCATACCATATGTAAAAATGATATATGCTTGAGGACATGATAATCTATTAATAATTTTCAATTATCTTTTAAGTAGATAATATTTTCCTCCAGATTTATTTATTTGGTCAACTTATAAATATGATTTTTCTGTTTGGTTCTCTTTTCTCACAAGGACATCGACTGCAAGGCAAGTCATTAGTGTGGAAATTAGTGTGGAATAAAACAAAACAAAACTTCAGCCTCCCACAGTGCTTTAGTTAAAAAAAAAAAAAGTTCTGCTTGATACCTTGCTTTATCTGAGTAGTGGTCTATTCGGCCTAAATATCCTATAACTAATTTCTACCTACATATATATATACACACACATACATACACACACACACTATATATATATAAACTGTATAATACACTATATATACACACACTATATATATAAACTAAATATATATATTATATATATGATAATATATATATTTGAGGCAAGAGTCTCACTCTGTCACCCAGGCTGAAGTGCAGTGGCACGATCTCATCTCACTGCAACCTCTGCCTTCTGGATTCAAGCTATTCTTGTGCCTCAGTCTCCCCAGTAGTTGGGATCACAGGTGCACATCATTATGCCTGGCAATTTTTTTTTTTTTTTTGGTAATTTTAATAAAAACAGGGTTTCACCATGTTGCCTAGGTTGGTCTCAAACTTCCGGTCTCAAGTGATCCACTGGCCTCGGCCCCCCAAAGTGTTGGGAATA
The DNA here is from genome assembly GCF_028878055.3 of Symphalangus syndactylus. Taxonomy (NCBI): domain Eukaryota; kingdom Metazoa; phylum Chordata; class Mammalia; order Primates; family Hylobatidae; genus Symphalangus; species Symphalangus syndactylus. Next base: position 82,091,390 of record NC_072438.2, on the reverse strand, counting down.
CAGGCATAAGCCACAGCCCCTGGCCTGTACTAAAAATATTCTAATGAAATATGTTTTCTAACATATGGTATGTAAAAGATTAGGTTTTTATTGTTTTACATTTTTACTGTTGATTTCAGTAATTTTAAACTGAGTAAGAAAGATAACTGTAGTTTTTAGAAAAATAAATATATAAAAACAAGTACCTGAAAGTGGAAGATTGTGGAAAAACAAAGCAGACACCGGAAGGAGCTTTACACTTGGAAACAGGGATGAAGATAGGATGAAGAGTGATTTACTCATTTCATTGCTTTTATCATTAGATAGTCCAGATTTATATCTGACAGGAAGGCTAACATTTCAATAGAAAAACTCACAGTCTCATTGTTTTGAAAACACCAGAAGCCAGAATTTACGGCAATCACAGCCACTGGAATCTAAAGGGAAAAATTCCAGAAAGGAGAGAGCCAGGGAAGTGGATCTATGAATTCTGTGTATGAATTCTGTGTATGAATTCTGCCCAAATATATAGCTCACTCCTGAACCAGACAAGCATGGGGCCAACTTCACATAGGCCTTCTCATAGGTCCACCAAAGCTAAAAAAAAAAGGATGAAAATTTGATCTGCCACCTACTTCAGAAAATAAGAGTTTTGTTATCTGATTAACTGTCAAATCAATTGCCTGCTAAAATGAAACAGAAAAATATTAGCATTCTTCAGAGAAATAGAAGATAACCCATATTCTCTATATCATAACATTCAAAATGTCCAGAATCCAATTCAAAATTATGAAATGTATCAAGAAATAGGAAAGCATAATCCATGCACAAGAGAAAAACTAATCAATACAGACAAAATTCTAGATGACACATATATTGGCATTAGAACATAAGGACCTCAAAATATTATTTTAGCTACTCACCTTGCAAAATTCTTCCTCTTCTATCAAAATCAAGTTTTCAGGCTGAGCAGAAGATTCAGAGAAAAGAATTTCCACCCAAGCATATGTTGTGCTGAAAGGGAAAAAAAATTGTATAACTTCGTTGGGCAAATCATCCAGTTTTCTTACAATAAGACTTCATGACTTGTTGATAGCCACCTACTCTCTGAATACCAAGCAGCAATAGGAATATTTCAAAATTTCTTTTTGCAACACAATTTTTACATAGATTCAATTTCACTTAAAATCCAAAAATCTCATTATATTATAAAAATGTTTCTCCAGAGTCTTACAGATGCTTGTTCCACTGTATCATATGATGGTAAATGTCTGTTATGTGGGCTAAATTCTGCAGCCATTTTTTTTTATTATCAAAGCACTCAGCAAAATGTGGCTTATTTTTTCTTGTATATATTCATGCATTTCACCTTTCAGTTGAACACCCCGTGAAAAACACATCCTTTGGTAACCTATTGGATTTCTACATGTACAGGAGGTTTTTCTCAAACATTCAGGCATTTTTTTTTTTTCTCAAACATTCTCAGGTGTACTCGTTTTTCTTTAATAATATACATGTGACTTTTTGTAGCATTACCTATATTTTTTTCATTTAATCTCCAATGTCTTTGGCACAAGTGCCTCTCGGCAAAGCACTCAGTTTGTTGGGAAGATGCAGGATTTGCTTGATTCTACAAGAAGCATAATCCTTCTTAGATCCAATGGTTGGTAATGCACTGTCAGTACAGAAGCCAACACAGTACCTCCAAGAATGAATTTTGTTTTCAGTTATGAATAAAAATCTAAGTATAATTTTGTCTTTTTCTTGTTGTGGCCAGCTCTTTGTAATAAGAAAGCATATTTTTAACATTCACCATCATTTAAAAATTATTTGAGTGCTTAGCTTGACATGTTTTATGGAGTTTGGCGTTTGCTTTGAATGGTTGTGTACCTTCAAAATACATGTTGAAACTTAGTCCTTAATGCAACAGAATTTAGAGGTGAAAGATTTTAGGAGGTAATTGGATCATGAGGATTCTGCTCTTATGAATGGAATTAGCACCCCGATAAAAAGACTGGAGGGAGTCTTTGCACCTTTATCCATTTTGCTTTTCTACCACTTAAGAATACAGCTTTATGCTCTCAACCATATGTGGATGTAGCTACAGGACACCATCAGTGAGGAATGGGGCCCTTGCCAGACACTAAACCTGCCAGAATCTTGATCTTGAACTTCCCAGGCTCCAGAACTAGGAGAAATAAATTTCTATTATGTATAAATTACTCTATCTAAGGTATTTTATAATGGATGTAATAAATGGAGTAAGACTTTTGGGTTTGTTCTTTGGTTTTTTTCTGTGTATTATAAAACATCTTCATAGGATGTAACTTATCATCAGTACATCAATATGTAGTACTATTTGAGAGTAAAACTTCATTTTCTCACACTGCATCTTTTGCTAGCATTTTAGTTGCTACACATGAAAAATTATTAGATTCTCACAAATTATGAATTTTATATTTCTGTTGATAATTTTGTACTGTTACTAAATGACTTTGTTTCTTATCATTTGCACTGAATAGAAGTTTGTAAACAAAGGTTTTATTTTGTTCATTTTGAGAGTCCAATATCACCATCATTTCTCAAATGGTTATGAAACATAGTTTAGTGACTTTTTAATTTTTCTGCAGCCATTGCCATATTTACAAGTTATTCCTTACCCTCCTTCTCTCAGGTGGCTTCTAATGGACTTCAATAACTTGTATTACCAGCACATGTAAAAGTCATTGAAAAATAGCTTTCATTGTAAAGACTAACTTTTTTGCAGTCCCTTGTTCATGGGGTTAGTTAATAACTTAGAGGTGCTCTTCATGATGAAGAACCTCAGAATTGTCTATAGACCTAGGCAAATAATTGTTTCCTCTAATACCTGCATTTAAAAATAACGAAGTTATATTTTCAGACATGTTTGTAAGATACAAATACTTACAAAATGTAAAATTAATGGCCAAGTAAATAGCAAAATGAAAAAAATTAAAATATTATAAAAACTTTCCAATGCAATGCACTCTTGAGCTATACGAGTCATTGAATTGAAATGTTTCAAACAATGGCAAACCAGTGGGAGATGGCTGGTATGGGGAAGAGAGCAGACAAGTTTCAGTGTGTACAAATTCCTTCCTTCTAAATAAAATTATCTTCCAATTTTCTGTTACATTAATAAAACTCTTTGGCCCTTGTAAGTTAGTGAGTGGTAGATGTGGAGAGATTAGAAGAGAGAATCCCTGAGGCAGAGGCTGCCCCCTTCTCCTATAGACAACACAACCTTCAGAAACTGAGACTATATTCAACCAAAGCAACACAGTCTTACAATAAATTGTCCTATGGGGATATAATATCTTTAACAAAATTGCTAATAGGGTTGCTTGGTATCTATCCATCATTATTCCTATTTTTAACTTAGTACAGCCATTCCATCTGTCTTTACTGTTGAAGTTTCTATTCTTTTCTCACATCTTCAGAGTCCTACTTGTTCCAAAACATGTTCAATGAGCACAGCTCCTTTCCTGAGAAGAATTCTGAGGTCAGTTTTTGAAGTAATGTAAGTTTTCCCTCCCTCCCTTACACAGGTTTCATGGACTTCTCTGTAATAAGAAGGCCGATCAGGGAATAGAAGGCCTAATACTGGCATGAGGAGCAAATTTGCTATTGAGAAAGCCAGATTTCAAATCTCCTTGAATTTAAGTTATGTGCCAAATATTAATGGTTATTCCTCATTTCATGGAACAAACTCAAGCTTTTCTTCTCTAAAATATAAAACTTGAGAAGTACAGGTTGAAAGTAAGCATATGTTCGTATATGAGTAGAGTTAATATTTAGAATTATCTGAATCAGAATATAAAAAGGCATGCTAATATGTAGTATAAATAACAGGTAGCTAATGTATTTGTTTATTATATATAAAAATTACATGGCTGGGAGCGGTGGCTCACACCTGTAATCCCAGCACTTTGGGAGGCCAAAGCGGGCAGATCACCTGAGGTCAGGAGTTCAAGACCAGCCTGGCCAACACGGTGAAACCCCTCTCTACTAAAAATATAAAAATTAGCCAGGCAGGGTAGTGTGCACCTGTAGTCTCAGCTACTCAGGAGGCTGAGGCAGTAGAATCCCTTGAACTCAGGAGGAGGAGGTTTCAGTGAGCTAAGATTGTACCACTGCACTCCAGCCTGGGTGACAGAGCTAGACTCCATCTCAAAAAAATTTACATGTTTTCTATATTTTAATATATGTATAATGTGCATATATGAGCATATTTATACGTACAGAGCTAGAGAAACAGAACAGAGGGTGAAGAGATGTACTAATTTTCTATTGCTGTGACAAATCACTGCAAATTTAATGGCTTAAAACAACAAAATTTATTGTCTTATAAGTTTATTATCTTATAGTTCTTCAGGTCAGAAATCTGAAATCTCACTAATGTCAGCAGGGCTGCATTCCCTTTGGAGACTCTAGGGATGAATCCATTTCCTTGCCTTTTCCAGCTTCTAGAAGCTGTCCATCTTCCTTAGCTATGGCCCCATCCTCCATCTTCAAAGCCAGCAATGGAGGGTTAAGTCCTGACATCATATTACTCTGAAACTGTTTTGTCATCTTACCTCTTTTTCTGACTTTCCTCTTCTACTTAGCCATCCCATTTTTAAGGACCTTTATAATTACAGTTGACCCTTGAACCACAGGTTTGAACCATATGATCTACTTATATGTGAATTTTCTTCCACCTCTGTCACCCCTGAGACAGCAAGACCAACTCCTCCTCTTCCTCCTTTGCCCCAGCCTACTCAGCTAAAGGTGACAGGAGAAAGAACTGTATGATGGTCCACTTAATAAATAGTAAATATATTTCCTCTGTCTTTATGATTTTCTTGATATCGTTTTCTTCTCCAGCTTACTTTATTGTGAGAATACAGTATAGAATATGTGTAATATACAAACTACATGTTAATCAACTATTTATGTTATTGGTAAGACTTCTGAGAACAGTAGGCTATTAGTAGCTAAGTATTTGGGAAGTCAAATGTTACAGTGAATTTTTGGCTGCATGGGAATCAACTGAAAATATATGTACAGTTGACTCTTGCACAGTGAGAGGGTTAGAGACAGGAAATCCATGATATCTCTCTACCTTAAGATCAACTGATAAGAAAACTTATTCTATCTGCAAATTTAATTTCTCCTTGCCATGTAACCCAGCATATTTACACATTTTGGGGATTAGGGCATGGGTATCCTTGGGGGAATCAGCATTCAGCCTAACACAGTATATATTCTACATTTGGGGAAGTGAGTTTTCTATAAATGCTTTCTTTTTAAAGTTCCAAGGACATAGGGAGATTGCTGTTGTATATACTTCTACAGAATGTAGAAGTTTTTCTTAATTCAGGTAAATATTGTCCTAAATATTAAGAACTATAGAGAAAGTCAATTTATTGAAAGGGCAATTATGAGATGACGTATTTGTAAAGCTCATACCAAGTTTACTGGACCACCGTATATTTATGAAGGCATTTTTAAACTGTAAAAAATTAAATCTCTTCTATACCCCTTCATCTGAATTTTCAAAAGTCATATGCATATACATATTTCCAAATACTACACACCTAAATGTATGTGCATGCACAAAAACATATATATACACATACACTTCTATACATATACATAAAATATTTTTTATTTTATATATACACATATGTATATAGCACATGTGTACATATATGTCTGTGTGTATATATATACACACAGACATATATATACACATATATATATATATATATAAAGAGACAGAGAGTCAATTCTCCTTATTCTCATGTTTCTGTATTTGAGGCTTTGTATTTGACAGTAGGCTAAATAGCCTCTTCACTACAATTTATGTACAAAGTCCAAATCAATGCTCACATCACTTTTATGGTCTTTTGTGGACACGCTTAGAGCAGTGAAAACTTTGAATTGTCTGATGTGCATCTTTCCAGGTGAGGTTGAACAAGGTGACAATTTACTTTCTTGTTTTAGCTCTTGCACTGCAAAGAAGTGTTGCTTTTGAGGCCTATTGAGTGTCACATTTTTCACATTTGTATGCTCTTTGATGTTGATTTCGCTGTTTAAAACGGTCACGAAGTGCAGCGCTGATGTGATGTCTAGTGTTGCTAAGCTCAAGTGTTGTATTTTTTTTCTAATAATTTGGTCTTGAGGTCTTTCAGGACAGTGGCAACAAACTCTCACCCTGTCCTTATGTGGCTCCAGGGAATGTGGGCATGGTTTACAGTGTGCCTTTCATAGGATTCTTAATTATTATGGCAAATGCCTGATACCCAAATGTCAACCCATGACAAGATGTTCCTCTCACAGAAAAGTTGATACTGGGAGATGCCCTTGTGGCTCTTGTCTGATCTGTGTCCAGTTTATTCTTACCAAGATAGTCACTCTCTAAGACAGCCCTGAGCAGGAAAGAAGTTAGGTTTGTGTGTATCAGATGGGTGAGGCCTAGAGAAGGCAACTCAATAAAACACAGGAAATAATGGAAGCGGTTGATTACTTACAGATCAGAGAGCAAAGGGCAGCAGGCCTTGCAGCTTCAACAGGAAGGGGGAAGCCATTCAGGAAACACAAGCTCTGCCAGCATGTGGGGAGCAAAAGAGAAAGTGAGGGCCCTGCAGGTCAAAGCGTTTGTTGGAGTCCAGTGTGTTGCCAGAGCATGTTTTTCTCGAAGAGTTCTAATTGAGCCTGAGTTCCACGGAATCATTCTGTGACTGACAGGTGGGCACTGCTGCATGTCTGCTTAGTCCATGTGGGGTGTGGAGGTCAGTGGGGGTTGTCAAGTAGGTTGTATCCAGCTATCCCATAGAAAAGTGGTCACCTGGATGCAGATGTTTAAGGCGGATATCTAAATCAACCACATGGAAGGACTGGGAGGGAATGGTGAACTGGAAACTGAGTCACGGGTGACTAAGCCCCAATTCTGCTGTGAGAAAGTAAAACCTAAATTCAGAATGGATACTAAGGCAACATAAAATCATAAGAATGCATCATACCAGGAAGGCTGTGATGCATCTTACAGAAAAAATACGTGTGTTAAATAAGCTTGCTCAGACATGAGTTATAGTACTGTTGATAATAAGTTCAAAGTTTAAGCATACACCATATGTATCAAATAAGGTGTCATTAAATGTTGGGGTGATCAGACCCAACACCAGGTCGTGGGGGTGACAAAGTCTGGCAGAGTCAAAGGATTGAGAAAAAGACAGTTTGAGAGAGAAAGCTGGGACCGGGGGCCATCGCTAGTGTATGGAGGCTGTGAAGGCCCTGAGCTCTGGGAGCCCATGCTATTTATTGGTAATCCAACAGAGAGACAGGTGGTGAGAATGTGGAGGTCAAAAGGACGCGTTGTATTAAGCGTATGATTTTCAGCTGTGATGGTTTAGCATTTGCTCTGCTACTTGAGCTAATAGAGACCAGGTTCTTTTAATTCCAGATACAATTGACACTGGGAGAGCAAGGAGCAAGCAAATCTAGACACATTCCAGAGCCACGAGCCCCGGATTCTATCCAAGCCACAAGGGATTTTATGCCCTGGGCTTAGATTATGGTGCGTCAGGGTAGCCTTCCATCCTTTAGCACAGAGCTTGGTGTTCCAAAGGCCACAAGGGGTTTCAGATCCTGGACCCCGGACATGTTCCAAGACTCTTTTACATTATGTCAGACACGGAAGCCCTGCCTCAGTTTCTCCCAAAACTTAGCTTTTTCCCAAAAATTAAACAGAAATGCACATAAAACAAAGTTATGGATTATCAGGTTTACAAATGTTGTGATCAGAGGCTCACAGAAAACTCACCCTGTATTTCCCTCAGGAGCAATAGCTTAGTGTTGGTTACATAGTGTTTGCAGTGACTTTGAGGCCATAACAATTGGTGAGAATCAACTCTCTGAATTTCTCCATTTTTTAAAATCCCTCTCTCTGTCTCTATTTATATATATATATATATATATATATATATATATATATGCTCTTTGATGTTTATTTTGCTGTTTAAAATGGTCTAGTTGTCCTGCATTAATAGCATTATGAATGGCTTAGAATTTAGTAACATGATCAGTACCCTCAATTTTCTAAAACAAACAAAAAATATAGCTAATTAGTAAGCATAAGTAATGATAAAAGGCCAGAAATTAAGGATGATATTAGCTAGGCTCTGTAAAAACTTTACTTCACTTTTTGCATCATTTAGAAAGAGGTTTGTGGGCTGGGCGCAGTGGCTCAAGCCTGTAATCCCAGCACTTTGGGAGGCTGAGGTGGGCAGATCACCTGAAGTCAGGAGTTAAAGACCAGCCTGACCAATATGGAGAAACCCCATCTCTACTAAAAATACAAAATTAGCTGGGCATGGTGATGCATGCCTGTAGTCCCAGCTACTCAGGAGGCTGAGGCAGGAGAATCGTTTGAACTGGGAGGCGGAGGTCGTGGTGAGCCGAGATTGCACCATGGCACTCCAGCCTGGGCCTGGGCAACAAGAGCAAAACTCCGTCTCAAAAAAAAAAAAAAAAAAAAAAAAAGAAGAAGAAAAGAAACAAAAAGGTTTGTGGTGTGTAGAGAAGTGGACTAAAACTTTACTATGGACTAAAACAGTGCATGGTAAAGTTTTACACCAAATGTAATAGAATAAGCCTTGTGCAATACATAAATGCTGAGAGCTAGGAGAGTATTCTCTGTTTTTTTCTGGTTTCAATAAGCAGGTTTAAATTTCTTTTAAACAAATTATACATACCCATTGTTAAGAGTAAAAGAAGAAAACTCCGTCTTCAACATCTCATTGACCCTCTTTAAGTTAAATAATGACTTATTTCATGGCAGGCACAATACACATATGGCAAGAGAAAGTAACAGATAAAATAAATGCTAAAATAGAATTACTCTTTAATCTGTTTAATTTAATATTGTAAAGCTGCTGCCAAATATGTTTAAAATTCTTTTTTTTTTTTTCCTTTTTTTGTTTGAGACGAATTCTAACTCTGTCGCCCAGGCTGGACTGCAGTGGTGTGATCTCAGCTCACTGCAACCTCCACATCCAGGGGTCAAGCAATTCTCTTGCCTCAGCCTCTTGGGTAGCTGGAACTAAAAGCTGCACAACCACGCCCGGCTAATTTTTGTATTTTCAGTAGAGATGGGGTTTCACCATGTTGGCCAGGCTGGTCTCAAACTCCTGTCCTCAAGTGATCCACCCACCTTGGCCTCCCAAAGTGCTGGGATTACATGCCTGAGCCACTGCACCTGGCCTATGTTTAAAATTCTTACTTATATTTGAATTGTTTTCCCTTAGTTTTTAAAATCTAGTACATATTTTCAGTACAAGTTGCCTTATATTAAAAGGAGTTTCCTCCTATGATTGTCACCGCACAAGAAAAAAAACAAACATTAGACTAAACAATGTTGATTTTTCATTTTTAGGGATTTCACAACAAGTAAAAATAGATTAAAAAAAACTTTGGACTTAAGTTTTGTTTTGCTTTTTTACTGCCTTGGGCTAATGTGGTTTCAAATTCCATTTTAGAGTGAGTTTGATGATTTTATTTAAGATAAAAGAGCTTCAGGAACCAATTAAAAACCTAGTTTGGGGACCACATTCTAGCTCTGGGAAATAAAGCAATTTAAAGTTAATTCATGCTACTCTTTCTTCAAAAGCAGAGACCCATCTCCTAGGGAATGTGTTAATCCTTTCGTTTTCGTTAGGTTAAATTTTTCCAAATACTGAGGATTTGCCAAAATTTTAAAGACTTACATGATTAATCATTTTTATAAGTAAAAATTATTTGTTAGAGGGAATATTATTTCCCATGTTGAGTCCTCAGAAACATGTCTAGTTAATCATTTAATTCTAACTTACAGATTTCTGTTTTTGTATGTTCAGAGTATATTAGAATATCAGTATCAGAGACCTCCTCTCGTTAAAGGTGACTCATGAATAACATCTTAAAGAATGGACTAAATACTGTATGATGGGAAAAAAGAATGAGAAAGCGTGGGATATGCAGTCTTGTACTTAGGTATGGCACTACGTGAGTTCTTAGAAGTGACAAAAAAGATACACATGAATAAAATTAAGCTTTCTTAAAGGATGTAATGCTGTGTAACGATTTTATTGCAAGAGCAACTGATAGTACAATTTCCCTAAACAAGTAGTGATTAATTAAAATCATGGTTAAATATCAATATTGTTTCTCAAAAAATAAATTACATTTGGAGGGCTTGGGACAAGTACAAAGTGAACCGTTTAAAGTGATTTACTTCTTGAGTGGAATAATGACAGGCCCCATAGAGCCATAGTACATTTGTTGTCTAATTCAGTTTAGTTCATCCAATTTTATTGAACTCCAGATTGTCTGTTGGCTGCTAAACAACTCATACATCGGTGATGACATACTTGAAAACCATATGTCAATATAACATGGCGATTGCTGTGATAAAGACATGCAAAAGGAACTAGCAAAGTACAAATATGGTAACATAAATTAATTTAGAATTCCGACATAGCTTCCAGAAAGAGAGAACTCCTATTGTGACTTGAAAGATAAACAAATTTATATAAACAGAAATGCATTTACACAAATAATTTGAAAAAGAACCCATAGAATGGAGAAACAGGAGCTAGGAAACATGATCTGAAGGAAATTTTAAGGGTAAAATTTGTAGAAAAACTGATACTAAAATAGGGATCTGGTCAGAATTTCTCCCCATGAACTTTAGTTGGATCATTAAGATACTAGGGTCACGGCAATGTGATTTTTAAAATATGTAAATGATTTTGATATTTATCTTGTTAAGCTGAATATCCAAGTGCAGTTATGACATAAGGAAGAGCTAAAAAGTTGACTTTTGGAAATATGAAATTAACAGTGATGATGGAGACAATGAGATATAATTAAATCTTCAAGAAAAGGGAATGAAAAAGATAATTCAGATCAAGAGACTGCAGGAAACAATCTTTATCTACTATCTCGTACATGCAGGTAAGGTTTAGAACTGGCAGAATGTATAAAAGATGGTGAAAATTACAGTGAGTATGAATCTAATTGTCAGTTTCCAAAAAGTTCATATGAACATTTCAATTAAATGAAATAACTATTTCATTTTCTAGAAGTCTGCACTATATTAAGTTTCCATCCATTTCATTATATAATTTCCATAAGAGAAATACTCTGAATACATGTAATAAAATACATGACTCAGATACACTTGAAAAGCAAGAATATTATCTTCTAATTATACATAAATGTACTTTGTTTAAATTTTAGAAAAGTGATTAGAAATCACAAAGATTAAAGCAATAAAGAAATGAGGAAGAAGAAATGAGAGGAATCAAATCTCAATTTTTGTTCAGACCAGTTCCTGAAGACAGTTAGGTCTGGCAAACAGTTTGCCTATTGCTTTAGAGTCAATAGTCATAACCTTGATTCTCTTAAATCTTTACTATGTACACAATGTTTCAAACAGATATTGAATATGCAACTAGTCATATTAGTCAATAAACTGGTCAGAATCACTGTATATTTTAAATCATTCTTTGATAATTTGGACAGAGTCTACATTTTATAATCAACATCTATCCAAACAGCAAATCAACATTTTTCACAAATATGGTGAAATTTTTTTAAAATTTATTTAATAATCATGTATTTATTTTATGGTATGAATGTTGATGTTGTTACCAGCATTATCTCAGATCAGTATACACTTCATTTAGTTTTTTATATTTCTTTGCCTTCTAGTTTAATCACCTCATTTGTTTTCAGTTTTTGGGTAAGATCAGACACCTACAGGTCTTTTGTTTATTTGAATTATTTTTTTTGGGACAGGGACAGAAATAATGGCAATATAGATTATATTAGTTTACAAAAAAAAAACAATTCAGAAAGAATTCTACAATTCTTGTGGCTGTGCATCTTCCTACCACAGAAACAGTTCATCATATCAGTATAAAGCCTGCCAACATTCTTACATGTACCATGCTAAATTATACAACATCCACTAAAACCAACAATTAATTTAACCACAATTATAATCACTGTTGTATTCTGAACAATGAATACACAATTTTAAAATAATATAATCAAATGCTCACATATTTTAAATCCACTAATTTTACCAGAATTGCTATATAGATATCTGTATGTGTAAATATTTATATGATAACACAGAAAAAAACAAAAAATTTAAAAGTACACATAAAAGTACTTCTCTGAATCTGATTATCCTTTTCCCAGTACAGTATCACTCACTGAGACAGTTTTTTCAGCTGTTTTGTATTTAAACATTAAAGTAAGTGATACTTTCTTTGAGAGTATTTCTGTTCTCTCACAGTGACATGATTTCATAAGGACTTTGTTATTCAAAGGCAAATAAATTAATTCATAGTCATTTGACATTCTTAGGCATCTATATGACTTTATTTACACGACATAAAAGCAAGAGATGGTTTGGATAATGATGGAGTTATTAGTAATGGATGCATTAATTATTATCATATGTTCAATTGTTTAATTTTTGCTTTTTAATGATATTAGGAGAGAAAATAGCTGAAGAGGAGGAGGATAGGGAAAATCATGAGTAGAATAATACACATCATGATAATGCACAATAATTAGGAACGTAAACCCACAACAAAACTACTGTAACACGAGCCTGAATATAGCAAAACTTGGGACCCTAGCAAAAAAAAAAAAAAAGTAGAAAATATGATGTCTCAAAATTTACAATGCTCTATTTAAAACATTCTGGCTATTCAGGCTGATTAAGTTTCAGTGAATTTATTTAGTTTTGAAAAAACATAAAAATACCTCAATACTTAGTGTATGAGTAACATGACTTAAAACATTAAGTTTGCAGCCCCATAGTTAAGTCAATCTATGTGTTCCTCCCATTTTCTGTTTTCACAACAGTGGCCTACTAGGTTATTGCCTCAAGATGGTTACATTGTTTCACTTGTGCTGGATCTACTCATTTTCAGTTACTTTGTTACCTTGTAAAAAAAAGTTTTCATTTGTATCAAATTATGTTATTAATTGAATATAATAGTATCTCAGTTTTAATTTGCCACTTTGCTTTACAGATTTAAATAAAGAGGAATAAGAACCTTGCTATCTCAATGCCCATTACTCTTGCAGTTATTTTTGAGAAAATATATGTATTTTGAGGTTGTTTTAAGTACTAGTCAATCTGGAAAAAAAATGAAAAGGAAAACACTGTCAGAGAAAACTGAAAATACATACTTTAAAAATCCATATATATTTCTTAAACATAACAGTCATGCATATTTCATAGAATAATATTGTGACTAAAAGTTTTTATGTTACCTTATGACTAAATATTTTAACACTAGCTGCATTAATTTTGTTCTGTCTCATATAAACCCTATAACACATGATGAATAAAATATGAATCTTCTCATGAGTTAAAATTTTTCAATGTTCAAGCACTTTTGTTTAATTCAAACTTACTATAAAGAAATGCAGCAGAGGCAGCAATTGTAATAACGAAAGTTAACACCAAAATATACACTGGTGTTTAGCACTGGTCTGACAAAGAATCCAAAGGGAGAAAAACATGCTTGGATTTACTAAGAGGTCTATCGCATTGTAAGTGATTAATTAAAGGTAGATTTTATTGTTATTAGATTTTATTATTTACCTCATCTACTATGTTAGCTAAATTCTATGATGTCCAAATTTGACTAAAACATTTTTCATAAGATTTTAATGTAGATAAAGCTACTTTTTAAAGTTCAGATGATTCAGTAAAAGGCTTTAATAAATTACATATAGTTAAGACTTATGGCCGGGCGCGGTGGCTCACGCCTGTAATCCCAGCACTTTGGGAGGCTGAGGCGGGCGGATCACGAGGTCAGGAGATCGAGACCATCCTGGCTAACACGGTGAAAATCTGTCTCTACTAAAAATACAAAAAGTTAGCCGGGCGTGGTGGTGGGTGCCTGTAGTCCCAGCTACTCGGGAGGCTGAGGCAGGAGAATGGTGTGAACCCAGGGGGCGGAGCTTGTAGTGAGCCGAGATGGCACCACTGCACTCCAGCCTGGGCGACAGAGCAAGACTCCCTCTCAAAACAAACAAACAAAACCGTATATTTTCTTTGCATATTCCACTATCCTGTTTACTCTTTTCCTCACAATAACCCATTGAGATATATGTTTTTGCTAGACAATTTTATAGATAGGAAAACTGAGATTTAGTACTTTCCCAATGTCATACAGGACATACGAGATTGGGATGAAATTTCAACCCATGTACTCTGAACTCTAAAATTGTTTATTTTAGCTAGTGCACACATGACCACTTGGATACGCAGATATGTTTTTAAATTTCACCATTGATACTGAGTCCCCAAAAAGGAGACATGTAATTAATAATCGACTAAAGAATTTCAGCAAATGTAATTTCTTTGAGGCTATTCCATAATCTGATTCTGAAATATTTAGGTACTAATATTTGATTATTTAAAACAATTTTCTTCATTTTTAAATGTATTAATTGGAGCTGCAGATTTTGTAGTATTTAAAAACCTGTGGCATCATTTTATACACAATGTAGACAGTTTCAAATGTTATTAATAGTACTATTTATATACATGTACTTGTTACACGGGTAGAAGCAGAAGATACATGAAGTTGAGGTGGATGGTGACAGGGACCATGTCTGTGGTTGATGCAGAAAAATATATCAGAAGAAGAAAAAAAAATCCTGCCTTCTACTTATGGGATGTGTTAGTGATATCAGAAAACAAACACATACAATGACTGACTTTCACAATGATGAGAGAGAGAAATACTCTCATTTTTTCAATATCTAATACTTTAGAGACCCACAGTTATCCTGGCTTTTACATCCTCACCAAAACTGGGTACAATTTACCCCATTTTACAGATGGGAAAACTAAGCCTTCAAGAGTTTTATTATGTTGCAAAAGTCACACTGTTACAATAAATATGGAATGTGACTCTGAGGTGATATTAAACACTTTTGTTTATCAATTAAATTGACAGAAGTTCTGATGAGAAGTATATAGATGTAACAGATACAAGCCAAGTGTAGATCTGAGGTTGGATTGTCTCCATTTATCAATAATTCTTCACTTTCAACTCAAAATAATACATTGTTACAATTTAACTAAATACTTAAAAGTCTAAAAATTACAATTGATTCTATAAAATGCCCCATTCACTTTGATAAGCTCTTAAACTATAATATATCACCACTACGGAATAACTGAATAGCTTTTGTAGAGGGATGTAAAGTACTTTTCATCAAATATAAAACTGTTTTATTTAATGGCAGGAATCTAAGGTTTGAATTGCAGAAAGGATAATAACAAGCAAGATTGGGATAGCCCACTGGGTAAAATATTTTAAAATGCCTGTGAATTTTAGCCATAGAGAAGAAATTTATAAATACCTTAATAAATATTCTATATTTCTTAAGTCTAAGCTAGACTCATACACAATGTGTCAAGTTTTTAAAAGATTCAAGTTTACTATTTAGCTGTTTTGGGCAATATTTTATTTATTTGGCCTGAGAAGGAGACAAGTTGCAGTGATATATGTAGTCAGAATAATTGGTATATTTAATGAGCTATTAAATCAATATCTTACAAATAATATATTCTTAATACTAAAGTCATTAGACTTGTTTGTACACATATAGTTAATGTTAACAAGTGAATCATATTCCATATTTCATAATAGAAGCTTCTGTGAAAAAACACTCATAATTATTTTTGAAAACTTATAACATTATATATAAAAATACATTCTCAAGACATATTTATTTTCAAGATATTTTATAACAAAACACAAGCCTATCAAAATTAGACCAAAATATAAGTACTGTAGTTTCTACTCAATTTCTAAAACACTGAGTTAAAATGATACCTTGTAAAAATAAGAAAATTAGATAGCATGTAGGTAGTCCTGTGTCTGGAAGTGAGTGTACATGTAAACACAGAACCATAAAATATTGTAAATAAATATGTAAGTTCATATTAAAACATCATTAAATTATTTTTATACCAATGATATATGTAAAAAATATATTTTATCCTCAAAATATATGAAGGAATATTGTTAAGACAAAGGAATGACTCAATGAATAATTTTTCTATTATACCCACTGGATTAATAAGAGTAAAAGTGGGCTTATTTGAATATAAAGCAATATAATCAACATAATAATTAATACAAAAAAATTAGTGCCAGATTTGTCACTTTAAGAGTTTCAGAAAATATCTCCAAAAATTATTAAAATTACCCCATAATGAACTTAATTATTATATTATTAGCTGAAGGTCAAATGTCAAACTTACCTAAAATACTCAATTTGTAACCGTCAAACTGTCACAGGGATTAGATTAAACATTTTAAAATTATAACAATCTATTTTAAACTGTTAACAGCTTAATTTCTAACTAATAAAAAAATTTATGTATTTATTTTTTTGAGACAGGGTCTCACTTTGTCACCTGAGCTTCAGTGCAGTGGTAGAATCATGGCTCTCTCCTAGGCTCAAGTGATCATCCTACCACAGCCTCCTGAGTAGCCGGGACTAGAGGCGTGTACCACACCCAGCTAGAAAAACGTCTACTTTATAGCTCTGCCCTCTCCTGCTTGATGTTATGAATGTCACAAATTACACCTTTATATATTGTGTATCAATTAATATGGATTTATAGTTATTTTTATGCTTTTGTAGTTTAAATTTTATAAAATAACTGAAAATTGAGTTATAAACTAAAATTACAATAATACAAGTTTCGTATTTATCCATGTATTTACCTTTATTGGAGAACTTTATGTTTTCTTATACTTCTGTATTGCTGTCTAGCATCTTTTCATTTCAAATGAAAGGATCCACTTAATTTTTTTATTTTTATTTTTTAGTAGGACAAGTCTTGTAGTAATGAATACCCTCAGTTTTTGTTTATCTGAGAATTTCTTAATTTCTTCCTCATTTTTGTAGGAGAGTTTTGCTAGATGTGGTAGGGTTAGCTGGCATTTTATTCTCTTTCAATGCTTTAAATATATAATCTCACTGCCTTCTGTGTGTGTGTGTGTGTGTGTGTGTGTGTGTTTATTCAGCTTAAAAATGTGTTTTATAACTAGGAAATTTGGTCTATTTGCATTTAACATAAGTATTAACATGTGGCTTTAAAATGTGTTATGTTCTTTCAGTTTTTCTATCTGCTTGATCACCTTTTTTATGTCTTTTCTTACTGTACTTTAGAATGGCTGAATATTTTCATTATTCCACCTGCCCCTCCATTATCTTAAGAGCTTTACATTTTTTTACTACTCCATTAGCAGTTTTGGAGATTAAAACATGTATACTTGACTCTTCTAAGTCTATTATATATTGGCACCTTTATTTTCTTGGCAACTGTGAAAGACATTTTGGAACAATTCACTTCCTCCTGATTTATATGCTAGTGTTACTGTGTATTTTCATAGTATGTAGGTGTATATTATTTTTCGCATTTTTACTTATCAATACTATCAGTATTAGTCCTCTTACCTAATTAATCATGCCTCCTTGAATCTTCATAGTTCGTCTTAATGTGTATGTGAAATATGTCCTTGTTTAACCTTCATTCATGAAATATAGTGGTATTTCTCACTGGTGATAGAGCTCTAGGATAGCATTTATTTCTCCAGAGCATGAAAGTATCAATCCATTGTGTTCAAGCTGTCCAAGGTGTTACCTCCACCGTGGTGTCATTAGAGCCCCAAACCTTGACAGGACTTGGTCTCCAACCTCTTTTTGCCTATACGCAGGAAGATCTTAAAACATTTTCTGAGCCTTTTAGCCCCTTTTCTAATAAGAGCAAACCTCTTTCTCTCTATACACAGGAAGATCTCAAAACACTTTCTGAGCCTTTTAGCCCCTTTTCTAATAAAAGCAATGGCCACCATGGAGAAAGCAGAACCTGATATTGGCCGCTTCTCTATCTGGACATCTTGTAGACCTAGGCCTTAAAATTCTTCGTTATGTTACTTCTCTGATTGCATCAAATTGATTTTTTAAAAATAACCAGCTTGTCTAGTTGTTATTAATGGGAGAAATGGAGACATTTTACCAGAATTCATAATGGAATTAAAAGTACTTTGCCATTTATCTGTATTTATATTATCTGCCCCATTTCTTCAATAATTTTTCTAGTCTGGTGTTCAGTACAAACTTATTCATGTAAGCAAACACCACCTGTTCCCCCAAAACCTATTGAAATAAAAAAATAATAAAGATGCAAAGATATCTTTTTTCCTCCTGTGCTTCCCTGCTAAGAGGCACTGGACAAAATCAATTACCTCTATATATCTGTGTTATTTTCTTGACAAGTAAGAATTTACTAAAGCAAAAAAAGAAGAAGAAGAAGAAAATATGCCATGAAACTAATATCAATATTTTGTTTCATTTTTTTATTGGAACATATTTGCCCAAAGTGTCCATCCGTATTCATTCTGTGATTGGTGGTAAGACTTAGCGATGAACCTTTAAATGATATATAATTGTTCTCTCAAATACAAAGTGAAGCATATATTAAAGATAATAATTAAAGTACATCTCTTTCAAATATGGATTGAAGATACACAATAACATTAGCATATCTATTATATTTATAATAATTTATTAAGCTAGATATATATTTTAATGTATTAACTTATTTCAAAACTACTATTTTCAGAGAAAAAGTGGAAATTAAACTTTTCAAATGTGCAAAGAAATAAATCACTAGCATTTACATAAAACTGTTGGCTTCATGAGATTAATTACATAATTTATTGTTCTGGTCTGATTACTTCATTGTGCCAAATAAGTAAAGAATAGACTACACAGCTCCATCACAACCCAGGAACTTCAAGGTACCAGTTGTTTGCATTGTAAAAAGTGCTCACGACCATGTCTAAGTAGATCTGATCACAATCTTGAAACACAATAAACCATTATTATGATGTCAAGAGAATGATGAGTAAGCTATCTATGTAGCCTAATGTTAATATTTTTAAATACAATTCTCTCTAATTTTAGGTCCACATATCGAAGTGCTTTTTGTTTGCCTGTAAAAATGTTTTCTTTATGTTCAATCTTTCTTTAAGGATAGTATTTTTTTATTAATGAGAATAAAATCTCTATCATAAACTGAAACATATTTTAGGGTATAATATATTGAAAGATAAAGAGTTTTGTTTTTAAGCTCTGCAAAAAAGTAGCAAAAACTTATTTTAAATAGCAAGTTTAACTATGAACTGGACATATTTTAAAGTGTCTTTCTGTTACTATGGAAAACTTTACCAATATTGTCACATGGTATGGTGGTACACATCTGTAGTCCTAGTTAGTCAAAGGCTGAGGCAGGATGATTGCTTGAGACCACAGGGTTGAGGCTGAATAAACTATGATCACACTACTGCATTCCAGCCTGAGTGAAAGAAAGAAAGAAGGAAGGAAGGAAGGAAGGAAGGAAGGAAGGAAGGAAGGAAGGAAGGAAGGAAAGATTGTCACATATACATTTTAACAAAAAAGATAAAACATAACAAAGATTATTCACTAGTTATTATTCTTCTATTATAATTCCATAAGCATTGTCCATATAGAAAAGGGAGTCAAGAAGCAAAAATTAGAACACATAAAAATATAAGAGTTTTAAAAATATATTTACTGTTTAATTTTTAGGAAGCCAATTTATTTAATATAACCAAGCAGCTTTATACTTGTAGTTATGAACATAAGCTAAATTTGAAAAGTTGTAGCAAACAAAACAAAACAAAGCCCTTAACATAATTATTAATAAACATAAATGTCCATTCTCAATTGTAGCCATAATTAGAAATTACAGTGGCTATTTCACAACTGTAGAATAATTATTATTTCAGTTTCTTATATTTTGAGAGAGTTTGAAACACGGCATTGGATTCGTAGGATAGAATATGAAATGTGGCTTAATGTTCAAATCATTCAGTAGTGCTGCAGAAGCAATTCACAAACGGGAAAGGGAGACGTGAATCTAACCAATGATTCAATGTTTATTTTAGTGTATACAATTTATAATTTCAAGATAAAATAAACACTCTAAGTGGTTGTCACTGAAAAAGTAAGTTATGCATTCCAATTATATGATAGGTCAAAAGTAAAATGAAAGTCAACAAAACCAGCAAAACCATGGCATTTTGCATCTTATTCCCTGCCCCATAAAAATGATTTGAGTTGGAGTCTATAGGTCTACATGGTACAGAGACTTCTAAATCAATTCTAGAGGTTATGGGAAAATATAAACAGAAGTGCCAATTTTAGAACATTGATTTTTCTATGTCTGTGGAAAGACCCAGAGTGGGTGTCTAAGGGCTGAAAAATTGTTGAAAAGATTTCTTTGGCATGTTTTCCCTTATATCAACACTTAGGAGAGTAGGAACCAGAGTTAAGTCAAATTTCATCCTTTGCACCACTACACCACATAACCGTCTCCATACTAGCAATCAAAGACACTTTCTTTGAATAGGATAGATTTGAAAACATGAAGAATTCTATGTTTTTCTGAAGTATTCTTTAATCTATAAGAAAGGCATTGAAGAATGACTTTGATTCCATCCATGGTATTCAAAATTATTTAGTTGATATCATTAATATAAAATTTAAAACATCCATTCGGAGCATATAAAATATATATGGAATCAGTACTGTATTTCCAATGACTGCTAATCTAATGAGCAAGCCAGGAAAATGCTATTACATGTGTTTGGATGGATTTCTATTGCTTACTAAAAGCCTATTTTACCTTCCTCAGAGCTAATAGAAGCAGAGTTATCCATCATGAATAGCAATTAAACTTTGATTTTCTATATGTGTGAAGTCAATATACTAAGGAAATCCAATGGCTTCAACTATACTTTTGCAATTTAATTAGTTTATGCTTGAAATTTCTAGAAAATTTTCCACAGTGTCTAATACATCACAACGGAGAACTTAATCTCCCTGGATTATAATTAGACTCTAAAGGGTAACTTAAATGAATATATGCATTCTTGTTTATATATAAAACCTTCAAAGGAAAAATGATATTCATCAACAAAATTTTAAATTGAATACTGCAACCTTGATTCAGACTTTGCATTTTAAAATATCGCCTTATAAAAGAGTGAAATCTTTATATATTTTTTGTAAACACTTAGCATGTACTTCAGGTTTTACAAGAAATAAACATTTAATGAGCGTCTAACACGTAACAAATATATCTTCTAGAAATACACCAACAATGTACAAAAGGGGCATTTTTATTTGTTTGCTTGAGAGTAGACTTGTAACAAAATAAAAACAGTGTTTAAACATTCCAGGTATAGTACAAGAACTTGCAAGATATAGAATTAGTGCAAAGGAAAGAGTGCTTAGTGTTCTTTGGCAAAGACATTCACTTACTTGAATTAAATGTCACATCAACTTAACCACATTCTTCATTGATTGCATGGCTGCCCTCAGTCGGGCCTATGACCAGAAGAAAGTCTCCACGGCCGCCATCTTGGCCAGGATTAAAAGAAATGGAGATGGAAGCTACAAGAGTGGCTCAGTTTGGGGTCCCTCAGTTTCCTTTTTCAAAAGCCAGCCAGGCAGAAGTTTAAAGTCTGTTTATTAATTACTGAATAATGCTACCAGGATGCTAAAGATGATGATGTTAACCCATTCCAGTACAGTGTTCTTTCAAAATGCAAAAGTATTGAAAGCCAAAACAACAATAACAACAAAAACTGTTAGGTGAATGTTATAATCAGAATGTGCTTGTTTGAGAAGCAAAAAGACTTTCCAGAAATATCCAAAGGCAAAGAAAAACATGCATGAACCAAACATGGCAATTAGTATCTATTTGGAGAAGTCAGATTGTGAAAATGGTGAATTATGAAAAAAAGCTTACATAAAATATTCAGGAACTTACATCATTTTTTAAAATATAGAATGATATTAAACTGGGAAGTATTGGTAGACGGGACAATACATTTTATAGATGATTAGTTTTAGAGTCAGTTAACCAGTGATATGACTGAAATACAATAAAACATTTTACTGAAGTGTATTTTATATATTATGTTAAATCTATTCAGATAATATGGATAGCATAGAGAATATTGAATAAACTAGAAATACATTAGAGAGATAGTGATACAACTAAAAAGACACCACCTCAACTGTACTTAAACCCAGGGCCTAGCAGGTACTGTTATTTACATCTCTAAAATATAATTTGTCTGGTTCCAGTAATCTTTGTACCATTACAACTTTAGTCTAAGCTACAATCATTTCTTGCCTTGAATTCTTCCCCAGGTACTTGACTCTAGCTCTCTGGCCTCTTCTGAACATTACTTCTCTGCTAATAAACTACTTTTTACAAAACACATGTAATCACTGACTTACAACTGTGAAGCATTGAAGAGTAGTCTTCTAAATATGGCCGTGAAAGCCCTCCGGAGTCTGACTCCTGCCTGTCCCCCAAACTCATCGCCACATTGCCTGCTCCACTCCACTCCAGCCACACTAGCATTCTTTCTCTTTTCAACACTATTCCTCACCCACTTCACTACAGGATCTTCATACATGCTTTATTTTTTTTTGTTTTTAGACAGAGTCTCTCTCTGTCAGCCACGCTGGAGTGCAGTAGCATATCTCAGCTCACTGCAACCTCCGTCTCACAGGCTCAAGCAATTCTCCTGCCTCAGCCTCCCTAGTAGCTGGGATTACAGGTGTGTGCCACCACGCTCAGCTAATTTTTTGTATTTTTAGTAGAGACGGGGTTTCACCATGTTGGCCAGGCTGGTCTTGAACTCCTGACCTCAGTTAATCTGCCCACCTCGGCCACACAAGGTACTAGGATTACAGGCATGAGCCACCACGCCCGGCCCATGCTCTTTAATGTTATCAGTCATTGTTAATTACTAGTCAAATGTTATTTATTCTTCACCTGTTAATAGAAGCATGACTTCTTTAAGGAAGAACTGCTGATGTTGCTAGCTAAATACTTCTGTTTCAGTCAGAATTGGTTCTTCTCCTTTGTATCATGTCACCTCTGAAATTTCATGTGTTTGTAGTTGTTTAATTGACATTTTACTTTCTCACTATAATGAAAGGACATGAAAGAAGAAATTGTTATGTTTTTGCTGACCAGCAAAACCTCATACTTGACATATAATAAGCCCATATTAACTACTATGAAATGAATGAAACTTTTGAGGCTATATTATGGAAGTTAGATTTTGGTAGAGTAAAATGTTTCTTTAAAAAAAATGAATGGTAAAAGTGTTTGAGCTGAAAAGTTAAGTGATGAAAGATGCACTTTAAGACAATCTGAAATCAATATGGAACGTTGATTGAAGTATAAGAACCCAAAGATCCAGAGAAAAGCAAGGTCAAGGAACAAAGAAAGAGAGGTTAAATTAAGAGGATGGCAGCTGAAAAAACA
This sequence comes from Symphalangus syndactylus, assembly GCF_028878055.3. Taxonomy (NCBI): domain Eukaryota; kingdom Metazoa; phylum Chordata; class Mammalia; order Primates; family Hylobatidae; genus Symphalangus; species Symphalangus syndactylus. The sequence goes on along the minus strand of NC_072438.2, from coordinate 82,067,926 downwards.
ATGCAGTGACCACACAAAAAATTTACTTTTTAACTTAATTGGGGAGGCATAGATAAAGATACTAGGCATGAAAGAAGGGACATGCAATTTTGTATATCTTATAAATAAATATATATCTTATAAATAAAATTAACGAACATGATTAATGTTGGAATTAGTATGTTGGAAAACAAATTAAAATTCTAGGTAAGTATAACTTTACCAAGACAGAATCAAAAAGAAATTAAATTTTCTGTTTAATAATAATTCATATTGTTAGTAGTTAAATATCTCCCCACAAGGAAATACCTGGGATTGGCCTTGGCTGAGGCTCTCCTGATAAGGAGGCCTCTAGGGAGGCATTCGAGCTAGAAATGTAGATCTACGTAAAAGGGAAAAATTGTGACCAGCTTCAGCCTGGGCATGGGTGGAGTGGAGGTTGTGGGCTTAAACTTTGATGGTAACTCCCTTCAGACTCTGCGCTGCACTGACTCTGTGCACACCAAGCTGTGGAGGTCAGTTTTCTTCATCAAGACCTGCATGGAAAACTTTTATAATGACCTTTGGCAGGGCCTCAAAGATCACACACAAGATTTTGGCTTGGAGCCAGATTCCTCCCTTTTCCTTTCTATGTTTAATTTTAAATAGTTTTTAATTTAATTTTTATCTTACAAATTTTATTTCTCATCTCAATTCTATTTGCATTTAAAGATAGTTTTCATATCTATTTAACTTTTTTAAACATATGCGATAGACTCAATTTCTATTTCCTGCTAATTCCAAAGTATGTGTTACTTCAACATCATTTGTATTTTATTGTTTTTTATCTTCATTATGAGTCAAATTTTAGAGTTTTTTTCATGCCTGGGCATTGTGTTTGTTGATACATAATAATTGTATTTATTTATGGGTTACATTTGATAGTTTGATACATGCACACAACCAGCAATGATCAAATCAGAGTAATTGGGATATCCATTGCCTCAAACATTTATTATTTCTGCATGTTTAGAACATTCCAAATCTTCACTTGTAGCTATTTTGAAATATATAATAAATTATTGATAACTATACTTACCATACTGTGCTATGAACACTAGAACTTATTCCTTCTAACTGTATTTTTGTACCCTTTAACCATCCTCTCTTCATTGCCCCCTCCCATAAACTTTGTAGCCTCTGGTAATCACTATTCTACCCTCTACTTCCATGAGATCTGTGTTTTAGCTCCCACAGATGAATGAAAAAATGCGATTTTTGTCTTTCTGTGTCTGGTTTATTTCACTTAACATAATGTCCTCCAGCCTCATCCATGTTGCTGAAAGTGACAGTATTTCATTTTTTTATGGTGGAATAATATTCCATTGTGTACATATACTACATTTTCTTTCCATTCTTGGTGTGTATACACCACATTTTCAATTCATCCATTGATGGATATCTGAGGCTGACTGCATATCTTGCTATTATGAATAGTACCGTGATAAACACTGGATGTGCAGATATCTTTTCACATAGAGATTTCCTTTGTTTTTGATATAGACCCAGGAGTGGGATTGCTGGATCATATGGAAGTTCTATTTTTTATCTTTTTTTTGGGGGGGGGAACGTGATGCCTGGTAATTATTAATTGGTTGCCAAATATTGTCTTAACTTTTCTGGAGGTATTTTTTATTTATTTCTATAAATATTTTGAGTTTACTTTGGGACATAGTTACACTATTTGAAAACAGGCTGTTTCTTTTAAGTCTTACTTTTAAGGTTTGTTAAGCTGAACTAAATCAATTCTCAGTCTAAGGATCCCCCATTCGTGAGGCATGACCCTTGTGTGTTCTGTACCCAACACTTTGTAAATCATACATTCTTTAGATAATCTAATGAGAACAGGCACTTTTACAGGCACTGTAACCTCAAATATGTTGGATGGTTCTTTTCTCCTACACATACCAATCATTACTCATCTCAGTAATTGAGGTGCATCCTCTGCAGATCCTCAGAGTTCTCTGTTTGTGTTACACCAGTATTTTCTCCTGTGAACTACAGGCTCTTTGGGGTCCCAAATCTCCTAAATTTAGAGTGCGCCAGGCTTCACCTGCTTTTCTCATTTTTCTCTGCATCCTGGAAAATCCCTCTTGGCAAAAAATTAGGGCAGTCGTAAGGATTAACTTACTTGGTTTCTATCTTTAATGTTATCAAAATTGTTTGATTCCCCATATTTTATTCTTTAAGGTTAGAAGAGTGTATATCTTGTTTCTGTCATTTCATCTCAGCCAGAAGTAGAATACTTTTCTTATGGGAGCATACTAAATAACACCTGAATATTTCTGCCAAATAGGCCTAACATTTTGTCAGTGTGACACATTAGATAATATAACTGTGAAACATTGCTAATAAGCTTTGAATACTCTGAAAATTTCAAAAGAGTATATGCAGAGAGCTGTAGAATGATTTTGGCTCTTGATACTATTCAACCATTAGTGTATTTTGTTATGAGGCAGAAGATTACAAATGTGAGGGCTGCAAAGCAGGTTCATCCTGGGGGCTTATTTTGTTTGGCGAAAGATTTTTTTTTTATTATTTACATTGAATTGTAATGTCCTGAGACAGGTTATGCGCACGCTAATTTGTGATCAGCTCCAACTCAGCTGTAGCATCATATTACTTGCCTGGCGATTGAAGGCATTAAAAATTGTAAACACTTCCTCTAAAACAATAGTGTTCTAAATTTTTCCTTGTAGAAGGGTTGTCTCCAATTTTGAAATACTGGAAAACTCACTACTACATGCATATGCACATGCACAGCACTAGTGTTTTTCAGTAATATTTTCTTGTACATTTGGGAGAATGTTAATACACCAAATGAATGGTGGAGATTTCTTAATGCCCATATAATCAATGTCTAATGAAAACATCACATTCATTTTTTGTTACTCTGATTACCAAGACCAATTTTTCCAGTTGTCTTTTGCTCACAGGGCCAATAAAATGAACTTCATATATTTAACCAAGCCTATTTTAATTTTCTGAGGCAATATATTTGATGTTCTAGATATGATATACTATTTACCTGAGACAAGCCATTTTTATTAGAAAAAGAAATGCACTGATTTTGAATAACTATTGGAACGAGATAAATCCCAGAGTCTAGAAAGGCTAATAACACTTTAACAGAAGAATACTCCCTGAATTTCTAATTAGAAACTATTTTATAAAAAAGAAAAAGAAGATACTATGGTATGTGGATATATAGATTATTTTATAGTACATGCACACATTTCTATCTATAATAGAAAGGTAGCTGTATATATTACTATAATTGAAATGAGTTCATCACTTTTTTAAAAGTTTTCTGGAAAGGTTTTATAGATCATACTAGTATTATGCTTTTCAGTTCAGTCTAAAGTGGTGTTTTAAAATGAAGTCATCTATTAAGTTAATTGCTCTAAGCCAACCAATATTTTGAGAAAAGTCACATGAAAATTAATGGCTAATTACTTCCCAGTTGCTCTTTAGCTCAGGTATGATATTATTTTATAATTCAAATTAAATTGATATTTTTCTATTTATTATACGTTTGTAATTTGCATATTTTCTTGTAGTTTTTGTTAAATATTTTGCATAGATGTTTTTACTATATCGTAGTAATACAGAGAAACAATCTCTATATAGACAAAAATAAAATAGGCTGAAAATACACACACAAGCACACACACATCCATATATATGCAATCTCTGTCAAATGGTAAACCATGTAACAAATAATTACAAAAATATTTAATTAAATACAGTAATAGGGGCCTCTAATATAATTTATTCTATGCTATTTTATCTAATTTTTCATATGCATACCACTCACATAATTTAATATATATGCATAAATTTGATCCTTTCTGATTGCTTTTTTGCAGTTTTTTAAGTTTGACTTATTTACCTACCATAAATTTCTACTATCACTGAAATTATCCACGTTCTTCATCACCCCTTACTTCAATACTGCAAATACACTTAATACAAAATAATATGTAGGATTTATTTCATTTTTATGAAATGCTCACATACATATAAATTGTATTTTGCTTTAAAGAAATACCATTATAAGAACCTTAATACATCTTGTTTTTCTTACATTTTTATTTCCTCATTTTTTGGAATATTCTTCCTAATCAATGGCATAGAATTCAATTTTTAAATGTATGCATGCTCTTAAATTTTACATATGTAGCATAATTTACTGTCATTCCCTAATTGATGGATATTTAGATGTTTCATTTTCTTTCCATTATGAAGAATGAAATACATATTCTTGCATATGTATCCTTAACAAAAAATAGATTTTTTAGGTGAATTTTCAGGAGAAGTTTTTTAGAGGCAGGGTATAACTATTTTTTTTAATTGGTGGCCAGGTTGATTTCCATAAGTAATCTATATGAATAGCCTTTCCCTCTTATCCACAAAAAAGGCCTTAATTATTATTTTGTAGTGTATGCATCTTCACCAATAATAACTTACTTTCTTTTGAAGTTCCCTAGCTACTTGGGAATTTGAGCATCTTTTCATACTTTTGTTGGCTACTAGCATTTATTCTGCAAATTTTCCACTCATTTCACTTACAAATATTTTTATCGGAGTTTTTGTATATTTCTTGTCAATTTTAAGAGCTCATGATACATTTAGTATACCAATCAAATTTTTTCATATCTAACATTATTAAACTACATTTGCTTATTTTATGTTTTACCATAAAGCAGATTTATTTTTATTTATATTTTAAAAAATACAATTCAACCATTTTACAAATGTGTGAAGCAAACTTTCTGAGGGGGTGAAACAAAAAGATAATCTAAATAATTTTTGAAATAAGTGGAGTATGTAAAATGAAAGGCAAATAAACAATGTATAAATATAGTGATCTTGATAAAGTTTTTTCACACAAGGGTATGGGTTAATAATTCTGATATTACTATACATGTAATTTGGAATTCTACAATTAAGTAAATTGATGGCAGATGATAGGATCTTAGTTTCTTAATATAATGGTGAGAGGGCACAGATGAGCAAGGAAAGAAAGAATTATCCACATGGCAATTGATTAGAGTCTGAGACATCAGTAGGAACTCATGTTTAGTTTAATACAGATAGAGATGGTTACATACAGAAATATCGATATATATGAACATATATACATAAGTTAAGATACACACATAAAACTTGCTATCTCTGTTGAAGGCTTAGAAGCAACAACCACCCAAGTGGAAACAAGTATATGAAGCTCCTTGGATCATTTGCAGCTTTTTAGGATTATTACAGAAAGCATACAAGATGAGCCTGAAGTGTCTTGTGCCAAAAAGAAAATAAGTGCACACACACACACACACACACAAACCAAGCAAACACATATACTCATATGATAAGACTCTGTCAAAGGGACACAGGTGACAATTCTAATGCCTCCCAATGGCCAAAGCTAAAACAACTTCAGCAACAAAATTTTTAAAATGAGTAATATTGACATAGTGTTGGATTATAACTTAATTTGGACCCTGCGTGCCTTGTTCTGGCTAATGAGATACTAGCATTTGTCTTGTAACAAAGGTATCAAATGTACTCGTGCGATGCTATGAAAAGCAGCTTTCCTACCAGCCTGCCTGTCCAAAGAGGATGACAGACTTGTGAAGAAGACCTAGATTTGACTTAGGCTTCTGAGACAATCACAGCCATTCTGACCTAGATCAGCCAATCACCAGCTGACATGTAGATGCATGAAGAAAAAGAGTGACTGTCATTTAAAGCTAGTGAATTTGGAATATGGTTCATTCTGTAGAATGGGGCAATAACTAATACATTAAATAACAGGATGATGCACTCTGTTTTCATTATCACTAAGAAAGAAAAGCAACGATGGCCAGAAGTAGCCTTAATAAACAATATGTAGAAAACAGAGTCAGATTCTAAAGGAAAGGAGAAACAGAATAATCTGCTATGTCATGGGTAGAACAGCATTAAATTAAAGAAAAGAGATTAACAAAATAATAAAATAAATAAATTTAAGGTATAGAAAGGCGACCAAAGAATTCTGGAGCTAAGGGAATTTTGAAAATACATTGTTTTAACTATTTGATTTCTTACAGAAAAAAAAAAGTCCAGATTTATTTATTCTAAACTATTGTTATGTAGTGTCTTGCCTAAGCTTGCTGTACATTTTATCTAACTTTTATTCAAGTGTTATTTGAATAAATTATGGTTTCTCTTAAAAGCAGATCTGCCATTATTCAATTATATTTTTCTTATATCATTTTTTAGTCATACCTTATGAAGTTACAATTAGTTGAAGTATGTTGCTATTTTAAAACAATGATGGTTTTAATAAGAAAAATATATATTAAAGCATTTCATGAGTGCCATGACATTTTGAAAAATCAGCCCAACAAGTCTCTATTCCTTTTTGTTGAAAACTTAGATTAAAATTTCAGTTAGAGAGGACGATAACTTTTAGATTGTAGATATACCTTTCTCCACTTTGGAAATGAAAACTGAATCAACCATAATATTTTCCAACAAGAAAATCTTCCACCTTTCTGAAGCATATAAAAATAACTTAAAATTCCTTCAATATTAAATGATGTAATTATATTCAATAAGTCATGTTTATATTTATAATATCGAAATGAGACTTGAAAACAAACAAAATAACCCACCCTAGAACAAATGCATCTCTTAGCTAGACTGACAAATAAACAAAAAAATGCTACTGATTTCAGAACATTTGAATGATAAAGCCTACTCTTGTTCCAACTTAATTTATCTTAAACATGAAAATGTAACATGACTTCATTATTGACATGGATCATAAGATAAATAAAAAGTACATTCATGAAATTGATGATATAGGTAAAAAATGCTTTAAATAGTTTTTCTTTTCTAACTTTTCTATTCTAGAAGGTGCTGATACCAAAGAATTCTTGCACTGCATCAAGATAGGAAAGGCTGCAATGAGTAAGTCCATCTGTCTCTCTGCCTCTGTCTCTGTCTGTGTCTCTATCTCTCCTTCTCACCCTCTTACCTCCGCATGCTCATATGTGTCTTGGTCCTATAAGTACTTCTACAGAATATCTTATTTGTTATTTTCCATTATATACTTAAATATGTGCGATTATTTTTGTCTGACTCCCTTTTCCTTCTCTGATCAGTACTAATCAATGGAATAGTCATAAGTCAAATACATAATTAAGCAGAAAAAATGTCCACATATGCATGATCAATTAAGTGGAAATAAAGAAGGAATACGTTATTTTTTTCCTACATTAGCTTAGCCTTCGTTTAAACCATTATAACTGCTTCCTTCTTACTGCTGGCTATTGGCACTTCTCAATCATCTAAAAACTCCAGCATTTAAAATATAGAAAACGTTTTCAGTTTTATCCGTTCCTCTTTATCTTTCCACTTTTTTTCTTTCTGAAGCGATTTGGTCCAAAAACGCCTATGTGTGGCTGAGACGTGTAGGTAGGTATTGGCTTAAAGGGAAGAATGAACTCTAGCAGCCCCTACTGGGCGTTTAGATTCTGAGCTAAATGAGGAGGACTTCTGTTTGTGAGGTTGATCTCATGGATGGGGTGTTCAAGGCCTTATTAGTGAGAGAAGGGTGTCGCTGTGGTGGGGTACAGAGGTGAATTTGGGTGTTGAAACATGTATGGGGTCATCACAATGTTTGTAAAATGAATATTGCGCGTGTCAGTGACAAAGAGACGTTGGTTACAAGCAGAAGGATCGGTCAAATACATTAATACCCTGAGGATAATGGTAGCAAGGCTTCTTATGTCAGTTAAGTGAATCACAAATCTGAAAAAGGAGAAAACTAGAATGAATAGAATGAACTATCTTGTTAAATCAGAATTGGACCTACCACTGGTAATCAACACTTTCAGTATGTTTAGATATTTAGATATAGTTAATTCCACAATTAAGGAAAGGTAGGTACAAATTAAGGAGCCTGAGTCACTTTGTTTTTCCAGAAAGATTAATGAGATGCATCCAATAAGGAAAAAAAAAAAAAAAAGCAAAAAGTAAAAACAGAAGCAGCAAGCCAATAGTGACTCCCACTGACCAAATGTGGGAAAATTTAAGCATCAAAATAAACAATGATAGTAAGAGCTTATAACTCATTGAATAAAACAGGAATCCGCAGTCTACAGAGATAAACATACATTAATGGATAAATTAGGGGTTTCATGAGATTGTAGATATTTAGATATTTACAGAATCAAAAAATAACCCCCCCAAAATACTTACAAACTTCAAAATAAAAAGGGGAATCTTGGCAGACATTGCCTTTATCTAGTAATTACAAGTATTGTTACTATTAATAGGTAATTATTTGAATTTGGCCAAGGTTGTGAGAGGAACTGGTAATACATTTTGTCAAATGCTTTTTCTGCATGCATTACTTTTTCTGTTGAGGTGTTTAATTACAGTGATTGATTTTTTATTATTACTCCTATCTATCTTTAATTCAGAGTCTGACAACTTGTCTGAATTTGCCAACATTCCGTCACCGTGTGTTTCACAACTATGATGGCTGCGTCAATGATTTTCCTTCCTCCCTTTTCAATTTTCTTCACCCTTTCAATCATCAGTCACTTAGTGAGTGACATTCCCTCTAGAAAATCACCTGGTCTATTATTGTGAATTTTTGTGTGCAATGTTTTGAACAGATATATTTTTTTTTGTCTTAGGTAATTTGCCAAGCCATATTGAAAATGTAAAGGTTTGGGGATGGTATGCAAACTACATAAATGCTAATGAATGCACAGAACCTGTTCAAAATAACCACATTAAATGTTTAGAGAAGAGAAAATGTTGTTTAAAGCATGTTTAAATGTTAACATAATAGTTTGTTACTTATACGTAGGCATTTTCCTGAATTGTGTTTGCATTTTACATTGATTATCATTGGAAGTTTTGCATTAATTAGACACGTATTGTACATGTATCTGCCTAAAATAAATATAACTGGCCGGGTGCAGTAGCTGACACCTGTAATCCCAGCACTTTGGGAGGCCGAGGCCGGCAGATCACCCGAGGTTGGGAGTTCCAGACCAGCCTGACCAACATGGAGAAACCCCATCTCTACTAAAAAAATACAAAAAAGTTAGCCAGGCATGGTAGTGGGTGCCTGTAATCTCAGGTACTCAGGAGGCTGAGGCAGGAGAATCACTTGAACCTGGGACGTGGAGGTTGCAGTGAGCCAAGATTGTGCCATTGCACTCCAGCGTGGGCAACAAGAGTAAAACTCCGTCTCAAAAATAGAAAATAATAATAAATAAATAAGTAGAATTGAGTTCCTGGTTATTGTCTTCACACAAAACATCTGATTTGATAGGACCTTATTACTGATCTTAAACATAAGTTACTTGCATTTGTAATGTATGAGAATGTGCAAAATTTGAATAATAGATCAGTCTTCAGATCTCACTTTAAAATATATGATTTGTGATTTTAAGCCAAAATCACATTAAATTTATAAACATACTTGTATCATCACTTAAACAAGCTACAAATAATAATCATATTTATAACTGTAATTTATTATATTTATAAGAATTAATTATGTAGATTTTTATGCTAAACCATTACTTAAGCACTTAATCAAGAGATCATATACATTAAAAATATGTGTGATTTAAAATATTTAAAGGGATTTAAGTAATTAACCCTGTGAAGGATAATAAGCATTAGAATATTAAATGTGATTTATAGTTCTTAGGCATAAATAAAACAGAACATGCAAAAGCTAAATGTAAAAATTTTTAAAAATTCAGTTTGAAATTATAATTTTAATGAAGTAAATATTACTGCTAAAAATCAAATTAAAAATAATATATTTTTAAGAAGAAAAGTTTCACTCAATATTATTTTAAAAACTGCCCTTGAAGAATTATAGCATTGGATTATCCCTTATTCTCTATGCCAGCTGTATGAAGAATGCATTAGAAGATGGTTTTGCAGTCATCTCTGTAAGAGTTGATGGTGGCTTGGACAAGAGTTCAAGGTGATTGGGTGTAAAATATGGAGATGTGGTGGTTAATGCCGGTAAATGTCATGACTGAGAGAGAGAACAAAATTATGCTGCCCCCTTTTCTGGTTTTGCAATTTGATAGTGATACCGTCCATGAAACCAAAGATTCTCATCGTCACATGGAGATGTGTGGAATGAGATTAAAACTGTGACTACAGGAGATCACTGCAGAATGTAAGATTTTATTTGATACAGGAGGCATTTTAGAAGACTGAAGTGCACTGAGCTGCGTGAGCAAAACCATGCAGTGATGCATGAGAATTAAAAATAATGTATCTGAAAAGGGAAATAATAATCAGAACTTTTGAATACTGATAGGTTAAGTAATATATGCACAAGAAGGGACTGTTACATTTTTATCCAAAATTCAATCACTGTATAAAAAAATTTATTTATAATAAATCCTATAAAATAAGATAATAAAACTACAAGTCTGAGAATATAATTGATGCAAAAGCTATTTTTAGGACCATAAGCTAATTGTTATAAGCTATTTCATTGTTTTAAATCTCAGCTTGAATTTTATATATCTCTTTATATCTTTTTTCCACACATCTTAAACCTCACCATTTACTATTTGCATGGTCTAGAAAAAGCTACCTAACCTTTGCAAGTTCTAATTTATTAAAAAACATTAACTACTTTTGTTTCCTTCAAAATTCAGATTTTGTATTATTTAATATCCAAATAATTTACCTATCTAATATATATATATATGTATATATATATATATATATGTATACACACAATCCCATGTTTGTTTATGAACCTCAGGTATATATCAGTCTTTTGTGAACATCTGTGATCTTTTTGTAATTTTCATATTTCCAATTTGATTAAACTTGCATTTTATTGTAAATGTCCTGCAGTCGTGTCTGCAGAGTTGAAGGATCTTGGCTGGCATTTGAGACTTTCTACTCTTTTCCACTTTCTAATAGTCAATAAACTCTGCTCAGGCCTGCCTTCATGGTATTTTACACCCATATAAAGATGGTACAGAGTGCCCTCCTAGTAATACTGCATCTGTGCGTTAGGGAGAAGAGAAGGGTTATATCTCTCCCACTGAAACAGGCCTAAGGAGGTCTTGGACATTTTTCAAGTGGACCATTTCCCAGACACAGAAATGCTGAGTAAGAGCAATAACTTCATAGTGTATTATGTCACTGTTGACAAATGGAAGAAACAGGCATATAAGATAAAAAATTGAGACTTAAAAACTTGCGGTTAAAAAATAGTTTCTCAACACTTGCAGTAGAATAGAATAATAACCTTTTAAAAGCCCTCTTCAGTAAGCTGATTGCAACACTGCACAAGCTCAACCTGCTAAGACACAGAGTCACTGCTTTTGTCTTACCATCCATCTCATCTTTATCACTTTATTGACTTTCTTCTTTCAAATGTCTTAAATATTGAATTCCAATTTCCTCCTTAAAGACATATTTCTCATAAAGATGTGCAAATGGTTACACAATGGTTGTTTGGGAAGAATTCTTTATAGTCCATTATTGAATTCACAGTGTAGGTACAAGTGCTTTGCATCAGACAAGAAGGCCTATTGAGTAAGTTGCTGCCATAGTGCCTATGTGGGAAGTTTCTAAATAAAAGTTACATGGTGGGGTAGCAATGTTTTGATATGTCATTTTTCAAAGCTTCCACTATTTTCTTATAATTAGTTTGTATGCTATTGTGCATATATAAACTGAATTTTACAAAAAGCCTCATGCTAAAAATCACACAGAAGAAGAGAGGATGAGTAGCTTTGAGAAAGAAGACATGCAGGTAGGCACATTTTCTTTCAATTAGAAAAAAGTTTTCCTTGAGTTCTGCTGAAAAATTCACATTACGTACTGCATGACATTTATGCTGAAAGCAGGTGTGAGTAATGTAAGAACAAGGGTTGCGTTTTGACAGATTTTGCATTTATTACCTCTTTCTGAAGAAAGGTAATGAAGCAGGAAATAGTCACAAATAATAAGAAGCAGTTTAAGCTGTTGAATACACAACAATCTCCACTATCCTTCAAACTTTAGACCTCTATAGGAGAAATAGGCAGTCTTTGTAATCTCATATAGATATATGTAAAATTATCACCATTTTTTGAAGACTGTCTTTTATATGACCTTCAAATGTCAGACATTACTCTATAACTTCACATAATGCATATAATTTGAGCTTTGGATCACTACTTGATGCTAATTCAGACTCAGCTTTCATAAATGATTCATTCATCATTGGATTTATTAATCTCTATCCCTATAAATGGTTTTTATGTGGGCCAGTTAGTTAATTAGAGCTTTATATTGTTGACATGCCTTAGAAGTTTGTGATGCTTATAGGTAATTTAGTGTCAGAGGAAAAAAAAAACCTTTTTCACTCAGAGAAAAAATACATGATGAGCTGTATCAATAAAGGGTGTATTTGGTGAAATAACAAAAATGGTTTTTGGCCGGGCGCGGTGGTTCACGCTTGTAATCCCAGCACTTTGGGAGGCCGAGGTGGGCAGATCACAAGGTCAGGAGATCGAGACCACGGTGAAACCCCGTCTCTACTAAAAATACAAAAAAAATTAGCCGGGCGTGGTGGCGGGCGCCTGTAGTCCCAGCTACTCGGAGAAGCTGAGGCAGGAGAATGGCGTGAACCCAGGACGCGGAGCTTGCAGTGAGCCGAGATCGCGCCACTGCACTCCAGCCTGGGTGACAGAGCAAGACTCCGTCTCAAAAAAAAAAAAAAAAAAAAAAAAATGGTTTTTATAACCACAAACCTAGGTATGAATGAAGTAAAATTTGTTTTAAAATGTATTTAAATCTAGTTTCATTTAATTCCAATGCCACATTTGACTAAGCTGATGACAAATTCAATCCTGTTCATGATGGAAGCTTTCTGCTTAAAGATGATAAAAATACGAAGATTTGGCTGGGCATAGTAGCTCACGCCTGTAATCCCAGCACTTTGGGAAGTCAAGGAGGGCGGATCACGAGGTCAGGAGATCGAGACCATCATGGTGAAACCCCGTCTCTACCAAAAATACAAAAATTAGCCTGGTGTGGTGGTGCATGCCTGTAATCCCAGCTACATGGGAGGCTGAGGCAGAAGAATCACTTGAATCTGGGAGGCAGAGGTTGCAGCAAGCCAAGATCGCACCACTGCACTCCAGCCTGGTGACAGGGCAAGACTCTGTCTCAAAAAAAAAAAAAAAAGAAAAAAAAAGAAAAACTAAGATTTTACACACATCACTAAAGCATAGTGATGATTCTTTGATCCCCTCCCACAAATTCGTACTGAGAAATATATTGTCCCAGTTTAAAAGTTTCCATCAGATTCTTGGAATATTCTGCTTTGGCGTGATTAATGGGGCAAAAGAAACTTTGATGATACTAGGAAATGTCAGGTCCAGATGCTAGGACCAGTCATCTGGGCGCTGCCTGGTAGAAAGACAAGGAGATCTCTCTCCCCTTCCAAGTCAAAAAAGACATATTCTCAGCTTATACTGTTCTTAAAGGTCATTAACTTCCCTGCCCGACCCCATCTGTTTACCCCTAACCAAACCTAATGTGTGCCATTCATTATGCTTGGGGTTTAAAAGGCAGCAACTATTAATTAAATCAAGATCATTTGCTTTTGATATGGCAATATCCCTCTAGTGGGAGATTATGAAAAGTCTGGCAATTTGTTTGAAACAGAAAAAGGAGGAAATGGGGAGAAATGAAAAACAAAATAAATCATTTAACAAACTACACTGAAATAAAAAAAAAAAATGGAGGGATGGGCTAGGTGAAATTTTATTAACTAAACAACATCCCATATTGCATGGTCCAATAATAATGGCTAATTATATGAGCTTCTTATAAAAACAAGTAGTATAAGACTATAATTAAGGAAAAGCATAATTATATTATTTTCCTACATAAGATATTTTAAAATTCATTAATGTTTGAGAAAGTAAGGCATACAATTACTTCTTATTCTTTTTTTTTCTTAAATACAGTATCAAATTCCTTGGAGAGTCAGTGGCAATAACCAAAAGAATTAAGTAAGTTGGGAACTATACAATCACAAAACATCTTTAGGGAGGTTGGTACCTACAATATTGACTATTGAGCAAAGCCAATATTTAGAAGAAGAGCAAACAAACAAACATGATATAGACATTTCTCAGTGAAACTATTTCTACTCATTCTTCAGTAACCTAGATTGAGGACAAAATTTTAGCAACTGAAGTCAATTACCATAAGAAAAATTTAAAAGTTATTACTGTAGACTTTATATTCTTGTGGAGGAAGATAGGCATTAAATATAGAACAAGTAAGGTACTTTCCGTGTGTTCCATTATGAGGAAAAGAAAAGGAAAAGTCTGATTCAGGATTCTTGTGATTTCAGGTTATTGGAAGACAGATGTTATTTATCCAGAATGGCTAGGAAAACATTTTCTGGAAAGAAACTTTTGAGATGTTAGCAACATGATGAAAAAAGAGGCACTTTTGTAAGGACCAGAGCAAACGGCATTCTGTGTTGAATAGATGAAACAGTTTGAAGGAGAGACAGAGAAGACAAGGGTATTAATTTTGTATGGCTGCAATAACAAATTACCACAAGCTTAGTGTTTTAAAAAATAAAGTTCCTAAAGCAGGAATCACAGTGGAAAATATTTGAGATTTATTTTCTCTATTTTGTCAATATCAAACAGATTTTAAATGGCAAAATAAGAGGCTGAAGAATGATTAAATATGATTAGAAATGAATAATTATACATCAAGGCTGCAGACAAGGAAACATAAAGAAAGATCACAGTCCTGGAATGAATGCAAGATTATTCGTTATTAGTCATAAACACACATCACTTAAATCATAGATAGAGAACCCTGGTAAGATCCTAGTGAGATAGAGTGTAGAAATAACGTCTTGGCAGAAATAATACTAAGTAACTATCTCCTAAGGCCTTTCATAATGCATTCTTATTCAAATATAAGTAAAATATACTTTTCCAATTTTATAAAATGTTACATTATGGCTTTTGCAATAACAGAGTGTAAATTTTCTTGCCTGCTTATACAGACAAATATTTAGTCAATATACTTTTATCTTTCCAGTAGCTCCAGTTGTATTTAATTCATTCATAAGTTAGTTCTTTAAGGCAGAGGGACATGGTATTTCACAAACAATTATACGTTGAGTATCTTTTCCTAAATCTCAAAAAACCCTGATATAATTGATTAAAAATTCGTTTAATAAATGTCAGTGCTAACACATACTCTATTATAACAGCTAGTTTTGAAACGCGTATGTTAACACATTTAGGCTTCTTACTGATACAAACTTTGATTTCTTTATGGTATCATTGACTCTAAGTGTTATGTTAGACCATCTTATTCAATGTATCATATAATACATAATCCTTGGCAACTACTAGAAATATCCTCTTCCTTACAATTAACTCATTGTGTATAGTTCTGCTGATTTCACCTGATAATTATATTCCTTATTTCCTACCTCCTTTTTGTAATGCTCAGAAAGTGATAGCTCAGGAGATTCTCTGGATCAAATACTCCTTTATATCTTATGCTGCAAGGAGGCTCTAAAATGGCTCCAGTGATCTCTGCATCCTGGTATTCATGCCCTTGTGTGACACCCTCCATTTGAGCATGGATGAGACCTTAATGCTCTATAATTTGCTTCTAACCAAAATAATATGGCAAATGCGATGAGATAACTCTTCTGTGCTTATTCTATGTTAGGATGAAAACAGCATCTTGTTAGCAGGCTGTCTTTATTGCCTCCTCAGCTTATATATTCTGATGAAGCCAACAGGCGTGTAAGGGAGGTCAACATGTCAAGGAGTGAAGGGCAGCCCTCTCCCAACAGGCACCAAGGGAATGAGGATGACCTCCAGCTGGCTGCCACACACAAGCTGAAGCTTTCAATCCAACACCCCACAAGGAATTGAATTCTGCCAGCAACCACATGAGTTTGAAAGCAGATTATTTTCCAGTTGATCCTCACATGAGAATGTAACCCTGGCAGAAGCCTTGATTGCAGTCTCGTGAGAGACCTTGAAATAATGAACAAGTAAATTGCTTGGATTCCGAACTCACAGAAGTTGTGAGATAATAATTGTCTACTGTTTTGAGTTGCTGAATTTTCCAAAATGTATTATGCAGCAGTGGATAACCTATACATATTTCGGAACATAGTTTCTTCTCTCTATTCTGACAAATTGTATATCAATACTTGATTTCATGCCTATCATTTTCACATGAACCTCCCTAATTCTCTTACTCAGGCTCAACTCAAGCCTTTGCAGTATTTCAGATGTGTGGTCCTTAAGACAGAAATCTTCATCGTAAACTCTTCTTCCTTCTAAATATATAATTCTTGTAACAAAGAAAGCACTCTTAAATGTTTAAAGAGTAATGGGGCTCTCGGATGCTTTAAAGTGTAGAACAGACACTTCTGACATTATGAGCTAGAAACATCCTTATTATTGGGGCTGTACTATGTGCTATAGGATTTAGCAGAATCCCTAGTCTCCACCTACTAGATCTCAGTAGCACACCCACATTGATGAAAAGGAATCATATATCTGGATATTGTTAAATGCTCACTTTGGGAACAAAAGAGCACCTAGTGGAGAGCCACTGGTATAAAGGGATCCTGATTGAGGAACGCCACTTTATGAGAAACTAAAGAGAAAGAGGTAGCTGGAGCTGCACTTTGTTCTAAGTGAAGTGTGAAACAGAAAAAAAAGAAAAGCAAACAACAGATAGAGAACAATAGGATAGAAAAATAGGAAAGAATAATTCCAAAGGAACAAATTGAAGGCCTTTGAAGTTAGAAGCAATGAACTCACAATTGCTAGCAGAAAGGCCAGGAACTCAAATAAGTGGGCTTACATCTTTCTGATTGTTCCTGTATATCATATTAAGAAGTAAAATTCAGATATTTTAAAAATATTTATTTTGAATATTTTAATTTATAATTTACAATTCACTTAAAATAACAAATTCATAATATGTAAATACATATGATTATGAAACTGTTTTTTCAAATAATCTATAAATGTAAAAGAGGCATTATTTTACAGTTTTTTTCAACTCTCCTTAAACTTTAACTGATGTATCCAGTTGTCTTATTTTGTATGGGAAAAGTGGTAGCTCATGGTGTATGGATTTATAATTCTATACTGGCAGTGGTTAATAATATTGTATCTTGTTCATCAAAGGCTTTTTAAAAAGGAAGTCTAGAAGATTGATAACAAGGAGTTTTGGGTTCTAGATATGTGAAGTAATTCACACAATGTGGATGGTCTGTGGAGACATTTATATCCCATGTGAATGCTCAACATAGAGGATGTAGAGGAGGAGTTCACAAATCTAATAAGAACTAGACCTATTCTGTGGCTTTTCATCAGTGTTTTCAACAGACATTGTGGTAGTCCTTCAATGGGTTCACTTTTTTGTGTAGCCATTATGTTAGTCAGTTATCGTGATGCTAATGAAGACATACCCAAGACTGGGTAATTTATAAAGAAAAGGAGGTTTAACGGACTCATGGTTCTACATGACTGGCAAGGCCTCACCATCATGGTGGAAGGCAAAGGAAGAGAAAAGCATGTCTTACACGGCAGCAGGCAAGAGGACGTGGGCAGGGGAACTCCCATTTATAAAACTATAAGATCTCATGAGACTTATTCACTATCCCAAGAATAGCACAGGAAAAACCTGCCCCCGTGATTCAACTACTTCCCACCAGGTCCCTCCCATGACACAAGGGAAACTGTG
The DNA here is from genome assembly GCF_028878055.3 of Symphalangus syndactylus. Taxonomy (NCBI): domain Eukaryota; kingdom Metazoa; phylum Chordata; class Mammalia; order Primates; family Hylobatidae; genus Symphalangus; species Symphalangus syndactylus. Next base: position 82,050,100 of record NC_072438.2, on the reverse strand, counting down.
GGAGCTACAATTCAATATGAGATTGGGGTGGGGACACAGCCACACAACATCAGCCATAATGAGGTCAAAATGTGATTCTTGTTTCACACAGCCTGATCTGGCTAATTCCACTGCTTAGAATCCAATGTATTGCCAATGGTAAACCCCAATATAAAAATCATTATTTGACAAATAATTGATTACATTGAACTTTTCTGACATGGAAGAAGCTTTATTTATCTTTCTAGTGATGTATTCACCTTTTCTCACTGCCTTTCTCCTGACAGCATTATATGTCTGTAAAATATATAATTACAAATATTTAGTTTAAAGATCTTAACCAGCTTTTCTTTGAAACTCTAAAATCAGGCAACACCTCATTCTATAAAGTAGTGAGTGTTCTGATGAACTGTGCAGAGATTGGCTTTATAGATGGAAAATATTTGACAAAAGCAGAAACAGAGAACAAAAAGTGAATTGGTTGTTTCAGTTACTTTTTTTTCCTTTTTGTAAAGGTTAAAGCAGGAGGGACTTCCTTTTCATGCTGGCTAAACTGTCCTGTTTAGGGATTTGTTATTTCTCTCTCTTGATTCCTTGGAAGATCAGATAAACAGCCTCATTGTGGCTTGTTGGTGTGGAACTCCGTTATGAGTAAATAACTCCATTTTGCTTTTGTCTGCAGGTTCTAGTGCAGGAGCTTGGTCCAAACCAAGAGACTCCTGTAAATTTAACATTGCTTGTATTTTCCAAAATGTCTTATTCATCATCACAGTATCCCATCAATAAAGCTTTCATGACTGAAGTAGTTTGTCAGTGGCTGACACACCTGGTATTAATTTAAGTTACTCCATACCATCTTATGTGGAGGAGCTGACATCATGCAGCAATGGAAATGTCTCTATGCAAACCTCTGCTCTAAGGCTTGACCAAACTTTAACTTGGCTTATAGCAGTCTAAGGCTGTGTCCCTGGGGGGACTCCTTTTGAGTTTCTGTCTAGTAAAGCTTAGGGCTGTGAAAACAACTATTCTTTCTAGCTAGCACTTGATATAGGCCCTTCTTTTTTTTTTTTAGAAAATAGACCATTGACTAAAAGGGGCTTACAATTGTGAATCCTTCCTGTGTCCCTTTGAGATTTATGTGTACTTCCTACAGCTCAGGAGTGCTGTCTCAAGGACCTGAAAACCATTCCTTTGAAGTGTAATTGTCAGAAAGGACAGTGTCTCCCACTCTTTATGGCAGGATAGAGTCCTAACGTTGATCATTGCCAGCTAGCAGACACTGCTAGCTTCACTGCGTTTACGCTAACCAACCCTTAGTAATTCTTCACTTCTCTCACTCTTCTTGAGTCCCAGATCACTCCCCGCTTTATCCTCCTTTTTTTTTCTCTTTAAATCACCTCTGTGAAAATCGGAATGAAGCTTACCTCTTTTCCTTACTTTCAGAAGTTACAGTTTTACCAGATATCCAGTTTGGGTTATCTTTGACATCCTCACCACCACCCACACTACCATGCTCACGTCCTTTCCCCGAACTGGTGTCAACTGAGTGTTTGATCTGGCTCTGGCTCCCACAGTACAGTACGTATGGACCCAGTGTGGCCCACTGACTGCAGTATGCAGCTGCTTCCTGAGGCATCTCACTCTGGGAACTAAGAACAAGACTTTTTTTTTTTTTTTTTTTTTGAGACGGAGTCTCGCTCTGTCACCCAGGCTGGAGTGCAGTGGCGCAATCTCAGCTCACTGCAAGCTCCGCCTCCCGGATTCACGCCATTCTCCTGCCTCAGCCTCCCGAGTAGCTGGGACTGCAGGCGCCCGCCACCGCATCTGGCTAATTTTTTGTATTTTTAGTAGAGACGGGGTTTAACCGTGTTAGCCAGGATGGTCTCGATCTCCTGACCTCGTGATCACCCGCCTCGGCCTCCCAAAGTGCTGGGATTACAGGCATGAGCCACCGTGCCCGGCCAAACAACATGTTTTTGCACAAAGGCAGAAAGCCCTGCCTGGCTTTTGCTAGTGCCCAGATGTTTCCTGCTGCCTGCCACCCAGAGTTTGACAAATATCTTAAGATAATCCTAAAAAAACAGGAAAACCTCTTTTTCTGCCCATTGTGGACATTTCCCAGTCATGAAAAAATTAATAGCAAGCAAATAAAAGGCTGCTAAACATATTTGAAAGCCATTTAGAAAGTCTACCTCATTTCCAAATATCCCATCTACTCAAAAAGAAAGACATAATTGGATTTTTTTTTTAGTGATTTATGAAGATGGCAGCATCTCATCTAAAGACTTGGAAAGACGCTCTACTGAACTAAGCAGAGGGAGTCAGCTTTAGAGGTAGAAAAGAGCTGAATAAGAAACAAGTGGATTGGGCTTTCAAAATTGGTTTTATCATAGGGTTGAAACAGAACGGGCTTCCTTACCTTTGGGCCCCTTCTGATTGGTAGTTGTGAATCTCCTGTTTTTTCTAAAACTAGCCTGTTTTAAAGTTCAGTTTGATTGTGTGGCATCTCGAGTTTGGTCTGGTCTGTTAGGGCCTAGTGTAGATGTTCAGTTCAAACAATGGCCTCCTATGAATTTCATCTAATAAACCCTAATAGAACATGTAACTATCACAATATTTTCTAATTTTCCTCCATGAAACTATTGTGCTCTCACACATTTTGAATTCCTGCTGAAGCAAAAGTGACAGTAGTTTGTTTCCTTCTGGCTGCAAGTTTAAGAATAAGCAGAATTTGCTAGTTTTGTTCCAGATTGGGTTTTGTGTTTGAAAATAACTCTTTCCTTTCGTTTGTTCTGCTAGCCTCCTAGAGGGCCTCCTAAGAGTGGTTTCCTGCTCTTGCTATTCTCTGGATTGCACCCTGATGACTTCTCAGCATTGGACTACTTTCGTAAGCAATGCCCTTTTGAATTCTGTTTTAAAAACTCAAAATTATTCTGTTCTCTTAAGTTGAAACCTGACAAAATATAAAGCTTTAAAAATATACACATGATTCCAGGTATAGTGGCTCATGCTTATAGTTCAAGCTACTCAGGAGGATCAGACTGAAGGATTGTTTGAGACCAGGAGTTCAAGTTCAGCCTGGACAACATAGCAAGACTCTTTCTCTAAAGAAACCACACACATAATGTGTGCATGTGCACGAACATATGTACATACATAGATATAATGTACATATATCACATATAATTTTTACATATATACCTATACAAATATGTGTTTGCATATATATTCATACATATATAAACATATGCATTTATATACATACATACACATATACATATCTGTGTTTATGTACAGTTCTATCTCTATGAAATTATCCATTCATAATAAATAAATGTTGAAAAAACATGTTTAAAATGTAAGCCATAGACATTATTATTATTTTCTTAGAATTATCTAGCATTGTAAATGCCAAACAAAGTCAGTATTAGTGGATATTTTATCACCCAAGCCTCAAAATAAAATTGTTTCTATTTTAAGTCTGACACATATGGTATTTGCCTTTCTGTGACGATCTTGTTCACTTTCAGCATTTGCAAGACCAGATTGCCAATTTCTCTGGAATTTGAAATGGCAAGAATAGTAATTTTGAATTAAATATAAGTCAGGGGACTGTCAATTGAAAATAGGCCTTTCATTTACCTGTTTGAAAGTTCAGATGTCAATGCCATGATTTTTATTCCCTTTTTTCAGATCAGGATTAAAACTTTTTTTTTCTTGTTCTTTCTCCCCTTTTCAAATTGTAATAACGCTCTTGAAGCACAGAGTCAGTGATTCATGAATTTGATGGAGTGCCTCAGCAGAGCACTCTATCATTTTCAAGCTTCTAAAATACCATTTCTTTCATTAAAGGCTAAAATAGCTATGTTTATTATTTTGCTTTTCTTCTCTCATTTAAAATATTAGAAGGGAGTTTTGCTTAATTTTAAATATATGTGTCATTATGCATATATATGTATATGTGTTTGTGTATGTGTGTATGTAAACATAGGTGTGTATGTGCATTTTTTCCCAAAGAATCTATTCAAGAAATAATATAGAACATTTGATATGAAATGTAAATGTCTATTTTTAGATTTCTGAGAATGAGATTTTGAATAAACTGGAAAAGCTCTTTGGTAGGATGCTAAAAATACTTACTTTAGATTCTCAAACTAAAATATTCACAAGATTTTTGGTAAACTGCAAGAATCTCAAAATAACCATCTGAGAGACACAATTAACAATGAGGAAGTAGTAAGTTTGCCGTGCTTTCCTAAAAAGCTTTTGAGCGTAAACATTCCCTAAAATTTTTATTATGAAAGTTTTCATACAAAGGTTGAAAATGAATGCAATGAACATATGTATATCTTCCAGTTACACTCTATAATAATTTTCACACTTGTTCTGTATATACTTACTTGTGTTTTATTTATCTACATGTCATTGGTTTTTCTGTGCCATCTAAAAATAAATAATAGTTTGCCACAAAATATTTCAGCATGTTGTAAGGTAAAAAAAAGTCTCCCACATATTTCATGAACCACGTATAATACCCATGAGTAACAATATTATAATATCATCTAATATTCATATGATGTTTAAATTTCCCAATGCCTCCACAGTTGTCTTAAACTTTTTTATTTTACTCTGCAGCTAGACCTAGTTGAGGTTGTGGTAGAATTTTTATTTTATTCTTTCTTTCTTTCTTTCTTTTTCTTTCTTTCTTTCTTTCTTCCTTTCTTTCTTTCTTTCTTTCTTCTTTCTTTCTTTTCCTTCCTTCCTTCCTTCCTTCCTTCCTTCCTTCCTTCCTTCCTTCCTTCCTTCTTTCCTTCCTTCTTTCTTCTTTCTTTCTTTCCTTCTTTCACAGGGTTTCATTGTGACACCCAGGCTGGAATGCAATGGCATGATCATGGCCCACTATAGCCTCGAGCCCTTGGGCTCACGTGAGACCCAAACCCTGTTAGCCTCTTGACCGGCCAATTTTTAATTTTTTCTTTTTTTAGTTTTGAAGAGACTGAATCACACTATGTTACCCAGGCTGGTCTCAAACTCCTAAGCTCAAGGGATCCTTCCACCTCAGTCTCCCAAAGTTCTGGAATCACAGGCATGAGCCACCATGCCCAGCCAAGGTGGAAATCTTGAAGTGAGCCTTGGTGCACAAGCTGCTAGTCCTGAAACGTAAGGTACTTTAGTTGGCTCACAGGCTTATCTCCCAAGAGCTGATATTTCCTAGAACGAAGAGCTAAGCTGTTTTTCTCCCAACCTTAATATTTTAGCACGGAGACAGAGCAATTACTTGTTGATAATTTCCGGAAACTATTGAAAACCAAGAAAAATCTGATATGCAGATTCAAAAACCTCCTGGTGAAAAAAAAAAAATTTCCCCAAAGCTTTTTTAATATACATATTTCCAATCCTACAAGAAAAGAAGGGTATAAGTATCATTTATACTCACTACATAGACTCCACATTTTTGAATTATCTTTTTATATTTTATCATCTACTTTAGCATATCTTGAGAGAAAGTATCTCTCTATATAAAACAAAACTAAGATTGTGCTTAAGAAAATTAATAGGCCAGGCGCGGTGGCTCACGCTTGTAATCCCAGCACTTTGGGAGGCCGAGGCGGGCGGATCACGAGGTCAGGAGATCGAGACCAGAGTGAAACCCCGTCTCTACTAAAAATACAAAAAATTAGCCGGGCGTGGTGGCGGGCACCTGTAGTCCCAGCTACTCTGAGAGGCTGAGGCAAGAGAATGGCGTGAACCCAGGAGGCGGAGGTTGCAGTGAGCCGAGATTGCGCCACTGCACTCCAGCCTGGGCGACAGAGCGAGACTCTGTCTCAAAAAAAAAAAAAAAAAAAAAAGAAAATTAATAATAAACCATAATACCATCTAAAGTTGAATATAAATTCAAATTTTCTTGAGTCTGAAAAATGCATCTAAAGCTTTGTTAATTTCCTTCTAAACTAAGATCTGATCTTAGTTCTTGCATTATTTGGGTGTTTTTTCAGTTTAGCTTCTTTGTTCTAGAACAGTCCTTCATCTTAGGTGAAGTATTTACTGTAATTGAGTGTTGAAATTATCTGAGGACATCATTCTGTATTGGTATTCATATGGAAATTTATGTAAATAAATCATTTCTTCTAAGTATATTTCTAGCGCAAGTGTTTAAAATGCATGTATGAAATAACATCATTGGGACACACTAATGGGTCATTTAAGGAAGTCAAAACCAGAAAATTAATTAAATTGGTAGCAAAAGAAACATTGATTAAGATAATTACTACAAATTTTACATTGCAATTCATCATTCTTAGAAGCACTGGTTTCACTAAATGCATTCCAGCAGTTAACATTGTATTTAATGGAAGCTTATTTCATATCCTAGGTTGTCTATAAGAACATATAAAAACACTATCCAACATATAATTAATATCTTGAGGAAATGCACCATCACAATTTTTCTAAGCTACAGTGTGATGAACTGAAAGACTTTATAAAGCCATTTGGTGTAATTTCCATGCAAATTTAAAGAATTACATCTATATCATCTGATATAGTTTGGATATTTTTCCCTGCCCAAATCCCATGTTGAATGTTAGTCCCCAGTGTCTTGTGGGGACAACAGCTATCCTGGACAGCTGTCAATAACTTCACTAAATGGTAAATTGACTGATAGCCACATCCCACTTCACCCAAACTCTACCAGCCCATCTTCTCTTTAGAAATATTCTAAAATTGCCTAGACCACTTTAGTTCCTCTAAAAGTGAATGGAATATGGAGGAGATTGGAGGGCATCAGAAAAAAAAGGATGGAAAGAGTAAAAAGGCAGTATCATTTGAAACTTTGGTTACTATAAAAATAATCTTAATATTATTATATGTGTTAAAAACAGGTTAGTCAATAATTAACTTCCCAATAAAGAAATAACCAGAGCTAGATTGTTTCTCTGGTGAGTGCCCCAAAACATTTATTTATGAAATTATGCCAATCATTTACAAGCTCTTTCACAAAATAGAAGCAGAGATAAGTACTTTCTAACTTGCTCTATGAGGCCCAAATCCACCAATTTATTTTAAAAAACCTCTATAACACAACAAAATGGGATTTTTCTAGCTATGTAAACTGGTTCAAATGCAAAAATAGGTAATTTAATCAAGCATATCAAGAGGTGATGAAAAATATTTGACAAAAATCCGTATCCATTAATGATCAAAACTCTCAATGATCTAGGATTAGAGGCAAGTGTCCTCAACTTGATAAATGTAATCATCAGAAGGTTTATAACTCACATCATGCTAAATGGTGAGAAACTCATTATTTCCTTCTAAGAGTGACAAAAAGTATGTTCTGTTTTTCACTCCTATTCAACATTATTAAAGACCTAGCAAATGCAGTAAGAAAAGAAAAGGAAAAAAGGAAAGCCATGAGAGACTGTGTCAGGAGCAACAGTGCCCTCCGGCCGAGATACTGCACTTTTCCCACGGTCTTTGCAACTGGCAGACTAGGAGATTCCCTCTGGTGCCTGGCTCAGCGGGTCCCACTCTGACGGAGCCCAGCAAGCTAAGATCCACTGGCTTGAAATTCTCATTGCTAGCACAGCAGTCTCAGCTTGACCTGGGATGCTCGAGCTTGGTGGGAGGAGGGGCATCTGCCACTGCTGAAGCTTGAGTAAGCAGTTTTACTATCACAGTGAACAAAGCTGCAGGGAAGTTTGAACTGGGCGGAGCCCACAGCAGTTCAGCAAGGCCATTGGGGCCAGACTGCCTATCTAGATTTTCTCCTCTCTGGGCAGGTCATCTCTGAAAAAAAGGCATCATCCCCAGCCAGGGACATATAGATAAAACCTCCATCTTTCTGGGACAGAGCACCTGGGGAAGCGGTGGCTGTGGGCGCAGCTTCAGCAGACTTAAACATCACTGCCTGACAGCTCTTAAGCGAGCAGTGGATTTTCCAGCACAGTGTTTGAGCTCTGATAAGGGACAGGCTGCCTCCTCAAGTGGGTCCCTGACTCCTGTGTATCCTGATGGGGAGACACCCCTCAGTAGGGGCCAACAGACACTTCATACAGGGGAGTTCTTGCTTACATCTGGCAAGTGCCTCTCTGACATGAAGCTTCCAGAGGAAGGAACAGGCAGAAATCTTTGCTGTTCTGCAGTCTCCACTGGTGATATCCAGGCAAACAAGGTCTGGAGTGGACCTCCAGCAAACACCAGCAGACCTGCAGAAGAGGGGCCTGACTGTTAGAAGGAAAATTAACAAACAGAAAGGAATAGTAACAACACCAACAAAAAGGATGTCTACTCAGAGACTCCGAGGCTCACTAACATCAAAGAACAAAGGTAGATAAATTCACGAAGATGGGGAGAAACCAGCACAAAAAGGCTAAAAACTCCAAAAACCAGAACACCTCTTCTCCTCCAAAGGGAGAACAAAACTCCCTTTTTTTGTTCCCTTCCCTTCTCCAGCAAGGGAACAAAACTGGACAAAGAATGAGTTTGACGAATTGACAGAAGTAGGCTTCAGAAGGTGGGTAATAACAAACTCCTTCGAGCTAAAGGAACATGTTCTAATCCAATGCAAGGAAGCTAAGAACCTTGAAGAAAGGTTAGATGAATTGCTAACTAGAATAACCAGTTTAGAGAAGACATAAATGACCCGATGGAGCTGAAAAACATAGCATGGGAATTTCATGAAGCATACACAAGTATCAATAGCTGAATCAAACAATTGGAAGAAAGGATATCAAAGTTTGAAGATCAACTCAATGAAATAAAGCAAGAAGACAAGATTAGAGAAAAAAGAGTGAAAAGAAACGAACAAAGCCTCCAAGAAATATGGGACTATGTGAAAAGACCAAATCTACATTTGATTGGTGTACCTGAAAGTGATGGGGAGGATGGAACCAAATGGGAAAACACTTTTCAGGATATTATCCAGGAGAACTTCCCCAACCCAGCAAGGCAAGCCAGCATTCAAATTCAGGAAATACAGAGAACACCACAAAGATACTCCTCGAGATGAGCAACCCCAAGATACATAATTCAGATTCATAATTCAGATTCACCAAGGTTGAATGAAGGAAAAATGTTAAGGGAAGCCAGAAAGGAAAGGCTGGGTTACACACACAGGGAAGCCCATCAGACTAACAGTGGATCTCTCCGCAGAAACCCTACAAGCCAGAGGGGAGTGGGAGCCACTATTCAACATTCTTAAAGAAAATGATTTTCAATCCAGAATTTCATATCCAGCCAAACTAAGCTTCATAAGCAAAGGAGAAATAAAATCCTTTACAGACAAGCAAATGCTGAGAGATTTTGTCACCACCATGCCTGCCTTACAAGAACTCCTGAAGGAAGCACTAAACATGGAAAGGAACAACTGGTACCAGCCATTGCAAAAACATATCAAATTGTAAAGCCCGTCAACACTATGAAGAAACTGCATCTACTAATGGGCAAAATAACCAGCTAGCATCAAAATGACAGGATCAAATTCACACATAACAATATTAACCTTAAATGTAAATGGGCTAAATGCCTCAATTAAAAGACACAGACTGGCAAATTGGATAAAGAGTCAAGACCCATCAGTGTGCTGTATTCAGCAGACGCATCTCCCATGCAAAGACACACATAGGCTCAAAATAAAGGGATGGAGGAATATTTGCCAAGCAAATGGAAAGCCAAAAAAAAAAAAAAAAAAAAAAAAAAAACAGCAGGGGTTACAATCCAATCCTTGTCTTTGATAAAACAGACTTTAAACCAACAAAGATCAAAAGAGACAACAGCATTACATAATGGTAAAGGTATCAATGCAACAAGAAGAGCTAACTATCCTAAATATATATGCACCCAGTACAGGAGCACCCAGATTCATGAAGCAAGTTCTAAGAGACCTACAAAGAGACTTAGATGCCCACACAATGATAGTGGGAGACTAACACCCCACTGTCAACACTAGTCAGATCAACAAGACAGAAAATTAAGAAGGATATCCAGTACTGGAACTCAGCTCTGGACCAAGTGGACCTAATAGACATCTACAGAGCTCTCCACCATAAATCAACAGAACATACATCCTTCTCAGCACCACATCACACTTATTCTAAAATTGACCACATAATTGGATGTAAAACACTCCTCAGCAAACGCAAAAGAATGGAAACCATAACCAACCATCTCTCAGACCACAGTGCAATCACATTAGAACTCAGGATTAAGAAACTTACTCAAAACTGCACAACTACATGGAAACTGAACAACCTGTTTCTTAATGACTACTGGGTAAATAACGAATTGAAAGCAGAAATAAAGATGTTCTTTGAAACCAATGAGAACAAAGACACAATGTACCAGAATCTCTGAGACACATTTAAAACAATGTGTAGATGGAAATTTATAGCAGGAAATGCTCACAAGAGATAGCAGGAAAGATCTAAAATTGATACCCTAACATCACAAAAGAACTAGAGAATCAAGAGCAAACAAATTCAAAAGGTAGGAGAAGACAAGAAATAAGTTCAGAGTGGAACTAAAGGAGATAGTGACACACAAAAAAAAGTTCAAAAAATCAATGAATGCAGAAGCTGATTTTTTGAAAAAATGAACAAAATTGATAGACCCCCAGCAAGACTAATAAACAAGAAAGGAGAGAAGAATCAAATAGACACAATAAAAACTGATACAGGGGATATCACCACTGATCCCACAGAAAACAAGCTACCATCAGAGAATACTATAAACACTTTTATGCAAATAAACCAGGAAATCTAGAAAAAATGGATAAATTCCTGGACACATACACCCTCCCAAGAGTAAACTAGGAAGAAGTCGAATCCCTTAATAGACCAATAACAAGTTCTGAAATTGAGGCAGCAATTAACAGCCTACCAACCAAAAAAAGTCCAGGGCCAGACAGATTCAGAGACGAATTTTACCAGACAGACAAAGAGGAGCTGGTACCATTTCTTCTGAAACTATTCCAAACAATAAAAATAGAGGGAATCCTCCCTCACTCATTTTTTGAGATCAGCAACATTGTGATACCAAAACCTGGCAAAGACACAGCAAAGAAAGAAAATTTTAGGCTAAGATCCCGGATGAACATCAGTGGGAAAATCCTCAGTAAAATCCTGGCAAACCAAATCCAGCAGCACATCAAAAAGCTTATCGACAATGATCAAGTTGGCTTCATCCATGGGATGCAAGGCTGATTCAACATACACAAATCAATAAACGTAATCCATCACATAAACAGAACCAATGACAAAAACCACGATTATCTCGATGCAGAAAAGGCATCTGACAAAATTCAACAGCCTTTCATGCTAAAGACTCTCAATAAACTAGGTATTCATGGAACTTATTTCAAAATAGTAAGAGCTATTTATGACAAACCCACAGCCAATATCATACTTAATGAGCAAAAACTGGAAGCATTCCCTTTGAAAACCAGCACAAGACAAGGATGCCCTCTCTCACCACTCCTATTCAACATAGTATTGGAAATTCTGGCCAGGGCAGTCAGGCAAGAGAAAGAAATAAAGGTATTTAAGTAGGAAAAAAGGAAGTCAAATTTTCACTGTTTGCAGATGACATGATTGTATATTTGGAAAACCCCATTGTCTCATCTCCAAATCTCCTTAACCTGATAACTTCAGCAAAGCCTCAGGATACAAAATCAGTGTGCAAAAATCATAGGCATTCCTATACACCAATAACAGACAAACAGAGAGCCAAATTATGAGTGAACTCCCATTCACAATTGCTACAACAAGAATAAAATATCTAGAAATCCAACTTATAAGAGATGTGAAGGACCTCCTCAAGGAGAACTAAAAACCACTGCTCAAGGAAATAAGAGAGGACACAAACAAATGGAAGAACATTCCATGCTCATGGATAGGAAGAATCAATATTGTAAAAATGGCCATACTGCCCAAAGTAATTTATAGATTCAATGCTATCCCCATCAAGATACCATTGATTTTCTTTACAGAATTTGAAAAAAAACTACTTTAAATTTCATATGGAATCAAAAAAGAGCCCACATAGCCAAAACAATCTTAAGCAAAAAGAACAAAGCTGGAGGCCTCACACTACCTGACTTCAAACTATATTACAAGGGTACAGTAATCAAAACAGCAAGTACTGGTACCAAAACAGATAAGTAGACCAATGGAACAGAACAGAGGCCTCAGAAATAACACCACACATCTACAACCATCTGACCTTTGACAAACCTGACAAAAACAAGCAGTGGGGAAAGGATTCCCTATTTAATAAATGGTGTTGGAAAAACTGGCTAGCCATACACAGAAAGCTGAAACTGGATCCCTTCCTTACAGCTTATACAAAAATTAACTCAAGATAGATTAAAGACTTAAACATAAGACCTAAAACCATAAAAACCCTAGAAGAAAACTTAGGCAATACCATTCAGGACATAGGCATGGGCAAAGACTTCATGACTAGACTAAATCACCAAAAGCAATGACAACAAAAGCCAAAGTAGACAAATGGGATCCAGTTAAAATAAAGAGCTTCTGCACACCAAAATAAACTATCATCAGAGTGAACAGGCAACCTACAAAAGGAGAGAAAATTTTTGCAATCTCTCCATCTGACAAAGGGCTAATATCCAGAATCTACAAAGAACTTAAACAAATTTATAAGAAAAAAACAACACCATTAAAATGTGGGTGAAGGATACGAACAGACATTTCTCAAAAGAAGACATTTATGCAGCCAACAAACATATGAAAAAATGCTCATCATCACTGGTCATTAGAGAAATGCAAATCAAAACCACAATGAGATCCCATCTCTCACCATTTAGAATGGCGATCATTAAAAAGTCAGGAAACAACAGATGCTGGAGAAGATGTGGAGAAATAGAAATGCTTTTACACTGTTGGTGGGAGTGTAAATTAGTTCAACCATTTTGGAAGACAGTGTGGTGATTTCTCAAGGATCTAGAACTAGAAATACCATTTTACTCAGCAATCTCATTACTGTGTATATACTCAAAAGGTTATAAATCATTCTTCTACAAAGACACATGCACACGTATAATTATTACAGCACTATTCACAATAGCAAAGACTTGGAACCAACCCAAATGCTCATCAATGATAGACTAGATAAAGAAAATGTGGCACATATATACCACGGAATACTATTCAGCCATAAAAAAGGATGAGTTCATGTCCTTTGGAGGGACATGGATGAAGCTGGAAACCATCATTCTCAGCACATTAACACAAGAACAGAAAACCAAACACTGCATGTTCTCACTCATAAGTAGGAGTTGAACAATGAGAACACATGGACACAGGGAGGGGAACATCACACACTGGGGCCTCTCAGGGCTTGGGGGGCTAAGGAAGGGATAGCATTGGGAAAAATACCTAATGTAGATGACAGGTTGATTGGTGCAGCAAACCACCATGGCACATGTATACATATGTAACAACCTGCATGTTCTGCACTTGTACCCCAGAACTTAAAGTATAATAAAAAAAGAAATAAAATAAAATTCCGTTTTATAGAAAATATAATGCAGCATAAGAAAAAAAGAAACAAAAAGGAAAATAAAAAATACACAGATTGGGAAATACGAAACACATTTTTGTTGTTTTTTTGTTTTGTTTTTCTTCCACAGAGGTCATCGTTTATGTAAAAAATTCCAAAGAATCAACACTTCCTTTAAACCTATAGTATCCAAAATACATTGGTATTGGCAAAATAATAGGCAAATATATCAAAGGGACAAAAAAGGTGGCCCAGAAATAGACCCGCACAAATATAGTCAACTGAACTTTGACAGAAATGTAAGGCCAATTCAATGAAGAAAGGACAGTCATTTTTTTGAAAGGAACAACCAGACACGTACAGAAAAAAATTAATCTAGGCCCAGATCTCATATTGTTCACAATAATTAACTCAAAATGGATCCCAAATCAAAATATGAACTACAAATCTATAAAACTTCTAAAGTTGGCACACACAGGTGAAAATCTAGATGATGTTGAGTTTTTTGATGAGTTTTTAGTTACAATATCAAAAGCACAATCTATGAAGAAGCAAAAAAGATAACTTAGAGCTCAGTACAATTAAAATTTTCTGATCTGCAAAAAGATACTGTGAATGGAATGAAAAGATGAGCCACAGACTGGGTGAAAATGTTTGCAAAACATATATTTGATAAACAAATGATCCAATCAAAAAATGGGCAAAAAATCTGAACAGACACCTCATCAAACAATCTATACAAATGGCAAATAAACCTGTGAAAAGGTGCCCAACATCATTTGTCATTAGTGAATTGCGAATTAACAGCAATGTGCTACACCTACACATGCATTACAATGGCTAAAATCCTCCAAACTGACTACACCAAATTCTGATGAAGATGCAGAGCAATAGGAATGTTTACTCATTGCTGATAAGAATGCAAAATGGAACAGCCCCTTAGGAAACTTTACAAGTTTCTTACAAACCTACAAATAGAGTTTTAACATATGTTCCAGCTGTGCTACTCCTTAGATATTTACCAAAATGAGTTGAAAATTTATGTCTGCACAAAAACTGCACTTGAGTGTTTATAGTAGCTTTATTCATAATTGCCTCAAACTGGAAGAAGCCAAGATGTCTTTCAATAGGTGAATGGATAAGTAAATTGTGGTACATCCCTATAATAGAATACTGTTGAACAATCAAAGAAATTATCAAGGTTTGGCCAGGCATGGTGGCTCACACTTGTAATCCCAGCACTTTGAGAGGCTGAGGAGGGTAAAATGCTTGGGCCTAGTAGTTTGAGACCAGCTAGGGCAAATGGCTAAATCTGATCGCTAGAAAAAATGCAAAAAGTTAGCCAGGCCTGGTGGCACATGCCTGTAGTCCCAGCTACCTGGGAAGCTAAAATGGGAGGATCACCTGAGCCTGAGAGGTTGAGGCTACTGTGAGATGTGATGGCACCACTACCCTCAGTCTGGTCAACAGAGTGAGACCCTGTCTCAAAAACAAAAACAAAAACAAAACAAAACAAAAGAGTGGAGGACAGCCTTGATGGCTCATGCCTGTAATCCAGGCACTTTGGGAGGCTGAGGTGGGTGGATCACGAGGTCAGGAGTTCGAGACCAGCTTGGCCAACATGATGAAACCCTGTCCCTACTAAAAATACAAAAATTAGCCGGGCATGGTGGGCGCCTGTCATCCCAGCTACTTGGGAGGCTGAGGCAGGAGAATCACTTGAAACTGGAAGGTGGAGGTTGCAGTGAGCTGAGATCGAGCCACTGCACTCCAACCTGGGTGAAAGAGTGAAACTCCATCTCAAAAAAAAAAAAAAGAAGTGAGAGAGAGAGAGAGAGAAATTATCAAGCCACAAAAAGATGTGGAGGAACCTTAAATACATATTCCTAAGTTTCCTAAGTGAAATAAGCCAGTCTGCAAAGGTTACATACTATATGATCCCAACTACATGTATTCTAGAAAAGGAAAAAATCAGTGATTGCTAGGGGTTCAGGGGAAAGGAGCAGCGGAATAAATAGGTGAAGCAGAGAGAGTTCTTAGGGCTGCGAAGTTATTCTGTACTGTCCTGTGGATATATGATCTTATGCATTCATCAAAACCCAGAGAGCTGTAAAATACAAATTGTGTACCCTAATGTTAACCCTGAACTTTAGTTAATTATAATGTATCAATAGTGGTTCATCAATTATGACAAAGGCGCCACACTAATGCAAGGTGTTAATAGTAGTGAAGAGTGGGTATATGGAAACTTTCTGTACTATCTGCAGAATTTTTCTGTAAATTTAAAACTACTCCAACAAATAAAGTCTATTCATGAATTTCTTTAAAGAACTAGAATCACCAGTCCATGTTAACATGTTTCATGAGACCCTCCCATGTTTTGAAAGAGGCATTCCAGTGAGGTGCTGTACACATGAAAAATCTTCTACCTCCTCCTATGCTCTTACAGCACTTGTGACAGTTACAAGAATTGTCATATTGTGCTTTCATTTCATATCTAGTGGCCAGCAAGAACTCAGGAAACATATGTTAAAGACTGAAAGAAAAAAATGACTGATTAAAGAATACAAAAACTAAATCTCATCAAAAGTCAGATTGATTTACTTTTTCTTTCCTTTGTGAAAACCAGGCTTGTCTTCTGTCCATGTACTTGATGCTACAGTTATAACAAATTAGTCATAATTTCATATTCATGCCCTTATTACTTTCTGAATATTCCCTTTTCTGTCTTCTTGTCTGACCTGTATAGTTTCTCTTCTCTCAATCTCACCTCAAATATCAGTTTTATTACTAAGGCACCCTGCCCTGGTGCTTTCACAATATAATAGTTCCAAGTTCTACCAAATCTTTTTAGCATTACATTGTAATTATTTTAATGTCTCTTACTCCTATAGGAGTGAGCAAATTGAGGCCAATAGAATGTTTTATTATGATATACCTATCTCTTTTCATAGTGCTTGATAGAATTCAAAATCAATTATTGGTACTGTGAATAAACTAATGAATGCTGCTTTGCATGAATCATGTCATAGAAAACCTCTGCCTACCCATATTAATAAAAGTAGTCAATTGCAAAAAAGCCTAAGGTGACAGGCTGGATTTGTAACGAAGTAAATAAGACATAATTGCCAGAAGGCAAAACTGTGTAATTGAATGTGCATGGATTTTATATTAAAAATTATCCCACTCTGGTTGCACAATTTGTACATTATGACATTGAAAAGTGAATATAATTACTCCTTTTTTTCATACATTAGGGTATTATCATTTTTGCTTGGTTGCTGTAAGACTAAGTAACCAAATGTAAAAGAATCTAAAATTCCTGGCACATAAGAAGCCTTCCAAAGATAATATTTCAAATCTCTTTATTTTTTATGGGAAAGATGGGAACCCTGGGGACTAATCTCAGCTCTTCCAGTTACAAGTGTTTCAGTCTTGAATTAATTATGTAAAAATCCACAATCTTTGGTTTTTATTTATAAAAGAATCATCATGGCAGTAAATGTTTATTATGGGGATTAAATTAGATATCACATGTAAAGTTACTAGCAGAGTTCCTATTATACATAATAGCTCGACAAAGTATCAATCAGTTTAACATGAAAAGATGTTAACAAAAATAACTTGTTAGGCTGTAGCCTAAAGACAGAACGATTGAGTCCATACCAGTTACCCTCAATTCTAAAGCGTGGTCCTAATTCAGCTGATGAGGGTGCACTGGGTTTTGTAGAGGTACTTCAGCTAGAGTCAGTCTGTCATCTATATTAAATATGTAAGAGTTGAGAGTGCTGAGGAGAAGAGGATTTTATTGCGGAGATTTTCATTGCCTTTGCACTATTCCCCAGTCCTTGAGAAGGGGAAATCTGGAATGAGTCCTTAATATCATGTATTGAGAGAGAGGCATTCAAGGAGGCTGTCTGAAGAGGCTGACATGGGTGGCACTGGATATTGGTAGATTCAAAGGAGCCATATGTGACTCCTAATTCATAAGATTAAAGACATTTTCCCTTTCCTGGGGGCAGAATATAGGGGAGTATCATTAGGAATGCACTGTGCTTCCACTAAGAGATGGACAAAGTTTTGTGTCTTTCAACAGGTGTCCCTTATGAGAGAAAGAGAGAGACAGATGGACTAATGCCAAGAGTAGAGCCTGGAGATAAAATGAACAAGAACCATGAGTACTGAGGAGCAATGTCACAAGGTGCTAGCCTAAAACATTACTAGAACCAAAAAAACTTGGTCAAAGATTGTCTTTGCAGGATTCTCCAAAGAGTCTGTTTAAGTGTCAGCATTGGCTGCCTAGTTAATAAGAAAAGCAGTGACATCAATTTGTCAGCATTTCTGCCAAGTCTTTGCTCTTTCTGTCAGGCCTACAAAATTGATCAGGCCTAAGTTGGATGAAAGTTTAAGATACTCAATACATTAGACTGAAATGGATTCCTTATTTTAGACTGCTATTTGTTTAAAGCCAACAAAAATAGAACATTTATGCAGTCATTGTAACTTGATAAATCTAAGTAGCCTATTTTTTATTTCACTCAGAAATATAATAAGAGCAAATTAACAATGCAGAAATAATAAAATTGATTACTAAATTCAAAAACTAAATTCATTTCCTTCAGTGAACCAATTATTTGTTAATGATGTATCATGGGTATTTTAAGAGGTAATAAAACAATGAATGTTTCTTTCGAGTTATAGTCTTACAGAGAGAGTACTCATCAAGTCAACAAATATGCTTAATTCTGAATGTCTCAATATACTTCTACTGTACTTTTTACTAGACATCATCAGTGTTTTAACAACATTGAGTGAGTTATGCAACTAGAATTATAAACCACATGGCAATGAAAGTAGACTCAGTCAACCATGACTGGCCAGATTGGCATCAAGACAATTGTCATTACAATGAAATTTTGATTTTGAAAAGACAGAGAAAAATCAAGAAAAAAATGGGCAGAAGGGAGAAAAGAAGATAAGTTTAGGTGGATTTGAAAAAAATTTGGACCCTAGATAACATAAAATCTAAATGGCTTTAGAACCTCAGTCAATACCCTTTACATCTTGTTATCTTGTCTGTACTGACGTATTTCAGCTTTCTCAAGAATTGCATGTCCCTTGACAAGTATGTGTGCGTGCGTGTAAACTACACAACAAACACACATATATATGTAGTTTACATATATAAATACACACATATATATGAAGTTTATATGTGTGTGTGTGTGTGTATGTGTGTGTGTGTTTACTCAAATGCCCTTTTGCTAGTTCTTCTTGTTGATGTTGAAGTTGGTGGTGGGTTGTGAGTGATGTTTGAGTTTTGACATTTTTTGTTATGATAAAGAAAAGTATTCATTCTAATGAGAGTAACTGATATCTGGATATTATTTAGGGTCTTCCCATATCATAGGATTAACCAAACAGCATCTGGTACTAGTGGCTATTTAGAAAAGTTAATCTGTTCCATAGGAAAAGAGGCACTAATTTTAAAACATGAGTCATGTAGCTATTCCTAGTCCTTTTATTTCCTTTTACAATCCAAAACTCTGATGAGACATGTCTCAGGAAAAGAATTATCATTGCCTATAATTAGACATTGAATATACTGACTCATAAGAAGTGTTTGGACATCCAAGGCATCAATGAGCCAATTATATTTTTAATCTTTAAAACTGCTACTAAAACAGTGCTGCTGAGAGCCATTGCTCTTGATTAATAGCAAAGCATACTTTTTAGAAGAAAAAGCCTGTATTTCTCTTTGATTTCTAACTGCACACACATATTCTAATTGCCACAGAGAGTTTATTTAGCTGGACGTTTGGGACATGTGGGTTACATTTTTATAGCTACTTCAGACAGAAAATCTTTTCAGTATATTCTACACAGCTAGGAAACAAAGAGGAAGAGGGCAATTTACAACTGGAAGTTCTTCTAATCCTCCTTCCTTACTTGTGCCTTAATGAAATGATATATCTTAATGGAATCTATAATAACAGTTGTTTCTGTTCCCACAAGTAAGCCTTTCAGAATGAAATTATCACATTTTCTATATTCAGAAATTTGCCAAAATAAACTTTGGAAAACATGTGTGACTCTGTACCATATTGTCTGCAGCCCCGAAACTGACAGCATTTGGCTTATATTGCATCATTCAAACCTCACTTGTATTGAAATGCTCTACTACTGACTTTGTAATAGCAAATGAGACTTGCAGAAAGCTTCATCCAGAGAGTCATGTTCTTCTGTAAATGTGATAATTGCCCTCATCTGACTACTGATTCATTTGGCCTTCCTATGGATAATTAAGAACCAAAGACCTGTGGTAATCACCTAACCACATGGTATTCTGAACATTTGCAACATCCTGTTTAAAGCATACCAATTACATTAAACACATTTTGCAAAAGCTTTGTTTAAATCAAAAAATGCTTATTTTTTATTTACACTTGAAAGTTGAAGATAGCTACTATATTGTTCCTTGGTCAAGTATTATAATCAGTCATAATGTGATATAGTTTTAATTAATTAACAACTTAATTCTGACCCATTTTATTATAATATATGTGGGAATTTCCTCTATATCCTTGTGTCGAAAATACAGAATTTCAGATATACATCTGTATTTTGATATATTACCAAGAAGCTTTTATTTTATATTAGATGTTTGTTTTAGATGACTGCCTGAAGAAAAAGAAAGGAATACTTTGTTCATAAATGATGAAATGACCAAATGGATCAATTGTATAGGCAACATTCTTTTTCTTTTCTTTTCTTTCTTTTTTTTTTTTTTTTTTTTGAGACAGAGTCTCTCTCTGTCACCAGGCTGGAGTGT
Organism: Symphalangus syndactylus; assembly: GCF_028878055.3. NCBI lineage: Eukaryota > Metazoa > Chordata > Mammalia > Primates > Hylobatidae > Symphalangus > Symphalangus syndactylus. The sequence continues at coordinate 82,029,768 of NC_072438.2, read as the reverse complement.
AGTGGCATGATCTCGGCTCACTGTAACCTCTGCCTCCCAGGTTCAAGTGATTCTCCTGCCTTAGCCTCCTGAGTAGCTGGGACTACAGGTTCACACCACCATGCCCACCTAAATTTTGTATTTTTAGTAGAGATGGGGTTTCACCATGTTGGCCAGGATGGTCTTGATCTCTTGACCTCATGATCTGCCCTCCCCGGCCTCCCAAAGTGCTGGGATTACAGACGTAAGCTACCGTGCGGGGCCGGCAACATTATTTTTCAAAGAGATTCTGTTTGTTTTGTTAGTTAAATCCATTTTGATAATGTTTTAATTTTCATTTATGTTGGAATAATTCAACATTACCTAAAATTGAATTGTATTAATATTTTGCATTTACATGAAACAATATTTACAGACATCAGCATTTTACTTATCCATAAATTAATAATATTACATTCATCCCAAAAGTTGAATCTTTTTTATAGGAAGGTAAATAGGGCAGAGGGAACAAAACGATTATTTGATAAATATGATTCGAGCTCTTAACTTCCTTGCCAAAAGAATTCTGATTTATTTTACCGATTTTCAGATATACTGAGAGCAACAGTGAGCTCAGGAATAACAGTTTCCTTCAATAGGTCCAAGGATACACTATGATGAGTCTCAGTCAATTGTGGTAATTCCATTTCCAGTTATCTGTTATTTGATAAGGATTAGGAAATGACAAATTCTAGTGACTCAGACGTCAGAAGACATCTGATGTGGGGCTTCTGGGAAAGATAACACTCGCATATTTAAGTAAAAGTAGAGAAACACAAAAAGAAAACCACTTAATTCCTTTGAGCTTATGGATGCTGACACATGAAGACTTGGCACTTTGGCAAGTCTGTTGGGACAACTTTGTGAACCCAAAGCAATAACAGAAAATTATATTCTTCAACTGCTGAGCTACTGAATCAATGATTCTGGAACTGCCTCCTTCCAGAACTTTTATTCAGTGAAATAATCAACAACCTTAATGATGAAAATATTTTTAGTAGAATATTCTGTTTTTTGTTTTTTTTTTTCAGGAAAACACGATAAACACATTGTAAGAGATATGTGATAAGCACGTTGTAAGAGACACAAAAATATTAGACACAGTCTCCGACTTATAGACAGACTCCTCTGAAAACGCTCCTACCCTCAGCCCCTGAGAGGGAGCTATGATTTATCTAAATGATATATATTGGGAAAATATAACGATGTGATCAACTTCATCTTTTTCCTCTTGGAAACAAGGTGCCACAGAAGGCGTACGTCCCTGTCCATCCTGCGACTGGGTGGGTGGCTCTGCCTAATCCTGAGTTTTGGGTGAGGAAGTGCTTTTAGGCTCTATCTTCCAATTCTGCCCTGTCAGTGATAAAGCAGATATTTTGGTCTTCATCTACCAATCCTCCTTTTGTCTCTCAATTAGTTCAGAACCTATGTGGGAAGTAGGAGTGTTTTTATCGGTACCTCCTCAGCGGCAACAATAGGTTGAATGAGTGATTAAAATTGAAAATAGACTTATTTCATTGAATGTTTTGCAGTCTACTTTGAACATACATGTGGATTTCTTAAGGGATGGCACTTTCAAGGCAAGAGAGTTTCTCCCCTATATCAAGTCCTCAACCCAAGTTCAGGTGTGAAAACAGATTCCACAAGTTTATCTGGCTTGCTACCTCAGATTCATTTTTGTCTCTTCTCTCTCTATTATTCCCTCTCTACATTACAAACTTATATCTCTTTTATCTGTAGAATTCTCTTTGAGGATTTTTTCCTCTGTGCCACGTCAACTACTTTTACCTAATTTTACTATCTAAACCACTTCAACTAGCTCCCATATCCATAAAACTTAACAAAATAGAAAATATTGGATTCAGATTCATAAGTGGCTACTAACCATTATTATATAAATAAAAAGTTGTATGACTTTGACTGTACAATCTAACAGTTTTTTTTGCCTTAAATACTATACCACCTCCTAATTCTAACCTACATTTTGCTCAAACTGTGCCCTGAATAGAATACTTTCACATTACCTGCTACACTTTAATGGAATTTTGTGTTAATGAAATTTAAGGCCCTTCAGGATCTAGATCACATATTATTTGACTTTGTATTTCTAGCATCTTTCACAGTGTTTAACCTACAGTAAGTGTTCAACAAATAGTTATTGAATTAATGTATAAAATTTTAATCTTTGTCTCACATACCCATCAATAAAAATAAAATATCAATATCTGTTCTATTTACTGTTAACGATACATTTGCAATTACATGGCAAAAGTAAAATGGACAAGGACAAAGACATCAGAATCGGGGATAAAATTTCTAATATGAGAAAGGGATTTTATATATATGCGTTATCCTTCGGCTGTTTCTGTGATCTTTTGTGTTTCTTAAATAGAATGCCAAATATCAAGTAGGATATTGAGCTGAAGAAAATAACACAGGATAAGGCCAAAATAAGCCTGTCACAAATATATCATTAGTGCGAAAGATTAGATCCAGCAGAAATCTCATTTTTTTTTATTCTGAGTTTTACCATATCTCAAAAATCCTGATAGGATTACATAGCATAGGGTTGATGGATCTCAGTATGTTCACGTTCCCATGGTGATTCTGATGTGCAGCAAGGCCCAGCACTACTCTTCCTGTCAAGTGAATATTCACATTTTTAATTTGGTACATTTCAAGCAAACAGGAAATGATAGAGTTCTAAGTCCCAATAAAGACCAACTTAATTAAAAATATATTATTCTTTGAAACCAGCAGTGTTGGTAGGTAGAAGAACTGGAATTTTTAAAAATCATAATTGGTTCTTTTTCATAGTCACAATTCCCATTCTTCTAACAGGGTTGCTATGAGGATCCCATGAGATAATTTGAAACTACTTTTTAAAATTATGAACTGTTATTGCTGCTGTTTTGCTGTTTTGAAATAATGCTTCTAGTCTGACTGTATTTCATCATTCAATGTCTCCTTCCCATAATGGCAAAGAGCTGAAGACTAGACAATTTTTTTTTTTTTTCAGAAGGACCCAGCATTCTGGAAGCCCCACCCCTTCAGGTCAAGTATCTGGGGACTGTAACTTTCACTCTATGAGCTTCACTTTTCCTATCTATACGAGAACTATAAAACCAATCACATCTCATTATTAGACGATATAACACATTTAAACTGCTTACCTCTATGCCTGATACATAACATTAAGTACACGTAATTAGTATAGAATATTAACAAAAAAGTTGACAATGATGATTTCTTGCTTGTATATGTTCTTAAATCCCTCTGCTCCACTTTACCTGTCCAAATCCATCTCTTAAAAATTCCCAAGAGGAATCTTAACTTTTAGCCTGTCCAGTTTTCTCATCAGCTGTCATAATGGTCACTTTCATTTGGACATTAATCTTTTAATATTTTAAGCTGTTTTGTTTGCTGCTACATGAAATTAACAGCCAAGTGCTATGATATCTATATGCTAAATATTTAATTCTTTTCTTCATTTATTAATTTATTAATTTTTTTATTGAATGCCTATTATGGTTCAGATGGTTCAGTCTGTGAAAAGCACTAGAAATAAAACAGTTGATAAATACTAGGTTTTCTCAACTTAATGTGGGAAAAATAATTATAACATAAAACTCACAAAAAAAGCTAAGACAGAAAGAAGAAATTTGAAGAAGTGTAAAATATTGTCATGTGTGTGAGTAGGTGGGCGGGTTCTTATCTTATTGGTCAATATGGCATGCAAGTCCCAGTACAGTAGTCAGAAACGGGCATTTGGAGAACTGAATAGAGAGAGAGAATCTGTTATGTAAAGAAAATGGTGCTTTCAGTCGAGGGAAAAGAACATGCAAAAATTGAGTTACAGCATCAATTTGTGACTGAAGGCATAAACACAATAGAAGAAGGCCACTGTGGACAGACAAGAAGTGGAGCTGCAGAGACAGGCAGGGAGGAGCAAGACCATGCTGAATATGAAACAGTTACAATATCTTCGGAAGTTAAATGGGAAACTCTTGTGATGTTTTCAGTATTGCGGGGACCAGTCTGGAGGATGTTGCATTAATCCAGATGAGAGATAGAGATGGTGCAAAAATCCCATAGGTATTGGTATACCTGGTGATCTGATTTTTGACCCTCTGAATATTTCCAATAGCACATTTGAAATAATGGTTGTCCAAAACTTACAGTTTGTTTTGAAAAATGCTACAATAAATTTGTATTTCCAGGTTTTTATAGATGGGATGCTTGTGTTCCCACAAAATTCCTATCTTGAAGCCCCAATTCTCAGTCAGACTGTATTTTGAGATAGGGCTTCTATGAAGGTAATTAAGGCTAAATGAAGGTATAAGGATACAGCCCTACTTCAATAGGATTAATGTCTTTGTAGAAAGAGAATAAGAGGCCAGAAATATCTTTCTCTTGGTATGCACAAAAAAGAAAGGCCATGTCAGAACACAGGAATAAGGCAGCCATATGTAAGTCAGGAAGGGGATCCTCACTAAAACCCAACTATCCTGACACTCTGATTTTGGACTTCCAACCACCAGAACTGTGAGAACATAAATTTCTGTTGTTTTTGTCATAGCAACCCCAGCAGACTGAGACACAGATAATCCCCAAAACATATGATTGTGCAAATGTCTAGGCACAGCCTGTTGACTACTCTGCATACTTAATTCTACTGTCTTCCCGATTGGAATCATTCTCATATTTGTGATCATTAATTATGTTATTTAGCATACCTATAATATTCCCTACCTCAAAGAAATGTGAAAATATATCCTAAGAACTTGCAAAAGTTAGTGAAGAAACTTGGTGAGACACAGAGTCATAGGAAGGCTCAAACATTAGGAATATTTTGAACAACATAAAATGTGTTTACCTGAGGTTAAGTTTAAAGGCCGAAGTTTGGAGATGCACATCCAATCTACCATGCAAGCAGTACTTTCTTGTGTTGATGGAAAGGGAAGTTTGAAAATATTTAATACAGAATAGTGAATATTTGGATATTTTAAGCTGTTTTCCTGATATTTAGGGAAAATAGGATTGGACTGTTGGATGAGTTGGCATTGCATTACTCTTTCCCTCTGTTAATGTAACGGAATGGAATATAAAGCCTCACTATCCCAAATTTAACTATTCAGCCAGGTGTGGTGGCTGACGCCTGTACTCCCAGCACTTTGAGAGGTCAAGGCGAGCAGATCACTTGGGTCAGGAGTTTGGGACCAGCCTGGCCAAGATGATGAAACCCTGTCTGTACTAAAAAAAAAAAATAAAGCCAGGAATGGTGGCCATGCCTGTAATCCCAGCTACCTGGGAGGCTGAGGCAGGAGAATCACTTGAACCCAGGAGGTGGAGGTTGCAGTAGGCCAATATTGCACCACTGCATTCCAGCTTGAGCGACATTGTGAGACTTTGTCTCAAAAAAAAAAAAAAAAACCACAAACAAAATTTAACTGTTCAACTTTTTCAAGGATGTTTTTGACATGTAATTAGGGAAGCCTGTATTTTGGAAATAGATTATTAAAGACTCTCTGATAGAATATATAGTTAGCCAAAGAGAGTCATTTTTTTTTTTTTTTTTGAGATGGAGTCTCGCTCTGTTGCCCAGGCTGGAGTGCAGTGGTGCAATCTCGGCTCACTGCAAGCTCCGCCTCCCGGGTTCATGCCATTCTCCTGCCTCAGCCTCTCCGAGTAGCTGGGACTACAGGTGCCCGCCACCACGCCCGGCTAATTTTTTGTATTTTTAGTAGAGACGGGGTTTCACCATGGTCTCGATCTCCTGACCTCGTGATCCGCCCACCTCAGCCTCCCAAAGTGCTGGGATTACAAGCGTGAGCCACCGCGCCTGGCCGCCAAAGAGAGTCATTAAGAGACTTCTGGAATTTCCTTTCATGTGTGTGTGTTTAATATTCTATTTAGATTGAACAAACAGATAATGGTGTCATTTGCTAAAATTCATATTTCTGAGGAAAAAATAGTTTGGTGGGTGGTTGAGTATCATTTCATTGTGCATCATTAATGTGGTTGGTATATATGTCCCCTCCAATTTTTATATAGAAATGTAATTCACAAAATTGGAGGTGGGGCCTGGTAGAAGGTGATTGTGTCATAAGGTTAGATCCTTCATGAATGGTTTAGCACCATCCCCTTGGTGATAAGAGTTCTTTTTCAGTTAGTTCATGTGAGATCTGGTTGTTTAAAACAGTCTGGGACCTTCCCTGTCTCTCTCTTGTGTTCTCACTCTCACTATGTCACACACTTGCTCCCTCTTTACCTCCCACCATGGTTATAAGCTTCCTGAGCCCTCACCAGGAACAAATCCCAGCTGCATACTTCCTGTACAGCCTACAGAATCAGGAGGCAAATTAAAACTCTTTTCTGTATAAATTACCCAGTCTTAAGTATTTCTTTATCTGACATACAAGAACAAACTAATACTAAAAATTGGTACTGAGAAGTGGGGCATTGCTCTAAAGATACTTGAAAATGTGGAATCAGCTTTGGAACTGGGTAATGAGCAAAGGTTGGAAGAGTTTGGAGGGTTCAGGGGAAGACAGGAAGATGAGAGAAAGTTTGGACCATCTTAGAGACTTGCTAAGTGGTTGTGACCAAAATGCTGATAGAAATATAGACAGTGAAGACTGAGCTGACAAAGTCTCAGGTGGAAGTGAGGAAGTTATTGGAAAACTGGAGGAAGGTCACCTGTATTGTGTCCTAGCAAAGAATTTGGCTGCATTATGTTCATGATCTAGGAACCTGTGGGAGTTTGAACTTAAAAATGGTGACCTAGGGTATCTTATGGAAGAAATTTCTAAGCAGTAAAGTGTTCCGAAGGAAGCCTGGCTGCTTCTAACAGCCTATTTCAAATAAATAAGCAAAGGAATGACTTAAAATTGGAACTTATATTTAAAAAGAAAGCAGAGTCAAAAAAAGTGAAAAATTCATAGCCTAGCCATGTGGCACAGAAAGAAAAGACTTTTTCTGGGAGATGAATCCAAGCAGATTGTGAGCAACCACTTGCTAGAGCTATTAGTACGATTAAAAGAAAGCCACATGCTAATATCCAGAACAGTGGGGTAAAGGTTTCAAAGGCATTTCAGGAAACTCTGAAGCAGGCCCTCTCATCTCAGGTCCAGAGGCCTAGGAGAACAGAATTTAGGGGCCAGGTCTGAGACATTGCTTGCTGACCTGCTCAGCCTCAGAACACTGTTCTTTATATCCTGGCCATCCAGCTCCAGCCTTGGCTCAAAGGAGCCCATGTACAGCTCAGATTGCTGCTCCAGAGGTCCAAGTCATAAGTCTTGAAGATTTTCATGTGGTGTTAAGTCTGAGCATGCATAAAATGCAAGAGTGAATGAGGCTTGGCAGCTTCCACCTAGATTTCATAGGATGTATGAGAAAGCCTAGGTACTCAGGCATAAGTCTACCACAGGGGTGGAGCCCAAACTAAAAACCTCTTCTAGGACAGTGGAGAAGGCAAATGTGGGGTTGGAACCATCACAGAGTCTTCAGCAGGGTGCTGCCTAGTGGAGCTGTGGGAAGAAGGCCATTGTCCTCCAGACATCAGAATTGTAAAGCCAAGGGCAACTTACATGTAGAGCCTGGAAGAGTTGCAAGCACTCAACTCCAAGTCATGAGAGCCGCCATGGGGGCTGCACTCTGCAAAACCATAGGGATGGAGCTGTCCAAGGCCTTGGGAGACCACTCTTCTCACCAGGGTACCGAAGATGCAGAACAAGGAGCCAAGGGAGATGATGTTGAAGCTTTAAGGTTTAATATCTGCCCCACTGGGTTTTAGACCTCTATGGGGCCAGTTTTCCCTTTCTTTGGGCTGACACTTCCCTTTTGCAGTAGGAATGTTTGCAGTAGTAATGCCTGTAGCACAATTGTATCTTGGGAGTAAATAACTTATTTTTGAATTTATAGGAGGAACAAACTCACCTCAAGCTCAGACTTTGGACTTTGAACTTTTAAGTTAATGCTGGAACAATAGACTTTGGGGGACTATTGCAAAGGCATGATTCTATTCTGAAATGTGAGAAATACATGAGATTTGGGGGGCCAGGGGCAGAATAATATGGTTTGGATGTTTGTGCTCTCCAAATTTCATGTTGAAATGTGATTCCCAATGTTAAAGGTGGAGCCTGGTGGGAGGTAATTGAATTATGGGGGTAGGTGTTTAAAGAATGATTTGACACCATACTCTTGGTGATAAGTGAGTTCTCAGTCAGTTAGTTCACATGAGATCTGATTGTTTAAGAGTCTGGACCTCCCACTCCTCTCTCTTTCTTGCTCCTGCTCTCACCATGTGACATGCCTGTTCTTCCTTTGCTTTCCACCATGATTAAAAGCTTCCTGAGGTGCTCACCAGGAGCAGAAGCAGTGCTGCACTTTCTTTTTTTTACAGCCTGCTGAACCATGAGACAATTAAACCTCTTCTTTTTCAAATTACCCAGCATCAGGTATTTCTTTATAGCAGCACAAGAATGGGCTAACAGAATCCTATATCATTATATCATATGCATTTCTCTTTTTTCATTGCCACTACCATTATTTAGGAATCTTCTATATATTATAGTTATAAACTACTATCATAGAGTTACAAACTCAAATGTTTTAAGACTCCAGTCTTCAATTTTCATATAATGCTTTTTATGTCAGAAAGACAGTTGGATTCCAGGTCTAAAGTTTAATAATTCTGTGAATTGAGAAATCCATTTAACCTCACTGAAATCTAATTTCTTTCCATGAAGTAGAAGAATAACCACCTTGCAGAGTTGTGAGAAGAGAATGTATATAGAAGTATGAATTCTAATATCTGACATATTTGCAGAGTTTATTTCCACGGGGAACACACACACACACACACACAAAATATTGTGATTATACCTATATATAGGTCACCATACATATTCTGATTTTACATATCCTTTAATTTCTACCATTTTTAACAACATGAATGATTCTGGAGTAAATTCTTAACATTCTTTCATGTAAATTTTTATGCCTTAAAATGGTGTAAAATTTAGTGAAGAAATAAAAATGACTCATATTGAAAATTAAACAACAAAAGGATGCCTCAAACATGTAACATACTAAGTTCACAATATCGCACAGAAATTTAATGGCAGCTAGTCTTCACAAGTAGCTTCTTACCATTATCCATAAAGGGAAATGGCAAGCAAGCAAGCAAAGAAAAAAATCCTTGTGTCTCACAAAAATATATCATTGATTGGTTTACATTTCTTCAGAGCCTATTTATTGGAATAGGAAACAAAAACAATCAAAGGGAAAAGGGTTCTATCAACTATAAACTTTGTCTTATTTATTTTTCCCCGATAATTACAGGAATTTTAGAAATGCAAAACAATATGAGTATTTCTTCTAACACAAGACAACCATTGTTAATATTTCTGTATATTTCTATCTAGACAATTTTTTCTAAGCATATATTTTATTTTTAATGTGACCTAAAACACTATATGTTTGTTTTTACATTTTCCAGATTGAATGTGCAGTTTTAATAACATTCCATTTCATGTGTTTCTATCATTTTATGAGTAAGTATATACATCAGGATCTCATAATAAAATATAAATCCCATTTTCCAATAAAATGATAAACATCTCTTGATATTTGGGGATATTTTTTGAAATGCACTTCTACAAATAGAATTGACCTGTTTCCCACTTAGAAAAAAAAGTGCAGCTTGCTGTCAGCATTCATTTAATTTTATATAAACATGCTCTTTGAAACTGAAGCAAATCTGATTAATTTTCAATGTGAAAATAAAATATAAAAACTGTTCTTGGAATTATTTCTAAACAGAACATCAGAATCATCTGAATCATCTGAATTGTCTATGGAAAAATCAGATTCATCAAATGAATCTTCAGCCAACCACTGTTTTGAGAACATTGTGTAGAAATGCTGGGAGTTTTTAGGATTTGACATTTTCAGCTGTCAAGAATTACTATATTTTGTAAGTATCAATACCACTACTAAAAACAAAATGGCATAAACAGAATTATGTATTTTATTTCCAAAGTTGACATACTGGACCAGTGCGAAAATAATAATAAAAGAGAGATATTTCATGGCAAACTTATCTCAGAATAATTGCTGCAACCACAAGTACTGCTGGTGAGTATTCTCAAGACAAATGGGAAAAGGGTTAAAGGATATACTAATTGTTTAATATTTGTATATCTTTATCAAATTACCTTTGATGAATACTTTATAACAGGGGCCCCCACTCCTACCAGGCCGCGGACTACTACATGTCTTTGCCCTGCTGGGAACGGGGCGGCACAGCAGGAGGTAAGCGGCCAGAGAGCTGGCATTATCACCTGAGTTTTGCCTCCTGTCACACCAGTGGCAGCATTTGATTCTCATAAGAGTGTGAACCTATTATTAACTGTGCATGGGAGGGATCTAGGTTGTATGCTTCTTGTGAGAATCTAACTAGTGTGTGATGATCTGACATGGAATTCTTTCATTCCAAAATCATACCCTACCGACCTTGTCTATGTCTTCCACAAAACTGATCCCTGGTGCCAAAAAGATTAGGGACCACTGCCTTATAAATATTTATACTTCATAAAAAGTGTTGTATTGCTTAATTCACCAGCATTTGACTTTATAATTTGAATGTATTTGTCAATTTCACAGGTCATTTTCTGCATGAGTACTACTAAACATGACAATATTTTTATATTTATAATCAATTATATTTCTCTGTTGTAAAATGTTGCTTGCTTATCTTTTTGTACCATTATGCTTTTCTTGTCAATGGGTAAGCTGTAGCAAACCTTAGTCGTATTTTCTTATGTTTTGACACTTCTGTTTTTTACAACTAACTTTGATGTTGAAAAAAAGTTATATACTTTAATGCATTAGTCTTTCTTTTTATATTTGTGCTTTAAAAGTGACATCTATATGTTATTCACTTTTTTGTTCTACCTTGTAAATCCAGCTCTTAGAAAATTCCCTTTAAGGATACTTACAACAACCACTATGTGAATTATTCGCTGTGGCATATAACACATAAAATGTCTTTGTAAAAATGTATTTAAATATGTGTTTGAGTGTAGTATTACTTAAATGTTTTGACATAGTGCACGTATTTATCATATATTATATAACTAAAAAAGAAAAAATTATTAAATCCATCCTAAATAAAGAATTTACATCATTCTTCATTTTCTCTTGATGAGATTCAAAGCTGTTATAACTTCTTTACATAGCAGTGTGGTGATTGAAAGGAAACTATAATATACATAATCTTAATCAAAATTTACCACTTGTAAGAATTAATGAAGAATATGATGAATAATTATGCAAACTCTTTTTTATAGTTTACTGTATTATTTATTTATTTTTTATTTTCATGGGTACATAGTAGGTGTGTGTATTTATGGAGTACATGAGATATTTTGGTACAAGCACGCAATGAATAAAACAATAACCCCATCAGGAGTAATTGGGTATTTATCCCCTTAAGCATTTGTCCTTTGTGTTACATACAATTTGATTATACTCTTTTAGTTATTTTAAAATGTACAATTAATTTATTATTGACTATAGCCCCCCTGTTGTGCTATCAAATACTAGGTCTTATTCATTCTTTCTATTTATTTCTGGGTTCATTAACCATCCCCTGCCCCCACAATCCCCTGACCCAAATCCCCCACTACCCTTCCCAGTCTCTGGTAACCATCCTTCTTCTTTCTCTCTCTCTCTTTCTCTTTCTTTCTTTCTTTCTTTCTTTCTTTCTTTCTTTCTTTCTTTCTTTCTTTCCTTTCTTTCTTTCTCTTTCTTTTTCTTCCTTTCTTCTTTTCTTCTTTCATTCTTTCTTTTCTTTTTTGATGGAGTCTTACTCTGTTGCCCAGGCTGGAGTGCAATGGCATGATCTTGGCTCACTGCAACCTCTGCCTCCTGGGTTCAAGCAATTCTCCTGCCTTAGCCTACTGAGTAGCTGGGATTACAGGCATGTGCCACCACGCCCAGCTAATTTTTGTATTTTTAGTGAAGACAGGGTTTCACCATTTTGGTCAGGCTTGTCTTGAACTCCTGACCTCGTGATCTGCCCATCTTGGCCTCCCAAAGTGCTGGGATTACAGGCGTGAGTCATCTTTCTATTTTCTATTCTCCATGAGTTCAATTGTTTTGATTTTTAGATCCCACAAGTAAATGAGAACATGCAATGTTTGTCTTTCTGTGCCTGGCTTATTTCACTTAACGTAATGACCTACAATTCCATCCATGTTCTTGCAAATGACAGAATCTCATTCTTTTTTATGTATATGAATAGTTGGACATTCAAAAAGGAGAGGATTTTCTAAGAAAATCGAATCACAGCATATAGCAACAATCACTCCTAGCTTGTCATAACTTTCTCAAACACTAGCTACATACCTAGATAGAATTTCCAGTTCCTCAGAAGATGTGCCTAAGCAAGCCTAAAATCTGTATAAAAATCAGCTAAAACACCATGCTGTTTTCATTACTATAGCTTTGTAGTACATTTTGAAAGCAAGTAGCATGATACCTCCAGCTTTGTTTCTTTTGTTATTTGTTCTTTTTAGCTAATTGGGGTCTTTTGTGGCTCTATATGAATTTTAGGATTTTTTTTTCAATTTCTGTGAAGAATGACATTGGAATTTTGATGGGGATTGCATTGAATCTACAGATCACTTTGGGTGGTATGAACATTTAAACAATATTAGTCCTTCCAATGCAAGAATTCAGGATATCTTTCTATTCGTTCATTGTAAATTTCTTTTATCGGTGTTCGACGGTTTTCTGTATACAGATTTTTTATCTCATTGGTTAAATTTACTCCTAAGTATTTTTTATTTTTATTTTATTTTATTATTTTATTTTATTTATTGAGATGGAGTTCTGCTGCTTTTGCCCAGGCTGGAGTGCAGTTGCGCGATCTCGGCTCACTACAACTTCTGCCTCCCACGATTCTCCTGCCTCAGCCTCCTGAATAGCTGGAATTCAGGTGCCCACCACCACACCTGGCTAATTTTTTGTATTTTTTTTGTTGCAGGAAGTCAGGGACCCTGAACAGAGGGACCAGCTGAAGCCATGGCAGAAGAACATAAATTGTGAAGATTTCATGGACATTTATTAGTTCCCCAAATTAATACTTTTATAATTTCTTATGCCTGTCTTTACTGCAATCTCTGAACATAAATTGTGAAGATTTCATGGACATTTATCACTTCCGCAATCAATACTCTTGTGATTTCCTATGCCTGTCTTTACTTTAATCTCTTAATCCTGTCATCTTCATAAACTGAGGATGTATGTCGCCTTAGGACCCTGTGATGATTGCGTTAACTGCACAAATTATTCGTAAAGCATGTGTGTTTAAACAATATGAAATCTGGGCACCTTGAAAAAAGAACAGGATAACAGCAATGTTCAGGGAACAAGGGAGATAACCATTAGGTCTGACTGCCTGGGAGCCAGGCAGGTCAGAGCCATATTTCTCTTATTACCGAAAATGGTTAAGAGAAATATTGCTGAATTATTTTCCCAGTAAGGAATATTAATAATTAACAGCCCTGGGAAAAGAATGCATTCCCAGGGGGAGCCTCTAAAATGGCCACTCTGGGAGTGTCTGCCTTATGCAGTTGTAGATAGGAATGAAACACTCCCTAGTCTCCTGTAGCGCCCCCAGGCTTGCTAGGATTCAGAAATTCCAGCCTGGTGAATTCTAGTCAGACCGGTTCTCTGCTCTTGAACCCTGTTAAGATGTTTATCAATGACAATGCGTGCACAGAGGGACATGGAAGTTCATTAGTAATTCTAGTTTCACCCTGACCTTGTGATCTCTCCCTGACCTTCTGCCTTGTGATCTTTTGTTGCCCTTGAAGCAAGTGATCTCTGTGACCCACACCCTATTCATACACTCCCTCCTCTTTGAAAATTGCTAATAAAAACTTGCTGGTTTTACGGCTCAGAAGCATCATGGAACCTGATGTGATGTCTCCCCCGGACACCCAGCTTTAAAATTTCTCTCTTTTGTATTCTTTCCCTTTATTTCTCAGACCAGCCGACACGGAAAATACAAAAGAACCTACACTGAAATATCGGGGGCTGGTTTCCCCCAATATTTTTTTAGTAGAGATGGGATTTCATCACATTGGCCAGGCTGATCTTGAACTCCCAACCTCAGTAATCCACCCGCTTCAGCCTCCCAAAGTGCTGAGATTACAGGTGTGAGCCACCGCACCTGGCCAAATATTTCATTTTTATACCTATATCATAACATCACATTGTACCCCATAAATATATACAAGTATTATTTGTCAATAAAATAAAAATTAAAAAAAAAACATTATTGTGTAAATAGAAAACAACAAATGTAGACTTCAAATTAACAAATAGTGAGTTTAAAATCTTTCATTTATTTCTTAAATACAATAATGTAGTTTCTGAAGAAAAAGGATATAAGGAATTATGGGGAACCTGAGGGCTTTATTCATTTGATATTTCAAGACCTTTAATTTTTAGAAATGTTCAATATGTGATGAACTAAAACAGAATCAAATTTTAATAAATGTTTGTAAATAACTGCCCCTCCCCCCAAAAAAACAGCTATAGTTTTATTTTACGCTTCTACTTCCTATTGTTTCACTTCAATGTTACGGGATAAACTGTATCCTCCCAAAATGCATATGTTGAAGTCCCACCCCACAGTACCTCAGAATGCAGTCATATTTGGAGACAAGGTCCTTAAAGAGATGATTCTGTTAAAATAAGGCCCCTAGGGTGAGAGCTTAATCCAAGATTACTGGCATCCTTTATAACAAGAGGAAGAAACACTGAGAGGGCCTGAACCCAGGGATGAGCACGTGAAGAGGCAGCAAGAAAGTGGCCATCTTCAAGCCAAGAAGAGAGATTTCAAAAGAGCCCGACCCTGCCAAACTCTCATCTCTGACTTCCAGCCTCCAGAACTGGGATGAAAATAAATTTCTGCTGTTAAAGCCACCCAGTCTGTGGTGTTTTGTTACAGCAGCCCTAGCAAATAGATATACTCACTAGTGAAGATAAAGGTACTTGAGGGAACTCTCTCTTCTCCTATGCTCCATAAAATGTGATATTGGGCTAAAAACTTTTTATAGTATATGAAATTCAATTTTAAAGTAATAGTTCACCAAGTATGGTGTCTAGAGAAGCAGCATCAGCGTCAACTGGAAACTGTTTAGAAATGCAAATTTGTGAGCTTCAAGGCACTACTGACTCAGCAATTGGGTATGGGGGGAGGAATCTGTTTGAGCCAGCCATCTAGGTGATCACACCTTAAGATACACTTAAAGTTTGAGAACCCTGTGTTTCAAATGTAGTGAACTAGAGCTCAGCTGAGTGCCATTTATAAGTGAGGTAGCCCAGGTGTAATAAAACAGGAAAGGTCTGGCACCATGGCAAACTAGGGAAGGCATCTCCACTGGGGTCAGGGCCAGCCAACTGGCTGATTAGTGTGGAATTTGACACACTTACCAGAAATGGATTTTTTAGGAGGATATTTCCTGACTTTTAAATACTGGTACCCAATTCTAATCATTGTTGGCAAACCAAATAAAACATGCTTGCAGGACAGTTCCATCCTGTGTGACCTTCCATTAATAATAATTACAATAAAAATAGACATGTTGGAGGAGGGTAGTATGATACAATTTTTATTTCCCTATGCCTGTAAAAATTTGAGCTAGTAGATTCCAAGAGAAAGAGAAGATATTTAAAAATTTGCTTACTTTGGCTGGGCATGGTGCCTCACACCTGTAATCTCAGCACTTTGGAAGGCTGAGGCAGGCAGATCACGAGGTCATGAGTTTGAAATCAGCCTGGCCAACATGGCAAAACCCTGTCTCTACTAAAAATACAAAAATTAGCTGGATGTGGTGGCATGCGCCTGTAGTCCCAGATACTCAGGAGGCTGAGGCAGAAGAATCGCTTGAGCCCGGGAGGCAGAGGTTGCAGTGAGCCAAGACCACACCATTGCACTCCTGCCTGGGCAACAGAGCAAGACTCCATATCAATAAATAAATAAATAAATAAATAAATAAAATTTTGCTTATTTTTTTCTCATATTCATGGTGATTTTTACGTATGTTGGAGTAGAAATTTAAATATGCCATGTGCGTATAATTACTCACTCTACAAATCTACAGTTTAAAACTTGACACTACTTTTTGTTCAGTGTTCTGATGATCCCAGGCAAGGCTTTGGTTTGGCTTTTATAAACAAGGCAGGCATATTTTTAATAGCATGTCTCAGGTCAACTGAGGTCTGTTTTCAGAGCTCGGATGCTCCAGGTGGCATTCCCACTGCCATCTGTGACTTGAATGTGGGGATTTAAAGATGGAGATATGCTGACTGGGACAGTTTCTCCACTGCTGACCATCTGCCACAGGTGCTGGAAACAGAGCTGGTAGTATTCAATCTTCAGATGAAAGGTTAAATTAGCTGGCACCACTGTTCGAATGCCACTTTCTATTGCTGGACCTAAGTTAGGTTTTTGGATGCTGTTTACTTGTTTGAGGTGATTTATTTGGCACCATTTAAAAATGAATGCAGAGAGGGAATAAAGATTATTAAGTTCTTGATGATTATAAAGTAGGAACATTTGCAAGTGCCCTAAAAAACTGGTCTCTTCTCACCCTACCCCTCAGCCACTGAAAAACTAGTCTCTTCTCACCCACTGCAGGACTACAGCTGAGAATTTGCAGATGAAGTGTGCTGTTAGTAATATTCCCTTAAACCCTGACCAATTTTGGAAGCACATGAGTCGAAGTCACTTCAAGTAAAGGATTTAAAAGTGCACATATCGATTAAACCTATAAAAATAATTGATAGAATCTCTAAATATTTTAACTAGACTGCTTCAGTTTTATACTTTACTAAAACCAGTTAAATCAGATATCTAGTTCCTCATTTGTGTAAATGAATTTTCCCTTATATTCTAAATGACAAATTCTATTTAGAAACAATCTTAAATTAATTAAAGTAGTCATTTGAGAAAGAATTATAACCTTTGTGATAAAGATGAAAATATTAGCATGGAGAGCTAGGTTGAAGACTTGTGCTATTTTGAGAATCACAAACCAAACATATGCCAGAGTTAGAATTTAAACTCTACCCTGTCTTTATCCAAGTGATAATAATAATAGTCTTTTTCTTCACAATTAAGTCATACATTCCTAAACACCCAGAATACACAAGAGTCAAGTAATTATAGGTGACCTATGACTTTCTTATCTCATGCCCAAATTCATACTCAGGCACACAACTCTAACAGCTACTCTTGTATAAATATTTCACATCTGATTAGAAGAGATCGCCCTCTTTGAATGGTTTACATTTTTCTCCTCTTCCAAAGCCCAGTAGCCTTTTAAACTATAGTACCTTCCCCTTAATTTCTTCACAATCATCATACTAGGCTTTTAGTTATCTTGTTCAGATTTCAGCAGGTCTATTGTACATGAGGATGAAGATAAGGTTACCATCCAGAGCATGGACTAGATGAGATGGAAAACAGTCTCTCAACAGTGTCATAGAAGAAGTGTACAAGAAAATTAAATGCTTTGCTTTGAAGATTGACCACATAATTCCCATGGGTTTTTATCCTGTAAAAAATTGGCTCTTTCTATGACATTGGTTTTATCTACGAAGTTTCTGCCTTTCTCCCAACCTTGTTAACATGAGATTAGCATAAGTCAAACCCCCAAAAGAAGGGAGTTCAGTTGGATCCCCAAAAGAGTTGAAATTGGAGAAGGTATATAGATAAGTTTAAATAATCTCACCCTATATTATTAAGGGGCATATCCTAAATCTTCTTTGGATAGGACTTTAGAGATTTTGAAATTTCGTAGTTTAACATCAGGTCTGCATCTGACCAGACATTTGATGAAGTTTCACAAGGACATATACTTTCTGTAAGTGGCCCCAGTGTTATTTTAAAGAAAAAAAAAAGAAAAATTAGAAACATTGTAGAATAATACAATAACTATAATAAATATGTGTTTTCTCTTGTTTTTTTTAAAATTTTTTTTTAACAATTTCCATCCAGATACAAGACAGAACTACATAATCAAAATAAATAATTCATAGCCTTTTCCAGGTGACATCATACTGCAACTTACTTCAAGAAAAGCAATCTCCATCCCTGCATTTTTTTCTCGAGTGCTGATTCTGACTTAGTAGGTCAAGCCCACTTTTATAAAAACAGAGTTTTCAACAAAACAAACATCATCTTGTAATTTAATGTTTTTGATTTAGATTCACCAACAATCAGACAACTATTTATTATGCTGAATCTTGAAGATATAGATGATTACTATATGATCTTCAAACCCAAATATCACCAAGTAAATTCTCATTGTGGCTATCAGATGGATTTATTTGCCTTCTCAGTGGAATGGAAGTGGTCCAGCTATGTTAGATATCTTGAACAAAATGATATAATTTATATTATGGGCTACATTACTATAATAGTTATTTAAATATTCTGCTTCTAGAGACTACACATTGATCTTAAACTCCATCTATTTTCATAAACTAAATTTTAAATATGCCTAAAGTCATCGTCGTCTAGATCTATACAATTTATTCTATTATCAGATGAAAATGCATAAATTGGTAAAATGTCAACGACCACATAAACTACCCACAATATGATTAATTCAGCATTACCTTTCCCTGATGATTATCATTTCCAATTTATTTTCCCTTTCACATCAAGCATCACCAAAAACACACAAGAAGTCTAAAACCTAAGTTGATAATTACCATATAAGGGCATGATTGGTTATATCAAAAGCAATATACAGAATATTGCGGCAATGTTTAGTGAAGTGATTATCTGTGTGAAGCCATCAGCTTACACCCTTCACCTTATTATCAATCCTCAGTATTATTTAAGGCCATGGAGAAAACCATCATATAAGAATGTGCCTCCACATCCACTTGTCTTACTACTTTCTCCTCATCTTTCTTAAGTTTACCCATCTACACATTGTTTTCATTCCCAGAGCCCTCTGTCAAGTTATGATAATGAAAATAAGGACTTAAAGGCTGGGCACAGTGGCTCACCCCTGTAATCCCAGCACTTTGGGAGGCTGAGGCGGGTGGATCACCTGAGGTCAGAAGTTCGGGACCAGCCTGGCCAACATGGTGAAACCTCTTCTCTACTAAAAATACAAAAATCAGCTGGGCGTGGTGGTATGTGCCTGTAATCCCAGCTACTTGGAAGGCTGAGGCAGGAGAATCCCTTGAACCAGGGAAGCAGAGGTTGCAGTGAGCCGAGATTGCACCACTGCACTCCAACCTGGGTGATGAGAGTGAGACGCCGTCTCAAAAAAACAAAAAAAAAAACAAAAAAACAAAAAAACAAAAAAGAAAAGGACTTAGTCTACTTATTTTCACTAGACATTTTCACTAGACATTTCTTTTTAATTTGCACTAGATGTTTCTTTAATATTTGGGGTAATGATGAGCGTATTGACCAGAAAGGAAAACTGGACCTTATTTGTCATCCCCCAAACACTCTAGGATGCACCAAGATCGACCATTGCTGAGATTCAAGGGTTCTGAATAGGAAATCAGCCTCTAATCAGCAGAAACAGATGCTACATATTTTAAACTTTTACATCTCAGGCAGCAAAAAGATCCTTTTTGTCTTACTACCCCAAACATAGTGGTGCTTAAATAGATCTTCAGTGTTTAATCCTCAGGAAAAATTTATAAGGCTTTTATGCATCATATGTTTTTTTTCTGCTTAAAATCTATGATCTTCAAGTATCGGTTTTTGATGTCCCTTTAAATAGTCTTTCTGAAACTTGTCAGTTTATGACTATTATGACTTCTCTCCTGTCAGGTCATGAAATTTCATCTTTCCAATTTAAGGATCATTTGAGTACACTGAAATAAATTTTCGGAAATGGTCCATGGTTTATACATATAAAAAAATAAATACTTAGACTCTGATGTTTTCATGTGGCACCCTCACATTTGGCTTCTTTCAACACAGTTTTTAGAGAAGGAAAATTTAAGTTTATAAATTGTGAGCCTTAGCCTCTTTGTCGCCACAAATCTATGCACACACTTCTCTTTGCACACACTTCTCCTTCAGTGGGCACATCCCTTACATTCTACATTGTAAAGCCAAGATGGAAACATTATTTGCTGTTTTAATTAATAGCTAATTACATTCACCTCTGTGCTCATTTCATTTTTATCAACTTCACTCCCTTAAATTCAAAATCTTGCTACACCAGAGGTATGCTCCTTTGATATGTTAACATGGCTCAGCTACAGTCTCCAGTTGTTCAACCAAACACAAATTTAGTTACTTCCATGAACATTATTTTTGGATATGATTGAAGTATATAATCAACTGACTTTAAATGAGAAAAAATTGTCCTAGCTACCAGAGGTCTTGTTTCAATCAGTTGAAAGACCTTAACAGCAGATGTGAGGCTTTCCTAATGAAGAAGAAATATAATCTGTAGACATCAGCTTCAACTCATGCCTAAGCATTCCAGTCTATCCTTCCTGAAGGCCTGGACTAAAAATTCTTTCATCATTCCTCACAATCATGTAAGCCAATTTCTTGTGATAGAAAACTAATACAGTGTTTTGTTAATGGAGATACAATTATAATCAATCAAGTAGAACTTATTTACTTCATAAGGTTTTTCACATAACAGGAGAGAAAATAATAAATATACTCTTGGTACTCAAATTTCTAATAGTTCTAATATTAACCGTTTTAAGAAACTACCACAACATTTGTTGCCAAAAAGCAATACAAATTTACTGTCTTCCAGTTTTGGCATTCAGAAGCTCAAATGCGTCTTTCTAAGCTAAAAATCAGGGTGTATGCAAGACTGAATTCTCTCTGTGCCTGTAGGAAAATCTGTTTTCTTATGTTTTCCAGCTATTAGAGGCTGCCTGGAGTCCTTGGCTTATTGCACCTTCCTGTCTTCAAAACCAGTAGAGCAGCATTTCCAAATCTCTCTCTGCCTATTTCTTTTTCTCTCCTTTTCCCACTTACAAGGAGGCTTATGCTTAAATTGAGCCCACCCAGAAAATCCAGGATAATCTTCCCAACTCAAAGTTAGCTGATTAGCAAACTTTCACCTTACTCCTCTTTTCAATGTAACCTATCATATTCAGAGGTTCCTGGGACTATGATACCGACACCTTTGGGGCACCATTATTCTTCCTACCACATCATCTATGACACTTATATCCTTATTACTAAATTTATATTATTTCATGCTCTTGTCTGCCTTGAGCCCTCTAAGAAAGCATCCCCTGTTGACATAAATGTAAATGCCTTAATCAAATGTCCAGATTTTATTTATTTATTTAATTTTATTTTTTATTCGGCCCTCTCTAAGTGGTGACTACCACTTAAGCTCATACCCTGGTGAGTCTACCAGTTTAATACTGGCTTGGAGATTCATCTGATTTTTTTCTCTACTCTAATTGTAACTCTGATTTTCTTTTTCCTTAAATCTATGACATTCTACAAATTTCTGTCATAAAAACTGACCGAGTGTTTTTTTTATTTTCCTCTTTTGCATTTCCTTCCCCCTTTTGAAAAAAACTACTATTCATTCTTTATATATGTATACCATGCCCATCCTAGAAAGCACCCTTTTGATACAGCCCACTTTCTTTTCTTCTCTATAATTTTCTTAAAAAGTATCAAAATGTACTTATTTATTCCAACTTTACAAATTTTTTATTTCTATTTCAGCTGTAATTTTGCTGAAATCGTTGTCAAAGTTGTGATCTTAGAGCGTGATAACAAAAATACTATCATCTGGGTAGCTTATAAACACAAGAATTTACTTCTCACAGTTCTGTAGGCACCAAATCCAATATCAAGGCACCAGCAGATTTGGTGTCTGGTAAGGATCTATTTCCTGGTTCACAGGTGGCACCTTTCTGCTATTTCACCATATGATGGAATAAGCAAGTCTGTTCCCTTGCACCTATTGAATGAGGACATTAATCCCACGACGCAATCCCATGAACAAATTAGCTTTCAAAGGCCCTGTCTCCTAATACCATTACCTTGGGGATTAGAAATTTGACATATGAAATTTGAGAAGACATAAACATTTGGATCATAGCATTTTCCAACAAACCAAGGTGAGAGGAAGCAAGACTGAAAAGAAATACACACTTAGCAAATTCTGGGTAATTTGCATGTGTTTTGGTTATCCAACAATTTCTACAGATGTTCATGTGTAAATCAGCTATATGTATTCCCTTGAAGCCCAAGAGAACATCTAACTAACTTGTCCTCAGAAATGAATCAAGCAATTAGACACTTAAAAAATAATAGAAAGAACATTGGATTAGAATTTGACTTCTACTCCTGGCTATTTTTTTTTTACAGGTTGACTAATTTGAAGTATGTTGTCCCTGTCTACTTCAAAGCATTGTTTTCAGGTCGCATTTAACCAAATATTTTAAAGTATTGAGTTATCTGTTTACATGAATATAATAGATTCTCTGATGATAATGCATGCAATTATCATTAGAAATAACAATCACTATGAATGATAATCAGAGGCTTAAAACTTACTTTAGAATCTTCCTTAAATTAAATATTATAAGGACCCATATAAATACATGTCAAATTAAATCTCTGAGGTATTGTGACTCTGAATACATTTGGAAATACACCTTCAGAAATAGTCAATCCATGTATTTATAATTGACTAAATATAGGTGCTTTAAAATACCAGGAATTTAAAAAAGTTAATCTGTTTTTCATTTTCCTGTGTGTAGGAGCAGTGACATTTGGAAAAATGTTTGCACTTTCAAATTGTAAAAAAAATAGCTACTAATTCTCTTTTCACGTTTGACATTTATCATATGATTTTCAGGTATGGCATTTATTTACTCATTAATTTCATTAAAATAAAATCATGTAAATATAAACCTCTTTTTATGCAGACTGTAAGTTCTTAAGCAGGTTATAATTCTCTATACTTTTAAAAGGGAATTTGACATAAATTAAAGCTCCATACATAAATATCCATTTTGGTAATTATCTCCATCATTGTCTGCATCTTAATATGGATGCTCCTTAACTTACAACAAAGTTATGTCCTGATAAACCCATCATAAATTAAATATATCAGAAATCAAAAGTGCATTTAATACACCTAATCTACTGAACATCATAGCTTCACCAAGCCTACCGTAAATACACTCAGAACACTTACATTAGCCTAAAGTTGGACAAAATAATCTAACACTTGAATACCTCATGTAATTTATTGAATAGTGTATTGAAGTATGGTTTCTAATGAATGCTTATCATTTTCATACCCTCATAAAGTCAAGAAATCATAAGTTGGGGACCATCTGTCCTAGTATTCAGAAAGAAGACTAACAGCTAAGATTTCATTTTATGTAATATAACATCCAATATGAACATCTGAGTCTTAGGTAGCTTCTGAAAATGCACTAAATTATGACTATTGAATGTCACCAGATGCTATTTGATTTCTTGGGTTCTTTCATCCATGTGACTCTGTGTATCTGGACAAATATAATAAAACATTTGACATTTACTACAAATTTCCAGAGACATTATAAATGTGAAGTAAAATAAGAAAAGATATTCTAGCTTATATTATGGTTTTATTTTTGTTGAAACTAAAAGTAAGAAATAATGTATTTAAGAAATGGTTGAGTGAAATTAAATTTCCTTCAATATACATCCCTATAGGTTTACTTGGATGGGTCTAAAGTAACAACTGAAACAGGATAGCAGAAACAAGATGCATCCATAGATAACATTAAATTAAAAGACCCATTTCATAAGAATTAATTTCTAATGCTAATTAAGATATAAGATGTAGTTAAATTTTGAAAGTAATTTTAAAACATTTTAATTCAATATCTAATCCAGATAATTAAAAATTTCAAAGTTAATATGACAATTTTTTTTTTTTTGAAATGGTGTCTCACTCTGTCGCCTAGGCTGGAGTGCAATGGTGCTATGTCGGCTCACAGCAATCTCTGCCTCCTGAGTACAAGCAATTCTTGTACCTCAGCCTCCTGGGTAGCTGGGATTACAGGTGCTCACCACCATGGCCAGCTAATTTTTTTTTAATTTTTAGTAGAGACAGGGTTTTGCCATGTTGGCCGAACTGGTCTTGAACTCCTGGCCTGAAGGGATTCACCTCCCAAAGTTCTGGGATTACAGGCTTGATTTTCAGTTGATGGCATCGAGAAAAGTGCTTATTTCCCAAAACAGCAATATTGGGTCTTGCATGATTCAAGTAAATTGCTTCCCCATGTGTTTCTGATTCTGCCTTAATAACAATCCCTAAATTACAATTTACTACTTTTAAAAATAATGTAAAATTTAGAAATTTTTGGTCATTAGCAATTTAGAGTTTTATTTGGGTAAAGGTGTGTTTGATGCTGACTAAGGTAGTATTTATTGATTGCTAAAAACAGGGCTACATGAAATAACAACTAGATATTTCTTAGATACTATAGCTATCTTGTCTCTTTCTGAAGAGGAGAATTGGAGATGGGCCCCCATCTTTTCTGATTCTTTATCTAATTATTACACTACATTTCCTTTTAATTGTCCACAACTTTACTTATGATTTCAATAGTACATATACTTTTTCCTCCATGATTTTAGTAAATTGTGGAGTTTTATTATTAATTTACTTTTTTTTTTTTTTTTTTTTTTGAGACAGAGTCTCGCTCTGTCATCCAGGCTGGAGTGCAATGGCGCGATCTTGGCTCACTGCAACCTCCACCTCCCGGTTTCATGCCATTCTCCTGCCTCAGCCTCCTGAGAGTAGCTGGGATTACCTGCATGCACCACCACACCCGGCTAATTTTTGTATTTTTAGTAGAGATGGGGTTTCACCATGTTGGCCAGGATGGTCTCTATCTCCTGACCTCCTGATCTGCCCGCCTTGGCCTCCTAAAGTGCTGGGATTACAGACATGAGCCACTGTGCCCAGCCTACTAAGTTTTTATGTTTACTTTCAGGCAGAGTTTGGTGAGATGGAATTTTGTCTCTCAGGGACTAAGTGTTCAATACTATCCAAAAACATAGCCAACACTAATATTTTGTTTCTATTTTTTCTAATGTGTTGGCAAATTTAACTGCCCCAAACTATAATTCATTCATTTATTATGTCAACAAATGTCTATTTAGTTTTTATAATATGCATGTTTCTACTCTGTCCTAGCTATGCGAAACGGTAAGTGAAAAAGACAAAATCCTTGCTTGCATGAAGTTCTCATTCCAGAGGAATGAATATACAAACAAATACAAAAACATATTTTTGCCTTTAACTCAGGCCACTGCCCTCCGTGGGCACTGCCTTTTAAGGAAAACTTAATGTTCATCGATTCTTGTCACGAAAATAAGCCCATTTTCTGCTAAGGATGTTGCTTTTGTTATATGGAACCATGTAATGTATATGAAACGTTATTCTACCAGAAGTCTGAACGTTGGGATCACATCTTAGCTTAAAGGATACTTTTCTCAGAATGATCTTCCCTGTTTTCCAGTCCAGAGTAGCCACACTAACAACTCCTTCTTCCAACTTTCTTACCTATCAACTTTTAATTTTCTTCAGAGTACTTAGAACTTATTTATTATGTATGTATAATATATAGAAATTAATTTCTATATACACATATATATTGAGTTTGTAATATTTATATGCAATTATATTTCAAAGTATGTGTATTTATTTATTTTCTTGTTCAAACATTTGCTCATTTTTCTATTTATGCTCCATGTACCATAAGCTTCTGGAAAGTTAAAACAATTTATTAACCGTGTTTATCATTAGGAACATTTCTTGGGGCATAACAGCTTGAAATGCTTGCTGAATGAATAATGCACCAATGAATGAGGGTCATGGATAATTGTTTTCAATAAGTGGTAGAAGCCATTGAAAGGGCTTAAATCGGGAAGCTATAGTACCTAACTCACAATTAGAAAGACCACTCTGGCATCGGGCATAAAGAACACAGTAGTTTTATTTCTCATGACTGTCATGCACACTTTGTACTTCATAAATCACATTATAAGAGGGTCTGAATACAAGGGTGTGGGTTCCTTGAAGGCAAGAATTATAACTTTAATCTATGAAATTTTGATATCCACTGGAGATCTAAACATGATTTGTACTTTCAGAAATATTTGTTGATGAGCAAATGCCTTATGAGTTGCAGGCATTCAGATAAACACAATGAATGTGCTAATTACAAGGTAGAAATCCCGACTTAAAATGGCCAATTCCTAATTTCAAAGACGTCATTGTACAGTAATAAGGCATTCTTGATTACAAACAATTGAATGTAAAGTGCTATAAAACAAATCAGCAACTGGATAGTTAACCTGTGACTATAATATGGAAAACAAAAACGAAATAAATATTTTTATAAGAGCTGGTCTTGATAAATGTTTTATCTGTTCAGTATCCATGTTTGTTTTATTTTATATCTCACATCTGCTAGGCCATAGTTTTCATCAAATACATAGCATTAGATACAATCTAGTATATGCATATGATGGCAATTTCTGAAATCATGATACTGCCCACAATTTTAGTATAATATAATAAAAATTGTGTTATCAAATGCAAGAGGAAGGACCTGATTTTTATCAAGGTCAACCTGACTTTGAATCCTTAATTTACTAATTAATAGCCAGATTATTGATAAATATGCAGTACAGGCTCTGACATAGTGAACATTAGCTTTTTTCCCAACTGCACAAAAGATAGTCTCACTAGACTGTGACATCTTCTGCAAAGCCAGCTGTTCTCAATGTATACTGCATATAGTATATACTACTGGTGGTAACTGTGATCTTTGTGATAAAATGAGTAAGGATGAATAGAAAGAAGCACTCCTTTCTTCAGCACACCAACACCAAGGAAGAAGGTAGGACCAAAGGAAAAGACATGCATGAAGACTCTACTGACTGACAGTGTTCCTACCCCTGGTGGTGGTAGGTGGCAGGGAGAGAGGGTATTTTTTTTTTTTTTTTTTTTTTTTACGGGGGAGATTGGGTCACAGAATTGGGCCAGTCCAGCAGGGATAAGAATTACTCAAGCATGAAACACAATGTCTCAGCAGCTGCAATAGGCATAATTTTGTCCCCTATGACATTCAGCCACTCTTGTTCAACCTGTGGATGGCCAAATAACAACCAAACAACAACAAAAACAGAAAAAATTTTGCAGATGACATTAAAATAGGAAAATTATCTTCAACTATTCAGATATTCCCAATATAATCACATGAACTCTTAAAAGCAAAAGAGCTGAAGGCAGAGGCACCCAAGTCAGAGAAACAAGGCAGAAAGGGAAGTCAGAGCTCAGAAATATGAGAAAGATTTGATTTGTATGGCAATCTTGATGTAAGAGACTACCTGGAAAAAACATGAGAAATAATTTAATGTTTCCAACAACCAGAATGAGCCTAGGAGATTTCTCCTCAGAGCCTCCAGATAAGCACCTATGCCAGCCAAAGAAAGCACTGATTACAGCTTTATGAGAAGGAGGAAGGGGTATTGAGAGAAAAGGAGGGAGGCAAGGAAGGAAGAAAGGAAGGAAGAAGCACTCAGATTCATAAAGCAAGTTCTTAGAGACCTACAAAGGACACAGACTCCCACAAAACAATAATGGGAGACTTCAACACTCCACTTACAACACTAGACAGATCATCAAGGCAGAAAGTTAACAAAGATATTCAGGACCTGAACTCAACATTGGACCAAATGGATCTGATAGACCTTTACAGAATTCTCCACCCCAAAACAACAGAATATACATTCTTCTCATCATCACATGACACGTACTCTAAAATTGACCACATAATTGGACATAAAACAATCTTTGACAAATATGAAAGAACCGAAATCATACTGAACATACTCCCAAACCATAGAGCAATAAAAATATAAGTTAAGACTATGAAAATTGCTCAAAACCATGCAATTACATAGATATTAAAAAATATCCTTCTGAATGATGTTTGGTTAAATAATGAAATTAAAGCAGAAATCAAGAAGTTCTTTGAAACTAAGGAGAACAAAGATACAACATACCAGAATTTCTGGGAAACTGCTAAGGCAGTTTTAAGAGAGAAATTCATAGCACTGCCCACATCAAAAATTTAGAACGCTCTCAAATTAACAACCTAACTTCACAACGGAAAGAATTGGAGAAGAAAGGACAAAGCAACCCCAAAGCTATCAGAAGACGAGAAATAACAAAACTCAGAGTTGGACTGAAGGAAATTGAGAAATGAAAAACCTTTCAAAAGATCAATGAATCCAGGAGTTGGTTTTTCGAAAAAAATTATAAAACAGGCCACTAGCTAGACTAATAAAGAAGAAAAGAGAGATGATCCAAATAAACACAATTAGAAATGATGAAGGGAATGTTACTACTGACCCTATAGAAATAAAAACAACCATCAGAAACTGCTGCAAACACCTTTATGCAAACAAACTAGGAAACCTAGAAAAGATGGATAAATTTCTAGAAACATGCACCCTCTTAAGCCTGAGCCTGGAAGAAATTGATTCTGTGAACACATCATTAATGATCTCCAAAATTGAATTAGTAATAAATAGTCTACCAACCAAAAAAAGGCTGGGACCTGATGGGTTCACAGCCAAATTCTACCATATATAAAAAGAAGAGCTGGTAACATTCCTACAGAAACTATTCCACTATGTTATTTCTTATAATTTGGAAGAATTTATTTTCTATCAATTTATTATTACTGTAAAATAATCAAAATTTTAAAGCTGTTACATTTAATATTAATTCCTATTACTTTGACAACCTATTGCCAAAAAAATATATATATTCATAAATTATTCCACCTAATCTTCATAAAGTACTCTACTTAATAGTAATTTTAAAATTATAAGGCTCTAGTTACATAGCAATTAGTCAAATAATCTAAAGAAAACGGTTCAATAAAGGTGAAAGAATCAGGATCAAACTCTAATACTGCTTATATCCAAAGTCCACACTCTTTGGTACTGTGCCACTTTGCTTTCTCCATATGTTAATGTAGTGCTATATAAGTGTATAAATCCATATTCAATTTTTCACTTCCTGAAAATAATAATTCATCGTTCCAGACAGCTATATTAAACAAGAATAGACACAGGAAAAGCATTCTGCTGTCACATATTCTTAGTCAATGAGATAATTGTTAGAAATATCAAATATAGAACTACAGACAAGAAGGCATTTGAAAATAAAACCACGGCCCATTTAACCACTTAAGAAAGAAAGTGAGGTTTTTAAGAGGGAGGAGGGTCCCCATAAAAAGATGCCCGAAGATGATCTCTGCAGTGATGACACTCAGATTCTTTCCCCCGCATCTCCAGTTAGGAGCTCTCATCATTTGACAGGCTTCATAATTATTGATTACTGAAATTGGCCAACTAGATGCATATGCAGCCATCAATACTGAGCAAGTTTACTACTGAAAAGCTAGCAACTCTAATTATTAAGAGTTATGAAGTTTCTTCATGCAAAATGTCACATTTGTTTATTATGTTAAATAAAATTAAATGTGGTTCTCTCCCTACCTGCATTATTTTTGGAAGAAATTAGATCTGTTATTTTGAAGTCCATTCTCCTTCCCTAATATTGCAAAAAGTTTCAGAAGTTTTGTAATTCAGACAAATGGAGAAAGCCTTTCTAAACGATCGCCACCATCCCTAAGATGGCCACCATACAGTCTTTCTGAGCTATTCAAAAGGAAACAGGTTCCAAATTCAAGGCCTATGCACAGTTATTACCACAGTCAGATTTCTTTGTAGCACCCAAAGCCTGGCCCCTTATAGCTCCATTGGGAAGTTTCTATAGGCAAATCTTCTGGACATCTTGCAGCCTTTGGGGTGCTAAGTGGAGTAGTGAGAAAAGACCCACACTCCTCCATCACTGCTTAACCCCTTATCCTCCATATCAAGCTTCTCTGCTCCTTTAGCCCTATAAGACTACATGCATCCCAAAGCTATCTCCAAAGCTGCATTATCCTGATTGCCTGCAAAAGCCTTTTGTTTTCCCCTAGTAGGGAAAATTAGGCTCCCATTTCTAAGACACAAATCCCTGACCATCCTTCTGGAAAGAGGAGGTAATATCACTTCTCTTTCTTTGGCAAATACTACCTCTCATTCACTGGAGCTGGGGAAAACAGTCATGGTTATTGACTCAATCAATTATCCTGCCATATTTTTTTCTCTAGTGTGCACTCCCTGTTTACAAAAATAATAATAATAAAGCCTTTCATCTCAGTATCCCTTACACGAGGTGATAGAAGGATATTTGGTTGGATACTGATGTGCATCTTCTCTGCAATGCTTGGTCTAATCTATGTGTAAGCATATGGATATTTTCAGCAAACTTCTGGCTATTCAGGAATCTGACCTTCACTGCTCTTCAGTTTATTTGTCTAAAACCTTTCTATGAAGTATTTAGACATTTAACCACAGAAATTGATCCCAGTGATGTTTTTTCTTTCTTAACTCCCCAGTGGTTGTGATAACATCTAGGTCTCTTATTTACTGACAGTATGCTCTATCCAAATTCCAAGTGACTTTTCTAAAGACATGTTTGTTAAAATGTCATTCTTGCCAAATGATCTAAATTTGTAATAATGTATTACTTCCTTCCATGAACCCAAAGCATCCTGCACTGCCTATGTGTCATGCATATTAATTTGCATGTCAGGTAGCATACCTAGATTTGGGATAATAGTGGTGGGAAGATCTCCACATCCCAGGGCTTTTGCAACGTAAATTACTATTTGTCTCTACTTCTATAAGAAGGATTTTAATTTCTTAGACATTCAGAGACTGAGATTAGGAGGCCTAAAAGTATCCTTTTCAAACTTTCACTTTTCGGGTGTTCTCTTGAAAGTTTCAAAGAAATCAAGCCTTTCCACTAGCTGTGATGAGACAGTCATTTCCCTATCTTGCTTCTGAATCTTCCTGTACATTATTGTATTCATTTCCAAAGATCTCTCTACATTCCATAGGTATTGGGGGAATAATTAAGAATAAACTCTCTTACCAAGTCGGAAAATCCTCTCTCAAATGTAGAAAAGGAAAAAAAAAAATTATCTCCATTTTATTGTAGTTTTATTGCTGAATAAAGATTTAACCAAAGTGTGATATGCATGACAGGCAATCCACTAATGAGACTGCAAAGACAGAAGGAAGGAACCCTCGCTTTTCTATATAGTCAAGAAGATAAAATAATTACTTGCATATTCTCTTGCTCTCTCTTTTTTATTTTATTATTATTATTATTATTTCTTTTTTTTTTTCTTTGACGGAGTCTCACTCTGTAGCCCAGGCTGGAGTGCAGTGGCACGATCTCGGCTCACTACAAGCTCCGCCTCCCGGGTTCACACCATTCTCCTGCCTCAGCCTCCCCAGTAGCTAGGACTACAGGTGCCATCCACCACGCTGGGCTAATTTTCTTGTATTTTCAGTAGAGACGGGGTTTCACCTTGTTGGCCAGGGTGGTCTCCATCTCCTGACCTCGTGATCCACCCCCCTCAGCCCCCCAAAGTGCTGGGATCACAGGCATGAGCCACCACGCCTGGCCTCTTTTTTACTTTTTATAGAGACAGGGTCTCACTCTGTTGCCCAGGCTTGAATGCAGTTGCACGATCTTGGCTCACTGCAGCCTTGACCTCCTTGGCTCAAGCAGTCATCCCAACTAAGCCTCCTAAGTAGCTGGGACTATAGGTATGCGCCACCATACCCAGCTAATTATTTTTAATTGTTTTTTGTGGAGACTGAGTCCTGAGTCTTGCTAATTTACCCAGGCAAGTCTCAAGCCGCTTGCCTCAAGCGATCCTCCAGCCTTGGCCTTCCAAAGTGCTGAGTTTATGGGTGTGATCCACCTCGAGGGGACCACATGCACATTCTCAACATTAATGACAACTTGTCTTCCTAATAAGAGGATCCAACAGTCCATTTGCTATACATTCTTTCTTACTCCATCCTAAATGTATGTGGTAATCAGAGTACCCATCTGACCTACTGATTTGCTTTATTCAGAGGAAAAATAAAATATCTATCAAGGTAGCTGGGCTAAACTCAAACAATGACAGGGACATGAGTGGGGGTGCCATCTTTCTTGATGTTAATATTTCAAAATGATGGCTCTGAGGACCTTGAGAAGAAAACATTCCTGTGTTATGACTCTGGCAATAAGCTCATTTCAGTTTTAAAAAAGGGTCACATGTATATTAAGGGAACAAATAAATGATTTACACAAAAATATATTAAATACATGATTTCTTCAGGAAAAATTACTCTAACAACCAGGAAGGCAGAAAGGGTATCTACCTTTTAGTAATATAGAAAAGGCTTCCCCCACTCCCATAGATAGGAAAGTAATTTTCAAACATTTTTTTCTCTTGTATCACTAAGGTAATTTTTAATATATATATTTACATATATTTATCTGGGTAGCTAAATTATATTCACTATGGGTTTAAGTAATTGCAATTCCCAGTAAATTAAAAATTTAAAATTTTAAAATAATACTACTATGACACTTTTAAATATTTCTAAAGAAATCTAGAAATTATAGTTAATTTATATTCAATATTATTCATTTCGAAAAGAAAGGAAGAAGTGCTTCTTTTACGGTCAGAAATTTTACACTTAAAAATCTTGTTTTCTTGACTTGAATTTCATTTCTACTTTTAAACAAAATGTTTATCAGTATAATTTACTGTTTTAGTGCGTAAAGATAATTTATTATATGGATTACAAAAGTAAATTTATATTTAATTTTTGTTGCTTTACAGTTTTTTCTTTTGAATTACATTATTTATTAAAAGTTGAATTAAAACATAAACGTGACAGATTTTAAAATTCAATTATTTTCAAAAGCATTTTTTGAAATTTACCTCCCCGTGTTTTGCCTATAAATTCGTGTCTTTATAAATGAATCTTCCTTATTGCTAGAAGGTGGCAGGTTCCACATCATTCTTATTCCTATATCATTATTTTTATAAGATCTAAGAACGGAGAAATCTTGTTCTTAGAAGTAAGTGGATAGGATTGGAAGGGTTTTATTATAACAATGACATTTGATTCTTTGAACTCCTTTGAAGAGTGACAACAAAAATTGCAGGTGTCCATTGACAATTCAACTAGGTATTTCTTCAAATTTTTGAAAGTAATTAAAAATCTTAAACAAAACAAAACAAAAAACACAAATGATTAGCAAGATTTTGTTACCCAGTCATCAAGGTGACTTACTTTTGAGAAATGGAGATGAATGTTTTGAATTGCCCCTTCGTTTTGCATCCTGGAAATTTCAACACCTGGGGACAAAGCACCAACGTAAAGTTCAAAAAAGTGGAGAAATATTTTTCTCTTTTTAAAGAATAAACATTGTGGGAGAAGAATTCTTTTGAAAAGGAAGAAATGAAAGATGGACGCAAGAATGATGAAAGAAGTATTCAAATGTGACACCTGGAAACCTGTTCTTTAAGTCTTTGCCTGGCCGCAGTACGCCTCACAAAGTCTTTGTGTAATCTCCAGGCTTAGCAGGCCTCAGATCAAAATTAGAAGCCTAAAGGGCAAACTAACCAAATTGGCTTATTTTCTGTGAAGTAAAATCTCTCAATTTACTTTTAAAATAAACTTAATCTGGTTTGAAGTGTCCCTATGACATCTCAATACTGTATTTTAATTATATGATAGGTATGTAGCTAATTACATTAAACAATAATTAATAGTTAAATCGATCTCTTGCTGTATTTTTATTTTTATTTTTTTGAGAGCGCATCTCTCTGTCATCCAGGCTGGAGTGCAGAGGCGCAATCTTGGCTCACTGCAACCTCTGACTTCTGGGTTCAAGTGATTCTCATGCCCCAGCCACCCAAGTAGCTGGGACTACAGGCAGGCACTACCATGCCCGGCTAATTTTTTGTAATTTTTTTGTATTTTTAGTAGAGACAGGATTTCACTATGTTGTCTAGGCTGGTCTTGAACTCCTGGCCTCAAGTGGTCCATCTGCCTCAGCCTCCCAAAATGCTGTGATTATAGGCATGAGCCACTGTGCCTGGCCTCTGGCTGGTATTTTATAAACTTAACAATGAAGAACTAATTCTCTACCGAAAAAAAAAAAACATATATATATATATACAAAAAAAGAAAATGGTGAGGTATGGTGGTGCATGCCTGTAGTTCCAGCTACTCAGAAGGCTGAGTTTGGAGGATTGCTTGACCCCAGGAGTTCAAGGCTGCAATGAGCCATGATCATGCCACTGTACATCAGCCTGGGCAACAGAGCAAGACCCTGTCTCATAAAGAAAAATAACAACAGCTACAACAAAATGAACAATTGGCGAATTGAGTAACTAGATCCAAGTTCATGGTTCTTACAGTTACCACTTCACAAGTAAAAGCCTGTAAGATCTAAAGCTTGGGATCACATGGCTATTAACACTAAAAGAAGCACTATAGAACAAGGGAGATGAGGTCATTCTGAACATTCAGATTATTTACTTTTAACAAACAACTTAATATCTCTATCTTTTATATACTTTGCAGATTATACTTTAGAGATAAAGACAACCATTCAAAGTCATCAAAAACATTTCCTTGTAAAATGAGCCCTTCCTT
This sequence comes from Symphalangus syndactylus, assembly GCF_028878055.3. Lineage (NCBI taxonomy): Eukaryota > Metazoa > Chordata > Mammalia > Primates > Hylobatidae > Symphalangus > Symphalangus syndactylus. The sequence goes on along the minus strand of NC_072438.2, from coordinate 81,995,033 downwards.
CAGTTGACAGGGTTGACAGGAGATCCCAGGTGGGGACAACACACCAATAAGATTTTATACCTAGGCTTTGCTCCACCAGGGACATTCACAAACAATCTCCCAGACATATTGGTTTCCTTGGGACTAAGGTATTTGTACAATGTCCATTTATAGGGGGTTAAAGTGCCTGTGATAGTGGTTGAAAGTTTTGACCCACTTTTACAGATTAATCAGCATTGTGGTGGTTACAGAATTTACAGATAAGTCATGCTTGCTCTTCTCTAGACAAACTCATCCACTGATACCTTAGTAACACTGATTCTGAGTTACCTTTAATATTTTAGGTAGATCCACGCAGTGTGATTGCTAATGTTATTTGTATGGATTTAGGAGCCACCAAGTGGCTATCATTGAACTGTCAAATAAATCTCAATACCTAGTTAAAATTCTTTTACAAGTAACTTTTCATAAAGAGGAATAAATGTTTACAATGAGGGAGTATTTTGTTTACTTGGGCAGCTTTCTATGAAGAAAAGCATTTCTTGCAAAGCAATATGCCTGAGAATTAACTTTAGATTTCATTTCTATTTCAATGGAGTAGATATGTTTAAATTAGCTTATAATTTCTTAAGGAGTCAGATAAAACATTAACTTTCTTTTTAATTTTTATACTTGCAGCTAAGAGTCAAAAATGAACCTAAGAGCCCTTCATTCCAAAATCATGGACAATTTCTAGTGCTTGTCTACTATCTACATAAATGTTCTCTCTCTCATACACTCTTCACTTTTTGCCTCAGGCTGGATTGTGAGTCCCAGTTACAAAAATTGATTCAGCAACCCAGGCAGATTGAGTCTTCAGAGATAAGAGAATATCCAAAACAAGGTTAATTTTATCTATTCTAGGTGAAAACTGTCAACAGATAATGTAAGATCAGAGTTAAAGTTATGCCATTTAAGTCAGTTTTGGACAAAATGAGAGTTTGAATCACTGTCAGCTAAACATGTGGTTGTCCTTCATCCTGGAGGGGAGAAAGAAGGCAGTTTAAGATTCGTGCATTTTTGCTAATGTTATGAGATGTGAATAGCAAAGTAATCTCATCAACAGTAATAGTGTGGGTTGAAATATACTGTGTTACCTTATAGAAATGTTTTCTATCACACACAGGACCAGTTGGATACTGTAAAACTGACAGAGAAAAGAAAGTAAGAGGATTCTACTAATTTAACAGTATCTACAAGATTTCACAACAAAGGGGACATTGGTAACATTGTCTGGAAGAGTATTTGTTTAAGTAGTAAGTAAAGGTTTGGCATAATTAAGTTCATTTAGTGTAAGGGTTGCTGCAACGTTTCCTTAATAGTTATAAAAATAAGCTAAGACTGCTCAAATGAAAAGAAATACAGGTTATTCAGTCAGAGCTTGCTGTAGCCAGGGAGTTGGCCACCATCACTTGCAATATGGCAACGAATCAAAGGCAGGCAGGCAGTGAGAAAGCTTTATCGTGGGAAAACCAGAAGGCTGCAGGAATGCCCTGGTAGGGAAATTATTGTCATGGGGAATCTAAAGATTGGATAACTAGAAGCAAAACATCCTATTTGATTGGTGAAACTGCATATTAGCATTCTCTGGTTGGTTCTAAATTGGAAGCTGGAGGGAAACACTTAGTGTAGCTGGCAGTTATCCACTAATTCCTGAGCATTTGGACTGATTGCTGCAGACTGGTTGCTGCAGAGGTCAGAGTTGATTTTCTGTTTGTGGAACCACCATTGTCTGCTAGTGTATTCAGTCTCTCATAGTATAAAGGCCAAAACTGCTTCAGGATCCAGATAAGAAGCTGTAGAAATTAGAATTTATTAGGGTCACGTAGTCCTCAGTCGGCCTCATGGACATAGTGATTGGTCTAAAGAAGCATTCTTCATTTCAGCTGCCCTAATCATATTATTCCAGCTTCCACAGACTGATTCAATAGGTCCTGAAGCTAAATTAAGAACCAGGGTTCTTCAATAATACATTTGAACTGGAAACAAAGAAAAAGACTCCATTGGAAAATGGGAGACTGTGAAACTAGGAATTGACAATGACTATCTCTACAGCTGTGACAGACGCCAACCTTTGAGATAAAGCTGAGACCCAGAAGGCAAAGACTGTTACATACACAGAAAGAACATGTAAAATTGGAGCATCTGTGTTTCTGCAACACATAAAGTGTAACAATACCCCACCTTTCTTGAGATATTGCCTATGAGCCAGTTAATTACCCTCGTTTGTGAAACTGTTTGTCTCCTGCAGCCATTGAATCCTGATTAATACTCATTAAATCTCTATGAATTTCATAGTATATATCAGGCACTATGGCTCATATTATTGTTTTCCCCTGATATTTGGTTATTTTCTTTTTAAGGCACATGGAGACGGACCTCCACCTGCGATTACCCCCTTGCACTTGGACAGAGCCATGTGACTAGTTATAAGCTACGACATATGAGCAGACATGACATGATGGGATTGATGGAGCAATGACCTCATCTTTTCTCCTGCCAAATATTATTAAGGCGGCCTCAAGTCACTCACCTAAGGGACATTGGGTGAAATTCAGTAATGAAGCTGAAAGGTCGCTAAATGCTGGTAAGTGAGATGGATTATAGCATCTAGACTTTTTCCTGATATCATTCTATATCCAGCAGATATCTTTCAGTATATAGTCTATTCAAAACAATGTGCTAGTGACTATTGAGTGTGGCTACATTCTGTTTTTTTTTTTTTTTGAGATGGAGTCTCACTCTGTCCCCTAGGCTGGAGTGCAGTGGCGCAATCTTGGCTCACTGCAACCTCCGCCTCCTGGGTTCAAGCAATTCTCCTGAGTCAGCCTCCTGAGTAGCTGGGACTACAGGCATCCACTATCACGGCCGACTAATTTTTGCATTTTTAGTAGAGACGGGGTTTCACCATATTGGCCAGGCTGGTCTTGAACTCCTGACCTTGTAATCTGCCCGCCTCGGCTTCCCAAAGTGCTGGGATTACAGGCATGAGGCACCACGACCAGCCAGTTACATTCTTTAAACAAGGAGTGGACGTACCCTGAAACGAGATTAGTCAAAGAGATTTTGCTATTCATGGGACACAAAAGGTGGCTGTACTTCCCTTTACTGCTTTTCCATACACAGCAATGCATGCTGTATGGGTTCTTATAGGTCAGAGGGTGAAAGAGAACCAGGACCTATGAAAGAATACAAGTCTCTAAAATCAGAAAGTTTATTATTTAAAAAAAATAGTTATGTGCCATTCTGCTTATAATTTTATTTTTATGACAGAGAGTGCCTTTCATAAGCACATTCTGGCAAACTATAAAACAAATAAATTGAAATTGAATAAAACCTATTAGACATTAGAAGTGTAGCACCAGATTTAATACATAACTGCAAAACTTAAACATGCAATTTTACATCTGCAAGCACATTAAATTGAAAGAAACTTTAACTGAATTTAGATACAGTAATCGATACAAACTTTTTTTGGTATATAGCACTTCTTGGCGCATTGAGTATTCTTAATCTTTAAGGCACATGAATATAATACCTTAGGAAAGATCTGTTCTCCACACATTTCCTCTATAAAGTGCCAAAAAAAAAAACAAAAAAAAACAAAGAGCCAGTTTGTCTTCCGCATCAGTGTGATTTAGCATCCATAAATAAGTATCTTTTCACATAAAATAAAAGGTTCAGAACCCAAAGTGTCTGATTTTTATGGTGCTTTTTCTTTCCTTTTAAAAAGATAGCAAGATGAGGGTAAGAGGTAATTTAAGAGAAGTAATCATCCTCTAACAGCCAGCTTGCAGCAACTAAAACAAATATCAATGGTGTAAAAATGTTGTTTTGACACTTCAGTAAGTGAAAGTGTGAGATAAGTAAGAATATATTATAGGTGCTTGTATATCAAAGGCCTATGAAAATGGCTGATTATAAAGGAGAAAGTTAATGATCTCTAATTGGGTTATAATTTAAATGCAGTATCACAGTAATGAAGAGAACAGATTTGCATGTTAACAAAAGAAATATTAGAGGAGTGAGTGTAGGATGTTTGGGATAATTAATTCCATCCTCCACTCCTACATACATATGCATATACAAACTCAATTCAATTTTACAGAGAACCCGAAGAACCAAAAATAGACTGAACACACTTGATGTATGGGAGCTTAAATTACTATTTTTGTTGTTCTCTGTGACTAACTCATTTAGTTTCTATTGTGTTTGCAATTTCTTCCAAGGTGATTTTTAATGGATTGAGTAATGCATAAAAGTTTGCAGAAGTATGCAGAAAGTTTGTATGCAGGGCGATGTAGAGATTTTATCCTACAATAAATCCTAGTAGTTTGCTGGTGCTGTGTGATTTTTTTTTTGTTGTTTAGGGCTGTGTGTGTGTGTGTCTGTGTGTGTGTGTGTGTGTGTGTGTGAAGCTTATTTATTCCAAGAAAAAGAAAAATAGACAAATTAGAATAGCAAAAATAATTTGCAGCCAGTGTCAACCAATTTATATTCAAGCTAAAAAATTAAAATACTTTAAGAGAATGGTAGAAGCATATTATTTAAAAACAAACTATGAAGAAATGAACAGAAGCATGTAGACATAGATAACAGAAATTTAAAGTAAAAAGTAGAAAATGAAATTATTCCCTTTCATACCTGAAAGCAAATGATTTCCATGATTCTAAGGCTCTATAAAAAGCAGCAACAATTTCATCATTTTCCTATTCACTATTCATATTATCTAAAACAGGATTCTGCAAAATTATTTTCCTTGAGTTACTTTTAAAACATACCAGAAATGAATTCACTACTCTAATTATCACAGCATTTCAGGGAATTATTAAAAATCAAATCAAATCAAATCAAATGAAACTTCGTAAGTTGTTTACAAAAAAACTTGAGGTTCATTTGCTTCTAATGCAAGACATGGCAATGTATCTCGGCCTGTGGATGTCCAATCCATGTTAAGAGTAAGTTCAAATTTATGAGTAAGTTCAAATTTAGGCACTGACGCCACCTGGGGAAATCAAATAAAGCTTACTTACCTAAAATGCACAGGAGCCAAGAAGCATGTTTAAGTTCATTGGAGGGTAATGAATGCTATTCTCTAGAACGTGTTTCAAGGAGCTGACACCAGTTTCCTTACCAGGGGAGACTCACACTGCAGATCATAATTTCTGAGCAAGTGAGAAGTGAGAGTTCCATTGCACCTGTGGGAAGCTCTATCCTCCAAAGTGTAGCTTTACACACCCAGCTTGAGTCATTCTTCTTTCAGGTGTATCTGGACATATTCCAGGGACCAGCTTATCTGGGCCTGGTGCACTTCATTTATCAAGATTAAACAATATACAATTTGAATGAAGGGCACAGTATAGGTCAGTGCATTTATGCATAACAGCAGGACTTATTAATCATTCTCAGCCCCTGCAGGTTAAGAAATCCTGCTTAAAATTTATATGCATGCTTAGAACTAGAAGAGAGCTTCGAAACTAGAATAAGGGTCACTTACTCTGATGTCTCTGGAAGCTCATGAGTTCAGCCCTGAACGCTAAGTTGCACTTCTTGAAATAGTTTTAATGCCCACGGCTGTGTCCCAATTCATTCTGAGTTTGAGAAGGGAAAAAAATGAAATGACATTTAGTAGACTCCTATAACAGTCTGGGTAACACCAGCTGTTTTAACAAACAATCCCCAAAGTTAAAGTAGCTGAAAGTTTAAAATGTGTTTCTCATTAATAACATTCCAATAAAGGCATTTCTGGTCTGGGTGGCTTTTACCAGGGAGTAATTCAGGAAACTGGCCTCCAGTATTGTAGCTCCAATTTCCTAGAGGGCTTCAGAGTTCTCCTTTTTCAAGTGACACATGTTGAAAGAACTGGAAGAAACATTTATATGGACCACCCTCTAAAAGTGGTACACATTAACTGGGACACAGTTGCATGGAAATATAGCCAAGCTATGTATCCAGAAAGAAGAAAAAACAAGTGTGGTAAAGAGTTATCAGTCTATGCCTCAGCTTTTCAAAATCCAGTTTTATGGCGCACAGATCTAGAGAGAATATGTAGACCTTATATTATGTAAAGGCATTCACAGAACTATTTTTGTTGTTGTTAACATACTTGAGCTTGCCTACGCAATGTTCTTGTAGGTTTCCCAGACTAATAGCCTTCAAAATGGAGGTGATTATACACATATCAGAAAAAAAAATAAGTAACTTAAGTCTTCTAATAAGATATGTTTTATAAAAATATGAAGAAGACATAGTAACAGCTCCTTATAGTAGTGTAAGACCTTTCATTCATCCATCTCCTCACCTATGATTACTATCCTCACAATCCCATTTCCCTCTATGTAGATTTTACTTTATAACATATATTCTCATACACAAAAAATATAATAAAAATTTTTCCATTATCCAACAGAATTTATAAAGCCTACAAAATATCTAAATATATCATTTTATATGTAATGAATATGCTTATTTCCCATTAAAAAAATGCAGTGGCCGGGTGTGGTGGCTTATGCCTGTAATCCCAACACTTTGGTAGGCCAAAGTGGGTGGATTGCTTGATCTCAGGAGTTTGGGACCAGCCTGACCAATGTGGCAAAAATCTGTCTCTACTAAAAATACAAAAATTAGCCAGGTGTGGTGGTGAGCACCTGTAGTCCCAGCTACTCATGAGGCTGAGGTGGGAGGATTACTTGAGCTCAGAAAGCGGAGTTTGCAGTGAGCCCTGGTTTTATCACTGCAGTCCAGCTTGGCGACCACTTGTTCTTTTTTGCTTGTTTCTTTGTTTTTTGCTTTCCTTTGCATCATAGAGATACAGATGATAATTTCTCCAACCCCTTAAGTGTTTCTACTTTGTCTCATATGCTATACCTCATTTGCTTCTTGGAGTATACTCTTGGCCATGCTATTAGAAATGGATGATGTAAAAATGGTGCCCCCTGAAGTCAAGCAATGGGAAACATTTGTAAATTTCTACAACAAATGCCCTAAATTGTAGTCACTTAATTAAAATAATTATTTTCTATTTACTGTAATAGTCAACAGGTAAGAAATCCAGTCTTGCATGGATGTCCCACTAAAAAGTATATGCCATCTTTTAGTCCGTTGATACTTAGAATATTGCCCTCATCTTCATGGACAAAAATTGGCAATTTTTCTGTAAAATCTCTCTTTCATTTTATTGATGACAAAATTTTGCACTTTATCTGAGGAAGAAAATGACAAGACTGGCATGTGGGACTGAATTCTCACTGTATAATATCATCCTTGGGTCCTGCCCCAGGATAATTTTGATATTTTTAATTATCAAACCCAAGCCAATAAGTTATATAAAATACAGGCAAAGCTACATTCACTGGGGGAATTTTAGCACTCTCAAAATAACATATCAGTTCCTATGATCCAGTAAATTCCTACCATGTCCCATGCTCTCAGAAGTGTGTCCAGACTCATGTTTTTCTTTTCTTTTTTTTTTTTTTTTTTGAGCCAGAGTCTCGCTCTTTCGCCCAGGCCAGACTGCAGTGGCACTATCTCGGCTCACTGCAAGTTCTGCCTCCTGGGTTCACACCATTCTCCTGCCTCAGCCTCCTGAGTAGCTGGGAATACAGGCTCCCGCCACTGCGCCCGCCTAATTTTTTGTATTTTTAGTAGAGACAGGGTTTCACCATGTTAGCCAGGATGGTCTCAATCTCCTGACCTCGTGATCCGCCCACCTTGGCCTCCCAAAGTGCTAGGATTACAGGCGTGAGCCACGGTGCCCAGCCCATGTTTTTCTGATATGTGAATGGGAAGTCACTAGCCATTGCCATCTGCCAGGGATTCAGAGAGACAGAAGTGTGGAAATTAGCATGTAGATGTATAAGAAATACATGCAAGAAACTGAGAATAGCAGGCAATCTGTAGATTGTATACAGTGTAGCCTAAACATGTTTGCTTCTGTAAATTTGTCATTTCTTACATGGGGTAAGTCTAAAATTATTTATTGTTTTTTTTTCATTAGAAATAAACCCTCTTGGAAGTAATTAGTTAAAATGCTATTCCACAAAAAATTAGAGTGGTGATGATGACAATCGTGTAACTTGCAAAACTTGAGTGTTGTTTTATCACAAACCTTATGAAAACAGATGCATCCTAGCCTTAAAAAAGAGAAGGAAGAAGGAAATGCTCTGGGTACAGCATGAAGCCCAGAAAAAGAATATTTACAACAGCCCCATGGACATATGGAGAGGATAGAACTTAAAAATGCTCATCATCTCTGGTCATCAGAGAAATGCAAATCAAAACCACAATGAGATAGCATCTCACACCAGTTAGAATGGAGATGATTAAAAAGTCAGGAAACAACAGGTGCTGGAGAGGATGTGGAGAAATAGGAACACTTTTACACTGTTGGTGGGAGTGTAAACTAGTTCAACCATTGTGGAAGACAGTGTGACGATTCCTCAAGGATTTAGAACTAGAAATACCATTTGACCCAGCCATCCCATTACTGGGTATATACCCAAAGGATTATAAATCATGCTGCTATAAAGACACATGCACACGTATGTTTATTGCGGCACTATTCACAATAGCAAAGACTTGGAACCAACCCAAGTGTCCAACAATGATAGACTGGATTAAGAAAATATGGCACATATACACCATGGAATACTATGCAGCCATAAAAAAGGATGAGCTCATGTCCTTTGTAGTGACTTGGATGAAGCTGGAAACCAGCATTGTCAGCAAAATATCACAAGGACAGAAAACCAAACACTGCATGTTCTCACTCATAGGTGGGAATTGAACAATGAGAACACTTGGACACAGGGCAGGGAACATCACACACCAGGGCCTGTCGTAGGATGGAGGGATGGGGGAGGGATAGCATTAGAGGAAACACCTAATGTAATGATGAGTTAATGGGTGCAGCAAACCAACACGGCACATATATACATATATAACAAACCCGCACGTTGTGCACATGTACTCTAGAACTTAAAGTGTAATAATAATAATAAGGAACTTCCAGCCCAAACAAAAATAGTATTAGCTACATTCAGAAGACCCCACAGAAGAGGTATAGTTTCCCACAGACACCCTGCTAGAAAGCAGCTTTGTGGACAACATTCACCTCACCGTTTCCCAAAGATCATCATCATCACATCCTCTACCTTAGAACCTATAACAGGATCATTCATAGGGATGCCTCTCGCTCCTTAAAAAGTACTGAGGAAATTATGAGACAGAGAAGAAAGGGGGAGGGGATACAATTAAACTTTGTTTACAGAAGCCTGGGCTCCTGACTTTGATTTTGCTACTAAAATAGCCGTGGGGAAACATTTCTTGAAACAATAAAAATGATTGATTTAGGTTTCAAAGTTTTTAACTCACAATAAAGAACTCTTTCTCCTTTCTCTTGCACTGTTTTTCATAATGATGGTATAAAACATATTAGGGTGTTATCACAAACAATTACTTCATGAGATTATATTTGAGTTTGGGGATTTCAAAGCCATTTTATTAAAATTAGCTGTATTGTTACACATTTTGTCTGGAAAGTCTAAGTAATGTCATTAAAAGCCCAGTTTAATTGCTTTGAAAAAGCTTATGCTTGACATGATATTCAGTCTCTTAGATTTCACAATTCATTCTCCGTGTGTTACTACTATGACTGACTTGTTTGTCTCTTTTTGAGTTCCTTCTAGAATTCAAAAGCATTAAGTGTGGCCGACTGCCATGGTTACTACTTGAGACTGTCATTACTAGACTGAATGAAGGGACAAACATAGAAATGGTAACAAAAAACAAAAGAAACTGTTTTAAGGAAAGGCTAGCATGGGGAAGAAGAGAGCTCCCTGCTTCTAGTGGTCATCGTTTCATCTTCACATTCAGATTCAGCGGGTTCATGGTTCATACTGGGGGAACAAGGTCCTTGGCTGGGATCCATGGGTCCCTCCAGTCTCCTGTTCCATGATCGTACACACCTTGAGGGCACCCACTTGGTGTGTTCATCTTCTGTAAAGACGTAAGCATACCCTCGTCCCCATGTTAGCAAATCTACCAAACAGAATCAAAAGTGTTTTCTTTTTTATTTATTTTTTATTTTTCTTTTGCTGTAGCCGGGAGGCACGCCATTGCTGAAACATTTGTAACTCAGCTTCTGCCTCTTTGGTTAATTACCGTGGGGTAAAACTTTCCACTGATAACAAGAAGCAGGCTCTTCCTGATTAACACACAGCACAGAGAAAGCAAATCGAGGCTTATCCTTCTGGTACAACAGTATAGCAACAAGCAATCCTTAAACCTTCAATTTGCACTGTACAGGTGGGTACCCAATTTGCTATGGGTTGTGATAGATAAATCTCTCTCCTAGTTGCACTTCCAAATCCCTGACCACCTCGCTTCTTCTTAGTAGAGAAGGGTACAATTTACAGGGAACAAGCGAAAATTGAGCAACATATTCTCCCGGTTCAAAAACCCAAAGATCTTGTGACTTTACCACTACCTGAATTTCTCCTTCACAATTAAAATCAACAACTCCTAGGCCTGTAAGTTAAGACAGCTTTTACCAAAATCAATCCCAATATCTTGTTGGCAAAGATCCCCAAATACCAATGTGAATCTTAGTGAGTTTGTTTCTTTCATTTAACGTAATTTGTTCTCTAGGAGAGCTAATCCTGCATTTCCAGGTGTTCCTGGGGAGAGGGAATCAATGTGCCTCTGGAAACCCACCCCTGAAATGGAGTTGTGGCCTGGATGGGAATGCCCTCATAGTTTGAGGTGCCCGGGTCCAGGCCCCCTTCTTGCTTCCCAACAGGGGGGTGCCGTTTTGATGAAATTTTGAGTGGCATTGATTAGCCCAATGATTTCCTTTATTGCATCGAGGGCAAAGTCCCAGCATTTTTTTCTGTTAAGAGGGGGACTATGTTACAAGATCTCTTTTTCACAGAGGTCTGACAGCATTCTCTTTTGAAATGTCCAAGTTTTCTACACTTATAACACTTTCCCACTTTAGAGCTTGACCCTTGGCTTCTTTTATATCTGTCAGCTACCAAATTTGCCATTGCCTGAGTCAATACTGCAGAGCAATGAAGCTCCGTTCCCACATCTTGACAAACTCCGAGAAAACCTCCCAAGTCCTCTGCACATCTCGCAGGTGCCAGTGCACGTTTACAATCCATGAAAGCCAAAGCTAAAGTTAGCCTTTCTGTAGTCACAAAAGAAGACGATAAAGCCAATTTTCATTCTCCCTCTTCTGTTCACCATTTTCGATAGGTGCTGCAGGTGGGGCAAAAAATTCTAAATAACAAAAAGATGGTACGTACCAAAACTCCAAACAAACAAAAAAGAGAAAAGAAATAGCCAAATTCTTCCTCATGTTTCCCTGTTTTAAAAACTTCCCATTCTTTGTACCTCTAGGGCACTGACCTTATGTTGCTGCAGACAGAGTTGTAATGGGCTTTCTTGTTCATCTAGTTGGTTTTACTTTTTTTCTGTTCCAGCAGACCTTCCTCACTCTAGTCCCTATAGGACCCTATCTGTCCCTATCTGTCCCTGTCTATTCCTCCAAATCTTTCCTAGTCTTTGCTAGTCTCTACTTTTGTACCTCTTTAGGACACTGATCAGTACCTCTTCAGGGCACTGACCTCATATTGCTAGTCTTTATCTATTCCTGTCTCTGTCTGTCCCTATGGTATACCTGTTAGTTGCTGCAAGTTCCTGCAAGTCCCTGTCTTTCCCTGCCTATCTCTACTTTTCTCTACTTACTTATCTCTACTTACTTTTCTCTACTTATCTCTACTTACTTATCTCTATTTATCCCTGCAGCCCTCTTCAGGTCCCTCCAGGTCCCTTCAGGTCTCTGTATGTCCCTGATAGTCTCTGAAATGTCCCTGTTCAGGCACCATTTGTAGTTGACTGTCACTGCTACTACATGAGACCATCACAAGTATGTTGAACTCATCCTGGAACTCCTAGATGATAAACACTGTTTTATACCAACCTTCAACTTTTTCATTAAAATTAGATTGGGTAGATACTATGAACAGTGTCCCAAGTACTAATGCAAAGATTCTACCATGTCTTACACTGGTTACTATGAGTTTGGAGTCAGAGGTATAAGGCTTGAAGAAAAAAGCACAATGAAATAAAATTTTATCCACCATTCTGACATTTTTAAGTTTTAGGAAAATTGTGTCTTAATTCAAGCTGCTATAACAACAACAAAAACAACATACACTGAGTGGCTTAAACAATAGAAATTTACTTCTTGGAGTTCTGGAGGCTGAGAGTCCAAGATAAAGGTGCCAGTCAATGGTTACAGGTAAAACCTCCATTCCTTGTCATGTCCTCATAAAGAGACAGAGAGAGAGACCAGAGAGAGACAGAGAGAGAGAAAGAGAGAGAGAGACTCATGACCTAATTATTTCCCAAAGGCCCTGTTTCCAAATATCATCTCAGTGGAATTAGGGTTTTAACATACAAATTTTGGGGGTGATGCAAGTATTTTTAGTCCATACCAAGTTTGATGCAACTTTACCAAAATTATTGTGGGTAATTTGATAAGGTAAGAGAGGTCAATGAAACATAAATTATATGATAACTTCTTGGTGCTCAGGCAGTATAGCTGTCAGGTTGTCTCCTGGCTAGAGGAATGAAACAAGTAGTATTCAACAAGACCTTGGTATGACAGATGGCATAGAAAGTGAGTATAACATGGCATATAAGTTGATTTGTGTGGGAACGACATAGTCTAAATATTATTTTGATGACCTACCTGTGTATTGATCTCTCTTGCATCAAAATGACATAAACATGGAGAAATAATTCTTAAAGTCAGCAGGAACTTGCAACTCACTTCTGGGAGGGGACCAGTTAGGGGAGCTATGATATTAGCCTGTGGTAATGTCGACCTCCACACAGGAGGAAAGAGTAGTCACATACCCTAAATCTTGCATAACATGGTGTCTTAAAATTTCAATAAATCTACTGAGTTAAATTAATAGCAAAGCAGAAAAATTTGCCAAAGCTATTTACAGCTCCATTAAAATGGAAGACGAGTTAAGAAAATGTGTGTTCTAAACAACCATGTGAGAAGTTAGTTAGTGTTTCCTTCAAATATAATCATAGGCCTAAGAATTTTTATCCAAGATTGATGAAATTTTATTTTACACAAAAATAAATGGAACACAAAGGCTGCACATCATTTTTTTTGCCACCTGTACATATCACTAAAAAAAAGCATCAAACTAAAACAATGAATATAATATTAAATAGGGATTTTATAATTGCTAATATTTTTAATATAGAGAAATAATAATGTTTAATGATTAATTACAAAATTGATGAACTAGAATAGTGAGAAATCAAGGAGAGCTGAAATTTATGGAACTTCATGATAAACTAATAAAGGACAATTTTATTCCTAGCACTTTAATTATTTGCTTTATCATTGCATTTTAAATGCAATTATCAAAAATAGAGGTTATAACTAAGAATTTCAAAAATTCTAATTATAGCAGAATTGGTAACAAAGAAATTGAATACGGAGGGTGAATCTTATATTGCTTTATTATTATTAAAACTAAGGAAATAATTAGAATTTTGTGTACTAATTTAGCTAGGAAGAAAAAGGAGGGCATCATCATTTTAAAAATGTCTCCACATTGTCTACAGAAGCCTAGATTATTAAAAAAAGAGTGGCCTCAGATAGATATCTGATTGGAATATACTGCAAAATCTAGTAGTCAACTTGTTAAGATATCTGCAGATTCCATTTAAGCCAGATTGTGAAAAAAAAATGCTGGAATAAATAGATTTTATTTAATATCTTTAAACATAAAACTTTGTTACCTTCTAAAACACTATATTTAGTTTTATTTCTATTTTATAATATTGTATATGATGTGCTTTCTTTTCCAGGTAAAACTAACAAAAGACAATAAAATGTTATTAACTTGAGTTATGGTTAAAGTAGAAGAGCTGTGGATATTATACTACATGAAAAAAAATTCTTCCACAGATATTATGTGTGTATGCATACATTGATAGAGATACGCGTAGATAGATACAGACACAGATAGATATCGATATAGATATAGACTTGGCTATAGAGACTGTGGGTTTTTTAATACAGCAAGAAAAGAGAAATATTTATTTACACTGGATCAACAAAGGAACTAAGCTATTAACTCAGATTGTAATAGTCTAAAATTTTTCCAAAAATTAGGAAAAATAAAATATTTATATGAATTTTACCTGGAAGTGTTTCAAAATAGTTTGCAAAGAGTGAGAATGAATTTCAACTTGTTAGTAAAGGGTAAAACTGAAATGAAAGTTAAAACAAATAGTTTCCCCCTTTCATTATTAGATCATGATTTATTGAAAACTGAATCTTGGTTGTTAAATATTGATTAAAATTAATGAAGATGCAGAGTTCCTAAGACCTCGAGTCATTTGAACGTTATCAATATCTTCACAATGAAAACATTATTCATGTTATTTATGTGAGCTTATACGTACTTTTCCGCATAAATAATTTGTACTCTTAGTTAGAAACAAATGAACTATGGCTTTTGGTTTGGTTTTGTTTATTTATGAATAAACATTAAGGACCGTGCTTAAGAAATTTTCAGGAAATACACTGAATGCTTTAATGTACTCTGTAACAATGCAACATATAATTCCCCCTCTTTCACTTTTTGATGTAGCTATCATTGCTTTGAGTTTTTATTTACTGGTTATTTTAAAGAGCTTAATGGTCTCATTTACTTAAAAGTGGAATAATATTGGACTACTATTTTCTTTTTTTAACCTCTCTAGGTCATTCTACACTCATCACCTTCCAGCCTATTTGTTTCTGCAGAATCTACATATGTAATACCTATAAATTTTCTTTTCATATTTGTTCACTCATCCACATCATTAATAAAGTTATTAAGTGAAGACAAACCCAGCAGTAGCACTCCCTTACCACCTTGAAATATTGTGCTGATGTAGAGGTTGTATCTCATATAATTCTTCGAGGATTATTAACGTATGTGGAACTAGCTTTTCAGCCATGGAAATCTTTAGTACATATTTAAGAAAAAGTGATTTAATGCTCAGCAGGGAAATGTTGTCCAAAACAGTGCCTGAAAAAAGCAGGTATGTGTCCACATTGGGCACACTGCAGGAGGGTTAAACTGTTGAGATAGGAAGGAAAAATAAAATGCGAGAGAAGGCAAGAGACAGAAACCAAAGTGCAGGTCGAGAAGAGACAAATTTAACTTCCACCATTTGTTAAGAATCAATCCTGAAACATTTTCATTTTTACAGCCTAAAATTATGCATGTGTTGGCATTTGTTTAAATGGATGATATTACAGTTTTCATTCAAGCATTGGTATAGAGCCTAACCTTTTGTTATGGATGAGATGTTTAGATTTTTAATCTGGAAAATCTATTTTCCTGTTACTGAAGTCATATATATACATATATGTATATATACTTTTATATATGTGTGTATATATAGTAAAAATGTATATATATATTTATTTTAAAAAGTATTTTGTTCATGTTTTTGTTCTTCTTAATGTTGTCCTACTAAAATTACTTAGTCATAAATCTTTCTACTGACAGTAAGGCAGAAACAGAGCAATAAGGGACTTTATTTTCTATTAAACTAAAGACAGAGAAGTTAGATATTTATTTTTACCTAATATGGCAAACTTCAAAAAACAATCTATTTCAATAAAAATATTTTCCCCAGCTATAGAAATAAACAAGGGATAATATATAATCTAAAAATATAATGGAAGAAAAGGCACAGCGTTAAGAGATCACCTTATTTTCCTTTCTAGCACATCTTGCTCTTAAAACATCCATTAGTCTATAAAGGGTGCTACTTACAAGGATCAGTTTCCTGTATTTCTTCGTTGAATGATCCTCTACTTTTACTATTCATGTGCTAAACATGACAAAATAAGAAAATAAATATGAGATGAAGACCTCAAATGACATCAATTTCACACCTCTAAGAAGTTGTGATGATGAATGTTACCACTACTCAACTGAGAGTTTTCATAAACGTATGAGTGCCTTGGGCCCCAACTGAGATTGGCTGACCCAGTGTCTCTGGGACTAGATACGTGGCATTCTATTGTGATACTAATATGCAGCAATAGTTGGGAATCAATATTGTAGATTCCATTACTGAATATTTTAAAATGTAATTGCCAGTAACATAAAACCAGAATTGACATACTGCTTCCCTTGGTCTAAATACAATCCATTACCTATTTTTTAAATAAATTCTTATTGGAACGCAGCCACATTTTCTTATTGTCCATGGTTGCTTTTGCAGAACATGGGAGAACTGAGTACTTCCTACAGAGACAACATGGCTCACAAAATAAAAATATTTACTATCTGGCCCTTTGCTTTAAAAAAATTACTGATTTTTGACCTATCCCCTTTCACATCTTCATTTTTCTCTCTCTTTCTCTCTCTCTCTCTCGGTTGCTTTTGGTTTTGTCCTTTTTAGAAGCACACTGCAACCTCTTCTGTAGAAGAACTCAGCTATCTGATTTCTACATATTTCTCAGTCCATGACTGCTGCTGAAGCATGTCATGCAAGAAAACAAACTGATAATATTTTAAGACAATGATCACCATTGGAAACTGGGTTTTTAATTGTGCCTGACATAACTTTTTCAGTCTCTACAGTCCTCTAATTTCTGACACTCTCTTCTCCCTTCTCACTTCTCTCTCTCTGCAGATGACTTTGCTACTGCAACACAGAGAAAATATAAGTAAGTCTTTATACTCATAGTCTTGCAACTACCTGACACTAAATCAATATACCTGTCTCCATTTGCAACTATTATCTTTCTCCCTGATCCTGTGAAGATGGTCTTACTCTTCACTCTGTTGTAGGCTACTTTCCTCCTCTGACTTCAGAATTAGTTATCACCTGACTTTAAGAGGAAATTTACATTGTTACCAATCTCTCTACTGAAAATCCAACTTTTTATTTCCACGTAGATGCTTCCCATCATGGTTTCCATGAACTTTATTGTGTCAATGATTGTCATTTTAGATCTACAACTCTTTTTCTGAGCTTTGGGTCTATATAAGCCAAATTTCTGCTCAACACAGCAACCATATCCCCACCTTAATTGGACAAGTCTCTCCAGAAAATAAATCTCCTATTTCCTGTTGTGTTAAATGAAGAATAATTACTAAGGTATTCAGTAATGATAAAGAATCTGAGAATTTAACTGTTCTTGATACGAAATTTCAAATTACACACTTGTTTTTTTTTGGAAGCCAAACCCACCTCCAGCATTTTATTCCCACACATGATAAGCTTGTCCAAGGTTTGTGTGGTTTGGATGACTTTATATTTTGTTAGCTTTCCTCTTCCCTCTACATATGGACACTATGTTTTGTCAAAAGGAAATGTGTACACTGGATGCTTGTTAAAAATAGCAAGGAAGACTATTCAGGACTATAGCAATGGGGGAATAATATAGCTATAGTAGAGAGAGATTGAACTAAAATTTCTCCCAGCATGGAGCTGGGAATTTATAAGCAAAGAGCTGAGTGAGTGAGTCAGTGGATAGAAACTAATTAGATATTAAGGGTGTCGGGGGGGTGGGGTGGCGGGGAGCGGGGTTCTTGCTAAACTGCATTATTGCTAAAGGCATGCCAAAGTGATAAGATATCAAGGGTGAAGTGATTCTCAGTGAACTGGCTTAGTAGGAGTCTTTGCTAAAACTGGGCCTGAGAAGAGGGACTAGAGGAGAATGACTAAACTTTGGTCAAGGTGGGAATCTGTCAGTTTTGGCCTTCTCTAATCTATGTGGTTACACTGCTCGAGAGCTTGCTAAGATGCATTCAAGAATGCTAGTGTATTAGCTTGTTCTCACACTGCTGCTATAAAGAAACACTTGAGATGGGGTAATTTATAAAGCAAAGAAGTTTAATTGGCTCACAGTTCTGCAGGCTGAACAGGAAGCATAGCAGCATCTGCTTCTGGGGAGGCTAAAGGGAGATTTTACTCATGGCAGAAGGCAAAGTGGAAGCACGAATCTTGCAAGGCAGAAGCAGGACTGAGAGGAAGAGAAAAGGTGCCACACACTTTCACCAACCATATCTCATGAGGATGCTATCATGATAACAGCATCAAAAGGGGAAATCTGCCCCCATGATCCAGTCACCTCCCACCAGACCCCACCTCCAACATTGGGGATTACAATTCAGCATGAGATTTGGTCAGGGACACAGATCCAAATCATATCAGCTAGTAACAAAGTCTATTAAGATTTAGGAGTTGATGTGGTTTGGCTATGGCCCCACTCAAAATCTCCTGGTGAATTGTAAACCCCATAATCCCCACATGTCAAGGGAGAGACCAGGTGGAGGTAATTGAATCATGGAGGTGATTTCTCCCAAGCTGTTCTCATGACAGTGAGTGAGTTCTCTCGAGAGCTAATGGTTTTACAACTGTTTGGCAAGTTCCTTCTTTTATCCTTCTTTTTCCTGCCATTTTGTGAAGAAAGTGCCTGCCTCCCCTTCACCTTCCACTACAATTATAAGTTTCCTGAGGCCTCCCCAGTCATAGGGAACTGTGAGTGAATTAAACCTCTTTCTTTTATAAATTGCTCAGTCTCAGCTATTTTCATATAGGAATGTGAGAAAGGACTAATACAGGAATCTTCAAGGACATCCCATCCAAATTAAAAGTTGTGTATCACTTGCTTGTTTGACCTCATCTATTGTAATAATTACATTTATGTATATATATATATATATATATATACACAAACACACACACATATGCACACATATATATATATATATATCAACTTTACTAAATGGTCTCTACATTCTCAGTTTTATTGTTTCATTAGGAAAAGAAATTGGTTGGGATATTGGTAACAGTATATTTCTGCTTATGCTATAATACCCAAGTTGAAACATTTGATAGAAATTGATCGATGCTTGTTACCTGATGTTTTAAAATAAGGGCTAAATAGTTATATATCTCAATACTATCGTTATCTTGGATGTGACAGGGTACGGATGTGATAATTCATGTTTTTATAGGGTGTTCTACTGGTGATTCAAATAACTAAGGTATTGCCATTAGCAACATAATTTTTGTAAATATTGAAAGACTCTTGGAAGATTCTACAATAAAAAGACTTTTTCTTTTCAATTTACATAGTGGTTGCATTCTGAAAAATTTAGTTTGTATTAAGCCATTCAAAGTATTTACATGTAAAATATTCATTTCTTGACTAAATAATTATAGATGATCACTTATGTGGCTATCCATTGGGGCATTTGATGGGAATATTTTTTATAATGTAGGATTGCAGGATATCTAGTATTGTTTGTCCTCACATTGGAAATACAATTACTGCCTTCTAATCGTTTTGACAATGGAGACATTCAAGCATTTCTAAACAGAAAAAGCTGGTACAAGCACACTTGAAGAAGAATACATCTGAAAGGCACATGAAGAGTTCAATAAAATGTTTAACAACCGAAAAGACTGTAGAAATAAATTTAATTATTCTGTCTATACTAAAATCCAAATATAAATTATATTAGAGTTGAAGCTATTTAATATGCTATTTCAGCATTCACATGCTATTTTCATTTTCTATTCAGATGTTTTTTCCACTGCCAGACACTTTCTAACAAGTCCTTCAAACCCTCTTTATAATAACTTATGAAAATGTTTGTTACATTATGCGCAATGATTTCCTCAATTAAAATATGACATATAAAATAAGAACAAGTGAGAGGAAAAAAAACATAGTTTGTGCATCTATTTTGTGATAAATACAGTAGTTAGATCTATTTTATACAAATTTTCTCATTAAACCCACATCAAACTTTTTCTCCTCTATTTTTTAAATGGAAAATGTGAGGTTGATAGGAGTTAATTAACTCTACTAATAGCTGACAGTAATGAAACTATCATTACTGAGAACTATAGTTGGTTAGTTTTTACAATTATTTCATTTTTTGTGTGTTTGTTTTTTTGAGATGGAGTTTTCCTCTTGTTGCCCAAGCTGGAGTGCAATGGCGTGATCTCAGCTCACTGCAACGTCTGCCTCTTGGATTCAAGTGATTCTCCTGCTTCAGCCTCCTGAGTAGCTGGGATTACAGGCACGTGCCACCATGCCCAGCTAATTTTGTATTTTTGGTAGAGATGGGGCTTCTCCATGTTTGTCAGGCTGGTCTCGAACTCCCAACCTCGAGTGATCCACCCACCTCTGCCTCCTAACGTGCTGGGATTACGGGTGTGAACCACCGTGCCCGGCCAATCTATATCTTTTAAGTGTGTAATGCTTTCAGAAAAATATTTCAACCAAAAGGAGAAATGTGGAAGTTCTGAGCACCAAAATGGAGTCACTTACATCAAATCACAAAAAATTGAAGCTGGGAGGCCATGAAAGAGGGGCCTTCATGTACATATGTCTATAATGAAAACTGCTGCAATGGTTCTCTCAAAAACCACAAAAATGTTAGATATGATAATTCTATGAAGACATCTCTCTAGCAACAGCCAATATTATCAATGAGTATTTGCCAACTCTTGTAATAAGCTTCTCTGGCCCATGAGATTTATTACAAAACTTACATGAAATTTCTCTTTTAAGATTTTTGCCTTCCTGATATGGTTTAGATTTGTGTTCCCACCCAAATCTCATGTCGAATTGTAATCCCCAATGTTGGAGGAGGAGCTTGGTGAGAGGCGACTGGATCATGGGGGTAGATTTCCTCCTTGCTGTTCTTGTGATAGTGAGTTCTCATGAGACCTGGTTGTTGAAAAGTGTGTGGTTTCTCCCCTTTGCTCTCTTCCCCCTGCTCCGGCCATGTAAGACATGCCTCCTTCCTTTTTGCCTTCTGCCATCATTGTAAGTTTCCTGAGGCCTCCTCCAATCATGTTTCCTGTACAGCCTATGAAATCATGAGTCAATTAAACCTCTTTTCTTTATAAATTACCAAGTCTCAGGTAGTTTTTTCTGCTAGAACAAACTAATACAGTCCCTCAGCTTCTTTGGTGCCTAAGGTCTACCATAGCATGTGATTTCAACTTGCAATTTATTGCTATTTCCTGAACACGCCCCTTATTTTACAGAGTCAGTATCTCTGTTGTTTAAGTTGACATAATCTGATGTCAGAAGCAAGATGCAAAGGTGCCAAGCCTTCCTTGGATTGGCGATACATGAAATTGTGTATGATACTCACCTGAGCCCATTGTGATCTTCACTTGTACAAGCTGTCTTTATGCTGAGAGGTAAGTCCTCTCTTGGTTTGAGCTCCCACCTTTTCAGTGAACTCTTACATTTTGGGGGGTCTGCTCTTGTAAAGGACATCCTTTCTGGTGAGTATTCTTTTGGTTTAATTTTTGGTTTGGTTATTTATGCATGGATTTAATCTCATTAGGAAACAAGTTGAAAAGACCAACTAGTGAACTAAATCAGTCTCCAAAATATGTGTTTTTGGCATTTACCTGTTTATTTTGAAACTCTTTGTAAGAAATGTAAACCTGTAATGATAATCTCTGCTTTGTAAGGATATCTCCCTCTGTGACACCTAAAACACTAGATACTTTCACAAAGCAAAAGGAAGAGACCTAAATCTATCTATCTGTGTAAACTCACCCTTGACCATTTCATTTTAAATGCTTCCTATATATGCTTTTTTTCATCTCAACAAATAATGGTGTTTAAGTTCTGTACCTTTGAGATTTAAATTTTCTACATTCCTTCACCTAAAAATCATCCCTTTGGAAGTACAAATTTTGGGTGGCCTAACTAACACTTGTTTATGGGGCAACCGAACAGATCATTAAAAGACAGATAGTCTGAAAGAGGGAGCAAAACTATTTGCAAGCCATGCAAATAACAATTCTTAATGCAAGTTGTAAGATCTTCCTCTGTCTGTATTTTTCTACGTGTGTGTGTGTATGTATAATTTTTTTCTACCAAAATTCATAAACCGCTCTACTTAATTGTCTTACAGAGAAAACATAAGTGTTTAAAATAAGAATTCTCTCAGAAAAACAGAAACTCGATTGCCCTTTGGCTTATGTGATGAAATAATCTTTGGCAGATAAAGCTAGTTTTAAAATTTGTTGGCAAATTAAAAATAGAAATATTTTCAGAATTGTCAGCATTAATTACAATGTACAGATACAGTTTTTAAACCTCAAGTTACTGGAGAAACAAGCTTGCTATTACTGAGATGTATAATGAATGTCTTAAAGCTATAAATCCACTCATAGTTGTGTTTAAGGAGGAACTGAAGTACAATTCTTAAGAACAAGTGAATTAGGTGAATATAAATTGACAAAAGGTTTATAATAAAGTTGTCAGAATTTCAAAAATCTTTTAGTGTGACTTGAAATCTTAAAGTCATGTTATATTAAATTAAGTAATACTTTACTGATTTAATATTTGAGTCATTTCTAAGGAAAATTGCTTAACAGAAGTTTAAAATATATCTAATTTGGCATCTTGGTTTTACATGTTACGGAAAAGCTAAACATATTTGGGTCTATTAATGAAAGGCATAAAAATTATTTTATAAGATGGTGTTCATCTGCGAAATACTAATATGATGCAGTTCAAAATGCTTACTAATTTTCACTAGAAATTAAGGTTACTGAGTTAATTAAAATTAATATTAGAGTAATTTAAACTAGAAATAATGAAGGGAAATAAATCTGTATGTGAGGGAAGGAATACACATAAAGAAAGTTATAAGTATGAGGATGTGTTTTTGTTAAGGGAAAAAGAGTATTTTTTGTCTAAAAGTAGAATGTCTTATTGTTCCAAAAGGAAAAAGAGAAAAAATAAAGACAAAAACGGAATAAGATAACTGGATGACAAACTTATAGAAAGTTTGTGGAAGACTAATCTTGTGAAAAGAATTTTATGTGTGACCAAGTTGGCTAAAGTTAAAAGGAAATTATTTATAAATATTTCTAAAAACTTGAGCATTATTATCAGAAGTACAGGAATGGAAAACTTGAAATTTGTCCCCTGTGCTAAAACAACAAGGTTTTCTTTGAGTATTGACCTGCTCTTAATAGAAAATAGTGAAATGTTTTCTCTACCTTTTAGATAACTGGCCTAATAAACCAAGATTTTTTGTTTATCAAGGTAATTTCTTATGCTTTATGCTGTCTTTTATTAGGTCTTTGATTACTTGAGAAAAGTGAGTGAGAGGGGGGCTAACATGGTTGACTAGAAGCAGCTAGTGTGTGCCACTCTCACAAACAGCAGAAAGAGTGGTGAGGTGAGTAGACACTAGCTCTTCAACCAGAACATCCAGGTGGACACGTAAGGATTCATCAGTGACACAGTTTGACCTTCGGATCACAGAGAAGAGTGAGACAGATCAACCATTCACCCAGGAGTGGCACAGACCCAGGGGAATCCCCCTACAAGAAAACGGTGAGTCCCGCGAGATGCATATTTCTGCCACGAACCTTTGAATCCCTGGGCTCAGGAGGTACCCCAACTGGGGCCTCCAGACCAAAACAAAGAGCCATGTGGAGTCTGGGTAGAGCTGCTTCTTAGGTATGCGTGGAGTCCCAGGAGCATTTGTTCCCCGGGTACCCCAAAACCAGGGGCTGCAGCTCCAGCAATGGGGAAGGCCAAATTTTCTTGCATAGTCCCCAGAAAAGGGGCCAAGTCCATGGGGCTGAGCAGTGATAGACTGCAGACCTCACCACCAGTGAACCTTGTAGGATAAGGCCCACTGGCCTGGGATGCTAGTGAGGCCACCCTAGTCCTCCTGAGTTCTCCAGCTGGGAGCAGCTCTACACTTCTCTGGTATGAAGCTCCCAAAGAGAGAGGCAATACACCTTTTTGCTGTCTCATAACCCTCCTTCCTGCTTCTCTCAGGCTTGGGAGGGTGCACAACAGTTAGGGACTATCACAGACCCCCAGCACAGTGCATTTGGTGAACTTAAAAAAATCAACAAGTGAAAAACAAACAATCCCATTTAAATGTACACAAAGTACATGAATGGACATTTTCAAAGGAAGGCATACATGTGGCCAGAAAGCATATGAAAAAATGCTCAACATCACTAATCATTAGAGAAATGCAGATCAAAACCACAATGAGATACCATCTCACACCAATGAGAATGGCTATTATTAAAAACTCAAAAAATAAGAGATGTTAGTGAGGTTGTGGAGAAAAGGTAATGATTATACAGTGATGGTGGGAATGTAAAGTAGTTCAGCCATTGTGGAAAGCAGTGTGGCAATTTCTCAAAGAACTCAGCACAAGTGCCATTCAACTCATCAATCCTACTATTGAGTATATACCAAAAGAAATACAAATCATTCTACCATAAAGACATATGCATGTGTATGTTCATTGCAGCACTATTCACAGTAGCAAAGACATGGAATCAACCTAAATGCCCATCAATGGTAGACTGGATGAAGAAAATGTGGTAGATACACACCATGGAATACTATTCAGCCATAAAAAGAATGAGATCATCTCCTTTCCAGCAACATAGGTGCAGCTGGAGGCCATTATCCTAGAAAACCCAATACCGTATGTTCTCACTTATAAGGGGAGCTAAACATTGAGTACATATGGACACAAATGGAACAACAGACACTAGGCCCTACTTTAGAGTGGAGGGAGGAAGGAGGACGAAAATTTAAAAATTATCTACTGGGTACTATGCTTATTATCTGGGTTATGAAATAATCTATACACCAAACCCCGTGACACACAATTTACCTATATTAACAAAGCCATATGTGTACCCCTGAACCTAAAATAAAAGTTAAAAAAAACAGAAAAGTGTTCTCAGTATTAAAAAGCTATGTTTTTGTTGACAATTATGTAAATTTCTACATTTATTTTTTGAAATCTTTTAATTTTCACTTTGGTTACCTGTTATTGTACTCTGATAAAATGTTTTAAACTGTTTGATGTTTTTGACAAACTTCCCAAAATAATATTTTAAATTAACTCTTTTTGCCCTCAAATTAATTTTGATATTTCTCATTTGGACCCCTGGAAAGACCAAAGAATGCGTATCTCACGTTGTAAAGAGATATATTAAACTAATAAGACTTACTTGATATATTAAATTATATAGGGAGTATTGTCAAATACTAAGTGGTGCTAAACCTTCTTGAAGTTATATTTCAGAATATGTTATTGATATGTGTTTCAAAATTAAATTCTTCAAAATCTGATATGTTATCAGTCATAATCTTGGTTATTATCTTCAAGTTTTGTATGCCACAGAAATAAACAAATTTCTTTGTCAATTATATTGTTATTATAATAAACCCCATGAGATTTTTAACCATGGCCACTCTAAGTCTGTCATCCACAGGGACCGATTGCTTTCATTCTTTTCTAAAAGCATTTGCAATCAGCTACAATAAAAAATTGCTTCTTCTCTGAAACTGATGATCCATTAAGGTTTAACCCATATACTCCTCTATATACATCTACAGCCTCCCCAAATCAAGTTGATATATTCCCCTAGCAGTCTGTGCAATAGAGACCAACACTGAATTCTTTTAGATTGTTTTAAATTACGTTTTTAAACTTCCAGTTTATTACATACCAAGAGTTGACTACAACCTCCTTGTTTCATATGTGGAAGCTATCTTAGGGTTGGATGTGGGTGCCATAATTTCTTCAAGGATCCTGGACAGAGACACACATCAGGATCAGAAACCCTATGATAGCATTGCAGATCTCATGGCTCAATAATCCTTGAAGATTATAATTTTCATCCTACTATCAGTTGGAGTTTCTGTCACTTCTCCTGCATTAAATCTCCTGGTATCAGACAGAGCTCTGTGGTGTCACTGAATGAGGAATGGAATAGAGATGTCCACGAGGGGTCTTGATATCATTACTGCACAGAGACGTGAAAGGAGAGACCAGTTCCTCACCACCCAGCTACTTCACTCCTCTCCTGGTATCAGCCCTATAGTTGGACCTAGGCTTTCAGAAGCATTAAGTGTGCAAACAAGTTTGGGTTGCGCTTTAAGAGGATACTTTGTCATAGAAGAAAATCCAGTATCTCCAAGCTGGTTTTCTTTTCAGGAAAACATCCTGAGGGACCAGTAAGCAGAGAGATCCTTCTTCTAGTTTGCCTGTAGAATTAGGAAGACAGTTGATTTTTCAGTCTTTTACAGGATGCTTAAACAAAGCTGTGTAATTACACAAGGTGAACTTTATCTTGCCTAAGAAGATAAAGCCGAAATCTTCACTCCGCCAGGGCAAATTTCCAAGGAGCTCATTTATTCTATGTCTTTCAAACTTTGATGTGATACATTTCCCTTTCACATTGTTGCTGACTTCCAAATAGCTGTTAGCTAGTTTTTTTCTCCCCCTTGCCTATTCTTCACTATTTTGGTAGCAAAGCTCATAGAATTAGGGGACTTAGAAGATGCTTTGAAAACATCACCACAAAGGAACTGCTGAAATGATTCACAGGAAGACTGGTCAGTTGGGAGAAAGATCCTAAGGATGTGACACTGGTTTTCAATGCCATGCTTAGAGAATTCTTGAAGCAGATAGGTGTCAACCCAGTGAAAACAACGTTTTGATTTAATTTTTTTAAAGTTTATGGTGATTGTGTGGGTTTCTAAAATGAGCAAATATTCTAGTCAAGAGATCTTTTGTTTTTTCTTCTGCCAAGAATGAGGTTAGGGGAGCAAAGACACAATTTGGGAAAGGACGTATGTGCTATTATAGGGATCACCTTTAAGTTTCTGGGAAGGAATGGGCGCGGGTGAGTAGGTTGGCTCGACATTGTCCTGCACTGCTCATTAGGACCTGAGACACGCAAGGGGAATGTGGGTGACATCAGGCACCCAGGGCACAGCCCCACTAACTTCTGTGCTGAGTTTCTGTAGCCTGCCATGTTTCCCTTGGTGATGTCAATGAAGATCAAGGAGTCATTTTATGATGTCCTGCTGCTGAGAATAATAAATGTCTTGTTACAAACAGATGTAACAATAGTTTTTTCTGGATTATTATCAGGGTGGTCAGCTCTGGATTAAGCCACCCACATCCAATTTGTCCAACAATATTGATACATAGGGCTACACTTATTACTGCTCAAGCGTTCTATTTTAATAATTGTGTTTTACTTCTAAAGGTTAAATAAAAGCAAAAAATGGTGTTAAACTATCAAACTGTTCCCCTATTTGTTTTCTTCAATGTATAACATATATATGTATATATTTTATTTTATTGGAGATGCAGTAGGATACCTGCCATTTAATAAATAGAAAATTTAACATCCCAACAAATGAGAAAAAAGAAATTCAGTACCCAAGAATAGGGCTGGTCCAGCACCACCTTGAAGTAGGCTGTGGTTTATGGAGTGAAGAGCCTTGCTCCCTTTACATTCGCTCATGCTCCCACACAAGGCTAGCAGTAGATATGCTTGAATTCTGCTTGGCTTGCCAAGGGGACTCGGGAGTCGACCAAGGGAACTATTTGGCTCCATGAGGAATGGACACCTCAGGATGCTTCCTGAACAGGGCCTAGTCAGGAAGTAGCCTGGATGTGTATAGTCATGGTCACCTCATGAAAATGCGTGGCAGGTGGCTCTCAGGAAAAACACCAAGTCTGGATCATCTGTGTGGCAGCTTTGCATGGGGAGGTAACAGCTCCAAATTGAAACTGAACTGCATCCTACAGACTTTACCAGAGCAGTGATGAGAGTGATCAGTGCATGTGGTGTGAGTGGCAGGTTTAAAGAGAAGGGAATGTTTTACGCTCAGTGTTTCCTTTGTCTTTGGACTACTCAATCTGGACAATAGGTAACCATTCTTTTCAAGGAATCAACCCAACTTTGCTGGCTTGGTTTGTGGTTTGTTTCATCCCTAGCTATGAGCATGTTTTGGTCTATAAACTTGGCTTGTCTCATAATACATTCTCTTTCTGTAATTTTTTAAATTTTTTATTTCCATAGGTTTTTGGAGAACATGAGGTATTTGGTTACATGAGTAAGTTCTTTAGTGGTGATTTGTGAGATTTTGGTGCACACATCAGCCGAGCAGTATACACTGAACTCAATTTGTAGTCTTTTACCCCTCATGCCTTTCCCACTCTTTCCCTTGAGTCCCCAAAGTCCATTGTATCATTCTTATGCCTTTGCATCTTCATAGCTTAGTTCCCACTTAAGAGTGAGAACATACAATGTTTGGTTTTCCATTCCTGAGATACTTCGCTAAGAATAATAGTCTCCAATCCCATCCAGGTTATTATGAATGCCATTAATTCATTCCGTTTTATGGCTGAGTAGTATTCCATCACATATATGTATTTATGCATATATATATATATATACACACATATGCATCGCATATACACACACACACACAAATATATATACCGCAGTTTATTCACTCATTGATTGACGGACATTTAGGCTGTTTCCACATTTTTGCAATTGCTAATTGTGCTGTTATAAACGTGCATGTGCAAGTATGTTTTTTGTGTAATGACTTCTTTTCCTCTGGGTAGATAACCAGTAAGATTGCTGGATCAAATGGCAATTCTACTTTTATGAATTGTCCTTGTTTTTCTTTAAAAGTTAATACTTTTGATCACTATCGTTTGTTAGTGTTGGATTGTTTCCACTTTGAAATTTCTAAACTTTTTCCCTTCATAATGTTAAAACAAGTTATGTTAGATGCCCTTTCAACATGAAAGGTTTGTAGTTAAGATATTACACATATTTTGTTTGTAATAAAAATACAGACAAAAGAAGTTGCAAGTGTTAATTGTAATATTTTGCACAGTATCTTTTTTCCCATGATGTGTTAATACTTACGATTTCATTAAATGTTGATGTTATTTTCTATTGAGATTCAGGAGCCTAGGGAGCTATGTGTTCATTTTGGTTATTTTTGTTCTTATTTCCCTGAAGCAAAAGACTACATGGGCTTCAGTGCAACAACCTCAGTCCAATTCTGAAGTTTATTATACTTGCTTGCCTCTTGGCTATATAACTTCTGAGTGCAAATCATTGAACTCCTTAATGAAGTATTGTAGAGAATAAATTAAAGTGAATAAAGAAAAATACTTCCTCTTCAAGGAGGTTCATGAAAAGGACTCTAACAAGTATGCTGGAATTTGGATTTCTTATGAGTTTAAGATTATACCACTGTACTGGGAAAGAATTTCCAGAACTCTAATGAAGAAATGATGGCTTCTTAAAACATCTAACCCAGATCAAGTAGAATAAGTTTAATGAATGGGACTAAAAAAACTGATGGCAATATTTTCAAATGACTTTTTGTTTAACATTTTGCTGGTTTTTTAAATTTTTTGTTTTCCAGATTTGAGAAAACTTTTAAAAATCTATCTATAGCATACAGCAATTTGGTAAAGTATACTTTTATAAATAAAAATGGAAATATTTATTTTTTCTTCCTACCTGAGCCTGCAGTCTTCAGAGAGCTCTTATTGATATTTTTATTTTATGGCAACATAGTTATTTGCATAAATTAAATAAAAATCTATTCTCTTTGTAAAGGATAGAATTAGAAACATTGGTTATATTATAAAGGGTTTGACTTGAATGTCATATTTGAGAATAGGCATAGGATGCCTAGCTTCAAGGACTCCCAAGCCCACAGTGAGTGAATAAACATTTTTACTTCTTGACAGGCCAGGAACATCAAGATATATTGAGACCTCAAGAAGAGAGAAATTCATGCAAATTTTTAGGTACTGCAGCCAAAGTCTGATGTTTGCCTTCCTTTGACTTCTGACCCTTGAAAGGCTTTTAAAAGTCTAATCTGAGATTTCTTATCAAAAGTTCCAGCAAAATAAACTTAAAAACAGCCCATGTTTCATCACTTTTCTTGCTACACTGTTGTCAATAATCATGCCAAGTTTAATGAGACTAAACTTACTCAGCAGACAAATTAGTCTTACTCTGATTATCTTTAGTAGAAATCGGGATGACTGTAGAGAGAAAAATTATGTTTCTGAAGAAAAACTGCAGTACACCTGTTATTAGATTGTAGTTTTCTTTGTTGTTTTCAAGTTTTTGTTATCTGTCTCTAAATTAGACAGGGCACTTAATTATTCTAATTTCCTCCAACATCTGGCTATGATTCTCCAACTAAGAACATAAACTGCCTTGTTCCTAAAGTCCTATAAGTTGGAGCCAGAAAACTCCATGTAAATTTCGAGAGAGAAGTCTCATGGCTATTGTGTGGGCTACAAAGAGAATGGACTAAAATGCCTCATGCTATACCCAGGAACATTCAAACTACAAACCAGAGTAAGAAGTTGATGACATCACACTGTGGAAACCTTTTCCCAAGACATTGTAACAAAACTGGACTCTTATCCTTCTTATTTTTTTTTCTTGCTTATGCCTACATTTTTCACTTGGCAGAATAAGGCTGTGGTTAGAATTTCACATTCAGTAGCTTCCGTAACTGAATGAAGTTTTGGATCTGTTGTGTCAAACCCACATCTTTACATGACCTAAGGGATCCTTTAGTCCTCCCAGTGGGTAACTATGGCAACATCCCTAATGACTTATTTGCCACCTTGGGTTTCATTGCAGGCTTCACTGCAAAGGCTATTGCCGCCCAGCAGTGCTCATTAAAGTATCTTGCTGAGTAGCCATAGATAACACAACAGAACAGGATGAGATAACTCTCAATTATCTACTGGTTGAACAAGAATGTCTGTGCCATTGCCAATAACTGCATGCTGTACCCGAATATATTTATCTGGGGAAGTCGAGACCTAATTGCATAAAATAGCAAGACAGGCTTTATGGCTACAACAGATCTCACTCAGTCTCACATAGATTTTTGATTCATTAGTTGGCTGCCTTCGGGTCCACACTCATAGACAATATTATCATGTTACTATTAATTTTGTACTGCATCATTCTTTTTAAACCTTTTATCTGTTTCCTGTCCAACCTCTGCAGAAATGATGCATCTAACAGAATAACACTGGTCTAGAACTTCCAAATGGTAGTCAATGCCTGTGGAACTGACAAAATTGAACTTAGCAATGAACTCCAGGCAGATTTATCCTGAGAGCCACTCCTT
This sequence comes from Symphalangus syndactylus, assembly GCF_028878055.3. Lineage (NCBI taxonomy): Eukaryota > Metazoa > Chordata > Mammalia > Primates > Hylobatidae > Symphalangus > Symphalangus syndactylus. The sequence continues at coordinate 81,963,928 of NC_072438.2, read as the reverse complement.
CCGAACCTCTTTGTTTCTTAAATGTGACTAAAAGGGTTTTGACATCTGCTCTTAGTTGCTGGCCATTCATCTCTGATGCAGGATCAGACTAACTAGGAAAGGTCCACTCCAGCACCAAGAAACAGTCAAAACCTAACTATAGGCTGATTAATCAGCAACGCTTTCAGAAAAAAGTCTTGGTCAAAAGGGAGAAATGTGAAAGTTACCAGCAAAGAAGTTGACTCACTTAAGTCAAACCACAACAAAATGGAGCCGGGAGAGTATAAAAGAAGACCCTTCATGCATGGATGTCTCTGAAAGAATTATTGCAAGGACTCTCTGAAAACTACAAAAATTTTAGATATGACGCTTCTATGAAGACATCTTCCCAGCAATAGCCAGTATCACAAGTGAGTATTTGTCCATACCAGCAATAAGCTTCTGGGGCCAAAGAGGTTTATTTTAAAATAACTTATATGAACTTCACCTTTTTTTAAATTTCTTCTTCTTCTTCTTCAAAAAACAAACAAAAGGGATATATGTGCAGAACGTGCAGGTTTGTTACATAGGTATACGTATGCCATGGTGGTTTGCTACACTTTTCAACCTATCATCTAAATTCCCTCCCCTCACCCCTCAACCTCCAACAGGCCCCAGTGTGTGTTGTGTTGTTTCCTTCCTTGTGTCCATTTGTTCTCAATGTTCGACTCCCACTTATGAGTAAGAACATGGGGTGTTTGGTTTTCTGTTCCTGTGTTACTTTGCTGAGGATGATGGCTTCCAGTTTCATCCATGTTTCTGCAAAAGACATGCTCTCATTCCTTTTTATAGCTGCATAGTATTCCATGGTGTATATGTACCACATTTTCTTTATCCAGTCTATCAGTTTGGGGCATTTGGGTTGGTTCCGTGTCTTTGCTATTGTAAATAGTGCTGCAATAAATATACATATGTATGTTCCTTTTTAGTAGAATGATTTATATTCCTTTGGGTATATACCTAGTAATGGGATTGATGGGTCAAATGGTATTTCTAGTTCTAGATCCTTGAGGAATGCCCATACTGTCTTCCACAATGGTTGAATTAATTTACATTCCCACCAACAGTGTGAGAGCGTTCCCATTTCTCCACATCCTCTCCAGTATTTACTGTTTCCTGACTTTTTAATAATCTCCATTCTAACTGGCGTGAAATGGCACCTCATTGTGGTTTTGATTTACATTTCTCTGATGATCAGTGATGTTGAGCTTCTTTCGTATGTTTGTTGGCCACGTAAATGTCTTTTTTTGAGAAGTGTCTGTTCACAACCTTTGCCCACTTTTTGATGGCGTTGTCTGTCTTTTTCTTGTAAATATGTTTAAGTCCCTTATAAATTCCGGATATTAGATCATTGTCAGATGGGTAGATTGCAAAAATTTTCTCCCAGTCTGTAGGTTGCTTGTTCACTTTGATGATAAGTTTTTTTGTTTGTTTGTTTGTTTGTTTGCTGTGCAGAAGCTCTTTAGTTTAATTAGATCCCATTTGTCAATTTTGGCTTTTGTTGCAATTGCTTTTGGCATTTTTGTCATGAAGTCTTTGCCCACCATGCCTATGTCCTGAATGTTGTTGCCTAGGTTTTCTTCTAGGGTTTTTATGGTTTGGAGTTTTGCACTTAAGTCTTTAATCCATCTTGAGTTAATTTTTGTATAAGGTGTAAGGAAAGGGTCCAGTTTCAGTTTCCTGTATATGGCTAGTCAGATTTCCCACATTATCACTGAATATGAGATCCTTTCCCATTGCTTGTTTTTGTTAGGTTTGTCAAAGATAAGGTGGTTGTAGACGTGTGGTGTATTTCTGAGGTCTATGTTCACCTTCATTGGTCTATACTTGTGTTTTGGTACCAGTTCCATGCTGTTTTGGTTACTGAGGCCCTGTAGTAATGAAGTCAGGTAGTGTGATGCCTCCAGTTTTGTTCTTTATGCTTAGGGTTGTCTTGGATATATGCGTTCTTCTTTGATTCCATGTGAAATTTAAAATAGGTTTTTCTAATTCTGTGAGAATGTCAATGGTAGTCTGATGGGGCACTTCACCTTTTACCCTTAAAAAAGCTTTGGCTCCCCCAGCTTTTTCAAATGTGCCTATGGTTCACTACAGTACGCATATCCCAAATTGCAGTTCCTTGCTCTTCCCAGATAAACTATTTTGAAAAGTTAGTCTCTCTGCTGTTTATTAATAATTTTTAATAGAAGTATAACTTTCTTAAGAGCATAGCAAAAATTTTAAGTACATTCACAATAATAATAATTAGGAAACAAATGATCATTGCTTTGATTTTAAGAATTATGAATTTCTTTAATTTTTCAAGTTGAAATATGGAACATGTTTTATTTAGTTACCAATTTATTTCTGTATTTTTCATGAAACAATTTACTTTGGTAAGAAATTTCAAGGAATCTGTGGCATAAATATATATTTGGTCAATGTTCCTCGACCCAAAGTATTAAGGCTAGGTTGTTTCTAATTCAGTGACTAAGTAATTTAGTCAGGTTATTCAATAAATTAATGAGGTAATTATCTATAAATTGTTATAATCTGTAAATCTATAAATCATATGTAAAATTTTCTTATAAAAAGCAAATGAGTCTTTCTAACAATAGCTAGTTCCAACAATTAAATAACTTCACTTTTAGTTAGCAAGTTCATATTACATTTCTAAATATTGACATCTGTGCAGTAGTTAATGAACTTTTAGTCAATTATTGAGAAAAAAACTTTTAGTACAGTAGAAGATATAAAAAACATGATTGAGCTCAATTTCTCTTTTTTAAAAAATCACTGATTTCTTGGTCAAACTTTTGTCTCTTTTTGAACTTTTGAACTTTGCGGCCATGTGAAATGGCACTCTGAAACTTCTAGTAGACTCAAATTGAGGTAACTTTCTTGCTCACACTAATTTTATGTCCAGTTTCTAATATAAGCCATTATTTCTAACACATGCCATGGTTCCATGTTTGAACTAATGTTAATACCACCTGCCCCTACGTGACTGAGTCTGAGCACATCCCTGGGCCACATCAAGCACCATGCAGATTAATCATTCTTTATGGTTTTAACAGGCAAGCTGGGGAAAAAAAATAACTGTCTCCTCCAACTTTGGTTATGAATGAGTTTCCTACCTTTTAATGCTGAAAAATAAACTTGTCTGTCATAGGAGAAAATAACATCACACTCATATGGAAGCAGATGTGAGAAGTGAAGCCTTAGTCACTATGGGGTCCTGTCCCTGGTTCCACTTGCCAGGACCCTTGAGCTGTGCTGCTTCCTAGAGAGCATCCTTTGAATCTTGATATCTCCAGTATCTTCCAGTTACTCCTTATTTAGCCTAAAGGTCTTTTAGTTAGAAGTGTTGGCCTAAAGGCCAACATAATCATTCTTTATGGTTTTAACAGGCAAGCTGGGGGAAAAAAATAACTGTCTCCTACAACTTTGGTTATGAGTGAGTTTCCTACCTTTTAATGGTGAAAAATAAACTTATCTGTCATAGGAGAAAATAAAATCACACTTATATGGAAGATGAGGTGAGAAGTGAAGCCTTAGTCATTATGGAGTCCTGTCCCTGGTTCCACTTGCCAGGACCCTTGAGCTGTGCTGCTTCCTAGAGAGCATCCTTTGAATCTTGATATCTCCAGTATCTTCCAGTTACTCCTTATTTAGCCTAAAGGTCACTTAGCTAGAAGTGAGCTCTGATTAAAAATGCTACTCTATCAACCAGTTAATTTCATTTTAATTTTAATTTAGTTGGCATAATTAGCCAGCAGACCTAGTGACTTCAAAAATGTAGAGAATCAGCACCAGATTATAACATGACCAACAAAGCATCAACCTACAGTTACTTATAAATTACAAAAGAAAATTAGAAGTGCAAAAACTTGAACCAAAAATGTAATTTAGTTTCAGAAATAATGGGACAACTTGGCATGTACCTTCTGATGTGTGATAAATAATACACCACTTGAAAAGTATTCCATAAAAATGTTTAATCTAAGAGTGGTTATACTTCCAAACCTAATATCCAGTGTGCAAGAAATACAGGAACACAAGGCAAGTTACTCCACACCAGCAGGAAATTATCAAACAAATACAGGATGTAGAACATTCTATGCAATAATAACTGACCTGAACTTCAAAAAGTCCATCTTAGTTTAAAAAGTGGTGAGATTGTTATAGATAAAAAGACAAAATGATATGATGACTTACCAAACAAATGTAAAAGATGAAATTGATGAGGTACTATTTTTTAGAAGTATATAAGGGAGAATTGTGAACAACTAGGAAAAGTTGGATATAGAGAAGATATTAGATAATATTATAGAATTAGTATAAAATTTTCATAGTTGTTAAAATGATTATTGTCAGTGTTTTCACAGTTTGGGATACTGAAAAGACTCCTAAGACTCTAGAGCATATGCACACAAGGCTTTTACTACAGCAGCAGAGGATGATGAAGTAAGAGAAAGCAAGGGCAGGCAAGCACCAGAGGCTCCAGCAAACATTTCAGGTGCTTCTATCCACGGTTGTAAGGGTGTGTGTCTGTGTGCGTGTGTGTGTGTGTGTCATGTGTCGTGTGTGTGTTGTGTTGTGTGTGTGTGTTGTGTGTTGTGTATGTGTGTTTTCATAGGACATATTTCATCTCTGGAATACAATCCATCAAGATTTTGTGAGGAATTTTGACTTAGAAGCAAGGTCTCCCAAATTTCCAGGTGAACATTTTGTCAGGCTGCATGCCTGGTTATACCAGGTGTAAGCCATCAATACGTAAACTAGCCACAGGAGTTTCAATCTTTAAACAGACTGTATTTAATCTTGCCCTCATTTTGGCCAGGAATCAGTACCAGACTTTCAGATGTTCTGGGAGATAATTATAGAGCTGTCTCAGTCCAGCAGTAAAAAATAAATCTTACCCATTGGCACTGTGGGAGAATGCCCTAATTTATTGGAATTTCATGCTGAAATGTTTTGGGCCAAAATATTCAGATATCCATGATTCTACTCATCTAAAGAGATATTTAGAGAGTGAAATGAGTAATATATGGTAATATGTTAGCAATTACTAAATATAGGTGGATATTATATAATCTTTTAAATTTTCATTATGTTTGAAAAAATCTTCATAATAAAAATAAGGAAAATCAATGAAGACTCCTGTTAAGTTGTTCTGTGATCTTAGTACAGGACATTATTTTACAATTCTTCAAAAGAAAATATTTTGGTACTTAAGAGATTACATATTTATATGAGATCTTAGCAACCTCACACATTTCAAATTCTCTTTTCTAGATACAATAATGCCGCAGTGTACATACACGCATATTATATATATAATATACAATGTCTAAATTTTTGCACAATGTGAATATATAATATATGAATGTAATATTCATATGTAATATTAATATGTATATTATATAGTCATATTCTAAAGTTCAGGTATAAAATTGAGTCAAATCTGTTTACCATTCCTCCCTCTCTCCCTCCTTCCCTCCCTCCCTCCCTTTTTTTCCTTCCTTCCTTCCTTCTTTCCTTTCTTCCTTCCTTCTCCCCTTCCTTCTTTCCTCCTTGCTTCCTTCCTTCCCTCTTTGCTTCCTTCTTTCCTTCCTTCTTTTTGTTAACTTAGTCATATTGCAGACAGTTACTTTGTGCCAAATACTGGACAATGTTCACAGCAACACTGAAGAATCAAAAATTGTCCCTGGCCTCTGCCAAGCTTACCACTTAATGGAAGTTATTTCCAATTTAACTGATGGAATGTAAAGAAGCCTGGCGTTTTAAGATGAGATATCATACTTTTAATGATAACAAAATCAGATGAATATGTATTTTTTAAACAAATTTTAAAATAAAGAGTATAATGTTTTCACATATATGGGCTGTTCAAGCCCAACATCTGTTACCTGAAACTCCTGAGATTGGAATTTATAACAGATCATATATTGAGAAACACTCATAGAGTTTGGGATAGAACTCATGATAAAATATATATTTCTGTTATATATCCTCAGTGTATTTGGAGAATAAAACTCTCAGTAGTTCAAAGGTGATCAAATAAGTTTTCACCAACAAATTATTTTAGGTCAGGTTAGAATTTAATACCAAAGAGCTTAAAATAAAGAAAACCTTTGAGTTGTTGGTTGAAGGCAATGGTTGGAGAAGGATGTAGATATATTTGATTTATACTCTATCGAGATTATCCATTTTAAAAACTTGTTACAAGGATTATAACGAGAAAAGGCAGAGCTAATAACTGGGTCACTAAATTCAGTAAAGGGATTCAGGCTAGGCTTCTCAGGGAAAGTTTTATTTGAACTATTATCAGAAGGATGAATAGAAGTTAATTGTCTTGTACAAATTTTAAACAATTTCGTAGATATGCAGATTTCACTTTTACCTAACTTTTTTTCATCAATTTTATCATGCATATGGATTGTGATCACTAATTATTACTACTAAAATCTATTTCTAATAAAGTTAACATTTAGATATCTAAATGTGTTTCTTGAACACATTTAATCATACAGTTGACTTGGCATTTTCACTTTTTATCCAGCATAAGTAGAACAATTAGTAAGACCAAGGTAATACTTAGGAAAAGAAATTGGCAATATCCTCAGAAGCATATTCATAGCTGTGGTCCAACAATATGATATTGTCCACACAAAGGGCCATCTCCCTGAAATGTAGTTAAAATGTATGTTTGTGTACAGATGAGTCTGAACAAAATAATAGAAAAAGAAAACTTTACAGAATAGATAGGATATAGGACATCTGGAGAAAGTGTTATTTGCAGAAAACATTAAAATCCAAAAGAGATAAAAAATCTTTTTTTCAAAACAGTGCTAGTTAATTATTGTTCCTTGTGTTGAAGCTCATTAAAAAGCTTCTTAAATTATCATAAAAAATTCACATTGTAAGTTAAAATTTATTTCTTTTTATGTGTAAGATAGATTTTTCTGCATAATTTTCTAAGACAAAACTGGAAGTCATCTTTATATAATTATATGTTTAGTAATTTATGAAGATACTTTCTTACAAGAAAAACAATAAAAGCAGAAGTACTTCAAACCGTATTTAAAATAATAGTTTCAGAAGGATACAATCTGGAGTAGATTGTAACTGAGGTATGCTGTCAAAAATATAGCCACTAATTCATTGAAAACTTTTATCCATTGATTAGAAAATATTTATTGAATTTCTTCTCCCTACTAGTCACTGTGTTGGCATCAGACATACTATTATGAGGAGGGAGAAATGGCCCCACTGTATTTTACATAGATAAGAAAATAAACACACACATCAATAAAATTATTTCCAATTGTGAAAAGTGTTTCACAGGAAAGCAACAAGAAAAAGGGCCTCAGAAAATAAATAGTGAAGATCCACGTAGAATAGGGAAGACTTCTGTGAGGGAGTGCCATTTAAACAGAACCTTGAATTATAAGAGGTTACTAAAGAGAAGATGGAGAAAAGACTTTGAAAGTATATGCACCATTCCTGAAACAGTGTAAGCCAGGAACATTTTGAGGAATTAAGAGCAGTTTTGCTTGCCATAATGAGCTAGTGATTTGAGAAAATTAAGAGATAAAAATAGACAAATTATACATGGCCTTAAAGGTTGAGATAAAGACTTTGATTATATTCTATGTGACGTGGAGATCCGTTGAATAATTTTAAAAGGAGAAGAAATATGGCCAAATTTCCACTACAGTAGAATCTGCTGGGAAAAAAAAAAATGAATAAGGGATGCAGGAAGTGGAAGCAGGGAGAACATTTTTGGAGATTGATTTTCCTCAGATATCAGTTACTATCCCCAAGTTTTCTCATTCTAGTAGTGATGTCATCATTGCCAATTACTGAAGCCAGGAAGTTAGGAATCATCAGTCATTTTCTTTTGAATTAATGTGACAGTAGTAGAGAGAGAGAAAAAAGTAGGCATGCTGTATGTTATTTAGAGGATAAGATCAATAGATTTGAAATTGAATTGGCATAAACCCACAGGAAAGTGAAGAATCAAGCATGCATTCTAAACTTCTGGCTTGAGCAAGTGAGCAATCAGTGACATCAGCCCTGTGACTGACTAGATTTTTACTGAGGTATATACTTAGTAATGTAATAGCTGCGAGAAACTGAGTGTCATTGAAATTTAGAAAAGGTTATGACAACGTCATTGGGTTAATAGACAGCCTTCTCTTACAAAGATTCATAAAAAATGAGAGGCTCTAGAAATTTGCTGTGTATATTATGCATAAAAATATCACCTCCAATGAATTCGTTTGGAAAAGAAACTCAAAGCAAGGCCAGACAAAGAAAACAAAAAGAAAAGAAAAGAAAGGGAAAGGACAGGGAAGAAAAGGCAAGAAAAGGCAAGACAGACAAAAAATTGGAAAAATATGACAGAGAGAGCAAGAATTGTATATGACATAATTTTAAAATATTTTATTTTTTGACTTTTTTTAATTCAAGAAGACCCTGGATTTATATAAATAATTGCTAAGAACTGGGACTAAATTTTAAATAAACTACACTGTTGAAAAAGCCAATGTTTTCAAGAAAATTGACCAAAAGATATCCTTGTCTTCATTTCCACTGACATCTTATGACTGCCATATTTTTTCAGCTATGGCTCTTTTTCTACCAATGGCATGTCACAAAAATGTGTGAACCTCTGGTCACTATAATTATTCATACCAATATTGCATAATTTTACCTCAGAATGTTTTTTCCAACTACATTCTTTTTCCAGGGGCATTTACATTCAATGTTTTTTCCAGGGGCATTTACATTCTGAGTGCTGTGCCTCAAAGTCAAACTGGTTAGCATTACAATCTTGTCTGGTATTATATATGCATTTATTAATGCACAAATTGACTTTGTAAATAGAATATATTTGTCAGGAGTTTTAGGTCTTGTGTTCCCAACACCTAACAATAGATACCTGTTGAATAAATTATGAAAGGGAAAAATATTTTTTAAGAAATTTTGAAAACTTATAAAGGAAATAAAGGTGTCACAATGGAAACAAAATTTCACTTTTTTTTCTCGGCGTTTAGAGTAAATCTCAGATTCAAACACATCTAAGGATGTGCAATTATCAGTTACGTAATTCCAAGGGAAAGTAATTTGTACTTAAAGGTTAGATATGATAATTAATTCACTTAATTCTGCTTGTTTGCTTTAAAAAAAAAAAGAGGCTGTCAGAAATAATATATCACAGTAAAACCTCCTATCCTACAAGAAAAGATTGTATTTGGGAAAACATTTCCATAGACCTAATGCTTCCAACTTACATTTCACCAGTTAAGCTTCCCATTAGAAAATGTGTGTGTATGACACCAGTTCCACTTGCATTTTTTCCCATAGGTTTCCCAGCAGACGTTTACAATCCTTTAGTGATATTATAGCCAGAATTGTATTAGGTAATAATTCAAATCCCTAAATTTTATGTACAAACCTTCACTGATATTTTTAAGTTATCATGAAGGAATCCTTGTATTTATTTCTATTCTAATTCTCCTCATGCCATTGGTATTTTATATGTATTCATTGTAAAGATGTGTTGAATGTTCTAAATTTATACAAGCAAAACAATGTACATATTCTAGCGCTTAATATTTTCCCTCTCCCTGTTTTTTTCCATGACTTTCTCTTGCTTTCACTATTGCAAACTGACCCTGAGAGGCAAGAGTCATGACCCTTTAGTAAGATGTATCGTTAAGTATCATAAAATAGTTGGATAGTCTGCTATTTTTTTATAGTAGCAAAAATAGAATGTTCATGTTTGCCCATGATTTTTATACATTTTTAAATTTGTCTACCATGCCTAAATTTATGAAATTAAGTCCATATATATAAAACATTTGCACAAATGTTACTCAAGTTGTCTGAAATAAAAATACATGTATTTTGCAATTTAGAGCACACGACACTAAAAATGTATAGCTCCGTTAACTCACCTTTTGAACAAATTTCAGCAAGAAATTTCAGAATGAATATAAAAAAGTTAAGAAATATTCTAATATATAGTAGCTGAAAAGTTCACAGAAGTAAAGAAGAAAGACACAAATTAGTAGATTCTGAAGAATTATGTATATGAACCTATACCTATTCTCTTTATTTTGGATATTCTATTGTTTCCTTATAATTTGTTTATAAGTTCCCTTATAAATAAATAAATTATAAGGAAACAATGGAATATCCAAAACAGAATATGCAAGCCAATTAACAATCACCATTTTTACCAACAAAAATATTGAAAGTCAGAAAATTGTGAAATATCTTTGAAGAGCTAATAAATGATAATGGCAAATCTAGAATTTTATGTCAATTAGATTTAGAATTCAAGAGCACATCAAAATAGAGACATCTTCAGACAAGTAACTTTTACAGTTCAGACAGTAACATGTTCAGACAGTAACTTTTACAGTATACACTGTAGAATAAAGGATAATTAACTGGATGTACATTCCAAAATATTAGAAGAAGAAAGGATGTGAAAAAATATATATAAGCAATCACAATTTTATTTAACAAACACACCAACGATATGTGATTTGTGGGAATAAGAAGAACAACGTAAATATAAAATAATGAACAATTTGTAGCAAATATTTTTAAATAATTGCAATTAAAGAGCCCTAAGACTTTGTATTGTTTGGGCTTGGTGTTAATAAACTTTATATTTTATGTTAATAATGTTTATTAGAATATCAAAATTGCCTAGCAAAAGAAAACTGATAATGTGAATAATTTCCAAAATAAAAGAGATAAGTTACAAAAAAGTTAAACAAATGCAAAACAAGGCAAAAAAAATTAAAGTGAGAAAGACCAGCAAAGTGAATAAAAGGAAGAAAATATGACTTTAAATATAAAAAAAAAATAAATGAAAACCTGAAAAACAACATGCAAGTTGCCAAAAGAAAACAATTTACTTGACAGAATAAAGGTCATTAAAGGATTTCTTCAGCTGGTGAGCACCAGGCAAACCTGAAGACTAGGTGGTTCCAGACTGAAGTAGGATCAGGCTTCTAACAGAAGAAGAGGAAGTTGAGTATGCCTGGTTTAGGCTGAACAGATATTTTCTGCCTTAACTGAAGTTGAGTTTAGGTTTTTGGGTTCTTTTCTGTTTGTTTTTGTTTTATCTGTTTATGTTCCACTTTCAGAGTCTCATTATCCATCAGAACAATATTATATGAGAACCGTCTTTGCAGTTGATGGGCTAACCACATTCCCTGGGTGGGGCAGGGGAGGTAGACAAGAATAAGAATGAAATGGATATAAAGGAAGAAGGCAAGGGACAGGGGATTATTACCCTCTAGTATGTTTGTTTTAATCACTTTACACGGTTACTAGTTTGCAAATTTACTAAATATTTTATATGATTCAAATCATTAACTGAGAAATTTATTTCAAATTCAGTGCTCTTTGCAAAGTACTGGCTAGATGTTGGAATCCAAAAATGAACTGTGAAAAAAGGCCCGAGTCCTCAGGAACTTATGTTCAGAAGAAATGGAAAAACAAAATTAAATAAGTGGATAAATACATGTGTATTGTTTTACTAAGACCTTATTTATTAAATATTTTGCTAAGCCTATCATATTAAACCAGGTATTTATGTATCTCTATATAACAACGGTTCTAGAGTCAGGAGGTTAACCTTGTGGATTCCTCAATGACCTTGAGTAATCACTCAACCAAAATACATTTGTATTTAAAGACGAACATATGTTCGAACATACGTTCAAACATTATGTTGTTACCCTAGCCACTTCACAAAATACATTCGAACAATAGGTTGTTACCCTAACCACTTCACAAAATATTTGAAAAACACATTGAGAGACAATTTGATGATTCTATAAATCTGGTAAATGAATTAGAAATATTATAAAAGGTTTTTGTGAGACGATACCACCGAGCAAAAAGAAAATGACTAGCATTTGACATTATGTAACTTTAAATCTCTATTTCAGGGACCTCTGTCACTTTCTTGGGGAACTGAATCACCTATTCCTACTTAGCAGCATGAAAATGAGTTGCATCTCCAGGTTACAGCATTTGAAGGCATGCCTGAGAGAAGCAGATTCAAAAATTAACAGGTGGTTGATGTTTTCTGTGGGGAGCATTCCTACCTCAATCCTGCTGCTGTGACTCATTCATAAACAGCTTTGGGGTCTACAGTCCCCCTTGGTACCTGCTGGGGATTTGTTCCAGGACCACCACCAATCCTACCACCATCATCCCTTCATAGCAAAAGCCAGAGATGCTCAAGTTTCTTATATAAAATAGCCTAGTATTTGCATATAACTTACACACACCCTCTTGTATACTTTATATCATTTCCAGATTACTTATATTAATACTACTGAATACAATATAAATGCTATGCACATAATTGTTACAAGGATTGTTTTTTATTTGCATTGTTTTATTGTTGTATTTCTTTTTTAAAATTATTTTTGGTATTTCTTTTAACAAATATGTTTGATTCATGGTTGGTTAAATCCACCCATAATGGGGGTATGGAGGGTCAACTGTATTCAGGAATTTGCATTAACAGACTTAAAAGCCTAGTAGATTCTTTGCTTAAGTGAACTCCGTGCAGACACAGCATTCAACATTTCTATTTTGATACTTTAAGCAGACTGCAGTGTTTGACTAGCTATTTCAGTAATATGCAATAATCTTTACAAAATAGACATAGATGTTCTGTGACCCTAAATTCTCTGAAACTCTAAACTCAATTATTGGATCTATAGTGGTGTTTCTGATCAGATTACAAGATGAAGGAAGCAATGGAACTTGGCCTAATGTAATGAAAAATATTGCTATCTCTTCACTGATTATTTTGGATGATGGGAGAGCTGTATAGCCATTTAACTAAAGAGGAATCCTTTCAGGAACTACTCTGAAGTGCTTTAAGAGATGGAGTTGCTGAAGAAAAAAGATTGAAAACAATTGGCTTAGCTGTTCAGAGCGTGGCAAGAATGTAACTATAATCTGTCATTGTGTGGGCAGACAAATTGCCTGAAAATTGAATAAATTGGAAATCACTGGAAGGCAGCTATTTTGTCCTTGAGTGCATTAGATATCTTGGAAAAGTGTTATTAAATGGTGAACAATTGCTATCGAAAAGTTTCTAGTTGTTTGGAATATAGAGTTACATAAAGTCAAGATTCTATTATTATTCTAATAATAGATAAAATCCGAATGTAAAGAAAATGTTTCCTACGAAATATGTAATTTAATTCTTACCAGAGCAATACTTTAAACAATTATTCGATTAGCCTGTGTTTGTGAATGTATACAAAGTAAGCAATAACCTTATTTTCTCCTCTTCTTTGTAATTTAATTCACTAGAAATTGAGAATCTCAGACTTCTTCCAGCCCTATTAAATTTACGTCTTCATAACATTTCCAGGTCACTCATATACTGTTTAACTTTGAGAAGCACTGCTGTATATTGTCTTGAGAGTCCACACTATGAAATAAATTGGCCCCTATTTACTCCTCAATTGAAATTCTTCAAAGACTTTCTTCAAGTTTCTAAATAAGTCCCAGTTAGTGGAAATGAACTGAATTTAGTTTAATTTTTTTTTTTATCATGCATTGCTGTCCAAAAGAAGAAACCTTATTTCTGCCAACTTCTTCTTATCCTCAACTTCCAACCACTGTCACATCTGTCGTCTTTCTTTTTAATATTTTCAGGTGAATTAGAGGTTTGTCAACCATAAGAATGAAATATATGGTTTATGGCCTATTTTAATGTAACTAGTCATTCTGAGATCTGGAAAATACTACCTGTGCTTATCTGCAACTAAAATCTAGACACCTGAGTCTACACTGCATAGTGAAACAGGTCACTAGAAAACACGAACAATTTAGAAAGGCTTTTAATATTGAACAGTTGCATTTTGTTTCTATTTATGTCTATCACTTTCTCTTTTTTATTCTAAATTGCTTTATTATATTCTATATTTAATATTCTATCATTAATATGTCAATAACAGTCAATAATAATTGAGGACTCAGGTTTTGTCAACACACTGATTTATAACTAGTACAATATGTTATGAGTTTCCTTCGCACATTAATATTATCAACTCTTCATTTTTTGTTGTTCACAATATATCTTCAACTACCTTTTTATTTTTAGGCAATGTACATATTACAATTTAAGAATAACATCTTCTTTGTTAAATATTTATTTCCACCCCTTTTCAGAAAATTAGATGGTTTACACTTATTGTTAGAAATGATATAAAGCTTTTCTGGTTTTGTGATCTAAATAATATTATTAATATATTCTTTTGTAATTACAAAAACTCCTTGTTTTTGTTTTGTAATTATTTTCTCAATAAAATAGAGCTGCAAATATTTTGTTCCTTTAAATATTTCAAATAATTTTCATTTGTAATAAAAAATACAAAATATGCCAAAGAATTTATTATTTCAAAAAATACTTCATTCACCAATTTGCTTTTAAATTTGTGAATAGTCTCATTTTATTTTAATACTTTAATCATAGATCTTATTTTTATAATTAATTTTAATTTGTATTTAACATGGTAATAATATTTTTATTTAATTTTATATTGTTGGGTTAGTAGTCACTGTTAGTACACATAACTATTTTACTTTTTCAACATATAATTTTCATTAATCTTATTCAGATAAAGTTCATTTTCACTATTTTTCTTCAATTGGAAATATTTCATATTTTAAAGACTTCCATTCCTAACAAATGTGGAATACATTTTTAGCTCAAAATATTTTTCAAAACAAAATAGAATTTTTCAAGTCTTTACATATAAAACTAAAGCAACAAGCTCAAGTCTATCCAGACATTTTATACTTCAGAAATGAAAATATTAATCTTACATATTTATTGCGATGTTTTTCTTATAATTTTAGTTAAAAAATATTTATAGAAGGTTTTTGTAGTAATATAGTCAGAAAATTAGTCTGCATTTTGATCTACAAATTAAGCAGTATTTTAAAAATTAGCTCAGGAAATTTTATTTTATATTGTATTTTAGTCTGTATTTGCATGATATTTAAATTCTTAGATTTTTGCTAGATGTTGGAACTCAGGTGCTTAATTACATCCTCTTTAATTTTATATCTGTGATTTCTTCTGCTTTGTTTTCAGTTCTATTTTTTTCCTGCACTGCAAGAGAGTTTCTAAAGATTGTATTTAATATTATAAGCTTCATTTAGTGCTCTATCATTTGGCATTTACATTTTAACATAGTTTTAAAATTATATATATTTATTTGTATTTTTATATCTAATTTTATACAATTTTAAAAATCGTGCACCTCTAATACCCATGGCTAGGTTTAGCTTTCATTTCAGTGATAACATTAACAGTGAAAAATATTATCTTAAATGCAAAGATATTCATTATTTAAAAATTTATCAATGACATTCACCAAATTATCACAGGGACAAAAACATAAAATGATCATCTGTAGAGATGCAGAAAAATATTTTGACAAAATTCAGCACTGATTTATAAGAATTATCAGCAAAATAAGAATAGAAATGAAAATTGATCAACAACCAGAAATGACAGCAACAACAAAATACCAAGTCAGTAAAGATGGAAAGAAATAGCGAAACAGTGAAGGTAGATTTCATTTCTCTGTTTTTAGTGGTGGAATACAAGGTGTTCTTGTGCTTAAAGGTCATGTTCTTGTGATAAAACGCACTGCAGAGACAACATAGTTTAATTGGCTGAGGCAGGTGACTCCCTTTAAGCATCAGGGTGGAATAAACTACATGACAAAGTGTAATTTTAAAAACCACTCTCATTCAAATGTAATAATATCAAAGCACCTTTAACTCATTAATGAGTGAAACAATGAGTGTCATGGTCTGAATTGTGTTCGCCTCCCCAAACCCATATGTTCAAGCCCTAACCCCTAATTATACACATAAGGTAAATGAGACCTTATTTGGACACAAAGTTTTTGCAGATGTAATCAAGCTAAAATGATGTCTTTAGGTGGGAGTTACAATAACGTGCTTTATCTTTATCAGAAGAGGGAAGAGAAACAGATAGGACGTGGAGAGGACCATGTGAAGACAGAAGCTGAGACTGAAAAGGATTTATGTATTAATATTAATAGAAGCCAAGGAACACCATCTGAAGTTCTGATGGCAACATCAGAAGTTAAGAGAAAGGCATGGAAAAGATTCTTACCCAGAGCATCCAGAGGAGGCTGGTCCTGCAGACACCTTGTTTTCAGACTTTTGACCTCCGCAACTGCAAGAGAAGAAATTTCTGTTGCTTAAAGACACACAGCTTGTGGTACTTTATTATAGCAGCCCAAGGTAACTAATATAGGTGACAAAATTGGTTCCAAGGGTGTTTGAGGAACTGGATCTTTATAGGCATTATTTTCATAATACTGCATTAAGCTATGATAACTGGATTAGATTCAAAATTGGATAATGCCCTAAAATGCAATAAAGCTATAATTTTGAGATTAAATTTTAATAGCTTTATGAGATATAATTAACATCTGGTATACTGCACATTTTTAAGGTGTGAAATTTTTAAACATTAACATACGTATATACTTGTACTATCACTCTATAAAGTGATCTTATGCCTCTTCTTTTGACTGTCAACACATCGTCAATCCAATACTAATCTGGTTTTATTACCATATATTAGTTTTTATTTTCTACAATTATATATCAGTAGAATTATAGAGTATGAATTATTTTTGTCTTTTTTCCTTAAGCATAATTGTTGAGATTCAACAATTTGTTGCATGTTTAAGTAGCACATTGTTTTTTATTGTTATGTATTATTTCATTTCATAGACATACCACTATAATTTATTTACTAAACTCTTGACCAGAGGTTCTCAAATGAGGGACATTTTACCTGCCAGGGGACATTTCCAATATTTGGGGACAATTTTGGTTATCAGAGGTTTGTGGAGGAGGGCATAGAGTGTGCACAGGCCACAGTTCCACAAAGGATAGCTCCCCACAACAAAGAATTAAGCCACTTCAACAGCTAACAGTGCTGAACTTGAGAATGCCACTCTTGGTGGACAGTTGTGTGGTTTCTGTTTTTGACAATAATGAATAAAGGTACTTGTGCAAGCCTTTTTATAGACCTATGCTTTTCTCCCCCCAGGATAAATGCCTAGGGATAGAATTGGTACACATAAGGTAGATTTAGTTATCCAAAGTAGCTGTACTGTGTTACACTCCCACCGTCAATGTATACAAACTCCAGATTCTGGTTTCTTGACGTCTATGCCAAATACTGGTAACACAATTTTTAAAATAGTAGCTTTTCTAGTAGATGTGTATAATTATCTCATTTTATTTTTTATTACTAATGATATTAAGAAATTTTTCTTTTGCTTATTTGCTATTATATCATTTTTGTGTAGCATCTGTTAAATAGTTTATATTGTTATCTCATTTCTATGTTGTACAATATATTTATATATTCTTGCACTTATTCATAATAAATAGTATATATAATTGTGTAATTAAAAATAAACATTAAAGTATAAATATATTTATACATTTCTATAGTTTATCATCATATAATTATTGCTTTCTGAATAAAAAGAAATTTCTTCACATAGTTTGGATAAAAAGAAATGCTTTCAGGTAGTTTACTGAGACATTTTCTGTGCTTTATATTTGAAGACTATGCTTTCACTTTTACATATTGATCCATAATGTATTTTGGACTCATTTAATTTTGAACTCATTCATGCTTTTGTTGTGAGGAAGGACTTGAGGTTTGTTTTCTTCATATTCTTCACATTCATCTCGTAGTTCTGCACACTTTGTTAAATAAAATTATCTTTCCTCTTTGAATAACTGCAGTATCTTTGATATTATATTATTCATATAAGCATGGATCTATTTGTGAACTCTATTCCATTCCATTACTCTAACTGTTTATCCATATGCTGATGACACATTCTCTTGATGACTACAGCTTTAAATTATTGCATGGTGTTAGGAAGTGAGTATTCCAACTTTTTTTTCAGCTTTTTATCATTTGTTTTTTGCTCTCTTGATGTAATGTACATTTTTAAATTAGTGTGTCAATTTACATAAAAATATCTTTTGTGATTATGGTGAGGATTTCTAGAATGATTAATTTGGAAAAACCAAAACCTTTTACACACGCTAAAATTCACTGAAATTTCAAGCCATGATTATTGTATTAGTTTGTTCTGGCATTGCTATAGAGAAATACAGAAGACTCAATAATTTATGAAGAAAAGAGATTTAATTGGCCCACTGTTCTGCAGGCTACACAGGAAGGATGATGCTGGCATCTACTTAGCTTCTGGGAGGACTCAGGAAACTTATGAACATGGCAGAAAGCAAAGGGGGACAGGCACGTCACATGGCCAGAACAGCAAGAGAGTGAAAGGGGAAGGTGCTACACACTTTTAAATGACCAGATCTCATGAGAACTCACTCACTCACTATTGTGAGAACAATACTAAGGGGATGATGCTAAACCACTCACGAGAAATCCACCCCATGATCCAGTTACCTCCCACCAGGTCTCACCTCTAGCACCGGAGATTACATTATATCAGATTTGGACAGAGACACACATCAAAACCATCAATTATTGTATGTGACTCCATTTATTTAGAACTTTCATACATCTCCCAACACTTTTGCTGGTTTCCTATTTAGAGAGATCTTGCATGTAATTTGTTAAAAACATATCTACATATTTTATTTTTATTAGTATTTTACATGGATTTGATTTTTATCATTAATTACTCATTGAAAACATATAGAAATAAGTTAATGGGTTGACTTATTTTTTTCTATGATGTGGCTAAAATTACTAGTTTATTCTAGCAGTTGATTTTTACAGTCACTAGAATTTTATGTATAGGTAATGGAATTGTTTAAAAATTTAGAATTGATTTTTCATTTCTTAACTGTGTATGTTTTACTTATTTCTTTGATTTGTCTCACTGGTTAATTCCTCCCATACAGTAGAGAGAACAATAGTGAAAGAGGACACTTTGTCTTGTTCTGGATCTTAAATGAATAATTTATTAGTTCAAACTTCAGTGTGATATTTCCGTAGATGCCTTCTATTTGCTTAAGGATGCTTCTTTGTATTCTATTGGGGCGAGATATTTTTATTATAATTCTATCTTGAAAATGCCAAATGTTTTTTCTGCCTCAGAGGAAGTTTATATATTTTTTTCATTTTACTCAGTTAATGTGGTGAGTTTGAAAATTCAAAATACTTGAAAAATCACGTTCCCATCAAACACTGCTTCTTATTGTTCTAAGAGGACTACCTTCAACTCAGGCATTTAGAGGATACTTCCCTTCCTATAGCTCAGGGTTTTTTTGTATTTATGCTTAAATTTTAGTGATATTTCTTTTTTGTGTTTTTAAAATATTTTATGGTATA
Organism: Symphalangus syndactylus; assembly: GCF_028878055.3. Classification (NCBI taxonomy): domain Eukaryota; kingdom Metazoa; phylum Chordata; class Mammalia; order Primates; family Hylobatidae; genus Symphalangus; species Symphalangus syndactylus. The sequence continues at coordinate 81,944,475 of NC_072438.2, read as the reverse complement.
TCACATTGACCCATTTGTTTCAACTTTACAGCTCTAAATATAAAAATTAATAAAATGTCAACACTCAAGTATTACATATATCCCTTCATCTGGTGATTTAGGACTAAGAAAAATGCTCACTTTCCCTTGATAAAAGGAAGTATCAACTTTATTTATTTATTATTTATTTATTACTGTAGTCTCACAGCCTAAAAATAATTAGATCTCCATTGATCAGTAAGCAAATGATCATGATTGTTTTTCTGAATTTTTGACAATTTCAGAATAGGCAAGAAAGCTAAATTTTAAAAATAAAATGCCAACACCAAGAATTTAAAATCAAATTCTTCACAATGAATCCCAAAAGGAAATAGTTCTTCATTTTATGATTACTCAGAGATTTTGCTTGTTGTAGTGGTCTTCCTTCTGGCTCATAATTTTTTGCTACTCTGCAGCAGAAATAATAAGAAATACTTTCCCAGTCCACAGCTGTGAAGGAGAAGAAAACTATAAATCGAAAGTAGCATATTCTGTGGATCATTTATTGAAATAAACACAGTGAGTACAAGATGGGTAACCTATTTGCATAATCAAAGACACCCTTCATCTGTGTCTATTTTTTTCTTTTCTTCTTTTTTTTTTTTTTTTTTTTTTGAGACAGAGTCTCACTCTGTTACCCAGGTTGGAGTGCAGTGGCATGATCTTGTCTCACTGCAGACTCTGCCTGCTGGGTTCCAGCAATCTTCCTGCCACAGCTTCCTGAGTAGCTGGGATTACAAGGTATGTGCCACCATGCCCGGCTAATTTTTGTATTTTTATTAGAGATGGGGTTTCACTATGTTGGCCAGACTGGTCTTGAACTCCTGGCCTCAAGTGATCTGCCCACCTCAGCCTACCAAAGTGCTGGGCTACAGGCATGAGTGACTTGCCTGGCTATATCTATTTTTAACATAGTTATAGTGAACTATAATTATTTTTACATAAAAACTATTCTTACAAATGTTATATGTATTTTAAGAGCATACAAACTTATGGGGTTTTTTATTTAATAAAAACCAGTGGCAGATTGATAATGCAGAATATATTATTTATAAAAAATCATTTGTTGTCATATAAACATATTTTATTTGAAAATTATACTTTTGAATAGCTTTTTGGAAAGTTATTCTCATTTATTGCATACATTTGTCGCTGAAATTATACGAAAGAGTGTTTGATTCAAAATGCGCGTGTGTGTTCTTATATAGGACCTGGATAACACATATATATTAAATAAATAAATACATGCATATATCATGCACACACATTTAAATATAATGTAAATGTGTGTGTGTGTATGTGTGTGTGTGTGTGTATCTGTATGTGTATGAAGATGCCCCTCTGGAAACAAAGAAATTTAAAAAGAATCCCCTCTTTTTAGTGTATAAAGAAGTTCCTTTCTCAAGGAATGGATAACAGGGGTTGGTACTTTGGCTGAATTCCTCTTCCCTTTACTTTCATTAGACTTGGCACTGTTGCATAGAACACAATTTTCCAAAATGTAATGTCTGTTTTATGCCTACAAATGTACCATACATAACAATTTGTCATTTACTGTAATTACATACTGACCTATTTAACATTTATCTAACCACTTATATATCTTAATTAAAATAAATTAACCCATGTAAATTGTTTATTTCTACTGTCTGTCTCAGTGTAATGCACAAGATACCTTTCTATCTCTATATGTATTTGTCATTTTCATGTCTGTCCTTAGATGAATTGACTCTATTTTTCTATTACATAGGTATGTGATAAGTTACTACAGTATATGTTAACTAAAAATGGATGATGCAACTTTTTAAAATTATGACCATCACAGTGAAAATTATGTCTCTAAAACCCAATGACCACAAGGACATTCCAGTTTCAGAAAAATATCAAGGGCTTAGGTATTTTCAGATTAAATTTTGAAAAATAGAGTATCTTTCCATTTATTTATGTGGGCAAATTTCCCATTTGTTCACATTAAATCTTAATGGCATATTGCCTAGATCTTTCTCAGAAAATTTAGCCAAATTGCCTAGGATGTTTCCTTTCTCCCATATTACCATCACTGTATACCATCATATTTCTAGTATATGTGCTGCCGAAGCGAGCACATACCATCATATTTCTAATAATTTTAATTTTGGAACATGAAAATGGTATTTCAATTTAAATGCGTATGATTAAACATCTCTTCAAGTTTTTAAACTATATGTAGCCCTTCTTTTCTGCTATACTTGTTCATTTGCTCAAGCTATTTTTCCATCAGTTTTATATTTTCTTATTGATTTGAATCTATTAAAGTATTGTATACACATGTTTAAATGCACATAAGTTTAAAGCTTAATGAGTTTTAAAATACTATGATCATCCAGAATAAGAAAATGTAATAGTCACACACCTGATTTCCACCCATCCCTCCTAACATAACACTATTCTAACTTTTACCAGTAAGGAATCAAATAGTGTGTGCAGTGTTTTGAGCCATATTTTTTTGCTTAATATTGTATTTGTGAGACTAATAGATTATATGACCTGCAAATGAAACTACTTACATTTATTTCTCTTTAATATTTTATTAGGTGATCATATTATAACTTATTTGTTTACTGTACTCTTTATAAGTATTTTAGTCCACTTTTGGCCCACAGTTTGGGGTTATTTTGGTGTTATTCTGAAAAGTGTTTTCATGAGTACACATTTTTTTTAGCTATATATATGCATGCATTTCTGGAGAAACCACCTTTACAAGTAGAATTTTGGGGCCTAATACATACCTTTATCCAAATTATTTGAACTAAGTTATGCCAATAACATCAATTTACGAGTGTTCTAATTAGTCAACATTCTCATCAATACTTTGCATTTTCTTTTCAACTTAGAATTCCAAAATATTCCTTTCAAATTCAGGATTCTAAAAGACACGTAATTACATCTCATTGTGGTTTGAATTATTTTTTCAGATAACTAATATAAATAAAAACCTTTTAATAAGTTTATTGGTTATTTGAATATTTTGTTTTTGAAGTGTCTAAAATATTTTCTTTTTAATCCAGTCCAGTTATTTTTCTATGGGTTGCTTCTTGTTGTCTTACTGAGTTCATTGCCTTTTTAATATTCTTTTCCAGTTAACATTTCCCCCTCACTGACCTGAAATGTTTTCATTATATACCACCTTTCCATATCTGTCAATGTCCTGATTTTCTATATGATCTTAATCTATCTGTATTTATATGCTCATTTTAATCATAGAAGCTTTAAGAATTGCTTAATATTTTGTATTGACTCCATATTCCATTGATTTTATATTTCTAGCTATTCTTGCTTTTTTATTCCTCCAAGTAAATTTGTCTGTTTCTCTAAATCCAGAAAAATAAATTCTAGAAAATATTGTTTTGTTATAACATAAGAGGTGTAAGTTTATTTAAAGAACTGGCACATTTTTGATTTTGAGGCTTTTTCAAGAGCATGGCATTTCTTTCTCTGTGCTCAAATCCAAATTTGTGTCATTCAGAAGTGTTTTCTAGTTTTTTTAATATATAGGTTTTAAACATTTCTGGTTAAGTTTATGCCCTCACATTTTATTTTAGTTTGGTTAATGATGTTTTACATGTGAGTTCCTCAATTATTTCTTCTAAATGTTCTGATTCAATATGAACACTCTTGGTATCCTTAACAGAAATGATTCTTGTTTATAGAATTACTAAGTAAGTAAAGAAATTTTAAGTTAAATCATGGCAAGGAGTTATAATTATACTAAGCTTTTTTGTTCCTTGAGATTTTGGCTCACTCATATGGTAATCTATATGAAAATTTTTCTGTGATATCTAATATTATAAAGATCCTCAATGATAGAATAGTATTTCTTCCTAGCTGATTCATACATCTTTCTCTGCCAACATTCTGTTTGTTGAAGTGTTCCCCAACATATGACTCATTGCTTACTAAATCCCTATTGAACAGCCAAAGCACTGGTGACTCATTATGTCATTAATTTGGGAAAATCAGAGACAATAAGACTGTCAGTTGAAACTTTGTAGGAGGAAAAAAAGTCACTGCTGTCAGCTGCAAAGATCCTTAAAATGGTCTTTAATAAAGTCAAATTTTGTGACAATAATTATTGCATCAAAGTTGGGGAAATACCTCTTAGATCAAATAAGATACATTGAAAAGCCAAAAATTATTTTTATCTCACTTCATATTCTCATAAGGTCTATCCACTGTTATTTGGATATGAGATAACAGATGGAAAAGAAGACAAGGGTACTATCACACTGCATTTTCCTATGGCCTAATGACCACAATGGTTGATGAACTGCAGTGCACCTGTTAGCACTGTAAAATTATGTGTGTTACACAAGTACAACATGCAGACTAAGGTCATGTATTACATAGCCTCATATCAGCATCACCTAGAACAGCAAAAATGTATGCAGATTAATCACAATATATTTGGATGCACAAAATATATTGAGAGCAAAATGTGATGGAAATTTAGGTGATGCTCTTTGAGCATTGCTTCCATTTTCCAATAATGTAACCAGGAATCACTGTTCATGTAGAACAACAAGTCTATGTGAATCAAAATATACATATACATGCAAATGTTAAACCTCAGTAGAAGAGGCCCATTCTCTTGCTTGCTGCCATATATATATACACACACAACAATCTATAGGCTTGCTTTTTAAAATACTAGAAGCAACAAATTTTAAAAGAAACAACATTTAATGAGTGTGTAAAACATCAGATATGAGTGTGTATGTACCTTTGCTATTATTTGTGGAAATGGGGCTATAAAATAAACTCCTTTATTTTCTTTTGCAAAACATTTCTTTAATATGAAGTAACGCAATACGTACTTATGTTCTAAGTGTTTAAATTTCCTTGGATATAAAATAATATCTTGTTCCTTTGATTCTCTTACATATAAGTGTATTTACTCAGATATTACTCCAAATACACCACATATATTTAAAGTTGAAAAAATATATACTTTGGAATGTATTATCACCTAATTTCACATTAAGAAATCAAAATTTCTGGCATCCAAGTGCATTCTAGCCTGAGAAAAATTATGCAGTAGTGAATTTAACAGAAAGCAAATTGCTCGGATATGGAGTCAACGTGAAGCTATATCAATATTTATTAAAAGTTTATATATTACTTTTGATCCCCTGGAGAGAAATACAAAATTCAAATAATTATTCTATTTTTATATCCCAATTTGTAATTATGAAACTCTAGCATTTTATTTTTATTTTTCTCTTTCAGGTTTACCTGAAGCTTCACAAAATTCTGTGAGGAATCTATTATAACAGGCATTTTGCTTATTTCCACACAAACAGAAGGAAATGTATATTTTCTATGCCCTGAAGAATTTACTCTTTTCTGTAAATGACATATGGTAGTTAATTCTTTTTGGTAATAAAATATTCCTGTTTTTATGCTTAACAGGCTTTTCATTTAAATTCAGGGCAACATATCAAAGCTTTGCCATAATAATACAGAGTAATCAACTAAAATAATATAGGATTTAAATAACAAAGAGTTTAAACAATTTAATACGTCTTCTATAAACTTCAAATTGAAATTTTACAGTAATTATTTGGAATATGCTGCCAGAGTACACACACACACACACACATCACACACTCACACCCAGCTAAAGGAAATTATCACAGCTATAATGATTTCATTAAAGATCTGAAATTAAAGTTTCTTTTGGACTTTCAGCTGAAGCTCATAGTAAATAAAAGTAATATGATCATTGTTGCATACTGTGAATCAACAGCACACAGAAACCTTAGACTTTCTATATTTACACAGCTTAATTATCCGAACTGAAACCTGAGGCCATCTGTGTCAACATGATTTCACAATTTATTCCAGAAAATTATTTTTCAGGAAAGTAAGGCTGCAAACCAATAAATAACTTATTGTTTGCTTCAGGAAATTTCTGCAAATCAATTTATGTCAGTAAACAACTCTCCTCTGGGCCAACAGATTGCTCACCCGGGCAGGTAGCAGCTTATGTCAATAGTAGTTTACTTATGAAGACTTCTGTCACGGCCCTTAACCCACAGTGTCCCCCCATCCTAAACTCTATGTCCTGAACATTACCTATTCTTATCAGTCATTGGTCTTGAAAGGCCCCGGGTAACCATTTGAGCCCAGACTTCAATACCACCTTATCATCTACTCTTCTAACTTAACCCTGTCAAGGTGGTGACCCCACTTGTAGTCGTATTTTATTGAATTTAGCTTTCCCTAATCAACATGTTAGTCTATCGGATGCAGTGTCAGAGGCAACAATCATAGAGGTTCTGAAAGCATCAACCCATGGTTTTCTAAACATTATGGTTCAAGATCCTTAACACGAAACAGAAAGTTTCCCCGAGGCGCAGGAAACAAACCGTTTGGGAGCTTCCCTGATCATTACAGTGAAATCTGGCATCTAATTTTTTTTGGTGGACTCTCAAATTTTATATTTATGTTTTGATTCCTAGAAATAAAAAATGTTTTTATAAGGAATTATTTGATCATTTATGTTTTATTCTTGATAAAAACCTACTTTATAACTTCGAACATTATTGATGTTCTTCCTGTATTTCTGACAGGTGACAGCGTGCTGGCATGCCTCGCTGGCTCTAGACGCCTCCTCGGCCTCAGCCCACTCAGGCCACGCTTGAGGAGCCCTTCAGCCCACCGCAGCACTGTGGGAGCCCCTCTCTGTGCTGGCTGAGGCCTGAGCTAGCTCCCTCTACTGGCGGGGAGGTGCGGAGGGAGAGGCGCGGGCGGGAACCGGGGCCGCCCGCGGTGCTCGCACGTCCAGCGCGACTTCCGGGTAGGCGCGGGCTGGGCGGGCCCCGCACTCCCAGCGGCCTGCCGGCGCCGCCAGCCCTGGGCAGTGAGGGGCTTAGCACCCGAGCCAGCAGCTGCAGAGGGTGCGCTGGGTCCCCTAACAGTGACGGCCTGCCGGCGCCGCACTCGAATTCTCGCGGGGCCTCAGCCACTTCCCCGCGGGGCGGGGCGGGGCAGGGCTCCGTACCTGCAGCCTGCCATGCCAGAGCCCTCATGCTGTCCGCCGCCCCCAACCACGCCGCTCCCCGCCACCGCTCCCCCCTCGCTCCTCCCCCGCTCCCCCTTCCCCGCTCCCGCCCCCGCCTCCCAACCGTGGGCTTCTGCTCACCTCCCCAATGGGCGCCACTCCCTGCTACCAGTTCCTGGTCCCATCAACCACCCAAAGGCTGAGGAGTGCTGGCACGTGGCCGGGCACTGGCGGGCAGCTCCGCCCGCGGCCCGGGCCGGGATCCGCTAGGTAAAGCGAAATGGGCTCCTGAGTCCAATGGGTACTTGGAGAACTTTTATGTCTAGCTGGAGGATTATAAATGCACCAATCAGCACGCTGTGTCTAGCTCAAGGTTTGTAAATGCACCAGTCAGTGCTCTGTGTCTAGCTAATCTAGTGGGGACTTGAAGAACTTGCGTGTCTAGCTAAAGCATTGTAAATGGACCAATCAGCAGGATGTGGGTGGGGTCAGATAAGGGAATAAAAGCGAGCCAGCAGTGGCAACCCACTAGGGTCCCTTTGCATAGTGTGGAAGCTTTGTTCTTTCACTCTTTGCAATAAATCTTGCTGCATAGTACCAGAAGTCCTAGCCAGAGCAATCTGGCAAGAGAAAAAGAGAAAAGCACCCAAATAGGTAGTAAAGATTAAGGCAAACTATCTGTCTTCACCCAACAATATCATTCTATGCCTAAAAAACCCTAAAGACCCCAACAAAAGTCTACTAGAAATGATAAAGGATTTTAGCAAGGTTTCAGGATATAAAATCAATGTACAACAATTAGTAGCATTTCTATACAACAATAACATCCAGGTTGAGAGTCAAATTAAGAACACAATCATATTTACAACAATTTACTCATCTGGTGTGTGACTCTAATAACCTTCAATCATTCTGTATATCTGACACCATGACTAGTAATTTAGATCTTTAACTAAGCAAACTTTCTTTCCGCCTTTGTGATAAAATATCTAGTAATTTAATAACAAACAATCTATGTTGCAAATTAAACTTCCAAATTGAATACTAATTTTCAAATGCCAAGGACCCATTTCTTCTGCCTCAATCTTAATTAGGTCTTAGTTAATAGAAAAATTAACTGGCAGGGGGGCAGTGGCTCATGCCTGTAATCCCAGCACTCTGGGAGGCCAAGGTGGGCAGATCACCTGAGGTCTGGAGTTTGAGACCAGCCTGGCCAACGTGGTGAAACCACATGTCTACTAAAAACACAAAAAATCAGCCAGGTGTGGTGGTGGGTGCCTGTAATCCCAGCTACTTAGAAGGCTAAGGTAGGAGAATCACTTGAACCTGGCGGGGGTGGAGGTTGCAGTGAACAGAGATCCCACCACTGCACTACAGCCTGGGCAACAGGAGTGAAACTCCGTCCCAAAAAAAAAAAAGAAATAGAAAAAGAAAAAGAAAAAAGAAAATTAACTAAATCAAGCCTAAATAATACATATTCACAAAGTGGCAGACTTTTTTAATCCAAAAATTTAACTGTATTAATGTTTCATTTATAGAACATTATTTTACAATGAGGTTTTACACATCAATCAGTTGAGTCACTTCTTTTTCTTCTTCTTTTTTTTTTTTTTTTTGAGATAGAGTCTCAGTGTGTCACACAGGCTGGAGTGCAGTGGTATGACCTCAGCTCACTGCAACCTCCACCTCCCGGGTTCAAGCAATTCTCCTGCCTCAGTCTCCCTAGTAGCTGGGACTACAGGCATATGAGCAAGAGAAACTGACAGATTCAAATGTTCACAAACATTTATGGTCTATTTTGATAGATACATAAACTATATTTCTCATTCTTATATACTTTATATTAGGGCATGGGATTAAAGTCAAAATAGTGGAAAAATAGTAGAAATCACATATTTTATATCTAATTTAGTCTCCAAAATCCCGACATGCATTCTTCTATGTAAGTTTTTCAGTATGCTTGACTGGAATAGCCAATTCGTACTACAGTAGTCTTGGAAGCAACATACTGCAGATTAAATACCTTAGTAGCCTGTGTTCTTGAATGCGGGCTTGAAGGAGCAATGCTTTTCCTATCTTAAAAAAAAAAACACATTATATGAATGAGAAACAAACTTCTGTTCTGTTTAAGATATCATATGTTGTTAAGTGTAGTTGTCAAGCAACTGGCACTATTCCAAGTAATATAGTTATCACCTGCTTGAGCTGGGTCTGCCGTAACAGCACCTAAAACATTTCCACTCAATTAGTATTAAATGAACAAGTAAACCAAACTCAGAGGGTTGAAATGAAGACTTATAATACCCAGTACGAAAAAATTATTGAAACTGCCATCTAAAATTAATTGGAAGCTTAATATTACCTCTAGGAAAGAGTGTGGGAAATGAGGAAAGGCAAAAGGTAATGTGTTCATGTTTGCTTTGTTCCATAATACAAGAAATAGATAAACACAGGCAAAAAAAAAATCCTGTCTTTAGAGTGGAAAGAAAGTGGATAGAGTTGAGTTGCTAAACCTTAGCATTATTGACATTTTATGCCTGATATTCCTGCATTTGGTGGGGGGTAGGATATTAATAGTATCTCTAGGCTATACCACTACATACCAGCAGCATCACCACCTAATCATTATAATTCAAAATGTCTCCAGACACTGACAAGTGTTCTATGGAAACAAAATCATTCCTGGTTGGAAACCACTTGTAAACAGAAAGTCTAGTAATGGTGGAATTGTACAGTGACAGAAAAGCTCAGGTTTTTCTGATGAGGTTGAAAAAGCTGCTCAGAAATTAAATCCTACTGTGTTCATAAAAAACAAGGAACCCAGCCCTGAAGCAAAGAACTAATCAGGGAAGTTGTTTTCTCTTTCAAGTCTTTGATTTCAAATGACCTTAAAGTGGTCATCTTTACAGTCAGAGAAGCATATGTGTGTTGGGGAGGAGAAAAAACAAGGAAATGAGGCAGACTTTAGAATTATGCCTAGGAAAGAACTGTATGTTTGGTTATAAACTAGATCCAATAAATAAATACATGTTTTCCACATAACTACTTGGTAAAGGTATAATAAGCCTATTGTGAAAAAAAAAATTTAAGGCTTAAAATATCCTCAAACATCCCAAATTGCACTAATCAGTGCAATTGATTAGTCATGCTGAGAAAGCGCTCATTGTTCTAATTTAAGATGGAGGCATGGGGAATAAGAGAAAATGTAAGTTGCCTCAGAAAGTAAATCTATGAGCCACAGGGACAATGGACCTTAAAGTTACTTCCACAGGACATATTTATGGTTTCATCAAATAAATATTTGTACTGCTCAGAAATATTTTTGTCAGTGCTATGCAGACTTCTTTTCTGATAGGAGCTTCACTATGGTAACTTAGATTTTACAGATAATTTGTCTTTTGACTTTATAGGACACTAGTCCTTGTTAAGTCATATAGTGGCCTAAGGGAGAGAACTGCATGTATGAAACATCCTGAACTCTAAGTCGTAGGCAGTAACTGGGCAAAACTTTAAATTGTTTACAGAGTGAAGAGAAGTGAGTTTTTCATACATAAAGAAGTGTGCAAATTATATTTCATGAGTAGTCTTTTGTCTTCTGGAATGGTGATATGTACAAAGTAATCAGGGAAGATACAATTTGATAATAATAGATCCTTCATTAACTTGAATTATTTTTTGCAGGAAAGATGCGTCTTTAGCCAAAATTACTTATGGTAAACTGATATGTAAGCAAGAAATCACCTTCTACTTGGTTTAAGCTATTCAGTGTACTCTCTAGATAGATATGACACAAAGCTAGCATTATAATACAGTAAACCAAGTGTTAATGTAATTTTATGTTGGTTTTGACTACATTCTGAAAATAATAAAAGTCATCTGATATTTTAGGCTTATGATATGAACTTGATACTATGATAGGTGTTTGAAATGTTTATCTCATTTGATTCTTAGAACAAACTTATAATGTGGGTACTAATACAATACTGATTTTTTAAATAAGAAAAAGGATTGCGAAAAATTTAAAAAGTCTTATTAAAAAGTACAAAATTCTTTCTATCTCCAAATGTATAATGAATTTTATATAGTCAGTTAATATTTGTTTAGCTCAATAATGTTTGGCATAACAGTTGATTTCTTTAATGTTCATTCAGAATCACCATATTACCAATTTGAAATTAATTCACCTATTCAAAGAAGTTGCTTCCTCCAATTAAGACAGTATAGTAGGCAAAATAATGGTTTACAAAAAACAAAACAAAACAAAACAAAACGCATGTCCTGATTTCTGGAAGCTGTGAATATGTTAACTTTATCTGGTAAAAAGGGCTTTGCAAGTATTATAATGTTAAGGACGGTAAGATGAAAAACTGTCCTTTTGAGTTCAGTGTAATCAAATGGGTTTAAAATAGGGAGACATTCTTGGCTAGAAACATAAGGTGATATGATTTCAAAAGAATGGTCAGAGAGAGACAGCATTTCTGGTTTGGACAAATGAAAGACCACAAGCTAACAAATCAGGACAGCCTCTAGAGGCTGGAAAAGTCAAGGAAACTGATTCTCCCCTAAAACCTTCAGAAAGGAACATAACAGTTCTCACTCTGATTTTAGCCTCATAAGATGCATGTCAGACATCCGACAAACACAGTTGTTTGACACTATATTTGTGCTATTTTAAACCACTAACTGTAGTAATTTGCTACAGCAGCAGTAAGAAAATAATGCAGAGTGTTTCTATAATGGAGATAAAAGTATAAACAAGAGGCAAGAATTTCCTTCCTTCACAGTGTTTATAATATAATAAGAAAACAAACATTAAATACACAGGGCCCCAATAGATTATTCCACTTTAATTTTAGCTGGCACTGTGGAAGGAAAATAGAAATTCTAGAATATAGTGAATAGGAATATAACTTATTCTTATGTGGCAAGAAATGCTTATTACTGAATACTATTTGGACATTTGGGCTGAAAATAAATGCACTATAGTTACAGTAAGTACAGTAAAAATGGTAGTTTGCTATAAGGGAACAGAGGCATTGGAATGTAATGAAAGTCATCAAAGTTTTAGGCATTAACTATTAGTTGCAAGGAGTTAAAAAATTATAAGCACTCTGATTATTAAAAAAAATGTGCCTGATTGTCAGAATCACAAATGTTCTTTAAAATTGCTAACTGTATTAGTCAGTTTTCACAATGGTATAAAGAATGACTTGAGACTGAGTAATTTATGAAGAAAAGAAGTTTAATTGATTCATAGTCCTTCAGGCTTTACAGGAAGCATGAATGGGAGGACTCAGGAAACTCAGAAAATCATGGTGGAAGGCAAAGGGGAAGCAAGGATCTTCTTGACATGGCAGCAGGAGAGAGAGAGCGTGAGGAGGGAAGTGCCACACACTTTTAAATCATCAGAACTCTTGGAACTCACTCACTATCATGAGAACAGCATGCGGAAATCTGTTCCCATGATCCAGTCACCTCCACCCAGGCCCCTCTCTTGACATGAGGGGATTACAATTTGAGATGAGATTTGGGTGGGGACAGAAGGCCAAGCCATATTATTCCTCCTCTGGCCCCTCCCAAGTATCATGTCCTTCTCACATTTCAAAACCAATCATGCCTTCCCAACAAACTGAAAGTCTTAACTTATTCTAGCATTAACTCAAAAGTCCATGTCCAAAGTCTCATCTGAGACAAGGCAAATCTCTTCTGCCTATAAGCATGTAAAATCAAAAACAAGTTAGTTAATTTCAAGATACAATGGGGGTACAGGGATCGGGTAAACACTCCAATTCTATAAGGGAGAAATTAGCCAAATACACCATCTACAGGCCCCATGCAAGTCCAAAACCCAACAAGGCAGTCATTAAATCTTAAGGTTCTGAAACAATCTTCTTTGACCTCATCTCTCACATCCAGAGCACACTGATGCAATATCTGGGCTCCCATGAGCTTGGACAGCTCTACCTCTGTGGCTCTACAAGGCACAGACCCCACAGCTGCTTTCACAGGCTAGGATTGAGTGCCTGTGACTTTTCCAGGCACACTGTGCAAGCTGTCAGTGGATCTACCATTCTGGGGTCTGAAGCACTATGGCTCTCTTCTCAAAGCTCCAGTAGGGAGTGCCCCAGAGGGGACCCTGTGTGGGGGCTCCAACCCCACATTTTCCCTGTGCCCTGCCCTAGTAGAGGGATAAGGCTCCATTTCTGCAGCAGACTTTTGCCTAGACATCCAGGCATTTCCATACATCCTCTGAAATCTAGATGGAGGTTCCCAAACCTCAGCTCTTCCCTTCTGCACAACCACAGGCCCAACCTCATGTGGAAGCCACCACATGAAGCAATGGCCTGAGTACAGCCTTGGCCCCTTTTAGCCACAGGTGGAGCTGAGCAGCTGGAACACTGGGCACCATGTCCCGAGGCTGCCCAGAGCAGCAGGGCCCTGGGTCCAGCCCACAAAACAATTTCCCCCCCAAGGCCTCCAGGCTTATAATGGGAGGGGCTGCCTCAAAGGTCTCTGAAATGTACGGGAGACATATTCCACATTGTCTTTGCTATTAACATTTAGCTCCTCTTTACTTATGCAAATTTCTGCTTGAATTTCTCCCAAGAGTGTGGGTTTTTCTTTTGTACTATATGGTCAGGCTGCAAATTTTCCAAACTTTTATGCTCTGCTTTCCTTTTAAATATAAGTTTTAGTTTCAAACCATCTCTTTCTTCACAGATATGAACATAAACTTTTAGAAGCAGCCAGGCCACATATTGGAAGGTTTATTGCTTAGAAATTTATTTCACCAGATACCCTAAATCATCTCTCTCAAGTTCAATGTTACACAGATCTCTAGGGCCGGGTCAAAATGCTATCAGTCTCTTTGCTAAAGCATAGCAAGAGTAACTTTTTCTTCAGTTCTCAATGAGTTCCTCATCTCCATCCTTACACCTTATAGAAAATTAATTCAAGATGGATTAAAGACCCCCTCAGCCTGGACTTCATTATCCATATCATTATCAGCATTTTGTTCACAACCATTCAACAGGTCTCTAGGAAGATTTAAACTTTCCCACATCTCCCTGTCTTCTTCTGAGTCCTCCAAACTGTTTCAAAGTTCCTTTGAAACTTTCTGCCTGTTACCCAGTTTCAAAGTTACTTCCATATTTTCAGGTATCTTTATAGCAATGCCCCACTTCTCTGGTACCAATTTTCTGTATTTATCTCTTCTCAAACTGCTGTAAAGAACTACCGGGTAATTTATGAGGAAAAGAGGTTTAATTGACTCATAGTTCTGCAAGCTTAACAGGAAGCATGACTGGGAGGCCTCAGGAAACTAACAATCATGGCAAAAGGTAAAGGGGGAGCAGGCACCGTCTTCACATGGTGTCAGTAGACAGAAAAGCCAAGGGGAAGTTCCACACACTTTTAAACCAGCAGATCTTGTGAGAACTCACTCATTGTCACAAGAACAGTATGGGAAATCCACCCCCATGATCCAATCACCTCCCACCAGACCCCTCCCCTGACACATGGGGATTATGATTTGACATGAGATTTGTGTGGGGACACAGAGCCAAACTATATGACTAACCTAATATCTTGATTAACTTGTATGGAAAACTACAACTTAAATTATGTGGTCAGAAATTCTATCTAATGATAGACATTAATTCAAATGCTGCCATGATCTCCTGTCAGCTTCTCATATATTATCATGGACATGATTTACTTGTCCTTCTGTGTCATAGAACACATCTTGAGATTCAGCTAATGAAGTTGCAAACTGGAGAAATATAAATGATGATGTTTCAAAAAAGAAAATCCTCACTTAGTAAAAAAATGTTAGGTTTACTTTACACTTTCTTGACAGCTGAACTAATATAAAAAGCACTCACCTTGTTTCTTCCAGTTTTGTGTATATTTTGATTGTGTCAGCTGTGTTCTTCAAGGGATTTTCTCTCTATGTGTCAGAGACACTTGTCCCCCATTCTGCTTTCCTGTATAATCTCAAAATTGGCAAGGAGTCTTCACTGTATGTGAAAAGGATGTCTGTTTTGCGATTGTCCTTTTCCCAATATGACATGTAATTTTACAGCACAGATTATTTTTCAGAAGAATTACATTCCCAAATTTAGCAGAGGGAATGGCCTATGTATTGAAATGTGAACTCGAATCTCTGAAACAGAAACGCCAAATTCTTATACTAATCTGTAAAGTAGCTATAAACTGTTATTTTCCAGAGTGAAGTATCTGTCAAAATGGCTAGTTTTGGTGTATAATAGAAACAGTATTTTATTCCTTTTATTTCTGTAGACAGATTAAGTCTGTGTGTGTGTGTGTGTGTGTACATGGGATATAATACAAATGTACCATGACTTATAATGAGTTACATCGCGATAACCACAGGCCAAGATGTGTTATGATGGATCTGGATATACTCATCATAAGTTGAAAATATTTTCGGTAAAAAATGCATTTAATACACTTAACAAAAATACTGGCAAACCGAATCCAGCAGTACATCAAAAAGCTTATCCATCAAGATCAAGTTGGCTTCATCCATGGGATGCAAGGCTGGTTCAACATATGCAAATCAATAAATGTAATCCATCACTTAAAGAGAACCAAAGACAAAAACCACATGATTATCTCAATAGATGCAGAAAAAGACTTCGACAAAATTCAACAGCCCTTTATGCTAAAAACTCTCAATAAATTAGGTATTGATGCAACATATCTCAAAATAATAAGAGCTTTTTATGACAAACCCACAGCCAGTATCATACTGAATGGGAAAAAACTGGAAGCATTCCCTTTGAAAACTGGCACAAGACAGGGATGCCCTCTCTCACCACTCCTATTCAACATAGTGTTGGAAGTTCTGGCCAGGGCAATCAGGCAAGATAAAGAAATAAAGAGTATTCTATTAGGAAAAGAGGAAGTCAAATTGCCCCTGTTTGCAGATGATATGATTGTATATTTAGAAAACCCCATTATCTCAGCCCAAAATCTCCTTAAGCTGATGAGCAACTTCAGCAAAGTCTCAGGATACAAAATCAATGTACAAAAATCACAAGCATTTGTATACACCAATAACAGACAAACAGAGAGCCAAATCATGAGTGAACTCCCATTCACAATTGCTTCAAAGAGAATAAAATACCTAGGAATCCAACTTACAAGAGATGTGAAGGACCTCTTCAAGGAGAGCTACAAACCACTGCTCAACGAAATAAAAGAGGATACAAACAAATGGAAGAACATTCCATGCTCATAGATAAGAAGAATCAATATCATGAAAATGGCCATACTGCCCAAGGTAATTTATAGATTCAATGCCATCCCCATCAAGCTACCAATGACTTTCTTCACAGAATTGGAAAAAACTTCTTTAAAGTTCATATGGAATCAAAAAAAGAGCCCACATTGCCAAGACTATCCTAAGCAAAAAGAACAAAGCTGAAGGCATCACACTACCTGACTTCAAACTATACTACAAGGCTACAGTAACCAAAACAGCATTTTACTCGTACCAAAACAGAGATATAGATCAATGAAACAGAACAGAGGCCTCAGAAATAACACCACACATCTACAACCATCTGATGTTTGACAAACCTGATAAAAACAAGAAATGGGAAAAGGACTCCCTATTTAACAAATGGTACTGGGAAAACTGGCTAGCCATGTGTAGAAAGCTGAAACTGGATCCCTTCCTTACACCTTATAGAAAAATTAATTCAAGATGGATTAAAGACTTAAATGTTAGACCTAAAATCATAAAAACCCTAAAAGAAAACCTAGGCAATGCCATTCAGGACATAGGCATGGGCAAGGACTTCATGACTAAAACACCAAAAGCAATGGCAACAAAAGCCAAAATAGACAAATGGGGTCTAATTAAGCTAAAGAGCTTCTGCACAGCAAAAGAAACTACCATCAGAGTGAACAGGCAACCTACAGAATGGGAGAAAAATTTTGCAATCTACTCATCTGACAAAGGGCTAATTTCCAGAATCTACAAAGAACATAAACAAATTTACAAGAAAAAATCAAACAAACCCATCAAAAATTGCACAAAGGATATGAACAGACACTTTTCAAAAGAAGACATTTATGCAGCCAACAGACACATGAAAAAATACTCATCATCACTGGTCATCAGAGAAACACAAATCAAAACCACAATGAGATAGCATCTCACACCAGTTAGAATGGCAATCATTAAAAAGTCAGGAAACAACAGGTGCTGGAGAGGATGTGGAGAAATAGGAACACTTTTACACTGTTGGTGGGAGTGTAAACTAGTTCAACCATTGTGGAAGTCAGTGTGGCGATTCCTCAAGTATCTAAAACTAGAAATACCATTTGACCCAGTGATCTTATTGCTGGGTATATACCCAAAGCATTATAAATCATGCTACTATAAAGACACATGCACATGTATGTTTATTGCGGTACTATTCACAATAATGAAGACTTGGAACCAACCCAAATGTCCATCAATGATAGACTGGATTAAGAAAATGTGGCATATATACACCATGGAATACTATGCAGCCGTAAAAAAGGATGAGTTCATGTCCTTTGTAGTGACATGAATGAAGCTGGAAACCATCATTCTGAGCAAACTATCGCAAGGACAGAAAACCAAACATCGCACCAAACTCACTCATATGTGGGAATTAAACAGTGAGAACACTTGGACACATGGTGGGGGAACATCACACACTGGGGCTTGTTGTGGGGTGGGGGTATGGGGTAGGGATAGCATTAGGAGAAATACCTAATGTAAATGATGAGTTAATGGGCGCAGCAAACCAACACAGCACATGTATACATATGTAACAAACCTGCAAGTTGTGCACATGTGCCCTGGAACTTAAAGTATTAAAAAAAAATACACTTAACAAATGTGCTCAGAACACTTACATTAGCCAGTCAGAAAAAATTATCTAACATAAAGCCTATTTTTAAATAAAATGTTGAATATCACATGTAAATTATTAAATACTGTACTGAATGTGAAAAACAGAATGGGTATATGGGTAATAAAAGTATTGTTTCTACTGAATGTTTATCACTTTTGTACCATGGTAAAGCTGTAAAGTTGTACCATTGTAAATCTGGGACCATCTGTGTTACATTCAAGAGAAAAGCTCAGTTGAACTAATAAATCAAAATTTCTTTTTATTATTTAGGTGTTTTTTCCGTTAGATAATTAAGATATCCAATTGTTGCTTGCTGCTTCACCACACAGACACAGGCACAGATACAAATACACACTCCATGAATGAGCATATGTGCTTGTTTAAAGAGACACACTAACCAAACAGTTGTATGCTGCCATGATATTATGTCATCAAGTTCCTTATTTAACAAAACACAGCTGTGCATGAAGTATTTCTCTAAAATGTACATTCAATAGCAACCAGTTTTGTTCAGTCTTATGTACCCATATTATTTAAATGAGCACCTGGAGTCTAGAATTACTTAAAAATATCTATGTTGATGCATATTAAGTTGATTTTGAAGTCATAAATTTTGACAGGAATTGATGCTATGGCACAATCATAACTTTACAAAAGATGACCTGAACTAACATTATTTTATGCTTTTACCAGTGGAACTCCCTGAAATATATTCAGACAATTTGTTATTAAAGCAAAACTAAGTTTATTGAAACTCTGTGCCAAGAAAGTACACCATTTTGACATATTTTTGCAGTGTTTCATCCGGGAAGAGTGAGAGGAAGATTTTTCATGTCTGTGGAGAATGGCTAAAGAGAGTTAAATGAGTCTTTCAAAGTGAGTACCTGATTGAAATTGAGCTAAACTTGGAGCATAATAGTTTAGATAGTCTAAGAAATTGAAAAAAAAGTTGATGCCAAGCATACAAGAAATAACAACCAAAAAATAGAACTAAATACAGACAAAACTAAATTAAAAACAAGAATAATATGTTCAATGTTAAAAAAAAAAAAGCAAAAGGAACGTAGACATAGTTATGGAGGACTTTTGTTTTGTTTTAATAAGATAAAAATATACTTAGTTTTATACCAATACACTTGAAAATCTGTATCAACTCTGTCCACTACAGTCATCACTAGTGACGTGTAGATACTGAACACTTGAAATATGGTGAATTTGAATTGATTTATGCTATGTGTAAAATACAAACTAGATTTAGTTTAAAACATGTAAAAACTGAATAATAATTTTAATATTGATTTATGCTGAGATGACAATATTTTGGATATACTGGATTAAATAAATATAAAATATTTTTAAAAATCAAGTTATATAGTAAAATTGGTCTTTTTGTTTTACTTTTTTATTTTGTTTTGTTTTTTGAAGGGATAGAAATCATGGCTAAAATGGACCCTGGGGCATATCATTGATCATCATGAAACATGCACTGATTTGCCAAATGTTTTATTTTCCTGTGGCTGTTATAAAAATTACAACACACTTAGTAGTTTAAAACAACATAAATTTATTGTCTAACAGTATTCCAGGTTAGAAGTTCAACACAGGTCTTACTGAGTTAAAGCATTGGAAGACTGCATTCCTTCTATAGGCTCTGTGGAATAATCCGTGCCCTAGCCTTTCCCAGGCTTTAGAATCCAGCTATATTCTTTGATGCATGTTCCCTGTCTCAGGCAGCTTGGAATGCTATAAGAAAATACCATAGACTGGGTGGCTTAAACAACAGACATTTATTTCTCAGAGTTCTGAAGGCTGGGAAGTCCAAGATTAAGGTGCTGGTATATTTGGTTCATGGTGAGGGCCCACTCCCTCTCTTGTTAGTAGATGGCCACCTTCTCTCTGTGTTCACATGGCCTTTCCTGGATACATGTTTATGGAGAGAGAAAGAGAAGGGTGGCTGGGGGGTGGGTGGTCTAGTACTTCCACCTTTTCTTATAAGAACACTAACATTATCATAACACCACACTTGTGACATTATCTCAACCTAGGTTCCTCCCAAAAGCTACATCTCCAGATACTATCACACTGCCAATTAATAGATTATTGAAAATAATCTATTTATAATCGAACAATGCCAATCATCTTCAATAGATTAATTTTAAGGAGACACAAATATTCAGTTCATAACAGTTCCTTTCCTTCACCTTCAAAGCTACAAATGAAGGAGCAAGTCTTCACATTCTCCTTTTATATCTCCCTCTTCTACATGTAAAGAATCTTATGATTGCATTTGGCCATCTAAAAATTTATGATAGTCTCTCCATTTCAAAATCCTTAACTTTAATTGCATTTGCAAACTCTGTCCTGCCAGGTAAGCTAACAAATTTATAAATTCTCTGGATTAGGACCCCAACATCTCTGAAGAGCCATTATTCTGACTACCACATCAATATGTTAGTTTATGTCAAGATTGCTGTAATAATCAATAGGTTCTGGTACCACAAATCCAGTAGCAGCCATTAAGGTTGATTGAGTTTATTGATTGCTTTCAGCTCCATTCTGCTATTAATCAATTTTGGGGATATAAAATGAAGACCTTATCACATAGAGGAAGAAGTAGATGTGACAGGAGCTTGAATATGTAATAAGAATTTTTTATGATATGTAAATGTGAGAAATGAATTGAGTATGTGCCATTTGTTCTCTTCTTTTTAAAGCATTTCTGTCTAAAGATTTAGTGATAGAAGCTGCATTCTATTAAAGATCCCTAAGTGCTGTTCTGCTGTAGACATAAGCTTTCTTTCCTGGGTGCAGCATGTTAGGATTTAAGATTTCTATTATCTAATGCTCTGCCAGATAAAATAACAATAAATAGTGAGTCCAATTATTGATAAACCCAGATGTTTCATATTTAGGAATCGATGTTAAAAAAAAAAAAAAACAACTCTAATTGGCATCCTAAGGAAAATGTGTGCAGCTTAGCACTGATTCAACTGCATGTTTAGCCAAATTGTGAACAAATTACAGCCAGCTTCTGGACTCTTCTAGAGAGTGACTAAGGACGGCATAGAGAAATTAGGAATAGTAGCTTTATAGGTAAAGTAATTCAATGTAACCTTAAGCATAAAAAGATAAAAAAAGGTAACTAGGAAAATGAAAACTCAAGATATACAGATTAAATATGACAAACAATGGATCTTTTTATGTGGACCTTGGTTTGCAGATACCGATATCTCATATAGTGATTCACTTAATCCAAAGGCATTTGATGGAAGCTGTCTCCTCCCAAAGACTATTTGATTTTGGAAGAATCCTAAGAGTCATTAGTTAGAAGTTTTTGGTAGGGATACTTTCCTGTAATATGAAGATGACCTAAACCTCTTTACTTGAGAGATAGGAATCAAAGGATCAGTCTTTTAAAGACTTATGGGTTTGCTAGTTGTTAGCTCTGCCTGATACTGACTTTTTTCCTGTGATCTTTCTCTGCCGTTTCTCTTAGAAGACACGGTATCCAGGTATGAAAACCAATTTTGCAGACATTGTTTAGGATACTAATGAGGAAAGTCTTCAGTAACTTTTGTTGAAAGAATGGATTTCCTGAGTCCTTACAGCATTTAGTTAAATAAGTGTAGATTTCTAGAATCAGAGCTAATATTCCTAGATATTTGGTTTAGCTGTTACTAACTCATGAACCACGGATGAACCACAGAAAGAAGAAATACTTTAGATCATGCAGGTTTGATGATCTCTGTGAACTTTACCAACTTTAGTTTCAGAATTCCATCTTTCTACCTTCCCAAAAGGTTGAAAGTGATATGGACAGTGAAGTCTGATTAATTGACAAAACTTTGCCACGTTAGTTAATAAAAATTCCAGTAAAATGGTTTCCTTGTTACTAGAGATATAGTTTGGGATTCCCCAGGCTGAAAAAAAAAAAAAAAGGATTTTCTCCATGCCAACAAGACACAAATAATGATCAGAACATATTTAAAATCTATTGCCAGCACTTGTTATGAAAAATTCATTTAGATTTTTACTGAGACATTTTACAGTTTTGCTAGGATTAATCTGATGAAGGTTGAGACAAGTTATAAGGATATAGTTATATAAAGATGTACTTACCAATTTTAGCAAAATTTTCCCCCAGCTATTGGTTAAATACATTGGTTAATTTGTCCTCACTGTGCCAGAAAAGCTCAGCAGTTCTGACTAAAGTTTATGTTAACCCATTGCCAGTAGAATGAAAGAGTTGAATCCCCTCTTAAATTATAATATACAGTTGACTCCTCAACAACACAGGTTTGAACTGTGCAGGTCTGCTCATATGTAGATTTTTCATATAAATATATTAGAAAATTTTTGGAGATTTATGACAAATTGAAAAAGATAACAGGTGACCCATCTACACAAGAAGTATTAAAAAACTAAAAAAGGTAAGTCATGAATGCATAAATTATATGTAGATACTAGTGATCATTTAATACAATGAAATATATATGCCTCTATTATAAAAAGCTAAAATTTATCAAGACGTAGGCACACACAGAGCATACATGCAGCCAATTGAAGTTGAGAGAAAAGTAAAACAAAAATATACAAAATTAAATCATAATTGCAAAAAATTAACTGTAGTACATACTGTACTACTGGAATAATTTCCTAGCCTCCACCTGTTGTTCTTGCAGTGAACTCAAGTGTTGTGAGCATTCACTTAAAATGCCACATAATGCTAATCATCTTCTTGTGAGTAGCTTGTCTCTCCAGTAAATTATCACAGTAAAAAGTGGTCTCTCATGTTTCTCCTGTATTTTTCATGATGTCTAATGCAGTACCATAAACCTTGAATAACACCTTCAGACCTATAAAAAGTGCTGCTAGTGATGCTGAAATTTCTTCCAGGAAGCAGAGATAGGTCCTGACATTACAGGAAACAATTGAATTGCTTGATAGGTACCCTAGATTGAGGTCTGCAGCTGTGTGTGCTGCCATTTCAGAAGAAGGACCCATCTTGTAAACACAGGATTGTAAACTTACGAGATAAATAAATATACTGTAGTACTGTAAATGTATTTTTTCCTTATAATTTTCTTAATGACATTTTCTTTTCTGTAGCTAGCTTCGTTGTAAAACTACAGTGTAAAATACATATAGCATATGAAATATGTGTTAATGCTATCACTAAGGATTTTCCACTCAACAGTAGGCTCTTAGTTTAGTTTTGGGGAGTCCAAAGTTATATGTGAATTTTTGACTGTCCTAGGGTAATGGGGAGGGGATAGGGAGGTTTGATGCCCCTAAACCTTGTGTTGTTCAGGAGTCAACTGTACAATTTAGAAGAATATGGTTTAGAATTTCCCTGAGATTAAGAATATATTAATTCGTGGGAAGGATATTGATAGACCTCTAGATCTAGTGACACTATCAACTTTGACTGTGTCTGTTTGATGAAGGAATTAAAATCTGGTAACAAAAGCATTTTGTAGACAGTTATTGTACCAGTCTTTGTTCTTGAACATCAGTGTGTTTTTTTGAACTGAAAATCACACATTGAATGAAAGGCTTTATCTCACTATATTTTATTTACACATAAATTTGAGCTGTTTTTTGTTCACAAGTTTGGCCAATAAAAGAGCCCTCATGATAGATTTAATTACCATTTAAAATAACAAATTAATGGGATTTTTTTTTTATTTTTCTCTCTTTTATAGGGTGAAGGAGCAATGCTTTTGGTTACTCAGTATTCTTTCAAGAAATTTAAAGATAGTTTATACATAGAAGATATTTTAACAGGTTATGTTCTGAACTTGTGGCCCAGATTTGGAAAAAGCAATATCAAGTATGGTTCAAGGGGACAAGAAAGAGAGAAGCATTTGTTATCATTTTTCAAAGTCAAAAATATTTAATCAGATAATATTTCAAAACCCAGCAATAATTAATAATGATTGGTATAATGTTTTTGTCAAAATTATTAAATAGGAGATAAAATTAAAAGCTTTATTTTTTTGCATTAAAATAAAATGTTAAATATTTTGATGAGCATATTAAATCAACAATACATCTATTACATTGAACCTGACTTCTTAATAAGTTGCAACCAAATCTTTAAGGATAAGTTTAGGCCAGAGAGATAATTTTGAGATTTGTCACCATAAAGATAGGGTATAATGTCATGTAAATAATTAAGATCAGGTGGAAAGACAAATAAGATTGAAGGAAGACTCAAGACCAAGGTTTGGGGCACTCTCAGAATTTCTAAAAAAAAAAAAATTTAGACTTTCTATGTAAAGAAGGATTGATCAGTAAGGTGAAATGGGTCAAGGAAATATGGGCACTCAGTGGTCCAGAGGGGTTAAATGCTGCCCAGAAAATACTGAGACGAATGCTGAACAATAAATTAGATAGAACAGATGTCCCAGAAATCATGAAGATAAGTCACTTTATTAAAATACATATTATAAACAAAGAAGGAATTTACTGTTCGAAAAGTTGTCTTGAAGAATTTTTTGGGAGAAAATAAAAAATAAACCTTATTTTCTAAAATACACTAAAACTAATTGCAAATGAATAAAAGGATTGTGTACAGATATTTTAAATTAATAAAACAATGTTAGTGCAGATTCTCTTTAATTACTTCCCTGATTGTTTTACCTATAGTAACTCATTTAATACTACTAACAATCTTTTCATGTTGGATACAGCTATTCAAATTTTCTTTTGTTATTGCAATAGCCTCCTAACCATTCTTCCACAAAATTGGGGCACTAAAATGTTGTGAAGTTTCCTCTATGCCACAGAGCTATTTAGTGATGATTTGGCATTTGGAAGCACGTAATCCGTCTTTGAAATGTTCATTTTTAATTAGAGCACTACACCATGCACGGAATCACTGAGGGCAAAAATGCACACTGTTAATAAGAAGGAGGGAGTCAATCTCATTAGTATTATAGTATTTATACAGAATGAGACTCCATTCCCCAAATTCACAGAATTAAAATAATAAAAATAAAAATTTATTGCTAGCCAATTTTCAGCAAAAAAGATTCATTCTCATATTCTGCTATGAGAAAATAAATGAAATTAAATTTTAAAAGACATTTTTGGAAAGTCCTTTGAATTAGCCACAAAATTGTTAAATTCATAGTTTTTTTGACTAACATTCTTCTTCCAGGTTAACAAAATTTATATATAAATGCCACTCATTGCATATACTTTTAAGGGGTAAAATAATTACTAAATTTATGTACACTATGAATACTTCATTTTATAAAATTGCATATATACCCATATGCAAATGTGCACAGAATCAATAGGGTAACCATAGACATAAAGTGATCAGTGCAGGATATTTTATTTTATTTATGCATTTTATATATAATATACTTTTCATTTAATATTTTTGCTAATTTTATTGAATTGAATATTTATGCCTTGATTATAGTACAACTAAATTTATTTTCAAAGAAACTCCATTATTATTGTCTGCAAGAGTAAAACTTATAAATAATCTAAAAATTCGACCAAATACAACCATTTACAATTGTGCCCTAGTTGAATATGTAATCATAGGAGAAAACACAGGTGTTGAATTTTTAGAATTTCATTTAAAATATAATTGGCATAATCCCTAAGGTATCATATAAATTAATTGAATTGTTACTGTCTTGGGTTAACATTTATTTCTAGAGTTTTTTTCCCCTAACATCTGATTTTTTCCATTAACATTACTTATTTGGATAATCAGAAAAATATCAACATTGCCAAAAGATAGATAATGCCACAAGCAAAATATCTATAATAATGATAGGAAAATGCTTGGATTCAGGATGAATGAGAATCAGTCTAGGAAAACAGCTTGGACCCTCTCATTCCTGTTAATGTCATCTCTGTGTTTAGCACTGCTGCTATTCCTCAGCCCTTAAGAAATGCTCTATTGCCGGGCATGGCATATGGGAAGCCAAGAAAAATGAACTGGCTGCTTGGTGACAGCTCTCTAGTCCTCATGCCAAGTTCTGCCAGTGATTTAAATATTAAGTAATGGAAAGAATTTTGAAATCCAGGATGATTAGAAAAGTCATTTTCTACAAGTGTGAAGCATTGTCTTTAGAGACTAAAATCTATGAAAATAACATTATTGAAATACTAGACTTGAGACTATTTTTCTGAATTATTGTAACTGTTGAAATAGGTCTTTCAGCCCATTAAGATAAACATCACACTTTTCATGATCTTCAGCTGTAATTTTATAGTGAAAAGTACTTGCTTAAAAGAGTTCACACTATCTGAAATATGTCACATGTAACATTGACTGGCAGCCATTTCAGAAGGGCAGACAGCCAATAAATCATTCAGAACTATGTGTCACTCGGTGTGGCTTTAAAATTGTATTCCTTCTCCCTCGATAAGGAACATTTCAATGTCAAATAGTTTATTCTATTTAAACTTATACATCAACCAGAATATTGAGATACACAATAAAATTAATTGATTTGGTAATACCTTTAGAGCTTATCTAAAAACAGCAATATGTATTTGCATGACAGATTTGGTTCACAAACCAAGTTGTTAGTATCAAAGGCATGTTTTAGTGCTGACTTATGTATTTATGAAATTACATAAATAGAAATACTTCTTTATAAAATTTCTTGACCTTGTGATAGCTTGGTATTAAGAATCTTAAAGGAATCATTTAAAAAAATTCGAAAGCAAACAATTTCGATTTTACAAGAGCTAAGAAAAAAACATTTTGCGATGGACACAGATCGCTCTTCAAGAAAATATTTTGCCCCCCCGGCTGCTGGGAGCAATATTACAAAACAGCCTTCAGCTCTCAGCTCCTTCGAAGTTTTCCTCAGCTATAACAGTTGTCTGGCTTAATGTTAGGTCATCATGGAGCACCGGATATGCAAATATGAATGGAGATGAGGTATAAAGCCCGGCCATTTTGACCCACCTGGGAGGATTCTGACAGGTCCTTCCAGTGCCTGAGAAACCCGGGGCTCACAAGCTTTATATTCTGATCCTTCTTCAAGGGTTGTTCCCATCGGTGATACTTAATAAAGCTGCCAAATATAAAGAGGCAGCCATGTAAATTTTTAGGAATTATTTCCAAAACTCTCATAACAACATCATATATATTTATTGGTTGTTTAAGTAGATTTCTGAGGAGTAGGTAACAACGATGGAAGTGAAAGAAAGTAAATGCAGTTGTTAAAGGATTAGTCTTCCCATACTTAGCAAGTACACAAGTTGCACATACACTAAGTTCCTTCCTTAGAGCAAAGTATTTCAATGCAGTCTCTGTGTGTGTGTGTGTGTGTGTGGTATGTGTGTGTGTGGTGTGTGTGTGTGTGTATGCTAACTGAACTCATCGTAGATTTTATTGGATCAGATATATGAAGAGACTTGGAAGACTCCGGTTTGTCTGGAATTGGGTGAAATAGAGAATGACGACCATTGACATAGAAAGCTCATTACTTTGACCTTGATTATAAATAGTCTTACAATAAAATCCATCTCCACTGTCTAAAACACATTTTTACATTTGCTCTCCTTCTGAAATTATGTGAAATTAACAAATCTACATGTTACCTTAGAAACAAGGTAATTTATTTATTGTATATTTGTAGATCTACTTAAAATGGATTTGCAATATAAGGAAATAAATGCATTTTATAACTTTTTGCTTTGTGTAGTGGATCTTGTTAACCATAGGACTATTGTTGCATTGAAACAAAATAGAATTAATCTGTTCAGGTAAATAGAACTGGAAGTGAGATTTGTTGTCACTCCTCCTTCAAGTACTGACCAGTCTTTTAATTCACACGTAACTAACACTCTATGCAATAATATTTTTTTCTCTGTCTTTTCAAATAGAGCTCAAGCTCCTTGAGGAGACATTTCATTGTCGGTGAGCACATTCTTGTCAGTTCTTTCTTGTTTATTAGTATAGCCCCTGTGTCTAGAACCTTTCCAGGTATTCAGTAGCCATTTAAAAATTATTTGTTGAATGAATTGTTATTTTAGAGAACACCCGCAAGTTTTGCCTGAGTGGGCATGGGTATACATGCCCATCTTTGGACTGAATATCCATTTTTCCCTTCTTTTATCAAAATATTGGTTAAATGATCAGGACAACTATTAGAAGGAATTTTATATCTAAAAATAGTTTCCCTTCTATGGATGTAAAAAAATAGTGATAGTAGTACTGGCTTTTATATTATTTGATGTTTCAAAGTGTTTTTTTTAATCACAATATTCTACATTCTTGAAAACTACTCGTTCATGTGACTGCTATCATTTATGCTTGTGCAGCACGTAGATATAGGAGAGAAGATAAGGAAAATGCTTACCCTGTGTCTCCTTCCCTGTAACACAGTTTTTTAACCATATTGATTCTCCACTTTCTACTCCCTAAGTAAAATTTTGCAACAGGCATTTGGGAAACTCTGGATATAAGAAAAAAATTTTAATATTGTACAGAGAGACAAAAGGTGACTTCTTTTTTATTTTTCATTTAGAGTTTATAGTTTAATTAAAGAAAATGCACATATATCTAAAGATAATCATGGATAATACACTCATATAATTACTACTTTCAGTGGTTATAACAACAGCCAAAGCACAAACAGAAATGAGAAAGGATTATCAGCATTATGCAAATACATATCCTCTTTAAGAATTCCTGTTATAGTGAAAGTATTAAAATAATTGAACACATACAGAAACCATATACTTTGTGATCTTTTTTAAAAAGCATTCAAAATACATTTCTGTGTGCAAAACATTTTCATAATGATCTTGTTTAAATGAAAGTATTTAGAATAGCACACTGTAAAATTGTGCTGCAGAGCACAAGTATTTTTCTCTTTAGAAGATACATAATAAAATAGAATCATCAGTGTTTTTTCATAAACATGAATCTTTAGAGTGTTACTTGATCCTGCATAATAAGGGTACTTTTTTGCTTAATGTAAGCATAGTATACTAATTCTTTTAATATTCAGAAAGCATATTTACAGTCTAGGCAGATGGGATATGAAGGTCACACAGCATGAGCAGTGAAATATCTCATTTACCTAGAGTTCTAGAGAGAATTTTAGGAACTCTTATTTATTATCAGTGCATAGATAAGAGTAAACTATACAAAACTGTTTGCAAAACTCTCTTCTTTCTACTCAGAAGGCTTTCCCTAGAATAATCATTATGGACTCTGTCCATCCTTTACTCATTCACTGCATGGGGACAGGTGTTAGTTATGAGATTGGTGAGTTTAGAAAGCTAACCAATTTCATACCTATTTTGCGATTCTCAATTCACAAACTTTTGTGCGTTTCTTAATCATTTCCTTTCTTTTTCTTGTGGAGAGCAATCTTGATGGTCTGCACTCCACACAATGCAACAGAGTGAAAGAGCAGGTTCTGGTTCTTTGGTGTAGTCCTGAAGATTCCTAAGAAAGTTCACATCAGGTGATGGATAGGAGCAACCCTGTAAAACCAGCCTTTGACTATTTTTCACACAATAAGTAATAAAGGTGACATTTTGATCTTTATCTGCTTAATTACTTCTGCTTTAATTCTATTGATTCTAACATTGAAGGAGCAGTAAATTTATATGTATTATCAAACTATAAAACAATAAATAAACTATATATCAAATACATTATCACATCCTTATGTTCTTATGATAATATTGTCCTTTTTTAACAGTTTTTATTCTTATTTGTTGATTGGTTTGTCTTTATGTTGTCTTTTCTACTATCAAACTGAACATGTTGAGGTCATAGGCTATCAAAACTGTCCATTTCTGATGCTAACCATAGAGACTTAACAAGAGTAAATAGGCCAAAATGGAATGTTGTTCGCTATAGTGTGTATTATTATTTCTTTTATGCATTTGGTCACTATTAGAAGAGTTTATCACTTTTTGCCCAAGTTAATGACACACAAACCATCTGCAAATGAATCATACCTTATTCCCTCACCGTAATTTTTAATGTTGCTATTTTTGCCTGTTAACATTCTATAGGTTTATCACATTGCTTAAAGATTTAATTTCTTTATTGTATATGTGATGAGAGATTGCTTTTAACCTTCCAATGTTCATGGTCTCATTTTCACTAACATAATCCCAACTTTAGCTGAGCACAATACCACATTTCCCAGCATTCCTTGCATCTGGATGCAGCTGTATTAAAACAAGCCATGTGAAATTTCTGGGATGGCTCCTTAAGTGCAGTTGACTCATTAGGGAGGTATGTCTTTTTTATTTTTCTACACTTTCTGCTGCTGTCCTGGAATGCAGACATGGTGGCTAGAAGCATAAAATCACCGTGAAGATAGAAGTCATGCATTGAAGTTAGTAAAAGAGAAATGTAAGTGTATAGGCTCCTGATGAAAATGGGAAGCTTATGTACTAGCAACAGAATGCTTATTATGCAGGCTTCTTATATGTAAAAGAGGACAAATTCTCATTTTATTAAGTTTCGGAAAGTAGATTTCTAAATGCTGGTTCTATTTTTTATTGAAACTAATGGCAAAAAACGCAATGCCTTTTGTACCAACCTAATAGTTAATAAACATATCTTCAAGTGAAATGTCTTAGAATTGTGTTCATCAAGTTAATATTAATAATTTACTAGAATAGCACTCTAAAAGGTTGCAGCCTATGCATGAAAACACTTATAAACTACTATATGATAATCAATTCTTTTTGGCAAGACTGCTGTTTACATGGACACAAGAGTTATTATAAGAATGTTGTATGTATACATGAATAGTGTCTGTTAAACACTGGAGATAATAAAAACAATAATTTTTCTGTTAATTATAAAAATCTGAACATTTTTGTGATTATATTTCACAAATGACACACCTTTTATTTGTAGATTTTTCTTATCCCCAATGTTTTTGTTAATTTATTACCAATACAGCACACAATTCTAGTGGCAATGCATTACCTCTGCAGTTGATTTTGAAATAAGAAGGACTATTTGTTGCATTCATTCCTGCTTAGATGACAAATTTGTTAATTGGATTATTATGCTCTATTCTATACATTTATTGATTTATAGATATTGTGGACACAAATTTGAAAACATATTGGAAAATTTAGTAATAGCTTTTCAGAATCTATTCTTCAACATAGTTATTGAAAGTGAAGAAGAAGGACCTCCTCTAGATATTAGGTTGAGAACCACTTCTTTGATTTGTTAAATATGTGTACATGGATACCATGTGGCTTTATTATGAGGAGCCACTTATGTGGCTGAGTTACAATTCACAAAACATTGTCACAGGGAAAATATCAGGACAAACTTACAAGTCACATGCCAAGAAAAAAAATCTTTCTAAATGCTTGTAAGAAATACCTTAATTAATTGGAGCCCTTCAAAGTACATAAAACATCATAACTAGGAGTTGCAACACAACCAGCAATTTGCTGATTGAAAGCATTCATTCATACTGACTTCACCTGCTGAATGGAATATTGTGCTATACTGTCCTTAGCTGTGGAGAATTAAGGAATATCCCCTTCTGGTGTTCAACAACAACAAAAGAGCAAGAAAGATTTATTCCTAATTTGTAAAGAAGAATGTAGAGATACTTAAGACAATGAAGGTGGTATAAAGATTATTACCATCCCCAAAGAGTTTGCTCATTAAAAGATTTTGTGATTTTCTTTGCCAATATCATACCTGTATGGATAATTGTTTTACTATCCACACAGTTATGAGAGTGAGAAGATGGAATATAAAAGATGGAACAAGAGGGAATCTGTGTGGTGACCACAGTAATCACAGGCTGGTTGTGATCCTAAACTCAGCCACAGCGACAAAAGCATGTTCAAGTTTAAAGTCATGAGAGACGCCTGGCATAGTGGCTCACACCTACAATCCCTGCACTTTGGGAGGCCAAGGTGGGAGGATTGCTTGGGGCAAAGAGTTCAAGACTAGCCTGGGCAATATAGTGAGATTCCATCTAAAAAATTGTTCTTTAATTCAGCCTTATGTGGTGGCATGTTCCTGTGGTATCAGCTGCTCAGGTGGCTGAAGTGGGAGGGTCACTTGAGCCTGGAGGTTGAGCCATAGTCATGCCACTGCACTCCAGCCTTGGTGACTGAGTAAGACTCTGTCTCCAAAAGTAAAAAACGAAACAACACAAAAAGTAAAGTCACAATAAAATGAGATGCTATTAAGGTTGTTTTATGTTGATTTTCAACTAGACCAGCATTTAGCCTGTACAAAGGCATATACAAAATAAACCCTAAACCTAAATGGGAAAAAGCAGCAGCAGTGTGGGTTAAAGAAGCCACCAGTTCCCTGGAGGCCAGAATCACAGGCCTGTGGCCTTTTTTTATTGTATTGACAGGGAGGTGGAAAGCAGGAGTATAACTACATTCAAGTGTCTGCTCTGTTGCTGTATGAGAAAATCCGTGCTGTAGCACATCAAAGTTTTTCCAAATTGCATTTCTTAGGACATCTTTGGGGTTTATGTAAGCATTTAATAGAGCTCCCCTAGCCCAGGCTTACACAGGACATATGTCTAGTGTCATATGTATGTATGCTTAAATTTTAGCAGAAAGTTTGCTAAAATTTAAGTGAAGTAATGTTGAAGGTTGAATCATTTGAAACAAACTACCTGCACCAAAATATTCTTTACTGTACTGATTTCTATCCCACCCCAATAAGGCTGAATTTTAATCTTAACTCTGCTTGTAATTAGGTATTTATATGTGTCTATTATTCATTTTTTAACAAGATGTCTCTTCAGAGATAAAATGAGGGTAGTAAAAAATAATTTTAATAGACATTTATATGGCTTTGATAACAATTGTCTGTTCTACTTATTTGACTGATTCTAAACTCTAAAGGTTATTTTACAGTTAGTAAATTACATAATTTTTATGCAACAATTTGCCTGCCAGGATTCCTATAATACTTGTCAGCTATCAGTAGGTATAAGCCTGTTAGCCTCTAATGTGAAGATAATATCTCTTTAAGTTATAATGCATTTACAATTGTTACAGTTTCTAAGGTCTTTTTAAGTTAGAGATGCATCTGAGGATGATGGTTTTCAAGGAGATAGTTCTTTGACAAAAAAAGACAATATGTTATATTAATGTACACATTATGTTTTTGTTATAAAGAGATAAAAGGTGTGCTATACTACCTATAAATTACTATATGCCACATTTTGTAGAATTGTTTTCCATATTATTATAGAATGTGGCACTTAAATAGTATCATGAAAAAAGTTTATTCAAGAAATAATAAGAAATTAATGAAATATAATTAATATATATTAAGACTATATTTAAAAAAATTATGTATTTCTAATCCTAAACTTTTAAAGGTGACATTATTTTTTTCTGTGATATAACTTCAATTTAGAAGAACTTTAAATTTTAATAAGATTTTAAGATGATTCAGTAATGTTAACATACATTTCTTCTGTAAATTTTGTTTGTTAACATTTTAGCTGCATTAATTATTTATATAGCTAATTTTAATATTGATATTTTAATACAATTCTTAATTTTACTGCTGGCTTTCAATCATTCATATATGTTTTTAAAAATTGCTTTTTCTGTTTCTTTACTTCTTAATTACTTTCATCAAAGACTTAATTGTATGTGGTTGATTTTAAAAGTTAAATATTTCTATAAGATTTGTAAAGACAAACTGGGTGCAGTGACTCATGCCTGTAATCCCAGCACTTTGGGAGGCTGAGGGGGGCAGATCACTTGAGGTCACGAGTTTGAGACCAGCCTGGCCAACATGGTGAAAGCAGTCTCTACTAAAAATACAAAGATACGCCTGGTGTGGTGGTTGGCCCCTGTAATTCCAGCTACTTGGGAGGTTGAGGAAGGAGAATTGCTTGAACCTTGGAAGCGGAGGTTGCAGTGAGCTGAAACCATGCCATTGCACTCCAGCCTGGGCAACAAGTCCGAAAATCCATCACAAAAAAAATAAAAAAATATATATACACGTATATATGTACATGTATAGAAATATATATATATATGTGTATATATATATATATACACATATATATATATATATATAGACAATAGAAATGTCCTGGCTATATCTATATCAATAGGTTTTGCACATTTAAAACATTTAAACCAAAGTCACAAATATGGTTTGATTCTAATTAATTCTAATGCATCTTTCAGGTTACAAACTGTATTCTATTATGTAATTATCTGCTGGTCCACTCTATATCCTGTTGTGTAAGTTGTGATGATTAACCTCTGCCTTTATGATGTAATCCAAATGTAGCATATAGACCTCAATCGTAAGGTTGATCATGGTTCATTTAATCATTAATTTGTTATTAATCTCTTTTATCCTGGTACTTAGAGTGCACATTTTTCTCAACAAATATTTATGCAATCATTAAATAAAATATAGCCTTCTGTCACTTAGCAATGAGGATATGTTCTGAGAAGTGTGTGGTTAGGTGATTTTGTTACTGTGCAAACATCATAGAGTGATCAATCTATAATGGTGATAGAAATTTTTCAACCCTATTATAATCTTTACGGGCCATTGTTTTACATGCTGTCTCTTACTGATGTAAACATTGTTATGTGGCACAAGATTATATAAAAGATATTAATCCATTCATTGTTTATGCATTCATCTATTTGACCTATGGTAGTGTTCTATTGAAAATGAGTCATCGTGATATAGAAATCCACTCTTACTTGTTTTTACTTTCTCTTTTTCGTGGGGAAGTGTGGGTATTGATTTTAAAAGTCTGAAGAATGGGGTATACAAACAATCAATTATCAAGCAGTGGCATCTTGCACAAAATAATAAACCCATCTAAGATCCTAGCAATTCATTCAGAAAATAAACCTGGAAATACATCTTGGATATGTAAAATGTGATTGTAAAAATTAATGAAACTAAGCAATGGGAATATGAGTAGTAAATTATTTGAGAAAATATTATAACATTTGCTTTTTTAAATTCCAAAACTTTATATTTCCTCCTTTAAAACTGAAAATTTTTGTGTACATATATAAAACTAATTGTGTCATTTTTCGTTTTGTTACAATATAGAGTGATGTTTCAAAATACAAACATAATAGGTAGAGTCAATTACTTAGGGGAGTTTAAACCTGGAGGTAACATTAGAAATAGAAATAATAAAACGCAGTGTTTTTGGATTTGTCTGTTAAGATGATTTTAATCCAAATCATATTTAATGGTTTACATAGTTGTATATCAAATTTGGTTTCACAAATAAATTATATAGTAAATTAAAAAATGCAAAAAATGTATATTAAGTTATGATATACATTCTATAACCTATGAACCCATATAACTTGGGCAAAAAATTATATAATTAAAAACAAAACCTTTCTGTTCTGAATTATGTTTTAGGGACAGCTATATAGTTCACACTCACAAAGGAATCACAAAAACTCTATGTATAATCTTGGAAGTAAAAATATTTGTTGTATCATATTTATGAAGTATACAATTGATTAAAAATGATAGTGTCTGTCTTCTATCCAATGACAGTAACATAAGATAATGGCATATAAGTAGGCCTGTCTCCTTTTTTTTTGGCATTGATTTATGTCTTCACTAGCTTTGTTGTTTTAACTCCAATAAAAGATTATTTAGTAAGCCAAAGCAAAAAAAAAAAAAAAAAATCCTGTGGGCAGCCACAAACTGAAAGACTACAATTTTTAGTCAATGTCTTAAGTAACACAATAATTTTAGGTTAACCAATGTGTCAAAGAGAATGAGGAAAAATTATTACAAAAATAAATAAATGAATAAACTGGTCTAGGTCAAACCGTACTCCTTCTAAAGAGAGTAGTCAACTGATATTAAAGCCTATGACATAGAATGTGCCATATTGAGTATGCAATATCAAAATATTTCTTCTTTTTCTTTCTCCAGCTACTGCAGACTCTAATTATTTCCTTACCTGTTCACTTATTCAACAAGTCATAATTATGCCATTATTCAACAAATCATAATTATGCCATTGTTAACATCAGAAACTGAAAACCTACTGTCAAAAGTGAGCTAAAATATCACTATTTGGATTTATTTATAAATTTAATTTAATTTATAAAAAGATGGACTTTCAATTTGAGAATTACATAAAAATCGATTCATTCCTCTGTGCATCAATATTGTGTCGTTGGTAGTTTAAACTTTTCATCTAATATTAGATTGCATGTAGGATTTTAAATCTAATTACTCTGGCAGATGTCCTTTAGAAAAGGCAAAAATAAAATGCAGCAATTCATACTGGCAGATTTACTATTGAGACCAATGCTTTCTTAACTAAAAGGTTTTGTTTAAAATCCTTAGTTTAGCAAAACTGATAAAGATTTTTGAATATCAGAGCATTTAAAAGAGATTCTTACTTTAAATCTGGCATATTTCTTGTATTACATATTATAATTTCATTGAACATGGCTGTCTGTAAAACTATATATGTGATCCAGAAGAGACTCCAACTAAATTAAGTTTTAACAGCCATCAATTTATTTTAAAATGACACAGGCATGAAAAATGATCTATCGAGGTTTGTAAATCTTATTCTGTTAGCTATTGCTAGAGATAGTCTAAAGATCTTCTGCTTGGAATTTGAGATCAAGACAAAGATTTCCTATTAGTAATAATATTCAGATTATTTTTATTTTAATGTATAAATTTAAAATTCTTAGAATATTTTCAACAATATTTTCCATTTCTAAATGTATTTTATTTCAAAACAAATGTAATTACTTTATTTATTAACTTTTCTTTTCAGTTCAGGGGTATATGTGCAGGTTTGTTATATGGGTAAACCTATAGGTAAATAGGTATACAGATTATTTTGTCACCCAGGTATTAAGCCTATGCGCGTTAGTGAAAAATGTTATTACTTTAGATATCCAAATTATTCAGCTGCATTTGATCTCATTCTTTAGTCCAATGTAAATAAGAGTAAAACAATGACATTTAAGGCCACTAGGCTATTCTCATTTTCGAAAAAATGCTGGATGACATTACCAGCATATTAAATGAGAATATCGAGGTATAATATCTCCCTAGAAATTGTCTCACCTTCAATACTATTGACATTTTTGGACCTGATAATTTTGTTGTGGGCCGTAGCCTTGTATTATAGGAGGTTTACCAGTTTTCCTGCCCTAAGCTTACTGGATGTGAATAGCACACTCCACTACCTACAGCAGTAAAAACTAAAATTGTCTCTAAACATTGACAAATGGTCTCTGGTAGTGAAAATCACCCCTGGTTGAGACCGTGTTGTTGAAAATAAAACAAAAACTTTCACATCAATAAATATGTTAGGCTGTGTATATTAAAGATTAACATTAAGACAATATGGAGAAGCACTACATGAAAGCAGTGACGATTTGGAATTAGTGGCACATTATCCTAAAAGTTAATATAGTGACTTTAATATCTAAATATCATCATATAGAGTTTTTCTTAGATTTTTTCATTAGTATAACTTAGGATGTTGTATATATTACACTGTATATACTGTTATTTTGAGAGAAAATTTGGGGAGATTTTGCCAAGGTATTTTCAATTGTAGGTCTTTAATACATTCTAAGCAAGTGGGTCTCAAAAAAGGGGATTTTTCACCCCACATTCTTCTTCACATCCGGTGGACATTTGTCAATGTGTACAGATATTTCTGATTAAAAAAAAAACTGTGAAAGAGAGAGTGTGCTACCGGTCGAGGCTAGGGATGTTGCTAATCATTTTACAGTGTACATGGTAGTTCCTCACAATGACTTTGAGAAACCCTGCTCTAACACTACTGCAGGATGAATTTTAAGCACAATTATAAGAGAGGACCTAGATATTGAGTTTTAAAAGGAGACAATATAAGTACAAAAGAAGAATGAAGATTGTTATAACTGGGGCAAGTAGAAGTTAGAAGAAAATGTGATAAAGTAAATCTACATTTTAGAATAGTACTGGAAGTTATTATCAGGTGTTACAGACAAATTTGAGACTTCCGTAAGTGACGTAAAGAAATTATGGACACTGCAAGACTAAATAATCATTCATTTAGGAAGGAGGTTAAAAACACTTTCTCAAGGCCGGGCGAGGTGGCTCATGCCTGTAATCCCAGCACTTTGGGAGGCCAAGGTGGGTGGATCACGAGGTCAGGTGATCGAGACCATCCTGGCTAACACGGTGAAATCCCGTCTCTACTAAAAAATACAAAAAAAAATTAGCCGGACACGGTGGCGGGCGCCTGTAGTCCCAGCTACTCGGGAGGCTGAGGCAGGAGAATGGCGTGAACCCGGGAGGCGGAGCTTGCAGTAAGCCGAGATCCCGCCACCGCACTCCAGCCTGGGTGACAGAGCAAGACTCTATCTCAAAAAAAAAAAAAAAAAAAAAAAAAAAAAAAAAAAAAAAAAAAAAAAAAAAAAAAAAGAAAACTTTCTCAAGCGTGCTAAGTCACAAAAATTTGAGTTATCCTGAGCTTTTTTTTACCGTAAGCTATCAAGCCATTGTTTGGAATCTTCAGAACCTCTTTAGGGTTTGGGATTTAAGAGGCAGTAGGTAGATAGTGAGCTTAAGATGCCAAACACAACATATAAAGCTATAAAAATCCATATGATCTTGAAAGTTTAAATGGAAGCCCAGCACAAAACAATTGCTGAGTATATTATTTACATTATCTGAAAGTATGTCAAACAGACACGTTATATGTTAATAAAGATATGAGAAAGAAAATTCCAAAGAGTTTCTAAAAAGTGAACCACCACAAAATTTCAATGGCTTACAACAAACATTTTCTTCTTCTCACTCATGTTACTTGATGGAAAATCAAATGGCTGCCTAGAGACAGCATGGAGGGAGAGATTGATTACTGAGGTGCACAAGAAAACTTTTCATAATGATGGTTGTGAGTGTACTGATATTTCCGCAAGTATATACATACATATATATATATATATATATATGAAATTTGACCACATCACACATTTCAAGTATACTAAATTGACTGTGCATCTCTTATTATACTCCAGGAAAGTTGAAGATATGACAATGAAAAAAAATTCTTCCACCGACTACCCATCAATTTTCTTCTCATTAGCCTCACAGATTTCACAGTTAATTGAAGGAAAGATGCAAATATGTTCAAACTGTACATATTCTGAGGCCCATACCTTGCCATTAGCTCAATAAAGAGAAACATTGTCCTTGGCATGAAAATGAAAAGCTTGCACACTCCCTACGTGGCTTCTGGACACTCTAAGACATGAACACACTTTGGGGGCTCACCCTGTCAGGCTTTGCTCTTAGAGCTTAGATGAGAAAAACACAAAAATAAAACCAAAAGATGACATTTAGATGCCCATCAAGAAAGATGTGTTGCCAACTGGACAGGTCAGGGCTTTAAGTACTGTATCGTACTGTATGTTTAAGTACTGTATGTTACTGTAGAAACTTACTCATTTTCCCCTCAGAACAACTCTGTCTCAGGAGGTGAGTCTGAGAGCTACTGTTTCTTTGTAAAGGTTTTATCTGATCAGTCCCATGGTCACCACGTCAGCCCCACTGCCCCTAAATGGTTTAAATCTTGATGTTTTGATTTCAGAGACTTCTGATTCTAGCTACACAGCTTTGTCCATTTCGCATCTTACCACTATTTACTTTGAATTTTGTTGCATGCCGAGACCAGTGACTGCCACAAATGTGACTGTTCCTAGAATCTGCTTTCTGCTCTGATCTTTAGTCAGTGTGCAGACTCTAACATAAACTCCTTTCTATCGTATTTTCTTGAGTCCAAGAGCCCATAGATTGTATAATTCACTATTTTATGTCCCGTTAAGCAAGTAATTCACATTATGGCTAATTAAACTAAGACATACCACTGAATTGTAAAATGCATTATATTTTCAGGAGATACTAAAATATGAAATGTATGGGTCTTGGAATAGATGAATTGTGACAGTATCTTTGGAAAGTTAATTCAGTTGTAGTATTGCTTAAGATGTCTTTAAGAGTTGAGCCACTTCCTTTAGTTGGAATACATATGTAAATTATTTGCAGAGGAGATTTGCCTCTTCTATCTCATTCATTTATTTATTCAATCATTTATTGATATCAATATGGACTAAGGAAAATTACATTTTTGAGTATAATCCAAATATAATACTAATTAATTTATTGTGTTGCTAAAATTATTCTAGAAAGTGAGAGACCTTTCACTTGGCCCCTGTGCTTGTTTGACATATCTCACAAATAGATTTTTGTTAGTATTTTCATAATTTCTGGCACTAGAGGATGTCCCAGGCTCATCTTGCGTATTTTCTTCCCCATTCTTAGAATCAGCCACTTTCAAAGACGCCCTGTTTCTGTATAAGAAGTCAAAATTTAAGTGCTAGCTGTGCCTGTAGCTAAGGGAGTATCAATTTTTTCATAGCTCTCTAAGATGAGAGAGCAAAGAAACAATGTGTATATTCTTACACATGTATAGACACATATCTTTAAATATTTCTCTATTAGTCCATTATCCTATTGTTATAAAGAACTACCTGATACTAGGTAATTTATAAAGAAAAAAGCTTTAATTGCCTCACAGTTCCATAGGCTGTACAGGAAGCAAGGATGGGGAAGCCTCAGAAAACGTACAATCATAGCAGAAGGCAAAGGGGAAGCAGGCACATCTTACATGGCTGGAGAAGGAGGGAGAGAACTAAGGGGGAGATGCTACACACTTTTAAACAACCAGATTGTGTGAGAACTCACTCGTT
This sequence comes from Symphalangus syndactylus, assembly GCF_028878055.3. Classification (NCBI taxonomy): domain Eukaryota; kingdom Metazoa; phylum Chordata; class Mammalia; order Primates; family Hylobatidae; genus Symphalangus; species Symphalangus syndactylus. The sequence goes on along the minus strand of NC_072438.2, from coordinate 81,903,732 downwards.
ATCACAAGAATAGCAAGGAAATCTGCCCCCATAATCCAATCCCCTCCCACTAGACCCCTCCTTCAACACTGGGGATTACAATTGGACGAGAGGTTTGAGAGGGGACAAAATGTAAACCATATCACCATCTATGTCTATATTAAGCTAAACATGGGTTCTTACTGATGTCACTACCTCTAACCTAGTCCCACAAGCATCAATGCTTTCCTGTATCTCTAAACCCCTACTCCAACAATAAAAATCCTGACTCTCACTATCTGACATCTATTTAGTTAATTGTTCACTTCCAGTATATGTGTATAGCTGTACCAGAATTGATAACCTGCCCTTGGTAGAAGAACATCTTTATCAACTAAATTAAATGCCTTTGTACAAGTTTCTTTTGCCTTTCATCTTAAGAAACTGCACTCGTTTTCAATATCACTTTGACAAGCACCCTTTCCCTTAAGTCCCTCACTGAAGTTATTTTGTATGGTTCATAATAGAGCTAGATAAATTTGTAACAGTCTGCATTCCATCCTGAGATTCTACAACCTTTTAATTTTTTATTAAAAATAGAACTTTTATTTTGGTAAATATTAGCACTTCTGTGCCACACTACTATATATAAATATCAAAAAAAGGTCCAGAAAGCTACAGAAAATTTAAGTAAAGTGCTGAATGCTGAACCTAACAATAACTTGGCTAAAGTAAGTACAGAAGGCAATTTTTTATTTGTGTAAATTTATGGGATACAAATATAATTTTGTTACCTCCATAAAGTACATAGTGTTGAAGGGTTTTAGAATATACATCACCTGAAAAATGTACATTGTGCTCATTACATAATTTCTCATCATCCCCTCCTCCCACTCTCCTGAGATTTCCAAGTCTCTGTTGTCTATCATTCCACATTCTATGTCCATGTGTATACATTATTTAGCTTCCAGTTATAAGTGAGAACATGCGGTATTTGTCTTTCTGTGTCTGATATGTTTCACTTAAAATGACCAGTTACATCCATGTTGTTGCAAAAGACATGATTTTATTCTTTGTATAGCTGAATAGTATACTATAGTGCATATATGCCAGATTTATTAATCTAATCATCCACTGATGGACACATTGCTATTGTGAATAGTGCTGTGATAAACATATGGGTTCAGATATCTTTTTCATATAATTATCTGTTCTCCTTTGGGTAGATATCCAGTAGTGGGATTGTTGGATGAAATTGCGGTTTTATTAAGAATGTATATTCTGTAGTTGCTGGGTAGAATTTTCCGTAAATGTCAGTTAGGTCTATTTCATCTAAGGTTGAATTTAAGTCTTATGTTTATTTGTTTTCTGTCTTGATAACATTTAATGCTGTGAGTGAGATGGGAAAGTCCCCCACTATTATTGTATTGCTGTCTATTCCTTTTTTATGTCTAGTAATATTTATTTTATGAATCTTGGTGGTCTAGTGTTGGATGCATATGTGTTTAGAATTGTTATATCCTCTTGCTGTATTGATCCCTTTATCATTATGTAATGACTTCCTTTGTCATTGTTATACTGTTTTAGATTTAAGTTCTGTTTTACTTGATATAAGTATAGCTATTCCTGCTTGCTTTTAGTCTCCATTACATAAGAGTATCTTTTTGCACCCATTTACTTTAAATCTATATGTGTCTTTACTTTCAGTCTGTATGTGTCTATATGTTTCTTGTAAGCAGCATATTTTTGGATCATTTTTTAGTTTGTTCCATCAATCTACCTTTCTTTTTTTTTATTTTTAGATGGAGTTTCACTCTGTCATCCAGACTGGAGTGCAGCAGCGCAATCTCGACTCACTGCAAACTCCATCTTGCAGGTTCAAGCGATTCTCCTGCTTCAGCCTTCCAAGTAGCTGGGATTACAGGTGCCGGCCACCATGCCCCACTAATTTTTGTATTTTTAACGGAGATGGGGTTTCACTATGTTGGCCAGGCTGGCCTCGAACTCCTGACCTTGTGATCCACCCACCTCAGCCTCCCAAAGTGCTGGGATTACAGGTGTGAGCAACCGCACCTGGCCCAACATCAATCTATATATTTTAAGTGGAATGTTTAATTCATTTACATTCAAGGTTAATATTAATACATGAGGTTTTCTTTCTGCCATATTGCTATTTGTTTTCTACTTGTTTTGTAAGTTCTTTGGGGCTATTTCGTTGTTGTTTTTTGTTTTTTCTTTCTGTCTGTCTCTTTGTCTTTGTGGTTTGGTGGAAATCTGTTGTGTTGCTATTTGATTTCTCTTCCTACTTTGTGTGACTGTTTTACAAGACCTGTGAGTTTGCTACTTTCATATGTTTTGATGATGATGAATGTTGACCTTTCATTTTTGTGTTTGGGACACCTTTGAGTATTTCTCATGGGACTTGTTTAGTGGTGATGAATTCCCTCAGTGTGTGCTTGTCTGGAAAATACTTTGAATCATTTCAAGAAAATTAGCAATGAGTTATGTCAATCAAGCCATTGGTTTGTATTTGGTGGCACATTTACCCTGTATTATTTCACACTAGAACCATCTGAGTTAAGTTTTATTATTCGCTATATGTTGCAGATGAAGGAACTGAAGCTGAGAGAGGTTTAGTGAATGACTAAAGAGGTTGTCAGGCTGCAGGAAAAAAACAAAACAAAACTGTATCACTAGCCTGCAATGCTTCCCAAAGTATGCAGCTTATTATTATTGGTCACTTTATAAGTACAAAATGCTGTGCTATGTAACAAAATAATACAATGTACATATGCATAAAAGTTAACATATATATATCATTAACATAAGCATAACTGTAATCACATATACTGATAAATAAAAATATAAAGTAATATATGGTAATGACCCAACCATTTGCCTAAGTTACGTGTATTACAGAAGTTTTGAGGAGGGACTTCAGCTGTGTGCAAATCAGCAATTTGGGTTGTACAGTTGATTACCCATTAGTTCAGAATTTTAACAATTTAAAATATATTTATTAAGAACCTAACAATTGGAAGACCTTATAATAGGTGGGAAAATTCAACAGATGAATAATGCTCGGGAGATATCAGCATGTTTTGGAAGGATATTCCCATGAAGAGAAAAAGTATTGCGGGAAGTGTGGGAAGTGTTGTGGTGCAAGAGTAATATAGGTTCCAGAATGCGTTTACATTATTTTGTTGGAGGTGTTGGGGAACCTTTCATGGAAGGTGTGTGGTAGACTGTGTGGACAGGTTTCCTCAACCTTCATTCCACTCTTCTCAAAGTTGAAGAGGTTAGAAAATTAAAACAAAACAAAACAAGCAATGCAGCTTCCCTTGAGCCAGTTTTATGAATGCAGCTTAGACCACTTACCCATTGTTTGCATATGAATCAGACTTAGAAAAATGGAAAAGATCAAAGCCTGTCTTGCTATTGTTGATTCTGGCAAGTGAAATCATGGAGACAATAGTTCAGAAGTAGTGGAAGTGGTAGGATTCAATATCCTTGTGCCTAATCACCAGTTTCCTGGGCATAAGAAGCTTAAAGTTTTAATAGTAGGAGCATCTTTTTGACCCAGGATTGCAGAAATGATTGCATGCCTTTGAATTCAATAACTCAAAACCTTCCTCCATGCCACAGCTACTTTAGTTATTTTAGCTCTTCCTGTTGTATATGTATGAAATGCGCTTTCTGCTTAAGATACCTATTGTGGTTTTTATTTCCCTATTAAAACTTTGGTAAAATATAGCACTTAAATTATGTTTTGTAGAAATTCACTAAGCCAATAAAGCTAAAAGGGGAGAGAGTTTACCTTCTCTGCCCCCTTTTCATCAGAAGTTAGTTGTAAAAGAAATACACAATTTTAGCACCATCTAAGTTTTGTAGACAATTAAAGAATACACAATTTTAGTGCCATCTAAGTTTTGTAGATCTGGAACACAGAATGGTTAGATGAGCATTTCAGGAGCACTATAGTTGCAAAGTTAAGCAATCACTACAATTTTATGTGTCATACAAAGATTTTTAACTTCATGTTTAAGCAACGAGCCTAGAAGCAAATGGTATTTCCATCAAGAATTGTCTCATAAAGTAGAGCATTTTGGAAAATGAAGTTATTAGTAGATAAAAACATGTTTATACAGTTGGTTTCTAGGTATGACAAACCTATTTCTTGGTAAATTGCAAGTCCATTCCACCTGTGTTTATAGGCTCGTTTACCTAAAAATCTTGGGATTTCTTCTGATGATCTATTAAATTTTCTTTCTGATTATCTTTTCTAATGCTGTAATAGCATTTCTAACACTGTAAAGAAAGAGAACCAAGTACACACTTGCTCATCATTTACTAATTCTAAAAATATATATTGAATACATCTATGTAGCAGGTACTGTGGTAGATGTGGAAGATAGTTGAAACAGAGAACAAGCCCAACATTAAGGAGCTTAGAATCACCACATAAAAGAGTTTTTAAAAAACATAGATAAGTGAATAATGATTATAAAGACAAAGAGATTCTTGCCATATAATTACATATAAGCAAATTTATGGTATGATGAAAGATTTTGATATTGGTCTTCTGATTTGGCTGTAGGATGAAGTGTTTATAAGTCATCCCAAGGAAGAAACAATTCAGATGAGAACTATTCAATGGATTTGCAATAACCATCCAAAGATGGAAGAAAATACTTCTAGGTAGACAAAATGGCAAGTATAGAGAATCTAAATTAAGAGAGACCTTAGCTTTCAGATGAATTAAAAGATTGTGGTGATCAGAATGTAGAGATTGATGAGAAACAAATGAAATGAAACTAGAAGGACAAGTAGAGATTTGTGGGTCAAGTTTTTTAATTTTATTATAAATGCACTGATACTGTTCTGAACATTTTCTTAAGCATGGAAATTTAATGATTATGGCTATTGAAAAATATAACTCTTCATTTATATTTTTCCGAGAATGAAATTGGTGGAATTGCTGGGGGATAAAAATGTCCAATGCAAAACAGTAGGCTAATTTAAGAAGATACTGCAAAATTGGTCATGATGGCTCAAACTGCTGTTCATAATAGAGAGAAGAAAATGGATAGAGTTACATATGGATGAGAGTAAACTGACAAGGCTAAATGCTAAAATGTGGGTAGTGACAGAAAGTAGGTGTCAAAATAGACTTCCAGGAAAAGAAAAAATGGGTCTACAAAAGAGCCAAATGCTGATCTGGGTTACATGATCCTGAGCAGATGCAGATGTAATTGGTTAAGTAAAGTAAGTTCTTAAGATAGATTTGGCCTGGTGCTATACATTCCAGAGCCGCTGAATATAAGTGGGATATAAAACCATGGGAGTGACTGTATTTGTCTAAGGAGAGAATTTGGCAGAAGAAAAGGAGACATAAGATGAAATGCAGAGGAAATTCAAATTTAATTGGCAGGTGTAGGAAGACAAGGAGATGACAAAGGGAACTGGAAATGAGTAATCAGAGAGAGAAAAGTAAAAGTAAGAGTAGAATGTCATGGAAGGCAAATAATTGGAATGTTTCAAGAACAGGGAAATGGGCAATAAAGAGAAGAAAAAAATAGTGACCAGAGGGTATAGCAATGTATAGAAATTCATCCTCTGTTAGGTTTGATTGCTTAGACATTTTATATAAAAATCTTTCCCAGAGAGTAATAGAACAAAAGTGAGATTAGAGAAAGAACATACGATTTAGCCAAAAAGTGGGAAAAGTCAGGAAATGAAGAATAAATATGTTTAAAGATAATGTTATGGCTACTCAATGAAGAACCTCTTTTCTTTTATTATTTTTAATTTTCGTATTTAAAAATAGTAATTACCACCTTTAAAAATTGTCTTATTATTTGTTACAGAAGAAAATGCATTAATTCAATCCACATAGTATCATATATATTATGACTGTCAAAACATTACTAGAATTACTGGAACTATTAACCTAATGGCCTGAAATGTCAACTCACTTCCCTATCTATTCTTATGATCATTAGTGAAAGGAAAGACTCCATTAAATAATGCTTACTTATAAAGAACTGGTTATATCGGTCTCATTTCCATACATATATCTATATAAATTAATTTGATTAATAAAACAAACACAAGGAACAAACAACAAAACAAAATTTATAAGTGTCGTTGAAAAATGTATGCCTCTACAATTTGGGTATTTGTAATTATAAATTGATATACTTCATTTTTTATCCAGGAGTTATTTAGATTGAAATTTTACCTAATGTATGATAAAATAATATGTGATTAAATTTAAAAACATGATGAATTTATTTAAAATTGGCTTCAATAATGTCAGAAAGTAGTAAAATAAAATGATTCCTTCAAAGACTGTACCTGTTTATTGCCTGAGATTATCTCTCTTGGCCACAAATCAATATTACTTTCTTTCATTCATCAGTGATCATAAAGCTTTTCAATAATTCTAATTTTAAAGGATGATTACAGCAAGTATATAGTCATTGATTGCTTAAAGGTTGCAGCTAAAATGAACACAAAGGTAATTTTATTTTTAATAAATGAGCCCTTTTGAAAAATCAAGCATTTTTCCTCTCACAAAACTTTGTGTAATAAGGTTATAGATTTGATTATGTATGAGTTTGCACTGTGTGTGTGTGTATATGTGTGTGATTTCAGCAATAAAGTTCACTGTTCCACAGCTGGGAATTTCTTCTGCTTAATTGAAAATTCCATTTTAAAATATTTCTTTAAAGTTCTAAAATGGGTTTAAATGGGTTCATGAGCTGTAATACTATTAAAAAATATATATATCCATGTATTTGTTGATTCTCCTCAGTTTAAGAAGTGGAGCTTCATACTCCTCCCCTTGAAGGCAGGCTAAGCTGAGTGACTCCCATCTAAGAAATAAACCACCACAGGATTGGAATGTTACCTTCTGAGACAAGTTCACAAAGGCTAGGGTTTTAATTTTGAGTGAACTATTTTGCTCCTTACTGGTGTTTCTCTTTCTCTCCTTCAACTCTTTATGAGCCCAGCCACCATGCAAATAATTCCAAACTATCTTTTCTAGAAAGCTCACATAAAGAACAGGCATCGTATGTGATATCCAGCCAAATGATTAAACATTCTAGAAGCAGACTAGGATGCACTGAATTTGTGAAATCCTAACCCCCAATGTAATGATATTAGGAGGTGGAGCTTTTGGTAGACAATAGTCTGTCTTCATGTTGGGGAATAGTGCCTTGATTATTATTTTTAATATTTATTTATTTATTTATTTATTTATTTATTTTTGAGACAGAGTCTCGCTCTGTTACCCAGGCTGGAGTGCAGTGGTGCCATGTCAGCTCACTGCAACCTCTGCCTCCTGGGTTCAAGCGTTTCTTCTGCCTCAGCCTCCTGAGTAGCTGAGACTACAGGTACGCCCCACCACACCTGGCTAATTTTTGTATTTTTAGTAGAGACGGGGTTTCACCATACTGGCTAGGCTGGTCTCGAAATCCTGACTTCGTGATCTGCCTGCCTCAGCCTCCCAAAGTTCTGAGATTACAGACATGAGCCACCTCACCCAGCCGGGGATGAGTGCCCTTATAAAAGAGACCCCAAAAAGCATCCTTACCCCTTCTGTCATGTGAGCTAGAGGACAGCAATCTATGAACTAAAAAATGGGCTCTGACCAGACACCAAATCTGCAAGCACCTTGATTTTGCACCGTCCAGCCTCCGGGACTATGTTTATAAGCTACCCTGTCTATGGTATTCTGTAGTGACAGTGCAAACAAACAAAGACATGGACCTCCCAACACAAGTTAAAGGCTTCATGGGATGCAGCCTGGGTCAACAACATGACAGCAACCTTTACTCATGAAAGACCTCAGGTCAGAACCACCTACCCAAATCCATCATTTTCCTGACTTCTATAAATTGTGTGATACATATTTGTTATTTTAAGCCATTAAGTTTTGGGGTAATTTTTAAATGGAAATAATACATGATCATAGGTAAAACTATAATTAATAGAGAAATCTAATGGCAATAATATTTACCATTGATTGACCATAAAAATTCTATTAAAATATTGCTTCTACAAATTTAGTGACAGCTTCAATAATCAGTTTTTTCAGTCTAAAAGATGCCTCTTAGTTGATTTCACTATTGAAGTCCTGAGTAAAACAAAATGCTTTCTGTACATATGACATTATATTATATTAATAGACTTAAACAAATACAGCTTGAATATTGGAAAGGTAGAAGTAATTCATATAATATATTAAAAAACATTGACTCCTTTTTTATTTTACTTTCTGAAAATTAGGTTTATTTTATCCTTTATATTACCATATTTCTAGGAGGATGAAAGTCTGTGCAAATTAAAGATGGAGGAATAAATGTTCTCATGTAAGTACCTTGAAGAAAAGTAAAGAAAGTAATTAGTTTTGGGAGACAGAAAGTGAAATGAGGGAAAGAGTGGTAAGAGGTGATATATTAGAACCATTGGCTTTCTTCCTGTCACTGTGGACAAAATCTTTTAAACCACAGTCTGTAAAGAAAACACAGTTTGTGTTTTTCTTCTGTTTTAGGGTGCGTGGGAAGAGCCAGTCTCATGTAATGTTCCGAACCCCACATGGGGTCATTAGGGCAGAACAGAAATAATTGCATCTTGATATTAGGTAGCTTAGCCCGAGTTTAAAATGAAGCTAGCCGGGTAGGTCTCTACCAGACTTTATTAAGAATTGTGATCTTTTCCTTGGGGCAAAGAGAGGTCATTGAAATGATTTAATACTTAGGTGAAGGGCAGACTTGAATTTCATAATTATTACCCTGGTTACAGCGTGTAATTTAAAATGGAAAAGTTCAATGAGGAATTGGGAGATTAGTTATAAAGCTAACGAAATATTAATAGTTCATGTACAAATGCAGCTTTGATTTGAACGGTGAGTGGAGAAGATGATAAGTGGACATATTTGTATAATACATAGAAAAAAATCAGCAAGCAATGAGGGTAGATTGAATATGGAATAAGAGGGAGGGAGACTGGTATCAACAATAATCTGAAATATTGGTTTTCATAAAGGGATACATAGGGTGCCACCTGGTGGAATAAGAAACACTGAAAAGGGACTTGTTACAAATGGGAGCACTGTGGATTTAATTATCTCCTGGTGAGCTTAAGATGACTTGCAGATTTCTAAGGGAAACTGTCACAAAATAAATTGTATATGTGGGCCTGAGGTTTTAAAGAGAGGCCTAAGATATACAAGAAATTTAATTTTGTGAGTCACATAATATAGATTAACAGTGAAGCTCTGTGTTTGAGATTGCCCGTTGGTTACATAGAGTGGCAAGGGAGTGGGCAAAGAAGTGAGCATTCAATGACTGTGCATAGAAGAAGAGTGACTCTACAAAGGAGACGGAGAGAGAGTGATCTAAGGAGTAAGAGGGACAAGTGATGAAGATGACATCTTAGCAAAAAAGAAAAAAGAAAAGGAAAGGAATGCTTCATGTTAGAGTTTATGTTGAATATTAATGAATAATGGCAAAAGTCAAATAAAAAAAATGAAAACTAAACACCACCCCTTCCCACGTCCATTTATTTTTGTAATTATTACTCTCCACAAAATGTGTTATGATGGCCCAATATCTATTAACACTAGATAAGAATGGAATTGTGGAAATGGAATAAAAAAATGTAAAGAACTCTTTGTATGTTTTGTTGTTGAGATGAGGTGAGAAATAAAAATAGTCACAGCTTTGTCCTTGCCACATGAACATGCTTAAAAACAGATGGTAAGTCTCTGTGTTAGAGGAAGAGGTTAACCATCTAAAAGTGATAAGGAGCAATAGACTGTGTGGTTTCTGAGAAGGTGGTAGGGAAAGGAATCCATTAGGGAAAGGACTGTATCACATACTGGGGTGGTTATGATATGGGATCATAGGTTATGGGTTTCTGATATGTGAAGTGAGACAATTAGGAAGACAACTCAAGTGACTGAGTTAGCAAGAGAATAGTCAGATAGTGTTAAAATCCTCTGTGAATTTGCTATTTATGGATTTATGGTAGTTCCAGTATGTTCTATCATGTTCTCCTAGAGTTAAGCTGTTTCAAAGCAAGTGAGATACAGGATATGGACAAATGAACTTAGAGAATTGGCAAAAATGTAACTGAAATTATTGATGAAATGAAGAACAAATCTAGAAATTTCCTAACATATTAGAATGAGAGGCTGTAGGTGCAAAGAGAAGAACACTTTAATTAACCTAGTAGTCACTTGAAATGAAAAGGGAACATGTATGACTGTAGACATGCATGGTTAAAGTTGGCATAGGAGAAGCTCAATAGATTTGAGGTGGTGAAGAAACTAAAAGACTACGATCTTGCACCATTCTCACTGACCTTGAAACTGACTCCAGGGTTAAAAAGTCTTGAAGTGGGCCAAGCGTGGTGGCTCATGCCTAAAATCCCAGCACTTTGGGAGGCTGAGGCGGGCAGATCACCTGAAGTGGGGAGTTCAAGATCAGCCTGGCCAACATGGTGAAACCCTGTCTCTACTAAAAATACAAAAATTAGCCAGGCGTGGTGGCGCATGCCTGTAGTCCCAGCTACTCAGGAGGCTGAGTCAGGAGAATCACTTGAATCCAGGAGGCGAAGGTTGCAGTGAGCAAGATTGCACCACTGCACTCCATCCAGGGTGACAGAGCAAGACTCCGTCTCAACAAAAAAAGAAAAAAAAAAGAAAGAGACTTGAAGTGTAGAACAAGGTCTGGAGACAGGAGCCAAAGTCTCCTATGAAGTGGAGAGATTAACTCAGATTTCCTTGGATTGCAGAAATGAAGGTGAAGGTGATAATAATAGTTGACTGTTCTGAGTTTCTGGATTTTTCTTCTTATATATTTTGTTTCTTTGTGTTATTACTTGTTTTTAAAAAGGTTGTGAGAACCAGTGTCATGAAAATAAAAATAATAATAATAATGAAGGACAGAGGGCATGGTCCATCTTTCCTAAATTGAGGGATACTATACTACTGGTACATCTCTGGGTGAGCAGGAAGACTCTTCAGTCCTGGAGGTAGAGAAAATGCCTGGGCCAAGTTTCGTAGCATACAGGAATGCTGTAAATATGAAATTCTCAGGAAGCACACTGAGAATTATGGAATTTGGGATTTATGAGCAGCCAGGTGCTGAGGTTCAGTAAAAGTTGAATAGCTGCGATGAACTCACTGGGCCATGAGGAATGAAAATATGTAAGAGAGAGATATTGGTCAGTGTAAGAAAAGCTGCACATTTGTATTTTGGGACTATAAAGGATATATTAGACAAAACACCAGAAGTGTTTGAGTTGGCTTCTCATTAGGTAATTAGAGAATTGGAGTGAAAATATTCAGTTCCTAGAAAAGATTGTCTTAAGGAATGCGAGACAGGAAAATATTGTGGTAGAATTGTATTGTATGTTTATAGAGAAATTAAAACAGAGAAATGATCAGAATCAGCCAGTGTAAAATATTTTTTTTTTCTAAGCCAGGTGTTCATTAGCTTTTTAGATAAATACCAACTTCATGAAGGATTATGTTGCTTTACTTTAACTGCAACCCTCAAACACTGGTATTTGCATTTTCATGGAAATCTGATGAAGAAAAAATTTTTAGGGGAAAAAATGTAGGAATAAAAGACAGAAAAAGGAGAGGAAAGCCTAAAGTAGAATTTTAAACACTAAAATATTCAGAAATTTAAAAAATAATGAATCAAGTGAACCACAAATAGGTAGCTAGATATCATGTCTAAGAAAATCACTGAGAAAAAACAGGCCAGATTTTTATAAACTCTGGATTATTTACTAGCTCAGTATACCTTGATTTAGTTACTATTTCATTTTTTTGTGTGTTCCCAAACTATATTATATATTTCACTGTAATTTACAAGAATGAGAACTGGGCACTTTTTAAAGAAATATGGTGTGTTTGCATACTTTGACAAGCAAATAACACAGAAACACATACATCATAAACTTCTATTCATCAGGGTACATGTCCCCTCCTCTGAAGATTTCCCTAGCCTCTTTCAAACAATTGCTTCTCTAGTTCTCTATACTCCTCTTGTTCATTCTCAAGTCTGATAAAATAAATTTTAGGGTAAAATAAATTATTGGAGAGGTTATAAAAGAGGGTCAAAAATTCTCCTCGTCCCCTTTCTGTGACATTTTCCAGTTGATAAAGTCGAAGTAACAAATTCTGGGTTTCTACACAGGAATTAAATCTTAGAGTTCAATGCAAATGAAAGCAGACCTCTCTTTTTGACATTCTATAGGTCAAGCTATAAAGGGTAATCCAAGACTCTTCTATCCATCTGGTATTCCAATTACTCATCTTTTCCAACGCTAATCACCTCTGATTCCATTTCTTGACTGTTTCATGATCAGTATTGCCTGCTGAAGGCAACACTGTCACTGAAGACTGCTCAAAGTATCTACCTGCCTCCTTTTTCAATCTAAACTTTATATGTTAAATATTCACACTACTCCTACTTTGTTTTGGCAACTGACAAATAAAGAGGGAGTACTACACCAAAAAAAAAAAAAAAAAAAAAAGACAGAGAGAGAGAGAAAAAAATGCAACTGGCAACTAATCTGAAGAAGTACACCTATTTCCTAGAAGCTGAAGACACCAAAAAATACAGTTGCTTTGCTGTCACAAATTTTCCGATCCTCGGTTTGCAGTATCAACTCTGACTTTTCTCTGAAACAGGAAATGAGCTACCGGAATCTACCTACATATGCTTACATCTGATCAGTATTTCTTACCATTGTGATTCTCAATTTTCCCAGTGAGAGAAATGAAGCTGATCCTGAGTATTCTGGGGATAATTCATCCGCAAATAATTATTTAACAACAAATTGTACATTGCTGGAGAAATATAATTAAATTAAAGTCTTCTGCAAGCTCAACAAAGCTCCCAGCTAAGGAAGAAAAGAAAGAAAATGGTTTTATTAATGAATAAGCCTTAAACAAATATGTGATGTGGATCACAGACAATGCACTTAAGAGATAGCAAAGACAGAAAAAAACTCACTCTATATAACCAAGCAGATATAACCTATTGCATCTATATTCTTAAGATAAACCATAATTAGTCCTCAAGTAGAGGAATTGTCATTGTTGGAACTCAGAAATCCATCCTCCAAAATATGGTACCTTGACATGCTGTCCACAAGCAGCAGCCTCAGGGTCTCTGACCTCTTTCCCTCCTGTCTGTCAATCCTCTGTCTCTTTCAAAGCGCAGGATGAAGTTATTTTCTGAAATTCCCTGATCTCGCTTGAGTCCAGAGCCACCAAAGAAAAAAAAAAAAAACCTCTTGTCTCTTTCCTGATTTTTCATAAATTTATCTCATATAGCAGGAAGAAAGACTAAACTCTTTCAACAAACTTGGACAGATTTTTGTTACAAACCATTGACACCTCTGTGGGTCCAACAGACTTTGTCCCAAGCCACTGCATGTTCTGTAAGTCCACTCATTTTCCCTAAAAATTATTTACTATCCTCCAAATTGCTATATTTCCCCCCCTTCCCTCCCCTAAGAAGAAGGACATTAAACATCTGTACCCTATTGTGTTATTGAATAATCACTCTCATGCGATCCCTCTGTCCTATGCACATTAAAATAAAATTTGGTAGGCTCTTTCTCCTGCTAGTCTGCCTTTTACCAGTTGATTTTCAGAGGACAAGTGGAAAGTTTTCCCTTTGCCCCTAAAGCAGTACCATTTGTCACATTATAGTTCATCAAAATTTACTAGGTAATTGAGATAACCATCTGTGTTAGCTAATTGACTTTACCCAAAGGAAAAATAAACCTCTTATATCTTTATTTCAGGAGATAGTTTGACAAGTCAGTGGAGTTATCCCACAGAAGGTAGGCTCTGATCTTCCCACAAAAACTGGGAAATACGGATATTATCTCCCTTGATATTTCTATTCCAAAGAGAGGCTCCAAAATCCTTTAGAAAGACATCCCTGGATTGTAAAGCTGGCAAGAGTCTTATTTAGCCTTTAAAAAAAATACATACATTTCAAAGAGACAAGTAATCAACCATTACAAATTCCCTAAAGTAAACGTTTTGAGTGAAAGAAGATTGTCTCTTCTCTTTTCAATGGGTTCAATGGGGAGAATTAAACTCCTAATTTTTAATTTGTATTTGCCCTTACAACATACATATCATTTACCCTCCAATAAAACAAGCTTCAAAAAATTGTATTTTATTTAATTTTTTAGTTTTAAATTTACAAGTAAAAATTATATATGCTTATGATATGCCACGATACTGTGATGTATGTATATATTGTGGAAAGACTGAAACAAGCTACTTGACAAATGTATAACCTTATATATATATTTGTGATGAGAACATTTAAAATTTATTCTCTTACTGATCATTACTCTTTAGAAGTGTCAAGGTCATGTAAGACAAGGAAAGACTGAGGAACTGTTATAGACTGAAGGTGAGTAAGGAGAAATAACAACTAGATGCAATGTAGGATCTTGAATTGGTATATTACCGGGAGCAGTGGCTTGCACCTGTAATCCCAGTTACTCCAGAGGCTGAAGCAAGAAGATTGAGCCCAGGAGTTTGAAACTAAAGTGAGTTATAATCATGCCATTACACTCTAGCATGTTCGACAGAACAAGACCTTGTCTTGAAGAGGAAAACGAAGAAGAAGGTGGATGAGGAGGCGGAGAAGAAGAAAGAGAATTGGTGAATTTTGGAAGAACTATAATTTAGTTAATAATATTTACCAATAAAAATTTTCTGATTTTGATAATTGCACTAGAGTCAGTAAGATGTTAATATTGTTAACTTAGGGGAAATGAGATAAGGGATATAAAATAACAGTTTATACTCTTTTTATAATTTTTCTCTAAGTCTAAAATTAGTTTAAAATGGAACATTCATTTAATAAGACAGAGAGAAAGAGGGAAAGTGGGAAAGCGGGAAAGAGAAAGAAAGAAAGAAAACAAAAGAAAGAAAGAAAGAAAGCAAGAAAGCAAGCATGCCCCTATGATTTCCCTTCCACTCTCGTACCTTGCATGTGTTTTCCAGAAGTATAACTTACCCGGTCAAGGTACTAATAAAATAACAACCACACTCAAAAAAATTCTCTTAGCAATTTTCAAATATACAATATATTGCTGTTAACTGCAGTCATGATGATGGAAACAGATTACCTCAACTTATTCCTCTTAACTAAAATTTCGTGTCAATGCTCAGCTTCACTAATGATCATGGAAATGCAAATCAAAACCACAATGAGATGTCAACTCAGACCTTTTAGAACTGCTATTACCAAGAATTGCTAACACCAAGAACATGAAAGATAAACAAGTGTTGGAGAGGATGTGGACAAAAAGCAGCTCTTGTGTACTGTTGGCGGGAATGTAAATTAGTAACACCACTATAAAAAAGTGTATAGAGTTTCCATGGTTAATATTGAGTGCCAACTTGATTGGATTGAAAGATGCAAAGTATTGTTCTGAGTGTGTCTGTAAGGGTGTTGCCAAAGATTAACATTTGAGTTAGTGGACTGGGAAAGGCAGACTCATCCTCAATCTGGGTGGGCACCGTGCAATCAGCTGCCAGCATGGCTAGAATAAAGCAGGCAGAAGAAGGTGGAAGGAGCTGACTTGCTGAGTCTTCTGGCCCTCATCTTTCTCCTGTGCTGGATGCTTCCTGCCCTTGAACATTAGACTCCAAGTTCTTCAGCTTTTGGACTCTTGGACTTACATCAGTGTTTTGCCAGGGGCTTTCGGGCCTTCGGCCACAGATTGAAGGCTGCACTGTCGGTTTTCCTACTTTTGAGGTTTTGGGACTCGGACTGTCTTCCTTGCTCCTCAGGTTGCAGATTGCTACTGTGGAACTTCACCTTGTGATCTGTGAGTCAATAATCCTTGATAAACTCCCCTTCCTATATGCATCTACCCTGTTAGTTCTGCCCCTCTAGAGAACCCTAACTAATACACAGTTTCCTCAGATAATTACATTTTTGACATCTTTACCAAGTCCAGCCTTCCAAGTGCATGTCTAGAGCATTAGGTCATGACCTTTTAGAAGATGACTCTAGTGCCCAGTTCTTCCCCTCAGTTGTTTGCTGCATGCACTTGAAGTGCAGCAAGCAGACAGTTCTGTGTAACTTGAGACTCACAACACGAGGATACCCTTCCACCTCCAGGGCATCCAAGCTGTCTATTCCAGAGAGCTCTGTCTTGAGCAAGCACTCATTCAGCCCCATTCTAGCATAACCTAAAAGAAAGTTATGACAATTTCTGCATATCATAAAACAATGAATTTTCCAAATAGCAAGATGTGTAGACTCAAAGTCTTAGTGATTCTAAATTGAGTAAAGTAAGATCAATATTTAGAAAAACTACAAGATAATTCCAAAGTGGAGATTGGTTACCTGTATTTCAGCATTTTCTCCCATTATCAAAGCTTGGCACATGAAGGGTTATTTTTTTTTTTTTAAGACAAGTCTCGTTCTGTCACCCAGGCTGGAGTGTAGTGGTGCGATATTGGCTCATTGCAACCTCCACTTGCGAGGTTAAATCAATTCTCCTACCTCAGCCACCTGAGTAGCTGGGATTACAGGTGTGCACCACCACTCCCAACTAATTTTTGGATTTTTAAGGAAGACAGGGTTTCAATCATGTTGGCCAGCTGGTCTTGAACTCCTGGCCTCAAATGATCTGCCCACCTTGGCCTCCCAAAATGCTGGGATTACAGGCATGAGCCACTGTTCCTGGCCAGGGTATTTTTATTGTATTTTATTTTCTTAACTTTTTAAAAGTTATTTTTTAATTGAGAAATAATAATTGTTCCTTACAGTATTCTATGCATTTATATTGTCCAATATTTTGTTTTAAAATATGTATATATTGTTGATGGTTATGTAGCATATATTAACATGTGCATTACTTCACATACGTATTTTTTTGTGGTTAAAACACTTAAAAATCTATTCTCAACAATTTTCAAGAATATGATATAACATAACTATAGTCGTCATTTTGTACCATAGGCCTCTTGAACATGTTTCTCTTATGTAAATGGGATTTTCTATGCTTTGATAGATGTAACCTCCCACTGCCCAAGCCCTTGAAAACCACCATTTCACTCTCTACGTCTATGAGTTCACCTTTTTTAGCTTTCACATGTAAGTGAGACCATGTGGCATCTGTCTTTCTGTGCCTGGCTTATTTCACTTACTATAATGTCCTTCAGGTTCATTAATGTTGTTCCAAATGATGTATGCTTTTATTTCAATTTATCAACAAATGGAGAAAGGATATAGATCAACCCATGTCAATATTTTTCAAAAACATTTTACTTTTGATACAGAATCAATTATATCATTTCAAATATATATAAATATGTAACTTTGAAAGAAAATAATTTGTTGAACATCACTACACTTTATACAAATTTTGAATAAAATAAATTTTATTTTTGATTATATGAGAATAACAACGTGCAAATAAATCCTGAAGGTATATATTGACTCCTATTGAGAGATCATTTTAGTCATTGATCAAACAAGCTTGAGGAGTTACATAGCTACAATCTAGCCCAATATTAAAATTTAAATTTATAAGAATTACTTAATAATTATAACAGAAATAAAAACATCCATAAACATTGATTCATTATTTGAGATACATATATTTTTTCAACTATATAAGTAGCTCCGTGTCTTTACCTTATGTCCGAAAACACTAAATATATTTTGACCTATGATTTATAAGAAAATGCAGAGAATTTATAAGTTCACATTTACTAAAGCCATACACAAGGATACCTTATCTTTACAACACAGGGATAGTGTTCCACCTCCAGGGCATCCATTTAGCTGTCTATTCCAGAGAGCTCTCTTGCAGCAAGCACTCATTCAGCCGCATTCTAGCATAACTTAAAAGGAAGAAATCTATGACAAGGTCTGCATATCAGAAAACATTGAGTCTTATTCCATTAATTATTTTAGGCATCAGAAGATTGTGTCTAATAAATGTAACCACATATATTACTCAATAATCTAATTTTATCACTTGCTGCCCCAAAGGACAAATTATGCAAGCCAAAAATCACATTTTCTCTTCTAGAAAGAAAAAAAGCATATGCCATCTTTATTTCCATTCCTGAAATTTGATTGTTGTCTTATTCAGAAAAAAATATTATTTCAAGTGTCATGGAAGATGAAAACTAAAATCTGTTTCTAGTCTATCGCCAAAGAATAGAAAATAAACTAAAATCCTAGCGAAAGCTTTTAGAGATACAGTGCTGTCTTTAAAGCAGATCAGTGCTCTTATTCAAAGGAAAAAGAAGAGAAGCAAGTGAACCAGAAGCAGAACATTTGATATCCCATTTCATTCTAAAAGCTCAACCCAAAAAGGAGTCGACTTTTCAGAGAAATAGAATAGTTAAGCAATAAGAATACATAAAACCACAGAAAAATATAAGTTTTATGGAAAATTATTTTTCTACCTTGATGCATTACATTCAGAAGCTTTTAGATGAAATACTTATTAACTTGTTTGAGTGGTGGGAACAGTTTGAAAATTGGATTTAAAAGAAGGAAACAAATATGGAGTTTCTTTCATGTAAAATACACATAAATACCTAGAAAAAAATTTGTGAATAACTGATTTTGTTTCATATTAAAAATATCTGCTTTGCATAATTTAATCAAAAGATTGCAAGATATTTTAAATTTTGTTGCTTTTAATTTAAAATTGTATTATATTTGCAGCCTGCATATTCATTTCTGAAGTTGATGCTCTGTCCAGATAGTAAAGTAGATCATATGGCTTTTGTACAGTGCAGTATAAACACGTGAACTCTGAAACTAGATTTGATCTAGTTTGAAACTAGATGTGATCATTCCCTTTTCTGTCAATTTCTCAAGACCGTACCCAAGTTAATAAGCCTTTTTTAAAATCAGTATTTTTATAATACAAAAATGATAGCTTATTACCAAGGTAGTGGGCATTACAGAGAAAATGAAATAATATATATAAAACACTTAATACAATGAAAGACACAGAGTTGGTACCAAATAACAATGACCTATGCGGTGTCCAAGAACTGAGGAATCAATATTTCAACCTTCATCTTTCAGAGGAAAAACTGAGAGTAGCATCTGACACTTAGAAAAAAAAAGTTTGAAATATCCTAGGTATAAATAAGTCATCTATCAAACAAATTTGTTTACCATGCTGGTATTAATTACTGACTAATGGTTAAAGACTTCTTGCCAAGATTTATCATCTATCATCACAGTAGCTGAAACATCACCTAGGACTTTTGATGAAAAGCTAAGGTAGACCAGGCACAGTGGCTCACGCTTGTAATCCCAGCACTTTGGGGGGCCAAGGTAGGCAGATCATGAGGTCAAGAGATCGAGACCATCTTGGTGAAACCTCGTCTCTACTAAAAATAAAAAAATTAGCTGGGTGTGGTGGCGCATGCCTGTAGTCTTAGTTACTTGGGAGGTTGAGGTAGGAGAATCACTTGAACCTGGGAGGTGGAGGTTGCAGTGAGCCGAGATAGTGCCACTGCACTCCAGCCTGGCAACAAAGAGAGACTCTGTCTCAAGAATAAATAAATAAATAAATAAATAAGCTAAGGGAACCAGATCAAGTTATGCAATTTGGACTTCCTCATATCCACAAAAGTTTTATAAAGGGAAATATGTTCAAAATAAAGAAAGATAATTTTGGAGAAAAAAGAAAAAGAAGGAGA
The DNA here is from genome assembly GCF_028878055.3 of Symphalangus syndactylus. Taxonomy (NCBI): domain Eukaryota; kingdom Metazoa; phylum Chordata; class Mammalia; order Primates; family Hylobatidae; genus Symphalangus; species Symphalangus syndactylus. Next base: position 81,884,018 of record NC_072438.2, on the reverse strand, counting down.
GGAAAGTGCAATTGTGAGAAAATGAGGAGAATCATTGTTTTTAAGTAGGCAGTAATTTTACAGAGGATTTATGGTTCCATTATTCTAAAACATTTTTTGATCTTACTGTGTGTCATGCTGTGGGGTATATACAATTTTGATAAGTATAAAACTATGAAACTATACCTGCGGTATCTTCTTACTCTCTTCTTCAAGTCATCTCCTAGTGCTTTCCAATTTTTGGAATATCCTCAAATCATTTAGTTTTACCCTCATACATGCTTAAATTAAATATGAAATGCAGGAAAGGAATGGAATTTTTATATTTGTCATGCTCTTAAGTCATATAAATTCAGAAATCTCAGAAAGATGTTTGTCATCAACTTATATTTTCTTGAGTCAGAAAATTGATCAATCAGGAAAGTAAACTGCCATTACTGTTCACTCCTACTTAGCCTCATGTTAAATTCAGGATTCAATACACTAATTACCACCACCACCCCTAAAGATAGCCCTGTCATCACTGTATTTTCTGCTTTCTAACAAATCATACTAATGTCCTTAAGATTGTATTTTAAGTTTCTCGTGTACTTCTACTATACTCTAAAGACCAAAGTAAAGATTTTTGAGTACATGCTCCAATATGTGAGCAAATGTCCATTTTGGCATCTGTAGCCACCATGAAAACCAAAGAATAACAGATCAGTTTTTCTGTCCTATCAGTGACAGCCCTGCCTCTATTAACTGGACAGCAGTATTTCAGCTAAAGCTCTCCAGACTAACCCCCAACAATGTTTGAAAATGTGACCTTTTTGATGATAGATGTGTCACTAACACCAACATTTTACCAACTTTTAAAATAACTGTCTGTGTCAGAGCTTAAGAACGGGGATTGTTTCTATGCAATATTTGAAATAGATTTATAATATTAAAATATGATGGATGAGAATGGTGAAAAATAATAAATTCCAATGTGACTGAGCTTTCAATAACCTAGAAGTGCAGGGTCATCAAAGAACTCCAACTAGAAAGTTTAAATCTCATAAATCAGAGGTTTAATACCTTGCACTTACAGAATCACATGATAAACTTATAAAACTGTAGATTATTAGATTCTGCGCAAAAATATTCAAGGGGAATAATCAAGCATGTGTATGTTTGGCATTTTTCCCACCGTCGGTCTACTGAGTGAGAGCAGAGGCAAGTAGTTAGAAGTTAGGTTTCTGCAGTCAGAATAGCAGCATTTCAATCCCCAACACCACCTGTTTCTAACCACCTAAGCTTGTTAAGTTCACTAAATCATAATCATTACTTTTCACACATAGAGATTATGGAAAATAATGATATCTTTCACATAGGATTAAATAAAATAATGCATGCAAAAGGCATACGGTCAACCCTTAAAAACATTGTCTATTGTCATTGTTGTTCATTGCCAGTAGAGTTAAAAAAAAAACACAGTTCATTGAAAACATATTATCTATACACAATCAAGCTATTTCCAAGCAGATCTTTTCTAAATATTAAGTAGACCATTCGAAATATTGTAAGAAGTTTTTATGAAGGGGTCAGTGTATATTCCAGAGAAGCCTATAGAGGAAATGTTACCCATTCTATAAAATATATCTAACAAAGTATTTATTTGTTTATTTTTTAAAGAGATAGAGTAGTGCTCTATTGTTCAGGCTGGAGTTGCAGTGGCATAATCATTGCTCACAGCAGCCTCCACTTCCTGGGCCCAAGCAATCCTCCTGCTTCAGCCTCCTGAGGAGCTGGGACTACAGGCATGCACCACCACACCTAGCTAATTTTTTTTTTTTTTTTTTTTATGCAGAGACTGAATCTCATTTTGTTGCCCAGGTTTGTCTCAAACTCCTATCCTCAAGTGATCCTCCTGCCTTGGCCTCCCAAATTGCTGGGATTACAGGCATGAGCTACTGCACCCAGCCTCAATTTTCTTTTTGTAATGAAATTTTTTTTTTTTTCTTTTTAAAGAACAGCCTTTAGTTTGATTCCCTTACAGGCATCAAATAACACTCACAACTCATTATCTTAGACAAAGAGAAAAGGAAAACCTTCATTCCATCACCATTTCTGGGTTTTCTTGCCAGGCTAAGAGAGGACACATGAATTATCATTTTCACACTGCTTTAAAGAACTGTTCGAGACTGGGTAATTTGTAAAAGAAAGGGATTTGATTCACAGTTCAGTATGGGCTGAGGAGGTCTCAGAAAACTTACAATCATAGTGGAAGGTGAAGGGAAAGCCAGGCACCTTCTTCATAAGGCGGCCAGAAATGCTGAGCGAAGCGGGAAGAGTCCCTTATAAAATTCTCAGATCTCGTGAGAACTCACTCACTATCATGAGAACAGCTGGGGAAAACCGGCCCCATGTTTCAATTACCTCCACCTCGTCTCTCTCTTGACACATGGGGATTATGAGGATTACAACTCAAGATGAGATCTGTGTGGGGACACAAAGCCTTAACATATCAACATATTTGTGATAAAATTCCATATTAAAGAACTGGCAGAAACGCTGGGGGCAGTGGCTGACACCTGTAATCCCAGTGCTTTGGGAGTACCAGATAGGCAGATCATTTGAGGTCAGGAGTTTGAGACCAGCCTGGTCAACATAGTAAAGCCCTGTCTCTACTAAAAATACAAAAATTAGCCAGGCGTGGTGGCACACGCCTGTAATCCCAGCTACTCTGGAGGCTGAGGCAGGAAAATTGCTTGAACCCAGGAGGTGGAGGTTGCAGTGAGCTGAGATCATGCCACTGCACTCCAGCCTGATGACAGAGTGAGACTCTGTCTCAAAAAAAAAAAAAAAAAAAAAAAACCTTCCCGAGCTATAGGCATTAAGTGACCAAGAAGAAAGATGACTTCTGAATGTGTACTGGACGTCCAGACTGATGATTGGATTAGGCTCAGTATATGTTTTGTGCTGTGTTAGGATCTGATAGACATTATCAGCTTGATTCTATAACTGCAGTCCCTGAGAGGTAATTTCTGAGAACCCTGTGTGAACAACTGTGGAATAACAATCAGAATATCTTGGATGAAATTCTGGTGAAGGTGACCAAGCTGCCCTATGTCTACAAAAAGAGTCAAACTCTGTAAAATACTTGAAAAGATGTATTCTGAGCCAAATATGAGTGACCATGGCCTGTGACACAGCCCTCTGGAGATCCTGAGAACATATGCCCAAGGTGTTCAGAGTGCAACTTGGTTTTATACACTTTAGAGAGACGTGAGATATCACGTAAATACATTTAAGATCTACATTGGTCCAGTCCAGAAAGGCAGAACAAGTTGAGGTGGGAGATGAGGCAGGGGGTTTCCAGGTAATAAGTAGATTTAAAATTTTTCTAATTGGTAATTAGTTGGAAGAATTATCAGTAGAAAGGAATGTCTGGGTTGTGATAAGAGGTTGTAGAGACCAAAGTTCTATCACACAGATAAGGCCTCCAGGCAGCAGGCTTGAGAGAAAATAGATGATACATATTTCTTACTAGATTTCAGGTCTGTGTTGATGTTAATGCTAGAGGATATAATGAGGCATGTCCAACCCCCTCTTTCTTCATGGCCTGAACCAGTCTTTCGGGTTAAATTTCAGAGCACCCTAGCCAAGAAGGAAATCCATTCAGATGGTTGGAAGGCCTTAAAATTTGATTTTTGGTTTACACTTAATGAAGTTTGAAGTGCTGCAGTAACACTGCTAGGAGGACACAATACATGGTAGATGGGGCATGTACAATGTTAGGATGAGAGCATTTCCAGAATCATGCTGGGCTTCCAGATAGAAAACACTCCAATGCGAGTCATTACACCCTACCATGCCACCTGACCTTTAACCTGGGCCCTCTCAGAAGAGACCATCAGTGACCTTTCCACGTTTCTGGCACATTTAAAGTCCAGGAGTTGAAGTTGGTCTAGGTTTATCATTGCAATCTGCATATCTGACAAAGGTTTAATATCCAGAATCTATAAGGAACTTAAACAAATTTACAAAAACAAACAAACAACAGAATAACCCCATCAAAAAGTGGGCAAAGGATATGAACAGACACTTCTCAGAAGAATACATTTTTGCGGCCAAAAAACATATGAGAAAAAGCTCAACATCACTGATCATTAGAGAAATGCAAATCACAACCACAATGAGATACCATCTCACACCAGTCAGAATGATTATTAAAAAGTCAAGAAACAACAGATGCTGGAGAGTATGTGGAGAAATAGGAACACTTTTACACTGTTGGTGGGAGTGTAAATTAGTTCAACCATTGTAGAAGAAAGGTGGCAATTTCTCTAGGATCTAGAACCAGGCATACCATTTGATCCAGCAATCCCATTACTAGGTATATACCCGAAGGAATATAAATCATTCTACTCTAAAGACACATGCACATGTATGTTTTTTGTAGCACTATTTACAATAGCAAAGACATGGAACCAACCCAAATACCCGTCATTGATAGACTGCATAAAGAAAATGTGGTATATATACACAATAGAGGACTATGCAGCCATGAAAAGGAATGTGATCATGTCCTTTGCAGGGACATCGATGAAGCTGAAAGCCATCATCCTCAGCAAACTAACATAGGAACAGAAAAACAAACACCGCATGTTCTCACTCATAACTGGGAGTTGAACAATGAGAACACATGGACACAGGGAGGGGAACATCACACACCGGGGTCAGTCTGGGGGTGGGGTGTGAGGGTAGGGAGAGCATTAGGACAAATAGCTAATGCATGGGGAACTTAAAACCTAAATGACAGGTTGATAGGTGCAGCAAACCACCATGGCACATTTATACTTATGTAACAAACCTACATGTTTGGCACTTGTATCCTGAAACTAAACTTTACATGTAAGCTTATAAATAGAAAAAGAATTGAAGGACCATATACCAGGATATTAACAGCAATTAATTCTGAGGACTAATAATACAATGCATTCTTTTTTACTTAATTTATTTTTCTACTGTGAACATATACTGTTTTTTGAAGAAAAGCATAAGAATAACATTAAGAAGTATAAGTACATAAAACTCAGAAAATGTCTAATAATAAAATAATAAATTGCTTAGTTTAATTAGCATTGGTGATTATTAAAAAGTCAAGAAACAACAGATGCTGGAGAGGATGTGGAGAAATAGGAACACTTTTACACTGTTGGTGGGAGTGTAAATTAGTTCAACCATTGTAGAAGAAAGGTGGCGATTTCTCAAGGATCTAGAACCAGACATACCATTTGGCCCAGCAATCCCATTACTGGGTATATGTGTTTGATTACACAACTCATCTTAAGAAAAACAAATTGTTGAAAAAGCTGTCTTTTTCCTTAAAGTGATGTTCTTCAAAGAAAAAGTATAAAATATATATTGGTAATAGAGATTGAAAGCTCAAGATATATAAAGTATTGTTTATAAAATGTTGAGCTTGCTCAAAATTTTGAAGTATACCTAGAGAGTTATGGCAGTTTAAGAAAGCATCCTTAGCACAGCAAGGCATAAGAAAGTATAGTATAATAAGATAATTTAGATGAGTGATGATTCTTGTAAAATAATATTTTTAATCCAGCAAATCTATATCTCTTTTTTGTCTTCTACAGTTTATTTCCAGATTCTGAGTTTCTGATATTTCTTCAGATCACCCATGATAGTTTAAAAACAAATCAACCAACAAACAGTTCTTGATTGAGTCTGTTTGCTCTTCAGTGTCTGTGTTTTGAGTCCTGAACTGGGATTAAGCATATCTCACTTCAGAAGAATACTTTTGCATCAAGCTTCTTTTTTGTGCTCCAGACTCTCTCACATATTTTAAGAGAAGAGCTCATTACCAGGAAGAGAAACTTTCAAATTATGGAATGTAGAAAGGGAAATTCAGGTTAAACTGAAGAAGCAGCATTTAAATCATGATATACAGCTAAAGGTTTTTAAGGCTAATTTTGGACATAGTGAGTTTTCTGCTACCCCAAGACTTCAGCCATGGGGTGGACTAAGGGTAGAATATGTTTGATTATGGAAGAGATTCCAATTTAAGGTGAGTCATATTCTAAAAATTTGTCTGACATCAACATTTTCAATATGTTTAGAATAATTTATACTATAATATGCCTATTTTCAAGGTAGAATATAAATAAACATGCAATAAAATGTTTCCTGTTCAGTTGTTCTTCCTGTTTGCTAAATAGTATATTCAAGAAAATGTTATTGGTTCAAAGAATCCATAGAATAAGCTTTAAACAGAAAACAAATCTTTGTAAATTGTTTACTTTTACAATTGTATGAGTCATACATTAGAAGTATTTTTCTTTTCCAGTCTGTCACTTAATAATTTGGAAATAGGCTTAAAGTAAACTCAGATTCTTAATACAATCTTCCTTAACTGTTCCAATACCATGTGAACTAATATAAAGAAATTGTTCTCTTATTTTAATAACCCTGTAAATGTTTACAGAATCATACAATTTTAACCATGTTTTTATAAGATAAAAATATCTTATCTTAAATTTAGCATTATTAAAATAAACAACCTTAGCCTTCTAATTCAAAACTATAAAATATTAACTACTATAGATATGCATCTGAAAAACTTTATAATTCAGAGTTTTTGAAAAACAGAGTTTATTTCCAAATTACCTCACTTTAGAATATTTTCTTCTTGTCCTCCTTAGTTACTTCTCTCTTGCTTGCTTTTATCCTTCTCCTTTTTACACATTTTTTTTCCATTCTCTCTTCTTTCACTCCCTTCTTTCCACATTTTTTTTTTTTTTTTTTTTGAGATGGAGCCTTGCTCTGTTGTCCAGGCTGGAGTGCAGTGGTGCGATCTCAGCTCACTGCAACCTCCACCTCCCAGGTTCAAGCGATTCTCCACCCTCAGCTTCCCGAGTAGCGGGATTATAGGTGCCCACCACCACACCCAGTGAATTTTTGTATATTTAGTAGAGACGGAGTTTCACCATGTTGGCCAGGCTTGTCTCGAACTCCTGACCTCAGGTGATCCACCCGCCTTGGCCTCCCAAAGTGCTGGGATTACAGACGTGAGCCACCGTGCCCGGCCTTTCCACATATTTTCATTGAATACTTCTGAATGACAGACACTGTGACTATTCAGCAAATACAACAATGAAATTCTAGACACCTACCTTCATTCTGTTAGGAAACCGACCATAAGATAAATACCTGCAGCATAATGTGAATACTGTTCTGCTTAATTTTTCACACTTCTTTTATATTTTTAGTCCATTAGCTTTCTTTTTGACTAGGAAGGTTTAAGATGTCACTTTTGTAATCTGTAATTATGTAACATTTATTTCTAGTAATGGATGAAGCATTTAGCATAAGCTGTGTGTACTGCTTCATTATTAAACCTGAAGCAAAGCCTTTTTTCTCTTTTCCTTGAATTTCTTCCATCTTTCATGGGGAAAATAAATTAGGCTGAATCTATATCTTTATTATATGCAATACATAGCACACAAATAAAAGCTTGCCATTGTAGACGATAATAATGTCAAACTACATTTGGTTTCATTTAATGAGGGAATACCAACTTCCCATTAAAAAGCAAACCTTGTACTTCATAAGGTTAAATAGGACAATATTTAAATAGAATTCTTGGAGGTTAAATTTAGAATGCAGAATATGTTCAATAGAAGATTAATCTCTGGCCCTGTTGAATTGTACTTAAAAACATTGACACATTTTCAGTCACTTCAAGTTCCTAAGTTGCTGTAGCATTGCAGTTTGTGAATTTGTACAGAACTGTTTCATTAAAAACGTTTAAAAAGGCATGCTGATAAAGAATTCAACTCAGGCATTAAAAATGAAATGGATATAGTAGGATATATTGGCATGGAAAATGGTAAATAAAAAATGCATGTTTTAAAACAGTGACTACAGTATGAAGCATATATGCATATGGTAATACATGAATGCTTTATTCGCCAGTTTGCAGATAAAAATCAAGTTACATGAAATGAAATATTCAAATTTTATTGAATTGCTTTGCCTGTTGTATAATATGAAAATTCATCTTCCACCTCTTTGATGAGAAACTCTTTTAGCGTCTTTCATTATTGTCACTCTCTTTGATGTCTGCTTCTTGCAACCACTCAGTATAGATTTTAGACTCAAGTTTATTATTCCCAGCAGAAAAATGACAACATGCAAATTGTGTCATGCTGTCTTCAGCTCACACCCTGTCTTATATCTGCCCTAAACTAACTAGTGGACATAAATACCTGCCTCACCACATACCAACTTATTTTTCGTGCTCATAAATGTTTAAAAACTTAAGCTCAAAAGGAAATCTGCTCTTTACATGTAAGCTTATAAATAGAAAAAGAATTGAAGGACCATATACCAGGATATTAACAGCAATTAATTCTGAGGACTAATAATACAATGCATTCTTTTTTACTTAATTTATTTTTCTACTGTGAACATATACTGTTTTTTGAAGAAAAGTCTAAGAATAACATTAAGAAGTATAAGTACATAAAACTCAGAAAATATCTAATAATAAAATAATAAATTGCTTAGTTTAATTAGCATTGGTCAAAGACCCACTGCACTTAACCAAATTCTAATATCAATTGAAAGTAAAAAAAGAATCTAGGCCGGGCGCCATGGCTCATGCCTGTAATCCCAGCACTTTGAGAGGCCAAGGCGGGCAGATTGCCTGAGCTCAGGAGTTCAAGACCAGCCTGGTCAACACAGTGAAACCCCGTCTCTACTAAAATACAAACAATTAGCCGAGCGTGGCAGCGTGTGCCTGTAGTCCCAACTATTAGGGAGGCTGAGGCAGGAGAATTGCTTGAACCTGGGAGGTGGAGGTTGCAGTGAACCAAGATGGCATCACTGCACTCCAGCCTGGGCGACAGAGAGAGACTTCATCTCAAAAAAAAAAAAAAAAAAAAAAAAAAAAAACAAAAAAAAACGAGAAAAGAATCTAAATAAAATTAATTTGTTATACTTAAAATATTGGATAGTTCACTAATTCTGCTGTTTTGTCATAAGGTTGCTACTGTAAGGCATGGCTTGTTATGAAAATTTAAATTATTCATCTATACAATGCCAATACAGAGTGGTGATTATTTGTTAGCATCTGTTTTCATGTAGATCACAGGGTGATCAGGGTGGAAATATATTAATAAAAACATATTCACCTAAAGTATTGCTAAGTTTTATAATTGATTGGAATGAGGGGAAATAAAAGAAGAACCTAATTAGTTTAGGGGCTTAGAAAGACCTCTTTCTTTAAGAAAATGAACTTTAAACTGAGATATAAAATATTAAAAAGAGTTATTCTAGACTAAGGAGAAAGAGGGCATTTTGGAAAGGAAAATGATACTGTCACATTTACCTTTAAAAAAGAACACTAGAAGTGGAAAATATTCTTCCATCAATAAATGTATATAAGAAACACACTAAACTGAAACAGTTTTAGAAGTTCTTGAATATATTACTCATAATTCAGAACATCTCGCTAAATTTATACAACAATATTCAAGAATATATATGTACTATACATCTTTGCAAGGTAGTATGATAATATAATAGCCCTACTGTTTATAGTAAATGATATCTTATTATGTTTCTACTTCTTTCCTAGTGGCCATAATATCTGTAACATATATGCATGTAACTCTGTTCAAAGAGTTGTGTGTGTGTGTGTGTGTGTGTGTGTATGTGTGTGTGTATGAATAGGCTATAAGTAGCAGGGTTTACTTATTTATTTCTTCACTCTTCATTTCCTAAGGTTCATTAAATATTGTGTGAATAAATATTTCTTATCCAAGTAAAGCATATTAGAGGTACCAAATGTGTCATTTATTTTTTATATGTGTGACAATGTTAAACAGTATACAATTTTAGGCAAGGTGAAACTAGTTTCTATTGCTTCTGTTTTCGAATAGGGCAAAATTATGTGAATATAAGCAACAAATAGCATTATTTGCTATTAACCCTCTGTCCCACCAATTGACAAAGTGTTTACAGATAGAAGCTACTGGGGAGGTGAGACATAAAACACGGTAGCTCATGCCTGTGATCCCAGCACTTTGGGTTGCCGAGGTGGGTGGATTGCTTGAGTTCAGGAGTTTGAGACCAGCCTGGCCAACATGCTGAAACCCCGTCCGTCTCTACTAAAAATACAAAAATGAGCATGGCATGGTGGTGGGTGCCAGTAGTCCTAGCTACATGGAAGGCTGAGGCAGAAGAATCTCTTGAACCCAGGAGGCAGAGAAGGTTGCAGTGAGCAGAGATTGCACCTTTGCACTCCAACCTGGGTGACAAGAGCAAAACTCTGTCTCAGAAAAAATAAAATAAATAAAATAAACAAAGCTTTTGGCTTACTTCAGGCCAGTAGTTTGAGACCAGCCTGGGCAACATAGCAATACCCCATCTCTAAAAAATTTAACTTAATTTAAAAAGACTAACAGGGATCTATGAGGATTCATTCAGAAATGCAAAAATCTAACCTAGATACTAGCTGCTCCAAACCACTTCACAATAAATCTTTCATTGGAAGCAAGCTAAAACTAACCTAAGCTGACCCAAAGAAAAACATAGGCCATTCCATTCCCTTCCTTTGCTCCAAAGTTACACAGCAGCACTTCTTCTCTATCTAAAGCAAACTTGTCCAACCTGCAGCCAAAGACGGCTTTGAATGCAGCCCAACACAAATGGCAAATTTTCTTAAAACATTATGAGTTTTCTGCTGGACACTGTGGCTCACACCTCTAATCTAGCACTTTGGGAGACTGAGGTGGGCGGATCGCTTGAGCTCAGTTTGAGAACAGCCTGGCCAACATGGTAAAACCCTGTCTCTACCGAAAATACAAAAATTAGCCGGGCGTGGTGGCAGGTGCCTGTAGTCCCAGCCACTCCAGAGGCTGAGGCACAAGAATCACTTGAACCCGGGAGGCAGAGGTTCCAGTGAGCCAAGATCAAGGCACTGCACTCCAGCCTGGGTGACAGTGAGAGACTCTGACACACACACACACACACACACACACACACACACAAAAGGAAAGAAACTAGCTGAGAGTCACCACCCTTTACTTACCCTGCATTTCCAGGAAGCAATTAGAGCTTAGTCTTAATTTTGCATTAATCTAATTCTACAATTCTTCTGGTGGCAACATTAGCCTAATAATAGCAAGGATGGAAATAAAATAGGGAATAATATTTGTTAAAAGGCTTCTTAATGGATGATAGAACAAAAACAAGTCACCTGTTTTGGTTGCCTGAATATAGTGCTATGTCCCTTATTATAGAATGAGACTACAATAGAGCAAACAGAGCACTATTTAATTTTTTTAAAAAAATGATGTGCTACTATTTTTTATGTTACCCTTATGTACTTCCCCAGTGTAGGATATGTTAAGTCATTGAAACACCAGGGAAGCATTTACTCTACTGAAGAACTTAATTTAATAGGACCCTAGGAGCTTGAAAAGCAACATACTCAGTGGGAGAATTTGGCTTAGTACGTTCAGTGATGAAGCACCCAAAGGTATTGAATTTTAAATGAATCCATGAACCTAATAAATCATCCCAGCTGTCAAGTGAAATCTAATTTGTGAAAAATTTATTACCCATGATTATTGTGTATTAAACATAAGATTTGAAATCTAAGCAAATGTTATATTCCTAGTTGGATAAATACTCTAGATTGCAAGGAGTCTTTAACGCATTTTGACATCAAGCTGGCCATGGCAGAGTTGATATTTCTAAGGAATATCATCTCAGTCTTTGATATCTCATGCTTTTCATGTCATTCATAGTACTGAACCCATCTCTAATCATGTCACATATATCTTTGTGCTTTGACTTCTAAATCCATTCATTTATTGCTTTCTGAATGCCCATATATCTCCTTAGCTTGATCTAATGTCCTCAGTGTCATTTTGGAGGTGAGAAAAGACAACACAGACTCTGAAGGAAGGGTGTGTAGTGACAAAATGCACCTTGAAATCACTAAAATTAGATTTGTGGTTTATGGCTGCTTTTCACTGCAGCAATACTACTCAATGAAACATTTATGTTCTTAACTTCTGTCTTGACCAAATGGGACATTCCATATATAAAAGCAAACATTATCTATATCTTCGTTAACTTTCATGCATGGCAAAGATGACAAAATTTATAAAAATCTAACCCAAAATTTTGGCCTTATCATTAAATCTAGGCCTGATAAAATTCATCCAGTGATTATTGAAATTTGTAATTGATTGATATAAAAGTTGCCAAGCATTTATTGTGCAGTACTCTATAAGACCATAGTAAATATAATTCACATCTTGGCTACAGCAAATCACACAGCAGAGATCCATTTCTATATCTCAAACACCAAAACCTAAAATGTCTAGGAAACTATTCATTATCTGTTCAATTTACAATTATTAACAGTCTCTAGATCATTGTTTAGAATCATTAAGATGTTCAAACATTTTTAATTGTTTATGTCTATTTGTAAAATTTACTATGAGAGAAATATCAAGCTGTTTTTGGTGAAAATACGCAATTCATCATTGACTTTATGAATGATAAGTTTACATCACATATTTACATTATAATGATACATAAATTAGTAGATATACATTTATGCAAACAATGTACTTTTGAAAGTATGCACATATACTTTCTATATATAATATATATTATATATAATCTATATATAGTCTATATAGATTATATATAGTCTATACAATCTATATATAGTCTATATAGATTATATATAGTCTATATAATCTATATATAGACTATATATTTAGATTATATATAGATTATATATAAATTATATAAAATCCATATAGATTATGTATAGATTATACATAATCTATACATAATCTATATAGATTATGTATAGATTATACATAATCTATACATAATCTATATGGATTTTATATAGATTATACATAATCTATATATAATCCATATAGATTATATATAGATTATGTATAATCTATATATAATCCATATAGATTATATATCTATATGGATTATATAATTTATATATAATGTATATGTTATAAATATGTAGATTATATATAAAGTATATATAATCTATCTATATAAATATATATAAAATCTATATATAGACTAGTCTATAGATATCTACCCCTATTGTCTATGTAGTCTATATATATATAAACTATAGATTATAGATATAGATATAGATATAAATTTACGTCTTAGATGGCAATATGTTCAATGAAAAGAAAAGCACAGTTAGGGACATGGAAGCTTGAAAATATGTGGAAAGAGAGCTCTGTAAACAGGGAGAAGAGCGTGGTGCGGTGAAAGTGTCTTTGGCCAGTTCAAGGACAGCAAAGAAACTGATGCAGACAGTCTGAGAGGCTTTATAGGGCGTGTTAACAACTTTATCTTTTATTGTGAGTGAAGTGTGAAACCATTTAAAAATTTACATGAAGTGCCAATTTCTAGTTTACTCTATTTAAAGGCTAAAGAACAGGAAATATGAGGAAATAAAGGGGAATTCCATGTGATGCATCTCATGGTTGTATCAGTGTAGTCTGAAGGTAGAGCTAATAGATTTGCTGATGAATTGGGGATAGGATGTGACAGAAAATAAATAAAAGATGAATATTTGGTAACTAGAAAAATATGACTGCACTTCCTGAAATGAGAGAATATGCAGAAGGTACATTTAGGAGCACAGTGGAGAAATGAGTTTTGAAACTGATCAGTTTGGGTTGCTTAACAGATTTCCAGATAGAAACATTAAGGAGGCAGTTGGGTATATAAAAGAGATTATAGGCCGGGCATGGTGGCTCACACCTGTAGTCCCAACACTTTGGGAGGCCAAAGCGGGCAGATCATGAGGTTAGGAGATCGAGACCGTCCTGCCTAACATGGGGAAACCCCATCTCCACTAAACTTACAAAAAATTAGCCGGGCGTGGTGGCGGGTGCCTGTAGTCCCAGCTACTCTGGAGTCTGAGGCAGGAGAATGGCCTGAACCCGGGAGGCGGGGCTTGCAGTGAGCCGAGAGCATGCCACTGTACTCCAGCCTGGGGGACAGAGTGAGACTCCGTTTCAAAACAAGCAAACAAACAAGCAAACAAAAAAACAAAAAAAATTATATGTGAGAATTATCTATTTATTGTTTCATTGATCACAATACAACAATTTCACAGTGGCTTTATTTCTTGCCATGACCTCAAGTTAAGTTTTTGTTTTCCGTGATAAAGCTAACAAAAAATAGAAAAAAAATACCTGTTTAAATGCCAGGTAGGGCATCAGCATATTGTTTTATCACTGTGTTTAATGCAAGGTTAGGAAATGTTTATGGGAGAAAACCTCATTTTGTGACCACTAGGGGAAGAGAACTTAGAAGATATATGGACAAACTAGTCATTGATGACAAAGTATGAACAAGAAACTTTAGTTTATTGAAGTTTCAGTTTGTATTGCCATATATAAGAGCATTTAAAGCCTCATAACCCTTTAGCCTAATATTGTAAGTGGGGTATTGGTTGACAGTGAATTTAGTCAAATTAGTACCCTAATTTATTTCCAATATTTAAAAAGATGAAATGGAAAATTAAGGGAATAAATGTGTGCAGAAAACTAAACAGATGTATTTTTGGTGATTCATTTCAAAAATCTCATGGTGTAAAACTCAAACAATGAGAATTTAGTTAAACTTCTATTTGATATGTTAATTCTATTTATAGCTACTACCTATATTGAAAATCATGCTGAACATGTCGTAAGCTTTTCCATAATTGTTTGTTCTCTGTTCTTTTTTTTTAATCAACACAGATATTTCTAGCGAATGTCTCCCTATTTGCGTAGTTTACAATAAGATGGAGCTAAAACTATACTAAACACTACACTTAAAATAACCTGTTATTATAGACTAATAATTTATTTTATACCATCAACACTAAAAGTTACTTTCCAGTTTATATTCGTATATTGATACATATTATTTATTTTAGAGTTTATAACCGCATTCCACAGTAAATATTAAAAGGGACTTGAGCTAATATACTATTATTCTGATGTAATCACTTCATAAATTTTGTGATATGTGGTATGCTTTTTATTAGATTTTTATACTGCATATTTAAAGCTAGCATTTGCCTCGTTAGGAACAATGGGTTAGATGTCATGAACAACTATCTGAAATCCAGAAAAACCTTCAGTAGTAAGGAGCCCTTTGTTGGGAAATAACAATTCATTCAGTTCATCTGCTTAGCATATAAATTAAAAAACATGGATTAAACTGATTATGCTTAATTGATTAGCTCTTTACTGAGTGCTAATTCTAGTTTGTTAGGCTAACACTAGCATCTGTTATACATACATATCTCATAAAATCCACATATTTATTCAACATTATTTTAGATGAGTACATATCTAACTGCATATTCAATATATATTTAATTTTCAACAATAGTAATTATAATATTGTTATCAAAAGTAAAAAGCCAGAGTGAAATGCCTTCTAAGATATTCACAAAATCACAGGATATAGTTACATTTACTTTACATAATTTAAATTAAAACATATTTGAAATATATGTGCTTAATACAAATCCTTAAAAAGGTGGACTTTAGTTAACTGCAGAAATCTGGAATTTATTATTAAATGCATCACTTTCTTGTGAATATGTGTCTAATCCATTTTGTAACTTCTAAATTTCACTTTGCTTTATTTAGTCCCTCTAATTCTACTATCTCCAGTAAGAAAATCATTCCTTTTGTTGCTGTACATGATGATTTAAGACTAAATTAACATACATATTTACCTTCCTAAATAGTTTCATGGAGATCATAATTTCTTTTAAAGGAACTAAGAACACAGTGTGCCTCTAATTTGGCATGTCATGTCAAGTTATACAAGTCAGTTAAAGTGGACTGGTGAAGACCTGAGCCTAGAATAGGTTCCAGTGAATATTGGCAAGTTATATTTTAAGATTCTTAGATATTACCATATGAGAGGAAAGAAGAGTTTGCCTGAAGGCAACTTTTGTAAATTTTGTAAATATTTAAAGAGCATTTTATATGCGACATGCTGTCCAGGTGATGTAGGCAGTACCAAAATAATAAAAGAAAACTCCTCTCTTCAAAGAACTTACACTCTGGTTCTGGAGATATAAAAGTAAGTAAACAATATTATGATATGATAAATGCAATAATAGAAGAAGTGCAAAATACGGAGGAGGAATCATCAAACTCTTCCTGTATATGTGAGGAAATACACAAATCAGTCTGCACAAACAGTGGCACTTTCTTTATTGGTTAATAGGCACCAGGTCTAAGTGACAGCTCACTTTGCTGCCCAACCTTTGACTCAAAAGGAAATTGCTCAAACCATTATCAGTTTGCCTGAGCAGGAACAAAAAAACCTTTTGTGGATCAAATTTGCTATGGATGAGGCATAGGATTGTTGTAGGAGCTTAAGGGCAGATGAATTTGGAGAATTAAAGGGAAACTACATTATAAATGTTTTTGTATAACCCCTTAGAGAGTTATAATGGGGTGGGCAAAGATGTACACCTTTCATTAAATTGACTTTTATTGAACGCCTAATTAGTGCTTGTCGGTTTGAACTGCTATAATAAAATAGCACAAATTGAGGGTCTTAAAGAGAAAACACTTATTTCAAACAGTTCTGAAGGCTGGGAAGTCCAAGATCAAGGTACTGGAAGATTCAGTATCCGGTGACAGTTTGTAACCTGGCTCATAGACGGTGCCTTCTTGCTAAGTTCTCACATGGTGAAGAGAAGAGGAAAACTCTCTCATGACTTTTATAATCTCATTCAGCAGGGCTTCACCCTCATGTCCTTATATCCTAATTAACTCCAAAGACCCCACCTCCAAATGTCATTGCATTAGGAGGTAGGTTTTCAACAGATGGTGAAGAGCAGTGGTGCGCTTTGCACAAACATTAGCAAACTAGCATTGGCACGAGCATTCTATCCATAGTGGTGCTCTTCTAGATTTATACCAGAAGAAAAATAAAAAGACAAAGCTTTGCATCCTCATGGGACTTACATTTATTGGCAAATATACAATAATCATTAAAACAATAAATGAGTAAAAATCTAGTATAATAGGAAATAAGTGCTATATAAAAGAAAATATAGAATAGGGTAAATGAGATTTAATGTGTGAATGACATAGTGAAGGCAGGTGGCAGTAATGAATATGATACCCAAGAGTGGTTGTATTTATTCAAAAAAATTTTTTTTGAGACAGGATCTCACTCTATTGCCCAGGCTAGAGTGTAGTGATGTGATCATAGCTCACTGTGGCCTCAACTTCTTGGGCTCAGGTGATCTTCCTGCTTCATCTTCCCAAGTTGCTCAGACTACAGGCATGCACCACAACACCCGGCTATTTTTTTTTTAATTTTGTAGAGACTAAAAGATTAAAATTAAATATGTTAAAATATTTAAGGTAGACATTATATTAGGGTTAACTTTGTATACAAATATATTATTCATTAATTCTTATGTGATCTGTTTTCAGAAACACATTTTTTAACAAGGAAGAGAATATGCATCTAAAGATAGTTTTTTGAAGGCTTGTATATCAATCATTTACTAACAAATTCAAACTCCATTTATTCCATTGTGCAGCATGATATATTTAGAACAGATTTGTGCAAGAAAATCACTGCAAACCATTATTCGAAGTATATTTATACCTTTACATGATGAGGAAGGATATATATCTATCCTTCAAAATATATATAATATACATTATATTATGTATAATGTATATTATATATATTATATTCCGATAATATATATTATATATATATTATATAATATATATCTGAATATTGGCTGTGCGTGGTGGCTCATGCCTGTAATCCCAGCATTTTGGGAGGATGAGGTGGGCGGATTACCTGAGGTCGGGAGTTCAAGACCAGCCTGACCAATATGGAGACACCCTGTCTTTACTAAAATACACACACACACACACAAATTAGCTGGGCGTGGTGCAAGCGCCTGTAGTCCCAGCTACTCAGGAGGCTGAGGCAGGGGAATCTGTTGAATCTGGGAGGCGGAGGTTGCAGTGAGCTGAGATCGTGCCACTGCACTCCAGCCTAGCGACAGAGTGAGGCTCTGTCTCAAAAAAAAAAAAAAACAAAAAACCCTGAATATTTACATGCTTGGAAAAATATATTAATATATTATTTATTTATGTGTAAACTATTAATATATTTCAGTTGTCCTGCATAGCACAGGGTCAATGAGTTATTCTAGTCTGTAAAAGTAATACAGATTCAATTGCTATTTGGATATAAAAGAAAGGTAGATAACACCATATATGGATCTCTGATATGATCTGTATGGAGCACTATGGTTTTGTTTACTTATATAAATCTGTTACTTTTCTTAGAATACTATAAAAGCATGATTATTTAAAATTGTGAAATATTATTTTCAGTATTCTAAATCACTAAAAGGAGAAAAAAATATTGCAAAAAAGACTTCATAACTTCTAATTGGTGTTGACTGTAGTGACTTCCGGTTGCCTACCAAAATATCTATTCTCTGTTGCTTTTTCAGTAAGAGAAACTCAATATTCTTGTGTATGCATTGCCAACAAGTTAAATGACTGTATTTCCCAGCATTCCATGACAAGGATTATGTCCATATGACTAAGTTACAACAAATGAGACGTAAGTTTCATTAAAGGGAGAGAGTAAATCCTTATCTTTTTCTAAAGATTGACCTAGAATTCAAATACCATGGTCAGACTGTCAATTGCCACCTTGGCCCCTGAAGGTGGAGTTTACCCTTTAAGGAGGAAAGTGCGGAGAGGCAGAAGCTGCAAAAACACCAATGAATTTTTGGAGCTTCCGTACATGTCCTAGACTGCCTCCCTCTGGATGGCTTTTATTAAAAAGAATAAAATAATAAGCCTATAAATGCCTGGGGCTTTAGGTTGTCAGCGAAAACGGCTGAGCCTAGTCCTAAATGATAGCAGCACATGTTTAGTTCAGTCACATCCAAGTAGCAAGTGAATGTAGAATGTGTAGAGCCTGGCATGGTGGGTGATGCCTGTAATCCCAGCACTTTGGGAGGCCAAGGCAGGAGGATTGCTTGAGCCCAGGAGTTCAAGACCAGCCTGAGCAATACAGTGAGACCTCATCTCTACAAATAAATTATAAAAAATAGCCAAGTGTGGTGGTGCATACTTGTAATTTCAGCTACTCAGGAGGCTGAGGCAGGAGGATTGAATGAGCCTGGAAAGTGGAGGCTGCAGTGAGTTGACATCCACCACTGCACTCTAGCCTGGGCAATACACCAACACCCTGTCTCAAGAAAATAAAAATTTTGAATGTGTAGAAAACCCTGTCATACCAGGATTTCAAATGCACACGACTGTTTAAATTGAGCTAAAATATTGATATTGATTTAGAATTTTGCATAGAAGGTAGAAGTAGTGGACTAAAGTTGGAAAATTCTCAAAACAGTTCATAGCAATAAAAGACATTCTAGCAATCAGGAATTTCCTACCACTATTCATTGCCCAGTACATAGTTAGCACCAGTAACAGTCACCAAACAAGTGAGCTTTTCTTACTGAAAAAAGACATGTGATAATAGTTTACCTCCTTCGGGCCCAAATATTTTTCTGATCAACTCTCTCTATAGATATAATTAGAAACACATCTTTCTGATGATTCATGAATTTGTGACATGTGACACAGTATATTAGAATGATTTATTCTAAACTAGAAAATACAGATATACAGCTTTGAAAGGGGTCTTCAACACTATCCATTTTATCAAATTCTGGAGGAAAGATGCTTAGACAGCTGCAGTTTCAAGGTTATGTAATTTGTTTAATCTACAGAATTTCACTCAGCTCACTCATATTAAACAGGAAATAGCCACTTGAAAAATTTGGTGAGAAAAGAACTTCAGTTCCTCACTTTCTCTGGTTCTCCTCTCCTTCTAAGCAGACAAGAGAATAACATTTTCTTATGCCTTGCAGTTGAGTGGGGCCATGTTGCTAATTCTCACTGAGGAGCTGTGCCTGGCAGGAATGTGTTTCATACAGGGACTAAAGAATAAACTATAGTGAAAGACCATCCGTATTTCTCTACTTGCACTGTGGTAACTGCAGAAGATTTATTTCGTTGCGATGATACATCCGCAAATTCAAAATAGCATGTATCACTAAGTCATTGGTTGTGGGACAGTTGGCCTGGAGAATCAATATTAAACTTTTTAGCATTAAATATATATTATATCATGTGAAACTGTGTATGGAATTGGTGGGTTCTTGGTCTCACTGACTTCAAGAATGAAGCCACGGACCCTCGCCGTGAGTGTTACAGCTCTTAAGGTGGCGCGTCTGGAGTTTGTTCCTTTTGATGTTCGGATGTGTTCGGAGTGTCTTCCTTCTGGTGGGTTCGTGGTCTCGCTGGCTCAGGAGTGAAGCTGCAGACCTTGGCGGTGAGTGTTACAGCTCTTAAGGCAGCGCGTCTGGAGTTGTTCGTTCCTCCTGTGGGCTCGTGGTCTGGCTGGGTTCAGGAGTGAAGCTGCAGACCTTCGCGGTAAGCCTTACAGCTCTTAAGGCAGCGTGGACCCAAACAGTGAGCAGTAGCAAGATTTATTGCAAAGAGCGAAAGAACAAAGCTTCCACAGTGTGGAAGGGGACCCGAGCAGGTCACCACTGCTGGCTCCAGCAGCCTGCTTTTATTCTCTTATCTGGCCCCACCCACGTCCTGCTGATTGTTAGAGCCGAGTGGTCTGTTTTGTCAGGGCGCTGATTGGTGCGTTTACATTCCCTGAGCTAGACACAAAGGTTCTCCACGTCCCCACCAGATTAGTTAGGTAAGGAGTATCTACACAAACATTCTCCAAGGCCCCACTAGAGTAGCTAGATACAGAGTGTCGATTGGTGCATTCACAAACTCTGAGCTAGACACAGGGTGCTGATGGGTGTGTTTACAAACCTTGAGCTAGATACAGAGTGCCCATTGGTGTATTTACATAAAGGTTCTCGAGGTCTCCACCAGACTCAGGAACCCAGGTGGCTTCACTCAGTGGATCCCGCACAGGGGCTGCAGGTGAAGCTGCTTGCCAGTCCCGCGCTGTGCGCTCGTGCACTCCTCAGCCCTTGGGTGGTCCATGGGACTGGACGCCATGGAGCAGGGGGTAGAGCTCAGTCGGGGAGGCTCGGGCCGCACAGGAGCCCATGGAGGGAGTGGGAGGCTCAGGCATGGCGGGTTGCAGGTCCCGAGCCCTGCCCTGCCGGAAGGCAGCTAAGGCCGGGTGAGATATCCAGCGCAGCGCTGGTGGGCTGGCACTGCTGGGGGACCCAGTACACCCTCCGCAGCCGCTGGCCCGGGTGCTAAGCCCCTCATTGCCCGGGGCCGGCAGGGCCGGCCAGCTGCTCCGAGTGTGGGGCCCAACAAGCCCATGCCCACCAGGAACTCCAGCTGGCCCGCAAGCGCCGCGCGCGGGCCCGGTTGCCACTCGCGCCTCTCCCTCCACACCTCCCTGCACGCTGAGGGAGCCGGCTCTGGCCTTGGCAGGCCCAGAAAAGGGCTCCCACAGTGCAGCGGTGGGCTGAAGGGCTCCTCAAGTGCCCCTAAAGTGGGAGCCCAGGCAGAGGAGGTGGCGAGAGCGAGCGAGAGCTGAGGACTGCCAGCATGCTGTCACCTCTCAAAACCACTGAGATTTGGAGGTAGGTTTTAAAGAACTTAGAAAAAATCTACATGTACAAGTCTCAAACTGGAAATACCATTCATTTTCTTTCTAAATCCTTGTACCTTTTAATTGTCTTACACCACATAAGTCTAAGGCAATAACACACACACACACACACACACACACACACACGGATTTTTAAAGTTGATGTTACGCAGAAGTAAGAGGTAAAGTAATGTTTTGGTCACCACAAATGTGATGTGTTCTTATAAATAAGGCTTAAATACTAGGGTTTTAGAACTCATTTTTTTAAATAATTAAATTATATTTATTGATTTATTTTGTATTGTCCTTGACATTTTTTAACTTTTAGTTTAGGTTCAGGGATACATGTGC
This sequence comes from Symphalangus syndactylus, assembly GCF_028878055.3. Lineage (NCBI taxonomy): Eukaryota > Metazoa > Chordata > Mammalia > Primates > Hylobatidae > Symphalangus > Symphalangus syndactylus. The sequence continues at coordinate 81,861,971 of NC_072438.2, read as the reverse complement.
AGTTCTGCTACATGGAAAAATTGTGTGTCATGGAGGTTTGGTGTACAAATGATTTTGTCACCCAGATAATTAGCATAGTACCCTATAGGAAGTTATTGACGCTCACCTTCCTCCCATCCTCCCCACTCAAGTGGGCCCTGGTGTCTATAGTTTCCATCGTTGTGTCCACGTGTACTCAATGTTTAGCTCCCACTTAAAAATGAGATGTGGTATTTTGTTTTCTGTTCTTATGTTAATTCACTAATTCACTTAGATTTGATTTTTAGTAATGCTTTAGATGGAAAACCTGAGAGTTATTTTCAATGACCATACTCCCATTTGTTAAACCCATTGTTAAAGTTTTTCAAAGGGACACAAATAAATAATAGATTAGAAGTTGTCTGCTCGGGCTGTGATAACAGAATCCTACAGCCTGGGTAATTTAAATAACATAAATTTATTATTTCCTAGTTCTGGAGATCGGAATTCCAAGATGAAGGCGCCATCAGAGTTGATTTCTGGTGAGGCCTCTCTCCTTAAGTGTCTTTTTTCCTGTGGCCTCGCATGACCTTTTTTCCGTGTGCATGGTGAGAGATAGAGATGTCTGATGTCTCTTCCTCTTTCTATAGAGACACCAGTTCTTTCAGATTAGGGCCCCACCCATATGACCTAATTTAACCTTAATTATTTCCCTAAAGGCTCTGTCTCCAAATACAGTCAAAATGAGCATTAGGGCTTAAACATATAAATTTTGGGAGGACACAATTCCATCCATAACAGCAGTATTACACTATTAGAATTACCTCTTTCAGGAGATAAAAATATATGAGAAGTGGGCGAGAAACATCTCCTTTTATCATACAAACAAAAGAAGCCAAATTTTTTGGTCATTGTTTTCAACCAAAAGGACTTACCCGTTAAGATTTTTGTCAAGTAGGCTGTGAGTATCCCTCGGGGGTAATATGCATTCATCATAACGGTTCTGCTTTTACCTTCTGCTTCTGCTCCTTTAATACCAATCACTTCTCCTTCGGAAATCCTCCTGACACCCTGAAGACTAAGTAGGTTTTCTTTCTCTCTCTTTTTTTTTTTTTTGAGACAGAGCCTTGCTCCGTTGCCCAGGCTGGAGTGCAGAGGTGTAATCTCGGCTCACTGCAACCTCCGCCTCCCGGGTTCAAATGATTCTCTTGCCTCAGCCTCCCGAGTAGCTGGGATTACAGTCATGTGCCACCGTGCCCAGCTAATTTTTGTATTTTTAGTATAGACTGGGTTTCACTGTGTTAGCCAGGCTGGTCTCAAAGTCCTAACCTCAAGTGATCCTCCTACCTCACCCTCCCAAAGTGCTGGGATTACAGGCATGAGCGCGCCCGGCCCTAAGTAGGTTTTCTACCACAAGCTTTTGAAATGGTTAAGAAAAGTATAATGATTACAATAATTCTAATGCATCTCTGTAATAAGGTTATTTCCTTGTCTCTCCTCAGTATGAGTTATTCTCAGCTACATTGTCCAACACAACTTAAAGATCTGCAATGAAATCAAATGTGAACATTGACGTAGTTCAATAATAATGAAAGGCCAGCATTTATGTATCTTGAGTTTGATTTAAAATTCCTTACTATCATAAAATACCTAAACAGAAATTCGATATTAAATTCCCCTTCAGAATTCTCCATCACCTCAATGTTATTTCATTGGGAGAAACACCCTCATAAGCTGACTTTACTGTTGATGCTGCAAGACCCATGCCAGGGCTTTGTCATACTCCAAATAAGCCTCTCCTCACATTTGAATGCTCCATACTTTAAATAATATTGTATTTACTATATTTTCTTTGCTGTAACTTTCCATTCAGTTGTTTATTTGTTCTGTCATTCTTCCTCCCCTACCTTCTACTACTTCTCTTATCTTTGGAAAGGGCTCAGCCCAGGTAGTATAATTTAACTTACTTAAATCAGCTCCTATCATTTTCTGACACACGTGAGTTGGGCTGAAATTATTTGCTTAATTACGATGCTTTCCACCGTCCCCTGCACTTTCCCTTTTCTGTTTGTCTCAAACATTCATCTATTAAAATATTTCTTAATCAGTGATTTCTGGGTCTGCACAATTATCCACTGTTTAAACAAATGTATTGACCCACATTTCCTTGAACCAGGTAAACCGAGTCGGTAGGTATTCTCCCAGCAAACCAACTTCCTAACCACATTGGTACAGCATTTGCTACCATCCTGTCCAGATCCCCTTTAATAAGTAGCTAAATCATTCCCATATGCCACATAATAATAGCTATTGTAGATGCATATGTGTACATACATACCCACATGTATACCTTTGTGAGCCCAGACAAATATATTTAAAGCAAGATACACATGCACACTCACAAACGTATACACAATCAGTAATAATGACTAAATAATTTATATAATTAAATATTAAATGTCTGAATCATTTCTAAACTCTTATCAGAGCGCACCCTGCCCATTTTATTTTGCCTGGAAGAAACAGAGTATCTACGATCTAATGATTTGACAAGAATATTTACCTTCAAATCACTGTTTCTCAATAACTTTAAAAATCCTGTTTGTGACAAATGGTAATTGTGGGTAGTACTGTTTCATGACTGAGAAAACCTTAGAATTCAATCAGAGCAAAGGAAAATATAGCCAAGAGTGCCTGCTGTTTCCTACTAGTGCTTCTATTTGCAAGGAGCAGTTGAGGAGGGCAGAGTTATAGCATGTTTTGTTTTGCTTTTATCTGTAGGATATGAAGGAGGTGTCAAGGCCAGGTGTGAGAAGTGAGTGGCTCTAGAAGTGAGTGTTTCTAGAAGTCAGAAAATTAATAGAAAAAGATAAAGTAGTTACAGAAGTAAGGTATACATTATAAATCCGGTAACCTTTAGTGTCGTTAAGAGATGCAAGTAAAAGCTGTAATTAATATTATTTAACTAGACTCTTTCAGTTACAGTTTCTGTGACATTCATTCTGTAGCCCACCATTTAAGATTTTGAGTCTGTGGTGCACCTTGTGAATGATCCATTGTACCTTTGATAATACCATCATCCTAGACTTGAGTGAGAGGTTAAATTTTACCATAACAGTATGCTAATTGGATTCAAATATTAAAGAAGTGACAATTACACATAACATTTGAAATTAGTTACCAAGTCAGCATGGTATTATGGCAATACACTGATGTAGAAACTACATTTGGAGAGAGGCTGTGCACTTTATGACTGATATTTCAAGTAGAGAATCAGACCTTTGTGGCCTCATAAGGGGTCAGTGAATTAGGAAGTCCGAAAACACTCAGAACTTCTCAAATTGGGAATGTATATTGAACTAAGTTTTCATAGGCTTTCCCCACTAATCTAAGTTGTTTTGTTTTGGTTTTTGTTTGTATTAAGTGTCTTTGCCTTTATCTATCATTACAAGATCTACAAGGTAGCCATATGGCTAGAGTGCAGGTCGCATCTGACCAAATCCCACAAAGACCATACATTTTTGCTTTCCAGAGGCCATAAAATATTTTATTTGTCCATCACTGTGGACATAATCAATCACTTTGGTGGTTATTCACCATAATCACGTAATTATTTTGGTGGGGGAAATGTTTTACAGTTATTGACTAGCTAACTGGGGCTTAACTCGGAGAGAAATAATTCTTTAAAGAAACCTGGTACTTTAGTTATCACCAGGAGAAGGTGTAATTAGCAAATGGCAGCTGTCTTCCAAGATGATGGTAATACTCAAGGCTGCTGTCCTGTGCAGTAAATGGAGACTAGGTTTTTTTTGGAAGTAAGTTTTCTGGTGAGGCTTTTAATTATACAGATTTCAGAAACTTGATATGGTTACAGGCTGATTATTACTGGCATCTTGAAAAATGTATAGGCCAGGAAACGTCAGGGATTGAGATAAAGAACATTATCATAGTTATAGTATATTACAGAAATGCATCAGAGTATGGCAACTTCAACAAGTGGGGTGAGTCAAGGCGGTTGGAAGGTCTTGTAGGATGCTCTGTGGTATGTGCAAGGGAGTTAAAAGGCAGATGATAAAACTGTGAGAAATAGAGACCAACCATTTCTAGAATGGTTTAGTTCAGCATGTACCTGGAAGAAAAGGAAACTTTAAAAAGTAGGACTGAGTGCTACAGATCGCATTTATTTTCATTTTCTCAAGGAGATTACTTTTTTTTTTTTTTTTTTTTTTGAGACGGAGTCTTGCTCTGTAGCTCAGGCTGGAGTGCAGTGGCGCAATCTCAGCTCACTGCAGACTCCGCCTCCCAGGTTCAGGCCATTCTCTTGCCCCGAGTAGCTGGTACTACAGGCGCCTGCCACCACGCCGAGCTAATTTTTTTTGTATTTTTTAGTGGAGACAGGGTTTCACCATGTATTGCCAGGATGGTCTCGAACTCCTGACCTCATGATCCACCCGCTTCAGCCTCCCAAAGTGTTGGGATTACAGGCGTGAGCCACCGCTCCTGGCCTAAATTATTTTTTTGCATCTACTTTGGTTTCTGGATTGACATTTCTATGAATGTGGCACAATGGTGATAAGGAACTACATGTTTCTTATAGAATATGTGATTTATTCATTCATTAGATGCTCAAAATATGTACTTGAGTTAATTCAGATAATCATAGAAATATCAATTTTAGCCTTACTTGGCCTAGAATTGTTTTTATTGAACTAAAATTAGTTTAACACAATGTGCCAAATTTGAAGGATTTTAAAAGATCTAGTTCTAGGATGCCTGTATTATGAAATGGTGTTGACCTTATTGTTGACTAAGTTGCACCATTTTATTTTTATGAGAATTTATGGGAGTTTATTTTCAGTGACACTGTAATAGGAGTTATTGTGTCTCTTCCTCATCCAAAATGGTTTTTGTATTATAAACAATGGGAATCATGTCCTTAATTTTCTCCCATTTTCCATGAGCAACCAGAAACCCCAGAGTGAAATTAGTGATGAACATGTCTGGTATGTATACCACTCTTGCTAACATAAGCTACCAAAAATCATTATTACCATTTTTATTATCACTATAAAAAAACAGTATATTTGTCTGGTCTGGGCTTTTTTTTTTTTTTGATTGGTAGGCAATTAATTACTGCCTCAATTTCAGAACTTGTTATTGGTCTCTTCTGGGATTTGACTTCTTCTTGAGTTAGTCTTGGGAAGGTGTATGTATCCAGGAATGTATTCATTTCTTCTAGATTTTCTTTCTTTCTTTTTTTGAGATGGAGTCTTGCTTTGTCACTCAGGCCGGAGTGCAGTGGCAAGAACTCGTCTCACTGCAACCTCTGCCACCTGGGTTCAAGCAATTCTCCTGCCTTAGCCTCCCGAGTAGCTGGGATTACAGGCACCTGCCACCACACCCAGCTAATTTGTGTGTGTGTGTGTGTGTGTGTGTGTATTTTTTGTAGAGATGGGGTTTTGCCATTATGGCCAGACTAGTCTTGAACTCCTAACCTCATGATCCACCGGCCGTGGCTTCCCAAAGTGCTGGGATTAAAGGCGTGAGCCACCACTCCCAGCCCATTTCTTCTAGATTTTCTAGTTTATTTGCATAGAGGTGTTTATAATATTCTCTGATAGTGGTTTGTATTTCTGTGCAATCAGTGGTGATATTCCCTTTATCATTTTTTATTGCATCTATTTGAATCTTCTCTCTTCCTTTTTATTAGTCTAGCTAGTGGTCAATCTATTTCATTAATCTTTTCAAAAACATTGTGGAAGACAGTGTGGCAATTCCTCAAGGAACTAAAACCAGAAATACCATTAGACCCAGCAATCCCATTACTAAATATAAACCCAAAGGATGATAAATCATTCTACTATAAAGACACATGCGCATGTATGTTTATTGCAGCACTGTTTACAATAGCAAAGACTTGGAAACAATCCAAATGCCCATCAATGATAGATTGGATAAAGAAAATGTGGCACATATACACCGTGGAATACTATGCCGCCATAAAAAAAGAATGAGTTCATGTCCTTTGCAGGGAGATGGATGGAACTGGAAACAATCATCCTCAGCAAACTAACACAGGAACAGAAAACCAAACACTGCATGTTCTCACTCATAAGTGGGAGTTGAACAATGAGAACACATGGACACAGGGAGGGGAACATCACATGGTGGGGCCTCTCTGGGTGTGGGAAGCAAGGGAAGGGAGAGCATTAGGACAAATGCCTAATATATGCAGGACTTAAAACCTAAATGATGGATTGATAGGTGCAGCAAACCATCATGGCATATGTATGCCTATGTAAGAAACCTACACATTCAGCACATGTATTTTAGAACTTAAAGTAAAATAAAATTTAAAAAGAGTACAAAAAAGAGTGATGGTGATAGTATTAGTTGGATTAGTAGCAATTGATATTAATAAGTCACTGACTATGCTGGGCCCAGTGGCTTATACCTGTAATCCCAGCACTTTGAGAGACTGAAGCAGAAGAATTTCTTGGGGCCTAGAGTTCAAGACCATCCTGGGCAACACAGCAAGACCTCATCTCTTAAAAGATATCACTTACTACATATTAAGCAATGTACTAAGCTGCTATCTTATTTTCAGTTTTCATTCTAGGTATAGATTACTTGATCTTATCACTAACATACCTTATGATTTTGTTATATCAGTAGTTTATAAGTAATGGGAAAATGTCTGAAAAGAAAAGCAAAAGAAACTAGAAAGGCATTTTATTGTTCTCAACTATGAATTGTGGTATTTTTAAAACATAATCCTTATCAAGATAAATAAAAATTGTCCTATATGTAGGCACTATTATTATTTCTCGTGTAATGACTAATGGCTAATCATTGCAAAGGTAAATTCTAACTGAAGATTTTATAAACAACTGCTTATATGTTTATTTAAAACACTATAAGCTCATTAAGGGCAGTTTATTTTTGTCTCCACAGTACTATCACTGTGCAAATAAGGGGCTGGTAATCTTTTGATAAGGAAATAAATGGATCATGAAATGTTTTAAGGCATCAGTAGAAATTGCTAAATGAGAGAGCAAAAAGTCATGTAAAATGAAACTGTATTCATAAGTTTAGATTACTGATAAAATGGGGCCATGAAAAACCAACAACGGAAATCTGTTTTCTCCAAATGAAAGCTCAAGAGTCCATAGAAAGCATGATCTCATTAATTCAACTGAAGTCCCTTTTAGGCAGAAATAATTTCAACTGAAAATGTTGAGAAATGTTTTATTTAACTGCCTCCAGTAGAGTTCTTTTGATCCAAACTCGGAGTGCCTGAAGTCCTCAGCAATTCTTTTGGCTGTACTGGTGCCACAGAGGTCACACAATGACATTGTAGACCCCTGTCATATACTCCTGTCTCTTGCCATACACATATAACTTGCAGTGGAAGAAGGTAATTAAAATATTTCTATGGTGAGGATGTAGGTGCTTAGAGAAGAGGTCTGAGACTGCACTGATGAAGGATTTATGAACTAAATTTGTTTGCTGTGCTGCAGCAAAAGTGACAGCATCTCCAGTTTACAACCATGTTTTTAATTTAGACATGTTATGCATGATCAGAAACAACAGCCATTTCCTTTGCACAAACCTTATTACTTATAAATCATGACAGTGCCATCACTGCATTAATTTGAAAGATTCAGTAGATAACACTGTCAAAACTACTCAATTTTTTAAATTTCTCATACTCCAAAGAAACAGAAGTAAACAAAATAGTATTTTCTATATTTTAATATAAAAATTATATGGTGATGCAGAAGTTTTTAAGGAAAAGGATATTTAGACAGCAATTTACTTCAAAAGGTATCATAATTAAAAAGTGATTGATGGACAGAGAGTGGAAAGATGGACAGATAAAACAAATATTGTACAGTATCAATGCTGATATCTAGGTGTCAAGTAAATTGATGTTCGCTGTAAAATTTTGTTAAATTTGGTATTTTTGAAAATTGTCATAGTAAAGTGTTGCAAACTATAGGTTGAAATAGTTTATTACAGTTTTTATATATATATATCTTAAATATATATATATTTATATATAGTTGCAAACTATAGGTTGAAATAGTTTATTACAGTTTTAAGATACATATAATATGCGTATATATATATACCAAGCAATATTTCACGATGCCAAGAAATACCGAGCAATATTTCATGATAGCCAATCATGTTTGGAAAACTGAGTGCAAATCGAGTTCATTGCCAGTATGCTCTCTGTATATCCCTAGGTATCTGAACATTGGACCTCTTTCTGTGTTTGACTAAGACGGTAGCTGTTTGCTCTTTGTAGTGCTAACTGACTCTACTCATCAAAGGTAAGGTGGATGCCAGGAGGCATTACAGATCCATTTATTTTAATGAGCTTCCAAGTTAATGACTGCATTTTATCTTAATCTATTAAGTACTAATCAATCCAAGTGATGATCAAATATAAAACTTGTTTTCTTTGAGTACTAACTGGTTACAAAAGTTGTTGATGACCATATACTGCCTTTGCATTTTGCGCCTACCTTTCACTCTCTTGTGATAGTATACGTAGTCATCCTAAAGGATATCACTATAGGGTTTTCAACAATTCTAGATAGTATAATATAGCATAAAGATGAATCAAATGTCTGGGAGATGGGTTGGGGTTCCATTAACAGGTAATACATGAACATTACTAAGATAATATTCTGCTTAGGACTAAAATATTGATTAGTGATGTCCTGGAGGTTCAGAACTCTAAACAAGCACTTGCTTTAGACAAGATTGATACTTTTATTAACAGAAAATAATGATTTACAAATAACTGTGTCAAAATTTTTAGGAAAAAAAAAGGTGAGGCTTTCAGAAGTTTGGGTAATATAATCCTAAAAGCCTGTGGAACATGGAATCAGGAAGGCGATAGCTCTCCCTCACAACTCAGATCTGTGACTAGCAACAAGAACTGTAACATCTTTAAGCCTCAGTTTTCTCATCCATGATATTAAGATCATAGTGTCATTCTACTTTTCAGACTTATTGTGAATTATCAAATGAAATCATAGATACTAAACACATTCCATAAGGCCTAGAGAATAGGAAGTAATCAAAAAATGATCATTAAAAAATAAAAGTAAATTAAAATAGACAATGATCATTATCGTTCATACCACCTTTCAGTAATTAGTATTGGGGGCATTTAAAACTAGATGTCATTTTCTTTTTTTTTTCACTTATTCTTTTTTTTTTTTAATACTTTAAGTTCTAGGGTACATGTGCACAACTTGCAGGTTTGTTACATAGGTATACATGTGCTATGTTGGTGTGCTGCACCCATTAACCCGTCATTTACATTAGGTATATCTCCTAATGCTATCCCTCCCCCGTCCCCCCACCCCATGACAGGCCCCAGTGTGTGATGTTCCCCTTCCTGTGTCCAAGTGTTCTCATTGTTCAATTCCCACCTATGAGTGAGAACATGCGGTGTTTGGTTTTTTGTCTTTGTGATAGTTTGCTGAGAATGATGATTTCCAGCTTCATCTATGTCCCTATAAAGGACATGAACTCATCATTTTTATGGCTGCATAGTATTCCATGGTGTATATGTGCCACATTTTCTTAATCCAGTCTATCATTGATGGACATTTTGGTTGGTCCTAGTCTTTGATATTGTGAATAGTGCCACAATAAACATACGTGTGCGTGTGTCTTTATAGCAGCATGATTTATAATCCTTTGGGTATATACTCAGTAATGGGATGGCTAGGTCAAATGGTATTTCTAGTTCTAAATCCTTGAGGAATTGCCACACTGACTTCCACAATGGTTGAACTAGTTTACAGTCCCACCAACAGTGTAAAAGTGTTCCTATTTCTCCATATCTTCTTGGGCACCTGTTGTTTCCTGACTTTTTAATGATGTCCATTCTAACTGGTGTGAGATGGTATCTCATTGTGGTTTTGATTTGCCAGTGATGATGAGCATTTTTTCATGTGTCTGTTGGCCGCATAAATGTCTTCTTTTGAGAAGTGTCTGTTCATATCCTTCGCCCACTTTTTGATGGGGTTGTTTGTAAGAGCTTCTGCACATCAAAAGAAAGTGCCATCAGAGTGAACAGGTAACCTACAGAATGGGAGAAAATTTTTGCAATCTGCTCATCTGACAAAGGGCTAATATCCAGAATCTACAAAGAACTCAAACTTACAAGATGTCATTTTCTTTAAAAGTAACCACGGTAAATATGATTTTGAATTTGTAGTGGAATAACACTATATGAATTTAGATAAGCTAGTAAAAACCATATTTTCATAGCTGAAGAAAAGACTAAGAAACTCAATGGATTTGTACAGTTGTAAGAATAATAGTTACTACAAATAATAAGGCATCTTATTCTTCTAAGAGATAGATTCTCTGAGAAAAATTGTTAGCTAAAAAAACACAGTTGAATGAGTTTATGTTTTAAAATAAGTAACTTTAGAAACTATATTATTTGTGTTAAAGAAGATACCACTTTTACAGAAAAAAATAACAGTGCAGAGATATTGTATGTTTATGAGGCTACTAGTATAAAAATATAAATGAATTTTTAGCATTCAATAAGATTTCACATATATAATCCCAGTTTCTTGGGAGGCTGGGGTAGGAGAATTGCTTGAACCCAGGAGGCGGAGGTTGCAGTAAGCTGAGCTGGCACCACGGCACTCCAGCCTGGGTGACAGAGCGAGACTCTGTCTCAAAAAATAAAAATAAATAGATGAATAAATAAAATTACAAATACTTCTGTGAATGTGAGTGGAATAAAGAATAGTATAATAAAGTTAGTGTAGACTGATATCTAATGTCCTAAAGGGACGAATATTTTTAACCAAAATATTTGTTGCCCCTGGAGATGGAACAAATAAACTATAGCCTTTATCTTTTAAGAAGACTCACTTAAGGATTGAGTCTTTTAAATATACATCTTCTCACATGTTTGTAATTAGTTTGCAATGATGTATTTATGTATAGTAGTAGTAGGCAGTAAAATACACTAGAATTTCATAAAATATGACTTGCCACAGCAACAAAATTTATAGGATATTTATTCATATTAGATTATTCTTGGGGATTTTTTATGATTGATGATATGTCATTGTATCATGAACCAAAATAAAATAAATGCCTGGAAAACATTTTGAACACAAATATATGCGTTAGAATAAATTATGTGTTTTTAAAGTTAGTATATGTTGGATACTAGAAAATTATATTCTCATTCTTAAATGTTAGCAAAGAAATATAAAGGAAAGAGAAAACATGTCATAAGAGTTTTTTTCTCATAATTAGAATCTATATGAATTCTATTTATATGGAATAGAATTAACATTTTATATGAAAATTCTATAGTCTATATGAATTCTAATTTATATGAATTAAATTATTATATCACACTTTCTGTGTAATAATAAAAGTTTACATCATAAAGGTATACATAATGAAAGCTGAGGTCTTGAATGACCTAAATAAATAGGTCATCAAGAAAGTCAACAAAGAAACAATAAACTTAAACCATACCCTAGAACAAACAGACATAGCATAAATTTATGGAACATTCTACCCAGTAACTGCAGAATATAACTCCACTCATCAGCATGCAGAACATTCTCTGAGATAAACCATATGATGGGCTACCAAACAAGTCTCAATAAATTTAAGCAAATCAAAATTATATCAAGTACTATTTCAGACCACAGTGGAATAAAATCAGAAATCAACTCCAAAAGGAACCCTTAAGACCATGCAAATACATGGAAATTAAATAATCTGCTCCTGAGTAGTTGTAGGGTCAACAATGAAATCAAGATAGAAAATTAAAGAGTTATTTGAACTGAACCATAATAGTGATACAACCTATTCAAACATATGGGAGACAGCAAAAGTGATGTAAGAGGAAAATCCATATCCTTAAATTCCTACATCAAAAAGTATGAAAAAGCACAAATAGACAATCTAATGTCACACCTCAAGAAACTAGAGAAACAAGAAGAAACCAAACCCAACCCCAGCAGAAGAAAAGAAACAACAAAGATCAGAGCAGAAGTAAAGAACATTGAAACAAACAATACAAAAAATAAATAAAACAAAAAGCTTGTTCTTTGAAAAGATAAACAAAATTGGTACACCATTTACAAGATTAACCAAGAAAAAAAAGATTGGAGATGAAATGAGAGATATTATAACAGATACCACAGAAATACAAAAGATCATTCAGGGTTACAATGAACACCCTTATGCATACAAACTAGAAAACCTAAAGGAGATGGATATATTCCTGGAAAAAGACAACCCTCCTAGATTAAACCAGGAAGAAACTGAAACTCTGAATAGACCAATAACAAGCAGCAGAATTGAAATGGTAATTTTAAAAAATGAACAACAAAAAAAGTCCAGAACAAGATGGATTCACAGCTGAATTATATCAGACATTCAAAGAAGAATCAGTACCAATCCTATTGACACTATTCAAAAAGATAGAGAAAGAGTGTTCCCTAAGTTATTATTTGAAGCCAGCATCACCATAATAGTAAAACCAGAAAAGAGCCTAACAGAAAAAGAAAACTATAGACTAACATCCTTGAGGAACATAGATGCAAAAATCCCCAACAAAATACTAGATAACCAAATCTAACAGTATATCTGATAGAGTTTGGCTGTGTCCCCACCCAAATGTCATCTTGAATTGTAGCTTCCATAATTTCCACGTGTTGTGGGAGAGACCCAGTGGGAGATAATTGAATCATGGTGGTGGGTTTCCCCATACTATTCTTGGGGTAGTGAGTAAGTCTCATGAAAGCTGATGATTTTATAAGAGGTTTCCCCTTTCAGTTGGCTCTCATTCTGTCCTGCCTACCACCATGCAAGACTAGACTTCTGCCTTCTGCCATACTTGTGAGTTCCCCCAGCCACGTGAAACTGTGAGTTCATTAAACCACTTTTTTCTTTATATATTACCCAGTCTCGAGTATGTCTTTGTCAGCAGTGTGAAAATGGACTAATACAATATCAAAAAGATAATCCAGCATGATAAAGAGGGTTTCATACCAAGGATGCAGAAACCCACAACCAACATTATACTGAAAAGGGAAAAGTTGAAAGCATTTCCTGTGATAACTGGAACACAAGGATGCCCATTTTCACCACTTGCACTGAATATAGTACTTGAAGTCCTATCAAGAGCTATCAGACAAAAGAACGAAAGAAAGGGCATCCAAATTGGTAAAGAGGAAGTCACACTGTCACTGTTCACTGATGATATGATTATTGTATTAATCCATTCTCATGCTGCTAATAAAGATATACCTGAGACTAGACTGGGTAATTTACAGTGGAAAGAGGTTTAATTGACCCTCAGTTCAGCATGGCTAGGGAGGCCTAAGAAAACTTGCAGTTATGGTGGAAGGGGAAGCACACACATCCTTCTTCACATGGCAGCAGAAGAGAAAAGTGCTGAGGAAAAGTGGAGAAAGCCCCTTATAACACCATCAGATCTTATGAGAACTCACTCACTATCATGAGAACAGTATAAGGGTAACAACCCCCATGATTAAATTACCCCCCACCGTTTCTCCCATGACGCGTGGGAATTATGGGAACTACAAATCAAGATGAGATTTGGGTGGGAAAAGAGCCAAACCGTATTATTTCTATTTCTCCCTGGCCCCTTCCAAATCTCATGTTCTCACATTTCAAAACGCAATCACATCCTTCTCAACAATTCCCCAATCTTAACTTAGTTCCACATTAACCCAAAAATCCAAGTCCGTGGTGTTATCTGAGACAGGGAAAGTCCCTTCCACCTAGAAGCCTGTAAAATCAAAAGCAAGTTAGTTACTTTCTAGATACAATGGAGGTAAAGGCATTGGATAAATACACCCATCCCAAATGCCAAAACATGGCCCTACAGACCTGATGCAACTCCAAAATTCAATAGGGCAGCCACTAAATCTTACAGTTTTAAAATAATCTAATTTGACTCCATGTCTCACATCCAGGGTGCTCTGATGCTAGAGATGGGTTCCCATGGCCTTGGGCAGCCCCACCCCTGTGGCTTTGGAGCTCCCCAGGCTGCTTTCACAGGCTGGTGTTCAGTGTCTGTGGTTTTTCCAGGCACACAGTGCAAGCTGTGAGTGTATCTATCATTCTGGGGGCTGGAGGATGGTGGCCCTCTTCTTACAGCACCACTAGGCAGTGCCCTAGTGGAGATTCTGTGTGTGGGCTTTAACCCAACATTTCCCTTCTGGTAGGGCACTGCCCTACCAGAGGCTCTCCAAGAGGGCAGCAAACTTCTGCTTGGACATACCAGACTTTCCATACATCCTCTGAAATCTAGGCAGAGATTCCCAAACCTCAATTCTTTACTTCCACACAGCCTCAGGTCCAATCCCACGTGGAAGCTGACAAGGCTTGGGGCTTGCACCCTCTGAAGCCATGGGTTGAGCTTTACGTTGGCCTCTTTAAGCCATGGCCAGAGCCGCTGGGATGCAGAGCACCATGTCCTGAGTCTGCACAGAGCAGGGAAGCCCTTGGCCCCACCCAGGAAATTATTTTTCCCTTCTGGGCCTCCAGGGCTGTGATGGGAGAGGATGCCATGAAGGTCTCTGACGTGCTCTGGAGACATAGTCCCCATTATATTGGTGATTAACATTTGGCTTCTCATTACTTATACAGATTTCTGCAGCTGGCTTGAATTTCTCCACAGGGTTTTTTTTTTTTCTGTCATATTGTCAGGCTGGAAATATTTCAAACTTTTATGCTCTGCTTCCTCTTGAACATTTTGACACTGAAAATTTCTGCTGCCCGATATACTCGAAATTATCTCTATCAAATTCAAAGTTCCACAGAAGAGTGGCAGGAGCAAAATTCTGCAGGTCTCTTTGCATAGCAAGAGTGACCTTTACTCCAGTTTCCAACAAGTTTCTCATCTCTATCTGAGACCACCTCAGCCTGGACTTCATGGCCCATATTACTATCAGCATTTTGGTAAAAGACATTCAGCAGGTCTCTAGGGAGTTCCAAACTTTTGAACATTTTCCTTTCTTCTTCTGAGCCCTCTAAACTGTTGCAACCTATGCCTGTTACTCAGTTTCAAAGCTGCTTCCACACTTTTCAGGTGTCTCTGAAGCAGCACCTCACTCCTGGACCAAATTTACTGTATTAGTTTGTTCTCATGCTGCTAATAAAGGCATACTTTAGACTGGGTAATTTATAAAGGAAAGAGGTTTCATTGACTCACAGTTCAGCATGACTGGAGAGGCCTCAAGCAACTTAGAATCATGGTGGAAGTGGAGGCAAACATGTCCTTCTTCATATGGCAGCAGGAGAGGAAGAAGTGCTGAGCAAAAGGGGGAAAAGCCCCTTATAAAACCATCAGATCTCATGAGAACTCTCTCACTATCACAAGAACAGCATGAGGGTAACTGCTCCCATGATTAAATTACCTCCCATCATGTTCCTTACATGACATGTGGGGATAATGGGAACTACAATTCAAGATGAGATTTGGGTGGGGACACAGCCAAACCATGTCAGTCATACACCTAGAAAATCCTAAAGACTCATCCAAAAAGCTTTTAGAACTGATAAATGAATTCAGTAAATTTTCAGGATACAAAATTAATGTACAGAAATTAGTAGCACTGCTGTACACCAACAGTGGCCAAGCTGAGAATCAAATGAGGAACTCAATCCCTGTTACATTACCTGCAAAAAAACCAAAATACTTACGAATATGCCTAACCAAGGAAGTGAAAGACCCCTACAAAGAAAAATATAAAACACTACTGAAAGAAATCATAGATGACAAAAACAAATGTAAACACATCCCATACTTTTGGAGAAGTAGAATCAATATTGTGAAAATGACCATACTGCTAAAAGCAATCTACAAATTCAATGCAATTCCCATCAAAATACCACCATCATTCTTCACAGAGCTAAAACCAACAATCTTAAAATTCACAGGGAACCAAAACAGAGCTCACATAGCAAAAGCAAGACTAAAAAAAAAAAGAACAAATCTGGAGATATTCTATTACCCAACTTCAAACTATACTGTCAGGCTATTGAAAAAGCATGGTAGTGGTATAAAAATAGGCACATAGACAAATGGAACACAATAAGGAACCCAGAAATATAGCCAAATAATTACAGCCAACTGATATTTGACAAAGCAAACAAAAACATAAAGCAGGGGAAAGGACACCCTATTATACAGATGGTGCTGGGATAATTGACAAGCCACATGTAGAAGAATAAAACTGGATCCTCATTTCTCACCTTATACAATAATCAACTCAAGATGGATCAAAGACTTAAATCTAAGACCTGAAATCATAAAAACTCTAGAAGATAACATTGGAAAAACCAGTCTAAACTTTGGATTAGGCAAACACTTCATGGCCAAAAACCCAAAAGCAAACGCAACAAAAACAAAGATAGATGGGACTTAATTAAAGTAAAAAGTTTCTGCACAGCAAAAGAAATAATCATCAGAGTAAACAGACAGCCCACAGAATGGGAAGAAATGTATGCAGAATGTGCATCTGACACGGGACTAATATCCAGAATCTACAAGGAACTCAAATAAATTCGAAAGAAAAAAAATCTCTTTAAAAAGTGGGCTATATACATAAATAAGACAATTCTAAAAATAAGATATACAAATGGCCAACAAGTATGTTGAAAAATGATCAACATCACTAATGATCAGTGAAATGCAAATGGAAACCACAATGTGATACCTCCTTACTCCTGCAAGAATGGCATTTACACACACACACACACACACACACACGTTGGTCAGGATGTGGTGAAAAGGGAACACTTTTACACTGCTGGTGAGGATGTAAACTAGTACAACCACCATGGAAAACAATGTGGAGATTCCTTAAGGAACTAAAAGTGGATTTACTATTTGATCCAGCAATTCCACTACTGGGTATCTACACAGAGGAAAAGAAAATGTTGTTCGAAAGAATACCTGCAGGCACGTGTTTATAGTGGCACAATTTGCAATTGCAAAAATGTGGAACGAGCCCAAATGCCTATCAATTAATGAGTGACTAAAGAAAATGTGGTGTGTGTGTGTGTGTGTGTATATATATATAAATAAAATATATAACATGTATAGATATACAGATATACATACCATGAAATACTACTCAGCCATAAAAAAGAATGAAATTATGGCATTCGCAGCAACCTGGCTGGAGTTGGAGATCATTATTCTAAGTGAAGTAACTCAGGAATAGAAAAGCAAACATTTCATCTTCTAACTTATAAGTGGGAGCTAAGGTATGAGGATGCAAATACATAAGACTTTGGGGACTCGGGGGGAAAGGCCAGGAGGGTAGGTAAGGGATAAAAGACTACCTTTACGCTGGGTGTGGTGGTTCACGACTGTAATCCCAGCACTTTGGGAGGCCAAGGAGGGCAGATCATGAGGTCAGGAGTTCAAGACCAGTCTGCCCAACATAGTGAAACCCCGTCTCTACTATAAATACAAAAATTAGCCAGGTGTGGTGGCAGGTGCCTGTAGTCCCAGTTACTTGGGAGGCTGAGGCAGGAGAATCCTTGAACCTGGGAGGCAGAGGTTGCAGTGAACCGAGATCACGCCACTGCATTCCGGCCTGGGCAACACAGCAAGACTGTCTCAAAAAAAAAAAAAAAAAAAAAAAAAGACTACACATTGAGTACAGTGTACACTGCTCAGATGATGAGTGCACCAGAACCCCAGAAATGACCACTAAAGAACTTTTTCATGTAACCAAACACCACCTGTTTCCTCAAAACTATTGAAATAAAAATAATTTAATAATATATTAACAAACTGTTGTCTCTTTTCACATAAAGTGTTTTCATTCAATCTCAGACCTTAAGTATCAATTTTTGCTAAAATATATATAGGAATTTAAGAATAATATTTTTAAAAGTTTATTGTTAATTCTTATCGTTGTCAAAAAATTTAATTTCTTGAAGACCCATTTTATATATGATCCTAAATAAAAACAGTATTCATTTTTATCAAACATATGGTCTCTAAGTTCCAGGTCTCAAGCCATTTGCTTACTTGACCTAGTTGATTTTATATACTCTAATAATCTACAGATTTCAAATAACATCTTTAAAATTATATATCCTGAACATGTCTCTATCCCCCCCAAACACACACATCTTCATTCATTCACAAATAGCAGGTTATTTGATTTTCCATTAGACTTTATTATATATATGTATATTTCAATAATAATACTTAAGGGATATCATATTGCTTTTTGCAAACCAAAGAATTCTTCAATAACGTTCTATAACATAACCTAAAGCAACCCTAATCTTGTCAATAAAGCAGGAAGCTTTATCAGTTTGGTTACAGTGTTATTCTTCATAGCAACTTCCTTATATCTTATGCTAGGATAATTCTAATACATCCTTTAATCTGACTTGACATGGTCCCTCTGAAAGGAAGCAATTCCTGAGCCTTCCCACTCTCCTCACACTAGGTTAACTGCACTTTTTCTGGCTTCCATGATATTCTGCCCTTAAGTCTACTACGATGTTTAACATGTGGTATTTTTGCCTCTTTTGGCTCTTAATTTTACAAAAACAGTTTCTTTGGATATCAACATACTCCCTTGAAATACAGAATAAATGTTTCACTTCTCTTGTTTTAAAATACATACTAAATGCATTCATCCACAAGGCAAATTTAGCAATTGAAAATAAATTGTCCTAACTCTATAGGAACTTGTAACAGAATAACTACATATTTGAGTGGACGGTCCATAGATGGCTATAGCCACTGAACAAATAAGGCATTTCATTATGTATTGTAATGTAATTTGCAATTTACACTATATAAAAGTGTGTGGGAGTTTGCATGTGTGCAATTGTTATGCTATATCTTTGACATGGTAATGGAAAAACTGACCAAGTGTTAAAATTTACTATTGACATGAATTGTACCAGATAGATCATCTAATCTACTGATCTCTAATGATTTTGATAGAATAAGACTTAATTAAAATATTTAAGGTCAGCCTGTAAATGTATTATGCTCTAGTTACATTTTATTGCAAAAGACAGGGAAATTATTAGATTTACCAGAAACATCATGTGGAATGTCAACTTTAATTTCTTTTGTTTTCATTAGGTTAATCAGTCTTAAAGCTTATAGTTAATCACACGCTTATTTCATGATTGTACTTTTCAACAACACATTTCTAAAATTCCATGTCATTAGACTATTTACTTTCTAGAGTATCTTCCATTCTTGTGACATTGGGTGGAGTTATTCTGATTAAGGTTGAACATCCCTATATCATGTCTTTGAGGTCTATTTTTCAAAATACTTGGAGCCCCTGAAAAATGTAATGTGGGCATTTCGTAATCCAGATTTAATACCAGTAACTTTTTTTATTGTAAGGTAAGTGGAAATGGTGTATTCCCTAAGCAATAGAGATTAGTTGGCATAAAAATAATGATCAATTTAACAATTGAAATACTTTCATTAGCTTTAGAGTTGTAGCAGAGCAAAAGTCATTGACAGAATCTGTAATACTTGTTTTGATACTAGAATGTTGCAGTAGATTTTCAGCATCAACCAGACATGTATTTAGGTTACATAAATTGCTATTCAAGTTAGGGTTGCCAGAATTAGCACATAAAAATATACATTGTCTAGTATTTTTCAACATGCTATGTAACACATAATTGTTTAGTATGTCTCACACAATATTTGGGATATACTTATGCATTTTAATGCAAATAATTTTATTCACAATTTAAACAAAAATAATTGTGTCTTCACTAATCACTTTTAATTATTCTGCTGAATATACACATGCATTTTTAAACTTCTTTTTTCTTTCAATAAAAACAATGTATTTATAATTTGTTGTCTTAAAATGTTTTATAGAAATTTATTACAAAGCAAAGTTGCTTTGAATATTACAAAGACTTTAAACATGTAACCTATATAAAACTCTCAAATTGCATTATTTGGAAATGTGAATTCCTCAAAATACTGCTTTTGAGATCACAGAATTAACTTAAAATGGCACAAGCATCAGGTATAATTTCATTTTTTAAAATTATGTATCTCATTTTGTTAAGTAACTTTCACAGGTCAGCCAATTGCACAGGTACAGATAGCTGTATCATTTATGTTGTTAACATTATTTACTTGTTATCATATATTTTGTAATTAGATCAACATTGGTATGCAAAGTTGATAATTATTTGCTTTTTTATGTTTCCTGTTCTCCCATAAATACAATGAGTTAGAGGAGTTACAGTTTTCTATATTTTCTATAATCAGTATTATACTGTTATTTCTCTCTTATATGTGAAATTTAAATATCCTCAATAATGACTTCTATTTCAAGAAATACAGTGTCAGTGTTGGTAAAAAGCAAGAATGGTTACAAAATGTACAGCCAATCTTAGAATTCCAATAATTTCCAACAGTGGAAATAAATGATTTGCTAGCACCAGCAAGCTGGATAGTTGATGGCAAAGACACAGACTAGCAAAAATTTAGTTGAGAAAACACAGGTTGAAATTAAGTTAAAAAAATTACTAACAGTCACACAGTACATACACAGCATGGTGATCCTTGGTTCACAAATGTATCCACACTTAGTAAAGCTACACTGTTCTCCACTGTATCCTACTATGAGGTCTGATTCCCTAGAAAAGTAGTCAGACCCATATGTCAAGTTTTAAAAGAGAGAGGCAATTGCTATTTTTGACACAATCCTTGTATAGAAAGTTATTCTTGACAACAGTTGCAATATTTAATTATTTCACAGACATAAGGTCTTCTCCATGCCTAAAAAAATCATGAGTTTTTCAAACTCTGTTTTTACCATATATATTTTTTATTTTTCCAAAAGTTATTGGGGTGCAGGTGGTATTTGGTTACATGAGTAAGTTCTTTAGCGGTGACTTGTGAGATTTTTGTGCACCCATCACCTGAGCCATGTACACTGCACCATATTTGTTGTCTTTTATCCCTTGCCACCCTCCCACTCTTCCCCTCAAGTCCCCAAAGTCCATTGTATCATTCTTATGCCTTTGTGTCCTGATAACTTAGCTCCCACATATCAGTGAGAACATATGATGTTTGGTTTTCCATTTCATAGTTACTTCACTTAGAATAAGTCTCCAGTCTCATCCAGGTCACTGAAAATGCTGTTAATTCATTTCTTTTTTATGGCTGCATAATATTCCATCATATATATGATGTGTATATAAATATGATATATATGATGTGTATATATATCCATCATATATATGTCATACACATGACAAATATATGACATATATATGATTTCTTTATCCACTCGTTGAGTGATGGGCATTTGAGTAGGTTCCACGATTTTGCTGTTGTGAATTGTGCCACTCTAAACATGTGTGTGCAAGTATCTTTTTCGAAGAATGACTTCTTTTCTTCTGGGTAGATACCCGGTAGTGGGATTGCTGGATCAAATGGTAGTTCTACTTTTAGTTATTTAAGGAATCTCCACACTGTTTTCCATAGTGGCTGTACTAATTTACACGCCCACCAGCAGTGTAGAAGTGTTTCTTGTTCACCGCATCCATGCCAACACCTGTTTTTTGATTTATTGATTATGTCCATTCTTGCAGGAGTAAGGTGGCATTGCATTGTGGTTTTGATTTGCATTTCCCTGATCATTAGTGATTTTGATCACTTTTCCATATTTTTGCTGGCCATTTGTATATCTTCTTTTGAGAATTGTCTATTCACCTCCTTAGCCCACTTTTTGATGGGATTTTTGTTTGTTTGTTTTTTCTTACTGATTTGTTTGAGTTCATTGTAGATTGTGGATATTAGTCCTGTGTCAGATGCAGAGTTTATGAATATTTTCCCCCACTTTGTGGATTGTCTGTTTACTTTGCTGACTGCTCCTTTTGCCATGCAAAAGCTCTTTAGTTTAATTAGGTGCCAGGTATTCATCTTTGTTTTACTGCATTTGCTTGTAGATTACTTTTAGCAGTATGGTGATTTAAAGTCAGGTAGTGTGATGCCTCCAGACCTGACCTTTTGTCTTAATTTTGCTTTGGCTATGCAGGATCTTTTTTGGTTCCATATGAATTACAGAATTGTTTTTTCTAATTCTGTGAAGAATGCTGATGGTATTTTGATGGGGATTGTGTTTAATTTATAGATTGCTTTGGCAGTATGGCCATTTTCACAATATTGATTCTACCCATCCATGAGCATGGGATGTGTTTCCATTTGTTTGTGTTGTCCATGATTTCTTTCAAAAGCATTTTTTTTTTTTTCAGCTATTGTAAAAGAGGTTGAGTTCTTGTTTTGATTCTCTCCTTGGTTGCTGTTGGTGTATAGAAGAGCTACTGATTTGTGTACATTAATCTTGTACCTGGAAACTTTGCTGAATTCTTTTATGAGTTCAAGGAGCCTTATGGAGGAGTCCTTAGGGTTTTTAAAATAAATGACCATATTGTCAGCAAACAGTGACAGTTTGGCTTCCTCTATACCGATTTGGGTGCCCTCTATTTCTTTCTCGTGTCTGACTGCGCCAGCTAGGACTTACAATATTATGTTGAAGAGGAGCTGTGAGAGTGGGCATCCTTGTCTTGTTCTAGTTCTTAGAGGGAATGCTTTCAACTATTCCCCATTCAATATTATTTTGGCTGCGGGCTTGTCATAGATGTCTTTTATTATATTAAGGTAAGTCCCTTGTGTGCTGATTTTGCTGAGAGTTTTAATCATAAAAGGATGCTGGATTTTGTCGAATGCTTTTTCTACATCTATTGAGATGATCCTGTGATTTTTGTTTTGAATTCTATCTAAGTGGTGTATCGCATTTATAGACTTCCATGTGTTAAACCATACTTGCATCCCTGGTATGAAACCCACTTGATCATGGTGAAGTATGTCTCAAAAGCACACTATACTTTAAATTACTATGTAATTGATATATCAAATTACTCATTAAAAATAGCATTACCTACCTTCCAAAATGAATTCTTTTAAATTATTTTTAATTCAACAGCAAAAATTTAAATGGAAGTAAGAGCTTGATTGCATATTACATTTTCGGATTACATCACAAATAAAAATACATTTTATGAAAATTTCTCTATTCATTGTTTAATTGCAATATATCTTAGCTGAGTTACATTTATTAAATGCAGACAGTTAACTATTAAACATTAAAACAATTTAAAACAGTATTAAAACAATAAGGCTAATTTTCCTCTTTTCTGTCGGGTGAAGACAATATTCCAGCACCAGAAATAATAAGGGTGTATACTATATATACATATATATATATAAAACATATATATATATATAACATATGGCAATTACTCTTAAAATCATACTTCAAGTTATTTATTAGTAATGATTACACATAATTATTTTTGAAATGTGTTGGTTCCATGTGTTTCTTCTGTGTTCTATAAATGCAATGTAAAACTCTCATTGAGATAAAAATCCCATAATCTTCTCTTTTCAAAAATTATTATAAACTATTAGTATAATGTTTGCATATACTAACATATGCATACTTCCTCAGCTGTAAACATACTTCAATTATTTATGACTTTGGACTGCAAAAGGGACAATCATAAATATAACATATGTTAACATAATTTTTTTCTAGTATTAGCTACTCTTTTATTATTTAGACAGTATCAATGATGAGACTCTACTAAAACACCTGAGGAATAATTTCTATAATTATATATTTGTATAAATATCAATAAATATCTCAACTTCCTTGGATGTGTTTCCTGATTTTTTTCTATCAAATAAATATAAAATGTCACCATGAAATAAGTGCCCCAAAATGGTAATAATCATGTATTGCTGATCTAATTTGTTGAATGCCATACAATTAGTGTAACTATATAAAGCAATTAGAAAATATCTAACACTTTCTATGTAAACTATTAGATATTTTAAATTTAAGTACCTTATGTTACCATATGCCCTTCCCATGTGGGGCATAATGAATAAATAGGAAGATTACACTTTTCTTTTTTTTTTGTCTTTTTTTTTTTTTTTTTTT
Source organism: Symphalangus syndactylus (assembly GCF_028878055.3). Classification (NCBI taxonomy): domain Eukaryota; kingdom Metazoa; phylum Chordata; class Mammalia; order Primates; family Hylobatidae; genus Symphalangus; species Symphalangus syndactylus. Next base: position 81,837,927 of record NC_072438.2, on the reverse strand, counting down.
TTTTTGAGACGGAGTCTCGCTCTGTCGCCCAGGCTGGAGTGCAGTGGCGCAATCTCGGCTTACTGCAAGCTCCGCCTCCCGGGTTCACGCCATTCTCCTGCCTCAGCCTCTCGGAGTAGCTGGGACTACAGGCGCCCGCCACCACGCCCGGCTAATTTTTTTGTATTTTTGGTAGAGACGGGGTTTCACCGTGGTCTCGATCTCCTGACCTCGTGATCCGCCCGCCTCGGCCTCCCAAAGTGCTGGGATTACAAGCGTGAGCCACCGTGCCCGGCCTGATTACACTTTTCTAATATCAGTATTGCTCACAGCAAATCATTTTTTCATGCAATCAGAGTCACTGCTGTCAATGAACTGCATTTAATTTGCAAGGGTAACTATTGGATTTGGCTTGCATTAAATTATTTCATGTTGCTGATTTTAGCTCATCATTTTTCTTAGATGATAAACTCTCTGATGACAATTACTGTATGCTCAATGTATTGCCTCAAATGGAAGAAGTATATGAGACATTAGTCTTCATTGAATGGAGCTCATAAAGAAATCTAAACTCTGACTCAAGGGGTGGAGAATTAATACTTTGACATAGTTAATTGGGTAATTGCCTTAATTACTGAGGCCCATGAACAAAATGAATAATGTGAGTTTATTCACATTTTATATTTAGTAAGAAAAACTTCTTAACTATCAACTGAAATTACCTTAAATGTCCTTTTCTGGTGATAAGAAACATAGTGAACTTAATCTAATTTTCTCAAGTCATTATTTAAAGAGAGGAAAAAATTCTAACCAAACAGTGTATTAAAAGTGGACCAGAATCCTCCTGAGCCTAATAGATATGAATGCCTATAGTTACCTCATTAAAATGAAGGTATTTTAAAGAAAATAATCCATTTGCTTGAGAAACAATAATATTTTATTTTTATCATTTATTGCTTGACTATTCATTGAACATTCAAATCCCTAGAAAGAAAAATGTATTTAGGCATCAACAATAAAAGTATCATTGCCAAATTAAATTTTCAAATACAAGGCAAGCAACTCTGTGTCTCATCCGTTGATTTCCATCTGTCTCTTATTTCATTTATTTCCTCGGGGTTAATTATTCTTTATAGACTTACAATCATTAATACATATCCATACTTGTTATATGTTAGTTGAAAAATAAGGTAAGTGGTTATTATTGTTAATAATAATTAAATGACAATGTAGACTAAGGTGCTATATCTATTTATATGTAAGGTACTTCAAAACCATAAATCTATTAGATAGTTCCTCTATCAATGAACAAACAAGTTTATTTTCTCAATATTTCCAATTTGGTAAAGTTACCTTATAAATGTGATAAGTGAGCTTTATTTTTATAAAGATATTATTTTATATTCATAGAAAATAGGTAATGTCTGAAGACCTTATCCCAAAGTCTAAAAATTTTCTTAAATTACCAAAATTAACTAAAATAAGCCATAAAATGTTACCATCTATTGCCAGTTTTTCAAGTCAACTTTAAATAAACATATTTAGAATAACTTTTAAATGTTTATTACTCAAAACATAGTCTAGATAGAACTTTAAATCTCCACATTTTAGAGTATTGTAAACATATCAGAAAGTACAGTAAATATTTTATCAATAACCTACACCAAATCTGACACTAAATAATTGACATCAATTTCTTCTTTAGTATTGCTATTTTTTTTCTACGCTGAAGTCTTTCATATCTGGGGTACATTTCTTTAAGGCCAAATTTATTTGTTTAGTTTTGTTTTTTGGTAGATTAGCAAGGTTGTTTAATATATTGTTATTATTACCAACATTTTCTTATATTTATCCTAGTCATATAAAACAATTTCAGATAAAACTTTATTGAAAAATATTTTCCTATATAAATAAGAAATGTTTGCACAACTATAAACAAAAAAATAGTCATTAATAACAGCATATATTCACTCCATCAGTGAAGCTAAAATAATCTTTGGTCTTTTCCCATCATTTCATATACAGTAAGAGCACATCTTGTGTTACGTATTAGTTAACTGACTTAAACTGTGATTACTGGGTGTGATGATTAATATTATATGTCAGATTGACTTGGCTAAGGGATGCCAAGATAGCTGAAAAAACATTATTTTTGTGTGTGTCTGTGATGGTTTCAAATGTTAGACTGAATAAAGATATGTTGAGTGGGCATCATTCAACCTGTTGAGAGCCTGAATAGAACAAAATAGTAGAAAAAGAGAGAATTCACTCTCTGTTTGTCCTCAGATGCCAGAGATCCTGGTTCTTGGGGCTTTGAACTTGGGCTGGATCATACCGTTTTCTATTTCACCAGCCTGCAGTTGGCAGATTGTTGAACTTCTTGGCCTTAACTGTGAGCCAAGGGCTATAATCTGTTTCTGTTTCAATATCAATATCCCATTGATTCTGTTTCCATAGGGAACTCTGACTAATACACTGGTTTTATTTTTTCATGGAAATGTTAATAATATACTTGTACAGACTGGACAGAAGATGTAGCATTCTGGAGTCTGGTTTACTCAAAGCAGATACTTAGAAGAAAATTCCAATAAAAATATAAGAAAACACTTTTGGACATTGATTAGAAGTATAATAGAAAATAGAGACAAGAGATATGAAAAGTTAACATTGTTTTAAAAATTATTTAAAAATTGAGTTTTTTAGAAACTAGTATTAAAGTTATATTTTATACTTCATTTTGTTATTAACATACTGTATTTGGTTAAATGTTTAAACACATTTAAATATAATAAAGTTCCTAAATTCTATGTGTAATTCCGTACCGTTATGAGTGGACTATAAGTAGTGTTTATTTTGTCTTCCTTTTTATTTCTGTAAATCACAGTGTCTGTGTGAAAAAATCAGCTACTTATTGTTCTTGAAGAAATTGTAAGAATGACCATAAATCTGTGTGTTGATATCAGATTACAAGTTAAATGTTCTGGTCATGTAATTTGGCATGTTTATTCATGGAGCTCTTAGGGGATGGAGCTTCCTAAAGAACACTTGTGGTTTCATGCCCCATTATCTTTTCTGGTGGCTGTTTGGGGAAAAGAGACTTAAAATGCATGAGTTAGCACCCTCTTCTCTTCTCTTTTGGAAATCTGTTAGCTGCTAAGAGAATGTGTTCTGGTTTGCTCTTGGCCGTGCACTCTCTTAGTGGCATTGGCTCTATCTACACTTTGAGTAATACTGATTTGGCCTTTAATTTGCAAAAACTAAGCCATATTCTCCAATATTAATTTTATCGGTGAAGTTACCTTTTTTGTCTATTAGTGTGACTCTTAAATCTGTGACTCTGGCATACGGTATTATCATTGGGCCCTTAAAAAAGGACCCAAAAGCTTACAGTCTTGGCTTCTTTTGTGTCTTTAAGTTGAGCGGTTTGCCTTAGCTATCTCTTGCCTTAGCTCTCATCTTCTTGGGTCTTTCCTTAAATGTCGTTTTTTTTTTTTCAGTGTAGTCTTAGCCACTCTACTTAAACTCTGGAGTCTCCAACCTCATATTACGTATTTCTGTTTCCTTCCTCTGACTTTTTTAGTGCAGGTATTGTCATCAAGTGTATTCTAATTTTTATTGTTTGAACTATTTATTCTCGTTTACTTCACTGGAATTCAAGTTCCATGAAGGCAAACACGTCTGTTGACATGACTGATTGCATGTAGAACAGCAGTCCCTGGCACAGAGTAGATATTCAGTGAACATGTGAACTTTGTTATTAAGAAAATCACTCAAACCGAAGCGTACAAAGTGGACACAATGTAGAGAATAAGTGTGTTTTTGCAAAGGAAATAGATTTTGAAAAAGTCAATATTTTGAGAAATAGCCTCTCAGAGTTTCTATTCCTACATTGGCCATCAACAAAATTGAAGCAAAATAGTAATACAATTAATAACTTATTATTAAAATAATTTAAAATACAACATTCATAAACCTGTATGTGCATTTAACAGTATCAAAATAAATCAGAACTTTTTAGAACTGTTAGAAAGCATCCATACTCACAGTAAAAAATTATGATCTGATAGGCCAAGAATACATTGGTCATGAATAAGGAATATCTAAAAAAAAAAAAAAACGCAGTAATAAGCTTAATTAAATGGGTGTATAAACAAACTGTCACACAACAAAGATAACAAATATATACTATTTAATAAAGTAAATCTTTTACATTTTTAAAAATACATTCTCATTTAATTCTGAAAGTAAATATCATATAAGTCATTCTGTAAGAAATAAAATTAATTAGTAAGTCTATAAATTAACTTTTTTCAGTTAGTGATAGAATCATGTTTATATCCCTTCAATCATCAATATAGTGGATTAAATACACACAGACTTATTAAAAATAATAGGCAAACAGATTATTATTATTATTATTTTGAGATGGAGTCTCACTCTGTCACCCAGGCTGGAGTGCCGTGGCACAGTCTTGGCTCTCTGCAACCTCCGCCTCCTGGGTTCAAGCTATTCTCCTGCCTCAGCCTCCCGAGTAGCTGGGACTACAGGCACAAGCCACCACGTCTGGCTAATTTTTGTATTCTTACTAACAAGGAGGTTTTACCAGGTTGGCCAGGCTGGCCTGGAACTCCTGACCTCAAGTGATCCACCTGCCTCGGCCTCCCAACGTGCTGGGATCACAGGGGTGAGCCACCGCGCTCAGCCCAAACAGATTATTTTTATACAATATAAAGACAAACTAGAGCACATTATTGAATATATTTCATGTATCATTGCTTTATTTCAGGAATTAAGTCTGAACAATAATACTGTGAGGTGTAGTGCCAATTTTATTGCCTCATTTAGAACTCCTGCTATATTTCAGAGACTTAAGAACTGAAAAACAAAAAAAGCACATTTAATTTCATCTTTAGTAATAATATTCTAGTAGTATATTTTATTAATAAAATAAATTTTACTTCAGTTAAATGAAAAGATAATATGTACCTCATTAGAATTTACCTTCAAAAAATACACTAAATCTCAGATTTATTTCAAACATTTGTAGAGAACTAAGGATCACAATTACTTGATATTTCATAGACTCACATAATAGTTAAGTGAAAGGATAGATTTTTAGCGCAATCCCTTTTGAATATGTGAAGAAATGAAGATTGAATTTTTTGCCCCTGGCTTTATTCCTGATCATCAGGTCAGTCCCCTTTTCTTCAAAATAAATAGTTTCTTTCACTCTGGAGCTTATGAAAACGTGAATTCTTAATTTCTCCTAAATGTATGTGAAATATAGTGTTGTTTATTGTGAAGTGATTTTAGTGTTTCTAAATATAGATGTCCTTCAGTTCTTTAAATATTATAAGAAATAATAAATTTTCAACACAAAGACTATCAAATAATTTAGCCAAGTTATTTTTGTAACTCAAGTAGAAGTCACTAAGAGGTTACCAAAAGTAATCTCAGGAGTACAGACCAGTTACCATCGGTAAGGGAAACAGTGTGTGTAAGCTAGACTCCAATAAATCACCATGTAATGCCAGCTGTCTTTACCTTTGAAACTTTTTTTTTCCTTTCTAACAGGTTCTATTACATCATAGATGCAAGGTCTGGGAAACTAGACCTTTAGATAGGAAACTAGAGTCAATAAAATTGATCATTTTCACCCATGCAATCTTTCAATCCACAAAGGGAGGAAAATATTTTGTTTTATTTTTAGTTCGATTTGTATGAAAACCCAGTTGCTCTTCTCTGCTTTTCCCAATGAAGATATCTTATAGTAACAGCAAACTCTACAAGATTTGAACTTCAATAGTCTTACAAAAATGAGAAAATACATACCATCCAGTTAGCAACAAACTTCGTTATTTATTACTGTTTATTTCAAACTCTACAACTGAACAACAGATTCCTATTGTTGACTCATGAGGATTTTTCTGGACTGCTAAGGTGAATCTTAGAAACAGAAGGCCTGCATGACTTCAAGGAACATTTTATACATAAAATAATATTAAACTACAGAATTTATTTTGTCAACATACATTTAGTTACATACACTATGTGTGTTTATTAATAAATTTATTGAATGAATCAATAATTTAAAAACATTGACATGTTAACAAATGAAGTAAATAATTTTTTATCAATTTATATCAATAATCTTTTATATATATTTAAAGGTTTTACAGAATTTGGTTGTTTTCAAGGTTAAAAGTTCTGAAGATATATGTTTCTAGGTTTTAAATGTGCCCCCACCGTGAAAATCACGTGTTGGAAACTTAATCCCCAATGCAAATCCCAAGTATTGGGAGGTGGGGCCTAATAAAAGGTTATTGGGTCATGAGGGCTCTGTCCTCATGAATGGATTAATGAATAATAGTTCATTAGATTAATTAATAATAATTCGTTAGATTAATGAATAATGAATAATAGTTACTGCAGGAATAGGTCAGTTATCATAAAAGCGCATTGTTATAAAAGAGAGCCTGGGCCAGGCGCGATGGCTCAAACCGGTAATCCCAGCACTTTGGGACGCCAAGGCAGGCAGATCACCTGAGGTCAGGAATTCGAGACCAGCCTGACCAACATGGTGAAACCCCGTCTCTACTAAAAAAAAAAAAAAATACAAAATTAGCTGGGTGTGGTGGTGAATGACTTTACAATCCCAGCTCCTCAGGAGGTTGAGACAGGAGAATCGTTTAAACTCGGGAGGCAGACATTGCGGTGAGCTGTAATCACGCCATTGCACTCCAGCCTGGACAACAAGAGCAAAACTCCTTCTCAACAACAACAAAAAGTAAAAAAAAAAAAAAAAAAAAAAAAAAAGAGAGAGAGAGGGAGCCTGTCCTCTCTTGCTTTCTCTGTCAATTGAGCTTGTTTCTGCCTTCTCTTTAACCTTTCACCATGGCACGAAGTTCCCACCAGATGCCAGAACCATGCTCTTAAAATTGACAGCCTCCAGAACTGTGAGCCAAATAACCTTCTATTGTTTACAATGCTACACTGTTTGTGGTATTCTGTTATAGCAACAGAAAATAAACTAAGATATGTGTCTTCAGAGGCATAAAGGAGAAATAACCTTTTTTTTTTTTTGTATTCTGTCTTCTCTGACCGGGTTTGAGGTGAACTAATTGAAACTGATAGGCTTCAAACTATAGTTCCATTGGTAGTAATGAAAGTTGGGTCATATGAAAGCAAGAAAAACAAACAAACAAACAAACATATGTTTTCCTTTTTTAGAGGAACCAATTGCGTGCCTGCAACAGAAACCTTTCTAACTGATTTCCCTCACTCTACTTCTTCTAAAATATGTAATACTTAATATATAGTGATACATGATACACCTACACATAATCTTAGTGGTCAAAAGTTGTTTCTTACTTTAGATATTATAACATAATAATATTGAATGTTAATAGCTAATAGAAAATTTGACCCTTCCATATTGAACCATAAAGAAGAAAATCAATATATATATATAGATATATAAATACACATATGTACATGTATATATACACATATACACACAACATATTTATACATATATATTTATAAGCACACAAATGATCACTAAGGAGATTGTCATACCTGAGATATATGGAGATCCCTGGGAACAAAGAAGTGTGTAAGCTGACAGCCTCAGTCACACAGTGGTTGCCACCACAGTCCCTAGAGCTCACCTCTGCAGAAGACACTGCCTGCTTTCATCACTGAGACAACCATCTCCATCATAGAGTCCCCTGAGAAGGAAACAGTGCTGTGTTCTCTCCACTGAAAAAAGAACTGCTGTCGTGGCAACTCAGGGCAGAAACTAGTACCCCTCTCAACCCTGCATGCACCCCAGTCCTGGCGCTATATTCACGCTGTGGGAGCCCACACCCCAGACACTTGTCCGTAGATGTTCTGTGCTTGCCTACATTCAAAACCACAGGTCTGTGGCCACATTGCATGAACTCATACTTCAAACAAAGAAGCCACCACTGATAGGGCTAACACTTTCCCAGGCCTTGGGGCCCCAGTTGCTCTGTGCACCCACACTACGGAGAGCAGTTTTACAACCTTTCTGTGAGTGTCTGCTTTGCTAACAATTGAGCTATCATCACAAGGAGCTAGTCCCTGGAGCCACTGTAGCTCCTCATGTGCCTGCAGTGCATATACTGGCTCTAGAGATGGACTGTGAGCACCATACCTCAGATGCCAGAGTCATTGTTGCTGTGGGCTAGTTCACCTCCCTGGCTTCAAGTCACTGTAACTCAGCACATGCTCACACTTTCGATTCTGGCTTCCCAGATGCTCCACAAGCACTTGTGCTTCACACATTGTTACCAGTGTTGCGGCAGGGGTGTCTGTGTTACAAACACTGGTGTATCCACCACTCTGGACCTAGAAACTTGGTCTCTTCAGGCCTTTTAGGTCCCTTCAGACCTGTGCTTCAGGCCTCAGGTCTGTGGCCACTCCAAGGATGGTGTGCATTAGACACTGTGGCCAGTGCTACGGGGAACACAACCACAAGCTAGACCCAATGCCAAGAGACACTCCTTTAGCCATGACTTCCCAGTGGAAGAAAAAAAGATTCCAAAAGCCCTTGTTACTGGTGCAGATAGCCACAGCCTTGGCTGTTAAAGATCCTTGGGGTTTTTGCTGACACCAACAATAGCTGATAAACTTCACAGAGACTATGGCCACTGCATTCTCACCAGTCAGAACTTCTGCACCCATCCTAGACAGTGCCATCACTTTTACCTGTAGGGAAGGTCTTTCCAGTGTAAAATCAATCCATAAATTTGGCAAGGGGTGAAATGTACATACGTTAATGAAAGGTAACAAGAACTATAGAAGACCAAGGAAACAACACCACAAAAAGAACACAATAATTTTCCCGTGATTTACACCAAAGAAATTAAGATATGTGAATTGTCAGACAAATAATTCAAAATAATTGTTTTAAGGATTTCAGCACACTACAAGTGAACACAAATTGACAAACAACATCAAGAAAACGTTTAACAGAGAGATTGGCATTATACAAAAAGAACCAAATAGTAATTATGAAGCTGAAGAATACAATGAATAAAGTGAAAAAGAGTCAGTCAGCAGCAGAATTGATCAAGTGGGAGAAAGAATCTGTTAACTTAAAGACAATTATTTAAAAGTATACAGTCAGAGGGAAAAAAAAGAATGGAAAGAAGTGAAGAAAGCCTATGAGATTTATGAGACAGCACAAGAGCTACCGTTTACATTATAGAATTTTAAAAAGAAGGAGAGAATAGATGGAATGGATGGAATGCATATTTAAGGAGACACTGACTTAAAGCATTTCATGTCTGCAGAAAGATATAAATACCTAGCCACAGGAGGCTTAAATGCCTCAATTATGTACAATCCAAAGAATGATGTACCAAGACATATTACAGTCGAACTATAAAAAATCAAAGACAAAGAAATAATATTGAAAGCAGCAAGAGAAAAACAGTTATTCACATATGAGAGATCCTCTATAAGGCAATTAGTGGATTTCTCAGCAGAAACTTCGCAGGCCAGAAAACAGTGGGATTATCTAATCGAAGTGATGAAAGGGAACAAGAATGTGGTTATTTTGCCAAGAAAGATTAACTCACAAAGATGTCCTTCTGAAATGAAGGAGAAAAAAAGTCACAGACAAATAAAGCTGAGGAAGGTCGTCATCACTGGATATGCCTTTCAAGAAATGCTAATGGGACTTTTTCAAGATGAAAAAAATGGATGATAATTAGTAACATGAAAGTACAATACTCACTAGTAAGTACAACAAAAGACATACAGTGACTGAATGGATATATAAAAAAGGAAAATAAGACCCAAATATATGCTGTTTACAAAAGTCTCACTTTACCCATAAGAAACACATAGACTGGAAATGAAGGGATGGAAAAAGATATTTCATGCAAATGGAAGCTGAAATACTGTGGGGGAAGTTATACTTATATTTGACAATGTAGACTTTAGATCAAAAACTGTAAAGAAACAAGGAAAATAATTATGTAAAAATAAAGGGGTTAATTCATGAAGAGGATATAACAAATGTAAATATATATGCACCCAATATTGGAGCAGCTAAATGTATAAAACAAATATTAACAGATACAATGGGAGAGATAAGCTGAAATACAGTTATAGTAGGAATTCTCATACCCCATTTTAAAGAGCGATAGATCATCCAGACAGAAAATCAATAAGAAAATAGTGGACTTAAATTACACTTTAGAACAAATAGACCTAACAGACATATACACATTCTATCCAACAGCAGTAGAATATTCATTCTTCTCAAGTGTAATGGAATATTCTCCAGGATAGATTGAATATTAGATTACAAAATCAGTCAACAAATTTAAGAAGATCGAAATCACATCAAGTATTTTTTCTGACACAGAGGTATGAAAGTAGAAAGAAATAAAAGGAGATAATTTTAGAAAATTTACAAATACATGGAAATTAAACTATAAACTCCTGAACAACCAGTAGGTCAAAGAAGAAAGTAAAAAAAATTTTGAAGTATCTTGAGGTCAACAAAAAAGGAAACGAGCATACTGAAACATAGGATGCAGCAAAAGCCATTCTAAAGGGGAGGTTTATAACAATAAGCCGGGCACAGTGACTCACACCTGCAATCCCATTACCTTGGGAGGCCAAGACAGGCAGATAGCCTGAGGTCAGAAGCTCAAGACCAGCCTTGACAACATGACAAAACAGCATCTCTACTAAAAATACAAAAATTAGCCGGGCATGGTGGTGAGCACCTGTAGTCCCAGCTACTGGGGAGGCTGAGGCAGGAGAATTGCTTGAACCTCAGAGGCGGAGGTTGCAGTGAGCTGAGATTGAGCCACTGCACTCCAGCCTGGGTGGCCAAGTGAGATTCCATCTCAAAATAAATAAATAAATAAATACCCAATACATTAAATGCTTACATTAAAAAAGTAGAGAGCTCTCAAATAACCTGACGGTACAATTCAAGGAACTAGAAGAGGAAGAACAAAGTAGACCCAGAGTTAGTAGGAGGAAAAAAACAACAATGATCAGAGCAAAAGTAAGTGAAACAGAGACTAGAAAGACAATAAAATTAATTAAAAGTTGATTTTTTGAAAAAATAAACAATACTGAAAAACCCTTAGCTAGACTATTAAGAAATAAAAAGAGAAGACCCAAAGAAATAAAATCAGAAATGAAAAAGGTGACACTACAATTGATACCACAGAAATATACAGAACCATAAAAGACTGGTATGAACAATTATATACCAATAAATTGGATAATATAGAAGAAATGCATAAAGTTGTAGAAAGTATCTTACCAAGACTGAATCATTAAGAAATAAAAAAGATGAACAGAGCAATAACAAGTAACTAGACTAAATCAGCAATAAAAATCTTCCATCAAAGTAAAGTCTAGGACCCTGATGCCTTCACTACTGAATTCTATGAAACAATTAAGGAAGAATTAATATTGGTCCTTCTCAAACTCTTCCAAAAAATTGAAGAAGAGAGAACACTTTCTAACTCATCTTATGAGACCAGAATTTCCCTAATATGAAAGGCAGACAAGGACATTACAAGAAAAAAAGTCAACTACTACTGGCCAATCAATATCCCTGATGAACATAGTTCTAAAACTTGCCCACAAAATACTAACAAACTGAATTCAAACGCACATTAAAATATCTTTCAACGTAAAGTGGGATTTATCACTAGAATGCAAGGATGTTACCATTTATGCAAATCAGTAAATGTGGTACATCACATTGAGAGAACAAAGAACAAAACCAAAATGATCATCTTACTACATGCAGAAAAGGCATTTGACAACATTTAGCATTTTTTCATGATAAAAACTGTCACCAAATTAGGTATAGAAGTAATCTATCTCAATATAATAAAAGCCGTATATTATAAACCCAAAGTTAACATCACACTCAAAGATGAAAAATTGAAAGCTTTTTCTAAGATTAGAAACTCGACAAGAGTACTTGCTGATGCCATTACTATTCAGCGTATTACTGAACGTCCTAGCCAGAGCCATCAAGCAAGAAAAGGAAATAAAGGGCATCCAGGTTGGAAAGGAAGCAGTTAAATTGTCCTTGTTTGCAGATAACATGATCTTATATAGAAAACCCTAAAGACACCACCAAAAAAATACTGTTAGAACTAATAAATTCAGTAAAGGTAGAGGATACAAAATTAACAGAAAAGTTTCAGTAGTGTTTCCATACACTAACAACAAACTATCTGAAAAAGATATCAAGAAAGCAATCCCATTTACAGTAGTATTTAAAAATTCTTAGGAACAAATTTTAACCAAGGAGGGGAAAGATCTGTACACTGAAAACTATAAAACACTGATAGAAGAAAATGAAGAGAACACAAATAAATGGAAAGAGATCTCATGTTCATGAGTGGGAAAATTAATATTGTTAAAATGCCATAAATACTCAAAGTAATCTGCAGAGTCCATGTAACCCTTATTAAAATTCCATTTTTTCACAGAAATAGAAAAAACCTAAATTCCAAAATTGTATGAAACCACTAAACACTCTAAATAGCGAAATCACTGTTGAATAAATAGAAAAAAGCTAAAGACATCACACTACCTGATCTCAAAATTTAGTACAAAAGTGTAACAATGTAAGCAGCATTCTACTGGCAAAATGCAGATATATAGACCAATATGAGAGAAGAAGCCTCTTAAATAAATCCACTTATTTATGGTGAAATGACCTTTGATAAAGTTACCAAAAATCTACAGTAGGGAAAGGACAGTCCCTTATCTCATACCATTTACAAAAATCAACCCCAAATGGACAAGACCTAAGACCTGAAACTATGAAATCACTAATGGAATACAGGAAGACTTCCGGAAAATTGGTCTGAGTAATATTTTGGGGGGAGGCATGACCCAAAAAGCACAGGCAACAAAAGCAAAAGTAGTCCAATGGAATTAAATAAAACTCAAAAGTTCTGTACAGCAAAGGAAACAGCAGAGTGAAAAGACAATCTAGGGAACTGAAGAATGTATTTGCAAATCACACTCTAATAGCAAATAAAACTCCCAAATGCCCTGATTAAAAAATGGGCAAAGAATCAGAATAGACATTTCTCAAAAGAAGACCCACAGATGGCCAACAGATATATAAAAATATACTTAACATCGTTATTTATCAGAGAAATGCAAATTAAAACCACAATGAGATATCACCTCACACCTGTTAGAATGGCTATTATCAAAAAGATGAAAGAAAACAAGTATTGATGTAGAAGAAAAGAGAAACCTTGTATACTGTTGGTGGGATTGCAAATTAGTCTAGCATTTATGGAAAGCAGTATAAAGCTTCTTCAAAACATCAAAACTAGAACTATAATATGATCCAGAAATCCTCCTGAGTATATGTTCAAAGGAAAATAAATCCATTTGCTGAAGAGATACCTCCATTTCCATGTTCATTGCAGCATTATTCACAATAGCCAATTTATAAAATCAACCTAAGTGTCCATCAACAAATGAATGGAAAAAGAAAATGTGATACACACACACACACACACACACACACACTCACTCAATGGAATTAAAAGAGACAGAAACCTTGTTATTTGCAACAGCATGGAGAAACCTGAAGGACATTATGCTATGTAAATAAGCCAGGAACAGAAAGACTAATATTGCCTGATCTCACTTATATGTGGAATATAAAAAAGTTGAATCCATACAGGCAGCAGACACAATGGTGCTAAATGATGAAAACACATGGATACAGAATGGTGGTTGGTGGATCTTGGGAACGGGGGTGGAAATACAGAGATTTTGGACAAAGGGTAAACATCTTCAGTCAGATAGGAGGAATACGTTCTGGATATCTATTGTATTGCATGGTGACTAGATTTAATAACAATGCATTGTATTCTTGAAAATTGGTAAATAAGTAGATCTTGAATGTTCTCACAGCAAAAGAGATAAATATGTAAGGTTATGGTTATGTTACTTAGCTTGATTTAATTTTGATTTAATTTTTCATATGTATACATATACCAAAGCATCACCAAAAATGTATGGATTTTTACATTTATTAATTGTCTTAATAAAATAAAAAAGTTAAACATGGATATATAAAAAATAAAGAATACATAAGAGAGTTAAATTCCCAGTAAGTACTAGGAGCTGTTATTAGGAAAAGCTTGATACTTGAACTTATAGAATCAGAGATAAAATAAAAACAGAAAGTAAAGATTGAAATTCATCATTGCTCTCTGAGTTCTTAGTATATCAAGACTTCTCATTTACAGCAGTATATTTCTCAAATTTCAATCTGTTAAATTTTCTTTGTCACCCTCCATGAAACATTTTACATTAAAGTAATACTAGACCATTTTTAGCAGAAGAGAAATTCCTTTTATGTTGCACCTGATTGTGCCTATGAAAAAGAAAAAAAAATTATAGCAATAAGGATCCTTTCTTTTCAGTGTGTAATATTAGAAAAAGTTGGCTTTTGAGCCAGAGAATCAGATATGTCTATAATAGACATCATTGTATCCCTAAGCTTTTGGCCACACACAGTTGCAATCTTTTGAGCAAACATTAGAAAATTTAGAATAAAGTATTATCACCTGTGTTTATTTCTACCCTACCTTATTCAAAAACAGAATGTATTCACTTTTAACAAAAATAGAAGGCTGTCACTTGTAGAATGCTTACTGTTCTGACCGATGAGAACTGTCTCTCACCAGAGGACACTTGCAACTTACTTGAAAGAGTAAAACATTTTTGATAATCTTCTATCACATTTTATGTCATAATTGAAGACTCAACTTGTAACATAGTCATCCGTGGCCATTGTGTTCATTCTCTGCAATATATTCTCATTATTTTGCTCTTTTTTATTTTTGGTGTTCAAAATCAAGCTCACTGAAAAATTGCACATATTTGCCACTCCACTTTTTTCTCCAGACTTTTCTCTTTCTTGGGTTTCCCCCTAACATTCTGTCTTCTTTGCAGATGTTTCTTTCTGCATTTTAAATGTTGAGGTTTCCCAGAGCTAATTTCATCTCTTCATGTCTTCGTGCTACTAAATGTGATCAGTATATTGCAGGGGGTACTCACACAGAATTTGCATAAGATAGACCAGAACTTGAAGTGCTGCCATTTACCACTCAACTTTGCAACTTTGGGAAACACAATTTATATCCATGTCCGTCTGAGAATTCATCCCTCAAATGGGAAAATAGAGTTTAACATCTGAATCCATTTGGAAGATTAAAAGAAATAATAAATATAAAATAATTAGCACAGCATGGTACCCAGAAAACAATATTAATGACCACCATAACTCCCAATTCTCTATCCCAAGCTTGACTTCCTACACACGCATTTGTCAACTACAACCTGATGTCTCATAGAATCTCTAACTCAACAAGTTCAGAGCTAAATTCATAATAGTTCATCTATTTCTAGCTCTTTCTCCTCCCTTCCTTCTACAATGATACAGGGTCCTCTCTAAACATTCTGAGTCATGGATTATTTGAGTGAGTGAGAATACAATAAGTCCAGTTAAAGAAGCAAAAATGCAAGACATTCTAGAATCTTTCTCCCTAAAGCTACAGCTTTCCGCCTAAAGCTACAGCTTTCCGCCTAAAGCTACAGCTTTCCCCCTAAAGCTACAGCTTTCCCCCTAAAGCTACAGCTAGTCATTACTGTAATATTAAAGGTCCTGCCTTCTGAAGATGTTATATATTGAATCAGCCCCATTGTCACTGTAGTGTCATAATTCAGGCTTATATTTTACCTGGTCTCAAAAATTACAATACATTTCTTATCTATCTAGAGATGCATTCACACATGCACTAAGATAGATTTTTCTAAAGTATAAATAATTACATTATCTAATTTTACTTATAGCAAAAATTTCCTGATTTTTGGTATATTATAGTAGTATGAAATCTTACCAAATTTGGAAGGAATTTTTATATGTCTTTATCATTTTTACATGATGTTAATTTTAAAGTCAGTATTTTATATGAGCATGTTACAAAATATTCTTATATGGCTTCTTAATTCTATATTGTAATACTATTATAATATGTAAAAACATTTAAATTTTTTATTTTAACATTTGATGTATATGATTTAATTTTCCTTAATGTTTTTATGTAAGCAAAAGCAAACTTTTTATACTTAGTATATAAACCAAATGCAAATAAAAATGGAGATCGTATTTCAGATATATGACTTGGAAAAATAGATTATAAAACCCTGCTTTTCAGAACTGAAACTGAAAATTACAACTATCATTTAAAATCAGTCTGTTTCTTTATTAAAATGCTATGACAAAATGTCCAAATAGATAAAGTTTCAGGCCATTCTTGAAAGCTTATTTCCCATAAACCACATCTAAAACTAATTATTTTGAAATGTTAATTATCCCAATAAATGAAAGTTAAGTGGTTTATGATATCATTATATTCCTCCTACAAACGTGTTTTAAGCAATGAGGAAAACAATGTACTACATGAGATTTTTTTCAAAAACAGAATGCATATTTTGAATTTACAGAAACTTATACTGAGGAAAGTTTGGAAAAATATAATTATTTTAATTTGTCATTCAAATTTTCATTTTAAAATACATGGATTTAGAATTTTATTTTATTTTTTAGCATTCATCAGTACATTTTATGTATTTTTTTAACCTTTAAGTTCAGGGTTACATGTTTGTTATATAGGTAAACTCGTGTAATGGGGGTTTGTTGTACAGATTATTTCATCACCCAGATATTAAACCTAGTACCCATTAGTTATTTTTCCTGACTCTCTCCCTCCTCCCACCCTCCGCTTTCCAACAGACCCCAGCGTGTGTTGTTTCCCTCTATGTATCCATGTGTTTTCATTATTTAGCTCCCACTTATAAGTGAGAACATGTGGTATTTGGTTTTCTCTTCTTACATTAGTTTGCTAAGGATAATGGCCTCCAGCTCCATCCATGTCCCTGCAAAGGATGTGATCTCATTTTTTTTTTTTAATGACTGGGTAGTATTTCATGGTTTATGTGTATCCCATTTTCTTTATCTACTGATCACTGATGGGCATTATGTTGATTCTGTGTCTTTGCTATTGTGAATAGGGCTGCAATGACCATACAAGTTCCTGTGTCTTTATAATGGAACAATTTATATTCCTTTGGGTATATATCTAGTAATGGGATTGCTGGGTCGAATGGTATTTCTGCCTTTAAGTCTTTTAGGAATTGCCACAGTGTCTTCCACAATGGTTGACCTAATTTACACTCCCACCAAAAGTGTATAAGTGTTCCTTTTTCTCCACAACCTCCACAAGATCTGTTATTTTTTGACTTTTTAATAATAGTCATCTGACTGCTGTGAAATTTGCATTTCTGTAATGATTAGTGATCTTGAACTTTTTTTTTTCATATGACTGTTTGCTGCATGCATGTCTTCTTTTGAAAATTATCTGTTCATGTCCTTTTTCTACTTTTTAATGTAGTTGTTTGTCTTCTCTTGTAAATTTCTTTAAGTTCCTTATAGATACTGGATATTAGACATTTGTTAGATGCATAGTTTGCAAAAATTTTCCCCCATTCTGTAGGTTGGCTTAGTTGATAGTTTCTTTTGCTATTCATAACCTCTTTAATCAGATCCCATTTGTCAATTTTTGATTTTGTTGTAATTGCTTTCTGCATTTCATAGAGAAATGTATTATATTTGCCAAATGGGCTATTAGAAATATAGTATTGGACTTCAGGACAATGATTACTGGAGACAAAGTTTTGAGGTTTCTCTGCCAAGAGATATGAAGGGAAGTCACGGGAAAATAAAACAAAGCAATTTACTACATAAGGAAAAAGTAGAAAATGAATGCGATCATTAATTAATTTTTTTTTGTTCTAGCCATGCATTCAACAAATGTTTGCTAAAAGCCTTGTTAGGTCTAAGAGAAATAGCCATGAATAAAATCATACAGTTGACTTAAAATAGTTTTAATTTATCAGCAAAAATTGTATATATTTATGATGTGTGACATGACGTCTTGACATATGTGTATATTATGGCATGGTGAAATTAAGGTATTTAACGTTTATGCAACACCTCACATGCTTATTTATACTTTGAGAAGTAGCAGCAACCTGTCTGAAAATAACAATCTAAATTATAAATAGGAAAATCAACCAGATTATTGTATATATTTATGTAATATTAATACCTTTCCCAAAATACCCTATACAGACATGGGTCCCAGGCATTAACCAACTATACACCCATAGAAGACAATCAACTCTGTTGCCATCTTTGGTACCTTGAAACTGTTTTTTGATACATGAAGAAACTTCTAAATTGGATTTTAAAGATACTGAATAGCAGTTCTTCATCCTTGGGCAACCCACTCGTGCATACTTTGGACTGTATCTGTGGATCTGACTGTTCATAAAAAGCTTTTGGCTTTGTCAGAGCATCAAGTGTTGATTTAATATGAAATTTTTCACCCACAAAATCTACATAGGAACCAAGGGTTTCAACTTTGTCACACATGTCAGCCAAGTAAGCCTAGAAGGAGCTGTTCACAGAGATTTAGATAGATAATTCCAGTTTTTGAAAGGCCAATGACCAGAACAATAGTATAATACATTGGCTCCTGACTAGGGATATGTTTCAATAATTTTAACACTTTAGGATGCATATACATGCTATGAAAACGATTTTCAATTCTATGTTCCCCTACAAGGCTGATTCGTCATTTGCAAAGATCTGGGAAGCAATGTTAGTAAAGCAATCCATGAGCTTGGCAACATTTCTGAGGATGACTACAAAGTTCCTAGGATATCAAGAGGTAGCAATAGTGATATCTGCCAGTGCTGTACTGGGAGACTAGCCAATATCAAGGGAAGTAATGGCAAGTTGTGGATCCATACTTTGTCCTATCCTGTGTGTTCCACATCTATTCATATTGAAGTTTTCATTTTCTGGTCACCCCATTCATTCCATTCCACTGTAGCCTTTCTGGCCACTGTGATATCTCTATTTAAATACCAGTTGTAAGTGCAACCATTCCTGACAATTCTCTATTAGTAAGCCATGTATCTTTCTTATTACATCCTAATTCTATCCCTTGCTTTATTTTTATCTTTGGTGTTCATTATCCTGTGATATGTAATGCATTTATACTTTAAAAAATGTATTGTCTGTCTTCAACTGGAATATAACCTCCTTGAGGATATCTTTTTAATTTTTCATTATTATGATCCTGGTTTCTAGACCAGTGCTTGCATTAAGTAAGTGCTTATACTTGTTGAATACATGAATAAATGAACACAAAAGTTGGGAGGCATCCTGTTATCTTAAGACCCCACATAGCTCATAACTGAAATGATTTTGACACATTTTATTAATCTTATAAAAAGGCCTGTAATCCCAGCTTTTTGGGAGGCCGAGGCAAGAGGACCGCTTGAGCCCAGGAGTTCGAGACTAGCCTGGGCAACATAGGAAGACACCAGCTCTATAAAAAATTTAAATAATTAGCTGGGTATAGTGGCATGTGCCTTTAGTCCCAGCTACTCAGGAGGCTGAGGGGGGAGGATCGCTTAAGTCCAGGAGGTTGTGGCTTCAGTGAGCCATGATTGCACCACTGCAGACCAGCCTGGGTGATAGAATGAGATACTATCTAAAAATTTTTTTAAAAAATTTTAAAGCAACCATATTAAGAGGCATGATCACACTAGATGTGATAAATGCTGCTCCTAAAAATATATTAGAAAGTTTCTTTCTAAGTATTAGTTTTGGTATTTAGGGGGCTCAAGGATAATAGTTTCTGTCTAGTCTTGAGCATATTTGTCCCTGATAACTGGGACTGTACTGTCTGGGAAGCCCTCTATATGATTTTCTATGTAATAACACACCCTTTTTTGCAATAAAATCAATAAAGACAGAGCATCACACAATTTTTTCACAATTACTGCTGTTAATACAGCACCAATGTAATGAGCAACTTTAGCATTTGAGTTAGGTTGAGGCCATCTGTTTAAAGCTCATTTTAGTGGATTATGATATCATGCCAGATAATTTAAATATCCAGGTGGCTGGAAAAACACTAAATCAAACTTCTGGCCATAAAAGGGAAAAACAAATTGCTCTTGATATCCAGCATTAACAGTGACTCGTAAGATCACATAACCCAAAGCAATGGCTGCATACCAATCAGCAGAAATTAAAAATCATCTTTCAATGTAGAAATATGGTCACAGTTTTCATCTAATTGCTGTAACCTTTTTTTAAAATCTATAAATAATTCTATTTATATTCTACAAATAATTGCCAGAACCCATCTGACTTTTGTACCAGCCAAACTGAGACCATAATTGGGATGATTATTGGCGTTGTATATAACCTACCCCTCTGATTTCCATATTAGAATTAAAACATTACATGTCTTCCTTAAAATATTGCATTATAATTTCATGATTATGATTTATAATGAAGTTCCTGAACTGCTTCTTTTTGTCCTTTTCAGAATCCTTTCCCTAGAATTATAAAAAACAAATTATCAGTAGGAGTTGAAGGAATGGGGAAAGCTTCATTGCCTTAGTTCTTTATGTCTAACATGGACACTTGATAAAATTCTGCAGCTTCAACTTCTTTCTCCTTAAGATTCTTTATTATTTATATAATCACTACTTTCAAAAGCTCCTCAATTTTTGGTATACTAATGTTTCTTAGGGTCCTTTGGACTTGGACGTAGAGTTATAGCTTCTGTGAAAATATTTTTATGTGATTGTTCTCAAGGAATAGACATGAGGATAAATCAAAAGAAGGTACATTTCATTTTTGTTGTTGTTGCTGCTGTTCTTGTTCTGTAGGGTGTGTGTGTGTGTGTGTGGGGATTGGGGGGCTGGGGATTGTAATTATTCTTGTTTATGTTGTACAGGCAGAGATTGACCTTTGTATTAAGTTCCCTAGGGCTGCTGTAAGAAAGTACTACAAACTAGGTGGCTTAAAAAAATTTTATTGTCCAGCAGTTCAGGATACTAGAAGTCCGAAATCAAAGTATCTGCAGGGCCATGCTCACACTGAAACATAAGGGAATCTTTTCCTGGCTCTACCTGGCTTCTGGTAGTTGGCTGGCACTATTTTACATTCCACAATTTGTAGAGACATCAATCCAATCCTCAGTCTTCACAGAGCCTGTGTCTCTGCTTTCTTTAAAGACCCAGGCTTCTCGGATTAGGAAACTAGCCTGATTCAATATGACCTCATTCTAATTTAATTCATTGCATCTGCAAATATCTTATTTCCAAGTATGTTCACATTTTGAGGTACTTAGGGTTAGTACTAGAACATATCTTTTTCTTAGGGACACAAACACATAGCAACCTCTTTTGTTTTCTTCCATTTAGCCTCTTGCTTTTAGGAGGAGTAATCACCAATGTGGCTGTTGTGGTCCCTGTAGGCTACTCCACTATAGCTGCTGTTGTAAGCAGAAGTGATCACATGTGCCAATCAAGACCTGATGCCTGGAGCTCCTAAACTAATGACTCCTGAGCAGACACTAGTCTCCATCTAGACTATGTGACTGTCACGCTAGCTGAGCAAATTCTTCATTACCCAATTCCTGTGAACTTTCTCAGCTTTAGCTTTGCCTTCTTTAAAAGGTGCAAGGAAGGTGTATTTAAGAAAACAAATTTATTTCAATTTCAGTGAGAGGTGAATCATCTTGGGCATTTAATAATTGAATCAAGGTGATGAGTATAGCATAGGGATTTCTTTCATTAACTTTCTAAAATATTAAAGGTTTTCCATGGGTGCAGCACCATTACATTTACAAATTGGGACATCGTGTTCTTGCTGTTTCACTACTCATTATAACCAGCCTTGGGCACTTACTCTCTTAATGAGCTGTATTGCCATGGTGGGAGCATCCTTACTGAGGTCTTCCAAAGCCCCTAATTCAACCCTATTCAGTTTATCTGTGTATCTTGTTTAATTTTATAACCAGCAGATTAGCATGCCACCTGCCATGCCTACAGGAAACTGGCAATATATTTTAACTAATTATTGGTGTACCAGGTGAGTAATAGAACTTATTGTAGGATTTTGGGTATTTACATAAACTCTTCAAGACAGATATTTCTTGAAGAAGAAAGGAGGGTGAGTGTCTGGTCTGTGAGAAGGCTGATTGTCTTGTTCCTGCCTGCTCAAGTCTCTGAGAACAGTAATATCCACATTTACCCATGATTTCTAGGTTACTGTTTGAGTCATTTGTTTCTGTTTTACAGAACATTCCAGTATAATAACTTACTATTAATTATGATCCTTCGAGTTACCCAGGGTCAGTTTTGAAGTTCTGCTGGTCTCACTTGGAGTCTTTGAACATAATTCCACTAGACTGAAAGACTGTTTGGGAGATGATTTTTCACTCTCTGTCTCTCTCCATCTAGTCTTTAATTGTTCAGTAGTCTAGCCTGGCTTCCAAACGGCATGTCTTCTGGGTTCCATGACAGTGCTCTCTTCTGTCACATTATATCTATCAAATCCAGACATAATTTCTTCCAAAATAAAGGATAATATAAATAAATTCATATGTTATCTGAGGAAGGGCATGAGTGTACCAGGATGGAAGGAATTGTCGGTTGCCATGTTTAGAGACTACTTACCTCAGTATCAAATACCTGCTATCCAATATTGTTACTGGTTGTAGTTCTTCCTTTCAATAAATTATGATGTTCTACTCTATCAATAAAGGTCCTATCAGCAGAGCGAAACCATAAAATAGTTTGCACAGGGAGAATTTTATATTTAAAATAATTAACTCTAACAGAGGATTGGAGTAATAAGGGATTGTCTAGGTAAAAAAAAAACAAAAAAACCTTAAAAACTAGAACTAGCAGATAAGTAACATCTTATATCATTAGAATTGAGTTAAGGTGCCCAATAAAAAGGCATCTGCCTCCCCGACCCAGTGAAGCAGAATATGATGACAGCTTCAAAGGAAAGAAGTATTTTATTTTTAATCACTTACACTGGGGCAGACATTATGGACAGTGATGCTATATAATTATAACACATTTTCCTTGTACAAGTCACTGAGATTTTTTTGCTATTAAAAATTAGAAACATCAAAGTATCAAGTGTGATTATTCAGGTCAGAACAAATATATTGTAAGAATGTCACCAAGAATAATAAATTTTCATTCACTCTACTTTATTGAAACATGTACAAATTGTCTCTCCAGGGTTGAATTGTCTGGAGATATTTGCAGCATCTTGTATCAGAAAAAAAGAGTGACAAGTTTCATTCCATTTTTCCTAGAAGGAAGGATTATCACAGAGCCAATGCCCTAAGGCCCTTTTGTTCAGCGACAGCATTTTCCAATCATGTTCTCAACAAGTCTCGAACATGTTAATTAATGTTTGTCTTGAAGAATTCTTGAATAAAAACTAGTGGATAGCTTTCTCACATAAATTTAAAAGATTTTAAGAAAGCATCCTCACCAAATCCAAAACTATAAAATGTCTTTTGAGTCATACTTTTTGCTTCAAAATACTCCTACTAAAGCACATAAATTGACAAACTGCATTGTTAGTAGAAAGTTTTATGGCTTCAGATCACAATTAATATTTTAACATTCGTATTTTCACCCAAAGGACATTTAGCCATCATGCTTTGACACTAACAATTTTATCTTTCTTCTGCTGGTAATTGTATGACTCATTAAAACAAAGTATATAAAATAATCACATCTATATTGATGACTTAAATGGGCACCAAAATAAGTGAATTACAAAAACTCTATCTTATGAGAAAAACATAAAATAGTTTTTTATGTAATATTTAAGAAATAATTTCTTATTGAATTCATAGTGAAAAGTACTGCTGGACTGCATCATCACAAATAGCATTATCCATTATTAAAATATAGATGCAATAATAATTAGTAACTATGACCATAATAAACTACTTGAGGAAGCACATGTGGCTTGAAAATGTCAAAAAAGATACAATATAAATGTAACTGAGCAGTACAGGAAAAGAGTACTCTTAAAACTCAGCAGATTATGGTGGGTATATGGCAACATGTTGAAGATAAAGGATGTAGTTGTCCTTCTGGTTATCTGTGAAAACAGAGATTATCGTATCCAAAGAATAAATACGAATGAAAAGGTTTAATATTGCATTTGGAATTTTTTTATTGTTCAAGACTGATGATAGAATAAAATATTTTTACAAAATATAAATCTGCAAATGTTTTTACCTGGGACAATGAGCCTTGACAGAATAACATCTAGAAGAGCAAACCCACAATAACTTATGTAAAATTGTCGAAATGTTATATTGAGTAAAATTAATAGAAGAATCAAGTATTATATTTTAATTTTCAATATCCTGATGAAAATAATTATGTGCAAAATATCAACGAAATAGGGAAAGTAAATAAGAATGTTTTAAATATATATATATGTACCCAAAATGGAAAACTGACTTAACAGGTTTTGCTTTAAAAATACATTTTCTATGAAGATTAATCAATTCTACAGAAAGTGATAGACGTCTAATAGAAATATTTGGTTTTAAACACCACATGTTCTCACTCATAGGTAGGAATTGAACACTGAGAACACCTGGACACAGGGTAGGGAACATCACACTCAGGTCCTGTTGGGGGATGGGAGGCAGGGGGAGGAATAGCATTAGGAGAAATATCTAATGTAAATGATGAGTTAATGGGTGCAGCAAACCAACATGGCACATGTATACCTATGTATCAAACCTGCACGTTGTGCACATGTACCCTAGAACTTAAAGTATAATAAAAAAAGAAATATTTGGTTTCATAAGGAAAGCATCAAAATAATCAAAAGAAATTATTAAAATTAAAATATTCTTGCATGGCAGTGCTAGTCCAATGGAGTTGAAGTGGCAAAGTCTACATTTCCTGGGTACAGCTAGAAAGACATTGTTCAGGGAACAGTTAGATTGTAACCAGCTAAAGAGAAACCAGGATGTTAAATTTGGCTATGCTAGCAAAGAAGCATTCAGGAAAATAAAGAAGCAATTATCCGTGAGCTGAGTTCCAGGCTTTTTTTGCACGGTTTTTGTATTCGCATAATGAATGAACAGCATTGTCACGAGCATTTTTAAGTGCCTTAGGATAGGACTGGCATCCAGCCAGTAAATCCTGCAAATTCAATTCTGAGGGGAATAAAAAAGAAATACAGGAACATAGAGTGGGAGTTGTATTTTGTATTTCCTTTGTCCCTTTTGCACAGTTTCAGAATGCATTGACAAATCAGTTTCTGTAGCAATGGGATTCAGATTCTGGATTTTTTTTTTGAAAAGAACATAAGCTTCTGAGGCTAGAGGTAGAGAATGAACTCCAGTGGCTGGTGTCAAAAGAAGAGAACAGCCAATAAATTATATTTGCCCTAGATCTGACAACCCATGTAGAATTTACATTGGTACAGAACTAACCAGTACCCTGTTCATGTCAAAGATGTTTCTTATTCCCAAAATATGTGAACCTAATTATGACTGTATTATAATCTAGCAGATCTCACTAAGTATATTCCAATAGCTATATGCAGTCTTAGAATTGAACACACAGAGCACACCACTGTGTTGCCGATGGCATGAAAGATTGAAGAAACTCCAAGATGACCAGAACTCAGAAGTCTGCAGTCATAGTAAGTGAAATGACAAAAAAATGTAGGAAACAGTTAGATTTCTTGGGTCAAGGCTGAACAATCTACTGATGCAAGAAACAGAGGAGGAGTTTCCTCCTAGGACTTGAGAAGATTCATTGATAGAAAAAGGACTCCTCTGTAAAAATGAGCAGATAGTGTTTGATATATGGCAATGATTTGACTGTATGTTGGGTGCCTTGATCAGGTTTAAAGGTAATTTGCATGGCAACCTAATATATACTCTCAGGTAAAACTTCCTGAAAATTACATGAATAATACCAGATAGCACATGTGTCCTATTTTGATACATACCCTGGTCCTGCTGAGATTGTGCCTTTGCTATGAAGCAAGGCCTCTTTGAAGCACATTATTGTACTTACACAAGGCCCAGCATTCTAGAGAGAGAGAGACAAGCTGGAAAAAAGGATTTTGCACATGCTCAATATGAGTTTATTAAAAATATGAATTTTGCCAAGGTCTAGAAAGGGGATTATTGTACATAAGAAATTGGAGGAAAAACATCCAAGGTCAAAGGCTCTTAAACAGTGGCAGCCAAATGCAACTTTCCATTTATACAGGAAAGATAACATATGACATTTTTATGTACATTTCACTTTCAAACCATAAAGAAAAATCTGGTAGATTCTTCTGGCCAGAGAAATAAAATCAAATGAAATAAATTATTTATTGTACCATGTAGCTAGTACTAGAAAGAGAAAAATAAGTAACACCTTCAAATATAGCAAAAACCCAAAGCAACAAGTATGTAGAGGAAAAAAAAAAGGCCATTCTGATAAGAAATAACTACAAAAATGTTTGAAGAAAGGGAAAAACAGAACCTCAATTTAGATTAAAAATGGTAAACACAGTTGTATTAGTCCTTTTTCATGCTGCTATGAAGAACTGCCTGAGATTAGGTAATTTATAAAGGAAAGAGGTTTAATTAACTCAGAATTCAGCATGGCTGAGGAGGCCTAAGGAAACATAGTCATGGCAGAAGGCAAAGCAGGCACCTTCTTCACAAGTTGGCAGAAGTAAGTTCTCCATCTCCTCTCAGTTGCTCAATGTGGTTGATCCAGACATCTGCTTTGTACAACTATCCGGTGGTAACTACTTCCCTATGGGTCAGCTATTCTCTCTTGTTTAAGTGAGAAGCTCTAGAGTTAAAACCAGTAGATTCTGTGAAAGCTCACTCACCATCACAAGAATAGCATGGTAGAAACCGCCCCCATAATTCTGTTGTCTCCACCTGGTCTCTCCCTGACATGTGGGAATTATGGGGATTATAATTCAAGATGAGATTTGGGTGGGGACACAAAACCTAACAATATCAACAGTGCATAAAGTTTGAAGAGAAACCTCTTTTGATTCTGAAAGCAATTCAGAATATAAAAGAAGGACAGGATCTGGAGCAGTTTCTCGATGTTGCCTGCCTAGAACCATTTCCTACAGTCCAAGCTTAAAAGCAAGGTAAAATATTCAAAATAGTCCTGTCTTCTAAGGTCTAAAAGAGCTGTATGTGAAAACTGTCTTCTCTAATGCTAAGTTTGAAGACACAACTTAGTTTGTGAACTAAATTGGTCTTTCTAATTCTTTATCTCTGCATTTGACAGTCTGGATTCTCAAAGAGTATTATCTGTTTCTGCTGACTCACTTATCCAGGTTGAAAGGTACGACTGCTAGAAGAAAGGAGGAACCCTGACTCAGATCATTTGATAGATTGGCTTTCTTGCTGTCTGAAGTCCATAGGAACTTCTTGGGCAGGAGTATAGAGTGAGGCAAGTGCCCAAGGGTGTTTAGGAAAACTCTCTACTCATAGAAATGAAGGAAATGAAGGAAAAGGAATTCTTCTGTGATGAGTGCATAGAGCTGACTAAGCTGATTTAAAAAATAGACTAAAAGGGATAATTTAGATAAGTCCTTCAAATCTTTTGTAACAGTCTAACCTAGGTATTAAATGTCTAATGTTTTTGTATATTCATCTCATTTCTGCCATCCATGATTTTAAAATAGCATGTGTCTTATTTAAGAGAGAAGCTCTAGAGTCAGGCTGCCTGATGCTTTTCTATCGCTAACTTGCTATGGGCTCTTAGGAAATAGTAAATAATCATATGATTTGTTTACTATGGGGACTGAAATATTACATAAATATAACATTCTATTGGAAGACATATACAAAGCACATTGCAATAATTGGTTATTATTATTACTTGATAATAATATTATTAAGTGATAGAACACACCTTCTATCTGTAGAACAATGAAAGATGTAAGTAAAATGTTTACACAAATTAAAAGTGAAATTCAAGTTTCTTAACAGGAATTATTGTGATTTCCTATAATGTTATGTTGCCTCAGCGTCTATTTTGAATAAAGTTTAACTCTCTCATAACAGAGACAGGGTTTAGTCATGCTTAACACAGTTTCTCTTTCTCTGTCTCCTTTGATTTGCTCAATGTGGTTGATCCAGAATCTGCCTTATACAACTACCCCATGGTAACTACCTCCTTATGGGTTAGCTACACAGAAACAACTTGACTCAGCCCATGACCCCTACACCCCAGGTAGACTGAGCAGACAGGCAGCAGTGCCCATCTCTCAGTCACAGAGCGACTTCATGGAACTCATGCCAGCTTGCTCTAAACTCACCAATTCGAGTTCCCTGAGGGAAACCTGCTGAGGTATCACACTGGACCCCAGTAAAGGCTTAGGCCTACATTTCCTGAAGTCTTTCTTGTTCTCCACCCACTGGATGAGTGTGTGGGTTTCAGACAGCTTCCTCCTTCTTGTTGGCCCTGTGAGATTCTCTTGTCTCTGGGATCTGTAAGTAATAAACTGCTTTTGTTATTTCATATGTTTTGTTGATTCGCCTCCTCTGTATCTCCCTTGGCTGATAAACCTGAATTTAACTTCTTTCTTGGTCAGGGCTCTTCTAGAGAGTGGCTATCTTGGCAGAAATAAACTGGACAGAGGTCAGACAAGAGCCGCAAGAGCATCCACTAGTATCAACAGGTTTCCTGTGAGACAGACATTCTGGTTACTGGTTGGTCAGTTAGGTATTAGGTCATCCACCAGGATAAAGAAATACCCCATGAAAGGTGAACTCTAAATATCCATGGTCATATCTCCTAAATCCCCATCAGGGCAGGACTAGAGTTTATACCTACTCTTTAGACAGAGATCTCAAGATCAAATCAGAAAAAAAAAAAAATTACAATGTTATTTTAAATATTTGAGATTATCATTAGTGTTTCAGCTTATTTTTATCTGAGTTGTTCTCTGAATTCCTACATGTAACTACACATTTAACAAAATGTATTAAATGTTTATGAATGGAAAAGCAATTCTTTATTAAGATGTAAAATATTTATATTCATAGCTGTTTTCAATCATGAATTTTTTCTTTACATTGTATCAATGTAAAATATAATTTTTATCAGACTTTAGCGAATATTTGAAAAATTTGGTGTTTATTTGTGTTCCTGACATTTGGTTGAAAATTTTCTTAGGGGAAAAAAATGCTTCTTCACCTTAAACAAGTCACTAAAAATGCTATTCATATTTGTATGAGGTATCCCAATTCAACATAAATAAATTTAGAAAACAAGATAGGGGTCTCTCCAACATATTGATAATTTAGTTTAAATCCAGTTAAATGCATTTTGAAATAGTACTCATTTCCACACTATGTTACACAAACATTTATGCTTTGCTGATACTATGACATCTATGTCACTATCTTCCCTCACTATTTAAAGAGAATTGATAAACATAAGAACCAAAAAAATCGTTCCTATAGATAACAATGGATGAATTTAGTTGAACAGAAACTGCATAAACCAAGAGATTCCAAGTCCAATTTACTTATCTCAATATTTGGAAATGCCATTATAAAAATGCCATTTTAGCTAAGCAAAGAAAGTCTTTCTCTCACATCTAACTTTGCAGTGAAGTAGAAGGAAAATGAGCCACTATATATCCATGTGCTGATGAACATGAAATTGACTTTATGAACAGTGTGTGGCCCATGAATTGGATTCAGATTGCCATTAATGAATATAAGTGGATGTCCAGAAAGTGGAAGTCTGTGGAGATTTTCTTTAGCATATTTTCCAGTGAATAGACACCTGCAAAAAACTCTCACTATTCTGATTTCTACTAATCTTTATATATAAAATCCTATAATAAATAGAATTATTTATTATAGAATTTCTATAATAAATCCTTGGATGCCTGTGTCATGCTACTTCTCATAGTGATATAAAAGGGAGAGAAGGTTGATTAATCCACTTAATCTCCAAGATTTTTAAAATTAGAAATGAAATATCCATATATATTTAGATTACCTGAGATCCAATTGCAAACTCCCATACCACTTGTTACTATTTATAAATAATTTGCCAACTATTCCCAATCCTTACCAATTCTTTTCTTGTGGCTTGGAATATTTATTTTGATCCAAAATAACATGAAGAGGATGGGTGCATTGGCTCACACTTGTAATCTCAGCACTTTGGGAGGCCAAGGTGAGTGGATCACCTGAAGTCAGGAGTTCGAGACCAGCCTGGCCAACATGGCAAAACCCTATCTCTACTAAAAATACAAAAATTAGCCGGGTGTGGTGGTGCACACCTGTAATCCCAGTTACTTGGGAGGCTGAGGCAGGAGAATCGCTTGCCTCTGGGAGGCAGAGGTTGCAGTGAGCCAAGATCGCACCACTGCATTCCAGACTAGACAACAAGAGCGAGACTCTGTCTCAAAAATAAATAAATAACGTAGGCCAGGCATGGTAGCTCACACCTGTAATCCCAGTACTTTGGGAAGCTGAGGTGGGTGGATCTCCTGAGGTCAGGAGTTCGAGACTAGCCTGACCAACATGGAGAAACCCCATCTCTACTAAAACTACAAAATTAGCCCAGTGTGGTGGTGCATGCCTGTGATTCCAGCTACTTGGGAGGCTGAGGCAGGAGAATCTTTTAAACCTGGAAGGGGGAGGTTGTGGTGAGCCGAGATCATGTCATTGTACTCCAGCCTGGACAACAAGAGTGAAACACTTAAATAAATAAATAATAAATAAGTAAATAACATAAAGAAAACAGTAGTTCCCTAGTGGTACTTCGACCTTCTCTCTGGAAGATCTTGCCCCTCAAAGTATTACCAAATAGTTTTTAAAATCCAAAGAATGAATGTCCATTTGAGAGTATAAACTAGTTGCCATGTCTGCCAATTGCCAACCACTACCATATCCTTAGAAACCATGCTATTACCATGTTTCAGTGTACACCAAAAGAAATCTAGAGTAGGAACTGGCTTCCTCCCTCACTTGTGCATTCGTCCATTGCACATTCTATCAAGTAGGTTTAACAGTGCTTTAGTAACTTACAGAGAAATTGTGGCAAAACTCTCCTTTTATTTTTGTTAATAAAAATTTGTAGCTTCCCCTCTAAGAGAGTCACGCATGAGCCCATGGGCCATGAATAGTAACAGATTTTGAGTTATAAGCATAATGCTGAACTAAAAATGATTCATCAGCTGTAGAACTAATGCATTTTGGGTAGAGAAAGTTTGCTTTGTTCAAACTGTTGCTTTAGGGAAAGTTCTTAACAAGAACACGAGTTGCTTTTCCACAAGAAACATTTCTTGATGGGTCTGTTACACAAATTATTCAGATATACAAGTTTTGTTTTGCTTTGTTTTTAAAAAATATAGTTCAAAATTATTGCTAGGGCTAAACCCTTGTTCCACATTTTTTATCTCATGCATTTTTAAAAGCTATTTTAAATTTTTGCCTCCAATCTCGTTTTATTTTATTTTTTCAACTGGTTAATTGTCTTTGCAGTTTATGTTTTCTTTCAGATATTCTCACAGAGAAACTTCATCATTTCTCTATTAGGGTATTTTCAGTCACGTTATGTATTTCTTTTTCTCACATAATTTGCAGTACTATCACTGGATTAATTTTTTAAATCATCTTTACATAAGTATAATTTCCATGCAAGTTTGACAAAGTTCAATTTGTTTTTTTCTTTTATTTTTCATGCTTGTAATAATTGTGTAAGAAATCTTTGCCTACTCAAAACTCACAAAAATAATTTTTAGATATTTTACAGCTTAACACTTAATTCATAGATTTTTCATGAATTAATTTAAATAATTTTGTATATGTCATAACTTTAGTTTTAAGTATTCTTTTTTTCCATGTCCACTTGTCCCAGCACCATTTGTTGAAAAGATTTTATTTTCCCCCATTCAACTGACTTGACATCTTTTTTGAAAGTCAACTCAACAAATACCCATGGCCCAATTTCTGGAATCTCTATGCTGTTTCTTTTACTTTTATGTCTGCCCTCACAGTAATACCACCCTGTACTTGTAACTTTATACTGAGGCTTGAGATCACACGGCAAAAGACCTTCAAGTCTGTTCTTCCTGTGCAAGCATTTTGGTGCTCCTAGATTCTTTGAATGTCTACATACATTTTAGAATCAGCTTGACAATCTACAAAAAAAGCCTCCCAGGACTCTGATCCAAACTTCGTTTAATTTATAGATTTGTGACATCTTGCAATGAGTCTTACAGTCAATGAATATATCACTCCATCTCATGTTTTCTTTCACTTTTCTCAGATATGTATCATAGTTTTCAGTTTAGAGCTTTTACAAATATTACATTAAATGTGTCTCCAAGTATTTTCTGTATTGGATGCTACTGTAAATTGTAATTTACTCTGTATTTTAATTGTAATTGTAGGACATGGAAAGACAGATTTTTGTATGATGGCCAGGTTTCCTGTGAACCCACTACATTCTTTTTTTTTTCTTTTTTTCTTTTTTTTTTTTTTTGGAGTCTCACTCTGCAAGATCCACCTCTCAGGTTCACACCATTCTCCTGCCTCAGCCTCCCAAGTAGCTGGGACTACAGGTGCCTGCCACGACACCTGGCTAATTTTTTTTTCTTGTATTTTTAGTAGAGATGGGGTTTCACTGTTTTAGCCAGGATGGTCTCGATCTCCTGACCTCATGATCCGCCCGCCTCAGCCTCCCAAAGTGCTGGGATTACAGGCGTGAGCCACCGCACCCGGCCTGAACCCACTATGTTCTTTAAATATTAATAACATTTTTTGTAGATTCCTTATAATTTCCTACAAAATCAATAATGTCAAATGCAAATAGTGTTTTGCAGCTTTACTCTTAATTTACATATTTTTCCCTTGCTCTAATGCACATGCTAGAATCTCTAGTATAGTGGTGAATTACAGCCATAGATGTTCCAATATTAAACAAATATTTCTTATTTCAATTAGCTAATATTTTGCTAAAGCTTTTCTGGTTCTACAATTTTGCATTTATGTATGTATCAATTTTTACATCTGTGTTTTCTTTTATAATTTTTCTGATTTTGGTAGTATGGTAATCATAATTAAATAAGTGAAATACTGTGGAATCAGGAGGACCAGAGAGAGACCTTGGGGTGTATACAGGAGGATATCTTTATTGACTGCACTCAGACCCAGCAGACTCAGCACCCAAAGACTGGGTCCAGAACAAAGACAGCACTTGACTTTCATACACACTTCACAAAGGGGTGGACTACCTTGAAGCAGGCTTACAGTTACAGTGGTGCGAAAGCAAGGATACAGAGGCAGAACAATTAATTAAATTGTGACAGGTTCATAACGCCGGATTACACATGACCATTGCCAAGCGACCCATTTGTCTGTTGTCCAGATTTTGCGCTAAAGAGTCTTGCACTGGTATATCTCATAACCTTCACTATGGTGCCCAGACAGCTGTAGTTCAGGCCTGCTCAGGCTTCTCATGACCTTCATTATACTTCTTAGATAAAACAGAATACTTGAAGTTACCAGTTACAGAAAACAATAATCTATGAACTAATACCATAAAGCAAAGGAAAATTTGTTTTTCTTCTCCATATGTTGAAGGAGTGCTGGGAGAGTCTCCAGAGCACATTCCTTTGTGTCCTAGCTTCTTAGATAGTGTTTATCAAGCCTTTTCCTGGGTCTGGGCTGTGCCTGTTGCTGCCTCTGGGACCAGTCAGCCTAATACAGGAAAGCTTATTTCTTTCTCTTTTTAATTTTATTTTTCTTTATTTCTTTAATTTCCCACCTCAAAACATTTCCTACTGTATTTCATCAACTAAGATTTATATGATTCATCCATTAAATATTTATTTGAATTTCTAATTTTGGTATTATGGTAATCATAATTAAATAAGTAAACATTTCCTACTGTACTTTATCAACTAAGAGTTATATGCTTCATTCATTAAATATTTAATAAAATTTACCAGTACATTTACATAAGGCTGTTTATTTTTTGTTTTATTTTCTTTCCTTGTATAAAGGATTTTAATCATCAGTTATATATCTTTACCAGAAATAGGACTACTTAGCTTTTCAGTTACTTTTTAAACTAGTTTTGATAACTTGTGTTTTTCAAGCTATTTGCCACTTTTCTTTAAGTTTCCAGACTTGGTAGCATAAAGTTGTTAGATAATATTCTCTTAGCCATTGTGTGTTACCAATATAGTGCAACCTACTCTTTCATTGCTTTTGTTTGAGCAATCTAGTTTTAAAAATTGTTTTTAATTATTTAAAATAACATTTGTTTGTTTACTTTATCATTAGTTTGTTTTTTCTTTCAGAGATGTCTTTTCTATTTATTTATTTTTTACTTTTACTTAATAATCAAGCTCCTCTTTCCCTAGCTTCTTTTGGTGGGAGTTGAAATGATTAATTTTTTAATTCTTTTTTCTTCTTTTTTAATATAAGCATTTGCAGTTGTAATTTTTCATCAAGTCACTCCTTTACTTTTACTTCACAAAACAAGAATCAGAACCATACCTAGGTACAACACAACTGTTAGGATCATCAGAGAAATTAAAATAATTGTGATTACTATGTTAAGGGCTCTTAAGAGAAAAAAAATAGAGATGTGTAATATAAACAGAGAAATGAAAAAAAAAAAACTAAGAAAGAACCAAAAGAAAATGCTAAGGGAGAAAAAAGAATAGGCCCATCGATGGGTTTATTAATCAACTTCCATGACTGAAGAAAGAATGAGTGAGCTGTAGGTAAGCCCATAGAAAATTTCCAAACTGAAATGAGAAGAGAAAAAAAAAAGAACAAAACAAAAGAGAACATTAAAGAGCTGTAAGACAGTTTCAAGAAATATATCATACTTTGAATTGGCTTAATAGAAGAAAAAAAAGAAAAATTTAGCAAAATATTAACATTTGCAGTAATCATGGCTAAGATTCACAATACGAGAGACCTCTACTTCAGCACAAGCTTTCAACATTGACAGAATAGTTCTAGGTAAGCAGAGGAACAAGTTGCCTAAGTGGACGTGGATATATGATGATGTCTTAACAAGGCAACTAGTTCCCTCAAAGGGCAAGCCCAGCTTCTCCTCATATTTGGTGGATAATTAACAGATTCCAGTATTTTAAAAAATAGTCATTAGTATGGTGACTAGCTTCACTCGATTATCTAGCATTATCGAATCTCTATCATCTATCATCGCCGACAGGCATGGCTCAGTTTAGCCAACCAAGCACTCTACTTCCAAGATTTTGACCTGTGGTTAATCCAATTATCTCCTCTGCTATAAGGAGAAAAGATTATATTGGATAGTTTTGTTTCCTGAAGCAAAGCAATTTTCTGCATGACCAGCAATAATGCAATGTGGGAGATTTTAATAAGAAGCAATTATTTTTAAATTTAAAACTTAAACAGAATTCAGATTGCAATAATATAGCAGAGATGTGCACAAAATTATGAGTCACTTTAAAAACTGTTAACCCTGCAATGTGTTCTTATATGGAACAGTGCAATAAAAGAAACATAACTAAAGCAGAAATATTTCTGTCTCCTAGAAACGCATATATAATATTGAAACTGACAAGATAATACCCCCTTTGTATGGCATTCCATAATTTAATGTGTTACCTTGTTTTCATCTTTGAAATTAATAGTTTTTTTTTTTACTGAAATAAAGAAACATTCATGAAAAGAACACATGATAATATATATTTTTTTTTTGGTCAAAGAGAAAAAGTTAACATCTGATGTTGGCAAATGATCAATGATAAGAAATTAGATTTTGCAAAATAAAGTCATTGAATATATTATGGAAAATGCGGCCTCTGTCCCTCATTATCATGGTGTGCAAACTGAGGAGTTAAACAATTGAGATCTCTGTGATCTAGTACCCCCATCTCTGCCTGTTATTTCCAACTCCGAAGACAGAAAGCTATCACCAGATGGATGCAGTATGTCTATATCTATATCTATCAATATTATCTATATCTATGTCTCTATCTATCTATCTAATCTACCATTTTTTGGTAGCTACTTAATCCTCTATTGAAATTAGATTTCATATTGAGACAGGATTGTTCCCCTGACCTCCCTTCATGGGCGGGAACTGGAGTGGCTTGTTGCCCTTAGCCTGCTGCTGGCCACTCCTTGCAAGAGGGAGTGTGCGAGCAAGCGAGTGCAGGAACCAGGAGAAAGGAACACTGGAATCAGCTAGCTGCTTCTCTCTGGTGGGAGCAGGCTCTATGCGTTCCACAGCAGCGTCCAAGCCCCTGCCCTCTTGGCACCCATTTCTTGTTCGGGGTCCAGAAAGAATCAGGTCACTAATTGAAGGGTAGTGTATGCAGAGGATTTTGTTGGGCCACGGATGTGGTTCTCAGTGGAATGGGGAGTTGGAAAGGGGATGGTGCAGGAAGAAGGTGATCTTTCCCTGAAGCGGCACCCTCTGAAGTTAGCTGCGTCTGTCTGTAGTCTGAGATGCTCAGCCGCTTGTATCCTCAACACTCAGCAGCCTGCATCCCCAACCTGTTGCACCAGCTGCTTCTATTGCTTGGCCAGCTGAAATCTTTTTATACTCACAAGATAGGGGGCAGGGCAGGCCAAAAAGGCAATTACTTGGGCAGAAAAATGGGGTCAGCTGTTTTCACTTAGGGCCGAGGTTCTAGGTTAGAGGGTGGAGTTGAGCTGAGAGTCCAGCCATTCTGTGTCAATATTTGATGATACTGAAGGTGAGATTATGAAAACAGAACATAAGAGCACCTAGAAAGAGTTGAGATGGAGGTAGAACACAGCAAGTTTTTGGTCTGAGAGTGGGCCTTATCTGGTTACAGGTGAACTCTTTCCAGTAAGTCCGTTGGTTGTTTAGTTTATTCCCTTTCTGTTCTGTCCCAAAATTTCTTCCTTACTTCTATTGTTTTCAAAGAGTACTTCAAAGGAGTTAAAATAAATAAAAAATTTTTTTAAGAAAATGCTTCCTTTTTAACCTGGAAATATACACACTACATCCATTTCAAAAGTTCGTTAAATGATTTTAGAATTGAATGATACCTTATTTATAAGATGTTAACACTTACTGAATTATAAAGTGGTAGGGCTTCTGCTGAGTATTTTATGTAAGGACCAGAGCGGCCTCTATATATTTTATATTTCATATAAAATAAATCCCAACCAATCTATCTGAAATTGCCACATTCCAGTTAGATGAGACTTCAAATTTTCTTACCTAGCCCTTTTTTCCCATAGCCCTTGCTGACATTTCTGATCATTTTATTTAAAACTAAAAATGTCTAATGAATCAATAAAGATTTATGTTAATATTAAGAGAATAACATTGATCACATAAATTGATAAAGACTTCACTACAAACCATTTGATTTTAATTTTTAGTCTCTATTAGTATTTATTTAGGAAGAAATACAAGTTTTGAAGGATCATGGTTTCTAAACACAATGGTCATATTTGTTTCCTACCTCAGTTTTATGATCATTAAAATTATCAGAGTTACCATAAATTCTACTGACAGGAGACTCACTAGAATGTTGCTTGTAAATTAACCTAACATTTATAAATTATTGAGTTCTAGTCCAGATTATACCAGCACAACTACAGCAGCCCTCTATCTTCTTCCTCCCCTAATACAATTATTTTATGCCATAAAACAATAAAAGAAAATGAAAATCTGTGTCTCACCTCAACACAAACAGAGTTTTAGAATTTAACGTTTTACATTATCAATGAGCTTTGCATTTTGTGGATAATTTTTTCAAGGAAGATTTGTTTCTCACCAGTTTGACAAAAGTTTTATGCAAAGCAGATGTGGATAAGAAAGAGGAAGGAGATAAAATTGAAGATGAACAGGAAAAAGAAGACAGGGAAAAGAAGGAGGAAGGGAGTAAAGGAGGAGGAGAAGGCCTGGCATAGAAGCACTGTCATTCCTGGCCCCAGGGCCTGAAGTTCATGACTAATCTAGAGAAAGGTGGAGCCTCAAAGTTGAAAAACTGTGCTTATGTAGGCTATGTGACACTTGTTATGTGCAGCTTATTTAAATAGACTGTAGAGTATGTTCGATGTTCATAGGTGCTATGGAGTAGATTTTTCTTTTAAATTGGCATGTGATGAGCAGCTGAGGGAAAGTTTACTATTTTAAATTGTGTTAAACTTTGTTATCTGTTGCCACGTTTTTCTGTCTTTGCTAATCATTTACTTCTTAAAATAACTATATTTTACTATAGTTTTTATTTGTATCTATTTTATGAGTGATCATAAATATCATTTTTATTTACTAAAGGCCCAATTATTTGTTTCCCTTCACCAATTTTGTTATTGGCAAATTTATTCTTTTTCTCAGTAACGTATAACATTTTAAAAAATCTGTATTATGGGAAGTTGCCCTTTGGTCTCTGAGATAATTGCAAATATTTTTCCAGACCATCATTTATACTTTATTCTAATTATTTATAATTTTTTCCAAATGAGGGATTTAAAAATGTTATATAGACAAAATTATGAATCTTCATGACTTCTGGGATTTTCTAATATTGAAAAATAATTTTCCTGTTTCAACATTATTTAAAATCACCCATAATGTATTCTATATTATACTTTTATTTTACTGTAGTATTTCTATAATACTTCTATTTTAAGAAGTATATTTTTATGTTTTATATCAGACACAATAGAGATTCTTAAATAATATTTACCTAAGTCAATGTCTTCAAATAGTTGGGAATATAATTCGAGAGCTACAAAGAGGAAAAATTAAAAAATAATTTATAATTTCAGAAGCAAACTCTGTTATGTGGCACTACAAGTAAGATGAAAATAAGGCCTAGAGTCATAGGTGAAGTCAGGCTTCAAATATTTCTTTAAAGGTGGATATGACTTATAAAGAGAAAAGAAGTAACATGACCGAAGTATTAATCTATAGCATTTCTCTTAAAAAGAGTGTTTTTAGGCCAGCTATGGTGGCTCACGTCTATAGTCCCAGTACTTTGGGAGGCCAAGGCGGCACTTGAGTTTAGGAGTTGCAGACCAGCTTGGCCAACATGGTGAAACCCTGTCTTTACTAAAAATGCAAAAACTAGCCAAGCAGGTGCCTGTAGCCCCAGTTACTCGGGAAGCTAGGGAAGGATAATTGCTTAAGCCCTGGTAAGTGGAGGTTGCAGTGAGCCGAGATTGCACCACTGCACTCCAGCCTGGGCAATAGAGGGAGACTCCATCTCAAAAAAAAAGAGCTTTTAGTCTTTTTAGCCTTTTGTGTTTCTAATTTTGAAACACAACTGAGGCATCATACTGACACCTATGGTGGAAGGTATAATTTAGCTGACAAACCCTTAGACAGGTATAGCTTTTACTAGTCTTTAGTTTTAATTTGCATCAAGTATTTCACTTTAATGTGTTATTTATAGAGTTAATTAAGGAAAACATGAAATTTATGACAAACGGCAATACTTAAGAACATATGGGAACTGAACAAAAAATAATATTAGTTTTCTTCTTTTAAAGCTATAGACTAGTTTAATTTATTGTTACTTTTAATTTAGTTTGTGAATAAAAAGTTCAGGAGCGTAGTAGCTAAATGAAATACGTGTGATATTTTAAATGAGGAATTTAACAGATTTTTATCAGTGTGTTTTACAAGATGGATTAAAGTAAGTTTCATTAACCACATCCAGTTTAATTCCTCAATCTTTTAAGAAGAAAATGCATTAATAGAGATATGTTTAGTGATATTTTATTATGGATATAGTCACGCTAAAAAGAGAGACATTCATTACTCAAACATACTCCTGAAATTACTTTTAGCAATTGGAATAACTTTATATATGCAAGAATCAATTTAGCTTCAATATTATTCTTTCTTGGACTTGATTTCATTTCCAGCAAGTGGAAAGAAAATGAATATACACACAGACAAAATTTGTTTTATTTGCTATGGAAATATTTCTATGTTATAAATGAGAGATTACACCAATATCAATCTTAAATTGAGTTCATAATACAGTTTCTCAAGGATATGTTCTTGGTCATCAACTTGCCAATCATTCCACTCTCTCCCTCATTCACTCAATTGACAGAGCACTATTGGTGCTATGGAGTACTGAGGTTTTCACTCATGGGCCTCGGGAGAGTGTGGGAAACAAAACAGTATGCTCATTGCTGTAGCTGCTATCTCTCAAGAAGGCAAAATCTGTGTACTCAGCCCAGTTGTTCCTCTAGTTTTAAACTTTTATTTCTATTGGTATTGTCTCAATATTGGCTCTGGAAGGAACTTGATGCTAAGTTCGGCATCCAGGGAAAGGCATGGTAGATCATGCTTGAGTCAGGCATGATCTGCCACAGGTGGGGCATTGACCTATTCTCTGTGGTCACAGAAATGAGAAATGACAGTTAATCAGGTGAAGACCATGTGCAATGACAAAAGGGCCATTTCTTAAACAGACAATAGGGTTATTCAAATTAGAGAAGAGATAATGAAGTCTGCAAACAAATGATAACTGCAGTCTACCAGAATTATAGTCTAACAGAGATTACGAAGGAGTTCACGGTGTCTCAAATTCCTGACAGAAAGTAATTTTCAGGATTGATGGAGGAGATATCAGAATTCCCAAATTATCAGAGAATCACAAAATCATAAATTATTCTTAAATATTTTCAGTGTTCTTTATATTCTACTCATTAATATGGATATCAAGAATGCTTAATAAAGTATATTTAATAGTAGCTACAAAAAATTATAGTCTACAGGTAATACCCAAATTCTTGAAAGTTCCAGGAAACACTCAAGATAGTGTTTGATTATTGCAACATTGGCATCTCTTAGCAGCATTAGCCTCCTACACATACTCATATGCAGAATTGCCTAATTAAGGTCATATTTTGCTTCCAAAACTTATTTCTTGGAACACCACTCATAGGTTTTTATAAAGAATGCTACCTGCACAAATCTATTAGTATTGGTTTTATTCATACACACACACAAAATGACTCACTTTTAGCAGTAAAGCAGGCCTGGATCACACTCTTGTAACAGTGCAAAGGCTGCAAGCAAAACTGACTGGATTCTGACTGCTTCTCTGTTAGGTGATCCTTTCCAGCTTCCCAGAAAGGGTGAGCTTAGCCTGTTAGTCCTACCTGTTAGACTTCCTGTTTTTGCCTTTTATTTGATGTCAGTGAATTTCTTGGTCCACCAACCTCTCTATATTGATAGCTAAGCTTACAGTAATTTCTTATACTTTTCAAATTTCTGGACTCATATTTTCAGGATTAAAGATTTGGAAGAAGATTAGTTTCCTCATTAATGCAAGAGAGGGATTCCCTCATGGAAGCACTATATGAAGTTCTAAGATTTCATGCAATTTAATAGTAACAGAACTTTTTAAGAAACTGTTTGGAAGCAGCATGTTGGGGACATAGAATCAAAAAGCGCACCTTGAACCACAAGTAAAAATGATGGTAAAAGGCAGGCACATGTGTATGTTGGTCCCTATGAGCTCTGCTACCTATTATAGCATTTGTCACAGATTGGATATGCAATAAATGCTTAACTCAAGAGAAAGCTAAGTTCTATCTGCCAGTAATCTCACTGTTTATAACATACATATATATTCTAAAGAACCACAGAAAATTGTCAATTTGCACTTACATATCGAAAAATTAATTTTTATTTCTTACTGGGTAAAGAATAATTAAATTGTATATTAAACATTGTTTTTATCTCTGTTTTCTTTGTTTTGTGTCACATCAGCAAAGATCTAGCCAAATAACTCAGTCTCCATTTGTTCATATAGAAATTAATTTTTTTAAATCTATGTT
The DNA here is from genome assembly GCF_028878055.3 of Symphalangus syndactylus. Classification (NCBI taxonomy): domain Eukaryota; kingdom Metazoa; phylum Chordata; class Mammalia; order Primates; family Hylobatidae; genus Symphalangus; species Symphalangus syndactylus. The sequence continues at coordinate 81,796,099 of NC_072438.2, read as the reverse complement.
ACATCTGCCCTTAATATTTGCCAACTGAATAATCAAGAGCATTTGTTTAATATTCTCCTTATATTTGAGGTCAGACCCATGAAATATCACAAGAAACAGGGCATGGTGATGGATAAAAGTTATAAAATAGAAATAAATTTCAAAAAGCCCAAAGTCAGGCAGGTCAAGTTCCTTTTAAAGCCTCCTAATATCATGTGAAGGTTATTTCATTAATTGTTAAAATGATTGTATAATACGGTGGATTTAAAGAACAATGAAGAAATCTATGCAGAGACTGCTAGTTGTCTTCCCTATGGAAATTTCCTCCATACAACACCATTAATTTCTAGTTGATGTCATGACCAACTGAAATCAAAGATACATTTCTCGTCTTTGCATTGAATAGTGGCATGTGACTAAAGGATGAAAGCAGAACTATTGCATAACAATTCCTCCTGAGAAATTTTCTACAGAGCTCATGAAGTGTATTGCTGTATCATCTACACTGCTGTTTGCAATTAGCCAATATGATGGCTGGAGTTTCATGTTGGATCATGAGGGTGAGATCTATGATGGCCACGATAGAGAAGGAAGTGGAAAGTAGCTTGATTCATGGCTGACTTGATTGCTTACATGTGAATATTACCGTAAGAGTGAAATAAACTTCTATATTTTAAGCCACTATTACTGTGTTTCTATTATTCATAGCCAAATATAACACATACAGTTGTAGAATATGGTACCAGTAGAGCCATTTTTCAAGAAAACTAAGCCATGTAATTGGTTTGTGTAATTAGTAGGGTGGTGGGAGGTAGGAGCATATATATCACAGATAGGAAAGCAGGTGACCCTTGTCATGTTTTATTGAGTAAGTTATCTTTTTACCTTGGCAGAAAAATTACATATTAACTTAGGGTATAGTATTAGGAAAAATAATTGCTTATTTTTGAAATTTTATTGGTGCTATTTCTCGAATCTACTAGAAAAATCCTACAAATGATTGAGTGATTGATGCCTAGGTTGGATGGGATACAAAGGGAGAAACAAAACAGAGCTTTGCTAAAGGAGCCTTTCTCTGCCTGAAATCTACAATAGGAGATTTTAAAACTTTCCGGGTTGAAATATCTAACTTCACTGTTATCTCAATTTGTAACCAAAGAGAGAGTGTCTGCATAGCCACAAATTTAGTAGACTTGCATCCTCCTCTGTAAAGATTATGAGCTTGGTAATAAAGATGGCATCTACATTACAAGGAGGATGGCTAGAGCCAAGAGGCTAAAATAAGCATTTAGGAAGATTTCACACTTAAAAAAAAGTCTGTTTAGACAAAGACTTTGATTGTGATTATTTGCATATATAATTGACTAGAAGCAAATAGAAATTTATTACATTTTTCAAGAAATTTTATTGAAAAATAAATCTGAATTGGACACAATATTAAAAGCCTTAAGGAATCCCCATGGCAGTACATCCATGTTATAGCATGTCCAAATTTCATCAGCATGAAATGGGCTACGAAATCTCTATGACCCTCAAGAATGTTGACCCAAAGGCAAATGTACAATGCATGATGAAAAGGTCACAATGTACAATGGAGAAAGGATATCCTCCCAAAGAGAAGAATCAAAAGCTTAGAGTGTAGTCTAAACAGAAAACTTGCTCTACTAACAAAGTAGAGTCTCTATTTGTTATGCTGAACATTATTTGCTAATTCCAACTGGCTATCCGCTAATGTGTTTCCCAGGTTTTCTCAATGAAATATGTATTTTTATATCATCATTTTATTGCGTGTGTATGGTGCAAGTAACTAGTGTCTCAGTTTGCAGGTTTCAGGATACTGCAACCTGTTATCTGCATCTGGTTTCAGGATACTGCAATCTCTTATCTGCATCTAGTAGAAAGAACTGCATGTTACTCAGTGATTGTGAACATTTGGCTGCAAATAGTTGTGAGTAATGGATGGCATACTAACTGTTCTCCTTGGGGAGCAGACAAATGTGTTCTATATACAGGAAAATGGATATCCATGGATGTATTGGTAACCAAAGGAGCAGACTATGGGTAAAGGCTGCTGTTTGCCTATCCCAATGCCAATCCCTCTACATTTGGACATTGATTTCTTCCTAGGTATATGGGCACATGTAATGATGACAATGACAAATAATAGGATTTCTTTACAACTAGATGTATTCATATGTCCACATAATGGCAAGTCAGGTGTAAACAGTGGCATTATGTGAAAACTTTTGGAAAATGTCTTGAAGTGATAACTTTTACATCCTCTTTACCTTTACCTTCTTTACTTCTTCTTTCTTTATTGATGACGAGAGTAACAACGAGTTGTCTTTAAGTCTATTTGTCTGATGATGAAGAGGTGCACATCCTAGGGACAGAAAATTGAATTCCAGAAAAAAAGTTCTCTTAATTTTGTAAATGACCATAAACTGGTAACTACTCTCAGAACATAAGACCTCTCACTAGCAAAGTATACAAAAAAGCTCCAGGTAAATCATGCTAGAAACTAGCTTTGCAACATTATAGAAGAGTCCCTGGCATGAAGACAACACTATTCTAACGTTGATCCAGAATCAATTTTCATCTAATTCCAGGAGCACAAGTCACTTTACTTCCTGAATGTATTTTCTGATTGAGTGTGGTTGTGTAGAGCTCCATTTCCACTGAGATTAGAAAGAGTTCCTCTTTTTTCTAAATTTTGACAAGTATGGATTTTTTTAAATGAAATATGAATTTTGTTACTATGATGGTTTTCAGTGAATTTATAAATATGAGTTTGCACAGATTACTTTTCACAAACTGTTTAATGTATTTTAGCACTTGGTTTTCCTTTGGGATTCAGGAGCAATATGTGAATAGAGATACTTCTCATTTATATTTTCCATAAGACAGTTAATTAGGAGAAATCTCACTTCTTTTTTAAAAAATAGCTTATTCAGGTGAAAATTTTATAACATATAATACAGCATTTTAAGTGAGCAATTCAGTGGCATTTGGTACATTTACAGGGTTGTGCAACCACCATCTCTATCTAGTGCCAAAACAATTCCACCAGGTCAAATTTTAAAACAACCATTAAGCAGTTTCTCATCCTTCTGCTCCTACTCACTCCTTGACAGCCACCAATCTGAATACTTTCTCTGTGGATTTTAGGATATTTTATGCAAATACACTAACATATGTCCTTTTTTCTATAGCTTCTTTTAATTAACATGTTTTGGCAGTACATCCATGTTATAGCATGTCTCAGTACTTCATTTATTTTTCATGGGTGAATAATATCCCAAATAATATTCCATTTTATGTGTATATCACATTTTGTCTGTCTATTTAACCATTGATGGGCATTTGGGCTGTTTTCACCATTGGCTATTGTGAATAGCACTGCTGTGAACATGCATGTGCACATAGTTTTCTATTCTAGGAGTGGAATTGTGAGGGTCATGTGGTTACTTCTATGTTTATCTTTTTGAGAAATTTCAAACTGATTTTCACAGAGGCTGAATGATTTACATTACCACCGGCGATTAAGGAGGGCTCCAATTTCTTCAGATCTATAGCAATAATTTTTTCCATGTTTTTAATTATAGCCACTTTTGCAGGTTTGATAGTAGTAACTTTATGTGGTTTTGATTGGCATTTGTCTAATAACTAATGACACTGAACATTTTTTCATGTGTTTATTGGCCATTTATATATCTTTGGAGAAATGTCTACACATGTCCATGATTTATTTATTTAAATTGGGTTGTTTGTCCTTTTGTTGTTGATTGTACATATTCTTTGTATATTCTGGGTATAAGGCACTTATTAGAGATATGATTTGCAAACATTTTCTCCTCTTCTGTAGGTTATCATTTTCTTGATAATGTGAAATGTGTTACTCTATGTGAAACCCTAACCCACAATGTTACTGTATTTGAAGTTAGGGAATTTAAGGTTAAATGAGGTCATACCTGTGGGATATTTAATAGGAATGGTGTCATTATGAGAAGAGGAAGAAGGGCCGTGGATGTACTCATAGGGGAATACCTATGTGAAGACAGTGAGAAAGTGACCATCTGAAAGCCAAAAAGAGAGGCCCCAGGAGAAACTAAACCTGCAGACACCTTGACCTTGTACTTCCTGTCTCCAAAACTATAAGAAAATAATTTATATTGTTTAAGCTACCCAGTCTGTAGTATTTTGTCTTAGGAAACCTAGAAAAACAATACATGTTTCTTTTAATGCCCAAAGGATTTTAATTTTGATGAAGTACAATTTATCAGTTTTTTTTCTTTTATTGCTTAATTTTGTTGGTCTTATAGCTAAAGAATTCATTGACAAATCTAAGGTCATTTGGATTTAATCATGTTTTCTTCTGTGGCTTTCATGGTTTCAGTGCTTATATTTATGCCAATGATCCATGTTCAGTTAATTTTTATACGGTTTGAGGTAGGAGTCCAGTTTTATTCTTTTACGTGTAGATATTCAGTTGTCTAAACATTATTTTTGAAGAGATTTTCCTTTTCCCATTTAGTCATTTGGCCCTCTTGATTTTTGAATCAACTGACCACAAACATATGGAATTATTTCTGGACTCCCAATTCTATTACATTGGTATGTCTGTCCTTAGGCCAGCACTACATTGCTTTGATTACTATAGTTCTATAGTAAGTTTTGATACAGGGAAGTGTGAGTCCTCAATTTTTTTTAAAGATCATTTTGTTTATCTTGTGCCTCTTGCAATTCCATATGAATTTGATATTTGATTTTTACATTTTGCAAAAAAAAAAAGGCCATTGGAATTTTGATAGAGATTACATTGACTCTGTAGATCACTTTTGGTTGTAATGACATCTTAATAAAATATGAAGGCTCACATCCATGAACCCAAGATATTTTTCCTACTTATTTTGATTGTCTTTAATATCATTTAGCAATTACAAAATTCAGTATACAAATCTTTAATCACCACCATCACGCACCCCACTAGACATAACCAAATTTATTTCTAGTTATTTCGTTGTTTTGGATGCTACTTTCATAGTTTTTAAAATTTTAAATTTAAATTTTTAATTTCTGGTATATTTTGAAACACTACTGATTTTTGCTTGTTGATCTTGTATCCTGCAATGCTGATGATTTTATTTATTAATTCTAGTAGCTTTTTTGTGTGTTTTTTTAGATTTCCTGTATTTAGGATCATGTGATCTGCCAGTAGAAAAAGTTGTACTATATTCTTCCCAATTTGAATGACATTTATTTCTTTTTCTTTTTAAATTTCCCTGGGTAGAAATTCTAGTACAGTGGTGAAAGTGTGCATTCCTGTCTTTTTCCTGATTTTAGGGGAAGCTTTCAGACTTTCACCACAACAATTGTATTAGCTGTGGATTTTTAAAATATGGACTTGATCATGTTGAGGAAGTTACTTTCTATTTCTGCTTATTTAATGTTTTTATTATGGAAGGGTATAGATTTTTTGTTCAGGATAAGTTGAGATAATCAATTGTTGTTTTTATTATTCAATGAATGTGGTGTATTACACTGATTAGTTTTCTCATGTTGAATCAAATTTGCATTCCTGAGATAAATCCCAATTGGCTGCAGTATATAATCTATATAATACGCTGTTATATTTGGTTTACTAGTATTTGAGAAGGTTTATATCTACATTCATAAGTGATGCTGGTCTGTTAGTTTTCCTTTCTTATGAAGTCTTTATCTGGCTCTAGTGCTTGGGTAATGCTGGTCTCATAGAATGAGTTGGAAAGTGTTCTCTCTTTTATCAAAGAGTTTGAGAAGGATTGGTAGTAGCTTTCTTTGTATGTTTAGTAAAGTTAACAAATTGAAGCCATCTGGTCATGAACTTTTATTTGTTAAGAGGTTTTCTAATATTGATTCAATCTCTTTGCTTATTCTAAATGTGTTCAGATTTTCCACTTCTTCTTGAGTCAATTTGGTTAATTTATTTGTTTCTAGGAATTTGCCCATTTCATCTAGGTTATCTGATTTTTTGACATATAAAATTATATATAGAACTTTCTAAAATATTTAAAAATTTCTGTAATGTCAATAGTAATGTCCCTTCTTTTGTTACCAATTTGTTATTTGAATCTTCTTTTTTTTGTCAATCTAGCTAAAAATTTGTCAATTTTGTTGGTCTCTTCAAAAAAATATACTTTTGTTTTCATTGATTTTCTCTATTTTTCCATTCTATGTTTTATTTGAATACATTTTTAAACTTTATCTTTATTATTTCATTCCTTCTGGGAGTTTTGGGTCTCATTTTTTTCCTGATAATCTAGTTATTTATTGTATAAGATTATTTATTTGAAATCTGTATGTTCTTTCATGTAGTCATTCACTACTATAAATTTACTTCTGAGGAGCATCTCTGCTGCATTCCATGTTTTAATACGTTGTGTTTTAATTTGTATTCATAACTAGAGGGAAACAGAGGTGACAGAGAAAAAGACGTAGAAGTATCATCCACTTGCAAAGTATAGATTTGTTTGTATTGTAATATGAATAAATAAATTATGAGTCAGATAAGAACATTTGAGCACTGACCATTGATGCAGTTATAGTTAATTTTAAAATCAAGGTTAATAACATTTTAGTTATTTTAAAGAATTATGGTAATTTAGAGATGTATTCTGAAATATTTTTAAATGAAAAGATATGCCTGGGATTTCTTCCAAAATGAATCTTGTAGGTTGGGAAGAAAATGAGAACATAGTAGAAACAAGACTGACAATGAGTTGTTGAGGTTGGGCAATGTCTACACTAAAGCTTATTTTATCTTATTTTACTGTATATATTGTTAAAGCTTGCATTATTTTCATAAATGCATTTGCTAAATGCAACTGTTATCAAATAAAGTCAATTGTGCTCTACTCGTGCATTATTTTATTTGAATGTTAGGTTTCCAGTTAAATGGTTTCCAGTTAAAACTTTCAATTTAATTTACAAAGATTTTTACGTTACATATAAAGTGACCAAAGAAGCAGAACTTTAAAAATTAAATTTAATTGCCTGGAAATATATGAGAATTAAAAAGTGTAATAAGACTGACACTGAAATTACCCTTCAAAATTTCATATCTTTTAGGAACTTATATAATTCATACCATTAAGACTTAATCTTCTGAAACACTAGTCAATAAAGATGAAGTTTTTAGATAACAAATAATGTCAGAGACCATTGAAAGTCCTCAGCAATTGTAAATCCGTGAGCTTATAATACAATTTGGCCAAGGCAAATCATAGTCATTCTGAAGAAATTCTTGGGGAAAAAAAATGACCTTTTCTAGAACCGAAAGGCTTCAACATCAAAGACCTTCGGTAAATGGGCCTAATGTGTTGCCCTCAACAGAGAGAACAGCAGAAATAATTTTATGACCATTTTAGATAATGCACAGTATTGTTTTGCCTCGATTTCTCTTATGTGCAGAAATGTTTACCACCAACACAAAAGTCCTGTTAAGAGATATTTGGTAATGCTACAGCATCTTCACCAGCCCTATCATCTTCTGATTTAGATTGCTGCCTACAAACCATGGACTATTGGTATAAGAATACATGGTAGATTCAATTCTAAACACAGGTATACCCCATTTTATTGTGTTTCACTTTATTGCACTTTGCAGATTTTTTTTTCTTTTTTGTTTTCTTACAAATGGAAGGTCTGTAGTATCCTTGCATCAAGCAAGTCTATCAGAGCCATTTTACCAATCATATGTACCAACTTTATGTCTTTCTGTCACATTTTGGTAATTCTCACAATATTTCAAACTTTTACATTATTATTATATTGGTCTGGGCGACCTTTCGTCAGTGATCTTTGATATTTCTATTGTAATTATTTTGAGGCATCACAAACCACACCCATATAACACAGTGAACGTATTGATAAAAGTTGTCTGGGTTTTGACTGCTCCACCGACCAGCTCATCTCCTGTCTCTTTCCCTCTCATCAAGCCCTCCTATTCCCTAAGACACAACAATATTGAAATTAGGCCAATAAATAGCCTTACAATGGCCTCTAAATATTCAAATAAAAGGAAGTCACATCTTTCTCACTTTAAATCAAAAGCTAGGAATGATTAAGTTTTGTGAGGATGCCTTGCTGAAAACCAAGATAGGCTGAAAGCTAGGCCTCTTGCACAGAACAGTTAACCAAAATGTAAATACAAGGGAAAAGTTCTTGAAAAAATTAGAAGTACTACTGCGGTGAACACATAAATGATAAGAAAGTGAAACAGCATTGTTGCTCTTATGGAGAAAGTTTCAGTAGTCTGTAAAAAAAGAAGCAAACCAGCACAACATTCTTTTAAGCCAAAGCCTAACCCAGAGCAAGGCCCAAACTCTCTCCAATTCTGTGAGGGCTGAGAGAGGTGAGGAACCCACAGAAGACACGTTGGAAGCTGGCAGAGATTGGTTTATGAAGTTTAAGGCAAGAAGTCATATCTGTAACATAAAAATGCAAGAGGAAGCAGCAAGGGCTAATGTAGAGCCTGCAGCAGGTTGTCCAGAAGTTCTAGCTAAGATCATTGATGAAGATGGCTAACCTAATAGATTTTCACTGTAGAGAAAACAGCTTTCTATTGGTTTATGATGCCATCTACATGGCTACCTTCATAACTACAGAATATGATGCCATCTACATGGCTACCTTCATAGCTATAGAATCAATGTCTGGCTTCAAAGCTTCAAAAGACAGGCTGACTTTCCTGTTAGAGGCTGATGCAGCTGGTAACTTGAAGTTGAAGCCAATGCTCATTGACTATTCTGAAAATTTTAGGTTCCTTAAGAATTACGTTATATCTACTCTGCCTGTGCCCAGCAAATTGTACTACAAAGTTTGCATGACAGCCCATCTGTTTACAGCATGGTTAACTGGATATTTTAAGCCCACTCTTAAGATCTACTGCTCAGGAAAAAATAAGGTTCCTTCAAAATATTACTGCTCATTGACAATGCACCTGGTCACCCAAGAGCTCTCATGGAGGTCTATAAAGAGATTAAGGTTGTTTATGCCTGCTAACATAACATCCATTCTGCAGCTCATGGATCAAAGAGTAATTTTGACTTTTGAGTCTAATTACTTAAAAATACATTTTGTAAGGCTATAGCTACCATAAATAGTGATTCTTTTCTTGGATGTGGGCAAAGCAAATTGAAAACCTTCTGGAAAGGATTCACCATTCTGGATGCCAGTAAGAACATTCCTGACTCATGAGAAGAGATGAAAATACAAATATTAACCAGAGTTTGGAAGAAGTACATTCCAACCCTTTTGAATGACTTTGAGTGGTTCAGGACTTCACTGGAGAACGTAATTGCAGATGTGGTAGAAATAGCAAGAGAACTCTAGTTAGAGGTAAAGCCTGAAGATGTGACTGAATTCCTTCAATCTCCTAATAAAACTACAGGATGAAAAATTTGCTTCTTACGGATGGCAAAGAAAGCAATTTCTTGCATTGAAATCTACCTCTGGTGAAGATGTTGTGAACATTGTTGAAATTACAAAAACAATTTAAGATATTACATAAACTTAGTTAATAAAGCAGTGGTAGGGTAGAGTTTGAGAGGATTGACCTCAATTTTGAAAGAAGTCGGACTGTGGATAAAAATGCGATCAAACAGCATCAGAAGCTACAGAGAAATATTTCCTGAAAGAAAGATTCAATTGATGTGGCAAACTTCCTTATTGTTGTTTTTTTTTTTAATTGCTAAAGCCACCTGAACCTTTAGCACACCACCCTGATCAGTCAGCAGCCATCAACTTGACACAAGACCTTCCACCATCAATAAGACTTTCTGAAGCCTTAGAATAGCATTTTTAAGCAATAAAGTATTTTAAATAAAGGTATGTACAGTGTTAAGACACAATGCTATTGCACAGTTAATAGACTATAGTATAGTGTCAAAATCACTTTTATATGCACTGGGAAACCATGCAATGTTTGCTTTAGTATACTAGTCTGGAACTGAACCCACAGGTGCTATGCCTGTATATGTGTATATATGTATACACAGACAAAGCACATATATATATATATATATATATATATATATATAGACTATATATACAAAGAGATGTGTGTGTATGTGTGTGTGCAATGGCATTATGTCTAAAATAACACTGTACATGCCTTTATTTAAAATACTTTATTGCTTAAAAAATGCCAACAATTTTCTAAGCCTTCAGAAAGTCTTTTTGCTGGTGGAAGGTCTTGCCTCAAGTTGATGGCTGCTGACTGATCAGGATGGTGGTTGCTAAAGTTTGAGGTGGCTTTGACAATTTATATACGTATATAATACATATAAATTTATATAAAATAAATGTATATATAATTAAAATTTAGTCTTTGATATATACTATCCACATGTCAAGCATTCAATTGCCACATGTGGTTCATGGCTACAAAGGGATACAGAATTTCTTTCACTGCAGAAAGTTCAATTTGACAGCGCTGAACTCATCAAATAAAGGAAGAGGGGCAGAGAAAAAAGAGATACGTTTTTAGGCTAGCGATTCATGAAATAGCATCCTTTTCACAGAGAATTGAAAATATTTTTCATTAATAAAACATAAATTAGAATGTCAAGGTTAAAGGGAGATATAATTGGATTTTTAGCCAAAGGCAAGATTCCTTTGATGCCACTCTAAATAACTTAGAATTTATAGTCTAGGCCAGGGCATATTTCTACAATAATGTTCCTATAAGCAGGAATCCATGAAATATTAATTGGTGCTGAAAGAAAAAAAAAGATGAAGAGCAGGAAAAAGTTCAAAGACAAAACAAACATGAGAATGAATTTTCTCTAAATCTATTTTTTTTGCATCTGACTATTCACATGAGCAGATGACATATCCTAAAATCACAATCTCAAAACTTATCACTCGAATTTATTCTAAAGCTTCAATAAAAGTTTGACATTTGCCTGAATAGAATAACCCCACTCTTTACTCAACTAGTCGTAAAACCTAGTCCAGAAAAAGAGCATTTGGAAATAATGAGTCCCTAAAGGGTTCTAAGCAGAAGAGTGAGCTGCTTATTGAGCCTTCCATTCATGATAATTCATGTGGCAGCTGTGGTGGTGGAGGGGGTGGGGAGGATTCGTGAACACTATATAGAGGCAAATATTTTTCATTGTTATTTCATTAATCCATGGAGACATGACAAAATAGTCAGAGCAAGAATGTTGTGCAGAAAGCAAAGAGCATGAATTTAAGAAAATGTTAGAAAATAAAATTGGACAATCTGACAAGACGTGCATGAGGAAAGGAGAAGACTAACAGGACTTCCATTTTTGGCACAGGAGGACGGCCACGCAATTTTCTGAAATACAGCATTGTAGAAACATCAGCAAATGTTGCAGGAAAATACAGCCATTTATTTTGAAAATAAAATGATTTTCAATCACTTGTATATATCCTGGTAGAGCTAGGTAGTCAGACTCACTTCCTTCCACTCTTTTTCTATCCCAAACTGATGCAGAGGTGAGAGTTTTTCCCTCAATTCTTTTTTTTATTACTACATTATCACTACTTAAGACACTAATGGGCGTGCTAGATAAGAATGAAAATTGGGAGCAATAGAAGGGCTTTGCATCTAAGCATTGCAACATATTTAAAATGTCTGACCTTTTTTTATTTTTTGCTTATCTGCTGAACAACAGTCTCGTATTAGTTGTATTTTTAGGGCCAGCTGCATTGACTGATAAACCTCTTCTATTTCACTTTATTCTCCTAATTCCCAAAATCATGTTAATTGATTATGTACCATAGTTAAACTTTCTTTGGTTCTATCTTTTTCCAAGCATAGCAGGACTTTACATGTTGTTTGTAACATGATTTCATCTAGGTAGATTTTTAACTACAGATAATTCCTTTCCAATTAGTAAAAGAAGGCATTTTTTCCTGTCTCTAACAATCGTTTTAAAATTTCTGTTGTTTAGTTTTAGAGTTGGCATTTTGTCCCTTTCTGACTCTGTACTATATCTAAATATCAGATCTATTTAGATTTACAAGAGATATTTTCAGGTCAATTCTGACACGTCAGCTTATCACACATACAAAATACCAAGTCCACCAGTATCAAGTGGACCCTCGGTGACAGCTGCACAAAAACTTTCAGAACTAATCATCTGGCATCATTCTGTTTGGTGCTATAGCCCACAGATTTAATAGCTACAATTAAGTTTGTTTCCTTAGGAGAATAGAATCACAGACACTTATTTTGTCCCTTATGATCCAACTGATTATGCTTCATCAAGTTTGAATTTGTTTGGCTATAATAGGAGTTTTCTCAGCTGGTGAATTTGTGTGTGTGTGTGTTAAATTAGTAATTACACTATTGCGACTCCTGGCAAACAATGAATATTAGACCACTTGATTTATTTGTTGCTATGATCGTCCCATTTATGTTTGCTGGTATTTTAAGTCGTTTGTTTTCCTAATGAGGTTTAAATTTTTCGTTTTAACACGAGTTTATGGAATGTGAATTGCTTCTTTTATTTGCGCATGTTAGTTGGGTGGCAATTGAATGTATACAAATATGCGTTTATAAAGTCTGGATTTCCCTATGCTTATAAAGTAGTAATTTAAACTTCATATACTGACAATAAATGCTCATGATTCTTGACACATTTTTTCATTTTAAAATAATTTTGCTTCACTTTGTCTAAGTGTGAAGATGCAGAAATGTCTCGAGACAATGCAGGTTTTTTCTCTCATTTATAATCACTATCTACATAAGATGCTTATTCTAACAATCAAGAGATATACCAGTTCCGAGGACACGTTCAAAATTTCACATGTACACATATATGTGAATGACTCTATGTTTGTGTATGCAAAAGCTACAACCCATGGAAGACAAAAGAAAGTGTTGAGTCAATTTGCTACAGTGGACTCCGATAAAAAGCAAACAAAAGTTAAATTATGAATTCATTTCCATCATAGTAATTCCACAAGAGAGAAAATTATTCTTTCTGACTGAAAATTAAAAAATGTTTTCTAGTCTGGATGGAAGAAATAATTGTTATTTTGTTTCCATAATCCCCTTTCCTTGCTTCCTAAAAATATTATAACTGGCTACTGCCTTGTTTACCTCCCCTACTAGATGTGTAGGTACAACGAGGCATAAAATCAACTTCATTTAGCAGCATGTCAAACTCTAGGCACACATATAATTGCCACTAAATAAGTCATTTGAGAAATGTGTGTCTGCCTCATAGACAGATTTTAAAAGATATTGAAGATCCAATCAGGTTTATGTTGTCATTTTGATGACTGAATAACATTTGGTGACATGACATTAAACTCCTTAATACTGAGGTATATTAAAAACAGGCACATCAACCAAACTCAATATTATGTGTCACTTGTGTTGAATGTTTTAAAAAATATATTATGGGTCTTATATAAACATTCAAGTCAATATAAGGATTTATTTTCTTTTTTGGCTGTGGTCTAGTGGTAAAATTGTAGCTTATATCAAAAAGTTCAGTTTGTATCCTGCAGCTAATGCAACATCTCTTTAGTTAGATTGGCTGGCAAACTATATTTGTGTTTCACATCTTAAAATACAATGTTTTGGGACTCAGATTTGTAACTGAACTTTCGATTTTCTAGAAAACTTTCAGAGAATTCAAGAGAACTAGTTATCAGTACCATTCAGTTCATTCCTGTGGTGGTTGACATGGGGGGAAAAATGGAATACTGTGAAAAGAAAACTGTTTTTTTTCCTCAAAGTCTGTTCTCTTCAATTGATCTAGGATAGCCAGTAGGCACATCTGGAAAGTAGAAGAATAACAAGACAATTCATCTTGAAACCTATCTTCATTTTATATACATTGAAGTACTTTGCTTTCTGAGGTGCGTGTGTGTGTGTGTGTGTGTGTTGTTTTTGTTTTGTTTTGTTTTGGTTTTTTTTGTTTGTTTGTTTGTTTTTTTTAAGACAGAGTCTTGCTCTGTCACACAGGCTGGAGTGCAACCAACGGTGAGATCTCTGCTCACTGCAATCTCTACCCCCAGGTTCAAGCGATTCTCCTGCCTCAGCCTCCTGAGTAGCTGGGATTACAGGCATAGGCCACCATGCCTGGCTAATTTTGTATTTTATTAGAGACGGGGTTTCTCCATGTTGGTCAGGTTGGTCTTGAACTCCCTACCTCAGGTAATCCGCCAGACTCGGCCTCTCGAAGTGCTGGGATTACAGGTGTGAGCCACTGCACCCCTGCCTCTTTTTTCTTTTCTTTTTTTACTTTTTTTTTTTTTTTTGAGATGGAGTCTCGCTCTGTTGCCTAGGCTGGAGTGCAATGGCATGATTTCGGCTCACTGCAACCTCCACCTCCAGGGTTCAAGCTATTCTCCTGCCTCAGCCTCCCGAGTAGCTGGGACTTCAGGCTGCGCACCACACCCGGCTAATTTTTTTTTGTATTTTTAGTAGAGATGGGGTTTCTCCATGTTGGTAAGACTGATCTCGATTTCCCGACCTCAGGTGACCTGCCCACCTTTGCCTCCCAAAGTGCTGGGATTACAGGCATGAGGCTTTCTGAGTTTTATAGACCACAGACTTATTCCTTACTTTGGTTTCCACTCTCTATTGATCTTTTTGGATTAATGATTTTGTTGTAAATTATATACTGGCTTTGAAATTTATTCCTCCTCTTATTACCTCCTCAATGCTGCTGGGAGCTGTCTGTTGAATATTCTACACTAGTCAAACTCAAGTTTCCCCCACCTCCAACCCCAACTCTACCTATGCCATTCTTCCCTGGAATCCTACCTGATGGTAAAACTGAATAATAAATTGATATTTGATTAATACTTATTCATTACTGACAACAGTATAATAACCTCTGGATTTTTAAATGATTTTTTTCCGATCTAATTTAGTGTTCACGGTCTTTATTTTTCCTCTGGGTTCCTTAGCAATTTTTTTTTTTTTTTTTTTGAGACAGAGTCTCAGTTTGTCGCCCAGGCTGGAGTGCAGTGGCGCGATCTCGGCTCACTGCAAGCTCCGCCTCCCGGGTTCACGCCATTCTCCTGCCTCAGCCTCCCGAGTAGCTGGGACTACAGGCGCCCACCACCAAGCCAGGCTAATTTTTTGTATTTTTAGTAGAGATGGGGTTTCACCGCGTTAGTCAAGATGGTCTCGATCTACTGACCTCGTGATCCACCCACCTCGGCCTCCCAAAGTGCTGGGATTACAGGCTTGAGCCACCGCGCTCGGCCTCCTTAGCAATTTTTAAAATTTATTTTCCTTTGCTATGTTATATTTGGCTGCTATTGGTTGTTTAAAATACCTTTTGGAGGAAAACATAGTATAAATTGAGAATAAAATATATATCATAGATTTAATTCATTCTCCCTATCTTTATTGATCGTATCTTATTTCTAAAATGTAGTATTAGGTGTTTTGAAAAACACTGAGATGAATAAATCATGGATTGTTTCAAAAAGCATATATACCAGTTACAGTGATAGAAAACTGCTGTAAATAATAACATAAGGTAGAAAGTACATTGAGACGTATTTAAGAAACTCCCAAAAAGTAAAGATTACTTCAGATTTGATGAAATTTGAAAGTCATCTTCAGTCAATTTGAACTTAAGCTGGGCTTTTAAAACCAGGCAACTGTGTACAATTATAATCTCATGAAGGAAGGAACATGGAAGGTTTTCACACCAAATGGATATTGTTCAAGTTGAGCTAAACTTCAGGATATACATTAGTGCAAAGGGTAGAAGTGTAAGTCACTGTCAGGTTATATAATACCTGTTATAGGAAAATTGCCCATTATTATTTGGCAATGAGCATCAAATACATTTTAATAAGTATATTGATATGGATGTTTTCCTTAAAGCAACATATGACGGCATACAACAGTTCTGACAGGAGCTAGAAAATAATGAGATTGGATCTAAGGGAGTGGAGGTAGCAGGTCTTGCAAGCAACCAGCCCAGCAGCAATGAAATCATGCTAATTGAGAGAAGCACAGGCAGAAGCCCATACCTGGGGGCTACACCTATGAAGAATGTGCAAAAGCACCGCAACAAATGATCTAGTCTTCTGCAAAATAAGAACAGCACGTAAACAATTTGGTAGAGTGAACCGTAACAAAAGGAAAATGCTGTTTGTTTGTTTGTTTTTTGCCACATCCCTGTTTTAGATTACCCTCCTCTGTGCTTCTATAAGAATATCTGTTTTTCTTATTATAAAATTTATTTTCCTTTATTGCAAGCATCTGTTTATTTCTTGAGACAAATATATACAGATCCTAATTTCTGGACCCTGTGCATGTTACTTTACATGGTGCTATGATTTAAATGTTTGTCCCCTCCAAAATTAATGTTGAAATTTATTTGCCACATTGATGGTATTAAGAGGTAAGACATTTAAGAAGTGATTAGGACATAAAGGCCCTGCCTTCAAAGCTGGGATCAAAACATTATAAAAGAACAAGTTGGGCTCCTTCTTGCTCTTTCACCCTTTGCCTTGTGCCATGTGATGATACAGAAAGAAAATCATCATTAGAAACCAGAACTTGATATTTCCAGGCTCCGGAACAGTCAGCCAATAAATTTTTGCACATTACGATTTACCCAGTCTGTGGTGTACTGTTACAGCAGCTCAAACGTATTGAGATATATGGCAAAGAAGACTTTGCTGATGTCATTAAATCAACACTCTTGCAATGGAGAGAGAATCTTGAATTACATACATAGCCTTGATATAATAACCGTTGCAGGTAGAACAGAGGACTGAGAGCAGAGAGGGTGATATGAAACAGAGACTGGAATAATACATTTTAAAGATGGAAGAAGGAGCCACAGGCCAAGCAATATAGGTAGCTACTGTTACCTGAAAAAGGCGAGGAAATGGATTCTCCTCTCAGAGCCTCCAGGAAGAGCCAGTCCATCTGACATTTTACTTTAACCCAGTGAAACTAATTTTGGACTTCTGACTTCCATAACTTAAGATAATAAATTCATGTTATTTTAAGCCACTTAGTGTGTGGTAACTTTTCACAACAACAATTGGAAATTAACACCCCTTTTTAACTTTCCACGTCCTTCACTATACTATAAGCTTTGTGCAAAGTAGAATAAAGGTAATTTCTGTCTCATTCATTTTTTAAGTTTTAAATCACAATATCTGCAGAGCCTGGCAAAATGCTTGGTACATGGTATGTATTCAATACTCAATGCATCTTTCATTAATTAAATGACCACATTTATTAAGAATAAAGAGACAAAATTCAGAACATTGAATTCAACAGTGAGCTTCTTTTAAATATAACTCAGCTAAAAGATATTAGAGATATGGTAATCTGAATTGTAGAAATGTTAAAAAATGAATACTGGTATTCACAGAACAACAAACTAAATATTTTTATTTCAGTAGAAAAAATAAAAATTTGACTAGTTGCAATTTTATAAACATATTAAGTTGATAGATACATTGAAACTCTTACTATTCTCATAACTGGGAATATTTTAGCAGATTATACAAATTATGAAGCAACTAAAATTTCTGCTTAAAAGAGAGGATAATAAACAGGCGAAACTCATTATTCTAGATATAATGAATTTTTATAGTACTTCATTTTTTATGTAAATTTGGATATGTCCATGATATCCACATACAATTTGGGATGACTAATTTATAATAATAAGGCAAATAGGACATGGACAAATGTATCTCTAAACAATGAAGTTGGTCTTGGAAGGCTATTAAATAATCAAAAAGATCCACTGATGTCACCTTCAGAAGGAAATGGAGATAGATGGGTCACTGTCCATTTGTTTTGCTCCTTTGCAACGTTCAGTTGAGGCCTCAGACATGGAACAAGAATAGAGTCCACACACAGCACTGCTGTTCTGCATGCATAATGTGATTTATAAAACTTTCTTCAGATAACAGCGAAAGGGCCCAGCACACGGGTAATTACAAGCAGGATCATCTAAAGAATTTACAAAGACAGGAAGCCTGCAGCTGAGAATGCATAGGCCCATCAATAATACAAATAGCACCGTGTGAGAGAACGATGTACAAATTATGAGGCAGAATGAACTTATTTAACAGCACCTGGGAACTTATCCAGGAATATTTTACATTTTCTCTTAAAGAACATTAATGTGCATACAAAATAGTGCAATTTTCATGACAAAGTCCTAAATAGAGAGAACATTCAAATGTCATCAAATTATGCCTCCTCTAAAGCTGAAATATAAAATACCCTTTCAGTTTTTTGACTAACAAAGTGTATATGATCTCTTTCTTGTTTCTTTGTTCGATTCTTATCATAAAGGCACCCATTTTAAGATATTATGAAAAATGATGGTGATTGTATTATAGCAGGAGTAATATTGTATTTATTTAATTATACAATTACTAAACTTGTTCAGTATTAAAAAGAATGCCACAAACATCAAAGGCTGAAAAATTAACTTTCCATCCCATATTTGAATACCAATATATGAATTAAATCTTAAAAATACTGCATAAATTTAGAAACAAGCACTTTTCTTTTTATATCATATTTAAAGTATATTTGCTTTTACATGCATAAATTTTGATGTATTTTTACTAATTAATTAGTATGCTTTCAAAAAAGTATTTGCTTTAAGACTTTTAGAAATGTTTATCTTTTCAGAAATATTTTAAAGATGTCTTTTATGTAGGACTCAAGAAGCTAATGGAGCTGCATGCAGTCCAGGTTGTATACACAAAAAATGAAGCAAAAAGTCCACTTAACATGAATGAGTTCCATAGATTTCTATGTGTCTATTAGTTCTATAACTTGTAGCCGTGTTTGTAAACCATAATATGACAACTACCTTAGACCACATTAGAAACATTTAGTGCTTATGAGTTAAAGACGAGGAATAAAAAAATCCAGAGAAATCTAGAGCTATGAAAGGTATGCAAAGAAAAATAAATGTATAAAAAGTGGCAAATAACTGTGCCCATAGTGATCTATGCTTATATAAAAATATTTTCTAACATATGGAAAATATAAGTCTAATATGTTGGCTTGTTGACTACTGCCATTTAGAAATTTATATTTATGCTATAATAAAGTAAAATTGATTTTATTCATAAAATATTTAAAAATCAGGTTTTCTATGAATGGTGTCCCTGAATTTAAAATTGTTTTCTCCATACACTTACATTTCCCAAGTCTTCATATCTCCTGCTGAGACTCCATTTCTGAGTCTAAATCTGAATTCCTATATCGTTAATAATCTTACTGTCCAAAGGAGACTGGATAATTGTATTCTTTTTTTTTTTTTTTTTTTTTTTGAGACAGAGTCTTGCTCTGTCACCCCGGCTGGAGTGCAGTGGTGCGATCTCGGCTCACTGCACCCTCCGCCTCCTGGGTTCACGCCATTCTCCTGCCTCAGCCTCCTGAGTAGCTGGAACTACAGGCGCCTGCTACCACGCCCCACCCTTTTTTTGTATTTTTAGTAGAGATGGATTTTCACCATGTTAGCCAGGATGGTCTTGATCTACTGACCTCATGATCCGCCCGCCTTGGCCTCCCAAAGTGCTGGGACATTTTTGTATGTCAAATATGTCATATAAATATTTGGACCCCACTCTGAGAACAAACTACTTATAAGTCATTTCAATCGTTAATGAATATCATAATTGAGGACCTGTGCTGGTTGCCAGAAATCTACCAGTGAGCAAAACAACACTGATCTTTGTCCACAGTAAATTTACAGATCAGAGGAAACAAAAATAATCAGTTAAATAAAACAGGTCTGAAAATTGCATATGAGAACCCAAAGCAGAGGTACCTAACCAGGTCAAAAAAAAAAAAAAAATGGAGCAAATTGTGCCTAAGAACTTGGTATTTTTGTGCATCCATTTGATGTTCTAGCTACATTTCTTCACATGTCCCATTACTAAGGTCGACACTTTCATGCAGTTTCATATGCTGTTCCCAGTATTACTTTCCTGTTGCTGCCCTAACAAATTGTCACACTTTTTCAGCTTAAAACAACACAAACAGATTATGTTACAATTCTGGAAGTGAGAAGTTCTAAAATCAAGGTTTTCACAGGGCCAGGTTCTTCTGGAGCCTGCAGGAGAAAATCTGTTTCCTTGCCTTTTTCTGCTTCTAGAGGCTTCCTGCATTCTTGCCCTTGTAAGCCTTCCTTCCTCCTAGCAGTCCAGCCTCTGCTTTCGTCGTCGTATCTTTTTCTCTCTGACTTGAGCTTCTTGCCTCCCTCTTACATAAACCCTAGTGTCTATGCTGGGCCCACCAGGATACTTCAGGATAATCCTCCCATCTCACGACCTTTACCTTAATTATCTCTGCAAAGCCCCTTTCGGCATGCAAGGTAAACATATTAACAGGTTTCAGGGACGAGGCCATGCCCATTTGTGGGTGGGGGTGGTTGTAGGAAAAGCATCATGCAACCTACCACTCTTTGTTCACAGGAATTTCCATCTGGATCTTTTTAGAATTAATCATTATCATTTACTAAAGTGTGGAAGATGATAGAAGAAAAAAAAAGCCAGATAAGGAAAGAGCAAATAAAGGCAAATGGGAAGGAAGGAAAGAAGGAAGAAAGTCAACCTTAGATCATCATAGTAAAAAAAAATAGTACTGATTACTGATGAATCGTTAAAAGTAAAAACTGCAAGATAGCTATTGCTGTACCTATTTTGAAAGTGAGATTTCAAATGACCTCTCGAATTTGCATTCACTTATATGTCCAAAGGTATGACCATCAATCTATCTTAATGTCAGCAAAAGAACTTCAGATTCACTTTTGAAGTGATTTGAAATGGCTTTAAAATCATTCAAAAATAGTCATATGTTAGCCTTAACGACATGTCTACAGCATACTTTTACTTCTCTGGCTCAAAAACTGCTGTTACCAGGTGGATCTCAGAGAATCAGATATATAGGATGTTCCATAGAGCATTCTTAGCTCTACAACATCTTCCCTCAATTTATCCTACTAAGTTCAAATTACTGACCTTCAGGGTATGGAAATAGATCTACTATTTTAGCATTTTACAAAGCATTGTCTAATATATAAAACCCATCAGCTAACATAAAAGAAGTTTCTTGTTAAACTAAGATATAATGTCTGATTATAGTATATTATCCAAAATATGACTCATACTAAATATGAAATTATATCTATATATTTTGACAACATAAAATCTATAGAATGTCTCTAGCACTAGATAGGAAAACAATACCTTCTCGTTATATATAATATTTGTTCAATATATTTTTCTTTTAAAAAATTTATGTCATGTAGGCCCTCCACCAGTGGCTATATGTGTACAATTTTCTTCTAATATAGAGTATTTATAGAAGTTGTTAAGTTGTTTACTACTGAGATGTTTTGTGCCTCTGATATAGATAGATAGATAGATTTATAGATAGATGATAGATAGATAGATGATAAATTATAGATAGATGATAGGTGGATGGATGATAGACAGATGATAGATAGGTACATAGATGATAGATGATAGGTAGATAGATACATAGATACATAGATATATAGATGATAGATAGATACATAGATACATAGATGATAGATAGATGATAGATAGGTAGGTAGGTAGGTAGGTAGATAGATAGATAGATAGATAATCTTTTAGTGCCCCATAGAAGTAGCTCTTCATTATTGAAGGATTATCCTTCATCTTAAAAGTATCTGTGCTCTCATTTGCTGTGTAGCAAACCTCCCACATAGAATAATTTGTCTTCATGCTCTTCTCTTCAAAGTCGCAACAATATTTCAAATTACCTTTAAAGCAGTATTTCCTGAGAAATAATTGCATTTTTATTTATTGCCGTATGATTCTCTAGATATTTTTGCTTGTCACCAAGGGAAGGAGATCAAGTGGCTCCCCAATGATAGGTGATGTTACCTTGGATGCAGACAGCATCCCTAACCAGGTACTGAACCTGCTGGCACCTTGATCTTAAACTTCCCAGCCTCTGGAGTTGTCAGAAAAAAATTTCTGTCTTTCAGGAATTACCCAGTATCAAGCATATTCTTATAGCAGCACAAACTAAGACAGGGAGGCTTTTGCTATCTCTCCTCTGAATGATCACAATTATCTTCGAAATGGTTTTTCTACTTTCATGGCTTTCCAATAATTCTCAATACAAATGCATGATTACATAAACATTTGCTCAAGAACCTGTATAAACAGACTGGTGGATAATGACTAGATCCTCAGGATATGCAGGGCTCAAGAGAAATGAAATATCTTGGGGATATGGTTACTTAAGACGTGATACTGTCACAGTGAATTTCGTAAAAGATGGTGCTGCCCTAACTGAGGTTCAATCCATGTATGAGCCAGACCAATCTGAAGACAAAGTATTTCACAACCACAATTTCTGTTTTCATATTTATTTTGCTTGCACACTTACAAACCTACAAAAAAGAAACTGGTACAATGGTAGGGAATTGTTGCTGCTAAACCATCTCCACCACTGGAAAAGCCATAAAACGGGTATCTGTTTGAAAGCAAATCAGTTATATTATCTCTTTGGATTAAAGCTAAAATATTATACTTGAGTTATGTAAGTGTTATCTCTAACAATTATCTACCAATAGGGCAGTGCCAAGGCATTAACCAAATACATTTGTAAAGAATCGATAACAAAGAACAAACACACCAGAATACCTAAATGAAATGAAGTTTTTTTTTTCTTTAGAATCATAAACCTCTAGGTGGTTAGCATTAAGGTAGAGAGTACCCTGAGGTAATACAAATGTTTCTGGTTTAATTATTTTCAGCAGTAGGGAATTTTCTTTCTTTCTTTCTTTTTTTTAGCACAATTGAAATTTAGACTTTATTTATTTTTTTAATTTACCCATACATTTATTATCATACCAGACAATATCCTGTGGATTGTTATCCATATATACATGCAACTGGATATACATTCTTCAGATAACACTGTATTATAATTTTCCATGTTGCTGCATAGTTTTTTTTTATTATTATACTTTAGGTTTTAGGGTACATGTGCACAATGTGCAGGTTTGTTACATATGTATCCATGTGCCATGTTGGTGTGCTGCACCCATTAACTCGTCATTTAGCATTAGGTATATCTCCTAATGCTGTCCTTCCCACCTCCCCCCACCCCACAACAGTCCCCGCAGTGTGATGTTCCCCTTCCTGTGTCCATGAGTTCTCATTGTTCAATTCCCACCTATGAGTGAGAACATGTGGTCTTTGGTTTTTTGTCCTTGCGATAGTTTACTGAGAATGATGGTTTCCAGTTTCATCCGTGTCCCTACAAAGGACATGAACTCATCATTTTTTATGGCTGCATAGTATTCCATGGTGTATATGTGCCACATTTTCTTAATCCAGTCTATCGTTGTTGGACATTTGGGTTGGTTCCAAGTCTTTGCTATTGTGAATAGTGCCGCAATAAACATACGTGTGCATGTGTCTTTATAGCAGCATGATTTATAGTCCTTTGGGTATATACCCAGTAATGGGATGGCCAGGTCAAATGGTATTTCTAGTTCTAGATCCCTGAGGAATCGCCACACTGACTTCCACAATGGTTGAACTAGTTTACATTCCCACCAACAGTGTAAAAGTGTTCCTATTTCTCCACATCCTCTCCAGCACCTGTTGTTTCCTGACTTTTTAATGATGACCATTCTAACTGGTGTGAGATGGTATCTCATTTTGGTTTTGATTTGCATTTCTCTGATGGCCAGTGATGATGAGCATTTTTTCATGTGTTTTTTGGCTGCATAAATGTCTTCTTTTGAGAATTGTCTGTTCATGTCCTTCGCCCACTTGTTGATGGGGTTGTTTGTTTTTTTCTTGTAAATTTGTTTGAGTTCATTGTAGATTCTGGATATTAGCCCTTTGTCAGATGAGCAGGTTGCGAAAATTTTCTCCCATTTTGTAGGTTGCCTGTTCACTCTGATGGTAGTTTCTTTTGCTGTGCAGAAGCTCTTTAGTTTAATTAGATCCCATTTGTCAATTTTGGCTTTTGTTGCCATTGCTTTTGGTGTTTTAGACATGAAGTCCTTGCCCATGCCTATGTCCTGAATGGTATTGCCTAGGTTTTCTTCTAGGGTTTTTATGGTTTTAGGTCTAACATGTAAGTCTTTAATCCATCTTGAATGAATTTTTGTATAAGGTGTAAGGAAGGGACCCAGTTTCAGCTTTCTACATATGGCTAGCCAGTTTTCCCAGCACCATTTATTAAATAGGGAATCCTTTCCCCATTTCTTGTTTTTGTCAGGTTTGTCAAATATCAGATAGTTGTAGATATGCAGCATTATTTCTGAGGGCTCTGTTCTGTTCCATTGATCTATGTCTCTGTTGTGGTACCAGTACCATGCTGTTTTGGTTACTGTAGGTTTGTAGTATAGTTTGAAGTCAGGTAGCGTGATGCTTCCAGTTTGGGAATTTTTAAAATATTGAAGGGTTATAAAGTGTGACTTGTGAAAAGGTTTTAGCAATCTTGAAGCAAATATTGCTTAAAAATATTGGGTTATGATAATAATGAATTCAATATCAGTTTAGAACCAAAATGTTTCTCCATAAAGATGGCAATGGTATGTGTCAATTAGAAATAAAACAAAAGCAGTTGCTTCCTATGTGATGAATTCAAGGGCTAATAGTTAAAAATACTTCGAATAGTTTCACCAAACAGATGAAAATACCAAATGTATAACATTAAATTATGTTAGGTATGATTGATTAGGAAACTCAGTAAGGTTGGAATGACGTGATTATCTATGAAATATATTTATGTATACATGGAAATAAAATACTTACATTTGTATTATTTTACCTTCATCTATCTATTGATCTGTTGATCTATTTATCTAGTTACCTAATCTTTTATGTGAAATTTATTAGGAAAATTTGCATACCATCCGTCTTCATTGTGGCCCATGAGGTCCTTGAACCCAGAAACCATGTTTCATTTGGTGGTGTATTCTCAGTTTATGCATATAATTGATAGGAACTCCACAAAGATTTGTTAGATTAATTATTGTCTATTTCATTAATATTATATGAGAATAGATACAGTTAAACTTCTTTGAAATTAGATATGAGAGTTAGAAATGTTTAGTTAATGTGTGAGCTTGTTCCCAATTAAACAGGTATATATAAGTCTTGGGTAATCTATACCTACGATGCATTCCCAGTGTGAATCCACTAAGGCTATGCATTCTTTTGTTGTTGTTGTTTGTTTGTTTTTTTGAGTTGTTGTTTGTTTTTTTGAGACTCCAGGCTGGAGTGCAGTGTCATGATCTTGGCTCAGAGCTGCAACTTCCGCCTCCCTAGGCTCAAGCAATTCTCCTGCCTCAGCCTCCCAGGTAGCTGGGATTACAGGTGCCCACCACCACACCTGGCTAATTTTTGTATTTTTAGTAGAGATGGGGTTTCACCACGTTTGCCAGGCTGGTCTTGAACTCCTGACCTGAAGTGATCTGCCTGCCTCAGTCACCCAAAATGCTGGGATTACAGGTGTGAGCCACCATGCCCGGCATCATATGGCATTCTTGTGTTGCATTTTATCCATGTTGCTTTGTGAAAAATCAAAAGCATTTTGACATCAATACAATGTCATTAACTTGACATCTGAGCAAACTGGGCTCATATCCTAGCTCACCCTTTTATAAATTCAATGACCTTATAAAAGTCTCTTGACATACTTGAGCCTCAATTTTTCTTACTTGTTATATGTGGACAAAGAATGCTGTGAAGAGTAAATGTGACATGTAAATATCCCATACATAATAGGATCACAATAAGTTTTAGTTAAGTTTATTTTTAATCACTAGCAAAGCATACATACAATATATATATAACATCATTTAATTTAACATATATTTTGCCATATTTATATAATCTTTTTAATGAAACATGAATTAGAATATGTTTGATTTAAAAAATTTACCTTGATTAAGTATGTGTTTGGTTCCCAGGTTTCTGCCAGATATCTTTCAACTAAAAATCATGTTATTTATACATTTCTCCATGTAAACAAGATACATTTGTTAAGTAACCTACCACATGCCAAACACTACATGACATGAGATGCAATCACTAATACTCTTATTTTTAAAATTAGTTACAATTAATAGATGCGTAACATCTAAATAGGCAAATATTCACAGGACTTTTCAGACATGTTAAGAATCTTGCCAAAGGTAACAATATAGAACATATATACACAGATTGAATTAAAAAAAAAAGAAAATGTGTTGTGTGCACATCTCATTCTTTATTTAGTCTGTAATCAAATGATTGATGTAATGCTTAATAACTTTTAAAGTATGTCTAATCATGCTGGTTAGCATATTATACATACCTTCTACGTTCACCCTAAATAGCTCTCCAGTAAAGTGCTAACTAAATGTATTATATTCCCTCCACTGAAATCATCAAGGGGGACAAATGTGATGAAAATGTGTCTGGGAACGGTTTTTAGTATTGTGAATATAATGTACAGGGTATTCGAGACTGCCTTTATAAAAATAGCAAAACCCTAAATCAAGTGATAGAAAAATTGCAGGTTAAACAATGTAAGACTTCATGTTTTTTGCATTACATGTCAATGTCTTTCCCTCTACCTATAATCTTTGATTGCTCAGAAATGATACCAACATGTACTACAAAAAGGCAAATGAAAAAATGTGGAATATGTGATATTTTGATTTATAATAACTTTGGTGTTATTTTCACTTCCTAATACACAGCCCCTAATGCTAATGAGTTGGCTCCTGACTGGAAGCTCCTGGATAGCCTTAGGATGGGGGCTGGTTGTCAAGGGAACCACCTGTGTAATTAGAGGATTGGAAGTGTCACCCTCCTTCCCCTCACCTCTGGGGAGGAAAGAAGGGATGAAGGTTGAGTTGATCGCAATGGCCAATGATTCAGTCAATCATGTTGACCTAATGAAACCTCCATAAAAACTAAGAAGCACAGAATTTGGAGAGCTTCTAGGTTGTGGTGCCTGGAGGGTGGTATACTGCCCTATTAATCTCTTTATCTGGCTGTTCACCTATATTCTTAGTAAAATTCTTTATAATAAACCAATGAATGTATGTAAGTATTTCTCTGAGCTTTGTGAGATGCCCTAGCAAATTATTGAGTATGAGAAGAAGATCCCAGGCAACTCTGATTTGTAGCCAACTTAGACAGAAGTTGTGGATAATCTGCAAATCTATTAATATGGTTTGAATCTGTGTCACCACCCAAATATCATGTCAAATTGTAAACCCCAGTGTTGGAATTGGAGACTGGTGGGAGGTAATTAGATCATGGAGGCAAATTTCCCCTTTGGTTCTCTTCCTGTGTGTATTAGTCTGTTTTCATGCTACTGATAAAGACATACCCAAGACTGGACAATTTACAAAAAAAAAAGAGGTTTATTGGACTTACCATTCCTCATGGCTATCAATGCCTCACAACTGGGGCAGAAGGTGAAAGGCACATCTCACATGGTGGCAGACAAGAGAAGAGAGCTTGTGCAGGGAAACTCCCCTTTTTAAAACCATCAGATCTCCCGAGACTTATTCACTATCATGAGAACAGCATGGGAAATATCTGCCCCATGATTCAATTACCTTCCGCTGAGTCCCTCCCACAACACATGGAAATTCAAGATAAGATTTAGGTGGCAACACAGTCAAACCACGTCACCATAATAGAGTTCTCATGATACCTGGTTGTTTGAAAGTGTGTGGCAGCTCTCACCTCTCTTCCTCCTGCTCCAGGCATGTAAGATGTCCCTGCTTCCCCTCAACCTTCTACCATAATTGTAAGTTTCCTGAGGCCTCCCCAGAATCTGCTGTGCTTCCTGTACAGCCTGCAGAGCTGTGAGCCAATTAAACCTCTTTTCTTTATAAATTACCCAGCCTCAGGTATTTCTTCATAGCAATACAAGAACTAACAAATACACCACTACTTGTAACTGGGACTTGAAGTGGGAGAGGAGGCATCTTGTAAGACTGAGTGCTTAACCTGTGGGGTCTGCACTAACTCTGATTGCCATCAAAATTGAATTGTAAGAGATGGAGCTGGCATCTTACAATTTAATTTAATTTTACCGTTGAGTCTGCATGGCTGGTAGGAGGATTGATGCTGTGAGAAAAACCCTATACATCTGGTGTCAGAAGTGAAGTATTGAGAGTGAAAGGATAGTGTAGGGAGTACAGAGTATAGTTTATTTTTCCTACAGACAAGATAACTCTTCCTTTTTCTTCACCTCTGCATACTTCACTTCTAACTGAGGCTGTACTATTGTTTTGTTCCCACCTCCCCTTGTTAGTTCTTTAAGCCCAATCCTCAACTCCAAAGTGGCTGCATTCTGTTTAGCCAACACAAAGGGACTGCCTGGAGACAGCCTGACTTTCTTGCTATCTAAAAATTCTAGATAGAGTTTAGGGACTTGTGTTGGATGAGGGTCCTGGGAAATCTGCAAGAGACTCTTTGGCCTCATTATTTTAGACTTGAATGATAAAACATGGCTAAACAACAGAACAGAGATAATTGCTTTTGAAATTTTCGTGACACTCTATTTAAATTAAAACTGTTAAAACCCCAAGGAGGAACGTTCATTTTCCATTTTTTCAATGTTTTTCTTAGAGCCGTGAATTCTAGATATAAACCATAAAGGCCCCTCACTAAAAACCTGGCATAGAAGGCAGTGCAATCTGCATAGGGGGACACGGCAGACATGCAGATGAGAAGGCACTGGTATCACTTCAGGGATCCTTTATTAACCTGAAAAGCTCTTCTAAGGTCTGGCTGGAAATCTGACCCCTGAGACCTGGAAGTTAGGTATGGACGACTGTGGCAGTTACAAAGTAACTTCAACCTCTGCCTTAAAAGCCAATGAGACCTGTAGGGCAGAGGCTGGGGCTAAGTGTTAATGACCAAACTTCCCTAGTGTCTGTGCCTCCTCCAGTTAGTCAGAATATTACTTGGCTCTGGCTACAAAAAACTATCATCTTACCAGAGCCACATCTACTTTCCAATAAAGTATATCCTTTGCTGTAAGTAGCTGTGCCTTTGAGTAAATTATGTAAAAATTGTAATACTGCTGTAAGTATAACTGAAACTACTAAATCCATGAAATCCATAGACTTCTAGAATCTTGGGCTCCCAAAGTTTCCTCCAGAAAAATGCCTTCCCTGAATTGCTCTGTGCTTATGGTCAATTTCTGATTCTGCATCTGCCTCTTTCCACCAAGAATCACTTTCCCATGCCTCTAGAGTTTCCTTTAGTGTGGACAATGCATCTAAATGTGCCCCGGGCACACTGGCCTCTTTACTGTTGAATCTGCAGGGCTGGTAGGTATGGTTCTGCCTCAGGGCCTTTGTGCTTCCCATTCTCCTCTGCAATGCTTTCTCATGGTTACCTACATAGTAACTGACCACCACCCTAGGCTAGGAACTTCCCCTGGGGACACAGGGGTGCCAAGGCAACTCTGTGAGACCACATGGGTCTTACACATATCTCTGTAGTAACTGTCTATCCTTGTAGTGTCTGTGTGGTTCCTCAGGAGTGGAGCCTCTGAGGGATTATCAACTCACCTTTTGTGGACTCCCTCTTTTTAGAGTCCCAGCATACTCCCTGGGGTGGGGAAGATGAAGAGATTAATCACATAAGAAAGGTGTCAGAGGAAAGAATGGAAATATTTGAGAAGGGAAGTGCAAATGGATAGATATTGTAAAAACATAGACCATAGGTTTAGTGAGGAGTTTTTATTCCTTAGGGGTTGACTTAAAGAATAACTGGGGAAATAAAATTTATGAAAAGATTGGATTTCAAGGAGACAAATGTTAAGATTCCACACAGAGCCAGAAGCTTGATGAGCTTAGCATTTTGTAGCCTAATTAGCGGGCTCCAGGCTTTCTAACAAATTCTAAATGAAACCTTAGTAACCATGGTGCTGGACCATGCATTGAGGAATAAG
This sequence comes from Symphalangus syndactylus, assembly GCF_028878055.3. Classification (NCBI taxonomy): domain Eukaryota; kingdom Metazoa; phylum Chordata; class Mammalia; order Primates; family Hylobatidae; genus Symphalangus; species Symphalangus syndactylus. The sequence continues at coordinate 81,766,140 of NC_072438.2, read as the reverse complement.
GTCTCTGCCTGCCACACAATAGTCATTCCAATATGGACTCAATAAGAGTCTATTAGATAGCTAGATTATCTGGGAGTCTTCAATCTTTTTTTTTTTTTTTTTTTTTTTTTTTTTTTTTTTTTTTTTTGGGACAGAGTCACGCTCTGTCACCCAGGCTGGAGTGCAGTGGCGCGATCTCGGCTCACTGCAAGCTCTGCCTCCCGGGTTCACGTCATTCTCCTGCCTCAGCCTCTCCAAGTAGCTGGGATTACAGGTGCCCACCACCACGCCTGGCTAATTTTTTGTATTTTTAGTAGAGATGGGGTTTCACCGTGGTCTTGATCTCCTGACCTCGTGATCCACCCACCTCGGCCTCCCAAAGTGCTGGGATTACAAGTGTGAGCCACCGCGCCCAGCCTGGAGTCTTCAATCTTTATAGGATAGATGATTTTTTCTTTTTTTTTCTTTTTTTTTAGACGGAGTCTCGCTCTATTGCCCAGGCTGGAGTGCAGCGGTGTGATCTCAGCTCAATGCAACCTCTGCCTCCTGGGTTCAAGCAATTATCCTGCCTCAGCTTCCTGAGTAGCTGGGGATAGATGATTCTTAATACTCTTGGAGAGTAACAATCACCTGCAGAACTTCTTAAATATATCCATGAGCAGACCTAGGCACAGAGCTACAAAATCAGGTGTCCCATTACTCCACTGAGATTTTAAGCATTGCCTTTGTTTGCACATACAGATGTATGTTTGGAAGTGGGACCATTTTAACTCTTTATTCCACTTAATAGATTTATTTATAATTCCAGATTTATCTAAATATTTTAAGTTTCTTCCTATAAAGAATAAAGCGTTTGATATAAATATATGTTATAAATTGTTTACTTAAATAACATGAAGTTTTAGAAATTGCTTCCTTATATTAACTTTTTAAATCTTCTTTTCTTTAAACCAACAAGCACACTTGACTAGGAAGTTATCTTTAAGAATGAAGGGCTCATGTTTTCTAATACTTTGAAATTGTTCTCATAGTTTTTCATAATTTTCTCTTGTTTTTCACACATAATCATAAGGTGGAATAAAAAGTTAAGGTTTTGTGGCTAAGAGGATCTAGCTCTGCTAGTAAATCATCTTGCTTGCCCTCAGTTTCCTCTGTGTAAAGTGTAAGCACTTGAAAATGAGGTTTTTTTTAAGTTTTGTGTGGATAGTAACCCATGTCTATAACAAAACTTCAACAAATGTGATGAAAGTAACTTGGCTTTCAACAAACACGTATCTCTAAATCAAATTGGTACATATGCTGCCATTTAGCTGTCATTTCTAATAAAATATTTTAAACTAAACTTCTTATTTTGCTGTCAAAACTAGCTCCTCATTATGGCTTCCTTGTTTCTGTCCAAGGCCTTTTCTTTCCATCATTCTCATTCTACATTTTGGAATCCGCCCTCACTCTAAGTTGTTCTCACGTTTTCCATACCCAATTGCCTAGCACTGTTGATTATTGTTTATTAGTATTTCTCAACTATTTCATGACTTTATTTCCTTTACCCCTGCTGCTATAATCAATCTTAATGGCTTGTATATACTGCCCCAAATTAAAATGACTAGTTAATATGAAACATCCTTCACTTTGGGGCCGGGCGCAGTGGCTCCTGCCTGTAATCCCAGCACTTTAGGAGGCCAAGGCGGGCAGATCACTAGGTTAAGAGATCGAGACCATCCTGGCCAACATGGTGAAACCCCATATCTACTAAAAACACAAAAATTAGGGCCAGGCACAGTGGCTCACGCCTGTAATCCCAGCACTTTGGGAGGCTGAGGCGGGTGGATCACGAAGTCAGGAGATTGAGACCATCCTGGCTAACACGGTGAAACCCCGTCTCTACTAAAAATACAAAAAATTAGGCGGGCGCGGTGGCTCACGCCTCTAGTTCCAGCCACTCGGGAGGCTGAGTCAGGAGAATGGCCTGAAACCGGAAGGCGGAGCTTTCAGTGAGGCGAGATCGCGCCACTGCACTCCAGCCTGGGCGGCAGAACAAGACTCCGTCTCCAAAAAAGAAATAAAAATAAAAAATTAGCTGGGCATGGAGGCTTGCGCCTGTAGTCCCAGCTACTCGGGAGGCTGAGGCAGGAGAATCACTTGAACTTGAGAGGTAGAGGTTGCAGTGAGCCGAGATTCTGCCACTGCACTCCAGCCTGGCGACAGAGCGAGACTCCATCTAAAACAAACAATAGGCAGTCTTTATGAAATATTAAGCCCTTTAGCCTAGAATTCAAACTTTCCATAAGCACACCTCTCTAAGCTGCTCAATGAAATAGTTACAACAATTAATAGGGAAACACTATTATTGCCAATGTGAAGATGAGAAAACTGAAGTTAAAAAACTTGCTCAATGCCATAATATATCAACAAATCCACTAAAGAGGATTTTCTTAAAAAAAAAAAAGAGAGAAGTAAAAAGACTTTATTTCGGTGAAGAGTTTGCAAACCAGGAAAATGCAGCCTTCAGTACAAAACAAGGTGCATTCGAGAGAACAAGGAGAAGGACTGTTTTTATTTATAGAGAAAGTTTCTGCCCAGGTTCTCACTCTGGTTTACTTATGCAAATGAAGGATGCAAAATTGTTTAGTTCTGATTGGCTGATGCTTGTTGAGTTTTGATTGCAGATGCAGGTCACAGTCTGTTGATTGATTCAGGCTGCACAAACAAGAATAGGTAGCTATGAAAGTCCCAAAGTTAGGTGAGGCGTGGGGATTTTCCCAGAACATAGTGTATGTATATGGCCTCCAGTCACCAAATGGCTGCTTGGCTCTATTTTGAATTTAGGCCCACTCAGCCACTCAGGATCCATCTTGAAGGATTGACTCTTTCAGGGTTCACACGTATTATTACCATCAAAGTGATGATTCCAAACCAGGCTAGCTAAGTCTATACTGTTAACTAATTTAAAATGTCACCATCTTGGAGTTTTCTGCCTCTGAATGCTTGTTCTTTCTAGAATGTTTATCTCAGTCCCTTCAGGCGTGTATAGCAAAACACTATAGACTGGATTGCTTATAAACAACAGAAATTCCTTTCTCATAGTTGTGGAGTCTGGGAAGTACAAGATCAAGGTTTCAGCAGATTCAGGGTCTGGTGAGAGCCCACTTTCTGGCCCATAGATAGCATGTTTTCACTGGGTCCTCATATGGCCAGAAGGAGCAAGGGAGCTAGCTCCCTTTATAAAAAGGCACTAATTCCAATCATGAAGGCCCCAACCAAGATCTAATTAATTCTCACAGGCTCCATCTCCAAATATCATCACACTGGGAATTAGATTTTGACATATGAATTTTGGAGGAAACTCAAACATTCATTGTGCAGCAATGTCCTACATTTAACATGCACTCTGCTTATTATCCCCTATTCAGGCATGCATATCCTTTAAGACTAAGTTCAAGAATCTTTATCTTGTCTGTCCTGGTCATTTTTGCCAACAGTGTTGTCTCCTTCTTTACATGTTATCACCTATTTCAATAGGAACTCCTTGTCACTTGAGTGTTATTTTTCATTGAAATGCAATTATATTTCTTATGTCTCTTACTATCATGTAAGGATAGAATATATGTCATATCACCAAAGTGACACGCACAGAGTGTTAGTCATAAGGGCTCTTTGATAAAAATGTTATAAATGCATGAATTCACATGTATTAACAGAGGTATAAAATCTACACTTTAGATTTAAATATATGCTTTGCCCCTACACTGTATCTCTTGTTGTAAATAAAAAATACATAACTAGATAAAGTTTCAAAGTCTTAGTATGCATTTGAGAATTCAGCCCTGTTCTATATCTAGATTTACAACGAAAATTATTTTCTAACATGCGATTGATTTAGGAGTCATAAATGTCACCTTGTTATTTTGTAGAGCAACAAATAATCACATATCTGCAGAGAGTAACGTGCTAGGTAAATTTATACTGATTATTTTCTTTCCTAATTTACTATTAATGTTGACTTTTTCTAAGAAACTCAATATGTTATTCTCTTGAGAATGGTCAATAAAAGGTCATAAATAAATTTTTTTACATAATATAGTTATAATTTCTTGACAAATTTGTATCAATAAAAATGAAAAAAATATATATGCTTGGTTAAAGGAACTGAGTCATTTGAAATAGCTTACTAGGTAACTAGAATAATTGTAACAATTTATTAACTATAAGGGACTCAAAATTTTTTCTCCTACTTATTTTAAATATGAGGAAACTATTAACAAAAAGTTAATTGATATGCTTGAATTTACCAAAATAAACCAACTTAGAGCAATTCTTATTTAGAAATGCAATTATGTTTCATGGCCTTATACCTCACTATATTCCTGGTCCTAAATCCAATTTTAAATTATTTTAAACATCTTCATATAAGAAAATATTTTTTTCTTTTATTTCCACTTAATCACAGAATAGGATGGTTTTAAATACTTGCAGTGATAGAGTTTAGAGTAAAACTAATTAGATACATTGCTGGTGCATTTCAGAGCAACACTACTTAATTGGACATTACATCATTAAAATTTTGTATTAATGTAATTAAAGAATTCTGAATAATTTTAATTGAAATTAAAACCTCTATATGTAGATGTTAATGAGATTTGTTAATCCCACATTAAGGCTACTGGGAAAATGCTATTCCATGTACAGTCATGCACCATATAACACATGTATGGGGTACTCCCATAAGATGATAATATTGTATTTTTACTGCATCTTTTCTATGTTTAGATTGGCAGATACATATCATTGTGTTACAAATGCCTACAGTACTTAATACAGTAACTTGTACAGGTTTGTAGCCTGGGAGCAATAGGCTAAACCACATAGTCTAGTGGTGTAATTGGCTATGCCTTCTAGGTTTGTGTAAGTACACTCTCTGATGTTCACATAATCATGACATTATCTGATTACAAATTTCTCAGAAAGTATTCCTGTCATTAGGCAATGCATGACTGTACTTTGTTTGACTACAACCTATAATTTTACTTTTCCCATGCTAATATTAAAAACATAAACAAAACAACTAGAAATTTTTATTAAACTATACTGATTTAGTCTGCTGACTTCTTTATTATTCCAAGAAGTCATCTTTACATTTATATACATCTTCTTCTTTAAATGTTAAAAACTAATCTATTCAGTTCTTTGGGCCAATCTACCCTCCATATTCTATCTTCATATTCCATTCCCTCATCTCATCTGCATTCCAATCCTAAAAGAGGCTGTAAATTAGTCATGGGGTAGATTATGTTTCTTAAATTAAATTTCAAATATCTAAGATTACATTTTTGATAAAATATAATGTGGATGAGTGAATTTAATTTTTCTAAACTTCTACTTTGACTTAAAGGTAGACTTCTTAAACATTCTTTTGCCTTACATATGTGAAACACCAGACTTCAAGAATTCATAGTTGAAATTTCATAGAAAAATAACAAGCATGAAAATGTGGCTGTGTGTGAAGGCAAATAGATCATGAGGCAAGGGTCCTGGAAAGGTTACCTTTTTATTACTCTAGAGGACAGTAGGTAAGAGGAAGAAAAAGGGTACAATATGCCAGGTACTCATTCAAATGGATCTGAAAACCACTGGAATTGGATAAACTACCATCAACAGAGCTGAATGCTATAAGGAGATGCTCAAGACTTCTGTGGAACAAAGCTTATTATGAAATTATTTTTTCAAGACATATGCTGATGCCTCTTCTTAAAATAAATCTCATGTTTGATACTTATCTGTGTGTATTTCCATTACTCTCAAGCACAAGTATCTCATCTCAGGTGATGAATCACACAGAATCGCAGATAATTGACAACTGTTAACATAAAGAGCAGTTTTATATAGTTCAACCTCCAGTAATAAACAAGTTCATATATTCACACCTATTATTATAAAATTAACAGTCTTCACTCTGTTTAGTTCCTTACTTCTAACAGATCATCATATTCCTTAATGAACAGTTGAAAGGTCAATATGAAGATATTTTAACTGAAAAATAATGATTAATTGTCAAGAGAAACAGATAATGCAGTCTTGTTAACATAATAATAAGCAAACAAAAAAATTCAGTTGACTCAGATTAAGGTTTTTGGCCAACATATGGATTAGCTGAGACTACTAATGCGTTACTATTTCAACCGTGTGTGTGTGTGTGTGTGTGTGTGTGTGTGTGTGTGTGTGTGTGTCTGTTTAATCAATACATCAACATTCTCTTAGTGATGTTTTGGAATCTGTATTTAACATTCACATTCAATTGCCTTCCATAATCATTTTAATTACTATAGATATTCTGTTTCTAGTTTATAATTTTCTTGTGCTCATTCTGCAAATTTCTATTCTTCTTCCACCTTGAATAATTTTTAGGCCTTTCATTTTTTTCTTTTTCCTCTCAGTGGTATTTCTTGTATTAAAACTACTAGATTGACATTGTTAGTGAGTTACACTTCTAATTTTTTCTTTCTGTGCCCAATAGTCTGATTATTCAATTGTGATAGCACCCTTTGCACCAAAATAAATACATTTGGGCCTAATTAACTTCTGTTCATTAAAAATGACCTTGTTGCAATTAAGCAGGCATTAACACAGACTCAGCTTTCCCAGAGATACATTTAGAAGTCACAAAAAGAGAAGGGAACTTTTAGACACTCTGAGCCTTCCAGTCAGTCATATGACTCAGACAACACTGAATTCTGATGGCATTATTAACATTATCATCTTTAATAAGATGATTCATTTGTCCAATAATGCTAATGACTGCTTTTCAACAGTGAGCACCTTAATATTCGCAGAGTTCTTCACTCTCCTTATGATGTCAGTGTCCATAGTCCCTCTTATGATAAATATGTATGTGTCATTGAGTATGCAAAAATCACAAAGTTCCATAGTAAAATGTATTGAATTATATTGCATTAAATACAATACATTCTCCTTTGGAAAGAAAAAGAAGTTTAGAAAATGTATCAGTTAATTGTCAATGTTTACGTTTAATCCTCTTTCATCAGCAATTACTATTGTTAATCTAGAAGAGATTAATTTACAACGTAAATAGTGTACTAATGAAGATTCAATATTTGCTTAGATTTGTTTTTTGCATACAATCTTATTTTTTATTTGAAATCATATAGTTGTGACCGTTACTTCACATTTATAAAAACCCTACCTCTTCAACCTTTTCCTTGCTTCTCTGCTATTTTCTTTTTCATAATCTTCACCATATACTAAAGAAATGTAACAGACATGCTTATGAACTCTCAGTTATGTGGAGACATGCTATGATTAGTAAATATGAGTCAAATCCTGGTTTGCATATAGGCAGATCAAGAGGAGCCTTTTCCCTATTAGAAAAAATATTGTGCTGTGAAACTGGGTCTTACTAACAATTATACTTACTTTCTTGGCCACCTTGGGTAAATCATCTTACTTCTCTGGGCTTCAGTCTCCTTTATAAATTAAAGGTATTAGACTAGTATCAACAATCTCAAACATGAATGTATCTTTAAATTAATCTGGGAGCTTTTTAAAAACTATCCTTGCTCAGGCCTTATGATCAGAATCTGTCTTGGGTGAGTCTGAGAATCAGTAAACGTTGAAAGTACACAGATAATTTCATTTTATAGTCACAGTTGATAAAACTGGATTAGATGAACATTAATGTTTCTTGCAGTTCAAAGAAATTTGAAAAGAGACTAATAAGATGTTAAGGAGGTATAGTATTTAGATACTAAGGAATCTAAAATATGCCTTTCTGGAAAACTTGAAATGTATATGCTATTTATAAAAAGGTAATTCCTGTTTTTTTTTTGTTTGTTTTTTTTTTTTTTTTTACTATTATGCACCACTGCTGGTGAGCATCAGCATGTGCTCCTAGAAATAGATTCTGTCTGGAGTTTTTAATGACTGAAGCTTCCCACACTTGCCATTCATTAGAAACACATGCCCTGCAGGTAACCACTGTACAGTTGGTCTTCTCATGAGAAATCAACAGAAATTCGCTATGGCAATACAATGAGTGCTGCAGACATAAACTTATTGTTTCAATTTCTCTGCAGTTCTTGGAAGGGAACAAGAAAAATAAAATCCAGCCATAGTTTAAGTTTCAAAGACATTTCTCTGCCAGGCATAGGTACGTGGTTTAGAAGATAGAACTGAGAATTTCAAGGAATCTACAAAAGTCAACTTCTAGTGCCTAATTTTAGCGAAAAAGAATAAAGCAATACTGAGTTTAATATGGCTGTAACTTGTAAAAAGTATTACATTAAAATAAGGAAAACAAAATTCTTGATAAGTATAAAATAATGCAACCCATTTTGTCTTTTATAAGGTTTAATTAAGCATTTTAATGAGAATTAGAGCAATTTTCTTGAACAGCAAGAGGAAATTTAAATATATATTGTTATATATTAATATATAAATAGTATATATTAATATAGTATATATATTTAATAGTATATATTTAAATATATACTATTTATATATTAAAATAAACAGTACATATAACGTAATTTTACTTTATGTATAAATTATATATAAATATATGTATATCAAATAGGCTAAAGTACTATATTTGCCTAACTTTAATGAATAGCCTTGTTTCCCACTGTAATTCATAATCAAATACGTTTATATATTTAGAAATGTATCAGTCACTTATTATTGCAAGTGTCTTAAACACTGAGCAGCCTATACAAAGAATTGATCTCTCACTCACATGTGGATCAGCTCTGGATCTACTCAGATCTGAGCTCATCTCAGAACAGCTATCTTGACTCTAAGCGATAAACTGAGTTCATGTGTGTGCACATTCAGGGATTATACTACCTGGTGTATGTTTCTCATGGCAGATGGCAGAACACAGAAGAATATGAGACATTATGTCTCTCGAGGTCTTATCTTGGAACTGGCACAGTGTTACATCACTCATAATCTCTTAGCCACAGCCAGACTCATGAAAAAGAGTGGACTAAATGTTTGCAAATGATATTTTATTTTACACAATTCGTTTATTTACTCATTCATTCAATTGCTTATTTAATCATTCCATTAAAATATATAAGCTGAGAGCTGACTATATGGATGGCACCAGGAAAAGTACAACAGATACAGTAGTGAAAAAAATAAACATGGTGTCTTCTGTTACGGAGTGGAGCAGTGAGTGATACTAATCAAACAACTGCACAAATGCATCTATAAGTAAATTATTTTAAAAGTATAGTTAAAGGAAACAAGTAGGTGCTATTAAGTACATGATATAATATCAGTGTTCAAGAAAATTTTCAGAGCAAATGGCAAATGAGATACATATATTCAGTCTGCCCTTCATGTCTGCAGGTTCAACCAATCGTGGATGAAAAATATTTGGAAACATTAATAACAGTATAACAAGTAAAAATACAAATAAAAATACATTATAATGACTATTCACATAGCATTTACATTGTATTATTATAAATAGAGATGATTTAAAGTAGATTACTAAAATCATCTACTTCAGTATTATTATATGCAAATATAACATACATGGTTACCTGCAAATACTGTACTATGCCATTTTATATTAGAAACCTGAACATCCATGGATTTTGGTATCTGGGGGCAGGAAGTTCCTGAAACCAATTCCACATGGATACCAAGGGACAACTTTGTTATCTAGCAAAAAATGATGTAGTGGAAACAGGAAAGAGTATTTGAAGCAAATGAGTGTGTGCAAATTCTTATAAAGAGAGAAATCATGTTTGTGTGAAGAAATTTTTTTTTAAAAGAAATAAAAGATATGAGAGAGAATGATATGGGCTAGAACTGTAAAGAGAGGCAGGGGTCAGATTAGTTAAGGTCTCATGTTCTACAATAAAAATTTTTAATTTTTACCTAGGAGCAATAGGAAGATGGTGAATACTTTTAAGTAAAAAGCATGATGCGAAGTATTTATATTTCCATTTTAAAATATCTCTCTGGATCAAGTAAAAATATTGGAGGGAGACAAGAGTGAATTGAAAGTCTTTTCATCCTGGAGAAAGTTCATTCTTCTCTAACTTGATGTTTTCAGACAAATGCACTGGAAAGAGATTTTGAAGATAAAACTCAAAGTACTTAGTGAAAAGTTACAGACTGTGAGGGAGAACGAGGTTCAAGGCTCACTCCTACTACTCAGACATACATGACTTGGTATAAAGTATACGCTTAGAAGCTGGTTTTCTTGAGTCACTTGCTTCTTTCTCTTCTCCAATTATTTTAGGTTGAGCTTTCAACTGTTGAAGAAACTGTATATTTACTTTTTTTATAGTAGAGATTTCTTGAAATCACATTTCCCATGAAGTTCTTGGCCCTGGTTCAGTTTCCTCCATGTCTTTACAGAGCTGGCAACATCAAAACCAGTGGCTTAGAGTAGGCATAGTTAAAGAAAAGACCAATTTACATATTTTAAAAGATTGTCATATTTTAAAAGAAGACATCTGGTCTCTTAACTCTGGTGTTATTCTGTTTGAGCATGGTGGCTACTGTGTATAAAATTATTAGCATATTAACAGTAATAATTTTGTTGGGAATAAGTTAACTTTAACCTTGTTCTCTCAGTTGCTCAGGGACTCCACAATCCCAGAGGGGAAATCATGTTTCACATGATATTTTTTAGAAAGCATCTGTGTGTACTATAAAATGTTTTATAACTCCAACATAGAAATTACTACTCACCTCTTCTTAGTCTTCCAAAGAGGCTAGAAGGCGAAATGAGTTAGACAATTCCACCATTCTTTTTGAAAAAAGAAAAATTCACTGTATAAAACCCTATATGTGTCTTCTACGTAGCTGTTGGATAGATAAAGCTATTTCCAGCAAATTTTTTAAAAGATTCAAAGAAGTAATGCTACTGTAAGGAATTTTTTTGTCTGTATATTAGAAATGAACTAGAATGTTTGGGCAGAAATAATCTTTTTCTTTCAATTGTCTGTTTCAAAATATCAGATACAATATTCAAAACCATTTTAATACAGAAAGATTTCTAGAAATCAAAAATTATTGCTAATATTATTAAAGTAATTACAGTTTAATTCACACACATAGAATCAACTACAAGTAATAGAAAGAATCAGTCCTTATTGTATTAGCTCGTTTTCATGCTACTGATGAAGACATACCCGAGACTGGGCAATTTATGAAAGAAAGAGGTTTAATGGACTTACAGTTCCACATAGCTAGGGAGGCCTCACAATCATGGTGCAAGGCAAGGAGGGGCAAGTCACGTCTTACATGGGTGGTGAGAGGCAAAGAGAGAGAGAGCTTGTTCAGGAAAACTCCTGTTTTTAAAACCATCAGATCTCATGAGACTTATTCACTATGACAAGAACAGCATGGGAAAGACCTACCCCTATGATTCAATTGCCTCACACCGGGTTCCTACCACAACACACGGGAATTGTGGGAGTTACAATTCAAGATGAGATTTGGGGGTGGACACAGCCAAACCATATCAAACCCTGGATTACAGTCAGATTAGGACTATTTTGAGAAATAAAGGGCAGTCATTAATCCTTAATTTTGTGTCAAAATGCTAGTTACAATGGAATAACATTGTTGCCCACTTCAAGCTAATCGCTTTTTGAGGAAATGATTGCATATATATTTCCACATGTATATCGTTTTATCTCTGAAATATATGACCACCCAAGTATCTGGAAAAACACTCTTCATTATTAATTTGTATAGTTATTCACATCAGCCATTGTCCTATAAATCTTTCCTTCAGTAATTTTTAGAGATAAAATTCCTTATTTAAGAATAATTTAAAGTTAATGGTAGAATTATATTACAGAGAAGACAGTAATTATAGCTACAATAATGATTTTGCTAATGTCCATCATCAATCTGATGGTGTAGCTATCTACAGAAATCATTAGGTTGCCAAAATTAATGTATTATCCAGAGGCAAAATTTCTTTTGAAATATTTACTGAGTTCCCAATATATGTCATGACCTGTGTTGGCATGGGTGATAGATTTGTTTCTATCTTCAAAGACTAAAATCTAATACTATAACAGAAAAGCTTAAATAGTTTTCATGTGTACAACCTGGCCTTCATTCTTTTAATCCAAAACATTAGGGCTACAAATACTGTTTATTTCACCAAGGATTACAGAGTTATGTCATGTTCTGTTGACTATTATTATTTATGACATAATTTTGAACAATAAATTATAATTTGAGAAGGAGAAATTAGGTAAAAATGATGAGGAATACTTAGAGCTAAGCAATACAAAAGAAAATCTTTGGTGGTGAATTCAAAACCTAAAGGATGACATTGAAGTACAACTTGATTGTAAAACTAGTTTTGTAACTAGATAAATATCCTTATTCATTTAAATTTTATTTTTATTTAAAAATAATAGTTGGGCCAGGAGTGGTGGCTCACTTCTGTAATCCCAGCACTTTGGGAGGCTGAGGCAGGTGGATCACTTGAGCTAAGGAGTTCAAGACCAGCCTGGGCAACATGGCAAAACCCCCTCTCTAAAAACAAACTACATAAATTAGATGAGTGTGGTGATGCACATCTGTGGTCCCAGCTACTTGGGAGGCTGAGGCATGAGAATAACTTGAGCTCAGAGGAGGCAGAGTTTGCAGTGAGCTTTGATTACACCACTTCACTCCAGCCAGGGTGACAGAGCAAGATCCTGTCTAAAAATAAATAAATGAGTAATAGAAAGAATAATTGTACTAGAGTTAACATTCCTAATGCTTATATATTCTAGGCTTTGAACTAAATTCGTTAAGTAAATTCTCATTCCTGAAAACTCTACCCTGAGGTATGCATTATTATTATCCATCACATTTTATAGAAGATCAAACTTCTGTAGTAAATGAGCTCGAATTCACAATTTTAGTAGTGAGCAGAGCTAGAAATAAAACACATGATAAATTCAGAGTGCATGATATAAACATTATAATAAGGTTACTAGTATAAGACATGAATTTCAGAGAAATCTTTTGAGCTCCCAAAGAGATTGAGTAAAATGGTCGATTGGTATCTACTGGGGTTCAAAATATGCTAATACTTGTCCATCTTCCTATTAGAAATAAGATAAGGATGTCTCTCAAACTAAAGCTTTCTACACTTAAAAAAAAGATAAATATATTTGTTATCTATTAACCTAAGATCAAATGAAAGGTTCACAAGCTTTTCTCCTGGACACCGAATCTGACAACGGAGATTCACATACATAGACAGACTACGTTTTTTTGATATTGCTACACAGTAGGGAGTACTAAAGAGGTCTACATAAGCTGATGCAGGCACAGGTCCTAAAACTGTATCACTAGCACTGCAGCTTTTTTTCCCTACTGATTTCTACTAATTCATGACCCAATAATATGCCAGTCTACATATGTGGAGACCAGATACACCAGGTCAGTATGTACTTCACTAATCATAGCACTCAACTTTCTAATCTTATACTCGCTTTGATGTCTGGCACATATTAGGACACAGACTTTTTTTTTTTTCTTTTTTGAGATGGAGTCCTACTCTGTCACCCAGGTTGGAGTGCAGTGGCACCATCTCAGCTCACTGCAACCTCCACCTCCTGGGTTCAAGCGATGCTCTTGCCTCAGCCTCCTGAGTAGCTGGGATTACAGGCACCCACCACCATGCCTGGCTAAATTTTTTTTGTGTTTTTAGTAGAGACAGTATTTCGCCATGTTGGCCAGGTTGGTCTTGAACTCCTGATCTCAAATGATCCAGCCACTTTGACCTCCCGAAGTGCTAGGATTACAGGTGTGAGTCACCATGTCTGGCCAGGATACAGACTTTTTAAATCAATTTATGTACGATTCTAGTGACTGTCAAATTTATACTTGACAGCCTTCTGGAAGTAAATGAAAAAATAGTTAAAGACTTTAACATAAAACACTGACAAAGTAAAAGTCTAAGTATTTTTCATGTGAATAGACTTGGCTTCATTCTTTTAATCAAAGACATTGGATAAAAACAGTAGTGTTCCTGTAGTCCAAGCTACTTTGTGAGATAAGGCAGGAAGATCTCTTGAGCCTGAGTCCAGCCAAGGCAACATAGCAAGATGCCATCTCTAAAATAATAACAATAATAATGATAATAATAATAGTAATAGTAATCTGTGGCTCTTTAAGAAACATAGATTTTCTACTCTACCCATAGCTTAAAGTGTATATGTAATACCTGTGCATTAAGGGTACAGATCAATGCAAAAATTAATTCTGTGTCTGCTTGTTTATGATCATGTAGAATAGTTCAAACATAGGCCTTATTATTAGGAGTTATGAAACCAACCAGAGACTTTTTTAGTTTTCTATATATAAAAATATAATGTAAATGTGCTAGACAATGCCTCATGATAAAAGGCACATGATAAAAGGCACCTGGTGACTTTGGTATCTCAAAATCACTACCAGGTGATTTCATGAACCTTATGCCAAATAAGATGAGATAATATATAAGCCCTAAAAGCAGAAGAAGTTAGAGGTCAAAGAAACCTCAGTCATTTTTACTAGCAAAGCTTGCTTTAAAAATATTTAGGCTTCAAATGCATTCGCTTTTTCCCAGGCTTTTCAATATAAATAAAAGAAAGACCAAAAAACTGAAGTAGCAAAGAAGTGAATACCAGAAAAAAAAAAATAAAGAGATAAAGGAGATGAGCATAGGTTTGAAATATTTCGGAGACTAGCACAAACTGGGTTATATGTTCTTTCTTTGGGCATTTTTTTATGTTTGAAGAGAATGTTCTGTTCCCACAGAGAGCTACTAAGAACAGCAAATTAAAAAGAGTGAGAAAGGAAAGAATAGCTCTCTGTATACTAATATTTTATTTGTTTATTTATTTATTTTAAATAGTTTATTTTTGGAGACAGAGTCTTGTTCTGTCACCAAGGCTGGAGTGCAGTGGTGATCATAGCTCACTGCATCTTCAAAGTCATGAGCTCAAGCAATCCTGCCTCAGCCTTTTGAGTAGCTGGGACTACAGGCACACCACCATACCAAGGTAATTTTGCTTGTTTGTTTACTAGAAATGAGGCCTCACTATGTTGCCCAGGCTGATCTTGAACTTCTGGCCTCAAGTGATCCTCTTGCCTCAGCCTCCCAAAGTACTTCAAAGTACTTTAGAAACATCAAACTAACATTTCAAATGGGTGGTATCACAGATAGCATGGCTTGAAATAAATGTCTTCTTAAAAAATTAAACTTCATCACAGCACACTTTACATACAATGAAATTCACTAATTTTAATGTGTAGTTCAAGGAACTTTGACAGATGTATATACTTGTGTTACCACCACTGAAGTCAAAATGCAAAATAGTTCTATTATACCAAGGAGTTTCCTATTCCAATTCTCAAGAAATCCCTTCCCATCACTTGGCCTGTGAGGTACAGCAAGGGGTCAGGGTATCTCAGGCGAAAGCAAAAGGAGGGGTAAGTCGATCAATATGTATTGAGGATGCACAGCACATGCGGCCTTGTAGGTCAGAGGAGGTCAAGGACTTTGGGTTTACTCTAAATGAAATGGGAGGCATGGGAGGGCTTTGAGCAAAGGAGTGATCTGATTTAGGTTTTGAAAAGAATATGGAGAAACTATATGTATACAAGTGTTGAACAAATAAGCAAATATACTATAGGTAATAAGAGCCAGGCTTCTCACTGCTGGAGAAAGAAGTTACAAATGAGAAATGAGGGAAGGAAGGCTAGAATGATTCTTGTGGGTGGGAATTGGCATCATCAGTATGCCCTCATGTGTGTACAGCTAGCTAGATAGAGAAATAAATATAGACATGCCTGTACACATGGGTTACATGTGTGCATGTGTGTGTGTGTATGTGTGCATATTGGCATCTTAACAGTAGTACATCTTCCAATCAATGAACACAGGCTGTCTGTCCATCAATTTAGGTCTCTTTAAAAATGTATTTCTGGCTGGACGCGGTGGGTCACACGGTAATCCCAACACTGTGGGAGGCTGAGGTGGGCGGCGGATCACTTGAGGTCAGGAGTTCGAGACCAGCAACATGGTGAAACTCTGTATGTACCAAAAAATACAAAAATTAGCCAGATGTAGAGGCACGCATTTGTAATCCCAGATACTCAGGAGGCTAAGTCATGAGAATCGCTTGAACCCGGGAGTCGGAGATTGCAGTGGGCTGAGATCGTGCCACTGTACTCCAGTACTCCAGCCTGGGCAACAGAGTGACACTCTGTCTCAAAAAAAAAAAAATGTATTTCAACAATGTTTGGCCATTTCAGGGTATACTTAATACTTTTTTATGTATTTATACTTATCCTTTAAATCAATCTTTTTCAGAAGACAGTATAACTGTAAGTGGGATTTAAAAAGTCCTCAAGGAATATAATGGGAATATAATGAAACACTTCTGATCTTTAAGAATTAAGTCAACAAGTGTTAATGAATGTTCATTATAGGCCTTGTTCTATGTGAGAACATGGGAATATTGCAGCAGAAATGTCTTTTTACATCAAGACTTTACTAAATTTGAAAAAAACGCATTTATAGACATTGTAAAATAAAGTGACAATATCCTAATATAAGATTAACTGCTAAATTGCATGATATAAGTATGCCTTTCCCCACGCCCAGCCCCACTGCCCTCCAAAGCTTATTTTACCACAGTCCCTTTAGAAGTCAAGGGCCTTCTGTGCTTTCACATAGGAGGTTGTGGCAAAGCAAACAAGGGAGTTTTGATGGGAACTCAACAAATTTCACAGCAGAAAAGGGCATCCTCTGTTGAAAGAGGCTCTGGTGGTTTAAAAGCAATGGTTGACGGGAAGCATTTGTTCTGTAGGAAGGTGAAGCCCATCTGGCCTCTCTTCAGATGGGGTGAGCTGCTTGCTTGAATGAAGAGTTAAAGTGTTCAGCTGTTACTTTGTCTTGCACTTGGCTGGCCACATAAGCTGCTTCTATCTTTTGATGAGCGTATGCAAATCCTCCAGAGCATATCCTTTTGTCTTTGACACTGGCCTTCATGACCCTGTCACTCTTTCAACCCTGTTCAATTCCATATGACTCTCCTTTACTCTTATGTGGGCCACCAATTATTTCTTTCTTTTCCTTTCCATACACTTTCTAAAGTTTTCTATGTGATCAATTTGATGTTCTCAGCCTGTCTGTTCCTAGACTGTTGACTGTCAAGGGCTTAGTTAGGACTTTTTAATTTTTTTTTTTTTTTGGCGCTGTGTCTTTGTTTTTACATTTCTTTTCTTTTATTTTTTCTTTTTCTCTTTTTTTTTCCAAAGACAGCATCTCGCTATGTTGCCCAGGCTGGTCTCAAACTCCTGGGCTCAAGAAGTCCTCCCACCTGGGCTACCCACAATGCTAGGATTACAGGGGTGAGCCACCACACCCAGCCTCTCTTTGCATTTCTGCTGTAACAATCCTGGACAATTTCAAGGTACTTCCATCCCCTTAAATCAAAAGGGAAAGAGAAGAATGTATAGGAAGCCTGATGATTAATATTCCAAAATATTTTGTTTAAAGTAACATAATAGAATATATAGTTTAACTGTTTCCCATATGTTATTGTCCCATTCCAGTGGTCTGCTGAACAGGTTTTAGCATCTATTCTACATGCATCTAAACCAAAAATGTTTACAATGATCCTTCTAAACAGCTGCTGTTACTGATGACTGTTTCTTCCTGTCCTAGTTCTTCCATTTGTTTGTTTTTCTTTTGTTTCTTTTAACTTAATTAGCTACTTTATTGTTTATTTAATTTTTCCATAAGTTATTGGTGTAGTGGAGCTGTTTGGTTACATAAGTTCTTTAGTGATGATTTATGAGATTTTGGTACACTCATCACCTGAGCAGTATACGCTGCACACTATTTGCTTTTAGCCCTCACCACCCTCTCACCTTTCCCCACCAAGTCCCCAAAGTCCATTGTATCATTCTTACACCTTTACGTCCTCATAGCGGAGCTTCCACGTATCAAGAACATGTGATGCTTGGTTTTCTATTTCTGAATTACTTCACTTAGAATATAATCTCCAATCTCATCCAGGTCGCTGCGAATGCTGTTAATTTATTCCTTTTTATGGCTAAGCAGTATTCCGTTGTATAATATACCACAGTTTCTTTATCTACTCTTTATTTGATGGGCATTTGGCTTGGTTCTATGATTTTGCACTTGCAAACTGTGCCACTATAAAACAATAAAAAAGATAAATGAAACAAAAAGCTGGTTCTTTGAAAAGATAAATTGAGAGACCATTAGCAAGATTAACCAAGAAAAGAAGAGAGAAAATTCAAACAACCTCAATAAGAAATGAAACAGAAGATATTACAACTGACACCGCAGAAATTCAAAAGATCGTTCAAGGTTACTATGGTTCCTGGACCAAACTGAGGGTCAGGCTGCTATTTCTCTTGGCCCAATAACAAGATGCAGATGAACTGGTGAGGAAAAAAACACATCCATGTATTTTCCCTAACCTTTCTTACCCCAAACACATCTTACTTTTTTTTTCATACATTCTGAATGTAGAATTGTTTTCCGTTATCTAGCCTTAGTTACCATATACCAGTCTAAAGTTATAAATTTAATGTACTGTAACTGAGTATGCCATTTCCTTAAAAATTATCTTTACTTCTCTCTTTTTCCTTGTGTTCACCTCTCACTTAGCATGTCAGGAATGCAAATGTAACCTTTACCTTCCTTTCTACTGGCCAGGCTGCCTACAAGCATTGTTAGCTATATGTTTGCTTAGATGATCCAGGGACCAAGTCTCAAAACAAACCAAGCACCCTCCAGAATTCTCCCCCACCAGGAAACTACAGGCTGAATCTGCCTACAATGGTGCCAGCCCCACTACCAGATGTCCCATTAATTGAGATGAGTCCCCAAGAAAGTCACATAGACCACCACCTCCATGCCTCTTCTGCATACCCTGTATACCAGAATTTCTCTTCTTAAAACCCTGCTTTCTGCCTACAAAGCTGAAATGGGTCATTTACATATGAATCTAGCCCTTTCCCATTGCTAAGCTTGGGAATTAAGTCACTTTCTTTTTACCGCCCTTGTGCTTATTATTTGATTTTGCAAGTGGAGAGTGGGCAAACCTGTGTTCAGCAACAATGTCTCTTGAGGCTTTCCAAGGAAAGATGAGATTATCTTATACATACAAAGCCTCCTGTCACCACTTCCTCTTAATCAATGAAATTTGTTATTTTATTCCTTTTATTGATTGTATATTTACCATTATAATATACATTGAGGCCAGGCGCGGTGGCTCACGCCTGTAATCCCAGCACTTTGGGAGGCCAAGGCGGGCAGATCACGAGGTCAGGAGATCGAGACCATCCTGGCTAACACGGTGAAACCCTGTCTCTACTAAAAATATAAAAAATTAGCGGAGCATGGTGGTGGGAACCTGTAATCTCAGCTACTCAGGAGGCTGAGGCAGGAGAATGGCTTGAACCCGGGAGGCGGAGCTTGCAGTGAGCCGGGATAGCGCCACTGCAGTCCGGCCTGGGTGAAAGAGTGAGACTCTGTCTCAAAAAAAAAAAAAAAAAAAAAAAATATATATATATATATATATATATATATATATATATATATATATTTATTGAATTTGAGAAGGACTTTTAGTTGTACTTTCTGTTTTAACAACCCTTGGCCTTCTCCCCCATTGTAGCCCACTCCTGTTTTATCTTGGTCTACTTCTTTCTTTTGCTTTCCTTTTCATGACTACTGACTCTCACATTCTTTCTGTTTTGCAGAAGTTTGTAGAAATTTTTCACTGAGTGTTTTTTCTTTTTTCTTTTGTTCTTTTATAATTTTTTCTTTTTGATATCATTTTATTGGTGCTTTGGAAAGGAGCAGAGGAGAAACTTAAACTCAATTAAACATGTTAAAAGAAAAGCAATTCAGCCTGACCAACATGGTGAAACCCTATCTCTACTAAAAATACAAAAATTAGCTTGGCGTGGTGGCATAATCCTAGCTACTCAGGAGGCTGAGGCCTGAGAATCGCTTGAACCCAGTGTTACCAAGGGATTCTTGTTTTTAGAACTCCCAAGATGGTGGCAGTCACTTCCAAGATGGCAGCACGCCTCTTGTTTTCTTAGCTGGGGTTCTTGGCCTCAGGGATTCCAAGAAATGGCATCTTCGGCCATGCAGTGAGTGTTATAGCTCTTTTAGAAGCCGTGGGTCATGGAAAAGAACCGTTGAACCCAGCAACTTGTGTTCAGCTCGATTAGGACGAACCTGGGCACTTAGCCGCGCAGGAACAATGGCAAGGCTTTAGTCCAATCGGGAGTGGCAATGGGCTCCTAGCTGGATCAGAAGCACAGCGGACACCCTGCCGGATCCGGAGGGGTGGAAGTCAGAGGTGGATCTGCAACCGGCAAACAGCAGTGGTGGACGGCAAGTGAAAGCTCAGCTCAGCTCCAGTCGTAACAAACACGGACCAGAAGAGTGTGCAGTAGCAAGATTTAAGAGAGTGAAAACAGAGCTCCCATAAAATGGAAGGGGACCCAAAAGGGGTTGCCGTTGCCGGCTGGAATGCCTGAGTTTGTATCTCAATCATTGTCCCTCCCGCTGTGCTCTCAGGCGATAGATGATTGGCTATTTCCTCACCTCCTGTTTTAGCCTAATTAGCATTTTACTGAGCTCTCTTTACTACCTGATTGGTCAGGTGTGAGCTAAGCTGCAAGCCCTATGTTTAAAGGTGGATGGGGTCACCTTCCCAGCTAGGCTTAGGGATTCTTAGTCGGCCTAGGAAATCCAGCTAGTCTTGTCTCTCACAGGGAGGCGAAGGTTGTAGTGAGCTGAGATTGCGCCACTGCACTTCAGCCTGAGCCACAGAGCAAGACTCCGTCATAAAAAAAAAAAAAAAAAAAAAAAAGAGAGAGAGAGAAGAAAAGAAGCAATTGTACTAACTTTCTTATGTACTTTTTTGCATCTTAAATATTCTATAATACCTTTTTTTCATATTTTGCAATTATTAAAAGTCAAGTTCCCAAGAGAATAGATTCTCCAATAGGGATTAGTGTGCATCAAGTATCTCATTGTGGTTTTGATTTGCGTTTCTCTAATGACCAGTGATGATGAGCTTTTTTTCGTGTTTCTTGGCCGCATAAATCTCTTTTGAGAAGTGTCTGTTTATGTCCTTAGCCCACTTTTTGATGGGGTTGTTTATTTCTTGTAAATTTGTTTTAGTTCCTTGTAGATTCTGAATATGAGCCCTTTGTGAGATGTATAGATTGCAAAAATTGTCTCCTATTCTGTAGGTTGCCTGTTCACTCTGATGATAGTTTCTTTTGCTGTGCAGTAGCTCTTTATTTTAATTAGATCTCATTTGTCAAATTTGGTTTTTGTTGCCATTGCTTTTGGTGTTTTAGTCTTGAAGTCTTTGCCAATACCTATGTCCTGAATGGTATTGCCTGGGTTTTCTTCTAGAATTTTTTATGACTTTAGGTCTTACATTTAAGTCGTTAATCTATCTTGAGTTAATTTTTGTATAAAGTGTTAGGAAGGGGTCCAGTTTGAGTTTTCTGCATATGGCTACACAGTTTTCCCAACACAATTTATTAAATATGGAAACCTTTCCCCATTGCTTGTTTTTGTCAGGTTTGTCAAAGATCAGATGGTTGTAGATGTGTGGCGTTATTTTTGGGGCCTCTGTTCTGTTCCATTGGTCTAAAAATCTGTTTTGGTACCAGTACCATGCTGTTTTTTTTACTGTAGTCTTGTAGTATAGTTTGAAGTCAGGTAGTGTGATGTCTTGAGCTTTGTTCTTTTTGCTTAAGATTGTCTTGACTATACAAGCTCTTTTTTTGGTTCTGTATGAAATTTAAAGTAGTTTTTTCTAATTCTGTGAAGAAAGTCAATGGTAGCTTGATGGGGATAGCACTGAATCTATAAATTACTTTGGGTAGTATGGCCATTTTCACCATATTGATTCTTCCTATGCATAAGCATGGAATGTTTTTCCATTTGTTTATGTCCTCTCTTATTTCCTTGAGCAGTGGTTTGCAGTTCACCTTAAAGAGGTCCTTCACATACTTGAAAGTTGTATTCCTAGATAATTTATTCTCTGTTTGTCTATTATTAGTGTATAGGAATGCTTGTGATTTTTGCAC
This sequence comes from Symphalangus syndactylus, assembly GCF_028878055.3. NCBI lineage: Eukaryota > Metazoa > Chordata > Mammalia > Primates > Hylobatidae > Symphalangus > Symphalangus syndactylus. Next base: position 81,744,015 of record NC_072438.2, on the reverse strand, counting down.
ATTGATTTTATATCCTGAGACTGCTGAAGTTGCTTATCAGCTTAAGGAGATTTTGGGTTGAGATGATGAGGTTTTCTAAATAGACAATTATGTAATCTGCAGACAGAGACAATTTGACTTCCTATCTTCCTATTTGAATACCCTTTATTTCTTTCTCTTGCCTGATTGCCCTGGCCAGAACTTCTAATACTATGTTGAATAGGAGTGGTGAGAGAGGGCATCCTTGTCTTGTGCCAGTTTTCAAAGGTTTTCCAGTTTTTTGCCCATTCAGTATGATATTGGCTGTGGGTTTGTCATAAATAGCTCTTATTATTTTGAGATATGTTCTGTCAATACCTAGTGTATAGAGAGTTTTTAGCATGAAGAGGTGTTGAATTTTATTGAAAACCTTTTCTGCATCTATTGAGATAATCATGTGGTTTTTGACATTGGTTCTGTTTATGTGATGGATTGCATTTATTGATTTGCATATGCTGAACCAGCCTTGCATCCCAGGGATGAAGCCGACTTGATCGTGGTGGATAAGCTTTTCAATGTGCTGCTGGATTTGGTTTGCCAGTATTTTATTGAGGATTTTCGCATCAATGTTCATCAGTGATATTGGCCTGAAATTTTCTTTTTTTGTTGTGTCTTTGCCAGGTTTCGGTATCAGGATGATGCTGGCCTCATAAAATGTGTTAGAGAGGAGTCCCTTTTTTTTTATTGTTTGTTATAGTTTCAAAAGGAATGGTACTAGCTCCTCTTTGTACCTCTGCTAGAATTAGGCTGTGAGTCCATCTGATCCTGGGCTTTTTGTGGTTGGTAGGCTACTAATTATTGCCTCAATTTCAGAATTTGTTATTGGTCTGTTTGGGATTCAATTTCTTCCTGGTTTAGTCTTGAGAGGGTGTATGTGTCCAGGAATTTATCCATTTCTTCTAGATTTTCTAGTTTATTTGCGTAGAAGTGTTTATAGTATTCACTGATAGTAGTCTGTATTCCTGTGGGATCAGTGGTGATATCCCCTTTATCATTTTTATTTTGTCTATTTGATTCTTCTCTCTTTTCTTTATTAATCTGGCTAGCAGTCTATCTATTTTGTTAATCTTTTCAAAAATCCAGCTCCTGGATTCACTGATTTTTTGAAGGGATCTTTGTGTCTCTATCTCCTTCAGTTCTGCTCTGATCTTACTTCTTTCTTGTCTTCTGCTAGATTTTGAATTTGTTTGCTTTTGCATCTCGAGTTCTTTTAATTTTGATGTTAGGGTGTTGATTTTAGATCTTTCCCACTTTCTCCTATGGGCATTTAGTGCTATAAATTTCCCTCTGAACACTGGTTTAGCTGTGTCCCAGAGATTCTGGTATGTTGTGTCTTCCCAGAGGCTTTGTTTACCCCGTGAGGGGAAAACCGCCTACTCAAGCCTCAGTAATGACAAGTACCCCTCCCCATACCAACCCCTAGCATCCCAGGTCGATTTCAGACTGCTGCGCTGAAAGAGGCCTTTGATGCTGCCTCTTGCAAGTCTTGGCCAGAAGAAGGAGAATTTAAACCAAAATAAAATTCTAAGGCACCCCACCCCCTGCAAAAAAAAATTATCTAAAAGGACTTCCTTCTCAGCCCGGGCTCTTAAAATTTAAGCTGAAAGACTGATTCAGGCCATGAAGCGAAGTGGGGGTCAGACATGCCTTATTAAACCTCTCTGTCATTCACATCAACACAGATATTAAGTCTGATAAGAAACATTTTACAGCCTGTTTCTCTCTGAAGCCTGCTAGCTTCAAGCTTCATCTGCATGATAAAACTTTGGTCTACACAACCTCTTATCGCAACCCAAATATTCCTTTCTGTTGATCCCAGGTCTCTAGATAAACTCAACCAATTGTCAACCAGAAAATGTTTAAATTTACCCGTAGCCTGAAAGCCCCCACTTTAAGTTGTTCCGCTTTTCTGGATCAAACCAATGTATTTCTTAAATGTACTTGATTGATGTCTCATGCCTCCCTAAAATGTATAAAACCAAGCTGCTCCCCGACCACTTTGGGTGCGTATTGTCAGGATTTCCTGCAGCTAGTCATGGGTGCGTGTCCTCGACCTTGGCAAAATAAACTTTCTAAATTAGCTGAGACCTCCCTCAGATTTTGTAGGTTCACAAATTCAACATGAGTTTTGGGTAGGGACACAGATCCAAACCATATCACCTAGAAAAACTAAATACACTCCATTGTTTCATAAACCCCTTCTTTTTCATGCCTTTGTTGTCTTCTTAGCTCAGTTTGAATACCACTTTCGATATGATGAAAATTCCAATCAAATAAGTGAAAATGACATTTCTTGTCTCTGAATTCTTTGAGAATGTTTTAATATAACCCCATATATTTATGGCACTTTCCTCTACTAGAATTATTATAAGTAAATCTTATCTCATTATGATACTGTGACTTAAGATGCTTTATAATAGTTATTAAAGTAATGGCTGAATGATATTTAAATGAAAAAATGTTGAAAAGAGAATTAAACATTGAGATATGTAGATAAGGCTGCAGGAAAGGAGATTAGATTTGAATTGGGTTTTGTAGTCTCGGTGAGTAAGCATGGCTTTTATCCTCCCCTAGGAATCCTCCAGTTATATAAAAACTTGCTATTTTGTGTTTTTTATAATTATGGGACTCAGGTCCCTTGCTCCAATATGTAATTGCTGTGTGACTTTGGTTGCGTTATTTACCTTTTTGAATACCAGTTTTCTGGTCTTGAAATAATAATTATTATAGATATGTAAAAGGATTAAATGAGACAGACTTTCAAAGTTGCTATTTTCTAATAGCTACTGGTGGACTCCACTTCTACATCAAAAGTGCATCTTCAAGATTTGATTATTAAAGAAACCATGAATGTTATAAAAATTGCATTTGAGTCATTCATGATCTTCATTGTCCATATTTAATGTAGTCTACGAAAATAAACTGAGGAGAATGGCAGTATGTAACTTGCATCCCATTTATCATTCCAGACAGTAGTGGCTGCCTGATACAGCAGGAAGAGAAAGGTTATTGTGAATTAGCAACATCTGCCATTGTCACAGGGTGGGGACCTAGTAGTATGCCTGATATTTGCTATTTCTCTGAAGAAATGCTGCCTACAAATGTGTCTTGCTAAAAATACAATAATGATAACAACAATAATATGATAATAGGAAGATCTAGTTGACACAGAATACTTTATGCACTGATAAACTCCATGATAAGGTTTAAGTTAAGGACTTTATATGCACTGTCTGACACATTTACTTTTCACTATTAGTTAGGAACTACTACACTCATTTCTCCATGAGATATATGAAGTTTAGAGAGTTTAGGCAGTTACCAAAGTCATACAATTAGTAAGGTTTAATCCTAGATTTGTTTTGCAACATGCACCATATCACCTGCCGGATAACAGCATACATACACTTAAATGGTGTTTTATGGTTTTTAAAGTACTTCCCTATACCTCACCACATTTATTATTTCAAAGTCTTGTAACAGGCTTGCGGTTGATAGGACAGATGATACAACTCATCTGACATGTCACAGGGAGATCAAAGGCTTTCCTTAAATTGATATTCATATGCCTGAGCTAGAAGCAACCTAATATAATAAAAAGAGTCAGAAGTCAGACACATTATTAACTTATTAGCTCATTCATCTCCCACGTAAATATGCTTTGATTGTCTTCTATGTCACAGACAGAGTTTTAATTTGTCTTTTGCTTCTTTTCATCTGCAGGACATTGAGCAGTTTACTGCATCATGATTTTTTAATATAGGAGGAAAGGATACCTATTCAGACAGATCCAGAGTCAATCCTAATCTGGATTCATCTATTAGAAAAATAACCCATTCACACAGTTCTGGTTACCCTTTTAATCACCTGTTAACTTTAAAATTGTTGGTTAAAACAAATATTATTTAGTGCTTATTATTTGCCAGATGGTAATCTAAACATTTTTAAAAAATAACTGATTTAAATTCCCTAATAAATCTATGGCGTAGGTACCGTTGTTACTATCTCTCTTTTCTTTTTACGGTTTTAATCATTGAATCACAGAGAAGTTAAGTGACTTATGCAAGATTACACACCTTAGAAGTGGAGTCACAATTGTAACCCGAAGACTCAGTTTTCAAAGTATGGTCTTACCACAATTTATAATGAATCATATTGTTGCTCTGAAGGTCAAATTAAACTAGATAATAAATGTAAAACATCTAGCATAGATTCTGAGATATAGTAGATATTCAAGAAATGCTTATATCCCTTTCTTGTGAGGCTATATTTTATGACTGTAAAGCTACGCCACACTACTACCTCTAAAAATAGTTACAGAAAAAAGAATAATTTTTCAGAGAGACTCTAAACAAAGGATCATCTAATTTATATCACAAAAACAGTGAAGAAGAAAATGTGGTTTCCTGTAAGAAAACAATTCCCCTGTAGTCCTTTTATTTTTTTCCCTTTCTAGTCTGCATTTTTACAATATCAGCTCGTTAAGCATCATTTCAGTGACTTGTGTTCATACACCATTTCAAATCTAGGTAGCTAATGAAACAAAAAATTATTTACCTAGAAAGAAAAAGCAATATACATCCCCATTCTATATTGAAGTGTCTTGGAAATGAGGGGCACTACAATTTGACTATAAGCCTTTCCCTTGAAGTTAATTGACCATTTATTCAGACTGCTTTTAAATTCAGAAGGTCCGCTGAGCATATATGCATATTACTATAGTCCTCATTCTTTGAAGGCCTGGCTAATTCACACCTCATTTGTTCATTTATTTTTGGAAATATAGATATGCTTATAATTTACTTCCTTTACTACTGTTTGTCCAAAGTCTGTTTCCTTTAAGTTGTCATTTGTCAACTGGGAATTTGACAATTGTAACATTAATTCTAAGAGCTCTAGAGTATTCTCAGACTGTTTCAGGGAATAAACTACATGCAGTAATCTCATAAAGAGGCCGGACCACTTCAGCGTAAGTCATTGTGAAGGGTATCCCGTAATCCATGAAAATTGCATCAAGACTGCTTAATTCTTTCATAACATATTTTGAAAGGACCATAATATTTTATTTTTTTAAAATTCAACTTTTATTTTAGGTTCAGGGGTATGCATGCAGGTTTGATATGTGGGTATATTACAGAAAGCTGGGGTTTGGTACTAATGGTCCCATCAGTCAGGTAGTGAGCATAGTGATTCAACCCTAGTCCCCCCCACCCCCACCCTCCTTGCCCTATTAGTCCTCGGTGTCTGCTGTTTTCCTTATTTTACTTTATTTTATTATTTTTTGAAATAGAGTCTCACTCTGTCACATAGGCTAGAGTACAGTTGTAAGATTACATCTCATTACAGCCTCAATCCTCCCACCTCAGCCTCCCGAGTAGATGGGACCACAGGCATACATCACCATGCCTGGCTAATATTTTATTTTTATTTTTTTATTTTTGTAGAGACAGTGTCTGTCTATGTTGCCCAGGCATGTCTTGAACTCCTGGGTTTAAGTGATCCTCCCATCTTGGTCTCCAAAATGTCACGATTACAGGTGTGAGCCACCAGGCCCAGCCATGTTGTTCCCATCCTTATGTCCATATGAACTCAATGTTTAGCTCTCACTTATAAATGAGAACATGTGGTATCTGGTTTTCTGTTCCTGTGTGAATTCAGTTGGGATAATGGCCTGAAGCTGCATCCATCTTGCTACAAAGCATATGATTTTGTTCTTTTTTATGGCTGCATAGTATTGCATCATGATTTTATCTCCCAAAACGTAAATTAGAAATAGCATTCAGCTTCATACAGGCTAAAAATTTTCCTTACTGTTGGAGAGCTATTAGAAAAATATCTCTCCTTTTTGCCTTCTTGATCAAATCAAATAAACACTTTGTTTCACTGGAAAGAGTAAAACAGAGGGGGGAAAATAGTGTGGAAGATTTCATCTGCCCCATCACTTAATGATTCTATAGCTTGCATATGAGAAAGGCATTCTAATAATTTGTTCCCTTAGTTGGCCTCATTTTATTTATATTTCGAGTAGTGTAAACATTTCACCATGCTGCATAGGATTCCAGGTTTTAAAGATACTTCTGGATCCTGGCACGGTGGCTCACGCCTGTAATCCCAGCACTTTGGGAGGCCGAAGCATGACCAACACTGTGAAAACCCTAAAAATACAAAATTAGCCAGACATGGTGGTGCACACCTGTAATCCCAGCTACTTGGGAGGCTGAGTGAGGAGAATCACTTGAACCCGGGAGGTGGAGACAGAAGTGAGCTGAGATTGCGCCATTGCACTCCAGCCTGGGCAACAAGAGTGAAACTCCACCTCAAAAAAAAAAAAAAATAAAATAAAATAAATAAAGATACTTCTTTTTTATAATACGTCTCTCCAATGAAAGTCGATTATTTCCTCTGATGCTCTACAAAGGAATGATTTATTCTAAATGCTGAAGGAAAAAGAAAAAGCATATTTTGGACTAAATGAGCAAAGTTACATCTAAATAATTTTATGTATAATTTGCAGGTCATATTTTCAGCATCTCAAGGAAAAATAACATCAGTGGAAAATCTTAGTGGATCCATTTGAGAAGGATTAATGCTATTGCCAGATTTCTTAGGCTGAGTTCCTCTAGAAGTAGAAACTGAGGCAATGGTTTGAGTGCAAGTAATTTATTTGGATGGAATGCAGACGACAATAGGGTCAGGGAACCCACTCCATCTGCCATTAGTTGACGAGTTGATGGCCTCTGTGGCTGCATAGTATTCCATCATGATTTTCTGCATCAAAAAATAAGTTAGAAATACCATTCATCTCCATACAAGCTGAAAACTCCACTTACTGTGGAAGAACTATTAGAAAAACATCTTTCACTTCTCCAACATCCATTACTTCTACAACATTCCAAGAGTATCCTAAGCAGGTAAAGAACATGCTCACATGCCCAGAAATAAAACTTTAGAGAGCTACAGGTGTCTGCAGCAAGTGGCTTTGCCTCATGCAGACTTGCATTTGGTAGGAAAGTAGCCTCAACAGTGCTGGCTCCCCCTGGTTAAAGGACACATGACAAATTAGTGAAAGCCTCTTTACATTCTTTACCTGCCACCCTAATAATAATAATAAGACACTAGAGAAAATTGTCTGTAAATATGTTGTGTTTACTCAGAAATAAAAATAAGAAATATAACCTGGAATGCATGAAGTGCTAAGCCACTAGTGCATTTGGGGAAGGAAAGGTAATGGGAGCTTGTATTAGTGAAAAGAGAGTTACATAGCTGCTTAGAAAGAGAGCTCATTGGTTTCAGAGTTTCAAAGCCAGAGTTGTTGCCTGCCCATTGGTGGAGATGCCGTTACTGGGCAAGTGTTCTTCTGAGAACATCTTCTCTGAATTACTGCAGTCCTAAAGAATGTCTTATCAAAGCATGAGATGTGTGAAGGACTCAAAAGGCTTTTTAGAAAGTCTTTGGAAATAGTTCTTACTCAGATATGTAGGCATGAGCCTCCTCTCCTTCAGGCTTTCCAGGCCCTATTTTGTCGGGATCTGACAAAAGTGATTTCACCCAGGTATCTGCAACTTTCACATAATCATGGCATCTTAAGAATTTAATTTTTTTCAGCTTTTAATAGTTTGTTCACTTAATTTTGGGGGTTCCCAGCCTATTCTTACAAGGGCAGTTAGGCTCTTCTTTGTGGATTATGCGTTGTACACAAGGGAACTAAGCAAAGAAGAGGAGGGATATCCGGAATGCTTCATAGAGACATCAGACAAAGGCTGTTTGGTTGTTCTTGATCTGCTGACTTTGTTTTTACATCTAGGAGGTAATTTTTTATGTGCTCCTGGCCATAGCTAAACTGAAGGCATTAAGAAAGTGAATGTTTTAGCTACACAAGCAACAAAGATAAAATTTCCACTTGAACTTGTCTTTAGCCTAACAACGTTTCTCTTTTATTGAAATTAATGAGAAGATAATAGCTCCTGTGAACTAGGAGCACCCACTTCTCAGTGGCTTCTTGAGCTTATCCTTCAGGGAGTTTGACATTTAATGTAGGAAGAGTTTTTTCATTGTTCATTATGGAATTTTAATCAGGTCATTTCTTTTTTTTCCAAAATTCAATCTTTGCGGAGGCTTTATTTAACATGTAGTAGGAAGGTTTCTATTAATAATGTCTGGTAGGGAACAAATACCTCAGTCAAATTGTTGATAGCAAGTTTATTTTTAACTCTGTGTCTTGTACCATAAGATAATATGCTATCGAAAATAGGATAAACAGTGCAGTTTTGCCTAGAATTTAAACATGGGAAGTTATTATGTTATACTTTGACAATAGGGATTGTTGGATAAAATATCTAATCCTATGAATAAGACCTACACCAATGAATAGGTTGATTCGAGAACGTAAAACAAGAAATATTTTGAGTTCAAAGGTTAATTTTTCTGTTTGTTGAAGACAATATTGGTATATAGTTATAGATATAAAGGAACCTATGAAATGATAAACATGTATATTTTAAATAATTCTTCTAAGCCAATGTGATTGTTGCAATTAAATTTTGTTATTAAAATTCTGGGGACATGTGTTTTTATAGTTCCATTTAAAAATCGTTTCCGAACTTTGGGCTTTAAAGAGTCTGGAGGTGAGTTTAGTTTACTACCTTAGACACAGGATACTTAAAGGGATTAATTAGATAGACATGGGATTATAAACATAAAATTTACTTTCCATTGATGTTATCTAGACCTGATAAGACTTTGGAAATCACTATGTAATGAATTATATACAGCACATAAGCATTTTGTTTACAATATTAGCATATTATATCTATGTGCCAGTAAATGTGGTACTATATTGACATAGATCATTTGTTGTTCATTATGACAACTTTGAAGAGAGCACTATTATCACCATTTTATCCATGAGAGAATTAAAACTAAGAGAAGTTAGATAACTTATACAACTTACCTACTCACTGTCACTTGCACCTAAAAAGTTTAAGGAGTGCTTACAGTTTTATATAATAATTTGAAGAATACATATATATAGATAGATATAATTTTAAGTTTCACTTTAACATTCTATTCTAACATCTTTTGTTTCACCTTTTATATTTCTTTATTCCTGCTGCACATATTTTTGAACTGAGATTTTAATTCATTGACACTTTAGCTACATAGAGAGCATACCATTTGCCTTTACATCTATACCCATGATTACCATTTACATTTGTATCAGTTGTTTATAGCTGTGGTAAAAAATTATTCAAATTTAGTGACTTAAATCAACATAAATTCATTATTTTATGGTATTATGCATCTATCCTAGGTTTCATTGAGCTAAAATCGAGGTGTTGGCAAGGCAGTGAGACTTTCTGAGGGTCCTAGAAGGAAATCCATTTTCTAATTTCAAAAGACTGGCCACATTCCTTTGCTCATGGCCTCCTTCTGCCTTCTTCAAAACCAGCAAAGCTGGATCTCACTGACCATTCTTTCATCATCACATTCTTCACTCTCTGAACAAAACTGGGAAACATTCTCCACATGGAAGTATGTATTTAATTAGTTTGGACCAACTGAGAAAGCTATGATAAGCTGTCTGTGAGTTCTATGAATGTAACCGACTCATCTTTAGCCTAACAATGTTGTCTCTGCTCAAAGCCTTCTCTCTGCTCTGAGGTGGAGGGAGGTGGCATGAGGGCACTGACATATGTGGACGGCATCCTGGGAGAAATACTAGTTGACTGCTGGCAATGTCAACCATCTTTGAGTGATGAGCTAACTCCCTTTATTTTATTCCACTCTATCCAAATAACATTCTAATTATAATTTGGCTCCCCCTTTAGGTTTGCCTATCATGACAATAAGTTGGATCTACTAAGCATGTTTTCAGGTTCTCAGTGCAGGCAAGTAATCAATGATTTACATGAATACTGGTTCCCATTTTATTGTTTTGTACCCATGATCTATTGATTATTAAATAATTTGATCATTAACTCTGTACTTAAGTTTTTCTTGTACCGGTCTCTGTGAATATGGTTAATATGAATGTGATTTAGAAGGAAGAATGCACCATATGAGCATTGTGACAATTCAGAATAGATTATGGCTCATGATAGATTCACCATGATGAAAGCATTCTATGAAGGCTTTGGGTCAATTAACTATGGGAAATAATACATAACACCCAAAATACAATATGAATCAACACTCTAAATTCATTTATGATTTGAACTATATAATCATAGTAAATGACTTGGCTTAACTTTAAAATACATTCATTACTTAGAATTATACAATCAGAAAATTAGAAAAATCAGAGAATGATAAAAGGTCTTAGCAAGAATACTCTTAATACTCTAACTTCCTCCATTATTTTTTCCCACATTTATATCACCTCAGGAACAGTTGTGAAGATTATAGTAATTTGTCTGTTGAATGTTTTTATAACTATTTTTTGTACCCTGCCCTTATTCACAAGATAGTATTTGCCTAAATAATTATTTTTTAACCCCTCAAGATTCATAGCGGCAACAAAGTAATTAGAATTACTTAACATTTATTTTGATTTTATAATTGAACTCAGGCATAACAAAATGTTACAAGAGAATGATAAATCAGTGTTCATGACATATCTATAGTATATATAATATTTATGCATTTGTTATTATTGTTAATTATTTACAATTCCTTTAATCAGGCAAACCTGTTGCATTCCAGGATTTGAACTTTGGGAAACTTATGCTCTTGCAGAGACCAGATATCTGAAAATGTGTGTACAGAGAAAGAGGGAAGTGGGCCACCTTCATCTTTTATGACCATGCAGTGAAGAAGTTAAAACTTGCTATTTATCTGTAATGCTTTCTCTCTTTTCTCAATACACACACTTTGAATGATATTTTAAACATTTTTATCCTATTTTCCCCCAAAATCTTTTTCATTAATGGTTTATTGAAACTTCAAATCCATAATATAGGTCTAAACAAAATTTTATACCAATCATCATTTGAAAGCATGTGTATTATTTTGTAATTTGTGTCAGATGCCTCTTCTAGAAAAGCTTTTACAAAGGTCTTTTTTTTATTACTGTTGCAAGAAAACAACTTAGGAAAGTTTGGAAAATAAATTTATTTGCAAATAGAAGGTCAAAGACAGTGGTAATGATTTTCAGTATGCTTGAAAAAATAAAAAATATTCTTAGAAGTGATAAAAAGTTGATTGATATTTAAAGTTGTTTTATTACTTCTTATTTAGAATTTGAAAAATAACAATGTTTTATTTTTGCTGTTTTCCTCCACATTTTTTGGTGGTAGGGAAAATTAGCATATTCAACTGTGGATTTTTCCCATATATGAGACATAAAAATTGCATATTATTTAGTGTGGTTGCATAGTTAGTGTTCTACATTATTTATTCAGGTAAAGAATAACTCTTAGTTTGCTTCACTAATCAATTTAGTATGAGAACTGTGTTAGTCCATTTTCATGCCGCTGATAAAGACATACCAGAGATTGGAAGAAAAAAAGGTTTAATTGGATGTACTGTTTTACATGGCTAGGAAGGCCTCAGAATCATGACAAGAGGCAAGTGGCAAGAGGCACTTCTTACCTGTTGGCAGCAAGAGAAAATGAGGAAGATGCAAAATCAGAATCCCCTGATAAACCCATCAGGTCTTGTGAGACTTATTCACTACCACAAGAACAGTGTTGGGGAAACTGTCCCCATGATTCAAATTATCTCCCACTGGGTCCCTCCCATAACACATAGGAATTATGGGAGTACAATTCAAGATGAGATTTGGGTGGGGACAAAGAGCCAAACCATATCAAGAACTTTGCAGTTATAACTCCGATCTAATTTGAACCAGATCATGAAAAGTTATATAAGATGGTATTATGCAGGAAAAATAGAAACAGAGAATACAGTTATTGGTAATCTGATGTTATTCCACTAATGCATTTAAGAATATTCAGAGTTCAGCCTCTCAGAACATAATAAGCTGTAAAGCGATTATATTCAACATTTCTCAGATAGTCTACTTCAAATTTTTCTATTTAAAAAATGCATAAGCATGAGGTTTTCTTTTCAATATTTCAATAAAAAGTAAAATGTAATAGGAACTAAAATATAAGTTTTGGGTAACATGAAGTTGAATGACATTAGATACTGAAAGTGAGTTAGAATACAGGCCGTCACAAATTTAAAATTAAGTCAATTTTGTTTAGATGACTAACCCATATCAGGAGGGTGAAAAGTTAAAACTTTTGAAAATTAACGTAGTATTTATTTGTGAAAAATTTATTTTAGAGAGAGCAGTGAGTTCCAATATAGTACTCCTATAGTGTCAGAGGATACAAAAATGGAAAACAGAAAGCTAGAATATTCTCTCTCTTGTAGGACTGGAAATTAAATTTGAGATATTGTGAATTTGGTTTTTGATAGATAATACTTAAATAGATGGATAGATTCGATGGATAGATATAGAAATAATTATAACTGTAAATCTGTATGTGTGTGTTTCCTAACTCTCTGTTCTTTGAGAAAGTGAGAGAGCCAGGAACATAATTAGCACTGAAATCATGGATTCTAATTTTATTCTCCACTAGAAGGAATCAGGGTTCTTTAGAAGAATAGCTCAATGTATTTAAAATTATATATAAATATCTTAATATATAAATAGGTAGAAGAGAATGGTCTTTCTTAAGTAAAAAGACAACTAACAAATTTAGAAGAAATGATGGAAATAAAAAATCACCACCTGATAACTATTGGAATGATTATTGGTGGTACAAAATGTCAATGAATGAATATACTGTGAGTAGAAGTTTCATACAAATTGAATACTGGATAGTCTCAAAATAATTTCCACAAAGCACTTTTTAATTACAAGGAGACAATTACTTTACAGTGGAGAAACTTGGCTTAATTCACCAAATCAAGTGATCAAAATTAGCACATCACTAATGTGAGAAATCAAAATTGTATATCACTTGAAAGGATAACATGATACTCTTGACAAAAAAATGCATAATCTGAATATAATTATGATAAAACATCAGATAAAACAAAACATGCGAGTATCTTAGAAAATCACAACATTATAAAAATCAAGGAAAGTCTTAGAATTTTTCAGCTTGAACAAGACAAACAAGACATGACCCATAAATGTAACATATGATCCTTTATTGAATTATTTGACCTCAGGTCAAATCAACATGTATGACCATCCAATGAATGCTTTTATAACAAATTATTTTTGTTCTAACTTATTTTTATGTCAAAGTCCTATCTACATCTGTTTAGTCAAACTTGCTAATAATGTTATTTGAATATTATAGATCATTGTATTACTGAAATACATTCATCTTCAATTTATAGATTTTAATATTTTTCCGTATTTTCTGATAGTTCACCTTTTTCAGGACTATGGTGTTATAGACACACATGTTCAGGAAGGTTGTGTCAACTTAGTTTAGTCTTCCTTTCACAAACATCAGACATTATCCATTTTACCTTTTAATATTTTTCTTCATTATTTTGTCTTACATTAAAATTTCTTTTCCAGCTTTCTTTTGGTGCATCTATCCCTCGTATATCTATCAAATATTACCTATCTTCTATTATCTGTCTTTTTCTATTATCTATCTTCATTATCTATCTTCATTAGCTCTGTTCATTAGTTTTAAGCATGTCTCCTAAAATAACATAGCACCAGGTCTTTTCTTGTTGGTTTTGTAACACCTAAGATTATCACATTTTTAATTTCTTAATACATTTATATTTGTTTTAATTATTGATCTTAAGACTTAGGTACTGACATCTTATTTTGTAAATACTATTTTTCATGTTTTTATTTCTTCATTTCTTTCCTGACTTTTTTATTACATTGAAAAGAGTTTCTAAGTTTGTTTTCACTGATTGATAGTTGTACATGTACATTTCTTTTAATATTTACTTATAAGTTACTAATTACCATAGTAATATTTTCCTACATATGCATAAAGCTTACCAGTATCTATATTTTCTTCCTAAGCAATATAAGTATTTTAGCACACTTTTATCTCTCTCTGATAGTCCTCACTATGCCATTTATCCTTGCTTAATATTTGCTTGTCTTAAATTCCAGATTGTTAGAAGTGTATCTTTTATGTTCATTATTTATTTAAGAAATGGTATACTTTAGTGATTTTTTTTTACTTCCTGCATTAGTATTTCATTGCTATGTAACAAATATCCAAATTTAGTGACTTAAAACAACACAAATTTATTATCTGAAGTTTCTCTGAGACAGGATTCTAGGCACAGCTTAGCGAAGTCTTCTGTTTAGGGTTTCACGAAGCTATAGTCAAGGTGTTGACTGAGGCTGTGGTCATCTCATGACTTGACTTGTCAAGGATCCACTTCCAGGCTCTTCGAGTTCTTGGCAGAGTTCATTTCCTTGTAGTTTTAGAATTGACTACACGAGTTTCTTGCTGGCTGTCAGCTGGAGGTGACCCTTAGTTATTAGAGGCTGTCTGCTGTTCCTAGATCTTTACATGTGGCTTTCCAACATGTCTGCTTACTTCATCAAGAGAGCAAGGAGTGTTTCTAAAGAGAATCTTTTAGCAAGATAGAGACTTGAATGTATAAAAGTAACCTTGGCATGTGAGTAACATCACAAGAGCTTTGCTGTGTTCTGTTGTTTAGAAGCAAGCCACAGATCCTGCCCAAACTCAAGGAGACGGGAAACACAGTGGCATAGCACTAAGCCTGGGATCATGAGGGACCACCTCTGAGTCTATCCATCACATTCACCCTTGATTCCTTCCTTATTTTTCCCTTTTTATACTTTTTTTTTTCCTTGCAGGAGCACATGCTTGTAAGATAAGAGAGCTGTCTCAAAATGTCCTTGGAAGCTTTCATGAGGAAACTTCACAATTAATTTACTTGTTTATGTGTTTGTGGGATTGCAACTTTTAATCAGTTCAGCTATGTAGGGTTTTAACAAAAAATGTACTTGAAATCTCATCTTAGAGACTACTTCTATAGCATCTTCAAATGATATATTTTGTTTAATAATTTACTTCCTACTTAACTTAGCTACAGTGGATTCTGTTTGCAGCTAAGATGCTTGACCAATACACTAACACGTAACTAGGAACATGGATTAATATTGATATATTTTATTACATATTCTTGACTAATTAATTCTAGGTTGAACTTTCAGTACAATGTTTGTACAATTAATGCAAGTGGGCATCCTTGTCCAGTTCTTGATAGTAAAATGGTAGTAATTGTGTAAGCCTTCAGTCTTACACAATTAAGTATTTATGTTAGCTGTGGGTTTATTGTAGATGAGATGTTCTTTATCAGATTGAAGAGTTTCCTTTTATTTCTAGTTTGCTGAGTGTTTTTTCTCTTGAAACAGTGTTGCATTTTTAAAATAGTATTTTGTGCATCCATTGAGAAAATGATTTGTTTTCTTTCTTTTATCCTATTGATATGGCATATTATATTAATTGATTTTTAAATGTTAAACCAATCTTGCATGGATAAATCATACTTGGTCATAGTCTGTAATCCTGTTATATTTTACTGAATCAGTTTATTATTATTTTGTTAAGAATTTGTGTATGTATATAAGAGCTGTCAAGCTGTGTCCTTTCCTTGTGTCTTTGTGTTATTTTGGTTTCAGGGTAATCCAATAAATTTTGATGATAGAGTGAATTACAGAATGTTTCCTCTAGTTCCATTTTTTGGAAGACTTTGTGAGGAACAGCTATCAATTATTCTTTAAATGTGTGGTAAAATTCACCAGGGATACATCCATATGTGGGCTTTTTTATATGGTTAGAATTTATTTATTTAATTTTACTAATTCAGTTTCTTTATTAGTCTGTTTGCACCACTATAACAGAATACCACAGACTAGATAATTTATAAGGAACAGAAATTTATCTTCTCGGAGCTCTGGAGGCTAGGAAGTCCAATATCAAGGCATGAGTAGATTTGGTTGTCTGGTGAGGCATCCCTTAAAGGGGACAAACATTATGTGAGAGAACCTCTTAATGGACTCACCTCTAAATACCATCACATTGTCCATTAAATTTTAATATCTGAATTTTGAAGGGTACACACTCAAACCAACACACCTGTTATATAAGTAAAGAAGTTCAGATACTTTATTTTGTCTTGAGTTACTTTGGACAGTTAGCGTATTTCTAGGAATGGTCTAATAGTAGTCACAGTTACTCTTAGTATTTCCTTATTGTTTTTCTTTCTGTAAGGTTGATTGTAATGCCCTCTTTAATTTGAATCTTTATTCTTTTCCTCTTGGTCAGTCTAAAAGTTTGTCAACTTAGTTTATATTTTTAAATAGCCAACATTTGATGTAGTTGATTTTCCCTGTTTTTATATTCTCTATTTAATTAATTTATTTCAATATTTATCATTTCTCCCCATCTACTTATATTGGGTTTCATTTGCTCTTCTATTTATATGGTCTTAAGATGAAAGGTGAGGTTATTTCTTTAGATTGTTCTGTTTTTAAATTTAGGCATTTGAAGTTATGTATTTCTCTCTAAGCACTGATTTAGCTAAGCACCATTAATTTGTGGCATGTTTGTCTTCATTTGCTCTCATTTTAAAGTATTTTCTAATTTTCCTTGTGACTTCGTCTTTAATCCATTGGTTATTTAGGAATTTGTTTTGTAATGTTCACATATTTGGAATTTTTTTTCAAATTTTCTTCTATTATAGATTTCTAATTCTACTACAAGTGATCAGAGAATATTACATTATCTCAATCCTTTAAACTTCTTGAGAATTATTTTATAGCCTATCAAGAGTTCTATCATTAATCATATTAATGTGTTTTTGAGGGAAAAATTATATATATATTCGAATATTTTTGAGTGCCATCTTCTATAGATATCTGCTAAGTGTAATTGGTTTATAGTGTGTTCAAGTAGGTTATTTTCTCGTGATCTTTTTAGTTCTTTTGTCAGTTACTGAAAAAGAGGAAGTGAAGTTCAAACTGTCCCTGTTAACTTGTTTATTTCCGTCAATTATATCAGCTTTACTTCATGTATTTTAGAACTCTGTTGTTCTGTAGATACAAATTTATGATTGTTATTATTTTTCCTGAAGGATTGATACATTTATTATTTTAAAATGTCCTTCTTTATCTCTAGTAACATTAATTTTTGTAATGTCTATTGACTCATGTTAGTATAGCCACTCCAGTTTACTTAAGGATGTCCTTTGCATGATATACATTTTTATATTCTTTTACTTTCAAAGTATTTGGATCTTTGACTCTAAAACATGTTTCCTATAAAAAGCATGTATATGGAACTTGATATTTATGCAGTCTTAGAGTCTCTGCCTTTTGGCTTTGTTGTTTAATTCATTCTCATTTAATACTTTTATTGATACAGTTACATCTGCTATTTTACACTTTTGTTTTCTTTGTCTCATGTTTCTTTATCCTTCCTTTACTGCATTCATTTCCATTATTTGAATATTTCATTATCTCCAAATATTTGTAATTATTTTTATATTAACCTTTTAATTTATCTTTTCTGTTGTTATTATTTGTTCTTGTGGATTCGAGTTAGCATCTTATCTAGTGTCATTTGTCATTTATTTTTGTCAGTACAGCTTCCTCCTTATTAGTTTTCTTTGTGCTGTTAGTCAAATTATATTTCTATACATTATAACATGAACCGTGCAATTATTTACATAAATTTTTATGCAATTGCTATTTAAATCCATCAAGACATGCATTTCTAATATCATTCATAATTAAACAATCCCTATTTTTGTTGCTCTTTTTATCATGTGGATTCAAATTAATGTCTGAGGTTACTTGCTTGCAGCATGAAGAAATTCTCTTTAGTATTTATTTCCAGCTGGTTTTGATAGCAACGTATTAGTTCAGTTTTTGTTCATCTAGGAATGTTTTATTTCGCCATCAATTTTGAAAGGCATTATTGATGGACATAAAATTGTTGGTTAGAATGTTTTTCCTTCGGAACTTTGAATATGTCATCTCACTTTTCTCTTGATGTCATTGTTTCTGTTGAGAAATGAGCTGATAAATTTGTGAGGGTTACCTTCTGCATGTCATGTGGCTTTTCTTTTGCAGCTTACGATAATTTGTCTTTGTTTTTGCCTCTCACCATTTTTACTATGATGTGTCTAATTGTGGATCTCTGTCTATCCTACTTAGAATTTTTTTAGCTTCTTGAAGTTACCAATTAATGTTTTTTTAAATCAAAGTTTAAAATGTTTTCGTCCTTGGTGTTTTTTTAAATATTTTTTCTGCCCCTTTCTCTTTCACTTCCCTCTGGTACTTCCATTACACCTAAATTGGTGTGTTTAATGTTTTCTCACTTGTCTCTGAGGCTATGTCATTTTTTTCTTCATTTTTATTTTTTGTGTTCTTCAGATTTTATAATTTATTGATCTATCTTCCAATTGACTGATTCTTCTACCAGTTCAAATACCCTGTTGAGCTAACCTAGTATATTTTTCATTTCAATTATCATACTTTTTCATTCTAGAATTCCCCTTTGACTTTTTAGAATAAGTTATATCTCTTTATTCCTATTCCATATTTCATAACATATTGTCTTATATTGACCAGGTGCAGTGGCTCTCACTGTAATCCTAGCACTTTGACATGTTGAGACATGAGGATCTCTTGAGTCCAGGAGTCAAGACGAGCCTGGGCAACATAGTGAGACCCTGCCTCTAACAACAACAACAACAAAACAATAGCCTGACATGGTAGTGCACACCTGTATTTCCGGCTACTCGAGGGGCTAAGGCAAGAGGATGACTAAAGCCCAGGAGGTTGAGGCAACAATAAGCCATGATCATGCCACTGAATTCCAGCCTGGGTGACAGAGTAAGCCTCTGCCCCCATACCCCCCCCAAAAAAGAAATACATAAATAAATACATTGTCGTATATATTGTTTTACTGTTTTAAACATGGTTTCCTTTAGTTCTTTGAACATGCTTATAATTGCTGCTTTGAAGTGTTTATCTTCTAATTCCAACATCTGAGCCCTCTCATAAGCAATTTCTGTTTCCTCCTTTGTTATGTTTTGGTTTGGGTTTTGGCTTCGGCTCCTTTGTATGAATCACACTTTCCTGTTTCTCTTTCTTTATATGACTTACAATGACATGATTTTTGTTGTTGAGAACTGGAATATTTATTTCTATACACACACATATGCCCACACACATTCCACATTCTATAGCTTTATCATTGTTTTTGTTTGGGTATTAACAATTATATGACCTGGTCTATCTTCTTCCGTTTTCCTTCACATGTAACCAGTTAAACACTGTGTTAACAATTAAATTTAAGAGTAATTTTTATAGTATTATATAATTTGAAAATTTTTATTATAATTATAAAGTGGTCGATTAATCAAGAATACACAGCAATCTCAATTGTTTATGCACTTTGTAACAAAGCTTCAAAATATGAACAAAAAGAATATAACTTCAAGGAGAAAGAGACAAATATACACTTGTAGTATAATAATAGTTCAACCCTGTTTTTCCGTTTTTTTTTTTGAGACGAAGTCTTGCTCTTGTCACCCAAGCTGGAGTACAGTGCATGATCTCGGCTCACTGCAACCTCTGGCTCCAGGGTTCAAGCAATTCTCCTGCCTCAGCCTCCTCAGTAGCTGGGATTATAGGCGCCTGCCACAACACCCAGCTAATTTTTGTACTTTTAGTAGAGATGGGGTTTTTCTATGTTGTCCAGGCTGGTCTTGAACTCCTGACCTCAGGTGATTCGCCCACCTCAGCCTCCCAAAGTGCTGGGATTACAGATGTGAGCCACCGCACCTGGCCTGATTTTTCAATACTTAATAGAAAAATAAGTCAGCACTTAAGCAAAGACATAGAAGAATTGAAGTAAACTATCAACCAATTTGATTTAATTGACCATTAGAGAGCTTTCCAAAAATGCACATTATTCACAAATATTCATGAGGAATTTGTAGGAACAAAATATTCTGGGTCATATCACAAGGGCCAATAAATTTTAAGAGATTCAAATCATATAATTACTTCCTCTAACCATAATGCAATTATATCAGAAAACAATACATATCTGAAAAATCCCTAAATGTCAGAACAATATGTTATAATTCCAAATAAGCCATGGGTCAAATAACAAATTAAAAGCAAAATTAAAAAGTATTTGAGTTTAATGAAAATGAAAAAGAGCTTATCAAAATTTTAAGATGCAACTGAAGCAATATTTATATATTTTTACCACTGAGCATTTGTGGTAGAAGCGGAAAGATATTTCAGTTTCAGCCATAAAAACTAAAAAGAGAAGAGCAAATGAAAACCAAAATAAACAAAAAAATGAAATAATAAAGATCAGTGAAGAAATCATACAAATAGAAACAGAAAAGCTATAAAGAAATCATAAGCTAGTTCTCAGTGAAGATTAAAAATTAATTGATAAGCCTGTAGGTGGGTTGATAGAAAGAAAGAAAAGACAAAAATTACCAGTATATTAATAATAAAAGAGGTTATATCACTGCGTATCATATCTATTTTAGATGGATAATAAAAATAACATGAACAACTTGATGCTAATACATTTGATAATTTAGTGAAATGAACACACAAATACTAAAAAAGCTCACTGAAAAAAATAATATAAATATTCCTATATATGTTAAATAAATTGAATGTGTTGTTTAAAAAAATCTTCTTATAAAGGAAGCACCTGGTCCAGAAGGAAGTATTTTTTCTAAAAAGTAATGGGAAATGCTTGAGGATAGTCTTATGTTCATTTTCTTAGCAATCAGATGATTACAGTATAAACACACAGACTAATAAATATTCCTCACATTGAATTATATATAGCAGTGAGAATGAATGATGTACATAGCATGCAAGAATATGGAGGAACCTTCAAAATTATAATGTTGAGCAAAAGAAGACAGACACTTGTTATCTGATTCTATGTATATAAATACAACAGTAAATACAACTACTTCTGCAGTTTAAAAGTCAGGATGATTTTACCCATCATTAGTCTGGTAGTGACCACAAGGGGGTATTGAATTATTGGCAATGTTAATCTTTTTCTCATAATGTTTATTACATGAAGTGTTCATCAATTTATTAAAATTAGTTGAAAAATGGGGAAAGGATTCCCTATTTAATAAATGGTGCTGGGAAAACTGGCTAGCCATATATAGAAAGCTGAAACTGGATCCCTTCCTTACACCTTAAACAAAAATTAATTCAAGATGGATTAAAGACTTACATGTTAGACCTAAAACCATAAAAACTCTAGAAGAAAACCTAGGCAATACCATTCAGGACATAGGCATGGGCAAGGACTTCATGTCTAAAACACCAAAAGCAATGGCAACAAAAGCCAAAATTGACAAATGGGATCTAATTAAACTAAAGAGCTTCTGCACAGCAAAAGAAACTACCATCAGAGTGAACAGGCAACCTACAAAATGGGAGAAAATTTTTGCAACCTACTCATCTGACAAAGGGCTAATATCCAGAATCTACAATGAACTCAAACAAATTTACAAGAAAAAAACAAACAACCCCATCAACAAGTGGGCGAAGGACATGAACAGACACTTCTCAAAAGAAGACATTTATGCAGCCAAAAAACACATGAAAAAATGCTCATCATCACTGGCCATCAGAGAAATGCAAATCAAAACCACAATGAGATACCATCTCACACCAGTTAGAATGGCCATCATTAAAATGTCAGGAAACAACAGGTGCTGGAGAGGATGTGGAGAAACAGGAACACTTTTACACTGTTGGTGGGACTGTAAACTAGTTCAACCATTGTGGAAGGCAGTGTGGCGATTCCTCAGGGATCTAGAACTAGAAATACCATTTCACCCAGCCATCCCATTACTGGGTATATACGCAAAGGACTATAAATCATGCTGCTGTAAAGACACATGCGCATGTATGTTTATTGTGGCACTATTCAGAATAGCAAAGACTTGGAACCAAGCCAAATGTCCAACAATGATAGACTGGATTAAGGTGGCACATATACAACATGGAATACTATGCAGCCGTAAAAAAGGATGAGTTCATGTCCTTTGTAGGGGCATGGATGAAGCTGGAAACCATCATTCTCAGCAAATTATCGCAAGGACAAAAAACCAAACACCACATGTTCTCACTCATAGGTGGGAACTGAACAATGAGAACACATGGACACAGGAAGGGGAACATCACACACCAGGGCCTGTTGTGGTGTGGGGGGAGGGGGGAGGGATAGCATTAGGAGATATACCTAATGCTAAATGACGAGTTAATGGGTGCAGCACACCAACATGACACATGTATACTTATGTAACAAACCTGCACATTGTGCACATGTACCCTAAATCTTAAAGGTAATAATGATAAAATAAAAAAATAAAAATAAAAATTAGTTGAAAAATTCAGTTAAGACATTTGCACTCTACTATACATGTTATAGTTCGATAAAAAAACTTTTAAAATAGAATAATGATACATATTTTATTAAAATACTGCTCCAGTAAACCACCTGCTGTTGATCTTTCTTTCTAATACATTTCTAATACATCTTTCTAATACATTTCTAAATATATCTGTGCCTTTATTAGTAAGACTTGCTTCACTGGGTAGAAGAACGAACAAATATTTCTAAAAATATAGGTTAATGTTTTTCTAAAACATAAACACATTCTTAGATATACATTTACAAATAGGCTAGGACATCATTAGGTTTCATATTTTCCACCACATGAATAATTTTTACATCTAAGTCACAATTGATTAGATGATGCTCCCATTGTTGCAAAAGTTTTTACTCGTTCATAAATTTTCCATTAACTAACATAGCACATTGCAACTTTTAGGACAATAAAAAAGAGTTAACATAAGCTTAAAAACACTTAGTTTAGACTGAAGTAACTAAATAAGTGCAAATACATTTCTGATAGTCTTATGAAAATCAATTTATTATTGCCCTGATTGAAAAAAAAGATCTCTTCAAGATATTAAAAAACCAGCAAATATAAAATACATGACATGTGATTAGCTCAGTTCATATTTCTCTACCAGAAAAGTAAGCTGAAACTTATTGCTGAATAGTGTTTATTTTCTTCTATTTTGGGGGAGAAACTTACAGTTTTATACAGGTGCTTTTATCCAATATTTCACTTATTTTTCCCTTGAAACTTTACAATTTGTAATTCTAGGCTAATAATTCACTTGAAACAAAGTTTGGAAGTAGATGAGATATAAATAATAAATGAATGGGTCTTGTTGATAAAATACTAATATATTGGTCAAAAGTAGATAATGATTATTTTTTCAGCCCAAATTTCAACATTCCTGTCAGGTGAGAAATTTATAGGATGACAAAACAATGATATACTGTAACCTGCCATGAACTATTTTTATTCGTTCACAACCTGGACTGCAGAAAGAGCAGTTAATTATCCTCACCTTGGTGGAAATAAATAATGGAAAAACATATTGCTGAAAAACAGTAGATGTCTTTAAATCATTAATGAATGTGGGAGAGTTTGCAATAGAACACTTTAATTTGGGTGAACCTCTGTTCTGAAATGCCAAATCTCTTTTATCCAGACGTTAAATGTATTACTTTAGGAATTCCTTCCTTCGTGGATATTTTGGTCCAGGGTAGAAATCTTAAATTATTGATTAGATTACCACTAGGCTGTCATTTACAATAGTATCAGCTACAGATAAACTATCATGCTGCAGTGGGAAAGCTTCAAATCTCATCTTTAATGCTATCAGAACAGAGTGCACCTAAGAATCTCTCTACACTCAACCTCAGAGATTTATGAGCTTCCAACCCAAATACAGCTTTGTATTTTGAGTATCTTGGGAAATGAATCAGACAGTCAACATCGTTTATTTGAACTGGCATTGGCATTTATCCACAAGTGAATAATAAGACCCCCTAAGGTGAAGATAGCAAGGAGCAGTCATTTTAAACTTTAAAACATGAATATTGGTCTAACACCAGGGGAAAAAAGTAAAGATTTTTTCAATTAAACAAATTTTAAACTTTTGCAATCAACAAATATATGTTTGTTGTCTCCTAATGTTTGTATACATTTCATAAATCCGTGTCATGCAAAGTAGTAATCTTCATTTTAATGTCATCACTTTTGGTTTTATTTGATCATATCTTCTTGGATATAATGAAGTTCTAATCATCTAAAGGCAAGTTGTCCGCAGTGAGTAAAAATGCTGAGGAATAAACATAGTGAAAAGTAGGTTTACTCTGATATTGATATTCCCCAGTATTTTCAATATTGATATTGAAAATGTGTTAAATATAAAACTAAATAATAAACCCAAATAAACTGGATATGATCAACTAATTTAAAAATATTTAAACTATGGCATTAACTCTAAGAATTAGCTTTTCTCTTTTCTTTACCTTCCTTCTCTCCTTCTTTCCTTCCGTCCTTCATTCTTTCTCTTCCTCTCTCCCTCCATCTCTCCCTCATTCCCTCTCTTCCTTCCTCCTTTTGACCTTCCTTCCTTCCCTCCCTCCCTCTCTCCTTCCTTCCTTCCTTCCTTCCTTTCTTTCTTTCTTTCTTTCTTTCTTTCTTTCTTTCTTTCTTTCTTTCTTTCTTTCTTTGTTTTTCTTTCTTTCTTTCCTCTTCCTAGTACAAGTTAGGGTTAGAATTCAGAATATCTGATGAGCTGTGGAAAAAAATTATTCTGGTACTGAAAAAAATGCCACTTGTAAATACATATAAAGCATTGGAATATAGAATAATTATCAATTAATATGATTTTAGAAAACAAACATTTCTAGTAAATTGATAAGGTAAAGATAAAGAACATAATTCAGTAAAAGCTTAATAATAGCATATATGTTCTTAACCTACCATCACTTACATTTTTAGTTAAGTGAAATGTGGTTAGCTACATGTTAAGTATGAGATTGGTGGCTCCATCATATACAATACATATGAGTCCCAGAACTATCACTATCACATTGATAAATAAAACTGTAAATCTACCACTTTCTTCCCTCAAAGTAATTTCCAGGATAAAAATAATGTTTTTTTTTTAATTAAACTTCATGGCTATAAGAATACAAGGGCATTTAAAAATAATCTCACAGTATGATGTTTTTCAAAAAATGAAAATTAAAAAACTGTAAGCACTAATTAATGTAAACATTGATAAATTTTATTACATAACAATGTTGACAACTGGTTGATGATGTCAAAATGTAAAATCAACCAGAACAACTACTGCAGTTTTTAAAAGTCTTTAAATTGTAAATATAAATGATAAGTCTAGGAAAGTAACCGAACCCAAAATGACAGACTAGGTTCTAATTTCTAGAAAATATAAATGAATGGGCTAAAAAAAAGGGGTCCAATTTTTTAAATATTGAGAAAATATCTTGAAAAAATCTCTTTTGCATACACACACACACACACACACACACACACACACACACACACACGTATATACAAGTGATATAAAACAAATGAGAACATAGTCACCAAGAATTAAATCTATGGAAATGCAGAGAACAGTAATAGAATGCTATTTTGGCTCATCACATTAGTTACATTTAATTAAAAATGTTTAATAATTCACCTTGGTGAAAACACAGCAAAAATGTGCATAGCTATTAGTCTATCATTGTTTATAACAGAAAAACACATACTACCAAATTTTAACAACAAAAATGAACATAAAGAGAAGAACAGTGCTACAAATTGTGATGCATTCATTACAACAAAATACTGCACATACCATATTTAGTAAAATGAAATACATCTGTATGTTGTGATCATGAAAAATTCCCCAGAACTTTTGATGCTGAACATGATACAAAATATGGCTGTCCACTGTGCTGTAATTGTATCTATATAAAACATTTTTCCAAAGATAAGAGAATAAATTGTAGAGTTTTAATTTTTGTTATTACTATCTGTATTAATATTCTTATGTTATTATTCTATAATTACAATATTTTATTGCTGAACCTCTGTGTTATTCTCATTTAATTATTAGTGATAAATCAGTTTAAATTTTTAAAAAGTAACATATTTAACATGTTTTTAAAAAATCCTGAAATTGTTGCAATTCCATTTTTGTTGGGAGGAGAATAGATAGCCTGAGTACATAGGCTGCTTGGTTCGTTGCGAGGCATGGGGGAGAGAGTGCATAGCCCCAGTACTAGGAGATCAGGAACAAGAGCAAGAGAGAGAATAGGAATCACTCACGCCTTTTATGCCTATTAGTGTTTACCTGGTATTCTCTTGTATAAAATGAGATTCTGAAACTAAGAGCTCACGAAGAGTCCTTCAAAAGCTATTCTTCTTTTATACAATCTGTGAAAACATCTTGAATTGAAAAAAAAAAAAAACTTTCTATTTTCTCTGAGGAGACCATATGGGAAACAGGTTATTGCTTGGTAATGGAAACTACATAGTCAATATTATCATCCAAACATCACCTGTGTATTCTTGCCAAAAAAAAAAAATCTTAAGTTTAATCAAGAACCCAGAAATTTAATACAGTTTACAGAAAACATAGTGGATTAGGGAAGATGTTAAATGTGAAGAAATAATCTAAGAAATTAAGAATGTAGAACTTGACAATTAATGTAAAATCTTCTAATATCACAGTCACAAAAAAATGCTTAAAAAGGTTAGAGTCACTAAGAAATCATTGCATTGCAGGCTACAAAAAACACAAAAAAAGATTACTTAAAGCAAAACAATCAAGCATAACTCATGTTGCTTTTTTGTTTGTTTTGATTCCTGGTTTAGAAAAGCAAACTCTATGAAAGATATTTCTAATAATAAAACAAAATTCCTGAGAAAAATTTGAGTTTGGACTTGATATTAGATGGTAAGATGATTATTTTAATTTAGTCAATTGTGGTAATTACATTACAGATGTAGGGATATAGGGTTTCTTTATTCTTAGGAAATATTTAATAAATATTTAGAGGTGAATCGTCATGATTTTTCTGACATAAATTCAGATAGAGAATAAGAGAAAGCAAATATATACAAAAATAATAGTTGTTGAATCTAGGTGGAAGACTTATGGGTGTTTATTGTACGATTCTGTCAACTCATTTATATCTAAAAATTAATAAAATTTTGGAAATATAAGTGCTGATATGTAACTAAAAATTATATAGAACTTTATAATCTAAAAATTTGTCTCTAGAAAAATTATCAGCTACTTGATAAAGCTAATTGTGTTAAAGGCTTATTAATGATTCTGTGGATTTCTTTGAATAACAGGTTTTGCAATGGGAAGACTAAATTTTTTATATTATTTGAATTTAGTATTTTTAACAGGTCAATAGCTTGTTAATTAAAATATATGGCTGTAAACTCGGCATGAGGTCGTATTTCTCCCTAGATAACAAATAACTTTCCTTCTCTTGCTATGGAATGTAAGTCATGCACTTATATGAAGATAGATGGATTTCCCAGTAAATTCACAAACAGTTTAAAGTACAAACAAGGCCAGAAGATACACACACACACCACTACCATCATAAATATTTGATAATGATTATTTTTAAAAGACATGAAAGAAATTAGCATATGAAATACGAGACTCTTGTGACTCCTTTCATAAGTATTTTTATTTTAAACGTTTTTTAAAACTTTTTTTCCACCGTGTCTATGTGGATAGCAGATTTTAGATAGTTGGTACCATAGTTTGTTCAGTGAAGTTCTTAAATTGTAACCGAAAACACAGGCTTAATGACTGCCATCATGAAGCTCAGAACAAATGCAGCATTTAATTTAATTTTAATAAAGTAAGAAGCAAAACGTAAAAATCAGAATTACATTCAAATCTAAAGAAGCCTTAGTATGTTTTTTAGGAAGGATCAAGGCCCATTTATCTGAGTGAACCTGAAAGATTTAATGTTTAGAACAGCTGGAATACCTCTATAGGAAATTGTTATCCTCTTTTTGGAAAAGTGTCACCAAAGATTGACTTAAAGTCAGCCTTTGCCCAGCTCCCATTTATACTTTGTTGCTATGCGAATGACCCAGTCACCCCAACTCCTGACATTGTTCTCCAAGCCCAGCATCCTTTACAGCACTGCCCAACTCTCCCATGTACTTATATTTACAGAGAAGAAAACGAGGATCTCAAATTGCCTAAATTTCATCTATCTTGTGATGGAATTAAGTGTTGAATAAAAGTCCTGCTCAGTTTCGCTATTCTGTGGTTAGGAAAAATAGCGGGCAGTTGTGGATGAACTGGAGAGTGATTTGTCTATAGTGTTTGGGGCTATGGGCAGTTGGAGAATCGGAGTGCATCTGTTAGATTATGGAATCAGAAAAACCGTATCATCAGTAATCAGCACAAGGCCATGGTTAGGAAGCATTCTCTAATCATAAAGAGTGGCCCACATCATGACCGTATGTTGAATACTGTCATTTTGATTAACGTAAACCTTTTTTTTTGTTCTAAAAAGATCTGGCTATGATTCAGATTTTAAAGGCTAGCCTTTTAGAATATTAGATTTCCAACACATCATGCAAAGATGCCTGTACAAAATTGAGATTCATTTAAAATATTTATCAAATTATTCAATATTATGTCATTCCAGATATTCATAGACCAATGATTAAGTTTTATCAATAGTGAATAAACTCAAACTCTCTGTCAATTTCATGCATAGACAACATATAACTCATTAATAGTGGATAAAGTCAGTTTTTCTGTTAATTTCATGTGCAGACAAATGTGCAGGTTTGTTTGCTTTTAAAGTCCATTGTATTTATATTTCATTAACAGTTAGGCAAATTGCTTTGGTAAATAAATTCTGTGAAACAAAAACAAATAAAAATCTTCTCTTTAGTGCCTTTAGTTTATCATTCTAAATTGTATAATATGGGAATAAGGGAATAAATAAATAAAGTATATTTAATCAAATATGGCAATTTGAGTAATTTATATTAAATTTAAAAATAAAATTTATGTCACATAAATCAACCCATAAAAGAAGCATTACGGGTGTATAGTTATTATATAATATCTTAATGCTAGACCTGAAAAAGTCATCTAATCAATATTATTTTATTTGAAGAATTTGAGACATGGAAGGCTGAGCTAATCAAGATCATAAGATTAATTGGTAAGAAAGCTGGCACTAAAACTAATATTTGCCAACAAACTTTCTAAGTGCTCTTTAAGATTATACAGTAGAAGTAGAACAGAGTGCAAAATTATAGTTTCCAATGATATCATGCATTTTTTTTTCCTCTGAGGTTGTAAGTGAAGACATGAAGGGAAAGCTTCAATTAAAAATTGTTCAGGTGTTTTATTCAAATTGATCAAAAACTCAACTCTTGTTTAATGCAACATTGCTACATGTTATCCTTTGTTGATAGGTAGAAATGCTTCTATTAAAAGTTCTAAAAGGGTCAAATATATGTTCTGTAAGTATAACAGCTGCATGAGCATAAAACATAATTTACCAGATGGATTAATTATGCAAATATTCTAACAACATATGTAATTATTATGGTGACTTTTACTGCCTGCTTGCCAAGAAAAATTCCTAATATGTGATGAAACCACTTTGCATTACAAGAAAAATGAGAAATAGTTTGGCCCAATTGGGTATAAAATTTAATAATCATCACAAAGGACTGATTGATGCTACTTCAGTCTTAGTGTTGAAAACGGGAATTCAATGATAGCATTAGTTTATGGTTTGAGCTTTGTGGATCTTCCACCAGTTAATACTAATGGAACTTTAATTTATTTTCGAGACTCGCTGTTTGCTGTGAAAAGTTGATTATTAAAATCACTTTCAGGTGGGGTGCGGTAATCCTAGCACTTTGGGAGGCCGAGGTGGGAGGACTGCCTGAGCTCGGGAGTTCGAGACCATCCTGGGCAACACTGTGAAATCCCATTTCTACTAAAATACAAGAAATTAGCCAGGCATAGTGGTGCATGCCTGTAGTCCCCAGCTACTCTGGAGGCTGAGGCAAAAGAATTGCTTGAACCCAGGAGGTGGAGGTTGCAGTGAGCCGAGATGGTGCCACGGCACTCCAGCCTGGGCGACAGAGCAAGACTTCGTCTAAAAAAAAAACAAAATAACACTTCAGACTGTATTGAAGCCGAATCTTAAGGCAACTGAAATGTATTTAAATGTGTACAGGTCAAAGTACTCCTAACTTTATGTTACAGTATCATGAAAAGAAACAACCACAAACTAGTTTGGATAACATACACTTTCTGTGACTCCACCAATGTTTTAAAAAGTAGAGAGAGCAAAGTCATTGTACTGCAGTGACATCACTGCGAGTTTTTCTGCACTATTCCTGTAGAGCAGTAGGGGCCATTTCTCCTTCTTTGAATGTGAACCAGCTAGTAGTGACTGATTTGACCGCTAGAGTGTGGCAGAGTGACTCCATTCTTGTCCTGGACCTAGCATTTTAAGAGGATGGGCAGTTTCTGCCTTGGAATCTTGGAGTCTTGAGAGGTCATGTAAAAAGTCTGAGTACTCTGTGGAATAGAAAATGTGGAGGCCCTGGTCAGACAAGAGAAAGGATCTCAGCTGAGCCCAGCCTTCCAGCCATCCTGCCAAGGTCCTGGGAGCATGAGACATCATCTTGGGCCTTTCTGACCAGAGCTGCTGCCCAGGAACCCCAGTTTACCCCTCATGGAGCTGGACAGTCACCCAGGCAAAATCCTAACCTACAAAATTCTCAAATTTAGCAAAATGATACCATTGGAAGCCACCAATTGTTGTGACAGCTTTTTACACATTAACAGATAACTAGAGACTGTTTCACTATCTTATGACATAAACTGAATTTTCTAGTTAGGGTTTTGTTCAATTATATGTCAATAATGTATTACAAGACATATATCAAATTTAAATAAATACGCAGATTTGTAAAACTGAGGAAAAACCAAAACTCAAACACTTCCACAAATTAAATGATTTTTAATTCAATATTGATTCCCATTAATGTATTTGTCTAGCTGCAGAGTGCTTTTGTGGTCAAGATGGGGGAAGGTCCTTATTCTTAGACCAAATACTTCTTGAAACATCACCCAAAAGCATTCTCTAAAAGCCAAGCTGACTGAACTACAAAGCACTTGCTTGAAAAATATTTTTTTTTTTCCTTCTTTGTTGAAGGAAAGTATCTGGCAGAAATTCAGCTAACAATCAGTGCTCCTAGACAGCCAGGAGATAAAGTGTAGCTTCCTTTTACTTAGAGACAAGAATGAATGTTGCAAAAATAAAGGTAAGTGATATGACGTGTGATATATTAGAACCAAAAATTGCCTGTCTGTCCAGATAAAATACATCTCATTGACTCACTTCAGAGCTTTCATCATCATTTAATAAAAGAAGTTTCTCCTTGGACTGGAGTTAGAAAACCTTTTCTTGGGTATGTATAACCATCGTGGAATAGTTATTTTTGCTTTGATGATTTTTTTTGTTGGACATAAGCGTATATGTTACATGTGTTGCTTCATTTTAAAATACAAATTGAGGAATTGCCACGCTATCTTCCATGATGGTTAAACTGATTTACTGTTCCACCACCAGTGTATAAACATTCCTTTTTCACCACAACCTTGCCAGCATCTGTTATTTTTTGACTTTTAATAATGGCCATTCTGACAGGTATAAAATGGTATCTCATTGTGGTTCTGATTTGCATTTTTCTAATGATCAGTGACGTTGAGCTTTTTTCTCATATGATTGTGAGCCACATGTATTTCTTCTTTTGTCAAGTGTCTGTTCATGTCCTTTGCCTAGTTTTTAATAGTAGCCTGGATAAAGAAAATGTTTTATATATATAATATATATATATATATATACACACACACACATATGTATATATACACATATGTTATATATTGTATTAAATTATATTATATATTATATATACTCTATATTATATGTACATTACATATATAACATATATACACACACTGTATTAGTCTGTTCTCACACTGCTAATAAAGACATATCCACCACTGGGTAATTTATAAAGGAAAGGGGTTTAACTGACTCACAGTTCTACATGGCTGGGGAGGCCTCAAAATCATGGCAGAAGGTGAATGAGGGGCAAAGTCATGTCTTACATAGCGGCAGGCAAGAGAGAGCTTGTGCAGTTCCTCCCTTGTATAAAACCATCAGATCTCACGAGACTTGTTCACTACCATGAGAACGGTATGGAGAAAACCACCCTCATGATTCAATTATGTCTACCTGCCCCCCCGTCCTTAACATATGGGGATTATTACAATTCAAGGGGAGATTTGAGTGAGGATAGAGCCAAACCATATCATATACCGTGGAATACTATGTAGCCATAAAAAAGAATGAGATCACGTCCTTTGCAAGAACATGGATGGAACTGGAGGCCATTATCTGTAGCAAACTAATGCAGGAACATAAAAGTAAATACCACATGTTCTCACTTACAAGTAGGAGCTAAATAATGAGATCACATGGTTACACAGAGGGGAATAATGCACACTGGTCCCTATCAGAAGGCAGAGAGTAGGAGGAGGGAGAGGATCAGGAAAAATAGCTAATGAGTACTAGGTTTAATACCTGGGTGACAAAATCATCTGACCCAGAAACCCTGATGACACAAGTTTACCTATATAACAAACCTGCACATTTACCCCTGAACTTAAAATGAAAGTTAAATTTAAAAAATACAAATTGGGTCACCTTCTGTATCTTCAGTCTACCTAGAATCATATTAAGATAGTGATTCTAATGGTATCTGTTGCTGAATTGCCTGAGTTAGTATATCAGCCACAACTTCTAGCTATGTGTCCTTGGAAAACATAGTTAAATTTGCTCCCTTATAAAATCTCACTCTCTGTTTGCATGTGTGCATCTGTGTGTGTGTGTGTGTGTGTGTGAGAGAGAGAGAGAGAGAAATGGTATAATTCAATGCATGTTAAACATTGAAAATGTTTGACATAATGTCAGTGTTCAGCAAATGTCAGCTATCATCATTTATTATGTTCAAATTTTTTCTATTCATAAAATATCTTTTTAAATTAAATGCATATGATGGTATATCATCTTCTTAATGGCTGAACACTCCATCATTAATACATCTAATAAATACATATTTAAGGTTTTCTCCATTTTTAGTGTGTATTCTTTCTCACATTTAAGATACATTTCTTAATATAAATTCTTATAATTTGAATTTTGCTGCCAAATGGCATGTGAAATTTTAAGGATGTTGATAACATGTGGAAAATATAGCCTCCAGAATATATATATTATTTATATTTCCTACAGTTTAAAGAATATACATTTTCCAAAATACTTTCTAGAACCAGATACCATCAGGCTTTAATAAGAGCAATTAAAAACAGATACCCTATTTTGCACTTAGAAATTTGTAGTGAGATGGATGCATGTTTATTGGAGATTTGAATTTTTTAATTTTTAAACTAACAGAGCATGCATGGCTTTTTCTTATTTTTCTACTGAGTGTTAGTACATTTTAATTGTTTTCTGAACCACTTTATTGAGGTGTGATTAACATGTAAAACACTGTACATATTTACAGTGTACATCATAATGAGTTTGGAGATAAACACACACCCATTAAATCAAAACCTTATTTATGCCATAAGCATGGTATTTACTTATTCCTTTATGTGTACATTTTAGAAGTATGTATCTTCAAAATAATTTGACAAATTATTAAATTTGTGGGCATTGAGACATTCATATTATACCATTAAGATTACCTAGGAAATATTCTTCTCAACATCAGCCTTGGCAAAGTTTTGGCTGAGTCCCCAAAAACAATTGCAACAAAAACAAAAATAGACAAGTGGGACTTAATTAAGCTTAAGAGCTTTTGCACGGCAGAAGAAATTATCAATAGAGCAAACAGACAACCTACAGAATGAAATAAGATATTCACAAATTTTCCATCTGACAAAAGCCTAATATCCAGAATCTATAGAGAACTTACATCAACAAGGAAAAAAAACAAATAAGCTCTTTTAAAAAATTGGCAAAGGACATAAACAGACAATTCTGAAATGATAACATACGAGTGGCCAACATACATATGAAAAAATGCTTAGCATCACTACTTATCAGAGAAATGCACATAAAAACCACAATGAGATACAATTTCATACCAGTCAGAATGTCTATAATTAAGAAGTCACAAAACAATAATTACTGGTGAGGTTATGGAAAAAAAGAAACACACAGTTTGTGGGAATGTAAATTAGTTCAGCCACTGTGGAAAGCAGTTTGGAGATGTCTCAAAGAACTTAAAACAGAGCTACCATTTAACCCAGCAATCCAATTACTGGATATCTACCCAAAAGAAAATAAATCATTCTGCCAAAAGACGTATGTACTCGTATGTTCAGTGCTGTTATTCCCAATAGCTAAGACATAGAATCAATCAATCCATGTGCCCATCAAGACTAGGTTGGATAAAGAAAATGTAGTACATATACACCATGGAATACTATGCAGCCATAAAAAAAGAAACCATGTCCTTTGTAGCATCATGGATGTAGCTGAAGGCTGTAATCCTAAGCAAATTAACACAAGAACAGAAAACCAAATATTGTATATTCTCACTTATACATGGCAGCTAACTGCTGAGCACACATAGACATAAGTATAGAACAATAGATACTGTTGACTACTAAAAGATGGAGGGAGGTGGGGACACGGGTTAAAAAACTACCTGTCGGGTACTATGCTCACTACCTGGGTGACAGGATCTTTATTCCAAACCTCACAATCATGCAATATTCCCATGTAACAAATCTGTATTGAAAATAGAAGTTGAAATAATAACAATAATTCTTTCCATGATCATGGGATCAATAGGGAAGAACTCTCTTTCATTTCTGATATTGTTAGTTTGTGTCATCTCACTTTTTTCCCTGTTTAACCTAACAAGAGTTTGTCAATTTTACTGAATTTTTAAAATAAGCCAGTTTTGATTTCTTTGATTTTTCTTTACTTTTAGTCTGTTTTCAATTTTGTCGACTTCTGCTCTAATGTTTTATAATTTCTTTCTTTGTTATGGCTTTAAACTGATCTTTTGTCTACACTTTATTATAAATAAAGTGATGATAGAGTTTCATGATTTTATAAGGAAAAGAAGTAAGTACTTAGCTCTTTGTGTCTATCTTGAGATAAAATCATAAGGTAACTTTCAAGCAGTAATTTTAGTCAACTATCATATATTTTAGTAACCATTGAATTTGCTTTTAGGAATAACAGTTTTTTGAAGTATTTGTTTTAACTTCAGATATGGAAAAATTTCAAAAGGTTTTTGGAGTTTGTCCATAAATACGTATGAAGCATTCATCTTATTCAGTCATTTAGTATGTGCATCTGTGATACATTTACAGTGTCTATGATAGATCCTAACTTAAAGTCAGAATATAGAAAAAGCTTCCATGTTAGGGGCCTATTTTAACACTTACAATAGTAGGAAGACTTCTCTCACATGTGTTCTCTTAACAGACTGAATATATTGAGTAACTACAAAATAGAACAACAAATTTGTTTACTCTTTGGATTATTATATTTTTTGACAGTTGAGGTCAGCATTCATATCATAGTTAACTTTTTTTTCTCTCTCTCTCTCTTTTTTTCTTTTTGAGATAGGGTGTCACTCTATCACCCAGTCTGGAGTGCAATGGCATGATCATGGCTCACTGCAGCTTTGACATCCCCAGCTCAAGCGATCCTCCTACCTCAGCCTTCTGTTTAGCTGGGACTAGGGAATACAAGCACACACCACCATGCCAGCTAATTTTTTTGTGTGTGTGTGACGGTGGGCATTTTCTGTAGAGATGGGGTTTTACCATGTTACCCAGGCCGGTCTCGAACTCCTGGGCTCAAGGGGTTCACTTGCCTCAGCCTCCCAAAGTGTTGGGATTACAGGTGTGAGCCACCGCCCCTGGCCTGAATTTTTTCCTATGTATTATAAACATACTTCAAATCCTTAGGTATACATGGTCTCATTTTATAACTTTTACATTCTGCTGATGTGTCGTCCCTACTTCTTGACAAATGTATTTTGGTTCTCTGCAAATCATCCCTAAGAGATTTCTGGACATCTGCAGAGGATGTTTCAGATACATTCAAAGACAAATTTTATTCTGCTTGTTGCTCCAGTCCTGATTCATGGCATATAGCAGCTGGTGCACCAGAGGCCAAGTGAGAGCAGGAAGCTCTTTTTCCCCAAAATAAGTAGAAGCAATGTTCAAATCTACCATTCTAGATAATAGTTGTTCACCTGGGAATCAAAGAGCACAGCCTGTCAACCTATAAAATGAGAGAAAATATTTGCAAACCATCTCTCTGTTAAAGATGTAATACTCAAAATATATAATGTATAACATGTACACAATTCGATAGTAAAAACATAACAAAATAAAAAGTAAAAGAAAGAAAAAATCACAAATAATTTTCCCAATTAAAAAATGGGCAAAGAACAGGAATAGACATTTTTCCAAAGAAGACATGCAAATGGTCAATATGTAAGGTAAAGATGCTCAACATCACTAATATTCAGAGAAATGCAAATCAAATCACAATGAGGTATCATCTCACACCTGGTAGAAGGGCTATTATAAAAAAGACATGTGATTACAAGTGTTGGTGAGGGTACGGAGAAAAGGGAATCCTTGTACGCCGTTGAAGACAGTGTAAACTAGTCCAGCCATTATGAATAACACTATGGAAGCAAAACAGATTCTGAGGTTGTAATATACAGGATGATTGGTGATGAATGTGTTTGTGATAAACATTACACAATGTACATGTATATCAAATTATCATGTTGCACACCTTAAACGTATACAATCTTTGTCAATTACATATTTTAAAATAAAAAATCCTAATGAGCACAGACTATACTGTGTGTTTATAAGACTGTTATGAAAATAGCATTTTCAACTTTGTTCTTTTTTTTTTTTTTTTTTTTTTTTGAGGCAGTCTCTTTCTGTTGCCCAGGTTGGAGTGCAGTGGTGCCATCTCAGCTCAATGCAACCTCTGCCTCCCTGGTTCAAGTGATTCTCCTGCCTCAGCCTCCCGAGTAGCTGGGTGTTATTGTCTTAATCCATTCCAGCTGCTATAACAAAATACCTGAGGCTGGGTAATTCACAAAGAACAAAAATTTCTATCTTACAGTTCTGGAGACTGCAAATGGAAGATTAAGGCACTAGCAAGTTTTGTGTCTGATGAGGACCTGATCTCTGTTTCCAAGTTGGTACCTTGCTGCTGCATCCTCCTGAGGGGACAAACACTATGTCATCACACGACAGAGATGGAAGGGCAAAAGGGCTTAGCTAGTTCTCTCCAGTCTTTACATATTACATTAATCTTATTCATGAGGGCTTCACCCTCATGGCCTATTTGCCTCCTAAAGGGCCTACCTCTTAATATTATTACATTGGGAATTCAAGCTTCAATGAATTTTGAAGTTGAAACACAAATTCAAACCCTACCATTCCTACAATTACTCTCTCCTCAAAGCACTGAACTTGTTCATGGACTCAGAAAATAAATTGAATACAGCCTCAGTTATTTCTATTTTTCAATTATTGTGAGTAATGCTACTATGTACATGTATGTGTATGTTTTTATGCAGTCCTTCATTTTCATTTCCTTTGAGTTCCACTCCTAAGAGTGGAATTGCTGGGTCATATGATAACTCTTGGCTTAATAT
The DNA here is from genome assembly GCF_028878055.3 of Symphalangus syndactylus. Classification (NCBI taxonomy): domain Eukaryota; kingdom Metazoa; phylum Chordata; class Mammalia; order Primates; family Hylobatidae; genus Symphalangus; species Symphalangus syndactylus. Next base: position 81,706,251 of record NC_072438.2, on the reverse strand, counting down.
TTTTGTGGACTATCAAATTGTTTTCCAAAGAAGCTGTACCATTTTACATTCCCATCAGCAATGTATGAAGTTTCAATTTATCCACATGCTCTTCAAAATTGGTTATTGCCTGTCTTTGTTTTAATACCCATCTTATTGTGTATGAAGTTATAGCTCAATGTAATTACTTACATTTCCTAATCATTAATTTTATATCTGTCTATCCATATCTATCTATCTATAAATACCTATTGATATTGTTCCCCTAGTGATTGTCGTGGGAATTATTATTATTCCCTTACTTTATATCAGTATAATACAGAGTAATACTAATTTATTTTCAATATTATATAAAACATTTACTCCATTTTCTCCTTTCATTTTGTGCTATTATTATACAAATTACTTCCTTATAGATTGTATTCTCATCAACACGGATTTATAATTATTTATTTAAAGAGTTGCATTTTTATATCAGAAAGAGAAAAAAGAGATATAAACAAAAATATATTTATATATTTTATATTTACCTATGTAGCTACTTTCACCAGTGCTCTGTCCATCTTCCTGTACATTTGGGTTACTCGCTCTAACGTCCTTTCTATTTAGCCTGAAGAACTTCGTTTCATATGTCTTATAGAGCAGGTCTGCTTAGTAACAAATTACTTCTTAATTGCTTACGTAAGGCTGTATTAAAATGCTTCTTCATTTCTGAAGGGTAATTTTGCTAGTTATAGAATCTTTGGTTGACTTTTTTTCTTCTAGCCCTTGAATATGTCCTTTCACTGACTTAGGCCTCCAGAGTGTCTTCTAAGAAATTATCTATTAATCCTATTGAGGGTTTTTGCATATGTGATGAGCTACTTCTCTCTTGCTACCCTCAAGATTTTTTCTTTGCCTTTTAATAGTGCCATTTTGTTGTGTCCGGTGTAGGTCTGTTTGAGTTCATCCTGTTTAGAATTTGTTGATGTTCTTGGATATATAGATTATTTTTTTAAAATCAAAAATTTGTGTGTTTCTACCATCGTATCATCAAATATTCTTTCTAGCCATTTCTTTTTATACTCTCCTCTGGCACCCCATCATGCATATGATGGTATGCTTGTTGAATTACAGAGGTCCCTAAGACTTTGTTCATTTTTCTTTGTTGTTTCTTTATTCTCTATCTTCCTCAGACTACCTAATCTTAACAGACTAAGCTTCAATTTTGTGAATTCTTTCTTCTGTCTCAAATATGCTGTTGAGTTATTCTACCAAAGTTTTCACTGAAGTTTTTGTTTCAAGTACAGAATTTTCATTTTTTTATGTAATTTGTTTTTACTGATATTCTGTATTTGGTGAGGCGTTGTTCTTTTGCTTTCCTTTAGTTATTTGAACACAGTTTCCTTCAGTTTCTTGAATATACTCAAATAGCTGATTTTAAAGTTTTTGTATAGTCATTTTTTTTTTTTTTTTTTTTTTTGAGATGGAGTCTGGCTCTGTCGCCCAGGCTGGAGTGCAGTGGCGCGATCTCGGCTCACTGCAAGCTCCGCCTCCCGGGTTCACGCCATTCTCCTGCCTCAGCCTCCCAAGTAGCTGGGACTACAGGCGCCCGCCACTGCGCCCAGCTAATTTTTTGTATTTTTAGTAGAGACGGGGTTTCACCGTGGTCTCGATCTCCTGACCTCGTGATCCACCCGCCTCGGCCTCCCAAAGTGCTGGGATTACAGGCGTGAGCCACCGCACCCGGCTAGTCATTTTAATATCTAAACTTCTTGAGAATAGTTTCTATTAACTGCTCTCCACATCTGTAGCTATGAGTCACATCTTCATTTTTCTTTGAATGTCTCTTAAATTTTATTAGAAAATTTGACATTTTAACAGACATATTGTGGCAACTGTGGAAAACAGATGCTCTCCCACCCCAGGGCTTGTTTTTGTTGCTATTTATTGGTGTTGTTTAGTGACTTCTATAAAATAATTCTGTAAAGTGTGGATTCTTTGTCCTACTTGATTATTGAAGTCATTGCTTGTCTAGCTTAGTGGTTAGACTAAGTGGATAGACTTTCCTTAAATTCCAGAAGCCAAGAAGTCTCTCAGTCTTTGCTGAGTGGGTCTCTGGGCATATTGATGTATACCTTCGGTACTCAGGTGACAGTTTACTTCTTTGTCTTACTTAGCCTTCACTTTCTGCTTGCAAAGAGCACTAAGGTTTGTCAGCAAGGGCTTAGGGCCTTCTCAGCTCTATCCTGTGCATACACACAGGTCTGGGTACAGCCCTAAGTATGCATGTGGCATTTTAGATTTCCAAGAATATGTTGGAGCATTCTGAAGTTCTCTACAGACATCTCATTTCACCAAATTTTTAAGTGTTTCCTTTAACCTCTTGTAGTCTCCAACCATCATTTCCTTCCTTAAACTATTTCCTTTGATTGTTCTTGAAAATGCACCCTTGGAAAAGTTTATTCTCATTAGGTAAGCTTCAAGTCATACATAATAAAGACTACTTTGAAGATGGGTGTGGGGATATGGCAGACTCATTGAACAATGATGGTTCTCTGGGAACAGGCAAGTGCAGGAGGCCCAACTTCTCACCCCTCTTCAGTAGCTATTATTCAGTTGTTTGCAGACTGTTGGTTTTTAAGGCTACAATGAAGAGGGAAAAAGGAGATAAAAAGAGGGCCACTTAGAATGCCATAATGCTTGCTGTTGTTACTGAGATACACTCATTTTTCTTTTTTCTTTTTTTCTTACTTTATTTTATTTTTTTTCGAGATGGAGTCTTGCTTTGTTACTCAGCCTGAGGTGCAGTGGTGGGATCTCAGCTCACTGCAGCCTCCGCCTCCCAGGTTCAAGCGATTCTCTGCCTCAGCCTCCCGAGTAGCGGGGATTACAGCCACACGCCACAGCACCCAGCTAATTTTTGTATTTTTAGTAGAGACGGAGTTTCGCCATCTTGGCAAGGCTGGCCTCAAACTCCTGTCCTCAAGTGATCCATCCACCTCGGCCTCCCAAAGTGCCAGGATTACAGGAGTGAGCCACTGCACCCAGCCTCATCCATTTTTCTTAAGTAAGGGTTCCCCGAATAGCTGCAAGGCTTTAATTAAGAGAGAGAACTAAATGTTATTTCATTGAATGCCCTGATTTCCAGAAATAGCTTTTCTTGTCCCCATTTTGTAATACCAAGTTAATTTCCTCCAAAATAATCAGAATCAATTACCCTTTGCACCATTCCCCTAGGAGTCTATGTTACCAATTAAATAATTTTGTTCTATCCAAGCTCTTGTTCAGGCATCTGTGCCATCAATCACTGTCCATATGTTAAAATCCAAACCTCAGACCCTATTCCCTTCCACACAGTGTGGACAACCTAATGTACTGTCTTCAAGGTAGATGTTTCTGCCCTTTTGGAAGATTTCACTTTACCTTGTCTTTAGGGTCACCTCTGTGTAGGGCTATGACAAAGGAGGTACTCACATGCATTTGGAGCAGTATGCTGGGCAAACTGATTCTTAATTCAGGTCCATGCTTTTTGTCCTTCATTTATTAGCTCATGGAGCACTCATCATGAGGTTTCACATAAAGATTGAACAAGATGCATAGAATGAGTATCACACATATCATTTCCATTTAACAATGGACTCCTGGTGCATACTTACTATGCAGACTCCTGTCCAAACTTATTATGTGGTAGATACTATATTACCAAGTTCATGCTGAGCAGGTAAAGTCACAGTCACTTAGGGTTCAAGGTTAGACATTAGTTCTTATGAGTGCTTAGTAGGAAACCATGACATACTTCTCAAAATAGGTTGATGCAGTGTAGCCCCATGTCATACAGGTTATCTCTAAAATTCTAAGAGTTTCACCAGAGGTTTTGCCATCTTATCTTGCGGTGGGCAGTGCAAGGAATAGCAGCTTATATCTCAGTTTGGAGGAAAATTCCAATATGCCTGCTCTAATAATTTATTATTGTATTAAAAGCTACTCCAAAACTTAATGACAAAATAGCAAAAATAATTTACTTTGCTCACGAATCTGGACCAATTTCAGGGAGTGGAAAATGTTGTCTGACTCACATGACGTGAGATAGAGTGACTCAACTGGGGCAGAGGGATCCAGTTTTAAGATGATTAACTTACATTGCTGACAGATTAAGGCTGCTGTGACTGGGAACTCAGCCAGAGCCTTTTACAGGGCTATTTGGGCTTCCTCAAAGAATGGGGCCTTCACACAAAATCTAAAATTTCTCTCCTCTGTATATCATCTTAGTAAATGACTAAGCTGTTTCATTTATTACGATACAGTGATTAGAGGTCTCCAATATCTTTGCATGATAAAACACTGTCATTACTAGTGTGTTTCTGCAGCCTATTGTGATCACTGCACCTGAATTTTTTTCAAACAGTTAATTGCTACCCCTTGGCCTCTACATTTTCTGAATTTCATTATTTCCTTTGAAATTAGGAAAAACTACTTAATTACAGCATTCATCACCATTAACGCCTGCCTACAAAGGACAAGCACCGTAGAGTTTTTGAGGATACTAGTGCCCTCTTACTAATACACTTTCAATGTCTTATGTAAGTAATAGACTCCAGGTCCTCCTGGGCGTGGATAAGAAGTGACTGAACAAGTTGACAAAATAGATCCATTGCTATATGGTCATTCCCAGAGACTGGCAACTTCACTGTTTACCAGAAGAGTGCTGGTATTTCAATTTCATCAATAGAAAGTCATTTAAGTCTAGAACTTGATTAGCCAATCTAGTAGACTATAAACAACACGTCCATCTTTTTTTTTTTTTTTTTTTTTTGAGATGGGGTCTCTCTCTGTTCCCAGGCTAGAGTGCAGTGGTGCGATCCCAGCTCACTGCAACCTCTGAATCCCCGGTTGAAGTGATCCTCCTGCCTCAGCCTCCCGAGTAGCTAGGATTACAGGCATACGCCACCACATCCAGCTAATTTTTGTATTTTTAGTAGAGCCGGGGTTTCACCATGTTGGCCAGGATGGTCTCAATCTCCTGACCTCATGATCTGCCTGCCTTGGCCTCCAAAAGTGCTGGGATTACAGGTGTGAGCCACAGCGCCCAGCCAACACTTCCATCTTTTTAGGCTGTGGCATTAAACCGTGAACGCAGAGTGAGGGTAACTATCATGGTATTTGGCCCCATCGAGCGTTATATTTCATTCTTCTTAAAACACCCTAGGAATTTCATACATTCTCCTCAGCCTTCTACCAATAAATGATAAGAAAAACCTGCAACACTTTTGCTGATCAGAAGCCTTACTGAAAACATAAACAGTTGGTTAACACATATTTCGTAAGTTACATGGATTGTATGCCGTATTCTTACAATAAAGTAAGCTAGAGAAAAGAAACTGTTATTAAGAAAATCGTAAGGAAAACAAAATAAAAGATAAAAAAAAAAAAAAAGAAGAAGAGCTCTAGCTCTTCTTAAAAGCCCGGGCAATGAGGCACCGTGAGGATTTGTCCTGACAAAAATTATAAATTACCCAAGTACAGTCAATAAAAGTGTTTGTCATTGTTTTTTTTCTTTCTTTCTTTCACTATTTTTTTCTTTCTTTATTTCTTTTTATGCATATTAAGGCTGACTTTCTTGGAGGAGAAGGCATTAAGCTGTCTCTAAAGCAAGAGAATTTTGAGAATTTGTTCAAATTTCTCAACCTCTTCTGTGTATGTCTATATATCCCAATCCTGTATCTTAAAGTTCCACTTACTCCCCTTTAGTACACTTTCCATAGCCTAAGAAATCTGTTAGTATTAAATATGAATGAGGCTGCAACTCTTCATCCCATAGAATCAGGGTCTGGGCTTAATTATGAGTAAGTCTACCCAGCAGGAAATCCAAATTGGTCTGGTGGAATATTAAAAACTGAGAAGAGTAACCAAATTTCATCATAAATTTCTTTAATCTATTTTATGTATCTTAAGTAAGAGGTTTCTCTGCCCAAACTATATAAATAATTTATGTGTAAAGGTGGTGTAACAAAGGTATAAAACAAATCTATACCTCATAACGAATTTCAGATAATAGAGCCAGGCAATTGATGATAACTTCTTTAAAAATATTCCATTTTAAAATTTAAAAAGCCATTTTCTATAATGTAGAATTATAAGACTTTGCTTGCTTTCTGGCTATTTAAACAGCTATAGTCTAATTTACTTGGAAAACTTTTGTTATTTCTAAGTAAGAATTAATAAATGAAAGCTGTGACTAGGCACTTTTTTTTTTTAGGAAAGAGAAGCTTTATTGAGATATAGTTTATGTACAACAAATTGTACTCCTTTAAAGTGTACAATTTAATAGACTTTAACATTTATTTACACCCGACATCACTACTACAACCAAAATGGAGAACCTTTCTACCACCATCAAAAGTTTGCTTATGTTTCTTTGCAGTCTATCCCACCCACTATTTCTACTCCAAGCAAACTTTGATGGGCTTTGTTAATTATAGATGTGTTTACATTTTCTAGCATCTTATAAAAATGGAGTCACACACTGTGTACTTTTTTGGCTTCTTTGACTCAGGAAAATTATTTTTTGAGATTCATCTAAGTTGTTGCAAAAATGCGGCAGTTTTTTTTTTTTTTTACTGCTGATTACCATTCAATGTATGTTCATGCAACATTGTGTTTGTCCATTTCCCTGGTGATAGACATTTGGTTTCTTTCCAGTTTGAGGCTATTATAAATGAAGCTGCTATGAACATCCATGGGCAGACTTGTGCATGCACATCACAGTAGAATGACTGGGAATATAGTTAGTGTATGTGTTAATTGATGAGAAACAGTTTTTACAGCGGATGTATCACTTTAAATTACCACCTGCAAAGTCTGAGTGTTGTGGTTTCCCCATAGCCTTGACAAAACTATCACTCTTTAACTTCAGACATTTTACAGCACCATAAAATAGGATGAGAAAATAATAATAATAATTTCAGACATTCTGATAGATGTGTAGTGTATCACACTGCAATGTTTATTTGCATTTTTATTACAAAAAGTGCTTAGCACTTTTATATGTGCTTATTAGCAATTCATATATAACATGATTTATTTCATGAAATTTCATATTAAAGTTTGCACATTTGTATTTTTTAAAAATTTTTGTTATATTATTGAGATATAAAGATTATTTGCATATTCTGGTTGGAAATCAACCTGCCAAATACATGAACTGAGTTGTTTTTTTCGATTTTTCTTTTTGTTTTATAAGATGTCAGTCAAAGAGTAGATGTTTTCAATTCTTATAAAAGCAGTTTTTACATTTTTATTTATTTTTACATGTGTTTGTATTGTATTTTTTCCTACTAGGGACACACAGATTTTCTCCTATGTATTATCCTCATCATAAGTTTTATAAGTTAACAGTTTACATTTAGATCTATAATTCATCTCAAGTAAATGTTTATTGTTTAAGAATTGATACGGCTGGGCATGGTGGCTCACACCTATCATCCCCAGCACTTTGAGAAGCCGCGGTGGGTGGATCACGAGGTCAGGAGTTTGAGACAAGCCTGACCAACATAGTGAAACTCTGACTCTACTAAAAATACAAAAATGAGCCAGGCATGATGGCGCGCATCTGTAATCCCAGCTATTCAAGAGGCTGAGGCCGGAGAATCGCTTGTACCCTGGAGGCAAAGGTTGCAGCGAGCCGAGATTATGCCATTGCACTCCAGCCTGGGCGACAGAGCGAGATTCTGTCTCAAAAAAATAATAATAATGAATTGATATTCATTTTTCCCTCTAATGGTTATGTTTTTCCAGAGCTATAAGTTAAAATACTATCTCTCTTCTCCCCCACCTTTTTTTGGGAACATGCTAAAAAAAATCAATTGATTATATATCTGTGGGTCTTTTCATGAATTCTGTTCTGTCCCATTGATCTACATGTATATCTCTGTGTTGATACTATTCCGTCTTGATAAAAGTAGCTTTATAGTATACTTTCAAGTAAAGTAGGTAACTCTCCTAGCTGTGGTCTTCCTTTGCAAAACTGGTTTTGTTATTCTAGGTTATTTGCTTTTCATAAATATTTTAGAATCAGTTTCTACAAAAATCCTTATAGAATTTTGCAAAATGTGGAATTCATATTAGTTTTCTAGTGCTATCTTAATAAATAACCACAAATTGGAAGGTTTAAAAGAAATTTATTCTTTCCCAGTTTTGGAGGCCATCAGTGCAAAACTAAGATGTCAGCAGCCCCATTCTCTTTCTGTAGGCTCTAGAGAATTATGCTTCCCAGCCTTATCCTAGTTTCTTGTGATCACAGGCAATCCTAGGAGTTTCTGGGCTTGTCAATGCATCCTTACAGTCTTTGCCTCCATTTTTACATGGCATTATTCCTCTGTGTTTGCATCTTTGTGTCAAAATTTCCCTCTTCTTATGAGGTCATCAGTAACATTGGATTTAGGTTTCATTCTTTTTAACTTGATTGTATTTCCCAATACCTTATTACCAAATAAGGCCATATTCACAGGTTCTAAGTGGACATGAATTTTTATGGGGCATTATTTAACTTGGTACAGTCCCCAAGAACACTCTCACTTTTAAGTCCAGGTTCCCACATCTCCAAGACTGCTCTCAGGTTCAACTCATGATTATGGTTTATTGCAGCAAAAAAGATACAAATGGCAATCAGCAGAGAGAAGAAGCACACAGATGAAAGTCCAGGAAATACCTAGCTATGAAGCTTCCCTTTCTACTCTCCCAGTGGAGTCTTGGGTAGAGAATCTATTTCTCTAAGCAGGAATGTGTGACAATATGCATGGATTATACCAACCAGAAAGCTCAGCCCAGCTTTGATGGCTAGAGTTTTCATTGCGTTCAGTCACATAGAAGTTATTGCTCACCATGTTACTGACCTTAGCCTCCAACTCCTTCAGATTTCTAGCTGATAAGCTGATAACATGTGACTCAAGATCCTCCACTATACAATATAAATCACATTGTTAGCACAGACTATCTGGTGTGGGCATAAACATGCAGCTAAACAAAGATACCTTTATTGGGTAGGACATTCCAAAGGCTTAGAAGTTATTTTTCAGGAGCCAAACAAAAGATCAAACCTCTCTTTAAGCAAGCAAAATCACTTACTATAGAAATTTTGATTAGTATGGCTTGATCTTTTGATCGATTTTGGGAGCATTGATATTTAAACAGTATTGATAATTATACTATACTCTAGGTCACAATACTGTATTGTATACTTGAAATTTACTAAGAAGGTAGATCTTACGCATTTTCATTACAAAAAAATGGTAACTGTGAGGTAATGGACACATTAATTAATTGTGGTGATCATTTCCAAATGTATGCATATATCAAAACATCGAGTTGTACACGTGTGATAGTGTGAGATATACACTTGGTCTTTCTACTCCTTTTCAGCGTATGACTCACAGAATTCTTGGGATCTCCTACATGATTAGGGTGTCTTTTGTATGCTAATGAGATGACTGGTGGCTGGCAGCCGCTATATAACTTTAGAATAGGGCCGGTCACTGGAAAGAGCAAGACAGAATTACAAAATAGGGACTTTCAGCTCCATTTTCCAACCACTAAGGAGATCGGAGGAGCTGAAGGTTGAGTTGTGATCACCAAAGACCAATGATCTAACTAATTATGCTTATGTAATAAAGCCTCCATAAAACCCCAAAGGGACAAGGTTTAGAGAGCTTCTGAATAGCTGAACACATGGAGGTTTCTGTAGGGTGATAATTGAAGTGGTCATGGAAGCTCCACCCCTCTTTCCACTTGCCTCATTCTAATGAGGACCTCATACCCTCATTCTATGCAGCTCTTCAACCATGCTGTCCATCTGTATCTTTGTGATATCCTTTATAATAAATGAATATATGTAATTACAACATTTTTCTCTGAAGTACTGTTGCAAGGTAATAAAACCCAATAAGGAGATTGTGGGAACCCTGATTTCTAGCTGGTTGGCCAGAGACACAGCTCTCAGCCTGTGTTTGTAACTAGCATCTGAAGTTGGGAGAAAGTCTTGTGCTGCTGAGACCTCAACCTGAGAGAGCTGATGCTGTATCCAGGTAAATAGCATCAGAATTAAATTGAATTAGAGGACAGCCAGCTGGGGTTCGCTGAATAATTTGCTGGATAATTGATTGGTGTATAAGGAAAACCCATCACACATCTGGAGTCACAGAAGTATTGAGTATGTGAGTGTTGAGAATAGGAAAAACATACCCTTAGTTTTTCTTTTCATCAGAACACCTTAAATACACCTTGGCAATTTTACCTCAATAAAATTCAAAAAAATAAAAACTAAATAATATTAATTCTCATGATTCATGATCATGGTATATGTAAAATTCAAAAAAATAAAAACAAATAATGTTCTCATGTTTCATGATCATGGTATATGTCTTCATTTATTTAGATCTTTCTGTCAGCCATGTGTATAAATTTTAATAATTTTGTTAAAGTTATTTCTGAGTATTTCATGTGTTTGTTACAATGCAATCGTAAATGCAATTACAGTCATATGACATGTAACAATGTTTCAGTCAGCAAGGGACCTCTTAGAGGAAGATGGTCCTGTAAGATTATAATGGTGCTGAAAAATTCCTATCGCCCTGCTAACCTCACAGAGCAATGCATGTATCTTATACATGGGAAAATTTTAATCCAGAGAAGCCACATGTTTATTCTCTTAATTGAATGAAAAAACAAATTGAAAAGGAGTGTATGGGCCACAGGACAGTTTTTGATGATGCTGGTTAAACAAACCTGCTGTGCTGCTAGTTGTATAAAGCCTAGTACATATATTTTTACACAATACTTCATAATAAATAACTATGTTATTAGCTTATGTATTTACTATACTATCCTTTTATCTTATTTTAGAATGTACACTTCCGCGTATATAAATTTAAAAAGTTAACTGTGAAACAGACTGAGGTAGTTCCTTCAGTAGACATTCTAGAAGAAGGCATTGTGATCATAGGAGATGACAGCTCCATGTACGTCATTGCACCTGAAGACCTTCCAGTGGGACAAGATGTGGAGGGGTAGATAGTGACATTGATGATCCAACAGTGGGTAGGCCCACGTTAATATGTGTGTCTTGGTTTTTAGTAAAAATGTTTACAAATTGAAAATTTTTTAAATTAAATTTAATAATAGAACAAAGCTTATAGAACCAGGATATGAAGAAAGAAAACATTTTTGTACCGCAGTGCAGTGTGTTTGTGTTTCAAGCTAAGTGTTATTATAAAACAGTCACAATTAAAAAAAGTTATAAAGTAAAAAATTATAGTAGGCTAAGGCAAATTTATTGAAGAAAGAAAAAACTTTTTTTAAACTTCAGTATAGCCTATGTGTACAGTGTTTATAAAGTCTACTGTAGTGTACAGTAATGCCTTCACATTCACTCACCTCTCACTCATTGACTTACCCAGAGCAATTTCCAATTCTGTAAGCATATTTCATGGTAAGTGCCTGATATGGTTTGAATGCCCCACCCAAATCTCATGTTGAATTGTAATCCTCAATGTTGGAGGTGGGGCCTGGTGGGAGGTATTTGGATCGTGGGGGCAGATCCCTCACGAGGGCTTGTGCCATTCCCCCGGTGATGGTAAGTGAGCTCTTTCTCTAAGTTCACATGGGATCCCGTCATTTAAACGTGTGTGACGCCTCCCCCACCTACTACTCTCTCTCTTGCTCCTGCTTTCACCATGTAATGCACAAGCTCCAGGTTCTCCTTCTTCCCTGAGTCAAAGCTCCCCAAATCCTCCCCAGAAACCAAGCTATGGCAGCGCCATGCTTGCACAGCCTGAAGAAGCTGTGAGCTAATTAAACCTCTTTTCTATATCAATTACCCAGTCTTTGGTATTTCTTTATAGCAAAGCAAGACTGGCTTAGTAGAATGCACTATGAAAATGTACCTTTTTTTTTTTTGTCTTTTATACTGTATCCTTACTGTGCCTTTTGTATGCTTAGATATATTTAAATACACAAATACCTATCATTATGTTACAGTTGCCTACAGTATTCAGTACATTAACATTCTCTACAGGTTGTAGCCTGGGAACAATAGGCTAAACCATTATTGCATGTATAAACATACAATGATTTTTTTTTGGACATCATTGCATGTGCAAACCTAAATTGTATAGCCTGCTACACACTATAACCTAGGTGATATGGTTTGGCTGTGTCCCCACCAAATCTTAACTTGAATTGTATCTTCCTGAATTCCCACATGTTGTGGGAGGGACCCAGGGGGAGGTAATTGAATCACGAGGGCTGGTCTTTCCTGTGCTATTCTCATGATAGTGAATAAGTCTCACGAGATATGAAATCTGATGGGTTTATCAGGGGTTCCTGCCTTTGCTTCTTCCTCATTTTTCTCTTGCCACCTCCATGTAAGAAGGGCCTTTCGCCTCCCACCATGATTCTGAGGCCTCCCCAGCCATGTGGAAGTGTAAGTTCAATTAAACCTCTTTTCTTCCCAGTGTCGGGTATGTATTTATCAGCTGCATGAAAACAGACTGGTACACTAAGTGTGTAGTAGGCTGTACCATCTAGGTTTGTACATGCAATGGTGTTTGCACAATGACAAAATTGCCTAAGGACACATTTCTCAGAATGTATCTATGTGGTTAAGGGACTCATGACTCAATCATGCAAACATCATAGAATGTATTTACACAAACCAAGATTACCTCAACGCAAGCTTGAGACTATAATCACACATTCTTTGCTATTCATATTTTAATAAAATTTTCAATTAGGATAACTAACATGTACAAAAGCGTTTCTTAGAGATGTACAAACTGCTTTTTTAAAAACCTCAATCAGTGTTTCTCAATGTGTTTTCCTGGGTCATAAGCATCAAATTCACCTTATTAGCTATTAAACAGTCATATTTCTTGATTACATGTCAAACCTACTAAGCAGAATTGTGGTTGGAGATTGTGGGAGAATAATCTGCACTTTAAAACTGTCAAAGTGAATCTAACACTAAAATTTTAGAGCTATTGGTAAAGATATTCTAAATCTGATTGTTAAATCAGGCTGACCATCAAACAGCAGCACAAGTAGCTTGTTCCTCTATAGAACTGCTTTTTGGAAATATATTTTGTAGTTTCACAAATGAGCTACTTGAGGAATATAGTAAATTGCATATAGAAATTTTTATTATGTATGTTGTAAGACTGTTGATTATTATAAAGTCACTAAGAGCCTTCTTTATTAAGGAAAAATTCAAGATCTGATTTCTCAGATGACAATAAAAAATAAAGTTTTTATTTTTCCAAGTAGTATTAAGAAGAAATAGATATTTAATTTAGTTAAACTACGACTGAATTAGTCATACATAAAAGAAATTAGTCACATGTAGATTTCATCAAAGGGAAATGGAGATTTACAAATGAACAAAAAAGTCAATGGAAAAGAAAAACATGTACGAATTTGTTTTGTTTTATTTTCCCCTCCCTTGGCAAACTGATTTGCTGAAAACTGTCAAGAAGAGTAGTTTGCCCTGGAGCAAGCTGACTCAGTTATAAGGGAAAGTAATTTCAGTTATTTATGGGCTTCTGGAGAAACCTTGTGAATTCAATACTGTCTTGTTTATCTCTGGGCAATGGTGTTGTTTTTCCTTCTGCCGGCATTTCCACCTTACTCAAGCCAGAATTGCACCATTTCCCTCTTTATGATTCCTCAGTGTACTGGTATATTAATTTTTTGAATGAGTTATGAATTTTGAAACTTGTTCATAAAACTAACACCAGTTATAAGTTTTGAAAGTTGTAACTGAGCATAATTGTACTTTGGCTGCCAGAAAGCTACAAGTTAATTTTGCTCTCCAAGTTATAAAGCTGTAGTGAATTTCATGGCACTCATTTCTATGTTCAGGCTCTTACTGGTTTGAAAGTATTCTGTTATTTCTATCTTGCTGATTCCTATGTTCCTATGGTGTATGTATTTCTGTAATTGACCACAAATAATTTTGGAAATATGGAAAAATTAAAATTGTTTTGTTTGGTAACTCAAGATCTATCATTTTTATTCATACTTCCTCTCTCTAGTCATTTTCCTTAATTATGATCAATATATTTTAGTAAAGATCCTAGACTTATTTTCTCAATTCTGAGCACCTGACTTGAGTAGAAAAAAAATTGTATAAATTCTTTTCTCATTTTAAATAACATAAATGTCACTGAAATAGAGAATCATAGGAACTACTGATATGTAGATCATTCTTATTGAGCAAATATTTTTAAATTAAACAGAAAATCGTACACCTTCCTAGCAATGATTTTGAAACTTTCATAGTAATTTCTTCTTGCCATCCACGTAGTCCAATCCCAATCTCAAGCAAAAGCTTTGATTAAAATTTATTTTACTTTAAAATTCAATATGCAATCAAAATTCATCCTTGAGGCTTACCATTTTCTTTGGAGATTTAGAAGAACTTGACAAAATATTTTTATATTTCTTCTCATTCACTAGTTATGGATACTTTAATTCAAAGAATAATATGTCTATTCTTTCAGTGTTTTGGTCCTGAAATATTTCCCAACATGTTTCAGCAACGTTTTCTTTGTTTCTTTTTTTCACAGCATACGAAACACAAAATTACATAAAAAATATCTTTCTTGCTGAAAGAATAAGGCTATTTGCAATTTAGATTTATCTAGTCAAATGACATGATCGTGTATTATACTGGGAAAAAATATTATATGAGTTAATAGACTTTGTTTTGAGGTCCGCTTGGTTTTCTTATTAACAGAAGACCCTTAAGCAAGTAATGTAAGCTTGCTTTACCCAGTTTATATACCTGCAATATTAAAAATATTACCTCGCAATTTCTACACTTGTAAAATTTAATAATACCTAATTATTCAATCATAAGTCTAATTTTCATCTTAAAACTATGCTTTTCCACGTATATATATACACATAAAAACATACACACACAAACATATACAGATATATATTTCTTACCTTACTCTTTTCATCTTGATCTTTTAAAATTTTTATTGAATTAAGCCAATTGTGTAGAGTTTTGAAAAAAAGAAGTTATTTTAAAGCATAGCCAATTGGCCATATTTAACCAGAGACTCTACATTTTTATACTAAATCCCCATGCCAAATATATGCAGCAATTAATATTAATTTTAAAGACTGGAGGCTGTTCAATAAGGTATGTATTCAGAAGGAGAAAAATGTAAAGTAAATCAAAACCACCCAGAAAATCTTCTAGGAGAATAAAGATTTGGAGGTACTAGAGGAAAAATAAGGATAGACTATGTGCTACAAATAAGGAAAGAGTTTGAAAGCCTGTAGATTGGATAGTTGTATCTTATACATGGGAAAACTTTAATCCAGAGAAGCCACATGTTTATTCTCTGAATTGAATGAAAAAACAAATTGAAAAGGAGTGTATGGGCCACAGGACAGGAAGGATGTATGTTTGAAAGTTGAGAACAAGAATACTAAATGATATTCTGCAGCCTAATTTGTGGAAGCTTTGGCTTACCCCAAATTGTTCCAGTTTTTTAAAAGCAGAAGTAAATGTATATTTCTAAAATGAGCTGTTGTGTATATAAGAATATATTAGAGCAAAATATTATATAAATTAACACCCTTTTTATTCTGAACAGATAGCAAACAACCTGGCAAAGTGTTAATAGTTAAATACTTATTACATGACTGTGTACTACATGAAAATCACTGAATTGATGAAGCAATGTTTATTAGTCTGTTATCACACTGCTGTAAAGAACTGCCTGAGACTCAGTTAATTATGAAAGAAAGATATTTAATTGACTCATAGTTCCACAGGGCTGGGGAGGCCTCAGGAAACTTACAATCATGGCAGAAGGGATAGCAAACGTGTCCTTCTTCACATAGTAGCAGGAAGGAGAAGAATGAGAACTGAGCAAAGGGGGAAGCCCCTTATAAAATCATTAGCTCTCGTTAGAATTTGCTCACTATCACAAGAATAATATGGAAGAAACTGCCCCCATAATTCAGTTACCTCCAGCTGGGTCCCTCTCACCACACATGAGGATTACAGGAACTACAATTCAAGATGAGATTCGGGTGGGGACACAGGCACACTATATCATGGTGGTGAGCATTATTTTCATATAGGAAAAAAAATGAATGAAGCATAGCTGCTGGAATGAGAAGTCATGGAAGAAGCTCATAGCCTAATTCCCAAATTATTGAGATTTGAGGTCTGCGCAGTGTTTATAAGAGTTAGATCATTAGGTTATCTTGACTTATAAAAGGACGAAAATCAGTGAGGAAACAAAGAACTACACACATAACCTCAGGCACATATTTCCTGAGAAGTTACTTTTTTTGCCTTTAGAGACATATCAAATCTGTATTTGATTAAATCAACAATTTTCTAAAGATATTTGGTGGGTGAGACAAAAGTAGAAAACAAAAATGACCTATTTGACAGAGTAAAAAGGAAGAGATTATAAAAATAAAAGCATGCTGAAAACTGTAAGTGGGTAAGTGAAATAAAAGGGAGAGATCATTGGCTCAAATGCAGAAGTTTTGTTATTTTATGTGCTGCACTTTCCAACAAGTGCAAAAAATTGAGTGAAGATATTGCCCCAGAGCAAAAAAAAAATGTTTCAGATTTTCTGAGAGTAACAAATTATTTTTTCTCAAGTGATTTTTTTTAATATCCCATTTGCCTCTTAGGTAAAACCCAACATCCCTTCAACAGAGTGCTCTGATGTTCATTTCTGATAATGTGTGTAAAATACCACACATATTAAATATCCCTGTCCCCAGAGACACTTTAGGTATTCAGTGGAGCTTAGTTTTATCTTGGATAAGATTTATTGAATTAAAGGGAAGTACAAGGCAATTCTAAAATAATTGAGCCAAATATAAATATAGTGTGCACTTTTAAACAAGAAATCCCAGTAGAAGAGTAATTATTCAGTGCATGGAAAGAGGTAGAAAAAAAGAAGCCTTCACTTGGGACACGAGTATAATTTTAACGGTATAACAATAATATTAATGACACCAAACACTGCCTTTATTCTAAATAAATAAAGACGAATAGTAAATGTCTTGAAAGACCCCCAGTAACCGCCTGTGCTATTATAAAGGTTTAGCTGTCAAATCAGTCTCAGGAACATTCTCACACTAAACTTCACTAATGATCCGTATGAAACAGGGAAGCAACAGATGCAAAGAAACCTTCTTTTTCTGGAGGAACCAAAAGGATCTGATATAGCTTCTTAGAATGTTCCTTTATCTCTCATTGAAACAAATTATAATTTCCTATTAATAGAATAGTTTTTTTGAGTCATTGACCATAAAACAAAGTCATTCTGATTTTAAAATTTTTTCTTTGTGTGCTCTACTAATTCAATAGGACTACACTTATATCTCTATCCTCCATTCTTCAGTCAGCCAGATCTCATAAATCCATAACTTCTAGATTGACGTTAAGCAATTTATGTGGACTAGATATATCCCTCTAAAATATCTTACAGATAAGGACTCCCAGTTTCTTTCCGATAGTACCTTACCGTTAAAATTTTTACAAGGATGTCTGGTCAGGATCATTCATTTCCTCCACTGAAGTAAACAGTGAACAAGTTATGACCTGCTGTTAAAACTTTTCATTAACATTTCCATTGTATTGAAGTCAATTCAACAAATATTTATAGAGTCAATTCAATGTGTCAGGAACTTTTGGCATTCTCTCTCCCTGTTCCAAAATTCCATGAAGCTGCTACACTATGTTAAGAGAAAGAAATGTCTAGTTCTAGCAATTCATTTCATCAAACTGCAACTTGTTTTTTTATTTCTATTGAGTGATCCTATGTTGACATTTGATTCCTTATCTAAAGGCCAACAGTGACTTTTTAATTTACAAATAAAGCAGCTTTTCTCAGTGATTGTCCTTTTCAATGTTTCTTAGTTTACTGCATCTTAATACACTCCATATGTGTCCTGGGTCTAATTCTGTCTTAAGATCAAATTTCTACTTTTAACATCTTCCCATTCTGTGTTTTCAGGAGGTTTGCTTTTATTATTTTCTCTGCCCTATGGCCTCGCATCACCATCCACCCCAGCACACACTAGCAAAATGAATTACAAACTGTGGGTCATGACATCTTTGCTTCTATATCACTTCATCATTATTTTCCTGTGAAGATACAAAACTCAAAAATATTATTTTCTCTCTTTCCTGACTTTATATTCTGAAGCAGGCCCTTTAACTGACTTGGATATTTCTAGTAATCTAAACATTGATTCTTTTTCTATTCACACTACATTGCCTTGCAATGCAGTATAATAGAAGGAACACAAGCTCTGGGTGAAATTTTTCTTAGTTCCCCTTCCAAACTTGCTTATTCACTGTGTGACCTTAAACTCTCAAAAAATGAGGAGTTCAATAAATGTCTTTCTTATCCTTTCTGGAAATATTGCAGTGAGATGTTTACCATCTTGCTCAACAGACTGCACTTTCTCCCCATTGAAGAATTCTGTATTCCTTAATCAGCTATTCATAACATGCCTGGAACATCTTTTTACCATCACATTCCTTCAATCTACCATAAACTTCAGTCCTTGTTTTTTATTCGCTATATCTGAAACACTCACTAAACCATTTAAGTTCTGTTTATATTTGCTCATTTTCACAAAACAATTATGCTAAGCTTTCCAAAAAATTATTTTGCTACTATAATAGTTATTTCAATGAAGCAAGCCATTTGCAATGTAATAAGCATAGCACTTTGACTATAATAAATAAATAGGACAACTTAAAAAATTAGGTTATGGGATACATGTGCAGAATGTGCGGGTGTGTTACATAGGTAAACATATGGCAAGGTGGTTTGCTGCACCTATCAATCCATCCATCACCTAGGTATTAAGCCCCACATGCATTTGCTATTGGTCCTGATGCTCTCCCTACCTCCCATCCCCCAACAGGCCCTGGTGTGTGTTGTTCCGCTCCCAGTGTCCATGTGTTCTCATTGTTCAGCTCTCACTTATGAGTAAGAACATGCAGTGTTTGGTTTTCTATTCCTCTGTTAGTTTGCTGAGGATGATGGCTTTCAGCTTCATCCATGTCCCTGAAAAGGACATGAACTCGTTCCTTTTTATGGCTACATAGTATTCCATGGTGTATATGTACCACATATTTTAAAATCCAGTCTATCGTTGATGGGCATTTGGGTTGGTTCCAAGTCTTTGCTATTGTGAAGAGTGCTGCAATAAACATACTTGTGCATGTACCTTTATAATAGAATGATTAATATTCCTTTGTGTATATGCCCAATAATGAGGTTGCTGGGTCAAATGGTATTTCTGGTTCTAGATCCTTGAGGAATTGCTACGCTGACTTCCATAACGGTTTAACTACTTTCTCACCAACAGTGTAAAAGTGTTCCTATTTTTCTGCAGCCTCGCCAGCATCTGTTGTGTCTTGACTTTTTAATAATCACCATTCTGACTAGTTTGAGATGGTATCTCATTGTGGTTTTGATTTTCATTTCTCTAATGATCAGTGATGTTGAACTTTTTCCATATATCTGTTGGCTGCATAAATGTTTTCTTTTGAGAAGTGTCTGTTTATATCCTTTGCTCACTTTTTTTTTTTTTTTTTTTTTGAGACAGTCTCACTCTGTTGCCCAGGCTGGAGTGCAGTGGTATGATCTCCACTCACTACAACCTCCGCCTCCCGGGTTCAAGCAATTCTCCTGCCTCAGTCGCCTGAGTAGCTGGGATTACAGGTACCTGCTACCACACCTGGCTAGTTTTTATATTTTTAGTACAGATGGGGTTTCACCACGTTGGCCAGGATGGTCTTGAACTCCTGACCTCAGGTGATCTGTCTGCCTCAGCCTCCCAAAGTGCTAGGATTACAGGTATGAGCCACCCCGCACATGGTCCCCTTGCGTACTTTTTGACGGGGTTGTTTGTTTTTTTCTTATAAATTTGTTTAAGTTCCTTGTAGATTCTGGATAGACCTTTGTCAGATAGGTAGGTTGCAAAAATTTTCTCCCATTCTGTAGGTTGCCTGTTCACTCTCCTGATAATTTCTTTTGCTGTCAGAAGCTCTTTAGTTTAATTAAATCCCATTTGTCAATTTTAGCTTTTGTTGCAATTGCTTTTGGCGATTTCATCATGAAATCACATGCTTATTTCCTGAATGGTATTGCCTAGGTTTTCTTCTAGGACTTCTGTGTTTTTAGGTTTTACATTTAACTCTTTATTCTGTCTTGAGTTAATTTTTGTATAAGGTGTAAGGAAGGGGTCCAGTTTCAGTTTTCTGCATACAGTTAGCCAGGTTTCCCAGTACCATTTATTAAATAAGGAATCCTTTTCCCATTGCTTGTTTTTGTCAGGTTTGTCGAAGATCAGATGATTGTAGATGTGTGATCTTATTTCTGAGATCTCTCTTCTGTTCCATTGGTTTATGTGTCTGTTTTGGTATCAGTACCATGCTGTTTTGGTTACTGTAGCCTTGTGGTATAGTTTGAAGTCAAGTGGCATGATGCCTCCAGCTTTGTTCTTTTTGCCTCAGATTGTCTTGACCAAATCAGCTCTTTTTTGGTTCCATATGAATTTTAAAGTAGTTTTTTCTAATTCTGTGAAAAATGTCAATTGTAGTTTGATGGAAATAGCATTGAATCTATATATTACTTTGAGCAGTATGCCATTTTCACAATAATGATTCTTCCTATCCACGAGGATGGAAAGTTTTTCCATTTGTATGTGTCCTCTCTTATTTCCTTGAGCAGTGATTTGTAGTTCTCTTTGAAGAGGTCCTTCACATTCCTTGTTAGCTGTATTCCCAAGTATTTTAATCTCTTTGTAGCAATTCTGAATGGAAGTTCACTCATGATTTGGCTCTCTGCTTGTCTGTTGTTAGTGTATAGGAATGCTTGTGATTTTTGCACATTGATTAATAAGATAACTTTTTAATGAAGAAAACAA
Source organism: Symphalangus syndactylus (assembly GCF_028878055.3). NCBI lineage: Eukaryota > Metazoa > Chordata > Mammalia > Primates > Hylobatidae > Symphalangus > Symphalangus syndactylus. Next base: position 81,685,305 of record NC_072438.2, on the reverse strand, counting down.
TTAGTAATACATTAATGTATATAAGGTAAGCAAAATAGATTAAACATTTAATTTAAAGCAAAGATAATGACTTTAAACATAATTTTACTATTGACATTCACATTGGTGTTTTTACAAACATAATCTTTTCCATTGTCCTTAAATGTGTTTTTTAATACTTTCTAATAAGCCACTCTAATATTGTGGAAATATATATTGAGAGATATACATATTGACATTAGATCATTCTACGTAGGTTTGTTGCTTTTAAATAAATATTCAAGCTTTGTGAAAAGCACATGTAGGCACCACATACTTGAATTATTAAGGCTAAAACTTAAGAATTTGGTGCTGTGAGTACTAATAATAAAAATGTCATTCAATTATCTCTTTTCTCAATTATAAGCTTTTAAACAATAGCTCATGGAATTAGAGAAAACTTATTTGTTTACTTCTGCTGATATTTATAACTATTTCATCAATAGCTTATGAAATAGAACAATTACATTCTCTGATGGCAAAAATTCCGAGCATTTTAATAGTTTGTGAATAAACTTTTCAATTTTGAAAATAAAATGAGCAGCATTTACATTTGAAATCCATACAAATGATGCTGTTTACTTTTTATGTCAATAGTGTCAAATAGATTATAATACATAAAACTATTAGTGGAGTTCATGTTTGGATTTTCTCATTGTTCATTTTTTGGTACCCTTCCCTAGATAAATTTTAGCAACAGTTTTGAATTGGCTTTAAATGGAAACTTATAATTGTTTACAAAAAAATGGAAGATTTGACCACTAGTAAACATGATGTTCATGTTTATTAGATGTTCAATATAATCACCTAAAAAATGAAAAAACTGTGATTCCTAATTCACATTCTGAGAACTAGTGTCATGTAAAAACACTTTAACATAAGAAATATGCAAGTTTATGGGAGTCAGAAAAATGTATATATTATTAATAATTATATAAACATTATATAGATATTATACTATGACATACAAATTTGGCTATATATTATTTACATGAACAGCATACAAGACAAATATTTTATCACTTTATTTTAAAATTTACATAAATATATAAGCTTAGGTTTAAAAAAATCAGTATTTTCCAAGTATTAATTAATTACTGCATGTACTATCTTATTTCTTTCTCATGCTATGAGGTAGAAACTAACTATTTCTAGTTTACAGAGGAAGAAATTGAGAACTGGACCGTGTTCTCACAACAACAACCGAAAGTAAATTCCCATTTTAAACCTTGCCAACCTGATCCCCAAACCCGTTATATGTATAGCAACATATATACATAAGTAATACATAGAGACATTGTGAACAAAAAAAAACTAGAGATATGATATATAACCAAGATCAAATATTTTATTTTATAAATGAATTGCTGATTGGAAGAACAATAAGTTACTCAGGTGGTTAACAGCAGTGATAGATTTAGAAACCACTTTTCCTTATTACTGGACCAGGGACAGACTTTCTAAATAATGATTATTACTTTACTATCACTTTTGGGAAAAGCTTCAACTTAAGACAAGTTTGGTCTGTTGGAATGCTGAAAAGCTCTTTGGATAATCCGAATGTCCAGTGGAGGTTGAGAGCCCTTGCTTGGGGATCTTTACTTTTATAATCCTCTGTAAGTTTCTCCTCTTTCATTAAAAACACCAAAAATCTCTCTCCGACATTGGGCTTTTGTGCTCTTTTAAGTTAAGCATAATTTTTTGCCACTTACTGATGTTGATTAAGGTCAGCATGCTTTTGTTGAAGATAAACCGTTTCCACTTGGTATGTGGCTTCCCTTTGGGCACATTATAGTACTGGAAGGTTCCCTGTTTCCTTGGCTTGGTCTCCCTGCCCAGGCAGGTGCTATGTGCTGAAATCATGGTCAGAACCCTCTTCCTTGTTCTCCACAAAGGCAAAATCTTTTTTTTTTTTTTTTTTGAGAAAGAGTCTCACTCTGTCGCCCAGGCTGGAGTGCAGTGGCATGATCTCTGTTCACTGCAACCTCCACCTCCCAGGTTCAAGCAATTCTCTGCCTCAGCCTCCTGAGTAGCTGGGATTACAGGCACCCACCACCATGCCAAGCTAATTTTCATATTTTTAGTAGAGACATGGTTTCACCATCTTGGCAAGGCTGGGCTTGAACTCCTGACCTTGTGATCCACCAGCCTTGGCCTCCCAAAGTGCTGGGATTACAGGTATGAGCCACCGCTCCCGGCCAAAGGCAAAATGTTTAATAACAAATTGAAAACGTTCAGAGGCAAAACAGATTCCAAACGACATCTTTTTTTTTTTTATCCCTCTAAACCAACTCTAGACAAAGGGTTTTACCCTCCTTCCATTTCCTTCATTTCCACTCTCCCACTCTTCACTCTCATATTGATCTGTTCAGAATCATCAGTGTCCACAGCTTCTTCAATGGCCTTTAGCACAACCAGCATATCCTGCTTTCTCCACCTTGCCCTCCTTCTTCTTTCACATGTGCCGTATCCTTTGGCCTTCAAGACTTAATATGATCACTTAATTGTCATCAGTCACCATAATTGCGTTGAAGATCTCTCCAACAGGGGTTAGAGATAATACATGTTAATAGTTGTCACAGCAGCAGTGGCTGCAGTGATACAGCCAAGGCAAAGTCAGCCGAGGAGGCGGCCAGCCAGGCTCTGGAAGGTTTGGGTGAAAGTAACCTTTTAAGGATATAAAAAGTAATTAGGCTTGGATCTACATTACTGTAATTACTTTAGGGGTATGTAAACCTTTACAGAAAACTGGAAAGTGTACACTAGCTTATCAAGTCTTTTACTACCAAGCTAGACTCTTACATAGAACCAAGCACTCCCTTTGACTCTCACTTGGAAAATTTATCAAATAGGAAGAAAGAGTCAGTAGGGACAGATTAGAGACAGATATATTGTGGCTTAATGTATCTCTAGAACGTACATGTCCCTGAATTAAGACAAACATTAATTATTTAACTAATCATCCACTTTAAGGGCTCAAAAAACTTGCCAGGTAAATTATAATTTTGCTTCACCACGGTTTTAAGTATTTACATTATGAATATACACCTCCACTTTGACATTTTACTGAATTTACCAGAATATGCCTGTTGCATCATCTGGTGGAAAAGGGCTATATAAGGATTGGGAAGCACCTTATTAAAATTCTTTCATTCTAAGAATGATTTCATATGTGCAACAAGATATTGAAAACTGTTGCAACTCTTTTGCATATAGCAGTTGTTAGGGACTAAAAGAGTCCTATAAAAGGGTTCTACACATTTTAGTAATTATTTGTAATAAACATAAGTATCAGCATGCAGTCATCACACACAGTAGACTGCTGTGTTTAAAAAAAAAAAAAAGCTAATAGGCTTTGTTTCTACCCAGCTATATGAAAGAGAGAGAAAAACTAAATTTTATTAAGTATAGTATCAATTTTCTATTGCTGTACACAAATTTACTGGCTTAAAACAACACCCCCTTTTCATTTCACATCGTTCAGAAGTCTGGGTGGGAACCACTAAGTTCTATGTTTAGGGTCACACAAACTGGACACTTTAGGAGAAGAATCCACTTGCATGTTCATTCAGGTTGTCAGCCAGATTTTATTTTTGTGGTTTTAGGATTGAGATCTCTATTTCCTTAATGGCTGGAAGCTGGGAACCACTCTCACCTTCTAGAGGACATTGGCATTCCTTGTTCTGCAGTAGTTCCTGCCTATCTCTAAGACGCTGAATGTGCATCAAACTCCTCCCATATTTTGAATTTCTGACTTTGTCTTTTGCTACCAGCTAGGGCAACTTTTCTGCTTGTAAAAGGAATTAGGTAAGGCCCACGTGGATAATCTTACTATTTAAAGTTCTACTGACTTGGGTCTTTAATAACATCTGCAAAATCCCTTTATGGCAGCACCTAGTTTCATGTTCATTTCAATTAATACTTCAAGAATCTTTAGAATCTGACTACCATGAACATTTATTACTTGGGAGGCTATTAAATAAATACCTCAACTCTTAAAAATAAAGCCTTTGTCAAAGTAAATAGCATTACTCTCTTTAATAAATGAGAAAATTGAGATTGACCAAGAATTTTTTGTTAGTCCATTTAGCTGCCTCTGAATGTAATCCCAGGTATGTTTGGTTGTACAACTCTCGCATCCTGAGGCTTCCAGACAAATCAAACCACCAACACTGGCAAATAAACACGTAAGCATTTGAGAGGAAGCAAAACTGAAAGAGTTTTACCAATGTACATAGAACATCTGTATTAAAATGGCCTAATTCCCGTAAGTACTTTTTTGTCATAATAGAGAAGTGCAGAAACTCAAAAGCCTAAGGGCAGTTTTTTTTGCTTAGCTCTTTCCATTGTCTGCCAGTTTGTAAGCTGATAGCTCCTGCTCAAATGCTTAATCCTTGTTTCTAAATCTTTTACTTTCTTTCTTAATTGTGGTTCCCCTCCATGGGTTTTCTGTTATACAGGGCTAGTTTCAATTTACTGGTTTGTGGCATTTTCAAATTTCAAGCACCCAGTCAGTTTTGAAGGATTATAAATTTAAGCTTCTTAATGTGTTTCTTGAAAAAGCTTTTCTTGGTGGGAAGCTGGGGAACCTACTTCAAATTGTATTTTAAGTACATGACCTTTAGTTTCTTTTAATATATATCAACGGATTTTGATTTTTTTATCTAAATTTTTAATACATGTCCTTTAAAATGATTTTTAAACATTTTAGATAAAGAAAATAATCACTCAAAATGTTGATATTTGATCCTCCCTTCTTACTTGTAACACATTTCAATTGGAAAATCATACAAGTATAAAAATCCACAGACAGGAGGAAGGGAGAAAGAATTACTAACCCTAGTTATATTTCTCTTTGTTAATAGATTATGTTGACTAATTTGGTCAAGGTTTTATCTTGTCTCATATGTTATGGATTGTTGTTTTTTATTTATTTTAAGTGTATCTCTGTATCTATTTTTTTAGTTGCCATGTCTCTTTCTTGAGGTATATAAAAAGTACTTGCCATAACATTCATCCTCATAACTGCAATTCTATGACTACATGGATGTAAATTGTTGTGCAATGATCACCACAATATAGTTTTTAAATATCTCTACTACCTTAAAATACTCTAATATTTGTGTTTTCAGTCAAGCCCAGCTCTCACATTCGGTACCAGACAACTGTTGATCTAATATATGTTATTGATTTCTCTCTCTATATATTTATATATAATATATATCATACAAACACATATATACATACATTTTTTGTCTTTTTTAGAAATTCATTTAAGTAGAATAATGTAATATATAGTTTTTCTGTTTGGGTTTTTCACCGAGCATCATGGTTTTGAGATCTATCCGTGTTATTAAAGGCATTAGTAGTTTGTCTCTTTTTATTGAGGAGGAGTATACAATTGCATTGATAGACTACATTTTATTTGTTTATTTACCAATTGATGGCTATTTAGATGTTTTCAACTTCTGGCAATTCTAAATAATGATCCTAGGAACATTTACCACAAGTCTTTGTGTAGATATAGGTTTTAATGTTGCTTGACTGGGTAGTTAGGGATAGAATAATGGGTCATGAACAAGGAAATGTTTAATTGCTTAAGAAATTACCAAACTTTTCCAAAGGTGCTTTACCACTTTTACCTTCCCACCAGCAATGTATAAGGGTTCTGATTGCTTCACATATTCACCAACACTTGGTATTAACAGTGTGTTTTATTATAGCCATTCTTTGCCTATCATAGTGCTACTTTATTTCGGTTTTAATTTGAATTTTGCTAATTACTAATGATGTTGAAAATCTTCTTGTGTGTTTATTAGACATTGGTATATTTTCTTTGGCAAAATGACTATACAAATTTTTGCCATGTTCTTATTTAGTCTTTCTTATTATTATCCATGTGGGACCAATTTAATCACAGGGGTCCTCATCAGAGGAAGGGAGAGTGTCAGAGTCAGTGAAGGGAGATTTGATGAAGGAAGCAGAGGTCTGAGTGATTCCATTGCTGGAAGGCGACAAGTGCCAAGGAATGTGGGCTACCCATAAAAGCGATTTTTTTCCACACTGTTGTTCCCCAAACAATGGCCACAGACCATTTGAATCAAAATCACCTGTAATTCTTTAAAATAAATTGGGGTCACACCTGTAAACTTCATCAGTGGGTTTGGGGTAATGACTCGGAATTGTATTTTCAAAGCACCCCATGTAACTGTCACACACACTTAAGTTTGAAACACTCTCTTTTACAGAAAGCCCATTCTTAAAACTCCACATCCAACATAGAACTTAACTTCCAGTCTTGTCAGTACCATTACGGTGGTCAGAGAAGCCAGGCATCGGGAATCATTCTAGGCTTTTCTCTCTCAGATCTTGGTAATTTTCTGCCTTAGAAATATACTTTTTTAAAGTTAATCTAACTTCTTCATGTCTGATGTCAGCCCTGAGCTCAGGCTATCATTGGGGTTTCAAATCAGCCTACTTTTATTCAGTCCACACATTTTAAAAAACATATATGGTAGATAATTTTTGGTAGAATTAACAGGTTTTCTCCCAAGGTTGCTCTCCCTTTCACCGTGTAATCTACCTTCCTTTGAGCTAATAGGCGTGAATCTCCAATGACTTAACAGATGTTCTGAAACTGTGAATCCTGTGTCTGAATTGTTGCTATTATCTATAAATTTAGCAAATCCCCAGGCCCCACCTACCTTTGCCAAATAAGAAGCTCTGGAGTGGGACTCAGAATCCTATGCTTTCCTAAGACCTGCTAAGTGACTGCAGCTTGCTCCAATTTGAGAATCATTGCTATGCAGAAAACCTGTCATGACCAAACCACAAGAAAAATGCATTGAATTTTGGGATTTTAGTTATTTAAATATAATTTCCAACTGTGGAGTACCTATTACCTCAAACCAAAGTTTGCTCTTCCATTCTGGCTGTCTAGTTTGACTTCTCTTCCTCTTTCTCATCAGCAATATAGACTGTTGAGCATTTTAAGGGATAGAGAACAATTTGAATTACCTCTCCTCCACACTAGCCGGTTTCTACTGGTTAGAATGTGGCCCCGCAGCATCACAGTTCATCCTGTTATGAAATACTGCTCCCAATCAGAGTAGGAGATATAACTTTGTTTAACATCCCAAGCCTTGTTATGTGTTGAATAGTTTTTCCTTTAGGCATTGAACATAAGTTTTCCAACTGAGAATCTCAGTGATGGCTTCTTAAATGGAATTGTCAGAAATGTGAAAGCATCTTATTTACCTTGATCAGAAATTGAGTCCATAAATAGGAAAAAATGACAGAAGAGGTAGTTTAATGTAATGTCTATTCAAAACTACGATTCTTAAAATTCATTTATCAGTGTAATAGATAAGCAGGTTATAATGGTATACAAGGCTGAATCAATTAGGGTTAAGTTTGCCTTTGAGTGATAAAATGACCATGGTTTAAACAATGTAGATGTTTCACTGTCATATACAGCAACCTGGAAGTAGATAAGCTAAGGAGGTAGGTAGTAACATCTTGTTTTAATCACTCAGTTTTACATATAATTTCGGCTTGGATTTCCACAAAAGGATTTTTGAGCCTCAACCATTAAGTCCGTATTCCAATTAGCAGCAAGAGAAAGGAATCAACCGAGCAGTTCTTCTTCTCTTTGAAGATAAGTTTTACTGACCATATCAGCTAAGATTTCCTTGACCAGAACTTAACCACATGGTCATGCATAACTGCAGAAGCATTTACTAAATCCGAGCTCTCCCTTCCCAATGGGCAGCCATTTATCTACCAAAATAATTAAGGATTATATAAGGAAGAAGGAAAACATGAATATTAGCTCATAACTGTAAGTCTCTACAGCAAATGTGGTCTCTAAAATCTTTACTATTTATACTTTTTTATCGCCATTTGATTTATTTAAATTGAAAAAATATGATTAGTTTGCAATATGCAAAGACATCAAAATATTGGCCATGCACTTTTATCGTTTCCTTATTTTATTATTCAACTTTCAATTCAGGACAGCATCCTCATTTTTCTTATTTTTAATGTGTAACATAGATGTGGTTATTAAACTCCAACAAGAGTAAATTGGTTTCTATTTCAACTTACATTGCTAACTCAGTCAGATAAAATGTTTCTTAAATACCAATTATATGCTGAATGCAGTAGTTACTTTCCAGTGGTTCTAGTAAGTTATCTTCATAAAAATCAAGAAGGTTTGCATTCTTTGAATTAGAATTACTTCTTCAGTATGTGTGCTCAATAACTCCTAAGGCAATCATCTTCAAAGTCTTTTCTCTGCTGGATGGTTGTCTGAACAGCATTTCATAGAGCCTGTGCTCATTCATTCTACACGGACCTAACGAAGTTTTTTCTGCAATTACCAGGCAGATAGCCTGAAGTCAGGCAGTGATTTTCTATTTTAAACCCACTGGAATTTAAATTTTCATTTAACAACCCATCACATAGCTGCAACTTAATCTGAAACAAGCTATGCTATAACCAAAAGAGAGAAAATAAATCATCTTCTAAAGTATTTGGCAGAACAAAGCTTTTATTTTTAATATAGAAATGATCACAATATATCACTAAATGAAACAATTGCAATACAATTTATGTTTGTCTTGATTTTCTAGGTCTTTGTTAGAATAATTTTTTTTTGTATTTTTTTTTTTTTTTTTTGGAGAGGTGGGGTTTCACCGTGTTAGCCACGATGATCTCGATCTCCTGACCTCGTGATTCACTACTTTGGCCTCCCAAAGTGCTGGGATTGCAGGCCTGTTAGAATAATTTTTAATCTTCAACCAAGTTCTTTATAAAGTCACTTGCAGTACATCACTATTAACAAAATGGTTGTGAATCAAATGCTATTTTTATGACATTCTCAGTAGACAACTATTAAAGTAAATATATATATTACATTTAAAATTATGCATGCAATTTTAATACAAAAGGTATTCCTTAACTTAAAAATATTTACCTAAATAAAAACATGGTTCTATTTATTATAAGGTTAATATAAATTCAAAAATAAGTCTTATGTACACCCTATATATTGATTTAAAAAATAGTTACTGAACAAAAAGCAAATTAATGAATAGTATATTAAAGTTCATAATTTTAAGACATTTTCTAAAATGCTAACTGCTTATAAGTCTTAGTTCAAACACATTTTTTGCCTGCCCACTATAATCATTAATTCATTATTAATTATACTTAATTATGATCAATACTGATTTTACTTCTATAATTTGTTCTGCATATGCAATGTGCATTTATCTACTCTTTTGTAAATATAAATATTTCTTAGTTGTTTTCAAATAATCTACATTTTCAAAAACAGTGAAAAATGAATATTTGACAGAAATGCAATTTTTCCTGCCTATTCTGCCCAACTTTTTGCTTTCCAGAATGTAAATAATATTGAATAGAGTGATCTGAGAGTACTAAGTTTAACAATATCTGTGATACCTTGTCATAATCCTGGAAGTTACAGAAAAGTCTGTGCTTTGGAAAATGGTAAACATTGTCATAATGGAGTGTTTAGACATCACTGGACTGATGAGATAGGTAATTTACAAGTAAATTACCTCTGCTAGACTTTAGTCCATTATTGTCTAGACAAGACAGGGAATAAAATGGAGTCAAGCTCTCCATACATTTTCTAAATGAAAATAACAGCAGAACCCAGAGGTACTAGTAAGTAGCTTTTGTGTATCTATGCCAGGAGATGTAAGTGTCTCTTTTCCTTTTCTCTATTACTTTCATACAATTGTTCCTACCTTCCACCAACCTTGTCTCCTTAATCTTATTCTCCACCCTACCTCAGCCACTCACTCATGCCATCTAGACTCAGCCATTACCAGCCCCAACAATGACAACACAATCTCAATTTTAAGTATCTCCCTTTCTTACTCTATCTGCTTCTATGGAAAGTCACATAATGTGAATTAGTAGAAAGTAGAAAGAATAGCAAATCTTGAAACAAAGCAAATCTTAATCTAAGGATGAATACCGGGATGTTCTCATACATCCCATCTTAAGTAAAATAATGTCTGGATCATCCAATGTCCTCATCAACAATCTTACTTTACATTTGGTGATAAGATTCACATGGTAGTTTCTAATAAAACCAGCTCATTAAAGATAAGATCATATGCTAAAATACATTGTCACCTATTCAACCTATACAATTTAAGGATAGAGTTTAGAGTACCTAGTGAATAGAATGTGAAAATTTATTCAGCAATTTTTTATTTCTTATTAGAATGTGTAGTTAAATAGTCCACGATAAGCACACACAAGTCATTAGATTGTAACCAACAATTTTAGCATGATAGGTGCTCTCCATCCTTTATAAATATGCCACATATTCTAAAGTCAACCAGTAAGTCATGCTTCATCTTCAGTTTTATTGAGATACGTTCTACATACCATAAAATGTTTACTTATTTTAAGTGCACAATTCAATGAAGTTATAGGCAATAGTGTATTTCATTATGTATTATTAAATTTTTTGACAATGCCTGGACATATATAATTATTAATGGAGAACAATAATTTAACTAAAGATGTTAAATTTTCTTTCTCTTGTCTGAACTAAATACTGCAGTCATTCTGATGCATTGTATAACTTGGCACAATATTCTTATTATTTAAGGGAACTTAAGGAGAATTCCAAATTGTTTTCTCTATGGGTTGTATATGCAAGAGTTTATGATTTTTACTCTCTAGTTGGAGGGCTGTTATGCTGTTATTGTGTATTGCTTTTAGAGTGCAGAACTATCTGTTTTAAACATCAAGAAAAAACAGATGGTGTGGTTAGAATTTTATTATGAAAATAAAAAAGCCAATAAAGGAAACTTGTTTGGATGAAAATTATCCCAATGGAGAATGATGACAGGGCAGAGTTAAGAAAAGCCACTGATAGGCCAGGCACGGTGGTTCACGCCTGTAATCCCAGCACTTTGGGAGGCCGAGGCGGGTGGATCACCAGGTGAGGAGATGGAGACCATCTTGGCTAATACGGTGAAACCCCGTCTCCACTAAAAACACAAAACAAGTAGCCTGGCGTGGTGGCAGGTGTCTGTATTCCCAGCTACTCGGGAGGCTGAGGCAGGAGAATGGCGTGAACCCGGGAGGCGGAGCTTGCAGTGAGCTGAGATGGCACCACTGCACTCCAGCCTGGGCAATAGAGCGAGACTCTGTCTCAAAAAAAAAAAAAAAAAAAAAAAAATTCCATGGCTACCCTAACCTTTAGCAACCAACACTATGATCAGTCAGTAGCCATCAACATCAAGGCAAAATGCTCCACCAGCAAAAAGATTACAATTCACTGAAGGCTTAGATGATCATTATAATTTTTTACCAATAAAGTGCTTTTTAGTTATAGTATGTATTTTTTTGATATAATGCTATTGAGCATTTAATAGGCTATAGTATAGTATAAACCTAATTTCATATTTGCTGGGAAAAAATTATGTGACTTGCTTTATTGTAAAATAATCTTTATTGCAGTGCTCTGGAATTAAACCCACAATATCTCTGAAATAAGTCTGGATTAGATATGTGTGAGTATGTTCTTCATGTATGTGTCTGTCTTCTAAGAAAGGATGAATAAATAAACTATTCCTGTATCCATGCTAATTGAGGATGTGTAAAGGGTAGCGTTTTGTTTATTCACTCTCTCTGAAACTTAGGAATTGATATATACATATTCATAATGTTATATATTAAAAATTAATCTGAAGGTTAATATTTCTGTCTTTGAAACTCACTCTGGAATTCAACATTGCATTTTTCCAAGTTCCACAAAATTATGACTTAGTGAAAATAACAGTGAGAAAAGAATCTAAAAATCCAGAATGATATTTTTCTTAGAAATGTTTAATCTTTGCAGTAATATGGCCATTTTTTATAAGAATAATGTCAGCAATATTCATAAAATTATAAAACATAACATTTTTCAAATTAAATAACTTACTTTATAGTGTCATTTATAATTTTTATACTAATACATCATATGGATTATTGCATTTCACTATTTTTGTAATATAACAAGTTAATTTATTTTAGTAAATATAGTAATGTTATAGACAAAGCTTTTTGTACACTTAGCTCCAGTGAGATATATTTGTCTTCTCTAAGGATACTTACTTGAATTATATTTTATAAAGCTTGAATTAGATTTTTTACCTTGATTTATAGTTAACTATGGTTGCTGCATTTATATACCATATAAAATAATAACTCATAATTACCATTGAACATATATTTATATACATACTTCTCTGTGTTTTGTTACCACTTGAATATGGATGGTAATAGATAAATTTTGTATAGTTCACTATTCTTTTTTCATTTATCTAACTTCTATTCAGCATCCTTAATAACTATATCTATAATTTTAAAATAATAAAAACCAGTATAAAATTATTTTCTTAATAGTTCTAGAAAAATCTTCAAAATTACAGTAAATTAAATTAAACATTAATTTCTAAAACACGTTAAGATTTAAAGTATTACATATGTCTTTGTGATTCCATGGCCATCTACCAGCTTGATGATTGCTGCAAGTACTAACATGACTTAACATAAGATGGTGCTCACAGATAAAATCAAACTTTACAATATAGCACCTGTAGGAAATTTATTTACACAGACAAAAGACAGAGCAGCTGAATGCAGATTTCTTGTCCCAAGTCTGTGGTAATTGCAAGAAAATATCTTCCCCTCTAGCTTCCAACTGCAGGGACAAGTGTGAGAGGATTCTGCCTAGAAAAATCCCTCTTGAGTTTTGGAATCCAAAGTTTGTAAAATGCACTCAGAACTATTTAAATATCACATAAATTATATGCATATTTATATCATTTACATTATATTAGGAAGCAATTGAGAGCAGTGAGCATGAACGTGATTTTTACATTAATCAGCAAATGAATATAATTTTATGAAAATGTTAAATAACTCAAATAATAGTTTAAACACCTCCAAAACAAAGTGAATAATCTTGGGCTTTGATTTGAACTCTCAGGCTAGATATGAGTACTTATATATGTTTTGTTCCACTTATTTCCTTCTCTCTAGTTAACCAGTTCATTGAATACATCTTATTTTATCTCATGACAGCTTTTAGTTACTTTTAAAAACCCAGTATTCTTTTATGTCTAAGCCATTGCTGTCCAATGGATCTTCTTTAAAGAATGAAAATGTCTTTGCATTTCCCATTACTCCTAGGGATACATGAATATTGAACACTTGAAATGTGGTTGATTTGAGAAAAGACAACTGAATTTTTAAATTACATTTCTTTTTCTCATCAATTTTAATTCAAATAGCGTACTGCATCTGGTGGCCACCACATGGACATCACAGTATCATCACAGGATCAATGTGGCAAGTATGGATATTTCTGTGAGAGCCACTTTATTTAGGAATCTGTGAAAAAATGCTCTCTCTGCCCAGCCATATACCCTTGGCATTATATTGCTCCAGTACTTTCAGAATGGTCTTGGCTCACGCATAGGCCGGTTCAGGGAAGTTAATTTCCACAGGGAGCATCCCTCAATAATGACAAAAGTGGACTTATGGAAAAAAGACTCTATCATTCTCGCTTCATAGTGGGAAAATTCTGAGGCCAATTCTATACTTGATCCCAAAGGTCTGCAATGGGATTGCACTCCAGTTGCCCACTATGATAACTTACTTATTAACACTTCTGGACTTTCTTCCTTTTCTTAATTCAACTTTTCACTATTCTCCAGGTGTTCCTGGAATCACTATAACTTTGAGTTACTTTTTAAAATCCACCATTCTTTTATGTCTAAGGCACTGCTGTCCAGTAGAACTTCCTTCAATAACAGAAGTGTCTTTGCATTATCCAGTGCTCCTGGGCATACATGGGTATTGAGCAAAATAAATATTTATTGAAATAGCCCATATAAATCCCTGTCTTTTGGCTAGCTTTCTGATTTACTACAGACTGACTTATCTAACTCTCCTTTGTGTTTCTTTGTACCCGTAATATTTCTGCCTTATGCCTCACTCATGGATTTGTGAGCAATGTCAGTATTTTCTTTACCATTGCATACTCATAGCTTGGTATACTGCCCAAAAACTGTATCAATGAATAAATATTTGATGAATAATTGGATGAGTCAATGAATAAATGTATTCATGAATGATCAATAAAAAATAAGGCACAAAGTCCTCTGCAGAAAATATGATGGTGTTTGTTCAAGTTCCAGCTGCATCTAGGTTGATGGCAGCTTTGTCTAGCTCTTACTCTTGTCTATGAATTTTATTTTTATCTTCTTTTTATATCATTGATCTTGATGTTTGTATTTTGTTTCCCAGTTTTCTTTACTGTGTTCTCACTCGAGGGCTTATGTGCATATTTGCTTTGCCAAATTATCCTGCTCAGTTTTGCTAGGTTGTTTTCCTCAAATTTTATCCTCAGAAACTACCCTCTGTGTGTTGCCTGCTGAGTGATTCTTCTTCCAAGACTTCCTATTCTTCTGGATATTGGGAACCTATAGGTACCACGTATTCAGTTACTTTTCTTCATACCCCACCCATTTATCAATATAAAATTCTTAGCCAGTTGTATTACTTCATTTTCACAGTGCTAATAAGAACTGCCCAAGACTGTGTAATTTATAAAGAGAGGTTTAATTGACTCACAGTTCAGCATGGCTATGGAGGGCTCAGGAAACTTACAATCATGACACAAGGTCAAGGGGAAGCAAGGCACCTTGTTCACAAGGTGGCAGGAAGAAGAAGAAATGCTGAGGGAAGGGAGAAGAGTCTCATCTCCCTCATCTGAGACAAGGCATGCCCATTCCACCTAGGAGCCTGTAAAATCAAAAGCAAGTTAGTTACTTCCTAGATACAATGGGGGTGCAGGCATTGGGAAAATACACCATTCAAAAATGGAAGAAATTAGCCAAAACAAAGGGGGTACAGATCTCATGGAAGCCTGAAATCCAGTAGGGCAGACAAATCTTAAAGTTCCAAAATGATCTCATTTGACTTTGTCTCACATCCAGGTTATGCTGATGCAAGAGGTGGGCTCTCATGACCTTGGACAGTCCTCCATCTGTGGCTTGGTAGGATACAGACTTCTTCTGGCTGTTTTCATGAGCTGGTGTTGAGTGTCTGCAACTTTCCCAGGTGCACAGTGCAAGCTGTTAGTGGGTCTACCATCCTGGGGTCTGGAGGATGGTAGCAGTCTTCTCACAGCTCCACTAGCCAGTGTCCCATTGGGGACTCTGTGTGGTCACATTTTCTTTACCCACTGCTTTAGCAGAGGTTCTCCATGAGAACTCCACCCCTGCAGCAAACTTCTCTCTAGACATCCAGGCATTTCTATACATCCTCTGAAATCTAGCTGGAGGTTTCCAAACCTCAATTCTCTTTTTTTTTGAGATGGAGTCTTGCTGTCACCCAGGCTGGAGTGCAGTGGCGCGATCTCGGCTCACTACAGGCTCTGCCCCCCAGGTTCATCCCATTCTCCTGTCTCAGCCTCCCGAGTAGCTAGGACTACAGGAACCCGCCACCTCGCCCGGCTATTTGTATTTTTAGTAGAGACGGGTTTTCACCATGTTAGCCAGGATGGTCTCGATCTCCCGACCTCAGGTGATCTGCCCACCTCAGCCTCCCAAAGTGCTGGGATTACAGGTGTGAGCCACCACACCTAGCCCAAACCTCAATTCTTGACTACTGTGGACCCACAGGTCCAACATCATGTGGAAGCTGCCGAAGCTTGGGGCTTGCACCTGCTGAAACAATGGCCTGAGATGTATGTTGGCCCCTTTTAGCTACAGCTGGGATGCAGAACACCAAGTCCTGAGGCTACATGAGGCAGTAAGTCCCTGGGTTCAGCCCACAAAACCATTTATTCCTCCTAGGCCTCCACGCTTGTGATTGGAGTGGCTGCCCTGAAGACCTCTGACATGCCGTAGAGCTTTTTTCCCTATTGTTTTGGTGATTAACATTTGGCTCCTTATTTATGCAAATTTCTCCAGCCTGCTTGAATTTCTCCTCAGAAAATGGGTTTTTCTTTTGTATTGCATCATCAGGTTGCAAATTTTCCAGACGTTTATTCTCTGCTTCCCTTTAAACATGTTTCAATTCCAAATCATCTTTTTGTGAATACATAAACCTGAATGTTTTTAAGAGCACCCAAGTCACCTCTTGAACAAGCTTTACTGCTTTTCTGCCAAATACCCTAAAATCTTCTCTCTCAAATTAAAAGCTCCACAGATCTCTAGGGTAGGGGCAAAATGCCACCACCCTCTTTGCTAAAGTATAGCAAGAGTCACCTTTATTCCTCTTCCGAACAAATTCCTCATCTTCATCTGAGACATCTCAGCCTGTACTTCATTGTTCATATCACTATCAGCATTTTGGTCAAAGCCAATTAACAAGTCGCTAGGTAGTTCCAGACTGTTCCACATCTTCTTGCCTTCTTCTGAGTCCTCCAAGTTGATCCACCCTCTTCGTGTTGTTACTCATTCCCAAAGTCTTTATAGCAACATCCCACTACCTTTATATGGATTTACTGTGTTAGTGCATTTTCACGTTGCTAATAAGAACTGCCTGAGACTGGGTAATTAATAAAGGAAAGAGGCTTAATTGACTTGCAGTTCAGCAAGGCTGGGGAGGCCTCAGGAAACTTAAAAGGGGAAACAGGACACCTTCTTCACAGGGTAGCAGAAAGGAGAAGTGCCGAGTGAATAAGTGCCTTATAAAACCATCAGATCTTATGAGAACTCACTCACTTTCACAAGAACAGCACTGGGGGAAACTACCTCCATGATTTAACTACCTCCACCTGGTCACTCCCTTGACACATAGGGATTATAGAGATTACAATTCAAAATGAAATTTGGGTGGGGATACAAAGCCTAGCTACATCACCAGAAGTTAGGCTGGGGATAGTGCTTCATTCATTTTGTATTCAAGGCTTCAGGTAAAATAATAACATTTTTATATTATTAATTAATTATGAAAAAAATCACATACCCATGTTCAAGTGTTGATAGAAACAGATGACACATTCTAATTTGTGTAATAGGTGAAAAGCATATTTCCAAAGGAATTACCTACTTAAAAAAATCAGTTAACTGCAGGAAACCTCAAGGGATAGTGCAGGAACTCAGATATAGCAACAGTGGCTATCAATATCTCTAGGCTCAAAGAGTCAAGGGCAGAAAAAAAATCATTAGAATCTGAAAAGAGAGTCCTCCAGGGTCAGCTTCACTGAGAGGAGTAGAGACCTGCCATTAAAGAAATCTGATTTTCCTGATGCCACCTCACAAGGAAAGAACCAAGGAAATATATACTCTTTCTCTCTTCTCTTTGCTTTCTTGCTGGAGCTCCTCACAGGTCAATGTCAGCAGGACCCAGAGAATATAAGGTCTTCCTCTGTTGCCCAGGCTGGAGCGCAGTGGTGGGATCTCAGCTTACTGCAGTCTCCACCTCTAGGTTTCAAGTGCCTCACCTCCCAAGTAGCTGGGATTACAGTTCTCTACCACTACGCCACCCATAATATCTTAAATATAATCAGATCAGAATAGAAATGTATTTGTACCATATTTTTATTTTATATTAATTCTCCAAACATTAATGTCATATAAAATGCTTCCTTTTAATAGCTACGGGGGAACTGGAAGTATAGAATTAGTCTAAATAGGAACCAATGGTGGATTGTCTTTTCTATCAATGAGTGTATGGGATGACTTCCATTTGCCATTCTAGATCTATACTACAGTATTACTTGCCCTACTCATTGGCTGGGAGTACGAACTATAGAGAGCTGTAATTGGTGAAATCTAAAGAAATAGCCATTTGGACTCACCATCAACTCTTAGAATTGTCTATGACAGAAGACATTTATTGTGGTTCTCAGACACAGCTGAGAATATAAAGCTTTGCCACAGTAAATCGGTAAATCACACAGCTTAATTTGTTGGTCATCTCTATTTCTGGTCTGACCCTATAAAGCCAGTTATAGTTGCGAGGTTCCTGGAAACATGCAGCCTTTGGAAAATGTTACTAGAAATAAATAATTTTGATGATCTTGCCAAAAATCAAACTCGTTGGCATGAATTTGGATAAGTTGCCTTTGGCAAGATTTGAAATCTCTGCTATTTGCTACAAGAGGAAGCCAATCAATAAAGGATATGGATTCATAAAGCATTACCTTTTTTGCCAGAAATTTAGCCATTACCAAGTTTGTTATGGAGAATCTGTATAAATTAATTTTGCTGCTGTTTCAAATACATAAATTTTGGTCTGGTCCTTCCAGTTTCTGCAAATTAAACTTTTTGAATGGCACCCGCAGTTCCTCTTACGCCAGGGATGCATTCTCTGTGTTAATTTTGATAAAAGTATAGCCCCATTCAGGATACGAATGAATCATTTGGATTCCTCTTACTAACAATAGATACATTTATTTTCCCTGGAACTATGTTTCCAATTCTAGAGAGAAAATCAGTCACCGATTTGCTTCCAACTGAGTTAAAAACACATTTAAAATGCATTGAAAACTGAAAAAACAAATGGTGTCTATCTATTAAGATAAAATTCAATTTCTTGCATTTAATTTTTGTCTTTTGCCATATGAGTTGTGAATAGACTCTATGAGTCTGAACCCATTAATTTGTACGAACCCATTTGGACATGCTATAATTGAAATAATTTGGGAAATTATACAGTCCTGAACGATTAGTGTTTCCCACTTAAAATCCTTGTCATCTAGATATTTTGTTAGGTCTATCTATGAGCTATGACCTGAAACAAACAGGACTTCATTCCCAGCAAGAAGTTATCTGTATTTTGTACATTGTGCAAAGACTAGGGGATGAAGAAATTACATCTTCTAAAAACTTATCACTTGTATAATACATATATTGTTTTTCTTTTCTTTTCTTTTCTTTTTTTTTTTTTTGAAACAGAGTCTCACCCTTGTTACCCAGGCTGGAGTGCAGTGGTGCGATCTCGGCTCACTGCAACCTCTGCCTCCCAGGTTCAAGCAATTCTTCTGCCTCAGCCTCCTGAGTAGCTGGGATCACAGGCGCCCGCCACCACGCCTGGCTAATTTTTGTATTTTTAGTAGAGACGGGGTTTTGCCATGTTGGCCAGGCTGGTCTTGAATTCCTGACCTCAGGTGATCCACCCACCTCGGCCTCCCAATATATTGTTTTTCTAATTAGGATAATGGGGTGTGTGGGATGTAGTTTTTTGAGGACCAATATAGTGTTTGCAAGCTATGAAGAAATTAACAATTAACAAATAAAGCAACACACACAATTTCATAAGGCAAAATCATCTTTTTTTTTTTTTCTTTTTCTCAAGTTTCTTCATGCATTGGTAAAAATTCAGGATGAACTGACTCTGAAGAATGTGGTTTTTTGTGTCTTGGTTATATTTGTATATTTCTGTATTATATTTTTGGTTGAATATTGGAAAATGCATGTTTTGCTTTAGAAGAAAATTCTGTATGTTCATGTTCTTCAAAAATCATAGGCCGGGCGTGGTGGCTCACGCCTGTAATCCCAGCATTTTGGGAGGCCGAGGTGGGTAGATCACGAGGTCGGGAGATTGAGACCATCCTGGCTAACACGGTGAAACCCCATCTCTATTAAAAATACAAAAAATTTGCCAGGCGAGGTGGCAGGCACCTGTAGTCCCAGCTACTTGGGAGGCTGAGGCAGGAGAATTATAGCTACTAAAACAATAAAGTGAATGATCTAAGTTATTAACATTTTAGTGTTCATAAGATATTACTTATCTTAATAACTAGTTAATTTATTTTTGGAAAAACTTAAAAATATAAATTATACAGATATTTTCAATTTGATTTTTCATTTTTACAGAACAAAATTCTGTTAGTATTCTATAGTTGCTATAACAAATTGCCACAAATCTGGTGATATAAAGCAACATAAATTTATGCTGTCATAGTTGTGGAGGTTAGAAATCCAAAATTAGTTTCACTTGGCCAAAAGTGGTCACACTTTCTCCAGAGGCTCTAGAAGAGAAACTGTTTCTTTCATCTTCCAGCTTGTGATAGCTGTTGGAATTCCTTGGCTAGTGTCTTCAAATCTCCCTCTGCTTTGTGTTGACATTGCCTTCTCTGCTGTGAATGTCAGGTGCCTCTCTGCCTCCCCTTTCGAAGGATACATATAATCGCATTTAGGTTTCAACGAGATAAATCAGAATAATCCCCCCATCTCAAGATCCTTACCAATCACATCTGTGAAATCTTTCTTTAAAAAAAAATTCCAATAAAGTAACATTCAAATATTCCAGGGATTAGGAAGTTGATATCTTCTAGGGAAACATTTTTCAGCATGCTACAATAAGTTCAAACTAATTTATTAAATATCTGAGTGTGAACATCTGTTAAGGTATTATGATAGTCTTTATATGCATTTTTATCATATACTATGCTTAGTTAATTTAACTTATGTTGTGCTTAGAAGCAAACGAACAAAAATGGAAACAAAAACAAACAAAAAACTAATGAGAATTTAGAAGGTTTTGGGACCAAATTAAACGATGACTGTGAAGATGTGTTACCTATATAGTGCTATGCAGATGTTATTTATTATTATGTTTATCCCACAATAATAATAATGTACTCAATTAATCAATTTAAATATAACTTTGTATCATGTTGTGACATAAGAAAACCTTTAAATTGTGGTGGTTTATAACATTTTATTTGTTGATTAGCAGTGTGGCTTGAGCCTTGCTGAGTGATTCTTCTGCTGCAAACAATAAACTCAGACTAAATGGTCATGATTGTGTTGTTTATAATATGTTGATTTTGCTGCTGGCCACGTTTTCAGGGTACCAACCAAGACGTACTTGCTGGCTAGATCCAAAGACAAGAAGAGATTAAGGGCTTGACTTCTTAAGTTACATATTTCTTCTGAAATTATATATTTGCTTCTTCTTAATTACACATTTTAGCTTCTTCTTAAATTATACATTTTAGCTCCCAGTTAACCAAATCAAATCACATGACAAGGTCCTCAGGCAATGGTCAGGGCATGGATATAGGAAAGCCTGAATCACTGGGTGTCAATATTACAACAGTTTCTCACATTCCTTCCTTTAAAATACTGTATGCAGCATCAGCAAAATGCTTTTTATTTTATATCAAGAATTTAGGACAATTCTTACTTATTAGAGAAAAGATCTCTCCTTGAGAATACCCAGTATACTAGTGTTCACTACTCTGTAACTAAAACTTCATTATGTTATCTTCAGCTAAGCAAAGGCTTCCATCCACCTTTTTTAAAATTCAAAATGTCATTGAACAAAATAAAATATTTTTGAACAAAAATATTGCCACTATAAAAGAGTTTATGAGACAATTCTGGGACACATAGGGGAAGAAAGACTGATAATGATGAATACATAATAAAGGTGGATGAGATTCCAGAATTTGGATGGTATCAGATACCATGCTCTCTTCATAGGCTGGCCAAGCCATTTCTTGTCAAATATATCTCTTGTCTGAATATTCTTGTTGAAATCCACTACTGTGTTTACTATTTTCCCAACATAATAAGTTGTAATCTAAGCACAAAGATGGCAGTTAGATAGTTAGCTGTTTGATTTATTTTTCTAAGAATT
Source organism: Symphalangus syndactylus (assembly GCF_028878055.3). Classification (NCBI taxonomy): domain Eukaryota; kingdom Metazoa; phylum Chordata; class Mammalia; order Primates; family Hylobatidae; genus Symphalangus; species Symphalangus syndactylus. The sequence continues at coordinate 81,663,639 of NC_072438.2, read as the reverse complement.
TGCTTTCTTCCTTATTAATGGATAGAATGCCAAGATGAGATGATCTAGACTGTATTCTAAATGGAAGGGCAACAAAAAACTACATATAATAAGTTAAACAAACAGCACAAGACTAAAAATTAACCAAAAATATCATCCCATTAATTGTACAACTGCATAATTCATAAATAATGATTGCATTGCATGATTCTTACAAATTATTTTTCATGGATTCTAAATAGAGGGGAAAACATGCAATTGGTCAATCCATCACTAAGACTAAAGCATAGAAAAGCAATCCCTTCTTGCAGGCCCCAAGCTTAGAAGAGTGAGGTAGGTGTGTGTGTGTGTGTGTGTGTGTGTGTGTGTGTATAATTTAGGAAAATGATTTAATATCTCAGATAGCAGAAAATGTGAATTTTTAAATAACTGTTATTTCTCCATTGTGTAGCATGATGTCTAGCCAAAGTAGATTATCAATAAATATTTGTTGCATTAATAAATGCATTTAAAACAATAATAAGGCCAGGCGCGGTGGCTCACATCTGTAACTCCAGCACTTTGGGAGGCCAAGGCAGGCAGATCACGAGGTCAGGAGTTCGAGATCAGCCTGGCTAACATGGTGAAACCCCATCTCTACGAAAAAAATACAAAAATTACCCGGGTGTGGTGGCACGTGCCTGTAATCCCAGCTACTCGGGAGGCTGAGGCAGGAGAATCGCTTGAAACTGGAAGGCAGAGGTTGCAGTGAGCCAAAATCACGTCACTGCACTCCAGCATGGGCAAAAGAGCAAAACTCCATCTCAAAATAATAATAGCAATAATAATAATAATAATAATAATAATAATAATAATTATGTAAACTCATTTAATCAAATATTAAAAATGTGAAAAATAAAATTAGTACATTGAAATGTTATTATTACATTACTATAGTTATTTTTAAGTAAACTTCGTGCCTGCTTGAATAAGTGAGCTCATATTTTATGTAACTCTTAAATTGGTGCAAAAGTAATTGCTATTCTTGCCACTACTTTTAATGGCAAAAACCGTAATTACTTTTGCTCCAACATAATACTATAAAAATAGTTGATTTGCTGATCCAGAATCTAACCTTTTTTATGAACAAATAATTTTTAAATACTCTAGTGACATTTATTAAGAAATCATAATGGCCAACACTTGATAATTAGGAACAAAAGTGGATTGCATTAAAATATGTTTTTATGCCTTATTTCTTTCTTAGTACTAACTTGAAGAAAGAGCAATCAGATATTTATTAATTATGGTGTGTGTATGCGGGTGTCAGAACTTCCTTAGTCAGCATTCTTCATAGTTTATCTGTCTTTGTCCATATAAACACAAACAAAAATAAATACTGAAGGGTAGATTTTTCCAATGTAGCTTCTTTACTGACTGGTACAAATTAGATCACCAATTAATGATTTTTTTGTAAGAATAAATGGATAACAATGAAGACACACAAGAGAATATAAACAAATTATTGCTGAGGGTGACTGGGAAATCTTGAAAACTTGATAATGAGCCAAAGAAATAAAAGGTAAAAAGAATCAATATGTAGAAGGAAAGAGGATTATAAAAAAAATACAGTGACCTGACAATTATATTATTTGTAACTTCATTCTTTAAAATCACTTTGAGATTGCAAATACTATGTGTGGGTGGAAGGTATTGTAGTATGGGCACTCCTGGAAATTTTACAAATATTCTCTATAAGTTAAGAGACAAGGAAAGAAGGATGAGAGGAAAACTGTGGAGTGAAGATAATTAATAGTTACTCTATAAAGTTGGGAGTTTGATTTTCTGTGGAGACTTGGAGGGGGAGGAGTTGTGCATGGCAGTGACTGGAAATAAATCTAACAGATAATTTTAAAACAACTTCTATACGGAATGGAAAATGAAATAGGCTAGAGATAAGTAAAAGATTATCCAGCTTAGGTATGTCAAGGGGAGACAGAGAAATGATATAGAAAGAGCTTAAGTACTGAAGTCAATCCGACAAATGTCCATATCAGGCCTCTGAAAATTATTAGCTTTGAGACTATGGGAAATTAGATAACTTCTCAGTGTCTCAGTTTTCACATCTAGAGGAAAAAAATTAAAGGTTCAAATGTGATAACTGAGAAATTGATGAAAATGCATTTTTCCTTTTGATTGAGTGCTGCAGGGTAAAACACTACATGTGTTTCAGTAAGAAAGAGGTTACATTGCTAATGTGCTGATTTTCTTTAAGATTGTAATTCTTTTGACAGAATGGTTCACTTCAGAATTCACGCATGTTTGAGACTGAAGTGAACAGATGTGAGTGCAGATGTATGTCTTTGCTTTCATGCAGAAACAATTCGTTGGCAGTTATCACATTGGGAGGTTTTGTTGCTATCATTGTTTTTTGTTGCTGCTGTTTTTACTTGGTTTTACTTTTTTTTTTTTTTTTTTTGAGACAGTGTCTCCCTCTGTCGCCCAGGCTGGAGTGCAGTGGCATCATCTCGGCTCACTGCAAGCTCTGCCTCCCGGGTTCATGCCATTCTCCTGCCTCAGCTTCCTGAGTAGCTGGGACTGCAGGCGCCCGCCACCTCACCTGGCTAATTTTTTGTATTTTTAGTAGAGATGGGGTTTCACCGTGTTAGCCAGGATGATCTCGATCTCCTGACCTTGTGATCTGCCTGCCTCGGCCTCCCAAAATGCTGGGATTACGGGCGTGAGCCACCGCGACCTGCCAGTTTTACTTTTTTTCACAAAATTAACTTCAGAGTGGTATGACCGCAGGTGTAATTTTAATTAAGCTGAGATATTGTATTTGCATTATTGACTAAGTACTAATTTTACAGGGTTTTTGTGTGAATGAAATGAAAAATAAAAGCACATACCTGTGACTAAAACACATTATGTTTTTGCTAAATGTTCAAATCTTCTTCCAGTACTTAAAATTATATGCTTATGTTTCTTAAAATAAGAAAACGACTAGCCTCTAAATATGTTTTTAAAATTTATAAAAGTACTATTGTTCTTATAAAAGGTTTTCTTAAGCTTTTTAAACCAATCATATTACTTGAATGTTTACAAGGTAACAGTCTTAAGAGAGCTAATGCTCCTAACCAAAATGTAACATCCTCATGAGAACAAAAGATATAAGCATATATGTAATATTCTTTGGGAATCTGACTTTATGTTATCTAACTAGTTCACAGTTTCCATAATAAACCTGAACTTTCAAGGTAATTATTTTAAATCTCGTCTGTAATTGATCCTACAGTTCATATGCTGGGAAACATTCATAGGCTGGGCACCTGCCATATTTTCTATTTTTATTTTTTTGCATATTATCTTTTCAGTATTTCAAGAATTTAAAGGATTTTATAAGAAATCCTCATTATAAATGATAATGAGGGAAAGCTAAAGTTTTCCTCTGCTCATTCTTTTTGTCCGTCAGCTTCATGCCTTGTTAAAAACTTACTTCTCTTATGTTATTTTCCTAAATAACAACATGGTATGCTATATTCTTGCAATATATGCTATATTCCTGCAATATATAACTATACAGCAGTTATAAAACACCAGATCCTACTTTCATTTACTAATATTGGATTTAAGTAAGAATAGGTCTAACTTATTTAATATTTAGTGTGATATATATATATGTGCATATACACATGCATACACACAAATAAGCAATTACGTTGTAAAAATCATCTGAAAATAATACTAAAATTGAATGTTTAGTAAATTTTTTTTTCTTAGAGTGTCCTCAATTACTTTTTTATTCTAGTAAATTTTAATAAAGTCAATTTTGGCTCTTCATATTAACTCTACAATTTCTTTTTTTTTTCTTTCTTTTTTTTTGTTTTTTTTTTTGAGATGTTGTCTCCCTCTGTTACCCAAGCTGGAGTGCAGTGGCGCCATCTTGACTCACTGCAACCTCCACATCCTGGGTTCAATCAATTCTCCTGCCCCAGCCTTCTGACTAGCTGGGATTACAGGCACCCACCACCGCACCTGGCTAATTTTTGTATTTTTAGTAGAGACAGGGATTTGTCATGTTGGCCAGACTGGTCTTGAACTCCTGACCTCAAGCGATCCTCCTGCCTCAGCCTCCCAAAGGACTGGGATTACAGGTGCGAGCCACCATACCTGGCCCAAGTATAAATTTTTACATGGAGAAAGTTATAGCAACAAGATATGAGAGTGTATAGTGGCATGGAATAGATTTTTTAGAGAGCAATTCAAAACTTGGTTCAAAAAACACTGAAAAGAATAGAGGCAGTATGATTTTTTTAAAGAGTTATACCGTTAAAAAATGCTTCTGAAGGTCACACACTTGAGACACAGTTTTAGTAACATTGAGGTTTAATCAGAAGTTTATAGAACTGTCTTTCTCCTCCACATCTTCTCAATACACAAAAGAGTTCTAGTATAATGTTATAAATATGTCAATTAAAAGTCAGAGATTATCATAGTGGATTTTAAAGAGACAATCATATTTTCTATGTACATGGAAACTCTTTTAAATATAAAGACACTGAGAGGTATAATGTAAAGAAATAGAGAAACACAGACCATATTAACAATAATCAAAATAAATTGTAGTAGCTATATTACTTTTAGACAAAGCTGACTTCAAGACAAAAAGAAGTGTATCAGGGATAAAGAGCATTTATCAGGTATAAAGGAATCAACTCTCCAAGACGATCTGCAATCCTACATATTCGCATGAAGCAAAGCTGATACAAATTAAAAAGAAGAATGGAAAAATCCACTAATTTTATAGGGGAATTCAACATCTCTTTGTCTCTTGATGATAGATCAAGCAGGCAGAAAATCAGTAAAGACATGGGTGACCTGAACAGCATTATCAATCAATGTTATCTAATTGACATTTATAGAATGCTCTAAGGACAGTAGAATGCACATTCTTTTCAAGTTGGCATTACACAGCCACCAAGATAAACCACATTGTGGGCTATAAAACACACCTTAGTAACTTTGCAAAATAGAAAGCAGAAAAAATATGGTCTCAATTTGCAATGGAAATAAAGTAGAACTCAGCAACAAAAAAAACCTGTGTAAATATTTAAATGTTTATAAATTAAACAAAACTTTCCTTAATTGTACATAGGTTAAAGAAGTTTCCAGAGAAATCAAAAATATATTTTAGACTAAATGAAAATGAAAATGCAGCCTATCAAAATTTTAGATATATAATAAGTGTGCAGCAGAATTGTACAGCATTAAATGCATATATGTCAACAGAAGAAACATCTGAAATAAATAATCTGTGATTTTATCTTAAAGTACAATAAGAAAATACCAATTTCAACACAAAACAAATAAGAAAAATTACTAAAATTAGAACAGAATTCAATAGAATTGAAATTTAGAAATCAGTAAAATTGAAATTAAGAAACAGAGAAATCAATAAAGGTAAAACTGGCTCCATTGAAAAGATAAATAAAATTGACAAAATTCTACCAGACTAATCTGGAAAGAAAGTGAGAAAGTAGAAATTAACAATATCAGAAATGAAAGCTGAGGGATCACTACTATTGATCTAATAGACATTAAGATGTCATTTATAAAAACTGTGAACAACTTTATGCCCACAAACTTTATAACTTAGATTCAATGGATCAATTCCTGGATAGACACGAACTACAAAAACCCACATGAAGAAAATAAATAACCTGAATAACTCTACATCTATTATACGAATTAAATTCACAGTTAATGAGCTTTCAACAAAAAAGTAACAGGCCCAGATTATGTCATTTGGGAATTCTATCAAATCTTTAAGGAAGAAATACTGCCAATTTTACACAATCTTTTTCAGAGTACACAAGGAGGAGTAATACTAGATAATTCATTTTATGAGACTATCATTACCTTCATATCAAACCAGAAATAATATTAAAATAAAGAAAAAATACAGGCCAATATCTCTCAGGAATATAGAGTAAAAAACCCTCAACAAATATATATCATGAACAAGTGTCATTTATTCCAGATTCAAGGCTATTTCAGTATTCAACAATTAATCAATGCACAGTTGGCCTTCTGTATCTGCTGACTCTGCATCTGTGGATTCACCCAACTGCTGATTGAAAATATTAGGGAAAAAATAATAAAACGTAATAGCACAAAAATAGAAATAAAAGCAATACAGTATAACAATTATTTACATAGCATTTACATTGTATTTCTTATTATAAATCATCTAGAGATGATTTAAAGTATATGGGAGGATGTATGTAAGTTATATGCAAATACAACTTCATTTTATTTGAGACCCAAACATCTGCTGATTTTGATATCCTGGAGGAGTCCTGGAACCAATCCCCTACAAATACCAAGGGGTGACTGTAATCTACCATTTCAACAGGTTAACAAAGAAAAATCATTTACTTATTCATTTAAGGGAGAAAAAGAGCTGACAAAATTCAACACTCATTCATGATTTCTAAAATTTCAAGAAATTAGGAGAAAAAGGGAGCATTATTCCTAACTTGATTTTTAAAAATCAAGAAAAAAAGTATATCTAACATTGCACTTAATAAGGGACTCCACACCACTTCTAAATTTAGGAACATGATGGGAATGCTTGCTATCACCACTGCTATTCAACATCATAGTGAAATTCTTAGTTAATATAATAAAATAAATAAAAGGAATATATAGATTGTAAAGAAAAAATAAAATTTTTTATTTGAATATGAATGATTATAAAATCCGCATTATGAAAAAATCTGAAATAATAAGTAAATATAGCAATATTACAGGAAGCACATCATTTAATACAAAAACCTCTCACTTCTCTACATACTGCAATAAAAATTAGAATTTCAAATTTAAAATATATCATTTATAATACACACCAACAAAGAAATATTTAACTATAAATCTAATAAATTATGTATAAGATCTCATACAGAAAACTAGAAATTATGAAAGAAATCAAAGACTGTCTAAATAAATGTAATTATACTTTATTGATTAGATGACTCAATTTTGTTAAAATATTAATTCTCCACAACTTGATCTCTAGATTCAATGCAATTTCTATAAAATTCCAGCAAGCTACACTATAGATACCAACAAATTGGCTCCAAAGTTCATATGGAAAGCAAAAATCTGAAGTATCCTACAAGTCGTTGAAAAACAAAGTTGGAGTACTCACACTCTCTGATTTCAATACTTGTATAAACTGACAGTAATCGAGACAACGTGGTTTTACAACAGAATGGGCATAAAGATCAATGGAATTGAATAGAGAGTGCAGAAGCACACCCACACAAATATGGTAAGCTAGTTTTTAACAAAGGTGCAAAAAATTTCATTGGAAAATAAATAATTTGTTCAGTAAGATGTGCTGGAACAAAGAGATTTGCTTAGCACACATCATATACCTTTCAAAAAATAAAACTAAAATTGATCTTAGAACTTAAACACAAAATTAAAATGAAAAAACTATAACATGTATTGGCTGGGCGCGGTGGCTCAAGCCTGTAATCCCAGCACTTTGGGAGGCCAAGGCGGGCGGATCACGAGGTCAGGAGACCGAGACCATCCTGGCTAACACGGTGAAACCCCGTCTCTACTAAAAATACAAAAAATTCGCTGGGTTTGTTGGTGGGTGGCTGTAATCCCAGCTACTCGGGAGGCTGAGCCAGGAGATTGGCGTGAACCCGAGAGGTGGAGGTTGCAGTGAGCCGAGATCACGCCACTGTACTCCAGCCTGGGAGACAGAGCGAGACTCCGTCTCAAAAAAAAAAGAAAGAAAAAACTATAACATGTATTGACGAAAACTTGGGTGATCACGGGTCTGGTGATGGCTTTGAGATAACCATAAAAGCATGACCTATGGGAAAAAATTGATAGGGTAGATTTTATTAAAAATAAAAATGTCTGCTCTGTAGAAGATACCTTGAGAAAAGTAAAAGGCAAGCTACAGGTTTGGGAGAAATATTTTCAAAATATGTATCTGAACAGACATTTCAGCAAAAAGATATGCAGATGGCATGACATATAAGCATATAAAGAGATACTAAATATCATTTTCATCAGAAAAGCAAATGAAAAAAACAATGGTGTACCACTACACATCTGTCAGAATGGCTGAAATCCAAAAAAAAAAAAAAAAAACTGACAATACCAATACTGATGAGAATGAATAGCAAAAAGAGTTTTCATTCATTACCAGTGGAAATATAAAATGGTAGAGCCACTCTGGCAGTTGCACTCAAAATTAAAAATAATCTTATTATGCAATCCAGTGATTGAGCTTTAAGGTATTTTTCCAAATGATTTAAAGCTTATGTTAAAAAAAAACCTGTAAAAAAAATATTTATAGAAGCTTTATTCTTTTTTTTTTTTTAAGATAGTTTCTCTCTTGTTGCCCAGGCTGGAGTGCAATGGCGTGACTGTGGCTCACCGCAACCTCCACCTCCCGCATTCAAGCGATTCTCCTGCCTCAGCCTCCCAAGTAGCTGGGATTATAGGCATGCGCTACCATGCCCGGCTGATTTTGTATTTTTAGTAGAGACAGGATTTCTCCATGTTTGTCAGGCTGGTGTTGAACTCCTGACCTCAGGTGATCTGCCCGCCTTGGCCTCCCAAAGTGCTGGGATTACAGGCATGAGCCACCGCGCCAGGCCAGAAGCTTTATTCTTAATCACCAAAAACTCAATGCAAACTCAATATCCTTCAGTAAGTGAATGATAAACTGTGGTACATCCAGACAATGGGATGTTATACTATAAATATTAATGTGCTATTCCACCACATAAAGAGAGAGATGAGTCTTAAATTCATATTGCTAAATGAAAAAGCTAGTCTGATAAGTCTACCCACTGTATTATTCCATTTATATGACAGACTGAGAGACAAAATTATAAAGACAGAAAACAGATCAATGGTTTTTCATGAGTTCAGGGGGAGCTTCACATAGAGTCACTGAAGCACAGGGGATGTTTTTTAAAGCAGTGACACTATTCTGCAGGGAATTGTAATGGTGGATAAACAACACTATACATTTGTTGAAATCTATAGAACTTTACAGCACAAACAATAAACCTTAATGTATAAAAATTTAAAGATAGTCTTTTAGGAGATTAAGGGATCCAAGAATCAAATGAAGAATGTGACAAAAAAATCTCACTTTTTAACAAATGAATGAAACCACCTCACTAATGGGGAAGGGGTATGAAGTTTGTGACCTAAGTAAATTTGGAAATGAGTGGAGTCTGTAAGACTAAAGGCGAAAGAACACTAACTGATAGAGTTGTTTCACAAGAAGATGTAAGTTAACAATCCTAAAATATAGAGTTGACCTTTGAACAACATGGGTTTAAACTACATGGATCCACTTATATGTAGATTTTCTTCTGCCTCTGCCACCCATGAGAGAGCAAGGCCAACTGCTCTTCTTTCTCCTCCTCTGTATCCTACCCAATGTGAGGATGGTGAGGATGAAGACTTTTAGGATGATCCACTTTCACTTAATGAATAGTAAATATATTTTCTTTTTCTTATAATTTTCTTAATAACATTGACTTTTCTCTAGCTTACTTTATTGTAAGGACGTGGTATATAATACATACAGCATACACAATACGTGTTAATTGACTTATCAGTCAGATTCTGGTCAACAGTAGGCTCCTAGTGGTTTAGTTTTTGAGGAGGCAAAAGTTCTACATGGATTTTTGCCTGTGTGAGGCATAGGTGCCCCTAACCCCTGTGTTGTTCTAGGGTCAACTATATACTAGGATTGAGCAATTAAGTAAATCAATGGCAGATGATGGGAGGTAGGTTTGTCAGTGTTGGAGTGGGAGGGAACATACAAGCAAGAGAGAAGTGTATGTGTAATTTTCTATATAATAATAGATCAGAGTGGAGGACATCAGTATTAACTCATTTTAGCCTAATGTTAATACAGATGGTTGCACATGGAAATATATATGGATATTGATTATAGATGCATAGTTGGTATAAACATACATTTTCTTGCTCTATCATTGGAGAGAACATAGAAACACAAACACTTTAGTAGCAAGAAGCATACCTACCATCAAGATCTTGGCTTGCATACAATTTTCCAGCAAACAGAAACAAGGCTTTTTAGAGAACTATGGCTGATTCTAGAACTGGCAGGAAATATTCAAGGAAAAGCTTGAATTTTGCAGTAGCAGAAAGTAAAATAGTAAGACAAACTGTAGAAAAACAAAACCAATCAGTTATGGGATATGAAAAAGGGTACAGGAGCCAAGTGAAATAGCTTTATAAATAAAATGGTATTGGTAATCACAGCACTTTGGGAGGCTGAGGCGGGTGAATCACCTAAGTTCAGGAGTTTGAGACCAGCCTGACCAATATGGTGAAACCCTGTCTCTACTAAAAATACAACAATTAGGTGGTCGTGTTGGTGGGTGCCTGTAGCCCCAGCTATTTATGAGGCTGAGACAGGAGAATTGCTTGAACCCAGGTAGCAGAGATTGCACTGAGCTGAGATTGTGCCACTGCACTCCAGCCTGGGCAGCAGAGTCAGACTGTGTCTCAAAAAAAAAAAAAACATTAAAAAAATGAAAAAATAAAGTAGTGTTGGCTTATAAACCAAAATATCAAATATCTATTAGTCCATACTAATATAAATAAGTAATCTTATAAATGAATGAAGAATAGACACATCTCTCATACAGATGAAGTCCAATATTTTAGGCAGATACTCTGCCCTCAAGAGACGAAGCATAACTGCACTTCCTAAGTGGGGGCTGTGCAAAGTGACTTTCTTCAGGGAAGTGAAAGGCAAGTAGTTGGGGAAAAATGAATAAATTATAGTGAAGAAAGCTGACAAACTATTTCAGCAAGATGATCAAAGTGAACGTCAACAGTGATAAGTCATTTTCGTAGCATGTTCCTCTGATATGATGTGATGAGAATGGCACTTTACCTCTGTGTTCTTCTTCCCTAAAACCCATACTCCCAGTGTAATCACGAGAGGGAAAAATCATACTAATACCAATTGAGAGACAGTCTATGAAATACCTGGCCACTAATCCTGGAGACTCTCAAGATCGTTAAAAATGAGGAAAGCCTGCAAAAGTAGCACAGCCAAGAGAACCCTAAAGAAACCTGATGACTCCATGCAGTAGCATATTGTGGATAGGATCCTAAGACAACAACAACAACAAAAGCATATTAGGTAAAAAAAATAAATGTAAAATAGTATAGAATATAATTAAGGCATCTGTATTGGTTCATTCGTTATATTAATTATGATAACCCTACTATAATAATGGAAGTTGTTAGTAGGGGAAACTGGGCATGAAATGCACAGTTATTTTCTGTACCGTCTTAGTAATTTTAAGAGTGTAGGTTTTAAGCTGTTATTTGAAGAGTAGAATAGCAATGCATTTTTTTTTTTTAACAACAGCATGGAAAAGAAGATCTTAAATATCCCATCAGAAATATAACTGATAAAACAGGGAAAAGGATGGGAGAGGAGAGGAGAGGGAAGGTGAGAGGAGAGGAGAGGGGAGGAGAGGAGAGGAGACCGAGAAAGAGCAAGCACAGGAGGATAGTTCAGATCCCAAGTAACAACAGAAATACTAAACTTGGAGAAAGGAGGATATAGACTTGGATCTCATGAATTCAAAACCAGTGGATTAGACTGGCCAGGTGGTGTTCAGAAGATAGCAAACATGTGCAACTAAAACTTCGTCATCTTGCTGAAAGGGAAAATGTATAAATACACATTTAAGGATCATTTGAGTAGTATTTATACAGAGATGAAAATTGCTATTATAACAAGAGGCCTCCAAATGTCAATGATATAAAAAAGAAATAAGAACAGAAGGGAGAACTCTGTGGGATTATTTTTGTAGGCTGTGTGAAAGGTATATGAAGCCTTAAAAGAGGAAAGAAAAAAATGTGTGAACAAAAAGGTGGAAGAAGCTTGAAGATGAGATATGAACATGTGATTAACTCTACAGAAACGTCAGGGAGATGAAAGAAGGGAACACTGAAGTTTTTAAATTATAAAGTTATTAGTGAACTTCAAAGAAACCGATTTCAGGTTGTTACACAGTTATAAAGGAGTGAGCAGGAGAGTGCAATATGCTGTATCTCATGGGTAAAGGGGTGGCGTGTGCATGTCATAATTCTGTTAGTGTCCTGGCTCTGCCACTTGTCAGTTGTGACTAAACAGACATGTTGCTTCACCTATTCAAGCCTAATTTACTCATGTGTAAAATAAATATAATGGTAATATGTGTCTCATCAAGTAAGCCTTAAATGCTTGTAGCATAATTGTCTACATAGCATATGCTCAATGATTAGCAGCTCTATTATTGCTATTACTTAAAAAAACCCAGCAGAGCAGAAGAGAAGAAAGAAAGAATTACTGATTGTTTCATGTAATTTTGAATCATGGCAAACACCATATCCATAGAAAAATGGATAGGAAGAGAATAATAAATTCCGTTTTAGAGATTTAAGTGATGATGTGGGCTAAGGTATAGCTACACCTATGGGAAGCTAAAAAGAAATGAAATTAGACATAATTAGATTGAAAAGTCCAACTAAGTTAAGGTCAGGGTAGTGTTGAGATGGTAAATGTTAATGTTTAAAAGGAGGTGCAAAGTGATACAGCTTCAAATACATTGAACTCTTGGTAATGTAGACATGAATATTTTCAATTGTATAATAGAGTTTTCACCTGTACTATGGAAACCTATTGCGTCCTTCATTCTTGCTTCTTGAGTAAGATATTGACATAAGAATAAATAATGTTTAGGTTATTTCTTCTTTATAAGGAAGTATAACAATATATTGTAGTATGATCCATAATTCCCAGAGATCCATGTTAATTTACCTTGCCATTACAGTGTAACAAATAATAGTGTAGAAGTTACAAAAAGAAGGGAAAAAGCATCAGAGTGAAAGTTGAGATAAGAGTTATTTAATTATTCACAATTAAGAAAAGGGCTTTACCCTATAGTGGTTTATTATTTCATGGTTTTGCCCAAGTCGTTTGGGCACTCTTGCTTTCTATTTTTTCTTTTTATTTTAAAGTGGGACAATTAAAATGACATACAATTAAACCCTAATAAAGTCTAAGAAGTTTTGAGAAATTTAGTAAATAAAATTGATTGTTATGAAAATCCATGACAATTGGTTAAGAAAATAAATAATAAAAGGCTTAAGTGGCAGTCCACAATGCAAATTGGACTTATAAACGCATAAATACATATATAAATATGTGTATATGTGTGTGTGTAATACACATACACACTAGAATTAACCTCCTTTTTTGTAACAATGGATATAAAATAAAATGACCAGGTTTCTTTTTCAGATTTTGGGTCATTATGACTGACTGTATTTTATTTTATATCCTTTTCAAACTAAGAAAAAGTTATGATATTGTAACTTAAAGATAAAAGAATATATATTTATAAAAACTTTCTATATATTATTTCTATGTTATGTATATGTGCATATACATGTTTTTGTATATGTGTGTGCATATGCATGTATCCCCACAAAAATAAAGAGAATGTCATAAGGTCCATTAGCAGACAAATATTTTGCATAAATGTTTGGAAGGCTAACAGAACAATAGTGGGTGAAGCTGGGCAGAAAATTTGCAGACTAGGGAATCAGTGTTGCAGCTCAGTAGCAAACGTATCTTCTCACCACAATCCTAGGATGTGTCAGGATTTGGACATATCATATGGCAGAAAACTGGAATGAGACATGAGGGTGAACTAGAATAAAGTAGAATGGAAGTCTATAGCTCCCTTTCCCATGCTGTGTTTGAAGAACATAATTCAGAGGAAAAAAATAGGATTACAAAATGTAAAAAGTTGCAATTAACATCATCAGAGTGAGTCAAGAAAAGACTGATATAAAAGTAAGAGCAGAATAATATAAAAAAAGACAGAACAGAACAACAAAATACTCCTGAAATTAACATTTAAAAAAAATCACTACAAAAAATCAACAGAACTAGAAGACAAAGAGGAAAATATCACCATGAAAATAAAGTATAAGACAGAAAGTGATAGTTAAAAGATAATTAGTGCTTAAACCTAGCACATCCAAAAACCAAAGATTCAAAATTCCACAGAGGTAACAGAAAAACGCAGGGTAGGAAACTATCGAAGAAAGATTGCAGGAAAAATCTCTCAGAACTGAAGGTTCTGAAGCTCTGTGTTGAAAGGGGTCATGGAATACCAAGTCCTGAGAATGACCAAAAAAACTCCTCTTGACTCGTCTATGTGAAATTTTATAACAATAAGGATAAAAAAAATATGAAGACCATTATCCAAAATCGTATCACATAGAAAAGAATGGCATGGTCACTATGCTATCTCATCACCTCAGATGGATGCTAAAATATGAGAGAAACTATTTTCAAAATACTGAGGAAATCATTTAAAAAACATAATTCAAATGAGAATTATGTACCTACCCAAACTACAGATTGATGAGGCAAATAAATAAATAAATAAATAAATTCAAGGAAGGAGTAATTTATGAAAATAACACACACCTACCACCACATACACATGTCCCTTCCCTTAGTAATCAAACACAGGCTGTTTATTGACATTTAATAAACTCTTCAGGTCTAGTAATAATGTAGGGGCCACTTCAAACATAAGGCCTGCATATTGACATCTGGTTTTAGGAATTCCCATTTTTAATAAAATAGTTACTGAAACTTTTCCAAGTATTTCTGTGGGGCAATAGCACATCCCTTCTAATTTTTTCTTCCTACCATTTGTTTATCCTGTTTGGCTCAAGATCTGTGCCTAATTATTTTAACATTTTTTTCTCTCTCTTCATATGTACACCTCTGCTTTTCAATCTTGCAGAAGAATTTTGACATTTGCACCTAGGAAATGTTTGTCTGGCTCCTCTTATTTTGTAGAAGTGGTGAGTTTTAATGTATAACCAATCCAATCCATAGTTCAAAGATTCCTAATTCTTATATTATGCTTTAAGTTTCTCCATGATTCTCATAATTATATGTAAATATTTAAATGATTTAGTGAACTTCATAAGATTGTAACTAGAATTTAAGAATCAAGACATTTTAGAGGAAATTTATACAACACTAAGTTCAACAAATTAATTTTGCCAAAGAAAACAGAACACTGGGAGGTTAAGGAGCTTGCCCCATATTTCTGGTGAGAATTTAGTGCAAAAGTAATTTTAGATTATTTCTAGTATATCACGTCGTTTCACTCATATGTCTTGATCTAATATTTCATTGAATATAATTAAATGTAACATTTAAAAATATATATAAGTAACATACATATGTTACATATAATACATACATATATACTTCTATAAAAGTAAACATGCAAGGCAATAACAAAGTTATGGTTTAATTATTATTAATAGTCAAAATTCCCCGTATAAATTCTAAACATTTTTATAGTGCTTAATTCTTAAATGAAGGTCAGTAATTTTGTTATTATAAACAAAACAGAACCCAACATGTTATAAGTATTGAAATATTAGGCCTAGTGTGATGTCATAGCATAAAAGGTATCCCATAATATTTAAATTTATGAGCACCAAAGACCTCTTTTCCCCATATCTCTCCTCTGCTGTCCCATTGTATCTGAAATATTTCTATTCATTTTTTTCCATATATTTGGGTTTTCTTGTGTGTGTTTTAAACCAAGCCAGTTTTTAAAAAAGAAAATATGATGAACATCTGTGTGATTGATATGGGCTGAATTGTGTCTCTTCAAAAAGCATATGTTGAAGTCCTAAATCCCAGTAACTCACAATGTGATTATATTTGGAGACAGAGACTTTACAGAGGTAATTGAGATAAAAAGAGCTATTTTGGGTGGGTCCTAATACAGTATAACTGGCATCTTTTTTTGTTTTTGTTTGTTTGTTGGTTGGTTTTGAGAGTCTCACTCTATCGCCCAGGCTGGAGTGCAGTGGTGACAACTCAGCTTAAAACCTCTGCCCCATGGGTTTTAAGCAATTCTGTCTGCCTCAGCCTCTGGAGTAGCTGGGATTACAGGCCCTTGCTACCATGCCCAGCTAATTTTTGTATTTTTGGTAGAGACAGGGTTTCGCCATGTTGGCCAGGCTGGTCTTGAACTCCTGACCTCAGGTGATCCACCTACCTTGGCCTCCCAAAGTGCTGGGATTACAGGCACCATGCCCAGCCTGGTGTATTTTATAAGAAGAGAAATTAGGACATGAGTAAGCACAGAGGGACTACCATGTGAAGACACAGAGAGAAGATGGCCATGGGCAAGCCAAGGAGGGACTCCCAGGAGAAATCAACTCTGTCAACACCTTGATCTTGGATGTTTTGCCTCCAGAATTGTGAGAAAATACCTTTCTGTTAAGTCACTCAGTCTGTGATATTTTGTTATGGCAGACCTAGCAAACGAATGCAGTGGTGTGGCAAAAATGAAAGCCGGATGTACTAAAAAGTATTTAACAGTTTGGTGAAAATAAGATCTACCTATTTCATATTTTTGTTCAGCATCTCAGCCATGAGGTTTGAAATGACCCGCCCGTCACAAGTTTTCTCCATGCTACCGTTGCTTCTGCTAAATGACCTCATGCAGAGGCAGTTAGATTTCCTAGCAAAATGCAAAATGCAGCAATTCATGATGGGAATCTTTTTGTCTACCAGAAGTAATCTTGCATAGTAAGCTTCTTCAGGGGTTATGTATCACTCCATAGCAGATCATGTTGCTAAGGCAAACCCCAAAATTGTCCTAATTTTTCTCTCCAGGATGGTTATGGCATCACCAGCTTTTAAAATATGTTATGTAAATACTTTCCCAAACATACTATAAATTATCACACTACATCAATATTATAATGCAGTTCTTGGGATAGACAAAGGTAAAATTGGGATGGGATGGAAGAAAACAAGTTCAACAGCCATTCCTAAGAGGGAGAAAATGAGAGTATGCAACTGGGAGATATCAACAATGAAATGGGGAATACGAATTCAAATGCCCCCATTGCCACAGCATAATGAGTAGTCGGATCATTTTAAAGGATGCATTTATAAATGAATAAGGGTGAATATGATTTTCTTGTGTTGTCTATATTTCTGCCTGTTTTTCTCATGTGTGAATTTTTAGCTTCAAAACCTTGCAAATATTAAACATATTTATAAGTATTTTATAAACCCAACTAGATATATTGACCATATCTTCAGGATGGACCCATAAGCAACTTTAATTTTTTTCATATATATAGTGTCAATATTACAGTAGTCACTTAAGTAGTTACCATATTCACATAAAATATATTATTTTATAATTAGTTTGCATCTTTTTATGTTTTCCGAGCTAGGATGCAATCCACTTGAAAGCAATGTATGTGAATTTAGTTTACTAATGTGCTTATAAAATCTAGTATTACTTAGAAATTTGCATCAAATTAGAAAGTTCTTTACACGGAATTTGTAAGGGATAATTTACCTTAAGATTTTTGTAGATGAGAGAACAAAGAGGTAACTATGAGCTCCAATATAATAATGGTGTTCACAAAGTTGAAGTCCGTGTAAGTAAAGTAAGTATATCAGCTGCCTGAAATTGAATTTACGTTCGTTTTAGGATTCAGTCATTGGTTTGAACTTTTTTAAGTCCCTGATTTTTTATTTTTTTCAGTAATGTATAACAAATATTTTAGACATCTTATAAATCCATCCTCTATTATTTGATATGTATTTTATTTTTGCTGCTCATCAAAGAATCACTAGATTGTGAGAAACTCTGAGAAACTGTATAATGAATTTCTCTTTCCATGCTTAAATGAATGGCACTTTTTTCTTCTAAGAATTTTCATAGAAACACAACCTGAAATTACATCCATGACTAAAAGCTGAATCTGGTGACTGTTAAAACCAATTTTCCACACACCAGTACAATATTAAGCAAAATGAATATTTATTTTAATGTGTAATTTGAGTCCTGAGGCCTCTCTTTATAAAGAGGAATATTTTTTCTTTTTTTTATTTAATTTTTTTGGAAAAGAAAGTAACATTTTAATGAACAGCTTTAATGTGAACTAATGTTAAGATCAAACATCGTCTCTAGAATTCGGGACTTACATATTGAACTTGATATTTTCATGTTTATTTCAATTTCTGGAAGGATAGGATAAACAAATATGTTTCAGCATACAGTTTAAAGAAGAAAAAGAAAACCTTTTGAATTAGAAGAAGGTGGAGATCAGAAAGTGTTCTTCTTTTGTTCTCAAAAGGAATGAGGAGAGTCAGAGTGTCACTATTGCTTCTTGACATAAAGACGGTGTCTTTGTTTTATGTCCTCTTTATCTCTGAATCCTGCAATACCATCACAGCAGAGTGTACTGTACACCACTTTAAATGATAAGAGTTTCAATAGGCACTTTAGTGGAATTAAGAAAAATCTAACACTCTTCCACCGTGATGCCACATAGCTATCTTCGTTCTAGGTTGTCATGTCAGTAAATTGTATTGAATAGGCCTGAGCCTGTCTCAGTGCGATTGTGAGAAAACAAAACAACAAAAGCAAGTGCACATTATAGGATGTATCTCGTGTTGGCAGAATAAACTGACAATATGATTAATTTAGCAACTTACTAGAAACCAGGTAATCAAAGGAATCTCGTCCCAGAAAGTCTGTGTGTGTGTGTGTGTGTGTGTGTGATTTCTGTTAATACTTGTGTTTCTTTTTCTTTTTTAAAAATCTCCCCTCTAGGTTGTACTTTAGCCTTCACGACTCCCTTAAGTGACTTTATCAGGGTTATAACTCTCTTCTTCGCCAAACATGTCTGCCAGGACTTTAAAGCGGGGTCCCCAGTCTGTCAGGTAGTCGTAGTCCTGGTCGGCTTCTGTGGTGAGAGAGTCTATAGAGCTGAGGGACCCTGCCACGGACCCACTCCCTTCGTAGGCATATGTGGCCAGTGAATCGTACGGTGGGGCAGTTGGGTCCACATCATTTTCCTGTAGCCTTTGATGAATGAAATCCCTAATGTCTGTGTTATCTTCCACGGGTGGTCTCTGACGAGGTAAACAGAGAGAGTCTGGTTTTATATCCCTGCGAATTTTGTTCTCCTCAATCACTTTTGGGTTTCTCAGAGCCCCGATGTCGAAAGCCTGGGTATCTTCCTCCCCACCTCCTTCATCATCGTAATGGATGACGTTGTCTCTGATGTCTTCTTTAGAGGTCATCAGGGTGTCTTTTTTCTTCTGCCTTCGCAGTGCTACATACAGTACAACTATGGCTGGAACAAGACAAAAATTGCAATTTGAGAATAGAAAGCAGATAGATCGGCATTTCATCTCTCCATAAAAATTAAAAATGATTAGGGGTGGCTGAGTTTTGTTAGTGACCTCCTGTTACTTTCATAGTAAACACACTATAATCAATAGGATCATGCATATGTTTAAATTTTGAAATTGTAACTAACAAGAAACCACAGCAAAGTTATTCACAAAATAAAGCAAGTATGTCTTTATATTAAAGTATTTTAGGGTCAGGTAAAAGTGTGTGTTGCAACAAAGGAAAAAAGAAAATAATAGTTCCTCCACTCATACAGAAAATTGTAAGAATTAATATGAGAAAACTTGAATATTATCATCCATAAATAAGACTATCATTCATTGCTAACTTCCCAATTGGAACATTCCTAATTTTAAATTAGAAATTTATGTTTCTTATGTGATAAGCCCAAATCTTCACTGTGACCATTATTTTTAAAGGCAATAAATAAGAAAGAGAGAAGTAGAGGAAGTAGAGGAAGGAAGGAAGGAAGGAAAGGAGGAAGGAAGGAAAGGAGGAAGGAAGGAAAGGAGGAAGGAAGGAAGGAAGGAAAATGTAAGGATCTTAGTTTTATAAATCTTACAAACTAAAGCATTAATTTCAATTCTGTGTCCTGCCATATTGAGAAAGTTTTTAAATCAAGTGCCTAGAATTCAGGTTACCTTCATGAAACAATATTATTTTAAAATTGTTAATTTATGTACTTTTATTATTAAAATCTCTCTTTATTCCTAGTTGATTTAAAGCTCTCCACTAAATCAATGATGTTTATTTCTTCTATGCATGAATAGGCACAGACACAAATGACGATGTCAGTGTTTGGCTTTTCTTGTCATGATAACCCTTCTCCTCCATAGTGGTGTCAATAGGTGAAAGCTAATGTGTGTTTGATGTACCATAGCAGAGTCTGGAAGACACCTGTCACAGAATTATAAAGTAGAGAAGAACGCATAATGATAAAATTTCATTTATTCTCTCTTCCTCCAAAATTAGAGATGGACCAATTGGAAGGAGAGAGATCTCGGTAGAGTTTCTGTACAGTGGGCCTTGGGAGATGTTTAGCACCCTGCACTCCTCCCAAGAGTTTATGGAATCTCAGAACAAAGGACACTATTGTTTGTTCCTCTACTGAGTATGTGAGAGACTGCAGACCTCAGGGAGCAGCCCCATACATAAAATGAGTTCAGAATCACCATGGCTGAGAAGGAAACTAGCTGGATGTGCCTGAGGTCCATTTAAAAGGGACCCAAGCACCATAACTTTCTGTTCTTCCTCTCACCCCACAAAGGATATGAGAAGGGCTGAGAACAAGCTAGCGGACCTAAAGGAGTGTGAGATTGCTCAAGGAGGTCGAAGATTAGATGGATTTTTAAGCAGACCCTATGGCAGGACAAAGAGTGTCAATATACACTGCTGTATACCAAAAATTCACAATGCCTAGAATAGTGCTGGTGCTCTGTGGATGCTGTGGAAGTATTTGGATAAATGAGTGGCAGGTGGTAGTACATGATAAGGATGACCTGAGCAGATTACTTGCTACAGTGTATGATGGCTAAAGAGGCCAAAGGAGAACATCCAGAACATACCAAGCCATGTTAGGTTGATACTGTCGACCCAAATAACAAAGAGAAAGAGTTTCTCTGAAATTCAATATATTTATTTGGAAATAGAGTATAGCAATGGGAATGTGAGTGCCATAGTAAACTATGTGTGTGTTCAGGAGATAAAGGAAGACAAAGGTTTTCAAAGAAAAAAAACGAGGAGGATACATAATTGTTTTAAATAATTATCCTTGACTACAAAGATTAATAACAAGGGTGATGCCAGTCCAACATTGGACAGGCAGTTGCTGGGCAGATGTTCTGGCAGAAGTGATTTTGTATAAGGTTGTGATGGCCTTTGTGTGGGGTTGTGATTTTTACAGTCTTTTTCATTATCAAGCATATAAGGGCGAAAACCCTCTCTCCATGGTCTTCCCTAGCTCTATCTGTCAGGGTTTTCTTAACATTAGTGACTCTGTTTTGATTCTGACAACTTTCAAAATATAGGAATACTCTAGGACTCAGCTACAGGAGAAGAGAGGCATATGAGAGAGAAATGCTTCATTTGATGTTAAACATCTAAATGATCTTGTTAAATTTCAGATGTGAAAATATTACTTGGAATGTGTCCTTAAGGTTTATATTAACACAAAAGATGCCAGGGATAATTTATTATGAATTATATGGATATAAAGAATACTTTGTTTTGCACACCAAAGTTTCTCATGTGGAATTAATATCTACACCATGCCAACTGGACTAGAATTTCACCCTCTACGTCAGCATGAACTTCTGACTCGGAGTGCTCTCCACAAGCTACCATATAACGCGTTACTCCGTGCCTTACATCTTACTAATTATTTTTTTTTTCTTTCCTAGCAATAAAGTCAGGTGTCCATATTTGTCAGATTATTTTTGGTTAAACAGTAAATATGCATACATAATTTGATTCCACAATACCCAATTGTATATCTGTTGTCATTTGATTTTAAAGGAATGAGGCGTAATAGAAAATCTCTCTCTACTTTTGTCAATCTGACAGTGAATTAATAAATGGAGAAGCTGAACAGAGTTGATGGAAGAGAGAACCTCCTAATAGGTTTATATTCACTCTCACAGAGATATTACAGAATACATTTACTTCAATCATTTTGCTTTGGAGTGTTTCCAGATATTTTAGTCTGTTCTGTTCTAGTGGGAATGGTTAGAATTTTGATGTAAGGAGATGCAAGAAAGCGGAAGAATTACTTATGGATGGCAGTTTAAACAGAAAAGACAAATTTGAGGATTACTTTACATTCTGTTTCTTTCTTTCCTCTATCTTCCTTTCTTTATTGAACTGGAATTTGAGAACCATTGTTCATCAAGTATAGTTTTTAAAAGATGACATAGTCTCTTATTAGACAGCAGCAATTACTAGGATGTAAAACAAATTGAGAAGTTGCTGTAAATGGATATTTATTAAAGAGGATTTCATTGTGACAAGGGTCACAAACTATTATTACTAGAAAATCTCTTAGGTCTTGAACATATTTTTGGTGTTTATTTGATGATGTTATTTATTTATCCCCAATAATATATATCCAAGAAGTATGAAATAGAAAAATAGCATTAATAACAATTTAACTCAATACACATAGATTATCTTCTAGCTAGGTATGACATGTCAGTGAATAAAAACTTGTTTACATGATAAATTGAGGAGAGAGATAGACGAGAGAGAGGGGAAAAAAAGAAAGAGAGAGCGAGAAAAAATTAACAATGATTAATATTGAAACCAACCTAAGAGTATAACAATGCATAGTAGAATTGCAATCAACGCCCCAGTGCTAAGTCCTACAGGTAGAAAAATTGCTTCCACATTACAAGACAGGATGGTGCCATCAGAGTCACATCTACAGACTCGAATAGTCATTGTGTTTGTGCTGCTCTGGACAGGGTAGCTGCTGTCTTCTATTATAACGGGGAGGAAATACAACTCTTGCTGCCTGCGGCTGTATCCATTTCTTCGGGTTTCAATCCCAGCTGTGTTGTCTACAAAACATGACATTTATGGTAACATGGTTACTATGAGCTTCACTTCAAATCTTTAAGTTGGTATCTGCTCAACAGTAAGAAACTCTTCTTGAATCAGGAAAATGGATTCTTATTTTTTTTATTTCTTTTCACATTATGAAAACTGCCAAAATATAATCAAAATAATCATTAGAGGAAAAATAAACATTAATCTTGTCTTGTAGAAGAATTAAATTTTCTATTCAGAAAGATTATGGAATGCTTTACAAGACAGAAAGTGTGTTAAATTGATCAATTTTTTTTCTGACATTGCAATCTCATTAAAAAATAGTTTTGTAAATAGTTTCATGCATAATAGAAAATATTACAAACTATGAATCTGTAAATTATCTCACATAAGAACCTATTCTTTAAACGATATTAAAACCAACTGACTATTTTAAATTAAGGATTTTTCTATCTACATGTTGTATATGTATATATTTATAAATATATGTTATGTATGTTTCTATGTATGGGAATACTTTCACCTCTGCATATCAGCTGGAATAAGAAACATGGAAAGGAAAATAAGATTTGTTAAAAACATTAAAAATTGCAAACACCTTGAACTATAACAATCACTACTTTAATATAATTTAAAAAGTAATTCATTATAATTCTGGTTAATTCAAAAACAATAATATTTACTTGCAATAATGAGAGACAATAAAAATTACTACTTTTATATAAATGCAATTAATACTTCTATCGAAAGTGCTTTTTTGAATGCATTTGCTCTTTTATTTCTACACAAATAAGCAGAAATTGTTTTATTCATAACAATATTTCATTTGTGTGTCAAAGTAACCCCTAGACACGCTTTGTTATTTTTAGAAATGTATCAATATGTAGTTTATTATATCTATGCATAATACTTGAGAATAAGGTAAGATAATTTTAAAAAGTGTATAATATATTACAATTGTGCAGGTCTGTCACAAATATGTTACTATTTCAATCAGATTTCATTTTTCTATTGGTAGACTTTAAATTCAACAACTGAAATTGAGGCAGGTTCTTCAGCAATAGGAAGCACCAAGATGAGAAAACTTTATAGGATATGATTAGGGATGAACAAATGGATATTAATTGAATCAACATTTAAATCTTCAGCAATTGATGGTTGAACACTTGAGTCTGCGGAAAAGGAACAGGCTAGGAATAAAGTTCATAATCTGAGTGAAAACGACTAATAGAAATAGAATCTCTGGTGTGTCTGCACTTGGGAGGAGGTAGGGATTTGGTATTCTTGAACTCAATGTATGTGTCAAATGGCAGCCTAACCCTTTTTAAAATGTTTATTTTCAATTTATTTATTTTGGGATGGAGTTTCACTCTGTCGCCCAGGCTGGAGTACAGTGGATCAATCTCAGCTCACTGCAACCTCCGCCTCCTGGGTTCAAGCGACTCTCCTGCTTCACCCTCCTAAGTAGCTGGGACTACAGGTGCCTGCCACCACGCCCAGCTAATTTTTGTCTTTTTAGGAGAGATGGGGTTTCACCATGTTGGCCAGGCTGGTCTCGAACTTCTGACCTCAGGTGATCTGTCCATCTTGGTCTCCCAAAGTGAGCCACCGCACCCAGCCCAATTTATTATTTGTTGAAAATTGACCATAACAAATTTATTGTGATGTCCATAGTGAGAAGAAGAAGACATACTATATTTTATTTCCTCTCTAAATGCTTTCTTTTCACTAAAAATACCTTACAAATCTAATTCATTATAAAACAAGGAACATGGCAAATGGCACCTGAAATTTTGTGACAAGTACATGTCTAGTCCATGAGAAAGCACCCTGCTATGAGGCGGTATCATCTGGTTTCCATTAACATGATCAATCTGAAATAGCTCTTTCAGCAAAGATACATTGTGGAAAATAGTCAACACTTCGGTTTGGTGAATGATGTGACTATCTACCTAGTTGCTGAAGCCTATGACCTGGAAATCTATTTCGTGTTATTACATGATATACACATATTGAATCTAGGGTATCTATCATGAAGTCTTATCAATTCTATTTCCATCCACTTGTCTCCATCCTCACAGTCAGTACCCAAATCTAAGGCTCTCACCCATTTACTGCGATGACATCAGAACTAGTTTTATCTCCCTATGATATATTTTCCATGCTACATCCAAGCAGATTTCCCTATAATGTAAATATGAATATGTTATATTCTTGCTTAAACCCTTCAAAGACTACTAACATTATTGGTTTAAGTTATCGCCTGAAATGGCTTCTGGATAGGGTCCCCATATGGTCCAGTTTGTCTTAGACAGACCTATTTTATGTGTGCCGCTGTGACATAACATTATAAATATTTCCAACTTTTTTATAGGTGTTTCAGTTGTTATGATAAAATACGTGGTCACTCTCATTATAAATAACTTCAAGATTGGACTGCTGTTTCACTTGCAGCCATTTCTCACATTGAATATTTTATTCAAACTCTACTCAACTTCCTTCAGTGATAAAATGTGGGGACTCTGATTTTGTAGAGACTCTGATTTTCTTTGCCTAATCATTGTAGCAAACTAATCTCCTCAAAACATCCTCTGATTCAGTCATCATCATCACCATCTCAATACAATTTGTTCACTTGTTCTATATGCATAGAATTTATAAAAATTTATCTTTTTATTATCGGGTTATAAAATCAGGTGTCTTGATGATTATTTTAGAGAATATGGAAACTTAGAGGACATAAAATACCCAAGGTTACAGACCTAATAAAGTCAGAGATACTGACTGATACTCAACCTTAATATTTCTAATCCATTGTCCTTTATATTTTTGTAATGGTTGTAATTGTAGCAGATGTAATAGCATTAGCAGTAGTAGCAGCAGTAGGAGTGATGGCAATAGTAGTGGTAGTAGAAGAATAAGTGTACACCATGCAATACTTCACAGCCATAAACAAGAATGAAATCATGTCCTTTGCAGCAACATGGATGCATCTGGAAGACATTATCCTAAGCAAATTGATAGAGAGGCAGAAAACGAAACACCATATACTCTCACTTATAAAAGGGAGCTAAACTTTGGGAACACAGGACACAAAGATGGCAACAACTAACACTGGGTATGCCAAAAAGGGGGAGAAAGGGAGGAGACAAAGGGTTAAAAAAAACTGCTTATCGGGTACTAGGCTCACTACTTCAGCAATGGGATCATAGAAGCCCAAACCTCAGCATCATGAAATATACCCATGTAACAAAGTGCTAGGATGCAGTGCTGCACCTGAATCTAAAATTTTAAAAAGTAAAATTAAATTTAAAAAAGTTTTATTCCATATCACGTTAAATAATATAGTCCACATTTAAAGTATAATGTTTCTATTCTTTGCGGGTAGAATTTTTTATCTGTAATTGTTAAGTGGCTTTTTTTTTAATGACTAGAGTTTCATTTACACTAATGTGTAAAAACAGATTTTACACAAATTTATTTTTAAAGAGTGTCATTCTTTCCTTCCTCTTCATTAGTCTATAAGTAGCAAATTCTCATTATAAACTATGCAAACCATGTCTCTCCCTCCCTCTAACTAAATACATAAATAAAAGTGTAAGTGTAACCATGCTGGCATTGGTGGTGGCTAAAATGATATTGATGGTAACATGTTTTAGGAATTTTGTTAAGGCTTTGCAAATATGATTTTATTTAATAAAAAATATTATGAGGTTGACTTGATTTAGTAAAATTGTATACATTAAGAGTCTGTCATTTTTGTAGTATGGAACAGAAATGCAAACCTATGTCATTTCAAATATAATACCTGCATTCCTTAAATTTATTTTTTATTTTTTATTTTTTTAAACTTTATTTTAGATTTGAGGGTAACGTGAAGGTGTGTTACATAGATAAACACGTGTCATGGGGGTTTGTTGAATGTATTATTTCATCACTCAGGTATTAAGGCCAGTACCCAACAGTTATCTTTTCTGCTCCTCTCCCACCCTCACCCCTCAAGTAGACTCCAGAGTTTGTTGTTTCTTTGAGTTCCTAAGTTCTTATCATTTAGCTCCCACTTATAAGTGAGAACATGCAGTATTTGATCTTCTGTTTCTGCGTTAGTTTGCTAAAGATAATAGCCTCCAGCTCCATCCATGTTCGTACAAAAGACATGATCTCATTCTTTCTT
Organism: Symphalangus syndactylus; assembly: GCF_028878055.3. Taxonomy (NCBI): domain Eukaryota; kingdom Metazoa; phylum Chordata; class Mammalia; order Primates; family Hylobatidae; genus Symphalangus; species Symphalangus syndactylus. The sequence goes on along the minus strand of NC_072438.2, from coordinate 81,636,603 downwards.
TGGCTGCACAGCATTCCATGGTGTATATATACGTACCACATTTTCTTCATCCAGTCTGTGACTGAATTTTAGGTTGATTTGACTGAAATTTAGGTTGATTCTGTCTTTGCTATTGTGAATAGTGCTGCAATGAACATTTGTGTGCACGTGTCTTTATAATACCTGCATTCTTAACCTGTGCTGTACTGTGTGTTATTCTAATAAAACAGTTACTAAAGAGCTCCCTGTTAGTAACTATAAGTAATGTGCATTTGGGACAAACGATATGTTTAAAACAGGGAAAGCATTCAGTTTCCCAGAGAGTCTTTTATTTGCTTGACTCATTGAGAGACTGTCCAATTTACAATGCAAGCAACCTGCCTTACTAGACAGTGTATATAGATTAAATAATTTACTACTAGGTACAGAATTTTGCCTTTCTCATACAAGGATTTCATATTTTATGAAATTGAGTGCTTCAAAGAAAAGTATTGATTCCTCCCTTTGTGCCTTTTTACAAAGATACATGATAAGAGGTAAATTTTTCTGTGGTTATACTTACTTCTGAAGTCACGAACTGTAAAATTTGGTTTGATAGCAGCCTCAGGTGATAATCTAAAGGAGAATTGTTGCCCAGCAGGTGAAAGATCTCGGTCTGCAGCACTGACTATCTGAATTATCTGAAACAGAGTAGAGATTAAACTTGAAGTCGGTCATCAGTTTCAAAGAGGACTTTACACATCAGGCTACTCAATGTATTTAATGAAGCATGCAAGTAGACAGAAATGGCACTTTTTGAATCAATACCAGTAGGTCAATTATTTACACATAATGTTTATAAACAAATTTCTAACATTTACAGGGAATAACTACAGGCACAATTACAGAACATGGGCTAATTTCAAACTGATACCTGCGTGAACTAAAAAGGTAACCAGCATTAAAAATTCACACTAATAAGCAAAGTAAAATTAAAATGTACTTGCTTGCATTTTAAATTAGATGAAATAAATGCTCTCTAGCCTGAATATGAAAATGCTTACTGAAAACAAAATCTCTGATTATCTAAAAGCCCTTGTGATAGCAAAATTTTAGTATGAGTTATGTTTTGTAACAATGGTTCTATTTTCATAAATAAATAAAATGATGACAAAGAGAGATACAAAAGCTGTATATCTGCTTTTGTTATGTTTTTGTTCATTCGGTAGGAATACAAATTGTGTTTTCAAAGAGTTTTTAAAAGAGTAAGCACTATCATTCCTGTTACAAAATTTTTCCTAAATTGCTTCCATACATTGTGTATCTTACAGTTAAAAGCCTTGTACTTCAATAAAATGCCCTTAAATATTTGGAGAATAAAAATAATTTCTGAGAATCAACCTGTGAAATTTACAATCCATTAAATAGATAAGCAAGTAAGAATGGCTTTGAGGCATTTATTTATTAACATATCCAATGGCTGTGCATCAGACAGAATTTCAGGAAGTGTATGTGAGAGATGACAAGGGCAGAGAGTTGGCCAGATAATCATGCTCTCAGACTACATTTGAATCTGCAAGAGGACGGCTCTAGATTTCACGCACGATATCCTGGTCCCAGTGTGTAAAGCATGCGTCATGCGATCTCACATTGATGCTATTAAACATGAGATTCAGTTAAAACCCAATCTGTGACTATGATCTACTTTCCTGTTTATCTGCACACACAGAGAAATAGACAGATGATAGATATGTAGGTAGGCAGATGGATGGATGGATAGATAGATAGATAGATAGATAGATAGATAAATAAGATAGATAGATGATAGATGTCACTGGACCTTGGATATCCAGTGCAGTGTTAGTAATTTCTAATTTAACAAATTAATTGGTCCTCTCGTATGAATTTTGATTTCTTGTCTTAGTGTGAATTAGTCACACAGACTCTATTTAAGCTATAAAATTGTCCTGGGGAGACTTTCATTATTCAGCACCAAAGTCTAAATCAATGAATGTGGCAACTTAGTCAATGAATCACCATATAGACCCTGTGAAACCAACTTTCCTTCACTTAGACCAATGTCTGCAGATCACTCGATTTCATTGATAAAATCTCTATATCTTATCCCGGGACTAATACCTGGCTGTCAAATTTTGCTTTGTTTTCCTTCTGTTATAAACTAGCAACATTTACTAAATTAAATGTATAACATCAAAATCTATCAAGAACATAACTAACTCTAGAATAAAGAAAAGCCCTTTAGAACAGCATATAGATATAAAGACTTTGTTATAGACTGGCACTTATCTGGAAGTGTCGCTTAGAAGTCCCTGCCCCGAGGAAAACAACTACCATATAAATCTTTACTGATTTACATAGCATAATCTTTCCTCCTTTTCTTATTTTTTCAGAATAAATAGATGAAATGTAGATGATAGATAGGCAGATAATAGATAGTAGCATAATCCAGGAGAGACAGTTCCTATGCATAGTTCTTAGACTAGGGGCAGAATGGCAGGGTTCAAAAACAAACAGAAAATATATACATTTCTCATATATTACAATACATTACAATTAATTACTCATATATTACATCCCTGAAAACTCAATGGACATTTCAGGGTTATGCTTTGTAGAAAAGTGTGGCTCAATTGGACACAAAAAGCCCCAGAAATATATTTTAGAATAAGAGCCTCTAAGAGTCCAAGATATTCCTCAAAATTTTGTTCAGATATGAAAAAATAACATTGATTTCAACTAACTTCCTTTTCTCAACTCATCAAATCCTTTAATTTATTGGACAAACATAAAGCATTAAATGGAGCTCTATTCCCAAAGGCTTCCATTTGGAGCATTACAAATGAAATTCTAATTGATCTGAAATCACTAATATCCTTAATCCCCTAAAAGCTAAAGAACTGGCTTTTTTTATTTGTCTTTGTTTAGTGAGGCATCCTGAAAGTAGAAAATTGCTAACTTGAGGAATTTTGGTAAACCTCTTCAAACTCCCAAAACAACGAAATCAGGTTATTTATTCGGGCCCAAATATTTTTGTAGCATCTAAGATTTCAGAAACTAAAGAAAGCTGTAGGCTCATCCCATGTAAATCGTGGATGCACTTAAGGTGATAAATTTTAAGTGCATTCTGCACTGATCCAAAATTACGGATGCAGATTTCTTACTTGAGAAAATATCACAAAATAATTTATGATGTCAGAAGTTTAATGAGTCCCCAAATTATCAAATGGAAGAGTAGAGCAGCACAGTCTACTAGAAGTTTCCATGGTTATGAAAATACTCTGTCTGTAGTCACCAAAATTATACCTACTCGCCACAAATTGAGCACTTGAAATGTGGTTAGTATGAATGAGAATATAGTTTTTAGTTTCATGTAATTTTAATTTTATTTTAATAGCTATACAACTAGTAGACATCACAGGCTTAGAATTATGGGACAAAGGTTCTACTAAGTGATGTAAAGCATGGAAATTGAAAAAGATACTAAAGATTAAATGATGACTTTTTTCAACAAAAATACTGTTTTAAATATCAAGACTCATTTCAAGTAAGAACTAAAACTTCAAATTTACTTAAGTGAATAGATATACTATTTAAAGGTGATCAAAAACTAGAGCAAACCAAAGCATACCAAGGCATTTTCCATTTGGAATGTAGATCCACAATATTAGATTAAACATATTTTTGTTTCATGACATAGTCTTTTCATATACCCATGCCTGATTCCCTTTCTATTATTCCTTTATTCATTCATAAGACTTTAGGAGGAAAAAGAGAGGAAAAAATGGCAACCTACCACCACCTAACATAAAACCTTTCACAATCAGTTTCATTAACTTTGTGGTCTTCTTTCCTCATAACATCTTCCCACAACTACATCTTCACAGAATAATATTAACTTCATAAGAAAAATGAAAGTCAGACATTTAAAATAACCCAGATGTTCTCCTCAAGGCCACCAGAGAGGGAAGCTTTGCATTTTCAGGTTAGATTAAAAGATTTGTTGTGCAACTAATACAAGCACACGAGCAAAATAAGAAATATACTGGGAAAATGCACTCTAAAGTGGCTTGCTTACTGGCTTTACAGTCACAAGTTCTTTAGAAATTTGTGTGTGGGGGCTGGGCGCGGTGGCTTATGCCTGTGATCCCAGCACTTTGGGAGGCCGAGGCAGGCAGATCACTAGGTCAGGAGATTGAGACCATCATGGCCAACATGGTGAAACCCCGTCTCTAAAAATACAACTGTCTCAAAATAAATAAATAAATAAAAATAAAAAAAAAAAAAGAAATTTGCGGGTGCATCACTTGAGGTCAGGAGTTCGAGTCCAGCCTGGCTAGCATGGAGACACCCCATCTCTATTAAAAATACAAAAAATTAGCTGGGCATGGTGGCCATGCCTAGCCCAGCTACTTGGGAGGCTGAGACAGGATAATCGCTTGAACACAGGAGGCGGAGGTTGCAGTGAGCCAAGAATGTGCCATTACACCCCAGCCCGGGTGACAGAGCAAGACTTCGTATCAAGAAAAAAAAAAAAAAAGAAAGAAAAGAAAAAAAAGAATTTCAACAGTAGGAGCATAGAAAAACATAGCAGAATCCACAAGTGTAGGCCTTTAATTATATAAAGAAATTTCACTAAGCAATTAGTACTTCATCCATGTGGTATCACCTTCACATCCATTCATCTATATCATTAATTCACAAGAGTTTAATATATTTTATAGTTTCTTTTATGAAAGGTCTGATTCAGAAAAATAAATATATGTGTGTATATTCATGTCTCGACTTATAACTTAAAACGCATGCATATGGTGGGTCTTTATACACTCAAGAAACAATATTTATAAGATACCTGTCCTGGCTTGGCATTTTCACACACGGCTGTCTCATATGGCACAGATATTTCTGGAGGAAATTCATTTACGTCTAAGACATTAATCAGTATATTGACTTTGCTGGTTAATAAAGGGTTACCTGTTAAAAACATATAAAGATAAAAGATGATTACAAAATCTGGTCAGTTATTGCTTCTACAATAAATAGTATTTAAATTTAAAAAAATCAGCCTTTATATAGAATGAAAAAAAATCCTTCTTCTTATAGGAAATTCTGGGGGTTCCAACTACAAGATGATAAAAGAATCCTTTTTATCTTTAGAATTCAATACCAAAGTAAGGCCAACTATTTAATTGATATTTTAGCATAAGTGTAGCCCTTTCTAAAAGAATGACTTAGCCATCGTACCAGGGTTAGTTCACAGAACCAATCTTTACCAACAGTGATATTTTTCCCCAGATAAAAAAATTGTCTATGTTGTACCCACATAATGAAAACGTTATTGGTTGAATAATCTACATATTTAAATGACTCACTCAAAATGATTCCTCCTAGAAGATTCCTCCTGAAAAGAAGAATTATAACAAAAAAAAAAAAAAAGGGAAAGAAGGCTCTTTATAAATGAAAAGTATTAAACTTAAGGAAGTAGAAATAAGAAATGGATTATGGAAAGCTAGTATACTTCCTTAAATTACTTGCTGGTGATAAAAAAGGAAGTAATAAACTTTTATGCAATAACTTACTTCTTCCTACTTCCTAGTATCAGAAAGACTGTCAGTTTGACAAGATGCCTCTGCCAAAATCCCATCACAGGTTTTGGACCCAACCTATGGATTATTATCTGGATCTCTGTCATTTACTGAATAAAACTAGAAAATAATTAAATAAACCAATAAAGCATAAAATAATGCACCTGTTCGAACTTGTGCAATATACAATTTTACCTTATGAAGTGTTACAGATTGATAAACTGTTTTGCTGAAAAGACCTCTTGCCCAGAGGCAGAAAGCTAGATGAATGGGGAGTTTAGATCTAAACTCAGGATTACAAAAATCCAAAGACCATGTTTAGTCCATCATACCTTCTCTGTTGATTAGTTTATGAGTTAAACTCTTCTGCAATGGCACCAAAGACTTATTCTTTTAGACATCTATCTAGAATACTTCAAAGAATGCATAAAAAATCGTTCCACATGACTGATTTTGAAAGGTATACAATATCTTGCTTAGTTAAAATTCATTTAAAAAATATATAACAAGCATTTGACAAAATAGCTTTAACAGCATTCTCATATTCACATATGACAGCGAAATTCGTTATTTGTACCAATACCGACACAGATAACATAAATTGCGTATAAATAGTATGTTCTTATAATACTGGGTGTGCTTATAAAAGGTAGATTAATAATCTTGGAGAATTATTCAGAAAGTACACATTATATAAAAATTGATATTGGTCACAAGCTACTATCTTATTTGATAGAAACTGTTTGGCCCGGTTTTCACAAGTTGTTTCACCTTTCTTCAACTCAGGTTCCTTGTATGAAATACATGGTTTTCACAGGCCCTGCTTCATAGTGCTGTTGCATTAAATGAGATGGTATTTTACAAGGTGTTTGATAAATTTTGGTAAATATCATTACTCATTACCATTTATACTTTGTGGAGATGATCAAGATCTGTTTCTGTTATTGCTATCCATTAGTTACATAGTATAAAATATAAATAAAAGTCAACAAGTTGGTTAAACTAAGCTTACTTTTCTAAAGAAACTGTAAATTATAAACAACAGCAATGCCCAATGCCGAATACTTTAGAATGCTTGCAATGTACAAATATTCAAAAGTGCATTACAAACATGAACTCATTTAGACTTTACAGCAACTATGATATAGGCATTATTTTTATCTCCATTGTGAATGTGAAACTCTGAAGAGATGAGGATGTAACTTTTCAAATATCATAAGTTGAAAGTGGTAAGGCTAGGTTTTGATTCCAGCTGTTCTGATTCCACAGCTAATGCTCTTAAACTCTATTATACATTAAGCTTTAGACGAAAAAATAAACCACTTGGACAATTATATAGGTACTTACAAGAAGACAATGAATTCATTTTATTAAGTTTAGTAAATGAATGTGAATAACTTAAACTACTCAACATCTGGGCAATGTAAAACTCAGTTTCTACTTTTTATTTCACATGGTATATAATGTATGAGTCCTGCAGCTACATGAAAAGGAGAATGTCTTTTTTACTTTTTTTCAGTATTACAGTTTTGTTTTATGAAGTTGGTGTGACAATGGGATATCTTCCACAGGGGACAGGAGTTTTCCTAGAGATTTATTTATAATATTAGAAAACGTTATTAAAATGAATTTAGGCCTGGTTTATCCATCAGAAATTAATTCTCTTCTGCTAGTTGTAAATTATTTTCCATCCTGCAAAATAGATTCTAATATCTGTTATGAGTAAATTGTCCCAAACTTATTCTTAATATTGTAATTTTTTTATTAACAGTGTTTCCCCAAAAGTACTATTGGCATTTTAGCTATGACAATGTTTTGTTGTGTGAAACTTCCCTGAGCACTAGATATCCTGCAGGATATCTAAATTTCCTAAAGATTAAATGCCACAAGGCATCATTATGGCAATAAAAAATAAGTGTCCAAATAGAGAGAAAATAACAAAAAAGATGTTTACGTTGTTGAAAATGAGCAACAAGTTCATCTGTTTAATAATATTACTCTCTCCTATCATATATTTTCAAAACTTTCCATAATTAAACATTAAGAATGTCACCTAATATTTTTAAGTGGCCGTTTAAGAAGCAATAACGTCTGTTTGAGAACTACTGTACTCAAATATGAATTGAAATTTTCACAAGAATAAATAATGCATAGGAGTAATACAGCATACTTTATATAGAGAGATATTATACTAAATTATTTTGAAAAGTAATGACCTATTTACTTACTGACTCATCTAGTATTTGGGGCAGCAGCGATGAAATTCATTTAACTTTGATTCAGCATGAGTATTATTATACAATTATTTGAAAATAACACTATATGGAAATTAGTTACTGTTGAATACTTATGAAGGAAATTTAATTATGAACCTAGTAAACATTAAATAATCAAAGTCTTACACAATTAAGTGTTAAGTTCCTAATAGTGAAACCATTTAAATTCCAATTATTATTGTTCCACATTGCCTATATTTAATAGCTAGTTACTAATTTGAGGCTCATATCAGATAACAAAGAAATAACTCTATGTTTGTCCCTTATACTTTCACAATGCTTTGTTAGATCTTCCTCTCTCTATCTTTCAATAATATCGGAGTCAGATTCTATAGCATTTTGAGTCTATTTGATTTAGAACCTATTTCATTATTAATATTTTAAAGTACAGCTTAAACTAAGAGAAAAAAGGAAAATAATAAATTACCTAAATCTGAAATGAATTCATTACTTCTCATTATAAATGAAATAAAAAACGATAAAGGAATATTTTATGTTGCTTTATGCAAGAACATAGTTAACATAGGTGAAATTGACTAATTCCAACAAAATGCAAATTACCAAAACTGACTCAAGAATAAACAGAAAATCTTAACACAGTTAAAACAGTGAAGAAATGAACTTGTAATGAAAAATCTCACCAAGTAAAGCCCACACCCAGGTGGCTTCACTGAGGAAGTCTAACAAATATTTAAGGAACAAATAATATCATTTTCTTCAGTCTCTTTCAGAAATAGAGGAGGAAGCACTTACCGCCTAATCCTATGTACCTTGATAACAAAACTGATTAAAAATCACAAAAGCCAAAATCATTGACTATTATTTCTTATAAACATAAGTACAAACACTCCTTAACAAAATATTAGCGATTTAATCCCAGCGGCAAGTTATACAGATAATACATTATGACCTAGGGACACAAGGTTGATTTAACATCCAAGAACAATCTCCACATTAATGCAAGGAAGAACATAATGTTATAAGGCTATCTCAGTAGACTTGGAATTTGCATTTGAGAAAACCCTAGTCCATTCATGATAAAAACTCTCAAGAAACAATAAATAAAAGGCAGCTTCCCCAACCTGATAAAGTATGTCTATGAGAAACTAATACCATGGTAAAAGACGTTTTTATTCTAACACTGTGCACAGAATAAGAATATGTGCTCTTGAAATATATATATATCTCCAACATTGTCCTTGAGGGTTTTATGCATTGAAATCAGACCCAAATATAAATTTTTAAATGGTATCCAGGTGGAAAGAAAGAAATAAAATGATTATTGCTTAAAGATGACATCACCTTGTAGATGGAAAATGCTAAGGAATCTGCAAATAAACTTACAGATATAATAAAGGAATACATCAAGTTCATGGGATAGGAGATAAATGTAAAATGACAATTGTACACTTAATATACTAGCAAAGTCCAAATTCGTTAGTATATTAATTACCCTACCATACTCAAAGGAAAGGAGGATAGACCTCACTTCTTGACCAAAGAAATGTCAGCTTCACCGTCAGATAAACATGTCATAGAGGATAGATTTTTAGGTGTGACATAATTAGAATTTGTAATCGGAAATCTCTTTTAGAAATGGGTTCACTGGGAACTACCATTGCAACCTTTGATAAACCCTGTCAAACCTGAATTTTAAATATAAAAGAGAATTTAGGCATTATATAAAGTTATAGTTCTCATGCTGTTCTTCTTAGTGCTACGTGGTTTCATGAGGACTAAAGATAAGCTGTTAGCATTAACCACCATTTTCTTGTTGTAATCTACTGAGATTCCACATAAGATTTTATTTGACAAAGTGTCCTGATCATCTACAAAGTTTGAAAACTATAGATGCATAGACATCTACTTATAGATGAAAAACCTTGATATAATCTTTCCTATGATTTCTGTTGGAATCAAAACAGGAATCCAGATCTTCTCACGGTTTCTCAATGCTCTATGATAGCTATTAACTAAGAGAGCAAGAAGATGGAATGTCTGAAATCTACCAACATATGTGATGATCATGTATCCTCACTGAGTCACATTCAGAACTCATCTAGCCACCAGGCTATGAGGAAGCCCACTTTACATTCAAAGTACAAGGCAGAGCTTCTTAAAATTGTACCTAGTAGATGTGTTTCCAAGAACCAAATGAGAAGTGTGATTGAACATGTTTTGAAAACGGTAAAGTACTAATGAACACAAGGTTCTTGTTAGATTAAAATACACTGGAGTTATTTTGTTTCTTTATTTAAAAATAACATCTCTTTGGAATAACTGTAAGAGTTAAAATTCGGCCAGGCATGGTGGCTCACGCCTATAATCCCAGCAGTTTGGGAGGCCAAGGCAAGTGGATCACCTGAGGTCAGGAGTTTGAGACCAGCCTGGCCAACATGGTGAAACCTCATCTCTACTAGAAATACAAAAAGTAGCTGGGCATAGTGGTGGGTGCCTGTAATCCCCACTACTTGGGAGGCAGGAGAATTGCTTGAACCCGAGAGGTGCAGGTAACAGTGAGCTGAGATTGTGCCATTGCACTCCAGCTTGGGTGACAAGAGCAAAAGTCCGTCTCAAAAAAAAAAAAAAAAGTTAAAATTCAGTATTGTGATTTCTCAAAGAACTTACAACAGAATTACCCTTCGACCCAGCAATCCCGTTATTGGGTGCATACCCAACGGAATATAAATTGTTGTACCATAAGGACACATGCACGTGTATGTTCACTGCAGCACTATTCACAATAGCCAAGACATAGAATAAACCCAAATGTCCATCAACGGTAGACTGGATTTTTAAAATGTGGCACATATACATAATGGAATACTATGGGGCCATAAGAAAGAATAAGATCATGACCTTTGCAGAAACCTGGGTGGAGCTGGAGGCCATTATCCTAAGCAAACTAACATACGAACAGACAACCCAATGCCACATATTCTCAATTGTAAGTGGGAACTAAACTTTGAGTACATATGAAAACAAAGAAGGGATAACAGACATCAGGACCTACTTGAGGACAGAGAGTGGGAGGAGGGTGAGGATCAAAAAACTATTACCTAGCGACAAAATAATCTGTACGTCAAACTCCCGTGATATGCAATTTATATACATAACAAATCTGCACATGTACCCTTGAACCTAAAATGAAAGTTTAAAAAAAAAGTTAAAATTCAATTGTGTGACTGTGTTCTAAATTACAACTACAATAACTTCTAGAATGGAATCTTAGCCTTTTATGCCACGAAACTGAATTATACTAGTGCAAACTCAGTAAGATATAATAAATGAATGATATAGGTTGATACAGGCTTTCTTTGACTTTTCTCTTTAGTTCAGTTATTTTTAAATGGCACATTAAATTATTCCATGTCTAATATAATCTGTAGCTAGTCTGGGAAATCCATAAAGATAATTTATTTGCCAATATATTTCTGTGACTCCATAAAGGTGGATTCAAAGATTTTCTGATGGGCAATTGGTTGAGAGTGTTAAGTTTTTATTTAAGGACCTGGAATCAATAAAAAGGAGTGTCTGGGTTAAGATTAGGGGTTGTGGAGACCAAGGCTCTTATTATATAGATGAAGCCTCTAGGTAGAAGGCTTCAGAGAGAATAGATGGTAAATGTCTCTTATCAGTCCCAAAAAGGGACTAGATTCTTAGTTAAATCTCTCAGGCATCAGGAAAAGACCTGAAAAAGAAAAAAAATGACGTACAGAATGTAAATTTTCCCCCATGAGAAATAGCATTGCAGGCCCATTTCAAAATATGTCAAATAAATATATTTTGGGGTAAATTACTTTGATTCCTTTTAGGGCCTAGCTATCTGTCATGTCATGTGATGTCACTGGAGTCAGGGTGAAATTTGGTATCTTATTGCTACAAAGAGTCTGTTTTGTCATTCGTAAGATCTTTGTTTTAAAGTTATTGCTGATCAGTTGTGCCTGATTTCCAAAAGGAAGAGAGTATTGTGAGGCATGTTCGACTCCCCTTCCCATCATCATAGCCTGAGCTAAGTTTTTCAGATTTACTATGGAATCCTCTTGGTTGAGAGGAGGGGTCCATTCAGTGAGTTGTTGGGCTTAAAATTTTATTTTTGGTTTACACTGTAACCAACATAAATTTTCAAAAATACCGGTAAGATCAAGTTCTGTCTTTGATTATATCTCCTCAATGTGTACCTCTTTGCTTCAGGATAAAAATCAAAATATCAGAACATGCTGAGAAAAAAAAATCATATTTGTCATCTGGATTTTCTTCATTACTGGGAGGCAGAGGGTATGGTGAGAGACAGAGACACAAAGACCACACAGAGAGGAGTTTCACCTTTTACTCATACTCGGTTTCTTTTTTCTTTCCTATTCTGAAATCCTGTATATTTTTCTGAATATTTTATGCTTTCTTCCATTTCTAGAGCTTGATGTATGCTATTTCTGCCAACAAAAATATCTTTTTACCTTCTTCTTACTATTTTTCCCCTAAGTTTTATACTTCTCCATTTAGATGCCACGTTACTGTAGCAGATTTCCCAGGTATCTTTCTGTCTGCTCCTCTAACACCCTGCTGCTTTGCTTCTTTTCTGTGTTAACATTTTAGTGCATTGGGAGGCTAAGCCTGGCAGATCACTTGAGGTCAGGAGTTCAAGACCAGCCTGGCTAACATGGTGAAACCCCACTTCTATTAAAAATAGAAAAATTATCCAGGTGTGGTGGCACACACCTGTAATCCCAGCTACTCGGGAGGCTGAGGCTCAAGAATCACTTGAACCTGGGAGGCGGAGGTGGCAGTGAATAGAGATCATGCCACTGCACTCCAGCCTGGGTGATGGAGCAAGACTCTGTCTCAAAAGCAACAACAACAACAACAACAAAAACAAACCATTTTAGTGCAGTATTCTAATTGCCAGTTCACTATCTCTGATGTCCATTAGGCTGGAAGCTCATCTGAGGAAGACATTAGTGTTTTGTAAAATTTGTGTCTAGAGAATAAATAAATGAGTACAAAATGTTGTTGTTATATTCATGATAAATATTTTCTTGAAATATTAATACATAAAAGTTATGATGGAATAACGTTGATTTAAGATATATTAATTATGTACATATCCATGTGTTCCAGAAAGTATTATAGACCATGAGATTTAAAGATGTATCAGAGAACATCTTTTTTATTATTGAGATGGAGTCTCATTCTGTTGCCCTGGCTGGAGTGCAGTGGTGTGATCTTGGTTCGCTGCAACCTCCGCCTCCTGAGTTCAAGCGACTCTCCTGCTGCAGCCTCCCTAGTAGCTGGGACTACAGTCACAGGCCACCACGCCCGGCTAATTTTTGTAATTTTAGTAGAGAAGGGGTTTCACAATATTGGTCAGGCTGGTCTTGAACTCCTGACCTCAGGTGATCCACCCACCTCAGCCTTCCAAAGTGTTGGGATTATAGGCATGAGCCACTGCGCCTGGCCCAGATAGTGTCTTTTATACTAAGAAGTTTATACCAAGAAGTATGAACTTATAAGTATCATCACATACTGTATCATATTTAATCTATACCTATAGTAATTAGATTCAATATGATATAGTATATGATGTCAACAAAATAACATTTCCATGTAAAAACATTTTCTAATTATGAATTCTCTCTTGTATGTGATGTTAAAAAGAATTTTATCTACATGTCTAAACATAATTTTTTTTTTTTTGAGATGGAGTCTCGCTCTGTTGCCCAGGCTGGAGTGCAGTGGTGCAATCTCGGCTCACTGCCAGCTCCGCCTCCCGGGTTCAAGCCATTCTCCTGCCTCAGCCTCCTGAGTAGCTGGGACTACAGGCACCCGCCACCATGCCCAGCTAATTTTTTTGTATTTTTAGTAGAGACAGGGTAAATATAATTTTTATCCAAATTTCAACCTTTAGGTGAAAAGTTCATCATGTAGTTTTAATTTCCTGTGATAATCAGATACTAATTAGGAAAAATATAAGCCTGGCATTATAGTTGTACATGTGATTTTGATGGAGCAATTAGATTGATTTAAAGTATTCCTAAGCAGTTTGATTACAGTAATATACCCAAAAGCAGTTGAAAATTTAAGATAAAATATAGTCTATCACAATATAAATTTGGATTTCATTACATTTACATAGCATATAATGATGAGAAAAATGGTATTATTTCTAAATTAAATTGACGATTATGGTGATGTTAATGATTATTATTTCCCATGTATATGATACATTACAGTGCTTTACGAAATGATGTGAAAACTTTGTTAGTGATTCTCTCTTCAAAGTATTACTCTTCGAAGTTGTGATTTAATTTGAGTGTCAACTTGATTGGATTGAAGGATTCAAAGTATTGTTCCTGGATGTGTCTGTGAGGTTGCTGCCAAAAGAGATTAACATTTGAGTCAGTGGACTGAAAGAGGCAGGCCCACCCTCAATTTGGGTGGGCCCCATCTAATCAACTGCCAGTGGGGTTAGGATAAAAGTGGGCAGAAGAGCGCAGAAGGACTAGACAAGCTGAATCTTCTGGTCTCCATCTTTCCCCTGTGCTGGATCCTTCCTGCCCTTGAACATCAGACTCCAAGTTCTTCAGCTTATAAACTCTTGGATTTACACCAGTGATTTCTCTGGGGCTCTTGGGCTTTCAGCCACAGACTGAAGTCTGAACTATTGCCTTCCCTACTTTTGAGGTGTTGAGACTTGCACTGGCTTCCTGGCTCCTCACCTTGCAGATGGCTTGTTGTGGGACTTCACCTTGTGATCGTGTGAATCAATTATCCTAATAAACTCCCCTTCAGATATTCATCATTCCTAGAAGTTCTGTCCTTTTAGAGAACCCTGACTAATTCAGCTTTTAGTATCAGGAGTGGCTCTAGATAAATAGAATTATAAGGATGGGTTTCTTTAGCTGGTTTGGGGGTTTCTGTAGTTGCCTGCTTATAAGATTAGACTCAAAAATGCTAAGGACTCTGCTTCTAATAGTATGGAGAACACTGATAGTCCTTAGTATGAACTGTTTAGAGAGTTATGCAAAATAAATGAATTTTATACTCCTGATTCATTGCTCATGAGAGGCAAGGAGTTTTGTGACTCTATACATAATACCTTTGACCACATGTGGAGAAGCAAGAAACATAATGAAGTTAGTTGTTTGCTGGACACAGTGATGAAAGAAAACAACAAATTCAGAGTCTACCTCCTGGCTCCAGAAGCAGATACTGAGCCTCAAATCTTCTAAGATTGCCCTGAATGAGAGTCTTATCTCCTATAGAGAAAAAGCTGAAATTGTGGAAAATCAGACAAAAGGTCTTATCATGAAAGTGGCTGACCTGCAACAAAAAGTACATGCACAGGCCAGGCGCGGTGGCTCATGCTTGTAATCCCAGCACTTTGGGAGGCTGAGGTGGGCGGATCACTAGGTCAGGAGATCAAGACCGTCCTGGCTAACATGGTGAAATCCCATCTCTACTAAAAATACAAAAAATTAGTCAGGCGTGGTTGTAGGCGTCTGTAGTCCCAGCTACTCGGGAGGCTGAGGCAGGAGAATGGCCTGAACATGGGAGGCGGAGCTTGCAGTGAGCCGAGATAGCGCCATTGCACTCCAGCCTGGGCGACAGAGCAAGACTCTGTCTCAAAAAAAAAAAAAAAAAGGCACATGCATAGCCTTGTCAGGTGATTACTTTTAAAGTGAGGGCATTGGAAAAGAAAGGGACCCTGCAACTTGGAATGGGAACTGATGAGAGGGCCCTGATAAAGGTGAGGACACTGAGTTTGTAAACCCTGATAAGCCATTATTCTCAGAGGAAACAGCTTTCCCATCCCCAATGGTGGCAACATCCCCTCCCCCACACACACTGCCATCAGTCTTTCCACATTTGTCTGAGGAGATAAACCCTGCACTGCCTAAGGCAACAATGATGGCATAATTATGACCTTATTATTGTCTTCATTTGGTGATTATGTATGATTTCAGGAGATGTGTGTGGGTTCAAGTTGACAAAGGGTAGACTTATGATAGTTAATATTGAGTGTCAATTTGATTGGATTGAAGGATGCAAATCATTGTTCCTGGGTGTGTCTGTGAGGGCATTGCCAAAGGGGAGTAACATTTGAGTCAGTAGAATGGGAGAGGCAGACTCACTGTCAGTCTGGGTGGGCACCATCTAATCAGCTGCCAGCATGGCTAGGATAAAAGCAGGCAGAGGAACATGGAAGGAGTAAGCTCACTGAGTCTTCCTGCCTTCATCATTCCCTTGTGCTGGATGGATATTTCCTTCCCTCAAACATCAGACCCTAAGTTCTTCAAGTTTGGACTCTTGGACTTAGACCAGTAATTTACCAGGGACTCTTGGTCCTTCTGCCACAGGCTGAAGGTTGTGCTATTGGCTTCCCTACTTTTGAGCTTTTGGGACTCGGACTGGTTTCCTGGCTCCTCACCTTGCAGATGATCTATTGTGGGACTTCATCTTGCGATCATGTGAGTCATTTCCTCTAATAAACTCCTTTTCATATATCCATCTATCTTATTAGTTCTGTCCCTTTAGAGAACCCTAATATACAAGTACTAATAAAATATTGGCAATTCTAGTATAAGCCACACTTATCTCTCTTTGAGAATACAAAATAATTTTATATAGTTACTTGGGAAAAAGAAAGGAAATTAGAACACAGTAAATAAACTACCTACACTCATGTAAAACAAGGCATTTACGAAAAATAAGAGGAAAGCAATAATTTGGGCAATTGAAAGAAGAAAGGATTGACATCAATTTGGAATTGAAACCAATGGTTATGTTTAGTCCTGAAAAGTCAACTACAGTCTTTGAGTAAGTACATATATTCATGGTAACTGATTCCACTCTTTTGTTTACTGAAATTTGAGAATGACACAGTGGGTACCAAATCAGTGTTCCTTGGAGTTACTCAGGGAGCTTGTTTGAAATGGAGATTTCTTGGCAGTACTCCCAGAAATTCTGATTCACCATGACTTGAAAGAGGTACAAGAATCTTCCCTTTAGGAAATGTTCCAGGTGTCTCTGATGCAGGTGGCTGTGATTCACATTGAGGAAGGCCAGTAAAGAAGAAAAGGCCAAACCAAGGATGCCTATTCTCAAAGTGAATAGAACTATTAGTACCTTTTTTGAAAACAAGTCTGGCCAAATTAAGGAGGAAAATATTTCTGCCCAAACACCACAAAGAATCCACACCTCTTTGTCACTTTGTTTCTCATAAGGTTAACTATATAGTCACCCAGGTGAATACACTGTAAGCCAATCAGTGCTGGCTCACAGAAATGCAGGCCTAGGAACAGATAGGAAAAGTTGGAGAAGTGAAATGCTTCTTTGGATCCATAGTAAGCTGGGGACACACAGGTAGAGGAGATACAGTGAGGAGGGCAGACTCATAGTCGCACTTGAAAAACTGCAGATTCTCACAAGTCTTTTAAGGCTTTGTTGAATGAAGCCTCAGCCTCCTTTCTGAATGTCTACTCCTTGACAGCAACTATACCCCACTGCTTGCAATATCTGACCTCAACATGACTTTTCATATCTATGCCTTTGCTTAAAATGTTTCCTCAACCTAGAATAGCCTCCTTCCTTCCATGATGATTTTCTTTTTTTTAATCTTTTAAATCCTCAACTCATATGGAGCTTCCTATGTGACATACTATGTTTAAGTCTTCAAAGTAATATTTTTTTCAAAAATAATTACTTATTATATTCTTTCTGGGAGCACTCTGAATTTTGATTTTATATTTAATGTATTTAGCCAGATTGTTGCATTTCTCATGACATTTTCAGTGCCTAGAGGCCAACGAATATGGTTTCTAAATTTTTTTCTTTTTTCAGTTGACTTGTCTGATTGCCAAGAGCCCATATGGTAGGCAAGCTTCTATAATGGCTCCCAATGATCCCCACCTCCTGATATTCACACCCTCGTGTAACTCCTTTCCTTTAAGTATGGCCTGAATCTAGTGGCTTGCTTCCAATAAAGAGAATGTGGGAAAAGAGGAGATGTCATTTCTGACATTAAGTTATAAAAAGCTGACTTTCATCTTGCTGGCACTTTCTCTTTCTCTTGCTCATTTTGATCATGCCAGCTGCCATGTTACAAACTGCTCTATGGAGATGCTCCTGTGGCTGGAAACTGAGGGCAGCTTCGGATCAAACAGCAGTGTGGAATAGTTGCTCGCCCAACAGCCTACAGCACACTGAATCTTGCTATCAACCACTGAGTCAACTTAATTGCAGTCTTATAAGAGAAACCTTAGAGACCAAAGATTCACCATAAATGGATTCCTAACTCTCCTAACTGTAAAATAATACATGTTGTTTAAACTACCAAATTTGTAACATAGCATAGGTAACTAATACCTCATGCATAAAGAGTAGGTTTTTCTTCTAAGTTCTTGCATTCTTCCTCCCCAAGAATTGAAGACCTGTTCATGAATAGCAGTGTAGTACCTGAGAACATCTTTCAAAGAAATGTTGCTGTCTTTCCACCCTTAAAATCTAAATATGATCCACTTCCGATTACCAGTATTATGCTCCACCTATTTTTACGATATTTGTGACTTCATCTTCTATTTATGTGCCATCCTCCACCCCATTTATAATTAAGATTACCTTATTCAAGGGCACCATATTGAGAGTGCCATATGCTGCCTGCATCATTGAACATATTTGCCAGGAAGTCTTATTCCTTCCCACACTCTGCCCTGATTTTGAAGGTCTACATTGGTTCATACATCTTGTGTGTCTGAACTAATTCTCATCACTCAATCACCCCAAGACAGGACCTGTGATGGCACCACTGAGCACAAGGTGAAAAACACATAGTTTGCATATCATAATTACCACGTATGTTTTTGTTCATCAGTTCCCAACTGAGGTATTGAGAAATTATTGATAATGAGGCTGTATTTTTTCAATATTTCAAAAAGTCTGGCATATTAGATATTACATATCATTTCATTATAAGGTTAGTTGACACATCATTTTGTAATTATATCAACTAAGTGTGCTATTATGTTATCAAATTGTCACTCTGATTAATTAAACATAAAGTTATTTAATAAATATTGCTTAAATAAGAGTATGATATCAGGTAGACAAACTCTTTTAATGTACAAGGGAAATTATCAAAAAAGATCCTTCACAATTAAGTTATTAGGAACTCTTACTGTAGCTTGAGACCCTGGTAATTCACATTTATTGAGCATAGATAGAAATCTACCTAGCTATACCACTGTTATGTACATAACGTTACATACATATTTTTCTATTCTGAGTCTCTGTTTTTTCTGTCTAAAATGCAAATTTCTATTGAATTTTGATGTGTAAGCCATCTAATAAGCTTAAATATAGATAGATAATAAATATATATTTCACTTCAACTATAGGTACTTGCAAATAAAAATATTTAGTCTTTTTTACTATGTTATTATTTATCTATGCAATGGAAATTACTTTGATAATCGTTACCACTAACTTTTTTGTTTTGTTTTGTTTTGTTTTGAGACAGAGTCTCACTCTGTCACCCAGGCTGGAGTGCAGTGGCATGACCTCGGCTCACTGCAACCTCCGCCTCCCGAGTAGCTGGGATTATAGGCGCCCGCCACAATATTCAGCTAATTTTTGTGTTTTTAGTAGAGACAAGGTTTCACCATGTTGGCCAGGCTGGTCTCGAACTCCTGACCTCAAGTGATCCTCCTGCTTTGGCCTCCCAAAGTGCTGGGATTGCAGGCATGAGCCACCATGCCCAGCCTACCACTAACATTTTCAAGTTAATATTTTAACTGACACATACAATTGTATGTATTTACCATGTACAATACACTGTTTTGAAGTATATATACATTGTAGAATGAGTAACTCTAGCTAATTAACATATGCCTACCTCACATAGTTATAATTTTTGTAGAAACATTTTATATCCACTCTGTCAGAATTTTTCAGGAATACAAGATATTAACTATAGTCACCATGTTGTGCAATAGATCTCTTGAATTAATTTCTCCTATCTAAGTGAAATGTTTTCATGACTTGACCAACATCTCCCAATCACACCCCCTAAATTATTTAAAATAAATAAATGAAGCATGGCGAATACGTTCCCTGTGAAATTGTTGTCAGTCTCATCCACAGAATGTGTTTTGGAATGAGAGACTCCAGGGCGTTGGTCCGAGCCTGGTCATCATTAGCTGTGTGACACTGAGCTACAGACAAAGTATCTCTCAGAGTCCATTCCTCATGCCTACAATGTGAACAAGAATATTCACTTTGCAGGTTCATTGAAAGGATCAGATGAGTTAATGCATAGAAAGCTATTAATATAGTTTATTACTTTATTCTATTGTTAGTTAATGTTATTCTAGAAAAATTAGGTACTCACTTCTCATATGTTCTGATAATATCATTCCATAGCTGACTATTTGGCATATAAGCCGAAAAAAAAAAAAAAACTTCAGAAGATTCTGCCAGAAAAATCTATATATTTTTTTTTGTTTAAATTCTTCATGACCCTATTGTGGTCAGTCCTAACCTTTTTCAACCCCTCTCTGAAGTCTATATGACCGTTCACTTAAATCTAATTTCCCTGGAATTCAGCATAATTTGCATAGTTATTACTTACCAAAATTTACAAATCTGGTCAACTTATAACTACTACTAAATTGTAATGCCCTTAAGAATAGATATCATTCCTAATCAGTTTTCTCCTAACCCACAACAAATAATGTTTTGCTCATAGATAGTACTCTATACAGCCGATACCAAAATATGCATGAATTTATGTTGAATCTGAATTATAGGTACCCATCTTGAAATTTGATTTTCTGTACATATGAGGATAATATTACTTTATGTGAAATTTTAAAAAGTTACAACATAAAATGGCTCTATATAGAAGATAACCTTAAAAATTAATTACCTAACAACTTAATCACAACTCATAATGATACAACTGTATGTAAACATTTTTTCATTATAGCAATTAGTAAGGGAACTCACTGCTTTTTTTTTAACTGATTCCACAATAAATGGGTCCAATTCACTGCCATTTGGATAACTAATAGGACCAAGAAAAGCATTGTCTCTGTTATCATCTTTTTATTTTATAATCATATAAAATATATTCTAATGATTTAGTGAAGTTATGTTTAGTTATATTTATTTATTTATTCACTTTCTTTTTCCTTTTGTTAATTTTGTTTTTCTTTTTTGAGACGGGGTCTCAGTATGTTGCTCAGACTGGTCTTGAACTCCTGGCCTCAAGTGATCCTCCCACCTCAGCCGCTTGAGTAGCTGGGACTACAGTTGCAAGCCATCCTGTCTGGCTAGTTATCTTTAATTAATGACATTTGTTAAAGTAACACAAAACTCCTAGAAACATTTGCATGTTGAAACTTTCTGATAATTTGAATGAAGTAAAGTTTGGAGACTCTGTCTCATTGAAAATACTCAAGGTTAATATAATAAAAACAGCAAAGCAGTAATACATAAAAGAATTATTAGAAGTCTAATAAAATTATTTGGACCTCCAACTATAGCAACACTGATTAATGACTGCTTTTTAATAAATTGGAAGTTGTTCAATCACCGTGCCATTTCACTTCACCTGAGAGTTTTTATAAAAGGGTCAGAGCCAAAACATATGCTAGTTCAATTTGCAATAAGGTATACTTAAGCAATTTCATTCTTCTTGGCAGAGCAACTATGGGCTATTCATTTCTCATTTATTCACGATGATGATATTCCCTGCTCAGCTGGCTAGTGTGATCAATGAAGACAGTCTTAGGCATTAGGATATGAATAAAGTTTACTTTTAAGCTGTGCATTCACACAAAATAAAAACCTATGATTACCTACTCTTCTTATAGAATCTTTAATTACCACATGATAGTGTTTAGCTTCTTTATTTATCATACAGATATATAGTCTTTGTCATACCCGATTTCCTTTATGGTTCTAATATCTTTACATTGGCCACTGAGTAGATACTGGAATTAACCAGAAGTCCATTTTAGGAATATTAGTTTGGTATCACTCTTAGATAGTGCATATATTGTGTTAATTTGCCTAAGTCCCAGTTCTGCCTATGACCCAGTGAGGAGCAACATAACTTATTAGCCTCCATACCCTGTGGATTCCTAATTTTCATTTAGGTAAAAACTCTAGCCAGCAGGTGGCAGTGTGACAGAGCCCGCAGATGAACCAATCATACTGATAACTAACAAATTAGGATTCTAAGATCTAAACTTTCAGGGACTAATAATACTTGCTTCCACTATAAAGGTTCATACTTCCTTCCATTTTCTAAATTGTTGAAGCTCAAGGCTCTGAAAGGAGACACTAGACCTTATTGTTATAAGTGTCTTCAATACCATAATTGCTTTGATAGCCCAAGGAGCCATTGGAAAGAAAGAGACCTGCCACAGCTACAGTAGAAGCAATCAATAAACTATCTGAGACATCCATCTAGAGTGAAGGCACACAAGCCTACTATCCCTACATCAAGAAAATATGCACCTGATTTGTGTGTGTATGAATAGGAAGGTTTAGGTTAGATTAGTTTTCTACTGAATAATCTTTTATTATGGACAACATGTTTATGATAAGTAGAAGTTATTGAATGACCCCTGGTCAGTTGTCATTTATTGTATCCCCACCATTGGAGTGAAAGTAACATGGTTCACAGAAGTCTTCTATTCTGTAACTTAGACAACTCATTTTCACCATATTTCTCAAAGATCTTAGAAAACAAAAGTGGATTTTTAAAATTATGATATATTTTAGCTGTCTCCAAATTCTGCACAAATGAAATAAATGAAAGCATGAAATGAATGAGGAAAACATATGTAACTATAACAGAATGTGGTATGGGAGGGGAGATAGATGCCAGGTATGAAAGGAGACTTGGGGAAAACAAAGAGAATAAGGATGGGAGCCCTTCAAGAAGGGGAGACTGTCATTCTCTTCTCCCTGTAATATGGCTGATTGGTAGCTAACTCACTGATCATCCCAAGCCTAACTGCCCAAAGAGGGCAGATATGAACAAAGACGGCAAGGCAGAGGAAACCTGCACTATAGCGGCAACCTATAATGCACCTGTTTTAACGTCATAAAGATGAGTGAATTTCCCATGGTCAACTAGACACAGGAGAAAGGAGCTAAAATTGAGAAATCGTGCTATTGATTTACCCAAAAAGGCTGCCTGCTAAGCAAGGGGGCTCTAGAATTAAGAAGTTATAAGGTCTACCACTGGTTCCCATGTCAGATTCCTATGTGGAGGGGACACCCAGAGCCCCCAACAGCAAATAATTCACAAAATTACATGAGAATTAGCATTTGAACAACTGTCTTTACTGCCATTCCATTTTAGCCCTAAAAACAGTGGGAACCAAGCCAGGCATGGTGGTTCACTCCTGTAATCTCAGCACTTTGGAAGGCTGAGGCAAGTGGATCACCTAAAGTTGGGAGTTCCAGACCAGCCTGGCCAGGGTGGTGAAACACTGTCTCTACTAAAAATACAAAAATTAGCCAGGCGCGATGGTACATGCCTGTAATACCAGCTGCTTGGCGGGTTGAGGCAGGAGAATCACTTGAACCCAGAAGGTGGAGGTTTCAGTGAGCCGAGATAACACCACTGCACTCCAGTCTGGGTGACAGAGCAAGACTATGTCTCAAAAAAAAAAAAAATAAAAAAGTGGCAACCAATGGAGCACTATATTGGCACTATATTCATAGAGATTTATGCATTTTAAAAATTTTCCTCTTTACTTTCTATTGCAAGAAACTGGAGAATCAATAGCCCCACCCCCAAGGAATGAAAGTTCTGATTATGTCTTTGAGTTCTTCAGATATCTGTTCCCATGTATCAGCAGACATCAAAATGTAGTTGCTTTCAATAAATGTGAAATATTGTAAAATTGTGACAAATAATTTTTCATATTTATTACAATTTTGTGGGTAAGAATTTGGGCAGGATTTGACTGGGTTAATATTCCACTTCACATGGCATTGATGAAGTTTACATTGTGGTATTCCACTAGCACAGTGGACTGGACTAGAGGCTCCAAGACAGCATCATTCACATTTCCAGAACACTGGGAGGTATGGTTGGAAGGCAGAGCTGAGCTGGAATTGTCAACCTGAGCACCGCAACGTGGCCTCTCTAGTATGGCAGCCTCCAGGTAGTCAGACTTCTTACATGACACTTCGGAACTCTAAGTGTTCCAATGAGCAAGGCGGAAGCTGCATGATCTTTCATGTTAGACTTACTTTTAATAATCAAAATAAACTAAAAGTAATGGGATCAGCTAAAGATATCACGAAGGTGTGGGAACGGGTATCTGACTATTCATGTTTGTACAGAGTTGTTGAAGACAAACAAAACTGTTTCATGTTTGCATCCCCACTGAGTTGGACTGATCAAAACCCTTCAGCAGAAATGCTCACAGCTATTTCTTGCATGGAAAGTTGGAATTAGCTGCTAAAGTGTTACAAATTTGCACCAGATGCACAAAATAAAAGAAGAAGGAAGCAAATGGAAGAGGTTCAGTTGAGATTTTTTCCAAACTTTTCAAGAGACCATAAGTAAAAGGAATGGGGAGCTGCACTTTTGTTAAAAACAATTATCTCAAGAGCCAAACGTCACCACTGTCACCCTGATCCATTACTTGAGAAAGTTGTGATAATAACCTTCATTGTTCTGCCAAACAAATAAAACCTATAATCACTCTCAGTCTAGAGGATTCTCTTCTGAACCAAGCAGAAACCAACTCAACAAATAATTCCTAATAATAATAAACATTTAGAGCCACTCCTTGAAGAATTGCAGTTGAAACTCCTGTATATTCCACAGTGATAGTCATCAAAAATAAATTTGAATAAAGGGAGAGGAAGGGAAGATGTATGAGTTTTTAAATACTCTCTTCAATGTCAGAAAATATTTCAGAATGGGTGATTTTACATGATAATTATTTCCCCTCGCCTGGCCCTGTGAAATACTCACTGATATGTAAAAGGAACCTATGTGGAAGAGAAATTAAAACTCAGGTGAATTTTTGACGGCAAAGCATAGAACAAGATGAGGTCACACAATGAAATGCACTACTAGATATTCATGCAATCCTGCAAACAGGACTCATTGGCAGCTGTCACAGTTTCTCTGGACTTATGCTGTGAGGAAAAGAAACAGGTTTCTGAGTTTCCCCGCGAGACCACTCAGCTGTCAGTCCAAAAATGAAAAACATCTCAGCAGGGACTCGTTTAAGAGTCTTAAATCCAAAGAACTGCAGTATAACATTGATTCTGTCCATGCCATACTTACTAACTTTACTTGCAATTATGGAGAAATTATACTGCGCAGTGCTTTCTCTGTCTAGTAATTCATTAGTGGCGATGGTTCCTTCATTTCCATCTATCGTAAAGTAGCTGTCCCCATCACTCTTCCAATCTATGAAGTATCTGTATATGAAAAGAGTAGATGCAAATGTGCAACGATTACACGTTAATCATAATGGTACTTAGGCTAACTTGACACAGTTCCTTATTTTTCTCCCTGTAGCTATTACCCACCTTGCAATAAAGAAGAGTGTAAATGACAGCTTCTTTATTGCAAAGTCAGTATGCTCAAGGGGAAACTGGAAATAATAAAAGATTTAGTACTCCTGTTGTTCATATTATTTTAGGGTCTTGACACCTTGAAAGCTCAGCAGAGACTAAAATTCCGAAGCTGACCATGAGTTTCCTTAACCTGCTGAATATTAAAATTTTTTCAAGCAGTAAAAAATTCCTTAACAGTGGCTCTGACTGTGTAAATAGGGTTGAGAGAAGCACCTGGAGACAACTACAAAGAACCCAGGCCAAAACAGAGGTAGAATCTTCGTTTCCAGAGATAGATAGAAAAATAACATCATGGAAACAAATGGTAAATTTTTTAACTGACAATTTGGTAATTATACAAAAATATTTCCTCAAACACATATAAAAGGGTCATGGCTGTTTTATTTTGTTATGTATTTTGTTGTTTCATTGTTGTTTTACTACATATCAGGTCAACATTAAAAAAACAGTGACTTTGGATAATGAGGTCTCTTTATCTTGTTTATTATGTGACATATTTGATAATAATGGATGCTGCCCTATGTGAAGCAACTGGACTAAAAATTCCAAGAAAATGAATAGCAAAATAGAAAATGCATGTATTTAAATCTTTAAGTAACGGTAGATATATGGATCGATATTATGTGAAATTCTTTTTCCAACATGTGTTTTCAATCATAGCAATCATTAACATTTTTAAATAGGACCATTTGATAGACGTTATTCTTAATGCTTACACATTGAGAATAAAAATGTCTGAAGAATAGTATTATTAACATATTTTACATATGAGAAAACAGAAAGCATAGAGACATGAAGTAATTTGTCCAAATTAACATAGTTAGAAAGTTTTAGATTGATGTTTGAACCAGGTCATCAGTGTTTCCCATGTAATTATCATTACACAGTCTTACCAATTTTAAATATAACATTTTATGGGAAATGATTTTGCTAATCAAAAGGCAGAGTACTCAAAATATTTGTCATCATTTTATTCTAGCCTGGAACCAAAGAGAGGTCATTTCAAACAATGGCTGAAAGCAGATGGCATCATTGTTAGTCAGCCCCTTGGAATCATCACTCCAAAGAAAGTGTTCATTGTGAAAAGTCAGTAAAGGGATGTGTATCTCAGCATAAAAAACTATTTATTTTGACAAGCTGATTATTTGAAACTGTAGCAGTTTGTATGTTATTTCAGTTCTAGATCACTTGCATTTACAAGTGAAATATATCTGAAATATATCATTCCACACTAGTCTATATCTGTTAGTACAGTTATACCTCATTTTATGGCTCTTCACTTTATTGTATTTCACTCCTATTGCCGTTTTTATAATATCTTGCAAGCTTAGTAAACATATTTAATTTTTTTAGTTCATTCAGCCTAATGCTGAAGTGGAATTTGCAATACATAGATTAACCACCACTGAGATGCAATGAAATGTAGCATGAAGCACAGTATAGACAGAATTAGGGTGATATACATTTTATTAACTTACCATGTGCAATTAGTTTAGGGATCTTTCATTCCAATATCTATTCTCCTTATGTTCTATAAAATTTGGAAAATAATACTTCCCTAATAGTGTAACCATGAATGTTGTTATAAAAATGAAATAAGATAAAGTATATGTTGCATAGGGATAGAGTCATGTGTATCAGCGTGTCAGTTTGTGTGTGTGTCCTTTTCCCCCTTTCTCCCTGTCTCCTTTCATATTATTTTGTATTACTTCACAGATAAAAACTCTTCCTTACCCACACATTTTCTTATCTGGCATCAAGTCGTGGCACACATAACCTTCAACTTTCTAGTACTTGAACTACGAAGCTCCCACACAAACTCGTAAAGTACAAACCATAAACACAAATATGCAGGCTCTATTTCACACAATGGTGCGTCTGTTTGGCTGTCATTCGCTACTTTCTGGTATCTAATTTTTATCTCTGTCAACTTGTGAGACTTGGCAAGCTCCTTTCTCTGCATGATATCCTCCAACAAAGCTTTATATCTTCTGGAACACGGCTGAAACCCATTTGAACAGTTTCTACTCAGCTAAGCATCTTCAGCATCTTCTCATAGTTAGCCAGGTCTTAGACTACAGGCCTAATACTAGCTCCTGGCATCTTCCCAGTGCTCTGTCTGTATGTGACTGACTAAAACCTGTGCCTGACTAAAGCACAAATATTTTCTATTGTGATATAATATACTGAGATATATATATAGTATAACAACTGAGAGACATTTATAAGAAAAGATCATCAATGAACTTGCAACGAAACCATTCCTACATTTTCATGGCCCAGATCTTAAAGGCATAGAAATTTTGAGGAGTTCCAACCTCACAGAGTGAACCACCGCGTTGCTGCTGTCGTGTTGCAACAGTCTACTTACAATCTAAGGATAAAATATTATTGGAATTGCAACTAATCACGACAGTATAACATGCACTGTGTAATTTGGCCTAACAGATGAGTTTCAATGAGCAGAAGACTTAAACGGAAAGTATGTATGAGTCATCTCATACTTATTTGGTGAGTAGATGGGATTTAAGTGAAAAAACAATTATATGATTATAATCTGTATATAATAAAATAAACCTAAGTTCATACAATTATGGACAGTGATTGTTGCTAAAAAAAAAAGGTTTTAACATTTGAATAGAAATCAGAAATTAAAGCATTAACCTAGTCTGTGCAGGCCATTTGAGAGAGTATGGTTTTATTCCTATACTGTAAATTAGTTTTCAGAAACGCCTTTAAAATTTTTATTCTATTTATTAGGTAAGCATTTCCCTTAAAATTGCACTTTTCAATTTGCTTAATAACTTTCTCACACCATCAGTGGAAACGCTAACTTTGACCCTGTCCCAGTTCTCAACTACGTGTGTAAAAAGAACTTGATGGTATAAAATTACTCTGAAAGTATTACACCTCATTGTTTAACAATAAAAATATGGTAATAATGATACAGGTCAAGACAGAAAATGTTATTTTGTTAAGATAATGATAGTAGATCAAAACGTCTTTACTCTTATCTCTTCTTAGTTGCCAGTGTTTTTTTTTTGTCTTTTGGAAGACAATTAAAGAAAGTAAATTCAGTTCAATTCATTTTAACAAACATTTTACTGAGCACCTCAGCCACCTGCAACAATATGTCAGTTGTAATTTCTCCATCAGCAATCACAAATAAATCCCACTATGTTCCTCTCAAACTTTTTAAACTACCAGTTCCTACTTTCCTATCAGTTTCTCTTTTTTCTTATCTTCCTCCTCATTTTTTCTTTCCCCTTACTAGACTTAAAAGTTGTATCTTAAATGGTTTAGATGGTTTCTATTGCTTGTTTTAAATGTTTGATGAGAAACTAAATATTTACAAAAGTATAATTATGTAATAAAAGTAAGTCTTCTGTCTTTAAACTTCCCATTTGTACACACGCAATATGATTAAAATAGATCTCTAAAGAAGAAGAAATATACCATAATCTACATAATGTTGAAATTATAATTGTTATATTTGTATTTTCCTCCAAGTTGCTTAAGCTTTCCTCTGCCCTTTTTTTTTTTTTTTTTTTTTGGAAGAGTCATACACAGTCTTCTCACTCTGTATTTTCTTACGGATCTGCAAGTTAACTTCAGACTCTCTTCTACTCTGCCATTCTGTTGGTTATCTGACCAACGTATTTTGTCTTTAACTCAGAGCAAAAATAACTTTATCTTTGACAAGAACTTCTTCTGCCCCCAAAGCTTTACGCCTGTCCTTTAGTTTGCAGACACCTTGGAGCAGCTTGCTCTAATAGGAAGAAAATGAGGTTTAGATAAATAATGATTAAATCCAGGCTCTGTACTTAATAGCTTTCAACATCCTGAGTCTCAGTTTTATCAGATAATAAAAAATGCAGACTGTAATACCTGACTAAATAAGTAAAGAATGTGTGCGGTAAACGTTGGTATCTTCTGCTTAGAAGTATCTTTGACTCTAGATCTTCAGAAGTCCCTTATTTTGGACTTGGTTGTCAGATCATTTCATTTTTTTTTTCCTCCCATTCATGTCACAGAACTTTCCTAATTTACTCAGAAATCAAAGGCACCTTTTTGCTTTGCTCATGTTCTCCCCATAAAGACTTGCCAAATCCCTCTAGACAGCATCTATTACTTCCTTCTTACAAAACTGTACCATTTTTTAAACTTTACTTACTACATATTTGAATTGGTGTTAACAGTTTCTCTCAAATGAGAATAGCAAAAAAACTATTTTGTGTTGTTCATTATACAGTGAGTTTCTTTCAAGTATGAAGAGTTCCTTACTGAATATATTGTTCTACTCATAATACAGTGCACTTATATGTGTGAATTGAATTATTTTATCTGACTTTTCTTATTGATAATGTCCTGGTCATATTTCAAGCATGGAATACCTTAATTTACATTTTTAAATATTCAAACATATTTATTCTGAAGTCCTTTTGAGAGAGCTTCATTACAACTATTTTGTTGAACTAAGTCCAAAGCCTGTTATCCCAGGTCACCACTGGATTTATTTACTCTTCTTAGGTCATGGCCAAATGGCTCTGAAGAACGGCGCCATTTTACGTAGAGTTGCTTACCATTTGAAACCCAAATATAGACATCATATTTAAAAGAAAGCTTTTATTTTCCTCCTTTTCCTTCGACCTAAGCTCGCATTTCCTGCTTGTGATTAGTCTACTGTTTAGCTAATTTGCACTCTGAAAATTACTCATATTCTCTTAACTGAATGCTCTGGAATAGCTTATGAAATGGATTCATTTCTCTTATTTCCTATTGATCACTGATTATTACAGTATTTTTCAAGAAGAGCATTTTTTATATTTATTGTTTATATATTAAAATAACTATTTTAATATATAAATAATGTACAGAATCTCAAATACATGTGACATAGGGGCTATTCTACAAAATAAATTATAGAGAGAAGAAAAAGAGCTATGACATTTGTACTTTTATAGTATACTTTCTCAGCACTTGTAGGCAAAGCAACAAAACTGAATCTCTAGCAGGCAAAAGTTAAACCCAAATAGTCCAGGTCAGTAATATAGAATATGTAAACTACAAAGGCAAAGACATTCTCTCATTTGGGGTAGTTACAAAGAGCATGACAGGACGGCACAAAAATAGTTCATATCCGGCCGGGCACGGTGGCTCACACCTGTAATCCCAGCACTTTGGGAGGCTGAGACGGGTGGGTCATGAGGTCAGGAGATCGAGACCATTGTGGCTAACACGGTGAAACCCCATCTCTACTAAAAATACAAAAAATTAGCCGGGCGTGGTGGCGGGCACCTGTAGTCCCAGCTACTCGGGAGGCCGAGGCAGGAGAATGGCGTGAACCCGGGAGGCGGAGCTTGCAGTGAGCTGAGTTCACGCCACTGCACTCCAGCCTGGGCAACAGAGTGAGACTCCGTCTCAAAAAAAAAAAAAAAAAAGTTCATATTCTAACAAATATCTGGACACTTTAGTCATAGAGATTCCTTTAGGTGTATCAATAGAATAATGTAAAATCTATTTAAAAATTAAAGCAAATTCATCATTGGCTATTTCGTTGAAATCGTCCTATCCTCCTAAAAATTGGAGTTGTAGATCTGTGTCATAAACCCATTGAGTTTGGTCAACTCTAAACCCTTGGTTATGCCAAAATTGTATAAGAATTTTGTAGTTCTCCAGAAAAATAAAAGGAACTTAGTCTCACGTAATAAGGTATAATATAGTGATTTTTTATAGGCAGAAAGAAATATTAATAAAACAACTATACATTTTGAGTTTTGTGTGTCCAGCCTGATCAATGTCACTATTGTCATAATCCAATTTAACATTTTTTCAGGTTTAATTAGGTTGTTGTACTTACCTTTAAACATATGTAAAGTATATATAATACTTTCAGGTATATAGTAGGGTCCATAGTTAACATAGTTTAAAATACCAAACATCATATATTTTTACTGCTTTGTGTTGACATTCCAGCCACTTTGCTTAATTTTAATTTTATTTTCATCAATTGTAGACAAAGCAACGAAAAAATTCAGGTTAGCATTTCAATTAAATTTAAGTAGCAGAGTGATTAGTAGTATGACCTTTGAAATTTGGCAGCCTTTGTTAAAATTATTTTCTTATTCTTTCTGAAGACATAATATGATCTTGGGCCTCAGCGTCCGGCTCTGTCAACTAATGTCAGCTTCAATGTTTAAACAAATCTGAGCAATGTGTTAAGCTCAGTACCCAGCACAATTTAGCTGTTACAATGTTATTATATGTAGATAATCAGTTGCTACTGACATAAATAAAACTGAAGGTGTTTATCTTGGTACATGTTATTTACAATACTTCCTTGTATATTGACTGTCAGTGAGTTGGTCATTTGAAGAGGAAGCAAAATAACTTTATTTATAGAGAAACATGTAGTTCTCCATCATTTATTATATAACAACAAATTCTGAAGGGATATATTCTTAACTATTCAGTTGTTGGAAATTTGGAGGTAATGCTATTTTTTTTCCAATGCAAACAAGATAAGCGTGTATGCTAGTAAAGTTGCCAACTTTGTTTAATATTGTCAACGACAGATAGAATTCCATTCTAAAGAGCAGAT
The DNA here is from genome assembly GCF_028878055.3 of Symphalangus syndactylus. Classification (NCBI taxonomy): domain Eukaryota; kingdom Metazoa; phylum Chordata; class Mammalia; order Primates; family Hylobatidae; genus Symphalangus; species Symphalangus syndactylus. The sequence goes on along the minus strand of NC_072438.2, from coordinate 81,604,546 downwards.
TCACATAGACCAATAACTTGATAACAGCCTGTCTAAAGCATATATACTCAACTGTCTCACTGGGGATAGATTTTGCTGAGTTTGTGTGCAATGGCTACCCAAAGAGATTAAGGAGAGATTAAAGATAGGCAAATTAAGTTATTGATAAATTTTAAGATTCAGAACTCATATAAAGAAATTTGAAGATGTGGTCTACCAAAACTCAACTCTTCTCAGTTCTATTTCTTCCATTAAAATAGCTACTCACCCTCTATTTTATCTCCCTTCATCCTAGACTTCTGCCATCTTGGATAGCAGAAGGGTATGTATATTTTATCACTTATAAATCACTTCTCCCATTTCCCCATATCTTCTTCATGTCCGTCATATCCACTGAAACCACCATATTGAACCCTGTCATGGTACTTAACAGATTTTTACTTAGGACACAAATATATATAATGTGGAAAATGAAAAGATACCTGAGAGTTGGCACTGTACTGAATAAGGTTTCATATACTGTGTGCAAAATTAATTTAAAATTTTTTCTTGATGTAAAAGATATATTCTAGTGTATAATGCAATGTACTAATAAAATATAGTGTGTATCTGTATGCGGACATGTGCCTGTGAGTTTTTTCAAATCTGATCTAGGTACTGATATAGGTAGATCTATATCTAGATGTGGAAATATAATGTCTTTTTTTCTTAAGGGCTCATACAAGTGGGTGTTCTGGCTTGATCTTTATGGGGATTAACCTCTGTTAGCAAATTGTAGTCCAGTTGATCTCTATTTTCTTAGCAAATTTTCTCTTCTTCGTTTACTTTTTTTTGTTTTTCTTTTAGTAAAAGGATTTTTCAGTTTCTTTGCTTCTATAAATGGAGCTAATACAAGCTAAATACCATCATCAGCACATTTGCAAAGAGACATCATGCAAAAACCAACTTCAGAGAAATAATTCTCCTGTGGGTCCTAAACACTCAGTATACCACAGTTGTGAAAAAGATGAATAGGGCAAAATCCCCAGAGATTAACACATACAGCTACTCCTGCAGTTTCTAAATTCTACATATCCTTTTATTGGTTTGTTTATCTCTGAGTTTCTTTGGGGTATTCCATATCAAACACTCTCTGCTTTTTCTTTTTATGTCCATCAATTTGTACAAAATATCTATTTTTTTCATTTAACATGTTTTGCATTGTTTCTGTATGTTTGTTTCCTGCATACCGTGAAATGATTTAAGAATTTATAATATATTCTTTAGAGGTACTTTGAGTTCTAGCTATTGTTAAAAGCCAGCGTTTACCTTCACTTAGAATTAGTAAAGTAATTCATGAAGAAAAGTTCTGGTATATAAACTAAAACACACTATTTTTTTTTAATGTGAACTTTAAAATTTTTTTATGTAGAGTCCAATTCCTCATTTTGTGTAACTCTAATCAGCTTTTCTCATTTTACATTTTATTATTCAGTTAGTAGAAAATTACTTTTATTTTTCATGGCATGCTTTCTGAGAAAGTACTGAATATTCATATAGGTATTCAAAGAAGAATGTTATCCATATATATTATAGAATATTCATTGAGATAAAAGTTAATCTTTTTTGAGCCCTCCATATCTTATCTATTTCCTTTAGTATTCACAATGTGAATGTTAATATAATGTATATATTCTCAAAATCATCAAAGAAGCATCTGACAAGTACATGCTTATTTGCAAAGCTACAGGATCATAATCCACACAAAAATAAATGTGAGTTTTTAAAAGATAGCATTTCCTATCAGTTAATTATTAGAGACAATCATGAGCCAACATTTTGGAACACATCTTAGGGTTGAAATACTGAAATTATCATAGTTTCTCAGACATTTTTCTAGATTTATAAAGGAAGTAGCTGTGTTGATTTTTCTTCATGCAGAAAACACCAATGAATACAATACCATTTTAATATTAAGCTGAAATTAGTATTATATAGGTCAAGTCATTTGTTGAACAAATATTTTTTAACTATCCACTTGTGCTAGGCAATATTTTAGGTGTGTGGGATCTATCAATAAAAATGTAGAAAAATCTCTGCCCCTGTGCAGTTTATGTACTAATGGAAGGAAGAACAAATCACACAGACAGCACTAAATATGCCAGATACTGCTCTAGAAACATTTATACCAATACTTCATTTAATTCTTACAAAGATCTTGTGAGGTAGATGAGAAAGAGAGCATGGGCAATTTTTCAAACATTTAATAGAAGTTACACATACTGCTATAGAATGTCACATGATATCTGGGCCTCTCTTTCTTCTCTCTCCCGAAGTGTGCTGTGTCTGAACTTAGGTTTTTGCACACATGCTAAGATTTCTGTCATACTGAAAAGGGACTTCAAATGCAAACCAGCTACTTTGATACTTTCTTAATCAAGAGTTTCTTAAAAATCAATTCCAATTGATTACAGCAATTTTTACAATAGTGTGGTAAAAAGACTAGATTTGGAATATACGATCATTTTTGTGGAAACAGATGTTTTTATTTTAACAACTAATTAGTAATTTAATTTAATATTGTATTCTACTTATGGTAGTTGAAATTGTTTTCTGATTATTATTTAAATTACCTACTTGATTTTAAGTGATGAGTTTTGGTTAGAAAGATCATTAAACAAAAGCATAGATAAGATGCTCCTTGACTTACCATGAGGTTACATCTCAACAAACCCATCATAAGTTGAAATTACCTTAAGTTGAAAATGCATCTAAAACACTTAAGCTCCTGAACATTGTAGCTTAGCCTAGACTACCTTAAACCTGCTTGAACAACTTATGTTAGCCTACATTTGGACAAAGTCATCTAGTGCAAAGCCTGTCTTATAATAAATAGTTGAATTCTTATGTAATTTATTGAATGCTGAACTGAAAGGGAAGAAAGGAATGGATGTATAGGTACTTGAAGTAAGGTTTCTACTGAATACATATCGTTTTCACATCATTGCAAAGTGAAAACATTGTGAGATGAATCTTTATGAGACGGGGAACAATCTGTACACTTTTCAATTGTACTATTAACCACTGTAATTTTGAGTTTATATATGCAAGTCTACATACATAAAATAGATTTACTTTACATCATCATTCTGTTATTATTTAATACTTTTGACATGGATTCAAATTAAATAATCAATTTCTTAAATTTAATAAAAATATGATTAAGTTATATTTTTAAATTTATTCCAAGGATAACACACTTTTACACGTTTGGAACAAAAGAAAAGTGGTACATATTGAGCAAAATTACCCACTGAAATCTTTCTATAACCCAAATCACTAATACTCAAAGTAAATAATATCTTTCAATGTAACTGGATAATCAACAGTTTTAACTTTCTAAACTCAAGAACTTGCTGTTATGAAAAGCAATATTCACTAATGGTGGATATACTTAATCCAGTCTCATTTGACTCACTAGAAATTGTTTCTGTGAACTATATAATAGCAGTGTTCACCTCAAAAAATATACAGCATTAGAAACAAGAAATCAGTGCATTAAAAGGCAAAGGCTAGAAAAGAAAAGAATAACTAGAAATTAAGCTGGGGCCAAAGGTTGAGAGTAAGGAACCAGACAGGGTGTGTTTGCTAGTCATAAAACCTAAGAGAACCGTTCTTCAAAACGGGCTCAGTCCTTGGTTGTGGCATTGATGTGGCTCTTTGCTGTGCTTAGTGATGATGATGATGATGAAGAAGAAGATGATGAAGATGATGATGATAAAATACCCAAGGTCCTAAATTAATATCTTGCACAATAACTCTGTGAAAAGCCAGTTAAGCAAAGGAAAATGACACAAACAGCATATCTAACCATGTCAAGTAATTTTACACTTTAATTCTTAGTTCTCACAACATATTTTCACTCCCATTCTTAAGTGAGTAAACACATTTTCAGAACAAGGAAAGATGATGCCTCATACTCCATGTTTCCTTAGCTGACATTATTCAAGTTTGTTGTTCACTCCAAGGACATGGAACAAAGACAGGTTTCATGTTGATTCAAAAACAGCTCTGTCTTTTGACAACCCCTTGTGGGGATCAATTAGATCCATCTGTGTCAAGTGGGCTGACTGCTACTCATTAGAACTAAGACTTGGTATACTACTTTATTTCATATAAAGTAGCACTTGTCAGATACTAGCTACTGTGACATAAAACGTACAAAATAAAAAACACACTTACAGCAGGAGACTTTCTTTCATGTTAACCTTTCTCTGTTCCTCACACCAGGGTCTTGACTCTAACAATTTTCTTGAATTTGGAACGTGTATCTTTACCTAATAATGTTTTTTACTTAGGAAATTTTTTATTTTTCTAGTTCTTAAGTATTGCCTTAAAATCATGTTTTTCTTAATATTTTGGCCTCATCTTCTTTTATGTCTTCAAAATACAACATACAGTAAATTAAACAACATAGCACGTTCTCTACTCTAGATACATAGTTTCTCTGTGCAAATTCTTATTTATTGACCTGCAGAGAGTTTCAATTAATCCTCATTTACCTTTTAATTATTTTTGTTGCAACCTTCAATATTTTTTCAATAACTGTTCATATTTTAAAAAACCTGTAAATCTATTCACCAGGAATCTTCTACTTTTGTAATTATCAACAGAACATCCAAGGGCTTCAGAAATAAAAGACTAATAAATAATGTTAGCTTAATACATAATAATTACCAAGGCAGCAGATTTTGGAGAATACCTAACAAATATGGAATGTATATGTGTGTGTGTGTGTGTGTGTGTGTGTGTGTGTGTCTGCATATAGCCTTATAAACCATATATGGTTTTCTGGAACTTAACTGGAAGTGAATCATGTTGTAATATGGAAATGTAAAACAATAGTTTGAATTCAGTGAGTAAATTGGTTGGCAATCAGCCTGAAATGTACGGGTGCTCAGTAATTGTTATACTTATTTCTTTTTAAAAAACAGATGAACTTTTTTAAAGTTCTCTCCTGATCACTGATTCTCTTCAAGAATAAAAGCATTTGTTATGGACTGAATGTTTATGTTTCCCCAAAATTCATATGTTGAAATCCTAATGTCCAATGTATGATATATGGGTTGGCTTTGTGGGGGGTAAGGAGGTCATGAGGGTGAAGTCCTCATAAAGAGGATCAGTGCCCTTCTAACCAAGTCCTCAGACAGCTCTCTTTCTCTTTCTGCTGTGTGGATACAAGGACATGACTTTCTGTGAAATAGAAACCAGGCCTTTATTAGACAATGGATCTCTTGGCACATGGAACATAACCTTTTCAGCTTTCAGAAACTGTTGCTGAAGCCACTCCATCTACAGTAATTTGTTATAGCAGCCTTAAGTGACTAAGACAGAAATTGGTACCAAGCAGTAGGGGTGCAGCTATAAAAAATACCTAAAAATGTAGAAGTGGCTCTGAAACTGAGTAAGGGGTACAGGCTGGAAGAGTTTTGAAGTGCTAAAATTATGAATGTTCAAGGATATTCTATTAAAGGTTCAGAAAGAAAAGAGAACTGTAGAGAAAGATTCTGTCTTCCCAAAGAACATCTAAACAATCATAAACAGAATGTTGGTAGATATATGGACAGTAAAAGCCATTCTGATATGTTATCAGAGAGAAATAAAGACATGTCATTAGAAACTAGAGGAAAGGTCACTAAGTGGCAAAGAACCTAGGTGAATGGTGTTCATGGTCTAGTATTTTGTGGAAAGAAGGACTTTTGAGTGATGAAATTATTAGATATTTAGCTGAGGAGATTTTTAAGCGAAGTGTTAAAGGAGTAGCTTCGTTCCTCACAACTGCTTACAGTAAAATGTGAAATTAAAGAAATTAAATAAAGATGAATTTTTTAAATAAAAAGAAACCAAAGCTTAAGGACTTGGAAATATCTCAACCCTGTCCGTGTTCCAAAATAATGAGAAAGTGTGTTTAGAAGAGAACATTAAGGGTTGATAGATTGATTACTTAATAAGAAGATTTGTATAGGTGTGAACCATGAACTTCATCCAGTATTTCAAAAAAAGCCAGGAAAACAGATGAGATTATAATAGCAGAAACACTGCCAGCTGGTACTAAAGAAAACAGAAATGTGGGAAAATGAAAGAAGATCCTCAAACTTCTTCAGCTCTGTTAAATAGCATCACATAACTCTTCAGCTATGAGCATTCATAATTCTCCAAATCGTGGGAAGAATTCCAAATCACCACAAGAGTGATTTGATGTCACCAGCCTTGTGGAATGGCTGCTTCTATAATGATTTTAAACATTGGGATCAATGCCTAGAAGAGACATTGGGGTAGAGTAGCTCAGTGGAGCCCTGAGAGTGTGACCACTGCACATGAGTGAGGACACTGCAGAGAACCACAGCATGGGCGGTGTCCCTCTGAGTGGTGGAGGCTATGTTGCCACCCTAGTGAGTCCAAAAGTGGAACATCCATTCTAGTGGACCTGAAAGGTGAAGAATAGAGCTAGAGAAGTGTTATGTTTGAGACTAAGGTTTAATGGAATTTCCCTTGTTAGGTTTTGGACTTACATTGGACCTCTCACCCGTCTCTTCTTTCCTCTTTCTCCATCTTGGAATAGGAATATCTTCACTGTTGTATTTTGGAAACACACAATTTATTTGGTTTCACAGCTGGAGATTCACAGCTGGAGAGGAATTTGGCCTCAGGATGAATTATACCTTTTGTCTCACATTTGTTTGGCTTAGATGATATTTAGATGACATTTTGGATTTTAATTAATATTAGAAGAAGTTGAGACTTTGGGGGCCCTTAGGATGCATGCATTTTGCATGTAAGAAAGACATAAATTTGGGGTGGGCAGAATTGGAATCTTATGAGATGATCTGTATCCCCCCAAAAATTCACATCTTGCAATCCTAAACCTCAATGTGATAGTATTAAAAGATGGGGCATTTGGGAGGTAATTAGTTCATCAGGATGGAGCCCTCATAAAGTTATTTTTACCATTACAAAAGGGACTCTAGAGAGAGCTCTCTTTCTCTTTCTCCAGTGTCTGTAAACAAGGAGAAGATGACCACCTGCTGAAAAGAAAGCAGGTCTTCATGAGACGCTGGATCTGCTGGTCGCTTGATCTTGGACTGTCTAGCCTCCAGAACTGTGTTTGTTGCTTAAGTCACTCAGTGATATGGTTTGGCTCTGGGTCTCAACCAAAATCTCATTTAGAATTGTAATCCCTAGGTGTTGAAGGAGGGTCCTTCTGGGGGGTGGTTGGCTCATGGGGGTGGGGCTGGTTCCCCCATGCTTTGTTCATGATAGTGAGTGAGTTCTTACAAGATCTGATTGTTTCATAAGTGTTTGACTGTTCCTCCTTCACACGTTGTCTCTTGCCTGCTGCCATGTAAGATGCGCCTGCTTTTCCTTCCACCATGATTGTAAGTTTCCCGAGACCTCCCCAGGCATGTGGAACTGTGAATCAATTAAACCTCTTTACTTTATAGATTACCCAGTCTCAGGGTGGTTCTTTATAGCAGTGTGAAAACAAACTAATACATCCAGTATGTGTTAATGGATTATAGCAGCTAGAACTGACTGAGGTAGTATTCATGTAACTATAGGTGATGGATTCAGATAAATCCAAAGAGCAAGTTACGTATGCTGTCAAGCCATTTCCTGAGATGTCACTATATGCAATTACTGTGTTAAGGATACTACTGAATACTTGATCTGTTGTTTTATTCTTTACTTGCCACATGGTGTAAAATCTTGCAAGATATTTGTCTGTTGTATGTCAATAGAATAAAGTGTTTTTGCTTTAAAAACCTGCTTAATGTTTTCTTATTTTGGTTCTTGCATACTAAGCTTCTTTCGGGACAGAAGATTCAGGAACAAATCTCATACTTGTCTTTTAACTGGTTTCCCAACAGCTGTAGGCACGCGGCAGAAAATTCAAGCATACAATAGAATGAATGGGAAATAAAGTCTCAAAACATACTGCTGGGTCAATGCATAAATGAGGAAAAGGGAAATTGTATTATGTCTTGATAGTACTAGTGGACTTTACGTGTTGAGAGAGAGAGAGAGTGGGAGACAGATGAGCAGGAAGCAGCTTCTTGCAAAGTGTTTGCTTTGAGCAATTCCATACATTCATTTTACTCTGTGACTGACTCTAACTGTGTCTCTACTCATTTCACCTCAACCCCAGTACACACGTTTGTTACACTGGAAAAAATGACATGCAAATTGCAATAACTTTTTCAAACACTAACTTTGGGTAAGGGGTCACAAATTTTAGAGTAATTATAAAATGTATTAATGTCTATTATACTCTAGGCACTTCCAAACTACCTTAATATTACTAATTATGAGACTCTTTCTCTAAAAGGTTATATTACTAAATCCCGTTTATACATGAAGAGTTGAGATTTGTTACCTTGAGTGACATGAGAATCAGACCTCCAGTGGTTATAACACCACTAGTAAACACTGTTGCAATAGTTGATAACATATTCCGCCCCAATCCTATAACATTTCCTCTGTTCTTATGTAAAGTCATTATGTTTTCAAGCATCATGTTCTGTAATTAAATCATCATGCAGTTTTGGACAGATAATTGGTTTTCTTGTTTTTGTTCTTGTTTTGTTCTGTTTTCCTGAGACATAGAAAAGAAAATGTTTCTTTTTCTCACCTAACAGCACTGCTGCCTACATCCAGGTCTTGAGCAGTGACAGCGCCAATGATCGTCCCTACCGGAGTGTCTTCGTAAACCTCCATGGTGTAGAGCGGCTTGCTGAAAACCGGCGGCTCATCCACGTCCAGCACGCTGATCTTCACCGTGGCTGTGTCTTTGAAAGGGCCCGCCGAGTGAAACCGGTGGTCAAGGTAAAGGTTGGAAGCCTCAACTTTGAAAGTGTATGCCTTCTTTGTTTCAAAATCTAAAGGCTGTAGTGAGGACAAATTAAGAATAAGGAGTAAATTCATATAGAATGTGGCAGAAATGGTGAACATTACTTCAGAGCAATTTGCAAGTTATTATCAATTGTACTGGTTTAAAATTTTCATTTTTCTTCATAATTAGTGGGTAAGGGCAGCACAAGGCAAACCTTTTTTTTTTTTTTGAGACAGAGTCTCTCCCTCTCTCCCAGGCTGGAACTCAGTGGTGTGATCTCAGCTTACTGCAACCTCCACCTCTGGGGTTCAAGCGGTTCTCCTGCCTCAGCCTCCTGAGTATCTGGGACTACAAGCGCCCGCCACCATGCCCGGCTAATTTTTGTATTTTAAGTAGAGGCGGGGTTTCAACATGTTGGCCAGGCTGGTCTTGAATTCCTGACCTCAGGTGATCCACCCACCTCGGCCTCCCAAAGTGCTGGGATTACAGGCGCAAGGTAAACATTTTAAGAAAAGAATCACGTCCATGTAGAAGTTTCTGGTTAACTTGTAAAGATCATCAGTTACATATGTTTAAAAAAATCACATCATTTACGTGCAAACATACATGCTAGGTAGGGCTTAATCATTTTATATGAGCAAAGTTAAAACAGCAAGAGAACAGATGTTCAGGGAAGCATTTCTCTGCTCTTATCCAATACTGACATCTAGTGGAACAAAGCAATGATAAACAAAAAAATGAAATAGGATCACTGAAGATATTCTAGATTCTAGCTGCAAATTTGTATTGGAAAAGTGGTCCCATGAAAACTCCATATTTTGTTGTCTTATTTTATGGCATCTTATGTTAAATACTTTTGGATGTCTAGGTCTTTTTTTTTTTACTAGTAAATGTCTGTATCAGTATTTAAAAGCATACATAGTGCAAATTTAAAAAGAGTTTTTGTGTGTGTGTGTGTTCTCAGAACTGTATATATAAATTATGGGCACTCTAATGCATCATCAATACACATTACCAAGAATTGTGGCTTTATATATTAATATATGTGACTAAATTAGAGAAGGCTGTGAAACATAATATAGGAAGTCATTTTCTATGGAGTCATGGATGCTCAATTTTAGCTTATCACTCCTTATTTGCACCCTCACTGTAAATATTAATTTTATGCCTGCAATAACTGAAAATATACTAATCCTGAAATATGGTGCTGCTGTGGTGCTCTGTTTAAGTGAAAATTTTAAGGTCAATGGCTCTGGCCTCTGATCATCTAAGAAAATCTGAGACAACACGAATTTAAGATTAACACGGTGATTTTCTGGGACCTTTAAAAATTTATGTTTTCTAAAGGAATTCCCTCAAGTCTGACCCCAATAAGTTGCTAAATGCTGTGTCAGTACCTGTTCCTTTACTGTAGTACACCTGGGGAAAATAAAGGAAGGATGGATATTTTTCTCCTTCTAAGATATGATTGCTGTTTTATGCATTTCCTCTGAGGAATAAAAAAAAAAAAACACTTTTAAATCTTCAAAAACTCACAATTTCATGAAATGTATTATAACAAAACAGCAATTTCACTTGAATATGACATCAGTCTCTTTCACTGTACTTTTTTATGCGGCAGGAACTATATTTATTAATTCCCTGTAGGTACTCCTTTTATTTATCATATTTTTATTCATGTGTTTACCCGCTATGTAATCAGTTTTCTTTTTACCTTTCTATATTTTAATTTGCTCACCTCATACCTGTTAACTTATAATACTGATTTCCTTTCATTTTCATGTTTCTCCTGTTGGAAATTTTGATTTCTCTTAATACCTATATAAGCAAATAATAGCAGGCATAATATGCGATGGTTGATAATATGGCCTTTGATGACATGAATAGAAGTGTAATATCTGAAAATAAGAGAGAGGATTGCCCAGTGATGCTCCTTTGATCAGCCTAAAGCTTGAATACTGTGTTTTGTTAGTTAAAGAAATCAGACTCAAGAAAAGACAACTTGTTCCAAGACTGGAATGATAAAATATTACCAAAGCCAAAAATAAGAAACCACTACAATTACTGCCACTGCAAGGAAAGACACACATTTTCAAATACTTGAAGGGCCATTATGTTGACATTACTTAAGATTATTCTTTATGCCTCTGAGTGGTGAATTAATAGTAATTTGAGTTATTAATGAGAGTAAATTTAGGTTAGAAAAAGGAGAAAACCTCTAATAAATAAAATCATTCCATAGTGAATTAAAAATACACACACACACACACACACACACACGTAGATGTTTTACGTGGTGGCAAGGCTTGAGATGCATCCTGTAAGGATGAAAAGATGAAAAGACAAGACTTGCCTCTCGATTCATTCAACAAATTACAGAATATTGCCATCTTGCTTAATGAGTGAGTTTGAAGAAGTACCAAGTTCTCTATAACTATGTATGTTTAAGAGAAATTGAATATGTTAGAAGATGTCGGAGAGAGAATGATGTATAAGATAGAATCGTGCACTAGCTAATTCAAATTAAGGAACATATAAAAATATATTTTCTGTTTTTCCAAACTCTAAATGCTCTATAAGTGTTAAACAATATAAGTTGTCTATGTTAGGTATCGTTAACTTGTAGTGTAAGACTACTTTGATTTTTATCACCTTAGGGTTCCTTTTGCCTAGAAAGCAAATTGAGCTGACCTGGCTCATACTCACTCCCTTTTTTAGGCAGAAATTAACTTCTATCTTAGAATGTAAACGTTTGTACCAGTCATTCCCCATTTCCCTCTCTACCTTCTCATATGTTGAAATACTTCTTATTATCTATATGATTTGGCAAATTCTCTCTAGATAAGGTCTTAATTTTTTTTCCTACTTGATTACACACTACTGTTATCTGGATAATCTTGACTCTCTACAGGTAACTCTTTTTCAAGCCAGACATGAAAGGAGAATTTTGAAACCTTTAAAAGAGATGAGATGTATTCCATGCCTTTTAAGAACCCCTGACCTATCACAGCAGGCAAATATCTGGTTGTCAGGGAGACAGAGTAAGATAAAAGAATCCTGTACGTACAGATTTTTTGCAACGGAAAACTTATAGCCTGTAGTGATCAAAGAACTAAAGAAAATTGTAAGAGAAATGCCACCATAGTCTCCTTGCTTCTTCGTGACCCTGACCTGTAGGCAATCCCACTTTACAAAATGGTATATAGCTCAGAAAGCGCAAAGAGAATCAGCAGTGATATCTCTCTAATTGACTTTACCTACACATCTGACTGACTACCCTCCATTTTTGGGGGGAATGTACTTTAGTTTCACAATCAATAAAAATCCCAGCATTTGAAATAAATATAGAATAAATAGGATTACTTTCAGTGCTAAAAATGAATCATATTCTATGATAGACATACATTATTGTGAGGTTGAACTAATTTATTTCTTGCACAATAAATAGAAAACTTTGTGGCATTGCTTGGAGCCCATTTAATGGTTATGAACCTCTCTAAGGGGAAGAAATGATTGACTAAAGAGAATTTAGTTCAGCAGCTTCTTTCTCTTTAGGTCGTTTCTATAAGGGAAGATTGGTGGCACCAGAATGTTCAAGAAACAATTCATCTAATTGAGTTGTGCAGTAAGAACCACAACTATAGAGAAATGAAATATGGTATACTCAATTGCTCTTCAGAGACTCAAGGGAGGAATTGGGGAAGGGGGAAATTTTGCTTCTTTGGTTTTTGCCACTGAAGGAAATAAAAAATATTTTACCCTCCAATATATTTCTCTGATGTATTTTGAAATGTCTGCCACAGGGCCAGAAAATATAAGTGGCCTTACAAAGCTGTCTTTTGTGGGAGAAAAATTGCATCTGTAAAGAATTCCCATCAATGTAGGCAGGTCTTTTCTATGCCTTTCCCAGACCTAGGAGCCAATGAGAGCCTGACAATTTTAAAAGTCTGAAAATAAATATCATCTATTTTCTCTGAGGGAGGTTTCATTTACGTAACAAGTGGCTTTGCTAGCCAAGCCACTTCCTTTCTCCCTCTCATAACCTTTCTTGCCACTAAACGTGATTTACCAAGACAACCTGGTTTTGTCCATGCTCTGGGCCACGATTCTTTCTGTCACCTTGAGATGGTGATTAGATTCTGTAACTTATTGGGAAATTGGGTCTTCATTCTGAAGGCACCTGTGTATACACGTTAAATAATTTGTTTGCTTTTTCTCCTATTAATCAATCTGCCTCATGTCAGTAATTTTTCAGCAAATCTTTTGTGGCCCAAGAGCCTGTATCTCCCACACTGAAAACACCTTTGCAAAGATTATGACAGTGAGGGAAGTCTAGCATGGCGGACTCCATCTTGCTTCTAGCCTCACAGGCTGGCAATCTTGGCTCATTCCCCAGCATAGCCCAAGCTAACTATGGAATTTAGTTTATACTTCTTTAACTTTGAACCAAGGATGATAGCAGTCCTTCCCTATAACTGATCCCCTCCTTGTTCCTGGGCCAAAACCATGTTTGCAAAACTAAAGAAAGGCCACGAGATTAGGATTATGATAGTGGCCTGAATGCTGCTAAAATGTAGGTAGTTTCTATAATCTCTTACTGCTCAGAAATCATGTGAACGGAGGTCATAAGATTTGTAACTTCCCTAATTGCTCCTACAGATAACATCACTATTGCAGAATCTAAGATTGGTCTTTTGAGATGTTTTTCACTCTAACCCCACCCAGATTTATGGCATATGACTCAACCAGTCCTATGGCTCCTTGCCCAGAGATGGACTCAGCATGGGGGCACTATATTTTACACCCTTATGATGACATCCCCAACCAATCATCTGCAGCACCCATTTGCTAGTCCCTTGCCCACCAAACTATCCTTGGAAAACCTTAACCTCTGGGCCTTCAGGGAGACTGATCTGAGTAACAACTCTGTCTTCCACATGGCTAGCCTAGTGTCAGGTAAGCTCTTTACTGCAGTACCGTGGTCTCAGAGAATTGGTTTTGTCTGTGCGATGGGCAGGAAGAGCCCATTGGGCTATTATAGCACTACTTTCTCTGTTCTTACATTGCTGAAGTCCAGGTCACAAAAAACTAAATGAAATGTTAAGTGCCAAAGGATTTTCTCATTTCAAAGGGAAATAGCAATTTTTTTTGGCATAAATTATAAGAGAATAGCTGCCTGGGCTCTTCCAGGGCTCCTCATGCTTCCAGATAATGTTGAGTGGAAATGGATAGCTATGGTTATAGATATTTTGAGGAATTTGAAAAAATGATAGCTGCAGCAGGCAGAATTCTAAGATGCTCCCAATATTCCTGCCCCCAGTGACCTATACTCTGTGTGCAATGACTCTTCCATTCATTGTGTGAGAGGCCTGTAAATTAAATGACATCTTGCTCACATAAACTTATTAAGTTTTATGGAAAAATAAGTTGTGCAGATATAATTAGGGTCCCTAATCACTTGACATTGAGTTAATTAAGGAGATTTTACCTGAGAGGGGTGATCTAACCAGGAGACCCCTTAAAAGAAAGGGGTGATGCAGATGCTTTTCGTCCTGCCTTATAAGAAGTAAATTTGTCATCATAAGAGATTATGTGGCAAGTGGCAAGTGCTCAAGGGGTGCCTGTGGGAACTGAAACCTGGTATTTGGCAAGAGCTAACAAAATTGTCATAAGAGCCACAAGGAAGTAGTAACTACTGCAAAAGCAAACAAAACAAAACAAACACACAACAACAATACAAAACAAACAGCCAGAAGGAACTGGCTCTGCTAGGAACCAGTAAGGTTACAAAAGACTCCAAGACTCAGATTGGATCATAGCCCCAATCACACCTTGATTTTCGCCCAAAAGGCCCTGAGCAAAGGAACCAGTTATGCCATATTATGACTCACTATAGCTGTGGTTTTGTCCCTCTTTACTTTTTATTCTTCTGTATTACTTCAATTTTTTATAGTAAGCCTATATTATTTTTACCAACACAGTAAAGCCATCACTTTTAGGAAAATACATCCTTGAGTGATAAGGCTCTACAATCTCAATTATCTAGTAGGTCTTAATAGGCAATGGGAAGGAATACCGTCAATGAATGCAAATGATCCGAGGATGTAGGCTTATCTGAAACAGACTAGATTTTTTCTAAGACAAGCAGTTAGAAAACAGATTTATACCAGGCTGCACCAGGATGCACAGACACTAGGACCAAGCTCTTATAAACAGGTTTATTACACTAGGCTGAACAATAAAGATAAGATGTTCAGAACAAGCATCATTTTAATGAAAAAGCAGGTTTCCTAAAACTTAGTTTTATGATCAATATAGTAGTCAATTCTTGTCTGGGAAGAGATGTGGGAGAGTTTATGCATATCTCATCATCATTGACAAAAGGTTGCAACTCAATATTTTATATAAAAAAGCTTGCATTTGATGAACAAAAGTTGCCACTATAGGAGGTGAGAATGTCCCTGTTACAAAGGGAAAAACAATGAAATGTAGTAAGTTTTAAAACGTAGATTTTAGTTTGGACAAAATTTCAACACCATTTGTTAGAAAATTAATAATATATATGCTTATAAGAAAGACAGAATTACTAGGCAAAAAGTGTTTGTAAACAAAAACATTTGAATGAAGAAAGATCCATTTTATATAACTTACCTTAAAAATATTTGTAACAAAACTATTTATTAGAAATGCACTTAATTTTTCTGTGGACAAGTTATTACTATACTTTAGTGTTTTGCAACTCTGCAAAATTTTCATAGTTATTAACAAATTGTCTTAAGAATCATGGTCATTATAGTAATGCCTGTATTTTAGTAGCAATTTTTGGAATAAATTTAGTAACCAAAATAAAAAGACAAACAAACAAAACAAAACAAAAAAGAATTGCAAGAAATGCTAGTGCTTCTAGACATAGGTTTTTAGTGATATTTCCCTAAAAAATTACAGAGGGTTTCATCAGATATTATAAATGCTGAAATAAAATATATGTGTCATACACATACAGTATAAATCATGACTATTGGGGAGGCCAATTATCTTTTCTAACATGCATTGTTGTACACAATAATTGGAAGTATACTCTTTCTAAACATATACTATGATTTACAGCAAGCTGTGTGACTTTGAAAAATTATCTCCTTTGAACTTCAAGTTCCCTATCTGTAGAATCAGTAAAACATATTTTTCTAAATTCTTTGCAAAACGTTCCAAACTTTACATACTATGTGAGTAAAAAGAAAAATAATGCATCAGAAATGAAAACAGTAAACCAACAGAAGATATTTGTTCTTTTAGTTGACAACAATTTTAAACATTTGTTCTTTTAGTTGACAACAATTTTAAACATCTTATATATTTCAGGCATTTCCTTTACTGATGGGGAAACAAACACAGATATGGAAAAGTGCCTCCAGGGGCTTAAAATATAGCAGGAGGAATCAGTTGTATTTTAAATCTGAGAGCCATGTAAGTATCATAGATGCTTTGACAGAAATGTTGACATTTGGGGACAAAATAAAGCAGTGGTCAGCTTTGCCTGAGGGACTCTAGGAGGCCTTTGTTGAGAAGCAAGGGAGAAAAAAATGTTAAAGAACATATAAGAATTCACGAAGATACTTATATAGGACAGGGAGTTCTATGCAGAAGGAGGAGAACCACAATACCATTGGTAGACATCGCAATGAATTTGCTGTACTTGGAATGTAGCTTGTGCATATGAGCATGCATGTATATGTGTGTGTGTACAGAAGACAGTAATAGAAAATGCACTGTTTGATTTTTATCTTTCTATCAATAGGACCAGAAACGGATTTAAGTAAGATGAACATGTTTCTATCTAAACGTCTAAATAGATTTCTTTCATTCCCCCATGAATAAAAAGATTATTTGGAGGAAAATAACGTGTGAGGCTGGGAAAATAGCCATTGCAGTGTCAAAAAGGAGTCAGGAAGAGGATTGTATGGCAAATTCATAGGTGGAGAAAGGAAAATTTTAACCTGAGTTCTGGAAAAATCAGCAACCAGCCTTTGTGCCCTATTTGGCAAGGGGACGTCAATAGGAATGGAAGCAGCGTTAGAAAAATCATAGATTTTTGCTTTAAGAAACTGGAAAGGAGAAAACATGAGTAGGCAGACTTTTGTTGGGAATAAAGAAAGAACTCAGCTTTAGACAGTGAGTTTGAAAAGTCTATGGCATGTGCAGTTAGAACTGTCTACAAGACTGTAGAAAAATCTGCAGTGGTTACGTTGATTTGGGGCTAAGTTACAGTTGATGAGACTGTTTAGGGAAACTAGGTAAGGTATTACAAAAGAAGGTGAAGACAAATATTTAGAAAAACAGAAACATAATATTTATAGAAACAACAGCATTCACGTGTTGTTTCCTTAACTAGGTACATTAGTGTGGCTAAAAATAGCATTATTTTAAACTTAAATTGAGGCATATATGTTTGGCTATGTAAAATATTCCAAATTTTATTATCATTTTGTTCTTAAGAGTTATTCAAAAATTAACCACATGATGGTGCTATGCTACCAAATCATATGACGTGAACTCATTTGTTAATGAGTGAAAAAAGAAAGAGTTTTACTGATTAACGGGTAAGTATAAAGTATAAATGCTCAGTAAGACCAATTGGTACCTTAGCCTATTTGTTAAAAGGCTCCTTGTGAAGAGTAAGATCATTTATCTCATATGTTTTTAAGGAAAAAGAAAAATTCTGCTTTGGATTTAATGTGATCACACAGTTATGTTAATTTGAAATAAACTAATATTGCCAAGTAACATCAAAATGGTAAGCACTGTTTTTAATTCCAAAAAAGCTTTACTTTAAAAAAAAAAAAAATAGGAAATCACTTCACCACTCTTCTTTTTAAACAGTTTCTAAGAGAAACTTTTGTAGAAATGATAGAGAACTGTTTGAAAAATTATACAAGATATTAAATTATTATTTTGGATAACTTAAGTATTCACTTAATTATTTTAATTATTTAAATTTTGCAATCACTTTGGAGAAAATTCAAGTGCTTCTATAACCATATTTAGATTTTGAGTCCTGGAAAACTTTTAATTCATGTAACTTACTATCCATATTTATATATAAGAAGTATATATTTTATTCCCATTTATTCAGTAGCAAAAAAACACTAGTGACTAAACACAAATTTCATTTAGGTTCTCACTAAGAATGAAGACATTGAATTTTAAAACTCTTATTCTGTCATTGTAAATGTAGCTCACCTCCTAATTTCTAGACAATTTGAATTTTTAAAAAAACTTTATTCTGATTTTATTAGTGTTTTATTGCTATAATACCCAACACCATATAGGACAAGTTTTTTTTTTTTTTTTTTTTTTTTGTTTTTTTTTTTATAGTTTTCTCAGAGTGGTAGGATGTGAGGGTGGAATAAAAGCAGTTTTTATTTTGTTTTGTTTTGTTTTACCAATATCTCATGCCTTGGAGCAATTTATAAAGCTTCATAATGTTCCTCTGAATTCAAAGTGTCGCAGTGAAATGGCATTCTGTCACAGGGCTCATAAAGTGAATCAAAGTTAAGGTTAATAAAATAAATAAAAATGCCTTTCTTCAGTCCTCTCAGTTCATCTAAACCTGACCATCATTTTTGTTTCCTCAAGCCCTCCCAGGAAATAGACAGAGGAGAAAATAGTGAAAGAAAAGCAAATAAAAGATTTTGAAGATAAAACAGTAATAACAATATGTGCTTCAGATCATTAGCATTTTAATGTATTCTTAAGTGCGTTAAAAAAAGAAAAACTCTGAAAACAAAACATATCATGCTTCATTCCTCTATTGCAGTTCAAAATCTGTTAGCTAAAAAATTAAAATAACTGGTGTTTAAAAAAGGACTACATATTCAAATGTAGAGTATATATTTGGGACTTTCTAAATGCATTTAGTATACTTAGAATGTAATTTCTGTATGAATCTGATTTTATAGCAGAATTCTTGTATTGCAATATTGAAGGGAAAACCTTAACAAATAATTTAAGATCATTCTGGATCTGCAACACTACTGTTGATGTTTACATACACAGTTATTGAGATACACCT
This sequence comes from Symphalangus syndactylus, assembly GCF_028878055.3. Taxonomy (NCBI): domain Eukaryota; kingdom Metazoa; phylum Chordata; class Mammalia; order Primates; family Hylobatidae; genus Symphalangus; species Symphalangus syndactylus. The sequence continues at coordinate 81,585,629 of NC_072438.2, read as the reverse complement.
AATTCTCTAAGATTCCTAATGATAATTGCAAGATAAAGTTTTCTGAGAACTTATTGAATATATGCTTGAGTATAGTACTATTTTACAGCCTTTACCCAAAAGCATTCTGTACTTAAAAAATGGTTGTAGTGTTTCAATTGATTTTGAATTTTTATGGGCTTTATTCAATGAGATATTTTCTCACATTTTTATTAAGTCATACTATCATGTTTAATTGAGTAATGCATCTATGTACATGTGTGCATATAAACACAATACACGATACAGTATACACAATAGATAGATGGATAGTTTTTAAGTTTCATTACAAAAATGTCCTCTTGAGTTATTTTTTAAAGAGTCAATAGATGTAGGGTGCAGGCTACAATTTTCTTTCTAATAGAACACTAGGTTAGCATAGGAGATTGCCTCTAGTGGATCCATATTTAGAGATGAAAGCAAATTACAACACTGAAAGAAAATCTATGTGTTTTATTAGGCTCTGAAGTCCTCAAATGCTTGGTGTAATTTACCAGATGATGATAATATTTATACAAATATGTTTTGGCTGTTCCTTTAAAATTTATTTAGAATCTCACAATCTCTCACCATCTCTGTTGCTATACCATCACGTTCCACATTTCTATCTGTTTCCCGGCTTACTTCTATGGTCTCTTAACTGAGCTATTGCTCTCATTATTTCCTAGTTATTATTCTCTTAAGACAACCAGAGTCACTTGGGTCTACAAGAGTAAGTTGAGGCCAGGTGTGGTGGCTCATGCCTGTAATCCCAGCACTTTGGGAGGCCAAGGCGGGTAGATCACCTGAGGTCAGGAGTTCAAGACCAGCCTGACCAACATGGTGAAACCCCCGTCTCTACTAAAAATGCAAAAAATTAACTAGGCGTGTTGGCAGGCACCTGTAATCCCAGCTGCTTGGGAGGCTGAGGCAGGATAATCACTTGAACCCAGGAGACAGAGGTTGCAGTGAGCTGAGATCCCCCCATTGTACTCCAGCCTGGGCAACAAGAGCAAAACTCCATATCAAAATAAATAAATAAAAATAAATAAAAGAGTAAAAGTGATCTAGATCTACACTCACATGGGCTCTCTATATCATGATCTGTTAATAATTCAACATCTTTGCCTGGTCTACAAGGCTCTCCCTGGCGAGCCTGTCATCTCTGGCCAAGGCCCTTTTCCTTCACTGCATTCCAGCCCCACTGGCCTTCTTGCCTAGTATGCTCCCAATTCAGAGATTTTGAAATTGCTGCTCAAACTTTTAGGAACTCACATCACCCAAATACCACATGGTCAGGTTTTTGCTCATATTCTCTTCTAATAGAGAAGTCTTTTTTTATTTTTGACCTCACTGTAAGATACCCTACACCCTCCATATGCCTTTTACCCCTTCACCCTGCTTTTAGTCTTTCTAGCTTGAATTCATCACTGCTGAAAGTGATTTCTAATTTGCTTGTTTATTTTCTGATGTCCTCAGTGGAATGGAAGCTGTATGGATGCAGGGAGTGTGTCTGTTGAGTTCACTGCCCTATCTCCACAGTGGAGTCTGAAAAACAGTGGCTACTTCCAAAATACCTGTTGAATGAAGTAGTGAAAGTTATGGACATCGAGCTTTACTTAAATAATGAATTTCAGGCCAGTAAAATGGACTACAATAATTTATCCACTGCAGGAGAAAAGAGAAGTGTGTGTGTGAGTTAATTTGCAGATATACTTTCAAGATTATCTACCAGAATGTGTGTGTGTGTGTGTTTTTATTTGCAGATATACTTTCAAGATTATCTACTATATCTAAATCTATTTTAATAAAGGTATTATATAATTTTGCATATCTCAATTTTAATCCAGTTAAGAACTATAAAAATTCTAAAAAAAATTAAACACAATAAATACAAAAAATAAATAACATGACTGATTCTCTGTAGATCTTTCATAATGAAAAAGGCAGATATGTTCTTACTGCTTTCATGATAGTTGAACTTATATAACTGAATGATTACTTTCAAAGATCAATATGTTTTGATATAATAAGATAAAGGACTATTGTTAAACCATCCCTTTTTCAATTGTGTTAAAAATAAATAAGAATGGCATACATTTTTCTAGATTAACACCTAGACATTGATTACTTATTGGTATAGATGGTAAATATGTGTAAATAAAAATGAAAACATAAACATAAAACTATGTGTGTGAATATAAAATATAGTTATAATACTTAAATATAAATAAGTATATAAACATAAATATATATAGTGTATATCTAGAATTGAATCTTTTGTACCTTAATTTTACTTTGGAAGTATACTTAATTGTGTATTTAAATATTATGACTTCTTAATTTAAAATAGTTTTTATATTATTATTTTTGTTTGTTCCATTTGAATAGATGTTTGTAACCCATTTAAATGTGATTTCTTTGTTGGAGACCTTCTTAGGGAAAAAATTAAGTGAGAAGACTTTACATTGATTTGGGACTAAAAGAAAAAGAGAAAAACAAACTAAATAACAATAAAGGAGTAAAGTTGATAAGAATTTGACATATTTTTCTAACTGTACTTTGCAAATTTAACATAAATGCTTAATTTAATAGAGTGGGATCATGTGGGTTAAATTAATTTCTAGACTAAGTGTAATTTTTGCACAATAGTAGAAATAAAAATATGATAATCTATTTGAAAAATGTGTTTCTTTTTATGAGTATTTGCATTACCATATATATTGCTTCCTTGTTAAAATTCAGAGTTCCTGAGCAAATATGGGAGGGGCAGACTGATTAATGGAACTAAATGCAAAGTATTTATTCTAGTTAAAATAATTACAATGAGTAAATGAGTATTGTATACTGCAGTTTGGAGTATATTCTTCAAAATTCTTCAAAATAGAGTGTTTTGTAGAAGGGGAGAAAATGGCTGAATTAAATGAACTTCACTTTTCTGCCTTTACTTTGCTATTGGAAATTCCTATAATTTGCCTCACTATTATGGAAAAAATCAGCACACCTTAAATGCCGTTATAATTTTTCTTTCTCACATTAACAGACTCTTTCATGTCACCACCCAACTAAAGACAAAACTACATACATTGTAAATAATAATTTCTTCCTAATATTTCAACTAACTTTGCCCTATGCAATCCTCTTTGGCTCTAATCCATATGTCATCACTAAACAGCTTCCCAGCACTGTCTTTCTCTCTCTCTGTTTCTTGGTAATTCTTTTTCACTTTCCTCCTTATAGCTCTCTCACATCCATTACTGACCTTTCACATTTCTTCTACTTCTCAGGTGATTAGAGCTTACACACATCAGTATGCCTCCACTGTGGTATCAACCAACATTGTGGTGAATTAGGTATTTATATCTTCAGAAGAGCCATAGAAAGGCTCAATATCAAGACTGGTGGGGTTAGAGTTACTTCTCAGTCTTGTTTTTAAATTAATCTTTTGTCTATATTTATAGTAATAAAAAATTAGGTTACAATTAAACTCTGATAAGAATCTTTTTAAATGATGTCATCAAATTATCAGGCCTAATTGTTCAACATAAAATATGTAAGAGTTGAACCACAGAGTAATAGCACCTGTAGAAGTAAATACTCAGCATCACTAGATCTTTATTTTTTTTTAATTTAAAATACAGTTGACTATTGAGCAACACGGGTTTGGACTGTGCAGGCAGGGCCACTTACACGTGGATTTTCCTCTGCCTCTGCCTCTGCCATCCCTGAGACAGCAATACCAGCCCCTCCTCTTCCTCCTTCTCCTCAGCCTACTCAATGTGAAGATGATGAGGATGAAGACCTTTATGATGATCCACTAACACTTAACAAATAGTAAATATGTTTCCTTTTCCTTATGATTTTCTTAATAACATTTTCTCCTCTCTAGCTTACTTTATTGTAAGAATACAGTATATACGGCCAGGTGTGATGGCTTACACCTGTAATCCCAGCACTTTGGGAGGCCGAGGCAGGTGGATCACGAGGTCAGGAGTTTGAGACCAGCCTGACCAACATGGTGAAATCCTCTCTACTAAAAATACGAAAACTAGCTGGGTGTGGTGGTGCACATCTGTAATCCCAGCTACTCAGGAGTCTGAGGCAGGAGAATCCCTTGAAACTGGGATGCAGAGGTTGCAGCGAGTCGACATCTCACCACTGCACTCCAGCCTGGGTGACAGAGCGCAACTCCATCTCAAAAAAAAAAAAAAAAAAAAAGAATACAGTACATACTATGTGTAACGTACAAAATATGTGTCAAATGTTTATGTGATTGGTAAAGCTTCTGGTCAAGAGTAAGCTATTAGTACTGAAATTTTGGAGGATCCAAAAGACACATGCAGATTTTTGACTGCATGGAGTATCAGTATCCCAACTCCCACATTGTTCAAGGGTCAACTCTATTGCTAATTGAAAGAAAATTAAAATTACTTGTCATTTCTAATATTTATTTTTTATCTTCTTTAATTATTATTTAGTAGTCAACTGTCCAAACATTTGTCTATGTACCTTTTTCAATTTGATGACTCCCTCTTGTGTATCCTCATCTGTGACGATGTCAAACAAATTTCCCCCATCTCCTGGAACAATATTGTATTCAATTTCTGCATTTTGTCCAAAATCAGGATCCACAGCTCTTATTCTTCCAATAGCTGAGCCAATAGGGGAAGACTCAGGAACTTTCAGGTGGAAGATGCCTGATAAGACATATAAAATTTGAATTGACATTGGGGTTAGTAAGAGATATAGTAAGATTAAAAGGCTTGAAAAATAGAGTCTACTGAAAGTAAATCACATTTAGAACATTATAGTGCAAAATGAAAAGGCAATTTGCTGTCAAGTTAAGGATTATGATTAGGAGAAATGACTTCACTTCTCTTCAATATGTGCTGCTCTAGAATTTTAATTGGGCATTATAAATAGTAGAGAATGCTAAAGTAAAATTATTAGCAGGACTTGTTTTACACACTTACATGGCATAAAAGTGTACCACGTATCAAATCGGAGGGTGGGACTATTCATGAAATTAATTGGTACTAATACTACAGGTTGCAAGACATAGATAAAAAGTTATAGATACATAGACAGATGATAGATAGATAGGTGATAGATATATAGATATAGAAAGTTGAGGTTATATTTCCTAAAACTAATGACTTCAATAAGTATACATGATTAAAAATAACCTGTAAAATGATAATCTGTATAATCAAAATTCTAGTCGATGATAGATTGAAATATAGTATATTATAGACTAAGATTCAGCTTATGTTTAGTAAATTTTAACTTGTCACCTTTCTATGTACTTTTACTGATATTTTAAATCATAAAGTTCTGTCTCCCGAAGTTTTTTAATAGCATTAAGAAAGATAAAAAAGTAAAATGCTTATTTTTACCACCAGGTGGAGCATTTATATTACTATGAAATTTATACTGAATCAGCAAAACTTAGATAAAACATTTCAGAATCATGGAAAATTGTCATACTCTACAAAAAAATAAAAACATAGACATTATTTTAAGGTTTTGTAGAATTTTTAGAAGTCTGAGACACAAGATCAAGATATAGTGCATGCTCTTTTACTGACATTTCATTAAAGCAAATATTAATGGATTTAACAACAGTCTGTTCAAATTAAAATGAGGAAAGAAAATGAGAGAAAATAAAAATTAAGAAACAAAACTAAACACAAAAATCTAAAGTTTCCATTTTGATATTGGAGTTCCACTTTCAATTTCTCTTACTGGATTTAGAATGGCTCTTTCCCATGGGTAAATCAACCATGGTGATTCATTCATTTTAGGATTTTAGTTACATTTATGGAAAATAAATTAAGAAGTTACTATAAATGTCTGTTGCATAGGGAAGTTCATTAAAAAATCATGTTACAATATTATGGTTATTTTCTCCAGGAAGGTGTGAGAAAAAAATCAATCACATCTATTACAAGCGTGAGCCACCGCGCCTGGCCAGAAATCCTTCTTGATTAGGACATTTAGTAGGAAACTTAGGGGTAAACATTATCAAGGAAATAACTGAACAAGTGTTCAGAGAGCTAGGGAGCCATCAAGTATAGTGGATTTCAAACTTCAAATGTGGCCAGCAGTGGGAGTGGTAAGGGTGAAACAGTGAGAGTCAGTCGTAAGGAGAGGAGTAGTATGAGAATTTTAGGAACACATGTACATCTCACTTAAAGGGCTGGGGACATTTCTGCTTATTCCATCCAATCCATTCAATGAGAGCCAAATCAAGTTACATATTAGGTTTATGAGTTAGCTTTACATTTACATTTGGATGGTTAAAAGCAAAAGTAAAGGAAATTACACATCGATGAAAATGATAGAGCCTGGAGTCCTCTCTAACGGATTATGGTTAGTGAAGGTGAAGAGTTTAGCCAGAGTTGAAGTCCTCCAATATGGGGGGTGGGGGGGGAATGAAGCACTGAATGGTATTCCAAAGGGCATCGGATAATTCAAACTGCAGATGAAAAAGCCCCCTTTTCAAGACAATATGCTGAGATATGAACTTTATGTCTTATAAAAGAACATTTTATGGGGCTAGTAACAATAAATGTAAAGACAGCTATTCTTTGTAGTATTCTATCAATTTAAGTTAAATATGGTGTTTTGTTTTAAGTTGTCAGCATAGAGAATGCCAACAAATTCCATTTTTATCTAATGGCATTGAAAAACTTGTGATAAATTGGAATGATAGCATTGTCCAATAATGATGGATTTACTAGCATTCCACTAACATGCACCCCTTCAAAATTAAGATAAAATAAAAGTAAAGCAATGATTCGCCACTTATTTTTGTGTGTGTGTTAAGTTTTAGTGCATGTGAAATGCAAATATACAGAGCAATGGATTTTCTACTCTTTACATAGCAGACATATATTTTAGTAAGGTGGAAGACACGTTCATTAAGACAAGTGTTTCTTAATAAAATATTACAGCTGGTAATAAAGTCTGCAGAATATGGAACAAGTCAGAGAAACTATGCATTTGTCATGTCAGATTGTTTAGGTTCTGTCGGTTTATTTCCAATGACTTGACATTTTATCATTTCTGGAATCTCAACAGCAATAAAGCTGAGGTCATTCAGATTAATTCAAAACTGTGAAGTAATCTTCAGCTATGCCAAAGTTGGATCGTTCATGATGTACTGTGTAATTACACCGCCATCGTCTTCCAGGCATTCTACTTTTGATGCATATGAAACATCTTAATGGCACTACCTGTACCACACAAATTGAGAAATAAAACAGGTGACAAGAGATTGTCCACAGTCAATATAAATATATATTTACATATTCATCAAATATACCTATTATGCTTAGCCAAAATCTTCATTTTCCCATGGAAAAGGAGGAAATTGCATGCAGTGAACTAATTATAATGATCATATTCTTAAATATAATATTCCCTGTTAGTTCCAGGAGTAGAAAAAAATCAGGTAGTTATAAGCTAAGTAAGTATCCTCTCAGTAACTATGTCATTTGAAAAGATACTGATTAGGACTTAAACTGTGTGTCGAGCGGGGAGGGGGGAACAGGTAGGGGACATGCATTGCTACTTAAAAAAAAAGGATGTAAAATATATCTACTTTCCTTTTTTGTTTATTGCAGGAAATTTCCAGATACTGATGAAAACACCAAAATAAATATATTTACTTGACAAAATATAAATGAAGATCTTTACTTAAAGATTATAGGACTTGAACAAATATATTAAGTGAATGAATGACTTTAAAAATACCACAACATTCAATGACACCAATAGCAAGTTAAAAAGAAGATAAAATAATCCATTACAAACTCACTTTTGATATACATTTTATCTTTATGTAACAATAATTCTAAAGTTACTAAAAAAAAAAGGAAGTCAATGTTTAACCACAAATAATTTACCTAAATACAAGTAACTAATGTGAATATAATTCATATTTAATAATAGAAGAATACTAGAAATATTGGAGGGCTTAAGAACAAATTATTTCAAATTGATGAAAATGTTAAACATTTTTAAAAACTCAAAAACATACACGTGAGACCAACTAAATACACTATGATTTGAAATATTACATTTCAATTTAAACTTCAAAAAAAAATAGCACTGAACTATTGATTCAGTAATTGAATTCAAACATTAAATTGTTCAAATGATCCTGCATATTTTTTGTGTGTGAGTGATTTACCTTCTAATGGCTTAGAAATAAAATTTTGTTCTATCAATATTTTATTTTTTTAAATTGCTTAAATATATATCACACAAAATTATTTCACCTTACTTAAACAACACGAAAAGGAAATACAAGTAAACAACATATTGTGTGAGTAAAAAGGAACTTTATAGAAATTGTGTACCTGTAGCTCTGTGACCCTGGGCAAAATATTTTAAACATCTCTCTTTTCCTGATCTTTTAAAATCTCTCTCTTTTCCTGATCTGTAAAATTAATATAACAATATTTACTTTATAGATTTGTTTTTGAATGTCACTTATACAAAAGTGCATGAAACTCGTTCAGTATTATTTATTATTACTAGTTAACATAATATTTGTATAGTCTATATGTTTTATAATTTTTCCTATCAGAATGGCAATAGCCAATAGGAAACTGTCTATAGAGGTGTGGAGATGAAAGAAAGACCTTAAAAGAATTCTAAAAAGTCATTTTAATTTTAATTGAAATATTTTCCCATATCTTTAAAATTGGAGGACTCAGGAAGAAAAAAAGATTTTTTTTTTTTTTTTTTTTTTTTTTTTTTTTTTTTTTTTTTTTTTTTTTTTTTGAGACAGAGTCTCGCTCTGTCGCCCAGGCTGGAGTGCAGTGGCACAATCTCGGCTCACGGCAAGCTCTGCCTCCTGGGTTCCCGCCATTCTCCTGCCTCAGCCTCTCCGAGTAGCTGGGACTACAGGCACCCGCCACCATGCCCGGCTAATTTTTTGTATTTTTAGTAGAGACGGGGTTTCACTGTGTTAGCCAGGATGGTCTCGATCTCCTGACCTCATGATCCGCCCACCTCGGCCTCCCAAAGTGCTGGGATTACAGGCGTGAGCCACCACGCCCGGCCGAAAAAAATGTTTTGGTGGTGGAAGAACATTTTATGCCCTCTATTTCCTTAAAAGCCTGAGGCTATATTTTCAATATGCCCAAATTAAAGTAATAGAAACATTGTCCATAAGGAAGAACTATCCTGATAACAAAGCTGGGTTCAAGCTGGATTTTAGTCAAGTGTACTAAACACACAGTGAATGGAATCTCTCGGTAATAACAGAAACATCCACTGCTGCTCGTTCCCAGGACGAGGCTAGGATGGGCATAGTTTTTTAAGTGTCAAGTACTTGGCACTAGAGCTTCACTTTATTGGTTAAATTACTTCACTTTTGAGATGTTATAATTGCCCATTCTAGATTTTAACTAACCATATACATGAATAAGAATTGCCGTGCACACAATATCCATCATATGAATGAATTAAGATTTATATATTTTCTGTAACAATAGCAATATTTCTTGTCTCCGAACAATGAGAAATTTATTCCTGTAAACTTTTTTCTAGTTCTGAGCAGCTAAACGCAATAGAAAATTTAAAGCTCGATATTAAATTGTCTTCCAAAAATTATCTTTGCATAGCAGATTAATTGCTGAATTTTCCTGTATCTCAGATTATTGATACTTGATTCAACTACAATTTTTAGTGGTCTCCTTCGTGGAATGACAAGGAAAAACACACAAACTAAAAGACAAGTGTTTTTCTTGATGGCGTTTATGGTCTGGTGGGAGAGAAGTCAATTAAACAATCACACAAAAAGGTAAAATAGCAGAAAAAACACCAGTGCTCTAAAGGAAAGTTACACAATTCTATTCAATGTTTAAACTGAGAATCTGAGCTGAGACAACATAGCACTGCGGTCTGTGAGGTCAGCTAATAGAAAACATTCCAAACAGAAGTAACCATATGACAAAGGTGACATGATTATAGCTTCCTGCCTTACCAGTTTGTTCAATAATTCCCACTGGGACCTATCATCCCTAGTGTCAGAAGCACCTCTAGTATATTGACCTATAGCCTATATAGCTTGGCCATGTCCTTTTGTTGCTGCAATTTGGCAAACCCTAACTCTTGATGATGATAATTATCTTCCCTCTGAAGGAGGAGGGATGGTTTACTGAGGAAAACCATAGAAAAGAAGCTAGATATTACTATAAATTATGATCGTTAACTTTAAATGCCCCTTCAAAATTGCTTCAAAAGCACACAGATTTGCAAAGGTAACTGACTGCCATTCTCTGTGACTTCTATTTTGAGCTGATCTACTGTCCTCAAATATCTGCTTACTCACTTTACTACTTCCCTTCTCAGTTGGTGGCCTTGCCTTGTAGTTCACAGAAAAAAACAAAATGATGTTGCATAGGAGATTGCTCAGCTTCCCCAACCTTCAAAGGATCCTACATCAGTGTGACTCACAGTTTGAACAATCATAATATGTAAGATATAATATAAACTTTTTTTTAATTTGTCTCTCACTGTTCCTTTAGACTTTCTTCTATTGGAGTATGCTTTGTCTTTTCTTGGATGAAAACAATGGTGAGTAAATGATGTTTTTTCTCACTATTAAGTAATAGTCCTATGTTCACTTTAATTCAAAAAACCTAGATTTGGAAGTTAGACATTTCCAATAAATCATATTAACTAGCACACCAATCCATATGCAAAATGAAGACTTCTCCCCTTGGCCACCCCACCCACCTCCAAGCCAATTAGAGGCAGCAGCAGATGGGCCATTGGATTGGGATCTGGATGGATTAGCAGGCTTTCTCTGTCCAAATTTTTAAATTTTTCTTCACCATCTCCTTTCCTGGGGTGTTTTCACCTTACCATTGGAGGCAGCAAAGCTAGGGGACTGGACTGTTCTTACTTGATGATGTTTTTTTTGCTTCTCTGGAGCTGCACAGTGCACTTGGGGGCCGCTCTTGGAAGTTTCTCTTGCAGCAGCCTCCACACCAACGGCATTCCTCTGCTTTGATGGACTATGACCTCAGCCTTCAGATTTCAGGTGACCCACTCCACAGGCAGATTCGCGCTTCAAGGAGAATCTCTTTGGCAGGACTTAACATAATGTTGGGTTGGTTTTCCCTTCTGCTTACTCATTTCTTGCCATTCCTTTTGTTGTCATACAATTACTTTCCCAAACACAGCCTTGTTCTCTTTTCCTTTCTCTGCTGTTTTCAGGAGATTTTAACTTTCCTCAGCATGAGACAGGTATCAGTCCATTAATTTCCCTCATTTTCTGGGAAAATATATTAGAGTTTATTGTTTGTCTTAGCTGAATGGAAGGCCCCATTCACCAAACTTGAGAGAAGTAGGAAGGACAATCCTACCACTCACTTGTAGTAGGTAGGCACTACACATGGCTTTCTCCAAAGAAATCTCTGCACATAATTTTCCCTCTACTTCACACTCTAAAAAACATGCTTTAAAAGACTAACAAAATATTGCCCGGGCGCGGTGACTCAAGTCTGTAATCCCAGCACTTTGGGAAGCCAAGACGGGCCAATCACTTGAGCTCAGGAGTTCGAGACTACCTGGCCAACATGGTAAAACTCCGTCTCTGCTAAAAAGACAAAAATTAGCCGGGTGTGGTAGTGTGTGCCTGTAATTCCAGTTACTTGGGAGCTGAGGCGGGATAATCGCTTGAGCCAGGGAGGCAGAAGTCTGCAGTGAGCTGAGATCGTGCCACTGCACACCAGCCTGGGGGACAGAGACTCTAAAAAAAAAAAAAAAAAAAAGACTAACAAAATACCTTACTATGACTGAAAGCTACAAGAGTCTAAAAAGCATCCTGATATTTCCATTGTAAATTCTGATCTGAGACCATACTCTGCTATGTAGTATCTATTGTATGTTAGCTTTATAGTGCATACTTCAATGTTAACCTCTTGTTATAGCTGTAAGCATTCTTTCAATTGAAGTGTCCTTCATCTCCACTTTTTCTTCTTAAACTCCAGCAATTTGTACACATTGTACTATTTTTAGAGAATCTGTTTTCTCTGCACTCAATACTTTCTTCTCAATAGAGGTATTCCCAATGAGACACAAACTGCTCATATTTGAGCATCTCAACAAAAATTCTCCCTTGTCTCAAATCTGTTTCTAGTTACCCCCATCATTTTCTTTTCCCTTTCCAACAGAACTTTTCCAAGAGAATCACTGCTACCCGTGCCTACTTAACCACTCCATGAGCAGCCTTACCCTGCTGACTGAACCCATCATTGTGTAGTAAAGTTTCCCCTGAGATATAGTGACTTCCTTGCCACTAAAATCCAGTGGCAATTTCTTAGCAGTGTTCAACACTCTTAGCTATTCCCTGTTTTCTGAAGCACATCTCTTCTGAGACTCTACAATTGTGGTTTTCTGGCACTCTACTATCATAGTTTCCTCCCACCTTGCAGCTCTCTCCTTGCCAGATTCCTTTGTGGAAATTCTTAGAAAAGATCTGGATAAGTGATTCTCAAACTTGGTTGCATTTTGGTATCATCTGGAAAGTTAAACAGTTTTTTAAATGCTTTAGCCCAGGGACCATCCAAAGAGATTCTGTTTAGTTGTTCTGAGTTTAGAGCTGCATTTATTAAATTCTCTCCTGTTCTACTTTACAAACGTGGTCAAGAAACATTTTTGCAGGCTATGTTTATTCAGTCTTTCCTTTTCCTAGGTAACTTCATCTCTCCCTTTTGCTTCATTTACTATCATTATGCTAAACATTCTTTTTATTTTAACTCCAGTCTATATTCAGCTTTTGAGGTTTCATACTATACTGGCAAAATACCATCTTATTCCAAAACATTACTTGGATATCTCCAAGGTGTCTCAGTTTTGACATATTCAAACGTGAGATCATAGACTTGCCATGCCTAGATGAAGAGTCTCCTACTAGTCACTCTCTCAGCAAATAGTATTTCTACCTCTCCAGTTCCATGAACTGGAATCTGCTTCCTAGTAGCAAATCCATTGCTATTGTTGATTATTTTACCTCCTAAAATCACTCAAATCTGTTGACACACTACCATTTTTCACAATGGCCCTGGTCACCACCATCACAGACTAAACAACTCCCACTGCTTTTCTGTTACTGAAGATGCCTGCTAACTGGTCTTCCCACATTATTCTCCTCCCCTGGCCTGAGATGTCTTTTCATTCTGCACAGCAAAGATAGAGAGGTCATTTCCATCACTCCTAGGTAAAAACTCATTGCCTTCTTTCATGTAGCCAGGAAATTACCCTTTTAGAAAATCCAACTGTCTCAACATGAAGGAAAGGAAGAAAATTTTAAATAGAAATTATTCTTTAAGTGGAATAGACACTTAGTAACAACAGTCACTTATATAGTGCTTTCTCTTTTCCAGGCACTTTTCTAAGCACATTTCCATTATTAACTAATTTTATCTCCACATCAAGACTATGAGATACCTGCTATTATTGTAACTTCCAGTCAGTTATATCCTGGTAAATATTTTAGAACTATATTGGGATAGGGAGAAAAAATAGGTATAAGCCCTAATTTTCAGGGTCTGTTCATTGCTGTGGTGTAAGAGCTCCCACCATGACCTGTATCAAGCTACTATTGTGATGTCTTGAACACAGAGTTGAGAAGAAATAGGCACAATTGGTTCTGCAGATCTGGTAGAACCTACTGTTAGTCTACAAATGAGCAAGTTGGGGGCTAATGGCCATGAGGTGAGTCAAGCAAGTAGTATCTCTGATTGAAAACATAGTTCCTCATTTTGTCTGCTCACTTCTGTTGACTTGGTTGTGCTGCCTGAAAGTCAACCAAATACAGACAATATTTGGTTGATCCATAAGATATTTTAAAATTCAGGTAATTCAAAATTCTTAATTTTAGCTAGACGGAGTGATGCAAATTTCAATTAACTGAGGGTTGAGTGGATTGGGCACACTTGGGGAAAGTTTCCCTTTTTAGTGATTAGAGAGAAAAATCCATGAAAACATCCAGAAAAGGGGCATTAGGAGATGTGACAAGGTTCTAGAAGGGGATGGGGCACTAAACATAAAATAATTCTGCTACTGCACCTAAGAAAGAAAGGAAAACTTATTACATCTCTTTCTGTTTTTCCAATTCTTCCTTTCTTCTTACAAAGCTCACAACATTAAAGTACGAATGATTACTTTTAATACTATAGTTCTACTACTTATTATGTTTAACAAATGCATATCTGCAAAACTAATTGTCCATTGTAACATTATTTTTTAAAGCAAATGAATCGGAAATTCCAACCAACCTAATTCCAAATAGGCTATGGAACAAAACCAACTTATATTACTTAATGATTTTCAGAATAATTGGGGTTTCTGATTCTCCAAAGTATGTATTTTTAACATAAGTGATTTATATAATCACTATTCTTGCTACATAATAATAAACATGATGGAGATTTTGGCAAGAGTTCACAACATTTCAAGTGCATCAATAATTTTTCATTGTTATATATTTCATGAAGTACATTTAATAGTCTCTTAAAACCTCCATTGAATATTTAAACCTTTGTTTATGTTGTCTTTATCTATGTAATTTCTGATCCATTTAACAATATCTGGTAAATGGAAAATTCTCAGTGATACTGCCTAATAACTTTACAAAAATATGCCACAAGCAACACTAAAAATTTTTTTTCATAAATTATAAATAAATTTAACACCTTACAAGATAAGCTTTGAAAAACAATGAAAATTTTTTTTTTTTTTTTGAGATGGAGTCTCACTCTGTCGCCCAGGCTGGAGTGCTGTGACAGGATCTCATCCCACTGCAATGTCCACCTTCCGGGTTCAAGCAATTCTCCTGTCTCAGCCTCCCAAGTAGTGGGGGCTACAGTTGCATGCCACCGTGGCCAGCTAATTTTGTATTTTTAGTGAAGATGGGGTTTCACCATATTGGTCAGGCTAGTCTCGAATTCCTGATCTCAAGTGATCCACCTGCCTCAGCCTCCCAAAGTGCTGGGATTACAGGTGTGAGCCACTAAGCCTGGACAAAAACACTGAAAATTTTAAGTTAGCTGGGGATATTTATTTACTCACAAGTTTGACTTCTCACTGGTTTTCTTCTGAGACACAAGGAGAGTAGTCTAAAAAAAATGAAATTTGGTAATGGTCTCTTCCCATGTATATTTTGCTTTCTTTTAGCCAAAACTAATTCTTTCAATAACAACCCATTCACCAATTTGTAAATTTGATTTGTGAATATTCATCATATATTCGTGTATCACATATGGACACAATGGTTTAAATTTTCTGTCATTTCCTGCGTTTTATTTTTTTAATATTTTCTATGTCATCCCTGTTTTGTTGCTTTTACCTAAAATGTTTTACTTGTCTACTACTTTACATATTTCTATGTATAAAATCTATTATTCTTTCAGGGACAACCTAAAGCCACATTTTGATGATTTTTTTTCCTTTTGTCTTTGCAATTTTATTTGTTTCACATTTGTATGCTTACAACCCTTTAAATCCTATGTCTTTTTTTTTTTTTTTTTTTTTTGCAATGGTCTAAATATTTAGGTATATACTGTTTTTACTCCAAGTAGTGTAAATGTGCATTAACTTGAAAATCTCCCTACCTGTCTGGGCACAGTGGCTCACGCCTGTAATCCCAGCATTTTGGGAGGCCGAGGCAGGCAGTCACCTGAGGTCAGGAGTTTGAGGCCAGCCTGGCCAACATGGCAAAGCCCCGTCTCTACTAAAAATACAAAAATTAGCCAGGTGTGGTAGTGCGTACCTGTAATCTCAATGACTCGGGAGGCTGAGGCAGCAGAATAGCTTCAGCCCAGGAGGCGGAGGCTGCAGTGAGCCAAATCGTGCCACTGCACTCCACACTCTAGCCTGGGTGAGAGAGAGAGATTCTGTCTCAAAATAAAAAAAAACAAAAAAAACACTCCCTATTTTTACACTAGCTTTTAAAGAGAAATTAAAATTTTATCTTCTTTATGCAGTGCAAAATGAAAATGATAATTTTTTTATCCTCTATACTTGCAATGAATGAAATATTATTCATCAAATGATATATTCCCTTGTGTCTGGCATTTGTTCACAAAATATATTTCTTATGTACCAAGTCTTTTTTTTCCATGGTTTTTAGTATTGCTCAGATTCCTATTAACTTTCATAAAAACTACTTTAGAAGTCTCATTTCCTTGTCTATATAATTTCTCAGACCAATAACAAGGCAAATATGAAATAGAGAAATGTAAAGCATGTGAAATAAATGGTGACTTTAGGATGCTTTCACATCTGTGACTAAAGATTGCCGCTGCCGTCAGAAATCTATGTATTAAAGGATTGAGGAGGGTGTGTTTAAAGTTCGCCTCATAACTTCATTCTCCTACCTGGGTTTTCTTATACCCAAGACTTAAATAGAGTTACGTCTTTTTTAATCTGGCTAATTATATCCATTCTCCATACCTCATTGATCACTTCTATGTTTTTGTCTCTTAGAAATGTTTCTTTGGGCCTGGTGTGGTGGCTCACACCTGTAATCCCAGCACTTTGGGAGGCTGAGGCAGGTGGATCACCTGAGGTCAGGAATTTAAGACCAGCTTGGCCAACATGGTGAAACCCCATCTCTACTAAAAATACAAAAATTAGCTGGGCATGTTGGTGGGTGCCTGTAATCCCAGCTACTTGGGAGGCTGAGGCAAGAGAATCACTTGAACCCAGGAGGTGGATGTTGCAGTGAGTCGAGATCACACCATCACACCATTACACTCCAGACTGGGTGACAAGAGTGAAAATCCTTCTCAAGAAAAAAAAGAAATGCTTCTTTGACTCTCACTTCTCTACTTCTCTTTTGAGGATCCTACATTTTCAACCACCACTTGTTCATCTCCACTCAAGCACGTTGAAAAGAGAAAGAGAGGAAAACATAAGAGGGACAAGGAGAAGGAAAAAATTAAAAATAAACATCTTTACTGTCAGATAGTTGTATTGATTTAATTCTCCCAGAAGCACAGTATATTATTATGAATATGGCTATATAATTTGTAAGCCAAACAGAGCCACTTTTGAGAGTAAAACAAATCAGTATGAGTAATTAATTTGGGGCCACAGGTATAAAATGGAATTATCTCTGGCACACAAGTGTAGCTGATCACCCTATTTATTATCTCAGTTTGATTATGTAAAAGCTTTAGGTCAGTGAGAGTTTATTCAGTTTACTCAGGCCCCAGTGAGTAAACAGCAGAGCTGCGTTTCCCATCTGTACTTTTCCAAAAGCCTAGGCCCTCTGTGCTTTACAAATTACTTTATAAACTTAAAAATACTCACAGAGGCCAGGTCTGGTGGCTCACGCCTCTATTCCCAGCACTTTGGAAGGCTGAGGCGGGTGGATCACGAGGTCAGGAAATCAAGACCAGCCTGGCCAAGATGGTTAAACCCTGTCTCTACTGAAAATACAAAAAAAAAAAAAAAAAAAAAATTAGCCAGGCGTGGTGGCAGGTGCCTGTAATCCCAGCTACTCGGGAGGCTGGCTAAGGCAGAGAATTGCTTGAACCTGGGAGGTGGAGGTTGCAGTGAGTCGAGATGGCACCACTGCACTCCAAGCCAGGGCGACAGAGAAAGACTCTGTCTCAAAAAAAAAAAAAAAAAAAAAAAAAAAACCAAAAACAAACAAAAACATACAGTGAGACTTTAAAACAATGTCTTTTTAGCTTTGATTAGTGGAGCAGTGGATTGAAAGCCCATAGTCACATTTAGGGCTCCTACTCCTAGCTACTGGGACAATTCTGATGTTGGAAGCAGTAATCTATATTTTCATAAACAACAATACCATAGCTCTAATGTGCTATCCACTTATGTTCTGCTGTATCATACATGTAACTACAAAGTTTCTGGCCCCATCTCTCACTACCTCTTTTTCTTTCAGTTTCTTCTTTCAAAAATGCACAAATAAACAGAACCTACTCATACAGATTAAGGAAGTTAATACAAAATTTTAATGGTGTCTTTACATAGCACAGGTGCAATATATGTGAGCTGCTTTTCTCTCTATAATAATCGCCCTGTTCTCTAAAGAGAAGTGGCAAGTGTACCACCTGGAGAAATCAGGGAACTGGCTAAGGCAGTTCCAGCAGCCAAATTCAGAAAAGCAGGCTAAGGGCTTGTGAACTTGAAGACTTAGTAAGTAAAGGAGAGGTATGGGTAGATCACAGCCAGAGGCCTAGATGTTTTGATATTACTAAGTTGGCTAAGTTCTGTTTCTAATATCCATGTACTTGCCCTGATTCTCAGGGGATTGTCAAAAGAGACAATTTTCTCATATTTTTGCAGGAAGGCCAAAAGGTGGGGATAGAAGAGCTTTCCAATTCAGGTTTTATGTTTTAATTTTTTTGCCTGTTTAGGAACTTACAGGTTTTATTCTGTCATAGGTAAAGTCTCATATTTCAGTTGTATGGTAGACTACATAACACTACATTATTCATGCCACCCTGCTAATATTTTAATTTCTAAAAAAGTCACTTAAAGTGAGCTGGAAAGTAGACAGATTAACATTAAAGAATATTATAAGTATTAAATGGACCCATGGCTTTTAACATTATTTTTTATAACATTGGTAAGATTTGGGGCAATATCTTTAATATCACTTCAATTTTAAGCATTATTTAATATCTTTCAGAAAAATAATTTAGAACTAAAGGTCAGATTTCTAAGGGACCTGTCAATGTTTTTGCTCATATGCTAGGTTCTTCTGAGACTCTGCTAATGGCACCATGAAACAGCCATGTTGCAATCTCTTTGTCCTTTGGCACATGGTGAACAGAACTAAGTAAGTCAACAAAAACTTTCAGCACCACTTAAAAATGATTCATGCTCTCATTAGCAAAGGACAATGTGATATTAGTAATAATAGCCATGACAAATTATTTTTTAAATTTGTTAATTTTCTTTTTATATGCTTACATCAGCCTATATAGAGCCTAGTGAAACTCAGGATCTCCTTATAGGAGAATCTGGAGCACAGTGTTTTTCACTGAGCTTGCATTCAAATTGCATTCACTTCCAATGTTAGCCTCAAAGCATCTGTATATGACATTGTTAAGCTATTTGGAAGACGTCTAAACAAGATATACCGCTATATATAAGTGTTTGTTTGTTTACTTAGTTTAAAATGAATAGATTTTAATATTTAATCTTTACCCAAATATATCTGTAGGAATACAATTTTGCATGAATATAAAATATTCTCATGAGATACACAATTAACTTATTAACTTATTCACTCTATTCAATGAGTAATGGAAATGCTTATTATGTATGAGACACGTGATATATATAATATATGATATGTCATATTATATATGATATATATCATATAATATATATAATATAATATGATATATATCATATAATATATATAATATATATGATATATCATATAATATTATATGACATATCATATATTATATATACATTATGTATTATCATATATAATATATCACATATTATATATCAAAAATTATTATATGATATATATGATATATAATATTTATATCATGTATCTCATATATGTGCATACAAATGATTCAAGGAATCAGCACTGGCTGGCTCATCACAGTAAACCAGTGATCTTCAGATTTTCTCTGTATCAGAATCTACCACAACACTTACCTGAAATTTAGATTTCTTAGGTCCAAGCTATGTCAGTCGAAACAGAACTTCCCTCACTGGGGATATGGGATCCCAAGGGATTCTTCAGGCAGATATAATTTGAGAGCCACTGTAAGATCTACTGGAGAATAGGGCCTATGTTCTCATTGCGATGCTTTACCTTCAGTACGTATTCATTTTTACTTTTATTGAAGTGGACAAAAGACCTATTTGGTAATTAAATTAGATGTGTTTATCCTACCTAGAAAAAAGCTGGTTTTATAATGTATCTTGGCTTGTTTTTCAAAAATAGGGATAGTGTCATCAAATGTGATGACTCTATTTCTATTACTCATGCCTAAAATTGTTATGAGACTCAGGTAGTACCTGAATACAAGGTCATAGCTTTTTGTTTAACATTTTTAAACGCTTAGATTTACAGTTTTATTTTTTATGTCCTTTAAATGTTTCCACTCAAGTGAGAGGATACACACACACATATACACAATTCATAAAACATACATAATGTATCTCATATATATGCATACACATAAATACACACAACATCAAAGTTCTATTTGTCTATTTTTGTCTTACTCATATCTTTGGGAAGTATTGACCAAAAGGGTAATATATTCTCGTACAGTATCTAAATGATCTAGGTTAAAAATATTAATAATGTCCCAAATACTACTTTTGAAAATTACATTCTTTTCCTACACGGGAGATATTTAGAAGAAAAGCATGGCCCTAAAAACAGTAGATTAGGTAAATTTGTTATCAAAGAATGCTAGCAAAGTGTTAACTGTTTGAAATTACTTAAACATTAGTAGAAATAGAATTGTGAGAACTAAACAGTATACTAAAATTGATGCTGAACAAGCACCAGTACTACATTTTAGAAACGAACATATATTTGTAGAATTGAAACATTAACATATCATGAACTTTGTGTATTACTGTTTAAAACCTCCACCTGCTTTTGATTAAGGAAAACCTTACCATGCATTTTGTAGTCAAAACTTCTTTATTAAATTATATGTTAGATAATTATACATTAACCTTGCAGATCAAATTGGCCCACACCATCCCTTCAACCTCAATTATTTGAATAAGTTGAAGTAGTTATCCTCATTTAATAGTAGTAGATTTCACATAAGAGCCATTATTTTAGCCATACTTTCTTGGTATTTTCTTTCAGAGTACTTGCTACCATCTTTTTATTTTCCATCCATTTACTTAAGAGAGCATACTGGAGATAGTGATAAGAGCAGCAATTCACCTTTGTTTCACCCCCTGGGGAATCATTTATGTGTGCGCTGGGGGTGTTATCAGTTGTTTGCATTTGTTGTGCAGGCAGGCAATAGACTCTTAACCAGACTTTCCAGGAAATATGGGAGGTGAGAGAGGCACATAATTTACTCACAACAATAACAAAGTCAGCAGTACATTGTGGGTAGCAGATTGCCTTCTCTGGACTCAAATAACAGGAAATATTTTATCCTAGAATATGATTTCATGATTTCATGACTTTGAGACTATATGAATATACCTACATATATACACACACACATACACTTAGCTTTATAACAATTTATAAAGAGTTATGAATGCTCAGACTGTATATATACGTGTGTGTATGTGTGTATATGTATACACAAATGAATTTACATCACAGAACACTTGTTTTTTAGCAGGCAATCTCAGATATTAAGACAGTCAAACATTAAGTACCTGACAAAGTGTAAAGATGTGTTTTTATATGGTAAAATGTAACTGTCAAAATTCAATTACTTTTCGCTATTTATGCAAAATGACTTGTTACATGGTTTTATCAAGAAAACTTAAGCCTAGTAGCTTATTATTTTCCAAGTTTAAGAACGCCAAATGGTAAACAAAGAAATACACTTTGTGGCCTTATCAAGGTGTAGCTGAATTCATGTTTATTCTAAGAAAATCTGTATAAGTTACATATATTAAAAAACATTTCTGGCCGGGCGCGGTGGCTCAAGCCTGTAAATCCTAGCACTTTGGGAGGCCGAGGCAGGCGGATCACGAGGTCAGGAGATCGAGACCACGGTGAAACCCCGTCTCTACTAAAAATACAAAAAAAAAATTAATCCCAGCTACTCGGAGAGGCTGAGGCAGGAGAATGGCATGAACCCGGGAGGTGGAGCTTGCAGTGAGCCTAGATCGCGCCACTGCACTCCAGCCTGGGCGACAGAGCAAGACTCCGTCTCAAAAAAAAAAAAAAAAAAAAAAATTTCTTTAAAAAAAAGACCTATGATAGATTTCAAGATCATAAAAGAACCAGTCTAAGCCTGGGTGCCAAAAACATTAATGACAGGATGAAAAGGTAAAATACATTTTACTTAAACATATCAATATTTTTAACTGAATAAATGTATAGTTATTCGCATATTATCTTTAATAATTCAATAATTAACCTGGACATCTTGTAGTCTCTCTATGTCATAAATCTACAGGAGAAGAAAAAACATATAGATGCATATATGTGTGTACATATATACACGTACATACATATATATGTTGTTTTTAATCTGACAGCTGACGTAAACAAAGACAAAATATTGTTCACTGTTCTGTAAACATTTTGGCTGATGCTTTTACTACTTCAATTTTATTTTGATTTTTTATGGTAATTTCAGAATAATAAGAATTTTTATATCTTCAGGTGTTAACAAGTTAATAAACTATGATATAATACAACTATGTTTTATCCTGCAATTATTGTGTAAGTGATGTATTACTGATTTGTAACAGAATCAATAATAATATAGCTCTTAATAGAAACCGTCAATATGAACACGTTTGTAGATGTTTAATCAAAACAGAGAATTGCTTTAAAATGTTGTTGTATTTCAGTAAGAAATTTTCTTAGAATAATTATTGATGTACTATTTTCTATGTTCAAATCTGTTTACTATACAAACAATTCTCTTATCTGTTATTATACTGAAATAGAAAGGAAAACACACACACACACACACACGCACTCCTTTACATTTTCTATAATGGAAAACTCTCTTTTCATCAAATGCTGTATACAGACTTTATTTTACTTAATTTGTTTTCATATTTCTTACAAAATTATCACACAGAAAAAGCGACCAAGTGGGAAAAGTATGAATATTTTGCCAAATGTGAATTAATGACATCACTAAATTGATTTAATCTTATAATGTATAATTTAGATCAGCTTGTTAGATGGTTTTGTCATTTAAAATTCATATATTGGAAGCCATCAGCACTTTTCTGTAGCTTATTTTAATAGATGGAGATCCTCTACAGATATTCTTGATTGTAGTAGATGGAAGCTATTTAACTCTATGGAAAATATTTTGTAAAGAAACTATTTTGTCTTTATATAACTTCAGTTACTGCTCTGTATCATTTCTATTTCTGAAATAATATTACTACCTTTATTTGAAGACCAT
Source organism: Symphalangus syndactylus (assembly GCF_028878055.3). Lineage (NCBI taxonomy): Eukaryota > Metazoa > Chordata > Mammalia > Primates > Hylobatidae > Symphalangus > Symphalangus syndactylus. Next base: position 81,562,515 of record NC_072438.2, on the reverse strand, counting down.
TTTCTGGGTTATCTGTAGGATCTTTTGGGGAAAACACAGGCATTGAAAGCAAATTACCATTAAAGAGGGAGAGTGCTAAAAAGTTGGGGTTCTTGGACAGGTTATCTATCCAACCATTCTTAATAATATAGCCTTGCTCCTTTATTTGCAAAAGGGAGAAAATTCTATACAGCCATAATGAGAGTTAAATGGGAATACACATGCAACTCACTTTCTGTAGTACATGACACACAGTGATTTATTAGTCTAGATCCTCATCACATCATCATATCAAATTGGCAGTGATATCTGGTATGTGATATCCCAGAAACTAGATATTTTACAACAACAATAAAATAGCAAACTATACATGCATGATACAAATGCCTATGCTGTTTACTTTTTTTTCCATCTCAAATTAAGAGGTCACATACACAAAGCCAAAATGCTTTACAATTAGTAAATTTTAAGAAATTAATTTGTGTAGCTTAAGCAATGAGAAGAGTATCTCATAAAGTTCATCTGGAGAAAGGTTTTTTTTTTTTTTAGCATAAGTGCTTAACAGTCATGAACAAATATAGTTAGTTTTGGGAAATTCTTCCTTACGTATGTATGGAATATATTTTATTGCCTTCCACATTGAAAAGGGTATTATTTCAGTTTGTAGTTCTATATCACACTTTATGGTTAATTGTGCCACATGAGAAATATTCCTGCAAAAAGAGCATTGGCTTTTAAAGAATTGGCTTTTCTCTTTATAAATGTTTTGTTCTGTTTTTTCCTCTAAAGGATGTAATTCAAAATGACCGTGTAGTAAAAAGGTCTTAACACAAAAACATGTAAAATTTCAGGGAGATGAATTTTTTATTCATTCAAAATGTGAAAACCTTTTCTTTCTCCTGGTTAAAAAATATCCCCCACCCATAATAGTTTCAGACAATAGTCCAAGTGTTCATGTAATATAAGCAGAAAATAATTTGATCACAGTGATCTCCTTGATAGATTTCTTCTGTCCTCTCATTTTCCTGTTTATGAGTGGTGACAACATATGCCATGATTTTTTTGCAGATGTGCTCTAAGATTTTAGTGACAGATAAAGGAAACTAATAACTTTTATTTTAATATGATGTTAAACTGGAAGGAATTTGAACTTCAGGTTTTTTGTTAAGTCAGTTAATTTTGTTGATCTTCAGCAAGTTATTATTCTTTATAGGCCTCAGTTTCTTAACAGTAATATGTGGAAAATAGTGATCTTAGAGTATTGATGTGAAAAGGAAATCAGGATAGTAATGATAAAGTTCTTGACGCATATGTAAATACTTTAAAAGTTCCAATGCTGGCCAGGCATGGTGGCACATGCCTGTAATCTCAGCACTTTGGGAGGCCAAGGCAGATGGATCACCTGAGGTCAGGAGTTCGAGAACAGCCTGACCAACATGGTGAAACCCCGTCTCTAATAAAAATACAAAAATTAGCTGGGCATAGTGGCGGACGCTTGTAATCCCAGCTACTTGGGAGGCTGAGACAGGAGAACCGCTGGAACCTGGGAGGCAGAGGTGGCAGTGAGCCGAGATCATGCCATTGCACTCTAGCCTGGGCCACAGAGTGAGACTCCATCTCAAAAAAAAAAAAAAGGTCCAATGCCCTTATCCTCTACATTTTTTTCAAGTACATCTCGGAGACTTTCCCTTAGACCTGTAGATTTAACCTTGAATAAATGTCAAGCAGGACTACTACTTTATTCAGACACACTTTTCATTTGTTAAGATCTGAAAATGACCATCTTGTTTCAGTGGGAGTAAAGCACGCCATCTTGGTTTCCTAAGCATACTCTAGCTTCTTTGTTATTGAGACATTTTCATCATGCCCCTTTGCCCAGCCTATTTGTCTGGGTCTCCAGTCCAACTTTTATAAACCAGCCTTCATCCATACCCACATGGATTGCATTCTTCCACTTGCTGTAACTTTGTATCCCGGATATAAGAATCCTCACTATCATCCATGTGAATGAGGATATTGACATTACCTAATAATACATTGACTATTTCCTACACTCCAGATTGAACATATTTCATATGCACAAAACCCAAAACAGCGCCCAATTGCACAATGCCACTTTTTATGTACAAGCAGTCTCCCAATCTGTCCTCCTTAACTAGCTATTACAGCTTGCCACACTTAAATGGTTAAAAAAATAAAAATTGAGTGTTTGTAGAGTCAAGGTCATATTAATCACACCATATATTAGAGAAACAAATGCATTATTTCTTTCTCCTTTTAAATCTCCTTTTTCCTGTTTTCCTTAATAACAAAATAAGGAAAAGTATTGCTTTAAGACTCTCTGTGTTATTAATCATAGCATATTATATAGTAGCCATTTGTCAGATACATTTATATGCAAAAGTAGAATTATTTTTTCTTTATTTTAATTGACAAACAGAAATTGTTCACCTTTAATATGTATAACATGTTTTTAGATGTGTATACTTATTGGGAGTGGGATGGCTCAGTCAAGCTAATTAACATATTCATTAAAGTGTAATTATTTCTAATTGCCATTCAAAGCATTTGGCCTTTAGAATTTTGGTCACTAAATTAAAACATTTCCATCAATAAAATATAGGTTTATGATTTTAATAAAAAATGACAAAGTAGTAAAATATGGAAAAACATACATATAGCCAAAGGAATAAAGAAAATGTTCATTTAGCTAAATATCCTCAATATTATATATTTTAGTAGATGAACTTGTAAACTCTCCTGGAGTGGAAAGAGAAAAAAACTGTGTTTTTTTGACTGTTTATGCAAATGACTGCCTAGTGACTTAATTAAGATCCTTATACAACCAGTGACAGAAACATGCAGCTTCTGTATTCTAAGTACTGGGGACACTGAAATGATCCTTGAAAATGTACCAGGAATAAAACAGGTAGTGATTGGAGTTAAATGTAATACTGCAACAGAAAACTAAATGTAACACAATGAGAACTCATTTTCAACAAGAAACACAGAGTTATAGAGAAGACATAGGTGTGAATCACTCTATTATCATAGAAACTATAGCAATTTTCATCTATTACAAAACTAAAATGAAATAACTAGTCAGAACTAAAGTAATGTAAATAGCATCAATATCATCTGAAACATGAAAATATTTGTAAATGATTCAACACCTATAATCACTAAAGAGAAGGCACAGAATTCTAATGCTAATTATATGACATAGCATCTAATATGGTGGGATACTTGTCAAAACTGTAAGGCTCCATATTACATTAGATTTGGCATATTTATATTACTTTCTCAGTTAATAAAATATTAGTGTAAGATCCCAACTCATTTTGAATATATTACTTTAATAAAAATTGACAGCATAAGACCAATACTTCAACTATTGGCTCATTATTTTTTACTAAAGTAACACTAGGCATGAATCTCATCAAAATGTTCAATCCTGAAGATGTGTAATTTTTAATCCATTAGCTTCTGCTTCCTAAAGACTAAGTGTCTGGAAAATGATTTTCATTCCCATAGCATTCAATGACACCATTAAATTTTTTTAAACCACAATAATTTAGGCTTAACGGGAAAGGTGACTTACTTTTGGGGAATCGAGGTGGATTGTCATTGACATCCGTGAGAGTGATGTTGACTATTGTTGTTCCGGCTAATCCTCCAAGCTGCCCTCCCATATCCTTGGCTTGGATGAGTACTTGGTATTGTTCTTTGACTTCTCTGTCCATGTTTGGCAAAGCTGTTCTAATAACACCTTAAGGGATAAAAGCAATAATGTAAAATAAATATCACAAATGCTGTGTTTTCTGAAATAAAATAAAATGCAACAACAACATGATTCTACCTAGAATCACTAACAGAGACATAATAACTAAAATTATATCTTTTAAAAAGTGAGACATTCAAAATGTCCAATGGTTAGGCCATAATTTAAAATATTATAGTAGCTACATAATAAAATGCCATGCCACAATGAGAAATATGGTTAAAGAACAATGTATCACCTCTAAAAGGTAGTCATCATTCATAAGTAAACCAAGTTAGACATGATTTATATGCACGATCCTATCTTTAAAAAGAAGAAATCATTAAAAATTAGAGATAAAATATAAATACAAAAAATGCGAAATGGTTAAAATGAGTATGCAGTTTCCAATTATTACTACTTTCTTCTTTGTTTTTCTGTTTATTTTCTAGGGTAAAAATACTAATTTCTTTTTTAAAAATGCATTCAATATCTTCATTACATATTTTGTCTTTCAGAATTCCCGTTAGTTATTTTAGCAACAGATATTTCACTAGGTTTCTCCAGCATCCAGGACAGTGCTTGCCATTCACAAGGAACACAATGAGTACATGCAAACCAATTAACCGAATGAGTGACTGGCTGAGTGAACGAATCTCTAAATAATTAAATTTATAAGTGTGAACTTTACAGTACATGTACATATTTACATATTGTCCTCATTTCCTGTCCTGGTGTCCAAGTGTAAAAGTAGTTTATATTCCTATTTATTCATAGTAAAAGAACCAAAACCTCCTGGATTAGTCTCAAATAAAATCATGAATAAATTTCATACCAAATTCCAATCTTTAGTCAACGGTTTTAGGGAGATATTGGACAGCATTTGTTTTAAACACAACCGGCTTTAATAGTAGTGTTTCTTTCTTTCAGAAACATGCTACTTTCTTTAAGTAGCATATATAAATAACAAATATATTATCAACAAAAATAAATCAACCATCAACAAACATATAGAATCCAACTCATAAACCCAACATACATCCTTGTTTTATCTGTACTTTTACTGTCTACTTAACAAACGCTGATTCAAATTTGACAATCTGAGATTTCTTCTGACTCTTGGCAGGAAATTGTTGCAAAAAAAGACAGCTTTCATTTATGCTGCTGCTATTTTATTTATCAATTTGTACTGACACTGTTTTTTTTTTTTTTTTTTTTTTTTTTTTGAGGTGGAGTTTCTCTCTTGTTGCCCAGGCTGGAGTGCAATGGTGCAATCTGGGCTCACTGCAATCTCCGCCCCCCAGGTTCAAGTGATTCTCCTGCATCAGCCTCCCGAGTAGCTGGGATTACAGGCATGCGTCAACACGCCTGGCTTATTTTGTTTTTTTAGTAGAGATGGGGTGACACCTTTTTAATCCAATGTGTTTGTCCTTTCTTCAGCTCAGGCCCCTGATGCTTCATTTCCAAGTCTCTTAACTAAGATTCTTCATCTCTACCTATGAGTGTTCAGGTTTTACATACCTTAAGTTATGTGACTTCTGCCTGACTTTCAATGCTTATATTTTCTAGATAGATGCCTGGGTTTGATTCATATGCATTATGTCTTGTCCTATTGTTGACCGAGTCTATCTTAATTCATTTTCAGTATGAAAATTATGTATAAATTCCTTAATTCATTTCTAGCATAAAAATTTCCAATATGAAAATTATTTCTATCACTATCCATCAATCTATTTCTATATCTAGATATCTATCTGGACAGAGAGACAGAATTGTGGAGTTGTTCCTTTCTGGTTATTTGCTGACCTAAATAAAAAGCTGTATACTGGGATCCAGTTAGATTAAAACACTAAGATGCAAAGATCTTCTTTTCCCAAGATGATGCAATCATTTTTTGCTTAATTGTTGAGAAATTAATAAACAACGGGGTACTATGAAAAGAATAACTTCTTGAAAAAGTTCTTCTCCCACTTTAAAATAAACTGCAATGCTTAAAGATTCTCATGTTAAATTTGGAGTTTGGTTTAGTACCCAGATTTCAACTCCAAAAAAAAAATATACACATAACTGCATTTTTTTTCCTCTGGAACAGCAGTACTTAAATGGAACTGGTGCTGGGGCAGGGGAAGCACACCCTGGTCATCACTAGAAATTGACTTTCAAACTACATATACAATCCTTTCCTCTGTCTAAGTTCTACATATCATTCAGTTGGTAGCATTACACTAACAGCAGGGCTAGAAGCAGCAGAGATGTCACTCATCAGAAACAGGGTAGAGCAGGAGGGCAGGGCTGTGAGTGTGATGGAAAAGGTCTTGACAATTTTTATGAATCGCTGGAAAAAATATTTATCTACTCTTAACTCTGATAATACCTATTTTGTCTCTGTTCAATTGCATCTTAATGTTTTGATCTAACTGGATTCCAGTAGATAGCATTTTATATAGGTTGGCAAATAACCAGAAAAAACAATTCCACAACTCTCTCTGTCCAGATAAATAGATAGACAGCTATAGAAATAGATAGATGGATAGTGATATAGTGGTAGACTTTCTGCTAGCATCTATTTGGTGACAGTCACAAATGCAACTACAATTTCGAAGACTATCTTCCATAATTCCAAACTGCTTTCAAATGTCCTGCTGTATCTTAATATAAGTTAATTCTTATTATTACCTGAGACTACTGTGATAGATAGATAGATAGATAGATAGATAGATAGATAGATAGATGATAGATTAGATTAGACTGATATGCTTTTTACATTCATTTTCAGGAGCATAGCAGCAACTGTATGAATAATGGAAAGCTTGACTTATCTAAGGTATAGGTGACAGAAGGAATGTCAGGATTGATAACTTGAATCCTAGTCTAGGATCCATCATACCATTTCACATGAATAAATATATGTAAAGATGGTGTTTATTCAAAGAAATGACAAGTTGGTAGGGGATCATTTGAATAATGCAATTCACAGAATTATTATGTTACCTAGCCCCTATAAATACAGTAAGAATTGTGAGACTCCAAGAAGAAATGCCTTCATTCCAATCATCCACTCCTAATGGTCAAAGCTTGTGAGAAGATTCCATTTGAAGTGCACACATTTGAGTGCTTAGGCTCCAGCTATTCCAACCACTCCAGGTCCACTGAGCCCCTAAACTTCTCCAAACTTCTTGTCCTCATTCTCTCAGTTCCCCCATGAATGCCTGCCCAGTTAGTGGACATCTTTCTGGTTTCTTCCACTTTAGTCTTTAGTCTTTTTTTTTTTTTTTTCATTAAGCCTTTTCTGACTCACAGCATGGCTTCAGGAGGAAATGACTATATCCTCCCTAGGATTCAGTCATAGCATGTAGAATGTTTTGTTGCATGTTTTGCATGTTTTGATTTGTTGCCTGTTTACCTTTCTTTACCAGATAGAAAGCCACTTTAGGACAGAGAGAAGTCCTTTTATTTTATTTTCTATTTCTGGCATCTAGTTAATGTCTGGCTCAGAGTGATAAAGGAGATAGAAATTATTTAGGCAAATAGTAAGAGTAAAAGAGTCCTTGGTAAAATTTCCCTTTTAATAAAAAGCAGCGCCCAAATCATTTGTTTTCTAACAAAGAGCAGCCTGAAAAATTGAGCTGCAGACATAGATAAGCAAGCTGGAAGCTTGCTCGGGGGAATGCCAGCAGCTGTGCGGACAGAAAAGGGCTACTGGGAGCCAGGCATGTTCAACATGGAGGCTCTGTCTTCCCTTTTCTTTGTCAGCACATGTACAGTAAAGAACTAGGCAACGTGGCCCTAGCCAGGTAGAGAACCCGTCTGCATAATAAAAGATTAGGGTGGCACGGCCAGATTTTCACAAGCTGTGCAAATGGCACATCAAGCCCTAACCAGTTTTTTGCACCTTATGCAAACAGTACACCTGGTCCGACCAATCTTTCGTGCCCTGTGTAAATCAGACATCAACCCCTCAAGCTTATCTATAAAACCTGCTGCCTTTCACTGCAGAAGCAGGAACCCATTCAGGTGCCCTCTCTCTGCGGGAGAGGCTTTCTCTTTCTTTTGCCTATTAAACCTCCATTCTTAACCTCACTCCTTGTGTGTCTGCATCCTTGATTTCCTCAGCATGGGAAAACGAACCCTGGGGATTATCCTAGACAATGATGCCACTTCAAGAGTATGTCTGTTTTTCTGTTTGCCTGCTCTTAATACAGCTATGTTACTTTTCCACTTATATGTACCATTATTTTTTAGTTCACTGTAAATTTATTATTTTGTGATATCTTTTCTTTTTTATTCTACTCTCTGTGAATCATAATCAAAAAATAGATTTTCTTCTCATTTTTTTCTTGTACTTTCTCCCCATCTTCTATTCATGCCCTGAAGAATCCATTTCATTGATTTCTTTTACCCTATAGCTATTTATTTTGCAAAACAAGAAGTTGTTTTCTTGAAAAAAGTTGTTGTCTGTTTTCAACTTATCCCTCTTTTACTTTGGAGCTAAATACCTGGGGAGGCAAGTCCAGGCTTTATCTTAATCATTCTGAATAATGTCATGAAAGAAGAAAATGGTTTTTTGTAGATAGTATATGACAAAAAAATTTCTTGCTTTTCTCCAAATTCTAGAGATTTAGACCAGCACTATATGAACTCAGGGGACTGGCAGATGAACAATGGGTAAATGGCTTTATTCTCCACTCAATGAGGTTTATAGTTCAAAGGAGACTTAGACCACCAGTCTGCTCTCCATAGAGCAGCCATGATGGTGAGGTCAGAGTGTAAGCCAGGTCACAGAGCTCCTCCACTCTGAAGTCATCACAGCCTGTCCTCACCTTTCAGAATAAAGCCCTCACATAATCTTCACCTTTCTGCTGAACTCTGATCTTCTTTTCTATAACTCCCTCCCTCATTCACTGCAGCCTTGCATGCTGTCTTCCCCAGCCAGAAATGTTCTTTCCAAGGGATGCTCATTTGTAGTTCTTCCACTTCCTTTAGCTCTTTCTTAAAAGTCATCTTCATAGGACTGTGTTAGCCATTCTATCCAAAATTTCTTTCTAAATTAATTTCTGATTGCTTCTGTTACAAATTACTACAAATCTACTGGCCTAAAACAACAAAAACTTACTATCTTACAATTCTGGATGTAAGGAGGCCAACATGCGGCAGGGTATGGGTAGGGCTGTGATTTTTTTCTAGATGCTGTTCATCTAGACAATGGCAGCACTGCCTGGCTCCTGACCTCCTTCCTCCTTCCGCCTTCCTCTAAGGCAGTAGCAGCTTAGCGTTTTCATATCTTTTTCTGACTCTGACCCTTCTGCTTCCTTCTTCTGCTTACAAGAACCCTTGTGATTAGAGTCTACCCATATAATAAGAATAATCACCTCATCTCCACTATATGTGATTAGAACGTTAATTCTTCTTTTCCATGTAATATAACATATTCACAGGTCCTGGGGGTTAGGACATGGACATACTTGGGCAATCATTGTTCTGTCTAGCATACATACTCTTCCTTAATATTTCATATTCCTTTCTCTAACATTCTCTCCTTAGTCTTTAAGGTATCAAAACCACTATATATTTCCCTTATTTATTCTGTTTTATGTTTCCTCAAATTGAATGTATGTTGCTGAAGGCAGGGGCTTTTGTCTTGGTTTTTTTCTTCCCTGGAAAATGGCTAGCTAGAAGAATGCCAGGCATATAGTAGGAACTCAATAAATATTAGTAAAATAAATAAAGTACTGCATAATACTAGCTGAGGTAACACATGGCAAATAAGTGTTTATCCTTCAGGAAAGATTATGATGTAACATAGTTCTTGTAATCTTCATAATTATTGACCCAAATACTCATGATGTAATTTTGAAGAAGGTGGGGTTATTAGTATTTACCTAGGGGTATTATAGCTATCATATCATGAAAATGTTTTTGATTAGACCTGAAAGAGATCTCTTCTAGTTAAACATAGACTCCAGTGTTGACCAAGTCATTGTTTACTGTTGTTAATAAAAATTTGGAGGAAACATTAAAAACAGTATTTTAATTCACAAGTATGTTAGAGATAGCTAATAAGTTGAAGGATAAAAAAGAGTAATGATAGTACTCAAAACTTAACTTCAGCAGTGAGAATATGTTTCTGTTTTCAATTCCATAGCTCAGTTACATTAAAGTTACGAGAGAGCAGATTTTGCATTATTTTATGTGAAAAGTTACTGAGTTTCATTTCATTTTAGTGTTAAATTAGCCTAAAATGTAAAATGGATTTTTTAAAAATACTAGTACATTCTTGAATAATATTTATTCAAATGTTATGTTCATCATTGCATTTGTATATGATTTTTTAAATGTTTTGCTAATGTGTTTGAAAGACAAGACGAGTTATCAGGTTATCTTCAGTAAGAAATTTAGAGGCCATATTGTCCAACTTCTTAACTGTACCATGTCTTAACTCTCCTATAGGACTTATGAGCCACCTCCTCCAGGAGTTCTTTCTTCCAGAAACTCTCATCCCTCCAATCAGTCTAGTGTCCCATAGTAGCATTGTGTATCAGAGGATTATATACCAGAAAACTCACATATAATCTTCTGAAGACCTGATGAGCTCCCCCTACTAGATAGGGATCTACTTGATGATCTACTTGATTCATCTTAGTCTCCCAATAGCAAAGGACCTGTCAGGTCGTATGTTACAGATACATGTGCATCAAATGACATAATCAAATCCAACACCACCAGTTCATTACTCATCATCTGCTTTAACCCATCCAGTAATGTGAAACTTAATGTGAAACTCACAGTCTAATGAGTTATCACTCTTATATATGGTATTATTGTTATCTTTTTATATATATGTATATATATGGAGCCAGAATTCTTTCTTCCTGTAACTCACACTATGCATTGATAGCTCTTTTCCTCTCAAGCAGCACAGAATGCATCCAGTTCCTCTTCTACATGACAGCTCTACAACTTGCTAAAGGCATATATCACATCCCTCTGGAATATTTTCCTTTCAAGCTCAAACATTCTTAGTTATTTTTGCTGATGTGTTCATCTCATGATTTCTAAAATAAAGTAAATGGAACTCACCCAGAATCTACTTGAAGTCTGACAATGCAGAATACAAGAAAATGATTGCCTGCAGTGCATTCCTGGGCATGGGATTTTACTACACAATCATAATATTACAAAATAGGTAACAATATGTGCTGTTTTATCTTAATAATTATTTATTTCCTTGACACAGTTTTCTTTCCTTATATTTATTAGCGTCTATTGATTTCCTTGCCTTTGCTATCCCATAATCAATTCTTGCCTTAATGCTTCCTGGCAACTTATTTATTCTGGCAAAAAGTATTAAAAGAGTGACTTCATTGTGTAGGAAAAGACTCTTTTATTTTGCCCTTAAAGAAAGAAGATATAATTTATTTCACCAGTACCAACTGAGGTGTCTTACTCAGTTCTACAGATTTGATTCTGAATTAATATCAAAAGAATGCTCTATCCCCATGTGACCCAACAATCCCTTTTCTGGGTCTATACCCAAAGGAAATGAAATTATCACCTCATAAAGATATCTGCACTTTCATGCTTATTGCAACATTATTCCCAGTAGTCAATATATGAAAACAATGTAGTTGTTCATCAGTGGGCAAACAGAATAAGAAACTGTGGTATACACATATAATGGAATACTATGCAACCTTAAAAAAGGAGATCCCGCCATTTGCCACAACATGGATAGGCCTGGGGGACAGTGTTCTAAGTGAAATAAGCCAGGCACGTAAATAAAAATATTGTGTGATCTTATTTATATGTGGACTCTAAAAAAAAGGTAAAATATGTAAAGAATAAAAGAAAGATTATAAGGGTCAGGGTATGGGAGAGAAAATGGGGAGATGTAGGTCAAAGGATACAAAATAGCAAAAGTACAAGATAAACAAGTTAAAAGATCTAATATACAACATGAGGACTAGAGTTAATAATAGTGTATCGTACTTAGGATTTTTGCTAAATGAGTAGATTATAACTCTCTTTGCCATGAGGAGGATTTTATAGATTATAGATGTTTATAAATGTTTTATAAACACTAAGTGAAATAATTTATATAATAAATTATATAAGTATCACCTCAGTTGGTACTGGTGAAATAAATTATATCTTCTTTCTTTAAGGGCAAAATAAAAGAGTCTTTTCCTACACTAGTTGGGGGAGAATGAATAAGTAAGATGATGGGTATGTTAATTTGTTCTACTATAGTAACAATTTATATGTGTGTGTTTATCTCTTATGACAGCATGTTATATATGTTATATACAAAATAAATTTTTAAAAGAATGTTCAAGTCATAAGCATAAGTATGTGTATAGTATCATAAAGTGTTAGCTCAAAATATAAAGTTATTGGCCCAAGCTTTAATTTTAATATGAAGCTTTTATAACACCAACATATTGTAGAAGACATACAAGAATAATATCGGTCAAACTATAGGAGGAGGTTTCATTGGGAGATAGGCTTGAAGATAATTATCTCTGAATGAAAGGTTGATAGACTCAAGAGCAAAAGTTTTGGGAAAGTATCAGTCATGTGGGCAAACTTTATCATGTTTCCTTAAGCAGAATTTAGAACAGGATCACACAGCAAGAAATACCAGAACAGGAAATAAAAAACTTTTAAAGTATCTCATGCAACTCTATTCTCACTCAATTGTTTTTTTAATATGAATTCTATAAATACATGTAGAAACATGTAAAATAAACATTTATAAAGGATGTATTTTTGACAATGCATGTAAATTAAGAGATATGGAGAGAAATGCTTTGGCTAGATGGTGTAATGGTTTGACAAAAGTGTAAACATACTTAATGCAACTGAATTGTACACTTAAAATGGTAAAAATGGTCAATTTTATACTGTGTATATTTTACCATAATAGGAAAAAAAACAATTTTATAGATTAACAAGAGGATATTGAGGTAAAATAATATTGTAATGTATTCTCAAGTAGAGCTCAGATCATTTAGAATACAGCATATCATTACCATATAATGTGAAATATGGCAATACCTAGTTACTGAACTCAGACTAGTTATTTAGAATCATTTAGGGAAAATTTAAATACATTAACAGAATTTTAAGACTAAATTAAGACATAAGAGTTCATCATTTATACTAATATTTGTTTTCTTAAATGGAGTTAATCTATTATCAAAACTATTGAGATGTTCAGCATCCTGATTTCAAGCACTGAATTAAATATTATAATATTTTTGCTCTTGTTTAATGTTTTATAATTATAGATGTTTATAAATGTTTTATAAACACTAAGTGAAATAATTTATATAATAAAATAATACAATATGTTAATATAAAAACATTTTAATGTTTTATAAATGTTAAGTATAATAAACATAATTGTTTAATGTTTTATAGTTGTAGCTACATTTTGAGTGTTGTAAATGTCATTTACTAATCATCTAAAGCATATAAATGAATGCATCTAGATTTTAACTCAGAGTAAATTATTTCACAGTTAAGGCAAACAATTGTCAAATACACTGATTTTAAAAGAACGATTATTTATTGGTTTATTTCATGGAATAAATGAGTCTATACTGTTTAGAATATATCAATTTATATTGTTTAGAAATAAACTTGCCATATCCACTTAGATAGAGATGCTGGGAATGTTTGTCAAACAGCAGTGTCAATACAGAAATCTTTTTATTTTCTCATTTCAAATGAAACACAAAATGATCTCTTTATCTCTTCATAAATATTTAGGCACCAGAGGTTTTGATGAGACTTTTCTTTTCAGAATTGTTTTAAGCTGTTTTCTACACTCAAATGTGGAAAATTTCAGATAATATTAGTTTTTCATGCATTTTATTTAATAACAGCAAAGAAATCATAAAGGGAAGCTATATGGCTGAACAAATGGAGACTATTTCTGAGAAATTGCAATTATCCTTGATTTTTGATTTACTCTTATCTACCACAAGGTGATAAATTTGACAAAAAGTCTTCTTAATGGTTTCTGTGCATGAAAAACTAGTTTTCATTCTCTTAATGAAGTGCTTCATCATCCACTCTTTTCCTGCCTAGTGGTCTGAGGCATTGTAATATCAAGACTTCTGTCTCCAGTGAAAATCAATGCTTTAAAAATCTATTACATAGCTTACGACAGAATTGTTTCACTCTTCGTTCTAAATAATAAACATTATATAAAAATGTAAATACAAAATTATAAAAGTTACATTACATATTCACGTACTGTATGGTAAAAAAACTTTTTAAAGATACTAGAATATGTTGAAAGTTGATATTGGCCAAGTGAAATCAAGGGAAGAGTATGTTTTTTGGCTCATAAAGTTGTTTGGTATTCATTTGACCATAACAATTATATTTTTAACCCATTCTTTATGTTTAAATTTATCTTTGTTTGATTTTTATCTTGCTTTTTAAAGGTTAGATATGGTTTTATCCACAGTTATTTTACCAATATTAAATTCCTAATGCTAAATCCTTCATTCTCTTTAAGAGAATACTCACTCTTATTCTGAGTATATAAACTCACCTACTTTATAGAGTTTATCATTGTAATCCAATAAGTGATCTTTAATACTATCTTTCTTCACCAATCTCTATACACCTACTTTTCTCATTCCTTTATTCCTCTTGTCTCTCAGGAGTGTTTCATAAGCTAAAGGGATCTAAGAGAACAGCATTGTCCATACTTCCATTTCTGGTCAGATTACCCATTATAGCAAACCTCAAAAGGATACATAACTATACAAGAAAAAAATAACCCATAGTGGCCCCATCTGATAAAATGAAATATTTTAGATAATTTTCGTTTATTATTTTCATATATTCAGCCTATTGTCCAGGCCTTCTTAATTCCTCTGGAACACTGTAAGATCATAAACTTTATTGAACAACTTCCCCAATCTCTTTTTATTTTCAATTTAGCTACCTTTTCTACAAAAACATATATAAGATTTTTTTCACAGCTTAAAAATAATCACAAAACTTCCTTTTAGATGATATTGCTAAACATTTTCTTATCTTTACTGCCATATTTCTTGAAAAGTCACGTGTATGGTAAGGTGTAATTTTCTCATCATGCACTCACTTTTAACATTTGACAGACTGGCTTTTATTCTCCAAAACTCTATTGAAATCAGAGGAGCTTCTTTGTCCTAAGCCATTCTGTATTCTCTTCAGTACTGATACTCCCTTCTTAATGGAGTTCTCAAAGGACTGATGCTGTCCTTATTAAACTCTACCCTCTTTTCAGGTTTACATAAGGGAGTGACTCCCTGTTTTAGTGCTTTAACTTTTTGATGACTTCTGCCCCCTATTGGCTTAATGAGGAGGATAAGAAATTAAGAGAGAATGGCAGGTTCAGTTGACAAAAAGTTTTGCAGATTTTGCACTTCAACTTTTGTTAAGAAACATCAATAGACCTTAGGTTTCCAGGCAACATTAATACATAATTAATTGTTAATTAACTTATATCTAATTCATATACTAGATTTTTACACATACCTCTCAGGAAGTATCAATTATAAAATGTTTAACTTATTTGAATGTATAGTGTCTGAAATGTATGCTTTTCAAATGCACATTGATATTTAAAAATTAATTTACAAATTTAAAAGGTAACTTATTAGTTCTGTATGAGAACAATTTTCCATTATTTTAAGTTCACGTAATACATCATATTAAATTCAATTTGCAATATGTTCTAATGTAGTGTATAAGAATTGACAAAATAACCGTTGTTGTGGGGTTTCTGCTTCAACTGTGACATGGAAGGCCTACTTTGATCACCGGTCGAGTGGCTGAGTCTTCCTAGCAAAGTATTCAACATTCAGATATTGATTGTTTAGAAATAGAGCAACCTCATTTATTTAAAAGGAAAGACAAAATAATCCACATGCATAGCCTCCTGCCCTTCCTATGCTACTCATATTATATTTGAATTTGAAAACTGCTATTTTTAATTAATATTGGGACTAGATTTGAAGACATAGGCAAATGGAATCAATGATTTTGGTATTGCAAGATTGTCAATTCTCTCCTTTCTCTCACTATAAGCATAAGTCTCTATTAATCTAAACCAAGCATTCATAACCCGTATATATATATAGAAATAGAGGCTCCAGGATGTTACCATGTATTGTTGAAGCCCAAAACTAAGTATAACTGAACCCATCCAATAAATATGAAATGAAAAGCTATTACAGCTGGAAGGATTTGTTTTAAAGTAGACTTTTGAAAATTTTAAATAAGACCAACATTGACTGCCTACCTAACAAATTTGAACTTTATAAAGATATGTTAAAAGGTTTATTTTACACAAAGTTCACTTAAATGGAAACCGTTCTTCAGCAGCAAGGAAAGATCCCATCTTCTTTGCTTAATGCGCATCGCACTGAAGCTTTATGGCTATATTAGAATATGCAACTCCCCATGCCAAGATTTAATTAAAGTTTAAATATTTGAAGGGCTGGTGATAATGTTGCCTCTAATAAAAAATTTACCTGTCTTGGGATCAATAGAGAAATAAGGTTGTCCCTGAAGAATGCTGTAAACGACTCTGGCACTGTTTCCATAGGTCGGGTCATCTGCATCTGTGGCCTTGACCTGGAGTACATATGCACCTGGAAAATAAGACAATATCACTCTCGCATTTTTATTTTACTACTTTCAAGGTCATGACTCTTATCTGCTGGACTCAATTTTCCTTTGATATTTGACCTATGTCAAGTACGCCATGAGTACATGATGTCACTGAGGATAGTTTAACCGTTGTAACCAAAATGTTGAGCAATGATATAGTTAGTGCAAATCACAACTTTAAATGTGTATTTTAAGAGCTGTGTCCATTTCCAGGAGCTAGATCATCTAAATGAAAGTCATCATGATACCTTTATTGATTGGCACACCAAAGAAAGCATGGACACCACTTATATTAGCTCATCTGCTTACTATTGATGTTTTAATTTTATGATTAGGATATCAATAGAGAGGCTAAAAGGTTTAGAGTGTACTGAACATTAGAGGTTGTTAAGTAATTTGCAATTGCAATTTAAAAATTAACAACTACCTACTAGCATCAGGAAGCCTTTAATTAGAAAAGGAATATTTGAGAAATTGAGAAACCATAAATAATTGCAAAATAGCTATAAGAGCACTTCTTTGCCTCAAGATTGAATTAACCTAAAGATTCAGTGACATAAGAAGACACCACAAACAGTCAAATTATCTGCAGCTTTCCTAATTTTTTTTGGCATGGGTATATTTTTTCTGTACTAAAAGAAGTTGAAGGGAGCTTTTCTTTGTATTTTCCTTATCTGTTCATAAGCATATTGAAATCAGTCTCTAAAAACTTTTAAAGTGAGTATTTCTTCCTAATGTCCTATTTAATGTTACTATCCTGAGTTCAGAACAAAGTGAAATCAAAAGTACCCAAATTGTAGCAAATAGACACACACACACACACACACACACACACATATATATATACACATACACATACACATGTACATCCAAAGTTATGCAGTGAGTAGAACTCCTTTAATCTGCTGGAGGCACTCAAAGTAACTGTTCTGTTTAGTGAAAATAGGATTGTTCCTTTTCATTCAATTACTCATTCAGCCTTTTCTCTAAGAGTACAAATTTGGAGCAAACCATGTCTTCTTAGATTACTATAGAAGCTAAAAGAATGAATTACTTTTTCATTTCTACCATTTTCTTTTAATAAAATGTTAGGGTTGTGACAAGAGTAAGAAACAATAACTTTTTGTAGACATTCAATGCCAAGGTCTTTCAATTTAAAATGGTTGAGTGAATCTTGGCTATATTAACAGAGGAAAAATATATTACAGCAGCCTTTCCCAAGAAAAGAAACTTTTAGAGGGAACTTTTAGAGGGAATGTAGATTAACATTACTAGGAAGTCAGGAGTGAAGACTAATATTATCCATCATCATCACCATCATCATCATCAATATCATCAGTATCATTAAACGCAATTTGACCAATGTTTATTTCTATGCAGCACTGGGTACCTGTATTAAAGATTCATTAAAACTACCTTTCTATAATGCTATAGAAATCAACAGTTCATTGAGAGTAAAGTCCTCTCTTCCCAACAGTATTTTCCCCCAGAATATTCATCAGGATGTTGACTGTCCCTCCACTATACATGCGTTATATAGGCAAAGTCCACAAATATTCACTACTGCCCTAATTCTGGATATAAATATTACAGTTGAAAAACTATAAATTGTTCTACATGTTGGGTATATTTGAGGAAAACGAAAGTATTATACTTAGTTACAAATAAGAAATTAAAATATTTGAGAAATAAGAAATATTTAGTGAAAAACATTAATAAAATTTGCCAAACTAATACCGTATTGCAATGTATAGTGGGGAAAACAAAGATGAACACATATTGTCTTTAATTTCACATTTTTGTTTTTAGTGTTTACATGAACCTCCACTATGCTGAACAAATATTTTCTTCTAATAGTTGTATTAAATTGTTTATGTTAATTATTTTTACAGCTCAAATATTTAAAGGAGTGAAATGGAAAATACTTCATTAATGCATCGAAGTTGCAAATATTTTTTCATACAACCCCACTTAGTGCTACTTAAAAGGATCACTGGATAGCAAGAATAACTGCATTCCTATCATATTTCTTCAGCTGTATCTATAGAATTAAAAGTAATTGTCCACTGAATTACAGTATAGGTTAATTCTTCTTTAGTGAAAGAGCAGATTCCAATGTAAATTCTCCAAAAGTTCTTAAAGATTGCCTGTCTGGGTGTTTACAAGAATGCAATTAAACACCATGATAGCAGCTTCTTTGTCAGCTGCTTGATGACTGTCACCAAACTCATGCAAAAGACAGAGATTTCATACTCTTTCCATTAAGAAGTCTCTGTCAATTGCCTGGAGCATGAAAATCCCCGAAGACTACCTTTTTCAGTGCTTGGATAGCATACCAGCTGTTCCTGACACTATTAAACACTAAATACCCAGGAGGTAAGAGCAGGAGGTTGTGGTTGGGGCATATTTAATGTGCCACAAGGAAATAATACAGTCAATGATTTGCACAGAATCTGAAGTAGTCTTGTATGTAGCAGTGAGCTTGAAATTTATTCTCTTATCACTTGAATCCAGGGGATGACAATATAACCACTCTAAATGTTTATATCTGCAGAGAGAATGCAGCTCATAGAGAAAACACTCTTGTATAAGTGGTCAGGGCCAGAGTGCAGAATTTTCAATGGAGAGTATCAAGTCACTTCAAGTTCCCATATAACACTGTTTTGATCAGTAACAAATTAGTGTATATTTAGTAACAAAGCCAGCACTAAAAGTTATTTTATAGTAATAACTAAATTCTATATCTTATACTGTCATTCTAAGGGAATAAATATTTATAAAACTATGATAAAGCAAAGAACAGAGAAACTGATCATTGAATATGACAGAACTATGATGAAGAGGCATCAGGAGATGCCCACATGATATAAACTCCAATTAAATAAGTGATCACTAACATTTAAATGACTATGAGTTAGAGTTCACATGAGATCTGATTTGGTTATTGTATTGGTCAGCTCAGGCTGCAATAACAAAATATCACAGGCTGGGTGTCTTAAACAATAGAAGTCTACGTTCTCACAGTTTTGGACACAAGAAGTTTGAGATCAAAGAGCAGAAAAATTGGGTTTCTGATGAGACCTATTTTCCTGGCTTCTCACTGTGTTCTCCCATGCCCTTTCCTCTGTGCTCAAAGGGAGAGAGAGAGAGACAGAGAGAGAGAGGAGCTCCTCTCTGGTGTATCTCCCTTTTTTTATAAGGTCACCACTTCTATTGGATTAGGACCCACCCTTAGGACTTCATTTAACCTTAATTACCTCCTGAAAGGGTCTGTCTCCCAATACAGTCACATTCATGGTTAGAGCTTCCACATATGAATTTCAGGAGGATTCAAGTTAGTTCATAACATATCATTTTAGTATACAGATATGTATATGTTAAACTATATGTGGAAATTAACAACTTAGTAAAGCATAATTTATTTCTATGTTGTAAAATTATAGTCATAACATAATGTGATCTCAGTAATTTGCAAGCAAACATTCATGTAATAATAAAATTCTGATAGACTTATTAAACAGGTATACATTACCTAGATGAATTAACTTAAATTTGAGTCAATATTTTTGGTCCAATTTATGTTGAAAACACTAATAAAAAGCATAATGTTTCACTTTTTAGATTCAACTTTGAGAATTCATATCTATAATATTTTATATGGTCAGACAATACATTTGAGAATTCATACATGTAATATCTTATATGGTCAGACAATACATTTACACAGACGCAAATGCACAGAACAGTTTAATAGTTTGTAATTACTCCACTCAAGTTAATGAGTATATGAAGTGCCAGGCACACTGTCCAAGGTGCTAGGGAAACACCTTGAACAAAATTGAGAGACCAACTCCTGAAATCTTATATCCTATCTAAATGAGAATGGGAGGAGAAACAGATTCGAGGTGAGAGATTTTATATGGTAATCAGGAAAAGCAATTTTGTAAAATCTCATTTATGTAGAGACCTGAATAATTTTTTGCACTTTCCTTTTCCCCCTAATTTATTTATTCTTTACTTGACAATATTGTATGTATTTCTTGTATAGAGCATGTTTTGAAATATGTATACATTGTGGAATGACTAAACTGAGCTAATTAACTTATGCATTCCCTTATATATGTATCCCTTTATGTAGTCAGAACACTTAAAGTCTACTTTCCTAGCAATTTTCAAGAATACATTATATTGCTATTAGCTGGAGTCACCGTGTGCTAGATGTCCAGAATTTATTTCTCCTGTCTAACTGAAATTATGTATACTTTGAGCAACATCTCCCTAGTCACTCAGTTTCCCCTAACCACCTGTATTAGTCTGTTCTCATACTGCTATGAAGAAATACCAGAGGCTGGGTCCTTTATAAAGAAAAAAGGTTTAATTGACTCATAGTTGAGTATGGCTGGGAAGCCCTCAGGAAACTTACAATCAGGAGGGAAGGTGAACGGGAAGAAAGGCAGCTTCTTCACAGGGCAGCAGGAAGGAGAAGTGCCAAGCAAAGGGGAAAAAGCCCCTTATAAAACCATCAGATCTCATGAAAATGCATTCACTATCATGAGAACAGCATGGGGGAAACCGCCTCCATGATCTGATTACCTCCACCTGGTTCTGCCTTCAATCCAATCAGTTCTCCAGAAGGCTGTATATGCACTGAGTCAGTGTCCAATATATGGTACCATTTCTCCCATAGCCAGGATTCACCAGTCCAGAAATCAAAGGGTGGACACGGTACCACTCACCATCACCCCTAGTGATCTACTAGCAAAATTCTTGCTTCCTGTTTCTGCAACATTACATTCTGCTGGCCTAGTGGTCTTAGTTCCAGAGGGAGAAATGCTGACACCAGGAGATAGAACAATGATTCCATTAAACTGGATGTTAAGATTGCCACCTGGGCATTTTGGGCTCCTGCTAACTCTAAGTTAACAGGCTAAGAAGGGAATTACAGTGTTGGCTGGGGTGATTGACCTGGATTATCAAGAAGAAATCAGTTTACTACTCCACGATGGAGATAAAGAAGAGTATGTGTGGAATACAGGAAATCTCTTATGGCATCTCTTAGTATTACCATGGCCTGTGATTAACATCAGTGGGAAACTACAACCACCCAATCTAGGCAGATACAATTGGCCCAGACTCTTCAGAAATGAAGGTTTGGGTCGCTCCACCAAGTAAAAAAAAAACATGACCTGCTGAGGTGCTTGCTGAAGAAAAAGGGAATACAGAATGGGTAGCAGAAGAAGGTCATCATCCATACCAGCCACGACCACGTGACCCATTGCAGAAATGAGTACTGTAATTGTCATGAATACTTTCTCTTTATTTTATTAATAATATATTTGTGCATGTATACATTTGTACTAAGAAAAATATCTTCAGTTTATCATGTGACACAAGATTTATTGACTTCATATCAGCATTTAAGTGTTGTTAACTTTATGTAATAGCATTTAGGTTAAGGATTAGCGTGCTTCGGGTTGTATGAGGGATAGCTGTATTATGTTAGGTGTAACTATGACCTTATTATTGTCTTTATTTGGAGATTATGTATGACTTCAGAAGATGTGTATGGGTTCGAGTTGACAAGAGGTGGACTTGTGATGGTTAATATACAGTGTCAATTTGATTAGATTGAAGGATGCAAATTATTTTTACTGGATGTGTCTGTGAGGGTGTTGCCAAAGGAGATTAACATTTGAGTCAGTGGACTGGGAGAGGCCGACTCACTCCCAATCTGGGTGGGCACAATCTAATCAGCTGCCAGTGTGGCTAGAATAAAGCAGTCAGAATAAGGTGGAAGGAGCTGACTTGTTGAGTCTTCTGGCCCTCATCTTTCTCCTGTGCTAGATGCTTCCTGCCTTCAAATATCAGACTCCAAGTTCTTTGGCTTTTGGACTCTTGGACATACACCAGTGGTTTGTCAGGGGCTCTTAGGCCTTCAGTTACAGATTGAAGGCTGCACTGTTAGCTTCCCTGCGTTTGAGGTTTTGGGACTTGAAGTGGCTTCCTTGCTCTTCAGCTTGCAGATGGCCGATTGTGGGACTTCACCTTGCAATCTTGTGTATCAATACTCCTTAATAAACCCCATACATACATCAATCATACATACATCAATCCACTAGTTCTGTCCCTGTAGAGAACCCTAATACACCACCATTCTACTCACTGCTTCTGTGAGTTTTAATTCCATGCAGAGGCAGCTCTGGGTGAAAAAGGTCCTGGAAGTGTTGAGGGAAACCTCAGGAAAATCAGAGCCACCTTCACTGCAGATCAAAAATCAGATGGACGAGGTGGCAGAGAAAATGGTCATGTATGACTTTTTAAGCCACTGTTAGGACTCCTGTGGGGTTTAACTACCCTTTCTACATTGACTTATTTTTATCTCATTATCTCTACCTAGCTAGTGTACTTACCCACTAACCTGTATTTCAGTTTTTATTAACATGAAAGAGATATAACTAACTACACATTAATTTTTCCCCAACACAAAACAGAACCTTAGTATACTTGCACACAATTTATTTATACTTATTGTATGGTGCAATTGCATTAATTTAAAATTACATGAAAGCTTAACTAAAATAAAAATATACTGAGTGAGAATGTAATAAGTGAGTAGTACTTTACAATTTGTTATGACTATTTGATTTACATAGTATTTTCATCTCTGATTAAATTTTGTTGTTTTCCAGTGTGATTTCTTGAACCTTATTTCATTCATTAAATATATTGAACAGGCATTTTATAAAAGCAGATAAAAATCCATCTCACAATTTTTAACCAATTTCCTTTCAGCGGACACTTTGTTAAGAGGATTTTGTTTATTTCCTCTATTACAAACAATTCTGCTATTAGTAAATTCTTACCATTGCCATAGCTGGATCGAAAAGCATATAGATTCAACACATTGAGCTGTATTGTCAAGGCGACTACCAGAAATTGTACTTCTTTACATTCCTATCAACAAGGTATATTTTCTAACATTTTCATCAGCCCATATCCTAATTATATGTATTTTTTATTTTATGCTTGAACTTTAACAGCATATAGTTTTTGGTCACTTCTAGTGTGTGTGTGTGTGTACAAGCTGCACTCTTTCTTAACCCAGTTTATCATGTATTATATCTGTGTCTATCTATTGAAAGGTTAATTTACTAACTTATTTTTATTTGGTTTCATTTTTATGTGGTTATTTTAAATGGTTTTCTTTTGTGTGAATGTGTTTATATCTATGTGTGCATGTGTGGTATATATACCTTAAAAACTATTATCCTTTAGTTGTGTTTGATAAACTTATGTGGGTTTTATAGTTTAGTCTTCTGAATTTCTATACAATGAGTATATGGGTTCTGAAGCCCAGACCAGGCAAGCCAGCTTAATTTCATAATATAACTACAGAGGGCTTGGTTCTGCTTTTTTATGTATCATGTAATAATCATCTTTTATTTATTTGATTTAATTAAGACTAATAATATAAAGGCTTGGGATAAATTTTAAGAATCATCTGACATAATGTTTCCATTTTACGATCCAATACTTGAAGGCCAGTGATGTTAAAATCATTCTTATTGGTACTTAAAGACATTCTCATCCAAAAGGTAGCAAGGTGAGGGTGGAACTGAGCCCCACTAATTCACAATTTCAGTTAAAGTAGTCATAGTTAATTCATGTTGCAATATTTCAATCTAGGTAGGACTAGGAATGACCCAGAGCCTTCCTGTAAAGAACCATGACCAGCTGACGTACTTGTGGAAGGCAATGGGAATACAGAACGGGAAGTAGAAGAAGCTGTTAATAAATGCCAGCTATGAGCACATGACTAGTTGTAGAAATGAAGACTAATTATCATAAGTATTTTTTCTATATCTTTAGAATGTGTTTATGTGTATTTATACATATATTAAGAAATATTTGTTTTTATGTTTTATTCTTTCATCATCAAATATAAAATATATTGACTTTATATTAGTCTTTAAGTATTGTTAATTTTATATCATAGCATTTAAGTTATGGGACATTAGGCAAAGGGTAAGCATCACCCAAGGACTTTATCTCCTCTTCAGGGGAAGGAATTGAAGTATTTTTAATTATACAAAGGATACTTGTATCATATTGGGGGAATTATTACCTTGCTATTGTCTTTATTTGGAGATTAAGTATGGCTTAAGGAAATGCATATAGGTGCAAAGTTAATAAGGGCTGCACTTGTGATGATTAATTTTAGGTGTCAACTTGACTGAATTCAGGAATACCTAGTGGTATGGTTTGGCTCTGTGTCCCCACCCAAATCTTATCTTCAATTGTACTCCCATAATTCCCATGTGTTGTGGGAGGGAGCTGGTGGGAGAAAACTGAATTATGGGGGCAGTTTCTCCCATAATGTTCTGTTGGTGGTAAATAAGTCTCATGAGATCTGATGGTTTGTTTTATCAGGGGTTTCTGCTTTTGCGTCTTCCTCATTCTCTCTTCACCTACGGGCATCCATGTAAGAAGTGACTTGCTCCTCTTTGCCTTTTGCTATGATTGTGAAGCTTCCCCAGCTATGTGAAACTGTAAGTTCAATTAAACCTCTTTCTTTTGAAAATTGCTGAGTCTTGGGTATGTCTTTATCAACGGCATGAAAATGGTCTAACACACCTAGAGAATTGGGAAAGCACTACTTCTGTGTGTGTCTGTGAGGGTGTTTCCAGAGGAGATTTGCATGTGAGTCAGTGGACTGAGTGGGGAAGATCCATCCTCAATGAGGGCAGGGACCATCCAATTAGCTGGGGGCCTGGATAGAATTAAAATGGCAGAAAATAAAGTGATTTGCACATGCGTGCGCATTCTTGCTGTTTCATCTTCCACCATAGGATAGCACAGCAAGAAAGCTTTGTCCAAATGTAGCCATTCAATCCTGGACTTTTCAGCCTCCAGAACTGTCAGTCAAGTAGATTTCTGTTCATGATAAATTACCCAGTCTTGGGTATTTTGTTTTAGCAGTACAAAATAGATTTTAACTATGAGCTCTGCTTTGTTCTGTGGTTCCTCTTTCTGTGTTTGCTTACATTTATAAATGGCTTCTCCATCCTCTTTAATCTTCAGCCAGGACAGCATATAAGGTATTTTATAAGAATTAGTGTGTTTTTGTTTTCGATATAGTGTCTCCCTCTGTCACCTAGGTTGGGGTACAGGGGTATAATCACAGCCTACTGCAGCCCCAACCTGGTGAACTCAAGCAATTCTCCCACCTAGCCTCCCAAGTAGCTGGGACTATAGGCGTATGCTACCACACCAAGCTAATATTTGTACTTTTGGTAGAGACAGAATTTTGTCATGTTGCTCAGGCTGGTTTCACACTCCTAGGCTCAAGCAATCTACCTACCTCAACATTCCAAAATGCTGGGATTACAGGCATGAGCCACAATTCCCAGGCACAAGAATGACTAACACCACCAATTCTTGGGATCTCATCAGAGAGTTTAATTTAATTGTTCTTCAGTGTGACAGGTAACAGAATTTTTTTCTGAATTTCTGAAGATGAGTCTGGAATAGCGAGGGCTAAGAATTCTCCTAGAGAACTCATCAATTAGGAGAGGCTGCATAGCTTGACATTGTGATTATAATCTTTGTCTCCGTGGCCTAACTTTCGAATCCCAGATTAGCCATTAAACAATTGTGTGGTCTCAAGGAAATTTATCTTTGCTTTAATTCCTGCATTTGCAGAAAAGGTGAAAAAACATAGCATCAATTTTCTAGTGGTATTAAATGTGTTAATATTTACATATAAAGACATTATAATAGAGTTTGCCATGTAGTACTGCTATTCTAGGGTATGTAAAATAAAACAAACACCATTGGGCACAGTGGCTCACGCCTGTAATCCCAGCACTTTGGAGGCCGAGGCGGGTGGATCACTTGAGGTCAAAAGTTCGTGACTAGCCTGACCAACATGGAGAAACCCCTTCTCTACTAAAAATACAAAAAATTAGCTGGGTGTGGTGGCACATGCCTGTAATCTCAGCTACTCTGGAGGCAGGAGAATCATTTGAACCCAGGAGGCGGAGGTTGCAATGAGCCTAGATTGCACCATTGCACTCCAGCCTAGGCGACAAGAGCGAAACTCCATCTCAAAAATATAAAATAAAATAAAATAAAATAAAATAAAATAAAATAAAATAAAATAAAATATAAAATAAAATAAAACAAATACCTAAATACTCACTCTCTGTTCTCCTGCACCACGCGTAGGGTATCACTTCCAAAAGTGTGACACTCGCAAGACTCCTATCCTCAAATCTCACCCCTGAATATTCAAATACTGATCTGGAATTTATCTTCTGTGTATTAGAAAAGGGAGGTTTTGAATATATATTTAAATTATATTAAAATGCAAACAAGTAGATTATAATAATATTGGATCACTTTATTAGAGACCCAAGGGAAAAGAATTATACATTTATTAAGTCTTCATGAAATAATGAAAACATTTAAGATGGACTAGAAAAGACATGTCATAAAAATCCCCCAGAGTAGAAATGATGCCTCCTTGAATTGTACTTCTAAGATCAGAGCAGCCAATTTGGCTTTTCTCTGCCTAACACCCTGACCTTGCTCACTGTGGGCCTTGAGTAGCCCCAGCACATCTAATGCTGTGACAGCGACTTATGATTTGGTATTCAGTCCAAGGCCCCAGAAGCACTCTAAGGTTATAAAACCTTCCTCTTAGATCTGTCCTAAATATTTTAGACTATACATATTTACACCTTGTGATTCAGACCTACTTTGATGGATAAGTGAATCCATTTTTATGAGCACTTTATCTCTCAACTGTGTGCCAAGAATTCTATAGTACCATGAATATCAATACAAATGCTAATGCCTGCGTCCAGTGACACACATTGAACTCCAACTTACAGTGTTGCCTTCTTTATACCTAATGTCATTTGAAATTATTTTCATAGATGCTGTTAGGAAATTCCATAGAAATAATGATGAAATGTCTGAGTTTGGAATATACTCACACAGGGGCTCTCAGCGATAATTCAGTAAGCTTTGTATTTTTTCTGTGTAGCATCATATTATTATAGGGTAAATAAATCACTTTTGATGCAAATGTATTTGGCCAAGGTGTTAAGGGCCAGTTACTTTGACTAATTAGAATTTAATGCGCTCTCTACATACCTAACATTATTTATTTTGATTTGATCAGATGCCTCTGCCATGTTAAGAGTAAAATCTATCAGTCTGTCTATCTATCATCTATCTATCTATCTATCTGTCTGTCTATCTATCTATCTATCTATCTATCTATCTATCTATCATCTATCTTCTTCCTATTCATTTATCTGCATCTCTCTATGTAGTTTCAAGTAAAAGAAAAAACATACATGTGTGTTATAATACGCATATATAGTATATATGTGTGTGTATAAAGTAGCAATTAGAAGTACTAAATTCTAAAATCAACACTGTAATTAAATAGATATATGATCTTTGCAAGTTATTTCAATTCTGTAATGATAATGTAATTTTAGTGGACAGTGTGATAATCCTCCAAAAATTAGTCCCACCTAATCCTATGAACTGTTCATATTTATATTAATATATCACCATCTCCATTATACCTCCATGTACATTAGATGTTGAATCTCATGGAGGCAATTGGCTTAGGTCTAAAGCAACAAACCCAAATTCTGACCCCTTTTTTTTCTGGCTAATAATGCTTGTTTAAGAAGTATAAATGCAACCTACATAAAGCCAACAAAATCAGAAGAGACATATGCTAGGAACTTCTAGAAAATTCTCTTTGTACCCTCTTTGGATAATGGTGTGCAGATGCCTGGAATTGCTATTGCCATTTCAACATCTCAGTGGATAATTGGCAAAATTGTCACAGACCAGAGGCCACAAACTTTAGAATCACAGGGGAGAAAAATAAAGAAGAGTCTCAACTAAACCTGCCAGAAGCTCATCCTCCAAGCATTTTGATACTTTGAGACCATAAATTCTCTTTTGTGTGCTATTTTTTAAAAATTTTATTTTATTTTACTCTAAGTTCTGGGGTACATGTGCAGGATGTGCAGGTTTGTTACAGAGGTAAACATGTGCCATGGTGGCTTGCTGCACCTATCAACCCATCACCTAGGTATTAAGCCAGACATGCATTAGCTATTTTTCCTGATTTTCTCCCTCCCCCACCCTCCCCCAACAGGCCCCAATGCTTGTTGTTCCCATCCCTGTGTTCTCACTGTTCAACTCTCACTTATAAGTGAGAACATGCAGTATTTGGTTTTCTGCTCCTGAGTTACTTTTCTGAGGATAATAGCTTCCAGCTTCACCCATGTCCCTGCAAAGAACATGATCTCATTCCCTTTTATGGCTACATAGTATTCCATGGTGTATGTATACCACATTTTATTTATCCGGTCTATCATTGTTGGGCATTTGGGTTGATTTCACGTCTTTGCTATTGCGAGTAGTGCTGCAATGAACATGTGCATGTGTGTATCTTTGTAGTAGAATGATTTATATTCCTTTGGGTATATACCCAGTAATGGGATTGCTGGGTCAGAATCTACAAGGAACGTAAGCAAATTTACAAGAAAAAACAAACAACCCCAATAAAAAGTGGCCAAAGGACATAAACAGACGCTTCTCAAAAGAAAACATTTGTGCAGCCAACAAACATATGAAGGAAGGCTCAACATCACTGATAATTAGACAAATGCAAATCACAACTGAGAGACAGGACTAGCTGGATTTCCTAGGCCAACTAAGAATTCCTAAGCCTAGCTAGGAAGGTGACCGCATCCACCTTTAAACACGGGGCTTGCAACTTAGCTCACACCCGACCAATCAGGTAGTAGAGAGCTCACTAAAATGCTAATTAGGCAAAAACAGGAGGTAAAGAAATAGCCAATCATCTATTGCCTAAAAGCACAGGGGGAGGGACAATGATTGGGATATAAAACCCAGGCATTTGAGCATGGAGCCACAACCCCCTTTTGGCCCCCTCCTATTGTATGGGAGCTCTGTTTTCACTCTGTTAAATCTTGCAACTGCACATTCTTCTGGTCCGTGTTTGTTATGGCTGGAGCTGAGCTTTGCTCACCATCCACCACTGCTGTTCGCAGCTGTCCCAGACCTGCCGTTGATTTCCACCCCTCCCGGGTGGAAGGGTGTCCACTGCACTTCTGATCCAGCCAGGCGGTGCCCATTGCTGCTCCCAATTGGGCTAGAGACCTGCCATTGTTGCTGCGTGGGCTAAGTGCCTGAGGTTCCTCCTAATAGAACTGTAACACTCACCACATGGCCCAAGGTTCCATTGCTTGGAATCTGTGAGACCAAGAACCCCAGGTCAGAGAACAAAAGGCTTGCTGCCATCTTGGAAGTGGCCTGCCACCATCTTGGGAGCTCTAAGAACAGGCACCCCCGGTAACAAAAACACAATGAGATAGCATCTCACACCAGTCAGAATGGCGATTATTAAATAATCAAGAAACAACAGATCCTGTCGAGATTGCAGAGAAATAGGAAAGCTTTTACACCGTTGGTGGGAATGTAAATTAGTTAACCATTGTGGAAGACAGTGTGGCGATTTCTAAAAGATTTTGTGTGCTATGTTATACTTTGAGTTGCATTAGAATTTTCTGTTACTTCCAAATAAACAAGATTTTGGCAAGTCAGTTAAACACTCTAAATAAACCTCTGTTATTTGAAATATAAAATGGGAGTACAGAGAGTGGGAACCTCATGGAACTTATTTATGCATTAATTCATGTGAAAATGCATATAAATTTCTTAGCATAATAACTGGCACTTAGTGAAACCTCATCAAAATGATGGTTTAAATTCTTCAACTTTGTAGTGAATGGGTAGAGTTCCCTACTTCCAGTGATTTGTTGTACAATTTGAAACAGAATCATATCTGAACTCTCCCCAAAATTAAGATTAATCTTTTGGTTACAGGGTTTTGAATATACCATTGCTCTGTCCAAAACTTTCCAAGAAGTGCCAATTACTTTATGTAGTCTGAACTTTGAGATTAATATCCTTCTCCTTTTTTCATTCTAAAATTTAACCACCCTGCTTCTGTAAACCTCTTCTCTAGGGAATGTCTTTTGCTCTCTGTCCAAAAAACGTTAGAGCTCTGCCACTTAATTTTTGGGTAACAATTTTCAGCCTCTTATCTAAGAATTGGAAATTTGTAACTGAATTTCACAAACAGGTTAACAAAGATTAAATTTAACAATACATGTAAATTACATCTTCTGGTTTCTTCCACTAGTGCTGGCTCCCAAATTGCTTTCCACAGTGCATTCCACTTCTGGAAGTACCGGACACAAACTTCACTCATTGTCACTCTTCTGCAGAATGCTTCCTTCAGCAATTTACCTTAATTGAAATCTTGCTTTCCCCTGAGCCTAGTACTATAATTGGAGCATTCTGGACTCAAAACTTCATTCCTTCAGCTTATTACTGCTTCTGATTAACTGATCTTTTCTCCTAAGAGAGAATGGTGTTTCTTATGTTTACCTTTCTTCTTTGTGGGCATTTTTTTTTTTTTTTTTTTTGAAACGGAGTCTCGCTCTGTCTCCATGCTGGAGTGCAGTGGCACGATCTCGGTTCACCACAACCTCTGCCTCCTGGGCTCAAGCGATTCTCCTGCCTCAGCCTCCCAAGTAGCTGGGACTACAGGTACATGCCACCATGCCCAGCTAATTTTTGTATTTTTAGTAGAGACAGGGTTTCACCATGTTGACCAGGATGGTCTCCATCTCTTGACCTCATATTCCACCTGCCTCGGCCTCCCAAAGTGCTGGGAATATAGGCGTGAGCCACCATACCCGGCCCTTTGTGGGCATTTTAATGGTTGAGCCAAATCTCTTTCTTCAAGTTGTCTCTTTTTATGGTTTCTTCAACATCATTTACTCTTGACTCTCCCCCTGAGTCTCTGATAACTACTTAGCATTCTTTACAGACTCCTTTTCCTCTCCCTGCCCATATACCCTGATTTTGTCTCTCATTCTGAATGCCTAACTCTACAATCTTGTACATATTAGCCCCTATGTACCAGTGACTAAATCCTGACCATCATTTATATTTTCTAGTTGCTTCAATAGCAGAACTGCCTCTTAACTAGACCAAGATAAATCTCGAGGACATTTTAAACTTTTATTTAGCACTTATTGTTTACATCTGGTGTAGTCTCTTTCATTAACTAAACATTGCTACAATACTTTCCTTATGCATTCTGCCACTACTTTTATTTGAAATGTTTACTATTTCTCACCTAGGTTATAGTGTTATGATATTTAATAGTCCAAATGTTGCTTGTCTTAACCTGCAATCCACCTGATTGCTTCAGCCACATTTGTCTTTCAAAAATGTAAATTTAATTTTGTCCTCAGCACTATCTCCAACGCTCTTCACAAATGTGCCTCTCTGCATTTCTAGGCTTATCTTTGTCTCTTCCCTGTCTACTTTATATTGCCTCAATACAATATAGTTCCCTAAGATTCAGGGCTACTTCATATTATGCCCTTTATACATGCTGTTGTCAAAATCAGAAATGTTCTTTTTCAGGCTGCATGCCACCAGTGGCTCACACCTGTAATCCCAGCATTTTGGGAGGCCTAAGAGGGTGGATCATTTGGAGACCAGGAGTTCGAGAACAGCCTGGCCAACATGGCAAAACGCCACCTCTGCTAAAAATACAAAAATTAGTCAGGCATAGTGGCACGTGCCTATAGTCCCAGCTATTTGGGAGACTGAGGGATGAGAATTGCTTGAACCCAGGAAGAGAAGGTTGCAGTGAGCCTAGATTGTACCACTGCACTCCAGCCTGGGTGACAGAGTGAGATTCTGTAAAAAAGAAAAAAAAAAGAAGTGAGTGTTCTTTTTCACTCAGGTAAACTTCATTCCATTTTAAAAACTGGCCTCAATAGCTGAACTTCTAAAAACCCATTTCCATATGCTCAGAGTGTCTTGTTTCCTGTCTCATTTTCCACTGTCTCTTCCACAAGTCTGTAAGTTAACATCTAGAGAGTATTACTACTTTATTTATTTATTTATGAAATCTCAGAACCTAAAACGGAGCTTGGTATATAATAGGTACTTAATACATGTCTATTGTGTAAGTTAATAAAGGAACAAATAAGTCTGGCTAAGAAAATGCTTTTGATCAGCTGATGTTAGAAGTTTTCAATCAAGCCTTTGGATCTCTTGATTCAGCCACAAGGCTCAATGTCAATAGTTACAATATCAATATCCCATCAATAGTTATGGCAGTGATGACACTGCTTTGCTGTCTGTTACAGAAATCAATGAAGCAGCTTAAAATGAAAAAGGTCTAGAGAACTCTTAAGAGCTGTGACAAAAGAATTCTATAAACCAATTACTAGCATTTTGGCAATCCTGACACCTCAAGCCATGCTAAGTCTACAGAAGAGTGTACAATTCTACTTTCCATTACCAGATAGAGCATGAGCTTTCATAAAAGGAAGGACTGCATTGATACCCATTAGAAAAATGGATATCATGTGTGGAAAATCCATTAAAAGAAAGTCTAGAACTTATTATAGCAGTTCATATTATCTGAAGGCAAGTGACCTTGAATATTGATTATTTCATAAACTCAAAGGCATGATGATGCCACATTACTTTGCAATACTTGCAAAAGTGCTTATGAATCCAGATAAGTAATGATAGAAATAGTGTCTGTCTACAAAGTAGTAATAACTGTACACATTATATTGTTTAAATATTCTTAGCTAATAGAGAAAACTTTATTTGTGTATGAGACTCTGATTTCCTATTAAGGTTTTGTTTCTTCTGTGTTGCCATGGTTAAATGCTGCAGTAATTTAGGGTGGGATTTGGGTTAGTAATTGTGACAAAACTAAAAGACTTGGAAGCCCACTTGTTTTGCAAGATTCGTTGTAATGCAATTACTCAAAGCAGAAGTTTACTGTAGCTAAATGAAAATTAAACTTTATTATATTTCATATGCCTTCTGATCCAAATTATTCCAATATGTTTATCAGTTAGATCAGTTTCTTCATCTATAAAATGGGAGGTTTGAACAATACCCACTAGTCACAGTGTCTCACACCTGTAATCCTAGCAGTTTGGGAGGCTAAGGAAGGTGGATCACTTGAGCCTAGGAGTTGCAGACCAGCCAGGACAACATGGCACAACACTGTCTCTACCAAAAATACAAAAAAAAAAAAAAAAAAAAAAAAAATTAGCCACGCATGGTGGCACGGCCTGTGGTCCCAGCTACTTGGGAAGATGAGGTGGGAGGGTCACTGGAGAATGAGAGGCAAAGTTTGCAGTGCTGAGATTCTGCCATGGCACTCCATCTTCTACAATACAGCTTGGATGTATTGTAACAGTAAGAGACCCTGTTGAAAGATGAAAAGAAAGAGAAAGAGAGAAAGAAAAGAAAGAAAGAAAAGAAAAGGAGGGAGGAAAAAAGAAAAAAAGAGAAAAATATCTATGTTGATACTCTACCCAAAAAGACTAACTGTATTGAGAGTTGCTGAAATTAAACTTTGATGGATTTTTCCATTTTCCTTTCACATGCTATCAAATTTTTACTTCATATGGTTCTCTCTCAAGAGTGGCTCGTATGATTTGCATTTGAAGGAGTTACAGTATTGTAATCATTCTCATGATGATTTGCATATTCACACTATAAAAGAAAAAAACTTTAAAAGTTGGACAGCAGTTTCAAAGCTCACTAAAAACAAATTACAATATATATGTTATTACTATTTCATAGGATAACAGTTTATTTATTAACCAACTTTTTAAGTAGCACATTAAAAGAAAGACAAGATAAGAGCCATTCTATCACTAAAGTATAATTTTGATGCATACTACAGAGAACACTGAACTTAACCTAGTACCTCCACAATAGATGCAGATATCCGGAAGACATTTTCGTTACTTATAGCAGTGAAATATATTTGACGCTATTTTAAAGTGTGTATTTGATGACAAAAGTTGAATTAACTATGCTATTATTTCTAAGTGAAAGCTATGGCTCTTAATCAATTAAGCTATTATTCCCTTATGTATCATGAGGCTTCTCTCATTATACTAAAAGTATTTTTAAAAACATTTTGGTCAATATATCATTATGTGGAATTTTTTATGTATAGTATTTTTTAAAGCTTTCAACTTGTAAGCCAGGGGTAACGTATAGTGCGGATTAAAAAATAAAAAGAGATTAAAAGTTTAAGGGAGAGTGAATTATAGCTAGATCAGATTACCCATGAATTTATTTTATGACCCAGCCAAAGAGATGGAAAGGAAACCTAATGAAAAGCGGTCGACACCAAGAATGAATTCTTCAGGATCACAAGAGGATTTGGAATATTAAAGTCATGGATTTGATTAATAGTTGATCTAACAGGTAGATTGGAAACTTAAAGAATGGCAATTTTGCCTGGTACAATTACAAATTATAAATGAGTGGTCTTAAGAAAGAAGCTGTAAAAAGATAGTTCTGATGTCCTTGCTCATACTAATTTAGCAGCTGGCCCCAAAAGTCCACCTGGCAATCTGGAGTCCAGAATGCTTGCTGGGAGTCAGGGTCAGTTCCGAGTTATCGTCTTACTTTTTATAGTTATCATCTTACTTTTTATATGGGGCCACATTCAGGTAGAGGGTGCACCGACTTGGAAGTTCGAATAGCAGTTTTGTTCATTCCCTGAATCGTACCCTGCTGAGTACCTATGGCTCAAACAAAGTTATATTTCCTTCCAACTACCTTACCCTTCCGTCAACACTGTTGCTATCAGTGTTATCTTTTCTATAGAATCGGTTAGTTTCCTTCTACTGTAGTCATGCTTATATCTTTCTTCTAGACTGTGATGTTAGGGCACTAAGCTCTTGTCTGTAGATGGGGATCATCCCAGCACTGGGTTGCTCTATATGCAATGCTTTTCCTTCCTTCCTTCCTTCCTTCCTTCCTTCCTTCCTTCCTTCCTTCCTTCCTTCTTTCTTTTCTTTTCCCCTCCCTCCCTCCCTCCCTTCCTTCCTTCCTTCTTTCTTCTTTTTCTTTTCCCCTCCCTCCCTCCCTCCCTTCCTTCCTTCCTTCCTTCCTTTTCTTTTGCCCTAACATTTGTTTATCCACAGGCATTCACTCATTATGAAGTCTAAGTAATAGAAAGTAGAGTTCCAGTGCACCCCAGCTCTCAGTATTTTTGATCGTGACAGAGAAAGTTTCATGGAGTCAGGGTTTATCCATTTCTTGTTCTGAAGAGTGGGATTTTGCACTCAAGTGCAGAGTTGAATCATCCATCATTTCCAGAGTACAAAAACATAGGAAACTTCACCTGTGTTTCTAGTGGCTGTCTCTAAAGTTATATATTTAATGCCAGGGCACTTCTTTAGCTACCCCTCGGAAAGAAAAATAAAATCTTAGTTTTTTATTTATAAGCCATCTATTAAGTGACCACTTAATCATATTTTATGTGATCATATTTTATATTTTATATTTTATATGATTTCTTTTGGGAAACTCAGAAAATACTTCTCATTTGCAACTCTCTCTTCTTTCCTAAAACAGGAAAGGAGCTTAACAATATTTATGGAGCTATTACAATGTGTCAAACATTGTGTAAAACATTTTATATGCATTCTTATATTTAATGCTTAAACCTATCCTATTTTCTATTATTTGCATCATTTCTAAAAATGCAAAACTACACCTAGATGATGAAGCAGGTTGTCCGGAGTCTTGACTTTTAGTAAGTGGTGGAGCTGGGGCAAACTCAAGCAGATGACGCCAAAGCCATTGCTCACAGCCACTACCCTAGTCCACCTCCAGGGAACACAGAAGTTCTTCATAAAATAACTAAGCTGTTTTATTTTGTTTGTTTGGCCATTCTTGGTACAACATATTTTTTTCATTTTTTTAAAATTTGGAATTGAGCTTTCTAGAAATACACTACTCATTTTTGTTTAATTAAGTAACAAAATAGTCTATTTTGTTAAACTTCATATTATTTTTATATATTAGTTTCTCTGATACAAAATGGTTACTAATGGATCTGCATATATAATTTCAAATTACCTGAATACTTAAAAAGTATGCAAGGAATTTTCCACAGTAGCTACACACACCTAAGATCAAATATGCATAATATGTATTGAATCATGGATCTTTTTTCTTTTGTTCCTATTAATATCATTTAAAAATCTAGCACCATTGTAATTCATATGTTGACACTCAGCAAAAGTGAGAAGAAATCAGTCTAATATCCAGGCTGTGAATGTAGATGCATTTTGATAGTTTATGATGTATTGATTTGAAATTCAAGATAAATAATAAGTGTTTTACTAAAACGAAAACTAGATTACAAAGCAATGTTTGTAAAGATATATCAAACAATATTGCCAGTATTTAATTAGAACCAATGTTCAGGTTTCAGTATTACCATTTTAGCTTCAGACAGTTATTGTCAGTGGATTCCTTTGTTATTTTGCACTCAAGTACATTATAAATGTATTTATAATGTACAAATATATTATAAATATAATCAAGCCATTATAAATTAAGCACTGATGCATCATGATGATTCTCCCATTACGGGAAACCACATCTTATCTGAATTTATTCTCATGTCCAAATGTTTGTGACATATATTTAATTTGTTTATTGCCACATGCACAGCCACACACAGAGGATGACGTAAAGTGATCATGGAAATTAACAAAAAGACGTATTTTTATTACTTTATCAGTATTTCAAATTGAATTTTTAAGCAGAAAAAAACAGGCTATTTGAACCAGACATAAATTGGCTGTATTGCTCTCATAATTTGGCAGATGTCTGTATGTTCCATTTATAGTATAACTATCACATTTATTTGCTTTGAAAAAGTGATATATTAGCACTCTGTCCCTCGCCGCCGACGACCTGTCTCGCCGCGCGCACGCCCTGCCACCGCCCCGCAGAAATGCTTCGGTTACCCACAGTCTTTCGCCAGATGAGACCGGTGTCCAGGGTACTGGCTGCGCATCTCACTCGGGCTTATGCCAAAGATGTAAAATTTGGTGCAGATGCCCGAGCCTTAATGATTCAAGGTGTAGACCTTTTAGCCGATGCTGTGGCCGTTACAATGGGGCCAAAGGGAAAACAGTGATTATTGAGCAGAGATGGGGAAGTCCCAAAGTAACAAACGATGGTGTGACTGTTGCAAAGTCAATTGACTTAAAGGATAAATATAAAAACATTGGAGCTAAACTTGTTCAAGATGTTGCCAATAACACAAATGAAGAAGCTGGGGATGGTACTACCACTGCTACTGTACTGGCACGCTCTATAGCCAAGGAAGGCTTTGAGAAGATTAGCAAAGGTGCTAATCCAGTGGAAATCACGAGAGGTGTGATGTTAGCTGTTGATGCTGTAATTGCTGAACTTAAAAAGCAGTCTAAACCTGTGACCACCCCTGAAGAAATTGCACAGGTTGCTACGATTTCTGCAAATGGAGACAAAGAAATTGGCAATATCATCTCTGATGCAATGAAAAAGGTTGGAAGAAAGGGTGTCATCACAGTAAAGGATGGAAAAACACTGAATGATGAATTAGAAATTATTGAAGGCACGAAGTTTGATTGAAATTATATTTCTCCATACTTTATTAATACATCAAAATGTCAGAAACGTGAATTCCAGGATGCCTATGTTCTGTTGAGTGAAAAGAAAATTTCTCATGTCCAGTCCATCGTACCTGCTCTTGAAATTGCCAATGCTCACCGTAAGCCTTTGGTCATAATTGCTGAAGATGTTGATGGAGAAGCTCTAAGTACACTCGTCTTGAATAGGCTAAAGGTTGGTCTTCAGGTTGTGGCAGTCAAGGCTCCAGGGTTTGGTGACAATAGAAAGAACCAGCCTAAATATATGGCTATTGCTACTGGTGGTGCAGTGTTTGGAGAAGAGGGGTTGACCCTGAATCTTGAAGACATTCAGCCTCATGACTTAGGAAAAGTTGGAGAGGTCATTGTGACCAAAGATGATGCCATGCTCTTAAAGGGAAAAGGTGACAAGGCTCAAATTGAAAAACGTATTCAAGAAATCATTGAGCAGTTAGATGTCACAACTAGTGAATATGAAAAGGGAAAAACTGAATGAACGGCTGGCAAAACTTTCAGATGGTCTAGCTGTGCTGAAGGTTGGTGGGACAAGTGATGTTGAAGTGAATGAAAAGAAAGAGTTACAGATGCCCTTAATGCTACAAGAGCTGCTGTTGAAGAAGGCATTGTTTTGGGAGGGGGTTGTGCCCTGCTTCGATGCATTCCAGCCTTGGACTCATTGACTCCAGCTAATGAAGATCAAAAAACTGGTATAGAAATTATTAAAAGAACACTCAAAATTCCAGCAATGACCACTGCTAAAAATGCAGGTGTTGAAGGATCTTTGATAGCTGAGAAAATAATGCAAATTGCCTCAGAAGTTGGTTATGATGCTATGGTTGGAGATTTTGTGAATATGGTGGAAAAAGGAATTATTGACCCAACAAAGGTTGTGAGAACTGCTTTATTGGATGCTGCTGGTGTGGCCTCTCTGTTAACTACAGCAGAAGTTGTAGTCACAGAAATTCCTAAAGAAGAGAAGGACCCTGGAATGGGTGCAATGGGTGGATTGGGAGGCGGTATGGGAGGTGGCATGTTCTAACTCCTAGACTAGTGCTTTACCTTTATTAATGAACTGTGACAGGAAGCCCAAGGCAGTGTTCCTCACCAATAACTTCAGAGAAGTCAGTTGGAGAAAATGAAGAAAAAGGCTGTCTGAAAATCACTATAACCATCAGTTACTGGTTTCAGCTGACAAAATACATAATGGTTTACTGCTGTCATTGTCCATGACTACAGATAATTTATTTTGTATTTTTGAATAAAAAATATTCCTGACACTGGGTACAAGAGCCATGTACCAATGTACTGCTTTCAACTTAAATCACTGAAGCATTTTTATTACTATTCTGTTAAAATCAGGATTTTAGTGCTTGCCACCACCAGATGAGAAGTTAAGCAGCCTTTCTGTGGAGAGTGAGAATAATTGTGTACAAAGTAGAGAAATATCCAATTACGTGACAACCTTTGTGTAATAAAAATTTGTTTAGTTAAAAAAAAGTGATGTATTAGACAACATTCTATGTTTTCCCTTTTTAAATATATTCACTTAATTTTTGAAATTACAGTATGGGGTAATAACTTATTATAAAAGGCCCTGTTTTTTGTTTGTTTGTTTTTTGAGATGGAGTTTCACTCTTGTTGCTCAGGCTGGAGTGCAATGGCATGATTTCAGCTCACCACAACCTCTGCCTCCCGGGTTCAAACGATTCTCCTGCCTCAGCCTCCCGAGTTAGCTGGGATTAAAGGCATGCACCACCATGCCCAGCTATTTTTTGTATTTTTAGTGGAGACGGGGTTTCTCTGTGTTGGTCAGGCTGATCTGGAACTCCTGACCTCAGGTGATCCATCTGCCTCCCAAAGTGCTGGGATTACAGACATGAGCCACCACGCCTGGCCAAAAGGCCCTGTTAAGCACATTCCTTGTTTTAACAAATTTAATTCTCACAACACTACGAGAAAGTAACTGTTATCTATATTTTACAGGTGAGGAAACTAAGGCAAATGAGGCTATATGTAATTTCCCCAAGGTTGTACAACTTTAGATTTAGCTTATTGTACTGTAGAGCTAATTCCAGAGCCGCTGTTCTCAATTACTGTGCCACTCACCCCTTAGTTTACAGAAAAATGGTTATATGCCTGTTGAATTGGGTAGCTGATAGCATCACCCTTTAGCTTCAAAATGGTTCACTCTTTCAATAAAGGATTCATGCAAGCTCACCATATACTGTCAAACACAATTTGTAGATAGCAAATCTGAGCCCATAACCCAGATAATATAATTTTATATTTTCCTATCATGAATTTGAGTTGCACTTGTGCATTGATTTATATGAGTTTGCCAAAAAATAGCTTCATAGGACTTAAAGGAGTAATCCTTTGCCAGTTTAGGATATTCACTTTTTATGCATATTTTGTTTTTATAGAGCTTTAATTATGTTTCTTGCTTGCACCCTATTTGTCTCTACTATATCATCAGTGCTTTCCAAAGACTCAGTGGTATCAGTATATTATTAAATCTCATTTTTTTTAAGTAGTTCCCACACCAGTTCTCCATGCACCTTCTTTCCGTCACTGCTTTATTAGATGGGTACCTCTGTTCTCTTCATGTCACCTGTAATTCCTGCTTGCTTTAGTTCCTTATTCTGAAAAGAAGACCCTAGTATATCTTCCAAATATATTTGGGTGGTATATTGTATGTGAACTTCCTTGAATTTGTTCTTGGAATATGTTGGTCATTTAACTGAAAATAAAATTTTTGGTTCAGCACCATTTTTGTTTGTAACATAAAATTCATTGCTCCATTTACTTCTAGCAACTGTGCTTTCATGTTTCTCTCTGGAAGTCTAATGCCACTTTGATTCTCTATTTAAAGTGCCTTGTTCCATTTGTTTCTTACTTCTTGTGTTCTGATTTTGTAAAAATTTTCTTCCTTCCCTCTGAAATTTTGGAAAAACTTTCTTCATCTTTGGTATTCTAATAGTTAAAATGAAGTACGGTTTTTTTCATTCATTACCATGCATATTCACTGGGTGAAACTGGTAATCTGTAACTTGTATGCTTAGATGTGTGAAATGATAAATTTTGCTCTTCTATCCTTTTTCTGGAATTCTTATTCTCAGATTCTCTTTGTGCTTTTTTATTTTTATTATTTTTCCTTTTATTAATTTTCCTCATATATATATGAGGAAAAATAATAAAGAAATAGAACAAAACCTCAAAGAGTTTATATATATAATATATATGTAAAAACTCAAAGGGGATATATAAAAACTCAAAGGGGATATATAAATAGAACAAAACCTCAAAGAGTTTATATATATATTATATATTATATATATATAATATATATAATATATATATAAAAACTCAAAGGGGATATATAAAACTCTGAGGTTTTGTTCTATTTCCTTAGAATATGCTTCTTTTTTTCCATTAACATGTCTTCAAATATTACACATAAGCACTTAATCTCTAATTATTCAATTTTTCTAATAGATATAATTTTATTTTAGATATAATTGTAACTTGAATTTTCATAGATGTTGGGGGAAGTGGTTTAGGTGTTCTTATCGATATTTTATTACTTATCTCTCATTCAATATTTGTTTTTCTGTTTTATAATGTAGTTTTCCTCAAATGCATGATGATCTTTGGTTTTTGGCACATCTTTCAAGATGGAACAATGAAGCAGTTGGCTATGACTTGGGGCCATGAGAGTGATGGAGCCAATAGTCTCTGGTTAGTTTCCTCTAGTGTGCCATGCAAATTTTCTTATTATCAACATGTGTTGTGATATGACAATATCAGTATTTTATCAATATCCATACTTATATGATAAAATTGTTTAGGATTTTCAGACTCATTCACTCATATAAATTAAATTATTATTTCTGAGCTTGACAATATCTAAGAAGACTTTGCATTTGTATTTCCATTTTATCTTTCTCTCTCCACTTTAGAATATCTTCCTGATGATAATTCTTTGAAACTCCTTCTTTTATCCCTTCTTTCACTTCTTGCTGATATTGTTTTCAGACACTATTTTGTATGATTGATAAGAAGTTTAAACAAGATGTTTATGATTCAGTTGATAGTGATGGACAAAAATTAAAAATGCATGACTATAATATCAAAGCTATAAAAATTTAATATTATAAGAAAGTAACTGAAGGAGAAATTAATTCTGTCTCCAATTGAACATCAATAGTGACTTAAACACTTCTGGTGAATAGACAGATCTTCCTCCCATAGTTAAAGTCTGGCTGCCTGTGACTTTTTTCATCCCAGTGTCCCATTCTTCCTCTGGAGACACTGTGGAGCCATAGCTTCCATATTCTCCTTCAACAATGGAAAAATCAGCTATCATTTTGCCCTTACACTTCTTCCAATTGAACATACCCCCTTCTTCAACTGTTCCTTGTATAACATGATTCACATCATGGACTTCTTTGAGCAGCCATCCAGGTCCTTCATATATGATTAAAATTCCCTGCTGGCATCTAGAAATGAATTATTGAGCTGTAGAAGAATCACTACCAGGTTGCATGAGGCCACAGTTTATTATGAACATAGTCAGGGCCGGGGTAATTCATTGTTATGAGGGCACAACAGCTAGGAATTCAAATACTTTCGAGCAGTGCCAGGAGTAGATAACATAAGCAAGAATTGCCCCAAATGCTGTATTTTTTTTTCTCTTAGTTCCAGGTTTTCCTTTTTTTTTTTTTTTTTTTTTTTTTGAGACAGAGTCTCGCTCTGTCACCCAGGCTGGAGTTCAGTGGCGGAAT
The DNA here is from genome assembly GCF_028878055.3 of Symphalangus syndactylus. NCBI lineage: Eukaryota > Metazoa > Chordata > Mammalia > Primates > Hylobatidae > Symphalangus > Symphalangus syndactylus. The sequence continues at coordinate 81,519,688 of NC_072438.2, read as the reverse complement.
CTCGGCTCACTGCAAGTACCGCCTCCCGGGTTCACACCATTCTCCTGCCTCAGCCTCTCCGAGTAGCTGGGACTACAGGCGCCCGCCACCACGCCCGGCTAATTTTTTATATTTTTTAGTAGAGACGGGGTTTCACCGTGGTCTCGATCTCCTGACCTCCTGATCCGCCCGCCTCGGCCTCCCAAAGTGCTGGGATTACAAGCGTGAGCCACCTCGCCCGGCGTTCCAGGTTTTCTTTCACCTCTTTCCATTAGCACTAATTAATGAGCCAGTTCACTAAGCACTTGATCTAAACAAAAAGTCTGAGAGTATAAGACAAACAATAACAACAACAACAACCAAACAGTTCCACTAAGGAGGGTCTGAAAAGACTGCTACATTAGCCAGGCCTGGGGTAATAACATGCAGGCAAAAAATTTGGTTGCAATATGGTGCAACTGGAGGTTAAGTTCTACAGTGAGGTCCACCACACTGTGTACCAAATCTAAGAAAGGACAAAAGGACATATGCTTTTCTCTCCTTTTTCCCCCATGCTTTTAAAAATGTACATTCAGGTTATTAAAGGGTAATTTTTTCATATGAAACTTAGAGACTTACTTTTCAGGCTTTAAAAAGATGACTAGTATTTCATATCAAACACCTTACCTGTTAGCTCATAGAGAGACTACATCACTAACAATGCAGGGAGATAAATAGCATCTACTTGGAATTATTCCTCAGTTTAGGAAACAATTTGCAATGTTTCCTCACTTCAAAGAAGTAATACTATTAGGAATGCTAATGTAAATGACGAGTTAATGGGTGCGGCACACCAACATGGTACATGTATACATATGTAACAAACCTGCATGTTGTGTACATGTACCCTACAACTTAAAGTATAATAATAATAAAAAAGAAGTAACGTATCTTCATAGAAATTTAAAATCACTCACAATTCAAACATGTGGGAGGTATTTGTGATAATACTTTTAAAGTTTGTATTGTTATTCCTACATAGATATAAGTAAATTGAGATTATGCTATGTATACTATATTGTAACCTGCTTTTTAAAATTTAACAATATATAGTGATAAATGTTCAGTTTCTAAATATTATTATTGATGTGCTTTTAATAAATACCTATTTTATGAAATAAATGATTATACTAGTTTTTATAGCCAGTCCATTATTAATGCTACTCCAGTTGATTTTAAGCTTCTATCATTATAAATAAGGGCATGCTTGTATATACAAATGGGTGCATATTAGAAAATTAGAAATAAGCTATCACGTTGCTGATATAGTAACTTTTTCTAAAGAAAGACTAAATACTTAAAATAGAAAAGCACATATGATTATATATTTCCGATAGGAAAAATAATATATTTTAGGTGCTACTCATATTTTTAATTCAGAAAACATAAGATCAACATGCTGCATGATACATAAAGTTTTTATATTTTATACTTCAACTGAGTTTCAATAAGGGAATGAGAAAAGTGATGCCAGCCTTTTTTAAAGAACTAGAATTTGAACATTAAAAATGTTTACTATCTTAATTTCCAAACCAATAAAAAAGTGTAAGAGCTATTTTTCCCGTATATATTATCATTATTTAGCAAAACAAAGTAGGGAGAATGGAGATGTGGTATCTGGCTCACTGCAGGGGGATTATTGCAATTCAGATCAGGAGGCCCCCTAGTCTGTGAACACATTCCCTGACCTGTCACTGCCAGTTTTAGCAAAGCTGTAGTTGCCTGCACCTGTAAAGAGAGAAACAGACATTGCCTTTGTGGGGCTTATCTCTTGAAAGAAAAATATATTACCAATCCAACGTTCTGAAGCTAGACTCCTGAAGTTGTTTTTACAGAAGCAAAGTGAAACAAAATATTTTACCTAAAGAAGCCTCTTTCCAGTCTGTGTTCACATGTGTGTGGCTTTGATAACACAGCTTTCCATGCCATCAGTATCTTGAATGCTGAACAAAATCAGAAAGTATTCTCCAGTTCTTTTGCATTCTAGACATCTCAAAACAATATACGGGGTATTGTTTGCTTTCTTTCTGCTGTAGGAAGTAATGATGTCCATAAAAGTAATACTACTATTTCTCAATATAGATGATGAAGAACAGCTGCCTTTGCCCAAAACCCTCTTTGTGTTAGCATCAGAGGGCAGAGCTGCTTTTCTTAGCATATAAGTTACCCCACACTGGCAATGTTTGACTTTTATTGCTTACAGAATCAGGGAAAAAAACATCAGCTGTAGTCTAAGACACTTCCTTCTTACAACTATATTTGACCAACAAAATGTAAATCTCAAAGTTTCATTCTATGTTTCAGGAAATATGTAAAACACATTTAAATGACTGACAAATGAATCAACTTCAGAAAAAATTCTGTTTTTCCCTTTGCAAAGTGTAGTAAATACCATTGTGTGTGGGTGTATGTGTATGTCTTAGTTGCATTTCTATCTTTTGTCAGGATCTTAAACATCTACTGTACTTTAATTGTTAAGATTTGTTTCTCTCTTTCATTTCTCTATCCTCAGCACCCAGCACAGCATCTACTGCAAATATTTAATCAATGGTTGCTTAAAAAACAGCATATTGAATGAATGAAACTTTTAAATCTTTCTTCTATGGTAAAAATGTCTAGAGTCAATTATTTGGTATAATAATTAATGGAAAATGAGAAGAGTAAAAAGAACCCCAGAAAGTCAATTATTTGTTATAACAGCTAATGGAAAATAAGAAGAGTAAGAAGAACTATACAGCCTTACTTTCAGCTAATTATTTGGTTAAGAAAGGATTTCAATTGGTGTATTTCTCATGTGATTTCACTATTCCACCTTCTGCTCAGTTTCAAATTCAATGGAGGGGGATAAAAATAATTACGTGTTTTACATTTGTTTATTTGCATTTGTATGTTAACAAACAAGGACCTGTCCTACAGCCATTAAAGCACAATTTTAGAGACAGAGTGATTCTACATACGTAGGCTTTGCAGCAGAGATGTATATAAAGGACAAGCATGTTAGGATTCTCTATATATTTGAAAAATGAAATAACGCAATAAAGCTCATTGTATAAAATGACACTAAAAACGGGAGGATACTGTCAAATTTAGATTGGGATAGTAAGTAGTACTATTTAGAATTACAAAGAAAGAGCAAAAATAGAAAATTTAAAGAAACATTTCAAAACAAGGAAGCAAGCCGAAAGGGAGAAAAATTGGATTTTCTACAACTGGCATATAGGTTGTTAACGTTATCCAAAGTATATAAACCCCATTACGTCTTCATAGAATGCCAACTACATTGTCAAGATTCCAATAAATGATGATAAGCCTAAAATTTATGATATGTCAATATATCTAGCACATACCTTTCCGAAGGAATGACCCACCAAATCTATCCTGAGTTGTTTATATAAATCCTAATTGCAATTTATAGTTCTGTATTAAACTTTAATTGCGATCATTTATTTAAGATCAGCCTAACATTTGAGATAAATTAGAATTAGAAAAAGATTAAGAGTTCAGGAAAATACACTCCTAGAGTTTTGATACTACATTCTAGTCCCCTTTTTACATCTAACAGAGTCAATTTACAGCTGTGGAAATTCAGATCTAGCCCTATTTTTGGAAAATTCAACAAAGAAGTATTAACGTTGCATCTTTTGTAGCTTAGAATTTTTGATCCAAAAGCTATTTAAGATAAAAATCTCATTTTACTCTCCATTACAGAGATGACAAAAACAGCTAGAGATCATGAAATGAATTACACACATTATGTGGCCTATACTACCACAGTTTGGAGAAGAAATAAAGTCCCTTCATTCTCAGTCGAATTCTCTTTCCTCTGAATACACACACACACACACACACACACACACACACACACACACACACAAACTCTCTCTGGCAATGTTTCTTACAAGTCTTGTTAGCAGACTAAATAAGGATCAGAGTTAATCTTTGGATTAAGTCATCTGTGTTTGGATGTAGCCAAAGTAGTTGAATTTATCTCTATAGAAGACAATCAACGTTTTCTACAAGCAAATCAATATCGCAAGGTTACAGTTTCTGATTGTACTTAATTCTCCTTGCTAAATGTACCTTATTAATTATTTTGAAACAAGGGGCAAGTTTGTGGCTAGATCAAATCAAAACTTCAAAAGAAGAAAGGAAGGAAGGAAAAGAGGAAGAACAAAACAGAGAAAGATAAGACAAGAAAACTAGGAAGGGCTCCAAATCTATGCTTAATTGATGGCTACCAATTTGAGTTCTCCTGAACCTGTTCCAATACTGTGCTGAGAATTTTAGCCGATCATGACTGCTATGCCAAGCTCATATAACACGCTCAGTTTTAAATCCATTATGATATCTTGGACTTCCAGTTAATAAAATAGTATTTAAATTCTGATCATTTTCAGTAAAAATAAGATTAATTACAGATCTGAACTGTATTTGGAGAGTAAAAGATGCATAACATTTTTTAAATGCTCTCTGTGATAATGCTAGTAATTCCCTTTGGTTTTGTTTATTAATCGATATGCAATTCTTGATAAACAGCTTCTGGTTTAGTCATGTAGATGTTTGGCAAGGCTCAGAGTGATGTGGTTGTCAATCATGGTGATGAGCTGTCTTGTTGTTTGATATGAACTTTCCTAGAATGCAACACAACTTCCTTTAAAGAATCCTAGAACTCTAGGGTAGATGGTGGGTTTAGGGTGGTGGCGGGAAAAAGTCAAGTATTCCACTGTTGTCACTTTTCACAGGTTCTCCCATCACATGCAGTTAGTTACTTAGGCCAGAGATTAATTTGGATTGTAAAAGAAATAAGCTTTTTTCTTCTAGTCTAATTTTATTCACTAGGGTTTTAAAAGCCACAAATTCTTCTTGTGGCAGAAACTCGCAGTATGTATTAAAAGTGTTTATTTTTATTTTAATAAATATATAAAGTTTTATGTTTATAAAAATGTTTGCATCAGTTTACCTACAATACTAAATCTTTTGGAAAATAATTTAAAAAATGGTTCGCAGGGATATGACCTATGGCCCTTCTCCTCCTTAAAAAATCTGTGATGCTGCCTGATTTGGTTTCAAGAAAAGCAAAAGCATGATATCCATCTCTGTTTTCTCCATTAAAAAACCTGCTTGATCCAAGTATTGACTCAATAATTTGTTGAATAATAACTTAAATGAGGAAGTAATTATATCCCATAATTTAATAATATGGTATAATGGTTGGAAAGAGTAACCAAACAACCAGCAAAGCTTCACGTACAACTAACTGGTTTTGCTCTTGATAGAAGGATTTAGCACATCATGTTTGCCTTTGATCCCCTTTATCCCCTTTTCATACCCTTTATCTTCTATAGTAACAAAGTTCTCCCGCATCTTGCTCTTGTTCTTATCTTTTGAACATCAACATCTGCTAGCAGTTATCTCATTTGTACCACACTGTAAATGACTTACAAGAGTTTTGATCATTGCCTTTCAAGTTAATTGTAAAATTTCAAGCATGGGTGGATTATTTGAATGCGTGTTTGCAGCAACCATGTAGTCTAAGTTGTGGTTGAGGGAAAAAGAGGGGATTCGGAAATTATACTAATAGAACCTCAGCAAAAAAAAAATGACCACAGTAAAAGGAAAATTCAAGGGAGTGGTAGGAGAGAACAAAATTAAGTCCAGAAATGCATAATGAGTTTAGAAATTGGCCCACTAGAAAAGAAGGGGGAATTGCAGACATATCTCTTTGTAAGCAGACACACCTATAGAAATATTTGTGCATCTTTTTCTTGCTAAATAGTGCAGCTTACATTTACTGTCACCAGTGATATTTAACAAAGCCTTAGAAATTTTAGTGTAGTACCCCAAAATGAGTTTGTTAGCACTATTCAACTTTTCGAAAATAAGAACTTCAAGTATTCTTGTAATTTTGATGTCTACTGCAAAATGACATGTGTAAAGTAACCCTGCCACTGATTGTTTTCAGTGGGTGAAATGTATTTTCTTATCTACTGATATATGGAAACAAGCAAATGCAACATTAAGAATGAATCATGTCATTATTCTCTACTTCTGGTTTTGAAGCCCAATAGAGTTATAAAGAAACAAATTTGTAAGAAAAGTATACCAACTGAAATGACTCCTTACATAAACAGCTGCCAGTGAGATTTTTTTCTGTCATTAATTACAACCAAGGAATAAAGTTCTTTACAACCCTTTACATTATAGAAAAGGTATTTGAGTGTTTTTTAATTTTAATTAATTATTCACTGAAGAAACCATTTACAGTATTTAATGCCTGCAAGAGTTAGGTGCTAGTCCAAAGAGATGAGTGAGAGAAATAGATTTTACACAATTAAAGTATAGAATGGTACTAGCATAAAGAAAAGATAAATAATCCCAGCACTTTAGGAGGCCGAGGCGGGTGGATCACCTGAGGTCAGGAGTTCGAGACCAGTCTGATGAATACAGTGACACCTCGTCTCTACTAAAAATACAAAAATTAGCCAGGCATGGTGGTGTGAGCCTGTAGTCCCAGTTACTCAGGAGGCTGAGACAGGAGAATTGTTTGAACCTGGGAGGGGAGGCGGAGTTTGCAGTGAGCTGAGATTGCGCCACTGCACTCCAGCCTGGGCAACAGAGGGAGACAGCATCTCAAAGAGAAAAAAAAAAAAGAAAAAGAAAGCATAAATATCTAAGGTTATGAATATCCCCAGGACACTGATTTGATTACAAATATATAAATGTGTTAAGTTATCACAAGTATCCAAACACTATGTATATCTATTATAAATCAATTTGTAAAGTATAATATATACTTAAAAAGTGTAGAAACACACTTAAACACATACATGTACACAAATACCCACAATAAATATGCAGTTTGAAAGAAAGAAAATCTTTTTTACACTGCTCTATTTATTTATAATTTTATTCAGATCATTTAAAGAACATTACCCCCTGTCTGAATTTAGTTGCATTCTGGGACTCCAGAAGGTTTTTTTCACCAGCATTTAAAACCAAGGCAGAGTTTATTTTTCATCTGTAAAAGGGGTAACCCTTGGCAACACGAAAAGAAATCTAACATTATCCTTTAGTTATTACTAAATATCTTTCTCAGGATACCTGTGACTGCTCCTCAGCCCTCTAATTTCTCCCATATTTATAATAACTGTATAGAGCATAAGTGGTGCACCATATTTGCTCAAGTGAATTAAAATGTGAAGGGAAATTACTTTTAATTGCAAAAACCGAAATTACTTTTGCACCAACTAATACGTAGCAAATTAATTGAAAAAAAAAAAAAAAAGACTGGTTCTCAGAGAACTGGTCCCTTTTAGCCTGCTATACTGTTCCTCATTAGTTGACTTTCAAGGCTGTTCAGCTGTGCTCACTATAAAGGGAAGGTAGTAGCCTATAGCACAGAGAAGAAGACAGAGCTGGAGAGAAATGAGTAAATGTGCAAGAAGCTTCCAAAGTGATCTGAGAGAAATGGAATGTATCTCCCCCTCACACTCCTTCAGCTTATCTCACATACCCCATCTTTAGAGGCATTATTTGTGGGTTAATATATGTGGTCTAAACCATAAATGTAGCAAATATGGGCATTAAGATTCCAATACAAACAAAACTGAGTAGGCCAGCAGCCCTGGCACTGAGTAGAGAAGAGAAACAGTGGTTCTGTCTTCCTATATGTCATTAATGCGTGGAAGCTTCTCGACTTAGCCCATCAGGACGCTCATCCTGCCGTTAAGGAGCTGCTCTTCCACAAGCAGTCTTCAGTCCCTTAGAGCAGCAGGGAATGTTTCCAGAGCTCCATACGCATCAATCTGGGAAACTGCATCACCTTGTTAGCCACACAGCTGCGCTTTTCTTTCTCAGGGCTCAGCTCAGCCGCTGACGTTAGACAGCCTTGTGCCACAAGAAGTATGTCAGAGCCCAGAGGAGCCACTGCACCCCACCCAGTCAGGGACTGGAGTTGAATTCTACCATTCTAGAGAGAATCTAGCCCTGCCCAAGTGCCCAGGTAGTAGCCTTCATGATTGAAGGTAAAGGTCAACAGGAAACTGGCTTCCTTCAAATAATTGTGCATGAGGGTACAGATAGGAAGATCCCCCAGGCCTGGAAGCAAACACAGCCTGGGAGCCCACTCTAGCATTGGATAGGATCTCTCAAATCTCAGTTATTTTCATCAGTGTGTGGCTCTTGGCTGCAACCCAAGCACCAGGATAACAATGGACCAGGCTGAACAATTCCCTTCCCTTGGGAGATAGCAGATGTGCAGAGGTGTCTCTTCTAATCTTAGATTGAATTAAAGCCCTGAGAGAAGGTGCATTGGCTTCCATGCCTCTACATAGTGTAAGGTTTGAATACTGAACTCTGGACATAAATGAGGCACAGTATGTGCTATGCCAGCTGGAATGATAGCCAGCTTAATCAAATAGAATTCATTCCAAAAAAGAAATTGAGAGTCACCGATGGAGAGTGAGAGTGAGAAAAATAGAAATATATATTTATATGAGCTTGAAAAATTATAATACTTGAATTCCTCTTATAAACCAATTTGTTTCAGTACCAACTCTTTTCCAAACATAGATTATTATCTTCACAGCTTGGACAATTAAAAAGTGTCAAAATAAAAATTTTCTCTGCTCAAAAATCTAAAAGATGGCATCCTCTTTACATTATATGTCAACTATTTCACAAGCTGTGACATGAATAAAATGCAAATCAGATTATTACAATTCTCAGCAGCTAATGGGAACTCTACCTGTTTCTCTTCCATTCACCATTGAAATACCAGATGGTTATAAAAGCCTTTAAAGACTGAACTTGAGAGACCGAGTGTCGTGTCCAATGGCTAATTCAAGGTGATCTACAACCTAATCGATGTATCAACAAGTATAGTTTAGCTGTTGTTTTGAAATCAAAGAATCAACTAAGATTGACAAATGACAGAAAACACGTGAAACAAAAAAACTTGTTTATCTAATGCTTGATAGATGGCTAAACTCGTTAACACTGCCCGCTTCCCAGATATTTCAGAAAAATGAGACTATAGATTGACAAAGTATTAAATCTGTGGTAGCTTACGCCTCTTGAGTTTATTGGCTTATTCTTATCGATATAATTTTTCTACAAGCACATGTAAAAAGTCTCAATTTAGTATGTTGCTAGAGAAAAAGTCAAAGGAAAATAAATAGAACTTTGAGGTTTCTGCTCTTTATTCAGAATCATTGGAAAATACAAGCCAACCAAAAAAAATTAAATTCTACCTACAACTAAATTTGAGAAAAAATATTGAGTTCATAAAGATGAACGTATAAGTTTTATTTTGATAGAAATTGCCAACAAATATAATCAACTGAAATGTTGCTCAGTAAGGAGAAAGGGGAAAAAAGGGTTATATAAATACAGTGACAGCCAGGTATTGTCATTTTCAAACACCCTATGACTAACATTCACAGGGCTGTTTTTTACAAATCTGGTTGACAGAAATTTTCAGCATTCATCTGGTAACTGAAATGTATTGGTCAGTACTATAGGCTTCATATGACTGTGGGCATCTAGAAAGCTCTGGTTTCCTCCGAGCGGATGACATTTATCTATCTTGTATTTTGCTTACAAAAAAATGTTTCCCAAGTGATACCTTGATATTTTATGAAAAAAGATGTTACTGAAGAGAAATAAAGCCTCAAATGTCTGTTACGTTGAATGAAAATGTACTGACAAAGGTGATATCAAGTTTTTAGAGACAGTATCATTAGCCTGTCCCATATTCTTTAGAGTTTCTGAGTTACTCAAAATGAAACTGACAGGATTATGGACTATCATGTGAAATTTCTATTGTGTTGAAGCCAGCTCTCAAAGAATCCTAGAAACATGAACATATTACATCTAGTTTTGTATACATACGCTTGCAATAAAACCGCTTTTATAGTAAGATTTCATAAATATTCCTCATAATTTATAAGATAAAAACTCAAGGTTACAAAACATATTTATCAGAGCTATTTTGAAAATGAATCTAAAAAATACAAATAAAAGCTAAATTTTAACTTCTTCCATGTATTACAATATTTCTTTGTCTTCTGATGCCAACAAAACATTTTCAGCAGATTGAAATTTTAAAGGCTTGTACACTGTAATTATATTACAGAACACAATGTCATTAAAATGTAAAGCAAATGGAATTGGTTATATGCCATTTAATGTTCTGATATTTTTATTTCAATTGAGTAGGTTATATGCCACTTAATATTTCTGATATTTTTATTAAAGTCATCATAAAATTGACATGTTCTTTCTTAATGACAGGCATGACCTTATGTAGTAAAAGTACTTTCTTGAATATTAAACAACTGCTTAAATCACCAGAATAAATAAAAAACTTGGCTTACTTTAGGAATGAATTATAGGAAAAATCTATATGTAGGGCCTTTTAGTATACATTAAATTTTTTTTCTGTTTTTCTTTTTAGTATTTTATTTTATTTTTAGAGACAGGGTCTCACTCTGTGAGACCAGGATGGAGTGTAGTGGTGTGATCTCATGTCTCATAGCAGCCTCAAACTCCTGGTCTCAAGTGATTCCCCTGCCTTGGCCTCCCAAAGTGCTGGGATTGCAGGCATGTACTGCTGCACTCAACCTAAAGTTTCTTTTAAAAAATCTATTTGAGAAAGGCCAAGTGCGATGGCTCATGGCTGTAATCCCAGCATTTTGGGAGGCTGAGGCGGGCGGATCAGGAAGTCGGGAGATTGAGACCATCCTGGCTAACACAGTGAAACCCCGTCTCTACTAAAAATACAAAAAATTAGCTGGGCATGGTGGCAGGCGCCTGTAGTCCCAGCTACTTGGGAAGCTGAGGCAGGAGAATGGCGTGAACTCGGGAGGCCGAAGTTGAAGTGAGCCAAGATTGCGCCACTGCTCTTCAGCCTGGCAACAGAGCGAGACTCCATCTCAAAAAAATAAGTAAATAAATATATAAATAAATAAAATAAAAGATATTTGAGAAGAGACAATTTTAAAAGTTATGAAAAAAGTTTGAGATAGATTCAGAAAGGAGTCAAGCTGAATGGAGAGATGTAATCATGAAGAAAGGAGAGGAAATCTGGTCTGTATCACTTGAATTTTATCATGGAAGTTAAACAAAAATGAGTTGATCTAAGAGAAGGAGTTTATGAGAGAAAAGGCAGAACTTCATGGCCCAAAAGTCTGTTTTAGTCCATCTCACACAATTTCTCCTATTTTCCAGGAAAACTTTACTTTTCAGTTCACCAGTATGGCCTTTCCACCTCTGTGATTTTGTTCTTACTCTCCTTCCCACCTGGGGGTTGTTCCCTCCTACCTTTTCTGTATTTGCTGTAAATTACCCATCCTTAACATCTAAATTTAACAATCATAAATACCATGGAGTTATCTGTGATCTTTCTAGCTAGCATTAATTTTCTTCTCTCTGATGCTTTCAGAACACTTTCTGCTTAAAGTATTTATTGCATGCCACCTTGCATTACAAATCTTTACGTACACATTAGCTTTATTCCTGGTTTTATAGATCTCTTGAAGGCAAGGACAGTCTGATTTACCTTGCATTCCTCATAATGCTCAGAGAACCTAGTACAAGGCCATTTTAGAAAATAGGTACTTGATACAATGCAGCGAAAGCATGTCATGGACATGTTAAATCAAGACCCTAGTTGAGGAGTTTGCTAGGGAGGAGGCTAAAGCTACAAACTTTCAAGTATATTTGTGTTTGGGATAAAATCGAGGTTGTGTGCTCTTTAGGAGAGAAGGAGAAATCTCAAAATTTAAACTCATTTAAAATTTAAAAGGTATGAAATATTTGAGGTCATCTAATGGAAAAGCAATCAGTTTTCAGAGGCATTTGAGGCATGGCATTCAAATTGTCTTGGAAAATATATTTATAAAGAAATGTAAAGAGGATTAACCTATAAAAATTGAGAAAGTTATTTAAAAGGTTTGTTTTAAAAAGCTCTTATTAGTAATAACAATTATTAATATAATAACATTCTTCTAGCTTTTTTGAATATAATATACGAACCATACTAAATGCTATGTGTTTATTATATAATTTTAATACTTATGATAGAATTCATTTGGTTTTTACAATAATCACTATCATAATTTCCATTATAAAGATGAGAAAATTGACTAGAAAATTTGCTTGAAATTTTATAATCCTCAAGTTATTATTGAACATTTTATTCATATAACTATATGGAATTTATATATACAAATCTACAGATTTTATATATCTAGCTAGATACATAGATAGTTACAGATACTTACAGACCACTTTAAAGACTTAATAAAAGTTAATTTCAATGTTAACATTGCATAATTTGGATCTCCAAGGTATGCTATTTACAAGCATCGCTTTTGGCACCAGCTCTCTAAAGTATATACTCATGAATCCCAGAGCATATATCCATGCCTTGTGGTAGCTATCGCAGGAAATAATATGTGCCTCAATTTCTGGGGAAGGAAAGAGGGAGGCAATAAAGAAAGGAAGGAAGGAAGAAATGAAGTACAAAGCAAACACTGTAAACTGGCTATTCAAGTAAACAATACGTTTTTTTTTTTTTTTTTTGAGACAGAGTCTCGCTCTGTCGCCCAGGCTGGAGTGCAGTGGCGCAATCTCGGCTCACTGCAAGCTCCGCCTCCCGGGTTCACGCTATTCTTCTGCCTCAGCCTCTCCAAGTAGCTGGGACTACAGGCGCCCGCCACCACGCCCGGCTAATTTTTTTGTATTTTTAGTAGAGACGGGGTTTCACCATGGTCTCGATCTCCTGACCTCGTGATCCGCCCGCCTCGGCCTCCCAAAGTGCTGGGATTACAAGCGTGAGCCACCGCGCCCGGCCAACAATACGTTATTATTCTAATGATAACCATTTATTAGTGAATAATAATACAATCTATATATGACAGGTATGTAGTACATTTAATAGCTATTCTAAATAATTAAAATGCCAAGGGTTATATCACATCATCTTGTATCATGTTATATTAGCTATAGCTGTACAAAATGCTGTTATACTTACTATTTGTAAAAACAAACCATATCAATTCATTAAAAACTGGTAGTGACCTGGGAGTTCTGCCACCATAACAACCAAATGCTGGATATTACACTATAAGTGTCAATGATATTTATGTCTTTTCACTATGGGTGACCCACTTCTGATTTGGACTTTGAACAGAAAATACATATTTCAATAACATGTTTAAAATCGCTCCCCGACTCCGCCAGCCAATGCCCACCACAACTGCAGCACAATTCAAGAGAGTACTGAAGACTCTGCAGAATTAATGCAATGAGAAAAGGAACTTTGATAGTGAATGCTCAGAATGGCAATGGGCTACAGAATCATATAGTCATCTTTAAAACCGCTGCCTAAATAAAGATGATAAATCCTTGAGAAAAGAAGTGAGCATCACAGCCCACATAGCACATGCCACACTGCAAACAAAAGTCCAGGCTATTCTTTCTCATTGTTGTTTCTGCCATGCTGCATTTCTGGCACAGAACAGTTGCTCAGTAAATATTGTGAAATAATATAAATGAATTTAGACGTTTGATTTAAATTCAGCCAGAGAAGAGATTGCTCATATTTCTTCAGGGTTTTCTCTAAACCCTTAGTGAAGTGATACATTTTGTAGTACACATTGCACATTTTCCATTGTAAAATATAAGTTGAGTCATGTTCAAGAAAAGTTTGGGGATTTTCTAAGGTCAACATATAAAGTTCAATATTGAAAAAAAACATGTTTTTGTATGCCTAGAACTTATAAGTGATATTATTATAGTCTAATTCCAATTCTGAAAGTGAACAAAAAAAGTTAAGTGCACCTCTGATAATTATGTTCAATTATGGCTTATTTCTAACTGGCGTAGGTCCATGTTACACATAATAAGATCCCATGTAAAATTTCAGCCATTCAAACCCAGGTAAATAGTTTTGAGGTCATAATTTTCAAATATCTTTTTCAGGAACTTGTTGGAACTGTTCTAGTTCTATGACATTCTTTCCCAACCGACTTAGAAGTGACATCTCAATTTCCTTTTATTTATATCTCTGGAACTACTGCTTCAATGCTTTCTGATTTCATACCTGCATAATAAAATTCCTGATTTGCCCATCACATTTTGGCAAACAACCACCACCACATCTCTCAGGATACTGGCTTTGTCAAGCCTCCAGATTCATTTCAACCAGCCACCTCCGCATATGGTTTTCCAACAACTCCGAACTCCCAAGCAACCAGGTGTTCTCCCTCACTATTATCTGCTTGCACCTGATCTGGGCTTGACAAACAACATCAGCATCCAGCAGTGGTTTATATCCATCATGAGGTTTTCCAAACATCAGTCATTCAATTGTTTCCTTCACAAGCTTTGCTCCAGCTGTATACAATCTGCTGTGTTATAATTATGACTTTATTGTGTAACAGATACTGTATGATAAAAGGGATATATTCTTGTTCTGCTAGCCACTGTACGTGCAGAGATTACAATAATAATTGCCATGTACTGCTCACTCAGGAAACATTGCTGAACAAGCAAGTGAACAGATGAAGATACCACTAGATGGAATCTTTCAAAATTATGCAGTATAAACAAAGCAATATTATTCAATTCTATCTGTTGCCTTCTGTAGGATCTGTCTTAGAGATCTGTTGCCTTTTGGTTATGAAGGGAGACTTGCAAAAGGTAAATTGTTACTAGTAAACCAAATTGAGGTGCTCACTCTCTCTCTCTCTATATATATATACATATATATAAAATATATGTATATATATATATAAAATATACGTATATTATATATGTATTTATATAATATATATGTGTATATATATCTCTCCCTTGCTATTTCTATCTCTCTATCTCTTTCTATCTCTATCTCTGTTTCTATCTCTATCTCTCTCACGTTATCTCTGTCCCTCACTATCTCTCTCTCACTCTCTCTCAGATCTTTGCTATTCTAAGTATGTTTCCAGAGCCAGTAGATTAAGTGCCATGCAGAGAGTTTTTGAGAAACGCAGAATCTCAGGCCCCATATCAGACTTAATGCAGAATCCATGGTTTAACAAGATACCCGAGTGATTCATATGCCCATTATATCTGAGAGGCTCTGTCCTCCATGTAATCAGAAAGAGTTAAAACAGAATTGAAAAAGAAAATATGTTTCTCACTATGTAACCCAGCATTACTTAATTCTAAATGAGTGCTAATGGAACTTTTTGGAGTGACAGAAATGTTCTCTATCGGCTCTGAACAATAACCACATGTGGCTATTTATCACTTTAAAAGAGACTAATATAAATAAGAAACTAAACTTTAATTTTGTTCAATTTTTGTTTAAATTTATTTTTAATTAGTCGATGTAGCCAATAGCTATTATGTTGGAGAGTATGAGTCTGTTAGATATGGGTAACAACAGCTAAACATTGGGGAACACTTGTATGCTAATTTAAAGATGTTGCATAAATGGAAGATTACATGATAAGATGAAGAATTGAGCCCATGAAAACCTTAGGAAAATAAGACTGCTCATTCAAACTATTATGTCATAAATTTTACAACTTACAAATGAGTTAAGACACTAATGATAATATTTCAAAATAATAAATGGCCAAGGCTGCTACTTAAAGAAAATGAAAACAAGAGAAATGCAAATCAAAACCACAGTGAGATACCATCTCACACCAGTTAGAATGGCCATCATTAAAAAATCAGGAAACAACAGGTGCTGGAGAGGATGTGGAGAAATAGGAACACTTTTACACTGTTGGTGGGACTGTAAACTAGTTCAACCATTGTGGAAGTCAGTGTGGCGATTCCTCAGGGATCTCGAACTAGAAATACCATTTGACCCAGCCATCCCATTACTGGGTATATACCCAAAGGACTATAAATCATGCTGCTATAAAGACACATGCACACGTATGTTTATTGTGGCACTATTCACAATAGCAAAGAGTTGGAACCAACCCAAATGTCCAACAACGATAGACTGGATTAAGAAAATGTGGCACATATACACCATGGAATACTATGAAGCCATAAAAACTGATGAGTTCATGTCCTTTGTAGGGACATGGATGAAACTGGAAAACATCATTCTCAGTAAACTACCGCAAGGACAAAAAACCAAACACCGCATGTTCTCACTCATAGGTGGGAATTGAACAATGAGAACTCATGGACACAGGAAGGGGAACATCACACTCTGGGGACTGTTGTGGGGTTGGGGGAGCGGGGAAGGACAGCATTAGGAGATATACCTAATGCTAAATGACGAGTTAATGGGTGCAGGAAATAAACATGGCACATGGATACATATGTAACAAACCTGCACATTGTGCACATGTACCCTAAAACCTAAAGTATAATAATAATAAAAAAAAAAAGAAAATGAAAACAACTATTAGGTGCTGCTCTCCTTCATGTCCCATTAAAATAATGATAAAAAATAAATACAATTAAATAAATAAAAATTAAAATGAGACTTGGAAGAAACAAGAACGACAACATTTTAAATGCTGGGAAGCAGAAAAATAAGTGGTAATTAACAGTGTGCCCCAAAGGTTGAATTCTACACAGCAATCGTAGGGAAATTTGAGAGTTACTAGAATTTGTGCTGCAGATGCTTTGTAAGAAACAAGGTTGGTGATACTTAGCTCCCTGTGAAAATAGTGCTAAAGAAGAGATTGTAAGTATGTTTGAAAAACGTACATAAGAAGCACGCAGGTAGATCCCAACAGTTCTTCCCTCATTTTACTCAGCTAGGGGACTGTCTTCAACTCCCTTCCTGCCCTTACTCCTTATTGCCTACATATGCTTCAGAAGAAGGCTAAGGGTTCATTATCTTAAAGGGGGAAAAGAGTGTCTTGGACACCAGCCTTAGCTGTCAGACAGGTCTCAGCTTAATTCTGAAAACAGAATTAAGAGAAATTTACTTTCTAAAAGTTAAACCTGTACCGTTTTCCCCTATTCAGTGCCTAGAACTCCAACAGCTAGGTTTATATCCCAGTGTCATAAAATAGAAATCTTTTCTGGATAGTTGGATCAGCCAAGAGAAAAATAAAAACAAAACAAATAAAAACACAAATGAACAATAGAAGTCAAAAGATACAGTGAGAAAATCTTCAAGAAGGTAAAGTAAGAACACAAATAGATGGAAAGTAGGAGCCAAAAGATAAGAAAACTCAAAGAAAAGTATCTGAATAGTAGTTCCAGAAAAGGAACAGAAAATGAGACACAAAAAAGCTATCAACGACATAATTCCCAATTTATTCCTTAGAAACAAAGACGTGGATTTCCAGATTAAAATGTCTCGCTAAGTGTCCTGCGTGATGGATGAAAATAGACATGCAGCAATAATCAAGACTGATAATTTCCAACCATCAGGGATCTGCCTCTGTAGTCTCTTCTCTTTCTCTATTAGACAATTATAACTACTGTCTGCATTGCTGATTTCCTGCCCTAAATTCTGCTAATAAACTTCATGCTACATTTTTCCCCTTGTAAAAATGTTTCACTGGTGGTGTTTGGGTTCTTTTCCACTGTATAACACAGGACCTCAAAAAGTTTACCTACTATGCATCCTATTGCAGGAGACAATTAATGAGATATGCTCCACCAAAACGAGGAAGTGAGTGAATGCAGAAGAAAATCAGAAGTTATAGGAAAAAGGGGAAAGAACACAAGAGACATATGGAAGGAATAATAACAGAATGATTATCAAAATATCACCACTGGATGTTGGAATTCTTGAGAGTAATCAAACCAGACTGAAGCTAGTTAGAAAAGGCTAAGGAAGATTTCTTTAAAACTATATAATTGGGCTGGCATAGTAGCTCATGATGTCGGTAAATCCCAGCACTTTGAGAGGCTTGGATGAGAGGATCATTTGAGGCCAGGAGTTCAAGACCAGCCCGAGTAACATAGAGAGTCGCTGTCTCTAAAAAATAAATAAATAAAAATAAAAAATTAGCCAGGCAAGGTGGCATGTGCCTGTAGTCCTAGCTACTCGGGAGGCTGAGACAAGAGGATCGCTTGAGCCCAGGAGTTCAGCCTGCAATGAGCTATGATTGCACCACTATACTCCAGCCTGAACCAAAGCATGACAGTGTCTCTAAAAACAAACAAACAAAAAACAGAAAGAAAAAAAGAAAGAAAGAAAAGAAAGAAAGAAAGAAGGAAGGAAGGAAGGAAGGAAGGAAGGAAGGAAAGAAAGAAAGAAAGAAAGAAAGAAAGAAAGAAAGAAAGAAAGAAAGAAAAAGGAAAAGGAAAAACAGACTATAAAATTGAGAAAACAGCTAACATATTGAGATGTGGTTTACACCACTGCAGGGTGAAATTGAAGATGTATTAAGTACATAAGAAACTCCCCCCAAATAACCATAAAGTTCAAAATTTATTAAATTGAGGGAAACCAAGGTAATGTACAGGAAAGAAAATCACATGGCTCAGCTATAAAAGCATTTGCATAGCCATTGCAGTGTGTATTTTGGATGTCAATCATGCTTTCTCCTTTAGGGATAGATGGTAAATAGAAAAAGTTATCAAAAATAGGTTTAAGTGGGTGCCATAGAGCACAGGAAAAGTGTGCAGTGAAGCAGGAAGAGAGCAGATAGCTTTTATAGGGGATGGCTTTGTTTTGTAGCCTTATAAACTGTTGGACTCAAAGTTGTGCCTTTAAAACTCAAACTATAAAACATAGAAATGACAAACCAAGATAAAAACTAACTAAATTTTAAAATTAGAAAGAGATGGGAGAACCCCTCCAATTGTGACAACACCTTAATTTTAGTAGGAACTTTTGATTGGATGCTTGCTAGGCAGACTCTTGGGCACTGGAACTACAGCAGTGAATAAAACAGGCAAAAATCACTGTCTTTGCAGTTTGTCTTTTCCTCAGTGATACATTGGAAAATGTGAAAGCACATCTGCCCTATAATTTTCTAACTCCAGGTTTTAGAACTTTTGCAACAGACCACAATTACCAGGCTCTGGCCACCTATTGAGTCCCTTATCCGATCACTCTCTCACAGACTCCCAATTCCAGTCAAACATCTCTCCTTATAGTCTGTGTTTTTTGTTTTCCTGGACTAGAAAGTTCTTCTCACAGATATCCCAATTGTCTCATTCATTCTAGTTTTGAGTCAATTACCATCTCGGCAGAGTGACCTCATCAATTACTATGTTTAAAATATCTATTGTTGCTCTTCTTTGCTCTCCCCTTTCACTGCTTTATTTCTCCTTATTGCACTGAAAACACTGGATGTGATTACATTTATTTGAACATATGTTTATTGTCAGTATTTTTCTGACAGACGCTGACACACAATAGCGATAACTTTCTTCTGATTGTTTCTAAATTCATGGTGTCTAGAACAGTGTCTGGTTAATAGTAAGTGTTCAATACTTATATTTAGAAGAAAAGAAGGAAGAATATAAAGGAGAAAGACAATAGAAATAACAGATTAAAATAAATCCATAATGTTACTATAAGTACATATTTATATTTATAAAGTTATTTTATTTCCTAACCATTAATTAATATCTAAATTATTTTTAAAGATGGATATTTTAGGTAGCTTTAGGTTTGACGGTGGTCAAGAATAGATTAGTTTCTTGAACTAGGATATTTTCCAAATGTG
The DNA here is from genome assembly GCF_028878055.3 of Symphalangus syndactylus. Lineage (NCBI taxonomy): Eukaryota > Metazoa > Chordata > Mammalia > Primates > Hylobatidae > Symphalangus > Symphalangus syndactylus. The sequence continues at coordinate 81,500,009 of NC_072438.2, read as the reverse complement.
AATACAATTACTTGAAGCAGACAGGTCAGGGGTTTTCACGACTTCAGTCATTTCTTTTAGGGTTCTGGACATATATATTCATTGAGCAGACTTTCGTTTTTATATCTTTAGTAAGAATGAAATTTGCAATGTTCTAGATCTGACATACTGAGATTTGACAGATACTTTAGAATATAGCAACACCTTATTAGCTGCAGTATAACAAATAGGTACTGAAAAGAAATATCTAGACAACTCCAAAATTCTTCTTGCCACATTACTCTTAAGGGAAGGAAAAGCTGTTAGGAGGTGCTGAATAATAATCACAGTTGAGTCACTTTCTGACACTGCTGTCTTGCATGATTTACTGAATATAACCCTTCAGATGATCTTTGCTTTCTTTTCAACTCCCAAAAGGAGATATTAATTTTTATTGTAGTTGTTTTCTTTTAAAAAATCCGAATTTAGGCAACTTTATTGGAACTTTGGGACCTGTCACCGTTTGTGAGTCTGCAGGTACATCTGCCATGTTCTTCCACCCTGGATGCAACATTCTGAGCTACAGTCAGTTTTCTGACACCCTGCTCTCTCCAGCTGCCTCCTGCCATTACTCACAAATATGAAGTAAGAAATCATAGGGTTTTCTAAGTTTATTTATTTATGTATGTGTAGAGATGAAGTCTGTCTTTGTTGCCCAGGCTGGTCTTGAGCTCCTGGCCTCAGAAGATCCTCCCACCTCAGCCTTCCAAAGTGCTGGGATTATAGGCCTGAGCCACTGCGCCCAGGCAATAGTTTTGTCTTGGTAGAGCCCATCTCCTGTGAAACGCAGCAGTGACTGTGCTAAACCGGCTGTTACAAAAGACAGCCTCAGTTTTAATAGAAATACAAGCTACGGCAATCCTGTTATTTGCTGGGGAGACTGCTCATATAAACACCAGCAACATCCCCGCATGCATTAGAAAACCTGGGGTGCTGCAGGTCTGCAATGCTGCTGCCAATTAGAACATCATAATGGGAAAGAGGGGTTTAAAAAATAGGCCCAAACAGGGAAGAGTTAAACTGAGAAGCTTTCTGCCAAAGACCTCCTGTGTGTGTACAGGGAGTGGGCGGCAGCACAAAGCCAGTGACTCAGTTGGGAAAGGAAAGGAGAATGGGAGATGATTTTCTCACTAACCTTAAGAGCAGTGGGTAGGATTTAAGTAGGTATTATCTATGAAACTGCAAAGCAAGCACATAAAATACAATTTGCTCCTATGTTGGCAAAGGGAGGGGCCTGCAGGTGGGCACAGGGATAATCTGTATCATGCCATGGATGCCTGATGGAAACAGTTTTAGACAAGCATATGATTGCCACAACCAATTTGAAGTTGAAAGTAAAATATGATTAGTCTGTCTCTGGGAGTTCCTGTCCCAGCTCTACCCCGGTAGCTAAGCAAAGAATACCCAGTTGCTCGCATCCTTACCAAAATCCTAGAGCCAGCTCTAGGGCAAGATATTGGTAGAAATAGGATTCAGGATAAAACTGCTGCTGCTCTACCTGGCTTGGAATTTCATTTTTACATTTTAATAGCAGATTCCAATGTCTCTCCCTTAAATAAAATGAAAGATTATCTCCTCACTGTACCTGACTTTTCTCTGTTTTAAATGGACATAATAATTGGGATGTTCTGATATTCGAGGGCGTTTATACATGCCTTCAGCTCAGAAGAATGCCCAGTACATTGCAACTGATCCAGCTATGTGAAAGCTATAACTATTATCTATCCCCTACCCTGGCTTGTTGAGAAAATGGACACTTTCTTTGTGCCGCTCTGATGGCGGCCTTTATGGTATTTAGGTTGAGGAAAGGTAGCGATAAAAGTCTGCAAAGCTAAGAGGCTTCTCAGTTATTTTACCGAATAAAGAGGTAGCTGGTTAACAGTAGAATTATAGCTGGGACAATAGGGAAAGAGAAGAATGATTAGTGTGGCTGCCAGAGCAATTGGGAATTTGGAGAGAAACTGAGTTTAAAGAGAATTCTTAGAAAGTTCTGTGACACAATATACATAAATACGTAATAGATATGTAAGTAGTATTGCACAGCAAACAAATGATGCACTCACATGTGTGAGTAGGAATGAGATCATCCTGAAGAAGTCCTTAAAAACGAATTCTAAAAGGCACCTATATAAAGTATCTTTGTCATTCTAGGTCACTTCATTTCTTTACAGAAAAATATGATGAATACTTAAAAAGAAACAAAAATTTCTACAAATTGATGGTTGGGGTATAATTTGGTAGAACCACTGTAGAAAATAGTTGGGGATTACCTTGTAAGGTTGAATATATGTGTCGTCTGTGACCCAGTGGTCCCACCCGTCAGTGTATGTCTTAGAGAATTGCTTTCATAAGTGTACAAGAATATCTAATGTCTTTATCATCAGCACTGAACATAGTCACAAGCCAGAGGTTGCGCCAGACATGCACAGCTGTGTCTTTAGCCACTGTGTTCCATGCATTGGCAACAGCATATACAGCATCCTTCACACTAAACTCCTTTTGAAAACCTTCCACACCCACTTCTTTTCACTGCTCCTAGCATGCTATTCAATAAAGTGTTTTTATATTTACTCGTCATTCACCTAAGCATAAAAAAAAAGAAAGTTCTGTGACAGCAATTGTAACTGCAATTGTCAGGACAATGTTATGTAACAAATACACGCAAACTCGTTCTAAAAACTACAATAGGCAATTATTCTTATGCTCTGGGTCCTGCTGACTTAAACTGGGCTCTTTTGCAGAGCTATGTTTCAATCTGTGAGTCCAGCTGTGCATGGCTTCCCTGCATGGGTTGGGCCAAGATCTCATCCATTTGTCTTCATTCTGGGGTTGATGTTGATAATAAATATCTTTATTTTCTCCAGAAGCTCTCTCCAAGGCATTTACAGACACGTAAAAAGAAAAATGCACTGAACACACGTATTTCAAGCCTCTGTTTGGGTCATATCTCTTAATATCTCATTGACCAAAGCAAGTCACATCATCAAACCCCACATCAGAAAGCAGAGAGGCACTTCTGGGTGCAGCAGAAGTGGCAATGTCACATAGAAAAGGGCACAAAAGCAGGAAGGCGTGCTCGTCTTCAATACAGTGTCGTTCTGCCCTCTCCTCTGTCACTGACAATTCCCCAGAAAAGGCAATTATTGTTCTTCAGACTTTTGGATCAGATTTTGGTGTTGGCTGGTTGTTTGCTCACTTAATATGAATGCTTGTGAGATCTTCCCCAACTTGAGAGCAGGGTACGCATGAGAGTGTAAAAAAAAAAAAAAAAATCATTTATTTGGATTTCCCCAGGATTTCTCTCTGATTTAATAGTGTTCTGGAGCTCAGTATTTGAGAATTATCTTTTTTTCCTTTGTTTCTGTTTTTTGAATTCTCTTCTTATAACAAATAAACCAAACAAAAACATTAAAGAAAAGCTCCTCTTCCATTGTTTAATAATTTAGACTGCACCTGTCTGCACATCCCACAGCCCAAGCTTCTAGAGAAGCCTTTATGCCATGATTCCAATGTCTTCTGTTCTTGTGTCTGTCTACCAAATCTGGGAGTTGTGGCACCTCCAGTAATGATTATTAACAACATTGAAGGCTTCATTAATACCTCTGTGACTGTATTATAATTATGCTTGTTTTTTACCCCTTTTGTTTTAATGCCCTGTAGGGCATGCACTAGACCAGGGGCTACCTCAAACCCTTGCCAGCAGCCTCTGCTGAGATGCATGCAGGTAAATCTGAACTATCTCCAAGAAAACAGAAAGATAATTTTATGACCTTTTTATTTGGCACAGAATTTTGCATTGTTCATTAGTGGGAAATGTAACGAGTTGTCACATATTACAATTAGAATAAAAAAATGAATAGGCAGGTACAATAAAATACTGGTTCTCACAACTCTGAATTTCTCAAACCAACTACATTTCACCTTCTACATAACAATGATGATAACACAAATACTAATAAAATTTGGGGCCGGTAATATGCCTTTCAATACTCTATTTTCAGAAATAAGGACAATTAATGATGCAAAATAAACATCATAAAAATCTACCACAATTTTAGGTTCACCTCCTTAGAGAGACATGTGTAAACCCAAAAACTGGCAAGAGATAATTTCAGAATAAAGGACAATTTAACTATATGAAAAAAATACATGGCTTTGTCCTGATATTTTTGCATTTTGTCACTCATTGATGATAACATCATCATAGACTGGAACCTACAAACCAATATCTTAAATATCTGCACCTGTAACCCATCCATTTCAAGAGCTAGTTGATGGGCATGGAATTCCAAATACTATGGAGATCAAATTGAAATTTCCTTTGGTCATGGAGAGAAAATAGCTGTTTTTGACAGAGAACTAGAGGGTTCCAGTTGAGAAACATCTATGCTTCTCAACTATTCTACTATCTACAGGAGTTTGCTTAGCAGTCATTCCCCATTTAGCACTCAGGCCACCACTTATCTAAATGAGTTGCCATGTGGAAAATGTGTATGTATTTGCAAACAGAGCATCCCACATGCATTATTCAGAAATCTTCTGGCTACAAGTGATAGAAAATCAACTCAAATTGCCTTAAGGGGAAAAGGGCCTTTATTGACTCACATAACAAAAAAGTCAACAACAGCCTGGCATCAAGGACATCAAATTCAGAGGCTCCAAGGATGTCATTGGGACCCATGCTTTTGATCTCAGAGCTCTGTTTTCATGTGTGGTGCCTCATTTCTTAGTCAGTGACGCCGCACCTGCCAGAAGCTTCAGTTTCACATGTTTTCTCCCAGCCACCGTAAAAGAAAGAAACTGTCCCTTTCTTGCAAGATCGTGCTAATATATGTCCTGTAATTGGAACTCATTGACCAGAAATAGTTTGGCATGGGTCTCATGGCATCCTTGAATTTGCAGTGGGTTGGCCAAATCTGCTTTACCTGAGGAGCTGATGCTACTGTGACCTACAGCAAAAGAAGTGGGAAAAATGTCAAGGAGAGGTATTTTCCAAGAGGAAAGTAGGATTTATCTTTTGTTATTTGTTTTTTTGTTTATCAGAAGAATCAGTAGAGAATGCTGGGATGCTGGACAGGCCAAAACACAGATTCCACCAGACCAAGAAACGTCATTCCATAAACCACTTACTAAGGTTTATCTACAACAAAAGCCATCCCTTCTTCTGTGCTGGGAAGAAGCCATTAATTGTCCTCATGTGTTTGTTCTTCCAGAGGCCTCAATAACTCAGATCCCAGAGGGTAAGGGAGCTAGAGGACTCAACAATACAAAGCCAATTAGCAACTTCTGTCTCTGGAATGAAAATGCTCTCTAGTGATGGTTTTGAAGGCCTTAGCCTTGTTAAGTGAAACTGCCTAATAATAAGCCTTGTAGTGTTTCAAAGAAATTATTTTGCAAAGTTAATTTACAAGAAATAAAAATAACATATGTTCTGTCTTCCCCAATGAAAGCATTAAATTTACTTTCTTAAAAGGTCCCCAGACAGAGATAGTGGCTGTTTCTCTCCATTGATGGCCATTACGTTATTTATTTAAGCTTAACAAGTTCTTAGAGAAACACTGAGCTTCTCATTAAAGTCATAACCTAAATTGTGGTATATAGAAGAAGTAACAAATCCCAATACAGCCTATAAAAATAAAATAATTCTCAGACTGTAAATTAGAGGTCAGACTCATTACTTATTTTTAAGTATTTACTATAATTCTATTATTGATCACTTTTACTTTTTATTATTGATGACTTTTACTTAAGGTTTAATTAGAGGATTAAAAGGTGAAGGGCTACTATACTAAATAATACTACAATATTATTGATAATGGTTTTTATTTACTATTATGAAGAAGATACTATATATGAAGTATATTTTAGGAGATGTGGATGGATAATTAAACATGATTAAAGTCATATATAGCTTATATTCTCTGTGAGTTTCCTTATAAGAATTCATAAAATATTATTGAAATATATGAACTAAGGATGCATGACATTTTAACCTTGACATAGTTTATTATAAACACACAGTTATAATTGTATTTCTTGAGGAATACATGTATGTGTTTGTCCTTTAGTTTTCACAGCTTGAAAAATGGGAGTCAAATTATTTTTATATAAAATGCTATTTAATTCATCAAAAATTAATTCTCTTGTAGTACATTCAAATTTTATTTTTAGGCTTAATTCAACTTTATTTTTTTTTGTTTTCCTATTAAAAAGTTTATAACATTTGTGATTGTATTAGATTTGTTTGGAATGTGATGGTTATATTATGTAAGTTGAACAACTTTAAGTATTCCAGTTTCAAAATCATGACAAACTACTGCCTGAGGAAACTTGGAAGCTTATAAAGAGAAACGAGTTAGGACAGTTTTTTTGGTTGGTTTGTGTGTTTTACAGTTCTCATTGTAAAAATCAGAAGAGAAAAAGAGAGAAAGACTACTTCTAATAGTTTTTAAAATTAGTTTCTAGATGTTCTAAGAGAAAATTAAGAATCAAACTGTGTGATTTTGAGATGGCCAGTTTTGACACTTTTGATCTTAGTAAATAGTAGGTAAAATGAATATGATATTTAAAACCAGAAACATAGCGTGCTTTCTGAATGAAAACAAAATGAGAAACAGAATGGAAATGGACTGGAAGATTGTTAAGCAACTTTTTTTTTTTTTTTTTTCCAACGGACTTACATAACTCTTAATCTTATCCATCGCCTTCACATTCAGTCAGGTCACTTCAAAAAGTCCTTACATAACGAGACTTTAAATGGAACTCCTGCTTTCTTGGGAGAGAAAGACTGAAGTCTAAAGCTGAGAATAAAAGATATCAAACTCCTTACATTTAGAAAGGCCTTCAGCCACTAAGGAGAGGTTTGCCCAAGGGTGATCCAAAGCCAGCCTGCCACACATGAGCCAGTAGCCACTCCAGATTATCTGAAGAAAAAATATTTTTGGGCATGTCAATAGGAAGAATGCCTTGAAGGCAGCAGTTGTTAACTTTGACTAGATAGTAGAATCATTCAAGATGCCCGGTCCACATCCTAAACATGACATCCCAATTCTGGGCATGGGGCACAGGCAAGCAAGGTAGGTCAGGTAATTTCTTTTTCGTCGGTTTTTGCACAAAAAGGCAGAGTTAAATTTTGAGTAATATTTTTAGGTTTTATGGCCGGCTCTGGGGAGAAAAGGTTCTGGTTTCTTTTTTGTTGTTTTTGAGACAGTCTCACTCTGTCACCCAAGCTGGAGTGCAGTGGCCTGATCTCTACTCATTGCAGCCTCCACCTCCTGGGTTCAAGCAATTCTTGAGCCTCAGCCTCCCAAGAAGCTGGGATTATAGGCATGTGCCACCACACTGGGCTAATTTTTGTATTTTTAGTAGAGATGGGATTTTACCACGTTGGCCAGACTGATGTCAAACTCCTGACCTCATGTGATCTGCCGGCTTTGGCCTCCCAAAGTGCTAGGATTACAGACATGAGCCACCAAGCCCGGCCAGGTTCTGGTTTCTATGATTCATCTTAGGGAAGATGGATTCTAGTTTCTGTGGCTAATCTTGGACAAGAATGGGACAGAGAGCCAGGAGGACAGAAGAAGGTCAAAGAAAAACTATTGGTTCTGAGATCTTCATTTTAGAGTAGTTGTGTTCTGAGTTCCCACATATTTAAGCCATTACAATAATCATCACAATTTTTTTTCATTAAATACTTTTACATTTACATTTCTTTCTTGTGATCATTTTGGATTTTTAGGAAATTTTGGAGAAATGATATACGTGTGTCTTCTGGGAAAGAAAAAGAGAGTTCACATAATATGTAAAGGTAAACAAGTTTCTGTCCAGGTGCTTAATTCACAAATTTTCCTCCAGTAACTTCATATGTTTTGTGCAGAATCAAAATCCTACTTTCATTAGCATAGCTTATTTTATAAATCAATTTATTTTTAACATTAATCACACATATATAAAATATTATATATATATTAATCAGAAGACTAGAGACATTGTTTCATATGTTGTGGGGTTTGGTTGTTGTTGTTGTGTTTTGTTTTGAGACAGGGTCTTGCTCTGTCAACCAGGCTGGAGTGCATTGAAATGATCACAGCTCACGGCAGCCTTGACCTCCTGAGCACAAGTGAGCCTCCCACCTCAGCCTCCCAAGTAGTCCTTGTAATGGGACTACAGGTATGCACCACCATACCCAGCTAATATTTTAATTTTTGGAGAGATAGGAGTCTCACTATGTTTCCCAGACTGGCCTCAAACTCCTGGACCCAAGTGACCTTCCTGCCTCAGCCTCCCAAAATGCTGGGTTTACAGGCGTGACACACCATGCCCAGCCCTGTTTCGTACTTTGAAAGTATAGCTTCTCAGTGTTTCATATTGGTCCTTTTGATGTCAGAAAGGACTACAAATTCTGTCAAACAGCGTAAGTCCTCAACATACACTAAGGCATTATTGCTTTCATTTTCAGTCTCCTAAGATGGCATAGACACTGTCAATACTTTATAAGAAATCCACACTGAAAGGGGCTTTCGGCGTGAAAAACCTGAGACGGAATGACAGAATCCTTTTGCTTTTCTCTTCAATGGAATATTTGCTATTCATCTTCTACATGCAAAGCACTGTGAGAGGATATTGAATAGTCTATATCCAATAAGGTTGAAAGTCAAGAGAGTAACAAAATTAAGGCAGGAATAATAGATGATTTAACTGAGGAGTAGGCAACAATTTTCAGGAACACAGAAAGGAACCGATTGTATCAAACATGGTTTTTACAGAAATATATCTACAAGTCATATGTATCCTATATTTTATATACATATATACACACATACATACAGTGTATATATACATATGTACATACCCACACAAAGAGAGATGGGAGAGAGGTTTTATTGAATTGGCTCTTGTGATTATGACACTGGCAAGTCTGAAATCTATAGGGTAACCCAGGAGGCTGAAAACTCAGGCACGAGTTGATTCTGCAGTTTTCAGGCCAATTTTCTTTCGTGTCAGGAAACCTCAATTTTTGCTCTTATAACTTGAACTGATTGGATAAAGCCACCCACATTATTGAAGAAAATCTCCTTTACTTAAAGTCAACTGTTAATGGATGTTAACTACATCTGTAAAACATCTTCACAGTAACACCTCAATTAGTGTTTAAATAACTAGGTAGCTTAGCAAAGTTCTGACATAAAATTAATCATCACAAGAAATTCCAAGTTGGATGTGTGGTTGAAATGAGTATTTGTTTAAATAGTATGATATATTTGAACTGTATGATTAGTTTGACAAAGACTGACAAATGCAGACAGAATGTGAGAGATGAGGCAAGACAGACTGTGCCTTGCTGGGCTAGGATTAGCCAGTGTAGAGAGAATGAACCAAGGCAGAAACCTAGAAAGAAGGTTAATTCAGCCTGGAAAGGACCTGAAAAGTTATTGGTTTTCCTAAAAGCAACCAGTAGTCCTGAGAGATTTTCAGCAAAAAGTAACATAATTAGAATCTGTCTTCTGAAAGTATAAATCTGATCTTATTATTTTATAGCACAGGTTCAACAACAGGCTAGACATTAGTAGGGGCTGGGGTCAAAGGTTATATTTACATTAAAATTGAGAAATTATATGTAGCAGAATAACAACTAGTGGTTTTTAGTAGTATGTAGAGGAGAAGGAAGGCATGAGAAAACAAACAAAAAAACTCAGGAAGCGAACTGTAAGGTTTGACCCATTAGATAAGGAGGAAGGTAAAGATAAATACAAGAATTTAAAAAGGAACACAGTGACCTAACTATGGGGCAAGTTAAGAATAGGCACAAGTGTAAGGCATTTGGAGATCACATTAGTACATTCATTTCTGATAAGATTGGTACTGGAGGATGTAGATTATACATGCAGATAGTAAGGGTTTTGAGTTTGAAATGCCAGATTTAGACAGCTTTGTCCATCAGCAGATAGACTGGGTCACGAACCCTGCTGTTATTTCTCTTCCCCAGAATACCAAGCCTACCAACCAGTGGAGGGGCACACCCCTTACTTGGGATGGGGATAATGAGTAGTGGTGTAGGGTATGGAGGGAGGTCATGGTCAAGAAAACAGCAGGAGGAAAAAAGACAAATTACGCTCCATCCACTAAGCCTTGGGTACACCAGTTTCCGATCATTTGTGCTGTGTGTGTGTGTGTGTGTGTGTGTGTGTGTGTGTTCATGTATTAAAAGAAGTGAACAATATAAGGGTTAGGAAAGGAAAAAAAATAAAAGACCTAGAGGGAGGGGTAGAAAACAAGGCCTTCATACTTTTAATTAGCAAAAATATATAAACAACAAAGTATGTGTCATACTGCTTCATAATAAAAAAAGTGATTTTCTCCTCTGTGCCAATGGATCTGATTCATGCTTCCATATTTTCTTATTTCTCCACCTATTCAATACATATTTTTGAACATCTATAAGTACCCGGCTTGAGTGATACTGGGCCCTAAGACAATTATAATAATAATGCCGACAACAACACACCAATGATAATAATTACAACTATGTAAGTATTCTATCTTCAAGGAATTTAGATAGACAAGCCATATAGCCACATAAATAAAATTATCTTTGTCTCCCATAAACTTAGCAGTTAGTGTTATAGTATCTGGTAATTAGGAACTTAAGGTAAGTTTCGTGTTTATTGAATGAGTTGGACACAGGAAGGTCAAAATTATGGGAAACTTTTACTTGCTTCTACTCCAGTGTCTTCAAATAAGCTCCACTGAAACATTTTTCTTGTCTTTGCATTAAAATTTCAGCAGATCAAATGAATCTTATTTGTGGAATTCCAAAGTTTCCCATTGTCAAAACTTCACTTTCATTTTTTCCATTTTTTTTTTTCTTGGCAGATTAGGCCTATTGGAAGCCAGCTTTGGGAAAGGAGGAAGAACATTATTTACTTCTGCAGTCTTCCTCACCCCACCAAACACCCTTTCTCCTCCCCTAGTAAGTGACATCTGCTTCCATTCCCTCCAAAGTTGGGACTGGAGTGGCCTGGAGTGGCTGGTAGATTGAAGAAAAAAGGCCAAGTTTGACGGGAGCATGTAATCGTAGTTTTAATTGATGCTCTCTGGATGCAGCTAACACAGAGTCTAAGGAATGTGTCTCTCAGTGGGCTCCTGGGAGATACCCCACTAGGCATTTTGGCTCATTCTCTGGGCCAGGCAAGGCTTCATTTTGTTAGCGTTTGCTTCAGTGAGTTTCACTCACATAGTCTCTATCTGTGGACATTCTTAATAAATAAAATCTCCTGAAAACAGCTGATGGACAGCTCCATTTTAGAAGACCAGCACCTGGCTCTTAGGCAGTGGCCGTGCCTTTATCTTGCAGTTAGTGGTCATAGAGGTGCCTTCTGCTACACCTTTCCCTCCTCTCCCTCTCTAGGCCCCTTTTCTGGTCCTCTCACCTTTAATATTTTTCAGGTGTGGTTTAAGTACTGAACTCTCTGAACTTGAAGCTCCTCAATATACCAGTCATCTTTCCTAAGCTTCCCAAAGCCTTTCATTTGGCTTGAGGGACATGGGGAGACAAAGAGAAGAGCTGGCATGTGGCACGAATGGGCTCTGACCTGGCCACACATGGGAATCCCCTGGGAGCCGCAAAAACTCCCAATGCCTGTGCCCCATGCCCAGTATTGGGATGTCATGTTTAGGGTGTGGACGGGGCATCTTGAATGATTCTACTGTCTAGTCAAAGTTACTACAGTTTTATTTGCAAGCTACTGCAGCTCTGAAGTGGTCATTATATAAAAATTACCAGTTAAAACTAATTAATCTTCCTTTGACAATTTCAAGATGTTTCTGTTACATTCTTAGCTCCTCAGGGAGTTTTCATTCATGTTTACCTTTATGCCTGTAAATTGCAATTACTTTCAGCACTAGACATGGAGAGAAAGTCGAGTCTAGTGTATCTTTATTTTCTATGTGATGAAACTAACAAGTGTTCTCTGTAAGAAAATATTAGGTTTGAGAATAGGTAAAATAGAGTGCTGAACGTCCTTTCAATGAAATGCTGAAGCACCCTATGGGATGTGGAACTGTCTGGTTAGGCTATTTAAAAAAACTGTGGAAATACAAATAAATTTACAGAAAATAGATAGTAATGCAAATATTTCTTGTCCATAGGAATGCAAATTATTTATGGTTGGTAGAATACTATTGATTATTTCCCTGTGGAAAGACTTGATTTTCAAATTCATTTGAACATTGCTTTACTGCATATAAATGTATGTGTCTTTGCTTTCTCCTTTGTATCAGTTGTAACATCTTTCTGGTTCCCTCTTCAATATTAAGATAAATCAAATCTTTAACACATATACTTTTTAGCTTTACATTAAAGTCACAGTGTTACCTTTTTGTTAAAACTGCCCCTTTAATATATTTAAGATACATTTTTCTATATAGTATGAAAGTAAATATGTATTGCTAATAATATATATATGCTGATACACAGTGCTATTTTTAAAAGATTTTTCAAATGTTTCACTGTTCCTTAAAAATGCTTATAAATTAGTATTTTATAGTGTTATTTTATTATTAATCACAGCACACTGAAAATCCAGTTTATTTTATCCAGTTTCCAATATGCATTTAAGTGTGTATTGTAATTAAAATAATTTCAATTTCTCAGTAAGATAATTCCTATTCAGATGTTACAATTAGGTTCTTCTATTCCAAAGCATATTTGTGTCTAAAAATCCTTTTTTTTTCAGCAAAGTATTTGTATTGGTCCATTCTCATGCTGCTAATAAAGACATACCCGAGGCTAGGTAATTTACAAAGGAAAAAGGTTTAATTGACTCACACACAGTTCAGCACAGTTGGGGAGGCCTCAGGAAATTTACAATCATGGTAGAAGGCAAAGGGCAAGCAAGGCACCTTCTTCACAAGGTGCCAGGAAGGAGAAGTGCAAGCTAGAGGAAACGGCCGAGGCATACAAAACCATCAGCTCTCTAAGACTCATTCATTATCACAAGAACGGCATGAAGTAAACTGCCACCCGTGATTCAATTACCTCCACTTGGTCCCACTCTTGACACATGGTGATTATGGGGATTACGATTCAAGTTGAGTTTTGGGTGGGAACACAGAACGATATCATTTGAAAACATTTTTGGTATAAATTATACCATCGTATTGTCATATATCTAAATTCAGATGGGAAATGCATAATTATTCAAATTAAAATTGTATAAATTTAATTCTTATTTCCTTATTATCAATATCTCTAATGTATATTCTATATACTTTTCAGTTTTACAAAGTCATATTGACAGAGACACATCTAAATTAGATGCTTGAAAAGTAAAATTTTCAACTTGTTGCCTACAAGTAATGCAAATTTCACTTGATTGCTCCTTTTAAATGTCAAATTTGACTAAAATACCATTAAACCAATATGATAACTGATATAAATACAGATGGACTGATAATAACTGCAATGTCTCGAAGTATTTACAAATTTTAAAAAATGCTGTTGTCTGGTCAAAGCTCATGTATTTTCAAATGTAGGGATGATTTTATTTTAAGTGGCTTTCATTTACAAAATAACAATGTTTTACACAACTGAGCCATTTTCCTCATTCAGTTTTCTCTTGTTATTGCTTATGCAGAAATATTTGATCAAATTTACTTATTGTATTGTATTATAAAATATTATGTACCAAAACTCAAAGATTCAAATAGATAATTTAGTTGTAACCCTATTGTTTTTTTTTTTTCCTTTACCCTTTAGGAAATTTAAACTTTTTTTATCGGACACAAAACCCAACAAGTTAACGCTTCAATTCCACTTATGAAATGCCATTATTTCATAGGCTGCCTATTCACCCTCCACTTCTTTTATGCGAATTCTTTTTCCTTTCTCTCAAAAACGTTATTTCGTTTGCACAGTCTGTCCTCATTTTCGCAGGCCAACCCCTAGCCATGTGCAATATTTATTCTGACCATTAGATGTCACCAATCTCTTTGTAAGAGCAGCTGTAGATAGACTTGATTCCCGGAGAAACAGACTGATAAATACATAATTTATTAAATCTAAAAGTCAACACTATCTGTGAAAAATCATTTAGATGCATTAAAAAATTAATTAATATTGTATTTACTATTTAAAGATCATGATAAGCCTGCCACATGAGGATTCAGCATTGACAAACCTCATTGTCAGAGTTTGACAGAGTTCTAATGTCAGTGATGCTAAATGACTTCCCTTCAAATATTTAAGAAAAGAAAAAATTTCTATATCTACCACTCTCTTGATGTTTCCAGTGATAATATTAAGAAAAATGTCTTCATGCCTATTTTGTAAGAAATGAATGAGAAAATAATGAATATAAATTATTCATTTTACTTTCTTATTTCATTTTTTAGTAATATTATGACATATATTATTTTAAATCTATAATTATGGATAGAGATAAACGACATTCATTCATTCACCCATTCAGTCTCTAATTTATTCGTTGCTACAACAAATATTTATAGAGACCAACAATGTCCAGGTACTGTTTTAGAAAATTGGGATACATCCATGAATAAAGCAAAGCAGACAGATACCCCAACCTTGATGAGACATCATGCGAGCAGACATGTAATGTAAAACACTTTACCAATTACAATAAATAGAAGGACTTGGACAGAAAAAAGTGGCTTGCCTATAATTCAGATATCTTCGCTCTATCAGAAGCCTCAGATGAATGTAAGTTACTTTGAATGACTCTGGAACATCATTCTCAGCGAAGTAACACAAGAACAGAAAATCAAACACTGCATGTTCTCACTGATAAGTGGGAGTTGAACAATGAGAACCCATGGACAAAGGGAGGGGAACATCACACACTGGGGCCTGTCGGGGGGTGGGGGCTAGGGGAGGGAAAGCATTAGGATAAATACCTAATGTATATGATGGGTTGATGGGTGCAGCAAACCACCATGGCACATGTATACCTATGTAACCTGCACATTATGCACATGTACCACAGAACTTCAAGTATAATAATAATATTAATCTTCAAAGCCAATATAGCCATTTTGTGACTTGGCTTAAGAAACCATTCAGAGCAACAATGTGACATCTTCGGATGCTGTTGTCACAAAATTGAGGTTGTTCATTGCATTCACTCCTACAATTTTATTTCGTTTTTCTGAACCTTCAACAACCCAAAAACATTTAGGAAAGTAACTGAGTGAAACAGGAATAGTAGTGAGGCAAAGAAAGAAGAATCATGAATGTTTAGATAGTCAAATCTGCTTCAGTAATAGAAAACCTCCTCTGCAGCAGATGCTTGGAAACCACAGATTTTTTCTCAATTCTACATCTGCCGCTCACATTTTAGGAAGCAGTTACATACAAAAAAACCTTTTCCTCTAAAGCATTAAAATTGTCATCTCTCTTCTGTGTCTGTCCTTGAGGGACATAAGATTGATCAATGCATTTGTTGAGGACTTTGTTCTTAGGAAATGTGAGAATAAATAAAAGAAATAAAAAAGACACAAGTCATGATGTTGCCCCACATATTAGAAGCACAGAATTATATGGCTATGGGTGGCATGATCCTAAATATTTTTAAGCCTTAAAATCATAAATGAGGTCAATGTATTTATGCTTAGCCTTATCTATATACTTGTCATAATGTCAAGATACGTTTAGCAAGGATGGTCCTTCATCTTCTCCATCTGGTCCTGAAACTAATCTGTTTAGCTTATTCCTACAAGGAAGTAGATTTGCTCTTTTTTTGAATTTGACTTAGTTCCTTTTAAAACAATTTTTTTTCTGTCTTCCTTTATTTGCTACTGATGGTTGCTCTATTCTTTCCAACCCAGACTATATAGCGCTTGAGTCAAATGTTAGAGACCATTACCATCCCATCTGTATAACTCCTTTTTGAATTCATGAAAGCAACTTCTACGAGTCACAGCAACGTTTACTGGAGTCAGTCCAATGACCAGATGAAAAAGAAAGACAATCCTTTCTGTTCTCATGCCTTTTTGTCTCTTAGATATGATGGGGAAGAATCTGACACTACAAATTTCCTTCTGTGCAGTATGAACTGAAGTTCTATTTGTGCATTCTACTGACTTGAAAATGAACAAAGTCTATCTCAGAAACCTTGGGGCCATCAGGAGAGACATGGAAGACTGTTCAAAACGTTTTTCTGTGTTAAACTGCTGGCCTTCCCCTCCTTTGTCATCGGCTAATTTTAACATGTCCATTTCTTTGCATTGCCTCAAACTAGCTAACTCACTGTCAAAGCTTCAAATTGTTTCTTAACATAAAAATCCACAAATCTTTTCATACAATGAATACCTGCTTGACTGGTTATAGTAACTTCTTTTACCATGGGGGTGTCCAACGTTGACAGCTTTGTCAAATAAGGCAGAAAAGTCTCTGTGATTTCCACTCCCTGAGTAACCACTGATTTACTACATTTGGTATCATTTGCCCATAGTTCTGAAATAGCTTACACAAATACTAGTGTAAATATAATCCTCAAACTGAAAACTCTTTAGAAGAATATACTTGTTTATTTCTCTCTTTATACCCAGCAACATATTTATAAAAGATTACCATAGAATTTCAGAGTACAGGATCATATAAGAAGCATCTAAGAACCAGTGAATAAATGTTTGCTACAAGAGGACTGTTAGGAAAAAATGAGAAATCTCATTTAGAATAAATTCAGATGAGCCTTGCTTCTCAAAGGCTAAAATTATTTCCTTTACAAAAATGCTGATTTATGGGTCATCAAACCTACATCTGCTTACCAAAAATATTATTGAACATGCAATAAATATGCTGACCTCTAAACTTTCTCATAATATGTAGTCAAGAATTCTTGATTATACACGAGGTCAATTCTCTCTTGCAAGAAAGTGCTCAGGTGAAGGTAGATGATATGAACATAATTCAAATTGAATAATATCATCTACAAGCCTCATACAGACATACATATGTAGACAGAAATATGGTTTACTAGAAAAAATAAATCTTTCTTTGCATGCACATCAGTTACCTGCAATTCACCTTATTCCCTTATTTTTCTTTTTTAAAGATCCACTTATGGGCTTCCAGAGAGCCTAAGGAATAGAAAAGATGGCTTGGATTTCTCTATCAGGATAATACTACCTTTTTCTCTGCCAGTACAAGGTTGATAATTATCTCTACAATATCTTGTCTACATCATACTCCTCTTTTTGAGTTAAATCAGGCTAATAATAAATACAAGAAGAAAAAGGATGTGTGTATGTATGTGTATGTGTATATATGGAGAGAGAGAGAGAGGGGCACGCACCCACATACACACTCCTCAAGAGGTCAATTTAAACACATATTTAAGCAAAGACTGTGTTTTATAATTTCAACATTGCCACTTTAAATTTTTCTTGTTGTTTTAATGCAATAAAGTTTTAACTTCCAATCTATACTATAATGGTGGTGAATAATAATACAGCTGAGTTACGTTATGTGAATTAAGAAATTTTGAGATTAGAAAGGACATTCCAAGTAATCAAATTCAAATTTCTATTCAATGCAAAAATCTTTTAAAAAAGATTTTGAGAAGCAATCTCCAACATTTGTATAAACACATGAACAAGTTACCCTGTCTCTCATGTGTGTGGGTGTGTGTGTATACAATCACAAATATATAATTAACTTTTATTGAACCCTTGTAAATGTTAGTTTTTAATTGCACTGACCTGAGATCTTTCCCATATTTACAACTCCACCCCTACCACATCTCAGCTAGTTTCTTCTATGTTTTCCTAGTATACCTTGCTTTGTTTCTCAGTGCAAAACTAAATAGTATAATGTTCCTTCCAACCCTTCAAATACCTCAAGGCATCTGTTATGTTTCTTTATGCTCCCCATGTCTTCTATGAGCTGGATTGTTTCTGATTCCTGCAGTGATTCCAGAGAAAATACAGCAGTCTTTCTAGCATATCCATGCCTATGAATCTTCATTTAAAACTTGATAATTCTATTATTTTTAATAAGTTTTGGGTGTGCTTCAAAGAGGGATAGGTAAGTCATATGGATCTTGGTATAATTTTTAACCATTACAATGCTTTTTGTTTTCTATGAAAGCATTTCTCACAGTCTTGGGTTGGACTTTAGATCAGTTTTTTAAAATCACCATTGACAGGAATAAATCAAAATTTCTCTTTTGCAGATTGAAGACATAGGGTAAATTATTGGAACATGCAGATACATTACTAGCACTTATGTTATATTGGATGCATACTGTCTTCATAGTGGAGAAAGTTAAGAGCTGTGGATTGTCAGAGAAGAATTACTAAACTGTCTCCTTCCTCTAGGTACTAATTTAGTTTTTCCACTTAAAGTAATCAATGCTCAAACTGTAACAACACCACTAATGCAATTGCTGACTCAAACTTGGAAACAGAAAAACTAAAAGTAGTTATAATTGTAGCAACCATGCACTTTTTTCCCTGTTGAATTGTGAGAGAAACAGCAAGTTACTAAGAATGAATAAAGGTGAAGATGATGTGTTTAAGTTACTAGCTGTGGCTGGGCACGGTGGCTCACGCCTGTAATCCCAGCACTTTCAGAGGCCGAGGCCGAGGTCAGGAGTTCGAGACCAGCTTGGCCAACATGGCAAAACCCTGTCTCTACTACAAATACAAAAATTAGCTGGGAGTGGTGGCGGGAACCTGTAATCCCAGCTACTTGGGAGACTGAGGCAGGAGAATCACCTCAACTCAGGAGGCGGAGGTTGCAGTGAACTGAGATTGTGCCATTGTACTCCAGCCTGGGCAACAACAGCCAAACTGCATCTCAAAAAATAAATAAATAAATAAATAAATAAATAAATAAATAAATAACTAGCTGTGCACTTATTATCTTCAGTCCTGTCTAAGTTCTAGTAAGTCTCAAAACTTAAACTGGTGAAATGACGTTGACTTGTCCCACTGTTGTTCTTAAGGTTGTTATTTCAGAAACCTGAAAGACAGCTTATTTTAATGTCATACTACTGTTGGACAATGTAAGAATCTACTTTCTCTTATGTGGCTTACGTTCGAGGTGATGTGAAAATTTTGCTCAGAACACTTACTGTCTACAATTATTCAAATGTGGCCACTTTTTATGTAGAATTTACTGAGGCTATCCTCAGAATTTTCCACTGATACTAGAAATAACTATATTATTTGAGATACTCTGTTAGACCAATGATATGGTAGTCTGTATCTGACGTATAGCATATGCCAGTATATATCTTCCTGGAGAATGCAACATATTTGATTTGCTCCAGAATTCAGGTATCATTTTTTCTGCATGGCAAAACTGAAAACAAAGCACAAACAACAAAACAAAGAGGAAAAGTTAAAACAAAAAGAAAAAAATTCCCAGCTACAGCATTACTACAGCAGCAAAGATGGGAAGATCAAATTCTGAATATTCCTGAGGCTAGATCCACATTGCTTTATTCTATGTGGAATCTTCCTGCAAATCACAATCCATTTTTACAGGCTTTTCCCTTGTGAAAAGAGGACCGTTTGAAAAACATCATGAATATATGCAACAGTGGCTCTAAAGGAAACTGCTTTTCAAGTCTTCCCTCAAACATTGCATTTCTGAAATATTTGACTAAGTGGACCCTTCATCATTTAAGTCAATGAATAGAAAATGAGATAAACCTCTAATTATAACTGACACAAACATATCCATGTGATGTGACTTGTGTCTATCCTATTGACTCTTGTATTCAGGCTCTGAATACCTTTTCATCAAAATCCATAGAATGTTTCTTTGATAATGCGTTACCTATGTTTGAAATTAAAAGATGTTACATTTTAATAGAAGCCACTATTAAAATATATTATATTAATGGAAGTAACACTATCAGTTATAAGAACTATTTTCACTAACCTGGTCATTGTAACTAATTTGGTTATTTTTCATTTTGCTCTTTCTGTGCATATATTTACAGTCTTTAGGCTCAAGTTTAGACATAAGAAGTGTATCCATAATTTATGTTAGATATATGCAATAATTGATGCATTTTATATTACTGGACATTGTTCCTAAATAGAATGTTTAATAAGAGTGAGTATATGCACATACTATGCCTCATAACAGTGGGCAAAACAAGCTAGGATCTGGGCACAGGACAATTGAAAGCATACTGTTATATCCTACTGACTTTCTATTTCATTTTCTTGGATATGAATTATGACTCCAATAATATGCTTTTGGTAAAAAAAAAAAGAAATGATTTCTGGCATCTTGTGGGGGAGGATCTGAAGAAGTTTTAAATTATATTTTGTCATGAAAATACACATCTTGTCATCTTTCTTTAGATGTTAGAATCTTTCATCTCGCTTGAAAGTTCAGATTGATCTGTAACCTTTTTTGCAAAAAAAAATCATATGTCAGACACTTTGATGTGTTGTGCATATTTTTGCTCAGGAAGCTATAGGTTTTTGGGCAGACCATAACTGAGAAATGCAGTTGAATTTTATAAACTATCCACTGACCTTGGGATAGTGTTGCAGTGCCCTGGGAATCAGACTGTCCTAGTTTGGGCTGCCCTGAGCAATTCAGTGACATAATTATTGACTTGGCTTAAATTCTGCAGATAAGGTTTACACAAACAAGATGACCTTCCCCATTTCCTAGATATTGGTGGACATTTTCTGGAGGTAACTTGACTTGGCTAGAACCAGTGAATATCTTAGTTTAGTTCCTGTCTGTCTTTCTTCTATATATCTATCTATCTCTACCTCTCTCTTGGTTTTACTTATATGAAAATATCTTTAGGGCAACACCACCAGTTTCACTGGTACCTATGAATGTGCCAGCCTTATGGCTTGAGAAATAGGTGGAACAAACTCTCGAGAACAGGACTATAAACATAAAGCATTTTATTAATTCCCCAAATTAAGTACCCTCCGTAAAAGCAAGATTTAATATCTCTTGTTCTATGGAGGAGGGAGGAGGAAAGAAAAAGACTTGCTCGAATGATGTCTTTGAAGAAGAAAAAATAGAGATTAATATATGAGTGAAGGGGTTGACTTTCACCTGTAGGAGCGGGAGTGAAGGCAGAGTGCATGCGGGTAGAACTGTGTACAACAACAGAGGTGATAGTAGAATGTTCTCTCCTGGTTGCTGTTGTTTTCACGATAAAAAATGAAGTAGGATATTAGTTGAGAAAAATCATGGAGGAGGAGTTGGTGAAGGTTTGAGGAAATAGCATACGAGAAACGGAACGTTTTTAAGATTTTCTAGGCCAGCAGTTGACTAAATGAATGAGGGAAATTTCTTGGGATAACCAAGCAGCATATGGGACCACTTGGAGTTTGTGGTCATAGCAAACAAGTCAGCATGGTTGTGTATTTCCGTCAGCCACAGTACACTGTCATAACGGCAGATGTGGAGTAAGTAGAGAGGCAGAGTTAGCCAGGGCTGGTGTATCATCAAGTAATTAAGGAACAACATTTAAAATTATATGCAAGAGAGTGAAATAACAATTAACCATGACATTTAAGATGGATAAGGAGGAAAAGAAGATGGGTAAGATGGAAGAGATTAAAAGTGAAAAATATTATAATAAATCAGGCCGGGCGTGGTGGCTCACGCGTGTAATCCTAACACTTTGGGAGGCCCAGGCCGGCAGATCGCTTGAGATTGAGTTTGAGAACAGCCTGGGCAACATGGTAAAACCCTGTCTCTACTAAAAATACAAAAAATTAGCTGAGTATGATGACGGCGCGTGACTGTAGTCCCAGCTACTCAGGAAGCTGAGGCACAAGAATCACTTGAACCCGGGAGGCAGAAGTTGCAGTGAGCCAAGATTGCACCACTGCACTCCAGCCTGGGTGACAGAGCAAGACTCTGTCTCAAAAAGAAGGAAAGAAAGAAAAGTATTATAATAAATTAATAATAGTGTTTAGTGTGTGGGGGAAGGAGTAAATTATTAAATTATTAGAATCTGATTACTAGAGGGAAAGAACTGGAGAGATTGTGGTCAGGGATTCAGATGTTTGCAATTGAGATTTCAGAGTCTGAAGTTACTGGTAATAAGAATGATGGTGAAAACAGGCCAGGGGCGGTGGCTCACACCTGTAATCCCAGCACTTTGGGAGGCTGAGGCAGGCGGATCATGAGGTCAGGTGATTGAGACGTCCTGGCTAACACGGTGAAACCCTGTCTCTACTAAAAATACAAAAAAATTAGCTGGGCTTGGTAGCTGGTGCCTGTAGTCCCAGCTAATCGGGAGGCTGAGGCATGAGAATGGCGTGAACCCAGGAGGTGGAGCTTGCAATGAGCCGAGATCGCGCCACTGCACTCCAGTCTGGGCGATAGAGTGAGGGACAGAGCGAGACTCTTTCAAAAAAAAAAAAAAAACAAAAGAATGATGGTGAAAACATTGGACTATGGTAATAAGAATGATGAAAACATTTGACTGTGACCATGGTCATCGGCCATCTTTATAGATACTGAAACCACCAAGAATCACAACATAGGTTGTTCTGGAGAGAGACCCACAGTGGGCTTCAAGGTAGTTTCCAGTATTTTGAAAGGCTTTAGTGAGGACAGAAGAAAAATGATCCAGAATCGACAATAAGGAAAATGAAACACACTCATTCTCACCTTCAGTGTTCCTAGCATGGAGTTAGTGGGAGAAAAACCAGCCACTTTATATTTGGAGGAAAGCAATGTTGTCATGCAAGACTCCAGTGCTGGTTAGAGCAATAAGATGAATGAGAGAGAAGACATTGAGAACATTCAAGATTTTGCTTATGATGGATTGCATGTTCCAAAGCACACTCTAGACAATGTCAGGAGTTGGAAAAGGATGAACGATGGAAACAAAATATGCAGTGTTATATGAGGATTAGAGTTTATCAGCCATTTGTGTCACTGTTTAAGTATGCTCGTGTCTTCTAAAAATTCTATCAAGAGTTTTTTTTTTTTTAATTTTGTATTTTTTGTATACTAGTTATTAACTGAGCTTTGCATATTTACTCTTGGCATACATTATTTCCTTGCCAATGAACTGAGTAATGCTATCAGATATTTTACCTTTTTAATGTAATTTTACAAGTCTTTTGGCTAATCCCCAAAATGGAAAAATCTACATTCCATTTTGTGTTTTTGGTGATTTGTAACATTTGTGGTATAAATTACTCTTTCAATTTAACATTCTTTGCTTGAAAGAAGAACACATAGTCTTGGGTCTTTGATCATTTTTGATTTTCCTTCTTTATTCTTTGCTCTTCCATAAATGACCTTCATACAAGACCAGCCAGAATTCACCCTTCCTGCACAGATTTTTGGCATGGAAGAGAGAAAAAGGAGATTTATGGTAATGAGAATACTACTAGGAAATCAAGGGGAAGTGGGAGGCCAAATATATATTCAAAATTGGGCTGTAGGAACATACTCTATATCAGCGGTCCCCAACTTTTTGGCACCAGGGACCAGTTTCATGGAAGACAATTTTTCCATGGATGGTGGGTGGAAGGGGATGGTTCCAGGAAGATTCAAGCACATTACATTTACTGTGCTCTTTATTTCTATTATTATTACATTTTAATATATAGTGAAATAATTATACAAGTTACTGTATAGTATCAGTGTAATCCTAGAGCTTGTTTTCCTGCAACTAGATGGTCCCTTCTAGGGTGATGGGAGACAGTGACAGATCATCAGGCATTAGATTTTCATAAGGAGTGTACAGCCTAGATCCCTGGCATGCTCAATCCACAATAGGGTTCATGCTTCTATGAGAATCTAATGCCATCACTTATCTGACAGGAGGCAGAGCTGAGGTGGTAATACAAGTTACCAGGGTCTTGCTCTGTCACCCTGGTTGGAATCAGTGGTGTGATCTCGGCTCACTGCAGCCTCAACCTCCCCAACCTCAGATGATCCTCTCACCTCAGCCTCCCGAGTAGCTGGGACTACAGGTGTGTGCCACCACACCTGGCTACTTTTTGTATTTTTTTGTAGAGACGGGGTTCACCATGTTGCCCAGGCTGGTCTTGAACTCCTGGTCTCAAGTGATTCTCCTGCCTCAGCCCATCCAAAGTGCTGGGATTACAGGCATGAGCCACAGTGTCCAGCAATAAGATATTTTGAAAGACAAGAAAACTGAACAATTTCCTGCAGATATATGTCCTCCTGGGCAAAGATGACAGATAATACTGCTCTCATATATCCTAGATAATCCCACAGCCCAAAATGCCCTCTGGAAATTCTACCATGGTTCACTCATTTTGAGTATCAGATGGTTTTCTGAAGGGCAGCATAACTCCATTTACTGTTATTTTGGTGTTAGTTTCCAAGTAATCAGAAATTTTGCTTTACCATTTAGCTAGTAACATAGTAAATATGGATAATCTTGATTTGGTAGAGACAGTGTCTCAAATCACAGATTTAATGAGTGAAGGATGGACAAAGAGGGCTGGATTCAGTGAGCTGTGAAAGTGATTAGTACTTATGTCTGGAATAAGAAAGAGGGTCTTGAAAAAGATTGATTGGTAATTCTGAGAGGAAATGATGCTGCCATGTTTAAGTGCTTGACACATGCCAGATTACAGCACCACTGTTTGCTAGTCGTGATTGTGGAGGAAACTTTTTTTATAATTATTAAATCAAAGTTTAAAATATAGAGAGTGATTGTACATTATGTGGAAGTTTTTACACAAAGTGTAATCTCAGTAATACAATATCCATATTTGCCAGGGACAATCTTGATTTACAGTCATTTCCCATCATGCCTTTTGGTTAATTCTTGTCCTAGGTCACATTATCCTAGCTTGCAAGATTCATAATAGGATTGTCCTGATTATAACCTGTTTCTTGAAAATTTAGCGCACTGTCTGATTCTTTGTAGACACTCAACAAATATTGGTCATTATTATTAGAATATTAACTCCCATCCCTACTATATTCCTTCTTGCGTGTTGCTGGAACATTTTATTACTTCTCCAAGCCTCAGTTTATTCATCTATAGAATAAGAATGTAGCATAGCATAAGTATATAAAAAAGTTGTAACATACAATTGTTGAGATTAATGAAATAATTCATAGATCAACAACTTTGTATAATAAGAACATATAAAGTTATTGATAATTGATGTGTAAGTAGTTAACATTACCATCATTTTTATTATAAAAATACCTCAAATGAGCTGTATTTGATATTCTAGACCCAAATTAGTGGATTATTGAATCACATTCCATAACCTAAAACGGATTTTGGAAGGATTTAGGAAGATCATGGGGAGCTGGGGAAAACAGGTATGTGCCAAAAGGTCTTGAGCTTTACGTGTATAAAGTGCTCTCAGTGTTAATGCTAATACATAGGCAGATTGTTTTATGACGTAACTTTTAGCTGGATCATTCACAAGTCCAAGTGGTCCATTACATTCACAGAGCCTATATCTTTATTGCTAGAACAGGATATCTTATTAGTATTCCAGAGCATATGATACAACAACTTACAGGATTCAAGTGCCTGTGAAATTTGAGAATACTAAAAGTTGTGATAGAGCGGAAAAAAAAAGCTAAGAAGAGAATAGAAAAAAAAAATAGAACATTTCCTCACACTGGTTCCCAGCTGGGATTACAGCTGCTTGATTCATACCATCTGGGGGTGTCTAATTAGAAACTACCTAGAATAGGCTTTTAAAGAAGTAATTTGAGAATAAACTTATCATCAGCTGCAGTTCAGATCTCAGAGGGCTTGGAGTTAAGGTAGCATGAACTAATGGATCAATGAACAAAAGAAATATTCACTAATCACAGTGCTTGAACAAAGTTACTCCTGAAAAAAGCAAAATGCCACTTGTTTTTTCAATGCATAATAAATCTGCCTGAGAATAACTGACCTTCAGGTTAACAAATAAAAATGAGAAGCTATGCATATTACAGTGAGCACAGTCTGACTCCCACATTATGGTTTAAGTTGTTTTCCAATTTTAAATCCAATTTTTAAAATATCATAATGCACTAATTCCAAAACAGACTGCACTTTAGTCTACCAAACAATTTGGCCAATTATGGTTGGATTTTCCTTCCTAAACCTTTTCTTGATTTTGTGTACTAAGACTAGCCTTAAGAAGAAACAAATTGCTCGTTCTTTTCCTGTTTAACCTTATTAGTAAAGATTTCATTGACCAACAAGATTGATTCAGACTAAAGGTGTCATGGAGATTTTTAGAAATAAAAATCATGCTGTTGATAGCATAAGTGGTCAACACTTGAAAGGTGGACCCTGGGGTTGATGACAAACACAAGTTTTTTAACCATTCAATTTTATAATCACTGCATTTTAACAACTTTTACTGATGTCCGTTATCTGTCACCAATGTTAAGTTTTACAAAACAACACTAGTGTACTCTACACAAATGAAACAAGCATGAATTGTTTTACTTTTAATCATAAGATAGTGATTTTATTTTGAAGTATTGGAATTAACTCTACCTCATATGCTGGTCAAATATAATGTGCACCAGTAAAACTATTTAGCAAATAGGAACATGCTGTGGCCTAATAAAAGAGACTAGAGTCATACTTTTTTTTTTTATTAATTGGTAGCAAACTTCAATGTTTCATTGACTCTATTTTGCCCTCTAAAAAATGAAACAAGAATTAATTTTCTGGATATTGGAACATCCTTTGATGTGCAGTTGAAAACACAAATATAAATCATTGTGATTAAAATAAAAGTCGTTCAATAAAAAGTTAATCACTACATTCCTTTGGATAAAAAATACTCAGCTCTCTGCAGAGGAACTCTGACATAACAAAGTTTGAAACGTCCAGAATTTTGTGGTTTCTATTAATTTGTTTTCACTGTCTTGTCTATTATCAAATTACAATTGCATATCATTCAAAAAAATAAAAATAAAAATAAAAGAGACTAGCAAGGCTGGGTGCGCTGGCTCACGCCCATAATTCCAGTACTTTGGGAGGCCAAGGCAGGTGGATCATGAGGTTAAGAGATCGAGACCATCCTGGCCAACATGATAAAACCCCGTCTGCACTAAAAATACAAAAATTACATGGGTATCGTGGCACGTGCATGTAGTCCCAGCCTGGTGACAGAGCAAGACTCCGTCCCAAAAAAAAAAAAAAAGAAAGATAGTAGCAAATGTTGCAATACTAGATAAAATCATGTACAATTTTTAAAACATGGGCATTGACATGATTTCATTGTTTTTGCTGTTTCTTTTCTAATTCCAAAGTAAAATATCCATATACAAAACTCTTACTTTCTTTATCATTGTATCTAGTATCTCAGGAATCGACAGAGCTATTTTCAATTGTAGAGAAAAATATGAAATTGTATATCCAACATTAGCAGGCCATCATCAATATTCATTAAGTACATTAGCTCATACATAACAAGTGGAAAATGTTCTCTTAACACACACGAGAGTTTAATATTTAGATCACAATCACTAAGAATATTTAAATCTGAAGCAGATAAAGTTTCATGGTTTTAATTCCCAATTTATAATTATTTAATTTAATGTCATTATATTTGTGCTATTATTAATTTTATTATGTTGAACATCAGTTATCTGTTTTTTATACGTTGAAATTAAATATGAGACTAATAGGCTGTATATCCTAATGAGTCTTGGGTATAACTAAAGTGAAAATGCCATTGGGCCTCAAATACAGTGTTCTAACAGGGAACATGGCAGAGTGTCCATGATATTTTTTAGTATCCCAGAATGCACCTCCAGTAAATCAGGTTTATAATAAAACAGCACTTCTAAATAATTAAGGAAATATTAATGGGCATATCAAGACATTGCAAAGTGGGAGGAAGGTTTATTTAAAAACAACTTTTGATGGAATATGAAGCATATATTCTACAGCATATAATACTCCTGGAGGGATCCTCTTTTGACTCAAGATTTATATTAACAAAACAAGTAGCAGATTAGCACAGGTGGAAAGAGAAAATTTGTCAACTCAGAAATGGGAGGTTGCTCTAGACGTAAATGAAGTGGTAGAAAGTACTGACATAAGAATGGGAGATGGTAATGGATCTGAACATAGATATGTAGGGGAGAAATTTATATATGGCAACTGTGGAAAAGGGGAGGTGGAGGAGAAGTTGTAAGGCAGGGAGAATTCATCACACATTTGCTCACTGAACTCAAACGTGGCAGTGTACTGCCCTGTGAAACTTTTGTAATCAGATAGAAGATAAAACTAACAGAAAGCACGAAGCAGTCACTAAATTTTTTTACTATCTATGGATTCTAGGCACAGCCATAAGATTTATTTGACAAAAGGATTGCTTGAAAACAGCAAATTGTGTCATTGGGTATTGTTCTTTGGAGAACATGACACTTCAACTTTCTCAAGTTCAATTTTTACAGACTTACAGCTCCATATTGAGTTACACACAAACACGCACACTCACACACACACACACACACTTAAGTGGTTTGGGTCTGTGTCCCTGTCCAAATCTGATGTGGAATTGTGATCCCCAGTGTTGGAGGTATGGCCTGGTGAGATGTGATTGGATCATAGGGGCAGAGTTTTCATGAATAGTTTAGCACCATCCCCCTTTGGTAATGTATCGTGAGTGAGTTCTCACAAGATCTAGTTGTTTAAAAGTGTGTGGCACCTCTCCTTTTCTCTCTTTCCCTCCTGCTCTGGCCCTGTAAGATGTGCCTGCTTTCCCTCTGCGTTCCACCATGATTGTACGTTTCCTCCAAGTGTGTCCAACAGGGAGAGCTGACCTCCCCACACTAGTGCATAATCCTCTAATGGCAGTTTCAGTAAGGGCTGCAGGGCCACGCTCACACACAGATCAGCATCACTTGACTGGTGCCTCTCCTGGAGGCCTCTCCACTGTGGGACCTTGGCAGACCCTCCCCAGGCATGTTTGCCCAAGACCTCCTTTTCATGGGGAGAGGAGGAGGAGTCTTGAAGACAATTGCCTTTCTTCTGATTCAATACTCAGTGCTTTTCCACTCCCAGCCTTTTCCCGACCTTCCATAAAGCTGCAGGAGCCTGTTGTTCAGGGTTCCTTTGATAGTGAGACAACCCCACATCTGTGCTGACCCATGTGATCCTTGATAGAGCTGTTTCATGGAGGAAAAAAAGGACGGGGATGGGACTGTCAGGGCTTTTTCCAGTTTAGCCTCAAAGGTTTGTTAATGTCCTTTTGTCTTGATGTCTTAATTGCCTACTCCAACACCTGGCTCTCTCTCCAGAGTAGTTAAGCTCCTGATGGCTGGGGATAAATTTAATGACTACTGTTTTGTATAAGTTGAGGTTAATCTAATTAATTTACCTAGAGGGAAAATTCTGACCTCTATCTGTCAGACCTCATCTAAAACACAGAGGTCATGAAGATAAATCTGGCTTCTGCCTTCAAGGAGCTTACTATCTGGTGAATATGGTAGCTGGATAGCTAAACATAACAATAAAACCACAGCTCTTCCCTTGTGATAATTTCTGTTATGAGTTATGTACAGTGGAATATGAAAAATATGTAAATGATACATAACCAATTCTAGGAGGTCAGGGCAACCTTGCTGGGAGAAATGCTGTCTATAGGTAGACACAGAGATAAAAGAATCAAAGCCTCTTCTGAAGAAGGGTTAAATAAATCTCAGGCAGATAGGCTATGCATGACCTGCTTCTTTCATCTGTCATTTTTGTTGTTGAGTTACTTGCTAAATTTTAGGAATTTTATATATATATATAAAATATATTATATATTATATTATATAATATATAATATATAATATAATATGTAATATTATATAATATATAATAATATAATATGTAATATTATATAATATATAATAATATATATTATATAATATATAATAATATATAATATATAATATATATTATATTATAATAGTATATATAATATATTATATTATATTTATATTATATAATATATATTATATTATAATAGTATATATAATATATTATATTTATATTTATATTATATATTATATATTATATTATATTATATTATATACATATTATATATATAATATAAATATAATATATAATATATTATATATTATATATAATATATTATATTATATATATCTTCTACATATCAGTGCTCTGTCAATTCAGCCTAATTCTGGCAAAAGCATTAAGGACTTCAATTTTTACCAGGTTTGAAAGGGGAGCAGTCCTTTGAATTAGAATTATTTGAAAAATGTAGGGCTATTTTGAAACAACTATGCAATTGAAAATGCATGGACACTATAACTATTGTACTTCCAGATGCATACAAAAATACTTTTATTGTCACATGGGCACAAAGATGTATATTGAAAGCTGTTCACTGAAACAGTATTTATATAATGAAACCTGGAAGCAACTTATCTCTTAATGGGGATATAGACAAGTAAAGTACAACATATATGTGTTATAGAAAAATATGCAGCCTTCTAGAAAATGGGTTAGCTCTATCTATATAGAAAAGAAAAAAGCATTATACAAATAATATGTACACTTTAATAAAAGTTTTACTAAATTTTAAATGTAATATAAATATCATACCTTCTATATATATATAAAATTATCAAAAAAAGACTGAATTATAATACATGCAGAGTAGGAAAAAATAGTTGCACTGAGTTTTATATTTTCTGAATGTTTAAATCTTTCCACAAAATATGTAATAATTATACTTATAAAATGCCAGTAAGGTAATATATACAAATAGTTAATTAAAGCTTAATAAGAACTTTGGAAAAATATTTTTAACAAAGGTTTTGCATACATCAGGGTTATAATTAAATTTAACATGCTTTTTACTTTGTCAATTTCTTATATTTAAAAAATACTTAAAGTAACTTCCTTTTTGCTTTTTTCTATTAAAAGAAAAAGCATTTTGCCCTCACAAAAGAAAATTAGTTTCAGATTACTAGTAATTATTTAGGTACTAATTAAAAAATAATGAATCTCAGTTACTAAATACACAAATAAGAGAGTTATATGAAATTGTGCAACAGTCATTATATGGATAGTCATACTTAAAATAAAATGGAAAGAGACTAAAATATGCATTTGTGCTTTTAACTCTGAAAACCTGAATACCTATTCAACTGTTGATTCTGAGTATTTACAGAACTTTATTTCTTCTTTGGACATGCTTTGGCAGTTTTTACCTAATGTATCCACATTTTTGCCTTGTTCTTAATAATTAAAAATCTGAGAAAAAGATATTCAAAGAGTGGTTTTTTGGGGGTACTCATGATAAACACTAATATAAAAAGTTACAGAGGTCGGGCACAGTGGCTCACACCTATAATCCCAGCACTTTGGGAGGCCAAGGTGGGTGGATCACTTGAAGTCAGGAGTTTTAGACCAGCCTGGCCAACATGGTGAAACTCCATCTCTACTGAAAAAAACAAAAAAAAATTAAACAGGCATAGTGGCTCACGTCTGTAATCGCAGCTACTCGGGAGGCTGAGGCGTGAAAATCACTTGAGCCCAGGAGGCAGAAGCTGCACTGAGCCAAGATCACGCCACTGCCCTCCAGCCTGGGTGACAAAGCGAGACTCCACCTCAAAAAAAAAAAAAGAAAAGTTATAGAAATATATATGATGATATGATTTACTGAAAGCAAGTCTCAAATGCCTAAAAAAGGCCAAATTTCCTTTGGTCTTTGGATATCATTCTGGAGGGTGGGTGAGTCTACTTTTGTTTAAAATGTGTTATTTTCATTTTTTTGAGCAAAAATATCATTTTATGATTTATACTTATTTAACATAAATGTGGAAATACTACTAAATTGTCTCCACATGGAAAATTTCTTGTGACATGTATTTCACCTCACTTGTGAAGTTCACAACTATTTCGAAAACAGTTAAGCTTGTTCCAAAAACTCACTGCCATCCCACTAAACATACATATAGACTTGAGAATAATTAGGCTTTCAGAAACCATTTTAGTATCCAATTAATTGTAGCTTTCTTCAGAAAGTGGTGTAAATCTGATTATATATAGTTGCTTCATGTAGTATAAATCTGATTATACACAGTCGTTTCATGTAGTATATATCTGATGATATACAATTGCTTCATGTAGTTAAACTTGTTACTAGATAATCCAAGTGTAATTGACATAGAAAATCTTACGTGTACATTTGGACAATGTCTCTATCTCTGTTTCTTTCTCTCTGTTTGTCTCTCTCTCTCTCTCTCTCTCTCTCTCTCACACACACACACACACACACACACACAGTCCAATTACTTTGAAAAAAAATCACAGAAAGGAAAAAATCATTAATCTGAGATTATAACATAAAATCCACGATTTGTCTGTAAACTATCTTTAAATCTATGTTTATACTTGAAATCTACTAGGCTTATGAGAGAGTCAAAGACTTCCAAGCTTTGAATATTCTTTTCACTTCAAAAGGAACTGAAAATCTAAATGTAATTTAGTACACCTTTTAAAATATTCACTGCTGCCTGCCAGCTAGCTGCAGGTTATTTTAGCTACTAGAAGCAGCACTAATTTGCAATATCTTTCTAAGACTATCTATAGGTAAAAAATTGACATTGGTGACTCTAACCAATGTCAAGCTTTAGGAAAGCAACAAAATCCCTAAAAGAAAAATGAGAAATAACCTAACTATCTAAACATCAAAAAACAAATTAACCTTGCTTGACCATTTTTAGGACAACGTAACGGTTTCTTGAGATTTTTCAACATTTATGAAAAGATAAAAATTAAGATGAGTCATTTAATAGCATGCATGCTTGAACCAATAAAATGACTTCTTATTTTATGAGTTGTTTTTAAAAAATGAGCCCAGATGTTTCAAATTATAAATAATTTGTCAATTTATGCATAAAGCCAAATTTGAAAAATGTGACTGGTCATTCCCATTAAGAAACTCAACTGAAAATATGTTTCACTGAATCAAGCTTAAATAAGTAATTGTGTACTTAGATGTAGCTGAATTCTAAGAACGATTTGGACCACAACTTATGGAGTATTTATATATTTTGCAAACTTGTTTTCTGTTCTCTGACTTCAAAGTAAGAGAGAGATACTAAGTGACAAATCATACAGTGGAAAGGGAGTTATATAGGAAGACTCTCCATTTTGACTCAGAATAAAATATGTACCCATCTTTAAGTTTTAATGGGGAGACCTGTGTGGCTGACTTTTTTTTTTTTTTTTTTTTTTTTTTACCAATCTAGCTTCCTCATTTGGAAGAGTGTTTTGTTTTTATGTATGAAAACTGAAGGATTTCTATTCAAGGCCACTGTGGTAGACAAAATAACGGCTTAGTAAAATGTCAATGTCCTAATTTCTGGAACCTGTGAAAATGTCACCTTCCATGACAAAAAGGACATTGCAGAAGCAATTATTTAAGGATCCAGAGATGAGAATATTAAGCTGGGTTATTTGGGTCTTCCAAATGTGAATCCAAGTGGAGTTACTTTTAAGACTGAGAAGATGCCTTTGAGTTAGGAAGGAGATGGGAGATGTGTCATGAAAGCAGAGGTTGGAGTGACAGGATTTCAAGATGGAGAAAGGGGTTATAGCCAAGAATCCAAGCAGCCTCCAGAGAATAGGAGCTCTTGATTTTCACCTGTGTGACTCTATTTTAGTCTTTACTTGCAGAACTGTAAGATAGTAGATTTGTGGTGTTTTAATCCACTAAGTTGGTAGTAATGTGCTCCAGCCCCTATGAGACAAATACAGTATACACACCCACACACATATATATGTGTGTGGGTGTGTATTAGGACAAGTAGTAAATCTAAATCTAGATTTTCTGATTCTCACCTAGGTTCTTATATTTTTAATTATATAACTAGTTACATAACATTATTTATATAACGCTAGTTATATAACTAGTGCTCTATTATTTTCCTTGTATTTTACTTTTTCTGTTAAAAGAAAGTTTAAGAACATATGTATCCATATATGTATATACACATGCAGAAATATATATCTGTGTATGTGTGTGTGATTATATATGAGTATATATATTCAAAGTTCTGAAACGTTTTTCACAGCAATGCTGGCAATGGAATTCTCATTTCTATGTGTCTTTTCTGTGGAGGTTTAAGTATGATTTATTTGTGAATTGCTACATTATCCTGACCAAAATATAACAGTAGTGGCAATATATAACCACCCAAAAATGTTAAATCTCCAGATAACTTTTAATGAGTTGGCATTGACTAGTATGAGAAATACAAGGCACAGAGAGTGATATGGTTTGGCTCTGTGCTGCCACCCAAATCTCATCTTGAATTGTAACCCCCATAACCCCCATGTGTTCAGGGGCCTGGTGGGAGGTGATTGGATCAGGGGCACCGTTTCCCCCATGATGTTCTAATGATAGTGAATGAGTTCTTATGAGATCTGATGGTTTTACAAGTGTTTGACAGTGCCTCCTTCACATGCTCTCTCTCCCCTGCTGCCATGTAAGGCGTGCCTGCTTCCCCTTCTGCCATGATTGTAAGTTCCCTGAGGCCTCCCCAGCCATGCAGAACTGTGTGTCAATTAAGCCTCTTTCCTTTGTAAATTACCCTGTCTCAGGTATTCTTTATAGCAATGTGAAAATGGATTAATACAGAGAGTCTACACATTTCTTTATATAAGATATACTTGTTTTCTGTTTATAGTTAGCATTTACAAAGTTTACAGTAACATTTTTACTTACATTTATATAACATTTAATTTATTCTCAAAATTTTATGCAACCAATCACACACGTTTTAGATCTAAAGCGGACTTTGTTTTTTTCCATGGAGTAAGTATTTTGTAGGACTTCTCTTCAATATTGATGTGTAGAAAAAAAAGTGAACTTCAAGTTTCAATCAATTAAATTTTTACTTAAACTGAAAAACCATGCCAGCACATACAAGGGTCATCTGGGGTGTGCCATTACATTAGGATTACATACTGGTACTACACACTCAGTTTTGTAGGACATAAGAATGGATTATACTTGGCCGGGAGCGGTGGCTCACGCTTGTAATCTCAGCACTTTGGGAGGCCGAGGCGGGCGGATCACGAGGTCGGGAGATTGAGACCACGGTGAAACCCTGTCTCTACTAAAAATACAAAAAATGAGCCGGGCGTGGTGGCGGGCGCCTGTAGTCCCAGCTACTAGGGAGGCTGAGGCAGGAGAATGGCGTGAACCCGGGAGGCAGAGCTTGCAGTGAGCCGAGATTGCGCCACTGCACTCCAGCCCGGGCGACAGAGCGAGACTCCGTCTCAAAAAAAAAAAAGAATGGATTATACTTAAACCTCTAAAGGATGGCCTGAATTAAAAAGATAGAAAATGAGAGTTAATATTGCTAATGTTGCCATGTAAAATTTAATAATTACTCGCTTAATTATTGCCTTATTAATTTAATAGTTTTCTAAAGAGAAATTTCATTAACAAATTAACCGGAACAACTACAAAATTTGCAGTGTTCAGTGCAAAATTAAAATATAGGACATCTTACTCAAAAATTACTTAAAACTTGACACGAGTGACACCAGAGAATTAGCCAAGTGATGGGCCCCTGCAAATGAGCAGATCACATAAATCTATCCCTAAACATCAGTTAGTTATAAAAAATAAGAATTTAAGGCTGGGACCCATAGCCGTATTTTTACCCATACCTGCATTTATATCTGTATTTATATACCTATAACAGTATTTAGATCTATTTATTCACAATCTCAGAATCAGATTGTAGAGACATTTAAAGATTAACTAATACAAACTTGTCCTCTTACAAAAGAGAAAACTGAGCCGCAGTGCTTTGATTGTATCAGTAGCTAATATTAGAAATAAAAGCAACACATTATCTTAAATATATTTATGTTTTTCTTATTACTACCAGTTTAGTGCTCCTATGTATTTTGTAGTACTTCTCTTCAATATTGGTGTGTAGAAAGAAAATGTGAACCCCGAGTTTAATCAATTAAACTTTGATTAAACTGAAAAACCATGGTCAATCCCAATACACAAAAGGGTCATCTGGGGTGTGCCATTGCATTAGGATTACATACTGGTACTATATGTTGCTGCTACATGCTATTTCACTCAGTTGTGTAGGACAGAAGAATGGATTATACTTAAACTTCTAAAGAATGACCTCAATTAAAGAGATAGAAAATGGGAGTTAATATTGCTAGTGTTGCCTGTAAAATTTAATAATTAATATAATGTCTCATATATTCCATGGTGATTGATTGGTGTGGATTACTTCAGCCATGAGAATAAGTACTATAAAAGCAAGAACTTATAATTATAGGATCTTCAATTATCAGCTCTGTTCTTACACAGCTTCTCTCCACTCCTAACCCTTGGAAGCAAACCAGTGGCATGAGTTGGCCCCTACTCACCCCCCTCCTTGGTGTCAGTGGATGATGGCAAAAGAACCGCTTGGATGATATCACTATGAAATTGAACTTCATATTGTTTCTCTAATTCACTGTTTGAAATAGTCTTTGAATAGAATATTTTATATTGTGTTTGGCAGAATAAAGAATGCTGATGAAACAAAGACAGTTTAAGACTTTTAGCAATTGAGTATATTTATGATTGTTATATAATTTAAAAATATATAAGTAGGGAAATTATATCATTTATTGTTTAAGCTTAACAGGGACACTTTCAAGTTTTAACAAAAGCACTGGTAATAATTGTGTTGAGACAACAATGAAAACACTACTGTCTTGAGCAAAACTGGATATATGTCAGCCTGCATGTAACTGAAGCTATCATCTACCGAAATTTAACAACTTTCCAGGCACTGTTCTAAATGCTTTGCTTGTATTGAGTTCTTGATTTCTCACAACCTCAGTGTGAGCTTTAAGTGCTTCCATTTTAAAGACAAGAATACTGAAATGCAGATAGGTGACACAGTTACTTTGATGTCTGCAGATTTTGTGAAGGTATTTTTACTTTAATATAAAACTACTATTCAGACACTGCTCCAGAGTCTACATCTTCAACAAATATGTAATATGATCTCTCACATATTCCATGGTGATTGTTTGGCATGGATTATTTACACCATGAGAATAAGTACTATAAAAGCAAGAATTTATAATAGGGTCTTTAATGATCAGTTCTGTTCTTACACAGCTTCTCCCCACTCCTACTCCCTGGAAGCAACCAAGTGGTATGAGTTGGCCCCTACTCATATTGCTTCCCATTTCACCATGATTGTAAGTTCCTTGAGGCCTCCTCAGCCACGCAGAACTGTGACTCAATTAAACCTCTTTCCTTTATGAATTACCCAATCTCGGGTAGTGTCTTTATAGTAGTGTGAGAATGGACTAATACAAGTACACTTTACTTAGTAATAATAATAAACAAGTATATTACATTTTTGTGTATTTACTATACCATATTTTTTGTTGTTATCATAGTGTACACCTTCTACTTATTAAAAGAAATAGGCCTGAGGCGGGCAGATCACGAGGTCAGGAGATCGAGACCATCCTGGCTAACACGGTGAAACCCCACCTCTACTAAGAATACAAAAAATTAGCCAGGCCTGGTGGCAGGCGCCTATAGTCCCAGCTACTCGGGAGGCTGAGGCAGGAGAATGGCGGGAACCTGGGAGGCAGAGCTTGCAGTGAGCCGAGATTGTGCCACTGCACTCCAGCCTGGGCGACAGAGCAAGACTCTGTCTCAAAAAAAAAAAAAAAAAACAAAAGAAATAGGCAACTGTAAAACAGCCTCACAGTGGTCCTTCAGGAGGCATTTCAGAGGGTATTGTTATTATAGGAGATGTCAACAGATCCATACGCGTTATTGGCCTAGAGGAGCTTCCAGTGGGACAAGATCTGGAGGTAGAAAACAGTGTTGTTGATTATACTGACCCTGTGTAGGCCTACACTAGTATGTGAATTTGTGTCTTTGTTTTTAACAACAACAACAACAACAACAAATTAAAAATTAAAAGATGTAAAATTACAAAAAAACTTAGAGAATAAGGATATAAGGAAATAAAGTATTCTGTGTACAATATGTGTTTTAAGCTAAGTGTTATTACAAAACAGTCAAAAAGTTAAAAATAAGTTAAAAAGTTTACAAAGTAAAAAAGCTACTGTAGGGTAAGTTTAATGTATTTTGAAAGAAATAAGTTTTTAATGTAAATTTGTTGTAGCCTAAGTGTACTATTCAGTGTTTATAAAGTCTGCAGTTTTGTACAATGATGCCCTAGGCATTTACGCTCACTCACCACTTACTCACTAACTCTTCCAGAGCAACTCCTAGTCCTGCAAACTTCATTTATAGTAAGTGCCCTGATCAGGTATACCATTTTTGATGTTTTGACTGGAGTTTTTACTGTACCTTTTCTTTATGTTTAGATACACAAATATTTACCACAGTGCTGCAAACGCCTACAGTATTCGCACAGTAACATGCTGTACAGGTTTGTAGCCTAGGATCAATAGGCTGTACCACATAACCTAGCGTGTGTAGTAGGTTATGCTATCTCTATTTACACATAGAATACACTATATGATGTTACACAGTGAAGAAATTGCCTAATGCATTTCTCAGAATGTAATTTTTGTCATTAAATGATGCAACATTGTATTTAAAAACACTATAAATAAAGATGGAATCCTAACATGTTTATGTAACCCATTGGAAAGCAAGAAAAAGCGACACAGAGGAATAAGAAACAGAAATAAACAGAAACAAATAAAGTGGTAGACTTCAACCACAACATACAAATTGTTAAACATAAAAGGCCTATAGAAACCAACTAAAAAACATAGATTGGCAGAGTAGTTAAAAAAACAAGCATCAAAAACCAAAAAACATGGCCAACAATATCGTCTAAATTGCATTTGTACCCCATAAATAAATAATTTTTAAAATTCTGTCTATATAAAACTAACTTCAAATACAGCATAGGTAAGATAAAAGTAAAGAGAAACAGTAAAATAATTTAAAAATGCAAGTGAGGGTATAGTCATATATCAGCTACAGTCATATATCAGCTACATACATTTTATTTTATTTTATTTTATTTTATTATTATTATTTTGAGACAGAGTCTTGCTCTATCGCCCAGGCTGGAGTGCAGTGGAGCAATCTCAACCTCACTACAACCTCCACCTCCTGGGTTCACGCCATTCTCCTGCCTCAGCCTCCCGAGTAGCTGGGACTACAAGTGCCCACCACCATGCCCGGTTAGTTTTTTTGTGTTTTTAGTAGAGACGGGGTTTCACTGTGTTAGCTAGGATGGTCTTGATCTCCTGACCTTGTGATCCACCCGTCTCAGCCTCCCAAAGTGCTGGTCTCAGCCTCCCAAATCCAGGGTGCCCGGCCCAGCTACATAAATTTTAAAAAGTAAAAAAGTCAAATTGCATTTTTAAATATTTTACATTCCATTGCCATTCAAAGAAATAACATTGTTTTCAATACGATTAGGCAAGTATCATTAGACCTAGAAATAGCCACAATCATTTCTTTAAAAAGATTATTAATATTTATTTATTTTTAGGCGGAGTGTCACTCTGTTCACCAAGCTGGAGTGCAGTGGTTTGGTCTCAGCTCACTGCAATTTCTGCCTCACCATCCCAAGTAACTGGGATTACAGGCACGTGCCACCACGCATGTCTAGTTTTTGTATTTTTAGTAGAGAGTAATTTTTGTACTTTTAGTAGAGACAGGGTTTCACCATATTGGCCAGGCTGGTCACAAACTCCTGACCTCAGGTGATTGGCCCGCATCAGCCTCCCAAAGTGCTGGGATTACAGGCGTGAGTCATAGTGCCCAGCTAAGATTATTAATATTTATAAGCTCTACCTTCTTTCTTGGAGAAGTGACTTTATAATTTCACTTTCTAATGCAGCTACCTGTTGAAACTAAATTAAAATATATTCATATGCAAAACGCAAGTAAATAAAAACAGATAGCAGCTTTCTCTATGCTAAAAGAAAGTTCCTTTGGAGCTCATTTCCTTGACAATGCAAGAAACTACTTCACTACACTATCTTCATTATGCAAATAAAGGTGCATTTTAGCACTTTGGAAGAAGAAGAGGAAGAACATGTCTCTCAGATAGCAGGAAAGAACACATTTGCTTAAGGAAGAGTGAGGGAAAGTTCATCAACACCAACCCTAGGTACATCTTCATTCAGACTTGAAAAGCTTTTGAATAGCGTCTGCTTATTCCTGTTAGAACTGAACTGGAAGGAAAATGCAATGGAGAAGCCACAAAGAGGAGTGGCTAGGTAGCAGCATTCAGGTCCACAATGCCTGGATTTCATTATTATTATTCTACTGTATCTTCAGACAGTTTATGTAAATCATCCGTCATTGAGTTCTCTCATCTGGAAAATGAGGGTACTAATAGTTCAGAGTTCTTACATTAGTGCTGCTGCCATTAGTTATTATCATTTAAGTGTCTGTTCTTATTGTTCAAAGAGTGACTTGCAGTTGAGAGTCTCTGGGACCTGAAGTAGGCAGGTGGAGAGTTTTGCATTGGAGTATACTGTTATCTTAACCTGGAGGCCTGAGTTCTTAGGTAAAAGACTGCTTTGGAGGCTGCAAATGGAACTAGAATCCCACCAGATCACAGCCATCTGACTTGGTTGCATTTTTATGGAAACCAGGGTGTTGAGGATGCGAGACTGCTATAAAAGCACTAGGATATTCACAGGGTAAAAGTCAGGAGGATCATGACAGCACAGTACTAGAGAACCAGTACACAGTGGTGTGATGAATGAAAGCCACTGACATAACTTTCCCATCTTGTCTTCCTGTATTCTTTCTCTCTGTGA
This sequence comes from Symphalangus syndactylus, assembly GCF_028878055.3. NCBI lineage: Eukaryota > Metazoa > Chordata > Mammalia > Primates > Hylobatidae > Symphalangus > Symphalangus syndactylus. Next base: position 81,459,210 of record NC_072438.2, on the reverse strand, counting down.
CAGTTGTTGAGATCATGACCTCTTTTGGAATGGTGTTCTCAGAAGTCCTTGGACAATCAGGGTGTACTAGGAGAAAACATGCTGTGAGATGGGATGAAAGTCTTCGGGACAGACACTATACTTTCTGTTATTGGAGGATTCGGTAGTTTGAATAAGCATTTGAATGAATAAAATATTTGAGTTGAGGACTAAATTCTGACATTTTTTTTTTTTCTTCTTGCCCAAGTTCCTATTTAAAGAAACTGGGAGTCAGCCCTACAAATGATAACATCTCTTTACATAGGTTTTTTATTAACCCTATATAATGTGGCTTGCTTTCCAACCTGACTCTGGTACAGCATCACATAACAGATAGCAGACCCTGAAGGATATAAAAATATTTTGCCCTAAAATATATTTCTTTGATGTGTTTTGAAATGGCTGCTGCAAGGCCAGCAAACTGAGGTAGAGGAAATTTGCATCTATGGAGAATCTTCATTAATGCAGCCATGCTTCCCCTTTCTATGCCTTTCCAGTACCTAGGAGTGATTGAGAGTCTGATACCTTTAAAGGTCTGAAAAGAAACATTTACCATCTATTCTCTCTGAGGGCTGCCACCTATGAAGCTTCATCTACTTAATAAGATCCTTGGTCTTTCCCCGACTGTTATCTTAACTCAGGCATTCCTTTCTATCAATTTCAAGCCTTTAGACAATAGCATAACTCTCTCAACCGTCAACTAAAGGATCCCTAAAACCCACTTATGACGTACAAGCTCCTCCCCTGACCTACCTGCAATTACCTGCAATTGGTTGTCTCCCTGGAATGTATAAAACCAAACTATAACCCAGTTGCCTTGGGCATGCTTTCAGAACCTCTTGAGATAGTGTAACCCAGGCCTTGGTCACTTATACTGGCTCTGAATAAACCTCTTTAAATATATTTTGGCAGAATTTGGTTTTTGTATGTTTTTCTGTGTATTTCTACCTCTGAGAAGAGGAGTAGTTTATACTCTTTAAAAATCATGGTCAGATATGACTGGTGCTAGAATGAGGATGAAGGGAAGAGAAAAGGAAGAAATAATTCTCCACTCTTTGTTTCCAATTTTAGTTCTTTAAAGTAAAAGTACAAAACATTTTGTAGAGATGTAGCTTGTGGTGGCATGGTTGAAAAGCTTCTGCAGTTCATAGTTCCTCCAGTACAGTGTGATAATATTTTAAATAGCATTTAAAATGTAGACTCTGTCCAATCCTTACAATTAACTTTTTTATTGTTTGGAATCCGTGAAGGTGGTATATGCATGAGCAGATACATATTTATTTATGAAAAAAAATTAGGCCTTACAGAAAATTGGTTTCTCAGAGACTTGATAAAAGTTACAAGATAATGTCTCTCAGACTATATCTATGAAAAAATACATAACCAAATAGACACCAATTGCAAATGAATTAATTACATTGAAATTCTAATAACTTTCATTTCCTAAACTGACATTGATGGAAAAGAATTCTAAGATATAAAATAAGCTCTAATTCATCCTGCTTTCAATAGCACAATAGCACATGATTTAATCAGAATATATAAGTAATACTGTTGAGCACATATTATTTTCATTACTTAATGATGATAATTATGACTATTTTCATTGCTATAATTTTGGTCATGCCATATTGATTAGCAATAAAATATATACTTAGCTAGAGAGGCAGCTAATCCAAAACTTTTGGGATTTCTTTTTTTTTTTTTAAGATTATTGGTGCTCCTCCTCCTGTCATTGAGGTTAAAATTAAATGTTACATATTCCTTCTCTGTGTATGTGTATCTTATTTCCTCATCTTCTACCTCTTCAGAGTAGCGTTTGTGTGCATGTGAGAGCTTCTAATATCTAAATTAATGTTGAATCATTATTCAGAAACGAAGAGAGCTGTTATCCCATCCTGCCTTTATTCTTTATGAAGAAAAATACAGTGATTCCAAGTTACCAAGTTAGTGCTGCTTTATTTATAAATGAAGTAATATTTTAAAAGTGCATAAGTTAAAATTCAGAAATAAAACTTCATCCTAAAACTCTGTGTGTTGCTTTAAATAATCAGAGCATCTGTCTACTTAATTTTTTTTTGTGGGTGCACAATAGATGTTTAATGAGATCCTGTCATCTGTCTGCTTTTTTATTGTAAAACAGGAGTGGTTTTAATACTGGAGGAACAACTGATGTACCTCTGAAAAAGAGAGGGATTAGTTATTAATTGAATTGAGGGTTGTCTTGTCTTAGTAGCTTTTATTCTCTAGGTACTATTTGATTATGATTGTGAACATAGAATTTATCCCTCATTAAATGTAAAATCAACAGGAGAATAGCAAAAACTTATGAGATAGACGAACATGGTGTGAGTGACATGGTTTGATTTGTTTGGAAGAAGCACTTGCCCGAGAAGATACACAATGAAATTCATGTTATTGAGTAGAGTAGTAATACAGTGTGTTGCACTGTGAAGTTCATAACCATGAATTTTAGTAGTGGATAGGAAGGCTGAATAATTGACTTCCTATCATTTTCAGGTTCTGTGTTTGATTTTTTTTATATATTAATTTCTTTGATTCACATTAAGCTCAGTTATGTATTTCCATTTTATAAATGAAAACAAAAATAGGCACTTGCAAATGTCAGATCACTTGCCTGTGGTCATTCAGGTAGAGATTTGTGGAGCTAAGCTGGTCTTAATCAAATGTCAAGCTTTTTTTTTTCATATAAAATGTAGGTTTTAATATGAGTTTTAAAATAAAATTAATTAGAAAAAGGCAAATTACTCAATACATAAAATGTATTGCATTAGTAATAGGTAGGTATTTCATTTTCTAGTTATGGTGGGATGTTATTCAGACTATAATTTCCAATGAAAAAACTTTAAAAAATACTAGTGATTGCACTTTTAAAACACCTTTCAAAAAGCATTGAGAGCTTATAAAATTTTAATAAGTGATCAAACCAAATTTGAAGAGAAAAGAAGAACCCAAAGAGGTAAGGATATAACCTTACCAGTTGCAATTTGCTGATCTCTACAAATATTAATATTTATTTTGACAGTTTCAGGGTGAATGAGAAAGTAACCAAAACCCACGACTAGCATATGTTAAGTCTTCTTAAGGAGCCCTCCCCTAAAAGATTGAGATGACCAAATCTTATACCCTCAGCATAAGGTGAACCAGACAGACCTAAAGCAGTGGTAGCTTGGATCCACTACTTGGGTTTGTGTGACTGCGTGACCCAGGTAATCTGAAGAACTGAATATTTTTTTAAGGTGGTCCTACTTATACACTGCCCAGGTGTTAGGGAGAAGCAAATCTGAATGCTTTATAAAAATACCTGCAAGCTAAATCTTACAATATTCTCAAGAACACAATGAAACAAGGCAAAATAAGTTAAAATCAACAAAAATAACATGAAACATAATTAGACCCACAAAGACTTCAAACATTGGACAATATTAGAGAAAGATAATAAATATTTTACTCTTTAAAAATTTAGTTAAAAGCTTAAACTAATTGTAGAGAAAAAACTATGTTAGTATTATATTGTAGATGAAATAAGCAAAACCTTTAAAATACAAATGTGATTACTTAAATTAAATATGAGATAATTTACCACCAGATTAGATACCATTGAAGGAATAATTAATATACGGAAATACAGGTCAGTAGTTTTTTTCAATTCAGCATGGAGATGTAAACAATGAAAATTAATGCAAAAAATAAGGGCACAAAAAGAAATGAGTAATTTTGATCAGACATGTATTAAAATTAATAAACTGGAAATTTGACATATTTAAAAAAAACATTGTCATCCAAGTAGATATGTCTATTAAATAGTTGTTCTTATATCTAGTAATGCAATTATTATTCCCCCTCACGCAGTTCAGATTCTGGGGTAATCTTTAGACCTCAGCTTTATCTTTTGTATTATTAATTCTATTTACTACATTTTATTTTGCTAATGATGTTTTTAATTTCTGACATTCTGGAGTATTGCTTGTAAAAGGTACTTTTAAAAATATTTTATGGTTATTTTTGTGATTCCTATCCCTCTATGGACACCAAGGCTATTTACATTTTCTTTAGTTTCTTCTGTAAATTATATTTTTTTAGTGTTTATATCATTTCATAGATAGGATCTTCTTTATTATTTTTATTTAAATATTTGGTGATTCTTGTTTTCTCAGCCATCTATTGTTAAGTGTCCTTATTAAGCATTATTATTAAAGATTCTTTCCTCTAATCACATGACAATCTTTATTTCCCCCAAGTAATTGAAAATTGCAACAATTAAAACTCTGGCCATGCTGCCATGTGGTACAGCATGGGTTTGGGCTTTCTTTCTTCTTTTTTTTTAACTTTTATTTTAGGTTTGGGGGGTACCTGTGAAAGTGTGTTATATAGGTAAACTCATGTCACTAGGGTTTGTTGTACAGATCATTTTGTCACTTAGGTACCAAGGGCTCAACAATTATTTTTCCTGTTCCTCTCTCTCCTGTCACCCTCCACTCTCAAGTAGACTCCAGTGTCTACTGTTGCCTTCTTTGTGTCCATGTGTTCTCATAATTTAGTTCCCCACTTGTAAGTGAGAACATGCAGTATTTGCTAGTATTTGGTTTTTCGTTCCTGTGTTAATTTGCCCAGTATAATAGCCTCCAGCTCCATCCATGTTACTGCAAAGAACATGATCTCATTCTTTTTTATAGCTCCATGGTGTCTATATACCACATTTTCTTTATCTAAACTGTTATTGATGAGCATTGAGGTTGATTTTATGTCTTTGCCATTGCAAATAGTGCTGCAATGAACATTTGCATGCATGTGTCTTTATGGTAGAATGATATATTTTCTTCTGGGTATATACGCAGTAACGTGGTTGCTGGTTGGAATGGTAGTTCTGCTTTTAGCTCTTTGAGGAATTGCCATGCTGCTTTCCACAATAGTTGAACTAACTTACACTCCCACTAACAGTGTGTAAGTGTTTCCTTTTCTCCACAACCTGCCAGCATCTGTTATTTTTTGACATTTTAATAGTAGCCATTTTAACTGGTATGAGATTATATTTCATCGTGGTTTTAATTTGTATATCTCTAATGATCAGTGATACTGAGTTTTTTGTTTTTTTTTCACATGCTTGTTGGCTGCATGTATGTCTTCTTTTGAAAAGTGTCTGTTCATGTACTTTGCCCACATTTTAGTGGGGTTGTTTTTCTCTTGTAAATTTGTTTAAATTCCTTATAGGTGCTGGATTTTAGACATTTGTCATATGCATAGTTTGCAAATAGTTTCTCCCATTCTGTAGGTTGTCTGTTTATTTTGTTAATAGTTTCTTTTGCTATGCAGAAGCTCTTAAGTTTAATGAGATCCTGATATGTTTAGGCTTTGTGTCCCCACCCAAATCTCATCTTCAATTGTAATCTCCATAATCACCACATGGAGAGACCAGGTAGAGGTAACTGAATCTGGGGGTGGTTTCACCCATGCTGTTCTTGTGATAGTGAATGAGTTCTCACGAGATCTGATGGTTTTATGAGGGCCTCTTCCCCCTTTGCCTGGTACTTCTCCTTCCTGCCGCCTTGTGAAAAAGGTGCATTGCTTCCCTTTCACCTTCTCCTATAATTGTAAGTTTTCTGAGGCCTTCCCAGCCATGCTGAACTTCAAGTCAATTAAACCTTTTTCTTTATAAATTACTCAGTCTCTGGCGGTTCTTTATAGCAGTGTGAAAATGGACTAATGAAGTTCCCATTTATCAATTTTTGCTTTTGTTGCAATTGCTTTTGACATCTTTGTCATGAAACTTTTGCCTGTGTCATGAAATCTTTGCCTGTTCTATGTCCAGGATAGTATTGCCTAGGTTGTCTTCCACGGTTTTTAAAATTTTCTGTTTTGCATTTAAGTGTTTAATCCACCTTGAGTTGATTTTTATATATGGTGTAAGGAAGGGGTCCAGTTTCAATCTTTTGCATATGGCTAGTCATTTATCTCAGTACCTTTTATTGAAAAAAGAGTCTTTTCCCCGTTGCTTGTTTTTGTCAGTTTTATTGATGATCAGATAATCATAGCTGTGTGGCTTTATTTCTGGGTTCTCTATTCTGTTCTATTGGTTTATGTCCCTGTTTTTGTACCAGTACCATGTTGTTTTGGTTAACATAGCCCTGTACTATAATTTGAGGTCAGATAGCCTGATGCTTCCAGCTTTATTCTTTTTCTTAAGATTGCCTTGGCTATTTGGCCTCTTTTTTGGTTCCACATGAATTTTAAAACAGTTGTTTTTAGTTTTGTGAAGAATGTCATTGGCAGTTTGATAGAAATAGCATTTAATCTGTAAATTGCTTTGTGCAGTATGGCCTTTTAATGATATTGATTCTTCCTATCCATGAGCATGATATGTTTTCCATTTTGTTTGTATCCTCTCTGGTTTCTTTGTGCAGTGTTTTGTAATTCCCGTTGTAGAGATTTTCCGCCTCCCTGGTTAGCTGTATTTTACCCTAGATATTTTATTCTTTTTGTGAAAATTGTGAATGGGATTGCCTTCCTGATTTGACTGTCAGCTTGGTTACTCTTGGTTTATAGAAATGCTAGTGATTTTTGCACATTGATTTTCTTTCTAAAACTTTGCTGAAGTTTTTTATCAGCAGAAGGAGCTTTGGGGCTGAGACTATGGGGTTTTTTAGATACAGAATCATGTCAGCTTCAAATAGGGATAGTTTTACTTCCTCTCTTACTATTTGGATGCCCTTTATTTCTTTCTCTTGCCTGATTACTCTGGCTAGGATTCCCTATGTTGAATAGGAGTCATGAGAGAGAGCATCAAATCTATACATATCAAATACTAACCTTGAATGTAAGTGGGCTAAATGCCCCACTTAAAAGGTAAAGGGGGGAAAGCTGAATAAAAAAGCAAGACCCAATGGTATGCTGTCTTTGAGACCCATCTCACATGTAATGACACCCACAGGCTCAAAATAAAGAAATAGAGGAAAATCTACCAAGCATATAGAAAACAGAAAAAAGCAGGAGTTGCATCCTAATTTCAGACCAAACAGACTTCAAACCAACAAAGATCAAAAAAGACAAAGAAGGGGCCAGGAGTGGTGGCTCACACCTGTAATCCCAGCACTTTGGGAGGCCAAGGTGGGTAGATTACAAGGTCAGGAGATCGAGACCATCCTGGCCAACATGGTGAAACCCCACCTCTACTAAAATACAGAAAAAAAAAAAAAGTTAGCCAGGCTTGGTGGTGTGTGCCTGTAGTCCCAGCTACTCGGGAGGCTGAGGCAGGAGAATCACTTGAACCCGGGAGGCAGAGATTGCAGTAAGCCGAGATTGTGCCACTGCACTACAGCCTGGCGACAGAGTGAGGCTCCATCTCAAAAAAAAAAGACAAAGAAGGGCATTACATAATGATGAAGGGTTTTATTCAACAAGAAGACCTAACTATCCTAAATATATATGCACCCGACACAGGAACACCAAGATTCATAAAGTAAGTTCTTAGAGTACAAAGAGACTCCCACACAACAATAGTGGGAGACTTTAACACACCACTGACAGTAACAGACAGATCATCAAGGTAGAAAATTAATAAAGATATTCAGGATCTGAACTCAGCATTGCACCAAATGAGTCTGATAGACATCTACAGAACTCTCCATCCAAAAACAACAGAATATACATTCTTCTCATCTCCACATGGCACGTGCTCTAAAATTGACCACATAATGCCTTTCTTTTCAGTGGTCCATATGTAAGTCTTTTGAAAGTGGCAGCATCTCTACCGCTCATGCTTGTTGTGAGGAACTCTACTGAACACAAGGAACTTTACTAATCTCTAATGCTTGTGAGTAGATTCTGAACTCATCATTTAGAGAGCTAATCTGGGGGCTTTCTTCTCAGAGCAAAGACATAAAACAAACATCAATTGAGTGTGGGACAGGGAGTCATGTGCTATAAATTTCTTGGACAGTTCTTACTCTATGGACCAATTAACCATTCCCTTGTGTCTCTAATTTTGAGATTATTTCTGGATTAAAACACACAAAAAAAATCAGACTGTAAAAAGTCGTCATTTTTACCAGTGTGAGAATATGTATTCCTCACCTTTACTGGGATTCATTGCCAGTATATATGCAAATGACTTATACCCACACATACACACACGCACATACACACACACACGTGTGTGTGTAGGTATGTCTGTAATAGGGATTTATATGTTTGCCTGTCTTTCTATTAGAATTGAGATACTGCAAAATACACAGAAATTAAGCATTCAATTTAATAAGTTTTCACAAATGTACATATTTAATCAATATCTCAATCAATGCAAAGACCATTATTTCACCTCTGAAGATAATTTTTAATCTTTTGCAAATTATTGAGACTTATTTAATGGCCGAGACTACACAGTCCTTCATAAACGTTCCATGTAAATTTGATAAAAATATTTTCAGGAAATTTTTTGTGTAGTGTTCTAAAACTTGAAATTAGACTACATTGGTTGATAGTGTTAGTAGAATCTTCCAAATCGTTACTAATTTTTATTTGTTCATCTATTGTTTATGTTGAGCTGATGATTAAAATCTTCAACTATGAGTGAACGTCTTTCTGTTTGTCTGTTTAGTTCTGTCTGTTTTTACTTCGTGCATTTTGACACTCTGTTATCAGTTGTATAAACATTGAGAATTATAATGCATTGCTAATGAGCTTAACCTTTTAACACTCCATCTCTGATATTTCACCTTATTTTGAATCCTACTTTCTCTGATATTAGCCAGCTACATCAGTTTTGCTTCCTTTCATTTTCAACCTAATTTTATGACTCCGTCTCAAAAAAAGAAAAAATGCATTCATAGTACAGAGCATATAGTTTTGTCCTTTCTAAATCCAGTCTCAAAATTGCTAGCTCTTAATTTGAGTGTGTTATGGGTTGAATTGTCGTCTGCCAAAAAAACATATGTTGAAGTCCTTACCCCAGTAATTAACCATGCGACCTTATTTAAAGATAGGATCTTTATAGATGTAATCAAGTCAAAATGGGATCATTAGAGTAGCCTCTAATCCAGTGTGACTGGTGGCCTTATAAAAGGGGGAAATTGGACACACAAATGCCACCAGAAAGCACAACATATGAACATGAAGAAAGCCATCTAAAAGCCATGGAGAGATGCCTAGAATAGATTCTTCTTCACAGCCTTTAGAAGGAGCTAGTACCTTGAATTCAGACTTCTAGCCTTCAGGACTTGAGATAATACATTTTTGTTGCTTGAGGCACCCAGTTTATGGTACTTTGTTACATAACCCTAGGAAACTAATATAAATGTTCAATCCATTTACATTTAATCAGTGATGTCAGTGTTAAATCTACCATGTAACTATTTGCCTACTATTTTCTTATTTGGGTGTTGTTTTCTTACCTTGGTTGTTGATATTTCTTTCTTCACTGGTTCAGTGTTACCTTCCTTAGAGTAAATGGATATTTTTCAATATTTCATTTTAATTATGCTATTGGCTTTAAATCCTTCATACATGTATTCTTGTTTGCTTGATGTTCTTGGATCTCTGCATTGAAATTTTTCATCAAAATTTGCAAACACTGGCAATTATTTCTTCAAATATATTTTTTCTTTCTCATTTTCTGACTCATCTTCTGAGACTTCATTTGTGTATAGGTTTGATATCCCATGTCATTCTATCTCTTATTTTAATCATTTTCCTCTTTTATTTGAGATTAGATAAATTCAAAAATGGTTTTCAAGGTTATTTGTCTGTTTTTCAGATAGCTGAAATCTGAGAGTATACCCTGTCAGTGACTCTTTCATTGTATATTTTGCACTTGACTTCAAAAATGTTCATTACTCAAAATTCCTTTTTTGTTCTATCATTGTGACAATATCTCCATAGTCTTAGGACATATTCGTAATAGATATCTGTTGATTTCAAAGCCTGAGTCATTATGATGTATGTTCATTGACTGCTTTTTTCCCCTTGATTATTGATTAAATTTTCCTGCTTCTTTGCATAACTTGTATTTTTGACTAATACACTGTAGAAAATCTAGATGTTGTCTTCTTGTAAAGGCCCCTAAGATTGTCCTTTGAAAGCTGTTAAGTGGCTTACAGATCCTTTTGATTTGCCACGCCTTGTTTCATTATTTGTTAAGAAAAGTCTCTTTCCTTTTTGTTCTTAAATATAGGACATAGTCTTTACTGAAAGAAATACTCCTTGCTCTTAATGCCTGGAATATTCCATGAAATATCTTCCCTGTGGCTAGTCAATAACCCCAACATCTCCTTGTCCAGTTACTACTGATACCTTATTCCCACAGTATCTGCTTTCAGCAGGTCTTACAGATGTTAACCCTGCTCATGTATAGAGCAGCTTTTGAAGAAATTGATGCCAAACGCTTATTCTGGCTTCTGTAGGCCTACCCCATGCCTCTTTTTCCTTTCCTATACAAATTTCAGCCACTTCAGCAGCTCTCAAATAACAGCCACTTAATATTGATAGATAGATACAGATAGATAGATAGATAGATAGATAGATAGATAGATAGATAGATATAGAGATGATATAGATTTAATTCTAATTTTAGATTCAGGGGGTATATGTGCAGGTTTGTTACAAGGTTATGTTGCTTGCTGCTACTGTTTTGGCTTCCACTGATCCTGTCACCCAGGTAATGAACTGAATACCTAACAGGAAGTTCCTTGGCTCTTGTCCCTCTACCCCTACCTCTTTTTGGAACCTAATTAAACTAAGAGCTTCTGCACAGCAAAAGAAACTATCAACAAATAAGCAGACAACCTACAAAATGAGAGCTTTAAGCTTTAATCTCTTCCTCTAAACTCATTATTTCTAGAGTCTGCCTCCTTGTTTAATGGGAGAAAAAGTGGCCCTAGTCACATTCTCTGGTTAAATGTGGTGCTTACCTCATGGCTTTCTTTTCTCTTGAGTATGAAAAACTTGTACTTCTTGTTTGACGCATAAAGCCTGTTTCCTCATATATGTTGCCCAGTCTTATCATTGTTTATAGTGAAAAGGCAAGTCCCTCCAATAATTCTATTATGGCCAAAGACCAAAGTGCCTCTGATATGACTTATGTCCTTCAGAAATTGCTTACTCTTTAGTCTGTTGGTAGAATTCCTCTCAACTTTCCATAGTTATTTTAATAAGTACTATATTTTACTATTTCAATGGCAACTTGGAATAAAGAAGAAATACATGTATTTGTTTGGTCCATCTTTGTGAATTCAAACTGTAAGTCATTACTTTTCACGTCCACTAGACATATTACTGCACGGTAATTCCTTGTTTACACCTATAATCTCCCTCTCCTGTTTTCCTAGTTTCTATTCAAGTATTTGGGGTAACTGATATTTCTTAAAACAATATAAATTCTTGGAAAGAGATGTTTCTAGAATCTCCTTCTTAGGTGACTTATTAGGAAAAATTATAAGAATAAGAATGAGAATAAAGAAGAAAAGTAATTGAAGACATCCACTTCAACTCTAAATCCCCACAGGAGAAAAATGGCTAGCACTTATTTAAATGCCCTTCTTAGGTGACTTATTAGGAAAAATTATAAGAATAAGAATGAGGATAAAGAAAAGTAATTGAAGATACCCACTTCAACTCTAAATCCCCAAAGGAGAAAAATGGCTGGCACTTATTTAAACTCATCTAGGGTTTAGTTTTGCTGATGTTGTTTTTCCAATAATAATCTGTTTCAATTATTATAACAGCAATTTCAGTGAAATATGGTACTTACCAGCTAAGTTTTACACAAGGAAGCACTTTCCTAAACACTTCCCCATCCTTCTTCAAAGTTTGAATCCAAATCTTTTGTACTTCAGGGCTTATTTTGTTTTTCCTACAGCATTCTGCCTTTCTAGAATTAGCACTAGTTACCTTCAGGAAAAACAAATACATGGACCCATAAAATAATCTTTGGAAGTCTTTCTTCTCCTGCTAGTTACTAAATTATAATCTTCTTATTGTAAGAAAATAAGTAAATAAAATAAAAAATAAAAAGAACTATTTTACTCTAATAAGATTCCCATTAAGCTAAGCCTGCTTTTGTTGTATTAGAGATTAACATATGTAGACAGTGTTCTTTTTGACTGGAAATGAGGATCAGTTATGGTTCAAGTAATGCATAAACAAGATGTATTTTTAAAAATACATTATATTTATGCATTATATTTAAGCAGCCATTTGTAAAAAGCTGAAACTTATTAGAAAGTGAATTCTTCATGATCATGTTTGTATTTCCAATGTTTAGGGTTATTTGTTAGCTTAGATATAGACTAGATTATTTTTCTAAACAAACAGGAATAAGAAATATAGGTAGTAAAATTTACATGACCTAGTAAAATTTTAAAATATCTATTCTGACTAACAGGCAGTGATGAGAACAATAAATAAAATATATCTTGGTTTAAATTCTAAGTAAATATATTTGACAATAGAAATATAAACATACTCATATGAGTGAATTGCTTCTAATTCTGGCCTTTAGCTAAATAAGCACTTAATGCTAGTAAGAAAAATACATTATTTCATAAACATAACAAATTCTTTCAGAAATAGTAATTATATTTTTAAAGAGTTTTGGGAAAACAGAAGTGTATATTCTAATATTATAGCAAAGTTTCTGCTAAGTTTTTGTGATGCCGATGTTTTCATTATGAATCATTTCACTGTCAAACAAAATGTATGCTATTGATTCAACACAGGCAAAAAGAGAAGGAAAAAAAAAGGTATATTAAAAAAAAAGACCTTTGGTTATTCCAGCTGCCACCAATTGCTTTCTTGTTTCAGTTGAATTTTGAAGTAGCTAATCATATTTTGGCATTTTCTTGTCATCAAAGCATTTCATGAAATCATCCCATTACAATGTTTTTCTCAGAGGCAAAATTAACATGGTTGACAGTTTAATTGACATATTTCTTTTTCGTTGTGTGCCTTTGCCAATTAAACAAATTGCACCGTATTTTGATGTTCATTTTGTTAATTATTTGTAAAACTGTAGACTCTGATTTTTTTTTTTTTTCAGGTGTCAGTTTCTTGGTCGGGAATGAAAATAGTGCCAACCTTGATACCTTCACTCTGATTTTACTTTCTGAGGAAGTTTTCTGTAATAGTTATTTGGTGATAATTATTAATACTGGTGAGTTTTAAAATTTTTGCTTTCAAGAATTTTCCATTTTTTTCAATATACTTACATCACAATGAGGCAACCAAATATGAATCCTGAGAACGAAGATGGAAAATGAATATTTTAATCCAATATAGAGTTGTTCGTTCAACATTTTTAGTTTTAGTTGTAATTGAAAATATAAAGTTACATAACTGTGTGAGGAATAATTTTTGCAGAGAAATTTTTAAAAATTCACAAAAGGAAAAAGAACCCTTTACCATGAATCTATAACATTGAAAGACTGTGTTTAAGTGATTTTAATAAAGCCAAACCAACACTTTCAGCAGGAACTAAATGGCAGCATCTGATTTCATGCTGATACATATGTATTAATGTGGTGCTCACTTTTACCCTTCATTTTACCTTGGGTCTTTCCATTTTCTTTCTTTTTATGTTTTGTTTTTTTTTTCTTTTGGAAGAGGTAATTTTTAGGGAGAAAAAAACACTTTTTCCTTACAGGTCGATTTAAAATGTTGGCCTTAATCTCCTCTCTCAAACTCAATCCACTATGTAATGGGTCAACATACTTTTCTGTGAAGGACCAGATAGTAAATATTTTAGTCTTTGCAGGCCATATGGTCTCTGTTGCCAGCTCTTCCATTGTGGTGTGAAAGCAGCCATAGACAACATAGAAATGAATAAGTGTAACTGTTCCAATAAAAACAGATGATATGTTGAATTTAGCTCACAGACTTTAGCTTGCTGCCCCTGCAGGAGGCGTTTGGAGTAAAAGCTTCCTGAGAGGAAGAATTTTTGCCTTTTTTGCTCAAGTTCTAGCTCCAGTACCTAAAATAGTGCCTGTCACATAGGTATTGATGAATATTTGAACCTGTTGAACATACACCTAAAATAAAACATTTGGCAAGATACAGTACTACACAATTTGGAAAACACTTGGCTCCCATCGAAATCAAAGCTTTCCTGAGTAATTAATTATTTGGACTGATGATGAATTACTGTGCCTGAGATGATAGAGCTAATTTATTTTTCATTTCACTCAGGGGACACACGTTATTTTCATTGTGAATTTGGTTAAAATGAAAAGATTTCCTGGTCTAAGTCCTGGATAGACCTTTATGGAATAGCATACTCTTCACTCTTTTTGAATCGCATGCAGTTGTCACACTGGATGATTTCCAGACAGACAGAGGTTCCAAGTCTTTCATCATGTTTGGGTTAAAGACCTCGTTAACATACTAGTCCTGCCATTTGAGTCTGTTCTCTTCATGGAATATTTTTGCCTGAATCAGTGGGTATAATTCATCAGTGTCTGGTTGCTTCAAGTTATTTTTCTTAATGCTGATGCTAATGCATGCCCATCTTTATGACTCAACACATTGCACAATAAAAAACAAAAATTATTTTGGAAGACACAGTTGACATCTATATGAAATATTCTGTATCAGCGATTGAACTTCAGCAACCTCCTGTGGCCAGCAGGGTTTTACAGAGGTACAACTGCTCTCCCACAATCACTTATCATAAAGCAAGAGACAATTGGGCCAACGTAGCCTCTTGCCTGCTTTTGTGTACAAAATATAAATAAAATAGAGCAAATAAGGAAAAATAGTCCTGCAGCTGGAAGACAACTTTAAAGAAAAATGATGTTCATAGCTATCTTGCCAGTAGCTGGCAAAGCAGTTTTTATAAAACATATCTAATGTTTACAACCACTTGGAGGCTGGGGAAGGAGTAGTACTTTGAAAATATGTTTAATGTTTTAAACCACTCTGTGGCCGAGAAGCAACTCCTGCTAAAATATATTTAATGCTTAGAGTCATTTGGTGGTTTCAAAAAAAAGGAACTTCTTGTTAATTTTTAACATTTATTGCTGATCAGTGGCTGCTAAAGTAACTATCAGTACAGCATGGTTTATGTTTAGGGACACACTGTGCTGCTACTAAAACAATTCATACTCTTCTCTCAAGTCCACACAAAAAGTGTCAATAGCATTACCTTCGCAATTGCACCACTAATAAAAACAGGAATCAAACAGACGAATAAAATGCTCCCTGCCCACACAGCCATAACATCCTATGGCCCTGAAAATAGTTCTGCCATGCTGCGTGCAGTGGACACTTCACGGCTGGCACAGGAGAGATCACAAGGCCTTGCTCAATTTCATCAAATGTGTTAAAGCGACTCAGCAGATTGTGAAGCAGAAGTGGAAGCTGATAATTGGTGTTTCTTACAAATCAACGACTTGTCTCCACACATCAAGGTAAAGGCGTCCTCTACACCAAAGAAAATGTAAATTGGGATAGAAGGTCATTATGTTTTTAAATATACTTGGTTAAATTTGTAGAAAGGGCAATGGTAAATATTGAGCTCATGTGTCAGATGGAGAGAAAACTTGAGAAAAGGGAAGAAGATAATGAGCTGGAACCTTTACCATTTAGACTTTCTCTGGCTACTTTTCTGAGAATGATCATCAAACTTTTATGAGGACCCTTTCCCATTTATTGACTGCACTTCCCCAGGGATTGTGGAAAATGGTAAATATATATTTTCTCCTTGCTACTTGCAATAACCCTGCTAATAAAGTGTTACTATTATTCACTTGCAGGTGAGAAAATCAATGTAAAAGGAGGAGAAATAACCCACACAACTACATACAACTAGGAAATGATAGTTGGATCTGAACAAAAGGATATGCACTCTCAACAAGTTCTACACCCAAGTACTATTGCAAGTACAAGCCGTATTTCACGGGGAAAAAAAAAAAAGAATAACTCAAAAGACAGAATGAAGAGCTTAGAGGCATGAATAATTATTCACAGGCGTTGAATATAATCAAATGACTTGCAACATTTACCACTGGGATTTTAAAATGTGGTGGACCAATAATTCCTTTAGTCTGTGCATTTTACCATTTTTTTCAACAGGAATGTCTAGAAACATTATTTTATGCCTGTTTTACCATTGTATTTTTGGTGAATGGGTAGTAACTGATCTCTTTAGTATCACAAATCTGGATGAAGAAAATGTGGTACATATACACCATGAAATACTATGCCACCACAAAAAGGAAATGAGATCATGTCCTTTGCAGGGACATGGATGAAGCTGGAAGCCATTATGCTCAGTGAACTAACGCAGGAACAGAAAACCAAACACCGCATGCTGTCACTTATAAATGGGAGCTGAACAATAAGAACACATGGACACAGGGTGGAGAACAATACACACTGGGGCCTGATGGGGGGTGGAGTGGAGGGAGGGGGAGCATTAGAAAAAATAGCTAATGCATGCTGGGCTGAATACCTATGTGTTGGGTTGATAGGTGCAGCAAACCACACTGGCACATGTTTATCAATGTAACAAACCTGCACATCCTGCACAGGTACTCCAGAACTAAAAGTAAAAAAATTAAAAAAAGAAAAAAAAAAGAACTAAACCCAAAGATCACTTCCCCATCTTGACTTGATTTAGATGAAAAGCTTCTGGACTTTGAGCTGAAGCTGTAGTGGGCTGAAATTTTTGGGGTCCTCAGAAGGGGATGAGAATATATTGCATGAGAGAGCAACATGAATCATTGAGAGCCAGAGTATAGACAGTGGTAGGTAGACTGTAGGAGAGCCCTCAATGATCTCAGCTTTCTTGTATTCGGGTTGCACTTACTTGTAGAATATGGCAGAAGGGATGTGATGTCACTTTCAAGATTAGGTTATAAATAGACCATGGCTTCAATCAGAGGGTTTTCTCTCTGTCTAGTTCTCTTTTGGGTAGTTCATTCTGAGGAAAGCCAGCTGCCACATTGTGATGTAGGTCTGTGAGGTCCATGTAGCAAAGAACATATGGAAGATTTCTACCACCCCCTAACTAAGCCTTTATATCAGACCGCAACCCCAGACAACAAGGTAGCTACAACCTCTTGAGAAGCCTTGAGACAGAGGTACTCAATAGCCATTCCTATGAGAAACTTAAGTATCTGCTGTTTTACACCACTAAGGTTTTGGTTAATGTATTATGCCATAATAGATAAGTTATACACAACCTTTATCAAATAATAAAAATAACCATCATCAGTAATGAGACAAATAAAAAACCATGGCCCACTCAATAGAACATAATGAGGAGAGTACAGAATTGCTTCTGGGATATTTCTGACAAACATGTATATGCTTCATTCATACATGAGGGAACATCACACATACTCAAGATGGGAGAGCCATTCTAAAAAATAACTAGGCAGAAAACTTCAAAAATATTAAAGTCACGGAAGCCAAGAAAAAATATGAACCTATTTCAGATTAAAGGAAACTAAACAGATGTCACATTTTAATACAATGTTTGATTTTGAACTTGAACTTTTTGTTATATAAGACATTATTCAGACAAGTGCTAATGCTTGAATAGGGCTGAAGGATTAGATTGTAATAATACATTAATGCAAATTTCCTGATTTTAAACATTGTATTTTGATTGCACAAGGAGAATGTCTTTATGTGTAGAAAATAAATAGTCAACATTCTGTCTTCAAGCTTCTGAAAAACTCTGCTTTTAGGGCATAGATAGAAGCAGATGATAATTCATCTGTTCCTCTGATACTAATTGAGTTTCTCTCTGTTTCCATGGCTAGCTCACGGGATAAGAGAATATATCTAGATTTTTATGTCTTGATTTGTCTCTCTATGGCATTTTTGTGAAAATAAGGAAGTATGGAGACTTATATATGTTTCTAAATTATGCTAGTTCATTAATGTAAAGTATAGACACATTCTTCACTTTTCCTTCTTGGACCATTTAAATATGGCCACATAGCAAGTAGTCTCTGGTTGGCTGGGTGCAGTAGCTCATGTCTGTAATCCCAGCACTTTGGGAGGCTGAGGCAGGCAAATCACTTGAGGTCAGGAGTTCGAGACCAGCCTGGCCAACGTGGCAAAACCCCATCTCTTCTAAAAATACAAAAATTAGCTGAGTGTGGTGGTGCACACCTGTAATCCCAGTTACTCGAGAGGCTGAGGCAAGAGAATCACTTGAACCTGGAAGGCAGTGGTTGCAGTGAGCCAAGATCACACCACTACACTGCAGCTTGGGCAACAGAGCAAGACTCCATCTCAAAAAAAAAAAAAAAAGAAAAAAAAGAAAAAATAGTCTCTGGTTAAATAACCTCTGAAAAATTTCACCAAAAATTTCATCTTAGCATTTCTCCCCAAACTTCATGTAAAATAGAGTTGAGAGAAAAAAAGAAAAGCAAGGGAGTACTTGTTCACTATTTTTATTAAGCCAGTGTTCTACTTTATTTTAGGTGTATCTTTTCTTATTTAAATGTCAGCTAAACTTTCTTTTTAAGATATTGAATGAAAGATGCCTATCCTTCAGGTTTCATTTAAGCAAGAATCCCCATTCTCGATAATATAATATAAACCTTCCAAATTCTTAAGTAGATCATCTGAGATTGAAAGCTAAGTTTAACTTTCTCAAAGATATTTTGGCCGCCATGACACGTAGACAAAATGGTATATTAAATTCTGATTAATTTGGTTCTAAAGCGTCTAAGAATCATTCTTACTTTCTTATCCATAGGGGTTATTAAGTTTTCACATTAAAAAAAATTCAACAGTGAATAATACTGCATTGGGGTTACCGTAATTGTTAAGTAAAATAAGAAATACAAATGTTTAGTTAGATCACATGGCACCTGACTACTGCTTAGAAAATGGTAAGACTGACTACATAAATCATGAGTCATTATTGACATCTACTATATCATATCATAGGTTAGGTATCCAATTATAAATAGTCAAATCAGCTGACTCAAGTTGGCACAGCTCAAACAGAGGAAGATAATACAAGTGGATGTGGATTTAACACTCTAAACCTGTCAGCACTCTAGGAAAAGTAACTTAAAACTGCACACCCCACTTACGCATAATCATCAGATATTAAAGAGGGTACATTCCTATAATTTATTGTTGCTCTAGTGATCTTAAAGAATTAAGTCCACATTCATAAAGTCCAAATCTGTCTCCAAGGATTTGCTTTGACTTTGGCAGTATCTGGATCATTAGGTAATTTCCGGAGGTCAGAGTAAAAGCTTTTTATCTCTAAATATTACTTCTCTGGAATATTAGATGTAGCAGAAGTCAGTAACAGAGTGACCTTTCTCT
Source organism: Symphalangus syndactylus (assembly GCF_028878055.3). Taxonomy (NCBI): domain Eukaryota; kingdom Metazoa; phylum Chordata; class Mammalia; order Primates; family Hylobatidae; genus Symphalangus; species Symphalangus syndactylus. The sequence continues at coordinate 81,439,887 of NC_072438.2, read as the reverse complement.
TAAACAATTCATAGATTCACTGGAATTTTCTTCAACTTTAGGAAAATTAAATATATTCCACAGTGCTGTAAGTCTTAAATATTGATTTTCCTCTGAAATCTTGACTTATCCTACCCACCACCATTCTCCCTTTGTACACTATGTTCTTTGTAATGTTCACTTTACACAAGTGAAAATTAGTAACATTAGTAAATTTTCATTGCAGGTTTATTTGTTCATATTTCTGGATATATAATCCATTACTGTTAAACTTCATATCAATGTTCCGATATTTCTTCATCTTATGTTTTATGTTATAAAATAGGTTATTTCACTATATGTATTTTTAATTGATTAATTCTTCCCCTTTTTTGGAAATGAAACAGTAGCATTCTCAATTATTGGGACAGAAAAGTTATTTCATAGGGAATACTTCAAACACTGATATCTACAACAGGCAGTAAGATTTGTCACAACAATTGGTATACTGTCAATATACCATACAAAGTTCCATCTGGTCTTGATTAAAAATTATTTTAGTATTCTCAGGAAAGTGATACAGAGGGAGAATTGCCTAGATTATATAAGAGGAAAAAAAGTAGAGAAAAACATAATCTTTTCTTAGATTGTTACATCAGTGAACCATTTCCACCTGGTAAGAAAGGTGCACTTGAGAATGGGGTTCAAGTACTCTAGGAACATAGATGTAAGTTCTGGATGCACAGTAGTTGTTGGTTATTTGTAAATTGGAAATTTCAAGGCAGAAACAGCAGATACCACAACTGTAATTGGGTCTCCTTGTTTTTTGTTTTATGTGTATATGTGAGATTATGGGGAAAGGAAAAAGTAATGCATAGAGATTTATTTTTTAACATTCGATTCATAACAGTGTTTATACCTCTTTGTACTTACTTGAAAAGTGTATATTAAGTAACTTTAGCATAAAAACACTTGGACTAACTCATACCATGTGGTAAAATTTCACATTCAAAAATACCCTTGTGTTATTAAAAATAAAAAAAGGATCCAGCAGGGTGGCTCATGACTGTAATCCCAGTGCTCTGGGAAGCCAAGGCGGAGGGATCATTTGAGGCCAGGACTAGGCGACATAGCTAGATCCCTTCTCTACAAAAAGTTAAAAAAAAAAAAAAAAAAAAAAAAAAAAAAAAAAAAAAAAAAGCTAGGCAGGGTGGCACATGCCTGGCTATTAAGGAGGCTCAGGTGGAGGGATCTCTTTAGCCCAGGAATTTAAGGCTTCAGTAAGCTAAGACTGGGCCATTGCACTCCAGCCAGGGCAACAGACCAAGACCCAGTCTCAAAATAAATAAATAAAAATGAAAGAAAGCAGTGCATTGAAAATCAATTTAAGTATTTACTGGAGTTGTCTTGAAGGCCCAATGGGAAATTTCAGTAAGGGCACATGAGAAAACGATTTAAGAACCTATTCTTCCAAAGATCTTTCCAATATCTTATGACAACACAGTAAATTATATCCCACTCCAACTGCAAAAGCTGAAACTACTCTGCTTTCTCACTTACCTACACTTTTGACTTTCCAAATATATTTCTCTCTTCGGATATGAGCTGCAAACTCCTTATATGAAGGCTGTAACTCTGCAGCCCTAGTTATTCTAGTTGGCACAAGAAAAATCCTAATCGTTTTATCTAATGAGACAGAATTTTCCAATACTGTAGAGGCATGTGTGTGTGTGTTTGCTTTAAGGAAGCTGTTTTGGTAATAAAAAGTCACTGAGGGTCATAAATTCATGTTAATACATCCAGTGTACATGAAGTAGGCACTGAGTTAAACTATTTATCTACTATATAGCATATCATCTTAAAAGCCTTATTTTTTCCTCAAAATATTAACTTTATTTTTTTCCCTGTAAAATCAAGACACAGCCTCCCTCATTTTCTGGGGACTACTTTCTAACAAGATATGCTTCTTTCCAACTGGACTTCTAAATTTCTAGCAATCGTAACAGTGCATAAAAGAGGCAACCCCAAAAGTGTAGCAGGTACTGAATCACCGATTGGCAGCCTTGGGTACACACATTAAAATATGAAATCTAAGTGAATTACTTCAAGCTGATTTCTTAGGTCAAGGAGAGATTATGGTCCTTAAATGTCTGATAAGGTCACATACACAATTTCAAGTGCATTGTAGTAAATCCATATGACAGCTCCTACAGCTACTAACCTACTTCTGCCCTCAGGGTAGTGTGCACAATCTTCATCGCACATCCTGGGTGGTTGTAGGAGCAGTAGAAACCCCCTGGGGCATGTCAGATTTAGAAAATATGAGCAATGGCTCATACATGAATTTTAAGTTGTAACCTACATGTGATAAGTTGCTTTATCTTCCAAATATAATAAAAACCAGAAGTTACTTTGAAATAAACTGAAGGATTAGCAGTGGTGACTGAGGAATAAAAATTATAATTTAAAATTGTCCTTAAACCTGGAATTCTTAACTTATTGACCTTATATCCTACATATTATAGGACTTTGTAAATTTAGGCTGATATGGAAATGTATATTTACATCAAATTTAAACTTTTAGAATGACGGTGCTGCTATATTCCAATTGTTAATTTGATAATTGTAATTGTAATTTGTTCATTTGTTCTAATAATGTTTTCATGACATTATTCATTTGCTGCTTGGCTTGATGGCATAACAAGTATGGGTTATTTACCCTGAAAAGGAAACAGTATCACCCTTCCAGAATCTCTATTTACAGCTACAAAAGATGCAACACACCTGTTTCTGGACCACTTCCAGATCAGATGTGATGCATGCTTTAGATAATTTACTTTGATCTAGGAATTACTATCTGGCATTTTGTGGTGTAGGGTATCTCCAGCACTATATAGGTGTCTGGAATTGAGATAACAATCAATTTCAATACAAAATACATTTTTTGCTTAAAGCATGCAAGGAATCTATGAGTTCAGGTAGATTCACAGGGTGGAAAACAGGAACTAATGTTATATATTCTTGTAGTTATCTTCATAATGAAGCAGAAAGAAAAACAAAAAAGGTTACAAAAATAAATGAAAAGAACTGTATTATCTAGAATTGAAAAATATTCTTTTAGATGATAGATAAGATGTTTACATCAACCTGCAAAAAGTAAATGTTAAAGAGATCTCCTTGTATCTCACAGAATTTTGATTTGCTTACTCACCCACAGGAGACATTTCTGGAACAGTAGCAACATAAGGTCCATCCAAAAACTTTGGCTCATTATCATTAATATCCTGCACTTTGATGATGAATTCTGATTCAGGCTCCAGGGGCTTTCTGGTTTCTATGTCCACAGCCTGAGCACGAAGAGTGTAGAAAGGTTTTTCTTCTCTATCTAGGCTCCTTATTGCATGAATGTCCCCTGTGGTTTCATCAATGGTAAAAACGGTGCCAGCGCCATCTCCTGAGAGGGTGTATTTCACAGTGCCCTCTCCTTTGTCTAAGTCGGAATGGAGCTTTAGGGAAGAGAGGGAGAGAGAGAGGAAGAGAAAGAGAAGGACAAAGAAAGAACACCATTAAAAGGATGTTGCCAAATTAAAAAGTCATAATTTTGCAATATAATTCCTTTAATCAAAAATGTTAAATAAAAATATTAGGGTTCTGTTTTCTTGTTTTTTATTTCTCCAACTTCTTATTATAAAAATTTCAACACAAAAAGTTGAAAACTGTGCAATGAACACATATATACCTATACATCCAAACATTCCTCCATTTGTCCATTAATCTACTTGACTTATCAGACAGATCTCATATCCATTCTTCTGTTCATCCTTCTCTTAACCTATTTTTTTTTTTTTGAGGTATTACGAAGATCAGAACAAAAGTACAACCTCAGATACAGCAACAGGCAAAAAAAAAAAAACCAACAAATTTTGAAAATTTGTATTTAGTTTTTCTGTATCCCTTTGGGATAATATTTTCATAAAATGAAATGCAAAAAACTTCAGTGTACTTATTGTTTCATTTTAAATAAACATTGCAATAAAAATAAATTAGCTCACAAACACCACAAAATAAACTTTCCGAGTGTTCTAAAGATGAAATCAATGACCTGAATCCAGTGGGAGATAGTACAAAGGAATTCAGAAAACACTAAGCATTTTCATTTGTAAAGAAGGGAAAAATCTGGCAAACCAAGAGGTTTTCAGTCATATTGGGCAGAGCGTCTGATTTTAACAGGCTAAGTTTGAATGAGTTTACCACTATTAACCAGATGATTGGTAGAATCACTGATTATCCTTTCAGATTCACAAATAGCTTGCTCTAATTCATTCTATATATAGAATATTTATGTTGAGTAATATAGGAAAGCATTGAAATTCTGCTAATTTCTTTTAAAATTCAACACATGTACAGTATATTATGTTATAGCATGGAATAAGATACACATGAATAAGCAATAAGGAAGAGAACTAAAGAGTAGAGAAAATTATCAGTGTAATGCCGTAAGGCAGTGTTCAAACTGGAGACCAAGAATAAATGAAAAATTCACACAGCCTTAAAGGTATATAAATTACATGTAAATAAATAAATACATACATAAAATATTACATAAAATAAAATAGTGCACCATATATAATTTTTAGTAGTATATATTTCTATAAATATTATATTCTTATACATAATATAAATATATATACATATATACATAGCATAGTCTTATAAATATTTATATTAATTTTTATGCAGATGCTGATTTAAATATTTTAAACTATTCTTGCTCATTTGGGTATAGCCATTTGATTTCAGCATCCAAATTTTTACACGTAAAAGCTCTTTCCAGTCAACAGATCATCCAAAAGAAAAATAAACTTTTGCAGCGTCTCTAACCATTTGGGCTATGCCTTAAAAATCTGCATATGAGCACTGCTCTTTTGCAAATCGTTGCTTAAGAATTAGTTCCGTTTTCTTAACATTTCGACACACACACAAACACTCTGAAAATATTTAAAATTATATAAATATCCTGCTGCAAATAAGCTTCCTATGTATTAGTATGAGTAATTAAAAGCACAATATAGCCCAAATATAGCCCAAATATATTAGCCCAAATATAGCCCAAATAAATATAAGTTCAACTGTGGCTACATCTTTGCTCTTAAGCTCAAGAGAGTGGTTTAAGTTCAATAAAATAATATCATTGTTCATATTAATGTTATTAAGGTAAACTTATTCATTTTGTGAACTTGCATTTCCTTCAATATTTGTTCTAAAAGTGTTTTGTATAAGAGTATAAGCATAACCATAAAAACCTGGTCGGGTAATATAATAAAAATAATATGGCAACAATAAGAGGGAACAAGATTTTGATGCTCCTTTAAAAGTTTCTGTATATTTTACTTAAGTATAAAGAAAATTGCTATGAGTGATAGGAGGAAATATTTTTGTCCTCCTATTTAAAAAAAAAACTGCTGTGAAGCATAGGAAGTTTCAAGCATAAAATCAAGCGGTAGATAAATGTTCTTTGAACTTATGAATTTCAAATTATAAATTTCAACCATGCTATTAAGGATATTCAACACAGTGGGTATTCCTTTTGCTTTCAAATTTATCTAAATATATGAGACAGGCAAAAGCTCAATGCAAAAGGCATGACTTTAAAAAATGGATCCATTTTGCCAAGAGCTCAAAGAATATATGGTAATATTGTGGGAACTGAGTGAAAATTCAAAGTAGGTTTTGAAATGTGATACAAGTAGAATTATAAAAAGAAAAAAGAAAAACAAAACAAAAATTTCTTCATTTAGCTAAAATCATAACTGTTTCCTTTGCAAACTGACATAAAAATAAAGAAGTAAAATGTGTTTTTAGTTATATCCAAGATCCAAATTCAAGTTAATTGCTGCTGCTCCTCACTATTCTACCTTTTCCTTCTAATTTAAAGATCCAACAACGATAGACTGGATTAAGAAAATGTGGCACATATACACCATGGAATACTATGCAGCCATAAAAAATGATGAGTTCGTGTCCTTTGCAGGGACATGGATGAAACTGGAAAACATCATTCTCAGTAAACTATCGCAAGCACAAAAAACCAAACACCGCATGTTCTCACTCATAGGTGGGAATTGAACAATGAGAACTCATGGACACAGGAAGGGGAACATCACGCTCCGGGGACTGTTGTGGGGTGGGGGGAGGGGGGAGGGACAGCATTAGGAGATACACCTAATGCTAAATGACGAGTTAATGGGTGCAGGAAATCAACATGGCACATGGGTACATATGTAACAAACCTGCACATTGTGCACATGTACCCTAAAACCCTAAAGTATAAAAAAAAAAAAAAAAAAATTTAAATTAAAAAAAAGGAAATTACAAAAAAAAAAAAAGATGGGCTTTGCAGAGATTAAAGCTTCAGAAAAAAATATGGGAAAATATGTTAAAATGTTGACCTGAAAATGAAGTGGGTGACTATAAAACTCTTGAGAGAATTAGACTTTTTAATAGCAGTTTATTACATGATAATACCTTAAAGGAGATCACATTCAGTGATCTGTGTTGACAGGTAATATTTAAAATTAAGTATTCACGCTGATTAATTCAGGCAGATAGGTGGTAGCCTAAAGTATAGACATTTTTCCAATATTAATTTTGATATTAAATAAATGACATTGGCTCATGATGGATATTATAAAATTTCCTTTACTTCAATTGTAAGATAATTTCAGTAGTGAAAGGTATAACGTAAGATGAAAATTTCCATCATCACATCTTACCTAGAGATAACTTCTTTTTTTCTGAGTTGGAGTATCACTCTTGTTGCCCAGGCTGGAGTGGGGTGGCGTGATCTCAGCTCACTGCAACCTCCACCTCCTGGGTTCAAGCAATTCTCCTGCCTCAGCCTCCAGAGTAGCTGGAACTACAAGGCACATGCCACCATGCCAGGCTAATTTTTGTAGTTTTGATAGAGACGGGGTTTCACCATGTTGGTCAGGCTGGTCTGAAACTCCTGACCTCAAATGATCCACCCGCCTCAGCCTCCCAAAGGGCTGGGATTATCGGCATGAGCTACTGAGCCCTGCCCTTCTTTGTTATTTTTATATGTTTCAGTTATGTAAATATATAACTGAAAGGGTAAATATATATAAATACATATTTACTGTACATTTATATTGATATATATTTCTCTGCTTGTATCTATCTATATATATATATACATACTATATAAATAAATGAATCAAGATTTTTAAAAACAAAATACCATAATTATTTTTCAGTACCATTTGAAATCTTTCAAAATTACTTTTTTAAATGTCTGCATATTCATTCAGTGAAGTTGAATGATCCAATGGGCACTCTACATTCCTTCATAAACTGTGTGGTGAATGTGCGTGTGTGGATATATGTATATGCATGTGTTTATGTGTTTTCTGGGGTTTATTTCCTTAAACAAAAAGGCAACTGTCAAGACCAAAGCTATAATAATTTTTATGAATCTTAGAAAATGTTGAATTTTTAGTGATTCCAGAAATTGATCTCTATCAATGAAACTGCTTTATCAAATATGTCAGCAATGGGATTCAGGCTTTGCTTACAATGTGAAGGAAGTTCTTAGTCATTTGCACAAAGAAGGAAGGAGGGCTACAGATAAAAAGAACTCATAGTCTTTTCCATATTTTTGGGTCATGTTCACTGTAAAAAAAAAATCACATGATGCCATTTTTACACAGCCATTTTAATCTACACATACGGCAAGATAATAATTCCACAAAAATAATTTCTTTCCTTTGTAGCCATTTAAAACTAACAGCTAGGAATATTTCTTCTTCCAATTATTAAAAATAAGCTGTTTCTGAGTCAGTGCTGACTACATTTACTGATTGAAGCAGCCAACTCCAAATATATCGTCTTTTAGTATTGACACTTAAAATAAAATTTCTCCCCGGAAAAAGAGTTCTATAAATGACGGCTGTAGAAATAGTCACTGTCCAGGCAGTTGTTTTGTGGAAGTAGTGTTGTTATTTTCTGGTGTTTTCCAAGTCATCTCAGATGGTGCGTGAAAATGAGATGCCAAAGAAGGCTTAAAAAAGATACCCAGCACCAGCTTCAGAGTGTAAGCAAATCTTTCATTCCAGCGCTTAAAAGTTTTGAGAAAGCTAATCTAAAGTTAAATGTTTACTAGCATCTCTCTGATTATATTTTAGAAACTACTGCACAAAAATAAAACAAATTTCTTATTTTCTCTGGGTTGAAAAGTGCACATAAAATAGAAAATGCTTTTTATACCACTATATCCAGCAGGGATTTTATTTTCATTTGTCATTTGCCAGCCTGGGGTATGTTGGGAGAAGGAACAATTGATTTTTGAAAAGGTGGATTTGTGTGAAAACTAAAAATTGTGTTCAACAAATACTACTACTAACCCATATGTGGATATATGTGTTTTTTACATGAGTGCCATATATATATACACACATATATGTCAAACATACATATATATATCTATGCTATAGAAATGCCATCAAGTTACCAGTTTACTTCTAAATGTAACTGCTTAATATAAAATATGCATCTTTTTGTAGTACTGAATTCTTGCAATTCAGTATATTTCCTGGCGAGAGATAGAGATGAACAACCCTGGACAGTTACCACATATGGCTCTTATGTGGTAATGAGAAGGGTTGTGATGAGAAGGGTAAAAAATAAAAAAGTTATTACAAACATTTTTCAAGGAATTTTACAAAAAATGATTTTAATATTCTCTTTGCTTATGGAACGATATTTAAAACCATGATTTATGTGTCCTTTAAAATGACTGCTGATTTGTAAATTGTTCTCTGTGCTCCAGACTTCTTTTATTTGTCCCTGTCTTTATGCTCATAACCATTCATTTCCCTCTTTTCCCATTGACTTAGCCTCTGGGGTTGTAATGAACTTACTCGTTTATTTTTGCGTATGTGTGGGGTTTTGTCTTTCGTTTTCTGAGAATAAAGTATACGAGATCATGGAAAAAATCAGAAAACGAGGAAAGTCATAAATTCATTACCAAAATTAATTTCTGATTTGGTATATAGCTCTGCAAATTACTTCACTAATTGTGTTCATATGTACTATGGTACACTGTACACTGTTTTGTAACTTGCTTTTTAGATGGATTATATCATAAATATTTTTCTGTATCAATAAATATGAATTTATTACATCAGTTTAAACTGATCAAAAACATTTTAATCAAAGTAATACAATTAAATTGCTAAATATCATAGAGAATCAAAGAGTTTATAATCCCAAACCAACTGGGGACATCTTTAATTGTTTCTATTTTCATTGTTTCTGTTTCAGTTCTTATAAAAAATACATATATAAAATTGGCTAAATGATTAATGTTATAGTAGTTCTTTAATTATAAATTTGAATAATATTTATTGACTTTCAAAGTGCATACCCCTTGCCTTGTCCAAATAAAACTGTACCACCGTTTATTCTCTGTGTTGTCAAGAAAACACTAAGTGATATCTGAGTGTCTTTGTTTCTAAACTTCAGTTCACTCATAGAATGCATCCCTTTTTTTCTTCCTCCTAGTCTATATATTTTTTACATACTGTTTAGAATTGTTTTATTATTTTCTACCCGTTTGTCTATCTGTTAACCTAGCTTAATTTTTGATGCATTTAAAAGTAGGCTGTAGATACAAATATCCGTCACCCTAATGCCCTTCAATACAATGTTTATGGTTTTTTTTTTTTTTTTGACATTAGAATGTATCTGTAGTTTCTCTATTTCATAGGATCATAGCATTAACACCTTTACACTTCCCCTTACGTCCATCTCCTTCCATTTCTTCTCCCCATCCCCCACCAGCTTTCGTCATCTGTATTATACAGAATCTGTCCTAAAAAATTCTGAAGTAGGCCTTAGGCTTTTTTTTTTTTTTTTTTTTTAAATGGGTCTTGTTCTGTGGCCCCAGCTGCAGTGCAGTGGCACAATCTCAGCTCACTGCAGCCTCTGCCTCCTGGGCTCAAGTGATCATCCTGAATAGCAGAGACTACAAGCACAGACTACCATGCTTGGCTAATTTTTCTATTTTTTTATTTGTAGAAATGGGGTTTCACCATATTACCCAGGATGGTCTCAAACTCCTGGGCTCAAGCAATCTACCTGCCTATGCCTCTGAATGTGCTGGGATTACAGGTGTGAGACACCCTGTGTGGCCAGGCCTCTTTTTAAAAATAAGCCTGATAGTTAATTTTATATGTTAACTTGACTGAGCCCATAAGTTGCCCAGAGATTCGGTCAAGCATTATCCTGGGTGTGCCTCTGTGGGTGTTTCTGAATGAGATTAATATTTAAATCAGTAGACTAAATAAAATAGATTGCCTTCCCTAACGCGGGTGGGCCTCATTCAATAGCTGAGGGAATGAATAGAACAAAAAGGCAAATGCGTCCGTGAGTAACAGAGATCTCCTCCTGCCTGACTGCCTTCACGCTGAGACACTGGACTTTTTTTGTGCCTTTTGACTTCAATTAAAACACTGGCTCTTCCTGGGTCTTGAGTCTGCCCATCTTTAGACTAGAACTAGAAGCTATCCTGGGTCTACAGTTTGCCAACTGTGTACCTTTGGACTAGTCAGCCTTTATAATTGTGTGAGCCAATTCCTTATAACTAATCTTTATATATCGATACAGAGATATATATTGATATATATATATATACACCTACATAGAGAGATATGTCTATATATATATATATCCTCTATATATGGATATATCCATATATATATATCCTCTATATATGGATATATCCATATATAGGTATATATAGATATATCCATATATAGGTATATATAGATATCTATATATGTGGTCTATACATGGATATATCTATATATAGAGAGATCTCTCTAAATATCTCCATATATCTATATATTTATAACTATATCTACATCTATAGCTATATCAACATCCAATTTGTTATTTTTCTCTGAGAACACCTACTGATAAATAAGCCTTCTAAGTTTTGTCTATCAGTTGATGCTAAAACATTAAAAAATAAGAGAACAACTAACACTCTTTTTACAATAATTACAACAATGTAAACCTTTTTGTTTTATTATCAAATAATGTGTATTTCCTAGGTAATTGCTGCAGTTTTATTTTGCATATGGATTTTTTTTCTGTGACATCTTTGTCTGTTAGTGGTTTTATTTATTAATTTTTTTAATATCCTTAGATTCATCCTACTTCTGAGGTCTGACATCAAATCTTTTCACCACATGCCTCTCTTTAGGAGGCTTCTTTCTTGCTAATCCAAACAAGAACATCTGCACAATTGTCAACCTGGAATTTACTTTATTAATCTCCTGGTTTGGAAACACTTTTTCTGGATGTTATGTTTACTTTGGTTTACTATTTTGTTGGCTTGCACTAATTTTATATAATTTCTTAATAATGAGTGTATGTTAGACATTTTACGTGAGTCTTTTCATATCACAGTATGCCTTTTTTTACCCTCACATATAATTAATTTTTATCTGGGCATATATTTCCAGATTGGAAATCATTTCTCTTCATAGATTTTAAGGAATTTATACATTTGCATCTGAAATTGTATTATCTTCTAGAAACCAAGAGTGGACTTGGTATCTGTCTGATTATACTTTCTTTGTTGGTAAAGAGCCTCTTTTTTCCCTTTTTATTTTCATCTTCTCTTTCTCTAGTGTTTATAGTCTTATTTTTACGAATGTAGTCTAATTATTTAGAACACTGTCTCCAAGTATGTGTTTATTTGGGTTTGTGTTTTGAACATTGCCTCCAGGTGTGAGTTTATGTGTGTTTATGTTTCCTATTTGAGGTTGGACACTTAGTAAATTTTCTCAATTCAAAAACTATTTTCCTTCAGCACTCAGAAATTTTTATCAATGATTATTTCCACGATTATTTCCTGTCTTCGGTTTTTCGTGTTCTTAACCTAGAATTCAATTGTTTAATGTTAGACCTTACGCATCTTCACTGTATCATATATATTTCACTCATATTATTTATTGCCATATCTTTTGGACTATTGTGTGAAAGCAATAAATTTATATTACTTTATTTATTGGTAATGCTCTTAATTTTCAAATTTAATACACACAAATTGTGCATACACACACGCATATACCACAGATATATTCATTTCCAGGATTTCTTTAAGTATTCTTTTAAAAATAATCATATTCTTATTTTGTGAACTGTGGGATTTCTTGAAACTTTTTGAAAACTGTAATTAGTCTGTGTTTGTGGGGTTTCTTTAAATTATCTCTTCCTTCAGGATTACTTTTGTTTGGAATTTGAGTCTTTGCCACTCATAACGTGGGCTTTCCTTGAATACCTGATAACTCTGAGTTTCCTGTTCATATTTAAGAATAAATAACCTAATTTGAACTTTTGAGTTTTTGAGTTGTATTTATTGATTAGAGTTTTGGCCTAGAATGAATAAAAGAATCAATCATTTCTTCTACTTTCAGATATTCCGTTGGGGGTGTCCTAAGCATAATGGTGTTCCAACACTGCCCTAATTCTTTGCAGGTTATCTACAGAATAACATCTTTTAAAAATTATTTCTTTATTGTTTACATTCTGGTCATTAATGCCTGTATTTTATGTGTTCTCAAGCATATGGGAGAAATTCTGTATATAGAATATTAGTTCATCTCTGTGTTTTTCCTGGCAAATTTTATGCCTTTTCTTTGTAATCTGCCAAATCTGGGTCTCTTTCAGAGCTTTGCCTTCATTGCTGGAGCCCTCTCAGTGTAAACACTCGCATGTAGCTCCTTTGGGCTTGTTTAAACAGTCACCAATCCTTCACCTATGTGCAATGTTACAGAAATTGGCCATCTTCTCTGATGACCTCTATGCCACTCCCATCAGAATTATGGGTTGTTATTTTTGTTCCTCTGCTGTAAATTACTGACGCTCTCTGAAGAGGAGTTAAAGGTGTTTGGGAGGTACACCATTTCCCTTTACCAAAATCATATTAAGTAAAACTTGAAATCAACAGAAAAAAATTGAAGTAATCATATGATGAAAATCTATATTCTCAAAATCTAGATTAAACCATTCTCAACATTTTGTTGTATTTGCTTTACTTTCATGTATGGATGATTTGAAAATAATTTACAAATGTCACACCAATTCACTATACAATATTTCAGCCCCAGTTTTCTGAAAATAAGACCTTTTCCTGCATAACCACATTGTCACAATTTCAGTTAAGAAAATTAATTAAAATGCCTGTTATCACTTAATAACAGGTCATATTCAATATCCCCACTTCTGTCTCCAAATATCTTTGTAGCATTTTCTTTCTTTGTTTTCTGAACACGAACCCCCGTAAGTTTCAATCATTGCATTTGGATTAGTGTCTTTACTTTCCTTAATATAGAAGCATCACATATTTAAATATTAACAATTTATTTGTCATTATCTTTTGTCATGGAACTAGGTCCCAATTTTGAATTTTTCTGCTGGAATGAGAAACTTCCAGACATGTGGTCTAAATCTTTATTGCTCTATCTGTTTTACTATCGCTCTTCTTCAGTCTCAAAACATATATGGACAAAAGCAATCACATAAAGTTCTGTCCTACTTAATACGGAGATCTTTATAAAAGCAGTTCAGAATCTTCTGATAGTCAGATCTATACACACATTCAGATGTAAGGTATATATTTCGTGTACAGGATACTCTCAGTACATTTTGTTTTAATAATCACATATAAGTGGTAAGACCCATTACCATTCTTGAAATCTATGATTATAAGTGATGTAGAATGGTTTAGTAGTGATTGAGATTTAAAGTAATACTGTCACTGATTTATTTACTTACATACACAATTTACTCATTTAAATCAGTCAATATAAGAAAATTTTCTGTGAGTTTCTTTGTCTGAAATAATTTTTTTTTTTTTTTTTTTTTTTTTTTTTTTTTTGTGAGACAGAGTCTCGCTCTGTCGCCCGGGCTGGAGTGCAGTGGCGCAGTCTCGGCTCACTGCAAACTCCGCCTTCCGGGTTCACGCCATTCTCCTGCCTCAGCCTCCGAGTAGCTGGGACTACAGGCGCCCGCCACCGCGCCCGGCTAATTTTTTGTATTTTTTAGTAGAGACGGGGTTTCACCGTGGTCTCGATCTCCTGACCTCGTGATCCGCCCGCCTCGGCCTCCCAAAGTGCTGGGATTACAAGCGTGAGCCACCGCGCCCGGCCCTGAAATAATTTTATTATGTAAACATAAACTACTTTTGCTAGATTCTTCTTGATAAACTTAAAAAACACTTAATGTTTCCTTTTTTGAAGTTACCTAGTTTCATGCTAATGCTTATTCTGAGCTCAAGAACATCACAGTGGCCATTATATTAACTACAAAGCCATTAGATTATACTTAAGGTATTTATAGATAAAAGAAGATCAGACCCAAAGATGATCTATAACTCTGCCTGAGTAATGTTATGCAAATTGCTCTCTTTTCAAAGCCACCGAATGCCCAAGAATATTTAACATTCTATGCTAGTCTACTCTCCTGAGGTGACTCATTTGTTCTCCCTAGTTTAATTGTTGCTATATGAGCAAGAGGGATACCACCTTACAAGGTTAGGAATTCCCTCTAACAGCCCAATGTGATTTGAGAATTCCCCTGCCTGAGTAACAGACTCAGAGCTATTTATCATCTGGAAATATTTCACCTTCCATTGAAGAGAACAGAAATCCATCTCAAAAAGACCCCCACGCATCCCCAGTGTATGCCAAAGAAGCGCACAGAACAAAGAATATTTGCAATGCTCAAGAACAAAAAAGCTTATGTGCTAGGATATATTATACACTCTGTTATAGAAAAAAAAAAAAAACATACTATTCCCCCAATGCTGTCTTTCATCTTTCTTACTTTGCTTGAATATTACCTTCACGGCTACATATAAAAGCCATCCTATCTTCTCAGATTGTCATATTTTACAACTTTAGCTCACTCCAATTATAATCTCTCACTTCAAAGTGTCACAATATGTGAATAAGAACTTCTATAAGAGTTGGAGAGGTCACTGGCTTGGACCCAGGATTTAGGAAGAAAAATATGAAAGAAGGTTAAAATAACTTCTTTCCTACATTTCCAACATTGTAAAACATATTTCACAAGCTGGGTTTTAGGGAAAAAATTTCCAGACAATAAACCATTCATATCAAATTTTCAGTAATGGAATCTCTATTTTGAATAACAGTAAATTTGACGTATCATTTCAAACAATGTAGTTATTTTTCAGAATACTATATAAATGTACGTGATTTAGTCTAGATTTAAAAATAAATGCCAATAATAATCAGTTATTAATAACAACACATTACTATAGTTAGATATCATTTTTAAATTTATTGTTAGTATTTCTTCATTATTTCCATTATTAGCTCTTATTAAATATTATATACTATGTTAAATGCCTTAAAGGTTTTATTTAATTTTGACTAACCACTGATATGCTATCATGAAAAATATGGTAATAAAATCTTTTTAACTGAATTCAAATAGTCCCAAGTGCAAAATATAATTTTCAAAAGTATATGTCCTACACTAATTTATTTGCATATGCACTTAATAATCCCAATAAAGCAGCTGAACCCAAATCTGAACTCGAATGTAAAACTCCATCAAACCTAATTTCCTTCTGTTAGTCTTGATTATCATAGTCACTTCTATTTATGTCTTATTTTCTCCTTTATTTTTTAATTTTTATTTTTTTATTTTAAATACCCTTTTATTTAATGGTATAAAATGTCTGGCTACGTAAAATCAAATCAATTACAATAAGATAAATATAAGTACGACTTCAAAAAGAAAAGCTAAATCTAGCTAAAAATTCTACATTTTTGATACATGCAAAGTATACATGATTTATTAGTAAGTAAAATTTAATACATTGGGGTAAAACTTATAAAATATTTGATATATTCACATTTCTTAATTACAGTATAGATAAAATGACCTATGAATCGAGCATTTTGTTCCACGGTCTCTACTCTTAGCTATATGTCTCAGAAACAGCTTCTTTCTCAAGAGAGAACAAGAGGGATAATGCTGGATCTAAAGGCATCATCTGAAGAAGACAAAGATATCAACAATTGCAACTATCTGGCTTTCTGTCCGTCACTGAGACTTTTCATAATCTTCCCTTCATAAATAGGATCTCTTGATCAGAACAGAAAAGTTGAGTCTTAAATTTCCTGTATTTATTTCTTACTGATACTGAGTGAGGGAAGTGCAAATTTGGTTGCTATGATTAAACTCCTTGATAGTTCTTAATGGGACTATTTTAATAAGTCAAACATTTTTGCCATCTAAGTATACTGATGAGCGCCACCTTACCTCAAATGTTTACACATACTAGGGAAAAGCATCTGCAGTTTATGAACTCTTTGTGAATCAGCATCACTTTTTCATGTTACTTCAGAGATCAATATTCAGTGCATTGGTTTTATTTACCATCTTTCCTCCCAGTTGATCCTGTAATCATCAGAAAGGGAACAAAAAAATCTCCTTCACAAAGCCCTTTGCAACAAACTTATGTAAATAATAATCTAAAGACAGCTAGAAAAAAAATCCACCATACAGGGGAATAGATCCAAAATTGATACCTGCCTCACCTCTATCACCTATTATATTAATAACTGGAAAGGTAAATAAATAGCAGAGACGAGAATGTTTCCAAATGTAGTAGTGAAAACTACTCCCCTCCTCCCCCCATATAACACTACAACAGGTTACTTTGGTTATAGGATATGACAATAGCTCTGCAATATCAGAAAAATGCCTGCCTGCAGCAATGGCTCATGTCTGTAATCCTAGCACCTTGGGAGGCTGAGGTGGGCAGATCACTTGAGGTCAGGAGTTGGAGACCAACCTGGCCAACATGGTGAAAACCCGTCTCTACTAAAAATACAAAAATTAGCCAGGTGTGGTGGTGGACGCCTGTAGTCCCAGCTACTCGGGAGGCTGAGGCAGGAGAATGGCGTGAACCCGGGAGGCAGAGCTTGCAGTGAGCTGAGATCACTGGCCTGCACTGCACTCCAGCCTGGGCGACAAAGCGAGACTCTGTCTGAAAAAAAAAAAAAAATGCCTACAGTAGATTAGAAATAAGGAAAAATTGCTTGATTTCCTAATTTTCAGGGTATAAGAAGAAATCTAGGATATCCATGGATATTCCCAGAAACATCAAGGTTTGCTAAACAGAAAATCGGAAGTAGAACAAAAAAAGCGGTGAGAAAAGCATGTAAGACATTTAGGCAAGCCAGGAGGAGTCTGTCAGTCTAAAGGTTGAATAGAGGACCTTTAAGAAGAGGGGAGACAAACATTAAATTTTCAGCTTTCTGTAGTTTGATATGATACTTTCCACGTTCTGGGGTTTCATTAAAACTTCACAAGCTTTTGGATTTTTTAACAAATATTAGGGCTATGCTTCATGCTTGGGTTAATATGGGGTGAATAGAAGGAACAGCTGGGGAAGAAGAGATAAGAGACAGATTCTCTAGTAGAAATTAGGAGAAACATAAGAATCCTATACATCTGCGTATATTTGAGGAGTCTTTAGAGTTCACTAAAGTTCATGGATTGGATGTTATAGCCATTTTAATGTGTTTTCATTGTGACAGGATTGACTTTAGAAGGCTTAAGAATTTTGACGAAGAAGAAAGGGGAAAAAGAAGGCATAATAGAGAGAAAGGAAGGAAAAAAGAAAAGACGAAAGTGTAGCCACAAGATTGTCAACAATAAGAATTGTATAAGAATACAGGTTCTTCTTCAAGAAATGAAAATAATTAGAACACACATTATGCCTAAATACGTTTTAAGAAATCAAATAAACATGTAGTTTCTAATGGAAGTTCTTCAATGTATTAGTAAATTCTTCCCACAAAGCAGTTTATCCATTTATTGTGAAAGTGATTGAGTTTTGCAGTACCAAGGGATCTTTTGCTTTTAAACCAGTTAATTAGTTTTTGTTAGATGTAATGCAATATTTTGACCAGACTTTTCTCTGTGCTTTTGGGTGTGTTTCCCTATTAGCAGGTAAAACATTTATCTCTTGACTAAAAGTAGGTGACATCTTTCCCCAACCATGAGTCCTCAGGTTGTTACAGAGGCTGCCTTCCTGACTCACTCTGTACCCCCCATTGCCTCTCCCTGAGTTTAAAAAGGAAATGATTAACTGGTCAAAAGAATATGTTAAAAATGTAACATATTATGTTTAACATAAGTAACTAATGATTTGTCAAAAAGAATGTGCTAAAACTTTAACATATTATGTTTAACATAAGTAACTATATTAAAATTTTGAATATATTTATGATTTCCAAATCAATGATTTGTTTTTGCAAAACCTGCACCAGAATGAAATGATCCTACAAAGTGGAGATAATATAAAATCCTTTTTTCCCACTGAAATTTGTTTTAGATACTACTAATTCTATCAGTGGCTTTCTCTTACTCTTAAATGGATGTTAAGTTAGTTGAGAGATGTGTTCAATTCACAATATTTGATAATGGAGCAATATGATACATTTATATCAAATCTCTTTGTTTAATCTTATTCTTTCTCTGGCTGATGTACACTTTTCCACTCCCTCCTATTTAATTTGTATCCTTCTTTCTGTGATTTGCTGTGGATTTTTATCAGAGTTGGTCTAACTTTGGAGGTCAAAGTTTTCTTTTCACAGGGATATGAAATTAGACACAATCGTACCATATTTAGTGATTTCTGTGTTTTCACCAGATCAAACACAGATCACATGGTCCATGCTCAGTAATGGTTTAATGAACTAATGAATTTATAAAGGAATGAATGCATGCACATATAGCAAGCCCATGTTTAAATTTTGTTGTTGTCGTCGTTTGAATTTTTGTTTGGCATATAGGGTGTATACAACATAAAAAGAGCTAAAATCCATGATACTGAGCATCAGATATTTGTGGGTTAGAATCCGAAACCCATCACTTATTACATTTGTGTTATTGTGTAAATTACTGAATTTCTTCATACCTCAGAGTCTTCATATGTAAAATGTAGATTATAATATTTATATTATAAATTTGGAGAACACTGTAGAGAATTTGGCTTCATAATATTTGTTTTCCTTCATTTCTCTCCCTTAATATCCAAATAAGCCCAGTATAGCAATATTCCTTTCTATTTATATTGACTTATATAAATGTGCATGAGAAAACTGATTGGATTCAATAAGATGGTAGAAAAAGCTATCAAGCTTCTACATCTTGCCAGGCAACTTTCTAATGGCTTTACATGTCTAAACCCACTTTAATACTCAGAAAAACACTATGATTACAATTCTTCTATTAGCATTCTCATGTTGTAGATACAGAAATTGAGGGACAGGCAGGCTAACTTGGCTTAAGTCACACAAGTAAAAATATTCAGAGCAGAGATTAAATCAGGTCTTCTAACCCCATGTGTCTTTGGGACTAGCATTTAAACCAAATCATCTCACTTTTAATTTGATAATACAATGCCATTAACAGGAAAAAAAAAAAAAAAAAAACTTCTGAAATATCTTGAGAGAAAAAAAACAAACAAGCTGAATCTACGTTCAGAGAATTGAAATAGCAATAGATATAAACTACCCAAGTTTTCGTTTTGTGACATCAATTTGAGCAAAGCCAGATTTGTATTACTCTGAATGCATTAATAACAATAGTATCACTGAAAAATACTTTTGACTGCCCATTAGTAATTGTACTAGGTACTAGAAAATACAATTTAGTAATCGCTCCCAGGGAGTCAGTTTTTTGAATGAAAATATTTTTCTATGGTTGTGCACATTGTGCCATAATTTGCTTTGAAAGACATAAAATCCATCATATTAAAAAGGTAATAGTAACTCCATTTAATAACAGAAATGGTCATTAAAATATCTATATTCTTTCTCACAATGAACTAATAACTACACAGATTTGTGCATGTGTATGAAGATGTTTATATGTGTTTTATGTGAGAGAAAAAAATGAAAAAATTGTATTTTCTTGTGCTCAGACAAGCACAATTTTTGCAAAATAAATACAAAATAAATACAAGACCAAATATATATATATATTTATATATATACTTGTTATATATATAACAATTATATATAACAATATATACAAAAATTATATATATAATTTGTTACATATATAACATTTATACATATATATATAAATGCTCTTAACAATGCTCATAAGAACAAAATCTGAAATTACAGTGTCTGCTTATTTTCAAGGGTAGTTTGAAGGTGACCTATTTTTTGTAGCATCCATTACTGTGGGGATTGCTTAGTGTGTTAAAGCATGAAGCCGCCTTACTGAAGTCTTTTATTTCCTTTCCTCATTCTATAGTAACTACTTCAAAAGGATTTTAATGTGTAATATCACAAATGCAGAAAAAATAAATACAAGATCTTAGCTTGTTTTCTTTGCATTATGAGTCAGGTTTTTTGTCAAATTTACTGCTAAGAATTAATATTTCATGGTCTTATATCCTGTAATAGTATCATAAATATTATCTTATTTGCATAATAATTTATACATAATATTTATTTTCTGCCCCATAGTGTGAAAATGAGTAATCTTAATCCCAAAGATAAATATTAACTACCCTGTGCAAGAAATGCAGTAATTTACATCTTGTTTCTAAATACAGGTTAGTGAGAGATCATTTTTTTAAAGCTCTCATTATAAACACATTAAGAAAGGAATCATTCTCAGAGTTTACTTATTTCCCAATAGGTTAATAGGATTCCCAAGAAACTGCCAAAGAGATAATAGTTCCATTTTGCCTTTAACTTAAAAGAAAAAAATAAAATAAGAAGGCAAAAATGCAAAAACGAAAAAAGTAGATGTCACAGATGCTGTAACTTGAACTTTGACTGCTTTTAGCAAGTATATACTATTAAATGCCTGACTGAAATAAATTGATTTTAGGCTATTGCATTTTTAAAGGTTAGAAAGTTTTTTGCTTTGTGTTTTTTTAAATGAGTTTCAGGATTATGAAAGCAGGTGCTTAATTTGACATTGATTGAGGCCTTAAATGTCGAATATTTCTTTTAAAGTTTGGTTGCTTTTCAGAAGCTACTAATTTATTATTATTATTATTATTATTATTATTAAGGTTCTCTTAATGATTCTTGGAGTCCATGGAATTATGCGTGTGCATATGTGTTCGTAGAACATTTTCTTAAAACTGACACATTAATGTTATTGACTGCAGAGGTGGATTATTTCCGAGATTAAAAAAAAAAATAGTTTTCTTACTGATCATCCACTGTTTTTTATAATTTTGCCTTCTCCATGTATTGTTGGTTGCTTATTAAGGTAAGTTACAGACAGAACTTATAGAAGGAATTTCCAAGACTAACCAGGGTCCAAACATACTTCAGTGTATTATTTCACATCATAAAACTTGATGTATTAGTCCATTTTCACTCTACTGTAAAGAATTACCTGAGGCTGGGTAATTTATAAAGAAAAGAAGTTTAATTGATTCACAATTCTGCACGGCTGGGGAGGCCTCAGAAAACTTACAACCTTGGCAGAAGGCGAGGCACATCTTACATGGTGGCAGGAGAGAGAGAGAGAGACAGACAGAGAGAGAGAGAGAGATAGCCAGGGGTGAAGTGCCACAATTTAATACCATCAGATCTTATGAGAACTCACTCACTATCAGAATGATGAGGGGGACATCTGCCCTCATGATCTAATCATCTCCTACTAGGCCCCCTCCTCCAACATGTGGATATTACAATTTGAGATGAGATCGGCAGGGGGTGGAGGGTGGACATAGAGCCAAACCATATCACTTTGGCTTACTCAATACTGAACTAAATCAAAATCAAACCTGACTTTTCAATTATGAGTGAAATGTAACCTACAGAGTAGTAGGAAGTATTCTACAACCGACTCCTAGATTTCTCTCCCCTGAGTGTCCATATCCTGCATAATCTCCAGGACTGTCAGGACAATGGATTTTATTCCTATGCTTATGCTATGTCATATGGCACAGTTAATCTTCAAATAAGATATTTGAGAGGGCCTGACCCAATCACATGAGACCTGTAAAGCAGAAAGTTTTTTTCCAAGTGTAAGAAAAGGAAGTCCAAAACACATGCTCCAGCCAGCTTGAAAGAAAGCAAACTCATGTGTTAAAGCTGTGGATGCAGAGAAGCAACCTGCAGGAGTTGAACTACCTACACCCCAGCTCACAGCTGGCAGTAAAAAAGGAGACCTCAACCTTAAGACAGCAAGGAAGTGTCTTCTATCAACAGTATGAATTATCTTCAAAGCTGCTTCTTCCCTAAGAGCCTCAAGAGATGAACACAGCCCTGCTGACATCTTGGTTTCAGTCTTGTAAGACCCTGAGCAAAGAACTCATTCACACTGGGCTGAATTTTTGCCTGCACAACTGTGAGTTAATAAATAAGGGTTATTTTCAGCTGCTAAGTTTCTGGAAATTTGAAATGCAGCAATAGAATACTAGTACAGATAAATACTGAAATCTAATATTTGCATTACTTCATTTAAAAAGAAATCATGCCTTAAGAGTAAAGATAATTTTTATTTCTCAGGTATGTGCTATAGTTCTCTGATACATTTTAATTTGTTTGCTTATTTATTTTTCCCTGCCAGTATCCTCTCTCCACTATTTCTGGTTGACACTTCTGCCCCTTCGTTTTATCAGTTTTGATACCTATCCTCTCTGTGAATATAGTGATATTGGTAATTACTGTATTTTGTCCCTTACCCACAGGCTGAGCAAGAGTCTTAGGTCTGGCCAATAATCATGGGCAGCTTTTTAGAAAAAAGAGTAGTTGCTTCATCATTACTCAGATGGTCCCCACCTCATCTTGTGCACTGGACAACGTAATAGAGTCCCCTCTAAAAACGGAGAAAATAGAGACTACACACAAAGGGAGACAGAGGTAAGAAAATTAAGAAAAGGAGAAAGAAAGGAGTTCTGACAACATCATGTCAATTCCAACAAATATTCTTGACTTTTCCACATATAATGTACTCATCAATCTCTTACTCTGAATTTGTTTTTGTTACTCTAAAGAACAAAAAAAAAAAAAAAAAAAGAAAAACAATATTCGGCCTCAGTGACCCCCAAAACACAATTTTCCACTTTCTTTTTCCATGCAACTGGCATTTATTGAATACTCATTGTATTCAAGTTTCACAGATTTGGAACAAGTTCATCAGTATGTGCCCAAAGGTAACCTGGGAAGAGAAACCTTGTTCCACATCAAAGTCAGTACAGCAGGTTTTGCTACTGCTTCATCCTTTATACAGTTGGAGACAACTCTGTTTTCTGCTAGGTCAAAGTGAAATTGAGAGGTGAAGCCGGCTGGGCTTCTGGGTCTGGTGAGACTTGGAGAACTTTTCTGTCTAGCTAAAAGATTGTAAACACACCAATCAGCACTCTGTGACTAGCTAATGATTTGTAAACACACCAATCAGCACTCTGTAAAAATGGACCAATCAGCACTCTGTAAAATGGACCAATCAGCAGGATGTGGGCGGGGCCAAATAAGGGAATAAAAGCGGGCCAACCACGCCAGCAAGAGCAACCAAGTGGGGTCCGCTTCCAGACTGTGGAAGCTTTGTTCTGTTGCTCTTGCCGCTGCTCACTCTTTGGGTCTGCACTACCTTTATGAGCTGTAACACTCACAGTGAGGGTCTGCCGCTTCATACCTAAAGTCAGTGAGACCAGGAGCCAACCAGAAGGAAGACACTCCAGACACATGTGAACATCGGAAGGAACAAACTCTGGACACACCATGTTTAACAACTGGAACACTCACTGCGATCATGGCTTCATGCTTGAAGTCAGCGAGACCAAGAACCCACCGGAAGGAACCAATTCTAGACACAAAATGTCAGCCAATCCAAACTTATGAAGGAGGGAAATCTGGGCTGTTGAGCTAGTGTGTAGTGAGCTCAATATAGAGGACAGAGCTTTCATCATGAAAATTGATATGCAAAGGCAAATGAAAGGTGGTATGTACTTCCTACTGCTGCGTCAGGGTAGAGGCCTCTTTTTCTGCCATTCAAATAATGGAAGTTAATTAAATTTTAAACAAATGTATAGATTCATTAGTTTTAATCCAATTAATACTAGCATGTGCTCCATGCCAGTATTCTCCAACTCACCCATCCTAAGCATTTTTTAAAACGGGATTTTTGAAAATGAAAGCTTAGCAACCACCTCATTATGCTAAATGCCTGTGGAAAAACGCAGGGCCAGGGTTCGGTTTCTCCCCACTCCCCTTTCCCAATTCATAATCATAGGCACACACAGGAGATATCATCGTAATTCACAGACCACATTTAAATCTTCTGCTTGAAACTTTGTGGTACCACCGTTTGGCTACTCCAAGCCAACCTCTATCCTATCCTTTTCTGAAGGAAACACTTTGTGCTCAACATAATTTTTGTTTCATTCCAAGTTTTGATGCTGACTGCATAAAAAAAAAAGCCCACAAGTACTGCTGTATTTTTAGTTTAAAACAGGCTTTATTTAGTGCCTTATAAAATGTTGAGTACTTTTGCTTCCGTGATCATGCTATGCTTACAGATATAAAAATTGCCACCCATTTTATGTCTTGAATCCTTTCCTGAGTAGTCAGCATAACATTTGTTGGTTCTGAGTACACATTGTTGCTAATGAAGCTTGAAATTTATTGACCTTCTCATAAGAAGGAGAATAATAAGATATTTGAGCAGTCGGCTCAGGTACTTAAAAGTTCACGCACACGTGTTTTTTTTTTTTTCCAATGCCTACTTGAGGTGTAGACCATGTCTTTCTCGTACTAGAACTATTTCTACTACGATTCTTGAGCTGGCCATTGTAGACCTTTGCACATTCCTTGGCTGAAGGGACCGGCCCCGGCCATGCCAGCTGCCTCCCAGTTGTATTGAGCATAGGTAGCTCCTAAACCTAATTATACTTGTGATCAGGTATTGCAGAAATGTTGTTAGTGTAATATAAATTGGTAAGAAGAAAGTATAGATTTTAAAAGAAAACCAAATGGGCTTCATGCATGGCTTCTGTCGGCATAAAATCAGGCCGCTGGAACTAGGAAGTTCCTTAGAGAACATTGTTTCAATTACTTCATTTCACAAATGAGGAAATTGAGAATCAGGAAGGCTAAGTGATTTCCCCAATATCATAGAGCTAGTTAATTACAGAAATCAGAATAGAAACTGGGTTATCAAATCCTCTGCCCAGGGTTCTTTCCATTACACCAAATAAAATTACCTGCTGCTATTTGGGCTAGATGGCTCATTATAGGAGCCTTTTAATGTTTCATAAATCAAAATATTATGTTCCTATAAAATTTAAAACAGTTAAAAGTAAAACAAGTTTTGTTTTCTGATGGTTTCAGATAAAAATACATTACATTAAATGGATTTCATATGTAAATGTGTTACTGCATTTATATGAGGAAAAAATTCCACCAGAAAGCATTAGGAACTGAGAATTGATGGCTGCCAGGATTAGAAAGGATGACATCAAGTTCAAGCTCCAGTAGCAACACAGAAAAATATAACATGGAGTAAAATTAGTAGATAGAAGCGTCATTATCTGACTTGGGTATGTTTGAGAGAAAAATGTAAATCAAAAGAAATGGGAGTTTATTAATAATGACATTAATATTTTCTATTTGAATAATTGCTATAGACCTATGAATTATTTTATAGATATTTTCTTCTTTGACATTATTAATAATCTTTTTCTTCTTAGCAATCAAGATGAAGGGGCTAAAGCTTGGGATATTAAAATATTTGTCAAGTATAAAAACCAAACACCGCATGTTCTCACTCATAGGTGGGAATTGAACAATGAGAACTCATGGACACAGGAAGGGGAACATCACGCTCCGGGGACTGTTGTGGGGTGGGGGGAGGGGGGAGGGACAGCATTAGGAGATACACCTAATGCTAAATGACGAATTAATGGGTGCAGGAAATCAACATGGCACATGGATACATATGTAACAAACCTGCACATTGTGCACATGTACCCTAAAACCCTAAAGTATAATAAAAAAAAAAAATATTTATAATGAAAAAAATATATATATTTGTCAAGTATATTGCAGCAAACATGTTCAGAGTCTGGGAACGAAACTCAGGTGTCCTGACTTTGTCTCAATAATGCATTTTCTCTTTTGTTTTATTTTAAATGTTACTGTTATCTATTTTAGAAGCTTTTCAACAGTGAAAAAGAATACTGTTCCTCCAATATTTATCCCTGTTTAAAGGGCCCAAAGTTGTGGCCATGAAGAAGCAGTAAATGGTGAATATTTTCTTCACTTCACATCTTTTATCACATGTTATATATTGTGGGGCATAAAATTTTATGAAATTATAGTTACATGCCCGAAATGGATTTTAAATCTCTTCATTTTCTATGTCACAAGTGAGAGCTGTAAACCTGACAAATTAAAGCTGCAGTGTAATTTATCTTATCCATAAATAGTTTACTATACATTATACAGTTTGAAGTAAACAATAATAGACCAGACTTAAAAATGATATTTCGCCAGGGAAAACTATGTGATAAATATTAGAGATGCCATGAATATAACTGAAATTATATCACTTAAGTATAGACAGAAGATTCTCTACTTTCTACTTTTACCTTCTTTCTCTCATACTCAAAAGATATGAAAATATCAAATAATATGCATATTTTAAAGTTGTTTGCACTGCAAATAAACGAAATCGATCTGCAAATTTCCAAGCTAATTGATGATTATATCTAAAGTAATTCACCTGATTATTTAGGATTGCCTATAAAATCTACAATGATTTTATTCCTCACAATATTGTTTTCCAATTTGGGGTAGGAGATAAAATTTATTGTATGACATCAAGTGATGTGAGGGATGTGAATGTATTTCCTTAGCAGGAAAACATGCTGAAGAGAAGAGAAAATTTTTTTAAAAAGTTCTTGCTTTGACCTATCTGGATCAGATGGTTTAAGGCTACAACACGAGGCCAATATCTGTATGTGAAGGAGACAGAAACATCAATGTTTGCAGTATATATTGACCTTCATTCTTACTTTCTCCTTATTCTCTTATGTAACTGTTAATTTTTCCCTTCCTTGGCTCTATGTATTTAATTATAATAAGCTTTACATACAAGCAAAACAAACCAAAAATGAACAATGAAAACCACTTTTGGTCATGTAGCAGAAACAGCAGTCAATAAAGGAAAGAATGAAACTAGAATCTTTTTTAAATTAAATCTGAAAAAAGTGTAAGCTTTCAAAATTTTAAATATGCATATACTTTTGCACTTCAGTGATAGTACAATTCTAGTCCTTCCACCACAGATAATGTGTGGTTTTATCTATTAGCATAATGTTAGTTTTCTCTTGCATCTTATGTTGAGTTTATGTAATACAGAGGACATAAATAGTTCCCTGCTTAAAATGAGAACTAATCCTTTTATTAATAATTACAATATCAAAGTTTACATTAAAATTTTTTAAATGTCTGTACAAAATATCAGAAAAATCAGCCTACTTCCTTATAATTGGCTGGATTAAGTTTCATTGATGTTAGATCTTTATAAAATATTTTAAGAGTCAGCATTTTAAGCAGAATAGCAGTAAATAATTCCTGCATAAAAGCAAACTTAAGCATATGACAATGTCTTCTTGTGTGTCATTTGAATGAGGGAACCACAGTTGGTCTCCTGAGAAGCTGTTCTACCCTTCATTTCATGATACACAGTACCCTAGGCTCTGTCTTTCTTTGTTCTTTTCCTCTCAAGGGAAGGTTTCTTCCTTCAAAATGAGGCATAGATTAAGAAGGATCTTATATTTACTATAACTTATGCATGTTTAGTTGTTTTAAAACATCATACATAGAAAATTAAATACCACAAATGAAAGTATTTAATCTTAAAGCTTGCCTTAACGGTCTCCATTTCCATTCACAGTGCTTAGAGGTGAAGTGCTTCCACCATTTACAATTTGCAGCAGGACATACTGGCAGGAAATCTTTATTAAAGCAATAGTAGCCCTTTTCTTTTTTCTTTATTTATTTTACAAACCAACCCTTAGTTACTATGCTTTAGCTGAGACTTACCAATTTTTCTTCAAGTATCAATTAAGGTGCACATATTATTCATCATGAGAGAATTACCATTCAGTATTCTCTGGGTGCTTTTTCTCACACACTTTTATCTTGGTCTTAAAAATGAAGCACCAACATTTAAAAGGCAAACATGAGACCATCTCTTCTGACACTGCCATTGTATCTAATATTGTCTGATTCAAAGTGTGGGTCTAAAAGCAAATGAAAATTGACTTTCTTTTTCAACTCGGCACACAAACCCATTGAACTGTCCCTTCAGGTTTGATGCTCTATCAGTTAACACTGCACTATTTTCACAAGAAATATGATTTGATCTGAGGAGAACTGCAGCAGCCTGAAACATATATTCCCAGATCATGTCTCTCAGAGTACTGTAGCCATTAAATGTCTTCCATAATGTTCGTGATAAATCTTAGTATTAGTGAACAATATCTGTTAGAGGCATCTCTTTGGAACTTCAAGTGTAGTCTACAGCTGCACATCTGCAATGGGATTTTCCAGTCATAAATGTAGATAGGTCAATCTATCAAGGTTTTCCTCAAACAAGTATACTCAGCCCTAGTCAAGGTTTATTTTTTAGAATTTATTTTGTATCTCTAGGTAGATATAATGTAGAATATCATTTAAATGCATAGACTTTAAAATCAACTGCCTGGGTTTGGTGCTCTGACCTTGGGCAAAATAATTAACTTTGTATGTGTAAAAGGGGAATAACTGTGGCAGTTGGGAGAATTAAATAAAATAATAAAAAGTTAAGAGTTTAGTACAATGCAAATATTTTGCGCTACTAGGCATTACCTAGTATTTCCTTCCACCCATTTCTGTCTAGTTTCTTTTCCCATGGTTGGTTGAGCCGATCTGCTCATTTGCTGTTATTACTGAAGTTCAGTCACAGTGTAGAAATGTGACCCCTGCTATTTGCTTTTTCTTTTCTTTTTTCTTTTTTAAATTGTTTTGTAGAGATGGAATCTTGCTATGTTGCCTAGGCTTGTTTTGAACTCCTGGCCTTAAGCTAGTCTCCAGCCTCTGCCTCCGAAAGCTCTGGGATTACAGGTGTGAGCCACCACACTCATCCCCATGTGATGTTTCTTATGCTTAATGTTTTTTGGTTATTTCCTTCTTATCTTTGACAGCCTGAACCAATGTCTATGTGTACTAGGAAAATGCCACATAGGACACTGAGCCTGGCATCGTATCAGCCGTTGGCCTGAGTGCAAATGATATCTGCAAGACCAAACAGATAAAGCTGTATGCGTAAGTCTCAGAAAGAGCAGGAGGACTCAACTTTGGTGATCACTTTATCTAGTTAATCTCAACAAATAAGCAAGGGGTGGGACTCAACCTCTTCATTCTTACTGTAGCAATCTGGAATCAGTCCATCACCATGACTGTTTCCAGGTGTAAAATGACATAATTACTCATTTAATCTCCACTTAGAAAGTATGAATTGCTACTGGCTGGAAATACTGCAGCAACCAGGAGGACCCTCGCATTTCTACCATGTGGAAGAATTAAAGATTATTACATTCTGTCTTCAAGTGATGGTCGGATAGTGCACAAATATTTTACCTGCCATACATATAAATTCAGCCAATGTGCAATTTAGTTTACAATATTCTTCAGCTGCGAAAGGATACTTATACTTTATTTAATATCTATTCAGCTTGAAACAAAGCCTATCATAGCTGTTAAAATCAATATACTTTTTACTTTGCATTTGTTGTTTACTTACATTATCAGAAAAAAGAAGTAATCAGTACTCTAGAGAATTTCATTGATGCAGTTTTCCTTTTCCTGAATATTTTACCCAGTCATTGCAAATATTATTGATCACACAAATTTTAGAAAAATTGAAGTCATTTGATAACTGTGTATGTACTTTATCCAAAGTAATGTTCTCACTCAAAAATTTCTCCTATTTTATAAATTAGAAAATAAAGGCCAAGACATATTAAATAACTTGCCCAATCCTAGCTAGCTGGAAGATAGGGAGTAAAAACACAGACGTGACTTCACCCTCTAAATTTGTCACCATTAATTGTTGTAGCTTTCAGCAAATGATTACTTCACAGCATTAAATCATAAGACAATGAGATATACTATCTTTTATTTCACTGAAGCTAGTGAACTTCTATTTTAAGCAAAGTCCTTAACAGTTTCTTAGCCTTTTGGGATCTGATTGCAAAGTTGTTAATGAGCATGACAGTCACTGCTAGAGGCCTACCCGATATCCAGTCCCCCTTCTCCTTATCAATAGAATCCTTCCATAGTCACAGCACGTATCATCAATGGCTGTTTTGGGTAGCAGTATGCCTAATTAAAATGCTCACTCCTCCCAGAATGCCTCAGAGCTAAAGTATACATGTGACTCCATTTCAGCTTATGCAGTGAACATGGGAAAAATCTTTTGGGGCTTTTTAAGAAAAGTTTTTAAAATTATTTTAGTCTATTTTATTAACTTTCCTTTTAGGTTCAGGAGTACATGTGCAGGTTTGTTATGTAGGTAAATTGAGTGTCATGGGGGTTTGGTGTAATTATTTCATCACCCACGTTATAGGCATGGTACCCAATGGTTAGGTTTTCATTCCGCACTCTCCTCCTTCCCTCTGCCCTGGAGTAGGCCCTGTCTGTTGTTCCTTTCTTTGTATCCACCTGTACTCATACTGGATGTACTTTTTGCTGCTTTTTTTAAATCTTGCCCATTTTTTCCTTTGTCTTTTCCATGGCTTGCCAAAATAATGATTAGAGATGCAGAAACTGGTTTACAATCATAAAAAAGAAAGCCACATGTTTAAGATAATAGATGGAGAAATTAAAAGGTCCTTTTTTGATGTTATCATGGAGTTGTTGTATAAGACCCAGGATGCCAATCTTTGGGTTGCTGTATAAGACCCACGAGAAAAATAAATCCCTCTTTAAGAGATTATAATTGGATTTCTGTTCTGTGCTGCTGAATCCAAATCTGACCTAGGACATTACTAGGCCAGTATTTTTCTTCATGCAGCAGTCTTTATACTTGTAAAAGTTATTTATGACTTTATAGTAGGAATCATATGAATGTAAAACATATGTAAAAGACAGACTCCGAAACTCATTTAATTTGCTCTATACTAGTCAGTAAATATAAAATGAAAAATATTCCAAACATTTTTAATGATAGTCATTTAATTTTGTATTTTTTAATGACAAATGAATACCTTATGCAAAGAAAACTTATTATGATCTCTCTAATAAATAATGAAACAATTATTTTGTAAAGCATTTTAAAAAGACAAGAACATTTAAAGGGAAATGATCTGTATTGAGAATACAGAGCTACCCTTTTGTTACAAATCAGGTAACTGTTCTATATACTATTTTGCATAAAACTGCTATAAAGTTTGTATTTCAATAATGCAGTTTTCCATTTTGTAAATATGTTTTCTTACAAAATATGAGATGCATTTAAAAATGATATTTATTCATTGTATTTATTCTCCATATCCCTTCTAAAATATAATTAAAATTTAATTAAATCATTTACAAATTGTATGGTTTTAACGTATTTGATTGAGCATCTGTAAATAATGTGTTTGAGCAAAATTAACTTTTTTATAAAACTGCAAGTATGGGTATCTTTTAGGGACATGTGGGTGACTCTTCAATATAGAAGATCACACAAAATTTGGTCATAACATGTCACGTTATCTCCATAGCCTAGAGACACATCATGAAATAAAGTATTTCATTAGCCTGCTGGGACAAGATTCAGTGTGCACAGCAATATGCAAAAAAAAAAAAAATATAATGAACATTTTCATAAGCTCAGATTTCCTGATTAAAGTATGATTCACTGAAGACTGATTCAAAATGGATATAAGTATAAGTACTCTCTCATTGAGCACTCTAAGAAAAAGTTTGGAACACATTCTATTTTGAACATTATAAATTGTGCTTTCAAAAATGATATAATATAGCTGAAGAAAAATATTTAAACAATAATGGGCTTTTGATTTAGTGGATGTATGCCTAAAACTGCATATTTTTCATTTTAATAATACCTGTATGGGAAATATATATGGGTGTTAAGGGATCTTATTGCCAGTCAGAGAATGGAATTTGCTTTTATAAATTTATGAATAATTCTTGCCTTGTATAATATATATAAAATTTTCAGTATGATGTATGTATATTAAAATGTATAAAAAGAACTATAATCTTCACTTTTTCTCCAAGCATTTATGTGAACAACATGTGAGCTAGGGAGAGAATCAGAGGTTTATTTAACTGGAATTAGTTAATGCGGTCATCTGTCACTGTTAATTTCTTGCCTTGCTATTCCGTTATCAAAGCAACTGAAATGATCTTAAAAGCCAACCATTACAATCATTAATACTCAAAGTAAATATTACATTTATAGATGCAGTAACCTCAAACCTAGCACTTTCATTCAGTCATAGATTCTATCATATGAAGAAAGCCAAAGAGACAATTTCAGAGTAAAATTGTTAATGGAAATTACGTTTTGAAAGGGCCTCAATTACATTGACAGTGGGCCGTCCTCTGAGCACCATAAGAAAATGTAATTTCATTGAATAATTCTAGTGTTGCATTGACTGGAATCAAAAAGTAAGTAATTCATATGTACTTATAAAAGGAAAAATACTTCACTATAACACAGAAAGTAGAGAAGAAGCACACTGGACTGTGAGCTTCTAAAGGGAATATTTCCCCAAGACCCATCTTCATAGTCAATAGATGTTTATTTGTTTCGTTTTATGAAAGAATAAATGATCAGTAGGGCCCCCCTTCCAAAAAAAAAAAAACGATTTACATTTAGATTAAATTCCAGAAGTGTAATACTAAGAAGTGTCTTTTTGAATTTAAAGCTTCATGCTATGTTAAAACATTTTTTGGCTCAAAATTATCTTCTTTTTTTGTCCCATTTCTGTCTCAGCACTTTGAAATAGTAATTTGGTTTTACAAATGGAAATGATTTGACTAAGAACAGGAGGGTCTGATGCTGAAAAAGCCTCAAATCCTGGATCCAGATTCAATGTATTTATCCTGATATCAGTGAATGAGAATACAAACGTACGCATTAAACCTCAGTCCATTTCTCTTCCGTTCTTCTAAAACAGCCACCCATTAATTTCTTACCTCTGTTCATTATTAAGCAGAACACATATGGTTTATTTTCATAAGATGCTTGTAAACCATTCCTTCCTCATGCTGTTTTTTTGTAGTAATTCTCAAAGCTAGTTATGAAGCCACTCTTAGTGCTTAGAAATCCTACACTGAACCCCACTGGAGAAATTAGGGGACTAGTGTACATTGTTAGCAATAGGAAGGTTCCTATTTCACTCAGTAAAACCTAAATCCTTGGAGTGGCCTTCAAGTTCCTACACTTTCTGGCCCCTACACTCATTCCCAATGTTTCCTTAACCTCATTTCCTATTACTCTCCTCTCACTGTTCATGCACACTGCCCTGCCATCTCAGGGAGTTTGCACTGCTGTTCCCATACCTAGAGTGCTAGTCGCTAGATATCCTCATGGCTAATTCTCACTTCTTTCAGTCCTCATTGTTGCTGAAATATCAACCAAATTGAGAATCATTGTCAATCCCATTTTATTTTATATTATAGATACGGGGGGTACGTGTGCAGGTTTGTTACATGGATGTATTGGGTAACGGTGAGATTTGTGCTTCTAATGTACCCATCACCCACAAAGTAAACGTTGTACCCAATAGGTTATTTTTCAACCCTCAACTCCCTCCTATCCTCTCCACTTTTAGAGTCCCCAGTGCCTATTATTTTCCTCTTTATGTCCATGTGTACCCATCATTTAGCTTCCACTTACAAGTGAGAACATGCAGTGTTTTTTTTTTTGAGTTATTTCACCCAAGATAACAGCCTCCAGCTCTATCTGTGTTGCTGCAAAACACATGATTTTATTCCTTTTATGGCTGGTGTATGTACCATATTTTCTTTTTTCTTTCTTTATTGTATTTATTTATTTATTCATTTACTGAGACAGAGTCTTGCTCTGTTACTCAGGCTGGAGTGCAATGGCGCAGTCTAGGCTCACTGCAGCCTTTGCCTCCTGGGTTCCAGCAATTCTCCTGCCTCAGCCTCCTGGGTAGCTGGGATTACAGGCGCCTGCCACTACACCTGGCTAATTTTTTTGTGTATTTAGTAGAGACGAGGTTTCGCCATGTTGGCCAGGCTGGTCTCAAACTCCTGACCTCAGGTGATCCGCCCGCCTCGGCCTCCCAAAGTGCTGGGATTACAGGCATGAGCCACCGCGCCCGGCCCTAGTATGTACCATATTTTCTTTATCCAGTCATCCATTGATGGGCACTTAGGTACATTTCATGACTTTCCTATTATGAATAGTGCTGAATAAACATAGCAGTGCAGGTGTCTTTTTATAAAAATGATTCCTTTTCCTTTGTGTAGATATAGAGCAGTAGGTCAATCCCATTTTAAAATGCAACCTGCTTTGACCTCAAACACTCTTGATCTTTCTAATTGTTGTGATCTACTTTAAAAAAAAAAAAAAAAGAAAAAAAACCACTGGCCATTTTCTAATGTATTGTATTAAGACATTTTTACCTGATATTTATTGTTTCTTTATCATTCTACTGGA
Source organism: Symphalangus syndactylus (assembly GCF_028878055.3). Classification (NCBI taxonomy): domain Eukaryota; kingdom Metazoa; phylum Chordata; class Mammalia; order Primates; family Hylobatidae; genus Symphalangus; species Symphalangus syndactylus. The sequence goes on along the minus strand of NC_072438.2, from coordinate 81,405,126 downwards.
CCTTAATTTCTATGAGAGCAGAGGATATTGTCTGTTTTACACTCCAAATGTACCCAAACCACTCAGAACAGTGTTTTGTTTACTGCAATTATTAGACACTTTTTGAATTAATGAATAAATTTGTAATCAGTCCTTCAATTATTTTTTCCTAAATTGCCTGAAATTGTATACCTAGTCAACTTACTGTCATACTCTCTGCAATGGGTTTTCAAATGTATTCAAACTTATGGTTACCTTAGAACTAGTGCCATCCCTTTACCTTTGCAGCTTATAGGTTACCTTTTGCTCACGTTGGCTCAATCCTATGGAAAAGCTTTCTATCCTTTCTACCAACTATTAAAGCTGTTTATTGTTTTCTTTTGGAAACATCTTTCTTCGGCTTCTGAGGCATCCCACTGACCTGATTTTCTATCTCCTCATCTGGCCTTCTTTATCAGTTTCCTTTGCATGGTTATACTTCCTTGCCCCACTTATTGGGTAACTCTATGTCTGTGTTTCAGGCCACCTCTCTTCTTTTAATTTTTTTTTTAATATAGATGGGGGTCTCACTATATTGACCAAGGTGGTCCCAAACCCCTGGCCTCAAGCAGTTCTCCCATCTTGGTCTCCCAAAGTGCTGGGGTTACAGGCATGAGACACTGTGCCCAGCCAAGCCCACCTCTCTTCTTATTGGAAATGCTTTCTCGGGTAATTTCATTCATTTTTACAGCCTCAGTCCTTATTAATACACCTAAATATCCCTCTCATCTAAACTTCTGCTTTTAAGTTCCAGTCTATTGTTTCAGTCTCTACCCAGATGTCTCAAAACTTTGTCTATAAATGTGTAAATAACAAGAACTTGATCTATGTAGAAATTATATATTAGTAAACATTACTCATAATTTAAATGTGAAAACACCACAGTTTTGAATCTTATGTCTGAAGGCTTTAGTGAGTTCATCTATAGATATAACATTTGCAAACTAATAGGTGAGAGATTGGGCTTTGAGTCAGATACTGGTTTGAGTCCATGCTCTGTTCTTTTTAACTTCATTAGTTTTCTTATCTTCTCTATTTCTCAGGGTCCTCATCTGTACAATCTGATCACTAACAGTAACTAGCGCATTAGGTCGCTCTAAGCATGAAAATAGTTAATGCATGTGAAGTGTTGCATTAATCCTTCAGAACAAAGTTTTTTATTATTATTAAAATTAGTATTGTTTTATTTTCCTGTTTATCTCAAATTATAAACTTTTTAAACAATATGAGTTCATCCTCTTTAATATTGGCTTATGAATTATTTGTGTATGATTCATAGGCCAATATTAAAGAAAATGACTCATATTATTTAAAATTATTTATACTTTTGACAATAAAAACAGATTTACCAACCAGTTGCATTCAAATCACTAAATTAATTGTTTTAGAAAATCTCTATTCTTGGATTGCATAGGAAAAATCTAGTGTAACAGTAGATAGCACTACATAAAGAAACCAATAAAGGTAATAAAAGACAGATCCTGGACTTATCTCCTCATGTATTAATATTAAATGAGGATGATAAGCTCAAGAGATCTATTATACAACGTGGCGACGATAGTTCATAGCAATGTATTGTATGGAGTGCTTGAAAATCACTGAGAGTAGATTTCAAGTGTTTTCACTTTAAAACCTGGTATGTGAGGTAAGCCACATATTAATTAGCTTGATTTAGCCATTGCACAACGTATACATAGTTCAAAACATACTGTTGTACACCATAAATATATACAACTTTTTTGTTAGTTAAAAAAAAAATAGCAAAATGATGATGACAAACACAGACCAGGAAGTAATAGTGTGGCTTCCACTAAGCCTATCTTAGAAAAATAAAACATTCTGTTGTTTGTATGTTAGCCTGCAAAATCCAGAGAAATTATTCCTGTTTAAATCATAACACTTTGTGGTTTCATTTAATTCCACTGTTATTGTTAGGTTGAGAAATGTAAATAAATGTATAGAGATGCAAATCGAAAATAACAGGGACTAAACCTTCTCCCCATGGTTTCCCAGGAAGAAGATGGTGAAGTTAGAAATTCTTCCTTGCTTCCTTTCATTTATACAAAATCACACAGTAGCTAGGCTATATAATGTTTTGGCTGATGATTTCAATGCCTGTTGCACATATCATTTTGTAATTTTGTGGCTTTCCTAGATTTTTTTCATTATCCTTTATCTGTCTATTTTCAGTTGCAAAGGAAATGTTTGTGTTGTATATGTGCTGTGTACATGCATGTTTTGAGATTGAGAGAAAAAAGAGAGAGAGACACACACAGAGAGAGAAAGAGAGAAAATAGGGGCTAATATGGATTTTGTATTCATTAGAAGGCAAGCCCCATGAAGGTGGTGGACTTCCTGCTTTCCTTGCTGCTGCTATTTTTGCATTATCTTGGTGCTTTTGGCACTCACCATATATTTGTTGGCTGTGTTGTGAAATGATATTCCCTGTTTTCAGAATTATGAGGAGGAGATGAGTTACTTATAAAAGCACTTAGAATTCTGCTCACATGAACTATACAATTATTTTTTTTTTAGATGGAGTCTTGCTCTGTCACCCAGGCTGAACTGCAGTGGCGTGATCTTGGCTCACTGTAACCTCTGCCTCCTGGGTTCAAGCAAATCTGCCTCAACCTCCAGAGTAGCTGGGATTACAGGCGCCCACCACCATGCCTGGCTAATTTTCGTATTTCAGTAGAGATGGAGTTTCACCACGTTGGCCAGGCTGGTCTCCAACTCCTGACCTCAAGTGATCTGCCCACCTCGGCCTCCCAAAGTGCAAGGATTACAGGCATGAGCCACCGCACCCGACCTACAAGCTCTTTAAATTATATTTTTATTATGAAGACCCTCAAGTTTCACAACCACTTAAGGTTTGATTGTATCCATTGTTTTATCTATAAATTTGCTCAAAGAGACTTCCCTCTCCATCTGTTTGTGATAGTTTTGTTGGGAACTCATTTCCATGGAACTTTATTTGAGGGAATATTTGAGGCCTGGGCTTAGGGTACATTCCTCAGCATAGGATTTGGGTTTGCATGTCCCAGATATCTGGAATTGCTCCTGACCTGAGACCATTTTAAATCCATGTTTGGGACTTTAAGGTCTTCTGGGACCCTTCCTCGGTGTGAAGGAGAGCCCATGGAGAAGTATTCTGTCAGGAGTCCTCTCTTTCCCTTCTCTACACAGAACAATCTCTGAGACAGTCATGGTTATCTTCCATCCTCTTCTATGGGGTAGAACTTGCTTAATTTTTTTAATGTTTTAGCCTCATTTAGGGGTGCTAATCTAAGCTCTACCTGGACTATGGGGCCATAGTCCTTGTTTACTGTCTCACACTTGGGTGTGGCCTATTAAATCTCAAACTCTGCATCGATGGGACCCCAGTGGTGTACTTCTAATGCCATCAAGAGAACATGATGCAAGAAGCTGAGGCGACTAATAGACCCTGTTCTTACACTCTGGATCTACCACCACTGAGGCCATGTTCTTTCAGGCTGCCCAGCTAATGACTAAGCGAAACAGAATTAATAATGCCAGCTCATACTTGTGGGATGTGCACTCCTCTGACTTTGGCTACAGGACTCACCATCTCTCTGGCCAACATTACTGTTTTCAGAGCTGCCCTATTATATGAGGGCCTTCCTGCACATCCTGCTTCCATTCACAAATTTTAGCCTTGCATCAAAATCCAAAGGCTCTCCCTGTCTTCTCTGGCACCTTCCCATTGATCCTTCACAGAAATTTCTCCCCCAAATTTCTTGAACATATAATTATAACTTGGTGATTAGAATTGACGAGTAAGCAGCAAACACTAATCTAGGACAAGCATACTTTTCAAAAGCAACATTACTTGTTGATTCTATCTTTTAAGAATTTATGTTAACATCAAATCAACTGTGCAGTAAAAATAAATAATTTTAAAATTTTTATTTTTAATGTTATGTGTTCTAGAAGAAAGTTTGTAGTTGGCCCAGCATGGTGATTCATGCCTGTAATCCCTGCACTTTGGGAGGCTGAGGCAGGTGGATCACTTGAGGCCAAGAATTCCAGACCAGCCTGGCCAACATGGCAAAACCTCATCTTTACTAAAAATACAAAAATTAGCTGAGCGTGGTGGCGGGTGCCTGTAATCCCAGCCATTTGGGAGGCTGAGGCAGGAGAATTGCTTGAACCTGGGAGGCAGAGGTTGCAGTGAGCCAAGAAACTGTCTCAAAAAAAAAAAAAAAAAAAAAAAAAAAAAAAAAAAGGAAAGAAAAGAAAGAAAAAGAAAGAAAAGTTATAGTTTCTCATTTTGCGAGAAATGGGTCAGCACTATCTTTTCCGTATCAACATAAAACAATTGTGTAGGCCCTTTGACTAAAAATATAAAATGTATCTGAGAAATTTATATACTAAATTATTTTTAATCTTGATGAACTACTGCTTTACCATCATATTGGAGGGTGTGTTAGTAGTGGCCTAATTTTCCAGAATTTTGATGATGCATATATGTGACTATACCTTAAGCTAATGAAACTAATTAATGGATTGTAAAATTTTCTCTTTTGCTTCTCCCTTTTCCATGCCAGTTTTCACATAAATAGGACAATATCTTCTTACTTTTCCTGTGATCATGAGAATGCTGGACTAAGAATTTATGGGCATTAACCCCCCATCTATTTAACCACCTATATTACATGTGTCCCTGATGTAACCTGAGCAAACTTAGCAAGTCTTTTATTCTGGGTGAATGCCCCGCTTCACCCAAATCATGAATGCTCGTTGCTTCATGGAACTCTATTGCTTTTGTTCCCAGAACCAATTATATCTTAGCTAATCTCTCGCCCCTTTAATTATCCTTGATAGTTTTCCGAATAAAATGTGCAATCTGTGAACACTTTATTAGTCCCACTCTCTGGTTTATCCACTCATGGATAAGGATACAGAATTGTCTGACTCCAGTTTATTATAAATTCGTTATTCTCAATTGTGCCCAATGACAAAATTTTCCTTGCCCTGGGTCAGCAATATTCTCAGTCATCTCTACTATTTAACTGTAAATCTCAAACCATGTGCTGTTTAGAATTATATGTGCCTATCCCACTTTGCCAGATGTATGTGTTCTTTTCTCCATGAGATTTACATCCTGTAATGCTCTTATTCAGAATTTTGGGGCCCAATTCCTATTCATTTGTGTCTTAACAGTCTTTGAAGGGATGTTTGCCTTCAAGTATTCCTTGAAGTTTCCCTCTGAGCAAAGGTGAGATGCCTTTTGATTCATGCTTGCATCATTACCAGCCCAGGTTTAGCTGACTTTTTTAGTGTAGGATTTGCAATTAACACAAAATAAAGGCTCTCTGAACTTTAGTCTCTTTTCAAGGGAAACAACCATAAACATACTGCCACTCAATACAGATGGAGAGGTTAGTGAAAATAAGCAGCATTTATGAAGGCATGCCAGAAGGACTATGGGCCAGCCATTTTCTCTGGATACTGGAAATTCTTCCTGTAATGAAGCCAGACCTGAATAGAGCATTAATTAATACTCAACCACGCAAAATTCAGATCTTACAGAAGTGCTTTTACAAAATATTCTTACAAAGACTCAGAGAGGGGAAATTACAAGAAAATATTCTGTGAAACATCAGATTATTTACTTAAAGTTATTGTTGATGGCCATTATGTTCAGTACTCTTAGAAAAAGAATAATGAGAGATATTTTCTTATTATGCAGCTAAAAGGAATAGTTTTGCCTTTTATTGAACAAAACAATTATGTGTATGTCCATTTAACTTCTGGAAGATCTGAATCATGTAACTGTGTCTGTTTTTTTCTATTTGTGAATAGACGGAACACTTAGAGCCACATGTGGAATACATTGCTAGAAACTAATTCTTCTTGGCATGGACTTTGTATACTAACTTAATCTCTGGTTTCAAAGAATTTTTATTTTTCTTTCATTTTGATGTCCTCATCTAATTAATTTTATTTTATTTCATTCTGTTGGATTATATGTAATTATAAGGCACAAAGCCTTACTGAAAAAAGAACATGAAATCAGCAAATATGCAAAAAGATTAATATTCTATGAATAGTTCATATCTCATACATAACTATCAAAGCACACTCAATACTTGACATTTTATGCATGTTCAGCAAACATTTATTTACCAAATGAAGAAAACTAGGGATTGGAAAACAAAGCTGTTTCTTCAATATTTTTTATTTATTAAAAAGTACTACTAGAGTTTGTAATCCTGGCTGACTTTTATCTCAAAAAAGTCAACTCTGTATTATTGAAGTGCAGATTAATGGTTTAAATATTAATTGCATCCAAAATTTACATATTCTTATATAATTAAAATATACACCATATTTTTGCAAAGTTTCTTTAATTATTAAGAATCAGTTTAAACAACCAGAGATATAAGAATATGTATGTTATTGGAATTTCTGATTAACTAGCAAATTCCACTTGGAGCCTGCAATGTACAATGATATGCAAATTCCCTTTTCCATTGTTTGTATTGTATTTTTAAACATCAAAAGAAAAAATGTTTTTAACTTTTAACTCTAATATAATGTTGTCAAATAACTGAAAGGGTTGTTAGACTTTAAAAAACCACATTACAATAGTGAGAAGCAGAATAAGTTATTTGTGATATGAAAGAGAAAAATGATGAGTTAATATAATTTTAATTCCAGTTGAATTAAGAAAATGAAAAATTGCATCATTGTCTCTTCTACTTGGAAATGATATTTCTTCTATTTTTAAGAGAGTAAAATTTGTCTTTCAGTTGATAGTGAGTTAGAGGCGAAAACCTTTTACTCTGATGTTTTACAGAACTGCTAAAATGTCCATGTGTTATTCTATAGAGAATTGTAATGGAGTTTAGTAGTATAAAAGTTTGAAAGATGTTTTTTACCTTAATATATGATATTTACTTGGTTGAGTTATATAACATTCAAAAATAGAGAATTTGGAGCCTGAAAACCTTGATTTCAGTTTAGCCTCCACTACTTGCTGGATTTGTGACCTTAAGCAAATTATTTCATTTTTCTCAAACTGGGTTTCCTCTTAGATGAAAATAACAATATCTACCTTCCTTTCATGTGATTTATTGAGACCAAATTGGAGTAATAGATAGTATAACTAGAACTTGGTTTTAAGTTATTTAAACATTATTTACTAGGTAAAACTTACGCCTGTATAAAAATGAGAAACTTTATCTCTGAATGCACATGCCAAGTTTTCATTATTTGATAGAGATAAATAAACATGGAAATTGTATTACAATTTATACCAAGCTGCAAGGGGCCAGGTGAGTCAACCAAATTATATGGACATGTCAAAAACATATTGTTTTACTTTGTTTTCATACTGCTATAAAGAACTGCCAGAGACTGCGTAATTCATAAAGGAAAGACGTTTAACTGAATTACAATTAAGCATGGCTGGGGAGGCCTCAGGAAACTTACAATCATAGCAGAAGTTGAAAGGGAAGCAAGGAACCTTCTTCACAAGGTGACAGGAAGGAGAAGTGCCGAGCAAAGCGGGGAAGAACTCCTTATAAAACCATCAGATATCCTGAGAACTCACTCACTATCACAAGAACAGCAAGGGGCAAACCACCCCCATGATTCAATTACCTCCACCAGGTGTCTCCCTTGCTACGTGGGGATTATGGGGATTACAATTCAAGATGAGATTTGGGTGGGGATACAAAGCCTAACTATATCACATTGAGCGAATGCATGCATATTATTAAGTGCAAAAATTGTAAATACATATATAAATAGATAAATAGATGTTTAGTGGAATGTAGATTTCTCTAAATATCTATGCAATTTTCATGAATATGAGGTGCAGGAACAATAGCATTAAGAGTCTCTAATATTTTCTCAGCTCATACTGGCTGTGGTGTAGAATTCATAAAAGGAAGGCAGATTAAGTTCCCATTTCTTAGCTATTCTTAATATAAAGTATTTTTAAAAACCCTGGTTATAGGATCCTATGAGACAAGCCTTAAAGGTATCTGATTGATTTAGATATAAATGACATATAGGTTTTTTTTCTTATTGTCAAGATGTTTTTGTAAATCTCATCTTTTTAAAGTGTCTCTTAATATACTTCTCTTTTTAACATTGGCTTCTAGAAAAAAAATGAAGTAAGAAAAGAAAAGGGATTCTACATTTGAGTGAGGAATTGCCTTATAAAAATGAACAAATAGAGGTTGGGTGCAGTGGCTCACACCTGTAGTCCCAGCACTTTGGGAGGCTGAGGCAGGCAGATCACTTTAGGTCAGGAGTTCAAACCCAGCCTGGCCCACATGGTGAAAACCCGTCTCTACTAAAAATGCAAGAATTAGCCAAGTGTGGTGGCATGCGCCTGTAATTTCAGCCACTTGGGAGGCTGAAGCAGAAAAATTGCTTGAACCCAGGAGGTGGAGGTTGCAGTGCACTGAGATCATGCCACTGCACTCCATCCAGCCTGGGTGACAGAGCAAGACTCCTCCATCTCAAAAAACAACAATAACAACCAAAACAAATAGAATAAGTGAAGAGATTTGATCTTTTAATTGGTTGGAATATCCCATAACATTGCACTGTTTATGTTTGTACAATAATGAAAGTTCATTGAGTACATGTTCACTGACATATATGGATCCTCAGAAATATAGATCTTAAACATATGATATATAAGTATATGTAAATGTATACTCATACACATAACTCAGATGTATGCAAAGACTTCATATATCTAGAATGTATATTGTGTGTATTCTATATAACATGTAATGGGAAGGTTGATATACATAACCTTTGCTTTATGGTGTAGGTTAGGAATAACTTGTTCATTTAAGGTAGGGCAGACTTCACTTGCGCTGATATGGACAAATCAGTGTTAATGACAGAATGCAATAGAGTCATCCTGCTACATAAACAGAAGCATAGATAACAAATAATACAAAATATGATAAAAGTTTACATCATTCATAACATCATTTATCTGACCCTTTCCCGCAATTTATCTGGCCTATCTGCCACCATTTAATTTAAAAAATTACATTGATTATATCATGACTGCTTTAAAATTCTCATTGTACAACTCTAAAAACATACACTTATTTGATAGCCTTGAATTTCAGCAGAAAAAATAATACTTATAAGAGGCATAGACTTTAAAATACATTTGTGCAGAATATTTTAAGTTATAAATATGTATGCATAAGGCCTAGTTGATGTAACGTCAGTATAGATGCTACAAATGCAAGTTCATTAAAGAATATTAAGATATTCTTCCCTGTAAATCTAAGGAAGCAAAACAATGGGAAATTTCTCAAAGACCTAAAGCAGGAGATGAAACAGGGACAAACTGAGTGTTTGCTCAACCATAATTGTGAAGCAATCAGTTTAATTATCTCACAGTTGATTTTGTTTAATTAGGAGATGACATTAGCTAACTTTGCAGTTCTACATCGTTACAAAAAGGAAAGAGGTTTTGACATATTGTGCCTTTACTATTAAAGAAATATCATTCAGTGAGTTTTTTGTACACATTTCTATTTGTGTGGTTTTTTTCACTGAAAATAATGCTTTCAAATTTCAGAATACAACAGCTTAACTTATCACATAATAGAGATATATATATTGTACCAATCCCTTTTAAAATTAGTGCTAACGTAGCACGAGAAAAATGTAATTCAACAAGAAAAATGGAAATTTACATTTTTATCTCTGAAACTGAACACTGATTCTCCAAAAATCATTTTCATCAATAAAATCTGACAAAATGTGTTGAATATATGCAGCATTTAGACAAATGTCACCATTATTTCTTGCCCAGACATGGTTCAAGGCCCATGTTCATCATGTCCTTTGTTATATCATCCAAGCACATTAAGACTGCAGATGACTTTCAGCTATTTAAATACATAATCATGATGTAATGTCCATGGCTTTATAGAGTCCCAGCGTAATTTTGCATATATTCTTCAACTTTGTTCTTTTACAGTGAAGTACTGTGACAGATAGTTATACCAGAGATTTCTGAAGCAAATAATCAGTTTATATTCATCTGGCTTACAATATCATATTGAATGTTCATAGATGATTTAACAAAGAGGAAAGCAGATAAACTTTATTAAAAAGACACTTTATTCCCTATCATAAGCATTACATGCCTGTAATTAGTAATTATTTTTTAAAAGGAAAATAGACTAAGAAATTTGCATAATATCTCCCTACTTGGTAGAAATCTGTTATCATCTTATTAAGTAGGACAGCATCATAGTTATATAATAATCCCTTTAGAAATATATAAAGGTGATTTTCTATTAAGATATGGCTATTGGCTGTTAGCTAGACTGAATTAGATTATTAATACTATTGTTTTGAAATTGCCATTCACTGATATTTGGGGATCACTGAATACATTAGGAAACGGAGAACATCATGATAGCTTCCTCAAACTGTAGAGTATGATCTTTCTAGGTGGTCAATGTAACAAAGGAAAATAAATTAATTATTAGGATCATAAAAGTTTAAACAGAACACTTTTGTGATGCTTGCTAATCTTAATTAAATGATTGCAGTAAGGTTTATGCAAGCTGGTGAAAGCCATATACTTTGTTATACTTTGTAACCTTTTCTGCTCCCATTTATAGAATCGCTTATATAAGATTTTTTTTTTTTTTTTTTTTTTGAGATGGAGTCTTGCTCTGTCTCCAGGCTGGAGTGCAGTGGTGCAATCTCAACTCACTTCAACCTCCACCTCCCGAGTTCAACTGATTCTCCTGCCTCAGCCTCCCAAGTAGCTGGGACTACAGGCACGTCCAGCTAACTTTTGTATTTTTAGTAGAGATGGGGTTTCACCATGTTGGCCAGGATGATCTCACTCTTTTGACCTCAAGTGATCTGCCCTCCTCAGCCTCCCAAAGTGCTGGGATTACAGGTGTGAGCCACCATGCCCGGCCTTGTATAAGATTTTAAAAGTTCCCCAATTTAGCCTTCATTCAGTGTAAGAATATCTTGCACAGCAACTCTTGCATTTATCCATTTCTACTCTAGTGGTTTATTCTCTTCTCTGAAGTAAACCTTTGCACTTGTAGATAATTCTAATGACTGACATCTTGTTGTGTTAGCCAAAGGAGTCAGCCATTTTCCTTCAATAACTGGGGATATTGAAACTACGTTTATTGATCTTGTTTAATTTCTGTGCTATACTCCTTCTGTCACAGCTTGTTTCTATTTCTATGAAAAATGCCTCTGCCCCACCCAAAGGAAGACAATAGCATCTTTGTTTCCACTGTGACCCACCATTACAAACTCAAGCTAACTGGATCAAGGGTAGACTCCTGAGTAAATGTTGGCCACCATATCAACTCAGACCATAGACTACCTTGCTTTGACCCTTGACTCATTGTTTTTCTCTCCCTCTCACCTCTCTTCCCCTGTCCTTCCCCTTTTGTTCCTACTCCTTTGTCTCTTGAACCTCGGCTGACAGACAACCCTGAAGGCTTACAAAAACAGCTCAAAAAGACTGTTCTGAGGGTTGCTGGCAAAGAACTGTACCAATGACCCTGAACATAAGACTTCAAAAACTGGGAAAATCAAACTGTTGCAACCACGAGTTTAGTAGCAGTTCCAGATGAAGGGAACTGTAACCTGGGCTAGACTGAAGGTCACATGCTCCTCTCTCCTCCTCACCCTATACAAACTTCAATCCAGCTGCTAAGGGAATTAACTGTTTTTCAGATGCTCCCTTATCTGTATCAGATGAATAAAGTCTTTAATCTCTATTTCATTAACTTTTCTTTTAACCCTGAAAATGATTCAAATTCTGGTGAATTTTGGACAAAATCATAAAAAGACTAATCTCAGAAAATGTCCTTCTATTGAATGAAGAAGATGTAAATGTGGGAGCCAAGAATGACCTGCAGCTAGAGAAAGGGAAGGGGTTAGAGAGAGAGAAATATTGACAGTAAGTCGATGCAGAGACATCTGAGCTGATTTAATTTTTCTACTAAGATACCAGGTTCCCTCTACTTTTTTTTTTTTTTTTTTTTTTTTTTTTTGAGACAGTTTTGCTCTTGTTGCCCAGGCTGAAGTGCAATGGCGTGATCTCAGCTCACCACAACACCTGCCTCCCAATGGTGTGATCTCAGCTCACCACAACACCTGCCTCCCGAGTTCAAGCGATTCTCGTGCTTCAGCCTCCTGAGTAGCTGGGATTAAAGGCATGCACCACCATGCCTGGCTAATTTTGTACTTTTAGTAGAGACGGGGTTTCTCCATGTTGGCCAGGCTGGTCTCAAACTCCCAACCTCAGGTGATCTGCCCACCTGGGCCTCTCAAAGTGCTGGGATTACAGGCGTGAGCCATCGTGTCCGGCTGCCTTCACTCTTAATATTTAGTCCACGTTATCTGCTTTTCTTGGATATTAATAAACAATAATGTCATTTCAATAAATGTGTTTGCTCTTGTTGATTAAATTAGTTTGAAGTACTTCAATTTTTAAAACCAAAAGAAACTAAACAGTTTTGAAAAGCCAGTTTGTCTCAATTTCCCTCTCTATGATAAAGACTTACGAGTGCTTACCCTAAAAAGTCATATGGGAGCTTACCATAAAAAATGATAGCATACATCTTTAGATTGTATAATTTCAAAACACTTCGTACTATTAAATCTTAACAAAATCTGTAAGAAAGGTTATGTGATCTTTTTTGGATTAATGAAGATAACTGGGAAAATATAACTCAAAAAATGTGATCCCTGTGATTGCAGTGATAGTTCCTATTCCATTCACTGTGTGCTGCACACATGTTGGAACTTTGTATTTTTTGAATGGATGAATGAATGGGCAAATGCACGAGAACATGCACAAATAGCAAGTAGGTCCTCTGATGTGAGGCTATACTTCCAATTACACCTTGGATAAAGTAGCCAAGGACCTTTGTTTATGGTTGTTACATAAAAGTCAACAAAACATTGTTTTAAAATATCTTTCCAACAGATAGCACTTTCTAGTGTTGTGCTAGAAATCAATGGCAACATTTACCAAAATGTGATGTACTAATGACTAGTACTATTGGTAGTTAACAGGTGTTAAGTTCAGAAATGTTGGCCAGGCACGGTGGCTCATGCCTGTAATCCCAGCATTTTGGGAGGCCGAGGCAGGTGGATCACTTGAGGTCAGTAGTTCAAGACCAGCCTGGCCAACATGGTGAAACCCCATCTCTACTAAAACTACAAAAATTAGCTAGGTGTGATGGCATGTGCCTGTAATCTCAGCTACTTGGGTGGAATTGCTTGAACCTGGGAGGCAGAGGTTGCATTGACCTGAGATTGTGCCACTGCACTCCAGGCTGGGCAACAGAGCAAGACTCTGTCTCAAAAAAAAAAAAATTAAAAAAGAAGGAAATATTTCAATGTTTCTGGTTAAAACATTTAGGATTTCTACCTATCTAACATCTCTCCCTCCCTTTCTCTCTCCATCTATCTATGGCCTGGCCTGTCACATGTCTTGTTCTATATGTTGGAGAAAAAGCTGCAACTAAGATAACATCTTCACCTTCAAGTACCTTATCTTTTTGTGGGTGATACAAAAGTGAACAAACACAGACAGTATATACTTAACAATTTTTAGGCATGATTTTTTTTCCAAGAACATATTTTAGAAAATGCCAGGTTAGAAAACAAAGATCATATTATTATCACAAATATCACTTGGTCCAAATGTTTATATCCCCTCAAAGTACCTATGTTGAAATCGTAACTCCAAAGTGATTTTATTACAAGGTGGGGCTCTGAGAAGGTGACTAGGTTTAGATGAGGTCACGAAAGTGCAGCCTTCATGATGGAATACTGTCCTCTTAAGGAAAGGAAAAGACTAGAGCTCTCTGTCTCCATCACATGATGCACAGCAAGAAGATGTTGACCTGCAGGCCAGGAAGAGGGCCCTCACCATGAACCAAACACTGATGGCACCTGGATCTTGGACTTCCACCTTCCATAACTGTGAGAAATAAATTTCTGTTGTTCAAGCCATCCAGTCCATGATATTCCGTTATGACAGCCCAAGATGACTAAGGCGGACATCTTACATAATGGGCTGGATGCTGCATTCTTTGGATAAAACCATCGATAATTAATGATGCCTTGAGCTCACTGATAAGAGAAATTTTCTAAACTGGGAGTGGCAACCTATCAATATGTGAGAAATCAAAATCTTCCAAGAAATGCCTGCACTAAGTCTCAAAGTGTGTATTCTTGGCCCATTTTCTCCTACTGGGCAGAGAAAATGATACATAGCATTTGAGACAAAAAAAAAAAAAAAAGCACAGGAAGCTAAGAAGACTGGAAGAATCTTCTGGAAGTGCTAAGTAGCTTGATCTGATTAGAGATTTAGATACATGTTGAGGTTTAAGAATAATGATGCTAATTATCATAACACTATGGAATAATGACTGCAGGACGGGTTATGTTAGTTGGCTTGGGCTGCCATAACAGAAGACCACACGGTGGGTGGCTTAAAGAAGAGAAATGAACTTCTCATAGTTTTGGAAGTTAAGAAGTCCAGCCATGGCTGGGCGTGGTGGCTCACACCTGTAATCCCAGCACTTTGGGAGGCTGAGGCAGGCGGATCGCCTGAGGTCAGGAGTTCAAGACCAGCCTGGCTAACATTGTGAAACCCTGTCCCTACTAAAAATACAAAAATCAGCCAGGCATGGTGGTGCAAGCCTGTAATCTCTGCTACTCTGGAGGCTGAGGCAGGAGAATTGCTTGAACCCAGGAGGCGGGGGTTGCAGTGAGCCGAGATGGCGCCACTGCACTACAGCCTGGGTGACAAGAGTGAGACTTCGTCTCAAAAAAAGAAAGTCCAACCTCCAAGATCGAGATTCATGTCAATTGATTCCTGATGGAGGCTCTCTTTCTGGCTTGATGATGCTCACCTTCTCCCTTCATTCTCACTTTGAGCCTGCACATGGAGAAAGAGAAACCTCTCTTTCTCCCTCTTCTGAGAGGCCATCAATTGTATTGAGTTATCCCCCCTCTTATGACTTCACAAAATGTCAATTACCACCTAAAGACCTTATCTCCAAATACAGTCACATTAGAGGTTAGGGCTTCAACATATGAATTTTGGGGAGGGGGTACAATTTAGTGCACAGCACAGGGACTACTGTAAACTCCTGATAAGAAATCTTTCTTATTAAACAATCTTAAAATTTCTAATTGGTGAGTGCTATTTTTATTACTATTTTAACATGCTATGATATCATACTGGACCAGGGAGATGGTACAGACTGAAGATTCCTTATCTGAAATGCTTGGGACCAGAAGTGTTCTGAATTTTTCACATTTGCCAAATTGGGGATATTTGCACACATATAATGGGATATATTGGGGAAGGGACTCAAGACTAAACACAATATTTATGCGTCATATACACTTTGTAACTATAGCCTGAAGGTCATTTTATACAATGTTTTTAATAATTTTGTGCGTGACACAAAGTTTGCATTAAGTACTTATGTTTGGAATTTTTCACATGTGGAGTCATGTCAGTACTCAAAAAGTTTCAGATTTTGAAGCATTTTGAATTTTGGATTTTCTGATTAGATCTGTTCCACCTGCATTATTCTTAGGGAAAGAAGAAAGGAAATAAGATATATCAGAGAAAGAAATATGAATAGAGCAGTCAAAAATGTGAACAAAGCATGATGACCTAGGGAAAGTACCGAGGCATCAAGACTACTTGCAAAGGTGGAAAGGTACAAATTGATATTACACGGTACAGATGGTCCTTGACTTACAGTGGTTTGAACTATGACTTTTCAACTTTACAATTATGTAATACACATTCATTAGAAACTTACTTTGAGTACTCGTACAACCATTTTGCTTTTCACTTTTAGTATAGTACTTGATAAAATATGTGAGATATTAAATACTTTATTATAAAATAGGTTTTGCATTAGATGATTTTCATTCAATTGGAATAGGGTGAGTTAATGCTAATAGTTGAGTAAAAAATATGTATAGATTGTGTTGGCTTGATCAATCCTAAATGCAGCTAGAAAATGTGGTTCTGTCATTAGAGCAAGGAGTTAGAATGGACTTGAGGCTGTCCACATTATTTATTTATTTATTTAGAGACTAAGTTTTGCTCTGGCACCCAGGCTGAAGTGCAGTGGCGCAATCATAGCTCACTGTAGCCAAACTCCTGAATTCAAGGGATCCTTCAACTTCAGCCTCCTGAGTAGCTAGGACTGCAGTCACATGACACTATGCCTAGATAATTTTTAAAATTTTTTGTAGAGACAGAACCTCAGTATGTTGCCCTTGCTGGTCTGGAACTCCTGGCCTCAAGCAATCCTCCCACCTCAGCTTTCCAAAGTGTTGGGATTACAGGCATGAGCCACTCAGCCAGCCCCACTTCAGGCTTCATTCCTAATTTTGGTCCTCTTGCAATTTCTATCACATCTGTAGTTATTTCTTCTACTGAAATCTTCAACCACTCAAAGTCATCTGTGTGGAATGAGAAGTGGAATCAACTTCCCCCAAATTCCTATTAATGTTGGTATTTTGACCACCTCCCACAAATGTAAATTACAAATGTTCTTAATAGCATCTAGAATGGTGATTCCTATCCAGAAGGTTATCAATTTACTTTGCCCAGATCCATCAGAGGCATGGCGCCAGGCAGTTAGTGAGGGAACAGGAATGATTATTTGCAGGTGGCTAAAAGCAACACAAACGGGGCCAAACTGGTTAGCACAAGGACCTAACCCTTGTGGAAAGGAACTGTTACAGCAGGCTGTGCTAATAAAGACGGACTATAGACAGCCTGCTTTAGGAACAGATGAGAATGTAATGAAAAAGAAATTGGCCACAACTGGTTAAATCCAAGACAGCACAAAACTTGACCAACTGTTGACCCTTGGTTTCGTTATGCCTTTTTTCCCATAAAATTATGAGGAAACCTCCCACTCCCATCATGCACCTGATGCTATGACAGTTCCAGATTAACCATATTTAGTGAATAAAAGTGTGGCACCCCAATTCCAGGAATTGCTCACCCATTTCCCAGAAAACTCTTCCCCTTATTATAGAATATTCTATGCTTTCATTATGCTTACAATGAGTTAGAGTAGGGTTCAGATTAGGGGTAGGGGGTAGGGTTAACATTAGGGTTAGGGTTTCATGCTTTCATTATGCTTATCCATATAGTGTGTGAGCCCTGACCACATTGGGTGTGCCTCATTCTTTTGAGCACAGCCAGCCACACTCCTGTCTTCAGTTTCTATTTACTTACACTCCACAATAAAGTTTCTACACTTTCACTTTGGTCTCACTTTCAAATTCTTTGGTGCAGCGAAGACAAGAACCTGTACTGGCCTACCAGCAGAGCATCATTATTTAGGGAAGCTGTAGTATTATGAAAGGTATTTCTTGAATGAGACTTGAAAGTTGAAATTACTCCTTGATGCATGGACTGCAGAATGAATGTTGTATTAGCAGGCAGAAAAACAGCATTAATCTCCTTGAATACCTTTATCAGAGCTCTTGGGTGACCAGGTGCATTGTGAATAAGCAGTAATATTTTGATAGGAACCTTTTTATCTAAACAGTATCTCATAACGATGGGCTTAAAATACCTAGTAAGTTATGCTGTAAACAGATGTGCTGTCATCCAGGGTTTGTTGTTTCATTTATATAGCACAGGCAAATTAGATTTAACACAACTTTTAAGGGCCCTAGGATTTTCAGAAAGGAAAATAAGCATTGGCTTCAACTTAAAATCACTAGTTGCCTTAGCCTCTAACAAAAGAGTCAGTCTGTTCTTTGAACTTTGAGGCCAGGCATTGACTTTCCCTGTCTAGCTATGAAAGTCCAAGATGGCCTCTTCTTCCAACAGAAGGTTGTTTTGTCCACATTGAAAATCTGTTGTTTAGTGTAGCTACATTTATCAATGATATTAGCAAGATCTTTTGGATAACTTGCTGCAGTTGTAGACATCAGCACTGCTGCTTCACCTTGCACTTTTATGTGCTGGAGATTACTTACTTCCTTAAATCTCATGAACAAAGTTTCCTAGCTTCACACTTTTTGTCTGCAGCTTCCTCATCTCTCTCAGCCTCCATAGAATTGAGGAGAGTTAGGGCTTTACTCTAAAATAGGTTTTCGCTTAAGAGAACGTTACGGGCCAGGCATGGTGTCTCACACCTGAAATCCCAGAACTTTGGGAAGCCAAGGTGGGTGGATCACAAGCTCAGTAGTTCGAGACCAGCCTGGCCAACATGGTGAAACGCTGTCTCTACTACAAATAGAAAAAAATTAGCCAGGCGTGGTGGCAGGTGCCTGTAATACCAGCTACTCAGGAGTCTGAGGCAGGAGAATCGCTTGAACCCAGGAGGCAGAGGTTGCAGTGAGCCGAGATCGTGCCACTGAACTCCAGCCTGGGCAAGAGAGAGAGACTCCGTTTAATAAAATAAAGTAAGTAAAATAAAATAAAAGGAGAGAGAATGTTGTGATTGGTTTGATCTTCCACCCAGACCACTAAAACTTTTGCCATATCAGCAATAAGACCATTTCACTTTTTTATCACTCATGTGTTCAGTGGAGTAGCACTTTTAATTTCTTTCAAGAACTTTTTCTTTGCACTCACAAGTTGGCTGACCATTCTGCACAAGAAGCCTACCTTTCAGCCTATCTCACCTTTTAATGTGGCTTCCTCACTCAGCTTAATCATTTCTAGATTTTGATGTAAAGTGAGAAACATGAAACTCTTCCTTTTACTTGAGCACTCAGAGGCCACTGTAGGGATATTAATTTCAATACTGTTGTGTTTCAAGAATAGGGAGCCAGAGGAGAAGGAGAGAGACAGGGAAATGGCCAGAGGACAGCCAAAACACGCACAACATTTATGGATTAAGTTTGCCACATCTAATATGGGCGCAGTTTATGGAGACCCGAAACAATTCCAATAGTAACATCAAAGATCACCAGTCACAGATGACCATAATAGAGATGATAATAACGAAGAACTCTGGAATTTTCAAGAATTACCAAAAGTGACACAAAGACACGAAGTGAACCCATGTTGCAAAAATGGCACTGATAGACTTGCTCAAGGCAGGGTTGCCACAAACCTTCAATTTATAAAAAAACAAATCAAAACAAAACAAAAAACAATATCTGCAAAGCTCAATAAAGTGAAGTACAATAAAAGGATGTATGCCAATATTATAAATAGAAATATTATATAATATATATTTCAACTACATATTATTTATGAACATATATATGACATACACCTGTCAACTATGTGCTTATAAATATTAATCATAACATATAATGTGCATATCTAGTTAAAAAGAAATACATTCTGGGAATTACTGATATACAGCCTATAAGAAATTTTTATAACCTAAAGAAACGAAAGGATGCTATTACTACAGCAAATACCTCTGGACTTCCCATTATATATTAAGTGTAGGCGATTCCATTTTGAGAAAGGCATTCTAGTCTTGATCCTTGCCTGTGTGGAGCTTGCATCTTAATGGAGTGATAATAATATAAAAAAAGGGTCAGGCACAGTGGCTCACTACTATAATCCCAGAATTTTGGAAGCTGAGGCAGGTGGATCACCTGAGGTTGGGCATTCAAGACCAGCCTAGCCAACATGGTGAAACCCCGTCTTTACGAAAAATACAAAAATCAGTTGGGCATGGTGCTGCACATCTGTAATCCCAGCTACTTGGGAAGCTGAGGCAGAATTGCACGAACCCAGAAGGTGGAGGTTGCAGTGAGCCGAGATCATGCCACTGTACTCCAGCCTGGGCGATAGATTGAGATTCCATCTCTCTCTCTCTCTCTCTCTCTCTCTATATATATATATATATATATATATATATATATATATATATATATATATATACTGCATATATACATATTTATATACATATATATGTATTATATATGTATACATATATATATAGTGTGTATATATATATACACACACACATACACACACACGCACACAAAGGAAGGACTCCAGTGCAGAATGCTGAACTTCAAGGTGTAGTGAAGCAGACAGAAGAGGTACCTAGCTTTGTCATGGTGGGACACAGGAGAACAGACTATAAGATGGGAAAATAAGAACATTTTCCCCCAAAATCTTTTCTAAAATATTCTTACCACAGCCAAGAGGCTATATAAACATCTTGCTTCCAAAAAAATAAAAATTAGGGCCAGGCTGACTCAGACTATTATTTTACATTTTTTCAATGACAAAAGAGCTATAATTTTACAATGAGTATAAATGTGGAAATTTTAGAAATGTATTTTGTTGCAAAATGCACCGGAATACGGACATTCTGTGAGTGGAAAATGGAGCTGTAATTTATTGCTCCAGGAAATTTTCTCATTATCTACTCTCAGCATTACAAGAACAAACCAAGCAAGGTTGGAAATAAAATCTATTGTCCAAGATTCGGTTTCTCCACAATTATTTAGACACATGCTTGAATTTTTTCACAGCAATTACCTAGCCCCAGGTTTTCCATTATCTCAACTTTGCCAGGATTAACAAAGACTTAAAATCTTTATCCAAAATGTTGCAGAATAGTGTTATTCATACTGGAAAGGACACTGATGTTTCAGATGAGCTAATTATACAAAATCTCGTATTTCTGTGTTAGTTTTATAATAGATAGTTTGTCTATAAACACCAATTTGAATCTGCCCTGAATGGAAATATCTAATATGAGTTTGGTGGTTATTTGAAGAAGAGAAAATGCCTCTGCAAGAAATCTAATAAAGAAGTAATGAAAATAATTTAAAATTATGTCTGTTTTTCTTTAGTCAAAAGTAACGTGGATGGATATTGAGTGAGAAGAAGAAAACAGGCAGGAAAACACTTGGAAAAAAATGAATTTAGGTAAAACAATCCTTACATATTTTTAATAAAGTGGGATGAACCCTGTAAATTTCCCACACAGTATGAGAGCCCAGTCTTGCCCAGGCCACTCTCTTCCTCTTTAGCACTTAGCATTTCTGTCATTATAAACACATGTGATGCTTTGATTACTAACACTGTTCTCTCTAGCTGGAATAGAAACTCCATGAATGTAATGAGTGTGAATATGTTTTCTTCCTGTCTGGCACCTTGTAAGTCTTCAATATATATTTAAAGAAAGTTGTTTGGGGAGGGTTTTTTTTTGGTTTTGTTTTTGTTTTTGAGACAGAACTGCACTCTGTCACCCAGGCTGGAGTGCAGTGGTGCTATCTCGGCTCACTGCAACCTTCGCCTTCTGGATTCTCCTTCCTCAGCCTCCCAAGTAGTGGAGGTTACAGTAGTGTGCCACCATGCCCAGATAATTTTTATACCTTTAGTAGAGACCAGGTTTTGCCATGTTGGCCAAGCTGGTCTCAGACTCCTGGCATCAGGTAATCTGCCCACCTTGGCCTCCCAGCATGCTGGAATTACAGGTGTGAACCACCGCACCCAGTCTATATGTAAAGAAAATTGTTGAATAAAAAATTAGAACATTATTTCATAGGTAACAGAATTCTAGTAATTTCTCTGGAGTTACTCTGGCTTATTTTTGTTTTCTATATTGTAAGGGAAAAACATACGATGCACAGTGTGTTTCCCAAAAATACCATACTAGGAACTGTGGAGACATGTGCCTTGCAGCAAAGATCCCACAACCAGCTGAACATTCCTGCTCTGTCTGCCTTCATGCTACACTAAAGATGACAATTAATAAATGATAATTTTCTAGTCTCACTCTTTTACAAAGCATAGGACATTATTCACAGGCTGGTGAACACAAAGTAAATCTTATAGAAAATCAAACTTTCATATTTGAAAAACATTTGTGCTGTAATTCTTGAGGAGCCTTCCAGGTGAAAAAAATTCAACTGCCAATTATCGAAATAATGAAGGAAAATGTGTCATGAAGAATAAAGACAAATTATTAAAACTATATGGGAGTCTAGAATATAGATCGTGATATAAGTAATTTGACAATAAAATAAAGCTTTTTGATGTCCTGAATAAGCAAACAATACCAGGTACAGTAAGTCCTCAGTTAACGCCATTGATAGGTTCTTGAAATCTACAACTTTAGGCAAAATGACTTACAGTGAAACTGACTTTCTTCTCATCAATGTTATAATGAAATAACATTGAAAAAATGATATTATTTGAGGATCTGCTGTACATTGTTTCACTTCAAGTTGCAGTTTCTAAGAACGTGTCAACGATGTTAAGTGAGGACTTTCTGTAGTTCATATAAAATTCCTATATATTTAGTCATGTATAGTAATTTGCTGATATTTCAGTCCCTGTCTTCATTCACCATGAGTGTCTGGGTCTTCTGGAAAATTGGAATGATTTAGAGTTGTGTTGTGTTCTTCTTCGGCACACAAAGACCTAATCAAGTAGCAGGATAAAGTAGAAAGGCTATGTTATTAGTTATTAGCAGATTAAAGGGGAAAATTCAATTTATATAAATTATTAAGTGCAGTGGCCTTGGGTAGGTAAGTTAATTTCTCTGGCCTGTGTATATATATGCATGTCATAATGTTAACTACCAGCATCCAACCTTACAGAGAGCAGTAGAGAATAGAAAGTATAAAAACATGCGTGAAAACTGTAAATAACTACATATATTTCTTGTTTTATTATTTATACAATAAAATAGCAAATATAATAGGTTGAAAATGTATCTGAAAACTCAATTACCAACAGAATTTTTTTTAAAATTAGAATATCAATCATCATCATGTGTCCTAGAACTGACCCTAATTTAGAATTTAATATTGGTGAAGAAAAAAAACTTTTATGAAGAGGTTTACTTCTTTTTTTACACTACACACACACACACACACACACACACACTCCTCAGAGGAAGATTTCCAAAATCTGGTCTTGATTTAACATTGTGAAAAACTAAGACCTTTCCAAAATCCCAAAATGAAACTTGACCACTGTTTCAACTCTTCACTGTATTTATGACAGCCATTAAGCTACACATATGCCAGCTGCTAGAATTCATTAGGATTATATGAGACTCTCTCTTTGATTCCTCTGAAATTCATTGATTGATTCTGATTATCTCCCATTCCTATCAGTTAAGGTTAGACTAGAAACAACTCCCTACAGTTGGGTGAATGCCGCTGGCATTGACATATAAGGGCCATTAACTGTCTTGTATTATGCATTTGTGAAAAAAAGCACCTTAGATGGTATTATTGCTGCACTGAACTAATAATGAAAATGCTTTTTCCTGCGACTTACTGTTTATCACTTGATACATGTGCTCTTACCAGAGGAACATATCAATTTTTTTAGCCTTGGCAAACTCCTCCACACTGCACCTACTGCTTATGGTGATTGAATGCTAAGGGTCATGTGAAATGCTAAAGAGGAAAGCATCTTGCTAGAGAATTACATATTAGTAATTCTCATCCAGGGACTCTAGGCAGAGTTACTGGACAATAGCAGAGCTCATTTCCAATATGTTATGGTAACGACAACATGATGAGCTAATCCAAAAAAGAACATTGTCAAAACTCAGGAAATGGGGACCCTTTTCAGAAAGCCATAAGTTTGAGAACATTTTTTTCTTATGGCTGACTGTTCACAAACAGACAGAGAGATGGAAATCTGTTATTGGGCTCAGTTTGGAGTGTTTCTGTGTGTGCGTGTGTGTGTGTGTGCATGTGTGCGTGTGTGTGTGTTTTGCCAAGAGTTATTTTGGAATAATTACTACATGTAGATTTTTACAGGCATGAAAACGTTAATGAGCCTTATGTATACAGAACATCTTCCTTTGTCATCTGGAAATAGAAAACACTACTAGCTTTTAGGGGCTATAAAATTTAATCAAAGTTTAATTGGTGTTTTAAGACCCCATAATTTCATATGAAAATATTTTTAATAATATATTCACTAAACTAGCATTTCCCAGACAAAGGCATCAAAGAACAGCTTTTAGATAACTCATTTCCTTGATTTAATACAGTTATTTTTCCTAAAATAATTTTATTTTTGGTTACTTAGAAAATGAATATTGATCTTAAGAAGTATGGAAGAAAAATTAATATTTCTTTTTAATCCTCACTGGTAGTTTTTGTTAATCAACTCTAAAATTGAAAATGGAGAGAACTGAGAGTACAAGGAGAAGAAACAAAATTTTTAAAATTAGCAAAACATGAATAAATCAAACATTAACATAGGCATAAGAAAATGGCGGCAAGCCGTAAGCTTGAAAAGCAATACCTGGTATGGTGGGCAAAATAATGCCTGCTCCACCTCACACCTTAATACTCACATACTAATCCCTGGAACTTGTGAATATTACCCTACATGGCAAAAGAGACTTTGCAGACGTGATTAATTTAAGGATTTGGGGATAGATATATTATCCTGGGTTGTCAGAGGAGCCTGAGCAGAAGGATTCTAAAGAGAGTCAAAGAAGGAAATTTGACTATGAAAACAAAGAACCACAATGATATAGCCTGGGAAAGACTGTGGGCCACTGGTGGCTTTTAAGACAGATGGCTGCATCCACAAGCCAAAGTATTCGGGCAACCCCTGTTTCCCTGAAAAAGGCAGGAAAACAAATCCCTTCGAGAGGCCCCTGATGGAATGCAGTGCTGACAACACCTTGATTTTTGCCTGTTGAGACTCATGTCAGACTTCCGGCCTACAGAACTGTAAGATATTAAAGTTGCACTGTTTTAAACCACAGAATTTGTAGTAATTTTTTACAGCAGCCATAGGCAACTAATGAACCAAGCTAACTCACTGGTATTAGAAAGTAGCCTTGCTAGAGAGTGATGTCAGCAAGATGGCTGATTAGAAGCACTCAGTGTTCATCCTGACCCAAAGACACCCCAAATAACAAACAACTGTATGTTGATAGAAAAGTGCTAGATTACATCAAAAGAGTAACAGGAACCCCAGTGAGCACAGAAATTCAGTATAGCCACTAGAGAATGAAAGAAAATCCATGGCCTCCACCACCTCATTCCCGAGTCAGGATCAGCTCAAAACCAAGAAGAACTCCTTCTTGGGAAAAAGAAAGCAAGAGAATGCCAGCGGTCCCCATCAACACCTGGGACACCTACAGTCCTCAAAAGTAGAGACCACCGAAGCCTTCATAGGCAGTAAGACCAGCTGAGGAAGCTTCTGGAGTCCATACCACTGTGCTCCTCTCAGAGAAGAAGCTGACACTGTGCCCTACCCCCTGAGGCACAGTGAAGCTACTGTACTACACCCCTTTGGAAATGCAACTACTGCTGGAGTGTGTCCTGCTCTGGAGGCCACTGGCCTAATACCCTTCCATCCTTGAGGTTTCACTACGATAGAACCACCTCTGCCGAGTGGCCCAACATCCCCAAGCTAAGCTGTGATGTGGCAATAGACCCTACCCTGTGGGGCCAAGCGTCCCTGGAGCCACCCCACTCCCAGTTGCAGCTGTGCCCTGTCTCCCTAGGGGGCTGAGCTGAAGCTGCTCATTGCCTCCTGGGGAAATGGTGCCTTGATGGAGGTGCTGTATCTGCCCCTCCCAGTCACTGCTGCATCCTGCACATCAAGGCCCAGGCTACAGCTGCACAATCCCTCCCAAAGAAATGGTGCCATGGTGGAGCTGTACCATCTACTTTTCTCAATCTTTGCTGTGCCCTGTCTCTAGGGGCCTGTGCTGAAGCTTCATATTGCCTCCTGAAAAAATGGTTATTTGCCAAAGTCGCTCCATATGCTCCTCTCAGCCACCATTCGTGCCTAAGTTGAAGCAATATTTTGGCTCTCAAGAAACTGGGACTTGGCCATCCAGAGCAGTCATGCATCCCTTGACACCCAGAGAAAACATGATTCCCAGTCCTGAGCTGAAGTGGCACATCACCTCATTACCTACCAAAGGATTTGTGCCTGGACTGAGCTGAGGAGTTGCACCTCCCAGGATCCCAGAAAACCAGAACACCAACTAGGCTAAAACGCCCTCCGACACAGGCCAAATGGTGCTAGTACTCTGGTTCATTGGAGCTGCACTGGCTTCCTAGACTCTGAGATGCTGAACACCATTCTTCCCAGGGAGTAAAATAATAGCTGTGATGCTTCTTGTCTCCTCCCGTCCCCCTGCCCCTGCCCCAACAGGGTTCAAGCAACAGCTGCACTCCACATGGTGGTCTTGCTGCCACTGCACCTGGACTTACAGAGTCTGGGATACTGCTGAGTCCCACTGTCACAGGATCCAGGGCCTACTACATGGGAGCCTGCTTATCCATGGGGATAACCCTTGGACCTGAGTTGCCACTGAGCCCTATTGGTTTTGTTCCAAAACTGAAGCCATATGCTGCTCCCCGGGCACAAACCTCCAGAGTACCTCTTCTTCCCCAGAGCTGGGCCCTGGCACCCAGGGGCAAAGTCAACAGCTATAAACTATACTCCTGGACCTAAGCTACCAGGGGGTGCCTCAGAGTCACAGATCCCAGCTCTTGGCAATCTACATCCAACTTTGCCTCAGAGGGTGAACTTGCACCACAAGACCCAGTGTCACAATATGTTCACAAGACCCTGAGACTAAGACCCTGGCTCCACAGTCAATCAGGGCACCTACATCCTAGTACCTAAAGCCACTGCAATTACTTGTAGGCCCTGTCAATCCCAACACCAAGAAGGATCAGCTCTACTAAATATTCCTATTTTGGATAAAGTGAGAATAAGAGGACCCCAAAAGTAATTGCCACTGAGGACCCTAAAAAGCTTACCACCACCACTGTTGCCACAAACTTCTACAGCCTAGGCCACTGAGGTACCCAAAGTCATTGCTGATGTTGGTCACAACTAAAGAAGCTGCATGGAGGCTATACCATTGTACCTACTTGAAACGATTCACCATGCCCTTTCCAACCAGCACACCAGGACTGATCTAAAAGTGAAAGTCTTTATCTGTGAAAGCCTGTCTGTAAAGTTTGGAAGAGATGATTATTCAACAGATGTGCGGACATCAAGGTGGTGACATGACAAAGCAAGGAAATATGGCACCACCAAGAGAACACAATAACCCTCCAGTAATAGGCCACAAAGAAAAGGAAATTATGACTTAACAGAAAAGGAATTCAAAATACTAATCTTAAGGAATCTCAGTGAGATACAAGAGAATACAGAAGGATAATTCAACAAAATCTGAAGGAATGAGAAATTTAACAAAGATAGATATCATAAAAAAAGAACTAAACATAAATCTTGAAGCTAATTCAACAAATAAAGTAAAAAAGAATACAGTGGAGAGCTTCAATAGCAGAACAGGTCAAACAGACGAAAGAATCTCTGAACTTAAATATAGGTCATTTGAAATTACTCGGAGGACAAAAAGAATGAAAAAGAGTGAAGACAGCCTACAGAACTTGTGGGATACCATTAAATGCACAAACATTTGCATTATAGGATTTCGAGAAGCAGAAGAGGCCAAGATAAGGACAGAAAGCTTATTATAATAATTGCTGAAAACTCCCCAAGTGCGGGAAGACATATGGACATCCAGATATGTGAAGCTTGAAAGTCCCATATAGTTTCAACCCAAAGAGGTCTTCACTGAGACATATTATAATTAAACTGTCAAAAGGTAAAGTCCAAGAGAGAATTTTAAAAACAGCATGAGGAAAGTGTCAAGACACATATAAAGGAATTAACATTAGACTATTAGTAATTAACTGAACAGAAATCCTAAAGGCCAAGAGAGAATGGGATGATATATTTAAAGTGCTGAAAGATAAAAACATGTGTGTCAAGAATTCTATAGCTACCAAACCTGTCCTTCAGAAGTAAAAGATAAAATTTTCCTCAAACAGGTAAAAGATGAGGGAATTCATCACCACTAGACCAAAACTACAAGAAATGCTTAAGGGAGTTCTTACAGTAGAAACAAAAGAATGCTAATTAAATACAAAGACATATAATTTATAAAATTCACTGGAAAAAGTAAATATGTGGTGAAATTGAGAGCACCCCAAGGCTGTTATGGTACTATATAAATCATATGTATACATATACACACACACACACTATTATGATTAAAAGTCAGAACAGTCAAAAATAGCAATAGCAACAATAACTTGTTTTAAAATATAAATTGTGACATCAAAAATATAAAATGTAGGGGGAAAGATAAAAGTCTAGAATTTTTTATGTACCTGAAGTTAAAATGTTATCAGCAGAGAAAAGTCTATTTTAACTTTAAGATGTTTTATTTAAGCCTCATGGAAACCACAAAACACAAATATATAGCAGGTGCACAAATGTTTAAAAAGAGAATTAAAACTTAAAACTTACACTAAAGAAAATTACAAAAATAAACAAGAGTGGGGAAAAAAGGATCTACAAAACAACTAGAAAGCAACTAACAAAATGGGGGTAGTAAGTCCTTACCTGTCAATAATTACTTTTAATGTAAATGGATTAAATTCTCCAATTAAAAAATGTAGAATGGATACTTTAATTTAAAAAAAGCAACCTGATCAAAATCTGTGCTGCCTATAGGAGACCTACTTTAGCCTATGTACATATAGGCTGAAAGTAAAGGAATGGAAGAAGGTATTCCATGGAAATGATAAGACATCACAGGTGGCTATACTTATATCAGAAACAACAGACTTTAGGTTGAAAACAATCGAAAGAGACAAACAAGAACTTTAATAATAAATGGCACAATTTACCAAGAAGATATAACAATTATATATGCATCTAACATCAGAGTGCCTAAATATATATGCAGCAAATACTAAGGGGAATAAAGGGAGAAATAGATAACAATAATATTAAAGGCCTTCAATACTCCACTTTCAACAGTGTTCAGAACAATCAGACAGAGAAGTAATGAGGAAATACTGCAATTCAACCGCATTGGAGACAAAATGGGCCTAACAGGCATATAAAAAATTTCTTAACAGTAGCAGAATACACATTCTTTTCCCATGCACATGAAACATTCTCCAGGATAGTCCATATGTTAGGCCAAAACAAGACTTAACAAATTTAAAACAAATTGAAATCATGTCGAGTATTATTTCTGACCACAATGGTATGAAACTAGACATCGATGACAGGAGAAACTTCAGAAACTATAGCAATACACAGAAAATCAACAACATACTCTTGAACAATCAATGCATCATAAATAAATTAAAAGTGAAATCAGAATATTTCAAGAGACAAATGAAAATGGAATGACAATATACCAAAACTTACAGGAAACATCAAAAGCAGGATTCAGAGGAAAGTTTATAGTGACAAATGCCTACATTAAAAAAATTAGAAATATCTCAAATAAACAACCTAACATTGCAACTTAAGGAATTAGAAAAACAAAAACAAATTAAACCCAAGCTTAGTAGAAGAAACTGAATAATAAAGATCAGAGCAGTAACAAATAGAGACTTAAAAAACACAAAAGATAGAGAAAACCGTTTTTTTCTGTAATGACAAACCTGACAAACTTTTAGCCAGATAAACTAAGAAAATAAGACAGAAAATTCAAATAAATAAAATCAAAAGTAAAAACGGAGACCACAAAAGTGATACCACAGAAATGAAAACGGTCATATGAGACTACTATGAACAACTATATGACAACAGATTGGAAAACCTAGAACAATTATATACCAACAAATTGGAAAACCTATCAAGAATGAGTCATGAAGGAATAAAAAAATCTAAACACAGGGACTCACTCCTATAATTACAGCACTTTGGGAGGCCGAAGTGGGAGAATCGCTTGAGCCCAAGAGTTTGACACCAGCCCAGGCAACATGGCAAGACTCCATTTCTACAAAAAATAATAAAGAAATTTAGCTGGGTGTGATGGTTTGTACCTGTAGTCCAAGCTACTTAGGCTGAGGTAGGAGGACTGATTCAGCCTGGGAAGTTGAGGCTTCAGTAAGCAGAGATCATGCCACCGCACTCCAGCCTAGGTGACAGAGTGAGACTCTGTCTCAAAAAAAAAAAAAAAAAAAAATCATAATAGACCTATAATTAAACAGACCAAGATTAAAATAATAATACAATCCTCATATCAAAGAAAAGCCTAGGACCTGAAGTTTTTCACTGGTGAAATCTACCAAGCATTTTTAAAAAATCAAATTCTTCTCAAACTTTTTTCAGAAAATTAAAGAGGAGGAAATTCTTCCAAAGTCATTCTATAAGACCAGAATTAACCTGATACCAAAACAAGATGAAGACACAGCCACAACAAAAAATTACCGGCCAATATTCCTGATAAGTACATATGCAAAAATCCTCAACAGAATACTAGCAAAACAAATACAGCAGCATATTAAAGGATTATTCACCATGATCAAGTGGATTTCATCCTAGTGATATAAGCATGAATTAATATATGCAAATCAATAAAGGTGATTCTTCACATTGACAGAATAAATGACAAAAACCATATGATCATTTCAATAGATGAAGAAAAAGCATTTGATAAAATTCAACATCCCTTCCCAATGAAAACTCTCAACAAATTAGACATCAAATGTATATACCTCAACACAGTCAAAAACATATATGACAAACCCACAGCTAACATCACACTAAATGGGGAAGGAAAGTTTTTCCATTAAGATATGAAACAAGACAGAGATGCCCACCTTCTCCATTTCTATTGAACACAGGACTGGAAGTCCTAGCCAGAGGATTTAGATAAAATAAAAAAAAATAAGCATCCAAATAGGAAAGGAGAAGGTTCACTGTCCCTGCTTGCAGATGACACGATCTTACCTATAGAAAACCCCAAAAACTCTATGGAAAAAAAAAACTATTAGAACTAATTAACAAGTTCAGTAAAGTTGTAGGATACAAATTCAACATACAAAAAGCAATAGTGTTGCTATATGCTAACAGTTAACTATCTAAAAAATATTTTTTAATCTCATTTACAGTAACTACAAATACTAAGTAACACAGGAATAAATTTAACTATGAAGGAAAAGAGCTACACACTGAAGACTACAAAACTCTGATGAAAGACATTCAAGAGGTTACAAATAAGTGGAAAAATACCCCATGTTCATGGATTGGAAGAGCTAATATTGTTAAGATATCTACACTACCCAAGGTGATCCATAGATTCAATGTAGTCACTATGGAAATAGCAAAAATATCCTTCAAAGACATAGAAAAAAATCCTAAAAATCACATGGAACCACAAAAAATTCTAAACAGCTTAAGAAATCTTGAGCAAAATGAACAAGCTGCAGTCATCATACTTCCTGACTTTAAAATATACTACAAAGCTAAAGACATGGTACTGGCAAAAAAAAAAAAAATACAGGCAGATGGACCCATGGAGAATGTATTAGTCCATTTTCACACTGCTATAATGATTATAATGATACTACCTAAGACTGGGTAATTTATAAACAAAAGAGGTTTATTTGACTCACAGTTTTCTGCATGGCTGGAAGGACTCAGGAAACTAACAATCATGGCAGAAGGCAAAGGGGAAGTGAGGCATGTCTTACATGGTGGCAGGAGAGAGAGAGCAGGCCAAGGGGAAGTGCCACACTTTTAAACCATTAGAGTGAGAACTTACTCACTGTCACGAGAATAGCATGGGAGAAACCACTCCCATAATCTAATCACCTCCCATCAGGTCCCTCCCTCAACATGTGGGGATTACAATTTGAAATGAGATTTGGGTGGGGACAAAGAGCCAAACTGTATCACAGAAGAATAGCAAGCATAGAAATAAATCCACATATGTATAGCCAACTGATTTTTGATAAACAGGCCAAAAACACACTTTGGGGAAAAGACAGTCTTTTCAATAAACAGTACTGTGATATTTGGATATTCACATGCAGAAGAATAAAACTAGACTTCTATCTCTCACCATATACAGAAACTAATAAAAACCAATGTAAAGTTTGAAAGTATGAAACTACTAGAAGAAAAAGGGGAAATGCTACAAGTCATTTGTCTCAGCAAGGATTTTTTGGATAAAACCTCAAAAGCACAGGCAACGAAAGCAAAAATAGACAAATGGGATTAAAAGCTTCTATACAGCAAATGAAACAATAGAATGAATAGACGACTTATAGAATGGGAAAAAATATTTGTGAACTGTTCACCTGACAAAGGGTTAATATCCAGAATATATGAGAAACTCAGACAGTTCAACAGCAAAAATCAAAGAAACAAACTAATATTCCAACTACAGAATTGATAAATGGTCTGAACAGTTATTTTTCAAAAGAAGACATATAAATGGCTGAGTGTGATGAAGTGCTTAATATAGCTAATCATCAGAGAAAGCAAATCAAAACCGTAATAAGATTGCACCTTACTCCAGTTACAATGGCTATTATCAAAAAGACAATAGATAGCAAGTGTTGGTGAGGTTGTTGAGAAAAGAGCCCTTTACACTCTTTGGGAACGTAAATTAACACAACCATTAGGGAAAACAGTAAGGAGGCTTCTCAAATAAATAAAAATAGAACTACTATATGATCTAGTAATCCCATTACTGGGTACATATCCAAAGAAAAGGAAATCAGTATGTTGAAGAAATATTTGCACTCCAATGTTTAATGCAGCACTATTCACAATAGCCAAGATATCTAATCAACTTTAGCTTTCTTTGAATCAATGGGTAAAGAAAATATGATATATATACAAAATGGTATACTATTCAGCCAAAAAATAAATAAATAAAATCTTGTCTTTTGGGACAATATAGTAAAGTTGGAGGGCATTATGTTAGGTGAAATAAGCCAGACATGGAAAGCCAAATCCTGCATGATCTCACTCATATGTGGAATCTAAAAAAAGTTTATTTCATGGAGAGGAAAGCAGAAAAGTGGTTACCATTGCCTGAGGAGGATAGTGGTAGGAGTGGTGGAGGAGAGGTTGTTTAACAGTTAGAAATTTACAGTTAAGAGGGATACATTTTTATGTTTTGTTGCACAGTATGGTGACTGTAGTTAAAAATGATGTATTATGTATTCCACAATATCTAGAAGAAAGCGTTCAGATTTCTTTAACTACTCTGATTTGATCATTATACAATATATGCATATATCAAACATATTATCTCATAAATATATATGTGCCAACTAAAAATAAAATAAAACGTAGAAGTAGTGTTGCTAATGTAAATACAGGGACATGTCTAATCAGAATTACAGAATTAGAAGCAATGTTGAGAAAACTATAGGTTGTTTACTTGTTCAAGTAGTGTAGATGTTCTGATTGAATTGATAATATAATGAATAAAGTGGACAATTTAAAAATAAGTAATTTAAAAACTGACAAGATTTAAAACTAAACATATTACCGATTTAATTAAAACATTTGTTTTACAGCACATGAAAAATGCAATAATTAATTGAGAGCAGCCAAGTCCTGCCACCATTCTGACAAAGTAGAAAGAGGCCTGAATTTAAATCCAAAGATTTTCATTCTTGTCTGGGCAGATATAATAGTTACTACCTTTATAAATTGAGAAAGTCATTGGCCGTTTAATTTCTTAATGCTCTGTTGTTTTTCTTAATCTATAATGTGAAAATATTACCTTCCAGAGAATCAAAATCTAAAATATATATAAAAAGCAGCATGATACAGTGACACATGGTTGAAAGATGTTAACTGCCATAAAGTGGGACATTTTTACACTACATCTGTGATTCACAGAATTGTCTGCATTAGAAGAAAATGCTTCCTTATGGCTCAGACTCATTTACTTTTTCTTTCATTTCTGGAGATGGAAAGTGCTTTCCTTTTGGAAATATTTCCTCCAAACTGGCGAGCATCTCATCATGTTTCCTATGTTTTATTTCATGAAGGTGCTATAAACCCACTTGGTTAAATGTTGGAGATTCACCTGTTCAGATGCTTACGAAAGAAGAAATTATGTTTAAGGATGTCTTCAGGGATAGCTGCCCACTGTAGTCTCTGAAATGTTTGCTGGTATCTCCCCAACACCTTCAAGCCTAAATCCTGAAAACACACACTACTCAGGCACAGTCTACAGAACTTTCTGTTTGATGTTGTCCAACATTTAAGCAAGCCGATCTCCTGAAGATTCAGAGGTTATCCTTCTCTATGGATTGAATCTAGCTCCAACTGTGATGAGCTATTCTCTAGCTCACACCCTTTCAGTATTATTCAAATGTTTGCCTGCTCACTCTAGGGTCCCTTCCTTAAATTTTCAATTCCATGATATTCATTCTATTCTCTTTAACTGTAACCTGTAGACCCTTGCGTGTTTTCTTATTTCTTGGCTGCAGGCTTTTCACCTGGTAACAGATCTTTTTGTTTAATTTTGTTTTTGCTACCACAATTCTTCTAATGTTGACTAACATTTACCACACATTCCATAATGATGGCTTATTTGGGAATTTAGATTATAAGCTCATTCTGTTTAGGTCTCCATGCCTATATTTTATATGCAGGTATAAAAGAAAATATAAAAGATAAAAGTAAACACCGCCCACATCGATTGCCTCAGCTATTCATCGTTCATTGAATACACGTTTCTGCCAAGCACGCTGCTGGGTAAAGGAGATTTTAAAGCTGAATTCCTAATACATGAAGGTGCTGGCACCTACTTGCAGTTTTTACCTACCTCCTATGCACTATTGACTTCAAAACCCAAATCTCTAAGTCTAATCACAAGTCCAAAGTCCAGTTAATACATCTAACTTCTTACTGGTTTCTATTTCAAATCCAACATACCTAAAATTACTCTTATCATTTCTTTCATCTTTTAACAACTCAGTGCCCTACTTCTAAAATTCTCTCTTCATTAAAGTCAGAATATGTGTGAGATGGTCACACAGAGACTTCTTAGCTAAAACCAGTGAGGTAAAGTTTGTTGTAGTGTCATGGATATTTCTTTTTTGGTTCACCAACATCATCCCCTTCTTTTGAGAGACTTCATATTTTTAAACTCTGATGTTTATGCCAAAGTCTTCATAGATTCTCTTCCTCAAGTTTAATGCCTGTTTGATGTATGCCCATGTTGCCATCAGAGAGTGCTATCAAAGTGAAATGGTGGTAATTTCCACCCTTTTATTTAAACTCTCTATAAAATAGACCCCATTTTCTACAGAACAAAGACCAAGCTCCTTTTCAGGCACAGAATTTTGCTCATGAGCTGGTGCATTTCAAACACTTTCACATCATTTGTTTCCCCTCCCAAGTTTTTAAATTGTGCTTCTTCCGATATTCTGAACATCTTAGAGTTTCCTCAAAGGTCCATATTTATTTGTGCAGCCATACTTTCCAGATGGATCTTCCTATGTAGTATATTTACTTTTTTTTCTTTCCTCCACAAGTTGATTGCCTGCTACATAAAGCCTCCCTGGTTTTTGTCTGAACTCTCCTTCCCCACCTATCTTTCCAACTCCCTAGACATCTCAGTGCTGTATTGGAATTATCTATTCATTTCTGTAGCACATCTGCAATCTAAGTTTTCATAATAATATTCAACATTTTGTATCGTGCATATATAATTTCAAATAGGTTTGATTGTGAGCTTCTCATTGTATTTCCAATGCCTAAAACAAAACCGGACACACGGAGGTTCACAATATGTGTCTAATTTAATTAAACAAATTTAGTAATCTACTGGCTATTATTATTACAATTTTCTAATAGGAATATCCAGTTAAACTTATTATTAGATGTCTAAGAAGTTAGACTCTTCTAAACAAGCACTGCATGCATTTTCTCCCTACAATGTCAGTTCATCTGCTATCCAATTATCACCCTGTTCAGCTGCACACACCTGGAGTTAATTTGGTCTTGGATAACTGTGACAATTTTAAACTCTTTTCTGTGGCAAATTATAAAAAATTGAGGAAATTACAGTCTGTTCTCAATACTTGGTATTTCATGGAGAGTTTCTGAAAAAGCTGACAATTTGGAGCCTATGATTCCCTGGTGAGAGTTCAACCATGATATCAGCAGACATTGTAAGAATTTTATGTTTCACGGCCGGGCGGGGTGGCTCACGCCTGTAGTCCCAGCACTTTGGGAGGCCGAGGCGGGCGGATCACGAGGTCAGGAGATCGAGACCATCCTGGCTAACACGGTGAAACCCCGTCTCTATTAAAAATACAAAAAAAAAAAATTAGCCAGACGAGATGGCGGGCGCCTGTAGTCCCAGCTACGCGGGAGGCTGAGGCAGGAGAATGGCGTGAACCCGGGAGGCGGAGCCTGCAGTGAGCTGAGATCGCGCCACTGCACTACAGCCTGGGTGAGAGCGACACTCCTTCTCAAAAAAAAAAAAAAAAAAAATTTATGTTTCATGTGCACTGATCTTAAAAATAACAGGTTAAAATGCAATATTACCACCAGTGTTCTCGTTAAGCTCTGATGCTTCTCAAAGTGTGATCACTGCAACATTTAAATCGGATTCACAAAGATCTCCTGGTTAAAAATGTGGATTCCCACATCCTATGGAAACTTACTCATGCTGTGTCATTAAGGAAACTGAAATTCTGCTTTTTAAAACAACCACAATTATTCCAAGTAATTGTGATGCATATTAAATAACTTCTGCTTTAGAGAAAGTAGAGTGATAATAAAACATGACAGCTGTTGTGGAGACATGGATAGCTCCTCCTTCTGCAGATGGACCCACTGGGAGATGGAATCCCCCTCTTGCCCCCATCCTTGATGTTATTTAAACTCTCCAACTCTAAGCCTGTTCCATAGAAGGCACTTAATAATTAAGAGATGTAGTTACTGCTTTTTTATATGGTAAAGTCAATTGTGAGAAAAATTCACTTAGATTCCACATAATACTTTCTTTCTTTACTGAGTTGCCAATTTTAAAGAAAATATGATATTTTAATTCTATACATAATTTTTTAACATATGTAACATAATATAAAGAATATGATATTGGGTAGATACAAATGATTCCATGTAACATTTTGTTGTTGCTGTTGGATAAATCAATATCGCTAATTTCAAAGGGGCAAAGATGTTTCATCCTGGCTACTCTGGTTAAAGAACAGTGAGGTTGGCCATGCTGTATTCTTTCTCTAAGTGTTGTTTTTGATATCTCTGAAATAATATTATACATGTGACAAGATATAAATTACTACAATAAAAGAGTCTTTCTTTTATCCACCAAAAATTATTCTGGCTGGAATCATTTTAAGTATTTCTCCTCCCTTGATCTTTAATTTTCATTAACTAGAAAATCATGTCTTCTGTACTTGCAAAGCTTAATCAAACTAAAAGGGGAGTGAAAAGATTGAGAAAAGAAAAAGAGCTGGAAAGCCCTTTCAGAGATAGGCAAGGGTGTAATTTGAAAAGAGATGTTTCAGGGGAAGCACATAGATGATTTAAGAAAGAAAACAGTAAGATTTTAAAAACTATTACTTGCAGATTATGTATTTCCTTCATAATTTCCAAGAGCTGAAAGTAAACAATTAGAATATTTTAACATTTCTCTTATTACATGAAATATTTTCTTTTAACTGCAGTGACTTTCGGTGATTTAAACATGTGGGTCACAGTTTTACACACTTCATTTACCCCTTGGTTAAAATCTGATGAAGAACAGAGGAAACAACGTGTGAAAGCCTTCAGCACTTTGTCCTGCACAAAGCCCAAGTTAAAAACAACGCTGTCTATTACATTTTATTTTTCTTTGTTTTTTTTCTCTCTTATAAGCTGGTTTCAACTACAGGCTTCCTACATTTTTCCCACAACATTAAAAGAATAGGAGTTTTGTTGCTGTTTTATTTTACAATTTATTGGTTTCACTTCAATGAGCATAACTGGCAACCTAAAACTATGTGTGATTATCTTCTCCTTTCAGCCAGTGTTTGTGAATATTTTCTTGGGAATCGTTCACCTATGACAGCCCACCCTGCCTGCCTCTAATCCCCTGTTCATGCTGCCGCTTAAGCACTTGTGTAGAGGCACAGACCTGAAATTTAATTTTGACATTTCTCTGTGCACCTACACTGAGAGGTGTTGTTTTTACTAGTCTATTTCACTCCTTTGCTTTCTACTGAGACAAGAAATTGACACATTTTACTCATTTTGTTTTGATTTGCAAGATTTGTTTTTCCTTAATAAATTGTATTAAAAACTTGTTTTGACAAATGGGATAGGCCTTGATTGTTTTCTACATAACTTTTCTTGTAAAGCATTATGGAGTCTCTTCTTCAGGTAAAATAAACATTTATTACATTTGTTAAATTTATCTTTAAGTTTCCTGGAGCATGATAATTGGTTTTTAAACTCTTTATCATGAAGGTAGGCAAAAAAAATAAAAACAAATTAACAGCATCAATTCCAAGAGGATTTTCAGAGCAGAGTTCAAAATCTCTTGGGAATATATCATTGTATATTTTGGCATCTAATATTTATGCAACAAGAATATTTTACACTTAAACTACATTTTAAAATAGATGTTTAAAGAAAGTTTTATCTCTAACACATTTACTTATTGAATGATTATATTTTTATTTTTTTTAATTTAAGAATACTGAGGGTCTTTCTTGTTTCTTTTTTTTTTTTTTAATCATTCCAGATAAATGAAGAATGCCTGAAGTACCACTGTGCATTTCTGATTTGTTAAAAAAATTTGGCATGGTACCTTATAAGTCTTGCTGCTCCAAAGCTCTTTATTTCCACTGAAACAGAAACTCCCTCAGCTTTTCTGTATCTGATGATTGAGTAATTGTGATGTCCTTCTTCAGAGACTGAATTAACATATGTCTCAAGTTATAACCCATTCAACTTCATCTCTTTAGCTCCTTGAAAGTGACATCATGAGGATGAATAATGTGTGTGACACTATGTGCCTTCCCAGAGCTTTCACCAACAGCCAGGTCTCATTTGAGAGCTTGCTTTACTCTCCGTTAACATGCTTTATGTGCCAGGAAGCATATTAAACACTGTCAAGTGTTATCCTGGCTATGCAGGTACAGCTTCTGTGTATCACGGTGGCTGCCATTCTGGCTTTCTATCCAGGGAGACTCAGTTTTGGACTCTAGTTCCTTGATTTCATAAGTGACCTGTAACTAATGGCCTGAAATTCCCCATGCTCCCATTTTCTTATCTTTATCAGGCAGAAGACAATAGTACTTCCCTCTAAGGGGTGCTGAGATAATTAAGAAAATAGTACCTACATATTCTCCACATGGAAAGCAGAAAACACTTGATGATAGGTGTGATTATTACTAACGTTAGAGCTTGCCTCTTACATTTCCTCTCACTCTACCTTTAATGGGTGTTTCCAAATGTAATCCAATTTTATCATTCATAAGCCTTGTACCAAAGTCGTATTTCCCTCTCCCTTAGTCTTCATATCTTTAACAGCAAAGTAACTGTTTAGAGTCAACAAGAATCATCTTCAATTATTATTGAAAATTTTCTTTGATTATTTCCTGGTAACTGAAGTCATTTCCAAGACAATTAGGATAAACGGAGTTAGGCTAGAAGTTGAAGAAACTGACTTTTTATTTTTTTATTTTTATTATTTACTTGGTTGTGCTCATGTCCTATGATGATGTAGTTTTTACTCTCCTCCCTGGTCAAGGGCATTTCTTAGTGCTTTACTTCTTTGTATTTGATTTTTAAGCTATAATATAGAGCGTCTGCTAAACACTAGAAATCCTACTCTTTCAAGAAACTTTTTTAGAAACACCATATTCACTTCATCATCACCTCCTCTTAACTTCTTCACCTACTCATATTCTATAAAAGTTATATTTTCTAGAGCTAGAGGAACCAGTGAGCTTATTGCTCCATTATTTCCCACATTCATATTTATAGATATCTGGTAGAAATTTGAGTTTTATATATATTTTTTTTTTCTTTTTTTTTTTTATTATACTTTAGGGTTTTAGGGTACATGTGCACAATGTGCAGGTTTGTTACATATGTATCCATGTGCCATGTTGATTTCCTGCACCCATTAACTCGTCATTTAGCATTAGGTGTATCTCCTAATGCTGTCCCTCCCCCCTCCCCCCACCCCACAACAGTCCCCGGAGCGTGATGTTCCCCTTCCTGTGTCCATGAGTTCTCATTGTTCAATTCCCACCTATGAGTGAGAACATGCGGTGTTTGGTTTTTTGTCCTTGCGATAGTTTACTGAGAATGATGTTTTCCAGTTTCATCCATGTCCCTACAAAGGACACAACAACCCCATCAAAAAGTGGGCAGAGGACATGAACAGACACTTCTCAAAAGAAGACATTTATGCAGCCAAAAAACACATGAAGAAATGCTCCTCATCACTGGCCATCAGAGAAATGCAAATCAAAACCACAGTGAGATACCATCTCACACCAGTTAGAATGGCCATCATTAAAAAATCAGGAAACAACAGGTGCTGGAGAGGATGTGGAGAAATAGGAACACTTTTACACTGTTGGTGGGACTGTAAACTAGTTCAACCATTGTGGAAGTCAGTGTGGCGATTCCTCAGGGATCTAGAACTAGAAATACCATTTGACCCAGCCATCCCATTACTGGGTATATACCCAAAGGACTATAAATCATGCTGCTATAAAGACACATGCACACGTATGTTTATTGCGGCACTATTCACAATAGCAAAGAGTTGGAACCAACCCAAATGTCCAACAACGATAGACTGGATTAAGAAAATGTGGCACATATACACCATGGAGTTTTATATTTTTGAAACTAGAAAACTTTTAACTGGACACTTCTCATTTAGTTTCAGCCTTCTAAGAAGACTAGAATCTACCTTTGGGCCAGGCTTTTTCTTATTTCTGGAAAGAACTAATAGAATGGCCTACTTTAGATATGCAGATATATGGTAAAGAAACTTCCCACTGACAAGAGGGCAAAATTTCATAAATCACCATTTTGGCAAAGATCTGCCCATGTCTTAGCTTATATTGACTGTTAAAATTAGGTTTTACTTTTATCTATCTCATCTAAAAGTTTGTAAAAGAGCAGAATAATTTTATGGCAGTAGTATGGAGTCTATTGATGTGATTACCTGTGCTGAATGTACGTAGAGTCTCTGATTGAGGCCAAAAGGTCAGAGCTTAACTGGAGCCTTGAAAACAAAAGTCACCATAATGATTGGGAAAATCGTATGTTAAAGCCAAGACTAGGCTGCAGGACAGTGATACTGTTTTAGGCATAGAACGCAGTTGATTCCACAATGGACATAACCTGGGCAAAATAGTTGCATGCAGGTGCATGATTTAATAGAATTATAACAACATAGTCATAACCTTTAAGGCCCAGGCTGTATAATTTGTCATCCAATTTGACATCCAATGTCATCCGCTTTAAAAATACAAATGGATGCTATTAATAATCTTACCCTAATATCAGGTGTGTAACGTGATATTCAACTGGATTATTGCTGAGAAGAAAGCATCTTCCTTTGCATCAGGAGGAGCAGCTCTAGCCTTGGAAATTTAGTAGAGACCTGCGCTGTAGGCCAGGTAGTCCTTGGACAATAAAGAGTGGGCTGTTGCAGTCAGCACTTCACTCTCTGCAGAGGCAGCTGCAAAGGAGACTTTTTCATGACAGCTGCAAGCCACCTGGGAAAGAACCAGCCATTCTGCTCAACTGGCATACAGGGACCTGTTTCCTAATAATTTCAAAATAGCAAGTAAGAGTGACCTGATTTTGTAAATCTATACAATTGAAGCCTAGGACTTAATGGGAGTATGTTGAAACCTGCATTTTCATTCCTGACAACATTCTACTCTTCTAAGCTCATATTTTACTTTTGTCCTAAAAGTCTCACAATTCCTGCTCTTTTCCATTTCTCTAAATCTTATTTGTTCTTCTGAACTCTCCCCTAGGAAGCTTACTGTATTGGGAGAGAAAAAAATTTTTTTTTCTGTAAGTAATTATTTTACTTAATTGAATTGGATTATTCCCGTGCCCAGTTATCTAACTATTAACTTAATAGCTGCTCATGAGCATTACTTGATCCAAAAAATTCACTTAATATTCATTCATTCATTAATCAAGATAATACATGTACTAATAAAATCATAAAAATAAAAACATAATCTTTAAAATATGAATATGACTACACTTCAAAACTTAAATAATAATATCTTAAGTATATTGAATGCCCCATAAAATAACTAAAGGTTGGTATTTAATCCAATCAGTGGAGGCAAAACTAAAAAGTCCTTGACAAATTTTTAGTTAGTGCATGTTTGCACATATTGATAAAAATACAGTCATAAATAATACTTTTCAATTTGAATTTAAACATTGACATTCTAAAATATAAAATCGTTTTTTGCATTTCTTCTCTGAAATACAGAATTTTAAAAATTTACATATATTTGCAAAATTTTTTAGTACATTGTTTACTGTAATGAATATAAGTAAGGCAGATATTATATAAAATAAGTAAATGTTTAAACCAACCAAGGAAAAGCAAATAGGGTCTTTTAAATGGGTTTCAAATTTTTCTCCACTATGTATAATCACATTTATTTAATCTTAATTGTGCTACAAGTCTCTATGGTCCTGATTTGTTTGTTTACATAAAGTATATATTTGGTTTTGCCCTGAATTCCCTAATATATTCTTAACTCTGAATAAATGTTTTCCATCTGTGCTTTATAATAGAAATCATTGTGATCTATACAAAGTGAGCTTAGTGAATTCTAGTAATTTATCCACTTAATGACTATGTATCTACAATTATATTATACTATTGTTCCAAACACATGGATACATTTTGATAAGAGAAAGACAGCTTGGAACATGGGCATACATGTGCTAGGAGATTCTTGGTAAACGAAGAAATAATCGTGGAAATGAGAATCTATGTCTTCGCAGAATATAGATAGATTCCTCCTATATGATTCTTTTGTTCAAAGGAATGAAACGTGCAGTCTGGTAAATCTAGAGATCTTTATGTGAAGCGCAAATCCCTAGATGTCATTCAGAAATACTGCAATTTCTAAACTGGGCAAAAAATTATGGATTGAAGGTAGTACAGCAACATTAATGACACTTGGCTGAGAATCTACATATATTATCCCACATGTGGATTTAGTAATCTCCATGATAACCTTATGGTTTCCTTTTTGTGTTTTTCCTACTTTACAGATGAGGATATTGAGGCAGTAGGTTTATTCCAAGCCGGAAAAGAGCCGACAATTCTTCCATTGCACCTGCTGTTACTTTTTTTAGAGGACTCATTTCTGACAATCAGCGTCTCCCCCTAAGAACTTTGAATCTTTCAGACACAAGATGGAGTGAGCAGTTCTGCATGTTCACAAATGAAAACACTAAGTCTGTGATCCCGTTGTGTCACTTGTAATTGTCTTAATAAGGCTCAGCATTTTTTTTTTTCTGAGTAGTAAGGACCAAGTAGTAAGCATTTTAAGTGTTATGAGTCGTACAGCTTCTGTCATAACTACTCAACTTCGCCACTGTAGTGTGAAAGTAGCCATAGACAATATTGAAACAAATAAGCATGTCTGTGTTTCAATAAAACTTTATTCACAAAAAGAGGCAGCAGGCTGAACTTAGTCTAAAAGCCATAGTTTGCCAATCACTTATCTAAAATTGTATTTGAAAGGCTCCTGATAACATTTATATTTTCCTTTATTGCCCAAAATATTTATCTGGAATTCCCTGATCCTGAAATAAAGGACAGCACGAGCAGGAACAGCCATTAAGCAGCGA
This sequence comes from Symphalangus syndactylus, assembly GCF_028878055.3. Taxonomy (NCBI): domain Eukaryota; kingdom Metazoa; phylum Chordata; class Mammalia; order Primates; family Hylobatidae; genus Symphalangus; species Symphalangus syndactylus. Next base: position 81,361,421 of record NC_072438.2, on the reverse strand, counting down.
AGCAAATTAAAGGATGCTCAGCACTTGTCAATTGTCAGGAAAAAAAAAAAATATGTGTGACTGAGATTCTTTATCCAAACTCAATATCAGAATCTCTCTTCCCTCCCGGGGGTGAGGGGTGGGGGAAAGGAATAGACTCACGGAAGGGAGTGAACTCTGTGGAGCCTGTCTATTCAGGTACAGGGAAACTGGGAACACAGATTTCTCAAAAATACTTGGAGAGTAAAATGGCTTTCTTCTATCCTATCCTCCTATTACTTCCACTTAAACCCTGAGAATGGACATTTGTTGCTTCAAAATCCACAAAAGCCAGATATTTATAATCACTCAATTACATGGAAACACATAGAGTGTTTGCATAGTTTTCATGGAGTGATGATGAAGATCTATTTGCTTAAAGGCAGTGGAGCAGCTAAATGTGTCACTGGCATCTCTGTGTTCTCCAGAGAACCAAAGGGTACGTGAGGATTCACAATGAAAGTTGCTCAAAAGGTTTTAATCAAAGGGAAAAATTACTGAGAGAGTTGAGTTTTCAACCATTTCTTATTATCTGGTTTATTTTCAAAGTTTAGCTTTCCTTGTATTCTATCTATCTATCTATCTATCTATCTATCTATCTATCTTATTTATTTATTTTTTAGACGGAGTCTCGCTCTGTCGCCCAGGCTGGAGTGCAGTGGCGCAATCTCGGCTCACTGCAACTTCTGCCTACCAGGTTCAAGCAATTCTCCTGCTTCAGCCTCCTGAGTAGCTGGGATTACAGGCACACGCCTCCACGCCCAGGTAATTTTTTGTATTTTAGTAGAGATGGAGCTTCACCGTGTTGCCCAGGCTGGTCTCGAACTCCTAAGCTCAGACAATCCGTCTGCCTCGGCCTCCCAAAGTGCTGGGATTACAGGCATGAGCCACCGCACCTGGCCTTCTATTTATTTTTAAAGCTATACCACTGGTTCTTCAGGCATGGCTTCATAAGGTACTATTTGACATGTATTTATAAAAGTACAAATGTATTTGTCCCCAGCAGTAATTCCTTGACATTTAAAAATATATTGAAAAATTTTTGGAAGTCTTTAATGATACTGCTTATAGAGGGATCTAGTGTATTTTTGTATATAGATTACTGTGGGTTTTTAAAAATCTGTTAAAATGGCCCCTATTATTTCCTAAATTCCCCTTTCTTTCAGTCTCTTAAGCACTTTTTTAACATACAAAGAAGGAAGACAGGAAGGAAAGAAGGAGAAAGAAAGAAAAGAAAGAAAGGAAAAGAAAAGAACAAGAAGGGAAGGAGGAAGGAAGGAAAGAAAAGAGAAAGAAAGAAAGAAGAAAGAAAGGGAAAGAAAGAAAAAAAGGAAGGAAAGTGGAAGGAAGGAAGGAATGGAGGGAGGAGGGAGGGAGGGAAAAAGGGAGGAAGGAAGGGAGGAAGAAAGGAAGGAAAATAAACAAAAAAAAGGTTGACTGATTTTACCTAACGTATCATCTTTGATCTCACTTTTATTTTTGACTGTAGTTTTAAAGCCAGGGTTTTAGATGGGTTCAGAAACTCTTATTCCTTAAATAAAAGAATGCCTCTTCAATTATTTTATATATGTTAAATTATTCTTAGTTCCCATGTGCTTCTTTTATGATGCTACATGAGCACAGCTGTAGACACAAGAAAAACATTCAGTTTTTTTTATTTGTAGACAGCTATGAAGCTAAAGAAGAATTTTTAGGAATTATCTCTGATCATGATCAGGTAGTGAATAAGAAAGACAGGTTTAAATATTTTCCTAGTTGCTCAAAAAGGTTTTAATCAAAGGGAAAAATTACTGGAAGAATTGTGTTTTCAACCACTTTGTATTATCTGGTTTATTTTAAAAGTTTAGTTTTCCTTGTACTCTATCATCTATCTATCTATCTATCTATCTATCTATCTATCTATCATCTATCTATCTCTATATCTATCATCTATCATCTATCTATCTCTCAATCGTCTATCATCTATTTATCATCTATCTATCTATCTATTATCTATCTATCTATCTATATCTATCTATCATCTATTTTTTAAGCTACACCACTGGTTCTTCAGGCATGGCTTTAAAAGGTACTATTTGAAATGTATTTGTGAAAGTAAGCTGACTTAGTCAACACAACACAACACAAGAAAATTCCATTGCTCCAATACTACCAATTCTTGCCTAAACTTATAAGTCTACTTAGCAGAGAACTGTTTTTATGGCCTTTAATATATCATTGGAAAATATCATTGCACAATTTTAATGCTCAACACTTTGTAAACAACATTTTTAATTATCTCATATTATTTACGATAGATGGCTGAAAATATCATAAATTCATGTGAATCTTTCCAAACTGTCTCATGTTATTTCGAAATTCAATAGCCCTGAATACTTGGTTACGTTTAAAAAAATAATTCTGTATAAACTTTCCACTCCTTATTACTGTAAATTACTCTTGATGATAGTAAAAGTAATTCTTACATTTTAACAAAAGAAAGAGGTTTTCAGTACAATTTTAGAGAGGTTTATGCCAAAAAATTATTATTATCCAGTGGCTGAGAGACAACTTATCTTCTATTATTCAGATAAGAAAATATGTATGTATACCAGAGAGGTTATTTTCATCAAGAAGGTAATTTGTAGAAACCAACATCACTAAGGGCCAGGAATGGACTTGGGACATTTATTCATATAATTATTGTCAACAAAATTCAGAATGAAAAAGGATGTGAGCTCTAGGATGATATGATTTTGTGTTTATTACAAACAAAAAAGAAGAACAAAGAATGAGTTCATGTCCTTTGCAGGGACATGGATGAAGCTGGACACCATCACCCTCAGCAAACTAACACAGGAGCAGAAAACCAAATAGCACGTGTTCTCACTCATAAGTGGGAGATTAACAATAAGAACACATGGGCACAGGGAGGGGAACATCACACACTGGGGCCTGTTGGGGGTTGGGGGGCAAGGAGAGGGAGAGCATTAGGATAAATACCTAATGCATGTGGGACTTAAAACCTAGATGACGGATTGAGAGGTGCAGCAAACCACCATGGCATATGTATACCTACGTAACAAACCTACACGTTCAGCACATGTATCCCAGAACCTCAAGTAAAATAAATTAATTAATTAAATAAACAAAAACAATGAGAGAAAGGCAAGGAACCGTACTGACTAAGCAATTCAGTAAGCTGGCAAAGGAAGATATTTAAATGATTTCTGACATTACTAAGTCACAACACTATGTGGTGATGCTTCAGCAAGTCAACACACTATAAAAGATCGGAACTCAATTCACCATAGGTCCCTCATGTTACTGAGGGTTTTGTATAGAAAGCCCTGCAGGTTCTTTTTTTGAGACATATTTTTAATGATGTTTGTAGAGCAAACAACCTTGAAAAATTAAGACTGTATCTTTTTCCAAAGCAAAGGGCCACATGCTTCTACCCAGTAAAGTAGAGAAAATGTCACTCTCCAAAACAAAGGAGAAGAGTTGCCAGAGCTCCTCTCCTATCATGTAACCCACTACATGTACTGGAATCCATTAGGCCTATCTATCTGCTTTGCCCCTATGTTACTTGAAGACAATGGGAACTGAGTCCATTCTGTTAAGCACATTGTGCTATAGTAAAAAAAGTTCCTTTCTCTGATCCAAACATCTCATGTCTTCTTTCAGCATTCATGAAATTTTGGGAGACAAATAGTTATTGACATTGACATAAAACAACAAAATGCAACAGCACTCTTTAATAATGAGTATAAGTATGTACTAACGGTCTCCTCTAAGGTGGTTACACTGATATATGTTATGTAGGAAATTTTCTTATGAAATTTCTGTGGGAAATTCCACAGGTAGAAATAATATTCTTCCCTAATAGTAATTTCATATATTATACAGGGTATTGATTAAATGTCAGGGGCAATAAATTAGGTCTTGCCTCGTGAACAATGAAACATACATAGTTAGTAGCTTCTATAACAGTGGTTTTACTTTTTTCAGAGTCAGGAAAGAGGAATGTTTCTCTCATATATGAGCTATGTTTAAATTTTACCAAAAGAATTCATTTGTATTCAAGTATAGGTTTGAATGGTATAACCACAGCATATAGTCATGAATTCAAAGTTGTCAGAAGATGAGAATATTAAATTTGAAATCCTTATCATTCTGCTCACTCTTGTGCGCTCTATTTTTCTGTGTTATCTGTGGCCTTTCTCAGGACTCTTCTGAAACCATCCCACTGGGGCTCATTTCTTATCACCTGGTATAATATACAAGTTGTAGAATTTCAACAATATTAGCCCACAGAGAGTACTGTCTTCCAAGAAATCCAACTAATATTCTAGAGAAAATACTTCTGACACATGCACGCACATAATAAACACAGACACACATACACTTATTAATTGTACTGTGTGGTTGGTGAAAAATGCACTTAAGATATTTCTGGTGCCAATATAACTTGTACTATGTGACACTCTACATTCTTAGTCATATGGATTGACATGTGGATAAGTGCTTTCATGTGGCTAATGATTATGAGATCTAGAATTAGAATCAAAGCTTATTCTCGCTTTAAAGTCACTATAGTCGGGCAGACATCCATAAACAAGAAAGAGATGTGGTTAAAAGAAAAGGAAGGATTGAAAGATAAGTAGGCATAGGTTAGAATAGCAGGAGGAGAGAAGAAAGAAGGAAGAAAAAAAATAAACACAGTGCTCAAATCTTAGTGTTCTTCATTATTTTTGAAATACTGGTTTTAGTGATTCAAATATTGATTTAAAGATAGTTGAACTTCATTCAAGGTCCCACCAATTCAATTAAAGTAAACACATTGAACCTTTATGGCACAGCTGTTATGAAATAACTAGCATATTATGAAACAGCTAGATGCAATAAATAAATTGTAAAGGAGAGAGAACTAGCATACAATGGACGTGGGCTATTTGCCAGGAACATTAGTATATTGTGTCATTTCTTTGCTCAAATTCAATTTTTAAGCCATTTTCCTCTTAAATGTATTGCTGTCTAATCACATTCAAAAATGACTATTTCAAAGATAGCTTCATGTACTGAGAAGCTAAAAATTCAGGGATATGTTTAAGAATCAAGCTATGCACTTAGACAATAGGCTTACCTAAAAACACTTTTAAAAAGATCTGAAATTGTTCCTTCCACTGTTTTGCCACAGAAAAAGCAGACAGCTAAAGATGATTTGTTGAGCAGCAAGGTCAACCTATTTGGCAGCAGAATGGATCAGAAACAAAGCTTTGATTTAGGACACTTGAATACACTGCAAAGGTTCTCAGATATGTAAGTGATGCAGGAGTCAAGAGGAGTTTGCATGAGGTTTGAAATAATCAAGCAGTATCAAGGTGGCTTTTCTTTGCATTTTTAAAATAAGAGTGTTCCCATTTCTGTAAACTCAGAAGGAGACTATTATATCTGAATGGCAGTAGCGTAACACATTAGACAGAACTTGAGACATACTTCTATGAAGATTGAGTTGGTATTATGAGCCTTGAATCACAAATGAACAGGAATCACTCTGATATTAAAAGCTCACACTTTCAAAGTAAACTGCACAATGAAAACTCCATCATGAGTTTCTCAAAAAGCTACACGACTCAAGAACCAAATAAAGGAATGAAAAATTGAATACATAAATACATGTTGAGCCATGAAAACTATATTTTAAATATATTAGTATATTTTGGTGATACAATTTGCATTTTTGTTGGGTCCAAATGGTCATTCTAATATTAAGTGTGAATTGAGAAGAAATTCCAAATACACAAATGATTTCTGCAATGAAGGTGTAACTATCATGCTACTTGTATTTTTTCTCTCTTATATTTTTCTAATACAAAACAGCATTATACATATAATTTTAAAAAACTGAAATTTTATTGCCACTGCCTTGACCTCATATATGTATTTATAAAAGCATATGTTCTTATTGGTAGGTCTTTTTGGACATTAGTGTTTGTAGTTTCATCCTGGTTTCTCTTGGATTTTTCGTTTGTAAGCACCCTTCTCTCTTCCATCACACAGACCCTATAAATACACAATAATGAATCAATTTGATCATCTATCCCTTTTTATCCTTTCCTTGGGTTTCTTGCTGGTGAGAAAAATCGCACATTGCTGATTGGTTCTACCCCTTTAATATCTTTTAAAACGTTACTTCCCTTGAGTCTTAATAATAAACCAGTACTTCTTTCTTTTAACAGACTAACCGATTACCTTCTCTTTTACATCTTACTGGGCCTAGTATCTCTGTTAGAGTTAATTTTATGTGTCAGTTTTGCTGGTCCAGGGTACTAGATATTTAGTCAAATATTAATCTAGATGATTCTGTGAAGGTGTTTTTTTTAATGAGATTAACATTTAAATTGGTGGACTTTGAGTAAAACAGATTAGATGGGATTCATTCAATTAGTTGGAGACCCTAATAAAACAGACATACTTCTTCCAAGCAAGAAGGTATTCTGCCAGCATACTGCCTTTGGCTTTGGAACTCTCTCTTGAGTTTCTCCAGCCTGATGGCTTACACCCCAGATCGGACCTGCTCCTTCACGATTACATGAGTCAGTTTCTTAAAATCTCTCTCATATATCAGAAACTGACTCATGCAATTGTGGAGACACACACACACACACACACACTTGACCATTGAGCAACACAAGTTTGAAGTTCAGGGGTCCACTTAATATGTGGAAATGTTCAATAAATACAGTCATCCTTCTGTATTGGTGGGTGATACATCTGCAACCAAATGTGGATCAGAAATACACTGTTCATGGTATGTGAAACACACATATCTGGGAGATTGACTTTTGTACCTGTAGGTTCCACAGGGCCCACTGCATGACTTGAGTATGCATGGATTGTGGTATCTCTGGGGATACTAGAACCAATTCCCTGTGGATACTGAGGGAGGACTATGTATCTATATCTCTTTAGATATGGATAAATACACACATATTCTGTTTTTCTGGAGTATTTTGACTAATGTAAATTTGGTAGCAAGAGTGGTTCTAGAGGAACAGAATCTTAAGAATAAGTTTTCTTTGCTGGTTTTGGGGTTTCTGGAAGTGGCTCTTTAATATGGCTAGATTTAAATACACTATTGACTCTCTTTCCAGTAGTAAAGACAGCACCGATAGTCCATGGTGTGATGGGTAACAGAGATATGCAGAAAATCACTACTGGATTCTCCTAACCAAAGTCTTGGAGGAGGGAAGCATCTGATGCTCATAATATAATATTGTTGAACATTTTTCTCAAATTAATGATGATAAATAATAATTTAATGAATAAAATGGGCTGGCTGCCTCTAACATTACTGAAAAAAAGTGAAGAAAGAAAAGGATGAGCTCAGGGATTTGAATTCTCAGCTCAAGTACCACATAAGTCACCTGTCAGTTTCTCTGTCTGCCCTGAAAAAGACCCTTATGTCTTGTAGCCACAGACGTGAGATTGTTGGAAAAAAACCCTAGACTTTCACCTTGTGAGTGGCTGAAATACAAGAAAAATTGAATTCCTAGCCTATGTGTCGCGCTGTTAAGTGAGCAAAGTAATTGTAAAGAAATGGCACATGGAAAGCTGGAATGAGCGTATGTGGGAAGACCTTGATGAAGCTGGAGACACTAAGCTCATAATTTCTGATAAGTCTTCTTAACTCCATCTTGGGACATTAACCCTGCATTGCCCAAGGAAACTATAATGGCCTCACCTGATGCTGTTACCTTGCAAGACTGCTGAGTCTTCCCAGGACCCACCTCACTGCTCTCTTTGATTCTAATTGTGTAACTAGACCCAAGTCTTTGCATGGCCCTGAAGTTGAGGTGCAAGTGTGACCCATGAGGTGGTACATTAAACACCAAAAGAACTACTTGAGTTTTCTAATTTATCCACACAGAAATCTGGGGAGTACATGTGGGAATAGATATATAGGGTATGAAATAATGGCAGAAGAAACACAAAGTTGGATTGGCGGAATTTATTGGTAGGGCTCAATAAGCAGAGACTCTGCATTTAATATTGCAGCATGGGGAGTGAGAAATAACTTGTGTTTTGTTTGTTTGGCTGAAACATGGAGCCAAAGTTTGCCCACAGTAAATGAATGTGAAATGTCAGAACTTTGGTCACTAACAATAGAAGACAAAACTCAAAGGCCTAGGGACATTGGTAATGCTAGAATGAGTTTCTTATTTAATATCTATTTATCTACACTGGGAGGGTCTAGAGGACACACCTTTCACGACCACAGACAGAAATCAGTTTGTGAGGAGAGCCCCAGCATCCCAGTGATCACTCAGCTCTCTGGGCCAGAACTTACAGTGGGAACTGTTGCTGCTGAATTGGGAAATGTAAATGCAATAGGAATCACTGGATCCTGGATGACAGGGGCCTTGTGGTAGCGATCAATGGCCAAGGTAAGGCTGGCATGTTTACCAATAAACCACAGTCAAAAGAGCAATCAGAATGCTTTGACTTGTGGAGACTTCTGGTATTGGCTAGGGGGTCATCCTGTTCCTAGGAATGTAATAGGTAGGAAGCCTATTAAATTATTATTTGATCTGTACGAATAGAAAGGTTCTAGGTCAGGCACACAAAGTCTAACCTGAATCATAAAAACAGAGAGTCATTGCCCCTCAATCAGTCTCCAGACTTGCACCAGTTTATAGACCCAAAATCCCTTGAATGAAGGTGAGGCCGAGATCTCTTGGGGAAGGATCCCAATATGCTTATAAAATTTATACTATTAATCTTTCTTTTTAAATTTGTTTTTAAATTTTTATTTCCATAGGTTTTTGGGGAACAGGTGGTAGTTGGTGACATGAGTAAGTTCTTTAGTGGTGATTTGTGAGATTTTGGTGCACCCATTACCCAAGCAGTATACACTGAACCCAATTTGTAGTCTTTTATTCCTTACCCCCTTCCCATCTTTTCCCTTATCCCCAAAGGGACCTATCACTTTTTATCAGTGTGACTGTAGCTTGGGGAAAAGGAAATAATCAGACCTTTGGGGGACTTCTGGACGTTAGCTCTGAACTAACGTAAATTCTGAGACCCAAATTGTCACTGGGCCTACCAGTTAGCATAAAGACTTGAGGAGGTCAGCGGACCAATGAAGATCAGCTCAGGTCCATCTCAATGGAGCCAGTGGCTCCCCAACCCATCCTGTGATTACTTCCATAGTTCCAGAATGTATATTTGTATACTCAGCAGCTGGCAGAATCCCCACACTGGTTCCCTGACATGGAAGTGAGGACTGTAATTGAGGGAAAGTCCAAGAGGACGCCACTACAACTCCCTTTAGACAGAACAATAATAAAGCCAAGCAACATGACGTTCTTGGAGAAACTGCTGAGATCAGTGCTATCATAAAAGATGAAACATGAAGGGTGTTGATTCCCAACTCATCCTTATTCTACTCTCCTATTTGGTCTGTAACTAATACCGATGGATCTTGGGCATGACAGTGGATTATCATAAGCTTAGCCAGGTGGTGACTCCAACTGCAGCTGTTTTGCCGGATGTGGTTTCATTGCTTGAGAGAATCAGCACATCCCCTGGTACCTGGTATGAAGCTTTTGATAATAGCACATAAATTTTCTCCATTCCTATTGGTAAAGACCACCATTAGCAGTTTGCTTCTGGCTGGCAAGATCAGCAATACAACTTCATTGCTCTACCTCAGGGGTATATTAACTCTTTAGTCCTATGTCATAATTCATTTCACAGGGATCTTGATTACCTTTTCTTTTACAAGACATAACACAGGTCCATTACATGGAAACATTATGCTGCTTGGATCTACTGAGCAAGAAGCAGCAACTACTCTTTATGTACTTGGTAAAACATTTATTTACAAAGGGCATGGGATATAAATCTGACAAAAATGCATTGCCATCTACCTCGGTGACATTTGTGGGAGCCTAGTACTATGGGACATGTTGAGATATCCCCGAAAGGGTGAAGCATAAGTTGAAGCATAAGATGTTGCTCTCCTACAACCTCAGAAAAGAGACAACGCTTAGTAGATCCTTTCGGATTTTGGAGGTAAAGTACTTTGCATTTAGGTGCATTACTCTGGCCCATTGACTGAGTGATGTGAAATGCTGCTAGTTTTGAGTGGGGAACAGAACAAAAAGAAGGCTCTGAGATAGATGTAGGCTGCTATGTAGACTGTTCTGTTTAGGCTATACGATCCAGCAGGTCCAGTGGGGGTTAGTAATAGTAGTGTCAGTAATAGATAGGGATGCTGTATGGCATCTTTGGTTGGTCTCATTTGATGAATTACAGCACAGGCCCTTAGGATTTGGGGACAAAGCCTTGCCTCCTCTGTGGATGTCCTCATAAGATATGAAATATCCTTCAAAAGATACCCTCCTTTTTAGAAGCAATGACGACCGGCCGGGTGCGGTGGTTTATGCCTGTAATACCAGCACTTTAGGAGTCCGAGGTGGGCGGATCACGTGGTCAGGAGTTTGAGACTAGCCTGACCAACATGGAGAAAGCCCATTTCTACTAAAAATACAAAATTAGCCCAGTGTGGTGGTGTGTGCCTGTAGTTCCAGCTACTCAGGAGGCTGAGGCAGGAGAATCGCTTGAACCCGGGAAGGCGGAGGTTGCAGTGAGCCGAGATCACACCACTGCACTCCAGCCTGGGTGACAGAGTGAGACTCTGTCTCTAAATAAATAAATAAATAAATAAATAGAAAAAGAAAAGGAAAAAAGAAACAGCAACAACCTGCTACCGGGCCTTAGTGAGAACTGAACACTTAATCATGGCACACCAACTTCCCATGTGATCTGAGCTGCTTATCATGAACCATGTGATACTTGACCCAGCAAGCCATAAAGTTAGGTGAGCACAGCACTACCCCATTATCAAATAAAAGTGACATATATAAGATCAGGCCTCAGCAGGCCCTTGATGCACAAGTAACTGACATGAAGAAGAGACCCAAATGCCCCCATTCATGCCACACTCTCTTCTTTTTCCAAGCCTGTACCTATGGCCTCATCACGTGCTCCCTATCAGCTGAGAGAGAAAGAGAAGACTTGGGCCTGTTTTACAGGTGTTTCTTCATGATAAGCAAGCACCATCTGAAATTAACAGCTGCAGTATTATAGGCTCTCTGGGACATTCCTGAAAGACAGCGGTGACTGCAAACCCTCTCAGTGGACAGAAATTTTAGCAGTGCACCTGGTTTTTCATTTGCATAGAATTAGAAATGGGCAGACATGAGAGTATATATCAATTCATGGGCTGTGGCCAAGGAGCTGGCTGAATGGTCAGGGACTTGGAAGGGACATGATTGGAACATTAATGACAAAGAGTTCTGGGGAAGAGGTATAGGGATGGAGCCCTCTGAATGTGCCAAAAAATGTGAAGATATTTGTGTCCTAGGGGAATGTTTACAAAAAGGTAACATCAGCAGAGGAAGATATTAATAATCAAGTGGATAGGATAACTCATTCTGTGGATACCTGTCAGCCTCTTCCAGCAGCTACTCCTGTCATCATTCAACGTGCTCATAAATAAAGGGGCCACGTTGGCATGAAACCAACAACACACAGACTTCCACTCACCAAAGCTGACCTGGCTATAGCCACTGCTGAAGGCCTAACATTTCGGCAGTAGAGACCAACAGTAAATCCCCAATATGGCACCATTCCCCAAGGAAATGAACCAGCAACCTGGTGACAGGTTGATTACACTTGATCACTTTCATCATGGAAGGAGCAGCATTTTGTTCTTACAGGAACAAACACTCTGGATGCAGGTTTTCCTTCCAAGCATATAATGCTTCTGCCAAAACTACCATCTGTGGACCTATAGAATGCCTTATCTACCATCCTGATCTTCCACACAGCACTGCTTCTGATCATGACACTTCACAGCACATCAAGTATAGTAATGAACCCATGCTCATGGAATTCACTGGTTTTACCATGTTTCCCACCAGTCCAAAGCAGCTGGCTTGAAGGGAGAGTGAAATAGCCTTGTGAAGGCTCAGTTACAGTGCTAGGTAGGTGGCAATCCCTTGCAGGGCTGGGGCAAGGGTCTCTAGGAGGCTATAAATGCTCTGAATCAGCATCCAATATATGACACTATTTCTTTCATAGCCAGGAATCAATCTCAAGCCAGAAGTGACTGGTCTGCAATTATGAGGTAGAAATGAGTGTGACACCACTATTACTCCTGGTGACATATTAGTAAAAATTTTGATTCTTGACCCTATGGCATGATGCTATGCAGGTCTAGAGGTCTTAGTTCCAGAAGGAGGCATGTTTCCACCAGGACACAAAATAAAAGTTCCATTCAACTGGAAGTTGAGACTGCCACCCAGCCTCTTTGAGTTCCTCATTCCCCTAAATCAACAGGTAAGGAAGGAAATTACTGTGCTGTCTGGGGTGATTGATCTTGAGTGCCAATGGGAAATTGGATTGACACTCCACAATGGATGCAAGGAAGAGTGTGTCTGTAATATTGGAGATTCCTTAGGGCACCTCTTATATTACCTTGCCCTGTGATTAAAGTCAATGGAAAACTACAACAAACCAATCTAGGCAGAACTAGTAATGGTCTAGACCAGACCCTTTAGAAATTAAGGTTGTGTCTCCCCACAAGGTAAAGAGCCACTACCAGCTGAGTTGCTTGCTGACAGCAAAGGTAATACAAAATCAGTAATGGAAAAATGCAGTTATAAATACAAGCTATGATACATGACCAGTTATGGAAATGAGGGCTATAATCATTACAAGTACTTCCTCCTTGTTTTATTATAAATATGATATATTTAATATCTTTTTCTTCCCTCTCCTATCCCCTTATCATGTAATACAAAATGTATTGACTTGATCTCACGGTATTTAAAAATTGTAACTTTTACATCAAGTTGCGGGACATCAAGATGAGCAAACCCAAGGACTTTACATTCTTTTCTGAGAAAAAAAGTTTGTGTATTTTCATTGCATGCGGGACAGTTATATCCTGCTATTAGTATGACCTTGTTATTGTCTCTATTTGGTGATTAAACATGGTTTAAGAGAAAGTGGATGGATGCCAAGTTGACAAAGGGTGGACTTATAATGGTGTGATATTTGATCAATCATGATCATGGGTGTTTCTGTGTTCTTTGGATAAGACTAATATTTAAATTTGTGAACTTTGAGTAAAATAGATTAGCCTCTATTATGTGGGTGGGACACACCTAATCAGCTGAAGACCTTAACAAAACAAAGACTGATGTGACTTGAGCAAGAAGGAGTTCTTCCGGCAGACTGCCTTCAGGGTCAGAATGGCACTCTTCCCCAGGTCATCTGATTAGAGGCCCCACTGCAGATTTTGAACTTGTACCTACACAACTGCATGAACCAATTTCTTAAAAATAATTTTTTGTTCCACATGAATTTTAGCACAGTTGTTTTCTAATTCTGTGAAGAATGTCAATGGTAGTTTGATGAGAAGAGAATTGAATTTATAAATTACATTGGGCAGCCATAAAAAGAAACAAGATCATGTCTTTTGCAGGGACATGGAAGGACCTGGATGCCATTATCCTCAGCAAACTAACACAGGAACAGACAACCAAACACTACGTGTTCTCATTTATAAGAGGGAGCTGAACAATGAGAACGCATGGAACAGGGAGGAGAGCGACACACACTGCAGCCTGTCAGGGGTGGAGGGGGAGGGAGAGCATCAGGATAAATAGCTAATACGTACAGGCCTTAATACCTAGGTGATGAATTGATAGGTGCAGCAAACCACCATGGCACGTGTTTACCTATGTTAACAAACATGCAGGTCCTGCACATGTATCCTGGCATTTAAAATTAAATTAAATTTAAAAATAATAATAAAATAGTTTGCATAAAATTAAAAATAAATAAATAATATTTTCTTTTTTTCTATTTATATACATGTCTTGTTTGTTCTGTTTCTCTGGAGAATCCTAACTAGAATAATACCTGTAGGATTAAACTGAGAATATCAACAGGGCATTCCTCAGTCTCTTTCATCTATGCTTTTGAAATATCATCCATGAGCTGTACACATCTCTTTTTTTCTTTCTTTATGCTTTAGACAAAACCATTAAAACTATTTTGACAAAAGTCACCTCTGAATCACTAGTTACCAAAACCAATGGAACATTTTAAGTCATTACTTAATTTGGCCTGTGGAGTTCAACATTTGTTGTCATTCCTTATTCTTAAAACTTTTTCCTGATTTATCTTCCATGACACTAATGCTTACCTTTTGCCTCTTACTAATTAGATCTATCTAATTTTTTTCATCTGCTTTACAATTAAAAATCAGGGTTCTCTTACCTTAGCTGTAATTCTCCCTAGAGTATATTAACCACTTATGGTTTTAACTACCATCTGTATTCCAATTACTCTCTTCTGAACACTAGATTAATGTATGTGAATATCTATGATATATTTCACCTGTATACTTGTAACTAAGGGCATAGGATGTCCAACACCAATTATTTCATTTCTTACTTGAGTCCCAAATCTACAAGGGATACTAATAAAACAGAAGTCAGAAATCTGTGTCATTTTTAATTCTTCCCTTTCTTTGATTCTCTGTATGCAATTACCCACTAATTTCTGCAGATTTTGCCTTCACAATATTTCTCTAATTTGTCTCATCCTTTACATTGCCATGATCAATGAATCTTGAAATTTTTCATTATCTCTTCACCTTTCAAATATTCTACTCTAATTTCCCATTTCCTTCATTGTACTTCCTACACAAGCCTATTGTAACTTTCTCCTGAAGATGCTCTCCCTATCTCTATACCTTTTTCCCCATCTTCAATGCATCTTTTAATTGGCTGTCTGATCGGTCATTCTAGAATTGCAACTCCATTAATATTAATCCCCAAACGAGGCATCTTATGGGTCTTTATACTTTTAAGAATGAATACTCTCATCTGGGTATGAGAATTGAACCTTTCCATACTTTCTGTATTTATTCACTCTAAGTTGTTGGCTTTAGACTCTATCTGACTTTACTGAAATATGGCTACCTAGGCTCACCTTGAAGTTTCAAGCCTCAGGGCTTACAAAAACTTTTCCCCATACTACCACTTCTAGAAAAATTAAATCATCCTTCAAGACTCATCTCAGTTACCTCCTCATTTGTGATAATTTTCTTGAACTCCTCCATCTTCTGGACAGAGTCATAGACATTTCCTAACAGTGTTTCTATTATAGCACTTTTTAAAAAAGTGTTTAGGCTTTTATTATTATACTTTAAGTTCTAGGGTACATGTGCACAATGTGCAGGTTTGTTATATATGTACACATGCGCCATGTTGGTGTGCTGCACCCATTAACTCGTCATTTACATTAGGTATATCTCCTAATGCTATCCCTTCCCCCTCCCCCTACCCCATGACAGGCCCCAGTGTGTGATGTCCCCCTTCCTTTGTCCAAATGTTCTCATTGTTTAATTCCCACCTATTATTATAGCACTTTTAATAGAGTATTGAAATGATTGTTAGCACTTCAGAGACTGGCAGGGTAATAAACCATGATATTTTCTGGTGCAATGGAGCTGGACTACCTGGTTGACATGTTAGCTTAAGCATCCACTGGGCGTTGAGATATGGGGAAGTCATTTAACTTTTCTGTGCCTCAGTTCTCTGATATGTAAAATAGCACTAATAAGAAGATCAGTCATAGTGCTCTTTTGCAGATATGTAAGTATATGTCTGTAAAGCAATTACAATTGTGCCCAAAGGAAGCACTCAATAAAGTTTAACTTTTATAATTGTAATCTAGAGACCTTCGTAGTTACATTTATTCCTACAGGCTTAATACCGTCTCAGTTGTAATGCATTCTTCATCAAAAATAGGTTAAATAAATGGATGTCTCTGAAACTAGGGTTTATATATGTTTTACTTCTTTATTTTTTGCCCTTTTAAACAGTTTAAGGAATTGTTGCTAACTGGGATTTATCTCAAATGACAACTCAATTTCCTAAATTATTCTTCGGGGATAAAAGAGGCATCATTTCCTGGATACATAACTTGGAGGCTATGAAAAAAGTTAGTACCACACAGATACAGGCTTGCAATTATCCATGTTGGTATAAGCATAAATCATGTTGGTGTGTGTATGCACACTTGTGCACGTGTATATGTATGTCTGTAATAATGCAAGTGCTTTGCTTGTGGTTAGTTTGAACAACTGGTAACATATGAAATACAAATTTTTGCAGATAAAGTTAACTTATTTCTTACTGTACAGTATGAAAACATACTTATCTAGGTAATGTATTAAATTCATAATGTGTATCTAAGGAAAGCTTTACCTCTGTATACCCTTGAGATTTATTTGTATAGAAAGTAAAGTAACATTTGTTACAAGTAATAGCACAGTTTGTGCTTTCTTGCAAGGATATCAACATGAACATCTGATTCTTTAAATACAACGGTGTTGAAGCTAATGTCACCCAAGTCACTCAGTTGCCTCTACAAATTTCTACATGAATACATTCTTTTAGATTTGAATGTAAGAAAACCAATTGGTCCCTAAAAATGTGGAGTTGACAATGGGAACTATACAAATTAATGATTTCCATATATGCCCTTTCTACCAAGAACCAGAAAGTCATATTCGAGGCTAAAGATAGTACAGTTGATCTTAGAACAATGTAAGTTTGAACTGCATAGGTTTACTTTATGTGGATTTTCTTCCATTTTTGTCACCTCTGAGACAGCGAGAACATCCTTCTTCTCTTCTTCCTCCTCCTCAGCCTATGCAATTGAAGATGATGAGGATAAACAGAACAGAGCCCTCAGAAATAATGCTGCATATCTACAACTATCTGATCTTTGACAAACCCCACAAAAACAAGAAATGGGGAAAGGATTCCCTATTTAATAAATGGTGCTGGGAAAACTGGCTAGCCATATGTAGAAAGCTGAAATTGGATCCCTTCCTTACACCTTATACGAAAATTAATTCAAGATGGATTAAAGACTTACATGTTAGACCTAAAACCATAAAAACCCTAGAAGAAAACCTAGGCAATACCATTCAGGACATAGGCATGGGCAAGGACTTCATGTCTAAAACACCAAAATCAATGGCAACAAAATCCAAAATTGACAAATGGGATCTAGTTAAACTAAAGAGCTTCTGCACAGCAAAAGAAACTACCATCAGAGTGAACAGACAACCTACAGAATGGGAGAAAATTTTTGCAATCTACTCATCTGACAAAGGGTTAATATCCAGAATTTATAATGAACTCAAACAAATTTACAAGAAAATAACAAACAACCCCATCAAAAAGTGGGTGAAGGATATGAACAGACACTTCTCAAAAGAAGACATTTATGCAGCCAAAAGACACATGGAAAAATGCTCATCATCACTGGCCATCAGAGAAATGTAAATCAAAACCCCAATGAGATACCATCTCACACCAGTTAGAATGGTGATCATTAAAAAATCAGGAAACAACAGGTGCTAGAGAGGATGTGGAGAAATAGGAACACTTTTATACTGTTGGTGGGACTGTAAACTAGTTCAACCACTGTGGAAGTCAGTGTGGTGATTCCTCAGGGATCTAGAACTAGAAATACCATTTGACCCAGCCATCCCATTACTGGTTATATACCCAAACGATTATAAAACATGGTGCTATAAAGACACATACACATGTATGTTTATTGTGGCACTATTCACAATAGCAAAGACTTGGAACAGACCCAAATGTCCAACAATGATAGACTGGATTAAGAAAATGTGGCACATATATACCATGGAATACTATGCAGCCATAAAAAATGATGAGTTCATGTCCTTTGTAGGGACATGGATGAAGCTGGAAACCATCATTCTCAGCAAACTATCGCAAGGACAAAAAACGAAACACCGCATGTTTTCACTCATAGGTGGGAATTGAACAATGAGAACACATGGACACAGGAAGGGGAACATCACACACCAGGGCCTGTTGTGAGGTGGGGGCGGGGGGAGGGATAGCATTAGGAGATATACCTAATGTTAAATGACGAGTTAATGGGTGCAGCACACCAACATGGCACATGTATACATATGTAACATACCTGCGCGTTGTGCACATGTACCCTAAAACTTAAAGTATAATAAAAAAAAAAACTTTATGATGACCCACTTCCACTTAAGGAATGGTAAATGTATTTGACTTCCTTCTGATTTTCTTTATGACATTTCTTTTCTCTAGATTCCTTTATTGTAAGAATATAGTCTATAATACATATATACATATATAAACATAACATGTTTATGTTATATGTATTCTAACATATAATTATGTTTTAATTGACTAGGCTATCAGTAAAGCCTTGGGTCAACAGCAGGCTATGAGTAGTTAAGTTTTGGGGGAGTCAAAAGTTACACTTGGATTTTCAACTGTGCTGGGGAGAAGTCAGTTCCCCTAACCCCCCAAGTTGTCCAATGGTGAACTGTAGACAACTGACAATTTTCCTAGGCATTTTTGCATTAGCCCTTTTCCTTTGCTCTGAGTTCTATATTATTTATAATACTTTCCTTTTCTATGAGTAATCTCAAAGTCTTTCTGGAATGAGTGGAAATATAAATATATTTATATGTTTATATATACATATATAATGGATTAAATTGGTCCCCATGTTATCATATTTCCATTCTCAAATCTAGAAGCATCAAGACAGAGTTAATTAAAATTTAATTAGTTTCCTGATGGAAAAGAAGTCTTGGCATCCACTCTTTCATCTGCATTAGAAATGTACATTGCTTGAGAACCATGAGTGTTTATTACCCATTATCAGTGTGGAGCCATGTACCAGTGGAAATAATGCTGATTAAATGTAATAATAGGTTAGAGGTTAGACTTACTCCTTTTTAATTATATTTATAAATACTAGTTCTTGTAAATAAACTGTTTGAATTCTACACTGTTACAGCAATTATAAAAGTGGAATTTCAGGGTATCAAGCAAAAACTTGTATATACAATCCCATGGACTATTTGGGGAGATGAAATACTACCACTATCTAGGTTTTAATAAATGTCAGTTTTATTTTTTTTAACCTACTTTCAACTTTATTACCTCCAATTCTGGAAATTGAGGTCTATCGATCTTCTCTAATCAAAAACAGAGAATTTGTCAGGAACCTCAATATGATGTCTAGCTCCTGTCATAAACAGAGTTGAAATAACTGATACCTACGTTGCAGAGTTTTAGACTATGTTAACCTTCCATTTGTCTTGGATTTCAAAATTCCATTCTTAAATTAAATCAAAAGAAACAAGTGTAGGAGAACCACATGAAATTATCTTACCATAGAAATGTTAGTGATTGTTATATTCCATGATCATATATGAGGAATTATACAAGCAGAAGCTTTAGGCAGTAACCTTTGGGGACTTCCATATTTTGGAGTGACTTCCTCAAAATTTTCCAAGACCTTTTATGTGACTAAGGCTATTTGTGGGCAGCAATGTGATCTGAGAAGGGCATTCTGGTCTAGGCTGGAACTGTTTGGGTCTCAGTGTCCATTTATCATTTGGGGCTCACTTTGACCTTCTACTCAACCTACAGGTTCGTAAGTGCCTTGTGGATCTTTAGGGGTTGCACTATGGGGTTGTCCCAGTGCCACTTGAACAGCCCCTGCCTCCTGGTAGGCAGGCTGTAAAGGAGATAGTTCATAGTTTTTGCTTAATGGCAGTGTTTGTGTGTGTGTGTGTGTGTGTGTGTGTGTGTGTGTGTATTTGTAAGATCATTGAGATTGGATGACCAGAATGGTATGTATGGACTGATTTGATTTGGGGTGACTCAATTTTTAAACGTAGATAGGTGCCCTGCAAAAATCACTTGCCTGGGACCACATATGCCTTAGTGGAAACTCTGGTTCTATGTCCCTTTCAACAAAGATTCTATTTAAAGACCTTTTCCACTGTATCATTTAATATCCTTTAAATACATTTCCACAAGGTAATTTATTTTAAATGTGGTAGAAATAATCCAGATCTTAAATGAATATTCTTCCTTTGACCTAATATTGGAATCAAACAACCTATTATATATCTCTTTAGCTTATGTTTTCAGAAAGCTCAAGGGATTTGCTGCTCAAGAGTCATGATCTTCTATATCCATTTCCAAACACTCTTCCTATGATGGTTTTCCATTTATGACTTTGGATTTATTTTAAACTCTCCTCAAGCATCAATTTTTTTTATTAAAACCCATGGCAATATCTTTTACGAAATTTAAAAAGAATTCACAAAATCAAAATAAAATATAATACTTGTTTTTGGGGAAAATATTTTTGGTGTGGTGGACAAGTTATACTGTTCTAGATATGGGTGAAAAAAAATTTTATGAAAAAAAAAAGCAGTAAAACCTAACTGTCCTGAAACAGTTGCTACCAAGTATTTTGTGAAAAAAATTAAATTTCCATAAAGTTGCAATAAGATTTTTAAGTTGTATGCTCTGTTGATGTGTACATATTTGGGTTCCAAAATTTATTACTTCAGCCATAAATACACTTATAAATATCTGCTGAAAATATAGAAATTATTTATAAAGCTTAAGCAAGCCAAATTGAATACTTCAGAACCACAATCCAAACGGCATGTCACATTTTAACGGGAAAGGAGAAGAAATACATCCTTGTCATTAAAGAACACCAAGATCAGTTTAGATTATTTATGCCTGGTGATTCTTCTCTGTGTCTCTTATTGCTAAATATCTCCAATTTGGCTGTGAGCAATAAAAATGATATAACTATACTGATACTATAGTTCTAACTATGGTTATAATTATGCTTAATAACATTTTCATATTTTAACTTCATGTCTTCAGCAAAGAATGTCAAAAATTGAATGAAATATATACTATTTTCATTAAAATAGGAAGAATTAAAGCAAAGAGGGTTTAAATGATATTCTGTAGCTTACCCGGGCCATCCAGTCAGGAAGATAAACCAGGTCTCTTGGATTTCAATTCCAGTGTTCTAGCCACTGGTTTGTTCAACTCCTGTGCAAAACATCCATACAAAATACACAATGCATATTCCCCCTTCCTATTAAGTGGTTGTCAAAAGAAACACGCCATTACCTTTCCCACATACTGAGGCTCGGAGCCCATGTATTCTTCCAGCACAAAAAATTGATTCCATACCCAGCCACGTTTAACACGTTGGAAATGTGACCGTTGTCCTGGCAGATGGATAACATTTTCTCTTGGCTCTGTGGCTAAAGTCTGCTGTGGCTGTGGTTGTAGTGGTGTTAGGAGACCTCCATCAAACAGAACCCAGAGAAGCAGGGATAAACAGTTCCTTGTAAGCATTGGCAAAGGCTTTCCTACAGCAGAGTAATAAAAACTCCAACACTTAACGTAGAATTGTGGAATCCAGGTTTGAGGTGTCTGTGGCCTCCACCACTTAGCTTCTTGTTTTATAGCAGAAATGATGATGAAGGCATTAATCCTTTTGATGAAAAGGCTTCTGCTGTATTATATTCCATCTAAAGGGGCCTATGAAATAGATTAACAAAGATACATTAAATTAATAAGATCGCATGATGATATGCATCACAACTCTCATTATATCTGCCAACATTTAAGGAAACCGAGAAGAAAGTATAAAAGAATTATATTAGTAAATGGTCACCACTATTCAACATTTTAACTTGGATAAATTATCTGAATATTTTACAGACTTGAGAAAATATTAGTTACAATGAAGCAAAAGGTGCATTATAAACAGAAATGATATTTTCAAAAAATTGGCAAATCATTTTAAGGAGAAAAATACAGACGGCTATTTTAAAGTGAGCTATTAAGTTAGAGTAGGATCTTGCAACTTCAGCATTATTGACATCTTAGGGTTGATAATTCATTATTACTGGGGAGCTATTTTGTGCATTTTAAGATTTCTAGTAGTACTTTTTTCTTCTACTTAATAGATGACAGTAGCACCCCTTCCCATATCTGGTTTGTGACAAGAAGAAAGTATCTCCAGACATTGCCACATATCCCCTAGGGGAAAAAAAATGCCAAAATTAAGAACCACAATGTAGAGAATCAAGAAAACACAATCTTTAAAAAGCAAAAAGTTCCTGAAGTTAAATAATCGAAAGATACAGACGATCTAAAGAACAAGATAAATTATCAAATGTAAAAGCGAATGATCTTACTAAAATGTAAATGATGGATACAATGTTATAAGTCTTTATAAATTTAAATTTTCTTTAAAAATGTTTCTCTAGCCTGGATATACCAGAAACCTTGACAATGTGAGTATTACTTTATAGAAGTTGTGTAGCTCAGAGAAAAGCTGGATCCCTACCAGATGCACAGCTTTTACTCTGCATTTAGGTAAAATGACCTTTGAGCTTTTTCTTGTAACAAGTATTTTTAAATTCACTTATCTAATATTCATTGAGTGTCTATAATACACTGTCTTTAATTATGTGGTAGATAAAAAAACAGACACAATCTTTGCCTCCCTAAAATCACAAACAAAAAATAGTCAAATAAATAACTGAGGGCAGATTATGTGAATGGAAAAAAAAAAAAATAAAAAAGCAAACAAGAATATCCTGAGGGTAAAACCCAAGTTAGCAAAAGCCTGTTGTAGGTGATAATTGCACTGAGGTCTAAAGGAATAAAAGCATTCCTATATTTTCTAAGCAGGGATGATGAAATGTGGCTCTAGAACAAGGATGATTTTATGCATTTGGCACTAGGGTCACAGTGCTTCGAGCATATAAGGTTTCCAAGGGCCAAAAATGTTGGAAGCCAGAAAATATACATAATGCTTCCAAAACAAGAGAACTAAAATCAAAATCAATGCATGTTTAATTAAATGTCTATAAAACATCGCATTTTTGTCAATTAGTCAGCTGCAATTCAGAACAATGTGTATTCACTTATGTGTAATGTAATAAAAATGTTTAATGAGTTCTTTATAAATATTGAAATTTAAACATTAAATGTGGAAGTAGTAATTCACCATACTTGAGATAAGATGTGAGCTGGGGAGTATCCAAAAGTTATACTCTGAGAGTATTTTATAGGGCAAACCTAAAAAAAAAAAATAAAAATAAAACCAGATATTTTTTTTCTTCTTTATAAGAGTGTAACTGTAGCTGTTAGACATTGACAAAACCATAAGTTGTCTTTTTTTGCATCTTTTCATTCTGACAAAATAATATTTATAAAAAGTTAAGTTAGATCTGTCTTGTCCAGTATGGAAATCTCTAGTCATATGTGCCTTTTTAGTTAAAAATTGGCAATTTGGGATCATGATGTGCTCTACTTTTAAATTATATGTTGAATTTCAAAGACAGTACAAAAAATAAGAAGATATCACATCTTTTTTTATTACTTGACATGATATTTTGGATATGTTAGGATAAATACACATTATTAAAATTAATTTTGCTTTCTTTTTTTTTGATGGAGTCTTGCTCTGTCTCCCAGGCTAGAGTGCAGTGGCATAACCTCAGCTCATTGCAATCTCCACCTCCTGGGTTCAAGCGATTCTTCTGCCTCAGCCTTCTAGTAGCTGGGACTATAGACGCCTGCCACCACACCTGGCTACTTTTTTCGTATTTTTAGTAGAGACGAGGTTTCACTGTGTTGGCCAGGATGATCTTGATCTCCTGACCTCATGATCCGCTGCCTCCCAAAGTGCTGGGATTACAGGCGTGAGCCACCTCGCTCGGCCTCTTTCCAATTTTTTAATGTGCTTACTAGAAAATTAAAATTTGATATACAACTCACATTTACATTTTGAATTATTTTCAATTGGACAGCACTGATTTAGACAATACAGTTTGAATCACAAACTGTGATTTCTATTTAAGCAATTTATTCTTAACATTTAAAGTAAAATATCTAACATGAACTGCATCATATTTGTGGTAAAAATATGTTAGAAAATCAGAGAACCTTTTGCATCTATTTCCATAACGTGTAAGCATGGTAATGTATCTTTTTCTCATTTATTTTTAAGTTTAAATTGCTAGGGTTAAACTCCAAGGTGTATTAATTTCTTGAATTTTTTGTTTCTTCCATGTTTCATCCCATACTCATACCAATCCTATTCCAAGCATATCAGTTCAGATTGGGAGAGAAATATAAGGAGAAAAGTGGGTGACAGAAACTCTGACTTCCCAAATGTATTCTAGAATATGCCATTAGGTTGCATTTCTGCCTTCCTGTTCTCTTAAACCTTCTCTTTCACTATTCTGGGGATGTGAAGTATCAATACTCAGACCTTAGAGAACACTGACATCTAAGGTCATCTCTCAAGACAAATGTCTTTTTATTGTACATTAGAGATTTTTGAGGTTGGACATATGATGACATTCAGCATCATTGCTGCCAGTCTGGCCCAAATTCTCCTTTTCCCTTAGAAGTCAAAGGTGTCTAAAATCTGAGCTGTGGCTCCCTACCAGAGTAATCTTGTAGAAGTTTTCACCCACTCAACATCACTTTCCATCTGTCGGTTGTGCTAGAATATGTGTCTATAGTGTGGAGAAATTAGTGAATAAGTGATTGGTAATTAGAGAGAAACATAAATTTAACATGCAAAGTGCAGTAGTCCCCATTTATTCGTGAAGAATATGTTCCAAAACCCCCAGGAAATTCCTGAAACCAAGGATAGTACCGAAGCTGTTATCCGTCAATCAGAACACATCTCTGTTTATGTCTTCCCTCCACAAATTTCATACTTTTTCCATCTTAACTAAGCACATATCATGGGACTGTAACTTTTGAAGTTTTGGTAGGTGGGACAGCAAAACTAGAAGGGATTTCTTTTTCGTTCTTCACAATTTCATGGAGACGTTTATCCTTACCATAGCAACCTCAGCATATGATTTATTTTCTTTCCTTATTAAGTAGAAAACTTTCACCTTTTCATATAAAGGGCACACTTTATGGCTTCTCTTTGGCATATCCAAGTTGCCAGCATCACTATTCTTGCACTTTAGGGCCATTATTAAGTAACCTAAGGCTTTCTTGAACATAAGCACTCGATACTGTGACAGTCTGCTAACCAAGAAGGCTAAGTGACTCATGGGTAGGGAGTGTCTACCTCTTGAACCCGCTGCACAAAACACAATACACATTCCAGGTGGGACAGAAGTATATGCTGCGAAGTTTCATCATGCTACTCTAAATGGTGCACAGTTTAAGCCTTATAAATAGTTTATTTCTGTAGGTTTCTATTTAATATTTTTGGACTGCAGTTGATCACTGGTTACTGAAACAATGGAAAATGACGCCGGATAAGGGGTGACTACTGTGTGTTGTTTCATAAGCCAATTCACCAACACAAACAGTTTGCACCAAGAAACAACAGCAGCTAAATGCAAACTATGGTAATAAAGCTAAAGTTAACTGGAGCCACAGAGGAGTGCAATGTAGAACATGATGCCCATTTCCCTCAGGCCCACATTCTGTTCTTACTTTGGCTCTTGTTGGACACAAATTCTATCATACTGTGCTGTGTTTCTTCCAGATTTTTATGCATTTCTGTCTCAAAGTAGGCTGAACTTTACTTGTATCCATGTTATCAAATTACCTTCTTTTTTAAGAGTAGAATTTTATGTTTACTAGATATTTATTTAGCAATAGTTTATTTTTGCTGATATTTTCATTGGGATGGTGATTGCTAGTGGCGATTGCATAAGTTTTGGGGATCTGCACATATCTTTCTTTTTCTATGAGCCCTGTTATTTTAATATGAATTTTGCAGAATGCAAAGCTTTTAAAAAACTTGCATATCACACTTAGCAGATGCACCTGTAATTAAAAACATACAACTTTCTCCTTGCACATATTAAAATCCAGAACTTTAATATGACATGTATGAATTTAACAAGGCCTGCATAATCAACCTCTGCATGCTCAACCCTTGCCATTCTCTTCCTTTCCTGAGTCCAAACTCCTTAGTTTTAATTCATATTAATAACAGTAATTTATATTAGAAGTTTACTCATGTGATTATTTGTTTACTCTTTTCTGAGTGGAGTGGTGGAGTAAAGAGAAGCTAGAGAGGAGTAATGATGCCTATTTTATCAGCCATTCTGTTTCTGGGGTCTACATTATTACCTGGCAAATGGTAGGCACCAAGTACAACTTTGTTAAGTTCGAATGAATTGAGTTTGAATTCATTGAATGGTAATAGCTAACCTTTATTGAAAACTTACAACATTCTACATAGTGTTGTATGTTCTATGCCTATATAACAGCCCTGTAAAGGAGGTGGTATTATTACACCCATTTGACAGAAGAAATGGAGGAACAGAGATGTTAAATAACTTGACCATGATCTATATATTAGTACATAGCAGGTAGGCTTGAATCTGGGCAGTCTGACTACAGAGCTCATACTCTTGGATCCTCTACTGTGTTGCCCCTCTGTTAATAGATGTAAAAATACACAAAACCTCAGGGGTTTCCAATCCTAGTAAAAGAAGGAATATGTGCCCGCAAACTTGAGTTTCAAGTTATTTTTCGAAACCTAAGCAGGTGTTTCAATACTGGGCAGCTTAAGCTTTCAGACTCATTTAGCTCTTTTGTAAAATTAGGAGATTTAAGCTATCAGGTCAATATAGTTCCTCTGAAGTCCAGAGATCCAAGACTCCCAGCTTTCCACCCACAAAGATCTGTGAAGGACATAATTTTAGGCAGAGGAAGGAAATAATAGACACGGTCAGTGTTCTCACACGATTGCATAGTGACTGAAAATTCAGAAAGTGCTCCAACAGCCCATCAGGTCGCCAGGTTGAGTGATAAGAAGTAGCTGTTGTACAGAAAAGAGGATATGAGAGTTTCCAACTGTTCCAGGGAGCTCTTCCTAGTGAGCTTTAACTGTACATGTAGGTCTGGGGTCCGATAGATGAGATGGCAGCCTGTCTGACCTACTTGAAAATTCTACAATTGAGGATTGCTTCTGGCATTGATATTATTAAAAATAAATATTTAATGGATTAATAAACATATTGGCTTTGGAACAAGATATATCTGAAGTATCATTTTAAATGAACTCACAGCATAGTTTTATGCTAAGTAACTATCAAGTAGCGTTTGAACTGTGGGGACACAATCAACAATGGTCTTTTATTTGTGGAGCTATCTAATAAATATGACTAAGTAAATATTTTTTAATCTCATCCCTCAATGAGAACATGTGTGAGAGTGCATTTCCTAACTCCTGTCATTGTTTTATAATCCTAAAATCTATTTCAAGTCTCTATAACACTACAGTCCTTCAGTGAACAGATGAACCAATGTTATTTTCAGTACAGGATGCTGCTCCCAGCAGATCCCATACTCTGGCCATGGTTGTCAGCCAGGGAGCTTTTAAAGTGCTATATCACAACAATAATAATGCAAGGAGATTGAAGGACTCCAGTTCTTAAGTGAGAGGGAAACAACTCCCCCAGGCATGAAACACAGGCTAAATTACAAGGAAAAACTATATCAAGCCATCAACCTGGGTATACTTGCCCCAGCACCAATGGTGTTGTTATAAAAGCAAGAATAGAAAGCTTATTCTGTGAGGTCAGCACCCTATGGAAACATGCGAACCTTAAGGAAAACAGATTTGCTACAAAGGACATCATCAGAAGTATGTTTTATTCCATATACCTGTTCAGGTACAGTGATAAAATATTTATATTTTTCTATGCTTCCTCATCTTTTGTAGAGGCAGAGTGACTTTTCAAAGACTTCTTAACCCTGATGATGACTCTCTGGAGCCCAACATCCCTTTTAGCAGGAGGGATTTTTTTTTTTTTTTAAATGGTCATACAGCAAAGCAGCAGATATTTAGTTGTGAAATACTCACTGACAGTAACACTTCCTTGAAGTGTGCCTCCAAAGCTGAAAGATATACAAAGGCTGTGGTTTCCCTAGTTATTTATTTAAATTGAGTGTGTTTGCTTTTAAGAATAACTCCTGAAAAAGGGCAAATATTTTCAATATAAATTACATTGAAAGGGTTCTCTTTGTCAGGGACAACTTATTAAGCTGAAAGATTTGTTAATTATTAAAAGGGGTTCTCTATTATGGGTAGCATTCTAATACTAACTGCATATTGGAGAACTCTTTAATGGTGACTATGCTTGTGGTCTATTTTAAATTAATATTCTATGGAGTAATTTTTCAAGGGCACTTCTTAAAATTTAAAAGGAAAATAATACAACCTCCCCCACCTCCTCTTGTGAATAAGTGGCCTTTTAATTTGAAATAGTAATCAAAAGTGATCCCCATTGAACAATATAAGGGAAGGCTTTATTTTCTGTATTATTAAAAAAAATCAATGGCAGCATAACTTACATAATCCAAAAAATATTAAAATGTCAACTATATGCTTTATATTTTTTAATGTTATTCTTCACCTTGAAAACATTATTTTATTTGACTTAACTTCATAAATTAAGCTTTCTGCTTCCTATTGTATGAAATGCATTATAATCAGTAAATATTTAAAGACTTCAAGCAAATCTGATAGTTTAAGAATATGACTCCCAGGAAAATTATTTGAAGGTTTCAACAGGCATTGTTATGCAAATTTTAAGCTTTGTTCAGGAAAACATGGTACTTTTTGAAAAGCCTTGGGAATGAACATACATCCCTAATGCAGCTCTTTTGGTTCCAGTTAAACCTATCCCAAAAGAAAGTATGACTCTGTCTCTGGTATAGCAAACCCTTAACACTTACTCTTTTGTTTTATAGACTGCCTGCTGAGAAGCAGACATACTAAACCAATCTCTGCTAATTCTTATCAGTAAAACAGAGGTGCCTGTAGGTGATTATTACTCAATGATCTTAATTTATGGGGTTCATTAATCCTGCCTCTCTGGCTTGTCCAGATTATACTCTCTACATCACAAGTATGTTAGGAAGCCAAAATACGCTATTTGAATTTTATTTATATATTTATTTATTATTATTATTATTATTTTTTGAGACGGAGTCTCACTCTGTCACCCGGGCTGGAGTGCAGCGGCGCGATCTCGTTTCATTGCAACCTCTGCCTCCCGGATTTAAGCAATTCTCTGCCTCAGCCTCCTGAGTAGCTGGGATTACAGGCGCACGCCAACAAGCCCCACTAATTTATTTATTTATTTATTTTGCATTTTTAGTATCTTGGCCAGGCTGGCATTGAACTCCTGACCTTGTGATCCACCCTCCTTGGCCCCCCAAAGTGCTGGGATTACAGGCGTGAGCCACCACGCCTGGCCCTAATTTTAACTGAAATGAAAGTGGCTGTTACTGGTTTAACTGAAATGAAAATGGCTGCTACTGGTATCTCCTACAAGCCAAGAAAAAAAAAAAAATGTAAAAAAAAAAAAGAAACTCAACATGGGACATCTTTCCAGTACTTTATGGCAAGAGACAGAATCTCTCTATTTAAGGAGAAAAGAAATTCGATCACATCTTTATTTTTGTGGTGTGATTTTAACTGCATTGTTTGAAAACCCTTGACAGTGTATTCTGAAATTGATAATTTACATCTGTGGTCTTTCACCCAAAAATCCATAACCCCATTCTAATCATAAGACAAGTCTCAGTTGAGAGATGTCTTATAAAATGCCTCACCAGTACTTCTCAAATGGTGAAAGTCGCTGAAAATAAGAAAAATCTGAAAAACTGTCAAAGCCAAGAGGAGCCTAAGCAGAGAGGACAACTAAATGCAATGGAGGGGATCCTGGAATATTAAAATAATCATAGGTAATAATTAAGGAAACCTGAAGAAAACAGGGACTTTAGATAATAATGTATCAATATTCGCTATTCACCTGTAAGGCGTATACTATCCTAATATAAGATGTATAGAAGAGGGGAAACTGGGACTCAGTTATGGCTAAAATAAGGTACAATCTACTTTGTGTCAGACACTGAACAAATTTACAAGAAGTAATGTGACAAGATTGGGGAAAAAAGGCTGGGCATGGTGGCTCGTGCCTGTAATCCCAATACTTTGGGCAGCCGAGGCAAGCAGATCTGAGACCAGCCTGGCCAACATGGTGAAAACCCTGTCTCTACTAAAAAATACAAAAAAATGTGCTGGGTGTGGTGGCACACGCCTGTAGTCCCAGCTGCTTGGGAGGCTGAGGCAGGAGAATTGCCTGAACCCAGAAAGCAAAGGTTGCAGTGCACCGAGATCATGCCACTGCACTGCAGCCTGGGTGACACAGTGAGACTTTGTCTCAAAAAAAAAAAAAAAGAAAAAACAAATGGGAAAAAAAGAATTTGAGTCCTATTTAGACATTGCTTTGTAATGTGTAGAAATCTGCATAAAAATTCAAGGAGATCTCCATTTTGATTATTTAACAATGTGTTGAAGAAGGATAACTATGATGGAAAATACTTTGAATTTTCAAATTGCATTCAAATTCTGTATCAACAAAATAATGGAAAATGCTCCCGCAGGGATAGATTTAAGAAAATTTCCAGGAAGCTACCCACTGGGGATTGATGGCGAGCTGCTCAGAAAATCAGCTCAGAGTAAGTTTGGAGAAAATTCCAGTTGTAGTAATACCATCAGAATTGTCTGAAGGCACTTAAACTCTATCATACTCCTGTGTGGTCTTCCTGAATTCCCAATTTTATGTAGTTAATTGGGACTGAATTTAAAAAATGATGATAGGTGCATTCTGAGAGTGAAATTTAAAAGTAGGATGCAGTGCTTCTGGAATAGCAGAGCAAAGAGTTATGCTGAAATTCTACATAGCAAAGCAGCAAGTTCACTGAGAAAATTATTTAATAATTATCATTTAAAGTCCCTAGAAATGGTCTTAAGTGTATTCAGCAAACAAAATAACACTCATTGCCAGCTGTGTTTCTCATCCTCTTGCCAGTCCTGAGTTGCAGAAACACTATTTCTAGTAGGTATGGAAGAGAGAACTAGACATCCTTTTCCCCAGCCCCTCTCAGAGGATAAAAGCCCTATTTCAGACCCACCAAGTCAAGCATACTGGCACCTCCTCTCTTTTCCTTAGGTCTCTTGTAGAGCAGAAGTTCCACATTAGTAGGGGTAAATGAGAAGACCAAGGGCTGCAATCCCCCCCCACCCGCCGCCACCACCACCACCAATGCCCCCTTAAAGAGGGAAGGTATCACTAGAGGGTATGAGGGTCCCAACTGCCCGTTTTGTTGCATTGGTATAGGCATACCTCTCAGGGGTGACAGAGGCCAAAAGGACAAAGGGCTCTACAGCTTTGTCTCAGGGGACATACTTTATTTGGACAGAGAGTAAACTCCTTGTCTGATGTTGAAAGTAGTAAAAATCCGGCAGGTAGCAATTATGAGGAAGTTGGTGGCTCTGTGATACACACAAAGGGACAATCAAGAAGAGCTCTCATGGGACCACGATCAACTCTCTGGGGATTGGTAAAGTAATTCATACACACTAAGCTTTACTTTCTTACTACCAATCACTGCATGGCAAGGGGCAGATGTGAAAGTATACCCCAAGGTAAACATAAAACTTTTGATGTGGCAGGAGCCCCACCTGCACAAAGGGCTTAAATGCAACTTCATACCAAATACCAACTGAACAACATGCTACTCTGACTCAGATGCAGCAGTACAATGGTAAAAAGTAAAAATCTAACTGGCTAAGGGGGCTTAAAAACAGCCATTGACCAGCAGGTTGTTTACACTGACATTAGACAATGTCATATGTGGCCATGATTAAAGATAGAAAACAGAAAAATTCTGAGCAGGCAGAGGCTGAAAACTGTGGGGGTAAAAGATTTCACGAAATGAGTTCTCCAATTAACTAAAAAGAAAAATGACCAAGCAAACAACAACAACCCCCAGGAAGGGGAATGGTGGTTCAATAACTAGAACTGGTAGAATATATTATTTATAAAGTCAATTTTCCACAATTTTAAAACATGCAAAGAAATAGAAAAATGGGATCCACACACCGGGGGGGAAATCAGAGAAACTAGTCATTGAAGAAGCCCAGACACCGGACTTGGCAAGCAAAGATGTCAAAGTAACATTATAAACATCTCGAAAGAACCAAATACAACCATGCATAAAGAATTAAAGGAAGGAAGATAGTTGATAATATCTCATCAAATAGAAAATGTTATTAAAAAGAGAATTTACTTTTGAAAAGCCACATGGCAATTATGGAGATGAAAAATACGATAACAGAAATGAAAACATTTACTAGAGGAGCTCAACACTAGATTTGATCTGGAAGAAGAAATAACCAAGATTAAAATTTTACAACATACCTTCTTCAACTATGATATAATTACAGTAAAAATCAACTGCAGAAAAAAAAATTTCGGTACATAATCCTTTTATCACCTTCCCTTCTCACACCCAGTCTGGCTTACAGTTTCTTTCCACGACTAGCCCTCCCCCACCTGCCCAGCAATTTCCTCTTAAAAAGGTGGCTGGAGCTTAAGGCATAGTCAAGGTTAATGCTCCTTTTTCTTTATCCGACCTCTCCCAAATCAGTCAGTGTTTAGGCTCTTTTTCATCAAATATAAAAAACCCAGCCCAGTTCATGGCCCCTTTAGCAGCAACCCTGAGACGCTTTACAGCCCTAGACCCTAAAAGCTCAAAAAGCTGTCTTATTCTCAATATACATTTTATTTTATTACCCAATCTACTCCCAACATTAAATAAAGCTCCAAAAACTAAATTGCGGCCCTCAAACCCCACAACAGGACTTAATTAACCTCACCTTCAAGGTGTACAATAATAGAGTAGAGGCAGCCAAGTAGCAACGTATTTCGGAGTTGCAATTCCTTGCCTCCACTGTGAGACAAACCCCAGCCACATCTCCAGCACACAAGAACTCCAAATGCCTGAACTGCAACTGCCAGAGATTCCTCCAGAACCTCCTCCCCCAGGAGCTTGCTACAAGTGCCAGAAATCTGGCCACCAGGCCAAAGAATGCCCGCAGCCCAGGAGTCCTCCTAAGCCGTGTCTCATCTGTGCAGGACTCCACTGAAAATCAGACTGTTCAACTCACCTGGCAGCCACTCCCAGAGCCTCTGGAACTCTGGCCCAAGGCTCTCTGACTGACTCCTTCCTAGATCTTCTCAGCTTAGTGGCTGAAGACTGACATTGCCTGATCACCTCAGAAGCCCCCTAGACCATCACAGACGCTGAGCTTTGGGTAACTCTCACAGTAGAAAGTCCGTCCCCTTCTTAATCAATACGGAGGCTACCCACTCCACTTTACCTTCTTTTCAAGGGCCTGTTTCCCTTGCCTCCATAACTGTTGTAGGTATTGACGGCCAGGCTTCTAAACCGCT
This sequence comes from Symphalangus syndactylus, assembly GCF_028878055.3. Taxonomy (NCBI): domain Eukaryota; kingdom Metazoa; phylum Chordata; class Mammalia; order Primates; family Hylobatidae; genus Symphalangus; species Symphalangus syndactylus. The sequence goes on along the minus strand of NC_072438.2, from coordinate 81,328,093 downwards.
TAAAACTCCCCAACTCTAGTGCCAACTTAGACAATACTCTTTTAAGCACTCCTTTTTAGTTATCCCTACCTGCCCAGTTCCCCTATTAGGCCAAGACACTTTAACTAAATTATCTGCTTCCCTAACTATTCTTGGGCTATAGCCACACCTCATTGCTGCCTTTTCCCCCAGTTCAAAGCCTCCTTCACATCCTCCCCTTGTATCTCCCCACCTTAACCCACAAGTATACGACACCTCTACTCCCCCCTTAGCGACGGATCATGCACCCCTTACCATCCCATTACAACCTAATCACACTTACCCTGCTCAATGCCGATATCCCATCCCACAGCACGCTTTAAAAAGATTAAAGCCTGTTATCACTCACCTGCTACAGCATGGGCTTTTAAAGCCTATAAACTCCCCTTAAAATTCCCCCATTTCACCTGTCCTAAAACCAGACAAGGCTTACAGGTTAGTTCAACATCTGCGCCTTATCAACCAAATTATTTTGCCTATCCACCCCGTGGTGCCAAACCCATATACTCTCCAATCCCCAATACCTCCCTCCACAATCCATTATTCTGTTCTAGATCTCAAACATGCTTTCTTTACTATTCCTTTGCACCCTTCATCCCAGCCTCTCTTCGCTTTCACTTGGACTGACCCTGACACCCATCAGGCTCAGCAAATTACCTGGGTTGTACTGCTGCAAGTCTTCACAGACAGCCCCCATTACTTCAGTCAAGCCCAAATTTCTTCCTCATCTGTTACCTATCTCAGCATAATTCTCATAAAAAACACATGTGCTCTCCCTGCTGCTCGTGTCCGACTAATCTCCCAAAACTCAATCCCTTCTACAAAACAACTCCTTTCCTTCCTAGGCATGGTTAGTGCAGTCAGAATTCTTATACAAGAGCCAGGGCCACACCCTGTAGCCTTTCTGTCCAAACAACTTGACCTTACTGTTTTAGCCTAGCCCTCATGTCTGCATGCAGCGGCTGCCACTGCTTTAATACTTTTAGAGGCCCTAAAAATCACAAACTATGCTCAACTCACTATAGTTCTCATAACTTTCAAAATCTATTTTCTTCCTCCCACCTGACGCATATACTTTCTGCTCCCCAGCTCCTTCAGCTGTACTCACTCTTTGTTGAGTCTCCCACAATTACAATTGTTCGTGGCCCGGACTTCAGTCTGGTCTCCCACATTATTCCTGATAGAACACCTGACCCCCATGACTGTATCTCTCTGATCCACCTGACATTCACCCCATTTCCCCATATTTCCTTCTTTCCTGTTCCTCACCCTGATCACGCTTGATTTATTGATGGCAGTTCCACCAGGCCTAATTGTCACACACCAGCAAAGGCAGGCTATGCTATAGTACAAGCCACTAGCCCGCCTCTTAGAACCTCATTTACTTTCCATTGTAGAAATCTATCCTCAAAGAAATAACTTCTCAGTGTTCCATCTGCTATTCTACTACTCCTCAAGGATTATTCAGGCCCCCTCCCTTCCCTACACATCAAGCTCAGGGATTTGCCCCTGCCCAGGACTGGCAAATTAGCTTTACTCAACATGACCCAAGTCAGAAAACTAAAATATCTCTTAGTCTAGGTAGACACTTTTACTGGATAAGTAGAGGCCTTTCCTACAGGGTCTGAGAAGGCCACCACTGTCATTTCTTCCCTTCTGTCAGATATAATTCCTTGGTTTGGCCTTCCCACCTCTATACGGTCTGAAAACAGACCAGCCTTTACTAGTCAAATCAACCAAGCGTTTCTCAGGCTCTTAGTATTCAGTGGAACCTTCATATCACTTACCATACTCAATCTTCAGGAAAGGTAGAACAGACTAATGGTCTTTTAAAAGCACACCTCACCAAGCTCAGCCACCAACTTAAAAAGGACTAGACAATACTTTTACCACTTTCCCTGTTCAGAATTCAAGCCTGTCCTTGGAATGCTACAAGGTACAGCCCATTTAAGCTCCTGTATGGACACTCCTTTTTTTTAGGCCCCAGTCTCATTCCAGACACCAGACCAACTTAGACTGTGCCCCAAAAAGCTTGTCATCCCTACTATCTTCTGTATAGTCATACTCCTATTCACCGTTTTCAACTACTCATACATGCCCTGCTCTTGTTTACACTGCTGGTTTACACTGTTTCTCCAAGCCATCACAGCTGATATCTCCTGGTGCTATCCCCAAACTGCCATTCTTAACTTTTGAAGTAAGTAAATAATCTTTGCTGGCAGGACTATGCTGAATCTCCTTAGGCACTCTCTAATAAGATGTCCTAGGTCCTCCCAATTCTTAGTCCTTTAATACCTGTTTTTCTCCTCTTATTCCGTTTAGTTTTTCAATTCATACAAAATTGTATCCAGGCCATCACCAATAATTCTAAATGACAAATCTTTCTTCTAACAACCCCACAATATCACCCCTTACCACAAAATCTTCCTTCAGTTTAATCTCTCCCACTCTAGGTTCCCACACCACCCCTAATCCCGCTCGAAGCAGCCCTGAGAAAGATCGCCCATTATCTCTCCATACCATCCTCCAAACTTTTCGCCGTCCCAACACTTTACTACTATTTTGTTTTATTTTTCTTATTCATATAAGAAGACAGGAACTACAAAGCTATCAACTGAATTTCTAAAAACCAAGAAAATATTGTCTCTGTTTCAGATAAAAAAAAAATACTGTATTTATTAACCAGTCTTTAAAAATATATGCATCCCTGATTCCAAACCTTAAACACTAGAGAAGTTTTCCTTATAATTTATTGGAGGGATAGTGAGAGATATATTGAGGACTGTGTGTAGAGACTGAATTTTAATTTTTCAAATAGAAAAATAGTAGGAGGTGACAAAAAGGAAGGAAATACAATTAAGCAAAAGAGAAACATTTAGTAAGCAGCAAATATGCTCTAATTCCATAATTCCAGGCAATAACAAGATCACACAAGACTCACAAGACACTTTTGTCCTTAGAATTTACCTCACATTTTGATATTAAGTTTAACTCTTGATGTGTCTAATTATGAAGCTTCAAATGTGAATCTGAAAAACAATCCTATTACTCTCCATAAAATCTTACCGGTGTCACTATGGCTCCTTTATCTACTATATGCCATACATTAGACACACACACGCACACACTTTTATTTAGATAACCCATTCTACTTTAAATAATATATTTAGTTAAATTATAAATTACTGCATTACACTATTGATTTGTTAAAATCACCCTGCATATTGTGGTCCTCCTGAATTTCATATACCACTGGGGATATAAATGGGTTTTCTTATTTTGGGAACTACTCAATAATTTCACTTATTAAAATATGTTTTATTTAGAACTCATTCAACCAGATGAGTTATGTCCATTATTTACCAAGGTATCAGCTGCCTTATATGAAATTTGTTCTTGGTTTCTTTTGCTGTATTATTTTACAATAGAGTATTATTTCTAAATTATAAAATCACACGTGTTATGCATTGAAATCACTATTTTTATTACAAAAACCAAATATTACCTCTATGTAAAAATTTGCAAATGTGATGCACAAAGAAAATAAAATTACTTATATTAATGCCCAGAACTTTGCTCACTTCTTCAGCATGCAAATATTGGGCACCTCATATTATCTAGGAACAATTTTAGACTCTGAGACTCTTACTGAACAAAATTCACACAATTTTATATCCATACAGATATTAAAAATGAGGTGGAAGTAATTATTTGAACATTTTATTCCCATATTTAAAAGACTGATCATGTACTCCCGGTATGTATGTATTGTATGTTTATATGTATTGTTATGGGAAATTTATAATATATTTGCAATATTATAGAACACAACTGTTTTTCTTCTTCTCTTTCTTTTACATATTTCCAAAACTTTCTTAAGATCTGGGTCTCAGCAGACAACTTAGAATGCAACAATGACTATTTCATTTTCTTTTCTTTTTTTTTTTCTTGGTTCTTGATTTTTCATTTTTTTTTTCATTTTTTTTTTATTATACTTTAGGTTTTAGGGTACATGTGCACAATGTGCAGGTTTGTTACATATGTATCCATGTGCCATGTTGATTTCCTGCACCCATTAACTCGTCATTTAGCATTAGGTATATCTCCTAATGCTGTCCCTCCCCCCTCCCCCCACCCCACAACAGTCCCCGGAGTGTGATGTTCTCCTTCCTGTGTCCATGAGTTCTCATTGTTCAATTCCCACCTATGAGTGAGAACATGCTGTGTTTGGTTTTTTGTCCTTGCGATAGTTTACTGAGAATGATGACTATTTCATTTTCCCAGAAAATGGGAAGTGTATTGCTTCCAGAATTCTTGTGGACCATAGCCAGTTTTATCTTAGGCTTCAAGTCTGCATAGAAGTATTTTCCATCTTAATAAGGAACACTAAAGACAAATGAAGAAAATTAAAAGAAAACTCAAAAATTAAGATCTATGAGAAAACACATAGCATAAGAAAACCACTTGCTCCATTGTTTTTAATTTTATAAATTAAAAGAAGTAGAAAATATTATTTCCAAGAAAATGTGATACAAGTGAGGAAATTTATAAACTGCAGATGAGAAAACTGGGATACAGATTTCTACTAATGTTATAATTCAGGTATTGGCAAACTTCTGAGAAAGACCAAATTGTATACATTTTAGGCTTTGTGGAGCTTAAGGTCTCTGTTGCAACTATTCAACTCTGCCATTGTAGCTCACAAGAAGTCATAACCAATATGTAACCAAATGGGTATAACTATGTTCCAATAGTGCCATATTTACAAAATCAGGCAATGACCTGGATTTGACTAGGGGCCATAGATTGCTGACCCCTAAAATCTGAAGATTCTTTTAACAGTATCTTTAGAGAGGTGATGTGAAAATATATATTTACAAAGTCACTGATAATTGGACATCAGCGTCAGACTTTCCTCATTTTTAAAACTGTTATGTTTGTTTAATTTTTTTCCCTAATATATGAAGTGTTTAAAAATCAACTTTGGAATCCACTGAGGTAATAAGACGTTATGACGTCCAGAAAGCTTTCTCCATCCTTTACCAGCATTTATTTTTTGTAACCGAGATACAGGTTCTCAAATAATGGTTCCTGGGTGCTTTGAAAAAGTAGTGTGATGGTTTGAATGTGTCCTGCAAAAAGCATTTGTTGAAAATGTAATCCCCTGGCAGGGCGTGGTGGCTCACACCTGTTATCCCAGCACTTTGGGAGGCCGAGGCGAGGGATCATCTGAGGTCAGGAGTTCAAGACCAGCCTGACCAACACGGTGAAACCCTGTCTCTACTAAAAATACAAAAAATAGCTAGGCGTGGTGGTGGTCACCTGTAGTCCCAGCTACCTGGGAGGCTGAGGCAGGAGAATCGCTTGAACCCGGGAGGTGTAGGTTGCAGTGAGCCGACATCACATTACTGCATTCCAGCCTGGGCAACAGAGCGAGACTCCGTCTCCAATAAATGAATGAATAAATAAATAAATAATAAGAAAACGTAGTCCCCAATGTAACAGTGTTGGGGGGAAGGGCCTAACAAAAAATGATTAGGCCATGAGAACTCCATGGATTAATGCCGCTATCTCCAGAGTAGATTCATTATAAAAGGTAGGACAAGTTCAGCTCTCTCTCTCTCTCCCTACCCACTTCAGCCTTCTGTTCAGCCATGGAATGATGCAGCAAGAAGATCCTCATCAGATGCCACGAAATGAGCTAAGACAGATCAGCTCCACTTTAACATACTGTAGGAAACACTACATCCCAGAGTGAGGAATAGGCACGCATCTACACTGACCTATATCATTAGGGGCTCTGCAGTAATATCCCCAGTGTGGCTCGTGTACGTTTCCCACTCTGCTGATTAATGAACACAGCATTTCAGCAGATGCCTGCTCTGACTTTCAGCACTTAGAGACAGGCAGATAAGTGACAGAGAAACAAAAACAAAAGCCATACTACAATGACAGCTTCTAATCTCGGATCTTGATGTATCTGGTCTCATGGAAGCAAATCTAACAACCTTTCTATTTTTAAAATTTATGATGATGATGATGATAATTTTTCTTCTTTCACCCTGGCTCTGTCTCTCTTAGGAGTTGTGATGCTCTTATGATAGGTGAAAAATAGGTTAACATTGAACTGTAAGACCTGATGCCGTTAGCTTTCATTCTTACAACCAGCCATCCAAATGATAGAGGAAAAGATCTTAGCACATGTGCAGCTGCTCATCAACACTGATTTTCTCAGATGATAAATAAACTGCCCTCTATTTGCTGGTGTGAACACGTAGATGAATATTGACTTAGACAGATGCTGAGCTTCTTTAATTTCATAAATTGCATTGTGTTCTTTCTCCACTGCAAGCAGAATCCTTATCGCTTCTTATGCAGCTAATAGTTTATTGCTTATTAAACAGCTAATAAAATCCAGAAACTATATTGCTTTACTGATTAATACAACTCATCAAGAAATGTGTGTAATTCTAGGCTTTCAAAGTCACTCATTCTGAATTGAAGGTTATATATCAAAGACAGTGAAAATAACATAGTACTTTCATTTCTCATTTAATCTCAGAAAGTTATGTTTTCCATTTATTTCATTTAACATGATTTTGTAGTGAATATTTATCCAAATGCAACATCAGTGACAGAGAAGCATATGAAATAATGACACTATGTAAGTAAAGGAAGTCACATCTGCTTGTCAAGTTAGGTTTTTGGCAATAAACATAAATTTGTCAAGGTACTCTATTGCACTTTGCATCATTATGGTTTGGAAGAAAAATCAATAATGCATTTGTAAGGGTTGTATTCACTGAAATTAAACAAAGCAACAGTCTCTGGTGAGGTCGCACTTCAGGTGAACTCCCAATGGAAAGTTATGGGAAAATTTAATGGCAAAACCTATAGCTTTATAGATTGAGAAGCTAATCAAATAGTAACAGAAACCTTGAACGTAAATAGATATCATACCTACATTATATTGAGTGTACCATACAAAATAAATATTTATCTGTTATAGCCATAATGTATTAGAAAATATTAAAAAATAATTAGCTCTCAAGTAGCTATTGCAAATTTCCTTGTAGACATTTGAATTAGATTGTATAAAAATTAGTATCATCTGAAATGTTTTTGTTTCAAAGTTCCACAAATGTCCATTTTTGTGTGTTAAACAATCTTTGTGAAGTATGTATTTGGAAAGAGATATTGCTTTATTTTAAGTCAAATTAAATGAGAAAAAAGAAAAGAAAAGAATAAAAAAAGAGACCTCAGTGTGAAAGGAAAAAAAAAAAAAACTTTGTTTTTAAAATTGTTTGTTTTATTATTAGCAGGGATATCCCTGAAGGAAAGTGTATCTTTTGTAATAATTTACAATAGGACATCTACCCCAGTCTGTTCAGGAACGTGTGCATTAGAAACACTGGCTGATATTGCCATATTGTTCTTCGAGTGGAACGCAGTGATTTACAACCTTACCAAAAGTCTCGGAGAGCCCATAGTCCTTTATCCTCCAGAATCCTCTTTACTTCAGACTTTTTGATCCTTACCAGCCTGATAATATTTGGTATTTGATTTTAATTTTTAATTGTCTGCTATTATTTTATCTGTTTTTCAGTGAGAGATGTATACATTTGCTAGGGCTGCTGTAAAAATTTTAAAAAGCCACCCATAAACTGGGTGGCTTCAACAGCAGAAATTTATTGTCTCACATTCTGGTGAAATTAAGGTGTTGCTAGGGCTGATTTCTTCTGAAGGCTGTGAGAAAGAATCAGGTGCATGACTCTCCTAGCTTTTAGTGGCTTCATGCTTTCCTTGGCTGGTACACAATATGCTCCCTGTGGCTTCACATCATTGTTCCCTGTGCATATGTCTGTCTCTGTTTCCAAATTTCTGCTTTTCTTTTCTTTTTTTTTGAGATGGAGTCTCACTCTGTTACCAGGCTGGAATGCAGTGGTACGATCTCAGCTCACTACAACCTCTGATTCCCTGGTTCAAGTGATTCTCCTGCCTCAGCCTCCCGAGTAGCTGGGATTACAGGCACGTACCACACACCCGGCTAATTTTTTTGTCCTTTCAGTAGAGACGGGGTTTCACCATGTTGGCCAGGATGGTCTTGATCTCCTGACCTTATGATCCACCCACCTCGGCCCCCCAAAGTGCTGGGATTATAGGCATAAGCCACTAAGCCCAGCCTCATTTTTCAAATAAGAATGCCAGGCTGGGCCTGGTGGCTCATGCCTGTAATCCCAGCACTTTGGGAGGCCAAGGAGGGAGGATATCCTGAGGTCAGGGGTTCGAGACCAGCCTGGCCTACATGGTGAAACCCCGTCTCTACTAAAAATACAAAACTTAGCCAGGCGTGGTGTTCTGCACCTGTAGTTTCAGCTACTCAGGAGGCTGAGGCAGGAGAATCGCTTGAACCCAGAAGGCAGAGGTTGCAGTGGGCTGAGATTACGCCACTGCACTCCAGCCTGGGTGACAGAGCAATATTCTGTTAAACAACAACAACAACAACAACAAAAAACAACAACAAAAAATCATTTGTGTTAGATTAGGCCCTATCTTAATAACCTCATTTTGACTTGATTGCCTCTACAAAGACCCTATTTTTAAAAATAAAGGTCACATTCTGAAGTATAAGGAGACTCAGCATGTCTTATTTTGGGGAGGTACACAATTAAATGTATCACAGGATAATATAACTTTTCCTTATTTAAATTTTAAGTGCTTTATAGCTAGCATACAGTGGTCAGATGTATTGTGAATATTATTTCCAGGTTGGTATATGTCCTTTGATTGGTTTGTGGAATACTATTGCAGTAGAAGTTTCCATTTTTCATGATCAGATTTGTTGTTCTTTCCATTAAGATTGCTCTGTGTTAACGAAGGAAACCACAGACAATGGGGTCTACTTGAGGGTGGAGGGTGGGAGGAGGGAGAGCAGCAGGAAAGGTAACTACTGGGTACTGGGCTTAATTCCTGGATGATGAAATAATGTATACAACAACCCGATGACATGAGTTTATCTATGTAACAAATCTTCATATGTATCCCCAAACATAAAAGTTAAAAAAACAAGATTTCTCTGTTTTGTCTATTTTCTAATGTTTTTCTCTAGTACTGTCATTTCACTTTTAGTCAAATTTTCAGTCATTTTGGAATGTATCTTGACATACAGGATAAGGTAGATATTCAGCTGTATTTTATCTAGTAGATGTGCTAATTGTCCTAATACCTTGTATTGACTAATTCATGTAATAATGTTATATAACAAGGGAAAATATTTATTGAATTTGACTATGTTCTAGACTACAGACACTCTTCTAAAAACTTTATGTTATCAGTCATTTAATACTTTAAAAGCCCCTCCATTGTTTTTATCATGTGCATTTCACTGATGAAGAAACTGAGACAGAAAAGAATTATGCCTGCCTATCCCATGGTTCCATCTCAGCATTGACTGTAGCTGGGAAAATGTTCAAGAGCTCCTCATGCTTCAGAAAAGAATATCCTTCCAACAGTTTGCACTAAAAATTACCCTATATCCATCAAGTAATAACTTGTGAGGATGCTTATGTTTCTCTTTCCTATGCCATCGAAGTGTTTTACTAAATGGCATCAATTTTACCTAGTGTAAGAGGTATTAATATTGAGTTATATGCATCTTAATAGAAATGCAACTTTGAAGAGGAGTAAAAATCTAATAGATGAGCCTTCTAGCATCACTCAGATGATAGGAGGGACAACAAAGGAAGGTGTTTTTGTTCATTTCCCTTGGACTTGTTCTTAGCTTCTTTCCTTGCTCCCAGCTACCCATTCTGCTGAGGTCCCAGACTGCCGCAAGTCAACTCCAAGTGCCCAAAGGATGTCAAAATTAGCCTTGGGACAATGCCACATTTCTACTTTTTTTTTTTTTAGATGGATTTTTCCTCTTGTCGCCCAGGCTGGAGTGCAATGTCACGATCTCGGCTCACTGCAACCTCTGCCCCCAAGGTTCAAGCGATTCTCCTGCCTCAGCCCCTGGAGTAGCTGGGATTACAGGCTCCCACCACCACGCCTGGCTAATTTTTTTATTGTTAGTAGAGATAGAGTTTTACTATGTTGGCCAGGCAGGTCTCAAACTCCTAACCTCAAGTGATCCATCCACCTCGGCCTCCCAAAGTGTGGGATTACAGGCGTGAGCCACCGTGCTGGGCCTTCTACTCCATATATATATATGTTTTTCTCTAGTACTGTCATTCCATTTTTACCTTGTAGTAGATATATATATATATATACATATATATATATATACATATATATATATACATATATATATATATATATATATACATATATATATATATGGCATAGGAAAGAGAAACATAAGCATCCTCACAAGTTATTACTTGATGGATACAGGGTAAAAATGAAGGCCCACTGTGCTGGGCCTTCTACTCCATATATATATATATATATGTTTTTCTCTAGTACTGTCATTTCATTTTTATGCAAATTTTCAATAATTTTGGAATGTATCTTGACATATAGGATAAGGTATATATATATATATATACACACACACACGAGTTTATACTCACGTGTGTATATATATATACACACACATACACACACAATGTGTGTGTATATATATTATATATAATTATATATAAATAAATTATATATAGAAATTATATATTTTATATTTATATATAATATATATGAGTTTATACTCATGTGTGTATATATATACACACACGTGTATATATACACACACATACACACAATGTGTGTGTATATATATATTATATATAATTATATATAAATAAATTATATATAGAAATTATATATTTTATATTTATATTATATATAAATTACCTGAGAGGTTTCAGAATTTCAGCAAATTGTTAGGCATTAGGCTATCTTCTATGTCGGAAATCTCAATCCCATGTAATAAAATGGGAAGATTAATTACTTTGGTAAAAATGCACGGTAATTATGCTGAAAAATCTTTTATATCAACAATACCTTACCAAAAATTCATAAGAAGAAGAAAGAAAAAGTTAAACAAAGGGGTCAGGTAAAGTAAACCTTACTGGCCTGTATTAGACAATGTGTATACACTATAATCTACTTTTCCTATGGGTCCATGAGGAGATACACATGAAGATTTTTATCACTATGTTTTTTGTTGTAACAAATAGAAGAGTCACATATCTGTGCATCACTAAAGCAGCAGGGATATAAAATGTGTTACAGGCATAAGATGAGATACTATAAAGCAATCAGAAGTAATGAACAAGATTTACATGCGGCAACATGGATAGAGCTCAAAATTATAATGTTGAGTAATAGCATGGAACTGAGCAATATTTTTAGCAAACATAATTTTTGCAATTAAGAATAATGCATGATATGGTTTAGCTGTGTTCCCACCCAAATCTCAGTTTGAATTGTAACAATCCCTATGTGTCAAGAGCAGGGCCAGGTGGAGATAACTGAATTATAGGGGCAATTTCTCCCATACTGTTCTCCTAGTAGTGAATAAGTCTCATGAGATCTGATGGTTTTATAAAGGGCAGTTCTCCTGCACAAGCTCTCTTGCAGGCTGCCATGTAAGATGTCCCTTTGCTCTTCCTTCATCTTCTGCCATGACTGTGAGGACTCCCCAGCTATGTGGAACTGTGAGTCCATTAAATCTCTTTCCTTTATAAATTACCCAGTGTCGGGTATGTCTTTATCAGCAGCATAAAAACAGATTAATACAATGCATAATCAAAAAGATAATATTTTTATGATACTCATAAGGAAAAGTACGAAGAGTATAGTGGAAGGATTGGTATACTCTGGAATGATTGTTTTTACACAAGTGAAGGCGTGGGGAAGAGGGATGAAGATAAAATATCATAAGGAATTAGAATTGTGGCATCTTGCCATGAGGCTGGTGAGCCATGACCTGAGGTATATGATCAACTCAGTTTTGTACAGCTGGTCTCTGACAGAGAAAACAGTAGCTAGGAACTCATCATATGGGCAACTTAAGCCTGAAGTTTAACACTTAGACATAGAGTGACTTTATTGCTGTGAAAATTCCATCCTGAGTGATAACACAGATGACAAATAATGACAGGTTGTAGATGCCTTCTCAGTAATAATATGTCTTATGTCACATTAGGCTCATAATGAATTTGGAAGGGATTTGGAGCACTGATCGAAGTTTTTTCTGCAACCTCCATTAGAAAATGAAAGTTGTATATACTGTATTACTTTAAAAATATAAAAATATTACTGATTTGATATTATTTTTATACTTTAGAATGCATATTTTGAAAAAAAAAGTTTATAAATTTTTACCAAGCAATTATCAGAATATTTTGAGATAAATACTGGATAAGAAGAAACATCATTAAAGGGTGTGAAAAAATACTACCTACTTCGTAAGGGGCTGATCATCATAATTCATTTTACTCTTTATGATATTTGGAATTTGGGGGAGACAGATTTCCATGAATCTCTTGTGTTTCTGTATAGCCTGCAAATGCGTTACTAACTGGCCTTTGGTTCTGAACCATCTTTTCAAGGAGGAAGACAGAAATGAATTCTTTCACTGGAGCGAAGGGTAGGTCTAGTTACAGCCTTGAGAGATAGAGATAACATCCCCCTCCATAGCAAAAGACAAGCATGCCTACTACTGCCCATCATAAATGATTCAGAATTTCCAAGTTCAGGAGTCCTTTGCTGTAATGCAACTACTGCGTGTGCAGGTGTCACTTGGTCTTTTTCGCATCACCTTATGGGATTTCAGGTTCAGGGAACAAGCACTAAACATGCTGATAATACTGTTTACTGCTGTCACTATGAGTAATGAAGTACATTGCCTCTGACCTGTCAGTTTCATGCTTTCTACAAACATCCATGAACCCAGCATTCTAAGCTGTTAGCTCGCAAGCAGGCTGACACCTTAAGCACTTTACCGTTCTTAACAGTAATCAAGAGGAAAACAATTGGAAACACCCTGAATTTTGATTTTTGTTGGTATCTGTACCTATACCACAGGTATTTTATTTATTGAAGACTACTGAAGAAAGTACTCAGATTATCAAAGGTATTGTAGAGGAGGCAAAACTCAAGTTCTATCCTCATAGAGTCCCAGCTTGATGAAAAATTCAATTGACATAAGACAGATTAGCAGGAAAAAAGGACACATATTTACATAATATCAGTTTTACCTGGCACAGAAGGAAGCCCTCATAAGAACAGGAAAACCCAAAGAAGTAGTTGGAGTCACTTACATAGTGAACTGGGCAAACAATAGTACACTGTGAAATTAGACAAGGTAAATGGGCTTGGACTAGGGTAGTTAATTTGACAGAAAAGGGACTGGGAAGATAAAGTTGAGTTTAACAAGCTTTGTTTGTGTATATTTCCCTCGGCTTCAATCTCCTGTCCTTCATAATAAAATGCTAGTTTCTTTTTGGTATAGGGAGGACATCTTTCCTATGAGAATTTTATCTCCTGTTTTTAAGCAACAGAATAAACACCAGCATAAACATCTTGCACCTGCTGCGTTTTGTTTAAGTGTCTTTAATTCAAAATAGCCAATATGCCAGAGCACACTATTTAGGGGTCCTTCTTCAGGGTGAACCTCTTCTTCACCTGACAGGTTCTTCCTGCTGGTGAACACACAAAGACCACGGCATGACAGAAAAGGAAAAGTTTAATAGACACAAGGCCAGCCATGCTACATGGGAGACAGGGGTAGTACTCAAATCAATCTCCCCAAAGGCTTGGATGTTAGAAGTTTTTCAAAGGTAATTTGGGGGAAGGGGTGGGGGTTGCTAGGCAATAGGCACTCACTTCTGATTGGAAGACAGTGCGATCATAGAGTTGTGGGGAATGGTCCTCCTGTGCTCTTCCTTGCTTCTAGGTGGGGCTACAGGAGTGTTTGGTGGGTCCAGATGGAGTAATCAGTGTCATACATGCAAAATACCTGAAAATATATCTCAAAAGGCCAATCATAGGTGCTACAATAGTGATGTTATCTGCAGAAGCAATTGGGGAAGTTGCAAATCTTGTGACCTTGGGAATAATGTTTGGTAATCATTTATGTCTACACCTTAGCAGATTTCAGGCTTCTCTATCCTCCTAGCCTGGTGGTCTCTCATTAGTGTTACAAAGGTGGTTCAGTTTTGGGGAAAGGCTATCATCATTTAAACTATAAACTAAATGTCTCCCAAAGTTAGCTTGGCTTAAGTCCAAAATAATTAAAGGCAACTTGAAGGCTAAAGGCAAGATAGAGGTTGGTCATATCAGATCTCCCTCACTGCCATAATTTTCTCACTATATAGTTTTCACAAAGGCAGTTTCAGTGGCATATTCTTAACTCCTTGATTGTGCAACCATGGATTCTACAAAGAGAGCTGAAATAGTTACTCAACTATATTCCATGATTTGAGTACTTCAAAATGTTTCCCAAATCATTATTTTGCTTTTATTTTCTTGGTTGGGTGGGTGGTGGTATTTATTCGTTGCCCTTTCCTGTGATCTCCTTTCAAGAAATACCACTATGGAGGTAACACTCTTGTTACAACCAAATACATATTTATTTGTCAACTGATTCTCTTAGATGACACTAACAAAATGGGCTAAAGAGGGATATACCTTTAAAAGTTGCTCTTTATTGTACAATAAATTAAAAATAAAAATTTAGGTAAGAAGAGCATGGATTATATGTAGCTGCTTTCCCGTTTTCCCTGAGACCAACCCTTTAGGCTCTGATCATAAATCTAGGAAAGTTCTCTGTTCTCTATACTTTGTTGAATAATTCAATTTGCATTTCACTATGCATTTGGTGCTCCTGGGTACACGTGAATTTTTTCATTTACATAATCATATTCTGCCCACTTGAATATTCCCTGCACAGTTGCACTTTTATATAATATACTTGTTCACCATCTGTCCTCAATTTTGGTCAAGAGATGCTTCATATTTTCCAACACTTTGCATGGCAATTGTGCTACCCCAAAAGTCATTTTTGTTAATACACATCTTGCTTATGTGGAAGAGACACTTTCCGTTCTCACTGGCCAAAAGATGGCCTACCTTTGGAAGCTTTACATCTACCTATCATAAACAAAGAGAAAGTTCCTACAAAGCCATCAAATATATTTAAAATTTGAAATGCACGTATACATACATGGGTACTATAATTTTTATGAAGGAATTGCTTGAAATTAATGACTTTCGGTTTCTATATTACATGTATTTCTATTCTAGAATTCATAGTAAAGTTAAAATAAGACATAAAAATAATGTAATATTACTTATATTATTTGAAAATCTTCTTTAAGTAATTCCCTATAACATTATACAATAAAATATGAATGTATTTAGAAATTATTTAGAGGCCATTCAAGATTATCAGGTAAATTAAACTGTCCTGCTATTTGTTTGTTTGTTTTTCCGCTAAAGTGAAAGGATGAATAAAAGTATATAGCAAATCAAAATATTTTGTAATTAAAAAAAAAGACTTCAATTCAACTGAATACATTTCCTGACTTTTTCTAAAAAGCACTCTGATATGAGAACTCTTGATAAGCCTGGGAGGCTTTTTCCCTAGGACAAGGGGAAAAAGTTTTCTATTTCAAACTCTCTAATTTTCTATTTCAAAGAGAAGAAAAACACATTTTTCTTGTTTGTTCTTTTTTGATGCATTCATATGTGTATACATACACACACACATTTCTCTTCATTAAATTCAGCAGCTTGGGCCACACTTACCACATACAACAAGCCCACTTTCAGTTATGTTTTTAGTCAGACGAGTACATAAGCTACTAATCCAAACACACACGAACTTAAAGGTCAGTAGAGTTATTTGAACTTCCTCTTACTCTTGCTATAAGTATTTTGTAATATAGATTAATTTTATAGTCTGTCATGGTCGTTTTTTTCCCCTCAAATCTTAATTGCGTTTAAAAACTCTAAGATGATATCGATCTCCAAGCTCAGCAAAGCTGAATCAATATATTTACCGAAATAATTAGCCAAGTTTGCTAGCAATCTTGTCAGGGAGGCATAACAGTGTAATGGTCAAATAAACGTTTTGAAGTAAAAATCCCTGCACGTGATTACCCACTCTGTAACTTCCTGGCTATATGACTTTATGCAAGTCTTTTTCTATTTTGCAGCTAAATGTCTCTAAGCACAGATATACATTAAAGGGGCAATTTAACAGAACTTTTCATCTTATAATGTGAGAGAATAAAAGCAAAGAGATGAGTACACCCCATGACACATAGTGAGCTTTCAATCAAGCATGGTCGTAGTTATTTGAACATTAAGATGAAATCATCATCTGAGGACTAAACTCCGATATTTTTGTCTTGTCCAGGTTCCTATCAAAGGGGCCTGGGGAGTCATGCCCTACAAATCATAAATTCTCATCAGATGGGTGTTATTTAACCCTATATACCTGACTTACTTTACAATCTTACTCTGGCATAACATTACGAGACAAGGAAGAAAATGAAAATATTTTACCCTAAAACATGTTTCTTTGCCATATCTTGAAATGGCCTTTCAAAGTTGTCCTTTGTGGGGGAAAAATTTGCATCTGTAAAGAATCTCTATTAACATAGCTAGATTTTTTAAATTCTAGGCTCTCCCAGTCCTAAAGAGATTAACTAAAAGTCTAGCACCTTTTCAACACTTGTCACCTATTGTCTCTAAGGGCAGCCATCAAAAGAATCTTGGTCTCCACTATCTTTCATCTTCACCTGAACATTTCCCTTCTATGATCCCAGGTCTTTAGATAAACTCACCAATTACCAATCAGAAAATGTTTAAATTTACCTATAGCCTGGAAGTCCCTGCTTGAGTTGTCCCACCTTTCTGGACCAAACCAATGTATTTCTTAAATGTATTTGACTGACATCTCATGCCTCCCTAAAATGTATAAAACCAAGCTACGCCCCAACCACCTTGGGCACATAGTCTCAGGACTTCCTGAGGGCTGTGTCACAGGCCATGGTTACTCATATTTGGCTCAGACTAAATCTCAAATGTTTTACAGAGTTTGACTCTTTTTTTTTGACCAAAAATACAGTTATCCTAATAGATATCAAAATAGAATAATTTCTTATTCTCTCTGCTTTTCCTCTTTGCTTTATTATAATTTCCCTTGCAATTATATAGGAGTCATTCCTATTTTAATAATATTTCACTATTCTCTGCTTTCCTCTGAGCTTTCTGCTTATTCTGGCTTCAGCCAATCGGAAGCAGTGGAGGGCCTCTGGAGAGCCGGAGGGAAAAACCTGGATATTTCTTGTTTTCCAATATGACATCAGGTGGCATCTCTAGCAGCTGGCTTGGAGTTTCCACTGAAGAGGCCTGCTTGGTTCCAGCTCTCACTGGGTGACCCAGCCCCAGTGTTTTAGAAATACTGCATCCCCACAGGCAACAGCAGTAGTAGCTTTTTGTTAGGCTGCCTTACTATACCTAGTTGGGGTCTCAGCTATTCTACTTCCTATTATCAGTTCCCCGCATTGAATTCTGTCTGTTTCAAATGCTCTAGAATGGATTTTGTTTTCTCGATTGGAGCGTGATTGGTACTGTGTGCCACTGAAACCTTCTTTTATATGCTATTCCTACATGATATAAAAATATATCATGTTTTGTATGATCATATTGTAATGATATAAAACTTCTTCTTTAGTCTTTACTCTGGGCATAGTCTATCTTGCCCTTGATGATTCCTTTAGAGTTCTGGACAATTGGTTACACCTATAAAATGTATCTAACTATAGAAAATAGTCACAAAGAATTAGATTCCTAAAGAAAATGGTATAAAGGGCATCTCTTAAATTATTAAACAGTCTCCTTACTGCATTGAGAATAAAACAATATTTTGTAACAACTGTTATCATGAAAACTGCTGTACATGTGTTATTTGTTGTTTTTAAAAATAAAAGAATAAAGGCTTCTTTTCTTCTTATATTGTTGCTCAATTTTTGGGGAAGAGTAGTGTTGTGGTTTCCATATATGGAATCAGTGTGTACATAAGGATTCTATCTGAAGCAACGTTATGTCAAATAGTTCCTTCCTTCACACTGATGTACACAAAAGAAAATCTAGATATTAGTACATTACATACCATTTCTTTCTGAAAGGGAGAAATCAAGTAAAAGTGTCCAAATCACTTCACTTTGAATAATCAGAAATAAAATAGATTCCCAGACAAAACAACACAGAGGATTTGAAAACAAAGAGGTGAAGATTTTGAAGCATTACTTGTTCGTTGCAGCAACTGCAAATCTCAGGAGAACAATCTTGAGGCCAACAATCCAGGAACAAAGAGGTTTAAAGTTTACATCTTGGTTTCAGTCAATAAATCCCAGGGTAATCTACATTCTCTTTTAACCACCCAGATAAACACTCTTTTATTTACAGAGATGCTATTTGATAGTATTCAAACACTATCAAATCTTAAAGCTCTTGATAGTATTGACAACATGACTTTCAGTTATCTCCCAGGACTGCCTTTTATATACAGACTGTGGAGTGCTATGCATTTTAATCAAAAGATCACATTGTCTGTTTCCATAATAGCTATGTTTATGCAATACATCTTTGTTGGTTGGTTTAACTTCATTTTAGAAATTATAAATTATAATTATTCTTAATGTTTTCAGAACATTCACATAGTTACAAACACATATTTTATGCTCAGCTTCAAAAATGGATATGATAATAAGATCAGAACCTGCATTGTAAGATTAGCAGCAAAAAAAGACATTACAATATATAGCCATCAACTGCTTCACAGCACCAAGTTTTTTATCGGTTGTACTTCTGTTTGAATCTACCATTCATAAAATATACATTGGCTATAGTATAATGTGATGCATGTTGCGTTTCATTACTTGACAAATTGGAAATGCTACAAATTTGATATCAGGGCTGTTACCATTTCCTCTGTAGCAATATTTTAGCTTTGGGTTGTGACAAGGATAGGCACAATTTTGGTCCCGGTGACTTTTTTTTTTTTTTTTTTTGAGACAGAGTCTCTCCCTGTCACCAGGCTGGAATGCAGCGGTATAATCTCGGCTCACTGCAACCTCTGCCTCCCGGGTTCAAGTGATTCTCCTGCCTCAATCTCCCAAGTGGCCAGGATTACAGGCACATGCCACCACACCCAGGTAATTTTTGTATTTTTAGTAGAGACGGGGTTTCACCATGTTGGCCAGGATGGTCTCCATCTCTTGACCTTGTGATCTGCCCGGCTTGGCCTCCCAAAGTGCTGGGATTACAGACATGAGCCACCGTGCCCGGCTGGTCCTCATAACTTTTATCTCCTCATGTCACACTCATGAACATGTTATATTATATAGCATAAATGATTTTGCAGATGTAATTAAAGTTACTAACCAGTTAACTTTAAAAAAGGGAAAGCACCTTAGTTTATATGGTGGGACCAACCTAATCACATGAGCGCTTAAGAAAGCAGAGCTTCCTTTTCCTTTATGGCAGAAAAGGTAGTGAGAGATTTGGCAACGGGAAAAGTCAGAGAGGTTCAAAACGTAAAGATACTACAGGCCATTGTTGGCTTGCAGATGAAAGGGGGCCATGTGTCAAGGAAATGGAAACATGAGTCCCACAGTTGAATTTACCTGAATTCTTCCAACAACCAATGTGTTTAAGAAAAGAATCCAGCCGAGACAGGCAGATCATGAGGTCAGGAGATTGAAACCATCCTAGCTAACACAGTGAAACCCTGTCTCTACTAAAAATACAAAAAATTAGCTGGGCATGGTGGCATGTGCCTATAGTCCCAGCTACTCGGGAGGCTGAGGCAGGAGAATGGCATGAATCTGGAAGATGGAGCTTGCAGTGAGCCAAGATCGCGCCACCGCACTCCAGCCTGGGCGACCGAGCAAGACTCTGTCTCAAAAAAAAAAAAAAAAAAAAAAAAAACAGAAAAGAAAAGAATCCAAGCCCCAGAGGAGAAGTGTAGCGCTGGCCAATATGTTGGTTTTAGCCCAGTGATATCTTAAGCAGAAAAGAAGACACACCACAGTAGATTTCAGTCCCATAGAACTTCACTTCTGTATATAATAAAGGGTTTTAAGCCACTATATTGGCGATCACCTGTTACAACAACAATAGGGAATCAACACAGTGACAGATGCTATCTTCGTTCAGCAAGGCTGGAGCATCTGCAACTCTCATTTTTTTTTTTTTTTAATGCCAGTGAACTTTTTCCATCATTACTGGTTTCCAAGTAACTCGATTGCTCTGATACGTATTTTTTTTTTCCTTTTTTTCCTTCTTTTCTGTTGTTTCTTGGTCAAGAAATGAATGAACAGAGAAGCAATATGTTATGGTAGAGTGACAAATAGGGGTTATAAAGTCCAATTCTAGGCCAGCCTCTGCTTTACTGGAGTTCGTAAACTCACTCGAGTTAGGTAGTTTTTCTGGGCCACGGTTTCATCTGCAGTATACAATGAAAGGTCACTCTAATTTCCATGCCACTGTTTAGGTGCTATGACTCTATGAAATATTGATTTAACTTCTTGTATATACTAACTTATTTCTAGTAGCTTTAAAGAATAAGAAACAAGTTCAAGACAAAGAGTCAGACTCTAAATAGCTTATTTATTTGAAGTGACTTGAATAAACATACAAAAATCCTAAATGAAAGTTATAAGAGCATAAAATCAAGTTGTGAAATGTGTGCTCCAGAATCCATGCACCATTCTATTCCCTAAAATTATATGCATGCATATATATATATATATATATATATATATAGTGTGTGTGTGTGTGTGTGTGTGTGTGTGTGTGTGTGTATCACCACCAAGGGCTATTGGTCGTTGATTTTAGAAGCTGGACAAAATCCAGTTCTGAAGTGATGAGCAGAAATGTTATTCGCTTTAAATCTATAAACGATAAAGAGTGCTTAAGTGCTGGGCAACACTAGAAGAGCAAAGATATGTGAGACAAAAATTCTGACTTAATGGGGTTACATCATTGCATGTATACACTTATATGGGTGTAATTGTAATAATATTGATGTTAGATAAGCAATATCCTATGTTAAAAAAATGTAATGTTATAATGAGAAAACCTTCCCTTGTTATTTCCTTTAGAGGAGTAGAGTTAACATAGATAACATAATTTAATTCTTACAATAATTCAATAAGATTAAGTGCTATCATTACTCCTATTTTACAGATAGCCAAAGTGGCACTAGAAATCTAAATAATTTGTGCAAACTCGTATATGAAGAAAACGGTGAAAAAATAATACAGAGACCTCAACTCCAGAACCATGCAGAATCAAGCCATTTTCCTACAATTACCTCTATTCTTTCCTAAGAAATATAAGTTAAGCATATCCAACTCTTTGTTTATTATATCTGCTTAGATACACAGTCCCAACAAATACGATTTTTTCACAACAAAACGCATGATTTTTATGCAAATTTAGTCCTGCTTTAATGATCGCTATTCATGTGGATGGGACATCCAGTTAATTAGCTGCACAATCCGGAAGCCACTTAAATTAATCTTAAATGAATCATTTTTTCTATTCCCTCTCCCACAAAATTCATTTTTAATACATCACTCAGTGTATTGTTTCAGCCTTTTACATATCTCAGAAATATTCGTTGTCGTGGTCTCTAAAACCACCATCTCACTGCTTGCCACAATAACCTCTTGTGACTCTGGCCTGGACTGCTATACACCACTTCATGATTAAAGCATTGTGGTGGCTTCCTGAT
This sequence comes from Symphalangus syndactylus, assembly GCF_028878055.3. Lineage (NCBI taxonomy): Eukaryota > Metazoa > Chordata > Mammalia > Primates > Hylobatidae > Symphalangus > Symphalangus syndactylus. Next base: position 81,306,321 of record NC_072438.2, on the reverse strand, counting down.
TCAAATGCATTTAAAAACTGAAATATTTAAGATTGATGATTGATTCAGAGCTCCAAATTATGCATTTAGTCTCTTTATTCATCTACCTTTCACATGTGAAAAAGTACATAGAATTTTTTACTAAAATGTCTGCCTTTTCTTATTCTCCAGGATCCAAAAATGTCAAAGAGTCTTCACTATTACACTTCCAAACAATACTGTCTCCCTCTTTCTCTCAATTACGCACAGACTTCCATTTACTTTGTACAGGTCTCTTCTTTCTCTCTTCACCATCTTCTACATCATACATCTGAACGCGTCATAGGCAGCTTCCTTAAGAACTGTATTATTCTTATGACCCTAATTGCTTTTCTGACTAGAATAAAAACAAGGAGTATAGCTGGGGTGGGGGATAGTTGAGGATGAAGTTGTTAAGCAGGCCACACGAAAAGTTCTGTTCTGGGGAGTGATAATTGCAGTGAAAAAGTGGAGTATTGACAGTGAAGATGATAAGAAGATGAACAATTTGAGAAAAAGAAGACATAATAGGATCGCCTTTTCAATTTTTCCTATGTACATCTCTTGGCATCTAATCAAAACCTTGAGTGTCGAGAAAGTAAAGACCGTGTACATTACATGCAGATTTCGTTGTCAGGAGGCAGGCAAACACTAAACCTTGCTCGATTTAAGTCCTTTCTCTTCTTACAATAAAGTTGTGAACACTGGCATTCTTTTTGCCTTCAATGTACCCAGTATTGCTAAAGAACAGTGTAACATTGGACACTACTCAATCTTCTACTTCGTTTTTTTTTCTTTTTTTTTTTTTTTTTTTTTTTTTTTTCTGAGACGGAGTCTTGATGTGTTGCCCAGGCTGGAGTGCAGTGGCCTGATCTTGGCTTACTGCAACCTCTGCCTCCAGGTTCAAGCAATTCTCCTGCTTCAGCCTCCCAAGTAGCTGGGATTACAGGTGCATACCACCATGCCAGGCTAATTTTTGTATTTTTAGTAGAGATGGGGTTTCATCATGTTGGCCAGGCTGGTCTCAAACTCCTAACTTCAGGTGATCTGCCCGCCTCAGCCTCCCAAAGTGCTGGGATTACAGGTGTGAGCCACAGCGCCCTGCCAATCATCCACTTCTTAAGATGCATTGGAAGGAAGGGTTGACATTTAAACATATAAATTATGGGTTCTTGTCAAAATACTTCATGCCTTCACAGCCAAAAGGACTACTGATCCCTACAAGGTATCCATGCCTCGATTATCTTTTTTACTTATTCACACAAAGTAGTGTCATTTCCATGAGAAAGAAAAAAATGAAAATATGATATATATCTAACTTTCAAATGGCTAAAACTCCAAATACATATCAGAGTTCCTGGTTAGCTTGGAGATAAGTGATTTTCATTGTTAAACATTGGTATTATTCTCAAAATAAAAGGATGCTAATAAAAACTTCATTAAGGAGGAGACAATTTGCATGTGAACAAGAAAACTTCATTCTACAAAGAAAAAGGGTTGTTTTCTGAAAGTAAAGCCAAGTGTAACAAACTTGCCTTGCTGCCTGTTACTGATTATTTTTGCACCCCTAGGAAATCAAGGGGAAAAATTTCTGATACTTTATTTCCTTCAGCTTTGTACAAAACTGAATCATCACTTTCTTTTTTGGTAACTGAAACTCCCAGAGCTACTGTTTTCTTATGGGTCCAAATTCTCAGAGGTTAAATGTCTTTTTATTGAGTATCATCATAGATGTGTTGCACCATGTAAACACAATGTTAATTTTGTCCTTGACATCATGGTTGAAAACTAGAAGGAATACCAGTAATACCAGGACAGAAAAAACAAATATACATATTCAGTGGAATTTCAATTAACCTCCCATCCTCCAATTCACAATCACATGCCAAAATTCCCCAAGAATAAAGGACAAACATTATGTATCAGTAGATGAAGTATTACATGTATGAGAAAAATTACATTTGAGGTTAAAAAAGCAATTGGTTATTCAAGCTCCACAGGCAAAAGAGAGAAATACCACTATAATAAAATGATATGTTGACATTTTTATGAAAGGCATAAATGTATATTTGTATAGATTTTACATCATTTTTGACATAATGAATAATATATTTAACTTATTCTTTAATACATGGAAATGTGAAAATATTTATGCAAAAAGAACAATGGTTATGGAATAAGTAACACTATAATTTATAGAAATAATTTATAAAAACTCATTTGGCATTTGTTTTTGACATGATTTTGTTTACTTTTCTTTCTTTTCTTTCATTGGATTGAGACTAATGATTACAATTTTGACTCCTTAAAATAATCTGGAATCCAGATGGAAGGCAAAGCATTAATTTCTTTATTCAATTTATCATGTAACTTCTATACCTCAAATGTACAGGTTTTTAAAAAATCAAATTTAATAATTTTATCATCACAAGGTTACTTTTCTGGAGAACCCAATAGAGATAACACAAGTAAAATCATTTAGTGGAAAAATTGTTTTAAAATACTGTATTAAGCAAGTAAATATTTAGCAACATTTATGTAATTAAATTTTTTGAAGTTGAGCTTATCTCAAAATTATAAGATTATGAGGGCAAAACAGTGAGTTTACATTTCACTTAATTCCAAATTTAAAATTCAGACTTATATCTATATTATGAGCAAGAAAAAGCTCTTTTCCACTTCTGAATGTTGACAGGCAATTCTCCATGGGTATCTAGCAGTTCTACACATATTGGGAAGAGGCATTGATGGCATTTGTTTCAGACTCTCATTTCAAGGATGTTTGCATAGTAAATGGCCTTGGAAGACAGAGATAATATCTCCTTTCCGTTGACAAAGATCAGGTATGTTTGCAAGCAGCCCGCTTATAAGATTGTTGGTATCCTAAACTCAGGGGTCCTTAGCTGTCACACAAAGCTACCCAGCATCGACTTGGGCTGTTTCACAGCATCCATTTGGCATTTGGAGGGCAAGAAGAACTAACAAAGACATGCAGTTCATGCTGCCTAATGCGTCATGAATGAGAAAGTCTTACGTCTGATTCAGGAGTCTCTAGTAGCATCTCTAAAACTTGTTCATTTGCAAATAGGGTAAAAGGTAAGATCTCAGACACTTCACAATTCTTGATAATTAACATTAAGTTTTTGTCTATAATGCCCTCTATTATTGTAAATACAATATAAGCTGTATATGAAGTCACTTAAACATTTGTGTATACATATTTTTGTGTATTCCTTTTTCATATAAAGGGCTATTAAATTTTATATTCATAAAATTTCTCATGTCATCAGTATATAGCTAGATCTTAGTTAACACAATGATGTACCTATCAAGAAACAGAACATTACCAAGCCCTCTGGAAAACCCCTTTGTTCACTTCTAGTTACAAATCCCCCATCAAGGATAATGACTGCCTGAACTTAAAACATCATAGATTAATTGTGTCGTCTTTTTACTATATTACATATAGGTGAAATTATTGAACAGGTGAGCTTCAAAGTAACCACTTTGACCACCACAGCTCCTTCATCCATGCCCGAATCTGATCCCACATGGCAGCAATTAAAAACAAAACAAAACAAAACAAAACAAAAAAAAAAACTTATGAGGTCACGTTAGTTCTCTGCTCAGGATCTTTCAATGCTTTTCACCATTTTTAGCCATATATTAAAACTCATTTCTGCCGGGCGCATGGCTCATGCCTGTAATCCCAGCACTTTGGGAGGCCTCGGTGGGTGAATCACCTGAGGTCAGGATTTCAAGACCGGCCTGGCCAACATGGTGAAACCCCATCTCTACTGAAAATACAAAAATTAGGTGGGCATGGTGGCACATTCCTGTAATCCAAGCTACTTGGGAGGCTGAAACAGGAGAATTGCTTGAACCCAGGAGGCGGAGGTTACAGTGAGCTGAAATTGTGCTGCTGCACTCCATCCTGGGCAACAGAGTGAGACTCCATCTCACATAAACAAAAACAAAAAATAAACAAACAAAACAAAACAAAACTTGTTTCCTTGGCTTACAAGGCCCCACAAGATCTTCTGAAAGACTCATCTCCTATTTCCCTTATTCCTCACTACACTATCAGCTTTATCATTTCTTTTGCTTTATCTTTTCCTCATAGTACACAGTCTCCTGACATTCCTCTATAGACATTTATTTGGTTATAAGCCATCTATTTCAGTGGAATGTAAGCACCATGAGAGTCTACGCTGGATGTTTTTGTGAGGTATTTGTGGATGAGATTAATATTTGAATTGGTAGAATGAGCAGGCAGATTGCCTGTTGTAATGTGAGTGGCCATCGTTTAATCAGCTGAAGGCCTGAATAGAACAAAAATGGTGAGAAAGAAGACTCTCTCTGCCTATCTTTGAACTGGGATATTGAATTATTTCCTGACTCTGGACTCTAACTGAAACACTGATCAGCTCTTCCTGGGTTTTGAGTTTACCAGCCTTTGGACTGGAACTACATCAGCTCTCCTTGTTCTCAGGCCTTCAGACTTTGAATTATAGCTAAACCATTGGCTCTCTTGGGTCTCTAGCCTGACCATTCATCCTAAATATCTGGGGAGTTCTTAGCTTAGATAATCACGTGAGCCAATTCCTTAAAATAAATCCATATGTGCTATAGAAAGAATGTTTGTGTCTCCCTCAGAATTGATACATTGATATCCTAACATCTAACATGATGGTATTAGGAGGTGGGGCTTGTGGTAGGTATAGGTCAATGAATAGGATAAATGCCCTTATAGAAGAGACCTTGGAGATCTCCCTCATTCCTTCTGCTATGTGAGCACCTAGTGAGAAGACAGTCATCTATGAACAAAGAAGGGGCATCTCACCTGACGCCAAATCTGTCTATGTCTTGATCTTGGCCTTCCCAGCCTCCAGTGCTGTGAGAAATAAATCTGTTTTTAGTAAACCACCTAGTCCATGGTAGCTTGCTATAGCAGTCCCCAAAACTAAGACTATAGTCAGATATTATGTATCCTTTTGGTTCTTTTTCTATGAAGAATTCTGACTAATTCGGGAAGTCAAGATGACAAATCCAAAGTTTAGTATTAGCAACTGGGTAGGTAGTGATTCAATTTATTTTGAGGTCTAGAAAGCCAGAGAAAAAGGAATTGAAAGACAAAAATTCCATCTGAGATATCTCAGGTTTTAGATGGTTATAAGACATACAGATGATTGATTTTTCTTTTTTCCTTATTCTATTTTAAAACTTTGAAAAGAAAAATGTGTTGCCATTGTTTTCTGCTCTGTGCTATGCGATTTTGCAGTAATACAGTTAATTCTCATAACAACCAGACAAGTGAGACCTAATTATTTTCCCGATTTTAAAGATAAGAACATAAATATTGAAATGTCTTGTTCAGACAAGGTCAACCACATTAGAAAATGGCAGTGTTAGAATCCGAGCCAAGCTTTCTTTTATGCCAAAGTGTAGCATTTAAACAATAAGTTACATTATTTGTTTTCCTTGAGTTTTTCAATTTTTAAAAAAGTTCTGTAATTTTTTTTATTTTTTATTTTATTTATTTTATTTTTTTTCTGGGACGGAGTCGCGCTCTGTCTCCCAGGCTGGAGTGGAATGGTGCGATCTCAGCTCACTGCAACCTCAGCCTCCCGGGATCAAGCGATTCTTCTGCCTCAGCCTCCTGAGTAGCTGGGATTACCGCGCACGCCACCACTCCTGGCTGATTTTTTTTTTTTTTTTTTTTTTTTTTTGAGACAGAGTCTCACTTTGTTGCCAGGCTGGAGTGCAGTGGCTGGATCTCGACTTACTGCAATCTCAGCCTCTCGGGTAGCTGGGATCACACGCGCGTGCCACCACGCCCAGACAATTTTTTGTATTTTTAATGGAAACAGGGTTTCACCGTGTTAGCCAGGATGTTCTCAAAGTGCTGACCTCAGTGATCCGCCCGACTCGGCTTCCCAAAGTGCTGGGATTACAGGCATGAGCCACCACGCCCGGCCTTGCTTATTTTTTTTCAAAACCAGTTTACTTCTTAAGGTCTGTGCATGCCCTTGCCATCTCATTCTACTGTTTGTTGTTGTTGTTTTAACCTCTAACTTCCTTTTTTCATGAGTTACACATTTTATTGCACATAACCAGGAGCAAAAATGAGCACAATTTAATTTTCTTTTCTTTCCTGGCATGTGGTCTTCGGAAGTAGGTCCTTCAGTGCCTTTTTCCTCTTTATGTTGCTTTCCTTCTTCCTTTACTTACATTTATTTATTAATTTATTTCAGTTAATGTATGGATCTCATACTCTATTAATCTTCTTAAATTTATCTTCCCCTGGGTCTGATCTTCACATGGGTGAGGATCTTTGAATGTATGGAGACATTTTTTATTTTTTCCTCCTTATCACTCTGGGCCATAAAGCTCTGCTTCTTTCAGAACATGTGCATGAGATATTTATACAGCTCTTCAGCTAAGGTTACTAATATGCGGCCTTGTGATGCCACCAGTTATAATTCTCTTACCGCATTATTACTCTTTAAATTAAAAAGAAAGAGTAGAAAAAACAGAGCAAACAAACAAAAGGCAAAATAATTGCATTTCAGAGGATGTCTGTTCCTGTGTAAGGTGCACCTGTCCTTGCTTCAAGGGGAGTGGGTTACTTTTTTCTAAGTATCTATATTTTCAAGATTTGAGGTTTGATACAACCATTTTTTTTTTTTAACTTTAAGTTCTGGGATGCATTTGCTAAACGTGCAGGTTTGTTACATAGGTATACGTGTACCATGGTGGTTTGCTGCACCTATCAACCTGTCATCTAGGTTTTAAGCCCCACATGCGTTAGGTATTTGTCCCAATGCTCTCCCTCCCCTTGCCCCCCACCCCCCGACAGGCCCCGGTGTGTGATGTTCCCCTCCCTGTGTCCATTTGTTCTCATTGTTCAGCTCCCACTTATGAGTGAGAACATGTGGTATTTGGTTTTCTGTTCCTGTGTTAGTTTGCTGAGAATGATGGTTTCCAGCTTCATTCATGCCCTGCAAAGGACATGAATTCTTTCTTTTTTATGGCTGCATAGTATTCCATGGTATATATGTGCCACATTTTCTTTATTCAGTCTATCATTCATGGGCATTTGGACAACCATATTTTTTGTTGAGTTTTGTTTCTTTAGTGGCTTAGACATCTCTGCTGGTTTTAGTTAGTTCCAGCTGAGTCAATGGCTCATCTTAGACTGCATTTCTACCACCAATCTCTGCAAGGAAATACTCCACAGGACTTCTGGCCTAGACCTGAGGTTGCCATGGATTCATATTGAGCAAGTGAGTTCCATGTATACATCTCAGTCTTTCCTCAAGTAGCCTGCATGCCCTGTCTCCACCCTCACTTTAAGAACACCAGTGAGGTTTTTGAGATGTTCTTCTTACTTTCTGCCAAAGTAAGATAACTGATAGGAGAAACCCTGTATTGACTCCCTCACTTTTTGTTTATTCCAAAATTATGCTCTGTCTGGCTGACACATTGTGAAATTTAAGGGGAAAATTAGACCTTTTCCTCATTTCACTTTCATTGTATTTTTTTTTTTAATCTATTGTGTATTTCATTCATTTTTGGGGGGAACAAATTCTACAAACTGCTTTAATATTGTCTTTTTTTCTAATATTCACATTAACTTTTAATGTAAAACACACCAATGCTTTTAATAATGCTTACATAGGAGTAAACTATTATAGACCTGCATATGTGTAAGTACACATTTATTAATCTACATTAAAATAATGGATTTTATTCTTCGAAGATTCCAAGTTGCTCCTAGGTGCTAAGCGAAGCACTTAGGGAAATGTGTTCAGTCTTTGAGGTCATAGGAACATTAGATTATATCAAGGAAACCTGGAGCCATCAGCTAAGTGGCCCTTCTGTCCTGTAGATACATAAAAACTAATGTGCTCTGCTATGCGGCTCACTTTCTGCTATTAGATATTATGAGGCACTAAGAAAAAGCTACTGCCTTCATCATATCTTTCTTTGGTTTGGGATAAAAAGAATGGCCAGAACTGTATACAAGTCATGAAGGGCCCTGGTGTACATTTTTCAAAGTAGTGCAGATTGTGTTGATATTATCAGTTTATCTTGCACATAAAAAAACTTATATACACTTTGAGTAAAATATAAAAAGTGGTAAATATCAAGAAAAGTTTGTTTTACTATAGCAATTTCTTGTTCTATTTGAGTATTTGCTCTATATATTTGATATACTTCCAGAATGCATCCTATTCACAAAGTAGGCAATTACTCTATCAGTGAATACAGTTGCAGAGTCTCTCATCTATTCAGCTTCATTTGTACCTCCACTCCAGCCACTTGCAGAAACGGCAGATGCATCAAAAAGACAGGTTATAGGCCTTGCAACCTCCAAGCAGCTAATTACCAAGATGTTAAGTAAATGACCATTGCGTTTATCATCCCCAATGCCATATAAAAAGGATGTTAAACAGGTTGTCTCATATTCCCTATACATTTATTCATTCCCATGTTAAAATATGTTTTATGGGAAAAACAAAATTCACCAAAGAATGAGGAAGCGAACATGTGTTAAAAGAGGGACTTCTGGCTAATTTTACAAAGAAGGATAAAAATTCTCAAAATATGTGTGGGGTGGATTGCGGGGGTATTGCATATTCATAGCATGCCGCAGAAATCATTTTAAGTCTATCAAAAACAACTATATTGTGCATTTTCAAATAAGCACATAAAAAAGATGAGCTATAAGAAGGGAGAAAGATGCTAAAATAAATAAGTGAAAGAGAAAAATGGCTGGGCACGGTGGCTCATGCCTGTAATCCCAGCACTTTGTGGGGCCGAGAGGTCAGGAGTTCGAGACCAGCCTGGGCAACATGGTGAAACCTGGTCTCTGCAAAAATACAAAAATTAACTGGACATGTTGGCTCATGCCTGTAATCCAAGCTACTTGGGAGGCTGAGGCAGGAGAATCACTTGAACCTGGGAGGTGGAGGTTGCAGTGTGCCAAGACCACATCGTTGCACTCCAGCCTGGACAACAAGAGTGGAACTCCGTCTCGAAAAAAAAAAAATAGAGAAAAGTAGGTGAAAAGAAGTAATTAAATGGTAAGGAAAGAGTAGGTCAGGAGGACTAGTCTTGAATACAGGAATCCAAGGTGACTTTACTATATTTGAACCATAGAACATTAACCAAAATCTTATTTTTCTTCCCCTCAGTAGTTTGAAGTTGAGTAATATGTGTGTCTTTTGCATCACACTCTGAAATTACAAATTATTTCTTGCCCTTTCAGATAAATGATCACGCAAAAGAAGCCCAGAACTGGTACAATTTAGAAGATTTGAGGTTGCGCTCATGTGTTTGTAGGGTATGCGACCATCATCCCATAGCCTAAGGCTGTAGTATTGGACTCTCTGGAAGCAGCTCTGAATGTGATAAGATGGAGACAATTGAAGATACAAGCAGCCATTACGTGTCTGAATACTGGTTTACTAGCAGAGCTAGATGTGTAGGAGCACATCCTTACTTGACAAATGTCTGACAGAATGACCTGGCATCATTACTGTTTTAAATGTGTAATATGCTATCTCAACTGGGACATTTTATGAAAGCTATAGGTTGTGACCTACTGTTCATTACACTTAGTTTCTGAGGTGCCAAAGATTGATGTGTGAGCCAAAGTTCATTATTGTTCTTCACTGGATCTTTGCATTTATTAGTCTGATGCTAATGGGATTCACTCGAGTTGGATTGATGTTCAAGGTTATAGCCACAGATGAGCTCCTGATCTTGACCAGAAATGATTTGCCCATTGCCAATTAGAAGAAGAAAAGGGCAAGGTGGAGGTTGAACTTGGAGTTAACAGGAATAATAGATGCTGAGGGTGCAAGATGAAACTCAGTAAGATAATGCACTCTATTCTTAGATTGGCAAATTTACATAGTGAAGAGACTTTTTATCATTGTCATCCAAAGAAAATATAATCCTAAGAGAAAAAGTCCAGTTAGTTTTTTTTTTCTTTTTTGTTACCTGCTCATAGGATATAAACTTATTTCTATCACACATAGGTATCATTTTCTACACTTAAAACACTTTTATTTCACACAAATGACAAAAAATGTCCTTCAATTATTTTGACACATGATCTTTCAAAATACATATCCTTTTATTTCAACTATAAATACAAATTTAATATTATGATAAAAGAGAAATAACAGGAATAAAACAAAGCAGTTTTTTTTTAAACTATAGCTGTTCCCCTAAGATATTCTCACACTAAAGAATTTTTCCCACTTCTTCTCCCTCACTGAGAAGTACAGTCTTCAAAACTTAGTCCAGGCATTAGTGTTTACCAATGAGGAATATTTTGAACAAGAATAATCTGATGCTACTTTTCATTTGTCAAGTACATTTTCTAAATTATATTCTAGTAAGACAGAAGCATGCACATTTGCATATCATTATTCTTATAAATATTTGCTGAGTATTGTCTCTCTGTAAAGAGCTACAGTGGGATGGATTTAAGATATATGATACATAATTTTTCGTCTTCAAATTGTTCACATTTTGTAGAGATAGCAACTTGTGCATAAATGACTAGAATGTTAAGTTGCTAAGTGACAAGTGACAAAAACGTTTAACCTGTAAAATCTTCCCCTTGGGAAATTGAAGAATAAAAACTTCCAACTAAAGGAACAAAGATTGTCATGAACAAAGTTGTATAAAAAATAAATTAAATGTAGGATAATAAAGGTAGTGCATTAAAGTGAGAAGGGTTAGGGTTTCTTAGGTTACAGACTGGCTTGATTTTGTGACTTGTGTGATGGTAGCAAGTTATGTAACACCTCTGAGTTTCCATATCTTCATCTGTAAAGTAGACATAGCTGACCCAACCACATGGAATTGTTGCAAGGGTGAAATGCAATGGTGTGTGCAAGTTGCTAGGCAATGTTGGACTGGACCTACTATTACACCATACAAATGATACTTATAATTTTTACGGTTATGCTTAATATTGTCATAATTCCAGGAAATGAGAAAAATCTCAGCAGAGGTACAAAATGGGCAAGCTCTGGGCAAAATGATCTTAGTGGATTTATTTCAAAGGATGCTTGAAAATGATCTGTGGAAAATAAAATTGACAAAAAGTGAGTGTTGAAATGGAAATTAACAGGTCTTTGAATGTTAAGACAAAGATAGCAAGCATGCTCTTTCATCTATCTATCCCCAGCCCTTAACATGCCTGGTGCTTTTCAGTGCTCCAGCTTTGCGTGTTTAATCGTTTTTGTTTCATTCGAAATAAATTTTCTCATAGACATAAAAAACCAGCAGGCAATAAAATATATATTCTGAGCTGTGATTTAGTGGTATTACTACTCAGCAACAGTGTGTATGATGAATTACAGAAAGCAAAAGTAGGGCATAATTATAATCACTAAGACTAATTATCAATATAAACTTTTGCCAGGACAATTGTAAAGATATGGAGAGGTGATGCACATGAAAAACACATTAAAAAATCCTAAGATTTTGCCAAAATAAGCTGTGTAATAAAACAAATGGAGAAGAAGTTGAAGAATATGATGAAGTTTAAATTGAGGTTCAAGGTGTTTTGCATTAAGAAAGATGAGAAATTTAAATTTGAGATATGATGAGTTTATGGTAGGAAATTGAGATACCATGTTTTGCCAGTTGGACTAGACCTCACAAAAAGACTCAAAATAAGTATGCAGAAAGCATTAGTTTAGATATATTTGAAAAGACCATGGGAAAGAAGGAAAAAGGGAGGAGTTTAAAGAGTCAGACAAAAAGATTATGGAAAGGCAGTGGGAGACATAAAAGGGAACCAGAAATCTTAAGAGGAGAAAGTGTTCTGAAGAAGCACACGAAGTCAATTACTTAAAAAGTTGAGAATCACTGGCAGTGCTGGATGATCGTGACTTTTTTCTCTGTTTCAGTAAGGGCGTGATGGACATTAGAATGCAAGAGATGGATGAGGTATGGAAGTAGAAGGAATAAATGTCAACTATGATTTTAAAATATTTGCACAGAAGAAGCAAAGTAGGATAAGAGCTTAAAAATAAAGGTTCTGTTTATTTTCATTTTTTAGTCATAGGGAAAATGTGGGCATCTTAAAAGAAAAGCTGAGTGTAAAAAAAGGAATGAGAGGAGAAATTGAAATAGATGTGGGTTCAAATCCCAGATCCCACTAGACATCTCTGAGGCTTACTAGACATCATCTGTAAATACAAGATAAACACCTAATATAAAATGTGTTCAGCTATAGGAAGTTTGAGTTAGTGTATATGATTTTTGGAAAATCAATTTATCATATACAATAAAATGTATATTAAATTAGACAGTTTGATGCATATTGACAATTGTATATCCCCTGCTAACCATCTCCACAATTAAGACACAGCACATTTCCATCATATACAAAAAGTTCTCACATGCCCTCACCATCTCAATCCCTGATCACAGGCAACCACTAACGGAGGTTCTGTCATTATGTACAGGATATATCTTTTCTAAATTTTGTATAAGTGACATCGTATGTGTGCATTATTTTGTTTCTGTCTTCTTTATCTCAGCATCTTGTTTTTTGAAATTTGTTCTTATTGAGTACATCAGTGGTTAGCTCCTTATTATTGCTTAGCGTATTTCATTTTAGGAATAATGTTCATTGAATTTATCCATTTTATCCATTATAATTTTGAGGGAAATTTGGGGTTTTTCCAGTTTGAGGCTAATATTAAAGCTGCTGTGAACATTCATGTATGACTCTATGTATAGATATGTCTAACTGTCAGCTTCTATATAAACATTTTAAAAATCACTATCTGAGAAAACTAGGAAATCAAACATCTGGAATTTGACATTGGCTACCACTTGTAGATGAAATATACTTTTCAATTAATTAGACCCAACTGTCACAGCTTACAAAATGCATCTTCACCAATTAGTTATGTAGTTAGGCTCTGCAGACTTAATTGTTTATCTCTGACTATAGTCCTAACCCAACTTGGCTCCATAGTTGCTGGGATAAGATAGATTGATTTTAGCTATTGGTGTCAGTATTCTACTTCCCACGTGCCTGTATAAAAATGCTCTTAGAGTTTTAGAACTGTAATGGAAAAATTTATTTCCTGAGTGATTAAATGGCTCCACTACTACTATTCTAGGTCACCTTGTTCCTTGTTGAGAGACAGCGATATCCTGAATGTGGCTCTTTTTTCTCAGGTTTGCGCACAATGTCAATAGGCAAATCTCAGTTGCAAGAAACTTTTTAGGTAGAATGGAAGTATTTTTCTTTCTGCTACATGAACCTGAAGGAAGTATTCTCAGATTATCCAGACCTAAGGAAGGATACATTCATCTATAGCTCCCTCTCAATTTACAGAAATGTTTGGTTGGTAGAGTCCTGCCCAAGTATTTAATCTGGCCCAAGGTAAAGAAATACTGCAACCTCAGATCTACTAACCAAGGAGAGCTGGGTTGTTTTGAAAGGCACTGTAATGTGCCCCCTTTTTCTTACACAGCAGTGGGCATGATTAGGAGGCAAAAAGCTATGGAAAGAAGAACCTAAGCTCTTCCTTATAAAAATTTAAAACGTGTATCTCCATGGAGGGCCTGCAAAGTCTTTATAGGATATTTTGCCTTTGGGAACTTCTTTTTTTATACTACTATTTCAATCTCCTCACCTCCCTCTCTGTCTCTACTTCTAATTAGATAGATAATAGATACAGGCATAGATAAACATAGATACATAGATGAAAGGCCTTGATTGGAAGTGCTATAGCCTCCTTCCACTGTTGAGTGGAAGCACCTGCTTGAGGGATATACCAGTTTAGTTAGGAGAAGGAAATGAGGAGGGGAGTCTTATGGAGGAAAAAAATAAAATTTTCTGAAGTGATTGAGAGCACAGAGAGTTTGGAATAGACCTGCAGACAGGGAGCCCTTGCTAGGAACTAGGGCAAATCCATGAAGTGAGTTTGCTGTTGTGTTTACATTATTTGTCTTTTTCCATTAGATACTTGCCACGTTTATATTAAGCATCCACAATTTTAAGATGTTGCTGTTTGGGAATGCATAGTTTTATTTTCCCCAAGAACACAGCAGCCTTGTGCAAGAGGCATTGTGCATGACTAGGAGAGGAAGAAATAAACTCCTTAAGAACAACAGGAGGGGGAAACGGGGAGTAGTTGTTTAGACAACGAACAGTTAATTTCCAGGCTCTTACCAGGTCAGGAAAGGAAAATCGCTAGGTGGGGTTCATACCTGTAGTCAAATACAAGTAAAACCAAAAGGTAGGGCCTAATCCAAGTACATTTATTTTTCCTCAAATACTTTAAAAAAGAGAGACCATTGAAGGAGTGAGGGAGTCTCAGGGTTTTAGGCTACATATGCTTTTCATCCAACTTGTCTATGCAACTCGGGCCCAGGATTCCTTCCAGCCACCACTAACTGAACCAAATTCCAAGGAGCCACTGCCTCACGTTGCCATGCTCCGTGTTTTGCACGGAGGCTTCAGTTTTGATCAAACATGTTTTGTTTTCGATTATCGTACATTCCACCCCAAAATTGAATATTATTTCCCGAAAATAACTTGTCATTTTAGAAATTGATACAACTCTGAAATGATTTTATCGTTTGAATACTTTGGCGATCATCTCAGACACATAAGCAGAAATTTAACATAAAGAGTTAAAGATTGACAATACATAAAATTGTTTTTCAGATTCATGGAAACATTCTTAATTTTTCTTCTATAAGAAATGAGTAAAATTGATTTTGTTATTTAATATTTCTAGAGGCGCTTATTTTAACTAGTATCTTATAACTAGAAGGTATCTGGGTCTTCAAAAGAATTTCATAGCATACCCTTGATCATTTAACTTGGTAAGTTTGTCTTTGAGAATATGTTGTAGTCAGATACTCGAGAATGATCATTAGTGAATTCTCATATCCATCCATCTATTTCAAGTTGTATTTTGCCCTAAATCCAGTTCAGAAGTCTGTGAGAAAATTGTAGCACTTCTGAAATTTTGGAAACTAGTTAAAAAGGATTTAATTCAGCCTTTCTGAAGCACTGAAGATAAAACTTAGACTCGTATTTGTAATTCAACCCAAATGACAAATTTTTCAGTTACAAATTTTAATCTAGTTTTTAGTCTCTACCTCATGAAATTTTTACCAGTAAGTTCTAAATAAAATAATAATACAAAAATCTAATTGTCAGAACCATTGCAATTTCTCTATTATGAATGTATTTACAAGTCATCCTGCATGTAAAAGAATCAATTTCATGTGGATAAATAAAATGGTTAAATTTGTTTGTATTCTATACATCTATACATAATTACGTGTACATATACATAATTAAACTTATACCCTTGTTGATGGTGAAGTGAACAGTTAAAATAAAGTATTCTAGTCTTCACTTAATCATGTTATTTTAATTCAGCATAAAAGATAGTTACAGTAGTTATCTAACTAGTTAATTTCATTTTTTTTGATTATTCTTGTCCACAAATAAGGTTTTTAGATAGATTTGAAATGGGATAATGGTTGAAGATGAGGAACAACCACTTATCAGGTAGCCATATTAACAATGATGCAGTTTGCACGGGGAAAACAAGAAGGAATAAATAAGCAAATGGGAGAAGAATTACAGAGAACATTATCCAAGATGCTTCACTTCAGAAAATATTTTGTTTCATTATGAGAGTCTGCACTTAATTTTCCACCAGTTTATCAAGCTGGCATGACCATCATGACCTTGTACCATCTTCAGATTCCATGAATGGAAGATGAAGAGTTCTACCCATCCTTCTAATAGGCAAAGATAGCACATGTCTACATGCACTGATTTGGAAGAAGGACAAGGGTAGAGATGGTGAGAGTTCCGCTTGAGCTATGGGCTATTAGCTTGTGGTAAACATGACTTAATAGTCAGTGACATGGACTTCACTGGCAGGTCTCATTCAGAGAATCCCACAGTTCTTCTACTTCTTAATAGAATATTTTCCAGGATAGGGAGTGGGGTGTAGTTGGGGGATCCATCAGGTGAGTTGAGAAGAGGAATGTGATAGCAACTTTTGTCACTGTTGGAAAGTGCGTGGGTGGTGACATTGAATAGATTCACACAGGGAGACAAGTTAGCTGTATCTTTCATCTTTTTATAAACAGCTGAGTAGAAAGAAATTGAGCAGCAGGAAAGGAGGGACAGGATACAAGAAAGTGTCTTTTCTTACTCTCCATTCTTACAATGTCCTGATTCTTCAGCCCAGAGCTTTAAATATTTTTGTAACTACTTTCTTGGGGAACTGTCGTCTTAACAGTAATTTTGTATATATTGAGCTCCTAAAGCTATGGATGGTTTATAAAGCTACAATGTAAATTTATTTCCCTCCATAATCACTGTCACTTTCCCTGTCTCTATATAAAAAGCAAGAGACTTAACATTTCATTATTAATTACAGCAACAGCAAGTTGGCTGTCAGAGTCAAACCTCCACACACTTCCCTCACCAAGCTGCTGAGCTTCCTGCCATTTCCTCATTAAGCTTATGATGATGATGGAGTTTTTAAAACCTGCTTTTTGTAATGGACAGTAGACCTTAAAAATCTGTCATAAATTGCTCAATTGAGGAAATCAAATGGCAAAGAAAGTGAACCAGTGTAAGAGCAAACAAATTGCACCATAAAAGAAAGTGGTGTCTTTAACTGAGCTTTTATTTTTACAAAGAATGTGAAGGCAACTCGGAGACTGTAAGTGGATGCTGTGAGACTGTTTAACTAAGAGCAGTTATTCACATTAAAGAGGCTGAACACATAAGGAAAAAAAAAAAAAGAAGGAAAGAAAACCAAACCAAACAAAAACAAAAGAACAAAACCACCTTAGAGTGTTTTCGTTTTTTAAATTATGTGGTACAGCTGAGTAAAAATGACTAGGTCCATTTCTAAGCGTATTTTTTCCTTAACATTTTAAAACCAGACTACATAAGATAAAAGCATATTTCAAGGTGAATACTGATCAAGTTAAGGATCTAAGCATATAACAGATTTTTCTCTCATATCTCATAAGAGATTTTTCAAAACGCACATTAATTCTGATATTTTTATTCATTTATTCAGGAAATATTAATGAGGACTGTTGAAGTCAAAATAGAAATGTAAAGAGGAATCTCTAAATTTAACATTTAGTTTAGAAATAAATAATTCACAAATCAGGGCATATATTCAGACCGAGTGGTCTTCAGCATGCCTGAAGAATGAAGAGAAGGCTGGAGGTTTTACTAAAAAAAGAAATAATTATTGCTCTTTGAGAAAGTTCATTAGCATTGGTAAGGTTATGAGAAGCTGGAACGTCTAACTGGTGACTGACAGTGGGTAAAGTAAGTCTTAGATTTGTAGCAGGTTGGTTTGGCAACTATTAGATAAAACAGTTGTCAGGTTACAGCAGGCAGTTTCAGCAGCCAGACTTACAGTGAATTACATTTGGGGACAGCAATGTTTTGTGTCCTGAGTGCTTTTTGCCCCGGCCCTCTTGACTCTGTTTTCATTGGGTATGACGAGAATGACCCAATTCAAATAATCAGCTTTCACAGTACCTATTATGGTCTAGTTCTTTTCCCAAACACTTTGGAATTCAAGAATAAACTAAACAGAAGAAAATCTAACCCTGAAGAATAAAGTAGCAAATAAGTCATAAGTATAATGGATAGGTAAGTTATATTGCAGATATGAAAGAAATATGTGATGAAAAATAAGAGAAGTAGAGCAGGAAAAAAGAAATTAAGGGGGTAGGTGTGCCGGAAGGAGAGGAGGCAAATGCAGGCTCAACCAGAGGGTAAGAAGTCAACAAACATTTTGGAAGGTAGGGGTTGTCAAAATGGACAACATGGACATCTAGGGGAAGAGTTCCATATGGAGTGAGGTCACCCGAAATAATTGAACTTGCTGGAAAAAAACACAACTCTCAATTTTACTTCATAGAAGCTCTTACAAATGAGAGCAGATGAGCGGTTACCTGTGTTGTGTCCCCAAATGAAACAGCCCATTCTAACATGGGGTAGTGTGCATCAAAGACAAATCATGTCATCTCACAATAAGTATACCCACCAAGAACCTTTTGGAGGCCTATATTTGGCACTAAAAATACCATTATAAAGAAGAACTTGTATGCCTAATTGTACCCATGCTTTGGTCAATCCTCAATTATATATACATTATTATCAACCACATACAGAAGTCTAATATGTGCACTTACCCTGTGATTCTGTTTTATTCATATTAGTAGAAGCATGTTTCTACCACTGTGGTGTCATATTAGTCAATTATTTTGAGTTTTAAATCCCAGGGACCCACTTTACCTGAGTATTGTAGCTCTAAAGTTGGAAAGAAAAAATAATGCTGATACCATAAACAGACAGACATAAACAAAAGTGGGAAGAAATCTGCTATTGTGATGAAGCCTATATCATTTAAGACCTGAAACTTTGACCAAGCAGAATAAATGAATGAATAAATAATTAAATAAATAAATACAATGATTCTGGAATTGTAAGCAAGGGAAGATGAAATGATCAGTAGCAAATAACCAAACACGAGCTGACATCATGAAGAAAATAGCAAATTCATGAATTATTCTAAAATCGAAGCATTTGTTAGTCTTAAGTGTGAATATCTCTCTATGAAATTCTTTAATCTGGTCTTATAGTATGATTTACAAAGCACAGTTTCTATTTCTAAGAGCCTCTTACAACTCAAAACTTGCCTCACAAATTTTCTCAGAAGTAATCTTGACAGCAAACACATATTGTTTGAACTTTGTTTTTCATATTTTGTACATTAATTGCCATTCACGTTTTAGTAGTAAATTCTACAAGGTCCCAGGTGTGTGACTGTGCATGCAAGTTATATCAGAACAGGCCTTCCCAGCTTTGTCTTATAGTTATAATATGCAAAATATTGACATAATTCTACATCTCCCTAAAGATTTTTTGAGTCTTTTGGGATTGATAGTCTCTCTCTCCCTGGATGCTGCTTTAGGACATTTACTAAGTACACTACTGTGTCTTTCTCAGTGATTAATGATGACTATATTGATTGGCTTTCTCTTTTATTGTAAGTTCCCCTTTAACATTTCTGATTTTAATTGTGAGAAATAACCCTGCACATACATGTATTAGAAGTCAGGGAAGATCCTCTTGATCCATCCCATCAATTTCCCAGGAGCAATTGGGATAATTTAAATCTTCATCTAACTATTCTCCTTCAATTGTAATTGGTGCCACCTATTTTTAAAGTAGCCTATTCTTGTAATATTAACATTATTTTGATAATTTATTGCGACCCCATTGCCAAAAACAGGCACATGGGCGCCATAAATAAAGCAGTCTGATAATTGCTTAAACAAAACTGGGCCCCATGGACCAGCAATAAACTGTCATTAAGGTTAGGCTGGAGAAGCACCTGCAGTTTCTCTGGATAACCTCTTTTATTTCTCTGTGTACACTACTGCTCATTTCAGAAAATGACAGTTTTGAAAGATATCAGCAATTTGTTGAAACAAAGAATAAGAAAAACATGATCTTGGCGGTATAATTTACTTTTACATTTTGAATTAAAAAATAGAAAATATATGTTGATGAAAAAAATTATCATATGAAAACCACAAGATTTCTACTGTAGAGCTAGAACTATTTCACAGTTTAAAAGCTTGCTCCCTTTGTGGTAACTTTTATTTGTTATTTAAATTCAAGTTAATCTTCTCTGACTTGCAATACTAAAAATTAGTACTCATGGTCTTTTGTTGTTTTCTTGCACAATTCAAATAATGTATTTTAGTGTTGCAGCCTGGCTCAGCAAATGTAAAGATTTAGGTTCTGAAAGTTGTTCATCAATAAAATGGCCTATGTACCTCATTTGCAACATGAAAGTGTTAGAAATACGAAAGAATTATATTTATTTTATAATATAAAATATAGAAAGATTAAAACTATACTTAAGGCCGGGCGTGGTGGCTCACGCTTGTAATCCCAGCACTTTGGGAGGCCGAGGCGGGCGGATCAAGAGGTCAGGAGATCGAGACCACGGTGAAACCCCATCTCTACTAAAAATACAAAAAAATTAGCCGGGCGTGGTGGCGGGTGCCTGTAGTCCCAGCTACTCGGAGAGGCTGAGGCAGGAGAATGGCGTGAACCCGGGAGGCGGAGCTTGCAGTGAGCCCAGATTGAGCCACTGCACTCCAGCCTGGGCGACAGAGCGAGATTCCGTCTCAAAAAAAAAAAAAAAAAACTATACTTAAAACCAATTTAGAACACTAAAGTAGGTATCACTTAAATGTCTTTTTCAATGTCACTGAAATCTTTGTTGCTTTTCTTTCTTAAAATTTGCCCCCAAAGTGGCCATAATAATTGATATTTTATAAAGTTGGGGAGAAAAACAAAATGAATGTCTTCCTTTTATATTTATCAAAAGGTTATTTAAATGAATTCCTCTTGAATTTGATGGAAGCATTTTTTAAATTATGTTAATTTTAACACATCAGATGCATTTTTGAATACAAATAAGACCAAATAGATCTTGAGTCAAATCTGCAAGATCTTAATTTTAACATCATAGAGACAAAGATTTTAATCTTTTGTTTTGCTGTCAAATTTCCCTCTAATTTTGGACATGACACATTTTATCTTATTCAGTTTCAATTATATATGTATAATTATATATATAATTGAATATATATGTGTACATATATACATATATATATATATGTTAGACTCATCTATGTACATGAAAATACTAGCTTTGAATGAAACAATGTCAATTGCAAACTGTTGTTCATGCTTAATATAAATTCAATTATGAACCAAAATCCTTTAAGACAAAACAGAGAACAAGGTACTCTTATAACTTTTCTACCAATAATTTGATGTTTTGGAAAAATTAGTACCATATAATTTTTCCCCAAATATTACCTTTCTTTATTAAAAATAATAGTAATAATTCTGGAGAGTTATTTACACTGTGATTTATTTATTCAATCCCTATGATTTAATATAGTGATGAAAGTGGTCTTTATATTTAAAATGTGTGTGTTCTATTGCCAGTTTTTACTGAGCACATACATTATTGGCTAATACATACTCCTTTGTAGGTGAGTGTTTAGAGAAGAAAGCCATTGCTCCATTGGCAAATTAGCACCATTGGTTGAAGGAGCCCACGGGTTTAAATTGCAGGAGGTTTGCAGGAAGCATGTGCGCTGGCAGAGCTGTGTGGTAAGGCATCTGCAATAACCGTCTACATTATGCTTCCATTTAGCTGGTGTCATCACTCTGTCACTTTCATCTATTCCGTAATTTGCACAAAAAGAAAACACACCACAACAACTCTTTAAATTCCAAAAATGTATGGTAAACTGTCAGTTTTTCTCTTCTATAAAGTTGTTTATCTCAGGATTTTACTTGGCATACAATTTCTCAATAGACGTATCCTTCCTTCTGAAATGCAAAGGAAATCCCATTGATCAATAAGGGTTGCAGTACTTATCAACATCACAACGGAGACAGCTTAATTCCTCAGATTAGCGTTTGGCTCAAATCAGCAAATGTTTTCTGAGAAATTACTATTTATACATTTAAAAGTATCCAACTTCCCTATCTTCCTCCTATCAGCTCAAAATATAAGCCAGGGCCATGTGGCTGCATCTTAATCACGTTCGAGCTGGAGAGCCATCAGTTGAAAGCCTGTCTCAGTTCATAGATATGAGAGATTGTAATATTTTAACATTTCCTCCTGCCAAGTTGCTAAGCAATAAAACTATCTTGGCACTTTCCTGCCAGTTCATCATGAAGAACTACTTTAGTTTAGCTTAGTCTCTTGATGAAACAAATGGAAGGCAGCTGCACCAAACGGCCTTTCAGAAACGTGTTGCCAAACAAATCCCCAGAACTTTCACCCCTTTGCATAGCTAATTTAGATGGCTTGAAGCAGAGAAATCCCACGTTAGTATCAGCATAGAAAATCAAGTCTTAAATATGAGTGATTAAAAATTATACAAACAATAGCTCATCCTAAGTTTTGCAGAGTGCTATTGTCCCATATTACCTTTCTCCAAGGCATACCTACGTGTGGTGATTTCTCAGCTAAAAAAAGGCACATTTTTCATACCATAAAGTCAACTTAAGTCAGAGATACTAGACAAGCTATTGGCTAAATTTGACATGTATTTCTACTTAATTTTTACTTAGCTTTTGAGAGTTTTGATTACATAAGTAATGCCAAAAGAATGCCACACAATAATTTCAAACAAGAGAGAAATGTGTACATTTACAAGTGTATAAAGTAAAAAGAGAAGTAAGTTTCCCTTCGCATTGATCCAATCCTGTATATTTGTATGTGTTTTTTCACAACTGCCTCTGTGCATGTGTATGTGTGTGTGCTTGTGGCTGCATATGTATAAACTAAGAATTTTAGTCTATAAACTTACAGCAAATATTGACACATTTCTTTATTGCTGTTACTGTTTTATTAAAATTGAATCATATCCTGAGCCCCCAACTTGCCATTACATGAACTAAGTTCTTCCCATCTCAGGAATCAGAAAATCCCAAGAATCTTTATCACAACAGAATGTTCTGGGAGAGTCCCCTTGGATTTAGGACACACAGGTCACCAAGGAAATGGCCCTGTGCAAACTCATACCACCATGTGAAGTGGACATCTGCATTCTAGTGCTATACAGACTACACCGTCTGCTTCAGAGAGTTTGAAGGTGATCTTCTCTCAGTCTGTCCTCCTCTCATTTCGGGTCCTTCACGGAGCCAACTTCTGCTCACTGTTATCCTCAGCGTGAAATCACAAAGCTTCCTTATGTAGGCGTTCTTTCTAAACTCAGATTAAATTAAAACCTTTCCTCCTAGTGGACAACAAGGCACTTTTTAATGTATCCATTATCATACTTCCCACATTTGTTTTTGCCAACTCTCTGCTTCCTTACTAAACTATGGTATCCATAAGGGTAGGATACAGTGCTCGACATTTATTCATTAATTGGACAGATACTCACTGAGCTTCTACTATGGTGAATTGATGTGCTGGATGCTGAGAATAAAACTTCTATTTGAACGGCATGATTCTCTCTCACTGTCCCTACCTTTAAGACAGATGTGAATAAAGAGGCTACACATTATTACTTAATTAGAATGATAAATGGTATACTATCTATGTGAGTAGTTGGAGCAAGTTAGTCTGGTGAGAGAGGTGAGTGTTTCAGGAAATTCTCTGAAAAAATTTGTATGTAAGTTGAGACCTGAGAAGTAAACACAACTTCATTAGGAGAGAAGAGCGTCCTTAGTTCTTTAGTGAGACTGGAAGGTGTGTGGAGTAAAAGCCTTAGAGAGGAGGAGGTGGTGGACACACACTCTGAAAGAAGAAGTATTCTAAAGCCAGGCTGGCCAGCAAGGATTTTATATTACTGAATCTTTTGGGGTTTTTTCCATGAGAATACTGTGAAGCCATAAGCAAGGCAGCAATATGAGTAGATCTGCAATTAGAAGATGATGGTGGACTTGGCCAAGATGGTGAAAACAAACAGAATAGAATTGAAAAATATTTTGGAGTTAGAAATAGGAGAATTTAGCGATTCACTGATTGTGGGTCTGAGGCAAAGAAGATAAAAGTTAAAAAATATAAGAGGAAAAGCAATAGTTAACACTCATAATGCACTTGCTAGGTACTAATCATTAAGTTTCTCACATGTATTAGTACATTTAATTTGCACAATAACCATAAGAAGTAGGTGCTATTATTACTCAAACATCATAGATGAGGAAAGTAAATCAAAGGGTTAATAAATAACTTGCCCAAAGTTGTACGGCCATAGGGTAGTTTGGTTCCAGAATCTATTACTTACACATTACTCTTTGGCTTTTGGAATGAGAAACTGAGGATGGCGTTGCCATAAACTGGAACAGGGAACATTGGAGAAGCAGTGAATCTGGGTTAAGGCACAAGATGATTTTTGAACAGGTTGAATTTAAGGTGTCTCTGAGATAGGCAACTAGAGATGACAGGTCTGGCATTCTAAAGTTGAATGTAAACAGAAGATATCATTTTGGGACTTACCAAAGTAGAGATGATAGTGAAATCCATGAGATGCATGAAAGCATTCAGGATTACAGTATAGAGTAAAACAAGAAAGCCTATATGAAGTAGAGGAAGGGGTATTGGCCTCATTGTCTAGGGAGGAACTGCTAGGGTAGTAGAACAATGGGATTATGCTGTCACAAAAACCAAAGGAAAAACATAATTTCTTAAATCATGGTCTGTCACTGAATCTGGTTATAAAATCTTATCTTGCACTAGAAGGATCTGTAGCTTTTCCAGCTGAGAATGGGGTTCAGGATACTGAATCAACACAAGAAAAGAGAGAAACTGGGGATGAAGAAAACTCAGCTCAATTTCCTATAGGAAGGAGAGATTTTGACAGTGAGTAGTTTTTCAAAATTCAATTCTTACATCCTACCATTAAACAGAACTCTGAGTTTAAGCAAATTTGGATGCAATCATAACAAAATCAAATAAGACCATGGCTCACTTACACCTGCCAAAAATGTGGGATTAAAAAGCGTTTAATTAGTTCTTATCATTTTGGTTTACACAGAATTAGTCATACTAGATCCATTCTTTTTTTTTCTTAATGAATTTTGTGTGATAATTATAGTCCTTTAAACAATTTAAACTTTCTTCTTCCTTCAGCACTCAGATGTATGCTGGGAAGAGTCTACCGATCTTGTTGGCAAGTCTGATTCTTTTTTTGATATGGACCCGTTGGTCCATATCATCTTTTCAGAAGAAAAGAAAAGCATTTAATTGCCAATGGGAGGAGAAGCCCATAATGTTACTATAACTTGGGTATTATGTTAAATGTCTGTTTTAAAAGAAAGTAGCATTAAGATAGATCAGTAACCAAAATGATAGGCTTTTTCTGTGCATTAAACTTTGTGAAAATTCTGCATAATTATGACTTACTAGTATTTTTGAACAATGCTTAACATACTAACCTTACATACACTCTAGCCCAAAATAAGGCATCATAATTTACACCTTAATCTCTCAAAAATTAAGCATGTCTTTGGTGAATGGTTTTATATATATATAAACCTAAAGCATATAAGACAAAAATTTATGTTTGGAGCCTGTGTTCTGTAAAGAGAAGGTTGGTTTGTCTTTTAGCTATTGTATTTGGAGTGGAACTATAAAACAAATGTATAATATTATTTTTTTTTTTGAGATGGAGTCTTGCTCTATTGCCCAGGCTGGAGTGCAATGGCATGATCTCAGCTCACTGAAACCTCCGCCTCCCGGGTTCAAGCAATTCCCTGCCTCAGCCTCCTGAGTAGCTGGGATTACAGGTGCCCACCACCATGCCTAGCTAGTTTTTGCATTTTTAGTATAGGCAAGGTTTCACCGTCTTGGTCAGGTTGGTCTTGAACTCCTTACCTCGTGATCCACCTGCCTCGGCTTCCCAAAGTGCTGAGATTACAGGCGTGCACCACTGAGCCTGGCCTATATTCTTGTTTATCAATTCAAAAATGCTCTGCCCTGTTTTTGACTCTTTAAAAATAACTTAGATACAAATTTATAGTAGAAGAAAAATAAACTTTCAGATAAGAGATGTTCTCCAGAATCAAAGAACTACCTGGTATGTGAGAAATAGTGTCAGTGTCCTAATGCATATTGTGACTGTTTGCATATACTTCCGTTTGTAAAAATATCAGTTTCACTTTTCAGAGGATTTGTAAGAAACATTTAAATTTTCATTGAAATAAATGACAAGTCATACTGTCACTTAAAAAAAAAAAAAAAGACCTTTGTCAAGGAGAGTGCAGTCAACCAGTAAATTGCAGGTTCTCAGAATGTTTATTGACGTACTGATTATTCATTCTGTTATACTCTAACATCTGTATATTTTTACCAGTATTCTCAGACCACTTCTACCAAAACATAAATCTGTGATTGTGATCTCTGAAATTCAGTCCTTTTATCTACTCAAGTAACTGCAAATTTTAGAAAATAATTTTCCCTAGAAATATAAGTTGTTCTTTTCTTAATTTATCCACTAACTGTTAAGAAATATAATTAGCTTCTAAGATTTGAAAAACAGTAAATTTTAAAAATCATATCTATTGGTTAAAGTTTAAAATACTTCCAGGAAATAAGCAGAATTGAGTTAATGTTAATTTTATCCAACTAATACTTGAAAAGGATCATTGATTTATATTACTGCCAGGTTAAACCATTTTAATTAATGTATTACTAATCATAACAGTGTTAGTTACAATTTTGTCTTCAAGTACAATAAAGACACATAGATTTGAACTCTTTTGATTATTTTTGGCCTTTTGGTCAATGCCTCATAGTCAAAATTTTAATTAAGATTTTGCACTAAAAGTAAAAGAAAATTGGGATAAAAATGTGCAGTGTGTTTTATTCATTATGTGGCGGCATCTTTCGTATATCCAAGTTTAACACTGGACCTCTACCTGCTTAGATTAACTGATAAGAATTTTATAAGCATTTCTTACCATCTTGTTATAAACCAAAAATGGCAATCTTTCCACATTTTGATGTAATAATTTTGAGCTTATTACAAAGTAAAATAAAAAATTAAAAACAAATATTACCTTATAAGAATTCAAATGGTATGTATTGAATATTAATTAAATTACTGTTATTAATATTACATGAAATATACATGTTGTAAAATTTTAAATTACTATCTGGTTAAATAGAGTATATATATTCCCTAGAGTCATATCAGATTATGGCAATGTTGTAGAATATAACTGAATGCCCAGATGGAGGAACTTGCTTATATTATAAAAAGGGGACTACAATCCTAGAGTTGGACTCAAGCACAAGCATTTCTCATTATTTTGCAGAGGAAGACACTAAGGTTTTCAGAAATTAAATTGCTTTTTGGAAAAGGTGGGAGATTCTGGGAACATAGAAACTTGAATCCAGTTTTCTTCAACTCTACGTCAAGACAGTTGCATTGTGTGAGAAAATAGCTATGGCCATTTGTGATAAAATCACATATATGCAATTATGTGAAACTAATTGTTTATATGTATCTGTGTATGTATGCATGTACAATATATAAAACTATCAATATTTATCAAAGTCCGTACAGCTGCTAGCAATGAGGGGGATCTAGGATTCTATCACATGATACCTTTTTATGAGGCCTTTGTTCTTTCCAGTACATTTGTCAGCTTGTTCATGAAAGAGATTCTTAATTATTTACTGAAATATCACAAAAGTGATGGTGAGCAAGGTTGCCAAGTTGACCCTGATAGGTCCTTGACAAATTCATACTGACTCTCCACAAGTAAAAATCTAAGGCAGTTTTTCCCATTGTGATGCTTTTGTCTACAATCTTAATTGTTAACTCTTCCAAAGAATAAACACACAATATATCAATTTTTTTAACCCATTTAGGTAGAAATATGGGTAAAGAGAAAGGAAGAAAGCAAGGTTAATGGTGGGCAGTGGCTAAATGAACAGGAGAAGATTCAGTTAAGTATTTCATCTCCAAAATGGTATAAACTGTGGCAGAATGTATTTTGTTGAATCAATAGTTTCAAGACAGACACACAGTAGAGACACCGAAGGTACAAAATAGAGCACTGATGAAGGAGTGAATTATCATCTTCACAGATGAGTTGCGAAAGAGAAGGTCTAAGTATTGAGATGTTTATACAGAAATTTCTGAAGCACAACACAGCTCAGAAATTCAATCTGAATATATTCCAATTCAGTGCCTTGCAATAGATACATAATGATTGCCTATCTTTCCATCATACAAAACAATGCATATCATTTAAACATTTTTCTAGCATGAAAATGTGCCTGGGTTATGCAATATACACTTTACCAAAATATGATTCTGGTGGCTGCAAGCACTTAATTGTAATGACCTGCAAAACGAGCAACATTTCTAACTCCAAAATTCTAATCAATATTATTTAATGAGGTGTGTGACAACTTACAACGCTTTTAAATACTCTTAGTGGCCATCATAATACAAATTCTCCCATATACGGTATATTTAATTTTAATCCTTGCAATAATATAAATGAAATACATCTAAAACACCTGATAGTAAGCACTCAAGTAAAAGTTCCCATAACATGGCCTTAAAAAAGGTTAATCTTTTAATAATGGGGTCATGAAAACATTTTTATTATAGATATTTTAATGTTCCTCCTTGTATCAATCAGGATTAAATTTTCAAATGTTCATACCATTTAACAACAGACTGAATAAATAACAAAGTTGTTAACACAACATGAATAAATATCTTGTATAATTTAAAAATAGAAGATAGAAAAAATAACTTGGTAACAAGAATGTGTTTAAAATATTTTATGGCCTCTATCCCATATGTTATTCCATTTTTCTCATAACTGTAGACCTTTAGCTACCAGACAGAGGGAAGGGACATTGTACACTAGTTACCTAGAAAACAAATCATTTATAGGTCTTATTTTTTTGAAAAGGAGATATCTTTTAATTCAACTAAAATGTGAAACATTGGAAGTGTCCCCCTATCAAGGCTTATTTTTACTATTGCTTAATATAGATGAAGAAAAAATAAATCATATACTAAACTCAGGAAGCTTGGGTTTTCTCTTAAAGTAAGCCATGCTGTGATTGTTCCATCTAAACAGTCATATCAACTTTACTTTGTATCATATGATAACAACAGCCTCCTGAATAACTATGTATTGTCTATTTCCACCTGCTAAACAAGACAAGACCACATGAAATAGGATCAGCTTAGCCATAACCTTCAGGAAGCTTCAGACATATTGTTTATTGCAAATGGACATGTATTATAAATGTATATACAGACACATCTTTGTGATACTACTTCCTGAAGTATGTTCTTACAGAAATTTAACTTTGTTCATCCAATCAGATTTCCAAAAGTTTATCTACTGTTACAATTAATATCTTATTCTCCGACTCTTTGTTATTCTCATTCTGTACTTACTTTGCTTTCATTAAAGACCTTTTAGCAAAATTAATTTCCAGGACCATTTTCTTAGTGAACTAATGCCATTTGATGAACAATGGCCATTTTCGTTTTTATCTCAAGGATCACATTGGGCATTTGTCTCTGACTTTTTACTCAGTTTATAATGCATTCTGGTTCCCTTTGGAGGATGTTCGTTCTTTTTTTCTCTGCCTGCTCCCAACATTAAAATCCAAGGTAAACTCTTAAGTGGAGTTGACAGAAATCACCTTTTTTCTATAAAGAACAATTGGAATCCACTGGATTTTCCCTATCAAGAAAAAAGAAAATATTTTCTCCAAGAGTAGGTATTGGTAATTAATTAATCCCTAATCTTTTTGAAAAGTATCTGTATTAGTCCATTTTCATGCCGCTGATAAAGTCATACCTGAGACTGGGTAATTTATCTTTAAAAAAAAAAAAGAAAGTGGTTAATGGACTCATAGTTCCACGTGGCTGGGGAGGCCTCACAATCATGGCGAAAGGCAAAAGGCACATCTTACATGGTGGCAGGCAAAGGGAATGAGAGTCAAGAGAAAGGGGAAACCTCTTATAAAATCATCAGATCTCCTGAAACTTATTCACTACCACAAGAACAGTATGGGGAAAACTGCCCACATAATTCAATTATCTCCCACCAGTTCCCTCCCACAAGATGGGGAATTATGGGAGCTACAATTCGAGATGAGATTTGGGTGGGGACACAGCCAAACTGTATCGTTATCAGATATCGTATTCATCTGGTAGTGGTCAGGACATCTGTGCACAACCTCAGAGTTGGCTGATTTTTGCTTTTCCATCCTTACTATCTCACACCAGTGGTTTCCATCCTAAAGTACACAAATCATGTTATTTTTCTGATCTTTGATTTCCTAAGCAGTATACCAGCTACTTTAGGACTGTTTTCCTGTACAGTGCCCCTTTTCTTCACGACCACCTACAAATCTATTAAGTACTTAAAGACTTTTTTCCTGTAATGGGGATTTTGATGCTTGTTTGTTCTTTCTATGCCAACTTCATACACCTCTGAGTCTCATCCATATGTCCCGACTGCTACCTCTAAAACTAAAAGCTACCATTTATTAAGTATTTACTGCATTTCCAGAATCACTCTAAGTACTTTGTCTACATTGTCTCACGTAATCTTCACAGTTTTCTGAGTTGTGTATTATATGTGGCTACTGTCCACATTCCTTCACTAAGTTATCATGGATTTTAGTTTATTTTAATTAAATGAGCAATGAAGATTTTGAGAAGGAACTAGTATCACACAGCAGAGGTAGGAATGCATTTGAAGATATCTATATTAATTTTCTAAGGCTGCCATAGCAAATTTGCACAAGCTTGGCATCTTAAAATAACAGAAATTGATTTTTTTTTACAGTTCAGAAGGCCAGAAATCTGTTTTCTCACAGTTCAGGCCAGAAGTTAGAAAGCAGAAGAGTTGGTTCCTTCTGGAGTGTCTTAGGAAAAACCTGTCCTATTTCTCTTTCCTAGCTTCTGGTGGTTCCTGTCCCTCTGTGGCATTCCTTGATTTCTTGATTAGTTGCATCAATCCAGTCTCCAACTCTGTCATTGAATGGCCTTCTTTCTTGTATAACTCCCCTGCATCTTTGTATTCAAATACCCCTCTCCCTTCTCTTTTAAAGATACTAACCACTGGCTGGGCATGGTGGCTCATGCCTGTAATCCCAGCACTTTGGGAGGCCGAGGCATGTGGAACACAAGGTCAGGAGTTCAAGACCAACCTGGCCAACATGGTGAAACCCCGTCTCACTAAAAATACAAAAATTAGCTGAGCATGGTGGTGCGCACCTGTAATCCCAGCTACTGGGGAGGCTGAGGCAGGAGAATGGCTTGAACCCAGGAGGTAGAGGTTGCAGTGAGCTGAGATCGTGTCACTGCACTCCAGCCTGGGTGAAAAGCAAGACTCCGTCTCAAAAAATAAATAAATAAAAGATACTAATCATTGGATTTAGGTCCCACCTTAACTGAGTAGGACTTCATTTTAACTTGATTACATCTCAAAAGACCCTATTTCTAAAAAGGGTCACATTCGTAAGTACCAAGGATTAGAATGTGAACATATATTCTTGAGGGACACAAGTCTACCCACTAAAATGTCTAATTCCAAATTGCATGCTCAATTATACATTATACAGCACTAAACTACATCCTACTACTTTACTGGGTGACTCTCTTTTAAAGGCCTGCCATGGTCTCAACCATAATGCTTCAATTTATTTTACTTGAGTTGTCCTATATGTTTTTCTAGACCCAATCTCAAGCCATCCTTAGCAAGAATTTTAGGAAAATCTCCCATATTGTATAAGTACTCAGTTAATGCAGAATAAGCAATGCTTTCCCTGACTAGTTCTATTCTGTTTCTTCTGCTTCCTGAACCTCTAGAAAGATCTCACTTGAGTTTCAGTAGAGTCTCCGTACATCTTACATGAATGATCTAATCTCCAACCTCAACAGACTTCAAGTCAGCAATAAGTGAACAGAAAAACTTTGCCTCATGTTTAAAATATTTCACTTGCCTTGGCCTCCCAAAGTGTTGGGATTATAGGCCTGAGCCACCACGCCCGGGTGGATCACAAGGTCATGGGTTCAAGACCAGCCTGGCCAAGATGGTCAAACCCCGTCTCTGCTAAAAATACAAAAATTAGCCAGGCATGGTGGCAGGTGCCTGTAATTCCAGCTACTCGGGAGGCTGAGGCAGAGAATTGCTTGAGCCTGGGAGGCGGAGGTTGCAATGAGGCAACATCACGTGACTGCACTCCAGCCCAGGTGACAAAGCGAGACTCCATTTCAAAAAATAATAATAATATAAAATAGTTCACTCATAAATGAATTTATTCAATAAGTATTTCATTCAAGTACATACACATTAGTACATGGTTCCAATGATCTTTGATTTAAAACCTTGGAAATAGCTTTAATTATATATTATATTTACATTGACATCCACTCAGGTATGAATATTCTCTATAAAATTTTTGGTTTTTCCCTTTCCATTCTTTTGTGAAACGTTTGGCTTCCTTGTCTGCTAACACTTTTTAATATGACAATTATCGTTAATTATTCACAAAGTGAGTTAATATTTGCTACATATTAAATGTCTAATTTGTTTCACTATTTTAAATGTACTGTACCTGCCTTTTGAAAAGAATGCAAAGCCCTCAAAGTCAAGTGCATAATATAATATCTTTATGGTTTTGCAGCCTACTATTCATTCAGTACTCAATAACTAGCAATGAACAGCAAATGTAATTATATATGTATATATATAGAGAGAAGATTTATGTATATATAGAACATAAGTATATATATATAGAACACACACACACACACATATATATATATATATATGAAACATAAGAATTTATGTATAGTTATGCTGAATATTTGGCTATCAGATAAAACTGTAGCTTTATAAATACCTAAGAACAGAAAAAGTGAGATTGCTCCTAGATCTGGGGTGGCCAAAAGAAATGGAATCAGATGTTTTTGTTAATAGGTAATGCCCCAAATCTTATCAGTCATAAGCACTGGGGCAGATAGAGCTGTGCTTAGATATTCTAATATGGTATACCTTTACTAGTACCTTGGTTAGAAAAAAAGATATCCCCTCTAGGTGGACAAATCAGAAAAACAGACCAGTTCTTAATAGGTCAAGCTTAAGAGCACATGGCTTGGTGATGGTGGCAGAGAAGGAATTTTAGACTCTCCGGCTCCCTCCACAAGGCACTACTGTGCAGCACACACATTGCACAACCTCACGGAGTAGTCTTGGCCTAGCTGAGGGGATAAAAAGAATTGTTTAGTTAAGAAATGAGATTTAGCAGCTTACATAAATCCTTAAGGTGTTTTAAGCACTTTTTGTACATCAGTGCCTTACATTAATTAATCCATTTAATTCTTCTACATGCCATGAGTCTATCCACACCCATTTTACTCATGTGGAAACCAAGGCACAGGGAGGTTAATGGCTTGTCCAAGGTCACACAGCCTTCGAGTGGTAGATTCTGGATTCAAATACATGCAGCCTGATACTGAAACTGTGTTCATGAACACTTTACTGCCTTTAAACTGATGAAATTAGAATAAATGTAAATTCCTGGGACTAACTATTAAAAAAGTGTAATAAGCTGTAAGAAGGAGGCATTATTAAGTGAAGGAACTCACTTTGGGAAATACCAGCTTAGAACTGAATAGGCTTATGATAGTATTTATAAACAATCAAAGGATCAAGTTGATAAGCCATTCTATGACTTGTAGATAAATATCTTATCAGTTTTTGTACCAGGCTGAAATCCTTTCTCAAGAGATTAAATCACCATAGGGGTTAACTCTTTGTTTTGTGTGCAATTTTTCCACTGCCAATAATTTTGTTCTCTGAGCAGTGAAACAAGTAATTCCCAAATTAAGAGCATGTTAGGACTATAGGTCCTCATTTTCCTAACTGCAAAGAAAATTATTTTAAAAGTAATTTTCCCCTCAGAAGCAATTCCAAGACTGAAGATTAAATATACAGAGAAGCAATGATTCGGGCTTTAAAAAAAAAAAATAGCTTTTTAAAGGAGTATAAGTGAAAACAGTTAAGTCAATATATTTAATTACTAAGATTTTATTGTATCTTTTACTCACATAAAAAGACGAAAATAAAACGTTTCTGGTTTTCACAGTAACTGATCTGATAATGTCAACTTTTGAAAACAGATAGTTATGACTCAAGGCTTTGAGAATGTAAAGAGACCACCGTCACATGTTGAGAAATGGTACGATTTCATGTTATCAGTGCAGTTCCGTTCTCAGAGGGAAAGGTAAGCACATAGCTAACTCCAGCTCCAAGCTGCTATTTCATGATAACAGCTCACAGAGCTGTGGGCCTGCTGAGTCTTTCCCATCTCGTTCTGGAATTCCTCTATAGCCCATCTGTACTACCAGGAGACTGGATCCTCAAATTAGACACTTGGTCTCATGAAGCCACTGCTGGGCTCCAGAGAGAAGGAAAAACTAAGACGTTTTAAAACCCCCACCCTCCTTGGTTTACCTTCATCATTAAAAAACAACAATGACAACAACAACGACAAAAAAAACTAAAACGACTTATTATTTATTAATTATGTTGTGGCAGACAATATGCTGAACATTAGGCATAATTAAATTCTTTTTAAAAAATGGTAGTTTATCTCTGTTTTATAGAAGTGTGAAACTGTCAGGAAGACAGATGAAATGATCTGCCTGAGGCCGTATCATCAAACAAAAAATTCATATTCACCTTTCTGGAATTCTTAGGATAATGATTACATGTGTTCAATTGTTAAAAATTGGCAGATAAAATTTTATGTATTTACCACGTACAACATGAAATTTTGAAATATGTATACATTCTGGAATGACTATATCCAGCTAATTAACATAGGTATTGTCTCACATAGTTACTTTTGTGGTGAGAACAGTTAATATCCACTCTCAACATTTTCCAAGAATACAATATATTACTAACTATACTCACCATGTTGTAAAACAGATCTCTTGAAGTATTCCTCCTATATAATTGAAATTTTGTATCCTTGGACAAACGTCTCCTCACCCTACTCACTCCTCAAAACATCCCTACCCTTGGAAACCACCATTCTCCTCTCTCTACTTCTAGGATATCAGCTTTCAAGAGTGAGATCTTGTGGCATTTGTCTCTCTGTTCCTAGCTTATTTCACTTAACGTAACGTCCTCTAGGTTCATCCACGTGCAAACCCCTAGGTTCATGTCCTTTTTTAAGGTTTAATAGTGTTCTATTGTGTACATATGCCACAATTTATTTACCCATCCACTTCTTGATGGATGCTTCAGTTGTTTCTGTACCTGAGCTATTGAGGACGATGCTCCAGTGAACATTGGAGCACAGATATTTTTACAGGGTGGTGATTTATTTTTCTTTGGATATATATACCCAGAAGAGAAAGTGCTGGGTCATATGATAGTTCTTTTCTTTTCTTTTTTTCTTTTTCTTTTTTTTTTTTTAAGAAACCTCCATACTGTTTTCCACAGTGACTGTACCAATCTATATTCCCAAATTAAACTTCAACGTGCAGATGAATTACCTAAAATTCTTTATAAATTGCAAATGCTGGTTTAGAAGGTGTGCTGATTTTGATGCATTTTTAAGACCCCCCTCCCATCCCGTGTGATGTTCCTACTCCACTCACTGATTTCCCATGTATTATCTAGGGTCTTAACCACATTGCTTGTTTTTCTATCAGAATTTGGAACTGGGTCACCCATGCTCTGAGGCTCTATGAAACCCTGAAGGGAGAGGTAAACATATAAGCTCTGCAATCCAACTGCTTGGTTTTATATTTTGGATTTGAAACTTTGTAACCTTTTTCACCCAGAGGAAATTCCTTAAACTCTGTAAGCCTCAGTCTCTTTATCTGTAAAGTGGGAGTTACAGTAGTATTATCTCGCACTGTATTTTTAAAGAGCAAATGAGAAACTTGATGTAAATAGGAACCTAATGCCTGGTACATTGTGAATGTTCAATATATATATTCATGAATATTTTTAATTAAAACATGTTCATTGCAACATTATTCACAGAGGCCAAGATATGGAATCAACCTAAATGTCAGCCAACAGATGAACGGATAAAGAAAAGGTTAGATATATACATATATGTGTGTATATATATATATATACACACACACACACAAACCTATATGTGTATATATGTGTATATATGTATATATATGTGTATATATGTATATATATGTGTATATATGTATATATACACACATACATACACAGATATATATGTATATATGTGTGTATATATGTGTGTGTGTATATATGTGTGTGTGTGTGTATATATATATATATATATATATATATGTGGAATATATATTCTCACTTATATGTGGAATCCAAAGTTGAATTTATAGAAGCAGAAAGTAGAATGGTGGTTACCAGGAACTGGGGTTAGGGGAAATGGAGAGATGTTGGTCAAGGGATAGAAATTTTCAATTATGCAGAAAAAGTAATTTCTGGAGATCTAACGTAGAGCATGGTGACTATAGTTAGTAATACTATATTGTATAATTGAAATCAGCTTAGCGAGTAGGTCTTAAATGTTCTCACTACAGAAAAAGATAATTATGAGAGGTGATGTATATGTTAACTAGCTTGATTGTGGTAATCATTTCATAATGTATACATATATCAAAACATCACAGTGATGTACCCTAAAACCTAAAGTATAACAATTAAAAAAAAAAACAAAAAAAAATCACAGTGTACAGCATACATAAATATATTCAATTTTTTTGTCATTACACCTCATTAAAGCTGAACAGAAAAGCATCACTGATAAATTTCTAAAATAATAATAATAATTGGCCAGACAAGATGGCTCATGCCTGTAACCTCAGCACTTTGGGAGGCTGAGGTGGCAGGATTACGGGTCAAGGGTTCGAGACCAGCCTGACTAACATGGTGAAACCCTGTCTCTATTAAAAATACAAAAATTAGCTGGGTGTGGTAGTGCGTGCCTGCAATCCTAGCTACTCAGGAGGCTGAGGCAGGAGAATCGCTTGAACCCGGGAGGCAGAGGTTGCAGTGAGCCAAGATCATGCCACTGCACTCCAGCCTGGGCGACAGAGCAAGACTCCATCTCAAAAATAATAATAATATCAAAAATAAAATAAAAATTGCTTAGAAATTTCAAAATACAATACCTTACATTGAACTTCCTTAATCCACAGAGCACTGTATTTTTCTGTCTATTGCATTGTCACAAACTTAGCCATTTAACACAGATTTATTATTGCACAATTTCTGTTGGTCGGGAGCCTGCCACATTTTGGCCAAGTCTTCTTCTCAGGGTCTCATAAGGCTATCAGAGTGCTGGCCAACTGCACCCTCATCTGGAGGCCTGACTGCAAAAAGATCGGCTTAAAGGCCCCTCAGAGTGTTGGCAGCATTTGTTTCCTTGTGATTGTAAGATGGAGGTCCCTCTTGCCTCACTATCAGTCAGCTGGGAGTGACCTCACCTCCTCCAGGCTGCTATCAGGTTATGCCACAGGCCCCTTCCGTTTCTGTAATAAAGAACTGCCCTCATATTGAATCCATATCACACCTCAGATTTCTCTGGTTTCCCTTCTGCTTTCAACTAGACAAACTCTCTGCTTATAGAAAGGCTCATGTGATTAAATTGTGCTCTATTTTAAGGTCAAGTGTGCTATGTAACATGACCAAATAATGAGAGTAAAATCTATTATAGTGACATTCCCTGGAATTATGCAGGAGGGAAACTACTGCTGGAGGGGTAATCTTTGGGGCCAACTTAGACTATTGATTATTCCATGTTCAAGGAGAGCTGGCATATAATCGGAGAGCTAAGAACCATCAGTATCTCAACATCTAAAAAAATAAAAATTGTAATTGTATTTAAAATGTTAGGAAACATAGTTAGAAATTTAGGGTTTTAAGCAGATATAAAGATCTGTTAATCATGCTACCACGTAATTACAATATTAGATAAAGAAGAACAATTAAGCCTAGTCTATATGTTAGAGAAATATAGTAATTTTTTCTGGAATAATTTATTATGTGCAGGCTTTGGGTTATTGGAATAGATCATTGAACATAATATGTTTTAAAGTACTTAAATATTTTATACAGTTATTTTTATACAGAACAAATAGTTGATATTGAATCAGAAATACTGCATTAGCATAAGTCATATGTTTAAGGAAATATATTCCTAAACAATAGGAAGAAACACAGGCAACACTGATGTAAAAAAGATTTACAGACATGAGCTGCATGCACTTGGTTTATGGACTAGAATTCTATGCCTTCTAGAAGCAGAAAATATGCAACGACTCATTCTGCCTTATGGGCATTTCAGAGCTTTTAATCTAATAAAACCTATATGTCAGCCAGTAGCATGTCAGGGTCTCATTACTCTGCTTCCTTAGAGCCTGATATGGGAGGTTAAGTCCCTGCACAAATGTACCCCTTGGGGTTCCCTGAGGTGGAGCCGCGCAGGTTTGCATCTTTGCTTATTGATATATAAAAAAAAGACAACATTAAATGTTCTATTCCTGTTTTCACTTATGCGTTCACTAAGAATGATGAAAGCGGGAACTGTGTGGCATGGCCTAGGAATTGTGCATGAGCACACTCTTTATTTTACATATCTCATCAGAAGTCAGTTTCTAACCTTCTTCTGTCTGTAGACAAGCATATCACCTAAGCTTTCTCAGAGATTAAAGGTATACCACCTAGCTTAAATGGCCCAGCTAATGAAAGAGAGGTACACTTAAATTGCATCTTAATGAGAAAAAATATGAAAAGGAGAATTAATAGAGATTTCTCAAATAAAATTTAATGAGCATAATTTTTATTATTGAACAATGTTTGCCTATAAAGTCTTACTCAACTTGATGAAAAAATGCTAAGATACATGTTAAGAAGTCCTCATTTTAATACTTTATAAAATGGCATATACATATACTTAAGAAAGAAAAATAATGGCGTATTTGCTGTCTTTAAATCATTGAGAAAAAAAAAAAGACTACATGTGTCATTTAATTTAGCTAAAGAAGGAAGGTGACTGAAAAATACAGTTTTTACATAAGATACTAAGTAGCTGGCTGGGTTTTGCTAATGTTCTCAAATTTGAAATCATTTTAAAAAGAACACTCCAATGAGCACCAGAGAACTGAGAAGTTTTAAAATAAAATTATAACTGCACTTAATCTCACATTGTCTCCTTAGCCTTTTGACATTTTAATTGCTGTGCCATTTTTCACTGAGATGGCAAGCATTTTTTACAAATGCATAATGTAGCCTGTGTTAATGCATATTGATTAAAGTAGATAGTGATGCAAGGATATTGGAATTTTCCCCACTGTGACCCTATTGAATGTTTCTCTCTGCTCTTTTTGTTTTCTTTATAACCAGAGGGGGAGGAAAGCATGTATTTTCCAACAAGTCTCTATGCTATCTGAACTCTAGTATTAATAGGTGAAAAATGACATGTTTAACAGAAGAAAGACGAGAAAGCATCTACATCACAAACTTGTAAGTCTTTCATTTCTGCATTGAAGACACTATAGGAAAATCAATAACTTCCTTTGAGTCTAGTGATCTAGCTGCTTACAAGAAATTTACATCTCCCTGACAGGCAGTTTGTAAGGTCTGGTTCACCTGGGTCACAGGAGTACACATAATTTGCATCTTGAGCAATTTCTCTCTTTCCTTCTACCTGTTCCATGAGGAAAGAAGATTGAACCTGGTCATAAAGAGAATTTCATTACGTCTCAGCTGAGAAGAGTAATTTTGTAGGTGTTCTTGGAGTGCAAGAGTATCATATAATGATAATATTTTCTCATAGCTCTTCAGACCTATGCACACACGAGGAAATGAAAGTAACATACACCCAGGCACATTAGAAGCTTCTGAGCTGTCATTCACCAAATGAAATGTAAGTGTTCCATCAAAGTCATTTGGAAATAAGATCTCAAGATGGATATCCAGATTCTTTGCTAACAAAAATATACAAGAAAATAGACATTTAGCTTGCCTCTCATAAAATCTGAAAAAAATTCCCCTTCTATTTTATTCTGCCCTTCAAAATATACAAGATCTGAATGTCAAATAAATGTTTATATTATGATATGCTAATAATGCCTGGCATATATTTTCCTAGTTAGTTCTGTAAGCTCAGTTAAAAACAAATAAAAACCAAGGAGGCAATGCTGAAAACTTTTTGAATCAAAAATAGAATGCAACAGCATTTAATTATAATTAAGTCTTTAATATGCTTATTTAAATCTCACATACTTTTAAGTATGGGTCTATTTGCAAATTCATCTAAATAAATATTTGGCACGAAGTCTAAATCCACTTTATTCCAATGTTTTTTCTCCGGGATAAAGATTATAATGAGATTCAAATGTAATAATTTTCATCCTGTGTTCATGAAAATAATTGTCTAGGTGTAAACGAACGTATTATTACAACTCACTATGTTGTACTCATACCTAGTCGTGAGGTCCTCATATATAAAATAGAGGGAAAGTACAACTTTAAAGTGTTTTATGTATCCATTTCATATTTTTTCTCTTTGCAATTTGGGATGAATCTCCTTAGACAAATGGTTGTGTTATTAACGCACCAACATTAACCTAGAAAAGGCTACTTAGTACTACTTAACTTGAATACTAATCACCCTGGTCTCAGTAGCCCACCATATCTTGCAAAGTATTCTGAAATAATATTGGTGACAAACACCATTTGGAAAGGAAAAATGGCTGTATCTGTGTTTTTACATGCATGCTCCCCTCATTATTTTTGCATATAATAAAATAGATAATATTTACTGAGCACTTATCACAAGTCAGTGGTCTTGTTAAGTGATGCAGAAGCATTTTCTATTAGTCCCCAGAAAACCATTTGGAGGTTGGTACAACACAGCTCCATTTTATCGAAGGATCCATTCATGAAGACCTTGTACTCACATAATGAAAGATTAATTTCCCACAGGAGCAAATAAAAAGCTGAATGGGGGTGTTCTTTAGAAATATCACAGTGGTAATTCAGCTTGATTTAGAATGAATTTCTAAACCTATCTCTGCTGCACTATATTTGGTGGCTTGCTTCCCAATATTAGCCGTGTACACCTTATTTTTATATCATTATGACAGAATACACTTTTTGTTTGCATGATGACAATACATGTTTAAATAAAAGTCTATGCATCAGCAAAAG
Source organism: Symphalangus syndactylus (assembly GCF_028878055.3). Lineage (NCBI taxonomy): Eukaryota > Metazoa > Chordata > Mammalia > Primates > Hylobatidae > Symphalangus > Symphalangus syndactylus. Next base: position 81,265,472 of record NC_072438.2, on the reverse strand, counting down.
CACTCACAGGTGTACTGATCCACTTCAACAACTGCTTGATTTACAGTATGTTGACAAATTAGCTTGGGTCATCATTTATATTATCTAATGTACTAGTGCCACATACAAATAATAAAAACAAGAATTATAATGGTGTCCCTTCAGCTTTGAAATTCTGTGACTCTTCATAACAGCTTTGCATTATTTTAAAGTTAGCATATAAAATAAAACTTTGTTATTTAAAAACTTGAGCACAGTTAAATTGTTGGCATCGGTTCCCCTATGTTTTTGAATATACAGGTTCCTGAAAAGGTCCATAGTTTTAGCAGAGTAGACTTTATAGCAGTGGTGAATTTTGAGGGAGAAAATAGATGAGGAATGTCATGTGCAAAACAAAGACCTAGTAAAAAATCAGCTTGAAGAGAAAGAAACTATCAATGCACACCACTCGACAGCAAGGACAAAAGAGACACGACAAGAGAAGATCTGTTGACAATGGTACACAAAGAAGGAAATAGAAAGAAAATACTGATTTTCAACTCTGGTTTAATATGGTGACTTCTTATCCAACTGCCTTAATGTTGAAAATGAATAGTTTTCTCCAAACTTCTTAAGATAATGAGGATATGCCCACACATTTTCATTAGAAAATGGTACATGGGTAAAATTTTCTTTAATGTCTTGTAGTGTGGCAGCATGTTTTTCTGCCAGGTATATTAATAAAACCATATTATATTACATCTTTTCTGATCTATAATTATAGCTTACATGGTTCAGATGAATTTCCTCTCTGGCAGCTCTCTGTTTAACTTAATCGCTGCTGATAAACGCTATCGCTCATTTTTTACCCACCAAATAAAATTTTTCATCTTAATGCATTTTGTCTGCATTGCACATATTTAAATACTCAATAACTACCACAGCAAAAATTCACTTTGGTTTTTACCTTGTAGACAAATGGCTTATCTATTTAGCTTAAATGCATAAACTTTGTTACAGTTTTATCAACTGGATGACTTTAAATATGCTGGAATCAGGTTTACCATGACATAATTTAAATAGTTTAATAGTTCATTAACAAGATATTAACAAGATCAAAATTATTACGCCTTACTGAAAAAGGCAGCTCTTTATACAAGGACATAGTCAAGACAGTAGCAAAATGTGGCTGTGCATGTGCGTGCGTGCGTGTGCATGTGTGTGCCTGCATGTGTATGATTCTTTAAGGTAATGTTAGAGACAACAAACGATAATAGATGGAATAAAAATAAAATATGTACCAGGCCAATGAAAATTAGAAAAACTTCACCTATCTATTGCAATATACGTTGCGCTTCTGTTGTGGCTCAAACAGGTATGTGTTCCAGAAAGTTGCAAAACTCCTCAACGGCTCTTCAATTCAACAGGGTATCCATCATCTGACCCATACAGTTGAGATTGAAAATAGATTCAGTCTGGCAGAAAAATGTCCACAGAAGGCTTTTCTCCTCTTTTTTTTTTTTTTTCTTTTTAGAGAAAAACCAGATAAAGCAAAACAAAATAAACTATTAACATGCTGCTTTGGATATGTTAGATGTGTTTCCCAAGGGACACTGTGGTATCTTCCTGGCTGGATATTTTCAGAACATCTCAGTGTAATTTTCTTATTTACTGCCCTTGGTTCTCCTAGACTTTTGAACATTGAGTAGTCACATTAGTGTCATTTAGCAAAAGGAGGTGAACCAAGTAAATCATTCTCTGAGGTAAGTCAGTCCATGGGAATTGGCCTTACCTCACAGAAACAAACCAAAATGAATTGTAATATTAATCTTAGTGCATTCAGGCTGCTATAACTAAAATACCATATACTGGGTAGCTTATAAACAACACAGATTTATTTTTAACAGTTCTAGAGGCTGGGTAGTTTAAGATCAGGGTGCTGACTGATTTAGTGTCTGGTGAGGGCCCCTTTCCTGCTTTGTAGGTCACACCTTTTGGCTGTGTCCTGTGTTCTCACATGGTGAAAGGGACCAAGGAGCTCAACTCCCTTGGGCCTATATTATAAGGGCACTAATCCTATTTACGAATGCTCCACCCTCATGACTAATCAGCTCCTAAAAGACGCTACCTCCAAATACCATCACCACAGGGGTTAGTTTTCAACATATAAGTTTGGGGGAAAAGCAAACATTTAGATCATGGCAATATTCAATATCAGAAGCAGAAGATGATTCATGCTAGATGGTCCTCGACAACTGTGTTTGAGAAAGTCATGCATGGCTCTGCACGGAGTCTCTGCCTGGCCCTCATTTAACACTCATGACCCTTGGAATGCACATGCTCTGTGACCTTGCCCCAATCCTGAAGCTTTCATTCCATAATTTAAGGGGAAGATACAAAGGTGTATAGAATTGAGCTGTCATAGAAGCTTCACTATTCTCATCCTCTCTTTTCTCATTTCTTGTATCTCAACTATGATTGTTAGTCCCAATGAGCTCTTTGTCAACACTCTATGTTACGGAGTTCCCCTAAACCTTTTTGTTTCACCTCTCCTCTTCGGTCCTGTGTTCTGAAAATTTAAGATAAAAAATTTAGATGATTTAAGAATTCTTATGATAAAATGAGCTAACTCTGGAAATTTAAAATACTAAAACACTTAAAAGAGAGTATCATATTGTAAGAATAATCAAAATCAACCGAAAGAAAAATATCTTGCTGGGCATGTTAGCTCACACCTGTAATCCCAGCACTTTGGAGGCTGTAATGGGAGGATCACTCAAGCTCAGGAGTTCGAGACCTGCCTGGACAATATAGCAAGACCCTGTCTATATAATAATAATAATAATAATAATAATAATAATAATAATGATAAATTGCCAGACATGGTTGCATGTGCCTGTAAGAGGCGGAGGTGGGAAGATTGGTTGGGCCCAGGAGTTCAAGATTGCAGCGAGCTACAATTGTGCCATTGAATTCCAGCCTGGATGACAGAATGAGAAACTCTCAAAAGGAAGGAAGGAAGGAAAAAAGATGGGGAAGGAAGAAGAGAGAGAGGGAGGGGGGAAAGGAAAAAAATCCAAACACCTCAAGTGTGGTTAACTGCAGTTGGGAATTCAATTTATATTTGAGCTTTCTGAAAGCTGAGATACTAGAGAAATATATATTTAAAAAAATAACATGCATAATAACTTTATTACGTTTATTTGTAAAGACACATATGTTTATCACAGAATGGGGGATTAATCTTTCATAAAACTGCTCTTATCGAAGTCACTACAACATTCACTTCCCAGCCATGTCTGTATAATGACTTCTTATCAGTTTATGTTGCTTCAGCATCCATTTGGAACACTAGTATTGCTTTCTCATACCAGAAGCAGGGCTTAGTCATCCTTGACACAGTTTTTCATCCTACAGCATACCCAAAGGGCTGAAGCTGGTGGTCATACATAAAAATTTAGAGGCATCTCTTCTGCCTAGCAGACTGAACGCTGCTTTCTTGCCCCTTTCTTTAAAGGGACCATTCAGTCATTTGCTCTGAACTTTGAGGGCCCACACCCTAATATTTATATAGTGTGCTAGTTGCCACCCGTTTCTCTCTCTTTGTCTGACTCTTCATTTCTGCCTGCTATGACTCCAGGATAAAGAACCGCCCTCCAGACTCATTACACCCTCCCACACACCCTTACTTGGATCCTGGAGTCTGCAAGTAAAAGTCTTTGAACTTGTTCCTTATTTTGGTGTTACATTAAATTTGCACTTTCCATCTGAAGAATCAGGAGCTGCCTCAGGTTGGGTTTTCCCTGGAACACTGGGGAGAATACAAGGTCAAGCTCCCAATGCCAAAGTGATGACCAGGCAGGTGTAAACTAGACACAGGTCAGACAAGAATCACAGGTGGCTTGCCAGTGTAAGTTTTCCCTGGTCGCAGGTATGATGTGCTTATTTAAAAAAAAATTATTTTTTATTAAAAATTATTATTTTTATTAAAAAAATATTTTTATTTGTAAGTTTATTTGTAATAAACTTACAAATAAATTTAGTAAACACCCACATCCAGCTCCTCATCATTTGCCGTTAGTGCAGGTTTGTCAGCTGCTCTAGTACTCGACCCACAATTTAGCTGGGGCTCTGACATCATGGAATATTTTATTTTCTCTTACCTAGCTCTCAATACACCCTATTATGCAGGCTATTCCTCGGCAGTCCCTTTTGTTGGTTCTTCCTCTTCTCTCTGACCTTTTTTTTTATTTTTTTTTTGAGACAGAGTCTCGCTCTTTTGCCCAGGCAGGACTGCAGTGGCGCGATCTCCGCTCACTGCAAGCTCCACCTCCTGGGTTCACGCCATTCTCCTGCCCCAGCCTCCTGAGTAGCTGGGATTACAGGCGCCCACCACTGCACCCGGCTAATTTTTTGTGTTTTTAGTAGAGACGGAGTTTCACCGTCTCCATCTCCTGACCTCGTGATCCGCCCACCTTGGCCTCCCAAAGTGCTGGGATTACAGGCGTGAGCCACCGCGCCCGGTCCCCTCTGACGTTTTAATGTTGCATCTCAAGGTTCAGTCCTCGGCCCTGATTTATCCTGTTTATATACATTTGGTTGGACTTCTCATCCAATGTCAGGACTTTTAATATCCTCAATATGATGACAACTTCCAAATACATATTTCCAGCCCAGACTCCCTTCATTCCTGTATATTGCATGTACATAACACAAAGAATCATGTATCAATATTTACCACTTGGATGTGTAAAATGCATCTCAAACGTGGCATGCACAAAACTGCACCTTCAATCCATGAACACACACACACACATCTATTTGTAGTCTTATCCACTTCAGTTGACATTCACAACCATTCAGACCAAAAATTTTTTAAGTTGTTCGTGAATTTACTTTTCATTTTACATGCTACACCCATTCCATGGGTAGAATACTGCCCCAAATATTCATAATTTGAACTTTTTCACCATCTTTTTTAGAATTATCCTGACATGAGACATCATCGTCTCTTGCCTGAACTACTGCTATTTGTAACAACACCCAGGATCACATTGTCAATGAGATTCCCAAGAATTAGAAATTTGATCCAGTATTGAGCTTATTAATAATTTCAAGGGTACATATAAATGCATAATACAGGTGAAGCAGGAAGAATTCCATGACAACCAGTATGACTCCCTAAGTCATTTTTTCATCTCACCAGTATGTCTCTTTCGAGTAATAGATGAGATTTCTCATAAAGTATATGGTCACCTCACTTATAAAGAAAAAGCCATTTAGATTATAGAACATCACAATTTCATACTCATATAGTTACATAATTCACATTATGTTATCCAGCATGTATGCCCCATGAATCTGTAGATTCCAGGTTTATTTACCAGAAGCAATTACAGAAGAAGTAAGTACATCCTGCCCAAAACTTTTCATAGTAAAGACTCTCCTCCTAGTGTTACCAGGGGTCCTTGCTCCCAGAGCTCCGAAGATGGTGGTGGGTCACTTCCAAAATGGCAGCAGGCCACTTCCAAGATGGTGGCAAGCCTCGTGTTCTCTGACCTGGGGTTCTTGGCCTCACGGACTCCAAGGAATGGAATCTTGGGCCATGTGGTGAGTGTTATAGCTCTATTAGAAGTTGTGGGTCACGGAAGAGAACCGTGGAACCTAGTGACTAGTGTTCAGCTCGATTAGCATGGACCCAGGCACTTAGCCATGCAGGAACAATGGCAAGACTTTAACCCGATGGGGAGCGACAGTGGGCAACTCGCTGGATCAGGAGCACAGCAGGCACTCTGCTGGATCCTGAGGGATGGAAGTCAGCGGAGGGTCTGTGACGGTGGCAAAACAGCAGTGGTGGACACGAGTGAAAGCTCAGCTCGAGCCGTAACAAACATGGACCAGAAGAATGCAGTTGCAAGATTTAATAGAGTGAAATAGAGTGAAAACAGAGCTCCCATACAAGGAGGGGACCCCAAGGGGGTTGCCATTGCCTGCTCCAATGCCTGGGTTTATATCTCGATCCTTGTCTCTCCCACTGTGCTCTCAGGCAATAGATGATTGGCTATTTCTTTACCTCCTGTTTTTGCCTAATTAGCATTTAGTGAGCTTTCTGATTGGTCAGGTGTGAGCTCAGTTGCAAGCCCCGTGTTTAGAGGTGGATGTGGTCACCTTCCCAGCTAGGCTTAGGGATTCTTAGTCGGCCTAGGAAATCCAGCTAGTCTTGTCTCTCACTAGCACAAACCACGTAGTTTAATTGCCAGGAGGTCTGTCATTAAACATGACAATGTTTAATAGGAGATTAGACTTCTCACTGAATGTATTTGTTTCCCAGGAGCACTGCCTTGCGAAAGGGAATTAATTCATCATTTCATCGCAGACCTGCTGTGTAAACATTTTCATCTCACTGCACAACAATGTGTCTGCTTTCACTCTTGGCCCTGACATTCTATTCTCAACACAGCAGCCAAACGGGCTGGTTAAAATGTTGGTCTGATCATGTCATTCTTTTGCTCATCACCCTGCAACTAATCCACATTTCATTCGGGGTAAGAGTCAAACTCCTGACAATGGCCCCCAAGGCCCCACGTGATCAGTTCTTGTTACTTCTCTGAGTTCATCCTCTGTTAATCTCCCTTCACTTTCTCCATGACAGGCACACTAGGCTCGTAGATGTTCTGTGAATTTGTTAGGTGTGTTCCTGCTGTGCTTTTCATAGATACACACAGTGACAATTCCTTTACCATTTCTAAATCTTTTCTGAACTCTTACTTTTTCAATGGGTGCATGTTTGATGACCCTATTTAAAATTGCAAATATCCACCCTCCCAACACACATCCACATCCACATACTCACACACATACACACACACACACAGACATTCCAAGCATTTGTGGTCAACACTCTTACTGTGTTTCACTTGTTTTTTCCTTATGTCAGAGGCCTTTGAACCACAGCAACTCCATCTTGAGTAGGGGCTGGGTAAAATAAGGCCGAGACCTACTGGGCTGCATCCCCAGATGATTAGGCATTCTAAGTCACAGGATGAGATAGGAGGTTGGCACAAGATACAGGTCACAAAGGCCTTGCTGATAAAACAGACTGCAGTAAAGAAGTCAGCCAAAACCCACCAAAACCAAGATGGCGACGAGAGTGACCTTTGGTTGTCCTCACTGCTACACTTCCACCGGTGCCAGAACAGTTTACAAATGCCATGGCAAGATCAGGAAGTCACCCTATGTGGTCTGTAAAGGGGAGGCATGAATAATCTGAATAATCTACCCCTTGTTTAGTATATAATCAAGAAAATAATATAAAAACAAGCAACCATCAGCCCTCAGGGCTGATCTACTTATGGAGTAGCCATTCTTTTATTCCTTTACTGTCTTAGTAAACTTGCTTTCACTTTACTCTGTGGACTCACCCTGAATTCTTTCTTGTATGAGATCCAAGAACCCTCTATTGGGGTCTGGATCAGGACCCCTTTTCAATAACACTTATCAATTATTACTTTTTTTAAAAAAATACATAATGGCTAGTTCCTATCTTACACTGCTAGAATGCAAGTTTCAGATACACAAGAATATTTATCTCTCTTGTTCGTTGATGTATCCCAAACCCCTGGAAGAGGACCTAGTTAGATAGTAGCTTCTAAGTATTTTTTAACGAATATCTGACTGCACTAGGAATTATATAGCTGCTCATTTATATTGGACATCTGGTCGTCCCTTGAATAGAAGTCAATGGGTTTTTTTGCTTATGCCCATACCATATTGTCTGGTAGTTGATTAAGATGATTTTGCCTAGAATATATTTCTCTTAAAAATATTTTCTCCTTCTAAATTACCAGCAACCAAATTAAGATGCTTCAAGTATTTTGCTAAAAAGATTTTAAAAGTAGGTCAATTAGAATAAATCCAAAGAATAGCATTTTTACTATCATGCACTGCCAATTTCTTATATGGCACAAGTTTGCCAAATTATGCAAAAATATGTACACATGCTTTTAAAATATTTTGACAGATTAAAAACTACATAGTAAAACAACTGTAAAATGATTACAAAGAAAAGCTTCATTTCATAAAAATGCTGTTTCTCTAATATATCAAATTTGAGATACATTGTTAATTCAATGCTCATAATTGAAAAAATTCTTACTTTAGAAATGATCGTTCCCTAGTGAGAAAGAATATATCTTACATTTTTTTAAAAAAAGCGAAAAATGACTGCAAAAGTCAATTTGAACCCAGTTGAAGTAATCATTTAACTGATAAGTAATACTCTGTAAATATCTATTTCTTCGGTTTCAGAAGAAACTTCAGTTGTTGATCTTCAATTCCTATGTTTTATATGAAAATATTTTGAAAAGAAAATAAGTGTTTTCCAACTGAGCATAATAAAGGAGCCTAAACATGATTATTCACACTTTGCAGTAATATACCTTTGACAGGCATGAAACATACATATGGATGAGAAAAGAGAGACCTCAATTTGTTTAGATTAGACCCATTTCAATCAGCAGGAGAAAACATATATAAGAATGGATGTGGTTTGTGAAACACTGTGTTAGAATCTCTCTGTTTATATTCCGAAGGATGCTAGTCACATGAATGATTTTAAGCAGCAGAATATATAAATGCCAATCAAGTAAATCACTTACAAAGAGCCAAAGCCTCGCTGAAAGAAAGATACCCCAGGGAATTGGAATGACCTTATGCTGCCAAACCAAAGAAGATTGAAAAGTTTAATGCCATGGACAGATTTTGACAGTGGTAATGGTATTGGTGTCCTTGGCTTGTTCCTACTCTGGGGAGTTATAACTTTAAAAGCTTTGATTTTTGTTTATCATGACAAGTTCTTCAAATATATAGCTCTTTGGACTCAATGGCTCTGCCATGCCCAATTTCTCCTCTGTAGGCCTGGAATCAACTATGAGAAAAGAAAGCATGGCCATATATATCTTTCAAAGACATAATTTAAAACTATAATTCTACTTTGATACTCATAGATACTATAAATTTATAGTGCTATAGTTAATAACATCATGATGAGTATTAAATACTCTTATTTTACATAGATTTGGCTATTTTCTTTTATGATGTATTATGTCTGTGACTCCCTTAGGTCTGCTTTGTTAATGACATTAAAGTTAAGCTTTGAAAATCCATATTCCATTTCTAATAGCTTTCCTCTGGCACATGAGTACAGCTGATCTAAAGGGTGACATCATCCTTTACTTTCTCAATCATCTCGATTTTCCTCAAACTCTGGTCAAAACACCACCATTAGATGGACACATTTTCCATTGTTTCTATAAGGTTCTTTTTCCTCTAAATACATATAACTGCCACATATAGCAACTGAAGGATGATAAGAGAATTTTCATGGCACCCAAGGTGAGAAGCTGAGGATTGTCAGAGAAAGGTGGAAGTTTTTATTTTTCTTTCTTATTTTTTTGATTCACTGTAGTTCTGTACCAATATCATCTTTGTCCTAGCTGAGCATGCCTCCTAACTTTGTGGAATAATGTGCTATATGTTCATGTGCATAAATATGTATATTTATAGTATGCATTAATTTGAATGAATCAAAATTAAAATTATGTGACTTTTTTCTCTCATGTCCGCTCTTCCATTATTACACTACTAGTCCTCTCTAAACCCACTGACACTGTGCATTTTTCTGAATTTGATTCCAGAGTTAGAGCTCAATTCTCTGCCTAATACAGTATTTTCTGTTTATATAGTGATTGTTCATATATTTTGCTCTTGTCAGAAATCTTTGATGGACTTATGCTGCATAAAAGTGCTGATGGAAGAAGTCATTTAATTTTAAAATAATTTGTTTACTATGCATTAGAGTCTAACAAAGACAGATGGATACACATTTATGGTAATAATGTTTATTTCTCTCATTTCCTTCTCATTATATTAAAACTAAGAGCAAATAAGCACAATTTGGCTTTTGTTTGTGTGATTTTTACTTTTCAACTTCTTTCCATCCTGACTCTCCTTGCAGCTTTCACATATGGACACATATTATTTGTGTTGAACATGATTCAAATACTGTTTTGAGTTATGTGGTACAATGTCTGATATATGTCATATATAAAAATAAAGGGTCTAATATATTCCTTCAAAGAATAATCAAGGTAAGTAATGTGCGCATGGGGCACACACTGCTCAAATAAATAACACAAAGAGACAGCAGTCTTTGCTGTGAGGCACACATCTTCCCTGGTGACCTCCCCTTGACAATAACTACGCTCCACTAGGGATGAATAAGGATCATTTCTTTTTCTCTCAGATGAGAAAAAAGTACAACTACAGTAGATGCATTTATCTTTTGTCTTTGCAACTGTCCTTCTTCTTTTCTGTCCATCCAATCTCTATTTCTCTAGTCTAATTCAGACCTGCTTATTTCCCTCTCCTCCTGTCTATGTCTATCTGCCCTTTCCCTCTCTCTCTGCTTTTCTGTCCTATTTTTGGCTCTCAATTTCTCTGTACTTTTGTTGTCTTTTGGTTTGTCTTTCTGTCTTTTTTTTCACTTTATCCTCTTCTACTCATATTTATATATGCATATAAAGAGATACAGAATTTACACTTTATAAGTTGAACTCATTTCTGTTCTGCTCTCTTGCATAGTAAAATATCAATCACACTAACCTGCTTACTGAGCCAAAGTTCTTCCTTACAGTCGAGAAACCTCCTATGCGTCTAAAAATGAACAGTCATATCCATAACAGTGACAGCATGCATTTGATTTGCATAGTGCCTTTTCAGTCAAACTGTTATGCAGCCTAGTTAGACCTCTGACTTTAAGGATGCAGACAGAATTGTTTAACACAATGACCTTGACAAGCCTCACAGTAAAGTCTCATTCTGAGAAAATCACACTTGAAAGAGAAAATAATTTATACCTAGCATTCTAGAGTATAATTTCACTCATGATAGACATTACTTTTCAGGGCTGAATCTATGGCTACATTTTATAATACAAGGGGAAAGAGAGAGATAGAAATGATTGTTTGTTGAATGCATATCACTGACTAAGCACAATGCTAATTGATATATAATATCTCATTGTATTCTCTGTGTCACATGGTTATCCTTCTGAGTTACCTCTGTTTTATACACGAGAAAACCAGAGTTGTAAAATAGTACATTAATTTGTTTAAGGTCAGAGATTTAGGAAGTGATATGTTTGAGATTCAATCCTGAGCCATGTGTATTGAAAATATAGGTTCTATACTTGTTAATATATGTCTTCCATATATTCCTATGAGGGTCCTATTTCTTACAGTTATATAACTTTATTGCTTATTAAAAATATGCCTAATTGAAATAAACCACTACACTTTTATTTGCCATTACAATCTTTGGATTAATTTTCCAAAAAGCTAACACCTAGCAAATTGTGGAAGGGTGAAATGTGTAGCTGAATAACCTACCTACGAGGGCAGAAAGCTGAATGTCCCTGAGAATAGTAGAAACAATTATTGGGGCTGTGGAGGGGGAATAACAATAGCCAGACCTGCTTCTCTTGAATATATTTTATTGAAGATATCAATATTTGAAGGCAAAAGGTAATAATAATGATCAAAAACTTTAAAGTTGTTCTGATTTTCTCGATGTATTTTCTAGGTGTGTCAGTTTGAGGGAATTGAATGTATTGAATAATTCAACTGATTTTTCACATTTCACATACTAACACTTCCTGAATACTGTTAAGGCAATTGTACTTCTTTGACATTTTTTAAGGCTAACAACAATCCTAAATTGTAGATATAATTTACTGTAGTTAAATAAATGATTAATGGAAGCTAGGAGGTTTTGTTTTACGTTCACTTAGAGAAATGGCAATTCAAATGATGAGTTAACTTATATATATGCTTCTTTTTTAAATTTTAAATTCAGTGCTTTCCTCTAATTATCATTCTTCCCAGCCTACTTCTGAACTCACTTTTCTATGTCAAAGGAATATGTCTCGGTTAACATTGTACAATCCAACCTCTGGATTTGGGAGCTGGTGCCACATTTTTTGTGATAATGATGATCTTAATAGTATGACTTTTTCTAACTTCCAATTAGATTGAACTTTAAAATTAACATTTATCTTATTTTACTTATTTTGTCCATAGCTACTGTTAAGTAGAATTTTAATTAAGCAGCAGTTGTTAGCAGTTAGTTTTAAGTTGTTAGAATTCGTGGTCATCTAAAACCCAAATGTTGGTAGATATATGCTTAAAAATAGGTGCTGTCAGAGGTCCACAAATTCTTGGTTCTTTTTGCCAGTTTTAACAGTTAAAATGAGATATGCTTCCATGTTATTTGGAAAGAAACAATCCAAGAATATCTAGTCCAAAAACTTGCGTGGTCCACTGAACAGCATCATTGACAAGGAATCAGGCCTTTCCTTCTATTCCTGGCCACATGCTGCAAAAGTCATTCAGATTTATCAAGCAGATGACTGGCTTTGCATATCCGTATCATTATCACTAACGCTGAGATAATAATTCCGACTTACCACACAGAAATCTGTAATGATTAATTGGATAATGTTCGTTAAGTGCTCCCAGCTACTTAGAATAAATGTACTAGATGGCTATTGACCATTGTTATTAATAAGATGTTGCTTAGATGTAATACCAGTGACTGACTGCTCCATAGTTATGAGGAAAATTACTTCCTCTGATAATATGAGTGTAATACATATTGATTGAAAATATACATTCTTTGGCATACAGTTAGACTTTCCAAATGAGCTAAGCAAAGGGCAGCTTTCTATATGGTTTGTTAGTTCCTTATTTAAGAGTGCACACTATCTGTGTGGCACTTTTATAAGCACTTCATCCTTATGATAATACTGAATGCCAATGATATATCCTCACTTTTTATAGAAAGAACACAGAAACATAAATGCCTTGCCTGAGGCCACACAGCTAGTAAGTGGTAGGGTCAGAACTTAATCCTTTTAAAATTGGCTTCAAACCACTCATGCTTAACCACTCCCTTAGACTGCATGGCTCCTATATTTACATTTGTATTGTGTTTATCCCTTTGCTCAAGAAAGTGGAAGTGTTTGGTTATATATCACCTGGAAAACTTGCTGATCTATCTTTTTAAAGACAAATTGTTCAAGGTTAATCCAGGAAGATCCCCCAGGGAAAATCAGTTAAGGAAGGATTGAGATATAAAGAAGGAAGGTGTAGGAGTGAGAAAGGTAACCTGAGTTCCTTGTCTATGTACAGGTGTCATCACTTCCTATTAATTGGGGAAGATATTTTAAGTTCATTGTGATTTTGAATTCAGATGCTTCCAATTTTTTGAAAATGCGGAAAACAAATTACAGAAATGCTATGTGAAGTTATAGCATCTGGGAAAAAGAACAAATATTTTCTTCTCTAATGTTTCCTCAAGTGAAATGATTTGGGCTGTAAATAAAGCCCTAGTACAATATATTTTCAACGATAAAAGAAATTATCATCTCTCCAAACAAGACATCCAAGGCAAACTGACTTAATTTTAAATTCAGCACCTCAACAGCATCATCAAGGATCCACACTTTTTCCCTCTTTCTTCATTATACTCCTCAGCATGTCACCTGAGCCTCTTCTCTCCTCCTTGAAGATGACTGAAGCAGCTCCATCTACCAATTGACACACATCAGGATCTACAAGAACAAGAACTCAGTCTTCCTTGTTTATCTCTTAAAGCCCCACAAGAAATCATTTCCCTTGTATCTCATTTGCTGAAATTTTGTAGCATGCTTGTTCCTAAAACAAATAGCAAGAGGACTAAAAGGTTCCCAGTTAGCTAAATTAGTCAAGATTCACTTCTTTCATCAGGAACTGGGAGGTCTCTTTCCTTAAATTCCATTGCTTTGTGAATGAATGTGGTTTTCGGAACATAAGTAATAGTCTCTAAACAGGGAAGAGGGATGTCTATTGGGTAGATGACTGTATACTGTCTACTATTACTCTTATATTTTATTGAATGCATTTCCTTTTTTCTCCATTTTTTAATATTTGCATGGTGAGAATGAATTCATTTAATTCATTTCAATTTTAAATATATATTAATGCAAATTTTACATAGCAAAATGAAAGAAATTTTTAGTTCATTAGATTCTGTGTCATTGTATTGTACTGAATTTTCTCCTAATTTTGTAATTCTGAGGATGACCCACAACCCATCTTTTCTCAAACTCAAATACAGACATTACCCAAGACTCATTAATCAGAACCAATGACATTTTTGTCTGGTTTGTATTTTCTTCTAGATGTCAGATTGACATGTAAGGATTAACATATCCACAAAACAAACTTTATCAAACTAGGCTGCCCATTTCTGTGTTCTGTCCTCTGTAATACATCATTTACATTTTGCTTTATTGATTCATAATACTTTTGGTAGTAGTGGTGGCCTGTATGTACGTGTATGTACATACATGTGCCAAATGTACACATTTAATTACATACATATGATTTATATTATATAATTACATAATTTATATACTTTAAATTTAAATTTAATAATTATATAATTTATGTAATTATAAAATATAATTTACATTTTATAAATTGAATATAATTTATATTATATAATATAATTTATGAAATTTATATAATTATAATACATACATTTTTATATAATATAATTATTATTAATACATATTAATAAATATTCCAAATGCTTTAAAATATTCGAAATAACCTGTATATAGAATTAGACTTAGATATCTAACCCTTATATATGATTAGGCTTGGATATCCCAGGCATCCAAGTATAATCCTATATACAGATTAGATACTCAAATATTTTGAAGAATTACTTTGATTTTTACAACCTTGGTTAACTCTTCCTTTCTATGAGACAGTATGATGTAATTTTCACTACTTTTATTATACTGTTTGTCTGCTGTGTGCTGTAGCTATTCATATACTAAAATTGTTATTCCTACCACATACACTGTGATAGTAAAAGCACAAATAACACTTACATAATGTGTAATTTCCTTAGTATTTTTGATGCTACCATAATTTTTTGCAGTGCTTATTGGTATTTTATGATAAAGTATGCTTAAAGAAATGTGGAGAATACCAGTCTAGGAAAAATAATTGAGCCTGTAAAAGCTAATATGCCACAGGCGACTCCAAGTGGAATGGAGATAGTATGCTGCATTTCCCAAACATGTTTGTCCAGGAATCACTTTTGGTTGTACTCATAGAATTACTAGTATTCTGTGAAACACATTAGGTGAATATAAGCATTGTGATTTGCAATTCATGCAATGCTGTAGGAATTAATATTATTTCATTTTCACAAAACATTTGAAGTAGATCAACAATTGTTAGTATCCTCATTCGACAGATGACAAGGTTGATGTAAAAAATGTGGCACAAGTTTCATTGGAAATTCAAAATAAAATGTCCTCAACTTTGACTAAATCCTGTGCTGTCTTCATTACACTAAACACATGCTTAAAGCTCTACTTCTCTTGTATTTCTTTCAGCACCTTGGACAGTACCTTGAACTTTGTAAATGCTTCAAATTTCATCTAATTTAATATTAAGTTAAAATTAAAGCAAAAACAAGAAGTATGACTATGTCCCTAATAGTTTGTCAACACATTGATATAACAAAATGGTTTGTTTAATCATTTCAAGATCCAATGGCATTTCTAAAAGCTTTTCAAAACTGTAATTAAGTTTTGTTTTTTAACTAAACTACAAGCTTAGAATTTAGTGAAAAATCAGGAAGAAATCATGAATTGGAAAATATGTCCTGACATAGCTTTAGGTAAGAAATGGAATGATTAATATAGACCATAATGAATACAAATGGAGTTCCACCTGTTCTATTAAGTGAACCATGGGAATCAGTCAATACCATTTATCTTGAGGACAAGTAAAGACTGAGTCAAAATACACTAAAAAGAGGGTATATTAATGTGGATTTGTAATTAACCGAATCCACCACACTCTGGTCATCAATGATAAAAAGTTGCAAATATGCTTTATATATGCACAACCATACAGATAACTAATGTCAACTCAATTTGCAAAGCTATAAATTTTAATGAACTGTCTTTAAATTGTATTAATTTTGAAAGAAATTTTGCTGTGCCAAGAATATAAGACACTAGCAACCATCTCAAGGCTCTAATGACTCTATTTATATTATTTATTAGTCTTCCGCATTAATGTTATTATTATAAATGTCCTATATCTACTTATCTAGAGTTAAATTAATATTTTAAAATAAATATTAATTAATTAAAATACGTATTAAATGCCTAATTATTTAGTATATACAAAAACCCTTATTCTCAATCAATTACATTTCAGATTAAAAAAATGCTTTTACTTTGTGAATTGTCCGTAAATAAATTTAGTTCTCTCTTTTAGGTTTAATAGGGTTTCTAAACATGCCTGGTTTAACAGATTATCAGTATTTGTTACACACTGTGTGTAATAGCATTAATTTAGAAAATTTAATGTACAGCCACATTTTTCTTCTTCACAAATAGTAAACCATCTATCCATTTTAGATGTAGAAAAAATTGTCTAAAGCAAAATATGGTAGCTTCTTCTATGTCTATCAGGTTATTCTGTTGTATGCCAGAAGGACTCAGAACTTCAGGATCAAATGGAAAGCTGATATAAATCTATTTGGAAAACTTGAGAATGAAAACAAAATATATATATATATATGCATTTCTTTGCCTACTTCCCAGGCTTGAGTTTTCCTAAGTATCAGAAAGAAAGGTAAATTTTTTATAACCAAAATTAAGAAATATATGGTGTTAATTAAAAAGAATAGAAAATAAAATAATGCAGCTAATGATTTATAGGTTGAATGAGACACGCCTGTAAAAGGAATCTGTAGAGGTGTTATCTATGTAGGTTAACCTACAATAGAAAGGGTGAATGCCAATGGCAGAATGAAGTCTAATCAGGGTAAGGAGGGAAAATTCTAGATACCCCTGATGGCTCATCTCCTCCACCTTTTCAGTGACTTAGCAAGAAACTGGATCAGCTCACGTGAACTAGCTCAATAAATAGGACCAGAGGCTGAGCTCAGGAGCTTTCTCCTTTTAACTTGGCCACTTCCTAAACCAAGAAGCACCACTCATCACAGGGGCACTAGATGTTTATTTTCTTCTTTTCTCCACTCCTAAAAATGTGTAGATCATTATAGGGCTGGTGTCTCCTTCCCGGAACCCTTTCTGTGCTGAATCCAGTCCAGCTCAATCTGCTTTAACATGTCTCTATGGATTATTGAGCAACTGGGGCTCATTTGAGTCGTCCTAGTTCTCAGTGTATACATTATCTTCAAACAAACCCTATTTCATATATACACTTCAGTGTATTAGTGGAGTGAACGCCCATATCGTCCTTGTAATCCAGGACAAACTTTGTATATCTGAATGCAGTGGCAAGATTTTCACTTTTCATATTTGAATGAAAGATTCAAAGCCATGTAAACATGTAAATCCCTTCATTGTTTTGTTGCTTTGTTTCTTTTTTTTGAAAGTCTGTCTCCAGATTAAGTTTAACTGATCAATATATAGTATCTTAATCCATGTGTTTTAAGAAACAGCCTTTCTGATACTTTAAATAGCTGTGTTCAGATGATCACGTTTGTTATATAACATTCTCTGCTCAATTATCTTCTATTTTGCTTTCTTCCTGCCTTCCTCACCAAAATAAGCCAGCAGCTTCGTTTCTCATACCAAATGCTAGGTGTCATCTTTTTATTCCTTCCTTATCTATTCCAATAGCAGAGTCTGGTTAGTTCTGCCCCAAATGTCTTTTCAATACTTGCACTTGGTATCTCTCCGTTATGAATACTGTATTCCAAGCTACTGTCACTTTCTGCCTAACTGCCACCCTATCTTGTCTCTCTGCTTCTGCTCTCTTACCAGTCAAACCAGATCTCTTCCACAGCGGAATGGGAGTGATCATTTAATCAGATCATACCACTCTTCTGCTAGGAGCATATCCAAACTCAGAGCCTTCACAGAGTTGGTGCCCTTTCTACCTCTTTCACTTCCTCCTCTATCACCTCTGACTTCCCTCACTATCCTGCAGCCCCATTTGCCTGCAATGCCCTTTCCCTCAATATCTTCATGCTTTGCCTCTTTGCTCATGCCTCAACCAAGCCGCCATATGATCAGACAAGCCACCCACACTACTGATTCACACACAGGCATACGCTCATATCTGCTACCCTCCAACCCTGCCTTTTATTGTAATCAATAGTATTTATGATAACCTGACATAATACGTATTTGTTTCTTGTTTCACTGAATATAAATGGTATTATAAGTGGCATGAAACAGGGATTTTGACATCCTAGGTGGTTACTCTACCCCCAGTACTTAGCACATTGCAGGCTCTGCAGATATCCTGATTAATGGAAATGTTGACACAAATCACATGATTATTATATGGAGAAATAAAAAATTCCCCTACCTATTTTTTTCATACAGAAGTGGCTTTGCTTTTTTCTCATTAATTGTACTTACCTTTTAAATGAAATGAAAATATATTGCAGAAACGAGTAAGTTTCCTGTAACTTGGGTGTGGGAATCCCTCTGTAGAACTTAGTGCTTGAAAACCTTGCTTCACAGGGGAAGGGATAATGAATCTCATGTTTAAATTATGGAGCACAAGTAGATATGGTATCAACCTACAAAATTTCACAAATTCTTTGAAAATCCAACTATTCAAAGAAAATCCATATTCAAGCACAGACTTTAATTTGTAGTTACACTTCTATTGGATCTCTATATAGCTTTGAAACTGATTAAAGCTGGCTTTGATTTCCACATTTAGAAATTAATCACACATGGCTGGATCACGGCCATGGGGGCTGCTACTCTAGAGCAACCTCTCTCTGTGAGACTTGGAAAAATATGAGGAGAGCCACCCACCTATTATACACCACCAAACACTTATATAGACACACAACTGAGAGAGGGGTTGCTTCATGTGTTCTTTTCTCTAAAAAAATCCTCTGGACATTTCTCTCTTAGCTTCAACGACTCTGTTGGTTTTTAAGTAGATAGAGAGATGGTTTGACAAATTAAAAAGTATCTAGCTTACTAAACATAGCACAGTCAACACTTAATTCCAATCATAAAATAACATTTTACTATGTTCAAATTGTGAAAAACAGATGATAGTAAATGTAGATATCACTACTGATGGTGAAAGAAAGAGAAAGTAACATTACTGCTGTTGGCTTCTCCAGCTGCATCTTCCCTCATTGGCATGTATCCACACTGTGTTTCAGGAATATCAAGATATTTATTATTTCCTAAACAGTCAAGGCTACCTGTCATCCCTTAGATCTAATTGGTCATGCCTCCCTGCCCAGCAGAATTTTAACACCTATCCTTTCTCATGCTAACTTCTATTTAGATTTCAGATTAGATCTCAGAGTTAAACTCCTTCAGATGTGGACTCAGCTCAAATACCATGGATACCAGAGATATCATTGACTTAATTATTCTTACGCTCATTAAAGCCTACCTTGGGTTGTTGTGATAGATTATTGTGATAGGGGATATCAGATATCCTCAAAATTATAAATAGCTATGGTATAAATAGTAATATTTTTGCAGAAAATTTACTTTTGAATATCTATGTATTTTTAATTTTTAAAACCACTTTTCTGTTATAAACAATGAGCATCTCTTTATGCAACAGATAGCTTATTCATCAATCTTTGTGTCTTTTTCTGATTGTTTCTATTAATTAAACTCTTAGAAGCTGAAATTGCTAGATAAATGCTGTTAACATTTAACACATATTGTCAAGTTGTCATTCTGAAGAGTAACACCAATTCATACTCTTACCAATAGTCTTCAGGGTACCCTTTTCCTCACATACGGTGAACTCTAGGTATTATCAATCTTTTTAACTTTGTAAAACTGAGAGTCAAATAATCTTGTTTTATCATGGTTCTACTATACCAAGAAAAGATATAATAGACAGGAAAATGTTGGCATCATTATGAGTCTGGAATTAAAGGAACTTTCCCTTTCTGCTTTCTAATTTGATTTAAGGAATATATTGCACTTTAATAACAAATGCAATAAAATGATTTGCATTTGAAAATCTCTTTAATATTTTAACTCTGAAAAGACAGACTTGCACAATGGTTAAGATTGTGAGGTGAGGACTCAATTGGGTCTGAGTTCAAATTGAAGCATATGCACTAAAAACTCAGTTTTATCATCTGGAATACAAGGGTGATAATCCTTGCTCTTCTAGGATTAAAATGATCTCATAAATGTTGAGTACTGAAAGAAGTATTAGTACATAATAGGCAGTTAATAAATAGTAGCAGTGAGGAGACTCCTGGTAAACATAGCATTTCAAACTTATGCATTCTTCCAAACAAAACAGAATTCATCTATGTACATGGACATGTATTTCTTACGAGGTTTTCTTCCACAGATAATGAATGTAAGAAAGCAAAATTAATTTGCTTGTGATTATTTGTGTTATCATGTATGGGTTTATGACATACTATAGAGTATTCTTTGGAGGCAGGTTAATTGCTTTCATCCAATAAGAGGAGATTTAGTACTATAAATAGAAAATGCTTAAAGCTTTTCAGAATTTGTCTTAAAAGTAATTAAATTTAAGTTTAAACTATGATATTTTGCTCATTATCGTAAAGTTGGAAGATAAATTAAAAGTTTCAGAAGTTAATTATTTTAATACAAATCTAAAATTCAATCATTATTCTTCTAAAATGCAATAAATTAAAAGATTATAACAGCTTAAAGTTTACCTTAATAACAACTTTTTAGTTGATAGTATGTAGCTCCTGTGGGTCAGAATATTTTTTTAATGTTTCTCAATTTGATCACGTTAGCATTTGCACTGGATAAAAATGAATGGTACCACAGAATTAAGCAAGGATTTCAGAAACAAATTCAAAATAAACTCACACTTAAGTGACTAAACAAATTGGCCTTCTGTCTATTAATTTAGCACCTATAGAGTTCTAAACTTTAGAGATTTAGGAAGGTACTAAGAGTGGCAAATGTATATAATCTGCATCTTAAAAAATAAGAAACATTAATTAACCAGAGTGGTATTACCAAGAAGAGGAAGCCACTAATACATGCAAACAGAGCGGGTAAATTCATGGTGACTTCAGAGTACTTGTGGTTGTTGTGTGGGAAGCCTAACATGGAAGATCATGAATCCAAGTCAGAAAGATTATTAAGGATGAATGATGTTAAGGAGATTAGATCTCATTAATTTCCCTCATTTATGAAGGAACTTGGACATTCTCAGAAATTTTCTCTCTCCAATAACATCTACTGCAAACATGGATCACATCATGAATGCCACAAGAAATAACCTAGATCATAAACCATTCGACTGCCTAATTTTGCTTTTTTTCCTACCTAACTCACCCTACAGCCACTCACTTTTCCTCAGTCCTTTTAAATTTCAGCTCTAGGTTCAGGAAATGGCTTTGTTATCTACTTAGAGAAAACTGGACCTATTGATAGAGAACCAATTAATCTTTTCTTCCTGCAACCTACAACAAAATTCTACAGTGGTGTCACCTAAGTCTACAGTGCCCTAATTTTTTTTTCCTTTTTTAGTACATCAATCAATCATCTATTTTTGTCTGTAAGACTATCCTTTTGCCAAAGTTTTCAATACTCAATACAAAAATCACAGTTTTTGATTTTGTTTGTTTATTTTTTTATTTTTTATTTTTGAGACGGAGTTTCACTTTGTCGCCCAAGCTGGAGTGCAGTGGGGTGATCTTGACTCACTGCAACCTCCGCCTCCCGGGTTCAAGTGATTTTCCTACCTTAGCCTCCGAGTAGCTGGGATTATAGGCATGCACGACAATGCCTGGCTAACTTTAGAGACGGGGTTTCGCCATGTTGGCCAGACTGGTCTCAAACTCCTGACCTCAAGTGATCTGTCTGTCTCAGTCTCCCAAAGTGCTGGGATTATGGGCATGAGCCACTGTGCCCAGACAGTTTTTGAATTTGAATGCCCATAGAGAATACACTGTAGTTACCCACAGAATCTATAATTGTTTACGACTTTATATCTAGTTGTCTTGCTTGTATTGAGTCACATTATTTGTTAGATATCAAAAGGCACATAATTTGGGGTACTTTGAATTACGTTATCTCTTTGATGTATTTGACACTGACTACTTAACTAAATCCTTCCCGCGTGTATGTAAACCCCTTCACATTACTTACAAAAATAAACACACAGACCCTCTTTTGGACAGCAGATCATCCTCTCTTCTCCCTCACAAGCAAAATTATCAAGAAGCATTGTATACCGTCTGAATCTCTGTTCATTTCTTTCTCTCCCACTAACATTTTCAACTGACTCTAATTTCCCTTCAGATTCCTATTACTTATGAAAGTTGTTGATAGGGTCACCTGTAAAGCTCCATGTGAACAAATCTAATAAACATTAACGAGCTTTTTTTTTTGCATTCATATTCCTGGAGATACTTGATGACTCCCTTCACCTTGAAAGTCTTCCCTCTCTTTTATCACATAGCAGTCCCCTATTCTCCTCAGCATTCTTCCTCACCCTCTTTCGCAGTCTCCTTAGACATCTCATCTTCTATGGAAACATAAAATAGTGAAATTCTGAAAGACTTATCTTTGCCTTTTTTTCCTTAGAGATCTATATTTTCTCCCTACATAAGCACATTTATGTCTAGAGTTCTATTTGCCATTTTGTGCCAATGTTCCCAATATTTATATTTCAATCTTGGGCTTATTTATATTTTTTATTTTGAGATTCTTTTTAGTTTTATTCACATGCATTTAATTTCCAAATACTCTTTGGTGTTATGTTTTATGGCACATTTAATATAATGTGCACAAAAGCAGACACTATCATCTTGCCCTGTTTCTTCCATCAATATCTGTCTTTTTTCTTGGCTCCTAATTTCAGGGAATAGTAATTTCCATTTCTGCAAATTAGACAACTGGGAGTCATCCTTGATCTCTCTCTCTCTCTCTCTTTGAATCCTCTCTGCCCCATTCCATCCATGTGTGAGTACTTAAAATTTTTAATCACATATTAAGAAACTACTCCCAAATCATCCCGGAAGTCTTGCCACATCTCTCCATACTCACTACAATCTTTATATCCCAAGCTATCTTGATCTCTTTATGGCAATATCTTCTATTCTGTTGCACTACATGCACCCTGACTTTTTCAATCTGTTTTCTAAGTATATCACTCTCCCTGCTCCATCTTTAAGCCCTATAATTAGTTTTCTTTGAATTTAGAATAAAGACCAGGTTTATAGTTTTTACAACCTGAACAATTAGTCACATTCTCTTATTTCTTCTCTCTGTTTAAATATACTGATCTTTCATTTTCCGAGCCTCTTCCTACTTAAGGAGTTTTATTCACTTTGTTTCCCTTGTTTAGATTCCTTTTTTTCTAACCTAGCTTTTATCATTTTTCAGTTTGCAACTTAAAGTCTCCTTCTCTGACTTCCCAGGTTTCTCAAGTCACCTCAATACATGCATTCCACATGTTAGTGTTGTAATTGTACGTTTGTTTGCTAAGTTATTTGATTACAGTCCCTTTTACCTACCATAAGAGGATTGTGTCAGTGTTACCATTGTTTCTTCAGTACCTAGCTTGGCAGATGTTTGTTTCTCCATAAATGCTCAGCTAAAAGAATATTTTGCCTGTTAGAATGAGCTGTATTGAGATAACTATGCAGGGCGGGAGCACAGTTAATTTTTGTTTTTAGAAATTTTACACAAGAGGAAAATAAAAGGAAGAGATGGAGTGTGGGTATTCTAAAAATAGGGAAATATTTTAGAAGGCTATATTAATAGCCCAAGATCCTGCCTGGACTGAAGATATTGATGAAGGCACAGTTGGGTTATAGATGAGAAAGTGCAACTGAGATATACTTAGATTAATGTAGTGATTGTTTTTGACTGGTTGAGCTGGACCCAACATAAGAGAGGCCTCATGAGCAAATGATTGACGCTATAAGTTCTAATCAGTTGTAGAACTTTCTCTACAACTGATTAGAGCTTATAGTGCCAATAAGAAGATAACGATGAAGCATTTTATGGTGAATTCTCAGTTATATTTTCCAAAGGTTGAACTTTAGTTGTTTAGCATGGAGAAGTTTAGAATAATAATAGAGATAAGTACTACATGGTGCTCAAAGAGAGAAGTGGACTGATGAAACAAATCTGACAGTCAATGGTACAAGTTGCAGATGAAGTTATGAATGTGGCTGGGAACACATAGGGACAGGCCTTTGGCTCAACCACAGGAATTATCTTAGAAGGAGAATGAAAGAATTTGAGCCAAAGAAAATTAAAAAGAAATGGCTACATGTGTAGAAATAAAACAGCAAGAGATTTGGGAATAAAAAACAAGCAAAGTGAGAGACATTCAAGGAGAGAGTGGTGAATCAAGATGAGGACTAAATAAAATATTGCTTATAATATTTGATGATCAGAATTTCTTTTTAGGATTATCAAGTGTGTTGTTATTGGAGCTAGACAGGTAGCTATAAAACCAATTGAGTTGTAAAGTACATGGGACAGAAAAGAATCAGAAGTTATGGCACAGACTACTTTTAAAGTATTTTTTTCTTATAACGAAGAAAGAACTATATGGTGGTAACCAGATAAGAAAGCACGTGGAGATGGATGATTTCTTCTTGTGAAATTCAATGAAACCAAAAATTTTACCCTTAAAATACAGCATTTACTCTATTTCATGCAAGTCACTAAGAATTCTCCCTGACCTTGCCACGAGAAGGAAGGGGCAACTGTATGTACTAGTGCTAAGGATCAGCAGGGACAATCTCACTCACACCCACAGGACACAAGAAATCTTACGAGCTAAACAGAATTGACTGAAAGTCAAGTGCAATGTTACAAAATCCCAGAAAGCCATAAGGCATTCTGCAAAGTCATTAAACTGAAAGGATAAAGAAAGCAGTGATACAGTCAGAAATATCCCCCAAAAGCAAGAGACTTGACAGTTAGAAAGGGTCCTTTCTACATGAAAATAACTAGAGTCAAGTCATTAATGGCCTATTTTTATTTTCTGTCCTAATATATAAAGAATGGCTAGTTTGCAAAGGAAGAATAAATACCCTAGTGATAAAAAAATTACAAACTATGGAATTAGAGAAACCTGGGTCTGACCTTCCAGTTGCGTGGTTAAGGGTATGATTTTAGGCATGAAATGTTTCTTAACTCAGTTTTTTTTTGTTATTTTATTAAATGGGCAATAATGGCTCCTCTTAAGACTGTAGAGAGGACTGAGACAATAAATCCAAAGTTTTTGGCATGTAACACATGCCTAAGAGATACTAAAGTTATTCTTGATAGAGTCCTAGATTGGAAGTAGTGAGATGGGTTCATAAAATTGACCCTTGGTTTTTGAAACTAAAAATAGTTTTTTATTTCCAAAAAATATATATTGTGTAAATATCACTAGTAAAATGTATAACAACTTTTTTTCCCCTGAGGCAAAGTTAAGGCAAAAGATAATTTCAGAGCCTTAAATATCTCTTGCCTAGAGCTCCTTCTTCATCCATTCCTCAACAACTATAGCGAGATCTGTCCTTGTGTCTAAAATTTTCATAACTAGTAATTGTGAAACTAGTGGCCCAAAGCAAATGAAGAATAACTGCCTTGATATATGTATATGCACGACAATGAACACAGCAAATCCTGAGAAAGAAAGAATGGATTGGAACAGCGAAAAATAAATCATTCTGAGAACTACATCTTCTTATTTAGAACTCCTGTCCTTACTTCACATGTGCGGAACCAGCTCAAAGTCCGGATGTAAGCCAGCCATGCCCCTTACTCTGCTGTGAATATCATTCCCCCCAACAGTAGTCTCAGACTCTTCATTTCTCCATGTGGAAAATGTTGCCAAGTCACACAATACCTAGTACACAGCACTAAAGTCATTTTTAAAAAAACTTTTAAGTTCAAGGTTGAAAGTGCAGGTTTGTTACATAGGTAAACTTCTGTCATGGGGGTTTGTTGTACAGATGATTTCATTGCCCAGGTATTAAACCTAGTACACATTAGTTAATTTTCCTGATCCCCTCCCCTCTCCCACCATCCCCCCTCTGAAAGGCCCCAGTGTGTGTTGTTCCCCTCTATGCATCCATGTGTTCTCATCATTTAGCTCCCACGGTTTACACAGTTTATCTAAAGATGTGTGCTTATAAATCTTCCTTCTTCCTTCTACTTCTGGCAAATAAAACATTCTTTTTGTTCACCTATAGAAAGAAACAGAGCCCTCCTTCTCTCTCTCTCTCTTTTTCTTTTTTTCTTTTTTTTTTTTTTTTGAGAGGGAGTTTCACTTTTGTTGCTCAGGCTGGAGTGCAGTGGTACAATCTCAGCTCACTGCAATCTCTGCCTCTCAGGTTCAAGCGATTCTCCTGCCTCAGCCTCCCAAGTAGCTGGGATTACAGCTGTGAACCTCCATGCCTGGCTAATTTTTTTATTTATAGTGGAGGCAGGTTTCACCATGTTGGCCAGGCTGGTCTTTGATTCACATATCAAGGCATGTTACAAAACTATTTATGCAGAAATGGCACACGTGAGATGCTGGCACGTAACCTGAATCCTAAATTGGTTGGGAGAAATAGAAATTGTGTACCATAGAATCAAAGACTTTAACCTTGACATTCACAGTGTGTCCCTTTTCATGTAGATGACATTATTTACTATTCATTGTCTCAAATACATTTCAGTGTATAAGTGAGAAAGTCCTAGTGCTTATTTGTCATAAGGTAAGTGAAGATGCTTCATGGGACAAAAGAAATCTGACGATGCAGCAAGATTTTTAAATTTTCTATTGTGGTAGGAGTTTTACTGATTATCACTAAAATAGGGAATGAAGTGGGTTTTGGGAAATCAGTTCCATTTACATTTATTCCACAAAAAAGATTTATATCTATATGCCACTCTTTCTTTGTGTATGCTAAGGTGTATGAAAGGAAGAAAATCCTCTGTGATTTGCATTAAGAACAGTAAAAAACAATATTGAAGGACTTCATCATAACCAGTAGGAGAACCTGGTCAAATTAAGCACATTTGTGATTCCCAGAACATTCTGAAGAGAGGTACTTGAGTCATTCATTTGGTTCTAAGTACACCTGACAGAATTGCATCTGGGCATCTTCTCAGGGGAATCTTCTCTCCTTAAGTGCCCTTGAATAAGATCTCTCTGCAGTAAAGTGCCTGATATTATTAAGAATCTTAATTTTGTACTGCCTTCTTGTATGTGCAGCATAAGATTTAGGCAAAAGTAACAATGCCTCTTTCAAAGTCAATTTGAAACAAAAATACATGAAGAATTTTTTAAAAAGTCAATAACTATTGTCATTCAGTAAAATCCTCAAAAGAAATGTAATAATACCAAGTCCTTCACCCACTTCATTTTGATTTGAATTTATCAGAAAAAGTTCTGAAATTAATATCTAACCATATAGTCAAGTTGTGCCAAATGATTGTAGATTAACCAGTGAAAATCTATTCACATTCACATTTTTTTCAGTAGTGTGAGAGATACAGCAGCCAAAATCTACAGCATTTGTGTTTTTTGTTTGTTTTTTGTTTTTTTGAGACAGAGTCTCCGTCTTTTGCCCAGGCTGGAGTGCAGTGATGTGATCTAAGCTCACTGCAACCTCTGCCTTCTGGGTACAAGTGATGCTCCTGCCTCAGACTCCTGAGAAGTTGGGATTACAGGTGCGTATCACCATGCCCGGCTAATTTTTGTATTTTTATTAGAGGCGGCTTTTCACCACTTTGGCCAGGCTGGTCTTGAACTCCTGACCTCAAGTGATGCCCCCGCCTTGGCTTCCCAAAGTGCTGGGATTACAAGTGTGAGCCACTGAGCCCAGCCAGCATTTTTATATACCTGCAAAAGACATTTTGAAATAACAAATAAGTTGTAATGACACAGTTGATAGAAACTGGAAAATTTATCCTACCAATGTGGAGTAAAATAGCAAAACATGCTAGTAAAAGCACTAAATTATATAAGAAATGTTAAGGAAAAATATCTAACTGTAAATTTCTTGAAGAAAATACTTAAAGTACAGTTTTAGGGATTGAACCTAAACTTCAAGTTTAAATGTTCCATAATATTTAAATTTATTTAAAATATAAATTTATAAAACAAAATAGATATTCAGCATGGAAATTCAGAAAGGAAATACATATACAAAGTTACTGGTGTTGCTAATAAGAGCATGTGGTTTGCAACTGATTGCTCTTATGCAAACACTCACACGAACACATGTGAGGTCCCCTAGGAGCAAGAGACCAGTGTCTGGCATCTGGGCAGATGGTGCTTATATTGCCGGCAGGTGATGAAGCTGAGGGAAGACACTTATCATCTTAAATCCCAGAGACCAACACTTTCAACTTAAAAAAGAAAATGTCCCAATTATAAATCCCTGAGGTGGAAAAGGCTGCAACAGGAAAGCATTCTAAACCATGCCTTTGTGTTGTATTGCAGTCAAAAGGAAATAAAGAGGTCCCCTTTGTTTAATAAGCAACTGAAAGTTTTTCTTTCATGCCTCTCATATTTCTTGGCATCACCATAACTGTTGCCATTTAATCAAGATTCCCTTTAAACTGGTGAATGTTAGCAGAATGTCTCGAGAGAGCTGATTTCCTTCACTTTCAAGTTCATTGTGACCCCAAACGCACTAACCTGGGCTGCCCACATTTCTTCCTGTGCTGTCACATAAGATATACTCCACATAAAAATAAAGAACATCGACCTTGAAAGAGGAAAAAAAATAAGAAAGAAAGAAAGAAAAAAACTACATTTAGCAACCCAGACTAGAATCTAAGCTCTGTCAAAGTGATTTCTTATTCCATTTTACTGAAGCAGTGCCAAGCTTTATCACTTCTGAGTTCATGTCTTACAGCTGAGGCAACCCACTTGAATTGGTAAGTTGCTTAAAGTATACATGTGCTGTTCACGTTGTCATCGTGATTTAAAATGAGAGAGGAGTTCTGCAGGTGGACTACAACTGAAATAGAGAGAGGAAGTGGGAACTAGAAACATTAAACCATGAGTAATTAATGGTTCTTTGTCTTGCTGGTCATCTGGAACTCCTTTTATGAGTGTTATGCAGATGCCCTATAGCAGGAAGGGCAGTGCTGTCATTTGGATAGGGTTGGTTGTTCTCCACCAAAGTGTATTTTGAAATTTGATTCCCAGCGTATAGGTGTTGGGAGGTGGGGCCTAGTTGGGAGGTGTTTGGGTTTTGGGGGTGGATCCCTGATGGATGGCTTGGTGCTGTGCTCCTGGTAGTGAGTTCTCACTCTCACAAGACTGGATTACTTCCTTTGGGAATGGATTTGTTCCTGTGAGAGTGGATTGTAATAGAGCCAGGGTGCCCCTCAGGTTTCCTTCTCTTCACATGAGTTCATTTCCCCTTTGGCCTTCACCATGTTGTGACACAGCACGAAAGCCCTTGCAAGAAACCAGGGCTATGGCCTTGAACTTCTCAGCCTGCAGAACCATGAGCTATGTTAATCTCTATTCTTTACTAATTACCCAGTCAAAGGTATTCTTTTAGAGCAACACAAAACAGACAGAGAGAGGCAGGATGCTTAGTGCTGAGGGTCCGACTTTGTATCATCCTACATTTTTTGTTCACATTGGCATCACAAATAGCAATGGAGAAAATGAGTATGATCGCTGCAGCTAAATCTGATAAACTGTCACCTACCTACACCATTTCTACACCATGTAATCTCACATAACGTCCACAAATGTCCTGTGCCTGTTAGCATTTTAAAGGGCTTTGTGGCCATCATACTCTCGCTTTGGAGCTAGGGATGTTTCATTATCCTCATTTAAAACTCTTTCAGAAGCAAGATTGGCAAGCATTTATTTATATATTTTCCTTAGAGGCAACATGGGAGGCATGGATTCTGTAAAGGAGGTGGGGTGCTGTTCTGTGCTGCATCAAGAAGCGATGCTGGTTTGGAATAATTCTCCTAATGTGAAGCTATCCCCATTAAAACATAAACCATAATTGTGGAAAGCAATTTGCTCAGTAGCAGAGAACTAACAGGGTTTCTTATTGTGATTCAATAACAAGGGAGCATGGAGATGCAATGCTGAAAATGCTCCCCAAACTCTTAATTTTCTTGAAGTGTAATTTTCTTCTGTGAAACCAGTGTGAAAAGCTGAAATCATTTCTATTATACTCAGAAGCAAGATGTATATACATTTCCTGTAAATTAACATTTTCCAACTTCAGTGAACTTAAACACTCTTCCATTTGTCTGTTTCAAAATGTGGATTAATAAAAACTTAAAACCATGACACTGCTGATAAACAGTGAAAACAAATCCACAGCTAGGTCAAAAGTTGATGTACTTAAATTCTAATCAGTTTTGTCATACTTTATACAGCTGCTTCTCTTTCACTAACAATTGATTATAGTTCAATAATGATTATATACCACCATGAGAGGTTGATAAATATTAATAATATTTTAAAAATCAATAACATTATTAAGAGAATCCTTCCTATAGGATATGGTCAAAATCAATAATAGCATATAAATATATCAGATGCCGAGATATTGCATACTGTATGCTACTAAAGTCAAAATCAATAGTAACAATCAGGAGATCTATTATTTTATTACTTATACTTAACATAAGTAGATATTTGATCTGTACAATTCTATTTCTTTTATTAGGCATAACATGGATCAAGGAAATGAAAGGAGCCATAAATGATTCTAATAAGTTTATAAAAACATTTATTTGTTAAAAATTTGTAGCTAGCCCATTTCTTTTTATAGCATTATCCACTAGTGAAGGACAAGAAATAGAAATATATTTTTTTAAAAAATTCCTATTTTTAATCGTAGTGCTCAATAGTGACACATTCAATGGCTTGAGATCTGTGGTGCATCCAGG
This sequence comes from Symphalangus syndactylus, assembly GCF_028878055.3. Lineage (NCBI taxonomy): Eukaryota > Metazoa > Chordata > Mammalia > Primates > Hylobatidae > Symphalangus > Symphalangus syndactylus. The sequence goes on along the minus strand of NC_072438.2, from coordinate 81,234,520 downwards.
GGATAACAGATGCCTCAGGAGCATTACCACATCTTCCCCTCCCCTACCCCCAGCCCTGTGGGCTGTATTTTGTTGTGACTCCTGTGTGGTTTTCTAAGACGTGTTTGCTTCACAGCTGGTGAATGGACACTTTCCATCACTTCACCTCTTGGCAACAGATGCCTCTCAGTTAGGCACAGATGCTGAGTGTCCACCCATCCCTAACATTAGCCTTGCGTTCTGGACTAATTGGGCCAACAGAGTTGCAATTAAGTTTTGAATAATTAGAAAACAGACATGATTACTTTTGTAATTAATCCTCGTACTGAGTAATCACGATCACGTCTGGGGTGATGACCACTGGCTTATACTTAATTCAAATGGAGGTAGTGAGTATTAAAAGCAAAGCATTAGCAAAAATACTCACTTCTCCTCTAGAAAAAATAAATGACACTATGTATAGAAACACAGTTTTCATTTTTCAAGTACAGTTTATGGTGATCTGTTGGATGATGAGTACTCATTTCAATTTAATTCATGCCTCCATCTGTCTATCTATCTGTCTATCTATCTATCTATCTATCTATCTATCTATCTATCTATCATCTATCTATCGACCAATCATCTATGCATCTTTTTTTCCCAAAGACTTCCACTTTGGCTTCTGCACTGTTTTGGAACTGTGACCTATATTTTAAAATGAGTGTTTTCTTTCCTTTTTCAAAAATCTACCATATCATAAAAACAAATACACAAAAACAAATTGAAGCTGACCCCTCTCCCTTCTCTTGTCTATAAAAAAGCCACAGATGTTAGAATTTCTTATGGTTTGGCTGTGAGTTCCTCCTCTTATCTCTACTCTTTCCACATACTGTCCATATCTGTGACTCCTAAAATGTCATCTGGTAGGAGCATGGTGCAAAAAAACATCTAAAGCCAACAGTGGCTAGCAGACCTGCCAGAGCTCGTCTCTGCAGAGCTCTCTCAGAAGCCTGTCAACTTCGATTTGTCTTCTCAATGAAAGGATCAATCAGCTCCGTAAATCAGGGTCTCAGACTCATCCCTGACTGCACACTCCCACAACTGGCGCATTCCAATCTGTTGCCAAATGAAGTTGACTTTTCTCTTTAAATGTTACTCAACTCCCACCACTATGTATTTCTCTCCATTGCCTCAATGTGGGAGTATCGTGATATCTTTCTGAAGTAATGCAATAGTTTTCCTTTCCTATTCCTGTCCCATTCCAAACTTCCTTCTAAATTGGCACAGCCTCCTCTGTATGACTGTGTTCCTCCATCTCTGCATTTTAGCTGCTGTAGCTTCTCTCAATCCTAGGAATAAACCAACATCCCAAGTGTTACTGCATGGATGCTTCCCTTTGCCTAGAACAGTCTTTCTTCCCTCTTCATCTAGTAAACTGCACATCCTCAGATCTCTGGCCATCAATTTTCCCAAGAGGTGTTTCTTGTCCCTCTAGACCAAGCCAAGCCCTTCCTTCACACTCTCTTACAGCCTCCTTCTCATTTCACTCACAGCGCTTTCCTCACTTTGTAGTTATATGAGCTTTTTTGTTAGTCATTTTAGCTCATAGATACACTGGATCGACACAGTTTCTGACACACAAGAGATTCTGCACTCTTAAATTAATGAATGATAAATGGTGTCATACTGAAAATGGATTAAACTGTGTGATTCAGCAACTAAGGATAAAAAGGTTTCAGAAGTAATTACTCAATATTTATTTATAAGTTGTCTATATACACCAATGGTCTTTAAAGAACAGATGCTTTCATATATGTGTCCATGTATGGCAAAATTAGTACTCATGTTTTTTGTTTGTCTGTTTGTTTGAGACAGAGGCTTGGTCTGTCTCCCAGGCTGGAGTGCAGTGGCCTGATCTTGGCTCAAAGCAACCTCTGCCTCCAGGGTTCAAGTGATTCTCCTGACTCAGCCTCCTGAGTAGCTAGGATTATAGGAGGGCCACCATGCCCAGCTAATTTTTGTTTTTTTTGGTAGAGACAAGGCTTCACCATATTGGCCAGGGTGGTCTCAAACTCCTGGCCTCAAGTGATCTGCCTGCCTCGGCCTCCCAAAGTGCTAGGATTACAGGCATGAGTCACCATGCCTGGACGTCAAATATTAATATGTGACTGACACAATACAGGTCTTTGAAGATATACACATAATTAATATGTAGTTTTGGCCTGCAAGGAACTTATAATCTCTCAAGTAACACAAATCTGTAAAGACTAAATTAGGAGCCATGACAAACTAATAAAATAATGAGTTAACGAGGCTGGTGGCTGGAAATGAGAGAGAGTTTTCTGGTGAATGTACTGTCAGGTTTGGGTTTCAAAGAGAGTAGGAATTAGCTAGACAAGTTATGGAGATGTAGAAGAATAAGGAGGAGAAGAACGGACACATTTAAGGCCCTATGGACAGCATGGATAAAAGTCACAGAGGGCCACAAGCACCATTAGGGGTGTGCGTGTGTACATTTGTGCACACAGGCTTATGCATGTGACTACAAATTATTCACAGTGACTGAAAAGAAAGGAATGGTGAGAGGTAAGGAGGGGTGGGATAAGCTGGGGGGATGTCAGAGTAGACCTCTTATCCCAGCATAGACTGGGGCTCACTTTGTAGATAACAGAGAGCCATTTGAGTTTTCATGTAGGTAAGTGGTGAGGTTGTATTTGTATTTGAAACCGCACACAGCTAGGGAGGCTAGGCTTGAAAGGGAAGAGGCTGGAGGCCAGAATATTGAAGAGGAGGCTGAGTCCAGACAAGAATTGCCATACCTGCCTGCATAGGCAAGAGTGAAGGCCTGTGCTTAAGAGAGATGCAGTAGGTATGCAGATGTGGCTACACAGTTAAGGAAGTTGGAGAAAAACTGAGATTTGTGATACTGGAATGGAGTGTGGAAAAAAAAAAATCATAGTTTAGTAAGACACTCAGGTTACAAACATACATGCTGGGGAAAACTGCAATTTTAACAAATGTATTTTAGCTTCTCTGACTCATGAATCTGAGCCCTACATATGTCTTTTTGTTTTTGTTTGTTTGTTTGTTTTTGAATACTAAATGTTTTGAACACCAATTTGGATGGCTATAAAGTTTAACGTGAACTAAAGATATCATAACTTCTCAAATTCAGGCTTAATGCTTCTAGGAGTAAACATGTTCAGAATTCTAACCAAGAGCATAAGGAAATGTAATGACATAACTTTGTTAAAACTGGATTTCGATGTCGTGTTTTTTGAAGCTATGAATGTTAGATGATGGGGAAAATCTCATGTCTTTTCTGCTTTACACAACGTGTAAGTATTTTTGTCTTCTTTTTGCTGGTTACTTTCCTAGGCATTGAGGAGTACAGGTGAATTCATATAATAACCTTTGGGGTAGGTTTTCACTTTGTGCTGAATGTCAACCTGTTCCTTGAATGGGCATAATTCAGAAAAAAGCTAATTTGTCTGTTATTATCAGAGATTATAGTTCATTTTTTATTCTGGCTGTTGTCTTCTTTGAAACTTTTTTCTTTGTAGGTATACAAATTTGGACAAGCAGCCAGATGTGTCAGGCAAATTCTTGGGGAGATCCATGTTTGCACAATTGTTGATGTAGTTGTTCTATAAAAGCAAAAACCCACGAGGGTTGCTGAGTCATCAGACTCCACTGTACTCTTTCACTGCATTAGAGAATATAGTAAGAACTTGGATTGGCTCAGTACAACATACCAGCTCAGTGATAGCCTACACAAGGTATTATTTAAGACTTACTAATACAATTGAATTTATGTAGAATTATCTTCCTTTAATTCTTCTATTAAGAATAACTTAGGGACTGCGAGGGAGAAAGGAATGTTTTATTGAAATAAGTGGACATTATCACAGCCAATACTTACAAGAGTTACAATTTGGAAATGAAAATGAGGGTTCTATGTTCAAAATCCAGGATGGAGTCTAGGGCTTTGTCTCTGACACCTCATTGGAGATGAGTCCTGTCCTCTGTGCTAGATCTATTTTAATGCAGTCCTGGGAGGAAAAGAAAGCTGGCCCCTAGCCAATGGTACATAGGGGTTAATAGAGATGGAACATTCAGGTACCAGGCTTGTGAGCTAGAGAGGTGACACACTGCTTACTTCATGGTGTCTTATGTAACCTACCTCCTCCACTATTCTTTCTTTTCTTTTCCTTTCTTCTTCTTTTTTTGTTTTTGTTTTTTGTTTTTGAGACCGAATCTCATGCTGTCTCCAAGGCTAGAGTTCAGTGGCACAATTTCAGGTCACTGCAACCTCCGCCTCCTGGGTTCAAGGGATTCTCCTGCCTCAGCCTCCAGAGTAGCTGGGATTACAAGCTACCGCCCCCATGCCCGGCTAATTTTTGTATTTTTAGTAGAGAGAGGGTTTCACCATGTTGGCCAGCCTGTTCTCGAACTCCTGACCTCAAGGAATCCACCCAGCTCAGCCTCCTAAAATGCTGGGATTACAGGCGTGAGGCACCGTGACTGGCCTCCCCACTATTATTTCTTTACTTCATGAAAAAAACTTGCCACTTGGTCTGTCGGTGCTGTGTGGTCTTAATGAAAAGGCCAGGTTCAAGTCTTAAGTAAAAAAGTAATAAAAGGCAATATGTTATTCTTTCCCTGTAGCTACAATTGTGTGAGCAATGGGGACCACGGGCATGGGACAGTTTCACCCAGAGGATCTGTGATCTCCCAAGAGACATCAGCAGTTGTGGTCTTGCCTGGCAGATGGCAGGAGGTCAGAGAGGGAAACACAAGACTTTTTTTCTAAGAGCATAAGCGAGCACCTTGGGAGTTTCACAAACAGCCAGGAGAGAAATCAAGTGACTCGGGGCAGCAATCAAGGCAGTGATCCTGAGCTATCATAAAGGTGTCAGTTGATGAAAATAGGACCTGATGATATTATCCCAAGCCTAGAAATATGGGTTGCCATAGGTTCTTGATAAAAGTTAGTTTTCTGTCCTCTAGGTAAACAGAGGCTTTTTAAACTTGAAATTATTAGGTAGATTTGAGAGCAAGGTTGTAGCTAGAATCAGTGACAGGGCAATGTCAGTGAAATATTGGGACTTGGGCTATCCAGTTGGTGAAATAATAATAACCTCCTCAGCAGTAGTGTGCTTGCTATAAGTCAGGTGCTTCACTAAGCAAATTTATTATAGTATCTCATTATATAACTACCTATAAGGTTGTTAATATTGTCTGTGTTATGCTATGAAAGGAAATCAGGGCATTAAAGAGTGAAAAAATTGTCTAAAGCTACATAGGTAGTAAGTGGTAGACTCAGACTGAAATGTCAATGTGTTGAATTGTAAATGCCATTCTTTTAACCATTATGCCTTTCCAATTCTACTTTACAAACTTGAATGTGCTACCTGGTAACCCTGTTAAGGTTGGGAAAGCCAAAGGAAAAACAATTATTATTTTTTTCTTTGAAAAATCATTATTTGTCATTAAGATGGGTGCTTTCTCATACTTTACCTCCTTTAATTCTCAATACAATGAATAAGAAAATGTAAAATGTATATTTATACCTTTTAAACACACAGAAGCAAAGGATTCTCCAACTCTCACTCTATTGCCACCAAATTATTTCTTATGGGGATTTCTCTTTCTCTACAATCCTCTGCAAAAGAGAGCATGTTTTGCCATTTTCTCTCCTTTATTTCTTGTTCCTAAATTTAGCTCAATATGAGGAAATGAAAGCCTGGTTGTGAAAAACTCTTTTTTTTTCTAGGTGGCATATCTTCTCTCTCTCTTTCTTTCTCTCTTTCATTTTCTCAGTTTCAACCTATTAGTATTAAAAATTTTTAAAAAGAGTCATACATAAATATCAATCACAGAACTTAACCTAGATGTTTACATAGATTTAAATAAGAGCATTCTGTACACATCTTCATTTTTCTATCTTATATTACAGAAGTTTTGGTAGAAATAGTGTGTGCATATTACAGTGTGTATGTATGTGGGTGTGTGTGCATATGTGTGTATATCTCTGTCTACTCTGTCTATCTGCATGTAATTTTTTTTTTTTTTTTTTTGACAGAGTCTTGCTCTGTCACCAGGCTTGAGTGCAGTGGCACAATCTCGGCTCACTGCAACCTCCGACTCCTGGGTTCAGGTGATTCTCTTGCCTCAGTCTCCCTAGTAGCTGGGACTACAGCCATGCACTACCCCGCCCAGCTAATGCTTGTATATTTAGTGGAGATAGGGTTTCACCATGTTGGCCAGGATGGTCTCGATCTCTTGACCTCATGATCTGCCCTCCTTGGCCTCCCAAAGTGCTGGGATTACAGGCATGAGCCACTGTGCCTGGCCTGTATGTCATCTTTTATTCATTTTACAGAGATCATTAGAATTTTCTCTCCTGCTTTCTCATGCACTCCATTCCAGGTGACATCTTATACACAAGCCACATATACAGTCAGAAACTGCCTATGCTGAGTTGACCTCAAGTAGGTAGAAGGCTTTACACAGCTTCAAAAGTCCCTCACTTGCTCTCATCAAAAAAGGATATCTGCAAGGGGACTAGAGACATTTATTCCAACATGTGCATCAGGCCTCAAACAACTTCTGAGGTGTCCTCAGGCACCCGGGGGGCTCTATTGGCCTACTTCTCCTTGTTGCCTGTGTGCTCCTTTCAACCTCAGCCTAAAGTTCTTGTGGCTTTGGGACATCACTGTAGCTCCTTGTTGGGTATTCTCTCCCTTTAATTATTTCATGCGATAGATCTTGCTTCTTTTCCCCAAGGAAAGGGATTCAGAGTGGGTCAGTCGAATTTCTTAATCCTCAATTAGACACAAAAATAGGTCATGAAAAATAATTGATAGGTGCTAGGCTTACTATCTGGGTGATGCAACAATCTGTACAGCAAACTCTCATGATACAAGTTTACCTAAATAAACCTGCACTTCTACCCTTGAATTTAAAATAAAGAATTAAAAAATAGATTATGAGAAGATTTTCATTAATAAGAAACTGTTTGTTACATTTCTAACACAGGGGCCTTCAATACCTCAACTTAAAGAATGGAAAGAATAGGCCAGGTGCAGTGGCTCATGCCTGTAATCCCAGCACTCTGGGAGGCCGAAGTGTGAAGACAATGAGGTCAGGAGATCAAAACGATCCTGACTAACACAGTGAAACCCCGTCTCTACTAAAAATACAAAAAAAATTAGCCGGGCGTGGTGGCGGGCGCCTGTAGTCCCAGCTACTTGGGAGGCTGAAGCAGGAGAATGGCGTGAACCCGGGAGGCGGAGCTTGCAGTGAGCTGAGACTGCGCCACTGCACGCCAGCCTGGGCGACAGAGCAAGGCACCATCTCTAAATAAATAAATAAATAAATAAATAAATAATGGAAAGAATATTGGCAAGGTAGACTTTGCCAGAGAGTGTCAGTGAGATGCTTTTAAAGAGAAGCAGCTTTAAGCAGCATTATTTCTTTTCTGATTAGTCAGCTCTTCTGTTTTATTTTAAATTAGCTTTCATTGCTTTTTATGAAGATCAGGTATTGGTAAGGACTCCTTATTGCATTTTCCTAATCTGAAACTATGATGTTATTATCACTTGTTCCTAAAATACATCTATACCATAAAAAGTTTAGGGCAATTATTTTATTTCTGGCTCAACGTCTCCCAAGATGATCTCAAACACAAAATCATTACTGTTAATATTTATAAAGTCTCTCAAAAAGTATGGATTTTTCTAATTTATAAATTTGTATCCTTCCTGCAGAAAATCCTTAAACCTTTCTTATTTTTTTCTTTTCTTATGTATCAGTGTGAAATCAATTTGAAAGTTATAAAAGGCTTTACACGGTGCTCTTCACTTGCAAATTGGTGGGACAGCATTCATTATGATAAAAATAACAGTAAAATAAGTATGATTTTATTCTCAAAATATTAGTCTTAATCATATTTAAAAGAATAAAAAGATAATTTACTTATAATTACAACAAAGTTCTTAGCAAACCATGCAGAATAACTTTTTTCATTACTAAAATATCATAGTGTGTGTCTGGGTGAGTGTCTGTATGTAATTACCATCTGTGTCAGGGTGTTCATTTCTAGCACCTCAGTAGTCTCTCTTTTGTATTTCCGTCAGTCACCCCAAAAACGTACTGATAGTGTTGACTAAATGAATAATGCGATAACACTTTTATTCTTTTTATTCTACTTGCATTTTATGTAATAACTAATAATGTTAAAAAGATACTTCAGATTTATTTAACATACCAAATAAGCATATCGTATAAACATGTTACATACATGATAGTTATGTTATCTGACAATGTTAGAAACAGGCATTTCTGACACTCTTCAATATTTTTATTTTGATGTAGGAATTATAACAAATGCCTAAGGAACTTAATGTCTACAAAACTATTTCTGCTGTTTAAAAGACACCTAGCAACTAGAATGTTAAATTTGCTCTACTTGTATGAGTAGTTATGCTGTTGTCAGATTGAGATGACCAACTCCAGGACCTATGAAAACTCTACTTTCTATTCCTACATCACTTCAACAATTCTGCTCTATCTGGCAAGTGATTTATGCACAAAACTCAAAGCGGGTATTTGAAGACATCTTACACTTTCGTTGGTAATGGCTTTATGTGGATAAAAATGCTATCAATTCTGAATTTTCCTTTCGGAATGCAAAACCTATGAAACATTTCAATAAATATAACACAAGCAGAATCACCCTCTTTACCAATCCTCAAGATTTTGAAATGTTTAACAAACCTGAAATTCTTTATTTTTATTTATTTATTTATTTAGTAAAAAAAGCAGATAGGAAAATTCGGCCTATTTTTTGTACTTAGTATGGGTCACTAGAGAGACAGAGAGAGTGAATGGTCTTTCAATAACCTCAAACTACAATGTGTTTCAAAAGGGGAAATTGGAGATGCACATAAACTTGAATTCTGATTATAGAGAAAGTGCCAGAATACCCAGTTCTGCACCTAGGAGTACAGAATTCTTAAAACGAGGAAATGCTTACTCAGATTCCTCCAAATATGGAACAAACCACTTGGGGAAGCAACACATTTTAACTTTACTGGTTCTTTTCAAAACAAGATCGCCAAACTTCTTGAATAGGACACTAATACAACAGACACACAAACAAAACCAAAGACAATGAAGAGACTCTATGTTGATACATGTGTGGATACTTAGTCATGAGGGTTAGATAACCCAGGAGTCTATAAAAACTAGACTAGAAAAGACCAGGAGAGGAGTGAGGGTGGGAGATGGCTGGTAGCTTCCTAAGTTCATATGTTGTTTAAGACCAAGGGTAATATAAACACTGTCACACAACAAGCTTTACTTTGTTAAAAGAATCAGTGTGAAACATTCATCGCTTTAACTAAACTTTTTGTGTTAACTGTTTTCACTCCCCGCTGCTTACCTCTGGGCTGAGTTCCTCTTTTCATGCCTGCAGATCAGAGCATAATTGGACCTGCTCTTTTTCCCTGAAATATTTTCAAGGACAAAATGGCTTAGCATCCCATAGAGAAAAACATTCCTGATGTTTAATTATACTTCTCAGTAGATCTAGAATTCTGGGATATTAAACCTGTTTACTTTTTGTTTGACAAGAGATATGTCTCTATTATTTTTCTATTATGTTCCCCCCTGGACACTAGTCATAACATTTTTCTTTGCATTCTTTTTCTCCCTGCCTTTCAGATGTTTGCCTTCAGGGGCGCTGACAAAAAACATTTTATTTGGTGGATCTGCATTAGAAATCACTTCTTTTCTTGACAAGCTATTTAAAATGTCATTTGTGCCTTGTGAAGGCTTTTAGAAAAATACAGAGACCTGGACCCAGATGACCCAAACTGTGTTTCCGCAAGTATTGCAATTTCCTTTTGAGGATTATGGTTCCAGGGAAGATTGCTTCTAAATATCTGTGAGAGAAATACTTTCCAGAATTATTGCTGTTGTTTACTATATATTGATTTTTAGACTATTTTACCTCACTTCATAAAAAGGACAAATAATAAAATATCATTTAATTATTGTAATATTAAATATAACAGTGCAATTATTTCTCAAACACGAGAGATCAAAGTGTATCTCTTCAGGATGTGCTTTTTGACTACTGATTCCCAAGTACAATATAGCCAATTTCAGTTGTTTGTTCTACCAATAACACTTCTCTGAAGATCAAAAAGCCGGAGAACAGGAATTAGTGTAGCTCCCCTATACCAAATATCATCCAGTTATGAAATACAAAGCTATAAGAGTGGTGCTTTTGAAGAAAATTGACGTGTGAGTTAAAATATGCATGTTCATTGATCACAATGGATGAGAAATGTCACCCAGTTATTACACAGAAAAGAGCTGATTGAAAATAGGTGACCTTTACCAAACGTGTGTGAACAATTTCCACTGTTCATTAAAGTACAAGCTACCTACATCGTCCGTAAGGTGGATATGATGTTGGAAATGCATTGAACAGATTTCAGTGGTTACTACCATGATAAATGTTTTGAACTAATCTAATTGTTACTATACTTTGTTTTCTCTGACATTTCATCAAGGGGACATAGGGAAGCAAAATTCTTTTCAGAATGTCAGGAATTTAACTGCCCAAGTAGAAGGAAGAAGCATTGGCTTATGAATACATAACTTTGTTTTTAATTTGGAGATCACTAACTACTCTTTTTACAAAGGATTTGGGCATATAAGTGCCTGTCACTGGGAATATAGTAGTGAATGACACAGGTAAAGAACCTGCCATCAAAGAGTTTGAAGTGTGGCATTATTCAATGATGTAATGAGTTCTGTGATTGGACTATAAGGGACATAGAGTGTGCTATGGAAACTGATAGAAAAGACATTTGAACTCCACTTGTAGGGGCCAAAAAACACTTGTGTCAAATGTATCTTGAGTTCTGAAGGTCAATAGATCTAGTCAGACAAAAAGTCAACTTACTGTGACAGACAGCAAACATGAAATCTTAGACATAGGAACCAAATGATAGTAACCATGGCTGGGTCATAGACTGCTTGAGATTAGGAAAAAGTAGATAGGATACAGCATCCAAACCTCACATAGAAATGGATGCAGCCCTATTCACCATATAAAGATATGGAATCAACCTAAGGTTCCATATCTTAAGATATTTAAGATATGGAATCAATCCATCAACAAATGACTGGATAAAGAAATGTGGTGTATATATTCAAAATGGAATACTATTCACACATAAACAAGAATTAAATCATGTCTTTTGTGGCAACATGGATAGAACTGGAGGCCATTATCTTACGTGAAATAACTCAGAAACAGACAAATACTGCATGTTCTCACTTACAAGTAGGCACTAAATAATGTGTACAAATGAACATAGAGTATGAAATGATACACACTGGAGACTCAGAGCTTGGGGGAAGGAAAAGTGTGAGGGAGGATAAATAACTTAATGGGTACAATGTATATTATTTGAGTGATGGATACACTAAAATGCCAGACTTCACCATAAGCAATATATAGTGCATATAACAAAATTGTACTTGTACCCCTTAAATATATACAAAAAAAATGAGTGTCCAGTGGGGGTTTTAATTATGTCTTTAAAAAGCAAGAAAACCACAAGACAAGCCTTAACATGGGAGTAATAGGGCAAGCTTGTATTCAGAGATATCAATTTTCTGTCCGTATATGGCATTATCTTGTGGAGAAAAGGAATATGGTAACGCGGCCATAAGGCAAGTGACAGATGAAGGTGATAAGAACTGTGGGGAAACAATGATGGAAAGCCAGGGGAGAGAAAGTTAGAAGGCAAGATTGAAAGGACCACATGTTAATTGGATCTGTGGGAAGTGAGAAGTGAGAAGGCAAAGATGTTTGCTGGATTCCTAACTTAACACATTGGGTGGATTAGAGTGCCACTTACTGAGATGGTAAAGAGAGAAGACATGGAAAAGGTTTTGAGGAGAGATTAGAGAATGCACTGGTATCTCCCTCCCTCTGCCCCTCCCTCCCTCTCTCTTCCTCCCTCCCTCCCTCCTTTCCTTCTTTCCTTCCTTCCTTCCTTCCTTCCTTCCTTCCTTCCTTCCTTCTTTCCTTCCTTCCTTCCTTTCTTCCTTCTTTCCTTCCTTCCTTCCTTCCTTCCTTCCTTCCTTCCTTCCTTCCTTCCTTCCTTCCTTCCTTCCTTCCCTTCCTGCCTTCCTTCTTTCAACAAATAGTTACTACCTCTGTGACAGACACTGATCTAGGTGATGAGCCTGCAGCAGTAAACAAAGCAAGGTAATCATCTTCACAGAGCTTACAGTCCCGTTGGAGCAACCATCAGCAGGTAAGACACAGTAAATTTAGATGAACAATAAGGAGAAAGAGAGGGTGGGTGATATTTTAGGTAGAATGGTAAGAGAAAACTGAAAAATTACTTTCAGCTAATATTAGCGACAACAAGCTCTGCACAAAAGGGTCAGAGTTTTTGCCAGAGTTAACCCTTAGTGTTCTATCTCTGAAATAAAAAGCTCAGAAGTTCTCCTTCTAAGAATGTCAATGGCGTTAAATTTAAATAGCTCAGTTTGACTTTGATTATCCAGCAAGAGTAGAGGCAAAAAAGTGGCCTTTTCTGTTGGGTCGCAGTCAGGAGGTGGGAGGATGTGAACACTTCTCCACGTCAGTACTAGCAGATATGGGCATCCATATTCTTCACTTTTCCTGAACTCTGAAACTGAAATACATTCATTCATCTAATCCTGCAATACAGAACCCCTGAAAATCACCTATGGATTTATAACTTTGCCAAATTTATGCTCATTCAACTTTATTTGGTTCAAAGCTCTATACGTGAACTTTCATATATTCTTGGCACAGCATTTAGGTAAGTGACTTTCTCTCCCTTCAACCCCACTAAAACTTATTTTCTCCTATAGTATACATATTTTTGTTTTTCATTGCCTTTTTATATTTTTTAAAATTTATTTTTTAATTGACACATAATAATGGCACATAATTATGGGATACAGTGTGATGTTTCAGCATAGGTATACAATGTGTAATAATCAAGTTAGGGTAATTAGCATATCCATCAATTCAGAAATTTATCATTTGTTTCTGGTGACAGCATTCAAAATTTTCTCTTCTACCTATTTTGAAATATATTAACTATAGTCACCATGCTGTGCAATGGAATACTAGAACTTATTTCTCCTATCTAACTGTAACTTTGACCAATTTCTTTCTATATTTTACCCTCCCCCCGCCACAGCCTCTGGTAACCCCTAATCTACTCTCTACTTCTATGAAATCAACTTTTTCAGATACTGCATATGAGTGCAATCATGAGGTATTTGTCATTTTGTGCCTGGCTTATTTCACTTAACATAATGTCCTCCAGGCTCATCCAAGTTGCTACAAATGACAGAATCTCATTTTATTTTATGGCTGAATAGTATTCTATTGTGTATATATACCACATTTTCCTTGTCCATTCATCTGCTGATGGACACTTAGGTTGATGCCATATCTTGGCTGTTGTACATAGTGCTGCAATAAATATGGAAGTGCAGACATCTCTTTGACATACTGATGTCATTTCCTTTGGATACAGACAAAGCAGTGGCATTTTGGGATCATATGGTAGTTCTATTTTTAATATTTTGAGAAATCTTCCTACTCTTGCCTATAATGACTGTACTAGTTTACATTCTCACCGACAGCAATATGAATTCCCGTTTCTCCACATCCTTGCCAGCACTTGTTACTTTTTGCTTTTTTGATAATAGCCATTCTAACTGAGGTGAGATGGTATCTCACTGTGTTTATAATTTACATTTCCCTGAAGATTAATGATGTTGAGCATTTTTTCGTGTGCCTGTTGGCTGTTGTATGTCCCTCTTTTGAGAAATTCTATTTGGATTGTTGGATAAGACCTCAAACACACAGGCTTAGAAGCAAAAATAGGCAAATGGGATTACATCAAAATAAAAAGCTTCTTCATAGCAAAGGAAACCATCCATAGAGCAAAGAGACAACTTACAGAATGGGAGAACATATCTATAAACTATGCATCTGACAAGGGGTTAATATCCAGAATCTATAAGGAACTCAAACAACTCAATCAAATAGAAACATACAATTCACGTATTTTTTTGTTTTGTTTTGTTTTTGTTTTTGTTTTTGTTTTGAGACGGAGTCTCTCTCTGTCGCCCAGGCTGGCGTGCAGTGGCGCGATCTCAGCTCACTGGAAGCTCTGCCTCCCGGGTTCACGCCATCTCCTGCCTCAGCCTCCCGAGTAGCTGGGACTACAGGCACCTGCCACCACGCCCGGATAGTTTTTTGTATTTTTAGTAGAGACGGGGGTTTCACTGTGTTAGCCAGGATGGTCTTGATCTCCTGACCTCATGATCCACCCGCCTCGGCCTCCCAAAGTGCTGGGATTACAGGCGTGAGCCACCATGCCCAGCCCAATTCATGTGTATTTTTTTTTAAGTAGCTGATAACATGTATTTCTATTTGAAGTAGTAAAAAATAAAATGTAAAATTCACACTAGAGCAGCAATAAATCTAGCTTGCCCTTCTGCAAATTCTTTAATGAGTTCTTATTATTCCTGGGTTAAAGTTCGCACCTCTTACACAGGCATCAATGAAGCTGCTCTTTTTTACACATTCACCACTCCATTGTCATGTCCTATCAAACTAATGTGGTGCTGGAAGGTGTCAGAAATGCGCCCAACATATCTCTGTGCTTTAGCACATAGCGTGATTTCCATTAGGAGCTAATGGTCTCTCTTTTCCTGTCTGTCTAAATTCAAGCTATTCTTTAATTTACAGATAAGGGAATTCTTCTTGGCCTCTCTGTTTAAGTCAGGAGCTATTTTTTTGTGCATTGACAGCAGTCTGTACATATCTTCCATGATGGCAGACCACAAGCATTATGACTACTCTTTCTTCAGTTCCCCTCTCCCACCATCAGGCTGAGCATATTATGCATAGGAACTAGGTCTTGTCAACATGTATCCCTAGCATCTAGCACAGCACCTAACACTTAAGAGGTACAGAATAGTTACTGAGTAAATTCAGTGGACCAATGTCAACAAACAAATATGGTTGAATCTTACACATTAAGATTTTATAATGTGTTAAAACGTTAACAACAAAAGCAAAAGCAATTGCCTCAATTCTAATACACCAGCCACAGAAATTAATTTGGAATATTCACTCAATCTTGTTCAACAATATTTTCTGAGGATAAACTCTATGACAGACACTGTCTTAGGTACTGAGTTGCAGCTTTGAATAAAAGAAACAAAAACTCTGCCTTCATAGAGCTCACATTCTAATAATGGGGAGTGGGGAGGAAAACAATAATCAAATAAATTAAAAAGAATATGGTTGATAAGATTTTAAACATTACAGAAGAAAATAATAGAGAAGAGTAGTAGGAAATTATGGGGTCAGGTTTGTAATTTTTAATCTATATTACCATAATGATGGTAATATAAATTATCCAAAATTTATATCTATATTAATGAAATATATTTCCCTCTATTGTTTATAGATTTTAGCAATAAGAAAGAAATATGGCAGTTGAGATTAGAAAGGGAGAAAAGTTCAAATAAAGAAGAGAGATGAAATCAATATCCTTGCAATTCAGTTTTGAGAGAGAAGAAAGTTGAGCTGACAAATAAGAAAGTCTTAAGGCTACATTCCTAGAATAAAGAGAACTGAGATGTTACCGGAAAAGTCAGCATTTTCTGATAAGTTTTGAACTTCAGTATGGAGTTATGCTGGGCAATGCTATAGTCAAAAACTTCTAGATAGTGGGAAGGGAGACTGGAGAAGCAATGAACACCCTGTCCCTCTTAATTGTAAGGAGTTAAGTATGTCAGCGATACTTACCTAAATATTTTGCTTTCTAAGACATCCAATTATTCTACATCCAAAATGGTTATGTAGAAATCAACAATAGATTAAATATACACACAAAATTTGATATTATATATTAGATATTTCTAATATATAATATATATATTAGATATATATTTCTCAATTTTGACCTGGTTCAGAATTTTTCATCACCTTCCTGAGATGGGAAAAGCTTCTTGAGAAGATTGACCAGCATCTGATTCAGGTGAGCTAGGCGGTGAGTCTCATCCTGTGAAACGTCTTCCAGTAGACACTAGTCCACCCATGGCAGCCATGGGGCAGAGTAGGGGGCAGTGGTGACATGAGAGCAGCATTTCTCATCACCAGTAGCAGCAACCTCTCTGGCAGGTTGTCAGAAATGCAGAATCTTGAGCCACACTCTAAAACCTCTAAAAAAGATCCCCAGATAACTTGCATGCCTGTTCTTAAAGTGTGAGAGTTGCTGGTCTACAGCAGCAGTGTCCAATTGGGGTTACATAATAGAGTTACCTGGGAAATTTTTTTTTTAAATCCTAGTAATTAGGCCACATTCTTATATATTTTGTTTTTGTCAGAATTAACTACATATGTCTCAAACTGTGGTTCCTGGTTTCTTTTCTGCAACAGAAAGAAATCTACCAAAGTTTTGACCTACCAAACCCACTAAGGTTTGAATTGTGAAATCAGCACTCCAGGAATGAGACTCAAGAATCTGCTTTTTATTTAAGTCACATAGCAGTTGATTCCTACATATACCAAAATATAAGGTGTGGCTTGGAGGATGAAAAATAATGGATTCCACTGTAAAAAAAAAAAAAAAAGAAGAGTTTCTCTATGTTTATTATTTGAATCAATATGCAAAGTATGCAATGGAATACTTTTGCATATATACACTGGTAATTGATAACTTTGTCAAAATTTATAATTAGAGGTTTTAAATACCATAGTAAAATATGGATGAATTAGTGAGTGTGAGGAAATAAAAATGCTGAGTTTCTCCAGAGACAGACATTTAGATAGTTATCTTCAAGACATTTAAAAATATTCTACCGTGGTTCAGCGTGGTGGCTCACGCCTGTAATCCCAGCACTTTGGGAGGCGGAGGTGGGTGGATCACGAGGTCAGGAGATCGAGACCATCCTGGTTAACACAGTGAAACCCCGTCTCTACTAAAAATACAAAAAAAAAAAAAAAAAAAAAAAAAAAAAAAAAATTAGCCGGGCATGGTGGCAGGCGCCTGTAGTCCCAGCTACTCTGGAGGCTAAGGCAGGAGAATGGCGTGAACCCACGAGGCAGAGCTTGCAGTGAGCTGAGATTGTGCCACTGCACTCCAGCCTGGGTGATAGAGCAAGACTCTGTCTCAAAAAAAAAAAAAGAAAAAATTTCTACCAAATATTCATTATGCTAATAATAAAAAAAATGCAAGATGAATGTTTCTCTTCTAAACAAGCAGTCAGCAAACTTTTTCTGTGAAAGACAAAATAGCCAATATTTTTAGCTTTGCAGGCTCTACAATCTTTTTCTGCTCTACTATTCAACTCTGGCTTTGTGGCTTGCAATCAGCCATTGACAAGATGGAAATGAATAGCTGTGGCTGTATTCCAACCAAACTCTATTTACAAAAACAAATCATGGGCTATTTTTCTGGCCCCTGTAATATCAAGTTAGATTGTTGACTACCAGTGGTCAAATGGAACTTCTTTTTCAAGACCTGTTCAATTCCTTTCAACGTACATAAGAAAGAGTCAAAGTAAATAATTCAGTTGCTAATTTAGTCCTCATGACAAATAGGATGGTTTCTCTAAAATGGCTCCTAAGTTACATTCTTTTAAGAAACATCCGCTTCATCTGTGTAAATCCAATAGGACCCCCCAAAAAAGTATGCTCCAAAATTCAAATGTACTTATATAATCACAGTGTTATGAAATGGTTCCTGGAGCTTTTGCAAGATCCAAGTGTTCATTGTTGCTAATGAGAGAGAAGATCTCTAATTTTTGCTACTTTACAGGTAAGGTGACAGCTAATAATAAAGCTCCCTATTTATAATAACAACTATCATTTTCTGAGGACTTGAGCAATTGCGGATATATCAATTCCCTCCTTTATTTCTCAGAACACTACAATAGGATAGGTACTGTGATCAGCTCAATTCTAAATAACATAAAAACAAAGTTTAGACACCTTAACTGACTTGTCCAAGGCCACAGAGCTAGCAAATGCCCTCAGCTGGATTTGAACCAGGTAGTTGAACCTAGAACACGTACAGCCACTAAACATTACTGCCCTATCCATTGTCTACCAGAACTATGCACATGTAAGGTACAGAGTTAGTTGTAATATTTTCATTTGTAAGGGAAATAGATGTGCGCAATTTGAATGGATTAACAGGACTAAAATTACAGAGAAAAATGTGAATGTGAAAAATGGGGAAGTCTCACCACTGCATGGTATGCCTGGAATACCATGCGGGATATCAACCCAGGATAACACAGTACTTCCTCTGAGAAGCACTCTTTTCTTCTTGTGCTTAGCTATTAGGGTAAGTTAGAAAATGTGTCTGTTCTTACTGACTTAAGGCAATTAACCTCTTTTCTTTCCTTTCTACTGGCCTCATTACTGCAGCTTATTCATGATTTCCACAGACTGTCCTTTCTATGTTTCTCAACTTCTTTTCCTGGCCACTAACTCCTGAGGCTCCACATGGTATTTCATATTTAAGATAACTAAGTCAAATGTTTGTTATTTCACACAGAACATTTTTATTGGCATGGTTCTCCTGGAAGGCCACATGGTGGCCACTGGCCAGTCTAGAGAGGGCTGTCTGAGACCTTGGCACATTCATTTCTTATCAAATCTACTGTGGCCAGTACAGCCTAGACACATGGTCGTATTTTCTTGGTGGAAACACCCATGCATTGTGAACTCTTACCATTACAAGCTCTTCTACAATATTATTCTTTACAGATCATGCTCATTCTTTTGGAATAGTAATACAGGAGGTGATGTGGACATATACTTTGTTTTTTTCTGTTATTCTTATATACAATTAGGATAAGCCAACCATTTTCCAAAAACCTAGAGAATTGAAAGTACGCTGGTTGGTTGTTGGTGATTATACACATATATGCCTTGATCATATTTCTAGTCATTGTGGAACCTGTTATTTACAGTATCTGGTACAATGTCATTTCTTTCCAGATTTGGGAACATGTTGGAACACAATAAATTATCATATTTTATAACCATACAACCTAACTTCTAGTTACCATCTTAGCACATCCTTGGATACGACAGCTAATCATATTAAATTTTCCAGGTCACCTCTAATCTTATGACATCCCTCCCTTCTTGTCACAGGATTAGATCAAATATTAATTGAAAAATATTACCACAATATCAACATGATTAGCTACACCAAACCTCTGTGCACATATGGGAAAGTTTATGTAAAGTCAGCAGAGCAAATAGGCTGCTGAATATGTAAGTCTGTTTTTTTCACTTCCAACATTCAATTCCAACAGTTAGTTTCTCTACCTTTTCTAATACTGTGAATATCTTTCACTATTAACATGAGTGCCCCTTAACTTCCTTTTAATCTCATTTCAATACAATTAACACCGAATTTATATCTCTACATTTTATTTTATTTTATCCTGAGAGTGTGTCAACCTCTCTTGGAAAGATGTATATGTTACAAATACTAAATTTCAGTAGAGACTTTGCTTACAGTAGAGTGCTTTTTCTGTCAGTAGTAATCAGAATTGGCTGGAAGCAAAGACTTGCACACTAACCTCTTTTAGAAACTAAAAGAACAAAGTACATGCTGGTTTCTAATACTGGTGGTGATGGAATTTACAAAATCATTTATTTTGTGTAAGACAAGAGTTAACCTGTTCTAAAGGTAATATGATTACTCTTTACTATCTTAAAAATAGTCTTACAATATTCATGAGTATCGTGTCAAATGCTGGAAATAGTCACCATATATGAGGTAACAAAAAGGTATAGTATAGAGTGTATGAGTTTTAAACACAGCCAGATCTGAGTTTGAGTTATAGGTTCATTACTGTGTGCCCTTGGCCCAGTTACGTATGCTGTCTCAGATTCCAGCTTTCCTTCTGGAAAATGAGGGCAAATAACATCCATGTTAACATTTGAACTTTCATAGGTTTTTATATTTATAATTTATTCATATATAAAAAGTTTATAACTCAGCTATCTGAGTTGAGGAAGCATGTGAGCTAGATTAGATACTGCCTATCTCTAGTGTCTTTTATTGAACATATTACTTATTGAGGAGCAAGTTATAGAAGAACTTGAAGCAAGTTTTGTAAAGTTTTAAAAGATTATTTAAATTTTGAGACTTCCTACTCTAAGTGAGGTTATCCTATGAGATGTTTTCCCATCTTACAGAAGAAATAAACTACCCTCAATCAAATGAAAAATGGAATTCAATATAGATTAAGGAGGCAGATGCTAAGTAAAATAAATTGCTACTAATTCTCAGTTGAACCCAAGATTTTCTCCATCCTCTTATCCATATATTGCAAATTCAGACAACTATGACAATGGTAAGTCTCCTTTAAGCAATTGTATTTTTAATTTTTTAATTAAATTTGTATTTTAAGTTCAGGGGTACATATGGTGGTTTGTTATATAAGTAAACTTGTGTATTGGGGATTTCTTGTTTTTTGAATGAGAACTGCAATTCCCTCTATTTTTAAACATAGATATTTCATTAGACAGTAAACGCAACCTTCAATGGACATACTCTGGTCAGACACTTCAGTGGTCAATACATCCAACAAAAAAGTTCATCGGGTCTGATACCGCCATCAATTCTGAAGTCGGCACAAGGATAGAGATGTTTTCAGCGACATGCAAGTTCACTAGTAGCAAGTGTATGCCCCTGTTTGGTTAATGTTGCCTCTTTCTGTTTATCAAGTTTGCTTAAAAAAAAAAATAAGAAGCCAAAGACTCAGGGACACTCACTGTAGTCAACACATTCTTCTCTCAATTATCTTTAATTCTATTGAGAAATCATCTCCCCAGGGAAAAGAGATAGAAGTCTCAGAACGAGAAGTAGATAAATGTCTTCAGGCTTTAGCTACAAACATACTGGTAACCAAGTACACATCAGCCTTTGGGAACCTTGAAAATAGTTTACTACTCTGGAAGAAGCAGTAACATCGACATCAGCCTGAAAAGCTCTCCAGAGAATTTCAGAATGATAGCCAATTATTAGAAAGTGTTCTGACATCTTTATAAAATGTCCCATCTCAAGAGATCCATAGAAGAAAAGGGGAGTCAGCACTTCAGGAAATACGAGTGCTCACTCTGAAAAGCACACTTGAGATACCATTATAAATCTTTATACGAAAGCAGCTAGATATTTACATTTTGCTTTAACAATAGAAATTAATTGTTAAAAATCAATTTGTTTCAGTATGATGTGATATTTTAAATAATGTTTATTTCATTATTTGAAAACTTTTATGTCATACAATATCAAGGTAAGTGATTGCTATTCTTCAGTATTCAGGGTGCAGACTAATAGATCACATAATTACAGTGATATAATTATTTTATTACTCTTAATTATATAGAAATGTATCATAATATGGAGTAAAACCATCAGGCTATATTTACGTGTGCTTAGTAAGGTAGAAAAGAAAAAGTTGAGGTAATTAAACTTTGGAAAAAAGTTGCTTACAATACCTTTCTAGATATTTTTAACAAGCTTATGAGAGAATGGGTAAAAAAGAATTAACATGGAGTGGTTTAATCTGAATTACCTGGATAATTGCCCTAAATGATATAGAAAATGTAAGTTTAACTTCAATTCATTATACCTTAATAATAAAAATGAAATAAAACATAAAAAGATTTTTTTTACAAACACATAACTTAATCTCTTATTGAAGAATTCTTTCAAAAACAAGCATTTTAGAAGGCACTTAATTTTCCTTTGCTTTCTTTTTTTTATTAATTCATGTCATAAAAGAAGTCCAATTCTGTTGAATAAGAACTATAAATTATATGAATGGTATAATAAGTCCTCTAGTTTCATTTTTCTTAATACTTGCATCAGAAACTATAACTTTTAAGTTTTAAATTCCAAATGGATACTATTAAAATATTCAGGGATTTAGTCCTAAATCCTTAAACCAAAAGGGAGCTCAGGAATATTGCTAAAGTAGAAAGCTGCACAAAATCTCAACTCCCATTTGCAAATTTTCTTTCCATCTGATTTAACTTTGAAGCTTTCAGACTCAGATTTTACTATATGACATCAACAAACCACTTCAATCAAAATCAATTTACCTTGGCAATGCACAACCCTCCAAATAGATTATTAAAAAGGTAAAATGAGAAATTAACTATCATTTCATGTTCCCTTTTATTTTCTCTGGATACAAGGCAGAATGAATATATTTCAAAAGAAATTGCCCTGAGATATCATTATCTCCAACGCCTTTTTCAGTCTAGGACACTTGCTTATAAACTAAGCTTTTCCTGACACAGTCACTTGCTGCAGTGCAGAATGTCAGTTTAGTCAGAACTTTCAATGCAGAAATTCAGTGCCATGCAGTCACCCAGATAAAGCAGCACTTACCTTAATTGAAATTTTCTCTGTGAACGAGGTGAGAAATCCGTCAAATCAGCCGTGAATGGGGTGGGGAGATCGAAGTTTTCAATCAACACCCTCCAAGTAGCTGCATCCTGTACTCCTTTTCCCTGTTATGTTGAGCTCCTCACTGTCTAAGGAGAGAAAAACATCAGCTGAAACCCTCCGAGGTTCCCAGTGAGTAAATGAGGACTAAGCGATGTTTCTGAACGGGAGATTCTCCGTGAGCGTGCTCCGTTTGGAGGCTCCCTAACTGCTGTGATAGACTCCTGGCAGGTCCCTGGAGCCAGGCGCTAATCATTGACCTGATTAGCAAGAACGCTCCGGGTGCGCAGGCAACACACGCCGAGGGTTGGTGGGTCTCCAGGGAACTGGAAAAGGCACCAAGGCCACTTGGGAATCTTGTCTTTTCCAGCCTAATGGATGAACTACAACTATGATTATAATTTGCAAGGAGATTAGCTGCCGTGCTAGCCATCGCAGGACTTAAACAAATGTGCTTTCTCTGCTGTTTTTCAAGGTGCCTTCGTGTAAGATATTAGGTACAGTGAAACAATTAATAGACTGATAGAGCTGATTTGTAAGACAAGCTTAAAGCTGAAAAATGTTTAAAGCGATGTGATCAGAGAGATAGCTGCACTTGTCTCTGCCCCTCGCCTGCTACATACCTCAACCTTTGTCGAAGTAAAATGAATTTAAAGGTTTATTACAGCCCTCCAGAGTGCAACTCTCTGAATTTATAAAAAGGAAGCATTCATACTAAATAAGCATATTTGGCAGATTGCTACAGACACAAGCACTCAAACCACGGCATGAACACAGCCTTGCTTGTGTAGTTTTCCAAACAGCATTTTCAATTAGCATTACACTTGCAAAAAATGTTTGCATTGTACCATTAACCAGAGTAACGTAGGAGAGTACAGCACTACACCTAACCGAATCATCTCTTTGATTATCTGTTGAAATACTGATTTACTAAAACAAAAACAAGCAAGCATATGAGAGGATCGAAAATATCTAACAACTTTTTAAATGTAGTTATGTGCCGTTACCAACCTGCTGGTCCCCATCCATCATCCGCTCTTCCTGCCACTGACCACCTTCTCAGCACTTCCTCATCAAGTTCCTAGCTCCCTGAAGAGATCTAACTCTCTGGAAAAGGTCACATAACTGAATGCCAAAGCCCCAAATGGTTAATTTTTGACAGCTCTCACTTTTGCAGGAGAAAATTATGCAAATGACATAAAAAGAACAGATGAAAAAAGTCATTTGCATGTCTTGAGGGTGAGAAAATTCTCATTGCCAGAGAGAAAGCTGACGACTGTCCTCTCACAATGATCCTGAGTGATATGTTCAGCACTTTTGTTTTTTTCCAGTGGGTCTCACTTGGGACATATGGCATTTCCTTGATGTGTGTGTGAGTGTGTGTGTGTGGGTGCGTGTGCTTGCGTGTGTGAGAAAGAGAGAGAGGAAGAGCGAGAAGCTATATCTATATTGTGATATTTATATATATCTTAGAAAACCCTCAAATTTCAGTAGGCGAATGCACTAAGTATAAATAATAGAGAATCCGTTTGCCTTATACATTCCCAAAAATATTTTTAAAGTATCTCATTAAAATACAAGCTCTTGGTGAAACTTTTTGGACAAAGTAAAACTTCAGGGTAACTGAATTGCTGTGACTAAGGCAGGTACTCATCCTACTCTAAGAACCAAGACGGCCCTGCAGAAGCCCCAGGAGGAGGTGGGGCTGTAGCCTCCCATGCAGAGGTCTCTTGCTCCCTCAGCTGGTGGAGGGTGACAGCCGAATGTGAAGAAACCCAGTCAACCACTTCAGGAGAGGGAGAACAATTTTTGCTGCTGTAAAGCAGGAAACCCACTATCCAATTTTAGATTGGCATGAGAGTGTTATAGTAGAAAAGAGGCTGCTTAAATCGAAGTAAATGCACCTTGAGCATAAATTGTAAAAATAAGAAAATGTAACTGCTAATTTGTCCTGAGAGGGTTCCAACTAGCCTTTAACATAATACTTGTAAATAACAGTGGGATAGATTCCAGGGCTCTAATGTGTAGTTGGTCATGCAATTAAAGCACTCCGTTTCTCATATTGGTCTAAGTCCCATTCTGAGGATCTTAAATCGTGAACTATTTTTAAAACTTATTAAAATATTAAGACAGGGCTTATTTTCCTGAACCCTGCCAGCCAACCCGCAATCATCATCACCAACTAAAACAGGTGCACACAAAACTTTGCGCCATAGTAGATCGGTTCTATCTGGAAACTCCAACTCCATGAGACTGCACTGATGACATTTCCAAATAACCAGTCTTTCTGTTCTCATAAAATCCAGGGGTCTTTCATAACCCTGAATGGTTTCTACAGAGAGTATGATGACTCTTCAGTAGTTTTTTGAACCTATGTTGGAACACTAATTGATTTTATGTGAAAGTACACACACATGAAGAACAAAGCAAAATAAGACC
The DNA here is from genome assembly GCF_028878055.3 of Symphalangus syndactylus. Lineage (NCBI taxonomy): Eukaryota > Metazoa > Chordata > Mammalia > Primates > Hylobatidae > Symphalangus > Symphalangus syndactylus. The sequence continues at coordinate 81,209,537 of NC_072438.2, read as the reverse complement.
ATTTTGTTGGAGGAGTGAGGGGAGACCGTAGTCACATGAAAATAACGGGTACTGTCTATTACATGCTTGCTATGTGGTAAGTGACTGGTGTGCACTTCAGCTGTAGCTATCCATGAACCCCTTAGTCCAATTCTGTTAAGCAGACATTATAATATTTTATTTTTTAATTAATTAAGTTAGGGCTCTGAGGAGTTAAGCAAATTTACCAATGTTGCATAGTCAGTACAGAAGAAACCCACAACTAAAAGTCAGGTTACTGTAACTATAAAATTAACAAATATTTGGAAGTTCCCAAATGTTAAAACTGATCAAAACCCCTACTTCCAACAGAATGGGAAAATTTTCTAGATTTTATGACTCACAAAAATCATTTTTGCATCTTTAAAAACCGTTTTACAACTGATAAAGTATTGTAACAGTTCTGCTATTAAAAGTTATGTATGATTTAGCAGAAAATAAAATTCACAAAAAAAACTTTAGGCTAAAAAATAGATTCCATCCAGAGCTTCCAAATATATAATTCCATTAGCACAAATTACTCAATTTTAAATTTTTAAAAATCCCATCTGCAATTCATTTGCTCTCCCACTGAAATGTAATAATTATTGCTTTTTTAAAACAAGAAAATAGCTCCACTCTAAGTAAATGAATATCTCAAGAACAGTCACAAAAATATATTAGGCCAAAATTATGATGACTTTTACTATCCTAGTTCTCCAAGTGGCTTAATGTAATAGCAAAGCTCAAATGTACTAGGGAGCTAAAAAGTTTATCTCTGATTTGTTCATACTTTATCTACAGGTTTCTTAAAAGTCACATGAATCCTATCATTTCAGATGGTTCTTTGAAATTCTTAGACACATCCATAACTTTACAGAGAAGCATTGTGACCACACTCTTTCGAGATGTTTAATAAAAGTTCCATCTAAAAATAAGTGATGATAACGCAAACTAATGCAACATTTAAACTTTGCCAAGAACTTATTCTCTCATTTGATTCTTACGGGAATCCTGTGAAATAGGTTACCATAAGTATTTTTCTCATATTTTAGTGATGAGGAATAAAAAGAGCAAGTGATTGCCCTTTGGTGTTTGATAGTGGAAAACCTAATGTCTCCCTTTTCACATAAGTCCTATTGCTCCCCACTATGTCAAACAAATATGTTTATCTGAGTCATCATGTTGGCAGAAAGGATCTTAAGTGGACATATAAGCAGAAGCCACTCTTTCTTCATTTACTTAGGTTTGTTCTAAACAGTGTAAGTTGTGATTGTGATTTATTGAAGAAAAAATTACTCTGAGCTGGCAGGGAACTTGTGATTTATGTATACTGGAATAACAACCCTTAGATTTCCTACAGACTCTTCCTGATCTTGGCTATTATTATTTAAATTGGGGATATATGAAGATATTTCCCAAATATTAGTCTTATGATTCTTACACAAATAGAATCTTGCTTCTGTATACAAATGTAGATTCAGCTATTACCTCCCTACCACTGTTTGTGGTGGTTTATCAGAACAGATCTTGAAAAATTACCGTTAATTATTTTAAATAGATACATAAATATATATACATAAACAAGCCACCTAACTAATAACAAATTGATCCTGCAGCAGCAGCATCAAGCTAATACTATTACACAGAGGTTTGCTGAATGCTGACAGATTCTCATGTATTATACATATTTCTGCTTATGTCTAAATCATGGAGGCTGAATGACTAAATTCACCAGGCTTCAAGAGAAACTTTTATTTTTGATTCCAGTTTCATGCATATATACTCATGAGTTTAAGATATGATGAAAATCTAGAAAAAAAAGAAAGCTAAACTGGATATCAGAAAACTTAGACCATAGTCAAAATTCTAGCAGTGAGTAGCTTTCTAACCTGAAGCCATTTAAAGAGCTTCTATTTAATAATTTCATTGGAAAATTTGAGGAAATTAAACTATATTATCTCTAGGATTTCAGTCAGTTATGAAAATACATCTATTTGACTAATAATTTGTGCTGTTCTTTCTACCTAATTCAGAAATAATCAAGCAATTAAGAAGGAATTATTGTCTGCAAATACATGTTTTCTCCCTTCTCACACCCTTCTGTGCCCCCAAACAACTGATTTTATACTGTAAATAACATTATAGCAAGGATGTGTTGATTTCATAGTTGGAGTAATTAAAAAATCAGCCAGAAGTTATTGATTTGAAATTGCAAATGGAGTAGATAAAAAAAATTGCTAAGGTCAGGAATATTCTTTAAATGTTTTAAAATAATTATAACGTGTTTCTTTAAAAGGTCATGGTTATTTTATTGCAACTAGAATGGATGTTAGCCATCCTCTTTATTGTCCTGATCAGTAAAATTAAAATAAAGGTAATTTAATTGACATGATTGAGAATTATCTTAAAATTGGAGAGCATACTTAAAGAATGGACATATAATATTAATATATTTTGTGTTTTTAAAAGCACATTTCCAATTTAGTAGACAATTATTTTAAAATAACAAAAAAGCACAGTGCATAATTAAAAGAAATGGCTTTTGTAGACATAATTGCTTTGCATTTTAGACCTTTCTTGTTAGCTCAGATTTGTTCTATTTTGTATCTTTGAGGTATGACTATGAAGTTCAAGTAAAATTAAATAAATAATATGTAAAATTTTAAGAATATTAAACTCACTTTCTATTAAATTCACTAAAAGATACTAAAAATTAGTAATGACTAGAGTTATACATATAAAACCCAAACCAAACACATTTTTAGCAATGATTTTAAAATGCCATTAAACAAATGGACATATAAAATAAAATTAATGAATAATATTGCTCAATGGAAAAAAATGTTTATTTCCTTACTGAGTAGATAGGTTTACCCTTTTGGAGAATCAGAAAGGCAGTGGTAGGGTAGAGTGGAATGTGGAAAGTTCTGGAAGCACTAATGAGAGAAATAGTATCAAATGAATTTCCTGTTCACTAAAAAAGTTTTAGATGATGAAAATTCTGATTTAGAGTTTCTTATTAATTCATAACTATTTAGCTATATATTTAATTATTTAACAAGTTATTTCTACCACTAGATACCTATTAGAATAGTTAAAATCAAAAAGAAAAAAGCTCTCATTACGTCAAGTGTCGACAATGATGTGAAAAACCTGTAACCCTCATACACTGTTCATGGGAATACAAAAGGATGCAATCACTCTAAAATACATTGTGGTAGTTTTTTAAAAAGTTAAATGTATGCCTATCATGTGATGCAGCCATCTCACTCTGAAGTATTCACTCCAAAGAAAAAGAAGCATATTTCCATTCAAACAATTGGACACAAATGACTGATTAGTCACAATGGCTCCAAACTGGGAAAAAAAAATGTCCATCAACAGGTGAGTGAATAAATTGTGGTACATTCATAGAATGGAATATTTCTTGGCAATTAAAAGCAGCCAACTACTAGTACACTCAACAACTGGACCAAAAAATGATTATGCTAGTATAAACCAAGTCAGAAACAAACATATTACTAATACATAATTACATTTCTGTAGAATTTAAAAATATGGCAATTTATCTGTAATGACAGAAAATAGGTAAGTGGTTGGAGGTGAGTGAAGTTGGAATAAGAAATTGCAGAGGTCACAAGAAAACCCTTGGGACAATGGAAATGTTCAGTCTTGATTATGATGGTGGCTTCACAGGTGTATATATGTGTCAAAACCCATCTAATTTGCACGTCAAATATGTGCAGTTTATTGTATATAAATTATACTTCAATAAAGTTGCACAAAACCCTCATACCTTCCTCATTTCTTCTTTAATAAAACAGAATCACAATTAAATGGTTAATAACATATTATATCCATAATAACAATCTATATGCCTTTAATTCTGATTTCTATTTTCTAAAGAAACCACACTGAAGATGGAATGAAATCACCTACTTTATATTTCTAACATTTTCTTAAATTGTACAGAGCATTTCCCATTCAATCATATTTTAAGACAACTTTAAACTTAATGTCCTAGTATCTATCCAGATAATAGTTCAGTATAATTTTATATAGGGAAATAAAGTGCCATTTCAAATCAAACAATGATGGCTGTGAAATGCTTAATTACTTTTTGACATACATATATCATTGTCCATTTGTTCTTAACTTCTCCATAATGTGTATGGAAATATTACTCTAGCCTATCTTCAGCATCTGTGACACTAAATTACAAAAAATTATGGGGCTTTCTCAACCTCTAAATGCATTTGACAGGCATTAAGATGAAAATACCTTCTATAACATCATAAAGATCATATTGTTACACAGTGGCTCTAAATGGATCTTCCTCTTCTTATTATTTACTTATTTACGAAATTGAACTTTTTCTTTGGATTTCATGATGACTTTATTAACCTCTGAATACCATGTTTCATTCTCCTCTCAGTTATACTGACTGTAATACCCAGTTTCCTCTCATGTCAACTTGCTCTTTTTCACTCTCAGCAGAAGTCAATAATTTGCTGCCACATCATAAGGAATAGATGACTGCTATCTGCCTTGCTGACTTTATTTCCCTTATTAAAATAATTTAAACTCTCTGCAGTAATACAGGGTTTTAACATACATCAGACTGTTGGTGAGCAGTCTGAAATAACACATTTACTACCTTCTGTACATCAAATATATAGATTCCAGTTTTTGTAGTAATGGTAAAATAATGGTAAAAACATCAGAGATTTGGGTGGTTCACTGCCTAGGATTGCAACAACACACCAACAAAGAGCCATTATGAATCCTTGGGCTAGTTGCTTCACATTTGCTTGAATTTTCTCAGATGAAAAAAGGTGATAAAATAGTATGAAATGAATTAGTGCAGATGGAGTAGTAAGATTAAATGAGTTAGTAGATACACACTAAGAAGGTAACTCACAAATGAGCTACTAGCTATAATTATACCATCTATAATTTTTAGTTAAAATGGACAATATATAAACTATGTATACCCCCAAATAAAACTTTGTTTTAATTGTAATGATTATGTCCATTTGGATGCAGGCTTAATGTATATCACCATTGTCTATATCATGAATCTGTGAGGATGTTTCTGCTAAAAATGTAAAAAATGATACTGTGTGTTTTTAGAAGGAATGTTAAAAATATAATAAGAAAGTGCTGATGGACATATACAGTGCTGTGTCTCAGGAGAACAATGTTGACATTTGTAATAAAATGGCAAGTGTTTGTACATGTGTATGTGTGTGTGCATGTACATAAATTGCATAAATTGGTTGATTCTACAGCCGTTATTGAGAAAATATTGTGCATTGCATCATTGTTTATAATAGTGAGAAACTGAAAACACTAATGCATTTTATTGATTAGACATAAATATGAGAGTCCCATAAATGAATCCATCTATCATGTTTTAGAAATATATTTTTGACATATAAAAGTTTTCACATTATTTTTATAAAAAAGTAGATTACATCCCAACATAAGCCTGTTTTTATATACATTTTTAAAGGAAGATTATTCATCATGAGAAACTAAGTTTTTTTTTCTTGATTGGCATTGTCATTTTGGTGGTTGAGTGATCATTTCTTCCTTGTTTATAGGAAGTGTAAGCTTGAGAAAATGAATGGAAGGGATAAACTTTCTTTAATTTATCTCTTCTAATTCCAATGCTTTTCTGCTTTGTATATATGTTTACATATACAAAGGAAGAGGAGGATAAAATTTAGATAGCTACATAAAATTGAGGTTTAAATATTGTGCATTAAAAAGATACCTGACTTCATTCAAACTGGATGCTGATTCTTTCACAGATGAATTTCTAATTGATTGGTGGTTGCATGAACAGAAATAGTGCAGTACCAATGCCTTAGGGTTGACCAGTGACACGAGCTATGTTCTCATTCCCACTTCATCCTTTCAATCAAAATGGGTACAAACCAAGAAAACTGATTCCAATCCCAGAGAGAAACAGGTCATCTACTGTGTAGAGTTATGGCTCTGAGAAGATACCTTAGTCAAATACACACACACATACACACACACACACACACACACATACATATTTTACTACTGGGCAAAATGCCTCCCATGGTTTTGAATGATCTGCTTTTTATTGTTCGATGTATTTAGAGGATCTTTGTGTTAAAGGGATCGAATTTGGCATTCACGCTGGGCTTTGTAGTAGAAATAGACAAAAGGATTATTTTATTTTGTTTAGCTTTTAATCTGTTTATTCAAAATTTTATTACAAAATTTCAAATACAAAAACTAGAGGAACCAGTATTAATAGACACGTATGTTCTTGTCACCCAACTTCATCATTTAGCTGTTGTTGGCCAGTTGTGGTTCGTCTATATTCTCCCACTTTGTCCACTGACCTTCCCTTGGATAATTTCGAAGCAGGTCCTAGACATTATATTATTCTATCTGTAAGTGTGTCAGTGTTGTATAAATGATAAAGATAAAAACTGATTTCTTTCTTCTTTTTTGAAACATATCCACAATATCTTTATCACATGGTGTTTTATTTTGCTTTGACTCTAAGTGACTTAGTGAGAATTTAGTCTTGTAGAATCTACTAGATTTATGAACTTGGGCTGCTTTCATGCTCCTGCTAGTAATATAAAATGTTGATATTATTTTATTGCAGACTTCACAAAGAGGTTAGCTGGCCAATAACATCTTAAATTGATTCCAGTAGCTGCTACCCCCATCCCCCATGTCCTATTGATAGTGGTCAAAAACAACATCTAAAGATATATTATTTATTATAAAGCTTTAATAATTGATATGTCACTCATTTGATCAAAAGAGTTGATTATTGGATAAAAATGTAAATTTCTTGTACATAATTCAAAATTCTCCTTGATCTGCCTGTAAAGTGATTTTCTACAATTTCAAAGATGAAAGCTGGTCTTTTTACTTTAATTGTTATCAGAATATAATTTTTCAGTGTCTCAGTTTTTATTCCTGAAGCTTGCCTGACTTCTTCCCAAACTCCAACATGTGTTTAAGTACAAGGACCTATACTATTTGATGGCTCTCACAATGTTTAATGTAAGTACTGGATATAAAATAGTCACTTAGTAAATATTAGCTGAGCAAACGGTATAATGCCCTATTGAATAAAGTATTAGCTTTCTATAAATGACAGGTGTTTATCTGCTTCATCATTTTACTACTCTGTTGAAAAGCAGCACAGAAAAAAAATCTTTGGGGAATTAGATTTCCAGATGCTTCTGCTCTGCTTAGGAATATGAAAAGCTATCACAATTTACCACACCAGAACTATTTTCATTTAGTAAAGTTCTCTCCAAGGAGCTACAAACCAAGGACCATTTATCTTTATCTCATGGAATTATTTTTCTTCCCTAAAGACCAAGAATTAGGTTCTTGATTTCTGGCAGAAAACACTAGTCAGTTTGAGGTGCCTTTTTATGTTGCCATATTTTATAATGACAAGCCAACTTTTCGATTTAATTAAATGCTTTTCAATCTCACTGAATTTGTACTCTTCTTCACTTAAAGAATGAGTAATTTTTTTCTTTTCTAAAATTGTCATTTTTTTTACACATTCTAACCTCTGTTATGGATATGAAAATATCAAAATCATATATTATTAATAAACATTTCTTTATAAAATTAATATTTCATAATTTATATCTTCATTTATAATTAAAGCATACAATGTATTGTATTAATGACAGGGCAAACATACTTTCAGTTGGTTGTAGGATGATGGATTGTGGTAAAACTAAGTTGCTATACTCTACTTTTACTAGCTTTAATTAAGAAAAGAATTAGATAATTAAGAAACTCACTCTAAAGCAAGATGAGTTAGTAATAATTTAAATGCATAAAAATTCCAATAAGAACAGGAGTAACCCTTTTGTAACTAATCTGAAGTAGTTATAATTATTCAAGAATTATTACAGTGCAAACTTTTGTTTCCAATACTTATATTTAATATGAATTTTTTTTTCTGATGAACTTGGATTGCTTTTAAAGGAGCAACTTGAGAGAAAAATGCAAGCTGTTCTGAATTGAAGGTTTACATATCATTAAATGGACGTCTTAGCTAAGGGTCTCCATAAAGACCGCCCTCAGAATCATCTATTTAGTTCAGTGTATTTTAGAAGAGTTAGGGAAATAGGTTGCTTCAAAGCAACAGACGTGTTAAAGTTCTGATGTTTTGGGGATTAATCCTTAATGCTAAGCAGGTCTGCAGTTTGGTAGCAAGCATGAATGACTCAGGGACGCAAATGAGTCCTGAAGCTGGCTGAAGTCAAGGTGTCTGTTAAGTTGCTCTATAATGAGAGGTGGCATAATCTCTTGGGCATATAGAAGACATCAAGAAAAAACAGGTTGATCACGGTCTAAGAAAAAGATGTGTTTGATTTAGTCTAAAAGGGTCAGCCTTATCAGGAATTTTTGCTGGTTTGGTTTGCAGATGATGCAAGCCTGGGAAGGGGCTGCACCATTAAGTCAGTGACCTAATTGATGATGCGAACGTTCAGTAAAAAGATTTTATGGCTAAGTTTTACATTAGACATCCCCACTGTTGCTGTTATGCAAGTGGGAAGATTTACATAATGGATACAGGACTTGGGGCATTCTTATGACAGGAGATCTGTTCTAATCTAGAGTAGGATTGGACCACCTAAGCCTCCATGCAGTTGCTCCTCAGCGTTCTCAGAATATTGGGGAGCAGATTAAGCCAGAAGAAGGCAGCCTCATTAGTGTAGGAGAGGACTGTGAAAAGCTGCTGTACCTATGAAAGCTGGGCCGAGAGACAGTATCCTGGTGATAAACAACATGGTGCCCAACGAATACAGCATGGTCAGGGTTGAGTATTATCAGGGCAATTGAGCCACAAAGAAGGTTAATCCCATAAGAAAGACATTCTAGAAGAAACCAGGCATTATCAGAAAATGTATCACTGTCACTGAGCAATAGAGGCAGATTTCCAGAAGAGAGGCAGGTAGGAAATAATTGGGAACACAGGGATCCTGCCAACAGCTACTTAGCAGAGCCTCAATTCTTGCACACAAATGAGTAATTGCAAGTTTTCTAGGTAGAGTAACCTTAATTATCTTAGGGCAACTTTCCTTAAATTAAGTGTTAGGAAGTGGCTTATCTGGAACAGAAAACCAGCAATTCCTCTAGATCCTGCTCTTTGAAGTCAAGCCCTGCAGGTACTCTGATTCCATAATATGTTCTTTTTGTACTGTTATGTACTTTTCAAAGAGATTTTGCACACATTATTACCTTTGAGAATGGAAGTAGTACTTAAGGTGAGCAAAATCATATTATGTCCATTTTACTGACAAAGAAATTGAGGCTAACATAAATTATGATATGAACAAACACAAATTCTGACCTCAGGCAGAAAAGAAGCAGGTGCATACTGCATGAGGTCACTTGGATAATAATTTTAAAAACGATAAGCTGACCCCCCCCACTGTTCTGTTCTTTTGTTGTAGATGTTGACAAACTTTAGTCTTAAAGGACAAGGTGAAAATGTTTTAGAATTTGAGGCAAAAAAGGCAGAATTGAGGATACTATGTAGGTACTTATGTAGTTTTTAAAAATGTAGCCATTGAAATATGTAACATCTTTGTTTGTGAGTCATACCAAAACAGGCAGACAGTCATATTTGACCCTTGGGCCATAATTTATCAACTCTGAACTATAGCAGTACTGACTTGAGTCAGTTGTCTGCAATATCAATTTAATTTAACAGTAATTAGTTGAATAGTACATCTCTTTTCCTCAAGTTGTATTTTGTGCATAAAAAACTTACATGAGTTTTGATTTACACATAAACATTATTATAACAAAGTATAAATATTTTATTCATAAAATATCATATTATATATCATAAAATAGTATAAAATATTTTCCCAAAAGTGTATCTCTAAACTTTATAAACTTTAATGTGTTTATTTCATTTAAAAATATGTCAAATGCAAACTCTTTCAAAATGAACTTTATCATGACACACAGTAAAATTGATTTATATTTAAGTATTATTTTCTCCATAGCAAAAATTTGTGGGTTGAAATAATGCCATAACATATCTTATAGGTTTTCCAAAAATCGACCAGGCCACTCAAATAGCTGAAATCTTTACCATAACAATTCGGTTGCGCCCTCTGTCTGTGATATTCCCAGACAATGATGACTTTGTGACAATTTTAGTGATTTTATTTTCTTAGAATGATGTAGAAAGGATGCTAAGATTATAAATATACAATAGCATAGCTCATTAACACGTGTTTTCCTCAGAAAGAATTGGACCTAAACATGTAAGCTTTGGAAAAATGTTTTGTATTCAAATATAAAGGGAGATAAGTCATTTTGTGCTTCCCAGTTTTCCAGGCTTTCATAGTCTCCCTGGATAAATGATGAATTGAAGACAATGTCAGCAATTATTGCTAATACAACTGAAATGACATTAAAAATCATAAAAAATGGTTAGAACTTTGCCACAAGCTTTGAATATTTTTTATTTTGAAAATTTTAAGACAATCCTACTGTTTTTCAGAGAAACGTTTATTGATGAAACATTTTTGTAGATAAATGGATAACCTTTTCTTTCTCCTCTTATTTTTACTCTTCTAAATTACCTAGAGAAAAGAAAGTGCCTATTTGTCATGCTTTTGTTATGATATGTGAATTGCAGTGATCTTGGGAAGGCTTGAATTTAGGGTCCATGTGAAAAACAACAGATTCACCTTAAGAATCAGGCCAAGCATAAAAGTTGGGCCTTTTTCTCTAGGCAATCCCAGCTGAGACACCTAGACACTCACTTGATTAAAGATTTAAGAAAACTTTCTGCAAAATTCCCAAAGGGGGAAAGTGAATCATTTATAATGTTAACATTGAATGCATAGTGGTTGGCCTCCAACAATAACAACAACAACAGCAGCAAAACAACAAAAACTAAACATCTGGGGATCAGGAGCATAACATGAAACAGAATATGGAATAGCACCATCAGACATAGAATATTCATGACCTTCAGTTTGGAAAAAAGAAGCTAGACGCCCCCTTTAGCTACTTTCCCACAGTCTTCCCTTTTCTTTTTTTATTAACATTTATGTAGAAGTTCAAGAGTTTTCACAACTGAGTAGAGCAGCATGAAATACAAGTGTAAAGATATACTCTGCAAGGGCGGACCTCTCTATTCTCGGTATCCTATCTGCGTTTGTGGGAGGCAGAATCCCAAGATGATCCCAATGACCCTCCCCCTTGGATAACAGCAAAGGAATTTTTGCAGATGTAATTAAGGTTATGGTTGATCATAAATAGGGAGATTATCCTGGTAGTCCTAATTTAATTTAATGCACCCTATAGAAACAGTGTTTTCTCCAGTTGTGGGTAGATGAGCAAGTCAAAGATTTGAAACAAGAGGGGATGCCACTGGCTTAAAGATGGATGGTGGGGGAAAAAACCAGAAAGTAACCTGGTACTATCTGAGAGAGACTCCAAGCTGACAGCAAGCAGGAAAATGTGGACCTCTGAGATCTTATAACCCTAGAAACTTAATTCTGCTGATAACCTGAATAAGCTTGGAAGCTGATTCTTCACTAGAGCTCTGACTTCAATATTTTGATAGCCCAATCAAAGAGAAATGTGAGATAACAAATGGGTGTCCCAATATGCCACAGAGTTTGTAGTAACGTGTTACACAGCATAAGGAAATGAACACCGTGTCCACTGTAAGACATTTGAGTTTCTCCAGCATGCAGAACACGTTTTCTTTCTTGTTGCCTCACAAATGTTTAGCATAGTATCCAGCACATAATATATAAATGTATATTCGTTAATTATGTGAATGCAGGGGATGCCACAGAGGGCCTTAATCTCTGTGCTTTCACGGCTTAGAACTGGCCTCTTTCTTCTCTGTTTGTTATATGTTGCCTCAATATAATGGAATATGTTGCCTCAATATAAACAAGAGGGGATGCCACTTGAACAAAGAGTAAGATAGGGTACTCCCAGTTTTTAAGATAATATTCATAGATGATGTTTCAGCAATACCACGTGTATTCTTATTCCATTTCAATTTTTGGTGTGTGAAAAATCGTACAAGTTAACATGTCCAGATTCATCAGGACTAGGGAAATTATGATAATATAGAAAGACTTCCTAATTGCATGACACTGGATTATAGAGGAACTAGACAGACACAGAATGGAATTGTCCAGAAGTCTGGGTGCTCTTCAATTTGTATTAATCTCAATCTAGTAAGTGTTCTACCGTAACGAAGGAGACAAAATATATATAACTAAGGAAGTGGAAGGGGGTCGCTAGATACTCAGAGATCCCAAGGGTATTGAATCAGATAAATCAATTCTCACAGATAAATAAAGTCCCACATAAATTGTCTTTTAAAATAGAGACATGTCAATAATTACTCAATTCTGAACACTTGGCAAATAATTTGGCCAATAATTTGTTTGATTTTTTCAGGGCTTTCCCCAGTATTTCTTAAGGTTGATTAATTCACAAATTACTTATAGTGGGAACTTTGAAGAGCAGCTACACTTGAAACCTTAACTAGTATAATTTAGATCCCTTGAGAAAATTATCTTGCATGAGAAACAGGGCATCTCAGTGCAACATACCTTTTCTACAATTATTTATAATATATTCTCTTTCATATGTTCAAAACACTGGGAAACTTCAAAGATATTAAAACAAAACCTGTGGTAAGTGTGTGATTCTCTAGTCCTCCAGTTGCCTGCATTCACTTCCCAACCTTAACACTTCAGTGGCCATAATGGCCCCAGGAGGCTATGTCTGAAACAAGAATCCCCTCGTCATTTGGAAACAGAGTAATTCCAATGTGGTGACATGGCACACTTGGAAATGTTTTCATATGTAATGTGAAAGCTTTCAAATTGTCTTAGATCAGGATGGAGTTCATGTTCATCACAATTCCACACCTGTCACTTTTTCCATAGGCAGTGCAGATTTAGACAGTGCTGGGATTTGCTCAAGTTTCAGCTTTGCTATTTAATAACTGCAAACTTGGGATAAGTGATTTCACTTCTCCAAATGTAAGATTTAAAATTTGTAAAATGAGGATATATCAGTAACTACATTTAGAATATTTATGAAGACGAAATGAGCTAATTTCAGTAAGGCATTCAAGATAGTACTATTAACAGTTTTTAATAATGGTACCGATTATTTACTAATATTATTAATAATATAGCTTTACTAATCAGCAATATTATTATTAAACATAGATGCACATATAAAATATTTGAAAAAGGCATTGGCCAAATATAACACCATAGCAGCATATGGTATGTTCATATGCCACCTACCACAAATTTCAGACCATGGTGTGTATATGTGTTACTTTTCCCCCTGCTGTATAATGAGACTATGAAGCTTTGCATAATTTTTTTGTAACTATGTTAACATTTAGTAGTGGATAAAATATGTTTCTAATGAAAAACTGCAGATTACCTCTCTGTATATAAATGTTTTCCTTTTCAGTTCTGACAAAAATATGTAAACAGATGAAGAACTCATTTTTTTAGACAAGAATACTATAAATCATTTACTTTCCTGACATCTGATAGCCAAAAAAGGAATTCAGCTCGATATCACATAGTATGTATTTTTCTCATGAGACTGAGGAATTCTGTTCTGCTCTCATTAATGAAAACACAAGCATGATTCTAATTAGCCTGAATGTGTCCTAGAAGCACATAAATCCCTTAATCAGATACGAGAGAGGAAGGCTGGTCACCACCTCTAAATGCCAAATTTATTATGTTCTAAAAAAAATCATTCTTTCTTCTAATTAAAATTATAGCCTCCATAATGAACATAACATAATTAAAGATAAAATAAATTAATCAAAGAAGCGCTTTTTGTTTCACTACATTAAAAACTTATTCTAATAGTTATATTAATAAACCTGCTCTTACATCTCCTTGGAAGGTGTTAAGTTGTTAATAATTACAGGTACTATAATTGTTCAAGTGAGTAGATAGCCTCCCTTCAAGTGAGTATATCTCCAACCAAAGCCACTAAAATACTTGAAGAATTTCACACTGTCAAATTCACAGCAGCAATTATCCCAACATCCACTCCCCGTAAATTTACAAATCCCTTTTCTTTTTTTTTTTTTTTATTATATTCCACTGTAAGTGTGAGGAAATTTATCCTTTTTAGTAATGGTACTTCCAAGCTTGTTCCCAAAGTCATTTATATTATGATGCCTTTCATTTTCATTCTTTGGAGTAGAGTTGTATACTTATACCCATTCTTCTATTTAATCATCTTAATATTACTTCTAAACTCAAGTACACATGCAATTTACTTTATTTTTTCTGCTTTAAAAAAAAAATGACTAGACATTAAGTCTAACAGAAGATTTTGGGCCTTGTTACTCCAGCCTGGGTGACAGAGCAAGACTCCGTCTCAAAAAAAAAAAAAAAAAAAGATTTTGGGCCTCGTTGGCATAATGCTGAAAAGGCACAAAAGTAAATTCAAATCATGGAAATTACATGAATGCTTCAGGTAGATTGCCAATCATTCGCTTATTTGGTAAAAGATTATGTATTGTAATGATGTTTATGACATCAGGAAAGTAACTTCCCCTTAACCTGTAAACTTTCGAGTATTTTTCTCCAAATGATTCTAGGCCATCATTTTTTGATTCTTTGGGAACTTTGATTTACCTCAAATTTCAAGCCCACATCTAAAATGCGTGTCCTTGTGGGGTTTACCATGTTCCATGTGCAGTTTCTCCTGCACTCTGGATACTCTGTATTTAATGTCCTTTGAGTCAATAATCCCAGAGACTTGAAGCCAGAGTAGCTGACCTTTCCTAATTCACACACACACATGGTACACACTTACACATTACTTCATGTAATAAAGTATTTGTTACTCTTTTTATCTTTCCAGGTGACACTGTGAAGATTATTAAATCAGTGAAAAATGACTTCTATTAATAAATAGTGAGAGTAGGACTATGCTGCTATAAAGAAATACTGATTTAGGAAAATTGATTTGAGACAATTATTTGGCAATTTAAAAATGTAAAAATATATAGTTCAACAGCATATAGGTGTTTTTTATGAAAAGCTCAATTTGTTAGTAAGTGTATGCAAACAACCCTACATCCGCCCACTCCCCAACATATTCACTAAAAAAAGAAAAACTGAAAGGAGACAAATTACTGCTTTTTATTCTGCACATTTTAAGGACAAAAGGAAAATTACTGACAAGCTGGGAAAGGAAGCTTATTTATGACTACTTTCCGGTACCACACAATACAGAATATCATTATTTTTCTGGTATCCTTAGCATTACATAAGAACTGGGTAGATTGCCCTGCTCATATTCTCACCACTGCCATTCACGACAAAATGTCTTCATGCCAAACGAGTCTCTGTTTTGTTTGCAATTTATTGTCAAAAAAAGAGATGTAATTTTTTTTTTTTTTTTTGACAGAGTCTCTCTCTGTCGCCCAGGCTGGAGTGCAGTGGCACAATCTTGGCTCACGGCAACCTCCACCTCCTGGGTTTAAGCGATTCTCCTGCCCCAGCCTCCCGAGTAGTTGGGACTACAGGTGCGCTCCACCGCGCCCAGCTAATTTTTATATTTTTAATAGAGATGGGGTTTCACCATGTTGGCCAGAATGATCTCAACCTCTTGACCTCGTGATCTGCCTGCCTTAGCTCCCAAAGTGCTGGGATTACAGTTGTGAGCCACCGTGGCCAGCCCATAATTCTTTAATCTCCAAGATGATGCATGGAGGAAGACGTTACAAAGCATTTGCAGATCTCCTCTACTTCCTCCACCCTATTGTAAGAAAAGGGTATAATTCTAACTTATGTTTATCAGGCTTACAAACGATGAAGATGAAGGAATAGCAGATAGTAAGTCACACTAACATGGTTAGATTAGGGTGTTATTTTACCGTTTCCAAATTACAATGCCATATTCTTGTGACTTAAATTGCAATGTGCACAGAATTTGGAGAAATAGGACTATATTCTTATGCTAATGATTCTGATGACACTGGCAATTGTATTAAAAAATAGAACCTATTTTATGACAATCATGAAATTTTAATCTTCATTTCCTCTTTACATTCTATTTTAATGTGTATTTGTGTTATATCAGTATGCAACAGAGTTATCTAAAAATTAACAATAAAGAGAAAAATTCCCAGTTTACAATAGGGATTATAGCTTATAAATTAAACCAAGGATTTTGGATAAAACCACATATATTGGCTCAAATTTATTCCCACCTCTGTGGAGTGAGATATTATTAAGCACAGATTACAGAGAATTTATGAAGAATAACTATGGTTTTCTTAATTATTTTAATGATTATTTCCTTCTTTCTAATTTAATGGGTATTCAACATACTGTTCATTAGGGGATTTTATGTTTAATACTACTAATAAAATTAAATGAAAAAGATATATGGTACCATTGAAGAAGCAAGTAAGAAAAATGCTAGTGCTAATATAACTCTTTATTTAGTAGGTACCAAGAGATACAAATGAAAATCATATTTCATGAGGTAACTCTTCTATTGAAAACTGTTAAACTATGAGGCATATTTATCTCTTCCTCCCTGTAGAGGTATAAACACAAAGCATGTTTTTAAATCATAAATTATACTCTTTATGGGATATTAAAAATGACCTCCAAATAAACAGAATAGAAAAACTGCAAAAATTCCAAAGCTTTACCATATATGAAAACAAAACTTTTATTTCATCTGCTCAAATTGCAATGATAAAATCAACCATCATTATGAATGAATTATCTATATAGCAATCTAAATAATTACTAAATAAAATCTTATTTCACAGAAACTTATGTATGAAATGCAACAAGGAATTTACAATGGGCATGAAGAAACAGACACGTTTCTTGGAGAAGAAAGACCGTAAACAAGAATACGACTATTTTAGAAGATATTTTATAGATTCCCTAAAATATTAATGAAGGTTTTTTTATAGTAGCCATTTAAATATAATCTATAAGGGTTGGTCATTTACATTCTTAAGGATCACAGAAATATGCTGTTTTATCACATTTCATATATAAGTTTCTATTAAATAACTAAAAGGAAAATTTACTATTTTATCTTCTATTTGTTATTTGTGTGCTTAGTTTGTATTTAATCTTAATAAATATATAAAAACAATTTTCTTGGATTTTGAAACAATAGAAAACCCCTCCTAAAAATTTTAAATGTTTTCCTAAGAACTGTATGTAACAATAGAATTTTTTAAAAAGCTATTTTGAAGTATTTCTTAGATCAGCTTGAAAGCAATTTTGAGTTGCAAAACCATATGGGTATTATGCCTTCTAAACATAATGTTAAAATAAAAATTTTAAGAACTAAGTGATAAAAAGTATTTAGTACATTTACTTTAAATGCTTGTATTTCTTACTAATAACTGCATAATTAACACAGAATCATTGCATCTAGCAATGATCTTTGGGATGACATCATTAATGTCAAAAGAGTGGTTATTAGGAAAACATCAGAAATCTTTAATTCTGACTGTTCAATGAAATGATGCGGTATTGAAATATGGTACTAGACATGATTATTTTAATTTCCAGAAGATTCTAATACACTGAAAAAAAATACTTCATCATCATAATTGAGAAGAAAGCTTTTCTCTTTCTTTCTCTCTGTGTTTAACTTTTAGCACTTACAAGAAGTTTTTAACACTGATGAAATTTAACTTTTAAATCTTTTTATTTTATTCATTCTCTCTAAGAAATGTACTTTGTCCCAAGTTGCTAAAGTTTTCTCCTGTTTTCATTTAAATGTGTATATTTAAATGAAAACAGGACAAAAATGTATATATAAAATATTTTATATTTATTTTATATATTCTATATATTCTACATATATAGAATATTCTCTGTATACTACATATAGAGAATATACTATATATACAACATATAGAGAATATTCTATATATACTACATATAGAGAATATTCTATATATACTACATATAGAGAATATTCTATATATATAGAAAATTATAAAATTCTATAAAAATAATATATATAATATTATTCTATATATATATAAAATATATATAAAATATTTTATATATATACATTTTATCTCATTGGATTGCTTTGGTGCCTTTGTAGAGAATCGAATAACCATATAACTGTGGGTCTATGTCTGGGCTTGGTGTGCTATTCTTTTGATATATTTGTATATCTTTACTCAAACACTATACTGTCTTGATTATTATAGCTTTCCCTTTACTATTACTTTGCTATTTTAAAAGATTACTTTTAATGATTTTAAAGGTTATTATCAACATTCTAAAGCCTTTGGATTTTCACACACATTTGCAAATCCACTTATCATTTCATAAACATAATTCTGCTGGAACTGTCATCGGAATTGTGTTGATCTATAGATCAATTTAGTAAGAATGGACATATTAACAATATTGAGTCTTTCCGAAATAAACTGATCATAGATACATAGACAAGCAAAAAAATATATATATATAGTTAAATTTCTACTATAAGTAATATCGGGATAATTCTGTATGTGACTATTTTATATGAGATTTAGGTACCATGGAGGATGGCTAAAAGGAAATCTTGCTCATGTAAAAGGCCCTGAATGTTTCAAACAACGTCTAACTTATTGGTTTGCTCCTTTGTCCGGTAAACTGGAAGCATCATCTCAAGCTCACACTTTACTAATAAAAAGGTCATCAGTAAGTCAATGTTACTGCTTCTTTACTGTTTGATATAAAAATAAAACAATATTAATGTGAGTGATCAAACACCAAATGTCATTTCTTCAGAGTCAGAATGGTGTTTTATAGAGAGACTCTCCTAAGGTACAGTATTTTTGAACAACAGGAACAGCAACATTTTATCAGTGCCATGGCTATATTTTTGATAGTGAATGATATAAAGTTGGACAGGGAAACTAGATAAGGTCTATAAATTCCAAGACAACACACAGAAATGTGACTTGTATTTTACAGAAGTTTAGTTCGCACTAAATTTGTTGACACTTTTCTGTCCTATAGTCACAGTTTGCCCACTTTGACGTGCCACCCAAGTGACAGGATTCCGCCAATGGAAATAATGATCAATACATAGTCCCAACAGTGCAATTTATTATTCACTTATTATGATCAATTTGAATTAGTTTATACAAAACAAAGGGCTTATGTGTACAGTTTCAAAGTCTGACATAGAAAAATTATGAAGTAAAAAATACTATGACAGTTGTGAATTTTCCTCCTTTTTTTTAAAAAAAATAAATCTATAGGACTTCAAACTCGTTTGCAAATATCTTTTTATAAATCACTTTTTGAATTTGTAATTAAATAATGCTTACAACATAGTAAACATAAAAATGAAACAATAAAACAAAACATACAGAGGGAGCCATACCTATACTGCCTGATATGGTTTGGCTGTGTCCCCACCCAAATCTCAACTTGAATTGAGCTCCCAGAATTCCCACGTGTTGTGGGAGGGACCCAGAAAGGGGAGTAATTGAATCATGGGGGCCAGTCTTTCCTGTGGTACTATCATGATAGTGAACAAGTCTCACGAGATCTGATGGTTGTATCAGGTGCTTTTGTTTCTTTCTTATTTTCTCCTACTGCTGCCATGTCAGAAGTGTCTTTCACCTCCCACTATGATTCTGAGGGCTCCCCAGCCATGTGGGCCTGTAAGTCCAATTAAACGTCTTTTTCTTCTCAGTCTTAGGTATGTGGGCTTTTTTTTTTTCAGCAGCATGAAAATGCATTAATACACTGCCTTAGAGCTATATCTATCCATATATCTATGTTTCTATGTATCTATACATCTTTATATGTGAATGTGCATCTATATATTTATGTATGTATGTGTGTGTATTTATCTGTCTACCCATCTCTCCATTTATCTGTTTATCTATATTTTGCTTTTCTAAGAAATTCACTAAACTCAGATGCCCAAAAAACACACAAATGTCAATATAAAACAGAAAATCATAAATTAAAAATACAAACAACTTAGAATACAATAATTTCCTTCCATTTGAAAGACAGGTGGACTTTTTTTTTTTTTTTACTAAACAAATGTTTGTACACACCAACAAAGTCCCACAATTCAATTAAAAACCTGATACAAGAATCATACAGGTAGTTCATGGTGTGTGAGTCAGGCACATGCAAAATAGCTTACAAGCATATGAAATAATGTTTGACTATCATAAAGAAATAATACCTTATTATTTACACATACCTGAATTTTAGATCATCATCTTGTTTATATGCTACGTGATTTGATTTCACCTGTCTCCTGACACTTGAAACCTCACTTATAAATTGTGAAGGACAAATAAATGTAAGCATGTATACTACATCGAAATACATCAGTACAATGTGGAATATCATGTGATAATATATACGGTACACAGAAACAGATTGATAACATAAGTTAAAAAAACAAATTATATGGCCAGACACCGTGGCTCATTCTCTATTGCAGCCCTATTTTGGGAGGCCAAGGCAGGGGGATCACTCGAGGTCAGGAATTCAAGACCATCCTGGCCAACATGGTGAAACCCTGTCTCTAACAAAAATATAAAAAATTAGGCAGGCGTGGTGTGGGCACCTGTAATCCCAGCTACTCAGGAGGCTGAGCAGGAAGAATCGCTTGAACTTGGGAGATGGAAGTTGTAGTGAGCTGAAATTGTGCCACTGCACTCCAGCCTGGGTGACAGAGAGAGATTGTTTCAAAAAAAAAAAAAAGTCAGAAAACCAAAACAAAACAAATTATCTTATATAATATTCCTTCAGATAAACTTCTCTAGTAAACATTAATTTTGATAGTATCTTTCTAATTTTAGAATCCTACGCTAGACTAAATAACTGCAGGTCTAAAGAACATATGGAAATAGTATAAAAGAATAGCAGAAAGAAAAATAAGGAAAAGTTCATACAGTCCTGCCTCACTTAACACTAGGGATATGTTCTAAGAACCTCATCGTTAGGCAATTTCTTCACTGTGTGAACATCACAGTGTGTACCACAGAAACCTAGACGGTGTAGCATACTACACACCTGGGTTATATGGTGTACTCTATTGCTTCTAGGTTACAGACACGAACAGCATATTGCTGTACAGAATAATGTAGGCAATTGTAACACAATGGCAAGTATTTGTGTATGCAAACATATCTAAATATAGAAAAGGTACAGTATAAAAGATTAATAATGGCATACCTGTCTGGGGCACTTATTATGACTGGGCTTGTAGAACTGAAATTTGCCCTGTGTGAGTAGTGTGTGAGCAGCGAATGAATAGGAAGGCCTAGGCCATTACTGTACATACGTGGACTTTATAAACAACGTACGTTTAGGCTACACTAAATTTATACAAAATATTCTTCTTCTTCAATAATAAATTAACCTTAGCTTACTGTAACATTTTTGCTTTATAAACTTTTTCATTTTTTGAACTGTTTGACTCTTTTGCGATAACACTTAGCTTAAAACACAAACACATACAGCTGTACAAGAATATTTCATGTCCTTATTCTATTATCTTTCCATTTTTCAAATTTTTCCTTTTATTTTAAACTTTTGAAACTTTTTATTAAGAACTAAGACACAAGGCCAGGCACGGTGGCTCACATGTGTAATCCCAGCACTTTGGGAGGCCGAGGCGGGCAGATCACTTAAGGTCAGGAGTTTAAGACCAGACTGGCCAACATGGTGAAACTCCATCTCTACTAAAAATACGAAACAAAAAACAAAAAACAAAAAAAAAATTAACTGGACATTCTAGTACAGGCCTGTATTCCCAACTACTTGGGAGGCTGAGGCAGGAGAATTGCTTGAACCCAGGAGGCAGAGGTTGCAGTGAGTCGAGATGGCACCACTGCACTCCAGTCTGGGCTACGGAGTAAGACTCTGTCTCAAAAACAAAACAAAACAAAAAGAACTAAGACACAAACATTAACCTAGACCTTCACCAGATCAGGATCATCAATTTCACCACCTTTCACCTCCACCTCTTGTTCCACTGGAAGGTCTTCAGGGGCAGAAATATGCATGGAGCCATCACCTCCTATAATAACAAAACCTTCTTCTGGAACACCTCCTGAAGGCCCTGTTTGAGGCTGTTTTATGGCTCTTATTTTTTTTTTAATAATAGAAGGAATACATGCTAAAATAACAATAAAAAGTACAGTATAGTAAATATATAAACCAGTAGCATAGTCATGTATTATCCTTATTAAGTATTACGTACTGTATATAATTGTACGTGCAACACTTTTATAGGACTGGCATCACAGTTTGTTTATACTAGCAGCACCACAAACAGGTGAGTCATGTGCACACTACAATATTCGAATTTTTCAGTTCCATTATGATTTTGTGGGACCACTGATGTCTATGTGGTCTGTCATTAACTGAAATGTTGTTATGTGGTGCATGACAGTATTGCCTTTGAGGAAAATTCTGGTGATCTGATTTTTTCAGGTGATCTGATTTTTCAAGTAATCTGCCCAAACTATTCCTCATTTTCACTTAAGTTTGTGTTTTGGTCTGAATGTTTGTGTACCCCCAAATTCATAGGTTAAAATCCTAATCCTCAAGGCAATGGCCTTTACAGGTTGGGCCCTTGGGAGGTAATTAAATCGTGAGGGAGACAAATGTGATGTGTCCTTACTAAAAAGGCTCCAGAGGACTGCCTTACTATTCCTCCTTGTGAGGACATGGAAAGAGAGTGCCATCTATAAGAAATGGGCCCTTATTAGACTGAATCTGCCAGTGCCCAGCCTCCAGAACTAGGAGAAATAAAGGTTTGTTGTTTATAAGTTATCCAGTTTCTGGTAGCTTTGTTATAGTATCTTGAGCTAAGACAGTTTGTCTTGTGAAAATTTAAGAGAGAAACAATTTATGAAACATTGTATCCATGAGGTGCATATAAATTTTAGAAAGAAATCACTCTGGAACAGAAGATGAGGAAGCCATAAGCTGAGCATACCACTTTATAGCACCACGAGGCCTTGTTAATATACATAATTTTTTTACTGGATTCTAATGTATTTCCCTCCATATGATGGCAAATAGTCTATAAAATTATTCTTAATTCTTGTATTTGTAGTGTAGACACAGCAAAAATTACCTCCAAGTTATGGCTAATATAATTTCTAAGTGATTGACCTTCTCTTCTCACTGGCATGTTTTGTATATTTGAATCTAATTGAACTAAACATAACAGAAAATGCAGGCATGGAGCCAGCATCTTTCTTGATTGACCCTGTTCTGAATGCCAACTCCTGAAGGAGCTTCAAGAACAGACCAACCTCTCCAGGCAGTGTTTAAAATAGATTCTGCTCCTAAGCAGCACAGCACAGCTATACACCTGCTTTAACGGGGAAGAGCTTCTCCAAGACGTTACATGTGTTTAACAGTAGGCAAACATTGCCATTTGTCACATCTATGGCATTTCCTGGTGGGGCTTGTGTAACACACTGAGTTTTCTTGGAGGAACCAGCTGGAGTATTAGTCAAACAATCTATCTTTTTTCAGTGCTTGATAAGAATTCAAATGGATAATTTAAATGGATAAGAATTCAAATGGATAATGAACAATCTTGTAGTTTTACCTACCATTCTTACAATTATCACTGTAAAGAAAGTCTATAAGATTGCCTTTGAGCTCTGAAAGGAAGGCTGTAATCTAAAGCAAGTAAAGTTGTGGAAGACCTTACTATGAGAGCAAGTCTAAAAATGCGGCAGATTATGGAAAGAAAAGAAAAAGCAATGGAATGATTTTTTCCTTGTCAGTGCTGAAGACAGGCAGGTAATAAAAACTGTTTTATCTAATAGGTGTTGAGAATACTTTTGCAAATGTTAAAGTCAACGTGGCTATAACAAGCCCAAGTTCTCCAGGAGGAATGCATGTATTTAAAATGGAATCCAAAATTTATAGAGTACAATAATAAGAGCCCTCTTACTTACATTTTCATTTAATCACATGTATATGGCCATCTTGTCCATTTTGAGGTGGGTGGCAGGGCTTTAGGGAAAGCTCCAAATAATGAGCAGGCTTAGGTATCAAATAACGTCCAACCTTTTAGACATTAGAGAAGATTCTGAATACATTTCTTCTCAATATAACTACATATTAAATCTAGATGTTAGGGAAAGTAACACATTTTTCTCCTGCGATCTCTTTAGAAAACATTATTCAGTGAAATGTTAAATGACATATAAGAATTTCTAGTAATAAGTATGATGCTTTTGTCTCGAACAGCCTAGTTATAAAAAAGATGCACATTAATTATGAAAATTAGTAAAGCTGTTGACCCTTCCTTGGGCTGATGACGGCATAGTTCTGAAATGCATCTATATCCCTAGAAAGGAAAGGAATGCTTACTTCTATAGCTTACTCTCTGTTTTAGAGGCATTGAGATTTCCTCTGGAAACTCCAGGGAAATTTACCCAGAAATTCTAATTGACTGAAATTGAGCATAAGCCTATTCAAGAACCAATGGTTCTCCAGGAAATATAATTACTGTGAGACAAATTAATTTGAGAGATATGTATTGATAAGCATTCACTGAGGCATGGAGCCCTGTGGGGAAGCAAAGATTATTCAATAACATCAGAATTCTGTTAAAAAAAAAAAAGGGAGAATTGATGCTAAGTAGTTTCTTCACACGTCTGCTACACTAAGATTTAAATGTTAAAATACATGAAAATTAAAATTGTGATTGAAAGATTCACTGCATTTTAGGAGAAAAATACATAGTGAGATGTTACACTAAATAGAGGATAGGTGGATAGATTAGACAGATAGATGGATAGAGAGATATTTTATGGCTCTCATGGTTATAGGGAATTGTCATTTAATGGTGTTGAGGAAATTAAACTGTAAAAGAAACATACTATTCCAGGTGGCAACAATGAAGTGCCAACATGATTATAATTCCAAATTACTATATCAAGTAGTGAACTAATCTATTACTAGAGGGTGTTGAGCTAGTTGGTATAAGATAAACAGAGTAACAGGAAAGAGTAACACTTTTTTCCTTTTTATTAACCTTTTTATTTCCTTTTTGCTTTAACAGAAAACTAAGGATTAATGTGAGTAAATATGAAAGTAGCTCCCTCTACAATATTTTCTGCAGCATATCAAAACATCTTTCCCGGTACTACTTCTTATAATCACTATATTCTCTTCCTTAGTATAAAATATTGTAGCATGTGCCTAAGAATTCGTTAAAAATTACTTCCCCTCATTTTATAGATAGTTATATGTGCACTTCAAGATAATGCATTTTCTCATAGAAATTCAGACATCATTTTGAAATCTCTTAGCTCCACAGTTAGTACTATCCATTCTTTTTGTAATACTTAGATGCTTATGAAAATGATAAATGCTAATACTTTTATAGTTATTTGTAAAACTGAGATATTGATCATCTTCATTCTTCTGTTTAGACAACTTAATTATGACTGTTTTGACCAATACTGCTTTCATATCACATAGTGAACATGAAAAAAATAATGTAGTGTAACTACTCTCATGTCCTTATGTTTTAATATGAGTACAAATGAGATACTGAAGGTCACCAGGCATGCGAGAAAGGAGGAGGTAATTCTAAACCTGAAAGCCATAAACTAACAAACACACAAAAAAGTTTCCACAAGATTGCTGAAGAATGTAAGCAAAATTTGAATCATTTTTGGGAAGAAGACAGGCAAAAGAATACTTTGAAAGTAATTTTATTTATTTATTTATTTAGAGACAGAGTCTCGTTCCTTCGCCTAGGCTGGAGTGCAATGGTGCGATCTCAGCTCACTGCAACCTCTGCCTCCCGGCTTCAACTGATTCTCCAGCCTCAGCTTCCTGAGTAGCTGGGATTACAAGCACCTGCCACCATGCCGGGCGAATTTTTGTATTTTTAGTAGAGATGGGGTTTCACCACGTTGACCAGGCTGCTCTCAAACTCCTGACCTCAGGTGATCCACCCTCCTCGGCCTCCCAAAGTGCTGGGATTTCAGGCGTGAGCCACCACCACACCTGGCCGGATAGTAATTATTTTTAACAATTTGAGAGCAGTTATTTTTCACAAAGAAAAGTTATAATTAACATAGAAGAAAAAGCAGAAGACAGAGAAGAAAAATAAAGTACAGAGGAAGAGGAGAGGGGCAAGGAAGGAGGAGGAGAAGAAGAGAAAGGAGGAGAGGAACAGCCAGAGAATGGAAACAACACAATAGAATACATAGAACAGATAAGCATTTTGATGTGGTAAGGATGCATATTGCTTCAAGTGTTTAAAAAATGCACACATAAAGTAAAATCTATTTCTTATTATAGGCTGTGATCAGAATATTTAGAAAATTTTTGTTCTAAAAGGTTAATATGTATTTATTATAAATACTATTTATTTTTTAATATTTATGACATATAAATACTTTTTTTTCCACAAAAGCCATAACGTATTTTCAAAACCAAACTCTAATTTACTATTTAATAAAATAACCTTATTATACTTTATCAGAACTTCAAATATATGACTACTTTAAACTTCTGTCAATATTGTCTACATATAGAATTAATAGCTAAACTAAAACTTGTGACCAAAACAGTTCTATGAAGATATGGTGTCAATCAAATATGTTTAAATTGTTTTTTTATTCTTGAATTAGATTATACAAATATTTCTCAGATTTTTTATAGTCTATAGTTTGTAATTACTATTTTTAAAAAGAAAAAAATAGTGCTTTTGAAGTGTATTTTATGTAATTCTTATATTTTCTATACTATTTCATACAGTTTGTTAGGCTAAAACTAAATCTTAGTGGAAGAATAAAGACCTACTTGAAATTCCTTTGTATCGGAACAATTACAAAATCCACTATCAAAACAAGTAACTCCAGCTTCCTGACCATTATGGCTATAAGTACTAATTAAAATATTATTGATAAATATATACATATATACATTATAAATTGTTTGAATTAATTCCAACCAAATTTATTTTATTTAAATTATAATAAGAATAAATAATAGAATTTTTGCTTAAGGTGTGAAATTAATTTCTTGAAGTAATATCTGGAATTTCCACATTTGTTTTTGAAGGTCATTATAAATTTGCATAATATTTAAATCATATATGGAAAGGTTTGACTATAATTACTACTATCATTTATGGAGACAGATAAGGTCTTCAACAAATATTTCTTTACCTATTTGTTAAAACAATTATTCTAAACAGTTAATAATCTATGAAAGTAACAACACTGACCTTCATTCTGTTTTATTTGTATTCACTTGAACTAAACTCAGAGTCATACTTCCAGTCAGAAAGTGAATATTTTCTTATATTTTCACTAAATATTAGTTAATCAAGAAAAATGAGTTAAAGAGCATATAGTGGGTGCTCAAATATGAATAATAATAACATTTTTCAAGCTTTTACTAAGATATTTACCACTGGATGTTTAAACAATTTTGACTAATTATACCTGGATTCTCAGATACAGATATGAATACATTTGTTAATTTTAAAATGACACTTCTATATTTTTCATTTTTTTCATTTGAGACCATTCTATTAAATCATAACTCCGCATTTTAGCAAGGAGCAGGACTAATAAATTTCAGACACCTTGCCTTCTGATCATTTAACTTAACATAGCCTTGCCAAAAGAATAGAAAGTGACGTCCATATTCTAATCTCCCATCTCTAAATCCACTTTTGCATAGTCTGTACTGGAATGATAGGACCAGAAATCACTGGTGGACCTCAATTTCTGACTCCTTTGCCAGCTGGCTTTCTAGCAGAAGATTGGAAGCACTGGGGGACTTGGGATGGTGGTAAAAGAGGATAATAGAATGTCTTTTTAATTTTTCTTCTAGCAGAGGCATTATCCTTTGAAAGTGATAGGAAGCTCTGGCCTTTTGCTCCTCCTGCATCCATCAGAACTAGCCTTAAGCTATTGTGCCCTCTCAAAGACTCAAGCCACATCCAAGCAATACTCCTTCCAGAGGTGGCTGATCACTAACTCTGCAGGAGCATTCAACTGAGCTACTAGATTTGATAAAATCAACTTCTTTTCTCTCCAGTTTTGTTTCCTGTTGTAGATGCTTTTTGCTTCAGGTATTAGTCTGAATTATTCCCCACCTCCCCCTTTTTTAAAGTTTAGTACTTAACAATCCTCTATATTACATAATCTCTATTGACAGATCTACTTGTCTTTGTTAAACTTGTATTTTCTGACTGGGCCTTGACTGAAGCTTTCCCAAATCCTCCCCTCTCAAAGATTAATTGTTGAACTTTCTAAACAATATACTCATAAGAGTATTTTGAATTAGGTGGACTGATATGGAACCATGAATAGCTAAGAAATGAAAACGTAAGTTTAGTGAATGTCCTAGTTATCATAGAGTTTTTAGAGCTATTTACATAATGAGTATTTCAATGGGAAAAAAATCCAGTTTGTTGAAGAAAAGTTACTCGACAAGTAATAGAATATTGTGTAAATGGTGTTACCCACATTTGCTAACCTAACTAAACAAATAAGTGTTAAGAATAAGGGAAGAGATTAAGAGTAAATATAATTTTTGATATTTACTTTATCATAAGTTGGTGCATGTGAAAGAGAAATCAAACTTAAGGAAAAGGAGGGATATGGGAAAAAGAAAAGAAAGGGGGAAGAGTAGAGAGAAAAAAGACGCAGAAGAAAGGAAATAAACAAAAAAAAAGGTATGTGGAAATTTGAAGGCTAGATTATTTTAGAAAACCCAATGTAATTTCATAGTGGAAATAGAATCACCTGCAAATAGCAATTTAGATGCTTTGGAAACTATTAATCTCACATTTAATATCAGATGATATTTCTGGCAAGTGGTAAAGTGCATGAGGATCAAGCATAGTACGGTAATAAAATGCAAGTTTGATTAACATTTTTTTGAGGAACGAAATCCTGACATTCTCAATGTGTAATCTTGGAAAAATTATTTAATGCCTCAGGGTCCTAACCTGTACAATAGAAGATAGTCATTCTCAGCTTCCAATATTTAAGTTCATACAAGAAGAACGAACGCATATTTATCAAGAACTAGTCACATATGAGCAGCAAAACCTGTTACATTTCAAAAATGACTTCTAAGTTTTAATTATTTTAAAAAGGATAAATTAAATTGGGATCTTAAAGAGTCTTATGCTAGTCACTTTGACATCAACAAATTGAGTTCCTTTTCTGTACTATTAACTTTCCAAGGATCTAGGAATAAAGCAGAGATCAAAAAGGCAAAATAAAAATGCATCCCTAATCTCATGAAACATATACTTTAATGGGAAGAGACAATTAATATGTATATAAAATATCTGAAGGTGCTAACAAACCATAGAAAATAATCTATAGTAGGCTAGGTGTGGTGGCTCATGCCTGTAATCCCTGCACTTTGGGAGGCTGAGGTGGGTGGATCACCTGAGTTCAGGAGTTCAAGCCCAGCCTGGCCAACATGGTGAAACTCCTTCTCTCATAAAAATACAAAAATTAGCCTAGCTGGGTGCGGTGGCGTGCACCTGTAGTCCCAGCTACTAGGGAGGCTGAGGCACAATAATCGCTTGAACCCAGGAGGCAGAGGTTGCAGTGAGCCAGGATCGCACCACTTCACTCCAGGGTGGCTGACAGAACAAGACTCTGCCTCAAAAAAAAAAAAAAAAAAAAAGAAGGAAGAAGAAGAAGAAAAGAAGAAGGAAGAAGAAGAAGAAGAGAAAGAGAGAGAGAGGGAGTAAAAGAAAGGAAAGACAGAGAGAAAGGAAGGAGGGAGGGAGGGAAGGAAGGAAGGAAAGAAGGAAGGAAGGAAGAAAGGAAGGAAGGAAGGAAGGAAGGAAGGAAGGAAGGGAGGGAGGGAGGGAGGGAGGGAGGGAGGGAGGGGAGAGAGAGAGAGAGAG
Organism: Symphalangus syndactylus; assembly: GCF_028878055.3. NCBI lineage: Eukaryota > Metazoa > Chordata > Mammalia > Primates > Hylobatidae > Symphalangus > Symphalangus syndactylus. Next base: position 81,179,552 of record NC_072438.2, on the reverse strand, counting down.
GAAAGAAAGAAAGAAAGAGAAGGAAAGAAGGAAAGAAAAAAGAGTGAAAGAAAGAGAAGGGAAGAAGGAAAGAAGAAAAAGAGAAAGAGAGAGAAAGAAAGAAAAAGAAAAAGAAAGAAAGAGAGAGAAAGAAAAAAAGGAAAATTTAAAGTAGGAGTGGGGAGCTAGAGAGGGAAAAAGAGAGAAGCTGTGTACTAATTTATTTAGGGTGCTCAGGAAACTCCCTCTATAGGTAATATTTGAGTATAAACCCAGCAGAAGTGAGGGACAAACTACGCAGATATCTAGAAAAGAGCATTCCTGGAGGAATGAAGAGTCAGTGAAGGGACCTTGAAGCAGGGCCCACTGATACGGTGGAGGCACAGCAGCCAGGGCACTGCAGCAGAGCACGCATGAGGGGAGGTGCTAGGAAAAGATGCCTGAAAGCCAGCAGGAGCAATTTCTATGTTGAGCCTTATTGATTATAGTTTGGATTTGAAATTTTATTTTTAGAGAGATAAAAAGCCATTCGAGTACTTGAAAAGAGGAAGGGGGATGTGCTGTGGTTTAAAATCGGACTACTGAAAAATTACGAACATTTAGGATCTAGAATAAAAGCTGGATGGCTTTGGGAGAATATTTTTCAAATAAAAGATGAAGATGGCTTTGAGAAGCTTCAACCTGCAGGTGTTATAAAATTTGGATTCCAGGTCTATTTTTGAGGAAGTCTATAGAACCTCATGATGGAACAATAGAAGGAGGAACAATAGGAACTTCAACACTATGAAATGAAATTTGCAAAATTATAACATTTAAAAATATAATCTTGGTTTTGATTTGATAGTAAGCAATAGACGCTAAATATGGCAGAGATAGGGTGGAATCAAAGATACAAATGATAGGGCACAGTTTGTACAGGACTAGAGATAAAAAATATTAATACCTTGAATTTAAGAACTACAGATTTAAGTATATGTATGATATACATATATCTATATATATATATTTAAATCTGTAGTTCATATATATGTATATATGTATATGATATACATATATCATATGTATTTAAATCTGTAGTTCATATATATATATACACACATAAAATTTGAGGTTGGAGGAAGTCTTTCATTTTGGGGAAAATCCAGTGGGATCTCTTCCAAGTCTCAGTTACACATATGCATTAACGAGTGCAAGTGCATATGTGTGTGGACTTTAGATAAATAGTAGCTGTACACCAGAGAAATTGGCCAGTTTTATTACCCTCTTATTAATATAATCTAAATTCATTGTTTTTGAATAAGAATGGTAGAAAGATTTATGACCTAGAACACTCATGATGAATATACAACTTCATTCTGGTGCCAGAGAGGGAGATCAATGGCATAACTATGTAACAAGTGGTGGCATTATAATAGTGATATTGGTTCAACTAGAAGGTTTATCCTGATGTTCCTTTACACATATAAATTTTACATTAGCCATTTAGATTACTAACTTACAACAAAATTATACAATGGATATTTTATATTTTGAATAAGCATTAACATTTCTGAAATCCAGTTGACTAGGTCTGTCATTTTAATTCAGTGTTAATTAATATAAGTAAAAATGGCTGTTAATGACATTCTGTGTAAGGCGCTGGAGAAAACACATTTATCAGGAAGACATAGTACAAGTCTTAGTAATTTTATAGTCTAAAGTAATTTATTCAATGTTTCATGTAAAGTTAATATCAAGCTCTAATATTAGGTCATCTGGATAACATATAAGTCACACAAATTTCAAATATGCTAGAACAAAAACTTTTTTAGAAACTAATTATTTCTAACATGTAGGCTTTGAAATTTCAGCTTTATTCTACTGACTTAAGTTTCACATTTCTGAAGAAAATGATAATACATTTAAAATGCAGTATAATTTTAGTCCCTAGGCATTATTACACAAACAAAATGCTTAAATCATTTTGGCTCAATCTTGAAAAAGAAAACAAAGAAATACTAAAGGTTCAACATTTAGTTCTTATTTAAATCAAGTTCTGCATTTTGGCTAATTACATAATTCCTTAGCAAGTGATTCCCAACTGGGCTTTACAAAATGTAAGACTTTTCACAAAATGTAAAACTTTTCACAAAATGTAAAACTTTTACAATACATTCTCTCAATAAGGACGTATGATGGCAGGTTTTCAAATGAAAGTATTTCAAGATGTAGTTACTTTTATCTAGTTGTTAGAATTTTTTTAATGTATAAGACTGTATTTGGGTCAACTTATCTATTCTTAAGTCTTTAGATACTCATAAAATGAATGAGTCAAATTTTCAATGAACAAAGTTGGCATTGTTGTGAAGAAATAAAAGGATAACATTTCATATTATAAAACATTTAATAAAGTTATTAAGTTCTATAACTTAATAATATCAATCGTCTCACTTATGTAGATAAAAATTCTGGACTAAAATTGTGTTTTAAGATATGTTTTGGATTATTCACACTTAGGTACCTAAAACTTAAACATTTTAATCCTAAATGGACCTTTGATATCAGTTTAGAGATGCCTAGGAAAGCAATTAGGCCCAGAAAGTGTATATGACTTATTTAAAAACATTTACTGGCTAGTATCAGAAAAATCACATACACTTATTAGGGTTATCAAATATCCAGTAAATACACAGTTACTTCCCCTTCTCTTCTCATGCAATCATTAATTCAACATATCTCCAACGTCAATGAAGCCTGAGTAAAGCTTCATCATGCTTCACATCAGAGTACACTGGGCTACCACATTTACGTGGGATTAAAGAAAAGTATTTGGGGCCAGACCTGGTGGCTCATGCCTATAATCCCAGCACTGTGGGAAACTGAGATGGGTGGATCACGAGGTCAGGAGTTCAAGACCAGCCTAGTCAATATGGTGAAAAACCGTCTCTACTAAAAATATAAAAATTAACTGGGCATGATGGCGCATGCCTGTAGCCCCAGCTGCTGGGGAGGCTGAGGCAGGAGAATCGCTTGAACCCAGGAGACGTAGGCTGCAGTGAGCTGAGATCGCACCACTGCAGTCCAGCCTGGGTGACAGAGCAAGACCCCATCAAAAAAAAAAAAAAAAAAAGAAAAGTATTTATTTGGTAACTTTGAGTTATAGCTTTTCTCCATACTCATAAGTACTGTGACATAAAAAATTCTATATGTCTTTTAGTGTCTAGTGCACTATTTTATTATAGAAATGAATAGTTATAAGGGGCAAAAGTCACATGTAAACATATCCAGTTCTAATCAAATGCACAGGGGTATGTGGCCAGACGTATGCTCAAACCTTAAAAGAACAAATCTTCCATGGGTCCATAAAAATTCAATATATTTACAAGAAGTCCCAAAAGCTTATACTTAGGATCCTATCTTTTGTAAGGCAGGCCATTTTATTATCAAGAATATCTCGGCCAGGCACGGTGGCTCACTCCTGTAATCCAAGCACTTTGGGAGGCCGAGGTTTGTGGATCACCTGAGGTCAGGAGTTCGAGACCAGCCTGGCTGACATGGTGGTGAAATCCCGTCTCTACTAATAATACAAAAATTAGCTGGGCGTGGTGGTGCATGCCTGTAATCCCAGCTACTTGGGAGGCTGAAGCAGGAGACTTGCTTGAACCCAGGAGGCAGAGGTTGCAGTGAGCCAAGATTGCGCCATTGTGCTATAGCCTGGATGACAAGAGTTTAAACTCCATCTCAAAATAAAAATAATAATAATAATAATAATAATAAATCTCATTTTCCCATTTTGGATTATTTTTAATTATTAATATTTTACACTATAAGTATCAAGAGATCCTCAGGAGTATTTTCAGAATCCTTGAACAATTTCAGGGGATATTTCAAATCAAAGAAAAAATAATGTGTCTGCAACATCTGTAGTCCTCTCTTGTCTTACACAAAGGGTATTTGTGCATAAATACATGCTAAAAATCTATGTTTACTTGATTGAGTGCACATGATCACTCTGGATACCACACTTTGGACTAATCCAATGAATGAAATACAAAATGAAAATAAAAAGAGAAATGTAATATACAGGAACAGACTACTTATTTTTGAAATCACAGTTTTGTTGTATTTGCTGATAAAACCTATCCAATAGTATCAATAGGTCCTTTCACATTCTCCAAGTTTCATAGCTGTACATTAACTGTGGCTAAATTTAAAATTATTGTAGACTCCAGATTTGGAATTGTACTCTCTCACTTATCATATAAATAACTAAACCATATTCTAAAATATAATATTTTCTTTAATCATTTATATTACAAATAAATATAAAAATATTCAGAACAAAAATGTCATGTTGTACACAAATCTAACCTCTACTCGACAATTTATACAATGTATACAATTCTACTCCATGATTTATTTTTTCTTTCTTCTACCTTTTACCATTCCGTAAATACAGTATAAAATAAAAATTTGGGATTTACATGTAATGATAAATCTATATGCTCTTTGCAATTTTTCTGTGAATACCCCAAAAAATACTACCACTATAATACAAATGTGATGACACACCAATATCCCTTTTATTGAGAAAAAAATGACAAAAGTATCACTGGACCATAGTGGCAATTAATTTTAAATTCATAGAACAGCTGTGAATGTTAGAGCCATAGGGTTCTTCCCTGGACCCCTGTGAATTATCTGTCATCGTTAAAGGAAGCATAACAACTTGCTACAGGTATACCCAGAGGGTATGAACTCATAGGAAAGAGAAGAAAGTGGAATGGTCATGAAAGACTGTTATTGGAGACAGCTGCGTGGCGGGAGGCGATAAGGTAGTAGAAGTGGAGTCGGAGTAGAGATAATGAAAGCAATGACAGAAAAGACAGCTGTGTAGAGATTAGGTTTACAAAGCAAGATCTGTATCCATAACTCAAATCTGTGAGAAGAACATTTCGACACATCAAAGAGCCTCAAGGAGCTGGTTTACTTTTAATACAATTTGAAAGTGACAATAAAATGCTGGCACAGTGCTGCAGCTACTTGGTAGGTATCTGACATGATATGATTACAATTCATGAATGGAATCATCAACCAACTCTATTTCCTCAGAGGATAAAAAACACAAACATAGCAGGGCTAACCATGCTTCTGCTGTTATGATCATCTCACATTTAAAATTTGGAAATTACTGTTAGTTACTAAGGTCGACTTTTTCTGGAAAGGTAATGGAGAAAACTCTCTCTGTCATTTTTATGATCATCTTTTGTTGTACTGCATATTTTAATTGCAATGGATTATACCTACAGATTATTCACTCATTTTTGTGCTAATCCAACATGTGTAACATTTGATGTAAAGGTAAAAGAAAGAATGGAATTCCAATGTAAACAGGGATTTATGAGAAGCCAGTTAGGAAAAAGTGTCACAAACAAATTGAGCCTTAAACAAAGTCCGTCGTCCAAAAAAAAGAAAAAATGTAGGTTGGTGGGGAAGTATTCCAGAAAGAACTGAACAGAATTTTTAAAGACTTGGGTTCTGGAAAAGCATGGTGTCTATGAGAAAGTGCAGACAGTTTAATTTGAGCTAAGTATGCACTGGAGAGTGCCAGATTAGCCTAAAGATTGAAAAAAGAAAAGGATATATATATATATATATATACACACTAGTATACAGGTTTTTTTCCTTGCACAGCAATAGACAATATATATATATATTGTCTATTGCTGTGCAAGGAAAAAAACCTGTATACTAGTGGCTTAAAAGAACAAGAAAAATTTCTTGTCATGAATCTACAATTCTGCAATTTGGGCATGGCAGGGACAACTCGTCTCTGCTCCATTCAGCATTAGCACTCAGAACCATCTAAAAGTTCTAAACCTCACAGGTTAGGTAGCTGATTCTGGCTGGCGGCTGGGGCCTCAGCTGGGGCTGTGATCAGAATCCCTACAGGTGGATGCTGCGTTCTAATCGTGGATATTGCCTTTTCTAACCCAGCCTTAGAAGTCATGCAGCGTCAATTTCGCCACATGCTATCTGTTAGATGTGGGTCACTAAATCCAATCTATATTCTTGGAAGTGAAATTAGACCTCATCTCTCAGTGTATAAATGCCAACAACATGTTGTAAATAAAAGCATGTAGGAAATAATATTTTGGCCTAACATCTTTGAAAAATAAAATTTCATACAATTGCTTTGGTTCTTAACTAAGGATGGTAAATGCATTGCATGGCTTTCCAACATGAGGCATGATCAGACATGTGTCTTAGAGAGCTCTCTCTGGCAGCTTAGGGAGAACTAATAAGAGAGGGCTTGCCCTTAATGGAAAGGAGACCACTTAAAAAGCCATTGCAGAATGTAGCAATGACAGCCTGGATTATGACAGTGAATATGGGAAAAAGTCCAGTAGCAATGTATTTTCAGCAAAGAAGAAATGACCTATAAAGATAAATGTTCCAGAAAGTTAGACTAAAATAAGGAGTGAAACGTCATGAAATTTGCAAACAATTTTAGCATGTGTTAAATACTGAAGGGGAAAGCCAGACTGAAATAATTTCCAAGGCTGATGAAATTTAAGAATGCAAACCCAGAATATAGTGACTCAAGGGATAGAGAAGATTGGATGACAGATAGCTAAAGGTGGCAGATAAAAAGCTCATGATGTATTTATTTTTGTCTTATTTCTTTGTTTAAAATGGATTCAACTGAGAGTTCAGTGGATGAGACTGAAGTCATATTGGAAGGGCAAGACTGCAGAGAATGCAGGGGAAGGATCAGCTGATGGACAGTCTTCTACTGACACTGATAGACAGGTGGTAAGGCCATACACAGGTTCAGATAAAGTATAGGTGTGAGAGGGGCACGTTTTGTTGAAGTAGAGAGTTTGCTCAAGAATGTTGCTCAAATTATTGAGTTTGTAAAAACACCAGTGTACATTGGAATTAATCTGAATCTTGAGAAATAAAGTGGACACACAGGAAATTTTTCTTATCTCTTATCTCTTGCTAATGGTGTTACTAGAGCTGTATGAAAATAGCTTCATTACTTAACTTTTCTGTGCCTCACTTCCCTTATCTGTAAAGCAGGGATGATAAAAATAGGGATGCTGTGTATTAAAATGACTTAATTTGTGGAAAACACTGAGATCGATGCCTGGCACATGGTACAACCATATGATCACTAGTCAATCTTATTAAATGAAGAAAATACTTATATCCAATCCCTAAGTGCTCTGAACACAGAAAAAGAAAGCGTTGGCTATTGGAACTCCTCTGCAATAGAATGATTAAAGCCGTGTCATATCTACCCTTTGGGAAAGTATTACTTATAGGAAAAATTTTGTAAAGAAGCTGAACATTGTCCAAGTAGCAGAAAAAAATATAGATCTATTTTCTTGTGATTAAGATATCTTAAAAATACTCCTACGCTATATAATAGTGAACACATGGGTATTTTTTAAACCTTTCCAGATACAACTGTAGCTTAAAATAACACATTTTCTTTAACATTATAGAGAAACTACTATTCACATTTTTTCTTCCAAACAGTATCTAAATACATTGAATTGGTGATTTCTATGATCAACTTCTCTCTATTTAAATAAATTTATGCATAAACAATTTTCTTGCTTCTCAATTGCTGTATAATGTCATCACCTTAAGCAAAACTGTTCAGGAATAAAAGGAAATAAAAAGAGATAAATACTACAGAAGGGATTACTATAATAGTAATGTTGATAATCTAGTGTTAGATGTATTCCAACTTCAAAAAAATGTTAGCATAAAAAAATAGAATGGAACACATATAATAATGCAACAACATTTTTGTTAATGTATAATCACTACAATTATCTGTAGTGTTTGTGACATCATTATGGATACCAGTTAGGTTTCCAAACTTACAAAAAAAAAAAACAGATAAATAAGAGATTAGAGGTTGGATTCGAACACTTGCTTTGTTGAATAAAAATTTCTGTTCAGATTTCTTTTTCTTTATTTGCCTCTTCCCAAATTTTTATGGCATCATTAACAATCCAAATAATTAAACAGATGCCTAAAGTTTGTACTTTGTATTACTTTACCTCTCACAGCCTATATCCAAATCACCACAAGCTTCAAAACTGTTCACTTTCTAAACCTTTCTCAAAGTGCACCAAAGTGCACCAGAACCACCAGTACCTCTTCGAGATTACTGCAACAGCGTGATATATACCATTATTCCTCCTTTCCAGGGTCCTTTATGTTTGCTATTCTTTCTCAGTGGAATTATCTTTCCTGCCTTTTTTTCCCCAAGTAAATCTTCTTATCTATGAGGCCTTAGTTTAATTTATTCTATGTCCAGGAATTTTTTTGTTTCTCACCTCCCTGGCTGGTGTAACTCCTATTATAGGCTCTATTGAAAACATGCATCCTTTTTTAGAAACATGTTATCAGATGTGTAATTTAATATTGTTGGTGTCATTACTGATTAATAAGTACTTCCCACAGTAGAATAAAATTTCACTAAGAGCAACTCCATTTGTTATCTATTGTGAGTGTTAGATATTGACATCAATATTTATGTCTAGCATCATATCTAAAGCACCTAGCACCATGTTGACCATATAGGAAATCTTTGTTTACTATCTGTTGAATTAAATGAATTAATTTATGATTCAGGATAATACAATATGCAATATAATATACTAATGTGGGAATATTTCATTTTTGTATTTATAAAGTAATTATGACATTTTAATAATAATATATATTTAGAATATTATTTGATGTTCAAGGTACAGCATGACTTTTAAAAGTGACTATTTCTCCTTCAGATATATCATGATTTAGCTTTAATTTATAACTAAATAACTTTATAACTGATAATAAATAAGTAAAACTGGTGCATCATTTACCTATTTAGGATGCTTATGCTAAAATTAGGAAATTTAAAACCATGATACTCAAAAATTAACTGATGTAGCTTATTGAAATTATTGTCATTTAAAATAAAGTACTTGTCTGAATAATCTGATAAATAACATGCCTTAAAAAATTTACATATTTTTCTGTTCCTTTTTTTCAGAGGCTTATTTTCATATTTTATTCATATAGTCCCTACAAACATACTTTTTAACTATGATTTCCAAAGTATTGATTCTAACTTCTTGCCTTTCTCAACACTCTCTTTCAGTCTAGCTCCTAAATTTTAGAGGTCCAAATACTCTCCTCCTCTTCCCCCTTTCCCTCTTCTCCTCCACCTCTCCTCCTCCTCCCATTACCCTTCATCTTCCTCCTTTGCCTCTTCCTACTCCTCCTCTTTTTCTTCCTCTTTCTTTTGAATTCTTATACTATGCTCTCTTGGTGAATGGAAATGGTGCTTACTAAATAACGAGGCACACAAATGTGAACAGATTGTTATTTTAAAGTAGTTTAAAGTTCATTGAATGGAGCGAGTATGCCTGAAATGTGTATTGTACATTTACAGATTTTTCTGTGTCTTTCACAAATATTGGTAAATTAGGATCACAGTCAGAAATGGGTAATGGAGATACTTTTGAAAGAAATTCGAGCTGGAAAATGAACTCAAGAAGCTTGAGTTCTCTTTTAAAGAGAGTCACATAACTGTTTTTACACCTGCTAGAGCATTTTTTTGTCCCTTTGCTCTTTAATGTAATCTGATTTTGCTGAAACTTTTAGGTATATGCATGAATAACGAGGTTTAGATAAACCTGGAAGAAAACTACCTTAATTCCAAGAATTGGATTAAATGAAGGTATAGAATAAAAAATTTCTTTGAATTCTTCTTTTGAAATTTGGTAACTCAAAATATTAAGTGGGGGGTAAGAAACAGTAAAGGTATTTAAAAAGTTATCTTTAAACTAATACCACTACTCTGAACCACTAGTAAGCATATTAATGAGTATAGTTTCTCATGAACTTTGAATTACTTAGGACAAACACAGCTGAAGATGACCAAGAAAAACATCAACAGTTCCACTAGATTTGAATTTTAGATCTTCTTATTTCTTCCGTACCTTATTTCAAAGTGTACTCTGAGATTGCCATTCTACAATGCAATGAAATATAACTAATGGGTATCAGGTTTAATACCTGAGTGATTAAATCATCTGTACAACAAACCCCAATGACAAAAGTTTACCTACGTAACAAACCTGCACTTGTACACCTGAACTTAAAACAAAAGTTAAAAAAATCAGTATGGATATATATAGTTATACATATTTATAAAGCACAAGTGATTTTTTTAATTTTAATTTTTTTAATGTCTGTGGGTACATAGTAGGTGTATTATATTTATGGGGTAGATGAGATATTTTGATACAAACATACCATGTGTAATGATTAAATTAGGACAATTGAGGTATCCATCACCTCAAGAGTTTATCATTTATTTGTGTTAGGAACATTCCCATTTCACTCTTTTAGTTATTTTGAAATATACTGTAAATAATTTGTAACTGTAGTTCCCCTATTATGCTACCAAACACTGGATCTCATTCCATCTAACTGTATTTTTGTACCCATTAATTCTTTCCTCTTTATCTGCACTCTTTCCACTACTTTTCCAGCCTCAGGTAACCATCATTCTACTCTGTATCTTCATGAGTTCAATTTTTTTGTTAGCTCCCACATATAAGTGAGAACATGTGATATTTATATTTTTCTGTTTGCTATTTCTTGAAGGAAGACTTATTCATTAGGTAGGCCTAAAGGGAAAGTGTGAAGTGACCTTTTTAATTGTGAAGACAAATACTTTAACCTCTAAGTCTTTTTAAATTTTTGAGTGATGTATGAGTTTCTATTTTTCACCATGAGACTCAAGAGAACTAAGATCTTGATCTCATGAAAAGTATTATTTTTTACATAAAAATACCTATAATTATTAATTATAGATAGCACTTAACTTTTTAAAATATGTATGCTAAAAGCATTCATGTTAAAAATATAATACTATATTTTGTCTATACATCATTAGCCATGTGGCTCTTATTTTAGAAGTAAAAATTATATACAGATTGGAAGACTATTCAACATAAAATAAAAGTCGACCAAATAACCTAAAGATTACTAGAAAAATATTTATGTCTCAAGGTCAGTATTTAAGGTTGTTACATTTTTATTATACTTTAGTTAATTTAAAACATTTTTAAAAGTTAAATTCATAGGTAGTGGATGACATATTTAATTTAATAGCATTTTTGCTTTATATATACGAATATATAATGAAACTACATGCAATAAAAAAATAACTGATTTAGAACAAGGAAAAGATAAAATATTAAAATTAAGTTTTTTTAAAAAATTGAGATCTAGGAAGAAGCTGGTTATACTGACATAATGTCAGTATAACTGTTAGAATGGTTTAAATGTCAGAATGGCTGTTATTTATCTTTGTTAAAGAAAAAGTAAATAGGTAACCGAGTTGTTCCTTGCATTTCATTACGTGAAATGAATTTAACCTTTATTCTATTTTGCAGTATACTAGGCACTGTGTAATGACCTCTAAATGCATATAGCATCCAGTCTTCAAACAATCTTATAATATCACCATTGTATTATTGCATCAACATACATAGGAGGAAACTGAGATGCATATTTGCTAAACAGTTTTCCAGAGTCTCATATTAAGACAGGCAAGTAACATTTGAAGAAGTGTAAACTATTTTTTCTATTCAAGACAACTTTATTGTTTGGTAGAAATAGATCACTTTAACCATTGCAAAGTGTAAAATATTACTATTGTACATCCATGTGCCACATAACAGTGTTTTGGTCAATGACAGACAGCATATACAATGGTGGTCCCATAAGATTATAAAGGAGATAAAAATTTATATCATCTAGTGACACTGTAGCCCCCTTAACATCACAATGCAATGCACTACTCATGTCTGCAGTGATGCTGGTGTAAACAAACCTACTGCACTGTCAGTCCTATAAAAGTACAGCACATGCAATTATGTACAGCACATAATAATTGATCATGATAAGCAACTGTATAACTGGTTTATATACTTACTATACTATACTTTCTATTATTATTTTAGAGTGTACTCCTTGTACTTATTTTTCTTTAAGTTAACTATAAAACAGTGTCAGGCAGGACATTCAGAAATTATTACAGAAGAAGGCATTGTTATCATAGATGCCAGCTCCATGACTGTTATTAGCCCTGAAGACCTTCCAGTGGGACAAGATTTGGTGGTGGAAGATAGTGATATTGATAATCTTGACCCTGTGCATGCCCAGGCTAATGTGTGTGTTTGTGCCTTAGTTCTTAACAAAAACAGTTTATAAAGTAAAAACATAAAAATAAAAATAAAAAATGGACCCAGCAATCCCATTACTAGGGAATCTACCCAAAGGATATAAATCATTCTATTTTAAAGACACATGCAAGCATATGTTCACAATAGCAAAGACATGGAATCAACCTAAATGACCATCAATGATAGAATATAAAGAAAATGTGCTACATATACATCATGGAATACTACACAGCCATAAAAAAGAATGAGATAATGTCCTTTGTAGGGATATGGTTGGAACTAGAGGCTGCTATCCTTAGAAAACTAACACAGGGACAGAAATCCAAATACCACATGTTCTCACTTATAAGTAGGAGCTAAATGATGAGAATACATGCACACATAGAGAAGAACAATCCATACTGGGGCATTTCAGAAAGTGCAGAGTAAGAGGAGGCAGAGAACCAGGAAAAATAACTGTTGGGTACTAAGCCTAATACCTGGGTGACAACATAATCTGCACAACAAACCCCACGAAAAAAGTTCATCTATGTAACAAAACTGCACTTGTATCCCTGAACTTAAAATAAAAGTTAAAATATAAGTTAAAAATTTTAAAAAATTAAAAATAGAGAAAAGCTTATATAATAAGGATATTAAGAAAGAAAACATTTTTGTACATTTGTACAATGTGTTTGTTTTTTTAACCCATTTATGCCTGAAGTTGCAATTTTTATTTTTTATTTTTATTTATTTTTTTGAGACAGAGTCTCGCTCTGTTGCCCAGCCTAGAGTGCAGTGGCACGATCTCGGCTTACTGCAACCTCTGCCTCCCGGATTCAAGCGATTCTCCTGCCTCAGCCTCCGCAGTAGCTGGAACTACAGGCCACTGTCACCACGCCTGGCTAATTTTTTGTATTTTTAGTAGAGATGGGGTTTCACCGTGTTAGCCAGGATGGTCTTGATCTGAGCTCCTGATTTGCCTGCCTCGGCCTCCCAAAGTGCTGGGATTACAGGCGTGAGCCACGACACCTGGCTGCAAATTTTTTTTTTTTTTTTTTTTTTTTTTTGAGACGGAGTCTCGCTCTGTTGCCCAGGCTGGAGTGCAGTGGCACGATGTCGGTTCACTGCAAGCTCCGCCTCCCAGGTTCACGCCATTCTCCTGCCTCAGCCTCTCCGAGTAGCTGGGACTACAGGTGCCCGCCACCACGCCCGGCCAATTTTTTTTTTTTGTATTTTTAGTAGAGACGGGGTTTCACCGTGGTCTCAATCTCCTGACCTCATGATCCGCCCGCCTCAGCCTCCCAAAGTGCTGGGATTACAAGCGTGAGCCACCGCGCTCGGCCTGCAAATTTTTTGTGTGTGTGAAAAATCAGACCTTGTCGATGACCTTGAACAGTAGGATATAAGTAACTCCCACAAGCTTAGCATTCCAATAATGGAACACTGGGCATAAATGGGTTAATCTAAGTGTCACAAAAGAGTGAAAAAGTTAAAAAATAAAAAAAAACTTTATAAAGTAAAAATGTTACAGTAAGTTAAGGTTAATTTATTATTAAATAAAGAAAAATATTCTTTATAAATTTAGTGTAGTGTAAGTGTACAATGTTTATAAACATTGTTTATAATTACATTAGCTGAGGATGTAAAGTTTTTTTGTTTTTGTTTTTTGCTTTTTATCATCTTGTGAAAGGTTTCTGAAATTCGATAATAAAAATCAGTTGGTGTAAATTATTCTTTTGGGTCACATTTTTAGAATGAAAAACAAAGAATATATCCTTAGTACTGGTTCTTAACCCATAAAAACCCATTGACCTGAAGCTTGTCTCAGGCCCCTGCCCATCCTATAGTTTTGAAAGACAAAAGGCTGGCAGAGACAGTCTTCAGTGGTTTCAATGGCTTCAGCAATGCTCTGTGGAGTTCAGAGTGTCTGAGTGCCTTAACTCCCGAGCTATGATCCTAAGCACAGGGCTAGCCTGGCCTCTGTATCTCCCCACCACCAACCTCTTAAAAGAATAAGATAACAGCATACCTATAGTAAAACCATCTCTGCATAGAAACTGTTCAAATGCTCTGTTTTCATAAAATTTTAAAAGTTATTAAAAAAAAAAAAAAAAGTCCCAGGCCTTCACATTCACTCACCACTCATTCACTGACTTGCTCAGAACAGCTTACAGTTCTGCAGGCTCCATGGATGACAGGTGTCTCTTACAGGTGTATCACCTTTTACCTTTTATACCATATATTTACTGTATCTTCTCTATGTTTAGATATGTTTAGATACACAAATATTTACCAGTTGTCTAGAGTATTCAGTAAGTAACATGCTGTACAGGTTTGGAGACTAGGAGCAATAGGCTATACCACGTAGCCTAGGTGTGTAGGAGGCTATGCCACCTAGGTTTGTGTTAAGTACACCCTGCGATGTTCACACAACAAGAATATCACCTAATGATGCATTTCTTAGAACATCTCCTGGAATTAAGTGATTCATGACTGTATTGTAACATCATTTCTATTATTACAGATAAACACATCACAAATCTAGTCAGTGCCACTGGATTTATTTAATTAGAATGATAGTTTTTTTCTACACACAAATGTAAAATTTTAATGCGTTTATTTGGATATTTTATACCAACAGCATAAATTGCAGTGAGCACTGGACTTGTCTCATTGAACAATATAAAAACTCAAATATTGGCCTATAATAAATTGACAATGAAAACAAAAGCAAATGTCATTCACCCAGATAGTATGAGAAGTACTTATCTAATTGATTTTGATCCTCGATGGTCTAAAACATAATTTTTAAGTTAAATATGTGAATGTTCCACATAGCAATGTTATTTTTATTATATTTATAACCATCAGTAAAAAAATTGGGGATTTAAAAAAACATATATTATTGTAGGTTCTAGAATTTGTATGCAGTACGCTAGGCCTAATTCATGGAATTATATTACTCTTGTTGAATACTTCTGGTCTAAACCATCGTAGCTTCTCAGATCTGAAACATTTCAAATAAGATAGTGAAAATGACAGTAGCCATCGTTCTAATTACGAATAATTTATCTACCACAAAGGACCACTGGATATAACAATATTATCAATTTTAAGTTTTAATTTGTTAAGTCCAATGAAACTATACTATTTTCATGAGCTGAAACTGAGAATAATGAAACTACCAGTGTTTTGCATAAATATACATAAAATATTTGCTTTGTTATTCTGTTATTCTTTCATATAATTTCTTGATCTGGAGTAATTTAAGATATGCAAAGGACTTTTTTTATTTTTTTTACTAGCACCAATATATTTTTAAAGATATTTGCCTTGGAGAACAAACTTCTCAAGTGTAATTAATTCAGCCTCTGCTGAGGTAAACTTTGAAGCTGACCGAACTGAGAATCCTGAGATCAAAATTCTGGCAAATAAATAATAAAACATACACAGAGATTACTAGTAGAAGTCCCTAAAGGTGAGCAGTGCTATGCTTTACCATACTGAAGAAAAAGGGCAAAAGCATAATTAAAAATACGTAGTTGGAAATATCTCTTTAAAAAGTGAGCATGTGTGTCTATTAAATCCAGAAATGATACTATCAAATACCAACTCTGGTGGTGTAAGAAAATAAAAATGAATTATCCTTTACAATTGGATCATATAGGTCTTACTTTTCCTTTCTAATAACCAGAACACAATGTCTTATAATTCCATGTTAATTTATTGTTTGAAATATGAAGATTTTGAACAAATAACATCTATCCTCTCTTTTAAATTATTGTGTGTGTGTGTGTGTGTGCACCCGTGTGCACATGCACATGTATCATCTTTAATTTGAGAATGTGGGTTGAACCAATGAAAATGCAATATTATTAAATATTATTTTATTTATTCTGTGAAATTGATAATTTTGTGTAATGTGGTTCCACCACACTGTCTTGCTAGTATATATTCTACAGTCTAAATTAATAAATTAACTTCAGTGAACTTGGTCGACACCAACTGCTCAGACTAGAATAATTTTTTCTACAATCCACAGCCATTTATCTTTTCTACGTTTTACACGATTTTTTAGGAAGTTGCATTCTAAGAAGAGACACATGGAATAAACAAACAAAAAGCAAGATATCTAAATTTTCCTTGTTCTCTTTAGTAGTGTTGGAGGAACTACTTAAAAAATGTAATTTTTACCAGCACAGAGTTAGTTTTAAATTTTTGGAGATTAGATTTAAACAAGATAGGTACCAATTGTCACCTTCAAAGAACAATTCTAATATCATAAAAGATACAAATGATCAATTAGATCAGTGCCTTAACTCTTCAGACAAGACTTAGCGTTTGCTTTCAGATGTTGACATATTTTACAACATTTGGTAAAAATCAAATTGTCTTTTCATAAGTGGGAATGACTTCTGAAAAACCCAACAGCTTTGGCCCATAGAATTATATTCTTAAGTAGATAAATGGCTTATTTCTGTTCTGATAATAGTAGCACAATAAAAAGAGAGAGCCCATTTTAGTTATACATATTATCACAAAGGCATAAACAATTACATTTATATCCTAGAAGACACTATGTGTATATATACGTACTATCTAAGACTATATATATATGTGCGTGTGTGTGTGTGTGTGTGTGTGTGTGTGTGTATATATATATATATTCATAATCAAGGGACATTAAAACAAGTACTTTAATTTATTGTGCTAAAAGCTTTGGGACTTCAATGAAAATTTGCAGCAATCTAATATGCCACATTCTAGAGAAAATTTTTTGCAATAGACCCATACAAAATATTACATATTACTCGTTCACAAATTTGGAGAGTACAGTTTATTGATATGATTTGCCTTAAAAATAAATATAGCAAAGATTGCTTATTTTCTGAGTTATCTTATTTTTATTATTCATTGATTTATTTCCTGTCATCATTTCTCTATTTTCAGCTTTTCCCACCTTTTTTACTTTTAAGATGTACTAGTTGTTAATAGTTGGTATACCTGTACCTGTTCCTTAACAAAAGCATAACCAGATCACAGATATTGCTACAGTTGAAGTAATGTCAGCATTTTCATAATAAAAACTGCTCTTTGGAGGTTTATAATAATGCAACTGTAAAAGTTCATACTGGGCTCATCTTGTCATATAAGGTCACAGTCTGAAGTGAATATGTTTTGCCAATTTTCTTTTTTTTTTTTTTTAATTTATTATTATTATTTTTTTTTATTATACTTTAGGGTTTTAAGGTACATGTGCACAATGTGCAGGTTTGTTACATATGTATCCATGTGCCATGTTGATTTCCTGCACCCATTAACTCGTCATTTAGCATTAGGTGTATCTCCTAATGCTGTCCCTCACCCCTCCCCCCACCCCACAACAGTCCCTGGAGCGTGATGTTCCCCTTCCTGTGTCCATGAGTTCTCATTGTTCAATTCCCACCTATGAGTGAGAACATGCGGTGTTTGGTTTTTTGTCCTTGCGATAGTTTACTGAGAATGATGTTTTCCAGTTTCATCCATGTCCCTACAAAGGACACGAACTCATCATTTTTTACGGCTGCATAGTATTCCATGGTGTATATGTGCCACATTTTCTTAATCCAGTCTATCGTTGTTGGACATTTGGGTTGGTTCCAACTCTTTGCTATTGTGAATAGTGCCGAAATAAACATACGTGTGCATGTGTCTTTATAGCAGCATGATTTATAGTCCTTTGGGTATATACCCAGTAATGGGATGGCTGGGTCAAATGGTATTTCTAGTTCTACATCCCTGAGGAATCGCCACACTGACTTCCACAATGGTTGAACTAGATTACAGTCCCACCAACAGTGTAAAAGTGTTCCTATTTCTCCACATCCTCTCCAGCATCTGTTGTTTCCTGATTTTTTAATGATGGCCATTCTAACTGGTGTGAGATGGTATCTCACTGTGGTTTTGATTTGCATTTCTCTGATGGCCAGTGATGAGGAGCATTTCTTCATGTGTTTTTTGGCTGCATAAATGTCTTCTTTTGAGAAGTGTCTGTTCATGTCCTCTGCCCACTTTTTGATGGGGTTGTTTGTTTTTTTCTTGTAAATTTGTTTGAGTTCATTGTAGATTCTGGATATTAGCCCTTTGTCAGATGAGTAGGTTGCAAAAATTTTCTCCCATTGTGTAGGTTGCCTGTTCACTCTGATGATAGTTTCTTTTGCTGTGCAGAAGCTCTTTAGTTTAATGAGATCCCATTTGTCGATTTTGGCTTTTGTTGCCATTGCTTTTGGTGTTTTAGACATGAACTCCTTGCCCACGCCTATGTCCTGAATGGTATTGCCTAGGTTTTCTTGTAGGATTTTAATGGTTTTAGGTCTAACATATAAGTCTTTAATCCATCTTGAATTAATTTTTGTATAAGGTGTAAGGAAGGGATCCAGTTTCAGCTTTCTACATATGGCTAGCCAGTTTTCCCAGCACCATTTATTAAATAGGGAATCCTTTCCCCATTTCTTGTTTTTGTCAGGTTTGTCAAAGATCAGATAGTTGTAGCTATGCGGCATCATTTCTGAGGGCTCTGTTCTGTTCCATTGATCTATGTCTCTGTTGTGGTACCAGTACCATGCTGTTTTGGTTACTGTAGCCTTGTAGTATAGTTTAAAGTCAGGTAGCGTGATGCCTCCAGCTTTGTTCTTTTGGCTTAGGATTGACTTGGCGATGCGGGCTCTTTTTTGGTTCCATATGAACTTTAAAGTAGTTTTTTCCAATTCTGTGAAGAAAGTCATTGGTAGCTTGATGGGGATGGCATTGAATCTATAAATTACCTTGGGCAGTATGGCCATTTTCACGATATTGATTCTTCCAACCCATGAGCATGGAATGTTCTTCCATTTGTTTGTATCCTCTTTTATTTCATTGAGCAGTGGTTTGTAGTTCTCCTTGAAGAGGTCCTTCACATCCCTTGTAAGTTGGATTCCTAGGTATTTTATTCTCTTTGAAGCAATTGTGAATGGGAGTTCACTCATGATTTGGCTCTCTGTTTGTCTGTTATTGGTGTACAAGAATGCTTGTGATTTTGCCAATTTTCAAACAAATTAATGTAGCCACTACTCTAAGTAATGCAAATATAAATCAAACACTGGAGAAATGTATTCCTCCAAAATAATAAACATCATTTGGCTGATACTTATTTTCAAGATATTTAGTTGTTTTTAAATTTGCATGTGTCCAGCCGGGCGCGGTGGCTCACGCCTGTAATCCCAGCACTTTGGGAGGCCGAGGCGGGCGGATCACGAGGTCAGGAGATCGAGAGCATCCTGGCTAACACGGTGAAACCCCGTCTCCACTAAAAATACAAAAAATTAGCCGGGCGAGGTAGCGGACGCCTGTAGTCCCAGCTACGCGGGAGGCTGAGGCAGGAGAATGGCGTGAACCCCGGGGTGTGGAGCCTGCAGTGAGCCGAGATTGTGCCACTGCACTCCAGCCTGGGTGAATGAGTGAGACTCCGTCTCAAAAAAAAAAAAAAAAAAAAAAATTTGCATGTGTCCCACACGGGTGTCAAGAGGATAGCTCTAGGAGAGAAAGAAAGCAAAAAAATAAAAGCAAAACAAAAAACAAAACATGGCTTTTCTCCAAGAAAATAACACTTAACATATATGAGCATATAATAAATAGCCTTCATGGCAGGTGGCTTACCCTCAAACAGCAAAGCCAGTCTCTTAGTCTTTTACATAGACAACTATGTAAACTATGTCAAGGCCCTATTTAGAGAAAGAAACTGTCATGTTACAACTTTCTGAAACCATTTAAAAAATATGATACAAATCTCAGAAATGTTTCAGTCATTTTATGTAATATTGAAATTACCAAAGAGTAGTAACTTACTTAATATCATTGCATGGTTTTATAATAATGGCAATGTAATGCATACACTATTTCTATAGATATACTTCCAAATGTAAATACACAATCAAATAGAAGTGAATTTATATGATTATTCGATCCAGAAATTAAGGCTTTGGGAAAGAAAAAGCTTGAGTGTTTCATCTCAAGATTCTTCCTGCTAATATCATTCGGAGCCTGTAAGGGAACTATTTTGAATCCACACTAATGATTTTGTTAATGCAATAACAGAAAAAATAAAAAGAAAGAAAGAAAGGAAAAGAGTAGGGTAAAGGATAGAAAAGGATTCCATTGCAACAGTGTTAATGTCATTCTGGAGAATGTGGGAGAAGCCATTCTTATAGAAAGCTATTATAAAGTATTTAATGTTAGGAATGTATTAGTAAGTAAAAGTCAGGCACCATAATATATGGTAAAAGTCAAATACAATCTCATCAACTTAAAAACATCCTGGCCTTTTTGTAACTCAATTCCATTTTGGGGGGGTGTATGCATCTATGTTTTTATTCGCAATGCAATGATACAATTTTTAATTTCATCTGATGACCTTATTTTAAAACTTTATAGTGTTTATATAGTACAACGATGATAAAAATCATAATCCTAATAATAACTGAAACAAACAGGGAACTTATTATGTGTTTTAAATGTGTTTATTTCACCTTCACAATAACTTTGAAGTTAAGTGTTATTATGAACTCTACTTTATACACAAGAGGAAACTTTGAGTTAGCAAATTTAAGTAATTGGCAAAAGGTGTCATGATTACCCAATAGTAAACCTAGAGTTCAAACTCAGGCAACATATCAATATAATGTGCTCTTCACAACTATGCTAGGTATTTCTCATTTTAATTTGTCATTTGCTAATTTCTTTTTTTAAAACATACTTCCCTACCATTAGAAAAAAAATGGCTATTTCCTATCATTTTTTAAAGAACTACATTGCTCTGAAAATCTTTATGTATATATTTATTTACTTTATTATATGTTTATTTAAATATATATTTACTATTTTTCATATTATTTCCTTGGGATTGGTGCCTGGAAGTAATATTACTGAGACAAAAATGTATGAACTTACTTTACATATATTTGATTGTGTGTGTTTTTTTTTTACTGAATACAACTATTAATCTGTACCTTGTCAACATAAACTCAGATATGTGTGGGTAAACGCACATACACAAACCCATGAATATCTGATTTAGTAGCTGTAAAATGGAACTTCATTCCTTTGAAAAATCATTTGTAAAGTTAAACATTCTTTAAATGTTTAAATAAATTTATGTTCTCACTTTTCTCCTAACATCTCTCCACGGTTTTATTCTTTCTATATTATTTTTAGTAGATTTAATGACAGCAAAATTATATCTTAAACAGAGATATCAGGTAAAGAAGTATAAAAGTGTTCAACACATACAAGTTAAAGTCAGAAATTTAATTTGGCTTGACTTTTATGAACTAAGGTGTGTGAGTAATTATCAGAGGTTGTTGTGAGGAGATATGATTGGGAATCGTCATGACAGCTGGATCACAAAGTCTTCATCATTTGCCAGCAGCTTTGAACATTTGAAGAGCCTGACAACAAATCACACCTCACTGGCCCTATTAGAGACACAATTACAGCTAAGATATTGAATGCGTGAATTTGCAATACAAGGGTTTGTTTCCTTGATTTCAGAAAGAAATGTCTTCTTCTCTAACTGTAACTTTCCTAGTATTGCTTGTGTGAGGCAAGAAGTGTGAGCTGGCACAGGCCTGCTGAGAATCCAACGTGTGTGTGCAATGTGTTATAGGCCTGTCACCCCAAATTGTTTATGGCGAGACATTCTTTGACGTATAGACATTTGTCAAGGTCATGCTGTTGTAAATGACCCTCAGTTTGAGAACTGAGAACATTCTTTTCACAATAACTTTTCTCTAAATAAGTTTTTGTTAGCATGAAGTTTCTTAGCTACTTGAGAAAACAGCCACCAGATTTCAAGGACAACAAATTAAATCAGACATGAGCTCTAGCCAGAGAACAGCAGAGGTAAGAGAATCAGTCTTTGACAGAATGCTACGTTCAAAATATAAATGGGGTACCCATTATGTATAACATCAATCAGCAGGAGGTTAGAATGCTTAGGAAAAATATTTGTGGAAAAAAATTAGAAATAGCAGAAACATGTACTACTTTTAAGCAGAAATTATAGTGACTGATTATAACATGAACACTTTCCCTTGTCAATTAGTTTCAAGATCAGGAACTCTGGAAAATCTGTAACAGTCAGCCAAGGTACAATTTTGTTATATTTTAACAAGCTAGTTAGTATAGTCTTAACTTCAGGAATACTTAACTACTAGGCTTGTTACTATAATTCAGCTTTCTGTTTAAAGAGAAAGGTTCTGTTCTCTCATACGTAGTTTTCTTACTTTGGAAGAGAATTGATATTAAAAATTGGCCTCATTTATGTGGCTCTATTGTTTTAACAATAATCAATACATTCATTGAAGTGTATTTGTTTTAAAAGTCATCAGTTGTAGATAAGAAGGCATAGTTTATGTTTCCAGGAAGAGAATTTGTATTTTATAACACAAATTGGGGGAAAATAGTACTGAAGTAGAAATTAACTCAAGTGGTGCCACTCTCCTCTGAGCAATATCCTCCACTCAAAAGAAGTGCTTCCCATTCTTAAGGAGTTCTAAGATAATGTAAGAGGGAAGATATAAACACGTATAAAGCAATATGAACAGGTATAAAGCAAAAGAAAATACATTCAAACACAGATGATTGGTACACCCAAAGATTGAAGAGGCCTGAAACAGAGCCACTCAAAAATTCTTTTAGTCTCTGGGCTGACTTAATTTTTGAGGCAATTAGATAATAGATCAGATCTTAACATATTATTACATCTCCCATTAAATATGTGTGATGCCTAACTGCCAAAAGCTTTGTTGATTATTTATTTATTCATTCATTTATTTATTTTTCTGAAGTGGAGTTTCGCTCTTGTCACTTAAGCCGGAGTGCAATGGCACAATCTCGGCTCACTACAACCTCTGCCTCCCAGGTTCAAGCACTTCTTCTGCCTCAGCCTCCCAAGTAGCTGGGACAACAGGCACCCACCACCACAACCGGCTAATTTTTGTATTTTTAGTAGAGACGGGGTTTCACCATGTTGGCCTGGCTAGTCTTGAACTGACCTCAGGTAATCTGCCCACCTTGGCCTCCCAAAGTGCTGGGATTACAGGCGTGAGCCACCATGCCTGGCCAGCTTTGTTGATTTTTTAATTAAACCATAACCTCCATTGTTTTTTTATCTGGAAGAGGATATTTTTCTGATATTTCATAGATTCAACTATAGATGGCAGGATATTGGAAGCAGTATCAAACATTTTACTATATGATTAAATTCACTTTAATAATCACAATACTAGTATTTTTTCTTGTATATCAACAGTATATACATCTATTTTTAGGGTAGGAAATATGTAAAAGTACCGTGACTCAGCTTTTCTCTGGGCATTGAAGATGTACCTTTATTTTATGTTAGAAATGAATAAATATTTGGATTAGAGAGTACAGATTAATCTGTACATAATGAGTATTTTATGATACTGATTAATATATTCTCAACAGGAAAGAAACACACTTGATGCAATTTAGAAAAAAGTAAAAGATACTTTTACATGCTAAATTATTTCAATTCACTACATTTTCATTTACTCTGGGGAATAAAAAGGAAAATCTATTATTATCTGAATGAGCCACTACATTTTTTCTTTTGTCAAATGCAATTCGGATTTCTGGGAATCATATTTTAGAGTGTTTCTGATACACACAGAGTAAACCAGCTCTACATTGTCCTGCATTTTCCTTTCTAAGCTACACAATTAAAAATAAAACCCTTGCAAATTGTGTACATTTTTGCAGCTTCTCAACAAATTTATACTTTGGAATTGTTAATCAATTTAACCCCCTTCCCATCACTTTCCCTAGTGTATTCAAAGCTCTTTTACTTTGCAGTTATCTTAGGGCTATTAATGCATGATTATCGTACGTGTATTTACAAAGAAAAAATAAAAATATTGGATAAGCAATAGAAGGGAAAAATCCATTATTCTTGGAGAATCTACTTGAATAATTATGTTCTATTGATCAACTGTTATGAGTAACCTGTTTTAATTCCTCAGAGTTCCAGATTCTATATTGAGCCATTGGTCAAATTCTCTATTGAGCATTTTAAAATCCAACATGATAGGATAAACATTTACGATTAGTGAATTGGTTATTTGGTTTACATGATTATGAAATCACAGTGCTTTATTCTAGATTGATATAGACAAC
Organism: Symphalangus syndactylus; assembly: GCF_028878055.3. Classification (NCBI taxonomy): domain Eukaryota; kingdom Metazoa; phylum Chordata; class Mammalia; order Primates; family Hylobatidae; genus Symphalangus; species Symphalangus syndactylus. The sequence goes on along the minus strand of NC_072438.2, from coordinate 81,155,127 downwards.
CTTATTTCATGTCCCTGAATAGGATTAAATAATATCTCATTGCAGACATTTTGTGCTGACTATTAAATTGTCTTAAAAAATTGCTGAGGCACCTTAGCTGTATTCAAAGGTATGTACTTCTGGAAAGTCTATGAACTGATTCAAGTTACAATGTATTTATATCATTCTCCAGAAAAAAATTCTGATTGATGTTGACCAATTCTAGCGGTCTCTATCTGCAGCTCTAACCAGTGACTATAACAGATAGATGGCTGGGGGTCTTTTGTATAAGGTTGTCTTGCCTTAGAAAGAAGGGAGTAAGAAGCGAAGTCTTTCCCTCTCTAACATTACCAGATCCACCTTGATAATGGCATGAAACTATCAAGGAGGACAAAACAAAGAAAAATACAGAAAATAATGCTGAAGCCTGGACATAGATTTACCTGGCTTCTTTTGCATGTGACAAAACAAAATTCCTTAATTCACTTTTAAGTTATATTTTATTTTTCTTATAATTTTAAGCATCCCAACGCTTATACATAAAACCTGGGCTTACATAAGATCAATTCAGCATTTTACAGGACCATGTAGGGAAGTGGAACAATCTTCAATCACTCCTTTGGAATAATTAAAATATATATGGCAGGCAGAGAATGGGGAGTGTGTGTGGGGTATCGGGGGAGGTGAAGGAACGTGTGTTTGCATAATAAACAAGACCTCTATTAATAGTCACTTAGAATGAAGCCATGTATTACTTTGAATACAAGTTTTCTCTCCCCTCTCATTCTTGCTCTCACTCTCCTTCATACACACAAACACATATGAATATATATGTGTGTATATATGTACATAAATTTATATATACCCTCTTGGACATATATGATACGTTATATCTTACAGGGAAAACATATGCCTGGGGAATAGTATAAAATATTGAATCCTGGAAATACTTGAAATAGCAGTTTTAACTCTGGTTAATAAACCAAAAGAAAAAGAGAATGCCCAATTCTATTAAAAACAGAATTGTATCTTTATAGTCAGAAAACTTTTATAAATTTAGTCAAAATTATAAAGTGACATATTAATTAAATTGAAGAGGATGAAACTTGACATATAATTCTGATTTTAATTTTTGTAAAAAAAAACCTCTACAATTTAAGATGTTAAGCTATAGGCAATGTCCATAGCTGACATATTTTGATGATTCAAACCCTACACTGTGTATTCCTTTTATTTTTATTATTATTTATCTTGTATTATCTGCAGAACATACAGTGTAGTATTATTTGGCAAGGAGAAACATCTGCCTGGTAAAATTAGCTAGGTTTTTATTTCAGAAAGAATCGTAGCTTTTAATTATTGAGCACCTCCTATATAATAGTATTTTTAATTATTGAGCAACGCATATGCATCATACTTTACATTAGGCTAGGTGTGATCTCCTAATGAAATTTCTATGAGGAGTGAGTAAATGCACATAAATGTGTATTAGAAAGATTGGTTAATATAGTGGTTAAGATCATCAGCCCTGAAGTGTCCTGACTGGACTCAGTTCTGGCCCTCCCATTAGATGCTTTATGAACCTGGACAAATTTGCTCATCTCTCTTTGTATGAGCATCCTCATCTGTGAAACAGAAGTCATGATAATATCTTCTATGCAAGCTTTCTGACAGTATGGAGGAATTATTAATAATAAATGCACTTAAACACTTCTTGACAAAGAGTGTGTGTTCAATAGTATTTTGTTTTAATCAATATTATTACCACTTGGCTAAAAATAAAATAATATTTTTTGAAAATACAAAATTAATACATGGAACCATTCTCTTTGTGTAATTCAGTTTCTTCTATTCTTCAAATGTCTAGTCCAAAATAAATTGTTGATATCAGTAGCTATATCTCCCCCACTTCTTTTTACCTTCTATTCATATTTTTATGCTATGAACAATTACCCCCATATTAATGTCATTTTATTCATGTGTTGTATAATCTACTTAACCTGGTTGTTTGCACCCTGAGTAGCATTTCTTTCTCCATATATATATAGACTCTATCCTATATAAGCATGTTGATTTTAACTTGTTTCATGTAATTTTCTTAAATTAGCCATGTTAGAGCAATTTACACCATTTCCAAACTAATGTAAAACTAGCGATGAACAACATAATGGAAGCATTAACTGAATGTCTTCTTAGATTGGAGCAAGGCAGCCAGTTAGCTGATGATACAGGAAACTCCAGATAAGAGTCCCCATCCTTCACCTGAAATGACTTTCTGCTTACAGAATATTATGAGAGCAATTATACATCTCTGTATGGCATGAATAATTTATACTTTTATATTAAGTCAAAAGTAAAAAGGTACCAAATATGTTCCATGAAAGTAGTTTTAAAATACAGACATTTGTACCACATAATGTCTTGCACAAGCTTGGGGCCCATTTTAGCTTTCATTTGAAAAACAAATCATCATCATTAGAACACAGGTATTTCCTGGAAGGATACTTCAAATTATAAAATTGTGATTCATTCTACCTATTTTGGTATGGATAATTACATACATATTCATATATCTTAAAGTAGCTTTTTCATGCTATGTCATCAGACTCACTATTTAAATAAAGACATCTTGTAAATTAAAGCTATCTTTGGGAAGAGCTGGGAATATGGAGTTCTGCTTATTGTTTTAAATGTCTTCTTATTTCGCTTTTTCTGTATCTCACTTTACTCATTACAGCCTGACACTCTCAAGATGAAAATTATTGCATAAGTAAATCACTTTTCCATTGTATTCACATCTTTCTATTGCTATTACTAAAAGTAATACTAACTTCAAGTATAGTTTATGCCCTGATACCATAGGTTTTAAAAATATTTTATTTTGGCTGGGCACAGTGGCTCACGCCTGTAATCTCAGCCCTTTGGGAGGCTGAGGCGGGTGGATCATGAGGTCTGGAGATTGAGACCATCATGGATAACATGGTGAAACCCTGTCTCTACTAAAAATACAAAAAATTAGCCAGGCGTGGTGGCACGTGCCTATAGCCTCAGCTACTTGAGAGGCTGAGGCAGGAGAATTGCTTGAACTCAGGAGGCGGAGGTTGCAGTGAGCTGAGATGGCGCCATTGCACTTCTGCCTAGGTGACACGGTGAGACACTGTCTCAAAAAAAAAAAAAAATACACACACACACACACACACACATCTATATATATATAATTTTATTTAATTTTATGTATTTATTTATTTATTTTGAGACAGAGTTTTGCTCTTGTTGACCAGGATGGAGTGCATTAGCGCAATCTCGGCTCACTGCATCCTCCACCTTCCGGTTTCAAGCGATTCTCCTGCTTCAGCCTCCCAAGTAGCTGGGATTACAGGCACCTGCCACTATGACGCCCAGCTAATTTTTTGTGTTTTTAGTAGGGATAGGGTTTCACCATGTTGGCCAGGCTAGTCTTGAACTCCTGACCTCGTGATCTACCCGCCTCGGCCTCCAAAGTGCTGGGATTACAGACGTGAGCCACCACGCCCGGCCCTTTCGTTCTTTTGGCTTATAACCAGCATATTCTTTATACTTGGAAAAAATATTTTTTATATACTTTTTTTAATAAGCAGAATTTATCTGTGAGTTTCTCTGTGCATGTGATGCTATTTAATAGCATTTTACCCACAGTAAAACTTCTTTCAATATTGGAGTCAATTCTCTCAAACCTTGCTGCTGCTTTGTCAACTTAGTTTATAAATTTAATATTCCCAACATTTTCTGTCATTTCAACATTGTTCAAAGCATCTTCACCAGGAGTAGATTCTAGCTCAAGAAATCAGTTTATTTGCTCATCCATTGGAAGCAATTCCTATTTACTAAAGTTTTATCACAAGATTGCAGCAATTCAGTCACATTTTCAGGCCCCACTTCTAATGTTGGTTCTCTTACAATTGTCATCATGTCTGCAGTTACTTCCTCCATGGAAGTATTGAATCCCTCAAAATCGTCCATAAGGGTGGGAATTGACATCTTCCACACTGCTGTTAATGTTGATATTTTGATCTACTTCCAAGAAACACAAATGTTCTTAAAAGCATCTTGCATGGAAAATCTTTTGCACAAGTTTTTATATTACTTTGTTGAGATCCAACAAAGGAATCACTATCTATGAAGCTATAGTCTTATGTGAGATATTTCTTAAATAATAAGTCTTTGAAGTCAAGAATACTCTTTGGTCTTTGGGCTACAGAATGGATGCTGTCTTAGCAGACATGAAAGTAACATTAGTCTTTTGGTACATTTCCATCAGAGTTCTTGAGTGACCAGGTACATTGTCAAAGAGCAGTAAAATTTTGAAATAAATCTTTTTTTTTCTGAGCAGTGGGTCTCAACAGTGAGTCTAAAATATTAGGTGAACCGTGTTATAAACAACCATGCTATCACTCAGGTTTTGTTGTTCCATTTAGGGCACAGGCAGAATAGAGTTAGCATAATTCTTAAGAACTCTAGAATTTTTGGAATGGTAAATGAGTGTTGGTTTCAACTTATCACCAGCTGCATTAGGCTCTAAGAGAGTCAGCCTGTCCTTTGAAATTTGAAGCCAAGCATTGACTTCTATATAGTTATAAAAGTTGTAGATGGGATCTTCCTCCAGTAGTAGGCTGTTTTGTTTACACTGAAAATCTATTGTTTAGTGTAACCACCTTCATCAATGATCTTAGCTAGATCTTCTTGATAACTTGCTGCAGCTTCTATATCAGCACTTGCTGCTTCACCTTGCACTTTTATGTTATGGAGATGACTTATTCCTTAAACCTCATGAACCAACCTCTGTTAGATTCCAACTTTTCTGCAGCTTCCTAACCTCTCACAGAACTGAAGAGCATTAGGGTCTTGCTCTGGATTAGGTATTCATCCAAGGGAATGTTGTGGCTGGTTTTATCTTCCTTTCGGACCACTCAAACTTCCTCCCTATCAGCAGTAAAGCTGTTTCACTTTATTTTCATTTGTGTATTCACTGAAGTAGATCTTTTAATATTCTTTAAGAACTTTTCTTTTGAATTCACAACTTAGAAAACTGATGTAGGGGCCTAGGTTTCAACGATTTCAACTTTCAACAGGCCTTTCTCATTAAGCTTAACCATTTCCAGCTTTTCATTTAAGGTGAGAGATGTGGTAGTCTTCCTTTCACTTGAACATTTAGAGGCTATTGTAGGGTTATTAATTGGCCTAATTTCAATATTTTCATGTATCAGGTAATAGGGTTGCTCAAGGAAAAGGAGTGAGATAGAAACAGCTGATTGGTGGAGCAGTCAGAATGATGCACAACATTGATCTAAATGTGACACCTTATATGGGTGCTGTGTTAGTCTGTTTTTATGCTGCTACGAAGAAATACCCAAGACTGGGTAATTTATAAAGGAAAGAAGTTTAATTGACTCACAGTTCTGGATGGCTAGGGAGGCCTCATGAAACTTACAATCATGGCAGAAGGGGAAGCAAATGCTTCCTTCTTCATATGTTGGCAAGAGAGAGAAGTGCCAGCAAGGGAAATGCCAGATGCTTATAAAACCATCAACTCTCGTGAGACTCACTCACTATCATGAGAACAGCATGACAGAACCATCTCCACGATCTAATCACCTCCCACGAGGTCCCTCCCCCAACATGTGGGGATTACAATTGTGTTGCAATTCCGGATGAGATTTGGGTGGGGACACAGAGTCAGACCATAACAGGTGCACTTCATGGCACCACATAACAATTAGAATAGTAGCAACAAAAATCACTGATCACAGATTGCCATCAACAGATATAATAATAATGAAGACATTAAAAGTAATTTTTGAATCACCAAAATATGACACGGAGATACACAATGAGCCCATGCTGTTGGAAATATGGTGCTGATAGGCCTGCTCAATGCAAGGTTGCCACAAATATTCAATTTGTAAATAATGCAGTATCTGCAAAGTACAATAAAGCAAAGCACCATAAAATAAAGTATCCCTGTAATAGCAGTTACACACTTATAATTCTGGAATTCTATGTATATAATCTCATTGATTAATTAATTTTTATATTAGCTTGGTGCAAATTGCAATTACTTTTGCACCAAGCTAATAACAATGATATAGTTTGCATTGTTTCTGTATGATTGATGAGAACTCTCAGCATATTTTCCGTGAATTTACTACTTGAAGAAAAAAAAGTTGCATTGATAGAAGTAATCTTTTACTTCCACTTCTCTGACTGAGCTGGTAAAGTTATCAAAATGTGTTGCTTTGCTTTGATTTTGGTGGGATTATTCCTATCTCGCTCCTTTTCTTTGAGTGAGGTGGGAATACTGCTTGGTATGTTTCCTCTTCCTTATTGCACCTACTCATGCATCTTTCTTACACTCAAAAGCAAAACTTAAAACGTGCGAAAATAGAAATCTATAGAGGAGAAGCATTCTATCTTTTCTCATTTAAGTTGACATATTACAGCATTCAAGTAGCATAATATAATCATAAGCATTTATCAAAAAAATCTACCTTGGACCTTTTTAAAGTATATGCGAATTCTTTTGAATTTATAACCACCACTATGAATACAATAATGAAAAGATAATATTTCCTAATCTTTATTAAGAATGTGTAACACCAGGCACTGTATTATGCGCATTATATATATTATTGTGATTATTCCTTGCATAAAATCAATCAAACAATAATACCTAAAAATTATTCACTTATAATCTAAGTATTGTGCCAGGTATAAGCCACATGTCTTTTATCAAAGTAAATATTTAGGGATAAGGATATGGGATTTTACATGCAAAGAATCAAGGAAAATTCACTTCAATATTTCTAAGACAATTGTAAAAATACAAACAATAACAAAATAAATGTTAGTTTTAATAATTCAATTTCACTGAACTTTTAATCTAATTAAACATAGATTTAGCACATATCCTCTTTTCTTTTATTGTTTAGAACTATCTCAAATTAATTTATAAGATTTATTTGACATAAATGACGACTGAAGTCTTGGCACAGTTTCATTTTAGACTTTAGAATTGGAAAATCAATTTTTAAAATGGATAGAATTTTATCAAATATATTAACCACAAACATGAATTTATGTGTGTGTCATTTTTACTCTTTTGAAGTTACTATTTTCAGTAACTCAGGGACATACACATTCTTATCTACATATTCATGATACATCATATTATATGCTAATATATATATATAATATGCACACAAAAATCTATGTGAATATGTATGATGAACTATAAACCCACTGCAGTAAGAGTCTTTATTTTAGAGATAAAATAGGGGTAAGCTTTTATTATCTTGCTGTCTCAAAATGAATTTAACTGATACATTGAAATAAAATTAGAGGTAATATTTTAAAAGTTATTTGCAACTTATTTTCATTTATTAGCTAAATCTGAAATGATTTTCATTTCTTGAGTTAAATTTCAGGTGTCTTTTGAAAATAAGATCTAATAATAACAGATAGCCAACCTTTCACAGTGCACTGTATGACTTCCAATATGAAGGAATACCTTAAGAATCTTTTAACTTAGTAAATGAGTAAAATTCAACATTATGAAAAGTGCACCAGCTTCTGAGTTCTAATATGAGGTGGTAGCTCTTAAGAAAATAAGAAAAGGACACAGAGAGGGGAACATCACACACTGAGGCCTGTCAGGAGGTCAGGGGCAAGGGAGGGAGAGCATTAGGACAGATATTTAATTCATGTGGATCTTAAAACCTAGATGATGGGTTGATGGGTGCAGCAAACCACCATGGCACATGTATACCTATGTAACAAACCTGCACGTTCTGCACATGTATCACAAAACTTAAAGTATAATAATAAAAAAAAAAGGAAGAAAGGATGATCTGGGACATGAAAGTTGAAAAAAAAAAGAAAAAAATAAAAATTTGTTATTCCTTGAATAACATTACATTTTAAAAACACTAAACCTAAGAATCTACTCACATTTAATTTTTTAGTAAACTCAATCATGTTATGAAAATGAAACGGTGCTTTTCTTAGGTGTAAAGAGTAAAGCTGTACTTTACTTAGCGGTAAAGAGAAGAGGTATTTTTAAAATTAGTTTTGAGTCATGGTAGTTGAATATTGGGGTCTATATTAGAAGACTATAATCAGTGTCAGGAGATTTCAAATAAAGCTTTGAAAAATATTTCTAATATAAGAAGCTTAAATCATTTTTTATCCCTTAATATCAATAATTAAGAAGTTTTCCCAAACTCATTTATGTTGTTGAATAACTGAAAAGTCTTGGTTAAAATCATTTTCAATGTGTGACTTCCATCAAAGTCATAGAAAACTATACACATCAGATTTCCTGGGGCAGTAGATGAAGGCAAGAGAGTTAATAGAAGCTGTTTGAAGACACTGAAAGGGCAATTTGAAGGTAGAAAAAACCTCTACGACTAGTTTTTTGCCCACTTGGTGATTTAATTGGTAACAGAGTAGTGTCCTGCATAGCAAATATATTCAATATTTAAAGTTAACCTATTTCTGATGAAATGTGGAGAACTATTAAAGGGTTTTTTTTCAGATCTTTACTATGACAAATATTGTTGGAATTGCATAAAAAGTTTAAACCAAATCAATTTCTTTTATTCATTATTTTCATAATTTAGATTGAATTATACATTCCAATTATATAATGTATAATTCAATTATATAGTTAATTGATGCCATGTAGACATGGATTAATCAAGCTTCAAGTGTTCTGAGATTGAATTATTTCAAAAAGTATTCATTGTACTTTCTGACTGGAATTTGAATTATTCCCTTCAGCCAATAAAGTATAAGCAGTATCTTCGGACAACAACAGGGCATTAAAGAAAGAGTTCTGAGGATGGTCGATAAAAGAAATCTCATTATCTTTAATCTGAAAATGAATCAAGCTTTAAGGTGTGGAAAAATAAATACAAATCAGTTAATAAAACATCCATAAGATATGTGTTTCAAGCTCAATATGTCTTGTATTAGTATTATATGTTATGTAACACATGAGATGCCATAAATGAATACTGATGTCAAAATCAGCAATAGCATGTCTGCTTTTAAAAACTCATCCCCTTGATGAAAGATTTATAACTTGAAATGTACCATATATGTGATGTGAAAGAATGATCCACTCATGTTGAGCAGAAATAATCATTCACTTTGTAAATGAACGTTAACACTTGAAAAATAAGTTATATTTATTTAATAATTATGAAGTACTAGGCATTATTTTAAGCACTATTTTATTTTATTTTATTTTATTTTTTTTGAGATGGAGTCTCATTCTATGGCCCAGGCTAGAGTGCAGTGGCGTGATCTCGGCTCACTGCAACCTCTGCCTTCTGGGTTCAAGCCATGCTCCTGCCTCAGCCTCTCGAGTAGCTGGGATTACAGGTGCATGGTATCACACCCAGATAATTAAGCACTTTATTTCAATAATTTATTTAAATCTCACAATAAACCTATGGAGTAGGTTACAAATAGTATGCTCATTTTATAGATGAGAAAATGGAGGCAAACAAGATTAAGCCACTTGCCCAAGTGACTAATGCAGTAAGCTAAGTTAATGATTTAGCTAAATGATGCAGCCAGAATTTTAACTTAAGAAGTCAGTTGTTAGTGTTTATAATCTTATTCAAGACTCTATGCTCCGTCATCCTTAACATTTTGTGCTGCTTGTGGCAGTAGCAAAGTAGCCCCAATAACTACAAATTAGATAATAAACTTTGAAGCCTGCTTCCCAACTATAGCCATCACGTCTTGCCAGATAGCTCTGCCAAGGTTGGCTCTGCTTCCCTATAGCAACTAGTATTTCTCTGCCAAGAATGCTCTCAATGGCAGACAAACTGGCTCCAGCTGAGCTAGTGTCTCTGCTGTCACCAACCACTCGGGGCTAATCCAAGACACTTCATCAACCTCTTCTACAGTGGACTTGGGCCCTGAGGACCCTGGCTTGTTTGGCAGAAATCTTTCATCACTGAACATGATCTGAGAAGGTAGGGTGGCTAGGACAGGTCACTCTGCCCAGAGATATCTTCTCTGAGACCCATAGTGCTGCTGTATCTTGGCTGGTGCTTTTTGTGACAGACGTATGTTCTGATTAAAAAAACAACAACAGGCCAGGCACGTTGGCTCACGCCTGTAATCCCAACACTTTGGGAGGCCAAGGCAGGTGAATCACCTGAGGTTGAGAGTTCCAGACCAGCCTGACCAACATGGAGAAACCCTGTTTCTACTAAAAATACAAAAAATTAGCCAGGCGTGATGGTGGGTGCCTGTAATCCCAGCTACTCGGGAGGCTGAGGCAGGAGAATTGCTTGAACCCAGGAGGTGGAGATTGCAGTGGGCCGAGATTGCACCATTGCACTCCAGCTTGGGCAACAAGAGCGAAACTCGGTCTCAAACAACAACAACAAACAACAAACAAACAAACAAAACAATCAACTAAGCTTGCTGCAATGTGGGAAGCGCTCTCTTATCCTGGACATAAGCGAGCAGCATACAAGTATAGAGCTGGATATGAAAACTTAGAGGAATGACCCTGTGGAAAAAAGCTGAACTTTCTTGTAAGGGTTGGCATGTGGCAGACTGAACACTATATTCTGGAAACAGGGACATTCCACTTATACCTGAATGAGAAGAAAGGCTTTTATTGACTTAACTGCAAAACAGGAAATGATGAAACACTACAATATTTCTTAATAAGAGAAGATGTTTTATATATTGTAGCTAAAAACAAAATAAATTATCACAGAAATCAGTAATGCAAAATCCAAGTTGCTTCTTATTTAATTGAATGAAGCACAGTCATAAGGCCAACGAAAATGCTGGTGTGACATTTAAGATCTGAGGTTTGTTGATTTTGCCAACATTTTACATTCTCTTGAAGATTTGTTGGCTCTACCACCTGGCCTAAGTACTGAGCCTCTGTCAGCCAAAAGGATGGGAAAATGAATCAAATAAATGAGACAACACAGACAGTGTTCAAATGAGTATCTACCTCTCCCTCCTTGTGAAATGCTGAGTTACACAAATGACAAGACACAAATCACCTGAATCTGCTGAAAGAGGAATAGGAGAGTGTAAGGCATTTTAGAAATTTTCCCAGCCCGCCCTTTTTTTTAAGTCAGATTTTGACACTTGAAGGATACATTTATGTTATCTAAATATCCACTTATATAGAATATATAAATGCTTTCTTAACCGTGATATACACATTAAGTAGTACCCAACGATCTCTAAATTCTTTCTAGCTTTGATTTTAATATACACAATTCTAGATGGATTATGTCACATATAGTCTACCCTCTAGGTGTGCAATTTTCTGTCCTACTTCTGAAGAATAAATAATTTTGCTTTCCATAGAGCAGAGGGGAAGGTAGCTATGGAGGTCATTTTTTAAAGAGACCAAAATAAACTAAAACAGCTACAAAATAAATCTTCAAATATCATTCAAATCTCTTTGGATAAATTCACAAGGTCCTTGAATAAATTCTCAAGGATATTAAACAGTAAAAGTTACAGAGAAATATATCTAAATAACCTCCACTTCAATGTTCCCAATGCCTGTTATTTAAAATAGCAGGCAAAACATACATATATAAATGTAACATATATTATATCCATAATTATAGACAAATATTCATTTACAATACATATCATTATTTTTCTATACTGAAATATTCATATGCTTTCACCACTCAAAAAATTTGGCATCCTAACTAAAGCCTAGAAACATCTCCAAAGTATTATCAATTGAATAAGAAGTATAAGTAGAATTTATTGAAAGTTTCAGGATCCACAGCTATTGTGATTAGCTTCATATACTACTTTTGGTAGTCTTTACATACAAAGTTAGTAACAATTATGCTGTGATAAAATTATTTGTGGTCATTTCTGATGTCATAAAAATGTAGTTAGAAAATTACTGTTATATATATATTTATATATATATATTATACTTTAAGTTTTAGGGTACATGTGCTCAATGTGCAGATTTGTTACATATGTATACATGTGCCATGTTGGTGTGCTGCACCCATTAACTCGTCATTTACATTAGGTATATCTCCTAATGCTATCACTCCCTGGCTCCCCTAACCCCACAACAGGCCCCAGTGTGTGATGTTCCCCTTCCTGTGTCCATGTGTTCTCATTGTTCAATTCCCACCTATGAGTGAGAACATGTGGTGTTTGGTTTTTTGTCCCTGTGATAGTTTGCTGAGAATGATGGTTTCCAGCTTCATCCATGTCCCTATGAAGGACATGAACTCATTATTTCTTATGGCTGCATAGTATTCCATGGTGTATATGTGCCACATTTTCTTAATCCAATCTATCATTGTTGGACATTTGGGTTGGTTCCAAGTCTTTGCTATTGTGAGTAGTGCCACAATAAACATACGTGTGCATGTGTCTTTATAGCAGCATGATTTATATTCCTTTGGGTATATACCTAGTAATGGGATAGGTGGGTCAAACGGTATTTCTAGTTCTAGATCCTTGAGGAATAGCCACACTGTCTTCCACAGTGGTTGAACTAGTTTACAGTCCCACCAACAGTGTAAAAGTGTTCCTATTTCTCCACATCCTCTCCAGCACCTGTTGTTTCCTGACTTTTTAATGATGGCCATTCTAACTTGTGTGAGATGGTATCTCATTGTGGTTTTGATTTGCATTTCTCTGATGGCCAGTGATGATGAGCATTTTTTCATGTGTCTGTTGGCTGCATAAATGTCTTCTTTTGAGAAGTTTCTGTTCAAATCCCTTGCCCACTTTTTGATGGGGTTGTTTGTTTTTTTCTTGTAAATTTGTTTGAGCCCACAAGAGAAAGCAGGAAAGATCTAAAATTGACACCCTAACATCACAATTAAAAGAACTAGAGAAGCAAGAGCAAACACATTCAAAAGCTAGCAGAAGGCAAGAAATAACTAAGATCAGAGCAGAACTGAAGGAGACAGAGACACAAAATCCCTTCAAAAAATCAATGAATCCAGAAGCTGGTTTTTTGAAAAGATCAACAAAATTGATAGACCTCTAGCAAGCCTAATAAAGAAGAAAAGAGAGAAGAATCAAATAGACACAATAAAAATGATAAAGGGGATATCACCACCGATCCCACAGAAATACAAACTACCATCAGAGAATACTATAAATACTTCTGTGCAAATAAACTAGAAAATCTAGGAGAAATGGATAAATTCTCCGACACATACACCCTCCCAAGACTAAACCAGGAAGAAGTTGAATCTCTGAATAGACCAATAACAGGCTCTGAAATTGAGGCAATAATTAATAGCTTACCAACCAAAAAAAGTCCAGGACCAGATGGATTCACAGCCGAATTCTACCAGAGGTACAAGGAGCACCTGGTAACATTCCTTCTGAAACTATTCCAATCAATAGAAAAAGAGGGAATCCTCCCTAACTCATTTTATGAGGCCACCATCATCCTGATACCAAAGCCTGGCAGACACACAACAAAAAAAGAGAATTTCAGACCAATATCCCTGACGAACATCGATGCAAAAATCCTCAATAAAATATTGGCAAACTGAATCCAGCAGCACATCAAAAAGCTTATCCACCATGATCAAGTGGGCTTCATCCCTGGGATGCAAGGCTGGTTCAACACACGCAAATCAATAAATGTAATCCAGCATATAAACAGAACCAAAGACAAAAACCACATGATTATCTCAATAGATGCAGAAAAGGCTTTTGACAAAATTCAACAGCCCTTCATGCTAAAAACTCTCAATAAATTACGTATTGATGGGACATATCTCAAAATAATAAGAGCTATTTATGACAAACCCACAGCTAATATCATACTGAATGGGCAAAAACTGGAAGCATTCCCTTTGAAAACTGGAAAAAGACAGGGATGCCCTTTCTCACCACTCCTATTCAACATAGTGTTGGAAGTTCTGGCCAGGGCAATCAGGCAGGAGAAAGAAATAAAGGGTATTCAATTAGGAAAAGAGGAAGTCAAATTGTCCCTGTTTGCACATGACATGATTGTATATCTAGAAAACCCCATTGTCTCAGCCTTAAGCTGATAAGCAACTTCAGCAAAGTTTCAGGATACAAAATCAATGTGCAAAAATCACAAGCATTCTTATACACCAATAACAGACAGACAGCCAAATCATGAGTGAACTCCCATTCACAATTGCTTCAAAGAGAATAAAATACCTAGAAAATTACTGTTTAAAGATATTTTCCTATATTATTTTTCTATGAACAAATGAGTCAGTTTGATTGATGGTAAATTATTATAATGTGTTTCATTAAACTGAGGTAATAAAGAATAGTCTTCTACAGATTGTTTAGATTTAGTATGTGTGATCCATCTTACAGAAAAAGAAAAAATATGTTAATTACATCTCTAATTCCTAAAGGACTTAATTTGGATTTTATACATTTCAGCATGAAACACATATTTAAGTAATACATTGTAACCTGTTGCATGTTATATATAATAATGTTAAATGCATATCCATAAAAACTCATAAGAACAAGATTTATAGAAAGGGAATTTACAGTTTAAAAAGTGGATGCAATGAACTTTCAACTAAATAGTAATAGTATCCAGTGGTTTGCACAACAATATGATGTTAAAACAAAAACAGGCTCAGGACCTACATAATCCAAGTTCAGTTTTGGCTCTTCTACTAATTATCTGACTAGTGTGAATCTTCTCTAATAATCTTCATTTGTAAAATAGGCATAATAAGACTGGCTTCATGGGCATCATTAACTACCTCTATGTGATGGGGAATCTTAGTTTATGCCTATGCCTGTTGTCAATATATTTATACCAGGTTTTAAAATAGAGACCATTATTAATAGTTGAAATAAAACAATCTGAAATGGGATTATGGACTGAATGTCTCTGTTCTCCCTAAACTCCTAGGTTGAAACCCTAAGCCGCAGTGTGATGGTATGAGGAGGTGGGGACTTTGGGAGTTAAACAGGGTTAGATGTGGTCATATAGAGCTTCCATGATGGGATTAATATTCTTATCAAAAGAGAAAGAGAACTGAGCTAGCTCTCCCTCCATTGTGTGAGGATGCAGCAAGAAGACAGCCAACCAAAAATCAAATTGGCTAGCCACCCATATTGTGGGATTTCCCAGCCTCCAGAACAGTGAGAAATAAATTTCCGTTGTTTAGGCCTACCAGTCCATGACATTTTGTTGCAGTAGCCTGAGCTGACTAAGATAGACAGTAGGGCAGACATCTTTGTATAAGTTGGTTCTGCACAGACTCGTGTAGGGCCCGTGAAACACAAGAACCTAGAACAGTTCTCAACCCATGGCCAAATGTAATGATGTTTCATAACTCATCTTTCTTTTTCTGACACTCTAAAAGTACTTTTCTTTAAAAGACACAATGGAGAACACACACTGATTAAAACAAGTACACTTAGGTACTCCCTCAATCTCTGGCGATGGTGGGCAGGTATTTGATGTCCCTGCTGACAGTTATCCTATAACCAATGTAGCAAACGTCTGTGTATCTCAAGCAGTCAGGCTGCCTCCTAAATGGTCAGTGGGAAAAGTGTGAAATTATAGATTAATCAAAATAACTGAAGGAAAGGGAGACTGAATCTCAAAGTGAAGACATGAGAAAACTAATCTAGTTTGCATGGGAGAACAGATAAAGTTCATAAGGTTCTTTCTATATGGTTTTGTCACTTATTGTCTGATCTAAATCTTTACTTGTTTTATTGTTTGGCTACATTTTTAAGACATTATGTAAATCATTTGCCATCAACAAGCTAAACAAGTACATGTGTAGTAAAAAATTGAGTAAAAAATTGTTATGTATTAAGAAAGGTAGTGATGAATATGAAACTGGCACAAAATACTTGTCCATCTTCTGGATATGTGTTTGATAATAATGTAACATGGAAAGTGGAAAACAAAAATTCCAGTGAATGTCAATTACTTTTAAGACTATGTCCGAAGATGACATGTAAAGTGCGCAGCCGCAGAAGATGTATTTACATATCACTTTTTGAAGCAAGTGTTTATTTTACCAAATAAATACTTTTCCTAAAATTAAATTCACTCTTTTAAATTTCAAGATTTCTGATAAATGCACAAAAGCTGAAGTAAAAGTAGTTAATTGTTTACTCCATATCTAAACAACAATCTTTTAGTTAAATGGCCAAATGCAGAGCTGGCATTTGCATGGCAATTATGAATATCTTCCAAAATGTTGTGTCCCGAAGATCTCACTTACCCCTACTTGGTTACATACTTCAAATCGAAAATTTAATTCCAACAAGAGTTTAGTATTTTAGGCAGTTAACAGTATCAAATAAAAATAAAAATAAATGGAATCCGTCTGGGTTAAACTATCTAATATTATTGTAAATTCAGTTTAAAAGTTCAATGCTAAACATTAAAATTTTTTGTTTCAATAATAATAATACAAAAACAAATTTATGTTGGTTATAATAGAGGCGCAAAGTGATATTCTGACTGAATTAAGAAGGTAAGGTATATAAACCCAGAAGTGGGACTGCTGGATCATTTTCAATTTTTTGAGGAGACTTCACAATATTTTCTATAATAGCTGCACTAATTTACATTCTCACCAAAGGACTGTGAGAGTTCTTTATTCCACATCCTCTCCAGTACTTGTTATATTTTGTCTTTTGATAATAGCATGCTGATGAGTATGAAGTGATATCTCATTGCAGTTTTAATTTGCATTTTCCTGATGATTAGTGATATTGAGCATTTTTTCATATACCTATTAGCTATTAGAGTGTTTTACTATGAAAAACATATTTATTCAAGCCTTTTGCCCATTTTTAAATTGGGTTATTTGTTTTTGTACTATTGAGTTTTTTGAGTTCCTTACATATCTCGTATATTAACTACCAATCAGATGCATGGTCTGCGAATATTTTCTCCCATTCTGCTGTTCTCTCTTCATTCTGTTGATTGCTTCTTTTGCTGTGTACAACTTTTTAGTTTGATGCAGTTCAATTTGTCTATTTACTTTTTATTTTAGTTGCTTGTGTTTTGGGGTCTTTTTGGAAATATCTAAAGCGCATGCTAGTATTTTGAATAGATATCTTCACTACCAGGTTCATTGAGCATTACTGACAATAGCCAAGACATAGTTTTAACCTACATGCCCCTGGTGGATATATGGATACAAAGTGTGATATATATGTATTAAGAAAGGTAGTGATAAATATAAAACTTGCGAAGACTGTGGGAAAAGCATAGTATCTGGGCCAGAGTGCACCGTTTCTCACAGCACAGTCCCTCACAGCTTCCCTTGGCTAGGGGAGGGAGTTCCCCGGCCCCCTTGTGCTTCCCGGGTGAGGTGACGACCCATCCTGCTTCTGCTCGCCCTGCGTGGGCTGCACCCACTATCTAACAAGTCCCAATGAGATATACCGGGTACCTCAGTTGGAAATGCAGAAATCACTCGCCTTCTGCGTTGATCTCACTGGGAGCTGCAGACCAGAGCTGTTCCTATTCGGCCATCTTAACTGCATGTGTGGCTCCCGGGAGGAATCGATATCCTAACATCACAATTAAAAGAACTAGAGAAGCAAGAGCAAACAAATTCAAAAGCTAGCAGAAGACAAGAAATAACTAAGATCAGAGCAGAACTGAAGGAGATAGAGATGCAAAAAGCCTTCAAAAAAATTAATGAATCCAGGAGCTGTTTTTTTTAAAAGATCAGGAAAATAGACCACTAGCCAGACTAATAAAGAAGAAAACAGAGAAGAATCAAATAGATGCAATAAAAAACGATAAAGTGGATATCACCACCTATCCCACAGAAACACAAACTACCATCAGAGAATACTATAAACACCTCTACACAAATAAACTAGAAAATCTAGAAGAAATGAATGAATTCCTGGACACAGATACCCTCCTAAGTCTAAACCAGGAAGTCAAATCCCTGAATAAACCAATAACAAGTTCTGAAATTGAGGCATTAATTGATAGCCTACCAACCAAAAAAAGCTCAGGATTCACAGATGAATGCTACCAGAGGTACAAAGAGGAGCTGGTAGCATTCCTTCTGAAACTATTCCAAAAAATAGAAAAAGAGGAATTCCTCCCTAACTCATTTTATGATGCCAGAATCATCTTGATACCAAAACCTGGCAGAGACACACAAAAAAATTTCAGGCCAATATCCCTGATTAACATAGAAGCAAAAATCCTCAATAAAATACTGGCAAACTGAATCCAGCAGCATATCAAAAAGCTTATCCACTGTGATTAACTTGGCTTCATCCCTGGGATGCAAGGCTGGTTAAACATACACAAATCAATAAATGTAATCATCACATAAACAGAACCAATGACAAAAACCACATGATTATCTCAATAGATGCAGAAAAGTCCTTTGACAAAATTCAACACCCCTTTATGCTAAAAACTCTCAGTAAACTAGGTATTAATGGAACATATCTCAAAACAGTAAAAGCTATTTATGACAAACCCACAGCCAATATCATACTGAATGGGCAAAACCTGGAAGAATTCTCTTTGAAAACCGGCACAGGACAAGAATGTCCTCTCTCACCACTCCTATTAAACACAGTATCGGAAGTTCTAGCCAGGGCAATCAGGCAAGATAAATAAATAAAGGGTATTCAAATAGGAAGAGAGGAAGTCAAATTCTCTCTATTTGCAGATGACATGGTTTTATACCTAGAAAACCCCATTGTCTCAGCCCCAAATCTCCTCAAGCTGGTAAGCAACTTCAACAGTCTCAGGATATAAAATCAATGTGCAAAAATCACAAGCATTTCTATGTACAAATAATAGACAAACAGCCAAATCATGAGTGAACTCACCTTTTACAATTGCTAAAAAGAGAATAAAATACGAAGGAATACAACTTACAAGGGATGTGAAGGACATCTTCACAGAGAACTACAAACCACTGCTCAAGGAAATCAGAGAGGACACAAACAATTGGAAAAACATTCCATGTTCATGGATAGAAAAAATCAATATCGTGAAAATGGCCATACTGCCCAAAGGAATTTATAGATTCAATGCTATCCCTGTGAAGCTACCATTGACTTTCTTCACAGAATTAGAAAAAAACTACTTTTAATTTCATAGGGAACCATAAAAGAGCCTGCATAGCAAAGACAATCCTAAGCAAAAAGAACAAAGCTGGAGGCATCATGCTACCTGACTTCAAACTATACTACAAAGCTACAGTAACCAAAACAGCATGGTACTGGTACCAAAACAGATACATAGACCAATGGAAAAGAACAGAGGCCTCAGAAATAACACCACACATCTACAACCATCTGATCTTTGACAAACCTGACAAAAACAAGCAATTGGGAAAGGATTCTTTAAAAAATGGTGTTGGGAAAACTGACTAGCCATATGCAGAAAAATGAAACTGGACCCCTTCTTTAAACCTTATACAAAAATTAACTCAAGACTTAAATGTAAGACCTAAAAATCATAAACACCCTAGAAGAATACCTAGGCAATACCATTCGGGATATAGGCATTGGCAAAGACTTCATGACTAAAACACCAAAAGCAATGGCAACAAAAGCCAAAATTGATAAATGGGATCCGATTAAACTAAAGAGCTTCTGCACAGCAAAAGAAACTATCATCTGAGTAAACAGGCAATCTACAGAATGGGAGAAAATTTTTGCAATCTATCCACCTGACAAGGGGCTAATATCCAGAATCTACAAGGAACTTAAACAAATTTACAAGAAAAAAACAAACAACCCCATGAAAAAGAGGACAAAGTATATGAACAGACACTTCTCAAAAGAAGACATTTATGAGGCCAACAAACATATGAAAAAAAGCTCATCATGACTGATCATTAGAGAAATTCAAATCAAAACCACAGTGAGATACCGTCTCACACCAGTTAGAATGACGATCATTAAAAGTCAGGAAACAACAGATGCTGGAGAGGATGTGGATAAATAGGAACGTTTTTACACTGTTGGTGGGAGTGTAAATTAGTTCAACCATTGTGGAAGACAGTGTGGCGATTCCTAAAGGACCTACAACTAGAAATGCCACTTGACTCAGCAATCTCATTACTGAGTATATACCCAAAGGATTATAAATCATTCTACCATAAAGACACAAGCACACGTATGTTTATTGGGGCACTGTTCACAATAGCAAAGACTTGGAACCAACCCAACTGCCCATCAATGATAGACTGGATTAAGAAAATGTTACACATACACACCATGGAATACTTGGAATACTATGCAGCCATAAAACAAATGGATGAGTTCATTTCCTTTGCAGGGACATGGATGAATATTTGTCACACAGAATATTTGTCCATCTTCTAGAAATGTTTGATAATAATGTAACATGGAAAATGAGAAACAATTCCTGGAGGAACATCTGTGAGAGATATATATGTATATATGTGTATATATATATATATATAGAGAGAGAGAGAGAGTTTATATATATATATATAGATATATATATACACACATAGCATTTATGTATATATCACATATATCACATTTATATATAGTGAAAAAATATTATATATGTGATATATACACATGTGCCACACAAATAAATACTATTTAGACTTAACAAATGAGAAAATATATTCATTTGCAACAACATGGATGAATTTTGAAGGCATTATGATAACTGACATAAGAACAGAAAGGCAAATACTGATTTTCACTTATATGTGGGATCTAAAAAATCAAACTCATAGGAGTAGAGGGTAAAATGGTGGTTGCTGGGAGCTAAAGGGAGGGAAGGAGAAAAGAGAAATTTTTGTTAAAAGGTAAAAAGTTTCAGCTAGACAGAAGGAATAATAGATCCAGAGATCTACTGTATAGCATGGTGACCATAAATGATAATATTGTACTGTATATTTGAAAATTCTGACAATAGATCTTTAATGTTTTTACCACTGGAAAAAGAAAACACAACTCTGCAAAGTGATGGATATCTTAATTAGCTTGATTTAATCATTGCACAATGTATGTGTATATTAAAACATCACATTTGTAACACCAATACCTTCAATTTTAATAGATTTTGGGAAAATTATATAAATGGAATTGTTGGTGATGCACACAAAAATCATAATCAGGTTTACAGACATTTCAATATCTATTATTCAAAATAAAAGTAGCTGTTAATTTTTTAAATAAACTTAGTTACTGACTGCATTTTTTATTGGTAAACAAACTGATGTTGATGCTGATGTAGAGTGCAAAAAATGTTTTTTCAAATAAAAACATCAATGTGACAGAGCATAAAAATATTCTCTCTTTGCCTCTATCAAACAGATTTTAAAATATACCTTTGAAGAACTGCAGAATTTATCTTTTACAAAGATGATATGAGAAAAAAGTAGTAATGAGCATGAAAAACCTTATGTATTTATTTACTGCTGTATAAAATACTACCACAAAACTTAGGCTATCACAGAAATATACATTTATTATCTCAGTTTCTTTAGGTCAGAAGTCTAGGCGCAAATTAGCTAGGACCACTCTCAAGGCTATAGTCAGGATGTAATCCAGGTCTGTGGTCTCATCTGAAGACTGGGATGGAGTACTTCTAAGATCACATGCTTTTTGGCACAGTTCAGCTTCCTGAGAGATATTGGTGCAAGGGTACCAGTTTCTACCTGCTGTTAGCTGAAGGCCACCATCAATTTCCTACCATATGGGCTCTTATAGCATGGCAGCTTGCTTCATCAAAGCATGAAAGCAAAATAGGAAATAGAGCCTCTTAGTATGTGTAAGTTACACGTAACCTATTCATGGAAATTACATTCCAAAAGTTTTGTCATATTCTGTTGCTTAGAAACAAGTCTACACCATCCCATACTCACAGGAAGAGGATTCAACAAGCGTCTGAATACCACAAAGTGGGGATTATTGAGAGACAATTTAGAGCCACCCTGCCACAACTTAGCAACATTGTATTTAAGGATTTGCTTCAATAATAAGAAACAAAAACGAAAGAAGAGATTTTTAAAAAATGAAAAAAGGCCAGGAAAAGGGAAAGAAGCCAGGGAAGAATAGGAAGATGAGATGAAAGTATAAACACAAAAGAGAAAAAAAGGGAAGAAGAAATGAAAAAAAAAAACATTGAGCAAAGTACAAGTGTGTGTAAAGAATACAAAATGAAACATTGCATTTTTAAAGTCTATTATTGAGGCCAAAATAACATGCATTGAGAAAGAAGTTATTTATCTTACAAATTCATGGAATAAAGCAATCAAAAAATTAATTAGTCTTTACTCAAAGTGGGATAGGGAGTGAGGACTATTTTTAAGTGGGTAAGAATTTCTCTACTTAATGATGAAGAAAGATGTATATTTTCTACCTATCACTTCAATATTTAAAACATTTTAAAATAAATTGTTTTTCCTTAAAATAAATCTTGAGTCATGGTTAAAGGCGTAACAACTTTCTCCAAGACATAAAAAATAAGTTAAGATTTGTGAACTGTGCATATTTGCTCTTAGTTCCCAGCTAAATTTCAGAATTTTATGTATATGAGTGTCTAGACATGGATAGACATGGATATTTATCATATTTTAGCCACATGGTTCTTTGTAAATAATTGATTGATTCAGCATTTTAAAATGCTATGCTGAGCCTCATTCCCTTATGTAAAAGTGTGAAAAATCAATAATTATTTCATAGTATCATGAGAATGAAAAATAAACTTGGTTAGAACTTTGCTGAACACTCAGGTGGTATCCACTAAATAACTGCTGAATGAAAGAATTAGTGTTATATGGCATTATACAAACCCTATATCTAACTAAGTTAGAGGAAAAATCTGGTTTTAGAAATTTTAGTCTTCATATCTAAGTCAACTTTCAGTTCTGAAAAATATCATTTTGCTCTAACTTGTTTTTTTTTTTTCTTTTATGATGTGCTGGAAACTTTGGAAAGTATATTACAAAATGGTTAGTTCCTTCATTTATTCAAAAAGTATTTACTGAGAGCCCCTGTGTATCAGGCATTCTTACTTCTGAGGATGAGGCACTAAAGAAAGTGAACTCCCTGCTTCATGGAAATGGCATTCATTTATATGCAGAGGCATGTATAGGATAAATGCATATATATATCTTGCTTGAAATTATTTTTATACATTTATATTTATAATTATTTTATCAATTATTCCATAAAATTCATAAGTGGTCTTATACTATATTGACAATATAAATACTCTTAGTCTGAGTTTTAATATACTTTGATAGTAACTTATTTCTTATTGCCTCAGATATTTGTTACAGCATTTTATTTCATGCATTATTTCCCAATTTCTGCAGATTTAAAATGTCTTATATGTAGTATTCTGGCAGAAACAATGCAGATAGAAATTGAAGCAAAAATATAATTCTCATAAAGGCAAGTCAGGCAAAGCAGAAAGAGAATAAATGGCATGCTAGCAATTTTTGCAATAATTTTCTCTCTTCAATTAATCAGACACTCAATTGGCTCGAAAAAATATATATCATCTAGGACAAGTCATCCATCTTGGCTGGCACCTAAAGTAGATGGGCCATCCTTTACCTTATAGCACTTCAACTACATAAACCTAAAAGATAAAATGAAATTCTAGACACACAAGGTTAAAGGACAGCAGAGTCGGGTTTCATCTTCTGCAATAATGTTAAATGGTCAAGGTGAGGAACAAAAGTAATATCCATTTTTTTTGTATGAAATACAAGACAATGTGAACCAGAATGTCAAGAATGATGAATATCACAAAAATCCTCTCATATAGAAAGGAGTTTACCTGCACAGCATTTTCAACAAATAAATCACAGTTTCATTCTTTCTTTCTTTTTTTTTTTTTTAACTTTACTTAGACCAAGCAGTGAGTCAATAACTTGCAGTCAGGGTTAACTCAAAAATTTAGACTGATATAGCCACTTATTTGACTGAATATGATCATTTTTAATAAAAAAAGACATTTTGTATCATGTTAAGCAAAATCATTGTTTATATATGTGTTGAATTTGGTAATACTGAGACATTTATGAAGTAATGCAATTTGTACTTGATACTTTGCCTTCCTGTCCCTGAGTTAGAAAGTCCCTATATGCATCTTTAGACATTAAAGATAGGAAATATACCACTGTTTCCATAACCAGGTGGGGTATCCAGGGAGAATCAGAAAGTTGAACAAATGTTCCAATGGAGGAGGCCTTGAACTGGGCATTGAGATTATCATTCAAGTCGCTATGTAAATACAGATCACAGAAACAAATGAAGCTGGTTGACCGTAAGAGAACAGAGAAGTAGAGGACAGACAGCAACACACATGAGACACAACAAACTTTGTTATGGTTATGCTTCTAATGCTTTGTAAGAAGAGTCTCCTTTTGCCATTTACGTCTGATTGTTTTGGTATCTTTTACCCACAGAGAGGAATGCAAAATAATATTAGCTTTTATTAAATTCCACTAAGTAACTTGATACTATATTTGTTAAGGTAGCTCAGAAAGAAATTTAAATTTGATAATATAAATGTCAATTTATATTACCAAATATAAATGTTATAGTACAGTTAAAAATATAAAATTAATTTAATAAAATGTATAACAATATTTCATATAAAGCACAAAATAAAATACACAATATAAAAATCAATTAGATGTAATACAAATTTAGGTTTCAGATTTCTTTTAATGGAATATTCTGAAAAAGACTGTTATCAAGATGATGCTTACTAACAGGTTTCTAGAGAAGGATGCCAATTTCCTTTTCTAAGATATGGCTATTCCCTATGTGCAAGCTCTGTAGTTTAGCACATATTTCAATTGCTTGTAAAACATTCCACCCAGTCAATCAAACAAATCCTGAATGGTGCACAGAGAGTTATGTGTAAGATCTACTTAATTATGACCCTCTGCTGCCTTTAAATATAATGTCATATTTTAAAGTGTAGGATTAGACCACCTTCTTGGATTCCATGATTAAAATGTCTAATTGTTAGGTCAGAGCCAGACCCATTCTCTGGCTCTTTCAGAAGATCTGGAAATATGTCTCCTTACATCTTCTATCTGAACCTTATTTATCTTCACTTGAAGATAGAGAACATGAGCAAAAATACACACTTATTGGAGAAACAAAAGCTATCTGGGGTAAATATGACCAATTTATGTAATTTATATTTAAATATGAATGTACAGCTAAAAAATGAATGTTAATAGCATTATATATCTCTATACATATGTATACAGTTTACCAGATGCTGCTTAAAAACATTGTCATCATACCTTGTTTGTAGAAACATGTTTATGTTTCTACATATGTGTGTGTATGTACATATATGTGTGCATGTCTGTATCTGTATCTATTTTCTATTTTATCTTTATTATTAAAGTTAGCAATGACAGATCTAAATTTTTGGAAGACAGAAGAATAAGTTAGTGACAAATCTATGTGAGCTGCCTTTTAGTGCAGAATGTGTGTCTCTGAGTAAGTTGTTGAGATGTATAGATAAGAGGCATACGCTAAGATTTAAAGTCTGGGATGTACAGTGGTGGACTAAATTGTCTACATTGCTAGTCCTTAGAATACAGTAGTCACTTTTTCCTGAAAGAAATTAAACAAGTATGTAAAGATAATGTCTGGTGTTAATAGACTTTGAATTTAAAATTTCTTTAAAGAAAATATAAGATAATAACAACTTAAACCTAAATTCATAGTGTGCAGAGTGGGTAGGGAGAAATAGTGTTAATATTGAAGAAATATAAAAATGAAAACTGTATTCTTAGTTATGAAGAAAGCTAAGGCGAAAGGATTGCTTGAGCCCAGAAGTTTGAAACCAGCCCGGGCTACATAGCAAGACTCCATCTATAAAACAAAAACAAAAAGGAATAAAATGTAATATGAAGAAGCTAAGAGACTTGTATCATAAAGCAGACATAACCCCTGGAAAGCGATTCCAGAGGATAAAGGAATAAAGAAAGGGAAAAACAAACAACAGAAGCATTTTCTTTGAGCCTTGAGATTTAAAATGCTTATCAAGTCCCAGAATGGGTTGATGAAAAATGACAAACAAGTCTTAATACCCTGATACAAATCTTTAATTAAAAAAATAGATAAAATCTTATAATCTTTAGAATAGAAAGAAATTCCAAAAAAGTAAGGAAATACTACCAATCCTGGAAATTCTCATCTACAAACTGGAAATTGAAGGGCATGTGAATAAAATTAATGGATTATGGAGAGAAGTCATCTGTTCATCAAGAATGCCATATACAGCCAATTGTTATAATTTTAGTTTAACATAAAAGGAAGATAGCATAAAATGTGAAAAGTCAAAGCTGTATCTTCCATGAATATTGTCTTTGGACAATACTAGAATAAAACCAGGATTCGTCAGCAATAGTCCTTCCACAGAAACATCCATTTGAACAACTATCTACAAACAAAAATACTTTCCAAAGAGATAAGAAATCCAGGTGGGAGATCACAGTACCTGGTTGTAGCACAATAATGAAAAATATGCATTGAAGAAGGAAGGTAGGAAGAATATTCTTAGATTACCTGCATCACTCTCTCCTGACCCCAGGTAGCACAGCACAAGAGAGAAACGGTCTTCTTGGGGGAAAGAGAAGGAAGTGATCAAAGGACTTTGCCTTTGAAAACTCAGCACTGAGCAAATTATCATGACCCATATTCTAGTCCAGTACTTGAGGAATGAAACACTAGACATGTCCTGGAGCCAGGCAAGACCACAGAGCACCAGGCTTCACGTATGCATGGAGGATTCAGTCATAAGCCCACATCAGTGTTAGGCCAGCTTCAGGGAATTTGAGCCCTTGACAGCACTCAGTGGCAGGCAGTGAGCGCTACAATGAGCCCCAGGTATCTGGAGCATCCCAGT
Organism: Symphalangus syndactylus; assembly: GCF_028878055.3. NCBI lineage: Eukaryota > Metazoa > Chordata > Mammalia > Primates > Hylobatidae > Symphalangus > Symphalangus syndactylus. The sequence continues at coordinate 81,128,216 of NC_072438.2, read as the reverse complement.
GCCACAACTGCTGTATTGAGCCCTGGGCTTTTGAAAACACCACGCTGGCTGGCCACATCTATCCTAGGGTGCTTTTGTATGCCAGTGCCATGCCTGCTACAAAGCTTTCTCAGTCAAAGCCAGTCTGCAAAGATTATAACAAATACTAATTCAAATGTGCAGACTTCTACACATTACCACAAAGTTAATGATCAATCAGGAAAAGATGGTATTATCAAATGGATAAAATGAGGGGTCAGTGACTGACCCCAAAACATCGAGATGTATTGATTGACTTTCTCACACAAAAAAATTGAAAATTATTCTAAGGACACTCAGCAAAGTTCAAAAAAATACAAGAAAGCCATTCAATGAAATGAGGAAAATGATAAACGACCACAACAAGATATTTAATAGAGAGATTAGAATGACAAAGGAACAAAAAATCAAAGAGATGTCCTGGAAGTGAAAAATGTAATGAATGAAACCAAAAATGCAATAGCAGATCAACAGCAGAATTGTTCAAACAGGAGAGAGAATCTGTGAACCCAAAAACAGATTATTTGAAAATAGTCAGACAAGAACAAAGAAAAAGGAGTGAAAATGAGTCAAGAAAGTTTATAGAATTTATAGGACAGCACCAAAAGAGCAAATGATTGAGTCATAGGGGTCATTAAAACTGATACCATAGAAATACAAAGGATCATGAGAGACTGTTATGAACAATTAGACACCAACTAATTGGAAAAATAACTTAATACATACAACCTACCAAGACTGAGTTATGAAGAAACAGAAATTCTTAACAGGCCAATAATGAGTAAGGAGACTAAAGTGGTAATAAAAAGTCCCCCATCCAAGAAAAGCCCAGGAGTTGATGCCTTCAATGATGACTTCTATTAAACATTTAAAGAAGATCTAATACCAGTTCTTCTCAATCTCTTCCAAAAAATTGAAGAGGAGAGAACAAATTGAACAGCATATTTTACAAATAATTTATGATGATCACATGGGATTTATTCCAGGGATGCGAGGATGATTCAGCATACATAAATCAATAGATGTGATACATCAAATTAATAGAATTAAGAACAAAAGCCATATGATTATTTCAATAGGAGCAGAAAAAACATTTGACAAAATTCAACATCCTTTCATTATAAAAAACACTCAGCAAATTAGATATAAAATAAATGTGTCTCAACATAATAAATACTGTATATGACAAACCCACAGCTAATATCATAACCTAAAAGTGTCTTCTCGGAGATATAAAAAATGAAAATAATGCCAACTCTTGCCATTTCTATTCATTATAGTACACTGGAGGTCCTTACCAGAGCAATTATGCAAGAGAAAGAAATAAAATGCATCCAAATTACAAAGGAAGAAGTTAAATCATCTCTGTTTGTTGATGACATAATTTTATACGTAGAAAACTAAAGACTTCACTAAAGTGCTGTTAGAATTAGTAAACCATTTCAGTAAAGTTGCAGAGTATAAAATCAACAGATAAAAATCAGTAGTGTTTGTATGCACAAATTGCAAACAATCTGAAAAAGAAAGCAAGAAAACAATCCTATTTACACTAGCTACAAAAACATAAAATAATTGAATTTAACAAAGGAGGTAAAAGATCTCTACGCTGAAAACTACAAAACACTGATTAAATAGACTGAAGAAGACATAAATACATGAAATAACAAATGTCTTGTGTTCATGGATTGGACTAATTAATATTGTTTAAATGCCTATACTCTCCAAAGTGATATACACATTTAATGCAATCCCTATTAAAATACCAATGATATTCTTCACAGAAAGAGAAAAGATCATCCTAAAATTTGTATGAAATCATAAAAGACCCCAAATAGCTGAAGAAATTTTGAGCAAAAAGAACAAAGCTAGCAGCATTATACCACCTGACTTCAAAATATACTACAAAGCTACTGTTGTAACTAAAACAGCATGGTACTGGCATAAAAACAGACACAAAAACTAATGGAAAATAACAGACAGCTCAGAAATAAATCCATGCATTTATAGCCAACTGATTTGCAACAAAGAAGCCAAGAATACACTATGGGGACAATCTCTCAATAAATGGTTCTGGCAACACTAGATATCTGCATTTAGAAGAATGAAATTAAATCCTTATACTGTATGCAAAAGTCAACTCAACATGGATTAAAGAATTAATTACAAGACCTAAAACTATGAAACCACTAGAAGAAAATATAGGGGATAACCTCTATGACAATGACATTGATCTGGGCAACACTTTTTTTTGCCTGTTGCTTTTTGGGTTTTTTTTTTTGAAGAGGGGGTTATGGCTGCAACAGCAGACAAGAAAAGCAAAAATAGACAAATGGGATTACATAAAACTTAAAAGCTTCTGCACAGCAAAGGAAATAATCAACAGAGTAAAGGACACTCTAGAGAACTGGACAAAGTATTTGCAAATTACACATCTGATAAGGAGTTGAAATCCAAAATAAATGAGGAACTGAACTCAATAGCACAAACAAAACAAAACAAACAAACAAAACAAATTGCCCCAATTCAAAATTGGACAAAGGACCTGAAAGATGCTTCTCAAAACACACACACACACACACACACGCACACACACACACACAAATGACCAATAGGTATATAAAACTTGCTTAACACCTTTAATCATCAGGAGACATCATACTTGTCACAGTGGCTATTATCAAAAAGACAAAAAATTACAAGTGTTGGTGAGGATGTAGAAAAACAAGAACCCTAATGCACTGTTGGTGGGAATGTAAATTAGTACAGACACTATGGAAAACAGTATGAAGATTCCTCAATGTTGGAAACAGTGAGTTCCTTTTCAAAGGTTCTGCTTGTCCTCTGTTTTCAAAGCCTAACTTCCTTGCCTCCTTGCCCCTAGTTATGGTAAACAAGCTTCCAGACATTCCCAATCTGTAACACACATCTGTTCCCAATTTGTAACCCACATCCATTCCCAATCTGTAACCCACATCCATTCCCAATCTGTAGCCCACATCCATTCCCAATCTGTAACCCACATCCGTTCTCAATCTATAAAAACCCACGTCTGTTCCTTATTTGGCACCCTTAGTTGTGAAACTGCTCTTCCTGCTGCTGTAGCCCCCACCCCTGCTCCATTTGAAGTAGGCAATTGGGATCAGCTTAGATTGTGCGGTGCGACCCCAGCCAATGGGGACCAGACACAGTAGCAGGGACTGACTGCGTTAGGGATAAAAACCCCTACCCTCCTTTGTTTGCTGTGCTCTTGCAGTGACCAGAAGAATGAGCAGCACCCTTCTGCAGAAGTAAATTTGCCTTGCTGAGAAATCCTTCATTTGAGTGCTCATTTTCTTTGAGACTCTGAGCTCTTATTTCCAACACTTAAAAAAAATTAAAACTAGGACTACCATAGGATTATGTAATTCCTCTATTAGGTATATATCCAAAGAAAATAAAATCATTATGTCAAAGAGATTTCTGCACTCTCATTTTTATTTCAGCAATATTCACACTAGCCAAGATATGAAATGAATCTAAGTGTCCATCAATGGATGAATGAATAAAGAAAATGTGGTATACATATACACATATACACACACACACACACAACAAAATACTATTCAGCCATAAAAAAGAAAGGAATTCTGTCATTTGTGATGACATGGATGAACCTGGAGGCCATTATTTTAAGTGCAATAAGCCAGGCACAGAAAGGCAAATACTGCATGATATCATTTACATATCTAAAAACATAATTGATCTCACAGAAGTAGAGAGTAGAATGGTGGTTACCAGAGGCTACGGTGGTTGGGGGTTAAGGTGGTGTAGGCAAAAGGATACAAAATCTCAGTTACATAGAAAAAATAAGCTCAAGAGATCTGACTATAATTAAGAATATATTGTATTCTTGAGAAACACTAAGAGAGTGGATGTAAAGTGTTCTCACCACAAAAGTAATAACTATGTGAGGTAATGCATATGTTAACTGCATATGTTAATTAGTCATTCCACAGTGTATATGCTCTTCAGGACAGTATATTGTACATGATAAATACATATAATTTTGTCAGTTTAGAAAAACAAAAAAAAAACTAAAAAGAAATTAAATTGAAAAATAAAAATAGATGTGAGATAGAGATGGATAGAAAAGAATATAAAAATAGATCTATCAGCAAACACATGATAGAGCAAGGATTGATGATGATTGAGGGAAGAGAGTTCCCTGTGAGCAAAGATATGCAAATCTCCCAAAGGCTGAGGAATCTAAGAGGCTGAAGAAAGGGGATGATAAATCCAGTTTCTTAGAATAAAACATTTAACAGAGACTTAAGAACAGAAGCCATGTGTTGGGGGCCACTATTCCCAAACTGTTACCCCCAAGACACAGGGCCTATATCCATAAGGAAAGTGTATATGTGCTTCAGAAGGAATGTGTAGTACAATTGAAGTATTCCTCAGGGAAAGGCAAAAATGCTTAAGGGCAGGATTTAAGGTAAGTACATGCTCTTACACAAGGAACTTTAGATAAATTAGAAATCTTAGAGGTATTCCTGGAACTGGGGTTAATCTGAAGTCAACATGGCAGATTAGCATCCAAGATGGAGTTGCTTTAACCTCCACAGAGAAGATTAGGCAAGTAAATTGTCATTAGGTGAGGAAGACACAAGCACAATTTACTTTTTATATAGTGAACAAAACGGCCGTAAGGTTCTCCTCAGTTTGACTAAACCTTAGACAGGTTTCTTCCTGACTATAGGTCCATGGCCTCTCTTTTCTTATGTTTGCCCTAGAAAATTTGCAATTATTTATCTGCCTTTTTGAGATATAAATCTTCTCTTAGCCTCTTGCCAGTTTTACAAGGCAGGAACATCTTTCCCAAGAACCTGGGAGAATCCCTTGAAATGTAATCATCAAGAAAGACAGGGCCTCTGTCTCCCGGTTTCTGTGAGTGGGTAAGAGCCTAACTTCAATAAGCACCAATCAGCAACAGAGATGGCCTAATCACCTTGTCCAACCTCCCCACTGATGTCTTCTAATACTTTTCCATTAGCTCCTCCTGTTTCTTAAAAACTCTCACACCTTTTGTTTCAGCAAAGTTGACGTCACTGCCTATTGCCTCTTCCCTATTGCAATAGTCTTGAGAAAAGTCTTCCTTGCCTGTTTACTTCATCTGGTGCAATTTTACTTTTCCTTTCTTTTCTCTTTTTTAATGAGTAATATATTGCTAGAGAAGGAGCTTAAATTATGAAAAACCATGATAATAGAATTTACTGCACTTCTGATTAAGAATACTCAAGTTAAAATCCACAATTTTCTTATTTCAAACTTCAGAATTGGTAAATTTAAGTGTTTGCCATTGCGCACAATACTATGGTAAAATGGGCATCAATCGGAATTTAAATTGCTATAACATTTTTTGGAAAAAAGCCTGCAGTATATATTAAAATTATAAATTAACACTCTTTGAACTAGAAAAAACACACTTAGTAATACAACCTACAGAAATAAAAGCACCAATGCCTGGGGGAATATGAACAAATATTTTTAGTATAGTGTTATTTTAATGGAAGGAATTTGTAAAGTAATTAGTCCATTTAATGGCAAGAGGTTGAACAAATATGTGTTACATCTACACATCATGGAAATTCAGAAGCCTTTGAAAATTAATTAAATGTTTATTATACTGACAATAACTAAATACTAATGACTAATCTGGAGAGATGAACTAAATATTAAGAAAAATAAGGTACTGAGTAGTATAGGCCATATGAAATTTACTAAAGTTATATGACAAGAATCTCTATGTATGTTCCTGCAGAGGTATAGAGAATGAATACCAGCAAGCCAATACTGGATTTTTAAGGAATTTGGAAATAAGAGAAACATTAGAAGGGACAAATAACAGTTGTATATTTATAATAAAAATCGCATCATTTCTATAGATATTGTGTACACATATAATTTTATTACTTTAAAATATGATAAAACATTTCTAATGAAAATCCAATTTTGCTGACATTGACTAATTCTGTATGAGATCATTTAATGGACACTAACTTTATGATACGTATAGGAGAAAAATAATGCTTAAAGGGAAAAAAATATACAACACTGGTGTATCTTTATAAAAATGTATTTGAAAAATTATAATATATATTTATTGTTCAGTAACACCAGCCAATGAACAAATTAATTGTTGATTTTAGCAGTAGGAAAATGTCAAACTAATAACTTATAAGACTACAGGGCACATGAACTAATTTGCTAATCTACCTTAGAGCATCTATGTTAGAGGAAATAAAGAAAATCAGAGATCTATTCCAAAACATATTCCTCGAACTGTATCTACCAATTATATGCTAATATATGCCTCTAGTTAATAAAGAAGGATGTAAGGGTATCACTGGGAATGGTATTTTGTATTAACTTTCTCTGTAAATCATGAATATTAAAGTAAATATTTATAAATGCAATGATTTTCAATTTGTGATGGATACTTAGAGAGAAGTTTTATTTTGTGATTTACTGCTATCTCCCATAATTAAGCTCTAAATGTAAAAGTCAGTATTGAACTTATTAAATAGGAAATATTTCTAAACAAACAATTGAGTGGCTATTAATTTTTCTTAATTAATTTGTCTTCTGTATTTTCAAATATACATGCTATCTAATTTAAATAAATTGAGTTTTATTAATTGAGAAAATAAAATTGTGCTAATCTGCTTCAAGCGTGAAGTTGGCTCTGGTTTCAGAGCTTATAAATGATTTCAGTAAAACCTTTCTAAGCAATAAAGTTTTGCTGCTTTGCTCAATAAACAATTAAATATTGAAGACAATGCAGTAGAGCTTCACTCCTATGTATAGCACCATTAAAGCATGAACAGAGAAGGGAAAAATACCTTTAGGAATCATACAAGATGACAATTCTCCTTTTTGAAAAGAAAACAGTTATCACACATATTTCTTTTATTCTTTTCTTTTTTTTTTTTTTTTATTGTTGTTGTTTTTGGTTTTTGGAATGGAGTTTTGCTCTTGTTGCCCAGGCTGGAGTGCAATGGCTGCATCTCTGCTCACCACAACCTCCACCTCCAGGGTTCGAGCGATTCTCCTGCCTCATGCCCGCGAGTAGCTGGGGTTACAGGCATGCGCCACCATGCCTGGCTAATTTTGTATTTTTAATGGAGACGGGGTTTCTCCATGTTGTTCAGGCTGGTCTCAAACTCCCGACCTCAGGTGATCTGCCTGCCTTGGCCTCCTAAAGTGCTGGGATTACAGGCATAAGCCACCACGCCCGGCTTTCACATATATTTCTATTTTAGAAATGTGTATTTCTAACTGAGTCAAATGGCTCCGTTACTGTGTATTATGTGTATTTCTAACTGAGTCAAATGGCTCTGTTGCTTTAAATTATGCAAAGGCTTAAAAAGAAGATATGTATCTATGCTGATATCTGATTAGAGTAGAATCAGAATTCATTACTTTATATGCATTTATTTCACACTCCTTGATAGGAACTATTTTACAATGACATATATGGCAAGAAATACTTTCCTTGTATCTTCAAACTGCTTCTAAATCGAATTTACAACACGCAATTGTATTTGTATTCCTAATTAATCTTCAACTATGAAGTGCATTAAATGGGATTAAAATATTTTTCAAATATTGTTTAAGGTTGCTGGGCTGATGCTGAAGAAGGCAAAAGATTTTAAACTGTATATAACAGACTGTTGATTTTAACTCAAATCATTTAATCCCTGTGCAATTGTTATTGCTTATCTTTAAATTCTGAACTCCATCTTTTATTCCAATGGAAGGTGTTGATGTATACATTTTCAGAAATTTAATTACAAATTTATCATACTTCATGAATGAGAATTAGTACTTTGAAATTTTACTTCCAGTAACTTCATTATTTCTTTTAGATATTAACTTAGTTTAATTTTTATATTTTACGACTTATGCTTATAAATGCCAGCTATTGCTTTTAATAGCATTTAGTGTTGATTAATGGGAAATTCAAATAAGTTTAACTCTTCCATCTAGTCCTTAACATACCTCATTTTGTGCTGATGCCTAATGGAGAAAAATAAATAATATATATGATACAATTTAATATATATTATATATATTTCTCACTCTTAGTTTTCACTTAGCACTGGGTGTTTATATACACACACTCATATACATATACATGCATTCTATATGCATATATTCATGTGTGTGTGTATATATATAAATAGTACTTATTTAAATGGTAAGAAAGAATATGAGTGTGTATGCATATATAACCAACTGGTGGCATGTTTAAACTGGCGTGTATATAAATACATATATATATATACACACACACACACACACATATTCTTTCTCACCCTTTAAATAAGTCCTATTCATTTAAGTTCTATCCATGTTTCTATGTATATATCTAAGCAAACCTGTAATTTGCTTTTATATATTACTGTATAATACTCCATAAAATGTGGCTACCACATTTTTCTGTCTACTTTCTACTCTTTTTCAATGATGGATTCTGTAGCAGAAGCTTTGAATAAACTCTAAAGCCATTTTTATCTCCTAATATTAATCTAAACTACATGGTGTACATACAGCTTTTTTACATAGATAAAACTAATATCTTCTCAAGAATTGAGCTTCCTTTAAGCATTCACTATTCTCATTCATACCACCAGTTGGTTATATTAGTGATGACAGAGCGATTTAAATACCTCCTAGCTGCCAAGATACTTGCTATGGAATGAAACAACAGGAAGCAATTGATAAAGTGAAAATAATATCAATACGTCTTTAAATATCCAAAGATTTCATTCATGTTTCTCTAATAGATCAATGCACACTCTTTGGCATATCAACAAAGAAGTATTTGTTTCCCACTTCCTTTTGACTCAATATAAATTACTTTTTGGAAATGCAAATTAATAAGTCATTACTCATTCATCATGCATCCATGCATTCAGCAACAAAAAATATTATGGTCTACTATAATCTAGACACTATTTTTAGAGGTAGGGATATAGCAGTTAATAAAATGGAAACCTTAATCAGGCTGGTCAGGAAAAGACTGATTTTAGAATGTGAGATTTAAACAATGCCTTAAAGAAGGTGAGAAACGGAACCATACCAATATCTGAGAAAAGAACATTTAGGAAAATAAAGAGGAAGTGCAAACCTCAGGAGAGGGAACATGACTGACAGGTTAGCTGTAAAGTAAGGAACCCAATGTAGTTAGAGAAGTTGGTAAAGGAGAGATAGGGGATGGGGTTGGAGAGAGAGAGATAGCAGGAGTTGAATGGTTTACCTAGGGCCATGTAGTGCCCTGGAAAGACCTTTCCTTTGTCTCTGAATAAAAGATGGGGAGCCAATGAATGCTTTGTGGCAAAGAAGAGGAAAGATCAAGTAGAAATGTTTTGGAGTACTCAAGCTACTTGTGGACACATTTGTAAAAATTATAAAATTATGCTGCAAAATAAGTTAGCAAATTATTGTTTAAATCATTATGCAAGAAGTAGCATGGTGTAATGCAAAGAACTTCTGTGAAAGAGCTTGAAAATGTGGAATTTTTGCCATGTCTGATTAATGATCTCTGTGAGCCTGAATAAGGCAAATAATCTCTTTGGTCTCAGCTTTCTATTGGCTGTGAGAGATTGCCAGGTGTGATTTCCCAGGTCTAAATTTCTATAACTTTATGCTCTGGATCAACTCCTTATGCCTTATTCCAGTTGTTAGATAAATAAATCAATAGTTGTATTTTACTTAGTCAAATTGTCTTTTGTTGTTCGAGAGAAAGACATTTTTATTTCCTTCATTCTTATTTTTCTTGATATTAGGTTAAACAATTGATTTAGTGATAAAAGAGGGCATAGTAATATTTTTAGATGCTCCTGTTATTTTTTCTTCCTATTCTTTTGCAAAGTCACACACTTTTACCGAAATTAATTCCCAAGCAAATTAACTAAAGCATATAGTAGGCTTTTACTCAAGAGCATAGATACAAAGGATGACAATAGATTGAGAGGTTATAATTTCACATTTTAAAATGAATATGTATTTATTTCAGCTAGAGTAGACTGAATTCAAGCTAGAACAGTAGTAGGATTGAATAAGAACTGGAAGAAATGACATTTGGATGGAAATGGAGTTACTCCATACAAAAATAGCATTGTCTAAAAGGCACATCTATTTGCATTAAAGATGTGGACAGCCAGAAGCCACAAAGTAAAAGTGTGGGTGCCATTGGGTCTGTGGTATGCACTTTGGCTATGTAAAAGCTACAGCTATGACAACAACATTTATTAGGAATCCACAATATGTATGCACTGGTTCCTCTCCTCTGTGTAAAACTTCTAACTGGTTCTTCTTGATATTTTTTTAAAGACTGTCTAATATTAGCCCAGGAAAGTGGATGTTTCTTCCATCTGCAGTTCCAAATTATATTTCCACTTAAATCTATAACTTCCAAAGGTCAAAATCTTGAACTACTCTGAGAATTCCCTACCAGGTTATTACAGCTGTCACTTCCAAAGAACTGATTACCAGCCCTGCCGTACTCCAGTTTTCAATTGAAAAACGTGAATGACAACAATTTTGAAGCTGTACATTTTTAACCTTCTGCACCAAAGCTCAACTCTCAATATAACATATTTCAGCATAATGCTGTGAAATGTTATGAAACATTTCTCAAATATATGAATGCAGCCATTAGGAAACTGATTTTTGGATTTAGTGTGTGTAATGTTGTTTCCATACAGAATCCATAACTGTCACATACAAAACTCATTCATTTCCTAAATAGGTTTGCTGTTGTTCTGATGTACAGAGCTAAAATAGAAAACCAATAGCATTTGTAACTTTATCAGATTTCTCTCAAAGTTTAATACTATTTTCCCAAGGTATGTAATATTAAGCTAAATACGAATGCATTCAATTAAACAATATTTAGTACATTTCCTATGACCCAAGTATAAAATGGATTAATATTTTGCATAACAATAAGAGTATTTTTGACATTATTAACCTTGATCATAAAATAATACAGTTCATTTCATTCATAATAGCAGTGAAGATATTAAAAAATTGTGTGGATTTTATATACTTTGTCCTTTATTTTAGAGACTAAGTTCGGCGATGTATTTTTATTGAACAAGATTTTCTATCAAGGAATATTTAAATTCTACCCAGGCATATTGAAAAGCTGTTGAGCAGATGCTGGAATAGGGTGGCTATTATGATATGTAAAATATTGCCCTTGTTCCCAAGATACTTTTTACCAAAAAAAATATTTTATTCATTCATTCACCAAAGAGTTGTCGGGGCACACTATCCACCTGGCACAGGTCACAATGCCAAACCAAAACTAATATAGCTCACAGAGATGACAAGGATAAGAAACATTTACTGTCATCAAATATGTAGTATGGATGCATAAAGAAAAATGACTAAAGCACCATGAGTAAAGTGTCATTTATGAATCATCAGATAATAAAAAAACTTGCATTCTATGAAAGAGCCAAGTAAACTTCAGCCAAAACAAAATATCCTGCAAAATTTCAGTGAAACATAGAGATTTTGACTCTCAATTTTATAATCATGGAAATTTAATAACCACCTAAAACAAACATTTTTCATCCCCTTTTTATTTTTTTATTTTTTTGAGACAGGATTTTGCTCTGTCACTCAGGCTGGAGTGCAGCGGCTTGATCTTGGCTCACTGCAACCTCCACCCCACGGGTTCAAGAGATCCTCCCACCTCAGCCTCCCAAGTAGCTGGAACCACAGGCACATGCCACCATGCCCAGCTTATTTATTTATTTATTTACTTTTTGTATTTTTGGTAGAGACTGGGTCTCACCATGTTACCCAGGCTGCTCTCAAACTCCTGAGCTCAAGCAGTCTGCCTACTTCAGCCTCCCAAATTGCTGGGATTATAGGTGTGAGCCACTGCTCCCAGCCCATCTACTTTATAAAAACATATAGGTATGTGTGTGTGTATATATATATATATATATATATATATATATAATATGTGTATATATATATAATATGTATATATATAAAATGTGTGTATATATATATAAAATGTATGTGTATATATATACAGAGAGAGAGATTCTCAAAAAGTAAATACATAAAATACGAAAACAATTATATTTTTAGTTTCATATATTACACATAAATATTGTGATCAATTTATAAAAAGAAAACAGAAAATTCATTTTAGACACAAGGTCAATAAAATAAAAATGGATTGAGAAAGAGAAAAACAAGTAACAAAGAAATGAACAAAACTAGTACATCCGCTCTACATACACACACACAGACACATGCATGTACATAGGCAAATTAGTGCTTGTATCAAGAAATAACAATGCAAATATTCAAATCAGAGACTGTGTAAATTGCATTTGTATAATCTGGTAACCTCATGCATATATATAAGTGTGAGAAAATTTCATTAAAAATTATTCCAGGAGGCTTATTTCATAACACTGGGAGAGTGTACAATCAAAGGAGATTGAGTAGACATTTTTCTAGGAAGGGGGTATTGAATTCCGCCTTGGATAGGTTGAATTTAAACTGCTTACAGGAAATCCAGATGAAGATGTCAATAAAGCGTCTTCAAAGTAGGGAATGCAATTCTCAATTTTAGGATCATCTAAAAAGATTTGAATGATCTACACAGATATTCAAGTCATTGGAACATACAAAATTCTAAAAATATGAGAATAGCTTAGGAAAAGAGTAACAAGGTTATCAGTGTACAGGTCTCTCAAAACGTGTATCTAGAGAAAACGAAAGGCAAAATAAGGGTAATTTTGGAAACAAGAGTAAAATGAACTATTTTTTATTGTTTGAAAGGAATAATTCTTTAAAAATAAGAAATCAACATGAATGTTAAGTGCACTAGGAACATAAAATTGATTAAAGACCACATACACACACACATGATTTCTGAGTTAAGAGACTGTTGGCTATATTAAAAATACCATGTTAACCATTAGAGTGAAAGCTAAACTGGATGATAAATGTTGAAATCTGAATGTGGTTGAATAACTAAGAAATGTATACTGCTTTGGCTAATATCTCTTTTAAAAAGGAAGAAGACGAGGAGAGCTAGAGGCAAAAAAAAATGTGGGTGGAAATATTTTAAGAAACAGTATTTTAAATTACAAACATGAAGATAGTATATCTGATTAAATGTCAAATTGTTATGATAGTAAGACATCTCATTGAGAAAGGAGCACTTTAAATATATGAAAAAACATGTTTTAAAAGACTCTTCAGAAGAATTTAAAGAAGAAAAAGTGTACTTGGGCTTTGTCAATACAATGACAAATGTACGATTTTTTTCAGCATAAAAAGTCCATTTAATAAAAACATGTCACATTAGTTTATTGTTTAGGTTTAAATTAAATAGCTTTTATTCATATTATTTTGATTACATCATTAAACAACAAACAAAACACATGGAAGTGTTTATATTATCAATGCAATAATTTGCTTTAAAACTTTGAAAATTATAATACACAAGCTGCCAATAAAATATTTTTCTAACTGGGGAGTGAGGACTATAGAATTAATGGAAAAAAATGTGATTTGAAATGTATCATAAAGATTCATTTTTAATTATTGATATCAAAATTTCTACATTTTAGTCAGCAGTAACAAAAAAGGCCGATATTATTAGTTCATGCAAGCAATGAAATAGACTAATATCCTCATTATCCAAATGCATATAGAATCATGGATAATTTGAAGAGATTTCTGCCACTGAAGCCAGTTCATGAACGGTTAACTTACAAATTTATAACATTTTTGAGCTAGACAATATGGCAACTATGTTCAACTATATTATTTGAGAACTCAAAGTGGAGAGCAGTCGGCTACCCTATCAAAGTCTCAGAGAAAATTGTGAACTTTGTTAAGTCGCCTGCTTGTATCATAGCTCAGAGATCATTCCACCACACCATGGTGATACCATAAGATTCATAAACTAATATATTTTAGGATCATATTAATCATTAATACATTCTATATTTTCCAAAATGAACTATACTAAACATTTTATAACAACCCCAAAAGCAAACCACCCACCCTTCTAGGAGTAAATATTTTAGTCATAAATGAGAATTATTTAATAAAAGTTTTCTGTCAGGTCACATATTACTCAGCATGTTGATAAGCTAATTTTTAAAATAATTTAGAAGTATCCTAGATAAGGCAGCTACATAATTTAATATGTAAACCAGGACAGTTTGGAGAGTTAACGAGATGCCGTAAATAATTGTGTGGAAACCAAGGCATAAACCAAGACACATGGTCACCTTGGCTACAGGTTACACTCATTTGACTATTTTTGCCTGTTTCACTAGATATGAGACAGTATAGAATTAAGCTCTTTCTATGAAAGAATGGGGGTGTGTGTGCATGTACTTATGATGGCTTTCTCATGTGGTTATTAGTAGCAAATGCCTTTCTTGCTATGCACTCTCAACTCCAACTTCAAAGTCATACATGTATATATTATTTTCTTGGCACAAATCCAATACTATTAACTAATGAAATGTGAAATCAAAAAGGCACAAAAGAGCTAAATTGGAAGCAGCCTAGTCTGATGATGGCATTCAGCATTCAAATGCCTATGTAGGAGACATGAAGGTAAAGAAACAAACTTTCTTGTATCTTTTCCTGTGTTTATAAATGATAGGATGTGAATAATCACCAACCGTTTTCATTTAAATGTGCAAATTACCCCTGAGCATCAATTATAACCTGAGGACATAAGTAACAGCTAAAACCTGACAAATGTGTGTGTAGAAAGTCCATTAAAACATAATCACTGTCCCATCAAAGAAGGAACAAGGATACCATAACCAGGCAATTGGAACACCTTGTCAGTTATACATAAATTGGGCAATCAAGAAAATAGTTTGACATAAGGGATGCCACATCCTGAAAAGGCTGCTAAGGGGACAGAATCTTGACTTCAATTTGGACTTGTCTGCTGTAAACCTTCAAAAATAGTAGAAGGCCCCAGGGTGTGTGGCAGAGTCAATTTATAAATATTCAAATGCCAAGCAATAAAATAATTGCTAAAAATACTCTCATGCCATAACAATTTTTTTAAGTTTTTAACCAGAATAATTTTAAAAAGGCTCTAAAATATATCTATAACATAAAACATATAAAAGGTATTTTGGATTTGTTGTTTTTAGAAGTCCCCAAATACAAATTTCCTCTAATTCTTTATTCCTGAGCTGTAGTCCTGATTATCCTTCCATCTGCAGGAGATAATCATCTAGTTCATCTATTGTTCCCTCCAATACAGTACGCTCCCACTGAATACATTGCTTTTTAACACTGTCCTCTTTGCTGTTTCCTCTTTTGATAACAAAGCCTCAATTCAGGTACTTCAGCATTATTATCACAGGTTGGATTCTCAAAAGCAGATGCTAAGATAGTGTCTGTGTACATTTTTTTTAAAAAAACTACTGTCATCTGTTAAAAGAAGAGAAAGAAACAAGATTGGGCAGAGGGACTGGTCGAAGTGCCACACTGGCCGCATGAAGCCACGGACAAAGTTCTGGTACTAGAATGGCCCATCTTCAGATGGTCTTTGGCCACCTTAAAGTGCCTGGGCCATTGTATCCCCTCTATGATCAGTCACTGGATGCAGGCCACCCTAGGGAAGGGCATAACCTTGGGAGACGTGTGAGCCCTAAGTGAACTCACAGCTGCAGGCAATCCGTTGGCCCCTCTGGGGGCAGCAAGTCCTCTGAGGATCCATCACTGGATTCACCACATTCTGCATCTTACTCCCATATTCAAGCATTCACTCAGTAGGTCCAGTAAATGTTGACTGTAAATGTTTTCTATCTGCTACTTCCCTTACAGCTTTGCTGCAACTACCTTGATCCTGGCTATCTCTGCTTCTTTCTTAGTATTTCTGTCCACCTTCCTGCCCACTTTCACGCTAAGGCACCCTGAATGATTTTCTTTCATAAACTTCTTAAATTACATAGCACCTTCTCCCTGCCTCCTAGATAAGATTCATGCTGACATTGACCGACCTCTTTAAACACCTGCTCATCTACAAACTGACCAATTGAACTGTTATAATTCTCTCCGTGTGCCATGCTCTTTAATGTCTTTATACTTTTGTTCAGGCTCTTCTGATACAAATGCTTTCTTTTGCCCCCCTCTACTACAAGAACCCTTGTGCTCACCAGTCGCAATTTATACTGTTCTTTGAATCAGCAACATTGAAAGCAAAAAGCCACAGCACATGGCCGTTTGTATCTTTATTCATCGAAGTGTAACAAAGGAATGCACAATTCTAGTGAAGTGCCTGGTACACAGAGACACAGAGAATATGCTTTGCCTCGTGGTATAAGGAAAAAAAATAATGAGAGAGAGAGAAAGAAAAAGAGAGGGAGGGAGGAGGGGGAGAGAGAAAGAGATTACAGAGACAGAGATAGAACTAAGATACGGACAGATACACAATCAGCTAGTTAAAAGTGACATATTTTAGTCACAGAGGTTTTTAAATAACCCATTTGCTAAAAAGAAATTCTGTGTAACATCAAGAAATTTACTTCTCTGAGTTTTTTTAACCTAATATGCAAAATGTAGCTAATGATACATTACAGAAATTAAATGAGGATGCTTACAGTTTCTAGCACACACTTTGTGCTCAATAAATATAATTACTATAGCTCTGGGTTCTGGGGTCAAATGAAGTGAGATTTCTGTCTCATTCATATCTACAAGCAAAATAAGTAGCCTGTTTTTAAAGTTTTGAGAAAAGTTTGCATGAAAATCAAGTATATCAGTGCTGCTTAAGATACTTATAAATATTAGGAATAAAATGGAGAGAATAAAAATTAGATGTACCATGCCTCTACACTAAAGATCTTACAGTTTTAAAATCATAGCTGTTTTCTAAAAATTAGGTGGGAAAATATCATTCCTTAATGTAAAGTTTCTGTGAGTGTTTTATTAAGCTGCTATTTTTACCTAAACATATACTTCGTTATATGCTGATATGAAAATTATTTCTGAGTAGAACTAAGTGGCTTTTAGAGTGGATCTAGCATCCCTGATTATAGCTCTATGGGGTAAAGCTGATTCAAAACAATTTTCTGCAGAGAATTTGAGGCCTGAATGTGGAAACTCTCCCAGCTCACCTCAGATGACTTTAATGAGATTTTCAGCCTCTATAAAAGGATAATAACCCTACCCTACTTTGACTGCTACCAAGGAGCATGGCTCTGAATTCCAGTGGCCATACAGAAGGGCTGTATTCGTGGCATTTTCCAGAGAGTGAAATTTTCAGTCAATGTCAGCCAAAATTTACTAAAAGAATTATGATTCTAAATGATTTGCAAGGACACAGTACATCCTGTCTTTAAAATTGTTTTTACTAAGTTGTGATTGTGTGGTGATGCCTTCAACCTTACATAACTTGTTGTTGATTCTCTTTAAAGGCCAGTGGAGTAGGAGACACAATGTGTATGGGTGCTTTGAGCAAAGGGATTTTCAACTATTTCTTCTTTGATGCATTCCAAGCACACAGTATCATGCCTGACACATCCTAGGTTGAATAAGTATTTGTTAGATATATGACTCCACGTTATTACACTGTCCTCATCGGGAGACCATTTGACATAAATAATTCTAATTTTATACCAAGAAATATTGTGTTTTTCCTAAATAATTAGTTGATTTATATATTGAGGCCATTTAAAATTATGATGAAAAAGAGTCTTCTTGCACATTAATTTTTAAAATCTTGGTGACAAACTGCTATCCCAACCCTAGTAACTAATATGGGTCATTTTGGCACTCAGTGTCAACTTAATTCACAGCTGTACTTTGTAATAACATTTTAATCATTTTAATTCCTATATATTTTTGCTGCTTTCTTTTAGATTCTTTTTTTTTTGAGACAGAGTCTCACTCTGTCACCCAGGCTGGAGTGCAGTGGCGCGATCTCGGCTCACTGCAAGCTCCGCCTCCTGGGTTCACGCCATTCTCCTGCCTCAGCCTCCCAAGTAGCTGGGACTACAGGCACCCGCCACCAGGCCCAGCTAATTTTTTGTGTTTTTAGTAGAGACAGGGTTTCACCACGTTAGCCAGGATGGTCTCTTTTATCATCATGGATGTTCCCTGGGCTCTTTCTAATCTGATCATATTGAAATGTGCTGTCCTGATATTTTATGAACTAGGGCAAAGTCACCCTTACTCACCATCTGAAGTCTCAGATGGTCCTTCCTACCCAGTAATAAAAATGAAAATTATTTTCCTTGGCAACTCAGGCAGTATTCTGGTTAATTATGTGGATGTAATTCTTAGATTATTTGCATATTTTATAGCTGGGAATACCTTTACTTTACTGCCAGCTCTTTAACATACTATTTTATATTTACTTTATGTTATTTTGTCACATTTTAAGAACTTACTCAATTCATCTGAAATTCTTTCTGTTACAAACGTGGATCTAAAGGAAAGAGGTAACTTTCACGCAAGTAGAGAGTTTATTTGAGCCAAGCTTAAGGCTTGCAGCTGAAGAGCATAGATTCAAGTTGCCCTAAATATATATTCTGATTAGGAGCAAGTATAAGTAGGATTTTAAAGAAGAAGAAGAGGTAGTTTCTAAGTTCTTTGCCATGAATTTACATTAAAATAATATAAATTATTGATTGGCTATACATTTTTATTTGTATCAGAAAGCTAAGAAACATAAAGATAATGAGTAAGGCAGCTATTCAGGAACAAAATACCTTTAAAAAATTGTCGGCCGGGCGCGGTGGCTCACACCTGTAATCCCAGCACTTTCGGAGGCCTAGGAGGGTGGATCAGAGGTCAGGAGTTAGAGACCAGCCTGACCAACATGGTGAAACCTCATCTCTACTAAAAATATAACAATTAGCCGGATGTGGTGGCATATGCCTGTAATCCCAGCTACTCAGGAGGCTGAGGCAGGATAATCACTTGAATCTGGGAGGCAGAAGTTTAGTGAGCTGAGATCACATCATTGCACTCCAGTCTGGGTGACAGAGAGAGACTCCATCTCAAAAAAAAAAAAAAAAAAAAAATTGCCTCTGTGCATGGGTACATGGTGGTGGTGTGGTGGTCTAGGGAAGTTCATGACTGAAGTCTGATACTCATGTCTCTCTGGGCCTGATAAATTTTGCATACCTCACATAGCTCAGACTGCTCTAAGCTATTTTTCTCTTCTCTCAAGGCAGATTCTACATACATTTAAAGAACATGTTTACATTTTTAAATTAATTTTTACAATATTTATAAGTGGTAACTATATGTCAAAATATGATGTGTCCGCAAAACTATTATGATCATGCAGTGCCAGCTTATAAAATGTAAGCTAAAAATAATAAATACACATATAATTGAATTAGTTATCTTTTGAAATATTTCTAAAATGGCTTCCACGCTACACTGGATTTAAAAGTAGATATATAAACCCCGACCAAAAAAGGGGCTCATTCAGAATACATTACTTGCAAAAAGATTATACATTATGGTTAATAAAGATATATTAGATAAAATGAGTTTTTAGTAGATACGTTATCAAATTGAATATAAACATATTGAGTACATATTTTGCAAGATATTACCATTAGGGGAAACCAAAGAAAGCATCCATGGAATCTTCTATTATTTCTCAAAACTTAATGTGACTTTACAATTATCTCAAAATGAAAGCATTAGTTAAAAAGTTAGCTAACTCTCGAAAAACGATAATTAAAAAGTAAATATACCCTTTTGGCTTTCTTTTAAAATTTTCTAAATGTATTCATTCATTATTCATTTATTCATATAGTTTTTTTAATTTCTTTTCACGTCACTTAATTACTTAACAATTTCAAAAGATATTTTGTGATATATTTCACTTGGATTATTTCACTTACTGTAATTTATTGCTGCAAATATTCCAAACTGATAATAATGAGGAACTTACATAGTCTCTTGTCTGTACATAAGTTAGACAGCTAGAAAGTTTAAAGAAAAATGTTTCTATTTGTTTCTTTGTAAATCAGTAGTTTTCTGTTCCCTACCAAACAGTAATCCATCTCTTTTTTTCATTCATATATTTGACAAATATTTATTAAGCAGCTATCTGCAGCTTCTTGCTGTTCCAAGCATTGAGAATTCTGGTGAAAATATAGTCTCTTCTCTTTACATCAGATGTATGGACGTGAGTTGGAGAGTTCCACACATAAACAAGTAGACAAATGTAACAAGAATATATTTGCAAATGCCTCAGAGATGGCTTCTACTTTCCCCTTCAAACTTTTCCCTTTTGCATATTCCGTCTCTTAGGACAATGTTTAACAGCATGCTTGTTATTGTGGGATTGAAAGTTCTCTGTTTCGGGGAGTTGTGAAGTGCATGTTATCAGCATCCTAGGCCACTACATCCCATCCACTGCTTGCCAGTAGCATTCACTTCTCAGGTTGTGAAAACAAAACTGTTTGCAGACATTACTACCCTTGGTGGAGAAGGGTAGAATTGTGGTTGTATATCACTGCCCTAAAGACTGCTGAATTTTTTGCCCCAAGGGATTCACATAAATTCCCCAAGGACCTCAGAGTGGGTATTAAACCTTTTTTATCAAGATGATAAATTCTGAAGGTAGACTTTGAGAAGAGAGAAAGTGCCATGTTTTTCTAAATTTTTAGACTAAAGTCAAATGAGGAAAAAAAGGCATAAAATAAAGTCAAAGAAGGGATATGAAACTTTAAAATACTTCTGACTGTAATTCTGATGAGATGAATGCTTCTGAAGATTTTTTGAGCAGAAGAGTAATATTATATGAATTTAGGGTGACCGACTTATTCTGGTTTGCCTGGGACTTTCCCAACCTTTGTTCTAAAAGTCCCATTTCCTGTGAAAGCTCTTAGCCATCAGCAAACCAGGGTTATTGATCACACCATATAAATTTTATTTTAAAATGATTACTCTGTGGATAAAGAAAATGTGATATATATATATACACTGTGGAATACTAGGCAGCCATTAAAAGAAACAAAACAGTATCTTTTGCAGCCACTGGGATGGAACTGGTGGCCATTATGCTAAGTGGAGTAACACAGAAGCAGAAAACCAAAAACCGTATGTTCTCACTTAGAAATGGAAGCAAGCTATGAGTATGCAAAGGCATGCAGAGCGATACAATGTATTTTAGAGACTCAGAAGAGAGGGGCCCAGGGATAAAAAAACTACCCATTAGGTACAATACACACCACTCCAGTGGCAGGTACACTATAATCTCAGAATTTACCAATATATAATTTGCTCATGTAACAAAAAACTACTTGTGCCCCAAAAGCTATTGAAATAAAAAAAAGAAAAAAGCTCACTCTGTTTAAGAATGTATGGTAGGGCTAGGGTTGATGGCAGAAAGTGGGAGGTATTGGAAGACAATGATAATAATCTATTTATGAGATGAAGGTGGATTTTCCAGGTAATGTTCTGTTCCATTTGGAGCGTATGGAGCTTGAGATGTGTGTTATATATTCGACTTGAAGTGTTAATCGACATTCTGTACAAATCTGAAGCTAAGGAACCCGGAAGTAACTTTGGGAGTAGTTAGGGTTTTTAAAAACTATGGTGTTTAGGTTGAATTGAGTACCGTCAATACATTGAAGTCTCAACCTCCGGTACCTCAGAATGTAAGCATATTTGGAGATAAGGTCTTTGAAGAGGTAATTCAGTTAAAAATGGGGCTTTTAGGGTGGAGCCCTAATCCAGTATGGGTGATGTCCTTATTAGAAGTGGAAGAGACATTTGGGTTACACGCATGCAGAGAAAAAAGCCATGCTTGGACACAGCAGGAAGACAACCAACTCCTCAGAAGAAACTGAACCTGCTGCCATCTTGATTTTGGTTCCCAAAACTGTGAGGAAAATACCTTTCTGTTATTGAAGTCATTGAAGCTGTGCTGTGTTATTATGGAAGTTCTAAAATGTGAATATACATGGTTTTAGATGGTATGCCATGTAAGATGAGCTCCTAAATGCAGGATGCTGAGTGAAGGGCGCTACACAAGGTAAAGGCTGGGAAGAAGAACCAACGTTTGTCAGAAGGATTGTAAAGTTACAAGCTGATGCAATGCAATGCAATAGAAATCCCGAAAACATACAAACCAAAAAAGGAATGAGGAAAGGTCATAAAGATAAGACGAATTCAAGGTCATTAGGGTTAAAATAAGTTATTATTATTATTTTTTTTTAATGTAAGAAGAAAGATAATATTTTTAAAACATGTTTGAGTGTGGATAAAAGCAGAAAAGCGGAAGTCCCTGGGCTGGTCTTTTTTTTTTTTTTTTTTGAGATGGAGTCTCGCTGTGTCACCCAGGCTGGAGTGCAGTGGCGTGATCTCCGCTCACTGCAAGCTCTGCCCCCCAGGTTCATGCCATTCTCCTACCTCCTGCCTCAGTAGCCAGGACTACAGGCGCCCGCCACCCTGCCCACCTGGCTTTTTCTTTTTTTTTTTTTTCTTAGTAGAGACGGGGTTTCACCGTGTTAGCCAGGATGGTCTCGATCTGCTGACCTTGTGATCTATCTGCCTCGGCCTCGCAAAGTGCTGGGATTACTGGCGTGAGCCACTGCGCCTGGCCTGGGCTGTTCTTTTACACAAGAGAAAAGATCATTTATCCTTTTTTCACAGTAAACAACAACAACAAAAAACCCTGGAGTCCATGCAGATAGCTTAGTAGATTTTGTGACAATTAGTTTATTTTTATATGAAGGTGTCTATTCATTTCTATAAATAAGAAACGAGAGGAAGAAGGTGGATGGAGCTTATGTAGATTGGAAGTGAAGAAACATAGTATTACCTCTGAGAGTTGGAAAGTGAACTTATTAAGAAAATGTAGGAGAATGAAAAGTCCTATGTGTGCTTGTGAGGCATTTACTCATAAAATTAAGATGAGATTCATCAGAAAGGTGAAGGTCTAGAAAAGACATATGTATTAAAATGATGGATTAGAAATGTAGACTGGATTCTATCCTAGCTAAAAAAAAAATGTATTTTTTAGAGTTTTAGGGCAAGTTTGGGACAATAATTTTTGGGCTTTAGGGGGACAACTTGGAAATATATTATGGGTAAAGGTTTCAAGATGGAAGAGGAGCACAAGAGAAGTAATAAAAGATGGCTTTTAGATTTTGTGATTGAGGAATTAGTGGCTGCATTGCCAGACACCTTTTGCAAACTCTGTGAAGGAGGTTTTGAAATGGAAATTAGGAGTTTCATTTCTTTTTTAATTCTTTTGCAGACTGCTAAACCCTCTCTTACTCTATAATGTCAGGGTTTAAATAGCACAAGATCAGCCAGCTAATGGGAACGTTTCTTAGCCTCTCTTCTAAGTAGGAATAAAAAAGTAACAGAGTCCTGACAAGAGAATGTGATAGGGGCTGCCTCTAGATCTTGTTCTTAAAGAATTAGGTTCCTCAGATGGGCAGGTGAATATCTACCAGTGAATCAGCCAGAAACGAATGACATGAATTAAGGATGCCAAAACTATTAAACTATCTCCAATACATACTAATCTAAGACTAAAAAATGTTAAGAGAATGCTGAGGTATTTTTTGGTTTCGTATTATGTTATTAAATAGCTCATAAACTCATTGATAAAAGCTTTAGATACAGAGAACAACCCATTTCCAAATAAGCCCCCCCACCAACACACATGCACACATCACAAAATACGTTAAAAATAAAAAATTTGTAGAAGACTGCCTTTGCATTCTTTACATTCTACTAATTATCACACAATCGCTCAGTTCCATATAATGACAATATTATTTTATTTTGTTCCTTTAGGCCCAAATAATGCTTACCTTGAATTCACAGAGAATTTTACTGTAAAATTAAAATATTGTCTGATTCCTCAAAAACAACCAAATACATGATGTGATTGATTTTTATTAGTTACTTTTGAAACCAGGGGTCTAATCTGTAAATATACCTCATGTTTTGAGATTCTAAAATTATATCTATACCTATAATACCCTATGATTCTAACCCTAATTGTTTAATCTTTATGTTATTATGTTTACATAATAAAAACAAAATAATAAAGAAGTGATACATTTCATCATCTCGATATGTAAAAGGTCTATAATGAGGTTATTTAATACTACAATGATATATATTTATATTCAAGTAGGAAAAAAGACATGTTAGATGAACAGTTCCAGAAACTAGGAATGGGTTACATAATTTATTATTTTTCCCTCTGGTTTAGGATGTGTGTTTTGGCTTTACTTTAAGATAATGGTATCAGAACATTTCATGTGTCCAGCTATCAGGAGGCATATTGCTACTCTATTAGATGAGAAATGTACCACTTTAAAGACATTAGTGGACTATTTCACTAGATAGATTAACTATTAAAAGTAAGCATAGCCTGTAATCCCAGCACTTTGGGAGACCAAGGTGGGCGGATCACCCGAGCTCAGGAGTTCGAGACCAGCCTGGCCAACATAGTGAAACCCCGTCTCTACTAAAAATACAGAAATTAGTCAGGTGCGGTGGTGGGCGCCTGTAATGCCAGCTACTCAGGAGGCTGACACAGGAGAATGGCTTGAACCTGGGAGGCAGAGATTGCAGTGAGCCAAGATTGCGCCATTGCAATCCAGCCTGGGCTACAGAGTGAATCCGTCTCAAAAAAAAAAAAAAAAAAAAAAAATTAAGCCTAAAATATTTTATTACAGATTTTATTTGTACCTTCTAATTGAAAGAAAACATATTCACAGATATATATTATGCATACATATAAACACTCATATATATACATATATAACATGTATACATAAATTTACACACACATATGTATTTAAAGAGATTATAATTCAACCAACCATGAATACAGAGAAAGACAAAGTGATAGAATGTCATATATTAGTAGTTTTTGTTAATTTGATTGTAATCTGAATCTGCAGTTCTGTAACTGTGGTTGTTTTCACTTAAAAGGGGTATAAAATGACAAGTTCTATATACATATTTTAAAAAATACCTACTTTTACCTGCAAGTGAAATTCAAAGCATAATAACCATTTGCACAATAAATACTTCTTGCTGATGTCATAAATGGCACTAATAATAGCATTTATAATACAAATTAGTAATGCAATAATTTGTTTTGATACCAAGTGACATGAACTTAAATTTTGTTTCTAAGCAAAGAGAGTACTAAAGGCAACTGTGAATTGGCATCGGTGTGTTGACAGCAAGATTCACTTGCAATCAGTATTTTTGGCCTAAAACTACAATTCAGTGTTTAGATAATAAGTCCCATAATCATCCAGGCAACTAAGGCAAATAATATATTTTCTGAACCTGTCCTCACAAGTTTTTCTTTCTTCCATCTTAATTTACAAATTCCTGAACACTTAATGGGGAAGAATCATTTGAGTTGCTTTGAGGAAATGAAAGAACTGAAATAGCCTTTATTTTGAAAACAATCAGTAGAGTAACTTCGATGTGCCAAGTGGAGTGTCAAATCAAATCACTTTAGAAAGCGGTCGTGGTGTGTTTAGGTTTCATTAGCCAGTGGGAAGAAATGAATTCTTGTTACTATCTATCTACAGCTTTGTTGCTGGTATATTAGAATCTACAGAGACATCACATGGCACCAATAAACCTGGCCAATTTGCCTTTTTTGGGCTGCCTCTGATATCATCAGCTCCTGACTTTTTGCTTCCTGCAAAGATTAGCACGTTGCCTTGATGATATACTATTCGGGAACATATGTGCACTGTTGCAATCAAACTGTCAGCTCAGAATCAAAGTTCATTTCCCTCATGTGAAATGTGTAGGGGGAGGCTCCCTTATCTCTATATGAGTATCATTTATCAAAGTTCCATTTGAAGATTGCATGGCCTCAAAAGTATTATAATTTTGTTCCCCCAAAGAATGCTCACAAAAGTTTAATGCATCTGGAATTGAGGCAATCCAAGTAACAGGAATCAAGCTGTACCTGAAGCCATTGCCTTCTCAGCCTTCAGGCACTAAGGGGAGATTTTCTTCCAGGGGCCCTGTGGTGCCAGCCTTGCAATTTGCCTTTGGAAAGAATCTCTTTCAATTTGTCCTCTTCATCCAAACATGACATGCTTGTATATGTACATGTGCATGTGTGTGAACATATTTGTCAAATGTTGAGACTATTTTAATCATTTACATATTATGATCATTAGGCTTGTGTAACCCGATCATTAAAATATGCCTGTCCGGTAGGGAAAAAAAATAAAAAAAAATAAAAAAAACCAGTTAATGGCTTTACTCATCTACTATATGTGTCAATGTCTCTGTTTTGGGGCAAAAAAACAATTTAAAATGTTTAAGGGCCTGGAAAAAAGCATAGGATCATTTATGGCAATCTTATGCAGTATGACTTTACATAACCTTGGTTTTTAAGGGCAAACAAATTTCATATCACAGCCAATTTGTGTTATGTGACAACAACCACCACAAAAAAATCAGAGCTACTTAGATTTTTAGATTTAAAGCAAATCAAGAAATATTTTAGAGATGCTAATTTGGCACTGTGAGTTAGAGAAAGGATAAGTAATATAGATGGGTGCTACAGTTATATGAATTAGAACAGAAATAGAAACATTGGCGATACTCTAATAACAGGAGAGAAGAATAGAGTGCAGCGGAAGCAAAGGGTTAACTTGAAAGCTGGGAGGTCAACCTTTTATTCCCTTTTTAGAAAGGAAATGACAGAGCTCAGCAAATACCTCAAGACCAACATCCTATGTGGGAAGAAAAGGGATAAAAGGCAATGCAGTTTACACAGATGCCAGCAGCACAGTATGGAAATTTAGGGTTTGTCTATGTGGAAAGGCAAACTTCTTCGCTTCTAAGAATATAGTTCCTCTCTCACAGGGCCCCACTACTCAGCACCATAGTAACTGACAGTACAATGATAAAAAGGAAGAATTAAATAAAATCATGAGGTTCATCATGTAAATGGAAATTAATAGAAACATTATATTGTGATTAGGCTAATAACAGATTTTTCAAACATATGGGCAAATTATATTTATACATTCTTTAGTAACATTTTTCTTTCATATTTGTTTATTACAAGGGTATATGAACTAGACGAAAAAATATCACTCTTTCCATTGGGATCATTTCAGGGTTCCTTTAGAGTGAGTGATGGAAGTGGGAAGAGGGAGGGGGAGTGAGAGAAAGTAGAAAGGGGGAAGGAAGAGGAGGGAGAGAGGAAGAGAGAGAGAGGAGAAGGAAGAAGAAAAGGAAGAGAAACAGAGGAAGAGCAAGAAGTATAAAAAGGGGAAGGGGAAGGGAGCAGGAGAAGGGAGATTGAGACTAACTTATACTTACATCTATTGAGCAGTAGGGGGATATCTGGGAGACCACATTCTCAAGCCTCGAGCCTGAAATTAATGAAACTCTTCCAGAACTAAACCCACTTAGGTCTTCCCTTATTCTGACCCAGAATGAGGGTTTGAGATTTGTTCCCCATCACCAGTTTTTGATTTGTGTCCTGAGAAGGTGGGAAAATCAGAAAACTATAGAGTAGGACAAACAGAATTAGCCAATGCCTGAGAAGAAAGCAGAAAACATAAAATGTTAAAAGTGAAGGAATTAAGTATAGGTGACTTGATGTTTCACATAGGGGAGAGTTTAAAATTAATATGTCTTATTGAACTAATTAAAAGTTGTTATCAAACTCAAAGTCATTCTGATCTTCTTGGGTGATAAAATTATAAATGGATTATTTGATTTATGCAGGCGAATTTTTTGATATATAAATTCATTATTTGAAAATTTGATGGCTTTTCTCTATTTAATGTCACATCGATAAAGCATGTTATAAAATGAAGGTCTCAGATTTTTATTTTTTGAGTAAAATAAAAATATATAGAATATTTTTCAAGCAAAGCATGCATACCTATGTGGAATACAAATAAACAAGTGAACAAGCAAAATCCCAGGAATTAAACCAACAACATTTATTTACTGACTATAGATGTCTTCTTTAGTATTTAACTTCATATCAGAAAGAGACTTGAGGTTAAACATTTCATATGAGATCGTTTGCTTTTCTCTCAGTATTATTTAGCCTAGGCTAAATTGTACAGTGATGACTATCAAACCCAACATTCTCTGAGGCTCTTAAAAAACGAAGGTTTATTTTTTACTTATAGTACTTACTTGTCACTATCTTCACTGGGAACTCCAGGCTAGTGGAAGGGGAGCTCTATCTAAATTTTCAGCTTTCTGTAATTCCTGAAGTGGGGGTCAGAACATATTTTGAATAATAACAATGCAGTGTATCACAGTTCAACTATATTATGAGAGGGCAAGGTAATTATTCCAAATAGTCCTATGTTGCTCTATGATAACCTGCACAAAATAAACAGTGAATAGGCATTTTTTGACTAAAGGTTCAGATTAAAATAATTATCATTCTGTGAAACTTTCGTTTTAGTAAAAGGGTTGCACAACTGATAGGGGACAGGAAGTAAATTATTGTTTTTCAAAACAATAAATTTAATACTAAAGGCATCACTATATTTTTGCATTTTTACACATTTAAGTAGCATTTTGTTAGACTATAGACTGAATTAAAATTTTTATTTTTATGTATTTATTTTGTAAATTAAAATTTTTATTTTTATGTATTTATTTTGTAATATCTTGGTGCAGACCTTTTATTCAGATACCCCTCCAGCTCCAGAATAGCAAGCAGCAACATATTATTAAAGAAATTACTGGTTAAGTCCAGAATATAAATTCCTTATTATTATGATTAGGAGAGAGGTAATTTATGAGAGTAAAATTTCAGACCAAAAGCTGCGTCTCTAATCTTGATAGAACAATTGACTATTTTTACAATAAGCAAATTCGATATCTATTTCATAAATAGCAAATAAATGGACAACCTCAGAATATCATTTTAATGAGTGTGACTTTCCTGACTATAACCACACATTCAGTATTCACTGAAGCTTCCTGTGTAGGATGAGAGTCAGGAAAACTTAAAAAGCACTTAAAAACCATAGCAGACAATGGAAAGTATAAAGGCCATTTAGGTTTCAGAAAGAGAAGCATAACAATATGCCTTCAAAAGATTCTCAAAAGGCATCAGCTTAGGATTCCTCTCATGGAGTTAAGGCCAAGCATTAAAAAGCAAATGTATCAGAAGCAGCAGAAAAGTCATCCCTTTAAGATAATCTGAAAGTTTCATAAATATATTTCAGCTTTTTTAAAAAAAAAAAAAAAAAAAAAAAACATGGTAATCTGCTTTGATTTAATGTTATTCACAAGAGAATGAAAAAATTCTCTTGTGAAGGTTAGGACTCCAGAAATACTTTATATCATTATTTTCTCTGTTCAGTTGGCTTCAGTGCCAAATATCCAGTAGAAACTCAATATATTTAAATTGATTATGATGATGATGATCATGATCATGACGATAACTGCTCTGAGACACACACACACACACATAGGTTGAAAAATCAGTTATTAGGTCCATGTGCACTTTAACTTTGAATCTGTCTTTCTAAATAATTTGAAATCAGATTTATTTTCTTTTGTGTCTGCTATATTTTGATGAGAAGTGAAGAAATTGCAGGCATAGACTTTATATTGATGATGCAGAATTTATTTATTAGGCTCATTCACTGGGCAGGTGAGTGAGCTATCTTTTTTTGATCTCGCCCACTGAATTCTGGGGCAATGAGCCCTTGTACAACTGCAAACTCAATTATAGCCTGAATTAATATTTTATACATTAAATTTCATAAGTTATACTTGGTTGAACAGAGTAACTGAATTAAAATATGATTTATAATTAAATCCTTATCAATCACCCTAAAAGTGCAACCAATCTGTATATTTGGCTCCCAGTTCTCATTTAAAATTGTGAAATGACTTGTTAGGTAATAAGAGTAATCAGTTTTAGGCAAGAGACAATTGATTGCTGTAATATAGTCCCGTTTGTAATTGATCAGCAATGCCACAATGATTTATCATTCCTGAGATGTATACCACATCAGAAAGCTTAACTTACACAGTGAAGTATTCAGTCTCAAATGTGAAAACATTTTACAACTGGGACAGGTCTATACTCTGTATGTTTCATGTTTTCTACCTCTTAGAAAATTTGACTAGATTGACTTCCTGTTATATATAATTCATAGTATTACAATTAAAATTCATATTAGATACAAACATATATGCAGGTTTATTGTTGCTCTTATAAAAATACTTTCAAACCATTAATAATGTGAAATGTGTCAACACTGGCTACATTGGAGAAGGATTACTTATATACATTTACTTTTTATTAGCAGAAAAATGCAGTTAATTTTATCTATTTGTCTCTGACTACGAAATACTCACGAGTTATCAGAAATTCTAATAGAAGACTATATATTTTATGTTTATTGGCATAAATTGTTTAATATCACACATGGAAAATAATGACATAAAGGCTCAAATTTGAAATGGGCTTCTATATGATGAATCAAGAAACATATCGCCACATAGCTAGTGCTCTGTAAGTACAAGGCCCAGGGAAGACAGAAAATGAAAGAATGGTGAAACACGATTAAAATAAGGAGACACGGAGTTGTATCACAATAAACACAAGATTGAGTGTTGGTATGTTTTCAGGTTTTTTGTTTGCTTTGCTTTAAGTTACAGAAAGAAGAGGGAGAAGGAACACGGTATACATCACAAGCCAGAGTTATATCCTAGAGCAGTGGTTTAGGTTTAGCGAAATTACTTGTGCTCTTGAATCCTTCATTTCTTCATCTGTAAATCTGAATAATAGTAATTTACTTGTCCAAAAGTCTTGAAGCCCATCAAAATAGTAAATGTGAAAGAAATTATCTTAATAATTTAGCTCCATTGGAACATGCTATTATTGTAACTTTATGTGTTAAATGTTTTTCGTTTGTTAAGTTTTGCATAGGCATACAACACATTTATTTCTTCAGCACCATGCACAAAATTCACAATGATTAGATGACTTCAGTGATGACAAGGCTTGCAATGATGATATTAGAACAAAGCAATTGTATTTAAACTGTAGGTCATAAAGATTCGACGGTGCAAATTTTACTAAAATTATTAGTAAATAGGAAGCTAGGAATGATTTCAGTTAATCTTATCATTTTAAGGTTATGGAATTTTTATCTTATTGGTAAATTACCACATATATTTATGTATAAATCATTACCATTTTTTATTCATGAGAAAAAGCTACCTAGCTTTATATAAGTAATAGTTAAAATATCCTTGTTTATACTACTTTATTTAGGAGGTGACTGTGTTAACCTTCTTAAGTTAGATTGCATCATATAGAATTCTGTAAGTCAGATTTTGAAGTTACTAAGTTATCATGGTTGTAGATTACCTTACTGAGTGTATCTCAAGTTCTAAAATTTAAAAAAAGAGTACATATGAGAAAACTTTAAACTTTTTATTGCAATAATTAACCAAATATTTTATTATTTTATAAAATATATTTAGATATTTTATCTGACCACTTAACTATAGGAAGCAGAAAAAATAAGTATTTATAATTATTTTCAGTTTAATGTGGCTTCAAAAATAAATAAAATAATTTATACCTGATCACAGTTATTGCAATGGCCTCTTCTGTCTGATATGTTCTTTAAGAATAGAACACAGTAAGTTTCTTTATTCTAAATCTGAAAATGAGGTTTCCATCATGCTAATTTGTAATCAAATATAATAGTTCATAGGAAAATTAGAGGTCAGTTTACATTAAACAGCATAAACCCAAGCTGGCTAATTTAATAAAGCATGATGGGATGATCATTATCTAAGTGGGGGGCTGACTTAAAATACCCTATACCTATAAAATGCCATTCATTAAAAATTGATTCAAGATTTATAGCTGTAGGTAATAATTCAATGTCAGTGAAAATCAGGGCATGTGCCTCAGCAGCAGAAATTAACCTGCAAGAAAATGGTCGTGTTTTGGTGCTGGGTGGGAGACTTTTCTCTAATAATGATCTGCGAGTATAATATTTGGCGAAATCCCCAAATTGTTCTTTTACTTATATACAAATCATGTTAAAATATAAATCATAACAAAAGCAAGCTTCCTTTGATTGCACTAAAATTTATATTCATTTTATGTGATATAATGAATACAAGTTATAATACTAAACCTCAAAGTGAAAAGCTAGAAAGTATATTTAAAAAAAGCTCACTTTTAGAGGAAAAGTCTAATCAGATACTACTTAGAAATATCAATGATGAAGGCTTTACCATATTGATTTCAAATAATACCACACGAAAAAAAGTATGTTGTATTCCGAAAGTAAATATATTTATGTGTTATATCACATTAACTATACAAAACAAATGGAAAGATCTAAATTTACAGTTATCGGAGATCCACAGTTTAGAAAGTAGAACTTCATTCTCCACCCTGAATCATTTCTCTTGCGTAAGTAACCTAAAAACAAAGGTAATCACGGCCGGGCGCGCTGGCTCACGCCTGTAATCCCAGCACTTCGGGAGGCCGAGGCGGGAGCATCACGAGGTCAGGAGATGGAGACCATCCTGGCTAACACGGTGAAAACCCGTCTTTACTAAAAATACAAAAAAATTAGCCGGGCGTAGTGGCGGGCACCTGTAGTCCCAGCTACTCGGGAGGCTGAGCCAGGAGAATGGCGTGAACCCAGGAGGCAGAACTTGCAGTGAGCCGAGATCGTGCCACTGCACTCCAGCCCGGGCGACAGAGAGACACTCCGTCTCAGAACAACAACAACAACAACAACAAAAGGTAATCACAAGCAATAAAGCTAATCAAAATAAATTCATTGGATTAATGAGTGAAAAAGTCATAGTGCATATGATCCTAAAAGGAAATGGGCATAAATAAATCTAATTACAAGAGGTCAATATCATATATGACACTGTGAAATACTATATTATTCAAGATATTAAGTGCAGTTAAGAATAGTTTTCCCCCTTTCTCACCTAATGTCAGTATTTGGAAACAAAGCAAAACAAAATTCATTCTCTCAATCAAGGATTTATCTATTTCAGCAGGACTGTAATTTCCCAGTTGGCTTTACATCTCATGAAACTACAAAGAATAACCGCGTTAACATTCTAGACATCTAAAAACACATCACATCAAATATATGCTCAAAAATATCCTAGACAGACAGGAATGTAGAACAAGAAATAGACATTAGGAAGAAATGTTTCCTTTCACTTGTGAAAAACTGTACCTATAAAATCCTGTCAAATTCTGTGTCTATACTTGACAGTGAAAATATATTGTCTGTCAAGCCATTTTTCTAACCCCATCACTGATAATGATCATATGAATGTGGCAGGGTTTAATACTTCAAAATATCCAAAAGGCAATGTTGTATATGCTGTGTTTCACTTATTCCAGCTATATACATATTGTATGAAAGCCTGATTGTGAAAATATTTTTATCTATGCTAGACAGCAAAAGCATTTAGGCAAATTATATTGCTCAAGAAATCTTGCAATCTTGTTCTTTTTCTAATTAGTAAAGAAAAAATAATAAATTTGGGGGAGTTTTTTTTTATTCAGTGGCCATTTCATTTCATAGTGCTTATTTCTCATTTGTTTGGAAGGACATAGTTCTTTTAATGGGCACGAGGGAGCAGAAAAACTTTTTTCTGCTTGACGAGACATTTAATGCAATAGAAATGTCTAATTGGTGTCACACAAGGTCAGGTGGCTTTGTCCCCACACTCAAGGACTCCTGGGAAATGAAAGGTCAACATGTAATGTCTTCGGACCTACCAAGAAAGAATTTTATTTCTTCCCCAAAGACACAAAATCATTTTTATTATAAAAAATAAATAAATAAAAATGGCATCTATTAAAATGGTAATTTTTCACAAATTATCATTATTTTATTATTTTGTATTAAAATGGCAGCTTACCATGAGAGTCACTGACTGGGAGATAAAATTTGTGCCTCTGTATGAGTGTGCATGTGTGTGCACTAAACTGAAAGTGTTTTAATTATGACAATTGCATTTTGGCATCAATTTACATTAAAAAACTTGATGCCTTCTGCATATCTTAAGCATCATCCATGTAAAATAAATTATTCTTTTGGAGGGCCATAAAGTGCTAGTCCTGGACAAAAAAATAAAGAAATAGACATTATTACTTTTATCTCTTACTACTCCATTACCTCCCGAGTTCTGAAAACCTATAACTCTCTTTTCTGTCTTCTTCTTTTATCTTGAGTCATCTCCTGATAAAATACCCTGGACCACTTCCCTCTTTCTAGGTTACATGACATGCTTTAAATTTTTAAAAATCTTCTTTGCTTAAATAAAATTACCTTGTCCTTTGATCTCCCTGTGAGAGGTCTTAGTAGTAAGTTCTAATTTGATAAATAGATTCCAAAAATATGCTTATGTAATACATGTAAATGTATTATAGTAGTTTATTATGTTGGCTGGCTGTATATCCATTTGAAAACAGATATATATATATATTGGAATGATAAAGCGTGAGTGTGTAATCTAAGAATATTAGTCACAGTGACTTAATTAATATTGTTTGGAAATGGAGGTGGGAGGCAAGGGTTAGGCAGAAAAAAGGGAAAAAAGCTTCACTAGAACTTCTATCTATAAATGCTCCTGGGCCACCAAATGTAGAGGCCCACATACCCTGTGTACTTTATAAACTTCTATTTGAAACTAAACGATTGTCTTGATCTTACTAAATCAGTTTTTAAAAAAAAATATATGTTTAGGATCTTAATTCTACTACTGTTCATACATAGTTACTAGTTATTGTCAAATTGCTTCATTTAGCACTTATGATTTATGCTTTAAAATACTATTTGTTTAAGATATATCAGACATATAAAGGAGGTGCTTAGGTTGAAATTTGTTTGTTTGTTCAACAAATTCATTAAGAGATACTTCATGGATTTACAGTATGTGTCATTCCAGAGAGCCATGCATCTAGTTATTAATTATTGGGGAAACTTTAGTTTGTGATCGCCTGCTAAAAATAAAATGGAATATTGATATGTGGCAACAACTTCTAACATTTCTTCAGGCAGTGTTTTTAAACACTAGGTGAGAGTTACTAAGTATCAGAAAAGTGGTTGCATAGCATAGAAGCAGATTGGAGAGCCATTTGTGCCATAAAACAACAGGATTTGGTGTCTCTAAAGATATAAGAAGGAGAGAAATAGAAAAATTGATGAAGGCTTTGAATAGCTACATCTGGCAATAAAAGAAAGTGAAAAAATATAACAAGAGAGTAATAGGTTGTGGTGAGGGAAACAAAGAAGCTGTGGAAGTAGATTTGAGATCAGATCTGTCATGGGCTTTTATGCAATCTATAGTCAGGTGTTGAGATGCAGGACTTTTTGCATAGGGTATTTCCCAAGGAAGTAGGAAGAGTAAGAAGCCACAAAGTATTGGAAAGGAATTTTGAGCCCACTAAAATTTAAATTCCATAGCAGAATGGTAGTAAAAAACAGAACAAAACTTAGAATAAATCCTAGAAAGGCAAAATAAACAAGACAAGAGAAGAGAGAATTTGAAGAAAGAAGGATCTCAAATAATACTGAGTAATTAATATATTCCAGCCTCAGTGAATTAACATTCAATTAAGAATGATAAAGTTGACCCTGATAAACAGTGCTATGGCATGGTCAAATGATATCATAAAAATTAATGCTAGAACATGGTTAAATAGAATGTAGGTTAAAGGCAAAACAAAGTAAAAGAAAACATTTTACCTGAGAGCAAATGTCAGAGTTAAATAGGATGAAATTCACAGAGAAGTTGAAAAATTTTAATACCAGGACTAGAGAACCCTCATTTAAGAAGCTAGATTGAGAAGGAAACAAGAAAGTATAAAGCTACGATGCTTCTTGAGTCACACAATTATTCAATCTCCCACCACCGTGACTGCCACTGTTTGTTTCTAACCACTAGAATATGGCAGGGTGGGTGGAGCAAGATGGAAGAATAGAAGCTTACATAATTTGTTCTCGCTGCCACTACAACACCAAATTTTAACAACCATCTTCACACAGAAAAGCAGAATCGCCAGAACTAAAAATCAGGTGAGCAATCATGGTACCTTGTTTTAGCTTCATATATTGAAAGAGTCATTGAAAAGGGTAAGAGAGACAGTTATGACTCACTGATGCCATGCCTCTCTCATCCCCCAGCAGCGGCCCTGATACATACAGAATCTGTGCACTTTAGAGAGAGAGACTTTATATTGAACTCAGCAATGCCCTGTCACAACAGAATAAATCCATGTTGGGCTCAGCCAGCGCCCACACATGGAGGGAGCATTTTTGACCAGCCCTAGCCAGAGAGGATTCATCCATTTTATCAGTGGGAACTTGAGGTTCTCGGCAGGCCGTGCCACTGTGGACTGAAGTATTCTGGGCTCCTAGGTAAACTTGAAAGCCAGTCTAGGACATAAGGACTGCAATTCCTAGGCAATTCCAAGTGCTAGGCTGGGCTTAGAGCCAGTGGACTAGGGTGGCATGTGACCTATGGAGACACCAGCTGTGGGGCTGAAGGAGTGCTTGCATTATGCTTCTTCCAACCTCAGGCACTTCAGCTTGCATCAAAGAGACTGACTCCTTTCTGCTTATGGAGAGGAGAACGAAGGGTAAAGATGACTTTGTTTTGCATCATGGATACCAGCTCAGCCACAGTAGGATAGGGCACCAGGCAGAGTAGTGAGGCTACCATTCCAGTTTGTAGCTCCAGGATGATATTCCTAGAAACAGCCTGTGTCAAAAGGGACCCCACTACCTTGAAAGGAAGGCTCCAGTACTGGCAGGATATTACCTGCTGACTAAAGTACCCTTGGGCCCTGACTAACCAGCAGCAATACCTAGGGGGCATGCCATGGTCCTTGGGCTATGAGATGTACTGGCTTCAGAGATGACCCAGAACATTCCCAGCTGTGGAGGATATGGTGAAAGATTCCCTATATTAAAGAAAAGCAGGGGCCCAGCATGGTGGCTCACACTTGTAATCCCAGCACTTTGGGAGGCTGAGGTGGGTGGATCACAAGGTCAAGAGATCGAGACAATCCTGGCTAACATGGTGAAATCCTGTCTCTAATAAAAATACAAAAATTAGCTAGGCATGGTGGTGCACATCTGCAGTCCCAGCTACTCAGGAGGCTAAGGGAGGAGAATTGCTTGAACCCAGGAGAGGTAGCAGTGAGCCGAGATCACACCACTGCACTCCAGCCTGACAACAGAGCAAGACTCCTTCAAAAAAAAAAAAAATCAGAGGGAAAAGTAAAGGGAACTTTGTCTTGCACTCTACGTACCAGCTTGACTACTGTGGAGTAGAGCAATAAGCAAGCCCTAGAAGTCCTTGAGTCCAGGCATAGGCTCCTGGACAGCATTTCTGGACATACCATAGGCCAAAGGTGAGCACACTGCCCTAAAGTGTGAGTCTCAGGCACCACGAGCTGACGGAACAGCCTTTGGGCTTCAGGTGAACATCAGCGGTAGCCTAGCAGAACTCCCCATGGGTTGTTGTTGGTGGTGGCCATAAGGAGTGGCTCCTCTGCCTGTGGAAAGGGGAAAAAATAACAACTGTTTT
This sequence comes from Symphalangus syndactylus, assembly GCF_028878055.3. Lineage (NCBI taxonomy): Eukaryota > Metazoa > Chordata > Mammalia > Primates > Hylobatidae > Symphalangus > Symphalangus syndactylus. Next base: position 81,090,545 of record NC_072438.2, on the reverse strand, counting down.
TTTTTTACTTAAATTCCTGGCTCCCAGATAGCATGTCTGGATATCCCTGGGTCCTGGGGGAGCTTGCTGCTCTTAAGGAAAGGGCCTGGGGCAAGGCGTAATGCTGTGCTAGATTCAGGGCTGACTCAGCAGTCTCAGTGGTGGTAGCCACAGGTGTGCCTGTATCACCACATCTCCAGTGCCAGGTGGTTCAGCACAGAAAGAGAGACTCCATATCTTTGTAATCAAGGAAGATAAAAGAATTAGAGTCTCTGCCTGGTAATCCATGGAATGCTTCCAGATTATATCTAAGATCACCAAGCCACCAAGGTGGTACCTCTACAAGTCTACAAAAACCATATCATTATTGGACTTTGAGCCTAAGTCTCTTTGAATACCTGGAAAGCCTTCCTAAGGAGGACAGGCACAAACAAGCCCAGGATGTAAAGACCAGATATTGATAACATCTACAAGCAGCAACACTATCGAGGAAAACATGACCTCACCAAATGAACTAAATAAGGCATCAGAGACCAAATTCTGGAGAAACAGAGATAAATAACATTTCAAACACAGAATTCAAAATAGCTGTTTTAATGAAACTCAAATAAATTCAAGATAACACAGAGAAGGAATTCAGAATTCCATTAGACACATTTAACAAACACGTTGAAATAACCAGAAAAAGAAAATCAAACAGATATTCTGAAGTTCAAAAATGCAAGTGACACACTGAAGAATGAATTGGAGTATTTTAAACAGCAAAACTGATCAAGAAGAAGAAATAATTAGTGAGCTTGGAGACAGGCTATTTGAAAATACATTATCAGAGGAGACAAAGAAAAGAATAAAAAAACAACGAAGCGTGCCTACAGGGTCTATAAAATAACTTCAAAAGGCCAAATCTAAGATTTACTGACCTTAAAAAGGAGATAGAGAAAAAGACAGAATTAGAAAGTTTATTCAAAAGATAATAACAGAGAACTTTCCAAACCTAGAGAAAGATATCAATATCAAAGCACAAGAAGGTTACAGAACACCCAGCAGATGTAACCCAAATAAGGCTACCTCAAGGAATTTAATAATCAATTCCCAAAAGCCAAAAATAAAGAAATATCCTATAGTCAGCAAGAGAAAAAAAATAACATAAAATGGAGCTCCAGTACACCTAGGCAGCAGACTTTTTACTGAAAACCCTACAGGCCAGGAGAAAGTGGCATGACATATTTAAAGTGCAGAAGAAATAATACTTTTACCGTAGAATAGTATGTCCAGCAAAAATATTCTTCAAATCTTAAAAAGCAATTGGAACAAAAGCCTAAATTGACAAATAAAATTTAATTAAACTGAAGAGCTTCTGCACAGCAAAAGGAACTATCATGAGTGAACAGGCTACCTACCAAATGGGAGAATATTTTTGCAATCTATCCATCTGACAAAGGTCTACTATCCACAATCTACAAGGAACTTAAACATATTTACAAGAATAAAACAAACAATCCCATCAAAAAGTAGGCAAAGGATATGAACAGGGACTTCTCAAAAGAAGACATTTATGCAGTCAACAAACATATGAAAAAAATCTCAACATCACTGATCATTAGAAAAATGCAAATCAAAACCATGATGAGATACTACACATGCCAGTCAGAATGGTGATTATTAAAAAGTCAAGAAACAATAGATGCTGGTGAGGATGTGGAGAAATAGGAACGCTTTTACACTGTTGGTGGGAGTGTAAATTAGTTTAACCATTGTGGAAGACAGTTTGGTGATTCCTCAAGGATCTAGAACCAGAAATATAATTTGACCCAGAAATCCCATTACTGGCTATATGCCCAAAGGATTATAAATCATTCTACTATAAAGACACATGCACACATATGTTTATTACAGCACTATTTACAATAACAAAGACATGGAACCAACCTACATGCCCTTCAATGACAGGCTGGAGAAAGAAAATGTGGTACACATACACCATGGAATACTATGCAGCCATGAAAAGGGATGCAATAATGTCCTTTGCAGGGACATGGATAAAGCTGGAAGCCATCATCTTCAGCAAACTAACACAGGAACAGAACCAAAAAACCGCATGTTTTCACTCATAATTTGGAGTTGAATAATGATAATGCATGGACACAACAAGGGTAACAACACACAGTGGGGCCTCTCGGGGGGACAGGGGGCAAGGGGAGGGAGAGCATTAGGACAAAGAGCTAATGCAAGTGAGGCTTAAAATCTAGATGATGGGTTGACAGGTGCAGCAAACTATCATGACACACATATAACTATGTAACAAACTTGCACATTCTGCACGTGTATCCTGGAACTTAAAGTAAAATTGTTTAAAAAAAGTCTCCCAGAAAAGAAAAGCCCAGGATCCGATGGCTTCACAGCTAAATTCTACCAAACATCTAAAAAAGAACTAGTAATACTTCTACTCTAACTGTTGTGAAAAAGAGAGGAGGAGGGGACACTATCAAACGCATTCTAGAAGGTCAATATTACCCTGATCCCCAAACTAGAAAAAGACATTCAAGAAAACAAAACTAAAGGTCAGTATCCTTAATGAATATTGATACAAACATTCTTAACAATATACTAGCAAACTGAATTAAACAATACATTAAAAAGATTATGCATCATGAATAAGTTGGATTTATCCCAGGGATGCAAGAATGGTTCAACACACACAAATAAATCCATGTGGTACATCATATCAACAGAATGAAGCACAAAAACCATATGATAATTTCAACTGATGCTGAAAAAGAATTAAAGTTTAACATCCTGTAATGACAAAAACCCTTTAAAAAGTGGGTGTAATGACAAAAATCCTTTAAAAAGTGGGTATAGAAGGAACAGACCTCAACCTAATTAAAGCCATGTATAATGGACCACATGTAGTATCACTTTGACTGGGTAAGAATTGAAAGTCTTTTCTCTTGGATCTGGAACATGACAAAGATCCCCACAGTCACCAATGTTATTTACTATAGTACTTGAAGTCTTAGCTGGAGCAATCAGACAAGAGAAAGAAATAAAGGGCATCCAAATTGGAAAGGAAGGAGTCAAATTATCCCTGTTTTAACAGTAAACAATCTAAAAAAAGAAATTTAAAAAGTAATCACATGTATGAAAGCCACAAATAAAATTAAATATCAAGTTAATTTGAAATTAACTTAATCAAAGAAGTAGAATTATCCCTACAGTGAAAAGTATACAACACTGATGAAAGAAATTGAAGAGAATAGAAAACAATGAAACTCCATGTTCATGGATTGGAAGAATCAATATTGTTAAAATGGCCATACTACCCAAAGCAATCTACAGATTCAGTGCAATCCCTATGAAAATACCAATGACATCCTTCATAGAAATAGAAAAAACAATCCTAAAACTTATAGGGAAATACAAAAGACCCAGAGTAACCAAAGCTATCCTGAACAAAAAGAACACAACTGGAGGAATCACATTACCTGACTTTGTACTACAGAGCTATGTATAGTAACCAAAACAGCATGATACTGGCATAAAAACAGACACATAGACCAGAGAAACAGACTAGAGAACCCAGAAATACATCCACAAATATACAGGGAACTCATTTTCAACAAAGGTGACAAGAACATATATTGGGGAAAACAGTCTCCAATAAATGGTGATGGGAAAACTGGATATCCATATGCTGAAGAAATAAACTAGACCCTTTCTCTCGCCATATTCAAAACAAGTCAAAATGTATTAAAGACTTAAATCTAAGGCCTCAAACTATAAAAATACACAAGAAAACATGCAGAAACTCTCCATAGCATTTGTCTGGACAAAAATTTCTTGAGTAATACCCCATAACACAGGCAACCAAAGCAAAAATGGACAAATGGGATTACATCAAGTTAAAAGCTTCTGCATAGAAAAAGAAACAATCAACAAAGTGAAGAGACAACCCACAGAATGGGAGAAAAAATTTCAAAATTACTCATCTGACAAGAGATTAATAATGAGAATAAGGAGCTCAAACAACTCTATGTGAAAAAAAATCTAATTATCTGATTTTTAAAATGGGTGATACGGTTTGGCTCTGTGTCCCCACCCAAATCTCATCTTTTAGCTCCCATAATTCCCACATGTTGTGGGAGGGACCCTGTGGGAGATGATTGAATCATGGGGGCAGGTCTTTCCCTTGCTGTTCTTGTGATAGTGAATGGGTCTCATGAGATCTGATGGTTTTAAAAATGGGTGGGTGGATCATGAGGTCAGGAGATCGAGACCATCCTGGCTAGGATGGTGAAATGCCATCTCTACTAAAAATACAAAAAATTAGCCAGACATGGTGGCAGGCACCTGTAGTTCCAGCTACTCGGGAGGCTGAGACAGGAGAATGGTGTGAACCTGGGAGGCAGAGCTTGTAGTGAGCCAAGATGGCACCACTGCACTCCATCCTGGGTGACAGAGTGAGACTCCATCTCAAAAAAAGAAAAGAAAAAAAAAAAGGGGAGTTTCCCTGCATAACCTCTTTTTGCCTGCTGCTATCCATGTAAAATGTGACTTGCTCCTTCTTGCCTTCCACCATGTTTGTGAGGCCTCCCCAGGCACATGGAACTGTGAGTCCAATTAAACCCTTTTCCTTTGTAAATTGTCCAGTCTTGGGTATGTCTTTATCAGCAGTGTGAAAATGGACTAACACAGTAAATTGTTACCAGTAGAGTGGGGCACCACTGAAAGATACTTCAAAATGTAGAGGCAAGCCACTTTGGAACTGGGTAACAGGCAGAGGTTGGAACAGTCTGGAGGGCTCAGAAGAAGATAGGAAAATATGGGGAAGTTTGGAACTTCTTAGAGACTTATTGAAGGGCTTTGACCAAAAGCCTGACAGCAATACAGACAATAAGGTCCAAGCTGAGGTGGTTGCAGATGGAGATGAGGAACTTGTTGGTAACTGGAGCAAAGCTGACTCGTTATGTTTTAGCAAAGAGACTGGTGGCATTTTGCCCCTGTCCTAGAAATTTGTGAAACTTTGAACTTGAGAGAGATAATTTAGGATATCTGACTGATGAAATTTCTAAGTAACAAATCATTCAAGAGGTGACTTGGGTGCTGTGAGAATCATTCAGTTTTAAAAGGGAAACAGAGTATAAAAGTTCAGAAAATTTTCAGCCAGACAATGTGATGGAAAAGAAAATCGCATCTTCTAAGGAGAAATTCAAGCGGGCTGAAGAAATTTGCCTAAGTAATGAGGAGCCAAATGTTAATCCCCAAGACAATGGCGAAAATATCTCCAGGGCATGTTAGAGGTCTTCACAGCAGTCCCTTTCATCACAGTCCTGGAGGCCTAGGAAGAAAAAATGGTTTCATGGGCCAAGCCCAGGGTCCTTGTGCTGTGTGCAATCTAGGGACTTGCTGCCCAGCTTCCCAACTACTCCAGCTGTGACAAAAAGTTGCCAAGGTACAGCTTGGGCCATCGCTTCAGAGGGTGCAAGCCACAAGCCTTGGCAGCTTCGACATGGTGTTGAGCCTGCCAGTGCACACAAGTCAAGAATTGGGGTTTGGGAACCTCTACCTAGATTTCAGAAGTTGTATGGAATGGCCTAGATGCCCAGGAAGAAGTTTGCTGCAGGGGTGGGGCCCTCATGAAGAACCTCTGCTAGGGCAGTGTGGAAGGGAAATGTGAGGTCAGAGCCCCCACACAGAGTCCCTATTGGGGCACTGCCTAGTGGAGCTATGAGAAGAGAGCCACAATCCTGCAAACCCCATAATGGTAGATCCATTGGCAGCTTGCACCATCCACCTGGAAACACTGCAGATACTCAATGCCATCTGTGAAGGCAGCTGGGAGGGAGGCTGTACCCTGCAAAGCCAGAGGGTTGGAGCTACCCAAGACTATGGGAACCTACCTCTTGCGTAAGTGTGACCTGAATGTGAGACACGGAGTCAAAGGAGATCATTTTGGAGCTTTAAGATTGACTGTCCTGCTGGCTTTCAGACTTCCATGGGGCCTGTAGCCCCTTTGTTTTGGCCAATTTCTTCCATTTGGAATGGCTGTATTTACCCAATACTGGTACCCCATTGTATCTACGAAGTACCTATCTTGCTTTTGATTTTACAGGCTCATAGGCAGAAGGGACATGCCTTGTCTAGGATGAGACTTTGGAATATGGACTTTTGATTTAATGCTGAAATAAGTTGAGACTTTGGGACACTATTAGGAAGGCATGATTGGTTTTGAAATGTGAGGACATGAGATTTGAGAGGTGCCAGGGTGGAATGATATGGCTTGGCCCTGTGTCTCCACCCAAATCTCATCTTATAGCTCCCATAATTCCCACGTGTTGTGGGAAGGACCTTGTGGGGGATGATTGAATTATGGGGGTGTTTCCCACGCTGGTCTCATGATAGTGAATGTGTCTCATGAGATCTGATGGTTTTAAAAATGAGAGTTTCCCTGCACAAGCTCTTTTTGCCTGCTGCTATCCATGTAAAATGTGACTTGCTCCTTCTTGCCTTCCACCATGATGGTGAGGCCTCCCCAGCCACGTGGAACTGTGAGTCCAGTTAAACCTCTCTCCTTTGCAAATTGCCCAGTCTTCATATGTCTTTATCAGCAATGTGAGAATACAATGGACAACATATTTGAATAGACATTTCTCAAAAGAACACATACAAATGGCAAATAAGTATATGAAAAGGTTCTTGACTTCACTGATTATAAGAGAAATGCCAATCAAAACCACAATGAAATATCATCTTATCCCACTTAAAATGGCTTTTATCTAGAAGTCAGGCAATGGCAAATGCTTGTGAGGGTGTGGAGGAAAGGAAACCCTTGTACACTGTTGGTGGGAGTGTAAGTTAGTATAACCACTATGCAGAACTCTTTGGAGCTTCCTCAAAAAAATAAAAATAGAGCTACCATATGTTCTAGAAATCCCACTGCTGGGTATATATCCAAAAGATAGAAAGTTAGTAACTCGAAGAGCTATCTGTAGTTCCATATTTATGGCATACTGTTCCTTACAGCTAAGATTTGGAAGAAACCTAAGTGTCCATCTACAGATGAACTGATTTAAAAAATGTGGTACTTATACATGATGGAGTACTACTATTCAGCCATAAAAAAGAATAAGTTTATGCCATTTGCAACAACATGGATAGAACTGGAGGTGATTATATTAGGTGAAATAAGCCGGGTACAAAAAGGAAAATACCGTATGTTCTCACTTATTTGTGGGATCTAAAAATCAAAATGATTGAACTCATGGAGAAAGATAATAGAAAGATGACTACCAGAGGCTGGGAAGGGTACTGTGAGGGTGGCAGGAAAGTGGAGATGGTTAATGGGTACAAAAAAAAGAATAAATAAGACCTAATATTTGACAGCACAATAGGGGGACAATAGCCAATAATAATTTAATTGTACATTTAAAAATAACTAAAAGTTTTTTTGTAACATGAAGGATAAATGCTTGAGAGGATGAATACCCAATTTTCCATTATGGGGTTATTACACATTGCCTCCCTGTACCAGAATATCTCATTTACCCCATAAATATATACACATACTATGTAACCACAAAATTTTTAAAATTTAAACATTTAAACATTTTAAAAATTTAAAAAGAATGTGGCAAAGATGATGGAGTGTCATATAATATTTGGATCTTAGCAGATTGGAGATGGAAATTAACTTGTTGGCGTTGAAGAAGTAGCTCCTATGTTGTGAGATAGCTGAGTAGGACAATGTGGAAGGGAACACATGGGACCTCCAGGAGCTAAAGGTGACTCCCAGCTGACAGCCAGCAAAAAGAACAGAGGCTTCAGTCCTATTACTGCAAGGAACTGAAAGCTGCCAATAACAGCATGAATTTGGAAGAGGACCTAGAGTTCTATAAAGAACAAAGTCCAGTGATACCTTCATTGCAAACTTATGACTCCTGAGCAGAGAAATCAGCCAAGCTGTACCCAGACTCCTAACCCATGGAGAATGGGACATAACAAATGTTTGTTTGTTTTTAAGCCAGTAAATTGGTAGTAAACTTCTGCACCACAGTAGAAAGTACTGTCTGGAAAGTGATTTTGTCTGCATTTTTGCCTTAGAGACTGCAGTGCTGAGTGACTCAACAGACAAATCATACCCCTGAGCTGGATTTCAAAACTTAGGTTGGACAGTTTTTTAGTGTTTTAAGTGTTACTTAAATTCTCTACATGGTAATGACTTTATTGGCCAAGGAGGTAATATATCATGGGGTTGCTGTGGAGGTTAATTCAGTTAAGTCCTTAAAGCACAGTAAATGTTAGCTATACTTATAAATATTTGGTTTTGAGGGTTCTGTTTTTTTGTTTTAAAGAAAATTAATTGAATTAATTTGTAGACTGAGGAGAAGTAATAAATGAAGCTAATGATTCATGAGAGAGATTTTTAGGGAACACAACCCTAGAGGAAATCGGATCCAGAGAACACTCAGAGTAAAGAATGAGGTAAATAAATGTAACTATGAAAGGGATAATCTAGCTTTAATTTATTTTATTCATTTTAACTAGCTTTTTGAAAAGTCAAAATATACTCCACTGATTTTAATGAACAATATTCACAAGCCTCTAGCAGGTCTTTGAAAAACAGGAAAAGGAACAGATGGCCAGTATCAGGACATTAATAAGCTTTCATTTTTCATTTCAAATAAAAAGCAGAAGAGTGAAAGATAGATGTTGCACATATACACAGAAAATGGTTTTCTCAATAATGTGTTGCATTTCCTTAAAATTTAAATTTATGTCATAATTATGTATTGCTAATATTTTCCATATATGTATGTGTATGTATGTATATAAGTACATTTCTATTTTACTATCTGTTCAACGGTTTGATTTTAAATGCTTACAAGAAGGAAAGGCATTAAATTCAATTTAATCTGGATAATTTTTATGCTTACAAAGTGTCTTCTATTATAAACAAATTGGAGCTATTTGAACATTTATATACCTTGAGCATTAGCACTTCAGAAAAATGCTTTTTCCTTAAACCTTCCTTAAGTTACCAAATGTAGGTTTCTTAGCTCCATGGGGCTACATTTACAGCTATTTTTTAAAAATTCTGGGCTGGGCGCAGTGGCTCACACCTGTAATCACAGCACTTTGGGAGGCTGAGGTGGGTGGATCACAAGGTCAGAAGATCGAGACCATCCTGGCTAACAAGGGGAAACCCCATCTCTACTAAAAATACAAAAAAAATTAGCTGGGCATGGTGGCGGTTGCCTGTAGTCCTGGCTACTCGGGAGGCTGAGGCAGGAGAATGGCGTGAACCCAGGAGCAGAGCTTGCAGTGAGCCGAGATCGCACCACTGCACTCCAGCCTGGGTGACAGACCAAGACTCCGTCTCAAAAAAAAAAAAAAAAAAAAAAAAAAAAAAATCTGTTTTTCAAACTCTAGTGATTTTCACAACTAGAAAATGTTCTTAAATAATCTGTATTTATTTGGAATTAGTCACTCATTTCTTATTTATTCATTCACAAATATTTACTAAATGTATACCATTACAAGCTGTTTTGAGAAGCTGTTAAATATTCTATAGACAATAATTCTGTTTTAAACCTTAGTCTTGTAAAGTTTTCTAAAATACTTTTACTATCATGGATGGTAATAGTAAATGTCTCTGGGAGGTTTTCCTTCTCACTTTACAAAAGTCTGAGTGTCTTTATTTCATTTATTCCTCAGAATAACTTGGAATACTGAAGAAAAATGCCTACCCTTTTTAAAGAAAAGGAATTAGTCAAAATCTTCTGTGTTCTTAGTAGTCATGCCTTTGGCATCCATATCTTTGTAATATAAATGAGAGATTTTATGTAATGTTAAGGTTTAGTTCTAAATTTTCATGCAGCCTGTCATCTGGTTTACAGATCTGAAAATATTCTAGTAATCTATGTGGATAATTCTTACTATAGTCTATATACTTTTTAGAGATTCAGCTAGAACTGCTTAATTTCTCAATTATCAGGAATCCTAGTGTCTCTCTGTCTGTTCATGAAAACAAACAGATATTCTTTTAAGATAAAGAATGGTCAGGCCAGGTGCATTACCTCATAACTACTGTATAAGTGAGGTGGGAGGATTCTTTGAGTCCAGGAGTTAGAGACCAGCCTGGGCAACATAGTGATACCCCTATCTCTACAAAAAAGAATAAAGAAAGAATGGCTAGACTTAAAATGCAGGCTATGTTTGACTTGAGTAGTTACTGAAAAGATACACAGGCATCCTTTAGAGCTACCAAACTAAAATATAAGGAGTGCCATTTGGACTTCTGACAGAGGGGTTGTGCTGGGCATAATAAGATATGAAAGACAAGAAACATCATGATTTTGATTATGACCCAAATAATAAGCCATAATACACCTTTCTAAGGGTAGATGTCGGCTGACTATTCCTACTTAGGCAGCCATCTGTGGCTGCTTCAGGCTGAGCTGTGATGGAGCTGTATTTACTGCACAGACATGGTGAGGATCCTCAGAAACTTCAAGTAGGCTATTTCAGACAGAAATTGTTTTAGTCATGCAGCTCTTACCCTTCATTATATCAAATATTTTGTATAAGATCATTTCACTGTTAGGCAACCGTTAGGCAATCATACATCTCTGCAGAACCAAGAACCGAAATCCGGGGTTCTTGATGCAATCTTGGTGCTTTCATTCCTAGAACTTTTTCTTCTACAGAGACAGAGGTACTCTTGATGAATTTGCAAGCAAAAGGTGGGGAGAGTGTCTTAGTCAGTTTGGGCTGCTATAAAAAAATAACATAACTAGCAGCTTAAACAGTGAACTTACATTTCTCATGGTTCTTGAGGCAGAAAGTCCAAGATCAGGGTGTCAGCAAGTTTCAGATGTTGGTGGGGGCCCTCTTGCTGCTGTGTCCTCACATGGCCTTTCCTTGGTGCATTCACTGAGAGAGAGGTCTCAGCAATCTTCTTTTTCTTATAAAAGCATTAATCCCATCATGGGGCCTCACTCACATTACTAATATAACCTTCAATATCTCCCAAAGGTCCCACTTCCAAATGCCATCACACTGAGGGTAAGGGTTTCAACAAATAAATTTGAGGACCACAAAAGCATTCAGTCCTTAGCAGAGAGAAATGAGGAAAATGTTCTCAATATTGCATCACGAGTTGATCAGAACAGCTGTATAACTCTCAGAAACCACAGAATGTATCTAGAGATTTGAGGAATATTATTAATACATTATTTCTCTCCAAATCTTGTAGGAACACAAGGGCTTGAACAAGCCCCACAGCATTCAGCAAAGTCTATTACCATTGGTTCTTACTGAGAATTTATAAAATGTCTATGTCCCCTGGTATTTCCTTCCTCCTTTTATCCCTCCCTCCCTCCCCCCCTTCCTTCCTTCCTTCCTCCCTCCCCTCTTCCTTTCTTTTTCTTTCTTTCTTTTTTCTTTCTTTCCTTCTTTCTTCTTTTTCTTCTTTTTTCTTTCTTTCCTTCTCTTTTTCTTTCTTCTTTTTTCTTTCTCTTTTACTTTCTTTTCTTTTTTTCTTTCCATTTCTTTATTTCTTTTTTCTTTCTTTCTCTCTTTCCTTCCCTCTTTCTCTCTCTCTCCTTCCTTCCTTATCTTCCTTCCTTCCTTCCTTCCTTCCTTCCTTCCTTCTTTCCTTCCTTCCTTCCTTCCCTCCCTTCTTTCTCTTTCTCTCCTTCTTTCTCTTTCTTTCTTTCTTCTTTCTTTCTTTCTTTCTTTCTTTCTTTCTTTCTTTCTTTCTTTCTTCTTTCTTTCTGTCTGTCTGTCTGTCTTGATGGAGTCTCACTCTGTTGCCCAGGCTGGATTGCAGTGGCAGCATCTTAGCTCATTGCAACCTCCGCCTCCCAGGTTAAAGGGATTCTTGTGCCTCTGCCTCAGCCTCCTGAGTAGCTGGGATTACAGGAGCCCACCATCATGCCTGGCTAATTTTTGTATTTTTAGTAGAGACGGGGTTTCAACATGTTGGCCAGGCTACTTTCCAACTCCTGACCCCATGTGATCTGCCCGCCTCAGCCTCCCAAAGTGCTGGGATTACAGGCCTAAGCCACCCCATCTGGCCTCCCCTGGTATTTTCAAAGTAGAACATAGACTAACATGGAAAGTTTCCATATACTTCCAATCTTCCATCCATCAGAATTTTTTAAGTTTACATCAGACAAAAATAAATCAGATAAAACATAAACCCTCCACACACACACACACACACACACACACACACAGAGCACAGACTAAAAGCTGTTGAAAGGAGAAAAGAAGTTAGTACTTTCGTTTTGTTGTTGTTGTTGTTTGTTTGTTTGTTTGTTTGTTTGTTTTTTGAGACGGAGTCTTGCTCTGTCGCCCAGGCTGGAGTGCAGTGGCGCGATCTTGGCTCACTGCAAGCTCTGCCTCCCGGGTTCATGCCATTCTCCTGCCTCAGCCTCCCGAGTAGCTGGGACTACAGGCTCCTGCCACCATGCCTGGCTAACTTTTTTGTATTTTTTAGTAGAGACGGGGTTTCACTGTGTTAGCCAGGATGGTCTCAATCTCCTGACCTCATGATCCGCCCACCTCGGCCTCCCAAAGTGCTGGTATTACAGGCGTGAGAAGTTGGTTCTTTTGAAATTTAATGTGGAAAGTTGTCTTCCAGAGGATTTCCATGTTCATTAGAAATCCTAAATATTTTTTAAGCACATTGCGGTTATATATGACGGTCACTTGCAATTTTTCAGGAATATCCAGAAACAGCAAATTCTCTCTTAACACAACTCTCTATTAATTGTTCGGTTTACCCTAGCATATGTTGTAGATACATTTTCACTTTAATTCACTGTTTTTATTTTATTTAGGATAACAAGCTGAAACTTTTCACACTTTCTAAATGCTCAAAGCAATGCTACTTTGGCTTAGGCAACTATAAGAAATCACCTAAGAAACACCTTGAAGGGCTTGAAAAATGGATTATGGTTTTCTGCTTACAGGAAATAAAGTTCTAATATGTTATGATGGGGAAAAGAATCTAGAGGAAGCCATCCAAAACTAATTGCCCTGTCATAGGTGAAAATTGGGCCTTAGGTATTTGATGTCCAAAATAGCTGACTCATATATTTATAGTTACCACATACATTTTCAATTATTCTTGTGAGCCTTAAGGAAATCATGTTTGTTTTCTTGTCACATTATGTCATGACCATATTTTATATACTTTAGAAAAAAAGATAGAAAACCGATTATTGTTTCTGCTAAGCTAAAGTTTAAAATTTCATATACCAGGGCTTATTTGAATGTGGATTAATAATAAAATAATAACAATATGAATGTGTTGATTAATCTGAAAATCCATAAGGAAATTAATTTGACCACTTAACCTATGCTAAAATATAAGTTTCAATGTATTTTGAGATTTGAAAGAAACATGAGACTCATATTTCACCTGTGGCAATAACCACCCACAGCTAACAGCTATGTAGCCATGATAGCTTTGAACTACCAAGCACCATTACAGATGAAATCACTATGATTACTGCTTACTAGATATGTGGACACAGGCAAGTAGACTAAATTCTCTGACTCTAAAGCCTTCATTTAAAAAAAAATAAAAAGCATGAAAGCGATATGTATTTTCCAGGATCATTTTGTGTCTGGCAAATACTACGTAAGTGTACAGATGCATCATCAACATTACTGACTTTTGTAGATATTTCCAGTAGCAAGCAGCTCACAAAGCAATATGGTACCTCATCTCATAATAGAGAATGTGTGTATGTCTGTGTGTATCACCCAGATTTAACAATCTCTTCATCTTTTTCTCACTAAGGTAGTCGGAGAGTCACTCAGAAAAATTATCAAAACCCTTTTACTAAGATTTTTCCCAAGGTGAGCCATTTCTCTAATTGGCATACATTTCAAAACTGCCAGTGTTCTGACAAACTTTGATTTTTGAAACTTGCCACTTTCCAAATAAAACACAACGTCTTAAACTTAACAGCACACTGCAACATTGATTTGATGAGGACGGGGTGAAAAGGCCCATGGCGTTCCTATTCTGACAATTACTCTTTTATTAATGCGGCTCAAATCACTTTAGATTTTTTTTTCTTTTGGCTTCCACATCATGCTGATGATTCACACTGAGATTGCAGTCAATTATAGCCTGGTGCCTACAGTTCTTTTTTACAGAAAACACTGTTAAAATAGTCTTTTCCCTGTCCTGTAATTGTCGAGTTGGTCCTTTTGAAATTTAATGTGTAAAGTTCTCTATTTTTCTCTTGAAGTGTATACCTTGTTAAACTGTATGCATTGTTCTACACCAAATAATTTTTCTGAATCACAATTCTAAAATATAAAACACCAGATTTGTGTCATCCTCAGATTCTTTAACTTATGGTCAGAACTTGATGTAAGTTACCTTTTAACATTAATCAATATAAAAATGTTAAATATATTTATAAATCTATTAGGTTGGTACAAAAGTAATTGCAGTTTTTGCCATTACTGATATCTGTCATTTCAATAGCTAGTTCTATTTGAGTATTCTTGCTCAATCAATTAAAATCATCTAATTGTATTATCACAAATTCATATGTCCTCACTTTTTAAAAGAAAATATTTAAAAAATTTGTCAAACGTTTGTTGAAATCAAGATACGCTACGTGCAACCACAGCAATTTCTAAGGTTGTCTAGCCTACTAATTATGTCAAAAAGGAGAATAGGTCTGGGCACAGTGGCTCACGCCTGTAATCCCAGCACTTTGAGAGGCTGAGGCAGGCGGATCGCCTGAGGTCAGGAGTTCGAGACCAGCCTGGCCAATGTGGTGAAATCCTGTCTTTACTAAAAATACAAAAAACTTAGCTGGATGTGGTGGCACACGTCTGTAATTTGAGCTACTCGGGAGGCTGAGGCAGGAGAATCACTTGAACCCAGGAGGCAGAGGTTGCAGTGAGCCAAGCCGAAATCGCACCATTGCACTCCATCCTGGGTGACAGAGAAAGACTTCATCTCAAAAAAAAAAAAAAAAAAAAGAATGGAACTAGTTGTCATGATTTTCTTCTGAAGCCAAGATTGGCTTCAGTGGTTATCGCATCGCATCGCATCGTATCGTATCTTCAATTCTTATAAATAAAAAGGTGTCATTCTAGAAATTTGCATTAAATTACCATCAATTTTAACTCTTCTTTGTTCACACAATCCCTCTTATTCCACTTTTGAAAAATCCTATCATTCATATTTTTAGCATTATTTACACAACTTATTTACATCATTCTTTACATAATTTCTGAGATTATTTTCTCCCAAAAATTACTGTCAATTCTACTTCCCTAATTGGTTCATTGTGGCCCAAATTTAAAACAAACAAATCATATCATTGTCTTCACAGACTTTGAGAGAAAATATCACCTTATAAATGTTATATGTCACTTTCCACACACACACAAAATGAATACAAGTGCTAGATTATATAATAGATTCTAGGTTTGAGTATTATAAGAATATTTCAAACATTAATTAAAAATATCCTGTGCAAGAAATGTCAACCTGGGAGTTGGTACATAGCATGAAAGTTGAACATGAAACATGGTACTCACTCCAGAGGCCCTTGACATTTCTCGATAGTTGAAAGTTGTTCAGAGGTTGATTGCCCACTACGAGCTCTTGCTAAAGGGATCTATTCATGTATAGTACAACCTGCTGGGAAAGGTCAGTGCAAAAGTCGAAACCCTTAAAACTGGGGAATTTTGTATCTTAATGATGCTTTGAAATATTACTCACTACAAAGTGGATCACCTGTAGGTAACTGGAAAAAAAGAAAAGAAAAAACCTACAAGTGTTGAAGTGAGGAGAGCTGGACTTGAGTTACCCATCTCCATTTAACAGATATCTTATTTTGAGTAATACAGAAAACCAACTTCAGATACAATTTCCTCATGTATCAAGTGAGCTTAATATCGACATTGGATATATTGCTAAAGGGTAAAAGTGATTGTTGCTATATAAGCCTTGTATAACCACTGCATCAGTATTTATTGCTGTGACAGTGAATATTGAGTGTCAACTTGACTGAATTGAAGGATGCAAAATATTGTTCCTGGGTGTGTCTGTAAGGGTGTTGCCAAATGAGATTAACATTTGAGTCAGTGAACTGGGAGAGGGAGACCCATCCTCAATCTGGATGGGCACCATCTAATCAGCTGACAGTGTGGCTAGGATAAAAGCAGGCAGAAGAAACTGGAAGGATCTGACTGGCTAAGTCTCTGGCTTTCATCTTTCTCCTGTGCTGGAGGCTTCCTGCCCTTGAGCATCGGACTCCAAATTCTTCAGCTTTTGGGCTCTTAGACCTACACCAGTGGTTTGTCAGGGGCTCCCAGACCTTCAGCCACAGACTGAAGACTACATCGTCAGCTTCCCTACTTTTGAGGTTTTGGGATGCCGCCTGGCTTCCTTGCTCCTCAGCTTGCCAGTAGTATTACTGATATTAAATCATAAAAGCTTTGAAACATCCAGTGTGATGTAGTCTGCAGTGGAATCAGAATCTGTCTACCCCATGTGGATTTCAACGTTTTACAGTCATTTTCCTGAGGTGGAGATTATGAACTTGGCCTCAGCTGTTAACTATATTAACAAGAGGCCATGGGGTTAAGCATAATGCCTGCGGAGATTTTTGGCTCTCCTCTAGGACAGTTCACCTTCCAACAACCAGAACCAAAGCTCATGCCCAGAGAACCTAATTGTGAGGGGCAAATCTGAAAGCTGTTATTACAGAGAAGGTCGTTTTTGCATTGTAGTCTAGTCTGGCACTAAGGTTACAGGCAGCAGCCACCACCACAGCCCTGATAGAGGCAGGATCTGCACAATCCCTTCTGGCTGCCCATAGCACAGGCTTCTGACATTTTTCTGAGATAACCGTTAGCACTTTCTTTAAGCCTGAGTGCTTTTGAAGTAGAAGGAATAAAATGATGAGGCTCACTCTGAACCCTTAGTGGTAGCAGAGAGGTTATTGTCAGTTTCCTGAAATCGTGTATCCTAAGCTCCATTTATTTTGAATGTCGGAATTTGTTCAGTCTGCTGAACCAACAAAATGCAATGCTAATTTGATTAGAGTATAAAGAGCTTTATTTTTATTTAAATTCAGTCCACTAGTTAAAGCTTCAACTCAGAAATGTATTTTTAAAGAAAACTATATAGTGTTGTGAACAGACTGGAAAAATTAGATGATTGTTCATATACATATACATACACACGCACGTGCACACACACACACACACATATAATCCACGATGAGAGATTTTATACTTGAAAAAGCAAGCATATTTGAATAAAACATTACTCTGGGACTTGCTGGCTCTATCATTTTGAGTGGTCAGCTTCAGTTTTCTCATCTGTAAACTGGTACTAACAGTACCAGCCTAGCAGGATGCTATCATGAATTGAATTATTTCAAGTATTTAAAAGATAGGGATGGGATGTCCATAATGCTAGGCACTCATTGGTGACATAGAATTCAGCATAACTAGACAGTGCCGTGAGCCTTACATTCCAGTGATGGCAATACAGGGAGTGTAGTTAGCAAAGAGCCTGGCGTAGAGCAGGCATTCAATAAATGCCAGTGCTGTGATCTGAATGTTTGTGTCCCCCCAAAATTCATATGTTAAAATCCTAACCCCCAAGGTGGTGGTATTAGAATGGTATTAGGAGGTGATTAAGTCATAAGAGTAGAGCCCTTGTGAATGGGATGAGTTCCCTATAGAGGCATCCGCAGAGAGCTGCCTTGTCCCTTCACCATATGAGGACACCATGTGCAGGCATAGAGAAGGCATCACCTATGAGAAAGTGAGGGCTCACCAATCTACTGTTGCCTGATCTGGACTTCCAGCACTGTGAGAAATACATTTCTGTTGTTTATAAGCCGTCTAATCCATGGCATTTTGGTATAGCTACCTGAATAAACCTTGACAGTCAGTTTCCCTCCTCTGGACTGAACCACTGTGTGGAAAAGCTTGCAGGATAAAAGCATGATAATCTCATGATAATGATACAAAGCAGATTATACCTAAATTTTAATCAACCTGAAATTATAATTTCTCTTTCTCCATTCTTATATGTCTTATGCAGATTTCAAATCCTGTTTACAGCACTCATTCCTTTGGTTTCAAATTTTTAATTTATTTGTTTCTCAGTGGCTATAATACTTACTCATAATTTTAATTCCCTCTTTCCCAATTCAGAATAACATCAATATAATTTCTTAACCTGGCATTCAAAGTATTTTCCAATACATTCCTGTATTCTTTGTATCACACTTCCAACCAATCAATCTTGAGATTGTTTGCTCGTTCCCAAATATGTTTCTCATTTCTTTTATATTTTCACTTGCATGTCAGTGTTTGAATGCCTGTCTCACTATAGACTTACTTTAGTTAATCTTTAAAAAATTTGTCAATCAGTAGTTTGTTGAAAGATTAAACAATAGAATAAATAAATGATTGTACACAGTTCAAGACTGCAAACCTTTTGGGAGCACTAGTGGGCCTATTATTTTCTGTAACATATGAGGACATTGAGCATACCTATAAATGTATACATTGTAAGTTCTCTAGTTGAAATCAATTGAGCTATTTATACACATTAACTCAGTTTAAATTAATAATTTTAGTAATGACTAAGAAAAAAGAGAAAAGAGTAAGCTCTGATTCCAGACATTTGCTTAACTAGAATTCTGATTTTTCTATTCAACAAATTATATAAATCACAGGAGTTACAATAAAAGACTTAAAGTTATTATGCAATGAAAATACTTATTGATAAATGTTATTCTTAAATATTATAGAAGCTACAAGGTTTTTTTCAGTTTAAACTCATTGTAGTTATACATATAATTAGTTCATTATTTTTATTAAAGCAGATGTCAACTTGAACTATGCAATCAGAATGGGATTGTCAAATGTGGTAGGAAGTAAATCCATCAGGAAAAGATATTGAAGGAAAGCAGTAGGTGTTACTCTTTTTTAATGTTTTTATTACATTGGATGCAATGAGATAGTCGAGTGGTACTTTTAAAATTCAATATCCAAGTATCTCCATAGGGTTTGTTCAATGTACAACTGACTATTATATAACAGGACCTTATTTACTAAGGAAAGGTGGAGAAATAATTGTATTGATTTTTATGTGCAAAATATTGCATGGTAGATATTATCCTACCTTTGTGGATACAATTATAGATAATATTTCAAAGTTGTAGTAATTTGAAAGTCATAAGGAAGACAGGTGGACAAGTGGCTAGGTATATGGTCAGGATCCTTAGTCAAAATGTTTTGGATTGATGTTAAATCTAATTTATTATTACCGAATAAGCAACCTAAAGTTTCTTTAGGTGTTACGTTTGTAGGCAAAGGTGAGGGAAATTGGGATTTCACATCTAGCAGAGGAGTACAGAGTTTCCACAAAGTAGAGTAGTATGCTCTAGAGACTAATATATATAGTTTCAAAAGAAGCTTTAGCTAAGTTACATGTCAAACAAGTTTTTAATATAAAGCTGAAGATAATGGAATTCAGGCGGAGTCAAGCCTTATAGAGTAACATCTTTAGCTTCAACAATCTACTAATACACTGGTATATGATGTCTAAGGAGCTCTAAAATCTCAGTGGCAGTAAAACTGTGCATATTATTGAGTGCCCTATCATATAAAGTCTTCCCAAGATTATATTGAGAGTGGATTGTATGAAGAAAGTACAGAATAATAAAGATAGAAATAAATAAGGGCAGGTTTTTGGGTACTTCAGATTGACAAACAATGGAAGCAAATAAGAAAGAAGGAAGTCTGGCTGCATCGAAGTCATGCTTTGGGCAGTGACGTATGGGGCAAGTGAGCCACAGGTAATGGCCCTGCCAAGCCAGCTGACTCAACTGGACTAGCTAAGCAGGCAGAGCTGACTCATATAACAAGTGGAAAAACAATACAAATTGGTGCTTTATTACAATGCCTCAGGCCCATTAATTCTTACTTGGGGATGACAGGAGTTGAGTCAAAAACTATAGGGTTTCAAAATGGTATGTCATCTGCCACTTTGAAATTAATTTATTAATGATTTAATGAGATGCTATTATAGTTTCTAAAATGCAGCTCTTCAAGTTTGCATATTCATGTCTCACCAATTTATACTAATTGAAAAAAATCGTAGTTGCAGAAATTATCATGCAAATCAGGATTTGGGCAATGGCTTTTTAAGATATGCAAATCAAATTGTATTTTTCAATATTTATCCTATAGAATTTCATTTTGGTCATTTAGTGACATATGTCCCATGGAGGCAAGAACATTTTTCTTGTCCAGCCATTGCAAATCACGAAAGATGGTAAACTATTTTCACAAATAGCATTTTTTCTTACTATCAGCTTCAATGACTCATACAGTAGTAATTGAAGAAAAAAATAATTCGGCAAACATTTCACTTTGGAAAGTAAAGCAGTTAATTCTTTGAGGAAACAGAATATATTTTATCTCACTGTCATATCAAATTTAGTTTTCGATGTCACTGTTTACTTTCCACTTTATAAATTAATAACATTTTAAAAATCAAAATCATTACAATATTTAATATTTAAAGCTCAGGTGTTTAGAATCATTTGTTTAGACTTTTTTTTTTTTTAATTTGGAAACCCAGCAGACTTTTTCCATCTCTTCATTATCTAGCTCTCCTTTAAGTTCTCAGAAAGCTAAATTATTTTATACTTGGTATCTGCTAGCAATAAAATCGAATCCATTCTTGTCTACTAGTGTTTTGTTCCTCGATAATTTGTGTTACTAGTTGCTTATCCTCTTTTCCTTTCATATCCCTGACCTTTTTTTTCTTCTAATCTATTGCCTAGTGTTAGGAGACACAGTGATAATAAAAATTGCAAAATAAATAAATAAATAAAATAAAATAAAATAACCCCTACAATGTAGGAGTTGTCTTCTGACAGAAAATAATTACAAAGAAAAAAAAAAGTTGAAATCTGACAGGATTAGCCCGCTGACTTGCTGAGTTTATGAGCCCTGTAAAGAATACCAATGAGAGAAAAAATAGGAGAGAGACAACATTATAAATTTTACCCGCAGACTTCTTCACAGCGCTTTGGGAAATAAAATCAAGTTCTGGATACCATTAATGGTTATTGTCACGAAAGAGAACCAGTTTGCCATCTGCTTCTCTGTTCGAGATTAATAGAAACACTGGAGGTGGAGCTCTCTTTGAAATAGTTAAGTGATCTGCAGAACAATGCGAAACCCTCTGACATCTGGACATTATACTGGAACTGGCAAAAATATTTATTTAGAAACTGTTGAGTTAGTCTATCTAGCATAAGAACTAGTAACACAATCTACTGATGATCAGAATCAAAATACTAAGACTAGATCAAGGTGTGTTGTGATTGTAATAATGCAACATGAAGTAGAAGCTCAAAGTCAGTTCTACAAAGCACAGAATTCATGTTATGTAGAGGCATTGCCAAAGATGAATACCAAACAGATCCTCACTTATGCTAGTTAGAGGGCTGGGATGTGTGACATGATTCTGGATTACCATGACACAATTTGTAAAAACAAACAAACAACAACCAAAAGCATTGTTATAGTCATCAGTCTTATATCATCATTTTCTCTCCAACAGTGTTTAGGTATTTACTAAAGCAATTTGATGCCCATTCTAAAAAAACAAAACCACATAATTGATTTTAAAATTTTGTGAAAATCTGATAAAATATGGGAATTTTTAGGAATAAATTAACCTATTCATGGACACAAATATTTTCTACATAATTACAGAGAATGACTGAACCCACTAATATCTGCTCAAAGACCCTAAATTAACTATTCCTAAGACTTACTGTATGTTCTAACGTTTTCCCACATTTAACAATTCTAATTTATGGGAAGAAATATTAATACATGATCTTATAAAAATATATTGTAAATAGTGCCTAAATGGCCCACATTAAGAAATAGGCTAAAAATATGAAATATCCAAATAGTGGAATTTATTCCACCTTTAAAATTGATATTTTTAATTAAATAGTTTATTATTTTAAATAAATAGATCACACAAACATACCCACACAAACATATAATCACAAACACAAGTTTCAAATTGTGGATGCTATAGGTCCTATTACTATGGTAAAAAAAAATACAGACCTATATGCAAAAAGAAAGTCTCAGAAAAGTATACTCCAAAAGCTTGGTTGTTATTTCTGTATTTGGTCTTTTTTCTTCATCTAAATTTTTTATTTTTTTTTACACTAAATGTGTACCGAAAATACACTAAGATCAATCTCTCTTAGTGATGTGCATTTAAACTACAGATATTTCTGAGAATTGCAATGCATCAAGTGTCTGCAACCCTGGTACATGGATTGTATATGGGTTGCCTTAAAGGAGACAGAATTAACAGGAATAAACACAAATATGAATGGCAGAAAATGTGCAGATGCTGAAACATTTATCTCATGACCAACCACCTATACAAAGGAGAGACCAATAATGAAGTCCCTTAGGAAGTGACGAAATTCGCATCCAAGTCTCAGAAAGCACTTTCCTCTGAAGTGAGTCTTATCTGATAGTGGCCTATGTTCTTGAGTTCAGAGTTCAGAGCAGTTGCTATCAAATTATCAAAGGCAAAAAGGAATCACATTAGGGGAAGCTTCTGGAAAGTAGGTGGGGAATAATGGAAATGAATTTGACAAAATAAGACAGGAAATAATTTTTCAGTACATAAGCACCAGAGACCCAGGCAGCCAGAAATTCTTAAAGGACTAAAGGAACCTTTCCTGCAATGCAGTAAACTGTCCCCTGACACAACCACCCCCAACCCCCAAACATCAACCATCGCCATCACCACCAGTGGTGGAGAAATAAAGTTTATTGTCAGTAGGTTCAGGGAGTTGCCATTTACTACATCTACATGTTTGAACACCCAAATAGAAGACACAGATTATTTAAGAAGACACACATAAATTAGAAACTCCTAATAGCAGGACAGACTGTCTACTATTGGTCCTGACACTAAGCAAGGCTGCTTGAGATGCCTGGATGCCAACACTTAAGTTGAGTATGGATATCTCGGTCATATGGAGGATCTGCTGGGGAGAAGGGAATAGTGAGTCAAGTAATATTTTTCCATGTTCCATAGCTCTAACTAGCGCTAGCTCCAAAGGCAGTGCTCTCAAATAAATTCCACTGGGGAAAAACATTTTTACGAGGTAAAAAGAATGAGGTGACTATAGATGCTTATTAAAGGTATTTCAAACCCTTTTATATTCCCATTATACTTGAAAATCCCAAGTAAAACAAACAAGGAAAGGTCATATATATACTGGTTTATAATTTTCAAACAGTTGTCACTTGCATTTTTCCTTTCATCTTTATCCCTAGGTTTAATCACATCACCATTTCATAATGAGAGAAGCTGAATCACTAGAAATTTAACCGAATTGACTAGGGCCATCTGAGTTCTAACAGAGCTGGGACTCACACCTTAGCCTTCTCAGGCTAATTGCCTATATTAAACCCACATAACATGCTGTTTATCATGGCCATAAACCCATACAGAGATGATTTATAGTGGGGCTTTCGTTTTGAATATGATTAATTTCATTTTTATAAATGATTTTGGATGACTTCTTCATCTGGGTATCATAATGACTGTCATTACTAAAGAAATTTGCTCTTTGAAGTAGAAATAACGTGGGTGATATCTTCCTTTTCGTGACTAATTTACTGCCAAGAGGGGATTCTGTCATTATATAGTAATAATGTTCCTAAATCAATGTGCTCTAGCAACACTGGAAATCAGAATGCAGCTTACTTTTCATGAACTGAAATTGTCAACTAGGAACAGTCCCGATGTTCTGAAGTCCCAGTAAAAGTAATTAAAGAACAATAACACTGGCAAAGTTGTTGAGTCCTTTTTAAACAAGACTTCAAGTAGTAAGTACTGCTGAACACCCAGACTATTTTTTAAGGAGATATATATATATATATATATATATATATATATATATATATATATATCTCCTTAAAAAATATATATATATGTCTCCTTAAAATATATATATATATCTCCTTAAAATATATATATATATACACAAAACTATCTTTAAATGTCTTTTAAAATGAAAACATAGCAGTATCTTTTAAAAAGAACCTGGCTTTCCTATGTAAATGCACAGTGGGAATACTTAAAAAGCTGTGCTAAGGAAGAGGGACCTGCTCTCAGATCTCATTCAGATCATCACTCAGTATCCAAACTTGCATAATCTTGACATTCTTGGCACCTCATGGGGCTCCCAGGGTGATGTCCACGGGTGAGAGTGTGAACTAAACAATGAATAAATTCCTGTACTAATACATACATATATACAGAAACATACACATGCACAAATGTGTAGTTTAAAACGAGTCAAGTTATTCATGACTAAACAACAGGGGTTGGGAAACATATAAAGGCACAGAAATAATCTCTGGAGTGGGTTATCCCATCATTTAAATGAATGGTCCGTTTGCATATGCCATCACTGGCCTTCTGAGAATGATGTGTTAAGTAAGCAAATCATCTGTTATTCTTTTAATATTAAGGTAATGAAATATAAAATAGAAGCAGAGCAGTCAGACGAACTTTGTCGGCATACTCAAAATGCAGAAACATTCCTGCTATAAGACTAAAGAGACTTTTTCAAAAATGCATTCATTTTAACGTCTGTAACATCAAAATCTGTTTGTGGTGTTTATTTTAATTTGAGGGGAGGATAGCAATATTTTCTAAATATGAAAGCCCCAAATAACAACCTATGAAACCATACAGTTTTAAAAACTTTATTTATATGACATTATAAATTAGGATAAGATAATTCATATCACATTTAGATAACAAGGGTTTGATTATGCAGCTTATCTGAATTCAAAGCCAACCATGTTGTCATTTGAAAATGTGTTAATCATTCAATTTACAATGAGTATGTAGCATAAATAAAAGCTGCGTTCACACTATCCTTGGGATTTAAATACAATTTGCTTAATCCTCCTATCTCATGTTTTGGAGTAGTTCAGGTAGGCCTCCACAATTTGTTTATTAATTCCCAAGGTGATTAATTTTTATGGTACCTCAAGGTTTTGAATTATTGCAATAAATATATCTGATGTATACATATGGATGACTGAGTCTTAAATAATTTGCATATGTCAGTATATTGGTTCAGGTCATATTGCTAATTAGTGCTGAACCATGATTAACTCCAAGTATATCTTCAATCCTTCGATACCAATATCTTCAATACCAATTTCAATCCTATTTTGATTAAGAGATGTAGGCTCAGATCTCAAGGACCAAATGATTCTCTTGGTAAGATGAACCGTGTTCACACGTAACTAAAAACAAGATTGTGTATAAGTGTCAACTGATGGTCTGAGAAAAAAGTTTGCTGTGGAGAAAAATCTTAGTAGCAACTAAAATAAATTTTAAAAATGCAGCTTCAGTGGAGTTATCTTGCAGTTAATTTTTGAATAATTAGAAGACTGGTTGAATGGACCTTTTCTAAATACTTATTTATGTGTCGCTAACTAGCTACACATATTAATTAGGTGTAGCTATTTATCTATCTATCTAGATAGATAGAGATAGAGATAGCCAGATAGAGATACTATTTGTATTTTTCTGCCATTAAAAAGGAGAGAAATTGATAGTATAAATACTTGTATCTGACAAGCCAAAAGTGAACATGGTGGAAACAGAAAAGATCAGCAGAATTGCAAAACTGTCTAGGTTGGAGATTCCCATGAGAGATGTGTGTATTATTTATTCTTGCAGCTACTGTCAATTATTTCTGATTTCTAGTGTTTACTGATATGTCTGTTTCTATCCAGGTAGACAGTTGATGACTATTTTAAAACTGACATATTGAAAGAGATTGCTTAGATTTCGAGGTAGTCTGCTCACAGAAAATCCTTATCAGATGTTAACTCGGTACCCCAAATAGAAGATAACAATTAATCCATAAAAAATTACCATCATGATTTGTAAAAATGAAAATAATTCCAATTAACATAAAAAACATTATCTACCTAATGAAGGAATGGGGAAAATGATTGTCAATGTATTAACATATTCGTTTGTTTTTGTATTTTACAATAAAAAAGTGGGCACTTTTGTATTAATTTAAGTAAAAAGCATTGGATTGATATAAGAAAGTACTCTATTCCTAAGGGGGATATATAAGTCAGTGAGCAGTTAATATGTTTAAGTTTACTAATAACAGTATAAATTGATCAGATTTTTCCCAAAATAATTGATCAATTTTTCCCTCAGGTGGAGAATAGACATAAAGGTGCACATTACTTGCATTTCAATATGAGACATAGGAAAGATAAAATAGAAAGAATGGGTAGAAGATAGTTATAAAAGCAGACTTTGCTGCAATAAACATAAATGATGAGTTAATGGGTGCAGCAAAACAACATGGCACATGGATACATATGTAACAAACCTGCACATTGTGCACATGTACCCTAAAACCTAAAGTATAATAATAAAAAAAAAAAGCAGACTTTGTCCTGATAAAAGTTCTTATTTTAAAATGCATGATTCCTTGTCAAAGAATTTTAACCTCATAAAAATTCATGAGCATTTCTGTTTGGTATTTAATGTATATTTCATTAAATATGGGTTTTGAATATATGCTTAATATTGTTAACTCCAACTCATCCTCTCCTGCTAAAGTTCATTGAAAATCCTAAACAACATTAAATAGTTTTCTGTGGTGATACATCTACTGCTTTCATCGATGACATTTCCTTAAAAAATGCTAATGGCAGGTCGGGCGTGGTGGCTCATGCCTGTAATCCTAGCACTTTGGGAGGCCAAGGCAGGTGGATCCCTTGAGGTCAGGAGTTCGAGACCAGCCTAGCCAACATGACGAAACCCTATCTCTACAAAAAAAATACAAAAATTAGCTGGGTGTGTTGGCAGGCACCTGTAATCCCAGATACTCATGAGGTTGAGGCAGAAGAATCACTTGAACCCGGGAGACGGAGGTTGCAGTGAGCAAAGATCATGCCACTGCACTCCACTCCAGTCTGGAAGATAGAGGGAGACTCTGCCTCCCCGACCCCCCAAAAAATGCTAATGGCAAAAAAAGCAGCCCTCACTTTAAAAGAATTTGACAATGGCTAATGTTTTCAGTTCTGTTCTGTGTTTAACACTTCACTGACAATCTGGAGTGACATGAATCTGGATAATTTAGCCACACAATGTACATAATTGGGCCTAAAATTTAGTAAAAATGAACACTGTCATATATTCCTTTCCAAATCTGGCCCAGGGAATTGGTAGAAAGTTATTGGATTCATCAGAAATTGTGAAAAGCAGAAAGCATTACAGAGAAAGTTCATGTAGAACTTAACTAAATATGTGATTTGTCTCATCCATGGTGACCATAAGAATGATGACACAAGATTCTCATATGCTGCTTTGTCAAGCCAATGAACACACTGATGGTAGTTCATGTTGATTGATTCACTAAACTCTGTTCTAATGGTTCACAAAATTCCGAACTACAAAGTAGCTGTTTAATTTATATCAGAAATCTATTATTCACAATAAAATTTCTACGTATTATATTTTTACCTAGAAGATATTTTAAAAACTTATTTATTATACTACAGAAATAAATGTTTAATAGACATATATTTTCAAATGAAAAATTTTAGAGACCTTAAAGAGAAAAATTGGTAACTAAAGTAAAATAATTAAGATGTAACAACTGAATCTGTAAGAAAATAATAAATGTCATTATAAATTTCTTAAATGTATCAATATGCAAAACAAATGAAGAAATGCATGTGGTCTTTCTCAGCATATGTCTTTCCAGGTTTATACAACATTTATTAAACATTTTGATCTTTTAAAGGCAGTTAGTCCATTGGGAAACACAATACTTAGGGAATGCAAACAACCATTAAATTACATGCCAGCCAGGCTTGTTACGTTGGCAGAGTATGATGAATATGCATATGATGCCTATTAAATGGCATGAAGAAGATATTTCTGCTCCTCTAAACAACCTTTTACATAGCTAATCTCTACTGATTGAAACTATCTTCAAATATGTAAAATATTGATATTTAATAAGCTTTTTCTTTCTTTTCTCCAAGTATATATGTCCTTGGAAAGCTGACAGATAAAAATGGTAGAGACCCTTGATTACATTTATATACAAGTCGGTTGTTTAAATATTACTTAAGTGAAACAAAAATCTCATAGATCCAAAGCACTAAAAAAAAAATGCATCTTTGGGAAGTGAAGACATGACGTCGTGTGAGACAAAATGCATTGAGTAGAAATGGGAGGCAGTGCCTGCATCATCTTCAATTAAAGCACGTAAAACCTGATCATCTGTTCTTAGATAACTAGAGCGTAAACTAGACAAAAGGAACAGATTTCTTAGTAAGCTGATATTCTGCCAACAATCGCATTGGTTTTATTAGATAGTTTTCATAAACATGGCCTTTCATCCTGTGGCCTTATAAAGGCCTTGCCTTCATGCCCCTCCCCTCATTCTCCTACCTCACTAGGCCGCCATGGGGTCTGTAGTCTGCAGTAATGCAGGTGTTGAAAGTGGCACCAAGAGAGACATTTGTGGTTTCCAAGTTAATACAGTCTAGTTTTAAAAGATAAGATTTTATGGCTTTGTTCAAAATAAAAAAGGTATTGCATGACCCTAGAAAAATAAAATCATATCGTTTTGTCTTGTTTTAAGGATATTATCCATTATAGGCTAGTGAGGTTGGGAGGAAAAGAAAGAGGGGAAGAAGGGAAGTCCATGTGTCCTTAATAGGAGCGATGGGAAGAAAAGACAATGCTTTCATGAACGATGTAAACAAACGGATTCAAATGTTAACTAAAAAGATGCCTAGGTGAATCATATATAATATAAGGATATCTGATATACAATTTAATTTCGTGTATCCCCTGGGAAATAACTTACTTAGTTCATGACAGATTTGAAATGATCCTTCAGCAGTTGGGGTTCACACGGGAGCTTTTCTATGTGGCAATCTGTGGCCGGCAATAGGGAGTCTTATATTGGTAGAAGATGGTTACAGGTGAGAAAAATAAGTGAAGAAGAATGGGGTGGATGAAAGTGTGGAATATTTATAACAACGGTGTGGAAAAAAAATTTGACACAGGCATCTTGCTACCTAGAATACTGCTAGTCACTACCTAACAATTGAATGAATAAATGAATGAATACTTTCAGAAAGTGATATAAATGAATAATACACCAATGTTACCTTAGCATCAGGCTGTTTCTATGTAAATAATTTATGAATTTTATCTGTGATCAGATGGCTCCTTTCTGAATGAGACAGAATTTGAACATGTTTATCTGGGGCTAAAGGCATGCTGAAAGTAGAAGAAATCAGGTCAATAACAAAATTCAAGCCTTTCAAAATTGTGTTGACACTGACATAAATGTAAAGACTCATCAAAGAGAGAGAGCAACAATAGAAGAAGCTGATTTTCTCCCTAAATACACACATAATAAGCAACATTTTAAAGTAACATGTAGGCTAACAGCAGAACAGATTCCCTTTCTTCACTCTAAGCTCACTCAACTGCATGACATAAGTATTTCCTTTTATATCACACTGAGAATTTCACTTTTTATTCAGATTTGGTGCATTTCTCTCTCTGCTAATAGACATGGGCAGTGACTAAATTTCTAAGGGTATGGGTGTACACAATTTTAATGGTGTGAATCTTGCTTTTGCTTATTAATGGCTGATAACTTGACATATTAGTACAGCTCAAGTATAAGCAGTTTTTCAAATATCTACAGAAAATGTATATAGTTAATAAATGCTACTGTTCTAGTAAAATCATCTAATCTTTAGTTTTTCAATAATGCACTTGGTTTGTTATATTTAGAAAACAATTTTGACAGAGATATTCACTCAATAGTATTATTAAATGACTTCTAGATGCCCAGCTCCTGGCATACACAAGATAAATAAGCTATCTATGTCATTTTCAAAGAGCTTATAGTCCTTAAGAAGATAAATTATATACATAAATAAGCACATGATAAATAGGTACTAATAAATTTCATAATGTGAGCAAAATGGAATGAAATTCTATGAATGCTTGGAGAAAGTTAACTGGCTAGATTAATTAAGTCTCCTTGGAGAAAAGTTTTCTTCTTATAGAAATGAAGCATCACTTTGCTTCCAGAATTAACTGATCTGCAAAAACTCAACAACTCTCTGTAGCTATTGTTTTGAATGACTTCCTTCACCACGAAAAATGCTTCAACATCAGTATCATGCCAGTTAATTTTAATTTGTTGCAGCTAAATGGAAAACAAACAAAAATTATTCTAAACTATTGTATTAATTAGAAAAAAGAACAGAGGAAGAGGAGCATTAACATTTTATTTTTCATTCAAGAAATATCCAGTGAATATTTTTCAATTGAGTGGCATGGAAAAATTATATTCAGTCTATTTATCTTTTTTTTTTTTTTTTTTTTTTTGTGAGACTGAGTCTAGCTTTGTCACCTAGGCTGGAGTACAGTAGTGCGATCTTGGCTCACTGCAACCTCTGCCTCTCATGTTCAAGTGATTCTCCTGCCTCAGCCTCCTGAGTAGCTGGTATTACAGGCACCCGCCACCATGCCCAGCTAATTTTTGTATTTTTAGTAGAGACAGGGTTTCACTGTGTTGACCAGGCTGGTGTTGAACTCCTGACCTCGTGATCCACCTGTCTTGGCCTCCCAAAGTGCTGGGATTAAAAGCGTGAACCACCACACCCGCCCTCAGTCTATTTATCTAGGAAATATTTATTCTTTCTTTTTTTTTAAGTCATGTGAGCTAATTCCCCAAATAAATCCCCTTTCATATACCTATATATCACTTTATATAGAGATAATATGTATAGAGATAGATAAATATATAAGTAGACTGATAGAAATCCTATTGGTTTCTCTGAAGAACTCTCTAATATAACATCTTTGTCCTTATCTTGATTACTTACTGCCAACTGTGAAAGGTCCTTCTGGAGATAAAGTTTAGAAAAATTTATTCTCCTGGAATTTCACTCATAATGAATTTGTTTTGATTACATTAACCTCTCGTTTTGAGACTTCAGAAAATGAATCAGTTCTGACTTTTGTTCATACTTTTTCATAAGTTGACAGATGCATAGTAGCTTTTGTTACTTTATTGTGGAATGGATGGATGGGAGGATGGATAAATAGCGGAATAAATAAAATTCAACTGAATGTTAATATTGTTGCCATATTACTAGCTTCACAGTTTAGATAGAGTATGTTCATTTAATAGCAAACTACTGTGGAGATTATTTGAGTATAACCGAATGGAGTACTAATAAGCCCTGTACTGAGTATAATCTTGGTTCTAATTTTATCTCTGCCATTTACTGGATGTGTCGCTTTGTGAAAGGTGCTTGACTTTCCCAACCTTCGATTTTGTCTTTAATAAACTGGGAAGAACAAAGTCCACTATATAAGATTGTGGTTTTTAAAAAATTATTTTCTTTTATTTCTGTTTCACTTTGTTCAGAAAGTATTTGTGCAAAAAATATGTTAAATAACTACTTCTAGAAAATAATTGAAGGGGAATGATTAAGCTCTTTTGGTTACTTGTACTTTTGTGTTTTTTTAATTCTCTTTTTAATTTTTAGACAGTTGAAATCTTATTTTATCCTCTGAAAGGCATCTCCTTCTCCTTTCTGCACCACTTTGCTCCAGATACCTAGTGATCTAATGGAACTCATTCTGTCCATGTCCTTCCTTACAACAATTTGGGATGGGAATGAGGAAATGTTGGAGAGTTAAAGTGTTGGTGGGAAATGGAAACCAGCAACAAGGGTCAAGAAGAGAAGCTGGGTCTCAGTGATGTCTTCAAGAGATTTTTATAAATTTGCTGTCTAGAATGTTATATAATCCCATATGATCCCCCATTTGTGTTTCCGCAAACATTTTATAAAATATATGTTGTTAGTTGGTTATAGTTTCAGAATTGGATTTGTGTTATTTGGAATAAAATTTACCCTAAGTGCTGAGTCTGATGTCATAACAGATACCTTGTGACAACAGAGAACACCCAATGACCCTTGGTCATATTTTAGGTTTCAAGTATTTCTCTACTTAATATACATAAGAAGATTCCTTATGCTTTCACTTCTTGGCTTATGGTGCATATTTATGCTTTATATTTTTATGTACATATCAGGTAAATATAGAAGCCCATTCCTAATAGCAGAGACAATACCTTTGTCTATTTTATTACATATTTGAATCCTAATAAATGCTTGCAAGGTTCATATTAGGACCAAAAAATTCATTAAATTTTGTCATCTCCATCTGCATTTGTGCCTACCATTGCATTCATATAACAAACCATATCCATAAAAATAAATATTCCTATAAATGTGATAGATTAACACATTTTTTCCTGCAAATAAATAAACTATATACATTGAGGTCAACCTTTTATTTATTTGTGCATTATCGCTAGAAATACGAAGTAAATTCTAATCATCAAGTATTTATACCACTACTACATGAATAAAATTTGAAATGTAACTTCTTCAGTCTTCTATATCTATAGACATATGTTAAGGAAAATTGTTTTAGATATGTGAAATTTAAACTAAATATATATTCATTATTAATCAGTAGTTATTATTTAAACATTTGAGAGTAAACTTTATATATTTAAATTTAATTTTTTTCAGATATTTATGTAATTTGCAGAGCTGAAGTTCTAAAATAGCTCCTTGAGATATTTTTATTAATTTGTATTAATATTTTTATTAATTTTAATTAATTTTATGTTATTGTTTTTAAAACAGGGTCTTGCTTTGTTGTCCAGACTGGAGTGAAGTGATACAATCCCAGCTCACTGCAACCTCAACCTACCAGGCTCATGTTATCCTCTCAAGTCAGTCTCCCAAGTAGCTGGGACTACAAGGAGTCTACCACCAAGTCTGGCTAATTTTTTTTTTTTTGTAGAGACAGGGTTTCACCATGTTTCCCAGGCTGGTTTCAAACTCTTGGGCTCAAGAGATGCTCCTGCCTCAGTGTATGGATATTTAAGTAATAACTGCTGGTTAATAATAAATATGTATTCAGTTTTAATTTCACAAATCTAAAACAATTTGCCTTAACATATGTCTACAGAAATAGAAGGCTGAAGAAGTAACATTTCACTTTTTTATTCATTTAGTATTGATATATATGCTCGATGATTATAATCTACCTTCATATCTCTAGTGATAATGCACAAATAAGTAAGAGGTTGACCTCAAAAAGTGCTGGGTTTTAGGGTGTGAGCTACCATGCTCAACCTTTATTCCTTTTGAAAAACATCTTTTGGGTCAGGCGTGGTGGCTCATGCCTGTAATCCCAGCACTTTGGGAGGCCAAGGTGGGCAGATCACTTGAGGTCAGGAGTTCAAGACCAGTCTGGCCAACATGGTGAAACCCCGTCTCTACTAAAAATACAAAAATCAGCTAGGTGTATTGGTGCACACCTGTAATCCCAGCTACTCGGGAGGCTGAGGCAGGAGAATTGCTGGAACCTGGGAGGTGGAGGTTGCAATGAGCCAAGATTGCACCACTGCACTCCAGCCTGGGCCACAGAGCAAGACTATCTCAAAATAAATGAATAAATAAATAAATAAATAAATAGTAAAATAAAATAAAAACATCTTTTGAAATTTGATGTCCCTCACACCTGTGTTAACAAATGTTTAAAGGCAAAACAATGTATTTTGCTTCATATGCTAAAAGCTGAAGACAAGGAAACATTTTTGCTTAACTTTTTAAAGAAATATTAAAATGTTTTTTATATGTAAACAGGATTTAATGGAAAAATAATTTCTAATAACTCAGAAAAAATTAGTCTTTCTTTAAAGACACTATAAGCACATTTTTCCACCATTTTTTTTCTAGAAAACAGGCATAAAAGTGTTACCCAAAAGAGACCACCATATTTAATTCCCTGAACAATAGGGTTCTTAAAAAAATACATACAAATAGAAAAAAAATCAACTCATTCCCTTAAGATTTCACATTTTAAAGAAGCAGCTTTATTTGACTTCTTAAATGCATTTTAAAGTTTATGTCATCAATTCTGCCGCACAAAATGAGAGCATCAATACCTTTGAAGGACTGAGGAGATGCCACCATTTTACTCTAATCTCAGAGTGGTAATGGTATCTTTTAAGCTCTTCAAACACATAAAATCTCAAGCAATTTGCTAAATTTGATGAGTAAAATTTAAAGGCAAATAAGAATAATTAGGCTGAACATTATGTCCCTGTGTGCTATTTTTAAACACTCAAAGTCATTCATAGTGGCTGTTAGAATATGTGAAAACCCTGTCTTGGAAAGAAAAATAGTGAATAAATTTACTGAAAATTTGTGATCAATCACATTTTTCCTTAAAACATGGTGTCAGTTTCCATAGCCACAGACACAATAACAGAAAAATCACTTCAAAAATTATTTAGGCAATATACATGTTTTATGTACTTAAAAAATGTTCTCAAGTATATTGTTCCTGGATTGATTAATTCAATGATTCTATCAAGTCATCAGAAGCTTTTCTTTCCCCTTTGTCAGCCTCAATATTTTATCTTTGGTCACTCAAATGGCAACATTAAGAGCTGAATAAAGAAGGTGTGCTTATATCATGCACATTTTCAAGAGAAATTATTTTTAGACACCCCTCCACTCCTGGAGGATTGTATTTCCTTTTTTGCATTGAAAAGTGTGTCTTGCTTTAACATATTCCCATTTTTCAACCAATCACTATCAAGAAAAGTAGATCATTAAAATTGGCTTAGGCTACTTAACTTTCACCCCCAAGTTGCTTGAACTCTCTGATAACTGTGAGCAAAGAAGAAAGGTGCTCAATGGAGTAATGCCTACTGAGTAGACAAACAATGGCATCTGTCAATTAAATAAATTTGTGAGTAATTTTTTGTGTGAATAAATTATTTAAATCATGTATATCTTCCTTGAAGATAATTTGTAACACATAGGTGCCTTTTAGAAACGTATTTTATAGAACCCTCCATTATATTCCTTGAACTATTTTGCTAACATCTTTATTTGAGTATTTTCTTAACAGAAAAACACTTTATATTCATAAATTTAAAAACCCAAAATTGTAGCACTTATTATATGCCTAGATGTGTGTTAGTCAAGATTACAGAATCAAAGGAGAGATGAAATAGGACCAAGTTCAGTAGGAAACCTTGGTATGCTTGAGAAAACCTATTAAAAACATAAAATAACCATAAACCAGTAGGTCATATGTATGGGCATAACTGGACCAGGAGCTAGATAACCTGACCTGCTCTGCCTTCAACAGCAAAAAAATCATCTGGAAAGAAAACGACTGGAAAAATTCTAGGCGTAGATGCAACAATTAACAAGCACTCTCAAGATTAACTAAGAACTGTCTCTTGCTGAGAAGCAGTAGGAGCAAAAAGCAAACAAATCAATTACTTTTTGTTTGGAAGCTATAGTAAAGGATCTTGAGAAGAGAAGTATAAACAGAATAGCAGCCTGTAATATAATAATTAGCAAATAATTGGAGGTCAAGCATGGGGATCTAGGTCAGAGTATAATTAATAATAAGGAAGAAAAATATTTGCAGGTTGACATTTTCCCTAAAAGCTTAATTTTAATTTCTGGAAAATTTAGTAACTGGAATTTGTCTAGGTGCCATTTTAAGAACAGAATTCAAATATTTGATGAACTATTGAACTCAGACATGTTATGAAAATAGTTCTGATTTAAAGTAGAAAGATTGTCAAATAAATGTACACACACATTTTATATGCTTCTACATGTAAGTATTAAAAGCTAAAGCAAAGAAAAATTACATTAATCTTAACACATTTCTGTAATAGTACAGTTGAATCATAATTTAAATATGCAAAGTGAAAAAGAAAGAATTCTGTTATTAAATTTGAAAATAAGACCATTTTACTTCTCTGTAAGTAGAGTGATACAGTTTGAGATGTTATTTTCCAAAAAGAAACTGAGTTTACACTGGATCCTCCATGTATTCCTATCTATCATATTATTATTTTTTGACCAACCACTCTTAAATATAGTTAACTTGTCTAAGGCTTTGAACAGGGCTTTTTATTAGTATATTAGTTAATCTTAAGCATTAGTCTGTTTTAATGAGCATCTTGTATTATGTGAATTAACTAGCTTTTAAAATCAATTAGGTATATAGTACATATGTAGAATATTATGTACCAAGCACCTATTGCAAGACAAATCAAGGTACCCTCAAGGGATTGAAAGAAAGAAACATTTTGGATAGAGCATGGAAAATGAAGGAAGATTTTAGAAAAATTGAGATTAAGAACATAGATAGAAGCCAGTCCATGAAAGAACCTTGTGGGAGATGATAAGGCTTTTGTCCTTTATTCTCAAAGATTTGGAAAACCTTTGGGGGATTTTAAGTTAGGCCAAAATATGATGATATTTTTAGTCTTAACACAAAGTTTGGATTCAGTTTGAAGAATGAAATGTGGACAAATTTAGAACTAGTTAAGACAAGAGGCTAATACACATCACTGGTCCAGGGATGATGCTAACTTAGTTAAGAATGGCTGGTGTACTGATAAAGAAAATATTAACCTGTTAAGATTTCTAGAGGAGGGAAATCCAAGAAGGCTGACTAGAAGCAGCCAGTGTATGCCTCTTGCTTGGAGAGGAACTGAAATAGCCAGTAGATATTGACACACTGGATAGATCATCTAAGAGAGAGCACTGGGACTCAACAGAGAAGGGAAGGGAAGCACTGAAAGCAAAGGAGAGGGAACCAGGCAGCCTGCTTGGCAGCTGGGAGAAGCTCCTGGAGGCCAGGAAAGGGTAAGTGAGGGACCCCCAGCGCTCCACATTCCTGCACAGACTTCCACAATCCTAATCGCAGGAAACTCCCTTAATCCTCATGGGCCTCAAGACAGAGAACTGCCTACAGATTGTGCAGAGGTGTTTGTTGTTCCAGAGCGGACACTCATGCTGAGTCACCAGGCTTCCAAGCCCTGAGCAGCTGCGACATGCAAGGGAGTTGAGTCCCCAAAGGACTGCCAAGGAGAAAGAGTGGAAGCTGGGTACCTTCACGCATCTCGAAAACAAACCTCACTGCCAATGATGCTTCGGGTTGTTGTGGGACTCAGACATAGAGAAACTGTAAGCCCGTAGCTGCCTTCCCACAGTTTTCCCACTAAGACATGCCCTGTCCTTCCACGTGGCGGGCCCATGGCTGGCACCAATCTGAAAACACATCCCCCAACGGACTTTCTGTCCTGAAGCTGATACTGCTGCTGCTGCAGGAGTTAAGAAGAGAGGCCAGAAACTTCCACATGCTCCGAGGACAAATGCCACTGCTACTGCCATGGGCTGCTGTGGGATGGAGGCACCAGCAAACCACCAGCTCCACAGCTGCCCCAATAAGCTACTCCTCCTGCAGGCAGCCCTGTCATCCCTGGAGGCAGATCCCCAGGGCAGCCGCCACTGCCCCCACCTAAGCTTTCTTCAGGGGGCCTGGGGAACACCCTGCTCCTATCATAGTGAGCACCTGAATGCACCATAACAAGGGCACCTGAGGACAAGCCCTCCAGCCAAGTCCCATTCCCCCAGGATTTGAGCATGCCATCCAGGGGCCTGGAAATCCTCCAGCCCAGTCCACCTCTGTTGGCCCCAAGCCTTCCTCCCAGAGTCTGAGATCAGGACAAAGTAACCTGCTGATCCAACAGTTGGTACCCCCCGGCATGAGCCACCTGTGTGGACTGACCTGCCCAGCCCATTGCAGCCACCACTACCGCCAGCATGAACCACTTGGGTTCCAGTGGGTTGCCCCCACAACTGCTAATAATATCACCCACATCACACCATGGCCAAGGGGACTGAGAAACCTCTCACATGTCCAGCTCACTGCTGCCACTACCAGCATCCAAGCAAGCCATCTGGAGGTCCGAGTATTGGCTCACCTAAACCTGTTAACACAAAGCCAGCATAAAGTGTTCTGGGACTCAAGGACAGGCATGCTCAGAACACTGCTGCCACCACTGGTGCCAAAGACTGGCCTACATGACATTCTATTCCCCAGCAAAACTTCACCACAGTCTCCACTCATAAATGCTCCCTGAGCCACCAAGGAAATAACAGATACCACTGAGGCTGTTTACAGCCAAAGAAATCATGTAGAGACCACACTCCTGCATGTACCCAAAGTCAAAGCCAAAGTGCCCTACCAACCAACAACATATATACATCTTCAGGAAAAAAATCCTTCCCTATGAAAGCAAATTCAAAAGATTGGAAGAAGTGACTATTACAACAGATGTGCAGACATCAATGTAAGGTCACAGGAAACATGAAAAAAATCAAGGAAATATGACATCTCTTAAGGAACACTGTAATGCTCCAATAACAGATTCAAACAAAAAATGTTCACAAAATCCTGAATAAATAATTCAAAATAGTAAGCCAGATAAGGATACAGCAACAAACAAAGAAAACTACCGGCCAATATCTCTGATGAACACAGATGCAAAAATCCTCAACAAAATACTAGCAAAATGAATCCAACAGCACATCAAAAAGATAATATGCCATGACAAAGTAGGAATTATACTAGGGATGCAAGAATGGTTCACAACATACAAATCAATAAATGTGATACCTCACATTAACAGAACAAAGGGCAAAAACCGTACGATCACCTCAATAGATCCAGAAAAAAATGGAAAAAATTCAATATCCCTTGATGATAAAAACTCTCAACAAATAGAAGTAGAAGAATCATACCTCAAAATAATAAAGACTGGACATAACAAACACACAGCTATAATTACATTGAATGGGGAAAAGCTGAAAGCCTTTCTTTTAAGCTCTGGAACAAGATAAAGCTGTCCACTTTTACCATTCCTATTCAATATGTACTGGAAATCCTAGCCACAGCAATCAGGCAATAGAAAGATATAAAAGTCATCCAAATTGGAAAAGAGGAAGTTGAATTATTCCTCCTTGCTGGTGATGTAATCTTGTATCTAGAAAAACCTAAAAACTCTATCACAAAACCCCTAGTTTTGATAAAGAAATTCAGTAAAGTTGTAGTGTACAAAATCAACATAAAAAATCAGAAGAATTTCTATACTTCAGTAATGAACTACCTGGGAAAGAAATCAAGAAGGCAATATCATTAACAATAACTATAAAAAATTAAAATAGCTAGGAATAAATTTAACAAAGGGAGTGAAAGGTTTCTACAAGGAAAACTACAAAACGCTAATGCAAAAAAATTGAAGAGAAAACAAACATGGAAAGACATTGCATGCTCATGAATTGAAAAAAAATAGTATTGTTAAAATGATCATCCTGCTCAAAGCAATCTATAGATTCCACGCAATCTCTATCAAATTATCAACATCATTTTTCACAGAATTTAAAAAAAATCCTAAAATTTGTATAAAACTACAAAAGACACCAAATAGTCAAAGCAATCCTGAGCAAAATGTATGAAGCTATAGGCATCACACTACCTGACAAAATATATTATAAAGCTAAAATAATCAAAACAGCTTCTCATTGGTATAAAAACAGAATGTAGACTAATGGAACAGAATAAAGAGTCCAGAAATAGATCCAAGTATTTATGTCCAACTGATTTTTGACAAATATGCCAAGAACAATTCTGAGGACAGGAAATCCTCTTCAATAAATGATATTGGGAATTAGCCATATGCGGAAGAATGAAAATGGACTCCTATCTCTCCCCATATATACAATTCAACTCAATATGTATTGAAGACTTATACATAAGACCTGAAACTATAGAATTATTAGAAAAAGAAATACAAGAAAAACACTTCAAGACATCAGTCTAGATAAATATTTTATGACTAAGACCTCAAAAGCACAGACAACTAACTGTAACACAAATAGACATATGGAACTATATGAAACCAAAAAGCTTCTACACAGGAAAGGAGAGAAACAGAATGAAGAGACAACCTATTAAAAGGGAGGAAATATTTGCAAACTATTCATCTGACAAAGGACTAATATCCAGAATACATGAAGAACTAAAACAATTCAGCAATAAAACAGACACAAATAATTCAAAAGTGGGCAAAGAGCAGAGATAGACATTTCTTAAAAGAAGACATACAAATGGCTGATAAGTATTTGAAAAATAGTTCAACATCATTAATAATCAGGGAAATGCAACTCGAAACCAAAATGATGTATCATCTTACACCAGTAAGAATGGCTATTATTAAAAAGACAAAAAAAAAAAAAAAAAACAGAAGCTAACGAGGCTGGGGAGAAAAGGGAACTCATACACTTAGTGGGAATGTAAATTAGTACAGCCACTATGGAAAACAGTATGGAGATTTCTAAAAAAAACTAAAAATAAAACTACTGTTTGATCCAGCAATCCTACTACTGGGTTTTTATCCGAGGGAAAATAAGTCTGTATACCAAAGGGACACCTGCACTTGCATGTTTATTGTGGCATTATTCACCATCACAAAAAAACAGAATCAAACTAAAGGGATGAACGGATAAAGAAAATGTGATGTATACACACAATGGAGTACTATTCTGCCATAAAAATGAATGAAATCATGTCATTCGCAGCAGCATGGATGGAACCAGAGGTCATTATGTTAAGTGAGAAAAGCCAGGCACAGAAAGACTGACACCACATGTTGTCACTCCTATGTGGGAGTCACAATCTCGTGGAGACAGAGAATAGAAAGATAGATGCAAGACGTTGTGAAGGGTTTGTGTCTGGGAGGGAGGATAAAGAGAGATTGATTATTGGGTGCAAACATACACTTAAATACAAAAAAAAAGCCCAATATTCCATAGCAGAGTAGAGTGACTGTATTTGTCAACAATGTAATGTATATTTCAAAGTAGCTAGAAGAGAGGACTTGAAATGTTTCTAACACATAGAAATGACACATTCTCACTGTAATGGATACCTTACATACCCTGACTTGATCATCACACATTCCATTGTAATTTTTTTTGAGACAGGGTCTCACTCTGTCATCCAGGCTGGAGTGCAGTAGCTAATGCCTCAACCTCCTGGGCTCAAACAGTCCTCCCACCTCAGCCTTATGAATAGCTGGGACTACAGGCATGTGCCACCATGGTTGACTAATTTTTTTTTTTTTTTTTTTTTTTTTTTTTTTTTTTTTGAGATGAGCTCTCGTTATATTGCCCAGGACAGTCTCAAAATCCCGGCTCAAGTGATCCTGCCACCTCAGCCTCCCAATGTTCTGGGATTACAGACGTGAGCCACTGTGCCTAGTCACATTCTATTATTGTAACAAATACCTGTACCCCATAAGTATGTAAAATAGTTTCTATCAATAATAAATAAGTAAATGAATAAGTAAATAAATATAAATAGTTCTGTTTAGCAGGTAAACAGAAATTCAAATTTGATTTGGCTGAATTATTAAAGACAGGGTATTAGTTTATAAATTACCACCAGAGGCATCATGGGACCTTACTGAAGGCAACAAGCAGATCTCGAGGTACAACTTCCTAAATTTTTCCTACTGGCTGTCTCCATGCTGAAACATAGATAGGTATACGGTGTGCCCCCAGAGTGAACATGTGGGTTTCCATTTTGGCTCATACAGCAACCAATAATATCAATGACAGATTCTTCAGATTCTTTTAATCCTACAGTTCTTCCATCTACAATTGTATATGCAAAATAAACTGGCTTCTCCTGTGTAGAAAAACTTACATATTACAGTGTACGTATTGGTTCAAGAAAATAGAATAGCCATTGATAGCAACAGAGTTTATAAAAGTTTGGTAGAGTCACTAGCTCAACAAGGTCGCCAATGACACAGGTTCTCTCTACCCTGTCATGAACAGTGCCAGCTTTACTCTAAAACGAGCCTTCCTGGTGGGATAGGATGGCTTCCAGCACAGTGAGGGCCAAGTGTGTCCTCATTTGCATCCAGCTTGAGAGAGAGCGAGGTGACAACCATACACAAGTTATCATGAGCCTGACTCTTACTGAACCCATTGAACTAACTGTTTCAAAACTGTATAGCAAAGATCTGCAACTCCCCTCTCTCTAACATTCCTTCCTGGGCATCTGGATTTCAATATTTTATTCCTTTAAACACCTCACTTTCTATGCCAGATTTCCAGTATAATTCTGTCAGTTTTTACTAACACTTACTAAAGAAATGTTTTAGCACTCATTTGACAAAGAACACATGTATCATATCTTTTTAAAACCGGAGAGAGTAGGGCTGAATGGTACCCTAAACTCATAACAGTAAAAGGTCACTGATGCATCATTTAATTTAGCGGGCAAGGTAATGACAAAGGTGATTTAATGCATTTGGAAATTCATACTATGCTACATTGCTAATATACTAAAATGTAATAGAAATTTTGTGAAAGTTAATTTATAAAGCTAATATTATTTCACTCACTAATAGAGAAATATTGTTTTCAGGTTATAACTTTTTTAAGGTCAGAATAGCTGATTATGAATAATAACGTGCTTTTTTCCTCTTACTACTTATAGTGCAATAACATTATTTAATTTTACATGTTAATATCTTTGGTCTTTGGTCCTGAACCCAAATATACCAGAATGGACTTATAATAGGTACAGGTAAATCCACTGTGTACAAATACAGAATCAGTTGCTATTCCAGAAGTTACTGAAATTCAAGACAAAATGTGTTAATGTATTAGAATGCAATAAACTGAAGAACTTTTTCCTCATTCTTAAAACTCATATTTTTCTTCTGATAAATATAGATCACATATATTACTACAGCCTGCCAAAAACTATTTCATTGTAAATATTTATGCAGTATTTTTTGGTTTGGTTAATGATGAATGGCTTGAAATGCTACCATTAACTGAAGAAGCAGTGTCATAACTCAAGCATAGTGGACGTATATAAAAAAAGTAGTTGTGATAAGTAAAATCATGTAGTTTATAGAGTTGGATGAAATATAAACTTGTGGTTCAGATGAATATAAAAAAGTATGAATTAGAGTGTAAATCTCCAAAAATGACCACTAATAAAACTTCTAAAAACTAAGAGAACATAATTTCACCAATGTTTATACTTGAACATTTATTGCATGCATTTTGGTATTTAATTCTACTGAGTTGTGGCTCTTTATATGAGCCAACAATCTTTTCTAAATTTAAAAATAAAACCAATAGAAACATAATTTTGAAAGTTGTGTTATGCTTTTTGAGAATTATACAATATTTGATACAAAATTACTTGTACTGGGTTTCTACTTCAAGCTAAGAAAACTGTCTTTAGAAATTGCATTTATTTTCCCAGGTCATAAAGTATAATGCCTTATATATGCCTATGGCTTGATGAATAATTTCTACTTAAAGTAATTTGAAAAGCTAGTGAAATACAATGCAGTGAATGTTGTATTCCATCCAATAGAGTCATCTATTGTTTCATAGGTTTGCCTGTTTTTAATATTATACTGGAACTAAAACAACTACTTAACATTATAAAAGAAAATACTATATAGTATCTGAGAAACACAAATAGTTGTCCCGATACTAGCAAAAAATAAGTTATGGAGGGTTGCAGAATTGTAAGAAACTTAATGCAGTCCTGGGAAAATATATAAACTACTTTTCTGCATTTTAAGAAACAAAACTGCCAAGATGTTACAAGATATAAATGGTGGAAAGTGATCATGTTCTAGAACGAATAGTTTTGTGGTAAAATTAAAGTTTAGTTATTCTGTGTACTATGAAGAAAGGAAGGTATGATATGGTCAGTAGATGGGGAATTAGCATGCTTGTTATTTATTTATATTAATACCTAGAAAACAAATTATAGTGTCCAAAATTCCCACATCACAAGTACTTAAGTTCCTCTGGATCACCCAAGTCATGTTCCAAGTTATGTATTGGACAAGAAATAAGCAGGTTGTTCACATGATTAAATGACTCATTAACTTGGGATAATATAAAATAATATCTGTGAAATAAGAGAAAAATTACTAAAGCCAATGTTAACCAATCTGTGCTTAAAGTGCTAGGTCTTTGATTTATCTCCTGTGCAATTCTAATTCTTCTGGTCCTAATTTATTTCCTTAACAATGAATTAGGAATAATAAAACCCTCCCAGAGATTACTGTGAGAGTCTACTGTCCAATATGTTTGAAAGGTATAGTAAATTATGAAGCTTCACCCCAACTTTTTATTTATTTATTTATTTGTTTGTTTGTTTATTTGAGATTGAGTCTCTTTCTGTTGCTTTGGCCAGAGTGCAAAGTTTCATCAGTTCACTGCAGCCTCAAACTCCTGGGCTCACGTGATCCTTCTGCCTCAGCTTCCCGAGTAATTAGAATTACTGGCATGCTCCATCATGTCCAGCCAATTTTTTATTTTTATTTTTTTAGAGACGAGGTCTCTCTATTTTACCCAGGCTGG
Organism: Symphalangus syndactylus; assembly: GCF_028878055.3. Lineage (NCBI taxonomy): Eukaryota > Metazoa > Chordata > Mammalia > Primates > Hylobatidae > Symphalangus > Symphalangus syndactylus. Next base: position 81,046,004 of record NC_072438.2, on the reverse strand, counting down.
TCTCAGACCCCTGGTTTCAAGCAATCCTCCTGCCTTGGCTCCCCAAAGTAGTAGCATTACAGGCATGAACCACCATGACTGGTCCACTCAAACATTAAAAATGTGAATTTAATTTCAATGCTAAGGCAACATTGGAAGGTAGTTTAGACATATTCTGAAGAAAGAAAAAGAAGAGAGGGTAAACTCATAGAGGGTCTGAAGTATAGAAGACTTTTGAGTTAACAGACTTCGAAAGTGGCAAAATCATTACTCCTTAAGCTACATTAAAAAAATTAATTAACCTCCACTGGGGACTTTTCAGTATATTTCATACTAATTATTTCTTCTGAAAGCCTTAACATAGGCAAATTTCTTTGCCCCTTTTAAATTATTTATTCTCAAAGGTTCTTTTGTTATAACTCTCTCTGAGAGAAATTCCCCAAAGAATGGAGTCAACACAAAATGCCTTTTTTAACATATGTGTAATACGATTTTATCTAATATAGAATTAGATACTATGTTCAACATATACTTGTCACAGTATTTTATGCTTATCATTTTATGTAATATAACAAATATAAAAAATATAAACTACTATGTACTTTCATAATAGAATTAATTATTTTGAGTAGCCATATATGTTAAAAACTACACGCATTTTCTTAAAACTAAGTTTATTACAATTACTACGTCTAATGTGTCTATTTTTACAATATGTGAATAATGATGTAGCTGTATCATGTTAAATTAGTCGTCTCATACCATTTTAGCCATTCCTGTAATTGTTCTGTGATTTTGACAATGTTTTAATAAGAATGCACACATAACATAAAGCTCATTTTTATGTAAACAGGGTAATTAATACAGAAATCTCAAACTCGCTTTACTGTCAAGATCAATATGCTTATAACATAAAAATCCTGGCTTACTGCCTTGAACAACTTAGAAAACATTAGGCAATTGGCTTCCAGCACAATAAATATATGTATACAGCATGTAGATGAGATTCAAGAAATATTATACCGTATAAGAAGTGCTGGAGGATATGATACTTAGTTGCCTATTTTTTTCTCTCTGTGATAATAAAACAAATTATGACAATGTTTGAATTAAAAAAGGCAATTAATCTTAGTATAAGAGAATAAAAACTCATGTAGTTGATCACAATTGCAATCTATTCTAACTTTCTCTTGGGGAAACGTCATTTTTATATATGCTCATCAAACTTTAATTGGAATAAAAGTGTACTTATTGACTCTCCTCCCTCAGAATATTTGAAAATATTATACACATCTCCAAATACAAAGCTGTAGTTAGTCAAAAATTATGCCTTTGATCTGTAAACGTTTCATTTTCAAAATCTCAAAAGTGTCAATATTACTATATTTAGGAAATATTTTTAAAATCATGTAAATAGGTAGTGTTTGTTAATGAAACAAACATAAGTTTACGTTTCATTTTATTTTATTTTCAACCTTCGGGTTGGTCATTTAATGGCCTTTTCCAATACGAACATTTTTGTTTTTCTGGGACATTTTATTTATTTATTTTTCTTTAATGCTTTATTCCTATACGATTTCCCCATTTTCTATTATTGAGTCTCTTATTATTCAGATGGTGGGTGTCCTGAATAATTGTCCATCTATTTTCTTTCTGAGAAGAGTTTGATCAAAATCTTAACAAAACCTCTTCCTGTGGAGACTATAATATTCTATATCATAGCTCTTAGTTTTGGATGCATAATGAATTTAGGGAACTCAACTTTCAGTGTGTAAATTTTTACTTTATTCTCTTGCTTTTATTTTGAAAACCTATCCTTAAATATATCTGGTTTTCTCTACTAACAGACACCAAAGGAAGTTCGGGAAAAAAAAATGAAACTGCCATCTTCAGTCTAGATTATGGAGGGACATTCATATGAAAGCATGAAGTCAAGAGGAAAATCAGGAAATTTAATGGAAATATATATATATATATATGTATATACAGAGACTTTCCTGCTAATATTATATATATTATAATATTCCAACTTATATAAGTTTTGAGATTAAGTCCCTTTCTGTTGCTTTGGCCAGAGTTCAGGGGTTTCATCAGTTCACTGCAGTCTCAATATTATAATATATAATATAAATATGATATAATATAATATATATTTATAATATATCACATATATTATAAACATATGTTTATATATTTACTATATATTTACAATATATATTTTATATAATACATATTATATATAAAGTCTATATACAGAAATATATATTTCTATATGTCTACATATATATAGAAAAATATATACATATATTTCTCTCTCTATATATATATATATTTAGACTTTCCTTATAAGCCCACTGTCACTTCCCTACCAGAGGCACCCAGTGCCACCAGTCCCTGACTGTTACCGGGCCCTGTAGAGATGCACCATGAGTGTTGCATCATGAGGCTTCCTAGCTTTCTTCCTGCCATTTCAAGACTTAGATTTCTCAGGGCCACTGGTTATGTAATACTTGGCATATCTGCTTTTCATCTTCAAGATTTTATTAATGATGTCTCCTCTATGAATTATTTGCTAGCTGGGTTGAAAACATTAATAAAACATTTTATTGGTTTCTTAGGAGGCAGTGAGGGCCAGTATGTGCACATACAACCTGCCGTCTTTAACCAGAAGCATCCTTTTATTTGTAAATGTAGTAAAATCAGAATTTAGTATTAATTTTATATTTCTAAAAAGAAAAGGATTACTTCTAAGTGTTGAGACTGAATCGACCTTGGACTAAATTTCATGTTATTATTATTATTTTTTTTTCAAGACAGTTTCACTCTTGTTACCCAGGCTGTAGTGCAATGGCGCAATCTCAGCTCACTGCAACGTCTGCCTCCCGGGTTCAAGCAATTCTCCTGCCTCAGCCTCCTGAGTAGCTGGAATTTCTGGAGCGTGCCGCCATGCCCAGCACATTTTTTGTGTTTTTAGTAAAGACAGGGTTTCACTATGTTGGCCAGGCTGGCCTTAAACTCCTGACCTCAGGTGATCCACCCTCCTCGGCCTCCCAAAGTGCTGGGATTACAGGCGTGAGCCACCACGCCCAGTCTCATATTCAAATTTCATAACTAAATCAATCTAATTGCAAATAGTGTGTTGGCACTTCTGAAATGAAAATGAATAGGAGAGTTCCTGCTCTCAGAGGACCAGCATTATAATTGAGGATACTTAATAACTACTATAAAGTGACTAGGATATTAGGAATAATTAGGGAAATATCATTAGAAATGAGCACACATAAGTCCAATGGGCCACATAGAATAAGATATACACACAAAAATCCAAAATGACTTAGAAAAGTGTCAATCAAGATGAATTTTGTGAATGTTAGTTCTTTTTTTGTGGTTAATAAACATGGGGAAGGTCCTATTGCAGATGTCATTTTTGAGAGAACATAAGCAAAGGCATTGGCAAGACAGCATGTGTGGGTTTCAGGTCACTGAGTAGGTTCCTTTGGTTGAAGTATAGAACACACTTGGAGAAAAGGAAAAACGTTGCTGATAGAAATTGTCATTTTGAGAGTTCCTTTCTTACTGGGCATTGCTAGTCTCATATATTTTGCTTAGACAATTAAACCTTCTAGGCCAAAATAATTTCCCAATTCATGTGTATATTTCTCTAACTGGCATAAATCAACCAAACAAAACATAAAATTCCAGTAGTTACTTTGGGGAACTTTTCACATGAACATGATTGTTCATCTAAGATACTAATTATAAACATACCAGAAATCATTGACATTTGGAGATCTCTCTCGCTTTCCCCCATTTCTCCCTCCCTTCTCTGGGAGGACTGTGTAATGTATACAATCTCCCTCTTTCGGTAACTTATTTCAGGGATGAATAACCAATGGTGTTTTAATCATATTATTAGATGGAATTGCCATGGGTTTGAGTTATTGTTATACTAGATGTAATATCTCTGTTATGGGTGTTAAATGGGTTTTGCTAGATTTAAGCTTTCTCTCAAACCTGGAATGCAAGAAAATTAGACTTTTATGATAATTATTTTATATCTGTCGGCAGATAGCTTTCTCAATTATTTTATTATTTTTCCCTTCTAAGGAAACTTTGCTCTGTTACTATATGCATACTGTAGTGTATCTATCTAGTCTAGATAAATATTAAAAAATGTCCATAAGAAAAGAAAATATCTTTTTTATCCATTACCAAAACTAATTCAGAAAAACAAGTTTCACGGTTGCTTGGCAATGGCTTATGTTCCTCAATAACAACAGCTAGACTATTAGAGATCTTGGCATGAATTCACAAGTTTTTAAGGCATTTGATGTATTAGTATAGATGTTTATGTATGTTAAAATGAGTTCATGCAATAGTCTTGATTAATATGCAACTTTTTGAACAAATTAGAGTAACTAAATTTTAACTTAAAAACAACTTTTTTCTTTCTTAGCACAATAAAAATAATAGTGCAATCTTTCAGTTAATACAAGCCTTGGGTCCGATTTCTAATGATTTTAATGTTTTAAATTCCCTACATTTGTTATATAGGGTCCATGTGTTGTCATTGTTTCTATAAATTGTTTAGGATTTGTTACAAAATAAAAAAAATGTTAAACTAAATAAAATTTTAATCACGAATGACTTATATTAATGAATGTCTTTTAGTAGAGTGAAATCTTACGAATCCTTGTAATGCTGCAAATCATAAAAATTAAATATATTGGGTTAAGTGGTTATCTTAACATCTTCAGTCAAATTTAATTACTTAAACTTATATTAAACTGTGATTCTTTAGATACTTGGATCATTTCCCAGTAAGAAAAATATACAGATACTGGCTACAAATATGATTTTAAATGCCCTTCTTTTTCTTATTTCTACATACAGATTGGTTAAAGCTTAATATACTATGTAGACACAGATCTTTCTAAATAGTTACCCATATGATTTTCTTTATTTTTCCACCTTTGACCAACATGGATTCAATGTTCCCCTAAGCTTGATTAGTAAGATAGGCTGCTTTCTGACTTCAGATTTCTGACCTCCCTTTTCTTAAAGTATGTACCTCTTGGAAAACTTCCTAGAAAACTTCCAATTGTATAATCTTTCTCTGCTTTTTTGAGATGTAAATATTTTCACAACCTCAACATTTGACAATCCATACACGTTTTTCTCAAAGATCAGGAGTCATTCCTTTGAAATGTAATCATTAAGAGAAATGAGGCCCTTATCTTTCTGCCTCTATAAGACAGTAGGAGCCTAACATCCATAGCACCAGTTAACAAACCCAGACAGCCTGTATTATTAGTCTGTTCTTGCACTGCTATAAAGAACTACCTGAGACTGGGTAATTTATAAATAAAAGATGTTTAATTGGCTCATAATTCCACAGGCTGTACAAGAGCATGGCTGGGGAGGCCTCAGGAAACTTTCAATCATGGCAGAAGGGGAAGCAGGCACATCTTACATGGCCAAAGCAGGAGAAAGGGAGAGAAGGTGGAATGGCTACACACTTTTTTTTTTTTTTTTTTTTTTTTTTTGAGATGGAGTTTCACTCTTGTTGCCCAGGCTGGATTAGCAATGGCACAATCTAGGCTCACTGCAAACTCTGCCTTCCAGTTTCAAGCAATTGTCCTGCCTCAGCCTCCTGAGTAGCTGGGATTACAGGCATGCGGCACCATGCTTGGCTAATTTTGTATTTTTAGTAGAGACGAGGTTTCACCATTGTAGTGAGACTGGTCTCGAACTCCCGATCTCAGGTGATCTGCCTGCCTCAGTCTCAAAAAGTGCTAGGATTACAGGTGTGAGCCACTGCACCCGGTCAGCTATACACTTTTAAACAACCAGATCTTGTGAGACCTCACATGGCAAGAATAGCAATAGATAAATCCACCCCCATGATCCAGTCATCTCCCACTAGGCTTCTCCTCCAACACTGGGGATTACAGTTCGACATGAGATTTGGTCACAGACACAAATCCAAGCCATATCATTGCCTAATAACATTAACCAAATTCTCCCCTAACTTCTTACAGCACTTTTCTACTAAGCCATCCTCCTGGTGCTTAAAACTTCTCTCACATTTTGTTTTAGTGCAGTTCATTCCAATCAACCTCCTTATTTCAATAGTCTTGAATAAAGTTTTTCTTGCCTGTTTAATTCCATATAAAACAATTTTACACTGACATTTTCTTAAAAATGATATAAAATATATGCCCATGAAAAAAATCTATTATTCTTAGTTTCCTGCTATCTAGAGTTATTTTATTATCAGGGAAAAAATCATTATTCAAATGTGATAATTCATATATAGTTTTATAGAGTAACTGAAATATGCATGAAAGATGAATATTTTGTCTATTGTTCATTAAGATGAAAAACCAATAATATAATGCATTTATTTGTTGTTTATATGATGATAGGTTATATTTTAAGGCTAAAAATAAAAGTCTTAGTTGAATATTAAGGTTAATTTATAAGTTTATTAATAAATAAAATTTTAAAAAGCAAATTTGAGGGCATACTATAATTTTTAAAAATTTGAGAAATGTGATTTACTTAATTTATAATATACACATATTATTTCAAAAGAAATAGTAAATTATTTTAAATTGTGTTTAAACCTGAGTCAATATGAATAGAATCATTTGTAAAGTAGTATGATTAAGTCTTGGCTACAAATTATAACTCAGATACTTAATGGAAATTAAAATTAAAATTTGAGCTTCTTTTCTACAAACCGATGAAGTTATCCTGTGCCTAGAAAATAGAAGATCCTTTTTATTACCAAAATGTTTATAAACTCTTTGAACTTCTAACATACTATTATTTTGAGTAAAAATGCCTTTAAAAAGTTACATTTTAAAAAATTGTAATGTGTTATTAATTTTTAAAAAATATATTGTCTGTAACTATATCTTCCCTTTAGTTGTTACAGCTTGTTGCCTCTAAAACCCTTTCTTGATTTTGTGTTAATAAAATTTACTCCTGGTGTCTTTTAGACCAAACCTGTCCCTATCCACCTTTGTTAGAGTGGCTTTGACTGAAAACAGGACACTAAGGTTCCCTAATGACTGGTATTGACTTTGTAGCACAAAAGCCTATTGGCTGCTGTCTACATACAGAATATGTAGAATATAGAATATTGAATATGTAGGATAGAAGTCAGTTATCTCAGAAAGTGGTACCCGCCTCAGGATAGCACTGGATTTAAGCAGGAATTTATTTCCACCCATAGTTCTCAGGAGGGAGAATGAGAGATGGCAGTGGAAGAGATTGAGAGCTCTTCAGATATTTTAATGTTTCAAAGACCAAAAGCAGCCTCTGTTTGAGTTCACATGCTTGAACCACTAAAGGGAAATTTTTAAATGCCTATATCTGCTCCCAGATCATTTTTCTTTTTATGTTTTATAATAGGCATGAAAATAAGCAGACTGTATCATGCTACATAGTTCAGAGAATATATGAACTAGAGATTGTCACTAAGACTATCAGGCTCATCATAAGAGAAGTTTATGAAATTAGACAAGCAGTGTTTCAAATAGGGCTGTTGTAGAAATAATACTGTCCACTGGAGATAGAGTATATGATGCCTAAGAAGACTATTGTATTTACATACTGTAGACTTGTCCATTACATTAAATATTTCTAAGAAAACAAAAACATCATGAAACTAGGCAATTTGCTTAATACTTCCTGAAAATCTTCTTCTGTGAGCTCTTTGGATTGGTGGATAGGATATAGGATATGTTATTAAACACTCTTGGCTTCTGCCTTACAAATGAACTATACTACAGTATTAGAATAGACACAATAGAAAAGTCTTCTTTCATGTATAAAGCAATTATAGGTAATGGGGGTAAAAAATTAAATTCTACTAATGTATAATAATATATTAAAGAAAAAAGTATGTTGCTTTAAGAAGGGACAAATAGAGGTCATATGAAAATTTATTTGAGGATAAAAATAAATGAAAAGCCAACAACACAGTTGCCTGAGAGCATAAAGATTAAGAAAACATATTTCATATTAAAACCTAACAAGGACATTAAAGAAGATCACAAAATTCAAGGCATGAAAAAAAGACATTTTAATGTCTTCATTCACTATTTTTTGATAACAACACTTTTTTAATAGATCCCAATTTGAAGCATCTCAACAAAATACAATTTTATGTCATATTATGTACAAGTCTTATTTACAAAACACACTTAATTCTAAAAATTATTAAAATCACAGCAGCTTTAATTCTATACTGTATATCATCACATAAACGTGAAATGTTTTGGGAAAGGAATCTAAATGTTAATGTAAATGCCTTAAATATAACTCTTCTGATAACTCTTAAATGCAATTTGATCAATATTTGGGATTATGGAAGGAGTGTTGAATTGCTATGAAAATCTATAGCTGAACGTCTTATATTTAGTTTTGGTAATGCTTCCAAGAACAGGAAACAAGGCGAGCAAAGTGCCACAGCTGGAGTTTAAACAAATGTCCATCCTTTAAAGTTTTTCAAAGCATTTAAACATCTTTTATTATGGTTCTTGACAGCCGAGGGCAAACAAGGTTCTTTGTCAATTTATGACTAAGCCAATACCTATAAAGATCCTCTGAGATTACTGTAAGCTCTAACTAATGTCCATTTCCTTTATGCTACATTTGGGCATTCAAGAGTGATGTCTTCCTAGGTGGCTATCAGTCTCCCAGGCTCATTTACCTGAATACATAAAATGAAAAGTGATGAGCTTTTGGGGTGGACTTAATATTTGGCAAATTAAAAGCTAATTTATTATAGATTAATATGACCTTAATAATACCACCTTTTCTTCATTTCATTTTACTTTTCAAGTAAGAATAAAAAGACCTTATGGGATAAGGACAAGCTGACTTAAACAGATTATGGATTGTCAAGTTTCATACATGTGTGTATTTTATATATACATATAGTCCCTAAGAAGTTGAAATTCATGAATGATACGGATTCTAGAAAATACTAAAGATCTAACTTTGGCTTGAAGAGTAAGAAGTCTTTATTATTTTACTTAGGTAAAAAATACAATATTTCTTTTTCACATAAAAGTGAGTTTTGCTTAAAACATCAACGCAAAAATATAAATGTGCTCCGATGAGTAAATAAAATTTAGGTGAGGAGAATACAGACATAAATTTTATTTCTTAATAAAAAGACAATTGAATTTTTTTTTTTTTTTTTTTTTTTTGAGATGGAGTCTTGCTCTGTCGCCCAGGCTGGAGTGCAGTGGCGCAATCTCGGCTCACTGCAAGCTCCGCCTCCAGGGTTCACGCCATTCTCTTGCCTCAGCCTCCCGAGTAGCTGGGACTATAGGCGCCCGCCACCATGCCCAGCTACTTTTTTGTATTTTTAGTGGAGAAGGGGTTTCACTGTGTTAGCCAGGATGGTCTCGATCTCCTGACCTCGTGATCCTCCCGCCTCGGCCCCTCAAAGCGCTGGGATTACAGGCGTGAGCCACCGTGCCCGGCCGACAATTGATTTTTAAAAATTACATAAAGCCATATTTTATAAGATTTGATAAAAATGTAGTCAGAATACACACACACACACACACACACACACGCTAGGTATTGGCATAGATTCACAGATATTCTAGCATCTTGAAGACAAACATCATCTAGGTACTTTCTTCATGTACCTGAAAAGATGCTGGCCTAGAAGCCACTGAAAACCTATGAAAAACTCTTACTCCTGGAGGATGCGCTTATTATGAGAGTAGGCTCAGAATTCATTTGCCAAGAACCTCGACCTTAACACTTTTGAACTTGCAATAATAGACTTCACCAAATTAAAGCCTGTGTGAGCTGACACTTTTTGTTTAAATAACAAGTAACTATAAAACTATGCCTACAATAGTAATGTAACTTACTTCAAATGATCATGATTTTTGTTTGAAAATATATCAAAATCTTTTAAGCTTCTTTCACATAAATTTTAAAGGTTTGAAGTAAAATTAGTTTATATCTATACATAAATACATATATACATATAATTATTAATACTTTTTTTATAAGCATCTCACTTCCAAAGGAAATCTTTGTACATGTAATATTACTTTTCAATTTCCAAAAGCCCTGATTACATGGATGGATGGAGAAATAGATGATGATCGATAGATAGATAGCTAATAGGATAGATAGATATAATATTTTTAAAATATATATATTTTAACTGGTTTAACAAAATCGCATCTCTAGGTTTAGGGAAGCATCTGGTTTGACAGTTGCGGTATTAATAGTGGGAAAGACAAAATTGTGGTCATGAACACAAAAGCAAACCTAACTTGCATGAAAAACTTCACATGAGATTCTATATAAATCATTGCAGCACAGCAATTTTTAATACATAATCTTAAACATAAGTATGTCCAATGCCGGTGGGAACGTAAAAATAACATCTTTAATAGCTTGACCTTAAAATCCTTGCTGAGATGTTAATGTGAAAAAAAAATCTCTCTAGTTACTGAAGAGACAGACTGGCATTAGATCTGGTTTGGTTGGGATGAGGCTACATTCTATGACAGAGCAAACTATAGGGTTGCAGTGCTAGGATTAGAGTCGTGTCCTTCTATGGTGGCACTAGGAACAGAATGATGTCACTCAGCAGAGGACGTTACTCTAAGGTGGTGCTGGGAAGAGAGCACCGTGTCTTTCTCTGTGATAGAGTTATATACCACAGTGTTGCAGATGAGAAGGACTTGCATTGCCAGGGACGTTTTCCAAATGAAGTGACATTCCACATGAGATCTGAATGGATAAACATGGAACTCTGGGAAAAGCATTCCAAAGAGCGGAAAGTGATTGCTCAAAACTCAAAGGCAAGATAAAATAGAAAAGAAATTAAATAACTCCAAGGAAGTTATTATCATCTGTTAGTAAAGCATTCATTCAACAAATATGTATTGAATGCCAGCCATTTGAATGCAAACGTTTCTTTTAAAAAACATCAAAATTTGGGTTTACTAGTTTTTTTGAATGTTGAGGCCATATGTGACTACTTCCGTGACCATTACTTTTCCTTTTGCCCCACATAAATCAGAGGAGAATTTCTCTTTTTTGCTTAGTCATTTTTTTATGCTAATACGTTAAGTATTTTATAAATATATGCTAAAATAGTAAATATATTACATAAAATACATTATCAATGGAATTAGTACCCTGCCTAAACAATTGATTTTTTTTATGACTGATAAAATTTTTAAAAATGTCTTGAGGTTTTCCTGTGCAGGTCAGAAGTCTGAATAAGCACTCAGTTAAAGATTCATTTATCTTATCAATATCATGGTCAATATAAATCAATCAAATAAAACCAATAATATCAGGAAACCTAAGAAAGCAGAAATGTCTATATTTTATAGACTTTAAAACTGAGAACAAAATTACTTTTCATTAATAATCAGCTCTTTTTTAAAAAGAAAAATAATAGCATGGCCACTAAAACTTAAAGAAGTTAAATCAGAGAACTTGAGATTTAAGCAAGAGGCAGCAATGAAAGCCACCAAAGAGGTAAGGAATGGAAAAGCTTGGGAAGAGTGTCAGATGAGAAAACTTGTTCTTTACTTCTCCTGTTTTCATATAGAGGGACATTTATTCTGGTAACACTTCAGGCTTTCTGTCCTACCCCTTCCTTTGGTGTGACCCAGGGGAATAAGGGAGACTCACTAAATAACGATTCAGGACCTGGACATGAATGACTAAGCCTCCTCTGACTTCTCTTCTAATCAGCCTGCCTGACAGATGGTGCCTTCTGGTCTGTTGAGAAATTTGAAGTTGTGTTGGTTAATTTTACTCTGGTGTGACTATAAGGAAATCACATATTACACTTACATCCCATCCACCAATCTTTCATCAGTCATTAATAAAGCTAACACTTGACCAATCTGTTCGTTTCCTACTTTCATTTCTCAACTGCTTCTGTACCATTAGTAGTTTTGTGACTTTGGGCAAAACACAAATACTCACCCTGCCTCAGTGTATTCATCTGTAAAATGAAGATATATTTTTGAGGGTTAAATTAATACTATTAACATTCTTCAGTGCTTAACCATATTTGGCACATAGTAAGCACTATTTAAATGTAGTTAAATAAACATTATTTAGTTGTTCCTTTACAACTCCAACACTGAGGCCAGAGAGGTATCCATGCTTCATCTCATTCAAGTCTTTATTGACCAAAGAAAGAAATGTGAAAATTGTTCAAAGCACAGCAGAATGCAGTGTGAATCCTGGATTGTAGGAAAGGACAAAGAAGAGTTAATGTTGGCTGTTGCAGCAATCTACACAAGATGTGATGCTGACATGAGCTAGAACAACAATTTTACAAAGATAGCTATAGTGGAGAGATTGCTTGGAAAATCCTTTCTCACACTGTTCTACAGTTGACAACACTTATTACGAACTTCTCAACCACCCCTCGTCATTAGGAAGAGATCTTTCACTGTAGTCAGGCTACTCTCTCGGTCATCTCCAGGGAGCCTATTTTTTTTTCTTGCATAGATACCTCTTATATGGATCAGATTGAATGATGTTCCCCAACAATGTCTCTCTGTGTCCTAATTAATGAAAACTGGGAACGTCATTTCTTAGGGAAAAGGTCTTCACAGAATTAACAAAGTTAAAATCTTAAAATAAGGAGATCATCCTGGATGATTTGAGTGAGTCCAAAATCCAATGACATCTCCTTCCAAGACAAAGGTAGAGGGAAATTTGAGACAGACAGAATAGAATACACAAAGGAGAAAAGGAGACAATTTTACCAAAAAAGGAAACGTTAGAGTGAAGTGACCATAAGCCAAAGAAGTCAGGAACACTAATGACTACCAGAAACTTTATAAGGCAAGGTACAGAATCTCTACTAGGTCACTTAAGGAAATATGGCCTTGCTGACACTTTAAGACTTCCAGCCTCTAAAATTGTGGGAGAATATATTTATCTTGTTTTAACCACCCATTTGTATGGGCAGTCGCAGGAAGCTAATGAAGATATTGGCATCTGGAAGTCAGGTTCTGCTACAACAAATACTGAAAAAATAGGAATGTGGCTTTGAAATTTGGTAACGGTTAAAGACTGGAAGAATTTGGAGAAGCACAATAGAAAATTGCTGAATTGTCTTGAAGAGACTTGGTAGAAATATGAATGTCAGGTTAATCCTGATGTGCACTTAGATGGAATTGAGAAACATGGTAGAGAAAGTCTCTAATGCCTTAGATAATAAATAAATTTCATAAATTGAATATTGGTGTAAATATGACTGTTACATGCACAATGGAGAGGACTCAGAAGTATATATATTTGGAAGCCAAGGGAAAGGTAATCCTTGTTATATAGTGATCAGAAACTTGGCTGAATTGTGTTTCCCTCTTCAGGGAGACGTAGAACTTGTAAGTGATGACTTTAGCTGAGGAGGTTTCCAAACAAAATGTTAAGAGTGCAGCCTGTTTTTTCTTTACTGCTTATTGAAAACTGTGAAAGGAAAATAAAATAAATTGAGGAAGTAACTATTAAGCAAAAAGCAACCAGCATTTGATGACTCAAGAGGTTCTAAGCCTGTACAAATTGCAAGGAATACTACAATTAGAATATTCACTGTTGGAAACCTGTGCTGTTAAGAGAAGTCCAAAGATATTACTGGACAAATTTCTGCCAAAGGTTTACAAATTAAGAATTTACTTTTAAATCTCATTATAATCTGAGAATAGAAATGGTATTATCCAAAGGGAAAAAAAAAATCTGTGGAGGATTCTTGTCTAATGATATGAATCACTGTGATTCACACAGGAGAACCACTAGGTTTTTGAGACTGTTTTAGCAGACATACTGCTAGCTTGGACCAAAAGGAACATAAGATGATAATATGACAGAAAATTGCAGGATTTTCAAAATTCTACAGGCAAGAAACAGAAATATAGAGCTACTCAGCTGTAAATGTGTGTGAACCTTCAAGGAAAAGGAAGAATTACTCAAAGGCAGAGGCTGGTGGAGCAATGGGTGTAGAAACTAAAGCAGATGGGATCTCATGCCCACAGGAGTGAGCCTCAGGCCAAGAGAAAGCATCTGTGAGTTACAAAAGATTAATTACTCTGAGGCCCTGAAACCTAATGGAATATGTCTTGTTAGATTTCAAACTTGCTTGGGACTGGTGACCTTTTCATTGTTTACAATTTCTGCCTTTTGGAATGGGGCTGTCTATCTTATGCCAGGCCCACTATTATATTTTTAAGGCAGATAACTTGTTTTCCAGTTTCACAGGTTCATAAATGGAGAGAAATTTTGCCTCAGGATGAATCATATCCCAAGTCTCATGCATATCTAAGTTAAATTATCAGAACTGACTTCTGAGTTGATGATATATAGAGGAGATTATAAATTTAGAGTTTGTGCTATAATGGATTTAGACTTCTGAGTATGCTGGGATAGGTTGGCTATTGTTGCACATAGATTCACATAAATTTTCAGGGGCTGGGGTTAGACTGTAATAGGACTGGATGGTGACTATCATAAAGATAATTTCACATCTTAAACTCCAGAACATGTAAATGCTAACTTATCTGGGAAAAGAATCTTTGCAGATGGAATTAAATTAAGGATTTTCAGATTAAGATACTAGCCTGGATTATCTGGGCAGGATCTAAATCCAATAACAAATGTCATTATATGGGAAAGGTAGAGGAATCTTTGAGTCAGACAGAAGAGGAGAAGATGTATGGAAGAGGAGGATGCAGTATGACCATGGAGGCAGAGATTGGAGTGATGTGACTTCCAAGGAAGCCAAGGGTTGTCAAAGGCCACCAGAAGCTATAATAGGCAAGAGAAGCATTTTCCCCTTCAGTATCTGGAGGCATTGAGGCCCTGCCAACACATTGATTTTGAACTTCTGCCTTTTTTAGTTGTTAGAGAATAAATTAATTTTGTTTTAAACTACCAAATTTTTAATAATGTGTTTGGGCAGCCACAGAAAACTCATACCCTTTAATACAATCCTCTCACATTTAGCCTGATATTACGCTCTGTTTCTCTAAGTGCCTGACATAATACAACTGAGAAAGAAGATTTTTACAAAGTTTTTAATACAAAACTGGGAATTAATTTTTTCTTTTGGACATATTAAATATAAGATGTCTAATATATCTAAGCAGAAATGTCACGTAGGCAGTTTGATATTTGGGTCTGAAGACTAGTGGAAATGCCAGTCCCGGAGAAATAAATGTAGGGAACATTGCCACGTAGATGATATTTAGTGATATGGAGCTGTATGAAGTATCCTGTTAAAAATATTGTAAATAAAGAAGAGATGGGTAAGGCCTGCCCTGGAGGACTTCTGCATTTTACATACTCTCTGAGAACATTAAGCCAGTGAAGAAAAATAAGAAGAAAGAGCCAGTAAGGATATGTGGTTTGTCTGCCAGATAGTGCCTAACTCCCTCGTCATCTTTAACCTCATTCCTTGCCTCCTGTCTTAGCCTTCTTCCTCTTTTGTCCTCCAACTGTTCTTGGACTCAATATTACGGAAGTCGATTCATGATAACTGAATCCTTGATTTATATCAATGATGATTGGGTTGCACATTTTGTAAGATTTTTTAAGCTGGGATTTTTATTACTTTTTAAAAATTCTTTTGAAATATTGCCCAAAGACAGACCTGTGTCAAAATATAAGAACCATATAAATATTATCAAAAATAAGCAATTTTTTCTGTTCATTGTTTCTAGTGTACAATGAGAAAATGAAGGCATACGAGATGCCCTGGAGAGGTCAGCATCAGAGGGCACTGAGGACTATAAAAATCTGGCTGAATCAAAATTTCTCCAGTTACTCCTGTGGCGCAAAGGATACTTCCTGCCTGATGCACTAGAAGCTAACGCTGTGACACTGGGTTTTTGAGAAATGAAAAGTGTTCTATTACAAGCCAACCAATGAGTCCAGCTCAATTCTGTCTCCCTGCACTGACTTTAAGGCAATAATTTTACTAGAAAAGGTTTAGGGAGTAGATTCTGGGATTAGCAGGTGACTGGCAGAAGGGAAGGGGAGATCTGGAAAGTCCTCGGGCATGCAGTTATCTCTTCATGCTGCCTGAGGGATCAAATGAGCAAATTTGGAGGGAGTTAGTATAAAACATGCAGTGTAAATTCAGGCTTCAATGTCAGCAAGCTTGTTCTGCCCAAACTCCAATGGGTCATATTGGTTCCAACTGATTTCAGCCAGTTTTTAAAATCTCACAGTTGGAGGAAGTTTTAGCATTTCAGCAAGTTGATTCTTTTCTAATCTACTATCCTACAAACTCAAGATTTTCTGTTAGTCATTGGTTTCTTTAACTCTTTGGGGCATGGTTTCTCTCCTACTGTCTGTCATACCTCCTAAAATATGCCCAAAAGCTTTTATCTTCTTCAGATCCTGTTTCTTCCTTAATTATCTGCCATTTACTCTGGATCAATATAGCATTAAAATATTCATTGCTTTTCTCTCTTCTCTTTTATGTATATAAACTTTGGTATATCAGAGTCTGCTGGTAACCTCTCAATACTCAATATTCATCCCTCTTTTCTTTAGGTGGGAATTTGGCCACCTCCTAAAAAGACAGTATCTCCCTGCCTCTCTTGTAGGTAGATGTGGCTGTTACTAAGATATAGCCAGTGGAATGCAAAAATTATTATCACGTGGCAGATTCCACAAATATTCTCTCAAATAATCATGGCAAAGTCTCTTTCTCCTTTCACCCTTTCCCAATGACTGGAATGCAGACAAAATGCCAGCCTTCAAAATAGACACTAGCAGGAGAGCAACAAGATGAAAAATAATCTCTGTCCCATGAACTGAGCCAAGCCAGTTTATAAGCCTGCTTAAGAACATTTAATTGAGAATTGTGTATCTTATTTTCAGCACTTTTAATTGGAGGTCATTGCAATTTACATTTGAAACTAATCGCAATTGATGCCAGGTTTTTTTTTTTGGAACTGAGTTGCTTCAAGTAACAGAATATGTGTCATTGGCTTAATGGAAGTTGTCCAGCAGCAGATAGCAAGGATTTACATTACAGACTAGAATTTTGTAAGCTTATAATGCAGTAGCAAAATATGGTAAATCTTTCCTGTTACCTGCATATGGCAAATCAGGCACTGGTAAAGTAGTAGAATAAGAAGCAGTTATAAGATATTGCTACAGTTAAATTGTATTTCTCCAAAAATCGTAAGATGAAGCCCTAATCCGTGGTGCTTCAGATTATGACTATATTTTGACATATGGTCCTTAAAGGAGGTAATTAAGTTAAAATGAGGTTATTGTTGTTGGCCCTAATCCAATATGATTGATGCCCTTATAAGTCAGGAGGAACTTAGGACATATGCAGGGGGAAGGCTATTTTAAAGACACAGGGAGAAGATGCCATCTAAAAGCCAAGAACAGAGACCTCAGAAGAAATAAACCCTGCTGACACCTTGATCTTGGAATTCTAGCCTCCAGGATTTTAATAAAATGAAGATATATTGTGCATTAACTACTCTTGCCACCATTAGGTAAATTTATAAGAAATAGAGTAACTTAACTTGTAGATAACCACCTGCTGAGAGAGATGAAGAGGGATACAATTAAGTAAAAGAAGGACTTCTCTGAAAGCAGCACACACTTATTCACTAATAGCAGACCAATAATATGGCAAATTGCTGGGTTGAAAAGCCAACCACTGCTATACCTCACAGGGAAGCAGCTCTAAGCACTGGTTCTCAATATGGAAGCTTAGCAGGAGATAAAGCTATACCTCAGGTCTTTTTCCAGGATTTGTCATTATTAGTTCTCAGCGAAACAATCGAAGCCCCACTGGGTAAAATATATAATTTAAGTTGCTACTTCATACCAACGCTTTCTTTTACAATTACTTCTAGCTAGGAATAACACAAATAAGAGAGTTGGGTGTGAATGAAACCTAAACCACATAGATCTCCAGTCTTTAAGACGGCATCTAATAAGATGATTGGCAGTGTTGGAAGGAAATCTTCCCTGGATTTCTTGGTGATTTGACATGGTCTGGACCGCCCAAGCAATAGACATTGTCAAATTATAATGATAGAACAGGCATCTTCTTCTTTTCCCCTAGAACTACCTCCTCTTTGGATTCTAAGTGTGGTAGATATGAAGTCTTTTGTCTCCTTTTTCACCAGAGACATCTGTCCCTTCTTCAAAAGATACTAGAACTTTTCTATTATCTCCATGATTCAATGTTTACATTCTTGGTTGTAGAATTTCTTCTCTTCCACCAATAGAAGATCTTTTTACATTCCAGAATAAAAGATAAGCACCTTTTATAAGTCCAGAAGCATAGATGGTTGGCTCATATGTAAGCTTTAAAATTCATAATTTTGGAGTTTCTCTACTGTGGTATAGAGACCCCTCTAGGTGCAGGGTACATTTGGATTTCATTACATAGCCCTATTAAGGCCTGGGGCATGGGCAAATAGCAACATCCCTAAGGTATTCTGTGAGTCAGTAAAAAGAGGTTTTTTGTTTGGTTTTGTTTTGTTTGCTTTTGCATGTGTTCTTGATAATCTCTGTTGTTTCTGCTAGTGTATTTGTGTGTATGTGTGTATCTATTGAACTATATTTCTATCTTCTATTTATCCAATCTGTATGTATATACATATCTGCATCTATTTATCTTTCTATATAATCTACCTAGTATCTATCTATCTAATCTAAACAAGTAGGGTAACATTTTCAACTCTTCACGGTTTTACACCTAAGGGACGTATATGTGGCAGCAAGAATATGACACAAAGCAAACATGTAAGAATTATACTAAGTAATTTTTTTGAGAATTGTATTGCAAAAATAAAAACAACAAACAAGTAATCAAATGATATTTCAAACCTAGCCTGAAACTCTTCAAAACAATCCAGAGGCCAGCAAACCTACATCTATATAAGTATCATTTTAAAGTTTTTCAGCCTCTTAAAAGGACATCTGTTTCATTGCCTACTTCACATGTGGACAGAGCACATAATGGGCAAAAATAAACCTTCCAGAAAGAAGGATCCAGAGGCCATAGAGGACAATGAAAAAGGTAATTCCTGCCAGAGAGTAAATCCAGCCACTAACAGATGGTGTAACATGAATTAACTACACTGCCAGCAAAAGGAACCTTCAATTTCTTCCCAGACTAATGATGGCCTTGTGTTTCCCACTCCTCCTTTTTCTAAATGCAAGTTTTGAAATGTGTTACTTATTACCTCAGTACAATTGTATGGTAAATGTGTTAGGGATATATAACTTGAATTTTAATTTACAGATGTAAAGTAAATTTTTCTACCTACTTGTATAGGAGATATTAAAACTTACTCTGTGTTTTAACACAACCATCATAACCAACAAAATCTCTTAAAATATAATAATATTTGAGTGACATCACTATGCCAGAACCTCATTGGCCTGACCAGAGAACAATGATTCCTGTTTTATTAAATAATTATTTGTGTGCAGACTCCTGGACTCATCCCTTCCTAACCAGAGAGCTTCTTTTCAATCTTCATTAGCATAACTAAGCAGCAGTAACATATACTTTCCCCGCTTTCTAGTGATTAGATATCTCTGATTTGCATTCTTAGTGAATCAGTGATTTTATTCTATTGGTGTATCTCTTTGCCTGGCAGGTTAATAAGCCTGGTTTTCTTTTGTCATTGGATATTGTTTTTTTATTGTATGCTTCTTTAAATTACTGAAGGCCATTGTTTACAAAGGTCACAGTACAACAAGGACTTACATCTTGATCTGATAAAGAGGACTGTATATTATATAGGGATCTTGGAGTTTGAGTTGAATGAAATAATAGATCAGGGCTTTAGAATGTTTTCTCCCCTAAGAATGAGATTAAATATATAGAATAGAAAAATGAATACTGTGTTTGCAGAGATTTTTTTTTAATTTTTTATTTTGGTAGAAAGGAGGTTTCGCCACGTTGCCCAGGCTGAACGTTGAACCCCTGTGCTCAAGCGATCAGCCCACCTTGACCTCCCAAAGTGCTGGAATTATAGGCATCAACCACCATGCCTGGCCTGTGCTTGGGTACTGAAGTTGCAAAACAGATAGACAGCTTTTGATAGAAACCTAATATATTTTATTTGATATCATTAGATCATCATATATTTTGCTGCCAGTGAAACACTTTTTAGCCCCTTTTGCCAGGTATAGCTTTGCAAAAAAAATTATGACCACTGGGAAGTGAGTGTAGGTGCATGCAGCTCTCAGAAACATTCTATAAATGTTAGTTGGCATGCTGCATTTGTCCTTTCTTATTTTATCTGCTCCTTCCTGATGACTGGAATTAATATTAATTAGATGGCTGTGTTGGATTCCCCAACTTGGAAGTGTGTTGACTTTGGGAATGTAGGCTATGTAAGATGATTGATATAAATGTAAGACATTTTGTGCTTCGTGGAGAAGAGCATCACATTGTACTCAACTTCTATACATTTGAATATTTCCATATAATAAATAAAGTTGTATTTTGTAAAGCCATTATTATATCTGCATTCTTCGTTATTGTAGTCAATCCTAATCATAACTGTTTGCCAAACTAAACTATTAAATTGATAACCTCTCAGACGACTATTTCAACTTTTTCTTATCCTTTCAGACAGCATTGGAAGTTTTCTCCTGCACATAACATGTATGAAATAGCACAGCCATAATTAGAAATTTACAAGCACATCTATAATTGTCAACTGAGATTTAAAACTTAGAACTCTTCATGTCAATCACAACATCCTTCCTCGTTCTCTAAAATTTACTGTACCTACTTTTTATTTCTATAAGGATCTCTACCTAACAAAAAGCAATCATCTATTACTAATGTTTTATTTACCTAAATTATTTTAGCATTTATGTTTTATACCATGTATTTTGTTACTTCTTAGCACATGTGAATTATATTATAAAGTAGTTTCATAATATTTTGTTATATTCCTTTGGTAGTTGTAAAAACATGATAGCACTCATCTAAACTAGTAATAGACACAAATTCTAGATTCTATTTATTGAGGTATATTGCAGGTCAAATACTATAATAGTTCATTTAATTTCCAAACTATCATACAAGTAGTTCATAATAATGTATAGAGTTGAATACTGACCTCTTTCAAATTTTGCCACCCCAGAATATGTGAGGGTGACATTATTTCAGACAAGAATGTCTACAGATCTAATTAAAGTAAATACCTCGAGCTGAGATAATCCTAGACTAGGTTGGGCCTAACATCCAATAAGAGTATCTTTGTAAGAGACAGAAGATGGGAAGACACACAGAGATACACTGAGGGGAAGGCCATGTGGAGAAGGAAGAAGACATTGGAGTTATGTTTCTAACAAGCCAAGGAACATGAGGGTTAGCTAAGCCACCAGAAGATAAGAAAGAGACACTGAACAGACTCTCTGAGCCTCCAAAGGGAACCAGTCATGCTAACACTTCTGGCCTTCAGAACTTTGAGACAATAAATTTTTGTTGTTTTAAATCACCCTATGTGTGGCCATTTGTTACGACAGCCCCAGGAAAACAATACAGATTTTGTTACCAGGAAGTAAGGTGCTGCTGTAACAATTAACTGCAAATGCAGAAGGTGATTTGGATTTGGGTAATGGGTAGAAGTTGGTAGAATGTGGAGGCACCTCTTGAAGAGATATTGGTAGAAACATAAATATTAAGACTATTGTGATAAAGCTCAGAAGGAAGTGAAGAACACCGTAGAGAATGCTTCTCACTTCTTAAAGAACACATAATTTTTTGAATAGATGTTGGTAGAAAGACAACCATTAAAGATCTTTCTGGTGATGTCTCCAAAGAAAATGAAGAACAAGTTATTGTAAACTGTAAGAAACCTGATCCTTGCTATAAAGTAGCAGATATTTTAGCTGAATCATGTTCTACTATCAGGTAGAAAGCAAGACTTGCAAGGTTAAACTTGAATATATAGCTGGGAAAATTTCAAGTGAGGTGTTGAGAGTGAAGTATGGTTTTTCCTTGTTCCTTATAGTAAAATATAAAAGAAAAGAGATAAACTGAAGATGAAACTGCTATATGAGAAGGAATCAGCACTTGATGATGTGGAAGATTCTTAGCATATCTACATTGCAAAGGATGGAAGAATTAGGAATTTCACTGTTGGAAGAGCAAATTCTAAAGAGAGGGTCAAGAGTATGGCTGAACAAACTTTTGTTGAAAAACTTAAGTGTGTGATTCATGGATCCAATCAACCATCTTAGGAGAAGCCAGAAATAGAAATGGAGTTATTTCAGAAATGCACAACCTTTTTCTAATGGTGCAGACCACTTCATACATAGTAGACCCACAACATTTTTGAAAATGTTATATAAGCATAAACATTGGCAGCTTGGATTGAAAGAAAACGACATGTGCTGGAAAGAAGGAAGATGAACAATCTTCTGGGATGTCAAAGGAATAAATTTTGCTGATAAAATAACTCAGCTGAAAATATGCCAACCTTTAAATAAAGAAGAAATAACTACTCAGGTGTTGAAGGCAGTGTAGCCACTGCCAAGCGTGGAGGACAGAGGCACGGACTGCATTCTCCCAGAAAGGACCAACCCTGCTGGTAAGTAGATTTCAGACTTAACAGTCTCTGAAACTGTGAGAGAATGATTTTCTGTTGCTTTAAGACACCCAGTGTGTGATAATTATTATGGCAATCCTAGGAAAGTGACATATAGAATATTCACTTTACATGTGGGTGCAACAACCCTTGAGAAGTGTAAATAACATCATCATGGTCACACAATTATTGCATAATAAAGTCAGCTTTTGCACCCAAGGAGTCTGCTCCAGAGAATTAATCAATCAACGCAATGTCTCATGGGACATTTTACTTTTTTAGAAAGTTCAAAATATAATTATGGACTGAAGACATAATCGATTGATTCATTTAGTTTGTGGTCATTCCTATCAATGTTCTCCAGATACAGAATTTTCAGGCAACAACAATCCCTGCAGCAGCTGTAGCATGAATATGACCAGTATACAAAACATAATATTTATGACCAGAACCAAAGTATCACCAATGAAAGATGGCAGAGCAACCTCAATCATAAATGGCACTACCTTAATAGAATTAACATGAACACAGCCATGTGAAGACCAAGAAGCCGGAGACCATGAGTTTGCCATTTTCAGCTTTATGAGGTTTTCAGTGCTAGTATAAAATAAGAAACTGAGAAATGTGTTGCAGTAGTAAGATATTGTATTTCAGGCTTAGGTATCTGCAATTGCACTGTGTCAATCACTAGAGGATTACACTAGGTATATTAGTAACCTCGCCAAGATTTTTTAAAATGACCATCATTACACAATTAAATTATACAATTAAATACAATACAGTAAGATACAATATTTGACTATATTATTTTACTATATGATGCATATATAGTAATAATACCTTCTTGATATGTTAACTTCTAGTTGGGGAATGCTAAAATTGAACAAAATTGAGGATGAAGGAGCAACTATAGTATTTTTCACAATTTTAAAAGCAATTATTATCAGACATATTTGTATGTAATATGCAATCTGTGCTAGCAAACATTAGGAAGCTCTAAGTTGATTGTCTTAAAAATAATAGATATTTTATAATTTTACACACACACACACACACACACACAATTTTTTGAGGTCTGGCAATCTAAACCCCTCATTTTGAACTGAGGAAACTCAAAGCACAAACTCACCTATTTAGATTAGGATAAAATTTTGCTTAGAATAAAAATTCCTGATTTTCTTTTTAGCTCTTCTTTCCAATATACTCTACAGTCTGTATATATTTGGTATGCTACAAGCTCCAGAATTCACTTTAGTGATACAAAAAATAAACTTGTATTTAACAAGTTTATTTAACAATACTAAATAAACTTAGTATTTAACAGTTTATTTTATCCTTCTCATCAAGAAACCTGCCATTTTTTTGTTGTTTTCTTAGCTAACATTCATAAAAGCAGCATCAAAGAAGGATATTAATGTGTAGAAAAATGTTCTTACATACTTGCCTAAATTATGTATTTGATTAAAACTACTATAACAGCCATGCCTTTCTAACCAGTAAAATGAATCTCATGCATCAAGGTAATGACTAGACCTTTAACATGATATATTGTAAGCTACAATACCTGTAGAAATGAGTGAGGAAAGAATAATTACAAAGGAAGTATGTGTTTGAGGAAACAACTTTTGCAATTAGAGGCCTGCATTTAAGGAATGCCAGTGTTTCTGTGTTTCCCCTGAATATTCTTGGTAACTAGCACAGTGTTGTAACAATTTTAAGACATTACAAATTAACACATGTGACCATGATAATTTATCTATGAGGAATATTTTTAAATTAACGACTCTTCATGGTTTTATATGTATATTCAAAACATAATAACTGGGCGCAGTGACTCATGCCTATAATCCCAGCTCTTTGGGAGGCCAAAGCAGGTGGATCACCTGAGGTCAGGAGTTCGAGACCAGCCTGGCCAACATGGCAGAACCCCATTTCTACTATAAATACAAAAATTAGCCAGGCGTGGTGGTGGGCGCCTGTAATCCCAGCTACTCGGGAGACTGAGGCAGGAAAATGGCTTGAACCTAGGAGGCGGAGGCTGCAGTGAGCCGAGATCACACCACTTCACTCCAGTCTGGGTGAAAGAGAGAAACTGTCTTAAAAAAAATTTAAAAATAAAGAAGAAAATAACAATCAATTTACTTGCAAGTTAGAGGCAATTTGTTTTCTAAGGCCAGCTTATATATCTCAAATTGTTTTGACCTCCACAGTAACTTGATTCTATAGCATTGGACATCAAAGCTGAAAAATATGTAAAGAAAATGCTTTAAGAATATGCAAGACTCTCTGGATTCTGTACATCATTAATTCAGCCTTCCCAGAATATTTGGTTGACACATCTCCATGAAACTTTGAAATCTCTCACATATTATAATTCCTAACCAAAGAAGAGTTCTCTAAACAAAATTCTATCAGGCCAAAGATAGTAACTGTGGAAAAAATAAAAAAGCTTACATCCTAATCAGCATTGCCTAAGAAAGAGAAAATGGTAGGCAGAATGAGAAATAAAATGGTTTAAACAATAAATTTAGTTCCAATCATTCAATGTGACTTAATGGTGACAGAATGGAGTCAACTGCATTAAACAAACAGACCTGGTAGATCATAAGTTTTTAAATACAAGAGCAAAGCCAGCACTGTAATGACATTTCTTGTTACAGTCATCCCTCAGGATCTGTGGCAGACTTGGTTCCAGGACCTCCTACAGATACCAAGATTCACAGATGTTCAAGTTCCTAATATAAAATGGCATAGTATTTGCATATAGCCTACACACATCTTCCCATATACTTTAAATCATGTCTAGATTACTTATAATGCATAATACAATGCAAATGCTATGTAAATAGTAGTTATACTGGATTGTTTAGGAAATAATGGCAAGTAAAAATGTTTGTACATATTCATTACGGATGCAGTTTTTTAAAGCGTATATTCAGTCTATGATTAAATATATTCAATTCAATACTGGTTGAATCCATAGGTGCAGAATCCACAGATACAGAGGATAGATTGTATTTATATTGTAGTTACAGATTATAAAATGCTTTCATAAACATACTCTCTTTTTAACTTTAATCATTACAACAACCTTCCTAGGTTGGCAAGTCAAGGACTCTTTTTGACATTATTGAAATGAAAACAACTTTTAGGGAAGGAGGGACCCAATTAATTGTTAGCTGAACTGCAATGATGAGAGTCATCACTCAATACTAGGTAACGTCAATCCTGTAATATCTTCGCTACCCTAACTTGCAGTCATTGACATGATAATGCAGCCTGCATGATATTAAAGGTAAACCAATTAATTGTATTCCTCACCTACAGTTTACAGGAATATATTTGCGAGGGTTATAATGTTTGTGATTTTTGAATCTGGGAATTTGTTTTAAGCTGATACCGTCTCTCAAAATATTACTCTTTCCACCAGATAAAAAATATATTATTCTTTCCACCAGAAAAAAGAAAAAAATATTATTTTCCCTAAAGGATAACAGATTTTTGAAAAGCCAATTACACGCAAAAACAATGATCCAAATTAACATATTTAGAGAATATTCTGAACAAAGCTTCTAAGATTAGAGAGACTGGTAGTACCTAAGTATGTGGTAATACAGATAAATTTCATTATCTGTTTATTGAGTGTGGATTTTTCAGATTGTTCAAAAAAAGCTCTTTGAAAAGTACACTTAAAGGGAACAATATGGGGAACAATATGCATCACAGTTGAAAGAATCCAAACTTGTAATGAACTAATACCAAGTATATGAGTATAGGCCTTGAGAAAATAAAGCAACATATTTATACAAACTCATAATGAGAGAAGAAACAGCAAATATGAAAGAATATAAATCAGATCAAATACATTATTTTATTTATACTTGGCTATGGTCACTTACTTAATTCTAAGTAATGAGAAATTGAATACTTTGGCTTCAATTCTGTTCTTTTTTAGTGTTTGTCACTAGAAAAAAAATTCAGTCTGGATCTCTAAGTAAAATTGTACATCAATGTACACATTATATCCAGCAGCCTATTCATATTTCCCTTGAAGGTGCCATTGACATCTCAAGCTCAAAAATTATCATTTAAGTTAATTATTCACCCTGTCTCTCAAGAATGTCTTCTCCTATGATTGCATATTTTAATGAGAGGCACTACTGTAATTCATTCAATTTCCTAAACTACAATTCTGTGTGGCCCCCTTTGATTTCTTCTCCTCCCATATTAGTCATAGCCAAGATATTACCAAATCCTATCTTCAGTGTTCTCAATAGTTTAGAATCCACTTCATTTTCTCCACCAAATTATTATGTCAGTTAATACCATTACCATATCTTGTTTAAGTTACTAATCTTCCCCAACTCTAAGCTATTACTCTCTAATTATTTCTGCACTCTACAGTAAAAGATGATTTTTTTTTGAATCCCAAGTTGATCATAGCACTGCCTAATTAAATCCTTTTTATCTTTCCCCATGGCTGTCTGCATAAGCCCAACATACTTCAAGCTTACCTGTCATCATCTTTCACCAGCTACCTGCATAATGAGTTTAGGAGGAGTTAAACTGTTTGCACACTACACCTAAGCAGTGCAGAAACCACTAGCTTGCTCAAGGCCTTTGGGAATATATTTTCATTTATAATTCTCATCTCTTCTCTTCCATCACTTTACTTACACTCAAACAATTACCTGTCCTTTCTTTGGTAAACCTTCATTTTCTCTGCCTAGATTAGACTCCATGTCTGATTAGACTACCTGTTCAATTATACCTTCATATAGGATGTTTTTTACGTTTCCTCACAACTTACTGTACTGTGTAGGAATAGCCTATCGCCTTCTCTATCTCTCAACAGGACTGTGAGTTTTGAGGTAGTACATAGTAAGTTTTTGTCAGTCACCACATTCTCAAAATCTTCCCATTTCAGTCAGTTTATTTTTAGTTTTCATAAAGTTTTGATTGTAAAGCCTCATTAATCACTGGCATCAACAGTCATATGGACTAAGTGGACCCCTATCTTTAACAATGAAGCACAGTTCAGCAAAACCTATAGCAAATGATGTGTTTTCCACTTTTATCTCTGTTTATAAAAGCTGTGGTTAAACAAGATAGATTCTTAAAGTCAAGAAATCACAGATACTTAGAGTTTCAGAGACAATTGCTTTTAGGGGTGGGGGTTATTGAAATCAATGTGTCTGACACTATAATGAGGGCTAACCTGGCACAAAAGGATCCTAAATAAGTGTCCTCGGTCTCTGTCCTTTTTTTCAAAATAGTTGAACCAATGTAAGTCAACTATCCAATGTGCATGTTTTTCTTTGTCAAATTCAGCTTTAGGACATTCTTCAAAATATATGGCAACCTTATGACCGGGAGTAACAGAAGCAATCTGGAAACTTCAACTCACTGCCAAGTAACATTGAAGAATTCAAAATGGATATTATATCATCTATTTATATATGCATATTATTATATATACTATATATACATTATCTGTAATTGTAAATTACATATATAGTACACATGCATTATATAAATATATTAATTGCATATGCATTATGTGTGCACGTGTAAATGTTCATGAATATATTGCTGCCCACATCACTAAATTAGACTCAATATCACTTAAGTCAAAACACCTGGAAAAAAATAGATTCTACCACATTTTAAAGACCTAAAATAATAAAATCAATTATACTACTAAAGCAATTCTTCTATCTTCATTTTATTTTCCCCCTATGATGGACAAATTTGTTTCCAATGAATAATTTAGTGAATTTTTTGCCATAGATAATTAACACTTTCTGAATATTTCCTATCAGTATTCTACAATAAGGCATACTGACTTACCTATCACCATAAGTATTAAATCATATGCTGTAGGCTAGAATATTTATATTAGTATCTTAATAAAAACTTTCAGAAAATTACCTACACAAACAGCAAAATGCATCTTTAGGGATCCCCTGCAAATATTTAAAGGTATCTTTTGTGCAAGGAAAATAAGATAGTAAAAGTCTCGTACGTAAGTTTTTAAAGAGTTAGAGTATGCTCTTAGCACTCTAGTCTTGGTATTAAAGGCTTCCACAAGAGCCAAGACTCTTTGACATTTAAAATTGTATTTTCTCCTCCTAGAGAAACTGCTTACATATGATTTCACCTGTATTTTTAAGTCTTCTTATCTGAGGTATACACTTGTAGCACAGCATGTTTCTAAGCTCTGAGTGCATATACAAAGAGTGTCTATAAATTAAAAATATAATAAAAAGAGAAAGATACCCCATATTTCAATTATTCTTATTTCTTATTTCTCCAATTCAAAACCAATTGAAAACTAGCTTATTTTCCAAGTTTAGGATATCACTTATTATTTGGTTTGGAGTACCATATTATATTGATTTGAAAAAAAAATACAGCATAATTCTGGAGTCATAATACTTTTCTCTTTCTCGTGACAAAAATCCATGTTAACAACCAATGGTGAAGCTCTTTCTTCTGCTTAAATAATGTTTTAATTTTCTTCTATATTATAATTGAGGACTAAGCTATGGATTCTACTCAATGTTTCTTCTACAAAACTAATATAATTTCAGTGGTGTGATGAGATACTGAAATAGAGCAAAGAAGCTTAATTGTTTTGGAGAAAAGGATAGGCTAAAGCCTTCGTACCACTCCTACCCCATGGCTAGTGATCAGCCTGAGCATAGTGTTAATAAAGGTTTTGAGGCTGAGAGTGGTAGTTCTGGGGAAGGGTGTCTGGATGAATTAGTGTTATTTTTTTACAGCTCAAAGATAAATGCTTAGATTACCTGGTACATGGTGGTATTATAAAAGTGCAGATGATGATTACTACTTTATAAACATGATGATAATACAAATTACTTTTTATTAAGATTTTTCTCACTAGTTTAATTAAAACAGATTTTGATTTGATTGTGAATAGTAAAAATGATAGGATAAAAAGCCTGCATGTTACTTTGTTGGGGCTCAGAGAACAATACCTCAAAATGAAAGCCACAGAAGCAAAAGTTTATCTCTGACCTTCTCCTGCCCTCCTGTCTCTCAGTTCCATTCTCCCCCAAGGATAGGCACAGAAACAAAAATCCTTCTTCCCCAAGGTAGGTCATAAGAACCAGAATCCCTTTTCCCCAGAGCCAACCATAAAACCTAAAAATATTACTCTAACATTCCCTCTGCCTTTCTGTGTAAAAACTGGCCATAAAAAATTATCTGACCTATCTTGTTTGACTGTAGGTCATAAGATTTCCATTCCAGAGAAGGTCCTGCCCCAGACTCACAAGGTAGAAATGTTACTGAGAGAGGCCAAGAAGAATCTGCACAGAGAGGTTTTGCTGGGTTTCCCCACTCACAGCATTAGATCATATCCTTTCTGTCCAGTCATACTTCTACATGGCTATCTATATTTTGTTGATCCTAAGTATAAAAATAGACCACTTCCCCTGTATATTTGGGTCTTTATTCTGAAGGCTCTCATTTATACATATTAAATAAATTTGCATGTTTTTTCTCTAATTAATCTGCCTTTTGCAAGTTGATTTTTCAGCAGACCTTCAGAGGGTCAATTCCTCTTCTCTTCAATTTCAAAAAAGAATATAATGCTAGACATGAAGATGATTATTCTTCAAAAACATGTTTGGGATACAGAAGAGATTTTGTATGTTAAATTTTATGCAAACAAATTCTGAGAGAGAAGAGAGATTCTAAAAGAGGAGAGATAGCAGCTGACCCAATGAAGGCTGGGGGAAGGCGTGGCAAAGAAATCTGCGTTTCCAGTTGGCCAAGATTATGAGAACAATGAAACAGATTTAAAAAAATAGAAATAAAAGTGAGTCTAGAATATGGAAAAGATGGAATTTAGAGGAAAAAGAACATAATTTGGGGGATAATTGCACTTTATAAAAAGGAATGTTGACAATTCTGATTGTAAAGTATGTAGAGATAAATTGGTCAGGTATATACAAAGATATATAATGGAAATAAAGGCAAGATACCAAATAGAAAAGAAGATAGAAAAGGAGAAATCAAAATAATGAGTTTATTTCACCTATAAAAATCCATTTATAAATTAAAAACATATGAAATGTATTACATAGTATAAAACTGCATATTAATAAATTCTATATAACAATGGAAAACTATAATCCAGGGACTGTATAGTATAGCTAATTATTACAATACATCAAGCAGATAGGAATCATCATTTTAATTTTATGGATGGTAAACTGAGGTTCCCTGAAGTCATTTACTTAAATAGTATGATTAGTAAATGGTGGGAAAGAGGCTTCACACCTTAATCTTTCTGAAAGTCCATGAGATCTGCAGATCTTCATGGTAAACTTCACCATGTGATTTTCAAGCATAAATAAACCTTCATAAGGATATTTCAGTCAGCATAATTTGAGCCCAAAAGATTAAAGCTATTTCACTATATTTCAACATTATATTTCCCCAGAGGACAATTTAAGAAAAATACATATGCTGTAGTAATCAAAACAATGAAATTGATTGAATTATATTATTAAAGAGTGTATTTATTTTTTAACTCACATAGTTCTGACCCAGCATTTTTGCCGATATATTTTAGAAATCTAGACAAGACAGCTTTAATTGATGTTACACTTTAATACAAGAGCCCTGGTTCTTACATAGCTTCCCAGAAAATAACCATTTTAGAAGATAGGTTTGTGTGAATTTTTATGAATATTTCAGAGACTACCTCATCAATTTCTCTGTTGGCTTGATGACTAAATTTGATTAATTGGATAAAGATTTAATTCTGTTTTCTCAGTTGTAATGTTTTGGTTTTCTTCTCTAAAGGCATTCCACTTATTCAGTTTGTAAATGAAAATAGAATATACAAGTTAATGTGCAATGTGCTTTTAAAGCACATTTGTTTCTAATTAAAAAAATGTATTCCTACACCATCATAGGTAGATAGACAGAAATTTCACAGACAGACATCTGTCAAATTTTGATCATCTTTCCAAGAAAATAGCAGTATTCATGCGATCACTGTCTTCCTGCCTTTATGATGCATAACAATCAGCTAGCTTCCACCATTCTAATTCCAGTAGAGGTAAAAACATATTGCTGGGTTTTAAAACAAATGCCAATCATCATATTCACATGATATTACTATAAAAAACATACATTATTCAGCCTATGTCCACTTGCTATAAGTCAACTGAATTAGATTTCAAAGTTCTATTGCAATTCAGAACTGTTTGCATGTCTTTTGGTTTATTTTATAGGACCACACACAGTTAACCATTACAGTTAATCATTATTAGAATGTCATTCTGAATAGGGCTATAGCACACAAAAATGGTGAATAAAAACCCACCTCTAAAACATAAGCTAAACACTTCTTCTTTATCAGAACAGTTATTTGTGATTTTATTATTTATAAATATCTTTGTTATTTATAGGTATTCTCTGTTTTATATGACTTTAATCACAATCACAAGAAGGATTGTGTATATGTCATATACATTATTGAGGAGAAAACTGTGGCAGAGATAAATGAAGGAAAAGGCATGTAATACAAAAAGACGCTTAATATTGAGGTGAGATGGCCATGGGCACACTTAGGCTATAATATAAGTCTATATAAAGAAGCATCCATGTTTCGATCTTTTCTTTGAGGAAATAATGTACCTTTTTATGCCAAAGGTTATTTTCTCCACCTGTGCTTTATACCCCAATTTCCTCTGCAGGGATTCTGCTCTATCTGTAATTCACAGTCGATTGTATTTTTAATATTTCCCTTTTCTGCCTGCTTCCATCAAAATATTAAAATAGTTGATGTTCATCCATCATCAGAATAATCCTCCTTCCAGCATGTGTTAACTATGGAATCAGCTATCATTGTCTTTAACTGACATCTCTTTGTCTTTCATTCACAATAACTCTTGTAGAAAGTTAAATCTGCCATTGCTTTTGCTATTATTCAATATTCCATTCAATATTTTACGTGCTTAACTTTGTTTACTACTCTTGTCCAGTTTCCAGACTGAGAAAAGTTTGAGGGTAGAGATAGAGAGGTAGAGATACAGATTTGAGAATCATCAAAATTTAAATGATTTTTGCAGCTATGTGAGGGAAAGACCATCTCCCAGGGAAAATGTATGGCATGAGAAGTCCAAAGGGGAAAAGTAGTAAGCTCAAAATGCATTAGAATTTAAGAACAAGGCAAAGATGTGGAATAAACATGGCTAGAAGATTTATAAGAAAACTAGGACAGAGTGCTAAGGAGAATAGTGAGAGATCAGAATAACAACAAGAAAGAGTGGACAAAAGCCAAAAATGCCACAAAACTGTTAAGTAATTTTGACTATCAACATGAAAGTTATGAGTGACTATTTTTACAGAGGTATCTGGAAGGGTAGGGGTCGAAGTAAAATTATATTGCTTTGAAAAGTGAATAAATGGGCAGTGAGGATGTAGACATAATATTTTCATAGTTATATTTCAACAAATCTGACTGTGCTGAAAAGCTGCAGAAAAATAGCTATGGCATATGGGCTTAAGGCAAAATTGTGTTTTAAAATAATAGCATTTCTTTACATTAGCATAGCATATAGACACGCATACACATAGGAAGTTTATTCATATTACTTTATCAGCTTTCTGCTATTTTATTTACTTTTTTCTCCCCCGTTTTTCAATTTGTTAATTTTTCTCAGTTTTTTGATAACTTAATGTCACTATTTTGGAAAAAATAATTCAAATTGAATCTAAGTTTTCTGTTCTTCACACATAATATTGAATGCCCTTTCTCTGTCTCTTTATACATCACTTATGTTTTATACTTTTTGCTTTTCGAAAACTTTTAAATAAAAATTTTCTTCAGGCTGATTATTAATTACATTTAGTCCCCAAATTCAAACAAAATAATTTATAATCAGATAATTTATGTTTATAATTTGTGTGAGTACCTAACTGAACATATTTCACATTTATAATTATATGTTTTGTTTCAAACTGAAAATATTTGAGCTAATTCCATAGGCAAGAATACCTAGAATTAAAACTCAGTGGAGGTCTGCAAACATAAGTCTACATAATCAAAAGAAATACTTTTAACAAATGAATGTACATGAATTCAATTTGACCATTTGATTCTGCACTTATTTGGTTATCAGAAAGATGCAAAATGACATTTAGACATATGATATTAATCTCTATAAACTACTGTTTTAATGATAGGAGGACTTCCCTTATTCAAACTCTTGCAATATTTTGACATTGTTGTTTGAATAAAGATTAACCAGTTCAATATGTCAAAGTAAAATTTTTAGTTCCACTAAAGAATTTGCATTATATGTGCCATATTTCTATACAATAATTGATAGTCAATAATGGAATTTTTCAAAAGCAAAGAGGTATTGGTAGCTTAAATTCTTAGTGGGGTAGTGTTGGAATGTAAGGTTCTCATAGAAATTAATTTTTCCTTGTACTCATGAAAAATTTCTAATTGTTAACATTATTTCAGGTAATTTATATATTTAAAATGAAAACCTTTGCTATGGTAATTTTCCTGAATTGCTGATTCAGTAAATAAAAAGCACATTGCATATTATTAGTTATATTATAGTTTCAACCATAATTATTACATTTTAATTATTAAATTTCTAAAATAAAACGGAATGCAGTTTTTGGACTTACCTTTTCTAATGATAAAAATTTTAACAGAAACAAAAAAGTGAAAAAAGCTTTAGAAGACTATTTTAAAATAATTTCTGAGTTAATTAAATACGTTTTTAATACAACTAATAACATTATGTAGGGTTACATAATTCAAATGAAGCCTGCTTATTTAGTAACCAATACATCCCTTTAAAAGATAAAACTTAGATGAATCATTTCTATTACTAAAATATTTATCAGCTCACATATAGGGCGGATACAAATCTCCATTGCAAATATAATCTCTTAAACGTTTAGACTTTGCAAATTAGCATAAAAGCAATACTGAAATAAAATGGCCAAATGTTGCAAATGTTTAGATTTTTTTATTCTTTCTATAAGTAGCTCAGGTAGTATTTTTAAAGTGCCTAAAAATAAATAAAAAGGAACAATAAAGGGGAAAATGACACAATTTTTTTCTGAAAATTGACACATATGGGAAGTATTTCCCCTTATAATTTTAAAACTTAATTTTTAAAAAGAACAAGCTGTCCACAATATTAGAGAATAACTCAATATTGCTTTATGGTAGATCTGCAAAAATGGCCACACATTCTTCCCCCTTCTGTGTCCATACTCCCCTCTGTGAAACTTTGCTTTCCATTATGATTGTGGGTCCAGTCATGTGACTTGCCTTGTTCAATGAGATGTCAATGAAAATGACAGTAACAAAGGCTTGAAAAGTTCTTATATAGTGTGATTTATCCTCTTTCTTGCTGTTTTGGGATTCCTATGAATACTATTCACTGAAGAAGCCCAGGCTGGCTTGTTGAAACATGAAAGACAAATGGCCCAGGTATTTTCATTAGGAACAGGGCAGCCCTGCTGAGAGGCAGCAGGCCCCAGAAAAATGAGTGAACCCACCTGAGTCTGAGAGCAATCAAAGTACCATCAACAAAGAATTAAAAGATACACAAATGTTATATTATGCATCACAAGCTTTACTGATACAAAAATTGGTTCTAGGAGTGGGGTGCTACTATTAAAAAATCCTAAAACATTTGGCATCGGATTCAGGATCAGGTTTTGGTTGGCAATACGAAAGAGTCTAGAAAATTGTCAGCAAAGACTTGACACTATCCCAAACAAAACAATTAAAAAAAAAAATTGAACTACAAAAGCAGAGAGTAAACTGCTAAAGTAGATTTGCTAAATGGTGACCCAGATTACATAGTTGTGAAAAAAGTGGTAAAAACTCTTCCCTGTTTCAAATTGAAATATAAAACAAGTGTAACGAACTTGTAGGTCTTGATAAGGTGATTTTTCTAGAATATGATAAAAAGTGCCAGTGGACATCTATACACTGTATATGATAATGCTCAGAAAGAGAAGGATGAGTTATTACAGTGCACTGGAAATTTAAACTCTTTCTCAATTACCATTTTTCAAACCAGAAAGAAAGTACAAATGACCTCAGGTTAAAGATCAAATCAAAAGTGTAGCTGCAATACAGTTGGTTGAGACCTTTGAAAGATTTAGTCAGTGAGTGGTATAACCTTTCAGCTAGAAAAAGAAATGGATACATAAAAAAAAAAAAAAAAGATTATTATTACACTAGCCTAGCCACCCAAAGTAAAAAGAAGCCTACCTTAAAAGGAATTGTAAGTGTGATTTTTAGGTCATAGCGAGGACCCAAATAAGAAATTTGCAATGTTTTTAAGGGAATTGTCCTGCCATCTCAAATTGAAAGAGACTAAATTTAACATCAAGACAGGACTGTATGTTTTTAACTTTATATCTTTTGCAGTCAGAATTAGAAAGCTCTTCAGCTACAAATTTAAGATATTTCTTAATGAAAATGATCCTTTCAAAGATTAGAGCCATGGGCTAAAGATAATTATGGACTACATCTGATGTTCTTAAACATATTAGTCTCAAGACTTCTTTGTTCTCATACATATTATTTAGGCTCCAGAGAGCTTTTCATTCTTTTGATTCTTTTATATCTCTTACTTACCAATTAGATATTAAAACTGGGGACTGAAAATGTTTATTTAAAACAATAATAAACCTACTAACTGATACCATCTTGCATTTTAAGAAAAAACAAACACAGTAATTTGAGCAGAGAAAGTGGCATTGTTTCACATTTTCAAGTGCTATAGTTTGAATGGGTCCACTAAAGTTCAAGTATCTGAAGCTTAATGTCCAATGCAACAGGGTTGAGAGTTAGGACCTTCAAGAGGTGATTAGGTTATAAAGTTCGTGCCTTTCTGAATGAATTGATGCCGTTACTGGGGGACTGGATAAGTTCAGGAGTGAATTGCTGATAAAAGGATGATTTCAGCCTCATCCAGCCTCTTTCCTTTTCTTTCTCTCTTTCATGCCTACTCTTTCACCCTTCCGCCTTTCACTAAGGGATGACGTAGCAAGAAGGCCCTTACAAGATATGAGTTCCTTCATCCTGGACTTCCCCAATTCTGGAACTATAAGAAATGCATCTTCATTCTTAGAAATATCTAGTCTCAAGTATTTTGTTATAGTGGCAACAAACAAAGTAGGATAGCAAGTCTTTTTTTATGATAGAATAAATAGAATAAATCTGAATTCTCATACATTCTTCTGCATTCAGTCAGTTGTGATATGTTGCTGTGGTTGAAATATATAAAGAAAATACAGCCTCTGATAAATACATAGAATAAAAATGGAAGTGTATTTTCATAACCTTTTTACATTATTTTGGATATTCTTAGCTAATAATAGCTAAAAACTTGAAAAGTCACAGACTCTTAAAATCCATACCATTACCTTGTAGTTTGAATGGATCTTTTGCTATTCATGGTTTTGGGATACCACATGTGGGTCACCTGAAAATGCGAGTAATTTATTTGTGTACCCTTTTACAAACTTTATTTAATTTTATTTTAAGTTCTTAATAGGGATAGCTTTGAATCTATAAATTACTTTGGGAAGTATGGCCATTCTCACAATATTGATTCTTCCTACCCATGAGCCTGGAATGTTTTTCCATTTGTTTGTGGTCCTCTCTGATTTCCTTGAGAGGTGGTTTGTAGTTCTCCTTGAAGAGGTCCTTCACATCCTTTGTAAGTTCTATTCCTAGGTATTTTATTCTCTTTGTAGCAATTGTGAATGGGAGTTCACTCATGATTTGGCTGTTTGTCTATTATTGGTGTATAAGAATGCTTGTGATTTTTGCACATTGATTTTGTGTCCTGAGACTTTGCTGAAGTTACTTATCAGCTTAAGGAGATTTGGGGCTGAGATGATGGGGTTTTCTAAATATACAATCACGTCATCTGCAAAGAGAGACAATTTGACTTCCTCTCTTCCTATTTGAATACCTTTATTTCTTTCTCTTGCCTGACTGCCCTGGCCAGAACTTCCAACATTCTGTTGAATAGGCGTGGTGAGAGAGGGTATCCTTGTCTTGTGCCGGTTTTCAAAGGGAATGCTTCCAATTTTTGCCCATTCAGTATGATATGGCTGTGGGTTTGTCATAAATAACTCTTATTGGCCGGGCACAGTAGCTCGCACCTGTAATCCCAGCATTTTGGGAGGCCGAAGCGGGCAGTTCACTTGAGGTCAGGAATTTGAGACCAGCCTGGCCAACATGGTGAAAACCCATCTCTACTAAAACTACAAAAATTAGCCCAGCATGGTGGCAGGCCCCTGTAATCCCAGCTACTCAAGAGGCTGAGGCAGGAGAATTGCTTGAACCTGGGAGGCGGAGGTTGCAGTGAGCTGAGATTGCATCACTGCACTCCGGCCTGGGCTACAAGAGTGATACTCAAAAAATATAAATAAATAAATAAATAAATAAATAAAAATAGCTCTTACTATTTTGAGGTGTGTTTCATCAGTACCTAGTTTATTGAGAGTTTTTAGCATGAAGTGGTGTTGAAGTTTGTCGAAGGCCCTTTCTGCATCTATTGAGATAATCATGTGGTTTTTGTATTGGTTCTGCTTATGTGATGGATTACGTTTATTGATTTGTGTATGTTGAACCAGCCTTGCATTCAAGGGATGAAGCTGACTTGAGAGAGCAGAACTGGGATGTAGTCTAGAAAAACTCGTGCTCCAGAGTAGGTAATCCGGGCAATATTTCCCCATGGGGATTTCAGAATAACTAGGAAGAAGTGACTTTGTGTTTCTCACCATCCTCACACTTTTTGAATGTGGGATAGGTCTATTGTAGAAAAGCTATTCTTGTCTCACAATTGTGTACTTAGTGTTTGTATGCATGTAGGCAAAGAGGGACAGTTACTTGATCAAGAACAGCAGATTTCAAAAAGCCAAGTCCAAATATCATAGAGATCATGAGATCCCAAACTTCAAGCCTGATGCTGTGATTGGACGCCACTTTTTGTGGTAGTGAAAGGGATGACTGGCCGGGCGCAGTGGCTCACACCTGTAATCCCAGCACTTTGGGAGGCTGAGGCGGGTGGATCACGAGGTCAGGAGATGGAGACCATCCTGGCTAACATGGTGAAAACCCGTCTCTACTAAAAATACAAAAAATTAGCTGGGCGTGGTGGTGGTCACCTGTAGTCCCATCTACTTGGGTGTCTGAGGCAGGAGAGTAGTGTGAACCTGGGAGGCAGAGCTTGCAGTGAGCCGAGATCACGCCACTGCACTCCAGCCTGGGTGATGGAGCGAGGCTCTGTCTCAAAAAAAAAAAAAAAAAGAAAAAACAGGGTGACTGCATTTTGCTGGGGCATCCACAATAATTTATTTATTAAATATTTAAATTTAAATGTCCAGAGCACCAGATGTGGTAGGCTGTACAATTCACCACGAATTCTTTCTCCTCCTGTGCCCACACCTTCTTAACCATGTATCTGTGAATGGGATCTTACTCTGTCTCTGGGCTTGTGCCTATATCTTAATTTGGCCAAGGGATTAACAACAAATAGGATATAATCAGAGGATGTAAAAGCACTTGTAGAGTATGGCTTTTCTTTCTTGTTGCTTTTAAGAACTTTGTGAAAGACAACATGTGAAAAACACCAGGGTAATACACTGGAGGTGACAGCTATATGGCCCAGTTATCCCTGCTGATCCAGCTCAAAGGCAGCCAACCTCAACTGAGTGGCAACTGACCACAGAAACCTATGTAAGACCAGCTGCCACCAGAAAGTCTACGCAACTGAGCCCACTGAACTTACCAGCCTTCAGAATCATGAATTCCATAAATACTTGTTTTAAACCATTTAATTGT
This sequence comes from Symphalangus syndactylus, assembly GCF_028878055.3. NCBI lineage: Eukaryota > Metazoa > Chordata > Mammalia > Primates > Hylobatidae > Symphalangus > Symphalangus syndactylus. The sequence continues at coordinate 81,006,512 of NC_072438.2, read as the reverse complement.
GCAGGCTTTGTTATTCAACCAGAGTTAACCAATACACACTGTATGTTCCCTCTTCATGGACTCTTTAGTGTTTACAAATAATTGTATTATTCTTTGCTCATGAGATTCCTTCGTTTTGAATTCCCCTATGCCTTGCCCTCCCTTATGTAGTCTTACTCATTTAATATCCTACAGTATTCTTTTATATCTGTTCTTTATATCTTATTTAATGGAATATCTATATTGATTGATTTGCTTATAACCATAACACAGTCACGACTAATGAAATCTTAGAAATAAGGAATAAATAATATAAGACTTTTAATCAGACATGACATAAAAATTAACTGTTTAAAACTCATTTTGAATATAAAATATGCCAAACAAAAATATAGTAATATCAAGAAAATCACATTAAAAATAGATATTTCTTCCATACATGATCTATCTGCACATTGCTTTCTTACTTGGATAGAGGCTAGAGAATTTTTACATTTATATAAATATATATATATATATAGAGAGAGAGAGAGAGAGAGAGAGAATTTTTACATACGAAATGATATATATGTAAAATTACTTATAAGTGTGTGTATATATATGTGTGTGTATATATATGTGTATATATATGTGTGTGTATATATGTGTATATATATGTGTGTATATATATGTGTGTGTATATATATATGTGTGTGTATATATATATATATATATATATATGTGTGTGTGTGTATATAGATATTTCTTTCCTTTTAAAGAAATGCATAGGATTCCATGACATTGACCTCATAATTTATTTTTACTAACAATAGCTAGGCTATTTCCAGGTTTGTTTTTCTTATGGTTTTGTGAGTGTGGTAGTTTACATTTTATTTTGTTTACTTTATCTGGTTTTCTTTCGCCTTAATAATACTGTTTCAATGAGTGTACTATTTACTTACTTATTTTTTACCCTATAGTACTGAAATGCATCAGTGGGAGATCTGGCAGTTCCTGTAGCATAGCGTCATTATATGAAGGAGGTGTGCTAAAAATAGTTTGAATTATTTTGTATTCAAACATAAATTACACTTATAATATGAAATATGATATAAGTAGCAACTGATGACAATATAGTTTGTCAGTTTTCTTTGAAGAAATATATACACTTTAATACATTATATAGCTCACATGTCTAAAATGTATTAGTTAAGATTGTACCTTGTATTTTTTCACATGGAGAATGATCTTTAGTTTCTTAATATATATTACTTATATATAAAAATCAAAATAAAAATTATTTATTGTTTCATTAAGTTTATTTAAAGGTAAGAATATTCTCATTTAGCAATTACATAAAATCAAATTACCTGGTACAGACATGCACAGAGGTGCACACCACTAAGTATGCTGTAGAAGTTCAGACACAGGTTCACATGTTCCTAGATCATCAACACAGACATTCTAGAAAATCTCATTTCCATACATTTGCATACCATGCCATCCAATGCTATTGTTTGGGAGGCCAAGGTGGGCGGATCACAAGGTCAAGGAATCAAGACCATCCTGGCCAACATGGTGAAACCCCGTATCTACTAAAAATACAAAAATTAGCTGGGTGTGGTGGCAGGCGCCTGTAGTTCCAGCTACTCAGGAGGCTGAGGCAGGAGAATTGCTTGAACCTGGGAGGCAGAGCTTGCAGTGAGCTGAGATCGCACCACTGCACTCCAGCCTGGTGACACAGGGAGAATCCATCTCAAAAAAAAAAAAAGATACATAAAAGCTACAAAAGCTACTGTCTTTTTCAGCTGTCTTATTTAATTTTGTTCCACAACTGTTTCAAATCTATTTTACTTTTTATATTGTTGTGTTTGTTTGTTATCAAAGAATAAAATGAATTTCTATAAACTACACATAAATATAATATTTTATTATGCCTATGGTCAATTTATAGTTCTTTTCTATTTATAACTACCTTAATATTTGACTTCCCATGAGACAAAATCTCCTGCAGTAAATAAAACACAAAATGATAGACAAGAACCCCCAAATATTCTAGTTGCCTTCAAAAATGGTAAGTCAAATATTTAACTAAATATTTAGTTTGTGGATAAATATACTGGAGTTATTTAGTGTAGCTATCACAGGCATACAGATGGATTTATTTAATTTGCTGTCAATACAAATAAATCTAAATATAATTTTAATATATCAATCAGTTTGAACAATTATCTCCTACAATTAAAAGTGAACTTTTTTCTCACATTGTAGTTAGTTACATCACCACAGTCATCTTTCACTTGTATTATTATACAAAGTAGAGAAAATGGGACTTTTAGGAAAACCACACTGTAAGACTTTGATGTTTTTACCCGAGGCATTTCCTGCCTACACAAACTCATTCTAACATTTCACAGAACAAAATGTTTTCTTTTTCTCATTCTTCCCACCATGACCTGAACATCTCCCTCTCTCTAACCCTTTCTTCTATCCTCTGTCTCTTTTTCTCTTCCACACCCCTCCCACGTTTATCTTTTCTCTTCCCCTCTTTCCTTCACCACTCTTCTCTCCCCTGTGATAACTTTTTGCCTCCTCTTCTTTTCTCTTTTAGAGATGGATATCTGGATAAGTGGGTGAAGATTAAGTCACTATCAATTATTCATACAAACACTATACTTTTAGGGAATAAAAGGAATACTTTTTTTTTTTTTTTTTGAGATGGAGTCTTGCTCTGTTGCTCAGGCTGGAGTACAGTGGCGTGATCTCAGCTCACTGAAACCTCCGCCTCCTGGGTTCAAGCTATTCTCCTGACTCAGCCTCCCAACTAGCTGGGACTACAGGCATGCGTCACCACGCCTGGCTAATTTTTGTATTTTTAGTAGAGACGGGGTTTCACCATGTTGGCCAGGCTGGTCTTGATCCCTTGACCTCGTAATCCACCCACCACAGCCTCCCAAAGTGCTGGGATTACAGGCATTAGCCACTGCATCTGGCCAAAAGGAATACTTTTTATCTGAACTAGACTACTTAGCCATAGAACTAAAACCATTTAATACAGAGCTGTGTTCTATTTGCTTCCCTTTTTCTTTTATCTTTGTCTTTACTGTATTTCTGTGGTAAGTTCCTGCAAGACATCCAGTAGATAAATTGACTTTTATTTGGTGAATAAATTTAAGGGACTTCAAGAGTTAAGGCTTTTTCTAGTTCATGGTCTGATATCCCTAGAATGTGGTTAAAAAAGGTCACTAGACATCAATCCATCACACTCACATTACAATAAGCAGGAATGGAGGAGAGAAGGGGAAGAAAATGAGAATGAGCACAAGTTGTATCATGTCTATTCTATTGAAGGTTCCCATGCTGTATAGGATACATCTACTTTTTATCCATTGTTTAGAACTAGGCACTCCTAGCTTCACCCCAAAAAAGTGATATTTTGTGAAATATCATTTTTATTCTGGGAAAGAACATGCAGAGCTAAAAGTTGAAGGTTCTATTACTATAAGAGAAAAGGAGAACAAATATCGAGGAACTACTAGTAGGTTCTACTATAGTGTTTACTAAATTGGACGCAGTTATTCTTTATTTTATAGCCTTAAAATTTCAGTGGTTACATTGAAGAGCAAGCTCCATGTATAACGGCTTTCTTTGAGTCCAATTCTGAAAGGAAATATTCTATAAAACTCCATAGATAGATAGATAGATGATAGGTAGATAGAAATACACACATATGTGTATATATATATATATACACACACACATCTATGTGCATATATTTGTGAGCATACGTATATAGTATATATAGATATCATATATCCATTTTTATCTATAGCAGAAACTCTCAATATCCATTAAAAGTCTATATTTTATCCTTTCTTTTACATGGAGTATGAACATTAATGTTATAGTGGAATATACACATAATAAATGGTTTATTGCAGTGCTTCCAAAATTTTATAGAGGAATACATATATATATGTATGTGTGTGTGTGTGTGTGTGTGTGTGTCTATAAAGAGATGCTGAAACTATCAAATTTATGTGCATTACCTTAAAATAGTTTATAGCGAAGAAACTAATGTGACTAGATCAATGACAGATAGACGTAGATAGGTTTCTTGTTAGTTTGATTTTTGTCCTTTACTATGTGCTTAGCCCTGGGTCCAACACCAGAGGCATTACAATCGGAGCAGATGAAGAAACTGAGGAAGAGAAAAGTGGAAAGCAGGTCTAACACAGTTGTCTGGCCCAGTCATCAATCTGCCTTGAGTGTATAGCCATTTGCTTCTCTCTTCTAGCATAACCACAAGCCAGCCTTCATAAAAATCCTCTATGAAACCGGGAGAACAGCCTGCCTTTAGGGATATGTTGATGATTCCCGATGACCTTAAATCAAAGTCATATGATCCTCAAGGCTTTAAAAAGCTCAGGCCAACCTTATACCATTGTTTTCACATCACATTTTTACTGAAACTCAACTAAGAAGAAATTGTCCTCTCACTATTCCTCATGTAAAATATATTTATTATAATTTCTGAAGCTAGTGATTCACATTTTGGTTAGCCTCAAATTTCCTGTCAGTCAATATCCCATTTTTATTTAATTTTATTTTTTAAGACAGGCCTTGTTCTGTTGACCAGGCTGGAGTACAGTGGTGTGATGGTGACTCGTGCAGCCTCACCCTCCTGGGCTCACTGGATCCTCCCACCTCAGCCTCCTGAGTAGCTGGGACTACAGTCATGCACAACCACTTCTGGCTAATTTTGTTTTTTGCATTTTTTTTAGAGACACAGTTTTGCCATGTTGCCCAGGCTGTTCTCAAACTCTTGAATTCAAGTGATCTGCCCACTTGGGCCTCCCAAAGTGCTGGTATTACAGGTGTGAGCCACTGCACCTGGCTATCTCAACTTCTTTTAAAACTCTGCTTTATACTCAACCTCAAGGGAAAAATTTCTTTTAAAAATAGTATTTTAGCTATTATAGTTATGCACATCTTTCTATGACCCTTCTTGTTTTCTTGTTTCTGCCATCAGCACCATCCTATCATTTCCATGATAGCACTGTATATATGCATAGTGTTGTATTATCACTTAATAAATCCTCCATAAACTAAACATGAATGTATTCGGTAAATTTAATAAAAAGTTGTCTGTAGAGATTACTCGTTTTTTGAAATAGTGATGTTTCATGCTAAGTCATTCATATCACAGTCTATTGGCTTCTGTGATCTCGGCAACATCTACACAAAGCTCTCCTGACAAATTTGGAAGTTGCTAGGTTGTTAGTATCTGTGATACCGAAACAATTGGTTTTGTATAATTAATTGGCCTATTCAAAGTCATAGCATCTCTGAATGAGAGAAGAAGAATACACAATTAACGTTGATGGCCACATAATTAGATATGAAAGCTGAAAGAAATTAATATAAACTCAGTGTGACGATAACTCCATAATTATCCCAGGGTAACCTATTGGTTACAGATGGTAACTACCATTTGCATGATCAAGACTATTTTTCCATTTTCCTTTTATATGCCCCCTAAGATACTTTTACTACTTGAGAAAATAACTTAAATACTTACAATCCTAATGGGGAGTGATTTTCTGCTAAATTAATTTGTTAGAAGTAATCTCCCACTGACTTAGTGTACTCTTTGCACGCTCCAGAAACTTTAGCAACTGGAGGTGTTCAAATTAGTAGTGCTTTCCAGAGATAATGGGGATCACGCGAACCTCATGGGATCACTTGAACCTCATGGCACACATCAGAGAGATAAAACAATTTTTGGTGATTCATCTCTCAGTTAAAGAGAAGAAGGAAACTGGTGGCTACATAATGCCCATAAAACAGAGTAAAAAAAAAAAAAAAAATCACATATAAATATTTGGTTTTGGGTAAATTTGTTTGAAAAATTAGCAGAATTGAAATAGAAAATAGGAGATTGTGATAAAAATACAAGGAAAAAAATTTAAAGTCTAACTTTATTTACTTAGCATGTTTCACAATTTCTTCTCAATTCTTTTCTTCCTCCCTGAGTGCTGTAGTTATTGAAAATCAGCTGCAAGAGTACATCTGCATCTCCTCCTGTCTTCCCTGGCATATGCTAACTGTGAGTAGGTATACCGCAACAAATTGTTACTAGGCAATTGGGAATTTCTACCTGGAATAAGTGGTTATCATACAGTAGAAATATTGGCAAATGAAATTGCTTACTCTTGTATATAATGGAACAGCCAGTGATGATTTGTTTTGGTCCTTCTTATCTGCCAAGAGGCTAAAATTAGAAACTACCTTTTTTTTTTTATTGGCAAGTAGCTCATTTCCAGTCTCTTGCAGGTTACAGATTCTTTAGCAGCTTCTTTGTAGTAAGTTGTTGATTTTACTTCAAGTAAGCTAGAGTGAAACTTAAAATATTTACCAGGCATATGACAATGTAGTCTATTTATATTAACAAGTGTGAAGATATCATTAATAAGGTTACTATGCTTATATTCCTGCAGTAGCCTTAAAAGCATGGTTAATTTGGTATATTTCTCCTTTATCTATTGAGTTATGGATTACAAAAATAGCTCAGTTGTTGTTTTCAATTGTGTCATCCAAGTTAAATGGGAAATGTGTATTTCATTATGATTCTCAATTAACTAGCAAAACAATGTATAGGCACACAGCAATCAAATATATTAAGCCACTCAAATCACATATGGTCATACTCCCCATAATAACATTTTAGTCAACAACGGATCCATATAAAATGACAGTCCTATAAGTTTATAATGGGGCTGAAAAATTCCTATTGTCTAGTGGCAACGTAGCCATCAAAACATCTCAGCACAAAGCACTACTCACATATTTGTGGCGATGCTGGTGTAAACAAATCTACTCTGCTGCGAATGGTATAAAAGTAACAGCACATACAATTATGTAGAGTACATAATACTGGATAATAAACAACAATGCCACTGGCTTATGTATTTACTATACTATTCTTTCTACAAGTATTTTAGAGTGGACTCCTTCCACTTATTAAAAAATAAGTTAACACGTCAGGCAGGTCATTCAGGACATATTCCACAAGAAGGCATTGTTGTCATAAGAGATGACAACTCAATGCCTGTAATTGCCCCTGGGACAAGATGTGGAGGTGAAAGACAGTGATGTTGATGATGCTGACCTGGGGAAGGCCTAGGCCAATGTGTGTGTTTGTGTCTTTATTTTTAACATAAATAGTTTAAAAAGTAAATAGAAACAGAAAAAGCTTATAGAATAAGGACATAAAGAAAATATTTTTGTGCAGCTGCACGTTTGTGTTTTAATCTAAGTATTATGAAAGAGTAGAAAAGTTAAAAAGTAAATTTTATAAAGTAAAGAAGGTAGAGTAAGCTTAGATTAATTTATTAAGAATGAAGGAATATAACTTTAGTGTTCATCAAGTTTACAGTGGTATACAGTAATTCCCTAGGCGTTCAAATTCACTCACCCTAGTCGTTCAAATTCATGGTGAGTGAATGGTGACTCTGACTCACCCAGAGCAACTTCCAGTTTTGCAAGTTGCATTTACAATAGGTGCTGTATTCAAGTGTACTATTTTTTATATTTTATAATCTATTTTTACTGTACTTTTTATGATTAGATAGGATTAGATACATAAATACCATGGTGTTATACTTACCTCCAGTATTCAATACTGTAATATGCTGTATAGGTTTACAGCCTAGGAGCAATAGGCTATACCATAAAGCCTAGGTGTGTAGTAGGTTATACCAGCTAAATTTGTATGAGTAAACTCTGATCTTCACAAAACGATGAAATTGCCTAAAGATGCATTTCTCAGAACATATCTCTGTCTTTAAGCAATGTATGATTGTATATCTATTGAACTGTTTTATTATTTATGTTGGTATTTGTTTACTACTTTTCAATAGGCAAATATCTTATTTTAAAGTGATAGTGGGAAAACTGTGCTGTATATATTTGAGACTATGTATACACATATACACATATATGTTTATGTCTGTGTGTGTGTGTGTATAAAATCTTCTATTCAAAGAAGTCGTGATTGACAAGAATTATCAAAGATTTTAATCTTCTCTTTCCTGGCAGCCTTCTTTAGAAGACTCTTCTGAAGTTTTTGACAATGTTTGACCCTGTTTTCCCCACAAAGTCTAAAGTTCACTTCATATTTCCTGTATAATTTTTCAATATTCCAAAGTGATACCTTTTTACTATTTAGTATCATTTTGATTTTCTTTCAATAAATTCTACTGAAATCGTTCATAATTTGGACTGTTAAACCTATGTGGGAGCTTAGAAATCCTGCAGTAGTCCTTGTATTTATAACCTGGGATCCGTGGACGGCCAGAGTCAGTTGATTGAGCATTAGAATTCGTGAGCACTGAAGTTATATGCGAAACTTGGGGCACAAATTCATACATGTATTATTTGAAAAGAAATTCCACATTCACTACTTTCCCAGAAGTGATTAGAATTCAATGCAGACCAAGAAAAACTGACCTTGGCAAACCCTCCCTCTTTCATGTGAAACCATGGGACCCAGAGTGGGAATGTCAATTTCCTTCAGTTTAGTCACATAGCCTGTGCTGAGCCCTGTGTTTTCTTTTTCAGGAGCCACCTTCTTCTCTTCTCTTTATTCCAGATTGGTTTCTAATTTCCCGCATTATTTATGCTCATCAACGTTGGTATACTATTGCTATTGAAGAATAACATTTGCCATGTGTGAAAAATTAAAACTATCAAACAATTGGCTGAGTAACAGAATAAAGTACAGTTTCAAACCAGGTACTGATAAAAGTTTTCCAGTATTTTTGAATCCTAAAAAGTCACAATATTTTATGTAAAATCCAGTTACCTGATACAACGGTTGTATTGGAGATATTAAAACGTATAGGGATGCATTCATCACTTAAGGAATTGACAATCTGATAAATTCAACAGATATATAAATGAGTAATTATAATATAAATTAAAAATTAGTAGAATAAAATTTTAAAATAAAAAATAATAGCTAACATTTATTAATCCCCTACCATGTGACAAGACATATAAAATTTTAATAGATTTGAATTTTCACAAAAAAGTCTCTGAAATAAGTCACATGGTAATCTTTATTCTATAAGCAAACAGATACGAAAATTAAATACTTTTTCTAAGAAAGCTTAGTACTTACAAGCTGTTTAGGAATTCAAACACAGGCAAGCTGGCTGCAATGTGAATGCCCTTCAACTATGTGTGTACCCATTTTATCTTTGGAAGTAACAGTTTGAAATGCAAATGGATAATGAGTTGTAGCATGAGGATTAAAACACAGCATCAAAATCACAGCATTTTAGAACCAAAAGGAATTTAGATAATATGCAGTATAGCTGTCTGGTTAAGGAACCTATTTCCCCTATGCTTCTATATGTTCTGTAAGTTTTCTGAGTCCTTCTGATCACAGCTCATTTCTCGTGTATATTAGTATATCCAGCCCCCGCACATGACTTTTATATGGTAAGCTTCCAATAACTGCTTCTCAAAAGGATCAAAGAAAGAGTGAGATGTGTCAGAAATGACTCCACAAATATTTGTGTAGAGCTATTCAGAATATAAAAACTCTATAGAGTGTTAAAAATTGTTGACACAAGAACATAGTAAGTTGAATTTGGGGAAGTGTGAAGAGAATGGAGAAAAGGAAAAGTCAAATCAGAATAGAATTTGCTCCTCAAATCATTATAGTTTGGGTGTCTTAAGATTTGATGTTTACTGGGGGCTTCAATCCAAATATTTCCTCTACACATACAACTATTTTCACATCTTCAAATATGTGAGTCAATATTTACAAATTTCCTCCTCCATTTCAATTTTTTCTGGTCCAAATTTTCCCCATTTTGCATTGAGTTACTAGATATTTCCATTTGAGTGTGTCATAGAACATTAAATAAATCATATCCAAAACGGAGTTCGCCATGTCACTCCAAAATGATTTTCATACCTCTATTTTTTCCCAGTTAAATAGGATAATCACCAACCGAATCTATCCTAATGTCTTCCTCTCATATTCCTTGCATCTTATCATCATATTAACCATGCACAATCTTGTGGATTTTTACATAATGTCATTTTAATGCAGAGGCTATTAAGTAATCTTTTTCACACTCCCAATTCCATTGTCTATTTTAAGATTACATATTTCAAGAAAAAAAGATTTTTTGTGCGTTTTTTTTCTTAAATTTTCTCAGCAAAGTTATTCAATACTTGGCTCCATAATTCACTGATTAGAGAATATGAATAGCTGCTAGCCTCAGCCTCTTTCCTTCCTTCCTATTGAAATTGCCTTTGCAAAATTATGACTGAAACAGTGCAAGATATCTAACTCAACTTACTACATCTTGCTTCTAACCTCCAAGCTGTCCTTGTTCATTCCTGGGTGTAGGCTGAACTAACTTAGTGGGGGTGATGGTTAATAGTGAGTGTTAGATTGATTGGATTGAAGGATGCAAAGTATTGATCCTGGGCATGTCTGTGAGGGTGTTGCCAAAGGAGATTAACATTTGAGTCAGCGTGCTGGGAAAGGTAGACCCACTCTTAATCTGTGTGGGCACCATCTAATCAGCTGCCAGTGTGGCCAGAACATAAAAAGGGCAGAAAAATATGAAAAGGCTATACTGGCTTAGCCTCCCAGGCTTCACCTTTCTCCTGTACTGGTTGCTTCCTGCCCTCAAACAACGGACTCCAAGTTCTACAGCTTTGGGACTTGGACTGGCTTCCTTGCTCCTCATCTTGCAGATGGCCTATTGTGAGACCCTGTGATCATGTAAGTTAATACTATTTAATAACCCCCATATATATGTATATATGTATATATATATATATGTATATATACACATATAGACACACAAATGTGTGTGTACACATATATATGTATGTATATATAGGTGTATATATATATGTGTGTGTGTGTATATATATATATATATATATATATATATTAGTTCAGTCCCTTTAGAGAATCCTGACTAATAGAAGGAGAAACTTAGTTTATAGTTTAAAACAAAGATGATAACAGCCCTTTCCCAAAACAGACCTCCTTCTTGCCGTTATAGGACTAACATTAGCCACAAGATTCAAAATTATGGTTTAGGAGTTATGTAGCTGGAGGCTACAAGATTCTGACTTTCCTAAACTGCTCCTAAGATCAGTGCCTGAGATGTTTTGCAGACCCTGCACTTGATGGATCACCTGGCACCTCCCAGATCGATAAACTGGCTCATCTGATCTTGTGGACCCTACCCAGGAACTGACTTAGCCCAGTAAGACAGTTTTGACTCCCTGTGATTTCATCTTTGACCAATCAACACTCCTGGCTCACTAGTTTCCCCCACCCATCATGGTGTCTTTAAAAACTCTGCTCCACATATGTTTATTGCAGCACTACTCACAATAGCAAAGACTTGGAACCAACCTAAATGTCCAACAATGATAGACTGGATTAAGAAAATGTGGCACATATACACCATGGAATACTATGCAGCCATAAAAAATGATGAGTTCATGTCCTTTGTAGGGACATGGATGAAGCTGGAAGCCATCATTCTCAGCAAACTATCGCAAGGACAAAAAAACAAACACCGCATGTTCTCACTCATAGGTGGGAATTGAACAATGAGAACACTTGGACACAGGAAGGGGAACATTACACACTGGGGCCTGTTGTGGGTTGGGGGAGGGGAAGGGATAGCATTAGGAGATACACCTAATGTAAATGATGAGTCAATGGGTGCAGCACACCAACACGGCACATGTATACATATGTAACAAACCCGCATGTTGTGCGCATGTACCCTAGAACTTAAAGTGTAATAATAAAATATATAGAGAGATAGATAGATAGAGAGAGAGAGAGAAATCAAGCATAAAGTGGCAAAAAAAAAAAAACAAAAAAAAAAACTCTGCTCCCTGAATGCTCAGGGAGGCTGATTTGAGTAATAATAAAACTCCAGTTTCCCGTACAACCAAGTCTGCATGAATTACTCTTTCTCAACTGCAGTTCCCCTGTCTGGAGAAATTGGCTCTGTCTAGGCAGCTGGCAAGGAGAACCCACTGGGCGGATACACTACCAAATTTTCAAAGACTGAAGAACCATTAGTCCATGCTTTTAAGAAAAACAGTATAGCAACCCATTTTCGTTGTTGTTCTAGCAAAATACTTCAACTCTATAATTTGTTCATAGAATTGAAACACATGACTTACATTCTAGCAAAATACTTCAACTCTATAATTTGTTCATAGAATTGAAATACATGACTTACATTCTAACATAGAGAGAAGGTCATTACCCCTTAGCCAAAGTGTGAGCAATGATTACTCAGCAGAATAAAGAACAAAGAATGTTGTTTCCTGAAATGTTTGTATGTGCATGTACAACTACAAGTACAAATATAATCATGTGTAAATATGTGGTAAATTTTATTAAAAATAAAACATGGAAAAGTCAGTCTTTAATTTAATCTAAAAATTAACATGCCAGTTACAACTTTTAATTATAATTTCCTAGAAAATAAGATTTAATTTTTCTCTTCTGAGAACAATTGTTCATTATTAAATATTCAGAAAGAAAATATTTTCCATGCAATAAATGTTTAACACATATTTTTTTCTTCAAGAGCTTTAATGAATTGTTAACCTTATAGATTATATAAAAAATTTATTTCAAACTGTTTTTACCTAAACTAAATATACTAAATATATCAAAATGTTGAAATAATTTTATCTGCTTAGATTTAGCATGACAAAAGTAACATAATAATCAATTTACTCAAATCAACTAAAAACAAATAGCAAGAATCTGTAAAGAAAACAGACTTTTCAGTCTATTATTTTTAAGTTATATTTGATTCTAATAGTACTTAATACAAACTATTTTTTTCAATCCCAATACAAAGCCTAGTCTGATTGAGTGGCCACATTATAACAAAGTGTTATCCATAAAGTGAGAATACATTAAAATATAATAGAAGAAAAGTTAAAAGCAGACTATAGCCAAGTCAGCAATTTAAAAATAATCAATCAATCAATAAATAAAAATAATTCCAAGCTAAACTAAAAGTATATTCTTTTATAAATTTTTAGGTAGAAGGACCTGAAATATAAACATAATGTGGGGTTTTTAAAATTATCTTTGGAGAATTATACTATGAAATCTTTTTTGCTAAGGAGTCTCACAATCAATCAATCAATAAAAGGCTTCTTGTGATCACAAAATGTTTAAAGAAAGTATTCTTAACTTAGGCATTCTCTAAGATTTATTTAACCCAAGGTACTAGTATAACCAAAGTTTAGATAGATATACCTCAGATACACCCACAGTTGTAAAAAATCTTACTATGCTGACATTTATCTTTGTTAAACATAGCTTTTCCAAATACATTTAAACATAAAATCATCTTTTATTGTCATAAAATTTATTCAAAAGAAACTTGTTTGGGATTAATGATAGCTAAATTCATGTATTGTTTGTCACTCCATAATTTTCTTAGGGAAGCAAGGTATCTTTACGTTTCTAACAGCAATCAGAATCTATGGCAAATTTGGTGTACTTATCTTTACTTAGAAACGTCTTACCTTCATTCTAAACTAAATTCAAAAATCACTTCTCCCAGGAAGTATTTCCAGACACGTGAGGCCTGGTTAAGTTCCCCTCCCATAGGCTTGCATTGGACTTTGTACTTTCTTTTCAGGCCTCCTACTACAATTTGAATCAAACAACAAATTATAGCATTTTGGCATCATTTTTTCTCCTACAGAATGTAAAGAAGCTCCAATTCTGACTTAATCATTGTATCCATAGCACTTAACACAGTTGATAGAATTTGGTAGATCCTCACCAAGGAAGTGTTATTGCTTGAATGAAGATACTGAAGCTCACAGAAGTGATGAGACTATTCAGTATTATAGAACCAGTGAATAAGTGTCAAGTTTAAACAAGAGTCCAAATCCAAAACACAGCCCAGAACTTTTTTCTCTAGACTTACACTGTCTAATATGGTACCACTTGGCACATATGCTACTCAAATTTGATTTTAAATGGGTTATATTAAATATAATAACATTTTAGAGCATTATTTTACATTTCAAATGCTCAATAATTTTATGTGGCCAGTGGCTACTGTACTGGACAATGCAGAATTTTCCCATCTTTGCAGGAAGTTCTAAAGGCCAATGCTGCTCATGCTTTGACTCTATAAACAAAGTATGATGTAAAAATAATAAATTAGGCCTCTCATAAAACTTGAATGTTAATTATATTTACTATAATACCTACTTTGGGTTCTTCTAAAGAGAGTTATTATTTTTGTTAATCTATAAAAAAATTGAATAATATCATTTCAGAAGAAAATAAGTTTAATAATCTTAATATACATCTTTAAAATAATGTCAAGGTGATAATGTGAAAGTGACAGTTGGCCTCTAATTTATCTGCGCAGATAACAGACAGTGAGAAATTAGGTTCATTTTGGTAGGAAGATTTAATTAAGGCAAATAATTGGACATCGCTTGTGTCTATAAAGCACAATGTAAATTGAGGATCAGGTAAATTTGATCATCATGGACAGGCCAAACAAAGGGAAATAATATAAAAATTGCATTATGATCTCCATTATTAATTTGGGACATGTAAGTTGACTCTATTATATGATTAATACATACAATTATTAAAATTAGTAGAGTTAAAGGTAAGGACATTTGGACAGTAGCAAGTTATATTAGACAAAAATAAAAACTGGCTCCCTGCTTTGACAAAAAAAAATTTTGCTCTCTACATTTAAAAAATAACATTAAAATTTATTGCTTCAAGAAAATGTTTCTGAAATGCAAAAAATCATTAAATAAACTTTAGGGAATGATTCAGGGTAAGGAAACAATGACCCATAAATGTCACCAATTTCTATGCTATGAAATTCAGAAGCTTTGCAAGAAATGCAAACATGTTTAATATTTCAAGACTGAAAACTACTGAGTTTAATGGAGGCAATATAGACATTTTGCCTTTCAAGAAACTAAACATCATTCCAGGAATAAATCTCAGGAAGACCTAAGTCCTGATCCTGCTGAAGGTGTGGTATTCTTGAAATGAGTGGAATTTCCTAGTCTTGTATAAGCACTCAGAAAACCTGAGGCTGCTACCAATTGTGTACATCAAGGAAGTATACAGGAAAGTGGACATTCTACAAATGCGCTGAGAGAAAAAAGAAGACATAAAAATTCCCCATGAAAATGTCTGTTATGAGGTTTTTCTAAAGAATCTGATAAGTTCTTAAATGTACCCTGAATTAGGCAGTATCATCGGATTGCTTTCAATTATCTTGAACCTTCTCTTTTTCAATGAACATTTGCGGATGTTCATATAATAGGGAGCTCTTTGAAGACAACTGATTTTTTGCATCCCTTTTCTCTATATTTTTACACTTACAATTTTCAACATTGAGACATCATCGAAACAATAATTTTTACTATCCTCATTACTACAATACTGATGAGTGTCAAGTGTCTGCTTAGAAGCTAAAACCCATATCATATAGAAGAAAAATTTCAGTCAACTATTTGCCCTTAAGAACATAAGATGTGGTTAACAATAAACTAATCTATTGAGAAGTGTTAGAGGGTATGTAGAATAGTATGCTATCAAAAATATATGTGGCATGGAACCGAGAGCAACTTAAAATAATTTTGTTCAGATGGTTCAAATAGTAGAAAAAGCTCCATATAGAAAGTGGAAACTTATTTGTTCCTTGATGAAAAGTTAATGAGAAACTTTAAGCATAAAGTACAAAATGGTATATGTTTAATCCAGATTTACTAACTGTTGTTGCAAGAAGCTAGAACAAATATTATTCAGAATTAATAATAATAGCCATGATACCTCTAAAACTGGAAATTATTACTCTTTGGAACCTCCTCCATCATCCTAGTTGCTTACTGTTGCCATGACAAATTATCACCAACTGGGTACTTAAAACAACACAAATTTATTATCTTGTAGTTCTAGAGAACAGAATTCCAAAATCAGTTTCACTGGAGAAAAAAATCAAGGTGTCAGCAGAACCATGCTTGTTCTGGTGGCTCTAGGGGAGAACTGAGTGGATTTCCTTGCCTTTTTCTATTTTCTAGAAAGACTGCCCCATTCCTTGGTTCCTGTCCTCATGGCATTCCAACCTTTGAACTGGTCATTCTCACATCACCTTCTCTGACTCTGATCTTATGCCTCCCTCTTGTTAGAACACTTATAGTTATATTGGGTCAGCCCGAATAAACCAGGATAATCTCCCCACCTCAAGATCTTTAATCACAAATGCAAAGTTCTTTTTGTCACGGAAGGTAAAATAGTCATAGGTTACAGGCACGGAAATATGGACATTTTTTTTTTTTTTTTTTTTTTTTTTTGAGAAGGAGTCTTGCTCTGTCGCCCAGGCTGGAGTGCAGTGGCGCAATCTCGGCTCACTGCAAGCTCCGCCTCCCGGGTTCACGCCATTCTCCTGCCTCAGCCTCTCCAAGTAGCTGGGACTACAGGCGCCCGCCACCACGCCCGGCTAATTTTTTGTCTTTTTCAGTAGAGACGGGGTTTCACCGTGGTCTCGATCTCCTGACCTCGTGATCCGCCCGCCTCGGCCTCCCAAAGTTATGGACATTTTAAGCAAGCCATTAATCAGCCTATGTAAAAGTGCCTAGAAAAATATGTTTTATTTTGGTGGGAACAACTACATATTTGGAAGTCTTGGCAAGCAGAGTACAGGTTGGATTCTGGCTGGTGCTTCACCCTTCTGGTCATTTGCTTTTATTTCAGGACAGAAAGAGTACAACTTTCTATATACGGAGGGTCTACTATTCACTATGTGATTGATTTGACAATATCTGCTGCCTGCTCTAAAATATATCTGCCAGTGTAAATACTTGTAAATATCTACATGTATATTTGTGAACATCTGTGAATATATTTGTGAATACCTATATGTATATTTCATTATTCCACTTTTGCTTTTACATGTTCTGTTGGGAGGTAACTGATAGCACAACCCTTACTGGAAAGCTGGTTTTAAAGCCAATAGATTGATAATATTTATCTGAAAGTGTGTTCCAGAGGGTAGCTTGCATATCATTGAAGGTATTTCTTTTTGGATGTCCAAGACATGAAATTGCTAAAGAAGAATGTGGCAATATGCTGGACGCCATGTGCTTGACAATCCATAAAATTGCTTAAAATATTTTTTACGTTATTCTAATGCTTTAAGTTTTAATTAAGGCCATGGGACAGTTTCACTAACCTAAAACTAGTCAATGGCCTCAGTTTGAAAAATGTTTCCATTTTCTAAATCATTCCAACTCAATGACTAGTAGATTAACTCATGTTTTACTTTTCTTCATTTACTACAAGAATACACATAATTGTTAGTAAACACACAAAAATAGATATATTATTTGTTTTGTTAATATTATTATTAATTGTTTTCAAGACAGAGTCTCGCTCTGTAGCCCAGGCTGGAGTGCAGTGGCACAATATCGGCTTACTGCAACCCCTGCCTCCTGGGTTCAAGAATTCTTGTTCCTCAGCCTCCCAAGTAGCTGGGATTAAAGGCGTCTGCCACCACACCTGGCTAATTTTTGTACTTTTAGTGGAGACGGCGTTTCACCATGTTGGCCAGGCTGTTCTCAAACTCCTGACATCCAGTGATCCACTCGCCTTGGCCTCCCAAAGTGCTGGGATTACAAGCATGAGCCATGGAGCCCAGCCCCATTATTTGTATTCAGTGTAACCCAGAATGATAAAGAAAGAAGGATTTAAAGTAATATAATAAAAGAAAATCCTATATTCCACAGATAATTTCACAGATTATTCTATGACTGACTAAAAGTCAGGTCTAAATTTTCAGTCTGCATATAGCTTTGAGAATTACTGTGATATTGGACATAGAAATGTTTGTATTTATAACCATTAGTATCAAAAACTTCAATTGCTTAGTTTATGGCAGCATAAAGAGGAAATGTAAGAGATCTTTTCTACTAAGAATATAAAAATAACGAGTAGCCATTTTTAAAAATATGCTACTAAGTGGCAGAGTCAATAGCTATATTTAAATGTCATTAAAACCAGGAATGGTGGTGGGAGCCTGTAGTCCCAGCTACTCAAGTGGCTGAGACTGCAGGAACGCCTGTACCCAGGAGTTCAAGAATAGTCTGAACAACACAGTGAGGCTCTGTCTCATTTCCATGCTATGTTTTCCTTTTATGTTTTTACATTTTTGATAGTCAATTTAATTCTATGAGACATAGATCGAACTGAAATCTCAGCAACTTATATTTATGTCACATTGTGACACTAACTACCTTTGTGATCACCCTGTTTTTTATTCTGTTAATGTTGTTCTGCTAATGCTCATGCATGATCAGCTGATTCATTCATGGGAAAGATACTTGCGAGGATGATCCAAAGTAGGCAGGAAAGCAGGGGTCTTGAGAACGGAAAAGTAGCCTGGAGTCTTTTCACAGATTATCCTATGACAGACTAAAAATAGTTGAGGGGATTTGGAGAGAAATCAACATTCCATCCAAGGTTTAAAGAGTACTTCTGGTTCCCAACTTGGGTATATATAACATCATTGAATAATCAGTCTAAAAATTTTAAGTTACTTGTGATGTAAAAATCACAAACACAATTTGTATATCAATATTGTGTAGATGAGACAACACATTGAATGTTTTTTTCCTCAGTCTGGTAATAGCACAGGCCTTGCATAGGCCAACTTTATCTCAGGTTCATTCAAGCAGAACAATATTCATCTGGATTCCTGCACTCTGTTGAAGCAATGTTCTCATTTTCAAAAGCAGAGAAGTGAAAAAATTCTAAGTTAGATAATGCATATCTACAGGAGCCACCTTCTCAATCAAAGTAGGAGTCTAGATAAAGATCATCATCATAGCTGAAAACATTTTTGTGCGTGTGAGTTGCTTCCTACTCCTAGACTTTTTATTAAGTCTAACAGCACAAACCCTAAAATTTCACTAGGCCATATATTTAGAAATCATCTTTTGAAGGCCAAGACAGCTTTAGTAATTGGTAGCTGATTTAGCCCAAGGCCCAGAATGTCATATGTAAGATAAGCCCAGAGTGACTTGTTAAACCCTTAGACTATCATGAAATTTAAAAGTAGTATATCAATTACGTAAGTGTTGATACTTAGGTAGGTCTTAGGTAACAGCTGTCAATTGGGTGGTATATTGGCAATGTAAGATTTTTAAAACAGCCATGGATATTTATTAATCCAGTCAATTTGCATAACATGGATCAGGAAATACGGATTTTGATTCTATGGTCACATTTAATTTAAAATATATCTTAGGTTATCACAATTTATGATACAAATGCATAAAAATAAAGCAAACTTATATTCATCCCACTTAGGTTGTATGCATCAATCAATGGTTAGAAAAAAATGCACCTAATTAAAATGAGTTATGTAGACATTAATTACAAACTAAGGGGTATAAAATGACTATATTCCAAATCCTTTTTTGGTTCTAAAGGCTTTTTGATTTTTTCAAATAATAAACTTTTTCTTACAACATATATTGTATACACACACGTAAAACATACACATGTGTATATGTATATTTACACATGCATATGTACTTGCACCTGCATTTGCATAATTTTAAAATGCAAATTGGGATTTTGACATGTATACAAGGAAGAAAGAAGGTTTGAATGACTTCAAGAAAATGTAGAAGAGCAACAATAGGATTGAGTTATCAATTTTCAAAGCAAATTTAGAGCCATAAGAGGATAAAATAACAAATGATACTAGTGATATTTTTAATTAAAATATCCAATTAAAATTATACAACTTGGAAGGAAAACATAGAATTAAATAAATCCATTTCATCTTAAGTGTACTTCACTTGGAGTGTCACTAAAACACAAACATTACATAACTTTCTAGGTAGTCGTTTGCTGTGAATATACATGCACACACACACTTTTATATATGTTATTGCTATATATTTTAAATCTCCTTTGTTACTTCCATGGAGTTAAAACATTAATTGTCATAGGAAAAATGTATTTCAAAGACACTTCTCCCTCTCGTTTGTAGTTGTCTAATTAAGCTAATACTATTCAGGTAAATATTTATTACCTTCATCAAAACTTTATCCTCCTAACTGGGATGAAATGATATGAAAAGGCAACTTGCCACCCTGCTTTGTTCCTAAAGATGCAAAGATCAAAGTTGTTGATGCTGTCACACAGTTTTTTAACAGTTTGTTTTCCCATAAGTAAAACTTCAGAAAAGATGTTTACGTGGTTTGAGGACAGGCTTTAACATTCCAGTTGAGAAACACGACTTGGGTAAAATGGGAATAACCTATATTTTCCAAAGCCCCATTTACTGCAGTTGCTGAACTCAGCGGTATATATTGAGACTTTTAACAGAAACACATTACTGAAAATAAATTCTATGGAGGAATATTTCAGTTGATTAACCATAAATTAAATAAACTCATATTATTAGTATTTTCTAGTTGCCAATATATTAGTTTTTCCTTCTCATATACTGATATATACACATTATTTGTTCCAATAAAAACGACATTATGCTTCTTGTTTTAGTGCTTATATAATATACCATGTTCTCCAGAAGACATATTTTTCTTTCAAAACAATATATAGAAGTTATATTTTCTAAAATAATAAAATACCATTTTTAAGGCAGTTGAATTTTGATTAGAGAACTTACAGTTTCTATAAGAAAATAAATGGATTAACAATTTTTTTAATGTAGACAATGTAAATTAGCTATGGAAAGAGAGTATTTCATGCACACACCCCAAATATTTTGTGAAATTTCTCTTGGAGATATAGCATAGAATGAAACCAATTTATAGGAAACACGAAGAACTGTCTCAAAATTCTTTCTTCAGAATGCTGAACCTTGTTGGGAAAATGGATAGATACAGCCCCCACCTCCAAAACGCTAAGATTCCTAAATAAATGAATGAGAACTAAAAGTGAGGTTGAATCTTGGGGCTTAAGAAACATGAGGAACAAGTAGGACATGAAGAGCACAGTCAAAATACAGTTTTTTTTTCCCCTGCGCACCTCCCATATTGCCAAAGTAAACCTGTTTTGTGTATTTCATTCTATCCTGCCCCTTGGATAAAATCAATGGCATGTCACAAGGATTATTCCAGCCGTTTTTGGGTCATTGAAATCTTTGCTTATTTTTGTCAGAAAAAAATTCAGTTTAGTTCAGTCTCTCTTCCTAAATAATATATCTAGTCCTCTGTGAAACAAAACAACAATTTAAGAAAAACAATGTTTTTATCTTAAACTTCCCTTTTATATCCAAATTTCGTTAATCATCTCCAAAAGTAGAAAGAGGATTAAAGCTAGAGGGGAGAGAATAAGTGAATGGCAGGAAGGTTTTCCTTTCACTGCCCCTGTCCTGGTGATTCAGCAGGGCACCCTGTGGGCATACTGCTGTTTGAAGCTTGTCCTTTCTCTAAGGTAGCTCTGCGTTACTTCTTCAGAGCTGCCTCCTCTGTTCTCACATCACCTGGATAGTTTACCTGCAGTTCCTCTACATAAGCAAATGTGTCCTTCAATAGACAAATCTCTTGTTGTTTATAATTAATGTTTAAGCCTCTTGGCATTTCATGGTACACTTCTAGCTTCTTTCCACTGATGTCTCTTTGCCTCCTTCAAATGATCCATCTGTATCTCAAGGTTCCCCGAAAAACACTCACTCACTCTTAGTTTTGAGAAATGCTGGACAAACAGGCAACCCCATTCAGGAAATCTCTATTAACTCTTGTCAGTAGAACAATTACCAGCCCTAATCTCTCAGCGTTTGGATTACTTAAGTCTAACATCTTCAGTGTGTCCTTGACATCAGGAGACACATGTCAGTTCTCCAAGCAGTCACGCCAAAGCTGCTCTCCCTAGGTTTGACTCGAGGGTCATCTGCAGCACTTTCAAAGAAGTTTCTTCTCAATCCCCACACCCCTAACTACTTCAACTTCAAACCCTTTCCAACTTTTAGTAGATGAGGTGCCAAGTTTCCAAACCAGTATTTAACCAATACACATGCTAGTCTTTTTGGGTGGTTATATTTAAATATGTGGGAATAATTGTTTTACATTCTGTTCAACAACAACAACAACAAAATGAGACTGAAAATCTTCCACCTGAAAAATCTGTTTTGTATTAGGTTATCATCATAAAGCTCGGATAGAAGTTTAATAAGCCAACAAATTTCAACGGAAAGATTTTTTTTCTGACATAGTCAAGATCTTTTTTGACGTATGAAATCTAGAATCTAGAAGGAACCCAGAAAGAATCAAACATTGCACCTAGAATGTAGGTAAGCAAAAACAGAAAAACAAACTATTGGGCTTACTGAATATTGCTATAATTGACCAATTGATTTATTTCTTCAGATTATATATTTTCAAAGCTTTTTGTACTCAAGTTATGACCGTCTACATTTCCATAATATATCTGTATTTCGAGTCTGAAAATATTTTTTTCAAATTTTAAACATTAAATACGAAAATTTTATAATGTAACTTTTTACATTAATCCAGAACGATATATTAATAGTCAATGAATCAAAATAGCCAATGTCTATTTCTTACAGCTACCCCTAAGATGAGATACATATTCTCTTCTCCCCAGTAGTGAGTGTGTTCCCTGTATATAATGCTAACAGCAAACTTAAATACTGGATATTCCTTCCTTGCATTAGCATACTAAGTATATTTACCATCATGTGCTTTTTCACTACAAATAGGAATGCTTGTTTCCTGAGAGTGCTGAACATCACAAACATGAGAAAGGATGATTCATTCTTCTTGTATAACGGCTATAATTCCAATAAATTTGCCTATTAAGTTTCTTATGTATTAGCATTTGTTTTTTTATCCATAGACTACTTCATTGTATTCAATTTGCACCAGATATCTTTTATTATATTATTCTTCTTTTTCTTCTTCTTATTTCTTACAAGGTTATTGGATGACTTTTATCAACAGGCACACACTGACAGAGAGATCTAAACAATAATCATAAACAGTAACTTTTTCAGTCTTTCAGTAACAGATCAAAGCTTATTAGTTACAAATAAAAATATTAACAAGCCTAATGCATTGTTGATGTTATCTCATTTTAAAAATCTTGAATTGATATAAAAAATTCTGATGTGTTTAATCAGTGGAGACAGTAACACAGGAAGGAAACTATTTTTGTATTAAATAATACATGCTTGGATTTAATCACCTGTGTATAAAGCAAGTCTAAAATTATGAGCTAGTAACTAGATATGCGATTGATCTTTCATTAAACTATTTTTTAAATTTGGCTTCATTAATCATAACACAAATCTTTCAAGGTACCCTTTATGAATAGTTAGCCAGTGAAAACTACTGCTAGCTTCTCAATTTCCCATGTTGTAGTTTCCAACTCTGGAATAAAAGTAAAACAAAATAAAGCAACACAACCACAACATATCTGGAAAACAAGTTTAGTGCTGTTTACAATGTAAGTAAAATAAATCTTTTTTATTTAAAATAGTATTAGGCTGGGCATGGTGGCTCATGCCTGTAATCCCAGCACTTTGGGAAGCCAAAGCGGGAGTATCACTTGAGCCAGGAATTCAAGACCAACCTGGGCAACATGATGAGGCCTCCTCTCTACAAGAAATTAAAAAAAAAAAAAAAGCCAGGCATGGGGGAATATGCCTGTAAACCCAGCTACTCAGGAGGCCGGAAGTGAGAGGACTGCTTGAGCCCAAGAGCGAAGGTTGCAGTAAGCTATGATCACATCACACCACTGCACTCCAGCCTGGGCAACAGAGTGAGACCCTGCGTCAAAAAAAAAAAAAAAAATATATATATATATATGTGTGTGTGTGTATGTATTAAAGGATAAGAAATTAAGCATTACAAAAGTTTAAAAACATTTTTAAAGTAACAGATTAAATAAAAAGTTCAAATTAAATTATTATATTAATTCTGGGGATTTCTTAATATATCTTCAAGTTTTAACATCACTCAATGCAAAAAAATTATGCCAGTGAATGAGTCCAATTTCCTGTTCCTTTTCCTCCCAATAAAGCCCCCCCTTACCCCCACAAACAAACATAAAACTATAATGAGATTCAAATTTCTTAAAAAGACATTCAACAGACAAAAAGTTGAGTAGAAAACAGATCAAAGTATCATTATCTGGTGAATTATGGTGATACAGTGAAGTAATTTAAATAATTCAGAAAAATAATAAAAGGCCTTCATTATCTGTTTGCCTAAATTCCCTGAATGCTTACACTAACTTTAAATCTCCTTTTGACTATAAAGTTCCAGATATGGTAGAATGAGGTGGCACTGATAAGTTTATAGTTAAAGAGCAGTTTTAAGAAAAAAGTTTTCAAATTAAGATTTTAATTTTTTTGTAAAGGTAAAAGAAAACAGTCTTATCCTGGATACAAAGAGTATATATTTCCTACTTTATTTTTCAAGATACTTCTTCTGGTATTAATAACATATGTGAGGATTTGGAGTTTCTTTTGCTACTGGGCAACAGTAACTGAAATAATGTACAGACAAATGCCTTATGATTATTATTTTTTCAAGAAATGTCAGTGAAAACTAAGTGCAATTATGTTAGTGTCACAACAAGAATCCTTATCCACCTTAAATGTCTTCATATAATAATAAAAAGCACAAAACAAAAAGCAAACTTTAAAAAGAATCAATAAAGAAGAAAGGGAACAAAGACCTTCAGTTTATCATATATATATATATATATATATATATATATACACACAATATATAAAATGCCTTGAATACATTAATTGCTTTGTTAATTTTTTTGTTCAGCTGTTATGAGATGAACCTTTTGCTGGTACTGTGTATTTTGTACTGAAATCCAACATAAGGCTTGATAAGAAATAAGTAGTAATGACAGAACGAACAACAGTTTCCAATACCCTTGAGCACAATTGCACACCATTTTCATATACAAGTTAAGGAAATCTGAAACTCCTTGTTTTGATGCAATGTGAGTGTCTCTTTACAGGAAGCACAACACACCATTTCTCCTTTCATTTCTCACCCCATTAACTCCTTTGACAAAAGATGTATGCAGATCCTGGGAGAATTCATTCTTTTCTCTGAATGTTTCAGATACGTTGAGCTGAAAGAGTGGGAGTGTCATATCCATTTTATTTAGATAAAAAGTATTTTTCAAAAATAATATTTTTCTTAGATGTCTACAGACTCCTTACATAAAATTTTACAGAGTGTTTCTTCCCAATGCTACTTTCAACTCTGAAACTAAAGATGCATAGTCAGAAGATAACTTTGAAAATGATGCGATTGTTATATTCAAATGAGACAATTTGAAAATTGATTGTAATTAAATTTGTACTCAACCTTATCATCCACATTAATTCAGAAATATCAGAATGGCTAAATAGAAAGAGCACTTATTTTATATCCGTTATATGGACAATATGGAATATAAATTACTTCTGCAAAATTGGAAAATATTGACAGCATCATACTGGAGAAGAGGTAATGCTACCTGAAAACCCCAACACATTCATTTGCATTTATTGATATGGACAATGTTGCAGTATTATTTTATTGCCAACCCCTCCTTTTCTTTCTCATAGTGATTTCATGTATGTATTTTTTAAATGTCTACAAAACTGCCTGATTATAAAACAATAAAATTACAATACTGATTCCCTTAAAAATACAATAGATTAAACACTCTTAGCAACTTTCCCTTTAATTACAGAAGACAGTCTGTGGTATTTCACAATTATTATTTCTATGACTTCTGAAATCTCTTGAAAACTGCATTAACCTATATTATAGCTCATTGAAATCAGTGAATAACAACTTTGTAAGCGACGCCTGCATTATGTTTTAGCCCTTCCAAGCTGAGTGACCTTCAGAGTTAGTGGCCACATGATATGTAGCATGTTCTTGCCATACATCAAGTATTTGACTTATATTTAATATCCCCACATCAATAAACACCTAAAAGCTAAAAAAATTGCCATGATCAAAAGAGAAATATGGATCTACCTCCTTTCTTCTAAAGTCTGCTTATTAAAAGTCTTCTCCATCTTGAAAAAGGACCTCCCCTTTATCCAGTTGCTGAAGCCAAAAATATGACATTGTTATTTATTCATCTTTTATCAGTCATATTGATTTATTTTAGCATATTTTCCAACCCCAAACTTAATATCGTAGTCTCACTGTATCAATGTTTCCCTCTTTCTTAGTACTGCTATAATCTTGTACTTGGACTACTACAATAATTTTTTAATTTGTTATCTTACCTAAATCCTTCCCCCTTATTGCCCAGCAGAACAAATAATTCTTTAATATTTTAAAACATACATTAAATGTTGTCTTTTCTATGCTTCAAATTATCTAACGGTTTTTATCCTATTTCAGATAAAATCCAATCCAGCCCTGGCTAAGAAAGCCCATTTGACCAGCCTTGGAACCTAAAGATCTGCTTACCACAGGTAGAATTCCCTGCCAAAATTCTTCTGTCTCCAGGTTTCTAGAGCCACCTAACAAGCCACTTTCTTTTTTTTTTTTCCTAAGGACCTTCCTTAGGAACTAGATTATCTTTTTCAGACTGGAATGCTCTTTGCCTAAGCTTAACATGCCTGTCTCATTTTGGTCTTTTAGATCTCAGATCCAAGTCACATTCTCAAAGCATTTAACTCTCATTCTCCCTTGAAGTAACTACCTAGTAATTCTGTTACATTGCTCTATTTTCATTCTATGCATTGCACTTATTACTATATTAGGTTTCTTGTGAAATATCCACTTGTGCGTCATGAGAACAGGGACATGATCATGTTCACTCCTTCATTCCCAGTGTTTAGAACAGCACTTGGTGTATGGTGGATGTCTAATATATATGGAGTAAGTGATCAAATGAGTGAATGATAAATGACTTAATAAAATTTAAATTTTAAGTTCTATCTAATTAAAACAAGCACATTAAATTTATTTTGAATCAATACATATCTGCCCAGTTATTTAAAACAAATATTTAATATTACTATGACCAACCAAGATTCATCCCAAGGATGCGAGGATGGTTCACTATATGCAAATCAATACACATGATCTAGCACCTCAATAGAATCAAGAACAAAAACCATAAAATCATTTCAATAGATGCAGAAAAAGCATTTAGTAAACTTCAACATCAATAAAAGCCCTCAATAAATTAGGTACAGAAGGAATGTACCTCAACATAATAACGGCCACATATGACAAAACCATAGTTACCATCATACTGGGTGAAGAAAAGTTGAACGTTTTTCTCTATGATCTGGAATGAGACAAGGATGTCTACTTCCAACATTTCCATTCAACATTGTACTGGAAGTCCTAGCCAGAGTAATTAGGCAAGAGAATGAAATACAGAAGTTCCACACTGGAAAGGAGAAAGTAAAATTGCCCCTGTTGGCAGATGGCATGATCTTGTATATATAAAACCCTAAAGACTCCACCAATGAAGTAGTGTAGACTCCACTAATAGAATTGATATGACTTTGGTAAACTTGCAGGACACAACATCGACATATAAAAATCAATAGCATTTTTGTATATTATCAGCGAACTATCTGAACAAGTAATCAAGAAAACAATCTCACTTACAATATCTACACAAAAAATTACCTAAGAATGCATTTAACCAATGAGGTGAAATATCGCTACAATGAAAAATGATAAAACATTGAAAAAATAAATTGAAAAGGACACAAATAAATGGAAATATGTTCCAAGTTTATAAACTGGAAGAATTAATATTGTTAAAATATCCATACTATCCAAAGTGATATAGAGGTTCAACACAATTCCTATTAAAATGTTAATAAAATTCTTCACAAAACAGAAAAATATCCAAAAATTTCTATGGAATCACAAAATATCACAAGGAACCAGAACAACCTTGAGAAAAAAGAGCAAAGCTGGAGGCATTTCACTACCTGACTTCAAAATATACTACAAAGCTATAGTAATCAAAACAGCATAATCCTAGCACAAAAACAGACACATAGACCAATGGAACAGAATAAAGAACTAGGAAATATATTTACACATTTACAGCCAAATGACTTTTGACAAAGTTTCCAGGAATACACAATGGGGAAACAATAGTCTCTTCAATAAATGGTTCTGAGAAAATTTTTTACCCACATGCAGAAGAATGAAACTAGATCTCTGTTTCTCACCATATAAAAAACTCAACTCAAAATTGATTACGTATTTAAATTTAAGATCCAAAACTGTGAAACTGGTAGAAGAAAACATGGGAGAAATTCTTAATGGCATGGGACTGGGTAAGGGTTTTTTTAGATAGGAACTCAAAAACACCAGCAACTGAAGCAAAAATAGTCAAATGGGATTATACCAAACTAAAAAGCTTCTGCACAACAGAGGAAACAATCAACAGAGCAAAGATACAACCTACGGAATGGGAGAAAAAATATTTGCAAACTAGACAACTGACAAGAAGTTAACCTAGAGAATATATATAAGAAACTCAAACAATCTAAGAGCAAAGAAAAAAAAAAAAGAGTTAAAAGTGGACCAAAGCCCTGAATATATATTTTTTAAAAGAAGGAATAAAAATAGCCAAACGGTACATGAAAATATGTTCAACATCATTATTAATCAGGGAAATGTAATTCAAGGCCACAATGAAGTATCACCTCACTGCAGTTAAAATGGCTATTATCAAAAACAGAAAAAATAACAAATGCTGGCAAAAACGTGAAAGGGGGGAACTTTCATATACTGTCGATGGGAATGTAAATTAGTACAGCCACTATCAAAACCAGTATGGAGGTTTCTTAAAAAGCTAAAAATAAAATTACCATATGATCCCATAATTTCACTCCTGGGTATTTTTACAAAGGAAATGAGACCAGTATGTCAAGAAATGTTTGTAGTCCTGTATTTATTGCAGCATTCTTCACAATAACCTAAAAAAGAGATCAACCTAAGTGTTCACCAGTGGATAAAGGTATGAAAATATCTTGTATGTATGCACAATGGAATGCTATTCAGCTATAAAATAGAATGAAATTCTATTGTTTGTGTCAACATAGATGAATGTAGAGACCATTATATTAAGTGAAATAAGACAAGCACAGAAGGACAAATACCACATGATCTCTTTTGGAAAATCTGTAAATGATGATCCCATAGAAGTAGAGCATTAAATAGTGGTTACCAGAGGCAGGGGTAGAGAGGTAGGCTTATGAGAGAAGTTGGTTAATAGGTACAAAGTTACACTTCGCTAGGAGGAATAGGTCCTGGTGTTGTGTTGCACAGTAGGGTGGCTATAGTGAAAAATAATGTATTGCATATTTCAAAATAGAAAGAAGAGAGGATTTTGAGTGCTCTCACTGCAAAGAATTGATAACTATCTGAGGTGATAGATATGCTAATTATTCTGATTTGATCATTACACAATGTATACATGTATACATATTTTTCCTTTGTAATTTTGCACGAAAATTATTACTGAGTAATTGATTATTTTAATATTTATATGATTATTTGAAATTACTGTTATTACAGTTTTCATTAATCCATGAAAATTTGGTATTTTCTATTATGTTGTTAACCAAAACATGGAAGATATCTATTATTTTGAATATGAGATATAATAATATAAGTAAAAAATAGAGCAATACCACTTTTTAGAAAACCTTAAATGCATATTCAATGTAAACAAAATACAGTTATTAATATGTAATTTATTCTCTGAATTTTCCTTCTCTCTCATTAAACTTACTGGCCATGGGGAAGGGGGAGAAGATTTGAATTTGCCTTTATTTTTGTCATTAGAAATCAAAAAGCTTCATTAACTTTCTAGTTCAATTTGCATTTTAAAATGAAACATAATTTCTACATTAAACTAATAATTAGTCTTTCATAGATCATAGAAAGATAACACTTAAATTTTACTGCATGTAAGACTAGTCTGTGATTATTTAAAGTGTCACTTAAAATCTTGCAATACTTATGAGATCCCTACACAAAGAGAAGAAACAGTCTGTGGGAAAACCCTTACTTGGTATGTTTGTTTTCTCAGGCTGTTGTATCAAGACACCATGAACTGGGTGGCTTAAATAACAGATTTTTTTTTTTTTTTTTGAGACGGAGTCTCATTCTGTCACCCAGACTGGAGTGCAGTGGTGCTATCTCAGCTCACTGCAACCTCCACCTCCCAGGTTCAAACAATTCTCATGCCTCAGCCTCCTGAGTAGCTGGATTACAGGTGTGTGCCACTACACCCAGCTAATTTTCTTGTATTTTTAGTAGGTACAGGGTTTCACCATGTTGGTCAGGCTAGTCTCTAACTCCTGTCCTTAAATGATCCGCCTAATTCAGCCTCCCAAAGTGGTTGGATTACAGGCCTGAGCCACTGTGCCCAGCCTCTCTTCTTTTCCTATTAAGGGCTCTCATTCCTAAAATGGGTCCCAACCTAGAACGTAATGTAACCTTAATCACCTTTCAAAAACTCCACCTCCAAATACCATTACTCTAGGGTCCATGGCTTCAACATATGAATCTGGAAGGAACACAAACATTCAGAGGATAACAATGTGGGAAGATGCTTGGCAGTTTCAAAGAGCTTATTAGAAGCCATGTGAAGGAATGAAGAAGTAGAAGAAAATGATACCTCAGAGGTAAACAGAGTGAGGATACGGAAACTTTTGTAGATTTTGTTTAAAATATAATGAGAAGTTTGGGAAATATAAATAAAATTCTGATGTATGTTTTTAAAAGCTTATGTTGGCTGTGAATGAAACATTATTGGCAGAGGGCAAAATTAGAAACAGAAAGTCTAGTAATATCATCACTGCTGTTGTCCCAGTTGAAATTTAATGGAGGCTTGAACATTGATGCAAAAATCCTCAATAAAATACTGGCAAACCGAATCCAGCAGCACATCAAAAAGCTTATCCACCATGATCAAGTGGGCTTCATCCCTGGGATGCAAGGCTGGTTCAACATACGCAAATCAATAAATGTAATCCAGCATATAAACAGAACCAAAGACAAAAACCACATGATTATCTCAATAGATGCAGAAAAGGCCTTTGACAAAATTCAACAACCCTTCATGCTAAAAACTCTCAATAAATTAGGTATTGATGGGACGTATCTCAAAATAATAACAGCTATCTACAACAAACCCACAGCCAATATCATACTGAATGGGCAAAAACTGGAAGCATTCCCTCTGAAAACTGGCACAAGACAGGGATGCCCTCTCTCACCGCTACTATTCAACATAGTGCTGGAAGTTCTGGCCAGAGCAATCAGGCAGGAGAAGGAAATAAAGGGTATTCAATTAGGAAAAGAGGAAGTCAAATTGTCCCTGTTTGCAGATGACATGATTGTATATCTAGAAAACCCCATTGTCTCAGCCCAAAATCTCCTTAAGCTGATTAGCAACTTCAGCAAAGTCTCAGGATACAAAATTAATGTACAAAAATCACAAGCATTCTTGTACACCAATAACAGACAAACAGAGAGCCAAATCATGAGTGAACTCCCATTCACAATTGCTTCAAAGAGAATAAAATACCTAGGAATCCAACTTACCAGGGATGTGAAGGACCTCTTCAAGGAGAACTACAAACCACTGCTCAATGAAATAAAAGAGGATACAAACAAATGGAAGAACATTCCATGCTCATGGGTTGGAAGAATCAATATCGTGAAAATGGCCATACTGCCCAAGGTAATTTTTAGATTCAATGCCATCCCCATCAAGCTACCAATGACTTTCTTCACAGAATTGGAAAAAACTACTTTAAAGTTCATATGGAACCAAAAAAGAGCCCGCATCGCCAAGTCAATCCTAAGCCAAAAGAACAAAGCTGGAGGCATCACGCTACCTGACTTTAAACTATACTACAAGGCTACAGTAACCAAAACAGCATGGTACTGGTACCACAACAGAGACATAGATCAATGGAACAGAATAGAGCCCTCAGAAATGATGCCGCATAGCTACAACTATCTGATCTTTGACAAACCTGACAAAAACAAGAAATGGGGAAAGGATTCCCTATTTAATAAATGGTGCTGGGAAAACTGGCTAGCCATATGTAGAAAGCTGCAACTGGATCCCTTCCTTACACCTTATACAAAAATTAATTCAAGATGGATTAAAGACTTATATGTTAGACCTAAAACCATTAAAATCCTACAAGAAAACCTAGGCAATACCATTCAGGACATAGGCGTGGGCAAGGACTTCATGTCTAAAACACCAAAAGCAATGGCAACAAAAGCCAAAATCGACAAATGGGATCTCATTAAACTAAAGAGCTTCTGCACAGCAAAAGAAACTATCATCAGAGTGAACAGGCAACCTACACAATGGGAGAAAATTTTTGCAGCCTACTCATCTGACAAAGGGCTAGTATCCAGAATCTACAATGAACTCAAACAAATTTACAAGAAAAAAACAAACAACCCCATCAAAAAGTGGGCAGAGGACCTGAACAGACACTTCTCAAAAGAAGACATTTATGCAGCCAAAAAACACATGAAGAAATGCTCCTCATCACTGGCCATCAGAGAAATGCAAATCAAAACCACAGTGAGATACCATCTCACACCAGTTAGAATGGCCATCATTAAAAAATCAGGAAACAACAGGTGCTGGAGAGGATGTGGAGAAATAGGAACACTTTTACACTGTTGGTGGGACTGTAAACTAGTTCAACCATTGTGGAAGTCAGTGTGGCGATTCCTCAGGGATCTCGAACTAGAAATACCATTTGACCCAGCCATCCCATTACTGGGTATATACCCAAAGGACTATAAATCATGCTGCTATAAAGACACATGCACACGTATGTTTATTGCAGCACTATTCACAATAGCAAAGAGTTGGAACCAACCCAAATGTCCAACAACGATAGACTGGATTAAGAAAATGTGGCACATATACACCATGGAATACTATGCAGCCATAAAAAATGATGAGTTCGTGTCCTTTGTAGGGACATGGATGAAACTGGAAAACATCATTCTCAGTAAACTATCGCAAGGACAAAAAACCAAACACCGCATGTTCTCACTCATAGGTGGGAATTGAACAATGAGAACTCATGGACACAGGAAGGGGAACATCACACTCTGGGGACTGTTGTGGGGTGGGGGGAGGGGGGAGGGACAGCATTAGGAGATACACCTAATGCTAAATGACGAGTTAATGGGTGCAGGAAATCAACATGGCACATGGATACATATGTAACAAACCTGCACATTGTGCACATGTACCCCAAAACCCTAAAGTATAATAAAAAAAAAAAAAAGAAAAAAAAAAAAAAAGAAATTTAATGGAGGCTTTTACTAACATGGTACTAGCTAAAGTGGTGGGAAAAAAATTACTAACATTTACTGTGTTTGATAAAAATAAAACATCTGGATAACTGGAGAAATCAATAGATAAATTTTGAAACGATAGGCTTTAGATATTTGTGAACAAGTGATGTTTAAAAACGAGGTCCTTGGATCATCAGCATTACCTGGGAAGGAAAGTTGTTAGAAATGAATATTCTCAGACCCAACACCAGAACTACTGAATCAGAATTTCTGAGGGGCGAAGTCAGCAATTTGATTTTAAACAGACACTCTAGGTGATTTTGACAAAAGCTCATTTGAGAACCGTGATGTAAACCATATGCATGAAAATGTCAATTACAGAAATCCATAAATATGGGCTTATGGATTTCAGAGCAGAAGTTTGAGACAGAGATATAAATCTGGAAGTGATCAACACATAGATAGCACTTAAAACCATGGGAATGGTTGAAATCACATACACTAAGTGGGAGCAGAGAGAAATGCCACAACTGAGGCCAACATTTCATTTTCAGTAGTCTGTAAACAACACTTTAAAAGGAGCATCTATAGAGAAAGGAAGAAAGCTAGGGATGTGAGATACCATGGACACCAAGTGAAGAAAGAGATTGTAAAAGGAGTAAATGATAAGCAATGTCCAATGAAGCTAAGAAATTCAACACACCTTAAACAGTGGTGGGTTGATTGCTGTTCAACATCTGGCTCTCTGAAGAAAAGCAAAATCAGATTAGTAAAGATTTTCCATTTCTGTGCTGCTAAATACTCCCGACATGCTTAATTTCAAGCCAGTGAATAGTGAGCAAATTTGGCAAGAGACACACAATAGCACGCCATTATCCATTTCTGCCATGTAGATATTATATATATATAAAACGACCTCAAAAAGACAGGTAAGAGCAAAATGTAATGAAAGAATTAGAAGCAAATGAGTTTTGAGTATTCATTACAATGCTTTTTATAAATGTTTTGTCTATATATACGTGTGTGTGTGTGTGTGTGTGTGTGTGTGTGTGTGTGTAATCAACTCTTAATAAAGTCTGTGTTTAACAATAACCTTGCAGAATTTCTGGGAATTAAATAATCAGCTCTCATGTGTCAGTATGTATTGACTCTTATACACTATTGCTAACAAATCTAAGATTTAAAATGTTTTTCCAGGTCCTGGGAACTTCACATACTGCTATTCTCAGTATATTAAACACATATTTAACAGTTTTATATATTCTACTACATTTAAGCTGTCCAAGAAAGGAAATTATGATGTATTATGTGATCTATATCTTAAACAGCACAGAACAAAAGATTTAACAGGTGCCCAATCAAACTATTGATTTGTAAGTACATCCATGACCTACCCTTCTAACTCTAAAAGTCTTTGAATGGAAAAAAAAAAAATTCTGTAGGGTTGGAAACCTGTGAAGGATAAATCATGTTAGAATGATATTCATAATATAAATAAATTAGCTCATGCAAGTTTCAGCTTTGACATAATTTATGCAAAATTTGACACACTTTTCTCTAGCTTAAGATATGTGTCACCTAGCAGTACAGGATCTCTGCATGGTTGACTTTTGCTGGACTTAACAGGGTACAAAGACAAGTGTGGAGCTCACAACAAAAGATCAAAAAGATGCACAACAGTTTTGAGTGTGCTTGGAGTGCCATTCTGGCTGAATCTGAACTGAATTATTCATGGTTTTGTTTTTTTTTTAAAGTGCAGTAAAAGTGATTTTTTTCTTAAAAAAAGGAAAATCAAGGTTAATTTATCTCCTGAAAATACTGAGTCCTTTTCCTGACATGAAAGCATTCAAGCTTTCAGAGTCCAGACACCAATCTTTATTCTGAAACATGAGTCTGAGCGGAATTCAGATAAAGCTGAACCGTTTTTATTTGCCAAACAAGTGCCCCAATAATTGCTAGGGGAAACATTCCAAAGGTTTCATGACTGTTTTAGATTCTTAGGGCTGCTGTGACAAAATACTACAAACTGGGTGGATTACAACAAGAGAACTGTATTGCCTCACAGTTCTGGAAGGTAGAAGTCTGAAATCAAAGTGTCAGGTGGGCCATGCTCCCTCTGAAGTTGGTTGAAGAGAATCCTTCCTTGCCTCTTCTTTCTTCTTTCTTCCTTCTTCTTTCTTCTCCTTCTCCTTCTTCCTCTTCCTCTTCTTCTTCTTCATTTTCTTTTTTTTTTTTTTTTTTTTTTTGAGATGGAGTCTCTCTCTCTCGCCCAGGCTGGAGTGCAGTGGAGCGATCTCGGCTCATTGCAGCCTCCACCTCCCAAGTTCCAGCAATTCTCCTGCCTCAGCCTCCCGGGTAGGTTGGATTACAGGCACCTGCTAACATGCCCAACTAATTTTTTTTTTTTTTTTTTGTGAGACAGAGTCTTGCTCTGTCACCCAGGCTGGAGTGCAGTGGTGCGATCTCGGCTCACTGCAACCTCCACCTCCCAGGTTCAAGCCATTCTCTTGCCTCAGCCTCCCAAGTAGCTGGGATTACAGGTGCCCGCCACCACACCCAGCTAATTTTTGTAATTTTGGTAAAGACGGGGTTTCACCACCTTGGCCAGGCTGGCCTCGAACTCCTAACCTCAGGATCCACCCACCTCGGCCTCCCAAAGTGCTGGGATTACAGGCATGAGCCACCACGCCCGGCCCTAATTTTTGTATTTTTAGTAGAGACGGGGTTTCACCATATTGGCTAGGCTGGTCTCGAACTGCTGACCTTAAATCATCCACCTGGCTTGCCCTCCCAAAGTGCTAGGATTACAGGCGTAAGCCACCACGCCAGGGCCCCTTGACTCTTCTTAGTGTCTGGTGGTTTGCCTGCAGTTCTTGCTGCTCCTCGGTTGGTAGATGCATCACTCCAATTTCTGTCTCTGTTGTCACATGACCACCTTATTTTTGTGTATCTCTGTCTTCTCCTCTTCCTAGCAAGATACTAGTAATATTGGATTAGATCCCACCCTAAAAAAAAAACTCAACTTGATTCCATCTGCAAACACCCTATTTCCAAATAAGGCCATATTCATAGGTACCAGAGCTTCAGATTTCAACAATTCTTCTTTGGAGACACAGTTCAACCCAGAAACCAGAACCTACCAACTACAACATATTCTGGCTCTAGAGAAAGAATAAATACTTCTTTGAATGTACCATACATTTTAGCTGAAAGGCCAACAATTGGAGATTTAATTATGACACAATTCCTATTACATTATTTAATAGATCTGAGCCTTGAAAAGACTAACATCACAAAATTGATATGCTTTCCAAATTTAGTATTTAGCATATCTTTTTAGATATTTTAATGTTGCATATTAGCTTATAATATTTCAATAACACTCTGTGAACTCAAATTACAATCACTAGAGGTATATTAAATGTGAGACTCAAAAGAGTTTCTTTCAGCTGTTTCTTTTACTCTATTTCATCTACAGTTAATCATGCTTTGTGTTCATTTCAACTTAAAAAACTAAATGGCAGAAAACAGTGCTGGTTTGGGGTTTTGTTTTGGGGTGTTTTTTTTTGGCCTATTAAAACCTTCTCTTTTTCACACATCTTGAATTAGTATATCCATTTAATAGCACTATAAAAATGTTGGTGTGGCTGTAACGAGATCATTAACTTTATTGCTATAATCACTGTATGAGGTTAAACTGTACCCTCAGCAACAAAATTAGTGTCCAACTGTTCCAGGTGTCTCTCTAAGAATTTTCTCAATACAACATGTACTCTGTTGTAATTGAAAAATTAATTATCTACCACGCATGTTTTAGTTTTCCATCTTAAAAAGACATTGTATCACATCAAGTTCCAACTTTTATTTGTTCCTTTCTGGATTTCTATATTAAAATTTATATTATGAATATTTAAATGAGTATAAGTACCACTCCTATAATATTTTATTCTTATTTTAATACCAAAATTAAAATTGCAGTTATTACGTACCATCAATTTTATACAATCAATAAAAACTAATGTATTGCAACATTAAAATTTTTGCTTAGCTATCTTATTTTAATCAAGTAATAAACAAAATATGCAATAATATATCATCCAAGCAAATTTACTGTGTGAGACAAGAGTATGTAAAAGAAATGTAAAGATTAGGGGCTCTTAGTGAAGATAGTTCATATTTTTTGAAGGAGTGAATGAAACTCATGTGGCTGTGATAATTATAGAAACACACTTTGCCCTAGCAGTATATATAGAGAAAACCATAATCCATAAACCATAGAGCACAATAAAAATAAGAAGAAAATAATTGAAAGTAATGAATTTTAAAAAATGAAATTGGCAGGGTGCAGTGGCTCACGCTTGTAATCTCAGCACTTTGGGAGGCTGAGGCAGGTGGATCATGAGGTCAGGAGATCGAGACCATCCTGGTTAATACGGTGAAACCCCGTCTCTACTAAAAACACAAAAAATTAGCCAGGCATGGTGGCACACACCTGTAGTCCCAGCTACTTGGGAGGCTGAGGCAGGAGAATTGCTTCCACCCGGGAGGCGTGGAGGTTGCAGTGAGCCAAGATCATGCCACTGTACTCCAACCTGGGCAACAGAGTGAGGCTTCACCTCAAAAATAAATAAATAAATAAATAAATAAATAAATAAATAAATAAATAAATAAGAAATCACTATCTAATTCATAAAATGAGCCAAATATTCTAAATTAATAAATGAATGGCTGCCCAAAAATGTAAATGAAAAATTAGAGAAAGCAAGTGCAGGTAATATGCAAAACTAGAAAGTACAAGCAGCTAGAAATATTAAGTTTAAAATATCAAACTTTTTTTTTTTTTTTTTTTTGAGACGGAGTCTTGCTCTGTCTCCCAGGCAGGAGTGCAATGGCGCAATCTCGGCTCACTGCAAGCTCCGCCTCCCGGGTTCATGCCATTCTCTTGCCTCAGCCTCCCGAGTAGCTGGGACTACAGGCGCCTGCCAACACGTCCGGCTAATTTTTTGTATTTTTTTAGTAGAGATGGGGTTTCACTGTGTTAGCCAGGATGGTCTCGATCTCCTGACCTCGTGATCCGCCCGCCTCGGCCTCCCAAAGTGCTGGGATTACAGGCTTGAGCCACCGCGCCCGGCCTAAAATATCAAACTTTTAAGAATGACATTAAAAAATGTAAAGATTATTTCTGGGTTTTGTTTTACCTGTAATATAATTTATTTTTTTCAAGTAAACAATATGATTTTATTATGTGTCGTCATTATGCTGTACATTACAGTCCCAGACTTACTCATCTTACAAATGCCTGTTTATACCCTGTGACAAACATCTCATTTCCCACACCTTTCATGCCTTGGCAACCACTGTTTGGCTCTCTGCTCTTACGAACAAAGAAGCAAAAAAATAAATAAAAAGCATATTTCTGTTTTCTCGGAAAGGCAAATACAAACAAAAATTGTGATGTAATATTATTTTCAGTCTTGTTAATCCAAACTTTGGAGGTGTGGCTCAAAAATTACTCATCATTTAATAACTGCACATAAAAACAAAAGTGGAATCTAACCTTTTCACTTACAGCAGAGATGTTTAAGAAGTTCCGTAATGTCCAGTAATATCAAGAGTCTGGGAAACGCAAATGTTAATAATATTTTGGTCATTGTTTAAATAAATTATGCAACTTTTCTAGAGAACAGTTGATGATATCTAGCAATTGTTTTTTTTTTTTAGACGATGTCTTGCTCTTGTCCCCCAGACTGGAGTGCAATGGCACGATCTCGGCTCGCTGCAACCTCTGTCTCCCAGATTCAAGCAATTCTCCTGCCTCGACCTCCCGAGTAGCTGCGATT
Source organism: Symphalangus syndactylus (assembly GCF_028878055.3). NCBI lineage: Eukaryota > Metazoa > Chordata > Mammalia > Primates > Hylobatidae > Symphalangus > Symphalangus syndactylus. The sequence continues at coordinate 80,967,267 of NC_072438.2, read as the reverse complement.
ACAGGCGCCTGCCACCACACCTGGCTAGTTTTTGTATTTTTAGTACATACAGGGTTTAACCATGTTGGTCAGCCTGGTCTCAAACTCCTGACCCCAGGTGATCCACCCACCTCAGCCTCCCAAAGTGCTGGGATTACAGGTGTGAGCCACCGTGCCCAGCCAATAGCTAGCTTTTTTTTTTTTTTTTTTTTTTTTGAGACAGAGTCTTGCTGGGTCACCCAGGCTGGAGTGCAGTGGCACGATCTCAGCTCACTGCAACCTCCCGGGTTCAAGCGATTCTCCTGCCTCAGCGTCCCGAGTAGCTGGGACTACAGGTGCGTGCCACCACACCTGGCTAATTTTTGTATTTTTAGTAGAGACGAGGTTTCACCATGTTGGCCAGGCTGGTCTCCAACTCCTGACCTCAAGTGATTCACCTGCTTTGACCTCCCAAAGTGCTGGGATTACAGGCCTGAGGCACTGTACCCGGCCAATATCTAAGCAGTATTGTAATTGCTCTATTTTTGACCTAGTGAACATAAGAAGTGAGTAGAGAATAATCATTTTCTATTGTTATAAAAAGTGAACATGTATTCAAGTGAAGTCAACCAATTAAACCCATTATGAGTTATCTATAGTTAAAAAATATTAAAAACAAAAAGCAAAAAAAAAAACTGCATTCGTTAAAGGAAGTAAATATCTAAGAGCTAAAAAAATATTTTCGAAGACATATTAGTGAACACAGTAAGGTACAGAATAATGTGTGTGTGAATAATATGGTTGCCTTTGTAAAAATAATTTATAAATTCAATATATAAATGACACAAAGAAAACTTTGAGGAGGAGCTGGGTGAGATTGCGTATTTTACTTCATTTACTTTGCCTCCAATTATTTATTATTTTTTGATTTGCATATTATTTATTTACTTATTTACTTCAATTGTGGTCGCCTGGGAGATAATTTTCATTTTTTTTCATTTTTGTCATTATACTTCTCTATTTCTATAGAATTTATTAAATGTTATATGAGCATATGAATAGTACAAGAAAGAGTGAGGAAAAGGTATTCAATCAATATTGCTGAAATTTTTTAATGATTAGGAAAAATCAGTTCAAAACCTCAAAACCTTACCTAATTGTACAAATTACCTCATATTATGCATTTATTAATTCCAGATGGAGCAAAGTACCCTTTAAAACAAGCTGAAATATACTATGATACATCTATCAAACACTAAAAGAATGACAATTTATGAATCTTAGAGGTCTAACAGAAATTATAACAACAAACTATCCATACCAGAATAAAGAATTTCTTAGAGATCTTACAAGGAAACTCCCCAGCAATAAGTCTGACAAATAATATATCAAGAACACTAAAAATATACAGCTTACTTAAAGGCAAAAATCAGATATCCCTTGCCAGAAACAAGGAGGGAATTAAAGCCATATATATGATAGAAATGAGAGGGTCAGGAAAAAGTAGTTAAAACCAGGAGTAGTTATACGTAATCAGAGCCTATTGAATATGCCTTTGAAATGCTGGGATATAAGGCTAGACCCCACCTTTTGGAGGGTTGTTGGACATGGGCTTCCTGCAACAAAGCCTGAGTTAAGAGGAGACTTTCCATTTTTGAAACAGCAACTAAAAAACTACCATTTGACTCAGGTAGTTGGGTCAAACTAACTACCTGGGTGGCGTCGTGGCAGGCTGCCTACTGTGGTCCTTGGGTGGAAAAATAGTCACTGAAGAAAAATCAAATGCCACCCATGCCTATGAAGACCTAGGTCTCTGGAGACAGTAAAATGAAAATTGAAGTAGAACCAATATAATTCCTTGAGCCCTGACAGAATTAAAAACAAAATCTGCCCATGAGAATGTTTATAAACTTGTGGTACCTGCAAAACTTTTAGAGAAGCCAGCACACACTGAAATTAAATAAACCTCTAGTGAAAGTCAGAAAAAAGTATGTGAAAAAAAAATAACAACAATAAGGTGTCCACTAAAGCAGAAAGGAACTCAACTCATTGCATATAAACACTGTTAATTTAGTTAATTAGACAATTAGCAAGGAGTTTTAAAAATCATGATCAAAATCCATGATGGAAAATTTGTTTCACTAAAGATGCCAAGAGAACAACATATCACTAAGTGAAGAAACAATATTAAGGAGAAAACCTATGGTTCCAGTAAATGAACAGGGAAAGACCACGAATTAATAAATTACAAAAAAGTTAAAGTGCTATTAGGAACATATAATCAAGAAAAGTATCCAAACTAAAAGGGACAAATCATACATGAGATAAAATAATGAGTAATTCTTTTTACACAAATCTAATTAGCAAAATATATTAACCAACACTGTCAACAATTAGGTGTAAATGAATACTCTCATACATTTGTGTGTGTGTAAAATGCCACAATGCTTCTGAATAGGATTTTTTTGACAATGTACATACGAAACAATCAGTGATTTATTTCTTAATTCATTTTCTAAAAGCCTACTCAATGAAATGTGAATGCTAAGTGAAGTATCCTGTAAATTTAAATATATTCATAGTTTTACCATGTATAAAAATGTTTTATAATATGGGAACAAGATATGTAAACAAAATTACACATGTCCAGTGGATAATTGCCTGGATTCTAAAAAACACTGTATACAGAAAACACATAATAATGTCTAGTACTAGCCAAATTCCTCATGAATAATTGTTCACTTGTTGAATAAATTAACTAATGAAAGAGTATTTAAATCTATAAAATTAAATGAGGTATAAAGTTAGGGTGGGAAATGTAGGAAGGTTGTAATACCCTCTCACCTAAAGTAAAAATAAGAATATTTAACGTTTTTAAACTGAAGTCTTTTAATTATAAATCTATTAATTAAATTATTCATTAATTTATGAAGTTAATTTAGTAAACACAAAAAACGTTATTTATCCCCTTTATTGTTAAATGATTTCAAAGTAGATATCATTTTATAATAATCAAAAGGGCAGATATTTTTTTAAAACCCTATTCAGAATGCTTACCCTTTAGAAAAGTAATCATATTTACTAATATCCCCTACATATTAGATTCTTCTTTTAGTCTATAACTTTCTTCAATTGTTATGTTATAAAATTACATACCATTTGATATGGTTTGGTTGTATTCCCACCCAAATCACATCTTGAATTGTAACTCCCACAGTTTCCACGTGTCGTGGGAGGAACCCCATGGGAGGTGATTCAATCACAGGGGCGGGTCTTTCCTGTGCTACTCTTGTGATAGCATATGAGTCTCACAAGATCTGATGGTTTTTCAAAGAGGAATTCCCCTGCACAAGCTCTGTCTTCTCTTTGCCTGCTGCCATCCATGTAAGAGGTGGCTGGCTCCTCCTTGCCTTCCGTGATGACTGTGAGGCTTCCCCAGCCACATAGAAGTGTAAATCCATTAAACTCTTTTTCCTGTATAAATTGCCCAGTCTTGGGTATATCTTTATCAGCAGTGTGAAAATGGACTAATATGCCATTAAAGTACAAATATTGTACTGCAATATCTTTATTGTCATTTTCATGTCCTTTCTTTTGTTCTTTCCTCAACTCTTCCTCACCTTTTGCCAGCTGTTGTCATTACAGAAAAACTCTTCCTGTTGAAGCTACTCCCCCTTCACCTTAATGAAATTCGTTTTGACAAGACCAATATTTCCTTTAATGGGATCTGATTCTTCTTCTGTTAAATGTTAGAATTCCCTATAGTTCTGCCATTATCCATTTTCATCCTATCACTACAAACTCTTTTCCTCAAAGTTCCCCCGTTTCTCTGATATTTAAGAACTTTGTGTGATTAATCCCCACATCCTGGAGTGAGGAAAACCACTTTCCTTCCAAAATTTAGTGGAGATTTAAAAAGATGATTTGTGCCAGGCACGGTGACTCACGCCTGTAATCCCAGCACTTTGGGAAGCCCATGGAGGCAGATCACTTGAGGTCAGGAATTGGACATCAGCCTGGTTAACATGGCAAAACCCCATCTCTACTAAAAATACAAAAATTAGGCAGGCGTGGTGATGGGAGCCTGTAATCCCAGCTACTTTGCTGGCTGAGGTAGGAGAATGGCTTGAACCCAGGAGGCTGAGGCTGTAGTGAGCCGACATTGTGCCAGAAAGTCCAGCCTGGGTGAAAGAGTAAGACTGTGTTAAAAAGAAAGAAAGAGAGAGAGAGAGGAAGGAAGAAGGGAGGGAAGGAAGGAAGGGAGGGAGGGAGGGAAAGAGAGAGAGAGAGAGAACTCTGATTTGGAAAACGTCTCTCTAGTTCTAATATTTTGGAATCTCTTGTATCTCTAAATTCAATACTGACTTCTATCCAGGCCTCCTTTTGTATATCCAGTCTAATTGCTGGAAGTTCACATATTATTTGAATTTTTTGGAAAACCAGTGCCTCTAATGCAACACATATCTATGCTGTCTCCCAAATTTATAACTCCAGTCCTGATCTGAGCTCTGGATCAAATACTCAAAAGTGTACTCCGTGTTTCCAATTTAGATGACTCATAAAGATCCTAATCAAGCATGTCACAGCATGGCTCATGCCTGTAATCCCAATACTTTGTGAGGACGAATAGGGGAGGATCCCTTGAGGGCAGGAGTTTGAAACCAGCCTTGGTAACATAGGGAGAACCCATCTCCACAAAAAATTTAAAAATTAGCTAGGCATGGTGGTGCATACCTGTAGTCCTAGCTACTTGGGAGGCTAAGGTAGGAGGATGCTTGAGCCCAGGAGATCAAGGCTGCAGTGAGCCATGATCATGCCACCGCACTCTAGCTTGGGCAACAGAGTTAAACCCTGTCTCAAAAACAAACAAAAAACATGTAACAACAGAACATAACAGAACACTTGACCTATTTCTCCCATAACTAAATCCTTTGCCATTGTCACCTCTCAGTAAGTGGCATGATCATGCACTCAGTGTGTCAGGTAAAAAGTCTGCAGATCATAAATGCATCCATTGCTCACCATGTCCATCACTGTCACCATAAGTCAAATCACAATCGCTCTTACCAAAACCATAATAGCTCACTCTCTGCATCTACATATGTCTACCAGAATTTATTCTTTCCATGAGGCAAAGCAGATTAATGTATTCTCTTACTGTACCCCACCAACACTTTCTCATCACCAGCATCATAAGATTAGGGTTCCTTCCCATGAGTTACAGGATCTCACATAACCAGCCTCTTGCCTACTCCTGGGGCACGGTTTTTATTCATATCTTATCTAAATTCACTCTAAGTAAGTGGCCATCTTACTTTTTCACCAACCTGACGAGCTTTCTCTTGCTTTAGGGTCTGGAAACATTTCCATCTCCAGCTCTTGTCCAGATGTTGATAACCCTCCTTCCTGAACCCTATGCTTTAGAAGACCCTGATGATCACAAATTAAAACAGAAAGTGTTTATTTTCTCCTTCGGAATAACAGGAGTTGTTTTGTTTGTTTTTTGTTTGCTTGTTTGTTTTAAGTTCTTAAAAGCTCAGTAACCCAATGGGGCACATACGTTTATGGGCCAGTGATCGCCCCAAAGCTGAACTGGGATGTACAGACCAAAGCTTGTAAGTCTGAGAGAGCAAAAAGTGAGTATGTGTGAATGTGTTTGGGTTTGTGTAAGTGTATGTGAGAGTGTATGGCTGAGTGTGATGAAAGTGTGTAAGAATATGTGAGACTGCATTTGTGCAGGTGTGTGTGCACACGTGTGTGTAGGAGTGAAGGCAGAAAGGAGAAAACTGCAGGCTCTGGAGTGATAAACCAGAAAAAAGAGGAGGCTCTGGTTTCCATTTCTTTACCCCAAATCCCTCAATTATGTATGTAGTAAAACTTATTTTCTGACCTCTGCTAGGTTTTTGTCACTTTACAGACATACTTTTTGCAAATTCTGAGTGGGAAAAATGAGGCATGGCTCCCCAGGAATCCTTTTTTTTTTTTTTTTTGAGACGTTGTCTTGCTCTGTCGCCAGGCTGGAGTGCAATGGCGCAATCTCGGCTCACTGCAAACTCTGCCTCCTGGGTTCAAGCAATTCTTCTGCCTCAGTCTCCCGAGTAGATGAGAATACAGGCACACACCGCCAAGGCCTGCTAATTTTTGTATTTTTAGTAGACACGGGGTTTCACCATGTTGGCCAGGATGGTGTAGATCTCTTGACCTCGTGATCCACCAGCCTCGGCCTCACAAATTGTTGGGATTACAGGCATGAGCCACCATGCCCGGCCTGCTCCCTGGGAATCCTGATTGGATAGCCCAGGCTCAGGAGAGTTCTGTGTTTGATCTTGATTCCCACAGATCCACGCTGCCCCTCAGCCTCATACTGGCATGAGAGGAGAATAGAATTGGAACCTTGACAGCCCATGAGCATGAATTCTGTTAAAATTTTAACTGTTTAGCGAGATGACATGTTGCTCTCCATTTGTACTCTTACATCAGCTGCCTGGCACGTGAGAGGATGGCCTGTCAAGAATCGCCCCATCTGAAAGCAATTATTCTGGTCTGTCATCTCCCATGGCTTATTCAAATCCACTTAATGTTACTTCCAATGGACTTCCATGATGAAATCAACTAAGAGTTCTCTTCCCACATCCTGTCACTCTGTATTTGCATACTTTGCATTACCTTCATTTTCAGTCACCTCTACCTGCAATATATTTTAATATTTTGTTAAAGAGTTCATTTTCCATCGCTTGCACTAGAATATGGGCTCAATGAGGGGAGGGACTTGGTCTTTCTTGTTTACACCATTCATCAGTGCTTAGAATAATATCTGGCACATAGTAGTTGTTCAATAAATATTGGTTGAATGAAATAAAACAATGGATATAATGTCTAAGTGCATGTAATATCTAATATTATGTCTGAAGAACATCTAATGACTAAATATAACCAGTCTGTGTAACCAGTTTCACCCATCCCTGAAATCAATTTTATCAAAGATCACCAGATCCACCTACTAAGTTATTGATGGGATCGTGACTCTTTTTCCTCTGAAAATTTGCAGAAATTTTATTTTGTTTTATTTAGGTTCCTAAACAAAATCATCAAATTATCTGAAATGATTTGTAAGATTCTTAATACTTTGATAGAAAAGTTCACCTTCCTTAGTCTGATGTTCTGGGCCTCCAAAATGTAGATTAGAATTTCCTGATTTCAGCCTTAGTCTTCTGGATACCTGCAGTTAAAATGGTTTTGCTTCATCTGTGAATGAGGACCCACTACCCCCACCAGTGAACGCTCTACTCTCAGGCAAGCACAGGATCTCCCAGGGAGAAGAGTCTTTGGTTCTTTTGAACAACTGGGAAATACATGCCAGCTTCACAGAACTAAAGTAATTGGTATCTAAATGATTCTTCAGCATATTCAACCTGTGTGATTTTGTCACCATATAACCATCCTTACACAAAGAGAACACTCAATACATATAGGACTCTCCAACATATCTTTACATTCCTCACTTTAAGGACATATAACTATTAATTGCATAATCATGCATCTCTTTCAAAATTATATATTCAATAATGTGGCTTCTCTATTCTTTATTGATAGATACACTAAAATAGTTAAATAACACAAAAATGCCTCATTTGGCAGGTAATTCACTCCTTAAATGCAATATTCAGTTTTTGGAAAGCTCAGTAAGAATTCTCAATAGTTACAACTAATAAATGATATGCCAGTCCCCTTCTTGAGAATAGCATTTATTTCACTTTTATAAAAACATTGTATACTAAGTAGTTCTCCATAGCTTTGTTTTACTTACCTATAGTGTTTTTAGTAATATGTAACTGGTTTGAACCTATAAAACATTTTTATCTTAATTATTGTTAATTTTATGTAAAATTTATTATAAAATGTTTCATCCAATAAATAATTTATGTAAGTAGATACAGCTATTGTCATATGGACTCAACTATATAACTAGAAAAAGACATAAATGTGGTTTTAGATAGATACAGATATACACACTCCCATATCCTCTCAAAAGTGCTGAAGTGTTTATAATGTCTAACATATTGGAAGTAATTAGAATAATCTCACATGATACACTTTCTTTGTTCCTTTCACACAATTGAATATTTTTAACTATTTACATTGCTGATTTACTTCTAGTAAATTACATATTCCCTAACTTGCTTGAGGATTAGGGTTACCTGTGGTACTTAATAAATGTTCTAATTCTTGGGCCCTAATTCAGATCACCTTAATCAGAATATTTTGAGGTTGAGGGGCTGGAACAATTATCATCATCAAGAAGGTAGACAAAACCACTGCTCCTGCATAGCACATGCCACCACAGAGCACCTCAAAGTATACGCTCCACCAAGTGAAAAGCAAACAAATATTTTTCAACTAAAATTTAAATGGTTCTTGTGCATGTTTGCCCTAAAAAGTAGAATAAACTAAGTGGCTTAAACAACAGATTTATTGTATCACAATTCTGGAGGCTAGAAGTCCAAAAGCAAAGTGTTAACAGGTTGGTTTCTTCTGAGGAATGTGAAGGAAAGGTGTGTCCTGGGCCTCTCTCTTTCTCTTATAGAAAGCTGTCTTCTCCCTGTATCTTTTAAAATCACCTTCCATTTAAATCATATATCTATGTATGCATGTGTCCGAATACTCTCTTCTTATAAGTACACAAGCCATATTGCATTAAGGCTCACTCCAATTACTTTATTTTAACTTGACTCCTTTGCTCAATAAACACCTTATTTCCAAATAAGGTGGCATTCTGAGGTACTGGGGCATTAGACCCTCAACAGATAAATTAGGAGAGGTTTACTTCAACCTGTAACAGGTTCAATGGCAGTCATTTTCCAGTGTTATCTATATTGACTTTTAGTGGTGTATATTCTCCATTCATATTTTTTCTCAACTTTCTTCCTTTACCATTATAGGGAAATCATGAAAGTGCAGCAGCTGATGATGGGAACAAAGTCAATGTGTTCAAATGCTCTCCTCGGTAGGAAACACAAAAGTCCTTACTGTGCAATCTCATAGCAAAGTTTCTAATATTTTCCTGCCAGAACTTCAGAGTTGGGGTAATTCCTCAACTCTGTAATTCCTCAACACATTGCAGGTAAGCCCTGCAATGTGTTTGTCCTTTCACATTTGACATAACTAAGTCTGCATGTCTTTTTTCTTCTTCTTCTTTTGGAGAAAATATCAAGAACTCTTAAGACAAGAAAATGAAATCTGGTGAGTTAACCCTGGCAGAGGTGAAAAGTCAAAGACGAAGAGCAGCCTTCTGATATGGAAACTTTTGTCTTGATGAATAATTGATGGGCACTGACAGCACAATTTTCTGCTTCTAAGCATGCAGTCCTGACATGGTATGGCATAGGAATCTCGAGGGTAAAAGGATTCTTACTTTATAAGCAAACATCTTGAGGATCAATATTAGATTCTTAAGTTCTCTTATGTAGTTGGCTTAAAAGAAGAATGGATTATGAAGCTTATGGAAAGCAATTTTCTTATAAATTTAGCTGTACTCCCATTATTGAGAGTTAAAATTTTTAGTTTTTTTCTCCTTATTTTTCCATTTAATGAATGTTACAATTATTATTTTATTTTTATTTTATTTTATTTTATTTTATTTTGTTTTATTTTTGGTAGAAACAGGGTCTCACTCTGTTGCCCAGGCTGGAAAACAGTGGCATGAGCATAGCTCACTGCAGCCTGGAACTCCTGAGCTCAAGCAATCTTCCCGCATCAGCCTTCTGATTAGCTAGGACTACAGGCACATGCCACCCTGCCTGGTTAAACTCCCAGTGTCAAGTGCTCCTCTTACCTAAGCCTCCCAAAGTGCTGGCATTACAGGCATGAGCCACCTTGCCCAGTCTTCTTTTCTATTTTATAAGGTAGATAATGGTCATCAGATTAATTAGTAGATATGAAGCTATAATATCTATATATTAAAGCTGTTCAGTGTAGGACATTTCTGAGCCCTTTTTTTTTCCATCATACACTCCTGGCAAAATCTTAGCTCTTTTTTTTTTTTCAACACTCCTGCTACTTTGCACCCGTATCTCAAAAACTAAATTTGTGTGGAGAAAATACATGATCATGGTGAATATTCTTATTTTTAATTTATGGGCATGTCCCAGAAGTGGACCCTTAATGCTACCTGGAATCCAACTAGATTTCTCTAATCAATTCCTTCTCTCACTTTCAAAGGAGAGAAATCCACAACTCTTTTCTTGTCAAGCTTCTAGGATAATCTTCTCTTTCTCAGTTGATGAACTTACTCCTAGTTCCCTAGAAAACAGGAAGCATTCAGAAGAAAAATTGCACCTGTTCTTTCAACATCCAATGAACAATCTCCCTAAAGGTATGAATGTTCTCCCAATACATGAGCGTTCTGCCAACAACTAATTAATAAGCTCTCTGCAGGTTTGTATGTGTATGCATTTCTGCACCTTGCTTCCTATTAAAATGAAAAGATTTTTCATTCTCTTCTCTAATCTCAGTACCTTGCTGCCCCTTCTGCATGGGATCATGTAATCGCTGTCCTACTCAAACACTCTTACAATAGCCTTCCATATTCCATTCATCATTATTTTATTTACTTTCTACTGAATCATTATTGTAAATATAAAAACATTTTGCAATACTATTTCCTAACTTAAAATATTTTCTCGATCCCCCATTTCCACTCCACATACAAGGCTACATTTGATTCAACATTTGATAAAAACTCCCATGGGGGGGAAAAAAGCTGTATCTTCTGTCTCCAATTCAATCTTTGGTCATTTCCTCTGTAATAAATTCCAAATAATATTTTATCCCCATTCCTCAGGTTAGGGTCTGTTTAAGGTCACCAATGACTTCACATGGTTACCAGTTCTTAGTCATTGCCTTGCTCTAACAGCACCATATGACACAACTCAGTGACTCCTATTTTCTTAAGTGTTTCCTTGATTTAGTTGACAGAACCCCCTAATCTCTTATTTTTCAACTTTGTAGATTATTTTACTCCAGATTGTGCTGCTGGATCTGTTAAAGAAATAGTTATTCTGGGTCTTGTTAAAATGCTAAGGAAGACTTTATTCAAGAGAAGTGAGATCACGCTCAATTCTGGACTCAGAAAAGGCACCTGAAGATTTATACTCAAGGAGAACAGTAAGAAGGTCACTGGGTAGAAAATTACTAAGAGGAGACACCCAGGGTAAGGGAATTCTTTCTAAACCAACTGAATCGGATTCTTACTGAAGCAGGTGAAGGACTGATATGTCAAGGGTGGAAGACTAGAAACATGATCACATATCAGGGGTAATCAGATACCATGGGTGGGAGTATTCTTGCTAAATTAGTTTAAAAAGATTCTTACTAAGTCAGAGCTTGGCAGGCTAAAGACAGGAAAGAGGTAAGGTCAAGGCCTAGTCAAAAAGAATGCCCAGAGGTGCCTGACTAAACTTTAGTCAATGAGAGAGTTTTTGCTAGCTGCCGTTCATTTTTACCAAGTTCTGAATTTTAGAATGCCCTAAGGATGAGTCTCCAGATCCTTCCTCTTCTCTCTCTAAATTTATCTTCTTAGCTGAGTTGATCCAGTACTGTGGCTGTCAGTGCCAATTATATTCTTCCAATTTCCACTTTTTAATTTCTAACCTGAACACTTTGACTAAACCTCAGACATGGATATCCAAATGGTTGCTAGACATGTTAAGCTGGATTTCTTGTAGGAATTAAAATGCTAATATTTCCAAACTCTAACTCCAAATATTCTCCTTAAAACCAGCATCTCTGGCTTCAATGTTTTTTCTCTCAAAAAAAATTATATTATACTTGGAATTATCCAAGATACATCTCTATTTTATTCTCACAGCCATTCTATTGAACCCTTGTAACTTTCTCTTCAAAATAGATCCAAAATTTTACCATGCCCAGAAACATGATCTAGGTTTATGGTATCTTGAACTGCTATTGAGATTGTTACATCAGCCATCTACCAAGTCTTGCTATTTCCACATTTGTCGTCATGTAAAATATTCTTTATTCAGGAACCAGGGACATCCTTTTAAAATGCAAGTCATATAACATTCCCCATTTGCTCAATGCCCTTCAATAACTTTCCATTTTACAAGGATCTGTGGAATAAAAAACTCATTACCATGACCTTTGAGGCCCTACTTGATCTGTCCCTAGAAGTCTTCATCCTCAGCTACTCCTGAACTTTTTTCCTTCCTTCTTTACTGTGTTTCAGCCACAATGGTAATGAGCTTTGGGCATTCCATGATTACTCCCACATCTGTGCCTTTGCACTTGATATTTACTCTTACAAATATTGTTCCTCAATTTTGAATATGACTCAATTTCTCACTTAAACCACATCTCTGCTCACATAAAAATGTATTAAAAAGCCTTTCCCGAACTCCCTATATAAAGAGATCTCCATTCTGCTGCATCACTCTTTATATACTTACCCTGACTTATATTCTTTATAACATTTAAAGCACCTATTAACATACACTACATTTATTAAATATTATCTCTCTACTCTAAGTTAAATTACGAAAGGTATTTTGACTTTTTTAACTGCTATATTCCAACACTTTAAAGCTTTCATGGTAAGTATAAAACATATTTATTGGATGAATAAAAGTGTGTAAAGTACTCACTTTAGTTTAATATTTTCTATTTTGTAAAGTATATGTGAAGCATGGGGATAAAAACCCTTATGAATGATGATATAGAAGTAATGTTATTAAAATGGTAGAAAGAAGATGGTATAAAACTAGGCCCAATTTTTATTAATTGCAAAAAATTTGAACAAAACTTTAATTTTGTAAGTGTGTCCTTAGTTTTAAAAGGTAATTAAAGTCCTCCTAAGTAACATGATCACATTTATCATAGGCCTTTCTAATTTACTATACATATGTGGATTTTATTTTTGTCAATTTCTAAGGTTTATAAATGGTAAGGCTGATATAGTGTAAATTGATATATATAGTGTAAATGGAAAATCGGACTGACATTTCTCAGTGTCAGCCTCTGTCTCCTTCTCAATAACATTATCTCAAAAAGTTGGGTTGAAATTCAATCTGAGTATAGAATAAAAGCCTCTAAATTTGAAGAGAAAAATGTCCTGAGACATAGAGAATTTGAATAACTGGCCCAACGTGATACAACCATTAAATGATGAAACAATAGATGATGAAATACATGATGAAGCAATAGCTCATCTTCTTACATAATACAGAGTATTGCCAGAGAGTTGGTCCATTTAACTAAGAATTTAGTAATGAGTCACAAGGTATGATGTGATACTACAGACGATTACTTATTTTCTTTGACGAATATTTCCTGAAAAACAGAGAAGGATGTAATAATGCTGATGACTTCGTCAGAGGGTGAAGTGGCTGCAGGTTAGTGACAAAGAAATGAATTATGACTGCAGTTGGGTCCCAAAGGAAAAGCCAAGAACTGTAATTTCAACTAATTGTGGCAGATCACCTGGACACATGGACTGATGGAGGAAGACATGTGATGTCAGGGGAGTCAACCAGGAAAAACTGCAGAAATTAGACCACAGTGAAAGATTCTCATTACGGTGGCTTGACCAAGAATAAAGAAATAAATCCAATTGCGTTCTGAAAGAAATGGATGGCTGAGTGGTCAAATAGACAGCAATAGAAACTACTCATGAGAAACGCCATAGGTGATTGTTAACATTAGAGTAAATCAATAGTAAAGGAGAATATTGGAAAGGGAATTAATCTGGTAGAGTTATGGTGATGAACAATGATTATTTCCATTGTGAATGTGTAATTAAGTGGATACACATGACCAGAGAGACAGATAGCCTTAGCAGAGGAAAACTAAGATGATGCATAATATATCAGGTTATTAATGGTCATATACAATACATAGATCAGAATGTGGATATTGGTCATCACAGAGAAAGGACTTCCAATTTTTGTGTTGTTTACATGCATTATTATAGAAAGCTGTCCCCAAAGCAGGTCCAACTCTCATATTTTCAGGGTTCAAGCAAGAGTACAAATAAAGAATCACATAGAATATTTCTCATTAGTAATAATTAATGAACCAAACTAACAAATTATCACATACATTCTATTCTCCTATTTTTGACAAACCTTTATAACAGCTCAGAAGTCCAGGTTAGATAGATGAGGTCCCATCTCTACCACTAAGCAAAATCCTGGAAGCAAGTCCTGACTGGTTGACTAGAGGGGGTGTTTGCATATCTAGTAGGCACTTTGTCTTGAATTCTGGAACTCATCCCCTCTTGGCAAGAGGTGGAACCAGGGAACATTCTGAGCAGGGAAGAAGACCCTCATCCTTGAATCTCAAAGTCATATTGTCCAAATGGATGGCCCCAAAATGCTTATAGCATTTCTAGTTGGGTGAAATGATCTAGAATGATTGTAAATGTCTTAATTATACTATTGTGTATTATTTGAATTTTCTTCAGGAAAATGTTTTAAGTCTATACTTCAAATGAAAATGCATGCATTTTATAATTCCATAAAGAAAAAGTAACCAATTAATAGGAAATGATTTAATATACCCTTTCTGGGTCTGTAATTTATATTTTAGGTGAAAGGTATTAGAATATGTGAAAGTATTTAACAATATAAAAGAAAATAAAAATATTGACTACATTAATATAAATACATTTCCAGCAGAAGGGATGCATCACGATACTGAATTTAACAACAAGAATATAGTTTCTATTTCATATTAGAGTCACTAGGATTCTAATTGCAATGCAAGTGAAGTTAAATCTATTTCATTATATAAAAGTAAACTATATCCTATAATGCAAAATCACTAGACTTCTTTCCTTTGAACCTTTTCATTCAGCTTTCCCCAAAACCTTATTCTTCCAAAACTAAGAAATTGCATTTTAATCTTTAAAAACATATATTATAGTTGAAAAGAAATCAGTAACTTTAATCTTTCCCAAGAAACAAGATATTCTAAATGCAAATTTTGTATTACTTTTAAATACTCGAAGCTGTATTAGCTGTAATTTACCTGGCCTTGCAAAAACAAGATTTCATAAAACACAAAATTTTCTAGAGATTATTTTTTTCTTTGAGCCATCAATATACTAATAAAAAATAGTGAT
Source organism: Symphalangus syndactylus (assembly GCF_028878055.3). Lineage (NCBI taxonomy): Eukaryota > Metazoa > Chordata > Mammalia > Primates > Hylobatidae > Symphalangus > Symphalangus syndactylus. The sequence goes on along the minus strand of NC_072438.2, from coordinate 80,952,173 downwards.
GAGAAACTGCCTTCCATCTAAATGCTAAATCCTCTGCTAGTATATTTTATGAAAAAATGTAAGCATTCACCTGTATAATTGCTTTCCAAATTATTCCTCCCTCCATGTAACTATTCTATTTAACTGTTTTTATATGAATTTGAGCTAAAATGATGTTGACTTTTTATGTATTTATCACTGTCACTATCAGCTATCTACTTACCCTGTTTGGAAATTCTGCTTATTTTTCATTAACATTGATATTAATTTCAGTATAATTCTATACTTAGGCAAATGGATTGGTAATTCACGCATATCTGAATTTTTAAAATTGTAGCTATATAAATAACCTGATCTTGATGCATTTAAGATAAGTTAAGGAATTAAACCAAATAATATGTTTTATTGTTTATTAAATAGTACACATCATTCATATTAAATAGTAAAATTAAATTGATGTTAAGAAATGATTAATCTATATTAAACATAAAATTCACATTTTAGGAAACATGGGTATCACACATTTTGTGCAGTAATCAGGTCTCTTCTCCTCTTCCTCCCAAATTAATAAATCAGGAACACCATTAATGAAATTTCTATGAAATTCCCCTCAATCCTGCCACCCTTCTCTCTATTGCTGCTGACTACATAGTATTGTCGTAAATTATTAAATTGAGTATAAATGATATTAATTCATCTTACATGTAACAAATATATTTATTTGTATAAAATACTACTCAAATAATGTTAATATATTGAAGTGACTGTTCTAAAAATTGTCTATAGATTTATCTTGTAATTGGTGTATCAAAATCGTATACAGTATTTATATAATATTCACTATATAGGGTGAACTATACTCGATATTTGGAATTGTAGAGTGAATTATAGATTACATAATATCTGACATCAAGTGGATTCCAAACTAAAGCATCCCAATCACACATCTTTTACCTATTTTTATAACTGAGGAAGCTGGTAGGCACACAGTGGTGGAGTTACCATACTGAGGTGAATTGTGGTGATTTATCAAAAATCTGCGCCAAGGCCCATCAGTAGGCCTTTTTTCTTGTAACTGGAGAATCATTAGGCTTTATCCATGTATCTCAACTCTTATACACACACATACACAAAAAACTCCCTACTGTTTATGTTTTCTTAACTTTAAGTTCAGGAGTACAAGTGCAGGTTTGTTACATAGGTAAACTTGTGTCATGGGGGTTTGTTGTACAGATTATTTCATCAGCAAGATATTAATCCTCGTTAATCTAAAACCCCTTAGATGTTTTCCTGATACTTTCCCTCCTCTCACCTTTCACCCTCCAAAAAGTCCCAGCCTGTGTCCTTCCTCTCTATATGTTTTCATCATTTAGACCCCACTTATAAGTGAGAACATGTGGTTTTTGGTTTTTCTTTTAGTGTGTAAGTTTGCTACAGATAATGGCATCTAGCTCCATCAATATCCCTACAAAGGATATGATCTCGTTATTTTTTATGGCTGTGTAGTATTTCATGGTGTATATGTACCACATTTTCTTTGTCCGGTCTATCATTGGTGGGCACTTAGGTTGATTCCATGTCTTTGCTATTGTGGATAGCACTGCAATGAACACATGCATGCATGAGTCTATGATACAATGATTTATATTCCTTTGGGTATATACTCAGTAATGGGATTGCTGGGTCAAATGGTACTTCTGTCTTTAGGTCTTTGAGGAGCCACCACACTGTCTTCCACAATGGCCCTACTCTTCATACAGTTAATAACACTGTTGGACTACCCTCACTGCTAAAAAGCAAAACAACAATGAAAAGCAGCCAACAACAAAAACCTCATGAGCAATAAGGACGCTTAGGATGCCAACTCTTTCACCTACACTGATTACAATAAATGGTGCTGTACAGCTTTTGCTAAAGTGTAACATCTTATGTCACATCCACAAACCTACTCTGGTGAAGAAACTTAGCTCTCTGAGAATGACAAAAATGAGTTAACCTTTCCATTATCAGTTGTGTCTCGTGGCATTTTCTAAATAAGATCAGGTTACTTTAAACATAAAAAGGCACTTTTAATCCAAGTAGTGGATTTGACTCATTTTTTATTCCCTGAGAAAGTCAGTATTTTTTGGTAACATGTTCCAAGCAAGGGGGGAATCCTATTTAAATGGAAATTTTATTTTTAGTTTTTTGAATATTGAAAAATAGGCCGGGCACGGTAGCTCATGCCTGTAATCCCAGCACTTTGGGAGGTCAAGGCAGGTGGATCACAAGGTCAGGAGATCAAGACCATCCTGGCTAACACAGTGAAACCCTGTCTCTACTAAATATACAAAAAACTAGCCAGGCATGGTGGTGGGCCCCTATAGTCCTAGCTACTCGGGAGGCTGAGGCAGGAGAATGGGGTCAACCTGGGAGGCAGAGCTTGCAGTGAGCGAAGATTGTGCCACTGAACTCGAGCCTGGGCGACAGAGTGAGACTCCATCTCAAAAAAAAAAAAAGAAAAGAAAGAAAAGAAAAAGAAAACTAAAATTTTCATTGGCATTTGTACTTTTAATACATTAAGAAATAATTTTCAGTTGATTTTTAAAGAAAATAATCTAAAGCAATCTAGTAAACAACCTTTAGCAGCTAAATGTATTAACCACAACTAAAAGAGAAGTTCTTGTTCAAGTAGAGAAGTACAAATTTAGCTACCTCTGTCAACACCGATACTAATAAATAATATCAAGAGCAAATGTTTTATGATGGGGCGTTGACTTCTGTCCTCAGAGCCTGAAAGACTTATGCTGCTTACTAGACAGGTTGAATTGATGACGGAAAAAAAAGCCCCATCATTTGTTGTTAATTATGGATTTAAAATCGCAAAGTGCTTCCATTTACTGACATAATTAAATCCTCTATATCATAAATACTGATCTTGGTGTTATTTTTTTGTTTGCCTTTCTTAAAAATGCTAACAGACTGATGCTATCATTTAGATAATTTTGAAAGGTCTTTTCCTAGTGTAATTAAAGAATGAAATGGAGGAAAATGCTTTCTGTTTGCTCTTTATCAAAGAGAATGATGCTCTAAATCCAATTAGCCATATTAATATTTCAAAGTGTTCTAACATGTTCATGTTTTGGGTTCTTATCATCCATAGAGTGATTTAGAGGCCATTATCTGGATACATGCAAAAGAAAAGCAACTGTTCACAATAGATTCATATTTCAGATATCAGGGCCTACAGCAGCAGGTCTGCCCTGCTATTCCTGAGGAAGGTATTTATCATCAACATTTTCTTGTTTCAGATAAAACTGGAGATAATACAATTACTTTTAAACATAATTTTCACAATATGCCTTATGATTTAAATCTAGTCTCTTTCATTTTTGCATTCTTAGTTTTGGTAACAGTTCCTAGTGGACCATAACAAGTGTTTGTTCAACATCTTTCAAAAGCATTTACTTGTCTGCTACTAAGTGCCAGGCACAACACTAATTACTTTCAGCTAACAGTAACAGAGGTAGACACTAAAAGAAAGAGACACAGATGAATATAGCACAGAAGTTAGACAAGTTTTAGAGTCTCGACGCACAGCATAAGAATGTCGACAGAGATTTCATGGCAGGGATATGGCCTTTCTGAGGAAAAGACATCTATCAAAATTTTCAAGGTGAGGGAGAGCTCTCCAGCTTGTTGACTTGAATAAATATGCTGGATAGAGAATTCCTGGTGTTCCCTAAAAGTTTATTGGACTAATTGTAAACATTTAAAACAGCATCTAAGTCATTATCTATTTGTTGGAAAATGGATAATGACATAAGCCTTCTGTAAGAAATTCAAAGTCACATTTCAATAAAAGTTATAATAGTTCATTAAAATGTGTCAGAGATTAAAATTTGAAATGAGCACACATTTGTCTGTCTTTTAATTTCTAATTTTTGTAATGTATCATATGTCTTTACTGGCCTGTATGTAATTAAAAGAGAACTAAAATGAAGCCAAAGACAAACAAGTCAACACATTAAATTCTCAGTGTACCGTGACTTCTCTTGATTTGCCCCCACCCCCAAAAATTAAGTCCTCTATGTCACTATTTTATTAAGTAACTAAAAATAAAGATCCTATCCTCCCTTTAAAAGTTAGGTAACCCATTGTTCTATCAATTTAGGAAAGATTTTTAAATGTCAGAGCTTTGAATGAGGAGCAAATTTTGCATCAACTAGAATTTTCTCATATTTTTGTTCACACAGATCATGGCAGATATTAGACTTAAGCAAACATGTAGGCTTCAAGATAATTTTGCTGTTGTTGCCTCCCTATTTTTAGGACATCATATTTTCTTTCAAAAAAAGATTTTTGGTTTTTGCCTTTTTTTTTTTGTCTTTTTTACTGGACTTTACCAGGAGCAAAGTACATTTAAAATACACTTAGAAGCGGAGCGTGGTGGCTCACACCTGTAATCCCAGCACTTCGCAAGGCCAAGACAAGCCCATCGCTTGAGCCCAGGAGTTGGAGACCATCCTGGGAAACATGGTGAAACTTCGTCTCTACAAAAAATACAAAAAATTAGCCGGACGCGGTGGTGCATGCCTGTGGTCCCAGCTACTCAGGAGGCAAGGGTGGGAGAGTCACCTGAGCCCAGAAATTTGAGGGTGCAGTAAGCTGGGATTGTGTCACTGCACTTGAGTGTGGGCAACAGTGAAATCCTATCTCAAAAAAAAAAAAAAAAATACACCTTGCATTCAATTTTATCAATTAGTGCCCAAAGGGCACATCGCCCAAAGTGCACAATCTTAACCCTAACAGAGGTGCGTAAGCGTTTCCTGAAACAAGTTTCCAAAGGTGCTGCTGATCAATAGGACTGCCATAGTTTGTTCCATTGCAAATGCCCAGGTGTCAGGCTAAACAGGCAGAGAGATTATCCCCGGGAGGCAGGGCACAGATCCAAGGTTTTTAAAAGTTTATTCTTCATCATTTCAAAAGATTATCAGTATTTGCAATGTTCATGCAAATTCTTCTGAAATGCAGTATCATTTAAAAAAGAAATGCAAATATTCTTCCAGCAAGAAATTATTTATAACATATTTTCTTCTATATATTTTTATCAATCAAGATAAAATATGTTATTTAGTCTTTGTAGGTTATTGACTAGTATTAAAAAATTTATTATGGCTTTTCAGATAGCATTACCTGTCATCTCTTATGTTCATATTTGATTATTGTTTTCAGCCTGAATTCACTAATTGCCAAAATTTGAGATACAAATCAAAACAACAGTGAGATATCCTCTCATGCCTGTTAGGATTCTGTTTTAAACAAACAAAAGATAACAAGTGTTGGCAAAGATCTGAAGAAATGGGAACTCTTGTACACTATTGATGGGAATGTAAAATGGTTCAGCTGCTATAGAAAACAGTACAGGGTTTTCTTAAAAATTAAAAACAGAATTACTATATGATCCAGTAATCTCACTTCTGGTTATCGATATTCAGAAAATTGAAATCAGTATCTCAAAGAAATATCTGTACTTTCATGTTCATGGCAGCATAAGAATAACTGGCAAGATACAGAAAACAATCTAAATCAACCTAAAGCAACAGATGAATGGATAGAGAAAATGTGGCGTATTTACAGTGGTATATTATTGAGCCTTAAAAAATAAGGAAAGCCTGCCATTTGCAACAATATGGATGAACCTGAAGGACATTGTTAAGAGAAACAAGCCAGTCACAGGAAAAATGCTGCATATTCCACTCACATGAAGTATCTGAAATAATCAAACTCAAAGAAGCAGAGAGTAGAATGATAGTTGCCAGGAGCTGATGGAAGGAAGACATAAGGAGTCATTTTTAACGAGTGTAAAGTGTCAGTAATGCAAGATAAACAAGTTCTACGGATCTGCTATACAACACAGTGCCTAGAATCAACCATACAGTTTTGTGCAGTTAAAACATTGTTTTGTAAAAAACTTGTTAAGAGGGTAGATCTCATGTTAATTGCGCTTGCACTTAAGAAAAAAACAAAACAAGGGGGTATGAGGAAACTTTTAGAGTGAAGAATACGTTATTTGTAAAATTATATACATTAAATATGTGTTGTATTTTAGTATATCAATTATGCACCAATGAAGCTGTTAAACAAATTAATGTGGATCATGACTGACGGCAAAAGAAAGAAAATCAATGAAGTCCATGTAAACTTTCAAAACAATTATCTACAGAATCCTGATTTCTACTGGGATAGGGACTACTTGAGGAAAGAACTCATGAAAGTTAAAATGAGAGAATACCAACTAAGAATCCTAATTTTAGATGTTATTTGGTAGGCCATCATATTTCAGATGAGAAAACCAAGTTCAAAAAGAACCAGGATTCTGATGCATAATCCGGTGGACTTCCTCATAGATTTTGTGAAGACAGTATTTTCCCGCCACACAATCGGGTCTGCAAAGGACCTCACAGCATGCTTGACATGTTAGCTGATCATTTGCTCTCTTGACTCTACCTTGTACAGATTGTCAAAAAAAAAATCTCCAATTTAGCCCAAAAAGTAGTCTTCCCCTCTACATACTTTTATGTTGAACAAACCTAGCTGAAACCAGAGAAAAACATTCTTGCTAGCAAATCAAATATTTAAAACTTAACATGTGTATAACTGAACCCATATTCTTCTTACAAAACCATCTGTAATAGAAAGTAATTTTCCACATTTCATAAGATTTTTTAATGAAATCCAGTTTAGGCAAATTTTTAGCATAATATTAAGGTTTAATGTTGTCAGCATAAGAGAATAGTAGAATCTAACCCTTATTAAGATATGAAAACACACTTTCTTGATTATGCCTCATATTCTGTTTTACTCACTATCATATGTTGAGCCTATATGCCATCATCAAATCTCTACCAAGCTAATAAATATGATTGTGTCAGGGATTTTCCCAACAAATATATACCATTCACCTTGGAAGATGGTAAGTTGATATATGTCCATCAATAGATGTCCAAACCAATGCAGTCAATTCATCCATATGACCAGTGTGTTCTTTCAGTGATGGATATCCTCTGACAGTATAATGCTTCATTTGCCTAGCTGGTAATTTAGTCAAGTTTCTTAAAAAATTATCTAGTGACTTTCAGAAAGTATAAGGAAGAAACTCACACCTCCTCCTTCTCTTCGACTACTACCCTTTCTCTTCTCTTTGTTACTATGAAGACATACAGGGTTTTTTCTTTTAATTGGTCAATGAAGTTAGAAAAGAAAATAGAGGCTTTATAATGAAAAGTTTCTGGAAAATGTAACCACTTTTGAGACTATGTCATGTCAACATTTTTGCCATGTCATGTCTATTAACTGCGGGAGAGGTTGAACAAAAAATTTTAAGACACTGCTGCTGTCTCAAGTTTTTAAAAATAATCTACTTAGAGAAACAAATTTTAAACAAACATTGAAAACTACAATATATAAGAACACATTCTTTTTAAAAATAACTATTTATTGAACACCTACGCTATGCCAGGAGCTGTACTAGGTATTGGGAATACAGCTGTAGACATGATTTCTGCAAACATGAAGATGATTTCCTAGTGGTGAAATGCAAATTGAAAAAAAGCAAACAAGTAAAGCCTTTTAAGTAATAGATAGTTGCTGCGCTTGTTACTCTAAGACCATGTAGCGATGGATGGAAGACTTATGACAAGGAGGTAGGCGAGTAGAGCTCTATACACAGTGAGGGAATGAGCTTTGTGAACATCTGCTGGAAAAATTTAGCCGCATAGGGAACAGAAAAATTTAGCCGCATAGGGAACAGAAATATAGGAAACCTTATGCAGAACTGAAATCAGCCTATCCAGGTTGAAACCAGGATAAGACCAGGTTGGGCAACACAGCAAGGACCTGTCTCCTTCAAAATAATATATATATATATAATATATATATAATATTATATATATAATATATATTTAATTATATAATATAAATTATGTATAATTAAATATATATAAATTATATATAATTACATATAATTAAATATATATAATTAAATATATATTTAATTATATAATATAAATTATGTATAATTAAATATATAAATTATATATAATTTATATAATTAAATATATAAATTATATATAATTATATATAATTAAATATATATATTTAATTAACTGGGTATATTTATATATATATAATTAAATATATATATATTTAATTAACTGGGCATGGTGGCATGTGGCTGTAGTCCCTACTACTCTGAAGGCTGAGATGGGAGGATCACTTGAGCCCAGGAATTGAAGGTTGCAGTGAGCTAATATTCAGGTTCAGGTAACACATGAGTATAGAAAATGAGAAATAAGTGATAGCAGAAGATATCAGAGGCCATATAAGGTCGGGAATTCCAAATTTCAGAAACAAACTTCTTCTAACCATAAGAAATTGCTTACAGAAATCATAATTTATCTAAAATGTGGAGGGTAAAGTTGCTAAACTTAAAAACTAGAAGTAATGCATAGAAAATTCAAGAAAGTCACAAACAAAAATATTGATATCTTTGGATGCTAGGTTACAAGTGATATTGATTATCTTCTTTTTCTCCTCTAGAAATTTATCATCTTTCTAAAAAATACTATTTATAATTTATTTAAAAGTAAAAGCATATATTACAAAATATATTTATGCTAAATTAGCATTTAACCTTTGACTTTCTATTAACAGTGGCTTGCTTGAAAGTGAGGGATTTCACAGTAGTTCTTAGGCAGATGCACGATGTGAGGTTTGCTTGGAAGACAACAATTTTGAGGGGAAGCAAAGTGGGGAATTAAAGAGAGTAGACAAAGCTTTAGACATACTTGGATCTGAACTCTGTCCCCCAACTCTACTTCTTTAATCATATTGCGCATTCCTTCAGTTTGAGATATGAAAAGTATATTGAAAGCATAATGAGAATTGTGCAGTCAGTATAACACTGAATGTGGAAGAAGAGACGATCGCCATGAACTTGGACTAGACAGTACTGACATGGACTTAATTCCTTCAAACTTGAAGCCTTGAAGTAAAGGCAAACCTGTTTTTTAACACTATATATACTAAATCAGCAAGGAGATGCCAGGACCGCCAAAGTATAAAGAACAACATCAATAAAGAGGATGAGGAAATAGAAACATTTGCCATCCCTCCTGGCACATGTGAGTCTCACAGAAATTAGGCCAAATTCTAGCAATTGCTTATATTGCACAAATATGTTTCTTCAAATTACACATATATATTTCTCCTATTTTGATTTATGTAATAACAGTATTACATAATAATATAGTATAATAATAATAACACATTATATATAATATCCAAAGACTCTTGAAGAATGAGTATATAATTACATAGTCATTCTTCAAAGGTTTTTGGATACATATTTGTAAATATCTAAAAAACAGTAGGGAAAATAGAATTTTACCTTACTATTTTAGAAAATGCATAATGCAGCTTTTTGTAAAGAAAAATTTTTATGTACTTCTACGTTGATATTTCAGTGAAAATATATCACATGAATGCTGTTCAGTTGTATAAAAATGTATCCATTCTTTATTATCTTATTTATGGAGAAATTTGGTATACTGCACAAGCTTTTCTTTTCTTTTCTGTTCTTTTTTTTAAAGACAGAATCTCACTGTGTCACCCAGGCTTGAATGCAGTGGCCGCATATTAGTTCACTGGAACTTTCAATTCCTGGGCTCAAGTGATCCTACCATCTCAGCCTCCAGAGCAGTAAGGACTACAGGCACATGCCACCATGCCCAGTTAATTAAAAATATATACATTGTTTTGAAAGAGACAGGTCCTTGTTATGTTGCCCAAGCTGGTCTTAAACTCCTGGCTTCAAGCAAGCCTCCTTCTTCAGCTTCCCAATGTGTTGGGATTATAGGAACGGACAATTATCCTTTCTTAAAATAAATCTTTCATCCTTTTTATTCTTATTCTTTTTTCCCCTGTCCATCATAAAGTTAAATCATTTGGATTTTCTCCAGAAACCATTTTTATTAAATTAGATTTAGAGTATTATTTGTATAGTTTTATCTTCCATTTTCTTTTCTGGTGTCTTTAGCCTTAAAGTTTACAACATAGCTTTAAGTTTGATTTTAGCTTATCTTATATATTCACATGGACTAACAAAACATGTACAGCATGGAAGAAATTGTTTTATGATTTTCCAAATAATAGAGGAAAACACCTTAGCTACAAGGGAGAAATTAATCGTATCAAAATAATAACACAAATGCCTACCTTTCCATTTTCTTGATTTACTTATACATTTCTAATGTTTTTATTAAGAAATATTTTGCTGGGAGGATATCAGAGCAAAAGAATACACAGCCCAAGAGGGGCAATAGGGTTAAAGCATTTCTGGTCCAATAGTGGCATGTCTTCAGCACTGGATAAGGGACCTTTTTCAAAGTGACTTCCAAGAAAGCAGGACCAATGCAGCTGGAAAGCCTCACCCACTGTCAGCTGCACAAAGCCGCTGCCCTGTGCCTGCCCTCGGCCTCTCCTCATCAAGTGTTTTCTACTGGTTGCCCCAGCCAGAATCACCTCTCTGTTTCTTCCCATGATGTCCTTGCTGGCACTTGCTTCATGTTAACTCTCCTTCCTCCTCTGAAACATAGTTCTAGTTATAGTCTCAGAAATTGTCACCTTTCCTATCATACACTAGGTCCTTCAGAACATTGTGGTCCTAGATATAAAAGTCACCACCCACTAACTAATATTATCACTTTATTGCCTTCCAGATGTTAAAGTTAGACACACAAAAAACTCATCTTGTCATAATCTAAGTCAATACAACAAGTAGAAATAGGCTTTGAATTACAGATGAAGCAAAAGGATGAGAAGTGGTAACTAGCAATGTTTTTGTTTGTTTTTTTTTTTTTTTGGAGACGGAGTTTTGCTCTTGTTGCCCAGGCTAGAGTTCACTGGCGCGATCTCAGCTCACCAGAACCTCCGCCTCCCAGGTTGAAGCAATTCTCCTGCCTCAGCCTCCCGAGTAGCTTGAATTACAAGTATGTGCCACCATTCCTGGCTAATTTTTTTGTATTTTTGGTAGAGACGGGGTTTCTCCATATGGGTCAGGCTGGTCTTGAACTCCTGACCTCAGGTGATCCACCTGTCTCGGCCTCCCAAAGTGCTGGGATTACAGGCATGAGCCACTGCGCCTGGCCAGTAACTTGTAATTTTAACCAATAGTTCTGGTGGTGCAGATTTGAAAAGGCCTACTTAAAACCAAACATAATTATGGGTAATTATGATGATACATAATCAGTTGCACAGTGAGGTGGTCATTATCTCCGACTTTCACATCTAGACCTGGAAGTTCATTGAGGTCAGGTGTTTGCAAAGATCTTCTGGCCTAACTTAGGGGTCAGAGAGCGCCATGTCTGGGGGCAAACCATAAATGTGTCTGATTAAGATTAAATGCATACTGAGGAAAATGCATATATACGTGTGTGTGTGTGTGTGTGTGTGTGTATATATATATATACACATTTTTTTTTTTTTTTTTTGTGGCATGATCTCAGCTCGCTGCAACCTCAGCCTACCGGGTTCAAGTGATTCTCCTGCCTCAGCCTCCTGAGTAGCTGGGATTATAGGCATGTGCCACCACGCCCCGCTAATTTTTGTATTTTAGTAGAGATGGGGTTTCTTCATGTTGGCCAAGCTGATCTTGAACTCCTGACCTCAGGTGATCCACCTGCCTTGACCTCCCAAAGTCCTGGGATTACAGGCATGAGCCACTGTGCCTGGCCAGTGCATATATTTTGAACAATCAAAACAAGAAAGGATATTGATTATTAGAGTATATAGTGGACAACAGGGTAAAAAACAGGTATAAAATGTATATCACATAATCACATAATTTGACAATAACAGAAGGAAAAATCAGGGATTTCCTGGATCTGATAGAGGAAATGCTGTAATTTAACTGCCAGGTGAAAGAAAGTGAAACTTGAGGGCACAAAAAGTAATAGATACAAGGATATACATACATTAAATGAACAATAAAGCAAAAACAAAAACAAAATAAAAACATAAAGCTGAGTTGAACACTGAATCTAGGAGCTATAAAAATGTATGTCAATTATATAAATTAGAGATGCAATATCAAAAATATTCATTGTTCATTGGCTAATGGCAAAAAAAATCAGTACAAAATTGAAGAAAGCAAAACCTACTTACCTCGGGGCTAGCAAAACCTACCACCTGCATGTGGTTTAATGTGCATACCCATATCCAGACAAACAGCTCACACTAACAGTTAGAACAATATGTGAGCAACTGAGAACTGTGCTTAATATTGGCATGCAATTCTGCATAATAAAATTTAACTTTTAACAACATTATGTGCTTGACTAGTTATGTAAATCCATCATATTTATTTCATATAACTGGCCTGTCTGATAATATGTCAATTGGTTTTAACAACTTATTTTGATACCACATCGATCACAGTAAAGTATTAATGGCAAAAGCAGAAGTCATGTAATATATTCTGGAATTGGGAATGGTGTAACTCATAGGAAAGTACTTTGTAACAAAGAAACGTACAATTGTAGTGTTCCAGTTTAACATGATTTGACACACCTCATACAGAAAAGTCCTGAAACTGACAGCTAAGTAAGTCTTCAAACAAAATCTGCCAATATTCGTTGTCTGCTTTTCCTTCATTACTTTCAAATAATGCAGCAAAAATGACTTAATCCTTTAAACCGTATATAGATGGCCATTTATGGAGAAAATAGTGCAAAATAAAAGAAATATTTTTTCCATGGGTGTCACTTTACCTTGCCATCATTTAAATGTTTTTACTTTTCCAGTGTCATGGCTATCTTTAAAAATTACAATTTTGTAAAGGAAGTCAAGTGAATGCAGTTTTATTAACTATGCCTTTTATTTCCCATATTCTAATGCTTTTACATTTTGGGGCTTCACTGATCCTGAAACGACTGCCCCTCAAAGGGCTAGCTCATTCCAAGAGATAGCCAACAATTTCCTGGGAATGTGCCTTTCACATGCAAACCAACCAATCCAGAGGCCATACCTCTAATCATCTTCTTTATTGGGCTCTCAAACTCTGGGCCACTATCCATCTACCCTAATTATCCTAGGGCCAACTACCAGATAACAAAGAACTGCCTCTATTTCCAAGAACCCACTGAAATTCTTCAAGCTAGCCCATCCTAAACCTGCTTACCCTGCCTCACCAGCCCCTCCTGCAGAAATCACAAAGGTTTCCACAAAGATTCATTTGGCCACATTTGCCTCTTGCATCCTCTATCTACTGGCCAATACTGGTACTTACCTATGTGGTCCCATGTGGCATGGCATGGCCCTGTTTCTAGGTAACTGTGAATGAAAACCTCTTCCTTAATGATAGTCATTTCCATGTTTGCATGTCTTACATTATGAGTTTTACAAATCCCGATACCCTTATGACAGCCATTCTTTTTCTATTATTATGTTGGTGTGAAAGTAATTGAAGTTTTTTGGTATTACCTTTTTTTTTGAGACGGAGTCTCACTATTGCCCAGGCTGGAGTGCAGCGGCACGATCTCGGCTCACTGCACCCTCCGCCTCCTGGGTTCACGCCATTCTCCTGCCTCAGCCTCCCAAGCAGTTGGGACTACAGGCCCCCACCACCACGCTTGGCTAATTTTTTGTATTTTTAGTGGAGATGGGGTTTCGCTGTGTTAGCCAGGATGGTCTCAATCTCCTGACCTCGTGATCCACCCACCTCGGCCTCCTAAAGTGCTGGGATTACAGGCGTGAGCCACCGCACCCGGCCAGTTTTTTGGTATTACTTTTAATGGAAAAAACTGCAATCACTTTTGCACCAACCTGTAAATCTTAAAAATAAAGGCCATTTGATAACTGAGTTATCAACTTTTTATTTTACCATGGAATGACATTAGAATTAAAATGACCTTTCTACTGTTGGCATGATTTCAGTTGCAATTTTGGTATTGAAGATATAGCTACAAAAAATAATCTCAAGAAGTTTAAGTTTTAATTGGATATTATTTTATTAAAAACGCTAGCTGCATATGCTTCAATTTTATAGCTGTAAATGTAAAGACTGAAGATTTTAAAACTGCTTTGTGATGCCTTGTGCAGTGTAACTTTTTTTTTTTTTTTGAGGCAGCGTCTCCATCTGTGGCCCAGGCTAGGGCACAAATACGGCTCATTGCAACCTCGACCTCCCTGGCTCGACCTTCCTGACTAGCTGGAACTACAGGCACATGCCCAGCCAATTTTAAAATTTTTCTGTAGAGACGAGGTCTCTCTCTGTTGCCCAGGCTGGTCTCGAATTCCTGAGCTCAAGTGAGATCCTGCCTCAGCCTCCCAAAGTGCTGCGATTACAGGTGTGAGCCACAGTGAAACATTTTCTTGGAAATGTATGACAAATCCTACTTTTATATTGTTCTTTAATAGTGTTTGAGTTCGCCTATTGAGGAATATAAGGTATAATTTTAAATTCTGTGTCCACTGGATTTAAGTAATACAATCTTAATGGCTAGAGCAATAGTCACAAATATATTGTTTTCACCTTTTCCTTTGATTATAGCTGGAAAAATATTCAAAACCATACAGCATCCATATTCTTATGTGATATTATGCATATCACTCACAGGAAAAACATGACTAATTTCGAGTTGAACCCAGCTGAAATAAAGAGAAGATGAGCATCACATAAAGTTAGTTTTTATTCTCTTATAATATTGCCTTGCACTCCTTCCATACTGATTCTAATTTTGCTACCCTGATTCCAAGAAATCCGTTTTATCTAGATGATATAGAGTTCTGCTTTCTCTTTATTGCCTTGAGCAGTAATGGGTTAATCACACCAGGAAATACGTGCGTAATAAGACATTTCATATCAGAGAACAGGAGAACTGAGAAAGAGAAAGTGCTGATAAATATCCCCCATTCATAAGAAAAAAAATTCACAAAGACAGAAAATCCATAGATGAAAATGAAAAAAAAAATATGGCCCTTTGCAGATTTCTCAACTTTAGAATTGAAGTAATTAAAGATTACTGATCTTTAATCAGTTAAAAAAAAAAAAAAACAGGATGGCCATAGTTTGCTGTCTTACTTCTACTAAATATACACATTTTAAATAAACCCCACAGAACTAACTAGCTCCTATGAACATTATTTGGTCGATAAGTAAATCTCCTTTTTATAGTAAAAATGTAGGGTGAACTAACACTCTTGCCTTTAATTGCACAGCCTTACAGGTTTTGAGAGATGCAGTCAACACTTTATCAAGAACTGTCATTGTGAGCCAGGGAGGTGTAAGCACAATTCTGTTCAATGGTTTCTTCCCTTTACATACAGGACAGCCTAGATTCCTTTTATTTTATTTTATTTTTCAAACTTCCTCATTTCTATTTGCTTATTTATTTATAATTTTTGATTCAGGAGGTCCACTTGCAGGTTTGTTACGTAGGTATATTGCACGACGCTGAGGTTTGTACTTCTAATGATCCCATCACCCAAGTAGTGAACATATTACCTTATAGGTAGTTTTTAATGCTTCCTCCCCTTCCTCTCTCCCTGCTTTTATAATACAATCCCCAGTGTTTATTGTTCCCATCTTTGTGCCCATGTCTATCCGATGTTTAGTTCCTGCTTATGAGTGACAACATGTGGTATGTGGTTTTCTGTTTCTGCATTAACTCAATTAGAATAATGGCCTACAGTTGCATTCATGTTGCTGCAAAGCATATGGTTGCAACTGGAGGCCATTATTCTGAGTTGTTTATAGCTGCATTGTATTCCATGGAATGCATATACCACATTTTCTTTGTTTGGATTCCATTTAAGTAGACAAATTGTTGTGTGTTACAAAAATTCATGGGATCATCTATTAGTTAACTAGGATTGCCATAACAACGTATCAAAGACTAGATGGCTTATAGGGGTGTCCAATCTGTCAGCATCCCCGGGCCACACTGGAAGAAGAATTGACTTGGACCACACAGAAAATACACCAACACTAATGACAGCTAATGAGCAAAAAACAAAACAAAACAAAACAACAACAACAACAAAAACACAATGTTTTAAGAAAGTTTAAAAATTTGTGTTGCACCACATTCAAAGCCATCCTGGGCCACTGGCTGTGGGCCGTGGGTTGGACAAGCTTGGCTTAAACAATAGACAATTATTGTCTCACAATTTTGGAGTTTAGAATTCCAAAGTCAAGGTATTTGCAGGGCTTGTTTCTTCTGACAGCTCTGAGCAAAGGGCTGTTCGACTTCTCTGTTTGGTTTTTAGATGACTGTCTTCTCCTCTGTCTTCACGTTGTCTTCTCTCTGTGTCTGTGGCCAAATGTCCTCTTCTTATGGGACATAAATCACATTGGATTAGGGCTTACTATAACGACCTCATTTTCATTTAATTACTTCTTTTAAATATCTTATTTCCAGTGACATTCTGAGGTAATGGGAGTTAGGACGTTAGCATATGAATTTTGAGGACACAAAATTCAGTCCATAACAGGTGACATTCTTGATGATCAGAAGCTAAGGCCAAGAGAAAACCTGGCAGAAGCACAGATAACAGCATCCTGGAGAATATTTCCTTCTCACCTCCAGAATTCAGTATATAGGATGTGCAAAAGAGAAGCTGCAGGACAGGTACCCTACAGCAGAGATAACCAGTAAGAAAACAGCAGGACTTTCCAGTCTCCCTTCCTAGACTTCTTTCTAGACAAATACCACACTCCATGCCTACAGTCTCCTATTAAAAATGATTTTTCTTTTTTTTTTTTTTTTTTTTTTTTGAGACGGAGTCTTGCTCTGTCACCCAGGCTGGAGTGCAATGGTATGACTTCGGCTCACTGCAACCTCTGCCACCCGGGGTCAAGTGATTCTCCTGCTTCAATCTCCCGAGTAGCTGGGATTACAGGCATACACCAACATGCCCAGCTAATTTTGTATTTTTAGTAGAGACGGGGTTTCATCATGTTGGTCAGGCTGATCTCAAACTCCTAACCTCGGGTGATCCACATGCCTCAGCCTCCCAAAGTGCTGGGATTACAGGAGTGAGCCACCACGTCCAGCCTGATTTTTCATTTTCTAAAACTTCTTTTGTTTATTCATTTCTCTATGAATATGCAGTTCTTATATTGACTTTATTTGTAGAATATTGCTCACTCTTTAAGATCTGTCTCAATGGCTGGCTCCTTCCAGATAGCATTCCCACACCCCTGTGTGGGAATAAGTTTTTTCTCCTCTGCTCTCCTGAGGTCACCAATTATTTTTTGTTTTATAATCATGCCATTTCCTTGCTCAATCCACTCTGAAGACTACCGATTGCACACAGAAGTTCCAAACTCCTCATCATAGCCAAAAAGACCCGAAGGATTTGGTTCCAGACAACTTATCAGATATCATATCCTTTCTCAATCTCTCTCTGTTTGCCCACTCCAGCCACAGTGGTGTTCACTTTTGTTCCGCAAATATGCCAAACTTATCCCTCCTGGGTGTCCCCTCTACTCGTTTTTACTTCCCATTGTAAATTCTTCTCTCACATGATCTCATCGTGGATTCCTCTCAGTTACTCATACTTTGGCTTAAATGGCTTCAAGTCAGAGGGGGCTTTTCTGACCACCAATCTGAATTAAACTCCCACTGTGCCTTTAACACATCAACTTGCTTGATTGGTTTTATTGCGCATTATTAGTCCTTAATCATATCTTATAAATTAATAATTCATTTGTTGATTTTCTGTCACCCTCAACTGCAATGTGAACTCCAGGGGAGCAGAAACATATTGGGTTTGTTGAAGTCTCTCCCAAGGCACTCAAATAGGTGCATGAAATATATTGAGAAAAATTTTTGAATAAATGAATGAATCACTAGATAAATGAATATAATAAATTTCATGCATGCATAGATACATGCTAGGCACTCTACTTGGTACTGAAAATAGCTTTAGAGGACAGGGAGCATGCACTACTTCAAAAATAGTTTTTGGGCCGGGCGCGGTGGCTCACGCCTGTAATCCCAGCACTTTGGGGGGCCGAGGTGGGCAGATCATGAGGTCAGGAAATCAAGACTTTATTTACATTTATTCATCTCTCTTAAATGTATATATAACTCACATTTTCAATGTCTAATATAAGAAGTGTTTTGATCTTTACTTTGAAGTTTTGTGATGTTCTTGTGACCAGAAATCTGCCCCAGGAACTTACATCTTGTTTATATCAAGTAGCGTATGGTGAAACTGGTTTCGTTAGATGGCATTTTGAATAAAGTTGCAGTTTCCAAGAACCTATTGATGATGTTAAGTGAGGACTTACTCTACCAGGTGGGGCAGTGGCTCTAATAAAAGCTGGAAAAACAAAGACCATCCCATGAAGAGCCTGTGAGACACAAAGTTAGTGCAAGTTTGTCACTAGAATTACCTTATGCTGCTCAGCAAACACAAGGAGCGCTCTGTGATGAGGCTGGAGAATTCGATTTAAGGTATAGTGATACCCCGGATACATTCATGCCTACCTTTAATATTCTCTATCGTTAAGAAGACTCATATAATTTCGAAAGAAAATGAGACAATAATTAAACTATCAAAAGGCTACAACACAGCATCTTGCACTTCCGAAGAAATACCATTTGCAAAACAACACCACCAACAAAAACTCCTTTTTGCACAATTGAAGAATCAGTTATCCTATACTTTACCCCTTCTGTCAGACCCACTGGTATACAGGACATATGCTTTCTATCTGGTTTCAAACATGTGCTTAGATGGCAGGCATCCCTTGAGGCAAAAGGAAAAATGAATTTCAAACAACATGAAAAAATGGAATAAATATCATGCTTAAAAACTGAATTTCCCCATCTGCCTCATCATATGCAGCAAAAAACTAAAGGATCCTACCACTCTTCACCGAAACATTCCTTAAAGATGTTCATTGAGAATTTTTGAACATTGATTATGTTATTAGGCTATTTATGACTGGGAAAAATATTATTAAAAGTGAGAAAATGGGAATGTTTTTAGTTATAAATTCAATTAACAAGGTGATGGGGCTAAATGTGTTCTTTACACATGATTTATTGTATCCAAGGACTTTATGTCTGTCAAGAGTTTCAGTAGCCGCTTCCATATGGGAGGGATGTCTTGCTATGGTGTATGAAACATGAAAAGAGTCTGACAAGTTGGAAGATATATATACACACACACACACATAAATGTATATATGTATGTATGCACATACATATATGCCAGAAATAGATATTCATTGAAGACATTTCATTAAATCAATGTGAAGTAATTCACAGTGCAAAAAACAAATTTAGAAATATAAGAAAAAATAAACTTTAGAACATACAACCACTAAGAATGCAGTGAAATCTATGAGAAGAAATATTAACTGAGTATGACGCTCTTAAATAATTGCAATGTGAGTTAGCTTTCTTGAAGTGGAATGGGATCCATGAATTTTGACATCGGGGAAACATAGAAGAGGGGGAACATTCTATTCCTTGAAAATTCTAGAGGAAAACAGAAATACGGAACTTACTTTTTTACAAACCACTTAAACCAGTTTCTTATAGACCAGGCACTGTTCTAACTTTCAGAAACAGTGTATGCAAATATGAACCACATAATCCTTATAAACAACCCTATTGGATGCACACTATTCCCGGACCTATGTTATTTCATGTTGTAGGTGAAAGAAATGGGAAATGGAGAGGTTAAGTAACTTGTCACTACTGATAAATGGCTAAGCTGAATTGGAAACTAGGCCATTCAACATGAATTCTGTGCTTGGCACTTCTACAGTTTGGTGACATATCCAACACAGCTAAGCACTGCAACCTAAACTGTCCAGGCAACCCTAAAAGGCCCAAAGGAGTCATCACTACTTTGTTAGTAACATGGTGAATTATCCATTTAATCCTAATTTTGATGACATAAAAATTAAGAATTTTGTTGGAGGAGGTCTAAATTTACATGTTCTGGGGAAAATGTTGCAACATAATGTAGATGGATTTTGATCTATGTCACTTTGTTATAATCTCTCCTTGGTCATTTGAAATGTGTATGACAAATTGTTTTTGTGAATTTGGAACTAGGAACCATAAGTATGTCTTTGCTTTAAAATAGCACAAAAATTCCAAATAAATCTTTCTCAGCAATTCCTTTCGAGCTTCTGCCTTGATCTCGAAAATTAATTCTGTCTTTATTTTGTTTTCATAGCTCTCATCAAAATTTTTGCTCAGCAATCCATCAACACTGCTGTTGTCAACATAAACAATGGAATCCACATTGTGATTCCAATCATCTGTGCTCAGTCTTGATCTTTTAAGGTTCATCAGCAGCAATTGAACCAGTTGAAAGGCTTCCTTCATTTAATTTCAGAACACCACACTTCTTGTCTTCCCCCTGCACTGACCACTTTTTTTGCTCTTTTTATTTTTCTTCATTCCTCTGATGTTTTTCACTCCCATGTACCCTAGCCTATTTCTTGGATTTCTATTCTTGTCTGAACTTGTTGCATTAGTAATCAAATCCTGGGTCAAGTTGGGTAAAGTCATTCTATCGTGCCTGGGTCTGACTCCCAATTCTGCCACTTACCAGCTGTGTGATCTTGAAAAATATTACCTTAGACTTTTAGCGTCATTTTCTCATCTGCTAAATGAACGTAATGTTAATAGTGCCTTTCTCATACAATTCTTATGAGGATTAATTAAACAACATAATACATATTAAAATCATAGAATAACGCCTGACATAGAAAAGTGTGATGTGTTTGTTTAAATAAACAAATCTTAGTCAATATCATATAACATATCTAATAGGATGAACTCACCCCTGAATTTCGTATGAATATATCAAATTTCCTAGTCAACGTTTCTCCTTAGTTGGCTAAAGGCAGCTCAGACTTCATTTGTTCAGTTAATGGCAAAGCTATATTCCCATTGCTCAAGCCAGATACCATGAATTCACCTTGGATCTTTCTCATTTCCTCACACTGCATATATAATACATCACCAATCATCTTGTCTCAACGTTCCTTCCTTTGCTCACCCCTTGTTCTGCTGTATCTCTGTTCCCACCTAGTATCATTGCTCACCAGGTTGTCGTACTTGCCTAATAAGGAGCTTCCTAATTCCACCCCTGGGCCTCTATAGTGCACTATCAGCACATCAGCCAGAGAAGTCCTCTGACAAGATAAAACCATCAAGGTCCTTCCACTGCCCTCAAGGCCCCACTGCCTATCAAACCTCTTCTTTTTTTTTTTTGAGATGTAACCTGGCTCTGTCACCTGGGCTGGAATGCAGTGGTGTGATCTCGGCTCACTGCAACCTCAGCCTCGGAGGTTCAAGCAATTCTCCTGCCTCAGCCTCCTAAGTGGCTGGAATTACAGACATGTGCCTCTACGCCGAAATAATTTTTGTATTTTTAGTAGAGACGGGGTTTCACCATGTTGGCCGGGCTGGTCTCAAACTCCTGACCTCAAGTGATTCGCCCAACTCAGCCTCCCAAAGTGCTGGGATTACAGGCGTGAGCCTGCGAGAGCCACAGTGCCCGGCTGAACCTCTTCTGTAATCTTTCTCCACTCTCTCCAAGTTTCCATCACACTGGCCTTCTTGTAGGTTTTTGAATAGCTCTTACCTTGACAACTTGAAATTTGTGACTTAATTTGGAAAGGTCTTCTTCAGACACTTTCAAGCTTTGCTCCCATATCAATTTCAAGTCATTTCAAATGTTATTTTATCAGGAAGATATTCTTGAAACATATTTTCAGAATTTGCAAACTACAATTTCCCCTTCTCTGTACAACACAGAAATTTCCTGGCACTCTTCCCAGCTAATTTTCTGCATAGCATTTATCCTTTTCTATAAACTTATTTATACATAATTTAAATATTATATAATTTAATTACTTGTTTGTATTCTCCTCACTAGAATGTAAATACCAACATGGTTAATAACATTTAATGATTTTTTTTATAAATTTATCCACAAGCCAGAGAAGAATCCTTGACACAAAATAATATAGAGAGAATTTTCAACACTATATTTGAGTAAATTAATCCATGAGTCTATAATCCATCCCCCTACCTCTAAGCATATTGATATTTTATATAAACTAGGGATAAAATTATTAAAAAGAAAAATGAAAGGGGCAAAGTGAATTCTTATTTTTCTCTCTGTCACCTAGAATATGTCACCCAAATATGTCTGTTTACAAACATATTTGAAACACAAAAGCATTTAAGAATGCCACAAATATACATTTGGCATATAATATTATTTCTCACATCTAGTCGGCCAATGTTTAAGTCTTTCTTAGTTGTAGTTTTAATTGACACATAATAATTGTATAAGTTTACAGGGTATAATATGATGGTTAGATGCATGCATTATATAATGATTAAATAAAACTAATTATTTTCATTTAATAATTGTTATTAAAAATTATTTATATAATTTATATAAGTAGACATAGATACAAATAGTGTGCTCTTCTTTTTCTTTTTCTGTTTATTTTTTCTTTTTTTGTGTGTGACATAGTCTTGCCTTGTCACCGAGACTGGAGTGCAGTGGCGTGATCTTGGCTCACTGCAACCTCTGCCTCCGCGGTTCAAGTGATTCTCCTGTCTCAGCCTCCCAAGTACCTGGGATTGCAGGCACCTGCTACCATACACAGCTAATTTGTGTGTGTGTGTGTGTGTGTGTGTATTTTTAGTAGGGACAGAGTTTCACCATTTTGGCCAGTGCTGGTTTTGAACTCCTGACCTCAAGTGATCCGCCTGCCTTGGCCTCCCAAAGTGCTAGGATTATAGGCATGACTCACCGTGCTCAGCCCAGTGTGATCTTCTTAAAAGGTAGTTTTACTATTTTTAGCAGATTCTGAAATATCCATGAATGTGTGGTTAAATGACAGAGGTTATTATGAAGTCAAGAAAAGTGATTTATTCTACTTTTAGTTCAAAGATAAAATGTACATTTCCCCATATATTTATCTTAGCAATCAGTCTTAGTTTATATGGCAGAAAAGTCTAGCTGAGTTCCTAAGTTCTGTATCTCCCTTCTCTAGAATGGTTCCTGGGGATGCAGCACAGTCTTGTTAGAAAACAGGTCAAGGAAAACGAAGTGCAATGCTATACAATATAACAAAGTTGATATACTCTGAAATCATTATATGAGCTTGTGTCAAAGAATACATACTTAATCCCCATTCTGGAGGAAGAAAAAGTGGTAGCAGAAAAATATATTTGAACTAGAGGAGTATATTATTGCCTGCTAAATGGAAAAGACGGTTATTCGTCCCTAGTATGAGGTGTAGAATAGGGTATACCCAGTGTAGAAGTAGCCCAAATTACAGTATCTGGCATGTTATTCGGGCTGTTTTCAAAGATAGGGCAGTGTGACTTTCTCAAAAGTCAGATGAAATCATTTAAAAATATGAACAAAAATAGATTCCAATGCCAAAGATATATAAAAAATTATCTGCCACACTGGATTAGCCACACTACAGTTCTCCTTAACTAAAATAGATTATTAGGTACTGACTACATAAAAATAATCATTGCCAGGGGATATTTATATTAAACTGGAGAATCAGAAACTGAATCTGTTTCTGTCTCCTTAACAGGCTCATGATCATCCTTGAATAACTGATTTTTTTATTTCCTGCACTGTCTTGAAATTCTTATAAAATTGGCAAATTTAGTTGTATCACGAACCTGATTTAAAAGAATGCTGGGGAAATTAAGAGATTAGCCTTTTTCAAAAGCTTTAAAATTTGATTAAAGTTTCTATTTTCAACACAAAACGAAACTTGCCTCACTGTGTATGAATTACTCATTTGAATCCAAAGACCTTTGATTAGGATAATTTTACAAATATAAACAATTAGTACCAGACCATTTATTTACTAAATGTTATAGGAGAGAGCCAGCTGTCTCTATTTCCCTTCCTTGACTATTTGAAGTTAGAATTTTCTCATGGCATTTAGCCATTTATAAATGTCCTGACAGTTGTTGTGGACTGGATATTTGTAAGGTCATTTTTCATAGACTGCCCCAGAAGAAACATATTTCACTCAAAGCAAATGATTACCATTTCCATATAATTTGACTCCACTTTTACTATGGCCCAGAAACATATCTTATCACTTTCTCAATTTAATTTGATATGGAAAGGGCCTCTTTTTAATCAACTTTAAAATTATGTTCTGTTGACTTGCAAATGAGAGGTCAATGCTAATTGAGAGAGGCCTTAAAAACTCTGACATCTTTGATCCCTGCACAAAGATTCCATGCTCAGTATGTTCTGATACTTGGCTTTTCCATATTCCCTGATGAGGTTAAGAAGATGAATGCTCATTGCTTTTAATCCTTACCATGATTTATGAGCCTCTTGATATCCTTTCCCCAGAGCAGCTACAACTGTGTGGTTGTTCTGCCTGCTGCTTAAATTACACAGACATCTGCAAACTAAATTATGGATTGTTGTCCCATACACCATAACCGAGAATTCTCTTCATCACTCCTGCAATATAATTTTTTTTTTTCTGATTAGAACAAAGAACATGTATGTACTTTCTTGCTTCTGTACTAAGGGCATTTTAAGCTAATTTGAGTGACAGCACAATAACCTGGATTGTGACCTATCACAAAAAAACAAAGCAGCATGAAATATAACAAGGTAGCTTTAAAGCCAGAAAGAAAAAAAAAAGATCCTCTATTTATTTATATCTTTCATCTTTATTTAAGGTATTGAATATTTAGACTCACAGAAGGAAAGTGACCTTTAAGATTAACTGAAAATATGCACCATGGAATAAAATGTATGTAAATGACCTTTGTGTCTCTGAGTGTGAATGATTTTAAGAGCATCTTGTGATCTGATCTATGACTATTTAAATTAAACACAAAGCAAAGAAATAGAAAATTATATAAAGGATAATTCATGGAAGATTGGGATACCTTTTTTAATGTACTCTTTTCTGCCAGTCTCACTTGTAGTAAACCTGTTTTAATAATCTGAAGGCTTGAAGCAATCACAAGTAGTTGGAATAACTCTTTCGTCTGAATTAAAAGTCTGGTAGAGTCTAAGTTGGAATAATCAACTGCTTCTGTATTTTTCCTTTCTTTTCTCTCCTTGTTATTCTGTGCAGATGATGAATCATAATTCCCAAAGACAAGTCCATTGTGAAATCCTAACAGGCATGTCTCAAATTATTAACCTTTGACAATTACCAAAATTAGAAATATCCCTGCATTTATCTTCTTCAGATGTGCTAATTGCAACTCTAACAATAACCTGTCAGGGAAAATCACACGAACGAAATTTACCAAATGATTTTTAGTTATGCCTTACAAAGTATATTAAAAAAAAAAAACCGATGGTTCTACAATTCATTTTTTGAACTCTATTGTCAACTCAGCAGGACACAGTGAACACTAAAGAAATGCTCAAATCCACTCCTGGCTGAGCAGATCTACTCTTCCCTCCGTGTTTCCATCAGTTTCTGTTTCACCTCATCACTGCTAAAAGGCAATGTTTCCTGAGTGTCAGGACCTGATATTCATACCAATGCCCTAAAGACTTGCTTTTTTAAAGATAGATCCTAGATTTGTTTGCCTCTGTGTCAATGAAAAGCTCACTTCCAAAACTTTCCATTTATTGATGCTCTTTGCATCCTCATCTTCATAAAATAAAGGATTAGTGGAATCTTGAAGTATTCTACTTAGTTGATATGGTTTGGCTTGTGTCCCCATCCAAATTTCATCTTGAGTTGTAGTTCCCATAACTCCCACACGTTGTAGGAGGGACCCAGTGGGAGGTAACTGAATCATGGGATGGGTCTTTCCCATGCTGTTCTTATGATAATGAATAAGTCTCATGAGATCTGGTGGTTTTATAAAGGGACATTCCCCTGAATATACTCTCTTGCCTGATGCCATGTAAGATGTGCCTTTGCTCCTCCTTTGCCTTCCACCATGATGGTGCAGCCTCCCCAGCCATGTGGAACTGTGAGTCCATTAAACCTCTTTTTCTTTATAAATTACCCAGTCTCAGGTATGTCTTTATTAGCAGCGTGAGAACAGACTAATACATTAGTTAAAACCCTAAATTATTTAAACATATCTTGAAATAAATTATTTTTGAATAGTTATTTAATTTCCTAAGAAATTATACAGGATAGATGGAAACAATTAAATTGGTGCTCCGAAAACATCTGATATATATAATCTCCCAGTCTATTGCCAGCAGTCATCTTCTTTACACACACACACACACACACACACACAGACACACACACACAAAACCCCCACATCAGGTTATTCTTCTACATTCAAAAGCAAACCAACTAAAACAACAAAACACAGCTCCACACCCTATAAAAGATAAAGCCCCAATCTCAGACATATTTTTCATTTCATTAAAGTTTCTTCATCTTCTAAGCCTATTCTTCTGGATTTATCTGCCAGTTATTCCCATATTTGACACACATTTCATTCTCTAACTCCTCAAATGGTTTTAAATTCACCACATATGAAATGATATCACATATCTTTGTGCCTTTTATACATCTATACCCTCTTCTTTACATATTTTTATCTATTTCTCTTTATAGTCTAGTTCAAAGGTCCTTTGGCTGCATTTTCCCTACTCTTTCCAACTACTACAGGAAGAAAAAAAATGCCAACATCAACCAGATTTTTCATATTGGAACAAGAAAGTATTCTATAAATGATCAAAGAATGCTCATCTAACCATATGAAAGAAGAAAGATTTATTTCCTTTCTCTTTCCCTTTACTTTTTTGCATGATTTATAATAAATTCATATAATTACTTATTAAGTAAACATGAATATAGTGAGAAATGAATAGAATGAGAGTAAGTTCTGCAAAATATTAAAGAAATAATACACTGCCCTTTGTGATTGTTGAAGAAGAAAATTGTAAAAGGGGGTGGTAACATCAGGAACAGGCTCCAGAGCATTACTCTATTCAAAGTTAAGTTGATAAAAGAAAAATTTCTTTCTTAAGAAAGAAATGTTAAAATCAGTTAGTATGACTTGAAACCTATATATTCGTTGTTCTTGATTATCACTCTCTATTTTGTTATGGCATTCCACTGAGATTATTCTCAGCTCTATTTGCTTATGTGGCATTTATGAAAATCTTCACATTAAAAAGAAAATAATTTCAAGCCATTCTCCTCAAATGCCTTCTGCATCAATATGAATTCTACTCAAATTAAAAACAAATGAACATGCCAATTTCTTTAAATTAATCCTTTCTCAAGTTATTATCTTTAAAGTAGTTGTATGTTAAACAAATATCAAACTATTTTTATTTATTCTTATCGTTGTATATAGCACAGAGTGAACCAAAGGACATTTGGGAAGAGTATGAGTCCCTTCTCATTTATCTGGGCCTTTGGATGTTTTAACGCTCTGTTATGCTTTAATGAAAAGGAGAGAAAGTGCTGCATTTATCATTGGAATGGCTTAGTATTAATTTTTCATTATTCGTATTTGCATCACAATTTGCATGGATATTTAAGAATGTGGAGTTGCCTTTTATAGGAATTAAATTCAAAGTGTTCACTTCTCTTATTCTATAAATAAAAGATCTGGACTGAAACCCCAAACCAAAATTATCCAAGATCAGAGATTTAGAAATTAATTAAAATTTTCTACAAAAAATGCAAAAATTTCACACTGAAAAGGTAAGCAATTTTCTACACAGAAATTTTGAATATTGATGAGAACAAATTGATAGATAAAAGAGATGACCATGGGGAAGAGGAATTATTAATAGTTCAGATATTAAATGGCTCATTCTATTTCAATCTTACGATCTTACATTTTTAATCTAAAATTTGTATTTTTTTCCTCAAATCTGAGAGTTGAAATTAATTGATAATGTTTTAAAACTACACTAATGCCTAACCTTTACTGAATAAGCTAATCTCATAAAAGGATCATGAGAAAGAAAAAGAAAAGGCTTCATCCTTCTACTTTAGAAATATGGGCATGCACAGAGAGTTTGAACAAACATCACAGGAAGATTCATAAAGCCACATTAGTTGAATTACACATCTGCCTTATCTCTTCAACCTTGTCTTTCTGAGTTGTTATATCAGTGGTTAATCTCAACTGATCACTGATTAGAACTGAGAATATCAAGCTTGTTTTGACTACAGCCTAACTAAGAGCAGATTCTCCCATTACCAAGCAGGGAGTGTCAAAGAAGCACTTTCATTACTGTGTCTGTGAAGGTTAACTGTAACTGTCTAAATCTCAGTGTTTAGATTCCTACCATTAGCAAAGGAAAAGCAGATTACCATTGCCAGGGCAAGAAACAATTGAACCAGATTGTGCCATATCAATATTCATAAAGATGAGAAAATTTATGACTTTACCTCTGTTTCCTATGTGAGAGTTTCAACAGAGGTTTGCCTTTGAAATGAGACGTATCCAATTTAACAAACATAATACCTGCTAATTATGAGGGACTAGGCAAAGTGTCATAAAAACAGAATATAAAAGGTGGAAATCACTTTCTGTTTTTAGGAGGCACCTAGCCATTAGATCCTCTCAAATCTGCATGTAAATTGAAACTGTGAGGAAAAATACAACAAAGAAGCTAAAAAATGAAGAATTATAAAAATAAAGAATCCTATATTCTAAAAAATGTAGAAATAACTGGTTACTTCAAGTTTCATGATTTTGTTGTGTTTATGTCAACTCCCTGTAAATACATAAATATTTGAATATTTTGATTTTTAATAATTTTTTTTTTTAAGTAAAGAAGTTTTGAATAGGATTTGTGTTTTCAGGTATTAATTAAGAAGGTAAAAGCATGTATCTTGATAAGATTTTTTTTTACCTACCTTTAAAAAGGCTGGCATTCTTTAAAACTCCCAACTGCTCCTGGGTTCCGGCTTGTCTATATTCCCCGAAAGAGCCAAGCTGTTAGGTAACAAAGCCGAAAAGACAAACATATACAGTCAGAATGTTAACTATCTTTTCTAATAAACATTTATTTTACAATATTTTTACATTTTCTTAAAAGTTGCAAAGATGGTATAGAGTTCCTGTATACCTCACATCTGATTACCACTATTGCTAATATCTTACGTTATAATTATAAGTGCATTTGTCAATGTACTTTTGATGTATGTACAATGTACTTACAATGTTGCTTTTGATACACTGTGATAGATAGTGATACATTGTGATAGATGGATCCAAATGAAACAATATTGATACATTATTCTGTTTACTAGTTTTTCTCCTAATGTCATTTTTCTATTCCAGGATATCACATTGCCTTGTCATTATGTCCCCTTGGCCTCCTCACAGCAGTGATAGTTTCTTAGACTTTCCTTGTTTTTGATGACCTTGAACGTTTTGAAATGCAATGGTCAGACATTTATAAAATGTCCTTCAGGTGGAATTTGGCTGATGTATTTCTCATGATTAGACTGGGGTTAATCATGGGATTAATTTTGGGAGGAAGACCATAAAGTATCATTTTTGTCACTTCATATCAAGGGTATGTGTGTTCTTCATATCAAGGGTATGTGTGTTATCAGCATGACTTATTACTGTTGACAGATCTTGATCAGCTGACTGGAGTATTTGTTTCTGTTGACACAGATCTTGGTCAGCTGACTGGGGTCCTTATTGCTGTTGATGCAGATCTTGATCAGCTGACTGGGGTACTTTTTTCTGTTTACACGGATTTTGATCAGCTGACTGGGGTACTGTTTGCCACCGTTTCGTACTATAAAGTTCCTTTTGTTCCTCCTTTCCATACTGTACTGTTTGAAAGCAAGTCACTAAAGGCAGCCCACAGTCAACGGATAGGGAGTTAAGCTCCATCTGCTGGAGGGGAAAATGACACAAATTATTTGAAATTTTATGAGAGAAATTTACCTATTCTCCCCATTTGTTTGTTTCCTTGTTTGTGTATTCATTCATTCATTCATTCATTCAGTAATTTATATGTATCAGTGTAATCTCATGGATATTTATTTTGTATTTCATGTTATAATACAATACTACACTGTTTATTTTGTTGGTTTAATTGTTTTAGCTTTGGCCTTCGTGAGCTCTTTCAATTAGCCTCTATGTCTTTTTTGACATACCATATTGGTTTGTTTAGTGAGTACTTCCTTAAGTCCTGGCATGATAAGACAGTCCATGTTAATTTCAAAATGCATACTATAAATGTTTTAATCTTCTTGCCTCAGACCTACACTTAGCCTTTTTTTTTTTCAAGGATCTCTGGTTCCTTTTATCAGAGAATGGTGAGAAACCAAGATCTGACCACTAGTTATGGTTCCTTGCCACTGGGGTGCCATTACTTCTAAGCCCTCTCAGTGAAATGAGCTAGGAAATTTATGTATTTATATTAACATGTATATGCAGACATCCATAATTGTCTCCATATCTATCAATCTGTATCTATAATTAGATAACATTATTTCACACTGACAACTTCAATCTGTATCTATAATTAGATAACATTATTTCACACTGATAACTTCAACTCTTCCGCTTCATATTGTTAACTTCAGGCTAATAACTTCAACTTCCTTAATCTATATTAAATAAACAGCATTTTGGGTATAATAGAGTATATATTAAAACCACAGTGTTCATTTCTTTATGAAATGCTCCTCTCTGAGTAATGTATCAAGAGTGATTCTTATAAAGATGTCCACACGAGTGGACATGTTCATGATGCTTGATTCTGAAGAATCATTAAGACAGTCCATGGACATTTATTTTCATTCGTTTCTACTAAAGTTCATTATGCTTGAAAAAGAAAAGCAGCTTTTAATGCCATGTGCATACAACCACAGCTACCTGATGGTTTTTTCACCAAATGCCATAGACTGCAACAATAAAAAGGACTTGAGGAGATATATACTGCTTTATAAGATCTAATATATTTTCTTCTATTGAGGCATCCTATTACTATGACCATGTTTTCATATAATTCATTTTTTAAGACAAAAAGTCTGAGTTAGCTCAATTATACCTATGCAAAAAATGTAATTTTAATGAAATTATAAAATAATTATAATTAATGTACATGTTAATCATTACAGCTAAATGGTAATCAGAATATATAAATGTTTATCATTTTTATTACAAAAGTTTAGTAGAAAATATAGATAGTAACAAGGTAGACTAATAATCCATATGGGATAACTTATTTTCTGAAAGTAAAAACAACTCATTTTTATCATTCTGTTATTCTGATAACTAATAAAGGTTTCCCTGTCAAATAAAATCTTTAGGTTTAAAAAACATTAAAGTGAGACATAAACTTCCAAGAAATTCTAAGCCATTTCATTCCCTTCATCTATACTAGATATTTTGGTTAAAATGTAATAACATCTGAATCAGTTTCCTGTGGCTGTGACAAGTAATTATCACAAATGTAGTGGCTTAAAGCAACAGAAACTTATCCTTTCACAGTTTTGGAGGTCAGAATTCTGAAATCAATAAAAGACTGAGCTGAAATCAAGGTGTCATGGCGCTGCCATCCCTTCAGAGGGCCTAGGGGAAAACCCATTTCTCACCTCTTCCAGCTTCTGGTGACTGCCATCGTGCCTTGCCTTGTGGCCACTTTCAATATGCAAGGCCAACATCCTCAAATTTCTTCCTCTTCCTTTATATTGCCTTTTCCTCTGTGTATTCAAATCTTCTGCATCTCATTTTTAAGAATGCATGTGTTTATAATTTGGGCCTATTCAGCTAATACAGGATAATCTCCTCATTTTAAGATCCTTTATTTAATCACAGCTGCAAAGACCCTTTCTTGTCATATAGGTTAACATTCAAAGGTTCTATGAATTAGAACATGGCTGTCTTTGGGAAGTCATTTTCCAGCCTACCATAGATCATGAGGATTAAGCTCTGATTTTTTTATCTTGCCCAAATTCCTATCTAAGGGGCCTGGAGAGTCATCCCCTACAAACCATCAATTATCAACAAGTGGATTTTATTTAACCCTACATAAGGTGACTTACTTTCCAACCTAACTCAGGCATAACATTAGGAGACAAGGAAGAAAATCAAAATATTTTACCCCAAAACATGTTTCTTTGCCATATCTTGAAATGGCCCTGCAAAGCTGTCCTTCCTGGTGAACAATTTGCATCTGTAAAGAATTTCTATTAACATAGGTAGATCTTTTACTTCCAGGCCTTCCCAATCATAAAGAGGTTAACTAAAAGTCTAGCACCTTTTAAGGATCTGAATAGAAAGCATTTGTCATCTATTATCTCTAAGGGCAGCCACTGTAAGACCTAAAAGAACCTTGGTCTCCACAATCTTTGATCTTAACTTGAACATTTCCTTTCTATGGGTCCCAGGTCTTCAGAAAAACTCAATTAATTGTCAACCAGAAAATGTTTAAATTTACCTATAGCCTGGAAACCACCCCCTCCCACTCCACAGCTTTGAGTTGTGCCACCTTTCTGGACCAAACCAATGTATTTCTTACATGTATTTGATTGATGTCTCATGCTTCCCTGAAATGTATAAAACCAAGCTGTACCCCGACCACCTTCGGCACATAGTCTCAGGACTTCCTGAGGGCTGTGTCACAGGCCATGGTCACTCACATTTGGCTCAGAATAAATCTCTTCAAATATTTTACAAATATTTTCATCGGAAACCAACTTATAGATCTACTTCCTATCCCCTTCCATAGGGAAGAAAAAAATTAATAAAACAACTTCCTCATGATTCTATCTCACTACAAGACAGTGTGTATGGCTAAGGCAGCAGAAATATATACACACAATGAAAGGGTGTTTTAAAATATTGTTTAAGACAACCTAGGACAGGCATATAATTAACTTGCTTAGAGAGACGGATAGATGTTACTTAATAATGAAACTCTAATAACTATTTCTTTCCCTTCAGACTAGGACTACTGATAACCTGCAATTATGTGTGACAAGCTGAACAAAACCACAGAACCAGAGTGTCAGACTATGGCTACATAATTTTTAGAAAGAGCTTAATTAAGCAAATCTCATAAAGTTTTTAAAGGAAATATTTTCTAAAGTCAAAAGCAAACTACATTCATAAAGTATGATTACTGGTACAGTACACCTTTTCAGTGGCATTAACTTTCAGGGGACCTTGACAGGAAGAAAAAATAAATCTCAAGCTACTAGCAATAAAGTCAGAGGAGTGGTAACTGATGATCCAGGAAATTTTCACAGAAAAATAAGGGTATGAATGGCTTCCATAAGGCTTCAATTCCCAACGTTGTTAAGGAAATTCAGGCCTCTTGGGTAGCTTGAAGGAAGGAACTAAGAATGAGCTGCTTACATGCAACTAGTGTGTAGAATGAGTAGTCCCATCGTGGAATGGGAATTAGAAGAAAAAGAAACAAACACAAAAATCTTCTGTCCACCAGTATTGGGAAGCTGCACAGATACCAGCTGTTCAAGAGTGGCCATAGATAGAAAGAGGTTAACCTTGAGAAGCAGAGGGCAAGCTTGAGCCTGATGTGTGTAAACTCCAGATTTACCCAAATATATAATATAGTGGCCGCAACCCACAGTAGTAATATAAAGCATGGTATAGCCCTGGAGAATCAGTAGGACCTCAGCAGAGCAAGTACCAAAATGTCTTGAAGAGATTCTTTCACAACATAAGACCCTAGATTCCATATTAAGGAAAAAAAATAAAAAAAAATGTGAGAGAACACAGCATACCCTCAATGAAACTCAGTGGAGTGATAAAGAGAAAATTTATTTCTTAAGGACTAATAATAATAGAATAATCTGTAATAGACACATAATATGTATTTAAAGCCTTCAGAGAAAATGCTAGGAATATAAACTTTAAGAAGAGCATGTCAAACACATAACAAACAAATCTGACCAAAAATGCTTTCTCTATATATATTGCTCTAGAGGTGGTCTTATGGGCCACCCATAGCTAATCCTAATATTCATTTGAAAGAACAAAACCCAAGAAGTTCATAGACTTTGTTGGAAAGATAAAATTATCCTATCAGATATAAAAAATTGTTATAAAAACATGGAAAAAAAACTATGTTATTGGCACAGAGTCTAAATGATACATATAAATAAGTAGGAACATTCCATTTAAATCAATGGGAAAAGAACAGACTGTTAAATAAGTGGAATAGGAAAAATCCACCATGCAGGTGCACAAAATCAAAGTACAGTCATCCCTAGGCAGCCACAAGGGATTTGTTCCAGGGGACCCTCACAGGTATCAAGAGCCACAGATGCTCAAGTCCTTTATGTAAAAAGGAATATTATTTGCATATAACCTATGCACATCTCCTGTATACTTTAAATCATCTCTAGATTACTTACAATAATTGCTATGTTATATTGATATTAATTTGTATTATTTTTCATTGTTACAATTAGTTTTCTAATTATGTTCAATCTATGGTTGGTTGAATCCAAAAACATAGGCTCCACAAATACATAGGGCTGGCTATAGATTTATTTAATCATATCATACATAAAAATAACTTTCACATATGTGAAAAGAAACAGTTTAAAAGTCAAGGACATACACAATTTTTTTTTTTTTCCTGAGACGGAGTTTTGCTCTTGTCGCCTAGACTGGAGTACAAGGGCATGGTCTCAGCTCACTGCAACCTCCACCTCCTAGGTTCAAGCAATTCTCCTGCCTCAGCCTCCTAAGTAGCTGGGATTACAGACACCCACCACCATGCTCGGCTAATTTTTGTATTTTTAGTACAGACAGGGTTTCACCATGTTGGCCAGGCTGGTCTTGAACTCTTGACCTCAAGTGATCTGCCCACCTCATCCTCCCAAAGTGCTGGGATTACAGGCGTGAGCTGCCATGCCCGGCCAACATACATAATTTTTATGAAATAGGAAAAGATTTATTTAAATAAATATTGAAAGCACAAAATATGAATTAAAATTAAAATCATATATTCAAAGCTAAACTTGCAAAGAAAAGAAAAGCTATGTCATTGACTACGAGAAAATATTTCCAATCATGGAACAGAATTTAATGTAAAGATTATATTAAGAATGTCAACAATCAATAAAGTATTGAATGTGGAAATCTATAAATGGAATATTTACAAAAAGAAAAAAAACAGGACTTCTAAAGAGCATATAAAAATGATTCCACAGCCATTATCAGATAAATCCAAAATAAGAACAATAATAACACATAATTTCTCACTGAATTAGTTGGCAAAAAAAAGATAATAAAGATAATGTCTGAAATTGTCGATAATTGGCAAAGATGTGGAGTGATGGAAGCTCTCACTCATGTCGTGGGTTGGAAATCCACATGGACACAACTGCTTTGAAGAACCATTTGGAATATCTACTAAAAGTGAAATGCAGGTAGCCTGGACCCCAGGAATTCTGCTCCTAAACAAAAGTCTTGCCCGTGTTTATAAGATGTTAACTATAGCTTTGCTCAAATTCCTAAAAACACTGGCATTTTTGAAAAGCATTTCATTTATGACAAACAAAAAATAACTAATTGCTTACATAATTATTTCAACTATTGAATTCATGAAAATGGTCTTATAACTCATTGGAAAATATTTGTGACTATGATGTGTGTGTGTGTGTGTACATTCAATTATATATATGGGGTTTGTGTTTGTTGAGCATATGTGATATTAGAAAAGGTAGTTCAAGGTTTTCTTTATTATATCATAGTTACAATTAAGAATATCATACCTAATACCCAAGAGGAACAATCACAAAATCACGTCAGTATTACTAAGATGAGTTATAGATACAAAAGTATTAGAAAATACAGTGAGCCAGAGTCATGAACTTTAATAAAAGACAACATGAGGGCAACAAAAGACTGTATTAAGTGAAGGCTGTTAGCTTACAAAGTGATGAGTAGAGATTCATTTTATCAGTAAAGAGGATATATTAAAGAATTAGATACACTTGCTTTGTGTTCTTCTACCTGATTCTGGCATAAAGATAAATCCTCTTGTAATTAGCTAAGCTACTTCACTGTGGGGTGGTGGTAAAGAAGTACAGCAATGAAAATAAATGACACCAGAAAAATGTAAGCTGAGAGACATGTCAAAAAAATCAGGTAGTAGTTGTGCTTCAACAAGACCCAGGGCACTAGTTCAGAGTAAGTACAGTCTGCAAGAGCACAATTCATGAGGTCATTTCAGCTAACGTAAGAAAACCCAAGACTAATATCAGCTGAGGACATGTGGTTATCAATAGTGGGGTAACAGAATTCCTTGTAAGAAGCTGCAACTTGGGCATAGACATATATTTTGTTTCCAATGCCCCTACGATAATGAAAAGGATTTTAAAAGGAGGTAAAGTCTGTACTAATGCAGGAAAGTAGGGAATGGAATCAGAGAAATTGATGCTAAATGTGGTGAGATGTCACTAACATCAAAAATAATCCCTGCCGGGTGTGCTGTCTCAAACCTGTATTCCCAACACTTTGGGAAGCCGAGTCGGGTGGATCATCTGAGGTTGGAGCTCAAGACTAGCCTGGTCAACATGGCAAAACCCCATCTCTACGAAAAATACAAAAAGTTAGCTGGGCGTGGTGGCAGATGCCTGCAACCCAGGAGGGTTGAACCCAGGAGGCGGAGGTTGCAGTGACCCGAGATCCCGCCACTGCAGTCCAGCCTGGACAATAGAGCGAGACTCTGTCTAAAAAGATAATAATAATAATAATCCCAAGATCCCTGTAATATTTTTCTTTAAAAAACACAGCGTTATAAAAGAAAATAGGTAGAATAATCCCAGTAAAATCCCACTGATATCTCTTGAAATTAGAAGACTGAGGAACTGAAGTGCATCTGTGGCGCACGGCACTTAGAATTCCTTCAAAGGCAAAAGCAACCACACTGTGAGGTCCACCACCACCAACAAACAAACTAAAGGGGATATCTGCAGATGGCCAAGTTTTCCCCTGATACAGCTGAGCATTACTATACTAGAAAAGGAGGACCAACAACATAGAAAGCCAGGTGTGGAAAGTTGACAACAGGTTAAAAAAAAAAAAAGTATTGACAGCTTTTCTCCCACAAGCACTCTCCAGGCCCTTGGTGTCTCCCAGCTTTCACTGAATAATGAACATGAAATGAGCATCATACTCACCAGCTTTCTAACTTCAGATTCTAGAGCATCTGAGTATCTTCTACATATCGAAGAAATTTACACAGACCTTTCAATGTATTTTAGACTTGGTTTGATATCTCTGTATTCAAAACACCATGGGAGTCCTGGGCTAACATTTGCAATATAAAAAGATGTTACAGAGTACTTAGAATGTACAATACAGACCAGGCGTGGTGGCTCACGCCTGTAATCCCAGCACTTTGGGAGACCGAGGCAGGTGAATCATGAGGTCGGGAGTTCGAGACAAGTCTAGCCAACACGGTGAAATCCCATCTCTACTAAAAATACAAAAAAATTAGCTGGGCATGGTGGTGGGCGCCTGTAACCCCAGCTACTCAGGAGGTTGAGGTAAGAGAATCGCTTGAACCTGGGAGGCAGAGGTTGCAGTGAGCTGAGATCGTGCCACTGCACTCCAGCCTGGGCCACATTGTGAGACTCCGTGTCAGAAAAAAAAAAAAAATGCACAACACATTACGAAAAATGATGTTTGAAAGAAAGTAGATACATTTTTAAGTAATATAAGTATAATACAATTATTTTTATAATAGTAAAATGATAGCAATATTATTACTAATTAGTAATTTTCCATGGTAAAATTAGAGACTATGGGTCAAATGAATTAAAATATGAGAGATAAGTTGTTAAAACACAGAGTAAGATAAAAATATGTCTGCCTGAAATAGGTCAATTGACAGTATCATAACCTTTAAATGCACACTGAAGATTCCAAATAAAATAGATAATTAGAAAAGTCACCAAAATACGTGAACATATTAATTGAAAAAAATACACAGAAACACATAAACATATTTTTAAGTGAATGGTTGAACATGAAAGAAAGTAAAAGAGATGTTCTAAAATGTGCAGCAAAGCTGAAAGACAAGCACAGGGAGGAGAGTGCTATAGACAAAGTGTCTCATTTAGCATCTATGAAGCTGGCACAGGTTAAAGGTGGATTGGAGAAAACCAGAAATAACCAGATTCCAGGAAGCCTATACACTTAAAAAGAAAAAAAAAAAAAAAAAAGTATCTCCTAAATTAGAAAACAAGTAAACTTTATTATTGCTTCTAGAGAATTTTGTTAAAGAAAAACATCTGTTCTGAGGATGTATGGCCTGGTAGGCTCTTATCTGAGTTTGAGAATTTAATTTGCATTATTTGTTTGGTTCAAAATCAATCCTTACATCAGGATTTGAATTTAAAGTGGATTGGGTGTGCACTGCCTTCCAGATGAACATAATCGTCCCCTTAGAAAGTAACTCACAACTCACACCACAAAGATATTTTGAAGGTTGAGTCTTAAATCACAAAATACAACGGATATCTGATATAGTTCACTAAGATGAGAAGAACAAGAAATAACAAAGATATTTAAAAGGAAGAACCCTACCTGACATTATTTAGAGATGTGATTATGTTTTACTTTAAAAATTCAAAGGATCGTCTACGAAAGATATGCAATTAATAAGAGATTTTAGCAAAATTTCTGAACAATGTTTAAATAATTGCATTTTAATAGACTTGCAACAGAAGATAAAGGTATAATTTTAAAATCACTTACCTTATCAATATTCATTATATATATCAAGAAATAAATTTAACAAAAGGATATAATACTTTTAGTGATGCAATTGTAAAACTTGATTGATAACTATTAAATAAGAACTAAATAAGTGGGAAGACATATCTTGTCATTGAATCAGATTTAAGTATATACCAATTCAAAGAATTCCAGGTAAAAGGAATTCAGATATTTTTCCCCATGGAACTTGTAAAGCTGATAGTGAATGTCATGAAAGAACAAAGGATTAGAACAGCTAAGACACTAATAATAAATAAGTACACGGGAGATGGTATTGTCCTGCTCAATAATAAGCCAAAGTATATTAATTAAAACAGTGAGACTTGAAGTATAGGAAAGAAATATTGATCAATGAATATGATATTTTAAATTCTACATAAATATATAATTCTACATAGTTGACATTTTTAATTCTTCATAATGCCTAAGTATTTCCCATTATTTATAATTATTTAGAAATGGAAGGGAGAGTCTTGAAACACCCACATACACAAACTCACACTGCAAACCTAATATACAGCAAAGCTGATGTGAAACATAACAGGGAACCAGACTATTCCATATGTAGTAATGAGAAATTTTATGCTCTCTAATTAAAAATTTTTATATCCCTACCTCACTCTATATACAAAAGGCAATTCTATGTAGACTAAGCAATTAAATGTGAAAGATCAAAGTGTAAGACTGTTGATACAAAATATAGTAAAATATTTTTATTAACTTGGAGTAGAAAATATTAGAAAAGTACTAAAAAATTCTACCCATAAAAGGCAGGCTTGTAAATTTCCATACAACATATAAAAACTTTATAGTACAAATAATTATTATCCTGATCATATGAAGCAATTGTACAATACAATTAGGAAAAGATAACCTTATAAAAATGGTTGAAACTCATTAAACTGTTATTCAAAAAATAATACACACATGACTTAAACCCCATTTAATGATGCCCAAACTTATTAGTAAAGAAAGCAATGCACTATGTTGTAAAATTAAGGACATAATGAGATACTATGAACATAAACTAAGATGGCAAGATAAAATGCCACAAATGGCCAATGTTGAGAATGTGGCAAACAATTGAATACTCATATAATACTGACAAAAATATAAATTGGTACAGCCCTCTGATACAAATAATTGGTCACTATTCTGAAAACATGAACAGGTGCATATCACATAATCCTAAACTCTATTTTAGACACAGATAATTGGACAAAAATAATAATAAAATACAGGAAATATGTATAAATAATTCTAATTACAGATTTTAAAAATGGAATATAAATACCATTTATGATTTCTGAAAGAAACAAATGGCTCTATTAAATCAAGAAAATCCAAGGGGTACTAAAATAAAATTATGAAAACATAAGGTTTTTTTCATTTTTATTAAGAAGTAAATTGCTATAATCTATTGATATTGGTAATTATAAAGTTCTACATTTGTAATAATAAACACATGACATAATGTTAATAAAAGTGTCTGGGTGCAGTGGGTCACACCTGTAATCCCAGCATTTTAGGAGGCTGAGGTAGGTGGATCGCTTGTATCCAGGAGTTCGAGACCAGCCTGGGCAACATGGCGAAACCCTGTCTCCACAAAAAATACAAAAATTAGCAGGGTATGGTGATGCATGCCGGTAGCCCCAGCTACTAGGGAGACTGAAGTGGGAGGGTGACTTGAGCCAGGGAGGCTGAGGCTGCAGTGAGCCATGATGGTGCCACTGCAATCTAGCCTGAGGGACAGAGCGAGACCTTGCTTCAAAATAAAAACTACAAGTAAAATTTCATTATTTGTAAAATACATATATTATGTAGTTCATGGAGCTTTGGTGAGGTTTAAATACAATATAATAATGTTTGTAAATTACAGTGCCTGGAATATAGAGCACCCTGTGTATATTATAGAGGTAGCATATTCGTTCTTATAAAATAATAGACTTGCTTTTTTCCTCTCCGGTTTAAGAGATATAAAAATGTTTCTCTGTTAAAATTTACTCTATGATGAGAAAAAGCTATAACCAAAGGAAAGTAAATTACATTTTATATATGAGATTTTGGAGCAGAAACAAGGGTTTGTCTACAGATAAAAAGAAAAAGCACTAAAGCAATTTCTTAAGCAAGGAAGAAAAGTTAAGTGTCCTAGCCAGTACCAGCTCAATAGGTAACAAAAGCCACAATGTGAATAGTGATTGTTATTTATTTTTCAATTCATTATATAAAAATTTATTTTTATTTACCTATTCAAAATTTACATGAATATGATGGAAGTTTGACATTTATATAAGACAGGGATTGGTATAGTTGCATAATATAATTCCACAGATGAACAAGTATAGATAAATATGCATGCAACCTTTTTCAGTAAAACATTTTAGTTTTCATTATTCATAAGAACATCTATTATAAGGAATCCAGGAAATAAGTTAGATTCAAGTAACCTAAAGAACACTTATGGAGGTGCCCTTAAAAACAATTTAGTTTGGAGGGCATGGATAACGTGTATGAATAATACAGCCATGAAGTCTTACTTATCCAACCTGGCTTAAAATACAGAAAAAAATAGGTAATCACATTTATTGGAGCATGAGAAACAGTCTGTGTATAAAGGTGTGGAAGAGCTCAACACATTAAGTCTGTAGCTAATGATGTCAACTAAAGTGTAAGAAAAGTATCACTCTTCAGTGATCGTTATATAAAGCAAACAGGACTTATTTGTTGGTGTTTTAGAAATTCAATATAGTTATTTGTATATAACTAAAGTGTGACTAAGATATATATAACATAATGAAATATCTGACAAGGAGACGTGAACTATGTCAAAAGGATCATACTCTGTTTAGTTACACATAAGTATATTGCACGTGGTTTCGGTTAGTTATTTATTATGAATCCTCTTTAGATGTTTTTAGCTCCGTTGCATTATTTGTGTGACAAGCAATCAAGCTTGCTTCCCTTCTTTCTTTTTTTTTTTTTTTTTTTTTTTTTGTCTTAGTAAAGCATGTTGTTTAACTGAGTGTCCTGTATCATGGCAGGAGGTAGGAGAAGGAGAGGAGATGGTGTATTTCATATCTCTTACATGTTTCTGGTAATATAGAGATCATTAAAAGCAAAGATCTCTATTGAAAGCGTTGTGTATCTTATCAGTTGGAATTCTGAACTTTATGTTTGTAACTTAATGGGCAACTGGATGGGGTAAGCATAATCCTTAATAGAAATTAATATTTTATTATATTAATATTTAATGGCATTTTATCTTAATATATATGAATTGCATTTTTAAACTCATCTATTTTATTAGTCTCATGGTAGTTCTGAAGTTTGTATATATAACGTTTAACAGTTTATTCTTTGAATGTGATAAGTAAAAGGAAATAGAAAGTATATTAAAATTGTGGAACTTATATTTATAGTTAGGTCTTTAGTAAAAGTTATAGAAAGGACATGTAATATTTTCCCTGAATCAGCTTCCAGATAAGTAAAAAACCTAATCTACATATTCTATACCATGCTAAAAGGTAATAGAGATTCCTCATGAATAAATACAAATGTTAACTGTTAGAATGGTAACCTATTACATTTAGGTACTATAGTAATGTTTGTTTATTAGCTAAAACAAAGATAAGCCAGCTTTTCTGTAAGGAGCCAGACACTAAATATTTTAGGCTTAGCAAGCCACATGGTCTCTGTTGCAACTCTTGTGGTGTGAAAGCAGCCATATTTGCCAGTACTTAAATGAATGAATGTGGATGTGTTCCAGTGAAACATTATCTACAAAAGGAGGTGGCTAGCCAGATTTGACCAGCAGCCTATCGATCTGTGACTCCTAAGTTAAAGCGAAGTTGATACCTCCAAATAGAGTTTCTTACCTTATATAAGACTAATTTTTATGATGTCTAAGCCCACAGTTCTCAACCAAATTAGCAAAAAGTTGTTGAAAAGAACTTAATATTTATAGTCCAACATTGCCTGTAAGTCACAACCAGCGATAATTAATGTGGTATGTCATTAAGTGTATCAGGAAAGTGTTATATTTCTGATTATTTCTCATATCAACAGCCTTACACACTAACTCTTTCACAGTGAATTATTGTTTTTCAGTTATGATAAGACACAGTCATCATTTGAAGATGACTAAGTATTAAATAAGCTAAAATTAGACTAGGTAAACTATAGTTAATATGGTATTAATGCACATATTACCTTGGCCCTAATGAAATAACCACACAAGAGTAGAAGTATGGATTAGGAACCAAAAGCTCATCATGAACATATAAACTGACCAAGTTCCCACTAATAGTAAATTAAATTGGAGCATCAAATATCTATTTTTAAATGTGACTCCAAAGCCCATGCTCTGCTCAACTGTGTACATTGTCTCCTACTGCTCTGGTATATTTAAGTGCTGCTTGGGAAAATTGTTGTTATTTGCAGCCACTGAAAATTCTACTGAACATTCATATCTAGTCGGATTCTCTGTATTTCATTGTTGCTGTCCTCCAAACTGAGATTTTCTCCATACCCTCCTTAGACTCAGCAGTGAAGCTTCCTTCTACACACTGAACAAGATCTTACATGAATTCCTATAACTTCCTTACTTCTTACGCCAAATAGCTATGAACTGTTTCATTCCTTACTCTCTTTTATTATTTTCTCCAAAATATTATAATCTCTCATCTACTTCACTAAGCCAGTTAATGCAACCTTCCTGAATCTATTCTTTCTCACTACCTCCAGAATCATGCTTCAATTATGATTTTGTTTCTGTCATTCTGCTAGTTTCTAATCCTCCACCTACAAACATGCACGGGTCTCTTCTAACCTGATCTCACTCCCCTAATTCCTCAAACTATTTTCACTTCTTACCTATTTCTTTCACTGAAAAATTTCTTGGAAAAAGAGTCTATGTCCCTGGACAACTTTGCCATCCACTCGGACATCATA
Source organism: Symphalangus syndactylus (assembly GCF_028878055.3). Lineage (NCBI taxonomy): Eukaryota > Metazoa > Chordata > Mammalia > Primates > Hylobatidae > Symphalangus > Symphalangus syndactylus. The sequence continues at coordinate 80,908,461 of NC_072438.2, read as the reverse complement.
CCTCATGCACACGAGCTTCTGCCATCACTATTCTGCTGAAATTGACTTCTCAAGGGTTTCCTGCAATTCTGGAGAAATTCCTCCTGGTTGGCCTTAGCACTAGGTATCTGGATCCTAAGATGGCAATTCATGTTGGTAATTCCCCTCTTGACTCTGAAAACTCTTTCTTAGCTTTTCTTTATCTTTTCCTAGAATTATTTTATTTTCCGTTTTCTTTAAAGAAAGGGGTGGTGCTGATTTTATGTCATATTTGTACTTTTTTATACTCTCTTCCATGGTAATCTCATTTACTTTCATATATTCAAATGTTATGCAAATTCTATATCTATATATGCACTATAAGCTCCAGTTTCTTTTCTTTCCATTTTCAACAGACTGTTTGACATCTTTTCCTGAATACACTTCTATCCATTAAAATGTAAGTTGGTCTAAAACAAACTCATGCACGTCCACTAGAGAATGCATTTTTTACAACTGTCTGAGGCTCACATTTCAAAGTATCTTGAACTATTAATTTTAATTTCCTCCTCAACTTATTTTTGCAAATATCAAATATTTCAGGTTCCATGTGTACACTGTTATTTATAGTCAGTGTCCTTTTTCTTATCCTATTGCTGTTGCAGGTCAATCCTTATGGCTCCTCATTTTATTATTGACTTTATTAATATCTTCACTTCACTTCTCTCATCACTTAAAAAATTTAAACCAGACAGCATTTTTCAGTTGTAGGTTGCCTCATATAATTCTCTCTTCTTCAAACATCGTTAACGCCTTCCCAGACTATTTAATTATTTTCATTCCACCCTGACCTCTCTAGTTGTCTAACATATGGCCCTAGATTATATATCCAATTTCATTTTCAAGACTCTAGGTACCGGATTTAAGTCAGATCTCGTTAGATTGACTCTAGCTGAGGTGAAAACCCCTGTCCGAATTCTCAAATGTGTTTTATTTCCAACACGTGAAATCTTCTATGCTTCATTCATTTATTATTATTATTATTATTTTTTTGAGACAAGGTTTCACTCCATCACCCAGGCTTGAGTGCAGTGGAACCATTATGGCTCACTGCAGCCTTGACCTCCCTGGGCTCAGGTGATCCACCCACCCCAGCCTCCTGAGTAGGTGGTACCACAGGCGCATGCCACCATATCTGGCTAATTTTTTGTATTTTTTGTAGAGACAGAGTTGCACCTTGTTGTTGCCCAGGCTGGTCTCAAACTCCTGGGTTCAATCGATCTACCCACCTTGGCCTCCCAAAGTGCTGGGATTATAGGTGTGAGACACTGCACCTGGCCTTATTTATAATTTCTATCATTTAAAAATTATTTAATTCCCCAGGGGGATATAATCCCTTTCCCTTTGGAAACACCAGTTTGTGCATCTCTTATGGCAATTATGTGTCTTGTTTTCTAATGTACCCTACTATATTTTAAAATGGCCAAGCACTGAAACTGCACACCATACCACTTGTAAACGTGTGACATGCATATATTATATAAAACATTTTTTCTTTAGTTGAAAGCATAAAGAGACAATTTCTTTGACTTCATATTGAACTGGGGGTGTTCGGTCACATAGGATACCTGGAAAATGTATCAATGTTGCAGTATCAGTTGGAATAGACCATGCTACATATATTGTACCAACACAGGCTTCCATATCAGAGTGGGTTGTGACACTAAGTCATCTTTATTGCTCACATTGTATGTCCACCAAGTGACACATGTCACATCTCATATTTTATTTTATTTTTATTTTTTTATTATACTTTAAATTTTAGGGTACATGTGCACAACGTGCAGGTTTGTTACATATGTATACGTGTGCCATGTTGGTGTGCTGCACCCATTAACTCGTCATTTACATTAGGTATATCTCCTAATGCTATCCCTCCCCTCCTCTCCCCACCCAACAACCGTCCCCAGTGTGTGACGTTCCCCTTCCTGTGTCCATGTGTTCTCATTGTTCAATTCCCACCTATGAGTGAGAACATGCAGTGTTTGGCTTTTTGTCCTTGTGATAGTTTGCTAAGAATGATGGTTTCCAGCTTCATCCATGTCCTTACAAAGGACATGAACTCATCATGTTTTATGGCTGCATAGTATTCCATGGTGTATATGTGCCATATTTTCTTAATCCAGTCTATCCTTGTTGGACATTTGGGTTGGTTCCAAGTCTTTGCTATTGTGAATAGTGCCACAATAAACATAAGTGTGCATGTGTCTTTATAGCAGCACATCTCATATTTTATTGACCAAAACAAATCACATGACCATAACCAAGTTACACTCAGTAGAATGGGACAGGGGATATTGGTGGATAGTTAAACCATCTACATCAGGAAGCAATGATATGCCCTTAAGAAGCTGGTTTCTGATTAAATGGGCTAATGTATGCTTTCTGGAGAGAGAGAGAGAGAGAAAGAGAGAGAGAGAAAGAGAGAGAGAGAAGGGAAGGAAGGAAGGAAGGGAGGGAGGGAGGGAGGGAGGGAGGGAATGGAATGCATTAAAGATGTCCTAGTATGACGAAGAAAATTTTACAACACATGTCAATAACTGGAAAGTAACTCCCCACACCTCATTTCCAAATTTTCTCCCTTTCTCCCCATCTCTCTTTGTTTTCACCTTTCCTTGCCATAGGCTCCCCCTCAGAGAAGCCACTTTGAGCTCTACTTGTGGATACTGGGTAGGAAGGAGACGAAATTGCATGTCATGTAGTCCAAGAGCAGACTGTTCAAAACCTGGTGTTAAAAATGTACCCAAGGGTTATGAGCATAACTACCTAGGTCAAGAGCAGGTTCCCTCCAGATGATGAATTCTAGAATATAGTGAGGATTACCAAACCATGACCTAAATGAGAAGGAAGCATCTTAGTAGAGAGAAACTTAGAGTATTTATTTCTTTGCATTATTCCTGTCAGAGCATTAATTCCAGTCTAAGTTTCAGGAAGTTATCTCTACTGGTCTGCCTTGTAGTGGCCTGCATAAATCTTTCTTTCTCAAAGCCGAAAGAGCCTTTACTCATTTCTTCTCTAATATGAAAAATATTTATAGAGTGTCTATTATATGTTAGTCTACTGACATTCGGTGTTTTATATATTAACTAAATCTATAAAATTTGTGCAAAATAGAGGCTTTGTTCTGTTCACAAAAGAAAAAGCAAACATTACTTCAGGAATTAAAACCCTGAAAGTTCAATGTTGACTTACTCATCCTTCAATTGTAATACAGGTCAAACTGACATAATGTCATCAATGGTAATAGACCAATATGATATCTTGCAGAAGGGAAAGGTGATCAATATTTCTGCATATTAAATTATGACATAGACCTGGAGAATGGATATACTCCTGAAATAGGACAATGAAGGTATACTGCCAGCACTGTCAGCTTAAAGCAATCTACTTTTAGTGGTCCTTATTGATGGGTATAGAGGAAGAATGCCATTTGCCAGATCAATACCTGCATGTCAGGTATTAGAGAATGTGTTAATTTGTTTAAGAAATGAAAACACGTCTGGCATGGCAGCTGCAATTGAAGTCACCACCTGGTTAAGCTTATGATACTCCACTGTCATTTTCCAAGATCCATCTGTCTTTAGCACTGGCTAAATAGATGAGTTGAATGAGGATATGGTGGGAATCACTCCTCTATATCTTTAAGTCCTTTGGTGGCAATAATCTTCGCAGTCCCTCCAGAGGTGTGGTATTGCTTTTAGCTTACAATTTTCCTAGGTAGAAGCAGTTCTGGTGGCTTCCAATTGGCCTTTTATACCAAAATATCCCTCACACTACAGGTCAGGGAACCGATGTGTGGATTCTGCCAGCTGCTGAGTATGTGTATTCCAATTATTCATTTCCCACCTGGGGAAATTATTTCATGGTGGGTTCAGAGACCTGCTGTTCCCACTATAAGGTGAACTTGAGCAAAAACTCCATTGATCCTCTAGCCTCCATAAGCTCTTACTCTGACTGGTGGGCTACAGTTATGTTTTGAGTCTTATAGAATTAGTGTCAGTTCAGAACCAGTGTCAAGAGTCCCCAAAAGTTCTTCTCATTTCATTTTGTACCAAGCACAGTTCGACTGCTAAAAGTTCTTAGGTCCCTTTGGGAAAGGGTAAAAGAAAGACTAGTCGTATAAATTCTTGGCATTGTTCTGGGTCCTTCTTCAAGGGGACTTGTCTTTTCCTCTATTCAAGGGGTGCTGGGTCTATAAACCGGCTTATGTTTGGGAATTGAGAGGAATTGATTGAGAGTCATGATTGATTGTGACTCTCCATTTTTATAGTTCAGGTTAGACTTTTGTTCATTTAACTGAAAACTTTGCTGCTTTTAAAGTTCTACATTATAACTAGGTCAAGAAAGAATTTAATAAGCTTCCTATTTTACTTCTAGGAACACACTGATGACCTAACCAATGCCATAGGCCTGTGCAAGTCAGACTACTCTGATCACTGCTTTGAGTGTGCTGTCCATTATCGTAACCACATCCACATTGAATTCATGGTAGAAGGTATGTCTTCTGGACCCTCCCAGGTTAGGTGACTAGGTCTTAAAGGGCAGATCTACTCTAACATTCTAGTGTCCCTAAACATTTGAATCTCTTCCTCTACATTGAGCCAAGGCAGCTTAGGCATTTCAATTTGCTCACTGTGGGTGATCTGTCGGTCCATGTTTTAGCCAAACAACCAAATACAGCCTTTTTGAATTCCCTGAGCTGCAACACTAAATGCAGAATCTCTGCTAAGTGAGCTCATATCGATAAATTCATCCTGGTTCATATTTATGTTGCATCTGCTGCTATTCCACACTCTTAATATCCATTTCCACATGTTTCCTGGATTTCTGTCTGTATAAACTAGAAAACTCAATCAGTTCTCTTGGATTATAGCATGTCTTCTCATGATCCACACTTTGTACCTAACCTTTAGGGCCCTGTGTAGAATTCAGACTAGTTAGAGGCCTAGAAGCAAAGAAGGATGGTCATAGCCTGTCCAGAAGAAAATCAGCATTATCTTACATGACAACTGCTTCAGGAGAAGCTATTATAGTTTCCTTAGCCAATTCAGGATTAATTTACTCAGAAAAGCAGAGAGGTCACTTCTACTGTGAGTAGAGGGGGTTGCTTCCACTGGTAGTGGAGAGGTCTCTTCCTTTGGCAAAGAAAACTCATGAGAATTTGGGACCTCAATGTCCTGAGCTTCATCAATACTGTCCACATATTCCCATTCCAACTTTCAGGATCACACTCCTTCTCAATGAATACCCTCATTTTAACATTAAATAGCCTGTGAGTCTGAGAGCTCAACTTGTATTGTAATTCAGAATGAGATTCTGCACTTGATATTCAGCAATTTCAGACCTGTGGCTATTTTATCCTGTGGCTAGAGGATAATGGACTCCTTCAGGGAACACGTAGAAGCTTTCAGATCATTTATGTGGTGCTTAAGCTGGAAATTTAAATTCCTAAGCTCATCATTTTCCTTCTCCACATGTCCAACAACATTAGGAGTGACCAGCCACTCTTATTATATTTTTTTAGTTTGAGAAAAATGTTCAAAAGTATCATATACAAAGTACCAATTTCTTTGACTCTTATAAGTGGTTGATAAGGAGTGTCACTGATGATACTTTGTGTATCTTGGGCCACCAGCCTTCTCTTTACTAATGAGTATAGAATTATCAGCATCTTTAAATCTAACTAGATCAAAGAGCAAATTCTAGAAACCCAGAATCAATTCAGAAAACTCATTTTTAAAATTATCTTTCTCTAGACTACTCCCAGTATCAAAATCTATATTAGGCAGGGTTCCCCAGAGAAACAGAACCAATAGAATGTGTGCCTGTATGCATATATATACATATATACGCATATATATGCGTATATATGTGTATATATATATATATATATATATATATATATAGAGAGAGAGAGAGAGAGAGAGAGAGATTTATTATAAGAAGCTGGTTCAAATGATAATGGAGGCTGATGAGTCCCAAGATCTGCAATCAGCTAGCTGGTGACCCAGAAGAGCCAATGGTGGAGTTCCAGTCTGAGTCCTAAGCCCTGAGAATTGGGAGAGAAATGATGCAGTTTTAGCCTAAATTCTGACAGGCTCAAGATCCAGAAAGAGCTAATGTTTCCATTTAATCCATTGGCAGGAAAAAAAAATGTCCCAGATCAAGGCAATCAAGCAGTAGGAATCCAATTACTTTGGGGGACAGTCAGCCTTTTGGTTCCATCTAGGTCATCAGCTGATTGGATGAGGCCCACTCACATTATGGAATGCAATTTGCTTTACTCGGTCTATTTATTAGAATGGTAATTTCATCCAGATACACCCTTGCAAACACATCCAGAATAATGTTTAACTAAATGTCTGGGCAGCCTGTGGCCCAGTTGAGTTAACATACAATTGACCATCACAGTCCTCTTTAGACTAGGGCAAGGCATTAGAGACACTGGCTATCTTTTTATCTCAGTGCCAGATATTGGCAATGAGAAAGAAAAGAATTGCTTTATCCTTTATTTCAAAAACACCTTTCAATTTCAGGATCTAATGGCAACAGACGTTCAGCATGAATGGACCGTCTTCAGGCTCACAGTCTGCTGATTGTCACATGTACCACCTGTAGAAAGTTCTTCTGGGCAACAGTACACTGAGATACCTCAACGGCAAAACAGAATACTAAAATAATGAAATTAAGCCTAGGATTCCAGTTTTACATCTACTGTAATCACTGAAATTTAAATTTTGAATGTTTTCATTCCTATTTCAAATTGTTTGATAGTATTAAGTTAAAGATGCATGTCAAAGCAATTTTAAGTAAAATTCAAACCACCAAAGAGTAAGTTCCTTCTGAAGAATGAGTCTTGCGAAAGTAAAATAATTGAATTCCTCATCTTTATTCTAGAAAATGGAATTCTAAGAAGAGGTAACATTAGAAAAGTACTTGTAAGAGCATATATGCTTTTCATTTTGTCCTAATTCTGCTTTGCCATATATTTAACATCCACATTAATCTACATGAATTTTACATGGACTCATTTGAAATAAAAGACAGAAAATCATATTAAAGTCTGGTAAAATATATTTGCTTCAGATGTTTGTAGAGGGGCAGAGTTTAAAGATGTCTAATATTTTGCTAAATGAATAGAAGTATCCTTTCTTTGAAGAAATTAGTCCACTAAAAATACCTACCTCGTTAAAATTCTGTTTGCTAAGTTTGAACTTTAAAGTGCAATTCCTTTTCTAGTGAAAGATAATAGCTATATTTAATAGTTTAACTTGAACTTTCCAGAAATGACTGAATGAATTTCTTAAATCATCTCAAAACTAACATTAGTGATAAAAATAATAATATACTTTAAAATTCAGAGTTTTATCACTGGTAAGAAGATGTTAAGATAATTCTATCATCTCAATAGCTGTGTTGTACAAGTAAATAATAAATAACACCACTCAAACTTTTAAATCACTTTCTGCATTAGTCTATAGGCATATTTATTATTATTAACAAAGAAATTAACATATTTTCTCATTGCTGAACAAGGACCATCAATCTAAGCTAGATTTTTTCTTACAAATTATATTCCTCAGGCCGGGCGCGGTGGCTCACGCTTGTAATCACAGCACTTTGGGAGGCCGAGGCGGGCGGATCACGAGGTCAGGAGATCGAGACCACTAAAAATACAAAAAATTAGCCTGGCGTGGTGGCGGGCGCCTGTAGTCCCAGCTACTCAGAGAGGCTGAGGCAGGAGAATGGCGTGAACCCGGGAGGCGGAGCTTGCAGTGAGCCGAGATTGCGCCACTGCACTCCAGCCTGGGCGACAGAGCGAGACTCCGTCTCAAAAAAAAAAAAAAAAATATATTCCTCATTACAGAACTTACATATTTCCTCTAGTGTCTTTTTTACATGGATTCATATGTATATCTCTGAAAGTCTTTGTTATGCACGATTTTTTGGGGAAGAGAACTGTTCTCAAAATTTTAAATACTTAACTCCCCTGCTGTGATTTTCTCCTGCTGACCTCCCATGCGCCCCCGAAATGGACCACAATATGCTAAAGACAAATAACTGCAGCACAATTTAATTATCCTATCTTAGAACAATATAATTTATATAAAAATTTGGGGGGAAGTCAGGCATGTTTTTGGGAGGGGGTGGAGAGGAGATGAGAGTTGTCACAGATGCCATAATGCCATCTTAGTGTTTATATTTTCTTTAATTTTTGTCAGTGTTTTCCATGTTATGGTGAATGATGCAGTAGAAACAGCTAAGAAACTCTGAACAGAGAAAAAATTCAACTACACTACCAATTTTTAAATACTTTAAATTCAAATGTGTATTGTAGTCACCACATTTATAAACATATCAATTGAATATTAATATATTGCACCTTAACCATCAGTACATTTGTCTGCAAAACATAGGATGCACCTTTGTGGGAGGGAAGGGCTATCTCCTTAAACTTAGAATAAGTATTCTAATGTATAACATATTATGCAAAAATATGAAATATTTTTAGTTATAATGGTATTTTTTTATAAAATATTAGCACACCAGAAAAACAATATGTAGATTGCAGGTACAGATGCCAAAAGAAAGTCCAATTCACACCAAAGAATCCGGAAAAGACTCAAATATATATATATATATATATATATATATATATATATATATATATCCTATTTTGCTCCTATCCAACAGTTTCACAGTACCTAATAAGAAAAATTCGGCAATATTTGAAAAATCTGGGTTTGATCAGATTTATATCTAAGACATATTAGCTGTGTATTTTTCTTTTAGACAGGCTTTCCAGAGCTCAAAAATTACTTATTTAAGATCTAACCCTGCTAATTTAAATTTCTGCTGAATTAAGATTTGGTTTAATTTTACCATTGGGAAGGACAGACCCAGCTCTGACTTTTAAATATATAGTATGCTGAGTCCTTCTTACACTTAACTTTTTTGAAGACATTTGGTTAACAAATTCTCAGATGTGAATTTATATTAACACGGCATGGCGAAAACCTGAAACTAATCCCCCAAAACGTTGGAATTAGTGAAATTTGTAATTATAAGCCTTAAAAAGATCTTGCAATATGTTTATACTGATTGTGATTTATTTCACAAATAATCAAAAATTTTAAATACTAAATAATAAGTCTATCTTCTGCATAACAAAATGTCATTATTCCACTCAATAATAAAAGCATAAAGGATAAAATATATTAAATAAAAATATAATATTATCATAGTCCAAAAGTATACAGGGCAAATTACTAGCCTATTTGAAACTTTAAAAACGTATATCCTGAAAATTTTGTTGCTACTAAAATTATCAAAGAAAATAGATGTTCCCAGGTATCGCACCCTGTCTTTGTTATTTTTTTCTTTTTTCTTTTTTTCCTTCATCCATTGGCTGTTTTTCTCCTATATCAGTGGTTCTCAAAGGGGTGCAAGATTCGACAATGTCAGGGGACATTTTTGGTTGTCATAACTGGACGAAGGGTGCTCCCAGCAAGGAAGGTCACAAAACATCCTGTAAGACACAAGAGAGCCCCTGCCCAAAATATAGTTACCTGGACAAAATGATCAATACTTCCAAGGTTAAGAAACCCTGCTCAATGTCTTTTGGGGTTTCTCACAAGTCTTCTTTCTGTATATAATGCAACTGTTGTCATAATATAACAAGTATAAAAGAAATTCTCTGTAGTTTTGAAGAGCAAATTCTGAGTCAAGAGACTTGTTTTCTATATAAGAAGGTCTTAGAGACTTGCTACTTGACCTTGAATAAGTCATTGAATCTATCAGGAACTGCATTTCTCCAAGTAAAAGTTGTTGGTTAGGTTTTGGCCATGCTTCCTAGGTAAGTAATTAATTCATTAAAGAAACTTCATATTGACAAACAAATATAAAACAGCATAGACACCACCCTCTAAATATTGAGATGTAGGCTGGGTTTAGAATTCAGGCATGATAGACCCTGTAGCAACTCCATAGGACACCCCAACGGCTCTACTGAGTACAGCTGAAAACTTCTGGGCTTTAAGGATAATTCAGTAATTTTGAGAAAGTAAAAACTAAATGAAAGCTTTAAAATTAAATTTAGAGGAGTTTTTAGGTGCTTGTTTAGAGTTATATACATATATGTATATTTCAAAAATATACACAGACATAATATTTACATTTCTCATGTTTGAAGTTGTAGAAGTTCTAGTCCTTGCTTTTGTGAAACTTTCCTAGAGCTAAGTAGTATCCTATAAAATATGCAATAAGAACCGACTTGTCTGGTTCCTCTTATGCTTTAAATAGATCCAAGACAATGAAAAAAGTTTTAATTGTTGATTCTAAAATTTGCTATAAATTACTGAATCACTGATGTGCTCTCACGTCAAGAAAAAGATTCAAGCATTTCTCCCCTTGCTTTAATCAATAGATTGTAGCAAAACTGAGACTCTGAGATTTCCAAACACAGCCTCTCTACTTCTTTTTTTAAATTTTTTTATTTCCATAGGTTATTGGGAAACAGGTGGTGTTTGGTTACATGAGTAAGTTATTTAGTGGTGATTTGTGAGATTTTGGTGCACCAATCACCGGAGCAGTATACCCTACACACAATTTGTTGTCTTTTATCCCTCAACCCCCTTCCCACCCTTCCCACCCTTCCCTGAGTCCCCAAAGTCCACTGTGTTATTTTTTATTTTATTTTTTTTTGAGACGGAGTCTCGCTTCGTTGCCCAGGTGGCTGGAGTGCAGTGGCGCGATCTCGACTCACACTGCAAGCTCCGCCTCCCGGGTTCACGCCATTCTCCTGCTTCAGCCTCCGGATTAGCTAGGACTACAGGCGCCCGCCACCGCGCCCGGCTAATTTTTTGTATTTTTAGTATAAACGGGGTTTCACCATGTTAGCCAAGATGGTCTCGATCTCCTGACCTCGTGATCCGCCCGCCTCGGCCTCCCAAAGTGCTGGGATTACAGGCGTGAGCCACCGCGCACGGCCCACTGTGTTATTCTTATGCCTTTGCATCCTCATAGCTTAGCTCCCACTTATGAGTGAGAACATAAGATGTTTGGTTTTCCATTCCTGAGTTTCTTCACTTAGAATAATAGTCTGTAACCTCATCCAGGTTGCTGCGAATACCATTATCCTACTCAGCCGCAGCAGCCTCTCTGCTTCTTTTTGAAGACCTGTCACTCCGCTGTGAGGATGTCCAAGTTAGACTACTGATTACAGAGAAAGCACACTAGTTGCAATGAAGAGGGGAGAAGGAGAGAAAGGAAAAGAGGCAACGGGGAGAGGGGAGAGACCATATGGAGAAGTACAGGGTTCCAGGACTCAATGGAACAGAAAATGTACACATCTGTCCCCTACCATTGATAACTAATGAATCATTGCTGTTTTAAGCTTCAAAGTTTTGAGATTTTTTTTTTAGAAAACATTAGATAGTTCAAACAGGGTAATTAGTAGTTAAATAACCATAAAATAGTAAACTCTTTTTTCTTGAAAATTTACGGTTACATATTATTATATTTAATAGATTTTATAAAATATATTTCATGCTTTAAAACTAGGCCACTTTTGCATTTCTATTGCTTTTTTTTTGAGACGAAGTCTCACTCTGTCGCCCAGGCTGGAGTGCAGTGGCGTGATCTCCGCTCACTGCAAGCTTCGCCTCCCAGGTTCACACCATTCTCCTGCCTCAGCCTCCCGAGTAACTGGGACTACAGGTGCCTGCCACCATGCCTGGCTAATTTTTTGCATTTTTAGTAGAGATGGGGTTTCACCGTGTTAGCCAGGATGGTCTAGATCTCCTGACCTTGTGATCCACCTGCCTCGGCCTCCCTAAGTGCTGGGATTACAGGCGTGAGCCACCGCACCCGGCCTCTATTGCATTTTTTATCTATCATACATTTGATGCTTTTAGAAAAACAGATTCTTTATTATAATTCTAAGTGTTATCAGTAGATTCAAAACATGAATTCTTAATATTACTATTTTGTAAGTGAGATAAAAGAGTTTGAGAGAATTTGATTTAAAAAGCTTAATTCTATTATGCTAATGCAAAATTAAATAATTTTAAAATTAGAAATTAGAAAAGTAAGCTTTAGTATGCTAATGTGCTTTCTCTAAGAGCAAATATAAAATGGGATGTCCCCTAAATTTATTTGACCATATAATCCTTCCTTACTAAATCCTCAACAGGCTTTAGGGTAACAACAATAACTATGGGGAGGGATTATGAAAATACAGTCAGACCTCTGTATCCACAGGCTCTGCATTCTTGGATTCAACCAACCGCAGATGAAAAATACTTTTTAAAAAATTGCGTTGCTACTGAACACATACAGACTTTTCTCTTATTATTCCCTAAACAATAGAGTATAACAACTATTTACATAGCATTTACATTGTATTAGGTATTACATTTTGTCTGAAGATAATTTAAAGTATATGGGAGGATGTGTAGGTTATATGCAAAAACAATACTATTTTGTATAAGGGACTTGAGTATCTTTGGGTTTTGGTATTTGAGGGAAGTTCTAGAACCAATCCCCCATGGATACTGAGGGAAGACTTAATATTTCCTTTGTTCTCAAGTAGCAAGTGTGCTTTGGGTTCACTTTGAACTTCACCCCATCACAGCCTATGTACTGACCTTGGGAAGCAATCTCATCATTCTATGTCTTAGTTTCTTTGCCATCAACAAATGGTCAACAGAGTATCCAATTAGTATGATTGCTATGGGGTTTTCAACATAGTAAATGTAAACAGGTTAAAATAATGATTAAAATGTAGCATGTGCTCCATAAATGTTAGCAATTCTTGCTGCTGCTGGTGGTGGTGGTGGTGGTGGTGGTGGTAATAGTGGTAGAGGTGGTGTTGGCTTGCTGAGATTTTTGTACTTCCCAGGTATTGAAAGTGGTATTTTTTACAGGTCCTAATATAGTTATTCAGTTGTTGAGGATTATGCTAATGAGTGCTAATGTATTGCAGCACCCAATATCACAAATAACTTTGATAAAATATTGTTGTACTAATTGTCTTGCCTAAGATACTCCATCTTTCCTACAAATTCTGTAGAGTATATAACGTATTTGAATTTAGAAAACATATATAGCTAACAGTGCAGAGCTAAAAAACCCTAAACTAGTGGTGAACAGCTCAATTTGTTAGAGGACCATGAACTATTTTTTGTTTATTTATATTGCAGGTTAATTGTATGAACTTTAAGCTACACATTTCAATGCTTAGCTCAGCCCTGAATCCACTTGACTGCACAAAAACCTCTCTTTAGCTTTCTTTTTTTTACGGTTTTTCTGATGTAAATGGCCTCCTGTGTGACCTACAGAAATAACACTGCATTTTAAAAAGAATATTCAACATTCATTAAAAAGATTAAAGGCCTAACTCTTGGTTTTGACCCCATCAGAGCTGACACACCAAGGGCCTTTGCTTCTGAATCCTGGAGACCAAATAAGCATCTTTTATTATGACCTTGAGACACAGACATTTTCTTATGGTGCCATTAATAGAAAATGAGCATTAGAGCAGGCTGAAACTTTTAGTAATATGCACATCAAGCAAAACTATAAAGGTAACAAGATAACATATTAGTAAAGGAATGTTCTTTATATCCAACCGTCAACTGGGTAAGAATACTGCTGCTAAATTGTGAAGTTAACAAGGTACCAACTGGCAATACCTTGAAGAGTGAAAACAAACAAATTCACTCCAGTTGGCATAGGAGAAAGCTTAACTCTAAATAAAAACAATATGTCTATGAAGTCTTAAAGGAATTTAATATAGTAGTATTGACAGAGCAGCAGCATCACCATCTTGGACAAGCACTGTCATTTTAAAGTTCACCTTGATCAAAAATTGCTTAAATCCAAAGGGCATCAGCCTCATGGCTCAGCTCAGCATGACCATAAATCACAAATAACATCTCCAACCAGAAACATTTCAAACCCCTCCCTGACCAGAGACATGCCAGCCCTGAGATAACCTCCCCTCTGGCCAGAGAGATGTCAGCCCCAAAATAACCTCCACTCCAACCAGAGACATTCCAACCCTGCCATAAAGTTCTCCCCTACACAGAAACATTCTAAGCTTGTGATAAGCTCTCTCACCCTAAAAAAACAATAAATACTCTTAGTCTGTAAGAGCACTCCTGACCGAAATTGGCCACAAGCCCCTCTCAGGTTTATTCTCCAAAATAAACCTGTCTTTGACTGTTAAGCCACTTTTCGTGTTTGTGTCTTCTTTCTTTCACTCTTATAGTATCACTTCTGAAGACTTTAAGAAAAGGCTGTGAATGATTGCTGTGTTAAGTAGTCTGCAGTTGCTTAGAGCAGAGTTTTCCAACCTGGGCACTGCTGACATTTTGGGCTCGATAATTCTTTGTTGTGGGCAACCTTATATAGAACAAGATGCAGCATGCAGTAAACTAGGAATTCAAGACCTAGCTGGTCTTTCCCACTTTCCTTCCTCAGGTTGTCATCAGCAGCACATTCTACCACCTTAGCGACTGATGTTGGAAGGCATCAGGCTAATGTTTTTTCTTCACCCCAAGTGCATTTCATACCATTTGTTCCTTTTTCTTTCTCTCTCTTTCATTAACTACCATCTCTATCACAGTCTAAAAATTCTCATTACTTCACCCTGAATGATTGAAACTCTTTTTCAGCCAATCTACTCCCTCTGGTCTCACATCATATCACCTCCCTATCAACTGACTTAAAATGTTTCTCAGGCAAATTCTTCAAATACCTTTAAGCAAGATGGATTAGTCTCTCCACCAATCTCCCCAAACATTCCTAATTACATATAAGGCCAGATTTCTAAACAGCAGCACCCTGATATCTTAAAGTGGATAACTCTTTATTGTGGGAGGCTGCTCCATGCATTGTGGGATCTTTACCAGTAGTCCTGATTTCCACTAACAAGACACCAGTAGCACCATCAAACCAGTGTGAACAACCAAAATTGTTTCCAGACATTGCCAAATGTTCGCTGGGGCTGGAAAGAGGCAAAAATCACACCCATTTGAATAACCACTAGCCCAATTTAGTACTTCTCAAACTATTTGTAGTGAAAGACCAGTATTTTTTATTTCTAATATTTTAATTCAACTTCAGACTGATTTTTTGTAATAACATTTACACAACACTGATGCTCAGCTCATGCATTTGTTTGATTGTGTTCAGAAACCAAAATGTTTGAGAGTGGCCTTGGTCAAGGTACACTGCTAAAATAAGGTATTGCAGGTCCAGTCAATATTTGTATTAATGCTTCATATAATAAGGTATGCAACTAGTTTGTTTGTTGCCCCGGCTGTGTTCCATTAGTGCAATCATAGCTGACTATAGCCTCAAACTCCTGGGCTCAAGCGATCCTCCCACCTCAGCCTCCTGAGTAGCTGGGATTACAGGTGCAAGCCACTGTGCCCAACTGCAGGGGCAGAGGGATCTAAACAGTTATAAGAAGAGCTTGCATATTTGAAATGTCAGGGAGTTCAGAAGAGCAAATAATGCATATGTGTGTTGATATTCTGTGTAATAAAAAAGTGTCTGCAAATAATATCTACAGATGTACCGCTTAAATGAATGGGTGAGTGAATAGAACACTAAGAAGGAGTCTTTCTTACTGTACATAAAGTTTGTGCACTCAAAGGGAGACACTTCATGGAAGTCGGTCTCCATAAGAGCAGAGGTAATGTCTGTACATCACCAAGAAAGGTGTTAAGCACATAGCAATTGCCTGATAATTGTATTGAATTAATAAGTAAATTATTAATTTCATTTCTGAACATATTACCAGTTAATAAATGAATGGGTGAATAAAGGATTGAGGAGTAGGTGTTCTTGAGAAAGGCAATGAAAAATCTTCCTGTGTAAGGGACACAACCAATCATCTCCTTGCTTTGTCCACAAGGTCTGTGCTGTCAAGATGATGTATTATATGAAAATGCATGTCAGAGTGTGGTATAAATATGTGATGTTTATAAATCAAGATACATATAAGTGGCCAAATAAATGAGGTGGTGCTGAAATCCAATTCCGGAAAAGTTTCTTCATTTGTCCTTGAGAATGTATATAAAAGTACGTGACAGTGAATGAGCGGGCTATATGGATGCAATCTGTAGAGATGTCCTGCTTTCCACAGCTTGAGCATTGCACCATTTAATCAAAGTAGCAAGGTTATAAAAATCGTATCTCTGAAACAGAACCCAATCTTGGTTTCAAATAATTTTATGATGTCAGCTCAACAACTTGATCATATTGCTTGCCTTGTAAAATGTTAAGACAGCTATCAGACTGTTTTTAATTTACTCTCTTGGCATGGATCTTTCTCTAGTTCTTGTAGCATTCTGTCAGCACTATTTTCCTGTTGAATGTCAATGAGATGTTCTACTGTGATTTCTTGTTTTTAAGCCAATATTCCAAGTAAACTACAAAACATGGGAGTGTTGATTGACACAGAAGAAATGTTTATCTTTTTTTAGCACAGAGCAATTTTGTATTTTACATTATCAAAATATCACACAAAATTGAGGGATAAATATATTCATATATGTCTCATCGGTATGTCAGATATATATGCATATTTATATATATAAAGAGGATGAATTTGTGGATTCTATATCATTTCATTAATTAAATGTATTTCAGGGGAAAACTACACAAAATCATAGAAGTTATTATTGTGCTTAATTCCAAATAAGCAATTTTAAGAGAGTGTTTTCGGCAATTTTCCATAAGCATTATTACATTTTTATAATAGGAGTCAGAAAAAGAAGGATAAAAGAGAAGGATCACATTTTTAAACAGCTATCTTCACTTTTAGTATTTTTTGTTGTAATGAACTTCTTCTAAAGCTATTTTTAATACCAAAATCCTCATATTTTTATAAAAAGAAATCCAGTTGTAAAATTCCAAGACTATATTACTTTAGATGTGATCATATACATTAAGAACAAAATAATTCACACAGGATTTTTTTCAGTACCTTACTAGTCTGGTGAAATTAGCATATGCTTCCACCTACACATAAATTTAAAGAATACATTTGTTGTGTAAAGCCAGGTTCAGGTGTACAGCCCTTGCATCTGTTCACCCAGAATTTCAAGAAAATTCACTTAATAGAAAGACCCAAAAATGAAAAAGAGAACTGTCAATCCTGTAAAGCAAATCTTTCTTCTGACAAGTTTCATATCAGTAATGTATGGATATATACATACGCATTTATATACATAGCAATTATTTGTAATGGCTCAATTAATTACCCGCACCTGTGTCTCATGTTTTGAAGTCTCATATTTGAAATATTTCTCTGTTGAGATGTAGAAAATAATCTCACTCTTACTAGGAGGGTTGACTTGGAGAGGGAAAGATGTTCTGTCTCTTGGTCTCCAATGGAAGTCATTTGTTTCCTGGTAGTTAGGTTTGTATTTTTAGAAGTGACTAATAAGTTCAATGTAAGAGTCATTTCTTTGGGGAGGATTAATTGTAGCTATCATGCCTATCAAGCCATCAAAGATCCCACCTCCTGCCATGAGCAGACAATGGTGTCAGATACTTGAGTGACACTTCCCCTGTCAAAGCCCCATAAAATCCCACCTGGACATGCAGCTGCTGCAGGGCTTTGGCAGTTTGCCAGAAACTCTTCATTTCAGGCTCTTGCCTCTTAACTTGCACATGAAGTGTGAGATGAAGTGCTCAATGTTCATCAAAATGATGCATAGCTCTCACGCCTAAAATAGACACCATTTTATAATTTTCAAGCTGTGGAGTGTGAGGCACCATGTTTTATCTAAAATTCCAATGTCCCAAATGTCCTGAAAGTGAAAAGATTTGTCCCACAATTGGTACACACTCACTTAGGGGCAAAACCTGATCATTTGTAAGGCAATGAGAGAATGAAAGTGCCTCCTAAGTAAGGTTATTCTTGGTATCCTGTAAAAATGATGACTTTAATGACAGGGTACCGTCTCCCACCCCACTGGAGATGTAGGTAACATACTGTGTTTGTGCCCTATAATCATTTTTAAAATCTCCAAAAATGTACCTTTCAAAATACATTTGCCTCCAGAGATTCAAAGGAGATACCAAGGATCTACACCTTAGAGATGTAACCTTGGCCTCTTAAATGACAAGAGTAAAACTAGGATATAAGATTTGGGATGTTTCCAAAGATAACACACCTGCCAAATGAAGGACGAGAATTAGAATTTTTCTAACACTTCCAGGACTTGAACCCAGTGTCAACACCCTATACCTCACTGAAAGATTTCTTTTGAGTTGAGCAGAATTGATTCATGGACATGGCTTTCATTTGCTCTGTTAGGGCTACAAAGTCAATACAGACAATATTTATTGCCCTTATGTTGCTTTTACAGATCACTTTCCTGAATTTTAAATAGGTACATGCATTAGAAGAATGACTATAGCATTGCTTTTAAAAGATGGTATTTTCCTGGTCATTGTTTATACTATTTAATCAATGTTGACAACTGCAATGTAATTTTTATTTACAGGTTAGAATAAGAGAAGACAATATTACTACCTTTCCTAGCCTAAGTTCTGGTGTTTTTACTGACATAGGATTTCATCTGGCATAACTCCACCTAACTTTTAACAGCAATTAAAAACAAATTGGTCAGGAATTATACATGCTGTCCCTGAAATCCAACATATAACTTCTTGTACAATAATTGGTAGGAAATAAAGTGGTTAAGAAGAGAAAATGATCCATTGCCAAGTGGCTGTTCAATCATGATTCCTACTACGTTATTTTAAAGAATATTAGTGCACTGTAAACCAATTTTACTGATTTATAATCACTAGGAGAGTACCCAGAAGTGGCCCTGAAATTAATGATCAGTTTGTATTTAAAGTAACCACCTTTAGTAATGGCTTTCTCTAAGTGGACTTCCTTAAGAGTAGCACTTTGACTTAATTACACTGACAGTTCATGTTTATCATCCTTTGGCTGCAGTGGGGAACCTTAAAAGATTTAATACAAATGTGATTCTTTTTTCTCATGAGGTGCAAGAGCAATGAAGCAATGTAAAACATGAGAAAAATTCTAAAAATAGTACACTTGTCAACAGAAACTAGGGCATTGAACTTAATTGCTTAAGTTAATGATGCCTGTGATCAAGATTACAGCAAAGTGTACATGGAATGCACAGATGCTTGGCTTTAATTTTATGTTCACTGGCATTGATAATTTTTGACAGTCACATTTAAATAGGCAAATAGTAATAAAAATGATTTGTTTACAAGGTATTTTCCAGTACATACTTTCTCAAGTAAAAAAGATGATTTTTGCCTGTAATTTATTTTAAAAGGTCAGAGAAAGCTCTGATTATAAGTTCCTATAATTCCTCAAATAAGGAAAAGAGCAATAAAATCAGAGTCATGAGAATTATGTTCATTCTTATTCTCTATTGCAAGACTTAAGCAAACAACTTATCTTTTGGTCATTCCACCTTAAATGCCAAATGAGGTTAAAAATGCCTACCCCATTTACAATACAGAGTTAATAGGAGAATCAAATGAGATAATACACATAAAACTTGTAAATCAAGAACAACTTCTTAATGTTATTTAAATAAAAATATAACAAATTGTATACCTTTGACAATAACAAAACCTGGGTAGACTGTGTTCCAATCATGTAGCATACAATGTCTTATTGAATGCTGTAATAGGAACCTTTTCCCATTTATTACTGATTATAAAAAGCCTAGCAGAAAACCTGGTGAACTGAGATTTACCAGATTGTATGATGCTACTTTAAAATATCATTTACTCTAATAGTAAAATTATTGATAATTAAACTATGATCTCTTAGCTTAATATCGATTGTTGATTCTAATATTAAACCACCAAAAGGAAAATAAAGTTAATATTACAACTGTACCCAAGAAGTAAATGTGATTTCTTCATTTCTGAGAACCTACAGTCGAGAAAGAAAAATAGTAAAAAAAGGCACAGGCAATCTGGGCTGTCTCTACACTTCTACAATAAACTAGCCTTGTCATGTGGTCTGAACCACAGTGATCTTACATTTAAATGAAGATGTTGAAGTAAACAATTTCTAAAGTCAGCTAGAGTCCTATGGTAGGCACCACAAGCCTTTGGTCCCAACACACTTACTCTCTGTATCAATGCTGATACTTTCAAACATATTTCACACTACATGTCCATTTTTTAGAAAAATAAAACACATCAAATACGTTTGTCATTTCTTTTTTTTTTCACAAGTAGCTCCTGATGTGCCTAACAGTGCCTTGGACAAGTTCGTGATCTGCTAAAGCCTACTGCCACCTCCCCTTAGTCAGAAATCAAAGAATTAAAATCAAAAGATAAATAAATGTGGTGAAAAATGCCAATACCAATGGAAAAAAAAAAAATGGGTTCATTTTTCCTTCACTCATCTCTACAGCCCTCTCATCCAGCCAGGATTGGTACATCATTTACATTTTTTTTTCTTTTATTGCCTATTTGGTTCTTTTCTCCTCTAGGTTATCTCCAAATAATCACAGTTGCCTTTCAATGATGCAGAGTAGTATGAAATTAGACAATGTTCACACATGGTGACTCCTGTTGTTTACAATCTGATGAAAAACTAAACAGCTAAAATAATGGCAGGAAGTTAATTGATGAGGATAGATTAGTTCCATATACAATGAAATATAATTATTTGTCCACTAACTTCATAGAGTTAGCAACTAGTCTATGGTTTTGGACCCTCTCACTGTATAGCAAAATCACATCTTTTACTGTATGTTCAAAATCATTCTGTGCAAATATTAAAATAATATGTAAATATGTATAACATTAGAATCTCAGATCATCCATCTTAGAGTGAGTAGCAGGGACATTAAAAATGCTCTGTTGCCAGGCATGGTGGCTCATACCTGTATTTCCAACACTTTGAGAGGCCAAGGTGGGAGAATTGTTTAAGCCTAGGTGTTCAAGACCAGACTGAGAAACATGGCAAAACTCTGTCTCTACAAAAAATACAGAAATTACCCAGGTGCAATGGCACATGCCTGTAGTATCAGCTACTACAGAGGCTGAAGAACAAGCACTACTTGAGCCTAGGAAGCAGAGATTGCAGTGAACTGATATTGCACCACTGTACTCCAGCCTGGGTGACAGAGTGAGACCCTGTCAAAAAAAAAAAAAAAGCCTTGTAATATGACAAATTATTCCTTCCCATGTAGTCACCATCTGTGTCCCACTGAAAGAAGAGGTTACAGGTCACCTTCTTTTTTAAATCAGAGACAGCTCAATATAAACTATATTCTAGTGAGATGTGGCAAAAAAAGACTATTCCATCTACCCACACACATACACATACAAAACACAACACAATTTATCAGCTACTCATCTGTCTGTGTAACACATAATTTAGTGATGGGATTTTACAAGATGTCTCTGGCTACTTTTGAGGTGGATATATGTGCAGAGAAGGACAGTTTCCTAACCCTGAATTTATTACGGTATTGTGCTGAGACACTTAAACCAATGTAGTTCAAAGGACTTCGAGAGGCCATCTCCGGTGCCAGCTCAATACCCATCAATGGTGGGGGCCACACTGCCTCTAAAGGATGTTCTTGGTTTGTCTGAATATATAGACAGGAAGGCCACTGCAGCAACAGCATTTAAATGAGGTAAAATTCTCTTTAGCTCCAGCAACAGCAAGTCATGCTTTTGCCACTTCAAGCCATGAAATTGTTTAAAATTGTGTGACAAGATTTAATATAGCAACAAATATGCAGGGCAAGGTAGAGACAGATACAACTGCTCTAATATAGATCCCTGGATGATTCAGGATACACTTGGGGAACAAGAATAGCAGGGTCATAACAAACTCTGTACTAAGATTGAAATAAGGATACCAGCATTTCCAACTCGCAGTCTCAAACCATATATTTTAGATCATTTGGTAAGCCTACCATCAAAATAAAAGTATCTTCTCTAGATGGCATATACATAATCAACAATTACATTTTAATCCATAAATTATCTCCTTTTGTACATTTTAAATGATGTATAAAAATAATTGATGTAAAATATAATTATACTCATTCTATTTTTCTCTTTTATTTGACACCTTTGAATTAATGTATAACTGCTAAGTATAAGGTGAAATCACAGTAAAATTATCTGAGAAAAATATCTATTGGTGAAAAATGTGCAGTACTTTTTTCTTTAAGTATGTTTGAGTTATACAGTAATGTCAGTTAAACTGTCTAGATTTTTGTTGTTGTTGTTGTCGTGGTTGTTGTTTTTGAGGAGTCTCACACTGTCGCCCGGGGCTGGAATACAATGGCACAATCTTGGCTCACTGCAACCTCTGCCTCCCAGGTTCAGGCAATTCTACTGCCTCAGCCTCCCAAGTAGCCAGGATTATAGGTGACCACTACCTCACCTGGCTTATTTTTTGTGTTTTTACTAGAGACAGGGTTTCACTATGTTGTCCAGGCTGGTCTTGAACTCGACCTCATGATCCACCCGCCTCAGCTTCCCAAAGTGCTGGGATTACAGGTGTGAGCCACCACACCCGGCCAATTGCTTTTGTATCAGAAAAGTATAAAATGTACTATTTTCCTCAATATAGTCATGCTATTCAATCTATAGGAAATGAAATAAAAATGCTGATTAATGAGTATAAATTGCAAAAGCAATAGCAGCACTGAGTCTAGTGAAAAAAATGAGAGATTTGTGAAAGCTCTGCAGCATGTTCAGACCATTTTATTTCATAAATTTCTGTGTATAAACTAACCAATCATCAACCTTCCATATATCAGGTCAGTTTAATTTAGATAATGTTAGGCAATCCCCTCTCTGTAAAATGCTGTGAGACCTTGATTTTACATCAGGAACAAAGATTTTTTCTTTTAATTTTGAGTAAGTGTTATACTGAATTACACTATAAATCATAGAGCACATACATTGGGCAATGTTATGGTACAGTCTGACATGTCAATTTAGTAAAGTATGTAATTTCTGCATAGTAAGGAAAGAAGAATGGGCATGTTCTGTGCTTGAAAAGACAGAGAACCTATAATCCATATGTATGCACATTAAAAAATACATTGAAAGCCTTTTGCATGGTGTGTCAAAGTATATTTATTTTCTAGGGCCCCACTTAAAATCTTAATGCCTACATATTTTTCAGTATTACAAAAGCCAAGCCTACTTATCTTACTGTGATCTCAAGCAAATGCAAAACAAATAAGCTAATCTATTTGGTATTTCATCTGCAATAGGTATAACAAAAATAAAGCATAGATCCGTTTGGAAAATGCGATTGTAAAGTGCTTCAGATGGTGTTGCATTAGGAGATAACTTTCACATTTTAAATCATATTTATGATGCACATCCATTTGGGTGCTGTTTTATAGACCATATGCAGAAAACAGTGTCCTAAAGAAAGTTCATCTCAGAAAAACTGTTGTAATTAAAAATTTAAAATAAAACAAACTCATGTAGCAAAACAGGATGGGGGAGTTAGTGTGAAAGTTAGTTTTAAAGGGTTAGCTTGTGAATGTCCAGTTCAATATTTACTGGATCACTTTATACAGACAAGAGACTTGTTATATAATTACATGTATGTTTCAGAGTTGAGAATATTGAGAGACATGGGTAAGTATGTCTCTCAAAAAGCCAGTAACATGCCTTCTCAATGACTGGCCGGTGATTCAGAATGCTGAGACTGTAAATGCATTAATTAGTCGTCAGTCCAATTTCTCCTCAATGAAAAATGCATTTGTTTATAAAAGATCATTGTCATATACTATTATATTTTCTAAACTATACCATTTTCCTGATTAGAAATAAGAAATTTTCCTTCTTAGTAAATACTGCTTCTTTCTATTTCTGGTGCATTCCAAATTTTAGTTAAAATTAAGATGTACAGTAACATATTCCAGAGCTGATAATATAAACTCATTTGGGGATAAAAATATATAAATGCATTTTATAAGTCATGTGTCAACTAATATATCAAATCGTGTTCAATATGTTTTGATAGTGGGTTAATTAACATCAATTATAGCTTATTTAGTGTTTAAACAGGTAAGTGGTCTGAACGTATTAGGGGAATTTGTAGAAACAAATATCTAATGAATAAAACACATTGAGTAGGGGATTGGAATATTGAATGATG
Source organism: Symphalangus syndactylus (assembly GCF_028878055.3). Lineage (NCBI taxonomy): Eukaryota > Metazoa > Chordata > Mammalia > Primates > Hylobatidae > Symphalangus > Symphalangus syndactylus. Next base: position 80,884,265 of record NC_072438.2, on the reverse strand, counting down.
CAGTAATGGAAATTCGGTCTCTCAAGCACTATTTCCGCCCATGGAAACCTTCTCCCCAACTCCATTATTAATATTACATGGGGTAAATTTTATAGGAAAATACTGCATTGGATCCAAAGGAATGAAATTAGTTTGTTTTGATTATTCTGTTAATCAATTTGTACAATTAATTGATCTTAGAGCTGAACTTCCTTTATGCCTGTTTAGTAAATGTTATGGCACCTTCTGCATCTATAACACACTAAAAACATCTACTTTACAGGTTCATTTGTTATTTGCCTTTTAACCTGTCAATATACTCTCATAATAACTTTAAAGACTTCAGATACATCCAAAATGGACCAATTAACAGAAATCATGTTGGCATAGTTGGTCTTGTTAACATAGCTGACAAAGCTTATTTATGCTTATAGATTATTGTCACTTTTCCTCCTCCCACCAAAGATGACATAAATGAAAGTGGAGTTTGTACAAAGCATAATTTTAACACATCTCCAATGCTTCTGCAACCCTCCACTACCCTGTGTGGCTTGTATAATCTAAATCTTCACAGTGTATTTATATGTACCTAGAAATACAATAAAAACAGCATATCCAGTGCTTCTGAGATTTAAAACCCCTAGAAAATTAGAGAAACTATCTTTTTTTTCCATTTAAAATGCCTACCAAATAACATGAAAGCTCCCAAAAAGAGGTTGGTGAACTAGGCTGTTGAAGCCAGCTTGTTGGTGTCTCTCCCTGTATTCCCTTAGCTTACTCTGTTGGCCACAGAAGGCAGTCTCCGTGAGAATGGGTGCTTCTTGTGTTTATCTCTATATCATATCTGACCCATCTATGGGACAGGTCATCCTCCAAGAGGCAGGTGAAGGTAAATCATTATCCTAGATAATTTCGAGTTCCAAAATTTATCTTAGAAAGTTGCCAGTGAGTCTGAACCCAGTTTCTCATGGTGGCTATTAGTCTGTGGGTGCATGTCATATTGCCATCCCTCCATTCCTGTCTCTCTTTCCTCTCTTTCCCCCTTTCTCTTGGTGCTTCCTAGAATTGTTGCCCCTCAAAACTATTTGACCACCAAATCCAGGGGTTGTTGGTTTGTTTGTTTTATAAGTGACAGGGTCTCGCTCTCTCATTTAGGCTGGAGTGCAGTTGCATGATCATAGCTCACTGCAGTCTTGACCTCCTGGCCTCAAGGGATCCTTCCACCTCAGCCTCCCAAGTAGCTGGAACTTCAGGCATGTATCACCATGCCTGGCCTAGTTTTTTGTTTGTTTGTTTGTTTGTTTTGTTGTTTTTGTAGAGATGAGGTTTCACTATGTTGGCCAGTCTGGCCTGGAATTCCTGGCCTTAAGTAATCCTCCTGCCTAGGACTCCCAAAGTGCTGAGATTATAGACCTGAGCCACTGCACCTGGCCTCCAATCCACTTCTTAAGATTTACTTTTGTGCAACCCAGCCCAGCCATCTTGGAATATGTTTTCAATTCTAAGGCAAAATTATCTTTTCCTTTTTTTTTTCTTGAGGAAATAATAAAAAGTTTACTTTCCTATCATTGGATCTCCCAACATTTCTATATAGAAAGTCTCAAATTCCAATTCATGTTTATCACAACCAAGATACTTAATATTTTTGTATTTTTTATTCTTCCAGAGAGATACTTTGTTTGAGTTAAATAATAGAACAATATTATGTAGGCATCTACTCTGTATTTAGTCTGCCTCTCAGTGGAGAAAGCAGTATTGATACAGTACCATAGTTACAGTTCATCTACTAGTTGTTATGTAGTTCAAAACGACTGGAACTTTCTAATATAGAGAAATATTTCATAATTTATACTGTTCTTATTGGTGTCGTGGTTAATCTAAAAACCAAAGATCCATTGTGAAATAACTGAATGTTGATTTTTAGTTAATACCAAGTATTGATTGACAATCTCCAGATTTTACAGAAGAGCAAACAGCTGAACTGAAAGGGAAACATTTTCCAAATTACTTTCAACTACGGGTCTCATATGTGAGCTCCTCATACAGCAAAACTCGTGACAGCTCTAACTGTATTTGCTGTTCCTAGTTTGTTGTTTCATTCAATTTCTCTCTAAATTGGATTCACGACGTTACCTTCCAGGTATTTTGCCCACAACTTCCTCTTACCAAGTGCCGTAGCCATGTCTCAGTCTTCCTTTCATTCCACTTTCTTAGCAACATCTCACACACTTAGCTATCACTGCTTCCGTTGCTTGAAATCCGTGACTCCCTCTCACTTTGTTTCTTTCACATCTCAGTGCAAGTTTCTGTCTCATTTCCTGATTTCTCCTTCTCAGAGCAATACTGTAGTGAAATATTCTAGGACTTGGTTCTTTGTCTTCTTCGCTACTCTATCTTCAAATCCAGAAAAATTCTATCTAGTGCCACAATTTCGTATATCATTTGTATCTTGAACACTTATCTCATTTAGGAACTCCTGACTGCCTTTCCCATTGCCAATCTGACAAATCTGATTGTCTAACAAGCAGCTTAAACTTTACATGTTTGACTCAGAAACCCTATTTTCCCACAGAAACCTATCCCTTAACTTGAGATTTCCCATCTCAATAAATGTTGCTTAACTCCATTGTTTATCAAGGATAAACCCAAGCTGTCATTCCTTTTTTTTTTTTTTTTTAATTGAGACGGAGTCTCGCTCTGTCGCCCAGGCTGGAGTGCAGTGGAGCAATCTCGGCTCACTGCAAGCTCCACCTCCCAGGTTCACGTCATTCTCCTGCCTCAGCCCCCCGAGTAGCTGGGACTACAGGCACCCGCCACCAGGCCCGGCTAATTTTTTGTATTTTTAGTAGAGACGGGGTTTCACCGTAGTCTCGATCTCCTGACCTGGTGATCTGCCCGCCTCGGCCTCCCAAAGTGCTGGGATTACAAGCGTGAGCCACAGCGCCCGGCCCAAGCTGTCATTCTTAATTCCTCTCTTTTTTTCATCCCACACTGAAAGCTTCAGAATAACAAGTTGATTCTAACACCAAAGTGTCTCCAGAATTGACTACCTAATAGCTTTACTACTGTAACTTAAGTCCAAATAACCATTTCTTTTTGTCCACACACTACAACTTAATGGTTTCTCTGATCTTATCCCTGCCCATTACAGACCATTCTCCATCCAGCATGCAGAATAATCATTTAACTTTATCCAGTTATAACGTTTTTCTGCTGAAAACATTTGTTGTCTTTCCTTTGCAATTAAAATCGCATGCAACTTCTTCATAATGGCATAAGAAGCCCTGAACTTGGGTTCTGCCTCCTCTGTGCTTCCACCTCTGCCTCCTGTGCTCTCCCTATGCTTCAGCCAGGTGAGGCTTTTTCTTCTGTGCTCAAAATTGCTTGGGTGATAATTGCATCTAAGAGTAAACGTAGCTGTTTTAATAAAATGCTGGCTTTCAAACATACTGACATGTAGCTTTAGGCAGGAATCGCAACATTTTAGAGGTTTGACTTCCTCATCATACAGTGCTAGTAATAATAGGATGTCCTCCTTGGAATCTTGTCAGAGCCTTTGAAAAAGGTAATTAGATTTAAATAAGATCATAAGGGTGGGCCCTAATCCAATAGGACTGGGGTCCTTATAAGAAAAGGGAGAGACACCAGAGATATCTGACTCTCTGAGCATGCACAGAGGAAAGTCCATGTGAGAAGACAGGAAGAAGGTGGCCATGTGTAAACCAGATAGATTGGCCTCACAAGAATCAATCTTCTGGCACCTTGGTTTTAGACTTCGAGTCTCCAGAACTGAAAGAAAACAAATGTCTGTTGTTTAAGGTACCCAGTCTTTAGTATTCTGTTATTGCAACTCAAACAGACTAAGATGATACCAGGTGGCCCAACCCAGAAAGGAGACAAGCTCAGATCAGGCAGGTGTGGTTGCTACCCAAACTTCACGTGGCCCACAGGAGGCAAAAATACTTTGTATCAACTTAAGGGCAGAGCTTTCAGTATCTCTACAAAGGCCATGTCAAGTACAAGGGCCACCACACTAAGAAAAGCTTAACGCATAGCAAACCTGTCAGTCTAGATGCAATTTCTTTATCAGTGTTCATATTTATCATAAAAAATAGGTGATATCCTTGTCAGGGACACAGATGGTTATCTAAAGGTTAAATGCCTATGGAAAAAAAGAAACAACCCATTATAAAAAAATATAAATAAACCAAAAATAATTGTTGTTTATTTAAAATAACAGCTGTGCAAAACAGAGATCAATAGATAAGGCTAGCAATCCATTTGAGGTCAAAGTTATACTTTTCCAAAATTATAACAACAAAAGCATTAAATATGTTTATTAGAATTATAGACATGATGGTTTATTTCCTTTTATCTTACATCACAATCTTATATTATACACTTTAAATATTCTTATTACTAAACATTTTAATAGTTTCCTTTTGTTGTTTTTTGGCAATATCTCTTTAAATGTAAGTAATATACCTACAGATACAACCTGGGAGGCAGTGTATATAAGAGTGAACAGAGCATAGGTGATTTTCTGGAAGATACAGTGTCTTGTTGAATTACCTGAGCTTTTCTTTAAGAAAATAAATAAATAGTGCCATAATAATTTTATTATGTTGAGACTTTAAATATACAAAGGGGAGAGCTCCTTCTATAGCCTTTCGTAATATTTTTAAACTTATTCCCCAAGCTCATGTTTTCCTATCTAAGATCTCTTGTTGTTGCTTTTTTAAAAAACAAAACAAAACAAAAACAAAAACAAACGCAAACATATCATCATGCCTTAAATTTCCAAGCATTACAGGTCCCTGCAATTTAATTATCCTCCTATTCACTGCCTAGCATACTGGTTCTTCTCCTTTAGGAGAAAAATGAAAAGACACCTTAAAACCCCATTTTATTTTCTTTTCTTTTTTTTTTTTTTTTTTTTTTTTTTTTTGAGACAGATTCTCACTCTGTCGCCCAGGCTGGAATGCAGTGGCATGATCTCGGCTCACTGCAACCTCCGCCTACTGGGTTCAAGCGATTATCCTGCCTCAGCCTCCCGTATACCTGAAACTACAGGCACCAGCCACCACACCCAGCTAATTTTTGTATTTTTAATAGAGACGGGGTTTCACCTTGTTAGTCAGGTGGTCCCGATCTCGTCACCTCGTGATCTGCCTGCCTCAGCCTCCCAAAGTGCTGGGATTATAGGTGTGAGACACCGTGCCCTGCCAACACCCCCATTTTTCTATTAACATTTTATACAGGTACGATGAGTTTTCATTGATCACATTGTACTGTAGTTTTATGTCTATGGATTTTTTATCCCAATGGATTCTGGCACACATGAGGATGGGTATTATTTATATGAGAGAGAAAGAGAAAGACTTTGAATGGTTTGGACAAGAGTAGCTGCTAAGAACTAAAATAAATTAAAAATCTACATGAATTAATATTCTTTTTAATATTTCTTAAAAATATATAATATACTGGTTAACTTGTATCTTTTAATGGATAGGCATTTTACTTGTTTGTTTCCAATAAATGCCTACAAAACCTCAAAAGGTACTTAACTCCTTGCCTATATAAACAAAAGATAAATAAGGGAATGTTTTGGAAAATTACACTTTTAAACCCTAAGGAGAATGAAATCTTCCTAATTTGTTAATGGATCACTAACTTTTAATGTTTTCTCCTGCAAATGCTATGATACCCAAAATGATAATTTAAACATTGGAAACCTGATCTCTTAGCGATACAAAAATTGTTGCAATCAATTTCAAAGAGTAAATATATTCAAGTTTATTTTCAGTTTTATCATCATCTGAAAATTAATTTTCTTTCTCTTTTGGTGTCAAACACTTTGGTGGCAACCACTATTTTATTTCAGTATGTACTCCTGAATAAAGCACCCTAAAGTAGAAGAGAGATTCTTTTCTGACTTATGGCCATCCCTAGGCTGTAGCACTCAGTCTAGCATATAGAGTACATTGGGAATTTGAAATTAAAGAAACCATATCATTTATATTAATACCTCCCAAAATGAAATACTTAGGTATAAATCTAACAAATGTGTACAAGATCTATATGAAAAAAAAAAAAAAAACTAAACAACGCTGGTGAAAGAAATCAAATTAGAACTAAACAAATGGAGTGATATTCCATAACAATGGATAGCAAGACTAAACACTGATAAAATATCACTTCTTCCCAAATTGATCTATAGCAGCAGTCCCCAAGTTTTTTGACACCAGGGACCAGTTTCATGGAAGACAATTTTTCCACAGTTAGGGTGGGAGGGAGGGTTTCAGGATGAAACTGTTTCACCTCAAATCATTGGCATTAGATTCTCACAAGGAGCATGCAGGCTAGATCCCTCGCATTTACATTTCGCAACCTGCTGTCAAAAAATCATTCAGATATAATATGGAGTATAAACATAAAAGAATACACAAATACTTAAAAATGCTTAAGGAAATAAATACATCCTTAGGAAAACCCTGAATTGAAAAGTGGGTCTAAAGCACGTATCTACTATAATGTCTATAAAAATAAGTGATTGAAGATGACCATAAAGTGAGAAAGAATTTTGAAGTGTTTTAAATAAATCGGAAAAGGCACAATTATGGAGACAGTAAAAAGATCAGGTGTTGCTGGGAATTAGGGAGAGGGTGGAATGAATACATGCGCACAGAGGATTTTTAGGGCAGTGAAACTATTCTGTATGATACTATAATGGTGAATACATGTCATTATATATTAGTCAAAACCCACAGAACGTACAATACCAAGAGTGAACCCTAATGGGAAACTATCAATTGGGTGATAATGATGTGTCCATGTAGGTTTATTAATTGTGACAAATGTACCACTCTGTTGGGAGATGTTGATAATGAGGGAGGCTATAAATGGGTATGACAGTGAGTATATGAGAAATGTATCTTCTGCTCAATTTTGCATGAACTTAAAGCTGCTCTAGAAAATGAAGTCTATTTCTATAACACAAAAAAGAGAATATGACAAATATTCTCTAAATTCAATAAATAATAAATTAATTGTTGGCATAAGGATGGTTACGGAATGTAGGTTATTTCAATATCTAAAACTACTGGTGAGGGGACATCCCATTAAATGCAGCACAGTATTATGACTCAGTGTATCTCTGTCAGAGAAATTAATGCTTACTACCATAGCCTATTTAACTATGTAATGATGTCTGATAGCATAAGGTGACTTACTATCACTACTGACTCCATTAAACTGCATACAGATATTACCTTCTGATTTTACATATCTATGGCTGTGATATGAGTCATTTACCATTCATAAGAAATAAAACCAGGATTCAAAAAAGGGCATTTAAAACCTATTTAAGTAGAGCTAATTATCGTGATCTACCTATTTGTTACCCTCTCAAGCACACTTAATCATGTGCTAGGGAACAATTATTAAAATTAGGACAAAAAGCTGTTTACCCAAGGAGCATGAATAAAATAAAAACAGTTTATTCATGTTTTCCTTAAAAATATATCAAATGGCTGATATAGAACATAATCTGGTACAGAATATTGTTGGATTAGGAAGATTAACTATAAATTTCCCTTTAACAGTCTTCTGAACACATAAGATCGTTTTCCTTCCCAACCATCCAGTTTAGTCTTAAATGTATCTTCTTGTGTCTCTCTTTTCTTTCAAAGAAAAGGAGGAAGATATTCTATGATTGTAAATTAATATAAACGAAAAATTGTATTTTTTTCATAAATTAAAAATACAACTAGAAAGCAAGAAAAGCCATGAATTTTCTTACAGTGAAATAATCAAAGATAAATAAACTCAATACTTCCAAACTGAATCTTTCTTGTATGCTTCATTTATATAATGTCTTCACAATGAAACCGACCATGCAACAAAAGCATCAGTGTGCCTGTGGAAAATGAAATGCAATCTCTTTAGAAATATCCTTAAAATGAGTGTGTGGGAAGAATATCCAATATTTTGTTCTTCCAGAAGGACAAAATGTTGCAAAACACAGAAGCAAAGAAAAAAATAGTGTCTTCTTTGAAAAATTTTTTAGAATCATGGATTTTAAATATAAAATAATTAAGCAAAAGATCCTGATTTATTTAAAACACTTCAAAATTCTTTCTCATTTCATGGTCATGTTCAATCATTGATTTTTATAGACATTATGGTAGATGGGTGGTTTAGACCTATTTTTCAATTCACGGCTTTCTTAAGGATTTATTTCCTTAAGCATTTTTAATTATTTGTGTATTCTTTTATATTTATACTCCACATTATATCATAAAGATCTTGAAGCAGCTTATTAAAAACATGCATAATTGCATAATGCAATAATAAAACACAAACAATCAATACCAAAACAAGATATATATTACAACAAAAAGTTAAAAACTGGTCAAAAAAAAGGACAGAAGACATAGATATATTAGATAAACAACTGCTATAGGTCAAATTGTAGTATTGTTTGGTAGACTTTTTATGTATAAAAGCATAACAGAGAAACACAATCAGCTACATTCCTTTATTATCTCCTAGAATTTTTAAAAAAATTCAAAGGATGAAATATTTTTCTACAATCAGTTCAAAAATAAGTTTTAACATGTGCTTTAAAACAGGACACAATGAAAGATGCAATAGATAAGATACCCAAATAACTGTACTTGCCTTTGATAAAAGTAGAAGGGGTAGTATATTAACACATAAAAGCAATTCTTTGGAAGGGTTGGAAGGGGACAGACTTGTAAGATCCATGAAGTAAGGGTATGGGCAAGCACTGACAATGCAAAGTGCAAAATATGTATTAAATAAAAATTGTGATATTCGTTTTTTATGGAAACAAACGATCAAATACAACTTGATGGATTAATACTCCATCTCCACAGAAACGTGAGAAAAGTTAACGACTTCAGACACAAATGAAAATATTTTCTCAAGAATCAGCCATGAGTCTCCTCAATACGCATTGTATATATCCAGAAATCCTTCAGTCCAGCCTTTCTATTGTGGAGAAAACACATCTAAAGAGGTCTAGCATTGTGTTATCTGATAACCACTGGTGTTTCAAATTTTAATTAATGATTAAACTTCATAAATAGCACTTTTTAAAATATTGTTTTTGGTTAAGAATACATAAAAAATTCTTAAATATATATAAGCCAGTTGTTTCCAGATGAGGTTTTTTATCAGAGAATAAAGATCAACATGTCTTTAATGTTCCTCTCTGTTTGACTAAATAGGTTTCATCTTGACCATAGGTCCTTGACCTACATTTTCTTAGAGTATTTACTTTGAAAACTCTCCATTGTAAATTCTTTTTCTGGCCCTTTGAGGGGTAAATCTTCTACAACTCAGAAATGTCTGTCTCAAGACATGGGAGCCATTCCTTTGACATATAATCATAAAGAACGATAGAGCCCCTATCTTCCAATCTCTTGGAAGGTTGGAGCCTGACTTTGATAAAGGACAATTAGCAAACACAGATGGCCTGATCACACTGACCAAACTCTCCCTAACACCCTCCAATACTTTTCTACTAGTTCTCTCTTGTGTTTAAAAACTCTCCCACATTTTGCTCCAGGGGAGTTAAGTATACTTTTTTCCCCTATTGTGATAGTCTTGAATAAAGTCTTTCTTGCTTTTTAAACTTATCCACTGTAATTTTTCTTTGACAGCATAAATGTAACATATATTCATATAATTAATTTGTTAAATACATACATTTTCACATATTCTAAGGGAAAAGGCCTAAGTTGAAAACCAGGAGTAGGTGATTTAAAAACACATTTCCACCCTGCAAACATTTACTAACAAATTGAAAGAAATATGAAAGTATAACAATGCAATTTTCATAACAGACTGATTTACAGAGATCAGGAACTCTGAGAGGCCATAAGGCATCACCAACGAGGTCTTACCCGAATGAACATTTGAGCAACGGATATAATTTTTACAGGTGACCCAAGCAAAGGAAAAGCATTGCCAGCAATTCTGGAAAAGATAACGTGCATTGGAAGTGATCTATAAAACAACACACAGAGGGTGTGGGAAGAAAGGAAAAAGAAGGAAGAATATGAATGTAATATATAAAAGTTAGTTTCAAGAGGGGTAAATCCTTAAAGTGACAGATAGCTAAAGTCAGGTTGCCATCTGTATATAGCATACTTTCTTCAGGCCTAATTTGAACAGCTATCGTTAATTGTGCAATTACCTACAATGATAAACTTCAATATGTGTTTTCAAGAATTACAGAGAACACAATCAATAGAATACCAATTTAGAAACTTGTATTATGAAGATTAGCTGACTTATCTAATTAGTCATTAGTAATTCAGTTAAGTAATTATTCTCAATCTTTTCTTTTAGGAAACATAGACTTACTTGGTAACAACTTGTGAATGTGCAACTTTTTATTATTCAGTTTGGAAAGTAAATCGTTTTGTCCAAATTATTTATGTCCAAAAAAGATAATAATGCTTCAAGTTTACAAGGCAGAGTATGTTTATTTCCTCTCACTACTTAAGCAAACTTACAATAAGGCAAAAATATTGGTAAAAAATCCATAATCATGGGGAGAATAAAGAAGCCACAAGAGGCAGAGATTTCAACAAGCTCAGAAAAGAGTAAAAGATTAGTAGATTTTAAAATGGCAGCAGGAGCCAGGACCTAGTGCATATGCAAAGAGATAAACCTTAGAGAAGGTGTCTGAATTGCACAACAGAAAGTCAGACAGGCTCTTACATCAGAGGTAGAAGTTACAAGGAAAGTTGGAAATGGCACTCTATGGAGACGGATTAATTGAAAGTGAATGTTAAGAACTGCCTCGCTTGTCTCACCTCAGATAACAGGAAACCTAACACTTCCTGCTACAAGGAAGAAGAGGTTGTTGGGTGGTTGGGCAGGGAAGAAGACAAAATATGTTAAAATAAATAGTTGGAGAAAATAAGGTAGCTATTATGGGTAAAACCATTTTCTTCTGGCACTCCAGAAGACTCCCAACAATATGACCAACTCCTCATCTGCCAAACCCAGAGTGAACTTTGCAGGGGACAATCTCTGCTCACTAAGAGTGAGTCTTTATGTGGCTTGATTCTTAAATAGGAAAGAGGCAACATAAAGCCAAGAGAGACTTGAAGAATATTTGCCATATGAAAAAATACTCACAAAAATAAACAAAGAGAGAGGGGGAAAAAAACATAAAACTTAAGGAAATGGTAAATTAGGAAATTAAAAAATAAGTCTCCAATTAATATACTGAGAGAAATATTTAAAATAAGAACATGCAATTAAGGTGTCAAAGGTTTAAATAAGAGAAACGCGGTAAGCTGAAGGATGCTTCCCTTATTTTATAAAATGGCAATGGAAACAATTTGCTTTGAAAGAAGGGAAAGTGAGATGAACATTTCCCTGTGACATGGGAAATTAACAGAGAAGGTGTAAAATTATTAAAAACTATTATTTAAAGAAACATTATTTACTAATTTAAAAAAGCAAAAAGAGGCCGCTGCTTGTATGTTGGTTTGGTTGTTTGTCACTGCTTAAGTGAGTGACTTTCACAGCCTCCTTTTCTATCTACTCCTTACCACCCATTTATACACCCACTAAAGTCCTGAAGTCCTGGATGCTAGAAAACTAGTTGTAGATTTGTCCTTCAAATAATAACAAATGGCTTATTCTTGTACTCCTGATAACGAAACTGGGCAGATAAGTAATTTTACCCCATAATACAACATGAAGGTCTGAGGTACCACTGGCTAGGTTGGTTGCAGAGGAATCTCAATAAAATGAAAATCAAAGAGAAAAAAAAAGAATATAAATATATTTATTAACATTGAATCCCTGTACACTTAAAATGGGAAAGACGGTAAATTATATATGCATATTTTACCTCAATGAAAATGTTTTTAAAGTTAAAATCAAACAACGAAAGAGAAAACAGCAATGTAAAAGTTTTGACTTCATTGTATTTTACTTCATGAATATACATCAGAAATACACCAACATATGCACATTTTCTATACAAAATTATGTAAGCCATTTTGGAAGAGTGCTATGAATCTTTCAAAATATATAAATTAATAATAAAATAATAATCAGCAAGACAAAAAGGAGAGGAGTTTGATGATGTTACTTTTTAATCTCTTCTTAATTGTTTGTAATATGTAAAAACGATCAATTTTCATGTTTTCCTCTGAGTACATCTTCAAATTTTAACTGTATGAAACTTAAGACAGCTGGGCCTATAATTACACAAAAAAAAAATCTTAAAGACAAGCAAGGCTAACGGTTGTCACCAATATCTTATTATAGTTTTTGGCAGTATCTCATTAAGTGTTATTGGCCTTAAATTATGAAGCATATTTAGGTTATGAATCAAAGTGGCTTTGAAAATGTATATATTATGTCATACATGATGTAATCCATAAAGCTCCTTTAGCTCCAATCAGAGAAAGACTGTTTTATTTTGTCCCTTGAAGCAATGCCCTTTAGTCCTTTACTTTGCATTAAACAGAGCCTTTGAGATTTTACTCAGAAAGCTGAGTTTGAAAGGACCAATCCATTTGTGCATCAACTTTTTATTATCCATGGTCATTGCCAATAAAAAGCTCTATTTATTGAGATTATATCTGTGTATTAAGGTATTTTTGATGAAGATGTCTTTAAAATGATGGCAGTTCCCTCTCATTCATGGTTCCAAGGTTTCAGTTACTCATGGACAACATCAGCTCGAAAATACTAATTGGGAAAATTCTGAAATAAGCAATTTCATAAGTTTTCAACTGTGTACCATTCTTGGAAGCATGATGAAATCTCCTGCTGACCTGCTTCATCCCCCAGGCATGTGAATCATTCCTGTATCCAGCGTATCCACACTTCATGCTATCTGTTAATTAGTCATTTGGTAGCTCTCTCGAGTATGAGAGTTTTTAGGCATTCACTGGGGGTCTTGAAACCTATCCCTTCAGATAAGAGGGGTTTACTGTATCTCAGTTTTCTTTATTTATATAGACTTAATTGGAACAGTTTTCTCCTACTCACCATAAAATTAACAAAATGTTGATAACAAAAATATTAACAGCAAAAAGGTATTGCAATTTTTCAATTACCTAAAAAGATATTTAAATTTCTAAATATTTGCAATATTTAAAATTTTACAAAAAATAAAGGTAATAAAAAAATCATTTCTACCAAGAATTGTCCTAAAGTAAGGAGACTGAGAAAAGGATGAGATGTACTGCATAGATTGTCAAGTTCTGGACTAACTGCCTTACGAAGGTATTTAATTTATTTTATATTAATGTGCCTTAACAAGTTGTATATTGCTACATGTTATATAACATTGTGAAACTTCTAAGGATCAGAAAATTGCTTTCTTTCATTTAACAAAAGCAAGATGAATTGTATGCTTACTAGAACAGAATGCTATTTTGTGCATAATTGATAGTCTTCAACCTAGAGCACAGAAGGTGGGACTACTTAATATTCTGTTACAGAAAGAGACAAAAAAGGTGATAACACTATATTTTGCTCTTTGCCACATCACAAATCACTCTTTTACATTTAAAAATGAAGACAACATGAAATCGATTAAAGCATATTTACTTTCAATTCCTGGGCAGTTTTAGTGGAAAAATAAAGGTTTTGAACAATATTATTTTGTCAATATTTTCTACAATGTTTTTGAGTTTCAAAGTGACTTCAGTAAAGCTGTCATATTTGGAGACATTCAACTTTCAAATGGCATAAGACAGTGTTATAATTGTACTAAGAGCATAAATATAATAAATAACTTAGACAAAGGCCACTCAATTAAAAAAAGTTTTGTCCTTACCTATATATAGGCACAATCCTTGTTATTCAAATATTCCATTTTCCTTCCATCAGGTAAGTGATGAATATTCTAACCCAACAATTGATTATAATTCATTATAGTTTAATTTGAAATAATTATAATTGCATATAATTAAAACAAATTAATTCTGATTAAAGGCAGAATTAGATCTCTAAAAAGACAATAAAATCTGTATTTTTTTTTCCACCTAAGGGAGTCAGATCTATTTCTTCATCCTATTTTTGGCCTGGTGGGGATTTCACATTATAAATGAGGTTTCCCAGAATATGAAAGCTATCTAATCATTCAGGCAAAAATTCACTTTCAACTTTGTTTAAGTGAGTTATATAGAAAGGCGAGGGCAGCATTTTTTGCCAGAGGAAACTGAAGTCAAGAGGGAGCTAAATAGAATCTGGAATGGAGGATCTCTAAATTGCATAGAGAGTGCAAAATTTCAAGTTAGCAGTCTGTCAAGTATTTCATAAGAATTACTACTGTGTTAGCTCTGGTAAAACTGGACCTGATTCATCCTTTAATCCTGGTATATACTCTCATGAATGATGAATATTAAGTATCTATTAAATAGAAACTTTTTTTGGATGAAACATGCATGGATTAATCTTCTTATTGAAGATAATTATGGAAATACAATGTTCTAAAATTTAAATTATAAGAATATACAGTGTATAAAAATGTTTTCATCAATGCAATTTAAACATACATGGAGATTATAATGGAAAAACAAAAGTGCTAGGAATTTAAAAAAATACAAAATGAAGTTGGCATGGGCAATCTCCACTTCCTTTATAAAAAGCATTTGCCTTTGTCTCTCCTTTGTCTCTCCTAATAACCAATAAAATAAATATATGGATTTTCTACAAAAGAAAAGCCCATATCAGAAAAGAAAATGGGAGGTTGTCAGCTTCCTTGAAATTGAAAACTGGAAGGGATTTTTTTTTCTTATGAAAATAAGAGGCAGAAAAAAACAAATCAAAGAGGAAAACATTTTTACTTTATCAACAGAAGGAAGATGACTCAGTTATGAAGCCTTTCACCCTTAATGTGAATACCTAATGAAAGAACACCACAAAATGCTAAATATGCAAACAAAAAACTGGACCTTGGAAGAAAGAGACAAAACAGAACATAGAAGATAATTATTTTATAATCTATTATGTTGTGAAATTATTTGAAAAATCTCATAAACGATCTCTTAGAGATTATATATAATCTATATATTTTATAAATTTAAATTAAATTTATATATTTAAATATATATATGCACATATATCAACATCTAAATTTATATATTTAAATATTTATTTAAATATATTTTTCTATAATACATGTTTATTTATTTAAATATATAAATTTAAATATTTATATATGCAAATGCATATATTTAAATGTATAAATTTATATATTGATATAAAGATATATATAGATTTATATATTTATATACATATATATGTAAATTTTTTCTTCAAAATAATAGGAGGAAAACCTAAACTCAAATAAATCTAGCAGACAGAATCAAGGAACAGAGTCATGTTGAGGCCAGGATGATAAAATTGTGTTACTACAAAAGAAAATGTATTCTCTCACATCCTAGCCAGCACCTGTATTTAGCTGTCTTTTTGATAAAAGTTATTTTAACTGAGGTAAGATAAAATCTCATTGTCTTTTTGATTTGCATTTCTCTGATGATCAGTGATGTTGAGTAATTTTTTCAAATACCTGTTTGGCATTTTTATGAATTCTTCTGAGAAATGTCTATGCAGCTTTTTTGCCCATTTTAAAAATCCAATTGTATTTTTCCTATTGAGTTGTTTGAGCTTCTTATATATTCTGGTTGTTAATCTCCTGCCAGGTGGGTAGTTTGCAAATATTTTCTCCCATTCTGTAGGTTACCTCTCTCACAGAATGGGATCGAATATACACTTATAATTTAATCTAAAGTTTACCACTCTCCCATATTCTAGAAATTCTACTTCCTATTTTTATTCCTTTTCGTGGATATTGTCTTATTTTATTTAAATATTGTATTGGTCTGTTTTCGCGCTGCTGATAAAGACATACTCAAGACTGGGCAATTTACAAAAGAGGTTCATTGGACTCATGGTTCAACATGGCTGGGGAGGCCCCACGATCACGACGTAAGGCAAGGAGGAGCAAGTAACATCTTATGTGGATGGCAGCAGGCAAAGAGAGGGATTGTGCAGAGAAACTCCCATTTTTAAAATCATCAGATCTTGTGAGACCCATTCACTATCAGGAGTACAGCACGAGAAAGACCTAACCCCATGATTCAATCATCTCCCACCAGGTCCCTCCCACAACACATGGGAATTATGGGAGCTACAAGATGAGATTTTATTGGAGACACAGAGCCAAACCATATCAATTATATAAATGAAAGATGAATCTATAGCCTTAAAAAAACTACAACCAATTCTGTTTATTCTAACTCCCAACCGCCATCCACTCTGTTCTCTAGAAGCTATCAGTTTGCTGATCATTTTGCTGCTGATCATTTTTCATTATTGTCTTATAAAAATATAGTTCTGAACTCCATTAGCTTTCAGTAAATTGTGTCATATCATACATACTTTACTGCAACTCACATTTTACCTGCAATCTATTTTGGAGTCCTGACTTGGCTGGACATGTACAATATCTGCGTAACTATTTCTCTATCATATGAACTAGGAAGTGGCCTTTGATCAAGTGTACTTGATATATCAACAATTGTAATCAAGTTGCCCTCCAATGTGACTTATGAATATTCATTGCCACCAGTTCATTTTGAGAGTGTTCACTTTACCACCACATTTTTAATATTTGATATTACCAAACATTATTATTGTTCTTATCTGATTTGTAATAATTGTAATATTTTAACTTGCATTTCCTTTTTTGTGTGTGCCTGAAAATATTTTTTCTTTTAAATTTTTTACTTATGTCATTTTCTTGCTTACACCTTTGTTCATTTTTCTTATTGGCTTGTTATTTTGATTTTTGATTTGTTTTTCTATTACTTACATAGATCTAATTATTTTGCATACTCATCTTTGGACTTCTTTATATAGTGCATTTATTTTCTTTTGGTTTGTTGTATTTAACCTTGTTTCATTGTGTGCTTTTTATGCATTCTGATGTAAAATTTATTCATCTATTCTTTTAATGATGGACATTTAAGTAGCTTCTGAATCTTGGCTATAGTGAATAGTGCCGCAAGAAACATGGGAGTGCAGATATCTCTTCTCTTGATAAAGTTATCAAAATCAGATATACTGATTATCTTGTTTGTTTTTTGTTTGTTTTTTGAGACAGAGTCTCACTCTGTCACCTGGCTGGAGTGCAGTGGAGCAACCTCAGCTCACTGCAACCCCCGCGTCCCGGGTTTAAGCGACAGCCCTGCCTCAGCCTCCCTAGTAGCTGGGACTACAGGTGAGTGCCACCATGCGCAGCTGATTTTTGTATTCTTAGTAGAGATGGGGTTTCACCATGTTGGCCAAGACGGTCTAGATCTCTTGACCTTGTGATCCGTCTGGCCCTGGCTCCCAAAGTTCTGGGATTATAGGCGTGAGCTACCACGCCTGGCTTTGATTTCATTTCTTTGGAATATATACCTAGCAGTAGAATTGCTGGGTTATATGATAGTTCTAGGTTTAGTTTTTGAAGAATCTCCACAGTCTTCTCCATAGTGGCTATACTAACTTACATTCCCACCAACAGGGTAATAAGGTTCTCTTTTCTGCTATAGCAGACATTTTCAACAAGAAGTGTTAAAAATATCTTTGAAACTGAACTCTCTCTATATTTATATATTTTTAAAATTAACTCATTTCCTGTAATGCTGAATTGTAGGTCAGGAATACTTCAGGAATTAGCTGTTCTCCAAAACATAAATTATATGCAATCATTTGCTGCCCAACATATGCAACCTTTCTTTGCTTTGGAAAAGAAAGAGAAGTAAGAGAAGTCACAAAGAGCCCTTACTATGTGCAAAATCCTCTTGGAGGTATTTGCACATAATATTATAACTCAATATGACAACATATTGATTCAGTGCCTCAGAGACAGTAAAAGCCATGTCAAGGACAGGCAGATGGCAACAAAAATGAAGGATATTTCACAGAGTTTGCTGTGATCTGTAGTCTCCTACATTTTTCTACACTGAAACTAACATTTTTGTTATTTTATATGTATTTTAAATTACATTTATTTTTTATCAGGACACAAAAAACAACAAAATTCTATGAAGCCATAAGAAGTAATAGAGCTTAAACAATACAAAATACACCAAGAAAAGATGAGATCTTGGATCCAAGCCACCATGGAAGCTGATTTCTAAATTTCTGCCATTTTAAAACAACTTATTAGCCTGTATAATTTTCCCTATTTGTGAATTGAGTGAATTGATGTCTGAAGTATGTTCCAGAGTCCATTCAAATCTAAGACTAGATTAATTACTTGGTATTTAAAAAAGCACACACACAAAACAATGTATCGTAAGGGCCTGTCCAGGCATACATATTAAATACTTGAGATTCTTGTACAAAGTCACTGTGTGTCCTTTTTTGTTGTTGTTCTTTTTTCTTTTCTTTTTTTTTTTTTTTTGAGATGGAGTCTCACTCCGTTGCTGAGGCCGGAGTGCAGTGGCACAGTCTCCACTCACTGCAACCTCCACCTCCCAGATTCAAGTGATTCTCCTGCTTCAGCCTCCTGAGTAGCTGGGATTACAGACATGCACCACCAAGCTCGGCTAAACTTTTTGTATTTTTAGTAGAGACGCAGTTTCACCATGTTGGCCAGGCTGGTCTTGAACTCCTGATCTCAGGTGATCCACCACCTCAGATCCCAAAGTGCTGGGATTACAGGTATGAGCCACCGTGCCCAGCTACTATGTGTCTTTTAATTATTTATTTTGTAGCATGCACTTGGCTGTGATTGGCATAAACAACGAATGAATCTTCCTAGAATCTTTCTTCTCAGTTTTTGCTTTTGTTGTCCTTGGTTTATTGAGAAACAAAAACAGCTGGTTAGCTTCCGGAATTTGGGTCCTGACTTAGTACATTATGAGGTAATTACATGTCACTCATAATGTTAAAGTAATCACCAGTTTAGACCCAAAACTAGGAAAACAATAATAGCATTACTACATAGGATGATACTGTGGATCTCTGTATCTCATTGCTATGGTTGCTGTTTTTCATAACATACTTGACAAGTGACATTCAAATGCGTAACATTCAATCATGTGCTGTACGTTCTATAGAGATTTTGTAAGTAAGAGAGGCTTCTGAAAATACTCCTATAACATTACCCATTTGGTTTTGGTACAAACAAACAAACAAACGATGTCACAACAAATGAGAGGTGGCTAAGGCACTAAGTGAAGTAATTGCAAAAGAGTTACTCAGTCTAGGAAGTATGGTCCTATGCCTTAACTATTCTTATAATATAACTTCTTGGATGTTTTAATATACTTGCTGTAATATTGAAGAATAGTCATCTTCAAGCTACTTATAGCAGCTATGCATCAAAGTAACTTCCTGAAAATGCCTCAGTTCACACCATTATCCCAAGGTTTGGAGTTAGCCACATTTGTATTAGATCCACTTTCAACCATTGTCCATAAAAGATGCTAAAGAGGCACCATTTAATGCAAGTCACAATTAACCTGGAAACCCAATTTGAAAATCCTAAAACTAGAAATATTATTTCAGAAGATTTTCAAAGCAATGTTACCTGCTTTAAGGAAGCTGAGGGGCATGGCCGTCTCTCTGTCATCAGGTCTTATCTCTCAATGTCAGGGTATAAGAAACCTATTACATTGAATCAGTACTTTCCAGTTTTCCCACGTCTTTCAAGAATCACGTAGTTTACGGCAATTTGCAACAGTGTATCTATTATTTCTCAAGGCCTAGAAAATTGTTTGACAAAACGGTGCTTTGTGGAAAGACAATAATTTTTTTCTGCTCCATTTTGGTCTCTTTTGTTATAATAATCAAAGGCAAACTGAACTAGTGTAAAACAAAGCTTTGTATTTTCCTCTTTAAAAGAGCAGAGGTGGAATGTGACTAAATTTACTTTGGCATCATTGATTGAGTACATCCTATTTGCAATGATTTGGATTAGCTATTGAATGGCAAATGGTGACTGGTAAATATTTGTGTATATTTGAACAGATGTAGATGTAGGATCAGCACACTGACGTACAGATAAAACATTTCTTAATGCACCTGTCCATATGGCATATTTTGACTTATTCTTGCCCTGGTCAATCCCAGTATGTACCTGTGTTAACATTATGGGAACAATAGTTCCTCATTCCTCAATATACACTATCACTGTGTAACTTCTTCGGTGTTTACAACACACACAATTTAGCGAGATATTTGATTTCTATGTAATTTTACATGTAATTGTTAAACAGTTTCATATAGAAGACTTTGACTCATTACTAAGGCACTGGAAAAGAAAACCTAAGAACTGGATTTTATTCTAGATTGTTATGAGTCTGAAACTTGCATAAATTATTTTAGGCCTTAGAATGCCTGAAATTCTACACTAATGGGAGTATAATGCCAGAGCATAAGATGAGCAGAATAAGATGCAATGAGAACTTACTGTATTTATCTGAGCCCCAATCTGTTATTTGCATGTCTATCTCAGTGCTTATAAAAAGTATATGATTATTTAAAATAAATAAATGAGCATGTTGGGGTTGATATATATATGTAGAAAAAGAATGAAGATAGAATGAGATATTAATTCTATGTCTACACTTGATGCTTCTGTGCATTTAGACTTCAGCTACAGTTACTTCAAATACTTGTAAGAAATAACTACAATGTGACATAGCATTTAATTTTATCTGTTAAATAGCAAACGCATCTGCACCCAAATTCAATAACTCCTAAGTGATGTAGGCAACAGAATGATATATATATATATATATATATATATTTAATTTTAAATACAACTACTTTAAAAACAGATTTTAAAAAATGAATAAATGGTAAGAAAACACTGGGTCTCGGTAAACAAAAGTGACTAAATAATAAATACAGGCACACCTTGGAGACATTGCGGGTTTGGTTCCAGACCATACGAATAAAGCAAATATCATAACAAAGTGAGCCACATACATTTTTTGGTTTCCTAGTGCATATTAAAATTATGTTTACACTAGTCTTTTATGTGTGCGATAGTATGATGACCAAAAAAATGCACATACCTTAATTAAAAATGATTTACTGCTAAAAAATGCTAATGCTCATTTGAGCTTTCAGCAAGTGGTAATCTGTTAATCTTTTTGCTAGTGGAGGGTCTTGTCTTGATGTGGATGGCTGCTGACAAGGGATGTGGTTGCTAAAGGTTGTCGCGGCTGTGACAATTTCTTAAAATAAGACAACAGTACAGTTTGTCACATCCATTGACTCTTTCTTTCACTAAAAATTTCCTTGTAGCATATGATACTGTTCAATAGCATTTGATCCACAGTCAAACTTCTTTCAAAATTGTAGTCAATCCTCTCTGACAGAGTTTGGATATATGTCCCTCCCCAAATCTCATGTTGAAATCTAGTTCTCAGTGTCGAAGGCAGAGCCTGATGGGAAGTATTTGGGTGATGGGGGTGGATCCCTCATGGCTTGGTGCTGTTCTTGCAATAGTAAGTATTCTTGAGATCTGATTGTTTAAGTGTGTGGCACCCCACACCACCACTCTCTTTCACTCCTGCTTTCACCATGTGACATGCTTGCTCCTGCCTCACCTTCCGCCATGAGTAAAAACTCCTTGAGGCCTCCCCAGAAGCTGAGCAAATGCTGATGCCATGCTTCCTGTACAGCCTGCAGAACCATTATTAAACCTCGTTTCATTATAAGTTACCCAGTCTCAGGTATTTCTTTATAGCAACACAAGAATGGTCTCATACACCTCATATCCTGATACTGCTCTATCAACTACGTTTAGGACATATTCTAAATCCTTTGTTGTCATTTCACAATGTTTACAGCATCTTACCAGGAGTAGATTTCATTTCCAGAAACCACTTTATTAGATCATCCATTAAGAAGCAACTCCTCATCCATTAAAGTTTTACCATGAGTTACAGCAATTCAGTCCAATCTTCAGGCTCCACTTCTAAACTTCTAACTCTAGTTTTTTTTTGCTATATCTACCATACTTGCAGTTACTTCCTCTACTAAAGTCTTGAACCCTTCTAAGTCATCGAGGAGGGTTGGAATCAACTTCTTCCAAACTTGTGTTAAGGTTGATATTTTGACCTCCTCCCATCAATCACAAATATTCTTAATGACATCTACAATGGTGAATCCTTTCCAAATGGTTTTCAATTACTATGCTGAGATCCATCAGAGGGATTAGTATCTATAACAGTAGGTATAATCTTATGAAATGTATTTCTTTTTATTTATTTATTTATTTATTTTTTGAGACCCGAGTCTCGCTGCGATGCCCAGGCTGGAGTGCAGTGGAGTGATCTCGGCTCACTGCAACCTTCGCCTCCCAGGTTCAAGTGATTCTCCTGCCTCAGCTTCCCGAGCAGCTGGGATTACAGGCGCCCGCTACCACACCTGGCTAATTTTTGTATTTTTACTAGGTTTCACCATGTTGGTAAGGCCGGTCTTGAACTCTTGATCTCAAGTGATCCGCCTGCCTCAGCCTCCCAAAGTGCTGGGATTACAGGCATGAGCCACTGTGCCTGGCCATGAAATCTATTTCTTAAATCATAATATTCAAACGTCAAAATTACTCCTTTATCCATGTGCTACAGAAACGATGCTGTGTTCGCAGGTATAAAAATAACAATCTCCGCATATATCTCCCTCAGAGCTCTTGGGTGACCAGATGCATTGTCAATGAGCAGTAATATTTTGAAAAAAAAAATTTATAGACAGTAGGTCTCAACAGTAGGCTTAACATACTCAGTAAACCATGCTGTAAACAGATGTGGCTGTCATCCAGGCTTAGTTTCCATTTATAGAGCTTACAGAGAGTAGATTTAGCATAATTCTTAAGGGCCCTACGATATTTGAAATGATAAATGAGCATTGGTTTCAACTTAAAGTCAGCAGCTGTATTAGCTCCTAATAAAAGTCAGTCTGTCCTTTGAAATTCTGAAGACAGGAATTGACTTCTCTCTAGCTATGAAAATCCTAGGTGACATCTTCTTCTTTTATAAGACTGTTTCATCTACCTTAAAAATCTAGTGTTTAGTGTAGCCACCTTCATCAATTATCTTGCTGTATCTTCTGGAAAATTTGCTGCAGCTTCTACGTAAGCACTCGCTGCTTCACTTTGCAATTCTATGTTATGGAGATGGCTTCTTTTCTTAAACTTTATAAGCCAAACTGTTAGTTTCAAACATTTCTTCTGCAGCTTCCTCCTTCTCTCAGCCTTCAAAGAATTGGAGCAGTACAGCCTTTCTCTGGATTAGGGTTCTATGCAGGGATATGTTTTAGTTGCTTTGATCTATCCAAACCACTCAAACTTTCTCCATGTCAACAATAAGACTTTATTAACCTTTGTGTGTTCACTGCAGTAGTACTTTTAATTTCCTCCAAGAATTTTTTTTTTGCATTTACAACTTGGCTAACTGGTGCAAGAGATGTAACTTTCAGTCTATCTCAACTTTTGTCATGCCTTCCTCACTAAGCTTAATCATCTCTAACTTTTCTTTTTTTTCCTTTTTTCTTTTTTTTTTTTTTTGAAACGTAGTTTCACTCTTGCTGCTCAGGCTGGAGCGCAATGGCGTGATCTTGGCTCACTGCAACCTCCGCCTCCTGGGTTAAAGCGATTCTCCTGCCTCAGCCTCCTGAGTAGCTGGGATTACAGGCATGCGCCAGCACGCCCGACTAATTTTGTATTTTTGGTAGAGACAGGGGTTTCTCCATGTTGCTCAGTCTGGTATCGAATTCCTGACCTCAGGTGATCTGCCGGCCTCGGCCTCCCAAAGTGCTGGGATTACAGGCATGAGCCACCATGCCCGGCAATCATTTCTAACTTTTCATTTAAAGTGAGAGATACGCAACTCTTACTTTGACTTGAACACTTAGAGATTACTGTAGGGTTATTAATTGACCTAATGTCAATGTTGTTATGTCTCAGGGAATAGGAAGACCCAGGGAGAGGGAGAGAGACAGGGAAAAAGCCATGTGGTGGGGGCAATCGGAACACACAACATTAATTGATTAAGTTTGCCATACCACGGGCATGGTTCATGGCACTACAAAACTATTACAACAGTAACATCAAAAATCACTGAACAGAAATCACTATAACATATATAATAATATTTAAAAAGTTTAAAATATTGCAAGAATTATCAAAATGTGACACAGAGACATAAAGTAAGCATATGCTGTTGGAAAAATGGTGCTGATAGACTTACTCAATGTAGGGTTGCCACAAACCTTCAGTTTGTAAAAACAACACAGTATCTGCAAAGTGCAATAAAATAAGGTTTGTTTGTACTTGAGTCTTTACAAGTAAACATGGCTCATTTCTCAGAGGAGCTAACTCAAAAAAAAGTTGTATGAGATCTTACCTTGCCCTAAGATTTCAACTAACTGGACAAAATAAAGTTGCTGAAAGCTACCGATAATGTGAAGAAAAAAAAAGCCTTAATTTTTTCCTTAAAATTTAATACTACAAATTTTTCAGTATTTTTAGTATTGACTACTGGTGGGTCAATATTTTTCATCTTTGAATATTCATTTGACAGAAATTTACCAGCATTAGTTACTTGTATCAAAGGCTGTCTCTCTTCATTACTTAAATACAAAGAAATTACTTATTTTATTTCTTTCACAAAAGCAGTTAGTGGAACTTAATTTTCATATGTAGGGCTCCATTTTCCTCTAATTTCTTTTCCCCCAGGATTAATTTTTTTTTTTCAGACAGTAAGAAGGCTTTCAAATCTTCCCTCTGAACTCATTTTAAAACTGTCTAAAAAGCAAAGCTTGGTATATTGGATTTATAGAAGTCTCAGGCTAACATCAATTCTGTTTCTACATTAACATATGACAAAAAACAACCCTATCTTTTGGTTGAATACTGAAAGGGCTAAAACTCATAGTTTTCTTCTTCTTATCTGATTTCTAAATGAATTCTTTACCTCACTTATTCTGAAAGAACAAAAGTATAAATAGTTCTTTATTTTATTGAGTGCTCTATTAAAAGCACCTTTAGACAAATCCAGAAGTAGATCTAAAGGTTGCCCTCATTCATCTCTCAGAGACACAGCAGGTGAAACAACTGTTTTACATCCTTCAGATGTCAGCAAGCATTAATCTATTTTATGCCACCCTCAAGTGATTCCACATAGTTTGGGAAACTGAAATGCTTTGTATTTTAAAAAATTGAGTAATGAAAATAGCTCAAAATTGCAATGTTTATTTTGCCCGAATGCAAAACATCCCTCTCCAAGATTCAATAAATGTCCCATTTTGCTGATGTGCAAAATTCTTTAAATTTGCAGCAGTACTTGAGCAACTTGTGCTAACAAGCAGGTAAATATTCCTGTATGAGTCACTTAAACTTGTTTTTGTTGCTCCTCTATACAAAAGTTGGAGTTGTCCTTAGAACATTTGACAAATTTTTGCAACATCTTCCTCTTTTTACTCAGTGAATTTATATACATAAATCATATCTAATTTTTGAAAATCTAACTTTTCAGGTCTTTCAGGCTCTCTCAGAGTTTTAAGGTTAAACTTGAGTGTTGTGAGTTCAGTTTTTGAGAACACTTCCCCAAATTGAATAAATTAATTGCATTACAGTTTATTGAGCAATATGTATATAAAAAATATTGTTCAGATCCACAAAATGTAAAATAAATGTTTAAAAGGAAAAAAAAAAAAGAATGACAACCAGAATTATTTAGCATGTGGTTGGGGGGAGATGGGTATGGGGTATGTATTAACTCGAATTGCCTTTCTAAAAGAAAGCAATCATGTCTAAAATTAAAATTTTAGTTTCAATTATTCAGGTCCATTTTAGTGGTAAAATTATATTAATCTTTTAAATGAACTATTGAATATTGCATATGCTGTATGACATGTATTTGTGTATTTTTTTCTTACAGTTTTCGTATTTATTTCTAAAGATACTTGGTTAACAAAGTATTAGACAAGCTTCTTGAATTTGGAGATTATGTCTCCTCTCCCAGAAATCCACAATATGAATTTGATATATTGGACTGTAGAGGATCAATATAGACTATAGGACACACAGTATGCACCCTCTAACCTGCTGAAACAGAGTTCACCTCTGGAAGGAACTAGCTTCCTTCCAATGAAGTGTCACACTAAATGGTGTTGAACACTGACTCTTCTTGGAGTGCAAAAGACTTATTTGCTGGGGTCTCTTGTGCAATATTTGACACATTCCTTATAAGCTTTATCTTAACTCTTTTTTATGGATACTTTTCCTTCTCTCTCTCTTTTTTTTTTTTTTTGAGATGGAGTCTCACTCTGTCTCCTAGGCTGGAGTACGGTGGCGTGATCTTAGCTCACTGCAACCTCTGCCTCCTGGGTTCAAGTGGTTCTCCTGTCTCAGCCTCACGAGTAGCTGGGATTACAGGCACACACCACCACACCTGGCTAATTTTTGTATTTCTAGTAGAGACCAGGTTTCACCATGTTGATGAGGCTCGTCTCAAAACTCCTGACCTACTGAGAGTATTTCTGAAACCTCTTATCTAAAATTCATCATCCTCTTCAATTTCAGCATTCATTTGTCTATTCCTTTATTTTTTTCCATAACATGCCTTCACGTAACATAACACTCCCTTATACTGCGCCATTTATCTGTTTAGCACCATGCTTAAAATGTTTTATAAAGGTAGATTTCATGGAATCAGTAACCTATCAATCTTTTTAATCTGTACCTTCCACTCATAGTAGGCTCTCTTAATTATGTAATAAATTAATGACTCAATATTGATAAACTGTATCCTTCTCAGATTCCATAGGATGGGTTTTTATTATATGTATTCCCAGACTTCTTCCTTAAAAAGCCTCTATCTTAGGTTCCTACGCTTGCCTTCAGGAGATTCACTTAACTGTCCTTTCTCTTCTGATTAACTCAAATGCTATCAGGTATAGTCATGGAATCATATTGTGGGTTTCTATGACTATACTTGAAGTGATTCCATATCTGATAGCATTTGATAGTCCAGGAACACGAGCCTTAGAATAAGTATACTTTGTGATATTTATTGTGTTATCAGAGATGAGTGGTCTAACACCCAAGGATTCTTCGCATTCCCAATATGTGAAAGTGTGTTTGCAACCACAGAGAAAAGCACTCAGTGCAGACTTGATTTTACATATTTTGCTTTCAGGTAAAATTAAACTTAAATTTTGGTTTCTGCATCTGTAAAATTCTGAAGAAAATTTTATATTCATTCATAGTGAGTGAAATACTGGCCAGCTCTATCTAGGACAGAAGGTAGAAAGAGAATAGGATTTCATGACATTAACAACAATGTTTTACATGAATGCAAGAAGGTAGAAATAGATCCCTCACCCGGTGTGCGGTGTGCTTGTGTGGACTGTGTGCTTAAGCATTTGATGCAGACACTTTTTATTCCCATATTTCTTGGAATTTGGTAAAATAAATAAATCCTCCTTCCCCAACCCTTATTGTATTTCTCCATCATTTTCAACCACTTTTCCAACCTTTCATAAAGCTGATCACCTTTTGTGTACTCTGGGCTGAGGATATAAGCAAAATTGCTATGCAGCTGTGGTTTGAAATATATATATATATATATATTTTTTTTTTGAGACAGCTTCTTACTCTATCACCCAAGCTGGAGGGCAGTGGTGTGACTGTGGCTCTCTGCAGCCTCCATCTCCTGTGCTCAAGCGATCCTTCCACATCAGCCTCCCAAGTGGGTGAAACCAGAGGCATGTGTCATCATGGCTGGCTAATTCTTTTATTTATTTACTTATTTGAGACAGAGTCTCGCTCTATCTCCTAAGCAGGAGTGCACTGTTGCGATCTCGGATCACCACAACGTCTGCCTCCTGGTTTCAACGGATTCTCATGCCTCAGCCTCCCAAGTAGCTGGGATTACAGGTGTGTGCCACCACTCCTTTCTAATTTTTGTATTTTTAGTAGAGACAGGGTTTCACCATTTTGGCCAGACTGGTCTTGAATTCCTGACCTCAAGTGATCCGCCTGCCTCAGCCTCCCAAAGTGCTGGGATTACAGGTCTGAGCCTCTGCTCCTGGCCTTATTTTTTTATATTTTATTTATTTATTTATTTATTTATTTATTTATCTATCTATTTATTTATTTATATCAGTGCAGGGTTTCTACAGGCTGGCCTCAAATTCCTGGACTCAAGTAATCGTCCCACCTCAGCCTCCCAAAGTGCTGGACATGACCATGGCATGAGCCACCAGGCCTGGCCTGAAACACTTCTTTACATTTGGTAAACAACTACTGCCCAGACGCCCCCAAGGTCCACAGCTCACTTTCTGTTCCCCGGGAATCTTCTGTGTCCTCATGATATACAAACCTAAAAGTTAATGCCTATTATAACTGGGGTTCTTGAACCCTGCTTCATTCAGTGCTGAAGTCTGGAGACTTTCTGGTTGCATGATGGCCATACATAGTCCTGCTTTAAGGTTCTCACTACTTGGCTTCTGAACATCACCCCGGCACCCTTCTTACAATCCACAGAGCCACTCCACACATACTTCCCAAACCTTACCCTGTCCAGAGAGGTAAAGACCGTGGAAGGTGAAAGGGGAAAAGAGACAACCTTCATGTTGGTGTTGGGACCACAAATGCCTGTCCTAACACCATTTGATATTTTGAATAGCATATCAATCACAAATTGAGATGAATAAGAGGTATCCAATGCCCTTAAATATAGAGAGAAACAGACAAGTTAAAAGGCAATTACTGTATAGTTATGTTCTGTAGAGTTTTGTGCACTAAGCAGGATCTTCAACCCAGCCTTAACACTGAAAGAACTAGAATCAGAGGAAATAGCCGTTAAGCAAATTCCTGAAGGCCACATAGCCAAGAAAGTTGCACGTATGCTACTGGGGAGGGCAGAAAAATATCCTGTGTAGATCTCCAAGGAGGCGATGGTCCTTGCGTCTTAGGGAAACAGGAAGTATTTCAGTGGGGAGAGAACTGATAACTGAGAGAGAGAGAGAGAGAGAGAGAGAGATACTGGAAGTGAGAATTGGGGGTAGAGACATGGTAAAGATCATTTGTGCCAAGAGAAAGATGTTTTTCAATCTTTTTCTCCACACTCTAGCAGAGTTTGCTTTACGAGTTTGCTTTTACTTCTTAAAAACGGTTATCATCACTCCACATTTCTCCAAGGAATAAATCCAAGCCTTTACCCATATTTCCCTAGAATCATATTTACAAAATGATATTAATATTAAAAAAACAAAGGAGATTGCAAGACAGAGAAACGGCATTAAAACATGGAACATTTGTCCATCTTTCTACCTGTGGTAACATTTAGAAGCCTGCATATTACAAAGGGTGAAATCATTGGCCCAGAGACAGGCGGCTTGGGGAGTACCCAGGTCTGAGTCCCTGATTAGACCCATGACATTGTAAAAGCTACTCAGCCTTCATCTATAAAAAATGGGCTAAGCATAGAGCATGCAAAGTGTGCGGGAAGTTGCCTGCCCCAGATGCATTCCCTAGGTTAGCTACCACTGATTTTATTTAAATTATAGAACGGATAAGTGAATATGACTGCAGTTACGAGAAAAAGCCATAACATTCTTCTTTTCTTTTTTTTCTGAATAACTATTTGAGCACAAACTAATATCTTGTTCCAGGTATTACATAGTGGTGGACAGCCTGGAAGGCAGGATATTATAAGGGCTTAATTTAAAGTCATCTCAGTCAAGTAAATTAACATATTTTAATAACTTCCTACATCATAGAAATAAGCCTGAAGCTGTTCCAGAATGTGTAGGCTGAGGTGAGGAGGCAGCCCAGAAGGAAACTAGATAAAGTGTAAACAAATTCAAAGATTATAGGCAGTTAATGGGATGGTGAGAATGAGATTGTATCTTCAATTTACGGGGACATCATGAGATAATTTAGGTAAATTAGACAGTTAAAAACTATGTCCAGATAACAGGAAACATACTGGAGTACTGTTACTATCCCAAATTTTCTTTTCTATCATTCAGAAGCATCTACAATGTAGCTGTGTGTATAATTTGCAAGAAGACCTAAAATTTTCTTTATTGCAAAGACAACCTGATTGCCTCACTATCTAAAAGGAACAACCAACATAAATTATAGCTAGAAAATTGCCTCACTAATGTAGTCCCAAATTAACCTCTGTAAATACTTTCATATGTTCAGGCATCACCAGGGACATAACTCTAAAAACATTTCAATGTATTACTGCAACCCAACTAGTGGATGAAAATATGTTGTTTGGCCTGGTATTAGAAAAGCTGAAAAGTCTTTCAAGTATTGTTATCACTCTTATTATTCATTATCTTTACATACATCTCTTTAAATGGATGTGCTATATCCAGTTTCTTTCTATTCACTTCTAGTAAAGAACGATCATGCAAAAATTTTAAAATATTAAGAATAAAGATTTCAATAGCCATAGCTCTAAGTATCAATGTTTTCCTTCAAGACTTTTTATGCATCTTTATCTTAAAATTGCTCATGTTCCAAAAGGGGTATAAAATTGCATCTAAACCTGTATTATCTTTTCCTAAACCATGATATGAACTATTAATATTTTAAACCAAGTGTGTGTGTGGGGGGGTGTTTTTAGCATATTAGGACAAGTTAGTAATTGAGCAAGTATTCTGCTTTTATGTTATAGCAATTTGTTTTGTGTGTAAGTGCTCATAAAACAAGCATCACTCTTTTGTAGAATATGGTTTTAGATTATAAATATGCCCAAAGGCTCAGCAAAGGGAATCTGACTATAAATTTAGCAGAAATAATAAATGTACTAGTTTCCACTGCTTTCCCAGAAAATCAGAATGTCTCCTTTTTAATGTTACTGGATTCATGTGTGCTCAGAAGCAGGCCAAAGCACCTTAATTGTTTCTTGTTTTCTCCTTCCTCTTTTCCTTCTTTTTCTTCTTCTTCATTGTTTTTTGGTGGGGGAGGTAACAGGAGTAAAAATATTGCCTGATTATACATTTCTCTAGGAGGGAAATGAAACTGCTATTTAACTTGATCTGATAATTCCTGTCTTGAATTGTTTCCTCTCTTCTGTTGCTGTATTTTAGGTTCAGAGTTCAATTAGCAAAATTATAGTTTTGTTTTTCCCCTGGTGAGTGTCTTTTAAATAAAATGATTTAACCAAGAAACTGCTTTGGGAGTGATTACATTTATCTCAGCATGCATTCTATTTCTCTCTGGTTTGGCCAATTAGGGATATAACAAAGGCCTACGACTTCTATCACATCTACAAACTATACTGTTTAGCATTACATTAAAACCTCAAACCTAATCTCTAAATAACTTAATCTCCAAATACTGGAATCTCTATAGTGTTCAAATCTCTGTATACTACTTATAGATATGATATCCATCTAATTCAAAAGACGAAGTTTATGAATATTGGTTCCCTTAGGCTACTGTGAATACCTCCCTAGGAGACACTGTGCTTAGTTTAATGATAAATTTTAAAAATGAAAATGAATATATTCATATATATCAGATGTTATTAGGTCAACAATTGATTTGACTTGGAAAGAAATTGATTTTATTCTGATTTAATGACCTTTGTGCCTTTTTAGTCTTAAAATATTATTTCTTTCATTAAATAACAGTGGTAACAGTGAATCGTTCCCTCACTAATGTGTATTATGATGAATTGGCAACATAATTTTTAAATTTTTTTCATTTTTATGATTTGTATGTGTTTTAAATCCATCCCTTTATTTTTTTATATTGTTGTTCTGATGAAAATTCCAGACTCGGACAACATGATTGGAAGTTTCAACTGAAAATACCCTAATTTTCTTTTCTTTTTTATTTCATTGTTTTTAAATCAACCTTATTTTAAACTCCCTCTTATACAGAGACACACTACACAATACAGTGTTAGAGCAGAAAATAAATTATTTACAAAAATCATTTAGAGTAAAATCACATTTTTATTTCAACAAATATATCAGATTAATTATATCTTTATGATCGTTTGTTGCTATAAGTTTATTCACACCGGGAAAACTGTCATATTAAAAATTCTCAAAATAGTTTTAGCACAGGTCATATCTTCTTATTTTGCTAAGCCCCTGAGCTCTTCGAAGAGGCTGACCTTATGCATTGACCTCTTCCCCAGGTACCCTGGTCTCTTCTGTCCATAATGCCTTGCTACATGCTCTGGCCTCAAAGCTACTTTTCTCCCCGCTCACATTAACTCTAGGTGAACATTTAATGATATCACCTTTTTAGCCAACGATGCTCTGCAGAAACCATGCAGCTTCTCTGACAAGTAGACTTAGAGTCCCTGCCCCAAATAGGACCTCATACCATTTTCCTGATGCTTACTGACAAGGAAGAGGATCCAGATGAGGGTACATTTTGTGTATCCTTATTATTCATAAAATTGCCTGTAATGGTCAATCTTTTAACATCTCCAAGCTTCATGTCTCAGATGATCATTCAAACATTGGATGGCAAAGAGGTCAATGTCGATGTCAAGCTTAATGACAAACAAGTGATGCTTGTGCAGCATCCATTTCAAGTCACCAGCTCTGAAAATGCACACCAAGTGCACGTGGTCCCTGTCGCAGGGTGGGTAGGGAGCACCCTTGGAAACATCACCCTCCAAGTACTGCCACTTGACAAACCTGGCAACTGCATGCATGTCAGACAAGTTGTACCTACGGCTTGTGGAGAGTGAGCCAGGGAATTCAGGAATACTCTGGATGGTGGCTCAGAGATGCTCATCGGGGCTGTATGTGTCTTGCGCCCACTCCATAAACTTTTGAATTTTTTTCATCCTGAAGTACGTACTCCCTACTGACCACAAAATAGGCACAGCCTGAACAAAGAGGTGTTTCAAGTGGAGGAGGCATTTTAACATTCCCTGTGTTTGTCAGCTTTCCAAAAACCTCATACTGCTTTTTCCACCTTTATCCTTTATTGGATGGCATCCTCTCCATTTCGAGGTTGTTTTCTCCCATTAACAACTTGATCTTCCTGACAATTTCTGATTGGCTTTAATAGGAAAATCCATACCACAAAGTTTTATCAAGTATTTCCAGCCTGCACTCATTGCTTAGAGTCCTTCATACAATTGAGGTCAGCCTGAACCTGGCTCCATGATGCATAAACCACACTCTCCAATCAGCTGGCCACAAAGACTTTACTAAAACAGAATGCAATGTCCATCACTGCAGCTAAAAAGGAATCCTCTGATTTTTTGTCCATGTGAATGTGATAGAAATTCTGAGGCACATAGATGCCCTCAGTAGCCTGTCAAGCATTTCAATCTTGTGATGAACCACTATAGAATATGCTTTTTGAAACTCCGCCTCTTCTTTACAAAGGCGTTCTATGGTATATTGATATATTTGTGCCTCCTGATGAAATAAGTACAGTCATTGGTCATGTTTATATAGTTGGCACGTGTTCACTGAGGGTACTTTTAAAATTTCACTGTTAGCATCTCAAACTTTACCTGTTGGATTTCATCTACATCACCCCGTAAAACTTTGCTGCAATTAATTTCAGTACTAGGATTCTCTCCAACAAGCTCCAAGTGTCTTGTAATGGTGCGTGTGTGTGTGTGTGTGTGTGTGTGTATATATATATACACACACACACACGCACCATTATATATATATATATAAAATATATATACCATATATACCATTTTATATATATATATATATACCATTATATATAGATATACCATTATATATATACACACCATTATATAGATAGATATATTATATATATAGGTTTCTTTACCCATTTATCGATTGATGGGCATTTGGACTGGTTTCATATTTTTGCAATTGCAAATTGTACTGCTATAAACATGTGTATGCAAGTATCTTTTCCATATAATGCCTTCTTTTCCTCTGGCTAGATACCCAGTAGTGGGATTGCTGGATCAAATGGTAGATCAGCTTTTGGCTCTTTAAGAAATCTTCATACTACTTTCCATAGTGATTGTACTAGTTTACATTCCCAACAGCAGTGTGAAAATGTTCCCTTTTCACCACATCCGCATCAACATCTATTTTTTTATTTTTTCATTACAGCTATTCTTCCTGGAGTAAGGTGGTACTGCATTGTTTCATATGTTTGTTGGCCATTTGTATATCTTCATTGGAGAATTGTCTATTCATGTCCTTAGCACAGTTTTTGATAGGATTATTTGTTTTACCCTTGCTAATTTGTTTGAGTTCCTTGTAGATTTTCGATATTATTCCTTTGCCAGATGCATAGTTTGCAAAGATGATCATGTGATTTTTGTTTTGAATTCTGTTTATGTGGTGTATCACATTTATTGACTTGCCTATGTTAAACCATCCCTGCATCCCTGGTATGAAACCCACTTGTTCATGGTGGATTTTCTTGATGATATGCTGTTGGATTCAGTCAGCTAATGGATATTGCTCTGTAGTTTTCTTTTCCTTTCCTTTTTTTTTTTTTTTTTTTTTTTTGAAATGGAGTCTTGCTTTGTCGCCCAGGCTGGAGTGCAGTGGTGTAATCTCGGCCCACTGCAACCTCCGCCTCCCAGGTTCAAGTGATTCTCCCAGCCCCGCCTCCTGAGTAGCTGGGATTACAGGCACCCATCATCATGCCCAGCTAATATTTTTTCTATTTTTGTAGAGACAGAGTTTCACCATGTTGGCCAAGCTGGTCTCAAATTCCTGACCTCAGGTGATCTGCCCACCTCGGCCTCTCAAAGTGGTGGGATTACAGGTATGAGCCGCCACAACTGGCCGTTTTCTTTCTTTGTTGTTGTTGTTACGTCCTTTCTGGGTTTGGGTATTAGGATGATACTGGCTTCATAGAATGATTTAGGGAGGATTCCCTCTTTGTCTTTGGAATAGGTTCAATAGAATTGGTACTAATTCTCTGAATTTCTGAGATAATTCAGCTGTGAATCCATCTGGTCCTGGACTTTTATTTGTTGGCAATTTTTTTCTTACCATTTCAATCTCGCTATTTGTTATTGGTCTCTTCAGAGTTTCTATTTCTTCCTGGTTTAATCTAGGAGGGTTGTATATTTCCAGGAATTTATACATCTCCTCTAAGTTTTCTAGTTTATGTGCATAAAGATGTTCATAGTAACCTTGAAGATCTTTTGTATTTCTGTGGTATGCATTGTAATAGCTGCTGGTTCATTTTTAATTGAGATTATTTGGATCTTCTATCTTCTTTTCTTGATTAATCTCATTAGTGTTCTATCAATTTTGCGTATCTTTTCAAGAAACCAGCTTTTTGTTTCATTCATCTTTTATATTTTTTGTTTCTTTGTTTCAGTTTCACTTAGTTCTTCTCTGATCTTTGTTATTTCTTTTCTTCTGCTGGGTTTGGGCTTGGTTTGTTCTTGTTTCTCTCGTTCCTTGAAGTGTGACCTTAGACTGTCTATTTGTGCTCTTTCAGACTTTTTGATGTAGGCATTTAAGGCTATGAACTTTCTTCTTAGCAGCACTCTTGCTGTATCCCAGAGGTTTTAATAGATTGGGTCACTATCATCATTCAGTTCAAATAATTTTTAATTTATTTTCATCTTGATTTCATTGTTGACATGATAATCAATCAGGAGCAGATTATTGAATTTCATGTATTTACATGGTTTCAAGGATTCCTTTTGTAGTTGATGTGCAATTTTATTCCACTGTGGTCTGAGAGAGTATTTGATATAATTTCAATTTTCTTAAATTTATTGAGACTTGTTTTGTGGCCTATTGATATGGTTTGGTGGTTTCTCCCTCCAAATCTCATCTTAAATTCCCATGTGTTAAGGGAGGAATCCAGTGAGAGGTAATTGAATCAATTGATAGGTCTTTCCCATGCTGTTCTTGTGATAGTGAATAAGTCTCATGAGATCCGATGGTTTTATAAAGGGTAGTTGCTCTGCACAAGCTCTTTGTCTGCTGCCATCCATGTAAGACTTGACTTGCTTCTTGCCTTCTGCCATGACTGTGAGGCTTCACCAGCCATGTGAAACTGTAAGTCCATTAAACCTCTTTCTTTTGTAAATGGCCCAGTCTCAGGTATGTCTTTATCAGCAGCATGAAAATGGACTAATACAGTAAATTGATACCAGTAGAGTGGGGCACTGCTGAAAAGATATCCAAAAATGTGGAAACAACTTTAGAACTGGGTAAGAGGCAGAGGTTGGAAGAGTTTAGAAGGCTCAGAAGAAGATAGGAAAATTTGGAAAAGTTTGGAACTTGCTAGAGACTTGTTAATGGTTTTGCCCAAAATATTAACAGCCAAATGGACAATGAAGTCTAGGCTGAGGTGGTCTCAGATGGAAATGAGGAACTTGTTGGAAACTGGAGCAAATGTGGCTCTTGCTATGTTTTAGCAAAGAGACTGGCAGCATTTTGCCCATACCCTAGAGATTTGTGGAACTTTGAACTTCAGAGAGATGATTTAGGATATCTGGTGGAAGAAATTTCTAAGCAGCAAAGCAATCAAGAGTTGACTTGGGTGCTGTTAAAGGCATTTGGTTTTATCAAAGAACCAGACTTTATAAAACTTTAAAAAATTTGCAGCCAGACAATGCAATAGAAAAAAAATTCCCATTTTCTGGGGGAGAAATTTAAAGCAGCTACAGAAATTTGCATATGTCACAAGGAGCCAAAGATGAATCCTCAAGACAATGGGGAAAATGTCTCCAGGGCATCTCAGAGGTCTTCATCACAGCACCTCCCATCACAAGCCTGAAGGCCTAGGAAGAATAAGCGGTTTTGTGGGCCAGGCCCAGGGTCCCTGTGCTGTGTGCAGCCTACAGACTAAATGCCCTGAGTCCCAACCGCTCCAGCCAAGACTGAAAGGGACCAGTATAGAGCCTGGGCTGTGGCTTCAGAGAGTGCAAGCCTTAAGCCTTGGCAGCTTTGGGAACCTCTGCCTAGATTTCAGAGGATGTTTGGAAATGTCTGAATGCCCAGGCAAAAGTTTGCTGCGGAGGTTTCCATACATCCTCTGAAATCTAGGCAGAGGTTCCCAAAGCTCAATTCTTGACTTTTCTGCACTGGCAGGCTCAAAACCACATGGAAGTTGCCAAGGCTTGAGGCTTGCTAGGGCAATTTGGAAGGAAAATGTGGGGTCAGGGCCCCACACAGAGTACCTACTGGGACACTGCCTAGTGGAACTGTGAGAAGACGGCCACCATCCTCCAGACCCCAGAATAAAATATCCACTGACAGCTTACATGTGCGCCTGGAGAACTGCAGACACTCAATGCCAGCCCGTGAAGGCAGCTGGGCTCTTAATCTGATAGGTTTTCCTTTATATGTTACCTGATACGTTTGCCTCATAGCTCTTAAGGTTCTTTGCTTTGCCTGACCACATTTTTAACTTTTCTTACCAAATCCTGGCTAAAAAAAAAATTACAGCCTGAAGACGTTTCTATGAAAAAATAGGGGTAAGGGAAGAGTTCTAACAAGAACTTTTATCTCCTGAACTCGCTTATCTTTTGATCATAATCTTTCTAAGAACACTGTAACTCACAGCACATTTTATGAGAGTAAGAGTAGAGGTAGTATATATGTGCAGATTAAAGATTATAAAAACAATGTTTGTCTACCCTCTGGCCCCAAATCAAATACCCTCATATGTCAGACTTTGGGAGCATCCTGTATAATCCTCCCGTTGCTCCCAAAGAATACCTATGCCCTCACCATCATTAGCTCAGTGTTGATGTTTTATATTATTTTATCCTGTATGTATGTTTTCCTAAATTTATAACCATATGAATTCACCTTAATATAGATGACATAATATTTTATCTATGCTTTTTTGGCCTTTCTTTTCATCACCTGCATGTTGCAATGCATCTACAGGGACATATGCAGCAATAATTCATTTATGAATATGTCAAAATTAATTCATCCATTCTTATGTTAATGGTCATTTGGGTCATTTCTCCTTTTTATCTCTCACTTAAAATAATGCTGTAAACTTTCTTGTATATGCTTCCTGATGAGTGTATGAGTAATTTCATTACTGGATAGCATGAGATCTATTACTTCAACTTTACCAAATAATCCTAAATTGTTCCCACAGGAGTGCGTGAGAGCCTCCACTGCCCAATATCTTTAGTATTATTTGTCATAATCAATTTCTAAAATGTATATATTAGTGAGAAACATTATTATCAAACCATGTCGTGTTTTTAATTTGCTTTTCCTTAATTATCAATACCATTTCTTTGTAAGTATAATTACTATGTAACACATTAGGAAAAGAATTACTGAGCATACTTGTGAATCCAGAGTTCAAAAAAGCCTACTGCAATTGTATCATGTTTTCATGGAAGATGGGATGGTCAAAATGTCATCTGAATTTGTCAGACTAGAGGCAAAGAAGCTGGGGGTTTGTACTCTTGAATGTGATTATGGACTTTGGCCAGCACTATAGGGGGATTGATATAAACCCTCACGTGTTTCTGGCTCTCTATTCAGGCAATGAAACTCCTGCTGCTAAAGGGTCAT
This sequence comes from Symphalangus syndactylus, assembly GCF_028878055.3. Taxonomy (NCBI): domain Eukaryota; kingdom Metazoa; phylum Chordata; class Mammalia; order Primates; family Hylobatidae; genus Symphalangus; species Symphalangus syndactylus. Next base: position 80,845,742 of record NC_072438.2, on the reverse strand, counting down.
CTACCATAGAAGAGTAACAACTGGGCCAGTAGAGAGAAAAGCGCACTTTGAAGCGAGCAGAGAGGTACACAGAAATAGTAACAGAAATTTCAGGGCACTCATCTGCACAGAGTACCAACGGCATCCTCTCTAGAAGCATCTTGGTAGTTTGGTAAACGGAAAAGGGGTTCTTACCAAAGTGTTCAACTTAGAAGGATTTCTCTATGGCTATCTTTAAGGACTGTTCTATACCCATTGTCAGCAATGTGTTGACCAGTCACATCAGTGAAGACATAGAAACTGTGTATATTAGATATGGAGATAATTTCAAACTAGGAAAAATAACAAACACAAAATAGGCCAAATTAAGTTTTAAAATGCCGTTAATAGGCATGATTAGCAGACATGAAGAAGACAAATCTAAAATCTTTTATTTATATTTTAAAACTCACTTATTTACATACAGAAAGGAGAACAGATTTAGAAATTGATAGTTTTTTATTGACCACATGCTTGGGTAAGTTAACAACTATGGCGAATTTGCTAAAATAACATAATGAAATAACATATTCCTTTAATGGAAGGAAACCATCTTAATCAATTTAGATACATTCTGTTTGTAACACATATAGAGGTTATTTGCCTTGGAATGCCGTGGTTTTTAAGAGATAATGTAAAACAAAAGTCAGAGCAAAAAGGAACATGAGGATGAAGACGGGATTTTGAAAGAAGAATAAAAGTCACAGATCTGGGGGATATTTAATCTGGAAAAGAGATTTTTAAGAAAGAACACTCATCCATAGTTTCCTAAAACTTTTCACAGGCTTTTTTCTTAAAATGAAATCAATAAAGATGGTATAGTGTCTTCATTGTGAAATTTAACAAATATAATAAATCAAACACCCTATGTAACTAACTTATTATTCATGAAATAAAATATGATTAGATCCTATAAAAGAAACAAATGTATCTCTTCCCAGTCAGAATTGCCTCTTTCTGAATGAAGTGAATCTTAGTATTTACTTTTTCCCCCTGGTTCTGCACTAATGTATCCATCAAACTATTACCTAGTTGCTTTTTTTTTTTTTTTGCTTTTGAATTTTTTTAAGGGGAATCATCTATATTGTTTGAGGAATTTATTTATTTATTTATTTATTTAATTATTATTTTTGAGATGGAGTCTTGCTCTGTTGCCAGGCTGGAGGTGCAGTGGCGCAATCTCGGCTCACTGCAACCTCCACCTCCTGGGTTCAAGGGATTCTCCTGCCTCAGCCTCCCAAGTAGCTGGGACTACAGGCATGCACCACCACCACACCCAGCTAACTTTTGTATTTTTAGTAGAGACAGGGTTTCACCATGTTGATCAGGCTGGCCTCAAACTCCTGACCTCAGGTGATCCACCTGCCTCGGCTTCCCGAAGTGCTGGGATTACAGGAGTGAGCCACCGCTCCTGGAAGGAATTTAATTTTTTTAATTCTGTGTTTTTGTTTTTAAGATTTTTATTTTAGTGAAACTATAATTTATTCATTTTTATTGTTTGCCATTTAAAAAATATACCACATTTTAACTATGTATATTACTATGGATTAGCATTTGAGTTGTTTTGAATTTTTTTGTATGTTACAAACAATGCTGCAATATTTCTGTGCATATGCACATTGAATTCTTTAGCATATATTTCTAGAATTAGTAATGGCAGGTCATCTCACTTTGGTTTTCTGTTCTGGCTGTGGTATTTCTCTTAGCTCATTTCTTCCTTCTTTTTATGTTGATTACTTTTTGTCATTCCATCCTTTCTTTCTCTATAAGTTATAGGCTCTTACTATCTTTTGAAATAAGTAGCCTAAAAATAAAATACATATACTGAACTTATCGTAGCTTACTGTGGTCATCATCTTTACCCTTCTGACAGGCATCACAAATTACCTTGAACTCTTTAACACCATTTCTTTCACTCCTTGCCTTACAAGATACTGCCATAATATTTATCTTAAAAAAATTACTACTAAAAAAAACCTTGTAAGGATAAATTATCACTGTTTAATAAGCTAGCTTTCAGTTCAGTTACATTTATCACTCACTTCCTTTAAACTTCTTAGACCGCTCTCCTATTCGGTATAATTTTACTTGCCTAAATTATTTTAAAAGTTACAATCTTCTGGTAGAATATGCTTCTGTTATTTTTTTTTTTTTCTGAAAGTAACATTGTTTTTCAAAGAGTTTGACATGTATGGAATTCACATTAGAGAATATTTTCTTCCAGCACCCTGCCTATTTAATTCCACTGTATCTTCCATTGTTGCTGCTGGGGTGTAAAAGATCATTGTAACCGCCACTTGCTTGAAGAAACTCTTTTACTACTTAAAAGATTTTCTTTTTGTCTTTGATTTCCTGCAGTTTCACAATGATTTCTTTAGGCATGGAGCTCTTTTTTTATCTATACTGTGTGGGATTTGTGGAGCTTCATATATCTATGGATCTGTATCTTTAAATATTTCAGGACAATACTTAGTAATGATATTGTAAACACTGCCTGTGCCTTATTCTTCCCTCTTATTATCTTCTTCGGGAAAATCCCCTCCCTCCTCGAATCACATGTTATATATTCTCTTTCTAATCTCTATGTCTCTTAACTTTGTCAACATTCAATGTTTTTGTCTCTTTGTGCTCATTTTTGATACTTTCTTCGGAAGTATCTTTCAGCTTACCAACCGTCTTGTCAACCGGGAAAAACCTGCCCTTAAACCCGTCCAGTGACATTTTTACTACATTTTTTTTTCAAAGTTTGATTTTGTTTTATTCAGAGCTGCTTTTTTACTTTTTTGGAGCTTTATGGTTTCTAGGTTGTTCTTTCAAAATTGCCTTTAGAATTATTTATTTTAAAACTTGGTCTTTCGGCTTAGGATTGACTTGGCAATAGGAACACTTTTACACTGTTGGTGGGACTGTAAACTAGTTCAACCATTGTGGAAATCACAATGGCGATTCCTCAGGGATCTAGAACTAGAAATACCATGTGACTCAGCAATCCCATTACTGGGTATATACCCAAAGGATTATAAATCATACTGCTATAAAGACACATGCACACGTATGTTTATTGCGGCACTATTCACAATAGCAAAGACTTGGAACCAACCCAAATGTCCAACAACGATAGACTAGATTAAGAAAATGTGGCACATATACACCATGGAATACTATGCAGCCATAAAAAATGATGAGTTCATGTCCTTTGTAGGGACATGGATGAAGCTGGAAACCATCATTCTCAGCAAACTATTGCAAGGACAAAAAACCAAACACCGCATGCTCTCACTCACAGGTGGGAATTGAACAATGAGAACACTTGGACACAGGAAGGGGAACATCACACACTGGGGCCTGTTGTGGGGCGGAGGGAGTGGGGCGGGATAGCATTAGGAGACATACCTAATGTAAATGACGAGGTAATGGGTGCAGCACACCAACATGGCACATGTATACATATGTAACAAACCTGCACATCGTGCACATGTACCCTAGAATTTAAAGTATAATAAATATATATATATATATATAAATAAAAATAAAACTTGAAGTAAAACATTTCTGCAAAAGAGATATGGGGATTTAGAAAAAATTATTGAAAATCAAATGATATCTTATAATTACATAAAGATGAATAAACATTTTGAAGCTTGCTCTGCTGAATTTTTCTCATTTTCTCCTTCACACCAGTTTTCACAATTTTTAATCCTGATTTGAAATCTAGTTTTGACTGTATCAATGGGGTTATAGATTCACTGAATTCCACCGTGTTTGTCCATTTGGAGGCTCTGGAAGGAGCTATCAGAATGCAATGGTTTGAATGTGGAAATATAATCCCCAATGCAACAGAGTTTAGAGGTGGATTTTTTTTTTTTTTTTTTTGGAGAAGACAGAGTTTTGCTCTTCTTGTTCAGGCTGGAGTGCAATGGTGCGGTCTCGGGTCACTGCAACCTCCGCCTCCTGTGTTCAAGCGATTCTCATATCTCAGCCTTCCAAGTAGCTGAGATTATACCACGCCTGGCAAATTTTTGTATTTTTAATAGAGATGGGGTTTCACCATGTTGACCAGGCTGGTCTCGAACTCCTGACCTCAGGCGATCTGCCTGTCTTGGCCTCCCAAAGTGCTGGGATTACAGTGGTGAGCCATTGCACACAGCCTAGAAGTGGACTTTTAAGAGGTAATTAGATCATGAGGGCTCTGTTCTCATGAATGGATTAATGCTGTTATTACAGGAGTGGGTTAGTTATATGGGAGTATGATGTGGTACTCACTTGCCCTTTAACTTTCCACCATGGGAAGGTGCAGAAAGAAGGTCCTCACTAGATCCAGTCACCTCGACCTTGGCCTTCCCAGAACACCATAAGAATAAACCTCTGTTCTTAATAAGTACCCAGTCTCTGGCATTCTTTTATAGCAGCACAAAATGGATGAATACAGAAGACAAGATGAGAGTGAGAATAAACTATTCATGTTTCTAGGTCTTTCATTTAATTTCATCAAGGGCTAGCTGTGTCACTCGGATGAAGGCCAACCCTCCTGTTCAACAGGCTATGCTACAGCTATAGTGTCTAGGATATGCTGATAGCTAAATTATTTGCCTCATTAGACCAAGTGGTGATACCAGCTCCCTTACTGCGAGTCACTAACACTGCACTAGTATGTGTTGGTTGACCTTACCTCTACACATACCTTTATAACAACTAACAACTGTTCCTTTATTAAACTTACAAATTATCTGTTCCTCTTTACTAACCTTATTTTCTGTTGAGACCCTGATTTATATGGACCTAGAATGGCACATTACTTTTCTATCAGTCAACGTTCAATAGATAGATACTAAAACATTTCATAGATAATTTTTTTGGTGGAGATATATATATACATATATAGCACACATATAAATCCACATATATATAGTGTGTGATATATATAATAGATATGTATAGATTTATATACATATATTCATCTATCAAATATATCTATATTATATACATATCTCCACACATATGTGTGTCTGTATACCTGCCAAATATATCCATATTATATATATGCACATATATGTGTGTATACAATTTTACCATATGCAATAAATACATACACATATATGTATATATGTGTGTATATATACATAATATTTTACTCAAGGACCATTTATTCTATTAGGTTAAATTATAAATATACATAATTATGATAAGTTCCCAAACTAATGTGTAGAAATGGAATAGACAGGAAATTGTAATACTTAAAACACACGTTAAAAATTAACAAATCTAAATCACATACTAAATATCATGTTAAAGCATAGGAGGAATAATGTAAACTTGAAATTTTAGGCCACGTAGACTATTGAATTGGAAGTCATATTATGTTAAACATGAATAGAAAAGACAAAGATATATTTCTTAATTAATTTTCATATGCTATTTGTAGAGTTAGTAAAACTTGCCATTGAAGTCACCAAGCAATATGACCTGCAAGGATAGAACATAAACGAGGCAGATCTAGGCCTGAGGTACTGGTTTGGGATTAATTTGTATAGGTTAATGGTTGAAGTTGCAACATAAGTAATATCCGTACAATAAACTGTTAAGAGAATTGCCACAAATACATATTTTTGGGAAAAAAACATTATTTATGAGCAGGAGAAACAAATATCCAGTCAATAAAATAGATAAAAAGAAATGTAAGGGATTTACTTAGATAAGAATGATGCCATCAGCTCACTGCCAAATCTACTAATCTGCTGGTACCTTACTCACACTCTCTGTCTTCTCTCCTGTCACAGTGTGTTAACTGCTCCTGCTCCCACCCAAACCCAGTCCTTTATATTCTGGACCACATTCCTTTTTACTGCCCTGAATAAGCCCTGCCCCTGCAGTTATCACCTTTTTCTCTTGCACTGTAATTTTTTTTTTCTCTGTAAGATCACTCTTATAGGCTATAACCACGCCATTATATTATCTTTAAAAAATAGTTCACCTGACATAACAGCCCTGTGTTAGATTTGATTATATTTTTCATACAAGTCTTTCATACCTTTCTCTAGATTTTGTGGTGTATATTTCCCAGCCCTGTTCATATTGGGCTTGGCTGCATCATTGATTGTCTGATGGAATGTCATTGGATGTGACATGAGCAGAGAGGCTTGATGATCACTTCTGTTATTTTTTTTGCTCTCTTGAATTCCTACAATGTGCATGAGAAGCACATAAGACACGTAACTGCAGGCCCTTCAGCCTGTGCCCTAGAATGAAGACACGAGGAACAAAACTGGACCCAACTGTAAGCCTGGAGTGTCATCAGGTCAAGACCAATCCAGTGGAGATCAGCCAAACATAGCCAATCTTCAAAGGGAGCATAAAAATCAATGTTTGGTGTTGTAATCCATCAAGATTTTGAGGCCCATGGCTCCTCAAGCTAAACCTGTAACATTGTTCTCTATTCTTGCTTTCACTTCTTCACTTTCATTTTTTGTCAAGAATTATGTCCATGTCATTTCATGAAACTAGTTACGTTGAGGTAATCAAAGATTGCTAGTCTGACAAATCCTGACAAATCCGAAGGTCACTCCTTAGCCTTCTTTTAATGCATTTAACATATTTGTCCACTTCCTCCTTAGAACACTTTTCCTTGGCTTCCGAAACATCCCACTCACGTGATTCTCCTGCTTCACTGTCACTTATTTTTAGTTTTCCTCTTTCTCTTCCTGGCATTTCAGTGTTAGAGTACCTGAAGATCTGGTCCTCAGTTCTTTTTTCCTTTCCATACATACTCATATTTCTCTTCTGTACATAACTTACATCCTAGAGTATTTTATCTCATCTCCTGATATTATCTATCTTTTTTTTGTAATGACTAACAAATTTATATGTCTAATGTAAGCCTCTCCTTTGGGTTCTAACCCACTATTAGCCAACTTCACTTGAGATTCTAACAGAATCCTAAATTTACCATATGCTTCATTACTTAAGACAAAGGTAGCATACTATGTAAGCCGCCGATATATGGGAACCTGAGGTTGGTGTATATGGGAGCTCTTTGTACTATCTCGACCATTTTCTGTAAATCTGAGACTATTATAAAATAAAATATTGTGTTTTAAAATATGAGACCGCTTTTGGATAATGTACCTAAATGATAATTTGACTTAACAGTGGTAGGGAATGCAGTTACATTAGTCTTTAGGTAGCAGAATAGGCCATCTCGTTAAATACGCACTCTTTCTCTCTTTTGAGTGACTGAATCTAAAGATCATGAGCCTCAAAAATGAAAGCAAAAAGAAAAAGAGAGAAAATTTTTAAAAATACAAACCTTATACACCTAGTATATCTATATTGGTATGAATTATACAATGACACGTGGAATTACCACTTGATATACCCTGTGATTAAAAAAACACGTCAAGTCTGGATCTTTTAATTATTGTGATTTTTCTTTCACAAAATAAGCAAATATTTAATATAAAACTGATTATACAGTTGAAATTGCTAAACACTGCATTACAGAGATTTTTCTTTCCTCATCAAATACTCTTTAGTAATTTTGAAGAAATCCAACATAAACAAAGGTAAAGCTTAATCTCTAAAATTCATTCCAACTAGTAAGAATTCAAAAGATCTAATATACTTATTTATGTGACAAGAATGCAAATTAAATTACTGTTGTCTTATTCTAAAAACAATATTTGCAGGTTGTTTTCAATAGCAATTAAACCCTGTTTTAATTTTAGTATGGCATCTCCATTTGCTCAGAGTATTACACTCCAGTCAGGGCCTATTTGCAGGCCTGTTCTATTGCACAGGCTGTATGATTCCTCCTATTTTCTTTCTCTATTTCAACTAAGTCTCCCTTTTGTCTCATACATTTCTCTTGACACTAAAGCTATGTATTTTATTCTATTGGCGACTTGTCCTGAAGATAATTGTAAAATCTGTCTTTTTCCAATTATGAGAGGTGTTCCATAAATTTGTTGGGGTATTTTCATTTTGAGATGTGCGCCCATAACTCCCATTAATGTTGCCCATTTAAACTTGATTTATTGCTTTCCTTTTCTCTCTAAGTGACTCCAGCCTCCCTGTTAATGCAGTTTGTTTATAATCTCCAAACTCCCCCTTACCTAAATGCAGTCTCTCACAAATGCTCTGCATGTAGGTCATTTATTAAATTGTAAACCAAAGTAATATAAAATCAACTAGTTTTTTTGAAAGGCGGAATATTATTCTTTTTTGAATGCCTCCTGCCATGATATAAAATACAATATTTGAGCTTGGTCAACTGAGAAAGAGTAACCTTGCACTAAAATAAGCCTAGCTATAAAAATAACCTGCTTGGATTGATCAATGAAACAATGACCTGAAAAAAACTGATGTCACAGAAATTATAGCCTAGATAATATTTTCTAAAATGGCATGTTTGTAATTTTACAGTTGAGGTTATATTACTAGTCTGTAAATCCATTTATAGCTGTGAATATGTAGTTGAAATATTGTAAATACATATTCTCCTGAAAGTAGCCAGTCTGTAAAACAAGTTCCTGTTTTTTTATCATTTCATCTCATTTTCTTCAACTTTTATTTTCCAACTTCTAAAATGCCTCATACTACTAAGTTGACTCATTCAGTATCTTAGTTTCCAGAACATCACTGCCCTATTGGAGTCACTGTCCCCAGCTGTCCCCAGGTCATACCAAAGAGTTTCAGTTCTCTCTCAATTGAGTTTTCCATAACACATATAGTTTTATAGATATTGCATATTATTATGTATGTGCACATACATCATGGACCTTGTCATCACCCAGGATATACAGTTTTTAAAACTGTATGTTGGTTGGCATTACATTTTCTTTACTGCCCTATGATTAATGTTCTAGCTAACCTTTTTGTCCTTTGATGAACTATTCTCCCACGTTATTCCTTCCTTGAGATATCATTTAACAAGTTATTTGGCTTGAATCTTGTGACCACCATGTGAATGCCTAGGTCATGCCTTTTACTACCAGCTTCCATTTATTTGTTACTTTAACGTTTTACCATAGTCATGCAGTCAATATAAACCTTGGGTACCCCTAAGCATTTCATTTCTTGGATTCTGCAATAGGTAGCTCATAGACAGGCTGCAAGGCTCTAGTGCATGTAGATTTACAGCTTTCCCAGGAAATTTAGTTACATTTATGAATTAAAAAAAAAAATCTCTGATCAACTCATCTGGGCCTTTTTCTCTTCTGCATAATCACTGTTGTGAACATAATTCTCAAGCTCCTCTTTCCACGGGCTGTACTCTCAGCATGTTGCCCAGCCTTCTCCTTCACCGAAGTGCAAACAGTAATGTTTTCTTCTTTCCTCTCTTCTCTCAAAACTAAATTTCATCTGCAGTTTCTCTCCTGCCAGGGTCAGGTGAAACTATCCCCCATCTATACCCAAGGTTGCCATTTTCTCCTTCTTCTAGAATCATACAAAATTAGTTTACTTCTCTCCTGTGCTTTTAGTTTTTCTAAATTATGTCTCCTCTTCCTTCATTTTCTCTTTCTCCTCCTATTGCCATAAATTCATAAAATATTTTTCAGTGTTTTTAGTATTTTTAAACCTTTCTCTAGCATGCCTTCCTTTAGTATCGCCAGGTTTAATGAAAAAGACAATTCACCTTTATTGCTTCATTTTTAAACAACTCTCCACCCCACCCCCCAACCCCCGCCCAATCCACTGCAATTTGATGATTGCAGTCACCATTCTACCGTTCTTGAAAATGTTGATGGCGGCCAGGCATGGTAGCTCACGCGTGTAATCCCAGCACTTTCGGAGCGGATCACCTGAGATCAGGTGTTTGCGACCAGCCTGGCCAACATGGTGAAACCCTGTCTCTACTAAAAATACAAAAATTAGCCAGGTGTGGTGGCATGCACCTGTAGTCCCAGCTACTAGGGAGGCTGAGGTAGGAGAATCGCTTGAACCCAGGAGGCAGAGGTTGCAATGAGCCGAGATCTCACCACTTCACTGTAGCCTGGGCGACACAGTGAGACTCCATCTCAAAAAAGAAAAAAAAAAAAAGGAAAAGGAAAATAAAATGTTGATGGCATTTAATATGCAAGATTCAGCGATCTTGTACTGACCCTCTTTGGTTTAAAGTTTGCACTTGATTTTATAATGATCTCAATCCCTTTCTATGGGACACCCTCTACTCTTCATTTCTGAGACATGAGTACGTTTGATTTGCCTCCAACATTCTGTCTCTCTCTCTCTCTCAACCATTTGGCCTAATTGTTCTCCTGCGTTACAGAGCTACCTTTCTAATATTTGCTAACATTAATTCTAATAAGGGACCAAAACCCTAAGGTCCCAAAACAAAACTATCACTGATTAGCTACCCAGAAACGTTACCTTCTTTCTCCTGTTTTCCCTGTTCTACTTAATCTCTAGAGTAATAATGTATTCTTCTTTTTGCTACCTTTCAAATTTTCTTATCCTTCCAATTTTACATCTAAACTCTCTGCTCTCATTTATTTTCCTAGTACAGGTCCTCTCATCTCATGTTTTAAAAAATTACATGACTCTATTTTAATTATCTCTTTTTGTAACATTTTAAAAAATTAGTTACAACTATTTTGGTTGAAAATGGTCAAAACCTAACTCCAAGTGGTTATTAAAAATAAAAGAATAGTAAATTCCAGTATGGACCAAATGACTGAAAACTCAGAAGACATTTTAGCTTTAGGCATGACTAGCTCCAAGTGTACAGATGATATATGCAGGTATTTGTTCCTCTTTATGCTTCCTGTTTGCTTACCTTTTTGTTACCTACAACAAGGGTTCTTACTCTTTGTTCTCATAATGCTGCTTTTAGCTACATTCTATCAGTATGATCATGGGATAAATATAAAATGTCTATTTACTGATAGTTACAAATAAGTGATTATCTATATATACTTGATTTACTATTTGCCTTATTAAAGAGATGAAAGGAAGAAATGTTTGAATTGGCCAGGTCTGAGATACAAGCCCATTCAACAATGAGAAGGGTGTTCAAACCCATGTGGGCTAAGAGACTGAGACTAAAGAGGGCCTGATACCCAAAAAGGAAAATACTTGACAAGCTAAATAACAGATCCCTGTTATATTCTAATGCACAAATCTGATATTTGGCAGGTAGAGCCCTAAATTTTGAGCCTGGCATTAAGGCCCTTCACACACTCCCCGCTTCCTAGTTTTCAACAGCACAATCTTAGCCACACTGGGACTTGGGCTTCTCAAAGACAGCATGCCTGTGATGGGTATGGCTCACATTGTTCCCTGAAAACCCCCTTGTGTTCTCCATTGAATGGCAGTGCCTCCCCTATCCTACAAGGTGGAGCTCATATCCTACTTTTGCTGTCTTTCTCCAAGTAGATGTACTCATCTTCATCCCGGTGGGAATTAGTTCCTGTAGTGAACATAGTAGCAAACTCCCTACACTGACCTCCCTACATCTTTCCTTTGCTTCTTGAAGTAGGGATCATATATTGCTTGCCTTTTGATCCCCAGCCTTAGGCATAATGCTGAGAAGAATATACTTGGAAGAATTCCTGACATAGAGTATAAGCTCGGTAAGTATTTGTTAACTCAAGTCTCTACAAACAGCTGAACTAGCACAAGAAGTAGCTGAAATGAGGCTTTTAACTTATGGATGCAATTTGGGTTGGAAACAACTATGTGTTTATATTAACTTAAACTTTATGGGGACAAAATGATTTGTTTACTGCATCTTGATATTTGAAGTTCATTTCAGGAACATATTGCTGAGGGGAAAAACTACAAGGACTGGCTGTTCTCTGTTCACCAAATGTTTCAAAAATCTAGTGCAAAATGTACGTTTCTATTAGCCTTCCTTCTATTAGTGATTCATAGCTATCTTGGATTTACTTCTCAGTGTAACACTTGGCACAGTTTTCAGTTATTCAAAACATAGTAACGTCCCCAAACATTAAATAATTATTTCCACCATTTTTTCACAAACAGCTTTGTTCCCCCTAATTTTAACTGATGCTCAAACTCTCAAACAAAAGTGGCCTTTAAATTTTAATGAAAGTCCATACAAAAAAATGACATAAAATGATATATTATTAAATATAATTATATTTAAACAAAATTGTTATTCCTTTATACACTATATTTTATATGGTGTTGGTTCTCTCTGATGCTGGAAATTCATCTTTATGATCAATTAATGCAAGATGTAAAACTGAATATAGTACTTGACTTATGAACCCAGAAAACACTAAGAGCATATCTGACCCATCCTGTGCATCTATTCACAGGTTATAGCCAAGTCAAACACAGACACAAAGTTATTTTGGCAGATGATTTCAAGGAAAATGCCTGGAATTGCAATAACTATTCTATTACAAAAATTGATATGCAAGGTCATGATATGCCTGAGAATAATTTGATCATTATAGTAATTTTTACATTTATGTATTCATTCATTCAAAGACATCTAGATAAATAGAGAGGTTAAATAAGAGCTATATAAGTATAGTTATTTCATATTCACTGTAAATTTTTGCTAGAAAGTAAACTCATTAAGGGAATGAAACATTTATCTTCCACACATCTCCTATGCCTTCCACACATCTCCAACACCTAATACATACAAGAGGTTGGTTGGTTGTAGTTATTGTAACAGTAGTCTTCATCTTCAATATTCACCACGACATTTAAACTGTGAATCCCATACCCTACAAATTCAATAATTGTTAGTAACAAGAAAAATGTTTTTGAAAAGCCAGGCATTTGGGCTGGGCATGGTGGCTCACACCTGTAATCCCAGCACTTTGGGAGGCTGAGGCAGGCGGATCACGAGGTCAGGAGCTCGAGACCATCCTGGCTAACATGGTGAAACCCCGTCTCTACTAAAAATACAAAAAAAAAAAAAAAAAAAAAAATTAGACGGGCGTAGTGGCGGGCGCCTGCAGTCCCAGCTACTCAGGAGGCTGAGGCAGGAGAATGGCGTGAACCCAGGAGGCGGAGCTTGCAGTGAGCGGAGATTGCACCACTGCACTCCAGCCTGGGCGACAGAGCGTGACTCTGTCTCAAAAATAAATAAATAAATAAATAAATAAATAAATAATAAAAATAATAATAAAAAATAAAAAGTCAAGAATGGTGGCTCATGTCTGTAATCCCAGCATTTTGGGAGGCCGAGACTGGGTGGATCACCTGAGGCCAGGATTTTGAGACCAGCCTGGCCAACATAACGAAACCCCATCTCTATGAAAAACACAAAAAAAATTAGCTGGGTATGGTGGTGGACAGCTGTAATCCCAGCTACTCTGGAGGCTGAGGCAGGAGAATCCCTTGAACCCAGGAGGCAGAGGCTACAGTGAGCCAAGACGGCACCATTGCACTCCAGCCTGGGCAACATGAGTGAAACTCCTTCTCAAAGAAAAAAAAAAAATATGCAATGTTTTGCAAAAACAGTCTGTCTCAGTAGAGAAAGAAAATAAAATCTGAAAGTTAGGATGTGAATGAGCAAAATGTGCTGGATACAGGAAAAAGACAATCTGAGTTCATCAAATGACTCAGGATTGACTAATAATGTTGGCCAGAAAGCATGACTGGTATTTAAAAGTCCAGGGAAGTGTGGTTCATTGCCTCACTGACTTTTTCTTATTTAATATTTTAACACATGTTTTTAGCAAACCTGGGATTCAGTGTTAACAGTGTGTGGAATTTACTAATTTACAGGCTTCTGTTTACAATAACTACTCTCATCTTGCCAGTCATCTATCATGAGCATCTCTTCTTCTGAAACAACAGATCAGACATGTCATCTGTGATTTATATCTTCCACCAGAACTGTTACTCTTATTTCAGTTGACAAGAGTTATCTGTTTGTTGTCAAACTTTGGTACAATTAAAACCACATTGAAATGGATGAAATATCCAGGGGCCAAAGCCTGTTAATTTAGGATAAAACATGGGCCTCTATTTTCACCAATTTCATTATGATTATGATCCTCACCAAAGTTGGAGAATCGCTGGATTACTCTATTAAAATAAATTTAAACAAAAGAAAATAAAATAACAGGCACCTCCCTCTCCAACCAATTAATCAAGTTCAGGTAAAAATTCTTTGTCCTAAAAACTTACATATCTAGCAACCAAACTTGCCCTCTGTTGTTCACCAATACTCTCCCATTTTTACGTATTTTCTTCCACATTATATTACATATTTCCATGGTTTAAACAGTTTGGATAAAAAGATAAAAACTAATTTTTTCAAAGAAATTCAGCTTAAATTAACTAATTTTAAATATGTAACTTATAGATAAATAAGCTATAGCTTCCAAATTTTAACCAGGCTTCGCATATCATATGCACAGCTGAGAAGTTTGTGCTTTAATAGGTCAGGCTTTCTTACAGTACATGAATGAGAAACCTAACTCCACTGCATACCCTATATCTAAATCTTTGCATCTCTGTTTCCTCTGCCTGAACTCATCTTCCTTCCCCACCAGATCATTTCATGGCTGATTCCTCATTATTCATACCTCAACTCAAAAGACTGATTATCTTCAGAGCATTTATTAATATCTGAAATTTCCTAATCTGTTTTTTTCACTTATATTTTGTTAATCTCTTATCTCCAGAGTATTTGTTGTCAAACATCTAGAAGTGTGCCTTACATATAACAGGTGCTCAATAAATATTTATTAAATAAATAAGCAAATACAAGGCTAAATGAGTAAAAAAATGTATGAATGCTTTGTCTATTAGGAGTTATCTTTCATAATTAATGTGGACTTGCATAATATTGTTCAAGTATTTTAATGTGCAGGTCTTCAAGTAAATTGGTATTTTATCTCAAATATAGGGAATTATATATCTCTTCCATTAAAGTAAATTTACAAAGTAAAAATATACTACAAAATATCAAAGATAAGGTAATATTTGATGAGTTAATTGAATCAATTGGTCAGGAATGGAAAATATTCTGAAGAACTGTCTCTACTCCCAATCAGTTGACTTAGCACTAAACTGAAAATTAGAAGACCTGAATTCTAATTATATCAATAATCTAAACTAAGTTTGTGGTTTGGGTTTGTATAAAACTAAGTGCTCAGATGATGTAATCCTGAAGTTCCATTTCCATTTCAACTTTAAGGTTCTGTGAATGAAATGGAAATGAGAAGGTAAATATAACTTCAGCATTCTCCAGTAAATACAAAAATAAACATATTGATATGGTTTGGCTGTGTCCTTACCCAAATCTCACCTTGAATTTAATAATTCCAATGTGTCAAGGGCAGGACCAGATGAAGGTGATTGGATCATGGGGGCAGTTTCCCGAGTGCTGTTCTCGTGATAATAAGTGAGTTCTCATGAGATCTGATGGTTTTATAAGGAGCTTTCTCCTTCACTGGGCGCTCACTCTCTCTCCTGCAGCCCTGTGAAGAGGTGCCTTCCACTGTGATTACAAGTTTCAGGAGGCCTCCCCAGACATGTGGATCTGTGAGTCAATTAAACCTCTTTCCTTTATAAATTACCCAGTTTGGGGTATTTCTTCATAGCAGCATGAGAACAAACTAATACACATAATAAATCCTCAGAGTTTTTACAAAGCTGATAAAGTTTGCTTATAATCTACATTCCGTAAGAATTATAGTAAAACCTCTTGTTTGTATTACACTCTGGTTACAATTTAGAATTTATTTAATAATTTACAAAGTACTTTCACCTACACTATCTTAATTGACGCTGGCAACTATACATGTATGCACACAGCCCTATGTATGAACAGAGATGGTATAATTCCTACCATCCCCCTCCTTGTATCTCCCAAAATAAGGTAATCAATGTTTCTAGAAGTAAGTGGTTCCCTGACATGTGCACAGCTGGAAGTCATTGGCCTTTTTGACTGAGTTAGTATTCTAAGTGATAATATTGCTATTACCTCCTGTATGCTGGATCTGTCTGCAGCCTTATTGCATGATGGGGGTGACAGCATACAGGCACCTGTTGTATAAGATTATTATAAGCATTAAATAAGTTACTATATGTGAAGCATTTGAAACAGCATCTGGCACACAATGCTATTCAGTGTCTCCTCTTAGTTTTGATGTTGCTGTTACATATCCCTGAATACTATTGTCCAGTTCCTTCCATTTGATTCCACTCTGCCCTGAAAGGTAACTACTGTACTAAATTCCATTTAAAATTTTGTGTTCATTTGTAGAGTTTCAGTACATATGTATCTCTAGTTTTAGCAAGTATATGTGTATTTATTACATTTTAAGATCTTTATGGAGCTTTACTGCATATAAAATTGGTGCTTTATTGTACAGTAATAATGCTTTTTTCTACCCAATACTGGTTCTAATGTTATCTATAGTGTTGCATAGAGTTGTTATTTATTCTTTCATATATCCCTATGCTACTTCATGTGTAACTATACTAGAAATTAATTTTCCCTCCTCTTATAAATATGTATTTGGTATTATTGATTTTTGAATAACTTTTAATAATGCCAGATTTTTTCTTTGGTACTATTTAGTATAGTTTATCTTTTTTTCACCTGTCTACTGTCATCCTTTACATAATTTTATATGTATAATCGAATGGAATAAGCTGAGGGTCCATTTTGGCTTGACATATTTGGAAAACACACCCCATAAAATGTGTGACTTACAGTAATTCAAGTATTTCAATTCTAGTAGATTAAGTACAATGACAATTATATATTTAATAGGCAAAGTCTTCCCTTTAACTAAATAAAGCATGTAGAACTGTTAATAATACCTGTGATGTGGTTATTTATATTTAAAACTTTCAAATGAAGCTATTATCAGGGTAGAACTGGCCACTGAAGAATTTTTATTGCACACTTGACATTGTGCCAGAAATTATTATGGGCAGATATTGTTAAGTGATATATTTCTTTTAATATATTTGAACACATTTAAACTAACGTTAAGAAAAACAAACCAACATAAATTTTATTTATTTTTTTAACTATATGATCCTATGTTTTCTTAAAAATTTTAAGTTTAGGGTACATGTGCAGTTTTGTTATATAGGTAATTCACGTCATGAAGGTTTGTTGTACAGATTATTTTGTCACCGGGTATTAAGCTTAGTACACATTAGTTATCAGAAAACCGAATTCCACATATTCTCACTTATAAGTGGGAGCTAAATGATGAGAATGCATGGACACATAGAAGGAACAACAGACACTGGGATTAGAAAAAATAACATAAATTTTAGTCTAAATGATTGTGCAGAACTCACAGAAAATAAAGAAGTCACACTAAAGTCACATGTAATAAACTATGAAATAGTAGACAGAAACAATATCTCATGGCATGCCAAGGGTTTGAACTAATCACACATCACAGGGCTTCACTAACCAAAATATTTTACTTAGTTTTGGAGAAATTTCCTTTCATCTGAAAGGAAGATGATTATCTTTAGACAGTCAATTATTTTTAAGTTATCAACTGGGTACTTTCTTTACGTGTGTAATTTAATCCTTACATCTCCCAGACGCGATGTTACTCCATTTTACAGCTGTGAAAAATCAAATGAGTCTAGAGGCCCTAGATAAACCTTTCAAAGGGGTAGATTTTAGGAAACAAGGATGGGGTGCAAATGCAGGATGATTTCACTGCAGTCTCATTTTCACCTTTGAAAGGAAGAAATTGGATATACTACGCTGAAGAACAGTGCTGTCTCTATTACTAGAAGCTTTCTCAAAAATTTAGATGGCAATCATACAGCAATTGGATAATCAGTATACAAGACATGTAAGACACAATCAAAGGGAACAACTATATATGCAAATCAACCATTAAGTAAAGATTTAAAGTACTTATTTTCCTTTTAATATTATCAATTGAATGAGATGGTCATTTAAAATAATTATTTCCAATTATTAAAGAATTCATAATTTACTGATGCATATCAAAATAATTAGCTGTCAGAAAAGAGAAAAGCTTGTGAAATTCTGTAAAAGGGCAAGACTTCTCTCACCTATGACTTGCTTTGATTATGTTGATTCAATAAATGCCACAGAGTTTTATTCAACCAAGAATTTATGCCTCTCATTACTACCAAGTGATAGACTCAGTGTTTGGCTTAATCTTGATACTCTATTGAGTTTAACCACGTGAAATAAAATAAACCTGGCATTTCAGAATAATCCAGTAATTAAGGAAACTATCATTAGCTTATAAATAACTAAAACAAGTACAAACAAAAGGAAAGCAAGTAACTACAAAATGAAGCTTGCTTCTTGTTTTATCATTTCCTCCAGGTTCAAGGTCATCTTGTCAACTATTTGTTGTTTTCCTAAAGTAATAATCAAGCCTCGTATGGAATGAAACCATAAAACTCATGAAGAAGATTCAAGAAAAGACATGAGTGAGAGAATACTGTAAATAATAATTGTCAATTAGGAACTAATATAGAATACTATATATTTCCCACAAAACATACTCTTCCTTATGAGATGACAGGTGATACACTCTTATGTCAATAACTATGCATTACAGTTACTTCTAGCTAACACCATGTTTCACTTATGATACACTATATTATATTTGGCATTTTGTGATGTCAGTTCCTTTGGGATTACAAAAAATAATACCCTCATTAACAGAATTATAAATATTTGAATACTGTGTGAACATTTAACTCATATCTGCCAATCAAAATGGGAAAATGTTCTTTATTGATTGGAAAAAGGATCTTGTTTGGAGATAATTGACTCTGAGTCTTTCATTGACATAATACCACCTCTGGAAGAAACATACACTCAACTTAGAAAACAAAGCTTAGATGTAAGAGGCTGATCACTTTCTCCTTACTCAAGCACATTCCTATTGACTAGATGAATATTCTGTCTGCCCATGAATTAAAGGATTATAGATCATCTAGTCCATTTTGGAAGTTTAAAAATGTCTTTAAATAAGAAGCCTACCCAGAAACAGGGCACAAGAAATACAGAAAACCATAAATCTCTCATAGAAAAAGATGTGGATGGGGTAACCAACAAAATAGTAACTATTGAAAAAAAAAATAAATGCATGCATAAGTAAGTATTTTACCACACTAAAATAGTTACTGCTAAGATGTCGGTAAAAACGAGATGTTGAGTTTGGGAAATGTTAAGTTTCAGATAAGCAACCAATACAACATCCAAGTAAAAATGTCCAGTGGCATTAGATTAAAAGAACTTGCTATTTAGTATTGAGGTAGAGAGTGGTAGCATACAGCCATACCTACATATATGTACACACATGTAGCTGGAGAAGAGAAGCCTGGTGCTGAAGCACCAGGGGATTACAGCCCTAAATATCAGGGAAATAAAACATGGCAGTAACGAAAACTGAGATACAATAAGAAGTGAGGTAAAAGCCAGGCAAGTGTGGTTACTCAGAAGGCAAGGAAAGAAATGGTCCAAGGGGGAGGGAGAAATCTACTGTTTAAATATTCTTGGGGGTCAAATAATTTGATCTCAGAACTGACTTTGTGGTTTATGACAGGACTTTAATAAAACCAGATTGGGGGAGTTATAGGTATGAAAATAGGATTTTATAGGGTTCAAAAGAAAAAGAGATGAACCATTATAGATATTAAATATGGACATCACTTTTAAGGAGTTTTCCTGTAAAATGGAACAATAATTGAATTGTTGGTCCAAAGAGAATTGGCTTTACCAAGAGTGATTTCATGCTAATGGGAATAATCCAGAAGAGGAGTGATCCTAGTGAGGCCAGAGAGAGAGAGGCATATGCAAACATGAGGGCTGTAGTGGGTGAGAGCCAAGAGAATCTAGTTCACAGGTGGAGGGTCTGGTCTCTCTTAGGAACACAGACAATTCACCATAGCAATGAGATGGAAGGAAGAATATGTCAGCCATGTTTCAGAATATAGGAAATCCAGAGTGTGTGGACTGGACACAGAGTAACATCCATGCAGGCTACTGTGAAAATGACAATGATCATAAAGTTATTCTTAGGTGGTAAGTTTTCACTGGTAGTAAATATCAGCTACATCTGGGGGGTGGGGTATTGAGGCATATGCTATTTATTGGGTTCTCCCATGCCCAGCACTTGTGAATATCAGAACAGAATTGACAGAGTTATGTTCATGATCACAAAGCTGTGATTCTTAACACCAAACATTCCTTATCCAGAACTGAGAAACAGTAAACTGTCCCAAGCCACACATGCAGCTACAGAGAATCTTGACCTTTCAGAAATGACTGAGGCTCACCTTTCTCAGATGAGCAATCAGCTCACTTTAATAGTCTAGACATCAATCAATACACTTTAAAAGGGAAGGATATTACGCCCTCCCTTAGTCTTAAGAGAGAAATCAGCATCACTAAAACTGAAGTGTCACAAATGCATAAAATATTCAGTGAAAATATTGCATCTAAAAAAACCTTCATTAAAGATAAAAACACCAACCAACATGCTCTCATGTTGTGGGCCAAGGGGTCTGCCACCTTGGCATGTAGTCCTCTGGGGAGCCATGTGGCAGAGAGGTCTGGGCACTGTTGTGCTCACCCACCTGGCGACACAGGTGTAAACGTAACAGAAGGCACACTTTGGGCTCTCACTTGCTCCAAAGTAAGAGAGATATGCCAGCAATGAAAACTGAGAAATAATGAAATACTCCCACATCCAAGATGGCCATTGACCCTAGAGGGCACCCCTTCACCATCAGCTCTAGTCAATGACACTCATGGGAGTGGCTGGAAGTGAGACTTCCCTCTCTCTTCTGGGCTCCTTGATCACCCACAGGTGATGGTTAATTTTATGCATCAACTTGGATGTTGTTTTTGGATGAGATTAGCATTTAAATCAGTGATCTTTCAGTAAACAGACTACCCACTATAATTTGATAATTTGATGGGCTTCATTCAGTCAATTGAAGGCCTGAATAGAAGGAAAAGTTCTGCCTCTGGGAGCAAGAAGGAAGCATCCATCAGGCTGGCTTTGGACCTCAGCTGTACTGTGCACTCTGAGGTGTGGAGCCTGCCTGTCCACACTGCAGATTTGGACTTTCCAGTCTTCTTAATTGCATGAGCCAATGTGTCATAATAAATCTCTTTCTATACATTCTATTAGTTCTACTTCTCTGGAGGATCCTGACTGAAGCACCCACGAGAAGCTGAAGGGCCTTCCATCAGTCCCTCATGAGAGGCAGAGAAGGAAAAGGTCTGTAGCCCAAGGGTAATGTTCTCAGACAACAGCACAACCTCACTCCCTGCCCCTTCTCCCCTGAACTCAAAGCTGAAGGGCTCCCCTAGAATTCTGTTTCCCTTCCTCATTCCCACCTCCCCACCTCTGAAGGCTGGGCTAATCCCAAGAGACAAGTGGGGAAGTGTGGTGGCCAACATGAAGGCCTGGTCCAGGGTCTGCTGACCTCAGGTGCGTCCCACCCCCAGCTGGGCACATGGAGGGCACACCGGCAGCTTGTCCCTTGTTCCCCACAGGCCTTGCCTGTGTAGGGGAAAGTCAGGCCATCGCTCCACCAGCCCATAGGCTGCTAGCTATGGCTGTGCTTGGGCTCTTTCCCGCACAGCTCTAGCAGTACCTTGGTGTGCTTGTTTTCCATCTTGCTCTTGGGCACTCGACAGCAAAGGAGCCAGCCCATGAGGTCCTTGTGCAGGCAAGCATTGGCCATGGGTCGTCTGCATCTCCATCTCCAGTTGTGCTCTTAACCAGTAGGCTGACCAGCAAGAGCAGCATCTCTGTTGGGGTGGCCATGGGCAAGTGCTGCCGAGCTGTAGGGCAACTAGTAGAGCATTTCCAGCTCAAACACCAGCTGGATACTGTCCTCCATTATTGTCCAGAGGCAGAAGGAAGGGCATCTCTGTGGCCTCGAAGTTGAGGTAGGACCCCCACCACTAGCATCAAGCCATCAGCAGTCAGGCAAGCAGCTTGTTGTTCCTGTTCCACATCCTTAGTCCCAGCATCCAGGAGTACCAGATCTTAGACTTTAGGGACAGGGTCTAGCCCTCCTGGTCATACACTCACAGGATTCAGCTGATCATGTGCTGTGAAGCAACATGAGATGTTCAGCAGCTCTGTGTACCTGTAGTACCAACTCCCTGTGCCATCTCATGAGTGTCACTGCTTTCTAGGATGTAGCCACAACTGTACTGATATGGTTTGGCCCCGTGTCCCCACAAAAATCTCACCTTGAATTGTAATAATCCCCACATGTCAAGCAGATTATCCTAGTGGAGATAATTGAATCATGGGAGCAGTTTTCTGCTATGCTGTTCTCGTGATGGTGAGTGAGTTCTCACGAGATCTGATGGTTTTATAAAGGGCTTCCTCCTTCACTCCACACTCATTCTCTCTCCTGCAGCCCTGTGAAGAGGTGCCTTCTGTCATGATTGCAAATTTCATGAGGCCTCCCCAGCCATGTGGATCTGTGAGTCAATTAAACCTCTTTCCTTTATAAATTACCCAGTCTTAGGCAGTTCTTTATATCAGCATGAGAATGGACTAATACATTAAATTGGTACCAGGAGAGTGGGGCGCTGCTATAAAGATACCCAAAAATATGGAAGCAACTTTGGAATGGAGTAACAGGTAGAAGTTGGAAAAGTTTGAGGGGCTCAAAAGGAGACAGGAAGATGTGGGAATGTTTGGAACTTCCTAGAGGCTTGTTGAATAGTTTTGACAAAAATGCCAATAATAATATGGACAATGAAGCCCAGGCTGAGGTGGTCTCAAATGGAGATTAGGAATTTCTTGGAAACTGGAGAAAAGATAACTCTTGCTTTGCTTTAGCAAACAGGCTAGTGGCTTTTTGCCCCTACCCTAAAGATCTGCAGAACTTTGAACTTGAGAGAGATAATTTAGTGTATCTGATGAAAGAAATTTCTAAGCAGCAAAGCTTTCAAGAGGAAGCAGAGCATAAACATTTGGAAAATTTGCTGTCTGACCATGAGGTACAAAAGAAAAACCTATTTTCTGAGGAGAAATTCAAGCTGTCTGCAGAAATTTGCATAAGTAATGAGGAGCTGAATGTTAATCACCAAAACAATGAAGGATATGTCTCTAGGGCATGTCAGAGACCTTCGCAGCAGCTCCTTCCATCACAGGCTGTATTAGTCCATTTCACATTGCTGATAAAGACATACCCAACACTGGGAAGAAAAAGAGTTTTAATTGGACTTACAGTTCCACCTGCCTGGGGAGGCCTCAGAATCATGGCAGGAGGCAAAAGGCACTTCTTCCATAGCAGCAGCTGCAACAGAAAATGAGGAAGAAGCAAAAGCGGAGACCCCTGATAAACCCATCAGATCTTCTGAGACTTATTCACTATCACGAGACTAGCATGGAAAAGAATGGCCCCCACGATTCAATTACCTCCCCATGGGTCCCTCCCACAACACGTGGGCATTCTGGAAGATACAATTCAAGTTGAGATTTGGTGGGGACACAGCTAGCCATATCACAGACCCGGAGGCCTAGGAGGGAAAAATGGTTTCACGGGCTGGGCCCAGGACCTTCTGCTGTGTGCAGCCTCCAGACTTGGTGCACTGCATCCTAGCCGCTCCAGCTATGGCTCAAAGAGGCCAACATACAGCTCAGGCCATTGCTTCAGAGGGTGCAAGCCCCAAGCCCTGGCAGCTTCCACGTGGTGTTGAGCCTAAGGGTGCACAGAAGTCAAGAATTGGGGTTTGAAAACCTTCACCTAGATTTCAGTGGATGTATGGGAACACCTGGAAGTCCAGGCAGAAATTTGCTGCAAGGGAAGAGCCCTCCTGGAGAACCTCTGCTAGAGCAGTGCAGAAGGGAAATGTGGGGTTGGAGCCCAACACAGAGTCCCCAACTGAGGCACTGCCTAGTGGAGCTATGAGAAGTGAGCCGCCATCCTCCAGACCCCAGAATGGTATATCCACTGACAGCTTGCACTGTGTGCCTGTAAAAGCTGCAGACACTCAATGCCAGCCCATAAAAGCAGCCATGAGGTGATCCCTGCTAAGCCACAGGGTTGGAGCTGCCCAAGGCTGTGGCAGCACACCTCTTGCATCAACAATGACCTGGATATAAGACATGGAGTCAAAGGAGATCATTTTGTAACTTTAATGTTCAATGACCACTCTATTGGATTTCAGAATTGGATGGGGCCTGTATCCTCTTTGTTTTGGTCGATTTCTCCCATTTGGAACAGGTGCATTTACCCAATGCCTGTACACCATTGTATCTAGGAAGTAACTAACTTGCTTTTGATTTTACCAGCTCATAGGTGGAAGGGACTTGCCTTGTCTCAGATAAGCTATTGGCCTTGGACTTTTGGAGAGTTAAGACTTTAGGGGACTGTTGCAAAGGCATGATTGTGTTTTGAAATGTGAGGACATGAGATTTTGGATGGGCCAAAGGTAAAATGATATGGTTTGGCTCTGTGTCCCCACACAAATCTCACCTTGAATTGTAACAATTCCCATGTGTCAAGGGTGGGAGCAGGTGGAGATAGTTGGATCAGGGAGCAGTTTCCCCCATTCTGTGCTTGTTATAGTGAGTGAGTTTTCATGAGATCTGATGGTTTTATAAGTGGCTTCCTCTTTATTCAGCACTCATTTTCTCTCCTGAAGAGGTGCCTTTCACCATGATTCTAAGTTTCCTGAGGCCTCCCCAGCCATGTGGAACTGTGAGTCAATTAAACCTCTTTCCTTTATAAATTTCCCAGTCTCAGGCAGCTCTTTATAGTGGTGTGAGGACAGACTAATACACATACCAAAGCAGGGAACAAGGGAAACTGGAAGGGCATTGCTACATGACCACAATGGATAGCCAGGCCTTCCAAATCCCGAAGGAACCACCCAGATTGTGTGCATGCATGTGTTGAGGTAAGGGGCATGGTGGGGGTGGGTGACCCCCTATTTTGAGAATGCATCCATCTAGCCTTTACTTTCTCCAAGGCATCAAAATCAGCTTTCTTATAATGGTCTTTAGAGTCTCATCTCAGTAAGGAATGCAGCGGAACCCAGTGTAATCCAGGCCCTCTCAACTACTTGTTTATACTTATGCACATAATGTATTTTAATGCTTCACTCATGTCACTTGTTAAGCTGGGAAAGCACTTTTTCTCTGGCATCCTAGGGAATCTCTACTAATATATATGTTCTCTCTTTGTATTCTTACAGCACTCATCACACACTTATAACACTCACTATATAATCTGAAGTTTCTGGCCTAAGTGTTTGCCTTTCCTAGTAGGCTCTAAGAATAGCTATTATGTCTTAAGTATCTTTATATCTCCAATTCTTAGCTCAGTGCTCAGAATATAAATGTTCACAAATTCCTGCAAAATTGTTCATGTGCAAAAATATATATGTATGCAGTCACACATATACAGAGAAGAGAAATGCTCATTCTAAGCAACTGAAATCAATTCCTTTCAAGAAGAGAACTGCCTTTGTTTAGAAAAATGCTTTGATAAGCTGTTTTTGAGTGCACGGTTTGATATGAAGGGTAGGAAGAAAAAAATGTATAGCTAATTACTTCAACTCTAAAAAAACATGAAGGAAATTCCTTGTCTTCCATTAAGTGTGTCATCTACTCAATGCTGTCTGTTTGTATTTTGATTGTTGTTTATTCTGTTCTGTGTTAGAGTAAGTCAAATAAAGTAGCAAAATTAAATATAGTTAGAAGAGGTAAAGCACATGCTAGTGTATAAGCTGATTTATAAACTGATTAACACATTAGTGAACGATAATTGAAAACAGGTGAGCTTCCCCAGTTCCACCTATGGTAGACATTGATTGCTGCTTACTAATTTCATTTTCTCTTCTGCCTGGGCAAATTGCTAAACTACAACTGCAAACACTCCCTATATAGTTGTTCATGTGACTGAGCTCTATACAAAATAATGGAGTTTCCAAACCTGCTTTGTTCAATGGAAACTTCTCATGGTGACTATATATTCTCCTTGATTTTACTGATGACTTGATACAGACAAGCACAGAAAACTTGAAAAGTATGCAAAAAGCTACAAGATGGAAGGAGACTAGGTTCTTTTATCATGTCTTGGAAGATAGGCTCTTACCAAATGGAACATCCATTTTAGACTTTAGATGAGCATGAAGTAAATTTTTATTCCATTGAGTTATCACACATTTATAATATTTAGGAAGTTTAGCAGATTTCTGCATTAATGCATATAAATAAAATACTCAATTAACATGCAAAAATAAAACCAATCTAGTAAAAATGTATTAGATTCTGCAGATGTAGGATAATGCGGTTTTTATATTACTTCCATACTTCAGTTATGTCAATAATTCTCAGTTGGTTTTCTCTTAGACTTTGTAGAATCTCAAAAAATCTGATACATGTTGATTTAAGTGAAAAGAATAAAGCTTCCTATTTACTGTGGTAAATACAGAATAAAATCTCTCTCATTTTTATAATTGTATTCAGCCCAATTATGAAACATTAGATTCTTAATCTTCTATTTTAATATCTTATTTTACTCTTCATTGTAGTTTTCACATATTTTTGCTATGCTAATATATCAAATATACACTTATTAAACTTTACTTAAAAATATATAATTATCCTTCAATAGTAAAGAAGATAAACATTTTGATCACTTTCTATATATGTTGGTTATGGTGGAAAATAATTGTATAAACAATATCATATTGATATTACAATTCTATGTGATATACTCTTTGATAGATGAGGATGTATAAGAGGCATTAATAACTAATTTGCCCAACATGATACTGAATTCAAACATACTACTATGACTTCATCCCCAAACTGTTTACTTTAATCTGTGGTATTCATCAGTATTATTACCTTCAACTACTATATTACGCACATCATCAGTAGAATTTTTATTGTCCTCCTAACTTATGCTATATGCTCATGATGTGAAAACCTATATTTTTATCCTAGATATTTCTTGTATATTTCAGACACATATTTCTTTCTTCTAGATATTAGCATATGGAGGAAATTATGGCACCTCTGACTTATCCCAAAACTGAACTAATTTTATACACTTAAACTTTCCCCTCTTTCTACATTTAAACTTCAGTCAATTGAAAAACCATTTATTTTGACAATTAAGTCATAGACTTGATGAACACTCTGAATTCATTCTTCTGCCTTGCTCCCCATATTCAATAAGTAAGCAAATTTAGTCAATTCTGGCTCTTAGATCCTTCTTAGCATCACCCTGTTATCTTGGTCTTTGTATGGATCAGGGTGACAGTGAGCAACAAAAGGTTATCCCAGTCTCTAAGTGTGAGAAGTTTAACAAAGGGAAAGGTTTAGGGAAATCAGCAGGAACAATGCCGTACCCCTGGGCTATTGATATTAGAGTAGCCTTTAGCCTGTCTCAGCTTGAAAGATAGAGAGCAGTAACCAGAAACCAGAGTATTATTCGTATAAAGATGGTGCTATTTGTCAAGAGATATAGTCTTTGGAAAGAATAAGGCCAAATAAATAATTACACTGAGCTGACTGCATGCCTATCACCCAGTCTCCTGCTCCCATGTCCTGTTGGCTGAAACCCAGAATCTAATTGGAAACTAGAGAACAACAGAGTGCAGTTGGTTTAGCTCAGCCTTCGAGGGCAAAGATTAGGACACAGAAGAGTGCAGAGTGGATCCGGAGGGGCAAATGGAAGATGTGCCTTTGTTTGGATTCTCATCATCCCTTTTCCCAGCTTCTACCCTATCCTCTAATTTGCTTTCCAATTTAAACCAATGTATTCTTTCAAAATAGGGAATTTGATTTTTCCTCTTCATGGCATTGAATTCTGAATGGAATTCGGGCATATTCAAAGATAACTAAAAACATTTGGTAATGTATAAAATACTTCAATATTTGGCCGTTACTTACTGGTTATATGCCTCACTCATGGTCTAAAGACTTGCTAATTTAAATAGCCATGTTTTTATAAATGATCTTTCAATATGCTGGTGAGCTCTCTTTCTTCCTTCAATAACTTGCTCAAAATTTATTTATCAGTGGAACCTCCATTAGTTTTCTTCAAAAAATAATGCTCATCATTTACACTTCTGTAAATCTTTATACAGGTGAACACTTGTCTTATGTAGTGTAAACATGTGTATACATATCTGGGGAAGCTATACTTTTTGTGCCGTGGATTTGGAAACACTGTTCATCTTTGTGCAGATATATTTACTACACAACATCACTTTAGAAATATGATGGTTGGATAATACTAGGAAAAGAAAGATTTTGTGGCAATGATGGATGATTCTCTTTCTAAATATCTTAATTTTACTTAACAAATTTATGTCTCCCTTTTATTATTTTCTTTTTATCATCAAATTATGTTATTTGAGATGTAGATGCAGATATAAATATGATCTGGTTGAGCCTCCTCATTTCGTACTGTGACAATAAGGTGCTGTGAATGTCAATGTGATGCATCATTTGGTATTTACATTGAGAGTTAACTCTGTATTTTTGACTGCCTGGTATGTTCTCCACTACTTATTATCTAACTAGATCTCTTTCCTTTTTAGCCCTTCTCCCCTGCTTATGTGTGAGATTTTCCAGTGAAACTCAGTAACATTCATAGCCTTTTCTGGACTAATTCAGGGCATAAAATTAACTCCTCAACCCTAACATATTCCCTAAAGATTTTATTTAAAGGATTAGGTGACCAAAATATTGGCCAGGTTAAGACAGAGGAATAACTTGGAAGAACTGAAATTTGAAAAATCTACAGATAATGAAGATGGAGTGTAGCAGAGCACAAATGTTTCCTTATTCACTTTATCTGGAAATTCTGCCGTATCATTCATATTCCTGAACATGAGGTGTAGGTGAGGTAAAGAAGTGAGTGACAAGCATCTTAATGTGATGACATCCATAAAATCTACATGTCACATTTCATCCAAGAGCAGATTTTCCATCTGAATTATGAACCTCTGCAAATAGGAGACAGAAATGGAAAGCCTGGAACATTTATCACTCTGGGCCCTGGCAGATTGAAATGTGATGACTTCAAAAAAAAGTAAGTTTTGGTTAAGTTCTAAACAGAATTATCAGAAAAAGATAATTTTTATAAATGTAGTGAATACAAATATAGATATTGATATTAATGTGTCCTTAATCTTATATGTACAGAAATATATGTAAATATTATTTTTAGATGATGGTAATCTTGTGCAACTGCACAGAGGGCATCCTCTGCAGGCTTTCAGAGCTACATTGAAAGTCAAAATGTTCAAGTGCCCTGACAAAGTTGTGATGATTTATGAGACACGACTCTCTTTCAGTACAGTGTAAATAAGCCAGTGCTTTAACCTATATATTTGAAAATATTCAGTACAGATTTTCGATTGCCAAAACATCTTTACGTGCTGTTTCCAAAGTGTTATGTATGTATTTATGACATCGTGACTTGTTCCAGAAAGGATTAAATGTGACCAAAATACATACACGGCAAAATAAAATCTAACTTGGCAAGGAAGAGAGTGAATGGAGTGCTGAGTGATATAAGGAAGCGATTGCTTTGATTGGGGGTAAAAGAAGATTTTGGCTAAATATCTTCTTTTATTTCACTGGGAATCATGTGTATCACGTGTATGAAAATAAATAGATTCCCAAACGCTAGACTGTAGCTAAAAAAAATTTAACATCTTTTATTAGATTTATTTTATATTTTTCATTTCAATTACAAAATGAATATATGTCCTGCTTAAAAGAAAATCTAAAGCAGACATATATGAAGTGACAGTCTGACTCCTATCTTGGTCTTCACATATTTTGCTATGCACATACATCTCATTTTTTAAAGTATAAAATTTACTTATAAAGTACATGGAATCATTTTACGAAGTATAAAATATAGAGCAAGAGCCAATATAGATGGTCTTAGTAGACATGGAAGATCAGGTTTCATTTATATATTGGACACACATTTATTACATATCTATGATACACCAAGCTCTCATTTGGACTTGTTGCAAAACAGTGATGGTGAGATATGAACACATCCTGCCTTCTGAGAAGTGATGGTTAAATGGGAAAAGCAGACATACATTATTCAGATGCACACAAAACTATACAATTGCACGCTCTGGGTAAATGCCTTGCAGGAGAATTGTGGACAGGAATAAAGCTAGAGAACCTCACCTACCTGAAGGATCAGGAAATGTTTCCCTCTTTGTTGTTATCTTGAGCTGAGCTATCATGAATGAGCAGATAAACTGGATAAAGAAGACAGTGGAGAAAGGAACTGTGGAAACATCTGAAAGGGGGAAACGAGTTGCAGGACTGCAAAAGTTGTAAAGTGCTCATGTGGAAAGAGATGAGTTAATTTGTGGAAACATAATTGGAAAAAGACTAGTTAATTTAAGGAAATATAAAACATGTCAACGTGTTTCAAGTGTGAAGGACAGCGTTATGAAAAGGAGTTGGCATAGATGTAGCAAAGGACCAAACTGTGCAGCATGAGAGTGTGGTGGGGGCTTTTGGTGTTTACATCTCCTTTTCTAACTAACCCATTACAGTATTTTCCCCTTATCCATGGGGAATATGTTCCAAGATCCCCAGTGGATGCCTAAAATCTTGGATAGCACTGAACCCTATACATACGTACTACGCATGAATTTCTTTTTTATTCTTCACAATTTCACAGATAGACCATTCACACTGTCATACTGTGACAGTTAATCTGATCACAGAGATGGTTACCAAGCAACTCATGGGTGGGGAGCTTTGACAGCATGGATACCCTGGACAAAGGGAAGATTCATGTCATCCAGGATGGGGAAGAGTGTGTCGGTGTAAGATTTCATCAAGCTACTCAGAACAACTTAAAATGCAAAAATTATTTACTCTGGAATTTTCCATTTAACATTTTTGGACCATGATTGACCATGGGTAACAAACTACAGAAATCATAACTGCACATAAGGGTGTAGTACTGTATAGAACTTCATTTAGATGAGATGTAAAAATGAGACTCTAATCATGTGTAATGACAACAATTCCAGGGCTTCTTATTGCTTTTCTTTTATTTGTCTTGGATGTGTCTCAAGTAAGGTAATCACAGTTGTTATTTTTTCAACCATTATTACTCACTGAAATAATATATTTTTTATTCTTTCCTTCAGTTAGGCTCAGATGAAATGCTGCTATGTGGTACTAAATTGTTACTTTTTCTACCTAAAGGAAATAATTAATAGAATATAAAAAGTTACCAACAACATTTCTCACTTTAATATTTGGAAATATTGTGAAAAGCAAGTTTTACAGTTCTGGGAAATTTTAGATCCTAGCAGGGAGTTTATAAATGGAGGCTGCTCTTCAAGATCCCTGTCAAATAAAACTTGTATCTTTCTAAGATTTAAAGGGAAAGTGAGAGCCAACAAAACAAAAGCCAAGGAAAGCAAAATAAATCAAAATAAACTAACCAGAGAGGAAACAAAACACAATTAGAGGTCATTATTTTATTTCTGTATTCTAAAAATTTGTAAATGAAAATAATTTTTCCTTTTCAGTATAAGCTACACTGCCAATCAATCAAAGAGTCTCATGCACCAGGAAAATTTCTTCTTTACAGAAGGATACCAGATAATGAATGTATGGTGAATGGCAGGGTTGGGAATAAATGTGTAAGCTTTGAGGGGGTAGATCATCCACAGACACTGAAATCTTTGGGTAAAGGATTAATGGAGAACCAAATATTCCCATGCTATCTGACTATCACCCTATAGATTATTTGCCTTTTGAGAGGCAAGGTTTAAAAAAGATGGATCTGCTTCTCACTGCCTTAAATTGATGATTCGTCCTGGCAACATTAGGATAGGAGGACCAGAATTTTGAGTGCTTGGTGATTTGCAATAATACGCAGTGCACAGTTTCACCCATAAGATAAAATTGTCAAAGACATATAAACTGTATTAAGTTAAACATCTACCTGTCACCTGTACTGTTCATTTCAACAAGTCAATGTCATGGAAAATAAAGGAAAGAGAGAGAATTAGGAGACACAGCAAAAAATGTAATCTGTAATTCTCTATTGTTTCTTCTCTGAAGGAAGCATATATACAAATAGGTATGAGAAAAGCTATGAATTAGGTAGCAATAGATAACTAGTATTAAGTGCTAAAATGTAACTGTAAAATGCAGGAAATCATTCTCATTTTTAGATGTGTGTATTTGAGTATTTGAGGGTAAAATATCAAGATACCTATGATTGTATTTAAAATTCCTTAGGAAGAATTGATGAAATATATCCAGCAAACATTTGGCAATTATTTGAAATATACCTATATATAGTTTCTACATTTATTTCTCTGCTCTTCTCTGTTGGATGTATTTAAAAATTAAATATATACATACACAAAATTAAACATGTACATGCATGTGTGTATACAGACATATAATCTCCAAAGCATATCAACAGT
This sequence comes from Symphalangus syndactylus, assembly GCF_028878055.3. NCBI lineage: Eukaryota > Metazoa > Chordata > Mammalia > Primates > Hylobatidae > Symphalangus > Symphalangus syndactylus. Next base: position 80,813,323 of record NC_072438.2, on the reverse strand, counting down.
AAAACTACTTGATATGATGAAAAGAAAGAAAGTAGGAAAGGGAAGGGGAAAGGAGGGAGGGGATGGATGGTGAGTGCTATGATCTGAATGTTTGTGTCCTTCCAAAATTCTTATGTTGAAACCTAACCCCCAATATGATGGTATTAGGAGGTAGGACATTTGAGAGTTGATTAGATCATGAAGGCAGAGCCTTTGTGAATGGAATTTGTGCCAATTTTTACTTCTTTTTTTTCTTACCACGGGGTCCCCCTCTGTCTCTCATGCTGAAGTATAGTGGTGTGATCGCAGCTCACTGTATCCTTGAACTCCTAGGCTCAAGTAATCCTCCTGTCTCAACTTCCTTTGTAGCCGGGACTAGAGGTGTGTGCCACCACAGACAGCTAATTTTTTGTGTTTTTAATTTTTTTTTTGTACAGACAAGGTCTCATTATGTTACCCAGGTTGGTCTCAAACCCTTGGTTTCAAGTGAGGCTCCCACCTAGCATCCTAAAATGCTGGGATTACAGACATGAGCCACCATGCCTGGCTGGATTAACAGCCTTAAGAAAGAGGCCCCAGAGAGCTGCCTTGTGCCTTCCACAATGCAGTAACATAGAAAAAAGGTGCCATTTAGGAATGAGAAACTGTGCCCTCACCAGATACGGAATTGGCCTGCGCCTTGATGTTAGACTTCCCAGCCTCCGAGAAATAAATTTTTGTTGTTTACAGTGACCCAATCTATAAGATTCTATATAACAGCCTAAATGAATTAAGAAGGATGGGAAAGGAGGGTAATAAAGCAGAGGGGAGATCATATGTTTAGGAAAAACTTCACATTGCCTTAAAATATCTAGCTTTATTTATGAGGTTTTCATCCATAAATGTTAAGTATCTTTGGATTCAAAGTCTGTCCATTACAAAAATGTCCATGCAAATTTCAAATTTGTGCCATGTTTTGACTATTTCTCAATCCTGTTAAACATTCTCAGTTCCAGTTATTTTCAGAACTTCCAGTTTTTAATTTCTTAACCTGATATTGACTAACATCCAGGTTCTACATGGTACGATTCTGCTCTTGTTTTCTTCCATCTGAACATAGAAACTAACTTGTTTTGTGCAAAGAGAATAATGGAGAGAAGTAACTTATTCCAATCCAATTATAATATAACTTGAAAATCCAGTTGTAATATGAATTTTCTAAAGACTTTTGCTGCCCAATGGTATGATTTTACACCCACAGGAAATCTACCTTATTGTTTCCCATAAATTGCTATAAGCAGAACTTAGAGGTAATAACAATAACTAATATTCATAAAAAATTGATATTACTGATGTTAAACTGAATACATAAGATTAATTATGCCCATTTGACAGATGCAGAAACTGAGAATCAGAAGTCAACCAGTTTCTCCAGTATGCTATAAAGAATCTGAGCTAGTTTTTTTTTCCAGCTTTTAATGCCTCCAAAATTAATGCACTTTTCTTCACAACATAGACTCTTCTTTAAGACAATATTTAGTTTGCAGATGTCAAAATTATAAATTGTTTTTCATTCAAATAATGACTGCAATATGATTTCCAGGACACACACGAATCCACTGTGAGATACAGCATTTTACTTTTTCTCTGCTATGACCGCAAGTTGAGAATTGCTACATTTTCAGGCTACTGTGGGCATTTATCAGCATGTTTCCAGATGCCTGGGCACCAGGGCTAGGGATCCTCTAGGATCAACATTACAAGCACCTACAGTAGCTTTAATCAGAGATTTGCAATGGCAGCAATTGCCGATGTAGTCTTGGGTTTACACTTGGGAGCTCCAAGAAGCTTCTGTCAATACCCAGGGTATACTTTAGAAAGCTCTTGTTGCACTGTGCCTGAACTTTGGATTGTGTGCTGACCTTAATCAGCAGCAACACTGAACACTGAGCTCGTTACTATCTGAATATCACCCAAAGTAGTGAGAAAGTCTTACATTTCCTGTATATCTAAGTCAGGTGTCAGTAACTGAGGATATATTCTTACCTCTATAAATTATTCAAAGGTGTGTTTTAAAAATATCTTGGGCATGAAATTCTAAAGTCCTTCTGATTTGGTTTGACTGTGTCTTCATGCTAATCTCATCTTGAATATAATCTCTCATAATTCCCATGTGTCATGGGAGGGACCTGGTAGGAGGTAATCAAATCATGGGGGTGGGTATTTCCATGCTGCTCTCATGATAGTGAATAAGTCTCACGAGATCTGATGGTTTTATAAAGGGAGGTTTCCCTAGGCAAACTCTTGCCTGCTGCCATGTCAGAAGTCCCTTTGCTCTTTCTTCATCTTTCTCCATCATTGTGAGGCCTCCCTAGCCATGTGGAACTGTGAGTCCATTAAACCCCTTTCCTCTATAAATTACCCATTCTCAAGTATGTCTTTATTAGTAGCATAAGAACAGACGAATACACCTTCTTACCTTCTATTATTTATTTTTCCTATTTGTGTGAGCCCGATTTCTAATAGTAGGCTCAGAACAGTTCCATTTTTATCCATGAGGACTTTTGTTCATTTGTTTTGGTCCCTATACCTTTCCATACTATACTGCTTTTGGGGTGAACAAAGGTCGTGTATTTTACTTGGTGAATATTTCCAGAAAACTCAGCAGATTTGTTTTAAAAAGAGGCACAATCCTGTCAGAATTTATCTGAGCCAATTGCCAAGACCACCCACTAAGTTCTGTTACTCTGATCCAAAAGGAGGTCAGTTCCTGCTGATTTTAGAGTAAACACTGACTAGAGTCCTGACTATATGGGCTTTTTAATTTAACTTTTATGATTTTGTCTCTGAATTCTGAATACACATTTCTGGTTATAATTTTGTAACTCGTATTACCTGAGATTTGTGCGATTCTTTTGTTGGTCTTTTGAAATCTATTTTTTTAATCTATTTTATGATAAGACATAAAACTCATTTGCCTTGTCTAAAAATATCAAAATGGTAACCTATTAATTCTCATGAAAACCTGAGCTTCCATTCTCCTTCTGAATGAGGCTTCTCTTGATACATTGAGCCCTACTGCAAGTTAATTTTATATTTTCTAAACAAAAAAAAAATGTCTCCACTGTTTACTAGTACTATGCTTCCCCCAACGAATGTGTACAGGATTGCTTATCAACATTGTAAATTCATCCTTGCTTGTATTGTGGCATGCTGTATAAGCAGGAAAGCATTTTTTAGTCTCAGAAACTCAGTGTCAATTAAAATTATTATTTTTTGCTTTATTGTTTACATTCAAAATGAAAAAAAATCCTGTTCATGTAGTCATTTATCAATATAGATGTTGAATGCCTTTAAGTAGAGAGAGCTCAGGAAATTATCATTTTACCTCCAATGATATTTTAAAACTTTGTCAATATCTTGGTCAATAAAAAAGCTAGTTTTTGTTTATGTTTTGTTCGTTTTTGCTTTTAATTATAGCTAAGTTTAGAAAAATGAAATCAATGTGTATTGTCAGAATGCAAGTCACAAATAAGAGTTTTCATTTCTTCAGTATGGAAAACTGGATACCCCCAATGGCCACTCCACATGAAATTAAATATTAAATATTTAAATATAAGAAATGACTCTTAAATGTATGGTGAGGTTCTAATGACAGAATGGTGATGAAGAATTGTAGTAAGAAAAATAATAAAGGGAAAATAAAGAGAGTTGGTGTATAATGATTATAATTTTAATTTATTAGGAAGGTACAACAGTTCTAAATATGTATGAAGTTAATCATAGTCTAAAAATAGAGGTGACTCACAAGCAAAACACTACACATGGAAAAGAAGTATAATATATGGAAAAGATTAGTGCACTCTCTGACCAATTGTTTGAGCAAAAATACCATTAAAAATAAAGATATAGAAAATAGAAAAAGCAAAAAATTAAGAACTTGATGTACCTATAGTTTATATATTTCTTTCTTCCTATTTTAGGGTTCATTATTCTATATATGCCCAGTAGATCATGCATGAGATCAATAATAAATGATCAAATGCTAGGCTGCGTGTGTCATAGAATTAGTGTCACATAGACTGCATTACTGAACCATAATCTAATTATGGTAGAAAAATGTAATTCATTTGGACATTAAATCACACAGATAAAATAAACATCTAAACACTTGTTGTGAAAAGAAAATATTATAATGGATATTCCAAAATATTTATAGGTGATAAAATTTGTAAAACCATAAAAGTTTTAGATGCGACAAATGAAATGCATTCATTTCCTTTGCTGCTGTAAAAAAAATACCATAAACTTAGCATCTTCAACAACAGAAATGCCTTCATAGAGTTCTGGAGATCAGAATTCTGAAATTGGCTTTAATAAAATAGAAGCAGAGTTGCATTTACCTCTAGATGTTCTAAGAGAACATCTTTTTCCTTGACTTTGCCAGTTTCTAGAGACCACCTATATTACTTGGCTTGTAGCCTCTTTGTTCATCTTCAAAGCCAGCAGCATAGGATCTAGCAATCTCTCTGAGTCTGCTTCTGTCTTTCACTTATAGCACCTTTGCCCTTAGACTGGGTCAACCAGGAAATTCTGAAAGATCTTTCCAGCTCAAGTTCTGTAAGCTAATCAATCACACCTGTGAAGTTCCTTTTGCTGTGTAAGAATGTATTCACAGGTAGGAGGCATTAGGATATGCACATATTTTGGGTGTTGTTGTTCTGCCTAACAAGAACAATATTCAAAGGACTATTAGACTTACAAATGCCTTATACTAGAAGGTAAAAAGGCCTCAAAGTTAGTGAACTGAGCTTCCAATCTGAAAAATCTTAGAAAAAAATTCTCAGAATAAAACAAAGTAAATTAGTGGGGATGAATTACTAGTAAAAAATAATAAAAAGAAATGATAACAGCAAAGAAAGCTCAACAATGGTAAATATTTCTCTATATATACTAATAAAATGGATAATTCTCTGGCAATATTAGTCACGAAAATAAGAAATGTGTTCATTGATAACATTAGAAATAATAATAAATACTACAGTTGTTGAAGTTTATGCCAATGAACAAACTTATAACACTAAATTTGAAATTTTAAATGCAATTTATGTATTTCTCAAATATCCTTACCAAAATTGACTGAATATTAAATTGTGAATGATTCTATAGCTGGTAAATAAACAAAATCAATAATTCAGTGCCACCCCCACTGTAAAAACACACAAAAAACTAGGCTCTGGTACAATCATTTTCAATGGAATTTTACCAAATATTTGATGTTTAAATAATCTGTCTTACATAACAGTGCTATAGAAAAGAAAAAGAGTGATTAATCCCCTAGTCATTAGCTGTGTTAGGCTTAAAAATAAAAATTGATATACAGTTCTTAAGAAAGCTAAACTGTAGGCCAATCTCAGCCAATTATACATTTATTAAGGTTTTTATATCTATTACAAATCAATCCGAAAATATATTTGGAAAAATATTAAGGAAATGATTAGCAAAGGCTAAAAAATGATGAGATTATGGACTTACTAGACAAAGTTATAAATAAGCTATTAGAAATAAACTATCACTAATATGTCCAAAGTACTAAAGAGAACTTGAAGATGGCTGACTAGATGCAACCAGAAGGAACATCCCCTGAAAAACAGGGACATCAGGAAGATTGGCATGTCTTCAGAGAGAAGGCACTGAGAGTGGAAAAAGGGGAGACGCAGACACCGGACTAAACCAGGAGGAAGCTGGGAACTCTGCACAGGGCAGCAAAACACTGGGACCTGCTCCTGATTCCCAGCGACTCCCAAGATAGATGCAATAAATAATGATAAAGGGGATATCACCACCGATCCCACAGAAATACAAACTACCATCAGAGAATACTACAAACATGTTAATCAAATAAACTAGAAAATCTAGAAGAAATGGATAAATTCCTGGACACATACAATCTCCCAAGACTAAACCAGGAAGAAGTTGAATCTCTGAATAGACCAATAACAGGATCTGAAATTGAGGCAATAATTAGTAGCTTAGCACCAAAAAAAGTCCAGGACCAGATGGATTCACAGCCGAATTCTACCAGAGGTACAAGGAGGAGCTAGTACCATTCCTTCTGAAACTATTCCAATCAATAGAAAAAGAGGGAATCCTCCCTAACTCATTTTATGAGGCCAGCATCATCCTGATACCAAAGCCTGGCAGAGACACAACAAAAAAAGAGAATTTTAGACCAATATATCTGATGAACATTGATGCGAAAATCCTCAATAAAATATTGGCAAACCAAATCCAGCAGCACATCAAAAAGCTTATCCACCATGATCAAGTGGGCTTCATCCCTGGGATGCAAGGCTAGTTCAACATATGCAAATCAATAAACGTAATCCAGCATTTAAACAGAACCAACGACAAAAACCACATGATTATCTCAGTAGATGCAGAAAAGGCCTTTGACACAATTCAACAGCCCTTCATGCTAAAAACTCTCAATAAATTAGGTATTGATGGGACGTATCTCAAAATAATAAGAGCTATTTATGACAAACCCACAGCCAATATCATACCGAATAGGCAAAAACTGGAAGCATTCCCTTTGAAAACTGGCAAAAGACAGGGATGCCCTCTCTCACCACTCCTATTCAACATAGTGTTGGAAGTTCTGGCCAGGGCAATCAGGCAGGAGAAAGAAATAAAGGGTATTCAATTAGGAAAAGAGGAAGTCAAATTGTCCCTGTTTGCAGATGATATGATTGTATATTTAGAAAACCCCACAGTCTCAGCCCAAAATCTCCTTAAGCTGATAAGCAAATTCAGCAAAGTCTCAGGATACAAAATCAATGTGCAAAAAATCACAATGATTCCTATACACCAATAACAGACAGACAGCCAAATCATGAGTGAACTCCCATTCACAATTGCTTCAAAGAGAATAAAATACCTAGGAATCCAACTTACAAGGGATGTGAAGGACCTCTTCAGGGAAAACTACAAACCACTGCTCAATGAAATAAAAGAGGACACAAACAAATGGAAGAACATTCCATGCTCATAAATAGGAAGAATCAATATCATGAAAATGGCCATACTGCCCAAGGTAATTTATAGATTCAATACCATCCCCATCAAGCTACCAATGACTTTCTTCACAGAATTGGAAAAAACTACTTTAAAGTTCATATGGAACCAAAAAAAACTCTGCATTGCCAAGACAATCCTATGCCAAAAGAACAAAGCTGAAGGCATCATGCTACCTGACTTCAAATTATACTACAAGGCTACAGTAAACAAAACACCATGGTACTGGTACCACAACAGAGATGTAGACCAATGGAACAGAACAGCGCCCTCAGAAATAATAACACACATCTACAACCATCTGATCTTTGACAAACCTGACAAAACCAAGAAATGGGGAAAGGATTCTCTATTTAATAAATGGTGCTGGGGAAACTGGCTAGCCATATGTAGAAAGCTAAAACTGGATCCCTTCCTTACACTTTATACAAAAATTAATTCAAGATGGATTAAAGACTTACATGTTAGACCTAAAACCATAAAAACCCTAGAAGAAAACCTAGGCAATAACATTCAGGACATAGGCATGGGGAAGGACTTCATGTCTAAAACACCAAAAGCAAAGGCAACAAAAGCCAAAATTGACAAATGGGATCTAATTAAACTAAAGAGCTTCTGCACAGCAAAAGAAACTACCATCAGAGTGAACAGGCAACCTACAGAATGGGAGAAAATTTTTGCAATCTACTCATCTGACAAAGGGCTGATATCCAGAATCTACAAAGAGCTCAAACAAATTTACAAGAAAAAAACAAACAACCCCATCAAAATGTGGATGAAGGATATGAACAGACACTTCTCAAAAGAAGACATTTATGTAGCCAACAGACACATGAAAAAATGCTCATCATTACTGGCCATCAGAGAAATGCAAATCAAAACCACAATGAGATACCATCTCACACCAGTTAGAATGGCAATCATTAAAAAGTCAGGAAACAATAGGTGCTGGAGAGGATGTGAAGAAACAGCAACTCTTTTACACAGTTGGTGGGATTGTAAACTATTGTGGAAGACAGTGTGGCGATTCCTCAAGGATCTAGAACTAGAAATACCATTTGACACAGCAATCCCATTACTGGGTATATACTCAAAGGATTATAAATCATGCTGCTATAAAGACACATGCACATGTATGTTTATTGTGGCACTATTCACAATAGCAAAGACTTAGAACCAACCCAAATGTTCATCAATGATAGATTGGATTAAGAAAATGTGGCACATACACACCATGAAATACTATGCAGCCATAAAAAAGGATGAGTTCATGTCCTTTGCAGGGACAGGGATGAAGCTGGAAACCATCATTCTCAGCAAACTATCCCAACGACAAAAAACCAAACACCACATATTCTCACTCATAGGTGGGAATTGAACAATGAGAACACAGGAAGGGGAACATCACACACCGGGGCCTGTTGTGGGGTGTGGGGAGTGGGGAGGGATAGAATTAGGAGATACACTGAATATAAATGACGAGTTAATGGGTGCAGGACACCAACACGGCACATGTATACATATGTAACAAACCTGCACATTGTGCACATGTACCCTAGAACTTAAAGTATAATAAATGAATAAATAAATAAGTTCAATGATAGAAAAAAAAGAAAGAGGCAAGTTGAACATGTGAGGAGTGGCCAACACTAACCACAGACCTCTGGAATTCTGGTGCAGAACCCACGATCCCATGGACACTTAAGCTAGCAGGAAGAGTTGGTTGGGAAGGTGGCAGGGGAAGGATGCCAGCCTGTATGGGGCCCAAAGAATTTGGTTCAGGAAGGGTTGTAGTGGAGCATGGCTAGGGATGCTCATCTTCCAAGGCTTGCCAAGCTCCTTTAGCTGGCTTTAGCTTTTGGTTAGTGTTAGACCTGGACAGAGCATGGCGGTCTTGCCCAGGGGATAGGGCCTGTCCTATCTGAGTGGCCCCCTGTCTGCTGGCCTTTCCTGGGGCCCCAACCTGCCCATGCATGCTTGCAGGGCATATTTGAATGCCCAAGAAGGGTGCTTCCTGGAGGCCCTCATCATAGCTCCTTTCCTGGCAGACCACACCCGACCATCAGAGAGGTCAGCAGACTGACCTTTGTTGACTCAACCAGCCCACTTTAAGCATCCCCCAACAGTAGCCTTCCCCTTTTGCCTTGCTGGCACACACTTGCCCGCTTTCTTGAACTCCCATCACTTTGTTAGTGTACACACTTGGGTGGACCTTGCCTCCCCTCCTCCAATGGCATGTGTGCACCCTGCTCCCCCACTGTGCTAGGAGTGTCAGTGCATGCCGCCATCCAGATGTCACCACCACCAGCATGCTACCCCCATGGAGGCACAGGCAGCCAGCCATGGTGCTCCCGCCACTACTACCAGTACAAGTGCATGCATAGATGTTGGCATCCTGCCCCCCCAACATGTGGGCACTCTGCCTCACCATTGTTGCAGGCATGAGCATGTGCATGAAGGCCTCTGCCCCATTCCTGCCAATGCCCTGCCCCCAGCTGACAGAGTGCACCCTGCTGCATCACTGCAGCTTCTGCCACATGCGGGCAAACACAGATTCCACTGCCACCACCACTACAGAGCATTTTGGCCAGCACACCTCACCAGAATGTTGGGGTTAGTGGACTGGAATCAACTCAACCTCTTAAATGCAGCAGGTTCATAACTTTAAGGGGTTAGGGAATAAAGCTGGGGTCTGGTACTAGATCCCAGTGATAGAGCACATAGCCCAAGAGTGCAGAGCTGAGGCTTAGCCCCATTAAATCTTCCAGAATCAAAGCTAGTTGACCTAACATCCCTTATACCAGAATCAAACCCCCAAGGGCATCAACGAAGATACCAGCAAAAAAAACTCAATAAAAAGAACAGAAATATCAAAGAGTAAAGGAATAACAGTCTATACAGATAATAAAGAACCAGCACAAGAACTCTGGCAACTCAAAAAGCCAGAGTGTCTTCTTACCTCTGAATGACCACACTAGCTCCCCCAGCAATGGTTCTTACACAGGCTGAAATGGCTAAAATGACAGACATAGAATTCAGAATATGGATAGGAATGAAGATCATTGAGATTCAGGAGAAAGTTGAAGCCCAATTTAAAGAATCTGAGGAATATGATAAAATGATACAGGAATGAAAAGACAAAATAACTATTTTTAAGAAAGAACCAAACTGATGTGAGAGAGCTAAAAAAAAAACACTATCAGAATTTCATAATACAATTGCAAGTATTAACAGTAGAATAGACCATGTAGAGGAAAGAATCTTGGAGCTTAGACACTGGTTGTCCAAATTAACTTAGTCAAACAAAAACGAACAAGAAAAACAAAACCTCTGAGAAATGTGGGATTATGTAAAGAGTCCATATCTACGACTCATTGGTATCCCTAAAAGAGAGGGGGACGAAGCAAACAACTTGAAAAACATATTTGAGGATATTACCCACAAATATTTCCCAAACTTCACTAGAGAAGTCAATATGCAATTCAGGAAATACAGAGAACCTCTGTGAAATACTATACAGGATGATTATCCCCAAGACACGTAGTCATCAGATTCTCCAAGGTCGACATAAAAGAAAAATATATTAAAAACAGCTAGAGCAAAGGGCAAATTCACCTACAAAAGGAACCCCATCAGGCTAACAGCAGATGTTTCAGCAGAAATCATACAATCCAGGAGGGACTGTGTTCCTATATTCACTATTATTAAAAAAAAGAAACTCTGATCAAGGATTTCATATCCAGCCAAACTAAGTTTTATAAATGAAGTAGAAATAAGATCCTTTACAGACAAGCAAACGTTAGGAGAATTCCTTGCCACTTTACAAGAGGTCCTTAAGGGTGTGCAAAATAGGAAAATGAAAGACCATTACCAACCACCACAAAAACACACTTAAGTACATAGACCATTGACACAACGAAGCAACTACACCATTAAGTATGCATAATAACCAAATAACTACTTGCTGACAGGTCCAATTCTGCACATATCAACATTAACCTTGAATGTGAATGAGCTAAATGTCCCAATTAAAAGACACAGAGGGTCAAGTTGGATAAAGAAGCAAGACCCAACTGTATGTTGTCTTCAAGACGCCCATCTTACATGCAATTGACACCCATAGACTAAAAGTAAAAGGATGGAGAAAAATCTTCCAAGAAAATGGAAAACAGAAAAAAAAAAGCAGGGGTTAATATTCTAATATCAGCCATAACAGACTTTAAGCCAACAAAGATTAAATTAAAAAGAAAAAACACAAAGAAGGGTATTACATAATGGTAAAGGGCTCAACTCAACAAGAAGAGTTAACTATCCTAAATATACATACACACCCAACAAAGGAGCACCAAGATTCATAAAAGCAAGTTCTTAGAGATCTATGAAGAAACTTAGGTATCCACAAAATAATAGTGAGAGACTTCAACACTCCACAGACATTATTAGATCAACCATCAAGGCAGAAAACTAGATATTCAGTACTCAAACTCGACACTTGACCATATAGACCTAACAGACATCTAAAGAACTCTCCATCCAAAACAACAAAATATACATTCTTCTTGTCTGCGCATGAACTACGCTATAAAATTGACTACGCAATCAGCCACAAAACAATTCTCAGCAAATTCAAAAAAACCAAAATCATACCTATCACACTTTTGTACCACAGACAATAAAAATAGACATCAATACTAAGGAGATTGCTCAATACCATACCATTACATGGAAATTAAACAATCTGCTCCTGAATGACTTTTGCATAAACAATGAAATTAAGCCAGTAATGAATAAGTTCTTTGAAACCAATGACAACAAAGACACAACATACCAGGATCTCTGGAACACAGCCAAGGCAGTGTTAACAGGGAAGTTTAGAGTGCTAAACACCAGCATCATAAAGTTAGAAAGATCTCAAATTAACAACATAACATTACACTTAGAGAAGCTAGAGAAACAAGAATAAACCAATGTCAAAGCTAGCAGAGGACAAGAAATATCCAAAATCAAAGCTGAACTGAAGGAAATTGAGATGTAAAAAATTTACAAAAGATCGATGAATCCAGAAGTTGATGTTTTGAAAGAATAAATAAGATTGATAGACTGCTAACTAAACTAATAAAGAAAAAAGAGAGAATATCCAAATGAATACAATCAGAAATGACAATGGAGACATTACCACTGACCCCTCAGAAATAAAAAAAAAAAATCTCTCAGACACTATTATGAAAAACTCTATGCACATAAACTAGAAAAGGTACAAGAAATGGAAACAATTCTGGAAACATAAACTCCCAAGCTTGAACCTGGAATAAATTTAAATCTTGAACAGAAAAATAATGAGTTACGAAAGTGAATCAGTAATAAAAAGGCTGCCAACCAGGAAAAGGCCAGTACTAGACGGATGCACAGCCAGGTTATTCCAGACATATAAAAAGAGCTGGTATCATTTCTACTAAAACTATTTCAAAAGATTGAATCAGAGGATCTCCTCCCCTAACTCATTCTCTGAGGTCACCATCTTTCTGATACCAAAACCTGACACAGACACACACGCAGAAACACAAACACACACAAAAACCTCAGGCCAAAATTCTTGATGAACAGAGAAGAAAAATTCTCAACAAAATACTAGCAAACTGAATCCAGCAGAACATCAAAATCGAATCCACCTAGATTAAGTAGGCTTCATTCTGGAATGCAAGATTTTTTCAACATATTCAAATCTATAAATCTGATTTATTACATAAACAGAACTAAAAACAAAACCACATGATCATCTCAATAGATATAGAAAATGCTTTTGATAAGATTCAACATAACTTCATGTTAACAAACTTCAACCAACTGGGTATTGAAAGAACATACTTTACAATAATTAGATTCATCTATGGCAAACCCACAGCCAACATCATATTGAATGAGCAAAAGGTAGAAGCATTACTCTTGAGAACTGGAACAAGACAAGGGTGCCCACCCTCACCACTATTGTTCAATGTAGTACTGGAAATCCTAGTCAGAGTAATTAGGTAAGAGAAAGAAATAAATGGCATCCAAATAAGAAGGGAAGTCACACTATCTGTGTCTGCAGACAACATAATATTTTAGCTAGAAAACCCAATAGTCTCTGCCTAAAAGCTCCTAGGTCTGATAAACAACCTCAGCAAAATTTCAGAATACAAAATCGACATACAAAAATTAGTAGGTTTCTGTACACCAAAAATGTCCAGGCTGAGTGCCAAATCAAGAACACAATCGTATTTACAATAATCAAAATAAAATAAAATACCTAGGAATACAGCTAAGCAGGAAGGTGAAAGATCTCTACAATGAGAATCGTAACACGCTGCTCAAAGAAATCAGAGATAATACAAACCAATGGAAAAACATTCAGTGCTCATGGATAGGTAGAAGCAATATGTTAAAATGGCCATACTTTCCAAAGCAATTTACACATTTGTTGATATTCCTATGAAACTACCAACATCATTCATCACAGAATTAGAAAAAAAGAAACTATTCTAAAATTCATATGGAACCAAAAAGGGCCCAAATAGCCAAAGCAATCCTAAGTAAAAGGAACAAAACTGGAGGTATCACATTACCCAACTTGAACAAAACTGGAGGTACCACATTATCCAACTTCAAACTAGGCTAAAACTATTCTAAAACAAAACAGCATGATACTGGTACGAAAACAGTCACATAGACCCATGGAACTGAATAGAGAACTAATAAATAAAATCTCCACCTACAAGCATCTGATCTTCAACGGTCAGCCAAAACAAGCAATGGTGAAAGAACTACCTATTCAATAAGTGCTACTGGGATAATTGGCTAGCTATATGCAGAAGATTGAAGCTGGACCACTTTCTTATGCCACATACAAAAATCAGCTCAAGACAGGTTAAAAACTTAAAACCTGTAACTATCAAAATCCTTAAAGATATTCTAGGAAATACTGTTCTGGACATAGTCTCTGTCAAAGATTTCATGACAAAGATCCCAAAAGCTATTGCAACAAAAATAAGAATTTAAAAATGAGACTTAAGTAAACTAAAGAGGTTCTGCACAACAAAGGAAACTATCAAGACAGTAAACAGACAACCTGTAGAATGGAAGAAAATATTTGCAAATTATGCATCCAACAAAGGTATAGTATCCAGAATCTATAAGAAACTTAAACAAATTAGCAAGCAAAAAACAAACAATCCAATGAAATTGTGGGGAAACTGCATGAACAGACATCTCTGAAAAGAAGATACATGCAGACATCAAGCATATGAAAAATGCTGAACATTACTTAATTAGAGAAATGAAAATCAAAACAACAATGAGATACCAGCTCACACCAGTTAGAATGGTTATTATTAAAAAGTCAAAAAATAACAGATGCTATCGAGGTTTTAGAGAAAAGGGAATGCTTATACACTGCTGGTGGGAATGTAGGTTAGTTTAGCCATTGTGGAAAGCAGTTTGGCAATTCCTCAAAGAACTTAAAACAGAATTACCATTTGACTCAGCAATCCCAATATTGGGTATATATCCAAAGGAAGATAAATAATTCTGTCATAAAGACACATGCATGTATATGCTTACTGCAGCACTATTCACAATATTAGAGACACAGAATCAACCTAAAGGTTTATCATTGCTAGACTGGACAAATAAAATGTGGTATATATATATATGTACACCATAGAATACTTTGCAGCTTTAAAAAAAATGAGATTATGTCATTTGCAGCAACATGGATGGAACTGGAGGCCATTATCTTAAGTGAACCAGTGCAGGGACAGAAATCCAAATACTGCAGGTTCTCACTTGCAAGTGGGACCTAAACATTGAGTATCCATGGACACAAATGTATTAGCCCATTCTCACATTGCTATAAGGAACTCCTGAGACTGGGTAATTTATAAAAAGAAGAGGTTAAAATGGCTCATTGTTCTGCAGGCTGTATAGGAAGCATGATTCTGGCATCTGCTTCTGGCATTCTGCTTCTTGCCTCAGGAAACTTAAAATCCTGTTGGAAGGCAAAGGTAGAGCCAGCACTTTACATGACTGGAGCAAGAGGAAGAGAGGAAGAGAGAGCTGCTAAACACATTTAAATAACCAGATCTTGTGAGAACTCTATCACAAGAGAGCACCAAGGGGTTGGTGTTAAACCATTTATGAAGGATGTAACCCCATGATCCAATCACCTCCCACCAGGCCCTACCTCCAACAATGGGGATTACAATTTGACATGTGATCTAGGTGGAGACACAAATCCAAATAACATCAACGAAGAAGGGAACAAGAGACATCAGGATGTAGTAAAAGGTAGAGGCTGGGAGGAGGGTGAGGATCTTAAAACTACCTATTGGGTGTGTGCTTATTACCTGGCTGACAAAATTATCTGTACACCAAACCCCCATGACACACAATTTGCCTGTGTAAAAACCTACACATACACGTCTGATACTAAAATAGAAGTTAACAATTAAGTAATTAAAAAAAGAACTGAAAAATTGTTTAAACTTTTTAAAAAATCTTTATAGATAATGTATCACCAAATACAGAGCAACAATAAAGAGATATGAATTATTTAAACAAAAGAGGGGTGAAATAAAATTCTGGAATTAAGAAGAACAATAATTACATTAAAATTCACTGAAGATGTTCAAAAGTTATTTGGAGCTGGCAGAAGAAAGAATCCATGAACATGAAGATAGGACAGTTGAGATAATCCAGAATAATATGCAGAAAGAAAAATAACTGTAAAGGTGAACAGCACCTCAGAGATTTGTAGGGCACCATCAACTGTACTAACAAATGCATAATGGGAATCTCAGCTTGAAAGGAGAGAGAGAAATAAATAATATGTGGATACATAATGGCTGAAAACATCCTAAATGTGATGAAAAATATTAATCTCTGCCACCAAGACTCTTGATAAATTCAAAATAGGATAAACTCAAAGAGATCCACTCCTAGATATAGACACATCATATTCAAGCTGCTGAAAGCCAAAACTAAAAGAAGAACCTCAAAAGCAGAAAAAAAAAGAACAAAAACAAAACAGGATAAATATAAATTCTAAACTGGTCACATACAGGGAATCCTCAATGAAATTAATAGCTGACTTTCCATCAGAAACAATGGATGCCAGCAGGCAGTCTTAATACACACTCAAAGGAAATGAAACAGACAGTCAACCAACAATGTTATATCCAGTAAAATGAACCTTTCAAAATAAAAAAGAAATTAAGAAATTCTTAAATTAAATAAGAGAATTCATTGCTAGCAGAATACCCACAAAAACCATCTAATGGGAGTCATTCAATTTTAAATTAGAAGTCACTGAATAATAACATGAATAAACAAAAGGTAATAAAGAATCAGGCAAAGGTAAAGGTAATAACTCAGGTAAGGCAACTATAAAAGTTATATAAAAGTGAATAGAAAACTGCAATGTATTCTTGTTTATAAATCTTTTCTTCTCATATTATTTTAAAATATTATATAATGCAATGGTTATAAACTTATTTGAATAATATGATGGTTAATTTTATATGTCAACTTTACTGCGTCGCAGGATTCTCAGATAGCTGGTTAAACATTATTTCTGAGTGTCTCTATGAGGGTGCATCTAGAGGACACTAACATTTGAATTGGTGGACAGAGTAAAGTAGATGGACCTCTCCAGTGTGGTGGGCCTCATCCCATTTCTTCAGGGCTCAAATAGAATGAAAAGGTGGAGGAATGTTAAACTAATGGCCATACTGTTTGAGGTATGACAGTGATCTTCTCCTGCTCTTAGAACTCCTGATTCTCAGGCCTTCAAATCTAGGCTAGAATCTCTATATAATCTTCTCTCTGGTTCTCAGGCTTTGAACCAGCTTTCCTGGATCTCCAGCTCACAAAAGGCAGATTCTGGGACTTCTCAACTTCTACAATTGCATGAGCCAATAGCTTATAAGAAACCTCTTTATATATTCAGTAGAAGATACACATCTCCTATTAATTCTCTTTATCTACAGAGCTATGACTAATACAGATAGGATTATAATATATTAGCACGTAAATGAACAATTATAATGCATAAGAAGAGGAAAGGAAAGGACCATATTGCTATAAAGCTTTTGTATAATATTGAAATTAAGTTTAGAAGATTTGAACAAGATTATTCTGAATTAAGATGGTAGTGATAATCCCTAGGCAAACCACTAAGACAATTAACTTAAAAACAATAAAATTGAATCAAAATGGTACACTAGAATTAATATATTTAACACAAAAGAAGGCAGTAATGAGAAATATAAAAATAAACACATTAAAATATAGACTATAGACTGTAAATAGCAACAAGACAACAGTAATTCCATTATATGTTAATTGATTAAAACTTCCAACCAAAAGCAGAGACGCAGAAATTAATAGATTTAAGAAATGATCCTACTATATGTTGTATGTTCTCTACAAGAGATAAAAATTAGGCTGAAAGACACAAATAGGTTCAAAGTAACCAAATGGAAAAAAGTACCAGGTCAACAATAACCAAAAGAGCAAAAGAGAGTAATAGTGGTTATACTAATAAAGACAAAATATCCTTTAAGACAAAAATTGTTATGGAGACAAATATGAACATATTATAATGATAATATTTTCAATGCATCAGAAAAACACAAGTATTATGAATGTATTTGGTGCTACAACACACTTGTCAATACATGAAGCAAAAATGGGCATAAATTAAAGGAAAAATATACAATTCAAGATCACAGCTGAATACTTTCATATCCCACTTTCAGTAATGGATGTATCAATGTGCAAAAATCAATTGCATACTAGCAATGAATAATCTGAAAATGTAATTAAGAACATTTAATTTACAGTAAAATTTAAAAAAATAAATTCCTTGGGAATAAATTTATCAAAATAAGTGAAATATTCATTCACTGTGAAATTCAAAATACAATTTAATTATATTACAGAGGACATAAGTAAATCTAAAGTTGTCTCTTCATCATAGATCAGATGATTTGTTATTGTTAAGATGACAATACTTCCCAAATTGAACCACATATTTAACACAATCTCTACCAAAATCACAGCTGATTTTTTTTTTTTTTTTGGCAGAAATTGTCAAGATGATCACATAAGGCAAGGAACTTAGAATAGACAAAACCTCTTGAGAAGGAGAAACAAATTTAGAGGATTCACATTCCAATTTCACAATTTACTTCTTAGTGCAGTAATCAAGACAGCACGGTCTAAGCATAAGAATAGACACAGAGAACAAAGGAATAAAATTGAGAGTCTAGAAATAAGCCATACATTTATGTTTATCCAATTTTGACAAGATTGCCAAGAAAATTCAATGGGGACACAATTTTCTTTTCAACAGTGAGTGCTGGGACAACCAGATACACACATGCAAAAGAATGAAGTCAGACTTCATTCTCAACCTACATTCAAGAATTCATACAAAATTTCTCACGGACAAAATAGAAGAGCTAAAATTATAAACTTATAAAAGAAAGGTAGGATTAAATCTTTGTGAGCCTGAATTAGGCAATGGTTTCTTAGATAGGACACCAAAACCTAAGAAAAAAAAAGTTGGTAATTTGGATTTCACCAATGATAAAACCTTTGTGTTTCAAAGGACATCATGAAGTAAGTGAAAAGTCAACCCACAGAATGGAAGAAAATGTCTTCAAATTATGTATCTGAAAAGGAGATTTTATCTAGAATAAATATACAAATATTTTCCAGTCTGGACGCGGTGGCTCAAGCCTGTAATACAAGCACTTGAGGAGGCTGAGGCAGGCAGATCATGAGGTCAGGAGATCGAAACCGGCCTGACCAACATGGTGAAACCTCGTCTCTACTGAAAATACAAAAATTAGCTGGGCGTAGTGGCATGCGCCTGTAATCCCACCTACTCAGGAGGATAAGGCAGGAGAATTGCTTGAACCCAGAAAGCTGAAGCTGCAGTCAGACGAGATTGCACCCACTGCTCCAGGCTGGGCCACAGAATGAGACTCCATCTCAAAAAATAAAATAAAATAGAAAATTCCAACTCAAAAAATAAAAAGAAATATTATAGAGTAATATTATAATTAAGAAAATCATTAAGAAAACTAAGAAAAGGATTACCAAATAATATTAGTAGACATTTATCCAAAGAAAATATATAAATTATCAATAAGCATATGAAAACGTGCTCAACATCATTAATTAGGTAACCCCAATCAAAACCACAATGAGATACCATTGCACTCATTAAGATGGCTATAATTCAAAAAGAAAAATAATAAAAAGTGGTGGTGTTATATATGTCCAGTGGGAATATAAAATAGTTGTTTTGAAAAATGGTTTGAAGGTTTCTCAGCTTGTTAAACATAGAGTTGCCTATCATATAACCAATTATTTTCACCCCTAAGTGTACATGCAAGAGACATGCAAACATATGTCCAAACAAAAACTTGAAGTGAATATTCATATTGGCATTATTTACAATAATTAAAATGTGGAAACTACCCAAATGTCTGAAAACTTATGAATGCATAAATGCAATATTGTATATCCAAACAATGGTGTATTCTTTAGTAATAAAAATGAAGTATTATTAATATATGCCTCAGTATAGATGTACTATGAAAATGTTATACTAAGTGAAAGAAGCTAGTTATTTAAAAAATGACACATTGTTGAAATAGATCTATATAAAATGTCTAGAATAGGCAAATCTATAAGAAGATAAATAATTGTGAATGACAACGTCTGAGAGAGGGTCAATGGGGAATGATGGCTAATGGTTAGTTTGGCAGAGGAAAGGGTGATGAAAATATTTTTAATTTAGTTTTTGCTGATGGTTGTACAACTCTGTATATACTAAAAACCATTACATTTTATACTTTAACTGGTTGAAGCCATTTTATGGCTTGTGAATTATATCTCGATAAAAATGTTTTAAAAAGTAAATAAATAAATGCAGTGGTGCTTTGTGGAACATTGAAGAGGACAAGTTGTATATAGGGGAACAGTTGGATGAACAGGTCAGTGATTTCATATCGGTTTTATTTCGGCTGTTGACGTTAGGATGGTAATGGTGATATTAAGAAAAGACTTAATGTTATCTATAGTACATGATTAGCTGTGGGGATGAAGTTCACTAAGGTGGTTACCCCAATAGCTGTGATATTTTTTAATGCTACTCTGACAGGCAGAAATCATACATTCATTAATAAACACTTTAGTAAATCCTTTAATGTGTTATATTCATACATACAATTTCAGCTATATACACAAAATACATTCTTTAGCTTTTCAGCAATATTAAAATCGCACAATGTAAGGCTACAATTATTCCAAAAGAGCCCTTAAAACATTTTTACTACTGGTAATAAGTCAGCTTTTCTGTACAGTTATACTCTATGGAAAACATGTGAAGAAAACTCTTTGTGCTAACCTCATCTCCAGGCAATAGTAACTATCCACCTCCCTTTGAGCAGCTACAAGGTAACCCTGAAAAGTCCTTCCTTACACGGGTGATGATCACTTTAAAGAAAGGAGAAAAGGGAAAAGAAACTAAAACATTTTCTCTAACAAGCACCAGATGCTACAAAGTGCTGCATAAGCACAGGACAAAAGTACTCCTTTTCACAGGCAGGGAATAAAATACAGTAAATTGCCCAGACAGAACAGCAAAATGGCGCAGATTGCGCTTCCTCTCTTAGGATCAGCAGATGATTAGGGAGCATGGTCTCATTAAAGTCTCTTGGAACAAATTGACAAACTGGTGTGTTTTCCTTCATTTAGTGGACATAAATGTTGTTTATCTTCCTCAATGCAATGGTTAAAAGTCTCAATCATCAGCATATTGAGTGTATCAATGAAAATTTACTCCTCTTTGGTCAGTTACTATGATATTCAGTGAGAAAAAAAATAAGAGTAATATCTACTTATAGTAGAGATTCTGTATAGTATAACTTCTTTAGCTTCAAATTGTTACTGTTATTGTTGCTGTTTCTTTTTCTTGACAATTCATCTGACAGGAAATTTTATATTTTAAGCAAGAAGAACCCAAGAATGAACCAAAAGATAGGGCTCAGATTAATTCACTCATACAAGCACACACGCAATAACAATAATAATAAATTATTGATCATTTCCTATGTGTTAAGTTCTGGATTGAGAATAGCCAATACAACACTCATCTAGAAACTGAGAGTTTAATGAGGGAACTCATGTATTAGAGTTCTCTAGAGGGGCAGGAGTATTAGGATAGATGTATATATGAAAGGGAGTTAATTAAGGAGTTTTGACTCAAAGGATCATAAGGTGAAGTCCCACAATAGGCCGTCTGCAAACTGAGGAGCAAGAAAGCCAGGCAGCATCCCAAAACCTTAAAAGTAGGGAAGCTGACAGTGCACCTTCAGTCTGTGGCCAAAGGCCCCAGAGCCTCTGGCAAACCACTGGTGTAGGTCCAAGAGTCCGAAAGATGAAAAACTTGGAGTCTGATGTTTGAGGGCGGCAAGCATCCAGCATAGGAGAAAGATGGAGGCTGGAAGAGTCAGCCAGTCTAGTCCTTCCATGTTCCCCCGCCTGCTTTCATTCTAGCTGTCTGAAGCTGATTAGATGGTGCCCACCGAGATTAAGGGTGGGTCTGCCTCTCCCAGGCCACTGACTCAAATGTTAATCTCCTTTGGCAATACCCTCACAGACACCCCCAGGAACAATACTTTGCATCCTCCAATCCAATCAAGTTGACACTCAGTGCTAACCGTCATAGCTCAATACATAAATAAAATAACATACCTTGATAGTAGAGGTATGCTCAGGAGTTACACAAGGACAGGCTGTGAGCACTTTCTCTGTCAGGAGGGGTGGTCGCCAGGTAAGAATGCCTGGAGAATGTAATCCCAGCACTTTGGGAGGCCGAGGTAGGCAGATCACTAGGTCAGGAGATTGAGACCATCCTGGCTAACAAGGTGAAACCCCGTCTCTACTAAAAATACAAAAAAAATTAGCCGTGCGTGATGGCGGGCGCCTGTAGTCCCAGCTACTCCGGAGGCTGAGGCAGGAGAATGGCGGGAACCCGGGAGGCGGAGCTTGCAGTGAGCCGAGATCCCGCCACTGCACTCCAGCCTGGGCAGCAGAGTGAGAGTCCGCCTCAAAAAAAAAAAAAAAAAGAATGCCTGGGGAAGCAGACGTTTTGGCTAAATTGCCAGTGAATTGAATGGTAGTTAGCTATGAAGAGGATTCGTGGAAAGGATACTTCAGGGACAGAAGATAGCATGAAGCAAATTAGAAGGCTGTGAAGTAGTGTGATGTGTGTGGCGAGGAATTACAAGCAATCCGGAATCATGGCACGGAGCAGAGAGGAGTGCAAGCAGTAAAGGTTAAGCTAATTCAAACTTCCAAGTTATAGAAAGCTATATAAGCTGAGTCCTAGTTCCAACATTTTCAATAACCACTAATGTGGCTGGGCAAGCTTTTAAATCTTTCTGGGATGATATTTAAGCTTTTCTTCTTCTTTTTTTTTTTTTTTTTCAAATTTCCATTAATTGATCTGCAAACCTTTATCTGCAAGTGGCCGTCTTGACACTGATCACGGCCAACATCAGGCAATTGCAGACTGCTCTAAACTGAATTGGAACCAAGAGGGACCCAGACTCTTGGTTGGGCTATCAAGAGTTCTGAACGTGCTAGTTTACGAGACTTGGAAATAACATGTTTACTTTCCAGTTTCCAAAGACTTAAGTCCTTGTAAAGGAGCAAATCATTTTATTTTTACTTGATAAACTCAGTTTGCTGATTCTCTCCCCACTAATTAGTCCCATTCTGCTTAGGTCTCTGGTGCTCAGGATGAGTGCCTCAGAGTAGAACATGAAACGTTTTTAACATGATCCACCCCAATACAGTTGAATCAGAAATTCAAAAGGGAGTGCTCAAAACACATACTGTTTCAGGCCCCAGTGACTTACAGTCAACCTGTTAATCAGGAAGATTTAACTGAGGACTGTCTTATGTAATTTCTGCAAATAAAATCTTTTATTTCTCTTTATTCATTCTTTTCAGAAAAAAAATAACGAATTTAACAAATACATTGAGTAACAACCATATGCAGGGAGAGGAGCAGAGAGAAAAATAAACAATAAAGGAAGTGGTAATAAAATATCCCTAATTTTGATGATTTGCAGCCAACAGTCATGCAGTGAAACCATATCTTCATTTCTCTGATATGGATCCACTCTATTAAATTTTGCCCTGAAGTTCATGATAGTTTTGCCAGCCTCCATGACAAATTTTATTTTGCTCACCTTCATTGAGAGAGACGATATTACTTTTTTGCTTCAGCTCACGGTGAGAACCAATGTGATAGTATATACAAAATACCTTTGAAAATAGCAAGTGATTTCAGAAAATCTAACACTATTTTGTCATGTATTATTTTAATAATCTTAAAACATATATCTCCTGTATTTCTGTTTCCTATAGGATATGTCCAAACTTCTTAACATAATCCTACTCTGTTTACGTCATCTTGTTTTTCTAATTCTCCTCTACTTCTTTGCCCTAATCACACCAAAGCACCCACAATTATTTGATCATGGTATCTACATCATTGGCTCATTCCCATTCATATAATTTAACATCTAATTTTTTGGCTGCTGTTGAATTTCCATTGGTCCAGTTGTCATGTTCTCTGGGAGCTGTGTTTTTATTTTCTTCATATTGCATTAATTGTCCCTTTCTTATAATACCACCAACCTGAGAAAATATCATATGACTTTTTAAAACTTTTCCTTTACCTTACAAACCTAGATCTTCCCAATGAGCACAACATGCAAAACCCATCACTTTCCAATGTTTATCATTATCCACGCATTGTTATGTCTTGCTTGGAAAATGGAAGAGTTTCCCTGCTTATTCTCTGGCCACTACTCATACTATTCTCTACCAGCCACCAAAATCATCTTTGGAAAATACAAGCCAATTATTTTATTCCCTATTTTAAAGTATTTTAAGAGCCTCCACTTGAAGTTGTATTAACATTTTCAAGCTTTCTGATGTGCCCTCTGCCAACTTCCCCCACTTTATTTCACCCTCACCTGCTGTATTAGTTAGGGTTCTCTAGAGAGATTGACCAATATAATAGATAGACACATACGTACATACATAGATGTAGATATATGAGAGGATATTTAGGAAAATTGACTCACTTGATTATGGAGGCTGAGAAGTCCTACAAAAGGCTGTCTGCAAACTGAAGCCCCTGGGATGCTACGGGTGTGGCTTAGTCCAGTTCTGAAGGTCTCAGAACCAGCGAAGCTGATGGTGTGCCTTTCAGTCCAAGGCCAAAGTCCTGAGAACCAGAATGGGTTTGAGGGGGTACTAGTGCAAACCCTAAAGTCCTGGAGTTCTGACATCCAAGGATGGGAGAAGAAGATTGTCTCAGCTCCAATAGAGAGAAAGGAAATCACATTTTCTCTGCCTTTTTTGTTCTATTTGGGGCTCCAGGTGGTTGATGGTGCCTGCCCTCATAGAGAGCAGATCTTCCCCACTCGGCCTGCTGAATCACACACCAATCTCCTCTGGAGTCACCCTCACAGGCCCACCCAGAGCAGCACTTTACCAGTTCGCTAGCTACTCCTTAACCCAAGTTTACACCTAAAACTAACCATCACATCTGCTCTGCCCAAGCCACACAGAATCCCTTCTTTGAATATGCTGGGTTTCTTCTTGCCTTAGGCCCTTTGCACTAACCAAGGTTTCTGCTAGGGTGCTTTGCTCACTGATTGTTACTTGGCCAACTCCTTCTTGCTATTCAAGTATCAATGTGTGACTTATACTAAAAAGATATCTTAAAATTTTTATGTTTATTTCCTCACACTAAAATATAATCCCTGGAGAGGGCCTTTCTCAGGCTTCTTCATTGCTATATTTCTAGTGTCTTGAATAATGCCTAATATTGAAGCAACTCAATGCTTGTTTTAGGTGAGTGAATGGATGTGATGTTAGTTGTTTATATAGCAATTTCCCCTAACAGGCTGGGAACAAATGTGGCATCCATTTTCGTAAGCCAAGCTCAATGCACAGAAACTGAGATGCAATGAGATCTCAAATATTTGCCAGATAAATACTCAAGTAAATTCACTGTTTACAAGAGGAAAAGACAATATATCATTTACGAATATACATCAGTAATAGAGTGGAATAATGCCAATAATTCTGCTCTATAATAGAACAGAATAATTTCAAATACTTTTTGACAGAAGTGATCATTTGTAGTTCTACTTCCCCTCATTCATAACTAAAATAGTGTATGAAAATTATGTAATTTAACATTCTGGGTAGCAAGATTAGCTATCTCGAGCTAAATTATATAGAGACATTTGATGTCCTTAGGCTACTAGAATAACACAATTTTCTCATTGGCATAAGGATAAATTATTTGAGGCAGTTTCTTCAGAAGTCATGAACTCTAAGTCTTTCTGCTTCATTTGGTCTGACTGGCTGTGATTCATAAATTTTCCCTTCCCCATAACCTTGAGATGACATTCATTTGAAAAAGAGTTAAATGGGTTTAGGGGGGAAGTCCATAGCCTTGATATTAAAGAAAGGTAGCTGGCCCATAAAAGAATAAATTACACTTACAGAGCCCAGTTAATCTTACAACTGATCATGACAGTTATAAAAATCAGAATGCCAGAAATCTAAGTTGAGGCCATAGGGAGTTTAACAAAAATACCTAGTCCACAATTTGACCATTTTGTTAAATGTTATTTTTTAAAAATTGGAATAAATGTAGAGACTAAGATTTACATAATCCGAGTAATGCCTTTATAGGATCACTATGAAACACTGATTTACTAAAGTTTTCAAAGTTAAAGTGAAACAATTATATAAACATTAGTACAGATAAAAATCTATAGATAACAATTCTACATTGAAAGGGATAATTTAATGGTTACACACAATTCAATTTCGACCTTACTTTACTATTCCGGTTTTTGTCTCTAGAACTGACTTTACTTTTTGTTACCATGCAAGTGAATGGGGCTCTCATTGGAATTTATGTCCAGGATGCTCCATAATTCCCAGAGATAATAATGAAAAAAATAAATCACTTTACTTCAAAATGTGCCTATGAAGCTTT
Source organism: Symphalangus syndactylus (assembly GCF_028878055.3). Classification (NCBI taxonomy): domain Eukaryota; kingdom Metazoa; phylum Chordata; class Mammalia; order Primates; family Hylobatidae; genus Symphalangus; species Symphalangus syndactylus. Next base: position 80,787,138 of record NC_072438.2, on the reverse strand, counting down.
TGTATTGATGCTTAAATCAAATCAAAGTAAGGTCACAGAGATACCTGACTCTCCTTGCATTAAAATAAAAAGTGCAAGCTATATTGAAAGAGACTGCAAATATTTAATAACATTAAGACTTCGTGAAATAGATCTAGCATTTAATGGGAACTCCCAATTGTTTTCTCAGCCCATAAGTCTCTATTGTAATAATGTCAATTGTTTGCTCTGGGTAGTCAGCTGGTTTCACATTAGTGTCTACTTACTATTGTGATTTACTTTCTTTAGGTCCCAACTGAGCTCCTGAAATTTGTGTGATTTGCCTATCATTGATTAAAAAGAAAGTTTCTGTTTGCTTGAAACATGATATTTCTATGAATAAATAAAATAGCTCATATGAAGGGAAAATAGAGTCACTTTAAATCTATTCTAGCCTCTTTCATAAACACACTTTTTGGATACTAATATGTGAATATACAAGAATTCTAGGTTCTATTTGGCAAGAAATTTTTGGCAATATCACGCCTCCAACTTACTCAGCATATTCTTGGTGATGTTGTAAACAAACAAGTTAAAGCTAAACTCTTGCCAAAAGAATTTAAAGTTGAGAACATTAAGCAGTCTAAGAATTGAAATAGCTTACATAAACTTGTAAAAGAAAACACAGGCACAGTTCATTTTATTGCGCTTTGCTTTTGGATTTTACAGGGTTTTTTTTGTTTTTTTTTTTTTAACAAATTGATAGTTTGTGGCAGCCCTGCATTGAGCAAGTCTATCAGCACCATTTTTCCAACAGCATGTGCTTACTTCATGTTCATCTGTCACATTTGGTAATTCTCATAATATTTCAAACATATTCACTGTGATTTTATCTATTATTTTGATCTATGATCAATGAGCTTTGAGGTTACTATTGTGATTGGTTTGGAGGTTGTATGAACAGTGACCACATAAGATGATGAACTTAATAAATGTCTGTGCTCTGCTCTTCTCCCTGCTCTAACCACAAGCCATTCTCTGTCCTTCTTCCTCTCCTCGGTGCTCCCTATTCCCTGAGACACAGCAATACTGAAATTGAGCCAATTAATAACCCTTAAATGGCCTTTAGATGTTCAAGTGAAAAGTCCCACATCTCTCACTTAAATCGAAAGCTAAAAATAGTGAAGCATAGTGAAGAAGGCTTGCCGAAAGCTGAGACAGTCTGCTAGGACCCTTGCAATAACAGTGAGCAAAATTGTGAATGCAAAAGAAAAGTTATTGAAAAAATTTAAAATGCTACTCTAGTAAACACATGAGTAATAAGAATGCAAACCAGCCTTATTGCTAATATGGAAAAAGTTTCAGTGAGTTAGATTGAAGATCAGAGCAGCTACAACATTCTCTTAAGCCAAAGTCTAATCCAGATCAAGGCCAAAACTCTAACTCTCTTCAATTCTATGACAGCTGAGAGAAGTGAGAAACTGCAGGGAAAAAAAACAAATAAATAAAAATTTTAAAAAAAATGAAGCTAGCACAGGTTAGTTCATGAGGTTTGAGAAGAGAAGCCCTCTTCACAATATGAAAGTGCAAGATAAGGCAGTAAGTGCTTATATAGAAGCTGCACCATGTTATCCAAAAAATGTAACTATACTAGATGACAGATTTTCAGTGTGGATGAACTAGCCTGCTAGTGGAAGAAGATGCCTTTTAGGATTTTAATAGAGAGGAAAAGTCAAAGCCTGGATTCAAAGTTTCAAAGGACAGGATGACTCTCTTGTTAGAGGTTAATGCAGCTGGTGATTAAATTGAAGCCACTGCTCATTTACCATTCTGAAAATCCTAGGGCCTTTAAGAATTATTTTAATTCTACTCTGTTTGTGCTCTATAAATGGAATAACAAAGCCTAGATGACAGTTCATCTGTTTACAGCCTGATTTACTGAATATTTTGAGCCCGTTGTTGAGGCCCATTGCTCAGAAAACAAGATATTTTTCCAAAATATTACTGCTGATACACAAGGACATCAAAGTTGTTTCTATGCTTGCTAAGCCAGCATTTATTCTGCAGCCCATAGTTCAAGAGTAATCTTCACTTTCAAGTAGTATTATTTAAGAAATACATTTTGTAAAGCAATAGTTGCCATAGACGGTGATTATTCTAATGGATCTGGGCAAAATCAATTTAAAACCTTTTGGGAAAGATTCACCATTCTAAATGCCATCGAGAATATTCATGATCCATGAAAAGAGGTCAAAATATCAACATCAACAGGAGTTTGGAAGAAATTAATTCCAACTCTTCTGTATGACTTTGAGGGGTTCAAGACTTCTGTGGAGGAAGTAACTGCACATGTGGTAGAAACTGCAAGAAAACTATAATTAGAAGTGAAGCTGAATGTGGGGCTGGATTGCTGAAATCTGCTGATAAAACTTGAACAGATGAAGAGTTGCTTTTAATGGATTAGCAAATAAAATGGTTTCTTGTGATGGAAACTACTTCTGGTAAAGATGCTATGAACATTGGTGAAATCACAATACAGGAGTTAGAATATTTCATAAACTTAGTGGACAAAGCAATAGTCAAGTTTGAGAAAATTGATTTCAATTTTGAAAAAAGTTCGAATTTGGATAAATTTCATCAAATAGCATCATATGCTACAGAGAAATCTTTCATGAAAGGAAGAGTTGATCAGTGTGGCCAGCTTTATTCTTTTCTTATTTTAACAAATTGCCACAGCCAGTTTTCAGCAACCACCACTTTTATCAGTCAGCATCCATCAACAATGAGTCAAGAACCTCTACCAACAAAAAGATGACAACTCGTTGAAGGCTTAGATGCTCATTAGCATTTATATTACATATATATTGTGTGTACATTTTTAGACATAATATTATAGCATGCATAATAAATTACAGTATAATATAAACATAATTTTATTTGTGGGAAACAAAAAGGATTTTTTTGTGCTCACTTTATTGCGATATTTGTTTTATTTCAGTGGTCTGGATCTGATCTCTCAATATTTCTGAGATATGCCTGTGAATCCAATAAATAAACAAACTAAAAAAGACTCCTGGATATAAAGGAAACAATAGGCTGCCCTACCAAAAAAGACACATTTTGGGACAAAGTCAAGGAGATGATGCACGTATCTTTATACACTCATTGATAACAAGAAAATATAAGGAATTACAGAAGTAGAAAAATTTTACCTAAATTAAGGACCACTCCTTCTTGACTTTTCTTTCAGAGAAGAGGAATGGTTAAGTGGAAACCAACTACTGGAAAACCATCAATTAATCAATCAATCATGCTGTCATTTCTTATAAGTGCCCTAAAAATTAAATGGTGGATCAGCACTCAGGCATGAATTGGTTATGTTTTCAATTCCTGAAGAAGCACCAAATGAACAAAAGAAAACTGCTGAATTATAATCATCCTCTGACAATGTAACTAAGGGAACTCAATATTCATTTGTGACTCACTTTTCTCCTTTCCAAAGGAGAGGATTAACTATTTGATTTAAAAAGCATCTCCCAGACATAACACTAAAATTTATGGAAATAATTGTTTTTCTCTTTAGATTTCCAACACGGTGGCAATAAACAAAGCAAATATTAGTGCAATATTATAGATAAAAACAACAACACCACCACCAACAACGAAACACTTACACATGGGGCTCAGATCACAGGAACAATTAGTGAGAAGAATGCAGGACAATTCAAATCTTCCAATTTGTAATTAGATTACTTCATACCACACTAACATTTAAGAAACACAATTTATCTGCGAACTGCATTGAGAGAACACTGCTTATGAAATTACCCAAGCACCCATAACCTAGGTTAGTTTATGTTCTTAATCAAAAATATAAATTTTGAAAACTAGTCACACATTTCATTTGGTATTTCAAATAAGTGATCACTTAGAAGTAAAGAAACTCATTTTCTTATGTGGCTCATAAACTACTGAAGTTTTCTTTTTAATTAAGCCAAGAGATGATTCCAAAAATTATTTCAAGTGAAAGAAGCATTACTGGGGGATAGTTTCATAATGTGAATAATATAAAGACACATTCACTCTAAGCATGCAAAATTGGTTAGAAACCTAGATTTCTGAGCCAAATTGCCTAATATAGAACCTTAGTTCAACACATTCCACAATGTGCAACTCACTTTGGATAAGTTAGTTGTCTTCTCTGTATCTCAGGTTCTTTAGCAGTAAAGGGAGGAAGGTAATGGTGTTACCTTAGGTAGGTAAGAATTGGCTCATCGTTAAAATTCATTAATGGTACATAGTATTAATATTTAAATTCTATAACACTTTCCAGCATAAAAATATTTTTATTTTATTCTCTATATATTATAATTTAGTTCTATATTAGTAAGCTTGGTATGCCATAACAAAATACTGTAGATTTGTGTGGCTTGAACAACATAAATTTATTTCTCATGGTTCTGGAGGCTGAGAAGTTCAACATCAAGTTGACAGTATGTTCTGTTTCTGCTGAGGGCACTCTTCCTTGCTTATAGGTGGTTTCCTTCTCACTGTGTCCTCACTGGTCACAGAGAGAGAAAGCACTCTGTTTTTTCCTTCTCCTCTTGTAAGGACATCGATCTCATAGAATTAGGTTTCCATCCTATGACTTCATTTAACTCTAATGACCTCTTAAAGGACATATTTCAAATACAGTCATAATAGAGCTTAGGACTTCAACATATGAATTTTAGGGGACACAATAGCAAGTTCCTACTAATTTTTCTATTGCAGATACTAGTTTTTACTCTGATTACAATATTTATTTTTGAACTATGTCAAAACTAATATTCCATTAAAATTCACTTTTATGCAATCCCTGAACTCACATTTCCATGGAAAGTATCAATAGTCTTATAAATGTTTCCTTTCTTCCAAGTTGAAAGTGAGCTAACAGTAATATATATATGTTTTTGAAAAATATGCTTTAAGTACATTGCAATATCTTATTAATCAGCTTTTGGAAAGGTTGTTACTAACTGTGAATTCTTAACTAAATATTTGTGAATTGCCAGTAATTCACTTTGTTATGATTTAGAGTGGTTCTTAATAAGCTTATTTTACCTGCCAACCTTACATATATACAGAAGATAAATTTTGACAAATGCTGATGCAAGTTTTTCTTTTTTTTTTTTGGTCCTCCAAAAGCACTCCCTCCACAAGAGCTGGCAATTCCAACACATCTAATTTGAGTATTTTCTATGCAAGTCGTCAGTGATTGCTTCAGCCGCTTTTTAATCATCCCACTCTCTTCTACTATTTCATAGAGTACAGCCTTGACATCCTCAAGACCACAGAACAGTATCTACTACAATAATTTACAGATTGAGTGGGTAAGCTCTTATATAATTCTTTACCAAGTGCTTTCTTATACTTAAATAGGTATTGAAGAAACTGGACAGATCTGACTGAGCAACTTCACTCAACCCCAATGCCTGTTTTGAAATTCTCTTGAGCTCACTGTATTGGGTTTAGGAAAATTTGGTTGCAGTATTTTCTAGGAGATAACTAACTTCTCTACTGATAACCCTTCCATTACCCTTCCTACCTGTTTTTCACATACACTCAGGTTTAAATAAAACTTAAAAAGTTAAATATATTTCATATAGACACAGGTATAGATATATGATTCAGATCAAACACATGTTCAATATCTTCACAGGCAGTTTATAATTTGGAATTGTTTCTTTAGGACCTGATTTCATGTACCATTTAATAGATTGCTTATTATTTATGCAATCACAAAGGGTAAATCTCAACAACTTTTTTTCACCACCTTCTCAAAGTGACATAGATGACAACATATTCATAATATTTTTTCTCAGTTTAAGCAGAGAATTATTTTTCTTGCCAATTACTTTAAGCTTAAAATGTCTACTGTGAACAAGATAAGATGGACAAATGTGAAAATATTGGAATTTAGTCTGCAAAACTGTAGTTCAAAGAAATGCCAATTATGAATATATGACATTTTAAAATATCCAAAGTGGAAAATGTACTGAATTACAAAGTTATGTGTAGAGGGATAAAATCAAGCTGGTTAATGAAGACAGATGCAGAGAAATGAGACTGTCAAAAAAGGTAGGAGGGTGAAATGAGGACTAAGGTCTTGGATGTGAAGTCTCCATAATAAAAATATTATCTGCCTTTTATTAACTGCCTGAAATGTACCAGGCACTCTGCCAAGCTTGTGAATACAGTATTTCCATTGTTTGCAACAGCGATTATTATGAATAGGCTTTGTTATTTACCCTTACCTTTCCTTTTGTGAACCGTGTGAGCTAATGAAAACTTAGGTGACTTGCCCAAGGCTAGGCAGAACTCTGACTCAGATAAATGCTTTCCTTTCCAAGGCGTATTTCTTTCTATGCATTGTGGTACCACACACAGGAGAGTGGGAGAGCAAGAGACTCATATTTTTCACATACTAATGCAAGGGGAACGGTAGGCAAGAAGAGAAGAGGACAGCAGAAAGAACAGAGTTGAGTTTTATTTAAGTGACTGTCAATTTAGCATTTGGAAAATATAGGATTTCAATGATAAGTAATGCTATACCGCATTAGGTAATTTGACATTTGGTGGCATAATGTGATACGAGCTTTCTTAAACAAACGAAAATGCCTATCCTTATTTGAAAATGAGATGGCAATGCCAAGGTATAAAGACTGACATACACTTTGCATTGCTAATAGTATGAGTTTTCTATAATCGCTTCGGAAAACCTTTCTTGCATGATCTAGTAAATCTAAAGGGGAATCATATGATAAAATCCAGATATCCATTATTAGAGTACCTCAATTCTATACAAAAATCATGCACAACATTCACAACACCATCTATGGCAGCACTGTTGGATTGTGTAAAGTTACATATATATATGAAATTATAGAGATTAACAAATACAAATTATATGCTTACACATTCATTTATTTTACTGAATAGTTATATGTATATTTTTTGTGCATATGTGCATGGGTGTCTATATAACATAAATGTCTAAATTAAATGGGTACAAAATTAAATCATAAAATAATACACTTAGTCTGGCTCTAATTATATAAAGTCTAAAACCAGAAAAAGGAAACAAATTATTGCTTGATGATATGCCTATATAACAAAATTGTATATAAGTGTTAGAAAATGATTAATAAAACATTCATGATTAGTGGCTATCACAGAGAGTGGACAGAGAGGCAAAATCTTTGGGAAGATGCACACAGGAACCTTAAGGGAGGGTTTGTTTCATTTCCTAAGCTTGGTGATAGGTATAGGCTTGCTCTTCTTATTTTTATTTTTTGTTTAGCTACGAAAACCATATCTAGTCTTTGACCAGTTAGTTTGTGATTGCATTGTATAAACAAACAATAAAGCAGTACTTGGAAATATTAGAGATTTAAACTGTGTCCTTAGAGAGTAACCACAGTTCCCTTTTTAAGGGCAAGTGTCTATCAATTCTTTACTCCCTTAGCAATGTTCTTTCAACACAAAATCATATGTACACATTTGCAAGAGAATAATTAGAAAGAGAACATAATTGCTGTAGGCATTTAGAAGTTAGAAGGAAAAGAATTCTCTGCTCATTATGCACTGCACTGTGTCTACCAGGGTGGTTTGAGCCTGTTAACCCCTTTCATCTTGTGCACTTCATCCATGAGAAAGAGAAAACAAGTGCAAAATGATCTTGGGTAATGAAACATCACTCTCCGCATGCTACCCATCACAGAGACACGTGTACAACATCAATATCAGAAACTACTAAGGATGGAAATGGCAAGCTCTTATCTGCCACTGCAAGTGGGTTTACAAGCAGAACTAGCATTTTGACATTAGCCTATTTGATGGGGAATCTTTACACTGTGCGGTGGGAGTCTTTCTTGGAAACAAATGAGAGGCGATAACCGTTAATATCCACGTTGTAGGTTTTTATTGTTACTATTCCTATTAATATTAGTAGTTAGTGTATTTCCATGTTTAATATCAGAAAAGTCTTTCCTGAGCAGAAAATTCCAATTATAAGATAACTTACTCAAAGTATAGGTAGAGGGAATTAGTCCATTTATATCATCAAGAGGCCCCATATCCAAAATATATTTTAAAGTCACAACTAGCTTGCCTGTTTGACCTTAACTTAAATGTTACCTTCTCAGCCTTCTCTAGCTACTTTATAAATGCAAACTACCTCTTCCCTCCCTAAACCCACACTTCTATATCCATTCTCTGCTCTATTTTTCTTCTATTTAAAATATCAGATGGCTGATGTATTAGTCCATTTTCACACTGCTATAAAGAACTCCCCAGGATTGGTCAATTTATAAAGGAAGGAGGCTTAATAGACTCACAGTTCAGCATGGCTGGGGAGGCCTCAGGAAAGTTACAGTGATGTCAGAAGGTGAAGCAGAAGTAAGGAAACTTCTTCACAAGGTGATAGAAAGGAGAATGAATGCAGGAGAACTACCAAACACCTATAAAACCATCAGATGTCACGAGAACTTACTCACTATCATGAGACCAGCATGGGATAAACCACACCCATGATCAAATTACCTCCATCTGGTCTCTCCCTTGACACATGGGGATTATGAGGATTACAATTCAAGATGAGATTTGGGTGGAGACACAAAGCCTAACCATGTCAGCTAAGGAGTAGCTGATAGGGTGATGGTTTTTTTTTTTTTTTTAGAGTAATAAAATCTTCTAAAATTGATTCTGATGATGGATGCACAAAGATGCACAAATCTGAATAAAAAGCCAATGAATTGTACGCTTTTCAATGGTTGAATTTTATGGTCTGTGAATTATATATTAATATATCTGTTTTTAAAAAAATGATTATAAAGGAGCAAATCTTTTCAAGTTCTAAGTTCCAAGTTCTGGGGAATCACAGGAAACCCCCCCATCCTGACACTGCAGCATTAGAATTGTAAAAATAAATATCAAGTAGACCTACAACAGTGGAAGTCAGATACATTCCAAATATGATGGTTAAAACATAGGTTCGGAATAATTACTGAATACTTCTAACATAGAATTCATACATATAGTAAGCATGAAATGGAAAAAGATTAAAATGTGAAGTATGGCCAAGATTATGAAAACAGGCTATAACAGACATTCTGGGTCAAGAGGGTAACAATGTAACAGTGTAGTGAGGACTTAGGGAGAATAGGCTAATTAATTCATTATGTAAATGATCTCCTGCACAGCACTTAAGAGATAATAATACTAACATATGACCACAGAGCACAATGGTAATCAACACTAGGGGTTTCCAGAGTTAAAATTAGGTGTGATATATTTAAAAAGGAGCCTTGTTCTTGACATTCTGTAGCCCTCTGTTATCAAGGACTTAGCACGTCACCAGAAGCATCAATCAAAATTGATTACATACTCTAGAACCAGGTCTTGAATGACAGGGCACTGTTTTCAGTAGCTTCATTTCAGATCAATTCCATTTGAACAACTTCAAACAATTACATTAAATGTCCTTTAGTTATTTCCTTGTTTACCATTTTCCATAATTTCATTTTGGCCTTAACCCCTAAATGCATTGAAGAATGCAGTTACAATTAAATTTTATCAGATCTAATTTTTCGACTTTATATGTCATTACAGAGCAGATATCAAATATAGACTTTTATAAGTACAAATTAGAAAAAATTATTTAATTAGTCAAAATATTTGAAATGTGCAAGAAATTCTCACAAGTGTATGTGTTTGCAAGAAATAATTAGATAAACTGCTTCAGAGGGGAAAAAACATTCCAAGGGAGTTAGATAGTAAAAGATGATCATTTGCAAAGAAACAGTGAGAAATTTGAATCTCCATAGAAGCCTCTCTATGTGAAAGCATTGAGACTGGTTATTTCATGATAGAAGAGATAACATTGATTGGCTAAATAACTGTATGCCCAAATAAATAAAAGAGTGGAATCAAATATTAAATATTTTATGGGGGAACAGTAAACACTTGTAATATACTCACTTGCTGTAAGCCTATAAACATTCACCAAATGGGACTTAATCAAGGATACTAGAAAGAGTGGTATATCTTAGTCATATAGCCCATTTATTAATATATGCTATCAATAATAAGTAGCATTGTCATAATCATCATCATTCTCTTCACCAGAGCTTGGCATGGCTATTCCCTTCTCTAAATACATTTATTACCTGGGTCACCTTGCCCAGACCCATGACTTTAAACAACTCCTAAATGTGGTTCCTAATTAATACCTTCAGCCTTGAGCTCTTCATTAAGTATCAGATTTATATAGTCAATTCTCCTTTTAACATCTTCACTTAAGTGAGACATAGGAAAATAAATATTAAATGCTTGATTGCACTGCTCTTCCAAACAGCCCTGCTCTTCCTAAGGCCCACAACGGAACCATCATTTGTGTAGTAGCTCAGATCAAAAAGGAAAAAAAAAAAAAAAAACAGAATTGCTGAATTGCTGTTGGGTTCTATTTTTTTTCACAAATGCCACAATATATCTATCAGCAAGTTCTGTTGGCTCTACCTTTATAATGTATTCTGACTCTTATATCATGCCCACTGCAAATCCTTTGCTTCCATTGTCATCTCACCCCTGGGGTACAGCAATAGTCTCCTAACATAGTGGCCCACTGGTAATGCAGCCTGAGCCAGAATTACTGTTTAAAAATGCAGATTAGATCTTGTCAGAAGCCTGCTTCTAATCCTCCAATAGCTTCCCATAATACCCTCCGGATAAAATCCAAAATTCATACCGTGGTCCACAAATAGCTATGTGATCATGTTGCATTCTACTTATTGAAGCTTTTGGCCCATTTTACACATGGTACTTCATTCAGATATTGCTTTTTCTTCTGAGCTTATCCCTACCCTAGTGTCATCATCTACTAAATACATACATACATAAAATCTTTCCTGGACACTTTTATCTATTCTCATGGCTTGAAATGTTATCAATATTTCCCTCCCTCCCTTCCTTCGTTCCTTCGTTCCTTCCTTCCTTCCCTTTCCTTCACCCTTCCCCTTCCTCTTCTATTCTTTCTTTCTTTTTCTCTTTCTTTCTTTTTTCCTTTTTGACAGAGTCTCACTCTTGTCACCCAGGCTGGAGTGCAATGGCACAATCTCAGCTCACTGCAACCTCTGACTCCCGGGTTCAAGCGATTCTCCTGCCTCAGCTTCCCAAGTAGCTGGGATTACAGGTGCCTGCCACCATGGCTGGCTAATTTTTGTATTTTTAGTAGAGACAGGGTTTCAGAACGTTAGCCAGGCTGGTCTCGAACTCCTAACCTCAGATGATCTGCCTGCCTCGGCCTCCCAAAGTGCTGGGATTATAGGCATGAGCCACTGCATCTGGCCTCGATGCATTCTTTCTAGATTTTTTGTTTGCTTGTGTTTTTTGATTTTGTTTTTGTATTTTTTTGAGACAGTTTCACTCTTGTTGCCCAGGCTGGAGTGCAATGGCTCCATCTCGGCTCACTGCAACCCCTGCCTCCCAGGTTCAGGCAGTTCTCTTGCCTCAGCCTCCCAAGTACCTTTACAGGCATGCACCACCAAGCTGGGCTAATTTTTGTATTTTTAGTAGAGATGGTATTTGTCCATGTTGGTCAGGCTGGTCTTGAACTCCCGACCTCAGGTGATCTGCCTGCCTCAGCCTCTCAAAGTGCTGGGAATACAGGCATGAGCCACTGTGCCATGCCTCTTTCTAAGCTTTTATTTCCATCTGATACCTCTCAGAATCCAGACCACAATATTCAATTTTCTAATAGGCACCTGTCCTTAAAAGCTCTAAAAATTTAACTTATCTACCCTCACTTCCCTTATCTTCACAAAAATTCTTTGTTTTTGTTTACTAGAACTTCCATTAATCCAGATGCTTATGTCAATTGACCCTATCAATCATGAAGCGTTGTGAATTTTAACTCATAAATACATCTTAACTCAATCTAGCTCTTTCCATTTTAACTGGCAATGCCCTGGACTGATTCAATATTATCACTTGTTTAGATGATGGCAGCATCTTCCTCACTGGTACTCCTACCCAAGATTTGCTATCATCTGAGCCGTGCAATGTGATCATTCTAAAAGGCAATGCAGAGACTGTAACTTTCTTGTGAAAGAAGCTTCGGTGTCCTCCTTTACAGTCACTTCCTTCTTTAAAAAAATCAAATACACTTAGCATAGCACTCAAAATATTCATTATTTAACGCATGATTACTTCACTTGTAATCTCCACACCATCTTCCACTAATATCTTGATATACTGAATTATCTACATTTCTATAAGCAAGCAAGATCCATTTGCATTTGTATATGTTGCTTCATCTTTCAAGAAGGACCTACCATTTAAAATTATTCCTGCATTTAGAATGTAACATTATTTTAAATATCCTTTTTTGTGGGTTACATGATCACCATGATCTGCATGGAGGACAATGAATGCCCTTTTGCAGGGAAGTTAGAGTGTCTGCATTCCCTTTTAGAATAATTACATTGGGATTTGCCTTTGTTTATGCTGTCTCATCTCTCACCACAATTCCCTTTCTCCAGCCACACTGATATCTTTAAACATGCTCCCCATATGGGAATCAGAATTTTAACTAAGTCTGACCACAAGTGTGTATTCTTCATATGACTTAATTAAACTTAATTACTTCTATACAGAACATTATAGTGATGATGAATGTATCAATCATGGAGACACAGAGCATCACTTTAGAAGTCTATGAAGTGTTGCTGTGGTGGAAGAGAAGTCAAACAAATGCTGATTTGGGACTACCACTGACACCTCAACCAAAGTCAAATTTATTTATTTATTTTTGTTGTTATATGTTGGGGCTTAGTGTAAGCCCTCTTCTGAAGGATTTGTATATATACATGATTATTTTCATAGTCCATGGCTCTTTTAGATTTTATGGGTTTTTTGTAATAAGGTGGTTATATTTCAAGAGTTTGTTACATTATGATAATCAAATTGTTACATTTTACACACATGTTCTGCATTATTTTGTGCTAAAATACTGGATTTTATAAGGTCCTGCAATTTGGAGGCAAGAAAGCTGGTTCAGATTGAATATTTTATCTTTAAAAAGGTGTTCAAGCCACTCACTTTAAAAATATGCAAAAGACATGAATAGACATTTAGAAACAAAAATTTCCAAATGGCTAGTAAGAATATGAATATGTGCCCTACATCATTGAAACATCAAGAGAACACAAATTAAGATATCAGTTAAGCAAGGAGATATCACTGTATGAGCATAGACATAGTGGAGATACAAATTATTTAAAATGGCAGTCAACATCAAATGTTAGGAAATATATGAGTGTCTGTAACTTGAACAAATTGATAGTGGATATGTAAATTGATTTAAAAAAATTTCTTAGTGAAAATGTTTGGCAGTATCTACCAAAGCTAATCATATGTCTACCTTGTAGACTTAGTAATTTGACTCTTAGTACAAACTCAAGAGAATTACTCATACGTGTGCCACAAAAAGACATGTTAAAATGTCCATAAATGTTTTCTTTATAATTATCAAAACTAGAAACAATAAAAAATATCCATTAATAATAGACAGAATAAGTACATTTTTATCTTCTTTGCGTGTGTGTTGGAGAGAAAGAGAGAGAGAGACAGGGCCTTGCTCTGTTGCTCAGGCTGGAGTGTGTGACACGAACACAGCTCAGTGTAGCCTTGACCTCCTGGGTTCATGTGATCCTCCTGCCTCAGCCTCCTGAGTAGCTGGGATCACAGGCATGAGACTCTTCCACCTCAGTCTCCCAAAATGCTGGCCTTACAGGTATGAGCCACCATGCCTGGCTACATTTTTATATTCAGAAATGATGCATTACTACCTAGGGTTAAAATAATTGAACTATTTCTAGATGAAACAATATAGATTAAACTATTAAGTGAAATTGCCAGAGAAAAAAGATGATGTTCTCAGGATTCTATTTATGTGAAATGCACAAACATGACAAAAATCAAAATCATAATAGTGGTATTGGGAGGAAGGGGATGTGTAAGCATTGATTGGAAATGGGCATGAGGATGCTTCAGAGATGTAGTAGCTCCTGTCGCAATCTGGAGGCTGATTATGTGAGTATATACTTAGACAAGAATCATCAGGGCTTCATTTAGGATATATGCAATTTATTATATATAAATTAAACTTTGATAATATTGTACACTAAAAACAAAACAAAACAAAAAACAAAGCTCTTCTAAGGCACAGAAATCATTGGTTTTTCTTACGACACACAATTTACATTACTTACTACTGAAGCCCTCCGTGGCTTCCAGTTAATTACCACAGGTGCATGAATTTTTATTACTCTATTATTCACAGTATTATGATTTAGCTAGTCCACATTTTTAGAACTAATTTGATAGGGAAATATTTCTGTGGTGACATTTATCACCGACAAATGAATTATAATTCAAAATTTATACCTAATTCTTTGTAACAGAATTTCCCAAAGTATAAACTCACATGCTTTCAAAATAAAGCAAATTTAAAATGAGGAGGAAAGAAAGTAACTATTTGGGCATGAAGAGTAATGACAATTGAAGTAAAAGAAAGTAAGAAGCTTTATGTCCAATTTTTCTTTTAACTTCTCCATCAAGTACAATCCATAAAGTACAATAACATTTCTATTTAAAAGAGAGGATATCGAGTAAACATAATTCAGAAGAGTGTGTATTACTTACAAATTAGAAAAGCGAACAATAAAAGCTCATGATGGCTAAGGAGTTAAACAAACATGCAGCTTCATTAAATATATTCAAATCTCCTGGTCTGAAAGTGAAAATAACAAACAAAACACCTAGTATTTTAGTGTAGTGATAGCTTTTGCATATGAATCACCTGATCTGTCACTGAGTTAAGTAGTAATTTGTGGGCAAAGTTTTTGTTTTATGAATTATGCTAGTTTTCCATGGCTATCACAACAAATTACCATAAGCCTGGTGACAACAATGCAAATTTATTGTCTAAACATTCTGGAGGGGGAAAGACCAAAATGGATCTTACAGTGTTCATATAAAATACCCATATATACACAATTCTACACCTGTAAATTAGGTGTTTTGAACCACTGTGATAGAGCAAACATAACTTATCTGTGTATTCATTCTGCATACATAATTTTAGTTTATAATTATAATGTATAAAGGTATATATTCTCTTCTATGCTATGTGCATAAAAGTTGGTTATAGATATTTATTTAAATTAAATTTAAATTACAAGTCTGACTAAAAGGGAGCTTGATAAGAAATCACCTCTGTTAGAAGAAGTGCTTTTATTCTGGAACAAATAAAGAATTCCTCACCAATCCTACATTTTAGTTTTTGCTTGTCTTGGGGGTAATACAAAGGCAACAAATAAAATAATCCCAGCTGATCATCATCTGAAGAAAGAAGACACTCTCCCACATAAGAAATAACCATCACGTTTCAAGAGTTCGAGTGAATCTTTATTGCCCAACCCCTTAATAAAATTCCCTCCATGCTCTGTCAAGATCTGGTGAATAAGTCAGAGGCAGAGATAAACCAAACAAAATCTTGCAATGTAGCAAAAATGAGAACTGCTTTTCTCCGTAAATTAGGTACATTTCACTGAAGGAAATAGTCTTCCATCATACTACTACTTTCGTCAAAGCAAAGGCTTATAAGGGGTGATGTATTTTATTTTTCATTTAGAGTTCAACAGTACAAATTTATCTCTATTAATAAAATTGTCAATTGCAGTAACAAGTAAATTTATCTAGCTGTTTTAGTACCCAATGGGACCATTTTCATGTTAAGGCCTGGAATTAAAACAGCAGTAGAAATAAAAACAGGATGATGGATTTAAAGAAAGATCTAAATCTGTTGAATTTTCTTTGTGTCCATTAAGAAACAGATGTTTTCCATATGTTGAATAGAAGAAACCTCAGTCACATTTTAATTATATTGTTTGAAGTAGAAGTTTGATAGTATTTATACATGGAAAAGAAAAAAAAAAAACAAGGTTTGGGAATCTGATTTTGTACCAAGTCTGCCCCTGATGCTTAGAGAAATTACCTCTATCTCAAAGCTTGGATTACTATATGCAGGTAGGAGATATAACGCCTGTCTCAGTGTTGTATGAAAAACATTTAGCAAATAAAATAATACTGTGATAATGTGGATTTTATTTAGTGTTAATGAAATCAATTTTTATACTTGGGAAATTTTTCCAGTTAGATTTGGTAGCTATTTGCATACATTATATGAATCATTCAGCTAGAATCAAAGTCATACCTATATATTGTGCACATATATATAATTCTTTATAATTTTAAAAATAAACAAAAACATTGCTTGAATGGAGCAAAACACTTTGTATACCACTTTATCACTTTGAGCATTTTCATCAAATGCTAACATTTGAGTGAAGTTTGTTTTATCATTGTTTTTCTCTCTCTCGTGCATACATACACACACATACATATATAGGTACACACATCTGATCCCTGTATATATACATACATACATATGTCTATACATATACACACAGTTTTATAGAACTACTAAAATTTAAGTTGCAGCCATTTTTCTCTTTTATTTCTAAGTATTTCAATGAATTTTCTCAAAATAGAATTATTTTACATCAACAAAATGGATTTATGAAAGTCAGGAAATTTAACTTAATAGAATATGACTAAGTCAAAGTCAATATTGAAATTTTATCATATGTTCAATCATGTTCTTATAATACTTTATTACTGGCTAGGATCTAATCCAGTATAAATGTGGAAAAAATGCGTTGGAGTTGAATGCATTCACACTTCATTTCTTTCATGCTTTCAAGGAAAATAATTAAAATATTAAATACATTTTTGGAAGCATTGAAAATCATGGAGATATTTGGAGTTTATTTTATAGCCACTCACACCAAAACTGGATGAACAAAGCAAGCATGTATTTATATGAAAAACACACATATGCTACAAACCCAAAACACACTCAAAATGTATTGTGGAAAGTTTCTCTATTTCAAGGTTACTCTAACTACAACTTGGCTTAGACCCAATTAGTTATGACTATGCATTGGCCATTAAATGATAGTGCATGCTATGTAACAGGACAAGAATTCATATGCCTCACTACATTAAAATTCCAATGTGAAGAGATTAATTCCTGACTGACAATAACTATTACGTTTAATCTCTCTTATCAGTCTGTGTTGAAAATTATACATATTAGCTGCACTACATATTCACCAAGTTTGTCCTCCTGGGCTCAAGGGATCCTCTCGTCTCAGCCCCTGGAGTAGCTGTGACTACAGGCATGCATCACCACCCCCAGCTAATTTTTCATTTTTTAATCTTTGTAAAGATGAAGTCTCACCATGTTGCACAAGCTGGTCTTGAAGGCCTGGGCTCAAGTAATCTCCCTGCCTCCACCTCCCAAAATGCTGGGATTACAGGCATGAGCCACTGCCCGGCCCAGGGTTTTATTCATGACTTTGAAACATATTTTGTGCTTCATTTACTCAATAATTTAAATACAATATTTCCACCTAGATATTTTTTAATTGTGAGTTTTTAAGAAATTCATGATTGTAATGATTTTAGCCCTTAAAAATTAAATATAATATTGATGTAGTAATAACTATTTAACATTCATTGATTAAAAACACATTGCTTTTTCAGGGGTGAGAACAAACCCACAAACAAAAAACAAACAGCTGAAAGTTTTCATTACATTAAGGACTTGAGGAATCTGATATGGGTAACTTTCTAAATTCTTTGTAATTACATCTCTGTAGATCTTGCATTAGAATGTGGATTTCGGCTTCCCAGTAGAGCCTGATACTTCTAATGTGCAATTAGAGGAAGCAAAGAAACCTTATTTATACAAATAGAAAGCTAATGAGATGGTACAATCAATGAGAATACTTGATCATTTCAGAGCTTCAACCACAGTCTTCCACCACTTAATCTAATACCTAACAAAGAATTAGCTGCAAGCAAGTGAATATCCTGAACAAAATTAGCTTCTCTCCTGTTTGTCTTTATGATCTGGGTTGAATACAAGAACCTCACTATCAGTGCCTAGCCCTTTTGAAAAATCGTTTGTTTTGTTTTCTTTAAAGAATTTAGCAGGAATTATTCTATTTAGCACTACTCCAATGCAGAAATTTTAGAAAATTCTCAAATAAACATATTCTTTCTGCGTACAGAGACTATTTTTTAGGAAATATTATATTTCATTGTAAATTATTGACCTTAAAAAGGTAAACTTTTTTTAGTAAGCTTTTTAACCTTAAAATTTATTTCAGAGAGATTTTGCATTTAAGTTTCTTACCTTAAAATTTTTCAATGTTAAGATTTTTACCATAAAAATAATCCAGAAAGATTTTGCTTTACATATGCCCTAGTCATCAATTTAAGATTGTTAAATAAATTTCAGAAATCATGTAACTCCATTCCTCAATTTACAGATCAAGGAAACAAGATACAGTATTAGGCCACTCTGCCATTTATTGTAAGAACGCTGGCCAGAAATTAGATTCGTAGACTCTTAGGACAGGCTTTTCCATAAGAGCAGGCTACCTCCCCTCACATCTTTCCCTAAACACAATTACTAGTATTAGTAAATTGCTTGAATGTATACAAATAAGAAACAAGCATTTTTAAAAATATTTAATAAGAATCATTAATTCACAATTAAAGGGTGAATATACCATAATTCTTTGTTTCTACACATGAGTTTATTTAGATTGATCCTGAGTATAGGTTTCGAAAAAACTTGAAAAGCACCATAGAATCAAGTGTGCACCGAACTCTAAATAGCAACATGACTAGAGAACTCGCAGTGAGGATACTATCTAATCATACCAAAAAGTTCCATTATTGTCCACAGTATGCACTCCTCTGGTTTAAGAAATGAGATATGACCTTTTAAATATTAAAACTTATGTTCAAGGAATGTGAAACCTAAACCATTATTTTTACCTAGAAGGAAATTTTCCTTTAGGCTCAGGGACAATCAGACCCCAAGGAAGTTATGGCATATATATCAAAGTTTAATTGAGAAACGATAAATTCAGGGCTAGGAAGTGGAGTGGAGGCTGCCTGGACAACTTCATATGAAAGAATCATGCAGATAAAGGAAACTGGGAAATGTGGTTTGGTAGCAATGGAAGATGCAATCAAGGAGCCATAGCGAACAAAAAGGAAGACGGACATTAACACATATGCAATGAGTCCCGTCAAAAGAAACAGTGAGATTTTGGCCAACGCTTTGTTAAAAGATAAGCCAAACTGCCATAAACGGGAAAAATAAACACAATCACTAATCTACATTAACATTTCATTTGTATGGCAATGGCATAAAGCCAGGATATAAATAGATTACTTGAATGCTGTCAATTAGTAGTAAGCCTTAAAAAATTTTTTTGATGAAATTTGTTGTCAGCTGTTGCATTCCCTAAAGATGTAGTTCTGGCACAGGATTTTAACATCGTTTCAGTGGGAAGTATTTGTTAATATATTGCAAGTGGCTTGCTGGGCAAAGAAGGGAAAACAACCCTGATTGCTGACAATATTTACATAATTATAACTAGTCAGCCAGTCACTCTTCCCCAACAGTGAAGGCTGAGGTTCTAAAACTCTTTGCAAGGGTAAGGAAAACAACAACAAACAACTCATTTTCTCTCCTCTAAATTTTACCAATTATAGATCCCTCTCCCATTAATAAATAACATGGAGTTTATAATAATATTAACTATCCTAAAATATTTGTAAACCTGGCTTCAGGGGTTTACTCTGTAAACCTAGCCAGAGAAATTATAAATATAGAAATGTTTTATGCAAATATATGCTCATTTCAACTTTATGATAATGAAAAGCTGAAGATAAAACTAAACCAAAAATTGTAGCCTATTTAAACTATGAGAACCAGTTAAAAGACAAATGTAAGAAATGAAAGGAAATGATGTCTCTCAAAGGATCATAAATATTCCAGATACCTTTTATCTAATCATTTATCTCGCACAACAAAATCTCACATCATGCTCCCGAGGACTACCTTAGTATTAGTCTTTCCATTTTACAAATGAAGCAGCTAGTTCTCATGGCAATCAAAGATAAAGTCATTCAACCAGGAGTGATGGCAAACCATTTATAGCCTAAAAATCCACACATCATTATTTTTACAGTTTACTATTTCATATTGCTGAATATTGTTTATCATCTATTTAAACATCCTTTATGTTGCCATAGGCTATTATGAAAAATAGAAAATAATTCATATACTTTAAATTACTCTTTACAAACAAAAGTACTTATCTTGAAAATGGCTTCAGTGCCTCATGTGAGCCGAATGTAATAATGCTTCATTACGTTTTAATAAACTTGGCTGATTTAAAATATTCAGTAAAATGACAGTTTATCACCCACTTTAATGTCATAAAATCTTTGTAGCTTTCTTTAAACTTTAGTATCTAGTTCTGTTAAAGTGTTCATCTATGCAGATTTTTGGATGATATATAATGAGCCATGATATAAGAATTATTTTACAATAACATAATTATATATATAAAATCTCAAAGTAATTGAGTAGTTACTCATTTTGGTCAAATTTCAATTTTTTTAACCACTTTTTTTTTAACTAAGGGAATTTCTTTCACATGGCTTTATGAACTTGTATAAGTCACACAAATTTCCTGGTGTTAGATATTCTTATTTTTGAAAAGGAGGTAGAACTCTAGTACATAAAGTCCTTTTATTATGCGGATTACCGTATATTAACATAATGGTAAAAGACACTTAAATATAATTTAAATATTTAATGGATTATCAAATTTCAACAATAGGTCTTTAGTTTTGAATTCACCTAATACATCTCTAACATACACGGCATGACTGTAGCATTTGTTTCATAAACAAGAAGCAATTATTAATAACAGAGATAGCAATATTGTATTAGTCCATCTGCATACTGTTATAAAGAATTGCCCAGGACTGGGTAATTTATAAAGGAAAGAGGTTTAATTGACTCACATTCAGCATGGCTGGGGCTGCCTCAAGAAACTTCCTATCTAGGAAGAAGGCGAAGGGGAAGGGGAAGTAAGGTACCTTTTTCACAAGGCAGCAGGAAGGAGAAGTGCCGAGCGAAGGGGAGAAAAGCCCCTTTTAAACTATCAGATCTTGCGAGAATTCACTCACTGTCACGAGAAGAGCATGGGGAAAACTGCCCCTGTGATTCAATTACCTCCACCTGATCTCACCCTTGACTCGTAGGGATTACGGGGATTGCAATTCAAGGTGAGCACACAAAGCCTAACTATATCAAATGTTTATAAGCAAATACTGTATATTTCTTACAATACTAGTAGTAATAGTAATTAGGTGTTTCCTGTGTTCACTTAAATTCTCTCTTTAACCATCACAATAACTGTGTAAGGTTGTTATCCCCATTCTACATATGGGAAAATCAAGTGATGGACAGGTTAAGTAATTTGTCCAAGGTTATAGAAGTAGATTTCAAAACCAGGCAGCTCAAATCAGTATTGTACACATACTACTATGAATTCAGCAACAATTTATTATATTTCATTTGAATTTGAATTTGATTTCAATGTAGCAAAATGTCTCTGTAACATGCCAATATAATTCAAATAATAGTTTTGGGTTTTTTTTTTTATTTGTTTTACAAATGGGGTCTCACTATATTGCCCAGGAGGGCAGTGGCTATTCATAAGCATGATCATAAATTACTATGGTCTCAAACTCCTGGCCTCAAGTAATCCTCCCTCCTCAGCCTATTGAGTATCTGGAATTATAGGTGTGCACCAATGTGCTCAGCAGAACAGTGTTTTTGAACTCAGAATCCTTCAATGAAACTATGGACAATAGTACAGAATCGCTAAAAATAAACCATGGCCTGCTTCCCGTCACCATCTTCTACCCAGCACAGCTCCTGGCCTCACAAAGAGGATGCCTCTGTGTGTTCTCAATATATTGATTGTATATGTTTTCATCAAGCATCTCATAGGAATGCAATTTTCTAGCTGAAAATTTTATTTCCCAAAATCTATGGGAGAAGGATTTAAGAGACTTAGGGGGAGCAAAAACTGGAGGAAAGTGAATTATATCAAATAGGATGCAGATGGCTTACTAATCACAGAAGGAAAACAAAATAATAATATCTCAGAGAAAGAAATATCTAACGAGCTTCATAGTTGTTTGTGTGTGCCATGCTATATACATGGTTTTCCACTTCTTATTACAGAATCATTCTTGAGAGCATTTCTAATGTTTAAACCTTCCTCATCTTAGTAAAAACTTTCTTATATTCTTATTGAATATCTTCTTTTCAGATACATCTCCCTGGGCCTCCATCCCACTGATAAATGACTTCTTCACACGAAGGCAACTTTTTAATTCAAATTCCTGAATTTCATAAACATGTTTTACTTTATTTCATTCATCTTCCATCTTTATTGGTAGCTGTTGACCATCCAAATTATTTCCTTTCCACAAACTATTTGTCTCGGCCCAACAGTGCTATCTTTCAGAAAACCCTTTCCCGGTCTTCACTCCTTTTTCTTCTTCCAAGCAGTTATTTAATGTTGAGATTTCTCATGGTGAAATGTTGAAGCTATTTCTTTTTTTTCTTATGCAATCTCCTTAGGTAATAGCATCTTCCTACTTGACTCAATGTTAAACCTCCAGCCCAGATGCTTTCTGCCTCGTATATCCAATTGCATACTTCACATTCCTACTCCAATGTCTTAAAGATACCTCAAGGGCAACATCTCAAGAATAACCCCGTGTCAATCCTGCCAAACATGATATTTATTTCTTCACTCTTATTTACCTCAGTAAATGGACCCAATTCCAATGCAGCTGACAAATCTCACACTTGAGACTAATTTGAACACCTTTTTTTAAGTCACCACCTATGTCTAATCTATTCTCACAGTCTGGCAATTTTATGTTTGTGTAAGATTATGGGCTTTCTATATCTCTCTATCTTAAGAGTCCCATTCTTAGCTAGCCTCAACCATTTTTTAATTAACCTACTGCAAGAGTCCCATAATTTGGTTCTTTCTTAATTGATTCTTACTTACCTTCAATGTATTCAACAAACGCCACCAAGGGTGACATTTTTATGACACTGTGTCCATAAAAACTACCTATAATCCTTCAATGGCAAATTAATATTATGTGCATTATAGCTGTATATATGTATATGCAAACTAAATTGATGTTTTATAAAAGTTATAAAAACAATCTGTGGTTTTCTCTAGTTCTTAAAGAGAGAAAATAGAATGCATAATATAACCTACAAGACCTTGCATATTCTGTTCTTATATCTGACTCTAACTCCCTCTGACCTTCTACCCCAGTTTGCACTTTGGCTAATATCCATTCTGTTCAGTGGCTTTGCTATGTCCCTCCTCTATTCCTATATCAGGATCCTTGCACACATTAGTCCTGCTACAGAGAATGTGTAAGAGGTACTTAAGAATTAAGTAATGTGCACTTTCTTTATGAACACAGACTTTTGCATTTGTGAATTCAGAATAAATTATGGTCCCCAAATTTCTTCTTTTTTCTTCTTTAATTTCTGCATTCTAGTCTTTTTGTGTTGAGAGCTGAAAGTTATAACCACCTAATTATTTGGTGTCCAGCTCTTGGCAGAGAGGGTAGTTCCTCTCTGCAGCTGGTTGTCCCATCATTTCCTCAGATCTCAGCAGAGAGGGTAGCTCCTTCTTGCTAGATAGGTCACCCCAGTGAATGTCCAGCTCTCCACAGACAGGGTAGAATATTAGAATTGTATTCTAAGTAAAATCAGTGACTTGGGTGAGGGGCTCAATGTGAGACTCTTTGAAAATGAAATTTACACCATCAATAGTAAGGAATGAGCAGCCCGCTGGCCTGGGCACTGGACCTCCTTTGGTGTACTTCCTGACACTGGAGGCTGTGTGTGTTCAGACTTATTTATTCTGATTTGCACTACTATGGATTCTGCTTTAAAAGTCTAAGTGATACTAAATAATTAGGTGGTTATAAATAGTTACTTTCTTAGCTGGATGAGTGCTAGGATGTCCAGAATGAACAGATTTTTATCCAGGCCTCCAATGTAATGATTAAAAGCTTCATGGAATTTTAAGAATCTATTCACTTATTTGCCCTGAAGATTTGAAGTATGTTGTAAGGATAAATACGCCCCATGTCTGATTTACATATTGACAATAATCACTGCCAGTAATTCACTTCATTTGCTTTGGCTTTTTTTTCCCACTTAAATGTACCTTTAGTTCGTATCAAGAAATTGGAAATAAATGCATTTAATATCAAAGTGATTATCTCATTCTTTGTATTATAAGGAGGGAGAGAACATTTAGATCATATAAAGAAAAGAAAACCATAATTCCTCAAATCATCCGTGATTTTATAAAAGCCATAATGGCTCAGCAAATATAAAAACACCACTTTGTCATTTTTTCAATAAAAATTGAACATTTCCCTCTGTATTCCTCATTTAAATTGTGCTACTTTGTCTCTAATTTATTTTATTATCAGCTTATACTTTTTATTATAGAAAAAGTAAATCTTTTAATCTAATCTTTCTAACTCTAGTTCTATAATTAAAGTTTTATAAAAATCCCATTGAAGAAACAATGTCCACTATTTAGGTGATGGGTACACCAGAAGCCCAACCCCACCATATATATGTAATAAGTAACAAAAAAGCATATGTGCACCTGAATGTAAAATAAAAAATTAAAAGGAATTACTTTCTCTTTTTTTAATCTCTTTTGTTATGTGGTCATAATGTGTTTTCTATTGCTTATAACAGAATACTTGAAACTGGGTAAAGAAAAGGAATTTATTTCTCATGATTATGGAGGCTGAGAAGTCCAAGGTTGAGGATCTGCATCTTGTGGGGGCCTTCTTGCTGATGGAGACTCTCTGCAGAGTCCTGGGGTGGTGCAGGGCATCATGTGGTGAGGGTGGTTGAGTGTGCTAGTTTGGGTCTCTCTTCCTCTTCTTTTAAAGTCATCAGTCTCTCTCTTATGATAACCCATTAATCCAGTAACCCATTAATCTGTGAATGTGAGCAGAGCCTTCATGATTTAACCCAACCTCTCAATATTGCCACATTGGGGAATAAGTTTCAACATGAGCTTTGAAAGGGACATTCAAATCATATCAGCTGTGTCTGTTGATTTACTATCTGTCATCTCAGCTGTATCTCCACTCTTTTCTCTCTTCTCCTCCCTCCTCCTCTCCTTTTTTTTCAACTCCTCTCTCTTTATCTCTCTTGGTCTCTCTCCTCTCTCTCTCTCTCTCTCTCATAGTTTGATTTTGTATTCAGGTTTAAGTTACCTCCATATTTTTCAATACTGCAAGTATTTACTTTCACTTGAGGCACCAGGATTCATTACTGGTATAGGTCTTCAAATGTGTTATCATAACACTTGCTTTTTTCCTCTGGCTGATGAAAATAAAATTACATTTTTTTTCCTTTAGCCATTTTTCATCAAAAATCCATTCTCAAATACAGCATACTAATATACTTTCTCCTTAAACAGATCTGTGGATGGGTCAAAACACAGTTAATTTTGCAGCCTGTAAGATGAAACTTCAACCCAGGAACTGTTGCTAGAAGAATAAAGAAAAATTATTTATTCTCTCATTTGAAGCTGAAGGAAACACTAATAGTTTTAAAAGATTAAACATACATATCCAAATTCAAAGTTAGAGATACTGTTAAGTGTAGAACTGGCCAGCGAGATGACTTCTGGGAAAAGAGAAAGAATATGTATGTGTGGCAGACACAGCTAGTTGCCCATCCAATATATATTCTCCCCTTCTTGCTTAATAAGGAAGGACAGGTGTGGTAATATATGCAACCAAAAGGCTACGTTTCCTGGTTTTTCTTGCAACTAAAAGTGGCCGTGTGACCTAGATTTGACCAATGAAGTGTAAGCAGAAGTCACTGGGTCTTGTTCTGTCTAAATGGCCAACTTGGTCTGCATGAACTTTTGTCATTTGTCCCTCATATCACCTGCAGATATATGGCAGTGAAGATTTCATACTGTGGAACTAACTTTAAGGAAAAACTTTGCTGGTCCTTCATTTTAATGTGTAGCCCAGCACCAAAACTGGATCACCACACACTTCCAAATTTCTGCTTATATGACAAAATACATTTTCTATTGTTTCAGCAACTGTGATGTCGATTTCATGTTATGCGCAGCTGAGCTTATTTCTAACTTTCAGTAATTATGCTATGGCACAGAAATAGGTCAAAATTATGAAGTAGTGAGTAGACTGTCCATGATAAATCTGGTTATATCACTTCCATAATACTTTCATGCATTGATTTTCACTCTTAATTAAGCCATTTTCTTAGTCTTTTTTATTATGACCACCAGCCAAAATGTATGTGACAGGAGTTAAGCAAAAGGAAAAAAGGTTGAAAAGAAAGGAGACATTGGGGGGTGGCCCTGACAGAAAAGTCCAGGAGTGCTTTTCTAAGATGCCATACTTTAAGCCTTTAATCAAGATGTAGACCAGCAGCTTTTTGTTTGTTTGTTTGTTTGTTTGTTTTAGAGACAGAGACTTGCTATGTTGTTGCCCAGGCTGGTCTCAAACTCCTGGCCTCAAGCATTCCCACTACCTCAGCCTCCCAAAGCACTGGGATTACAGGTGTGATCCACCATGCCCACACCCAGTAGCTCTTTAAAGCCTGTTTTCATCAGAAGAAGATTTTATGATTACAGAAGTATCATATTTTTAAATAACATTAAGAATATAGAGATAAGAATAAAACAGAAAGCCGCCTCTACCACCTACAGGTAACCACTGTTTTCTTCTTAGATTATAAATTATTTCTAGCTCACTTGTATATATTTCTATATATTATAATGTGCCATTTTAAAGTACCAATAACATTTAATAGTGGAAATTATTTAATCATATTGATATATACCACAGGGGGTTATTAAACTCTTATATTTTCAGAAATTACAGTGCTTTACTGGCTCTTTCTATAATAAATATTACTAAGGCAGAGTTCATAAGTATTTCCTTGGTATAAATTCCATGTGAACTATACATATTTTAAAGGTTTTTATATACTTTAAAAATAAACTCTAGACTTTTTATTTGCACTTTCCTCAGTAATGTAGGTGTTTGGTTCCTCCCACTTTTTGTTTCAACAGTTTAGGTGTCGTTCAAAATGAAAATTGCCAATCTTACTAATAAAATGGAATCTTTATTTCGCATTGTAGCAGGTTTTATTTTTCTTTTAAAAATTCTTCTGGTCACCTTCCACTAGAGGAATTACAATACTCAAATGCATATCTAAAATTAATGTACTTATTTCTCTATTAGTTAAGATAGGGTTACTACTATAATATGAAATATGGGTGTGTATATATATATAATGACAAAACTATAACAGAACTTAAGTTTTTGTTCACAAATAACTTCTTTTTTATAACTTTACTGAGGAAAAATTGATACAAATAAGTGCAAATATTTAATGTATACAATTTCACTAGTTTGGACATATTAATACACCCATGACACCACCAGCATAATCAGTGTAATACATCCATCGCTCCTCAAAATTTCCTTTTATCTCTTTGCTGTGCGTGTGTGTATATAGAGTAGTAACACTTCCCTTGAGATCTAACTGCTTAAATTTTTAAGTGTACAATGCTGCATTGCACTATGTTGTACAGCAGATCTCCAGAACTAATTTGTTCTAAACACCAAATATACAGACAGTAAATGGAAAATACAGTAGGTCAGAGATTCTCACCTTCAGTACTACTGGCACTTGGAATAGAGTATTCTTTCTTGTGGGGACTGTCCTGCTTTGTGTAAAATATTTAGCAGCATCACTGACTTCTACAAATGCAAGTAGTTTACTCCCCAACATGAAAATCCAAAATTTCTTTGGATGTTGCCATGTATCCCACAGGGAACAAAATGTCCAGCAATTGGGAATCACTTGGACAGAAGAAGATGTTTATAGGCCAAGATTGGAAACAGTGCTTATCATTCAGCTTAGCATCCACTGGCTAAAATTCAGCCATGCAGCCATATCAACATAAAGTGATGCTGGGAAAGATAAGCCAACTGTGAACAAAGGGAACAGTGGAAAAGTGGCCAATAACAAATACTCTAGGCAACTATTACACAACTTTATTACTTTTCTCAATTTTTTTTTCCTTTTTGGGGGTGGGGTAACTGTTGACATTTCTTAGGAAAAGAAATATATTTTCTGCTTTGTTTTAATTTTGCCAGAATCACTACCTCAGTCCCCTTTACAGGCTCCACCTAAAATACTTCCTCTATATTATACCATCTTCACTGAAGCATTTATATATATATATATTATATATATAAAATATATAATATGTATATATAGGATATTTATATAGGAAGTGCCATCTCTTTGTCTCCCAACAAACAAAGCTAGCAAATCAATTACTGTTGAATTTTAAAATTTTCATGCTATCAACTGTTGGCCATTAATCTGCATATATCATAACCAAGAGTATAAATGTAGGGCTATGGTTTGAATGTGTCCTCCAGAGGTTTGTGTGCTGGAAAGTTAATTGCTGTTGTAACAGTATTAAGAGGTAGGATTGTAAAGAGATGATTAGGCCAGGATGACTTTGCTTTCATGAAGGGATTAATGCCATTATGGGGAGTTGGTTAGTTATCTCGGGACTAGATTTATGATAAGAGGATGAATCTAACTTGATATTCTCTTTTTGTCTCCTGTGCTTGCTTCCACCATCCACCCTTCTGCCATGGGATGATTCTCCCTGGATGCTGTCACCATGCTCTTGGACTTCTCAGCCTCCAGAATTGTGAGCAAAATAGACTTATTTTCCTTATAAATTACCTAGTCTGTGGTATTTTGTTAAAGCTTCAGAAAATTAAATAAGATAGGTGGATAAAGTTTCTCAGTCACATGTTGGAAGCCAGATGCATGAGAGTGGAAATGATCCAATCAATGTCAAGTTTAAACTGGCAAAGTGTTTGAATTTTGCATATTCCTCTATTCTCTTATTGAAATACAATGTAATTGTATGTTCTATTTCTAAGCATATGAGTAAAGTCTAAATTTATTATCCTAGTTATTTAAGTGTTCAGATACCTTGCATCATATTTTATGCCTAATGTCATTGCTGAGCACTGCCTAAACTCCTTACCTTTAATTTCTTAATTGCCGTAATCTCTATCTTTCTGATTTGTGGCATTTTTATTTTCATTTTTTCTCTTTTGGATCTTTCATATTTAATATACTCCTTGTAAAAAAATGTCAATTATCAATACTCCAACTCTTATTGTGATACCTCCAGTCTTTCTGAAATTATAAGTGTATTTACAGTGCATTATGAAACACATAATTGATTTTATACTGTCAGTTGAATGATTACATTTTCAGAACATTTCATAGAGTTTGCCTTAAAACAAACTTGATTATTTTTTAAACAAACAAGATTATATTGTTCCCAAATGCCTATTATAATTTTAAGTAGAGTAACAACTTTTGGCAAAACAAAGGTTCTTCCTGGAATACTTAATGAATATAAACTATTTGCTCTTAATTATTTTCTTGGTTTGTAAAAGATTGCGGTCTTAAATAGCTTGCCCTGGTTAATATACTTCCTGTGCTGTTGCTTGCTTGATTAATGTTAACTTTGTATCTTTTCATTTCTTCATTGTATAATGGTAAATTTTGTATCCTGGAGCAATCTTAACACAGATTTTTTATTAATGTACTTTTAATTAAATTGATTTTACTTCAATAATAGGTCTTGCAAAGTTTTTGCTTATTTCTAATGATAAGGATATTTACCTAAGCTCACTAGTTCTCCTCATACCACAGATAATTAAGTGTATTTATATGTGGAGGCCGGGCGCGGTGGCTCACGCTTGTAATCCCAGCACTTTGGGAGGCCGAGGCGGGCGGATCACGAGGTCAGGAGATTGAGACCACAGTGAAACCCCGTCTCTACTAAAAATACAAAAAAATAGCCGGGCGTGGTGGTGGGCGCCTGTAGTCCCAGCTACTCGGAGAGGCTGAGGCAGGAGAATGGCGTGAACCCGGGAGGCGGAGCTTGCAGTGAGCCGAGACTGCGCCACTGCACTCCAGCCTGGGCGACAGGGCAAGACTCCGTCTCAAAAAAAAAAAAAAAAAAAAAAAAAAAAAAAATTTATGTAAGTGAACATGAACTCAGTCTCCAGAGTTCTTGCATCACCTCCCTATCAACTAACTTGAGTGCTTGCTTATAAAGATAATTTTAAAGATTAATGGTAACAAGGAAAAACAGTTACTGTATACTTACATTCTAGTGAAACTGATGACAAAAAGGTCAATTACATTGTAGATAACTCTAAATAATACACTTAATTGAGCAAGCAATTTCACAAAAAATAAAGAAAAATCTAAGATCTTTTAGACTAGAATCTCCTTATGCAATACCAAGTCTGTGACAACATGTCTAGGTAACAGATGACTATTTTGAGAAGTTTTCTCCTTGTAGAGGCACTACAAAAACAACGGAAAAATTCTGTGTGGTTATAAGATCAAGAACGGTTATAAGGGCCAGAACACAGAGAGGCCCTTATCTGTAGACTAGTAAAAGCTTATTTCCTTGTAATAAAATTGTCTTAATGCTAAAATTCAAATAAGACTTCATATGGTTTGGCTGTGCCTCCACCCAAATCTCATCTTGAATTCTGATGTTGTGGGAGGGATCTGGTGGGAGGTAATTGAATCATGGGGGCAGGTCTTTTCCATGCTGTTCTCATTATAGTGAATAAGTCTTGGCAGATCTGAAGATTTTAAAAAGAGGAGTTTCCCTGCACAATCTCTCTTCTCTTGTCGGCCACCATGTGAGACATGCCTTTCACTTTCTGCCATGATTGTGAGGACTCCTCAGCCATGTGGAACTGTAAGTCCATTAAACCTCTTTCTTTTGTAAATTGCCCAGTCTCACATGTCTTTATCAGCAGCATGAAAATAGACTAATATAGTAAATTGGCACCAGGAGTGGGGTGCTGCTGAAAAGATACCTGAAAATGTGGAAGTGACTTTGGAACTGGGAAACAGGCAGAAGTTGGAACAGTTTGGAGGGCTCAAAAGAAGAGAGAAAAATGTGGGAAAGTTTGGAACTCCCTAGAGACTTGTTGAATGGCTTTGACAAAAATTCTGATAACAATATGGACAAAGAGTTCCAGGCTGAGGTGGTCTCAGATGGAGATTAGGAACTTGTTGGGAACTGGGGCAAAGGTGACTTTTGTTATGTTTTAGCAAAGAGACTGGTGGCATTTTGCCCCTGCGCTAGAGATTTGTGGAACTTTGAAGTTGAGAGAGGTGATTTAGGGTATCTGGCAGAAGAAATTTGTCAGCAGCAAAGCATTCAAGAGGTGATTTGGGTGCTGTTAAAGGCATTCTGTTTTAAAAGGGAAACAGAGCATAAAAGTTTGGAAAATTTGCAGCCTGACAATGCTATAGAAAATAAAATCCCATGTTCTGAGGAGAAATTCAAGCTGGATACAGAAATTTGCATAAGTAACAAGGAGTCAAGTGTTAATCACCAAGACAATGGGGAAAATGTCTCCAGGTTATGTTAGACAGAAGAGACCTTTGAGGAAGCCCTTCCCATCACAGGCCCAGAAGATCAGGAGGAAGACATGGTTTCGTGGGCCAGGCCCAGTTTCCCTGTGCTGGGCGCAGACTAGGGACTTGGTGTCTTGCTTCCCAGCTGCTCCGGCCATGACTAAAAGGGCCAACATATAGAGCTTGGGCTGTTGCTTCAGAGGGTGGAAGCCCCAAGCCTTGGCAGCTTCCACGTGGTGTTGAGCCTGTGGGTGCACAGAAGTCAAGAATTGAGGTTTGGGAAACTCTGCCTAGATTTCAGAGGATGTATGGAAATGCCTGAATGCCCAAGAAGACATTTACTGCAGGGCTGGGGCCCTCATGGAGAACCTCTGCTAGGACAGAGCAAAAGGGAAATGTGGGGTCAGAGCTCTCACACAGAGTACCCACCGGGCCACTACCTAGTGGAGCTCTGAGAAGAGGGCCACCATCCTCCAGACCCCAGAATAGTAGATCCACCTATAGCTTGCACTGTGTGCCTGGAAAAGCCACAGACACTCAATGTCAGCCCATGAAAGCAGCCAGGAGTAGGGCTATACCCTGCAAAACCACAGGGGTGGAGCTGCCCAAGGCCATGGGAACCTACCTGTTGCATCAGTGTGACCTGGATCTGAGACATGGAGTCAAAGAAAATCATTTTGGAGCTTTAAGATTTGATTGCCTGCTGGACTTAAGATTTGCATGGGATCTGTAGCCCTTTTGTTTTGGCCAGTTTCTCCCATTTAGAATGGCTGTATTTACCCAATGCCTGTACCTCCATTGTATTTAGGAAGCAACTAACTTGCTCTTGATTCTACAGGCTTATAGACAGAAGGGACTTGCTTTGTCTCAGATGAGACTTTGGACTGTGGACTTTTGAGTTAATGCTGAAATGAGTTAAGACTCTAGGGGACTATTGGGAAGGCATAATTGGTTTTTAAATGTGAGAACATGAGATTTGGGAGGCGCCAGGGGCAGAATAAGCTTTGGCTGTGTTCCCACCCAAATCTCATCTTGAATTCCAACATGTGTGGGAGGGACCCAGTGGGAGGTAATTGAATCATGGGGGCAGGTCTTTCCCATGCTGTTGTCATGATAGTGAATAAGTCTCACGAGATCTAATGGTTTTAAAAAGGGGAGTTTCCCTGCACAAGCTCTCTTCTTTTGTCTGCCACCATGTGAGAGGTGCCTTTCACCTTCCACCATGATTGTGGGGCCACCCCAGCCATGTGGAACTGTTAAGTCCATTAAACTTCTTTTTTTGTAAATTGCCCAGTCTTAGGTATGTCTTTATCAGCACTGTGAAAATGGACTAATACAAACTTTAAATACATATTCATATATATTTATACTTATGTATCTCATATATATATATAATATATATATACTTTTATTTATATGCTTTAGGGATATTGAAACTGCAGTATTTTAATTTTACTGGGTTTTACATTTTATAACTTTAGAAATATCTTCATATCCATTAAAGAATACAGAAAGCAGTAAAGCAGTATAGGATATCAAAAGCACTGAGAAAACTAATTTAAAAATAACTATTTACATGAATTATTTTACACAAACTTGAATTGCTAATTATTCTCAAATTCACACACTAATAAAATAATACATTCCTCATCAGTACTAGTTGTTTTTATTCTCATTGTTGTAACCGTAAGCATGCAATTTCCTAATATTTGATAAATAAGGTAATGCAAAATGGCCAATAAATATTATTGAGGCAAAAGTCACCAGAAAATTAAACTACTGTAAGCAATATGTTTGCTATTGACAGGAAATTATTAGTTAACAGCCCTAAATATCCTGTCATGAATTTTGCTTATGGCACAAAGTAGCTTTTGTTCAGAGACCTTATAACTCTAATTTTCCACTTATTTGCACGACTTTTTGATTGCCTTTTATGTGCTCCACCAGCCGTAGGCCATGGGCCATATCAGTTTGCTTAACATCTATTACCTGAGCAGCATCTTACCTAGATTTGTGACACAGAACATGCTTACTCAATAAAGAACGTCTTATTGAATGAGGATTCTGGCCAGACACATGCTGTTTTTAACATCAACATTTCAACAAAGGCATGGAATTCTAACGTATTGTCAAGTATTCTTGTAAGTACTAAAAACATAGAGAAGATAATACAGAATATCTTCAAATTAAGACCTTGCTCTAGACCCTAGGTGGTAAACAAGCCACATAAGTATTCACAATGTGGTAAGTTCTACAATGGATAAGTGCATATTATGTTGTATATCACAGATTTAATATTTTTCTTTGAAAAAATATGGAGATTAAAAATGCATGACTTCTTTGAGGGGGAAAACAACTAAATTCTATTAGTAGTTAAGTGTATATTTTTGTTCTAATAATTACAAATAGGAGTATTTCTCTCATTGAGAGACTAGACTGCATCAGTGCTATGCTTAGCAATACAATCTGTTTCATCTCCTAATATAGATTAGACAACCAATATATCTTAGTTTCTTCTAGCTTAATAATTTTGAAGTGTCTCCAGACACTAATTAAAAATAGAAATTCTGACAAAAAAAGTGCATAAATGGCAGTTGAGTGCTGCTGGCTGATACAAACACAAAAGCACAAATTAGATTGGATGACACATATATATTGATTTGTCCATTGGTTTTATTGATGCCACTGACCCTGACCCCTAATCATAAATGCCTGAACCAAAAGTTCACACACCATGTCTCAAGGTAAATGCCTTAGTCTGATCAGGCTAGTACAAGAAAATACCTTAGACTGGATAATTTGTAAGCACCAGAAATTTATTGCACACAGTTATGGAGGCTGGGAAGTCAAAGATCAAGAAGTCAACAGACGTCTTGATTTCAAAATGTAAAATTTTGAAATTTAGTATTTGCCGATGACCCATTCCTCAGAGACAGCGCTTTCTAGTTGTCCTCAAATGGTCAAACGATCAAACCAGCTTCCTCAAGCCTCACTTACGAAGGCACTAATCCCATTCATGAGAGCAGAGTCCTCATGACCAAATCACCTCTCAAAGGCCTCACTCACCTCCTAATATTATCACAATGGGGATTGAATGTCAACATATGAATTTTTGACAAGACACAAACATTCGGAACATGGCACTAGGATAGAGACTGGAAAAACTTTAATGGAGGCACACAGATGATAAGGGAGAGAGCAGTATAAAGATGCCCCCATGAAGCTGTTCCTCCCAAAGGCTGCTTGTATAACTCTTCCTTCATGCTTGTAAACTGCCTGCACATTATTGTTTATCTCAGTTTGAGATGCCCAGAATTCCACAGACTGAGTGGCTTAGACAATTCAAATTCCTTCACACTCTGGGAAGTCTGAGATCAGTGTGCCAGCGTGGTCAGGTTCTAGTGAAGGCCCTCTTCCTGGTGATGGCCTCACGTGATCTTTGTTGGCAGTAGAGAGTGTGCGTATGTCTCCCTTTTTAGAAGAACAATAATCCATCATGAGGTCCCCAAACTTGTGACCTCATCTGAACCTAAATACCAGAAGGCTCACCTCCTATACCATCCCCATGGGGGGGGTTAGGATTTTAATGTAAAATTTTGGGAAAGACGCAAACATAATCTATAACATTGTTTCTCCAGTTAGTCACAATCAGTAGGTATTTTGACTGAATCTTGAACGAATCTACATTAATATACCTAATTTAGAAAAATCCTCAACAAACCAACATTTATTGTAAAAAAATATTAAATTGTTTCTTAGATGCTAAACTCTTAGTGTGCACAGGAGCATGTCCTATACACACAATTTTTCTTTGGAGTGTTTGTAGCAATTAAATATTACTGAATAGCTTCATAGAGAAGCTGTTACTGCTACTATCACAAATCACAGAAATAATAAACAACTTAAAAATATCAATACAAAGACAAAAATTTCAAAATTAAAAGTATTTTTAAGATTGAAACAATTTCACCTTCTTCACTCTTCAATTCTACAAATCATATGAATCAAGGATTCATAAAGAATGAATGAATGGTATATAATGAGAGCATTGCTTCTATTCTCTGAAAGGATTCAAAACATGCCCATCCTAGTGGTGCTGGAAGAATTAAAATTAAACCAGAAAATGTACTTTGCAGCCACCTTAAAAATCTTTGTTTTTATTACCTAGTAATAGAAGGCAGTAATCTAAAAGTAAAACCCTGAAGTGTTTTTTCTTGTACAGAATTTGAACTTCTTTAGTACTAGATATTTTCAAATGAAGAAGGAAAGAACAACAAAAATTCTAAGAATGTACTTGTATATTTTCATCATTTAGGAATTGCAAAGATTATGATCTTATTTATTTACCTTTACTACATCAGCTAGAAAGCTCTCTCCTTACCTCGTTTGATTCCTAATCACTTTGAATACATGTGAGGCTTGAGTTTTAGAGATCTATATCTTTAAAGGTAGCTACAAGAAATGAATGCATATTTTATATTAACAGTCATTTTCCATTAAACTAAGAAATCAATATGTCCCTGTTAAACTTCCAAGTTCATGGAGTACAGTTGAGGTTATCCATGGGACATTCAGACACGGCATATGCACATTAATCACCAGCTGCATGTTGCAATTAAAATTCATAACTACAGCACCTTAAAATGCCTCTTGGCATACTAAAAGCACATGGCCATCATTCATTTCCTAAATGAATACAATGATGTCACCATTCTTATCATCACTAAACTTCCAGGTATAATTTTAGGAAATTAGAAGACAATAAGTATATTGATGAAGAACAGTGGAAAATTTGCAAATCCAAATTAGAGTATGTGTTCATTCCTAACCTGATGAAATCTCGCACTTTCAAAAGAGTGAGGAATGTCACAGACACTAAAGAAATTTCCTTTTCTTTCTTCCTCTAAAGAGGATGTATTTTGAAGAAATTTAGTGTTCTTTCACTACATAGTTATAATAGTGAGAATGATGTCAACCTTTAATTTGTCTTTTCCAAAAATTTTAATTAGAAAGAAAAAAACTGCCTTGTGACCAGGGACCAGTCTGTTATGTAGATTATTTACCACACTAAATTTCTAAACATTAATTGAATATTATTATTAACAGTGATGTGTCCATTGGCAGAGGACAGATCTCCTGGGCATATTACTTGGAAAGTAGAAATATTGTCCAAATATTATTTAATTCACATTTTAATTTAATTGATGATAACAACTAGAAATCATGGAGGTTTATGGGGAATCATCATTTGCC
The DNA here is from genome assembly GCF_028878055.3 of Symphalangus syndactylus. Taxonomy (NCBI): domain Eukaryota; kingdom Metazoa; phylum Chordata; class Mammalia; order Primates; family Hylobatidae; genus Symphalangus; species Symphalangus syndactylus. Next base: position 80,750,258 of record NC_072438.2, on the reverse strand, counting down.
CTTCTATTCCTTCATTAGTCCAGATGGGAATTTATTATGTACATGCTACTATCTGGAAAATATTACATAAAGATGTTGCCAGAGGTAAAATTATGAAGACTCATCTACCTAACATATAAGAAATAGAACAAAGAGACTCTTTCTGTTAGTTAAACTGTTCACACTTAAAGTAAAATCTTTTTCCGCGTTTGCTATGTAGAGGTCTGATATAACACCAGATCACATGTCTGTACAGGTTCTGAGCATTCATTGCCTCATCTATTCTACAAGAACACTGAACTAGCAAGCGAGCTCCTTGAGGAGCAAAGAGTAAACAGATAGCAACAGTGTCCTTTGATGAGTGCCATCTTGGAAGGATATAAACAATACAGTTGTAGTCACCCAACCTAGGGGGAAGGGAGAAGGGGCAGGACGGGCAACAAAGACTGTTTCTCTATTGCCTTGGCTTCTGGAGTTGGAGACACCTGAATGTGCCTGCCTCATTAACTAACTGTATGGCCTTGGTAAATAGCTTACTCTTTCTCTATTACCTTCACTTGAACTGGAAATGGTCATATTAAATATCTCACAGTTGTGAAAAAGTAATGAATGAAATACATGAATTCCACTTAGCTTACTGACTCAGGGAGTGCAAAAGAAATGCTGTTGCTATTAATATTGTTGTAATTATTTTTGATCTTTTGTATTATTATTAATAATAATACATTGTATCTTCTTTTTTGATTTTTACAAAACTAACAGGTAATATCCAACTCACGTATTTTATTCCATTTAAGAGGTAAAGAAAGGTGCTCATAGCATGTTGATGACTTGCCCGAAGACAAAAGCTGGAAAATGACAGGGTCTAGAATAAAACTGAGTTGCTTAACTCCGTTTCCTGCTCTGTAATAACCGTAGCTGAACCATGTTATAGTGTGAGTTCTTGACAACCATATTTTATATTATGTGAATGACTATGTTGATTGCTTCAGCAATTCCTATAAAACACATTGGGCGGCCACATAGAGTTTCTGGGGTTAAATAATACGTACTACTAACTGTCCATCTATATCTTACTCACAATCTCTCTCTTCTCCATTGATTTCTGGAATGGAGCATTTATTAATCCTCATCCACTGTTGCTCTGGAAAGTTTCATCTTGAGATTGCATCATTATACATTTAGTGTATACCAAATAACTTACGCCTTCACTGATTCACAAGTATTTTAACACTCTGATATTTAGGAAGCATGACTACTTCACATTCATTAGATTTTTTAAATATATTTTTAAAAGTTTGAGGTGTATGTTTCATTACACAAGTGCAAATATATGTTTCTGGGCTATGCATTCAAGTAGAAGGTATCTAAGAAGTCTACTAATTTTAATTAATTACCTCATGGTTAAAACTCTTGAATTATTTTTAAATAGAAAATAACCAAAATTTTATTTTAAAAGAAAGAATGCCACGAAATTATATATTTTTGTACAGCAATAACTAGTTATGTAAAATCATTAAGCTCCTGGGTATTGGGGTGTGTGTGTGTGTGTGTGTGTGTATTAGATACGTGCCCAGGAGCAGTTTTTTTTTTTCTAACTATTGAAGGTTAATTTTGAATATGGGCATGAGGGAGTAAACTTCATTCTTAACTATGTTTCATTTTTTTCTAACCTAAGAAAGAAAAACCTGGTAGTGTGAAAGCATTTTGCTAAGTTCCATGCCTGAGTAGTATATTGTCAGGTAATTAGTGGAGATCATTGCATTGCATGCTGGGTAGAATAAAGGCTACAAGATCGGGATCTGTCACATTGCTTCACTTGTAATGAATTTCTGAAATAATTTTTAAGGATGCTGCATATTAAGCTATAAAAGGAGCAATTTGTGAATGTTTTAGAGCTAGCAACTGATTTTAACTTTTAAAATTATCTAAATGATTCGAACATTCCTCCCTTCCAAAGATCTATAAGTAAAGGAATACAAGTATATTTCCAAAAGTGTCACTATATATAAATAAGATCGGAAACATTGTGACTGTTTCGAATTTTTAGAAATCTGGTAATTTCTTAAGCTAGGTTTCACATTGGATTTATTAGATAGAATTAGGAGATTGTTTGTTTTTGTTGAATTTTGTACAAATTCAACCTTAATGCATATTTCACTATGAAATAGGGGCAGAATTTACTTATAATAGTTATCTTTCAGTTTGGTTTCTGTATCTGACAGTATGACATGAAATCCATCAAACAGTAAAACAGAAGGAAAAAAATCTCTAAGCATATGCATTCATGGAAACATATATCAAACTGCAAACCCTACAGTGTTAAGAAAATATGAATCTCTTTACCCAGTAATGGAATCACCTTGAATTCCTTAAATCAATAGTTCACTGAACCTGAAGAACAATTTTCAAGCACTGGCACATATGTAATCTGGTTTATGCAATGTTCTAGAACTTGTTCAATAGGAGAACTTAGTTCAGCTGTTAGAATAAAAATGTCTTCACAGTACAGACTGCTTAAGCACAAGATACTAGTAAACATCAAAATTTCAGAACATTGCTGTTATCACATCAATATTTGTGGACATTGCCTAGATACTTAATAATTTGGGAAGAAAGGAATAGTGCTAGTAAAACTCTTAAAAAGCATTATAAATAAAATCTTCATTGCACTTAAAAGTTAAATAAGTCTTATTAATATATGTATGATTGTTTTTCACTTTAAGCCAAAGGGTGGACAGAATACAACATACACAGTAGTAGTCTCTTATATGGTAACTTGTATACAACAGAGATTCTATTTAAAATTTTAAGTGTATATTACAGGCTTCCTAGAACTCAGACTATTCTAAAACTTAATAGGAACTAGTTATCTTTTGAAACCATTTACAAGCTTAACTCCAAAGAAATATTTTTTGTCTGTCTAAAGTGGAATTATCTTATAAGCAGTCCTCTAAAACCCTAATTTTTCTATACTTTTGAAAGTTTTTAACTGGAATATTAATTTTGAAGAAAAAGTGGGTCACTGAGTACACTTAGGTAAAGAATGAGTTTTCCCTGTAGTTCCATTACTCTCATTAAAACCTTCGTCCCCTCGGAAACAAAACAAAACAAAACAAAAAACTATTACTAACTTGTCATTGATATTAACGAATAAATTAACAATTTTGCTATCTTCCAAAGTTAAGAAGAAAAATTCACAGCCATGCCTAATATCACCCAGTTAGATGATCCATAAACAAAGGTTTTCTGTAAAAATGTAACTGAGGAACTCACATTGGCTTCTCTTTTTTTCTACAGTTTTCAAACTGTAATGAATTTTTTATTATCATTCATTTAGTTCCATGTAGGTTTATTCTTGCTGATAACATGATCTATTGTTCTCTGAGCCATGCTGAGATTGCCATTTCTTAAACAGACAGCACTTATTGGAAATTAAACCTCTACTAATGTATTATAATTATTACTTGAGGGTAATTTGCTGCTCCAGCAGGGAGTCACAGCCAATGTGATGGTAACGTTTCTTCCAGAGAGCTGTTAATATTTCTTCTACGCTGAAATCCCACATAATGGATCTTGCCTAAGGCTGATTAATGATTTCAGAATTGGAACAGTGATTTGTAGCTAAATCAGTCCTCACTGGAGGAAATTCAGGGTTATTTCAGTCAATACTGTTAAATAAGTGTAAACAGTAACTTCAGTAACACACATGTAATCTAGTAGGTAAGAAAGAGTAGCAATAAAAGAAGTAAATAATGATAATGCTGCAGTTTCTTCATTTCATTTATGCTTATAACAGATACAGGGAAGAAACACACTGCAGTGTCATCAAACCCATGGAATTACTTCACTGCAACACATTTTTTTTCTGCATTGAAAAAGCAATTTCCCAAACAAGTAAAAGCAAATTGAGCTAAGCGCCTAAAATAAATCAGCATCTTTCCCTCCTTTCTTTCCTTTATATCACCTTTTTCGCTAAAGAAGAAATTGGACAAATAACTTGGAATGAAACTTGAGCAAGAGAAATTTCAAGTATGGAAAAAGGTTTTGTTTAGCATTATACTCTACAAGCACACAGAGTTCCAACATTGTCCACGCTGTCCAAGCTCCAGGGATTTCATCTTCACCTGAAATGAGGCAGGGCAGAGACATCGCGAGAAGTAACCTCGAGATTTCCTTGCCCAGAGGCCTACATGAGGAATGTATAGAAACAAGACTCTCTAGTCACTGAACTTAATTCTTCTTTGTTAATGTAAAGTCAATATCAATAAAAACGCAGTGATACAACTGCAGTTAAGGACAATGTTACAGACCTCAAGGTGCATCTTTCAATTTGTATTTCACTAGGGAGTCCTGTCTCCCATGATCCAGAGATTTTTAAACATCGTTATGTGCATTGTCTGTCTGACGTCCTTGGCTTTAAAAAAAATACTCTTTAAATCATTGTTTTCCTAATTTTTGAGGGTACATAGTAGGTGTATAAATTTATGGGACACACGAGACATTTTGATTCAGGCATGCAATGCACAGTTATCACATCTTGGAGAATGGGATATCCATCCCTCAAGCATTTATCCTTTGAGTTACAAACAATTCAATTACTTTCTTTATAATATACAATTAAGTTGTTATTGAATATAGTCACCCCTGGATTTTGACTATCAAATTTAATTAAAAAGCAGCTTCTGACTAATATTGTAAGAAAAAGAAATACTTGTGAGTTAAAAGGTGAGGATCTAGATATACACTGATTTGTGAGCACAGCCATTCAAATGATTGTGAAGTCAAAGTGAGAACTGCGTATGCCATTACCAGCTAAATAACATAATTCCAGGTAAAACATAAAAGATGGACTGCCACGTATTCTTAGGTTTTCAAATGCCTAGCAGAATCTAGACCCAGAGAAATCTCTCAAAGAAATGTCAATGCGTTTTGTAAAATGAAACTAGAGCTATAGCAATTGGTGTTAAATTTCTGCAAATTATACCCAGCTTCCTTTCTACCTGCGACTTCATTGTATACTAAACAGCTCTTTCCCACACATCTCTCTCACACACACTTGTGCATATACACACAGATCACTTGAGTCAATGGCTTTTATTCTTCAATCAGAATCAGTACAAAAGCACACCTTAGCCTGTACTTAAATCAATACAAAACAGTTTCCCAATTGATAGAACCAGACACGACACATGGGTTTTGTTGTTGCTGTTGTTTTCCTCCAATAGGCTAAGAAAGTCAAGTGCAAAGAGGAAAATTTCTCCCTTTGATAATAAAAATAGTTTTTTGACAGACCTTCAATAAAGACCTCTACATACATTTTATGGAGGTGATTTAAAGTCAAAATTCTTGAGTTCATAGCCCATCAGTCTGTGTTTTTAGTAGCTTTATTAAGACACAATTCATATATCATTTGCCTACTAACATGTACAATTATTTGTACAAATATTCACTGTCATGAAATCATTCTTACAATCCAATTTTAGACTATTTCATCACCTAAACCCATATTCATACTTTCTTTTTTTTTTTTTTGAGATGGAGTCTCGCTCTGTCGCCCAGTCTGGAGTTCAGTGGCACATTCTCGGCTCATTGCAGCCTCCACCTCCTGGGTTCAAGTGATTGTCTTGTCTCAGCCTCCCAAGTAGCTGGGACTACAGGCATGTGCCACCATGCCCGGCTAATTTTTGTATTTTTAGTAGAAATGGGGTTTCACTACGTTGGCCAGGATGGTCTCAATCTCCTGACCTCGTGATCCACCTGCCTTGGCCTCCCAAAGTGCTGGGATTAACAGGCATGAGCCACTGTGCCCAGCCCCATATCCATACTCTTAATCCACACCCCCTGTCACTCAGTACTGAGCAACCATTAATTTATTTTCTGTTTCTATCCATTTGCCTATCCTGGATATTTCACAGAAACAGAATAACATAGTATGTGGTCTTTTCTGACTGGTTTATTTCACTTACTGTGTTTTCAAAGTTCATCCATGTTGTAACATGCTTCATTCTTTCTTTTTTATTGCCAAATAACATCTAATTATGTGGATAGAACACATCGTGTTTATCCATTCATCAGTTGGTGGACATTTGGGTTATTTTCACTCTTTCAGTATTATGATTAATGCCATTACGAACATGTGTGTACTAGTTCATATGGATGTATGTTTTTATTTTTCGTGTATATGCTTAGGAGTAGAATTGCTGGGTCATACTGTAGTAATTATAGTTGGCATATTGAAGGACCACTAAACTACTTTCCAAAGCAGCAAGGTTATATTACATTTTCATAAACAAGGTATGAGGATTCCACCTTTTTCCACATTCTTATCCACATCTGTTACTGTCCTTCTTTTTGATTATAACTACTGTAGTGGATATGAAGTGGTATTACATTGTGATTTTTATTTGCATTTCCTTAATGACAAATGATATGGAATGTCTTTTTATGTGCTTATTGGGCATTTTGTTTTTTTTTTAATAAATATATATATTTTTTCACCCAGTTTCAATTTTTTGTCTTATTTCTGAGTTGTAAAAATTCTTTTTATATTCTAGATACGTGTCCTTTATCATGTATTTGATTTAAAAATATTTTCTCCCATACTATGGGTTGTCTTTCACTTTAGTGATGATGTCTTTTGATGCACAAATGCTTTTGATTTTGATAAAGTCTAATTTACCTAAATTTTATTTGGTCATTTCATTTGGTATCATGTTCGAGAAGTCTTTGCCTAACTAAAGGTCATGAAGATTTACTGCTGCGTTTTATTCTAAGAATTTTGTAGTTTTAGCTCTCAAATGTTGCTCATAATGCATTTTGAGTTTTTTTTGAATATTATGAGGAAGGAGTGCAACTTTATATTTTACATGTGGATATCCAGATGTCTCAGCAACATTTCTTGAAGAGTTTTTACTATTGAACAATGTAATTGCCTCTTCTAAGCCTCTGTCTCTTAATCAGTAGGATGGGAGTGATGGATAAAAGTGCCTCATTCACTGAGTTGTTTTCAAGATTCAATTCAATTCAATAATACACATAAAATGTCTAACATTGTTTTAATACATAGTACTTGCGCTTTAGCTCTTAACAAATCTCTACATAACCTATTTCTTATCATAACCTATTTCTAACCCAAGGGTTGTCTGCTCACTATAACGCTTGCTGTCATGGAAAATATTCTGTTGTTAAAAATACTCTCTTTTTCCTTATCCCTCTGCCTCAAAAGTTGTCTCTGTATGAATTTCTCACTTAGCTACCACTGAAATACCTGATGAGGTAATTCATACTTAAAAATGAAAAATGGGCCAGGTGCGGTGGCTCATGCCTGTAATCCCAGCACTTTGGGAGGCTGAGGCACGTGGATCACGACCTCAGGAGGTCAAGACCACCCTGACCAATATGGTGTCTGTACTAAAAATACAAAACTTAGCTGGGTGTGGTGGCCTGTGCCTGTAATCCCAGCCTCTTGGGAGGCTGAGGCAGGAGAATCGTTTGAACCAGGGAGTCGGATGTTGCAGTGAGCTGAGACTGAGCCACTGTACTGCAGCCTGGCAATAGAGTGAGACTCCGTCTAAAAAAAAAAAAGAAAGAAAAAAATGAAAAATGATAAAATAATTTTATTCTTTCACAGACTTATGTTGTTATTATGTTGAGACAAATATAGCACGGTAAAATTCCTCCACACTTTTTTCTTTTGTTTTGTTTTTTTGAGACAGGGTCTCACTCTGTTGCCCAGACTGGAGTGCAGTGGCATGATCTCGTTTCACAGCAACCTTAGCTTCCTGCGCTCAAGTGATCCTTCAGCCTCAGCCTCTCAAGTAGCTGGGACTACAGGCACAAGCCACCAACGCCCAGGATATATATATTTAAAATTTTTTTGTAGAGATGGGGATTTTCCATGTTGCCCAGACCAGTCTCAAACCCCTGAGCTCAAGTGACCCGCCTGCCTCAGCCTCCCAAAGTGCTGGGATTACAGGCGTGAGCCACTGTGCCTGGCTTATGCTCCACATATATTTTAAGTTTGCTTTATAATCCTGTGTTATCATTTATTCATTTGTATATTAAAGGCTTCCAAATGATGTGTCCTCTATTAACATAAAAAAGATTCTCTGAATATAGTAAAATGTTGATTTATTACCGACTATGTAATCAAAAAGAAGAGCAAATACAGGAGATGTTAATCACAAAAAAAGCTATATCTCTTTCATAATCTTGCTAAGTTTCATGTCTCTTGTAGGATATTGTGCATTTTTGAAAGATGCCTTGAGATGGCAAATTCTCTAAGCCAAAGAAAGTCTATGAGAATAGAAAGCACCGAGAATTTATAATTAGCTTCATGTACTGCATTTGTAACTGTGTGACTGACAGGACTCTGTTCCCCTACATAGTCCCGTTTCATTGTGTGAGAGTAACAACTGGCGTCCAGGAGATTCATGAGAATTAAATGAGATAGTGTAAGTGGAATGCTGTCAAGATGTAGGGCATTAGATAAAATAGATAGTCACAAGTTAATTCCAGCTTGGGAAAGAAAAATCGGGATAATTTAGAATAAAATTGTTATTTGCCAATGTAAACATATAATTATTTTAACATGTTTAAAGCATCTTAATAAGTCATGTGGGTATAATGATAAAGGAGAATATAATTGCAGAATTACATGAATATTCAAATTATTTTCACATCTTTTGAATTTAAAAAATAGTAAATTATTTGAGCTAGAAATTTCTCCCTTCCACTTTACATTTGTCTGGTGCAGATTTTTAGATCCATTGGCCAACTAATAGTGGATCCCGCAGCGATGGAACATTTTCTATTGTATTCTTTTCTCTGTAACGAATAATACCATCTGGCAACCTGAGTGTTTTTCTCATCATTACAAGTCAGAGGAATGTGTAATTATCTCATTGAAAGGAAACTTCTGAAGAAAAGCAAATGTAAGAAACATTCTTGTTGCACTGGATGAAAAAAGTGTGCCAAAAATAATAGGATGTTGTATAACTTTATCTAAAGCTACAAAAAATAAACACAAATACACATTATCAAAGAAAGCATAATGCTGTATATTATGAATTACTGATATCTTATATTGAGGCTTTTGACATACAGGTTAGAACTCTGTGAGAATCTCACTCTTGAATTAATTAGGAAGAGTATTTTGAATGCTAGAAAAACTGCCAATTAATGTTTATTTAATAATTTTTGAACAGGCGTTAAATGATTGGTTTCAAAGTGCAATAATATAGTCTGCTTTGTAACTAGAGCTGTGAAAAATATTCACAGCCTGAACTAAAAGGAGAAATGTTAAGAAGAGGAAGGGGATTGTCTAAAGAGCAGTATAAAAATCTCTATAATTATGTTAACATCATGGATAATCTCTAGTATTCTAGTATATATGAAGAATACATATCTTCTCTCCAGGATATTTCAATTACTTGGAAACTGTCCTGGTTTCAAACTTTTGGAATTGTAGATATTCTGTTGTGGGCACATAAGAAGGAAAGAGGGAATAGATGGATAAAGCATGGTGCGATGAGAGCTGTTGGGCTTAATTTGCACCAACATTGTCATAATGCTTTTGGCCCTCAGCTAACAGTAGAAGTGTGTATGCCACATTATAATGGATATACTGGAAAAAGTCCTGTTCTTAGAACCCTTACAAGGATGACATATGTGGAATAGGTACACAATATACAGGGTACATCTTTGAAGCCTTTTCCCAAAGCTACAGTGAAAGTGTTACAAATAGCAAAATAAAAATGAGTAAAATTGGAAGATCCTTCCCCACAGTAAGTGCAAATACATAACTAGGAAGTTGACCCATATTTTTTTGTTTCAAAAGTATTTATTCCTATATATTGCAAGAACTTTAGAGTAAAACAGGAAAAAAAGGAGAAAAAAGCTTAAATTGATTGGGATAATAGATGAAGATCAAGCTAGACAGGTTTGTGTCAAAAATCTTAGTTTTTAAATATTCATTTTGATTGAAATAATATTAAATTTTAAAAAACTATTCACAGATAAGGAGCTGAGTTGGAAGTGATGAAGTTTAGGGTTTTGTATCAAAGTAGAAATACGATGTGATCTTGACACAATGTGACAGAGATTGGTGGACAAAGTCATGGGTATAAATAATTATAATAAAATTTATTTTGTGAAATTCTATAATTTAGCTATAAAATACATGAAAGAAGAGGAAATTTCTAACCCCAAATTTGAATTTCGGAAGATAAATAGCACAGAGATAATGGCATTTCACCTGGTTTTCAAAGATAGATTTAGATGGCTATGAAAAGGGAGGAATTACTTTTCTGAAAGTGGATTGAAAGAAATAAAAATTGCATGTGACTTGAATTTTTTTCCTTGTTTCAGTAAGAAGGCACTCCCAAATGGAAATATGAAGAATTACCAAAGTACTATTAATGGAAGTCAATGTATTGAATAAAACTGTGTTGTATACCATGAAACATCTTTTTGCTTGTTTTTTTTTGTTTTCCTTGGCTTTAGTGAATCTTCTAAATTAAATATTCTTCCTGATAATAACTCAATGATAAAACAGGGTATGGGAATTTTAAGTGATCTTCAACATTATCTATTCACAGTACTGTATCCAGTAGGATAATTTTTAATGGCCATCCAAGTTTTATTACACACTTTGGCTAAAAAGGAATCCATAATATTTTAAAGAGGCCAATGGTATAATTGAAAAGCTGTAATTGTTAGCAAGCATTTCATTAAATTTACTTATTCCCTGACTCAATCTAAATCTATCTTCTGGAGATACAGATAAAATTATTATATATCACATGACAGCAAGTATATAAAGTCAAGGAGAGAAGGAGGATATAACATAAGGAACAGAACAGTGTGGCAGGGAGAGAAATGAGCTGAAAAATACAATGATAGACATTCTGATAACCTTTTTGTAAGTTCAGGAAAATCCCTTAACCTTTCTTTTGTGCCGTTTGCACAAATCACTTAGTCCCTCTGTGCTTGACACTTACTTTAGGGGTATTATAAAATTCTAATTTCTGATTAAAAATCACTAGCTGGGTATTTTGTTAATCATTCTCATTATTTAAGATTTTATTATTCTCTTGTAAACAGACTCAGTCTTTTCACTATTTCTCATGAGACAGTTCTCAGGTCATGCACCATCCTTTATCTTCTCATGGGACACCACGGTTAATGTCTCTCAGACTGGGTTGTCCAGAACCAAACCCAATACCATAGATGGACCGATCCATGCAATGAGTTTTATTTCCTTTTAGTTAGATATGATATTTTGTTAAAACTACTTAGCATTTATCTATGTTTTTTAAAAATATTTTTTTCCTTAGCAATTGCTCATCTATAACTTGCAGGAAATTCAATAAAATCATAAAGTGTTTTAAAGTCACAGTCATGTAGCTAAACATATAACACTTTAAGCAGAAATATAAAACTATACATGTATTTCTTGCATAGAACTGAAAAAAGCCTGTGCTTCAATTGGGCATTCCTTATTTTTTACATTCCTTAGTTCCTGTCAATCTTGGAACCATGTTAACTATGAGCTAGATGATATTACTATTAGTTAACTTGATACATCATCTAGCTCATAGTTCACTATCCTTTACTCCAAGATCCAGTGAGAAGTTGCTCCCCAGCTGGAGAAATTGGAGATTTGGGACTAGGACCATGGCTCTGCCATTTACTACCTATGTGATCTCAGTTCATTCAAACTCTGGTTTACTTCTGTTAAAAACTGCATCGTAATACCTAACTGAAAGGTTTGAGTACACAGAAAACACATCTTAAACTTTTAATGTAATAATTTCCATTCCACAAAGTCCAAGGGGTTCTTACAAATCTTTCCTCAAATCTTACCCATCAGGCTTTAAATCTTTTCGAACAGGATCATCTGGGCCTATAATGCCTCCAGTAGAAGCCATTTGCAATCTTTTGAGATTCATTTTTTCCTACAAGGCAAAATGGAAGCATCACTTTCCCTGACTATAGTAGTGCCATTTGGCTTACCCCGTCCCCCACACTGATTGTCACCCTTTTCTTAAATTCTAGCAAGAGTTCCTGACACACTGTAAGTGTTCATTAAATATTAGTAAAAATGATAAATAGAAGAACAGGAAAAAAGAAGGATAAATAGAAAGGAAGAAAAAAGGTAAGAGGAAAGAAATACATGTTTTTCTTTTCCTCCTATTTCACTTTAACTCTCACATAATTAATAATAATTAACATAATTAATTATGTAGGTAATTAACATAATTACCTACATGGTGATATAGTTTGGATATTTGTCCCCTCCACATCTCATGTTGCAATCTGATCCCCAATGTTAGAGGTGGTACTTGCTGTGAGGTGGTCTGGGGGCGGATCTTTCATGAATAAATTAGTGCAGTAGTTGCGGTGGTAATGAGTCAGTTCTTGCTCTATTAGTTCCCACAATAACTGATTGTTGAAAAGAGTCTGACAGCTCCCTCCATCAGCTCCCCTTCCTCTTCCACCATGAACTGAAGTAGTCTGGCACCCTTAACAGATGCAGATGGTGGTGTCCAGGCTTCTCATACAGGCTACAGAGCTATGATCCAAGTAAACTTCTTTTTTGAAAATAAATTATCCAGCCTCGGGTATTCCTTAGAGTAACGCAAATGGACTAACCCATGTGGCATTTCAACTACATGCCTCCATGGCTTCTTCACTTCATGGATCATGGGTCATTGAAGGTAGGCCTTTTGTTTAATTCATGTCTATCAGTTCAATGATTACCACCATGATGAATGGGAATGTTAGGTGCAATATATTAAAGAGGGAAAAAAAAGGAGTGCACATCAAACATGTGCTCCTGTAGAAGGATTTTAAAGTTCAATTAGTTTAGTTCTTCCTTGGGCTACAAATGGGACTGGGATAGCAGCATTGAAGGTATCAGCTGACAATGCACGCTACAGAATGATGACAGTGTTCTTTTGATGAAGTTGTCACTCAACATGAAAAAAAGCAACAAAATTATTAGAGAACCCTTGTATGATTCCAGTGATTGCTTTATTTTCTTTCCTGCATGTTCATAATATATTTGTAAAATTGCATTCAAAAGTTAAGTTTACCATTTTTAAGCTAACCAGAGTTAAGCTAACCAGAGTTAAGCTTACCATTTTTTTTCCTGAATAAACCATTGCCTCCCATTTGTTTTTCCTGCCATTTCTAACATGCTTTTCTTTATTCTCATGATGAACAGATATTTCACCACAGATTTTCAGTTAAAGTCGGTTTGAGATTTGAATTCACACCAAACACTAAATATTATTATTCTCTTTTGACTTACTCCATGCTTTGTTTTCTTTTTAATTTCTTTTTCTTTTATTTTTTCTTGACATAGGGTTTTGCTATGTTGCCTGGGTTGGTCTTGAATTCCTAGGCTCAAGCCATCTTCCTGCTTCAGCATCTAGAGTAGTTGGGATGACAAGCACACACAACCGCTTGCAGCCATGCTTTGTTTTCTTCTCAGAGTTTGCACTACCTCTGAACATGTCTTATGATGGTTCTATTTAATTGGCAAGGGAAAAGTCATTTTGTCTTTATTCATTTATTCTTCAAATTCTCATATGGCACCGTATTGCAAGCCATATGCAGTGCTAAGTGCGGGGTAGACAGCATTGAGCAAAAAAAGAAGCCTCACTGCCTTGGCAGCTTGTGAGAGTGTGTAGGGGCTGGCGGGGGTGTGGACAGGGAAACTTCTCATCCAGCCAAAGTGGTCATGGGGACCAATAAAGGAGGAAGTAAGAGAGAAGGAGACTTAGATTGGGGCTTTATATTATCTTTCTAAAGTAAAGAAATAACGTATTTTGTGTGCCTTTTCTTTCAAAAATGACACTGATCTTTGAAAATTTGAAAAAAAAAATTAGAAAATGAACATTATTTGTAATGTTGTACTCATAAACCCAATATCCAGCTTGATTCATTCAAACATTATTTATAGAGATAATGTATATAAATTTCTATATGCATGAATTATACAACATAATACATGTGTTTTATTTAATAGGATATTATATTCTTTATGCTCTATAATTTAGCAATTGAAATATGTTTATTGAAGTTATATATATGTATTATCTGTCTGCATATACAAATGAGGAGTATTTACTTTCTTATAAAATCCATTTTTAGACTATTAATTTGATGGCTGCAGAATTGTACACTGATTCATGACTTATCTATTCCATTATTTTGACATATTTAGTTATTTCATCAATTTTTTAAAGTATTTATTTATTTATTTGTGTATTTAGAGAAAGGATTTCACTCTGTTGCCCAGGCTGGAGTGCAGTGGCATGATCATAGCTCATTGCAGCCTTAAACTACAGGGCTCAAGCAATCTTCCTGTCTCAGCCTCCAAAGTAGCTGGACTACAGGCACACACTACCATACCCAGCTAATTAAAAATTTTTTTTTGTAGAGATGGGGTTTTGCTTGGTTGCCCAGGCTGACCTCTTTCATCAATATAACACAATAATATCATAGATATTTTAACCTTAGGATCAATGTCAAAATTGCTGGATAAGGGAGAAGAAACACTCTCAAATCATCAACTTAAAATAAATTGCTTTTGAGAATGATCACATTTTCTTTACAATCTCCATCCATGATTTTTCTACTTAGAAATCCTTCTACATTCCAAAATCTAATAAAACCCTTCACTTGACTATGCTGTTGATAGTCTCAAATCTATACTAATATTTTTAATTGTTATGTTAACTTAGGTGAGAATTTATCTTTAATTGCTCTCAAATAATTAACTGCTTAATACAATTGTCAAATACTCTGTTGTTTTTCTATTTGTTTAGGCCACATTTGTTATGTGATTATTCTGTTTCTAGAACTGGTTTCTTATCAATTTTTTTACAAGAGTATTTCTATTTCTGTATTTTTTTATTTAGTTAACTGAAGAGTTACTTTTTAAAGGTAAGGTTAAACTTTGTTATGTTTTAAAATTAGAATAATTTTATATTTGCAAGATAGTGCAGTTTTCTTCCACCCCTTGTACACCTCTTTCAATTTCCTTTTAAATTAATGTTGTAAGTTACTATGGCATATTTTATATATATATATACACATACTTTAAGTTCTGGGATACGTGTGCAGAACGTGTAGGTTTGTTACATAGGTAGACACGTGCCATGGTGATTTGCTAGCCTATCAACCTGTCATCTAGGTTTTAAGCCCTGCATGCATTAGGTGTTTGTCCTAATGCTCTCCCTCCCCTTGCCCCCCACCCACCGACGGTCCTGGTGTGTGATGTTTCTCTCCCTGTGTCCATCTGTCCTCATTGTTCAACTCCCACTTATGAGTGATAAAATGTGGTGTTTGGTGTTCTGTTCCTGCGTTAGTTTGCTGACAATGTTGGTTTCCAGCTTCATCCATGGCCCTGCAAAGGACATGAACTCATTCTTTTTTATGGCTGCATAGTATCCCATGGTGTATATGTGCCACATTTTCTTTATCTAATCTATCATTAATGGTCATTTGGTTGGTTCCAAATCTTACTATTGTAAATAGTTCCACAATAAACATACGTTTGTATGTGTACTTATAGCAGAATGAGTTATAATCCTTTGGGTATATACCCAGTATTGGGATTGCTGGGTCAAATGTTATTTCTGATTCTAGATCCTTGAGAAATCGCCACAAATATATAGACAGATGGAACAGAGACATCAGAAATAACACCACAAGTCTACAACCATCTGATCTTCGACAGACCTGACAAAAACAAGCAATGGGGAAAGGATTCCCTATTTAATAAATGGTGCTGGGAAAACTGGCTAGCATATGCAGAAAACAGACATATTTTAAAATTATTTATAATACAGTTTTAAATCTTTATTATTCTAAATTTTCTAGTTTCTTCTTGACTATCTTTGTGTATCCTTTCTAATAAAACATAGCAATAATTTTTTATTGTCACTTTCAATTGAAATTGCTTGGAATTTAGAGATTAAATCTTGGCATTTGCATAACATTTTTAATGACGTCTTAGAATTTAGTATACTATATTCAAGTTTTCTTTGTTGATCTTTAGGAAGATTTTATATTTTTCTTACTGTGTGCTCCGTGCATTTCTTGGCAGAATTTCTTTCCCTAATTTTTCAAGTCTGAAATTATGAATTAAATATATCTATTTACTATTCTAATTAGCTATCATTTTATGAACACTCATTTTTTATTCAACAATCTTAACCAATACTGGTTCTTTTCAGTTGAGTTTTAAATTAGATAAACCTGTCTGTAAATAGTATTTGTCTCTTAATCCCACCAGAATAGGCTTTAGTGTCCGTCCTTAAAAACATTATTTTTTGGCTGAGTGCAGTGCCTCACGCCTGTAATCCCAGCACTTTGGGAGGCCGAGGCAGGCGGATCACAAAGACAGGACATCAAGACCATCCTGGCTAACACGGTGAAACTCCGTCTCTACTGAAAAATACAAAAAAATTAGCTGGGCGTGGTGGCGGGCACCTGTAGTCCCAGCTACTCGGGAGGCTGAGGCAGGAGAATGGCGTGAACCCGGGAGGCGGAGCTTGCAGTGAGCCGAGATGCGCCACTGCGCTCCCGCCTGGGCGACAGAGTGAGACTCCATCTCAAAAAAAAACAAAAAAAAAAAACAAAAAAACACATATGTATATTCTGAAGAGCACGTTTTTATCTACTCAATTATCCACTCTGAAGTATTTTCCAAATACTTTGGCAAAACACAGTGTTATGGACTAAATTGTGTCCCCTTAAAATGTATATGTTGAAGCCCAAATCCATTGTGAATTTATCTGTAGATAGAGCCTTTAAGAAGGTAGTTAGGTCATAAAGGTGGGGCCCTAGTCTCCTATAACCGGTGTTCTCATAAGAAAAGAAAGAGATACCTGAGATCTCTCTCTGCATGTGCACGAAGAAGAGGCCCTGAGAAGACACGTGGAGTAGGTGGCTGTCTCCAAGCCAGGAAGAGAGACATCACCAGAAACCAATCTTTGATCTCGGACCTCTGGCCCCCAGGACTGGAAGAAAGTAAATTTATACCGTGAAAGTCACCCATCCTGAGGTGTTTTTTTATAGCAGCCTGAGCTAATACAATTGAACTCATTTTATATTTTAGAGACTATTCAGATAGGTTACATTCCCTTAATGCCCACATAAAGGCAGGACTTTTTTTTGAGATGGAGCTTCTATCTCATTGCCCAGGCTGGAGTGCAATGGCACAATCTCAGCTCACTGCAATGTCTGCCTCCCAGGTTCAAGCAATTCTTCTGCCTCAGCCTCCCAAGTAGCTGGGATTACAGGCATGCATCACCACACACAGCTAATTTTTGTATTTTTAGTAGAGATAGGGTTTCACCATGTTGGTCAGGCTGGTTTCAAACTCCTGACCTCAAGTAATCCACTGGCCTCGGCCGCCCAAAATGCTGGGATTACAGGAGTGAGCCACCGTGTCTGGCCAAAGGCCAACTTTTTACTAGGAAAACAAAGCTCTACTGATTTATACAATTCCAGACTCACTTAGTCATTGAAACTCATTAAAGCCTGAAAGTACTTAGGGAAGTTTATATGGAAGATCACAACACGTCTTTTTCATGAATGATTGACAGGATGAATTTCCCTAGGCATGTCAATCACAGAAGTTTTAATGGATGCCATTCTCAACTACCATGCATGTTGTTGAAAAGCATTACATTTAGCTGCATTCAATCCCCAGATATATAGTGTGTGTGTGTGTGTGTGTGTGTGTGTGTGTGTGAGAAAGAGAAAGAGAAGATAATTTGACAGTTATTAGAAGTTTGGCAGTTCAATAATAAAAACTAAATAATTCTCATGCACATGTTTTATGGTGGGAAAATAGTGATGAGTTTTATCCATATACGGTTAGGTATAGTTTTTCCATGTAGTTGTGATACTAATATTTCTTTGTGTTTGATGTACATTTCTTATCAAGACAGAAAAATTGTGTATTCTGTGAACAGAATGCATAAGAATTTACTGATCTGCAAAGTAATTTGGTGAATTGCCTCTAAAACAGTCATGCAAGCAAGGAAGAAATAAAAGGCTATAAGCACTTACATAGTTCTTCTCATGTGCATCAAAACCTAAAAGTGTAACCAAACGACATGATTCAGCCTTATTTATACATCTGATGTGCTTTTTCTTTAACACAAAAGGGTTCTAACATTGCCCACTATCATCTATCTTTTAGAACTTATTTCTTGTTAGTGATTTAATAGTTAAAAATCTTTAATGTTGTGGTTTAAGTTAAAATATAGGTTCATATAGGAAAACATTTTTTAGAACAATTATTTAGAAATGATACCAATACATGTGTGTTAACACGATTAACTACAAAGTGGAATTTCATGTGAACAAATTTCCCAAGGGTACTGAGATTTACTAATGTATTGAAATATCAGAAAGCCTTTGCTACACAAAAGCTCTAAATTATATCTGAACATTAGCATTGAAATAAAAGCATAGTCAGTAGTGCCCCCTGGAGAAGACCTGTTGTATTGTAAGCAGTGCCTTATGGAAGCAATGGATGGCTCAGTACCTTTCTAGGATCTGGTCCCAAGAAGGGTACCACTCATGATTTCCCAAGATACAAAAATATCATCAATAAAACAAGAATTAATACATATTAACCAAACTCACAGATGTACATGTAAATATAAGGCATTAGGTATTACAAGACATAAAATTACTTCTATTTAGAAAGAATATTCTCTTCCTATAAGTACACTGAAATGAAAAGCCCCATGACAATCAGAAGACTGACTAATGAGCTAAAATTTTATTCAAAATAGGGAAAGTTTGGTGAATCATATTAATGTCTGTTGCTATTAGATTATGTTAATATGATGCATCCACAGCCAGGAATGATGGCACACACCTGTAATCCCAGCACTTTGAGAGGCTGAGACAGGCAGATTGTTTGACGCCAGGAGTTTGAGACCAGCCTGGCCAATATGGTAAAATCCCATGTCTACAAAAATTACAAAAATTAGCTGCATGTGTTGGCTCATGCCTGTAATCTCAGCTATGTCAAGAGGCTGAAGCTGGAGAATTGCTTGAACTCAGGAGGCAGAGGTTGCAATGAGCCGAGACCGTACCACTGCGCTCCAACCTGGGTGAAAAAGTGAAACTCTGTCTCAAAAAAAAAAAAAAAAAAAAAAAAAATTCAACCTGGGTAGTGCTAATGACATGCTGACAAATTAAAACTCTCCAAGAGATACCCTTGAAACCCTTCCCCTATTAACAAATTTCTTTTCCTTTTCCACTTCAAAAATCCTGTGGACAAATGTTTTGTGTTTAATGTTGCAGGTTGCCCACTGAACATCTTCTGTCACGTCCTCATCACGCATGAGAACTCTGTGTTTAAGAATCTTCCCCCCACCACAGAGGCATGTGTCAAGGCATGGTTGCCTATAGTCCCAGGTCAAATAAGGCCTGGTTTACTTTTAGTGTATTACTTTACCTCTTGCCAATGATCACTCCAAACATGGTTATGTTATTTAACTCTGGCCTATGAAATGCATGATGAAATATGTTAAATAACTTTTGGCAAAGTTTCTTATTGCCTAAGCAGAAACCATGATAAAATGTTTTCTACTCCTTTTGAGTATTGTTGAATCTGTATATCCTAGGGAAGAATTGCTACACTGATGGTCTTGCTAAGCCACCTTCTTACTATCCTAATGAGAGAGCCAATACTGGTGGTAACACACAGAGAAATGAAAATTACCTAGATCATTGATGATATTCATTTATTGAACCCATTAAATCACTAATGCCTCCCTATATCTGAATGATCAGGTAAATGTGATATAAGGTAGTCCTTAACTTTGAGCCAATTTAAAGTGGTGTTTATATTACATCTGAAAAGACTTTTTAATAAATAGAGAGTTGTAAGATATTCTTAGAACACCTCCCCATTTTCTTGCTAGTTTCTACTTAAGAGAAATATAGCTGGGATTTCTACCTTTTCCTCTGATTACTCTTCCTTTCCTTTTACCAGTTTATCTATCTTCAAAGCTCAGTCACTGACCCACTTTCTTTTCCTGTTTATATTCTTTGATTGTTAATCTGATCTGATCTTAAGGCTTTGATTCTATCCATATGCCCCAAACTTGCAAAGTTATTTCTCTAACAAGGCCACCTTAGAGGCTCCTTTGGCCAGCTGCCTACTTCACATATTCATTTGTAGGTTTGATAATCACCTCAAAATGAACATAAACAATTAATCTACTATTACTCTCTAAGTTCTCCCATATCAGTAAATTGCACCCTCATTGATTTCTAATCAATGAATAGCTCTATCTCCAAACATAACCTGAATTATCCTAATGTTCTCCACTCCACAGTCTTGAAATGCTACAGCATTTACTGTAAACACCATCATTGAATCCCTATTCTACAGCAATGAGATTAAAAAAAGATTGTCACTCTTCATATTAAAAGTTTCAGAACTTCTTGTCCTGAAAACAAAATTGAACTTCTTATAATATCAAGGAAAATCCTTCATAAGCTGGTTTTGCCCATCTTTCTTATTGCAACTAACACTATGTTCATTGTCCCTAAGTAAGATCTAGCTCTCTGGATTTCCTTTAGATCCCCAATATCTTTCATGTCCTAAAGCATTGCCTTTTATTACTGGTTTTAGATCAATTTGGGAAGAAACTTTTACTCCCATATTTTACCTACCAGGCTTCTTCATATCATTTCAATCTCAGTTCAAACACTATATTCTGAAAACCTTTTCCCTCACTACTCAATCTAAACAATTTCCCTTCCTGGTACTCCACAACATCACCCACCCAACTTTCTAAATGGTTTCAAATATTATGGGTTGATAGGAAAATGTTGTGCTTTTGTTAGAGCCTTGATGGGCAACGCTGTTTAAAATATCAACTCAGTCATATTACATTCCCATCTTTCCTACAATCCCTGCTTTATTTCTTTCCATTTAATATACTGGCATTTGATATAACAAAAATTGATTACCTGTTCAAAACCCAAGACTAAACACAAGACTTCCAGCTACTTGACAGCTATAATTGTTGTTGTTTTATTCAGTGTTACATCATCATTGTCTGGAACAATCATGAATGATAAAGATAACAGTATCTATCGTAGGATGAATGAGTTAGCATAAGGCCAGGGCTTGCCTTACACTAACTACTCAATGTGTATTGAATATTATTATACTAGTCATTTATTCTATGCAACCTAAGTGGAAAGACTCCCAGCTCCATTCTTTAGTTAGGAGGAGGCCTAGACCCACTAGCAATGGTAAGGGGTGTGTTTAGAAAGTTCATATTTCGTTACCCATATACAGGTACGAACCACTGATACAAGGCAGATTCTGATAATCT
Source organism: Symphalangus syndactylus (assembly GCF_028878055.3). Taxonomy (NCBI): domain Eukaryota; kingdom Metazoa; phylum Chordata; class Mammalia; order Primates; family Hylobatidae; genus Symphalangus; species Symphalangus syndactylus. Next base: position 80,728,881 of record NC_072438.2, on the reverse strand, counting down.
CTCACCAATCAGATTGTAGTCCCTGCTTTGTTATGGTCAAGTTTTTCTGCTGCTCAGCCACCTCCTTCTCTGGTGTTTTCTCTTGTCTCTACACTCATGCAATACATACAGTGGTTCAATGGCCTAAGAAAGTCTCTCCTCTTGGAATCTCTTCCTCTCTCTTCCCCTTCTCCTTGATCTATTTTGACTTTTTGTATAGCTGGTAAAAATGTGATACCTTCTCATAGTTACGAATGGGCTAAGAAGAAAGTGAATATAGATTTTTTCCCCTCCAGCTCAGTCATATCTTCCCATCTAGTCTATCAAGTCTCTGTATTCTGCATATCAGAATACAAACTTGATAACAATAATAAAAAAAACCCTCACTTTCCTTTGCTGTTCTTACCACTGGGAGACTTTGAACAGTTTGAATCTCATATGGTTTGCATGAGAGACCCTGGTCCTTTGATTTGACATTATCAAATAATGCTCCAAATTGCATCATCTTTTCCCGAAAACTTTACCACTTTTTACAATAGTTACATTTTGTTAAATAAATAAACTAACTTTTCTGCAACAAGCAATCTTTTTCCTCTCATTTCTCCTTCCCTGATTCAACCAAACTGGCCAAAGAATAAAGATGAATTTTACTGTATCTCTCCTCTCAATGTTTCATTACCCTGTTCACAAATCTTCAGCAACATTATATTTGCTGCAGGATAACCTCCCACATCTTTGACATTTATTACCATGTATCTATGTATACTCTAATCCTTACCAACATTTCCAAAACTTTATTTTCCCTCAGTTGTTAAAAAAGCACCCTTGTTCAAGTCAAGGGGATCTTTGTGCTATAAAACAATAGACCTTGTGCTGTCTTTTTGTGTGTCTTCAGATATCCTTTCCTCAACTACAGACCACATCATGCTTATTTATCTAAACTCTCAGCTGAAATGTCATTTTTTCTCCCTTTCTGAGCAACATAGCCTTACTTGAATTTTCTTTTCTTTGAATTTGATTTGCACTAACATCCTACACCATCTGCATGACATTTTCCCATGATAACTTTTTGAAGTGAATTTGTTTTTTGAATCTTTGTTAATATCAACTTTTTAGAAACAGTATTTTCAGATGCCTAGCACCTTTTCCCCCCAAAATGAGTGAGTGTCTAAGTAAAAAGTTGAATCAGCTCCTGAAATTATAAAACAAGATGTCATATTAATAGTGTTAACCCCACATGATAGTTCAATGTTAAGAAAAATGTGGCAAAAAATTTTTAAATATTCTCTGCATTCTTTGAATGCTATTTCCTTTTTCATTTTCCAATGCAGTTAATTTGGTATTCTTACTATACGCTGGTGAGTCAAAATAAGTATTGTGAAAGAGAAATTATAGAATTGAAAACCATAGAAAAGACAATAAAACTTTAAATAAAATGTAATTTTAATAGGAAACGTTGGAGCTGGTTTTTCATCCTAAATGTCTCTACTTCCTTTCTTCACAAAGAAAATAAAGGCAATGACTGTATTGTGTATACATGCTGTTTTTTATTACAACTCTTGGACAAATAGTTAAGGTTAACATAATAGACATATTTGGAGTGACTGTGCCACATAAAACAACCTCCTTTCTTTGGTAACTGACTACTCACCAAAGGCAGGGGCATCTAGTTGGTCCTCAAACACTTTTTTTCGGGTACCATGTGCTCTTCACATTCATAACTTGGGTTTACCTTTGATGTTTACATTTCTTTCCACCAGAAAATCGGAAACATTTTTCACAGACAATTAAATTGTAGAAGTTTTGCAGCTGAGGATTTCGACACATGGAATTTTTTGGTGGCTATCGTATCCTATATATACAGAGAGGCAGTGAAAGGCAGCAGCAGGAGAAGCTGGAGAGAGAGGATGCTAAGATGTGTAGAGCAGTGGGGAGAGCGATGTCTAGCTAACAGGTGCCACCACCATAAAGGCCTTAAAATAGTCCTGTTTGCTTGTGGTAAAACCCATTTGTGTAATCCAGTGCAAGTGACTTTCTGTTATTTGCCATCAATTTTTTTTTCAGCTAAGCAAAAACTATTTTAAAATACTCCTGAGGGAAATTTCATAAAATATTAGGGTTATATCACTAGAGTTCCAAAAGTCCAGTAAAATATTCACAAGCAAGAAACTGAGAAAGAGTAAACTTCAAAATTTTATACAACAAAGTATTACAATGTTTGGCAGCTGATAAAAAATCTGTTGAAATATTTACAAGAAGTAATAATAATTATAGAAAATCTAGAACTACCTAAACTGATTGGGGGGAATAGTTTGGAAAAAGTTAGAAATAACACCTTACCATTATGGATAAGATTATCTACATCTAATATGTTCATTAGAGAACTATAAACCCCAATTTTTTAGGCAGATGTCAAAACTATATTATCATATGTGTGGTATTTATGCTGTGGCTTTCATTTTTGGAAACTTGAATTGTTGGTGAACCCATTATGATTTGTTTTCTTTTGCCTCACATATTATGGTTTGAATTAAGAAATCCCACCTTCCCTATACAATGTATAGAAAACATAATGTTAGAAATAAAGGTAAATCCTCTTCTTAGCTCATACAAAAAATTCTAATTGAATGAATTATAAATCATCTTTGTATACTGCATAGATCTGAATATATACATGCATATATATACACACACCCATACATAATATGCGTGTGGGGGGGGGGAGTGGAATTACATATTTATCGGTCACATCTTCCCACCCAGTCACACACACACACATATATATATATATATATACACACACATATATATATATACACACACACACACACATAGCGTAGAGATATCTGTGTGTGTGTATCTTGCATTGGCTCTTTGAATTTGTAAGTTATATTTCCTCAAAATATAGAAGGAATTGAGATGCAGAGAGTTTACATTTACTTGCTCAGGACTACAAAGTTAATGAATGGTTAATCACCAAGGATATTAACAAGGTCAGTCAAACATACTGCTTTTCCATAACAAATCCAAAATCATGTCATCTAACCCTCAGCTCCTGATTTTTGAGACTTTGGTAGTAATGCAAACTGTCTAGTCTCCATTTCACAATATTAATTCAAAGTAAACTTTTTGCAAAAATAATGGTTTCATTAAGAAATCGACACACATGCACACACACACACACACACACACACACATCAATGCACCATTCAGGCACATACGTATTTCCCAAATTATAAAATGGGAATTATTAAAACCCTGTCAATATTACAGTATTTTTGGGAGGGAAAAATAAAGAGCAATCCTCAAATTCAGTAAATGGTGCAGCTAAAAAATAAAGCTATCTATGCCACCAAGGGAGAAGATAATTGCATTTTTTTTCCTTTTAATATACACTGAGGGATAAGGTGATTATAATACAATGAAAAAAGCATTACCACATGGTTTGGTATTTAATCATTGCTTTTATGTGTTTGTTAATAAGACTAAAGTTGATGATGATTTCTTCAGCATTATTTTTTTCATATTCTAATGGTATACTTAATCAAAATGCTATAATAAGGTGAATGGAAAGATGTTCCTATTACATTAGGTTTACTTTCATTGTTCCTTGAATAACTGTCATAAAACATGATATGACATATGTTATTTATGTCATTTAATTTTGGAGAGGTTTCTGAGAGTGAGTAAATATATTTGCAGAATTGGTATCTCAAAGCATTAAATGAGTTTTGGGCAGAAGAAATCACTTTCCAGATAAAATGTAGTTGGCTCTAATTGCTTATTTCTAACAGTTTTAACTAAATTAGTAGGTTTCGACTGGCAGGTACTAACATCCAGCCCATTCAATATCTACATATTTTGGGTCTATTTTAATATGTAGATACAGTGTAATCTTAAATGCTTCTGTTAATAAAATTGTTTTACCTTACAATTATTCCCTTGATTATCTTTCTAAAAAGAACATGCATGCTCATATTTTTCCATTTTAGTATTTATAAATGTATCTATATAAGGATTCATAAATCATTCATAAATCATAAGTCATTATGAAACATATATACAAACTTAAAAGAAAGCCAATCATGTATTACAGATTTTACCTTGATAAATAATATAAATGTTTTGGTATATTACATTTATTTTTATAATTTATTTGTTTTATTTTATTTTATATTCCAAATTCAATTTAAATGTTGGCTTTTCTCTTAAGTTCTCCTGGGCATTTGAATAATGTTACATATCTCAATTAGAGAGTATATAATATTTAATTATTTTAATGTATCATAGTTAGTTAGCTCTTAATCCACAAATTAATATATGTTTTGAATATATTACTACTATAAATATTGCTAGAATGAACATCTTTGTATATCAATTTGCATTACATTAAATTTCCATATTTGAATTATTGAGAAAAAGTTGTTGGGATTTTAAATGCTGTTCATAGATATCTAAGCCAGTAAAACCATGGTTTAAAATTTTTTTAAATAAATGGTCTCATGATATCCTTTTCTTTTTCACACTATTCTGAAAAAGGGGGAAAATCTAATTGTAATATCCCATTACATTCTTCCTAAGAAAATAAATTTACACCCAAACAAGACAGGCTCATTTCAGAAATAGCTCCCACATCTAAGGATTCAAGTGCAGACAGTCTTTTCTGCTGCTATCACATTTTTCTTCAGCAGGGTCCCATTTGAACTGATCAGGCATCTGGACTCTCATTGTGGATGCACCATTGTGAATTGGCCTTATTACAACCTAATCACACCCCACCCACATTACACAGCAGAGTGATTCAAGAAGACACAACATTAAGCCTACTAAATATGCATAAATCCCTTCAATTAAAACTCTGCAGGATTGTTTTCATGTTGAACATACAGACTAATTGTTAATGTCCCTTAACTGTGCTAATGTAATCATTTGTGCAAATTAAATCTGTCTTTGTAAATTTTTCTGGGAAATATTCACTGTGCGATAACTAATAGGAAGGAAATGTCTTCTATATTGAAATGATAATTAACTTTTAACTATGATTTCACCCATATTTTAACATTTACTCTGTCCATTAATGTCATGTTTTAGTCAGGAATGTCTACTGTCTTCCATCTAAAGTGTGTGCAGTAAGCTCATTGAAGGAAGAAATGGTGTATTTGTCTTTGAACTATCATCAGTGTCATTTATGATAATAGCAACAAGCAAACAGTATAAACAACAAAAGCATCACCTTGAGAGGGTCCTTAGAAAATGTACTGATTTGGTGAGGAAATAAATATTTTTGAATATTTATTAAAAACAGTTGGCTTCTCCATTAAGACATGGAATATTTTGTCTATTTACTCTGGCTCAAATCTGAAACCAAATATGCTCATCCTCTCAAAAATACAAAATCAGAAGGTGGGCTTGAATTTTACATTTTGTGCTACACATATTTGATGTTAAAACTTTTTTTTTCTAAGGTAAAATTAGTAACACATTTATTTGGGGGAGTATTTTTAAATCTTATGAGTATGGCAGGCACTAAATTAACTAGCCTCCAAAAGCATATGCTATTTCTGAGAAACTGTATTCCTTTGAAAAATAAGAGTTTTTCTTCAGTTTCTAATCGGCTCTATAACATTGATACAGTAAAGCCAAATCCATTCTTAATGAAATGATTTGAAGGCTGTCCTAAAATATATTGAGGTGGCAGTGAATTTCTAGACATGCTAACACATAGCCCTCTTGTAAATAAACATATTAATATCTTAGAAAACCTGCATTGAAATGCAAAAATATATTATCAAGGCTCTTTCCTTCATTTTGCCATTTAAGTAGATTATTCTCTCATTATTTCATGTACGAAACACACACATATACATTTACAGTTCACTCTGTATTAGGCACTTTGGTGAGTATTGGAGATACAAAGTTCACTCTAACACACAGGGTCCCTTTATTTACAGCACACTTACTCAACACAAACATATGTACAAAGAGACACAAGCTCTCCCAAACCCGCATAAATATAAAATAACAATTATTCTAAAGTCTTTGCAGTTGTGCTGAGAAATTCTAGTAGGGATTTGATAAAGAAAGGGAGGTCAGAGAGTTTGTCTTGCTAAAGGATTGACCACACTGAGGTTGGAGAAATGTGTAAAAGGGGTGGATGGAGTGAAAGGAAAAGCCTCCTGGGACAAAGGGTATGGTGTGCATGCAAACACACCAGGGTAGAAGGAAGCAGGACAATTTTCAAACAAGTGTAGTTGGAGCACAGAGAGAAGATAGCCCAGCATGTGGTGGGGGCCATGGGTGTGCGGCAGGAGTTATTTAGGCTGGATTTGATCATGTAATCTATCAAAATCTATATGAAATTATTTGTAAAGCTTATTAAAGACAGACCACAGATATTGAGGGTGAAATAAATAAAATAGAAAAATGAATATAAGATAAATGTAGAACTAGTTTTCCTAAATTTAGAAAATTATTTGCTTTTATCAGAGAATCGCAAAAGAGCTAGCAGAAGCAAAGTGAAGCATCCATGAGCAGGAAGTTAGATGCCACCGGCCACTGAAAGCGCTGCCACCCTGTGGTCATTCGTCTTGATTCAGAACAAGGGGCTTGCACTCCTGACAGAAAGAGGACAGGGCTGCCCCCTGCCGTCTTTGGCACCAACAAACAGGAGCTTGAACTGGGACCTAAAAAGAAAGAGGGATGCTCAAATATAGAAATGTGGATGGGGGTGAGATTTTCCTACTGACACCAAAAAAATCAAGACAGTTGCAGTCTCCCCCAGGACCTGTATGGTGATGGGAAGAGAGAGAGTGGCCACAGATTCTGAGAACTGCTAAATGCAAGTCAGTTCTATGAGATCTGGGAGACAAAAATAATAGGAAATTGTAATGCAAACAAACAATAACCAGAAAAAGATGAAATATTTCCATTGAAAACCTATATTTGTTACAAGGGGGTACGTAAAATGACAGAAATATGCAGTAAATTTGTGTGTATGCACCTAAAAAATAGCCTGAAAATGTGTACAGCAAAAATTCGTACAATTACAGGGAGCAATTGAGCCATCCTTGATCTTAGAAGATTTAACAACTCATCTGTCAGCAATTTTACAATCAAACAGAAAAATATATGTATAATTTTAAATTTGTGCCAGTATAACTGTACAGTTAACAAGCTTCATCTAATGTGTATTTCTGCACTAAATAGCTAATGTATATTCTTCTTTTGCCTACATGGGGTATTTATAAAAATTAATCTTAAATCATAATCTTAAATCAACCAAGTTCAAAGAATCAACGTACAGAACCACCTTCACCGAATACAATAGATGTAAGTTAAAAATGAGTAGCCCATCAAAAAATGAACACCCATGTGATGTTGACAGATTACTATTGGAGTAAAGTATTCATAAACTTTAAAATGTAATTTATTCTGAGCAACATTGAGAGCTCAGATGACTGAACCTATGGTACAGACTGAAAGTTGTGTGTCTATGATTGGAATTCATAGACATTCATAGACGTAGACATTTATTTTCCTTCTAGACAGCCACACTGGAGTAGAGTCCATACTGCCTGGTTCTCATGCACAAAGCTGTGATTATGTGTAGGTTTTCTGGCCAGTAGGAACATGGTATAGGTGAGTTACCTTAGACCATGAAGATACGAGTCATAGCCTAGCCAAGAAAACGCAACAAAATAAAAGTAGCTCAGGTTTCTGACCATTCTGAAACAAAATCCTTGCTTTATTAAATTGCTTAATCCTAGACTGCTACATCAAAGCAAAATCACCCTCTATTTCCTATAATTTATATTATGTCTTTATTTCACAGCCAACTTTATTTCCTAAGTACAGAAATCAAATTGATTTCAAAAATACAAAGTGACCAACAGGTACCTCACGCTACTTGTTTTGACTTTGCAAACTTCATACGTTTCATAGTTTTCACTTCTAAATATACAGTTAGGAAAAATTAAATATATTTAGGTTTATTTCATGTAAGTGTTGGCTAAAACAAAATTTCATTCATCAGCATTTGGAATTTTCCACTACATGTGTGCTGTTCAGATTATAAAACAGAAAAAAGTACACGGCAGCTGGTGTAGTAGCTTAGACAGTAATGGCTGTTGACAACCGAGGTACACAATAATTTTTAGAATGAAGTTTCTACCATGTACAAATGAGTTGGTTTTTGAAAAGTTGCTTCATAATATTATTTATCTCAGCCTCTTGAGGGTAAGGATTTTGCTTAATCTATAGAGTATGATAATGGTATGTTCTAACTTCAGATGCAATTGAATATTAGGAATTTGCAAAAGAGAAAGCACTACCAGAAAGGAGGCAGTCAATTTCTTGCAGTCTCCCATCCCAGAATTAGAGAATATTGAAAGGCTACTTCACAATTAGTTGGTCTTTTGCTTATTCTAGTTGACAGCCTCAGTGGAGAGGGCATGGTACTTGTGGTCAGAAGAGCTGTGCCTATCTAGATTCTGCAACTTAAAATTATCTGCTCATGACCTCATACAAAAATAGATTTGTAATGATCTTATAGGATTCTTGTGAGGGTTCAAAATATATTTGGAAGTTATTGGCATAATTATTTGTACACATCATTTGCTTGTTATGTAATGTATTGTCTGGTCACTATGCCTCAAGTAGGAATGTCTTGTGCCAATTAGGCTATTAATGCCTAAAATTAAGAGATTTCATCTTAAATTGTTATATTTATTCTTTAGTACATTACACACTGTTTTTATCCTAATAATCAAAACTCTTTGTAAAATTGGGAAAATCTAGAAAAAAAAGTGAACGATAAAGAACAAAAAGTATAATAAAGGAGATAAGAGAATAGAAAAGTGTAAACAGATGTCATAGCATCATATGAAATACAACAAGTCGAAGTAAAGTAATGGGAATATATTGAGACCTTGGGTGTTCATATTTTGCTGAAATGGATTCTAGATATCAAACCAAGGTGGATAAGTAAGTGGTTAAACAAAACAGCAAGGAGTTAATATGAAGTCACAGGGCATAGAAATAGTTCTAGAGATTGCTTACCACTCCATATGAAATGTGTGATATGACAATTTTTTAGAAGATTCAGCGCACCATACACAAAATACCCAGGCTTAACAAAGGGTATTGTTAAGAAACAAAGGTCATCATTGGAAAACAAACAGCAATCATAGTTTTACTTGTTTTTGTTCTTAAGTATCCTTCAAGTTCACTGACAACCAGGTCTTGTCATAAATAATTGAAATAATATGGCACTATGTTTAGAGTTAAGAATTCCCAGTAAGTAATTCTGTACCAAATGAAGTACAGGATTTACCATATACATATTCATAGGGAATTTTTTATTGCTTTTCTTAAACAATCTATCAATTTACTCAATTCTTTAGGGAAAAATAAAAAACGTTGTGAAATAACAAAGGAGAAATTAAGAGTTGATTGACTGATTTTCAAAAAACACTTGAAGTAAATGTGTTAAAATTAGAGAAGTAATAACTTTGTTCTCTCTGAAAGGAATTCTTGAGGGCATTCATCACAAAATCAAGTTCATAATGTATTCAAGCCTTAAAGTAACTCGCAACTGTTGAATAGAAAGCTACCCTTTAAGGTCCACATTTTCTAATATTTACTTTGTTAGTATTCAGGACATTTATTGAGCCCAAATTAAATTTATTACATAAATGTTGATGCACATGTCTATGCCTACATTAATATCCGTATCTACATCACCTAACACAGTGTAGTACACATAGTAAATGCTCAGTCAGTGGTGTTATAGGTATCGCTATACCTATAACATCATCACATTGTTATACCTGTAACAATACCTAAAACATAATTTGAAAATAATGCTTCCTTCTCTTTCATAAATATGGGTAGAAATGACATTTGAAAATGGAAAATACAATTACTTTTTAAAATATGCTTTGACATAAAAACGTAATCTCAAACACTTCTGCTCCAAAATCAGTATATTCATTGGTACTAATAAAAGTTTGTTTTATTATTAGAGTTCCATAACTTTATAAATTCCTTTTAATTTTATTAAAAATATAAGATATATTTTACAAGTTCCTCAGCATCAAAAGCTCTCCCTTTTTACATTTACTCTAATCGATAAAGCCCTTTTGGCTAGAATAGATGTTCCTGGATCATTTCATAGGATAACCTGATGAAACTCTCCATGATTCTATTTTCAGCTCTCATTTCCTTATTACTTCTACTTTATAATCACAATGATATGAAAATAACTAATTGTTTTAATTGGTTTCTCTGTTGTAGACATTGTTCTGAGAGCTTAACTTATATTGATTATTTTTTGTCCTTACAACAACCTTATGAAGTACACATTAAAGGCTCTTTTTTTTTACAGATGGAGATATTAAAATATAATAAAGTTTATGTTATTTGCTAAATGTCACAAAATGTGTAAGAGGTGAAGCCAGGATTGGTACAAAAGAAGCTCTGGCTCACCAGAAATCATTTTCCCAACAAACAAAAAATATACTCCCTCTGCAATACCATACAGACCTTTGGAAGGAATGAATATTGCCCATTTAGATAGTTTGACACCTCCTATAAAAGTTAGTTTTAAACTTTCTACTAAATTCAATTATATAATCAGCAATCCACTTTGTAATGAGCTCTACGATAGTGGCCAGTCATGTATACACTAGGAAACTGGGCACACTTGGCATACATCAGAGAATACTTAACGATTCTCAAGTTTTAGAGATAGACTGGATTAAAATCCTTCCTCTGTCATTTACTTTCCATATGATCTTATGCTAATTCTTTTGTTTTTTTTTTTGAGATGGAGTCTTGCTCTCCCGCCCATCTGGAGTGCAGTGGTACGATCTCGGCTCACTGCAACCTACGCCTCCCAGGTTCAAGCAATTCTCCTGCCTCAGCCTCCCGAGTAGCTGGGACTACAGGCGCACACCACCATGCCCCGCTGATTTTTTTGTATTTTTAGTAGAGACGGGGTTTCACCATGTTGGCCAGGATGGTCTCGATCTCTTGACCTCACGATCTGCCCACCTTGGCCTCCCAGAGTGCTGGGATTACAGGCGTGAGCCACCGCGCCTGGCCAAACTCAGGCTAATTCTTTAGCCTCCTTGTCTTAGTTTCCTCCTGTGTAAAAAAAGGATAGTAATATTCATGTCTCAGGGTTGTTGTGAGGCTTGAGTCTACTTATGAAAAATGCTGGAAAAATGTGTAACAATATGCACTGCATAAGTATTTTCAATAAATTATTGATTAGAGATATGTATAAGGAGATTGTGGCATAATAAATATGTAACATAATAAATAGGTAGATAGATACATGGATACATACACTGGTTGTAGATGGGGGGGTGTGTGTATGTGTGTGTGTGCCTGTGTTATTAAACACATTATTTTATTTCAGTGCTTAGTCTTATAACATCCTCCTCCTACTGCTAATGTAACCCAGAATTCACCTTATCCTGACTTTTAAAACTCAAACTTTCAAAACTCACATATTCCATGTCTTCTAGAAAATCTAATGCTATTACCAATGTATCACTGAGTTTGAAGGTATACAATATTCCCATCCTGATCCATAGCTCTACATCAGTTTTCTTAGGTATTAATTCAATGTTAAGGCCAAATTACCTTGTTGTCCTTGTCCTATTTCACGTTATGTTGTTCCAGACACAAAATTCAGTCCCTCTCTTTTATTTTTACTCTTCACCCTCACTAACAACTTATAATTTTATATTACGATTGTCTATTTCTAAAATGTTCTGACCCATTCCATCAACTGGAGATCTAATATTCAAGCAAAATTGCTTCTCCTCTTGATTGCCTTCCTCCTCCCTAGTTTTTGTCTTTTCTAATGCAGAGCGATTTGGGCACTGATTCTAACTAGGCCGTCAGTTAACCCATGACGTCTGAACTTAACCTTTTTTCATAGGATGTAGAAGCAAACTTTCTAAATAGAGTGGATCGTGTATGATGGGAGAGTTTCTCACTAGCTTAAAGGTGGGTATGACCTAGGAATCCATACCTGCTCCATGGAGCTAGTATAACTCTTTTCATTTGATCACCAGCCTCTTCCAGCGATTACTGGCCTATAATTATGTTAGTGACCTATTGCAAGTAAAATAATTAGATAAATATGCTCTGCTATCTGATGGCAGGTCATGAGGAGCCCATTTAAGAAAACAGTTATATCTTTTATTCTAGATATGGATAGGGGGAGGAAACAAAAGAGGGAGAAAGGTTAATTCTAACTTAAAACTGGGATAATTCATAAATATTCATATGACCCTGCCCTAATAAAAACCTCATTACCACCACGTCAGACAGCTAATTTATCCCAATAGGCCCTCCTAATATTGCAATAATATTTAAAATTAGATGTTCTGCAGTAATCATATTGAAATTTGTTTAGTTCAGAAAACCTGTTCCAAGAAAAATGTGCAAAGCATAATGATCTTTTCCATGCCATTTAAAATTGAATTCTGGGGCTTAACATCGTACTTTGTTGGTATTTTTTGAATGCTTGAACAGATGTAAAACTCCTTTTTTGACGGAACACTTTTTAGATGGAATACTGGTCCATCTCTCAGAACGTCTTTCTCAGGCATAAGAGAATTGTATTTCTGCTTAAGTAAAGTACAAGTATGTTTCTAAACTTTCAGTTATCAACCTTAACTTTGCCATCCTGCACATCTGTCATCTAGAGTGCCTGAATTTCTCTTTAATCAGTATCACAGGCACTCAACACTTGTCAAAATTGTACCTTAAGATCACAGGGTTATTTGGCACATCTAATATTAATCAGTAAATCTGAGAATCATGTTAATTATCCATCTATTTAGTTACTCTGAAAAATGTAATTTGACTATATTACCTCAGCTGCCTAAGCATATTTTAATGGATTATAATTTGATATTATTTATTCAGCTTATTGAAGAACAATCTAATCTAAGTTAGTCCCATCTGAAAGCTGCATCTGCCTCTTTAATAAAAACCTATTTGAAAGCATTAGTTTTTATTTCACTTGCTCACTGATTCATCAGCCACTTATTGTGCTGCTACTCTGTACCAAATACTGTGATTGATGTTTGAGCAGCAGATGGAAAGGGTGATGAGTGCCTGTCTCAGGGTTCAAAATGGAGCACAATAGTGAATACATAGAAATACATACATATTTGGGAGGCCAAGGTGGGTGGATCACGAGGTCAGGAGTTTGAGACCAGCCTGACCAACATGGTGATCCCGTCTCTATTAAAAATACAAAAATTAGCCAGGCTTGGTGTCGGGAGCCGGTAATCCCAGCTACTCAGGAGGCTGAGGCAGGAGAATCACTTGAACCCAGGAGGCAGAGGTTGTAGTGAACCAAGATCGTGCCATTGCACTCCAGCCTGAGCTATGGAGCGAGATCCCATCTAAAAAAAAAAAAAGAAAAGAAAAGAAAGAAAGAAATATATACATATGGCTGGGCATGTTGGGTTACGCCTGTAATCCCAGCACTTTGGGAGGCCTAGGTGTGTGGATCACTTGAGGTCAGGAGTTCAAGACGAGCCTGGGCCACATGGTGAAACTCTGTCTCTAATAAAATTACAAAAATTAGCCGAGTGTGGTGATGCGTGCCTGTAATCCCAGCTACTTGGGAGGCTGAGGCAGGAGAATTGCTTGAACCCAGGAGACAGAGATTTCAGTGAGCGGAGATTGAGCCACTGCCCTTCAGCCTAGGTGACAGAGCAAGACTCCATCTCAAAAACAAACAAACAAACAAACAAAATACATATAACTCAATGGACAGCACTGAAACAACAGAAGACTAAAAGTAAACCCAAAATATTAACAGAATCAGTGCGAAGAGAAGAGCAGAGCCTTTACTGGATGGTTGGTGAAGGGCAAGATGAGAATACAATCGTATAGTGCGTCTGGATATTTCCATTAACACTGAGGCACATACGATGGTGTGGTCCCATGAGATTATAAAGGAGCTGAAAAACTATCACCTAGTGACATTGCTGCTGTCATAACTTGCTGCAACGTATTACTCATGTGTTTGTGAGGATGCTGGTGTGAAAAAATCTACTGTGCTGCCAGTCACATAAAATTCTCACACATACGGTTATGTGCAGGACATAATAATTGATAATAATAATAAACAATTATATCATGGGTTTTTGTATTTACTATACTTATCGTTATTTTAGTGTGTGTTCCTTAAGCCTATTGAGATTAAAAATTACCTGAAAACTTAAAAAATAAATAAATAAATAAACAGTCTCAGGTCCTTCGGGAGGTATCCAGAAGGCATCCTCATCATGGGAGATGACAGCCTTATTGGCCCTGAAGACCTTCCAGTGGGACAAGATGTGGAGATAAAAAACAGTGATATTGATGATTCTGACCCTGTGTAGGCCTAGGCTAACATGTCTGCTTGTGTATTCATTTTTAACAAAATTTTTAAAAAGTAAACATCAAATAAATTTGAAAAAGAAAAACAGATTATAGAATAAGGATATAAAGAAAGGAATAAAATATAGAAAAGAATGTATAATAAAGATATAAAGGATATCATATTTTTGTATAGCTGTACAATGTGTTTGTGTTTTAAGCTAAGTGTCATTACAAGAGCCAAAAGTTAAAAATATTAAAATGTTTGTAAAGTGGAATAGTTATAGGAAGCTAAAGTTAATTTATTACTGAAGAAAGAAAAATGTTTTTGATAAATTTAGTGTAGCCCAAGCAGTGTTGATAAAGTCTACAGTAGTGTCCACTAATGTCCTAGGCCTTCACATTCACCCACCTCTCACTCACTGACTCACCCAGATCAACTTCCAGTACTGCAAGCTCCATTCATGGTATATGCCCTATACAGGTGAACCTTTTTTTTAACTTTTTACCTCACTTTTACTGTGTCATTTCAATGTTTAAATACACAAATATTTACCATGTGTTACAATTGCGTACAGTATTTAGCACAGTAAAATCCCGTACAGATCAGTAACGTAGGAGCAACAGACTATACCATATAACCTAGGTGTGTAGTAGGCTGTACCACTTAGGTTTGTGAAAATCCATTCTTTGATGTTCAGTCAATGACAAAACTGCCTAAGGACACATTTCTCAGAACACATACCTCTCATTAAGTGATGCATATCTGTATAGGTAAGTGGAGTATATTTTCTACAGTAGAAAGGATACACAAATGTGACCCAAAATGCCAGGCAAATTTAGAAGTGGTGGGTCGATATCCAATAAGAAGAAAAACATGTCTTTCGGAGTTCGTTTCTTAGGGAGTTGTCTGTGTTTGGAAGGAATACTTAGACAATGGAGTAAGGTGTGTGTGTTTGAGGATGGGAGAGGTAAACTTCTGTTTGTTCTAAGAATACATGTTCTTTACAGTTAGTGTATTGTTGCCTGAGGTTTGCAGTTGGGGGACCACTTCCTGCCAAGATTAGAGAGAAATAAGAAAATGCTCAAACATTTTCTTATTCCAGACAGACCTTGTGTCTAAAGGTTAATATTTTTCCTGATCTTGCCTAAAAACTAATGTCTACATCCACAAAGAAAAACAAGCATCTTCTGTAGCTAGAATTCTGTTTTAATTGAGATAATTTTCTGTCTTTTGGCCTGTGTGTTTAATTCATAAGTACAGCCCTAGAATCAGCTAATGCTTTCATATTCTGAGTGCCTCATACATTTTAAGGATGCCCATTTTAGCTAATATGTGTTTATTAAATACACATTCATTGTGAAAATTACTCAAATTCATCAAATGCTCAATTATCATTTCCTGAAAAGAACATCAGTTTAGGTATTGAGAAGGTAATGTAAATATCCAGTTATAGAATTTAGATTACAGAAAGCTATACTTTGTGCCTTAGCGTGAAAAAATTCAATGGCAAACAATGGGTTGAAAAATCATACTACTCTTTCCATCCACCCCCACTCCCACACCTCTCAAAGTGGGAACTCTAGTAATTTATGAATGGTACATGCTTTACACAAATGTGAAAAAGGTGCCTGGCATCTAGTGACACATGTACTGGGAATGAAAGGGAAATATCTCATGGTTGTTGTTTACATGTCACTGAGCTTTGGCTCAAGGAATAACGGTTGATGAAAACAAACCAAGTAAAGGTATTAGAAATATTATCAACTTTTTAAGTTAAATTTCTGGGCTACTGTGTAAGATCCTTACTGAGAGAGAGCCCTGTTAAGAATATTTTTGCCCAGGGACATTGCCCAATGTGTAGTATAACACTGTGATGTATGGTGGGAGTTCAGGGTCACTCGATATCAGTCTTGACCTCCAGAGACAATGGAGACTCAAAGTATTGGCCTGAAGCTCCAGGAGGGGCTGCAAACTACAGGCCAGCGAGGCAGGCATGAGAGGATCAAACTGCAGTAAGAATTGAAGACACTAAAAACTCCAGTGAGCATTCTAGGGGGCATTCCTCTGTGTATTGCCATGCATTGTGGCCAAAAGATGCTAAACCCATCTGTGACTCCGAGAGAGAATGACTGGAAGCTCCACATGTGGATCTCTCTGGGACTTTGCCCTGAGTGTCTCTTTCCTTGGCTGATATTGAGTCTTTTCACTGTCATAAAACTGTAATTGTAAATATAGTGCTTTTACTGAGTTCTGTGGGTTATTCTAGTGAATTATCCCACCTGAGGGTGATTGTGAGGACCCCCAAATTGATAGCCAGCTAATCTGAGGTAGAAGTGGTCCTGTAGACACCCAGTTTATGGCTGCTATCTGAAGTGAGGGCAGTCTTGTGGGGATGGTTCCCTCAGCCTTTGCAGTTTGGCTTAAGTCATTGTGGACACTAAAAGGCATTTTTATCTATATCATATTTATAATCTTATGCTAAGAGTTGGCATCCCTGCTTGTTACAAAGTATAGTGCTAAATGTATAATGGTATGTAAAGCCTTGATTGGTAGTTGTAAACAAATAACAATCAAAAATGAAAATATAACTAGATTGATCTAATAAGAATCATGGAATAGATGGTTACGGTGATGGTAGAACTCTTCAACATTCTTCCTGAGAGAATAGCAAATGTGGAAAAGATAGCCTTGCATCCTTTGCATTTGCATAGTGAAGTAAAGCTAATGTGGTCATGAGGACATGAATGCATGTGACTGCAAATGTGTGTCTAATGGGATTTCTTGGGCCAGGTGCATGGCTCTGAGAATGAGGGAGCACATCAAAAATATTTAATAGGAATGTCCTGGGAAACATTCCTCCACGTGGGCCATAATTTCTGGATATGCTTTGCTAAGTGCAGGAGGCAGCAAGGTATTAGATGTCATTTTGGGGGTAGAGGAGGCTACAGGGCAGGGAAAAGAATCATAATTTATAGATCCTAAAATACTGTTCCTTATTTCACTTACAATGTTTGGTGGACTCTACATGGTTTCCAGAAAGATCTTTGATTCTTCCCTTTGCTATAATTGGAAATATTAGCTTGGACATGTTACTTAGTCTCTCTGTTAGAGTAGGCAGATAGCCAGTAGCGAGCAGGAAAGGGAGCCCCTGGGAAAAAGAAGTCTGTACAGCAGCTTCTCTGCTTCCTCCAACCCTCCTTTAAGACACTTGGGGCCATGCAATATGTGGGTGTCTTTTCAAACAACAAACTGCTGCCTCAGCACTAGGATTCACAAAAACACAACACACACACACACACACACACACACACGGAAGAAAACAGCATAGAAAATATCTTTGTGACACTGATAAGGTTTGGCTACATGTCCCCACCCAAATCTTATCTCAAATTGTAATCCCTATATGTTGAGGGAGGGACCTGGTGGGAGGTGATTGAATCATGGGGTAGTTTCCCCCATGCTGTCTTTGTGATAATAAGTGAGTTCTCACAATATCTGATGGTTTTATAAGGGGCTTTTCCCCCTTTGCTCACTCTTTCCTATCACTTTGTGAAGAAGACACTTGCTTCTCCTTCACCTTGTGCCATGATTGTAAGTTTCCTGATGCCTCCCCATCCATGCAGAACTGAGTCAAGTAAACTTCTTTTCTTTATAAATTACCCCGTCTCTGATAGTTCTGTATAGCAGTGTGAAAATGAACTAATATTGGAAATTGGTGCTGCAGAGAGTGGGGGCACTGCTATAAAGATAACCTGGAATGTGGAAGTGAGTTTGGAACTGGGTAACAGTCAGAGGTTGGAACAGTTTGGAGGGCTCAGAAAAAGACAGAAAGATGTGGGAAATTTGGAACTTCCTAGGGTCCTGGAGGACTCAGAAGACAGGAAGATGTGGGAAAATTTGGAACTTCCTAGAGACTTGTTGAATGGTTTTGACCAAAATGCTGATAGTGATATGGACAAGGAAGTCTGGCTGAGGTGGTTGTGGATGAAAATGAGGAACTCATTGGGAAGTGGAACAAAGGTCACCCTTGCTATGGTTTAGCAAAGAGACCGGTGGCATTTTGCCCTTGCTCTAGACATCTGCAAAACTTTGAACTTGGGACAGATTATCTGAAATTGGAATTTATGTTTAAAGGGGAAGGAGAGTGTAAAAGTTTGGAAAATATTCAGCCTAACAATGTGGTACAAAAGAAAAATCCATTTTCTGGGGAGGAATTCAAGCCAGCTGAAGAAGTTTGCATAAGTAACAAGGAACTGAATGTTAATAGCCAAGACAATGGGGAAAATGTCTCCAGGGCATGTCAGAGATCTTTTGTGTCAGCCCCTCCCTCCACAGGCCTGAAGGCCTAGGAGGAAATAGTGGTTTCATGAGCCAGGCCCAGGGCCCCACTGCTGCTCTGTGCAGCCTAGGAAGTTGGCGCCCTGTGCCCCAGTTGCTCCAGCTCCAGCTGTGGCTAAAATGGGCCAAGGTGGAGTGGATCAAGACCATGGGAGCCTACCTCTTGCATCACCATGCCCTGGGATGTGAGACATGGAGTCAAAGGAGATTATTTTGGAGCTTTAACATTGAATGACTGTCCTGCTCTATTTCAGACTCGCATGGGGCTTATAGCCCCTTTGTTTAGGCCGATTTCTCCCATTTAGAATGGCAGCATTTACTTAATGCCTGTACCCTCATTGTATCTTGGAAGTAACTAACTTGCTTTTAATTTTTTTACAGGCTTCTAAGTGGAAGGGACTTGCCTTGTCTCAGATGAGACTTTGGACCATGGACTTTTGAGTTAATGTTGAAATGAGTTGAGCATTTAGGGGACTGTTGAGAAGGCATGATTGGTTTTGAAATGTGAGGACATGAGATTTGAGAGGGGCCAGGGGCAGAATGATATGGTTTGGCTCTGTTTTCCCACCCAAATCTCATCTTGAATTGTAATCCCCATGTGTCGAGGGAGGGACATGGTGGGAGGTGATTGGATCATGGGGGCAGCTTTTTCCAATGCTGTTGTCATGATAGAGAGTGAGTTTTCATGATATCTGTTGATTTTATAAAGGGCTCTTCCCCTTTAGCTTACTCTCTTTCCTGCTGCCTTGTGAAGAAGGTGCTTGCTTCTCCTTCTCCTTCCGCCATGATTGTAAGTTTTCTGATGCCTCCCCAGCCATGCAGAACTGTGAGTCAATTAAACCTCTTTATAAATTACCAGCCTTAGGCAGTCCCTTATAGCAGTGTGAAAATGGACTAGTACAGATACCTCTAACTTGGCTCCCTCAGGTTTTGCTGACATATGTCACCTTTTCTCTTTGGCTACACCCTCAGGTGTCTCCTCTAACCTTTGTGACACTGGTAACATGGATTATAGAACCTACCTGATCAAGCTATAGTTATTTGTTTCCCTACTGTTTGTTGAGTTTCTAGAAAACACTAACATATCTTATGCAACCCTATACCCCAAGCAGCAAGCATATTGCCTGGCGTGCAGTCAGCATGCTTCTGTTCCAATTAAGTAGTCTGAAACACAGAAACTCAGAGTATGTGGTGGTGTTTTGCTTATTGTCTAGCAAGTTACAACCAAGTCCCTTGCACAGTTATAACACAAAGCCACGTTGTGGCACTCTATTTAAAAACTACTATATGGAGTAGGGACTTAAACAATAAGGAAAGATTTTCCCTTAAGTTATACAGTTGAAATTTATAATGACTCTCCCTTATATATTCAATTATAACTATGATAAATAACTATGATAAAACATGCATGATGATATAAATCTCATGTCAGGGCAGAATCAAGAGCCTACAATTGATTTAAATACTCACAAGTTCAAGTGATATAGATGAATTTTGCAAAGTCAAATTAGGTAAAATAAATCTACCCAGATGTCTTGCCAAATATGAGTACACATAGTTGCAGCCTTCAGCTATATCATACATATGTCCCCTTGAAACAGATGTATATCCATATTCACTCAGGAAATTGTGTGTGCTTGCATATCAAATATAAAAGAAGAATGAATGTGCAGATGAAAATAACTGCTCTCTAAGGGAAAACTCTAAAATTGATGCTAAATTTGTGTTTCTGTCCATATGTGTTTATGCACCTTGAGTTGTATATGAGCAAAGTGTGTAATTCTGGTGTTCCTATTCCTGTTGCATCATTGAGGCACAGAATTAATGTAAAATATCACCCTAAATGAAGCTTCATTTCACTGGAGGCATTCCTTTAAATATAGCAGGTAAACACTGAAAAGCACTTTGTGGTTGAGGAGTAATGTACCTCAACATGTCTCCATAGGAAATCAGAAAATACAATGCTACTGTAAAAAATGTAATTGCTAATTCTTTTCTTTAAAAGGGTTATAAGGCTTCTATTTTATAGTCTTTTTCTTCTTACAAATGCAAGGCATGCTCATTTTAGAAAATTTCACAAATTCACAGAGGTACAAAGGGTAGAAAGGGGTTGGAAGAAAAAATAAACTCACTTCTTCACACATCCCTCATTCAAATACACAACACCATGTCAGTTTTACACAAAGCATTTATCTGTATCACTTTGCATGAAAAGTACAAAGTATAACGTAAGATTTGTCAGACTATAGAAGTCTGTACGCATTTCTGTAATCTGCCCAATGTAACAGAAGACAGAGGTTGAGTTAAAAGTGTTAACATTAAATTTTGGCTTGATTGTAGATAGAGCAATATCTATAATAATATTAAATGTAAAGCAGCAGTTTAGTCAAGAGCAAAGAGCTAAGATTGCTGTGAAGGCATTAGAGACAGACAACACAAAAACATTCCCCTTATTTTAGACAGAGCTCTAAAGCTTGGGATACCTCCTGGCACAATCATCATTCTGGAAGTCTAGAACCTTCATAACCTTTAGTGTTGATTCCAAATTTTAAGAAAAGCTAGTTTATTTTCCCTTTCTGTTTTCTAAAGATTTATTCAGATAATTACAAGTGAAGGGGAAGGAGGTAACTTAATCTTTAACTATGTATTTGGCACTAATAAGTGATCGTATCAATAATTTTCAATGGTTTCTTGATGTACAGTTTCTGGAGATGACATCTGACAGAGATGGAAGATCATAATCACACACTCAGCTCATAGGGTTATAATAACACACAAACATTTCACGTACTATGTAACAGAAACTCGTCTAAGCCCCTTATGTCTGCTTTCCTCTTAATTCTCTCAACAACTTGGTTAAAATGTGATACCGTTTTTTCAGTTTTACAATTGAGCAAACTGAGGAACAAAAAGATTATGTTAAATTCTTAGCCTCACATAAGTAGCAATTGCAAAATATAGGCTGTCACCTTAGGGTACCCTGGAATTGGGGTTGGAATTTAAAATCACTGAAACAGTTTAGGATCATCTATCATTAACATATTACTTCACTTTTTTTCCCTTAACTTGTATTTTGATGTCACTAAAAATTTTTAAAGATATTATTTTTAATTTTTTAAATTTTATTATTTCAATTGTTTTTGGGGTACAGGTGGGTTTGTGTTACATGGGTAAGTTATTTGGTGTTGATTTCTGAGATTTAGTGCACCCATCACCTGAGCAGTGTATACTGTACTGCAATATGTAGTTGTTTATTTCTCATCCCTTTCCCAACCTTCCCCCTCTGAGTCCCCAAAGTCCATTATATCATTCTTATGCCTTTGCATCCTCATAGGTTAGCTCCCACTAATAAGTGAGAACATATGATATTTAGTTTTCCATTCCTGAGTTGCTTCACATAGAATAATAATAGCCTCCAGCTCCATTCGAGTTGCTGCAAAGGACATTATTTCATTCATTTTTATGGCTGAGTAGTATTCCATGGTGTATATATACCACAACTTCTTTATCCATTCGTTGGTTTATAGGCACTTAGGTTGGTTCCATATCTTTTCAATTGTGAATTGTGCTGCTCTAAGCATGTGTGTGCATGTGTTAAATATATTGTTTTAAATGATGGCATAATGTTCCATCTTTTAGAAATACTATAACTGATCTAATAATTTCTCTATTTTTAGATTGTTTCCACTTTCTTGCTGTCCTCATTATGACTGTGAGCATACTGGAATAAATATCTTGTTACTAAGTTAATAACTTTGAATTTAAAAAATTTCTATATGAATTTAAAAATTGTTTTCCAAAACAGTTTTACCAACTATATTTTCATCAGGAGCCTATGAGAACACTCAGATCACCACATTTTCAGTAATAGGAAATATTATCAACTTAATTTTATTGTGTTGGGACTTTGTGATCTTTGAAGTGATTCTTATGGACTTTATGCATCAACTTTTGTGATTATTTCTATGAACTGGAATAATAAAACAGATGAGAAAAATCCAGATTTGAATGTGATTCTGGCACATTTTAGTTCTATGACATCACACCTAAATTCTCTCTGTGCTTCAGTTTTCTTGTCTACCTGGTCTCCTTTAGTGGTTTGTGGTTTTATAAAGGAGGAAATAAAATATTATGTGAACATATTTCATCATGTATAAAGTATAATCTAAATTTATGATATTGGCACGGTGGCTCACGCTTGTAATCCCAGCACTTTGGGAGGCCGAGGCGGGCAGATCACGAGGTCAGGAGATAGAGACCACAGTGAAACCCCGTCTCTACTAAAAATACAAAAAAATTAGCCGGGCGTGGTGGCGGGCACCTGTAGTCCCAGCTACTCGGAGAGGCTGAGGCAGGAAAATGGTGTGAACCTAGGAGGCGGAGCTTGCAGTGAGCCAAGATTGCACCACTGCACTCCAACCTGGGCAACAGAGCGAGACTCTGTCTCAAAAAAAAAAAAAAAAAAAAAATATATATATATATATATATTATATACAATGGATGATCCATATTTTTTCCCTATGGGGGAAACAGAAAGTGCTGAGAACCTTGATACTGTTTATAATAGTATTGAAGTTAATCTAGCTCAATCTCTTTTATTTTGAACTCTGATCTATTCATTCAGCATAAGTTGAATATAACAATAAGCTAAATCTACAATACATGTGTCTTAGCCTATTTGGGCTGCTGTAACAAAATATCATAGACTAAGTATCTTATAAGCAACAAAAATTTATTTTGGTGGACAAGAAGAGGCAGGTCCTTCAGGCCCTTTTTTTTTAATATATATATAAGGACACTAATCTCACTCTTGAGGGCCCCATCCTCATGATCTTCACATCCCAAGGGCCCTACCTCCTAATACTGCCACACTGTGGATTAGGTTTCAACATATGAATTTTTTAGGGACAAAAACATTCAGACTACAGCAGCACATTTCCAAAGAAAGGGACATTAATAGATGCATATTCTTTTAAGGTCATGAGACAAACACCAGAAACTAAATTGAGGTCCATAGAATTTTATCCTCATGTAAAACATAAATATATGTTTTCTAACATACACTCAGACATTATTTTTTCCGCTTTTATTTTTAAATGAACATTATTTTTCAAGCAGTTTTAGTTTTACAGAAAAATTTAGGGGAGAATACAGAGTTTTCTGTCCCTCCTGTCAACATTTTGCACCAGAGTGGCACATATGTTGCAAGTGATGAACCTAATTGACACATAATTATCAGTTTGTAGTTTATATTAAGGCCCATTCTTGGTATATATTTTATGTGTTATGACAAATGTACAATGACACATTCATCATGATAGTATCATACAGAGTATTTCCGCTACCTTCAAAGTGCTCTGTCCTCCATGTATTCATTCATCCCTGCCCTTAAACCTTAGCAACCATTGATCCTTTGATTGTCTTCATAGTTTTTCCTTTTCTGGAATGTCATATGGTTGGAATTATATGTTATATGGCCTTTTCAGATTGGCTTATTTCACTTAGAAATATGCATTTAAGTTTCCTCCATGTCTTTTTGTTGCCTGATAGCTCATTTCTTTTTAGTGCTAAATAATAATTCATCATCTAGATGTATTTTTATCTATCTATTCATTCACCTACTGAAGGACATATTGATTGCCTAGGTAAATTCCAAGGAGTGTGATTGCTGGATAGTATAGTAAACATAGGTTTCATTTTTTAAGAAACTGCTAAACTCTCCTCCAAAGTGGCTGTATCATAATGTATTTCCTCCAGCAATGAATGAGAGCTCCTATTGCTTCACATTCTAGGCAGCATTTGTTGTTGTTACTGTTTTCTATTTTGGCCATTGTTATAAGTGTGTAGTGTCACATGATGTTTTTACAGCAGAACATACATCAAAGTTTACAATAGCTCTATGCTTATTATAATACAATTGAACCTGTTCTTGAGAAGCCTGAGGATTCTTAGAGAGCTTTCTTCCTGGACAAAAAAATAATCTCAGACCTTCATTATACAAGTAATAAAAACAGGACCTACAGTGATTGCTAGAGCAGTGGATTATATATTCAAATAAAAACCAAAAGAATACTTATATATTGTTTTGCCTTATAAACACTCCTATTCTCTTAAAATATGTAATATTACTCTAGTATTATGTACTTCTGTCCTTTAGCATCCTTAAGGCATTTTTCAGATACTATTTAAACAATTATTACAATCAGATTAAATGAATTGATGGGAGATATTATGTCCAATCTGTATATAATAGGAGTACAAGGCTTTTGTTTATTAGTTGAATTATGTACATAAATTTTTCACTCTGACCTTTATTGGGTGTGTGACTAAGAATTAACTGGGAACTTGCAATATAGAAAAACCAATTAACAGGAGCTTGAATAGGTCTGTCATGAATGTTTCTACCAGCACTAAGTATAATCAAACAAAACGTTAAGTAGGATATCAATTTCTTATATATTTGACTGTTAATTAGTCTGCTTTTGCATTTTTTCTTATTAAATATTTTTAAAAGAAGATTGGGAGGACACCCCTTTTTACTCCTTCTATCTTCTTTATTATTAACTTTTAAAAAGTACAATTTAGTGGGGTTTTTTTTGGTATTGTAACTCATCTTGCTAGAAAAGACAAGAAAATTATACCTCTACTAATCATATCCATACTTCACATACTAGTTCACTGTGTCTTTTATTTTTATATGACATTGTTGTTTATATAGTCATTACTCATTTAGATTTGCATATTTAGCATTTCATTCCTCTTTGTCGCTTCTAGATCTTTGAAATATACTCTAGAATTCCTTTAGAAGAATAGTATGTATTAGTGTGGCTTCATGGTAATAAATTCCTTTTTCTTCTGCCTGAAAATGTTTTTATTTCACTTTTATTCTTGGAGGATATTTTACGTGAAGGAATTCTAGGCTGACTTTTTTTCAATCATTTATTTCATCACATTGAAGATATTCCATGGTCTCTGGCTTCTATTGTTTCTTTTTTGAAGTCATCTTTCAGTTGTTCCTCTGAGTGTAGCGTATCATTTCTCTCATGGAATTTTTCGTCGATTTTACTTTTGTTATCTGCATTCTGACACTGCTGTGTTTAGCTGTAAATTTCCTTGAATTTATTTCACTGAAAAGTTGTTGAGTATTTTTAATTTAGAAACTGTTGTTGCCTCCGTTTCTAATAAATTTTAGTCAAAATCTTCCAAATTTAACTACTTCCCCATTTATTATCTTATCATGTGAGATTTCAATTAAATACGTTATCTCTTCTAATATTACTGTCAATATATATTAAATCTCTTGCAATTTTTTATCCTTTTATTTCCTCCCATCATTAATTATTTCTTCATTTTATCTATTTACTTTAAAAACTATTGATTGAATTCTTAATTTCAGATATTTTTTTCCCAGTTCTAGTATTTCCATTTGGCACATTTTGAATTCTGATATGTAACTTTTGATTTTCTGAATCACTGCCAAAATTTTTAATCTTGTCATTTAACTTCTCTTGAGTAGACGCAGTAGTTATTTTAAATTCTATGATGATTCTACTGATAAGAAGATAAATAGAATCTGAGTCCGTTTCTGTGATCTTGTTTCTTCTGGTTGTCATTCACATTGTTTTATCTCCTCAATTGCTTTATCTATTTATATTTCGTGCTGGATATTTCATTCATAAAACTCTGTAGTAATACCTTGAGGACTTAAATAATATTAAATTATTCAAGAAAAAAAATTCTGTTTGCTTCTCCTAGGCATCCACAGGTACTGGCCATCTGGAAACCCTTTGATACATTATTTGAGAACTGCAAGATTACTGTCATTGTGGGAAAGATAAATATTTGGGGATGTTGAAGACTGAGATGCTGGCAAATCCAGTGTCTGTTAGGAGTCAGCCTCCTAATTTGCATATGGCTGTCTTCTTGCTGTGTTCTCACGTGCTGGAGAGCAGAGAGAGAGAGGAAGCAAGCTCTCTCATATTTCATCTCATAAGGGCACTAATTCTAGCTTGAGAGCTCCACCGTCATGACCTAATTACCCACACAGAGCCACACATCCTAGTACCATACCATCGATACTTAGGGTTTGAATACATCAGTTCTGAGGAGACAAAAGCATGCAGTCCATAACAGCCTCCTAGTCTCTTCTGGATTAGTAAATATCTCCAAGGTAAAAGCATTCCCACATGCTAGATTACTTCAGAGTTTTAGACCAGCAGTTCCTCATTACCATGTTAGCCTCTGTATTAATTAATGTTCTATGACTGTTGCAACAATTGATCCCAAACTTAGCAGCTCAAAATAACAATATATATATTTCTAACAGTTTGTGTGGGTCAGAAATCAAGGCAGATCATGGCAGGATTTTTCTCAGGGTCTCATAAAGACAAAATTAAAGTGGCAACAGGGGCATGGCTCTCATCTCAGTTTCAGTATCCTTTCCAAATTCCCTGTTGAGGAAAGTTATTTCCTTCTTACCTGTTCGATGGCTCCCTGTAACTTCAAGCCATCCAGGGCATGATGAATCCCTCTTCATGCTTCAAATCTCTGAATTCCTCTTCAGCTTCTGCTTTTAAGGGCTCATGTTACTACACTGCACTACCTGGATAATCCAGGATGATCTCCCTATTTTAAGACCAACTGTTTAGTGATCTTAATTACATCTGGAAAGTCCCTGTGACTGTAACAAATGCATGAGTGTGATAGCATATTTGCAAGCCCAGGAATTAAGGCATAGAATGATCTTGGGGACTGTACTTCTACCACATTCACCAGTGCCTCTAGGAAGGATTTGTTTCTCTTTAATATTTTTTCAGTTTTTTGGTTTTTACAGCTGAAGCATTAGACTGAATACTTATTCTGTCACTACTGGAAGCAGAAATCCTCTTAGTAGAATTTCAGTTTAATGATTTAAAAGTTTGTCTTATACTTTTCTCTTCTTGTCCAGCAGAGCAGGTAAGAATGCCAGCCTATGTGATTGGCTAAATTCAATTTCAAGTTTCCACTGATTTCTATACGGCTCTCTGCAATGTTCTTCATTTAGTTCTGATTCTGTCTTTATCTATTAATTCGAAGTGATATTACCTACCATATTGAATTGTTATGAGGATTAAATGAACATATACAAAATTATTCAGAGCACTAAAACTTGTACAGTAAATGTAAGTTTTCAGAATGTTAGTTATTATTAATCAGACTTTAGTATAATGTGTTTATATTACAAAAAACTACAATTAAATAGGAAAGCAGGCTATTTACCTGTGTTTTTATCTCTAAGGAAAATACATCTTTTGAAATATTGGACCTCATTTTATATTTCTGATATCAATTCTGCCAGTAAGTTACAACTAGATATTTAAATAAAATGAAAACAACAACAACAACAGCAATGTCATCAGTGAAATTAAATCATTTTATCCTTCTTTAGTCTTGACTTTTATGACATTCTGGAGTAAATATTTAGAAAATAATTTAAGAGGATAAGACCCAATCATATCCAAAACAAATTGTTTTGCCCTGAGATCAGTTTTTCATGAGCTATATTTGTTTTTTTTTCCAGTCCATAAAAATACTTTCAAAATATATCTCAGCAGCAGGCAGTAGACAATGTCAGAAAAAAGCACTCTGAGTCCTAGAGCTACATATTCAGCAGATATCATTGCAGCTTTTACCTTAAACATTGTTGACCATGTTTGAATTCAAGTTAAAATATAATATTTCAGTACATTCACACCTTCTGTCAAAGAACAGTGTCACAAATAATTATAAAGAACTCAGAAAACAGCACAAAAGGCCATCTGTGAGATCTGAACAGATATAGCTGTTCAAATTCTTTGTTCACATTGAAGTTGGGAATTCTCAAGTTTTAACAATTGGTGTTTAGATGTGTAGAAACCAACAATGGAAAAAAAATCAATTATAGGAAAAATGATTTTTATAATTTGGGTTAAGAGTTCTTTTTCCTATTATACATAATTTATTCCTTTTATACATAAAAATGTATAGAAAAATAAAATTACATTAGACACAATAAAAGATTAAAACAGAAGAATTAGCAACCATTAGAAATTCCTTTATGTCGCTAATCAAATTTAACACTTTGTATTAGACATAACACAACTGAAAGATTAGAAAGATTTTGTTGCTAAAAATGAGGAAGTTGCTGTCTCCTAAATCAAGTGTTCAGATGTGTTTATTCTTCTTCATTTTCATCAAAACATCCTTTAAGACTATGGTCTTAAGCTTTAGCACACTTTGGACTTCTTAGAAGATAGTGTTTAAAATCCTCTGTCTGACTTTACCACAATTAATCAGAATCTTTGGAGATAAGACCCAATTATTATTCAGCTTTTGCTTATTTGGTTATCACTTCCCAAGTGATTCTCATATGCAACCAAGTTTAAGAACCAGTGTTTTAAGAGCTATTGTAAGCTAGGGATAGGTGGTGTTTGAAATAAAAGTTTATGTAAAAAAGGAAATAAGCCAAAAAGTAACTATGGATGTTATGAATTATAAAATCAGTAAGTGTACCATTGTCATTAAAATATTAGAGTTTTCATAAAAGTTGATGTATATTAAATAATTACCTACTTTTCATTTCCTATATGAAGTCATATATAGAACTCAATCACTTAATGAAAGTTAAAATGTGGAAATTAGTAGATACATATCTTTCATTTACTTTAAGACAAAGGACTAAAATGTTTGAATTGGAGAATTAATGGAGGTAACCTAGTTAACTTTCTACAAAATCTCAATTGCATTCTTCAACGTTCTTTTTAATGAATATTTGATCTCTGAGCATTTCAACTTTACTTCTGGAAGTATAGGCAATATTGTTGGAAATGTTTAATTCTTGGCACATCCATCCTCCTTTACAGTGAATTTACATGTACTCCTAAATTGTCACAGGTGGTCCTCTTTTTGCCTTCTAGATCACTTTGCAACAAGAGAATTGTTCTCTAAACATCTTTCAGTTTTTCATACAAAACTATGGCATGACTTAGCTAAAAAACAAGTTCCTCTTCAATAATTAAAATGGCATAGTTGAATTGCTTTAAACATGAACCCAGATTAAAGGGAAGCCAAGACATTTGCCTAAATATATAGCAACAATAGTGAAGGCAAACAAAAAGAAACCCTGAGAGAAACTAAGGGTTAAACTGTTTCTTCCAAACTTCATATGTTGAAGTCTTCTTTTGTTTGCTACAGCTGCAATAACAAAGCACCACAGACTTGGTGTTTTAAGCAACAGAAATATATTTTCTCACAATTCTGGAGTCTGGAAGTCTGAGGTCAAGATATTTGGCAGGGTTTGGCACAGTTGGTTTCTGTGCAGGTCTGTTTTCTTAGCTTATAGCTGGCAGTTTTCTCCTGGCATCTTCACACGGTCTTCCCTCTGTATATATCTTTGTCCTAATCTCCACTTCTTATAAGTGTACCAAACATATATGATTAGGGCTCACTCTAATGACCTAATTCAAACTTAATCACCATTTTCAAGACCTTGTGTCCAAATATTGTCACATTCTGATGTACTAGGTGTTTTGACTTCAACATACGGATTTGAGAGGGAGACAATTCAGTCTATATATACATATGTGTATGTATACATACACACACACACACACACACATAAAAATTCCAAACCCCTAGTATCACAGAGTATGCCATTCACTGAAAATAGAGTTAGTTGAGTTAGTTGCTGCAGATGCAGTGGTTAAGTTAGAGGAAGGACTTAGTCCACTCCAATGTGAACAGTGTCCTCCTATAAATAATAATGAATACAGACACACACAAGGAGAATGCTGAGTGAAGACAAATGCAGAGATCAAGGTTGTACATCATCTATAAGCCAAGGAATGCCAGCTTGCCAGCAAACTGCGAGAAGCTAGTAGAGAAGCATGGGGCAGATTCTTCTCTGCAGTCCTCAAAAGGAATCAACCCTGCTGATACCTTGGTCACAGACTTCCTGCCCCAGAACTGTGAGACAATAAATGTCTAAGTTGTTCTAAGCCACCCAGTTTGTGGTACTGATACAGCAGCCCCAGAAAACTAATATACCTACTTTTAGAACAGTCTTTCAACACTGATAAAAATTAAAAAACTAGTTTTATTTTTTATAAAATGAATACTTAAGCATTTGATGAGCAAATCATCTGAAATAATGTGTGTGATTAGGTGTATCATGCCAAAACAAGAGTCACTGAGAAATAACTGAAGTTACCCCTATTAAGAATCCAGAACAGATAATGAACATAACAATAAATACCAATTGGCCTTAAATGAACTTTCAAATTAAGGTTAAAATTACTTTATTCCTATCTGAGTTATTCACAGAGCTCTCCTGAATAAGTAAAAAATAATTTGTCACCAGGATTTACTTAATTAGCTTCATCACAATGTTAATTAAATATTTTTAAAAATAAAACGTGGTATGACTTTCTTAATACTTAGCCTACATACAGTTATAATCATAAGCATATTTCAAAAACTATGTTAAAAAGCAGCAAAATTCAGAAAATATGTATTTATATGAACAGTGATCTTTTATTGAAATTAAACTGTCATTTTCTTTGTGAATTGTTTTTTCTTTTTTTTTTTTTTAGTTTAGCATATTCATCTTATGTGTCATACTGTGATTCATTTCTCCCACCGAGTTTTCTTCTTTTAACGTCTATGAACACTGTCTTGGTTGATTTATATGCACCCATGATGTCATATTTTTGCCAATATAAAATTTTAAATTGATGTACATCAATTTCCATGTAAAGTCAGCCTCTCTTCTTCCCTCATAAGCCCAGGTCCATGAAATGAACAATACACGTTGTAGCCCGAGCAAAAGCACAAATGAAATACAAATATTGTTATAAGGTGTTCTTGTTATTTATTAAAGTGAGGGGGGTGTTTATTCCACACTTCTCATATTTCCCTGTGGAGAAAACTGTCTTCATGATACACACTTGGCCTCATTGATTCCTTTCTGGACAGGGTTGACTTTGTTTGACTAGTTAGATTGGTAGAAGAAAGTGAGGCATACTTATTTTAGCTTCTTCTTTCTTCATTTGCAGATTGGCCAGCTTGCAGAGAAGGCGTATTCCAGTTGCTATCCTATAAGCAAATAGAGGGCCTGCCCAGACTTGCAGTTGTGAAGACTGGGGAAGTGTTGGGACAGCCAGTCAACAATATACCCCTAGGTTTCCCATCCTCCAGCCAGGATTGAACAGACACAGAGTTAAGCCTTTGCAGACCTGGGTGTGATATCTTGCTCCCTATGTTGACTAGCTGTGTGACTTTAGGGAAATTTTTAAAACACATTGTGTCTCAGTTTCTTCAAATGTAAAATGGATCTGATTCTATAATCTCCTTCTTCCAGGTTCTGCACAATATACATGTGCTAATACATATTAAATGCTTAGAAACAGCCTATATTCAAGAACAGTATTCACTATTATTGGTCGCCAACTGATTGCCTTCTATGTTCTGTCCGTAATTGTTCAGAATTTGGCTATAGCAGATAGTAGTATCATTTGTTGACATCTGATTCCCAACATTTTTAGAGCAACAACATAACAAAAAATGCAAAAAAGTTACAAAAATTATGGCTATCCCATAAGGATATATTTTCAGAAATTACTGGGAAACCCTAATCTAGAGAAAGAAAATGAAATTAAATATAAACCCTTTCCTAGGTTTATAGCATTTTTCACAGTATCTAATTAAGTGTAATAAAACCATGGCTATAGTCATTAATTTAGGGAAGGGTTGTAGTTCAAGGGCTGGCTGGTTTAAAGACTTATTTTTGAAACTCTACAGCATACTTTGTATCCAACTTCTGCTCCAAACACTGGTAACTCATCGCTTTAGGATGCAGGAATCAGTCTCTGCCACTACCATGAAAAAGAATGATTCTCTCACTAATGAGTTGAATTCCCCCCCCCCACAACACCCATGCACAGGTCTTGAGATGGGGTATACAATAATGTTCTTAGTAGCAGTATTCTCAAGAACCACCATAAACCTGTTTCCTAAAATATAAAATGGAAATGAGTAAGATAGCTACAACATAATATTATTATGACCCCAACATGAGAAATTTATGTTAATTTATCAATAAGACAATGAGTGCAGATAAGTGTTTTGTAAAGATTAGACATTGTTCCTTCAAAAATAGCCTCATTTATAATCATGAAATATTATTCCTTGTTGGCCATCTATGCTCAGTTTAAGGATTCAATTCAGCTTATAGCAGAAAATGGACTTTAGGTCAGTTACATCAGTATCTGAATTGCTGATTCTGCAATTTATAAGTTGTGTGACCTTGAAGAAATATGTGATCTCTTCTGAATTCCAGCTTCTTTATTTATCAAAGATGTTACTGCCACCTATCGTAACTACCTCAACATAATACAAATCTATGTGATATGTGTAGCCGTACATTAAATGTGTGGCTATAGGAGCAGTATTGTTACCTTATTGCCTCATTCTTCTTTCCTGATTACATATAAATATTATATGTAAGATTTTATGAGAAACTAGCCATTTAATGACACAGGGTTACCCTTCAGAATGTCTTACTTGAAAATTTATGAAATACACACACATATACACATAGATGTTTAGGAAGCCTTGGGAGAAAAATTGTATTTACATATAAAATATAAATTTACAGGGAAAATGTGCTGCTTAAAGTATACCACACCCTAAAATGTGCTGTTATATACTATGCCATGGTATATTATAATTAAAGTGCATAAATCCACACCTGAATGTCATCTTTGAAGTTCTAGTTCCTAAAGCAGTCTTCTATACGTGTGTGCACACACACAAACTTTAGTATGCCAAACAACTTATTTTTACACACTATATCAGAAAACATCTCGTTAGAACTTCTAAGTAAATTGGAATTGATCCATCTATTCCTGTAAAAAATAGGCTAAAGTTAAGAGATTTTAACCCATCCATGACTGAAAACCTTATTCTCTTAGTTTACTTGAAAAATGAGTGTTGACTCGCGGTCATCTTGGGCTTTGGTGTGTCAACATACTTGTTGAAGTTACTGCAAATTAATCTGGAGAAGTGTCTATACTAAAAGTTATAAGATAGTCTTTAAGAGATTAATAACAGAAGCACTAGACCAGGATCAATGACTAAGTCTGACTCAAATATTAATTTGGAATAATTCCAACATAAATATAACTCATATTCTGATTTTCTATTATCTAATAATTATTTGACTATGTCACTTAAATTACCTAAAGTATTTAAACATTTTGAGCTCAGACTCCTTACCTAAAAACTAGAATAAAGTTTTAGTCCAAAGCATCGTTATAGAGATTTAAAATGTCACTTTATATGCAAGAATAAAAACATTTATTTCCTCCATCCTAACCCACATGAACACATTTTAAACCATTAATTAAATAGTGTATACTTTAAAATTGAGATATACATAACTTCCTCTAGTTAGATATTTTAGTATAATTACATAATTTGTATATATAGATGAATGTGCATATATGTATTTTTTTAAGTAATATGAGATAGTTCATTGGTTGAATACTGCAAAATCCTTTTTGTGTTATTTGCAAAAGTTATTTGCAAGAGAGATAATTGTATTTAGTTTTGCTGTTGCCTTTGCTTTTTTTAAGATTCAAATTTTAACAAAAATATATGCTCTTAATAGCATTCCTTATATGCACACACATCTGTGATGTTATTGGAAGTAAAGAATGTTGTCTGTTAGAATCAGCATATTTTTTTACTTTAAAATTTATTTTAATTGAGGGATACGTTTTCAAAAAAATGCCATGAATATTTTTCCTTGTTATAGTTTAGTCAGCATTTTCACATATGTATCAGATAGATTAGGAAAAAACTGGCAATACAACCTGAAGGCTGAAAGTTTAAACGCAAAAAAAAAAAAAAAGCATAGAAATACAGAAGTCATAGTTGTCATAGCAACATAATCTGGCTACATTCACATTATCCTTTTTCTCACTAGAAATATTTTCAAAGCTCCATAGAGTTGCTCCAACTGGAATGGGAATGTAGTCTGTGTGCATTTAATTGAGAACTTTAAGCCACTGTTAATACAGTCCATAGTCACCAGAAATAAATAAATTAAATTTATTTGAAATTTAATTCAGAGAGTATAATCATTTAGGCGGATTCCTAGTAATTTTATCGTTATGAAATAATGTATAGTTAAGACTAGGCTTTTGCTTCTATTCAGAAGATATAGAGAGAAAGCATCCCATAGTAATATTTTAAAATCCTCCCAAGGTTTTACTAAATCTGTTTCCTGTTATTTCCCAGTGGATTTTCACTGATGTTTATAATAAAGCTTCAGGTGCTAGGTATCTTCTTGTACCAGGAAATTTTGTGTGTATTATTCTATATCTTTAATCTGAATATAGGCATGATTCTTTGAATCTTTTGATTCCCCTATTTTCAGTTCAAGATACATCATAAAATGAATAATATGTTTAAATGAATCCCATAGTCTGATCCCTACCTGATGTTTTGCTAGAAAATAAATAATAATAACAAAAAAACTTCTACTTTGGAGAACATCAATACGTAGCTCAAAATAATGTATTTAGTTTCATTTCAGAAACACTTTTTTTAGCTTTCTTTACTGATTTAACTGATTAAAAGTATTAGTGCAATTAATCACCAAACCAGCACATATTTGTATAATAAAAATTATAACATGAGAAAAATAGTTAATAAGACTTAGCTGAAAGAAATAGAAATAGAAATTACTAACAAAAAATATAATATAGATGAGAGTGAGCTTCAGTGACTTAAAAGGAGCTGCATCTCTACCTTAAAAAACATCTAAGACAGAATCGACAAACTTATGACATTTTAAGCCTAAGTATTTAACAAATATGATGTGAAATGGTCAAAATGTAATAACTGTTCAATATATTAAATTTGCCTAGAACTTTTGGTGGGAAACAGACATATTCTTTGTATATTTTAATGAAAATTATTGATCAAATAGTGCAGAATACATGGATTCATTTAGCAATTCATAATTATACAAATGTCAAGCAACAATGTAATTTTCTCTCTCCACATTCAGTGTAAAGTTATTGGAAAGCCTTTGTCCAGTTCTTCATAAAATGAGACACTTTTGACAGTGGGGTAAGGGGTGTAAATTTCGTTAGTTATGATTATCTGGGAAGGAGTGGCACAGTTCCTGGAGGGTCTGAAAATTTTACTGCAGGGACATGATACATTGGGTGAGGCCAAGTGAAAGCCCAGTCAGAGTTCAGAATATAAAACCTTGAGTAGCTGGAAACTGTTTAGACTGCAGAATGCTACAGAGGGGCCACAGCAAGGACCTTGTCCAAGGTTATTAGCAGAATCTACCTCCATGACTCTCAGGGCTGTCTAGTGGAGCAGATGTTACATTGTAAAAATCATTTAGGAATCATAAAGTCTATGGTAATGGTCTACTTTTACTAACATTTGCTTTGCTCTAGTTTTGATCCATTGTTGTTTCCTGTGGTTAGAGACACATACTTTAGGAAATTTCCGGGGAAAGGTATTATCTTAAACCTAGAGTGCAGCCAAATTGACAATGTCTGCTTTGTCCATAAGCAAGATGACCATTTCTCAGATTTGACTCTACTACGCTGATATTGTTACATGTAAATAACTGACCCAATGGTGACGAAGAGCAAGCTAGTTAACTTGTATATAGGAGAAAATTCACTACTGTGATAGACATTAGTTCATGTGTTAAGGTTTGTAGGGGATTTGGAGATTGGTAATCCTTTAAATTATGAAAAATATACAGAAATACCTAACTTCAAGGGGACATGTTTAAAAATGTCATAATTCATATAAAAACAATATATTTCTTTTACCACAAATATGCTAAAATATTGGGAAAAAATAAATATTGCAATAAAACTATGAAATTACACAATCATAGGGACTTATATTAATATGTTAATTACTTCAAAGGCACACAGGAAAAGAAATAAGCTACCAATTGACATTAGACTTTTGCCAGAGCTTTGTGTGTTTGATTTTAATACAATAATAGCATCACCTCTTCCTGGTCCTAATTTAGTTTCTCAACTCTACAAGAATAATAATAACATTTCATATTAAACAACTGACATATTTAATGAATTTTGGTAAAGCTCTGTACCAATTTATAAACTAATTTTGGTGTGCCCTTTTTATGTTTAACATGAAAAACTATATATTAATTGCATTATTCCATATATGTCTTTTAAAATAAAGAAAATTATAATTAAAACTAAAGCTCAAATGTCACTAAAGAAAGAAAATTCAAGATAGTTATCGTGTTAATTTGGTTTCAATGAGAATTTTCATTTGTAATTGTATTTTCAAATCACTTTCATAAAAGACATACATTCAATGTGTAAAAAGGAAAGAAATCATGAAAATGAATGTATTAGGGCCTATCTAATTTTGTATACAGTGAAATAAACATATATACAACATTTTTTTAATTAAAAAAAATTTTTTTACTTACATTAAAGAAAAAAACTGACACCCACAATACTACCTAAAATACATGTCAATGAATGTTGTCCTCTTTTTCCCCCCTCTGGACAAATGTTACATTTAAGAATCTATTTTATCATCTTATAAGTAAATATTTTAGGAGAAAACTAAAATATTCCTAGTATTTATAAACAGTGAAAAAAAACAAATAAAATAAGCACAAGATTTCTGTATAGTAGTCTCCCTTATTGTTGTTTTGTAAGAACACTTAACATAAGATCTATCGTCTTACAAAATGTTAAGTATAAACGTACAGTATCATTGGCTATAGGTACTATGCTGTAGAACAAATCTCTGGAAGTTATTTATTATGCATAACTGACACTTTGTACCATTTAACCATCACCCCTCCATTTCCCCCCAGCCCCTGGCAACCCACATCCTTCTTTCAGCTGCTTTTCAACCCTCTGTTATGAAGTATTTAACATTAGTGTGAACTAGTACAATGGAGTCATGTACCCTTAGAATCTAAACCTGATTCTGACACTTACTTGCTTTGTGACCTTAAATAATTTCCTTAAACCATTAACTTCCAAATATATAAAATGGGGTACATTATGTTACTAGACCTTGCTTGATGTAAGGCAGAATAAATGACATTAAATTAAATCTCTTGCTCAAGGACTAATGTATTCCAAGATGTCAAATTCAAATGAAACTTGTGATTTCTAAATTAGAATACTGAATAATTTGATTTGGGGCAAACGGGAATAAGTTCTTACATAATTGAATTTAATATTATTTTCAGTTTCTTGTAAGAGACAAAGTTTCCTTGTTGGTATGAACACTCCTCATGTTGCAGTGTAGTCTTACATATTTGGAATTGAACACTGTATTTAACAGGGAAAGAAGCTCTTGATTCCTTAGTTTTATACCATTTACTTTACATAACATGGATCTTACTAGCTCTCTTTATAGGGGATTTTCTTTGCTTGAATTACTTTACTAATTTGTTCAGCATTAACGACTTTTCCTACATGATCGAGAAATTGTTCTTTTATAGACACATGATCATGTATTTATGCTAAACATATCTTCTCCAGTTATATATTCATTAGGTAAAAAAAGTTCAACTCTAATTGTCTTAGGGTGAGTTAAAAGGCTACTGCTTATGATTCCCACTATATCTATGGTAATAACTGTTAAAAGTCACTGTTAAATATCTGATGTTTAAAATGTGTGTTTCAGGAAAACATTACCATCTTCATTGTAAATATCAAATAAATTATTATGAGTATTTTTTGGACTGACATATTTACAACTTATTCTAAATGAGGAAAAGACATAAAAAAACAGAATCATGTACATCTGTTATTGATTCCTTCTGTAGATGTTTTAATACTTAATCTCCCTGGACTTGCGGTGGGGAAAGGCTTAAATGAACAATTTTGTGATTCAAAGAATACTTGTATACTACCATTCCATGAGCTAAGATTACCTATAGAACTGAGCAAAAACTTAAATGATAAACTTGCAAACTCTTATGAGAAAGACATATGTCTTGAAAAATAATGCATTAAACGAAACTTGAGATATTGTTAAACATCCTTATTTACAAAAACAAAATATGAGAATAGTATGTTTTAGAAACAATAGGGGATTTCAAGTGCCTTCTCTATTATAATTTGAAAATCTTGCACAATATGATACCAAAGTAGAAGAGAGTTTAGAAAATGATTCACGCTGATATCTAGTGTAACTCAGGAGACATTTATTACAAAAGGTTATTTCTGAAAATTCACCATTGTTTTGCCCAGACTGAATCATCCTGTCTAAAGGTAAGTCTACTTGAAGGAAAATTTTTCGATGACTTTCAATGAAGAGGAGCAGTTTTCATGAAACATGCCCACAAAATCAGGTCCAGGGATTGTCTTTGAGAAAATCTTCTGTTTGAAAACCTGTGATGAACGTTGTAGATTCTTTGCTTTTACATTTATTAATTTTAACATGCATGTTTCTAGAGATTTGAGGTTAAGTTTTAATGAAACAAATATGTTATTTCCCATATTTGCTATTTTTATTATTAGCATTATATCTGTTAGGATGCTTTTGGTAGGAAACATCAGAATATTTCAAATCAAACTGGTTTAAATGGTAAGTTTTGTTGTTGTTGTTGTTTTTAATTCTGAAGTATATCTAGAGGTAGAGTGGGCTCCAGGATTGGAGGCTGCCTTTCAGCCTCCATCATCTCATGCAAAATGTGAAAAGCCTTTGCTTTTAAGTTAGCCTCCTTCAGTGTTGTAAGATGGATCCAGAAGATGGAAGAGTAATATTCACATTTGTATGTGTCTCCTTCTTAGGAGCAGTGACAATTTTCTAAAAGCTCTCTCAGCATTCTTCCTTCTATACTACATGGTCAAGCATTGGATCAGAAACTCAGTGAAACACTAATCTCTAGCAAGTGCAAGGGTTTACCACCATTTGGGTTGGAATAGATATTGTGGATTGAATCATAAAGACCTCCATACAGAGAATTTCTTGTTATGAACAAAATGCTTTAGAAATCTTGAGAACAACAGAGGAGGGGCAGTGGTTCACGCCTGTAATCCCAGCACTTTGGGAGGCAGAGGCAGGTGGATCACCTGAGGTCAGGAATTCGAGATCAGCCTGGTCAATATGGTGAAACCCTGTCTCTACTAAAAACACAAAAAGTAGCCGGGCATGATGGCAGGTGCCTATAGTCCCAGCTACTCAGGGAGGCTGAGGCAGGAGAATCACTTGAACGTGGGAGGTGGAGGTTGCAGTGAGCTGAGATTGTGTCACTGTACTCCAGCCTGGGTGACAGAGCAAGACTCCATTTCAAAAAAAAAAAAAAAAAAAAAAAGAAAGACAGAGAGAGAAAGAAAGAGAGAGAAGAGAAAAGAAAAGACTTTCCAACAAGAAAAGCAAGAACAAGGGGTTTATCGTCACTGCACTCAAGATCCTGAGAACCAGAGGAGTCTGAGTATGAGCTGCCCTCTGTCGTAAGAAACGAAAAAACCAAGGGAGAATAGCAATAAGACAAAAAAGCAAAATAAGACCACATGGCTTGCTCTAAAAAGAAAGCTGGTGAAGAATCAGACTGGACCTAATCTTTGGAAAGCCTGTGGAAATATCTTCAAAAAATAGTAGATGAAAAATGGGTTACTCTGCTATTTATCTGCCTAGGATAGCCAAATCAGACAATCTACAAAACTTTCTCCACCAGGAGGTCTCCATTTTCTACCTTTGACATTTGGAATCAACTAATCATAATATGCTGCCAGAATTAATTAACAGACATATATCAATAAATATCAATACATATATTTAGGATCTATTGCACAATTGAACAAGTACATTTATATATTATATATATATATATAATTTTACTATGTTATATATTAATTTCAAATAGATATAAACACATATATATATATTCATATACACAGGTATATTTGTATTCTATTATGTGGTGGTTAATTTTATGTGTCAACTTGACTGGGCCACAGGGTGCCTAGATATTTGGTCAAACATTAATCCATGTATTTCCGTGAAAGTGTTTTGGATGAGATTAACATTTAAATGGAAAGACTGGGTGAGCAGATTGTCATTCCTAATGTGCTTGGGCCTCATTCAATCAGTTGAAAGCCTGAATAGAACCAAGAGGCTGACCCTCCCTCAAAGCAAGAGACATTTCCTCCTGCTCAACTGCATCAAACCAAAATATTAGCTCTTTCCGGTACTTCAGCTTGTCAGTCTTCAGACTGAAACTTACACCGTGAGTTCTCCTGGTTCTGAGGCCTTCAGACTCAGAGGAACTCTGAGTTCCTCAACTCTCCTGGTCTCCAGCTCTCCAGCTTGCTCACTCACACTGCAAATCTTGGGACTTCTCAGCATCCATAATAGCATGGATATATTTATGCACATCTTATTGGATTCGTTTCTCTGGAGAACTCTGATGAACACATGCTATTAAGCATAAAATCTTACGGGAAGGCAGGGCATGGTGGCTCACGCCTGTAATCCTAGCACTTTGGGAGGCCAAGGCAGGTGGATTATGAGGTCAGGAGATCGAGACCATCCTGGCTAACACGGTGAAACCCCATCTCTACTAAAGATACAAAAAATTAGCCAGGCGTGGTGGCAGGCGCCTGTGGTCCCAGGTCTCCGGAGGCTGAGGCAGGAGAATGGCGTGGACCCAGGAGGCGGAGCTTGCAGTGAGCAGAGACCATGCCACTGCACTCCAGCCTGGGCGACAGGGCGAGAATCGGTCTCAAAAAAAAAAAAAAAAAAAAAATTTTAGGGGAGAATGCTCCTGGCTGGGGGAAGCAGTATTGACACTATAAATTGGAAGAAAAATGATGACATAGAAATGGTCAAATGTGTTTATCTTCTGTGAGAGCTAAGACAAAAAGCTATTCCTTTCAGGATGTAGTCATCCAGATTTTTAGCATTCTCATTTGTAAGACTGTCTGCACAGGTGAATATTTTTGGAAGACAAATTATTAAAGGTCATTATACATGAAATGTTTTACTGATCATTTTACTTATAGTTCCCAGGAGTTACATATGTTAAAATATTAACTTTTATACTTTATATATTAAATGCATATTAACTTATTAAAGACAGAAAGACATTTTAAAAAATATTTCTTTGGCATAGCAATTTTTATCCCT
Organism: Symphalangus syndactylus; assembly: GCF_028878055.3. Lineage (NCBI taxonomy): Eukaryota > Metazoa > Chordata > Mammalia > Primates > Hylobatidae > Symphalangus > Symphalangus syndactylus. The sequence goes on along the minus strand of NC_072438.2, from coordinate 80,686,973 downwards.
ACTTCATGAAAAATATATAAAATTCATGTTAAAACTGTCGAAGTCTTCAATGGTTGACATTATTTAACATTAACTACAGCTAAGTTCTTACTTATCAGTCTCTGGCTACCTAAAGGTTTTTTTTTTTTTAATGTAGTATGCCACATTCAGTAGTTTATTAAGTCAGGTTTCTACTGTTGGGCATTTTATTGCTTGAAATACATTTATAATCCTTCCTTAGAAATAGAATTTATAGTTCAAAGAGTATACATATTTTTAAATATTTTTAATGTAAAACAATAAGTTGCCATTCCAGAACATGTAACACCTCCTAACACAGGCATTATAGAACAGGGTCTCTATGATCAAACCCAAGACAAACTTCTTATTAACATTTTAAAACTCCACTATAGGCTGGGCGCAGTGGCTCACGCCCATAATCCCAGCACTTTGGGAGGCCAAGGCAGGTGGATCACGAGGTCAGGAGATCAAGACCATCTTGGCTAACATGGTGAAACCCCATCTCTACTAAAAATACAAAAAATTAGCTGGGCATGGTGGCGGGCACCTGTAGTCCCAGCTACTCGGGAGGCTGAGGCAGGAGAATGGCATGAACCCGGGAGGCGGAGCTTGCAGTGAGCTGAGATTGCGCCACTGCACTCCAGCCTGGGCAACAGAGTGAGACTCCGTCTCATAAAAAAAAAAACAGAAAACAAAAAACTCCAGTATAATCATACCATGCGTAAATGTGAATTGTTTAATTCATCTCATTGATAATTAAAATTTTATATTTTACATTATTTAATTATTCTACAAATAAGTCATTTTTCCTTATTTACATTTAGAGCTTTTTTATAATAAAATAAATGCGATTATTGTATCACTTTAAAAGATATGTGTCTCCCAACAATTTTATAGATAGCAACTGTAGGTTTTTGTTGTTTGTTTAAATCTTCAACAATCATCTATCTCTCTACACGTCATCAGGTAAGCATTAATTTTTGTTTTTTTCCAAATAATCTGGTAATCAATTAAAAAAATTGTTAATGTGGCCATATTTTACCATGAATTGAATTGTTCTCTTTATCATGATAGAGTGCCCTTACTAGTTGTGTGACTCTGGGAAGGCTCTGAGACTTTTGGTTTCTGCAACCTCGTCTGTAAAGGGGAATAATAATAGTATATTCCTAACAGGGTGGGTAGGAGAGTTAATGTATCTATGTAGAAAACTTAAAAAGAACCTGACATGTAATTAACACTCAATAATTAACTCTTGGCTAGCTAAATATATTTATATATTATACATGTTAAATATTTCTAATTGTCAGATCTGCTGGAATTATTGACTTTTCATTGGCCTATCTATAGTTATACTGCAATGAAACATTCTTGTTTATGAAATGTTCCCTAAATCATAAAGTCAGGAAAGTCATGTCATTCTTCAAATACTACCCATTGCTCTTCTATAGATTAAAATTAGTATCATGGTACTAAGTTTTCAATTGAAGAGTTAGGCAAATAAACTAACAAATAAGCATCCCATTGAGTTTTTTTCTTTTAATTAAAGAGAAAGATTTGCCATGTTTTCAAATCTAAATCTTTCACTTAGGAACACTGAAGTTATATAATCTAAAGATAGAAATACCATTTGACCCAGCAATCCCGTTACTGGGTATATACCCAAAGGAATATAAATCATTCTATTTTAAAGACACATGCACACGTATGTTCATTGCAACGCTATTCACAATAGCAAAGTCACAAAGTCAGCCTAAAAGCTCATCAATAATAGACTGGATAAAGCAAATGTGGCACATATACACTATAGAATACTATGCAGCCATAAAAAAGAATGAGATCACATCCTTTGTGGAGACATGAACGGAGTTGGAGGCCATTATCCTTAGCAAACTAACACAGGAACACAAAATAAAATACCACATGCTCTCACTTACAATTGGGAGCTAAATGATGAGAACACGTGGACACACAGAGGGGAACGTATCCACTAGGGCCTTTTGGAGAGTGGAGGATGGGAGGAAGGAGAGATTCAGGAAAAATAGCTAATGGGTACGAGGCTTAATACCTGGGTGATAAATTAGTCTGTACAGCAAACCACCATGACACATGTTTATCTATGTAACAGGCCTGCACGTGTACCCCAGAAGTTAAAATAAACATTAAAAAATAAAATATAATGCAGTGGTTATTTGTCATTCTACAACTAACCTGTATTCTTATAATGCCAGAGCAATTTAAAAGGTCAAAAATATTTACCCTGTGTGAGATATAATAATTGGTCCGTGTATGAAATATAATAATTGGTTCATCTGTCAATTGAAAGAAATATTTTAATATTTAGTAATTAATTTCTCCAAAGTATTATTAGTATGGGCATAGCAAGAAGACAGTCGGTATATATAGAAGTTGTATCTCTGCTGCGTACCACCTAAAGTAGGCATTTAATTGAAACACAGGCTGGCACTTTACACATCACCCTTTGTTAATTGGTCTTTGGAGGCTGTTTGGAGGTTTCCAATTATCAATCCCCCAAATCCCACAACAATAACAATTTTAAAAAAAGAAGGTCACCTTCTCACCTTCTCTTTCTACTAATGAGTAGTGCCAAAAAGTGACAGAAGGAAGAGCAAATATCACTGTTTTATTATGTTTATATCTGGTTTATCAGAGATCTGTTTAAAAAGTTGTAAATATGGACATGGTATAAACTTAGCCAAAGTAGGGACTTTATTGTGATTGTTTGTATTTGGAAAACAAAAATCAACACCAAGAAAAAGTTAAACATTACAGGCATGCATGCAAACATATATATTTCTGACAGTACGTTTAGGATAAATGCAATACATTTAAAACCACATATAAATGATTTTGAAATATAACAGGCATAAGTATTACATTTGACCATTCTTAATTTAATTTTCAGTATTTGTCACTGCAATGTATGATTTTTATTGTACATCTGTAAAGCCAGCACAGTAGCACATTAAATCAGCTTGCTATCTAGTTCTATGCAAAATGCATTTGGAAAATTCCATGGTAAGCTTAAGGAAGAAAATTTAGCTTCAGATGTTTACATCAGAATTTTTACCTCAAACTATGACTGGAAAAGACAAAAGTATTTAACAATTATGTGATAGACACAGATAGTAGCAGCTTCCTAAACACAGCTGTACACAGTGTCATTGTTAGAAACTTAATCCAAGATAAAAACTTTAAAAATTGAGAATGGTAAAAGTACAATGAGGCATTAGGCAACTCGAATTTCTCCTCTGTCTTCCAACATCTATTTCCATTTTGATATCCTAGTTCATTTCCTCAGTGCTTCTAGATCTTGAAAGTGATGTGTACTTTAATAAATTGAATATGGGTAAAAATTAGTTACAACTAGAAATGTCATGCCATGTAAATAATTTTTATATAAGAAAAATGGTGCAGTTTCTTCATAGCCTTGATGGTCTTTACAGTTTGGCATGATTTTGCAGTGGCTGGTACCGGTTTTTCCTTTCCATGTTTAGTGCTTCCTTCAGGAGCTCTTTTAGGGCAGGCCTGGTGGTGACAAAATCACTCAGCATTTGCTTGTCTGTAAAGTATTTTATTTCTCCTTCACTTATGAAGGTTAGTTTGGCTGGATATGAAATTCCGGGTTGAAAATCCTTTTCTTTAAGAATGTTGAATATCGGCCCCTACTCTCTTCTGGCCTGTAGAGTTCCTGCCGAGAGATCCGCTGTTAGTCTGATGGGCTTCCCTTTGTGGGTAACCCAACCTTTCTCTCTGGCTGCTCTTAACATTTCTTCCTTCTTCTCAACTTTGGTGAACCTGACAATTATGTGTCTTGGAGTTGCTCTTCTCGAGGAGTATCTTTGTGGCGTTCTCTGTATTTCCTGAATCTGAATGTTGGCCTGCCTTGCTAGATTGGGGAAATTCTCCTGGATAATATTTTGCAGAGTGTTTTCCAACTTGGTTCCATTCTCCCCATCATTTTCAGGTACACCAATCAGACGTAGATTTGGTCTTTTCACATAGTCCCACATTTCTTGGAGGCTTTGTTCGTTTCTTTTTATTCTTTTTTCTCTAGACTTCCCTTCTCGCTTCATTTCATTCATTTCATTTTCCATCGCTGATACCCTTTCTTCCAGTTGATTGCATCGGCTCCTGAGGCTTCTGCATTCTTCATGTAGTTCTCGAGCCTTGGCTTTCAGCTCCATCAGCCCCTTTAAGCACTTCTCTGTATTGGTTATTCTAGTTATATATTCGTCTAATTCTTTTTCAAAGTTTTTAACTTCTTTGCCATTGGTTCGAATTTCCTCCGGTAGCTCGGAGTAGTTTGATCGTTTGAAGCCTTCTTCTCTCAACTCGTCAAAGTCATTCTCCGTCCAGCTTTGTTCTGTTGCTTGTGAGGAACTGTGTTCCTTTGGAGGAGGAGAGGCGCTCTGCTTTTTAGAGTTTCCAGTTTTTCTGCTCTGTTTTCTCCCCATCTTTGTGGTTTTATCTACTTTTGGTCTTTGATGATGGTGATGTATAGATGGGTTTTTGGTGTGGATGTCCTTTCTGTTTGTTGGTTTTCCTTCTAACAGACAGGACCCTCAGCTGCAGGTCTGTTGGAGTTTGCTAGAGGTCCACTCCAGACCCTGTTTGCCTGGATGTCAGCAGTGGTGGCTGCAGAACAGCAGATTTTCGTGAACTGCGAATGCTGCTGCCTGATCGTTCCTCTGGATGTTTTGTCTCAGAGGAGTACCCGGACGTGTAAGGCATATCTACAACTATCTGATCTTTGACAAACCTGACAAAAACAAGCAATGGGGAAAGGATACTCTATTTAATAAATGGTGCTGGGAAAACTGGCTAGCCATATGTAGAAAGATGAAACTGGATCCCTTCCTTACCCCTTGTACAAAAATTAATTCAAGATGGATTAAAGACTTACATGTTAGACCTAAAACCATAAAAACCCTAGAAGAAAACCTAGGCATTAACATTCAGGACAAAGGCATGGGCAAGGACTTCATGTCTAAAACACCAAAAGCAATGGCAACAAAAGCCAAAATTGATGAATATGATCTAATTAAACTAAAGAGCTTCTGCACAGCAAAAGAAACTACCATCAGAGTGAACAGGCAAGCTAAAAAATGAGAGAAAATTTTTGCAACCTACTCATCTGACAAAGGGCTAATATCCAGAATCTACAAAGAACTCAAACAAATTTACAAGAAAAAAACAAACAACCCCATCAAAAAGTGGGCGAAGGACATGAACAGACACTTCTCAAAAGAAGACATTCATGCAGCCAAAAAACACATGAAGAAATGCTCATCATCACTGGCCGTCAGAGAAATGCAAATCACAACGAGATACCATCTCACACCAGTTAGAATGGCCATCATTAAAAAGTCAGGAAACAACAGGTGCTGGAGAGGATGTGGAGAAATAGGAACACTTTTACACTGTTGGTGGGACTGGAAACTAGTTCAACCATTGTGGAAGTCAGTGTGGCGATTCCTCAGGGATCTAGAACTAGAAATACCATTTGACCCAGCCATCCCATTACTGGGTATATACCCAAAGGACTATAAATCATGCTGCTATAAAGACACATGCACACGTATGTTTATTGCGGCACTATTCACAATAGCAAAGACTTGGAACCAACCCAAATGTCCAACAACGATAGACTGGATTAAGAAAATGTGGCACATATGCACCATGGAATACTATGCAGCCTTAAAAAATGATGAGTTCATGTCCTTGGTAGGGACATGGATGAAACTGGAAACCATCATTCTCAGTAAACTATCGCAAGGACAAAAAACCAAACACTGCATGTTCTCACTCATAGGTGGGAATTGAACAATGAGAACACATGGACACAGGAAGGGGAATATCACACTCCGGGGACTGTTGTTGGGTGGGGGGAGGGGGGACGGATAGCATTAGGAGATACACCTAATGCTGAATGACGAGTTAATGGGTGCAGCACACCAACATGGCACATGGATACATATGTAACAAACCTGCACATTGTGCACATGTACCCTAAAACTTAAAGTACAATAATAAAAAAAAAGAAAAATGGTTAAACACTTATTATATGTTTAATTTACAGAAAGGCTTTACCTATAATCAATAACATGTAATTTTTAAAGTGATGGTAATATTCAAAGAAAATGTCCAAATGAATTAATATTGTACTCCTTTGGTATGTTTCTCCATTTATAAACAGTGAAAGACCAGGCGTATTGGCTCACACCTGTAATCTGAGCACTTTAGGAGGCCAATGTGGGCAGATTGCTTCAGTTAAGGAATTCAAGAACAGCCTGAGCAACAAAGTGAGACCCTGTCTGTACAAACAAAACTACAAAAATTGGCTGGGTATGGTTCTGTGTGCCTGTAGTCCAAGTTACTCATCTGGGAGGTGGAGGTTGCAGTGCAGTGAGCCCAGATTGTGCTACTACCCTCCAACCTGGTAACAGAGTGAGACACTGCCAAAAAAAAAAAAAAAAAGAGAGAGAGAGAGAAGAAAAGAAAAAAATAGTAGTAAATAATGAAACAATTAACTTATAGCTAAAGTTGCATTTGAGTTCTTGTAGCTTATGATTTCTTCAATAAAAGCATTAAAAATATGTGATTCTTAAGAATGATTTATGATTCCTAGTGTTTTAAACTTTGCCCTTGCAGCAAAACAGAATTAAGAATTTCTTATGAATCCGAGTATTTTATTTTTCAAAATGTATTCAGGAATAAATGGATAGATAGCTATAGGAATAGGGTATGCTTGCACTTTTCAAATTTTTATATTCTGGTAATTCAAGAAATGCTATTTGTCTCCATCTAAATAAATTTGAGTAGAGAAGAATTGGTTCCCATAAAGAGCACACATTTGCTATAATCACTGAAAGTAAAACTGATAAAATGCCAAAGTGAAGATGTAGCCACTGAGATGGCTTTGGAAAAATAAAATGTTTAAAACTTTTTTCAAGAGAATAAACTATTTGAAAGGTATATTTAAATAAAATATGTGTAAATTGAAACAAGACAAAAATATTTTTTTTTAAATGGAACAACTGAGCTGATAAGCATAAATTCTATTTTCTGTATACAACTGAATAAATTGACTTTTAGTGTCACACTGTTTTAAGTGAAATATAGGAGCTAGTGCTGAAACACTTTAATATTGGAAGTGGTTACATATACAAGATGATGATGGAATATACAAGACACAAATGAGTAGACTGGATGTAGCAAAGTGCTCCCAAAATATAGATAATACTGGCAGCACAGAAAATGAAGACTCAAGTAAAATATTTGTGAGACATGAGTGAATAAGGAAAAAAAAGATAAACATAAAAGCAAGGTCTCAAAACATTGACCTGCTCAGTATAGAATACTGTGTGAATGAGAATAAAGATGTATTTTGTTTTCTTCTGGGCCCTGTTTCCAGAAGCTTAGTGAAAGACTTAGGCTATCTTTTATAATTCAAAGGAAGAAAAGCACACTTTTAAGATCTAAAGAAACCTCTGTGTATAGAGTATACCAAGGACTCAATTTCAAGTATCATATCCACAGAAATGAAATCTTAAGATAAATATTAGTAGACACTGTGGCGATTATAATGATGTGATGAAATTTCCATATTCAGTTTATTATGGTAAATGCCTCTCACCAAATCTCTTCTTTAGAAATGCTGTTTCATTACATTTTAGTGAGAACATAAACAAAAACAAGCTGTCTCAATGTTTTATCATAGGGGCTCTTTGACTTCAGTTCATCAGTTATTGACTGCCTTCATGCCAGGCTATTTTTGCTGGAGTTATGATACTTGTCCTTGAAACTCACTGGGCTGGGAGACAAACAAAGAAGTATAGTACAAAAGGCCTATGATAGAGGCATCCTTGATGTGGGAAGGTGAGGAGAGGTGCAGACTTAGGTTTAAAACACAATGCTCTCAATGCTTTTAGGACAACTGCAAGGAGAGGTTAATTGTGCAATATTTGGCCCTGGTGGGCATGTTGGAGCTGACAACTGACTGATGCATTGGCATTTGAGTTGTAATGTGCAAGCAGAAGTTGAAAGTATGATCAGCAGCAACAGCATGAGCACAGCACAGAGGCCTGAGGGCCTGGCCCTGAAGCAAACGGGTTCCAAGAAAGATCTGTCTGAAGTGCAGGTGAGAAATGAGTCTGAAAGGGACATACGGTCCCCAGGTTAGAAAGTCTATTGTCTTGAACTACTTTGATTCACAGAATGCTTTACTAAAGTGGGGCAACATTTTACGTTTTGATGAAGTGTAAAATAATATAATTGAAATACTGATGTTTCCTCAAATTCTCTTTAGTTTCAAGTGAATGATTTTCATGGACTTGCAGATTTAAATGCTATAAGAACTGGATCATAAAACCAAAGAAGAAATGTTATAGGTTTCCTACATAGAGACAAAATAACATATATTTCTAACAGTAAAATCCAATTGGTATTACTAGTATGAGTAGAATACACGTAGTACCCCAGGGACTCCAAATGGGGAAGGCAATGGTTTTTAAATATCTACTATGCGTGTCACTATTTTTTCTCTGAACACAGAATGATGGCTTCATTCTGTGTTCAGAGAAGGCAAAATTGATTTCTGATAGAATATGAAAATGGACAGTTAGAAGCGGTCCTGTTCCCCTTGCAGATGTTCAAAACTGCAGACTTCCCTCCTACTACGTGCATGCGTCCTACTGTAAATAGGCAGCACATTCTCATTATGTTTGATAAATTATATTTTCGTATGTCGGCATTATTTTTGAGTTGCACAGACACACACAAAATCACTTAGACACACATACAATTTTCCAATTCATATAGCTATCAACTTCTTCCACCTTCATTTACCACCTGCTTAAGATATACTGCTAAAAATTCTTCTATTTCCATGATAATTTTTTATAGTAAGTTAATTATCATTATTTCCCTAGATGTCACATAAAATTGTTGTGATATTATATAGTTAAAGTTAGCTGTTAGCATCTGGAGTATTTCTCATCATTCTTAAAATAGACAACAGTAATAATATAGAACATTAATGTTTCTATATCCATTTAGGAGGTGTTTGTAAAAAGTTCCAGTTGATAATTCAAATGTAGCTGCCGCAAAACCATTGCCACGTGTTCACTGATATTTCTGAAGTTATTTGGTTTGGGTATGTTGCCAGCTAGCAAAACACATCTAATAATCTTACTTCACTTTACAGCAATTTGTTGGTATTTTATTCTAAACATTTATGATAAGATGCTACCATACACATTCATCATGTGTGAGATAATAAAGTATCATTATATGAATATAAACATTATATAACCACTGTTTGAAGACTAGTGGTACATAAACATCGATTTCGGCAGTATTCTCAGAGTATAGCCAGCAGATGCTATACTCTATTTTTTTTTGAAGAGTGATCAGCTACAAGTCTAAACAAAGTGAGCTCACAGATGCTGTATAGTTTAATTGCTATCACTTCAGTGTGGAGATGTTCTAGAAAAAAGCAGCAAATCTCATACTAGCTATTAAAAACTAAATGTATTATATTACTCCAACATCTGCTATTTATTTTGTTTTTGCTTCACGGCAGGTACAATTAATATTGTTTTAGTCATAGATTTATAAAATTTTCTCCATGGGTAATCCCATTATGGAAAATGTTTGCACTTAAATACCCACAGAGTTTTTTTAAACATTTTTAATATGGAAAAATTATAAGAAAAAATCCTTAATGTACCATGTATTATATTAATTAATACTAGAAACTCTTAATGTACCATGTATTATATTAATTAATACTAGAGTAACTTCAATGATTAGGCTTTCAAAGAAGCTGGAAAGTATGGAAGCTATACTAACAATGACTTTCATGAAGTATGACACCTTTTCCTTCCGCTCTCATTTCTTGAATTTAGTGGAACTCTACACTGGAAACTTTCCACGTTTTCATTTCTCAAACTACGTGCCTGCTCTTTGTGTTAGGTTCTGGGGATGCAGTGATGAAGAAAGCAGATAGGATACTTCCTTCTTGGAGCTCACATTCCTCTGAAGAAGACAGACAAGGCAAGTAATAAACAAACAGCTAAATGCATGAGGGTTTTGAACGGTGTTAAATGTCACAAGAAAATAAACAAAGAAGGGAATAGAGACGCAGGGAAGGCAGCTTCAATGAGAATGACCAAGAAATAGCTCTTTGAAGAGGTGAAACTTTGGCCAAGAGCAGACTGATGAGAAAGAGCTAGGCGTGTTAAGACCTGGGGGTGCACATTTCAGCAGAATACACATAAATCATAAAGGCTGTAAGACATTAACAAGCTTGATAAACTCAAGAAACAGAAGTTTATTAAGCTTGCTATGAAACTGGAATATATTGAGTGAGGTAGAAGATGAGGTGGTGATGAACCCCGTCTCTACTAAAAATACAAAAAATTAGCCGGGCATGGTGGTGGGCGCCTGTAGTCCCAGCTACTTGGGAGGCTGAGGCAGGAGAATGGCATGAACCTGGGAGGCCAAGCTTGCAGTGAGCTGAGATCGCACCACTGCACTTTAGCCTGGGAGACAGAGCGAGACTGGGTCAAAAGAAAAAAAAAAAAAGGCAGATGACATAGGGCCTTTGGGCTTTGGTGAGGAGTTTGGGTTTTATTCTCAATGCAAAACAAAGCCACTGGAGCATTTTCAGCCGTGAGGATCTAGTATGCTTTGAAAGAAAAATAAATATTTTTTGACTTTATGTGTTGTATAAATGGAAGGGGAAGAAGTATGGAAAGAATTTGAACTCTCAGTTGGAAGCATATTGCAGGGAATAGATTTCAAACAGACAGAATGAAAAGAAGAAGAAATATTTGAGATATACAAACACACACACATATATATGTATATATAATTGCAGTTGGGCAGAAGGTACACACTTCAGATTAATTTTCTTTTGGTCCTCTAAATTTTAACCTTGAGAAACATTACTGTTTCCTTAGTTCTTAAAAATTTTCCATAACAATTTGCTTTGCTAACAAAAACCAGAGAAATCAAAATCCCTATTATCTAACTTCTGTTGCCATTATTATGCCTGTTCCTCATTTTTCCTCTTCATGAAAAGGGGAACAGCTGCTTACTATCATCCATATTCTTTTCATAAACTTGAAGTCTGTTATTAAGCAGTCCATAAGTTTGTGATGTCTAATTCACATGTCATCATCCAAATTGACTATTTGAAGTCAAAAGCACTGAAAGGGACTTAGTCATTTAAATGACCAAAGTAACCTGGCAATTATCCATTATCAAACTTAAACAATGAACATCATATTATGAAAGAAATTGAATCAGTGAAAAACACCAGCAAGCAACTTGAATGCTTTTAAAAATTTGACTAAAAAGGTCATTTTGTTGTGCACCAGTTGACAAGAGAGGGCACTTTCGTGTTCTTGCCAAACAAAAACGAAACAAAAAATTATAGAAGCCTGTTCTAAGTACCGGGGTAACAACCCTAGACACCGTCTTTGGCTTCACAGAGGTAACAGGCCAGATGGGCATTGAGACAAGTGAACAGGCACATGGAAAACAGCATGGTGAGTAATACAGATGGTGGGAAGAACAGGGTACTATGGCATCCGCCGTGGAAAGAAGATAGATCTAGGTGATGGTAAGTCTAAGACAAAGGAGGAATAAAATCATCAAGGAAAGCAGGAGAGAGGGAAGGAAGTGGAAAGCAGACAAAAAAACCCACAGCAGCTGTAGAAGCCTGAGAAGATGAGAGAGTCAAGTCCTTAGAGGGATTGAAAGCAGAGACATAATGGCACAAAATGAGATGGGAAAGTGACAGAGCAACACATGAGTCTGTAATGAATGGTAAGATTTTAGATGTTGATTCTTATTTCATCCTTACATGATTTTTTGAGATAATTCTGCCAGCAGCATGGAAGACAGCTTGGAAGGAAAAAGGCTAAAATCAAAGAAACTGGTTAGGTGTTTATAGGAGGAAGTTATACATCAATATGAATATTCAATTTTATTGTCCTATTGAGACTGTCTATTAGATGTGGGAAGAAGAATTGGACCCATGGGACTCCTCTCTGCAGTGTAAAAAATTAAAATTGTATGCATTTCTCATAGTCTTTAACCCACATTTTTTTCTATGTCACTTATAAACAGTAATTGATGCCTTTGTTTTCAAATGAGATATTTCTGGAGTGATAAATCTGGATCTATGGATCTTACATAAGGTATCTCTTATCATTTGCTGATATTGTTGATACTATATATTTTTTAAATTTGTTTTATCTATTCCATTTTTTACGTTTTATTCATAACAAGTTTAATGTGTGACAAATCAGAAATCAAAGTATTCTAATATAATTTTCTAATATCACTTTTTAATTAAAGATACTTATTCATCTCATTGTCGCATTCACTACTTTTTATTCAAAATGTTATATAATTGTTAAACTGTATTTGGTGTTTTTATATCACGTTAGTTTCCTGTAACTGATGGGTCACATGCACTTGTCAGTGGTAAATTGTTCAGCTTTATGAGGCTAATACGTGAAGATTATAAGAAAATCTAGGGTTCTTAGTCAATGTGCCGCAGTTTGAGTTTGTATCTGAATAATGGTTTTTACAATATTTTAACTCATTTACTATCATGAGCAAAGTAATGCACATTTTTTTGGTAAAAGTTCCTGAAGGTAGGAAAGTGTATGAAGAAAAATAAAGCCAATATGTAAGAATTCATACAACACAATTGCTTTTGTTGGAAAAAATGATTTAGTTAAGGACAATGTTGACATCTTTCTTCTCTTGTGTTAAGCTGGTGACACTCTCAAGATTTATATTTTTTAAACTTTACTTGCCCAAATATATACACTGAAAATTTGTCAATACTATATTTCTAAAGTTTTAAAACTTTTTACTATCTTTTTTTGGGTATATACTTGTTCACATATAGGCTACAAAAAATAACAAGGAAGTTAACACTGTCTAATTATTTTAAAAGTATCTAAATCATTAGGGTACACTTTTGGATAAACAAGTTAGAACTGTGAAAAATGGTTACAATGAATCTATGGGGAAATATTACATACTTTGCTTTTATTATAATTTTATTTATTGACCTGGGCTATTCTACTAAACCTTCCTTAAAACTCTTGATGCTGTAAATTTCCCCTGAAAAATTCCTTCTTTAGAAATGACAGATTTGAAAGTGCTTTGAAGTAATGGATCCTAACTTCTAGGACCGAAAAAAAAAAGAAAGAAAGAAAAGAAATGGACTGCTTTGCTTTGCTGTGTTCTGCTCAGTTTGTAACAGTATACTCACACATATTAGGTGGTCCATCTATGTTTGTTGAACAAATAAACAAATAATGAGATACAAAATACTGATTAAAACACTAGTATGGTGGTAGTAACAAATCCATCATACACTATATTTGTAACATTCAAAGATATATAAGTTCCCTTTAGAAACCTTTATTTATTTAGGAATGACACACTTCAGTCAGTTTTAAAACATAAAAAATATTTCATATAAACTTAATAGTTAATTCTCTATTCCATCCTAATTTATTCCTATTATTTATCTCATATTTGTTCATGCATTATTGTTTTAACATTTGTGAAGAATATTAAAAAGAGAATATTTCAAAAGACTTATTTTGTTATCCAAATCACAATTTACCTTCATTATCAAATTTCTAACTCTAAAAAAGATTCTTTATAAAATGTGAAAGCCCAATAAATATAAAGCAAACTCTATTATAAAGCTATAAAAGACTATTGTTAAGTCTTTTAACTTTACAAATTTAATTGTTACTGGCCGGGCACAGTGGCTTACACCTGTAATCCCAGCACTTTGGGAGGCTGAGGCAGGTGGATCACGAGGTCAGGGGTTCAAGACCAGCCTGGCCAAGATGGTGAAACCCTGTCTCTACTAAAATTACAAAACTTAGCCAGGCGTGGTGGCGGACACCTGTAATTCCAGATACTCAGGAGGCTGAGACAGAGAATTGCTTGAACCTGGGAGGCGGAGGTTGCAGTAAGCCAAGGTCACACTACTGCACTCCAGCCTAGGCAACAGAGCAAGACTCTGTCTCAAAAAAAAAAAAAAATTAATTGTTACTTTGTACATTGCATTCTGTATTCATGCTAGCTGTTCTAATATCTACCCTCTACTTCCACAATAGGGATTTAGGTGGGCAGCAGCACTTGGCTGTTTACAAGTTCAGGATCCTGTTTATATAGTGTGCCTTCTTCCTTTCCTTGTTTAGTCTCCTCCATGTAACTTGTCTTCTTCCTGTAGATGTAGATAAAAGCTATCTCTTGAAGATGGTAGAGCACATACCACCCCTGGAATGATAACCTCTGAACTGTTACACCAAAAATCATATTTATGGTGTTTAAATGTTTGCATTTGGTCACATGAAACATAATATTTACCTTGCTTAAACATTTAGGGCTTCACTGTTACAGAATCAGAATTGACTCCAACTAATACATTTCCTTGATTAAGTAAAACATAGTCTGAGGTGTCCAGGATTATTTGTTTTCATTAAAGTAACAATATTTCATTTTGATATAAATTAGTAATGGTTAGTTAGATATAGTATAAAATGGTATATGGGATTATCAGCTCATTTTATTATTCGTTATTTGCCCATGCTCAGGTAAAAGTTCTATTATTCAGATGTTTTCATTAAAAGAAAAAAAGATTGTTAAAATACATGGATACTTACCAATACTTCTGTTATCACCATTTTTAATCCTTCATGTGTCTTCAAAGCATACAATGTAAAACAATTCAATTTTAAAATGTATAATTCATTTGCAAGTTTTCTGATAATCCTTAGTGACCTTGGATTTTCAGCTTTGTCCTCCTCTCAATAACAACTTGTATAAGTTAGAAGAAAGAATTGGTCCCAGAAGAAATCTCCTAAACTAAATAAATTTTAAAATCGTTTCATGCATTACACTGCCAATCACTGTGGATAATCCCATTCAAGCTCCATAATTACTATTCTAAGGTATGGATTCCCACCTGTACCATGTAGTACAACATCATGAAGTGGGGAGGGGTAGAGAAAGGAGAGGCTCCCAGCAGACTTTTACGTGATAGAATGTGGGAATCAATTTTAATTAATTCTGCCTCTTTAAATCTGTCTGCTCTTTAGGAAAGATTGCTATCTGTCTCCAGCACTATGGCGAGATAATTAATAGAAGCACTGCTGGAGACTGATAGTGCAGGCGGCTGATACCCGTGGCTGGAGCTCTCCTCATCTAACTGCCACAGAATTGTGAAGGTAAAGAATCTGCAGAAAAGTGGAACATTCATTTTTACTAAATAAATGTATTAACTATAGCACACATTATAGAGTTTTCTTTGTTGTCGTTGTTAATCTAGCATGTAACAGAAATAAAAGAGATTGTTTCTAAACCACTTTAAACTGTTCTGGCAACTACCTTAGACCCTTCTGGTGAAGCATCTCTAAATAAGACCATTGACAGCCACTATCAGTAGTAGCAGCAGTGGGCATGTGTCCCTGCTTGCCACCCCACAAAAAAGCAAACAAACAAAAATCATTCCCAGATGAAAACTATGAACTTGTAAACTATAAAAGGGAAGATTAAACATTGTCTGTGTGTTCTCTAACATCCATTTGATTTATAGTTTTTTTTTCCTTTTTTGCCAGGAGTTGGTCTTATCCCATTTTCTTAGCATAAAAATAACAATTCTCTTATAAGGCAGTTTTACCTAGCATTAACACAGCAAAGAGTAAACTCTGTTTGCTTTAATAATACTAAATTGTAACATCATCTTTTCTATTTGCAAATATTTGTCCATCTACTGGATGTATAAATCTTCATTGTGACAAAAGTATGATTGATTTATTTATAATGGTCAATGGAAGGGCTATGAAACTATGTATTAAGCTACTATGAGAACAGCGGCATGGCTCAAATAATCATCTTTATATTCAGCATGCTTCAGGCAATCACTAATTTTTGAAAAATCGATTGTTCTCTAGTTTATCCCAAGTACTCATTTCCAACCTCATTCCATCAGGTATTCTCTGAGGAGTCTTATCCCTATGACTTGCTCAAAGCAGGTATTGTCTATTTTTTTCATCTATTAAGAAAATAACAAAATTTTAAAACCAAATAAGATCTTGGCTAGGATACCATATGAAAGGTGAATACACACAGACCCAAACAAGTCCAAAGGATTGCCTAAGTCATAAAGTTAAAACTGGAATCAGAACTGGCAACCTAGACTTCTAACTTGCAATTCAGGTTATATTTCACATCTAGACTGCTACGCAGTCTCAGAAAAAAAAAAAAAATACTTAGGTTGATTTCAAAGAGGCTACCACACATGGATTCTTTCTTCCAAAGCCTTGTTTTATTCTTACCTTATTCTTCAACCTCTAGTATACATATATACAGCTCAGAATTGAAACGATGTTTTTCCTGTCCTTATGCTAAACAATTTTAGGAATTTTTTTTCCCGTTTTGGGGTTAAAAAGTACTAAAATCAGGCAAGATCATTTAGCTGCTTTCTTTAGGAAATACTTGCTTCTTGAAGACCTTGAAGCAACTGAATAGTTCGCTCATCAGGACTTACAGCTTACTCTTCAGTACTTGCCTGAATACCATCTCCTCTCTAGCCCCTCAATCCACAGTTATTATACCATTAACTCTACCTAATCTGAACTGGCTCCTTGAATTGCATGGCTTGAGTTAAAATTTCCCACATTTATTATGAAATAATTTTTAAATGAAACCCTATAAATATCGGTCTAATTTTTTCTCCCTTCTGATATGTTTTTAAGACTGTCATGATGGTGTTATCCCACTATTAGAGTTCTCCAGATAAATAGAAACAATAGGATGTGAATTTATATATACAGAGGCATTTATTTTAAGAAGTTGGCTTATGCAGTTGTGGATGCTGGATAGTCCGAAATCTGCAGGGTAGGTTGACAAGCTGGGAACTCAGAGAAGAACTGATGTTGTGCTTCAAGTCCAAGACTGTCTACTGGTACAATTCTGCTTATCTAGAGGGAGGTTACCCTTTTTCTTAAGGTCTTCAACTGATTGGATGAGGTCCACCCACCTCGTGTATGGTAATCTGCTTTATTCAAAGTATTCAATGTTAATCTCGTCTGAAAATACCTTCACAGCAATATCCGGATGTGTTCGATTAAATATCTGGGATGTGGTCTAGCCAAACTGACACGTGAAATTAACCATTGCATCCCTTGTAGCAATGAATAAAATAAATTCCATTTTACCTGAACAACAATTTTTCTGGTGGCCTTTCTGAGAAGTTGACAGCTGACATGTTTCTAAGCATTAGGTCTATATAAAACTGATAAAGACAATACAGTTTGTTGGTTAACTACAGAATCTAAATAGGTGATAAGATTCATGAGAAAATTTCTTCTGTTTTGTTAATTGTAATATTTTTAGTGCCTAAAACAATTCCTAACAAATAGCAGGTACTCAGTAGGTATTTGAAAAAAGCGTAAATGGGCTGGGCGCGGTGTCTCCCGCCTGTAATCCCATCACTTTGGGAGGCCGAGGCGGGTGGATCAAAAAGTCAGGAGTTCCAGACCAGCCTGGCCAACATGGTGAAACACCATCATTACTAAAAATACAAAAATTAGCTGGGTATGGTGGTGGCTGCCTGTAATCCCAGCTACCTGGGAGGCTGAGGCAGGAGAATCGTTTGAATCCAGGAGGCAAATGTTGCAGTGAGCCGAGATCATGTCATTGCACTCCAGCCTGGGTGACGGGATGAGACTCCGTCTCAAAAAAAAAAAAAAAAGGTAAATTAAAAAATTAATACGTCAAACATTCTGGTGTATTCTTGGTAGAGAAGAAGATTATATTTTCAAAATGATATCTTAAACAGTGTACTGTGCAATTGAGTAACTGAAATTGAATATGTACCAGATATACAACTGTGGTATAATCCTATATGTCTGCAACACAAATATCCAGATCCACAACATGCACAAAAAAACACTTTTTTTATTGACAAGTATTTTTTTCCTTATGGGAAATTAAATTTTAAAATAGTCTCCATCACTCATGCAAATATCAGTTGTTTGAGCGATACGTTTTGCATTCTTATATCATTTTACAAACAGAGCTCATACATGATGTTATCCCTCAGTCATAACTGTTTTTTTGTCATACTTTAAAATATTTCCTCTCACTTCTTAATGAATGACACTTCAAAGATGCCTGACTTGTCACTTGTATTTATTCACCTCTTTATCTTGAAAAGCTCCAGTGGACAAACCTGAGCATAAAATGAGGGAGGAGAATGGCGTGAACCCGGGAGGCGGAGCTTGCAGTGAGCCTAGATTGCGCCACTGCACTCCAGCCTGGGCCACAGAGTGAGACTACGTCTCAAAAAAAAAAAAAAAAAAAAAAAAATTGCCACCCAGCTTTTCATGAAGACTTAAGAAGTATTCTGCTTCATGATTTATATCCTGGGTTTTATACTAGGAGCATGTAATACTAAAAATTATCTCGGATGGGTCAATTTCTTTTAAATCTTTATGAAAGCATCTTGAAAGCAACCCATTGTTATTTCGGCTAAGAACTGAAAATGTCTGGAGAAGGGAAACCCTGACAAAGTTGTGTGAAGGGCATGCGTGCCACGGCGTGCCCCCCAGGACTTTTCATAATCACAAGTAAATGGTTATCCACAACATTAAGTGCTACAGGCCCAAGATATAAATATAAGCAGTAACGTCTGCTCTTTAACTTATATATGTCAAATCTCCTGTGAAGTTACCAATCAGAACAGGTTTTACTATTTACACCTAGGTAGAGGTGCAAACTAACAAATATTTTACTGTTTGATTCAAGAAATTTCTGGAAACCAATTTATTCCCAAGATCTTGCTCATCTGGAAAAGCAATTGTTCTATCAGTTTAATTGACATCTTAAATGGTGATTTAAAATATTTGCAAATTATTTCTATTGTTAAATTTATAATTAATCTTTAAGAAAATTTATAATAAATCACAAAAGAAAAAAGTAGATTTTGTGCATAAAACCGTTAAAATACAAACAAAACCTTGTGTCTGACTTAGCATGTATTACTGATATGTACTTTAATCTTCTACAAAATTTCAGTTTGTAATTTCTCAAACACACACACACACACACAGAATTACACACACAACCTAGTGTTATAAAGGTGCCAATGGTATAAAGAAAGATTATGAACTTCAAAGTCCTAATTTCCCAGAGAGAAAAAAATTGTATATTCAGAGATGTAAATTGATTCAGGTAAAATACCTAGACAGTGGTTAAACTGGCAATCAAAGTATAAAACCTAACCAATACATCACCCAGTTACAAAATGTGTGTAATGTGTGTATGTAGGAACTCACATGCATCTATGTGTATATTTGACCTAAATTATTCCTATATATATATATATAAAGAAAATCAAGCATTTTTAAATGCATGAGTCCTATGGAGAAGAAGTAATAATAATTATAGGAGTAATCTCTTACCCACAGATCTGTCCCTTGGTGTTACAAAATGAAAAATCTAATTTTATCTTACACATTTGTTAGTTGTTAGGTTTGCTTCTCAGTCATTCTTAAAAAAGTATTAAAATATTGTGTTTTGAGTTTTATTGTATTTTATTTACTAGAATAGCATTATTTATTAAAATAACACAGGTGAATAATTCATTTTGTGTTAATGATTCATATTTCTTGAATGGGGCAGAAAGTTATGTCATCAGCTTTTGTTAGACAACAATCATTTATAACCTTGAAAACTGTGATCAGACCAATTGAATCCACATAGCTAAAGGATTGGACTGAGAACTAAGATCACTTGTGTCAAATTGACTTAATCATTTGTTTCAGGACATTCTTTTCTGGGAAGATAAGAGTATAAACTAATAATTTACTGTTTGCTTCAGGAAATTCCTATAAATACATTCATCTTGATAAAGAGTTAATTTATCTGAGCAAACACGTCTTGTATTAGGACAATGGTTATCTTATCTGAGCAAACAATTTGCTTTTCAAGCAACAGTTTAGTTATCACAACTTGCTTCAAGATCTTTTCTGCACACAAATTCTAAACTGTGATGTCATGAACTTTACATACTTCCAAAGAGTTCCCTGCTTGTACATGTCCTCTTTAAGTCACTTGAACCCAGAATCCTGAACACTGAAAATTTAAAAAAGTACATCTATGCTTGCATTTATACTTCTAATAAGAATTTTTCATGTTGATGTTCTGCCTTGATGCCATATGCCTAACAAACTTAGCTTTACTTTGTTGAGGAGGTGTTGTTTTGGAGAGTTAAAATTTGATAATCTACTGACTTTTCATCATTGAACGTCATGGTAATTTAAGTGTGTCTCAAAAAGGAATAAAAGTCTGAGAACCACATCTCTAGATCTTACCTTTCTTTATCTACAAAATAATAAAAATCTGTCTTACATTTTATTTAACATAATGGGACACTATATTATTATGTGATACAGTTTTCCTTGTTAACAAAATTGATCAGAAACTATCATTATCAAAATATAAAAGAAAGCACTGTTTACACCCTTTCATGTGTGAAGTAATGTGAAAGAAAATGATTATCATGTACTCATAATTTAATTGTTAACATAATTGAGTATTTTTTAAACAAATGAAGGTCAACTCTGTTAACAGTATTAGATGTCTAAAAGTAAATTCCTGCAAACACATGAAAAAAGTAGCAATGGTCTTTGCACATGAGGCTCACAAACTATTCTAAGTATTTGAGCCTCTGAAAATTTGTTCAGTTAATCCATTCTCTTCTAAATAGTGATTTGTTTAGTCTTTTGGTTTCTAACCTATAAAAGCAAGAGTAGAAAACCTTAAAGATGGACTCATGGGCTCTTTTTCCCATCATGCTGAAATTTTCACTTGCTACAGACTTTCCAAGTTTAAATAAAGTTTGATCATCTTCATTCTAAGCACTGAGTGATCATTTCATTTCTAAATTTAACTGCATTTATTCACCAAGTGAAATGCAGTACATTTTACTTATATAATCTAACATACAAAAAGGAAAAATGGTGTTTGTGAGTGAATAATAATTAAGATATAGAACTTCAATCAATTCCCCTATGTACTAATTGGCTAAAGTATAAAATATTTTATATCAGTTTCCTTGAGGCTCTCTTTGGCTTACAAAATTGTGGAATACATTTTTACACTTTATATGTAAGAGTGTTACAAAGGCATATAAATCCAGTGAAAGTTTAGTGTGTAAATACTCACACGTGCTTTTTACATGTTTTTAAAATAATTTTATCTAATTAAAAGAC
The DNA here is from genome assembly GCF_028878055.3 of Symphalangus syndactylus. NCBI lineage: Eukaryota > Metazoa > Chordata > Mammalia > Primates > Hylobatidae > Symphalangus > Symphalangus syndactylus. The sequence continues at coordinate 80,665,623 of NC_072438.2, read as the reverse complement.
TTGAAAGAGTAACACATACAAAAAAAATACTCTTTATACAGATTCTTTAATTGTTTTGATTTTACCTCAGTTTTTTGCACTTATTCAACACCCAATGCATTTTATACTGAACTATTTAAGAGGATATTTGAGATATTTTATGCCTATATTTCTAATTTTTTTAGTTATATTTATCACATAAAACCATTCTACCATTATTGAAAAGAAAAGCTTTTATCATCAATATATTATTATAGCCAATCTGTAGTTAAATTCAACTGCTGTCTTTTCCATATATGTTTCCTTCTTCAGAATGCTGATATAAATTTATACTTGATTGATTAAATAAAGAAACAAATAACTAAATAAATACAAAAGTTCTTCCTTACTGTAGAATCATAAATATGGACAATGAAGTTAGAGGGCAAATATATAACGAAGAACACAGTATTATATAATCTCAAACAATTTCCACATAAATTGCTCATTAATTAAAAAGGGGAATATTGTCTCTATAGTGAAAATGTTAAGGATACATTAATAAACAATCAAAGGGAACATCATCATTCAAGTGACAAACTGCCACCACATTTCTGCAGATATGATGCTTCAAAACGAGAACAACATCACTTCCACGGCATTCCTGCGCAAAATGACTAACCTGAATCTAGTCATGAGAAACTGAGAATCTCAAATTGTCAGACATTCTAGAAAATAATTTGCCTGTATTCTTCAAAAATATCAAGATCATGAAAGACAAAGAAAGTCTGAGAAATTGTTTCAGATTAAGATACATTAAAGAGATAAGACGACGGAATGCATTGAGTCCCAGAAGGAGGGATTAGCATATATTGTGTTTGCATATCATAAAAACTGACACTGAGGTAATTCTGCTTGTCTTTTTCTCAAGTCAAAAGAAAGAACCATTAATAAATACATTACGAATACATTAGAATATCTATGTCAATCAAAACTTGAATGAGAGAATAACCAATTTATTATTTATTCCTGTGATTAAACAATGCGCACGTTTCAAAATATGGTATTAAAGGAACATGTCTCTACTTACCTCATCACAAAGTCTTAAACAGCTTCATGTTCATCATTATTAAACGAAGCCCACACAAAAACTGCACACCCCTAGAAACTGAAGCAGCTGAATTACACTAACAATCAACCAAGGGGTGAATAAAAGTATCTACTAAACACAAAACTTAAGTATAATCCTCAATGGGTATGATGGTTGTAGCAGAGAATGATATGTCTAGTCTACTGTAATAATTACTTATGTAAGAAATTCTTTATTGTTATTGGAGAGAGTCGATCACCTGGTTGAATATAAAAATCTCTCTTTTGGCCTGTACAATCCACAGATTCATAGAAGATTTGGAAGACCTGGAGTCCCATACTCTTACTAGTACCTTCCAGTCTAGATTATTTTTATTAAAGTATAGGATAATTTTCAGATTGATTTTTTAACAATGTTTAAATCAAGTGGTGCGTACACTTAGATGTGAATACATCACATATGATTTTAATGTTTAAAAACGTTTTTGTGACAATTCCATCAGCAACAGATTTTTTTTTTCTATCTGTTTTGCAATTACATGCCTCTCAAACTTCTGGGTAATAAGAACTGTAGAAAAGTAAATTTACAAAATTTAGAAGCAAATATCATGTATTTGCTTTTAGGTTCTCAGAGTATATAGAGTTCTTTAAAGAGAATACACACATCACACAGCATTAAGTAATACTCAGAAAGTCAACTGCATTAAACATTAAAATAAAAAAGTATTTGATATAATATGTAAAAAAATACAAATCTAAAATGAAATGGTTAATGAAGTTGAAAAATGTGGACAAAGAATATAAGAAGGTAATTTTAAAAGAAACTAAAATGGTCAATAAACTTCTGAAAAAGTGCTAAATCTCACTGGAATTAAGTAACTGAAAATGAAAATCATAAGGATACAATTTAACATCTACCATAATGGCAAAATAACCATCCGATTTTCAACTATTAGAAAGTATGCAGAGCAATTAAAAACTCAAACAATAATTGTGAGAATGTAAACTGGAATAAACAATTTAGAAAATAATTTCAATATATATTTACTTAAAAATTTGCATACCACTCACAGAAAATTCTACTTACAGATATCTCAGAAAAATATTTGCACAGGTGCACAAAGACATGCATAAGAACTTTTATCATAGCTTCATTTAGAGTTAGAAAAAAATTAAATTAACAATGGAATGGATAAATAAGTACCTGAATATAAACAATGGAACTGTGCAGCAGTGAAAATGTATGAAACGAAGCTGCATTTATCAATGTGGGTAAATTATTAGATTATATTGAATGACAATGTCAGATGGCAGAAAGATACACAGATGATAACTCCCATTTGAAAATTTCATTGTATTTAAAACAGTACTTTAGAAGTACATTCCAGTGGAGAAGAGAAAAAGAGACCATGGAACAGACACTTAAGAGACTTCAGCTTAATATGTCCAGTTGGCCCTTCCAACTCCTGTGGGATTATGGTATTTGGAATTATTATCTAAGTATGCTTACTGTTTCTAAAATACAGTACAGAAAGATGGCACTCAAATCAATTCCTACTGACTACAGTTACTTAATCTCAGGTGTGTTTCTCATCAACTACAGAATTCATAACACCTATTTTCTTCTATAATTTTCAGTCAAAATCACATTAGGGAAGGAAAAAATCTTCAATTTGATTTTTATGAAAACTGTAGTTAGATAACTCTATCACATGGAACCTAAATATGTGTTATAATGTATTCCAAAACAAATATAACTGACTTTGCATTGAAAAACCCCATTAAAAACCATTCAGTTATGGAGTGTCTATTATATTCCAGGAACTGAGCCAAGACACAGGGACACAATTTTGAAAGAATTGAAAACAGCCTTAACACGTTTATGCTCTAGATGGGTTTAAGGTGTAGCATGTGATTTTTTTCATACATTAGTGATTTTTATTAGCACAGTTGTAGAGTAAGTAAAGTTTTGTTTTATGAAAAATTATAGGTAATTGGAACTCAAAACACCAATGTTTCATTAATGTGAAACAAAGAGAAGATATATATTCAGTTCTTTACTCTATCATCGTCTATAAAGAGAAGAAGGGAAGTATTAAAAAATGGATAAGAGGCCGGGCGCGGTGGCTCACGCTTGTAATCCCAGCACTTTGGGAGGCCGAGGCGGGCGGATCACGAGGTCAGGAGATCGAGACCACGGTGAAACCCTGTCTCTACTAAAAATACAAAAAAAAATTAGCCGGGCGTGGTGGCGGGCGCCTGTAGTCCCAGCTACTCGGAGAGGCTGAGGCAGGAGAATGGCGTGAACCCGGGAGGCGGAGCTTGCAGTGAGCCGAGATTGCGCCACTGCACTCCAGCCTGGGCGACAGAGCAAGACTCCGTCTCAAAAAAAAAAAAAAAAAAAAAAAAAAAAAAAAAAAAAAAAAAAAAGGATAAGATTAGGACCCATGTTATCTACCTGGTCTCTGCCACTGATTTCCTATTTGGCCATCAAAAACCACTTATATTCTTTGGACCTCATTTTAAAAAATTATCTAGGTATAAACTAAAGAAGATAAACTAAATAACCTGACATCCTATAATTGTGGGAAATTTAAATCCCAGTATAAAATTAAACAAGTATTTCAAGTTAACACAGCTAATTAGATGTTCCTCTTCTAATATCATTATTTTATAGCAAGATTTTAAAATTACAATATTTGAATAACTCGTTAAAGAATTATATCCTCTCTTCGCTTAGGTTGTTCTGACATTAGCCTTCAGTATGATCTCCTGCAGAAAACAACAAGCAATCATACAACACGCACAACTTAAAGCTTTTTCTTAAAAAGAAGCTTTCTCCAGTGATGGTTACTAAGAAGAGTCAACTTGATTGAATTGAGGGATGCCTAGATTGCTGCTCAAAGATTGTTTCTGGGTATTTCTGTGAGGGTGTTGCCAGAAGAAATTAACATTTGAGTCAGTGGACTGGGAGAGAAAGACCCACCCTTAACGTGGGTGGGCACCATCCAATCGGCTGCCAGCGTGGCTAGAACAAAGCAGGTAGAAGAAGATGGGATCAGCTGGCTTGCTGAGTCTTGTGGTTTTTATCTTTCTCCCTCCTGTGCTGGATGCTTCCTGCCCTTGGACATCAGACCCCAGGTTCTTTGGCCTCTGGGCTCTTGGATTTACACCAGTGGTTTGCCCAGGGCTCTCTGGCCTTCTGCCGCAGGCTGAAGGCTGCACTGTTGGCTTCCCTACTTTTGAGGCTTTTGGACACGGACTGAACCACTACTGGCTTTCTACCTCCTCAGCTTAGACATAGCCTATCGTGGGACTTCGCCCTGTGATTGTGTGAGTCAGTTCTCCTTAATAAACTCCCCTTCATATATACATCTATCCTATTAGTTCTGTCTCTCTGGAAACCCCTAATACACCCCCATCCTCCTATTAGTTCTATATTATCAGCAAACTTCTTACACCCATCCCTGTCAAATGAAGAGATTTGGAGATGGATATAATGGGGGAGTGGGGTGGGTAACCAAAACAATACAAATAGTATTTTCTTACGATATTCTATGAAAATCTAAGTTAGGATTTTTGATAATTTGGGGTATAGAAGGAGCACCCAGTAATCTGTACACTTACTGGCTCATTTAATTGGGCATATATAATCCAAACTCAAAGCCAGTGTTTCTGAAAATGTTTCCTTAAATAGACAAGATACACACGTGGACACATATGTACACACGAACAATGCAAATTTTTACAATACAGCTCATATAAAATATGCTGCACTTACTGAGTTGCATTGACTTTTTTTTTTCATTTTTTCTATCAGGTAATTCACAAAGTAACTCACCCAGAGATATTCACATATCCCCAGGCGTGAATTTTTAAAGCATCCCATTCTTCTTACACCTGTGTATAGTCCAAAAACTAATTCCAAAAGAATCTTTTTCTTCAACTGATAAACAGGATTTGTAGAAAGAAAACTTAAACCTCTACACCAATAAGCATATACTCATTAGGTCTACAACAGGACAATAGATTAAAGAAAAGCAAAAACAGAGTTGGCATACAGAGGAAGAAAGCTTATACGAATTCTCTGACTCCTCTTTTTATCAATGTTTTTCTTTGATTCTGTCAGCAACTCCTAGACGTTGCCCCTAATTGAGAATCAGCATATTTATTTTAGGCTTCAGTTGGCAAGAATTGAGTTTTTTGGTCCATTCCAACCATAAAAATTCCAATAAAGTAGACCAATATATCCATATAGTGTACAATGTTGATCAGCCTGCTAATGCTGACATATCATTAGATTAAATACAAATATTAAAGCTAATTTGTTTGCTTCCTTTGGCTACATGGTATCATTTCAAGAAAAGAAATGACTTCCGAAACATATACCTATGAGGTGCAATTAATAATATGGTAGCAGCTGGTTAACAAGTTTAGAATGTATTTTCCATTGTATTTTGTAGTGTTATTATCCCATTTAACTATATGATCCTAGTTTGTTTAATATTACTTTTTTTAGATAATTGGTAAGTAATATTTGTGTTTCTTATAAACATTTATTGTGCATCTACTATAGGTCAAATGCTTTACTCACATTTTAGCATTAAATATTTCCTATAATCCTAAAGCACAATAGTGATAAAGTGAGAATGTCTCTGTTGGTCGCGATTCTGTAAGGGAAATTTTTGAAATTGGTTTGCACTATAGTTGCAAAATGCATACACTGTACCACGCTAAGTTATAATGTTTATCAAAAATTATCTAAGTTCAAACTCAACATAGTAAATGATAATACAATTTAATTCAGACTCATGCATTCTAAGAGACAATAACCTAAAAGTAATGTAGATGAACCAATTGTATTTAATGATAAGACTACTGACTGTTCCAAAAAGTCCATGTTTTATTTTGTCAAATCCTTGAGAAGATAGTTCTATGACTCATTCTCTGTCCCCAAGCATATAAATATCTTACACTAACAACTCCTCTTTTTTTGAGAAACCAAATGTTTCCTAGGTTTTTAGTCTCCCTTATTGCAGCAAGTAATAAAACCAATTTGCTGAATGTATTCTTAGTGGTCTTTGGCTGATGCACATGAACAATTATTAGTATCCTAATTTTACAGAAGAAGGATATAAAACCTGAAAGAAGAGAAGGTGTTTAACAAAAGCCCATTGTATCAGATCTTAAAGAAACAGTTGAAATAATCTAGTCCACGCTTTCATTTTACAGATGAGAAATCTGATAAAGGATGGGGATAAACATCATGATCAATGTACGATTTTTTTATTACTCATAACTGAAATAAATATTTTTATTTATTCTTTTAGTCTCTATTCTTTATAAAATAAAATGCTATTGCTACAAGAAATATAACAAAATATAATCAATTTGTAACAGAAGTAACTACAATTATAGTGAAAATTATTTTAAATTCATGCAAAAATATTTTAATTTTTAATTATTTTTCTCACTTACGAAATAGCCCCTTACAAAATATGTCTATGCCCTTATCGGAGAATGACCAGTTTCTTTACAGCCTATGGACTCAAGTTGCAATATTAACTCTGCCCTAGGTAAGCTGCCTGCTGGACTACTCTGTAGACTTTTGACCTGCCAACCTTTGCAATTAGGTTAGTTCATTCCCTAAAACCTGTCTTTGTGTATATGATATATATAAACACACATGTACACATATATGTTCTATTAGTTCTTTTTTTTCTGAAGAACATTGACAACTATAGAGGACACAATTAATTAATCCTAGGGGCACTCAAATTAAATAGGTAAATCACCCCGATCTAACATAATTTCAGGTAGTGGTGAATAGGACTCTAGGAGACAAACTAGGTGTTAGGGAATGATGTGTAATATGGTGTGGTAGGGTTTCTATATTAGATAGGAGAGCATGAGAAATTCAATTTGAAGAAATGATATTTAAGAAGAGAATACCTGAAATAAAAATGGAACTGGCCATGGGAGGTTTTGAGAGATCATTCACTGCATAGAGAACTACAAGTACAAAGTCCATGAGTCATGTGTACTCGAGGAACAGCAAGAAGGCCACTGTGATTTGACAAGAAGATGTTTTATGAAGAAAGAACGATGTCAGTTCAAAGAAGAAAGTAGCTACCTTCTGAAAAACCACCCAGAATCACACCTAACCTCAAAAGTGGAGTGAACTACCAGACACCAAGGAGTTCATTTGCAAATGACCAAATAAGGGAAGCAATGTGTAGAAAAGCTGTGGACTCACTCATTTCACCGAGGAATAAAAGGATTAACCTTCAAAATGGGGTGTCGTTTTCCTATTGTAACGGAAAAATAAATTTAATTCCTGCTTGTATCTCACATGTTCTTTTTTTTTAGATAAACAAGTTGCACATATTTCTTTTATAAGCTAAATTTAAACTTAACTAAGAAATGTAAAAGTATATGACAGTAAAATTTTACACAAGGTATGCAGAAACCATGCCTGATTTGTATGCAGGATCCACAGTCAGTGTATTTGTATAAGTTTATTTGTCTCCATAGTTCACAGCACAATCTTAAACCACTTCCTTTGATACTAAGAAGGCTGTTTGATGGTGACTATGAAAATACTAGCACTTAGAAAGAATCCTAATGAAATTAAAGATGTGGATTTTTTTACCATCTCATATACAATAGCTACAAAAAAATTAAAATACCTAGGAATACAACAAACCAAGGAGGTGAAAGATCTCTGCAAGGAGAACTACAAAACACTGTTGAAAGTAATCATGGATGACACAAACAAATAGAAAATACTCTGTGTTCATAGATTGGAAAAACCAATATTTTTTCTCAAAGTAATCTACAGATGCATTGTTATTCCTATCACATTACCAATATAATTTTTCATAGAATTAGGAATAGCTATTATAAAATTCCTATAGAATCAAAAAAGAGCCTGAATTACCAAGCCAATCCTAAGCAAAAAGATCAAAACCAGATATATGATATTATCTGACTTCAAACTATACTATAAAGGTACAGTAACCAAAACAGCATGGTACTGGGACAAAAACAGACACATAGACCAATGGAACAGAGTAGACAGCCCAAAAATAAAGCTGCACACCTAGAGCCATCTGATCTTCAAAAAAGTTGACAAAAACAAGTAAAGTGGGAAAAAACTATTCAATAGATGGTGCTGGGATAACTGGCTAGCCATATGCAGAATGAAACTGGACCTCTCCTTTCACCATATATAATAACTAACTCAAGATGGATTAAAGATTTAAATGTAAGACTTTAAACTTTAAAAACCCTTGAAGAAAACCTAGGAAACAGCATTTTGCACATTGGCTTTTGCAAAAACTTCATGACTATTCCTAAAAAGCAATTGCAATAAAAACAAAAATAGACAAGTGGGACCTAAACTAAAGAACTTCTGCACAGCAAAAGAAATTATCAACAGAATAAATAGACAACGTACAGAGTGGGAGAAAATACTGAAAACTATGCACACAACAAAGGTCTGATATCCGGAATCTATAAGGAATGTAAACAGTTCAATAAACAAAACATATATAACCCTATTAAAAATGAGAAAAAGACATGGACACTTCTTGAAAGAAGATATACAAACAGCCAACAAATATATGAAAAAATAATCAACATCACTAATCAGAGAAATGCAAATCAAAACTACAATGAGATACCATTTCCCTCCAATCAAAATGGCTAGTTATTAAAACGTCAAAAAACAACATATACTGGTAAGGCTGTGGAGGGAAAGGAACACTGTTGGTGGGAATGTAAATTAGTTCAGCCCCTGTGAAAAGCAGTTTGGAGATTTCTCAAGGCCTTTGAAAAGGAATTACTATTCAACCCAGCAATCCTATTACTTGGTATATATCCATGCACATGTATGTTCGTTGTTATATATTCATGCACATGTATGTTCATTGCAGCACTATTCACAATAGCAAAGATGTGGAATCAATCTAGGTGTCTATTAATGGTAGTTTCAATAAAGAAAATGTGATACATATAAACCATGGAATACTATGCAGCCATAAAAACATGAAATCATGTATTTCGCAGCAACATGGATGCAGCTGGAGGCCATTATCCTAAGTGAATTTTTTTTTTTTTTTGAGACTGAGTCTCGCTCTGTCACCCAGGCTGGAGTGCAGTGGCGCGATCTCGGTTCACTGCAAGCTCCGCCTCCCGGGTTCACACCATTATCCTGCCTTAGCCTCTCTGAGTAGCTGGGACTACAGGCGTCCGCCACCACCCCCAGCTAATTTTTTGTATTTTTGGTAGAGACAGGGTTTCACCGTGGTCTTGATCTCCTGACCTCGTGATCCGCCCGCCTCGGCCTCCCAAAGTGCTAGGATTACAAGCTTGAGCCACCGTGCCCGGCCTATCCTAAGTGAATTAAAGCAGGAACAGAAAACCAAATACCACATGTTCTCCCTTACAAGTGGGAGCTAAACATTGGGTATACACGTGATATGGTTTGGCTGTGTCCTCACCTAAATCTCATCTTGAATTCCCACGCGTTGTGGGAGGGACCCAATGGGAGGTAATTGAATCATGGGGGCAAGTCTTTCCTGTGTTGTTCTTGTGATATTCAGTAAGTCCCATGAGATCTGATGGTTTTCAAAAGGAGTTCCCCTGAACAATCTCTCTCTATTCCTGCTGCCATTCATGCAAGACATGACTTGTTTCTCCTTGCCTTCGCCATTATTTTGAGGCCTCCCCAGCCACGTTATGAGTTCTCCATTAAACCTCTTTTTCTGTATAAATTAACCAGTTTTGGGTATATCTTTATCAGCAGTGGGAAAACGGACTAATACAACATGAACATAAAGATGAGAACAATTAACACTGGGGACTATTAGAGTGGGGAGAAAAAAGAGGGGCAAAGACTGAACAACCACCTATTGAATTCTATGCTCACTTCTTGGGTGACAGCATCGTTTGCATCTCAAATCTCAGTGTCACAGAATATACCCATGTAACAAACCTGCATATGTACCTCCTGGTTCTAAAATAAAAGTCAAAATTATAAGCAAAAAATGTTTTATGTATTTATATAATATCTATATATATATGAAATACATATTTCATATATTAGAATAGATATATAACACACACATATGTGCATACACATATAGCTCATGGGCAATTATTTCTCCAATGAATTAAATTCAAAAAGCACAGGTTTTTCTCAACGTAAGTGAAATTTTGACCTAGTTGTGCTTGGATGCATCAGCCTTGACAGCAGGAGGTATGTTATAACCTTAACATTTATCATCGTTACACAGAAGTTACAGGTTAAAAGATACCACGGTCGAAACTAGATTTGTGTCATTTCTGAAATCAATATATCACTGACACAAAATCACAGTCCATAACATTACCCTAGGCTCATAGTGGTTCACAATGATATACTCGAAAATCTCATTTCAGGAACAGAGAAGCCTGAGTCTGTCATGCCATGGTGACAAACGAAAATTTATCTTTTAACCAAAGTAATAAAATGTCTTCATTTTAATTTGGAAAGTTAAAATATTAAATAATTAGAGGAGTAATTTTAGACTAAAACAAATATAATTGGGCAACAAAAAAACTGGATAATATTAACATTGGGGTAAATGTTATAACTTTTCCTTCTCGGTGACATTAACAACATTGTGTAAATTGACTTCTTGAGAAGCTCTGTAGAAAGTTGGAAAGAGAAGGTGAACTGAGATGTAAATAAAATATTTTACATGTACTATGAATTACATATATATTTATTTATTATATGGTCTCATTATTCTTCATACTAACTGATACGGTTTGACTGTGTCCCCACCCAATTCTCAATTGAATTGTGTCTCCCAGAATTCCCACATGTTGTGGGAAGGACCTGGGGGGAGGTAATTGAATCATGGGAGCCGGTCTTTCCCGTGCTATTCTTGTGATAGTGAATAAGTCCCTTGAGATCTGATGGGTTTATCAGGGGCTTCTTCTTTTGCCTCTTCCTCATTTTTCTTTTGCTGCCACCATGTAAGAAGTGCCTTTTGCCTCTCACCATGATTCTGAGGCCTCCCCGGCCATGTGGAACTGTAAGTCCAATTAAATCTCTTTTGCTTCCCAGTCTCAGGTAGGTCTTTGTCAGCAGCATGAATATGGACTAATACACTTACACTGCATGTTCATGAATAGTCAGCAAGTACATGGAGTGAGGATATTTATCTATTTCTTGGACAGGTTAACTAATTACATAGTAAACCTGCACACCCACCACAAATAAACATAATAATTTAATAATTATAAAGCTCTGGGTACTCTACCACTTTACATGACTGTGTTTTTGATCACTTTGTTATTTAATAATTAATTCAACACGATGTTTAGCACCTACTACTTAAGAAACACTAGCGTCACACAGGATTAAATAAATGATCCCTGTCTGTCCTTGAGGGAGCTCACAGACTTTGTGTGTGTGTGTGTGTGTGTGTGTGTATGTGTGTGCATGCGTATAGAATTGCAGAAGGCTGGGATGGGCAATTATAGTACAATATGGTAATGCCTATGATAATTGCATACACAGAGCTCTATAGGCACAGAAGGAAATCTATGTAACAACACTCTGAGATGAGGAAGGATTTTCAGAAAGAAGTTTATTCTAAATTTAGTTAGAGAAACAGGATTTTTCTAGAAAAAATAGGAATGATCTGGGGGTTGTGAGAAATTTTAGAACTGTGAAAAAGACGAGTGTATTTAAAATCAGTTAAGAAATTTGTGATCAGTGTGTTAAATTTGGTATGTATCTATCTTACTGTTCAGTTTACAACTTTACGTCAGAATGGTTCTTTCTTTCTCTTTATTATCAATATTTTCACTGCCCAAAACACACTAAATTAATAAGTTCTAAGAAGTAACATTTGGACATGGTTTCAGGCAAAGACACCACCACCAATTAAGATAAGTTTCTAATTAGAAATATCATATAGAACATGCTTGAATTATCATTCTGTTCACACAACCCTAAACATGTATACACCAAGTAAACATGTTGAAGAGTTATTGTCTTCCACACCTTCATTTTTGAATATGGATGATTTCCACATTTCCAAGGATTCTAGTCTTTCATCATCATGGTGTCCTAAAGTTAAGTGTGATAACTGTATATTTAAGAGAAGTTTAGGTGCTAGATAGCTATGAGCCATCCCACTACTCCCCAAAACAGAAAAAAAATCTGGTGAAGAAATAATGCAGAAAGAGGAAAAATCTTCCAAAGAATGATTCCCTTCTACTCCATTCCACCAAATACCGCCCTCTTCCTTCTTTGGTGAGGGATACAAATCTTCATTGCATTACACTTAGTGTATAATCCATATTTATTTATTCATAAGGTGTTATTCAGTTGATACATTGTTTTGGTGAAGCTTATTTAGTTGTTTTAGGTTAGGATAGACATAATTTTTCTCATAAGAATTACTGAAATAGTCTTTTACTTCATGAATTCTAATTTTGGGTCTGGATTATTTGGGATGAATAAGAATAGTAACATTATTATTATTATGGGATAGATGTGTACTAGTTAAACATGACTTTATTAAAATTATTGGGATCTTTGCATTAAAGTTTCAGTGACAATAAGTAAAACATCTTTCATTTGGTTTTTGGCTCTGTATATGTGTGTGTGTGTGTGTGTGTGTGTGTGTGTTTGTGTGTGTTTATGTTTTCTGGTAAATGCCTTTTTATGTTTTTCACCCTTTTTCTGGTGGCAGAGGTTCAAGGAAAGGGGTTCTTTATTATACATTTTGATTGCGTTCTAGGAGTAAAAAATATTATTTCCATGTAAGTTGCAAATTTGTATTCTCAGCTGGTTATTTTCCCTTTAAATTTGCTTATGTTGATTTTGCCATAAATATACATATATATATATATTTTGAGATGGAGTCTCGCTCTGTCACCCAGGCTGGAGTGCAGTGCTGTGATTTCAGCTCACTGCAACCTTCGCCTCCTGGGTTCAAGCAATTCTCCTCCTTCAGCTTCCCGAGTATTTGGGAGTGTGCCACCACTCCAAGCTAATTTTTATATTTTTTGTAGAGACGCGGTTTCACCTGCTGGCCAGGCTGGCCTCGAACTGCTGACCTCAAGTGATCGGCCCACCTCGGCCTCCCAAAGTGCTGGGATTACAAGCATGGGCCATCACGTCAGGCCAGATATTAAATTCTTTTATTTATAAGTCTCATCATGTATTTAGAAAAAAATTCACAGCTATAAAACTTAAAATGTGGATAATGTTTTCATTCAGTTTGTTGTTGTTGTTGATGATGATTAATGTAGTTTAGGTGTTTCAGCCTTGTGGGCTTGCTACTATCTCAACGCTCCCATTAATCAACACATTGTAAAAGTTACTAATAGAGTTCACAAAACGGAGGCCTTTCCCATGGGGGATTTCTCTTCATAGTAAGGAAGAAAGAAAATCTACATTTGCTACAAGTAGATACATAAAAGAAAGTGAGGAAAGAGCTGAGACGATTCTATATACATCTCCCACTGTTTGAGTCATTCTAGTCTGCCCTTGAATTATTCCAACGCCACGAAAAGGGGCTCAGCATTCCTCCCTCAACAAACTATGAGAACTAATAAAAATTAGAAGTGGATTGAATTATATAAACAATGTGTTTGGCATCAATAAAGCAAAACATATTCCTAAGTGACAGTATTTGTCAACTTTAAATTTCTCTTATTTCTATTTATTCAAGAAAATACATTATTTTTAATCAGTATGTGAGATCAATTTCAAAGATTAAAAACATTAATCATTCTCTAGACAGCTTTTATTTTAACAAATTTTATAACTGAAATAATTTGGTTGAAATATAGTTTTCTTAAAAAGAATGAAAATTCAAAAACTAAAGTCCTTAAGAGTACATTCCTAAATCTGTGGGGTTTTTTGTCAGTTTTTTAAGTTAATTGATAATATGTCTTTCAACTGTTGAGTGGCTTTTAAACTACAATTTTATATTTAGAACAAAAAACACCTTTTATACAAAGACTACATCTACCAAGTAAGAGATATAAAGGCCGTCCAGAATTTATCTTCATTAAAATAATATAGAAAATGTATGTTTTGATATTTACTAAAAAACTATTGTGCAATTTTAAGGTTCATTTTCTGTTTTTTTTTTTTTTTTTTTTATTTTTAATGATGTATATTTGCTTCAATCCTGAAGGCAGTTTGTACAACTAAGTTCTTCTCTACCTTGCGATCTAAATGTTGCTACTCTTTCGGTAATAGCACTTTGATGTTTATCAAAGCCTACTAGCTGAGAAACACGAAGCAAAAATGCAGAAATGGCTTCCTTCAAACTATTTATATTTAAATATGTTTCCGACATATGGGAAAAATATTTTCACTATAAACAAATACATTTCACAAAGGACATTTTTTATGTTTGATGAGGACTTAAATGGAGATTTTGGTCATGTGTAGTACCTAGTTATATACACTAAAAAAATGCATTTAATTGTTTTGTAAATTCTGAGCTACCCATTGGATCAGACAACTTTATCAAAACATTAGTAAATCATTACCAAAATTTAAAACAATAACCCCAGTTGATATAGTTTGGCTCTGTGTCCCCACCCAAATCTCATCTAGAAATTTAATCCCCATAATCCCCAAGTTGAGGGAGGGACCTAGTAGAGGTGATTGGATCATGGGGGCAGTTTCCCCGTGCTGTTCTTGTGATAGTGAGTGAATTCTCATGAGACCTGATGATTTTGTAAGTATTTTACAGTTCCTCTTTTACATGCGTTCTAACTCCTGCCCCCCATGTAAGATGTGCCTGTTTTCCCTTGTGCCATGATTGTGAGTTTCCTGAGGCCTCCTCAGCCATGTGGAATTGCAAGTCAATTAAATCTTTTTTTCTTTATGAAGTACCCAGTTTCAGGCAGTTCTTTATAGCAGTATGAGAACCAACTAATACACTGGTAATTGGAAACAGAAATTAATTTTTCACCTTTATATCCCTAGTTCCTCACACAGAATTTGGTTCATAGTACACATTTAATACATTTTAAATAAATTATGTATAAGTTCATCTTCTTTATAACAGTGTAACAATTGCTTATGACAAATTGCTGGCTTTGGTTTTTAAAATAAGCAAACTGGTTTTTGCTAATGCTGGCTTTGGTTTTTAAAATGTGTAATCTAGCCAGGCACAGTGGCTCGTTTTTGCAATCCCAGCACTTTTGGAGGCCAAGGGAGGAGGATCACTTGAGGCCAGGAGTTCAAGACCAGCCTGAGCAACATAACCAGACCCAGTTGCTACCAAAAGAAACAAACAAATAATTAGTCGGTGTGGTGGCATATGCCTGTATTCCTGGGTACTTAGAAGACTGAGATGGGAGGATTGCTTGAGTCCAGGTTTTCAAGGCTGCAGTGAGCTATTGTGTTAGTCCAGTCTCAGGCTGCTATAAAGAAATACGTGAGACTGGGTAATTTACAAAGAAAAGAGGTTTCATTGACTCATAGTTCTGCATGGCTAGGAAGGCCTCAGGAAACTTACAATCATGGTGGATGGTGAAGGGGAAGAAAGGCAACCTTCTTCACAGGGCATCAGGAAGGAGAAGTGCAGAGCAAAAGAGGGAAAGCTTCTCATAAAACCATCAGATCTTGTGAGAACTCATTCACTATCACAATAACAGCATGGAGGTAACTGCCCCCATGATTCAATTACCTCCCACCAGGTCCCTCTCATGACATGTGGGGATTATGGGACCTACAATTCAAGATGAGAGTTGCGTGGGAACACAGCCAAACCATATCAGCTATAATCACACCACTACACTCTGGCGTAGGTGACAGAATGAGACCCTGTTTCTCTCTTTTTTTTAAGTGTGATCTATAGACAAATATTTATTTATGACTTTTATAAAAGAGCTTTTCCAAATACTTTTGGTATAAATATTTACTTTAGTAGTCTGTAAATAGTAATTTTAGCAGTAATAGGAACAGCTCACTGTCAGCTGAAACACAATCATTACTGACACAATAGGAGTACTGGAGGAAAAGCAAACACCCTATAACCTTACTCATTCCTATAAATCCTCTCTCTTCACTATAAATGTGACACTTTTTATATGATGTTTGTATGATTTTATATGAATCTCTTCACTATAACTGTGACATCTTTTATATGATGAAAAGAATGACTATTTGAATGAACTATGCATGATCAGGATAAGTCAGCTGATTATTTCAAATCCTCGAGTTGTTACATTTTTAAATATATTTTGAATCCTCTATAAATATAAAGTGTGCATTCCAATTTTGTACGATGTTATTCAAAGTGTTGTACTCAAGAAAAAAATGAATCTTGATTTTTCTAAGCAAAGCTTTACAGCTCCAAACCATGGCAAGAACCTTGGTCAAATCTAATCTCATTAATCATCCCAAAGATTAAATATTTTTGCATGGTCTAGAATTGATACAAATTTTCAGTTTCAAAAGCAGGAATTGAAATTGGAAAGTGCCTGGGGCACAGGATAAGTATAATTTATATGACTGTGATGAGGCTTTTGCCGATGCACCTTTTCTTCCTCTTTCTATTTCATTTCTTTGGCTCTGCAGTTACTAAGCCAGCAACCCCCAAGTCTCCTTCCACTACAGGACTCTTCATTTCTCATTTCTCCCCTTGCACTGACCTATTTTCCTCCATTTTAGTTCCAACCTAGAATTGGAAAGCTTTGTTAGCTGTTATTCTCAGCAGTAATGGGCAGCTTTCCTTTGGAAGTAAGTGACTGCAATTGCCCCCTAATAGATTCTGTACTCTTTAGTCCAGAGTAACTGAATCTATTGATTTCCCCTGCTTCTTGGGCCAGAATGTACTTCCAATGAAAGGATGGTGAGGGGAGGGATCCAAGCTTCTAGGGATACTATTGAATAGCAGACAAGGGATTGGAGGAAATGGTAAAGATAATTTTTCAAGAAAATTATGTTAGAAAAGAAATTGGTACTCAAGACCTTGGGAGTCCAGCTCTTTCAACAGTGTGTCCTGGATGTGAGACATGCAAGGAAGATCGCTTTGGAACTTTAAGATTTAATGACTGACTTTCTTGGTTTCTGACTTGCATGGGGACTGTGGCCCCTTTGTTTTGGCCAATTTCTCCCATTTGGAATGGGAACATTCCCCGTTACCCAATGTCTGTACCCACATTGTATTGCAGAGTTAACTAACTTGTTTTTGATATTACAGGCTCATAGGCAGAAAGGACTCACCTTGTCTCAAATGAGACTTTGGACTTGGACTTTTGGGTTAATGCTGGAATGAGTTAAGACAGCCAGGTTCTAGGCTGCTATCCAAGGGCCAACCCCACAAAGGGAACTTTTGAAAGTAGCCACTTCAGGTCTTCTGTGTTAGCTTCTTCCCCACCCAGTATGTGTCTACATTCACATACTGCAAAAATGGCCCTATTATACGTTATTCCCCTCTATGTGCCCGTGTGTGTTCTCATCACTTGACTCCCACTTGTAAGTGAGAACATTAAAAATCTGTTTTTCTGTTCCTGCATTGGTTTGCTGGGGATCATGTTTTTCCCAAGCTGGGCTGCTGAACACCTCTTTTCCTTCCTGAAGTCCGAAATTCCAATAGTTGTGGCTGGTTTTTGCTTCTATATGACTGACCCCTATTAAAAAGCTTGGACTCAGACACGCCCAGGCTTTTCTGGGTAGAAATATGGCACATGTGTTATTGTATAGTGATGCTAAAGGAAGAACCTCATGATGTGTGACATCTTCATTTGTGTAATGGGGAAGGGGGTTGAAGAGAATAGTGGAAGTCTATGCCTACATTCTTTTTTTTCTTTTTTCTTTCTGTTTTTTTCTTTTTGAGACGGAGTTTCACTCTTATTGCCCAAGTAGGAGTGTAATGGCGTGATTTCAGCCCCCTGCAACCTCCGCCTCCTGGGTTCAAGCAATTCTCCTGCCTCAGCCTCCCAAGTAGCTGGAACTACAGGTGCATGCCACCACGCCTGGCTAATTTTTTGTATTTTTAATAGAAACCAGGTTTCACCATGTTGGCCAGGCTGGTCTCGAACTCCTGACCTCAGATAATCTGCCTGCCTCAGCAAAAATTCAGCCCTCACATCTTTTTGATTAATTTATTAAATTTGACATTAATAGATTATAGCTGTAATTATTAATAATTAATAAATTTATGGCACATTAAAATAAACTTAGAAGCTAGCAACTGCTTTTAAGAATAAACAACTGTTACAGTCAGTCACCAGTCAGCCTTTTAAATAAAGACTACTGCAGGTGAGACTCACAAATAATATTTATGAAAAGAAAATAAAATAGAGGAGAGAAATGACCATGTCCTGTCAACATTTTATAATTGTTTTAGCTTCCTCATATTTGTTTCATTTCTTCCTAGTTATGAGAGGCACACACTGAGTTGGCATTAATACTAAGCTATACTCAATTCTTTGAGTACTGAGGGTCCTCCAGCAATTCACTGAACTCGTGCATGTTCTTAGGACCTCTAAAACACACACACACACCCCCCCACACACACACCCCACACACACACACCCCCCACACACACACACCCCCCACACACACACACCCCACAGCCAATTCTTATCTTGATTACTTGCAAACAAGAAGATATTTCCTATTCTGTTCTCTCCTCTTTTATTTTCTTCCATTTCATTCGACTTTCTTCTATAATATTCTATTCTAATTAATTCCCTTTTAATGAAGTCCACATTTAAACTAAAGGCACATTTGTATCCCAGCATGCAATTTCGTGATGCACTTAATGTGACTCAGTTCCAATTAGCCTACCAAGAAGTCATCCTAATTTTTCTACCTTATATTGGTCACATCATCTGCAGAAAAACACACAGAATCTTTCCCTTTTATAAATTTTTGTGCTAATCAGTGCCAAAAAAGACATGGTGTGAATGTATTAGTTATTCATTGCTATACAATGGATTACTCCAAAACTTATTGGCTTAAATATTATAAACAATGTTTTAAAATATTTATTTTTAATAATGCTTTATTTTTAATAAATAGTTTTATTTTTAATAAAATAATGTTTAAAAATATTTATTATTTCATAGTTTCTAGGGGCGACTTTGGCTCAGGATCTCTCACTGGGCTGCAATCATGGTAGTAGCTCTCGTTACAAACGTTTTAAGGTTCGTTGGGGAAATTGGCTCACACATTCACACACGGCTATTAGCAGATCCTCACTGGCTGGTTTCCAGAGTCATCAGTCTTTGTCTTAGGCCAGTTCGAAACATGGCAGCTGGCTTCCCTCAGTGGGGAAGAAAGCAAAAGAAGGCAAGCGAGAGAAAAACCAGGTTTTTGTTGTCATCTAATCTTAGAGATGACATACCAACACTTTTGCTGTATTTTGTATATTAGAAATGAGTCAGTAAGTTCAGCCACACTCAAGGGATGAGTGTCACACAAGAGGATGAATAATAGGAAGCAAAGTATTTAATGCCAACTCAGTGTGTGCCTCTCATAACTAGGAAGAAATGAAACAAATATGAGGAAGCTAAAACAATTATAAAATGTTGACAGGATGTGGTCATTTCTCTCCTCTATTTTATTTTCTTTTCATAAATATTATTTGTGAGTCTCACCTGCAGTAGTCTTTATTTAAAAGGCTGACTGGTGACTGACTGTAACAGTTGTTTATTCTTAAAAGCAGTTGCTAGCTTCTAAGTTTATTTTAATGTGCCATAAATTTATCCTTTATTTTATGCTGTAATTATTTTACTTTTGTAACACAAAGGCAGATTTATATGCACCTTTATTTACTACAACTTTATTTGTGTGCTTGGACGAGGGTAAGGGTAAGAGGTAAGGAGAGAAAGAGGAAGGAAAAGAGGTGAAATCAAAGAAAAAATAGATTATCATTATTATAATTAAAATGCATTGAATACTCATTATATATCATTCCAATAATTATTTATATATAATATAAAAATTTATCATAATACATAAATATATGCACCATTTCAAGTACTCTTGATATATATGAAATATATATTATAATACATGAAATATATTAACAAATAAAATATGTATGTAATATAATGTTCATGTGTAAATTTATAATATAAAAAACGGTATAACATATTTAATTATGAAACTATAATTATATATCATTTTATATATGTATAGTTATGTATTTATATAAAATATAAGTTGTAATATATATATTTTTTCTATTGAAGAAGGTAATAATATTTCCATGCTAAAATAAGGAAACTGAAGATGGATGTGGTGCAGTTCACTCTATCAGAACTCAAATTTTCACCCAAAGAGTCTAGTTGCTAAGTCCACATTTTTCAGTCCATGATGTCTTCCTATGTGGATTTGAACACGGAATCATGCATATACCATATTTAAAACTCAAATGATGCATATTTCAGAAAAACTTTAAATTAGAAACTATATCTTAAGTGTGTATGTCAGGAAATCAGTAAGTATTAGTCAAATGAATAAAGGAATATAATAGTTTATTTTGAGTTTTCTTGAAATTGGCCTAAAATAAAAATATAGGGTACAGATTAGATACTTGCTTTGTATATGTGAGAAAGAAAATAAAAGGAAAAAAGAGAAAAAAGGAACAGATGTTAAAAAAAGGAAAAAACAAAATTTTAGAGAATTTGTTTTAACTTGATATTGTAATTAATGTGTCAAGATGGATTTTTACACCAATAGTATGTCACATATTATAAGCAGTTAAAGCACAGCCCAGTGAAACGTTTGAAGTTCTGGAATTAAAGTGATATAATAAAGAACAAACAATTGTAATATAGAGTATGATATAATTGCACACACCCAAGGAAAACAAGATTTGTAAAAACTAATCATGTTCAGAGTATAAAAATGTAGCAATATGTAATAAAACTTATTATAAGCATATAAATGTTAATGTAAATATTTCCATTTGGTTAAAAGAGATAAATTTATAGTTATTTCACTAAAGTCTGCAGGGTTCTGGAACAAAGGAACTTATTGAATTTAATATATTTCTCATAAAAGTGTCTCAGAAGTATTAATTTCATGTTTGACACAACTTTTCATAGGCTTTGTGATTTTGTATCTCTGATTTACAACAGGCTACGTTTCCTGGTTGATAAATTCTCAAATTACCAAAATTTTAAAACTGAAAGGAGATTTCTTTTTTAAATATAACAAGGAAGTTTGGTTGGTTCAGTCTGAAATATGAACTTTGACTGGTAAAACTTCATTTTATCAATGATGATGTAACTATAAATAGTTATATATTTATTTGTAAGAATAAAATATAAATTAAATATAAAACAGTTTTCTTAATTTATTTTTTCTGTCCTTTTAGTGGCTTCATTTAAAGTACAGTAAAATCTCAGACACAAAATAATCAAGAATTTAGGAATAAGGGGATAAAAATGATGTAAAAGAAATATTTTTAGAAGAATAGGAGTTTCTAAACTTTTAGTAAACAGGTAACAGACAGAATCAGCCTGCTTTTAAGTCAAGTGATGATGTGGCTCATGAGAAAAGTACATCTTCCGAAAGAACTTATATTACAAATAATTCTAAAACTGTTGTAAAGTGATTGGCCAGTTTATTGCAAAGAATGAACAAAACGTGTTTTGTTGGACAGGTGGCATCTAGAAGAGAATAGATTTTCATTTAAAAAGAAATAACAGAGGGGAAAAAATGCCGAGTTAAGATGGCCTAGTGATAGCAATTATCAAAACTAATAATAGCATCAATGAGGGTTAAGATAAATTAACTTTTCTTAACATTTGAGAAGAAAGCTAGTACAAATCAACAGTTCTCACAGTTCTCAAAGGGTCTTGTATTTGCCAGACTATAAATAGATTAGCCCAAAGGCTTACACTTCTAAAAAATGCAGTCCTTACAAGTTAGAAGGATACCTAGCAAAATGATCAATGTAACTTTCATCTTATCCGTTGGCTTCATATAATCCTTTGGAGATATGTGGAATAAAAATGAATCCCTCTTCTGTTTGGAAATCTTTCAAATATTTGAAGAAATCTATACTGAGAAAATATTGCAGATATATTATTATTTATCTATACTATATATATACTTTTTCATAATATTAGCCAGATGTTTGTGGTAGGGAAGTTTGCAAGACCAAAGCAAATGTACCCAAACGTATTTTTTTCTTGTGTTTTGTGAACACCTAAATCAATGGAGCCATTATGTAAATATCAGAGACAACATCCCACTGCTTGGTGGCAAGGATTATTGGGATTGAGCAAGAAGGGAGTCGTAGACTCATGGCATCCTGGTTGGCACAGAACAGTCATTTATCTTAGGAATCAAACAGCTTTCTATTGAAAAGACACCTATGGCAACCACAACGGACTAAATATAAGGGGCCTTTCACTCTTCGATAGGTACCAAGTAAGCATCCCAAATTCTTATATGACCCTCTGGGGCGGGAGTCCCAATTAGGCCCAAGATTATACAGGCTGATGGCTGTATGTCTGAATTAATTTTAGTCGAAGAATATTAAGAACACAAAGAACATAACAGAGAGAGTAGCCTCTCTGCACACTTAATTTGGAAACAATATATATCAATTACACAGCAGTTAAATTCTCCTTAAGTTTTGTTTTCTCAGAAGTCTTATGTATAAACTCCATTTGAATCTTCTTGCCTGCCCACTAGTCTTCAAAGCAGGATGGGTATAAGAGCAGAAATCTAGTGCCAGAAGAAAAATAGATTGTAAGCCTGCCACCAATTAAAAAATTCTTCACCCAAGTCTAAGTTTTCGCAGATATAAAACAAAAGAGTAATGATATAAGGCACAATTTGGAGCACAACCATGAATTATCTACAAATAAAGAACAGAATAAAAGGGAAGTAACACTGCCACCTGATAATTCAATCTATATTTAATGCCTTAAAAAAGACATATGCAATTCCCTTTCATGTAGAAAGACATTGCACAGGCTGATGAGACTATATGGAACGTAAGTTTGTCAGTTCTGGGACTCTTCATTTTGTTCCATAGTAACTGTATTAGTCTGTTCTCACACTGCTATAAAGACATACCTGAGATTGAGTAATTCATAAAGAAAAAGGATTTAATTGAATCGCAGTTCTAAACGACTGGGGAGGCCTCAGGAAATTTACAATCATTGCAAAGGTGACGGGGAAGCAAGGCATGTCTTACACGACACCAGGCAAGAAGTAAGTGAAGAATGCCAGACACTCTAAAACCATCAGATCTCATGAGAACTTACTATCACAAGAATAGCAAGGGGGATATCCGCCTCCATGATCCAATTACCTCCCACAAGGCCCCTCCCTTGACATGTTGGGATTATAATTCAAGATGAGATTTGGGTGGGCACACAGAGTCAAACCATATCAGCAACATTTCTAAAATTAAGATACATCTTCTCTAATTAGTGAAGTGTCAGAATTAATTGGAGACATTTCGTATTTTAGTCACATAAACAATGGTAATATCCTTATAAGCACTTTTTTGAAGAAAGGATATTATGAACTAGGGCTTTCTTTTTTTTTTTGAGATGGAGTTTTCACTCTTGTCACCTGGGCTGGAGTGCAGTCGCATAATCTTGGCTCACTACGACCTCCGCCTCCTGGGTTCAGGCGATTCTCCTGCCTCAGCTGCCCAAGTAGCTGGGATTACAGGTGCCCACCATCATGCCCCACTAATTTTTCTATTTTTAGTAGAGACAGGGTTTCACCATGTTGGCTGGGCTGGTCTCAAACTCCTGACGTCAGGTGATCTGCCTCCCTCGGCCTCCCAAAGTGCTGGGACTACAGGCTTGAGCCGCCACGCCCGGCTTGAGCTCCCTTTTGATTACAATTTGGCTTACTGCATATTACTTTGACAGTGGTAAGATAGGTTAGCAGAAAACAGAAATGTCTAGCTTCCCATCAGTTTTAGTTTTTGTTGCAGTTTGTTTTCCAACTCACTATTATTAAGATATGTCATGCCTTCCTGCTTTTTGGCATACACGTATATGGTGGTCATACTATGAGCTTTTCAGTACCATTGTCATTTTGGAATATTGGTGATCATGGCAAGCCAGATACGGGGAATTTGAGAGGTAGAAGTCAACTAGAGAAAGTGAGACTGAGTGTTTCAGCATTTTCCTTCCAGTGACACGTTAGAGCTAGTATTTATATGATGCAACATAGGAGGTATGAAGATTAGCTAGAAAATTTGTAATGATTCTTGTAGGACATGCAGATTGCTAATATCAATGCAATAATAGTAATTGAATCAGTACCTTAAGCATTTTTTTTCCTCTCTGTGTAGAAAATAAATTTCTAAGGAGGACGGTATTTAGCACTTGCTAATAATTTAGGATACATTTATAATATAAAGGGTATATATCATGGAAACAGAATTATAGAAACATTAAAAATCATATAGTAATGAAATATGTTCTTTCTTAAACTGAATAGGCTAGTTCATAGGTTGGTGATATAAATGAATTCTACATAATTTGTAATTTCTATCTTCATAATACATAGCCCTTTTCAATATTTTATTAAAAATATGTGTTTTTATTAACTTGTTAGAGTTAATGGATTGGAAACTAATACACCAAAGTGCACAGAGAAGAATAACTCTTAATTTTCAGCCAGTGATGATATTTCAGTGAGAGAACTTTTATATGTGACACTTTTTAAAAATACTTGTGCTCTTTAATTGACTTATTGCAATTTGAAATAACTATTTTATTGAAATATCCAAAAGGCAATTACATGTATTTATCATAAAGTACTCAGTACTCCCCACATTCATTTAATGAATACTTATTGAACACTTTGAACACTTATGTTAAGAAATATACATGTATACCTACATATATACCTACAATATACACAATATATTGATATTTACAACATACTAAACAACACACAAACACATTAATAAGCACAATTTTTGCTCTTAAAGTTTTACTACTGGAAACTTAATAAAAATTATATGAACTAGAAGATACAAACTCATAGTAAATAAATATTTTTTGTTAGAAAATCTGAATGTAAATGGAGTTTTCAGAACTAAAAATATTTGAATGGATTTTATTTTCAGATACGGCACATACAGGGGCCTTACATGGTACTAGGAAAGAGGTCTGGGGAAAATGGTTTAGTAGCCACTGAGGAGGTAGTAGTTAATTCAACTGAGAGTATTCAAGGAATAAACATTGCCAGATGAGCTATAGACATGTTTTGTAAACTGACATAAATACTATTATAAATGCAATTTCAATTTTGACTTGCGTATTTTCCTGTTGTCACTGGTGTGGGGCTATTACAGCAGCATGAGGAACAGCAACCATAATAATAACAAACATAATGTTGCTCAAACTAACTGGTTTCTTGGTTAAAGGATTTTTTTTTCTTACTGTTTATAACTAGAATCAGTTGAAGTAAGATTTCTCCTGTTGATCTCCATAGATAATGTTTTTATAAGAGATATTTTTAGGGCAGTTTTAGGTTCACAGCAAAATTGAGAAGAACAGAGAGTTCTTACATACCCATTTACCCACTAGTCCCACACGTGTACAGTCTCCTCCATTATCAACATCCCCAAAAAGAGTGGTACATTTGTTATAATTGATGAACTGCATTGACACAATCAATGTTTATAGTTTACTTTAGGGTTCACTCTTGCTGTTTTACATTCTATGAGTTTTGATAAATATTTAACATGTATCTACCATCATAGTGTCATACAAACCATTTTCACTGCCCTAAAAATCCTCTGTATACCAACTTTTCATACCTCTCTCCTAATTGCTGGCAACCACTGAACTTTTTATTGTCTCTGAAATTTTGCCTTTTCCAGAATGTCATATATTCTAAGTCATATAATATGTCAATTTTTTAGATTGTCTTATTTTATGTAGCACTTTACATTTAGGGTTCCTCCTTGTCTTTTCACGGCTTGATAGATTACATTTTTTAGCATTGAATACTATTCCATTGTCTGATTGTACTATAGTTTATTTATCCATTCATCCACTGAAGGATGTCCTGGTTGTTTCTAAGCATCCATAATTATGAATAGAGCTGCCATAAAAAGCCATGTGCTGCTTGTTGTGTGAACATAAGCTTTCATCTCCTTTGGGTAAATACCAAGAATTATGATTGGATCATATGGTAAGAGTAAGTTTAGTTTTTTAAGGAACTACCCCATTGTCTTCCAAAGTGGTTATACCATTTCGCGTTACCTCCAGCAATGAAGATTAGTTCCTGAGTCTTCATACATTAGCCAGAATTTGGTGGTGCCAGTGTTCTAGATTTTGGTCCTTCTAACAGGTGTGCAGTGGTTCCATAGACATTTAATTGAAAAGAATTCAGTACATCAGAAAATTAGGCTCCGTAGGTAGCTCTGTAAGCCAAAGGTGTTACCAGCAACGCAGCCTTCATCAACTAAGCAAAATGCCAGTTTTGGGAAGCCTTGAAAGAGATTTTGTATGAGCTATTAAGGGCATCAACTTTTAAAAAGAGGTTTTTTGCCTTTTTAAGTCAGTGAATATTTTACCATCTTAGATTGCTTTTCAAGTATCTTTGGTTTCCTCCAGCTGATGAATTTGTCTTTTAACATCCTACAATGTTGTTGATGTAATGCTTCTATTTTTAATCTTAACAAACAACATTTCACTTTCTGATTTAAGTTTATATTTACAATTACCTTCACCCTGTTTACCATATATATTTTATCTATTGACTTTGTTTAATAGGGAGAACATATAAGATTTTAAATGTTATATCTGTCTTCAAAAAGATGGGTGTTTCAAACTCTAATGGCAGCTTTGTTTCTGTCCTGTATTTTTATTTTTCTCTGGTATCACATAGTGTTTAAATGTGCATTTACTTTAGTTTGCTTGGGCCAGTTTAAAATCAACTTCTAAAAAATTGTTATTCATTTATTCTATCCTTACTTCCTCCTTCTCGTTTTCTTGACATTTTTATTCTGAGGTTTCTATTAAAAGTATGTGGACCATCTAATACCATCCTTAATATCTCTTATACTTTTCACATGTCACTCTTACTAAATTGCGTTTCATGTGATTGCCTAGAATTGTTTCTCCCAATTTACTGATGCTCCCTTCGCCTATGTCTAATTTTGCTGGTCAAACAGAATGTTAAATTCGTATTTGTTGTTGTTGTTGTTGTTGTTGTTGTTGTTTTTTGAGACAGAGTCTCCCTCTGTCACCCAGGCTGGAGTGCAGTGGCGCGATCCAGGCTCACTGCAAGCTCCGCCTCCTGGGTTCATGCCATTCTCCTGCCTCAGCCTCCCAAGTAGCTGGGACTACAGGCGCCCGCCACCACAGCCGGTTATTTTTTGTATTTTTAGTAGAGATGGGGTTTCACTGTGTTAGCCAGGATGGTCTCCATGTCCTGACCTTGTGATCCGCCCGCCTCAGCCTCCCAAAGTGCTGGGATTACAGGCGTGAGCCACCGCGCCTGGCTCAGAATATTAAATTCTAATTCCTAAGAGTTAGTCATTGTTTCAAATTGCTTTATAGTAATAAATAATTAGACTTCTGTTTGTTGGGTCAAGGACCCTCAGTCACCATAGGATATTGTCTCCTATCCTCATTTGCTTGTCATTTTAAATTGCGGGGCAGTATTTAGACAGATGTATTCTGCGGAAATTCCTAGATGCCAGGTCGAGGCTTGTATTTTCAGTGTCTTTTTTAATGCTTATAATAAGCATCCCAGAAATACCATCAGTTCTGGATTAATTTTTTGTTAATTTCACCCAAGTGGCTACCAGACCAGGTAAGTAGTGTAAAGGACAACCCCAAACACACAATAGGCACAAAGCCATAGTTTTTAAATCCTTAAGATAAACATTTTATTTTTTTCTCTAAGCAATCTATGGAGAGCCGAGTTTGGAAATATATACACATTTAAAAAATTTATTTCTACTTCCTATTTTTGTTTAATATGGAAGTTGATTTAAGGGTACACCTTCATATTCAGCTTGAAATTCATCATAGAGACCCAAAGTCTTGCACTTAAGTGGGCATTAAAGCCCACTTAACCAAGCCTCTAGGTTACAAAGATGAATATTTCCTCTCAGCTCCTCACTAAAGGAAGCCCAATATCAACTTTCCCACTTACCATCTTGCATGGCTTTTATCAATGGGAACGTATTTGCTCTGTCTCAAAATCTTTTCTGAACTCAAAACAGTATTTTGTGTAAAATGATTGCGTTTATAAAAGTTTATAATAGGCATTATTTTCATGTTAGTCTTCCACATCTCCAAAAATAGAGGTTATAATTTAATCAAGAAACATCTTTTGCAAATTTTACTTTTGTCAACTGTGCTGGAAAGGCCTACTACTATAATTAAAAATATGCATCATGAATTCAGTAAAATTTCTAAAAAAGGGACAAGCAAGGAATTTCTTCTCTTTTTATTACTGAAATTACCCCAAAGTAGAGTGGCTGAAACTACAAGGATTATTGATAGATATAAAATCATTTCAAAAGAAATAACAATACCATTATCCTACTCTTAATTCCTACAACACACAAGTCATAAAAAATCAGACTCCAAGTGTTTGGTGCTTAACTGTTGTGAGCTTTTAAGCCTCCTCCCTCCCATATTTTGCTTCTTCCTGACATCTGGTCAAACGGATAAGAAGCTATGATGTTCTCTCATTTAGCATCAGCTGGAAGCTCAAATAATACAAAAAAAAATACTTCACCTTGGCCACACCTTTTCATATCTATAGAAAATTTATTCTCCTTTCTCTACTCTCTCAAACCATTTTGGAAGTGTTTGGAAGCCTTCCTGCTCTCCCCAGAAAGCCTCATTATGTAAGTGACAAGCCTTTTCAAATCCTTTCGTGTGTTTTGTGTGGCGTTGTGACATCAAAACCCAATCTGGGGTAGAAGTCTATGTAGTTTCTGTGGGGTGGCTGCAAAACAGCAGAATATTTGTTTGGTAAAACACAGTTTATTAAGATGTAAATGATTTTTAGAGCATTATTTACTATGAGTCTATGTTTTTACAAAAAAAAATCAAGAGCTACTGTTTAAAATATATTTAAATAAAAAATGAAAGATCTGCTTGCATGTTTTGCACAATGAAGAAATGTATTAAATAATAGAAATATTAAAAGGTATTTTGTTATAATTTTGAAGTTTACATGACATTTCAAGTTTTTTTTTTTACATAACAAAGGTTTTTTTTTGTCTATAGTATTTGTTGGCCACTAAATGGGAAACAGAATAATGATAGAGAAGACCAGGAAATATAATATGATTTTCTCTACCTTTGAATTTGGATATGTACACTGTTCCTATGTTTAATACGACTTCTTTCCACATATATTAATAATGTTCCAAAGTTTTTATCTTCCCTCAAACCTATTTCTCTTTTGTTGAAGGAAGGACAAATAAAGCTGTGAATTCTGCCTGTGAGAGAGAGAAGGATGGGGGGAGATTTTAAGGAATTGGCTTATGTGAATGTGGGGGCTGCTAAATCCAAAATCTGTAGGGCAGTCAACAAGCTGGAAACCAAGAAAGGAGGTGATGCTGCAGTCATGAGTCTGAAATTCAATGAATCGAACAGGCTGAAACCTCTGGCAGCATTTGATGCCTAGGCCTTGAGGTAGACCACCTTCTCTGGGAAACCTATTTTTGCTCTTAAAGCCTTTAAATGATTGGATGAGGGCTACACCCATTATCAATGGTAATCTTCTTTACTTAAAGTCAACTGTATATCTTAACCATACCAGATCAACAAAATACCTTTGCAGCAACACATGATTAATTATTGATTACACAATCAGTACCATTACTCGTACAACCTAGACAAGTTGACACATAAACCATCACAGATGGACTAAGATTAGGTATTACATAATTATGAAATTGTACATACTACTATTTTAAGAGCCATTGAGTTTTAACTTCTTGAGTAAAGTAATGCAAAGCAAAGTAACTGTGTTTTTTATCTTTTCCCTTTGTTTTTAAAATCATACTGAACTTTAAAGGTCACCTAGAAACTGTTAAATATATCAAGTATGGGCAAGAATATGAAGCAGAAAGGATGCTATACATTGCTGGTGGGAATGTAAAATGATATAATGATTTTGGAAAACAATTTAATATTATCTGACACATTTGAAAATGTGCAAATCCATGATACAGCGATTTTCACCTTTAGAGAATCCTTGCATATATATTGTTTTATATCATTATGTTGGGAGACAAAAGGAAATACAGCAGATGTAAATGAAAAATAGATATACTTCTATAATAAAATACTTATATACTTATATAATAAAATACTGTGCAATATGAAGTTGAATGTTCTATAGTTTCCTGGATTGATGTGGCTGAACTCCACCATCAGATTATTTGCAGAATGAACCCATTTAAACAAAATTTCTGCAAAATTACACATAACTTAAGAGTGAAATAAATACCTCAAAGAATTAAAAAAATAAGAATAATAATTACATCTAAAAGAGA
This sequence comes from Symphalangus syndactylus, assembly GCF_028878055.3. NCBI lineage: Eukaryota > Metazoa > Chordata > Mammalia > Primates > Hylobatidae > Symphalangus > Symphalangus syndactylus. Next base: position 80,635,057 of record NC_072438.2, on the reverse strand, counting down.
GGATTATAATTCAATTGAGAAATAGTATATAAAAAGTGTAAAAGGTATTGATTTTCTATCTTAAACCTGAGTTTGAGTATATGTTTGCTTAATTTGTGATCCTTATTATGTATATTACATATTATTATTATATCCTTTTGGGTAAAGTTAATATATGTCGTAATAGTAATCATCAAACATTTAGCATTTAAGCTTATTTTACAAAAGCTTTTTCTTTCTTTTCATTATTATTCTTTAAGTTCTGGGGTACGTGTGCAGAACGTGCAGGTTTGTTACATAGGTATACATGTGCCATGGTGGTTTGCTGCAACCATCAACCCGTCATCTACATTAGGTATTTCTCCTAATGCTATCCCTCCCCTAGTCCCCCACCCCTCGACAGGTCCGTGTGTGATATTCCTCTCCCTGTGTCCATGTGTTCTCATTGATCAACTCCCATTTATGAGTGAGAACATGCGGTGTTTGGTCTTCTGTTCTTGTGTTAGTTTGCTGAGAATGATGGTTTCCAGCTTCATCTGTGTCCCTGCAAAGGACATGAACTCATCCCTTTTTATGGCTGCATAGTATTCCTTGATGTATATATGGCACATTTTCTTTATCCAGTCTATCATTGGTGAGCGTTGAGTTGGTTCCAAGTCTTTGCTATTGTGAATGGTGCCACAATAAACATATGTGTGCATGTGTCTTTATAGCAGCATGATTTATAATCCTTTGGATATATACCCAGTAATGGGATTGCTAGGTCAAATGGTATTTCTCATCCTAGATCCTTGAGGAATCGCCACACTGTCTTCCACAATGGTTGAACTGATTTGCACTCCCATCAACAGTATAAAAGTGTTCCTATTTCCCCACATCATCTCCAGCATCTGTTTTCTGACTTTATAATGATTGCCATTCTAACTGGCGTGAGATGGTATCTCATTGTGGTTTTGATTTGCATTTCTCTAATGACCAATGATGATGAGCTTTTTTTCATATGCTTGTTGGCTGCATAAATGTCTTCTTTTGAGAATTGTCTGTTCATATCCTTTGCCCGCTTTTTGATGGGGTTGTTTTTTTCTTGTAAATTTGTTTAAGTTCTTTGTAGATTCTGGATATTAGCCCTTTGTCAGATGGATAGATTGCAAAAATTTTCTCCCATTCTGTAAGTTGCCTAGTAACTCTGATGATAGTTTCTTTTGCTGTGCAGAAGCTCTTTAGTTTAATTAGATTTCATTTGTCAATTTTGGCTTTTGTTGTAATTGCTTTTGGTGTTTTAGTCATGAAGTCTTTGCCCATGCCTATATCCTGAATGGTATTGCCTAGATTTTCTTGTAGGGTTTTTATGGTTTTAGGTTTTTTCAAGATATGTAAGATGCTAAAGTAGATTTTGACTGAAAAGGGCTGAACAAAATTATACATAGCAATATAATTCTAATTAGATTAGATATTTACACAATTGTGGTGTGCATATGGGAATAATATTATAGTCATTATGTTGGAATTTTCAGTGATTATCTTTTAGGGATATGATGATAGATGGCATTTATATATTTTATTTTCTGTAATTTCAGTTTCTTTTGAATGCATCCTTGCACATATTACTGTTTATACATTTTTAGACTATTAATCCATATATCATACCCAATTAAATAAATCTCATATATAAGACATAATAATAAAGGGAGCTTCTTTCATGAATTACATGTTTAAATCATAATAGACTAAACGATACTACTCCAGCATACAGTTATGTGCTGCTTAATAACAGAGATATATTCTGAGAAATGTGTCATTAGGCAATTTCATCATCATGGAAACATCATAGAATTTAGTTATGTGAACTTAAATGGTGTAGCCCACTACATACCTAGGCTATGTGTTACAGCCTATTGCTCCTAGGCTACAAACCTGTACAGCATGTTACTGTACTGAATACTGCAGACAATACTGTAATACAATGGTAAGTACTTGTGTATGTAAACATACCTAAACATAGAAAAGGCACAGAAAAAAAGATTAAAAATTGCACACCTGTATAGAGCACTCACCGTGAATGGCGCTTGTAGTTCCTGAAGTTGCTCTGGGTGTCAGGAATGAATGATAAGTAAATGTGAAGGCCTGAGACATTACTGTACACTATGTAGACTTTATAAACACTGTACACTTATGGGACATTCAATTTGTAAACAGAAACAAAAAAATTAAATGTATAAAAAATAAAGTAATTGTGCTATGACATCACTGGATGATAGGATTTTTCAGCTTCATTATAATCTTGTGGAACACTGTCCTATATGTGGTCCTTGTTGACCAAAATATTTTTATGCCATGTATGGCTGCATTTACATGAAACAATTTTCAAAGAACTGATTTACATAAAAGACTACATACAGTTCTTTAGTGTGGTCTATACTATGTGAGGAATCAATTTGAACATTATCAGAATTAATTATGCTCATGCTATCTACTCTATATTTTTCCCTATCCAAATACTTAACACTCTAATGATCACAATTAGATCAATGAATGCAGAGGTAAACAATGCATTAGAGATCAAACTGCTTTACAACCTAGTTTGTGACATACTATAATAAACTCAAATCATGCTTGATGAATAAGAAAAGTGAGTGATACATTTACAGTCCTTTTTCAGAGAAAATTTTAAATGCTCACTTTGTTGAAGATGAAAAAATAGTCAAATGAGAATTTAACGGGCGTACTGTAAAACCAAGTGGCCTGTTTTAGTATAGATTTTATTACATTTTATGGAACTAGGAGTAAAGACAACAGCCTGCAATTTAACTATTTGTTCTAAATATCATAAACTTGCATAGATTTTCTTGTCTTGTCTTGTCTTTTTTTTTCTTTTTCTTTTTTTTTTTTTTTTTGAGATGGAGTCTCGCTTTGTTGCCAGGCTGGAGTGCAGTGGTGCGATCTCAGCTCACTGCAACTTCTGCTCCCAGGTTCAAGCAATTCTCCTGCCTCAGCCTGTAGCTGAGACAACAAGCGTGCCCCACCACATCCGGCTAATTTTTTTTTTTTTTTTAGTAGAGGTAGGGTTTCACCATGTTGGCCAGGATGGTCTCAATCTCTTGACCTTATGATCTGCCTGCCTTGGCCTCCCAAAGTGCTGGGATTACAGGGGTGTGCCACCACACCCAGCCAACTTACATAGATTTTCTAACAGCCAAGTCTTCAGAAAATATTCTACCACCAGGTTGAGGGGCATATGCAATGTTTTGCTAATTCTTTTAAAGCAAGTAGCTGTATTTTGAGATAAGTTATAAAAGACTAGAAATGCCTAAACAATAACGTAAGATAAATTATTCAAAGTTCGTTGATGGCAAAAAAAAAAAAATTGTGTGATAAAATTAATTATGACGAGCCTACAGTTACATCATTCGAGTACTGAGACTGAAGTGACTAATTTTGAGTGCAGACTTTTAAATATATTTAAGAAATTTTAGTTATATTTTATTCATTAAGGCATATAAATTATCAGTTGCTATTTTGAGAAAGTTATTACAACTTTATCTGTTTCTATCACCAGTTATGTGATAGCAGACAAAAGTATATTTTTACTTATGAATATAGAATAATTTTATGCTTATTCTCTGTCAAGTCTAACAATATAATCCAATATAAAATGTAAAATATAGGGATCTTACAATGAACATATTCTAGAAATAAATATATATAAATAATGACACATTCCTTTCACAAAACGCTTTTAAATATATGCTTATCTGTATTTTAGAAATATATTTCTTCATATATTCCAGGCTCAACCTAAAATATTAAACAAATTCAAATGCTTATCTGGATAAGAATACATAATATTAAAAAAATTTGATTTATTTAGCAGACCAAATTTTAGAAGCTATAGTTCTACTTTACCAAAAAGAAAAAAAGTTAGAGGGAAATATTTCATTAAAAACTGCAGAAGGTAGATATCATTTCAGGATTGATTCTGATACTGGAAAAAAACAAAAGCTGTTTTTTTTAAGCCAAAAATACTGCTTCTAAACACTTTAATAACTTGGTGTCTTTTAATAGAGTAAGAGGAGAAAATATTCCTGTGAAATTATCAATAAAATATCTACTAGTTCAAATGGTGTAAAAATGTTATATGAAAAGTTTACCCAATAAATACACTAATTCAAGATTAATTCAAGATAATCTAGAATGTATCCTAGCTTGAATTTTACACCATTGTATTTTAGCATTATAAAACTCATTTATATTGATAGATTGAATTAACACCTATGTTGTTTTTATTTTAAAACACTATATTTTATTCTCCTTTTTCTCTAAATAACAAAACCAGGGGAAACAAAATGAGGTTTCTTATTTCCCAAATCATTAGTTTGCATTTATTCAATGACAACAGTAGAAAAAAAAATGTTGAAGTCCAAAGGAAATTAACTGCCTTTGGGACAAGTTCCAGATTTTAGTGATGAGAAATTTTTAATAATCGTTTTAGTATTATATTCAACAAAAATATACGGAGCACACCAAAAATCCACACTAATTCTGAGTCCGCATAAGTGGATAAAACATAGTCCTAAACAATAGGCAGCTTAAGGGCAAGTGATGAAGATAAAATGTAGAACTGTGTTGGGTTTGAATTGCCAATTGTTAAAAGATTGTTCATTATGTGTGTCTCACATCATCTTTTTTTTACTTTTATATTCCAAGGGACACTTTTATTCTCCCTGTGAACATTAAAGTTGAAACAAACATTCAATGGATACTTCAATTTAATAAGGAAATGGAATTACTCTTAGCAGCATTTTACCCTCTAAAACCTAGAGAAGGAGTGAGAGAAGATGGTAGCAATTAGAAATAAAAATGGGCCGTGCACCTGTAATCCCAGCACTTTGGAAGGCTGAGGGGGAAGAATCGCTTGATGTCAGAAGTTAGAAACAAGCCTGGTAAACATAGTGAGACTACATCTCTGACAAAAAATAAAACAAAATTAACCAGGCGGGTGGTGCACGCATGTAGGCATGTAGTCCCAGCTACTCAGAAGGCTGAAGCAGAGGATAACTTGAGCCCAGAAGTTTGAGAGTGCAGTGGGCTATGATCGTACTCTGTACTCCAGCCTGGGCAACAGAGTAAGACCTTCTCTCAAAAAACAAAAACAAACAAATATGTATGTGTGTGTGTGTATATATATATATATATATACACACATATACTTACATATATACACATATACACATATACTTACATATATACATATATAATACATATATACACATGCATATATACATACATACATATATGTACATACATGCATACATACACATATATAAGTATATGTACATACATACACATATATACGTATATATACATGCATATATGTGTATATATGTATGTATATATGTATGTATATATATGTATATACATACATATACATATACACACACACATGTATATTTGGATGGACAGTCATAAAGTACAAAAACTGGGAGAGAGGAGAGATCATCTGGATATAGAGAAGAGGAAAGCCGAGGGCAATGGTCTTGGGATTTCACAGCGGTGAATCTTCTATTCACTATTCTTGATCATTTGCAAATCCCAACATAAATAATATCATAGGCCACAGATGCCCTGTATGGGGATTGTGAGCAGAAAGAGAGAACCTAGGCCCCTAAGCAGATTAGATGATATTCAGTGGCGGAAGTTTCTTTGTGAGCTGAGAGATTGATAGTCATACCACCCTTGTTTTCCTACAGGTGTATTACAGTGATTTGCCCAGTGACAAAATGGAGGCATGTGTGAGGAACTCAATTGAAGCAAAGATGTGAGTGGTTACTCTTGCCTGATAGAAATGAAGGATGTCAGTGATGGCTTAACAAAAGAAAATGCTTTCACTGTATTTTATGAATAGTTTGAGAAATGTTTACTTTAAAAGGAACTATTTTACTAAGGCATGGGGATTGGGTAACCAATTACATCAGGTAGTGCAGGATTCTGGGGCTAGTAAAAGCAGGATTGTGTAAACTGAAAGGGATAAGAGGAGAGAGAAATGGATAAAACTCAGAAGAGGGAAATTATGAAGTGGCTACTTGAATAAGACCAATGACTTCTACAGAAGGAATCACAGAAAGGAAAACTCTACCTATTGTCAGGCCTCTCCCTGACCATATTCAATGAAAAGATTGAAGTCAGAGAAGACAGCTAGGGTGTTTATAGAGGTCAACCTTCTGAAATAACATGGCAGAGAAAAGTGGAGACTGGCTCTTTAGGGGCAAATAAAAAACATCTATGCCAACCTCCTGTTTTTATTGGGCTGGATTTTAAAGGAATCTGAATCTCAGGTAGACTCAGCTTTCATCAGGATAATGATGAGCTTAACTGTTTGTGGAATTGGACATATAAGATTATGAAATCATGAAAAAGTATTCTATCCTCTGTAAATTGTACATTTTAGATGTTTTCAAGTATAGGGATTATACTTAAAAGCTGAGGCTTCCCGCTCAGCCTTCCAAAGTGCTGGGATTACAGGTGCTAGTATAAGTATTAAGTATAAGAATTAGATGGGAATATATATTTTTTGAGGGAAGGCATAATACTTGATTATTAAGCCTGAGCCTACACAGGTGTGCACTGCCGCCCTGTCCATCTCCTCTGCAAACACATATGCTCTACTGTCCTATTAGCTATCATTTGTAAAACACAAATTCCAAGATGAGACAATAAAGAATTCTAGATGGGATAGCAGAGCATTAAGCCAAGTACAGGGTCCCTTCTGAGGGTGAGGCCCTACGTAAGTTTACAGATTGCAAACCTGTGAAGCTGGCCCTGACAATAGGTGAGTGTCTGAGTCTGACAAGGAAAAAAGTAGGTCTTAGAAATCTGTGTATATTCTCCAACTAAAACCTCATGTGTGGGGATGTGGGAAAAGTGCAGCAAGGATTCAAAGAACTGGAGGTCTCAAGTAAGCTGAAGAACAGGCTCATAAGGGTCTGGCAAAAAGAAAAACCTGAACTGGTTAAACTTTGTAGTATTTGACTACAGATCCTATGTGAGTCAGATTTACATGTCATTATTTCAAAGAGAGTGTAGTAGAAAGTGAAGTCAAAAAATGATTTGTGACTAGAGGCAACGGAGGGAAATATAGCAAAGATGACCACCGGTATTCAGGAAATGTGTGCAGTTGAGCAGGTTGGAGGACTGAGAAGGGGGTGAAGAAATGATCGCTGAGATCAAGGAGACGTGCAGAAGGGGTTACCATCAAGGTTTCTGAACTGATCTAGCTGGGAACTGGTTTAGGAATAGCAAATAAGACAACAATTCAGGAGCCACGTTTCTTTATAAATTCAGGAGTAGGTCCAGCTTTCAAATTCAGGTTGAGGAAAAAGAGCTCACCACGTACTGAAAAACAATTTGTATAAGATTATAAATGACTAAATACAGCTACTAGGATGTAAATAAAACCTCTTGTTTCTATGATCTGGGAGATCTGGGACAATTATTAGCCTATATGATGAAGGACAACTAGAGGTGTAGTATCTTGGACAGATTCCAAATTTTAATTATGGCCAGGAGGTGAAGCGCAAGTGTTTTGAAAGAGTTGCAGGTCTAGTAAAGTTTAATAATAAGTGCTGTATCTTGAAATACACTACCTACCATTTAGAACCTGTGCTATGAAAAGCTTTTCTTTCTTCTCATTTTATCACCATGAAAACTTACTTTTTCATCTCTGTGGTGAAAAAATACTACCATGCTCCATGATCTCACATCCTGGTTTCCACACCTTTGGTGATCCCCTCTCTTTGAGTGAGGGCAGAGCAAGTATTTTGCTTTAGATATAGTACAGCGAAGGTGATGGGATGTCATTTCTGTGATAATGTTACATAGAATTGTAAACAATATTTCTGAGGAGATTTGCTCTCCCCTGTTGGCCTTTAGGAAGCTAAAAGTCATCTCAGGGTGGCTCAAATGGCAAGAAACTGAGGGCAGACTCTAGGCAACTGCTCAACTGCAAAAAAACGAAGGCCCTAAACCAAAGAGCCCACAAGGAACTGAATGATGCTAACCACATTGTGAACTTAGAATTGGAATCTTCCCCGGTAGAGCCTCAGATGAAAATGAAGCTCTCACCAATATCTTGATTGCAGCTTTCTGACACTCTGCAGCAAAGGCCCCAGCTATGTCATGCCCTGATTCCTGACCCACAGAAACTGTGAGGCAATAACTTTGTATTGTTTTAACATGCTAAGTCCATGGTAACACTGCTAAGGGAAAATAGGCAATAATGACAATCTCAGAATCTCATTTTCCTAAATTATATGTTTGGCAAAAGTCTATTTTTTCACATTAAACTGTTTGCAGAGATAAAGAGAAATACTTGAGTATTTGTTGATTTAGTCATTGAAAATAAAGTATATCTGGAAATGAAGACATTTTCTTTTCTTATATAATCTAAGTACATTAAATATTATAAATGCTTGGCCCACAGAAAGTACCAGATGGGAATCAAACCAGAGATTGCCCCATCAGTCAACTTGAAGTGACAAAAATAAACATATGTTTTAGTCACATATTTAAATGACTTGCCTGCCTCACCAAGATAATTTGAATCTAAAATAAAATTTTTATAACAACTACATATTAAATAGACAAAAATTTTGTTCTTGCTATTTCAATCATTGTAGAAACAAGGATAAAAACATTACACAAAGATTCATCAGCTTGATGAATCCTCTGCTTCAAATGGATGTCTCCGCTTTGACATTAATAGGACAATTCATAAATACCATGCACATGTCCTAATTCATTGATCTATTGTTTAGAAAATAATTTTATATTTCAATAGATGTAAAATCAAGCTATTCTTAAAGAATAACTTAGGGTGAATACAATCTGAAAAAAAGCTCTAAAGTTAATTTTTAGTTGCATTTGTAGCTAAGTATAATTATATTCAGCCATTTCTTCATCTATTGTGCTTATTAATATGTTTTTGGAACATAGCTATTAACTGTTTTTGGAACATAGCTATTAACTGTTTTCAGATATTTTTTCACTTGGTGTAACTAAAGAGATGTAATATGTAATTTGATAAATCTAATTTTAAAAGATACCATGCACAATGATTAATAGATCATTGAAATATTTAAGTAAAATAAAGAGTATGTATAAATGAGTGGTATTTGTTAAAAAGGAGTTTTTTCTTTGCAATAAGTAACATGAAAACTTTGACAAATTGTACATAATCTTCTTTCAGATGGCTTTAGAAGAGAAAATAAAAGGATGAAGAAATAAAATATTAGAAATGTCAAGCTTGTCAGAAAATATTAACTGTGCACCCAGCATTTCTGGCATAGAAGAGAGGATTCAACTTTTGCCTAAGAAGGAGAAAATAAAAGCCATCCCAAGAAAGATGGGTATTAGATCCTGGAATTAGTTGGTGATGATCACATGCAACTCTTGTTCAGCAAAGAGAGGCCAAGATGTAACTCACCACAAGTGAAGCAGTTTGCACAAAGAAAAAAAAATGTTATGCATATGGTTGAATTTGGGCATATTTTGTACAGTAGAAGTTAAGTGGATTATTCTTTCTTTTGATGCTCTCCTATACTGGTGTCTATTACCTGACAGGCATGGAAAGCAGAGATGTAACAATGAACATTACTTATGAAATTTCTCCCTTTATGTAGACTACAGTAGAGAAAGGAGATAAAAATTCCAGCAAGTAATGGCAATGAAGAATAATGCACATTAGAAAAGTGGAAATGGAGAGATCTATAGAAATAGAATACATGGACCGGGCACGGTGGCTCACACCTGTAATCCCAGCACTTTGGGAGGCTGAGGGGGGTGGATAACCTGAGGTCAGGAGTTCGAGACTAGCCTGGCCGACATGGTGAAACCCCATCTCTACTAAAAATACAAAAATTAGCTGGGCATGGTGGCGGGCACCTGTAGTCCCTGCTACTCAGAAGGCTGAGTAAGGAGAATCACTTGAACCTGGGAGATGCAGTTTGCAGTGAGCTGAGATCATGCTACTGCACTCCAGCTTGGGCGACAGAAGGAGACTCCGTCTCAAAAAAAAAAAAAAAAAAAAATACATGAAAACATACTACATGTGAAACAGCCTCTAAGGGAAAAACACATGTAAACTGCTACTTGAAAGAGAAAGAAGAAATTAAGCAGGTTATAGCATTAGAAGAGAAATTAATTATGTTCTAGGTTTGAAAAAAAGAAGGCAAATTGTGAAATGTGTTAAAAGACTTGAAGAAAGTACTGTGTGGCTAGAGCTTAGGGCAGAAAGGGCAATGGCAATACTATGATTATGAATTCAGCGATTTTTACTTGGCTCTTACCAGAACCAGAATTTGTATAGCATAAAATCAGCTTTATTTTTGGGGCCAAGCTTCAGCAAGTAGACTTTTTTTCCTCTCTTACTAATATTACTTGAAAGCTATTTCCTTATTTGAAAATTTGCTTAAATTATAAAACTTGAACGAGGTTGATTTTTACTTCTTTGTGAAAAGTGGTTCTGTTATTATCACCAATAAACAGGAGAAAGAATTGAGGCACCGGAAGTTAATCAACTTTCCAGAGGATTCCTGACAGGATTCAAACCAAAGGCTAGTCCATAAAGCTTACAGATCTGTTTCTTCCTAGACTGCCAAATTTCTTTCTGCATCTCTATAATATCTCTAGCTAGATTTCTTCCATGCAGAGAGCTTGCCTAATCAATGAGACTGAAAAGGCAAATGGGAATATTTCAGCAAGCAGCCCAGTAAAGATCAGTTTTTCAGTCTTGGCATGAACCATAGAGGAAAGGATCTACTTTTCTTGGATAACTAAGTCAATCTAGCTACTGTTGAGTAAAACCATTTACTTGCTGCCCTGCAAAAAAAAAGATAAATTAACATATTAAGCTTCCAGCCATTTTTAGCATTGATTAGGTATGACCCATGACAACAAATTGGGAATGTTTTAGCTAATACAGCTATGGCAGAGCCTTCATTATTAGCCTGAGTCCCAGAATGAACTCATTTGGTTCCATTAAGTCAGTGGGAGGTAAATTTCTGTGTGTCTATCCTTGGGTAAAGGATTTTCTCTAACAGCAGCAAACTCATATAAAAAACCAGCATATCTTTATGTATTTGCCACATACATAGGAAAGAAATAGATATGATTAGTGATTCCTGAGGAAAACCCTTCCATAACAAATTGAATCATTTATTTTCTTCTGTCTTCTCAACATTACTACTTAGAACAGCACACTTTTCAAATTACAATTCTCTAACTCACATCTAAATTGATCTCCCTTTACCTCTCAATAGCCTCTCCTTAGGGTGATCTCTAGATAAAGAAAATGCTATTACTAGTCATAATATTTCTGTTCAGGTTTCCAAATGTATTTTATTCATAGTAGAAATGTATTATATAATGAAGCTCCTTTTGTCTCACTTTCTGTATCTAATCATCAAATTATTCAAGGTGTGGTTTTAGTCATTAAGATATACAATGTAGAAAATTTGTCAGAATCATGAATGTACTTTAGTAAAAAACTTATGTGTTTCTCACATTATTTACTACTTAAAATGGTTTAAAAATGATATTATTTGAAAGATTATATATTTTCTTCAAATTCATCAGAGACACTGATAGCATCAAACTAAAATTTTCAATAATTTGACTTACAAATATTTAAATTACATGAAAAGGTCATTAAAACATCTGTTGATTATAAAAATATAGATCACAAATAATTGCCAGTTAAATTTTAATGTAGTTTGTTATATATAATTGTGCATCTATAACTGATAATTATACTTATACACATATTCATTTAATGTCTATACTGAGTTATATTGATTTAATTACTTGGCTGATTTATCTTTGACTCTGTTCAAAAATCTATCCAATCTTGATTTTTAAATTTGTTCATTGGGAAGAACAGAAAAACTATGCATCATAATTTCAATATAATTCCTTATTTCTATTCAGGCCAATAATTGTTTGACTAATAGGCAAGAGCTGTTAAAAGTAAATGGCTTGATGCCTTTAAGAATCCCCAATGCATTCTGTAGGGAGGCAATATTGGCAATACAACTCTTTTTCTTTCAAAGAAGAATTGTAAAGTATAAATTTGGTATTCTCAAATTTTTGGATTGTTCATCTTAATTTTATTTTAGGCATGCTGTTAGTTATATTCCAAGTAAACCCTAAAATAGATTTTGTGGACCATGAAAAGTGAAAAGTATTGGAGAATAAAAAGTGGAAGGGTTGTGTAGTGTGTGGGTCGTACTTAAAAATAGTATATAAAAATCAAACTGCAGCAAAGCATGGCATACATTCAACATTGCCTTGTAAAGATCAGGAAGCCAGACCAGAATCAAAGGCCTTCTGCATGTTCATCCTTTCCAATATGGTTGATTTTCAAACAGAATAGTCATTGCTGTCTTGGTGAGGCTTTAAGTACACACTGCAAAGGAAGCCATACAAGACACTACAAAGTCCAGAACTGGCATCTCTTCCTCATTATCTCACATCCTAGACAGCTCTACTTTTCTGTCAGATTTTGCTCTATCATGCTTTTCACTACCAAATGGTTTCATTTGTTTCACATGGTGTATTATATATACATCACAGCTTTCCCTCCACCCACTATCTCTGCCATTCATTCATTCTCATCTTCCTCTATCCCTTGCACTTGCCTCCGAGAAATTTTCTTATAAAACAGTGTGCTTATTTTCCCCAGGTTTTATATGTATGTATGTGTGTTTGTGTGGATGTTATAGTCTGTTTGCTTATTCCTCAAGATGGTGGCATGAAGAGGGACAAGCAATGACATCATTTGACATAAAGGATTCTTAAAAATCTAAATATTTAAAACAATGATTCTGCTTAAGTATGTCATACTTTAACTTACAAAAATTAAGCATGTCAATGATTTTAATAGTTGGAGAGAGATTAAGCAAGGCTGACCAAGTAAGTATATCTTTCTGCCACTAGAGACTTAATCACAGGCAATAGGTAAGTGAGGTTTCAAAGTACCTTGGGGTTGTTTCTGACATATGCCTAGAAAAGGAAATCCATTGGTTGCTTCAAAGAGCTAACATATTGCTAGTTATTTAGTTTCAGTAGTTATGTATGCATACTCTGTCAACTGGATGTAAATAATATGTGTTTTGTGCGTATGCATACTCTGTCAACTGGATGTAAATAATATGTGTTTTGTGAGAGAAGAGTTTGGTTTCAAGGTAACTGTTTATCATCTATTTTTGTAGTATGGTAGTTCAGGAACCCTGACTGACCCACTTAATAAAAATAAATTTAAATTTTTTGATAAAAAATCTGAAAAATGAATCAGTGTGTTGGATAAAAAGTTAAGGAACCAAAGGCTAATAACTATGTGGTATGTAAGCATAAAGTCGAATTAGCATTCTCCCTGCTGCTATTGCTGAAGCAGGTAAACTTAAGTCTGTTTTTCATTGTCATAGGACTAAAGGAACAGGTGACAAAGTGATCCTGCTCAAGATGAAAACTCTGAGAGGCATGTCATTTTTACAACAGAGAAAACTGCAAATTAACTCAATACTTGAGACTTAGCAGTGAATAGTGTCTGGAGACATGAAGCTGAGTTAAAAATTTTAAAAAAAGAAAAAGAAATATCTCTTAAATATGTAAACAAAGGCACCCTTCATATATATTTCTACCTAAAGTAAAGTGGGCAACTCAAAGAATCAACAATTAAGAATTTCTTTAAAATATTCTGGGCTACAACTTCCATTAGACATCCAGAAAGGAAATGCAAATTTCCTCTGGAGAAAAGCTATGCAAACACAAATCTAAGAAAAATCATACATTTAATGTTGAAAGATATATAAGATCATAGATAAAAATATCAGAAATACATATACACCCCCATCAGAAAATAAATGACCATAAGTGAGCTAGCACAAGAGAATAAGACATGTAACAAATGTGAAATTATCAAACGCAATACAAAATGCATGCTTAATGTTTAAAAATATAAAAATGAACTCAAAATCAGAATAAATGGTCATAGAAAAAACAGAAAACCAAAATAAAATTAAGATATCCAGATACTTAAATATATATTTAAATCCAGATAGAAGATATCCAGATATTTAAATATATATATTTATATCCAGATATGATATCTAGATATTTAAATATATATTTATATATAGATGTGTGTGTGTATGTGTGTGTGTGTGTGTATATATATATATATATATATATATATATACACACACATATACGTTGAAACCTAAAAGGCAGTGGGTTTAATAGCAATTCATACACAGCTGAACAGAAATTTCATTAAAAAATTACTAAATTATATCCAATGCTTCAGAGTAAGACCAAAAAATTAAAAATGAAAAAGACAGGTTAAAAATAATCAAAGTTCCAGAAATTAATGGGAATAAAAAAACACAGGCAGAGACAATATTTGAAAAGTAGTGTCTTAATTTTTCAGAAATGATAAACAATACTGATATGGTTTGGCTTTGTCCCCAGTTGGATCTCATCCTGAGTTCTCATGTATTGTCGGAGGGAACCAGTGGGAGGTGATTGAATCATAGGGGCTGGTCTTTCCTGTACTGTTCTCATGATAGTGAATAAGTCTCATGAGATCTGATGGTTTTAAAAATGGGAGTTGCCATGCATAATCTCTCTCTTTGCCTGCTGTCACTCATGTAAGACTTGACTTGCTCCTCCATCATGATTGTGAGGCCTCCCCAGCCATTTGGAACTGTAAGTTCATTAAACATCTTTCCTTTGTAAATTGCCCAGTCTTGGGTATGTCTTCATTAGCGGCATGAAAACATACTAATACAAATACTGGTATGGTTAGGCTGTGTGTCACCAACCAAATCTCAAATTGTAACTCCCAAGTGTTGAGAAAGGGACCTGGTACGAGGTGATGGGATCAAGGGGGCAGTTTCCCCCATGCTGTTCTCATGATAGTAGGGGGAGTTCTCAGGAGATCTGACGGTTTTATAAATGGCAGTTTCCCCACGGCTTTTTGCTCTCTCTTTGCCATGTAAGAATGCCTGCTTCCCTTTCTGCCATGATTGTAAGTTTTCTGAGGCTTCCCCAGCCTTGCAGAACTGTGCGTCAATTAAATCTCTTTTCTTTATAAACTACCCAGTCTCAGGAAGTTCTTTATAGCAGTGTGAGAACAAATTAATACAAATACTAACTCAAATAACCCAAAGGTGACATAAATCTCAATCAAAATAAATGGAAACCAATGCAAATAAATTCATATAATAATGATAAAGAGATAATAACTCCAAGAAGATAAATATATCCCTTGAAAGAGATTGTAATTAGACTTACATCTGACTAATCATAGCATCAATGGAAACTAGAAGACAATGGACTAATATTTTCAATCCATGTAGAGAAAATGGTCAACTAAAGATTGTATACAAAGCAAAAACATTCTTTCCCAGTAGTAATGGTGAAACAAAGATATTTGCAAGCACACAGAAACTGAGTGTGTAACTGTCAAACCCCCCCAAATATAATTCTCAAGCATGTATTTAAGATGAAAAATGGATGATCCAGATGAAATGTTTTACATACAAGAAAAAAATATTAGCAAATAAATTTGCAAATATGGGGGAAATTTCTCACAAAATTTGTGTATGAAAAGCCTACACATACAAATGAGTAAGCATGTGGAAGTTTTTTTATAAGCATAAATAACATATAAATAAATAAAAATTCAATATGATCAGTAGTGAGGTTGTCTAAAAACCTTGCATTTCTCAGGAGGAGGGTAAACATATAGAATGTCTTTAGACATTCATAAGTGTGCATGATAAATTACCAACATAAGCATTAAATAGTCAGGGATTTTAAAAAATTCTAAAGTACAGCAATCAAATCTATCTTAAAAGAAATAAAAAGTAAAGAAGTAGACCTGAAGAAACTTTGCAAATATTTAATAAATAAAAATGGCAAAATAAGATAGAAAAACAAATTCAAATATGTCAGCAGTTACAGTCTAAGATTGTCAGATTGTATTTTAAACAACATAACAACAATAGCATTAGTCTATGATGTTTACAGGATGCATATCCAAAATTTATATATATGTGTGTCTGAAATTTATATATCTATAGAAAGTTAAAGGATACATATATTTATATATAAAAGAAAATACTAACAAAATAATTTGTTGTGACATTAATAAATTCAAAAATGCTTGTGAGAAAAACTGTATTACCAAAGATAAAAAGGATCACAGAATAATTATACAAAGAAATAGAGATATCTCTACAATCACACATTCATTTACCCATTCATTCATTTCTTAATTCATTCACACAAAAGCTATAGTTAATATTTACTAGGAGCCATGTGTAGTTCTAGACACCGATAATATAGCAAGAAACAAAATTAAAAAAAAATACCCTCTGTCTTTTGGTGTGGGTATGTGTGTGTGCATACATTTGTACAAATATACATATATACTTACACATATATAATTTTTTAGAAAAAGGAGACAACAAATTAGATACATTAAATAATGTCTGGGAAAGATTTAGTAAATGTGGGTTAGGCTTGCAATTTTAGATAGGATGATAGAGTGAGCAATGTAAGTCTTACTGAGTGAGAAGATGATATTTAAATAAAGATCTGAAGAACGTTAAAGAGTAAGCCAAGCAAATATCTGATAAAAATATGTTCTTGGAAGAGTAAATAGCAAAAAGCACAAAAGTCCTGAATTGAGAGTTTGTCTGGTTTGATTAAGAAACAGCAAAGGCTGCTTGGCCAAAAGTGAGTGAGTAAGTAAAAATGTGGATCAATGACTAAGGGGAAGATTAGTAGGGAACTAGGGCAGAGAAAAAAGTCAGGCAAGGGTAGATCATGTAGAGTGTTCTAAAGCATTGTAAGTCCTCTGTACACAATTAGCTTGTACTCAGAATGCAATGTGAACCCACTGGAGAGTTGTCAGCAGACTTGTGTAGTGATATGACCCAACTCTCCCATTGGGAAGATCAAACTAGGAGTTGTGTTAAAGACCAATTACTGGTGGCAAAGGGCAGAAGGGAGAAATTTGCAAATACCTAGAAATAGAATGGTGGTAACTTGAGTCAGTGTAGATGCTGATAATTAGTCAGTCTGCATATATATTTTAGTACACATGTCATTCACTAATTGATGATTTAGCAGAATAACCAGTAAGCATATAAGTTCTAGCAAGAGTCAAAGTAATCCCATTTCCATTGGCCAGTGTACTGGACGACCTAGTCAACTCAGGAAGTGATATGGTTTGGCTCTCTGAGTCCCCACCCAAATCTTATCTTGTAGCTGCCATAATTCCCACGTATTGTGGGACAGACATGGTGGAAGATGATTGAATTATGGAGGTGGGTCTTTCCTGTGCTGTTTTTATGATAGTGAATGGGCCTCATGAGATCTGATGCTTTTAAAAACGGGAGTTGCCCTGCACAAGCTCTTTGCCTGCTGCCATTCATGTAAGATGTGACTTGCTCCTCCTTGCCTTCTGCCATGATTTTGAGCCACGTGGAACTGTGACTTCTCCATTAAAGCTCTTTCCTTTGTAAATTGCCCAGTTTCTGGCATGTCTTTATCAGCAGCACGAAAATAGAAAAATACAGTAAATTGGTACCAGTAGAGTAGGGCAGTGCTGAAAAGGTACACAAAAATGTGGAAGCGACTTTGGAACCGGGTAACAGACAGAGATTGGAACAGTTTGGAGGGCTCAGAGGAAGACAGGAAAATGTGGGAGAGTTTGGAACTTCCTAGAGACTTGTTGAAAGGCTTTGACACAAATGCTGATAGTGATGTGAATAATAAGGTCCAGGCTGAGGTGGTCTCAGATGGAGATGAAGAATTTGTTGGGAACTGGAGCAAAGGTGACTTTTGCTATGTTTTAACAAAGAGACCGGCGGCATTTTGCTCCTGCCCATAGATTTATTGAACTTTGAGCTTGAGAAAGATGATTTAGGGTATCTGGAGGGAGAAATTTCTAAGCAGCAAAGCATTCAAGAGGTGATTTGGGGGCTGTTAAAGGCATTCTGTTTTATAAAGAAAGCAGAGCATAAAAGTTTGGAAAACTTGCAGCCTGACAATGCAATAATAAAGAAAATCCCATTTTCTGAGGAGAAATTCAAGCTGGATGCAGAAATTTGCATAAGTAACGAGCAGCAGAATGTCAATTCCCAAGACAATGGGGAAAATGTCTTCAGAACATGTAAGAGAACTTTGCAGCAGCCCCTCCCATTACAGGCCCACAGGCTTAAGAAAAATAGTGGTTTCCTGGGCTGGACCCAGGGTCTCCCTGTGTGTGTAGCCTAGGGACTTGGTGCTCTGAATCCCAGCCCCTCCAGCCATGGCTGAAATGGGCCAACGTAGAGCTCAGGCTGTGGCTCCTGAGGGTGCAAGCCTTAAGCCATGGCGTCTTCCATGTGGTGTTGAGCCTGCGAGTACACAGAATTCAAGACTTGAGGTCTCCGCCTAGATTTCAGATGTGTGAAAAATGTCAGGATGCCCAGGCATAATAGTACACCTGGCGTTAATCTTTGTTGTAAATCCAAATAACTTAAAACTGAAATAATATATTGGTTAAGGTAATAGACATTTTTAAGAGTATAAAGAAACATTTATAAGACTGTAAAGAGGTCCACATGGAAAACTTCTGCTAGGGCAGTGAAGAAGGGAAATGGGGGTGGGAGCCCCCACAAAGACTCCCTACTGGGGCACCACATTGAAGCACAAAACAAGTTATATAATTTGCTGATAGATACAGGAGCCAGGAGTCAAACCTAGGTAGTCTGCCCACTGAGGCCAGGCTCTTCATGTTGACAGCATCCTGCCTTTCTTAACTATATATGTGCATCTCAGAATAGCATACATAGCATTAATCATTGATGTAAATCCAAAGAACTTAAAACTGAAATACTATATTGGTTAAGGTAATAGACATTTTTTATGACTGTAAAGAAATAAGAGAATGATAACCTCAAAGTTCACAATATTAACTGCCTTTAAAGCAGGAATGAAGGGATGGAAACTGCAATGAGTGCTCAGGGTACTTCAGAATTAATAATACTAATTTTATTCTGTTCTTCTTTGAGTTCTTATTCATTGGGCTTAGCATATTGTTAACAAGCACTCATTTTTGTCTACTAAATACTTAATAAAAATTATTTAAAAAGTAAAATAATATGGGCATTTGTTCTACAGTTCCTCATTTATAGAACTGAGAAAGTCCTATAATCTGGAGAAGACTACTGCATTTGGATTATACGGTTTCATTGTGGGAGCCAGAGGCAGAAATAACTTGTAGCATATGAAAAGGGCAAATAATTTGATTAGAAAATATATAACAATTACATGGCAGCAGGTGGAAATAAGTGCAAACTGTTACCCTAAATGGATCAAAAGGTTTATGGTTCAGTGAATCTAAGAAGAAAGAATTGTCTATAAATAGTATCATTATAGGTTATAGGTTATTTATCAGCAAAAAAATGGAAAGATATTGGGGAAATATATTTTTTAATTAGGTAATTGTAGACTGAACAAATGGTCTTATCAAAATGATGCTGGCTTTGGATAAAAAAATTTGATAGGCATTACTTTAAAAATGTCACTAAGATCTGCCATTGACCATATTCTATTTAAATGCTAATCTATATATGCAAATTAAAGGTTATATACATACTTCTGGTTGACACGAAGCAGGAAGGGATAGTTAGCAACTTTAAATAAATTGAAAAGCAGATCTCAGTGACTGAATCCAATAACAGCGTGTGGTGGAAAAGACCTAAGAATAAAGTCAGCTGAAGGAATAAATATTTATAGTTATCATTAAACTAATATGACCCAAGAGCAAGTTGTTTGGATTATAATATCTTGCATGGATGGATGTCATGATTCTCATTGTATTCTGTGCGTGCTAGAAAATCAATGGCTTCTCCAAGTACGCAGAAATACAGTTAATTTTAGGCAGAGCAATATGACAGGAATGATGTACATGAAGACTTGTTTGAAGCATTGATTAAGATGTCAGGGATGGTGAACATGATAGTTGTATATATTTTCATTCATATCTCCATTCATTCACTTAACAGATATTTTACTGATTACCCAAATATGCTAATTGAAAAGTTATTATTTTCTATATTTTCCTGGGGCTTAAATAAGGAATAGCAAAAAAAGTTAGACGAAGAGAATTTTCAATTTTTCTGAAGGTCAAAGTGGCAGCCTCAAAGGGAGTTTGATTCTCATTATTGAATAAACTGAAGGAAATTTGGTCAATTTCATAATTCATTTTCCACAGAATAAATTCTAATAATAGATGAGTTATTGGGGAAAAACGGAGGCATACTATAGTGAGGAAAATGACAAATTTTTAATTCAGACATGAGTAGATTTAAATTATGTTTCTTCGTATACTAACTGGAGGACTTGGGGCAACTTAGTTAACTATCTGCAGTTTAATATTTTTCAGAGCCATGCAACCTGAAAACTTTTTGACACTCTATAAACACTATCTCACATACTTTACAATATCTTGCAAATGTTTCTTTCACCCTCAAGATACATGGTATTTTACAGATGAGAAATCTGAGGTGGCTGTATTTTACAGTACCTACACAAGATACTGAAAGGATTTGATGGATTGAATTAGTGGTCCCAGTTACTTCATCCATTGTGAGAATATTATACAATCACAGCCTTGTCTTGGTCTACTGATAGGAGGAGTGCCACAATTTAACTGAGGCTTGGCTTTAACTGAGGCTTGGCTATGTGTCTTGTTTGCCTAATGTGATATTGGCAACCTTGAAGAGAACAGACATGTGAAATACTCTTATTCACTTTGGCATGGACCTTTTCTGTTTCTGTTCTTACAATGAGAAAATTCTACCCCAAGCAGTCATTGCTGCTTATGCATCCCCAGAATAAATACATTGAAAATGACCTTACGCTTGCTGACCAGAGCCTGAGACAAAGTTGTCCAGCAAAGGCTACTCTTCATCAACGGAACCACAGTTAACTGGTAGACACACATGAGCATGAGAATAAAAGTTGGTTGTGGATGGTCTATTATACAGCAATATTATGACAGTAGGTGACTTACAGGTGAACCTGAAAAACCATAGCTTTTTAACGTTAGTGGTTTTCCTTTTGTATTTATGTCAGCATAAAACATATGTACCAGATATTAGGTTACATAATATTTTCATTATATCACATATCATTACTGAAGGCTAAATGATTTTTAAGAGGTTAAATCAAAGCCTACTTTTGCTATAAAATGAATATCTTCCTCATGTGATCTTATCAAAAGGATTAATAAACCTGGGCTAATTAATCTACTATTTCATGGTAAGAAAGATGAAACATGAATTTCCACCGTGTGAATCACGAGACCAAATATTCATCTATTCTAAAGATGGGATTAGACAATTAAATTGTTTAAGAAAAGTTTTGTTTAATGTATTTCTAATAGGTATATGAAAATAGCATGGTTAATATTTACATATTTATAAGAACTCGAAAATTAGCAATTTATGTATGTATACATGTATATATATGCCAAAATTAACTTCATTACAGCGTAGTTCATGAATATTATCCTCTAGTGTGAATGAACCCTAATTACAGTATTGACTTGAGTTATCTGGATATTTTTTAAATGATGGTATTCCCCCTAATGATCTGTTATAACTAATACATATAATTTGAAAAAAGGAGGCACTTTCTGCTTTTGAAGTTCTCCCTTATTTTCAAATCAAATAGTTACGTGTTTTCCTTTTTATATAGTTTTGTTCTCAGTGTGTGTACATATATATACATCTTTCTATATTTTCTGTTTCTAATTATTTTCTGATTCCCAGAAAGAGATGATGTATCATTTTTCAAATTGCCGTTAGAATTGAATTTCATGTAAAACATCATCAAATTTGATTTTAAAATCTAAGTCCAATTATTTTATTATATTAACTTAATTTTAATATATTCCATTAGAGAGAAATAAAATTATTCACTTCTCTATTAAATGTATGTGCACTATAATTTTCTGAATCACTATTACATAATATACATGATTAATATTAAACACTGATAACAAACATAAATATGCTAAAAAATGAAACAACATAAACTCCTCATTAACCATATCAACATAACTTTTCTTAAATCAGCTATTTTATATAATTTATGAAGCCTATCTTAGATCAGTTTAGGCATAATTTACTACCTATTTTATCCTATATTCTGAGATTCAAATATTAAAAGATGAGACATTCAAGAATAAATCAGTTCCTACTGATTTTCTCAAATGTTTGTAGCTTGAGAGAGAGACAAATCAATAAAATGAATAATATGAAACAAGGGGAAGCAGAGAAATATATATTTCTATAAAGAAAAATACTTTTTTGGAGGATGAGAACTCCAGAAAAGTTTTCTAAGAAAACGATTGAGTAGAATACTCAAATATAAATGTGAATTAGTGAAAGAGAATTGAGATGATTCTGAGAAATGAAATAGGAGAGACAAAAGAGGGTAGGGGTTTCGGAGTGTGTGTGTGTGTGTGTGTGTGAGTGTGTGTGTGTGTGTGTGTGTATTTCAAATGAGCCTGGAAAAGTATAAGACAGAGCATGGTGAGTGTTATGTCTGGGTCTTTAAACTTTATAGTTTACAGGAAGTAAATGGAGGATGTCAAGTGAAGGGATATGGCCAGTTCCTCCTGGATAGATTATATTAGCTATATTCCAAAATATAAATTATAAAAACAAAAACCAGGAAGACAACTTAAGGCTCTCAGTAATTTTGCAGTAAAAAAAAATTAAATCCAGCCATGTACGGTGGGTCACACCTGTAATCCCAGCACACTGGGAGCCCAAGGTGGGTGGATCACGAGGTCAGGAGTTCACGACCAGCCTAGTCAAGATGGTGAAACCCCCTCTCTAGTAAAAATACAAAAAAATTAGCCAGGCGCCGTGGCAGGCGCCTGTAATCCAAGCTACTTGGGAGGCTGAGGCAGAGAATTGCTTGAAGCTGAGAGGCGGAGGTTTGCAGTGAGCCAAGATTGCACCACTGCACTCCAGCCTGGGTGACAAAGCGAGACTCTGTCTCAAAAAAAAAATATTAAATCCATATAAAATAATAGTAAATAGAAATATCTTTGAAAGGTGCTTAGAATTTAACTTATCTAATCTCGATTTGGCAGGTACTGGTGAAGAAGAAAAGGTCAAAGCCACTTCCAAGTTACAGATTTTCATGACTGAACAGGAGATGTTATTACTGACTAGAGTAAAAATAAAAATAAGTTATAAATCACATCTAAAACGATGGGCTTTGGCATCAGAAACAACTGGCTTCTAACTCAGCTATTCCACTTAATTAGTTTCGTGACCTTGACATCAAACTTGTCTGAGACTTGGCACCTTCATATACAGAATGGAAAATGTAGTGCTTGGAAAATTATTGGAGCATGAACTGTGATAATGTATGTTAAAGTACTTAGTATAGTACCTTACATAAAGTAAACATTTTAAAACATTAGCCAATATTTCTGTAAATATTGGGAGGATGGGAGTAACGGTGTCACAAGTTTGTTCTGTCTCAGCAAAGTCTGAAGTTTAAGAAATTGGCCAGGGCTTTAGATGCCCATTCAGGAATACCTTGAATACAAGTGTTTGTTAAAATTATTAGAGTGTTGATTTTGCTCAGAGAAAATGTATGGGGTGAGATACGCAGAGAGGTCTGGGAATTAGGTTTATTATCAATGTGTCAATGAGAGACACCCCTGAAATAAACCAGAAAGAAAAGATATATAAGGATAAAGAACTATTTTAAAACTTTAAATCTAATTATAGCACAGATATTCTAAATATATTTTTCATATGGGAAGATTTTTTAAAAAATACTACTGTTTCTTTTCTTCACTCTGTAATTTATTTCAGTCTTTGACAAGTAGGTGATTTTGTGGGAGACCAGGGACAATTGTGAGAAGGAGCAAACATTTCAATCACCAAAAAACATCTTTGATACAAATATTATTTTTGCTATTGCACTTCAGAGGCCCAATAGTGTCCTTATTAAATCAATGATCATTATCCTTTCACACTTGATGTGCATATTTAGTGGCATTCAGATGTTTTAATTTAAATTTTTTAAATGAGCGTCTTTTAATCAGCAAAAATTTCATTTTGAAAATTCATAATTTTCTCTTAAAATATATATTCCCCAGGCAAGTGCTCTACACCCAGTGATGAATTTAAGTTTTGCATGCCTAATTTTTTTCCTTAGTTTAGATAACTGCTTTTCAAGGTTTCCCCAGGTAGATATCTAGTGGTTAGAAATGCATTTTAACTTTTGATAGAATCTGGACTTAATGCCACAGTAAACGGAATGTAACCAATAGAATCAATCCAATAAAATCTGGAATCTTTTCTATGTTCTGACAATATCACAATGTGCTGTGCTGCTAGCTCACTGGCTGGAGAAGAGTACAAAGAAAGTAAGGATAAAATTGTACTTATCACAGTCTCTACAGGCCAGAAGACAGTGCTGGCCACATAGCTGAGATTCAGTGAAGATGCCTTACAGCCACCGGCTTTGTGAAATCACCAAGAAGGTTTAAATGCAAACTATGTAGAATGTTGATGTGGAAGTCATATTACAATTAAAAAAGACACACCTTTTTATTGCTAAATAATTGATACAAACACTGAGTACCTTACTGCTAATTGCATAGCAAAATATTTTCACTTAACTATCAAGAACTTGCAAAATTAGAGTTTGTACATATTTGGAATATAGAGTTATTTTAGAAAACACAGAAAAACTAGATCATAGTCTCCTTTTGTTTATTCAGTGTTTTTAAGTATTTGAAAAGCTCTCTGTCAGAATATATTCTTTTCTTTTAGAAGCACATAATAAGCAAGTTTTTTTATAATAATCATAATGTATAATATTGTAACGGTCATTTGATTAAATCAAGATGTATTACATTATACCAGAATTTCATCATCTCTCTTGGAAAATCTTTTTCATTGACAAAATAGCCAACATTATAGCACGTGGTTATTTTCTAAATCAAGCAAAGCCACCAGGAGGAAATAAACTTCCATTAAAAATAACCACTCTATATAAGACATGCAACAGTCTTCTTTAGCTTTGTTTTGAACCAAAGGACATGACCCTCCATTAACTCTGCCCTCACCGTTTCCCCATGAGATAGACTAGACAGCATGACTATCAGATGTTTTAGTGAATAATCCTTGACCTTCAACAACTGAACACAAAGTGTTTTTGTTGTGTCTATTGCACTTTATAATTGCAAAATTCTTCATTCATTAGTTAAACCTCTTTTCCTCTGGAATAGGTGAGTGTTCAGCATCAGCACCATTTCTGCTGTGCCAGTTAGGAAAGTGAGAAATAGGGTCAAATGGTCTTTTTTCATGTCTTATATTTGACAGCCAGAATGCTGATTTTCAAAGAGCACAGTGGGAAAATAAAATAACTGACTAATTTATAATAATTATAGAGGAGACTGGAAAGAATGACAGGATATTTGCAGAGAGATTTAATGTACTTAATTAATTTGACCTCAACACCAACAGAAAGGTTTGCAAGTAGAGTTCTCCTAGGTACGTAGTATTTAAGGATGTTAATTTTAATGAGCACATTTATTATAAAACGATGTTCTCTTTCACTGTGATTTTAAAACAGGTGTAGTTTAAAAGCTCTATTTTTCAAACATATTCTCTTTCAACACAAAGCAAAGCAAAAGTTATGGCTCTGAATAAATGAGGTTACACTTATTTTATGGAAATCACACACTCAGGAGACCAAGTGTCTTGGAAGCCAATTAATTTATTACTAATATTAAGGGGCATGTACTTAGAAGTGTACTTACAACACCAATTATTTTCAACTATCTATCATAACAAATTTTACTGGCAAATGTATGGTATTCCAATGGATCATATTTGATATACTATTTTTACCAAGAATAAGCCATTTGACATATACTTCTAAAAAAGGAAAGAAAAGCAAAGGAAAGGAAATAAGGAAGAAAACAAGAGGGGATAAAAAGGAAAGAAGAGCGGGAGAGGTAGAAAAAAGAGTGAGGAAGGAGAGTAGAGAGGGAGATCAAAAGAGGGGGAGATAAATAAAAGTAAGCCGCTATGGAATGTAAGCTTAGCATTTTAGCAAATAAAAACGCATGAAATGTACTCATAAAATAAAAAGCCGCCTAATCTTGTAATAAATTTGCATTTCTATTTAGCAAAATACTGCAATGAGAAGGATTTCGAAGATGTCTCCTGCAAGAATTTGTCAGCCTTTTGTTAAAACATACAACTCTTTTGGAATACTGGATATGAACCTATTTGTCATATCACGATTATTTTTATATTAATGTCTACACTCTATTCACATATAACATTTCTGCTTTTTTATAACCTGCTTTGGCCTATTCTATCTTCTTGTTCTCAATTTGCAAAAATATTCTAGAAATGAAAAACAGTCACATTATTGAAAGATTTGTAAAATATAGAAAACTGGGATATCCTAAAGGAAATACTGCAGATGGGAAGCAGCATTGTTATATTGCTATTTCAAATGTGTCCTCCATTACCATTTTCTTGGGCAGTTAATTATTTTTTGAACAGTCTTCCACTTTTAGGAGTAAAAATTGAAGTAAATATTCATTTTTATTCTTTGAATGGGGGCTAGATCAAGGAGAATAATCTTACTAATAAGAAGATGGGTTTATTTAGTGATTATTCGTTAGTCATGATTATCTCTCTGTGAATCTTAGAATTTTTCTATGGTATTATTTTACCAGTAAGCTATTTCTGACAAGGGAATTGTATTTTTACTCAGCATTAGAATCCTCCAATAACAAATAATTAATCTCACCTTCTTGTATTCTATATTTATTTATTTCTCACTCATCCAAAGTCAACTGTGAATCTGGGCAAATCTCCAGAAAGCTGTCCTCAATGTGATGGCTCATCAGTTCCTAAATCATCTCCTGCTTCCACACTTGGCATGGCCCTGGGAGGAGGACTGGACAATAAAGAGCCAGCAATTAACTTCTCCTTCAGGGAAGTGATTGTCCTATTGTGTCATTTTCACTTAGTAAACTAAGTTAGAGGCCAGCTAACTTCAATTATGTTGGAAACTACAATCTTCCTTTGTTCCCAGAGAGAGAGAGAGAGGCTGAGCTATTGTTCAACTGTAGCAATGTCTGCATAGGAAGAGTATGCTATTTTTTTTTTTTTTTTTTTTTTTTGAGACAGAGTCTTGCTCTGTCGCCCAGGCTGGAGTGCAGTGGCGCGATCTCGGCTCACTGCAAGCTCCGCCTCCCGGGTTCACGCCATTCTCCTGCCTCAGCCTCCCGAGTAGCTGGGACTACAGGCGCCCACCACCACGCCTGGCTAATTTTTTGTATTTTTAGTAGAGACGGGGTTTCACCGCGTTAGCCAGGATGGTCTCGATCTCCTGACCTTGTGATCCACCCGCCTCGGCCTCCCAAAGTGCTAGGATTACAGGCATGAACCACCGCGCCCGGCCAAGAGTATGGTACTAATTCTTTCCTTCACAACCAGTTACATGAAGGGTGATCTGTGGGATATAAAATTTCAAATAGTGCAAGAGGATTTGGACCAGGAATCGATGCCTAGTCTAAAAACAAATAATTATGCAACACTAGGCACAGAAAATCCTGGTGCTTTTTTCCTTCCTTTCTTTCTCTTTCTTTCCTTCCGTCCTTCCTTCCTTCCTTCCTTCCTTTCCTCTCTCTCTGTCTTTTTTTTTTTTTGACAGAAGTGCAGTGAGGCGATCTCAGCTCACCACAACTTCTTCCTCCTGGGTTCAAGTGATATTCCTGCCTCAGCCTCCTGAGTAGCTGGGACTACAGTCACGTACCACCATGCTCAGCTAATTTTTTTTTTTTTTTTTGTAGTTTTTGTAGAGACGGTTTCACCATATTGGCCAGACTGGTCTCGAACTCCTGACCTCCTGATCCACCTGCCTCGGCCTCCCAAAGTGCTGGGATTACAGGCATGAACCACTGCGCCCGGCCAGTCCTGGTGCTTTTTAAGGGGCTTTTTATGTTTTAACCTCCAATCCTTCTACATAACATGGACAAAATTTTATTCAAATGCCTCTTTTCCACCGAGTGGAAGAAAGCTGTGTAAACTAAAAATTGTGAAGGGGTGTTTTGAATTCAGGTGTTTATTAAAAAAAAAAAAATAAACAAAGTTGTAAGTTTCCTGTTATAAAATGGCCACAATTCCATTACAGAAAATTCTGAAAACTAAGGGTAACCATGTAAATAAAGTGATCTCTACAATGAATACTGTAACTATTCCTACCATGTCCTTGGGAAATTCAAGGCTGTGACCAATCCAGAACTCCTGCTTTCATTAATTTTCCTAAATTTCTTATCTGAACTTCTTTAGTGCCAATGGAACTATCATTTAATGAGATATATGAATTGGAGCTAAAGAAGAATATCATATAAAGTCTTATGTAGACATGAACTTTGTTCTTTTCAATACTGTAGGCACAGTGCTTAGAACAGAGTGTGACAGTAAATATTGATTTAGTGACCTAATATATAAGTGAAAGAAAGACAAAAAATAATATGGTCTTGGGACATCAAATTCACTATAAAATAATCCCAAATAGGCAAGTATGGTGGCTCATGCCTGTAATCCCAGCACTTTGGGAGGCTGAGGCAGGAGGATTGCTTGAGCTCAGGAGTTCGAGGCCAGCCTGGGCAACACAGTGGACCCTGTTTCTACAAACAAAAATTTAAAAAAAATTAGCTGGGTGTGGTCCTAGTTCCTCTGGAGGCTGAGGCAGGAGGATTGCTTGAGCCCAGCAGGTTGAGGCTACAGTGAGCCATGATCTTGCTAGTACACTTCAGCCTGGGCAACAGGGCAAGATGCTGCCTCAAAAATAAAAATAAAAATAAAATAAAATAATCCTAAATACACAAAGAAAAAATCGTATAATTAAAAAAATGTTATTAGGTCCTTCAGACTATTGCCATATGTGAGATAAACAATTTGTATTACACAGAAACATATGTGAAAACACCAATAGGTTGTTGACATTTTAGTCATGTAAAAATATGTTATTATGAAGAGAGTAAAAGATCACATCATACCTTTCAGTGTACATTCTGGATAAATTGAAGTGTTGAACATTTTATGACATGTTGCTTTATATTATTGCTTGAGTTATACTAGACCATGAAATTAAAACAGGCTGATTAAATATAATTAAATACTAAACATTAAATAGAATTTACATGGAAACTACACTTAGCTGTTGAGTCATAATATGATCATGGTAGGTAGAAGCCTAATTTTGCTATTTCTTTGATGTGGAAGTTAAACAGTTGAAAGAAGTGTGTTTGGAAGCCAGTATGAAAAGGAATAGACCTACTGCTCTGTCCTATATATCAACTTGGTGAAACGGGTAGCATACTTCACAGATTCCTCTACCCAATGATTCCTGATTGAGAA
The DNA here is from genome assembly GCF_028878055.3 of Symphalangus syndactylus. NCBI lineage: Eukaryota > Metazoa > Chordata > Mammalia > Primates > Hylobatidae > Symphalangus > Symphalangus syndactylus. The sequence continues at coordinate 80,605,538 of NC_072438.2, read as the reverse complement.
TTGACCAGAAATGCAATTTCAGCACAATTTGAAGGCAGAAGTGAAAAAGTAACCATTATTCTCCAAGGTCATTGTAGGAAGATATTTGATGGAAAGATCCAGAGGGGGACAAGTGGGCCCAGTTTGTCCTTGCTCTGCCATGTTCTTCTTTCATCTCTTAACCCTGATGACGGTCATGCTGACAAACAGCAGCCTTAAGCACTCATCTCTATTTCCTTGGGTGTAGACCCGTAGAAGCAGTTGTTCAAAGGGGGCAACAGCTTCTTGTAGACCTCTTCATGAGCACCCTATCATGGTCCCACCACCCCAGTGGCTGAATGTGCTTGGATTCCCAGATTTTCTTGCCAACTTTGACTGGTTCACCTGCACCTGTGCTTCAGGCAGCAAGGAGAGTGGCTTATTCTCTCTGATCTTCAGCCTCCACCTTCCAGACTCTCACTTCCTCAGCTTACGACTCATTTGTATAAGTCATTCTAAAACTGAATCTCTTGTTCTCATAAAATTTAGAATAGGCTCTATTTCCATGACTGTAGCATAACTAATAAAACTGATTCACTGGTTAATTTTATTAATATTGAAAGAACAATAACAACACCTCCATTAAAGGCAGGCAAAGGGGGATTTACCTAAAGGTAATATACATTTCTTAAAATGGGTGTGTGAGAGAGAGTGTGTGTGTGTGTGTGGGTGTGTGTGTGTATTTTGAGATGAGGTCTCACTCTGTTGCCAGGTTGGAGTGCAGTGGCATGATCTTGGCTCACTACAACCTCTGCCTCCTGGGCTCAAGGGATCCTCTCTCCCACCTCAGCCTCCTGAGTAGCTAGGACTACAGGCACACGCCACAATGCCAGGCTAATTTTTGTATTTTAATAGAGATGGGATTTCATCATGTTACTCAGGCTGTTCTTGAACTCTTGGCTCAAGCAATCCACCCACCTCGGCCTCCCAAAGTGTTGGGATGATAAGCATGAGCCACTGTGCCTAGCCTTCAAATGTACAGATTAGCCTTTTAGGCAAATTTGTCACTTAAGATAAAAGTTTTTGTTGTTGGTAGTGTTGGTGTTTTTGTTAACATGATTATGTCTACTCAATATATTTGGAAGTTTCTTTATTCTTTCTATTGCTTTCTTGATGTATCATAGATTTTTTTGTAGGACAAGAGTTAGAAAAATTAAGGGGTTAAATATCATGCTACAACAAAAGGGGTTAAATATAATACTACAATAAAATAGATGAAAATACAATTTATTTAAATGGATATAATTCTTATACTTCATAAACATCATGTAAATGTTTCTTATCTCTGTGCATGTGTATTCATGTGTGTCTCTATGCTAGTTTACAGTCGAAATTACTTGTTTTTTGTTTGTTTGTTTGTTTTTTTCAGATGGAGTTTCGCTTTTGTTGCCCAGGCTGGCTGGAATACAATGGCGTGATCTCGGCTCACTGCAACCTCCTCCTCCTGGGTTCAAGCAATTCATCTGCCTCAGCCTCCCGAGTAGCTGGGAATACAGGCACCCACCATCACATCCGGCTAATTTTTTGTATTTTTAGTAGAGACAGGGTTTCACCATGTTGGCCAGGCTGGTCTTGAACTCCTGACTCATGTGATCCTCCCGCCTTGGCCTCTCAAAGTGCTGGGATTACAGGCGTCAGCCACCATGCCCAGCCAACACTTGAAATTACTTATACCCTTGGCAGTTTATAAACTGTAAGCTGCTTTAAGTCAACTTAACTACAAACCCAGAAACACATAAGCAGACACTGGTTTGTACATGTACTTGTATATATGCACAACCACAATTTCATTGTAGTTTGTAAATGGCTGAACATTTAAAAGCATAAAGGGTAAAGTCGCTAAATATTAGATGCAAAAATAATGGCAGGCAGAGGTAATTTTACCTCTGATTTATCCTCTACCACCATTGAGGAATCTTTATAAACAGTAAGTTAAAACTCTGATTTTAATTTGTCAAGTGCAATTGAAACCACAAAATTACAGTCACACACAAACCAGAACAAACTAAGTACTGTAGATGCTGCAGATGTTTCATTTTGCAGTTTTAAAATTCAACCACATTTTTCTTGTTATAAACAAATATATAAGATGACTTTTTAAAATCTTTTTCTTTTTTGTGTTTGTTTGTTTGTTTGAGAGACAGTCTCACTTTATCACCCAGGCTGGAGTGCAGTGGCACGATCTTGGCTCACTACAACCTCTGCCTCCCGGGTTCAAGTGATTCCCCTGCCTCAGCCTCTGGAATAGCTGGGACTACAGGTGTGAGCCACCATACCCGGCTAATTTTTTAAATATTTTTAGTAGAGACGGGGTTTCACTGTGTTGGCCAGGATGGTCTCGATCTCCTGACCTTGTGATCCAGCCGCCTCGGCCTCCCAAAGTGCTGGGATTACAGGTGTGAAACGAATGCATGCATACTTATGCTAATAAATGCTCGGGTATGCTTATATCACACTAAAATCCTAACTCTGGCATAATACAGTGATTTATATATACTATATATTTATACAATATATATAAATGCTATATATAATATGCTATATTATATGTTATACATAATATAATCTGTTTACAGATATATAACAAATGCTTCCTATATGTTAGTTTGTTAGACACTGTTCTCATCTCTTGAAATATATGAGCACACAAGACATAAAGATCTCCGTTCTCCAAGTGTTTACATTCCAGAAAGGAGAGGTGGAAGTAAATAATAAATGTAATACAAGAAAATAAAAACGTAGGCCAGGATAAGGAAATTATATTATACAGTTTTATACAATTTGCATATTAAATAGACAGGATAGCCCTCATAGAGAAGGGGGATTTAAACAGAGGCTTGAAGCTAACTAGCCAAGTAGGTGGCTGGTAATCAGCATCCCAGTCAGAGGCAATGGCTAGCAAAGGTAGGAGTATACCTCTTAAGTTCCAGGAAAAGCAAGAAGAGTTGGACAGAGCTGCAAAAGAACAAGGGGAAGGATGCAGGGAGAACAGATCAGAAATAAAATGAGGCGGCACAGACTACACAGACCCTTGGTACTTCCTCTAAGGTAAATTGGGAACTACCAGTTGATTTTTACCAGACAGGTGACATGATCTGCCATATTTTAAAAGGATAGCATTTTCTCCTGAGGCTGATCTTTAGAGAACTAGAAGCAGAAATTTGGATAAGCAATTACTACTACCGGAGTCATGGTGACAAGAGAGCAACAGATGAAAATTCGCAGGATCCTACACATACTTTGGATGTAGAGACAGCAGGATCTCCTGGCAAACTAGATATGCAATGTGAGTGAAATAGACGACATAAAAGGGCTTGATTGAGAGATTTCACCTTGAGTAATTGGAAGGATGGAGTTGATGTTGACAGACATCGTGAAATCTGAGCATATAATACATTTGTGAGTGAAGACCTATAATTCATTTTGGACATGTGAATTTGGAATGTCTATTAGATATCCAAGTAGATATGCCAAAAAAGCAGTTGAGTATAGGAGATTAGATTTTGGGAGAGCTGAGCTGGGAAATATATATTTGGGAGTTTTCAGCATATGGTGTTTAAAATTATGAAGTTGGATGAGATCACTAAGGGCGTGGGTGTAGATAGAAAGGAGAAAACTAATGCTGCTCCAACACTGAGAGGAGAACAGAAGAAAACTAGCAACTAGAATTGAGAAGGAATAGCTAGTGAGGCAAAAGGTAAAACCAGTCATGTGGGCTTCTGAAAATCCAACTTTAAGAACTGTGTTGAGGAGGAGGGAATAATTAACTGAGTCAAATAAACATTATGTAAATTGTATACAAAGAGTAGTCTATACTTATGCATTTTTGAGTTGGCAGGAAATTTTTGGAAGAATACTTAGGAAGCTGCTGGTTTGAGCAATTGTTTCTTGGAAGTGAGATGGCAGGTGAAAAGAAGGGGAGATGAAGTGTTTAACACATTCAGCTATAACCACATGGTTCCACATGCATCACATGCACAATAAAATATGAAAAGATACTTAAAATAACAATAATCATGTAGGTGGCAAAAAATACTTGAGATGACAACAGAACAGGTGAAAACCTCAAACAGGTTATATTTGAAAACTTTTTTTAAATGTAAACCAATCCTCATAATAGCATCCATGGAACTAATACTGTCATGGAACCCCAAATCAAATTCTGTTAGTCATGACTGAGACTAAACTTTACTTCCACATGACTTCTTTTAAAATGCAAACATGTTACCTGAAATGTATAATGTTACATATGCAATCTAAAAAGTATTTTAAATGGAAGATGGCTAAAATTATATGTGCATAGACAGCTAAGAAAAAACTGTATGCAACATAAAGAAAAAATCAAAGTTCTTAGACCCTGTAAACATGAATGACAGTAGGTTGTAGAGCCTGAAAGGAGGGATTTACAATCCATTACATGGCTGCCCATGAAAGACATGGCCCATCAAGAGTGTTGTGCAAGAGAGTTTTTTGCAAGAGAGTTACAGAGACAAAAAAGTAGTCAAGGACCAGAGCTCAATAGAGCTCTGGAAAATAATGTGGAATGGGGTAATAACCAAAGATTTATTGGTGTTGTAGGCCAAGAGTACATGGTTAGGATAAAGACAAGGTATCATTAATGTGGTAAGTTACAAGTTATGTGTTCACTCTAGAACGAAAGATGAAATCCCATAGTAAAATTTAAAATGTTAAACTACTTGGGTTTTTCAATATGAGATCAGTTAATAATGAAAGTATTTCCAGAAACAAAGAAAGGTTGGGAAATACAGACTATGAGAGGTTTTAATATTTTTGCAATTAGTCATCAAAAAACAATCAAACTTAATTCTATCATGGCAATACTCCCTAATGCAGTTTTCTAAATCTGTTTTAAACAACAAGCAATAAGCCAAAGGAATAGTAAGATAATGCCTTTATACATATTGTAACTGTGTTTACTTTTCTCAATTTCTATCAGAGAAAAGGCAGGTGCATTTTTTTGGTTTGTTTTTGTAAAGTGAATTTGGCTTTACTTTTTCAAATTGAAATTATCTTATTTTCATAGAGTTTGAAACTTTTCTTGGCATTAAAGAATGGAAGAGTAAATGCATTTACAAAAATTTTTTAAATAACCATTAATGAATATATCTTGGTGCTGTGTTAAAGTTATTAATCATAGCTTTGTGACTGGGAAGCAAAATATAATAATTTTTCAGGGTAGCTGTCTGTGAATCCACAATACTGGGGAAGTCTTCCCCAATTCTATCTGTGAAAACACTCATAACTTACCACCTCTCCACGGTGACATGAACTAATGGACCATCTTTAAATAAATTCACTAAGAGTTCCAGAATATGGCACAATGTTCTTTTTCTCTGTAGTACTGTGAAATTAGCATCAAATACAGAAGAATTCACCATTCTTTACCTCCCCCATGGTGTCATCTCTACACTGTAAATCATAGAGCCAGAAAAAATGAAGTTGTTTTCCTCCTGTCATTCATGTTTCATAGCTTCCTCTATCGTGTGAAAGTATTTCATTTTTAGGAAGGATTGATGCCAAAAGAGTTTATTACCTTCTATCAGAAACATTTAGCTAGCTTTAGAGATCTCACTGAAGAAGTTGTTCTTAACATTTGGGGTGTGTGTGTGTGTGTGTGTGTGTGTATGCACACACATGGGTAATAAACATGAAATGTGAAGGCACTGCAAAAATGTTTTGAAAGATATTTAAAATATATTTCCAGTGCATTTTCTTTATTTTCATGACTGCTTACCACAGACACATGCTTCTAGAGAGACTACAGAATTAAAAAGAAAACAGACATCTAAAGAAAGCAATTATCATGTTGGCACTGTAAAGCAGGATTTTGGCTGTTTGATAAGACATTTATAAGAAATATGACTTTTTAAAAAGTGATGAGCACATTCAGTGTCCACCAGCCTTGTCTCACTGTGTAGGGCTGTGTCTGTGTGCATGTTTTTGTATTAATGTATGAGGAAACGGGGGTAACTGAGAAATGGGAGTATAATTGTAAGGATGCTTATTTGTATACAACCTGCCCATGGTTTTTCCACCCTTCATCAAGGAAAAAAAGAGAAAATGCCTGCCATTCTGTTCTGGAAGATGTCCAGATGAACTGTGAATAAGCAGCTGTTATTCTCACAAGAAAATTGACTGAAATTTCATACTTGGTAAAAAATAATTTATCTGCAGTTATCATACACAAAGCTTCATGGAGTTACACGTTAAGGTTTCCTATAATAACTTGGAAATCTACAGGAACAAGGGCAGGGCTTTGACTCATTATTTGGATGTGAATACATGAGCCACATGAATGTTAGAGATAATGGGCAACTTAGCACACTCCAAATCAAACAGCTTCATGATCCATCATTAACCTAAGTGAGCCTTCACTTTATCGAAGCAGCCTTCTAAATGAATAGGTCATTGCCTGCTTAAAAACTCAAAGATCTGTTAATATTCCAAGGACTTAGAGTCTATTAGATCAGACAATCTGAGCATGTACAAAATTGTAGGCACACTGGATAGCTAACATCCTTTGGTGTATATATAAATATTTTAAAGAATATTCTTTGATACTTGATTTAAACAGGGAACACTGCATTTGTGACATTATTCTGCATAAATGTGCATATGTGTCAAGTTCAAAGAAAAAGAAAAGACTCTGTAGAGAGATACTCCACAAGAGGAAATAAGTTTCCACTCTAAGCTGACTTTCATAATGCAATTAAATCCATTAGAGAGAATGGAATTTCAAATACTGTTCAAATTAAGGCAGTGCGGTTAGAAGCAGCAGCAATTCAGGAAGAATTAGCAATACCCTTCTGAAGAGAGCTACTGAATTAAACCTCAGAGGGCTTTAAGATTAAGTCATTTAATTGCTACTTTAGGAGCTCCAGACAGTGCACAGAGTTGAGTCCAGGTGTTAATACTGATTCTCCTCTGTTCTCTTCAGATAACAAAACTGAATCTTAGAGCCAATTAAGGCAAACTTGAAAGGCCTTCTTCCCCCTTTTCAGTATGTACTGGGTGTTTTATTTTAATTGTAGACAACATGTGAAATTGAGCACATTATACATAGTGAGATATTATTAGATCTCGAGTTGAAAAGATAACCAATACTCATCCATATTATGTTGCCTTAAATTGCAAAAACTTGTTTTTTGTAGAATGACACTCACATTGCGTTTATTTTATTCCCCTAATCATTTTAACTGGAGAGTACAGTTTCTGCACCAAATCCTAACACTAATAACATGACCAGTTAATGATTAGTACATTTATAGGCCAAGGTAAATGCATGAATAAATTACAATAGAAAGTCCTATAATTCACGAATATGTCTCACACCCCTCCCTCAAGATACCCACTTTTAACATATTATGATGTAAATTGCTCAAGCTCCTTTAATATGCATATGTTTAGGTGAATTTATGCACTCTTATCCATTCATTCATTTATTCATTCACCAAACAAAACTGATTGAGGGCTGCTATGTGCCAGGCACTATTATAGAGCTTTCCTCATGGGGCTTGCATTTTACTTTGAAAAACAAACAGTGTAATGCAACATCATATAATATGAAGTGGTCCTATTTTATAAAATGAAGTTGGGTAAAGGTAGAGATGATTCTTCTGCAGAAGAAAGTGCTACTTTCAGACAATTGTTAGAGAACATCACTCTGATGTAATGAGAATAAAACCAAGATTTACATGAAATAAAGGGGGATGCTGGGTGAGTGCCAAGGCCTTGTGGCAGTGTTGAACTTGACATAATGAGAAAGAAAATGGAGGGTCTTGACAAGATACTGGTTTTAAGCCACAGGAAGTACTTTGAAACTATATCAGAGAGTGTACATCTGGCTACTGTGTAATGAGTTGGGGTTGGGGAGAAGGGAGAGTATAAAAGTAGAAGCAGAAATATCTGTTTAAAGACTAGTGTACAGTCTAGATGTGAGACAATAGTGTCTGGAGTGAAGGTGACTGCGGTGTAGGAAGTGAAATTACTGGATTGAAGTTACTGGGTTTTTGAAGTTACTGGGTTGAAGACATCTTTAGAGAAGGAAGTCGGGAAGCAGTAGAATTGATACTGTACCCCATGTGGGTAGAAGGGAGAGGAGCAAGGACTCAGAAGTGACCCTTAGGTCTTAAGAAATTGGATGGATAATTATGTTATTTACTGAGCTAAAGAAGATTAGGAAAATGGGTATATTTAGGTTGTGGTAAAGAGGAGCAGAAACGAAAAGTTTGGTTTTAAACAAGTTGGGTTTCAAGTGACTGTTAGATGCCTAGATAGAAATATTGAGCAGGCATTCTGAATTGAAGTCAGCAGAGGGATTAGAAATAAAGGCATAGATTTGGAAATAGGCATCCAGATGACATTTAAACCCGTGCTACTGGATGCAATTACCCCTTCAGTGATTCTCTAGATAGAGAGATGAGTGGGCCTATGATGGTGTCCTGGGATGTTCTGATAGATGTATTTACAGGTCAAAAGACACAGAGAACTCAGAAAAAGAGAATAAGAAGAAGCACTCAGTGATGAAAGAATAAAACCAGAAACTAATTTAAAAAATCCACATGAAAGAATTTATGTGAAAAAAATCATCTAAACATTAGAATTGCTGGATTTTGAATTTTGATGGATACTGTCAAATTTACTTCCCAAAGATTCCACATTTTACAATCCAGCCAAAACTCTATGCGATAGGTCTGTGCTTTTGTGATGTTTTGTGTGTTTTAAATAAATATGACCTTCATTTTTGTTTTTAAAAAGTAACACCTGCTTGACAATATCCCTATCTGGAGGTGTGTGTAAACCTCTGGGCCAGGGCAGATCACATGCCATATATTTTCATTTATATCTCTTTCCCTCATCACTGGTGTTATATAATTGTGGCATATAAAAATTAATTGTCAGCAAAATGTAAAATGTTGAGATTTGAGTATATGAAAGACAATATTTTTAATACTGTTGTTAAAATTTTTATTGTTAATGTATAATATAAATAGGAATTTGCCCTATATGTTAGATTATTGACACGACTACAATTCATTCCAATTCCATTCTCAACAACAGTTCTTATACTGAGCTTCCTTGTGTTAGGATCTTATATTGGTGACCTTCTAGTAGGTGTTAAAGCACAAATCCTGGATAGTTATTAATATAACTAGATTTCTCACTATAAGACACTCTTTTACTTCAGAAATTTATTCGAGGTTTTCTATTCTTACCTAAGTAAACATATAACTTAAAGCCTTGCCAAGAGCTTGTTTTGCACTTTTCACTCACTATCATTTCCTAGTAATTAGGAAAGAGTAGAGTTTCAGTAAAATCTTGCTTTAAAACCTGCCTGCAATCACATCCCTTAAAATAATGGCAACCCTTCATGGAAATATTGACTCAGAAAGTTGCAGGAAGACACTTCATTTGGATATATTGTTATCTGCTGTTACTTCAATCATTCCTACATTCTTTACTCAGAAATAGTCTTAAATACATCATTTCATTTAGTGCTGATGATAGCACCCCAAAATATATTTTCACTGGTAGAATGGAAACTATTAATGTTAATTTCCTCTAGTTTTCAACATTTACTGAGCATTTGAAGCTCTTTCCATTACATTTAAAAGTATTATTTTTGATCATTTAATTAGCTTAACATTTTGGTTGATTATTTCCTAATAATCCTTTTTTAAATAAACATTGAAGTGCCAGATAAAATTATATGATTTTTTAAAAAATACTATATCACTGGCATTATTAAAATTAATGACATTTTCTAATTGTATCTCTCATCTATCCTCCAGATATTATAAATTTTCATGTTCACCAAAACTTTAATCCATCATTTAATTCCCTTTTACTGTATGATCAGCCTCTTTCTTTTATTCTTTTTTTTTTTTTTTTTTTTTTTTTTTGAGACTGAGTCTCACTCTGTCACCCAGGCTGGAGTGCAATGGTGTAATCTTGGCTCACTGCAACCCCTGCCTCCTGGGATCAAGTGATTCTCCTGCCTCAGCCTCCTGAGTAGCTGGGATTAAAGGTGGGCACCACCATGCCCGATGATCAGCCTCTTTTTAATGTTTTCTATTTTATCTATTCGTATGCTCAAGTCTCTATAAAACAAAATACTACAAATTTCCCTTCATTCTGTACTAACTCTCTGGTTACCTCCTGTTTTCTCTTTATTTGACATGTTAACCTTTTGAAATATGATGGCAAAACTTTCATCACAATATAAACTTACTAATTTTTCAAATTCCAGGAATATCCATGTCTGTCCATTGAAAGCATTCTTTTTTTAACCTTCAACTGATTGTTTTATCTACTTAATCAATTAATTACTGATACTATCGCTGCTTTTTAGTGATTACATTTTAACTTACCTAATGTGGTGCCAGATTAATAGCCTATTCTTTTTTTCAAATAATGTAACCATCTTGCAAGACTTTATCCCCCAATTTTGTTATTCTTGTCCAGTATTTTAGTTCAATTATGTAACTCCATAAATTTGTAATATTATTGTTCGCACACGATCAAAGTTTGTTACCCACACCCCCCACGGTCACCATTTTCTTTGCTTCCCAGTCTTTCTTGCATCTCAGATCTTCTGTCTGGGATCATTTTCCTTCTTGAGGCACATTGGTTAGTTTATCAGGGAGAGATGCTGGTGATTTTGTTTGTTTGAAAATGTCTCTATTTTTGAAAGAGAATTTCTTCAGTGTGTAACTCTAGCTTGGCAATTATTTTATTTGAGTTATAATGGAATTATGAGTACACATTTCTTGGCTTGGCTCTCCTTGCTGTCACTGAGAATACTGATTCGGTCTAATTGTTATATTTTGTAGATAATCTGTCTTTCTTCCCCATTTTGGAAATCTTCATTTTCTGTATTGTACTTTTTTTATGCTGTACATAAGTGTGGATTTTTTTTCTCATCATATCATATCACGTTTAGGATATATTGTGCTTCTTCAGAGTGAGGACTCACATTTCATCAAAAAATGTTTTTTTTTAAGACAAGTCACTTGAGAACCCCTTTTACCCCAATTTGACAAAATTCAGCACATAACAAATCCCGGCCATTACATAATTTCTTCCAACCCCATGTGCCAGCTCTGGCTGTAGTTATCCTCTACAAATCTAGCTTAGAGATGAGGAAGGTAAGGAGAAAGACCTGACCATGATGAGTGTTATCTGTGGGGTAATATCAAATTAAATTAACAGAATAACTCAAAGTTCAAAAAGTTAAATAACTTTTCCCAAATTGCTCATGGAATAATCCTCAAACTAGGGTTTCAAACAGTTGTCTGACTCAAGTTTTGAACTTTCCACATCATCATGTAGACGGGGCATCAGAACTCTCATCTTTGTACATGGGGGATTTTTTTTGTATGTTATAATAATTTTCCAGGAAATTGGAATTATATAACCTATTGATTTTATGGTGCACTAAAGGTATATTCAACCTTACTTGTATTTAGCATCCTGCTTCGCCGGTAAGTCTAAATACACAACCTATGTCCTAATGTTTGACTATATATTTGGACTTGGAACCAAGCATGCATCATTCAGCCATTTGAACACATGGTAAAAACTTAATACATTTTAAGAGGCAAGAGTAACATATATCCATGTGAACACATAGATTTAAGGAATAATACGTAAGTCCTGTATTTTCCTAATGGGTATCAGTGTACAGATTGGAGTCTCATTGTTTCTCACTAGAATCTTCACAAATATATGCATGAGATGTATATATTTTAAGAAGAATTTTACATTGTTCAAGAAACATATATCTTACATTCAAGGTAATATAAATCCATTGGTAGAGCAATGGATTAAATATTCATGGAGCAAGGGTTATGAAAGAAAACCACTGTAAAAAAATACCTGAAGCATAATGAAGATTTAATTTATCCCTTAATACCATCAGCTATAACATGATAGACACAAATCTGAATACAGCTAAATTTATAAGACTGGTAAACATATGCCTTGTTTTCAATAATTTAACAGGTGCTTACTAAATGAAATGATAATTAATAATTGAGTAAATGAATAATTGAATTCTTAAAGCATTTATCTATAATCTCACAAAAGGTAGAATAACATTATGTAGAGTTCATCTGTTATTTAATTTTAGAACAGTCATAACTCTCACTTACTATGTTGTAAAAATGTTATTTACTCCATTTTGTTAATCATCTTATGATGAGATGCTTAAAAACAACTTTGAGTGACTACTATTGATATTCAATACAGGCAGCATATCACACATTCACACACACACATTTTGCTTTTAAAGTTTGGTTATGATATATTACCCTCCTAGCATAGTAAGTCAGGAAAAAGCTGCAACTGTCTTAAAGCTGAAAGTTAAAATGCTTGTAAAAGCTCTGAGTTTAAATTGTTCAGTTATTATATATTAGCAAAATAAAAATCTCCCAGTAAAAATAATACATTTTCATTTATTTAACAATTAAATTTATTTTTGGGTACTATTTAACCCTATCCACAAAAATAAAATGCAATATTTGTTAAGTAGGAAGGATAAATATTTTCCACCTATAATTTAACATAAATAGGAATATCAGTTGGTACTAGATTATAAGCAAAATGTTCTCCATTGATGTTGTAATGATCACATGATTTATGACATAATTACTTTTAAAACAGCAATAATTTGCTAGAAGATGAACAGGATAATATCTTACTTTAAATGAGACATCTGCAATCAGTCTTTCCCTTTGGAAGTAGGAAGAAATTTACAAGAGAGTCTGCTAGTAGGTCATTTTATTACCCAAGCCCTTAGATTTTATATTTTTACATGAAAACATGGCTCACTTTTAAAGACAGCCATCATTCTATGAATCCTCCTATCATGGCAAGACTGATTTGATGTTCATCACAGTGCATTTTAAAAGGCAAGAGTGACATATATCCTTATTAATCTCATAATGAAAAAGGGTTTATTTCAACCTATATCCCAGACTGTTACATGAAATAGGCTCTGCCAAAATATCAGGTTCAAAAGATGCTCAATTTAAGGAGATCAGTTTTATGCTCCATCCTCAAAGGATAGAGTCATATGAGGTGTAAGTATGTCACGTGAGGCATTAAGAGAAATTTTCTTCCCCATAAACTAAACACTGTTTGTACTGTAGTAAGAACTTAATACATACCATTCCGCATGCGGAAGAAATGACTCACACTCCCTCCCCCTCCCCCCGACAATAATGCAGCTTTCTCTTTTTTGTCGGAATTATCTAAAATGGTCACATCACTAAGCAGATCAGTGAGAGGAGTGAGTTTGAGTAGAAAATAAAAAAGCATTTGTGGCTTAAAAACTTCCCCCTACTGCTTGGAAATGGCACAACGCAGTAGAAGTTAAGAACACAGCAAGCAGAGATTAACTGAACAACACAGAAAATCAAAAACATTTTTTGAATGGGGAAGGGGATTAACAATGCCAGGGTTAATCTTGGAAATTGGTCTCTGAAGTAAGAGTTATTAAGAGAAAAATGTTATGTTCTAGAATTTGATTTTCAAGTTAATAGGAAACCTCTCTTTACTTCAGTAGTTTTCATAGAAGGTGGAGAGACAATTTCTAAATATTGTTGCTGAATAACTCGATGTATCAGTTAAATTAGTTAAAGGGAAGCCCCTATTTTGCATGTGGCTATCCACTCAACCACTCCAAAACAATTAGTCAATCACCTGTTCATTGTTTGGGCAAAGTAACCATCTGCCTTTCAATTCTGAAGAGACATTCTGCTAGAATCATGGAAATATTTACAATAAAAACTTATTCAGTTGAATTATCCTCTAGACATAATAATAAAAATATATAAGATGATATTTTAAATTGTCTAGGATAATTTAATGATGAAGTGCTGCCACTGAATGATGAGGTTCAGTATTTCTTGACAGCTGTGAGTCTGGATATTATTTTATAACCTTACAACTGCTCAGGTATACAGTGAAGATCAAGCAAACTCATACCTGCTTGGCATGGTTGCATTTTTCCTGTTTTGGTCAGGTATAGTGTAATTTAAAACTGTAAACACATTTTCAGAATCTACTCTTTAAATTTTTTCCCCCTCGGTATGTAAGGTAATTTTCTAGCTGAGCAGTTTGTGAATGAGCTTCAAAATACTCGATGAGAAATTGAGAATCATGAAATGGTCGCAGAATCAGCCAAAAGTATGTCAGTTCCCTCTCCAGAGAGTACAGAGAAATGTGACTGCAAGAGATACCAAGTACTCTGAAGTACAGAGGTTCTAAATACACTGTGGTCCCCATGTAGCAAAAAACAAATAATGATGTTAAAAACATAAGAAAATACTTATAAAATGCTAAAGGTCTTTTTTGAAAAATGATTTGCCATTATGTCGTGTATCACACATATTTCCTCCTTGTTAAATGTATCACCAAATGATTAATAACCTTAAAATAATTTGGAAGTGCATATTATATAACCCACAGCAGATCCAGTAATCTATCTCTTTCATTTGTCCCAGATTAGTTTTGTGGTAGGAAACTCTCAGATGGCTGTACCATGAGGGGCAGGCCATTAAAACATTTAAATGGTTTTACAGTGGTATTTTTTAAATGAAAAATGAAGTTCACAAATTTCAGCGTCAGTGGAGAAATGAGTGAGGGGGGTTGGCATCTCTGAAAGCTCTTTGAAAATAAAGAATTCATTATTTTGTTGTAAAAATCAGATATCTGTAAAGCCATTTATAAAATAATTAGTTGGACATCTAGCACACCTACTTATTTTCATCTGAAAATTTAGACATGCTAAGACGCATTTGCCGTTAAAACATTTCTTTCCTTCTTCTTTTCATGTACCCTCTCACGCTCTGAGGACCAGAGACTTGTTTAGAACTTACTGAAGTTTCCCAAAGCAAAACCACGCACAAGCTCCTAATTCAGCTGCCAGATCTGTGTGCAGCTTCGTTCAGCTTCTCACTACGCTAGGCATCACTTTATTAATCATGTATGAATTTCTGTGCATGCACCCTGAAGCGATCACACACACGCGATGCAATTCCAATCAAAAACGGAAGCCTTACCTGATGGCAGAAAAGGCAGCTTCAGGAGCAGCAGCACGGACGGCGGCAGCAGGGTGCCAACAGCTCAGCCTTGCGCGGAAGGTGAGACCCTTCTCTTCTGTTTCCTCTTTCCAAATCACTGTGCCAACACACTGCTTTGCATTTTGTCCCTTTTCATTCACAGAAGGTTCTCCACGCCGGGCAGCCAGTAGACACCACTTTCTTCCTGGAAGAGGCTGCCTCTCTTCTCAGAAACGCCTGGACCCCTCTCTGTGGCTCCCTCCACATTTACCCTTCAGATCAATAATGCTCTCGGAGCGGCTGGAGCTCAACTGCAGCGGCGAGCGGCGAGCCAATGGGGGCCCAGGATTCCCTCCTGTCATCTCCCCGCCCTCAAAACAAAACACAGCGTGCCTTTGACACATCATTGAGTTGTGAAAAGTAATTGAATCCTATATTTGAAATGTATTTTGTTTGTTCTTTTTCCCCCCTAGCGTTCATTGTAGAATGCTTTGAATGAATCCGAGGACTCCTTAGCTCTCAGAAGACTCATTAAACGAGCCTAGCAGCTGGTGAAGATTAGGCGCTGAGAAAGTGATAGCACCTGGGTTAGCACCCGAAGCTTTGCTTTTTAAATGCTTGAGATCCATTGCATATCAGAGAACTGTCAACTGGGAGGAAAAAGTCTTGGGTTCTATTAGTCTTTCCTCCACTAAGTCGCTTGAGTCTTTTTTGTGAATCAAGACAATTAATTACGTTTACCTGGAAGCTGTCTCATTGTTTAATTGTCTAAACGAGAATCAGATGCTTATTGGTGATAATAACCATGGTCAAGCAATTTCTCCTAATTCACTTACTTGTTTCTAGGCTGATTTAACTTGGTTCAGATTCTATGAAGAACTCAAGATTGCTAAGACTATATACATTATCTGGTCTGTTTTAATATTGTCATGTTTAAATATTGTAAGATTTTAAAAATTAACGTTAATTTCTCTTTATGAGATAATTTATTAATAATTACCTAAAACTTTATAGAATATTATAAGGGCAATACAATATTACAATGAAAAGTGTAATTGTTGAAAACCTATTCCTCCAAAAGCCACAAAACAACTTTGCATTCTTTAACCATGATTATCTTTCTTTGTGTTTCACTATTGAAGTGCTAACTATTGAATAAACATTTGCTTAAATATATTCACCAAGAATGGTGTATTTTCTAAGAATCTAAGTCATTTTATTATTTAGACATCAAGAATGCCACAATATTTCAGATAATCATTTAATTTTGTTCTATAAAAAATCTCAAGAGTACAGTCTTAATACAGTTTTAAAAATATGCCTACCTACAGGATGATTTGTAGCTCAAACTGCACAAATAATAATGTCTTTTCAATGCTAGTGTTGAAAAATAGTAAAATTATTGTGACTGTCTGAAATCTTTTTGTTTCACTGAATACAAATGCGTTGATGTAGTTGGTGTAGGCAAGCTTTGTGTATCGTGACAAATTGAAATGGCTTGGGGAGACTTTACAAACAAAACAATCTCGTGACCTGTCTATCATGTGAAGGGAGGCATGGAAAAATGTAATGTTTACACACTGTATGCTGTGTCACTATAACAAGGTGAATGCTAACTTTATTGTAACTCGTTTATGTAGCCAATAAAAATTTCATTCAGGGCAGTCTCTGGCTAAGTTTGGTCACCTGGATTTTGTGAAGAAAAGAATATGCTGATGAAAAAATGAATCATAAACATTGCTTTTCCCTCGATTGTATATTTTTCATTTATTTAAATTCCTTTTTGGATCACAAATAACAGGTCATTGACTACAGAACATTGTCTTTGTACTACAGGTCGCGAGTTCTCAACGTGTAGTCCCCAGACCAGTAGCAAAAACATCACCTGGAACTTACTGAAAGACAAGTTCTCAAGCCCGTCCCCAGCCTATCAAATCAGAAACTTTAAGAGAGTGGGACACTGCAATCTATGTTTTAATATCCCTCCAGATGCTTCCAATGCACATTCAGGTTGGACAGTCATTACGCTAGCTAAGGGGTCTACAAATTACAACAGAAGACCAGCCACCTGCTTTTGTAAATAAAGACTTATTGAAACCCAGTGGTGCTGATTTCTTTATGTATTGTCCATGACCGCTTTTGCATTACAATGGCAGAGTCGAGTAGTAGCCACAGAGACTTACAATGTGAAGCCTAAACTGTTTACTAGCTGTCATTTAAAAAATAAATGTTTTGACCCCTCCTAGGGCATTATAAGATGTGCAATATTATTAGTACAAACGGCAAAAGTTGAAGAAAAGAGAGCATCTGAAGATGGAGTGGAGAAGAAGATCAAATTAATGAAATCAGTGAGTTTGAAAGAGATTGAAAATGACCATGTAATAAATTACACTGGTGTGTGTGTTTTGCAGATTTTTGCTGCTCTCCCTGTAGGAGGGATGCACTTCTCCCCAGTCTTGGCATCTGACTTAGTATGAAATATGAGTGGAAAAGAATATTGCCATTTCCAAACAGAATATTGAAGAACAAATATAAATTTGTGTGCACTTCTATCAGCATGGATTGTTGAAAGAAGAGAACATTGGAGTCTTATTTGTCCCTAGATGGACATGTAGCATGGAAGGGTAAAATAGCTTTTATTTCTACACCACTGAGATTTGGGGATTTTTTGTTACTATACTAGTAGTATCTAATCTCTCCTGACTAAAACAAGTTACAATTAATGTAAGCAGAGGTAGAAAAACAAGCATTAAAGCAAATGTAATGACTGGGACAAGGCATTTGCCTGGAAACTCAAAAATTACTTTTGGGAAAATAAAATAAATCAATAGAATTTGTTTAAGAAAATAAAGACTGGAAAGATAAAAATGGATATTAAAACATTAGGACAAATAAGGCTAAGGACATCAAACTTAATTTATTAGCAATGGAAGCCATAAAGGCTGTTTAGAAAAGGAATGACATCATCAAAATTATGCTATAAGATTACTCTGTCGGCGAGGAAGAGATCAAAGGGCAATAAACAAAAGAAAATTCATCACAAGGCTGTGAAAAATTAAAACATGGTGTAATACGAGCCACTATTCAAGTATCGTTACCCTTATACTTACATCCAGTGAGTCAAGTTCCATCAGTTTTACTTCCTAAATACTAGTTAAAAGCATCATTTAATCATTTTCTTTATCCACCATTATCATTGTCATTTTTTTTTTTTTTTTTCAGACGGAGTCTTGCTCTGTCTCCCAGGCTGGAGTGCAGTGGTGCAATCTCGACTCACTGCAAGCTCCGCCTCCCGGGTTCACGCCATTCTCCTGCCTCAGCCTCCCGCGTAGCTGGGACTACAGGCGCCTGCCACCTCGCCCGGCTAATTTTTTGTATTTTTAGTGGAGACGGGGTTTCACCGTGTTAGCCAGGATGGTCTCGATCCCCTGACCTTGTGATCCGCCCTCCTCGGCCTCCCAAAGTGCTGGTATTACAGGCGTGAGCCACCGCGCCCGGCCTCATTGTCATTGTTGTTGGATTGCATTGATTGAGCTTTTACTTCAAGACATTTGTAGCAGTCTCTTAATGGGTATCTCTGTCTCCTCTACATTTTATTATTGGTTAACTATATACAATTTTATACAACTATATACAAACAATTGTGAAGATTTGTTTCACAACGTTTTTACAGCCAGACCAAACCAGACTGATGGGGCATTTCCTGTATCCTCAAAGAGGAAGGGAAAGAAGATATAAAAACAAAGGAATTTTCTCATTCAGACAACAAAAAGAGTAACTTTTGCTCTGAAGTGACTAACCCCACTTTTGTGTATATATCCTTGACCAGAGAAAATCATAGACACATTGCTAAGCCAGAGGTCAATATGACAAAGATACATAACCTTTCTAGAGAGAACCACACAGAGGCCAGTGATAATTTTGAAGATTAATACAATCTACCACATTCTCTTCTGACCCCAAAACAACAAAGAGATGAAGTTGCCTACCAGGTGGTCTGCATGTCTAGGGAAAAGATCATATTTTCTTTATATGTGTTTTGCCATTTCATATGTTGTGCACATTCAGTTGAAATGATTTCAAAGAGAAAAAAATAAAAGCAAGAAATTGCATCAGACTCATTGACTTGTATTTAATTATAGATACATATTGTTGGGAAAAGAAATATTCAGTGTTCAGTGTTTTTAGATCCTGAACATTGTTGATCTTGCTTGTATTCCCATTGAAGCAGAGGATGAATGAAAGACCCATGTGCATATAGTTTATGTGTCAGATTATCTTCAGAGCCAGTGTAAAGGGGCTTCTTTGAGGTGGCCATGGTGGGTAACACGGCGTGATTACACTCTGATTTCTGTAGAGGTATATAGAATATCCCTCAGAATTTCCCAAGCAAAAAAAAAAAAAAAAAAAAAAAAACCAGAAAACTCCTTCCTTTATCAGCCTAAGGCTTCCCTCAGGGATGTAGCTGTGCCCTCTTTTGAAATATATGTAGATATGTAGGTACACTGACTCCTATCATCGCCCCCTTTCGTGTAGAAAGAGTCTGAGGGCAGAAGGCAAAGACAAACCATGCTCACTTGAGAAATTCACCATCAGCAAAATAGTGAATCACAGCCATGTGAATCTAACCCTCCAGCTGCAACTGAAATCAGAGGGTTTACGAAAATGTAAGCTGTCATCTGATAGCATAGGATAATATTTATGTCCATAACAAGAGCCAGGTGCGGTGGTTCACGCCTGTAATCCCAGCACTTTGGGAGGCCTAAGTGGGTGGGTCACTTGAGGCCAGGAGTTCGTGACCAGCCTGGCCAACATGGCAAAACTCTATCTCTACCAAAAATGCAAAAACTAGCTGGGCGTGGTGGCCTGTGCCTGTAATCCCAGCTATTTGGGAGGATGAGGCACAAGAATCACTTGAAGGAGGGAGTGGGAGGTTGCAGTGAGCCAAGACCGCACCATTGCATTCCAGCCTGGGAGCCTGATGAGACTGTCTCAAAGGAAAAAAAAAGAAAGAAAGAAAGAAAAAAAGGACAGAAGGAAAGAGAAGACAGGTTCACAGAACTGTGATGTTGAGTATTTTGGCATTCAGATTCAGATTAAGGAGTGATATCCAGATAGACTGGGATGAGCTGATGATTCATGAACTATTGAATAGAACCTTCTGCCCCAGCGCATAGCAGAAAACAGAGATTGGGCTAGTTATCTAGTAGCAGTAATAGTAAAATACTATGATATCCATGACTAATAATAAATAGATTAGTTTACTGAGCACTGAATAGGCATCAGGCATCCTATTAAATATTTTACTTATAGTTTTATACCACATGTGAAGGTGCTACTATTATTTTATCTAGTTTACAAATAAGAATAACATTTGATGGTCACATGCTACCAGTGGAGTCAGGATCTGGGTTACGGCAGCTAAACTCTGTTTTGTCATCATTAACCTCTAATGCTTGTCTTTCATATTTCTTCACTGTCATGTGATATTGCAGAATAGAGTTATTGATTTCAATGGTGCAAAATATTTTGATTACTAAAAAACACCATTTTCCCCTCACGAATTGACTGATGTTTTAAAAATCCATCCAACAAGTAACTGTTGAATCCTATAATATACATTGCTTTGTTAAGGCAAATGGTGAACACAAAATAGTGAACACTATAATCTCTGGAAACCAAAGAAAAAGTCTTTGGCTCTCAGAAGTATACAGCAACTACGTATTTTACCACCAACTACATGCCCAACCAAGGGTATATACAAATTAACTATTCTTATAATGAAAAACTTTATCCCAATCATAAATGCATCTCCATTCGGAATAAAAATAAGTGTAACATTTGAAAAGGAAAGCTTTGTCACAAAACAATGACCTTCAGACTCAGCAAAGTTGCAAACGGCTAGAGATCGAGCTATTTTACTGGCATTCTCACTGACTTGACTAGAAATGTACATTTGACTCAGCCTTATACGGAATACACTAATTTTCAAAGTCCATACATATGCTTGTTATGAATATTATCTTATTCAAAAGCCCCAACAGTAATGTAAAAAAAAAATCATTGCCATTTTATAGGGGATGTAACTGAGGCTTAGTTAGAAGAGAAATACTCTTGGCCGGGCGCGGTGGCTCACGCCTGTAATCCCAGCACTTGGGAGGCCAAGGTGGGCAGATCACCTGATGTCAGGAGTTCAAGAGCAGCCTGGCCAATATGGTAAAACCCCATCTCTACTAATAATACAAAAAATTAGCTGGGCATGGTGGTGGGTGCCTGTAATCCCAGGTATTCGGGAGGCTGAGGTAGCAGAATCGTTTGAACCCAGGAGGTGGAGGTTGCAGTGAGCTGATATCGCGTCATTGCACTCCAGCGTGGGTGACAGAGTGAGACTCCATCTCAAAAAAAAAAAAAAAAAAAGAAGAAGAAGAAGATAAATAATCTTTTGCTCCAGGTCACACACTGAATCCTGACAATCAGTGTCAGGATTCAGAATCATGATTTATACTTGGTGGGTGTAATTGGAATGCCTTTCTCTTCTTTCTCAAAGTGATGCCTGTGAAAACTGAATTATCAGATTTAGTACTAACTGGTAAAGCTTTCTACTTAGCCTGAGAGCTGCCATCAACGAGTGAAATCCAAACTGTGACCTTACTACCACCTCATTGCTCCAGAAAATAGGACAAACTACATTTTGGGAACAGCTATGGGTATAAGTGAGTATGTAAAAAGGAGAGATACAAGAAATATTAGCAATACTGATATGTTCTGAGGTTATTAGGGAAGACCACAAAATATAACTGGGTTTAAAATGGGTCCTTGAAAAAGAGTTTAATTTGGAGAGGTGGGAAGATCCACATAGGCTTGAAGCTACTGTAAACCAGACTGGTTATAGTTAGGAATTATGTTGTGACAAATTAATAAATAAATAAGTTTGGTTAACATATGTTTATTATATAATTAATATGTTATGAATATATTTATTAGTATATATAATATATTACAAAATAGTACAGACTATAAATGTTTATATTATAATATAATATATAACATATATAACATATAACATATAGTTGTATAAATTATATATATTTATTAATTGTAAAATTAAAATATTTTATTCGAATTTTTTTAATCTACTGGGAATTGAGAAAACAATAACAAAAGATGTAATTATGATGCTGCGATGGCTAAGGCATGGATCAAGACAAATGAGGAATCAATAAAATGAAGTATTTTGAAATAATTTTGAAATGAGAAATTAAAAGATACCATGACTTCTTGGACGTAGATGATAAGGCACAGGATTATGTTAGACATTGATCTGAATTTTCAAGTTTAAATTTAAAAAAATTCATGTCATTAACTAATACAGAAAGTTTGGAGTGAGCATTACTTACACAGGGAAGTTGGATTTGGTTTAACATTTATCTGTATGAAAAAAATTTAAAAGATGAAAATATTTTCCAACCCATGATACAACTGTACATCCAGACCTCAACTTTATGTTAACAATAATAACATTAACAAATTAATACTGTATAACATGTTATAAAATAAGTATATGAAATCCATTAGATTTTATTGCTACTGGAGAGTATGCATTCAATTCAAACGTATGTTAATACTTTAGAAGCACCTAATAAATTTAAAAATGTGTTCCCTTTTAGGTGTTTTATTGATCTTAAAACAAAATCCACTTATTTTAAAACAAAATCTATTTATTTTCTGATTAGCAGTAATTATATATCTTTGATATCATGTCTCCTAGATAGACATATAGATATAGATAAAGTCAAAATTGGATATATTAAAATTATTTAATATATAACACTAAAATGTATTTTCTGTCAATATCCTGGTTTCCGTTTTGTTAAGTTTGTACTGCTCTTTTGTATATTTTCAGAGCCCATTTTTTAAAATTTAGTTAGCAATGTTTAGTTAGCAACATTATTGTTTTTCATATTTCTCTCTTAAAAATTATATCAAAATAAAAACATATTTTAGTGCTTGTTGAAATGTTAGGGTTCCTAGTTGAATATGTGACACTGAAATTCTCCAACCAGAAAGGGGGAAATTGTGTTTGTATGTAATTAAATATAAGTAGGTAGAGAAAAAAAAAAGAAAAGAAATTAAAATAGGTTTTGAAATTTCTAAAGCCGTATGTTTTTCCTAGATTATTCTTCCTGACTATTCCTTTGTGAAATCAAACATACATCCTGCAGAGACCAGAAGCCCTAAGAAGCCTCTCTCAATTATGTCTTTGGCTATGGTATGTCATTTATTTGATCCTGCAACTCAGACTGACTTTAAATAATATAATTAAGCAATTCTGAAATGACCTCATTTTAAAGAAGCCCATAAACATCTAACCTTCAAAAAGGTTAAATTGAAAAATAATAAAAGAATGAAGGCAGTAGGCAAACAAAGGTCATTTTCCTTTTTTAGTGATATTATCCACTCAGCATTGTATCAGATCATCTAAGCCAAAGTCCCAAGACTACTCCTGAAAAATAATAAAATCTTGAAGTAGGGAGAGATGGGTAAGTGCACCTCATCATAATACAATGCAAAATAAAGGCATTAAACATGAGCCAACATAATACAAACCCAATACAAGAGTGTCTGTTGTAGCATCATTCTATTCAATGCTAGAGTAAGCGTACTGGATTTTACTTGAACATGACAATACACAGGCCTATGCTCCTTTGAGATCTCTGAGGGCTTTACATGATAAATAGCCCATTCAAAGTCAGCAT
This sequence comes from Symphalangus syndactylus, assembly GCF_028878055.3. Classification (NCBI taxonomy): domain Eukaryota; kingdom Metazoa; phylum Chordata; class Mammalia; order Primates; family Hylobatidae; genus Symphalangus; species Symphalangus syndactylus. The sequence goes on along the minus strand of NC_072438.2, from coordinate 80,581,678 downwards.
ACTTATATCAAGGGCACCCAAGGATAGGCATAGTTTCTGATAAATGGCCAGGCAAATTTCATTCCATTTGCAATAAAAAAGATTATAGGAAACTTTTAAGGGATACTGGAAATCGCTACATTACAAAATGACAGTTTTTAGAATGCCAAATTTCCTTACTACTGCTTAAGTCAAACCTATGAGTCCTGAGTGATGAAGACCTGTCTAAACATAATCATGCATGAGGATAATCAAGAGAGTTTTATTTTGCTATAAGATCTTTATGATTAAAGTAATGTGTGATTTGAAAAAAAAGACAATTTAAAGCAAAATGAATAGAAATACAGTCCAGAAATAGAGAAATATTAGTTGTACAAAAACATCTAAGACTATGATGAAGAACACTTGGAGAAAAGAAGGCTTAATTGAGACAATAAGCACATTATTTTAAGTTTTTTCATGTGGAATAAGCATCCAACTAGGTCTGCTTGGATTCAAAGTGCAAAATGATGTCCAATAGGTAGAAGTTACAGATTAAAGTCGACCTTCCAACACCTAAGTGGAATAATCAAAAGATGAAATCATTTGCATGAAGATACAAAAACATCTAGAAGTGCCATATATATATATATATGAGATATATATATGAGATATATATAGATAGATATAGATTGATATATACACACATGTGTATTTGAAACTGAACAACTTCAGACATGCAGAATGGTAGAATGACAAGAATTGTTTTTCTGCTATCAGGCCAATGATATACATGCCATGCCAATTCTCATTTGCTTGACAGCTCCAATTTGAAAGCAATTGAAATGATTCCTGATATCCCTTATTTTTATCATCCTTATTTAATTACTATTTGCAGAACATGAAATCTACTCATTCTAAAAGTATAATGCAATGAGTTTAAATAAGTTCACACATTTGTACAATTATCACCACAATCCAATTTTAAAACATTCACTTCATCCCAGTAAGATCCTTGGTGCCAATTTGCTGCCAGTTTGTCCTCAATCCAACCCCAACCCCAGGTAACCACTTATCTATCTCCATAGGTTTGCCTTTCTAGACATTTAATATAAATGGAATTGTACAATATGTTAACATTTGGGCCTTGATTCTTTAAATTAGCATCATATTTTTGAGCCTCATCTGTATTCATTCCATTTGTATTGTTGTATAGTATTCATTGCTCGGATGTACACAGTATTGCATTGCTTGGATATTGCTCCCATGTTCTGTTCATCCATTTACTAGTTAATAAACATTTGGATTGTTTCCACTTTTTGACTCTCATAAATAAGGCTGCTGTGTCATATCCAAGCCTCTGTGAGGACAGATTTTTTATTTTCTTGGGAAGTTTTCTTGGAACAGGATCATTGAGTTTTAAGGTAAGCTGGTAATCATTTTTTAAAAAGAAGCTGCCATACTGTTGATCAAAACGCCAGTTTACTTTTCCATCAGCAATGTAAGAGGATTCCAGTTGCCATATGCCAATGTCAACATTTTGTATTGTCTGTAATTTTCATTACAACAATTCTAGTGGGACAAAATAATATTTTATCATGTTTTAATTGGCATTTCTCTACTAATCTTTTCATGTGATTATTAGCTATTTATATATCTGTTTTGGTGAAACATTGAAGTTTTGCTCATTTTTAATTGGAATTTGGTTTATCATTGTAAGAGTTCTGTGCATATTGTAAAAATTAAGAGAAATATGGCTCGCTAATATTTTCTCCCAGTCTTAATTTTCTTAATAATGACTTCTGAAGTGCGAAAATGTAGTCTTTGATTACTTTTTAAAAATATGGTTTGTACTTTTGGTACTATATCTGAGGAATTTTCCCCCAACTCAAGGTCACAAATGTATTCTCCTATATTTTCTTCTAAATGTTTTATTGTTTTAGATATTACACTTAGGGGTATGATCTATTACTAAATAAATTTTTGTATTATATGAAAAAAGCGCTAAACTCATCTTTTTTCATAAAGATATCTAATTTTCCCAGCACCACTTGCTAAAAAAAAAAAGCTTTTTTTTTTCATTGAATTGCCTTGGCACCTTTATAGAAAATCAATTGAAGTAGAAGATGACAAATTCTACAGACTGTGAATATCTTGGCATCATTTTTTCCTAAAAATAAGCCAGAGATAACAGGGAACAAATGAAGAAAATTAATGAGGCAGGAATATTCTCTTTCTGATATCCATAGCTCCTCTAATGGCACTGTAACCTGAGATTTGTATAAAAGCCTGCCAAATCAAAATTCAATGTTTAGTTATTTGACATTAACTCTTTGGTTGTGAGAATAGAAAAATTACTTGAATTTTTATGCTTTTGCAACAAGCCTTGTTCTTTTTCAATATGCTTTTTGAAAATACTCAGTTGGAAGCTTTTCTTATCTCTTTGTTTTTATTTTTATTTTTTTTGCTATTGCGGTGTTTTAGAACACTTCTCTTAAAGTATCTGAGTTCTTTCTATATTTCACTATATTTCCTTACTGCACTTACCATTTAGTAGGTTAATTATGTGTTGACACAATTTGGAGTAAGAGCTGTAGTCCATATGGTAATAGGAGGACAGGATCTATCAGAGAGTGCTTTTTAAAATAGCTTTGCTAAGAGCTGTTACTTATGGTTGCCAAATGAGAGATACTACTCAACTTAAGATATTCTTCAGGGAGTAGAGGGTGATCTTTAATATTACAGGTGAGAAAGCTGACTCTGAACTACTATTATAGCAGCTTAATGGTTCCCAGTGGGAGATAGTTACAGGATTTACTTTTTACATCCTGATTGGGGAAAAGTCATGCTTGCACCCACGTCGTGTATAAAGAACTCTTTTGGAATAAGCCATTTGCTGTTGTAGAGTGTAAATTAAATATCATGCAAAAAGTAGATTACAGAGAGAAGTAAAAAGTTTCTTTGGCTGAAATTGTAGAATTGTAAACACAAAGGGAATAAAAATTTTCATGGGAAGTAAAATGTGAGAAATGAATTAATAAATATCCCAAATAATGCTATAGGAAAATGTGAAAATAAAGGAAAGAAAAAAAAAACAGAAGTAAGAAAAATGAATATAGAAACAAAAGAATAACAGCTATAATGTTTGCTTATGACCCACTCTGGCTATAATCAGTTAAGTGTTGTCCAGAGCAGAGAAACCAATAGCCCCCTAACTTACAAGTTTCATTGGCTGAAATCCTGGTATTCTAAACACCAGGAAAATATAAGTTTGCATGAGAAATCAAATGTAAGAGATAATTCAATTAATATCCCAAATAATTATATAGAAAAATGAGAAAATAAAAAAACAAAGAATAAAAGTGAAAAGTGAAAAATGAACATATATCTGACCTAAGAAATCATGAGCCAGATGGATGAATGATTTTTACTTTAAGCCTCTAGAGTTTGAGATGATTTGGCATGCACAAAATGCTCATGTGAGTTTCTAATTTTCAGTAAATATAATTGGATATTGTAGATATTTTTAAAGCAGATGTTCACCACTTATACATTGAATTTGAGAAACCACCATTTTAAAAAGTATGTCTATACTTGATAACTTGATTGAAGATTTTCATATTGATTGAGTGGTGACAATATACCGACAATATACTAAGAACAAAAAATAGTACTTTGTTTAGTACACTTTTAGCTCCAGTCTACATAGAACCAACAATTATTTCATTTAACCTTATTTCTTTCGATATTTTTCTGAGACAGAGTTTTGCTCTTGTTGCCCAGGCTGGAGTGCAATGGTGTGATCTTGGCTCACTGCAATCTCCTCCTCCTGGGTTCAAGTGATTCTCCTGCCTCAGCCTCTCAAGTAGCTGGGATTACAGGCACGCTGCCACCATGCCCAGTTAATTTTTGTATTTTTAGTACAGGCAGGGTTTCACCATGTTGGTCAGGCTGGCCTCAAACTCCTGACCTCAGGTGATCCTCCCGACTTGGCCTCTCAAAGTGCTGGGATTACAGGTGTGAGCCACTGTGCCTGGCCAATTATTTCACAATAATAACTAAGCAATCATGAAATTTTGTGTACACTTAAAATTGGTTTGCAGAAAAATTTTCATTGACAGGCTTTAAATACATAATAACTACATGCCACATTGCTCCTTTTTGTAATTTTCAAATATTAATTAGCTTCATCCTGAATCTATATTGTCATCATTTTGCTTAATCATATCTAGATGCTCGTATTAGAAGAGGAAATTACTACTTGAAGTTTTTCAGCCACTTAGAAGAATTGCATGCATTGGGGAAAATTGTACTTGCAGTTAGAGGGAGTGGTAAAAAATGAGAGTGTGGATTGAGTCTACCAGTTATTTTAGATGTGTAGAATAGCATCAGAACAAATCCTCTCACTGTGTATTATGAAATAGTGGCTCTATTTTTTTCAAGTCTGATCACGTTCGGTTTAGATTTGTACATCAGCAATAAATCACCTTCCTTAGAATGTATCTTTTCCTTTAATTTTCTCACACTATCTACATTCTCTCAGATGTGCCTCTTTGAAAATCATTTTCAACCTTTTGAATTTTAAGATAGATTGTACTAATCAGCTATTAGATATCTTAAAATACTTGTGGAATAGAATACCTTTAGGAAAATAAGATGAAAGAGAAATAAGGAGAAAGAGAACAAGAAGACAACAAAAACTAAAAAGAAGCCATTTATTTTGGTAGCATTTTAATAAGAAATATAGTTGATGGCTGATTAAACTTTCATAATCTATTATCAAAGTAATAAAAGTAAAATGAGCAAGAAGACAGGGATGTGAGGAAAGAGGAGAGTTCCTCAAAGTGTGTAAGTCAATATAGGTATCTACTGATTTTCATTTGTTTGTATTTATGTTTTGAACAGATAATACAAGTATTTAATGCTCTAGCGTAAATGCACAAAATATTATGCAAAGAAAGAACATTTTCTTCTATCTCCTAATATGCAGGTTTCTCTCCCAAAAAGCAGCCCGTGTCACTATCTTTGATACTATTTCTTATAGAGATGTCTGAATTCTTGTAGTTCAGATTTTCTCCTTATCTGTTCAGAGGATAGTTTTCTGTGCCAAAGAAGCCAAACTTATGTTTTCTTCAGTAGGATTTTATGGGACAAAAAAAATTCATAGGAGTTCTGTGTTTTTGATCTCATAGAGAAAAGAAAATATTCACTTCTCTAACACCCTCTATGTTTATAAAATCTGTATAGCAGGTGTTCCAGAGTCTTACAAAGGAATCTATATCGCTCTGGTCATTCAATTTTTGACCTCAAGAGTAAAAGAATCCTGGAAGCTTTCAAAATAAGCTCTCCCATGAAGTGAATTGTAAGAATTTCCAGTTTTGAGTCAATTACCTTGAGTAGTTTCTCTTGGTTTTGAAAAACAAATGCTGAAAATGAAATATTTTATATATTACATCTAACGAATGAAGTCATTTTTATTTGACTGTTATAGAGATTCATGAAATTCTTCTTTTTAATTTGTAGGCAAATTGTTCCAAGCCATTATTTCCCTAGCTGTCAGATGATTATTCATCCCAGCCCATAGCCATGCAACACCCAAGGCTCCTCTGGAAGGCGTCTACCCTGCCATGCCTTTGACATCAGACTTGGCCGTGTGACTTTGTGGGCCAATGGTATATAAGTTGGACTTACATGACCTGAATTCAAGTTGGCACTTTAAGGGCTATCACGTGTATTTGCCCTTGGTCTGCTTCCTCATGAAAATCACAATATTTCTCACATAGAGACTATTTATTCAGTTAGATTTCTGGTTTGTAGACACAGAACAAAGTTGGAGTCAACTCAGGAGTGACAATAAATTCTAGATATAAGTCACTGACATGTTGGTACTTCTTTTAGAACAATAAAAAATGGCAAAAATTTACTGATGAAAAGTACTAAAAAAGCTGTGTGATCTCTAGAAAATTGCTTTTGCATATTTTAAATAATATTGGTTTTATGGGTCACTATGCATCAATTAGGATTTTTTGTCAATATGACACTTTTTTATATAAACAAATAAAAATATGGTGACATCCAAGGGTAAATGTGGGTCCATTAAAACCAAAATACCAGAAAGATCTATTTTATTGAGTTTTTTTATACATTTTGGAGGGCATGTTAAAATCATGCTTGCTGATTATATTAAGGAATTTGCAAAGTCTTATTCTATAATTGTAAGTTTTATTAAGAAATATGAGCTGATGCTATTGAATTCAACTATTTTTACAGCTAAAAACAATTTCCAAATAGAGTTCATTAATTAATAAGATCAATCTGAATAGAAATCAATGATGGAAGAACACAAGCATCATCATCCACCTTGTGTTATTTCACATATTTATCAATAAATATTTACTATGTCCCTATGTCTGTGTTGTTACAGCTATGATTAGTTTAGCTAAGTATGCAAATGTATATTTAGATGACCCTAAACTTTGTGTGTATGCATGAGGTGTAAGTGTCACAGTTAGTGACACTCAAACTATTTGGAGATGAAATGATCGAATATGTACCAGAGAGACCACAAATTTGTCAATTTCCTTATACCTCCAACAAAGCGCTAAGTGGTCAATCCGTTAAGTTTTACAGTAGCATCTGGGCAGGTGCTTTGGAGTTCACTCACATTATTCTGTAGGACAGAAGGGCAGAACTACAGATAGAACCACCGAATAAGAAAGAGACTAGGGGAAAAGAAGATTCTGACTGTGTGGCTCTTACCTTTAGATGCCAAAGAATGGATCACAGACTAATTCAGAGGGGTGTATATCCTCAAATTCCTACCAAGACCAAGACATTAGTAATGTTAGTTACGATGTTCAAATGCCTGGTGTCACATCCTATCACATGGAAGTCACTGGGAATAGATTGACCATGGTTGGCCCATTGCTTCCCTGTTGTTCCTTCTTCTTTTGCACTCAGAAGCTTGCTTGGGGGGTGGTGTTGGCAGGGGCCTGGGGGGCGAACAAGGAGGCCTTGGAAGAAGGAAAATAATTATGATACAAAGTCTGAACTTTTCTTGACAGAGTTAAAATTCTGTTTTAAAATTGGCAAGTATAGATAACTTGGATGTGCAAAATTAAATCACACCCATTGCTCTCTTTCCTAGCCACACCAACCTGCTCCAGAAAAGTAAGTTCCTGTGTTTGTGAAGCATACTGCATGAAAAACAGACGCATTTATACATAATCAAATTTTTACAATAAACATGAATCTAGCACACAATAAATATTTTGATGGCCTACTCTGTGTGAGAAATTATGAACGCAGTTTCTTCACATAGATTAAACTGATTTTTTTTCAATCAGTAAATACTTATTGAAGATCTTATGTATCTATTCTGGGATATTAGTTAACCTATCATAGGCACTGTCTCAGAGGACAGTCTCAAACTCATTTCTCTTTCTTCCATGGTCTGTTGCTCACTATTAGGAAATAGTCTGAACAATATATTAATGTATTTTGTGGATAAAAGTTTCTATCTCTCCTAGCACTTTCTGCATTAAATAGCACAGCTAGTCATAATGATACTGGGATTTAATTGGCAAGAATAAGCAGAAGTGGGTTATTATCAGTTAGAGTGCCCCATACACATATTTCTTAAAAGTGTCAGTAATCCTCTCTATAGTGGGTGAGGTAGAGCATTACTGGGATACTCAAGCCTGGGAAACACCTTCAGAAGTAAACTATCCGCCCAATGGACAGTCCACATGCAGTGACTGGCTGATGCAAAGGTATGAGAGTCTGATTTACTTGCCTTCATTGATTTATTCCTGAAGAGTAATTCTAGGTTCTGACTTTTTTGTTCTTTGTGTGCTCTGCTGAGACTTTTGGTGCAATTGCATTGCAATTCAACTTCTCTCTCTGCCCAGTCCTATCTTATTTACTCGCCAACAGGGCTTGAACTTAAGACGATCTTGTATGCAAATCTCTGCCTCACTGTCTGCTTTCCAAGAACCTAACACTGATCCTCAATTTCCTTACACACACACACACACACACACACAATAGGTTATCTTCAGGCAAGAAAATTTATTTGCGAGGTGAGGGGGATGTGCAATTGCTATTCTCAGACAGATTTTAGCAGACAGAAGATACTGACCTACTGTTTTCCCTTCTGATTTTAGTATGATACAATTTCTAATCCTTATCATTTAGTATGGTCCTATAGGCTTTAGACAATGATTCACACAAGACAGTCTACCAAGGCCTATGCATAGTTTTATAGGCCTCTTGTCAATGATCCATGATAACTAGGATTGTAAGTTGGGGGAGTTATACTTGAACCCCTGCTGCTCTGTGGGCTTATGTGCTTGTTTGTTGCAACTTTGAATTATTTAAGGTAAACTAAAATACTACAAAATAGAAACCAAAATATATAGTGCTTCAGATACAATAAAATATTATTTCTTTCTTTGCAATTTTCAAAATGTGGCTTCCAGGATCACAGCAGGCCTCATCATACCAATCAGTGGAATGGGGAAAAAGGTATGCCAGAGAATGCTGGGAATTGATCACGCACATGGCCAATAGTTGAACTACACACCTCTCCTTAAATGCCATTGAATAAAATGTTGCTACATGGGTGTGCCTAATTCCAAGGCAAGTGTCTAGGAGAAAGGGAATAAAATATATTTGTGAATAACTACTACTTCTGCCACACAACTATACCTGATAACATTGAGTTGTGTTAATGAGCAGTTCATTAATTTAGAAGAATCTTGAATAGTAAACACAAAGAAGTTGCCAAATTGGAGCAGGGACAAATGGCAATCACCAATGTACTTTTAGTGTCTGTTACCATAATGCAGAAATATTATGTGCTAATATATTTTGAAAATTTGTGGCAAAATGAGCACTTAACTTCAAGCCTGCTCCTCTTAAATGGACTAAGACCTTAAATTATTATTGCTCTTTTCCTTCAATTAGCCAATAAAACAAGTATATACCCTTATAATTCTAGATAATTTACAATTATAATTATCATTTCTGTGGAATATAGACTACAAAGAGGCCTGAGGTAGCTTGGAACTACTTTCCTTTGAGCATTATTAAAAGTATGTATTAAGAGGGCACATGCTTTGATCTGCTACTGTGTGATGGCTTAAGGCTACAGCAAATTTGCTAGAAAGTAGAAAAAAAAAGATACCATCTTATAGTAAGCCTGAAAAGAAGGTGACTATTTTAAACAATACTGTCAAGAGTTTTGGAAAGCAAAACATATTTTTTGTATTGTGGTTAAGAAAACACATAACAGAAAAATACATAACATAAAATGTTTAAATTCTTAATCATTTTTATATGTAGGGTCAAGTAGTGTTAAGTAGGTTCACATTGTTGTTTGTGCAATCAATTTTCAGAAATTTTTTGTTTTGTAAAGCTAAAAGTACAACCATTAAACAACAACTCCCCACTTCCTTGTCTCAAAGAGTATGACTGCCATGCTCACTATAGAGAATCTCTAAATATTTCTCTGTCTTAAGTCAATAACTCTTACATGTAACGCTGTACTTGTTTCTCTATGTGAAAATCTCTGTGAAGAGTCAGTGACTTTCATATCTCCCCTTTAAGGTTGTTGATTTATATGAGCAGGCTAATCCAATCCGATACTCTTGTCCTTGTTTAGATATTCTGCATACCCACTGGAAGAAAAAAAATCTGTGAGTGGCTTTTTTTGACTTAATGTTAATTCATTTTAGTCAATTTTGTGAAAAGCTTCCTCAATTTTTAGTCTCCATTCATATTTTCTTTCTCAGAATCACTGTTATGCCCCTGTCTTAGTCCATCAGAGGATTTTTAAACAGAATATTTTAATAATATAGAAATATAAGTTTATGCATTTGCTAGGCACTTTGATTTTTTTTAATTTTTATTATTATTATTATTTTTTGAGATGGAGTCTCACTCTGTCGCCCAGGCTGGAGTGCAATGGCCCGATCTCGGCTCACTGCGAGCTCCGCCTCTTGGGTTCACGCCATTCTTCTGCCTCAGCCTCCTGAGTAGCTGGGACTACAGGTGCCTGCCACCACGCCCGGCTAATTTTTATTTATTTATTTATTTATTTTTAGTAGAGACAGGGTTTCACTGTGTTAGCCAGGATGGTCTTGATCTCCTGACCTGGTGATCCACCCGCCTCAGCCTCCCAAAGTTTGGGGATTACAGGCATGAGCCACCACGCTTGGCCTGATTTATTTTTAAATAGTGAAAGATAATGAAATCTATAGGACAAATTTAATTTACATGAAATAAAACTTTGAATCTAATGATAACACACAGATACGTGCTTCTCTTCTCATCTGTGCTTCTTACTTGCTTCTTACTTTTCTCCTAATTTCTCCACTTTCACATATTTTGACACAGAATACTTGAGAATATGTAATTTATAATAAATAGAAATTTATTAGCTCACAGTTCTGGAGGCTGGGAAGTCCAAGATCAAAGCCAATAACCAGTAAAAACCTTCTTGCTATATTAAAGCATGGCAGAAGGCAGAAAGGCAAAGAGAGCTGATTCCCAAAAGCCTTTAATTAAGGAATTAAATCTACCCAGGAGCATAAAGCCCTCATGGCTCTAATGACTTGTTAAATGTCCTACCTCCCAATAATTTTACAATAGCAATTAAATTTCAACATGAATCTTGGAGGGGATATTCAAACCATAGTAGGCCTCAAACTCACAATTCATAAATTTGGATGAAGTTGTCCCATTTCTAAATTTTATGAAACAAAGAGTTGCAGTGGGGAACCCATTTTCTTCACTGGTACCTTGTATATTACTAAGCATGCATAATATAAATGGGTTTTAGAAATATTGTAAAAGGCTGGGCATGGTGGCTCACGTCTGTAATCCCAGTGCGTTGGGAGGCTGAGGCAGGCGGATCACGAGATCAGGAGATCGAGACCATCCTGGCTAACATGGTGAAACCCTGTCTCTACTAAAAAAATACAAAAAAATTAGCCAGGCATGGTGGCAGGCACCTGTAGTCCCAGCTACTTGGGAGGCTGAGGCAGGAGAATGACGTGAACCCAGGAGGCAGAGCTTGCAGTGAGCAGAGCTTGTGCCACTGTACTCCAGCCTGGGTGACAGAGAGAGACTCCATCTCAAAAAAAAAAAAAAAAAAAAAGAAATATTGTAAAAAATCTGCTATATTGACTCAGCTAGTGCCATGACAAAATAGCAGAGTTAGAAGTCATATATACGAAACCAAAAGCCTGGCTATGCAATGTTTGTCCAATTATTAGTTATAAAAATTATAATAGGATAATTTATTTCTCATAGAGGCCTGATGAAAATAAACACTCTCTTCTCTCAAAAACATGATAAAGCCCCCAAATCTTACAGCTTATGTATAAAACATATTGTTAAATTTGTCCCAATTTTGACACAAATCCTAAGATATTAGTGCCTTTACATAAAGATAGTTCTTAATATAACTATCCAACCAGAAAAAAGATGATATTTTTATTATTTTAAATACAACTATATTAAATCATTGTTTTGTGAAGAAGTGATGAGAAATTATTCAGATAAGCATTTAGGGGAAAAATATTATTACAGAGTGATGTGACAGGTAGATGATTCATTAGCTTTTAATTTTCCTGGATTTTTTAACTTTAAAAAATTTGTTGAGTTTTTTTTTCTCATTCTACGTAAACATCCACTTACTTTGCCTAGTGTTACATCTGTAATTTTGTTTTCTTTTTCTTATACAAGTATCCCCAATTTTAAAATATATTTCGCCATAATATCTGGATTTGTACTAATTTAGGAGTATATTGTTTCTAACTTTTTATTCCCTTTTGATGTCAAAATTAGGCCTCTGAGATGATTTTTCCTTTTATGGCAGACACTGAAACAATTACAAAAAAATAAAGAAGAAACTTGACTTAGAGCAGAATTAACTGATTAAGAAGCAAAGCTGGAAAGTGAATTTTTCTATTATCCATACTAAGCGATAGTTAATATGAGTGAGAAAATTGCCTGTCTGGAGAGGAAGGTGTGGAGGAATGCATTTCTGCAAGAGAGAAGATGAAGAAAGTTGAAAATGTCATTGCCAGGTTGTTCTTGAATGTGAACACTCCACTATTCCATCACCGGAAAGTCCTGGACTTGGATGTTTCTCCCAATAGAGAGAGGAGGATTGTATTCAGTGATCATGTGGATGATTCTTTCACAAATGTTTATTCTCTGCTTCCTATTGTGTTTGGTATTTGCTTTCACAGGCCATTATGGTTTGACTATGTGACTGACTCTGGCCAGTCAGCACACCTGACTCAAGTGAAGGCTGAGTCAAGGTGTAACGGAGCTTTTTCTTTAATGTTTCTACTACTTTCTTGAGAAAATCATGTTTTGGGTATTAACAAGGACTCTTCTTGCACCCTGGCAAAGATTCTCCACTTATCCAAAGTTTGTTCAGACCAACTGAGCCCTTACTTTGTCTAACCCTCCTCTTTGTGTCCATGCGTGATTAAAGGATCCCAGTTTCAGAAAAGAATCTTGCTAAAGCAGCTGATTAAGAATCTTCCCATCCTTGATATCCAGTTAAGCTTCTCTTCCTCCACCCTTGATATCTAATCATGTTCCTCACCTCCTTCACTCTTGCTACCTAACCAAGTTTCTCTTAATAATTTTCCCTTCACTGAGTCCTTATGTGTCTGTGGACTATAAATTCCCAGTTGTTCCTTTTGTATTAGGAGTTGAATTCAGTTTTTCTCCACTATTGCAACAGTCTTGAAGAAAGACTTGTTTGCCTATTTAACTGGTCAGGTGCAATGCTTTTTTTGTAGTTGCCCGCTGATCACAAGTAACACATACGCTAGAGCCATCTCACTGAAGCCACAGAACTCTAGCTTGAAACTGATAAAAGAAATGTTATTTCCAGGCCAGGCGCGGTGCCTCGCTCCTGCAGTCCCAGCACTTTGGGAGGCCGAGGCGGGAGGATCACGAGATCAGGATATCGAGACCAACCTGGCCATCACGGTGAAACTCTGTCTCTACTAAAAATACAAAAAATTAGCCGGGCGTGGTGGCGGGCACCTGTAGTCCCAGCTACTCGGGAGGCTGAGGCAGGAGAATGGCGTGAACCCGGGAGGCGGAGCTTGCAGTGAGCTGAGATAGTGCCACTGCACTCCAGCCTGGGCGACAGAGAGAGACTCTGTCTCAAAAAAAAATAAAAATTAAAAATTAAAAAAAATACTATTTCCATGCCACTGAGTTTTAGAAAGTTTACTGACCAATAGTAGCTTGGCAATTATAAATGTTTTAGACAATATTCAGGATATTAACAAAAATTTGTTCTTCTCCTTATCAAAACAAAATTTAAAAAAGAAATAAAATTGTATATTTTCCAAGGAGAATATATTACAAGGAATATTCATTATGGTTACATTAAGATGTCAAAAATAAATTATAACTTAATTGGTCTTTTCACTGGGAAAATGAGGGAAGTTGGACAGTGTTATTCCATAGCCCTTTCCAGACTAAGAAATCCATGATTGTAAGTATTCATTCTGAGCACTTACTGAGCATAGACTCATAGGTCTTACGTGGATATAAAATTCCTGACTCTAAAAAGTAACAGTATGGTTAGGGAAAAAAAAAAAGTTCTATATACAAGATAGTGAATACTATCAGTTAAAATATATTAAACAGACTACATATTTCATTTGTGTTCTGAGAAGGGAAAGATTTATGTAGGGTAGGATAAAAGAGTGAATCACAAGTACAAAAATTCCCTGCATTCATTTTAGGATATAACAGGAATGTCTAATGGTGGAACAACGTCCCTTTGGCTGGCAGGAAGGATTCTCTACAATCGCCTTGAGTTGGCATCAGACTTGGAATTTTAAACATCACATTCAAACTGTATTATTGATGTTTCTGCTTAATGAAGTGGCCTTTATTGAGAACCCTGCCTCTTGCAGGCAGAAATAACTAAAAAGGTAAATTCAATTCCTGTATTTGAATCAGTTATTATTTTTTCTTCCAGAACTTATTAGGCTAGCACACTGCTCAATAGGTTTAAAATAATGAGTTTATCATTTTTTCTATGATGTGTATGTTATTAATTGTGAGCTCATTCTCTATTGCCACTCTTTTCTAAGAACGTAAATAAAGGGATATTGACCATACTGAAAAAGTATTGATGGATGCCAATATTTTCACTATATCATTACTTATATGCAATGGAAAAGAAGCTTCTATGTTTTCTGTCAGGAAGTAGCATAAAATCTATACTGAGGGACTACTTTAGGGTACTAATAATGTTCACCAAAAAGAAATAAAAGAATATACATTGTCGCCAGTGACTTTTGCAAGTTAATTTAATGGCTAAAATTTCCTTAAATATATAGTTGTAATGTTCACTTCTGTTCATTTCTGCCACATCATACAAAGGATTTTTCCCCCTAGGTCAGAAGTTTGAACTAAACTTGGTATTATCTTAAATGTTTGTAGTAGCCTTTAGAGGGAAGCCTGCCACTTTATTCATGGTGTGAGGTTGAGTACAAATGATGAGGAACAGACAACTTTTAAACATGCGTAGATACTGACATAGTCAATGTTTTAGTTGTATGTAGGAGACTTCATAACACATAAATCCAAACCTTTTCTAGCTACAGATTGAATAGGTGATATCAGTTAGACTGAGGACATCATGTAAATTAAATTTTCTCTCCGTGTATTTTGTGAGACATGCCCACATTCAGATATTTGACAACCAAGTGCTCTTTTCCTGGATCCCATGCTTTAAAGCAATTTATGTCCTATTAACACAATTTCTTTCCCCCCCTAAGCATAAGTCAATTTAGTGTATTCTATTTTTTAAATTGTTTCTTATCTCAGCTTTTATTGCTCTCATTTTTAATTAAAAAATATTTTAAATAATGGATACATAATAGTTGTCCATATTTATAAGGTACAGGTGATGTTTTGATGTAAGCAAACAATGAGTAATAATAAAATCAGGGTGATCAGGGTTTCCATTACCTCAGGCATTTATTATTTCTTTGTGTTAGAAACATTCCAATTTTATATACAACAAATTATTGTTGACTATAGTAGCCCTATTGTGCTACTGAATACTAAATCTTATCTCTTCCATCTAACTGTATTTTTGTCCCTATTAATCATCCCTTCCTTATCCCCCTTCCCTCTACCCTTATTCAGTCTCTGGTAACCATCATTCTACTCTCTAGCTCGTTGAGTTCAATTATTTTTTTAGCCCCCACCTATGCATAAGAACATGTGACATTGGTCTTTCTGTGTTTGGCTTATTTCACTTAACATAATGTCCTCCACTTCCATTGATGCTGTTGCAAATGACAGGATTTTATTCCTTTTTGTGTCTGAATAATATTTCATCGTGTATATTTATTTCATTGTTTTTAATCTATTCATCTGACGATGGACACTTAGGTTGATTTCATCGCTTGGCTACTGTGAATAGTGCTGCAAAAACATGCGGGAGTGTAAGTATCTCTTTAATACACTCATGTATTCTCCTTTGCACATACCCAGAAGTGGGATTGCTGGATCATATGATAGTTCAATTTTTAGTTTTTTGAGAAATCTCTATACTGTTCTCCATAGAGGCAGCACTAATTTACATTCCCAACAATAGTGTATGAGGGTTTCCCTTTCTCCACATCCTCATCAGCATCTGTACTTGCCTGCCTTTTTGATGAAAGTTATTTTAAACGGGGTGAGATAATGTTTCATTACAATTTTGATTTGCATTTCTCTAATGATTAATAATATCAAGCATTTTTCATATACCTGTTGGCCATTTGTATGTCTTCTTTTAGGAAATGTCTATTTGTCCATGTTAATCAAAAGTTTTTTTTCTATTGAGTTGTTTGAACTCCTTATATATTCTGGTTATTAATGTTTTGTCAGGTGGGTAGTCTGCAAACATTTTCTCCTGTCTGTCTGCTGTCTCTTTCACATAATGGGAGAAAATATATGTTCTCATGATTTATTCTAAACTTTACCTCTCTTCCAAATCCTAGGTGTTCTATTTTACTATTATTTTTCTTCGTTTTTATGGATATTGTCTTATTTCTTTTAATTACATAAATGAAACTGAATCCATAGCCTAAAAAATGTGTAGCCAATTCCGTTTATTCTAACTCCCAACCCCCATCCACTTCATTCTCCAGAAACTATCAATTTGCTGATCATTTGATTGCTGATCATTTTTCAACATGGTCTTATAAAATATATAATGCTGACTTCATTAGTTTTCAGTAAATGGTGTCATAATGTACTTACTTTTCTGCAACTCATGTTCTTACTTGCAGTATATTTTGGAATCTAAACTTGGCAGTACACATAGATTATCTGTGTAAATATTTGTCTATTGTATGAACTAAGAAGTAGTCTTTTGATCAAGTGCATTTTACTTATGAATATAAATGCCGTCAAGATGCCCTCCAATGAAGCTTATGAAGATACATTGCCATCAGTTGTTTTTAGGGTTCTCACTTTCCCACCACGTTACTCATACCTGATATTATCAAACATTTTTATTGTCCTTATCTGATATTGAAATAATGTTTTTCGTAATATTTTAATTTGCCTATTTCTATTTTTTGTGTGACTGACAAAATTTCCTTTTTTCCGTGTTTTTTTCTTTCTTTGTGAATTATTTGCTCCTACCTTTGTTCATCTTTCTTACCAGATTTTGATTTTCATTTTTATTTCTTTTCTTTTGCTTACATACATCTATATATTCTAGATATTTATCCTCAGACTTCTTTTCATAATGCATTTATTTTCTTCTGGTTTGTAATGTTTACCTTTTGTGCTTTTTGTGCATTCTGATGTAAAACTTATTTATCCATGATATAAGGATTTTGTTCACACAAAATCTTTTTTATTTTTATTTTTATTTTTTTTGAGACGGAGTCTCGCTCTGTCGCCCAGGCTGGAGTGCAGTGGCGCAATCTCGGCTCACTGCAAGCTCTGCCTCCCGGGTTCACGCCATTCTCCTGCCTCAGCCTCTCCGAGTAGCTGGGACTACAGGCGCCTGCCACCACGCCCGGCTAATTTTTTTTTGTATTTTTAGTAGAGACCGGGTTTCACCGTGGTCTCGATCTCCTGACCTCGTGATCCGCCCGCCTCGGCCTTCCAAAGTGCTGGGATTACAAGCGTGAGCCCTCGCGCCCGGCCCCACACAAAATCTTTAAATGGACTATATAAATGTGTGTATATACGTATGTGTGTGTGTCTATACATGTGTGTATTTTCTCATTTTCTTAATTTCTATGCATACTAGGGAAGGCATTTCATTTTTAATTACACATAAATATAATGATATAAAAATAGTTGGGCACCTATAGTCCCAGGTACTTGGAAGGCTGAGATGGGAGAATCGCTTGAGCCCGGGAGTTGGAAACCAGCCTCGGCATCAAAGGGAGACCTGGTCTTTAAATATATATTTTTATATATTAGAATAATTGCTTTTAAATTAATAATTTTAAAAGTGATTTTAATCTATGACCCAGTTATCTCCTTTTTCAGGGAATACCTTAAATTCCTTAAAAATATTATATCCTTAAGGATTTGAATATAGGCTGGGTGTTATGGTTCACACCTGTAATCTCAGCACTTTGAGAGGTCAAGGTGGGCGGATCTCCTGAGGTCAGGAGTTCTAGACTACCCTGGCCAACATGGCGAAACCTCATATCTACTAAAAATACAAAAATTAGCCAGGTGTGGTGGTGGGCACCTGTAATCTCAACTACTCGCAAGGTTGAGGCAGGAGAATCACTTGAACTCAGAAGGTGGAGGTTGCTGTGAGCTGAGATCACACCACTGCACTCCAGCCTGGGCAACAGAATGAGACTCCACCTCAAAAAAAAAAAAAAAAAGAAAAAAGATTTCCAGGTTTGCATCTAAAATATAAATGTTATATTTTAATTAAATGCCAAATATTTAATACATCATTATTCTATTGTGAATATAATCTATTTTTCTATTTACATTTCTATTTGGTTAATGTAGTAATAAGAATATTTTAAATTAGTTTAAATAATTTGTTAGTCGATTATCTTAGAATTTCTATGTAGACATTTGCATCGTCTACCCATATTAACATTTTGACATTATAATTGACTTTTTATTTATTTTTTACATTCTTATTGCATTGTCTAGGCCACATATAGAAATTAAATACTGTTGAAAATGTAATGGGAGAACTTGTAATATCTTATCTAGAGACATATGTGTACTGTAGTTCTCTTGTGAATGTACAATTTATCAAGTTGGAAAAATATTTTATATTTTTATTTTTTAATTGTTATGTGTTTGATGCTTGTTAAAATACAGAACAAGTATTATATATCACGCGTTATTTTGACATCATTGAGATATTCATATTGTTTTTCTCTGTTACTCAAAATGGTGAATTAGATCATATGTTTTCTCATGGTGGACTATCTTGACTTACTCAATGAAATCTGATATGAAATAGAGAGTTGCAGGAATTTTTTTTTTTTTTTTGAGACGTAGTCTTGCTCTGTCGCCCAGGCTGGAGTGCAATGGCGTGATCTTGGCTCACTGCAAGCTCCGCCTCCTTGGTTCATGCCATTCTCTTGCCTCAGTCTCCCGAGTAGCTGGGACTACAGGCGTGTGCCACCTCGCCCGGCTAATTTTTTGTATTTTTAGTAGAGACGAGGTTTCACCATGTTAGCCAGGATGGTCTCGATCTCCCGACCTCGTCATCTGCCCGCCTCGGCCTTCCAAAGTGCTGGAATTACAGGCGTGAGCCACCGCGCCTGGCCAAGATTTGCAGGATCTATGTGTTGTTTTTAGTCCTTAGTATTTGGAATGTCAAATTTCTGATTTCAGTGGCTAAGCACATATGTGATAGTGGTGGATATGGATATGCAACAACCCAATCCCAATCCTTTTAACCTGATGCTGGAAGTCCTCAGTCAGTTCCTTTATGAACCACCTCAACTTCAGAATCACCTCACCCAATAATACAGTTCTTCTAGGGGTGAAGGCTGACCCCCATCCTGACAGTGGCAGGAGTTAAAAGGCTAGGCCATGTGGGATCACTATGAAACAATTCAGGCGAGCCATTTAGCTCCAGAGTGTCCCCTGGGTATTAGCTGAAACTATTGTTAGGCATTCTTCACAACTGAAGCTTTTCCTCTGCAAATCTGTTTCTTTCCCATTCTTTTTACAGGTGTTGATTCTAAGGGCACTCCCTAAGCAACATTTTACACAGCAATCTCCAACTCAGGGTCTGCTTCCCAGAAAGTTCAACCTGTAAGAGACGGTTTCAGTTGTCTGAGAAAAAGGAGATGAGTTAATATGTAGGATCTGGGTCACTCAATATCACATTGAAATTGAGGAGCCCATTACTGGTAGTAACTGGAACATAGATGGTAGTGGGCTACCATAGGTGGGGAATTGGATGGTATACCATGAAAGCAAATACATCAGTTGAGAGATGTGCCAGAGACTTGAAAAATATGAGGGATATATTAACTATAAAGATAATGGAATTGGATAGACACGATACACTAAGCTGATGTGAGTCACAAAGATAATGGAAGACAAAAGTAATTAAGAAGCAATTTTATGTCAGGTGTGAAAGTGAAGAACTCTTCTGAGTCCAAGTCGGTTATGATCTCCCACAGTAGGAAGGCAGGCAAATTGAGGACTAGGTTCAAGACTTATTTTCATCTTCAGCTGCAGGTCAACACAATTTGGTTATGCCAAAGACGGCAACCTTTGGGTAAGAGTGGTACTTTTATATATGAGATAAATATACTAGAGTTGAAGCCTTGTAAACTGAGACAAATATTGAGCCCCGAAATGCCAACATTCCTTGAGAAAATCAATGAAGCACAGTTTGGAGAGTTGACTTTATTGTGCTTCGGTGGCTCATTCAAACAGGGTTTGACGGCTTTACCAGGTATGGATTTGTTTTTTTTTTTCTGCCTACATGATCCTAGCCAGCATGATTATCTGAGGTTTGCAAAATTCTTATTTATTGGCCTAAGATCCCACATTACACAGCATAAAGGGACCATTTTTCACAAAAGTAAGAGTAGAAGTAGGCCCCAGACTATGAGACTCATTAACTGTATCCCATATCAACTGCCAAGAAGCTTGCAGTGTAATAGATGGTTGACACAATTTACTGAAAGCACATTTGAGACAGTAGCTCAGAAGTGATATTCTGCAATAATGGGAAGCCATCCTCCAGGATTCAGCATACACATTGAATAAAAAACCCTTTTAAAGCATGATGTTTTCCATAGGAAGAAAATATATGGTTCCATGAACCACAGGATGAAAGGAGAAACAGGTCCCTGTTTAAGATCACTCTCAATGGTTCACTTGAGAATGTGTACTTTCTGTCGTTCAACTTTGGTTCTATAGGTATAGAGGTTGTGGGCCATAAAAGGGGAAAAACTTCCACCAGAAAATAAAAGAGACCCATTGAACTTTATAGCTTTCTGGAAGATGCTGTGGGTTCCTTATGTTCAGGGACAAGTAGGCAATAAGAAAATGTCCTTATGTGTAAAAGTGATACTGATCATCATAAAGAGAAGAAACTACTGTTAAAACATGGTAGCATTGGTAATATAATGAAACATAGATAGTGCACCTTGTAGTCCTTTTGTACTTCCCTGACCAACTGTTTTGCTAAAACACATTTGTTCAGGAATTCTACTCTGAAAATGACATGATAATCAGTGTCTCCTGTACCTCAAGATTGATGGTTTGATTCAGAGTCTTAAGTGAGACAAAGAAGTTGTTAGCTGAGGCTGAGAGGCATCTGGTTAGATAGCAGAGGAAAGAGATAATGTGTAGTATCTATTGCAGTGCCAATGTCAGCTGAAACAATGGATGTGTCTTTCTTCCTACTACCTTTACCCCAGAAAGGGAGGCCCACCTGAATACTGGAGGAGCTACTTCTCCAAAGTTGTACATTTAGGTTGACCCATGTCTTAGCAGTCATAAATAATGCTACAATAAACACAGAAGTACAGATCTCTCTTTGACATGCTGATTTCACATACTTTGGATATATATCCAGCAGTGGGATTGGATTGCTGGATCATATGGAAGTTCTACTTTAGTCTTTTGAGGAACTTTCATACAGTTTTCTATAATAAAGAAAAGGTGGCATATATAACAATAGAATACTATTCAGTCTTGAAAAAAAGGAAATTCTGTCATTTGTGACAATATGGGTAAATCTGGAGAACATTACACTAAGTGAAATAAGCCAGGCACAGAAAGACAAATACCACAGCATTACACTAATATGTGAAATTTAAAATCATCAAGCTCGTAGCAACAGAGAGTGGAATGGTGGTTGCCGGGGGCTGGGCAGTGCGGAAAATGAGAAGATATTGATTAAATGGTACAAAGTTTTAGTTACAGAGAAATAATATATTTTTTGAGATCTGCACAGTATCGATACTATAAATAATTATGTATTTTATATTTCAAAATTGCTAAGTTTCAAATGTTCTCTCCACAAAAAGTAATAAACATTTGAAGTAATAGTGTATTAGTCCATTCTCGTGCTGCTAATAAAGACGTCCTTGAGACTGGTTAGTTTATAAGGGGGAGAGGTTTAATTGACTCACAGTTCAGCAGGGTGGGGGAGGCCTCAGGAAACTTACAATCGTGGCGGAAGGGAAGGCAAACATGTCCTTCTTCTCATGGCAGCAGCAAGGAGAAGTGCCAAGCAAAAGGGGAATAGCCCCTTATGAAACCATCAGATCTCGTGACAACTCACTCCCTATCACAAGAAGAGCAACATTGGAATAACTGCCCCTACGATTAAATTACCTCCTACTAGGAGTCTCCCATGACAGGTGAGGATTATGGGAACTACAATTCAAGATGAGATTTGGGTGGGGACACAGCCAAACGATATCAGATAGATATATTAATCAGCTAGATTTAATCATTTTACATTGTATACATATATCATAACCATATTTTACTTCATAAAATATATAATTATGAATTGTCAATTAATAATTTTTAAAGTACATATAAAAATGGGTTCAGTGGTCACAAAAGGAGGACTATGTAATGGGCATGAAGATGTGCCACCCACTGTTCCTTCAAAGATAAGCGTGTTGCTCAGATTCTGGGAGTGAGGTTAGCAAACAGCCTTCAGCTGTCAAGCCCTCAGGGATTATCTGAATTTCAGAGTCACTCACCCAAGACCACACCCCTCTCAAGCAGCTCACATGCAATAAGTAATAGAAGGAAGCATATAAAGGCCAGGACATTTTAGAACACTACAGCAGTGGTCTCAACCTTTTCGTAACCAGGGAGACAATTTTGTGGAAGATAGTTTTTCCGTGGACCAGGAGCACGGGGATGAGGAAATGGTTTCAGGATGATTGAAGCACATTAAATTTATTGTGCGCTTTGTTTCTATGATTATCGCATTATAATAGAACCTCATCAATTTACCTTAATTTGTGTTCAGGTGTATATCACAACTCATTCTCTCTCTGTCTCTCAAAACCCTGTTTTTCCTACCTTCTTCCACAGGTAGTCCTCTCAAGTTAATTCTCTAATCAACTTCACAAACTCTATCCCAGATCTGCTTCCTGGGGAAATCAATCTGAAAAAAACGATAATGATCTATAATTTGTTTTCTTTTTATCTCTAGTTTTCATGTTTGCATGTTTACTAATTTTATTGCAGAAAAATTGAAACGTAAAATCAACTAAAAATTGTAAAGAAACCTTATGTGTTTACTATTCAGTGTCAAAATTTTCAGTATCTGGAACCCCTTTTAAATATAAAGTTCTACCCTACTTCTCTAATTTTGTTATTATAGGTACTCTGTCCTTATAGAATATTTGGGTAACCTTCCTTTCTTTTTCAAAACATTTGTGTAATATAATGCTATGGATTAAATTGTGTCCTCTTCTAAATTATATATTGAAGCCCTGACTACTAATGTGACTGTTGTAGGGCCTATATGGAGGTAACTAAGGTTCAATGAGGCCATAAGGATGGGACCCTCATTCAATAAAATTAATGTTCTTATGAGAAGAGACACCAGAGAGCTCACTTTCTTTTTCTCTCTGTAAGCAAACACTGAGAAAAAGAGAGCCCTCATGAGAAACTGGCCATGTTGGCACTCTGATCTCAGAATTCCAGGCTCCGGAACTTTGATAAAATAAACTTCTGTTACTTAGACTACCTAGTCTGTGATATTATGTTGGGTAACCCAAGTTAATTCATAGAGATTTTGGTACTGAGAAGTGGGGTGCCACTATAATAAACACCTCAAAACATGGCAGAATCCTCAGAACTGGAAAATGGCTAGAAGCTAGAGGAGTTTTGAGGTGCATAGTAGAAGAAGCTTTGATTGCACTGAAGAGGTTTTTGCTAGAAATGTAGACATTAAAGGCAATTCTAATGAGGATCCAGGAAAACAAATAAAGGAGAACTATAGAAAAATCCTCCATCTTCTTAAAGAAACATAAATACTAATGGATACTAGGCTTAATACCTGGGTGATAAAATAATCCCTACCACAAACCCCCATGACACACATTGACCTATGTAATAAACATGCACATCTTGCACATGTACCCTGAACTTTAAAGCTGAAAAAGAAATATCAAGACTCATGAATAGAATGTTGGTAAAAATGTAGATATGAAAGGCCTTTCTGGTGAGGTCATGGATAAGAATGAGGATGAGGTCATTGGGAAACTGGGAAAAGGCAATCTCTGTTAGAGGCAAAGAATTTGGTTGAATTGTGTTCTAGTGTTTTGTGGAAGACAGAACTTATGAACCATGAATTCAGATATTTACCTGAGGAGGTTTCTAAAGAAAATGTTGAAGACAAAGCCTGAATCCTTCTTACTGCTTATATTAAAATGTGAAAGGATAGAAATGAATTGAAAAAGAAACTGTCAAGCAAAAATAACCATGCTTAAAGATTTAAAAAATGATCAGCCCGTTCATATTGTAAAAAGTGAAATAGTTTGTTTTTAAGAGAATACAAAGGGTGTGGCTAAACGACCATTTGATAAAAAGATTATTATATGTATAAGCCATAAATTTAAATAGCAGCCTCATCAGCAAATAGGAATGGAATTGGAATTATATCAGCAGAAAGACTGTCATTTTAGAACAAGGCAGCAGCAATACCTAGTTTGGACTATAGGTAACAGGGAAGGATGAAATAGCTATTCATCTGTAAAAATGCTTTATCTTTCAAGAAAGGGAAGAGTGACTCAAGAAGGGATTGATCAGAGATCATCAGGGCTGCCACTCACACCACAGCCCAGAAGCAAGGCTGCCCCCTCCTCTATTTTGGAAGACCAAGAGGACCTCACAGAGAGCTTTGTGGGTAGGGCCAACCTGCAGACACATGGCGGTGCTGAGGTCACCTCATTGGGCTTAAAAGGCAGAACACTGAATCAAAGAGGGTTATTCTCAAGCCTAGAGAGCTAATGGAATTTGCCTTGTTGGGTTTCAGAGTTGTTTTGATCCA
The DNA here is from genome assembly GCF_028878055.3 of Symphalangus syndactylus. Classification (NCBI taxonomy): domain Eukaryota; kingdom Metazoa; phylum Chordata; class Mammalia; order Primates; family Hylobatidae; genus Symphalangus; species Symphalangus syndactylus. The sequence continues at coordinate 80,557,173 of NC_072438.2, read as the reverse complement.
CCACTTCCTTCCTTTAAATTTCTGTGTTTTGGAATGGGAATGCCTATCTTATGCCTTCCCACACTGTATTTTGGAAGCACATAACTTGTCTGTTTTCACAGGTTCACAGCTGGAGAGAAATTTTTGCCTGAGGATGAATCTGCATCTTGAGTCTCACTCATATCTGATTTAGATGGTATTTAGATGAGACATTGGACTTTAGACTTTAGAGTTGATGCTGAAACAATTTAAGGCTTTGGAGCTGTTGGGACAGAATGAATGCATTTTGAATACAAGAAGTAAATTAATATTGAAGGGCCATGGTGGGAGTGCTATGGACTGAACTGGGTCATTCCCCCCTACCCCAAAGTTGTATGGTGAATCCCTAATCTAATATGACTATATTTGGACATATGCTATATAAGGAGGTGATAAGGTTAAGTGAAGTAATAGGACTGAGGCCCTGATCCAATAAGATCGGTGTCCTTTTAAGAAGAGACACCAGAAAGCTGACTCTCTCTCTCTGCATGCATGAGCAAGGGAAAGAGGCTGTGAAAACCCAGTGAAAAGGCCACCATCTACAAGCCAGGAAAAGATCCATCACCAGAAACTAACCATGTTGAAATCCTCACCTCAGTATTCCAGGCTCCAGACCTGTGAAAAATGCATTTCTGTTGTTTAAACCACCGTCTGTAGTATTGTATGGTAGTCCAAGTTCACTAATACAGATTTTAGTACCAAGAAGTTGTGTGACAAAGAGCCGAATAATCAAATACTGCTGTGACAGACACCTGAAAATGTGGAAGAGGCTTTGGAACTGGCTAATGGGTAGCGGTAGCCCGAGCTGATTAACACAGATGAGAAATATCCTTCAAATCTTAGAGAATCTTCCCATAATTCTGGTGATAGGTACCTTTTGGGAAGCTAGGACATTTACTCCTATTTCAATTTTGCAATTTGTAGGTATGATTCTATTTAGTCAGTTTGAAATAAATGCATTAAAAATCAAAATGGAAATCACACAAATTTTTGTTATTTTTCAAATACCTTTAGCAGAATTATTTTGCCTCATATTTTTTTCTGTGCTATTATTATCATTGCTAATATTCTTGATTTGCATATTTTTGCCCTTTCTCTTTCTTCTCTCTTCTTCTTTTATTTGTGTGTGTGTGTGTGTGTGTGTGTGTGTGATGGTGTCTTGCTCTGTCACCCAGGCCTGGAGTGCACTGACGTGATCCCAGCTCACTGCAACCTCCGCCTCCCGGGTTCAAGTGATTCTCCTGCCTCAGCCTCCCAAGTACAGGGGATTACAGATATGCACCACCACGCCCGGCTAATTTTTGTATTTTTAGTAGAGACGGGGTTTCACCATGTTGGCCGGGCTGGTCTCAAACTCCCGACCTCAGGTGATCCACCTGCCTCGACCTCCCAAAGTGCTGGGATTACAGGCCTGAGCCACAGCACCTGGCCAGGCTTGCCAAATCTTAAGTTATTCATTAATATTTTCAAAGAACTACAATTCATTGCATTAATCAACAATTCTAGTGTTCTTTTTTGTTTGCTTTTTAATTGCATTGGTTTGTTTTTAATATTAATTCATTTCTTCCTGCTATTGATTTTAAATAGGTCTTTAATCTTTTTCTACTTACACCTAAAGCTTATTTTATTAATAGAGTTCATTTTGCTTTTTAATTCATATATTTGGATGTATGCTTTCTTTGTAAATATGATTTTGGCTTTTTTCCCTTTGGATTGTGACAGGTAGAAGCTTATTATATTTTCATCCTGAATAGATTCTACTTTGATTTCTTTTTTAAGATAACAATTTCTTAGCAGAATTTTCAGATACACAAATTTTTTTAAAGTAACTTTTTTGTTGATATCTTAGGTCATTTTGCTTTGATCAGTTACTGCAAACTACATGGGAATACTTGTTTAATTTTTTTAAAGATTTGTTGTCAGCTTTGTGCATAATCAAACAACGTGAATATTCTTGATGTGTCTGTAAGTTAGTATTCCATAGCCTGTCTAATGTCAAAATACTCATATACTAGTTCAAGTTCATTAAATAAATTTTTCAAATACCCTGTGTTCTTAATTCTTCTTTCTGTTACTTTTAGAAGGGGATTGTTAAAGAATGTTACAACAATTACGGATTTAGCACATCAAAAACATTAAAAATGACTCTTTGTTTAGTAGTCCTTTGGCCCTACTGCTAGCTGTGATTCCTTGCGGATACCAAACTCTAGATCGGAGTCTGCTTTAGATAGCTGTTGAATTAATAAATTTTGGAAGTTCTTACAGTGAGTTATTGCAATGTAAGATCATAACTAGGAAAAGAAATTATAATGCAAATTATATCCATGGGGGAAAGATATAGTGACCTCCAGGAAATATCCAGAGGTGTGAGGCAGGGACCAATGGTGGAGTTAGCAAGAGGGGATTCAATGGGGGAAATAACTCAACCAAGAAATAATTAAGTGAACGTAACAGATGGAGCCAGCTCAAGGGATACATCTTTTCAAAATGAACAATACATCAAGAAATGGTTAGTAGAAGTAATTCTGAGGGAATGGTTAGAGGATAGAGCAGAGGTTGGATAAAAGATGAGGGCACAAAGGTGGCATGAAGAACTCTTTCACTGCATTTGTTAGCATTAGAGTTCACATTTACAGGTGTTTGTTCCACAGGTACATTGCTAGCACTTCTCAAATTTTAATTTGGACATGAATCACCTGGGGACCATATTAAAAAGTAGATTCTGTTTCAGTAGGTATGGATTGGGGTCTGAGATTCTACATTGCTAAAACCCTCCTGGGGGCACCTGCACTGTTCCTCTGTGAGGACCCTGTGAGCAAATTAAATGCCAGGACATTTAATTTATTCCCATAACTTAGAAGCACTTTACAGAGATGTACACATTCAGGAAGGGGTAGATAAGAGCAACGGGTACCCTGGGGACATCTGGGGACTGAAAGATTAATTTGTAGATCCTGGATTTTGACTTTTTGGACCTTGGGGAAGAAAAGATGCTGAAAGCCATGCTGGCAGGACATGGATTTCTTGGAGAATTGTGCTGTTTCTCATGTTAGGAAGAAACTGTGGAATCAGAGGCAACTCTCCATTCCACCCACGGAACATGTGTTCCTCTCAATGATGGGCAGGAGACTCAAGCTCTGTGTTCCTTAGTTCTACTGTTAAAAACCTCATGGTCTAAAATATCTTTGCAGGGTTGATTGGAATATGCTACAGTTTACAGAAAGAACAATACGATAGTGCTCATTTATGAATTGAGTAATACCAGCCGCTAGTATTACTAAATGAATACCAAGAATTGAAAGGAATTACTAAAATAACAAACAGTCATTAAAATTTTTTTTTCCGGCCAGGTGCAGTGGCTCACACCTGTAATCTCAGCACTTTGGGAGGCAGAGGTGGGTAGATCATGAGGTCAGGAGTTCGAGACCAGCCTGGCCAACATGGTGAAACCCCGTCTCTACTAAAAATACAAAAATCAGCCAGGCGTGGTGGCATGTGCCTGTAATCCCAGCTACTCGGGAGGCTGAGGCAGGAGAATTGCTTTAGCCCAGGAGGCGGAGGCTGTAGTGAGCCGAGATTGTGCCACTGCACTCCAGCCTGGGTGACAGAGCAAGACTCTGTCTCAAAAAAGTCAATCTTTCATAACATTAATATTGAAAATTTTATTTATTACATACAATTATCTTCTATTAAAAGCAAAAAAAAATTCATCTGCATTGATTGTTATCTGGTTCTAAACAACTGCGATTTTATTCTGTAATTTCAGTGCAGTAGTCAGCCAGGGTGGGAACTGAATTTCAATTCTTTGACTTATTAGTAATACAATATGCAAGCTCTTCAATTATTCTATACCTTAGTTTCCTTATCAGTATAATGGAAATAATAAGATTTGCCTAATAGGGTTTTTGTGAAGGCAAAATAAAGTGGAAAGATTTTAGCATAGATTAGGCATCTTATCAACATAATGTCTCTTGTCTTTGTTTCTTCTGTTTTTCTGAAGCAGTATAGAAGATTTGACATATATGTAGTCAGAGAACTTGGGTTGGTTAAGCAATCCAAAGTTAGGAATCTAGGGACTTCATAATGTATTTCTAAATATCAACTATAAATATGTGTTTATTAAGAATCCACTACTGGATGAATCCAATACATTATATTTCTGACCAAAAAGATAGTCAAATCATTCTGTCACTTACATAACTCACCTAAGCACTTGGTTCTAAGTCAGTATCAAAGATTAAACTTTTTAAATTGTAAGGTTTTATGAATACAATGATGACTTCCATACTTGTCACATCAATGTATGTGTGTAAGAGTAGATAGGTTTACAGACTATTTCCTATAGAAATTTAATAGGATAAATAAATGCATAGAAATTGACCAACGGGCAAGTGGGTTATTTTCCGAGTAATGCTAATTTATCTGTCATCTTTATTCGGTTAAAAGTTGAAATTATTTTTCCTGTTAAAATGAAACAAAATTCAAATGTAATAAAAAACAAAATGTGCATTACATGTAAATACTGGGTTTGCGCATTTTCTGGAGATTAGTTAATGCATGAAGGATACCAAGGCACAATTTACAAATGTACATTTATTACGAGACATCCAGAAAATGATCACAAGAGGGCACTCTTAATTAGAACTGAATCCAATGAGGACATCTTAGAGAAAGATTTAACCACTCCAACAGAAATGAGATAAGGATCAGTTATCGACAATTCCAAATTATATTATGAAACACAATCATCTATAACTAGTAGGTCACCATTAATATGCTCATTGAAAATAAAACTCAATTTCCTCTTTGTCAAGGCCCTCCTTAACAGGATCTCCAACACAAATCCTTCCAACTATGTTGTTTTGTTCTCCTACTCTTACTGTTAGTCTCTCCAGAGTAGTTTCCCTTATCACTCTCATTATTTTTCCACCTCCACGTTTCACACAACTGAAGCCACAGTTCCTATCAAGGTATTGCTTGTAAACTCAATTTTCTAAAATATTTTCAGAAGAATAAAAAAAAAGTGACTCATTTCGCATCAGAAAAGCTTTGGCACCTTAGAACCTCACCGTTTTTACCTCAAGTGAGGTGGCTTAGAAAGAGCAATTTGAAGAGTAGTGATTTCTCTATGCTAAAACAATATAAACTGAAAGTATCATATCAAGTGTCTTAGATCATCTGACTTGAGATATATGCAGATAAAGTCAGGATAATAGAGTTAGAGAGGCCCACAAAACATGGTAATTAGTCAAGTTCTTAAGGCAGTAAGTAACAATTAAATAACAGGTAAAATAATAAATTATGCTATAAAGTGAATCAGATGAGAAGAGGCCTGTTAATAATGTGAAGGGTAGATCAGAGTGCAGCTGAATCACCAAAACAATGAAGCACTAGATTTGGAAACAACCAAGCAGGCTATTGGAATGAACTGGACTGTATTCAGAAAACAATAACACATAACTGCCATAAATGCTGTGCCCAAGAAGGTCTAAGACTACCAGAAAAACTCTCTGAGGAAGGTAGGACGTTATTGTTTCCTGTAGGATTCTATGACTCCATACTCGCCTAAGTTTTCTTCCTACTTTATTGATCATTTATTCTTAATTTAATTTGCTGGTATATTTTAGCATATCTGGTATATCTAGTTTTCTAGTATCTTTCTGCTCTATCAGACTCCACAAAATAAGATTTTCAGGACTTAAATTAAGGGCTAGATTCTCTCTTCAGGCTAGACTCCATTCCCTGGAGATCCCATTCACCTGAATTATTTTCAGTGTCATGGATGTCATGATGAAACCACTTTACATCCCTGGGGTTGATCTTTCCTCTGAGCACGAGATGTGTACATCCGACTGCTTTCTTGACATCTGTACTTGGAAGTACCATGGGAATGTCCAAATTAGCATGTGGCAAGAAACATTTTTTATTCCTAAATCAATCTCTTCTTTTTCTCCTCCCAAACAAAACCCAGCCTCCTATGTGCTAATGCAATGAGAGGAGAGCATTTGCTTCCCTCTATTCCCTCTATTCCCCATAGCCAATTAATCCCAAAGTTTATGGTTTATATCATAAATTTCCCTCAAATTAGTCCACTTATCTTCATCTCTCCTGCAGCCCCCTTGAGCCGATGCCCTAATCTAAATAGCATCATAATTTTTATACTCTTTCTTTTACTACAACCCATCAACAAATAGTTGTTGGAGTCATACTTGGTGAATATGCACCTCATTATGTCAGTCTGCATAATGAGTAATATTTCAGTGGCTTCCTTTTGCATTTAAAACAAAACTAAATGATCACGGCCTATATGATCCTGCATGATTTTTTCCTCAGCACACAAGTCTAACCTCATTTTGTTCTACATAGAATTTTCTCGAATACTTGAAGCTTATACACTTGTACACTTATACTCTGCAGAGCATTTGCACAAGCTGTTCCTTAACCTGTAGAATTATTGTCCCAGAATTTCATGTGTCTGGCTTATTTTCATCCTTTGACGCTGAGTTAAAACAGCTCTTCAGAGATGCAGTATACCTAAAGTTCATCCACTGCATCTGAAGTACTTTCAATTAACCATAATAACAAATCCTGTTTATTGCCTTCAAAGCACTTACCTAAATTTTAATTTAGTTATTTCTTTAATTGCTTCTTTTCTACCCACCCAGGCTCCTTTACACTCTGAACTATAGGGAACTGTGTCTTATTTATCACGATTTAGCCAAAACTCAAAAGAGTACTGAGAACATAGTATCGAGAATATAGTCCCTACACAATAGTATCAAAAGACAGTAGATAATCAGTAAGGTTGCTGAGATCATGGATTTGGGAATCTGGAAAGTCTTCTTTGATAATCTCAACATTTTAACTCTCTAGAATATCTTTTCTTAAAATTGTCTCTGAGAGAAATTTCCTCTGAAAGTGTTTATATAAAAAAAGAACCATGCTATGTGAAATTATAGACATATTGTTCAATGATTTCCTTCCTCATAATATTGATCTAACAATACTACCCACCTGATTGGCTTAGTGGAAGAACAAAATGAAATTGTTTAAGAGTTCACTACAATAGGAACTGCACAAATTAAGCACTGAATGAGTATTTTTCTTGATGATGATGACAACAGTTGTAAGATTAACATGACCTGTCCTGGTGACTTTCTTCAGAATAAGTTGTGGGTATCAGAGTCAGCTTCATGGATGTGCTACTTGTTAGTCGAACACAACCTCACACCTACTAGGGTCATTCTTAGTGTAATGCTCTGCTGTTGCAATCTTGAAAATCTTAATGATTTTAAGCAACAGACATGGCATTTTCATTTTGCATTGTGCTCCACAAATTACATAGCCAGTCCAAGTTGGCATAACATCAAGTTCTGCTTCAAAAACATTCTTTCTACTTGCTAAAGCAACGTGGGACAGGCATGTCACAACAAGACAATGTTCATCATATAAATAATTATTGTTTTTCTTTCCTTTGGTAGCTGTGAAGCTTATATCTAAATTTATCGCGTAGTTTGCACAGTTTTGCAGGAGGCTTTGATAATACATTTGTGTGCACTAACTTCACCATAAGAGTTCTTTTACTCTTCCGTATTATTTTCTGATTTATTTGATACTTTTCCTATTTTATGTCTTCATAAAATTTGTAGTGCCTCCTGGAATCAAACAATTGATTAAAAAAGTGTATTTTTTAAAAATTCTTACTTTTTCATTTTAGGTTTTTCTTTATATACGTGTATACATGTATAACATATATGTATATATGTATGTATGTATATTTCACATTTCCCCTGAGCTTGAGTTGAATATACGTCTGTGCTCTAATGCTGATAAGCCCTCCTCAACAGTACATGGCTTGAATAAGAGAAAATAAGGAATAAATTAGCTGTTAATCAGACCACCAATTTTACCACAATCAATAGACATGAAAGAAAGAACCTCAGGGTTTTTGTTAGCTAATTGGTTGGTTTTCCTTAGCAAAGAAATGCAATTTTTTTCACCTGAGTGACTAAGGGCACAGGGGAACAGCCTTGTCTGGAGTTCCCAGGAGAGTCATCCAGATCACCAGAGAAGCCTAAGAATCTTAATCTATTATTACCATAAGGTACCATTATTATGTAACTAATGTAACTAATCACTATTTGATTTACCATTCTTAAAGACATTATCATCAATCTAGTACTTACTAAAATGGGAATTAGGAAATTTTTTTCATAAAGAGATAGATAGTAAATAATTATGAGACATCCTGCCTTTCTTGCAAATACTCAACTCTGCTGTGGTAGCCCAAAACAACCCTGAACAATATGTAAATGAAAGCGAATGCCCGTGTTCCAATAAAACTTTATTTACAAATACAGATGACTGAGAGTGAGTTATGGTTTGCACTGAAGGACTTATTAAATTAATTGGTCTCTGTATTACAGTGTTTACATCAGTATACAAGGCAAAGGTATAAAATAATAAATATTTTAAAGACAGCCAAAGCTTAAAAATCATCAGTGTTCTTAACACTAGCCATTTGGGTAGGAAACAGCATATATGTATATTCTCTCAATAGCCATAACTATGAACATATTTGAGACTGATAATCTGAAACTGAAAATAAGATTAATTTGTGAACCACTCAAGAGAATTCATTTCACTACCTTATGGTAAAGCTATGTGTGGTTCAGAAAACGCTATTACCCTACTTAATGGCACATCTCTTTATCCAAAATTGACTAGTATGAATGTGTCCAATTTGAAAAATCAACTCTTCCATGAAAGTAAAAGACTTATTATGATTGAATCTCCAAAGATATGTTTTAATTTAAAATCAATTCCATGTAATTTAGAGTCAAATCTTGTTTATTCCTCATTTGCATCTATTCAAATGAAAACAATGAGAATACATTTATAGTTATTTTTGTGTCAAAGGTGAGAAAAAAGTTATATCCATATTGATAATGTAAGGTTAATGTGTGAAGAGTCAGGAAGAGTTACCATAATTGCATAGGTCATGAGAAGTAAAGGCAAGACATGTAGAATATGGGCAATTTCACCACTGTTTTTCCAAGAAGAAAGTTTTTGGTAAGTTGGCTATAACTTCGGGTCCGAACTGGAAAATAAAAAAATGGAAAATCCTCTAAAAATACCTTAAAGGACAGAAATGAAAGAGGACTATGTTTGGAGTAGACGAAGGATGATTGGCAGTGAAGCACATAAGGAGGAATTGGTTGGGTTGTGTCAAAATCAAACTTTTGTAAATGTCTTTATCCAATGAGAAAACATCTTACTTATGATATACCTATTTACTAAAAATATTTTCTGAGTTATTCGAGTTTCAATTATTCAGAGGCAAGGCCCAATTCTTGGCGAGCCTTACCAAGAATTTGAAAATCTGAAAATTAAGAATTAAGAATTAATCTTTGCCAAAGAAAACCAGTAAACTGGTATTCTTTGAGTCTTCCAGGCTTGTAAGATATTTTAGTTAGTGGTCTTTATTCAAGAAGTGTTTCAATGCGTATCATTGCTTTCAAAAGATGTGTGTGTGTGTGATTTGGGATAAAGAGGAAAGTAAAAACGAAATTTTAAAGATAATGAGTAAAATAAATTACGTTTTAGATTCTAATAGTGTAATCCTAGAGATTATATTTGTCACTTCAACGTTGTTTTATGGATATTCTATCAGTGACTTCCAGACTGACAAAATCTTTCAGAGCCTGAAACTCACACGAGATACTTAATGTAAAACATATATTTGAAAATATATCTTTTTTGACTCTACGAAAAAGCGTACCTGGTAAGTTTCTTTGATGGAGAAGTTAATGCTTAAAAGCAAAGCTCTGGCCAGGCGCAGTCGCTCACGCCTGTAATCCCAGCACTTTGGGAGGCCGAGGCTGGCGGATCACCTGAGGTCAGGAGTTTGAGACCATCCTGGCCAACGTGGCGAAACCCCATCTCTACTAAAAATACAAAAATTAGCCAGACGAGATGGTGGGCACCTGTAATCCCAGATACTCAGGAGGCTGAGAAAAGAGAATAGCTGGAACCTAGAAGGCGGAGGTTGCAGTGAGCCAAGATCACGCCATTGCACTCCAGCCTGGGGGACAGAGCAAGACCCTGTCTCAAAAAAAAAAAAAAAGCAAACCTCCAAATACTGTTCCTCATTCATGAGTTCCCAAAATAAGTCTCACACATTTTTTCACCACCTGTGCTACATGTCAGTTGATTTTTACTCAGCCAGCAAATGTCTATAATGCTTTGTAACTTCTCTCCCAGTCTTACTCTCCCTTAGTGAGATCTCTGCTCAAAGATATTTCACTCACAATAACATATGAATTTCTACGCAGATTCCCAACCCTATTTTTACAACGCGGCTGAAATGCGAGGTCCCAGTGGACCCCAGGATCATAACCCCACATCTATGACTAAGTGATTGGGTCTTAAACTCAGCAGACTATAGCTGAAGGCTGTTGTCTGTTTTACTCATAAATATCAGTGCTTTACTCTGACCTCATGCTTTTTTAATATTTTCAGATTTCTCCTATATATTTTGAGAATCCTGCATTATTATTTATAAACTGTTACATAAAAGAGTGTATAGAAGGGAAGGATTTAGACAAATACTTTATATCATTAAAAATTTATTGTAAGAGGGAATCACTTTGCACCATTATTCAATTAAATAGGATATATATTTCTCCATGTTTCAAACAGAGATCAGTCAAACATCTTGATTTTTGACTCACTTGATGTTTATTCCTTTGATGTGTTCCTGACAAATTCTGCATTCTAAGATCGAGCAAGGCAGTTTTCCTTGCTAAATAACAAAATGATAAAATAAAATTTTGTGTGTGTGTGTGTGTGTGTGTGTGTGTGTGTATTTCCACAAACTGATCTAGGAGAGGAAGTAGCAACTTATTTCCTGATGAGGCAAGCATTAATGTTTGTCACTTAAATCTGACCTTCCCTATTTGTGATTGAGGGTTTAAATAATTTTTGCAAGATAGGACAGCAATATCATCTTACTACGTTAAAGACACCTATTAGTCATGTCCCAGGCAAATTGGGATTTATGACTCAGACATAATTCTTCCAAATATGCCTGCTGTTCATAAAAAGGCAGAGATATATGACTCAAAAATAACACCAGTCAGAAATAATTTTGCATTTCACTTTGCCACATTGACTTTCCTCTGGAATAGACGGCAAAATCTCCACGTTTTATGAGTAGGCTTTTGTCAATACTACAGATGTATGTTTCCAGCTTCTAAATAAAGCAACTTTCTGAGCCAAATAAAACAAATGATCAGCTCCAGTAGACGCAAGGGAAGATGTATACATAAGAACTATGCATTAAAGATTGATGGAGATCCATAAACACTTAAAAGTTCCCATGTGGATGTTGACTGTGCCTTAAGGAGAAGGTTAAGAATGTCACGTATCACTTGCAATGATTAAGTTTCTCTGTTCATGAGACAGTGTCTCATCACATATGAAGAACTGTGGAAGAACAATACACAATTTTTTGAGGGGGAGGTGGAGAAGACATGGACAGATTGAAGCACAGATAAAATATGTATTTTTCCCCAAATCTGTACAAATACTGCTAAGAGCATGGCAAAGCTCTATGCTTTGTGAATATTGCTTGAGGTAACAGAAGTAAAAATACCATATTTCATGAAGGATGACAGCAGTAGTATTCTCTTTTCTCTGTGGACTATCAAGTCTTTCAACTTAAATATTTTGGAATCTTATCAGACATCAAAGATATAAAATGATATAGGGCCTCCAAGATACACCTTTGTCTTTGAAGGATGATCAAAGTTCCACATATGTTTATAAATTAAAACCAAATGTATTTCCCAAAAATTTTAAAATGAGACTCTCCCAGTCCCATTTAAAAAAATCATCTATAAAAATCTGAAACATCATTATTTCTCCCACTGAAACATAAGCATTATGTTTGGTGAATGTTAAAATATGAATCTTAGAAGGACAAGATTTAGTCATAATTAAGTGATTTGCACAATACCCTATGTCAGGAATTGTCCAAGGGAATGATCATGTTAGAAATAAAAATAATATGTGCTTGTGAGGTTGTTGAAAATGATCACCAATTTCTACTTAGTATTGTTGATATTACACTCTCACAACGTTTCTAAATGAAACAGATTTTTATTCCAAGAGCAATAGGAAAGAATCAACATTTTTTAAAAAGAGTGGTATTTGTTTTCTAAACACTTTTCTGTCCTCAGCGATGATAGCTAACTTCATACAATTGTATTTTATTATTAATTTCCCTGAGTTTTTCCAGAGTTTAAAAATTGGGTCTGATGTACATTCAGGCATAGGAGGAGAGGAGGCCTTGTCTCTGTGAGAGGTGAGCTGCCAAAACACAGATTCAGTTCCATGTGACTCTTGATGCAATTTCCCTCTGCCAGCGTCAAAGTGTGAGTTGCAATTTCATTTGATTGTAATATTGAATATTCCATACTAGATATATGTCTGTCACCTGAGAATTATTCTGCTACCCTTCTTGCTTACAATTCCGTTATTTTGGCCAGGCTGACTGTGTGCCCAAGCCACATGTGATAAATAGTATATCATGGTTTTTTCTATATTAGTAACAGCAGTTCTATTACTTGTCATGTTATTAATGTATCTAATTCCTTGGCAGCTTGGTGGGGAGGATAACCCAGAAATGGCCAAGGAAATATCAGGAGAATTTTGCTGTGTGGATTTTAGAATAAACTATAACAACAACAACAACAACAACGACAAAAAACAACCAAAAAGTTTTTCCAGTGAAAAGAGACAGATGATAGTTGGTGGTATTCCTTCCCCTTTTCTTTATCTCTTGAATCTGAACATGATACTTGAAGCTGCAAGGCCCATGTTTTGACCATGAGGTCACATGAATTAAATCAAGACACAACATGGGACAGCAGGCAGCCAGAAAAAGTATTTGTATCCTGAGGACACTGTTAGCAGCTACACTGTTGAAAGCAGCCATGATATCTGGATTTCTTTTCAAATGACCAAAATAACCACCTACTCATTTACTTTCACTAAATAAATTTTCAGTAGCTTGCTGTCATAGGCATTTCCATTTTGTTTATTCTTTAGTTAAAGGCTAAAACAAAAGGAGCTTTCTATAACAATAGTTATCTGAGAATTAAAAGCAGTGGAGAATTAGGTGTCACTTATTTTTATGTAAATAGAGAGTAACTAATGTTTAGCTAGTCTTTGCCTCTGTCAAAATATTAAATCATGATATGCAACATCACAACTCCTATTTATAAAAATAAGTTGTATTTTTAGTGGCTCAAAAATACGCTTCTTTTAGTAAATACAAATGAAATAGGACTGGTTATGCATAGTGGATGACTTTAAGCCTTTTCTGTATAAAATTAATTGTATTAAGGGTTAATTTTACGTTCATTATATTCATTTTGTGTTTACTAAATTAATTTATATTCTTTAAATACAGAATGATATGTATGTTGTTTTCACAAATTATTGAGTGTAACACAGAAGCATACAGATAATTCAAATTCACTAAGGAAGGCTCCAGAATCCTGCAACATTTTCTTTTGTTTGTATTAGAGCATAATGTAAGGTTTGTTGACCTGTTACCTCTGTATTGACTATTATGATTGTGTGTCTACATTAGAAGATTCATGACTAAATTATTAATGAATTGGAGACAGGTGGTAGATACAAGTTTTATATTGGAATACCTTTTCTCCATCCCAAGAAAACATAATTGATTTCTAAATCATTCTTAATTTCCATCTTTAGGATTCTTGTTCTTAAGAAACAAACACTAAGGATAGAGAAATGAATAGAGAATGGAAGGCAGTTGAGAGCATATAAACGACATATAACCAATATTAAAGTATCACTAGGGAATTTCTAGGAGACTGAAGATATTAAGAAGAGGAAGTGTTAACTTCATCCTCTTCATTTTCTACAGGATCATAGGGTATAAAAGAGGAGATAGGCAGAGGATTCTCCTGTGAAGTCTAGTGGGCAAAGAGTCCACGCTTAATTTGTATTTTGACACTTAGCCCTAGTTATCTTTTTCCAGTGCTTATTCACAGAGCATTATAATAAAGTAATAAAGAGAGATCACTCAGGGAGACGAAAATACCGATGCTATTTTTCGAGCTTATTATCGCTAACAGGCAATGTTGATAATGTTTCCTGGATGAATTTTCACCCATACCTTCTGCTAAGATAAATAGCATCTGTTAACTCAGTTTGGGTCTGGCTGAGTAGTTTTCTTTCTGGCCATACTGTGTGGTGAGACACAGAGACACTGTGGCACTTGGTGTATCCTGTCCTCAGATGAGAGAGAAGAAGAGGCACGCCTAGCATCGCCTTGCTTCCAAGGTTTAATAATAAACCTGAAGCTGTTTAAGATCTTCCTCTATGTAAATATCAAACACGGAAAAAAAGAAGAAACTATTGTGCCATATGTATAAGATAAGCAAGTGTGCCCTGGTGTTTGTCTACATTTCAAGGATATTTTTGAGGGAAAGGTGAATACAATTTAGTTTTACTATTTTTTTTTCTGATGGAAACTTATTTAGGTTAATCTAATATATCATAGACCAGGCTCAACTATGTAAGTTCTGAATATATAGCCATAATTTACTATCCCTGCAACCATATAAAGTTTAACCAATAAAAATGAATATCACGGCCGGGCGCGGTGGCTCCCGCCTGTAATCCCAGCACTTTGGGAGGCAGAGGAGGGTGGATCACGACGTCAGGAGATCGAGACCATCCTGTTTAACATGGTGAAACCCCGTCTCTGCTAAAAATACAAAAAATTAGCCGGGCGTGGTGGCGGGCGCCTGTAGTCCCAGCTCCTCTGGAGGCTGAGGCAGGAGAATGGCGTGAACCCGGGAGGCGGAGCTTGCAGTGAGCCCAGATCGCGCCACCGCACTCCAGCCTGGGCGACAGAGCGAGACTCAGTCTCAAAACAAACAAACAAAAAACAATATCACATCAGTAAATGTTGGTGTATGGTCAGCAATAAATACAACACATGTACTAGTAAAGAAGTCCTGAACCTTATTTGTGGTATAAGAAAATACAAGAATTATACATCAGTAAATATTGAATCATACAATATGAGTTTTTATAACTTTTTTCATGTAGCATAATGTTTCTAATGTTCAGCTGTTTTGTATATATACATGTATATGTACTCACAGCCTATATGAGTATTTCATTCCCTTATATTGTTAAATGTAAGGATATACCACATTTTATTTATCCATTCATTAGGTGATAAAAATGTGGGTTATTTCCAACTTGGGGTCATTGTGTATAATGCTACCGTGAACATTTGTGTTCACATTTTTATTTTGATGTATATTTTCATTTCTCTTGAGTATATACCTAGAATTGGAATGGCTAAGTCATACGGTTACTTTATTCTGAACATTTTGAGGAACCACCAAACTGTGTTATAAAGAAGTGTCACGAGATCCTTGGGATGTTGCTTCACCAGGCACAAACCTCTGTGACTGGCGGCGCCTTCTGCCTGAGTATTGCTCATGCCTGCTGGACTCGTGCTCACTCGTCCCAGCAGACTGTGCTCAGCTCATGCTAATAGCCCAGATCCCACATCTACCGAGGGTAAGCCGGGGTGGAGCAGCGAGTGGTGTATGGGTGAGTGAGTGTGGGGTCCAGCTGCTGCTCACAGCCAGGCACACTGGCTGCTTCAGGTCAGCTACAGGTGCTGACACAGGTGCAGGCTCTGTGTGAGGCTGTGGCTGGACAAGAGGTACTACACGCGGCTTCCACTGTGGGCACCAGGCACCACGTAGGGACGAGGGGAACACCGTGGTGCCTAGAAGCTTGGAGACGCCAGGAACCCCAGAGCCCCAAAGAGGGTATCATAGCCCTGGCTGAGAGA
This sequence comes from Symphalangus syndactylus, assembly GCF_028878055.3. Taxonomy (NCBI): domain Eukaryota; kingdom Metazoa; phylum Chordata; class Mammalia; order Primates; family Hylobatidae; genus Symphalangus; species Symphalangus syndactylus. The sequence continues at coordinate 80,541,236 of NC_072438.2, read as the reverse complement.
GTCCCTAGGTCTAAGCTCCCTTAAGGACTGCAGCTTTTCTCTCCTAGTCACCCACAACGTGGCAGGCAGGGGGTGGCGTGTTTCAGCCCTGTTTGTGTTACAACTCTTTTAGTCCCACCATTTGGCAGGTCCTGGGTTCTTGTCCTACGTCTAGGAAGAATGAGGTATGTGGACAACTGGAGGGTGAGCAAAGCAGAGAGAAGCTTCACTGAGTAGCAGAAGGGCTCTCAGGAGACCCAAAGTGGGCAGCTCCTTTCTGCAGACAGATCATTGGGATGACTGTCCAACACTCAGGGGAGAGGAGATCTGCAGTGGGTAGCTCCTTCCTGCTTCTCCCAGCAGCTGGTGGTCCTGACGTCTGTTCAAGTCTGGCTGAATCCAGGTTTTTTTATGGGCTCAGAATGGAGGAAATGCCTGCTAATTGGTCTATGGGCAGCCATGGGTGGGCTGGAAAAAGCATCATAAGTTCTCACTCCAGCCACAGACTCCACTCAGAACTGACAGCCTGGCCCCCAGTCTTCAGGCTTTTCCTGGTTTGAAGGTGGGGTTTCAATGGGGATCCGACTTCAGACTCGTCTGTTTCTGCTCAGGAGCCTGCCTGCCCCCATCAACATGCTATCAAGGGCACCCCGGCGCTAGCGGAGGAGTCCTGCATGGAGCTTCCTTCAGCACCCAAGGCCTCCCTCCCTGAGCTCATGGGTGGCCAAAGCTGCAGAGGGAGGCTGTGGCAGCAGGGGCCTGGCATATCAGTGCCACCCTGAGTGCACACATACACCCAGCTAGGTTGTGACAGCACTCAAGCTCGGGGACAACTTTGCTCTGCACCTGAGCAGGCACTGGGAGCCGGAGCAGGCACTTCCCAGCCTGCAGGGACAAGGAGGGCCCCTGAGTGTCCAGGAATGTCTGGGTCTAGAGCTGCAGCTGGGTGGCTGCAGCTGCGCCCAGGGGCAGGGGGCTCCTATCCCTTTAACTTGTTAGGGAGTGGGGCTCCTGCCTGTTCCCAGCCCTTGCCTGCTCTGCTCTGTGGGGCACACAACCTCCCCTGCTGCTGTTGGCCTCCCTGCAGTGGCTGCTCCAGACGGGCCACCACCACCATCAGAAGGTGTACTATTTTACATTCCCACAAGCAGTGTATGAAAGTTGTGATTTCTTTGTGTCTGCATCCTTATTTGTTTTATGTCTTTTGATTATAGCTTAGTGGGTCTGAAGTGATATCTCACTGAAGTTTAATTTCTCTGATGGCTAATGATGTTGAACAACTTTTCATGTACTTATTATTGGCCATTCATATACTTTAGAAAAATGTTTTTTTCCCCATTCTATGGGTTATCCTCTGATATTCTCAATGGTGTCAAGCACAAAAATTTTAATTTTGACAAAACCTAATTTAGTTTTTTATTTTGCACGTAATTTTGATGCCATATCTAATAAAGCTGTGCCTAACACAATATCACAAAAACTTATAACACTTCTATGAATTTTTATAGTTGTGGCACTTACATTGAGATCTATCTCCAATTTGACTTAATTTTTGTGTATGGTATGAGATAGGGTCTAACAATTTTTACATGTGATATCGAGATGACCCAACATCATTTGGTAAAAAGACTATTCTTATTCCATTGAATTGTGTGTGGCACCTTTATCAAAATCGATGGAGAATGAATATGAAGGTTTATTTCTGGATGCTCAAATTTGATCCCATTGTTTACAGTTTACACTGTTTACAATTCTATCTGTTCTATCTATCCATTGTTTCTATTCTATTGTATCCAATCTATTCTATCTATTGTTTACATTTACATTGTTTACAATTGTATCCATTGTTTACAGTTTACGTCAATTAGAATTCTATATTATTTACAAGTATATCCTCATATCCACAGCAAACTTTCTTGAATACTATAGTTTTGTCATCAGTTTTGAAATCAGAAAGTGTAAGTCTTCCAACTTTTTTCTTTTTCAAGCTTGTTTGGGTTACTCTGGGAATTGTCTATTCTTGTCTGCCCAGAGACAAGATCCACTTGTCAAAATTTACAAAAAAAAAAGAAAGAAACAGCTAGTAGGAATTTCAATGAAGAGTACATTTAATCTGTAGATTAGATTGAGGAATACTATTATCTGAACAATATTATCTTCCAATCCGTGAATAGGAATGCCCTCAAATAAACTTAGAAATACTTTAATTTACTTTAACAATGTTTTATAGTTTTTAGAGTACAAGTTTTGCACTTCTTTGATTAAATTTATTTCTGTTTCATTCTTTATGACACTGTTTTAAATCAAATTGTTTTCTTGATTTTATTTTTGGATTGTTTATTGCTAGTGTATAAAAATGCAATTATTTTATATTGTGTTTGTACCTGTCAATCTGATTAAAATAAGTTACTAGTTATAATGGTTTTATGGTGGATTCCCTAGAACTTTTGATATAAAAGATTATGTCATCTAAAAGTAGAAATAGTTTTACATTTTCCATTCCAACTTAGATGTCCCTGATTTCATTTGTTTGCCTGGTTGTCCTGGCTAGAACCTCTAGTAAAATGTTGAATAGCAGTGGTGTATGTCCATATTTGTCTTGTTCCTGATCTTAACTGCAAAATAATTTAGGCTTTCACACTTAAGTATGATGTTAGCTGGGGTTGTTGTAGATGTCCTTTATCATGATGTGGGATATTTCTCTATTCCTAGTCATGTTTTAATCAAGAAGAGGTTTTAGGTTTTGTTAAATGCTTTTCTTGTATGTATTGGAATCATCATAAATTTTTCCTTTTGATTTTATTAATATTGCATATTATATTATTAATTTTCAGGTATTAAAATAACCTTGTAATTTTTAGATTAATTCCATTTCTTATATAGTCTTTTTTATATATTGCTAGATTTGAATTGCTAGTTGTCAAGCATTTTAGTATCCTTTTTATTATAGATATTAATCTGCTTTTTTTGTCACGCATTTATATGTCTGGTTTTGGTACGCGGGTAATATTGGACATATACAATGAGTTGGAAATTGTATTTTTGAAAGATTTTATGAAATACTGTTATTAATTCTTGCTTAAATATTTGATAGAATTCACCAAAGGAGCCACCTGGGCTTGGAATTTCTTTTGTGGCAAGTTTTTTATTTGTTTTATTTTTTGTTCTAAACTGATAGACTGATGAAGAAAATATGATAAATATACACCATGGAATACTATGCAGCCATAAAAAGAGAAGATCATCCAGGGACTGGGATGGAGCTGGAGGCTATTATCCTTAGCAAACTAATGCAAGAACATAAAACTAAACACCACACATTCTCACTTAGAAGTGGAAGTTAAATGATGAGAACACATGGACACATAGAGGGGAATGACACACACTCGGGTCTTTTGGAGGGTGTAGGGTAGGAGAAGGAAGAGGATCAGGAAAAATAACTAAAGAGTACTAGGCTTAATACCTGGGTGATGAAACAATCTGTAATAAACCCCCATGACACAAGTTGACCTGTGTAACAAGCCTGCACATATATCCCTGAACTTGAAATAAAAGTTAAAAATTTACTAATTCAATTATTTCACTTATTAGAAGTCTGTTCAGATTTTCTATTTTCTGTTCATATTTTCTAATTATTCTTGAGTGAGTTTCAGCAGTTTGTATATCTAATTTGTTGGCATACAGTTGTTCTTAGTATTTTCTTACCATTATTTTTATTTGAGTATAATCCTGTTGTGCCCTCCATTTCATTCTGTCTAAAGGTTGATCAATTTTGTTGACTCAAAACAAATTTGAAGTTTCACTGATTTCCTCTAGTGTTTTTCTATTATCTACTTCACTAATTTCTGGTCTAATCTTTATTATTTCACTGCTTCTGCCTCCTTTATGTTGCATGTTTAGATAACATCCAAGCCAATTGCCTTAAAAGATCTCACTCTTCTTTCTAGTTGATTAAGGTGAAAGGTTAAGGTATTGACTTAAAATTTTTTCTTCTTTAACATAAAGTTACAACTATAAAATTCCCTTTAAAGATTCTTTTACTTATATTCCATACATTTTGGTATTTTGCGTTTATTTTAATTTATCTCAGACTACTTTCTAATTTCCCTTGTGATTTCATTTCCTGAGTCAGTGGTTATTTAGGAGTCTATTTTTTAACTTCCACATATTTGTGAATTTTCTAAATTTCTCTTTGTTACTGATTTCTAATTTCCTTACACTGTACTCAGATAACTTTCTTTGTATAAATTTATTAGGACTCGCTTTAAGGCAGGTCATTAGCAAAATACCAGAGTACGTAATTTTTAAAAGAGCAGAAATGTATTTTCTCACAGTCCCAGCGGCTGGGAAATTGAAGATCTAGGAGCCAGCAGATTCTGTTGTATGGTGAGGATTATTCTCTACTTTTAGGATAGTGCCTTGAATGTTGTTTCCTCCGGAGTTGGAGGAATACCATGTCCTCACATGGCAGTAGGCAGAAGGGCAAAAGTGACAAACACTCCATTAAGCCTTTTTCTAAGGGCACTTAATCCCACTCATGAGGAAGGAGCCCTCGTAGTTTAATCACCTCTTAAAAACCCACCTCTTAATATTATTACATTGGCAACATCTACATTTAGGAGGGGTCACATTCAAGCCATAGTGTAACCTGTCCTGGAGAATTTTTCATAAGTGCTTGAGAAGAATGTGTATTTTGCTGTTGTTGGGGCATTACATGTGTATCAATAAAGATCAAAACCAAGAGTTTTATTTTTTAAACAAAGGAGGGACAGACCCAGAAAAATAATTAGATTGAATTTCAGAGCAAGGTACTTTGAAAAAAAATGTTAAAAAAGAAAACATTATTAAAGGTTTGAAAGGTTTTCAGGAACAAATGTTATGAATCTTGAATGTAATAATGGATTTTAATGATACTATCTGTCGTGCTGAGCAGGATAATATTATGTAATTAATGGAGATGATAGTTACTCTTCATACTAAAAATGTAGGTCATCTGAATGGTTATTCTGGAGGCTTCACTAGACCTTGAGACACTTTTAACAGTTTAATGGTAAAGTCACTGGAATTTCTTATTGATTGATTTGACTATGATGGGATTGCTCAGTCAACAATTCTTGGCAATACAGGGACCTACTCTGACCAGAGACTCCCTATCTGTTCCTATATAGGATGTTTCATAGCCACACAGCAGAGAATCAAAGGGTGTTAATCTTTCCAAATCTAACAGGAAGAAGCATACATCCTTGACTACCAGGAAGCAGATTATTGGCCTTCAGCATAAAATAAATTTTACTTATTCCTGCAGGTAGCAGGCTTGTTTCAATATAGATTTCCTTGAGCCTTCTGGTGAAACAATTTGGTGTATTCAGCTCAGTTAGAGATCACATTGATTCTCCTGGTTTTTGGGTATTCAACTATCTATAACCCCTGGAGATGTGTTTTTTGTTTGTTTGTCACTGTTTTAAAACTTCATTATAAGCATAAGATATTCCCTATCAACATAAGAAATGTAAATATGCACCTTGTTACTGTAGCCTACCATCCAGACAAATTTCATCTGGAATCACTCATTTTTGTCCAAATCCGTGGCCTTCTTGGTCTGCACATATACTCTACTTGGCCCAGGCCCCTGGACTCCCTGAAGCAGTACAGCCATTTCCTTACGATGTGACTCTACACTAAGAATATCTGAAATAAATGAGGTTGTTGGTGTAGAAGGTGGGAGGTGAAAGAATATTTGGAGGAAGCTGCAAATGGAACATCTGAACAACATAACAAGCATTATCTCATAGTGAGCTCCTTTTAAGATGTCTACTTGAAGTGCCAGTGAAATGTTACTGGCTTGCTAAAGTTAGAATAATTATTGATGTACTTATGAAAATGTGCTTATTTTTAAGGGCACAAATTCCCCCAAATTTGTGTTTGTTCATCTGGGTTTTTATAGCACTCTGTAAGGTAACCTATACAAGTGTGTTTTGTAATACATATTGTGTGTTGTAGGTGTATTAGTCTGTTCTGGCTGCTATAACAGAATACCACAGACTGAGTGGCTTAAATGACAAAAATTAATGTTCTTACAGTTCTGGAGGAAGTTCAAGATCAAGATAGTAGCAGGGTTGGTTATTGGTGAGGCCTCTCTTCTTGGCTTAAAGACAGCTGCCTTCTCTTTGTGTCCTCATAAGGCCCTTCCTCTGTGTGCTTGAGGAGAGAGAGAGAGCTCTGATATCCCTTCCTCTTCTTGGAAGGACACCAGTTTTATCAGATTAAGGTTCCACCCTTTTGATACCATTTAATCTTAATTACCCCCTAAAAGTCCCCATCTCCAAGTACAATTCCACTAGGGGTTAGGGCTTCAACATAGGAATTTGGGAGACACATTTTACTCCATATTAAGTGGTATAGATAGGAGGTTCTTTAATCACGTGCCACAGTGTTTCTCAATGCCAAGGAAATATTCAGATTTGAATAAAATTTGGTGGAAGGAATAAAACAGATATAGAGAAAGAGTAAAACCTCACCAATTTATACGAACTGAGACACTAGCATAAGTTGGTAAATTTCTGAATTAAAATCATAAATATTATATAAAGCACTTAACATTAAATTAAATAATTGCAGTGATATTAAAATTATACATGTAAAGTGAAAGTGTTGCAAACTTGAGAGTTCTTTTGTGGTGAAAAGCTCAATTTGAGCAGAATAATAAGCTGAAAACGAATTGATGCAGAACCAGTGTGGAAAAAAATGATTTTCAGGTGACAGGAAACTGATCCTTTTATTTCCAACTACATTTGACATACTTGTTCAAGTCTAGATGAATAGGAGAACCGAAGACAGCCAGTCTTTAGTCCCCTGAATGGCCCTTGTGGTTGGATGGCTCTTGGTATTAAGCTGGTTTATAAGACTAAGATGTGACGCTGTCAAATTAATTTTTAATCAAAAAAAGTAATGCTTTTAATCAGCAAACATCCATGTTTGAAGTTGACTGGTGGATTCCCTGGAGCCGTCTCAATTTTCATGCAAAAATGTGCTCTGGTGAAGTACTTTGCATTATGTGCTTGGCCCAATCTCTCCTTTCTGTGAGTCACTGAAATCTTGCGTCATTGTGTGCTTTGAACTGATTCTTAGCTTTTAGGATGTTCACAGCAAACCTATAGCTACTACTATTTAATATGGCGTTTGTATGTCAGGCATTAACAAACTAGACTGTATCCAGACTAGGAATTATTTTTAAAAATACATATGGAAAGTCTAACCTGAATTGCGGAAAGCAAAGTAGGCAGACAATAGCTTTAAATAAAAAAGGACTAGTATTTGGAAGAAAGAATTGCTTCATAAGGCAGAACTAGGAACATGGAAATAAAGAGGAGGCAGTTTTCAGCTCAATTAAAGAAGATCTTTCCAATGTTAGAGGAGCTGTTCATTAATTTAATGATCTGCTTCATAAAGTGAAGAGTTCCTTGTGTGGGAGGTTCTCAAGCATTGGCAAGATGACAATTTGTTAGGGATATTTAGGAGAGATTCATAGAGGATTGGAGTTTGAGTTAACAGCTTTCAAGATTCATTTCTATTTATTCTGAGTACTCACAGTGACTCAAAAAAGGCTAACATGTTACACGAAAATGGCCATAGGGAATTAATTAATCTAAACTGGTACTGAACACTATGTGTTAAGAGATAGGAGTGAATGGTAGAGCATGAAGGACTATTTTTATGATTTAATTAATAGGTTAAATATAAAGGAATATTTGCAACTAACTTGAGGCTTCCAAAGAGTGATTCATCTTTACATATTTTAACATTCACTGCTCAAATTGATTCAGAAGAGATTTACAGTTTTTCTGAATAAATATATAGTAAACAAAGATGAAAATCAGTGCAGACATTCTCTAAAACTTCTCAAATTCTGAAAAGTGGACCCTGGATTAGTGTATTTCAGTTGTTTCCTTTATGTGGGAATTTTTAAAAGCAGGAACATTACCTTATTTCTTTTTATATTTTTAGCACATAATAAAATGTCAGGTTTTTAATCAGTGCTCAATGTTATTTGAGTTGAACTAAATTCATACAAAATCTATGTTGTTTTTATTACTGATATAATTTCTTTCACCTTACAATCCATGTGATTAGCAAAAACAATAAAATAGAATCATACATATAAACATTGCACACTTAAACAAAAATATGATAGATCATACAACTGCTAAAATTGAGGCTGACCTTTGCCAACACCATTATTAATTCTTCGGGTACTGAAAATAGCTGCAGGCTACCGAAGTTAATTTACCCTGAAACACAATGGGGGGGGCGTTTCAAAAAAAATAAGCAAAGGAGTGATTTTAGCTCAAAAACAAGCAAATAATGGTTCCTAGGAATTAAAAAGCAAGTATCTGCAAGTGGAATTTTGTTTATTACTCATTTTCTATTAATTTATATTTGGCTGAATTGTGTTTCTTAAAATGGGTATGTGTGCTAAAATCCATTGACATGGGATTTAGTAGTAATGTTTCTTGCTTTCATGAATTATCAAATAATTTAACTGTCCTTCCTTCAGAGCTCCTGCTGCATAAAATGTGTTTTTCTTCAGTTACCTTCACAATAGAATTTCAAGCTTGGGCATTTGCTGAATTCTCAACACCCTTAGGATGAGTTATTTGGTCGGAACATCAAAGTATATTTTTAGAAAAAAAAATTAAAAAAAATCAGTGATTGTGAATATTCTTCTATTTTTCATTGTATATATTTTAATTAAAAAAACAACTTAGGCTATGATTGAAACAAGATGCTATATTAGGAAAAAGGAAAACAAATCTCTCATAAAATGTGACTTAAAATAAATATCTGATCCTTAATGTTTTAAACGAAGTTCTGATGAGATGGGAGAACTTTAAGTAGAGTCAATTAAAAAACGCATGTAAGTCGTCTGTTCAAGAAACAAAGGTAAAGGCACATAAGTGTGGTCATTCTGTTTTATTAACACCCTTTCTTATATACAGGAGGAAGGTACTTTGGCATCCCCCTGGTATCCTTTCAGGTGCCCTCATTTTTTAGGGCTAAGTGGATCTGTAATAGTCATGCGCCTATATGTTGGCCAGAGTGGCCTGCACATATTTATGTGCATACCATTAAAGAAATCAAAATAGGTGCATTTCTCATTGATGAGTGTATTAGTTTGATTGGGCCACTGTCTTAGTTCATCTTGTGTTACGATAAAGGAATACTTGCCGCTGGATCATTTATGAATAAGCAAAGTTTATTTGGCTCCTGATTCTGCTGATTGGGAAGTTTATGATTGAACTTTAGAATGCTCACTATATATATATGTATAATACTTTAAGTTCTGGGGTACATATGCAGAATATGCAGGTTTGTTACATAGGTGTACAGGTGCCATGGTGGTTTGCTGCACCCATCAACCCATTATCTACATTAGGTATTTCTCCTAATGCTATCCCTCCCCCGACTCCCCATGCCCCAACAGGCCCCAGGGTATGATGTTCCCCTCTCTGTGTCCATGTGTTCTCATTGTCCAACTCCCACTTATGAGTGAGAACATGCGGTGTTTGGTTTGCTGGTCTTGTGTTAGTTTGCTGAGAATGATGGTTTCCAGCTTCATCCATGTCCCTGCAAAGGACATGAACTCATCCTTTTTTATGGCTGCATAGTATTCCATGGTGTATATGTGCCATACTTTCTTTATCACCTGTTTTCTTCATATTGTTGTTTTCTATCATATTATTGTTTCTTTTATCTTTCTCTCTATTCCAGATTGTTTTCTTTACTTTTTGCTAGCTTTGTATTACTTTCTTTCATCAATTAATTAATTTGTGTTTTCTTATGTTTTTAGTACCTAATATATTATGAAAGCAATATAGAATATTTAAAAATAATAAATCATTTTCTATTTTCTCCAAATTATTTGTTTTATTAGTGTACCTTGTTACTTTGCTTAGTGTTGTATAATCATACCTTTGTTGAACATATGTTGACTAAGATAGACTGTTAATACAGATTCTCTCTGACTGCCAGTGCTTAATTTCTGTTCAGAATGTGTCAAGAAGACTTCACATTAAGACATGTAAGAAGATATAACTGAGATAGCCAACCACTCTTTCCTTGTCAAAATAATGAGTTTTATTTTCGGGATGTAATGCATGCTTTGTGGGTGTGCAGAACTGGACAAGTCAAATATACATGGTGTTTTATATGGGAAAAAGTACTCTACTGCTCATTAAAAAGTGGGGAAATTGGGCAGAAATAGCCAATGTATTCAACTGCTGCAGTGCTAATCATCTAATCTCTGACCCTGCTTATTACACTTTCCTCCCACTTGCTCTTGCTATGTGCTGAGTAAGTTGCTGTGAAGAAGGAGGTGTTGAGGGAGTACATAATGAAAAAAATGCTACAGTATGAAAAATAAACAACTCACATATCCAATGCAACATCCTCTTCCGTAAGCTCCGCACTGCAGTGTCTGTCTTTGTGATTACATCTGGTGTTCATCATTCAGTAATCCATCTAAATCCTTGTCTTGTCTGCTGATATCCAGCCTCCTTCCTCTAGCCAGTGCCTTCTGTAAATTTTTGCTTATATTTCAATTGTTTTGAAAATAGAGGACAGAAAAAGTGAATGTTCATTTTCCTCAGAGTAATATTTACTACTTAACCCTTGGTCATCTGGACTCCATCCACAGCCTCATTTTATATTTTCTACTGAATCTAAGACTCTCATTCTACTTGATTTTTTACCAAAGCAGTAAATAAGAAACAACTCTTAAGTTTTCAAAATATTCCCTACTACAGTCTCCATCACCCTGGAACATATGGATGTGAGAATCTGATTAATTTTCATGCACTTCTTCGTTTACTAGAAAATGCATTTCACTCCAGCTTGGACTTGATCAATGAGTAACCTCTTCGATTAAATAAGTAACTTTCAGGCAAGAATCTGCATTCCTTTGCTGAAACCTCCAAAAACATACTGTTATCCTTGTTATGCCACTTCTCTAAGGCAGAAGGCTGACACAGGGTGAGACACAGAGATATTTAGTGGTGAAAATACATCCTCAGTTGTGACACCTCTGACCTAATATCCAACACACACACAAAACAGTTTGACAATGTAACACTTGACTGCAAAGGAAGATCCTGATAGTTTACCTTGAAGGAAATTGCAACAATTTTCTGTGAAAGAGTAAACAACTAATGTGGGATTCCCTGGAGAGGACCAGTCTGTCATTCTGGGTGCCTAGGCATGACGAACAGATTCTGGCACTCTCTTCCTAAAGGAAAGCCTGAGAGTTGGCAAAATCTGATAACACACATTAACACCCGTAGTGAGCTGTCTTCTCAATTCATTCTTCAAAATAAAAATTCACAAGAATCACCTACTTGTGTAATATTTTAACTAAAATAAATAATCCAAGATAAAGGAGAAAGCATCTGCACAAGAGCATATATTTTAAAAACAAACAAAAACCAAAGCTCTTAGTAACCTCTTTAAATAGATAATTTAAAGCTTACAACTATAAATCCGAATATGATGTCGTGAAAATGGTTTAAATAATCTCAACTTTGAAAAAATAATTAATTAGGAAGAATGGAATATCTCCCCAAATTTCCCCAAATTCAGCTCCGTTCCCCCTAAGAAAAGACTAGAGATTTTGTGTGTGTATGTTTTAAGAAGCAAAATAGCATAAGGGAATAATCTATGAGATAGCATCTATGTGTAATAGAGTTCTAAAGAGAAAAATCTGAAAACAGTAGCGAGGATGTTACATATCAGTATAAGAAAAACTTCCTGAGCTGAAGGAAAATGTGAGGCTTCAAATTGATAGAACCTGCTATAGAAATAAGGAAATAAAGAACAGTACAGCAAGCTAAAATCCCAGGTGAAATTTTAGAAAATAAGATAAATAAAAGATCTTAAAATCTTCTGGTAAGTAAAGAGTTTTCCCACAAATCAGCATGAATCAGACTGATACCAGAATCATTAAAATGTTTGATAGATTAAAACAATGAAGCAATATCTTCAAAAACAGCAAGGAATATAATGTATATTTAGTCAAAATATTAGTAAAATATGGGAGAGAACAAGGCATTTTTGTTCTTGACAGATTCAGAAAATGTATTCTCACCCAACTTTACTGGAAAATATTTGAGGGTACATTTAGAAAAATAAGAGAATAAACCAAGAAAATGACACAGTATTCAGAAACAGGGTAAACAACCCAACAAACAGGTCAAAAAAAGTTCCAGAATAACAACTCTACTGAGGCCTTGAACAAGAGAAAATGCATTTCAGTAGGAAAGTTGCCAGGAATAAAGAAAAATCTTAACTTAGTGTTCCCAAGAGTTTGTCTTATTGGAAGATGTGGAATAATATAGACAGAACATAGGAATAATACATTTTCTGTTGGTAAATTCCAAGACTAAAAAGTTATAGTCCAAATATGAAAAACTTGGCCCAGCTTAGGACATGAAATAAACAAACAGGAAAGAAGTGTTATACCCTGGTGTTAGTCTATGCATGGGAAAAATAAGAGGCTGAACGATATTAGAAGATGATAAATAAGACAGGTTTCCTCTCTCTAGATTAAAATAAAAATTTAAAAAACTGCATAACGTTATACAAGCTGTGTTTTCAATAGAGTATTTAAATTTATAAAAGTAACCTAAAATAAAATGTAAAATTTAGCTCATTAGTCTCACTAGCCACATTTCAAAGTTCTCAATAGCCACATATACTAGTGGCCATCAAAGTGAATAGTTTAAATAGAAAACATTTTCATCATCATAAAAATGCCTGCTGGACAGTGTTGATATAGAGTACTAAACCAATTAAATAAAAATTTAAATATGCAAATTAATGCTGCACACTTTAGATATATTTATTAGTCAGCTTGGGCTGCCATAACAAAATGCAATTGACTGGGTGGCTTAAGCAACAGTTTATTTTTCAGGGTTCTGAAGGCTGGAAGGTCCAAGGTCAAGATGCTCATCTGGTGAGGGCTCTCTTCATGATTTGCACTCAAATGCCTTCTGGTAATGTCCTCACAGGATGTTTCCTTGATGCATGTATGAGAAGACAGTAGAGAGAGCTCTGATCTTCATCTTCTTGTAAGGGCACTAATCTCATCATGGGGGCTCCCTCCTCAGGACTTCATCTAAATCTTCCAAAGATCTTACCATCAAATACCTTAAGGATTTGGAGTCCAACATATGAATTTTGGAATGGCACACACATTCAATCCATAGGAGTATATCTATATTTAAATCTATAAAGCATACAGAAATGTATGGTGATGCCACTCACAAATTCCATTGAATGATTTATGACCTATAATATGCTGTCATTCAGATACCTCTTTAGATCCACATCTACATTTTTTGGTTCAACTGAGCTTTTCTAATAAGATGCTTCACTTTATCTTTGAGTTTTATTAGGCTAAAACAAAATATATAATTTTCATCTCCTAAAGAGTTCTTAATTTTGAATTTTTTATAATTATCTTGGAGCTTCCTTCCTGTCTGATGTTTAAAACGAGTCTATGAGTGTATTCCAGCAAGCTAGTTTATTATGTCTGGGTGGTGTAAGTGGTGGGAGTAGAAACTCTTGCTCTACAACCTGTTCAAATAATGGGTCCATTTTATTTAAAGCAGCATGTGATAGTAAAAGAAATAATGATTGTGGGATATGACAAGGTTTCTCTTCAAATAGCCTGATCAATTATTTATTCTTTAATCCACAGTACCCCTCACCTTCTCTTTTCTTCTTTCTTTCTGCCTTTATTACGTGCCCAGGCATGCCACAGCACCAGTGGCTTATCAGTACTAGCTCTCATTCCTTTCCTTATTTGGGAAGAAAACTAGCTCTCTAGCTCATGGCAGACAACCTCTTCCCCCTCTACTTTCCCTCCCTTACATGCCCACCTTTTCTAAGAAAAAGTTCAAATGTTTAGCCAGTCGGGTCTAGCTTAGATTATGCAATCTGACCCCAGCCAATGGGGAAAGGCACAGGGGCAGATATTTGTGTCAGGGATAAAAACTTTCACTCTCCTTTGTTCTGTGTGCGGTCATGGTGAGTGGCCAAAGAGAAGCACACCTCTGTGCAGAAGTAAATTTGCTTTGCTGAGAAATCCTTTGTCTGAATGCTCATTTTCCTTATGATTCAGAGCTTTATTTCCAACAATGATGTTTGAGTCTGAGAGACCAGGATTTGAATCCTGGCTCTGCCTCTTTTAAACATTAGGACTTGGGCAAATTAATCACTTTAACTTGCATTGCTTACTGCAAAATTAGGATAACAATAGCTACCTCTTAGTTTTTGTCATCCTGAAGAAGTAACAGTTTGGTTCTCAATATTTAATAATGCTAAATTAAATTAAATTTGCCTTAAAGCCACCTCTGTACATATTGAACTGCCACCTAATTTATGTAAACAAACTGCAACCTAACAAGAGTATATTCTTGTAACAAGTAGCTTAAACTCAGTCAATTACAGCAGCCAAACTTCAGCCAATCACAGACTTCCAGCTGATCAGATTATGTCCATGTGAAGCAAATGCTGAGCTGTAACCAATCCATCTGTTTCTGCGTAACATGTCATTTTTTTTGTCTGTAAATACTGCCTGCCCATATTGCTGGGTGGAGTTCTCTGAATCTCCCCTGATTCCGAGGGTTGCTGGATTCGTAGATTTCTTCTGTCTTATGAGAGGATTGTAAAATGCACCAATCAGTACTCTGTAGTGCAAGATCTTAGACTCATCAATCAGGCAGTAATTCCTCTATATGTACCCAACCCCTATACCCTACTCTCTCAAATATCAGAGGAAGCAGAGTGGTGCACTGTTCTGGACCTCAAGGATGCCTTCTTCTCCATTCCCCTGCACTCTGACTCCCAGTTTCTCTTTGCCTTTGAGGATTCCACAGACCACACATCTCAACTTACATGGATGGTCTTGCCTCAAGGGTTTAGGGATAGCCCTCATCTATTTGGTCAGGCACTGGCCCAAGATCTAGGCCACTTCTCAAGTCCAGGCACTCTGGTCCTTCAGTATGTGGATGATTTACTTTTGGCTACCAGTTCGGATGCCTCATGCCAGCAGGCTACTTTAGATCTCTTGAACTTTCTAGCTAATCAAGGGTACAAGGCATCTAAATTGAAGGCCCAGTTCTGCCTACAAGTCAAATATCTAGGCCTAATCTTAGCCAAAGGAACTAGGGCCCTTAGCAAGGAATGAATACAGCCTATACTGGCTTATCCTTACCCTAAGACATTAAAACAGTGGAGGGGGTTCCTTGGAATTGCCAGCTTTTGCCAACTATGAATCCCCTGATACAGCGAGATGGCCAGGCCCCTCTATACTCTAATCAAGGAAACCCAGAGGGCAAATGCTTATCTGGTAGAATGGGAACTAGAGGCACAAACAGCCTTCAAACCTTAAAGCAGGCCCTAGTACAAGCTCCAGCCTTAAGCCTTCACACAGGACAGAACTTCTCTTTATACATCACAGAGAGAGTGGAAATAGCTCTTGGAGTCCTTACTCAGACTTGTGGGACAACCCCACAACCAGTGGCATACCCAAGTAAGGAAATTGATGTAGCAGCAAAAGGCCGGCCTCACTGTTTACGGATAGTTGTGGCAGTGGCCATCTTAGTATCAGAGGCTATCAAAATAATACAAGGAAAGGATCTCACCGTCTGGACTACTCATGATGTAAATGACATACTAGGTGCCAAAGGAAATTTATTGCTATCGGATAATTGCTTGTTTATATACCAGGCACTCTCCTTGAGGGACTGGTGCTTCAAATATGTGCATGTGCCACCTTCAACCCTGCCACCTTTCTCCCAGAGGATGGGGAGCCAATCGAGCATGACTTCCAACAAATTGTAGCCCAGACTTGTGCCCCCCATGAGGATCTCTTAGAAGTCCCCTTAGCTAATCCTGACCTTAACCTATATACTGATAGAAGTTCATTTGTGGAGAATGGGATTCAAAGGGCAGGTTATGCCATAGTCAGTGATGTAACAGTACTTGAAAGTAAGCTTCTTCCCCCAAGGACCAGCACCCAGTTAGCGGAACTAGTGGCACTTACCAGAGCCTTAGAACTGGGAAAGGGAAAAAGAATAAATGTGTATACAGATAGCAAGTATACTTATTTAATCCTACATGCCCATGCTGCAATATGGAAAGAAAGGGAGTTCCCAACCTCTGGGGGAACCCCCATTAAATATCACAAGGAAATCATGAAGTTATTGCAAGCAGTGGAAAAATGCAAGGAGCAGTCTTACTTACACTGCCGAAGCCATCAAAAGGTGAAGGAGAAAAGGCAGAAGGAAACTGTTGGGCAGACACTGAGGCTAAAATTGCTGCCAAGCGGAACTTCCCATTTGAAATACCTATGGAAGGACCCTTGGTATGGAACAACCCTCTCCAAGAGATTAAGCCCCAGCATTCCCTGACCAAAACAGAATGGGCATAGTTTTCTCACCTCCAGGTGGTTAACACAGAAGAGGCAAAGGTACTCATACCCAAAGCCAGCCAGTGGAAAATACTTAAGATCCTTCACCAAACTTTTCATATGGCCAAATCCCTACTTACAGGGCCAAATCTCCTCCAGACCACCCAACAAGTAGTCAAAGCCTGTGAGGTGTGCCAAAGGAATAATCTCTTGGTCCATCATAAGGCCCCTCTGGGGGAACAAAGAATAGGTTACTATCCCAGGGAGGACTGGCAGTTAGACTTCACGCATATGCCTAACTCAAGGGGATTTCAATACTTACTGATCTGTGTTGATACCTTTACAAATTGGATAGAACTCTTTCCCCTGCAAGACAGAGAAGGCTCAGGAAGTGGTTAAATTCCTAATTTATGAACTAATTCCTAGATTTGGGCTTCCCCAAAGCTTACAAAGTGACAATGGCCTGGATTTTAAAGCCACAATAACTCAGGGAATCTTCAGGGCACTAAAGAAACAATATCACCTTCACTGCACCTGGAGGCCACAATCCTAAGGGAAGGTTGAGAAGGCAAACGAAACTCTCAAGAGGGACTTGAGGAAACTAATACAAGAAACTCATCTCCCATGGCCTAAAGTTGAAAATCCAAAATTCTCCTCACAAAATGGGACTCAGTGCACAGGAAATGCTGTATGGCGACTTTTTCTTACAAATGACCTATTACTTGATGAGGAAATGGCCAACTTGGTCAAAGATATTACTTCTTTGGCAAAATATCAACAAAACTTTAAAAACCTATCCGAAGGTTGTCACAGAGAAAAGGGAACAGAGTTGTTCCAACCGGGAGATCTAGTGTTGGTCAAGTCCCTTCCCTCTACCTCCTCAACAATGGATTCCTTGTGGGAAGGACTATACTCAGTAATACTCTCTAACCCCACTGAAGTTAAGGTGGCAGGAATGCAATCTTGGATTCACCACACCTGAGTTAAACTTTAGACACCCCCTGAAGAACCTGTGGTACCGTCAGCTCAGGAGTCACAAGATCAGCCAGACCAGCCTCAACACACCTGCGAACCACTGGAGGACTTGGGTCTCCCATTTCAGAAGGAAACATCCCAGACTAAAAAGGCTCCTACAGCTGATCCTGTGGAAGAAACCCTTCCTACTTAAAAAAAAGGTAAGTGAAAACCTACATAATCTTTAACACCTCTCCTTGCCTTTTGCTGGAATCCTTTTACTGTTTCATCACATTATTAAGCAGTATACTAACCATACTCTTTGCAGTAAGACGATATACTGTAGCTCCTGCTGGGACGAAGATCCTAATCACATCAACCTTTTTCCTATCATCCTTCCTTCTGCCAGAAATTTACTCCTACCTTTAATTCAGACTGGATAAAGTGGTCTCCTCTTCCAGGAAACCCTCTTTACCTTCCTACTTAGTTTTTGCAGTCGCCCCTCCCCTTCCACTAGCTCCTCATTACCTCTACAAGACTCTCAACTTAACCCATTCTCTGTCAAGCCAGTCCAATCCTATCCTGGCAAACAACTATTGGTTTTGTATCTATCAGCCACTGCTTACATTGCCACTCCCATTTCTGCAAAAAACTGGGTCTTTACTAACTTAACCTACCACCCCCGTTATGAAGGAAAAGACCCTTTCCAACTTCTAAATATGCAATCACTAGCCGACTTCCCCATCTCTGATAGGACCAAGAATATCCTAACAGGACAGGCAATCCAACTTTTACACTCTTACATTTCCAAACTCACCTATTACATGAGCAATGAAAAGCCCATGCATGACCCTGTAACCACAAATACCGTCTTAACTTTCCAACCCCCTTTATGCATCCAACTCAATCTGTTATCAGGCCTGCCTCTGGGGCACCTACTATCCCATCAGTGTAATTACACCCTACAATTTCAAGCCCCAACTGATCATAGTAACTTCCAAGTCACCCAAACAGCTCCATTCAGATGGCTTGTCTGCTTCTCAGGGCCTCCAAAAATCATCACCTCCTCCCTGCTTAACAAACAGTCCAGGTTTTGTAATGGCAAACATACTCCCTGCATGACCATTCACTCCTGAACCCCCTGCATCAGCGCCCCCACCACTAATGAATGCCTTCTCAGCCCCTCTTTCAATCACTTCCTTGAATCGTTCCCAGTAGATACAAAACGGTTTTTTCTCCAATGGGAAAATAGAACACAAGGAGCCACTCAGTTTGCTCCCAACACCCCTTTTCAGCTGCTCACCAGAGCTACCTTTGCAAGTACTCTAGGAGTTTGGGAAAATGAAAACAACAAACTCACACACCTTTTTAACATACACAACAAGTTCTGTCTACCCAGCCAAGGCATATTCTTTTTATGTGGAACGTCAACCTATATCTGCCTCCCCACCAACTGGACAGGCACCTGCATCTTTGTCTTCCTAAGTCCCAACATTGACGTTGCCCCTGAAAATCAGACCCTATCAGTGACCCTCAAAGCTCAAGTCCATCAGCGCAGGTCGGTACAACTAATAACTCTACTTACAGGGTTAGGAATTGCCACTGCTACAGGAACCGGAATAGCCAGTTTATCTACTTCATTATCCTACTACCACACACTCTCAAAGGATTTTTCAGACAGTCTGGAAGAAATAACAAAGTCTAGCCTTACTCTACAATCCCAAATAGACTCTTTGGCAGCAGTGACTCTCCAAAACCGCCAAGGCCTAGACCTCCTCACTGCTGAGAAAGGAGGACTCTGCACCTTCTTAGGGGTAGAGTGTTGTTTTTACACTAACCAGTTAGGGATAGTACCAGACACCGCCCGGCATTTATAGGACAGGCTTCTGAAATCAGACAACGCCTTTCAAACTCTTATACCAACCTCTGGAGTTGGGTGACATGGCTTCTCCCCTTTCTAGGTCTTGTGACAGCCATCTTGCTATCACTTGCCTTCAGGCCCTGTATTTTTAACCTCCTTGTCAAATTTGTTTCCTCTGGGATCGAGGCCATTAGGCTACAGATGGTCTAACAAATGGAACCCCAAATGAGCTCAACTCACAACTTCTACCAAGGACCCCTGGACTGACACACTGGCCCTTTGGCCTAGAGAGTTCTCTCCTCTGGAGGACACCACAACTGCAGGGCCCCTTCTTTGCCTCTATCCAGGAGGAAGTAGCTAGAGCAGTTATCGCCCAATTCCCAACAGCAGTTGGGGTGTTCTATTTAGAGGGTGGATTGAGAGGTGAAGCCAGCTGGACTTCCTGGGTAGAGTGGGGACTTGGAGAACTTTTCTGTCTTACAAGATGATTGTAAAAATGCACCAATCAGTGCTCTGTAGCTGGCAAGAGGATTGTAAAATGCACCAATCAGCACTCTGTAAAAACACACCAATCGGCACTCTGTAGCTAGCAAGAAGATTTTAAAACGCATCAATCAGCAGGAGACTAAAAGTAGCCAATCGCAGAGTGGATTGAAAAAAGGGCACTCTGATAGGACAGACATAGAACATGGGAGAGGACAAATAAGGGAATAAAAGTTGGCCACCCCAGACAGCAGCAACAACCCACTTGGGTCCCTTTCCACACTGTGGAAGCTTTGTTCTTTCACTCTTTACAACAAATCTTGCTGCTGCTCACTCACTGGGTCCTTGCCACCTTTAAGAGCTGTAACACTCATCGTGTTACAAGGTCTGTGGCTTCATTCTTGAAGTCAGCGAGACACGAACCCACTGGCAGGAACAAACTCTGGACACATAAGTAAGAATTCTGTGAGCCAATCCAGCAAATTAATTGACCCCAAAGAGGGTGTCCTGGGTACCCCAACTTGAAGCTGGTGGGTCAGAAATTTCAGAGGTCAGAACTTGCAACTAGTGTCTGGGGATGTGGGAGGCAGTCTTGGTGACTGAGCCCCCAGCCAGTGGGATCAGGCACTATCTCCTGGTAGATACTGTGGGAACTGAATTAGAAGACATCCAGCTGGTGTCTGCTGCTTGGTGCCTGAGGAAATATCCTCACATATTTCGTCCCAGAAGTGCTCTTTGTGGTGAGAGTACAGGAAAAGCACAGTTAAGGGAGAGTCTTTCCTACACAGACACAGACAAAAATTAATTTTGCACATTGATCTTCTACTCAGTAATCTTCCTATAGCTTGTAGCTTCTATTGGATTTTTTTATTTACACAATAATTGTATTCACTTCTAATATTTTACTTTTTTATCTTGCCTTATGGTATAGGATAGCTCTTTCAGGAGAATATTGAGTGCTAGTGATAACAAACAGGTACCTTTGTCTTACTTCCAGACTCAAGGAGGTTTGGAAGAAAATTATTTTTTGTAAATTTAAAAAATATATATATATATATTCTTTATCAACCTAAGAATGTTCACTTTTTTTCACAGTTTGCTATGTTTTTGTCATTTCCGAGCTCAAAATTTATTCTCAAATACATTTTTATGTAACCAAGGAGATCAGCATATATGTTTCTTTTCTTCTTAATGCGGTAAATTGCCCACTTTGTTTTAATTAGCTCCTTCATTAAAAGTTTTCTTTTGGACTGCAGCAAAAATGGAGAAGTAGAAAACTCCAAGGACTAACCCTTCACAGAAGCACAGAAAAGAAACCAGAAAAAACTGTGAGAATCAATTGTATTGGAATGCTAGGAAACAATCCAGAGTTACAGCAATGAAGCAGTTATTTATTTAACAAAAGGGTGACTGGAAGACAATAGGAAGACTTTGTGGCACTTTAACTTACCCTCGCCCTACTCACATCTTCCTGTTGAGTGGCAACTTAGAAAACTGCAGCCAAGGACCGGGCGTGGTAGCTCACGCCTGTAATCTCAGCACTTTGGGAGGCTGAGGCAGCTGGATCACCTGAGGTCAGGAGTTCAAGACCAGCCTGACCAACATGGTGAAACCTCGTCTCTACTGAGAATACAAAAATTAGCCAGGCATGGTGTCCTGTGCCTGTAATCCCAGCTACTCGGGAGGCTGAGGCAGGAGAATCTCTTGAACCCGGGAGGTGGAGGTTTCAGTGAGCCGAGATCGTGCCACTGCACTCCAGCCTGGGCAACAAGAGCAAGATTCCGTCTCCAGAAAAAAAAAAAAAAAAAAAAAAAAGAAAGAAAGAAAGAAAGAAAGAAAGAAAGAAAGAAAGAAAGAAAGAAAGAAAGGAAAACCACAGCCATGTTTCTGAAGTGGATCCGGGTTCCAGAGGGAGCAGAGCAAAGCTTGTTTCTACAGAGCTTTTACCTGGCTGGGGAATCTCTAACGGACTAACAAAAGTGCCTCTTTTTTTTATTTTTTCTCTCTAACTCAGCATTCCAACAGGATGGAGAATGGGCAGGCATAAAAAGGTTTTTCACAAACATGAAAGGCTAATGAAGTAGTCACTGCCACCTTGTACAAAGAATATCATTAGGGCAAACAATGGAAATACAGAAAAGCATAGGCAGAAAAGCTGGAGAGTGAGAGACTTTGGGTGATAAGCCTGTACATGAAAACATTTGTGAAGCCTGTGTATGCAAACATATGCCTAGAATTGTGAAGAATGCTAGGCATGTGGCACTCAAATATTTCGAGAGGTCCAAGAAATAATATTTATCTTATCATTACTTTTTAGTTGTCATTAAGAAATGATATAGAATTTTTATTCCACAAAATGTGTTAACAGATCTCCCAGTTTTACTGTGTGCCACTACTTGCCACTGTTCACACTCAGGATGCTCAATAAATGACCATATGAATGCATAAATTGATAAATGTGAGGACTTTATTACTCTGTCACTTTCATTTGACTAGACAAGTTGGTTTGGCATGGTGGAGGCATATCCTGAGTGGTGTTTTAAATCCTGTTTTTTTTTCAAGTATAGGGAGAGTAGAACCACACTTCCTAAAGTTTAATCTATTGAACAACTTCACTTTTTCTGTAGAATACAAAGTTTGTGAATTGCTGGGCTAAGCATCATCTCCGTTGTCATTATTGTATCAGAACTCTAGAGGACTTGCATAGAATCCCAATAGTGCCAATAATGGATTTCATTTTCATCACTCAGTGGGGCTTTCAGTTGATCATTTGAATTTATTTTCACTCATTTGACTGACAATCACAAATGAATAGAAATGTGGAAACGTTTGGTCTGGTTTATTTTTTTTTTAACTTTAAGCATATATTTTATGCCACTATTTCTAATTGGGTATTGACAGACAGTATCCTAAAATAGTAGCCCTTCCACGCTATTGTGAAGGAAACTGATAATACATGAGAAAGCACATGTAAGAAAGCAATATCGTGAATTTAAATATATACTATGGAGAAGAATCTATCATTTATAGTAGTTGTTTTAAGGCTTATATGAAAATTGTAGCCATCATAAAACTGTGAATGACAACCTTAATGTAACATAGTCTTCCTAAATACAAATGGAAAGGGAATGTTAATCCATACCATATCTAGGGAAATAATCATGACGATTTTCTATTTCAAGCCAATAAGCCCTCTCGAATTTTTTAAACATTTGTCATTTTATAAATAAATATGTACAAGTAATAATAAAGGAGTAGTAAACACAATTTTAATAAGATAATAAAAGCAGCCTCTTTGCATTGAGTGAATGTTTGCACAGAAGTATCATAAAATGTGAAATAACACTATTAGATGTCCCTTTAGCAAAACTGATGTTCCAGATCCTTTTTGCATTATAATGTGTGGTGAAGTTCTTCCTGTTGAATGACTTACTGGATAAGAATGCTATGTTTTCTTTTTTTTTTTCCCTTAGGAATATATATTTTACTCAATATTTTGTTTTGAAGAAATACACCTAGAATATGATCATTTGAAGAGTCATAGTTTGAGATTTTACTTTTATGACCAAGTTAATCATTATTATTAGTTAATTATTATTAGTTAATCATTATTATTATTTAGTTATTAGTATTAGTCATGAGCTGCACCATCTACTGCTGTAAACACTTGTGATATGTGGCAATTCCAATTTTAAATAAGTATAAAATTTAGTTTCTAAGTTATACAAACTCAATTTCAAGGGTTCTATAGCCTTAAATAACTGGTAGATCCCATATTATTAATAGCACAAATATAGACTGTTTCTATCATTACAGAAGGTTCTGTCAAACAGCAATTGCACAGAGTGCTATGGTTTGCTTGTATTCATCTTCTAAGTTGTCTAATAATTGTGAAATATCTTCCTCTGTCAGTTTTCTTCCCTTTGCCATTATAATTGGAAAATAAAAATTCTTTATTCTCAATTTTGCTTAGAAAAAGCCAAAAGCTGATTGGAATGATGATCAAGTTCTCCCAGTCTTTCAAAATATGATATCTCTGGGCTTTTTGAAAGCTGCTTTTGGAATATGAAATAATTTTGGAGTGCTGACCTAGATTTTGTTTTCTTCTGCTACTACCATATCTTTTGCCTGTAATTTACAATGTAATCATAATGTGATATGCAGTCACTTTTGTTTGACTGTTTTATGGTATGGTAATATTCTCAAGTATACTTGCTTTTACATATTAAGCACCAGTCTCACTTTGGAAGGTTAACTAAATCTTGGAAGGAAATACATGAAAGGAAACAGGAAAGTAAAAGAAAGATAAGTAAACAAGCAAGAAAAAAAAAATTAAGAACTGTATAATTTAGCAGTAGTCTGCAAAAAATATAGAAATTTAGATACTAAGAATCTGACCACTCATTTTGCAAAAGAAGAAAATTGTGTCATAGATGCTAGTAATTTGCAGTAAGTTCTGTGTTAGTTTCTTTTTACTGCTGTAACAAATTACCACAATCTTAATGCTTTAAAACAACTCAAATTTATCTTACAATTCTTTAGTGTCTTATTAATTTTGAAAAATTCTCAGTCATTCATAATTCAAATATTGTCTCTGTTTTCTTCTTTCTTCTTCTGGTATCTCCATTACACATCTGTTACACGGTTAGTGATGGGCTCATAGTTCTTGGATATTCTCTCCAATTCTTTCTTTTTTTTATATTTTGCTTTTCAGTTTATAAAGTTTCTATTGATGTATCTTCCAGCTCACTAATTCCTTTCTCAGTCATTTTTAGCCCATTGATGAGCCAGTCAAGGCATTCTTCATTTCTGTGATATATAAATGTGTGTGTGTACGTGTGTGTCTGGTGTGTGTGTGTGTGTGTGTGTGTGCAATTTCTAGCATTTAAAAAATTCTGGCCCAGTGTGGTGGCTCATGCCTGTAATCCCAGTACTTTGGGAGGCGACAGAGGTCAGATCACCTGAGGTCAGGAGTTCGAGACCAGCCTGACCAACATGACAAAACCCTGTCTCTACTAAAAACACAAAAATTAGCCGGGTGTGGGGATGCATGCCTGTAGTCCCAGCTACTTGGGAAGTTGAAGCTAGAGAATCACTTGAACCTGGGAGGGGGAGGTTGCAGTGAGCTGAGATCGTGTCACCGCACTCCAGCCGGGGCAATAGAGAACATCTCAAAAACAAACGAAAAAAATTCTTTCTTAGAGTTCCATCTCACTGCTTACATTATCCATCAGGTCCTGCATGTTGTCCACCTTTTAACAGGAGCTCCCCAGCATGTTAATGATAGCTATTTTAAATTTCTGTTCTGATAATTTCAAAATCTACCATATCTGAGTCTGGGTACTGATGCTTACTTTGTCTCTTCACACAATATATTTCTATTTTTTCTTCTTTTTTCCCTCCTTTTAGCATGTTTTGTAATATTTTATTGAATACACAATAAGGTACGAGGTAAGGTACTGAAGTAAATCGTTCTTTAGCGATCTTTAGGTGAGGTTTCATGTTTATATGAGGAAGGGTTAGGCTGTGTTTAGTGTTTGCTGTAGCTGTAAGTGTTATAGGCCAAATTTTTCTCTAGAATCCTTGATTTTGTCTCCTCAATGTGTTTTATTTATTTTTATTTTTATTTTATTTTATGAGACAGAGTCTCACTCTGTCGCCAGGCTGGAATGCAGTGGCATGATCCCGGCTCACTGCAACCTTGGCCTCCTGGGTTCAAGTGATTCTCCTGCATCAGCCTCCCAAGTAGCTGGGACTACAGGCATGCACCACCATGCCTGGCTAATTTTTGTATTTTTAGTAGAGATGGGGTTTCACCATGTTGGCCAGGCTGACCTTGATCTCCTGACCTTGTGATCCACCCACCTCTGCCTCCCAAAGTGCTGGGATTACAGGCGTGAGCCACCGCGCCTGGCCTCCCCAACATGTTTTAAATAGGTTCTGTGCCTTGCAGTTCTTTTAGTTATAATGCACTCTTATGCAGCAGCCTGAGTGATATGGGCAGGTGCTGGAAAGCCTGTCGTTAGGTCTGAGTCTGTTAGTGAGCTTTTGCACCTGGGCTGTGACTTTCCAAAGTGCTTCTCAGATTTTTTCTCCCCTAAGGTGAAACAGAGAGGCTAGAGGGGTTGGAAGTGGGTATCTTTCTTCCCCAAATTGGATAGGCTCTGATTATAGATATAGATATAGATATAGATATAGATATAGATATATAGATATAGATACAGATACAGATACAGATACAGATACAGATACAGATACAGATACAGATACAGATACAGATATAGAAACTCAGCCCGTAGAGTTTCTAACCTCAAGCTAGCTGACATTGAGCTTCCATCAGTTCAGGATTTACAAAGAAAGCGTTTCTACTAATCTTGACTCTAGCAATGAGCTTCTGCCTCTGGCTGTGGTCCTGGTAAGTTGTAATTCTTGTTACTCACCTCTTTCTCTAGTTTGCAGGAAAGTGCTTCTTCTTTGATCTCAATTTCTTAATAGACATAAGAAGAGTTATTGATAATCAGTTACTTCAGATATTTCCTTGTTCTGAGGAGGAAGTGACAACTTCCAAACTGTTTACATGTCAGACCAGAAAGTGTAATTTCAGGATCCTTTTCTTTTTCAAAGCTAGCAATGGTTGGTTGAATCTTTCTCTGGGGATCAGGTTATAAACATTTTGCAGGAAGCAATTATTCTTCCTCTATATTCAGAAGTTAAAGAAGTGGGATTATAAGGTAGCTTTCTTTCATAATGGACTTTCTCTTTAAGCACTTTTAAAACTCTTTAAAACATCTCTGTCTGTCTCCGTGTCTCAAAAACATCAACTTTGCGATTTGTTTCCTAATTTGGGTAACATTTTCTTTTCCGTATGATGCTGTTTCTACTAGAACTATATAAATGTGGTTTTAATTTGTAATTTAGTCCCTCTAAGATGATTCTTGATGAAAACTGGCCTAAAATTATACTTAGAAATTAGCATCAAAATTCATATTCTGCATACTTACAAAAGTCTAGGCTTAATATCTTAAAATTGATTTAGCCCCAAAGTCACCTCTCTGTGTGAATTTCAAATTAACCTTATATGATATTGGAGATCTACAAACTATTATAAACAGTCCAGAGATGAGTACATAATTGAAATAAACAAGGAGCATTATAAAACATAAAAAACATAAGTTCAGCGCTTCCACACTTCCAGTTATATAAACTAAATAAGAGTACTTTGTTCTATTCAATACTACCAGATGTAGCATCAACATTTCAACTAGTCTCATTTAGTGTGAGTGATTCTTACAAAGAAGCAAAGTCTCAATAAACAATCCAATATTATTAATAAAAAGGAAGATAAGTATGCAATGCAAATTCTTTCAAAATAACATCAATGTAGTCTGGAATTACAGCATGATGAATACACATATTTTTAATTTGAAGGGTTTAATTGGCCTACTTTGCTAATAATTTTGAAAATTTTTAAGTTTCAGACATGAGGCCCAATTCAGGGTCAACTGTCTAGATGTTTTTGAAACTCATGCAGTGTAAACTTGTATTCAAATACATTTTAGTCCTCAAAATGTTCATAGCACAAAATCATCATCTTGACTGGCATTAATTAGAATCTTTGTCTGGCAGTCTCTGCAGTAAGGCTGAGAATTGAATGTACTAACAATGCCACTAAAATTAATTGCCTACAGTGATGGACGTGTAGGGCCAAATATTCAAAGGACATCTAGTACTTGATCTCTGATGGCCAATTTGAACTATTAGTTTCAAGTAATGTCTACATTGTCAATCTTGTTTCCACGGGACAAAAGGAAGTCAGTGGAATGTTTCTGGAGGTAAGAAGGTTGAAGAAAACTATTTCCAACAATGGCTAAGCTGTATGGTACCATCCACACAGATCAAGAGACTACCTCCAGTTGTTCCTGTGTGCTAATTTGATTTTTTAGAATAATTATCTGTTTGAGTAGAGTAGACTTACAGACAGGTTACAAATGCATGGTTTTGAAGAACACATTTAATTGTATAGTCTGTATTTTATTAAGAAGCCATAAAAAGAA
Organism: Symphalangus syndactylus; assembly: GCF_028878055.3. NCBI lineage: Eukaryota > Metazoa > Chordata > Mammalia > Primates > Hylobatidae > Symphalangus > Symphalangus syndactylus. Next base: position 80,513,440 of record NC_072438.2, on the reverse strand, counting down.
ATAAAAAGTATGAGGATGTTCTATGCTATTTTATAATTTTTCTTATAAAACAAAATTTAAATATAATTAATAATTCTAGAAAATTCTATGTATTTTGAGCCAATATAATTATATTCACACAGTAGTAGGAGCAGATAATATCTATCTCTAAATGTTATAATAATGTGATAAAACATTTTCTTTTGAGACAAATATCAGATATGCAAAATGGAAGACAATAAGGAGTAATTATTATATTTTCAGAAGCTAAACAATTATTTTAAATGTTCTAGACCAAGAATATACTCTCAGGAATCATTTCTGTAGTTCATTAAATATTCTAGACCTATGATGAAATATATAATATTATTAATGACTTATAATCTTAAAATAAAAATGATGGGATCAATGGGCTTGTTAATGTGTAATGTAAACATTGGTATCAAATTTTGAAATTGTATTTCCCTGGCAGATATAGGACACATGATATCACAATACTAAAGAATTCCCGTAAATGCTTTATCTAAGTGATATTAAATATTTTATAGCCAGTAAGAAAATAGTTTGGCATGAAGACTTGATATAAATCTAAATAATTCTTTGTTATCTGTTTTATTATCTCTAAATATCTCCTAATTCTTTGTCAAAAATTATTGTTTGTTGTGAAGATCAAATGAGAACACATTAAGGAAAGGTTGAAAAACTGGCAACAATATAGCTTTTGAAGCCCTTTACAGTCTGACCTCATCTTGTTTCTGGAGCTATGTCTACCATTCTACTCTCCTGGTAATTTATGATAGATTGTGCTATTAAGGGTTGTCAGATAAAATACAGGTAACCCAGTTAAATTTGAATTTTATGTAAACAAAGAATACTTCTTTTAGTATGAGTGTGTCTCACATATTACAGTGAGCACGATTATTGTAAAAATATTGAGTCAAGTGGAGCCGAGTAGAGCAGAGTATGGTATTAGACTCAAGCAATATTTGGGGCATAGTTATACTAGAATAAAAATAATTGTTTAGGTAAAATTAAAATTTAACTGGACATCTTAAACTTGTATTTACGAAATCTGGCAACCCTAGCCATTGCCAAATTGATTAACCTTAGAACTATGTTTACCAGAATCCCTTTGACTGTATGTAGATTTGGCCAAAACGGACTTTGAACATGACTTCCATGATGGAAGTGAAGTGGCCATTTTTATTCTATAGTTCTTTGAGGTCAGACAGCGTGGTGGAAAGAGAGTTACTTGTTGGGATTTAGCTTAATCTCACTGTCCTTGATGCAGCCTCTAGTTTCTATCTTGATTGCTGAGGTTTAATTGTGGCAAGAGACCTCTCCAGGAGCTGGCAGGGACATGCTTAGATTCTCAGCTTTTCCCACAAAAACTCTAATTTGTCCATCTGTGTGATGCTTCCTGAGGACTTGTTAGTCTATTTTTCTCTGTGTCTGCTTATCCAGATAATCTTCACTTCTCAACTCCTCCCACATTTATGCAAGACTTGATTTCTGTAATATCCATGACATTGAAAATACTATCACAATTTAAATGACTCTGATTGAATTAAGATAAATATGGATAATAGAAGTACCAATAATTTGATTGGGCTAGTCTCATTAAAGGTAAATTGGCAAAATTTTGCAAGTAGTTTGGTATATGTACTGCTTCCTTCTGGGCCACATCTTGTAACTAGTAAGTCGTTTAAGATTTAAATCTGCTTATAGGTCTGGAAGCTCAGTATATCTCTGTTAGAAATTTGCTCATTACTTTTTCAAAAGTTAATATTTCCTCAAATTCTCCAGCAAGTTGTCAAACCGACCACCTATGGACATATAGCTTGCCTTATTCAGCACCCTAACATTACATACAGAATTGGTATAGATTAAAGAATTTAGTTTATAGTAAAGAAAGAAAGAACACACATGGGCTTATGGTAATGGAATTTCCTATTCTTAACCTCTGGTCTTAACCACCTGGTTACATATATTTCATTACAACTACTATAAGTGGTCTGAAGAAGCAGTAAAATACATTAGCTGATACTTTGTGAGGTTCAGATAATGTCCTCCAGGATATAACAATGCTTTGAATCAGTGATCAGTATGTAATGCTGTTTTTCCCATAGCCTACATTCATGCATATAAGAGTCAAGGGCTGAGGGGGAATAGTAGCAAATATCTTACTATTACCCTTAGCAATCCCTCAAGAAAATGTTTGCTTCCTATCCTGCAATGTTGACTCCTTTGTTTTAGAAATAATATTTCTCAGTAAGGGAAGGATTCCTCCAAGGTACATAAAAATGTTAATGAAAAACTAAAGTTTCCATTAAACTGATAGTCGAGGCTACCATCTGGCCATATCATGATGTTTGTGACAGTTAACTATCAGGAAAAGAAGGAGGTTAACATACTGGTTGTAGTGTTTCATTCTGAATTTACAGAGGAACTTGCGTTCCTGTTTTACAGTAGAAGTGGAGAGAGTATCTGGAATTCAGGAGGTCTGCTAGGGCCTCTCTTAGAAATCTTTTTCCTAAAATAAATGCCAAAAGAAAACATTAACATCTCAGAATAGGCATGACTACTAATTACTCAGATGCTATAGAAATGAGGATTTGGGTCACTCTACTAGCAAGGAACCATGACAAGCTAACATAATTTCTGAGGTCAAAGAGAATATGGAATTGGAAATAGAAGACAGTTATAAATACCACTTATAGCCACATGACCAGTTGTACATTTGCATATGTTACCAATTAGGAATATTTATTCTTTGCTTTAACATGAATATACTTGTATATTCACTAACAGAAGATTTTTCTTTCCCACTTTCATTCTCCTAGTAGCTAACATAAGATGTGATCATCATAGTCAACCATATATCCCAGTAGTTAATTTATAGGATATAAGAAGGGTAGTGATAGCTAGAAAAGAAATAAATCTTACCAAATTATATATGTATTTTTGTGTCTTTTTTATAATGAGGGTTAGTGAATTTTCAGTTGTATGAGTCACGGTTGCCTCGTGTTGTGTGGAAGCAGATGACTGCTATTTTCTGAATTTGGAAATGAATATATTTCAATAGATATTATGAATGCCAAAATGTGCTATTGTGTTAAGCTGGGTATTATGTTATTATTCAAAATTGATTTCCTATATGACATTGGGATAATGTTGGCCGATAGAGAAACTCGTTATTTCCACTGCAGGGATTGGATGTACTTAGTTCCTCAGCATTCCTTGCAGTCCCAAACTTCTCCCTCTGCTTCAGGGTTTCAGAGGATTTGTTAGTCATGCTTACTCTGTACTGTCAACTCATCCTTCTAAACCTTTGCTTCACCAGCTTCTCAACAAATAGCATAAGCTGTAACTCCTCTAAAAGCCATTTACTGCACATAGCAGACAGATTCCAGGTTGACCTTCAATAATCTGCTTCCTGATTTTTAGGCCTTTGTGCAGCTGCCCCTCCTTGAGTGTAGGTGGAAACTGTGCACTGCTTTTAACCAGTAGAGTACGGCAAATTTGATGTGATATTACTCCCTTGATTATGTTACATTCTATAGAACTCCCTCTCTTAGCAGACTGTAGAGATATCTACTCATGCTGATCTCAAAGAAGTAATTTTTTGGTCCCAAAGTAATTGAGGTAGGAGGTGGGACTCAACTCCAGAGATGGGGATTGGACACAGGACCAAATTGAAGACTTCCTAGAACAGGGCCAGGGCAGAATCAGCTTTTCATCAGACACCCACACCAGTGTGCCATTTTGGTTTACCATTGCCATGACAATGCCCAGAGTTACCACTCCTTTATGTGGCAATGACCTGATAGCCCAAAAGTTACTACCCCTTCCCTAGAAATTTCTGCAAACACCACCCCTTAATCTGCATGTGATTGAAAGTATGTATAAACATGACTGCAAAACTGTCCTGAGCTACTACTCTCTGCCTACAGGGTAGGCCTGCTCTGCAGGAAAAGTCATGGAACTGTAACACTGCAGGAGTTGTAACACTGCATCTTCAATACAACTGTTTTCTTCTACCTGTGGCTTGCCGTTGAATTCTTTCCTGGACAAAGCCAAGAACCCCAATGGGCTAAGCCCCATTTTGGGGCTCACCTGCCCTGCATCATTATGACATGAAATGTCCAAGGAGAAGCCAGCTTGGCAGCAAATTGTGTGCAGCCTCTAGGAGCTGAGAGTCTCATTCTTACAGCTGCAAGGGGCTGAATTTTGCCAACAACCACATGAGCCTGGAAGGAAATACAAGTTCCGGAAAGGAACACAGCCTGGCTAACGTGTTCACTACAGCTTTGTGAGACTCTGAGCATAGAAAGAAGCTAAACCAATATCTTGACTCTGGTCTCACAGAAACTGTGAAATAATGAATCTATTGTTACAAGTTGATAATCCTGTGTTAATTTATTATACAGTGGGAGAAAACCAGTATAGCCCATAATACTCAGAGTGGTAATGCTATCCTGACTGAAACCTAATTGATTCACACTTTATAGTAGATAACACTGCTGGGATTTTACACTTATTTTAAGTAATTGTTTTTCCCATGAAGCTGGAAATTTCACAAAGGAGTTTCTTGTTTATATTTCCATTATCAGTATACACAGATATACAAAGCACCTAATAAATAGTTGTTGAATGAAAGTGATTGAGTCATCAAATAAATACATTATTGAGCAAATTATGAATCCATGTCAGATTTTGTTTGGAAAATGAGAATGAGTCATGGTAGCTAAAAGTTTCCTCAATTTATGTCAGGACAGTGAGTTGCTAATATTCCAAATTACTAACATAAAGTTGGTTTAGTATGTTTAAAATATTTACTTTAATTCTTCTACTGTAAGATTCTTGATGTGCACTGTTTGATATCAGAATCCCCTGAGGTTCTCCTTAAGAAATGCAAACTTATAGACACCAATTCAGATATCATGGATCAGAATTTCTTAGTGTGGAACCTCAGAATATCCATATTAAACAGATTCTGCAAGTAAAACTTACTTGTACAAATATTTAACAACTCTTTCTGGAGGAGCAGGACTTTCTTTTTATGAAAGAAAAAAATCTGTGTTTTGCACAGAAAGTAGGTACTTCACTGTACAAATTGGAAAATCAAAATAATCTATACCTACAACTGGGTGATAAGAATGAGTTAATATGCTGTTGTTAAAAGTTAGAAGACAATTTAATTGAAGAAATGAAAGCGTCAGAGTAAGGGATATAGGCCAATGATGGAAAGGATCATCTAAAATATCATCTGGAAATGCAATTTTAGAATTTTATTTTGTGTGTAATGTGTTAAAAATAATACTCTTAATTCACTTGCTTTGTGGAATGTTGAAAAAATTTTTTTAACTTGTAAACATGGTGTCAGATTGTTAGTGTTTTTCCACAATTTTAAAAGAAATCTTGATTCTATTTCTTTTAATTACATCTCTGGTTTATAAAAATAATTTTAATATTTTTTTCTTGGTCGTTGTTCAAAGGATGGTATTTTGCTAGTATAATTGTATATTAGATGATCTTTAATATCTATTCATCAAAAAACCCATAATACTCATTAACTGAAAGATAAGTAATCAAGAAATCCCTTAACATGCATTATTATGTTAAAACTGCTAATATATTTTTACAGAAAATATTCTGATGAGCTTTTCATGGGAAATATATTTACATTATACTTACTGGTGAAAAACAGTTAAAAAGTTAAGTATGCTTGAGAAAGCTATATGAGGACAAATAGTTTAAAATTGTTGCTATAGCAATTTATGAGATTAATAGCAATGAATTTAGTTCAATGCTAAAATAAACACCAGACACTAATGTGCCTTTAAAGAGTAAATAACTTAATTAAAATAATGGTATCATTCCTTACTAGCTCATCTATCCACAATTTTCCCCTATACTTGCATACAGGAAACAAAGCTCAGAACATCTTATTTATTTAGTTAGTTAGTTAGTTATTTGTTTATTTATTTATTTTTGAGACAGAGTCTTGCTCTGTCGCCCAGGCTGGAGTGCAGTGGCACAGTCTTTGCTCACTGAAGCCTCCACCTCCCAGGTTCAAGCGATTCTTCTGCCTCAGCCTCCCGAGTAGCTGGGATTACAGGCACCCACCACCACACCAGGCAAATTTTTGTATTTTTAGTACAGACAGGGTTTCACCATGTTGGACAGCCTGGTATGAAACTCCTGATCTCAGGTGACCTACCTGCCTCCACCTCCTAAAGTGCTAGGATTACAGGTGTGAGCCACCACACCCAGCCAGAACATTTTAACATATCAATATGACTTGGTTGCCAAAGTTATAATAAAAAGCATGATAATTGCATCTGTTGGAGTATGTGTCAAATAACTTTAAAAAAAAAATCAACTTCTTGAAAGTATTTATGGAAGTATTGGTTTATTACCTTTCCTCCACTAGACTTTTCTGATATGAGAACAAAGACTCAAATCAAATTTAAAATTTGGAAGTTTAATGCACACTGAGAATATACAAGTCTCTTGAAAAAAGCCTGTATACCCAATCAAATGACATGGTTTAAATATGAAAATATCTTCTTGTTAATATATTACCAAAATGCAATTGTTCTTTGGACAGTTTTTAAAGACTTATATAAACAAAATATCTGAATCAAATGACATTTTAGGAGCATGACAAAGGAGGATTTAGACAGTGATCAATAATACGTATGTGTTAACGGCAATCATTTTATTCCAAAACCGATCTTTCAAAAGTATATATTAATAAATACGTGTCCTCTTAATAATGTTATAAATATTTCTGTTGATAACATCCTCTGGAACAAAGAATTTTTATTTATTTCTAAGTATTTTAAATTGGGTACAATCAACCATCCGGAGAAATGGGAACAAAAATTTCTATGACATAGCATATATGAATGGGGACTGAATTTATTTTATTTTTCAAACTATAATATATATTTATTTAACATATTATTTTTAACGTGTCAATAAGTTTGGACTTTTTTTTTTTTTTTTTTGAGACGGAGTCTTGCTCTGTTACCCAGGCTGGAGTGCAGTGGCACGATCTCGGCTCACTGCGAGCTCCGCCTCCTGGGTTCACACCATTCTCCTGCCTCAGCCTCCTGAGTAGCTGGAACTGCAGGCGCCCGCCACCACGCCCAGCTAATTTTTGTATTTTTAGCAGAGACGGGGTTTCACCGTGTTAGCCAGGATGGTCTCCATCTCCTGACCTCGTGATCCGCCTGCCTCAGCCTCCCAAAGTGCTGGGAAGTTTAGGTATTTTTAAAAGTTGTTAAGAAAATAATGACAATATTACACTGCAGTACTGACAAATCTAAGGTACACCGTGAAGCATTATAAAAAGTGCACTAGCCAAAAAATTGGAAAGCATACCTCCTAGACATTCTCAGCAACTTACTAGAGTGACCTTGGTCACTTCAAATATGAAATGATGTTAATATCAAAATTAAATATGATAATGATATATTGGTCTTTAAACTACTGAATATCATTAATAAATATTAAATTCTCAATATTATTATTTGTAAAGAATGCCTTTTAATTATATGGTCATTAATTCACAAAACACTTCTGTATAATAAGTTAACATTTGTGACCATATACAATCATTTATATGTTGAAAGTGACTTAATTCTATTACATAATCATAAACATAATTTATTAGGGAATTAAATTTAGCTCATACATATAAATTTAACTTTGTACATATGTGATGAGAAGATATTCACACACTTGACATTACATTTATCTATTGAGGCCAATTATTTTATTAATTTTCTTCCATTTTCAGTTACAGTATACTGGACTCATGGAGTTTTAGAATAGGAATGACTTAATTTACCATATCTAATGTCCAACAGAGGTGGATCTGCATGAAGCTAATGAAGCTTAGCTTTGAGGTTTTATTATTAAAATTGTCTTCTCTTCTTTGAGTCCTTGATATTTCGTAAGTTTTTACCCTCAGGTATACATACTCATTCTTAGCTACCAATGAACGCCTCTTTTTCCTTTTCATTCCAATGTGTGTGTGTGTATGTGTGTAAACATATATATGTGTTTATGTATATGGATGCATGTATGTATACATGTATAAATGTATGTATATGTATGTATATGTGTTTCTGTATACACACACAATCAGTATTTTTTTATATTCAGATATATATGCACATATATCATATATATATCCCCCCCAAGGAAATAATTTTAATTGGCCTAGTTTGAATAGTTTGCCTATCCCAAAATTAGGGAGCAGGTCAAATTGCTTTGAAGTTTCATTATAAGTAAAGTCTTGGAATGGGGAAACAGAAATTTGTGAAGAACAGTGTGCTATTCCAAAAATGGTTTGACAGACCAAACAACACACACATATTTGGAAAATGGGGCATGAGTTGGTAATAGGCAAAATATAAGTCTAGGAAGGAAGCTGGGTCCAAATCATAGGAGTCTTTACATGCTTAAAGACTTTGGATTGGATTTTATGAAATTCCACATCCGAATTGTGTGAATTCTTAACAGATTTTATCGATTGAGGCAACATAGATAGAGTTTAAGGAGAGAAATAAGCCTTGTTTTGGTCTTGGAAAATTGGATGTATAATGTGATTTTCATAGACAATGGGATAAAGACAGATGTAAAGGATAAGGTGACAATAAGTTCTAATTTTAACCATTTACTTTGCATACAGAAATAATTTTATTGCTTTGAAGACATATTTTACTAAAATTAAATCACTGGTAAGCTATTTCAGATTATAGAAAATATTTGTGAGAGTCCAATCTCCTATTACTTACAAGACTGTTTTAGAGATTTTTATTTTGTAAAAGGAGTTCAGAAACAACAATGTAATTATTTTATTCTTGCTTCAAAAACTAATTTCATCTCATAAGAATACAAATGCTAGAAATATAAATGAAGAAAAAATTTTAATGATGCTGTCAAAGGAAAACAGTTTTCTGATATTAATTAAGCACTTTGACAAAATTAAAAATATGTGAGTGTGAAATATTGATCTTTAAGACAATGTAATATTATTATTAAAAATTATAATTCTGACTTTAAATTTTAACATGATGAATATTTGTGAAATAGAGGCATAGTTGTTTTCTCTACAAGTATTAACCTGTTAATTTTTTTTAATGGCTGAAAAAATTCTTGTTTATTCTTGTTTTTCTTGCTTCAAGTAAATCATCCCGAATGCTTGTGTGTATGTGTGTGTTTGTGTTTGTAGGATACTTGTATTTATATTTTTTGCCATTAAAAAACGATTTCTTTTGAAACAGTAAATACTAATATTTATTTTAATAAGTTTAGTCATTTTAATCTTTCTAAAAACCTGAAAAATGTATTCCTAACTTTCAGAGCACACTAAACTTCATATATTTAACTTCATATGGTCAACTGATCTTTGAAACTGGAGCAAAGCAATACAATGGAGTACGAACAGTGTTTTCAACAAATGATGCTGGAACAAGTGAACCTTGCTCAGAGATAGTGAGTCCGGATACAGACCTTACACTCATCACAAAATTTAACATATCTGGGATCACATATCTAAATGGAAATCACAGAACTATAAAACTCCTAGAGGCTAATATAAGAAAAGGTCTGGTGACCTTGGGTTAACAATAAGAAAACAAACAACTTAGATTAAAAAGTAATTTACTTTTTTACATTTTTTCAATTATTGAAATTTATACCAACTTTTGTTTGGGTTTATACTGAAACCATGTATTTCATATATATAATGTGTTTCTAGAGTTTCTTTTACTTTCTTTTGTTTTTCTTGTTAATGTAAAAGAACTTGTTTTTATCTTCTGAATATCTTCGTATCAATTCCTACTATTGTTACTCATTCTACTATAAACAACTGTTATTAGGAAACTGTTAACAGTAATGTATTGAAATATTAATTTGGTATAACACACAACTATAAGATTTCAGTGGTATTCAACACATTCAATTATTCCTTATTAATATAGGTGTCCAGCTGGGCTTATTTTTATGATGGGCTCACTAGTTATATTCTGGGGTGACTGTGGTGACTAGTTTCGGTGCCACTTATCTCTCACCAGCCAGAAGACAATCCCAAGGAAGCTTTATGACAATAGATATAAATGAGAGAGCAAGCCCTGACATGCAAATATTTGTTTTTTCAAATCTCTGCTTATGTTGCATGTACCCACATCTCATTGGCTAAGACAGTTTTCCTGGCTGAATCAAGCTGTGCGGAAGGCAGCTTTCCCATGGATGAAGGGCAAAGCAGCACTACATTGTAAATAAAATAATGCAGGAAAGGATAAAGAATGAATGAATTGCAATCTATAACACAATCCACTCCATTCTTCTCAACAGCACTGACTTTAGAGTCCACCAATATCTCATATAAAGTGGACCCATTAGTTTCTATGTGTCCTATCATGAATAAAGTTTAAACCTCAGTATGGTCTGAATTCTGTCTTTATAGAGTATGTTTGATTGATAAGTTGAATTAATAACATTTTACTTTGGAAATAATACAAATTCAAAATAATTTTTCATATTCTTTCAATTCCCAAGATCTTAATGAGAAGTCTGTTATTATTATTCTTATTTTCCTCTGCAGATAAACTGGTTTTCTCTATTGAGGAACCTGAGGGAGGTCTTAATTCCTAGATTAATTCTTAAACTTGGAATTTTCAAATATCACCGTAATGCATGTAATTTAGTTTTCCTTTCCTTTTATTGCGTTTTTAAAAAATTGTCAATTCATTTAACCACTTGCCTTGTTGCTCTCGATATTTTTCTTTTTTTATACAATTCTTCATCTTAACCAAATATTGCACTTCTCCAATATGGTCCCGTATATCAGTTTTTAAAATACTTTGTATTTGTTTGGCTTTTGATTCTATGTCCAAAGTAATATCCTTCATGTTTTCCTTTGAGCTGCTATATTTTTAATTTTTAAGAGCTCTATCTTTTATTCATTTTTTTCAGTTGTTCATTATTTAGCATCATATTCTGCCTTCTAGGTAAAATATTATTGAATTTGAGGACACTATAAGGATTTTTAAGGACATTATGTTTTACTCTCTGAATTATTTCTAATAACTATTTCTTTAAATATATCTAATTTTTTAACACTAAATTATCTGTTTTCTTCTCACAGTGTATTATCTTTGACTGCCCGCTAATATTTAGCATGTGGAACTGACTTAAATTTTGCTAAGTGGCTGACTGGTTTTTCCTTGCTATTTTATATGTATATCTATTTTCCCACTAGTTATCACGCTGATTTTTTATAAAATAAAATGACTGGAAACTCTGTCTGTATATAGATATTGCTTTTACCAATTAGCACATGACACTCTGGTGTTAGTGAAGGCGGAAGATAGAAACCTAAGGATAGAGTGTATCCGGGACAACCATGATCCATTACTCAATCTTGCGAAAATATTGCTGTGGTATTTTGCCCAGTTATAAATTCAAGCTGTACGTAAGTGTTTGAAGGTAGAGCTTGCATGCTTGTTGCATAGATATGCACTAAGCAACCACCCTATTTCTAGCCTCCCTTTTATTTCTTGCCCTTACTACCTACATTATGCTCAAAGTTTTCCTAGGCTTCTATTTGGCAAATGGGTTTCCCCTTCTCGGTGTCATTTATTCTGGGCTTGAATCCATTCACTCTGCTTCAGTGGTCAGCATCCTTCCACTCTCAACTTATCTTCCAGAAATTTGATGTCATCTTTTGTCTATTCTCACATTTCTAACATCTTGTGATATTAATCCTTTTAATTGTGTTTCTTTCACTTAAATAATGCCTTAAATGAGAAAGAAAATATAAGCATTATGAATTTTGGCTGTATAGAACAGGAAGTCAATGTGATCACTCAGTTTCCAGTGAATTATGGAGACTGTTATTGCTTAAGGGTTTAATTGTTTAGTACAACTGCCATATTGGCATAGCTATCAATTTAACATGGCATTAAATGTCTTTGCTTCACTCATCAGTGATTATGTACCACTGCCTAATTAGATACATAGAATGTAACTGTAGGATGTTACTTTTTTCCATTCAATAGGCATTTATGAAATAACTAGTCTGTTTCTAGCACAGTGTTAGATCTTATGACATGCAAAAATAACAGATATAGTTCATTCATCACTTATTTGTTCTAGGCACGAGGTAAAACACTTAACAAGAAGCACTTTATTTAATGCTCATATCACCCTATTGAGGTAGATAATATTTTTCTTTAATATTCACTCACAGTGACTCACCCATGAATGGTAGAGCAGACTAAGGGCTCTGGTTTTTCTTTCACCCAAGACTGTGTTGTTAGACAATTTCAAATTATTCAGAATTTGGTCACAAATAGTACTAGAATAGTGAAAGAAACAGGAAGGTAAACGATGATTTTAACAGGAATGATGTTTATTCTTCTGCATTCCCTAATTTCTGCCCTTTTATTCATGGCTTCTTATGGGAATATATCATGGCTTTTAGCTCCCAAATACCAAGAGTATCTATGTTTTTTAATCTACTCAAGTAACTCAATTAGGAGAGGCAGAGTCAGACAGAAAGTGATCATGCATCATTGTCTTTAAGATAGGTTTCTCCATAAATTTCCTCCTCAGGAATTAGCAATATTTTTTTCAAAAAAGGAATACATTTGTTCATACTGTGATCTAAATAGGGCTTCTAAGTCTTCATGAAGATAGATTTGAAACTCAAAAATAGTATTCAGCCGGACAGATTGAGCATAGCCCCACACTTTGAAATTTTATTAAATGTCTAACTCTAATCACTATAAGACCAGATATTTTACGCATTTGGGGAAGATTAAGAAAAAAAGTGACTGCCATTGAATGAGTCGGCAGCCCACCACCATTCATAAGTAATGTTTGTAAAAGGCAGAATAGTGAGAAATAAAATATTTGAGCCAAATTGGATAGCTTTTTGCTCCATCCCTATATAATAAATAAAACATCACACCGTACTTGCAAACATGGAAACCTTTGTCAAAACTCCCAAGTGGGGCAGAGACAAACTGCATATATATATATACATGGTGTATATATATATATATATATATATACACATGGTGTATATATATATATATATATACACCATATATATACGGTGTATATATATATATATACACACACCATATATATACCGTGTATATATATATATACCATATATATACACCATATATATCCCGTGTATATATATATATACCATATATATATCCCGTGTATATATATATATACCATATATATATCCCGTGTATATATATATATACCATATATATATCCCGTGTATATCTATACCCCAACAAAAAAATCTGAAGAATTTCACACATTTCCCATGTATAAATTTTAACTCACATATATGAATGGATAAGCAAGAATTACTAGACATACATGAAAAATAGAAGCTCAAATTTAAAAACAAAACAACACAAATGAAACATACAGCAAGACTTTTATGATGAAGAGCCAAATTGGAAAATAGAAAATAATTTAAAGGAATTCCAATTAGTAGTTTCTGAGAGATTCAAGAAGATATTGGATACATAAAAATGGAATAAGCTGCTATAAAAAGGAGAAATGAGACACTATGAAACAGTTCTTAGATATTGAAAATATGATTGCTTAAATAAAATATTTAATATAAAGGCCAGAGGAAAAAAATGAAGGAACTCTCCCAAATGTAGGGGAGAAAAGAAATAGAAATGAGTAATATAAAGAAAACATTGAGAGACATGAATCATTAATTTAGAAGGTTTAACATTTGTCTAAAAGGAATTGCAGAAAAGGAAAAGAGAAGAAACAAAAAGGAGAAATTTATCAACAAAATGATAAAAACAAATTTCCCAAAAATATAAGACACATGCCTTGAAATCACAAGTACTCACATAGCATCTGCCCGGATAGACCAGAAACAAACAAACAAACAAACAAACAAAATATATATATGTGTATATATATATACACACACACACATGCACACACACAGGTGCACACACACATGCACACACACACACGTGCACACACACACACACACAAAGGAAAACAAAATACTGAACCTTAGAGAAGCTAGGCAAATTTCAGGATTATAAAAATGTTCTAAACTTTATTTATTCACTTGTTCATTCATCATTAATAAGTGGCATCCTCTGGCTATAAAAATGGTGAATAAAAAAGAAAAAGTCACCGTGTTATTGAAATTTATACTCTAATAACAATAAAATGAATGTAAACAAAAATATATTAGTCTCCTTGGGCTGCTGTAAAAGAACACCAAAGACTAGGTGGCATAAACAACAAAGATATATTTTCTCAAAGTTCTGGAGTCTGGAAATCGAAGACCACGGTGCTGGTGGTGTTGGTTTCTGGTGAAGACTCTCTTCCTGGCTTGTAGATGGCTGACTGCTACTGAGTCCTCCCATGGTCTTTCCTCTGTCTCTGTATGTATACACTTTTGGTATCTCCTCCTTCTATCTTTTTTTTTTTTTTTTTGACGGAGTCTCGCTCTGTCGCCCAGGCTGGAGTGCTGGAGTGCAAGCTCCGCCTTCCGAGTTCACCCCATTGTCCTGCCTCAGCCTCCCGAGTAGCTGGGACGACAGGCGCCGGCCACCATGCCCGGCTAATTTTTTTTTTTTTTTTTTTTTTTTTGTATTTTTAGTAGAGGCAGGGTTTCACTGTGTTAGCCAGGATGGTCTTGATCTCCTGACCTCGTGATCCGCCCGCCTCGGCCTCCCAAAGTGCTGGGATTACAGGCGTGAGCCACCGCGCCTGACCTCTCCTCCTCTTCTTATAAGGATACTGGTTTTATTAAGTTATGAATCTACCCCATTCCCTCATTTAACCTTAGTTACCTCCATAAAGTCCCTCTCACCAAATATAGTCACATTGGAATTTAGGATTACAACATAAAATTTTGGGGGAGACACAATTCAACACAGACCAATAATGTTAGGTTTAATGGAGTAAAATAAAGCATGGAATAAAGTAGAGGAAATAGCAGCAAACATTTTATGTAGGGTTGTAATTGAAGCCCTCCAAGATGGCTAATTTTAGATGTCAACTTGAGTGAGCCATGAAGTGCCCAGATATTTGGTCAAGCAGTATTCTAAGTGTTTCTGTGAGGGTGTTTTTGGATGGGTTTAACATTTACATTAATAGACTGAGTAATGTGGGTGCGTCTCAGTTAAGAAGAAGAAGGCCAGACTAGAACAAAAAGGCTGGGGAGGGAGGCCCTGGCTTTTTTTCTGCCACAGACTCTAACTGAACCATTGGCTATTCTTGGGTTTTGAGCCTGCTGACTTTTGGACTGGAATTATACCATCTATTCCTCTAGGTCTTCAGCTTTCAAACCCATCACTCAGATCTTTGGGCTTTCCAGCCTTCGAAATTATATGAGCCAATTTATTTTAATTTCTTCCCCTTTCGACTCTGTCAATAAATACTAATGTGTACCATAGAGAATCCTGACTAGCACATGCTCTATACTGAGGGGATATTTGAATGGATGTTTGAAGGAAGTGAGATAGATGAAGATCTGAGGGGAAGAATATTCTACATGGAAGAAATTCTGAGAGCAAAGATTGGGGCAAGAATGAGCTTAATTACTGGGTAAATAAGAATGGAATTAGAGGGTTCAAAGCAGAGTGACAGAAAATGATAGAGATACACTTAGAGACCTGACCAAGAGAATAGCACTATGAAGGGATTTGCAAGCCAAGATCAAGGATTTGGATTTTATTTGAAGTACAGTAAGGAATAACTTCACGGCTTAGACTGGAGTGTGTCATTATCTGCATCATAGTTTTTCAAAATTCATGTTAGCTGTTCTGTGAACACCAAACTACAAAAACAAAAGTGAAAACAAGGAGATGTTAGAAAATTCTTATAATCATTCCTGTGTGAAAACAGGTAGCATGATGCAAAGAGAATTCAAGAAATACAAAAGAATTGTAAAGAACTCTAGTCGGTAACTGTAACGAGAATCAAGACAAATTCCATCTATACAAAAATGAATTCAGCTATAAACAAGAGCAATGAAAGAATAAAAAAGAATTCTTCAACGTTTAAAATTAAATTGACTAAATAAACCCTCCGTTGTTGCTACAGAAAGGGAAGAGGACTGAGAAATGCATACTGACCTCTTACTGTGACACAGAAATAACAAGCACATTTATTTGTGAACAGCAAAGGAGAAGCACCACAACGAAAGTACTCATTCCAGAATATATCCTATCTCATGCTGTTTGGAAGTAGAATACTACCTTATGAGACCAAGGAATTTTTACTTACTTCTGTTTATTCATCTAGCTTCCTTGTAGATAAACCCTTTTGTACTTCTTGTGTTTGGCTGTGTTTGATCACTTTGGCTGCCCTATTGGTTCTATTAGATTGAACGAACACAGACTCCTATTTATCTCAATTCATCTTGTTAATTTTTAAAATCATTTTGTATTTTTAACTTTTTAATGGTGAGTAATGCCTCTGAACATTTTAGTTGATTGGCTGTTGATTTTATTTCTAGAAATTCTACTTGTTAACAGTCAAATATAGAAACATTGTTAGGCCATTCTGGTCAAATACCCAGGTCTGAATAAGTGCAATTTAACAACTAGGTTATGACTTCTTTTATGGTATCCGTTTCCTAATAATTCTTGAGCATTCTGTCTATTCCTTTTACTAAGTTTCCGTGTGCATTGAAGTATCAAGTTGAATTTTGGAAAAGTCATCATTTTGCAAAGGGGGATTTTGGACCCAGTGAGGTATGTCACAATTATACAGATACTAGAGCTATATATAGATCCAGCATTACACGAGAAATAGTTTTATCATTTTAGACTTTTTCAAACTTATTTTTTAATTTTAAGATTGATTATAAATAATTCTTAAGATTTTGGATCACCATACTGATATCAGAAGATCATTTTAAAAAATCAAATCATCATGAGAATTCATGATTTACTTAGAAAAGTCTGTTCAAAACTAAGCATTGTTTTCTTTTCCAACTTTTATTTTAGGTTCGAGTAGTGTATATGCAGGTTTGATACATGGATAAATTACTTGTTGTGGGCATTTGGTATAGAGATAATTTTGTCACCCAGGTAATCAGCACAATACCTGTATCAGTCAGGGTTCTCTAGAAGAGCAGAACTAATGGAATAGATACATACATATAAAGGGGAGTTTATTAAGTATTAACTCACACAATCACAAGGTTACACAATAGGCCATCTGCAGGCAGAGGAGCAAGGAGAACCAGTCGGAGTTCCAAAACTGAAGAACCTGGAGTCCGATGTTCAAGGTCAGGAAGCATCCAGAGCGGGAGGAAGATGTAGGCTGGGAGGCTAAGCCAGTCTCTCTTCACATTTTTCTGCTTGCTTATATTCTAGCCATGTTGGCAGCTGATTAAATTGTGCCCAGGCGGATTACAGGAGGGTCGGCCTTTCCCAGGCCACTGACTCAAATGTTAATCTCCTTTGGCAACGCCCTCACAGACACACCCAGGATCAATAATTTGTATCCTTCAATCCAATGAAGTTGGCACTCAGTGTTAACCATCACAGCACCCAAAGAGTAGTTTTTCAATTCTCACCATCCTTCCACCTCCAACCTCAAGTAGGTCCCAGTGTCTATTGTTCTCTTCTTTGTGTTCATGTGTACTCAGTGTTTAGTTCTCACTTATAAGTGAAAACATGCACTATTTGGTTTTCTGTTCCTGAATTAATTCACTTAGGATAATGACTTTCAATTCCATCCATGTTGCTGCAAAGGACATTATTTCATTCTTTTCTATGGTTGTATAGTATTCCATGGTTTATATATACCTCATATTCCTTGTCCAGTCCATCATTGATGGGCATCCAGGTTGACTCCATGTCTTTGCTATTGTGAGTAGTGATGTAATGAACATATGTGTGCATAAGTCTTTGTGGTAGAATATATTCCTTTGGGTATATACTCAGTAATGAGATTGCTTGGTCAAATAGCAGTTCTATTTTAAGTTCTTTAATAAATCTCCAGACTGCTTTTCACAGTTACTGAACTAATTTACATTCCCACCAGCAGTGTATAAGCATTCCCTTTTCTCTGCAATCTTGCCAGCATGTTATTTTTTTGACTTCGTAATAACAGCTATTCTGACTAGTGTGAAGATATATGTCCTTGTGGTTTTTATTTGCATATCTCAAATGATCAGTGATATTGAGCATTTTTTCATATTCTTGTTGACCGCCTATATGCCTTCATTTGAGAAGTGTCTGTTCATGTCCTTTGCTCCATTTTTTAACGGGGTTGGGTGTCTTTTCCTTGTTGATTAAGTTCCTTATAGATTTTTACGTTAGACCTTTGCCAGATGCATAGTATGCAAATGTTTTCTCTCATTTTATAAGTTGTCTGTTTATTCTGTTGATAGTTTCTTTTGCTACGGAGAAGCTCTTTAGTTTAATTAGATCCTGTTTGTTAATTTTTGTTTTTGTTGCAATTGCTTTTGGAGTCTTTGTCATGAAGTCTCTGCTGAAGCCTAAGCTCAGAATGTTATTTCCTAGGTTATCCCCTAGGGTTTTTATAGATTTGGGTTTTACATGTAAGACTTTAATCCATCTTGAGTTGATTTTTGTTTATGCTGAAAAAGGGAGTCAGTCCGGGTTCAGTCTTCTGCATATGCCCAGCAAGTTACCCAGTGCCATTTGGAGTCCTTTCCCCATTGCGTGTTATTCCTGGCTTTGTTAAGGAACAGATGGTTGTAGATGTGTAGCCCCATTTCTGTGTTCTGTACTCTGTTTCATTGGTCTATATGCCTGGTTTTATACCAGTACCATGTTGTTTTAGTTACTGTAGCCTTATAGTATAGTTTGAAGTAGAGTAATGTGATGACTGTAGCTTTGTTCTTTTTGCTTAGCTTTTGGCTATTCAGGCTCTTTTTTGGTACCAGATGAATTTTAGAATTTCTTTTTCTAATTTTGTGGAAAAATGTCATTGCCAATTTGATAGGAATAGCAATGAATCTATAGATTGCTTTGGGAAGTATGGTGATTTTAACAATATTGCTTCTTCATATCCATGACCATGGAATGTTTTTTGAATTGTCTGTGTCACTTCTAATTTCCTTCAGCAGTGTTTTGTAATTCGAACTGTAGAAATCTTTCACCTTCCTGGTTAATTGTATTTGTAGGTATTTTGTTCTACATGTGGCTATTGTGAATTAAATTGCCTTTTGATTTGACTCTTAGCTTGGACAATATTGGAGTATAGAAATGCTACTAATTTTCATACATTGATTTTATACCTGGAAACTTTGCTGAAGTTTTTTATCAGCTCTAGGAGCCTTTGGACAGAGACTAAGGGGATTTCTATTAGTATAATCATGTCATGTGTGAAAAGAGATTGTTTGACTTCCTCTGTTTCTATTCAGATGCCTTTTATTTCTTTCTGTTGCCCAAGTGCTCTGGCTAGAACTTCCAGCACTATGTTAAATAGGAGTGGTGGGAGTAAAAATTCTTGTTTTGTTCTGGTTCTCAAGAGAAATGCTTCCAGCTTTTTTCTCATTCAGTATGATGTTGCCTGTGGGTTTTTCTTACATGGTTCTTACTGTTTTTGAGGTATGGACCTTCAATACCTCATTTGCTGAGGGTTTTTAACATGCAGGGGCATTAAATTTTACCAAAAGCTTTTTCTCCTTCTGTTGAGATGATCGTGTGATTTTTGTTTTTAGTTCTGTATATGTGATGAATCACATTTATTGATTTGTATATATTGAACCAACCTTGCATCCCAGGAATAATGCCCACTTGACCTTGGTCAATTAGCTTTTTGATGTGCTGCTAGATTCAATTCGCTAGTATTTTGTTGAGAATTTTTTAATCTACGTTTATTATGATATTGGTCTAAAGTTTTCTTTTTTTGTTGTGTCTTTGCCAGCTTATCCAGATTTGTAGGCATCCAGATTATAAATTCTATGTTTGTCATTCTAGCCATTTCATTCTGGTCAAGAACCATTGCTTGGGAGATAGTACAGTCCTTTGCAGGTAGGAGACATTCTGGCTTTTAGAGCTGTCAGAGTTCTTGCACTGTTTTCTTTCTCATCTGAGTGGGCTGATTTTCCTTTAACTGCAGTGTAATTTGAGTATAGTAGTTAGTTTCATTTCTGGATGTTTTCAGAGGGCTGAGGCTTTGTGCGTTGTCTTTATTTGTGCTGAACCCTTTCCTAATATACAAGTTGGTATATTAGGGAAGTATTTTTGCTGTTGAAATTTGGGTTGTGATCTAATAGATGACTTTTAAGCAAAATAAGTGCTCAGTTGTGGCAAGATTGCTTTAAAAGATTGAAAGTGTCACCACTTCCTTTTCTCAAAATGTTTGTTATCAAAATACTAATTTTTTTTAAATGTACAAAATACTGCCAGCACATTTTACAAATGTTTAGACCAATACTTACTCCCATCAGGAGCATATGAGAGTTAAAAGTTTCCCTTTACTTTGATAATTCTTTTCAATTTTTGTCTTTCTGGTGGTTGTGAAGTGATATTTCATTTGAGTTCTAATTTACATTTCTCTGATGTGCAATAATTTAGAATAAATACCTTTCATGTTCTCATTAGCTATATGAGTATCTTACTAGATGAAGGGTGCTTTCAGTTTTTTAGCTTATTTCTATTTGTGTATGTTTTGTTTTTATGGTTTTTTGGAAGGTCGTCATCCATTCTAGATATAAATTTGATATTATAAACAGCAAAATATTTTCTCCCAATCAGTGGCTTGCCTTTTCACTCTATCAACTACTATGTCTTTTCTTTTCATAATTAGAAGTTTTTATTTTTAGGTAAGTCTAATTTATCAATTCAATTTTTCCCTTTTTCATATTTTCTGCCCTTTTAAAATAAGTGTAGTATAGAAAGATAGTCTTATATTCTAAAAGCTTATTTATTTTAGCTTTCTTTCACATTTAGATTTAAAATCTGCCTAATTTTTACTCTTTATTTTTAGCCTTAAATATAGGTTGAGATTCATTTACCAATTATTTGTTTTTTTTCCAATGGCAATATATCATCTACATTTCATCATTATTTAAAAGTCTATATAGTTTGTCTACCAAAGTTTCCTCTCTTTGCTACAACTGGACCATATTTTTCTCCCCTCACACTACAGGACTATGAAAATACTGCTCAAGCTTTAGCTTTTTGCTTGGCCTTTGCACTACCTACCCGTGACCTGGTGAGAAAGGATATAGAACAAAAACAAATTACTGGGGGAGCCAAGTCCTAAAAGAGAAGAGAGGAGCTGGATTCTACATCATGTGAAAAAGGACTGGTGAAAATGTCAACACTTTTTTAGAAACATGGATTCTTAGTCCTTTAATACCTATTTTTCTCCTTCTTTTATTCGGACCTTGTGTCTTTCATTTAGTTAGTTTCTCAATTCATACAAAACCGCATCCAGGCCATCACCAATAACTCTCTATGACAAATATCACCCCTTACCACAAAATCTTCCTTCAGCTTAATCTATCCCACTCTAGATTCCCACGTCACCCCTAGTCCCGCTCAAAGCAGCCCTGAGAAACATAGCCCATTATCTCTCCATACCACCCCCAAAAATTTTCGCCACCCCCAACACTTTACCACTATTTCTTTTTATTTTTCTTATTAATACAAGAAGACAGGAATGTCAGGCCTCTGAGCCCAAGCTAAGCCATCGTATATCCCTTGTGGCCTGCATGTATACATCCAGATGGACTGAAGCAACTGAAGATCCACAAAAGAAGTGAAAATAGCCTTAACTGATGACATTCCACCATTGTAATTTGTTTCTGCCTCACCCTAACTGATCAATATACTTTGTAATCTACCCCACCCTTAAGAAGGTTCTTTGTAATTCTCCCCACCCTTGAGAATATACTTTGTGAGATCCACCCCCTGCCCGCAAAACATTGCTCCTAACTCCACCGCCCATCCCAAAACCTATCAGAACTGATGATAATCCTGTCACCCTTTGCTAATTCCTTTTTCGGACTCAGCCTGCCTGCACCCAGGTGAAATAAACAGCCCTGTTGCTCACAAAAAAAAAAAAAAAAGAAAGAAAGAAACATGGAGATAACGGATAGGGACCATTATAGAGAGACTTTACTGAGAAAAGGAAGAATTCCTGTGACACAGAGTTAACCCTTTATGTTTAGGCCAAGAGGAAATTTGCTCAGAATGAGAGGGTGAAAAGAACACAGAAAAATTTTCTAACAGCAGAATAAGACTATGAAGGGGATTTATTTACATAGGAACAATTAACTTACTGCCTTTAATATTTGAGAAACATATATCTTTATCTCCTAACAGAAAACTTTGGACTCAATAATCTCTAAACGCTTCTAAAATTTTACAGTCACTTATTTTATCCAAAAAAATTTCAGTGTCTATGTAAATTACTATTTGGGAATAAACTTTCATTGCCTTGGATGTTGCTTGTAATTAAAGAAATGTAATGCCATTTAGAAGTCTCAGCATGGAAACCAAAAACATAAACGCTTTGACTCAAATGCTGAGATTTTTAGCTTATAATTTAACAAATAATTTAAACATGTATATGCGTGTGTTTCTGTGTGTTTGTGTATGTGTGTGCATATGTATGTATTTATTGCAAGTTTTGGCCATTTCTGTATCGGTGATATCAAGTTGAAATGTTGAAAACAATCTGAAAATGATGTTGAAGATAATCATATTGCTTGTATTATTATATTAAGTAAAAAATGTCTATAGAGATAAAAAAGCTACATATTTTAAATTTGTTATTAAGATTTATCCTCTAAACATTCTATCTTATTTGTGTTCCAGAGAGATAGAGCTTGCTGACCCTCATCAAGGTAAATCCTTGCTCTCTTGCTTTTCTTGGCTTCAGCTAACAGCATGGAGCAAAACTATAAGTGTGTGTGTAGCCTTTAGTCTCTCTATTTTGGATTGGGTGTTGAGAGCGGTTATATTCACCATCTAAGATCTTGGCTCCTGTCAGTAGCCTTTTTTAGATGCCTTCTTCCATAGCTTTAGATCTTACTAGTTTCAGTAAGCGTTTCCTCCTCTGGTGCCTTTCAACCGAGATGTAGAATTTCCATTGTTTTAAGTCTGAGATTCTTCACTGTTGCAAGTCCTTGGGTGTTTTATCCTCATTCGTTGGTTGCTCATACTTTAAAATTATTCTTCAATGATTTTTATTGAGTGGACCATCTGTTCCTAATGAGAGTTTAGCTAAGACAAGTAGTAAAGTGAGTTTTCCAAATTCATCTTTGTAAAAGACATATTTTGCTATGCAAGAAAAAGAAACTTATTAAATATATACACATATATACACATTTGTATACATGAATATATACATATATACAAATATATATACATATTATATGTATATAATTTATATATAATTATACAAATTATATGTATATATAATTATATGCATAGTATATGTATATATGTATATAAATATGTATTTATATAATTATGTATTTGAGATGAACAAGGTTATTAGATAACAAGGTTATTAGACAACTTTGTCCATCTAAAATCCTTAGAAAACATGAACAAACTAACCTTTACATCTATGTTCCTTAACACACTTTCTGTTTCTTAGATTGTGAAGAAGCATATTTTAAAGAACAATATACTTTAACTTCAGATACATGTAAAGATACTGTTTCCTTTGCCTAAAATCATGTTTTATTTAAGACTTTTATATGTCTGTTTTTACTTACAATTGATTAAAATTCCATATTTAAATAATTTTATATGATCATGTTTATATTTATATCCTATATTGATGTTTTGAATATGTAGGTTTTTTCTCTGATACTTTTCTAAAATTCCTGATGGCAGAAGCTTTTAAATTTATATTTAAATTCACAATATTATTTTGAATAAACTATGTATTGAATAAATAATATAATAAATATTTTCAAATGTCTATATTACCAAAGATGCATCATTAATGTTTGAAAGAAACTTCCCTAACCTGATAAAAATTTCAATTTAATGATTTTTTTTTATCTTAAATAACTAGGGAGAGAAATATTTTCTCATCTTTAATGATATTAGAAGCCACTTTTCCTTTCTTTTTTTAAAATAAACTTTTTGGGCATATTTGAGATTTACAAGATGATATTATGGTATACACATAGACAGTGAAACAAATTACTGTATTGAAGTAAATTGACATATTCATTATCTCAGAAATAGTTCTATTTCTGTAAAAAGAACAGCTAAAATCTACTTATTTTTTTAAAAATCCCAATACAATACAATGTTATTAACTATACTCCTCATTTTGGACATTAGATCTCTAGACTTGTTTATAGTATATATAAAATAACAAGCTTATTAGCATGTGTCATTCTTAATATGTCTTCAGTAATCTGGTACTTAATTCTCATAGCTCAGTATAATGACAATTAAAGAAGAAGGATATTTTTGTTTTATGTAATTTATTGTTATCAATCTGCCTGACCCTATGAATCACAGGAGGTAACACTCATTTCAAATCACTAAAATTCAGAGATGTTCAGGCAAATCATGATAGAATAAATGCATCAATTTCTTACCAGCATAAACTACTATAAAAGGTATCCTATCTGAAAATGGAAGGCAGATCACATCTCTGCTATTACAGAAGCATTATAAACTCAGCTGCCATGTAGCAGAATCCTCCAACACACCTTGAGAAAGAACTGTAGAGGTATCACTACCCCAATATTCTCAGTGCACTTGAAAAATCAGATGAATATTTCTTAAGGATTACTTTGTACATATGCCACCTTGTGTGAGTTAAATAGGAATGTCTCTATGACAGTCGTCAGGATTTAAAAGTGGGACGATCAATGAAATAATTAACTTGCAGGAAGTAGAAGTTCAATATACTTGTTTTGTCAGTGAATTGGACATCTTTCTTGGTATTGTGTAGACAATCCACAATGACAGAACATTTTGAGCTACTCTTCGTGAAACTGAACAAGCATTTCAAAAGACCACAAAATGGGAATCTTTGGAAATATTCCTAGAATATATTGTGCAAGTGAAAGTTTTGCTCCAGAAAAGTTAAAAAGCTGACAAAGTCTCCTTCTTTGACTAATTTTTTTTTTTCTCTCTCTTTGTTTTTGAGACAGAGTCTTGCTCTTTTCGCTCAGGCTGGAGTGCAATGGCATGATCTCGGCTCACTGCAACCTCTGCCTCCCAGGTACAAGTGATTCTCCTGCCTCAGCCTCCTGAGTAGCTGGGATTACAGGCGCCCACCACCACGCCTGGCTCATTTTTTATATTTTTAGTAGAGATGGGGTTTCACCATGTTGGTCAGGCTGATGGCAAACTCCTGACCACAGATGATCCACCTGCCTCTTCCTCCCAAAGTGCTGGGATTACAGGCGTGAGCCACCGTGCCCTGCCTGACCAAATTTTAATGAGGTTCCTCTAGTTCTTTTCTCAACTACGCCTTGCCCTTGGGCCTTGTCTGCAGAACTGCCATAGTCCAATTTTAAGTAGACAAGGAGGATCTCCAGGAATTATAGGAATGTAATCAACTTGAGCAATCAGCCCGTTTTACAGCCTCCTGCCCTGCAGTCTGTTTCTTCCTAAACTCTGGGTGGAATGCAGTCATCTATTTGGCTAGAACTAGCTCCTAACAGACACCAACATCTTCTAGATGAACCCAAGTAAACTTTGCTCTGTACCATTCTAAAGTGTCCACCCAGAAGAATCTATAGTTGTGTTACCGTACTGTGCCACCTATGTGCTAGCATAAAGATTCACCGCATCTATGAAACTGGGACCCCTCTTCCACATGTGATGACATACCCTCTCCCCTCTCCATGGCCCCATAAAACCCTCCTGTCACTTTCAGTTGGGGAAACATTGCTTTGAAGAATATTCCTACTGCTCACTTTACTTGCATTAAGTAATGAAACTTCTATTCATCAAATCCTGCATTCTTCTGGGAAGTCTTTGTTACTTGTCAAGCAAACAAACCCATTTGGGGGGTTAACATGGTTTCAGTAGGAATCTTACTGAGCCAGTTTCATGAGACTCTGTCACCTTCAATATCTGATTACCCTCAATAACGAATCGAATTCCACACCCCCAGGTGACATCTAATCACCTTAGCCTGTCTTCAATGAAATCACCTGTGAGGTCAGTTAGTAAGAATTCTCCCTACTTTGATGTTGTCTTTCTACAGTGGTAGTTCCCCCTTATCCATGAAGGATAAGTTTAAAGACGTCTAATGCATGCCTGAAGCTGCAGATGGTACTAAACCCTATGTATTCATATATTAAGTTTTTTCCTATATACACATACCTATGATGAAGTTTGAGCACTTATCACACACCATGCTAGTATCTTTTGCAGTTTGAGATGCAACATCAAAACTAGCACCACTTTATTTTTCTTTTTTCAAAATTTCACTGATAAAACATTTGTAGATCTTAGTAGCCTCAGCGTATAATTTTTTTTCCTTAGGAAATTGGTAACTTTCACCTTTTCACTTAAAGCAAGCATTTTACCGCTGGCTTCTCTTTGGCGTATTCAAATTGCCGGCATCACTACTTTTGCATTTCTGGGGGCCATTATTAAGTAAAATAAGGGTTACTTCAAAACAAGCACTGTGAACCATGACAGTTGATCTGATAACCAAGATGGCTACTAAGTGACTAACAGGTGGGTACTGTAGACAGCATGGACACGCTGGAGAAAGGAATAATTCATGTCCCAAGTGAAGTGGCATAAAATTTCATTACACTACTCATAACAGCACACAAGTTAAAACTGAATTGTTTATTACCAGAAATTTCAATTTAATACTTTGGACTGTGGTTGACTGTAGGTAACTGAAATAATGGGAAGTGAAACCGAGGATAACAAGGAGATACTTCTATATTTTAAGTGTTGGAGTGAGCTGTAGCAAAGAATGACACTGGAGTTGGTCAATGGAATTAGCTCACCTGTGTTATAATAATTAGTGCTTATAGAAGTTAGAGGGGTACTCTTATAGAGACTGGGAGATAGGGGTGTCGTGTTTCTTGATGATTACATTTCAAAGGGATGGTTCCCAGGTCTTGAGAAAGACATTCCCCGGTTGTAAAACTGGTGAGAGGCTTAGAAAATATTTGCATGCCTAAAGGAAAGAGAAATAATTTGCATTTGGACATTTTCTAAAGTAAATGCCCTAAGTAAAGGAGCTCAGGGGCTTGGAGTAAATAAGCAACTTGTCTAAAGTTTGGTCAAGCTGAAGGGAATGTTACAAATATCTGGGTCTTGTGTCTTGAGCCATAGTCTTGTGTACCTTGCCTAATAATACACTTAATAAATTAGATATTTTTCATTTATTTTTAGATATTTAAGAAATATATAAGATACCGGTCCTCTAAATGATTTTAATAACAAGGTTTTATCTAGCATGTTTGTTTACTACCACATTACATCAGCATAAATAAGCAGTCTTAAAAATGTTTTAAAAATGAAATTTCTATGAAAAACAAAACAAAGACATAGTATACAAAAGGGATTAAAGGGTGAGAATGTAAACTAGTACAACCACAATGGAAAAGAGTGTGGAAATTCCTTAAAGAACTAAAAGCAGATCTACCATTTGATCCAACAATCCCACTACCAGGTGTCTACCCAGAGGAAAATAAGTTATATGAAAAAGGTACTTGTACACGCATGTTTATAGCAGCACGGTTTGCAATTGCAAAAATACAGAATCAGTCCAAATGCCCATTAATCACTAAGTGGATAAAGAAAACATATATATATATATGTTTTATATATATAATATTATATATATATATGTTTTATATATATATTATATTATATATATATATTTTGTATGTATGTTTCACATATATATAAAATATCAAATATATATATATAAAATACCATGGAATACTACACAGCTATAAAAACAAATGAAATAATAGCATTCACAGCAACCTGGGTGGAATTGGAGACTATCATTCTAAGTGAGATAATTCAGGAATGGAAAATCAAACATCCTATGTTCTCACTCATATGTGGGATCTAAGCTACGAGGACACAAAGGCATAAGAATGGTACATTGGACTTTGGGGACTTGGGAGAAAGGGTGGGGGCAGGTGTGAAAGATGAAAGATTACACATTGGGTACAGTGTACACTGTGCAGGTGATGGGTGCACCAAAATCTCAGGAATCACCTCTAAAGAAATTATTCATGTAACCAAATACCACCTGTTCTCCAAATATCTAATAAAATAAAAAAGTAAAAATTAAAAAAAAACTACAGAGGCTATATACAGTTTGCTGTGTTGGAAATGATCTGTGTTTCACCAGTTGTGTGACCCATAGAGAGATATGCAGGTTTTCTGGGAATCATTTTCTCATCTTTAATGCCAGTAACCTCATCCAAGAGTTGCAGTGAAGGTTAGTATACTACACTTACGTTATGGGAAAGTGCGAATGCACAGATACGGTGTATTAATGTACTCTAGATGACATAACAAAATACTACAGACTGGGTGGCTTAAACAACAGAAGTTTATTCTCACAGTTTTGGAAGGTAGAAGTTCAAGATCAAGGTGCCTTTAGGGTTGGTTTCTGGTAAGGCCTCTCTTCCTGACTTGCAGGAAATCACCTTCTTGCTGTGTTCTTAGATGATCTTTTCTCTGAGCTCTCAGAGAAAGAAAGGGCATTTGTGCCCCTTCTTGTAAGGACATATATACATGTTTTTTAAATCAGCTCCCCATCTTTATGACCTCATTGAACCTAATTACCTCTCTAGAGTCACTGTCTCCAAATATAGGCATGTTGGAGGTTAAGGTTTCCACACATGAATTAGGAAGAGCGATGTCATTTACCATAATAGATTTTCTTTCAATCCAGGCGCTATTGACAGACAATTTGAGCTGCAAATAGCTACAGCGCCATGTCTTTCTGGGCATTGCTCTACAATTCCAGATAAATACTATCTTTCCTCACACCTGTATTATTTTCTTCCACAGGACAAATGACATTTGAATAATCTATTACCCAAATGTACAATATTAAAACAAGGTGACATTAGTACAGTAGTACATTCAACAATATATTAAAACAATATGACACTGGTACGTTTTATATCACCTAGTGGTCAACTGATGGTCATCATATTTAAGAATTGCATTTTTTCAGTTAGTATGATTAAAATAAGGTAATTGCATTTGTTAGTTCCTATCTTGATACTAAATTATCTTGCTTCTTGTTGAAAATAGAAAGAATAAACTCTTCAATAACAACATAAGCGTCCTCTCCCATATAGTTCCATAAAATTGACAGAAACACAGATTAGTAGCTGCTATTTATGAAGTCGTATAAAATGCCAGTAAAAGGTGCTGACTTTATAGATGTGATTTCCTTAATGTTGAGTATTTGCATTGATATTCAAAAATTTTAGAATATACCATCCTATAGAAACTAGCTTTTGGGACCTGTTCTGTAGCAGGCAGTATAATGGACCTGTCTCTTCTCACACAGTGCTTATTGTTTTCCAGCTATGTTTGTAATTGAGTGGAAGAATCCATCTAAGTTCCTAGTGAAGAATGACTAAACCTTCTCTACAAAAAGCCTGCTCACCACTGAATTTTTGGCATAGTAAAAATAATTTGTCCATGTGTTCTCATAATTTAGCTCCCACTTCTAAGTGAGAATATGTGGTATTTGGTTTTCGGTTCCTGTGTTAGTATGCTAAGGATCATGGCCACCTGCTCCATCCATGTCTCTGCAAAGAACATTATCTCGTTCTTTTTATGGCTGCATAGTATTCCATGGTGTATATGTACCACATTTTCTTTATCCAGTTTATCACTGATGGGCATTTAGGTTGATTCTATGTCTTTCCTATTGTGAATAATGCCTGCAATAAACATACATGTACATGTCTTTGTAATAGAATAATTTACATTGAGGGAAACAATACACATTGGAGCATCTCAGAGGCTGGAGGGTGGGAGAATGGAGGGGATCAGGAAAAATAACTATTGGGTACTAGGCTTAATACCTGAGTGATGAAACAATCTGTAAAACAAACCCCCATGACACAAGTTTACCTATATAACAAACCTGGACTTGTTCCCCTGAATTTAAAATAAAATTAAATAATCATTATAATTATAATTTGGTCTTGATTTTTCAAACTATGACAAGCATGTTTGAATGTAGGTAAAGAATGGAAGACTCATGCTGTTGGTCTCTTAAAACACCAACACCTTGGATCATGACCTAGGAAGCTTGACATACAGAAAATGAATCATGGGTGGGGATGAAATCATGTTTAAAAGAAATGAGACCTCAGCAATGCAGTGCATTTCATGTTTTGATGGTGCTCTGGATATTTCGAAGCTTCCCACCCTAGGAATCTACTGAAAATCAATAATTCTGCTATTTGCTCCTATTAATCTTATCTCTGCCTTGCATATAAAAGTGCTTGGCTTGAATAACTTCCACTACCTGTTCATCTCGTCTTCTGTTCTATTATTTTCAGGAGTGGTCAGCTGTTTTCCCTACTAGCTTAGTTTAAAATTATAAACTCTCTTTTTTAAAAACACTTTTAATATGATAACTCACAGTTAAACATTGCTTTTATGTTTTTCTTTGCTGTAGAGCCTGGACCTTAGTATTTTTACAAACTCCGTATTTTGTTTTATAATTTCTTCTAGATTGAATGAAAATCAGTAAGTTCTGGCTTTTATAAGGGTATCTTTACGCTTCTACCCTATGGGTGGGCTTAATTTCTTCAAAAGGGGCTTTTGGGAGTGAACTCTCTCTCTTGGCTCTTCTGTTCTGCCCTGTGTGGCAGTGTTCCCCACCCACCAGAGGACGCAGCGTTCAAGATGCCATCTTGCGAGGGAGGGATGGCTGGGCCCTCACCAGACACCAAACTCTCTGAGGCCTTAATATTGGACTTACCAGCTGATATGGTTTGGCTGCATCCCCACCCAAATCTCATCTTAAGTTGTAATAATCCCCACATGCCAAGGGCAGTGCTAGGTGGGCATAATAGAATCGGAGGAAAATTTCCCCCATACTATTCTCATAGTAGTGAATAAGTCTCATGAGATCTGGTGGTTTTATAAACGGGATTTTCTTGCACAAGCTCTCTCTTGCCTGGGACCATGTAAGACATGTCTTGCTTCTCCTTCCCTTTCCACCATGATTGTGAGGCCTCTCCAGACATATGGAACTGGGAGTCAATTAAACCTCTTTCCTTTATAAATTACCCAGTCTCGGGTAAGTCTTTATTAGCAGCATGAGACAGACTAATACACCAGCCTCCAGAACTGTGAGCTGATAAAATTCTGTTTATTTTATGTCACCTAGTCTGTAGTATTCTGTTTTATAGCAACAGAAAAAACAGATTAAGGCTATATATATATATATAATTTAGCAATTTCAATTTCAGTGTTTAGAATAGTCTGTCATGTTAGGTAAAAATCTAAAAGATTTCTGGGCTTCTAATTTAGAATATATAACAGATTTGGACTTGAGGTTTTAATTTATAAAAAAGTGACTGCATTTGTAAACAGTATTTGATTGTGCCAACCAACTAATTATTTATAGCATAGGGAATACTTTATTGTATTAAGTTAGTAAATACTTGACAAGTTTTGATTTCTTTTAGAAAATTAAAGCACAGAAATTAAAAACAAATATATTAAAGAAGCTTAATTTTTCATAAAGTTAAGATCATAAAAATGAGGAAAACAGAAGAAATGGCAATAAATATAGAATTACCAGTTGATTTTAGGTGCTAACAACAATGTATGTTTTGTTCTATGGATCTGCAGCTACAGCTTACAGATTTTTCTATTGCAGACATATTACAAGTAGAATCTCTATGATGATTTTTAGCAAACAGAAGTGGGAAACAGATAGATGTATTGGATTCCTCTCATCCATGTATTCATTGGATTAAGACCAAATATCAGGAACAGAAAGATTTAGTGCAGATTCCATCGTTACTGGCTAACCTGCTCTTGAATTATCGTATTTTCAACAAATACCTTAAACTCTGAGATTCATTATTTCAAACAGTCCTCACTCTAGCTAAAAACATACATATTTAGCAGCATATGCTTGGAAGGTTATTTGATTTGTAAAATTTATTAATTTGAAATGTTTTAGTAACAATTCAACAATAAAGATATATAAATCATGATGTGCATTTTGTATTTTATTGACCTTAAGCCATAGCTGAGATTTTGCTCTAGAAATAAAAGGTAATTCATCTTCCATTTCAAGCTAATCCAAAAGATTGAATTGTGTTAAATGATGTGCTGCACTTTCTCAGATGTTCATTATTGCCCTATATAGATTTTGCTGAGATGAACAAACTCACTTACAGAAACTCTTTACGTTAGATTCACTTATTGAGCCAAAACTTGAGGTTATCCTTTCGAAGTGTGGGAGACAACATCTTAAAAATGAAAAATAATATTTCTTCCTAAATATTTGGTGTATGAAGGTCTAAATGTTCTAGACCAGAGCTATCATTTATTTTCCAAAAGCATGGATGGAAGCAACTTGGGTGTTGAGATTATACATCTTAATAGGCACCATAGAACATAATACCTGATTGTGACACAATTTTTATTTGACACATTAGGTTTATAAGAATATCTGCAGTTTTTGCTTTACTTTCTTTCCATACCATGGTGTGTATAATTTCTGGCTACTGAAATCCTTCAGATAAACTAGATTAATAGAACACACACACATGCACATACACATACATATATGCATAGAGGTGTATGCAATATTGTGCCTAAAATTCCAATGATATTCTTTTTGTTTTTTGGTTTTTGAGACGGAGTCTCGCTCTGCCGCCCAGGGTGGAGTGCAGTGGCGAGATCTCGGCTCACTGCAAGCTCCACCTCCCGGGTTCACGCCATTCTCCTGCCTCCGCCTCCCGAGTAGCTGGGACTACAGGCGCCCGCCACCACGCCTGGCTGATTTTTTGTATTTTTAGTAGAGACGGGGTTTCGCCGTGTTAGCCAGGATGGTCTCGATCTCCTGACCTTATGATTTGCCCGCCTTGGCCTCCCAAAGTGCTGGGATTACAAGCGTGAACCACGAGCCTGGCCTCCATTGATATTCTTTCTTTGTTACTGAAAATTGCCATTAATTTTGGCCAGAGTCACTGTAATATGATAATCCTAATATTTGAGGACAGTTCACTTACATGTCTATTAAGGAGATTGTAGCATCAGAATACAAAATCATGCCTATATTAATATAAAAATCAGTGACACGGCATTTTTAATTGTTGTAAACTTTGTCAGAGCTAGTGTTTCATTTAAGAAGTGCTGTGGAGAGGCAATTATTGAGTGCTCCAAACTTGGTAATTGCACAATATATGGTCCAAGAAGAGGTATCTGAAATGTTAACATCAACACATTAATTATGCTTCTGAAATAGAAGCAGAAAAAATTAAATCTCTGAGCAATGTCCCATGTTGAAGAATCTACCTTAAATGGCCTGTTACTTTTTGTTTTAAGGTTAAGAAAGTTCAAAAAGAGACTTATTTTTGTTAACTGCTTCAAGGTGTCACAGACTGCCACAGAATTCATATTTTTCATCAATGAATATTCTTGTTGTTATTGTTGTTGTTTGTTATTAGAGGGTTAGCATATACATTTTAAGAATTCAGTAATTGGACTGGGTGCACTGACTCACACCTGTCATCCCAGCACTTTGGGAGGCCGAAGCAGGGGGATCATTTGAGGTCAGGAGTTCAAGACCATCCTGGCGAAGGTGGTGAAACCCCATCTCTACTAAAAATATAAAAATTAGCTGAGCATGGTGGCGCAGGCTTGTAGTCCCAGTTACTTGGGAGGCCAAGGCAGGAGAATTGCTTGAACCTGGGAGGCGGAGGTTGCAGTGATCCAAGATTGTGCCACTGCACTCCAGCCTGGGCAACAGAGGGAGACTCTGTCTCAAAAAAAAAAAAAAAAAAAAAAAAGAATTCTGTAGTTGCAAGGCTGGGCACTGTGGCTCATGTATTCCCAGCACTTTGGGAGGCTGAGGCAAGCAGATCAATTAATTGAGCCTAGGATTTGGTGACCAGCCTGGGCAACATGGTGAAACCCTGTGTCTATAAAAATTAGCCAGGCATGGTGGCATGCACCTGTGGTCACAGCTATGCTGGATGCTGAGGTGGGAGGTGGAGGTTGCAGTGAGCCAAGATTGTGCCACTGCACTCCAGCCTGGGTGGCAGAGTGAGACCCCGTCCCCCCCAAAAAAAAGAATCAAGTAGTTGCCATCTAACTCGTCAAAGTGTGAGTAAATGTTTGGTTTAAAAACAAAATGCATTCAATAGTCATGACTGAATTCATAGCAGAGGATCCACTAGATTAGATAGGAATAAGGGTTGGGGAAAAATAGATCTGTTTTATGCTGATCTAAATCATCAGAATGTAAAACTATGAGGTATCAAAGTAAAAAAAGAAAAACAATACAGCAAAATCATTGTAATTCATCCTTCCATATTTCTCCAACCTAGCCATGTAATATAGAGTTTTCTATACCAATGTTAAAACTTTTCATTTAAAACACTCATTTAACAGAATTGAAATAC
Source organism: Symphalangus syndactylus (assembly GCF_028878055.3). Classification (NCBI taxonomy): domain Eukaryota; kingdom Metazoa; phylum Chordata; class Mammalia; order Primates; family Hylobatidae; genus Symphalangus; species Symphalangus syndactylus. Next base: position 80,478,831 of record NC_072438.2, on the reverse strand, counting down.
CTTATTTTTAAAAAGTGCAATGTAGTGGAATACCATTTGTAATTAAAATTAAAACTTTCTGCAGCAAAGCTCTTTGTGCTCACATTAACTTAAAAATCACACAATAAAAACAATGCCGAGTCCAATAACTTCTTATTTTATATCTGGGTTACAGCCATGTACTTAAATAACATTTCCATCTGTTCCAGCCTTTAAGTGTTGCTTGAGTTAAGCATAAGCAATGACAATCCAGCTCATTAGCACATACTTGAAATTTTCCTTAGTTAGGTCCCAAACCTGGCAATGCTCTCCTCATCTCTATCATAGATTGATATCTAAACTAAATGTTTCCATTGAAATCCCTCAATTCTTTTAAAAGTTAATACATTCATAATAATAACTTTTTTTTTTTTTTTTGACCGAGTCTTTCTCTGTTGCCTAGGCTGGAATGCAGTGCTGCGATTTCGGTTTACTACCACCTCCGTCTCCCAGGTTCAAAAGATTCTCCTGCCTCAGCCTACTGAATAGTTGGGATTACAGGCATGTGCCACCACACCTGGCTAATTTTTGTATTTTTAGTAGATACAAGGTTTCACCATGTTAGTCAGGCTGGTCTCGAACTCCTGACCTCTTAATCTGGCCACCTCAGCCTCCCAAAATGCTGGGATTACAGGCGTGAGCCATCATGTGCAGCCCATAATAACTTTTAATTTAGAATATCACCTGTTAATATGAACAATGTAACAGTCATAAAACCTCTCTTAAATATAAAAAATAAAGAAAAGAAAGTCAGGCTGTATTGAAATATGACAGAATAAAATGAAAGTAATTTATTATAGATAAACACTGTGGATTTCCTTCAATGTCTAAGACAGTTTATTTCCTTGCGAGGGGTCAGAGTTTGCCGCTTTTCTCCTCTCTCCCCCTCTGCATATTGCCTGGAACAGAGAAGGAACAGGAGGTGATAGTTACTGTGGCTCAAGAGCAGACAGGCTGCAAACTATTTTTACCTTATGGCTTCCCTCTGTCAGGCAAAGTGCCTCCTGAGTAATAAACATGTAGGTGGACTAATTAGATCATAAACTGATGGCAAAGTTCTTCTTATAGTGTGCAGAGGAGCAGGAACTTATACCTGGTTTCCACTGGGAAACTGTGAATAAAAATAAGACATACATACCAATTATGGCATCTATATTAATGGTAATTTAATTTTTAAAATGCTTTAAGTATTTATTTTAGTTTTGGAGGGATTTACCTAAATTGGGTTCAAAAATTGGCTGTGCACTTGGTAAGGATCATTGCATGTTTTTTCTCCAGGTTGCTCCTGACATCTCTGATTACAAATGATTGTGGGGAAAAGTCTTGTTACACGGAAAAATTAACACCACGTACATTTAGCAATTGTCAATAAAAAAACCATTAAATCAAAACTGGTGTTAAAACTATCCTGTGTATTTCTATAATATCTGTAACTGCAAATTAGGTTGTTTTTTGAAGTTTTTCATCTTGTTTGATGTAGACACTTATAGCTATAAACTTCACTCGTAATACTGCTTTTACTGTATCCCATAAGTTTTGGTATGTTATGTTTTCATTATTATTTGTTTCAAGAAATTTTTTCAATTTTCTTCTTAATTTCTTTATTCACCCACTGGTCTTTCTGGAGCATATTGTTTAATATTCAAGTATTTGTATTGTTTTCAGAATTCTTCTAATTATCAATTCCTAGGTTTTCTTTTTCCATTTTGATCAGAGAAGATGCTTGTTATTATTTCCAGTTTTTTTAATGTTTTAAGACTTGTTTTGTGACCTAATATGATTTATCCTTGAGAATAATCCATATGCTGAAGAAAAGTATGTGTATTCTGCCACCACTGGATGAAAAGTTCTGTAAATACCTATTAGATCCATTTGATCTATAATGCACATTAAGCCTGATGTTTCTTTGTTGATTTTCTTTCTAGAAGATTTGTCCAATACTGAAAATATGGCGCTGAAGTCTCCAGCTGTTATTGTTTTGTTATTGTTTTGGGGCCTAGCTCTCTTTTCAGCTCTAGCACAATACTTGCTTTATATTATCTGGGTGCTCCAATATTGGGTGTATGTATATTTAAAATTGTTATATCCTCTTGTAAAAATTACTTTTTATCATTATATAGTGAGCTTATTTGTTTCTCCTTATAGTTTTTGTCTTGAAATCTATCTTGTCTGATAAAAGTATAGCTACTCCTGCTCCTTTTCGGTTTCCATTGGCATGGTATATCTATTTCCATCCCATTATTTTCAATCTATGTGTGTCTTTATATGTGACGTTTGTTTCTTACAGAAAACAGATCGATGGATCTTGTTTTTTCATACATTCAGATGAAAACTCTCCTATTTTGATAGAACATAAATGGACCATTTATGGTCAATGTTATTATTGGTAAGTAACCACTTACTCCTACCATTTTCCTATTTGTTTTCTGGTTGTTTTTCCTTCCTTCCTTCCTTCCTTCCTTCCTTCCTTCCTTCCTTCCTTCCTTCCTTCCTTTCTTCCTTCCTTCCTTCCTTCCCTCTCTCTCTTTTCTTCTTTCTGTGAAGGTTATTTTCCCTGATGATATGTTTTAATTTCTTGCTTTTTATTTTATTTTTATTTCTGTGTTTCTGTTGCATGTTTTTGACTTGTGGTTACTATGAAACTTGCAAATATTATTTTATAACCCATTATTTTAAGCTAACACCTAACAGTGTTTGCATAAGCAATGAACAGAAGAGCAAAAAGACTAATACAAATTCTATGCCTTAACTTAATCTCATCACTTTATAACTTTTTATTGCTTCTATTTATATCTTATTGTACTGTCCAAATCTTGAAAAGTCATTGTAGTTATTATTTTTTATTGGTTCATCGTTTAATCTTTCTACTTAGGATAAGAGTTTACACATAACAGTTACAAAATACTAGGAAACCAAATTCCATAATACATTAGACAGATCGTTCATCATGACCAAGTGGAACTTATCCCTGGGATGCAAGGAGGGTTTAACATATGTGAATCAATCCATGTGCTATATCAATCAACAGAATGAAGGCTAAAAATCATATGATTATTTCAATTGATGCTGAAAAGGCATTGATAGAATTTAGCATCTTTTCATGATAAAAAACCCTCAAAAAACTGGGGATAGAAGGAACATACCTCAACATAAAAAGCCATATATGACAGACCCACAGCTAGTATTAAACTAAATGGGAAAAAACTGAAAGCGTTTTCTCTAAGCTTTGGAACATGACAAGGATGCCCACTTCCACCACTGTCATTCAACATAGTACTGTATGTCCTAACTAGAACAATCAGACAAAAGCAAAAAATAAAGGGCACTAAAATTGGAAAGGAAGAAGTCAAACTATCCTTGTTTTCAGATGATATGATCTTATATTTGGAAACACCTAAAGACTCTAAAAGAAAACTATTAGAACTGATAAATTTAGTAAAGTTACACGATAAAAAATCAACATAAAAAAATCAGTAACATTTCTATATCCCAACAGTGAACATTCTGAAAAATGATATTTTAAAATTCCATTTACTATATGCACAAATAAAATTAAATACAAAGAATGGACCACAGAAGTGAAAGGTGTTTATAATGGAAACTATAAAACATTCATGAAAGAAATTGAAGACAGCACCAAGATATGAAAAATAAATATTTCATTTTCATGTATTGGAGGAATTAATATTGTTAAAATGTTCATACTACCCAAAGCAATCTACAAATTCAACACAATTCCTATAAAAAACCAATGACATTCTTCACTGAAATATAATAAAACAATTCTAAAATTCATAGAGAACCACAAAAGCCCAGGAATAGCAAAGCTATCCTAAGCAAAAAGAAAAAGAAAAAGAAAAAAAAAACTGGAAGAATCGTGTTATCTGACTTCACATTATACTACAGAGCTAGAACGACCAAAACGGCAGAGTACTGGCATAAAAACAGACACACAGACTAATGGAACAAAATATAGAACCCAGAAACAAAGCCACACACCTCTAAAGAACTCTTTTTCAACAAAGGTGCAAAGAACACACACTGGGGAAAAGACAGTCTCTTCAGCAAACGGTGCTGAGAAAACTGGATAGTCATATGCAGAAGAATGAAACTAGAACTCTTTCTCTTACCATATACAAAAATCAAATCAAAATGATTAAAGACTTAAATCTAAGACTTTGAACTATTGAACTACTACATAAAAAGTTTGGGGAAAATCTCCAGGACATTGGTCCGGGCAAAAATTTATTGAGCAAAACCACACAAGAACAGGCAACCAAAGCAAATATGGGCAAATGGGATCACATCAAGTTACAAAGCTTCCCGTACTTACCCCACTTATTACATATACATCACTGATTATTTGGGTTAAACTGGACTCATTTCAGACAGTTTGCCTTTGTTCGAATACGTGATGAGAAACTTAATACTGTAATTTGACTTGAGCCATAAAACACATTTTAATATTAGCTTGTATTATATTTATTAAGCTTGTTTTTGTGGAAAAAAAAAAAAAACCTTACTAAAACCTAGATAAGTCTAGAGTAAGCCAGTTTAGGTGTATTTTGTATTTAGTGATGGATTGTATCGTAAAAATAGAGATAAGTTAGGAAGATATATTGATTATGCTGTCCTGTTGAGGGAAAGGTCAGTGTATGTGGAAATTTAAATTTTGGTTATTGTGTTCACATCATAGTGTACAAGCATCACTTACAGTTTGGCTTTGAGAACTTTTCTGGTATTAAGTTTATGGAAAATGTATAAAAGAAATGGAAGTTTTGGTTATATTTTTATATTTGTAAAGTAAAAATTTGGTTAAAATGGTCACTGTTCTTTATTTTATTGTCATTTCAATAAAAATATTTGGAAAAGAAAAAAAGGCTTTTGCATAACAAAGGATACAATAAACAAAGTGAAGAGACAGCACACAGAATGGGAAAAAAATATTTGCAACCTAGCCACCTGACAAAAGATTAATAACCAGAATATACAAGGAGCTCAACCAACTGTGTTGGAAAAAAAATCTAATAATCTGATCAAAAAGTGGGCAAAATATTTGAATAGACATTTCTCAAAAGAAGACAAACAAATGGCAAACAAGTGTATAAAATGTACTCAACATCATTGATCATCACAGAAACACAAATTAAAACTACAGTGAGACTTCCTCTCACCCCAGGTAAAATGGCTTATATCCAAAAGATAGAGAATAACAAATGCTGGCAAGGGTATGGAGAAAAGGGAACCCTCATACACAGTTGGATCTTGTTTTTTCATACATTCAGATGAAATAGTACAACCACTATACAGAACAACTTGGAGGTTCTTCAAAAAAACTAGAAATTAAGCTACCATATGATCCGGCAATCCCACTGTTGGGTATACACCCCCCAAAAAGAAAATCAGTATATTGAAGAGATATCTGCACATGCGTGTTGCAGCACTGTTCATAATACACAGGCTTTGGAAGCAACCTAAGTATCTATCAACAGATGACAAAGAAAATGTGGTACATATACATAATAGAGTGCTGTTTAGCCATAAAAATAATTAGATTCTGTTATCTCCAACAGCATGTGCCTTCTATGAATTGTGTCACTTCGATGCATTGTGTTAGCAAGTCAGGCAGAATGTAAAGATAGGCAAATACCATAAACATGTATTTTCACCTTTTTTCTTTAAGAGAATCTTATGCCATTATCTCCTCCATCTGTAAGAGAGTTTGAGGAAATGACTACTATTGAATAGGGCTATGGCTAACACAAATAAGGAAGATGAAGAGAAAGGACATTGACCAGGCAGTCAGGGTAATTTCATTCTTTGTATCAACATTTCAGATGTTTCTTTTGTAAGCAACAATGGTCATTCATAAAGAGTTGAAACTGAGAAAATAATAATAATTTAATCATTTTTAGGAAATCTTCAAAGGATATATCATAGTTATTTATTTCTTATACAACTCGTATGTTATCTAAATGCATGTATTTTAATAAAAGTACATGATTCTCCTATTCATATATCTACTATTATCACTAAATTCTTGGTGAAGTTGAATGTCTTTAATGTCTTTGATACTATCACAGCATGCTGTTTTTATAAATAAAGCCAGATAATTAAGAGAGTTGGGGGATTTCCAAGGTAGCTGGCTTGAATATACAGAAAGCTCACACAGTTTCTCAAAATGATCAAGCATTTGAAACTGTTTCTCGGACAAGATGCAAACAAATGGTGATAATTAATGGCCATTTAATTTTTCATATCACATTTTACAGAATATACTTAGTGACAGAATATGGGAACATGTGTTTGGCCAGAAGATATATGTTCCCATAATGAAATTTATTAATATTTTTTCTTTACCTAATTTGTAATTTATGGTATGTATATAACTTGTATCTTAATATTGGGGCCACTGTTAAACATTACTGTTCTAATAAATAAAATCTGGTTTAATTAATGGTCTCAAGTTTGTGGAGAATTCCACAAAATCAATTTCCTTGGTAGATTTTGGAAACAGATTGAGCATAGAACCTATTGAGAGTTAGGGCCTTTTTTTTTTTTTTTTGGTAATGTATGTATCAGATCTTTTGATGGGTATAATAATTTCATTTTTACAGCTATGCTGCCTACTTTGTAAATCCATGATTATTCTTAGTAATTCTTTAGTGCTACTTAATGACCTGACACTACCCTGATAAACATGTCTATGAAATTTACAGTAGAAAATGTATATTAAATAGGAATTTTTTTATAAAATATAACTTCCAGTAGTAAAGGCTGAATTCTAGCCACTTTTTCTTGTCTATTTTCAATTAAAACCGTTAAATTTTAAATGAATAGTATAATTCTGTGATTGAACAAATTATAAATGGGAATCCCTGGAGAAACTTGGCACAAAGTATTACTTAATGACTAAGTTATTTTCTCAGGAGAAGAACATTTTGCAAGCTATCCTTTTTTCCTGTTTTCTTTTTCAGAGGAGGGAGTATAGAGTGAAAGTACAGCAGGCTTTCAAATTCATATAATTCTACAAAAATCTTAATAAGTCAGAATATGAATAAAAAAGTAAATACGTGAATCAGAAGATTTTTTTTATAGTTGCGTTCATTATCTATAGTTATTTAAAACTTTGGTAGAAAAGAGCTACTATGTACATTTGAAAGTTTGCAATTAATTTTCTGAAAAGGGATGACTTTTATTGTAGAGTGTTAAACAGGATTGCCCAAAGCTTTCTGTATATACCATTTTATTGTCACCATCTAATGCAAGTTTTGGCCTTTTATACAGTATTGCCTACCAGAAGAGGTAAGTGATTATGACTTATGAGAACCAAAAAAGTTAATTAGTTTGAACATCTGTTGATAGTCTAGTTTTAGTAGTCCTATTAAAAAATATTACTCATAGTTTTAAAACCTGTGGACACTTAGGGTCTGATTTTGTTTGTTTTACCAGGCACTAAAACTACCAGATCAAGTTTTGTATCATCAAAACCAATTCATCCATATTCTCCAGATTAGATTTAATGAGTAAGTTGGAAGTCCGCCAAAAGATATGTTTTAGTCACATTTTTAGTGTGAATGTCAGAAAATTGGCTCTACATTTAAAGATTATTTCTGGATTTTTATATAAGGAAAGAGTATATAAACTCCATCCCAAGAGGAAATACTCTCAAATTAATTAGCATATCCATATTGGTTTAGTTTAATCTTAACATTTGACTTTTTGTATTTGTGGAATTAGTTTTAAACATGCATAGCATAAAATCCTACAACTTGGGATTTTGAAACATTAGTATTTGTATGTAATATCTGACAGAGAAAAGATGTCTGTGCTAAAAGATAGAATAAACTTCATAAATTGTAAGAAAATTCCTCCTCACCCCAACATTGAATCCATAATAAAGAAAACTGTATTTACTAATGGAATACTGTGAGTTGTTTTTCAAGTATTTTTAATCTGACAATTATTATACCCACTTTTCAATCATGGATTGGTTATATAACCGATCCCCTAGGGCAAAATGTCTTCTTTTTTTGTTATTTCCAAATGAACATATTCTTGTTAAGATTTCTAAATGCCCAAAAGCATTTTTATAGTTCCATCACTTGAAAACAGAATATTTCGGGTTGATGGGTGCAGCAAACCACCATGGCACGTGTGTACCTATGTAACAAATCTGCGTGTTCTGCACATGTATTCCAGAACTTAAAACAAAAACAAACCCAGAATATTTCTGCGGTTGAGTTAGTTTGATTTTGGTTTGTTGGCTTATAAAGACTAGAATCTGACATCATCTTTCTTCATTTAGAGATTGATAGGTCATAGCTAGCTAGCTAAGCTAGATATATTAAAATAGATTTTAATTGAATGACATGCAATTTTCTTTGATATCAGAACATAAAGATTATAATCAGTTTCTTAAAAACAGACACTGTTCAATCTTGCATGTTGTTCTGTCTAGATTACATAGTAAAGTGCCTGAAACACCATAGACAGTAATTACATGTTGCATCATGTAATAGCATTTTGAATTGGATTATTCTCTCCCTTCAGAAAGAGCCACTACGTATGTCAGGAGAAGCTGATGTAAAAATAAATAAGGCACATATGAACAAAAAATGGTTTTAAAATTCATTCTTCATTTCTTATACTTAATTTGTGAATGTGTACAGATTATTTTCATGTTAATTTGCACTTTGGTCATATTTTGTCAGAATGATGGAAAACATCGTCTATCTCTTACACAAAATGTCTCCCTCAGAAGGAAGAAAGAGAGCTCTTCAAAGGCTATTTGAATTTCTTTTAACTGTTACACAGTCTCAATAAGAAGTGAGTTGATTGAGTTCAAAAAGTTTGAAAGGTGTTAATTTTCTGTAATTATATTAAGGTCATTTTACCTTTTACCTCTTGATAGCTTTACCGAATTACACATTACATAGATATAATGTTGGAAATGCTGAAAGAAAAATATATAAAGTTGATTGATAGAGAAGCAGACTTCAATTAGGATAGCACTGGAATTACGAAATGTAGAAAAAGCGAGGACCCAAAGAGTGTGAAGGAAAGAACTCATTGTTGATGCAGTTATGGTATTGCTGCAAATTACTGATGTCTGAAATATAATGAAACATATAGGTAGGAAGATCGGATATTTCTGAGTCAGAAAGGCGCACGCTCAAATTGCATTCAATAAAAGTTATGTCAACCGAGACATTTAGTCCATAATGGAGAGACCAGAGATAAAATATCGAACACATGTCTAGTAATGATTCTGTTCATTTGCAGTTACCAAAGTTATCCAGGAGTATAAGTACCTTTTTACAAATTCCTTGTTATTTTGAATTATATCTCTCTGATGGAATCTTTTCATAAAATATACCTTATACCTACCCATTTTTACCACACAAATATGATAAATTATCATTTTTTTAAGTCAGGGGTTGAAATAATTTTACTAGTGAAAGAGTAGAATGTATGTTGAAGCAGGATCTAATTTAACAGCCTAAGGAAACTACAGAGAAAATAGGAACTTCTTTGTCTTCACTTCCACCACAAGTTCATTCACTGTTGCATGACCAGTAAATCAGAGGAGTCCCTAATTCCCCATTTAATCAGAGATTCTAGAAAACAAAACTTGGAAAAAACAAAGCCCAGTATCGTAGAACTCTGATTTACTTTGCCTTGCAAACAACAACAAAAAAATGATTTTACATTTGATATCATCCAATGGAGCCTTAGTCTGTGCTTATTTACAAGATGTGCCCTGTATTTTCAATTTAGCCACTTAAAAGCAAAGAAACCTACAGAAAACCAGTCTTTCCTTTGGACTCACTAGAGGCAGAGTGCAAGTTCTGGGTGAATAATGCAGATAAAAAAGTCAACTCTTCATTTTATCTATGATGCCAATTTCAAAGAATTAGGGCTTGTGGGAATTCACAAATATTATTAAAAGAAGGTGAGTTTGCCCTGGGTTTACTTTATGGACAGAACCCCCAGGTTATATATATATAATGCAGTAATGTAGGTTGGAAGCAAACTATATCTTCTTTGTATCAATTGGGCAGCTGAGGAATAAACATCGTAAATTATTTCCCATAGCTCACTTGATACAGGTGAGAATCTCTAATTCTCCCCCACAAGAAAAAAAATTATTATATTTCTACTTATTTTACCCTCTCCCAACAAGATATATCAAAATTCTTTTATAAAGTTGAAATGTTTTTGCTTTCTGCTCACTCACTATTAAATAACCTCCTAACTTATGATAGTCCGACTTATAATTTTTTTGACTTTACAATGGTTCAAAAATACTTCAGTATGGTATTCAATAAATTACATGAGGTATTCAACACTTAAAGTTAATACAGGCTTTTTCCTAGATGATTTTTCCCAACTGTAAGCTAATTTAAGTACTCTGGGCACATTTAAGGTAGGTTAGACTAAACCATGATGATGTTTGGTATATTAAAAGGCATTTTCATCTCATCATAATTTTAACTTACAATGGGTTTATTAGGATATAGTCTCTTCATAAAGAGAGGAACATCTGTATATACTGAGGACGCACTTATTTAAGTACACGTTGCTGGTGTTGTTAAGTCCATGTTGAAGGTTGGAAGTTGGAAAATGAGAAACTATGCTGACTAGCATTACAGAAATTATTGTTCACCTTCCTGTCCTAGGAAAACTATTCTTCCATTAAAATTATGTATTTCAGCCAAGTTAGCTCTTAAATATTGGAATATGAAGTGTTTTTTTGTTTTACAGAAATCTCTTGTTGGTGAATATATTGGATATCTTTCACAGAGTTCCTCAGATTCGTTTAGCTTTACCTGGCTTCACAGTTGTCAGCTTTCTGTTCAAATCTGGCAGCTGCTGCAGCCAACCAATTGAGTACCTGAGACTGAACAATCTCCAAAGCTGCCTTCCATCTCTAGCCACTTAAAGACTGAGTGAAAGGATGTGTAGCGGGGCATGGTATTTGCTTCTAGTCAACTGCCAAATGGGCTCAGAATCATAGAGTGTTAACTCGCTTATGGGACAAACTTTAAATAATTTGGCATTGGGTATAAGAAGAAACACGCAAATGAAGAATCTTTTCTTTCCTCCGTGTGTAGAGCTGCTTCAAGGCATGGTTTTCTCATATAGTCTGTCTTGATAAGTTCTAATGGCTAAGAAGGTGGAAGAGCCAAATAAAGCCCGTGTCTTTCCAAGGCTCAGCATGAAATAGCCGTTAGCGCAGTAACACATTACCTTGTATTTCTCTTTTCAGCCTAGCCTGCCTCATGCCCTTTTCTCTTCTTTCTGCTTTACTGGGATTATACTTCACTAATCTAGTATAGTAGTATTTCTGATTCCTGATCCCAGCGTCTATTTTCTAGAGTAGCTGGTATAAAATAACATATAGACCCTGAATCTGAGAAATCATGAAATCTGGGACTTCGTCTACACAATTTGTGGGTATAAAACATTTGGATTATGTCATGGAAGGCTATGCCTCTCAATAAAATGTTTCCTAGTTCTGCCATTTATCATCACTGGGCTTGACTAATAAAATCAAGAATCATATATTTATTCACCAAACATTTATTGAGCACCAGTGTGTTCCATTCAGAATGCCAGATATTGTGGCACAAATGCGGAGAAGATATGGCACCCCAAATCCAATGTTATGCCTCATATATATAATCAAGTACAAAAACAAACAATGGCACCAATTTTTACCACAATTGTATTTTGTTTTTAATCAAATCGAGTCTTTATTTTAATGACTGAATGCATATTACGAAATGTATACTTTGCTGAAATCACCTTGAATTTGTTCAAACACATCTAAAGTAGGTTCGAATACTTTTGTTTTTAGAAACTGAGGAGCTAGAGACTAAGAAATGTTATTACTTATCACAGGTCACACGGATGGAAAGGAGCAACACATGCAAACCTCCGACCACAAACGCACCTTCTTTCTACAGCAGCTCCTTCTTTTTTACCCTACTTACGATGTTCTCACTTAGAACTTCCGCTAAACTGTCAATTCTTAGAACACTGCACTCCCTATGTTTCAGCTACTGATGAATACACCTCACTGTTCAAAATTGAAGCAGAATGCTGTAGTGCATAAGACCATACCTCATCTTGGACATTTCAAATATCTGAGATCAAATTCTGGCTATACAGTTTTATCAAATCCCTAACTTTTATAGATTGCAGTTCATACAACTTTATAATTATAATGATATCTTTACTCACTCCCCAAATATTGACTCCTTCCTACACCCCAGTATGTTTCCTGACACTGGGAATGCAGAATCAACAGAGCATAACATGTTCCTGACCTCACAAAGCTATATCAAAAGGGATAAATAAATAGATAATAACAGTAAACTAATAAAATATTAATGTAATTTCAGTAAAGTTATTTGTTGTCAAAGATGTACAAAAAAAGGAATAAAAAATGGTTTCCAGAAGTTTGTGATTAAACTTTTTACTGTGATTAAAGTTTAATTGTGATGAGTAAGAGCATTGCCATTCATGAAGGTAGATAATCAAGAGGAGAAAACGGGTTTCAGGAAGGACAACTGATACTTTCGATTTTGTACATATTAGATATGAAGCACCTTTCTCCCATTCCTTTCAATGGTTGCTTCTCCCCACTGCCTGTGTCGGCTGAGATTGCACTAATGCTGGGAATAACTTCCTTGATTTGTAAGTATTTTTTTCCCCCTGTACATTCTCATAGCACCCTCTAATTTGTCTTTCATAGCATTTCCAAATTTTAGTGTGATTATGTTTTTCATATGTGCATTTCCTAGCAAATTGAGATTCTATTGGAGGTTGGTGGGGGGCTACTCACATCTATATTATTACCATATTTATAACTGTGACAGCACTTAGTAGACATTTAACAATATTTAATAAATGTCCAAGTGACGTTCACCATTAGAATTCTTATAGTGAGCTCGTGATCATCACAAATATCTTGGTCCATTTTTGCAGTGGCCCTCAGCTCAGTTCCAGGGTTGTTTAGTTACATTTAGAGTAAGTCTTGATTATCCAATTCTGATCCTTAACACATTTTCGTGAAAATTACTTCTAAGTTGAGTTATGTGATCTGCAACAAACAGCTATCACCGAGTTTTAGCACAAGAGATGGATTCAGTAAATATTAATTGAATGAAAAAAGGAGCAAAGCAGTATGTACCTGCCTTAAACTTCCATTGGTAAGACACAGCGTACCTCATATTTTCTTTGTCCCTTCCGAACAAATCAGTATTCCTACCCCTAAGTGATTCATGTAATACATCATCTTAACATCAGCTACTGGTTCAACAATTCTTTCCATAGGCTCAAAATTCAGATGATCCACTGAGGTCAAGAGACTTGCATTTTCTAGCTATGAATATACAACTTCTAAAAATCCTGTAGTGTTAATGTCAAACCAAGGACCATGGAACTCTAGAGATTCATGCATACAATCCGGAGTTTAAAACTTTTTAATGTGATTTTGAATGTTTATATTTCCATTTTAATAATTTCTAAAATTAGCATTGGATTTTTTTCTGGAATAAAAAAATAGCACTGGGACAGTGCAGTGGCTCATGCCTGTAATTCCAGCACTTTGGGAGGCCAAGGTGGGAGAATCGCTTGAGTTCAGGAGTTTGAGATAAGCCTGGGCAACATAGTGAGACCCTGTCTCTATACGAAAAAAAAAAAAAGAGACCCTGTCTCTGAAAACAAATTAAAAATTATCTAGGCATGGTAATATGTGCCTGTGGTCCTAGCTACTCAGGAGGCTGAGGTGGGAGGATGGTTTGAGCCTGGGAGTTCAAGGCTGCAATGAGCCATGATCGTCAGGCCACCACACTTCAGCCTGAGCCACAGAGGAGACCCTGTTTCCAAAAAAAAAAAAAAAGAGAAAGAAAAAGAAGGCATTGACTCAAAAGTGCCCATTTGTGATTGCATCTTGCATTTGCAATCACTGTATCACCAGTAGCCTATGGTAATTGTAGAAAGACAACAGAAAAATAACAGAAGACGGCGGACTTCATATACACCTAATGGCAAGTAAAGACTACTGAAGAAAGAGGTCACCACTCAGGATCTGGGGTGGGGGACAGTAGCCTAAAAGTATTTTTACTAAACACGAATCTGTGCTTATAAGCCATTTTCTTTGAACAAAATCCTGATTTTATATAAAGATTTTGAGGCATGAAGTTCAGGGATAAGTAGTTTTTCAGCAATAGGTCTTAAAATTGGTGACCTTAGCACAAGAAATACTGTCATATGCCTCATAACAATGTTTTGGTCAACATCAAACCACATATACGGTAGTGGTCCCATTAGATTATATTTTCACTGTACCTTTTCTATGGTTAGATACACAAATACTCACCATTGTGTTACAATTTACTCAGTACAGTAACTTGGGGTACTGGTTTTTTGCCTAGGAGCAATACGCTATTTCATATAACCTAAGTGTGTAGGAGGCCATGACATCCAGGTTTGTTTAAGTACATTTTATGTTCACACAACACCAAAATCGCCTAATGATGCATTTCTCAGAATGTTTCCCCATCCTTAAGCGAGGCATGGCTGTATGTTTATTGCAGTGAGGCTGTTGCCGCTTGGCTGGCTTTCCTGAGTGTCTGTCACTTGTTGGCCAGCTTTCAGAGGTATGTGCGGGGAAAGCTGTCAGTGATAGGTTAGAATTAGTTTATTACCAGTGCTAAGGGTGAGTTGTTGCTATGAGTACTAAATAATCAGTCATTTACAATCTTGAATTGGAGCATAAAAGCATTTCTTTTTCTCATCAGTCCTATTTTTCCTCTTAGCATCAGGGATAGGTTGTCATTGCTGTTTTTGACTCTTTCAAGTTGATGTCTCATTTGCAGTTGATTTTCAGTCTAAATGTTGATAAACTTTTATTACATTATTATTATTACTAATATTATTAATTAGTTGTTGACTCTTCTGGCAGGGCGATGCCTACAGCCTTAAAGGCTTGGTACAAAAGATGTTTAAAAGCTGCGAGTTACCACAATGATTCTTCATATTATAAGAAGAAACTGAAAAGTCCTTGGAACCAATGCTTCAAGATTGCCCAGGCTTAACAATGAAGAAACACCTTAGTGCCTGCCTGAGGCTATTTTATGTAGCCAGGTTACTTCTGTTTCAGTTCAGATATGAGTTGATCGTTCCCTTCTTCTAGGGTATTAGTCCAGGAACCATAAGAAGTTCAGCAAGATTATTCTATAATTATTTGAGCTAAGGAATTTAAATCAGTTTTTGTGTCCCTAGAGAAGTAGGTGTAGTAATCACTCTCTCAAGCAAAGAGATAGAGTAATTTTTGAAGAATACCTGAGTTTCCCAAATCCTGTTAATGAGGTATCTTTTTTTCTCACAATTCTGTCCCATCAGTTAACATGTATGCCTCTAGGAAGTATTTAACCTTCCAAATTATTTGTAAAGAAACACAATCTTCTCAAGGAGTGTGAGATTCATACATTTTATATAACTTAACTATTAACTCCATAGAATAAGTTCTCATGGCCTGGAATTGGCGGCAGTGAGACTGTGGTGCACAAAAGAGAAAGGAGCCTGGGAGGTACAAAAAGTAAATGGAGCTATCAGTGTATTCTGGGTGCTATTGTAAGGACACAGTCACTATTACATTTAAACACATTGGCAGCCACCTCTTCTAGAGCAAGGACATTGCCATGGTTAGAATGTGTCCTCTCAAAAAATTAGATGTTGACAGAGTAATGATGTTGAGAGAGAGATGGGACCTTCGGGAATTGGTTGGGTCATGAAGGCTCCTCCCATTATGAATGGCATTAGAGCTTTTATGAAAGACTCTTCATGCAATGTTTGGTTGCCTTGCCCTTCTGCTTTCTCCCATGTGAGAACACATTATTTCCAATTCTGGAGGATGCAGCCCTCACCAGACAGCTGAACCTGAAGCTGTCTTGATTTTAAACTTCCCAACCTCTAGAACTGTGAGAAAGTAAGCCTCTATTCTTTGTAAATTGCCCAGTTTGTGGTATTCTGTTGTGGCAGCACAAAGCAGACTAAGACTTCATCTTTATATTTATATATTTTCTACAAAGAACATTACTTTGATATTGCCCATCACCAGATTGCAAAGATTTTCTCCTTTTTTTCTTTTACTTCTATAAGTTTTACACACATAAGATTTAAAGTTTGGTGTACAATCCAGTTTGAGTTTACTTTTGGGTAAGATCTGTGGTACAGATCAATATTTATTTTCTTCATAATTTATCAATTTTTTTCAGCACTATACGTTGAAATGGTTTTTCTTTTGTCATCATCCTCTCTTGGTACTCTTGCCAAAAATCAACTGGCCATATACTCGTGAGTCTATTTCTGAACTCTACTTCCTTCCATTGACCTGGATATCTATTCTTTCACCAATAACACAGTGTCTCAATGTCTGCAATTCTGTGTTAAAATCAAGTACTGTAAATTCTCCAGATTTATTTTTAATTTTTAAGTTTATTTCAGTTATTCTAGCTAACTTTCTGGAAAAACAATCCTGGAATTTTGATTGAGATTTTATTTAAACAATAAACAATTTGTTAAGAATCGATATATGAACAATATTTTTCAATTCAACAGCATGTTATATATCTCCATTCATTTATTTATTTTTTTAATTATTATTATACTTTAGGTTTTAGGGTACATGTGCAGTGTGCAGGTTTGTTACATATGTATCCATGTGCCATGTTGGTTTGCTGCACCCATTAACTCATCATTTAGCATTAGGTATATCTCCTAATGCTGTCCCTCCCCCCTCCCCCCATCACACAACAGTCCCTGGAGTGTGATGTTCCCCTTCCTGTGTCCATGAGTTCTCATTGTTCAATTCCCACCTATGAGTGAGAACATGCGGTGTTTGGTTTTTTGTCCTTGTGATAGTCTACTGAGAATGATGGTTTCCAGTTTCATCCATGTCCCTACAAAGGACATGAACTCATCATTTTTTATGGCTGCATAGTATTCCACGGTATCTCCATTTATTTAAGTGGTCTCTTATTGTGTTCATTGTGGGCATATGGTTTTAAATAAAGAGATGCTATGTCTTATCAAATTTATTTTTAAATAATTTGTGTTTTTGGCATCTTGTAATGGAAACATCTATCTATATATTTGTTTGTTTTTAGAGATGAAGTCTCACTCTGCTGTCCAGGCTAGAGTGCAGTGGCGCAATGAGCTCACTGCAGCTTCGAACGCCTGTGCTCAAGTGATCCTGTTTCCTCTGCCTCCTGAGTAGCTGGGACTATAGGCACATGTCCCCACAATAATTCTCTGTTTTTTCCTTTGTAGAAATGTAGTCTTGCTATGCTGTCCATGCTGGTCTTAAACTCCTGACCTCAAGCAATCCTCCCACCTTGGCTTCCCAAAGCATTGAGATTACAGGCATGGACCACTGTGCCTGGCTGTAAATTGAATTTTCAAAATTTCTTTTCCAATTGTTTCTTGCTAGTGTGTAAGTATGTAGTTAATTTTTATACATTAGTCTTTCATTCTATCACTTTGCTTTCTGAACATATTAGTTCAAGTATCTATTTTTTGGTTTCTTTGGAATTTTCAACATTCATGTCATTTGAAAATATTATTTTCTCTTCTTTCTCTCTCTCTCTCTCTTTCTTTCTTTCCATTTACATTTTTTATTTCTTTCAGTGAAAACTTCTGAGCCTGAAATTCTCATGGTAGAAAGATTTTGCTAGCAAATAAATTTTTTTAATATATAAAATAATCAGATTTTTAATATTCTGTTGATGAAATAATTTATATTTTTCAGGTAGCTTCATCATTTATCTCTAAGTTGTCAAAGTTGTTTTTAAAAAGGTGATTATATAGGGACATGGATGAAACTGGAAACCATCATTCTCAGTAAACTATCGCAAGGACAAACAACCAAACACCGCATGTTCTCACTCATAGGTGAGAATTGAACAATGAGAACACATGGACACAGGAAGGGGAACATCACACTCCGGGGACTGCTGTGGGGTGGGGGGAGGGGGGAGGGACAGCATTAGGAGATATACCTAATGCTAAATGACGAGTTAATGGGTGCAGCAAACCAACATGGCACATGGATACATATGTAACGAACCTGCACATTGTGCACATGTACCCTAAAACCTAAAGTATAATAATAAAATAAAAATAAAAAAATTTTAAAAAAAGGTGATTATAATGTTCTCTTTTCTCCTTTTCAATTTCCGTAGCACCTGTAGTAAAAACCCCTTTAGCATTTCTCATGTTAGTGTTTTTTTTGGTCTCTTTTTCTCTTGATCAGTCTAGCTAAGGTTTATAGTTTTTGCTGATACTTTTGAATAATCAAATTTTGGATTTATTAGTGTTCTTATTGTTTATCTATTTTATCTTTATTGTTTATACTACCATCCAAATATTTATTATATTTTTCTTCTTTGTTTTTAGAGTATTAGGTAATTGACAATAGCTGGTTCTTATTTTTTTATTTTCATTTATTTATTTGACACGGAGTCTCACTCTGTCGCCAGGCTGGAGTGCAGTGGCGTGATCTCGGCTTGCTGAAACTTCCGACTCCCTGGTTCAAGCAATTCTCCTGCCTCAGCCTCCTGAGTAGCTGGGACTACAGGTGCGTGCCACCATGCCCAGCTAATTTTTGTATTTTTAGTAGAGATGGGGTTTCACCACATTGGCCAGTATGGTCTCAATCTCCTGACCTCGTGATCTGACCGCCTTGGCCTCCCAAAGTGCTGGGACTACAGGTGTAAGCCATCATCCCGGCCTTCTTTTTTATTTTTAATAATAAAGTTATTTTTTTCCTCTAGGAACTACTTTAACTATATATTTCACATTTTTATATATTTTTTATTTTCATTTAACTTAACTTTTGTATAATATCCTTTGTGTTGCCTCCTGTGATTTAGGAACTCTTTAGAAATGTTTGATTTACTTTCCAAAAATTTGGGGATTTCTTACGTATTTTATTGTCTTTAAGATATAGCAAATATTGCACAACTATTATGTATCCATAAAAACTAAACATAAAAAAGTTAAAAACAAATATATTTTTAAGATATATAGCATTAGAAACTACTTAAATGGAAGCCAAAGAAAAATAATTTAAAATATGGACAGAGAATTAGTAAACTGTCAGATAACTTTAATGAAGATAATATATGTATAATCAGATTCTCTAAAACAAAAGGGGATTGTTTGAAGAAATAATGGCTAAAAACCTTCTAAATATATAAACTATAAAAACACAGGTCAAATGATCTTTATGAACTCCATGTAATAAAATATGAAGAAAATGACTAATATAGACCTATTAAAAGATAATTTAAAAGACTGTTCATAGAAAACATTGATGAGCATGTGGAAGAACTGTAACTTTTATATGCTAATGTTGGATACAAGCACTTTGGAACACAGTTTGACAGTTTCTTAAAATGTGAAACATAAACCTCTCCTATTACCTATTCTTGGTATTTATCCAAAAGTAATAGAAGCACATGTCTGACCAAAACCTTGTACACAAACAATGATAGCAGCTGAATTGGTAATAACCCAAAGTGTAAACAACCCAAATGTCAATCAATAGATGAATGAATAGGCCAGGTGCAGTGGCTCACTCCTGTAATCCCAGCACTTTGGGAGGCCGAGGGGGGCGGATCATGAGGTCAGGAGATGGAGACCATCCTGGCTAACACAGTGAAACCCCGTCTCTACTAAAAATACAGAAAGTTAGCCAGGCGTGGTGGCAGGCACCTGTAGAACCAGCTACTCGGGAGGCTGAGGCAGGAGAATGGTGTGAACCTGGGAGGTGGAGCTTGCAGTGGGCCGAGATCTAGCCACTGCACTCCAGCCTGGGTAACAGAGGGAGACTCCGTCTCAAAAAAAAAAAAGAAAAAAGAAAAAAAAAATGAATGAATAAATAAATTTGTTCTATCCACCTAATGAAATAAAATTAAATTAAGCAATTTAAAAAATGAACTAACCATTGGTGAACAGAGAAACTTAGAAGATTTCAAAATAAATATGCCAAGCAAAGAAAGAAATAATAAGTAATGAAATTTCGGCAAGAACTTTATCTCATCTGACTTTTGAAAAAAAAATTCCAAAGCGTGTGTGCTTCGTTTTATTCTTCTAGTCTCTTTTCCTCTCAGAATTCATCTAAGTGGCCCTCTAAAGTCCTAGCTTACTTACTATTTAAAATAAACCAAAATATACTGGATGCTACTTTGATTTATTCTAAATACTTCATAACACATTCTCTATAATTATTATAAAATCCCTTCAAGCTATCTATTATAAAATTCATTTAGATGAGTAGAATCAGATGTACAGATCTGTGTTTGTGGGTATATGTGTGTGTGTGTGTTTGTGTGTGTGTGTATGTGGGGGAGACTATTCTCTCCTTCCTTGCTTCCCTCTGTTCATCTCTTCTCCTGTCTTTTATTTTCTTCTTCCCTTTCTCTCTCCTTTCCTTCCTTCCTTCCTACTTTTTTCTTCATGAATATATATAGTGCTTCTACAAAAACTGTGCACTGTGCTTCTGGTACAGCAGAAAAGGCATATTCTAGTTGGAAGCTCAAGAAGACATCAAGTAATGATTTAAATTGAATAGCTGGAGGGATAGTTTTGTACTATTTTATATAGAATAATGGAGAATTTCAAATTCTACTAAGAACAGAATTGAGTTCAGTTAGCTAATAATCTCAGGTTAAAAAAAAAGTTTCCATAATCTTTTTTTTTTCTTTATTTAGGAGACAGCATTTTGAACAACAATTTTTTTTAAAAAATTGGAACAATATGTCTTTTACACAAAGTAATGAAAGACTGTGGATAATAGAAAGTGAAAGAAAGTAATAAAGGTAATCAATTTTGGGTACTTTCACTTGTTATTCTAAAGATGTCTTTTTTTCATTGTGAAAATGTGGTGTGAGCTTCATTTTCTTTCAAAAGTTCCGAACTGCAATCAAGAGTAATTGACATAAAAGACAGCAGGTAGCAACATTTTGCAGCATATTTCCCTTCCATACAGGAAGAGAAAGAGAGAAGGAAAAGAAAAGAAAATCATCAAAGAGTTTATGAAGTCGTTTCTGAAACAAAGTCGAACATTAAAAAACAGCCCTTGGCTTTTGATAGAGAATAACTTAAAGTTATCCAGGTTCCATGGAATGCATTTAAGGCAATATAGCAGATGGGGTATTGAGTAACATCTTGAGTTAATTTATTTTTGAAGTGCACAATGAGTTTTTATGATATAATTGAATTAGAGAGTCAGAAGGAATATCTTTCTCCTGTTTATTGTTATCTTGGAAAAAGTATCAGAATATGTGTGCAATTATTATTTTGATATGTAGGATACACACTTAAATCAGCATCAAACATATATTTTTTAAAAATTTTGTAGTTAATTCTGAGAAGAAAGTATAAAGACAATGTACACACTGCTACTGTGATGTTTCTGAGACAACCAGCTTGTCCAGCATTGAGTGAGGTTTTAGTTGATTGTATGCTAGATTTTTCATTACATTTGTTACTGTATTTGTAACTGAAATAGAAAAGAAACTTTAATTTAAGTTCAAAATTAACTACAGGTACCGATAGCCATTTTATTAGTAAAATTAAGAGAGAGCGAGAAAGAGAGTATGTGTGTGTGTGTTTGGAAGGTATACTTAAAATCTCGAGTGTCTTCTTTCAGTTTCATTCTTGAGATTAAAAAATTTGGAATAATAATGCAAATAAAGCAATTTATACTGAAAATAATTTTACTCTTGATTTATCATAATGTACATCTTTCTATAGTTTAGTTTAAAAAAACTATTTTGAGAAAATCAAATAATATTAAGCAATTATACCTTAAGAAATGCCTTTTTTCCAAGTTCAACTTTGCATTTAGATTGCATTTAGAAAAAGATAAGATAATATATTTACTTTGAATAAATGTTATTAAAATCCTGTACAGTGTTTGGGAAATCTTGGAAGCCAAAAGAGAAACTGTGAAAGAACATGCATTGCTCTCTTTTGCCAGTTATTTTTGTAAAATTACTTCCTAAGAAGAGACCCTATAGAAGAAACCCCCAATGTTCACAGTCGCTTATCTGGAGTAAGATTTTCCAGTGGATTCTCAAGGACATAAGGTTTTCCTTGTATGCAGAAGTTATGGTGAGAAATCAAATATGCAGAAGCATCCATCATCACCTGCTCGGTAGATCTGAGGATGACAGGTAACTTGCCAACATACACTTTCCTTTCCTTCCGCTGTAGCAGCCTGGCAGCTTCTGTACACACTTTATTGTGCAGGTGCTTTCTTTTGGCAGACATGTTTAGATAATAGAGCAATCCAATCAAAATATCAGTGAGACTCCCTGACAGAACATTTGCTGCTTTGGAAACATTTGCACTTACCATATGGCAAGGGCATCTTAGGCTATGAAACAGTGATTATTCGGAGTTTCAGTCTCTGAAAAACATGCAGGATTTATTATGGTGAAAATGCACACATTTTAGAGCAATTTATAAGGTAGTTGCATAGTTAAGTCAATAAAAAACATTTTTTTGCGGGTACACAACTGAGTGCTCCAAGAAATTGGGACTATCCTCCAAAATTTTTTCTGTATCACTATGGAAATATATTTAAAACGTCTAAATAAAATTTTATTCAATCTAATGTACTCCTTTCTTTGTTACAGATTAGCTGTTTTCTCTAGCAACTCGAATGTTCCTGTCATCCAGATAGAGCGTCTTGCTTCCTTTAACATGTCAACTGGAGGTACTAGGGCATATTGTCACTTTTAGTCCTTCCTTTTGTAGTTTCCATGACTGTTGCCCTTCCAGTTGTCCTTGCTGTTTAATAGCCATAAATCCTCATGTCAGCACATTCATAACGTGGCACAATTATTGAGTTTAAGGTGTATGTAGTTTTGTAGTCTGAATGCTTTCAGAAGAAAGAAGACCTTGATCTTATCAGTAGCTTGAATCCAAATTACATTTAAGGGTCTCAACTTCTTTAGAGGTTTCCAGTGGACAGCTAATCGAGCTTATGTGGATTCTTGTTATCCTCAAAGTGTGATTTTTTCCTAACCCTTGCCTATTTTCAGTGATACCTTCCAGTTGATACTCATCTTGCTGTCTTTAATTTTCATTAGTTCATGTAGATGCCAAGCATTTATTTTTCTGTTTACTGAACAAAGTACCCATATTAAAATGGGTTACAAATTAATTCTCTCAAATAAACCTAAAAATCTTCCTACAATTCTTAAGGGTACATTCATATTTTCCAGCATGAATTGACCTGGGACCATCATATATATCTGGTATCACTAGCTTGAGGTCTGGAGGACACATTGGTGTTACCACGAATGCTAATCATTCATCCATCTCTCTCTTTCAATATTTTGCAAGATTCTTCATGTTAGCTAGTTAATTAAATGTCTCCTGGCATAAGATGTTTTCTGTAATTAAGTTAATGCCTACAGAATAACAATAGTTTAGAGTGAGAGCTTTTATCAAGCAGAAAAAAAAATTAAATGAAGTCAGTCTTCAGTTCTGAAATAATTGGGCTATAATTCACAAAAGACATGAGACAGAAATGTAAGACTTTGACAAATATGACAGGCATTCAAATTGCCTGTTCAATATGAAGAAACTGTACAGACATATACCAGGAAAACTAAATTTCTGGAATTTAAACTGGTTTGTCCATCATGTCTGCCAATGAAATTATTGTATGATGTTTCAATGAGAAGATCACACTTCTGGCAAGCATTTATTTCCTCTTTATGTAACTGTATTTATGTATTATTTTATTTGTCAAAAAATATCGGTCAATGCAATATTTTTGATTATTGAATTGGATTAGTTGTTGGATTAGTTTGACAAGTGACACATAAAGTGTTTTTAAAAATGATTGTAAGGACCAAAAAATCAAAGAAAAACAAACCTGTAAATAAAATTTGAACAATGATATGCTTAACTCACATAAAGAAGGCATTTGATAAATCATTTTGAGGAAAAACTAATCACTCTTGCACACACACAACGAGAAACACAAAAATAAAACATATAGCCTATGCCTTTACTAAACATTTCATTCAATAGGCTTAAGAACCCTTGTGTATTTTGTAAAGATTTACTGTCATAATTATGAGAAAATGGCATTTAGAAAATGCAATCAAGTATCATGATAGTTGATTAATGGATAACAATAAACTATTCTGTTTTAGTACTTAAGTTCACTAGCTTAGGAAAAAGCAGTTAAAGAAGGATTGTGATGGAAATTCATTAGGAACAAGAAAAGACACAATGTGTATGCTAGAGATTTTTAGCACCCCAAAAGTAGGAAGAAGTAGTGATGGTTTAGCCCTTTTTCTTTAAGCATATAAAAGGTAGTGTTAGAAACTTAAAATTTCACATTGCAGATGATAGCTCAGTTAGTGGAATATGTCATAGAGCACATGCAATGAAAACAATTGGTCAGCCCCAAATTATATTAACTATCCAAATAATGATCTGTTTAATGGTTCAAAAAAATCAGGAGTACGTTTTAAGTTAATCTATTCACTGATCTACAAAGTAGGCAATTCTGACTCTCCAATAGATGGGCTACAGTATGTCCTGTGGATCTGACCAAATCCTCTCAGGAAACACTTAAAAATTGAAACACATCTGCAGAATCAAAATACAGAATCCTGATCATGAAGACAAAATGCTGATTGGTGGTTTCCAGGGCATATAGGGGAGGAGGGACTGGGAAGAAACTGCTTAATGAGTATGGGATTTGACTTTTGAGTATGGAAATACTTTGGAACTAAATACAGGCTGTGGTTGTATAACATTGGGAATGTACCAAATTCTATTGAATTACTTACTTTAATATTGTTAATTTTATGTCAAGTAAATTTTACCTATTTTTTTTTTTAACAAATGCAAACTTCCCATCAGATTCCTACAGTAAACCCAGAATCAATTGTCCTTTCTGAGCACTGGTTTATGTTGTGCTCTTTCATGTGGTGGATACTCATTAAGTCCAACTGCAGTCTTTCCTATTGCTTTCTACAAGGCGGAGAATGCTCTTTTTTCATTTAAGAATTCCTAACACTTAGCACAGTCTCTGCCATTAAAAAAAGGGTGTTCAATAAAGGATAAATACATAAATGAATGCCATTTTCATAATTTTGATTTTACTAGTTTAAAACCCTATGAATTTGTTCTTACAAATATCTGCAGTATTTCTAATTATATCCAAATTTCTCACAATGAAGCAAGCCATAATAGAAAATAAATGACATTTTCTTTTTATGTATACTGATTGTGTTTCATTTGATTCAAACATTATTTGTAATAGCATTCATTTTCAGAAGCAGATCCATAAAGTCAAAGTTCTTATCACAGTGTTCCATAGGCAATGTTTCCCAGTGCTATGGTCTTGTATAAGGTTTTCAATTTTCAATTTACCTATCAATAAAATATTGTTAGCCATACCCAACTCTGGATTTTCATAAGAAAGAAAAAATGTGTGTGTACATGTACATATACCTATGTGTATATATTTATAAATGTATGTTCTTCTTAACATTTTTATTGATTTTTAATGTTAGGATAAAAAATTGTGTTTTACTTGTTAAAAATATTTTCCTATATTTAGCTATTCCATTATTGATACTGACTGTAATGCAGAATTAAAAGTACAGGCACTGGAGCCAGATTCACTCAGTTTTAAATGCAACTCTTCAATTTCTTAGATTTGTGACTTTGTCCAAGTTTCTTAAGCTTTCTGTGCTTCAGTTTTCTCATCAGTAAAATAGTTATACCATTTATCTCATTAGGATATCTTAGTGATTAAAGTAGGTAAGACAAAATGCCTAAAATGTTGAAAATGACACACAACAAAAATAACTGTTTTATTATAAATATTACAGTTTTAACACACTATTTTTGGAAGTTATTTACGTGTTCAATTTTTACTATTATAAATGTAGCACCCTCCCAGCAGAAATTAGCATGGCTGAGGCAATATTCTCTAAAGATTGTGGCTTGCCTTGTTTTACCAGCTCTGCTTACCAGCATCGTGAATGTATTATAATAGTTGGGATTCATTCAGTCCAGAACATCAATTTAAAACAATTCATAAAGTTTATGGAGGATCTCTTTAACTAATTCCCTCATAAGCACAGTAAAATAACGTATGTGTTCATGTTACGAAGTCACACAATGAAATGGAGCCTTTATAATAAAATCCACCTAAACATAACAATTGATTACAAAAGATGCATGGTATTATCTCAGAAGATTTCAGCTATTTCCCAGTTGCATCTTATTAAGGAGCTAGCGAAAATAGACCTATGATATTTTCAAAGATAGTCTTTCTTGGATTCTGGTTCAGATTTCTTCTTTTTGATGACACACAATTTTGTCTGATACCAATCTGCTCAGAGATTTCTCTTTTATAGGTTATTTTCTGCATCTTAATCTCTGTTTATGAACTTATTTTATTCACAAGCTATGTTTATAAAAAAAAGTTTTTCAATTTGTTTCAATAGTCATGTGTTCTCGGTGAAAATCCCTACTGTTGTATTTCTCTTCATGTTGGATTATTATTCATTCTTACTTCTGTTTCTCTAAGGCCCTCCAGCATTTTCATGCAATCTGCTCATTCTTTGTTCGTTCCTTTTTTCTGTACAGCTCTCACGTTTTGGGCTATACTGTGTTAATAGTCTTGTTCTCCTTCTGCTCTCTCTCTCTTTCCTTTTTTTTTTTTTTTGTCAGTGAAAATATATTCGCAAAGTAACATCTGAGCAGGGAATAAAAACATCTCCCATTAAATGGAAATGTAAACATCATGATAACATTTCTGTGTGCAATTGAACTACTTCCTTTCTCTTCGCAGCCACGTTTTCCCCTCTTTCTCACTATTCCAATTTACAGGATTATGTATCTAGCCATCTCACACCCAATATTGGGTAGAGAACAGGGTAGTATACTTATTTTTTATTTTTTGCCATTTGGAAGTTACATAAATGCCAGCCTCAACAGTCCTCTCAGATCCATCCTTTTATCCTGATATTTTATAAATAGAAAAGGAGAAAACATTCTTTTCTAAATTTTAACTATAAACATCTCACATACAACAAAAAGTGACATTTATCTTGTTCATAGACATATTATTCCTTTCAGTTCTGTATGCGACAGAGCTTATTAACTGTATTTCATAGTAGTAATGATACTCTATTTTGATAACAGTACTAGTCAAAATGGAAGCAACATACTGCCTTATCTCATATTAGTATCTGTCCTTCCCATTATTTATAAACTGTTGGCTTGCTTTTCCTAATTATGTTAATAATATATATCATATCATTTTTCTCAGTTCTTTCATCATGAACATAGCGTATACTGTAGAACATAAATAAATAAATACATAGATAAACAAATACTGCAAAATTAGTTCACAGTGGAGTTTATTGCATTGCCCAAAGGTGAAAAAAGTATATATTTATTTTTATAGAAAATTGTGGGAGAATCTCATTAAGAACTAATGGCCTAAATAATTTTTTGAAATCCTGTTTCCCAGTTTACATCTTCCATGGGGTATCTGCAGTTCTCTGTTGCTAAGGGATCTTGAGCTGTGTCTCTGATATTTTAGAAGGACCATTTGCAATGACAGAGTCAGCTTGTTAGAATGTATTAGCTGGCATCACATAGCAGCTAATTTAAAAGAACTAAGAGGCTTAGTGATATGTAATCAGCCAAGAATGTGTAGACTCTTGCTTGGAGAAGTTAGTTATTTCATTATTTTTTCATCAGCTATGATGACAAAGTAGTTGACTAGGGGAAGTATACTGGCCAATAAATAAAGAGCTGTAGACTTGGAACACCATTTTGTTTTTGTTTTTGTTTTTTGGAGGCAGAGTTTTGCTCTTGTCGTCCAAGCTGGAGTGGAATGGCACGATCTTGGCTCACTATAAACCTCCACCTCCCAGGTTCAAGCAATTCTCCTGCCTCAGCCTCCCAAGTAGCTGAAATTAGAGGCACCCACCACCACGCTGGGCTAATATTTTTTTTTTTTCTGTACTTTTAGTAGAGACGGGTTTCATCGTGTTGGCCAGGCTGGTCTTGAACTCCTGACCTCAGATGATCCTCCTACCTTGGCCTCCCAAAGTGCTGGGATTGCAGGCATGAGCCGCTGCGCCCAGCCAGAGCACCATTTTGAAATGACTAATTAATTAAATAAATTTAAATAGTGCACGTAGCTGGCTGCTAACATCAATGTTATATGCCTCCTGAAGGAAGCACAAAGTATTTTAAAGTATTTTTGCCAAAATTCCACAGCCAGAAAATGAACCGATGGAGCTGTTCAGCTGCAAACATACATTATCATTCAAGAAGAAAGCATGGCCCTGAGGGTGGCTCAGAGATTGGCAGGTGGCCACTATATCCACCGGCCGCCTACAGGGTGGGGTTGCCTCAGGGGCTCAGATGGCAGAACCTCAAGTTACAGAGATTTATTTTCAGGTCTCTGAACCTGTAGGGTTTTGAACTTGTTTTGAGCCATCCAGAATGGATGGATCCATTCCGGGTCTATCCCATCATTGTATTTGGGAAGTGGATAACTTGTTTTCTAGTTTCCAGGTAGAAAAAACAACTGGGAGACATTTGTCTTTGGATGGATCATACTCAGATTCTCATTCATATTAGAGTTAGATGATTAAATTTAGAACTCTTTGAGCTAATGTTACTTAGATGAAATTTTGGACTTAGAGCAAAGATAAAATTGAATTAAGACTTTTGAAGATTTGGGGATGTTGCAAATATATTTTGCATGTGGAATGGACATAAACTTGGGGTAACTAGATGGTAGACTCTTTTGGACTGAATAATGTTCCCCCAAATTCATCTATCCAAAATGTGAAAATGCGACTTCATTTAGAAATATGGTATTTCCCGATGTAATTAGTAATAGGGTAGAGGACACAGAGAGGGACACAGAGAGGAATGGCATGTGAAGAAAGAGGTGGAATTATGTTGCCACGAGCCAAGAAATATCAGGAGCTACCAGAAGCTAGAAGAGGCGAGGAAGGATTTTCCCTTCAAGTGTTGAGAAGGGAGTATGGCCCTGCTGCCACTTTGATTTTGGACTTCTGGCTTTTAGAATTGTGAAAGAATAAATTTCCTTTATTTTAAGCAACTAATTTTCTGGTACTTTGCTACAGCAGCTCTAGGAAACTGATGTAACATATGATAACCAATACAACACGTAAATTTTAAAAAATTGTCACCAGCACTATAAATATTATGAATGCATGCGAAAGTGAATTGTGATCCACATTTTCAATTTTGGAAATAGAAAAGTAATAACAATCATTTTAACACTACACCAAAACTAACAGCAGCAATAAGTGCTTTATTAATATCAAATCACTTCATTTTTACAATAACTGCATTTTCAAAGTTCCTGTTTTATCACCACATTTATAGATCAGGAAAACCTGTTTCAAAAGTAAAATTAATTCAATGAGTTCAAATAGCTTTTAACTTGCAGACAGGAATATGAAATCTTATACATCTGATGGAAAACTTACGCTCTTAAACTAAAAACTTGTGTCCATAATTGACTATAAGTCCAGTCATATATTCAAAGGATTTTGCCAACTAAATTTGAGAACATGTAATGTTATTGATTCCATAATTAGTAGCTATTTCTATTTGCTGCAAATGCTACCTCATATTACACGTTTATACTTTTATTATGAACTCTAGAATATCCAACCTATCTGTTACAAGTTGAATTGTGTCCTCAAAAATTCATATGTTGAAGTCCTAATTCTCAGTATCTCAAAATATGACTTTATTTGGAAATAGTCTTATTTTTAGAAGAAATTAGTTAATATGTGATCATTAAGGTGAGGGCTAATCTACTATGGTGTGTTTCTTTATAAAAGAGGGAATTCGACCATGGAGGGAAGATGATAGGAAAAGGTGCAGGGAGAAAGCAATCATCTAAAAACCTAAGTGAGAGCCTGGAACACATTCTTCCCTCATAGCCCTCAGACAGAGCCAACCCTGCTAACACCTTGATTTAGGACTTCTAGCATTCATAACCCTGAGATAATACATTTTTCTTGTATATACCAGATGATACATTTTTCTTGTGTGCACTACAAAGTTTGCATTGCTTTTTAGAGTCACAAATTAATACACCACTCATCATAGTTTGCTGTTTGTCTTTAAATATTTATCTTATAAGAAGAGGAAGAAAATATGACATTATGTGCTTTGCCTAATCATTCACCTACACTCAGGTCAGTGTCTGTTTCGGCACTGTAGCAAGCTAATGTTTCAGAGAAAATTGCGTTTCCTAATTCCTTCCTCAATTTGAATTCGGTAATTTTAATTTTTTTTTCAGTTACACGTGTCACCGTCATTGTCTTAACAATGTTTTTCTTGAAATGAAGTTTTCTCATTTATTTTATTTTATCTATTAGTTTTTTTTTTTTTTCTTTTTACTGAGTTTCACTTTTGTTGCCCAGGCTGGAGTGCAATGGCACAACTCGGCTCACTGAAACCTCCGCCTCCCAGGTTCAAGCGATTCTTCTGCCTCAGGCTCCTGAGTAGCTGGGATTACAGGTGCCCACCACCATGCCTGGCTAATTTTTTTTTTTTTTTTAATTTTTAGTAGAGACGGGGTTTCACCATGTTGGTCAAGGTAGTCTCGAACTCCTGGCCTCAGATAATCCGCCCGCCTCAGCTCCCTAAAGTGTTGGGATTACAGGTGTGAGCCACCATGCCCAGTCAAGTTTTCTCATTTATGCTGTTATCTCTTGAGAATTTTTTTTATCTCTATGATGCTTCATTCAATTTTCTTTGCACTTTCTTTTAAATATTTCTTTCCTCAATCTAGCTCATGGTACCATATTGCTTCAATAAAGTTTTGCAACCATTTTCAGCTATGGTACTTATTTGTCTTCCAGTAACTAATCAAGTGATTGCACACTCTAGATACTTAGAAAATGTTTTGGCTTATGATAATCATTATAACTGCAGATGTTTAAGTCAAATTCATGAAGTATAATCAGCAAGATATTTTATTTTATTTTTCTCTCTTATCCATTCAAATAAGTTCTGAGGGTTGAATGCACTCTTTCTCTGTAACTGGATAAAACATCAGGCCAGCCCCACTTAATTACCATTTAGGAAAATATCCTCTAGGTACTTTTAGAAAACAATTATTATAATTGCATACATCTATTTAGCAAATATTTGTGGAATACTAATATTTAGTAGATATGGCTCTGGACACTTGAACACAACCATGGTTAAACAGATATAAATCCCTCTCCTTGGGAAGCCTGAATATTTATGGAGTGGATTTTGAAGGTCTTCCCAAAATAAGGCTACACTTGACTACTTGTGTAAGGTTCCTGGAGGAATAAATGACTCATGACTTACGCATATCCTTTGAGCAGTTTTCTCTCCAATGGGACTCGTTAAATTAGATAAAAGTATGAATATGGTTCTCAATTTTAAGTACAGTGATCAGTGACACAAGCTTCGCTTTAGGAGACTTTCAGGTCAGCCTGAACTCATTGTCCATGTTTGTTATGGGTGATGGGATTGCCCTACAGGTGCTTTTTGCAGGTAAATGAAGGGGAGTCTATGCAATCATTAATGTCTCCTGCTTTATCTGTATTAATGCCTTGAACCAAGTAAAATGGTCAATACAGATACATGAGAATAAAGTCACTTGACATTCTAAGGTAGAGCCTAATGGTTTATAGGATTAGCTGAGCCGGTTAGGGGTAGTAAACATAGACTGGATAGTTCAGGTAAGTACTGTAGATTTATCGTATCTTGCTGTTTGAAGTCCAGTTGGTAGTAACTTTATTTACGCATGTTACGAGACAGCTTGTATGAGTTTGGTTTGGGCCCCCATCAGTCTAATTAGTCAGTCATCAATTGACCGGTACATTCACACACACACACACACGAAGTCCAGAAATCAAGATGGTATAGAAATAAAGGATGGTTCTGTATTCTTACTGCTGAAATCATTGATTTCATTCGATCCAGCCATATTTTCTTTTGACTAGGCTATGGGAATTGTGACTCTTTTGCCCTAATTAACATTCCTTTTTCTCATCAGAGGAGAGTGAGTAACAGCCAGGTCACTAGGAGGAGACCTTGTTTCAATCCTACTTCTAGCCACTCAGCCTCAAAGCATTCAGTAACTGTCAGAATACTAGGGGACTGTTACACCTTTCCCTCTCCTACCACTAGGTGAGAACGTTTCCTACCAGATTCCAGGAAATATTCTTGGTATATCATGATATCATATTTTATATCTTTTTTGGACACAAGGTCATCCAACCTGAAGTGCAGTGGCACAATCATGGCTCACTGCAGTCTTGACCCCCTGGACTCAAGCCATCCTTCCACCTCAGCCTCTCAAGTAGCTGGGACTGCAGACACTCACCACCATGCCTGGCTAATGTTTTCTATTTTGTATAGAGACAGGGTCTCATTTTGTTGCCCAGACTGGTCTCCAATTCCTGGGTTTAAGCCATCCTCCTGCCTCAGTCTCCTAAAGTGCTAAGATTAGAGGCATGAGCCGCTATGCCTAGCTCATATTTCAAACATTGATCCACAAGGTTCTTATCCTTCCTCTTCCAGAGCCTAGTCTCTGACAACATCCCATCTTCCACCAAAACTTTCAAGACCCTGTGAAAGGTCTGAAATTGGATCTTACTTTGCAAGGCAGACATTAAAAAATGCTAGACTGCCAGAGTTGCATGGATTCTGGCAGATGACATGAGACTCCAGGGTGGTATATACAGGATGTTGATACTCATGACAGAGAAGGCAGCCCATGTGCCCTAGGGATAACACATAAAAACATAGATGGATTCTGTGCAGGCAGTGAGTTTGTACCACATCAGAGGAACCTTTGAACTGAAGCACTCAAACCTTTTACAATAGTGCTGTCCTTTGTTCTCGATGGGGTCATTATTTTTCTTATACTGAGCAGTAAACAAGCCTGCCCTCTTCTGTTGAAGGGAAACACTCTTTCTGTATTCCAAGGCTATTTTGTATACAAACAGTATTGAAAAGCTAGTCTGTAATAAAGGCTGTCAGAGTCTCTGGATGCAAGAAGTACAAAAACATGAGTGATCCTTGAAAAAAATGTCTTACCACAGATATACTAGCAAGCACTTGTTCACTTCATCCTTAGAAATATCACTGAAGAGGTAATTCTCTGAATTTTCAGAGGGTTTATCTCTCACCATCTGAAGTCTAGTTGTCTTGTGAAGTTCTCCAATGTAGGGGCAACCTTTTATTCATTCTGTCCAATAGCATGATGTCATCGATATAATAAAACAAGGTGATGTTCTGGGAGATTTTCAAACCGCCCAGCTAGCTTTGGATTATGTTATGACAGATGGCAAGATATATTACATAGCTCTAAAACAAAACTGTAAATGAAGATTTTTGTGCATCTCATGTAAATGTAAACTGTCTCTGATTCACTTTTCTCATGAGAATAGAAAATAATGTATTCATGACATCAATGCTTGCATGTTACGTACCCAAGGATTTATGAATATGCTTCAGCAATAATAGCACTCTGCACAGCAACTGCAACCAGTTCTGTTTGTGAAGTCTGCTGTAAGCTGCAGTTCTTCTCTGAGATCCATTCAGCGTGTGTGCAGGCCAATCTTGTGAATTAGATGGATAGATGATAGGAACAATCCCCGGTGATCACTGTTGGCCTTCAGTGTTACTAATCTTTGTGGTTTCCCTTGGATACAATATTGGTTTTTAATATAGCACCTGGACTAGAGTAGGGAACAGTTTTACAATTTTGCATATGGGCTTCTTCACTGTGAGAGCACTTCCCTTAAAGGGCAAGGACCAGATGTGTTTTTGTTTTTTGCCAACTGCCAAGAAGACAAATTCAAGTATGCATTCGGAGACCTGAGAAATGACCTCTGTGTTCTCATTCTCACCCCATGTGTGGTTCCTCTGTGATCTGGAAGTTGGCCAGGACTTTATTACCTGGCTCATGAAAACCCCCTCTCTATAAAGGGCTCATAGTGATTCTTTGGGGCTCCTGGTATCATGGCCAACTTAGGGACTCTGTACAGTGGAAAATCACTTGAGTAAATGGTTTATAGATCTCCATGGAGAAAGACTAGGATAATGATGGAAGTATATTTTTGCCACAATGTTATAGGAACCCATCTTAGAAAGGGCTCCTTAGGCAAATATTTCTGGATTGTGAAATTGGCTCACATCTGGGCAATAAGCCACGGAACATAACTCTTTATGGGAACAACCACCTTCTGCTTCTTGCTCATCTGTTTTTGTCTTTTTGGGGTATATATGTCAAACAACACCCTGTTGGTTGCATGTTTTGTACTTGGAACATCATGCTCTGTTAACTATCACCAAACTCAGTGAGGATCAAAGCTCCTCAGCTCCTCTTCAATCCTGCAAGTCATTATGCTAATTAAACCTTCCTGATTTCTTCTGGTTAAGCACTGCCATCTGGCCTCTAGTACTCTGGGGCTCATCATTCCCATGGATATTAATGAACCCTGATCTGCGATTGTGTGATCGTTTTTCCCACCATCAGCCCTGCTCTGCAGAGAACCACGACTGAACTTCTTCATGAAGCAGGTGTCCCTCTCATCAATACATTCCTAACAGTGTGTCTGTGGGCTGTCCTAGGTGGGTAGAATTCTCTGGTGGGTCTTCTGGCCTTACATAATAGCAATCCTGAATACTTCTCCTAGGCCTCTGTATCCCTTTCTTAACCGTCTGCCAGAGCAAATGCTGGAATTTCCACTTTATTAATTATCGACCATCACTTTTTCCAGGCTTTCAAGGGCCAATCCAGCAGTGACTTTTCCCTTTGCCTGTGGTCCTGGCCAGAGTATTTAATCCAATGTGCTGAGAAAATTATTTTTCTAGTGTTACATTCCAATAGGCTGCTTGATAAAACATCCTCAAAATCCGATTTTAGAGAGAATTATCTGGCTCTTACTAGTATCTACAAGCTAATTCTTGCAACTGCATCAGTGTATGGCCTATTTCCAAACTTTTCAGTGCCACCACGTCAACAGATAGTGTATGCTGTGATGTGATATTAACCATTGTCCTGGCAGACAGAAGAAGCGAGTGCAGTTTCTGAGGGTGCTATTCTTGCCTTGTCTGGGAAGGGTCTCTACAGCATCTTTCAGAAGAGCAGAAATTCTATTTGGTAATAAGGAAGCATGGACCAACTCTTCAAGCTCTCACATTTCCTGGGTGCCTGCAGATATAATATACCCAAGGGAATCCCTTGAGATATCCCAATCTATGTTTCCAGGTGTGGGACTTTCCCAGCCAGAACCGTGACCTTGCGAAACTGATCTGCCTGGTTGAGCACTTCAACATCTCTGGAACTGTGTGCCTATAAAGATCAATTATTTTTTGATTAGCTTAAAAATCAGCTGTGTCTACTCTTTCACTACATGAAAAGGGGGCCTTTTTGTAAGCTACATAAGTGGCCTGGCTCTCACACCTCGTTATTAGCAGTTTCTTAGCCACTTTACCCTAGGGTTGTTAATTCCCTACACTTCTGGGTTGGTCATGTGTGGCTACCCAGTGCGTTTCTTGTTGCTTAACAGCAACAGGGCGATACTAGTATAGTGGAAGTCTGAAACATGGGGTTGTTGGTTGATGCTAGTGTGAAACTGGCCACTATGGAGGATGCTGGGCAGAGCACATACAAATTTGGCCAATCTAAAGCTGGGATGGGTGTAGCTGAGCATGTCCAAAGTGATTCAATAACATTCCTGTTACAGAGTTCCCTTAAAATCAAACATTAAGTTGCATAAAACAGTTAATTCCATTGACGGTAGTTTAATACACTTCATTTCCTCCCATCCAGTAACCCAAACCACAGTTATTGTAATATATCTCAATCAAATTGAGAACATTCTTCTGTGGATTTAAGCAGAGACTAATTGTATGACATGGTTTGTTTTTGATAAACAAGCTCAAATATTAAAAAAAAAAATCTTAAATCCATGAGAATTAATTTAGGTTGGATTTTTTAAATCACCCCCTCAGGTTTACTTTGAAACATTTCTAATTCTTCCAACTCAGTTGTGAATGAAGAATGGCCTACATCACTTTTTTTTTTCTAATAAGAGGTAGTAGAAATAGAACAGCATGTTCAGTCTGAAAATAAGCAGCCTGGCTTGTCTGAGTATATTTATAGCTGGTATATTATCTTTTGCTCTTTATGCTCAAAAGACTAGGGGTCAATGTATTAGAAGGAGAAAAACGTGGAGCTACCCTGGGAAGTAAAACTGTTAAGAGCAATGGACTTTCACACCATGAAGCTGCACAAAAGACATACATATTGAGACCTATCAAATGTGCCTTTAACTTCTGCATAGCGGGTAGTGGGGTTACAGAGAAACAATAAGGCAGTTCAGAAAGTAGCCTGAGAACAAGGCCAGGCAATCAAGTAGCAATGATAGAGCTCATACTAATCCCAGACAATTTCACACTGCAGGCGGAATAAGGTCTAAGAGATGAAAGCACTTAAGAAGAAAAGATGAGAAAAGGAAAGATGAGGAAAGCAAGCATTCTTAAATTCTGCAAGATACCATACACTTTATTTGATTTTAAAACATCATGTACATTTTTACACCCATGATCACACATTTATATTTACCATACTGTATAGGTGTCTGTCTCTTCCTCAATGCCATGCCTCCTTTCTACTTAAAAAGCCCTGATCTCCAAATTGCGTGCCATCAGTCTATGCTGCTTCATACCCCTCTATGCTGCAGGCATCTGCTGGTTGCTAGTCACATCCCTCAGTTTTCATACATTTTAGCCTCTGTTTCACTATCACTCTCTTCAACATAACTGCTTTCTCGGTTCTGGTTAATTTTATTATCTAGAAAATCAGCTTTCCGCATCCTTTCTGCTATGAAGGGTTTCTGAGTTCATTAAATCTCTCTCCTCCAGTGCTCTTTTCCATGTTGGCTCAGTCACTTATTATTGTGTAATAGTTTTGAATTCCAAAAACATACATTGCCCCATAATCTGTTTCAGACATCACACTCAGTCTAATGCTCATTCACACCCTGTTTTTCTCATTTACTCCCTGTCATACAAATCCTTACAGCCCATCATCATCTACAATTCATTTACTTGATTGTTGTCCCACAACCCTTAAGTATCACCTCTTTCCTCATTGCTTAAATTGTATAAACACTCTCTAAATGCACCCTCAACTCCCTTGCCCCTTTTTTACTGTTCGATAGCTTAAAAAAGTATAAACACACATATCATGTTTAAATACAATCATTTACCTAATCCAAGCCTACATTCTTTCAGCTCAGTGTGAGGGGCAAAAAAAATTCATTCTTACTAGTAGTTTTCAATTTTGTTATGACCATCAATCTTGTATATACCTCCAACTGCCTAACAGTTTACTTTTCCTCTTTCCTATAAAACCATTTTATACATTTTTTTTGCTCCTCATGTCTATAATAAATCCTGTTCAGTCAATGATCTAGTTTTACGTATGACCCAGAGGAGAGAACAAACCAGAAGAGAGCTTTTAGACTTTCTTACGATGTGGGGCCATATGTCAGCATAGGCACTGTATGTTCTTCTTGTCTTCCTGCTATGAAGGATGAACTCTTTGTTTTCTTCCTGTCTGGGATCAGATTCTCTTTTGTTTTCCTTTGTTTTTATCAACTTTTCCATTCTTACTTTGCTTTCTTGCATCATCAACTTTTTCTATTGGCTTGTTTCTCATTCCTAAGAACATACTAATACGACATTATTTCTCTCATTTAAAAAAAAAATGCCTTGGCCGGGTGCAGTCATTCACAGCTGTAAATCCTAGCACTTTGCGAGTCCAAGGTGGGTGGATCGCTTGAGGTCAAGAGTTTGAGACCTGCCTGGCCAACATGATGAAACCCCATCTCTACTAAAAACACAAAAATTAACCAGGCATGGTGGCAGGTGCCTGTAATTCCAGCTACTCAGGAGGCTGAGGGAGGAGAATCACTTGAACTTGGGAGATGGAGGTTGCAGTGAGCCAAGATCGCACCACTGCACTCCAGCCTGGGCAATAGAGTGAGACTCTGTCTCAAAACAAACAAACAAACAAACAAACAAACAAACAATTTTATCTCCACTTCTTTTTCTAGAAATCTATCTCTTCCATTATGTGGCAAAAATCCTCAACAGGGTTTTCTACACACTTTCTTCAAATCCTACCTTCCCCATTCTCCCTTATACACTTTAATTGGGCTTTTGTATCCATGCCTTTATTAGAATTTCCCAGAATCTCTGATAAATCCTATTAATATTTCTTGACAGCAGTCTTTGACCCAAGTAATTATTCTTCATTTCTTCAAATACTTTCCAGTTTTAACTGAATTGTCTCCCTATATCTACACTGTATCCTCTGCTGCTTCTTCCTCATATTTAGGGCTTTATAATAGAGAAATGCCTCAGGTTCAATCTGGGGGACATATTTCTCTATATTTTCTTGTTTAGTGATTTCAAGTAACTTCATGGTATTAAATATCTTTATTTGCTGAAATTAACACATTTACTTCTTCATCTTACCTTTGGTCCACTCTTTTGGGGAAGGGGGAGAGCTACTTCATTTACTCTTTCTCATCTCATTTAATGGCCGATCCTTCAACCTAGATGTCCAGGTCACTACTTAGAACCATGTTTTCTCTTAGTCCGCTTTCACTTTACATTTCCTATCCATGAGAAAATTCTGATGGTTCCACTTTCGAAGTGTATCCAGAATCTATCCTCTTCTCATTGTCTGTATCACAAATTTTCTGGTCAAGCTACTAACAGACCTTCTCTGAATACATATAGGAGTTTCCTCTTCTCCTCCTCCTTCCATGTTTTTCAAGCCTGAAGTCTATTGCCAACAAAGTATGAGATCAATCAATTTATAAAAGAAGTCAGTTCTTACCACTCCTCGACTAGACAATGCTTAGTTCCAACACTTCACGTTAAGTTCTCTACCTGATTTATGCTCGTGTTTGAATTGTTTTCTGCTATGTGTCTATTTATTGGCTCTCGTTTGGTTACACTGGCTTTTTTGTTCTTCCAAATCACCAGGCTTGTTTCTTCTCAGGGTGTTAGGGCTAAAAACATCCAACACCTAGAATGTTCCTTCTTCTGATAGCTACAATACTTATTTCTTTCTCTCATTCAAATTCTTTGTTCAGCAGAGTGACTGGTTCATATAGGCTCTAAATAAATATTTGTTTATAAAATACATTTTATAAATCTAAATATCTTAAAGCGTAAGTTAAAGCCAGATAACTCAAAATCCAAATGACTGAAAATCAAATGCAATACCATGAATGAAGAAATAAATTTAGCAGCATATGCTTTTTCTCTATCATTTTTGACTTGCGTAAAATAAAAATACAAGTGAATAAAAAGGTACAAAGAGAAAATCAAAGTAGGAAGCAAATAAAACCAAAATAAACCTAATCCAAACTTAATTGAACATTTTTGTTTGCCTTTGCTTGGAAATGAGATGAAAAACCTATGTTAACACTGTTATTGTTTAACTTATTAAAATAAATAATGGTTTCTTATCTATATCACAGAATGTTAGCTTTGCAAAACTCAGTATTCTCCTAGATTTTACGTTGCTTCCACAAGAATTGATAGAGTAAGAAAATATTAAGAAAGACTTGCATTGAATGTTGTAACTCATGCAGTGGTTAATATCATAAGCCATCATAGAAGGGGCATTGTTTTAAAAAAAGAGAGAGAGACACAGAGAGATAACCAAGGTAACCAGAGAGCCAAGGAGAAATATGCTCAAACAAAAGTGAGAAAAACATTTTAACAACGTTTTCAAAAAATTAATAGCATAAACAATTAAGTTGTGAGGTGTATCTGTTGGTTAATGATTCTTGAATTGGATAAATTAGAAAATGCCTCCTACAGCATTCCTACTAATAGA
The DNA here is from genome assembly GCF_028878055.3 of Symphalangus syndactylus. NCBI lineage: Eukaryota > Metazoa > Chordata > Mammalia > Primates > Hylobatidae > Symphalangus > Symphalangus syndactylus. The sequence goes on along the minus strand of NC_072438.2, from coordinate 80,438,762 downwards.
AATTTATACACTGAATGGAGATATTCTGTGCTGTCTATGATGGCATCCACAGGTTACAAGTGGCTATTGAACACTTAAAATAGTTCTAATGTTACTGAGGAATATAATTTTTAATTTTATTTAATTATAAAATTATAACTGTACATTTATATAGCCAGATAGGATTAATGGCCACCATATTAGACAACACAACATTAGAATACCTGCTTTTGGGAAAAAAAGAATTGATTGTAAAGTAAAGCTTTAAAAAGCTCTATGTAAAAGCAAGAGCTTTTATAAAGTCTAAGAGTATGTCAGTTTAATGTAAGTTAAGATTAAAAGCAATAATCAAAGCATATAAGCATGTTCTTTGTGGATAATCATTCTTCTGTTGTTCAAATTTGTCTTGAATTTTAAATGTTTTCTTTAGCAAATGGTCACAACCTAAACTAGCAAAAGACACAAAACTCTGTGATTCAAATTACCAAAGCATCACCAATAAGTAAGCAAAATAAGCAAACATGAGACAAAAATGCATTAAACAAAAATAATTGCTTAAATTATTATTTGTGGGTTGAACATATAATTAAAATTAGAAAAATTCTTTAAGATATCAAGGGTAACTCTGTCTTGAGGAACTGAGACACCAATGTTGAGATTGGATTGGGTATAAGAATATTGAAAATTGAATAATCTACTGTGTTACTTTATATTCTACCTTGTTATGGTTTGAAATTGTCCTAAGGTTCATGACAATAAATATCCTCAAGCTATGCTTTATTTGATGCCACTTGCCTGTTTAAATAATGAGGGTTTGGGAATTTAGCCTGGCATTTACCAATTTATTGAATTACATCAGCAAATGGATTAGATTTTACTCTTATTTATCAAAGGATAACCAAAGATTATTCAATTAATCCATATAAATGCTGAATTTTTAATCTTTCCATGTGTTATGGTATTTTTAGAATATTGCATCTCTCCAAAATTGTTGAAATTGAATCCTTAATGTGATGCTATTTGGAAGTGGGGGCTTTGAATATTGATCAGGCTTATGAATGGGATTAGTGCCCTTATTAAGAAGACCCCAGGGATCTCTCTTGTGCTGTTTCTGTCATGTGAGGATACAAGGAGAAGATGGCTGTCTATAACCTGAAATAGGGCTTTCACTAGGTACTGACCAGGCTGGCACACTGATCTTGGATTTCCAGCCACCAGAACTGTGAGAAATAAATGTCTGTTTTTTAACCCACCCAGTCGATGGTAATTTTCTATAGCAGCTTGTATTAGTCTGTTCTCACACTGCTAATAAAGATATACCTGAGACTGGGTAATTTATAAATGAAAGAGGTTTAATGGGCTCACAGTTCCACATGGCTGGGGAGGCCTCATAATCATGGAGGAAGGCAAAGAAGAAGCAAAGACGAGAGCTTGTGAAGGGGAAATCCCATTTATAAAACCATCACATCTCCTGAGACTTATTAACTACCACGAGAACAGTATGGGGGAAACTGCCCCCATGATTCGATTACCTCCACCTGGCCTCACCCATGACATGTGGGGATTATTACAATTCTAGTTGATATTTGGGTAGGGACAAAGTCAAACCATATCATTCTGCCCCTTGCCAATTCCAAATCTCACATTTCAAAACAAATCATGCTGTCTAAATGGTTGCCCAAAGTCTTAACTCATTTCCACATAACTCAAAAGCCCACAGTCCAAAGTCTCATCTGAGACAAGGCAAGTCCCTTCTGCCTATGAGCCTGTAAAATCAAAAGCAAGTTAGTTACTTCTTAGATACAGTGGGGTTACAGGCATTGGCTGAATACGCATGTTCCAAATGGGAGAAACTGGCTAAAACAAAGGAGCTGCAAGCCCCATGCAAGTCCAAAGTCCAGAACAGCTGTCAAATATTAAAACTCCAAAATGATCTATTTTGACTCCATGTCTCACATCCAAGTCACGCTGATGCAAGAGGTGGGTTTCCATGGTCTTGGGCAGCTCACCCCTGTGGCTTTGCAGCCCCCTTCCTGGCTGTTTTCACGGGCAGGCGTTAAGTGTCTGCAGCTTTTCCAGGCACACGGTGCAAGCTTTCAGTGGATCTACCATTCTGAGGTCTGGAGGATGGTGGCCGTCTTCTCACAGCTCCACTAGGCAGTGCCCCAGTGAAGACTCTGTGTGGGGCTCCAACCCCACATTCCTTTCTGCACTGCCCTAGCAGAGGTTGTCCATGAGGTCTCTGCCCCTGAAGCAGAATTCTGCCTGGATATCCAGGTGTTTTCATACATTCTCTGAAATCTAGACAGATGTTCCTAAACTTCAATTCTTGACTTCTGTGCACCCACGGGCCCGACACCATGTGGAAGCTGCCAAGGTTTGGGGTTTGAACCCTCTGAAGCAATGGCCTGAGCTCTATGTCGACCCCTTTTAGCCATGGCTTGGATGCAGGGCACCAAGTCCTGAGACTGCACAAAGCAGCAAGGCCCTAGGCCTGGCCCACCAAACCATTTTTTTCCTCCTAGGCCTCTGGGCCTATGATGGAAGGGGCTACTGGAAAGGTCTCTGACATGTCCTAGAGGTGTTTTTCCCATTGCCTTAGTGATTAACATTTGGCTCCTCATTACTTACGAAATTTCTGCAGCCAGCTTGAATTTCTCCTCAGAAAATGGGATTTTCTTTTCTATTGCATTGTCAGGCTACAAATTTTCTGAACTTCTATGCTCTCCTTCCGTTTTAAACATAAGTTTTAATTTCAAACCATAACTTTGTGAATACATAATATTGAATACTTTTAACAACACCAAAGTCACCTCTTGAACACTTTGCTGCTTAGAAATTTCTTCTGCCGATGCCCTAAATTATCTCTTGGAAGTTCAAAATCTCTAGAGCAGGGGCAAAATGCCACCAGTCTTTTTGATAAATCATACCAACAGTCACCTTTATTCCAATTCCCAAGTTTTTCATCTCCATCTGAGGTGAGCAGCATTTGGTCAAAGCTATTCAATAAATCTCAAGGAAGTTCCAAACTTTTCCACATCTTCCTGTCTTCTGAGTCCACCAAGTCTTTAGGAAGTTCCAATCTTTCTCACATCTTTCTATCTTCTTCTGAGCCCTCCAAACTGTTCCAACCTCTGACTGTTACCCAGTTCCAAAGTCACTTCCACATTTTCAGGTATCTCTACAACAGAGCCCCACTCCCAGTACCAACTTACTGTATTAGTCTGTTCTCACACTGCTAATAAAGACATCCCCAAGACTGAGTAATTTATAAGGGAAAGAGGTTTAATGGACTCACAGTTCCACATGGCTGGGAGGCCTCACAGTCATGGCAGGAGGCAAAGGGGAAGCAAAGGCACATCTTACATGGTGGCAGACAGGAGAGCTTGTGCAGGGGAATTCCCACTTATAAACTCATCAGGTCTCCTGAGACTTATTCACCACCATGAGAAAAGTATGGGGGAAATTGCCCCATGATTCAATTATCTCCACCTGGCCCTGCCCTTGACACGTGGGGATTATTACTATTCAAGGTCAGATTTAGGTGGGCACACAGCCAATCCGTATTACAGCCCAAACTGACCAAGACACTAAGCAAGATAGTATGTCACTCTGAAATGAGATAAATGATTCTGTCTAAATATGTAATGTGAGTGAATATGTTAGGTAGGAAGGAGAAAAAGTCTTCTGATTAACATAGAATCTGAATGTCTTTTTTTAGTTTATAACAGATTATTGAGAATTCTCCCAGGGGATTAGTCATTATTGCAATATGATACCATGTATGTGGGTAGCAAGACAGGTGAAGTTCTCTACACATTCTAGAGTGAGTTTTTAAAGTTCAAGCCATCCTGGGCCATGGGGATTCTCTAGTTAACAGAACTCAGGCACATTTGCACAGTTAAAGCAAAGGTTTCTTTTATCATATTTCAACTCTTTAAGTTGTTTCTCATAAAGAAAGTCTAATTCTTGATTTTAGTCCTTTATTAGCACCCTTAGATAGTGCAAACTACACCATCCTCTACTAGAAATGATCCAGCACTCAAATAAAGATTGTCTACCATTTGATTTTTGAATTAGAAGAAATCATATGCTTTGGGAAAAAAACGTCAGCTATAAAATTAATTTGGTTGGCTGCTGAGAAACTGCTCTCAGCTGCCTTGTGCAGAATTAGATAAGAAACAAGGAAAATGACTCCACTCTTTTCAGTGCCCTTATCAACTTCTTATCTGATCTATCCCATTAACTCTTCTTATAGCTCACTGTTAAATCCTATTGTCTATTTAGCACTGTGGCATGGCTGCAATGTTTTGATGGATATCATTTCTGGGGACTAGGGTATTTAAAAACTGTATTATTCTAATTACTTTTCTGCAAATATCGACCTCAATTGAATACCTGAGCTGCCACTTTTTGAATTTCCCTTTAATCAAAACTGCAGCTACCATGGCTACTGAAGGAAGTACTTCAGTGCCAGCACAGAGTTAGCTCTAAATTTATGCTCCCAGTGGAAAGAACCCAACATTAAGTTTCAGTGGATTGTTTTCAGAAGGGCTGTGGGAGGGCTCAGGAATGACTGTAAGGGTAATGAACATGCATCTATTAGGAGTGGTAGCTTGAACCTGTGGAACAAAAGGGGTGCCTTGGGGACATATGAATGTTCTCGTTAGAAGTATACATTTTAAGAGTACAAGTTCTGTTCTAACACATTTTTGGGAAAAACACAAATCTTTGTCGTGCGTTTTTTGTTTGTTTGTTTGTTTGTTTGTTTCTGTAACTACTTTACTTAGGCCTGCCAAAATCTCAGCCAGAAATTTCTAATGTGGTAAATGAGCTAATCTCTGAGGTTTCTTCCACCTTTAAAATTCTACAACTCTGTGACAACTATTACTGCAAATGTGCTCATGGTTATAGTTTGTGCCCTAAAATAAAAATGGAATCAAACAGATGACGATCCAGGTGCCACATGAAAAAGCAAAATGACTAACTGTATCAACATGAGGTACATTGTGTCCTTGCTCAACGACAAGGCGAATTTTCTGGAGTAATTTACTGTCTACTTATTTTTGTGTATAGAAATCCATGTACTCTGTGTGTAAAAAAACTAATTTCACACCAGGAAATTAAAAGCATATTAGTCAAGAAAGCTATGAAGTATGATGACTAAAATTATTTCATTTTATTTTCTCAAGTATGTGTCAATAAATACTAACTCTGTTAATTGAAGATTTACTGAAAGTTATAGCTACTTGATATTAAGGAAGGTAAGATCGAAATAAGCCATAGCACCTTTTTTAAAATTAATGCACTTGAAAATTTGATGTGCCTAATGGGAGTGTTTTTAATGAATTGTATATTTATATATATATATATATGAAACTCAGGAACTAAAATCAAACATAAGAATTTTTAAATGATCTTTATACATGTTACTAATGTAATTCTTAGACTTTCTACTCAGTGAGAGAACAAATGAATTTAATAAAGAAGTAAATTAAGAAGTTAGATGTGCATTGCAAATATGACAAGATGTTCAAACAAATACTTAAAATATAGATATAATTGTTTTCATGTTTGTTTTTTCATGTTCGTTTTCGATTATAAAAAGAAATATAGAAGCAAAATGTTGACAGTAGCTCCATACACCTAAGTTAAATAGCTTTAACACAAATGAAATGATGTTTTAGCTGTGCACATATCTTATGTATGTGGCTCGGTTTATGAAGTCGGTTGATACTAAATCCTACTTTTCCCCGTTGACTCAAATTTATCTTTCCCAAGTAACCACCCATTTTAGTCATTTAAACATTATTTAGAGGTCTGAATATACAAATGTAATCAACCTCTGGAGGAAAACTGCTATCAGGGGTGATGAGAAGCTGTAGGCAGAGACTGTATAGAGATTGCCTGAACTCTAAGTATTGAAAAAGCAGAGGACTTTTAAAAAAGGTGATTGAAAGCTGAAGATCATGTATTAGGAGTGAACTTACTCAACCGACTTTAGTTCAAGGACCTGTAAATCTCACTGCTTGAAATTTTATTCTTGTTCAGAAACACAAAGATTATCAATATAAGTACTTTTGCAGTGGGAAATGGAAGCTTCATGGACAGAAGAACAGTGAGTTATCAAAGAATGTGTCTTCTCACTCAAATTGGCAGGACAAGAAGCCTGTGGACTAATACCTGGGGCTGCATGTCCAGTAGGAAACCCACAATAAATGGAGAAGCATAGATGAGCATCCTCTGCCTTTCCTATAAGTATCTGTATCCTCAACTTACATACTGGATTTTCTGTACCACTGTCCAAATAAACAGCACAGGTGGCAATGTGGGAGAGGGGTGGGGTGTGGGGTACTTCACATCACTACAAATACCACCTACAATGCTTCTTCCTCACTTTCCACCAATTAGATCCAAACTTGTTCAGAATCATTTTCCCTGCACAATGATACTGCTTACAGGAATATTTATGTCAGGATAAAATTTTTAATCTTCTCTTTAAATAAATTGTTTGGCCAATCTGAGAAGAAATGAGATTCCTGGTCTGCTGAAAACAAAGAAATGAGAGCAGAGAGGGAGGAAATTCTAAATGTCCATACTGGATACGCAGTTCCAAAACAGAAAAGGAAAATATAAATATTTCTAGCGAGCAAATGCTCCACATAAAATGTAAATGCCTTCATACCAACATCTGGTTTAAGTTCAGCTGCTTGCCTTATCCCGCCCCCACTAACACAAAAGCAAATCCTGCCAGTCCAAATGTGCTGAGAACTGGACCAGCACATACTGCAAGGACATACTTTCCGGAGAGGCAGTTTCTGGATTTGAAGAATTCTAAAACCAACAAAAGCCTCACTGACTATGTAAGTTAACCATCTCATTTATTCTTTTATATGTAAATAGAAACACTTGACTATCATTAATTGCACAAAAAGAAAAGGTCAAAATGAACAACAGGCTAATTTAGCTACAGAAAACAGGTAATAATAGGCAAAAAGAATTTTTGGAGGGAAATGGAAACTCTTCATTATTATTCAGGCATAGTTGATGTAAAATTGACTTCATTAAAATATATACTGCCCATTATTGCGATGGAGTCACTAAGGAAATTTGAAATCTTGATGATTATTTTTAGAGAAAAATTCTTATATACTAAATTATATACAGCCCAAAACAATAACAATTATCATTATTTGTTTTATTTGCAAGCTCTTTCCCTTTTAAGAGCTTTATCTGATAATGAGAAATCCATCGAATTAGAAAAAATACTTTATATCAGGAAAGTGGAAGGCATATTTTATAGTTGCATTAATTAAGATTTTTTATTTGCAAATATTGGACTCCTGAATAAAATATGTCAAATGCTGTGAGCCATCAAACTTAAACTTATTTCACATAAACTATACTTATAAAAATACATAATCTTCCAGCTTTTACTGGCCCAGCACATTTAGCTTTCAAAAGCAAAAAAGCTGGAAATAATTCAGAAAGAAGTGAAAAATTAACAAATATTATTGTTCTCTTGGATGAATGTTTTATCAAATATTATATAACGTCAAATTTCATCTGAAAAATGAATATTGATGCAAGTTTTTGAAGATACGTAATATTAATTTCTTAGAACAAGTCAGTTTTAAGTAACATTAAATGTACGCATGTTATGAGTTGAATTGTGTCTCCCAAAACTCTTATGTGAAGTTCCTAAGCCCCAGAATTTCAGAAGTGACCTTATTTGGGAATAGGTTCTTTGCAGATGTAATTAGTTAAGATGAGGTCATTATGGTGGGCTGTAAGCCGATGTGATTGGTGTCCTTACACAAAGGGGAAATTTGGAGACAGATGTGCATAGAGGAATGATGATGTGAAAAGACAGGGAGAAGATGGCTGTGTACAAGCCAAGGAGAGAGGGTTAGAACACATCTTTCCATTAAAACTCAGAAGAAACCAGTCCTGCAAATAGCTTAATTTCAAACTTGTAGCTCCCAGAATTGTGAGACAATAAATTTCTGTTAACCTACTCAATGATAACACCAGCAGACTAGTATGTGTGTAATAAATTATAAAACATAAAATAGATTGCAACATACATCATATTATAAATTATGATAAAATATGCCTATATAATTTTTATAATAATTTTAATGCTATCAAAAGCTTTCATGTTGCCTCCTCAAATAAATACTTCAAAAAAATGACCAAATTCATCAAAAACATAATGATGAAATAACCCATTTTATTATCTTCTTGATTTTTCTGATTTATTTATATATAACTTTTTACAATGGCTAGGACCTACAGTAAAATTTTGAGTAGAAGTTGTGAAAGAGGAAATATCTTGTTATTATTCTTATTTGTAAGTAATTCAGATTTGGGGCAGTAATTATGATATTGGCAGAGTGGTTGGTACATATTAGTCTTATGTATTAATTTTATATATGCATATATATGTAAAATGTTGTATTTTTATAAATCTATGAAGATTGAATTTTAAAAGTATACCTTACAGTTTAAGAATCTGTCAGGTTACAGTAATGTATACTATTAAATTTTATCTCTATAGAGTAGTAGAAATACAATCTTAAATCACATTCAGGTAGGAACAGAAAAACAAAACTCAACAAAAAATAACTACCATGAACAATATCTATTTTCATGTTTATAAGTGCAAAGTCATCCATATTTTTATTGCCTGAAAGGTAATGGTCAACTGCTGTCAATAGCAATAAAACTAGATTTGGTTTTAATAATCTGCAATATGATAAATATCAACTACTTTTGTTTTTACCGTGTTTCTAAGGATATGCTAGACACATTTTAACCAAATAAGTGGAATATCCTTGATTAAATAAATAATTTTACAGATTTCTTCCCCTGTTCTGGGATTGATATTTTCCTAACATATTTTTCTGTCTCCATTTTAATTTTTTAATATTATAGAATTGTATAAGTGGAACAGGATGAGCAAAACATGATCTGTGTATCTCCAAATCTTTATTATTTTCTTACATGATTTATTCACAGATTATTCCAACTATGGCTATAATTATTATTGAATGCATCTCACATTAAATTTTATGAAATTGTTGAAATTAAGCTTATATAAAAGTCCTGTCTATCTATTTATCTGCATATCTACATATCCACCTACTTATTATCTATGGTTAGGTTATAAAATGAAGAGGAGAAAAATTAATGTGAATATAGAAAATACAGTAACTTCTTTGCAAAGATTAATCAGCCTAGCTTAGGTTAATTTTTTAAAAGTGTGTGTGTGTGTGTGTGTGGTGTGTGTGTGAGTGTGTGTGTCTCTGTGTGTGTGCATGCTTGTGATTTTTTCTTGGTGTTTTGGCATAACCTACATTTGTTAGGAAAACCTGATGACATAAATTAATTTAAAATTATTACCAGCTCCCTGAATTTGTATGCCCTCATATAGGTTTATTAGAAAATGAAGCTATACACTTTCAATCTTCATTAAAGCAGGAGCTCAATGCAGTATCTCATATTTAAAACTATCTATTTACTAATCATGATCAATTCATATACACAGGTGTCATGGCAGCTTAGAAAACCGTTTACCTGAGTGATCTTGGTTACTCAGGAAAAGTAAATAAAGCTATTTGCTTTAAAAAAAACTTCAAAAACACAGAGAATACACTTTAGTTTGAAATTATGTTATAGTTGAAAATCTTAAAAGTGTATAGTTGTTCTGATAAATTCAAATTTATTACTTAAAATTCTGGAACACAAAAAATAAAATAAAAATTACAGAAATGTAAAAAAACAAAGCAAACAAAGAATTCCTCAACATATATCCTGAAAGTATTTTGGAATTAAATAAACATCACTTTTATATGTCTCTAAATGTATAATTCTAAAAGATGATACTCACAGCATTTGTCTTACTTTTTTATAATGATCCTCATGGCTATTTTTTTTAAGTTTCAGGGTACACCTGCAGGATGTGCAGATTCGTTACATAGATAAACGTGTGCCATAGTGGTTTCCTGCCCCTATCAATCCATCACCTAGGTATTAAGCCTAGCATGCATTCACTGTTTTTTCTAGTGTCTCCCTCCTCCCACACCATCCCCTAGTGCCTGTTGTTCTCCTCCCTCTGTCTATGTGTTCCCATTGTTCAGCTTCCACTTACAAGTAAGAGCTTGCAGTGTTTGGTTTTTTGTACCTGCAACAGTTTGCTGAAATTTTGCATAGAGGGTCATATATTATAGTGTAATTAATGTAATGGAGAAAATCAGTGATGCTGTATTATTGTGATAAGAATTGTATTTAAATAATGGAATGAAACTAGGAATTCAAGAGTGAGTGTTTTATGTCTAGCTTTCTGTTGAAAACCTCTTTGTGATTTGGTTTTGTATTCTTTAAATTTAGGTAATACTGACATTTCTGTACCTTAAACTACATCTGAGAATCAGCCAAATAATAAATGTGAGATCTTTTCAAGAGTTGATTTCTAGATGTGAGCTATTATGTAGTTTCTAGATATTTAGTAAGAGAATAGCAGCAACTTGTTCATCATTTTTTTGAAGTTGTACCAAGGAGAACAATTCCTATTATCATAAAGACAGTTGTAATTCTAATTGTCAATAAACACAATAGCCATTATTTGTTATTTAATTGGCAGTCAGACAATTTGCTTTTACTTTGCAGCTATAATTTCATTTTCGTCACACTCATGTCAGCTGCTTAATACAAGCTTTTTACTTCAGTGATTTTACAAATCACAGAAAAATTAATATACTTTGTTCTAGTTCAAGTTTTTTAATTGTAGCAGCTGAAATTTGAACTCAACTTTCTTTTTTAAATTCAATACTCATTTTTCCATATGCTCATGTGGTAGATTAAAGAATTCATTAAAGATAAATTGGCATATTAACTAGGATAGGTCAGATATAAATTTCTAGCATCTCTAGGAATTATAATATAATCAAAACATGGCAGTTGGAAAGACTAGACCACATATGGAAAACAAAAATTTCACTCTAAAGCTAAATTCTACAAATGAAGAAGTGACATTAAAAATAAAATTATAAAATTAGACTATTGAATCACTGGGGTTAGGAAAGGAGTGTAATTTAATTCTTTCATTAGTATAATATAAATAAATTAGGAGCTAATATTGAAGTATATATACACATACACACATATTCTGACATGAGATGCCAATTTCTGAATTGAGAAGTGTTTTGATTGCCTCTTTTTTTCTCCCTCGTGTGTACATTTTTGAGCTACTGTATGGTTTGTATTACTCTAGAGGAAAAACTAGAGAAGCTCTGCATTATAGAAAGTTTTCTCAGTGTCTTTGATGATAGTTTTATCTAAAAAACAGTTCTCATCTTTCTTGCTCTTTGGGAAACATTTGCTACTGTGAATCGTATTCCTCCTGAAAATATCTCCTTCCTTAGATTGCATTTCACTCTATTATCTTTGTCCCCCTTCCTTGATGAATATTCTTTCTCCATCTGCTTCACTACCTTTCGTGTTCAGTCTCCTTTATGTAGAATGTTTTATTTTTGCTCTTTTCTCTTTCCTTGGAATTTTACTTAGGTATAAGTCCTCTTCTTTAAATTTGATATAAATGTTTGAAGTCTGTTTCTCTAAAAGGAACTTTCGTATCTGAAGGTCTAAATACATGACAAGCATCTCCATGTGGGTGTTCTATTGATTATTCATGGCCATCAAGTTAAAAAAAAAAAACTCACATATTCAATATTTTCTAGTTTCTTGGTTCTCTTCCTGACATCTCCATTTCCCTCAGCTGTACCACGATTCTTTTAACCACATTTGCTCAAACTATTTGACTTCTACATTTTTCTCTCCTCTCAATTTCTATGAAATGTTAATTATTTTAATTTGAATCCTTTTCACACTTACTACATGCGTGGTATCTCCTTTCTCTTTATCACTCTAGTACATAGGTGTGTTTCATTACGTATTGCCCATGCCCCTGTCTTATTATCTCCTGTAGGATCCAACAAATTGATATTTGCTGTATTCTACATGATCATTTTTACTCTTGAGTTCCTGTGGATCATATTAACGATCCTTAAAGTCCACTGAGTTAAAGAATACCTGAGTTAAAATTATTTGAGAATGTCTCAAGAGATCTTTTTTATGTTTTCCTGGATTTTTCACCCTCTGCATGGACTTCTTATTTTTAATAATTACCTCTCAGTTTCCCTTACAGACACCAAGGAATCTTCTTCAAACTGATGTCCCCAATGCCTCTTGAAAGTATTCTGTATTTTATTTCTGAGTATTTCTTTCTCATGCATCTCACTCTGTTTGGAATCTCTATTCCTCTCATCAGGACTACCTGTCAAAACCCTGCTTACTCTTCAATAATTCCTGCTTCAGGTGCATTTCCTGGCTTCACTCTTTATTTCTATAAAAATAAGTCTTTGTGTTTCCAACTTACTATGATTTATGTTTGAGATCATCTGGTTTTAGTGTTTTTGTACCGTTATGGTGTTTCCATTTTCATTTTCTGTTAATTTATTTTGGTGTACTTATCTCTCCTACATAATGCAATGTGTTAGAATTCAGATGTTACATCTTGTTCATATGTGCACACTGATGATACATTATGTCGTTGTTTGATATGTTGTGGATAATAAAATAAATATTAAATTGAATTGAAATATAACCCTCATGATTTCTAGCAGATTCATAGTAGGGATGCCTATTTCAAATAAACAGGCACTATGAAACTAGAATTTGAATTAGCCTGACTCATGGAATGTAATGAAAAGGTGACTTTATTTTTGTCACTTTTTCTTTAAAGTGTATCCAGTGATAATGATCCTTCTTCGAATGAAAAGTCAGCATGCCCTGTGAATTTTCTCCTGACTCTTATTAAACGGATGATTCTATTGCCCCATTAAGTAATAACACATTTAAATTCAGAATGTGAAAGAGTTCTAAAAATCATGTCAATCTTCATTTAGAGAAAAGACACCCTTTCTCTCTACCCCAGTTGCACTATAAGCCTTTTATAAAGAGGAATTTGCTTGGCTTTTGGTAACATTTTCCCTCATCACCCTCTCAGCCTAAGAGTTGCTTTTTGGGTTCCTTAAAGTCTGGATCCCAATGTGGTTGCATATTTTCTGAGTTTGGTCTGGTGGAGAGTAGGAATTGAAGTGTTGCAGCAGCTCTCAGCAAATCCTCTCTTCCCAAATCCACTCCAATATCTGTACTTTAAGGTTTTTTTCTTAAATATCCTCTTTGCAGGCTAGCATTTTTTTAAGTGTTAAATTGTGTTACTAAATATTTGCTTTGTAGATATCCACATATCTCACAACTCACCTTTGTTTCATGGCATCACCTCATGCAATACTATAGAATAAACACCTGGTGCCTTAATGGAAGTCATACTGCTTATCTCACTCTGTAGTCCTCATGAGGATTCATTGTTCATCCAAGTCAATCATGGTCCAGTCTGCATTACCATAACACCCAAAGCCTAAATGCCTATATGTACTATAATCCTAAAGTACATAACCATATACATGCATGTGTTTATACACACACATACACATGCACACACACATAGATAGAATGAATGGAGAATCTGGTGATGGAAAACAATGTTATAAGCATTATATATTATATTTTATGGTAGATATTTGCATATCGTGTGTGTGTGTGTGTTTGTGTGCGTATGCCTTTTTTAAAGTTATCAGACCCTCCATTACATCTGCTTTGATCAGTGCCATTGAAGAATGCACTGTAAGCAATGAAGTATAGTTCAAAATTACTATGTGATAAAGTACCTCTAGTGTCCACACCCAAATCTCATGTCAAATTGTAATCCACAGTGTTGGAGCAGGGGCCTGATGGCAGATGATTGGGTCATGGGAGCGGATTTCCCCCTCGCTGTTCTCATAATAGTGAGTGAGTTCTCATGAGATCTGGTTGTTTAAAAGCGTGAGACACCTCTCCCCTTACTCTCTCTCTCTCCTTTTCCACCATGGGAGGATGTGCTTGCTTCCCCTTTGCCTTCTGAAGTGGTAAAACATGATTGCTTCCCCTTTGCCTTCCCCCATGATTGTAAGTTTCCTGAGGCCTCCCAACCATGCCTCTTGCAAAGCCTGCAGAGCTGTGAGTCAATTAAACCTCTTTTCTTCATAAATTACCCTGTCTCAGGTAGTTCTTTATAGCAGTGTAAGAACGGACTAGTACACTATGATTGTTAGACTCTTCTCTACCCACTCATTATTTTCTCCCACAGAGTTCAAACACAGTTTGGTGGCATTTTCCTTGACATTATTCAAGAACCTAGAATTATTTAGAGGAAGGGTAAATAATAGGACAGAACAGGCAGCTTGCCTTTATATAATTTTATCATTCTAGTTTTCTACCCAGAAATTTTTCTTGGAGTTCAAATTTCAGTTAATGAAGAGTAAGCGTTATATTATCGCAATGTGAAGACAACTCACTATGGGGATTGTGGAGACCATTTTGTTTGAAAACGTTTTGTAATACATATATTGGGATAAATTTTAAGAGGCAATGTAGTATACATATTAAAGAGCCTATGATTTGTAGCAAGAAAACTGGGGTTTAAAATTCTTTGCCGTAACTTATATTCTTTGTAGCTTGATCTTGACCAAGATATTTACCTTCTTTAAGATGTAGTATCCTGATTTTTAATAAGGGAATAATAATTTATTATCCATCTTGAAGGTTTATGTTAAAGATTGAATAAAATAATTTATGTAAAATGTTTAAAATTGTAATTATTTTTATTATATTTATAATAATTTTGTATGCAGTTAAAGCCTAAAAATAGACAGCAAGTAATTTTATTATGAAAACAAAAATTTATGAGAACAAATATGCATCACATACCTTTTCTGTGAAAAATGATTTATGGCCGGGCGCGGTGGCTCACGCTTGTAATCCCAGCACTTTGGAAGGCCGAGGCGGGCAGATCACGAGGTCAGAAGACCGAGACCACGGTGAAACCCTGTCTCTACTAAAAATACAAAAAAAAAAAAAAAAAATTAGCCGGGCGTAGTGGCCGGCGCCTGTAGTCCCAGCTACTCGGAGAGGCTGAGGCAGGAAAATGGCGTGAACCCGGGAGGCGGAGCTTGCAGTGAGCCGAGATTGCGCCACTGCACTCCAGCCTGGGCGGCAGCGTGAGACTCCGTCTCAAAAAAAAAAAAAAGAAAAATGATTTATGCATTTTCTTAAATCAATTATCTGAATCAGTTTTTTTGTTACAAATAAGGAAATCGCAAAGCAAAGAGGTTAGCCTCTCTGTAGTGAATTAGATAAGATGTGGATTAGAATTAAAAATTTATTTTTGTACTTATTCATTGCATTATTCCTTATATGAACATCAGTCTATCTGTTTTGACTTGAGATTAGTATTGCTGGAATTCGTTCCAACATACTGAAATAATGCAAACTCTTTTTAACATAACCTTTTCTCAACTGTTTACACATGAATGTGTATTTGTGTGCATGCATGTGAAGAGGAGAAAGAGAGAGAGAGAGAGAGGGAGAACAAATCTAAATCAGAGCAGGTAGACCAGAGCTAATAGAAATCATGAAATGTATTGGGCACAGGTAGTATAAGCAAACATGCTAATCATTTTATGCCTATTATCAAATTTAATAGCCCCAACCCAGGTAAACAGTTGAATGGCACACAGAAGGACTAGAACATTCTTAGTGGGTGTAGAGAGTGACAAAATAATATGAAAAATATTGTATAACGAGGTAGTATAATCTACATAGCATATTTTATGAGGTGAAAATTGCATCATTAAAATCTGTTTAAAATGAATACTCTGGAAGTAATAATTCTATAAATAGTGGTAAGGCATACAGAGATGAAGGAAAATATTAAAAATATTATTATTTTAGTTTTTTGACATGTTACCTTTGAAGTGAAGACATGGTAAGCATATAAGAAATATATAGACGATAGTGAAGTTGCAGAGTTGAGAGGCTAAACAACTGAAAATAGTACCTATATATTTATTTTGAAATATAATGGATGTCCAAGAATGAAATTTAAATACAATCTGTGATGTAAAAATGGAATGATGCAAAGCCTACACTTTGAATTATTACTCATGATGTGAACCAATGAAATAGTCTGAACTTCCAGAAATATAATAACACTTTGTTCTATGGTATGGGGATCTCTTTACCGTTTCTATGTATTATAAAATTTTTCAAAGTCTGTAAGTTATACTGGAACTTTTCCTGGAGAAATGAAAGGAATAGAGTCAGCATTTTTCTAAGGCTGCTGTATTAACCAGCTTTTGACTTATAATGCTGTGTAACAATGAACTCCTAAATCTCAGTGCCTTACTGCGGACAACTCTTACTTTTGCCTACAAGTCTGAGGGCTGGCTGTCACCACTCCACTCTAACTTGAAGGCTAAATTCAAGTGAGCTTCACATATTATTCCTTCTTGGAACACAGTTCAGTAAGCAGTAGGTATAGAACATTATGTTTCTCTTGGGGAAGAGGAATGCAAAGTCATGAATTGAAGCACATTTAAAGCCACTGCTCAGAGGTAGGGTGATCACATACAACCATTTTTATTAGCCAAAGCGGGTCACCTGATTAAACCCAACATCAGTGCAACTTATAGGACTGGAGGTGGACAGAGTGAATATTTGCTGAACAATAATGCCATCGATCACAGCCACATAGAACTGAAGAATTGCCTTGAAAGGAAAGGCAGCTGCAATATATTGGATATTCGGCTAATATTTCCCAAATTAGCTAAAGACAAGTAAAAGTAGTTTTACTGCCAGTTTTATGCATAAGATTATGTCTATTCTTCCTCTTGTTCATGTGGTTTTATTATCTTATTATTTTTAAACACTGTAATTCCAATTACAGACTTACTGTTGTTCATCACTTCAATTTTTGTTATAGTTATTATTTTTCTAAAGTAAATAATTTATACAGCCCATTTCATTTCTAAAATTTTCCAAGAATGTATTATCAATATTGAAATAAACATTGCTGAACTTTTAAATAACTTTCACTTGTTAACAGTATTATTGCGGACAAGCGCTGCTTCTTGGAAGTAGTTCAATAATTGACCACCTAATCTTGATCTGGGTTTGGTGAACACAAATAACATTACTGTGTAAAATCTTATCAAAGCACACTGATGCTCTCCCAGGAAATGTATGTTCTTTGCTATAAAATTCTAATTGTGGCAATCTTGTCATGAATCAGTCTTTCTGATTATCTTGTATTTATTTGGTTACTTAATTATTCTTTCATTATTAGATAAAATTAGACAATATCATGTGTATTCATGTACACAATTACAACATTTTAAGTAGCAGTTTTAAGTATTTGGGAAAAATATTTTACTAGAATCTGTGATTAACGGAGTGAATCAGTGAATTTTTAGTAAACAAAAATACGTTTTTTCTTTTTCATATTTTGTACCTGTCCACATTATATAGCATTTATTAACAAATGCAATAGCTGAAAGGAACCTAAAAGATCATTTAGCCCGGAAGTCAGTAATATTTTCTCTGAAGAGCAGACAGTAATTATTTAAAGCACACACCGTATGATCTGTATTTCAAATATTCAGCTGTGCATTTGTAAATACAGCAATAAATTGTATGTAAATGAGAGGGTGTTACAGTAAAACTTCTTTCCACAAAAACAGATTGTGGCCTCATTTGGTGAATGACCCCTAGTTTGTTGTGACCTGATCTTGTCTGACATATTTATTTATCAGATAAAAAAAACTGAGACTTAAAAGATTTAAAATTATTATGCCAAAATTATTTATGTATATTCTACAATTTGGGGAAGATTACAAATCCAATTGATATCAAATATGGGTCTAGAACCCAATATTGCTCAGTCCTGACTGAGAATTCACAAATCTATTCTTTCATGAATTCCCAAGGGAATTCATGCCTTGTTTGGTTAAACACAGATACTATTTGAAATCGTGATGCATGATAAAACATTTAAACATCTCACTGAAGTCAATTTTTTTAAAATGTAAATATACACTTTGACTAACTTTGGATATGGATTATTTTAATTTGACTGATAAAATGAAACCTTAAGCTACAAGACAAATTCTTTTTACACAAGTTTTTTGGAAAGTAATGACTGAGAAAAATACATGGTTTACAAATGATCTTATGAAATTTTAGAACAGTGCTACTCTTTCAAGGTATTTGGTATTTACTGAAGGAGTAGCTTCTCATAAGTACATATTTCTGACGACCAATTATCTTTGTTAGCCCATATATTAATCTGTGTATTTATATTTAACAATATCAAACAATATTTTCAAGCAATTTCCTATGTCTCATACTTTTACATTCATATTGTAGCAAGTTAAAAACATAATGTATACTTCTTTCATTGTTAATTAAAATAATAGGAAAAAATTGTTATTATTATTATTATTAGAGACGGAGTCTCGCTTTGTCGCCCAGGCTGGAGTGCGGTGGCGCAATCTCGGCTCACTGCAATATCTGCCTCCCGGGTTCAAGGGATTCCCCTGCCTCGGCCTAACGAGTAGCTGGGACTACAGTTGCGCACCACCACACCCGGCTAATTTTTTTGTATTTTAGTAGAGATGGGGTTTCACCATGTTGGCCAGGATCTTGTCAAAATCCTGACCTCGTGATCCGTCCGCCGGGGCCTCCCAAAGTACTTGGATTACAGGCGTGAGCCACTGTGCCCGGCCAGGAAAAAATTATTTAAGAATTTATAGTATTTTCTACTTTTCACAGCTACTTTTACTATTCAAGCTTTTAAAATAAATATGCTTAAATCTTAAAAACCAAAGCAAAAAGCAAGGCCACAAAAATAAATTTTGTTTTTCCATTTGTTTTCTGTTGGAGTATATTTTATAAATTTTTATGTGGAATTTGGTTAAGAAGATGTGTTTTTCAGTATATCCTATTGAGACATTTACATCTACCTTCTATATTTCAATTTTCCCCAATATGTGAAGAAAAACAGATACTGAATATAGATCCAGATTTCGAGACTATAAGAACAATTCATACTAACAGTTGCTGTTCAAATATACAAAAAGACACTTTTGTGACACGTAAAAAAAGCTACTATCATGGTTCACAGGACTTAATTGAAACCCTGTGCATTGGTTGCTTTCTCAAGATTAAGGTCAATATAGTCATCATTCAAAATAAAATAATTACCCATAAATTATATTTATCAGCATATTTAACTAGTAAATCCAATTAAAGTAAAATCAGGTTAAGTATTTCCAGTGGTGCATTATCAAATTTGCAAAATTTTATAAGGTTTACTTTTCTCTTATTTCATAAGAACACTAAATGGATTTACTCTACATATACAATAATTTAAAAATTGGGGTATTTGAAGAATATAAGTTTATTATTTTGAATGCATTGATTAAAAGGCAAATATTGTATTATGAAAAATTGTTGGAAAACTCATTATTTAAAAATTTTTACATCAGGCAAAAATGTGCAATTAGCGAACAATAAGTTAGACAATGATAATAATTCATTTTCACTATTTTTGCAGCATTCAGTTAAGAAAGCTAATGTAAATCTATAAAAACTTGCATGAGCCTAAGTCAAGGTTAGTCCAACGATTAAGTTTTTAAATTAAAAAAGCTCTTTTCTCATATCATACATAAAAATTCATTCTGGTGGATTATAATCCTTCCTGTGAAAAGGAAAACAATATAATATTTATAGGATAGCACAATAAAACATCTTTATAACCTTGCAATGGGTAAATACTTTTTAAGCAAGGCACAAAAGCACATCATAAGTTTTACTGCATTAAAATTAAGAATATCTCTTCATTAAAAGTCAATTAAAGATTGTGGAAAGAAAACCTGCATGGAAAACCTATTTGTAACACATATATCAGACAAGACATTTGTATCTTTAATAGAAAAATAATTCCTTAAAATTTTTAAAAAACTCAAGAAAAAAAGGAGAGAAATAATTGACCAAGGACTTCAAAATCTTATTGATAGACACAAAAGTGCAACATGAACAGGCAATGTAATGCAAGATACCAATCCAAATTGGCAAAAATTAAATATTACAAAAAATGGACAATGGGAAGTATTGGTGAATGTGTTGAACAACAAGAATGCCCGTAAGCCACTAATAAAAGTCTGCATTTATTTATCAGTTTGGCATTACCTAATAAGATTTGAACACTTTACTAACTACCACTTCCACCGCTGAGTATGTAGCAATTCTTTCATATTGTACCTCATACATGTAAACAAATGTTCATGATAGCTTTGTTTGTAATAGCTGACAACTAGAAATAATAAAATATCCATAAATAGTGCAGATGAATAAATTATTGTATACTCGCCTAATGGAATACTATATAGATGTGCAAATTAATTAGAATACAAAGAAAAAAAATCACAGCTCAAAATTAGAACCAAAATGTAGAACCAAGGAGTCAGACACAGAACGTGGTCAACATTATTTTATTCATATAAAGTTTAAAAACTGGCAAAAGTAAATTATAATTTTAGGAGTATATACTTAAATGGAAATACTACAGAGGAAAAGCAAGCAACTGATTGCTATAAAAGGCAACATAGTGACACCTCTGTAGCAGATACACAAGAGTGGAAAAGACATGAAAGACAGCCCTCCCTTGGCAGTGAGAATATTCTATATATTGACTTGAATGTTATTTACACAGGTATTTATAATCTCTTTTTAATCCTTTACTTTCTTTTTTAAAAAAATTTTCTTTATCAGAATACTTAAAAGTTTTAAACTATATTGTGTATTGTTTAATAAAAACAACTTTTAAACTTCAAAATATATTTAACAAAATATAATATTTGGTCTCAGATATGGTATAGCAATATTCCCATTTGTTTTAACAGACTGATACAACACATTTTGCATATAATTTGAATATTATACATTTTATATGCTATATGTCAAATTACATAAACTAATCAAATTTTATTTTTAAAAATAATATATTTATAACACTGATGCGGTAAAACGCAACTTTTATAAAAATGATTATATCTCTAGAGGTTATTTATTAAAAAATTAATCAAATGCCCTGTATAAGCTAAGTATGATTTGAAGTCCTGGAGTTTACACAGTTAACAAAACACTTTACGGAACTTCTGTCCACATGAAGATAATGTACTGGTGATGGGAAACAAAAATAATAACAGAGTAAGTAAGACATTTTAGGTAGTAATAAGAGATATGGGAAAGAGTAAGCAGGAAATAGGATAAATGTCCTGGGCATGTTTTGTGCAACATCAAATAGAGTACCTAGGAAGCCTAAAAAGGCAAATCTTGGATCAAGACTTAAGGGAGGTAGGAGAATCAATACTCATATCTGGAGGATGTAGCTTGCTTGACACGTTTGAGAAAGCACAATTAGGCCAGTGTGTGGCTAGAGGGAGGAAATAGAAGATGTGGTTCCAGAGGCAATGAGGAGGGGGAAGACATCATAGAGGGCTCCATAGGCTATTATCAGAATTTAGCTTTTACTTTGACTGACATGGGAAGCCTTTGAAAGTGTTTAAATGAAGATGTGTAATAATAAAACATATTTCAACAGAGCCATTTTGACAAGTGTGCTCAAAATAGACTTTACTAGCAGAGAAGGGGGGGAAAAACAAACCAAACAAAAACCGGACCAGTTAAAAGGCCATCAGAATAACCTATGCAAGAGATACCAGTGTTGTATAGCAGAATGGAAGCAGTGAAGGTATCCAGATGCGGTCTGGCATTCAGTTAAGATGGTCTGAAGGTTAAGAGATTGAAATAATTATTTAGGGCCGCCAGCCAGGAGACAGAATGCAGGCATCAAATAAGTGAGTAGAGAAGGAACACAGAAAAGTCCAAAGACTGCCACTGGCAAATTCCAAAATTAAGAGGTCAGGGAGGCAACTGGGAACCATTAAAAGAGATGGAACACCATCAGGAATGAACAGGTAAGCATGTTGTCTAGAGAAATTTAAAAAACACTTTCAAAGACTAAATGATTAACTTAGTTATGGGGTTTTTTTTGGTTGTTCAAATAAGGTTAAAACCAAGAATGATCTCTAAATCTGGAATGTGGCAGTCATTGGTGATTTTGATGGGGGCAGTTTTGTTGGGGAAGGGTGTGAAAATATCATTGTCACAGATTCAAGAGAATGCAAGCAGACTAATTGGAGACAGTAGAAATGGACTATCCTTTCATTAAGCAAAGCGGTAAAGTCAGGGAGAGATTTGGGGATCAGTAAAAGAAAAGTGAAGAGATATATAGGAGTTGCTTTGGTTTGCTTTGTTTCATATCGTTTAGATGGGAAGCTGCCATGCAGAAGAAAAAATTTAAAAGGAGAGGATAGGTTGGGTGTGGTAGCTCACACCTGTAATCCCAGCACTTTGGGAGGCTGAGGTGGGTGGATCAACTGAGGTCAGGAGTTCGAAACCACCCTGGCCACCATGGTGAAACCCCATCTCTGCTGGCTCCCGTAATCCCAGCGACTCAGGAGTCTGAGGCAGGAGAATCACTTGAACCTGGGGCAGTGAGCAGAGATTGTGCCATTGCACTCCAGCCTGGGAGACAAGAGTGAAACTCCGTCTCAAAAAAAAAAAAAAAAGAAAGAGAGGATATCAATGAGGAGAGCTAGGAAAGATTTCTGAGTAGCAAAAGAAGGTGACTTCAAGTGCACATTTAGATATGTATCTACCTAATTATAGTATTAAAACTACTATACAATTAAGATTGTTTGATTACCTTGTTAATTCCTACTTCAAGAGACTGCTCTTTTTTTCTTTCCCTTTTTCTGCTTTTATTTGGTGTTTAGGGGATACATGTGAAGATTTGTTACCTGGCTAAATTGTGCATCCCTGGGGCTTGGTATATGAGTGATCCTGTCGCCAAGGTAGTGAGCACAGTACCTGATAGGTAACCTTTTAACCCCCGCCTCCCGCCCACTCTATGTACTTAGATAAGAAAAATAAGTTTTTTTTTCTTATCTAAGTACAATAGATTCATTTAAAATAACAGGAAAGTAAAATGTACAGACACAGATACAGGAATTCTGGTAAGTAAGATTAATATAGTGAAAAAGCTTGTATAGGATCTTGTCTGCTTGTTTTTTTTTTCAATAATACAGGGAGCAAGATCAAAGCTGAGAATAAGGAGAGTGAAGGAGGTTTGAGGACGGAGGATAAAATATGAGTCAGTGGTTGAGGAGCGTGGAAGAGTGAAAGGGTTAGGGAAATATAGGACCGTGTGGACCGGCATAGAGGCCCTCCTGAGATGAGTGATAAAAGAGAAAAGTCAGTATAAGGGGAAGGTCATGGGAGGCTCTGTTCACCTGTGTAGGGCAGATTTCTACTACTAGAGAATCTGATAAGACAGGCCTGTGGTTCAACAAAAAAGTACAAGAAATAATAAAAGTTGAGAAAAAGGGAGATTATAATTGTGATTCATAGAAGTTAAGCTTGGAATGGAGAGAAGTGAGGATATGAAGAGGTTAAGGCACATAAAGATGTCATAGGATCAATGGATTGTGGGTCCTTCGGGTGTCAAAGATTTAAAAAGATAGGCTAAACAGGAAGAATTAGAGAGAGTAGTTAGTTTTTGCCAGGGCTTATGTTTATTTTGAAGTCACAATTTTTCAATTTGACCAGAGAGAAACAAATAGAATTTTAAAATACAAATAAAAGGATTTTTATGTGAAGAAAATGTTGGCAAACAGTAAGAGGTAGACTAGCTAGACAGGAAGATAGACAGATCGACATGAACTAAATAACAGAATTCTACAATCCTCATTATAATTTTATTGAATCTTCAAATTTCAAAGAACAATAACGGCTAGCGCAGCCTCTCTCTGCCTTGCGTCTGTGAAAGGGCAGACGCCTGCCAAATGATGAGGCAGTTGCCAATTTGATTCTGAAGCTGTAGAAATAGAACTGGATTCTGACAAAGGAATTATATTCTCATTTTCACTGAGCCTCTAAGATGCCCTCTCCAATAAATATTCTGTGATAGCAATAGACACAGTAATCTATGAAAGAAGAGACCTGTAGTGGAGGGCATCAGAATGCAGACAACGAAAGAGATTCAACTAGAACACATTTAAGCACTGCATTATTGATGGCTTTTGGCAAGGAAAGTTAAAGTGTGATTGTGCTGCCATTTAAAACTCTCAGTTTCAGATGTAAGGCAAAAGTGAACAATCCTGGTTTACAAGGAGATTAAACATTCTATGTTTCACTTGAGAAATAAAGGAATTGGATGTTTGATTTTGACAGACGATGAAAAGAGAAATGCATTTTTTTTAAATTAGTAGTTGAGTCGGCTAAGCTTTTCTATTCCTATTTAAAATCCTCGTTAAAAGTGATTTGACAGATCTAGGGACAAATTTGTGATATTAAAATAAATGTTATAATACAGTATATTTTAGAAAATAACATCTAAGCCAATATTTGGGTTTCTAATCTTGCAAAAAGAGCAAAATCGTAAAACAAGGCATAATTTCTATTTTATTAACGTTAAGATTTCAATTCTTACTTATAACACTAGAACTGTTAGTTCCCAAGGTATGTAGGTTACTGTCAATTGGCATCATTGTTGCTGTTGTCAGGAGGACAATTACTGTAATAAAAATTTTTACTATGATGGTGAATATTTTTCTTTTGAAATAATATGTCATGAGAAGATACTATTTCAATTTGCTATCCTCAGCCTTAGGGAGAAATGAAATCTCACATTATAGTATGAAAATGCTTTCCAAGCATTGTCTTTGATATAAACATCCTTGTGTTTCAGAGTGGAGTCTTTAATCTATTTTGACACAGTGAATTGACTACAAGTGAGAATTTTGGCTTCTGACACATTCATTATACTCTTAGGTGGCATTATAACTTAGGAAGCTCTAGATTTAGCAGACTTGGCTTCAAATTGGATTTTACCTCATACTACCCATGTGCATAAAATCAGTGCTTGCTCTCAACCCCATCACCTCTCCCTTCTTCACGTAGGAGACTCAATTCCCATGGTTCTTGCTGTTGAGCAGGGCCACGTGAGGATGATCTAGGAAGAGAATGCATGTCACTTCCAGGATAAGACACTTAATTGCTGACGGCATTTCCTGTCTATCTCTTTGTCCTTGCTGTCACCATGCTGGAGAAGGTCCAAGGTTAAGATGCATGAGGAGTAGATGAAAAAAAATTGTCAAAATATGCCCCCCAGATTGGCAGAAGATATTGCATAAGTGAAAATTAAAATTGCTCTTAATCCACCAGGAAATGTGGGCTTATTTGTTACCCAGACCAGCCCACACTATCTATGTGACTTGAGGCAATCATTTAACCTCCCTCAGTAGTAGTTTTCCCTTCCATAAATAAAAAACTATGAAACACAGGTATGTGAAATGTAAGCAATTTTATTTTATTTTTCTGTTCATTAAAAGGATTAGATGACCTATGGAAAGACAACTGATGTGGAGTTTATTTATTTGAAGACAACTGATGTGGAGCTCAGTCCCTTAAGATTTACCACTTATCCTACCAAAATAAAATCAATGGAATTCCATATTTAATATTTAATAGTAAAGTTTTAAATTTATTAGTTCCTTTTGGTTTTGAAGATAAATATTTGACCTTAACAAGGAACCTCATGTTCTTATATTAATAAACCAAAGACCAAGTGTCTGTTGGAAACCTAGAGTCTCAAAACTTTCTATGCAGATGTAGAAACACTAAGGTAAGTAAGGCCCAGAATTATTAATTTAACATAGATAAAAGTGAAGTGATTTTATTTTATTTTTTTCTTTCTTTATTTAAAAACAATGCAATAGGTTTTTGGGGAAGAGGTGTTGTTTGGTTACATGAATAAGTTCTTTAGTGGTGATTTCTGAGATTTTGGTGCACCCATCACCCAGCAGTGTACACTGTAAACAATGTGCAGTCTTTTATCCCTCACTCCCAACCCTTTCCTCCAAGTTCTCAAAGTCAATTGTATCATTCTTATGCCTTTGCGTCCTCACAGCTTAGCTCCCACTTATGAATGAGAGAGCATACAATATTTGTTTGTTTTATCCATTCCTGAGTGACTTTTTTTTGTTTTTGACCAAGTCTCACCCTGTTGCCCAGGCTGGAGTACAGTGGCTTGATCTTGGCTCGCTGTAAGCTCCGCCTGCTGAGTTCAAGCAACTCTCCTGCCTCAGCCTCCCAAGTAGCTGACTACAGGCATGAGCCACCGCGCTGGCTAATTCTTGTATTTTTAGTAGAGACAGAGTTTCACCGTTTTGGCCAGGCTGGTCTCGAACTCCTGACCTCAGATGATCTACCTGCCTTGGCCTCTCAAAGTGCTGGGATTATAGGCAGGAGCCACTGTGCTTGGCCCCTGAGTTACTTCAAAAAGTGAAGTAATTATGAACTTTAGAAACGAGGATCATGTCCTAGTAAAAATAACAAGCTTTTCATATAAATAATTTCTAAAAGTAAAGGAATACTCAAATATTAAGCAAGTAAGTAAATAGTAGGTATATTTTCAAAAGCCCAGATGCTATTTATTTCTTAATACTGTCCTTAAAATTGAAAAGTACTTAAAATGTATCACCTTATACAAGTAGAATCCTATGTTTTATTTTTATTTTCTTTGGCCTGTTTTTGTTTGAGTCCTGGTTTAAGCTGGGCAGAGACACAACCAAAAAAGAGAATTTTAGACCAATATCCTTGATGAACATTGATGCAAAAATCCTCAATAAAATACTGGAAAACCGAATCCAGCAGCATATCAAAAAGCTTATACACCATGATCAAGTGGGCTTCATCCCGGGGATGCAAGGCTGGTTCAACATACGCAAATCAATAAATGTAATCCAGCATATAAACAGAACCAAAGAAAAAAACCACATGATTTTCTCAATAGATGCAGAAAAGGCCTTTGACAAAATTCAACAACGCTTCATGCTATAAACTCTCAATAAATTAGGTATTGATGGGACGTATCTCAAAATAATAAGAGCTATCTATGACAAACCCACAGCCAATATCATACTGAATGGGCAAAAACTGGAAGCATTCCCTTTGAAAACTGGCACAAGACAGGGATGCCCTCTCTCACCACTCCTATTCAACACAGTGTTGGAAGTTCTGGCCAGGGCAATCAGGCAGGAGAAGGAAATAAAGGGTATTCAATTAGGGAAAGATGAAGTCAAGCTGTCCCTATTTGCAGATGACATGATTGTATATCTAGAAAACCCCATTGTCTCAGCCCAAAATCTCCTTAAGCTGATAAGCAACTTCAGCAATGTCTCAGGATACAAAATCAGTGTACAAAAATTACAAGCATTCTTATACACCTATAATAGACAAACAGAAAGCCAAATCATGAGTGGACTCGCATTCACAATTGCTTCAAAGAAAATAAAATACCAAGGAATCCAACTTACAAGGGATGTGAAAGACCTCTTCAAGGAGAACTACAAACCACTGCTCAATGAAATAAAAGAGGATACAAACAAATGGAAGAACATTCCACGCTCATGGGTTGGAAGAATCAATATCCTGAAAATGGCCATACTGCCCAAGGTAATTTATAGATTCAATGTCATTCCCATCAAGCTACCAATGACTTTCTTCACAGAATTGGAAAAAACTACTTTAAAGTTCATATGGAACCAAAAAAGAGCCCGCATCACCAAGTCAATCCTAAGCCAAAA
Organism: Symphalangus syndactylus; assembly: GCF_028878055.3. Taxonomy (NCBI): domain Eukaryota; kingdom Metazoa; phylum Chordata; class Mammalia; order Primates; family Hylobatidae; genus Symphalangus; species Symphalangus syndactylus. The sequence goes on along the minus strand of NC_072438.2, from coordinate 80,411,070 downwards.
GAACAAAGCTGGAGGCATCACGCTACCTGACTTCAAACTATACTACAAGGCTACGGTAACCAAAACAGCATGCTACTGGTACCAAAACAGAGATATAGATCAATGGAACAGAACAGAGCCCTCAGAAATAACGCCGCATATCTACAACTATCTGATCTTTGACAAACATGACAAAAACAAGCAATGGGGAAAGGATTCCCTATTTAATAAATGGTGCTGGGAAAACTGGCTAGCCATATGTAGGAAGCTGAAACTGGATCCCTTCCTTACATCTTATACAAAAATTAATTCAAGATGGGTTAAAGACTTACATGTTAGACCTAAAACCATAAAAACCCTAGAAGAAAACCTAGGCAATACCATTCAGGACATAGGCATGCGCAAGGACTTCATGTCTAAAACACCAAAAACAATGGCAACAAAAGCCAAAATTGACGAATGGGATCTAATTAAACTAAAGAGCTTCTGCACAGCAAAAGAAACTACCATCAGAGTGAACAGGCAACCCAAAAAATGGGAGAAAATCTTTGCAACCTACTCATCTGACAAAGGGCTAATATCCAGAATCTACAATGAACTCAAACAAATTTACAAGAAAAAAACAAACAACCCCATCAAAAAGTGGGCAGAGGACATGAACAGACACTTCTCAAAAGAAGACATTTATGCAGCCAAAAAACACATGAAGAAATGCTCCTCATCACTGGCCATCAGAGAAATGCAAATCAAAACCACAATGAGATACCATCTCACACCAGTTAGAATGGCCATCAGGAAACAACAGGAAACAACAGGTGCTGGAGAGGAAACAACAGGTGCTGGAGAGGATGTGGAGAAATAGGAACACTTTTACACTGTTGGTGGGACTGGAAACTAGTTCAACCATTGTGGAAGACAGTGTGGCGATTCCTCAGGGATCTAGAACTAGAAATACCATTTGACCCAGCCATCCCATTACTGGGTATATACCCAAAGGACTATAAATCATGCTGCTATAAAGACACATGCACACGTATGTTTATTGCAGCACTATTCACAATAGCAAAGAGTTGGAACCAACCCAAATGTCCAACAATGATAGACTGGATTAAGAAAATGTGGCACATATACACCATGGAATACTATGCAGCCATAAAAAATGATGAGTTCATGTCCTTTGTAGGGACATGGATGAAACTGGAAATCATCATTCTCAGTAAACTATCACAAGGACAAAAAACCAAATACCACATGTTCTCACTCATAGGTGGGAATTGAACAGTGAGAACACATGGACACAGGAAGGGGAACATCACACTCCGGGGACTGTTGTGGGGTGGGGGGAGAGGGGAGGGATAGCATTAGGAGATATACCTAATGCTGAATGACGAGTTAATGGGTGCAGCACACCAACATGGCACATGTGTACATATGTAACAAACCTGCACATTGTGCACATGTACCCTAAAACTTAGAGTATTATAATAATAATAAAATAAAATAAAGAAACAAACAAAAATTCCTTAGTTTTATATCAATTAAAAAATAAATGTGGAGATGCACATGGTGTTTATTTTTACTTTTGGGTGCAAAATATTTTAGTTATTGAGCAAAATGCTAAGTTGTGATAAGCGTGCTGTCTACAAGTCTACAAACTATATTAGACTGCCTTGAAAATTATACAACCCGGAACCAAGTTTAATACATAATAAGGAGATTCCTGCATCTAAATTTAATTAAATACCTATAACAGTTTTGTGTCTGCTTATCAAGCCAGACAGTTAGAAAAATAAAATAATAACTCAACTAGATTTCTTTCTTTTTTTTTTTTTTTTTTGATAGAATTTCGCTCTTGTTGCCCAGGCTGGAGGGCAGTGGCACAATCTCGACTCACTGCAACCTCCACCTCCTGGGTTCAAGCGATTCTTCTGCCTCAGCCTCCCAAGTAGCTGGGATTACAGGTGCCTACCACCATGCCTGGTTAATTTTTTGTATTTTTGGTAGAGACGGGGTTTGTCATGTTGGGCAGGCTGGTCTGGAACTCTTGACCTCATGATCCACCTGCCTTGGCCTCCCAAAGTGCTGGGATTACAGGCGTGAGCCACAGCGCCCGGCCGTAGATTTTTTGTTGTTGTTATTATGCAAAACGTCTAAAATTTATTAAACACCAAATGTTGGTACTTAAAATGCCAGGGATATAAATAGACAAGACTGCCTACGAATTCTCAATGATCTCCTTTCTGTTTCTTTTTTTTATTTTTCACTGTAGCATTTTTAAAATATTTTCACATAATGTATAATGTACTTCTTATTATGTGTATTGCTTTACTTACAAACTCACTTCCATGCTCTGGAACATAACCTTGCAACACCAGAGAATTTTGTGTGTTTTTGAGATTTTTCTCCAGTACTGATGCTGCACCTAGCCCCTGCCAAAAGGTAGGCCCCGATGAATAATGTGTAATGATTGCTCATACAGTTGTTATGTGTCTCACAGGCAACGTGACTTGTGTCAGGGCTACAAAGAAAGCAATTCTGATCTCAGGCTGCTATAGATGTTACAAATGTTGCCTGGTGTTCTGGGATACAAAGAAACATAGGTAAGGAAGATTCAGTTGCTGCTTAAAGAAGGTTTTGCCTAGTGAAGACACTTAGGAACACCACTTCTCACAGGACTTCTTTCTTAGGAATAAGATGGGTTGTGTTCTCAGAGTAACCACAGAGCACTGGGAATTATAGCAGGATCAGAGTCTAGTCATGCTAAAGTGGCATGTTTTCTAGAAAAAGTTATTTATATATCTCAGGTTTTTTTACAGGTAAAATGAGGACTCAAAGGTGGGCAAACTATGGTCATTTTTATGGCCTTCTAGCTAAGAATCGTTTTTTATTTTTGTAGGTTTGTTTGTTTCATTTTCCACTATTATTATTATTATTATTATTATTATTATTATTATTATTATTATTTTGTGAGATGGAGTCTCACTCTGTCACCCAGGCTGGAGTGCATTGACATGATATCGGCTCACTGAAATCTCCACCTCCCAGGTTCAAGTGATTCTCCTGCCTCAGATTCCCAAGTAGCTGGGACTACAGGTGCTCACCACCATGCCTGGCTAATTTTTATATTTTTAGTCGAGACGGGGTTTCACCATGTTGGTCAGGCAGGTCTTGAACTCCTAACCTCAGGTGATCTGCCTGTCTTGACCTCCCGAAGTGCTGGGATTACAGAAATGAGCCACCACACCTGGCCATTTTCTACTACATTTTAAAAGAACTATTTATAAAGGGGGAGAGAATATAGAATAGATAAGAACATATGTAACTCACATAACCTGCTATAATTACTGCTGTCTGACGCTTTACAGAAAAGTTTGTTGATCCTTGTCTAAATTACAAATCATCCTTTTCTAGCCTTAGTGTCCTGTGATTTTGACAAATATTCATACATGTAAACGTGGTCATGACTATTCATGTTGAATTTTATTTAGCTCTGTAAGTGTCTACAGAGTCAAAGAATCTGTATATGCACAGCAACAAGATAGTTTTTTTATTTTTAAATATGAAAGAGAATTTAATATTGTAAATGCTTGAATAAATTCTACAAAATAGTCACATAGAGGGGGAAATGACCCATACTACAAAAATCTGTCTATAACAAAGTCACTGTTGGAAATCGAGACAAAATTTCCCACCATACAAAATTCATGTTTATGAATATTATTTCCCAGATGGGTCAATGAAGTTCTTCAAAGACTCAAATTCTACTCGGGGCATATCACTGAAACACACTGATACATCTCTCTAATATGGAAGAAAGCTATTAGGCTATCTTCGGCAAATTAAGGTTCACTTTCTCCACATGACGTTTCCTTCCTGGAGCCCCACCATGACCTCAAACTGTTACAAGATTACAAGTTCAAAATCTAGATATGCAACACTAGAAAGATCTACTAATTTCACAATCTTTGCTTACAAATCATCACCATCACCATCAGCAAACAACATCCACACACGCTAAGCTCAAAAACATCAAAATCCAAACATCATTTGAGCTTTCACAGTAAAATAATAATTATGATAGTAGAATAATCTATGGTATCTGTCAGTATTTTTCTAAGCAGATTCAGCTTACATTGGATAAACATCCACAGAAAATTGGTAGTTCAAATTATCTAGAAAAGTGTTCCATGCAATTATAGACTATCTGAAGAATATAGAGATATCCTGGCTACTGTTCATCCCTTATCTCCTCTGGACTCCCCACATGGCATCTTGGTGTGTAGGAATATTCACATCCATGAGGAAGAAGCCTCTGGCCTGCATTTGAATTCCTGTGCTGTCCTCTGTGTCTTTATTGACTTTTTTCCTTTCTACCATGGCGACTTTTGGCTAAGATTGTGCCATTTGCCTTCCCCATGTACGGCATGAGGAGATGTTTGACTTTCGTTGCCACCTAAAACTCTGGAGGAATTTGAGAGGAAGGCATGTTGCCCCAGGCCCTCTCAGTCTGCCAGAATAGGGCATAAAAACTCACTTAGTCCATTCAAGCTGTCATAACAAAATACCTTAGACTGGGTAATTTATAAACAATAGAAATCTATTGTTCACAGTTCTGGAGACTGGGGAATTCAAGGCAAAGGCACCAGGAGATTTGGTGTCTGCTGAGGGCTTATTCTTCATAGATGCCTCCATTTGACTGCATCCTCATGTAGTGGAAAGGCCCAACAAGTCCCCACAGACCTCTGTTACAAGGACACGAATCCCACTCATAACAGCTCAGCCCTTAAGTGGGGTTCACCTCCCAAAAGCCTCACCTCTTACTACAACTTCTTTGGGGATTAAGTCTCAACATACATATTTTGGAGGAATAAAAACATTCAGACCATACCATCATTATTCCTACTTTATGCAGCAACTTCACTTTGAATATAAGTTTTATAATTTTCATACACCTACTTTGTGTTGTGTAAATATTAACTTCATTACATATGACAATTCATTAAGTGATCCTATGAATATCTCTATTGCAAATATCAGCCTTTCCTTCAGATGACTGTTCTCTTTGCCTAATTGGGAGAGCAACCACTTTGAGGTAAGCCTGTGATTCTATGTGAAAGAAATAATGGGCAGAATCCAGTGGTCATTCATGTGTATAAGAAACAAGAGAAAAACAGCAAAATGTTATCGTTGTAACTTCTTTCTAGCATTCTACATTTCTAGAAGAAGTGAGTCTCTCCTTGGAAAACTAAGGCCATTAAGGATCCTAGGCCTTGGCCCCAAAACAGAAGACCTGTTGCAAGAATAATTTGGATTTAAAAAGAACCTCCACAAGTAATGGCAATGCTAAGATTAGCTTGAAACATCCAAGGAAGCCAAAGAGTGAATACACTCTGGCTTCGTATAGGTTAGGCTCAGCTAACTCACATTTTTCCTTTGAGGCAGAGAACAGAGGCCAAAGACCAGCAAACAACTGGGTTGGAGAGGGGCCTTATGATGCTTAATTTTATGTGTCAACTTGGCTAGGGTATGGCACCTAGATGTTTGCTCAATCACTAGTCTGGGTGTTACTGTGAAGTATTTTTAGATGTGATTAACATTTAAATCAGTAGACTTTGAGTAAAACAGATTAGCCTGCATAATGTGAATGGACCTCATCCAATCAGTTGAAGGATTTAAGAGAAAAAGACTGAGTTATCAGGAAGAAGAAGGAATTCTGCCTCCAGATTGTCTTTGGACTTGAGATTGCAACATCAACTCTATCCTGGGTCTCCAGGTTCCCAGCCTGCCCTTCAGATTTTGGACATCACAGCTTCCATAGTTGCATGAGTCAATTGTTTAAAATGAATATCTATGTTTCTCTCATACACACATACACAAACACACACATAAGCACACACACTATTGGTCTTGTTTCCCTAGAGAAGCCTAGACTAATAGAGACCTGAAGGAAGATTGGGGTTGTGATACTAGTCTTCATTTAAAGGAAACGTCGGTACTCAAGTACTTTCCTTCTCCCACACCAACTTTTCACCAAATGTGAGTAAGAATCACCTGATGCTGGCGGGGCGTGGTGACTCATGCCTGTAATCCCAGCACTTTGGAAGGCAGATCATGAGGTCAGGAGATCGAGACCATCCTGGCTAACACAGTGAAACCTCGTCTCTACTAAAAATGCAAAAAATTAGCTGGGCATGGTGGCGGGCGCCTGTAGTCCTAGCTACTCAGGAGGCTGAGGCAGGAGAATGGCATGAACCCCGGGAGGCGGAGCTTGCAGTGAGCCGAGATTGCACCACTGCACTCCAACCTCGGTGACAGAGCGAGACTCCGTCTCAAAAAAAAAAAAAAGAATCATCTGATGTTTATCCTCATCCTCATGCAATGTTTAGTTTGTCTATGCTTATACTGAATACCTTTAGTTGATGGTCTCAGTGTTGGGGAAAAAAGAAGACTCCTGAAGGAAGAAGCAAACACCTGATAGCAATGAGGTAAGACTTTCAGCCAGTATCCAGGTTCATTTGGCCAAATTTCTGATTCATCCTGTTGACCCAGTCAGGGCTTGAGTGTTGATGGACCCTACTCACTCAGACTCACTGGGCTCCTACTAGCATTGTTTTGTGAGTTTTAACCATAAGCTGTTTTTTCCCCGGTCCCTGGCAGAGACAGTCCACAGCCTCTATGACTGAATGGCTATGGCACTTAAAAGAACCGTTCCACCTTCTTTCAGCTCTCTAAATTTCACATTCAATGGAAGCATTTAAAAAGTTCGGGCTCTCCTCTGTGCCAAGAATAGGCAGAAGGAAATGTAGTTATAGAGACTGGTCTCCAGCCTACCCTCTCCAGCTAAAAATGATTTCAAGCTGCTTCCTATTGGCCCAAGATACCCTGTGAGGTGGTAACCTCCAAAGATCACTAATGGATAGAGAAATTGGACTAATGGATGGGGGAATTTGGAATTCCTTTCAACCAATTTTTTTTAACGCCTTGTAGAAACTAAGTCATGGTGCAGCAGGTCTGCAATTCTCTCTTTAGTGAGTGGACATCCCCAGGAAATAAGGATGACTCATGTTAAATCTTCTACGCATGTCATATGCTTCTTTTAAAATGCTATTTTGACTCACTTTTGAGGCTCTAGCTAGAGGCTAGTTTATCTTCTTGACCAGTTGCTTAAGTCCACCCCACAACCTCTTTTTTCATTGGGCTCTCACATGCGAGGGCCACGATGCTCCTCCCCTAATCACCCCAGAGCCAGGTGACAGGCAACTAGGGACAGCCTCTATACCCTAGAGCCCAAGACATTATTCAAATTAGCCAATTCACCAGGAGCGTGAGCAACTTAGCTCACTCCACTCCACTTGCCATACGTGAGTTGTCCCCAACAGCTCCAGATTCTGTTATCAGTCTCTGGCGCAAACCCTTTGGTGGCCCTGCCTGGAAGCCTTCTCTATTTCAGAGCCCAAAATAACACACAGCTCTGCTTTTATTCTATTCTAGTGTCAGTGTGTTGTGTCTCACTATCAAAAGGATATTCAAATCCTATAAAACAGCATGCTAATGAAATAGACACAAGGAAACTAGTGTTTTTGAGAGTATTTATATATTGCTTTAGCAGAATGTATCAAGTCTGTCCAGATTAATCTGGGATAAGAAATTCTGGTGCCTGACTCCTTAGAAAATGTGATGTGTGGTACGTAACCATTATAAAATAGAAATGTTTCATAACTGAGATGACCTCTTCTTTCTAAATGGTGTAGATTCACTCATAACATAAAGACTTCATATGTTAATCTAGGCTATGGATATTGTAAGGGCCTGAATAACTACACTGATTTCTTCTTGCTTCACTGGTGTCTTGAAATCATTAATAAAATTGCATGCTAAGTCACATCTTTTATTCTTGTGATTCTCATAAGCAGTCTGATACTTTGTACTTTCTCCCCTGAGACAAAATCAAATCAAATCAAAACAGAAATTACAACATATTAAGTAAACAGTCCTAAGGAAAAAAAAAAGTCACAATGTTGTGTATAAAAGATTTTCACTGTTGTATAAAAGAGTAAGTTCCTATTGAACTAATTGCCCTACAAATAATAAGACCTCTGGTAAGTCTGTAAGAAACAACTGCCCGGGAGCTGCAGAAAGTGAAGAAATGCAGGCAGATTTTAAAGGTGTTGAAATTTTCAGTAAACGACCATCACTTTCCTGTTTTCTGTTTTTGTTTTGTTTTGCAGACATGCCCTGAAAGAAACTGTAGTTGTGGAGGTAATGTTATGTTTCTAAGTCTTTCATAGAAGCCTCCATTTGTTTTGGTTGAATAAATCAAGGGAATAATTCCAAGAGCCACATAAAAGTGAGATCGTAAACTAGACAGGAGAAATGCAGAGGAAATAAACTCAGAGTCTGTCTAAAATTATGCCCAAGTCAGGCTCATGCACAACTAACACTCAAGGAAGGCAGACTAAAAGCTGATATAAACTTTAGCCCAACATAGATATGTCATAGTTTGAAATATAAGCAAATTAATTTCCTATAATCAAAATATCAATATTAGTTGGAGATACATAACGGAATTTAGTGTTTCAAACATAATATTAACTATGTTCAAGATACAATCTAAAATTTCTTTACATGAAAAGACTAACGCAATGTAATCCATTGTCAACGGAACATACACTTTCCAAACGACTACCCTAAGATGATTCAGACTATACAAGTATGAAACAAAGATTTTAAAGCAGCTATTATAACTGTTTCAAAATTAGCTAGAAAAACACATATTTATGATAAAAAAATAAGAAATCTTCATAACAGAAACAGAAAATTAAAAAAGAACCAAAGAGTTCTAAAATTGTTAAAGGAAACACCATCTTAATAAAAATTAAATCACTGGAAGGATGTAAAATGAAATAAATAAACACTATCTTAAGAAAATTACTGGATGACTGTAAAAGCAAACCAAAAGTAGAAGAGAGTAAGTCAATAAATTGGAAGAAAGATTAGGCAATCTGAAGAAGAAAGAAACAAACTTGGGAAGAAACCTAGAACCTCAGGAACATAAGAAACAATATTGTATGATGGGTCCAACATACAATTAGAGTCTCAGAAAGAAAGAAATGAGAAAGAGGAGATTAACATAAAAATAGAATAGCTGAACTCTCAAATTAAATGAAATATATGCATTTATGGGGTTAAGAAACTAAGCTACACATACAGTTAATACAAAGAAAAAATCCTAGGCACATTACATAGTCAAAAGGCTGGGAAGAAAAAAAAACAGAGATAAAGAGAAATTATTGAGTGCAGCCAAAAAATATATACAGATGAGCAATAATTAAAATGACCGCAGATTTCTCATCAGAATACACAGAGAAAAGTAGACACTAGAACTAGAATTGTAAATAGATTAAAGAAAAAATGAACTGAGAATTCTATATAAAGCAAAAATATCATTCAAGCATGAGGGGCAAATGAAGAGTTTTTAGATGAATGAAGAGCTAGCATAGAATTAAATCTGTCATAAGAATGAACATGTAGACAATTGAAACAGAATTGGTAATCCAGAAATAAAACTTTTTATTTATGGTAAATTGATTTACAACAAAGGTGCCAAGGCAATGGCAATTTTTGAGAAATTGTGCAGGCTCAACTGAATAACTATATGGGAAAAAAATGTTGTCTATTACCTAACACTATACACAAAAATTAATTTAAATTGATAACAGACCTGATGCAAATACTAAAATTATAACATTTCTAGAACTTTTCATAGATGGGATGCAAAAATCATGCATCATAAAAGAAAAAACTAAGTTTTATAAAAATTTAAACTTTTGTTGTTCAAGAGATGCCATTAATAAAATTAAAATACCATACAAAATAGGAGAAATAGTTGCACTATATGTATTTGCCAAGGGATTTTTGTTTTTAAATATATACAGAACTCTCAAAACTCAATAATAAGATCGAAGTCAACCCACATAAAGAAATCTTAAAGGATTTGAAAATATACTTCACCATAAAAGTGATACAAATGGCAAATAATCATATGAAAATATATTTCGTGTTGTAATTAGAAAAATGTAAGTTAAAACCATAAATGAGACCACACTATATATCTGTAAAAATAAATGAAATTATAAATCTAGAATATCAAATTTGATGAGAACATTTTACCAAATGGTGTATCTCACAAACTTCTGGCAGGAATGTAAAAGGATACAAACGCTTAGGAAAACAGTTGGCAGTAAACATACAACTACCAAATACCCAGCCATTCCGCTTTTAGGCATTCACTTAAGACAAATAAAAGAACATATCCATAAAAAGACATGTGCAAGAATGTTCACGACAGCATTATTTGTAAGAGACAAAGTTGAAAACCAACCTAATATCCATCAGTAGGTGAATGGATAAACATATAATGGAATATAACTCAGCATTAAAAAAATACTGATGCATGCAACAATATGGATGAAGCTTACACATTATTAGGCCAAAGTGAAAAGAAGCATCAAGTGCAAAAGAATACAGATTTGATTATTTTATTTATATAAAAGTTTAGTAAAAGTAAATTAAACTATAATGACAGGAGACAGATTACTGGTTGTCTGGGGTTTAGGACAAAGAGACAGATACACTGCAAGAAGATATATGAGATGTTTTGGTGGTGAAAAAAATGGTCTTCAAATTATCTGTGTTGCTAGTTGTACAGCTCATACTCTGCAATCATACATTCAATGGCCTATTTTAAATGCCTAGCGCTCATTGTATACAGTTTTTGTTAACAGAGTTGACTAAAATACATTGGAGCTATAGGTAAATCTGAAAATTCAAGGTTTCAATTCTCAAGTACTCATGTAACTTAAAAAACAAATAAGGTAAATAAATTAATGATGTACCAATCTCAAGAACTGGGGGACAGGGTAAAATTAGCCTATGGGAAGCAAAGGGAAGTAATTGATAAGCATAAATGCATATTAACGATTAGAATATACAAATATAGCATTAATAAGTAAACTTAATAGCTGGCACTATGAAATAATCCAATTAAATAGATAAACCAATAGCTAATCTAATCAAACAAGGGAATACTCACATAGCCATACTGAGGAAACTAATTATAGGATAATATTTTACTCGACTCTGTTCAAATAAATTTGAAAATTGACTTCAAATTCTCAGAAAATATAAATTACCAGGAGAGCATACAATGTAAACAAACCAATTACCACGGTAGGATTTGAGAAAGCTGTCAAACTGTTCCTCTCCAAAATAAAACAAGACAAATTTTACACAAGTGATTCTATCAAACCTTCAAGATATAAATATTTTTTAGTGTTATTTAAATGTTTCCAAACAGAAAAAGAAAGAAAAGCTCCCTCTCTTGTTTCCACCAACTTCTCTTTTTAAGAAGTTAACAAACATCTCTTTACTTTGTTGTATATGTTCTTGGCTTCTTCAAATGCTTACTGATTGCAGTAATGGGCTAAGTGGATGATGGGTGGCTGCCATGGGCCAAGTGAACTATGGACAGTGGCCATGGAGTTCCTCTGTACATACGTATGCCTGTTGACTTCATGTGATTTCCCTTATCTCTGTCGGATGACTGACTGTAACCTCTATGAAAATTGAGGGGATGAGTGAACAGGAATGCTTTCCTTTAGAAAACAGAGTGGCAGACACAGGAAGGGGAACATCACACTCCAGGGACTGTTGAGTGGTTGGCAGAGGGGGGAGGGACAGCATTAGGAGATATACCTAATGCTAAATGACGAGTTAATGGGTGCAGGAAATCAACATGGCACATGGATACATATGTAACAAACCTGCACATTGTGCACATGTACTCTAAAACCTAAAGTATAAAAAAAAAAAAAAAAAAGAAGTATGGCAGTTCAAATCTAAAAAAAAAAAAAAGAAAACAGAGTGGCGGCAGACAAATCATGCTTGAACACCTCAAAACTGTTAAACCAAGAAAAGAGTTTCTCTGGAACTAAAACAAAAGGGTATTTACTACTGAGTTGAGCTGCTATCCTATTTTTCTCTTCTACTCTTCTGGGGAGAAATAATCCCATATAATCAGATGCCAATTCTTATAATCCCCTTTTTTCTATTGAAATAATTAAATCAATTCATTTTTTCTTATCATTTGTGTCTAAATTCAGTTCATTATTTAAATTTTAATATAAAGTGACCTATCATAAATTAGTTGACTTTTATTGAACATAAAGTATTTTAATGATTGCTGTCCATGATTTTTAGGGTTTTTCCTACTTAAAACATATTTATTTTTGTGTTTCAACCCACCCTACCCGAAAGCAATTATAACACGATCAATGCTGAAGAAAAGGAAATGAAAGATGAAGCTGAACTTTGGTGAGCAATAAATAGTAGAATATTTTTCCAGTTTTTTTATTGGAACAAAATATACATAAATTAAATTTTACTACCTTAGTAATTATTAAGTGTACAATTCTGCAGTATTAAGTGCATTAGTATTGTTGTACAACCATCACCATTCTCTATCTCCGGAACTTGACTAGAGCTTTGAAAAATGAATAAATATAAAACTGCATGGTGCTACTTAAAATTTTTTGTGAGATGTTGGTTGCAGTGAGAGAAGAGAAATATTTTAAATGTTTCAGAATAGTCATTCACAATTTGAATTGTAATAGTTTTTACAACCATTCATAGCTAGTTCTACCATTATAATAATCAAATAGCTCAAATTAGATGTTTCTTTCTTGGAGAAAATTATTTCACCACTGTCAAAGTATTGATTATATAGATATGGTTAGAAGTAACACAACACCTTACAATTTAGATTTTATACGTAAGATTTAATTATAGAAAAAAAAGTAACTCAGAAATTTCAAACAAATGTATAAAATGACTCATTTTGCAGATGGTTACTACTTCAAAGAAAATTGCTGCCAAGAAGCACATAAAATTTTAAAATAAAAATCAGTATATGTCATTTCAAAGTTTTCTGAATCATTGGTTATTATTGATGAAATAAGAATTACAAATTGCCAGTTTTCAATAGACTTAAATTGGTGTTTGTGTATATATGTACATTTAGTATATGATAACTTGACAACTTTTTGTGTCTGATGTCATACTCCAGAGTTTAAAAATAAGTTCTCTTGAATCTTTTGTGTTTGGCTTTCTTCTAAGTGCAAGTTTTGTATTTTAATCATAGAATTCACCACATATATCTCAATTTCACTTTGTATTTATATTTTACTTATTTAAAAGTAAGAAATTTCTACATATTTAAGTATAGCTTGTAGTAGTTTTAATTATAACAGGTAGCTTTTTTCTCATTTTACAGTAGTCTTACAGAAATAAATATTTTAAATTCATAGTGTAATTGCCATCTAGAAAACCTGAGAAAAGGGAGAAGTCAGAGTCAGTGCTTTTGACCAACTAACAATAAATCAGAGCAACAAAAAGCATTTTCTGGCTGGGCACGGTGGCTCATGCCTGCGATCCAGCACTTTGGGAGGCCAAGATGGGTGGATCACCTGAGGTCAGGAGTTGGAGACCAGCCTGGCCAACATGGTGAAACCCCGTCTCTACTAAAAATACAAAAATTATCCAGGCGTGGTGGCATGTGCCTGTAAACCCAGCTACCCAGGAGGCTGAGGCAGGAGAATTGCTGGAACCCGGGAGGGAGAGGCTGCAGTCAGCAAAGATCGCACCACTGCACTCCAGCCTGGGCGACAGAGCAAGACTCCATCTCAAAAATAAAATAAAATAAAATGAGTAAAAATAAAAAAGCATTTTCCTCAAATAGTTTGCTCCTTTTGCTTTACAAATTTTGCCTCTATCTCCTCTCAGAAACTGAGTTAAGGCTTAGTCCAGTGATTGTACTTTTAAAAGTAATACTCTCTAATTTGAAGCATCTCAGCATGTATGCGTGTTCACCATCTCTCATGGCCCCTTACATCAATGAGATTTGGCCAAGAAAACAGAAACCACACTAGATATTTTAGATGGGAAGGGGTTGAATATAGGTGGATTATTCGACCATTGGAAGGCCTGAAATAGAGAAGGTTGTAGAGACTTCTGCTGGCCCTGAGGGAACACAGGAGTACAAGGGGTGCAGGACCACTGTCTTGGAAGGATTCAGCTGCCTGACAGACTGAAATGGAAAATTTTGCTGAGGACAGCAAGAAACTGTTACTGAAGGCCCAAGACTGCTCTGACAATATCCACTGGTCTGCTCACAGCTTCTTCTGGTGAACAATTACTTTTGTTTCTCCTTCAATTTCTAGATCGTACATGATTGCCTCTGGCTATAAGAATCTAAACTGGAACTCTGTGGGTTAGGGGTCCTGGAAAACACAGATTCCGGCTTCTCCTTTAAAATACAGCAATGAGTGTAGAAAATACAGAGTTGGTAAAGGTCATTCATCAGCATTCTGACAGAAAAACTAAAAGAGGAATGTTTATGGAAGTTAAGATATAAAAACTCATTTCTGAGATTTTAGAGCAATAAAATGCAACCCTATTTTCCCCAACTCATATGAAATGTATTTTAATTGACATTCGGGGTACTGTCTAACATAATACCGGAAAGTCAAACCTATTTCAAATGCAGTTAGTTGTTTCACAAATTCAGAGGATGGCCCTTCATATATTGCAGTACATATCATAAGTCTTGGGGATACAGTTACTTCAAGAGGCTCACACATCTGTGAAAGAGATGGGGAGGTGAAACAAATGTTATAAAATTGCCTTACAAATGATATGGTAAAGGTGTGTAGACGGCTGCAGAAAATCATGCAAGTAGCTAGAAGAAATTTATTATCAAATGAGTATGATTTCAAATTTAACTAAAACAATGAGGCTAATTTTGCCAAATAAAACTCAGTTTTATTACATTCAACTAAATAATGAGCTGTCTGATGTGTAACTGAAGGATTTAAAAGCACATGCTCAATTTGTATTCAGTGGCAGACTTTTCAGGATTACAAAATTAGAAAAATTTTAAAAGATTACGTTGATTATCCCTCTCTCAGAAGCTTAAGACCTTAAATCCTCTCACTGGTCCCAACTAGTAAGGTAGATTAAACCTTTCTTACACACAGATTTATAATTATTAGTGTTCCACACAAAGTAGCGATAGTCATTTAGAATCAGGATCAACTAACATTTGTAGAGCAACGATAATGCTCTTGATTGCCTGGGACTTTATTTTGCATATTCATTTAATTCATTTGACATCAAAGAGTATACAGAACATGATATTGATATTTGTGTGTGTGTGTCAATGTATGTGCATGTATGTTTGTGCTTGTATTACCAACAATCTACCATGTGCCTCTCTACTTCTATTACAACTCCTAAGTCTAAAATAATTATGCCTCTTCTTTTCTTTTCAACAATCTATTGAGGTTATAGCTATTTCCATTTTACATTTCAAACTTAAGGTTTGTGATCCATATTGGACCTTCCAGTTAGCTTATTTCACTGGTAAAAGTATAATTTCCTGTATTATAATTCTTAAAATTGTAATTCTTAAAAGTCATAATCATGATTCTTACCACATTTGTACTTGTTCAATCTACATCAGAATCTCCAGGCATTTTAGAAGTTAATATCCCCATTATACCTCATCGTCTACTCTTCAATCAACTTAAGTAGTCATAAGTAGGGCTGTCCCCTTAGACTAAGTTGCCTGGAAATAGACTCTGAGATGGGGCGCTGTGTGCAGAATTGTATTAGGAGGAGCTCTGAGTATCACTGTGAGGAAGGAGGGAAGGCATAAAGTGAGCATGGCAGAGCAAGATGCTCAGCTGTGAAGCCCTCTAGTCAATCTGGTGCTGAGATGACCTTTCCAGGATATCCCAAATTGAGGCAAGAGGGCTGGCTCTTTGTATCCAAGGTTGGCCCTTGGCTGGTATCTGGGAACCTGGATTTGAGGATAGCTATGCCTTCCCTAACTGATAAGTGTGATTCGCTACACTTGAACTATTGTTGCAAACAATACAGTTTAGTATGATCATTTGCTTTTGTTTTGGGAGTCTGAAATTTTGGTGCATGCCAAGAAGAGGGTGCCTATGTGATTAGTCCACAGTAAAAACCCTGGGCCCTTATTTCCTAATGTGCTTCCCTGTTAGACAACATTTTACACATGTCACAATTCTTTGTTGGGGGAAAGAAGCAGTTCTGGAGTGACTCCACTGAGAGCTTGTGGCCTGATTTCCTCTGGACTTTGCCCCATGAGGCTTTTCCTTTGCTGATTTTGCTTTATATCCTTTTATGATAATAAATTATAGCCATGAATACAATTACATGCTAAGTTTTGTGAGTCTTATTAGCAAGTCATCAATACAGGAACTGGTCCTGAGGACCACACCCCAGAAGAGAGCTTCAATGTGCACAAGGCAGTTCCCTATAGCACAGGACAAATCTTAGTGATGAGGCAGCTTTGAACACTAGCAGCCTGTATCTCCAAATGTGTGAAGCATCAGTGTGTACAATTCAAAGAAGGAATCCAGATTAAAAAAATCATTGTATGAGCCTGGCACGGTGGCTCATGCCTGTAATCCCAGCACTTTGGGAGGCCAAGGCAGTTGGATCACCTGAGGTCAGGAGTTCAAAACCAGCCTGACCAATGTGGTGAAACCCCATCTCTACTGATTATATATATATGTGAAATTAGCCGGAAGTAGTGTCAGGCACCTGTAATCCCAGCTACTTGGGAGGCTGAGTGAGGAGAATTGCTTAAGCCCGGGAGGCAGAGGTTGCAGTGAGCAGAGATTGCACCATTGCACTCCAGCCTGGGTGACAAGAGCAAAACTCTGTCTAGAGAAAAAAAGAAAATCATGTATCCAGTATGTAAATACCTGTTTCACTCAGGCCTATTTACATATCCAGTATGTAAATACCTGTTTCACTCAGGTCCATTTACATATCCAGTATGTAAATACCTGTTTCACTCAGGTGCTGTCTTTGTAAAGAGCTTTTCCAGAATTCTAGCTAGTCTTGTTTTCTGGAGCACTAAAAAAAGACTAGTTAGTGGGATGGAAGCACAGCCTCTACTGCTACAGTTGACCTCAGGGGCATAACAGAGGTTCATTAACCCTTCCTTGCTCTCTTTCCAAGGGACCTTCAAACTCTACTGGCACCTTTACTTGTTTAAGCAGTTTTCTTGGTGAAGATCTCCCAGAATTCCATCCCCGATGTTTCCAAATCACTATATACTATGCCTTTCTCAAACTGTGTTTCCTAAACTATCAATTTTTCTTTAAAAAAAGGCATAATATCTCCAAGGGATTCATTGGTGGATCACCTGAGCCCCAAACCTATTCTTCTTTGATCATGTTATATAATAGCAGTTTTACCTCTTCCTTATGATTGGAAAAAAACTACCCTTATAAGTAAGGCAGATTTTTATTTGTCTTCTGGTCTTTTGGCATAAGGAGCCTAAAATGATAGGCCACTAGCTGTAACTTAAATTCTGTAGAACTCTTGGTGTCTGTCCTGGTTGAAGCATTCATCTTTTAATGCTTCAGCTGAGACTTCTCAGCTTAAAAAGTCCAAAATGGGCCGGGAGCGGTGGCTCACGCCTGTAATCCCAGCACTTTGGAAGGCCGAGACGGGTGGATCACGAGGTCAGGAGATCGAGGCCATCCTGGCTAACACAGTGAAACCCCGGCTCTACTAAAAACACAAAAAAATTAGCCAGGCGTGGTGGTGGGCGCCTATAGTCCCAGCTACTTGGGAGGCTGAGGTAGGAGAATGGCGTGAACCCGGGAGGTGGAGCTTGCAGTGAGCCGAGATTGCGCCACTGCACTTCAGCCTGGGCGACAGAGCGAGACTCCGTCTCAAAAAAAAAAAAAAAAAAAAAAAATTGTCACAATTCAGGTGCATACTTCAGGAATAGATACCAGGGATACTACTAAGCATCTTACAATGCACAGGACAACCCTTCCCCCTCTACAGTAGTTGCTGTAATAAATAATAATCAGAATTCTCAAATTTGGCTCCAAATTGTAATAGTACAGAAGCTGAGAAATCCCGTTGTAGACATTCTGATATTTAAAATACTAAAAGCATTTTTAAATGCCAACTTTAATAGAATTACTAAGTGAAACTTGATAATAGTCTTGCTATTGATAAGACAATTTTTGAAACTTTTGTTGCAGTTGTTTTAAAGTTTTCAACCTATTGCATTCACAGTATTTTGAGTTAATTCCGTTAATAATATTAAGAAACATTATTTCTGCACCAAATTCCAACTTGACTTATGGATAATATACAGAATGTTTAAACATACATACAATTATTTTGTGAAGCTCAAATTTCTCATTAATTAAAAAATACTATAATAAATATTGCATTATTGCATTGTATTATTTAACTTTTTTCTATTCCTACCATTTGAGAATTCAAATTTTCTTTTGTAGTATATTGTTTTAATTATTGAAATAGTATTGAAATACATTTTTGATGTTCAGCTTGTTTGATAAATGCTACATTTAGACTAAATTATATATGGTCAAGTAAAATGGTTATCAAAATTAAAACCAAATGGAATAATAAATCAGCCCATTAGAGTAGCAGATATAATGGAGTGTGCAGCAGTCCACTATTACTTATGGCTCATAAGTAAGAAAGAATGTTTTTGAGGTTGCATAACACATGAAAATAGAGATTTTGACTTAATTTGAAAGTGACAAAGAAAATTTTCATTGACTTGTGAAAATTGCTTTCTTTTTAAGCTCCAGTATGATTATAGCTCAATTTTCCAATCATTTTTTATATTTTTAATCATTTCATTTCTAAAATTATTCCTGAATTGATTCCCTTTTTGTTCTTTTTGTTAGAGCAAAAGTCATATTTACAAATCATATTAACATATCTACATTTATCTGGTACTATATCAGATTAAATTCCTCTTAAACGTAATTGTGATAAACTTTTTATAAGCAGATAAAAATTTTCTTGCTTTATGACAGAGAAATATGTGAGGAATTTAAATTGGATAATTTAAAATGCTTTTGCTTTAGAATGACATATATTGGATATATGTCACACAATTCCAGAGGGAAACAATAGGTGCAAACAAAGAATACATGTGCAGAGTTCCCATATAAATATAGAAAAATTTTAAATATTCAATACAATAATGATGTGGGTCCTGTGTTAGTTGGGGTACCTTGGAAATCAGACATCAGGTGATAATTAGATTGTAAGAGGTTTAATGAGGAAAACGCCTTTGAAAAATAATGAGAAGTGAAAACTAAGAGTAGGTTATGAGAGCTATTAACCCATGATGCAGGTCTGATACCTGTGAAAGGAGAGTAGACAGGAAGGAAAATTGGGAAGGAAAAGACTTCTATTGCAGTGTAGGTCTTAGTAAACCTCAGTCAAGCTGATGGGAATCCCCAGAGGAGTCTGTCAAAAGAGCCATTCGAACAGTCACATTTTGTGCTGGCCGCGGTGGCTCACTCTTGTAATCCCAGCACTTTGGGAGGCCAAGGCAGGCTGATCACAAGGTCAGGAGTTCGAGACCAGCCTGGCCAATATGGTGAAACCCTGTCTCTACTAAAAATACAAAAATTAGCCGGGCATGCTGGCAAGAGCCTGTAGTCCCAGCTACTCAGGAGGCTGAAGCAGGAGAATCGTTTGAATCCAGTAGGCAGAAGTTGCAGTGAGCCGAGATCACGCCACTGCACTCTAGCCTGGGTGACAGAGCAAGACTCCATCTCAAAAAAAAAAGAAAAAAAGAGTGGCATTTTGGAAGACAAGGTGGGGCTCTGGGATGTGTGCCTCACTCAGCCCTTGGTGAGGTGCAGTCCTAGGAGGTTGTACCTTCAAAATGAACACTGGAGTATTCCAGAGTGTGGTGGTTTAAGACTGCTAGAGCTCTTATTACTGTTTGATAGTTTACTTTGTTTGAGAACTGGATAATTTTTTATTCTGTGAAAGAAATCCCTTCTCCTTCATGATATGCCCCATTTCAAATACTGTCATAGAAAACTTGCTAATCCATAAGCATCAGTTAGATCCTCTAGAAAGCAGATACTGAGATTAAGTTAGCAGTAAAGGTTAATTGGGGAGTAGCATCTGTGAAAGAAAAAGAATGCGGCAGAAAAATTCAGGGGGAGCCAAGAGGCCATGATGCAAATCTCACAAAGTCTCTGCCATCTAAATCAAGAGCTCTGGAGCGAAGATGGCTCACTAGAAGAGTCCTACGTCAAGTGTAAATGACAAGATTTGGTTAGTACAGCCTTGCTTAGTCATGGCCTGAAGCCATCTTAAGATGTAAGACCTCATTTTCAATACAGAGGCAGAATTGAAGAAGTTAATAGCCATGGGCTGCCAGTTAACCACACTTGCCACCTGTCATTTCCTGAAGATATCTGGGGGCTACAGTCCTCTGTTTGTTCATGTAGTCCACTTTTCCACCCACGTTTAGGCAGCAGCTCTTCCAGAGTTCCAGTGATTATCCTTTCCTACATGTAAATTTAGAAGAGAGAGGTTAGTGTAAACAAACGACAGCTCTCATTCTTGTGACTGGTTTAGGGACTGCAACCCATTGTATTCTTTTTCCACTATCCCTTCTAAATTTTCTCCAGACTTCTAGCGATCTCAGCTATCATCTCTGCTGGTCTTTTGGCTGCTGTGGGGCTGTGTAACCTAAATCTTCATTTTAAGCATTAGAACCCATGATAAACATACCCTTCTACAGCAGGGGTTGCTGTACTTACCTATTCACAATCACAATGGAGATATAGATTGCAAATGGACAGCCAAGAGCATCACCTGGGTTTTCTGTGTTTCCCCCTGCCCTCATAATATATCAGTAGTCCTATCTTTCCCCATTAATCAAGGTAAATTTTCCTGCAAATATCGTGACTTTTCTTTTTGCCTACTGGTCTCCTATCAAAAGGATATCTTCTTTGGAAACCAGGACTTGTATCCCAGTAGAGCCCAGAGTTCTGGAAATGCATAAATAAATTAAAATAAAATAACATAAATTAACTGAATGGACCACTGAAGGTGATGGCTTTTCCATGGATCCTGGAACTGTAAAATTTTCTGAGTTGGGATGAAGGAACAGAGAGAAATCTCTGATTCAGTGAGAATGGAGCTCCATCCTCAGTGTATTACCTCCAAATGGGCATTTGAGATGCAGCTTTATCAAGCCATTCCAACTCTGACAGTCCAGCTGTTTCTAAACAGTGCAATTTAGCACCATTTCCACATTTCCTTCATTGTTAGTGAGTCCCCTGTTCTGGAGCTCAGTTGTGTGGGATTTCATGCCTATGGGCAGGTGTTCCATAAGCTCCTAGATAATGGTGTTGGCTGAGGCTCAGCAAGCAGGAAAAGCAAATCCATGGTTGAAATACATATCTATTCCTGTGAGAACAAATCAATAGCCATTCCAAGACATTAAGAGCCAGTTGATCTCCTTGAGGCATAGTGTCATGCCAGGGACTCTTTGTTGCTCTCCATTGTACATTTAGAGAAGGCAATAGCTAGATAAGCCTTGATGAAGAAGATTACATGCACATTCTTCATCTCTGTGAATATGCACACATCACTTGCATATTCATTTGTCTACCACTAAGTAGCTACTGACAAACTCTGGCTAACATCCATCGGCTTAGCCATTTATATCTATTATATTAGAGAATGTCTTTTCTATGGTGGATATTTTCTGTTGCACATTAATATACACAGATCTTCACTTTGTCCCAACTCCTACATGTCCATCTGATTGTCTCTACTCCAGGCCTTCTCTCACTAATCTTTCAATGTCTTTCCTGTGGTCTCCTGAATAATTATCTATGTAGTTAACTACTACTCTTAGCTTCAGATAGTCCTCAAATCATATGAGTAATCAGGTTTACCACCCATAGCTTCACCCATTGGAGAGGTTTTTCTCTTTTGCCTGTCATTCAAGGCTCCCTGCAATGAAGCTACTCTACAGTTTACTATAGAACCAACATGTTTAGCTAACCCATGGCTAAACCATGCTTCCACTTCTTTATCCACATTCAGTTGTTTGTAATGGCGCTTACGACCATTGGTGCAACCTGAGGGAGGAGTGATGGTGCAAATGTTCTTTGTGACATGGGAGTCCAGGAAACTTGCCCACATAGTTTTGCTTATGCTCTCTTGTTCTACTTGTGCTCAGTCCTAAATTTATTATTTCTGTTTTTCAATAAATTTGCCACTAGACCTGCCTGACTTGAAAGTTCTGACAAGACTCAGCTCCTGATGTGTAATTCCAAACACAAGTTCATCTGTGTCTCAATGTAAATCAGATTCTATCCAGAAACAGATGCATGCCAACAGCTGTTTTTTAAATAATGTATCTTTGTGCTGCAAAGGGCATGGTCTTTCTAATGGGTTTATGTTAGGATCCTACCAATAGAGTTTGTCATTAACTCCACAGTGCATTCTTTGCTACCCCTGGTATTTCCTACACTGTAGATACTGCTGAGAACACTGCTTGCACCACAGCCTGGACCTACTTCAGAGTTCTTCCTTGCCCTAGGCCTCCTTAAAGCAAATAGCCTTCCATATCACCTGCTATATATCCAGGTAGCATTCTTTGGGGTGAACTGTATTGTCTCCAGAACCTTGAGATGTTTACTAGGTGGTACCCATGCTTCATCGTGGTAGGGAATGCAAGCTGCAGCGTTTTGCCTTTTGTTTGGGAGAGGATATCCCAGCATGCTCCTAACCGTTCAGGCCCCTGCAGATTTTACTGAAATGGTAGTTTCTTGTTATCCATAAGGTTTATTTCTCATACTCTGGAATTCACATATTTTATTAAAGTCTCCATCCTGCTAGCACTTGTTGATTATGCTGCCAATTCTTCATGATGATGTAGGGATGAAAGAACTCCATCTGTCACCTCTTGAGGTTTGATATTTGAGTCTGAGAAATAAACTGACAGTAGACCAATGAGCAAGAACAAGTGCATAGAAATTTACTTATGTGCTTAGGAGCATCACAGGAAGGCGAGTGTTCAATATCCCAATGAGGTCTAGATGTTTAGATACTTTTCTTCATAGGATAATGGAAAATGGGGGGTGTAGGCCAATTTTTAGAGGGGTGGGAAATGATTTTTAGGAGAGATAAATGAGACAGCAGAACAGATAGCCTGGGACAAAGCTTGTCTGGGCTCCAGGTATGGTGTTTGATTTTCAGTCTCTTCCTCTGTGAAATGAGTTTCATCTTTCTTGGTTAATGAAATTTCAGTGGGAAGATCGAAGACACTGAGCTCTTCTTTGGTGGATCCGGTCTTCAGGTAGATAAAGGAACTTCAGAGAAAACCCTCTCCCTTTGCTTCGGGAGAGGCAGAGAGATGAGACACAGTGGGGCAGGAGAAAGCAAGAGAGAGATTTTGGTTTTGAGGCTGCTGCTTTAGTTCAAAGTATTCAGCATGTCAAAGCACCATGCTTTGAGGTAGTGTTTTCTGAACTCCATAACATCAGCGTAATGGAGCGACATGATGTTTTGCACAAGTATTATTCCATGTTCAACATATCAGATGCTACTGGACCCACTTCCTGTGCTCTTGTGGTAGTCCACAAAATTCACTTTCAGGGTTCAGACTGGTGAATCAAATGAAGTGGTGACAGGGACCCTCTGCTCTGCATTTCTTAGCTCTTTACATGGTGCACTAATTGCCACCATCCTGCTGCATCACAAAATATTGTTTTGTATTTATAATCTTGGCTGGGGGAAGTTTTAAAAATTTCCATCTTTTAAAATTATCTACTATTATAGCTCTTATGCCACGAGCCAGGTTCACAATGTAGAGATTGCTCTAACCACAAAACATCCAGTTCTAATTATCTATTTAGAGACTGGTGAAATGACTACTAGGTAATTTTTCTAATGCCGTAAACCCTCTCTTTGCTGGACTTTGACAAGGATTCTACTTTTTAACCTGGATCAGAAGAACTCCAGTTTAATGGGGAGAGGAACATGATAACACATCATGTATCGGATAATCTATCTCATCTCAGACGCTGTGTTCCATAGTTCTTGAAATGGCATGCAATTTTCGTTGAGCATTGTGCTGTCATCCAAGCAAATAGCCACAAGGCATCTGGAAAAGAACTGATAAAATTATAACAGCATTTTCTTTTTGCCACGTCTTTCTTCCTACAGACCTGGAAATCTCTTTAGTCAGTGTGTTTCAGGGAGAAAGCTATAGGAACTGGACAAAGTATTATCGTTTTTATTAAGATTACTGCTCTTAGCCTTCCACTTACTCATTCTTGCTTTGTTTAGTCGCGTTTTACATTGTGATTACATTACACAGTACCCTAGTTGGCTGCCCATTTCTTTTGCTCCTGGAGTCGCTATGTCTATTACTGATTTCTGTAACACTCCTCAGATTAAACCATTGCAGCTGCCACTTAGATTTTGCCAGTCGTTACAAAAATTGCATCCTCTTGAAGGTTCTGCTGGTTCTTAAATGACCTACATTCTCCACTGCTATTAATAAGTTAAACTCTATAACCTTTCCTACCCTCTATTTTAGCCTGCTGAGTTGCCACTGAACTTCTTAATGATGGTGACTCTCTTAATCAGTGTGTCCCTTATGACCTTGGTAAATTGTGTGCTCTTTGGCCTTCTCATAAAACAAAATTATCTCATGGGTTTTGTGACCTCACATAATACACACACTCTAGCACGTCTGTCTTCTTCATTTGTTCTACTCCTCCTCCACCATCTGCTATGGCAATTAAAGCTTTTCAGCTTCACTCTTCCTGGGTTTATTTTCTCCAGACTTCTAGGAGCCAACCTGGCATTGAGCCTGCACCACCACCCACCCCCCGGCCCCAGAGTCCTGGCTAAGGTATTAAGCTCTTTATGCTGAGGGTATCCCCTTGCACATGAGTTGGGCAAACTGCATAGAATGAGAGAATAGGCCCTATGAGACTTACTCTCACTTCAGATACCAGTCATAATTTCAGGGGCCTCCTGGGCCACTCTCACTTTAGACTAGCTGACTACAAATTTATAGATCCCTATGGATTCCAAGATCAGTAATTTACTAGGACGACTCACAGAACTCCTTGAGAGCGATTATACTCCCCATTGTGTTTGTAACAGGCAGAGGATCCACATTAGAACCAGCTCAATGAAGAAATGGATATTACAGAATCTGAGAGGGTTCTAAACTCGAAGCTTTCCTCATGCTCAGAGATATGTGGCCCTCTCAGCATCAATGTGCTACAATATTCAGAATACTGACAGGTAGACAATCCGACCCAAAGCTTTAGTGTTCAGAATTCTTTTTCTTTTCTTTTCTTTTTTTTTCCGAGACGGAGTTTCGCTCTGTCGCCCAGGCTGGAGTGCAGTGGCGCGATCTGGGCTCACTGCAAGCTCTGCCTCCCAGGTTCACACCATTCTCCTGCCTCAGCCTTCCGAGTATCTGGGACCACAGGCGCCCCCTACCACTCCCGGCTAATTTTTTGTATTTTTAGTAGAGACGGGGTTTCACCGTGTTAGCCAGGATGGTCTCGATCTCCTGACCTCGTGATCTGCCCACCTCGGCCTCTCAGAGTACTGGGATCACAGGCCACAGCGCCCTGCCCAGTGTTCAGAGTTCTTATTGATCACATACTGTCTCTGTGGCTAAACTTTAGTCTCCAGTTCCCACCCTCAGCCAAGAGGTAAGACTAATGCATTTTTCTCCACTTCATCTAGAGCTCTGAACTTATAGGGCATGGTTCAAAGCTTCCATTGCATGCCACTTTGTTAGATTTCCTGTGGACAAATTCTAGAATAAAGATATTCCTCTCAGGCAGGACACTCAGAGCCTAGAGGTTACCCAACAGCAGCAAAGAACAAAGGCCAGACTTTTCTTTGGGTAAAGTTAATTATTCACTACACATCTCTAAATTCACCCTTCATCAGTCATGTTTTGGCCTCTTTAACCACTCATTCCCATAATCTAGGTTTACTGGATTTCCATGCAGGGAAAAGAGGCTAGGTCCTATATTGCAGTCTTCGTGATTGTGAAAGGCCATGCCAAGAACATGGTCTTGCCTCAAAAGATTAGGAAAACTTAAAGGAGTTAACAGCTTGAAGCTGTAATAACCTCACTTATCAAAGTACTTTCTTAAAAGTGTTATCTGAGTCAAGCATCTCCACGTCCATATCATATAACTTGCAGCACACGAATTTACACTAGGCTTACTTGGACTCTTCTTCTATTGTACATGTGCTTTTTTCTCCTAAATATAAGCAGTAAAAGTAGATGGAATAACCTATACTATTTATGAGTTAAGAAATAATAAACATATGTTCTCACTCATAAGTGGGAGTTGAACAATGAGAGCACGTGGACACAATGAGGGGAACATCACACACCAAGGCCTGTCGGAGGGTGGAGGACTAGGGGAGGGATAGCATTAGGAGAAATACCTAATGTAGATGACAGGTTGATGGGTGCAGCAAACCACCATGGCATGTGTATACCTATGCAACAAACCTGAACGTTCTGCACATGTACCCCAGAACTTAAAGTATTAAAAAAAATAATAAACATAAAGGATATTGCAAAGTAACGTTTAGAGTATACTGTTAGTCATACAAAACACTATCGTGTGTGTGCACCAAAAAAAAAAAAAATACCATAAAATATGTTAATTATGTTTGTCTTTAAAAGGTAATATTTTGGAATATTGACATAATCTTTTTTTTTTTTTTGAGACAGGGTTTCACTCTGTTGCCCAGGCTGGAGTGCAGCAGCACAACCAAGGCTCACTTCAGCCTCGACTTCCAGTGTTCAGCCTTGACCTCCAGGGTTCAAGAGCACAATCAAAGCTCACTCCAGCCTCGACTTACAGGCAGTTGCTGCCATGCCTGGCTAAATTTTCTTTCTTTCTTTTTATTTTTTTTTTGTAGAAACAGGGTTTTGCCATGTTTCCCAGGCTGGTCTCAAACTCCTGGGTTCAAGCTATACTTTCTCCTCAGCCTCCCAAATTGCAGGGCTTACAGGCTTGAGCCACCGTTCCTGGCCTTGAAATAATTATTTTAATCTATCTCATTCCCCACAAACATTTGAAGCTTTTGCAGTCTCTAAATATATCTTCTTTTCTCTGTTTCGGTGTGTGTATAGTCCTATGTCCATGTGTCAGTAATCATGGCTATACATTTTGAGAAATGCCTTGTTAGGTGGTTTTGTTATTATGTGAATTTTGATTATATAGGCTGAACTTTCACAAACCTTGATGGTATGGCCTACTACACGTCTAGGCTATATGGTATAGTCTATTGCTTCTAAGGTACAAATTTGTACAGCATGTTACTATACTGAATAGTGTAGGCATTTGCAACACAAAGGTAGCTATTTGTGTATCTAAACATAAAATGGGTGAATTAAAATTATTTCAATTGTATAATCTTATGGTCCCATGGGGCCACAATTGTATGTGTGGCTTGTCATTGGCAAAAGCATCATTATGCACCATGTAATTGTATATATATTTACAACGTAAACACTTCAATCCGATATTACTTTCTAAGAAAGCACAGTCTCTGAAGCCAGACATACTGACTTCCAAATCTTCCCATACTAATGGTAACATCTTTGATGAGCTACTTAACTACTTTGTGCTTTAGTCTTTTTATTTATAAAAAGAGTGTGATAATAATAAGTCAAATTTATATTTTGTAAATGAGATGTGATATGGGCTTAGAAACAGTGTCTGGTTCATATTGATCATAGAATATTAGTACCATTGTAGCTTTTTTTGTGCAGAAGAAAACACAGGCAAATGATAGAATTTTGGAGTCTGAGGCTACAGTTTGACTTTTTTCTTAGATCTATAACTTGTAGGAAATATACTTATGAACACTTCTTCTGTGTCTCCAAATTGAGAATAATAATGGAGATGTTATAGGGTCATGAAGAATATTTGAATGAATGATAACATGTACACTTTCTAATAAAATGATATAATAAGCCTCTGTGATGATAATGATATTTATTTGAGAAACTTGTAACCTGAAATAACTCTTACATCAAGAAAAACTCATGGAAGCATTTGTTCTCAGGGAACTGGAATTGAAATCATCACAATAATCACCATGATCAGTATTATTATTACTGTCATCCTTAATACTATTCACATTGTCCTCATGTCCAATATTATACTTTTGGTCTGAGTTAATCAATAAACATAAGCAAAGTGTTTTCTGAATCCCGTTAATCAATCATTTGTACTAAGGGGGGAAAAAAGTCATTTCAGTTCCCAGTTGATCCTGTTACTAATCTTGCCTTTCTATCTCCTATTTTTATTTCAAAAAGAACCTCATATTTAGAATAATATATTCCAGCCTTAGATTATAGTTTCCTTTGCATGTGCTTAATTTTCTCATTTCAATTTTTCCATGGGGTCAAAGGGATGCAAGAGATAAAGTATAGTCAATTAACTAGAAGCTGGGCATACATGTATTTAAATGATACAAGTAATTATTATTTTAGAATGGTTCATTATTATTTTTAGGTTTGGAAATTAGTACTTTCAATTTTCTCAAATTAAGTGCATTACATAAAATATCTCTTTCTGTGGAATTAGATCTCACAAGTGACTCTTGTGGTTTGTTTATTCCAGATTAACCGCTTTGGGATTTATCTTGTATATCTCATGAGCTGAAAAAAAAAAGAAGTCCCTACTCTTACAACAAGAAAAACCTTGTTCAGGCTGTAAAGTGATGGCTTTTCTAACCCATATGAAAACAGGTCAAAGGATAAACGACCGTCCAAAATTCTGAGGAGACATAGGCACATCCAGGGAGACAGAGGAGTCAAAGAGTTGCTAACCTTGGGCAGAGGCTGCTAGATACCAAGAAAGCCCGCCAGAATATCAAAGAAGAAACACTGATAATTCCTTGGAGGTTGAACATTAGTATGGGGCTACGGTAATGGGCTTTCGACCCATTTGAATACTTTTTTCTCTAGAAACACCATGAGGCTTTTACAGGGGGGATCTGAGAGAATCCAGAGAATGTTTCCCTTGTCTTACTAGTTGGGAAGGGAAAGACCAGACACCGTAGAGTCCATCCAGATCCCACTGCCATGTGAAACAAAGGCTTAATCAGCAGTGGGAAGGGCCAGAAGACTGCAGACTAACAGTACTAGAGGATATTTTTTGCAGCTGGGAAAAGGAAGATGGAGCAGGAGACACTGTGACAGGTAGCTTAATGTTACTCCATACATTTCATATAAACTCACTTTCACTTATTTATGTCATGAATGCATTTACGTATTTATGTATAAATAAATGTACATTGAATAAAATTTTGGCTATATACAAGTATGTGTGTGTGTATGTATGTGTGCATTGTAACTAATTTCTTTTTATTTTCATTTAACTTAATGCTTTGTGAACACTCTTCCATAACATTAAAAATTAAAACACTTGGACATTAGTGGATGCATGAATGTGGCTATAGCTTGTAGAATATTTAAGTTCTTTGCAATTTTAACTCTCATAAATGTTCATTGTGTTCAGTTTGGGCTCTCAGAAATATAACTTTACTAAAAATAGTAAGTTAAAGATAATGTATACTTATACAATTATATTTAATCATTCCTTATCATAAGAGTGATTCTTAGAATTAGTATCACCTAATTTAGACCTTTTTTCCAGAACTTTGCACCCTATTTCCTAAATTGTTTACAGAAAGTTTATATTAAATTACATTCACCTTAGGAGTGAATTAGAGTCCCCATTTCTCTATCTTCTTCTCCACCCAAGCATACCTTCTCCATATTTTAATCCTGAAAACATGTTCCTCCTGGCAAACAAAAGGTGATACTAGGTCAAATCAAATCAATAATCCTGAAGTTTTGTATTTGAGTTAGTGGTACTCAAAAAGCATGTGATATTACTACAAATACATTTACAAACCTGAAAATAGTATATTTTTGTATCTGTTGGGAAATGTTTAATTTTAGAAACATAGTTTCTTTTGAGACTTTTCTTATTAATACTAGTAGTATTTGAACAATGCCTTCTGTAGCTTCTGTCTCTTCCATTTCACTTTTTTAAAAGTGCCACACACTATTTCTAACAGCAAGATGTAGTTCCTAATGGGCTATAGAATGTGAATCATACATCGATAGTCATATTATATATTAAAATATGTATGTAACTTTTTTTTTCAGCACTGATAGCTGTACACACTTTGGAAATGACTCTGGAGAGATCCACTGTGAAGAATGTGTGTGTTTGGACAATCACTTTGCTACAGAGTGGAAAACAGGTCTGCCTATAAGAAGCTGCCTATCAGAGAATTTTAATTCTCTTAGGATAAAAGATACTAGTACACCTGGAGGAAAATTGCTACTGTGGTTTTCAAGGCAGTTATAGTAGATAGCGTGTCCTAAACTGCTCCAATATATTACTGTCTCTTGCTTTATTTCTTCTCAATGTTTGCAAACCTCCTGTTTGAAAGAAGTATGTCATTTACAGCCATGGGTATTTTTCCTCTGACATAAATTGCCATATTTTAAATTTTAAGACATCTGTTAGTTGCCAGTACTTCAAAAGGGTGCTCCCTTGTGATCACCACACACTGACCTCTCCTGGTCTTTATGGCACACAGACAGATGGACAATTATGGGAAATTGAATACGTAAAGTTTCTTCTGACTTACTTATCCTTAACCAGGGCTAGAAGACTCATGATTTTTATTCCACAGGTATCTTTTATCTAATGCAGAAAATAATAATCTCAGAAACATTAAACTGTTTTGAAGGGATGAAGGAACCAGACATTGGAAGGACTTTAAAGATAGTGTAATCTAACCCTTTTAGACTGAATGAGAAGATGAGGGCCTGTGGGGTTGCATGCATGCCTGCAGTGGAGGAAAAGAGGGAATGACCACCGGGTGCAGTGGCTCACGCCTGTAATCCCAACATTTTGGGAAGCCAAGGTGGGCGGATCACCTAAGGTCAGGAGTTCAAGACCAGCCTGGCCAACATGGTGAAACCTTGTCTCTACTAAAAATACAAAAATTAGCTGGGTGTGGTGGCCGGCACCTGTAATCCCAGTTACTCAGGAAGCTGAGGTAGAAGAATTGCTTGAATCCTGGAGGAGAGGTTGCAGTGAGCCTAGATCATGCCACACACTCCAGCCCGGGCGACAGAGTGAGACTCCATCTCAAAAAAAAAACAAAAAAAAGGTGTATGAACAATTGTTTCCTTCTTTAGAAAATCATCATTCCCATTAGAAAGTTCTTTTGTAAATATTTTAATTGTTTTTCCTTCCTTTTGTGATTTCTTCAGCTTCTTTTTAAATGTGTTGATATGAAATCTTCCTTCAACTGATATGTCCATTGCCTTATAAGTTTGGTGCCCTTTCTCTAAAACTTTGTGAGGTAATGTACAGGAATAAAAAAGGATTTTTTCACAATTTCTGAACAACCAGGATAAGAGGTTAATATTTTCTACTTCATTTGTTTTTACCATTTGCCTTTTATATACAAAAGGATGAGAATCACATGGAAAATAGAACTTTAAAATAAATAAATAAATAAACAAACAAAATGTTTCTATTACCCTACGGAAAAAATCTATGTAGGTAATTACACTCTAACACTCTTCATAGGAGAGTGAACTCACAGTAAAACAATTTCTTTTAGCCCTAGGCTATAAAAAATAATTTCTAGGCATTTTGATTTTCATGAATAAGTAGCTGAATGCTCTATCAGAGAAGCACACAAATATTCAGTAAAAATGGTTGATTTATTTTTACTGATTGAATCATTGCCTGAATAAATCATTTTTACTGAATATTTGTATGCTCCTATAATATTCAGCTACTTATTGGTGAAAATCTGAACACCTAGAAATTATTCTTGATTGCCTAGGGATAAAGGTGATAGAAAATATGGTACCTATACACATCACGGAATACTATGCAACCATAAATGAGAACTAGATCATGTCCTTTGCAGGGACATGGATGGAACTGGAGGCCATTATCCTTAGCAAACTAACCCAGGAACAGAAAACCAAACATTGCATGTTCTTACTTGTAAGTGGGAGCTAAATGATGACAGCACATGGACACATAAAGGGGAACAAAACACACTGGGCCCCTTCAGAGGGTGGAGGGTGAGAGGAGGAAGAAGATCAAGAAAAGTAACTAATGAGTACTAGGCTTAATACCTGGGTGATTAAATAATCTGTACAACAAATCCCCAGGACACAAGTTTACCTGTGTAACAAACCTGCACTTGCAACCTTGCACTTAAAAAAAAAATCTTTAAAAAAATAATTAATTCAAACTTGGACAAATTTATTGAATAAACTTAAAATTGTAATTATGTTTGTGTGCACATGTGTATATGTGAACAGAAGCATGCAAATTCATTTGTTGTGTACATAAATAGATAAGGCTAATGCAAATTTGTATTTTTAATTGACATGGAGATAGAAAATAATTAGTTTTGCCTCTTCAGTAAAATGTATTGTGTATTCTTATTTGTTGTAATTTTACAATACACTGAAGTTGTGTGTTTACATATGATTTTAATGAATCATTAAACAATAAAAATAGTTGATTTTTCTGTAATGAATCATTAAAAAACTAAACAATAGTTTATTTTTCTTTCAACTCTTTCCAATGTAACCAATTCTTCATAATATTTAAAATACAATCTAATGTTCAAGCAGTATTTTAGTATATTACAGATAAGAAATACTTGAGGATCATATAAATTTTAGCAAGAGCACAATTTCTATAAACTAATGCATTCATGTAAAAATCTTATCTCAATTTTATATCAGATAAAATATTTGTTTGAAACTATAAGGGAAACCGTAATGACAAAATGTAAAAATCCCAAATATTTGGGACTTCATTCCAAGAAACATGCTAAAAACTACCTGTATAGTTTTACAAATATTCCATCTGTGAAGGATAGTATATGATCTATTCTCCAGATATTTGTTGAATCCATTTTCCTCACTGTAATTACAGAAAAATTATCAAGTTTTTTGCAAACATCACGGGATATTAAAATAGAGACAGTTTTACCTAATTTTCAGCTTAGGGTTTTCAGATTGCCTATTTCTTCTTCATTTCAAAGTATTCCAGTATTGAGAAACTAATTGAGTGGAGGTATTTCTCATTAACCCGGTCAGTGTAAAATGATCCCATTGCTTAACATTGGTATAAAGCCTATTAAAGTTAATGGAAGAAAGAATTACACCACTGAACTAGAGGTGATGGCAATGACTCAGATAGAGAAAAATGGGGAGAACGGGCAAGAACGGTTGCCCTTACCTAGGATTTCTTTTTATATGACATTTTATTTGGGGAAGAAGGAAGAATGGAGGCACTATTATCTACCTGGAAGTGCATTTTGAATTGCTTGTGTGTATTTATAAACCATTTCAGTTTCTGAGTGTTTTTTTCCTTCGGCAAAGTTATTGAATAACTATTTGTGAACATTTTTTCTTCCTTTTATAATATAAGATCCACTTCACAGTTGTTTCTGACTTTCACTCCTCCTATAAGATCTGTTCAGTTATTAACAATGATATGAAAATAGATGTCCTTGCCACAGTTTCAGACTAATGGTGACTAGATAAAGACAATGCTGCAGCAGCTATTGTGTCTCTGTCTCAGCACTGCTATTCAGTTATTTTCTTTATGTTCACTCAAGATAAAATACTCCAACTCTGTACAAATCAGGATACTGTCTTAGTCCAATTCTTTAAGTTCCTTTCTTTAGGTTATGAGGGTTTTATTATTATTGTTTATCTTAAATAATTCTTAATGTCTAAATAATTGTTAAATTCTAACTGCTTCTATTTTTTGATATTTGGAAATTACTAATCTTGTATTTTCTGCTTCTGAGACTTCCTCACTTGAACAAGGCATGTAAGAAAATCAAGTAGATGGGTATATAGTACTCAGGATTCTCCCGGAAAATAGAACCGATAGGGGATAGATAGATAGTTTGATGGAGAAAGCGATCGATCGATAGATATTATAAGAAATTGGGTCATGTGATTATGAAAAATGAGAAATCCCAAGGTCTGTATTTGGCAAGCTGGAAACCTAAACAAGCAATTAGATATAGTACGAGTCTGAATCTGAAGGCCCAAAAACCAAGACAGCTGATGGTGTAAGTTTCAGTCTGAGTCTTAGTGCAAAGGCAGGAAAAGGGGGCTCTTCCACTTTGAAGACAGTCAGACACAGACGTCAAATTCTTCTTTACTCAGTATTTTTGTTCTTTTCAGGCTTTCAATGGATTGGATGAGGTGTGCCCACAAACTGCTTTGCTCAGTCTATCAACTCAAATGATAAACTCATCCAGAAACACCATCACACACAAAACTAGAATAATGTATAACCAATTATCTGGGCTGTCCAAGGCTCAGTCAAGTTGACACAGAAAAGTAACCATAAAAATTGGGAACAAACCAATGATATCCATAATGCTGATGTAAAGTTAATACATCATATGTTACATGTAGGGGAATAAGAGAGTGAAGACAGCAAAACTATCTTGCATATATTTTCATACACAAATATACTCATAACAAAAGAAAGATGAAATATTCATGACAATTACAGTCTTCATTTCTGTAACAGGCCATGTGGTCATAACTGATATTTAGACCTCTCTTCCACTATCCACTCTATATTCTCTTTACCTCAGCTGGTTATGTTTCTTTACCTGGTGGTAAACTACCACCAAACTACTATTCTTGAAGAGTCTGGGCTACTAGTAGTCCTTCTTCCTGGAATAAGTTCTTGGAATTTTTCATTGACTTAATCACAAGACATGAGCAGGACATTAAGAGCCGTCCTCAAAGATTTCCTATGTTTCAGAATACTCTTCCTTGATTCCCTTGTGGAGTAGTAGTCTAAGTTTCCTGCAGCGCTCAGGATCAATAACTCCAGCCAGCACCATGACTCCCTTATATGCCTGTTGACTCAGATGCATGAGGAACCAAAGTGGCCACGTGATGGTCATAACTTTCAATTTAATAGAACCATTGTTGTGTGTTTTGATGGAAACATTCCTTTCTCTAGAACTAAGACACCTAGGACTGAAGAACCTAAAGTTGTAGAAACAGGAAATAAAATTTTGCTAGTGGATCACTATAGGTAATAATGAGTGATGCCATTCCCATTTTTACCTTTTGATTTCTTGACTCAAGAATCCTGATTATGACAGAAATAGTACCACATTTTAGATGATGATTTAGAACAATTACAGTTTGCCCTCCATATTTGCAAGGTCTGCATCGTCAGATTTCAACCAGCTGCCAATCAAAATTATTTTTAAGTAAAAATACAATAACAATACAAAGTAAAAATGATACAGTATGATAGCTATTTATATAACACTCACATTGTATTAGATTTTATAAGGCACCTGCAGATGATTCAGAGTATGTGAGAGGATGTTCTAGGTTATATGCAATTACCACACCATTTTACCTAAGGGACTTGAACATCCTCTGATTCCAATATCCATAGGGAATCCTGGAAGTAATTCCCTGTGGATACAGAGCGATGACTGTCCAGCCTTCAGGAGAACCTAGTTTCCTAGGTAATAATAATTCTAATAGTTTTCACTTGGCTTTTCTCACCTTAAGAGCCCTCATCCAACAGGTCAAGGGACCAATGTGGCGACTGCCAGCTGCTGAGTCTGCATATTCCAACTCTGCATTTCCCACCTGGGGAAATAACCAAAGTTATTGAGCCCAGTCTGAGATGGACCTAAGCTAAAATTATATTAGTCATCTAGCAGCCAGAAAGTCCTACTCTGACTGGTGGAACACAATGATGTTTTGGTTCTCCTAGAATTAGTGTCAGTTCAGAAACAGTGTCAGTAGTTCCCAAAAGTTCTGATTATTGCCTTTTTCCAAATTTATAGTTATCCTGGTAAAGGGTTTTAGGTCTCTTTGAGAAAGGCTGAAAGAGTGAGTAACCATGTGCATTTTCAGTAGCGTATCAGGTCCTTCCTCGAGAAAACCTGGCTTCTTCATTCAAGGGGTTCTGGGTGTGTAAACTGACTCAAGTCTAACATTTAATTTGTAGTCCATGATTCTGTCTCTCTCTCCTTTCCTTTCTTTAGTCTTTTGTGGGTGCAGATATAGGCTAAGCTTTTGTTCACTGGACCTAAAACTTTTCTGCTTACAAAGATTCAATAAGAATTTATTAAGATTTCTGTCTGTTTCACTTCTTGAAACATCATTATCAAGTAGCCAATGTCACAGGTCTGCGTAAATCAGACTATTCTGATTGCTACTTTGATCTCCTCTTCAGTGTAGTCACCATGTACACATTGTCCCACGTGGCCCCTGTCCCCCAAGCATCCAATTACTACCACTGTATTTAGGTTTCCCAATTCAGCAACCAAATTCTTCACTGTAAGTTCTGCTGTACAGAGAAGAGCTATCACAGAGCTTTCAAGGATACTTTCAGCCTCACCTCACAAATATATTCCTCACAGTTGTGGTGAAAGGTCTTTTGGCCCTTCCCAGTGTAGATAAGTAGCACTTAAGTGACAATATCTCTAACTTTCAAATTCATTCCTGTACATCAAACCAAGGCAGATCCAGCATTTCTGATTTACTCACTGTGGGCCATATGTGGTTTATATTTCGAGTAACCAAATAAATTGTCAGAACTTTTCTGAAGCTCAAAATTGCAACATTAAGTGCAGAGTCTCTGCTATGTGAATAGTGCTATGATGATCACAGCAGTGCATGTATCCTTTTAGTAGAATGATTGCTGAGTAAAATGGTAGTTCTGTTTTGAGTTATTTGAGAAATCTCCAAACTGCTTTCCACTGTGGCTGAATTAATTTACAATTCCACCAAGAGTGTATAAGCATTCTCTTTTCTCCACAATCTCTCAAACATCTGTTTTTTTTTTCCAACTTTTTAATAATAGTCATGCTGACTGCTGTGAGATAGTATGTCATTGTGGTTTTGATATACCATGGAATACTATGCAACCATAAAAAAAGAATGAAATCATGTTCTTTGAAGCAACATGGATGCATCTAGATCCTAAGCAAATTAATGTTAAGAACAGAAAACCAAATACTCATGCTCTCACTTATGAGTGGGAACTAACCATTGAGTACACATGGAAATAAAAATGGGAACAACAGACGCTGGGGACTTCTAGAGAGCAGAGGTCGGGAAGGGGCAAAGGCTGAAAAACTACGTATCGGGTACTATGTTCACTATCTGGGTGATGGTATCATTTGTACCCCAAACCTCAGAGTCACACACTTTACCCACGTAGCAAATCTGCACATGTACCCTCTGAAACAAAATGTTTTAAAAATTAATAAAATAAATATAAATAAATAAATGCAGAATCTTTGCTTTGTGAGCACGTATCAATAATTCAGCCTGATTCAACTTTATTTTCCTTCCACCATTTTCTCACACCCTCAATGTCTATTTCCAGACATTTTGCTTAGATTTCTGAGGAGTATGGGATGGGTCCTGAGGAGAACTAACACTTACTTACATGGCAACTGCCTCAGGAAACATCATTATAGTTTCCTCAGGCAATGCATGCTAATTCTTTCAGACACTGGTGAAGACGCTGTTGCCACAGGCCAGAAAGTTATTTGCACCGGGGGTGAGAAGGCAACTTTGGTGGAGAGGCTTCTTCCACTATCAAATAAATCATCAGAATTTAAGGGTTCAATATTCCAAAGTTCAGGGTCTTTCCACATATCCACATTCCAAATTTTAAAATCTCATGCCTTCCCCATTAATGCCCTCACTTTGACAATAGTCATTGTGTAAGATGTCTACTCTAAAGGTAAGAGTTCAACTTGTTAATTCAGCCAGTCATAAGATGAGATTAAGTGTTTGATTTTCAACAATCTCAGCCCCTTTGCTACAGGATATTGGAATGTCCTTCAGGGCACACAAAGATGCCTTCAGGTCATTTATATGGCACTTAAGCAGGAAAATTAAATTCCCAAGGTCCTCTCTTTCTTTTTTTAACTACTTAGTCAGGCAACATTAGGAGCAACCAACGAATCTTGTTAAATTTATTAGTTTTCCAAAAATATTCAACAATGTCATAAACACAGTCACTTGGTTCCTTGTATCTTATAAGTGCTGGTTAACAATATCCAATGTACCAGTCCAGGCAACATGGCAAAATTGCATCTCTCCCAGAAACAAACAAACGAACAAACAAACAAAAATAGCCAAATATGGTGATGTGTGCCTTTAGTCCCAGCTATTCAGGAAGCTGAGGAGGGAGGGTCTCTTGAACCCAGGAGATGGAGCTTGCAGTGAGCTGAGATCACACCACTGTACTCTATCCTGCACAACAAAGTGAGATCCAGTCAAAAAAAAAAAAAAAAGAGTATTCAATGTAGATATTTTGTGTATCTCTAGTATCTCTATTGCCAGAATGCTTCCTTCACTACTACAAATAGTTATTGGCATCTTAAAAGCCAATTATAATAGACAGCCAAATCCAGAAACCACAGAGACAATTTAAAAATCTGTACAACCACTCTCAGCACCAAAATCTGTTTTAGTCAGGTTTCTGCAGAAAAACAAAGCCAATATATAGTTAACCATATGTGAAGTTTTAATGTATAATCTACCCATTTAGATAAACTTTTCTTAGCCCCTGAAGCTGAATTCAGTTTTTCTCAGTTCCACAGAAAGCATTTAGCTTTGCTGGACAAATGTAGTGACAAGTCTAAATTCTTCACTTCTGCCTTAAAATTATTAATAAATAGACATGCCTCATTGACCCCTAAGATAAGAAATGCATTTGCGTTTTTTCTCTACTATTATTTTCTCAATGAAGTGTATATTCTGTATTATGAATAAAATGCAAAGCTTTAGGCTTGTTTCATAAGAATGTGCTTTAACCTGGTTTTGGGTGCATCTACCTCTAAAATATATATTGTGTGTTATATGTGCATAATTCTATATAAGTGTAATTGTATAGAGTTACCTTTATCTATGTGAGTATGGTGGATGTTATGATTCACAGCTCAGTTCCTCCTTCAGGTTGAAGGTCTATTTCCAATGGCTGATAGGAGTATTGCTGGCAGACAGCCCTCAGCTGTCAGCACTCTTCCAAATTAACTTGGTTAAAAAAAGGTCATATATGCTCTCCTGGAAGCCTCCATCCTGGGACTGGCTATGAAGGACAATAAAAATATAATTTTTTGGCCATACTTGGACACTTAGGAAGATCCACTGAAGCTTGAGAGCTTCCTTAGTGCAGCTAGTTTTTCACTGAAACTTCTTCTCACCCAAACGTCTTTCTTTAAGCACCCCTCCTTCTTTCCTTTTTCTTCCATGGATTTGATCCTAAAAGCATACAGTAATAAATACTCTGCCTGCTAATCTAAGTCTCAGAATCAGCTTGCAGGGCACCTAACCTCCAGTAATGATAGATTTATAGATGATAGGTAGCTAGGCAGATTAATAGATTTATAGATAGACAACTGGATCCTTAGGTAGCAAACACAAAGTAACCGGGTTCAGTTAATTCAGGATTCTATAAAAAAATAAAAATTTTCTCTCAAATTAAAATATGTACACGATCATCTTATATTATGTAGATATAAATTTGCATCCTGATTCTACCACTTACTAATTGTGCCGACTGGGAAAGTTATCCTCTGTAAATTTCAAAATGTTTATTTTACAATGGTAGTAATAATAAATCCTAATATTGTTGCTGTTAAAAAGTCAGTGAGAGAGGGGGCTTCAGGATGATGACTGACTAGAGGCATCCGACATTAGCCTCCTCCACAGAGAAGAACAAACATAGCAAATAGATAACCACACTTTGAAAACAGCACCTACAAGAGAACACTAGAATAGGAGAGAAGTGACAAGAAAAACCTGCGGAATAGGAGAGGGAAGTGAGGCACCCCGCCTATCTGGGATCAACTGGGACCCTGAAGAGGCTTGCCGTGTGGAGAAAAGGTGAGTGAGAAAGCCCCAGCTGTCCACATTCCCACAGTCCTAGCCACAGGAGAAGCTTTTGATTCCTGTGGGCCCTAAGACCAGTCTGGGAGCTACCCGGAGTCCGTAAAACAGCATTGCTTTAGAGGGAGATCATGATGGGCCCCACGCATCTGCTGAGACCCAAGCAGTTGGAACATGGTACCATTTTGAGAACCAACCCCGACAAGCCAGCATCCTGCCCTAGGGCTCAACAGTTCCTGACACTCCTTATCTCTGGTGCCCCATAGGATATCCCTCCGCATCCACCCAAACGGCTTCAGTGGTGGGATGTCAATTGAACCCAGAAGTCCTGCAGGGTTCCCAGTACTCTAAGCTGCACAGTGTCCTACTCCTTGGAAAATGGGCAGTGTAGTACATGTAGTAGGCTGCTCTTGGGACAACAGGAGCCAAAATGTGTGCTGTTCAGAGCCTGAAAGCCACTTGGCCATTGCCACTGAGAGTAATGCCACCCACACCAGCAACAGAACTGCTGTGCAATTGCATGTACCCTGAGGACAAGCTCTCTCGGCCTGCCACCACCACTGCCACTGCTGACTACACACTGGGAGTCAAAACATGCACAAAAGCCTGAGAGCCCCTTTCCTGGGGCTACTGCCACTAACAGCAACCCCATCCTCGCAGACAGCAGGGCAGCAGTATACTTTTACATTCCCAGAGGACAGGCTCTTCCCACCCACTGCTACCACTGCTGCCTCCACCAAATCATGCTACCCAGGGGCCTTCAGATAAGTTACACCTTTTCCACCAAATCTTTGCCCACGTGCACCACTAGAATACTGAAAATTGGCTTGCCCAGGCTGGTATCACCATCCCAGTGCACAAGC
This sequence comes from Symphalangus syndactylus, assembly GCF_028878055.3. Classification (NCBI taxonomy): domain Eukaryota; kingdom Metazoa; phylum Chordata; class Mammalia; order Primates; family Hylobatidae; genus Symphalangus; species Symphalangus syndactylus. Next base: position 80,370,258 of record NC_072438.2, on the reverse strand, counting down.
ATGCTGCGTGGAGGCCTGAAAACTCCCTTCTCTATCCTCTGCTGCTAGCGCCTGTGAACTCCTCCCCAGGTTCTGAGGATGGGCCCACTCAACCTGCCACTACCACCAACACTAGCATCCACCTGCATGTGCCACCTGTCCACCCAGTCTATCACAGCCACTACTAACATCAGCACCTGCTGCCTTGGAGATTGATTCTGAATATTGTCCTGCTACTGCTATGATCATTGTCCATGTCATGCAGGCTGCCCAGGGACCCAATGACCCACTCACATACCTAACTCACCGTTAAAACTACTGGCACCTGAGGAAGCTTCTCTGAGGCCCAAGCATCAGACTACTTAGTCCCACTAACATCAGTGCCAACATATGTACCCAGGGCCCAAGGGGAGATCAACTTGGTCCACTGTTGTCGCCACTAAAGCCTGAAGACTGGCCCACCTGACCTCCCCATTTCCAGCAAAGCCTCACTACAGCATCCAGTAACAAGCACAGCCTAAGCCACTGTGGAATCACAGACAACACTGACACTGTTTATAGCTGAGAAGTCATACAGAAACTACACTACTTCAGGCATCCGGGATCAAAGCCAACACATGCTACCCAATCAACACCATAGTTATAACTTTAGGAAAAAGACTTTTTCTAATGAAAGCCATTCCAAAAATTTGGAAGAAGTGATAATTACATCAAATGCACAGCTATCAATGTAAGGACACAAGAAACATGACAAAGTAAGGAAATATAACACCTTTAAAGAAATAGAATAATTCTCCAGCAATGGATGCCAATGAAAAATAAATTTATAAAATGTGTGAAAAATTCAATATAATGATATTAGAGAAGCTCGGTGACATACAAGAGAACACAGACAAACAATACAAAGAAACCAGCAAACAATTTAGGATATGAATGAGAAATTTACAAAAGAGCTAGATATTATAAAAAAAACAAACAGAAGTCCTGGAAGAGAAGAATTCAATAAATGAAATTAAACAATTGAAATTAAGAGCTTCAACAATGAACTAGGTCAATCAGATAAAATAATTTCAAAATTTGAAGACAAGTTTTTCAAAATAATTAGTCAAACCAAAAAAAAGAAGAAAGAACAAAAAAGAATAAGCAAAACCTATATGATACATGTGATATCCTGTTGCAAGTTCCAGAAGGTGAAGAGAAAGCCAAAGACATTCAAAAAAAATTAACAAATTAACTGAAAACTCTCCATGTCTGACAAGAGATTTAGGAATCCAGAAAGCTTAGAAATTTCCAAATGGAAATAAGCCAGAAAAGTCTTCTCCAGGGTACAGTATATTTAAAGCATCAAATGTCAAAGATAAAGAGAGAATTCTATAACCAGCAAGAGAAAAGTGTCTAGTTACATATAAGGGAATCCCTGTCAGAATAAGAGTGAATTACTCAGTGGAAACCTTTACAGGTCAGGAGGGAATGAGATGATATATTCAAAGTGTTAAAAAAAAAGGAACAACAAAAAAAAACCTTTCAGCCAAGAATACTACACTCAGCAATCTATCCTTCATAAATGAAAGAGAAATACAGTTTTTCCAGAGAAGAAAAAATCTAAAAAAATTCCATCTCCACTAAACCAGCCGTACAAGAAATACTTAAGGGAGTCCTATATCTAGAAGCAAAAGAATAATATCTACCACCATGAAAACATATAAAAATATGAATGTTACTGATAGAACAAACACACAAATGAGGAAGAAAAATGACAATGTTGCTACTACAGACAACTACCAAACCACAATAATAAAAGATCAGAGAGAAAGAAAGAAACAAAGGATATATTAAACAGCCAAACAAAACGGCAGAACACCAAACAAAATGGCAGAAAGAAGTCCTCACATATAAATAGTGACCTTTAATGTAAATAAATTACATTTTCCACTTAAAAGTTATACACTGGAAGAATGGATAAAAAAGCATTATGCAACTGTATGTTGTTTACAAGAAACTAATTTCACCTGTAAAGACACATATAGACTGAAAGTAAAGGAATGGACAAAGATGTTCCATAAAAATGGAACCCATGTGCAAGCAAGAGTAGCCACACTTACGTCAGATAAACAGATTTTAAGTCAAAAACAGAAAAAAGGAACAAAGAAAGTCATTATATATAGATCAATAAATTAATTCAGCATGAGGATATAGCAATTCTAAATATATATGCAACCAATACCACAGCACCCATATATATAAAGCAAATATTGCCAGATCTACAGAGAGAGATAGATTCCATTATAATCATAGTTGAGTACTTCAACACCCTGCTTTCAGGATGACACAAATTTTATCCAAGAGCTACAGAATACACATTCTTCTCATCAGCATATGCAATATTATCCACTATAAATCATATGTTGGGCCACAAAATAGGTCTTAAAAAATTTTTCAAAGTAAAAATTATATGAAGTATCTTCTCAGACAACAACAAAATAACACTAGAAATCAATAACAAGAGAAACTTTGGAAACTGTAAAAATATATGGTAATTAAACAACATGCTCCTGAGCAACCATTAAGTCAACAAAGAAATATACATATATGCATAGGTATATTGCATGTAACAAAACATCACATGTACCCCATAAATATGTATGACTATTATGTATCAATTAAAAAAATTTAAGGTCCATGAGGTAAGCCATGGTAAGCACTAAATATACTTCCTGGAACACTTATCATTTATCTGCAATCATGTTTTCTAAAATTAAGTGAGTATGCATTTTTACATAGAATTAGAATATGATGGTTATTATGGAACTAGGTAAAGTCATAATATGTGATATTTTCTAGTAGGTTTTTTCAGAGAAATATATGAATAAGAATACATTTATTAGGTTGCTGCAAAGTAGTTGTAAACATATTCCTGTTTATATTTCTCTCTGTATAGCATACTAAATTGGGATGAAAAGATACTTATGACTTCAGGTTGGGTCATGTGTGTAGATATCAGGCTTCTCAAAAATATATCCTGGGAGAACTTTCTTTTTACTATATCTTAAACACATGTGAGTTTGAATAAATTAAATGAAATATAGAAAAATTATTAAACATAATGTGAGTTGCTTCAAGAAAAATAAAAGAGGGTTTGGGCAGGACTCAGAATGTGCAGTAAAATATTAGTTCAGAAAGGTCATACGTGTTTCTTTTTGATCAGAAAGAAAAGATGCTTGGATTCTTGGTTGACTGAGAATTTTGCATATCATTAGACCAGGGCATCATGTCATTTTGTGCTATAAAATGCATTGGGTAACCTAAGGCTAGCTAATATAAATCATAAAGAAAGCCAGGTTTATTGAATATCAGATTTCCATTAAATCACATTCATATACAAAGAGACAGTTCAAATTGTAATTGATGTTGTCAGCTTTCATTCATCTTATAGGGGATTATTCAAGCTGCACATTACTCATTGTTTTGTACTTTGAGTCAATTTATCTAAGTACTTTTGCTGTAAAAAAATGAAAAAGGACAGGCTGAGTTTTTCCTGTTAAATCTAAGAAAATAGTACCAATTTTTAATCACAAGTAATTTTTTTCTCATTCAAAAATAAGTAAGGCATCATCTCAATTTCTGTTTCATTTGTAAAGCATATAAAAAGATAATCGGTAAGTGATATACAATAAAATAATTAATTTAAATGTAGAAAGTGTCAACTCTTCAGGAATAACCTGAAAATAAAATATTTTTTAGCTGAAAAATTTCTAGTAAGGGACAATGAGAATTATTCAATTGATTGAAAGATTACAATTTATTAATACCAGTCAACTTTTATCCTGATAAAATGCTAGCTTCTTGTGAAGTAAATATAAAAACTTTGAAATTGCTTAGATAAAAAATCATGAAAGCTTTTTAAAAAAAATAGATCTTGAAAAAAATCAGGTGAAGAAATCTTATTTCTTAATTTTAGTAATTTCCAAATTATACCATCATTATAAATCTCATAGAAGTTACATTTATGGTTGTCACCAAAATAAACATTGCTGTGTGCTCTTCAAAACTATATGTCTTTTGGGAACATAGCCTGAGCTATTTTATTTTATCTCCATTGATCCAACCACAAAATAATATGCAGTGGAATGTTGATTTATAAACTTACCATGGAAGTCAAAAATACTGAGTATTTGTGCAGCTCAGAAATAAATATATTCAAGTACTACACTTGTTTTCTTTTTGTTTTGCTTTTCACTGTCTTTTATTATAATTTTCATTTGGTATTAATACACATATTTCCCATGAAAACAGACTTACGTGTTTAACATTTTAGAGGTCATGGACTCTCAGAGGCTATTCAAGTCATGTTTCTGACCAATTTACGGAAATTGTCATCCCATAATGTGAAGGTGAACATATACTATTTGAAATAGTCAGCATTCGTGATGCTAGGGACTGCAGTCTTGATCTTCTGCCTACTATGGATTGTCAGTAATTCATTGATTTATTCATTTGTGTTGATTCTATTCATTGTTCATTCATTCTCCAAAATATATTGAATGTTCACTGTGCAGCAGGCACTCGCTAGGCCCTGGGATTTCTTTCTATACTTGTAGATAGTCCCTGTCCTTGTGGTTTACCACCAGCTGTGGAGAAAAACAGTAGTCAAATAATCACACAAATGCAAATTTGTACATCATATTGAATATAAAGAAGCACCTACTATGAAAGAAACTCTATGTTGGGAAAGAATCATCTGGCAGTTTGACTTAGTCTGTCAATACTGTTTCCAACATGATTTTTTAAATGAATTATTTATGATACTTTTATTTATTGCCTTGTTACATTTTCTTATCAATTCTCATGCTACTTTAGTTGATTCCCTTGAATTTTCTAAGTATGTCAACATAAAATTGTCAAAATTTATTACTTCTACCTTCTCTTATAAATAGGAAGAAAGCTAGAAATAGAGATGCGTTCTACCTTCTTCTTATTTAATTACATTTGTAGCTATTTTAATATAAGCTTTATCATGTGGGTGATAAAAATTGTGGAAATTTTTGTATTATTTTTATTTGAATTAAAGATGTTGTAATGGTGAGTTTGGTTAATTTTATTCAACAAATATTTGTGGAGTATTCCATGTTCCGGGCACTGGTGATGCAGGGAAGTAGACCAAAAATCCCTCTCATGAGACTTGTATTTTAGTAGGGATGTGTGTGCGTGTGTGTGTGTGTGTGTGTTTATATAAAATCTGTTTTCCCATTTAATATTTTTATAGAGGCTTAGTTAGCTGAGAATAATAGGCACCAAATACCTAGCAGTAAAGCTAAGAGATAAAATACAACTGTTTTTTACCCATAGCTCATTGTTTGACTATATATATATACATATATATATGTATATAACACATAAGTTACATACAGGAAAATAAGCATTTTATTAATTAAAAAGATAATTATTAAAATTTTGTTTATATAAAGCTACAATTGTAGTAAGGATTACTGGGCATTTACTGTCCTCCTAGGAGGAGAGTACCTCTTCTTCAAGCTAAGCCAAGAAGGGAAGGGTTTTTGAGAAGCAATGGAGTGGCTTACTCAACATGTACCTCTTGAGAGAGTTTCTGGGAGCCACTGGGAAGGAGGAGGTTGGCATACTTTGAGGCATTGTCACTGTTTATTCAGGAATTTGTCACATTTCTGGAGAACTCTCAGGGAGTTTTTGAGGAGGGTGAATGCCTCTCAAATTGGCAGGTCTCCTTTCTCCAACCTTAGCCATCTGGGTGCACCTCCAGATCCTTTCTATTGGCATCATTTTGCCCATCCAGATCAGATGGACTTCCCGAACAGAAGTATAAAGAATCTAATGACAAGTTTATCTTCTGATTAGGACCCAAACTTGATCCATGGGAAATTCTAACCCAATTTCTCATGCAAAATATTCATGCAAAAAGTCTCATGCAAGAAGTCCAGACACCTCTGCTATGACATCAACCCGACTAGTAGCATAGTTTTTGAATTATTAGATGTGAATCAGGCACTATCCACTGGACACTTCAATCTCCAAGAGAAACATATTTTGTTCTCTGAATGATCTGGCCATACATGTTTTCCCGTTACACTCCTTCAACTCACAGCATCCTATATTTTCTCAGTCTTTCCTTGGCCTCCTCAATTCAATTATAAGCTGGAGCTGGATTGTCAGATTTAGGTGAAGCATGGAAAACCAAACATCGTATGTTCTCACTCACAAGTGTGAGCTAAGCTGTGAGGATGCAAAGTCATAAGAATGATACAATAAGCTTTATGGACTTGGAGGAGAGGGTGAGGGGGGAGTGAGGGATAAAAGACTACAAATTGGGTGCAGTGTATACTGCTCGGGTGATGGGGGCACCGAAATCTCACAAATCACCACTAAATAACTTACTCATGCAACCAAACACCACCTGTTCCCCCCAAAACCTGTGAAAACTAAAAAAAAAAATTAAAAAAGTAATAGACAAGAACACACAGATACTGTACAGTGATAATTTGATTAAGGATTGCAATAGAATTGGCCAACATCTCAACAGAGTTACAGGAGTGCCAAATTCTCTGAATTACCTCAACAGAGAGCCAATAATCTGAGTCTGGGAATGCTAAATGAAATCCATGCCTCCTGTGTTTTAAATCAAAAACTGAAAAGATAGATTTTATTTCAAAAATAAAAGTATTTTCCTGAAAAAAAAAAAAGAATCTGTTTTAGTTACAAATTTTGTATTCTGGCATAGAGGTTACGTAGCTTACTTTAAGTAATAGCATAGAAACTAAGTAGTACACTTCAGTTCTGGAACAGAACTATACCTTGTGTTATGGTTTGTATTAAGTTTCAAGTAACCTTTTGTGAACTTTATCATTTTAATAACCAAATAGAGAGTAATAATATGCCTGGTAGATGTGTGCTAATTCTGTTGGGAGCTTCTTATTTCAAAAACAGCAAGGTCACAGACACATTCTAGCTGGCCGACATATCCCCTCTGCAATCCTATCTCTTTGATGTTCTCAGGTCTGAGAAGTCATCCTTATCTTGCCATTGTAAAAACATTTATTTGGATATGCTAATTCTTTAGCATGGCACATAAGTGCTTTATATTATTATCAAAATCTGATAATGTTCTTTTTTATTATTTATTTATTTTTTCAACAGGTGACTGTTAGCAGTGAACCTTCAATAATTTGTCTTCAGTGCTTAGCATAAAACTTGACACAAATAGTAAAAACTGAATAGGTAATTTCTGATTAAAGAGATTCATAATGAATGACTAAATTTTGTAATTCATCATATGGATATGGTACTTTAATATGTTTTACTACTCCCTTGCACTTATGATTCCACATTTGTATCATTATTAGCAACACTTTGAGTTTCCTCTTGGAATATTTTGCCTGTATCTATGCTTGAATATTCAAATTGGTTCCTAAAATTGATCATTAATTATTTAGTATATACTTTAAAGATTTTAAATATGTATTTTTCAGAAGCCTCAATAACGTTATGAGTTACCTTTTAATTGATTGACTGAGATAAAAAATATCACCACAGGATGAGTTAATTTTGTTTTGTTATTAGTAGGATAAATGTGCTTTTTATTTGTTTCATTGTATTTGTATATTACCATTTCAAAACTCTAGTGAACTGATTTTTTCATGGTATTTGTCCATTTTTCTCTTTGGATAGTTGTTTTCTTGCTGATTTATAAAATTATTTTATTTATTAGTAAGATATACGACTTGTACATATATGGCAAAGAATCTCACTAGTTGTTATACATCTATTTTTTATGGTGACTGTAACTTTCAAAAATTTTAATTTGTAGGCAGTCAGGTCTTGCTGTTTTGACTTCTAATATCTTAAAAAGGTTTTTCTTGCAACTTTTAAACATCACTTGTATTTATTAAATGCATGGTTTCTTTAACCCTTATATATTTTGTCTTATGGACATCTCTTTATTTCAATGTGTTTGGGTTGTTAGGTTAATTTATATCTTGAAACAAAAAAACACAAACACATATACACACAAGTGAACTCTTGGTGTACTCTTACAGTTTTACCCATTTCCATTAGGCTAACCTGTTAGTCATTCCAATAAGATTTCAGAATGTTATTTTGGGTATTCTGTACAGTAAACCCTATGTATTTTTGCACGTATTATTTTGAGGATACTTAATATGACACACTACTACTTCTACTTGCAGCACATCCTTGTGAGTATGTGATTAACTTTCCACTATTTTGTTAATTTTAGATTATGTCCTAAATTAATGTACATTCGAATTTAAGGTTAAATGTGACTTGTTGACTCTTCTTGTCTGTGTTCTTAGCCTACCTGATCAGTTTTCTCCATAATTGATTTTACCTCTTTAATAATAATACCAGCTACCATATGGGGATTATTTGTTGCCTTTTCTATTCCCCAGTAGACTATGTGGTTGGGATGTGTTTTACTACTTTTCTAGTTCCAGAGAAGATATTCAGGTAGTTCCATTGATTTCCTCACACTAATTTGAAAGACATACAACCTCCATTCCTAAGAAGGGATTGGTCCATGTGGAACAAGTGGAATAAGAATACTTTAATATCTCAGGGAAAAAGTAAATATAAATTATGCAGGAAAGTAAACATGTAATATCCTGGCAGCTTCAACGACTCAAGGAGGCTTACTCAAACATTAAAAGGGAAGGTCTTTGGGTACTATGCGGGCTAACTGATGGCTCCTAAGAATGAGCTACACTGTCTTTGCTTAGAGATGCTAAAGTGAAAGCAAAATTTCACTGCTTACTCCCTTCAGGGCCTCTATCCTTTCCCAAGATCTACCAAGTTAAGGATCTCTTCCATCCCCTATTTTGTGTTCCTTCTCTGACCTCAGAAATCATTTCTTGTCTTGGTAATGTAGTTTAAAATTGTGTTACTTTCTCAAATTTCACGTTTCTGCAACCATTTTATTGATATATGATGCTTTTGGCGTCTCTTAAGGTTGATGATGTTGAAACATGAAAGTTAAGAATCGATTCATATATTTTTTAACTTCTTTATGCAATTCTTTTCTGTACAATATCCTACTTGAGGTAATTCATACATAATGCCTCTGTGACTGAATGGGAAACTGGCTGCATAGTAGTGAGAGGTTTTGAGAACAAACTCACATTGACTGATCTTTCTAAATATTGCCCAACCACAGCAATTAGTAACTTCTAGTGTGTGTGTGTGTGTGTGTGTGTGCGTGTGTGTGTGTGTGTGTGTGAGAGAGAGAGAGAGAGAGAGAAACATAGGTACCAAAACACACACAAAACCTGTCCTTGTGTGGATCACATTCTGGCAGAATTTGGGCTGTCATAGAACTTGACGTACTTATTCAACCTCCACTACACAAACGTTTATTTACGAAATTATTAACGTATGAGTGAATTAAAAGTATTTCCCTTATGAAGTTCAAAATGTGAAATGCAAAATACATTTTATTACCAGCAAACCAAGTAAGAACTACAAAATAAGTACATCAAGTTGTAAATAGAGCAATTTTTAAGTCTGCTGAGGAAAATGACCCAAGAAAGCTTCCCCAGAAGAGATGACATTAAGATGCGCTTTGCAGAACATATACTTTTTTTCTTTCTGGAACGAGGGATGAATAAAGCAATTCTACATGTGAGAAAAGACATATTGTCATGAAACATTTTGTCTCATGTAAAACACAGAGATCATTATGGCATAAAAGAATAAAATATTCACTTGCCTCTCCATGTAACTCCTGTTATCTCCTTTAATATACCTTTAATATAGGTAAACCTACACTTTGAATTCCCAAAATTTTCAACAATTTCTTCTTGCATGTCTATGATAGATTCAAAAAATAATTTTCATTGTATTAAGCAAGATTTCTTGTTTAAAAATTACTTTCAGCCAGGCGCAGTGGCTCATGCCTGTAATCTCAACATTTTGGGAGGCCAAGGCTGGTGGATTACCTGAGGTCAGAAGTTCAAGACCAGCCTGCTCAACATGGTAAAACCCCATCTCTACTAAAAGTAGAAAAATTACCTGGGTGTGTTGGTGCATGCCTGTAATCCTAGCTACTCAGGAGGCTGAGGCAGGAGAATCGCTTGAACATGGGAAGTGGGGGCTGCAATGAGGTGAGATCCTGCCACTGCACTCCAGCCTGGGCAACAGAGCAAGACTCCATCTCAAAATAATAATAATAGTAATACTTTCATTAAATAATTTTAAATATATTCTCAGACAATAACCTCTGAGAATTTGAAAAGCTCTAAGATGGCAATTTGTTAGGGTTCTCTAATACAGAAAATTTGGGGAGCAATTGTAAAAATTCACACTTTGGGGGATGTTTTCCATATGTTTGTATTTTCTCAATTTCAGGGAACTTGCATTTCATATGTAAGACAGACACCTTGAAAGCCATCCATCATAAAAGAGTTTTTCTCCAGTTGGAGAAAGTAGTAAAAATCCAAGAGAGAAGTAAAGTAGAATTTAGAGTTTGAAATTGCTTAGCTATCTGAAGACTGTCAGCTAATCTTGTATCTTCAGAATATGGGGTGGGTGTGAGAAGTAGTTACACATCTGGGAAGAAAAATTGAGAGCAAATTGTAAAGGGAATTTTTAGCACATTATTACACTTATTCTGTAGCTACAATTTGAGTAAATTAAAATTTTAAGAATTTGGAGTCCTGATCAGGACTACTGTCTGGAAATATGCATTTGAAGCAGATATAAAATAAATGTTTGAGTTTATGTTTACTCAGCTTCCAAGGTAACTACCTTGGGGTAGAAGTTCTAAAGAAATATGGGCACCTTTGTGATCAACAGCAGTAGATGTAAGTATATAAAGCTCTCAACCCTGTTAAAAAAAAATGGGACTGCTGTGACTGACAATCAGGTCCAATGGTTAATATTAAAGTATTATCAGCAACACTATTGGTCCAATGCACTCATTAAAAAAATTATGGCAATTTTACTATACTGAAATGACATTTGTACATAACATAACCTATTTCAATATATCATAGTTTAAATTTTTAAAATATCCGGAAACATAGTATGTTTAAATAATTGTAAGTGTCAGAGCGGAAGTGGAGTCACTATATGTGAGACAGAAGTGAATGGGAGAAGCAGAATTTCATATTCAAAATTGAAGCAACACTATAAAAGATCTCATACAGTAAAGCAGCAGAATTAAAATGTAACTGTGAACAAAATACCATAAAAATGTGTATGCACACATTGACAAAATTAGCTTATTAACTGATATTGAGATGAAGCCAAACAAAATTGAGAATAAATTTATAAAATAATTTAATTTGGATCTGGTTATATTTGTATTTGTACATGTAAAGAAAAATTGCTTTTATAGCTAGATCTATAGTCAGAATAATAGAATTTTTTATTTTACATTTTATAATAATCTGCAATTAGAAAAACTTAGATTCAGAATGGAATTTCTAAGTTAGAATAAAAGCTGTTATACAAGTGATAGGAAAAAAATCCTAATTTATGAGAAATAGGAGACAAACAACTGCATTTATTTCTGAAGCTGATAATTCATTTTGAATTCCTTGACTTCAGTTGCAGATATTCAAAGCTTTTTAGATTTATGCAACTGACAAATATTGGATGAGAAAGAAGATTAATAATAGAAGTAAATTTTTAAGAAAATGTTAGTAAAATAAATGACCCTATAAACTTATAAAAGTTTTTGTTTATATGTATTTGATGAAATTAGGAGATTTATGTTTAAAAGTTGAAAATTGTAATCCAAGTAAAGTGAATTCAAAGAAAACTTTAACATAAAACAGAGTAAATATATATTTAGAGTATCATTCTATTTCCAGCTCAAATAAAAGGATTTTAAAAGTTTATATGGAAAACACAACACATGAAACTATTCTGCAGTGCTCACCAAGAAAGTGCAATTAGGAATAATGGAAGAGATTTAGGGTAGTGCAATTAAGGTCACCTAGGAAGAAAACGTTTTGTTGCTGAGAACTACTAGATTAGATTCTGGATTCTCACAGACAGAGCAGACACTTCCTCCCACGAGGAATGACTAGACATTACACCAAAGGGTTATATGAGAAATAGTTTTTCTCTACTTGCAGGGAAATAGATTCAACGGTCTGATTCTCCCACTTATTTCCTTATATTCAATGAACCTAGGCCCGTAAGGTCTGATTTCTCATTTGCCCAAATATTCAAAGAACTAAAAGAATTCTCAAATCTCTCATACTAAAGGATCATTACTTTCTTCTCTATGTCTACTCTTTCATGTACTGCAATATTATTTAAATACTTATTTGAATATTCTTTCTAAATATGAAGAGAGTATACGTGATCTGAGATGTTAAAAGATAGCAAGATGAGTTGAAAATTCGACATTCTAAAGATTTTTTTCAGTTGTATATTTTGTTAAATATTCAGTCATAAATTCTAGAATACTATTGATAAATTAAAACAACAAAAAAAGCTCTTCCAGAAAGGATGCTTTATTTTGTTGAATGCTATTATTTCTACTTATGGTTGTTAAAATGGAAGCCATCTTTACAGTGTGAGGTAAGTAACCATGAGAATAAGTTAACACGTGGTACGAAAGACCAGAGAGATGAAAAGAAATAAGACTGCTTTTTAAGTTAATTACAAACTTATGTACTGGAAAGTTTTCTGCTAGTTGAAATCTAAGACAATCTAACTAAATACATTGTTTTACTATTTTCAAGCAATGATATACATGTAGAAAGCATTTTTTTTCAGAATTTGAAATTAGAAACTTTCCAAAAATTTACTTAAAAGTTTAAAAGGAACATAGAAGGGTTATTACACAAAGAAAAATATCTATTTCATTATGTTTATTCATAAAATATTATAGTTAAAATTATAAGTCATTTGAGAAATTACTGTGAGCTGATAGTAAGCTTACATTCTTTTTCAAACCATGGTTAGTAATTCCCTTAAAAAATTTTTAATATTCTGAAATTTGTCTATTTGTATGTTATTTACAATCATACCTTAATGTCTTTGATCATGTAAAAATAATAATAACACGTTTCTGAACACCTGATTAAATATCTTTTAATATAATGCTAGCATACAATTTCAGTTGTTTTTTTATTTTGTTGTTTCCTGTTTCTGTTTATGGTTAAGATTGAGGCTGAGTAATTTTATTTTATTTGTATCAAGCTAATTAGGATATACGGATTGAGGTGAAAACATATTTAAAATTCTAGGCTTAAATTTTTATTGAGCAGAAATTACAGAACTTTCTAAGAGGAGAAATTGAGTTCTATAATCATTAGATTTAAGTATCATAAGAATCAGGCTTAGCTGTAAAGATTTTAACTATGTTCAGAAGAGTAAATTAAAATAATAATCCCAGATAATTTTTGAATCTGCTTAATACATACTATAAGATACTTTTGTAAAATATCATAATTTTCATTTTATCAAACAAGTTCTAAGTTAATAATAGTTTTGAAGCCCCCTCCGTCCCAGAATTTACAGAATTCCGAGGGAAAAATTACTATATTGAGCTGCGTGTGTACTTGGCTATCTTAGACAACCAGACTATGATTTCTTTTATTAAATTATGCTTTTCCCTTATTCACTTTTGAATAGTTAATAAATAGATGCATTAAGACATAAATTGCACTGGGCATTTTACAACTGAATCAATATTTGCTAACATGCGTTAAATAAAATTTCAGAGTTTTAATGGCCTTTTGTTGACTTCAACAATAGTATAATATTGTTTTTTAATTTTGTATAATGCATAATTTTCATCATCAAAGACAAAGGAATCTGCTTCTTAAGTTTAGATAAACTTTTATCAGATCACTATTGTTAAAATCCCATAATAAAATACAAAATGAGAATTTTAAAAATCTTAATATTAATATAAAGCTTCTATAGAGTTATCAACTATTTAATATCTATAAATGTTTATGAATACCTTCCAAAATTTTTAAATTAAAAATACTTTTATATATATAATGTATCAATAAAAACGTAAGTGACCCTAATTTTGCAATTTAAGTTGGGTCATGAGAAGCATCCTTGAAACTAGGGTGGAGATCATTTCCATTGGCAAACCAGGCACGAAGGAACAGAAAGAGAAAATGTTCAAAGGAATAAGTAATGCTGACACTTCCTGTAGGAAGAATGATAAAGAATTTTAAAAGACATTTTGGATTTCTCAGTTCGAAGTTATAGGTGGCCTTCAGGAAACAGACTCAGTATAGGTGGCATATGAAAAATTCAGTATTATAGTTCATAAATATGGATGGAGAGGAACAAATGGTGAAGCAAGTACATACATATGTTTCCAAAAACTAGCGTTGAGTGAAAGGGAAGAATCTGTTCTCTTTCTTTCTTTACATCTATTCTGTAGGAACTTTGACTTCATTAATAGCTCCATTCTATTTTCTTTTCCTTCGTTCTGTCTTGTAGCTTCAGCATTTTTCTCTAAGCAAGCCAACTCTGAATGTGCTAGATTGAAATAACCCTCTGGAAATTATTCGCACTGCATTGTTTTTTATCCCATCCCTCACCTCTTGACACTTTATCTCTGATCAATCTAGCTATATGTCTTGTCTTCTTCATTCAGAGTGGTAAGCATCAATAAAGGAGAATATAACATGGTAAGATTTATTAGGACCCAGGAATTAGAAACTTTTAGAGGAGCTAACTGCACCTCTTAGGAATAGATTTTGCTCCTTATCAACTCCAAAAGTTCTACCTCTCATCAAACACTCTATCCCAGTTCTGCAGACTTTTCTATGAGTAAATGACTGAGCTTCCTATTTCACAACAGAAATTGCGCTTGTCAACAAGGCAATGTTCCACCTTCCCATCTTGCCATAGCTACTGAGGGCCTACTTTTCTCCAGGGTCTTGGTACAGAAATGTAAAGACCCTAGTTTAAAGCAATGTATGTGCAAATAGGAGAGATGGACAATGTAATTACAATAGAGTGGTGCCTAAGTTATATTGATATATGCCAAAGTGCTTCAGAGACCTTTTACTTACCTATATTCAGTAGAATAAACCTGACCTAGATCTTTAGGCCAAACTGGAGTGGCACAGGTTAATACCAAGTGAAAAGTAATTCCAAACAGAGGCAGCAGCCTGAGTAGGTGTCAGAGACAGCACTTATCATGGAATCATGGAGATGTTGAACATTTGTTTTTCTCTAATAGCCAGTGATGATGAGCTTTTTTTCATATGTTTGTTGGCTGCATAAATGTCTTCTTTTGATAAGTGTCTGTTCATATCCTTTGCCCACTTTTTGATGGGGTTGTTTGCTTTTTTCTTGTAAATTTGTTTAAGTTCTTTGTAGATTCTGGATATTAGCACTTTGTCAGATGGATACATTGCAAAAATTGTCTCCCATTCTGTAGGTTCCCTGTTCACTCTGATGATAGTTTATTTTGCAGTGCAGAAGCTCTTATCCCATTTGTCTATTTTGGCTTTTGTTGCCATTGTTTTTGGTGTTTTAGTCATGAAGTCTTTGCCCATGCTTATGTCCTGAATGATATTGCCTAGGTTTTCTTCTGGGGTTTTTATGGTTTTAGGTCTTACGTTTAAGTCTTTAATCCATCTTGAGTTAATTTTTTTATAAAGTGTAAAGAAGGAGTCCAGTTTCAGTTTTCTGCATATGGCTAGCCAGTTTTCCCAACACCATTTATTAAATAGGGAATCCTTTCTCCATTGCTTGTTTTTGTCAAGTTTGTCAAAAATCAGATGGTTGTAGATGTGTGGTGTATTTCTGAAGCTTCTGGTCTATATATCTGTTTTGGTACCAGTGTCATTCTGTTTTGGTTACTGTAGCCTTGTAGTATAGTTTGAAGTCAGGTAGCATGATGTCTCCAGCTTTGTTCTTTTGGCTTAGGATTGTCTTGGCTATGTGGGCTCTTTTTGGGTTCCATATGAAATTTAAAGTAGTTTTTTTTTTCTATTTCTGTGAAGAAAGTCAATGGTAGCTTGATGGGGATTGCGTTGAATCTATAAATTACTTTGGACAGTATGGCCATTTTCATGATATTGATTCTTTCTATCCATGAGCATGGAATGTTTTCCCATTAGTTTGTGTCCTCTCTTATTTCCTTGAGCAGTGGTTTGTAGTTCTCCTTGAAGAGGTCCTTCACATCCCTTGTAAGTTGTATTCCTAGGTATTTTATTCTATTTGTAGCAATTGTGAATGGAAATTCACTCATGATTTGGCTCTCTATTATTGGTGTATAGGAATGCTTGTGATTTTTGCAAGTTGATTTTGTATCCTGAGACTTTGCTGAAGTTGCTTATCAGTTTAAGGAGATTTTGGGCTGAGACAGTGGGGTTTTCTAAATATACAGTCACGTCTCCTGCAAACAGAGACAGTTTGACTTCCTCTCTTCTTATTTGAATACAATTTATTTCTTTCTCTTGCCTGATTGCCCTGGCCAGAAATTCCAGTTCTGTACTGAATAGGAGTGGTGAGAGAGGGCATCCTTTTCTTGTGCCAATTTTCAAAGGGAATGCTTCAAGTTTTTGCCTATTTGTTTATTAAAAACTTTTGTTTTTAACCAGTGGCAGGGGCTATAATAACTGAGAGGTGGTTACAAAGGCATGAAGACAAATATGAGAAAGTATTGTGGAAATAATAAGACTTTTTATGTTTAGGAGAACAAATGAAAGGTAGAAAGTCAAATAATAAATAAGAAAATGTCCCTTTGGATTCATCTACCAAGAGCCATTGATTGATTTGGCAATAAGATACCAATGTGGCCATCATAAAGGCACAGGGCAGATTACCTGGAATGAGAAAGAATAGGATATAAGGAACCGTCAAGTCTTTCAAGAAGCTTGGTTGACAAAATAAGAACCAGGTCAAGAATAGCAGCTAGATGGGAATTGGAAAGGGATGTATTTGTCTACCTCTCTCTTTTCAGTTAAGGAGCCACATTTTCCCCCATCCCATATGTTACAGGTATGCTAGTCATGTGGGGACTCATGTAGCCCGAGTAAGTCAAGGGGTTTTTTAGGGAATTCTTCGGCTCTGTGGCAAATTATCATTTTTAAATGTAATTAGATACTATAAGAACTGGATTTCTCTGACTCTTCCAAAATCTATCTTCTCATTCCTGAGGGGAGAGACAACAGATATAAAGGAAACACGTAGACAATAAAGATTAAGAGAAAACAAAGGACACATTTTCAGCATCAGAGTTATAGCACCTGACATCTAACAGAACCCAAATGCAAAACACTCTCTAAAATTCAGTTTGTGAGTCAACAAATTTACATTGTGATTCAGCTGGCTGAATTGTATTTCTGTTATATGGAATTAAAAGGTTCCTGATAAAAGTAGGTGTTTACATTCCAATGAAAAAAGTTGTAAACGGTTAAGAAAAACTCTCCTTCTGTTCAAAACCAAATATTTCACTTCTGCTAAACTCCTTTTATATTTTACCTTCTGAGTGAGTCTGAACCACCAGTGTTTCTCTTCATTTGTTCCCATTTTAATTTTACTCTTGTAATAGTTCCATTGAAATACTGCACACATAAAAGGAACAAAACATAAAAGTACAACTCAATAACTTTCCACACTGTGAACAACCACATAACCTCCTTTTTTACACAAAAGTAACCACCATGCTGATTTCTCACCATATATTTTATTTTGCCCTTTTTTGAACTTTTTATAAATAGAATCATAAAGTGTGCATCCTTTATGTCTGAGTAGTTGTTAGAGACCCAGGTATTTGGGGTAATCCACTT
The DNA here is from genome assembly GCF_028878055.3 of Symphalangus syndactylus. Classification (NCBI taxonomy): domain Eukaryota; kingdom Metazoa; phylum Chordata; class Mammalia; order Primates; family Hylobatidae; genus Symphalangus; species Symphalangus syndactylus. The sequence goes on along the minus strand of NC_072438.2, from coordinate 80,352,505 downwards.
CCTAGTTTCCATGACTTTGGGATAATGCTGGCCAGTGAGTTGTGATCGGAATATCATTTTTGAGAAGAGCCTTTAAATTGACAGCATAAAACATGCCAGGGCTTTTTTTTTTTTTCTTTTTGTCATGGACCTGTGAGTTTCACTTAGTGAGCACATGAAATAAACCTTTGGTTAACTAATGAGTTACAGAGTTATTTGTTATTGCAACATAATGATATTTTCTAACAGAAGCATCAATACTTGTAACCTGGCTACACCACTTGTGTTTAATTAATGATCGTATGGTATATCTCTTCCCATACTTTTATTTCAAACTTACTATATTATATTAACTTATGTTTCATCTGTAAGACCCATATTAATGGGTTCATTTTTAAAAAAACTGAATCTGACAAATAGACCTTGTTTGAAAGTCAATTTCCACTTAAAGAATTTAACGATATAATTGGTTTTGAAAATAATTTTTCTTTATGTTTTCCAACTGCTTTGTTTTAACAAGGTGTTTTTATATTCTCACTTTTTGTTTTTACTTTCAATTATATTTTAATACTTTATTTTGTGTCTCTATTAGTTTGTTAATTTATAATTGCAAAACCTACCCTTTAGTAGTTGCCTTAGACAATAGGACATGTTCATTTGTTTTATTAAAGATTATGCTAAATTGAAATTTCATCTGAAGTCTGTTTTCCATGTTGAAGAACATCAGCAAGTCTGAAGCGGACAAAATGATTTTATTTTTTCCCAAAATATCTCAATTTCTCATTCATTTTTAAGTCACATTTTCAGAGAATGTAGTAGTTACTTTCTCTAAATATTTTAAAAATATTCTATTGCCTCCTATTCCAGTGTTTCTGTTGAGAGGTGAGCGGTTGGCTAAAGAAGCTCATGGCTTTTTCTATGGCTGCTTTTAAGATTTTATTTTTTATGTGGCTTTTAGAAATTGAACTATAATTCAATAGACAGAGAGATAGATAGATAAATAATTTATTGAATTTTTTGAATCTATGGGTTGCTTTCTTTCATCAGCTATGGAAAATTCTCAGCAATTATCTCTTTAAATATAGCTTCTACTCTGTTTTCTTTTTTGGCTTCTTTTTGCAATGCACATAAATATATTTTCACCTTCTGAGTGTATGCTCTGTGTCTTTTCTACATGTTCTGGTATCGTGTGCCATGTACTTTATATATTTACTCTTTACTGGAATATGTTCCAGATTTTTAATTCTCTCTTTGGCTGTTTTTTGGTTGATTGTTTGTTTTTATCTGCCTTTAAACCTATCTAGTGCATTCTTACTTTCAGTTTTTGCATATTTCTGTACTAAAATTGCCTTGTTATCATTTCTCATTATTTGTAGTTTCTTTGAAAAATCTCTACCTAGCATTTTATTTTATTCAACATATGTAACATTGTACTTTTAAGATCGATGTTTTAAATTCCATGTTTTGGCCTGGCACAACGTCTCAGACATGTAATCCCGGCATTTTGGGAGGCCAAGGTGGGCAGATGGCATGAGCCCAGAAGTTCAAGACCAGCCTAGGCAACACAGTGAAACTCTATCATGAAAAATAAAAACTTAGCCAGCTGTGGTGCTGCACCTGTAGTCCCAGCTACTCAGTAGGCTGAGGTGAAACTCTATCTCTATGAAAAATAAAAAATTAGCCAGCTGTGGTGCTGCACCTGTAGTCCCAGCTACTCAGTAGGCTGAGGTCGGAGGATCGCTTGAGCCCAGGAGACAGAGGTTACGGTGAGCCAGGATCACTCCACTACACTCCAGTATGGGAAACCTTGAGACTCTGTCTCAAAAAATAAATAAATACATAAATATATTTCATGTTTTGACTCACTCTTAGGTATACTTCTATTTCCTATAGTTTCTCTTGATTTTAAGGTAAACTTTATTAAGATATGACTTACATACTACTATCATATTTTTTCAACTAAGTACACAAAGAAACTTTTTGACAAATGTATTTAACCATGTAACCACCACCACACACACCAAAAATAACACTTTCACCATACTGATAAAAAGTTCTCTCAGTACCCTTTTCTGTCAATTTTTCTCCCTCCTGTCAAAAACTTACCTGTTTATAGTCATGTAATTTTGCATATTTCATATAAATAGAATCTTGGAGTATCTAGCATTTTGTTTCTGGTTTCTCTCACTTATTACAGGGGGTTTAATATTCATTGATGTTGCTGGATTCACCCATAGTCTGCTTGTTTTTAATATTGAATAGTCAATACTTGTGTATCTATCCTACAGTTTGTATGCTAATTCATCAGTTTATGAATAATTGTGTTGTTTCTAATTTGAGCTATGTATTAGTTTGCTATCACTGCCATGGCAGAATACCACAGACTGAATGGCTTAAACCAAAAATGTTTATTTTCTCACAGTTCTGAAAGCAGGAAGGCCAAGATAATGGTCCTGGCAGCGTTGATTTCTGGTGATGTCTCTCTTCTTGGCTTACAGAGCGCCCTTTGCTTGCTGTACTCACATGGCCTTTTCTCTGGTATCTCCTCCTCTTCTTATAAGGATACCTGTCCTGGTAAATTAGGGCCCCACTTTAAACTTCGTTTAACTCTAATTGCCCCTTTAAAAACGCTGTCTCCAAATTTATTCATATTAGGGGTTAGGGCTTTAACAAATAAATTTTGGAATGACATAATTCTGTCCATAACAAGCTATTATGAATAAAATTGATATTAACTATTCATATAAGTATTTGTGAAAACATATCTTTTCATTGCTATTGAATAAATACCTTGAAGTAGAATTCTTGTATCATAATATAAAGGTAGATTTAACCTTATAAGCAATGGTTTCAGTGATTTACAGAGTGGCTATATCATTTCCACACAGGCATGAGAATGAATGAGAATTTTAGGTGCCCCAAAATGCCAATACTTAGTATATCGGGTTTTCTAAATTAATCATTATAATGAGTATATAGTGGTTTACTTTCATTGTTTCTCTCGGCATTTTTCTAATAATTTCTGAGCTTCTTGTCTATCTATTTACATTCCTTTGTTTGTGCGATGTCCACATTTATTGTCATATTATCAAGTTGTTTATCTTTTTGTTATTGAGTGGTAATTACTTTTAATATTCTGAACACAAGTCATTTATAGACAAAATATATGTAAATATTTTCTCCCTCTATATTTCCTGCCTTTTTAAATAGTGCGTTGGAAAGCAATAATTATTATTATTTTGAAGAATTTTAATGTAACATTTTTTAAATTTTATTCCTCCTGTTTTTTGTGCCCAGTTTAAGATACCTTTGCTTATCTCAAGTTCTGAAACATTTTTTATCATTTTATATTTTTCTTCAGAAGTTTTATAGTTTAAGATGTTATGTTTGTATGCATTATCTATTTATTAAATGTTTGTATATCACATAGAAGAGCTTGAGGGGTTTTTTTAAATATAGATACCCAATTTTTCCAGCACTGTCTTTAAAAACACTTTTACTTTTCTATTGAAGTATCTTCGGATTTGTTGAAAGACAGTTGAACATATATGTGTGTGTCAATTTCTAGAAGTTTGGTTGTGTTCCATTTGTCATTTGTATATCTCTTGCCAATATCACACTGTCTGGATTGCTGTAGTTTTAGAGTAAGAGTGAAATCTGGTAGAATGAATATTCTAACACAGTTGTTCTTTTTCAAGTTTGTTTTGGCTTCTACTTACTTTGCATTTCCATGTACATTTTAAAATTAACTTATCAATTTCTGTAAATTAGCCAGCAAGGACTATAAATGGGGCTGTGTTGAATCTGTAGTTCAATATGAGAAGATTTGAAGTCTTGATATAACTGATTACTCTAATGCAAGAGCATCGGATATTGTTCCATTTAGTTATGATTCATTATGTATCAGTGACACGTTATGGTTTTCACCCTACAAGTATTGATTCAAACACTCATCATGGAAAAGTTTTATACATGATATAACATTTTTACCCAAGAGACTCTGATTTTAATTATAAATTTTTAGATACAGTATCCCATTGAGTGTAATGCACGAAAGACATTAACCAAAAATGTATTGTAAAAGCCTAAAAATTAAAAAATACAATATAAAATTCAGTGTATTTTAATTTTTTTCTAACATAAATGAATTTGACCACCTAAAACTCGTTTCTTCCCCATCCTAACATCGTATGACCTTTTCCTTAGCTGTGTAACCTTATAAAAGATGGATTACCATTCTTCCACCCAATTTCCCTCAAGAACCGAGGGCAAACATCTTTTTATATTCTAATTTGATTGATTATCTCTTTTTATTTAGGACTCTTTCAGTGTCTTTATTTTCAACATACTGGATTGGTTCAAGAAACAATGATTTAGATGATTATACATATAAACCAACAGAATACCAACAAAGTTAAGACAGCCAAAATTAACTTTTATACTTGAAGGTAACAGTTCACAATTGCAAGTGGTTAGGTTTTAGCAATCATAAATACATGCCTCAATATAAAATTGTAAAATACTAATGCCCTAATGCTATGGAAATAATATTATAAATAAGATTTTCAGAGATATACAGTTTCTTTAAGAACTTAGGTGGTAATAAAGATTACATGCCTTGGAAAAATATTTCATAATGTAAAAGTTAGCTCTCTTAATAAAAAAGACGGTGCCAAAAATTAATGTAAAAAGTTTGTGTAAAATGTTTACATGAAATGTAAGAATAGATTAAAAAAATTGCCAAATTATTTATAGTTTCATATATATAATGTGTATAAATAGATATATATAAGTTAAAAAATAAATTGTTACAGACATTTCTCCTATTAATCCATTTTCCAAAATTTGCATAACTAATTGGGAAACTGGAAAATCAACTGTATTCTTCTACAGTAATCTTTTATTCCATAATACATATTTAATATATTTCTATGCTTAAATACAACATTTATTTAAAACATCTCGTATTGCTTAATAATGTACAAAAAGTATACTGGAGTTTTATCAATTAAATGCTTGTTTTTATATGGAGTGACAATTCTCACTATATCCAATTCGAATTTTCGTTTTCTCCATCGATAACTAAAATTAAGAAAGACAAGGGAAAAGACAAAAAATGTGGCTATCTGATTAGTAATACCTAAGCAAACATTCATCAAGATCTCTGACTGTCCTAGAAAAAAAGGGTGATACATTAACAATCTTCTTTCTATAAATCATGATGGACATGTAATGTATTGGTGTTTCACTCAGTGTTTCTTTTTTGATGCCAAAATTTCTGTTTCTTTAGCTTACTTGAGAGATTCTTTACGGAGTGAAGCTCATTAATTCTGCGATTTTTAGACACCTGTTAAAATATAATATAAATGGATACTTTCCGTAAGGAAAGCATTTTCAGAGCAAATATTCTCAAGGCTATAGCTATATTTGTTCCATTTTGGGTCTCATTATGAAATTCATGACTTCTCTCTTCAGGAGGCCAAATGCCCTCTAACACATCAAAATTAATCAGATGTACATGTCTGATTAGTTCCACCACCACAGCTGCAGGACATCCACCTTGCCACTGCACAGCCGTGAAAAGGCAGGCATCATACAGTTTGTCTTTTAATCCTTTCTGCGCTGTGACCTCACTTTTCCCTTTTGGGGAGTCTAAAATAGCAACACTCTTAACTGAGGTCTCTAAAAAAGCAAAAAAAAAAAAAAAAAAAAAAAAAAAAAATTTCATTGCGGCTGTAGCATTACTCCATTACAAATTATTTTTAATCTGACTCATTTTATAATACATAATAGCTCTGCTAGCTTTTCAGGATTTAAGTACACTGAATTGTATTCCTAAACAAAATATTGCAAAAAAAGTTTTAAAAAACATTTTTGTTCTTTTTTGCAGTGCTGATTTGATGTGACAAACTATGACATCAATGTCATTTATTTGTATATATTGGGAATATTTCTATTTTGGTTAGATCCTAACTACATTGCACATGCATCTGACATCGCATCTCTATTTCCTGAGAAATGTAATTTTTCTGTTCACTTTTTGTGAGATTTTCTTCTGTTTATTTGTGTGTTCCCTGTCCTTTGTTATAAACTGCTACTGCTTGGTTTGTTCTGGACATCAGTGACCTCATTTTTTATGGTTTAATAGATGTCGTCCACTTAGTGTTTGAATCTTCATGGACTTTGTGTGTTGTTTTAACACAGGACGATGAACAACCTCTGGGAAGCCATGAAAAACTAACCCTTTTTATGTCTCCATTCCCAGAGAGCTATTTTTCACTTTTTTAAAAAATCACAATTCTGTTTTTATTAATCCATAACCAAAAATATGCAGAAGCATCATACGGATGTCTAACAATGACAGATGAATGGATTATTACTATTTTGATACCAATCACATATCTTGTGACTTTCTTTTTTGAGAGAGAGAGATTTGGCCAACATTTAATATTTATGCAGCAACATGGGCATTTTTCACTTATATATATATATAAAACATATATTTATACATGGTAATCACATATAACTATTGAGAAATGAATACATTCACATTAAATACAGCAACATAATTATTTTAAATCTGCATGCTAATTAGCAATAGATAATGTGACATTTTTGACTGCTTATCAATAGGTGTAATTTTTTTACGGTTTCTTTATAAAAGTTCCACCACCTTATTGCGTATCTTACAAATAAAACTGCAAATTGTGGAACAATTTGCAGAATATTAGTACCATGTCTTAAGTATCGCCTTAAATGGTTTGTGGGATATTACTTGATATTCACCTTCTTGATAGATAAGATTCATCATTGGCAGCAAATAATTAAAGGTAAAAAAAAATGCCTAAGATTAACAATTTTCTAAATTTAAAGAATACAAAAAAGGCCGGGTGCGGTGGTTTACGCCTATAATCCCAGAAATTTGGGAAGCCGAGGAGGGTGGATCTCCTGAGTTCAGGAGTTCCAGACCACCCAGGGCAACACGGCAAAACCCTGTCTCTAATAAAAATAATTTTAAAAAAATTAGCCAGGCGTCCTGGCGGGCGCCTGCAGTCCCAGATACTCGGGAGGCTGAGGCACAAGAATCGCTTGAGACCCGGAGGCGGAGGTTGCAGTGAGCCGAGAGCGTGCCACCACTCCAGCCTGGGCTACAGAGTGAGACTCCATCTCAACAAACAAACAGCAACAACCACAAAAACAAACGAACCAAAAAGAGTAGAAAATACATCTTCCCCCAATTCACCTGAACTTTAGTGAACAGTCAACATGGCCTTCCTGTATAGAAGTGGCACAGTTGTCGCCTTAGAAGAATCAGGAATTCCTTCCTGCATTCAGGGAGGAGCATGTTCGCTTGTTGTGTTTGTTTCACTATTTGACTCAAATATTACAATTACTACAGTAATTAGGACTAATTATCTCAAGTCCAATTATATTGACAGCATAAAATTTTACCCCATACAGTCCAGTTTCAATACTGAAAAAAAAGTTATTCTGGGAGCATTGGCTCACACCTGTAATCCCCACACTTGAGGAGGCCAACATAGGTGGTTCACGAGGTCAGGAGTTCGAGACCAGCCTGACCAACATCTACTAAAAATACAGAATTAGCCAGGCATGGTGGCACATGCCTGTAATCCCAAGCTACTCCAGTGGCTGAGGTAGGAGAATGGCTCTAACCCAGGAGGCGGAGGTTGCAGTGAGCCAAGATCACGCCATTGCAATCCAGCCTGGGCAACAAGAGCGAAACTCTGGAAAAAAAAAAAAAAAAAATCAAAGGATTAACTCTAGTTGACTCCGAATTTATGCTGCAGCCATACTGGTAACTTCTTAGAAACAGTTAGCAATAGTCTGTGAAATGCTGATGGCATTGGAAAACAGTTGAACAGAAAAGAAAAAGAAATCAGCACTTTTGTTAAAAGGAATTTAAAAAAAGAAATATTGGAGACCAAGGGGAACATTTAATCCACCATAAAATAATTTCATTTTTATTCATTTTGAACAGCTTTTTCAGTTGCATAATACCAAAAGGAAAATAAAAATAAAAATTTAAAAAAAAAAAGCTTTGTCCTTCATTACCAAAATTCATTCAAATATTACTCACTACATGACAATTTACAGTTTCTAAGGTGGGGACATGCCTTTCAAACACAAACTGCAATTTTCTTTCACATGTGATGGTAGGAAAATTACATCTTTCCATAAATTCAATAATGTTTAGATTATGACACCTTAAAAATATAGTCCTATAATCTTCTAGTCCAAGGAACCACAATGAACATTAACAATAGTAGCAACTAAATAAGAGAATTGAGCCTGTAATCCCAGCACTTTGGGAGGCCAAGGTGGGGGGATCACCTGAGGTCAGGAGTTCAAGACCAGCCTGGCCAACATGCTGTAACCGCATCTCTAATAAAAATACAAAAATTTGCTGGGCATGGTGGTGGACGCCTGTAATTGCAGCTACTCAAGAGGCAGAGGCAGGAGAATTGCTTTAACCCGGAAAGCAGAGGTTGCGGTGAGCCAAAATTGCACCATTGCACTCCAGCCTGGGCAACAAGAGTGGGACTCTGTCTCCAAAAAAAAAAAAGAAAGAAAGAGAATTAAGATGTCATTCTTCTTCTTTTTCTTTTTCTTTTTCTTTTTTTTTTTGAGACAGAGTCTTTCTCAGTCACCCAGGCTGGAGTTCAGAGGCGTGATCTCAGCTAACTGCTCACTCCCGGGTTCACGCCATTCTCCTGCCTCAGCCTCCCGAGTAGCTGGGACTACAGGCGCCTGCCACCATGCCGGGCTAATGTTTTTTGTACTTTTAGTAGAGACAGGGTTCCACCGTGTTAGCCAGGATGGTCTTGATCTCCTGACCTCGTGACCCGCCAGTCTAGGCCTCATATAGTGCTGGGATTACAGACTTGAGCCACCACACCCGGCCGAGATGTTGTTCTTCTAAAAAAAAAAAAAAAAAATGGCTAATATTATTTCCTTAGTTCAAAATTACTTAATGTTAGAGGCATGCAAAGGATAAATTAATGTGGATACAAATTATGAATATTTCATATTCATAAAATTCAGTAAATTTTTAATGTTATTAACAGAGTCTGGAGATTGTTCCAGAGGTGATTCTGTTTGTGGGTATAAAAAAATTACTGTATGTTAAAAATTCACTAAATGCAGTTTTTAATTTTTATCATATTACTGCCTCCCAGGCAGTCACAGCATTTTGTTATAATTGGATATTTTTCATTGTAGTAGCCAAATTGTCATGTTAAACACTACCTAAAGAGAAATGCTATCTGTAGTACTTAAGTCTATTGTATTAACTAATATTATCAAATAAAGTCATGGTCTAGAAATGTTTAGAAATGTTAGAAAAGTTTAGAAATGTTATGAAAAAAGTTTGAAAAAAATGCATCTAAATAATCTTTTCTCTCCTATGAACAGAACATTCAGAGTATTTTTACCACTGAAAAGATAGAATCATTCTGCCTCATCATTCTTAACAGAAACACTCACGGAAGAAATTTCAATTTCTTATACGACTAAAGAGAAGACATTTCATTCAAATTTTGTCTTGACTATACACATAGTACATTTGGACTTGACTATTCATATGTCATTATTTAAGAAATGATAATCCAATTCAATTATAATTATATTATTTATTCTGAAATATATATTATTTAACAAATGGAAAGAGTCCTATAAGTCATCTAGCCTAATAATGTTGGTTTATCTATAAGAAAGTCCAAAATCTTAAGTCACTTTTATAAGGCAGTCTTAGCCCATTAGGGCTCCTATAACAAACCATCATAGACTAGGTAGCTTACAAACAACAGAAATTTATTTCTTACAGTTCTGGAGGCTGGGAAGTCCAAGATTACAGCGTCCTCTTTTAGGTTGCAGCATCCTCACCGCATCCTCATGTGGAACATTTCCCATAATCATCTCTCAAAAGGCCCCACGTTCTAATATTATCAGCTTGGTGATTAATATTTTAACATAGAAATATGGGGGGAGGCGAGGTGCAACATTTAGATCCCAGAAAAGACATAAAGTTAATTAGTGGTGCAGGATTGGAAACAGACCTCTTAATTTCTAACTTAGAAAATAAAATTAGATGTTTTGGAATCTGAACATTACATGTGTAAGAGATAATGAGTAGAAGACAGGCTACTGGATCATAAATTCATGTGAAACACAAAAAATCTCTATGACATTGTTACTTACCGATGGGAGATTGTGGTAGGCACTGGTACTGCCCCCCAGTAAACAAGATGTCCATGTGCTAATCCTTGTCATCTATGAATATGTCATGTTACATGACGAAGAAGGCGTTAAGATTGCAAATAGAACTAAGGTTACTAATCAGCTTATCCTGAAATAGAGTGATTATCTTGGATTATCTGAGTGGGCAAACATAATGGCAAAATGTCCCCAAAAGGGGAAAAGAGAGACATAAGAAAGAGAACCAGGGAAATGCCAGTGTGATAACTAGATTCATCTTGCTGGCTTTGAGGATGCTGCAAGTTTGCCACAGATCAATGAATGCAGGTGGCCTCCGGAAGCTGGAAAGGATGGTAAAAAGATGTTCTCCTGCGGAAGGACAAAAGCCCCGCCGTCATCCTGATTTTAGCCTAGCGAGATCCACTTTGGACTTCTGACCTCCAAACTATAAGACAATCCATTTGTGCTGTGTTAAGCCACTATGTTAGAGGTGATTTATTAAACCATCAACAGAAAATTAAGACACAGATGAAAGAAAAGTTGAATTAGAAGTAACTGAGAGGTTTTTAACTGAAGTAATTGGCAGAAAAATGAAAGAGGCAGAAAATATAGACGAGGTCTTGAGAGATAAATGTCTTAGCATTTTCAGTTTGAGAAAAAGAAGGATGATTAAAATAGAAACCTTCAACAGAAAATAAGTTTAAATAGGTATTAAACTCAGACATGGGCATTGGAAGCAGAATCTAGGTTTAGTCCTTTTAAATATTCATATGGAGGTGACAGCTGAAGTCTCAAGGTAGTACTTCTTTAAAGGAAGGAGAAAAAAATAGGAGAACCAGGGCATCTGATCATAGGCCAAGAGCCAGAGATAGATATCTATATCATCAATATCTATCTGTCTGTATCTCCACCTTTCTCTCTCTCATAGATCTAGCTATTAGCTAGATACGAGATCATGTGCTATTTCCAACAACATAAATGCATGATAATAAATTTTCTAATTTAAATTTTAGTTAGAATTTTAATTTCTAAGTTATTATTTGTATGACCATATTCCTAAAATGAAGCCACGACGCTCACCCATGACATTCATCTTAAATTAGAAGACCTGCAAACAGCCTAAATTGAACCCTTCTGTGATTTTACAATTGAAAGTGAATGTCTTATCAAGACTTGTCTAGACTTTTAGCATGTATGGTGCTAAATTGACCTTCATGTAATCAGCATAGCATGCTAACCTTAGCTCTATGCATTTTCCTACTGTATCTGGATGTACTAGAATGTCCATGAATCTAAGTCCTGAGCAGCCTCTTTTCTAGATACAGTTTGTATTGCTTAATATTGGTGCTCTATGTCCCTGAACAATTAGTTTTGTACTAATTAGACTTTGCCAAAGAATTTTTTTCATAAGAATCAGAGAAAAACACAGTTTATTTATTATTTGGAGGAGACTGTATCAACATATAAATCTTGGAAATTTTTGTAAGTGAACAATGAAGATCTGCTTAGAATAACAAAAATCAAAGCTGAATAGGCATGTAGTTTGGCTAAGTTTATATTTATAAATGGCAATTAGAAGAAAATGTTGAAGTTAACATTAACATTTTTGTTTAACACATTTTGTGAAATAGCTTTTTAGCTAACAAACATGACCTGTTTTATACACACAGCGAAACCAAACCACACTTTAATAGAATGATGCCTCCCTTAAAAACATTAATCTATAGAATTAGTCGGGATTATTGCACTAACATGCTTGTATTTTTCATATAGGAAACGGAACCTAGAGATGATTCAGAGTTTGTTCTTTTGAGAATTGAAACTTAAAATCAAAGTAATATCAAACAAAATGGCTTTCAAATATATTAAGGCATGCTCTTTAATGTATTGAAATATAGAAACTTGAATTATATTTAAAATTTATTTTGAAGTGGGAAGATTTTTCAGTGAGTGGTCAGGCAAGCAATTGCTTTCACATTGAACACTAAGGAAAGATTATAATACGAAGGTCTTCCGTTATGTGACAATAACTTGGAATCAATGATGGTTGAAATGATATTTGGATTTCCATCTTTATTAAAAAGAAAGCATGAGAAGATTATATATTTTTAGTATAGCAAAATGAAAAGCAGCATAGGTATAAGGATACGCTAACGTGGGTTTGAAACACAGCAAAGGCATTTATTGTCTGTGCAATCTTCAAAATCATGGTCAGCATGTATTTTATCATCTGTAAAAAAGGCTTATGAAACCTACTCCATCCATCTATTGTAAATTAAATAATGAAATAAATATAATTAATTAAACCTGTCATAGTGTCAAACATACAGTTAATGCTATTACTATCATTACATAAACGAGCACTTTCAGAATGTATTTGTATTTATTGATCATATATATATATGTGAAATGTATGCATGAGAATGCTGAAATATAATGTTAACTTTTAAAATGTATTTAACTATATCAATATAATTCACCTATTAAATTATTGTAATGATATTCTGAAAATTCTCACACAGATTGAAAATGTGCCTGCCTTAAAATATGCTCCTTTTGTGAAGAGACTTTAGTTGTCAGAGATATTATTTGACTGCTTTTACTAAAGCAAACACAGTATTAAACCATATCCACTCTTATCTGAGGCTTTAGGAAAGGATAGATTCTTCCTGTCACCTAGAGTCTGATCACTATTTAGAAAAAAAAAAAAATAGTTTAAGCAGGGCATTAGGTTAGCAGAAAGACTTTGACACTTACTGGCTTTACTCAAATCTCAAATTGGCAAGATCAACTAGGACAGTATACAAACACTAAGGCAGCAAGAGAGAATGACTGAGTTCAGGTTTGAGGTGCCAAATTAAATCAATCCATGACTGCTACCAAGAGGAACAGCAGAAAATAAGCAGAGGCATAACAGAATCTGGGTTTTAACTGCTGTTTTGATACCTTATTTAAGGCGATATCTAACTTACTGTAGCCTCCATCTTAAATGATTTTAAGTGTTACTATCAATAATCAGTTTGGTTTCATAAGGTTGAATTTAGTTTGGGGGTAAAATGCAGTGTATTTCAAAGCATCGCCATCTTATGGTGATAACCTAGAACTACACCTGAGAGCCTTCCTTATCAATGTTACACCTAGTTACACTGAGCACGGAGGAAGCACGGACTCACAAATACTAATTAAGGAGAGACAAAAATCCTTTGGCAAAATAATGTTTTTACTTAATATTGTTGCATACAGATAAAAAATTCATTTTTTCTTTCAAAATACATTTAAATAGATAATTGCTTTCCTACCTGAAGGTACAGATGTGTGATACATTGAGGATGAGTTATTAGATATGAAAAGCTGAGGGGGAGGAGTTAGCTAAACTAAAGAGTAGACTAAATCACATAAACATCTTTTGTCCAGATGTGGAATGTGGAGATCAATTATTCCTTGTTGTTTTGTACTATGTATTTTTGAAACTAATTTAACTATGTATGCCCGACTACATAATTCTACGGAAGACAAGGGTCTTTTTTTTTTTCTACTCCATACAGTGTCTTGTACTTTCTAAGTGTTCAAATATACCTATTAGAAAATGCCTATGTATTCTCTACTGATATTCACACTGTTGGACATCATTAAAGAAAAATCACTAGAGAAACACATGGCCTCAAATTTGGTGTCATGATAAATATATGTTTTTTTTTTTTTTCAATTAGATCTTCAATGTTTTATCTCAATCCTTATAGATTGGTTTGGCAGGTTCTTTCTCCCATTTTCTATTTTCTATTTATTTTTTTCTTTATTTCTTCTAAAAAATGATACATGTGCAGGTTTGTTACATAGGTCTAGGTGTGCCATGGTGGTTTGCTGCACCTATTGATCCATCCTCTAAGTTCCCTTCCCTCACCCCCACCCCCCGAACAGGTCCTGGTGTGTGTTTTTCCCCTGTCTGTGCCCATGAGTTCTCAATTTTCACCTCCCACTTATGAATAAGAACATGTGGTGTTTGGTTTTCTGTTCCTGTGTTAGTTTGCTTAGGATGATGACTTCCAGATTCATCTATATCCCTGAAAAGGACCTATCTCATTCCTTTTTATGGCTGCATAGTATTCCATGGTGTATTTTATCACATTTTCTTTATCCAGTCTATCACTGATGGGCATTTGGGTTGGTTCCAAGTCTTTGCTACTGTAAATACTGATGCAATAAACATATATATGCATGTGTCTTCATAGTACAATGATTTATATTCCCATGGGCATACACCCAGTAATGGGATTGCTGGGTCAAATGATATTTCTGGTTCTAGATCCGTGAGGAATCGCCATACTGTCTTCCACAATAGTTGAACTAATTTACATTCCCACTAATAGTGTAAAAGCGTTCTTATTTCTCCACAGCCTCACCAGTGTCTATTGTTTCCTGACTTTTAAATAATCACCATTCTGACTGGCAAGAGATGGTATCTCATTGTGGTTTTGATTTGCATTTTTCCGATGATCCGTGATGTTGAGCTTTTTTTCATGTTTGTTGGATGTGTAAATGGCTTATTTTAAGGAGTGTCTGTTCATATCCTTTGCCCATTTATTGATGGGGTTGTTTGATTTTTCTTGTAAATATGTTTAAGTTCCTTCTAAATTCTGGATATTAGACCTTTGTCAGATGGGTAGACTGCAAAAATTTTCTCCCATTCTGTAGGTTGCCTGTTCACTCTGATGATAGTTCCTTTTGCTGTGCAGAAGCTCTTTAGTTTAATTAGAACCCACTTGTCAATTTGGCTTTTGTTGCAATTGCTTTTCCCATTTTTGTCATGAAGTCTTTACTCATGCCTATGTCCTCAATGGTATTGGCTAGGTTTTCTTCTAGGGTTTTTATGGTTTTGGGTTTTACATTTAAGTTTTTAGTCCATCTTGAGTTAAGTTTTCTATAAGGTGTAAGGAAGGAGTCCAGTTTCAGTTTTCTGCATATGGCTACCCAGTTTTCCCAGCACCATTTACTGAATAGGAGATCTTTCTCTATTGCTTGTTTTTGTCAGGTTTGTTGAAGATCAGATGGTCATAGATGTGTAATGTTATTTCTGAGGCCTCTGTTTTGCTCCATCGGTCTATATTTCTGTTTTGGTACCAGAACCATGCTGTTTTGGTTACCACAGCCTTGTAGTATAGTCTGAAGTCAGGTAGAGTGATGCCTCCAGCTTTATTCTTTTTGCTTAGTGTTGTCTTGGCTATACAGTGTCTTATTTGATTCCACATAAAATTTAAAATAAGGTTTTCCAATTCCATGAAGAATTTCCGTGGTAGTTTCATGGGAATCACATTGAATCCATAAATTACTTTTGGCAGTATGGCCATTTTCAATATATTGATTCTTCCTATCCATGAGGGTGGAATGATTTTCCATTTGTTTGTATCCTCTCTTATTTCCTTGAACAGTGGTTTGTAGTTCTCCTTAAAGAGGTCCTTCACATCCCTTGTTTGCTGTACTCTTAGATACTTCATTCTCTTTGTGGCAATTGTGAGTGGGAGTTCATTCATGATCTGGCTCTCTGCTGGCCTATTGTTGATGCAAAAGTATGCTTGTGTCTTTGCACATTGATTTTGTATGCTGAGACTTTGCTGACATTGCTTATCTGTTCAAGAAGTTTTTGGGCTGAGATGATGGGGTTTTCTAAATGTAAAATCATGTCATCTGCAAACAGAGACAACTTGACTTCCTCTCTTCCTATTTGAATATTTTTATTTATTTCACTTGCCTGATTTCCCTTGCCAGAACTTCCAATACTGTGTTGAATAGGAGTGGTGAGAGAGGGCATGCTTGTCTTGTACCCATTTTCAAAGAGAATGCTTTCAGCTTTTGCCCATACTATATGATATTGGTTGTGGGTTTGTCATACATAGGTCTTATTATTTTGAGATATGTCCATCGATACCTAGTTTATTGAGAGTTTTTAACATGAATGGGTATTGAATTTTATCAAATGCCTTTTCTGCAAGTATTGAGATAATCATGTGGTTTTTGTCTTTGGTTCTATTTATGTGATGGATTACATTTATTGGTTTGCATATGTTGAATCAGCTTTGCATTGCAGGGATAAAGCTGTGGTGGATAAGTTTTTTGATGTACTGCTGGATTTGGCTTGCCAATATTTTATTTTATTGAGAATTTTCTCATTGATGTTCATCAGGAATATTGGCCTGAAGTTTCCTTTTTTGTTGTTGTGTCTCTTCTCGGTTTTGTTACCAGGATGACGCTGGATTCATAAAATGAGTTAGGGAGAAGTCCCTCCTTTTCAATTGCTTGGAATAATTTCACAAGGAATGGTTTCAGCTCCTCTTTGTATTTCTGGTAGAATTCAGCTTTGAATCCATCTGGTCCTGGGCTTTTGTTTTTTTTGTTTGTTTGTGTGCTATTAATCACTGCCTCAATTTCAGAGCTTGTTATTCGTCTATTCAGGGATTCAACTTCCTGTTTCAGTCTTGGTAGGGTGTATGCCTCCAGGAATTCATCCATTTCTTCTATATTTTCTAGAGTATTTGTGTAGAGGTGTTTGTAGTATTCTTTAACAGTAGTTTGCATTTCTGTGGGGTCAGTGGTGATATCCCCTTTATCATCTTTTATTGTGTCTATTTGATTCTTCTCTTTGTTCTTCTTTATTTGTCTATCTAGTAGTCTATCTTGTTAATTTTTTCAAAAAACAGCTCCTGGATTCGTTGATTTTTGGAGGGTTTTTAGTGTCTCTATCTCCTTCATTTTTCTCTGATCTTAATTATTTCTTGTTTTCTGCTAGCTTTTGGAAATGTTTGCTCTTGCCTCTCTAGCTCTTCAGGATTGTGAATGTTAGGGTGTCAATTTGGTATTTTTCCAGCTTTCTGACATGGACATTTAGTGCTACAAATTTTCCTCTTAAGACTACCTTTGCTGTGTCCCAGAGATTCTAGTACATTTTCTCTTTGTTCTCATTGGTTTCAAAGAACTTCTTGATTTCAGCCTTAATTTCATTATTTATCCAAGTGTCATTCTGGAGCAGGTTGTTCAATTTTCATGAAGTTGTATGGTTTTGAGTGAGTTTCTTTATCCTGAGTTCTAATTTTATTGCACTGTGGTCTGAGAGACTGTTTTTTATGACTTCAGTTCTTTTGCATTTGCTGAGGCATGTTTTACTTCCAATTATGTGGTCAATTTGAAAATAAGTCCCATGTGGCACTGAGAAGAATGTATATTCTGTTGATTTTGGGTAATGAGTTTTGTAGACATCTACTAGGTCCACTTGATCCAGAGCTGAGTTCAAGTCCTGAATATCCTTATTAATTTTCTGTCTTGTTCGTCTGTCTAATAATGACAATGGGGTGTTAAAGTCTCCCACTATTATTGTGTAGGAGTCTAAGTCTCTGTAGTTCTCTAAGAACATGTTTTATGAATCTGGGTGCTCCTGTATTGGTCACATATATATTTAGAATAGTTGGCTCTTCTTGTTGAATTGTCCCCTTTACCATTATGTAATGCCCTTCTTTGTCTTTTTTGATCTTTGTCGGTTTAAAGTCTGTTTTGTCAGAGACTAGGATTGCAACCCCTGCTTTTTTCTGCTTTCATTTGCTTGTTATATTTTCCTCTATCCCTTTATTTTGAGCCTATGTGTGCCTTTGCATATAAGATGGGTCTCTTGAATACAGCACATTGGTGGGTCTTTAACCAATTTGCCAGTCTGTGTCTTTTAATTGAGGCATTTAACCCATTTACATTTAAGGTTAGTATTGT
The DNA here is from genome assembly GCF_028878055.3 of Symphalangus syndactylus. Lineage (NCBI taxonomy): Eukaryota > Metazoa > Chordata > Mammalia > Primates > Hylobatidae > Symphalangus > Symphalangus syndactylus. The sequence continues at coordinate 80,334,559 of NC_072438.2, read as the reverse complement.
TGTGTGTAAATTTGATCCTGTCATCATGATGCCTTTTGGTTATTTTGCACACTAGTTGATGCAGTTCCTTCATAGTATCATTGGTCTTTATGTTTTGTTGTGTTTTTGCAGTGGCTGGTACCAGTTTTTTCTTTCCATATTTAGTGCACCTTTCAGGAGCTCTTGCAGGACACACCTGGTGGTAACAAAACCCCTCAGCATTTGCTTGTCTGGATAGGATTTTATTTCTCCTTCACTTATGAAGCTTAGTTTGGCCAAATATGAAATTCTGGGTTGAAAATTCTTTACTTTAGTAATGTTGAATATTGGCCCCCAATATCTTCTGGCTTGTAGAGTTTCTGCTGAGAGGTCTGCTGTTAGTCTGATGGGCTCCTGTGGTAAGTGATCTGCCCTTGCTCTCTGGCTGCCCTTAACAGTTTTTCCTTCATTTCGATCTTGGAGAATCTGATGATTTTGTGTCTTGGAGTTGTTCTTCTCGTGGAGTATCTTAATGGTGTTCTGTGTATTTCATGAATTTTCATGTTGGCCTGCCTTGCTAGGTAGAGGAAATTCTCCTGGATAATATCCTGAAGTGTGTTTTTCCATTCTCCTCATCTTCTTCTGGTACTCCAATCACTTGTAGGCTCAGTCTTTTTATGAAGTCCCATATTTCTTGTAGGCTTTGTTAATTTCTTTTCATTCCTTTTTCTCTATTCTTGTCTGCATGTCTTATTTAAGTAAGGTCTTCTTTAGACTCTGATATTGTTTCTTCTGCTTGGCCAATTCATCTGTTGATATTTGTGTATGCTTCAAGAAATGCTCATGCTGTGTTTTTCAGCTCCGTCGCGTCATTTATGTTCCTCTCTAAACTGGTTATTCTAGTTAGCAATTCATCTACCCTTTTATCAAGGTTCTTAGCTTCTTTGCATTGGGTTAGAACATGCTCCTTTAGCTCATCATAGTTTTCTGTTACCCATCTTCTGAAGCTTACTTCTGTCAATTTGTCCATCTGATCCTCTGTCCAGTTCTGCACCCTTGATGGAGAGACGTTGCAATCATTTGGAGGAGAAGAGGTACTCTGGCCTTTTGAGTTTTCAGCACTTTTTTGTTGATTCTTTCTCATCTTAGTGAGTTTGTCTAGTTTCGGTCTTTGAGGCTGCTGACCCTTGGATGAGGCTTTTTGGGGGCCTTTTGTTGTTGTTATTGTTGTTGATGCTATTGTTGTTGTCTTCTCCTTGTTTGTTTTTCTTTCAATAGTCAGGTTCCTCTTATGTAGGGCTGCTGCAGTTTTCTGGCCGTTCACGTCAGGCCCTATTCATCTGATCCGCCCAGGTGCCTGGAGGTGTCACTCAAAGAGGCTGGAGAGCAGAAAAGAAGAGTGCCTGCTCCTTCTTCTATGATCTCTAGCCTCAAAGGGCACCAACATGATGCCAGTAGAATTGCTCCTGTATAGGGCATCTGACAACCTCTGTTGGAGAGTCTTATCCATTTGGGTGGCATGGGGCGCAGAACCCATTTAACAAAGCACTTTGTCCCTTGGTGGAGAGGGTGTGTTTCGCTGGGGGGGAACCCACTTGTCTGTACTGCCTGGATTCCTCAGAACTACCAGGAGGAGAGGCTAAGTCTGCTGGTCCACAGAGACCGTGGCCACTCTTCCCCATAGGGGCTCAGGCCAAGAGAGATCCGAATTCTGTCCCTGAGCCTCTGGCTAGAGTTACTGGAGATCCTGCAGGGACGCCCCACCCACTGAGGAAGGATGGGTCAGGGTTAGGTCAAAAGAGGATCTCTAGCCTCAGACTGCCATAGCTAGTGTGTTGGGCTGTGGGGACAAGCCTTGGGACTGAGATGTCCAGCCTCCTTGGCTCCAGCAGGGGAAAAGTGCAGCCTGGAGCTACAGAAATGGGTGCTGCCCTTCCCCCGCCCAGGGAGCTTAGTGTGTTAGGCAGTTGGGAGTCCCACTGCTGGCTGCTGCCCTTCCCACAAGGAGCTGGAAGGGCTTAGACAGCAGGCAGCCTCAGCCGCTGCTGGTCGCCGCTACCCCTGGGAGTTTGGTAGGCTTAAGCAGATTCCCGCTGAGAGGCTGTAAGATTCCATGCTTTCTGGAGTTGGCACGCTAGGCCCTGGTGACTTGAGTTTGCTAGTGGGGTCTTCTGATCTGTGGGTTGCACAGTTCCATGGAAAAAAGCACAGTTTCCCCGGCTGGGTAGTGGCTCAGTCACCGCCTCCCTTGGCTCGGGAAGGGGCTTCCCCTTCCCCGTGTGGCTCTCAGGTGGCCCGATGCACCATACTGCCCTTCCTTCTTTCCATGGGTCACGCCAGCCTTCCAGCCAGTTTTGAGGAGAGCACCTGGATACCTTGGTTGCCAGTGAAAGATTCACACCCTTACTATATTTTTTCGATGGGAGCCTCGAAGGCTGCTCCTTCTAGCCAGCCATCTTGGTCCCGCTCTGCTTCTATTTTCTATTTCAAACCATGCCCCCTCACCCCAGCATCCAATTTTTAACCTTGTTTAGGGATCTTCACCTCTAATAATTAATCAATTTCTCTCTCTAGTCCTCAATGTATTAATTGGCTTCTTCTCTGTAATAAACATACTCTATTCTGCCTCCTCTTTTTCTTTAGCCTTTTTTTTTTTTTTTTTTTTGAGACAAAGTCTGTCCCCCAGACTGGAGTGCATTGGCATGATCTCGGCTTACTGCAGCCTTTGCCTCCTGGACTCAAGTGATTCTCCTGCCTCAGCCTCGGGAGTGGTTGGGATTACAGGTGCCCACTGCCACGCCCAGCTTATTTTTGTATTTTTAGTAGAGACAGGGTTTCGCCATGTTGGCCAGGGTCCTCTCAAACTCCTGTCCTCAAGTGATCTGCCCATCTTGGTCTCAAAGTGCTGGGATTACGGGCGTGTGCCACCGGGCCCAGCCTTCTCTCTCTTTTCAAAAGTTTAAACTTTTTTTAACTGGGCGCAGTGGCTCATGCCTGTAATCCCAGCACTTTGGGAGGCTGAGGGGAATGGATCACCTGAGGTCAGGAGTTCGAGACTAGTCTGGCCAATATTGTGAAAACTTGTCTCTACTAAAAGTATAAAAATTAGCTGAGTGTTTTGGTGCGCGCCTGTAATTCCCGCTGCTGCAGAAGCTGAGGTGGGAGAATCACTTGACCCCCAGGAGGCAGTTTAAACTTTCTACCACCCTGTTTTCCTCACCATATAAAGCTCCTTGTATCTCCTACCAAGTGTCTTGGACATTTTCTGTATTTCATGACTCCTGTCTTCTCCTTTGTATGCCTCAAGCCACAGCACTTTCAGCTGACACTCTTCAGATTACAGAAGTATGTTATAAGAAGATCTCAAATACAGTCAAAATAAACTCCGTGGAGGTATTTTAATAGACTGTCTGGTAGGTGTTGACCATGCTTATTTTAGCTCATCTGTCACCGTCGTCTAATGGTTTCTTGTCACTGTCTTTGACTTCACACACTATTCTGGCTTCACTCTGTCTAATGCAATACATAATTTACTATGAAAGAAGTTTTGTTGCAATCCTGATCAAATTTTCTCTGTAGTCCAACAATTACCAAATTTATTGAAAGCAAAATAAATGACCACAATTTTGAGGGAATGTGATGAAATTGTATGCCTTTGTTGTTTTGGGTGTAAAGAAAGAAGAAAAAATAAAAACAATTTTTTTCCACCATGAGACAATTGTTGGGTCCTAATCCAGAAATGTTAATGTTTCTGCTAATATTTTAGAGCAAGTTCTTAAGAATCAGTAATTAGAGTCTCTGCCATTTCTAGTCAGCATGTATGTGGGTGCAAGTTTAGGACTTTCTCACAGTAGTCTTTGGCTTGCCATCCCTATGAGTACACTGATGGAATCAAAGACACTTTTCAATTTTTGAGTTTCTTTTAAACACTTGAAAGACCACAGATGTTTCTTACTATGGTGACATGTTTCTCTGTCAATAATAAGAAAGAAAAAAAAAGAAAAAAGGAATTGGATTAAAAATAATAAAGAAAATCTTCACAGATAGAACACCTTTGATGCTAGAAGCTCCAAACATGACTTATTCATCCCACACCTAAGAGATCATCAACAGTCCCCAAAGAAGTTTCATCTTCTGTTATGAAAATCATCATCTACAACAGAAAAATAACTTTTTAAAACAGATTTTTAGATAGTGGATTTGTATTCATGCTCTCTACAATGGATATGTGATTTTGAAGATGATGAGTCTTCCAGTGTTTGATTGAACTAGGGGTAGAATTATCAACTATTTATTCTTTAAGTGAAGTTGTTTTTGAGTGAGAGAAATTTATAACTCAAATTTGGTCTAATTAAACAAAACAGATGTTTATTTATTGCTTGACTGACTTTGTAGGTAGTAGATGTATTTTGGCCAAGTGTATAAGGTAATTTTTTGTTTAATTGAAGGCCTTGAGCTCACTAATATGGAATGTTGTTTAAAAGTAGAAGTTTGCAATTAGCTACCAATCTACAATAAAAGAAGATACATGCATGAATATGTGAATCTTTCAGTGCTAGGAGAAGCATCCCTCCATCTTTGGGTTGACAGCAGTAAAGCTTTGTCTGTTTTCCACAAAAATAAATCTCTAATCACCTGAATAAAAAGCTGAGAAACTCTTTGCACAGTTATTTCTTAGAAAAAATTAACAATACGAAAGCATATTCTTAATGTTTTCCATGGTGACGCAAACAGCATGGAAGCTGCAGCCCATCCTAAACATAGCCTGAATGAATTGAGGACAAAGAAGGAGATGCAAACCTGAATTCAATTTAAAATGTCTTAGAGAATCCTGACATTCCTGAATTACAATCTAGTCCACTAGATCACAGAGGGGGTCACTTGCATTTTTCATATTTTTAGTGCCATCAAAACTTAAAATATAAATTGGTTGGTTTGAAAAATGCTACACATATTGCCACATCAATGACCTCTCAGAAATATCAACTTCAAAATAAGGTTAAATAACAGTAACCTTCATGTCACTTTTGAATCTGAGCAGAATGACATTTATTTTTATGTGTACTATTTAGATTTATTTCTATATCTTATTAATTGGCTTTTATTAAAAACAAAAATATGCATGCATATGGGTGTGTGTGTATATATTTATATTATCATATCATTTATATTATTTCTACATGTTATAAAACATATATTTTTATACACAAATATATTTTATACACAATAGACTTTATAACATGTTGACATAATTTAAATGAATTTCTAATTTACTATGTATATTTAGGTCTTAGCGTAGTCATTTGCTTGTCATTTCTAATTTACTATGTTTGGTTATGTCTTTTGTCTGCTATAACATAGACTGGGTGGCTTAAAAAATTAACATTTATTTCTCACATTTCTGGAGGCTGGAGGGTACAGCTTAGTGTATCAACATGGTTGGATTCTGGAGAGGGCCCTTCTCCTGGTTTCCCCGTGTGGCAGAGACAAAGACAGAGAGAAAAAAATTTTTCTCATTTGTCTTCCTTTAAGGGCACGAATCCCAGCCTGAGGGCCCTGCCCTTCTGACCCAATTACCTCTCAAAGCCTCCACCTTCTAATTCCATCTGATTGGGGGTTAGGATTTCAACAGACGAATTTTGGGGAACACAAAGATTTGGTTCATAGCAATATAGTCATGTACATTTTCTGTGTAGGGGCATTTTAACCACCCTTTGATTTTAAAGCAATCATTGATTTAGCTATGTATAAATCCTGCTATTCTAAATGTTGGAATTCTCCAAAGTTCTGTCTTCATATTTCTCATGTCCTCATTTCTTATGTTTCTTACATCAAGTCCCTTGGCTTCTGTTACGAATCTGATTCCAGCCATTAGTTTCAAAAAGCCTTCTGAGAACATGCCTCATCTTGACTGTGTGTTCTTCTTATGTGCTTCCATCATATCCGTGTGCTCTAGCACACTTACCACACCACACTCTAACTGCCTTTTTATTTGCCTGCATTATATACCAGACTTTACGGCCTGTGAAGTGGGGGGCCATCTCTCTAATGCGCACATATTGAAGATAGCACGTAACACAGCATGTGGCAGGCAATAGCTGGTCAATAAATATCTGTGGATGATTGCATTCGAGTCGAAGTCTCCTGGCATTTTCTAGTGTTACAAATAATTTTTATTCTTTGAATTCTGCCTCTCTACTGAAAACTTAAACCACCAATGATAATATGACTTGTGTGTTCCAGAAAATTATTGTGCAGAGAGATAATACTATAAACCAAAAAATAACTACTCTTTCCTCTAGAAAAATTACTAAACTTCTCTGGGAAAACTACTTGCTTATAAGGCAACTGGTTGCCTAGAAGGACTTGTTTCAGGCCCTGGCCTCGTTTTGTCTACTGATCATAAACTAATGTTCCGTAAACTTTGCCATATTCCAGCTATTTCCTCTCTCTGAAAAATACACTTTAGACCAGGGGTCCCCAAACCCTGCTACAGCTGGTGGTAAACAGAGGGCGAGCGAAGCTTCATCTGTAACAGCCACTCCCCATCACTCACATTACCACCTGAACTCTGCCTCCTATCAGATCAGCAGTGGCATTAGATTTTCGTGGGAATGCAAACCCTAGTGTGAACTGTGTATAGAAGGGATTTATGTTACCCGCTCCTTATAATAATCTAATGTCGGATGATCTGTCACTGCCTCCCATCATCCCCACATGGGACCATCTAGTTGGAAAACAAGCTCAGGGCTCCCACTGATTCTGCATTATGGTGAGTTGTAGAATTATTTCATTATCTATTAGAATGTAATAGTAATAGAAATAAAATGCACATTGACTGTAATGCACTTGAATCATTCTGAAACCATCCCTTACCCTGGTTTGTGAAAAATTGTCTTCCACCAAACCAGTCCCAGGTGACAAAAAGGTTGGGGGCTGCTGCTTTAGACCATTGAAGCCCATACTTCAAAACCTGATAATTAACTATCTTCCTTCTTTTGAACAATTGTCAAAATGATATTTTCTCTTATGAGTTAAGTTAAATTAACTCAGCTTTTCACTGACCATACATTGTTCTAGTTGTATTTACGGGACTCAAACAGTCAACACTACCAACAATTTAAAATTCCTGTGAGAAGGAACCTTGTCTTACATTTTCTTTTATTCCACTCTTTGGCTTGTGCATCTGTGATATACTGCAAATGACCATAGACAAACTAACTCTTTTCCTGAATTTTCCAAATGTTTCTAGCACAAAGTAGATAATGCACAAATTATTTAAACAGCTAATACTGTGTTTTAAAACAGTTACAATATTGTGCATTTCTGAGATCAGTTTGTAGCACCACAGAGTTGTGTTCTTGAATGTAATTTGTGTTTCTGAATTTCCTTTAAATGTCTTGGTTTGTTCTTTTCTCTCTATGTGGGAACATAAATAAACCAATACCAGATTTGGGTTTGATTAATTTTATTGGGGGGTGGGAGAACCCTAAATCTCAAACAGAAGGTATGAGCATATTTTTAGGATTTGAACACAGCAATGGCATTGTAAAATGTGCTTTGTTGGTGCTCCAGTTCAACATAATTATATGGTATATGTACTATGTTTAAATAGGCAGGTGTGAATAACTCTAGTTAAATTTTGTATTTAAAAAGTAAATTTTTTATTTTAAAAAGAATTTTTTGATAGCTAGTTAATCTTTTTCTTAACTTAGAACTTTTGAAATGTAAAATTGTAGCAAGGAATTTAATAAAAAAAGATGCTAGCTTTTCATTACAATATTTCCTTCATTTCATCTTTCAGAAAAAATTGAAAAGACAGAGTTTTTGTTTTTGTTGTGATTTTTTGAGGAGGGTAGATAATAACTCACTGCAAAGGTTTATCACAGCAAAGGATACAAAGCAAAAGCATCAGAAAAATGATGAGTCCAAAAGGAATCCAGGGAGGTCTAGCACTGCCTTCCAGGAGCTCCCTGGTCTGAAGCCACACAAGTGTGCTCATTTTCTAGCATGAACAACAGAGACATGAGAAATGTCGTTGCCCAGGAAAACCCCAGTGAGTTTCAGGACCTAAGACTTTCATGGAAGGCTGGTCCCAGTTTTAATTTTTAAATCTAATTTTTATACAAAAATTCCATTTTGTGCACAAATCTCAGTAAGAAAAAAAAATGAGTCAATAACAGATTCAATTGTCTGCTTTTAAAATCGCATAGATGATTTATTTTAAAAGTGCCACTTAAAAACATTATAATCATTCATATCAATGATCTAATTGCAGAGTTCCAGCCTTAGGTGTATTGTATCCCTTTGTTGCCAAAACAAGAACAAACTTTACCATGATAGAAACCCTTGTTGACTTTCTGAGGATGCAAGTTACTATACAAATTACCCTCTTATGGAACTTTCTGGAAGGAAAGAAGATTTCTTGAAAGGAAAGCAAAAGAAAAATAAGAGTCAGTGCAGATGGACTAAAGGCATGATGAACATACGTTGGAGTAATAATTTCACTTCAATAGAACCACAGGACTTGGAACTCAAAGGCTAATATTAATACATGTAACTCCTCCAAAACAGCCAAGCCAGAGAAAACTCTAGATACAGAGCCTCTTCTGTTGCACTCTTCATGCTTTCCCTCATAGCTACTAGTCCTGACTTCCTTGAACCCTCTGACCCTTTCTAGATGGAGTCTAATTTGGCTTTCATAAGTAACATCTAACTTTCATGATTAAGATCTAGGGCCCACACATTTTATGAGTTTCAAACTTGGCTAACAGTTTCTGATTCCATTAAGAAATATTTTGTAGTTCCTGATAAAAACAAAACATAACATTTTTGAAAATATATGTCATTTGTGACCCTGCAACTCCATAATGAAAGATAAAAATTAGCAGACATAAGGACGTTTAGTAACTTTAAAGTTTTTTTTTATGTTTTAGACACTGAACTGCAATAATATCTTGCTACTAAATGGTAGTATGTGCTAGAGTCTTCAATATAAGGCGGATAAAATGTGGGCTTTTTCCAAAAGTCCGAAAGTAATCTAAATCCTAAAATCAAAAGACTAAAACTAATCCATTTACTTCTTTTTTATTTATTTTTATATTTATTATTATTTTTGAGACAGGATCTCACTCTGTCACACAGGCTGGAGTTCAGTGGCACAATCATGATTCACCACAGCCTCAACCTTCCAGGCTCAGGTGATCCTCCCAGCTCAGCCTCCCGAGTAGCTGGGACTGCAGGCACCTGCCACCCCTTCTGGCTAATTTTTGTATTTTTTGTAGAGAAGGGATTTTGCCATTTCACCCAGGCTGGTCTGGAACTCCAGGGCTCAATTGATCCACCTGCCTCAGCCTCCCAAAGTGTTAGGATTACAGGCCTCCATTCACCCTTAAAAAGTAAATGTTATTGGTGCTATAAAACTCAGAAACATAGTATTTCAGATGTGATTTACTTTCTAGAATATTTTTGTTGTTGCTATTATCATTTTTTTTTAGATTAAGAAAAATAATACATTAAGACCAAAATTTTCAGGGAGATGGCAGGAACTGTAAGGGATGACATTATATTAGTATAATGTCTGGAAACACAGTCTGAATCTAAGAAATCAGGCAAAAGAGATGAAAACTCCATGTAAGAAGAATAAAATACATAGGAGTATATAATCCAGGCAACACTAACTCTGGGAACCCTGCATATCATCTGTATGAGAGGAGGTCAGGATCTGAGAAGCCTGAAGTCTCTGGAGCAGAAATTCCCTTAAAATACACTAATTTCCACTGCTTCCCTCCTCCCTCTTAGAGTCACACTAGAAGTGTGGGTTGAACACTAGAGTGTTTGAGTAAAGAAGCAGACACTAAAGCAGTTATAAAACAAAACATTTGCAAAATGCATTTGTTTGACCTCATTCTGAATCAAAATTTACTCATGTTTCAAAACCATGCGCAAAAGTAATCTAAAACCTCAAATTAGTGTACTTTAATAAAGTAATTTTTAAAAGGAAAACAAACAGTAAATTGGGTAACTACATTTATTAAATGAAGTAAAAATATTTAAATTTTATGAAGTAGCTTTTACAAGGTTCATGATAGGAATTCTTTGTTCATATTTTCTATTTAAATAAATATCTGTCCCAGAAAGGCAAGCAAGTGGAGGAAAATGATAATTAGATGCTATTTTTCTATTCAGGAAGAGACCTTTATTATTCATGTAGCCATTTACATTGATTTAGAAATATTTGTAGAGATGTACAGAGTTCTATTGCAGAATTTCATTTTCTTAACATTACAAGTATCATCCATATTTGAGAACAGTGTAAATAATCAGATATGCTTTTTAGTTAAAAATATGTTTGCATATTTATAGAAAGATAACATTATTCTTATATTTGAAAGTTTTAGGCTCCAACTCAGAAGCACATATATGCAATATAGGCTTCTGTTAGGATTTCGTAATTCTGATTTCATAGAAATAATTTCACATGGAATAATAAAAAGACAGTGAAGGACAGAAGACGCTGAGGGGTGGGAGGAATAAATAATTTTAGGATTAGAAATTTCATAAAGCTCCGAATGTATATATTGGCAGTTAATAAACATTTCTATATTACTTTTAGATTGATAGAAAAGTTGTAGCAATATTAAAGAAAGTTCCTGCGTAGTAGGTGATATAGTTTGGCTGTGCCCTCACCCAAATTTCACCTTAAATGTAATCCCCACATGTCATGGGAGGAACCCAGTGGTAGGTAATTGAATCATGCGGGCGGTTACCTCTGTGCTGTTCTCCTGATAGTGAGTGAGTTCTCAAGAGATCTGACGGTTTTATAAGGGATTTCCCCCTTCACTTGGCTCTTATTCTGTCTCCTGCCACTATGTGAAGAAGGATGTGTTTGCTTCCCCTTCTGCCATGATTGTAAGTTTCCCAGGGCCTCCTCAAGCATGAGAAACTGTGAGTCAAACCTCTTTTCTTTATAAATTACCCAGTCTTGGGTATGTCTTTATTAGCAGCATGAGAACAGACTTATACACCAAGTCCCCCAGTTTTTTTAATTGTTAACATGTTACATAACTTTAGTACAACTGTTATAATTAATGAATTAATATTGATTTAGTATTACCAAAGTCCATATGTTATTAGAACTTCCTTTGTTTTTACCTAATGTCATTCTCTTATTCTAAGATCCCTTCTCAAGTTATGACATCACATTTAGTCATGTCTCCATCCCTCCAAAATATATTTTCATAATTTTCAAATATAGAATATAACCAAAAGCATTGCACACTGGGATTGCTAGAATATTGAGACAAAGCAATTATGTTGCACAGGTGGAAAATGGATTATCAAAGTGCTAATATATCCGGCCACATAAATCATGCATGACCTATAATTTCAAGATTGAATTGGACATTTTATATATTGAATAATATTGAGACTCAAACTGAAAGGAATATAATATACCTTCAAAAAATCCAAAGGTAATATATTTCTAAATTTGGATAAAGTAGTTGCTACAGACATATAATAATTTTTTTTCAATTTTGTCAGGGAAAATAAGGTAAAAAATCCTATGTTTTCTCTTGAACTATGAGAAACACAAAGATTTTCTCTCATTTAAAGGAGAAATATTTTCAAATGGAATTTTAAAATATTTTGGTGATACTTGATTCCAGATGATAGAACATATGAATTATCCTTAAATTTTCTCCTCAATGGAAATATAGTAAGAAATAAATAATGCATATCCCTTATATTTAAATTATAATGTAGATTTTGCTTTGGGGCTATTAAATTCTTTATCTCAGTTGCTAGTTCAGGACATAATTAGGAACATTTCAGTATCTAATAATGGCAACATTTATCAGGTACTTACTATATGCAAACTGTTTTTTATAGTTGATATGTTTTAACTCATTTTTTCCTTATAATAGCCCTCTGAGAAAAATACATTCTAGAGATGGGACAACTGATAAATAGAGAATGGTAAATTTCATAAGGCATTTTGACTCTAGGTACCTTGATCATAATCACTACCTTCTATTGCCTTATATGTGGGGAAAACCAAAATATCATATTAATGACATCTCTGTCACATTTCTACATGGCTTCATTGAACTTAGGCATAAAAACTGCTTTCCCTTTGTCTGTGGGTCTTCATTTCTGAAGGCTGTCATGTCACATCAAACTTTGATTAAATCCATTTGTTATGCTTTTCTCTTGTTGACCTGTCTTTTGTTACAGGAGTGTCAGTCCTGGCCCTTATGATGGGTGTGAAAAGGTATCACACCTTTGCACCTCTGCATAGTCTGTTATACGTACCTATGTGCCTTTGATGGCCCTTACAATGGGTGTGGAAAGGTATCACACCTTTGTACCCCTGAACGGTGGATGTTTTATGTACCTGTGTGCACATAAACTCATGCTCCATTGTATGCTGTATAGATCCTGATAATACAGTATATTCTGTGACAGATTACAGTAGTGAAAAAGTTCCTGTGTGTCTGAAGACTACTACTTTGTTGAAAGTAAACTTTTCCATTTCAGTGGAGTCATTCATAACTGAGAATTACAAGACATTTTATCATCTCAAGCTCCCTTGTATGGAACTCCTACAAGCTGCATTTTATCATTTCTTAGGTTTGAGGTAAGATAATCATATATTTGAGCAGGGGTTATGACATGACTTCACACATTCTCTATATTATATAGGGAATATTTTCTTACCAGAAGAAAGGAAGCATTAATGGGTTTTTAGAAAGTTCTTGTTAGCCGATATTAAATTCAGAAAATCTAATTGTATTAGTTCATTCTCTCATTGCTACAAAGAACCACCTGAGATTAGCAATTTATAAAGAAGAGAGGTTTAATTGACTCACAGTTCCTCAGGCTGTCCAGGAAGCATGACTGGGCAGGCCCCAGGAAACTTACAATCGTGGTTGAAGGCAAAGGGGAAACAGGCATGTGTTACATGTTCAGAGCAAGAGAGAGAGCTAGGGGAGGTGCTACACACTTTTAAACAACAAGATCTCATGAGAACTCACTCACTATCATGAGAACAGCAAGGGGAAAATCTGTGCCCATCATCCAATCACCTCCCACCAGGCCCTTCCTACAACACTGGGGATTACAATTTGACATCAGATTTGGTTGGAGACACAAATCCAAACTATATCACTAATGTTCCAGAAAATACATTTATTCTTCATTGCATCACTGATTCTAATGATCACAGGATGGCTATTCGTTCAAAATGATTTGTTGTAAATATCTAACCAACACAAGAACCTTTTCTTTGCTGGTCACCCTACTAATTGCTGGTGATGCAAGGGTGAAGAGTCATGCATTCAAGAAGTTCACAATCCTGTGGGGAAAATTGACACATTAGTATTATTAATATGCATGAGTCGTAAAGTGTGACAATCATATAACCTCCATATCAGTTTAAATGAATTACATCACAGACTTGACCCTCTATGAGACCACTGCCGTGTGATAGAATCATAACGCAAGACAAATATTCATTTAAAAACTTAGCATTCACTCAAATACACAAAAAGAAACAGATAATATGAATTTTAAGAATATATTTTACATAATCCAATATGTCCAAAACATCATTTATTCAACATGTAACCATGATAAAAAACATTTTGTTGATATATTTTCTATTATTTGTTTACTAAGTTTCAAAATCTGCTGTCTCTTTTAGACTTACAGCACGTCTCTCTCCTGACTAGTCACATTTCAAGTGTCCCATAACTGCCTGTCACTAGTGGCTGGGTTATTGGATGGGGTGGGTCCACATTCATGCTACTCAGAGAATAGTTCTTGGACCAGCAGCATTAGCATCAGCTGTGAGCTTCTGAGGGCTACAGACTCTTATCTCTGACCTCAAACCTACTGAATATTCAAAAGATTCTCAGGTGACTCACATGCTCATTAAAGGTGAGAAGTACTTTTCTAAAAGAAGTCACATAAGGAATGCCTCAGGATTTCTTATCAAGGAAAGTTGGCAAACACTGCTCTAGTCAGTTGGGCACACAAAGCCTTACTTTGTAATTCAAGGAGGTGGATTCAAACAATGAATCCTAAGGAAGGAAGGAAGCCAGTTCAAGAAAATAGTCTCAAAGATGTTTACAGAGATCTTCTAAACAGAAATTTTTGAAAATTTTGTGAAGCTGCCTTGACATCTATTCCATAATGAGTTATTCTGGGTGTATTTGCGTGTGTATGTGTTTGCGTTTACACGTGTGTTTATTTTGTACTATTTTTTATCAAAAAATTTAGACTTTCTTTGATAATTATGTGTCTTTTGTTTGGACAAGCATGTTTATAAAACTGATTATGCAAGAGATAAATAAATTCACTGTGCTGATTTAACTGTTATCCACATATTAGATTCAGCAAATAATTCATGACTTCAATGACAGTTCAGAGAACAGCTGGAACTTGAGCAATCAATTATAAATGCATCTCCCCCAGGCACTTAAAGAGAATGGGAGCTTATTCCATAGTGTTAAGGATTTTTATTCCCTCAGCTACTATGCCATGTCAAATCTCATCTTTGAAATGGTGACCAAATTCTCAGAGTTACGACATGTTGCATGCATGCATAATTAGGCAGTCAAACTTTTATCTGGGTGATTCTCTTGTGACTACTTATCTAGTTGAAATAAGTCCAAATACCTTCTAATAAAAAAGGAAATATATGTTCAAGAGATAAAAAAGAGTTTATTACTGTGTCTTCTTTTCTAATATTTGCTAAATGAGTGATTAAATAAAATACTGCCTAAAAACATGAGTTTTTAAATCAGACAGGTCTAGGTTCAATTTCTGGCCCTTTCACTCATTGTCTGAATACACTTGAACACATTAAATAGCATCTCTGAGTCTTTTTATTTTTCTTTTTTGCTTGTAGCTGCTGGGTGAGGTGTCAGAGTCCCGGCATCAGAAAGTGGTCAACTCATGGGTTGGTAAGAAGAATTTACCAACAGCATAGGTTTGGAAAAGAGGAAGTTTCTTTAGAAAGAAATAATGCTGCGGAAGAGTGCGGCAGGGAGCCTCAGCAAGACAGGACTGAGAGCACCAGGGTGGATTTTTTCCTTAGAGGTATTTATGGACCTTGAAGCAGGAGCTTAAGGGTAATTTGGACCATAATTGTCATGTAGGTCATGATAAATGATTACATTTGTAGACAATTTGGTGCCTTAATGTTAGCAAGGGTTACATAATCAGTTTTGATATGCATGCATTCTGAAGATATATAGAAATTCTACTTATAAATTCTGGGGAAAGAAGCCTAGTATCTGAAGCCTGCTTTAGATAATAGGGAAGTCTAATTACTTCTGAATTCCTCACATAAGGAGTTTTACCTCTGGATGATCTGCTTGATGGCTACCAGATGATCTTTGCTCTCTTCAATAGCTAAGGTAAAAATGATCAGTTTTACTGGTTTATTTAAGAATTAAAGAAAACAAAAATTTTCCATGGAATTAATGCTCATTTAATAGTTTCTGAACTACTTGAGGTTTCACCACATCACATTATAGGAAAGACTCCTTTTTATTATCCCTTACTCTTACAAAAAAAGAAAGAAAAAAAGCAAGCTCTGGTCTCAAAGACTCCAGGTGTTACTTTCTCTTTGAAACTCAACTCTAAACCATATAATTCTGTAGCCCTTGCATCGTCATCATCATCATCATCGTCATCATCACCCTCCTAGTCCACATGTACTGGGGCGCGCTGTTAAAAGATATGCATCCATTTTCGTGGTGTTGTTGTTTTTTTTTGAGATGAAGTTTTGCTCTTGTTGCCCAGGCTGGAGTGCGATGGCGTGATCTCAGCTCACCACAACCTCTGCCTCTCAGGTTCAAGCGATTCTCCTGCCTCAGCTTCCTGAGTAGCTGGGATTACAGGCATGTGCCATCACGCCTTGCTAATTTTGTATGATTTTCTTATATCTCACAAGAATTTCATGAAGTAGCTACTGGTAATGTCTTGAAAGAGGAGCTTTATAAAGGTTAAGTAACTTCTTCAAATTCACACTGTGTGAAGGCAGGGATAAATCCTGGACTGGTAATAGCAGAGACAACTCACTAAATTAAAAACATGAAATAATTAGAAAGTTGAATACCTGTGTCACATCAACACTTTCCTAGGAAATATAAGACTGTAAAGCATGACTATTTGCTTCAGAAAATTCCAGCAAACAATTTATGTAAAATAACAATCTGTTCACCTGAAGTGATAGCTTATATATCAATATTATGGGCTAAATTGTTCCCCTCCCCAAAATTCATATTGATGTCCTAACATACAGTACCTTAGAATGTGACTGTATTTGGAAATAGAATATTTAAAGAGGTCATTAAGGATAAGAAAGGCCATGAGGATGAGCCCTAATCTGATACACAGGGTATCCTGATAAGAAGAAAGTTTAGGACACAGATATACAGAGTGAAATACTATATGAAGGCACAGGGAGAAGATGGCTATCAAGAAGCCAAGGAGAGAGACCTAAGAAGAAACCAACCTTGCTGACACCTTCATCTCAGACTTATAGACTCCAGAATTATACGAAATTAAATTTCTGTTGTTTAAGTCACCTACTCTATGGTACTTTGTTAAGACAATCCAAACTAGTACAGATGCTCCTCTAATTGAGGATGAGCTTATATCCTGATAAACTTATTACAAATAAGAAATATCAGAAGTTGAAAATGTATTTATTACCCCCAAAAAACCATTGTAAAAATAAAAATTCATAATTTGAACCATCGTAAGTCCAGATGCTCCTAAATTTATGATGGGGTTACATCCCAGTAAACCCATGGTAGTGTTGAAAACTTATCAATGAAACCATAAGTCAGAGACTGTGCAATCAAGCACTACTGTTAACTACCAATATTACTAATTGGTGTGGTTTTAATGATGCCATATTATTATAAATCTAAGTCTATCCTCTCTGTGCCAGACAACTATTAATGTATTTACATTATAATTCTAGTTATTGGAAATATCATCTAAATGTTACAATTTTATCAATGATAATTTAAAATTACAATTGCCACTTTGAAGATCTTTTATCAAGAACAAAATTGTTCATTCAAGCGGTACTTTAGAAATGAAAGAAAAATGATACAATCATTTAATGGTCTGAATTGGGGGAAGTGGAGTTAAAAGGAAGTTTACAAAATAAGATTATAAATGATTTTATTGACAAAGGTAAATATAAATGTAAAAAAGTTAAAATTGTCTTTATGTTAGATACTCCAAGCACAATTTGAATCTAATGGCCATTACACTACTGTTTCTCTTCCCCAAACCTACACTTTAATAGTACCCCTTGCTGTTACTCTCTTCCTGGCCTCCTTTCCTTTTTTTATGGCTGCCCAAAGACTTACACAGCTAATTTACCTCTTAAGGGTAAATTCCTTTCTCAATAGAGCAAGGTTGATACTAAAAGCTGGTCTCCTTCTGTGCTGAGAACAATTATCAGGGACTTTCCAAAGCCTAGACAAGATAGACAAAAAAAAGATTAACAGAGGGATTTAGAATACATTTATCAATATATAATCCATTATTCTTGTCTATATCAATTGGTTCATGTTATCAGGACCCTTAAACACAGAATAGTTAGAAAGAAAAGGAAGAATTATGAGACCTTAAGAATGATTTAAGAAAGCTGTATTTGCATAGGAAACAAGGGGGTTTGGAAAATATGTAGAACTTGGAGAAAATCTTTTGAAGGCTATTTCCAATATCTTTCTTTTGTGAGTAGAGTAGACCCTAACGCAGTTCTGCAAGCAAAGAAAGAATCGTCTATTAGGCACTTTAGGGATACTCTTCTTATCATCTTTAGACAGCATCCATTAGTAAATCCTAATGTAGTTGAGACTGAACCTTTCTCTTCGCTTTTTGAAAAATTGATGGTGGTTCACACTAGAGGAACCTTAAACATAATACGGGCCTCTAAAGAAAGTGCATGCACTATTTTATGAGAAGAACACACTTAAATTTCTATACACTTTGTGAGATGTTTATATTTCTAAGAAAACTGGGGAGCAAATAAAGCATTAAATTCAGTAACATGATTGACACCCCCCTTTTTTTTCATGAACTCTAAAGAATGGGATCTGTTCTTTTCAAGCACACTTTAGATTCTGGTTTAGAAGTTGACTATAAACTCTAGAAAACCTACTTCTTATGGTGTTAAAATATATGACTTTTGGAGTTTGAAATGTTGTTGCAAGCTGTTCTCACATCAAATGATCCAACAAAAACAGGCAAATCTGAAGTATATAGCAGTTGAAATCACCACCATCAGAAACATAATATACATTGTTACTCTTCAAAGAACAGTACAGCTCTGAACTAGTAAAGTCCACAGATGACCATGCCGAATCCTTCAGAATGAGTGATGAATGACCGTAAGGAGAAGCCAAGCATTGAGAGCAGCTGAACCAACATTTTGCAGTCGTGAAACAGTTGTTGGTAGAGGTAAGACAATACAAAAATTAATAACTTCACTGTTTGCTTCGGGAAATTCCTGGAGATCAAATTATCTTAGACAAGAGTCTGCTCCCCTGAGGAAACAGTAAACATATCCAACAATCATTTATCAAGATTCACTTTGAGATGCTCACCTCACCGTGCCCACCAATCCTACACATTTATGTAGTGAACATTGATTGTCAAATCTAAGCCAATTCAACACCTTGTTAGATATACATACCTTAAACCACTTGAGCCCAAACTTTAAAACCTTATAATTATTTTTCTTTCGTGTTTCCTTTTCTGAGAGACTGCTGAAATTTTGTTAAGATGGTATTATCTGTTATGACAATGAGTTCCAACAAATGTATTTTATTATATTAACAAGCTATCTGGTGATATCTGGGGGAGTTGACCTGTCGCAGTATTTTATAATGGAAAGGGCAACAAGATTGGAATAAAAGACCTTGGTTGGATTCATTACTTCAGTTAACTGAGGCACATAAAACAGGTGCCTAATATTTTCATACAATATTTTTGTGGGTGAACTTAGAATAACAATTCTTTTTCTTCCCGCGTCATAATATTCTTAATACAGTAATTGAATATAATGGCAAAATTAAAACAGGTTTGTAAAAACAACGGTTACACAAATATAAAACTTTGCTTAGTTTCGTATTTGTATAACCGTTCAGTTTTTACAAAGTGTGCATAAAACTGACCACCTAGGCCAGAACACTCTCGAAAGTGAGGGTGCCACTATTTTTAGTCCTAAGATCCATGTCATAAAGGAGGAATATCCCAGTCAAAGTCCTATAAATCATTGCTCAATTATTCCTGTAAGTTCAAGTTACTTCTTTTATTCAGGCATTTCTCTTCACTGCCACAGCTACTACGAGCACCAACTGCAAAAAAAAAAAAACTCTTCTATCTTTGGGAAGATCCTCAGGGAAACCATATCTGACTTAAGTTTAGGGCCACAAAATTGATTCAAATAAAGCACTATGAAGACAAAAATATGATTTTGGTAATTTCTGCCTCCTGAAACCTCAGGCTTTTTTTTTTTTCTTAGTATCTGGGACAAGTGAACGAAGTAGGTATATAAATAAAAATTAGCTACATTTTTCTAGCTGTATTTAGTTGTGTTCTGCCTCTTCACTAAACATCTACACAGAGAAGTTAAGAAACAGCTAAATGTAGTACTCAAGTTAGTTTGGAAAAATGAGCAGTGAGAAAAAAAGGACAAGTGCTGTAAATGATTTACATACCAGACAGCAGGCTCCTGACAAATAGAGTTTCCATTTTATTTTGTTTTCATTATTTCAAGGTGCATAATTTAAAAATAGAGTTCACTGTGTCACATACCAGGATACTTAATCTTCTCTAAAATGACATTGTTGAACAGTGTCATATTTCAGGTGTAAATTGAAACTAGGCAACTACAAAATAACATGCATCATGAAAATGTTAATCATAAAAATCTTCCAAACGCTGGAATTTAAAATGAATGCATATAAAACAAGAATTCAAACATTTTATTACATGGTCATTCTTTTTATATCTCTGTATTTTTAAATACCATGAGATAACTAAAACTAAAATTTCGCTTAGTTTTTAATTGTTAACTTTGAATTTAAGTTGGATGATAAAATAATTATACAGAATAAAAAGTCAAGTGTCTGGATATTTTAGTATATTACTTTTTATTTTACAATGCTTTTTTTCAAAATTGATAAATTAGCAGTGAACTGAAGAATATAAAATATTTTGTTTTAATAATTTATCCTTTAAGAAAAGGCAAAATACATTAGAATAAAAAACAAGATATTTTGGAAAGACAGAGTATAAGTAATAACTCATTTCCTAAACATGAAAATGTTTGGAATAAAAACCTTATAAAATTTTGTGGGTTAGTATCATCTAAAAAGGAATCATTTAAAAAATACTGTAATAATCTTTTAAAAGGATACAACAAAAACTTTCTGGATTATATTGTGTGTGTGTGTGTGTGTGTGTGTGTGTATGTATGAGAGAGAGAGAGGAAAGAAGAGAAAGAGAGAGAACAAGAGAGAAGCAACCCAAGAGGTCAGAAGAAATGGTCAAAATGTGCTAAATTCCAGGTCAGGAATTGTAGCTCACACCTGTAATCTTAGCACTCTGAAAAGCTAAGATAGGAGAATTGCTTGAGGCCAGAAGCTCAAAATCAGCCTGGGAAACACAGTGAGACTCTATCTCTACAAAAAAAAAAAAAAAAAAAAAAGAAAAAAATTAAAAATTAGCCTGGCATGATGGCACATGCGTATAGTCCCAGCTACTTGGGGGCTGAGACAGGAGGATTCCTTGAGCCCAGAGAGTCAAGGCTGCAGGAACTATGATCACATCACTGCACTCCAGCCTGGGTGACAGAATGACACCTTGTCTTTAAAATTTAAAAAAAAAAAAAGGTAAATTCTAAACTACATAATGTAATAAAAAGTAAACTTATGTATTTTATTCATAATAGTATTTTTTGTGATTGAATTACTAAAAATTAAACGTTTTTCTTAGACTGGATTATGTTTTAAAATTAATTTTTCTCAAAAATATTTTTAAATACATTTTATTGTTAAACTCTGCATTTCTCAATTATGGTGGAGACAAATATAGACTTTTACATACTATTTGCATTTTTGAGTATATACGTATCTGATTAGTGAAAACAAAATGTATTGCTACTCTTGTTTCTCCCTTCAGGAAACCAACATACTAATTATTCCTTAATTTGTTTAATTTCACAATCTAGATAAAATAATTATTCAGTAAAAACGGTGGTTACCTAGATTGCATCATTGAATAATAAGGAATTGTATTCAGAACGCTAACAAATTTTAAAAGTTTATTTAATCCCTAAGAGATTATTGAAACACCAAATTGTAGCTCTGATAATTTAAAGAAGCATTTCACATTCCCTGTGTTTGATTGATTGACATGATTCTTCTAGTGAAATTATAAACTGCATTGCTATATTTTACTTTAACAATGATTCTTGTATTATTTGCTATATGAAAACCAAATGCAAGATTAGAAAGAACTGATTTCATTTTTCACATATGACCAAAAATAAAGATTTTGGGGGGCATTGTTGTGGAGGTGGGAAAGAGCATATGAGAGTCTAATGCCTGATGATCTGCCACTGTCTCCCATCACCCCCAGCTGGCACCATCTAATTCCGGAAAAACAAGCCAAGGCCTCCCCTTGATTCTACATTATGGTGAGTTGCAGAATTATTTCATTATACATTACAATGTAGTAATAATAGAAATAAAAGTTACAATAAATGTAATGTGCTTGGATAATCCTGAAACCACCCCCACCACAGGATCATCCTGAAACCATCCCCACCATTCTCCTGGTCTGTGAAAAAAAGTGCCTTCCATGAAACTGGTTCCTGGTGCCATATTGGTGGGGGACCACTGCCCTTATTGGCTTTTACAAAGCAATTAAGCAATTGCAATCCTTCAAAGGCACACTAAAAGGTAGCAAAATACACCTCCATAAAATCTGCTCCTTTGACATAAGGATTACTTTGAGTTAATTGAGAAGAAGCAGATGCAGGAAAGCCTCTCTGAGCTCTGTATCTAGACCTCAGAGCAGGACATAATTTTACAAAGGTGTCCCTTCACTCCTAGGGTGTGTGGCGGAGGGTGGTGATGACAAGAAAGTTTGATAATAGACGAAAGTTACTTTACTCAGTAACTTTACTAAGAAGATTTGCCCTTCGTATATTTGCCTCCTCATGATTTGCACCCCCTCGAAACTCTCTTTTCTTTGTCTTGACACTTCTCTATAAATGTATTGTGCTCTGTTGATGTTGCTATACTATATAAGCCAGAGTTCTAAGCCTCCTCTGAGAATTACTGGTTCCCTGGGTATCACCCATGTATATATGAAATATACATGTTGGCCGGACGCGGTGGCTCATGCCTGTAATCCCAGCACTATGGGTGGCTGAGGAGGGTGGATCACAAGATCAGGAGATTGAGGCCATCCTGGCCAAAATGATGAAACTCTGTCTCTACTAAAAATACAAAAACTAGCTGGGCGTGATGGCACGTTCCTGTAATCCCAGCTACTCAGGAGGCTGAGGCAGGAGAATCACTTGAACCAGGGAGTCGGGGGTTGCGGTGAGCTGAGATCACGCCACAGCACTGCAGCTTGGCGACAGTGCGAGTCTCCACCTCAAAAAAAAAAAAAAAAAGGAAATATACATGTGAATAAACTTCTGTTTTTCTCTTGTTAATCTGTCTTCTATCATTACGGTCTGTAAGAAAAAAAAACAAACAAACTGTTTTTCCTCTGCTATCACACCACAACAATCAATACAGAAAACTTCTGTGACCAAAGGTGTGAGAGTTTTCCCCCTTACATCAAGTAAGCAAACAATTCTGCCGGGAAGACAAATTGGGTGTGTGGCTCTAACTCAATTCGAGCACTATGCACCTAGAAAGAGCATCACCCATCTCACACGCTGAAGGCTTAATTCCCAAGACTGTCTTCCTTTCACATAACAATTGCATGTCTGGGTCTCCAGAATTTCTGACTGACTGGCTTCAAGTTGGGGTTCTCATGACCCCTTTGTGATTTTGATTTATTTGATAGAGTGGCTCACAGTACTCAGAGAAACACTTATTTACATTTACGGGTGTATTTATTTATTTTAAAATAAATATGGTCTTCCTCTGTCACCCAGGCTAGAGTGCAGTGGCACAATTACAACTAACTGCAGCCTCAAGCTCCTGGGCTCAAGTGATCCTCCCGCCTCAGCTTCCCGACTAGCTGGGACTACAGACACACACCGCTATGTCCAGCTAATTTACTTTTATTTTTACTTTTTTAGAGTTGAGAGTCTTGCTGTGCTGCCCAGGCTTGTCTCAAATTTCTGACCAGAAGTGGTTGTCCCTCCTCAGCCTCTCAAAGCATGAGATTACAGTCATGAGCCACCATGCCTCAACAACTAGCTTATTATAAAAGATATTACAAAGGATGTAAGAAGGGGCACAGAGCTTCTAAGACCTCTCTGGGTATATCACCCTCCAGGAAGCTCCACATGATTGCCTATCTGGAAGCTCTTTGAACTCTGTTCTTTTAGGTTTTATGAAGGTTTCATTACTCAGGCATGAGTAATTAAACCACTGGGAACTGGTGATCAGCTTAGCCTTCAATCCTACTCCCCTCCTGTGAGGTTAGGGGGTGGGATTTGAATGTCCCAACCCTCTAATCATTCCTTGGACTTTCTGGTGACCAACCCTCAACCTGAAGCAAGCTAGGGGCTTCCGGCTCCCAGCCAACTCATTAGCATACAGAAATACATCATTTTGGAGATTCTAAGGATTTTAGAAGTTGTGTTCCAGAAAATGAAGTAAAAGATCAAATATAGATTTTACAATGTCACGGACTCCCAGCTAAAAACTCAGAAAAGTAGAGAGGAAATTATTTTTCCTCCCCTACCCCATCTAGCATGAAGCTAAAAGTGGCCTCTGGCCAACAGCCAGCTAGACAATGAGTTCCTCAGTCCAACAACCAAAAGAAACTCAATTCTGCCAACAACCACGTGAACCTGAAAATTGATCTATTCTCAGTTGAGTCTTGACATAAATGCAGCCCGGCTGACATCCTGATTAGTCTTGTGAAAGACGCTGAGACTAAAGACTCGCTTAAGCTGGGCCCTGAGAAACTGTGAGATAGTAAATGTGTGTATGCGTTTTTAAGTTGCTAGATATTTGGTAATGTTGTTACACATCAATAGTTAGCCAATGCGGATTTTTATATAATGCCAATATTCATTGAGATATTGGATAAATGGTAGAATTAAATGCACAGTGAACAGTAAACCTCCATGCAGAAGACAGTTAACAAGGCAAGGAGGTGAGAAGCAACAACATTCTTATAGGGAGGCCCTCCTTTTTAATTGTTTAGAATAGTTTCAGAAAAAACGGTACCAGCTCTTCTTTGTACCTCTGGTAGAATTCAGCTGTGAATCCATCTGGCCCTGGGCTTTTTTTTGGTTGGTAGGCTACTAATTACTGCCTCAATTTCAGAACTCATTGTTGGTCTATTCAGGGATTCACCTTCATGGTTCAGTCTTGGGAGGTAATATACGTCCAGGAACTTGTTCATTTCTTCTAGATTTTCTAGTTCATTTGCACAGATGTGTTTATAGTATTCTCTGATGGTTGTTTGCATTTCTGTGGGGACAGTGTTAATATCTCCTTTATCATTTTTTATTGTGTCTATTTGCTTCTTCTTGCTTTTCTTCTCTATTAATCCAGCTAGCAGTCTACTTATTTTATTAATTTTTTTCAAAAAACCAGCTCCCCCTGATACCAAAGCCTGGCAGAGACACACCAGAAAAAAGAGAATTTTAGATCAATATCCCTGACGAACATTGATGCAAAAATCCTCAATAAAATACTGGCAAACTGAATCCAGCAGCACATCAAAAAGCTTATCCACTGTGATTAAGTTGGCTTCATCCCTGGGATGCAAGGCTGGTTCAACATATGCAAATCAATAAACGTAATCCATCCCATAAACAGAACCAACAACAAAAACCACATGATTATCTCAATAGATGCAGAAAACGCCTTTGACAAAATTCAGCAGCCTTTCATGCTAAAAACTCTCAATAAACTAGATATTGATGGAACGTATCTCAAAATAATGCAAGCTATTTATGACAAATCCACAGCTAATATCATACTGAATGGGCAGAAACTGGAAGCATTCCCTTTGAAAACTGCCACAAGTCAAGGATGTCCTCTCTCATCACTCCTATTCAAGGTAGTGTTGGAAGTTCTGGCCAGGGCAATCAGGCAAGAGAAGGAAATAAAGGGTATTCAATTAGGAAAAAAGAAAGTCAAATTGTCCCTGTTTGCAGATGATATGACTGTATATTTAGAAAACCCCATTGTCTCAGCCCAAAATCTCCTTAAGCTGGTAAGCAACTTCAGCAAAGTCTCAGGATACAAAATCAATGTGCAAAAATCACAAGCATTCCTATACACCAATAATAGACAAACAGAGAGCCAAATCAGGAGTGAACTCCCATTCACAATTGCTACAAAGAGAATAAAATACCTAGGAATCCAACTTACAAGGGATGTGAAGGACCTCTTCAAGGAGAACTACAAACCACTACTCAATTAAATAAAAGAGGACATGAACAAATGGAAGAATATTCCATGCTCAAGGATAGGAAAGATCATGCTGTGAAAATGGCCATACTGCCCAAGGTAATTTACAGATTCAACGCCATCCCCATCAAGCTACCAATGACTTTCTTCACAGGATTGGAAAAAACTACTTTAAAGTTCATATGGAACCAAAAAGAGCCCACATTGCCAAGACAATCCTAGGAAAAAATAACAAAGCTGGAGGCATCATGCTAACTGACTTCAAACTATACTACAAGGCTACAGTAACAAAAACAGCATGCTACTGGTACCAAAACAGATATATAGACCAGTGGAACAGAACAAAGGCCTCAGAAATAACACCACACATCTACAACTATCTGATCTTTGACAAACCTGATGAAAACAAGAAATGGCAAAGGATTCCCTATTTAATAAATGGTGCTGGGAAAACTGGCTAGCCATATGTAGCAAGCTGAAGCTAGATCCCTTCTTTACACCTTAAGCAAAAATTAATTCAAGATGGGTTAAAGACTTAAATGTTAGACCTAAAACCATACAAACCCTAGAAGAAAACCTAGGCAATACCATTCAGGACATAGGCATGGGCAAGGACTTTATGACTAAAACACCAAAAGCAATGGCAACAAAAGCCAAAATAGACAAATATATCTAATTAAACTAAAGAGCTTCTGCACAGCAAAAGAACTACCATCATAGTGAACAGGCAACCTACAAAATGGGAGAAAATTTTTGCAATCTACCCATCTGACAAAAGGCTGATATCCAGAATCTACAAAGAACTTAAACAAATTTCCAAGAAAAAAACAAACAACCCCATCAAAAAGTAGGTGAAGCATATGAACAGACACTTCTCAAAAGAAGACATTTATGCAGCCAATAGGCACATGAAAAAATGCTCATCATCACTGGTCATCAGAGCAA
Organism: Symphalangus syndactylus; assembly: GCF_028878055.3. Lineage (NCBI taxonomy): Eukaryota > Metazoa > Chordata > Mammalia > Primates > Hylobatidae > Symphalangus > Symphalangus syndactylus. The sequence continues at coordinate 80,307,995 of NC_072438.2, read as the reverse complement.
TGCAAATCAAAACCACAATGAGATATCATCCACACCACTTAGTATGGTTATTATTAAAAAGTCAGGAAACAACAGATGCTGTAGAGGATGTGGAGAAATAGAAAAGTTTTTACACTGTTGGTGGAAGTGTAAATTAGTTCAACCATTGTGGAAGACTGTGGCAATTCCTCAAGGATCTAGAAATAGAAATACCATTTGACCCAGCCATCCCATTGCTAGGTATATACCCAAAGGATTATAAATCATCCTACTATACAGAAACATGCACACGTATGTTTATTGTGGCACTATTCACTATAGCAAAGACTTGGAACCAACCCAAATGTCCATCAATGATAGACTGGATTAAGAATATGTGGCACATATACACCATGGAATACTATGAAGCCATAAAACAGGATGAGTTCATGTCCTTTGCAGGGACATGGATGAAGCTGGAAACCATCATTCTCAGAAAACTATCACAAGGACAGAAAACCAAACACCCCATGTCTCACTCATAGGTGGGAGTTGAACAATGAGAACACTTGGACACAGGGCAGAGAACATCACACACCAGGGCCTGTCAGGCGGTGGGGGGGCTAGGGAGGGATAGCATTAGGAGAAATACCTAATGTAAATGATGAGTCAATGGGTGCAGCAAACCAACATGGCACATGTATACCTATGTAACAAACCTGCACATTGTGCACATGTACCCTAGAACTTAAAGTATAATAATAATAAAAAAGAAATACACATGCATTTTCTTTTCATGTGCCTGATGACTATTTCTTGCAACAGTGCCCTATTTTCTCGTGACTGAGTACCATGCATTGGCTCTGTATTTCTTTCTTCATTTTGACGTAAATTCTACGTAATGTTGTATAAATATTTTATAGTATATGGTTCTTACTGTTACCTAGTTTCAATATGAATGAAGATACATTTTTTATTTTTGCTCACTTTAAAAATAGTTCAGGAATCTTTTGAAACGGACAGAGAATTAGGAGCTAGTTCTTACCCTGTTGTCTTTTTCTAAAGTTCCAAATATCTGTTCATTAAATTCACCTGTATATAGTTAACTGCTGTTAACTTCCAGGGTATGCATAAAAATGAAGATTTAAAATTAAATAGGCCACGTGACTACTGAATGCATTTGCCATGGCTGTGCATGTCAAAATGCCTAATTTGAAAAAATGATTACTACAATGAATTATGAGTAGCAGATCTGAAGTTAGAGGAGGCATAAAAAATCTTTCATTTTAAAAACTTACTGAATTTTAGATACAAAATGTCTTCATCAGCAGGTGCCATGCAGCTCAGAACAATCATTTAGAGTTTAATAAAATAAGCCCATGGTTACAATTGTCTTCATTAAAACATGTTTTATAAATAGGTTTAATTTGCCTGATTTCAAATACAGGCTAAGAATTAAAATGAAATCACAAAAAAAAAACCTTGAGAATATTTTTAGAATTTAGATCTTTGCCTTCATAAGACAAACGTTACATGGCCAAATAAACAGATATTATTTTGACATTTTGGAGGTATCAGTGCATCCTGATCCATAAATGATATATGTAATTTGCCTAAAAACTTTGTTTAGGGTAAAACCATGAAACAAACAAACAAAAATACTTTTTGTCTAAATGGAATAAGACATTTAACTTTTAACATTTTATCCTTTCTAGTTAAGAATTACTATTAACAGGATAATTTGTTTTCGAGAAAGTAAACCTAGATCTAATGAGTGTCAAACTTTGTGCTATGGGATTTACATATAAAATCTCATTTAATTCTCCTAAAATCCCCTTGTTCATCTTTATTATATAAGATATCTGTGATGTACAGTCAGATTAAGTAATTAATGCAACTTAACAGAGTTTCGTTATGACGGAGCTCATTTTGTTTCATAATATCAGAGTGGTTTAACTGTGCCTAAAATGCAACACTAGAAGATAATGGTATAACATTCTCATGCATATATTTTATAATGCAATTGATCATAATGCTGTTTTTTACACATGTAGCTACCCATGATAAAACATGATTCTCTGCATGTTAAAGTATATAACAATAAAACAATATTATAATTACTAAAGCAATTAGTCCATGTTTTAATAAATTGATTTTCTTATTAAAGTGGAAATGATAGAGAATTCAGTGATAAATTCATAAACTAAACAGACATTTCTTGATTTTTAGGGTAACATTTATAATGCTTAATCATATGTTACCGACAAAATGCTTTTCATAAAGGTCAGCCAGTAATTTAATCCAGCTGGTGGAAAAATAAATAAATGAACATTTCTAAGTAAGTGATAATTAAGTTATTCAGTGCAATCACAAGATAGCCTATCTTGGATATTTCAAATGGCTCTAGTGAAATAGAGCCTAGCTAGAGTTTTTACTTTTTCTTGCTTGTATCAATCAGAGGCCTACTGAGAAAGCAGAGCACAGAGAAAGTATTGAAATAGTGTATATTTAACGCAGGTGATTTGTTACTCTTGTCATGCAAGATCTAAGCCACACAGAGGACAGTGAGGTAACGTAAAGATCAGAAACAACCACTCTGAAACTGGAGGACAGGAATGAAGAGGTGTTCCATGACCCCCGGGCCATCTGACCAAACCAAGCAACAACCAGCTGTCAAGAGAGCATGGCAAAGTGCAACTGCAAAGGTCTCCTATCTTGTGATAGAGAATAAAGTAAGGAAAAACGGAGGAACACATGTAAGAGCAAACAGACCAAGCACCAGCTACGATAGTTTTGCTTGCTGGTGAAGAAATAATTTCCTTTTTTATATTATACCCATCAACACTCTAAAGTAAGTAGAAGTTACATTTTTAAAATTTTTTTAAAAAAGATAATAAGTCACAGTATTTTCAACAAGTCTTTTCATAAAATGTTGCCCAAATATTTGTGTATTATTATCTTTTGTCTATGTTTTATTTGGTCTTACCCTTACCAAATGCAATACCACATTCTGAATACAAATGCATTATAATTATATAAGTTTATTTAAAATTTCTTGAAAGGGACAATTTTATTCTCAGATAAATAATTTGAAAAACACTTTAAAAGATGGAAAAATGATAATGTCATTCAAGGATAATGCAACAAAGAAACCAGTATTTATTCTTCAGTATACTTTAAAATATATATTATTTTCCTAAGAATTTGTAGATTGATGTAGGTACAGAGGTTGGCAACCTAAGGACTGTGGGCAAAAATCTGCCACCACTTTTTATACATAAAATTTTATTTAAACAAAGTCACACCCCTGTGTTTAAGTATTGTCTGTGGCCATTTTGGCTTACTGTAGCAGAGGTGAATAGTTGTGACAGAGACCATATGGCTGACTAAGCCTAAAACATTTACTAATTGACCCTTTAAAGAAAAGACTGGGCCGGGCGCGGTGGCTCACGCCTGCAATCCCAGCACTTTAGGAGGCCAAAGCGGGTGGATCACGAGGTCAGGAGATCGAGACCACGGTGAAACACCGTCTCTACTAAAAATACAAAAAATTAGCCAGGCGCAGTGGCGGGTGCCTGTAGTCCCAGCTACTCCGGAGGCTGAGGCAGGAGAATGGCGTGAACCCGGGAGGCGGAGCTTGCAGTGAGCCGAGATCGCACCACTGCACTCCAGCCTGGGCGACAGAGCGAGACTCCGTCTCAAAAAAAAAAAAAAAAAAAAAAAAAAGAAAAGATTGCAGACTTAAGAAATGAGTATGTGTTTCATTTTTGTTTTTAACTGAAACCTCCATCAAAAGAGGAACCTAATTTTACTTCTTATATTACCTGGGACTAACAGAAAACAACAGTCACAAAACCAATTATGTCTCCCTCATATACCCTCAACACAAATATATACCTAGAGTAGTTTTAAACTTCATATAAAGCAAAATTATTTTACCAGTGGAAACATTTGAACTACCCAAATTAGGTTATCTTATAAATGTGCTTAATGACTTAATTATAAGGTGTTCTTTAGAAAAGTTATTTTTTAATTTTTTTACCAGGTAGATTTAACGAACTTTTTATTAAACAGGAATTCATATTGTGGCTAAGGTTGTATATATTTGTTTTCATAGCCATTGGTAGCATAATACTTCTCAATGCTTTTAAATGAAAATCCTTCTCAAAAGTCTCCATCTATGTATAATAAATATATATTTACTTAAATACAAGTGTCACGAGCAAAGTTAATGATTCTTAATTCGATAACTATTTTGTTTACCTTACATTTATCATTACAAAAATAATTTTAATTTTGAAATATGTCCTAGGAGTATGAGTATAATTATAATTGAATGATTAGTAGGAATACATAATAAATAGTGATCATTTCACCTTGGGCATAGGTGAAGCAAAGGAGGATCTCTCAGAAAGTTTTAGGTGAAACACAGCCTCCTGATATTAAATTATTAGGAAGCATCCTTTAAAAACTAATAAAATAAATAGATAAAGTACATGTGGTTAACCAACTTCTAATGATTGCAATAAAGCCTCTTGCTGAGACCAACTTTTAAATTTATTCCTCAAACATGGATGGACTATCTACTCTGCAGAAATCACTGAGTATACACAATAAAATAATCAGTTTAATTACCATTTGTTTAAGAAAGCTAAAGAAAAGAGAGAAAATACAGTGGTAAAACAGTATATATTGTGATGACAATTAAGGGGCTTACATACAACTCATTTCCAATATAAGGTGTCTGAATTCCTCACAAATTATCTATAACACTGTTGGTAACTTGTTCTAAAGTACAAATTTTATTTACCATGATAAACAACTCAATATAGTCCCAACGCCTACAGTGCAAGACTAGGAGCTTGTTTAATTTTGTATGTGTTTATCTTTCACCATAAAATTAAAAATGGAACTCATATTTAGTAATGCATTTATTGTTCTGTCTTGCTCTGGGCAGAAGCCAAAATTCCTAGCCTAGATTTTACCTCTTTCTCTGTAACTGCTCTGGTAGCTTGCAAAGAAGTAGAAACATGGAGTGTGGAGCAGAAATGATGTTCTCTAACGTTCAATGCCCCTTTCTAAAGTTCACCCTTTCTGAGACTGTATTTCAAGACTGTATTTCAAGTTACATTCCCCCATTCTACATTTCAAGTAGAAAAAAATTAACATCAAAACACAGTGGTCCATAACTTCTATTTTGGTTATGTCACGGCCACAATTGCTGTCACCTAAATGCACCTGGATGATATCAGATGGCCTTGGTATTGACTTTAATATTTTTTGGTGGCCTTGACCAACAATGGTAAGTCAGCCTACTCCACCGGTACCAAAACAGTGCTCTCTGTTAATGGAGATGGCTTTCTCCTATTAGACATCCACTTTTCTTATAAGCCCCTGTAGAGCCATATATGTATTACTTCTGGCATTGTTACGGGTCAGACTCTCCTTTTTCCATAACTTCTACTGTTATGGATTAAATGTTTATGTCTCCTCCAAATTCATATATAGAAATTCTAATCTCCAATGTGATGGCATTAGAAGGTAAGGTCCTTGAGAGGTGACAAAATCATGATGATAGAGCCCCGATGAATGAGATTAGTGCCCTTATTAAAGAAGCCCCAGAGAACCCTCTTGCCCTCTTTCAACCCTGTGAGGAGACAATGAGAAGCTGGCAATTGCAATCTGGAAAAGGGCCCTCCCCAGAACCTGACCATACCAGTGTCCTGATCTTGGACTTTCAGCCTTCAGAACTGTGAGAGAAAAAAAAATTTGTTGTTTATAGCCACCCATTGTATGGTATTTTGTTATAGCATTCTGAACTGAGATATCCATCTGTCACAATTTGGTAAAAGCCCCATTTAGGGCCAATTTGGAGATAACTCAACTGCCACATTAAAAATTTAGAACTTTCAAACAAAATTCTGGGAGATGTAAACACAAATCACTTGGTTTCTAATTTAAAGGGACACCTTTCTTTTACATTCACTTCATTGTAGGAAGTAATCGGCATCTGTTGTGTCTTTTTCTTCCAATTTTATGTTGATGCTGGTGACAAACTCAAGATTGTCTTGGAGGACCGTCCTGTCCTATACAGTAGGGTTCTGGCCCTAGGTGGGGTGCTATTTCTAGCTCAGGGGTAAAGCATCAATTTCATTGCAATCTCTCTCTCTCTCTCTCTCTCTCCAGACACACACACATACACACACACACACACACACACACACACTTTATACTTATTGGTTCAGGGTAGAAGTTTGTGCTAAATTTGTCCATACAGAGGAATGCATGGGACTGTTATTCATCAGAAAGAGAAACTTTCTTTTTATGCTGGCTTTGAACCCAGGAGGCTGTGAGTATTGACCTACTATGGGCCACCATAAAAAGTAAAAGAATACACCATAAGAGGCAGAGCTTAGAGAATCATAGAAACAGTGCCCTGATGATATAGTATTAATCCTGAATATGATGGTGTCTGAAACTAGGAATAAAAACAGATGTTTCCGTTTTTGAACCAATCAATTTGTTTCTCTTTCTGCTTGAACCTGTTAGTACTGGATTATGTCACTTGAAATTGAGAGACTGAAAAGCAGATATTAACTTTTGTCTCCCCGTGTGATGGTCACTGGAAACTCCTTAAGTATTCCATTATATCAAGTGTGTGGGTGAGGAAAGGGGGATGATTTGTAGGATAAGCCAATTACTGTGAAGAGTAGATGCTTGTACGTTAGCAGCGGTGAATCTGCAGGGGTCTGCAGCAACCTCAATTCTTGTCTTCTCAGAAGAAAGAATTCAACCACAGAGCGCAAGGCAGAGTGAGAGGCTGAGGCAAGTTTTAGAGCAACAGTGAAAGTTTATTTGAAAGTTTATTTAAAAGTTTTGGGACAGAAATGAAAGGAAGTGAAGTACATGTGGAAGAAGGCCAAGCACTTGACTCTAGAGAGACAAATGAGTGGTTTGACTTTTGGCTTGGGGTTTTATATGTTGGCATGATTCCTGGGAGGTGCATCTCTTCTCCTCTGATTCTTCCCTTAGTGGGGGCTCTCCGCATGCTCAGTGGCCTACTGGCAGTTGGGAGGGGCTCTATGTGCAGTGTGTTTACTAAAATATGCGTGTTCACTTGAGGCATTTTTCCCTTTTCTGTCAGGTGTTCCTAGAGGAAGGTCATCTGCTATTTTGCCTCTTAGTGCACATATTTGAGCCCACTCACCCAACTTCTGAGATCTTATTGGGAAACTGCTAATCACCAGTTTCCTGTGTTTCTATCTGTTGAGAGACTGCCTTTCCCTGGTGCTGGCTACAACTAATTATTATTTTAGAGAGACAGTTAACGACCACCTGGCCATCACCTGATGGTTGCCTGACATTCCTGATTGTGTGGGGCCCTCTGTTACCCTGCTCATGTCTGACCAGCTACCTACTCAAACAATCCCATGGTCAATTTCAATCTACCCATGTTACATCACTGAACTAGGAGTTGTGAAGGATGGACGTGATCAATTCTTGCTAATCAATGCAAGCCATTCTTGGCATATAACACCAATAGTATCTTCATTCCTCTATGACTTCCCAAGTTCTCTCAGTGGTTATGCAGAATTTTTTAAATTTTGTAGGGCAATGCTGATTTCTGGTCTGGCATGTCAGTGACTTAGAAGTTGCCACTCCATCGTAACAACAAATAAAAAGATAACAAAATCATCAGTTCTTGTTACATCTGGTAGAGAATTGAGGGCAGACCACTGTTTATCACTCCCAATGTTGGAGAAACAGACAGACAGATACAGAGAATCACAACTTATCTGAGCAGAAACCCTGGATCAAAAATCTCTGCAGGAACCAGTGGCAGGGTGGACCTGAACTGTAATTGACAAATTGTTGAAGCACAGTGTGGACAACTCTGAGACTTAAAAACTCCAGGATGCCCTGTTTTCTGGAGGCTGCCACATTTTTATAATTACCTTCATAAGTGCTACCAATTCTTCACAGTAAATATTGGAAAAAACTTCCCTTTGTGATATTGCTAGGGGGAGGTAAAAAGTAATCATTTTGAAAGATGACATAGCATTCTGTTCTTCTTAATAAGGCCTGCCTTCAGGGGAAACTATTTAGCAGAGACTAATCTGCTGGGGTTTTATAAAAGCCTAACTGTCCTGGGGAAAGGAATCCTTCTACATGGGGGAAGGGAAATACACAGCACTTGCCCTCTTCCAGCCATCCTGCTACACCTAAGTGGGAGAGGACCAGGAGGCACTAGCGAAGTTCATGGTCCAAGGGCACAATCTTACCAAAAGACTGAGATCTAATTATAAGACAATCAAAAACTTTTCTTGTCCCCACAATTTACTGTTATATTGCTAAAGGTCTATTTACTGCAGTTTCTTCTATCCTGTAGGTTATATCCATTTTTCAACAAAGAATTATAAGGCATACTCACAGGCAAAAACGAAGTTTGAGAGACTGAATAAGATTCAGAACCAGTCAGTAATATAAAGAATGCCAGAATTATCAGATCAAGAATCAAAACAAAATCTCCCCAAAAATCTATAATTACTATGCCAAGAGCTTTAATGGAAAATGTAGATAATATGCCAAAACAGAAGAATAATATAATCAGAGAGATAGAAATTATATCAAAGAGTCAAAAATAATGCTAGAAATAAAAGACAACGTAACAGAAATGAAGAATTTATCATATGGGTTCATTAGAACGGACATGGCTGAGGAAAGACTGTTGGAGCTTGAAGATATGACAATAGAATCTTCAAAAACTAAAAACAAAAGAGAAAAAAATACTGAATAAAAACCCCACAAAAACAGCATAATATCCAAGAACTGTGCAACAACAGAATGTATAACATAAGTATAATGAGAATACCAGAAAAAGAAGAAAGAATAAAATGAACAGAAGGGTTATTTGAGAAAATAATGACGGAGAATTTTCCCAAATTAACATCAGAAACTAAACAACAGACCCAGGAACCTCAGAAAACACAAAGCAGGATAAATGCCGGAAAACCTATATCTGGCCAGGCGTGGTGGCTCACACCTGTAATCCCAGCACTTTGGGAGGCCGAGGCAGGTGGATCATGAGGTCAGGAGTTCAAGACCAGCCTGGCCAACATGGTGAAATCCCATCTCTACTAAAGATACAAAAAATTGGCTGGGCGTGGTGGCACATGCTTGTAATCCCAGCTATTTGGGAGGCTGAGGCAGGAAAATCATTTAAACCCTGGAGGAAGAAGTTGCAGTGAGCCGAGATTGCACTATTGCACTTCAGCCTTAGTGACAGGGTAAGACTCCTTCTCAGAAAAAAAAAGAAAAAAAGATAAAAAAAAGTTGTGAAAGAAGCCAGAGGGAAGAAAAAAAAAAAAAAACCTTACAAAGATAAGAATTACATACAACTGGCCAGGTGCAGTGGCTCACGCCTGTAATCCCAGCACTTTGGGAGGCCGAGGCGGGCGGATCACGAGGTCAGGAGATCGAGACCATCCTGGCTAACACAGTGAAACCCCATCTCTACTAAAAATACAAAAAAAAAAAAAAAAAAAAAAGAATTACGTACAACTTCCCCTCAAACAACATGCCTGAAAGGAGAGTGTAGAATAAAATATTTGAAGGGTTGAGAGAAAAAATAAAATAAACAAACATAAAAACAGCAACTTAGAATTTATTACCCCTCAAATGTGAAGGAGTAGTAAAGACTTTCACAGAAAAACAAAAGTTGAGGGAATTTTTTGCCATCAGATATCTTTCAAGAAGAGTTAAAAACATGTTTTTCAGTACAAAGAAAAATTACATAGGTCAGAAATGCAGATCTAAATAAAGACAGGAAGAACGTTAGAGAATAAATAAGTTAAAAAGAATACTTTTATTTTTCTTATTCTTAGTTTATCCAATAGATAACAAAATTGTTCAAATTAACAGTAGAAGCCATATTCAATTGTTTATGAGTATATATATTTATATACGCTTATGTATAAGTAAAATGGATGACATCACTGATAATACAAGGAACAGGAGGAAAATAATAGGAATAGTTTGTTATTATGAGTTATACTTCCTGTTAAGTAGTATACTGTTATCTGAAAATGGGCTTGAAGTAATTCTAAATATAGATTGTAAAATCTCAACCACTTAATTAAAAATATACATAATTATGATGATAAGAAAGGAGAATGAATGAAATTATATAAAATACCCAATTAAAATCACAAAAGGCAGAAAAAGTTTGGAAGATAAAAATAGAAACAAAGAACAATAGTGACAAATAAAAAACAATAACGAATATGGTAGATATTAATTCAACTATATCACTAATTACCTTAAATATTAATAGTCTAAATACACCAATTAAAAAACAGATTGTCAGAGTAAATTAAAAGAAAACTATGTACTAGTTACAAGAAGCCCACATTAAATGTAATTACACATGTAGTTTTAAAATAAAAGGATGAAGAAAGATATACCATTCTAACAGTAATCAAAAGAGTTGGGAAGCCAGGCACGGTGGCTCACGCCTGTAATCCCAGCACTTTGGGAGGCCATGGTGGGCAGATTACCTGAGGTTGGGAGTTTGAGACCAGCCTGACTAACATGGAAAAATCCTGTCTCCACTAAAAATACAAAATTAGCCAGGTGTGGTGGCACATGCCTGTAATCCCAGCTACTCGGGAGGCTGAGGCAGGAGAATCACTTGAACCTGGGAGGCGGAGGTTGCAGTGAGCAGAGACGGGGTTTCTCCGTGTTGGTCAGGCTGGTCTTGAACTCCCAACCTCAGGTGATTCACCCCCTTCAGCCTCCCAAAGTGCCGGGATTATAGGCATGAGCCACCACACCCAGCCACTACTGCTTTTTTAACATCATCCTGGAAGTCCCAGTTGATGTGATAAGTCAATACGAGAAATTTAAAATTACATAGTTTGAAAAGACAAAATGAAACAGGCTTTGTTCATAGGTGATATTATCATTGACATGAAGAAATGGAAAAAATTAGAGGACCAGACAATTTAAAAAACCTTCTCAGAACTAATACGCAATTACAGCAAGGTTGCAAGATACAAGGTTAATATACAAAGGGCAATTCTATATATACCAGCTATGAATAAGTGGAATTTGAAATAAAAAATGTAATAACACATTAGTACCCCAAAATGAAATACTTTGAAAACAAAATATGTTAACAAAATATGTACAAAATTTACAGGAAGAAAACTATGAGACTCTGATAAAAAGATATTGTATTAAGAAGAAAAACTAAATAAATGGAAAAATATTCTGCATTTATGCATAGAAAGAGTCAATAATGTCAAGATATCAGTTCTTTCCAATTTGGTTATTAGATTCAATGCATTTACAATAAAAATTCCAGCAAGATATCACGTAGATATTCACAAACCTATACTTAAGGTTTACGTGAAGAGACAAAAAAACTCAGAATACCTAACTCAATAATGGAGGAGAAAAAAAAAAAGTCAGAAATTTGATACTACCCAGCTTTAGTCTTACAATAAAACTACATTAATCAAGGCAGTGTGGTTTGGGCCAAAGAGTAGATTAGACAAATCAATAGAACAGAATGGAGCCTAGAAATAGACCGACATGAATGTGGTATACTGATCTTTAAAAAAGGAGAAAAGTCAATACAATGAAGCAGAGATATTCTTTTCAAGAAATGGCACGAAAACAACTGAGCAAATATGCAAAAATTGAATTACACACAATCTTAAACCCTCCACAAAAAATAACAACATATAAATTATAGACCTAAATTAAAACACAAAACTATAGAACTAGAAGATAAAATAGGAGAACACCTAGATAACCTTGGGTATAACAATGCCTTTTTATATATAATACTAAAAACCCAATATATGAAATAATTAATAAATAAGCTTGCTGTCATTAAATTAAAACCTTCTGTTCTGCAAAAGACAATGACAAGAGAAAAAGAAGACAAGTCACAGACTGAGAAAACATATTTGCAAAATTCAAATCCGATAAAGCTCTGTCATCCAAAATAGACAAATAATTCTAAAACTCAACAGCAAGAAAATGAAAAACCCTACTGAAAATGGACAAAAGACTTGAACAGACCCTTAAAGAATGTATACAGATGGCAAGCAAGTCTATGAAAATACATTCAATGTTATATGCCATTAGGGAATTGCCAATAAAAACAATGAGATACTGTTCAACACTTGTAAGAATGGTCAATATACAAAACCTGACAACATTAAATGCTGACAAGGATGTGGTCATTTTGCATTCCCACCAGTAGGAATGACAGAAACTCTCATTCCTTATTGGTGGGAATGCAAAATGGTACAGCCACTTTGGAAGACAGTTTGGGAGTTTCTTACAATGCTTAACCTACCTTTTCCATATAATCCAGCAATTGTGTTCCTTGGTATTTACTCTTAGGAGCTGAAAACTTATGTCCACACAAAAACCTGCCCACAAATGTTTAAAGCAGTTTTATTCATTATGTCCAAAACTTGGAAACAACCACATACCCTTCAGTAGGTTACTGGATAAATAAACTCGGGTACATGGAGACAATGGAATATTATTCAGTGCTAAAAAATATTAGCTATTGAGCCATGAAAAGATATGAAGAACACTTAAATGCATATTACTAAGTAGAAAAGAGTATTTTAACAGGCTACATACTGTATGCTTCCAACTATATGACATTCAAGAGATGGTAAAAAGTTTCATGGTTGCCAGTGTTTAGGAGAGAGGGAGGGATGAATAGAAAGAGGACAGAGGGATTTTAAGGCAATGAAACTATTCTGTGTGAAAATACAATCGTGGACATATATCCTTATACATTTGTCAAAATTCATGGACTATACAACACCAAGGGGAACATTAAGGTAAACTTTGGTCTTTGGATAATGATGATGCATCAATGTTCATGTATTGATGATAACAAATGAACCAGAGTGTGTGGGATTTTGATGGTGAAGGAGGTTATGAGTGCCTGGGGATATGTGGGAACTTTGTACTTTCAATTCAACATTTCTGTGAAATTAAAATGGTCTAAAAATTAAAGTTTATTAATCTAAAAAAGTAATAGTTTTAAATTTAATATTTATATTTTTCCTTTTGAACTTTATGTATAAAATATAGAATGATACAATTAAGCAGTCTCCTCAGGGAAACTATTAACATAGTTGATCCATACAAGATCTCTCACATTTAATTTTCTCTTTTTACCCCAATCATCATGATGCAATCTCCTTAGATAGCAATTGTCATGTGTTGTGACATGTTCACAAAGGTATGTTTCCAAGAAAAATATGTTCTGGGGTGTGTGTGTGTGTACATTAACATAAAGCTGCCTCTTCCAGTTCTGAGACAGCAAGACCAACCCTTCCTCTTCCTCCTCTTCCTCAGGGTACTCAATTTGAAGACAAAGAAGATGAAGACCTTTATGATGATTCACTGCCACTTCATGAATAGTAAATATTCTCTTCTTTGTTTTTCTCAATAGCGTTTCCTTTTCTCTAGCTTCCTTTATTGTAAGAATACAGCACATAATACATATATGTACACATATAACATATAAAATACGTGTTAATCAACTGTTTGTTACCAATAAGGCTTCTGATCAAAACTAGGCTATTAGTAGTTAAGGTTTTGGAGAGTCAAAATGTATATGCAGGTTTTCAAATGCATGGGGAATTGGTGCCTCCAACCTCTATGTTGTTCAAGGGTCAATTGTATTTATGCAGTGAAGATAGACTAGGCAGTCTTTTAATTCTGCCTCCCTCACCCTTAAACTGCAATCCTACTAATAATGTTCAAATTGTTCAAGACTCATCTTAGTGCCAATTTAGGGAAACAGTATATTTTCCATCCTTTTCTATAATTATGCCATAATAGTAGGTATATTATATATAGAAGGTTGCAGTACTTGCTTGAAAACATAAGGAAATTCTTTTCAGTTGACAAAGGCAGAAATTGAAAGAGAAAAATTAATTCCCTAGGTTTTAAAATTAGCAAACAATAGTTTATATATTTGAAGATTTTTAATTTTACTGTCTTAGATTTTAATATTACTACTAATCAATATCATCTTCCATTCTCTTCAATTGCCAACTTAAGCAATTTGTAATAGTGGGCTTATGTTGCAATTAGACTTCTTTCTTTGCTCTTCTGTTTTACAATTGGATACCATATGTGAAGGAGCATATTCAATTTTGAAAAACCTGTTTGCTTACAATTCAAGCCAAGTGCAATCTTCACTAATTGCTTTAAACTATTCTACAATAAGGAGGTTTTAAAATGTTGGCCCCAATATGTGGTTAATGTGAAAAGTTAAAATGAAAGTTTAATATAAGATCTATCTAGGCTTTAATCCAGAAATAATTATCCCTTGATATTTGCAAAGAACAATACAAAATTAACCCTAAAACACAGTTTCAGGTTTGAAGAAAAGAATAATAAAAAAATAGTGTGTATTAGAAAGAGTAAATCAAAGCTAATGAAGCAACATTAGCACTTTTATGTTGTAGGTTCTAATTAGAAAGTCTGTTAATGAAATTGAGGCATTTACTTAATTGCTGTGAACAATTATTTTCAAATAAAGCTTGGCAATTAAATAGCATGATTAAGCTTGGAATAGTGGATTTAGGTAGGGGTATTGTAACTATTTTGTATGCTGTATTATGTATGGCAGTTTAAGCTCTGGGTATCTGCTGATTAACAAATGTAAATGGCATGCAGTACTTCTTGGTCTTGGCTATTTTTGCGAAGATGTTTCCTATTGCCTTAAATACTTGCCTTGCACAGTAGCTTGTAACTACTGGAACCCAAACCAAAAACCTGCCCCACTTAACTTAAATAGATTTTTTTTCCTTCCCGTAAATGTCAAACTTCCTGAAATAAGCTTGTACATTTATAGGTTCCATTCGCATCCCTTTCATTTAGCACTTTAACTCTTGCTCCCAGTCTTCAGTGCTATCACAAATAGTACTAATTGTCACAACATAAATGTGTCCGATTGATTCATTATTAGTAAATTATTTGATCTTTAATTATAACCTTTGGGAAAGCTTTTATTAGCATTTTTATTTCCCAAGTAAAACTGAGGATCAGAAAGACTTTTTCTAAAACCCTTTCAAAGCAACCCAGTTGCTAAATGGCAGGATAGGAATTTGAACATAAATTCACTTATGGCAACCCCCGTGTATCTTCTACACAATAGAGTTTCTTCTCTTTATGTCTACAAATGCAGTTCATTGCTTGGTATTTGATACTGCTGACCACACTCTCACTGGGAAATTTCCTTGGCTTTCAAATTACCATTATACCCCCTGTTTCTACCTTATTTCTTCCATGTCTCAATTCCATTTCTTCTGCAAGAGTTCTTCTTCATTCTATCTCCTAAAGGTAGCCAATGTTCACTTCTCAGATTTTTTATGTTCATTGAATCTAAGGTTTTAGTAAATGTAATCAAGTATACAGGCCAACTTAACTTGTTATTTCCCTAAGCACCACTCACAGCCAACTAATCACATCAAAATGATCAGTATTTATTTATTGACAACTTTTCATTGTAACTATTCCCTCTGCCCTTTTTAACTTTTTTTTTTTAATTCTTTTAGAAACAGAGTCTTCTCTGTCACCCAGGCCAGAGTGCAGTGGCATGATAATGGCTCACTGAAATCTCAAACTCCTGGGCTCAAGTAATCCTCCCACCTCAGGCTCAAAAAATGCTAAGACTTCTGGCACATGCCACATGCCCTGATAGCTTTCCAATTATTTTTTTTTGTTGAGAAAGGGTCTCACTATGTTGCCCAGGCTGGTCAAAAACTTCTGTCCTCAGGCAATCCTCCCACCTCAAACTCCCAAAATGCCAGGATGACAGGCATGAGTCACCATGTCTGGCCAAAACCTCTACTCTTAACATACTGATTTCCTGGCTGCTTTTGAATAGGATTTGCTAATCTTTCTGAACCATCTTATGACTTCTTCCTGTTCTTTCATAAATGAGAATAGCTTCACATTCTTTTATGCCTAACTTCTAAATTTCTGTTGGTATGTTTAGGCTGCTATGACAAAAATATCTCAGACTGAGTAATTTATAAACAAAAGAAATTTATTTTTCACAATTCCAGAGGCTGGGAAGTCCATGCCAGCAGATCAGGGTCTAGTGAGGGCCTGCTTCCTGGTTCATAGATAGTGCCTTCTTGCTGTGTCTTCACATGGTGGAATAGGCAAGGCAGTTCTCTTGGGTCTCTTTTAGAACAGTACTAATTCCATTCATGAGAGTGGATCCCTCATGTCCTAATCACTTCCTAAAGACTGATATGGTTAGGCTTTGTGTCTCCATTCAAATTTCATCTTGAATTATAATCTCCATAATCCCCACACATCGAGAGAGACCAGGCAGAGGCAATTGAATCATGGGGATGGTGTCCCCCGTGCTGTTCTCGTGATAGTGGTGAGTTATCATGAGGTCTGATGGTTTTATAAGAAGCTCTTACCCCTTCACTCAGCACTTCTCCTTCCTGCCATTTTTTGAAGAAGGTGCTTTGCTTCCCGTTCGCTTCCGCCATGATTGTAAGTTTCCTGAGGTCTCCTCAGTCACGCCAAACTGTGAGTCAATTAAACCTCTTTCTTTTATAAATTACCCAGTGTCAGACAGTTCTTTATAGCAGTATGAAAACGAACTAATACAGACTCAACACATGATTTTTGGGGAGACACCAACTATTACAACTGTTTCAGTATGTAATAGTTTTTGTGTGAATGTTGGTAACCAGAACAGTGTGTGTGACACAGAAGATTTTGAAAAAGATCAGTAAGATTTGTCAAATAAAATTTTAAAATATTAAAATTATTTATGTGGCCTCTTTTTAATGAGAAAAATCCATAAAATAACTAAATACATGTAATTTATCTATGAATTAATTTATAAGAATCAACATTTGTAATTTTCCACTTATTTATTTGAAATAATATATTAAAACCTTGTAGCCCAATTTATGAATGTTGAAGCAATAGTGGATGTATATTGGGGTAATAGATGTCTGCTGCTCTTTTATGAATTTTGCTAAAATCTAAATCAAAATTAAGTAAACTTGAACATCATACCATCAATTAAAAATCTGAAAGCAGGTAAATAGAATTTCACTTTTCTTTTCCTTAATGGTATGTTGAATATTATTTTTCAATGTATCAAGTATAAATTGAATTTAGGAGTTGTTTTATTATTTCATAAAATTGAGCATGCTTTTATAATATTGATATGTTTTCCATTATATATGTACAATTTTGAGAATTATATATTTTTTTCATTGGATGGATGAATATACTGAATATAGACAATGAGTTTATATGAAAAACAAAGAATAAAACATTAAACAAAGACAGTGATTTGTCATTCTGGCTATTGTTTGGAGCATTCTGATCATATATATTCTTTGTAATTAGCCAATTGTAATTATCTAAATCAGAGATTAGAAATTATGGCCTGTGGACTAAATCTAGCCCACATCTGGTTTTTATAAATAATATGTTTTTAAATTTTATTTTATATTATTATACATATTTATTATTATTTTATAAATAATTTGTTTGGAACAGAGCCTTAATTTCATATACATTGTCTATGGCTGTTTTTTTCCTTAATAATGATCAAGTTAAATAGTTGCAACAGAGACCAGATCATCTGCAAAGCATCAAATACTTACTATCTGGCCCCTTTATAAATTATGTTTGTTTACTTATAGGTTAGAAGAGTAGAACAAATGTAAGTTTTCATGCATGACAATTTTTTTTCTTTTGTCAAGCTGTCAAAATGATTAATTTACCTTCAGATGTGTATTTCTGTGCCAAATTTTATGGTCAATTAGGGAAATAATTGGAGAACACCCATTCTTTGACAACTTCCGATTTCTTGCCTAACTTCTTTTTTTCAGCTCTAAGTTTCCTTCAGCAGATTACTTCCAATAAGTATCCCACTGTGCTATTTATCAAATTATTGACTCTCAACTGCACATGTATCCCTTACTTCCTCCTCTGAAAATGAAGCTGGGCCTTTTAAATGTCTGTACTTTGCGGGCTGGCCGGATTTAAAATTGACCGATAGAGGGCAGTAGAGGAACTGTGAAGGAAGAACGGGCATTTCATTCTCAGGGTGCTCTTCTCAGTAGGTTCCTGCAGTGCACAGTTTCTCTGCAATTCAGCTCCTTCAGCAATGGGTTTTCCATTATCTGCTTCCTGCAGTGCAGAACAGACAACAGCTTAGCTCAGCAAAACCTCAGGCTGATTTCCTAAGCTCTGAGGTGTGGCATCTCTCTGTGGATGGCTTGCCCTAGAAACACAGCCAATTTTCTGCAAATTCTGCTAGGACAGCGCCTGAGAGTTCTGTATGTTTCAGTGAGCTAAGGCTAGGCCAATTCCACTGAGCTCTGGATTTCAAGTTTGGGGTGTTGTGTGTGAGGGGCTTTTCCACAGGTGCTCTCTACATCTAGATGTATGATTGAATGTTACTCCTCTGATCTCTTATCTGTATTCTTCAGAGTTCTCTTTCTTCTTAGCAAACCCCCTGTGAGCTTCAATCCTCTGCTTTAGTTAATAGTTGTTTATATTAAACATTTTCTCTTTAAAATGCAATGTTGCTGTCTTCTGGTAGGACTCTGAAAAATACACGAGAAACACCTAAAACTTTTTCACAAGTTTAAAATTAAACTCATAATCCAGCCCCCAAAGTGTTGGAGCTTCTCTCGTATTATGTGTATTGTTAGTCATCCAAGAAGGAAGCTTTGAGTGAATTTAATTTCTGTTGCTGCCTCTTAATTAAGCCATGTTCCCGTATAATCTGTGGAGGTGTGCATAAATGCATATGTGTGCACACACACACTCATCTACTCAATCCTCATGTCCTTACAATTTTAGGATCATTTCAGGATGGCATTCAATTTCTTGATTATTCTCAAATCCAATCCATGTGAGAGAAACTAAAAATTTTAATCATTTCTTTCAACGATTATTGCCTTTTTTCACCTCCACCACCATCATCATCATTTGAATGACCAATAACATGACTCTTTATTCTGTCATCAAACCATTTTAGCAAAACCTAATCCAATTGGCATTTAAGTATCCTGCCTACACCAGAAATGCAACGTGGCTTCTGGTGATACTTGAGAACATCTCACAATTAAGCAGTTTGATTTAAAAGTAAATTCTTGCTTATGCAACCTCACCTGAGCCCTCAAGGATGCAATTCTAATCTCATATTCACCACCAAGAATTTTGAAAATGCTCTCCACACTCTTCACATCTCCAACCTAATCTCCTTTGTCTTCGCCTCCTACCACACACATAAAACATAAGATAGTTGGGGAGATAATCAATGAAGTATCAATGTGTCACTATCATCTCCCTAATATTATCAGCTCCATATAGTTTTTCTTATGTCTCCATCCTATTTTTTATGTTATTAAAATATCTCAGCCAATTTCTTATTTTTACAATAACATTCATTTCCCTTTTCTGTCACTTTAATGTCTCCCTCTCTATCCACCTCTTCCTAATAGAATTTACACATTCTTGTCTATTCCATTATTTAAAAAATGGAAGTCATTCTCATAGAAATAGCAAATAGAATAGTGGTTAGCAGAGACTGGGAAAAGTAGGGGAAATAAGGGGATGTTGAAAGATTGGTCAACAGCGACAAAACTATGGTTAGATAGGAGGAATAAGTTCTGGTGTTCCATTGCATAGTAGGGTGACTAGAGGTAACAATAATATATATTTCAAAATAGCTAGAAGAGAGGTTTTAAAATATTCTTATTGTAAGTAAATGATAAATATTTAAATGAATGAATATGCTAATTACCCTGATTTGATCACTATATTATTTATTCATGTATCAAAACATCACCTATACCTCATAAATATGTACAATTATGTGTCATTCATAAATTTCAAAAACATTAAAAAATGAATAAAATTGGGGGAAAATAAAACAGCTATCATAACCACAAAAATAGTCATTCTTTTCATCTCTTTCATTCTCATTCAATAATACCTTTCTCAGAAAACATTGCTAGCATCCAACTTGTTGATCAACGCTTTCTCTCTCACATCTAAACAATTGCAGCCCATTCTTTTTTTTTTTTTTTTTTTTTTGAGACGGGGTTTAGCTCTTGTTGCCCAGGCTGGAGTGCAATGGCATGATCTCGTCTCACCACAACCTCCACCTCCCAGGTTCAAGCAATTCTCCTGCCTCAGCCTCCCGAGTAACTGGAATTACAGGCATGCACCACCACGCCTGGCTAATTTTGTATTTTTAGTAGAGACAGGGTTTCTCCATGTTGAGGCTGGTCTCAAACTCCTGACCTCAGGTGATCTGCCCACCTCAGCCTCCCAAAGTGCTGGGATTACAGGCGTGAGCCACCGCGCATGGCCGCAGCCCATTCTTTATTCTAATTTTTGACTATGCTTAATTCTTTCAATTCCCATAACAACATGAAGGTCCATCTTCCATCACATCTTACCTAAACTTTTGTAATTGCTTCTTCTATCCATTCTTAGCTACCAGATTCATTTTTGAATATACATTTAGATTGTCTGAATGAAAATGCTAATAAGATCATATCAGTTTCAACTTAATAGCCTTATGTCATCTCATGATGTTCACAAGGAAAAAAGAATTCTGAAAAATTTCAGTTGAAAGCTTTAAAATATTTACCTTTCAAATAAATCTCATGCAACTTTCTCTGTGTCTCTGTCTCTCTCCCTCGGTGTGTGTGTGTGTGTCTGTCTCTCTCATTCTCTACTGGCCTGTTTCATTGGATTGCATTCAATTCTGCACATTCCATTGTCTCTGAATCTCTCATTTTCCCCCACAATCAGGAACTTGCAAAGGTGTTTCAGTGGGTCCAAGTTTCTAATGGTGATAATTAAAACTATTTTAATTTCTAGTTTTAATAATTAAATACCGTACATACTTCCACTTAAAAATACAATGGTATGACATCTGTAATTTTTAAGTGGGCTCATATAAGGGGTTACTGACTTGAAATGAACTTGCTAATGACTCAGCCAACAATGTGTCTGAATTGTTTCATTACCTGTGTCAGTTTTATTTTTATTTTATTTATTTTTTTATTTTTGAGACAGAGTCTCTCTCTGTCGCCCAGGCTGGAGTGCAGTGGCAGGATCTGGGCTCTCTACAAGCTCCACCTCCCGGGTTCACGCTGTTCTCCTGCCTCAGCCTCCCTCCCTAGTAGCTGGGACTACAGACGCCGGCGACCACATCCAGCTAATTTTTTGTATTTTTAGTAGAGATGGGGTTTCACCGTGTTAGCCAGTATGGTCTCGATCTCCTGACATCGTGATCTGCCAGCCTTGGCCTCCCAAAATGCTAGGATTACAAGCATGAGCCACCGCGCCCAGTCCTGTGTCAGTTTTTACCATATTGGTTAGCTTTATTGCTTTCATTTTAATTTGTATTTTTAGTAGAGACGGGGTTTCTATTTCCAGAATAAATACTAGATTGAAGATAGAAAGCACGAGCATTGTTGATGTTGAATTATAAGTTAATAATAATTCTGCAAATAAACAACAAGGTGACTTTCATTGTACTACATGTTGTATTTATATTATTAAAATCATGTACAACACGTCGACATATCAAGTTGTCTTTGTCAACTTTGAAACCAGTTCCAGTGCTAATAAAAGAGAAAATATAAGACTGGTTACATTTGAAATTGCCTTTTTATATTTCTTGAGAATGAAATATATGCAACCATAACGTGTTAATGTGCTATTTTTTTTTTACTTTTAAGTAGAAATCTAACACCCTCTCTACTATCTCATTAGTTAGAAGCAAAACATAAACATTATTAAAACACTCATTTATTTTAGAAAAAAATTCAAGAAACTTAAACAACAGCTTATGAAAGCAATATATTTATATTACATGGCGTAAGATATAATTCTATTTCAACCTATAGTTGGTATATACTCAGTCCTCCAAATCCCCAAATTCATCTATATACAATACATTATTACTATATTATTCCTACATTTTCTTAGATAATTAAAGTCAACAACATACTTTTTTTAAATGGCTCAAATGCTCCAAATTGCCTATCCAGAATACATATAAATAGATTGTGTTCATATTGCTGTAAAATATTTTCTTAAAACCTACTTTATTTTTTAAAATTTCCCTATAATTTATAATATAACACATACAAACGAAAAAATTCTTAAATTCCTAAGAGGATTTATATAATCATATGGTATTGTTAAAGAAGTCCCCCAACCCTGCTAGGCACGGTGGCTCAACCATGTAATCCCAGCACTTTGGGAGGTCGAGGCAGGCAGATCATGAGGTCAGGAGATCGAGGCCATCCTGGCTAACACGGTGAAACCCCGTCTCTACTAAAAATACAAAAAATTAGCCAGGCGTGTTGGTGGGCGCCTGTAGTCTCAGCTACTCGGGAGGCTGAGGCGGGAGAATCACTTGAACCTGGGAGGCGGAAGTTGCAGTGAGCCGACATCGCGCCACTGTACTCCAGCCTGGGCGACAGAGCGAGACTACCTCTCAAAAAAAAAAAAAAAAAAAAAAAAGAAGTCTCCCACCCAAAATAAGAAATACTGAATTGCTCCAAGGAACCATATTCTGTTCTTTCATGTCTTAGAGCTTTCAGTGATGATGTTCGATCAGCCTTGAACACTGTCCCCTTCCTCCTTTCAGACTTCACCCACGTAATATCTAGTTATTTAATCTAACTGTGAATATCGTCACTTCGTTCAAGCTTTTCCCAATTCACCCTCCTGTCTGGGTTAAGCCAGGATGTATTTGCCCCTACAGCATTTTGAACATCTCTTTTACAATACACATGAAATTATTAGTTACTCATCTTGTTTTCTGGAAGAACATAGACACCAAAAGTTGAAAGAATTTGCCTGCTTTTTTCCTACTATGTTTACACATCACGTAGCCGAAGTTATTGTATGAATGAATAAATGGGCTCCTAATTTGTCTTCCTGCCTTTCAGTTTGTCCCCCTCCATTTTTTTCTTTAGTGACCATTAAAGCCATCTACCAAAAATGCTAATCACACAGTTGGTGGCTGCAGCTCACCTAGAGCTCAAGTTCCCCTTTTATTTGTTTACAAATCATTAGAGATTTAATTACAGGAGCAGATTCTTAATTCATTCTCCCAAAAGTTCTAACTCTATGGGTCAGCATGGGGTCTAATTCTGATGACGTTTTGCGAAACGCTAATCTACAGAATAAAAGCTCAGTGCTTTTGTATGCTATTTAATGCCCACTGTTTTCTCATCTGTCGCTCCATTCGCTTTTCATGTGCCTTTCTACACAACTGTTTGTAGTTTTCCATAAATACCGTGCGTCCTCAGGGTTCACTGTTCACGCTTTTCCCCCTCTCTAAAACAGTTTACTTCAAACCTGAGAACAAATATAAGCAAAGTGTGCCACATTCCCAAACGTATTTCCCCATTTAGAAAGATTCCGCATACAAGAAAAGCCAAGACTGAATGCTTTGCAAACACTATTTTCACAAGAGTATTGTATCTGCCTATATCAGACCACATTACCACTTGTTCAAGTAGTATATTTATACTCATAATCTGAGTTTTAGAACAGATTCCACTCTCCAGAATGAAGCTCCTGACATGCCGAGCTATTTATTTTGGTACACCTCTGTACACACTCCATTGTGTAGGCAATATTTGCTTACATGTGGCGCTCCCGAGTGAAGTACCTGTCCCTCTCACTCAGGAACTGTGCCTTATTCATCCATACATTCCAAACATCAACCACAGTACTCAACTTGTCATGAGATTCCAATGAATTACAGTTAAACTAAATTATCTGCTACTGTTTATTATTTTCTCTTTAATAGGACTGAAATAAGCACTGTCCATAGAGTATCTAACTAATTTCTTCCAACAATCCAGATATTCTCATGTAACAGATGGAGAAATTAAGGTTCAGAGATATTTAAATTACCTCAGATTATTAGTTTCAGAATTTGAGTTCCAATCCAGGACTGTCTGGCCATAAAGTCTAAATGTAAGTGGTAATAGAAAATCACTAATCCTGTACCTAATGTACCACTTAATTAATCAATATGTCCTGTGTTGCATGGCCACTTAAAAGAGTTTGTATTTCTATCAAATAATCTAATTTTTATCAGAGCTTTTCCTACTTTGTGTTGAAGTGTTACCTACTGTTAGTATGCTGATTTACTCTATTGTCACCCTTTGTCCTGAGTATGAAACCTAAGGGCTTCCTATGTCATACTTTCTACAGGCATTTGGGATACTATAGGTTTTCATAATAAAATAAAAGCCATCATAGCCATTATTATTTTGCATATCAGAAGCATCACACATATGTTTAGTAGATATGATTAGAATACAGATTAACTTTTCAGAGTTGAAATTAATATTCAAAACAAAATAAATATGGTCCAATATAGGCCTAAAGCACTTAACAATGTTTCTTATGGTGTTGAATGTTATATGCAAATAGGCTTCTACATTTGATGCGTTTAAGAAACTGCATTAAATGACATTATTCTATATGCATAAATATTAGGATAATTATGACTTCATATTTATTTATTCTCTGATGTATATGTTTAACTTGTAGTACTTTTCAAATCATTACTAGAAATCAGGTAATGTTTTGAAATGTCCAATAGAGACCTCTTTGTCATAAAAGTATCATAGTGTTTTATGTGAACAAGGAGTTTTATAATTGGTAAAAATTAGGTTCAAAACCAAGCTTCTAACCTTTATTATTTGAGAATGCTTGGCTATCCAACCTATATTCTCTGAGTCTAAGTTTCTCCATTTTAAAAATTAAGAGATAATAAGAAAACCTAATATTAATCATTATCCATTGAGAAACTGTCATGTATCCAACTCAGTACTAAGGACTTTATTTGTTCTTGGGTCTGTTTTAAAGCTATGTGGTCCTGCTTGTAGCCCTAGCTTTGATGCTAAGAGCATGGACTCTCGATTCAGAATTCCTAAGATTAATATTTTCCATGTCTTCTGTTACTAAGTGCTCTAAGCTGTGAACTTGGGCACTTTACATTCCATATCTTAGTATTTTCATCTTCAAAATGGGAGATAAAATAATAGCATCTACCTCATGGTAATGTGGTGAAGATAAAATGAGCTAATATAAACATACATGTAAATCAGTGCCAACCTCCCAAATAATAAACGTCAGCAGTTTTTATGATTACAAAATATAGAGCATGTAAAAGTTGGTGCTTTTCTATTGGAAAAAAAAAAGGAAGTTTTTTTTTTATTTTATCTGTTTTATTTTTTTGAGATGGAGTTTTGCTCTTGTTGCCCAGGCTGGAGTGCAATGGCAAGGTCTTGGCTCACTGCAACCTCCGCCTCCCAAGTTCAATCGATTGTCCTGCCTCAGCCTCCCAAGTAACTGGGATTACAGGCATGTGCCACCTCACCCGGAAATTTTGTATTTTTAGTAGAGACGGGGTTTGTTCATATTGGTCAGGCTGGTCTCAAACTCCCGACCTCAGGTGATCCACCCACCTCCAAAAGTGCTGGGATTACAGGCCTAAGCCACCACACCCAGCCGGAAGTGACTTTAAGAAAGCAAATATTACAGACAATTCTCCATGAATCTTGCCTTTCTCCCTATTGTACAAGCAAAGTCTCTGGCTGGCTTTATTCTCAGCTGCCTTTTAAGGATTTTGTATAGCAAATAGTCTTATAAGAGAGATAGTCTCTCCCTCTGTGACAAAAATTCAAGTTTACTGTTTAATAAAAGTCATGTTTTCCTCCAGGCTGGGTAGGATCATGGACCACCATAAAAATTTTGGATTTCTTGTGCTTGGGGTTCCTCCCCTGGAATGCAACTTGCAGCTTTGGAGCTTAGGGAATTGGCACACATGTTAACTTTCTGGCTACTGCTATTTCTGTGTGTAATTAACTGTCCTTTGTCTCTGATCCAGGAGTCTCATGCTTTCTGCCAGCATCCATGGAGCTATAATAGGCTAACTTGTTAACTTTCAAATAGATAAAGTCTCAGATCCTTCATAGCTCTTGACAGTTTTGACAATATAATTGATAGAAACATACATTTCTGGAAGAGGAACAATAGAGGTGTTGGGGCCAATTAACAGGATTTGAGAAAAGTCCAAGAGAATATATGTCAACTAAATTGTACAGTTAATTGCTGCACAATAGATGGTCTTTCATTCATGCCTGTTCAGGAGGAAGAATCAAGGAGGTGATTGCAGGCTATAACCAAGAAGTGGGTTTCAAAGGCAGCTGTTGGAATGGGCCCTGGTTATTGCTAATGCTCCTCTGGATGTAGAAATTTTCTAGTCAATATTGTGGTCAGCCTCAGGTACAAAGCACTTCAAATATTATCACTAAGGTGTTTTTTTTGTTGTTGTAGTTTTGTTTTGTTTTCCCTGACAGGCATGATTTTATTTTCTCTTTCAGTCAACACTTGAGTATGTAAGGAGAGAAATGTGTGACTTCTATGGTCATAAATAAGAATAATTCATTACAAATTTGGTTGTTTCAATTAGGAGATGAGAGGTAAGATGTATTATTTTTGTTAAGAAAAAAGTAGCAATAGCTGGGTTGTCTGAAGGCTTAGCTCTTTCTGCAGTATATCATGAGAACCTCAGATATATTTAAACATGCAGTAAAGAGTCTCAGAGTTTTTTTGCAGCAGGCCCTGATTGTTATAGGGGAGATTTGGTGTTTTAGGGGTGATTTATCTGAGAAGAAGCACTCTTGTGGGAAATCACAGGAGAGAAATTGATATGCATTTAGGCCTTCACTGTCCCTGACTAGGTTTACAATGCTAATGCAGGTGAAACACCGGAAAATGAGAATCTAAACTGTCTTAGTCTGCTCAGGCTACCATAACAAAATGCTGCAGACTGGGAGGCTTAAACACAGAAATTTATTTTTTCACAGTTCTGGAGAAGAGACATTCCATATCTACCAACCAACTTCCTAGTGAGGACTCTCTTCCTGACTTGTAGACAGCCACCTTCTCACTGTGTCTTCACATGACCCTTCCTTGGTGCATAGGAGCAGAGAGAGAGATAACATGCTTTCTGGGGTCTCTTTTAAAAACACTAATTCTATGGAATCAGAGCCCTGCCCTTATGAGTTCATTTGTACTTAATTACTTCCTTAGGTGCTCCATCTCCAAATACAGCAGTGCTATGGGTTAGGCCGTCAACATATGAATTTTGGAGAGACACAAACTTTCATTACATTGCGTTACATTATGTTGACCCAAAGAATTCCAAGTAAATTTTAGTGGTGAGACCTACAGTCTTGAAAGAAATCTCCTTGCCATTATATTGAAACCATTCAAACATTTAAGAGATGTTACCATGAAAATGAGGCAGTAGATGCCCCAGTTTATGATGGATTCCTTAATCTACTGCGGAAAACCACTGCTGTACAAGTCAAGCCTAAGGCAGTCAAAAGTTTGTTTGAAGCCCAGCAGACAACCTACCACTTGAAAGCAAAAGTGAATGGGTATTGCTTAATAATAAGGAGTCATTCTCTCCCTCCAACCACCATGATCCTTTTATCCCATTCTAACCTGAATGCAGCTATTATGAGAATAAATATCATTAGGGGTGGGATTGAGGACCCCCGTCCATGAGGATAATAAAAGCAATACAATCTGTCTGAGTATTTTGGGGAATTTCAGGAAGGAGAGAAACTCTAACTTTCATAGCTCTGTTGGATGCAGGCACCCAAGTCACCATCCTATCTGGCAAGATGTGGAGGTACCCAAATTCAACAGATGGAGTTTAGATAAAGTTTACAGTGGGAAACTCAGATAACCTTGTCAGTGGGGATTTTTCTGACTAATTAATGTACTGTTGTTTTGGCTTTCATGGCTGAATATATAATTGGTATTGTACATGTGTATACTGTAAATATTCATCTTCCAGAGGGAGTTATCACAATCAGGAAGAAACTTACAGAGAAATGTGCTAATGAGAGAATATATATTTGAAGTATTCCCTGAACACCTGAGTCATTTTCTAATAGTGAGTAAGTCGAATTAAGTGTTACTGCCCCAAAGCCAGGCTCGGTGGCTCACACCTGTAATCCCAGCACTTTGGTAGGCCTAGGTGGGCGGATCACGAGGTCAGGAGATCGAGACCATCCTGGCCAACATGGTGAAACCCTGTCTCTACTTAAAATACAAAAAATTAGCCAAGTGTGGTGGTGGGCGCCTGTAGTCCCAGCTACTCGGGAGGCTGAGGCAGGAGAATGGTGTGAGCCAGGGAGGTGGAGTTTGCAGTGAGCCGAGATCGCGCCACTGCACTCCAGCCCAGGCGATAGAGCGAGACTCCATCTCATAAAAAAAAAAAAAAAAAAGTGTTACTGCCCCAAATCACATGACTTTGCTTACTCAGGACAACTTCCCAGAGGGATAACTGACTCATTATTTGTGTACATGCTATGGGCAATTTTCCCTGTAAGGGAATTCTCTAATTAGGAATGATTGTAAGAAATATATTCCTGACTCTAGCTAAAACATAATACTTTGGCCCTGGAAGATACTACCTTGACCCTGGAAAGTATTCAGTTCATCTGCAACTCACTGACCAGTGTTGCTATGGATGATAAAATTGTCCTTGCTATGCAAGGTAGAGTCTGTGAAATCATGAATTCACTCTGACTTATCTGGATTGATTTTCAGGTCAAGTGAAAATGTCAATATAAAAAGTTAAGGAGGAGGCCACCTGATTTGTTAAGGTAGAACTTCACGATTTGTGAAATTTGTTTAGTCGGTTTATTTGGAGTCTTGTTTGAGGTCCTAAATGGGACGTGTTTGAGTTCAGTGCTGAAGATTGGCCTCATCTTGATCTTTGCTGTGTTATTGGTTGCAAATTTAATTAAAGACCTTATAGGACAAATGGAATGGCTTTGATTCCAGACTCAGTCAGTAAGATTAATTCCAAAGGTCAGTGTAATTATGGGAAAATTTACTACAAACCTAGACTGTAGAAACAAAGGGTGGGTATGATTGGACAGTCATTCCCAAGAGGTCTCATATTTTCACATACTTTTAAGTAGAAGCATTGACTCTGTTCAGCACTAGCTTTTCAAGAATGGCTGTGTAGGAAACTGTCTTGGAAAATAAAGATAGTATCTCCCTACAGAGAAAATGAAGTTTGCTTACAGTCCAGTATAATAAAGATAATATCTCTCCATAAGGCAAGCCTCAGGCCAACTTAGTGTCTAGTAAAAGAGATATAGTTCGCTAAATAAAGTGCTTTCTTTTCCTCCAGTAATGCAATCCAATATATGTGCAGATATCACATGGTCTTTATGTCACCCTATAGAAATTGAGGGTCAAAAAACCAGCACAAATGTTGATACTCTGGCTACTGCTATTCCTGTAAGAAAATGTCCTTTGTCTTTCATGCAGGAGTATTGTGTCTCCTTCTAGCCCCCATGAAACTAGGGAAGAATAACTTGTTAGTTTGCAAGTAGGGGAAAATCTCAGTCTTAACTTTTCTTGACACCAAATACAATATCTAAAAGCTGAAACTCCTCTTTCATTGCGTAATATAACATAGTAATTCTTAACATGGAATTTAAATGTAGACTGACTGTGATATGGAGCAAGCCTCACCTCCCTTCTTTGTCTTAGGTTTTGTGGTTGGCAGGAATTTAAAATGGCCCCCAAGATTTCTGCCTTTAGTATACATGCCCTGTTTAATATCTTCCAAGCTATGTGTGGAAGAGACTTGTGAATAGCATGGGATTTTATTTCCATGATTAAGTCAGTAATTGGTTGCCTTTAAGTTAATCAAAAAGTAGCTCATCCTGGGTGAATCTAAGCTAATCGGGTGAGCCATTTTTTTTTTTTTTTTTGAGATGGAGTCTCGCTCTGCCGCCCAGGCTGGAGTGCAGTGGCGCGATCTCAGCTCACTGCAGGCTCCGCCTCCCGGGTTCACGCCATTCTCCTGCCTCAGCCTCCCGCGTAGCTGGGACTACAGGCGCCCACCACCACGCCCGGCTAATTTTTTTTTTGTATTTTTAGTGGAGACGGGGTTTCAACGTGTTAGGTAGGATGGTCTCGATCTCCTGACCTCGTGATCCACCCGCCTCGGCCTCCCAAAGTGCTGGGATTACAGGCGTGAGCCACCGCGCCCGGCCCAGGTGAGCCATTTTAAAGACAGTCTACAGGTTAAAAAAAGTCTTTCAGATTGATTCGAAGCATTAGCAGGTATTTTTCTTTGAGGCCAGTAGATGAGAAGCACATTTTAAGCTGTCTATGGAGAGGGGCAGCCACTAGAAGTTGAGGACCTCAGCCTCATAAAGAGAATTCTTACAAAGAAGAGAATTGCCAAAACCTACATAAGTTTAGAAACAAACCCTGCGCTGCAAATGAGAATCATCACATGGCTGGCAGTTTGATTTTAGCTGTGTGGTTTCCTGAGCAGTGAATCCAGCCATGTCATGCCCCGACTCCTGGCCTTCAGAAACTATGAGGTAATACATTTGTAATTTTAAGCTGCTTAATTTTTAGTTGTTTCTTGCATAGCGCAGAAAATAAATGTGATTTTCTTATATCCTAAAAATGTGGTTAAAAGCAGTTTTTGCCTCATAGCTTCCCCGGAAGGATTAAAGGAGTAAATATACATTAAAATGGTTTCAGAAGTGCCTGGCCCGTAGTAAGAGCTATGTAAAGACTCGGTCTTATGATTATATATGATTGCTTCAAGCTTGCTAACTTTTGCTTTTATTGCCTAATAATTCTAATTGGGGGTGCCAGGATACACCAGTTTTTCACTTACATAAGAAAATAATCATAACTTCACTAAGTCACTTATAATACACTATGAAGACGTTTGGCTACATGGAAAATGTTAAGTGGAAAAACTATTTTTGCTTCTTGCAAGCTTCCTGGAAGCCTCCAAAGCAAGCACATGCTGAACATGGCTCATTGCAAACTGTGAAGGAGGCAAAGCTGCTCCTTTAGTTTCCAGACCTCCGCATTTGCCTCACCACCTTTTGAAGCTTTTTATATAGATATATTCCCACGCATATGCATAATTTTAAATACATGCATAAATGTAATAAAAATATAGGTATTTTGTTTCAATCTAATTTCGCTCTTTTAGTTGTGGGGTTGGCCTTTCTTTTCTTATCACATTGCCACCTCTTCTAAGTGACTTCACCCTTCCCAACATCATACGTTTACCCAAAACCACAAAACACCAAATATGCATCCTGCTACACACATACACACACACACACACACGCACACACAGAGACACACACATATACATAGATAGGTTGTCCAGACATGGTTTGAAAATGTATTCATATTGTCTATATATTTTATTAAATATGCAATTTTATTTATATGCATGTATAAATATATACTTATGCATATACATAAACATATGTTTATTTAATATTTTACTTTTCTCACTAAACAATTACCTCATGAAAATACCTTCCTGCCAACTTTATGTCTTTACTGTCTTCCCCATTTTTAATGTTCATCTCCCTCCCGCATAAAACAAATCCCACCCTACTTGTCAACGGTCTCTTAGTCCATGAGCAGAGTGGTGTGGGCTGCATCATGGTAGGTGGGAGGAAACAGGGAGGTGAATGGGAGGTTTGCATGGTCCTATGTGGGCTATGCTGACATCATGCTGAGGAATGTCACTGTTAGACAAGTGGCCATCTTCAGAACCTCACCAGAGTGTTTTCAATTCAGGAGCATATATGCTCTGCAGGTATTCTTTAGACAGCATTTGTGGAAGTGATGAAGTGCATGGTCCACATCGGCCATATGACAACCTTGAATCTCTTGACCTGACCAGCCAATGACTCTGATTTCTGGATTCAGCCCCTTCTTGGACTTGAGACATGGTTTTCTTATTGAATCAGCTGTAATGAAAATCTAAGTCGGGCCAGGCGCGGTGGCCTACACCTGTAATCCCAGCACTTTGGGAGGCCTAGGCGGGCAGATCACGAGGTCAGGAGTTCGAGACCAGCCTGGCCAACATGGTGAAACCTAACCCCATCTCTACTAAAAATACAAAAATTAGACAGGCACGGTGGTGGTGGGCACCTGTAATCCCAGCTACTTGGGAGGCTGAGGGAGGAGAATTGCTTGAACATGAGAGATAGAGGTTGCAGTGAGCCGAGATCACGCCACTGAACTCCAGCCTGGGTGACAGAGCAAGAGATCATCTCAAAAAAAAAAAAAAAAAAGAAAAGAAAAGAAAAGAAAAAACAGAAAAGAAAACCTAAGTCAGAGCTTTATTTGTAACCAGGTAAAAGAGCTACAATAAAGCAGATGTCAGTGAGCTGCTGCTGAGAGATCAGCTTTCTACTCCTATTTCAAATTTTTAGCAAAAAATCATATAAGATTATAAGAAAATGACTAATAATTGTTTTCCACGTGGCCTAAGAAAATCAGGTTTTATTTAGGATTGAATATAGATAATCATTTCAGAGTATGAGTGGAAAACTGTTATGGGTTGAATTGTGTCCCCAGTGTATAGGCTAAAGTCCTTACCACCAGTACTTCAGAATGGGACCTTATTTGGACACAGGGTTTTTACAAAGGTAATTATGTTAAGATCATTAGTGTAGGCCCTAATCCTGTATGACCTGTGTTCTTATAAAAAGAAGGACTTTGGAGACAGAAATGCTCACAGGGAGAACACTATGCAAAAAGACACAGAGAGAAGAAAGCACCTACCAGCAAGGAAGAGAGGCCTGTACCAAATTCTTCCCTGACAGCCCTCTGAAGAAATCAGCCCTGCCGGCACCTTGACATAAGAAAATAAATGTTATAAATGTATGTCTGTTGTGGTACTTTGTTACAGCAACCGTAACAAATACAGCAACTTATGGCCACAAACCAAATGTGGTCTACCACTTGTATTTTTAAATAAAGTTTTATTGGAACACAGGCACAGCCATTTGTGTACATATTGCCTACAGCTACTTTTGCACTAAATAACTGAATAGTTTTGAAGTGAGATCATGTGGCCCACAATGCCTGAAATATGTATGATCTGTCCCTTTACAGACAAAGTTTGCCAAGTCTGACACAGAAGTCTCATTGCACATCTTCTCTCTCCCAGATGTTCCAGCCTCCCAGGTCAGTCACCCCCAGCTAGACTCATACCCTCACATCTGCTTGGGTAAGACTCAGTTTCTCCACAGGTGCTTCTCTATAAACCTTCCAAGATGCTTTCTGGATCCCAGTACTTACCATTTAGAACAACTTTCCAGAATGTCAGACTTCTTTGATGTAGAAATGGTGACTGTGTGTGTTTTTTTTTTTAAGCCACTGAGGATTTGTAGTGAGCATTCCTTTATCTCTTGCACAGATGACCAGCTGCCCATATCCTCTGTCGCTTTCTCAAATACTAATGAATGCATATGATAGGCCACACAATATTTTACACTTTACATTTATTAGAGAACTTATTTTTCACACAAATATATGAGATAGGTACTAGCATTAGCACCAAATTACATATAATAAATCTAAGGAACAGGTGAATTTGCTTTTAGCTAACATAGACAGTGCCACACTGTGTGAGGAACCTCAACTACAATCTCAGGCAGTATGCCCATGAAGTGATACTCTTACGTATTTGCTATACTTCTGTCTTTTTTTTCCTCCTACATTACACAAAATGCAGGGTCTGGAAGTGTAGTAGTTATACTACTTACCCATTGCTACCAGGAGACTCTTTTTCTTCTTTTATCCCTCAAAAATGATACCTATGATTTATGTACAAGCAGATATACCACGGGTAGTCCTTTTACCACTGGTAGAGACAAGAAGTTTCTTGTCTGATTTCCTTGTCTCTACCCTGCATATATCTATACTCTATACTCATTTGTCCTTGTGTCTCTGTGCCATACTTCCCTGGTCAAAAATCTAAGCTGATTAAGACCAACTCCATTGCATTCTGTGCCTGCATTTGATTACTCCATCCTCACTCCTGGGTGGCCCAAAAAGAAAACGTTGAAAGAAAATACTCTTCAGTGATCAGAACATCAGGTGTACCACTTGGTGTACAAAGAGAATAGCCTGATATGTGGATCTTTACCGATCCATTACTCATAGCTAAATAGTTGGTCAACTGGTCAGATATTTAAAGGACTATCACTAGAAAATAGATGGCCAAGAGGCCTAAAGGAGAGGTAGGAATTATCCTGTAGATATCCTGCTGTTCTTTTCTCAACCAATGTGGTGATTGCTCAAAGGGCCCATGCTCTCAAAGTGGTTTTGTTATAGGAGTTATTAAGAAATTATTTTAGGCAGATAGGAAAAGGGGTCATTGGGAAGTTTTTGTTTCTTTTAAAGCAGTTACAGAAACGTTTATCGTCTAGCAAGATAGCCCTGGCTTTTGGAGCCTGGCTGGCAAGCTTTGATGTGGAAATGCCGTCCATTAGGAACTGGATCCACCCAAACATGGAGATTCCTGCTGTGTTCTTCTTGCCCTTGCCCCAATATGTGCCTGGCAACATGGTCGCCCCCACATATCCTCACTTGTGTAGAACATCATGGTGCCCTGCATTTGCATATTAAAAGGCTAGGGTGGGAGGGCCAGTTTTTTCACTGGCTACATGAGCGACATGCCTGGTCAAACCAATCCCCTGAGCCCTATGCAAATCAGATACCACCTACTCCAGCCTCCTCATATAAGTAGCCATTTTTCCACTGCACACGATTTTTATTCTTTGTTCGAATCCCCCGTCCCTCTGTCTCTGTGCGGGGGAGCTGTTTTCTTCTTCCTTCTTTCTTGCCTATTAAACTTTTCACTCCTTAAAACCACTACACGTGTGTCCATGTCATTAATCCTACTGGCGCAAGACCAAGACCCGTTGTGTTCCCCCAGTCATCAGAGCAGTATGACCAAGAACCGTGGTGTTCCCCCAGTCATCACAGCTATATCAGTTTGGTTTGCAGAGATAAGAGCTATAAATTCCCTTTTTTTCTCATTTAAATGCATCTAACTATGTGCTGGGTAATCAACCTATCAAGGGTAGAAATCAAAGGTAATCTTCAGATATAGATCTAGCATATAACTGCTAAGGCAGGGGTCTACAACCTTTCTCTGCAAATAGCTAGATAGTAAATATCTTAGGCTTTGTGGGCCATGTTGTCTCTATTGCAGCTACTAAACTCGACTGCCATTATAACCCAAAAGCAGCCATAGGCAGTAAATATATCGAGTGTAGTTGTAATTGAATTACATTTTGTTAAAAACAGAGACAAGACTTTACCCAAGAGCTTTAGCTTGCAAACCCTGTCCTGAGGTTATCATTCAGCAACCTGGTGACAATATAATTGATTACATTATGCTTTCCCACCATGAATGAAGCAGTTGTTTCTTTTAAAAGAGCAGATTACTGAGTCTGGTATGGATTTTTCTCTCCTCCATGCAGTGCTTCTGCCAG
Source organism: Symphalangus syndactylus (assembly GCF_028878055.3). Classification (NCBI taxonomy): domain Eukaryota; kingdom Metazoa; phylum Chordata; class Mammalia; order Primates; family Hylobatidae; genus Symphalangus; species Symphalangus syndactylus. Next base: position 80,272,551 of record NC_072438.2, on the reverse strand, counting down.
GCCTACAATTTGTGCATTTATGCTTCCATTTGTGACATCACCATGGTATTTCACTCAGTATCACCTTTAACAATTGCCAATTTAGAGGGAAGACAGTGGGACAATGGCATAATGCCCACAGCATTTCCCAGTGATACCACATGCCCCATCACCCAGAAGCAGCTGCCTTGATGGAATTGGAAAGTCAATTTCAGCTCTAAATCGCCACAAATCTTGAGTGGTTTAAAGACAATCATTATGTCTACATCAGCATCTGGCTGGCTATCTGTGGATCTGCAGATTGTTCCTGGGCTTGGTTGGGCTTAGCTGGGCTGTAGTGTAGGATTGTTCCTCACATATCTCATGTATAGGTGGAGGCTGAAATCATACCAGTTATTTTGTATCAGGAATGTAGGAGACTGAAAGGGCACACACAATGTCTCTTAAAGCCTTTGGTCTTCACAGAATTGGCATAGTCACTTCTGTTTATATTCTATCCATTAAAGCAAGTAAGTGGGTTAAGCCTAAAGTCAGACTGGTGGAAAAGCATATGAGGCTGGATAGGGAGAAAAGGATAGGAGAAAAGAAAATTAAACATTTGCTGAAATAATTTAATCTACCAGGGATGAGCTGAAAGCTTAGTTACAATACTCTCTGAGGCCTGTTGACCAGTACGTTGAGTCCTCACGTATATGAAATATGTTCTAACCCGGTATCCAGTAGACAGTGCCATCTTGCCGTAGCAAGAATGAATGTATCGTGGAACTAAGTGGTAGAGTCAGGAGTGACTGCTTTCTTCGTGTCACCAGAGAACACAGTTTAAGAATTTTTAGCCTCAGAATTAATCAACTGAACCCTAGTGCCAAACAAGTACTATTTCCACCAGGTAATCCAGTCAGGGCTCCAATTAATTGGCAGCAGAGACTATCCCCTGGCTATTTTGGGCTCTTTGTAACCCTAAAGCAACAGACAAAGAAAAGAGTATCACTCTATGACCTAGTGAGCTTGATCCCAATTATCCAGGAGACACAGAGTTACTGATGTATGCTGAGGATAAAGAGGACAATCTGGAACAAGAAATTCAATGAGGTGCTCTTAGTACTCCAGTTGCACAATAGTCCTGGTCAATTGAAATTGTAGCAACTCAATCCAGAGAAGACAATCAAATAGCAGGTAACTGCAGTAATGAAGGTTGGCACACTCCGGGCAGTCATGCTACTGATCAAAGATAAGGGAATATGGAATGAATGGGTGGTAGAAGAGGCAGCTATGATTACCACCTCATGCATTAGGAAATTGACTGTAGTAGCTTTGTTTAAGCTGTTATTACTAGTACCTGTGATGGTTAGCATTTTAGGTTTCCCTTATTGTTTGGGAAGATGATGGGCTGTACCTATGCCCAATGTTTGGTAATCAAATTGTTATAAAATATTATCCTATCAGCTAAAAAGCATTTGTAAATGCATATATTTGATTTATGGATAAGTACATTTATTTCATGTTTTAAAAGTTAATACAGGTCAGTTCTCTGGGTAGCCTTGGAAAAACCTAGTTATCCCCACTCCAAGTTCTTAGCTTGTAGTTCTCAGGAATAACTGTAGAATATGCTGGGATACAGTATGCTAAGATAGCAAGGAAATGCCTGAAACGGCCTGGGTCTTGCTCCTGTTCCACCTAAAAAATGTAACATCTTGCCATACAGAGGAAATGCCCAGGACAGCCCCAGCTTTGCTCCTCTCTCACCTGGAAACAGGATGTCCTTTAAAGCTTCGTCCAGTCAGTCACGTGGCCCCTGAGGTATACGACCCAGGGATGTCTTTCAGCGTCCCTCTTCTGTGGTGCAAGTAAGGCACATGCAGTCAATATTGCATCCATCCTGGTCAGTTTCTTGAGCCTTGAGGGACTGGCTCATGATAGATGCTAGGCTTCTTTTGTCTCTTGCTGCTTATCTCTAAATAAGAAACTCATTTCGTGTAACTTGTAGTATGTGAGTATATTGCTGTGTCACTGAACTCAAATACGTAGGTAAACAGTATATTAACCTGCATTACAGTTCAAAATCGATCATTCAAAAAATAAAAATGCACATTTGAAAGATTTCTATTTGTCCTACTTATTTTCAGTATTAGTCCATTTTGCGTGTTAGCTAGTTATGAATGTCTGTACTCAAATATAGGGAAAAAGTGTAAATTTTTTTTCTTGATTTCAAGTAACTGAGATTTCAGTAAAAGGCTTTTTTCATGTCTTCTTTTTTTCCACATTTTGATTCTGTGACTCTATTCTTATGTGATAGAATAAGTGCTGAGCTAGCAGTTGGGGAATTTTGAGTTTATTGTTGTCTCCATCCTTTATTAATTTTGTGATTTTATGCAGGACACTTAATTGCACTAAAAATGTATTTTATAACCTGTAAAATGAAAGAGAACTCATAAATTAACTCCACTGAAATCTTTAAATAATCTCTAATGAATGAGTCCCCTAAATGATATATATATATTTATTTTAGCTATAAAACAACATATTATTTGAATAAAGAATAACTATTGGTTTAATTTACATGTATAATAAAATATTCCTCAAATAAAGATGTTTGACCAATGAAACTTGATTATGGATGCCAATTTCAGAATCTGAAATATTTTATTATAAAATAATTTGTCATAAACTAAAAGTCTTTGAGTATATATATGAGTATATATGAAATACATATTTTATATATAAATATATATATTTTATATATACTCTATATATTTTATATATACACTATATGAGTGTATATATAAAGTATACATATAAGACTTTTAGCATATATATTTCATATGTATATTTCATATATATTATATTTTATATATTTAGAAATATATATATTTTATATACTCATATATGTGTATATAAAATATATATACACATATATGAGTATATAAAATGTATATACTCATATATACTCAGACTTTAAGTATATATGAAATATATATGTATTTTATATATACTCATATATATGAAATATATATGTACTTTATATATACTCATATATATGAGTATATATATTTTATATATTCATATATATACTCAAAGACTTTTAGTTTATGACAAATTATTTTATAATAAAATATTTTATTTCAAATTCTGAAATTGGCACCTATAATCAAGTTTTATTGGCCAAACATCTTTATTTGAGGAATATTTTATTATACATGTAAATTAAACCAAGTTATTCTTTATTCAAATAATATGTTGTTTTATAGCTAAAATAAATATATGTATATCATTTAGGGGACTCATTCATTAGAGATTATTTAAAGATTTCAGTGGAGTTAATTTATGAGTTCTTTCATTTTACAGGTTATAAAATACATTTTTAGTGCAATTAAGTGTCCTGCATAAAATCACAAAACTAATAAAGGATGGAGACAACAATAAACTCAAAATTACCCCCTAGAGTAGGGGGGCCAGTTTTTTTCTCTGGCTACATGAATGACATGCCTGGTCAAACCAATCCCCTGAGTTCTATGCAAATCAGATACTGCCTTATTGAGCTATCTCATATAACTGGCTGGTATTCCTGAACGTGGGGTCTCCTCTCTCACCTTTGGATCTTCTCTCCCTCTGTCTCTGTACAAGGGAGTTTCTTCCTTCTTTCTTCTCCCTTCTATCTTGCCTGTTAAATTCTGCACTCCTTAAAACCATTCCACATGTTTTTGTGTCACTTTATCTAATTCAACTCCAGACGAAGAAACTGGTGTTCCTCCACTCATTGGAGTGGTATCAGAAGGGAGGCAAGTTAAACAATTTTCAAAAGCCAAGGAAGCAGTTTATGACCTGAAAGCATTTAGCAAACCTAATATTTGACCGTAATTTAGACCATGTGTTTACATTTTGAAGACAATCCTATTTTACCAATAATCTTGAGAACTATCTTTATTTCCCAAAGATTGCTAAAGTCTTGTGAACTGAAAGGCATTACACTTTCTATTTTTCTGACAAAATATTTGAGTTAAGTTCTTCTTATTATTAAAGCAGTCAATTTAAGACTTCACAGAGGAGATTAACCAGTTTGCACAGAGAGAAAGAGGCCAGAGACTCAGTGGTAAGAAATTCTTACCCTTTTGCCGGCATGCCAGGTTTCTGGGTTCTCTCTCCCTGAGCGGTCCCGGTGACCCTGCTTGACTGTACGCAAACAAACACATTGCCATGAATTAAGAATATTCATAGATAGTTTACAAATTTTGGAAAAACTAGGCAGAGATAGAGAAATATGACTCAAATTCTACTTGTGAGAGTATACTCACCACACTTACAGCATCAGGAAGCCTAAAATTCAAAAAGTTAGCTTAAGGATAGAAAGCTGGTGTGTTCCATTAATTCCTGCAACCCGACAAAGGTAGCTTAGGAATGCCAGATAAATGAAACAGATGATGACTCACTAGAAATGTGTAGAAAACAAAATAACAGAACCAAATAAAAGCCTTCCACTAGAAACTAAAAAGTGTCGTGGTTCTACATATATATGGATACCCAAGCAAAGCCAGAGGAGAATAAACAGTAAACGAATGCAAGCTAGAAGCAAAAACAAGTAAGCAGGAAACCAACTCTAAATTTTCCTACTCAGTTTACCCTAGAGGCTACAGTGTTACTCAGGGCCCCCCAAAAACCCACATAATGAATATTTTATTCCTGATACACAATTCAATATCCTTAAGTTCACCAGTATCATTGTACGTTCAGTGTAATTAAGACATTCACTTTAGGCTTATGGCCAAAATAAGTACTCCAGCACTATCCATGCAAAATGACAAACGTGGTGTGAAGCAATGCAAGCATGGATGTGAAATTTGGCTTTATGCTAAATTCAGCTTCATGCTTAACTATATTAAAAAAGAATTGCCAAACTGCCAATGCATTTCTTTACAATACATCTTATTTTACTTTAATTAAGACTAAGAGCTTTAACTATGAAAATAGTTCTTAGCCAAATATAATCATTTCTTTATCTGGATTTAAAGAATATTTTATTATTTAAACTTTTCCACATCTTCCTCCCCTATTTAATGATTTCTTACTGCATTGTTTCATAAATAATCTTTCAAATCTGTAATTTGAACTTTTAGATAATGTCTGCATTAGATAAAATTATTCTTTTTCTTTTTTTCACTAACAGCATAACCCTTTCTGGCACATTTTGTTTACAGAATTACATGTTAAACAGAATTAGATATGCATATTTATAGATAGAAAAATTCCAGAGTTTTTCCCTTATCACAGCCTTTTCTTAATTGGAAATGATCCAGATACTAAATGGGCATCAAAAATAACATTAATATTTAATTTATACAAAAAAACTTACCTAAAACATTTATCTCATTCACTGTACTTAATTTTTACTTTTAATAAGGGTGACATGAGACATCAATCAACATATGTTTGGTTCCAAAAGGTGGGACCACTTGAGGTAAGGAATGGGGCTTGGGGGTTTTCAGATCACAGGTGGGAGACAAAGGTTGCATTCCTTTGAGTTTCTGATTAGCCTTTCCAAAGGAAGCAATCAGATGTGCATTTATCTCAGTGAGACTGTGAATAAAATGGAAGGCAGGCTCTCTCTTAGCATCTCCCAGCTTGAATTAACACACTGACATTTTAAAATATCCAGCAAAGACAAACGTAAAATCCAGACAAAATGTATGCTGACAATCACGAAGGCATTTCTATTTTTGTTCCACCAATAGTTTTAAAGCCAGCTTGTTTAGTTAAGTTATACTTAGGTCACGTGAGCTTGAAAATTGCTTAGACTTACTTACTTAATTTGTGAGCACTCTTTTACTTATAAGCCAGTTTGGTAGACACAACATATAATAATATGTGTACATACAAATAAACACATCTAGGCATCTATACACACATATAAATGAAGATCTGGTAGCTTGGAACCTTAGCCGTGAGATAGCACTACAAGCTTGCCAGTTTTACTTTGCCCAATAGATAATCCGAGGAAGGTTGTGAACCAGAATTTTCTGTAAAGCAGTCTCCATGACAGTTTAATTTTTAAAGGCTAAACCTCCCCAGACTCCAAGGAGCACTGGGGCCAAACAGTACCAAAGGAGGGCATCACCCATTAACCAGGCCCCCTGCTTAGAACAGCAGCACAACAGCCTGGACACAGGCAATGCCATTCCACTTTCTCGTTAAACAGTAAACTTCATATTCTAAACAGTTTTGGGGCCAAGAAGCATTGCAACTGGGAGAGAAAATTCTAAGAAGGGCTTAATACTCAACCTGGGAACCTCTGTCAAGGGCGTCCCTTTTGGGCAGGTTGAGGACTGCAGGACCCACAGAGTGTCCTCCCAAACCAAGGTGGAAAGGAAAAGAGAGAGAAAGAGATTCCCCTGTATGGAGCATAAAGGAAAAAAGAAAGGAGAAGAATAAATCCCAAACTTTGGGCTTACCTCTTCCTCCAGGCTGGCTCACCGAAGTATGGTAATGGTGGAGAGCGTCCAGGTTCTTGGCATCTTGAACAAATACTTGGACAAAACGCACAAAGCAAGGAAGGAATGAAGGGATTTCTTTTTTTTGCCCGGGCGTAGTGGCTCACGCCTGTAATCCCAGCACTTTGGGAGGCCGAGGCAGGCGGATCACCTGAGGTTGGGGTTTCGATACCAGCCTGACCAAGATGGTGAAACCCCATCTCTACTAAAAATACAAAATTAGCTGGGCGTGATGGCGCATGCCTGTAATCCCAGCTACTCAGGAGGCTGAGGCAGGAGAATCACTTGAACCCAGGAGGCGGAGATTGCGGTGAGCTGGGATTGCACCATTGCACTCCAGCCTGGGCAACAAGAGCGAAACTGTGTCTCAAAAAAAAAAAGAAAATAAAATGAAAGTATACTCTACAACGTGGGATTGGGCCTTAATATAGTGGCTCAAAGACCCTGTTACAGACGTTTTTTGGAGTTTAAATACTCTCTGCTTGGGGTACGCCCTATGTAAATGAAGAAGATTAAGTAAAGCTACAAAGTTATTTACTGTGTATGCTTTATGGAGAGCATGTTTCCTGTTATAGCTGAAGTGTGAATTGTCCTTATGTTCCCTGCCTCCAGACCCTATTTTCCTGCCCCACCCCATCTCCAAGTTTCTGTAGGAGTGTAAGAGCCAAACTTCTGTGGAAACCTTGCTCCAAGTGGCAAATCTACTTCCTGTCATAAAGATATGAGAAGTTTATTTTTTCTTTGGAAAAAGCCAATTAGCTAACACAGATGGTCACTTCAACCACCAAGTGATTTTAGGATGAACTGTGTGTGACAAGTGGTGTTGTCAAGTCCTCATACTTGAGGACTACTTATTGTTAATCTTGAGAACTTGTATGGAACGGGTTGTATCTGCTTGACTATACAAAAGGTGAGATTTCTTTCTATCTGTGCAATCTCTTAGAGAATGGCATGGGATGTGCGTTCCATTCTGGCTTAATGCTTATTAAAGATTTAAACTGTTATTCTTTCTCTTCACCCTTTTGGAAAGATTTTCTGGGTTGGAAGAATATTTTGTTTTAAATTATGTTTCTCCAACACTCAGTATGCCCCTTCTTGACCACGTTTCAACAGACTAGAACTATGTAATTTGCAGCACAAATCTCAAAACTGTATTACAACATAAGCAGGTCTTTTCTCAGGATCTAATTTCCCAAGGGCAGATCAGAGCCACTGTGCACAATTCTAATGATGTTGGATGCCCAAGCATTATCTGCTTGGGAGTTCTTATGAAGATGCACATAAGCCCACAAAAGTTTTCCAGGTACTAGAAGCGGCCTGGGTTGAAAAAACAAAAACGAAAACAAAACCAAGGACAGCCGTTGATTGGCACGAGGATAGCTCTCTTTTCTCTGCCATGTGCCAATTCTTAGAAGCAGGATAATTTTAATTTCAAATTCAGCCTTTTAGTCCCATATTGTTTTAAAAAACAAAGATGGAAGCAAGATGATCCCCATAGAGCACTTCGTGGCCAGATCCTGCCTGGAAAAAATTATTATTTCTGCCCTCGGGCCCTTTTAGAGGTCCCTCCTTGGTAGGGGTAGAAGAGGGATAACGGGTGAGAAAACAGGCAGACCTCAGGAAAAAATGGAAAGAGCTCTCCATTGAGTGAGAGAGAATGGAAGTTTGTTTCACAAATTTCCCAAGTGGTTAGAAAGGGAGACTGAATATATGATACAGTCTGTCACTTTACACTTGATGATTTATTTTGACTTTATGTAGGAATATTTATCACAGTAGTAAGAAAGATCATAATATATTTTATAGCTATTTTTTCTTAATTAGAATATTTTCAATACCTATATATGATATAAGGGATTTCATATGTACTATGGCACATCAAACAATAAGAGCACAGCCATTCAAAAGAATCAATGGCAGACATGAGCAGCCATCCCTGAGTGAAACAGCATTTGGCCTGTTCCTCCTTTGTCCAAACTTAGGAGGGCTGCAGAACCCATAGGCCTTCTTCAGGGAGGCCTGTTAAGGGAGGGGAAATGGTAGTGAGAGAGTTCTAGAGAGAGATTGACATGTGTTTTCTGGAGTTGTGGGTATGTATGAAAGATAATGGTGCCTAATTACTAGTCTGGAGGTTTAGTAAGGAGTCACTTATGTTACCATAGTGTAGAACCTGGTAAGAAAATAAATGCAGTTAAACCCATGTACATACATCTCCATGCCATTCTTTGTGATCTTTTAAAGACTTAAAAGAGGCCTCTGTTTTTCCAGTGTTTACAGTGAAGAAGCCAGGAAACTAAAGGAGGAGGCAGAACTCTGGCAAAACTACACAAAGCTCCATAAGCAAAGGTGAGCTATGGTTTATGTCTCCCAAAATTCACCTGTTGGAAATTTAATCCCCAATACAATTGTATTGGGAGGTATAACCTAATGAGAGGTGTTTAGGTCATGAGAAATCTGTCCTCATGGTTAGATTTATGTTGCTATTAAAAGGGCTTTGAGGAATGGGCTCTCTCTCATGTTCTCCTGTCTTCTGCTATAAGGTGACATGGCAAGAAGGCACTTGCCAGATGCCAGTTTCTTGAACTTAGGGCTTCACAGCCTCTGGAACTGTGAGAAAATAAATTTCTGCTTATTATAAATTACCCAGTCTCAGATATTCTGTTGTAGCAGCACAACCAGAATAAGACACTGGGTTTGGAAGGACATGGGTGTACTGTATTGAGTGCTGTGAGTGACAGAAAGGCTGGAGCAAGCTGAACATGGCCTAGAGAACACCACAGACATCCACACTCTCTGTTTGGAGAATACAGCTTGAGCCCCTGGCAGCAGACAGAATAAATCCCTATTAGGCCAACGACTAACCTCCTTGGCAGTGAAGACTTACTTACATAGGAAAAATTCTGCCTTCATTACCCCACCCTTCCTATCCCCTAATAGAAGTTTTTGACCCAACGAATAGAGCACAGCAGGGAGAAGGTGGAGGGAAAGACACACTCTCATTTGAGAGCCAAGGTCCTGGAGTGTGAGAAGTTGAAAAGCAGACCATAATCTTGTCTCCCTTTTGGGAACGTCTTGTCGACGAATCCAGTCTGCTCTGTGATTGCTTTTCATAAATGAAAGTGAGTAGAATGCCATGCAACCCGCCAGGGTAGTAAGTGACCAGACACACACACACACAGACACACTCGTACAAAGGACAGAGAAATTCTACAAAGCAGAGTTAAAATCAGTGACTGCCCCAAAATAAAACCAATATAATTTCATGTAAATTAAGATGCCTCAGTAAAACAGAAAGGGATTTACATATATGTGTAAATAGTATCAAAGAAAAGCATTGTGTTGCTGTGTTGTTTCATGTCAATAAATGTTAGATTTCTCTGTTTCTAACTCTAAAAATATGTTTATATTCTAAGATTTCCCTAGAAAATGGTTTATTTCAAAGTGATTTCCATATTACTGCACTAGAATTATACACGCACCTTATATTTTAGTATCGTTACACATCTGTTTCCCTCTCTTTCTCTCCTACGATAAAAGAGAAATATATTTCTACCCACCTTTATGACATCTTTTAAAGATCCTGCCGTTACTGCTAACTCAACACAATCAAAATTCAAATTCTAACCTTCTCGTTGCTCCTACCTCCTGACTTCCTGGAATCACTTTTAAACCTAATATCTCATTTCTGTGAGTAGTTCTAAAGCCATAAAGTCACTTTGACACTTCGATTTCTTTCAGTCTCAATAAATAATGTATCTCCGATAGCTTTTTATTTCAGTCTCAAATATCTACTATAGTTATACGTTTTCAAACTAATCATAGCCATAGCCACAAAAAATTAAAATAAAATATTTTCTTTTCTATTTATAGAATTCTTTTCTGTTGGTTGGACCAACTTATAATAGCAATATGATTTCACTTAAAGGTCATTTATTGGTTTTAAAGGCCTTTCATATCTTTCTTATATATGCCACTTCTTTTATTCTTTTTATTATAAGGCCATTTACATCCCATAGTAAGAGTTATCAACAAACTTTCCAATTGTTATGCCTGTCTGATTTAGTTTCCAGCACACGTCTTCTGTCCTAATTATTCTAGTCTTCACTTTCCTTCTCTGCTACAAAATCTCTATTCATTGTTACTTCTGTTTCTTGGCCCTCGTTACCCCTTCTCTTCTCTGACACCCACATTGTAATCATCTTTCAAGGTCACAGACATTTTAATGTCTTTATCAAATCCCATTTGACTGCTTAAATCCCTACTAACTTCCTTGAAAAGAGACAACACAAATTATTTAAACAGAGAGGATTTTTTTAAATTTTAAAATTTTTAATTTTTGTGGGTTTATAGTAGGTGTATATATTTATGAGGTACATTAAGTGTTCTGTTACAGTTATGCAATTTGAAATAATCACGCCATGGAGAATGGGGCATCTATCCCCTGAAGCATTTATCCTTTGGGTTACAAACAATTCAATTACATGTTTCCAGCTATTTTAAAATGTACAATTACGTTTTTATTAACTATAGTCACCTTGTTGTGCTATCAAATAGTAGTAAGCAAAGAGGACTTTTGTATAAAAAATGGTTTAACCATGTACATAAGGAATGAAAAGATAAAAAAAGGACAGGGGAACGCAGAGTTACCACAGAAAGCAGCTGAGATTCCTAGGGCTACAGGGGATAAAGAGAAGAGGCTGGCATTATTAATAGTTCAGGAGAGCTCAGACAGACTTCTTATGACCTTCTCCACCAGCCCCCAGGTCATCTGGTTCTAGTATGTGTGAAAACAGGATAATGAAATGCTGTGACAGATTTGGAACAAAAACAGGAAATTGGACCTAACTATAGGTGGAACAGTTGCCACCCTCAGGGTAAACATCAATAATTTGGGTAACACAGAAAGAAACAGGAAGCCAAGTGCCCTCTCATTCCTACAATCAGTTACTATGGGAAGAACCTTTCATTGAGTCAGCTGGTATAGGAAAAATGTGATATGAAGATTCACAGACACAGCGTCACACCACAGTATGGAAAGGTGATTTTGTAGCTAAGAAAAAGTAGCTATACACCCAGCACATTTGTCAAGCTTTAAATATACTAGGAAAATTCACACTGAATTATATTGCCTACATATTTGAAAATTTATTCTTGCTTAGAAACTCAGCAGACAATGCCTTATATAGTATTTTGATTAAACCTCTGTATTTATAAAAGCTTATCAAACTAAAAAAAGGATAAAAATAAATAAATGTTCCATGTTAAATTGTTGATTGACAAATTGACTCAATTGCTTTAGGTTGTGTATCTTGCATGTTACTTTGTGAATGTTCAAGCTCAGTCACTACTTAAATTAACTCTCGGTGTTATCTAGATTTAAGTATACCTTAATTATCTTGATTCCAGTAGTTTGAATGGTCATGAAGCTTTATTACGTTTACAATTGTTATCAAGTTTTAAAAAAGACAACAATGATATATATAGTACCAATTAATCCTCTGCCATTATTGGAGAAATCTGGATTTATCACCTAAGCTACTCTCAGTAAATTTTACATTTTATATTACTGCATGTTCAGCATTTTTAAGCCTATCAGTAGTATATTCCCATAATAAATATATATTTTAAGATTCAGTATTAGATTTCAGGCAATAAAATTATATTAATATTTTAATGAGAGTATTAAATGGCTTCATTCGGTATTCCTACTGTCACAAGGACATTTAATCATTCTCCAGCAAACTGGAAATAATGCCATCACTTTATTCTGTCTCTTATGAATAGTCCAAAATAAACACTTCCAAATTTAGTGTTTCTCCCAGAATCAAAATGGATATACCAAGATAAGAATAATACATAATTTTATCACTTCTCGGCCTTTTGGCTAAGATCAAGTGAAGAAAACTATATAATTTTGTATATAAGTATACATAAAATAAAGAGAGCTGAAAAAGTATTGAAAACAAATGCTAGTGGATTCTATAGAGATAATGCTCCTGGGCAGAGTCCAATGAGCTGAAAAAATGAGATTGTTTGAAGGTTTTAAAGGAAGAATTTAGAAGCATATATGCTCTTTCCTACCTCCACAACAATGCCCCCCAAAAAACTAAAAATTATGAATTCTGTTAGCTATAGACACAATCAAAATTCACATCCTATGGAGCTGTTAATTCTGGACTCACCTAAAACAGACACACTAAATATGGAGGTGTAGTGCCATCTTGAAAACTGGGTCTACACATTGAAGATGAAAGTTCTACAACTTCTCTCAACCTGGTTTCCACAATGTCTGAGGCTAGAATGTTGCCCTAACTGCAGTTTTCAAGGTAAGAGCTAGGAGAATTTCTTTCTGTGAACATTTATTTGTCAAGGAGATGAAACGCCGGAAAATAAAATTTGAGAATCTGTATTTTAAAAGTTTTTCTTATCAATTAGTCCCACTCAGGCTTTTAAAGCATTTTGGTGCCTCATTATTAATTATAAAGGCACAACTATGCACCATTTAATCATTTTCCTAAATTGTTTATTTTTTCTCTTCTTGCCATAAGTCAGAGTTGTAGTTTTCAGCATGTTGAATTTAGGGTTAGGTTCAGGATTTGTTTTGGTCAACAGAATGTGAGTATGTGAGTAAAAGTGTTTTTTTGTTTTTGTTTTTGTTTTTTCCACTTTTCAGCATGCTGAATTTAGGCTTAGCCTCAGGATTTGTTTTGGTCAACAGAATGTGAGTAAAAGTGGATTTTTTTCATTCTTGGATACAAACTTTAAGAGCTTCTTTCTGCCATAGTCATTGGACACAATCTGTATTCCATTCCCACACTGCTTTAAAGAACTACCTGAGACAAGGTAATTTATGAAGAAAAGAGGCTTAAGTGACTCATATTTCCACAGACTGTACAGGAAGCCTGGTTGGGGAGGCCTCAGGAAAATTACATTCATGGCAGAAGGGCGAAGGGGAAGCAAGTAGCTTCTTCATGTGGCAGAGCAGGAGGAAGGGAGAGTGAACGGGAAGCTGCTACACACTTTTAAACAAACAGATATTTTGAGAACACATTCACTATCATGAGAACAGCAAGGGGGAAGTCCACCCTTATAATTCAATCACCACCCACCAGGGCCCTCTCCCAACGTGGGGGATTACAGTTCAATATGAGATTGGGGTGGGGACAAAGAGCCAAACTGTATATCACAATCCATCAGTTCCACTCCATCAGCCTGGGTCAAAGAGGGAACATGATGATGACACAGAGCAGAATCCCCAACACACAATTTTATGAATGGTTAGCAACAGACAGAAATTAAGCACTGCTTTAGTCCTAAGATTGTAAAGATTTTTAAATTTCAGCATAGGTAGTTATGCTTACTGAAATCACAGTGAAAATTATCAAGGCATTTGAGGAAAATATATAATGAAGGACATATTTCAAAGCTAAGAAAAGGAAAAATGATTTAAATAAAAAATATGCATGTATATACTTTGAGACAAACCTTTAAAAATAAGAAATCTTCTCAAAATTGGAAGAGGAAACACTGTATTTTTTTTTTCTTAAAAGAATAGTGGTCAATAAAATAAATAACAGAAAACAAATAGTATATCTCTTTTTTGAGACGGAGTTTTGCTCTTGTTGCCCAGGCTGGAGTGCAATGGCGTGTGATCTTGGCTCACCACCGCAAACTCCACCTCCCGGGTTCAAGCGATTCTCCTGCCTCAGCCTCCTGAGTAGCCAGGGTTACAGGCATGTGTCACCACACCTGGCTAATTTTGTATTTTTTTAGTAGAGACGGGGTTTCTCCATGTTGGTCAGGCTGGACTCGAACTCCTGACTTCTGGTGATCTGCCCTCCCCGACCTCCCGAAGTGCTGGGATTACAGGCGTGACCCAAAATAAGAGATGAGACATGCAAAATATTATAAGATACAAGTTGAGAAAATTCCTCATGGATTGAAAAAATTTATATAGATTAAAAAAATACTAAAGATACAAATATTAGCATTCTCCAACATCCTCATAATGTGAATTGCAGAATACAATAAATAGAGAAAATATGAGGATATAAAAATAAGTTAAATAAGAAAACATACTAAATTAAAGATATAAATTATTATTTTGAAATGAAATGAATATTCCAAAAGAAAAAGGCCAATAAAAAGAAAAAATAAATAAATTTATAACCTCATACCAAAATCTATCGTTGTAAAATTTGAGAGGAAGGGGAAATTGTTTACTCTAAAATGTTTAGACAGCTAAGTGGCTTTTACAACTGGAATATAGAATATCAAGAAAAAAGTCTCCACATTTTGAGAGAACATCTTTTAAAATCCAAAATTATTTATGTGAAGCCACGACTTATGGGAAAGTATCAAAAAATATTTTACCAATAATGTTTCTCTAAACAGATACTTCACCAACTCCGTGGACTTCTCAAAAAGTTACTGAAGAATGTGTTCCATCCAATTGTGGGAGTAAACAAAGACAGAGGAATATAAGAAATGCTGTAATTGGAAATAAGTGATCCTGTTTAAGAATAAGGTAAACATATTTTCAGAAAAATGGAGAATAAAAATACTCAGGAGAAAAATTTGCAAGAATAACAAAGAAGGACACTAGGAGAGCTATCTCCAAGGAAGGAATAAAAAGGGAATGAAGAAAGGAAAAGACAAGGAAAGAAAAGGGAGGAAAAATGAAGAGAAACTTTAGAAATAAAAACTAATGTCTTTGAACATAACGACAGAAGATTTTTTTGTATTTGTGTGATCGTTAATACTGAATGTCAACTTGATTGGACTGAAGGATGCAAAGTATCCTGGGTGTGTCTGTTAGGGTGATGCCAAAGGAGATTAACATTTGAATCAGTGGACTGGGAAAGGCAGACCCACCCTTAATGTGAGTGGGCACAATCTAATCAGCTGCCAGCACGACCAGAATAAAAGCAGGCAGAAGACCGTAGAGAGATCAGCGAACTTAGCCTTCTGACCTCCATCTTTCTCCCATGCTAGATGTTTCCTGCCCTCAAATCTTGGACTCCAAGTTCAGTTTTGGGACTAGGACTGGCTTCTTGCTCCTCAGCCTGAAGATGGCCTATTGTGAGACCTTGTGATCATGTGAGTTAATACTCCTTAATAAACTCCCCTTTTTATGTACATTTATCCTATTAGTTCTGTCCCTCTTAAAGAACCCTGACTAATACAGTTAGTATTTGAAAATTAATTCATAAGTACATGATATGGTTTGACTCTGTGTCCCCACCGAAATCTCACCTTGAATTGTAATTCTCACAATCCTCACATGTTAAGGGTGGGACCAGGTGGAGGTAAATCGTGGGGGTGGTTCCCCCATGGTGTTCTCATGATAGTGAGTGAGTTCTCAGGAGATCTGATGTTTTGTTTTATTTTGTTTTCAATTTTTATTTTGAGACAGAGTTTCACTCTTGTTGCCCAGGCTGGAGTGCAGTGGCGTGATCTCGGCTCACCTCAACCTCTGCTCACTGCAACCTCTGCCTTCCGGGTTCAAGCGATTCTCCTGCCTCTGCCTCCCGAGTATCTGTGATTACAGGCATGTGCCAATGTGCCACCACGCCTGGCTAATTTTGTATTTTTAGTATAGACATGGTTTCTCCATGTTGGTCAGGCTGGTCTCAAACTCCCGACCTCAGGTGATCTGCCCGCCTCAGCCTCCCAAACTGCTGGGTTTACAGGAGTGAGCCACAGCACTCGGTCGATCCTGTTATAAGTTTTATAAGTGTCTGACACTTCCCCTGCTTCCAGTTCTCCTTCCTGCCTCCCTGTGAAGAAACTGCCTTGCTTCCTCTTCACCTTCTGCCATGATTGTAAATTTCCTGAGGCTTCCCCGGCCATGCTGAACTGTGAGTTTAACTTTCTTTTATAAATTATCCAGTCTTGGGTATGTCTTTATTAGCAATGTTAGAATGGACTAATACAGTATACAAAGTTAGAAAATGAAATAAATTAGAAAATTAGATCTTTAATAAAGACACTCAAAATCAATAAAGGCAGTGTAATCATAACATATTCTGTCTTAGATCTGAATTTTTACTCAGTCACATAATGTAAAAATTGACTGCTAATAGCACCAAAAAGGTGGTTAAATTTTATTGAGAGATTTAGGAAAATGAAAATATAGTTATGTGTACAGGCAGTGGCAAATTTAAGATATTATAGACATCATTCTACATTAACATCAATACATGAAGCATGTAAAAAAGAGCAAGAAATGGTAGTGAATTAGAAGTATGAAAGCAAATAGCAGATAACGTTAATGACTTAAAAGTGATTGTAAGGAAAATAAATTTAGAATGAGGAGTGATAAAAGAGAATGACTGTAACTTGTAACTTCAGGACAAATATTAATTTTTAATTTTTATATTCTAAGTGTACATTTATGTAATATAAATGCTGCATATTAACTAAAATAATTAAATGTTAGCATTTAAGGTTGTATTTTATTACTGTTTTTATTCACTTTTGAAAGGATTGCAAAAGAATTTGAATAAAATAAATACAGTGGTGCTATAACATCAATGAACATGATATATTTCTATTATTAATACTATGAGAATGCAGTTATCCAATGAGTTATAAAAAAATAAAGAGAAATCAAAACCCAACAAGGAAATGTATTTATTTCTAGACTAAGATTTTTTAAATGTTATAAAATTGTTCCAGCAATGGATTAACATTGACAAAAAAAAAAACAAAGAAACTAGATGAAGAAAAAAAGAATTATTGAACAAAAGTGTATTTGATAATGGCTTTATTAATTTACATTCATACCAACAGTGTGTGAGGGTTCCCTTTTCTCCACGAATCACCAACACTTGTTATTGTTTGTCTTTTTGATAACAATTATTCTAACAGGTGTGAGGTAGTATCTCATTTTGGTTTTAATTTGCATTTTCCTGATGATTAGTGATGTTGAGCATTTTTTTCATAAACCTGTTAGCCATTTGTTTGTCTTCTTTTGAGAAATGTCTATTTAGGTCCTTTCCCAATTTTTAAAGTTTTCTTACAAAATTGAGTTATCTGAATTTCTTGTTTATTTTGGATATATGTATTGAAAATATATTCTCTCATTCTGTAGGTTGTCTCTTCACTTTTTTTTTTTTTTTGCTCTACAGAGCTCTTTTGTTTGATATAATCCCATTTGTCTATTTTTGGTTTTGTTTCCTGTGCTTTGATATCATGTCAAAAATGAATTGCCCAGATCAATATCCTGGAGCTTTTTCTCTAAGTTTTCTTCTAGTGGTTTTATAGTTTTAGGTGTCACATTTAAGTCTTTAATTCATTTTTAGTTGATTATTGTATATGCAGTGATATAATGGTCCAATTTAATTCTTTTGCATGTAGATATTCAGTTTTCCCAGCACCATTAATTGACAAGTTTGTCATTTCCACGTGGTGCATTCTTGGCACCTCTGTTGAAAATGAATGTACTGTAAATGTAGGGATTGATTTCTGGGTTCTCTTTTCTGTTCCATTGGCCTATTTTTTTTTTTTTTTCAAGTGCCAACTATTAATGGTATTTACCAGGGTTTGGGATTGAAGCTAACATATTTTATTGTATGTAATACCTAATGTCATATTTTTTTTACAAGGGTGATTTACATCTCAAAAATAATTAAAAAGTGTTCTAAGAACCAAAAAGGAAACCACAAGCAAATAAAAAATAAGATGTCAAGTCACAGAGATTCTTATAACTGTAAAAAAACCCCTCAAAATTCAGACAGAAAGAATAGACTTAAAAGGAGCAATAAACAATCCAATAATGATAGATGATCTCCAACTAGAAACCCAGATGTAGCCTTAGACCTTTTCCCTGAATTTTCCGAAGCTCAGTGATAATTCTAGAGGTTGGATACAACAGTGAGGAAAATATATTTAACTAAGAATAGATAGAATTATGTTTCTGTTCTGTCCAAAAGAAATTAAATTGTCATTTAAAAAGTAAAGCAAAACAAATTATTTTCTTACCCACCTCTTTTCCTAACTTAGGGTCATTCTGAATAAATATTATTCAATTTGATCTGTTGTTATTAATTCAAGTGTATCAATAATGAATACATTCAGATTTTACATAAATAAAGCTATAAATGGTTACAATAAAATATTCTGGATATAAACTCAGGCAGCGTCTGTGTCATGTTAAAATTTTCCTGAATTTATATACTTATAAACACAAATATAATTTATCATTTATGTGCTAGCAATTAAATTATAAAATGTATGTCAGTATTGTATATGAAAGACTGTTTTATGAACTACCCCAGAATAATCTAGTTTCATCGTTACATATGCTAAATGTGATGCTACAATTAGCACACTTGGTAATTCAGGTAATATTTTAATTAGTCAGGCTGAATATCTACATACAGGTAAATACTGTTGTAATAGTTGTACTATGCCCAGTAATTAAAATTTATGAAACAAATAAATAGAAATATTTTAATATAAAGAATGCAGAGTTACCCAATAAGTAATAGAAAAATAAAGTGAGAGAAGTCAGAACCCAACAAGGAAATTAATTTATTTCCAGCTCAATAATATTTTTTGCTCAAGGATTCTAAGTTCTAGTAGATTTTTTGAATGTTATCATGCTATTGTAAAAACAAGAGAATGTGTCTTACATTTGAATGTGTCTCACAAAACATATTCATTCATTGTAACGATAATCATAAATATATAAGCATTTTATATTTGTTTCTGATATGCATTAATAAATGTTTTATACAGAAATACACTGTAATTGTGTTCGTTTGCTCGACAAGCAAACTTTTAAAAGTTATCGCCAGCACTGGCAATGTAAATATTTTATATACAAAATATGTAGTTTTTTATGGCTACTTTTTTATTTAGTTAATCTCCAAAAATATATTTCTTCCTCTTCAGATTCTACATTTCTGAAAGATCCTACAGGCATCAAGTTTAGGAATCTATATATACTCCGAAACAGTTAACAGTACTACAGATTTGGCATAATTACAACATGTGTAGAAGAGGAATCAGTTTCATAAAATTCCTAAATGGTAGTTGGAAAATGTAAGTATTTAGACAAATATTTATTTGCTTATTACTGAGGACTACTCATAACTTGTTTTTTGGGATGGCCAATGAATAATCATGTATTGTTATACAATTGACACCTCTTAGCCTTAGAATGCATAATGGCACATATAATTTTAATGAATTAGGGAAGTCCAGTATTGTGTTTCAGAAATGGTCAGGAAATTGCATTCTTCTAAGAGGTCAAGGAAGATGATGGTTTACAATTATTTGTTGGATTTAGCAATATGGAAATGATTGGTAGCCTTAGCAACATCTATTAAAACAAAAGATTGATATGGAAAAACATCACAGAAATGATAAGCAAAATAATGACCAAACTAATATAATGTTTTAGGTAGAATTCTGTGCCATAGTGCACAAGCCCTGCCCTTTCAGTGTAAATGAGGCCTGTAAATATGATGGGAGAGTCATTTCCATATTATTAGGTTATATTATATGACAACGGTAATGAAGTAATCACACCAGTGATGACATTATACAATATGTCATTACATTATGTCAAATAAGACTATGGTTTACCCTTGAACAACACATGTTTAAATTGTAAGTGTCCACTTACACATATATTTGATTCTGCCTCTGCCACCCGAGTCAGCAAGACTACCTTCTCCTTTTTCTCCTTCTTCTCAGTCTACTCAACTTGAGGACAACCAGGATGAAAACCTTTACAAAGATCCATTTCCACTTAATGAATAGTAAATATATTTTCTATTCCTTATGATCTTTGCAATAGAATTTATTTTCTCTAGCTTACTTTGATATAAGAGCACAGTAATGGCTGCACTTGGTGGCTCACACCTGTAATCCCAGCACTTTAGGAGGCCAGGGCAGGTGGATCACAGGGTCAGGAGGTAGAACCATCCTAGCCAACATGGTGAAGCCCCATCTCTACTAAAAATACAGAATTACCCGGGCGTGGTGGCAGGTGCCTGTAGTCCCAGCTACTCAGGAGGCTGAGGCAGGAGAATGGCATGAACCCCAGAGGCGGAGGTTGCAGTGAGCCGAGATCACACCACTGCACTCCAGCCTGGACAACAGAGCAAGACTCTGTCTCAAAAAAAAAAAAAAAAAAAAAGAGCACAGTAAATTAACTGGAATTATATATAACATACAAAACATGTGTTAACTGTTTATATTACTGATAAGGCTCCTGGTCAACAATAAGCTATTAGTAATAGCCTATGATGTAATGCAGAAATAGTAAACTATGAAGTATACAATACAAACAATAAATAACTCATAAGTTTCCAGAGAATTGCTCGGGTGGAAAATGGAAAAAGAAATAAGCCTACAATTAATTATTAAATAAGTAAAGGAAGACAAAGTGGGTACCTTGTCTTTGTCTGCTTGAGATTTAATGTGGAGATAGGCAATATAAAATTAGGCAAAGCTTCTTTGGATAGTTTTGAAGAGATATTTGCAGTGACCTAGAGGAACTAAATCAACTACCTAACAGGAACAGAATAGAAGTAGCAAGAATCAGAGAAAATATCTCATACATTTTAAGCTGAAATTCTGAAGCCCTAATGATTTTTGTTTAGCATGAGAAGACAAATATGCAATGTGCCTGTGTGCTAATGTAATGGGCACTATAATACACCATTAGAAATTTCTTTCAGCATGGAAGGACTTTTCTCTCAGCTACTAGGAGTGAAATTGGATGTCATGCCTAAAATTTCATCTCACTATTGCCCTTTGCTTTAAAAAAGTCATTTTGCCCAATTTTTCATCCATTTCTGCATCCAGTGATTGGTCACTGTGGATATGTAAAAATCTGATCTCTTCTCTCAGTGCAACATATCCTTAAAGTGCCTTTCAGTTTTTAATATCCCTGCAAGGTCAGCTGAAACTTTTGTTTGTACTACATTGCTGTCCAACTTCTTTCTCTGCCCAGTCATACTTTCATTCCCTCCCCTCAGATGTTGATCACTAGAGCACTCCCCAATAAACATGGCATGTTGATTCTTCTGTCAAACCGTACGCTTCCTTGTGAAACATATTCATCAATGTTTCTAGAATTGGTCTGAGAAAGCAGACACTAATATGAAATATAGGGTGCTGGATTACTAATTGAAGGGTGGTAATGAAGCCTTCATTGCCTGAGGGTCAAGCATAAATAGTGCTTATTTCTGCTAAGAACTAGCAACATATTTGTTAAAATTCTCACTAGTGGTGAAATGTGATGGCGTACCACTGGGAGAAAATGCACTAGCAATTGTTCCATGTTTATCATTTGAAAAATATGGGGGAGATAGCAATTATAAGGAAAATGGAAATAGATGGATGTTGGTGAAGAGAAAGACACTACAAGGCCAAGGATGATTAATCATTAATTAAAGGCTTTATGTAATAGTCCGTAGACCAAGCTGGCAGCTTATTAAGAGCATCCATCAGCAAAATAGCAAAGTTCAAGACAAGGCCACTGAGTTCCAAAGAAACGTAGGCATTTATGTTGTGCTTATGTCCAGGCTTTAAGTAGGAAAGAATGGAATGCTCTGATAGGAGATAGAGGCATCTGGGCACTGAACATTCTATATTCTCAAAAACTCAGATTATCTTGAATCCTCTGAATCTGAATAAATGGCTCATTCCTTCTTCGTTGTGTATAGCAGACCTTCCTTACATGAATAAAACACAGAGGCCTCTGCCCTGAAAATCAAAACAGTTTCCTCAAAATCTCCCTCCATTAGCCTTCTGGCTGTAAGAACCATAATTAGCATTAAGCCAAAATGTGATCTGTCTGGTGAAATGCTGAGTCTGTTAATGGTGCAAGAGACCCTTAAAGAAATATAGAAATATAGATACTGGACATGGTGGCTCACCCCGTAATCCCAGCACTTTGGGAGGCCGAGGTGGGCAGATTACCTGAGGTCAGGAGTTTGAGGCCAGCCTGACCAACATGGAGAAACCCTGTCTCTACTAAAAATACAAAATTAGCCCAGTGTGGTGGCACATGCCTATAATCCCAACTACTCATGAGGCTGAGGCAGGAGAATCGCTTGAACCCGGGAGGCGGAGGTTGCAGTGAGCCGAGATCACGCCATTGTACTCCAGCTTGGGCAACAAGAGCGAGACTCCGTCTCAAAATATATAGATGTAGATATAGATATAGATATAGATATAGATATAGATATAGATATAGATATAGATATAGATATATAGATATATAGATATATGCTTCACAGAGTGTATCACCCACCCAGGGACCCTAGAATACAGTGCAAACATGATGATGATATGTCTTTAAAAACTTAGAGAAATAAATGGCCAATGTTAAGTTGAGTAGAAGTATAAGATTTTTATGCAAAGACTGGAAGTATGGATCAAAGTGTTCAAAGAATAAGACATCAGATTGATTATACTATGGAAGATTGCACCACTCACCAGTTGACTATATCGTCAGGAAGGGTACAGGAGATATTCTATTGACCAAGGTAATAAAGAATGGTAAGAGGGATCGTAGCATCCTTTAGAAGTCTGATGATCAACCTGCAGCTGGGGTCCATGCCTGGATGGTATATTCTGTAAGTTTTATATTTATATATACTTATACCTATATTTATATGTCCTTTAATTAAATTTATGTTCCATTTGTTCTTGATTAGAATTCAGACCTATATTTTTTCTCCTGGATCCCACTAGCACATGTTGGCTAGGTTCTACAACTCCTTAAGGGATAGAAGTAGGAGATGCCATTTTAGAACTTGGTTTATTGAGCAATAAGGATGGTACAAAACTGAAATTACAGAAGCCAGGTGGTAGCACTTAACCGACAGATTCAAGAAAAACACAGTAATCATGAGTGACAAGGCTGGAGTCTCAGTCATGGGTACATGATCCTCAGAGAGCCAATGCAGGTGCTTAATTAAGAAACAGTATCCCTAGGGAAAAGATAAGTGGTCTTCCAAGAAGAAAATTGATCTATCTATACAACCCAAACTGTTGACGATCAAGAGGTTAAATAGATCCATATCAATAAAAGGCATATCTCTTGCCCAGTTTCCATATCTGAGCCAGTTTATAGGCCCATAGTTTATAGGCCCATAGCTCTTTGTTCCCTGAAAGGATAGCCCTGAAACTTTATGGTGAATTCCTCAGTTTTTCCTCAATGAAACCAGTGGCCATTTGCTTGGGCAAGAATACACTGGGAATGAGAAATACCTCAAACATTGGGAGAATATTACACAGTAAGAATCAATACTAATAGCAGGGAAAAAAGACATTCTCAAGGTTCTCTGTTAGAAAGGGAAATGTGGTGACTGGTGACTAGTCCCAGCCTAGTTCCACTTCACCTTTGGTTCACTGGATCCATAGAACTACCTATTGATTTGTTTCCTAGTGTCTGAAGAACATACTTGGTAGATATCCCAATCTGCATATTGATTTCTTGGACTATGGGGTAAGACTTACTATCTACAGTAGGAAATGAAAAAGTGGAAGCCTCTAAAATGTCCCGCCTTACCTTCTTCCATGGTTGTAAATCAAAAACAATGTTTTTCCTCATGAGAATAAATTATAATAGTGCCACCCTAAAATATATAAAAGGATGTAAAGATGATGGCCCTTGATATAGCTTGATTTAATTCATCAGACATGCCTTTCTAGAAGCCAGATAGACCCAAGATAATTGCAGTAGACCTTCACAGATTTAAATAGGTAGTATTCTTCATCGCAATTGCTATGCTACATATGTGGCACCTTTGCTGTGAGATAAAATGCCAACTTGATATATGTATATGATGTGCATTTACCTATTGCATGCAGTCTTTTTCATCCCTATCAGAAAGAAGGATTGCTACGGTTTGAACGTGTCCCCCAAAGTTAATGTGTTAGAAAGTTAATCCTCAATGGAACAGTGCTGGGAGGTTGAACTTTTAAGAACTGATTAGATTATGATGACGGGGCCATAATTAGTGGATTAATGCCATTATCAATGGAGGGGTTTAGTTATCATAGTGGATTTCTTACGAGAAGATGAGATTGCCTGTCTTCCAGCTGTCAAGTACTCACTATCTTGTCCTTCTGCCTTCTGCCAAAAATGATTCAGAAAGAAGGCCCTCATCAGATGCCAGCATTTTGAAATGGACTCCCCAGGCCCCAGAACCGTGAGAAATAAATTTACATTGTTTATGAATGACCCAATCTGTAGTATTCTCTTATAGTAGCAAAAAATGAACTAAGACAAGGATCATAAATGGTTTATTTATGTAGGGTGAAAAACAATGTATACATACAATCTTGCACTAGGCCATGGTAAAAGTCTCACTTTGTCTAAAGATAATCGTTCTTTCTAGCTTCCTACAGCATAGCAAAATGATCCACTATATTCACGACATTATGCGAATAAGATGGGATAAGAAAGAAATGGTAAGTTCATTGGAGGCCTTTTAAGAACAAATGTGCTACAAAACTCTATGAAGTTTCAGGACTGTCACATTTATAAAATGTATAGAAATCCAATAATCTGGAGGGTGAAGTTCAATGTAAAAAAAAAAAAATGAATCAATCATTGTATCTAAACTTCCACCATTTAAAAGAATCGCAATGTCCTGTGAGACACGTTGAGTTGTTAAGACAGTAGATTCTACATGGGAATATTGTTTCAACCCATATAAAAATGTAATAAAAGTTGCTGCATTTGAGTAAGGCTCAGAGTAGGAAAGGGCTAAGACAAGTTTGGGCTGCAGTATAAATGATATTGGAGATACTAGTAATGGTAAAATATGCTCTATGTGACTTATGCAAAATGTAGACACCCCAGAGTGCTGAACAAGCCTATGTTAAGTGGAAGACTGTTTATTATATATGCTAAGTGGCACAGTATATGTTATGTTAAGTGGCATATGTTAAGTGGCATATATGTTATATATATGTTATTTGTTGTATATAACATAAGCATATATGTTATATGTAAGTGGCATGTTAATTGGCATATTGTTATATATGTTAAGTGGCATATTATATGTTGTGTATGTTAAGCAGCATATTATATGTTATATTATATATGTTAAGTGGCATATTACATATGTTAAGTGGCAGAGTCTTTATTCAAAGTGCTGAACATGGCTATGTTAAGTGGCAGAGTATTTATTGTCTTTAAAAATCATTTCTCACTTGGTCCCAGTACACCATACTACTGGTCTTGTCAAAAATGGAACACATGGCTATGGTTCATCAAGTGACAACATATGGCAAACTGCCCATTCTGAGCTGGGTTGAGTCACCCTGAATAAGTCACAAGGTTGGTGTGCCCAGCAGCAGTCTACCATAACATCAGAAGGGATATATACAGGATTGGGCATGAATAAGGCCTGATGGCACAGCAAGTGGTTTAGTTCCCCATACCATCCTCCATTGATTCACCTGTGGCTCTCCATCAGCTCACACATGTGTTCAGGTCACATGTGTTCACTGAGAAAAGAAAAACAGCAGTTTGAGCTATGTGAACTATGCTAAATTTATCAGGCCTAGAGATATTTGAGTAGGGAACTTTAGTCACACCCACACCACCCATGCCCAGGGGCGACTGTTTAAAGGTACTTTGTTCCTGACTAGCAGTCTCACCCATTATCTTCATGTTCCTGAAATTTGTGATACAAATAACAATGTGTAGCCCACCAATAACTTTACGCTGTTTTAAGGTAAATTCTTGGTAAACAACTTTGAAATTGCCTCTTCTTATAACTGAGAATTATAAGCAATTGGCTTACATGATTATGATGGCTGAGCCGTACCAAGATCTGTAGTTAGCAAGCAGAGACCCATTAATGTCTATGTTTCCAAAGACTGGAAAAGACCTTCACTATTCCTAAAGACAGTCAGGCAGGAGGAGTTCCCTCTTACTCAGCCTTTTGTTCGATTCAATGTTCACCTGATGGACTAAGGCACACCCACATTAGGGAGGACAAAAGACTTCACTATAAGTCAAATATTAGTCAAATATTAGTATTATCCAGAAACATACTAACAGACACACCCAGAATAATGTTTGGACAAATGTCCTATTAATCCATGGCCCAGTCAAGTTGACATACAATATTAACCATTATAATACTACATCGTAACTTTTCCTTATACTTAGTCTGGCTTCTTGCCCTAGGCCCATAGGTGCTGATGCAGAGCACTCCTCAGATGCTCCCTGCGTGCCCATCCTTGTTTCAGAGTCTGCTGTCAGGGAAGCCAATTTGCAACAGCCAACAAAGCCCACTGGGACAAATAATGCAAAATGGAAGAGAATCTATTAGTCTGTCTTATTATCTAAATATACATTTATCTTAGAAATATATAACATATATACATGGATATAGTGTATACATAAGTTAGAAATAATATAGGTACAGTATATGATAGAAGCAGAAAACTGTTATAATGGTAGGATGTGATTATAACAGGCAAGGCTGGACTCCTGCTGTTTATTTTTGTCTCTGTCTGTCTATTTTTATTTTTTGTCTCCTCTTCTCTTTTTTAAAAGGGAGGTGGTTTGCACAATGGGAGCCATGCAACCTCTGTGGGAAGAGTTATTTTAATGCTGACCTTGATTAGAATTGCCATTGCGTAGGTAGAAACATAAAGAAATAGCATTTTATACTGTTTGTTATCATTGTTGTTTTGTTTTGTTTACTTACTGCAAATAATCATTTTTGTCGTCCATGGGCCAATTGTTCTTAAAGTGTGGGTAGCATAAGCATCATGTGGTAACTTGTTGGAAATGTAAATTCCTGGGTACCACTCAAGGCATACTGAATCAGAAACTCTGAGCATGAGGACAAACAAGCCCTCTGGGTGATTCTGATGAATGCTAAACTTTGAGACCACTGATATAAATAATACACTAATTTCCTCATTATTTATTATTATTATTTTATAAGTGCATTAACCTGTTTTTCCTTACCAAGATAGAATCACACTAGCACAATGATTAAATTATCATTTTTTACTTATCTATGCAAATTTGCAAGTCTAGGCAGAATACCATTATATATCAATTTATGTTCAACATGAAATTTTATTTTTCTGAACAAAAATAATAGAGATTATTATATTTAATGTAATTGGCAAAATTAGTTGAGTTTCCTCAAACACATTGCAAATAATTGTATAATACCTGTTTTTTCTATTATTTTCCAATTAGTGAATTCTAGCAATAAGGTTTTTTAAAGTGGTTCATTATAATACATGTAATTATATTCGGGTAAAGAAACACTACTTTCACTAACTGTTAATATTACTTTGACTTACAAAAAAGCAGCAATGCTAATTAAAGGAGAGCAATTTAAATTTTTAGTTTAGTAGTTCAAATATCTTTGGCACAAAATGGAAACAGTTATAGCTTACAGAGAATTTGGGGCTGGAAATAGTAAAAGTATGCTTTAATTCTACAGTTCTGATCCTGGGTTAATACTGTATATAAGCACTAACAAAAAGGCAGAAAAAAAAATCAACTTTATTATCCGCTGGGAAAAAAATTCATGCTGTGTTACATCATGACAAGCCACTACTACTGCATAGTAATTGGCAGCCAGTGGTGGGATCCCACTGTGACTAATCCTTGTTATTTTAGAGGTATTTTTCTGAGCCCCCAAATTAATACAATTAAAAAAAAATCTTAACACATCATGTTAAATGGTTTTATTGAATCATTACGCTGTTTGGGTTCTACTTATTTTTAGAAATGTCACAGAGTAAATCTTAATTCCTTTGACTTTTCCTTTCATACCATGCACTGATGCTTGCATTTCCTCAGGACTCACTCAGTAACTTTTAATTCTAATCCAACATGCATACAGTTTCTCAAACCTTAGCAGGAGGGTTATTTTTCCACCCATGTTTTTACCTTTACCAATTATTGCTTCATATGTTAAAATATCTTTTCAGGTTTATTCATCTTTTAACACAATTAAAAGGTGAACGACTTTTAATGTAGAGCCTGTGTCTTTGATTTTATTTTTCATTCCTTGTGTTCTTGGTTATTGCTAAAGATCCTTGTTTACATAAAAAAAATTTGTTAAAAAGTAGGTTTGTCTTCATTCTCTCCAAAAGCATTTAATAATTGTGATACAGACATTCTTATTTGTGGGAAGGTGACAGGATTCAGCATTTCTAAAACTATAATCTAGAAACCAGTTGATCTAACCAGAGAGAATCAAGAATAGTGAGAAGAGCCATCATCATCATAGTTATAGAGGGGCTCCAGAAAGGCTGTAGTGCAATTAAATAGTGTTTTCTGATGCACAGGAGCAGAAAGGATGTCAAATGCTGTGTTTCACTTCTGATGAATCTGCATGGAGCCCTAGGATCTCTTTTTCATGCTAAATACAACTTCTAAGGTTTACACATAGATTTATGACAAAGATTGAAAAATCATAAATAGTGCTGACATAATTTTATATATAAATATATAATATAATATACATGTAAATATTGGTAAACCCCAAGAAAAATAATATATAATTCATATATCCCTTTTTGGGCCTCAAAAATATTTTAAAAATTAAAAAAATTTTAGCTGTTCCTTATACTGACTTTCTTTCATAGTAACAAACACCACTCATGTTAAGACCACTGAATAAAATTCCGTATGTAAAAAAGTAGACACATTATAAAGGAAATAAGCATCTTAGTAAGAAAACAATATACTGCAAGTTTCAGTGATTGGATCAGATCTGTAAAATAACTTTTAGCATAGTGGAAACTTTTTCAAAAACACAAAATATTCTGGGGGGATTGGGTTTTATCCCGGTTTAAAGCTGAAACCACTTTAAAGCATGTTGTGGCAATACAGTGATGGCAGGTGGTTCTGGAAACTGTTAAATCTACAGTGTTCAGGTAATAAAAAGAATATTTTACTTTTTTTTTTTTTTTTTTTTTGAGACAGAGTCTCGCTCTGTCACCCAGGCTGGAGTGCAGTGGCACAATCTCAGCTCACTGCAACCTCGGCCTCCAGGGTTCAAGCGATTCTCCCGCTTCAGCCTCCCGAGTAGCTGAGGCAACAGGTGCGTGCCACAACACTCGGCTAATTTTTTGTATTTTTAGTAGAGGCGGGGTTTCACTGTGTTAGCCAGGATGGTCTCGATCTCTTGACCTCGTGATCCGCCTGCCTCGGTCTCCCAAAGTGCTGGGATTACAGGCATGAGCCACCGTGCCCGGCCAAATATTTTACTTTTTAAAAATAAGCGGGCAAGAAATGGCAAAGATGACTACTTACATATGGTACTAATGCTCTTGCTACTTTCTTGAAGCAGTTCAGGTATTCTTGATGAGTGTAGAGACAATCTGACTTAGTATATTTTTTGGATCTTATTTATGTTTTGGAAGGAAACAAACATTTACCAATAAATTTAGAATCAGAAAGGACTTTGCTGGTTGCCATTTTTAAAGGCAGGCCAGTAGTTGCAGACTGCAAGTATTTTTTCTGGTTTCTTTGCCACATTCTTCTGTCATCTCAGCCTTTGGAAAACTACCTTCTGGGTCTTCAAGCTGTGTACTTATCAGTGGTAACCACTGTGGATAGAAGAGGCTTTTGAGGCCTTTGAGGCCTTTGAGGCCTTTTTCTGAGGTTACAGCTTTGTTGACGGGGCTCATTTCTTCTAAACACTTGTTCCCTTCCTGATCTAACATATCTTCTGACCATCTAGTGTTGTGATCAACTGGGATTTGAAGAGTTATCTTGTTGTCAAAGATAGTGACTGTATCAGCTGTCTTGAAAGGACCTAGAGTTTACTGCCATCAGTTTCACCAGAATCCACTATTACCTTGGATAGTTTTGGCATAGACTATGGATTCCTTGTTGTAGGAATCTTATGCTAGTCTCCTACACAATTTAACTTCTATAGCGAATTTATGTGCTTATCATTCTAAATCTGCATCATTTTAAATGAAGTAAGTATAATTATTTTCACAGTCAGTAAATCACATATATTCTGTCACTTGGAGTTGCAGTAAGATGGGCTACCTGAAAGTTCCTAAAAGCTTGGAATCCCGAAAAGTCAAAATCTCATTATAATGATTGTAGTCCTGAAAAATTCTGATGTACTTACAAAATGTTTAATCCTGAAAGCAACCTTGATATTCTGTGTAATTCTATATGCTGCTTTCTGTAGCACAGCAGGAACAATAATGGGCTATTACTGGAAATCGTTGTGGAGAGGATAAAATACATATATACTATCAAAGTAAGCATATTGTGGTGTCCAAATTTTTTTTGAAAGTATTTTCTTTTGGTAAACTGGCAATCTTTCTTTTTACACTGAATTGCTTTTTACTATGCACACACATTTCACCTAACTTTTAAGCAACATTCCATTTTCTAATGTATTAGTTACAGAAATGGGATAAGATATTTTGTAATTACACATTATGTTATTATTGTAATACAAAATGGCTTTTTAAATACCAGTAATTCCTGAAGACTGTTTGTATTTTTCTCTTCTTGTAAATATTTTTTCAATATTTAGTAGTAGTATATTCCAGGCACAGTGGCTCAAGCCTATAATCCCAACACTGAGGGAGGCAGAGGCAGGAGGATAGCTTGAGCCTAGGGGTTTGAGATCAGCCAGGGCAACATAGTGAGAACCCATTCTCTACAAAATGAAAAAAAAAGTTTGAACCAAATAGTTGTATATGAGGCAAATATATAACATAGCTACCTTCATTAGGTAATTGGGAGTTTTGAATGTTTTGAATTGTTTTATTTATTTAATTTTTTTAGCTTATTTCTATGTTTTCATGTCTGGAAAAGCAAGAGAATTTGGAAATTTGTCTTAAGGAAAAAGTAAAGCAATGTATCACTTAATACATTCAATTCAGATGTCAACCGAATTCATACTTTAAGTTTAACCACCTTGTCTTTAACGTTCATTCTTATTCAATAGATAAAGGGGAGAAATGGTGAAAACATGTATTTTTAAAAACTTAATGAGTTTAAAGAATAAAATAAAAATATTTTTCACAAAGTATCTGATGCTATTTGTAGATTAAAGAACCCATAAGATATACTTTATTCTATGGAATGCTAATAAAGCGAAAATATCTTTAGCATGAGGAACATTTGGACTCTGAAGTAGTTTATTTTAAATTCCAGATCAGTCACCATTGCAACACAAGGACCAATAATGCATTAAAGTTATTTCCTTCCAGAAAGAATTTTGAATAAAGTGTTTTCCAAATGCTAGTAAACAAGATGGGCTGCAATGTTCTCACCATGAAAAACAACATTAAAATATGAACCCATGAAGATACATAAATGGCGTCTTTTTTTTCTATAATAATGTATAATTTCATTACACAATGTGTTGTTGAATAAACACCAGGTAAGAGAATAAATATTTAACAATGACTTTGTGTTATTTAATACAGTGAATAACTGTATCCAGTGTAATTTGATTTTAAGGCTGTAGCCATTTTAATACAGTATTTGTTTAAATTGAAATCTCAGTTTTAGTAGGCTTATTATTTATTATCAAATCTACCTTGATATGTAGGAACTAAAGCCATTCATTAAAAAAAAATTATACATACTTAGAAACTTAAAGGCAAATAATTTTAAACCAAAATCTGACACTCAAATTATTTATTATAGTTGTATAGACAATTCCTTGGGTTATTGCTTTTTTTTAATACAGTCATATGTGATGGAAGCTTTTCTGTATCTTATAAAAAACATTGTTATAGAATTACAGGGGTAAAATTATTGTCTGCATTAAGCCTTTATTTATTTATTTTATTTTTTTATTTATTTATTTATTTTTTTTTTTTTTTGAGACGGAGTCTTGCTCTGTCGCCCAGGCTGGAGTACAGTGGCGCAATCTCGGCTCACTGCAAGCTCCGCCTCCCGGGTTCTTATGATGGATGACGATGAAACTGGGTCAAAGGCAAATTAGTTTGCCAAATAACATGCTATTTGTAATCATGTTGAAAGATGGTCCCAGGACTCCTGAATCACAGCGAGTACCATTTGTGCTCACAATTGTAAATGCTATTACTTGAAATGTCTGAAGAAGAAGACTAGGAACAGAATGATAGAATTCCTATGTGTGGGCCAATATTTACATTAGCATAATAATGTTGACAGGTTTCTCAGCAATCTCTTACCTAAGCACAAAACATTCATAACAAAGTGTTGGTAGTCCCAGAAATGGAAATCCTTTTGGAAAGCTCAGTGAGTGTCAAATTCCAGACAGAGCTAATATACTACAATGAGATCTGAGTCCACCATTTAAACCTCCAATTTTGAAAACACCATATTCATCATTTTTAGAGTTTAACAGTTTCATCACTGTCAAACATGTCACACCAAAAATTGGAAAATCAGAATCTTCAAAACACATAGAATTCATTCAATTCAAAAATGAAGCAGCGTTTATTTCAATGCAACCTGGTGGAGCAAACCTTGCTAAACTTTAAGAAAGAGGTAGGTGAAGCACCTGCCAAATGGCAGTTCTATTACTTAGAAAGTAAAAAATCAAAGGGCATTCTCAGAAATGCAGACCCCCAAGATCTAACCACAAAGATTCGGTTTAGAAGTGGGGATCAGGAAACTGTAGGTTTAATAATACATTTCAGGCAATTCTGATGCAGGTGGACAGGGGTCAGTCCTTGAGGAATGCTCTGTGATCTCAGTCTATTTAAGTCAAAACAATGGCCCCTAGATGCTACCTATTCCTCCATTTATCAGTTTTCTTTGCCCATTCTTACTTGTCTTACTCAGGATTTCTGAAAGTGTACATATTTTTAGGATTTCTGAAAGTGTACATATTTTGTAAAGCTGCCTGAAAATTGATATGAGCAGTAATTGATAAAAGTGTATGATAGAAAGGAAAATTTTTATCTTACATGGAACATGGCAGAAAGAGGTCTAGAAAGAGAGATAAGGGCAACATAGAGCCTGAACACATAATATAG
Source organism: Symphalangus syndactylus (assembly GCF_028878055.3). Classification (NCBI taxonomy): domain Eukaryota; kingdom Metazoa; phylum Chordata; class Mammalia; order Primates; family Hylobatidae; genus Symphalangus; species Symphalangus syndactylus. The sequence continues at coordinate 80,239,117 of NC_072438.2, read as the reverse complement.
AGGGAAATAAATTCATAAAGTATTACAGACATTGAGCAAAGACCTCCTCATATCTACTTTGAAACAGGGAAACAAAAACCAGAGATCCTCTCAACTTATCTATTGCAATGAGTCTAACAGTTTGTGTTAGGAAAAGTTAGAAGGAGAAGGGAAAGAGATCATAAATTTGTTTTCTACTTCCTCTATTTGATCTAACCTAAATATATGTACATATTTTCATTAGTTTAAAAACTAGTGATGGAAAATATATAATATATATAATAAATGGGCTCCATATACCTAGGTCTAAGAATGTTTTAAACCTCTATATATTATGTGTAGTTCATTGCTTTTCTAATAATCAGTAACACTCAATTTCAAGTGAGTTAAAATGCCGTAATATTATATATCACTTTTAACTTACAAAGTCTTTTAATATGTGTGTAAAGCACAGTGATAAACACACACACAATATATATAACATATATATATGTCAAGTCATGTTTTAAGGTGTTTCTAATTAAGCTAACAAACTATCGAAAAAGACTTGAACAACAACAATGTAATGAAATAAACAAGATTTATATTTAAAATATTTAATAACTAGTGGTTATTGGCCAATCAGAATAAATGACATCAACACTTCAAATTCAAATATTAACCAGTTGCATATTACTTCACAGTTGTAAAGAATTTTTTTTAAATAAGAGAAAACAATCGTGGATTTGGAAAAAAATTAAGAAGATTGTAAGAAAAAAAGGACAGTATCAAATTGGAACAATGGCAAAATAATATGAACAAAATCATAAAATCATTAAAGGAAAATGTATGTTTCAGAAACACATTTTGTGTGGATTTCTGTCATATTGTGTGTGAGTGGCTACAAATGGCCATAAGATCATACTAAATTTTTATTGGATGTTCATATCAGCCTCAGGGGTAGAGAGGGCAAATCCTGTGTGAGGAAGAATGTTTATGGCTCGTGTTTTGTATATCCATGGAAGCAAAGTAAAAGAAAAGATAAATAAAATGAATTATGAGAGTTATACTTCCTGCTTCACACCCCATCACTGACCTCCCTAGAAAAGAAAGGATAACTGACTTGATGTGGAAGACTAATTGGGGGAAAGACTCTTTCTCTCTGCAGGTACTTTTCAGTTTCTCTCTTTCATTCCTGCCAACCTCCTGGCAGGCTATGCTCTACTGTTTTTCCAGGACATAAACTTATTGAATCAGGCTTTGTCCAAGGAAGACTTGCAGGTAACAATTTAGTTGACTTTAAATAATGAGAAATTGCTTGCATATCCAACTGGAGGAGTTTCTAAAGTTATTTTAACCAATTAGCATTGTCATTATTATAAGTTACACTTTAATAAACATTTATCTCCTCTCATTATTTTTATTGAATCAGAACAAGAGAAGAATGAAGTAATGTTACATATTGGTCCCTGAAAACTGCAACAAAAATGAAGGAATAAACTACCCAAGGGCATACATCCTGTAATCCATAAGGACTGAACTAGAGCCCAAGTCTCCTGCTTTTGCTTGGTAGGCAAAGAGATGAAACATTTGTGAAGCAATAAATCTATATAAATGACTCACCAAGGATGACTTTATATCCTGCAAAGGCTTCATTCAGGAAAAAAAAAATCAGATTTACAAGTATCATCCCAAATCAAAAATAGTTTTAATATATGCTCAAAGTCAGAAGTAATATTGGCCTCTCAATATATAGTACTTTGAATTAATTAACAAATGTAATTACAAATAGCCACAACAAGGTCTTTAGTAGTTAAGACCTCAAAACTTTAGAAAATATTTAAAGACAATTAGATTTTAGGGACTAATACTAATACATTTCACAGAATATTCCTAAGGGAATATGAAAACTTCTGTTTCTAGCCTTTTTTTCGTTATTTCACTGTAACTGCCAGTGCTTGTGACCAAAATTAAGTTTGTGACCAAAATATATGTATATACACATGAATACACACACACACATACTTACATGTATATATGTATATATACACATGCATATATAAATGCATATGTGTCTGTTTACTATTGATAAAAGATAAACGTCAGCGCAACTAAATTTAAAGTTTAATTGAGCAATGAATGATTCGCGAATTGGGCAGCCTTCCAAGCCCGAGTAGGCTCAGAGACTCCAGCGCAGCCATGTGGTGGAAGAAGATTTATGGACAGAAAATGGAAGAGAGGTACAGAAACAGCTGGATGGGTTACAGCTTGGTGTTGGCCTTATTTGAACATGGTTCGAACAGTTGGCTACATTTGATTGGCCAAAACTCTGTGACTGGCACAAGTGTAGGCTATGGTATGTAACAAGTGGAGGTCCACTTGTTACAGTTCACGATGTGCAGAAAAGCCTTTAGGCCAAGCTTAAAATATGTAAGGAGGCAGCCTACAGCATTTAGTACAGTAACATGCTGTAAAAGTTTGTAGCCTAGGAGCAGTAGGCCGTACCATATAACAGAGGTCGTAGCAGGCTATACCCTCTAGGTTTAAGTTCAGTCTATGTTGTTCACATGATGACAAAGATCACCTAACAACACATTTCTCTGAAGGTATCTCCATCTTTAAATGATGCATGACTATATATACTATACACAAATTTCTTTTTGCTTCTTCACAGTTTTATGGATAGAAGATTTGTTCATACCATAGATGTTAGCACTATCAGCATATGATTTTTTTTCATAGTTAGGTAAAATATAAATCTAACTTAGATGAAGCACTTTATAGCTCTTGTTGGGCCTATCTGAATTACCAACATCACTACTCTTGTGCTCTGAGATCATTATTAAGTAATATGAGTTACTTTAATACCAGCATTTGGACACAATGGCAGTCAGTCTGATCACCAAGAAGACAACTAAGTGACTAACGAGCTGGTTACATATACAGCTTGGATACACTGTGTAAAGAGATGACTCATGTCCAGGGTAAGACAAAGTGGAATGATACAACATTTCATCAGGCTACTTGGAATGGCATGCAATTTAATACTTATTAATTTTTAAATTCTGGAAAGTTTCAGTTAATGTTTTAGACTGTAGTTAACTCTTGTTTGCAAACCTGCAAGTGAGTAAAGACTACTATACACATCCTATAGCTATACCAATATTTATTGTATCTCATCACATTTTTAAGATGCTATTTACTATCCCTATGCAAAAATCTTTATAAACATTTTTGATTAAGCCTATATTTGAATTATCCAAACATTGAATTTTAATACATTTAAACAATAATAGAGATTTCCAAGTTTCTCCCGGCCAGGAGTGGTGGCTCATGCCTGTAATCCCAGCACTTTGAGAGGCTGAGGTGGGCAGATCATGAGGTCAGGAGTTTGAGACCAACCTGACTAACATGGTGAAACCCCGTCTCTACTAAAAATACAAAAATTAGCCTGGCATGTTGGCGCATGCCTGTAACCCAAGCTACTCAGGAGGCTGAGGCAGGAGAATCACTTGAATCTGGGAGGCGGAGGTTACAGTGAGCCAAGATTGCGCCATTGCACTCCAGCATGGGTGACAGAGCGAGACTCTGTCTCAAAAAAAAAAAAAAAAAAAAAAATGCTGGGATTATAGATGTTAGCCACCATCCTCAGCCCAGTATTTCTTTATAGCAATGCAAGAACATTTTAACACAGTACAAAAAATTTAGAGATCTTTCTGGGTGCTAAATTTTGGCTTCTAAGTGAATACTTCACATTGGCAGACAGTGAAGTTTATAGCCCAAGAGAAAAAAGTGAAGAGTAACATATACATTTGTGAGATGTGATCTACAGAGATATCTTTAAAGCTATTCACATTTATGTTACTTTGTAGAAAGAAAGTATAGATGATGAAGGATAGTCAAAACCAAGCCCAACAAACAGTCCTTCAATATAAGTTTTACCTGGTAAGGAAAAAATAGACTTTACCACTATGCAACATATCCAAGTAACAAAATTACACTTGTACACCTTAAATTTATAAAGATAAAAAAATAAAAAGACCAGAGTGATAATCGTCATTGACATAGAATAAAAATATGGCGTGACAAAATATTTTGTTTTTTCTCAGAGTGACTGTACTAAAACGTACAAAGAAGAAAAAAATGCTATTTGCATACAGAAAAAAGTGACATTTTCTATTAAACGTAAAAATTTAAAGTTTGTCATAATACTCCTTAAGTAAAAGTATTAACCCTCTAAAAGATTGATTGCTGTCCATTCTTCTTTGTACCTTCACATGCTTATTTCATCATTCATTTCTCAGTAATGTTTTAGTCAAAGAAGAATAGATAGTAATCAAACAATAGTCTTCATTAAAATATATTTTATAAAGGCAAATATATGTAATTGTTTTGCAGTGTAATAGGAAAACCACTATTCAATTTTTAGATTGCAATATAGTGTAAAATTTTCAAACAGTTGAAAATTTTACTTAATTTATAAGTACTCAGAAACTGCAATGTGTTAGTAAGTGTCAATATCATATATGTTTGTAATATATTGATAGAATTAAATTTTATTATAGTTTATACAATATGAAATATAATAAAATAAATATGTGTATACATGTATATGTGTATCCATATTTACACAGTATGAAATACTATAATAAAATAAATATGTGTATACACATGCAAACGCTAGCAGACTGTCTTCACGTGGGCTTTCTGGCCACAATCCAAACATTTAGATAAAAATATGCTGCTTCTTTGTTCACTGACTTTCCTGTCTTTTCCTGTTGCTGATCTGCATTTTTCTACTTTCCTATTCCCTTCAGGATCCATCTAATGTATGAATAGGGATAGTGGTGGTAAATCCAACCAATTATTCTCTGTTAATTCATTAGCCAGATAATGTGTTACCTCTCCAAGGGAATGTAATGCCTAACTCTCTGCATACATCCCCTATAAAGTGTCTACAGGGAAAATCACTAATGGTGGGCATTTTAAAAGATTCAACTAGGAGTTAATTTATTCAAAGGGGATTTTCTTAGAATCCCTCAAATCACATTAATAGAGTATCTGCTTGCCCTAATTATGCATAAATCAATACCACATGCTAGAAGTTACTCAAGGAATGGGCACATTTTTAGTATGTTGACTTCTAAAAAGGACAGCAAACAAAATACTTTTTGTCATTATTAGTGATGATGTTTATTATCACCAAAGTGTTAATAAGACTGGATTTAAATTTAATTGTTATAGAAGATTCGTAAATACAATCTCTTTTTATAATCATGCATAATGATTATGCATAATGTTTTATGTGGCAAATATGAAATGTAAAATGAAATCATCCCTAATTGATTTCTGATAAATAGGTAATCTATTATCAACCTCAGGCTCATAAGACTTGTCTGTAGTAATTACCACTTGTGAAGAATGAATGAACACAAACCGGATGATTAAATTAATATTCTTACTTTATTGTATCTATTGTCTAATTTCAGAGTTTCTTCCAATATCAAAACTTCAATAACCATCTATCTCTATGCAAATTATCTTTCATCTGAGCTTGGGACATTTTTTTTTAAATTGTGACTGGGCAATCTGTTAATACTGCTAATAAGAAATTTATACACAATATGGATACAACTTATAACATGTTCATTAAAAGAAATCTTTTTCTCTTTTGATTTGTTCATCTTAAAGTTTATTACTGCATTAATTGTTCATGTCCTATATGCAACCAGTTCATAAATCAGTTTGGCATTATGGTTTCAGTACATATCATCAATTTTTCCTCTCTGTCCCATTCCAATCACCATTATGCTGTGTATTTGTTGGGTTATGTTCCCTGCTAACGTGACTTCTCAATCATAGCCACCCTCCAGACTATACATTGTGACAAAGTTAAATATGAGTTCTTAAATCAATACTTCTCAAATCTAAAAATAGGAGTATATATGGAAGTCTTGATTAAAGGTAAATGTAATAGTTCAGTACTATGAGGAAACCAGAGTGTTTTCTATAAATGGTGCTGAGACAATTGCAAATCCATGTGGAAAAAATGTATATCTTGGCCACTACTTCACACTATGTAAGAAAAAGAAATTCTACATTTGCAGATCTTGATGTAAAAAGGAAACAATAATTAAATAGGAAAATAGAATATTTTTGTGATGTAAGCAAAGTGTTCTTAAACTGAAAACAGAAGTGCTAATTTTAAGAGAAAAATGATTTATAAATTAGACTGAATTAAGGTTAAACTCCTATTTATCAAAAGACATACTCGAAGGTAAAAGGCAAGGAACATCATAAGAGACAACTACACAATACTTAACTACAACCATGTATATCCAGAATATATAAGCAATTTCAACAGATGAATGGAAAAGAAGACAGAAAATCAAATATGGATATGGGCAAAAGTCAAAAGAATTAATGGAGTTATAAGGAGAAGGCAAATTCAAAACACAATGATACACTACTACATACTCATCATAATGGTAAAAATGAAAAAGAAAGAAAATGCCAAGTTTGGTGAGGATGTAGAATTCTCACGGTGGTGATAACATATATTGATATAATTACATTGGGAAGCTCTTTGGCTTTATCTACCAAAACAGGATATATGAATCAGAAATTCTGCACCAAAGTATATATCCAACAGAAAAACATAAGTTTACCATGGGACATATACTAGAATCTTCATAACAGTATTATTCACAGTAGCTAAAAAATTGCAAAATGCCCAAATGCCTAACAGTAAAATAGACATATATATTTTTCACAATGGAATACTATATGATAATCAAAATAAATAATTTATTACTGCATGTACAATATGTATAAATATCCATATGTCAAATTAACCACAGTAAACTAGACACAAAAGAGAAAATTAGCATGATTTCATCTATGTAAAAAATAAAATCTATAATACATACAATGAAATATTATTCAGCCACAAAAGCAAATAAATTTCTGATACACACTACAACATGAAAAATCTTGAAAGCATCATACAAAGTGAAATAATCCAGACACCAAAAAATACTGTACAAGTCCAACTATATGCAATATCTATAATATGCAAATTTGTAGAGTCAGACAGTAGATTAATGGTTATCACAATTTAGGAGAAGGCAGAGTTATAGCTTAATAGATAGAGTTTCTATTTGGGGTAATGAAATTTTGAAAGTAGATATGCAGAACACAATGAATATAATTAATACTGTTAAATTATACACTTAAAACAATTAAAATGGAAAATGTCATGTTATATGTATCTTACCATAATAAAAATTTTTTAAGAATCAAGCAAGTGTACCAAGATTTAACTATCAAAATGTTCATAACAAATAGCAGAGAAAAAAATTATAAGTCTAAACTGTCAGCAATTGGAAGTAGGTTAAATACATTTTAGCACAAACACTCAATGAAAGATTATGAGACCATTCAAAATCATATAGGAAAGAATATTTAATGGCAAGAAATATATTCACATATACTATAAAACTAAATATAGTTATGCAATCACTGTTTTGTTTTAAAAATTATATGTGTATGATTAGAAAAGAAGGATCTATACCAAAATTTGTCTCTGGGCAGTGACATTTTTTCTTCTTTTTTAATCTTTATTCTTTCAATTTTTGATGTCACAAATATGTATTACAAATAGACAAATAACACAAGTTTTAGTTTCATATGAGCAAAGAAACAAAACATATTCTTAGAAATTCAGAACTTGGTAGTGATTGGATGACAGCATCAGAAGTCTTCTGGAATATCAAAGAAGTACTCTGTGGTGTTTCATTTCTTGACGTGGGTACTGGTCACAAAGGAATGTTCAGATTTTGAATCATACCCTTTATAATATTTATACTGCCCAATATGCATATGAGGCTTTAAGAATTTTTAAATACATTTTGAGAGCACTCTTTGCTAATTTAATTGGGGATAATCATATACCTTATATGATTTCAATTGCATTTTAGGTTTATTCATTAGATATTTTATAGTCAGTCTCATCATTTTTCAAATGCAATGTTCTCTTAAGAAAGCTTTGGGCTGGGCGCGGTGGCTCACGCTTGTAATCCCAGCACTTTGGGAGGCCGAGGCGGGCGGATCACGAGGTCAGGAGATCGAGACCACGGTGAAACCCTGTCTCTACTAAAAATATAAAAAAATCAGCCGGGCGTGGTGGCGGGCGCCTGTAGTCCCAGCTACTCGGAGAGGCTGAGGCAGGAGAATGGCGTGAACCCGGGAGGCGGAGCTTGCAGTGAGCCGAGACTGCGCCACTGCACTCCAGCCTGGGCGGTAGAGCGAGACTCCGCCTCAAAAAAAAAAAAAAAAAAAAAGAAAGCTTTGTTCAACTTCCAAATGGAAAGTTCTCTATAATACTGTGGGGAACTCATTCTGCTTCATTTTCCTAATTTACATACTTAATGTAAATAGGGTTGACATATAATGGACAGCAACTATATCAAGCATGGGACACAGAAATTGAACAATTTGCTTCAACATAGTCTTTAATGGACACTCTCAGAAAAAAAAAAAAAGTGGAGCTTATAGTTCAAAAGCCAAAAGAGATGAAAATTCAGATTAGTGTAAAGAAAGCAAATCCTGGTGTGTTGATAGAGACTACTGAGGTTAAGAGTGTTGGTGCATTAGCAAGAAAGAGTTTTTTTTTAAATCACTTCAGCTATGTTTTGAAGATTCATAATTTTTTGGCATGAAAAGAATGTCATGAGAGTGGGGACATGAAGGTAAAGATATTTCATATGGTCAAGCGTTACAAAAATGGAAATGAACAGGAGGTGGTTATGACTGGTGGTTCAAGGCAGAGGCAGAAAAACATTTTTAGATCTCATTAAGGAGTTTAAATTGTATGGGAAGACCTGTGAAGTTTTTAAAAAACTAATTATATATGTGGTAAAATACTTAAAATATGTCTCAGAATGCTGCATGGATAATAGATTTAATTGCAGAATCATAGAGAATAATTCAGAAAAATCGCTTCTCGGCCTTTTGGCTAAGATCAAGTGTGAGAATAATTCAGAAAACATGACAGTTGTGTAGCCAACAGAAATTGCGGTTATTGACTTTGGCAGTCTAGATTGAGAGAAATATCTACGTTCTCAACGTGTTCTTGAATATATGTTTATTGAGATATGTTTGAGGAGACAGAATGAATGGAAATCAGTGACAAAATCATGGTTGAATGAATTCATGGCCTGAAAAAATATGGCTGATAAGGGAAGACTAAGGAACCAGTGTGGCAATCAACAATTTAATTACCAAACAGTTATAGTCATACCCATTATAGGCCTACCTCAACGATTTCAGACTTTTTGTCAGACATCTAACAGGAGATTTTAAATATAAAGTTAAATATATACATAGAGTATAAAGAAAAAAAATGATTGGGGTTAAAGATGCATGTTTGAACTTATACACAATATTAAAGATATTATACAAAAATATACCAAAAGATATTGGAGATAACATCTAGATGAGATAATATACAGAAAGATATTGGAGAAGGATAAGCAAAGAGTTTAGAATTGGCGCCAAAAGCCAACAACAATTTTTAAAACTCAAAACAAAAATTAAAAACAAGTAGAAAAAAAACATTCAGGGGTCAAGTAGAGATAGAAGAACAAGAAAGAAGTTAAGTGGCTAGAAAGGTAAGAAGCAATGAAGAGGATGAAACTGAAAAAACATGGTGGCCTGAGAAAAAGCTAAAGGTCTTCTACTCTGAATTATTTTGAGAAAAGATTAAGTCAAAGAAGGACTAAGTACAAGTAAAACAGGAAACTTCCTCTGCTGCCTTTATGGATGATAAGAGTACACATAAGATCCCAGAGTCAGGAAACCCAAATTTGCCTTCTAAAGCAAACAAAATACATGGCCACACTGTTTAATTATAGTTTCTTAATCAATGCAACTTGGAGACTTCCATCTTTGTTAGATTTCACAAACCAATTGTACTCTGACTTGCAGTGTTGATGTCTAAAGGTCTATAACCACCATGAGATATGATAATGTAAATTTTTTTTTTCATCGTGATCAGCTTCCTTGTAAACCTGGTTAATTCTGGCAATCTTCTGATTATCATTTTAAATAAAAGTTGGTTTTTTTTTTAAAAAATTTGGTTGGGACCATCTTGCTTCCTTTTCAACCTTTCTTTGCAAGTAAATCTTTCTCTAAAGCTATCTCAACAATAATTTTTCCTCTTAGCCAATTCTGCAGATTCTTCCAAAATGCATCAGAGCTGATTAAACTCTGTTTTTAAATATAGTCCCTCAAAGGTTGATTGCCCCAGGGCTATGTTCTTCAGATAATGAAATGAATCTTGTATAATAATGAAACTTTTACACTCGTGGACTGGATTGCGCACTACTCCAGTGTGACTCCTGAAACTAACCACTCTATTCTAATGTTAATATTTATACTCAGGAGGCATCGAGCTAGTATTTGCACTGATTGCAAAACTATTTCTTAGTGAATTAAATTACACAGTACAATTTTGCAGAAATTCCTTTGGCTGACTTTAAGATATTTCAAAATGTAATTATTTGCGAAATTGAAAGATTTCATATTTATTGATATAAACTCTTATTTGTATTAAATAAACATTTCATTAAATGTGCTGACAAATATATATAAGGGAAATCTGCTTTTATGTTTTTATTTATTTTAGTGATGATGTTTTGTTCTGTTTACTTAAAAATATTACGGTATTTTCTTTTATAAAAATTACTACTTGTTCTATTTCTTATTTATTTAAAAGATTAAGATTTGATATTAATATTCAAAGACATATAGAATACTGTGAGGCAATATTTTTCATTCTGCCTTACAAAAATATATTTTTTTTGTTTTAAAGGTGTGAATAATAAAAAATAGTCTAAAATCTCTATGGAAAGAAGTGAATATATTGAAAATAATAGTCTTAAAATTAAATACATATTTTCTCACTACCCTGAACACATTGTTTGTGAGAATGGAAGTCTTTTATTCACTTCCAATCATAGAAACATTATGCTTTCTGTTTTCATTTATTGCCATTTCCTTTCACTTTTCAAAGCATTTTCTGAAAGTAGCCTTTTTCCATCTCTCTTTTTTTCTAAATAGCAGATTAAGTCGCCCTAAATAGAAAGAGTGCCAATTACCCACCATTATCAGTACTCTAAAACCTTAGGCCTCTTAAATAAAATGTATTTGGCTATGATTGTGCTGATCATAGTGATTAAATCTGGGCTCTTTAGAAATAAGTAAACAAATAAATTTAATCGTTAATCTTCAAAGTCTTATAGGGAAAAAAAAGCAATAGAATGGAGTGAAAACTCTTAAAAACAGTTTGAAAAGAATATAGTGTATGATATGAACTGAAAAATGTCCTTAATTTTCAGGTATGATTTACATAGGAATCTAATCTTGCTTACTGAAATTTGGTAATATTAGATTATGAGATATAGTAGGTAATTTTCCTCTTTGTAATTAACATAAAATGAAATGACATAATTTCTATCATTAAAACATCTCGGTTTCACTGGTAATAAAGCTTTAATTGTACAATAATAATATTATTAATGTTAAAGTATTCAAATGGAGGAAGGTCTCTGTGGGAGAGAAAGATAAAACATAGAACATTATTTTCTTTTTAAAATGACCTCTCAATGTAGAAAATTTATTTTCTCATTTATTTATAGATCTGTGCACCTATTTTCAGAAAGTGCAGTTTGTTTCTGTGTGAATGTTAGCACAGACAATGCCAAGTTTATATTAAGTCCTCCAAAAAGGTAGAAACACAAATATGAAGTATATTTTTTATCTAAGATCACCTGCATTACAAATTTAATTTGGCTTCCAGTTAATCCTCAAATCTCTCCCTACATGCATTTAGCACTTTATGGCTACATATATTTCTACATACAAGTACAAAATGATGAAAAACATTGAGACCATGAAAATACAAGAAGCAGCCACAAAAGCCTCAGCTCCTTCTACTTTCAGGTAGATGGATTATGAGCTATAATATGTCATCTGAAATATCCTCTGGTGATTTGTTAGGACCATCATGACTCGTAACTACCAGGAAGTTTAATGTTTCAATTTCCTGCGGTTTAACACCACCTTAAAGTTGTCAGATATCAAATGGTTCACCTGATGCAATGAGTTACTGGTATATAGAAGCTACATTGTGAGTTCAACTGCCAGTCTTTTACTTAAAGCTGGTGCCTTTTTTTCCTTTTGAGTCTTGAACACCATAGATGCAATTAGTCTGAATATTTAATAGTTAATTTGTTTCTACCTGTTTTACCAGAAATTACATCTATTAAAAATCCCACAAATTATAAATAGCTATCAGTGGTTGATGGTGACAAGCATATGATAGTATTGTCCAACCAAAAAAATTAGGAAAACAAGAATTCATTTGTGAACTCTGTGTATATTTATTAGAGAATCAAATTTCACCGCCTGATGGGTCTGGCTACAGAATCCTGTTTCTGTCCAAAACTATATTGTGTTAATGTGTGGGATATGAAATAAGTGATGGATTTGAAGGTGCATCTGTTAGATTCTAGCTCCCACTTACAAATTGTTGAAAAAATTCATTTACTGATTAGAGCAACTCATAGTACTAGTGAGTTAACCAATACTAGGGACAAATATTAATTTAAATATATTTAAATGTGATTTAATTAACAATTATAAATTAAATATTCAACTAAATAACTTAACCATAATAATTATTATGCCTTTCCTATACATCAGGCATTAAGAATTATCTCATTTAATTCTTTCTGTAATTCTATAGTATAATTTTATTATAGTTATCCTTTTATAGATGACGAAAATGAGCCTTGAAGAAATTATGTAGTATATCATTGGTTTCATATATAGCAAATTTCAATTTCAGAATTCTGGTTACACTCTATCACCTCTAGAACAGATAGACTCTACTGTCAATGTTTCTAAGAATACTAAAGACAGAAGGATATTCATCTATTTATTAATTACAAGACAAATTTCTATGTGACATACATTTAAAAAAAAACTTCATGTGATGTAATTGTAAATAGCTTATATTCAAATATTAAATAGTTTGAATTATAAAAATAATTGAATTAAATCTTAAATTAAATATTTAATTTGCTATAGAAATTTAACATGCCCTTAATATCCACCAGGCAGTACATAGCTTAAAAACATTTATCTCATTTACATATATTATTACATTTGAATAAAACTCAGTAATAGGTTATCACATAAAAAAGTTTTGTTTTAAAAAGAATGAAGTTGTAAAGTACATTTTTCCGTTTTCTTCTGCTAAAACAGAATACCACAGGCTGGGTAATTTATAAACAGTAAAAGTTTATTTGACTCGCAGCTCTAGAGACTGGGAAGCAAAATATCATGGTGCCAGCATCTGGTGAAGACATTTGTGTTGCATTATTCCATGGTGGAAGGCAGTAGGTCAAGGAAGGGCATGCAACTGAGAGAGAAATTTAGCCAAACTCTTTTTCTTTTTAAATCAAGAGCACACCCTCACGATAACTAGCCCGCTCCTGTAATAACTTCATTAATCTATTTATGTATAAGTCCTCTGCCATCATAATCTATTAAAGGCACCACATCTCAATAGCATCAAAATGTCAATTAAATTTAATTATAAGGGTACAATGAAACCCTGGCATACAGACAGTATACCTGAATATGCATAGAAGAACATAAAGTGAAGGCCATAAAGAAATACATCAAATCTAGTCTGGTTTTGAAGGATTAAAGTACTTTCATGGCTATTTATAGTTTCCCCCATAATGATCAGACCTCTAACTTATTCCAGGTATATTTTGTGAAGATATTTGATACTCTGTACTCATAAACATTGTAGAATAATAACACGTTATATCACTTAAGAAATGTTGGAGTCTACACTAAGAATTTTTGATGTATTATCTTGTTTAGTTTGTTCATAAACCTCTTCAAAAAAAGTAAATATTAGTTTCAGTTACTAATAAAATTTTTTATCTCAGATGGTTTGTCACCTGGCCAATATTCCACAGCAATTAAGTGGAAAACACACGATTATAACCAAATCTGATTACAGAGCCAACATTTTAAAATGCTGCATATTCCAGGATTTTACTTGAAGGCATAATAATTTTAATTTGTATTATGGAAAAGAAAAGCAGAAAAATGCATGCAAGCTCAGAGAACTAATCAACCATATGGAATATAAACAATTATAATTATTTGAGTCATTATGTGCCAAACACTCTCCTAAACAATTTTATGTCTGTAGATTCATTAAATTTACCCAGCACTCTTATAAAACAGATATTGTTGTTATTATAATTATTGTTGACATTTTAACGATCATGAGAAACAAGCACGGAGTAGTTTAAACCTTGACAAAGATCATGAACTGAGCACTTGCTTAAGTCTGAATTTGAGATTTGTAAAGGTAGCACCAGTGCTTGTGCCTTGGACACTATACCTTATTGCATTTCTCTGCTTGCCAATCAAACAACTATTTCCTCATCTTTTGGTAATAGTCCCTACAGGTCTTTAGAGAGATTAGTCTTATGCCATTCAACTTTATCCTGATTGACTATCTTAAAACAGCTCTCTGCCTCAATAAAGAGTTGGGTACACAGTTATGTATATTCAGATATAATATCTCCAAAATAATCTATTATTAAGTTTTATTACTATATATATATAACAGCCATATATTATTTACAATTAAATCACATGACTCAACTTGATTCAACCTGTGTCTCTGTCTATCCTAGAAATCCTGAGTTGAACTGAATATCTGCGGGAGACAGTTGAAGATGAGTCACTCTGACCTTTGTACCTCAAAATGTGGACATTAAGTCCTTACCCATGCAGAATGTCCTTCCTGAAATCTGATACAATAAAATTTATCTTTATTTTCTACTCTATGGCATTCCAATATTTTATTTTCTTCTCAGGAAAATACATTTTCTGTTACTTGAATTCAAATTATTCCAACTGATATGACATACCATAGGCACAATCTTATTATTTTCACCTAAATTTTCCTCAAATTCCTTTAATTGGTACTTATCAAGCACTTATTACAGGCAAAGCTATGAAATAGGAAGTAAATTAAAATTGACAAATTGCGAGTAAGACATGAGATTAACACGAGAGTAGTTTCTAATGGAAGAGCCTGCGTTTAGCTAACAACCACAAATTAATTACGTCAAACAATTACTAAGCCCTTATTTTGTGCCAGTTCCATATTAGCATATACTTTTGCGATGAAGCTATTTATTTCTAAAACAGATGTTTTGTGTTAAGGGATAATCTGGAAATAAATGACTGTAAATTTAACTTGTTTGTTGAAATATGGATCTAACATGCTTTCAGTTCAAAGTTACATTATTTCAAGAGGTATTCCTTGTATATCTATTGCATATTCCATAATTTTAAATGTAGTTTAGATTAAAATCACAGAAGTCCTTGCAGTGTATTATGAGCTTAATTCACATTGTAAAAAACATATCTCTTCTATAGTACTATACGATGCACACCTCACCAAAATGTAGAAATCACTTGTCTGTTACTATCTTTATGCTATAATTTCATACATTTTAAATTTGTTATTTAACAAGGTAAAGCTAAAGGGAAGTGAGTTCAACTTGTAGCAATGGGACAGAACTTGATTGGTAGAAACTAAAAATAGGATCCAATTTTATCGTTTGGTTTTATTTATGTATTTATGTATTTATAGTTCAATTGATTTTGGGGGAACAGGAAGGTATTTGGTTACATGATAAGTCCTTAAGTGGTGATTTCTGAGGTTTTGGTGCACACATCACCCTGTACCCAATGTGTAATCTTTTATTCCTCGCCACCCACCACCCTTTCCTCCAAATCCCTCATGTCCAATCTATCATTCTTATGCCTTTGCGTCTTCATAGTTTAGCCCCCACATATGAGTGAAAACATAAGAAGTTTGGTTTCCCATTCCTGCATTATCTCGCTTAGAATAATAGCCCCCAATTCCATCCAGGTTGCTGGGAATGCCATTATTTTGTTCCTTTTTTATGGATGAGTAGTTTTCCATGGTATATATATATATATACCACATTTTCTTTATTCATCCATTGATTGATGGGAATTTGGGCTGGTTCCATATTTTTGCAATTGCAAATTGTGCTGCTATAAACATGCATATGCAAGTATCTTCTTTGTATAATGGCTCCTTTACCTCTGGATAGATATCTGGTGGTGGGATTGCTGGATCAAATGGTAGATCTATTTTTAGTACTTTAAGGAATCTCCACACTGTTTTCCATAGTGGTTGTACTAGTTTACATTTCCACCAACAGTTTAAAAGTGTTCCCATTCACTGTATCCACACCAGCATTTATTATTTTCTCAATTTTTTGATTATGGCCATTCTTACAGGAGTGGGGTAATAGAGCATTGTAATTTTGATTGGCATATCCCTGATAACTAGTGATGTTGAGCATTTTTCCATATGTTTATTAGCAATTTATATATCTTCTTTTGAGAATTGTCAATTCATGTCCTTAGCCTACTTTTTGATCGGATTGTTTATTTTTTTCTTGCTGATTTATTTGACTTCTTTGTAGATTCTAGATATTAGTCCTTTGTTGGATGTATAGGTTGTAAATATTTTTCTCCCACTCTATGGGTTGTCTGTTAACTCTGCTGTTTATTTTTATTTGCTGTGCAGAAATTTTTTAGTTTAATTAAGTTCCATCCATTTATCTTTGCTTTTGTTGTATTTGCTTTTTGGTTCTTGGTCATGAAGTCTACCTATGCCAATTTCTAGAAGGGTTTTTTTTTTTTTTTTCCAATATTAGCTTCTAGAATCTGTATGGTTTCAGATCTTAGATTTAAGTCTTTGATTCATCTTGGGTTGACTTTTGTATAAGGTGAGAAATGAGGATCCAGTTTCATTCTTCTACATGTGGCTTGCCAATTATCCAAGCACCATTCGTTGAATAGGGTCACTTTATGTTTTTGTTTGTTTTGTTGAAGATCAGTTGGCTTTAAGTGATTGGCTTTGTTTTTGCATTCTCTATTCCATTCCATTGGTCTATGTGCCTATTTTTATACGAGTACCATGCTGTTTTGGTAACTACAGCCTTATAATACAGTTTGAAGTCAGGTAATGTGATGCCACCAGATTTGCTCTTTTTCTTAGTCTTGTTTTGGCTATGTGGGCCCTTTTTTGCTTCCTTATAAATTTTAAGATTTTTTTTTCTGGTTTTATGAAGAATGATGGTGGTGTTTTTATGGGAATTGAATTGAATTTGTAGATAGCTTTTGGCAGTATGGTCACTTTTACGATATTGATTCGACTCATCCATGAGCATGGCAAGTGTTTCTATATGTTTGTGTCATCTATGATTTCTTTGAGCAGCGTTTTGTAGTTTTCCTTATAGAGGTCTTTTACATCCTTGGTTAGGTATATTTCTCTTTTATTTTTGAGATGAAGTTTTGCTCTTGTTGCCCAGGCTGGAATGCAATGGTGCGATCTCGGCTCACTGCAACCTCCATCTCCTGGGTTTAAGTGCTTCTCCTGGCTCAGCCTCACGAGTAGCTGGGATTATAGGCATGCACCACTATGCCCAGCTAATTTTGTATTTTTGGTAGAGATGGGGTTTCTCCATGTTGGTCAGGCTGATCTCGAACTCCCAACCTTAGGTGATCCGCCAGCCTCAGCCTCCCAAATTGCTGGGATTACAGACAAGAGCCACTGCACCTGGCCTGGTTAGGTATATTTCTGTTTTTTTTTTCTTCTTCTTCTTTTTTTTTTTTGCAGCTATTGTGAAAGGGGTTGAGTTTTTCATTTCTTTCTCAGCTAGCTCACTGTTGGTATATAGTAGAGCTACAGATTACAGATTTGTGTACATTAATTTCATATCCTGAAACTTTGCTGAATTCATTTGCCAGTTCTAGGAACTTTTTGAATGAGTCTTTAGGATTTTCTATGTATACAAACATCATCAGCAAACAGCAACAATTTGATCAGCTTCATTTCCTTGTTACTGATTTGGATGCCGTTTATTTCTTTCTCTTGTTTGATTGTCCAGTACTATGTTGCATAGAAATGGTAAACGTAGGCATCCCTGTCTTGTTCCAGTTCTCAGAGGGAACACTTTCAGCTTTTCCCCATTCAGTATTATGTTGGCTGTGAGTTTGTCATAGATGGCTTTTATTACATTGAGCTACATTGCTTGTATGCTGATTTTGCTGAGAGTTTTAATCATAAATGGATGCTGTACTTTGTCAATCGCTTTTTCTGTGTCTATTGAGATGATCATGTGATTTTTGTTTTTAATTCTGTTTATGTGATATATCACATTTATTGACTTACATAGGTAAAATCATCCCTGCATCTCTGGTATGCAACCCACTTGATCATGGTGGATTATCTTGTTGATGTGCTATTGGATTCAGTTCACTAGCATTTTGTTGAGGATTTTTGCATCTATGTTCACTAGGAATATTGGTCTGTAGTTTTCTTTTTTTGTTATGTGCTTCCCTGGGTTTGGTGTTAGGGTTGTACTGGCTTCTTAGAATGATTTAGGGAGGATTACCTTTCCGTCTATCTTTTGGAATAGTGTCAACAGGATTGGTACCAATTCTTCTTTGAATGTCTCATCAAATTTAGGTGTAAATCCATCCTGTCCTGGACTCTTTTTGTTGTCATTTTTAAAAATCACTGTTTCAATCTCGCTGCTTGTTTTTGTTCTGTTCAGAGATTCTGTATCTTCCTCGTTTAATCTAAGAGAGTTGTATATTTCCAGGAATCTATCCAACTCTTCTAGGTTTTCTAGTTTACCTGTGTAAAGATGTTCATAGTAGCCTTGAATAATCTTTTATATTTCTGTGGTATTGTTTGTAGTATCCCATTTTGTTTTTAATTGACCTTATTTGAATTATCTCTCTACTTTTCTTGGTTAATCTCACTAATGATGTATCAATTTTATGTATCTTTTCAAAAAAACAGGTGTTTGTTCCATTTATCTTTTGAATTTTCGGACTGTTTGTTTCAATTTCATTTAGTCTGCTCTAATCTTTGTTATTTCTTTTCTTCTGCTGGATTTGGGTTTCGATTGCTCTATTTTACTCCAGTTCCTTGAGGTGTAACCTTAGATTTTCTATTTGTGCTCTTTCAGACTTTTTGATGTAAGCATTTAATGTAATGAACTTTCCTCTTGCACCACTTTTCCTGTATCACAGAGGTCTTTATAGGTGGTGTCACTATTATCATTCAGTTCAAAGAATTTTTAAATTTCCCTCTTGATTTCATTGTTGACCCAAAAATACTTCAGGACCAGGGTATTTTATTTCCATGTATTTGCATGGTTTTGAGGGTTCTTTTTAGAGTTGATTTCCAGTTTTATTCCACTGTGGTCTGAGAGAGTACTTCATATAATTTCAATTTCTTAAATTTACTGAAACTTGTTTTGTGGCCTATCATATGGTCTATCTTGGAGAATGTTCCATGTACTGATGAATAGAGTGTATTTTCTGCAGTCATTGTGCAGAATGTTTTGTGAATATCTGTTAAGTCAATTTGTTTTAAGGTATAATTTAAGTCCATGGTTTCTTTGTTAACTTTCTGTCTTGATGACTTGTCTAGTGCTGTCAGTGGAAGATTAAAGTCCCCCATCTATCTCACTTCCTAGGTCCAACAGTAATTATTTTATAAATTTAGGAGCTCTTGTGTTAGGTGCATATATATTTAGAATTCTGATATTTTCCTGTTGGACAAGTCCTAGTCCTTGTATCATTACATAACGTCCCTATTTGTCTTTTGTAATTACTGTTGCTTTAAAGTTTGTTTTGTCTGATGTAAGAGAAGCTACTTCTGCTTGTTTTTGGTGTGCATTTGCATGGTATATCTTTTTCCACTCTCCTGAAAATAGCACATACTTGGTTGGTGAATTCTTATCCATCCAGCCATTCTGTACCTTTTAAGTTGAGCATTTAGCCTATTTACATTCAGTGTTAGGATTGAGATGTGAGGTGTCATTCTATTAATTGTGCTCTTCCTTGCTTGAATACTCTCAGCATTCGTTTTCTGGAAAAGACTGTATCTTTCCTTCATTTATGAGCCTTAGCTTCGCTGGATACAAAATTCTTGGCTGATATTTGTTTTGTTGAGGAGGTTAAAAATAGGATCCCAACCCCTTCTACCTAGTAGGGTTTCTGCTGAGAAATCTGCTGTTAATCTGACAGGTTATCCTTTATAGGTTACCTAATGCTTTTATTTCACAGCTCTTAAGAGTCTTTCCTTTGTCTTGACTTTAGATAACCTGAGGAGTATGTGCCTAAGTGATGATCTTTTTACTATGAATTTTCCAGGTGTTCTTTGAGCTTTTAGTATTTGGATGTCTAGATCGCTAGCAAAGCCGGGTAAGTTTTTCTTGATTATTCCCTCAAATATGTTTTCCAAACTTTTAGATTTCTCTTCTTCCTCAGGAACACCAATTATTCTTACTTTTGGACATTAACGTAGTCCCAAACTTCTTGGACATAGCTTTTATTTTTAAAAATTATTTTTTCTTTGTCTTTGATGGATTGGGTTAATTCGAAAGCCTTGCCTGTGAGCTCTGAAGTTCTTTCTTCTGCTTGTTTGATTCTATTGCCAACACTTTCCAGTGTGTTTTGCATTTCTCTAAGTGTGTCCTTGATTCCTAGAAGTTGTGATTTTTTTAAATTTATATCACTGAAAATTTTTCCTTTCATATCCTATATCATGTTTTTGATTTCTTTAAATTGGACTTCACCTTTCTCCGGTGCCTCCTTGACTAGCTTAATAATTGACTGTCTGAATTCTTTTTCTGGCAATTCAGAGATTATTTTCTTGGTTTAGATACATTGCTGGTGAGCTGGTATGATCTTTTGGGGGTGTTAAAGAACCTTGTTTTGTCATATTACCAGAATTGTTTTTCAGGTTCCTTCTCATTTGGGCAGAATATGTCAGAGGGAAGATCTGGGATTCAAGGGCTGCCATTCAGATTCTTTTGTCCCGCAGGGTGCTCCCTTGATGTGGTGTTCTCCCTGTTCCCATAGAAATGGGGCTTCCCGAGAGCTGAACTGGGTAGTGATTGTTTTTGCTCTTCTGGGTCTAGCCACTCAAGGTCCGGGCTGGTACTGGGGAGTGTCTGCAAAGAGTCCTGTGATGCGATCAGTCTTCAGATCTTTCAGCGGTGAATACCAGCACCTGCTTTGGTGGAGGTAGCAGGGGAGTGAAGTGGACTCTTTGAGGGTCCCCAGTTGTGTTTTTGTTTAGTGGACTGGTTTTGTGTTAGTTGGCCTCCAGCCAGGAGGCGGACTTTCAAGAGTCCATCAGCTGTGGTCCTATAGGGAGGATGCAAACTTGCTCTAGGGACGCCTGGTTAAGTATTCAGGAATCTCAGATTGTGATCAGGGCTATAGAGCTCCCAAGAGATTATGACCTTTGTCTTTGGCTACCAGGGCAGGTAGAGAAAGACCTACCAGGTCGGGGGCAGGGATAGGCATATCTGAGCTCAGCCTCTCCTTGGGAAGGGCTTGCTGTAGCTATTGTGGGGGATGGGGCGTGGTTCCCAGTTCAATGGAGTTATATTCCCATGGGGATTATGGCTGCCTCTGCTGACTCATACAGGTCACAGGTCACCAGGGAGGTGGGCAAAAGCCAGGAGTCATTGGCTTCACTCTGCTTCTCTGCAGTCAGTAGTCCTAAAGGTCAATTTCATTCCCACTTGTGGTCCCCTAACAGTACCGTGTCTATTTCCAGGCAACTGCTGACTAGGGCTGAGAATTTGCCTCAGAACAGGAGCCTCGCCATTGAGAAAGCAAGCAGACGCTCAGTTTTTTGGCATTTCAGATAGCCTGCATGGGTGATCCAGTTCCTTCAAAGGGTCTGTGGATTCTCTCACCTTTCCTAGTATGTTCCTGTGGTAGTTCTTGGAGCAAAAGACTCACAAAAATGTGAGTCTTCACAAACTGCTCTGTCTGACCAAGTGGGAGCTGCAGACTTTAGTCCTGTCTTCTAACCATCATCTTAATCTTCAGTATCCAATTTTAGACACTCCTTATGTTGTAGTTATCAGAGTGCTTCTACGCATGGAAGCCTTACAAATTAACTCTCCTGGACAGCAGAGAAGCCCAGAGATGTGAGGCAGACACTTGGAACCACTTTTTCACCAAAGATTTGCTCTGAGGAGGGTGGGGATCTGAGAAGCTGAACAGTCATCTGTGGTTGAGAGGTGAGAAACTTACCAGAGTTTTGGACAATTGCACAGAGTTGATGAGAGGGCATAAATTGGAATTTGAGGCTGACCTGGAAGAAGGATCCTGGATTCCACACCAAAATTTCAGTTGAGCCCTGAGAGGATATGCCTTAGGTTAGGTGAAGAGCAATATGCCAGCAATAACAGTAACTGAAGCCAGCATCAAAGCAAGTCAAGGTCCATTTGTATTAAGGTTACCTGCACACTGTTTAATTGATTCTTGAAGAAAACATTTTTGGATGAAAAAACAGTTTGAGTTTTAAGTTATCTTGCAATGTTTTATACATAATTTCTTGCTCTCATGCAAAAATAGGCATGCAGCAACACAGTAACAGCAACAACACACACACACACAAACTGAAAGCAAACCAAAGAAAGAAAGAAAGAAAAAAAAAGCAGAAATATCATAGTAAAACTGCCAAAAACAAAGAGGAAAATTATAAAGGCAGCAAGAAAATAGAATTAGAGAAACCAGAAAAAAGCATGTTGCCTTCAAAAAACTTCCCCAAAGAAACAATAGAAGCCAGCAGACAATGGGCTGAAACCATTGAAGTGCCACCTTAGAACCCCAGAATTCGATACCTTGTGAAAATATCATTCATAAATGAAGATAATTGTTAATTTCTGAAAAACAGAAACTAGAAGAAATCAGCTGTGTAAGTCCCCAATTAAAGAAAATGCTACAGGAAGATTTTTTTGGCACTGGAAAACAATCACAGATAGAACGATGGGGATAAAGAAAGCAGAGGGAAGAATGTGGCAGGCAAATTTGAAGGTGGATTAAATGAAATTGACTAAGGAAATAATTATATGTTGTAGAGCTCTATATATAATACTTATGCACAATTAAGTACATATTATAGATATGCATGCACCTTAATTAAAGCACATATCTACAATAAAACTAAAGGCATGGGGAAATAACAGGAGACAGATGTTCTAAGAATTCTAAGACCCCTATATTGTCTGAAATCCAGAAATATTCTAGGAAACACACTCTGTCCTATACTAGTCCTGTATTTTATTTTACCATTAATGAGTTAAGTGTATCTTATAAATTTTAGATGAATTGTCAACTAAAAGTAAAATAATAACTAGCAAATTATCAAAAAGGCAAATGGAAATTGATTAAAAAACATATAATACATCCAAAAAATGGAAGAAAGAATGAAAAAATTATAAAATAAAAAAGTCTACTTAAACACACGTCAGTAATTAGGGTAATTATAAATGAATTAAACAACAATTTTTTTAAAAGTTTGTCACACTGGTTTTTAAAAAATATATACTGCCTATTACTATCTAAACACCATATAGTAAATATAAGATAGGTAGACTAGTACGAAAAAAATAAATAAAATGAAAACATTTATCAAAATAGAACTTGCTTACCAATATATAGAGAAACTTTAACCTGTGCTGGCATGTGATTTGCATTAAAAAAATAGCAATTATTTTTATTACATCTCGAGTTTGACCTGGAGATGTTATTGTCTGGGTTTATTTTTCATTCTCTACCCTTCACAATGTTTAATTTTTCTCTCACATTGCTTCTTTCAGAATGTTCTCATTCCAGAATTATCTGATATTGATACTACCATTGATGTATTTATTAGAATTCTGCAATAAATTCTTTATAACAAACTCAAAATCTCAATGACTTATAGAAAGTTTTTTTTTTTCTTTTTTACTTATAGAAACATGGGCTTCCATATTCCCTGTGAGTTCCTCATTCTGGAATTAGCATTAGCCTTGGTTATGTGCTTTTCAAGGCAGATGGTAGAAGAAATGTAAGAGCTAAGCTAAACTACACAAGCACATTTTAAGCAGAAACTCAGGGCATCTCCTAATATCCTATTATTGGCCACAAGAATCATTTGGTGAAGCCTTCATCAATGTGATATGCTGGATGGTCTGTGTTCTCTCCTGGAGGCACTGCAGTCACATGGCAAATGTTGGTGTATCATTTTATTACAAGAAGGGAGTGAAGAGATGGAACAATAATTTTATGTATTACATTTGGCAAATTTACCTTTACATTTGTTCAATTGTCACTTCCATAAGAAATCATGTACACAAGCCCACAGTGTAGGCACAATACAGTAATATATTCCAGCAGTGTACCATTTTGTCCTAGGAGTTTTATTGTGTTTCTTGCCCATACATATATATTTGTTGAGAATAAGCTCTGTGTAGATGTATATGTATGGGCAATTTACATATGTTTATATAAATCACATATTTTTAAAATTAGTTCAATATGATTATAGTAAGTGTCCATTAAATACTTGAAGAGGCTTGTCCAGAGATAACGCATTATCTCAATTGATTGTTCACAGTCACAGATCGAACTTCTGTTCTACTCTTTTCCTCCTTCTCACTATTGCACTTGACTAGTCTTAAAAAAATAAAAATAAAAAAATAAATACTTGTTAAAGAAATAAAATTTTTGAAATGGAGTCTCACTCTGTCACCCAGGCTGGAGTGCAGTGGCATGATCTTGGCTCATTGTAACATCTACCTCCTAGGTTCAAGTGATTCTCCTGCCTCAGCCTCCCAGGTAGCTGACATTAGAGGCACCCGCCACCACGCTTGGCTAATTTTTTTTTTTTTCATTTAAGAAAATGGTTTTATTCCTAATTTTTAGTTCCCATACAGTTTACAAATACACTTTTACTCTGATAATACAGCTTTGCAACTAGCAAAGCAGTTGCACTAAAATTCATAAATATAGGTGGGGAGAAAATTAACATTCACTAATATTTCTCTACATAAACTATTCTTTTAATGTCATTTTTTAAAAAACAGTTGCAAATAGACTACATAATATACGTGGGCAAAAAGGTAATTAAGTGAATCTCTTGAAACACTAAATGTATAATAAACAGCATATTATCAACATTTACATGATTCACATCAAAATGATGACATCCTAAAACATATTCCTTTTAAAGGATAGATTTATCAATAAATATTGCATATCTTTTAATACTCTGGTGCAATACTTCATATATTGCAGGAAAATTAATTATAGATCTAGTCATCAGCTTAATCAGGGATCCTTTTCCCATTAGCTTTTATTAATAAAAGAATCACAATTAGGTCATAAATAAACAGGCAAATTATTAATTACATGATTTGAGGCTTACGATGAAAACTTGTCAAAATTAGTTTGATATACAGCAAAGTTATACGACACACTAAAACCAACTATTCAATGGTTTTTGCCTTGTGTGAACTGCCCATAGTGAAAAACAAACAAATTTTTAGTGATGAAAGATACTATAAACTATATTTCGGAATGTTTCAAGAGGAAGAAGGAAAAAAGATTTCAACAAAATTAAGGGCAAATACAGATCCTAACAAAGGCATCCTGACATCAGGGAGGCCATGTGCTTGCTATATGTAAAACTTGAGTTCCCCAACAACATACAGAAAACAAAAGCTGCACTGGCTTTGTAGTTATGTCTACAGTCTAAGTTTCCCTTGTGGATACTGAGCTACAAGAAAACACTTCAAAATTGCAAACCTTTCCACATCCCCCTGAATTAAAAAAACGCAAGATGTTATTAGTTCTTAAAATCCCCAATAAAATAACCCCTAAAAATAATCTTGACCATTTTCTTGGCTGTTTCCCCAGAGCAACTGGGCTCTTTAAAGAATGCACACACACCAAGAAAGTCCTACCCATGTTTTCTCATCCCCAATTAGCCACATTTGAAAAGACCTTGATTTCAGTGGGAGAGATGACCATTAAGTTTCAGAAGGGCCACACCCTAGACACAAAGTGCCTTTTAGTTTTTCTTTTTTTTTGAAAAAGTTACTAAGACTGTGAAATTTGGCTTTTTTTTTTTTAACCCCAATACCATGTGCCAGATAAATCTTTCACTCCAAAATATAAAATCCTATGCTTATAATTTTAAAATCCTCAGTGAGCTATGGAATATTGTGCATATTTAATACCTACCAGAAACCTAGAAGTAAATGGCATCCATGTGTCTGTCACACCGACTCTCCAAATAAACTGAATCACCCGTTACTGACTGCTCTGGTCCTGGGCTTTCTGACTTCCTCAGAAACCACCTCTTTGGAACTTTCATTTCTACAATTTTTTTAAAACTTGCACCTAATCCCAGCCCCTCTGCCTGATTCCATCCCATGTAAAGTAAACTCATCCGAGAACCTGTGGTCACCTTTTACCAAACACATGATAAGCCTTAGCAATCTAGGGTCTATGATAACTCTGGCCTTGGCCTAAGTTCACATAAGAACGTGATAGTTTGTTGACCTCATGGAGGGGAATCTAAATGAAATCAGTATCTTGTAACAAACAAAGCTAGCCAAGATCAAGTATTTCCATTCTGAGGATAAAAGCAACTGATCTTAATCAACAGGCAGAGATGTTAATGCAGGAGATACATTTGCACAAACTCTTCTGTGCTGGTGAAAGACTTTACCCCCAAAGTCAAGTCAAGACAAAACCAAAGCAAAATGGAGAATGAGTCAACGTAACAATGCAATAAAAAGAACAGGATTCAAGCTTCTTGCTGCAAATACTGAACTGAAATCTTTTTCTTTACAAGTTTGACTAGAAGACAGCAGTCACAACATTTCCCTAATAAGGGAATACCTTCAGGCCACACCTGTGTTCTGAAGCAATTCAAAGTTCAATGAATATTGGGGGGCGGGGGTAGGGGCTGATATATATTTTGTCAGTGAGAATGGCAGCCAAACTACCTTAGAGTCTCAAGAGACTGAGAGACCTCAGAAAGGAATTATTACCAGGGCTGGATCTAGGCCTTCCTTTCAGGAGCCACAGTCAGAAGAATCCAAGGAGACCGTAACTTCACGGCAAAGATGCCATAGCATTTTATTACCATTACAAAGGACAACCAATGATATTTTCATTGAAATATCCACACTGAATGATGATTCAACATATGAGGCAAAGAGAGATGTCTTTGGAGAAGGGCTTAAGGTAGAATATTAGCAAATCTTACCAGTTGGCTAAAACAAAAATGAGCTTGTTCAACCTGGCTGGAGGCCTGTTAGGGCTGTTCCTTCTCACTGTGGCCTGACTGAAAACCAGTGGCATTAAGAAAGAGTCACATTTCCCAAGTCTGAGGGTGCCCCAGTGGGGTGGTGCTGCTCTCAAAAGCCCTGTGTCCCTAAACACATCCATCCTCACAAGATCAGTTTCCCCAAGTGCTGGTTCCAAAAATAGGCTCAGAGTTGGCAGAAATCATTCAGGAAGCTTCTTGAAGGCCCTCTCTTTATTTCTCAGTCTGACTTTCAACTTGTCCCAGCTACTGTAAGCAGCTTCGGCTTCCCAAGTTCACTAGCAACTTCTACTTTTGCTAATGTCCTTGGTTTTCCATGGCCAAGGCTGTGGTTGTGACCGTCTGTTAGACTAGTGGCCCCCCAATTAGCTGCACCTCCATTTCACACCCTTTTCTTGAATCTGGGCTGGGCTTGTGACTTGTTTATTAAGTAGAGGGCATACTCCAGCTCTCTTCTGATTAGAAAAAATCATCATCAATAGAGGGCAGTAGAAGGAACACTGTGACAATTCTGCACTTAAGTCTTCAGAAGGCCTGGCCACTCTGCTTTTGAGCTCTTGGGAGCTCTGAGCTGCATGTGAGAGGTCTAGGTACCCTGCCAGCCAGGCCGCTGAAAGAGACTACATGGAGAAGGAGAGACTCAAGACTGCAGGCAGAGAGATAAGCCCAGCCATCCCAGTCTCTCTGCTGACCTGCTGACCACATGAGTGGCCACCTGCAGGCTGGCAGAAGAACAGCCCAGCTGAGCCCAGCTCAGACTGAAGAACAGTTGGGGGTGGTGATTTTTTAAGCCACTAAAGTTTTAGGGTAAGTTTGTCAGCAACATTTGACAACCAAAAACACTGATCATTCATAGATGCCTTTTTTCTAAGTACAAGATAATTACTCAAATGCAAAGAAAATATGGCAAACGTTTTCCCACCACAACCTTCTCAGTCAACAGCTGAACTATAATTGGTCATCGGCTGAAAAAAAATAAAAAGCCACATCTCTTATCTTAGTTCATAAATATCCATGATTCTTTTCCTATGACTCTTTAATGCCAATGCAAAAGTAGACCAGTCAGCTTCTGACAGTCTCAGGCACTGGCTTAGTTCTCATTTGGCCAAAAATAGAAGCTATCAAAATGAATTATCCACTACTGGATACATGATGGTAAATGAGATCGTTCTCACTTTTCTAGGATGTCGTTACTTAATTTTCCTAAATCATTTCTTCTTATCATCCTCCACAATGAGGAAAAAAAAATAAACTGGTTAAGGTTATAAAAAGAAAGAAAAAAGCCTGTTACTAGAATTTGAATCCCCATCATCTGCAAAATACAGCACACAATTTAACTGCTTCTTCAATTTAAAACAAATTCTATAAAATATAATGTTGTCTACATCGTAGAGATGATTTCTTCTTATCTGAGGAAATAAGTAATTGGGAAGCAGGTATTTTTGAGTTAAAATACAGTGATCTTTAAGTGGTTTCAAATTTTGCTTATCAAAAGGTAGTCAACCACAGTGAAAACCTTCCAAATCTAAATTCTGTCTTCACATAAACTTTCTTGCATCTGTTCTTGATCTTTTTAGAGAGAGGGTGAAAGTCCACATCTATTTCTGTGCTGAAGTTTTGGCAGGTTTTCTCATCTGCAACTTTTCTGCTGTTGCATCAGGCCCACGTTTTCAGACTCTAGCACTGTCTTCTCCTCATCATTTCTGCACACGGTGGCGTTGGAGTACAAGGCAAGAGGGGGCTCTGATCTCCACTTGTCTGGTCTGCTAGAGAATATTTAATATCTGTATATTCGTGCCCTTTCCTCTTGCTTTTCTGCTCTTCTTCAATCCTGAGCTGCAGTGTTTCAATATAATGCTGGACTGTCATATAGATAAATCAGTACTATGCTTCTGTCTGGACCATCCCTGACCTCTGAGACTGCACCATCTGGATGGTTTTGGGAACGTCAATGTTGCAGTCAACACCTTTCTCTCTGACAATGTCAATAAGAATATCAATCACAATGAATGTCCCTGTCTGGCCAATTCCAGCACTGCAGTGCACCACGACTGGCCCTGCATCCATGATGCTCTCCTGCTTATGGTACACCTCCTCCAGGAAGTCCAGCATGCCCCCCGGTCACTGGGCACTCCATGGTCCGGCCAGGTCCGAAAGTGGTATTGCCAGACCCTTCTCTCCGTGTTCCCTCGTCCAACCTTTGAAAGTTTAAGTTCTCTTAGCGTATAGTCATGAGAGGCACTATCTCTGACGTTCCTAACACGCATGACTCCATATTCTTTTAGAGCATACTCATCAGGCCAGTATTTGACACATTTACTCTTTCCTCTCTCCACTTCTTTTGCTGTCATGACAATCACTAGGGAGTTTTCCTGGAATACCATCCGCCAAAAGTCATTCACCGTGTTTTGCAGGCAGTCTTGTGTGGCAATGTAACTCTTTTAGGGCTTTGAATTGTGGCACTTGGTGTCAAATTCAGGAATGATGATATTTGCTTTGATGTAATCTGAAACAGGCTCATTGGGCTCACTGTCATGTAGGACAACTGTGGTATGATCAAAGGGCAGGATGTTTTTATATCTATTTTTGTTTCTGTTTTCTTGCCTTTGACCTTCTTTTCAGCTGTAGAGAAGTTTGCACTCTTGTTGTTGTAGTGTCTCAAATTTTTCCCAAAAGCCTTGTTTGACTTCATCTGTTGTCTCAGCTAATTTGCTTAGTTCTCGAACTCTGCTTTCTATTTCAGCAGCATTTATACGAGTCGTGTTAAGGGGCTGCTTGAGTTGTAGTACTGTAACCAGTGTTTCCACCATAGGATTCTTCTTGTAATGTTCCTCAAGATCTGTCAAAGGATCAAACCATTCTCCTCCACCAACGTTGTATTTCAGTTCTTTCAGAGGTAGGATCTTCACAGTTCAGAGGATATTTAAACTCAACGACATCTCCATTCTTCCCTTTTAATTGTCCAGGATGTTCCATGTAATACTGGACCAACTCAGCCAAAGTGGCAAATTTCTCCCCTCCATACAGGTCATAGTAATCACCAGCGTTCTGAATCTTGATGTGGGTGACAGCTCCATTTCTTCTAATGGAAAGTGTGAAGTCTCCAGGATTGCTTTTACTAGGCCTTGCCAAAAAACTGCCATCAACTCCTCTTGTTAACAGTAGGTTTTCTGCCTCCACACCAGTGATATTTGGGTGAAACCGTCTCCGCGATGTCATGTTCCTGCCACCTTCTGGCTCCACGACGGACCCGCTCCTTGCTCAGGCTCTGCTGGGCTCGGTCACATCGGGCTGGCCCGAAGGAGGCCTGCTCAGGACCGGACGCGGGACAGAGTCAGCCGGCCGTGCACAGACCCCCTCTGCAGTCCTGAGGATCCTGGAGAGCATGCAGCCACCCCCCGGTCTGGCTGGCTCCTCCTCCAGCTAATTTTTGTACTTTTAGTAGAGACAGGCGTTTCACACTTTTGGCCAGGCTGGTCTTGAACTCCTGACCTAAAGTGATCCACCCTCCTTGGCCTTGCAAAGTGCTAGGATTACAGGCTTGAGCCACCATGCATGGTCGGGCCTCTATTTCAATATGATTTTTATTTGGATGGACATCTGGAGAAGCCTATGCTGTATTATATCGCTTTGCTTTCCATAACTATAGAAATATCTATATTACAAGCTATATATAATTTCATGAATTTCAGATAAAACACTGAAGGTCTGAGCATGGGATTCATGCAATATAGTAATTGTAATATCCAACATTAGAAAGATATGGATTTCCTGTTATTGGACTATCTCACTATATTTTTCTTAGCTTATAAGAACAACTGAAGAAAATTATGGTGTATTATAGGATGGACATGATTTTCCTGAATTTCCAATAAAATTCTAGAGGCTCTCATTAGAAGACCAACAATGTAAAATAGTAAAACTGATATATCCACTATTAGAAAGATGCAAACTTCAAAATGATATTCTTGTCTTCTGATAGAATTGCTTTTGTACATCTATACATTCAGAGTTTTGTTTTGTTTTCTGAGCCGGTTATGAGAAGAAACAGAAATTTTAGGAAATGAAACTTTATTTTCCGCAGTATTTTAGTTTTGTACATTAAACTTCTTTTACTTACAATATTTTGTATTTACTTTCTAGCATTTTTTCTTCTTCTCATACTTATGTGTTGATGCATGGGGTACCTGATAAAATAGATACAATTGATTATTCCTATAAAGATTTATATGCCTCAAAAACTGGAAGTTGCCTTACATTTTCATAATTTGTTTCTTTATATTTGAATAACACTAAAATGTAAGCATTACATGGTGAATACAGGCTGAACCTTAAAACTGCCCATTGTTATATTTAAAAAGTCATTCAGAAAAACATCATATATTGTATAATTCCAACTGTGTAAAGTTTTAGAAAGTGCTTAACTATTGAGAAAGTAAACAGATCACTGGTTGCCAGAGGTTCAGATGGGGGGATCTTTAGTAGGTGAATCAGAGGGAATATTTTATTGTGGCAAAACTATTCTGTAATGGTGAATAGAAGAATTTTAACATTTGACATGTTAGGCATTTCAGTTCACACCTTGTGCCATAAACTTCTGTGTGACATATGTGATGCCAATAGAATGGAATGTAGAATGTGAGAAAGTAATCCAAATATATTACCAATTTATAAAACAACCTCACCGACTGAAGTTACGGAATGAGTTACCAATACAAGTAACTTTGGAGTTAGTGGAGTTTTTTAAAATAAGGGCAAAAGGAAGTGTATGTAAGCACTGTATTCTACCTGATGAAACGATTTTCCATGGAGATACAAATTAATAGTTTTGAAACCACTGAACACTGAAATTGAATAATTCGGTAAATAAATGGTGAATGATGGGGCAAGATTTCTAAATATTGGAGTGAGAGATTATAGGCAAGTAAGGAAAAGAGGACAGAATAATCCAGGTGGTCATAGATTAGAGTTGGAGACATCAATACAACATAATGTTTAGCTTAATATAGACAAAGGCAGTTAAATACGTGTGTGTATGTGTGTGCGTGTGTATACATGGGTTGATCTATCCACATATACTTATTTGCTTTACCAGAACTAATAAGCATACTTAACTTTCATAGCTTGGCTTCTAATTTAATGTCATTCTCAAAAAATGTAACCAAACCATCTTGGAGATAAAAAGGTGATTCTAGGACTCGAGCAAGAAATACATAAAATTAGCATGGATTTCACGTAGTACTAGAAAATTTTGAAAACAACAACAGCAACAAATAGACAAACAACAACAAAAAATGGCAATGATGGGGGTATACCAAAAGAATATCAGAGTCAAATTTAAGCAGCAAATAATGTTGTACGAGATAATAACTTAAATTATCAAATAAATATCCATCGGTGCATACTGATATAAATACATTATTAACTATATAAACAAATGGGAAAAAATAGACAAATAATGCCCTGAATAGAAATTTTCCAAGTAATTTATAGAGATACTTCAACCTCAATTAGAGGATGCATATCTCCCCATTCCTTAAGTGCAGGCTGTGCATAATAACTTCATTCCAAATAACGCATTATTAAAAGGAGGGAAGAATAATAATTTTACAATGGAGATTCCTGAGTGACACTACCTCAGCTGAGTGATAAAAGTCACCATCAACAGATAAACCATGTTGATAGTATGTACTTGTCTAAGTCTGTTTTGTGTTGCTATAACAGAATAGCACAGGCTGGGTAATTTATTTTTTAAAAAAAGTAGTTTATTTGGCACATAGTTCTGAAGCCTGGGAAGTCAAAGAGCACAGTACCAGCATCTGGTGAGGGCCTTTGTGCTGTGTCATTCCATGGCAGAAAGGAGAAAAGCAAAAGCAGATTATGGAAAGAGTGAGAGCAAGAGAGGGCTGAAGTCACTTTCATAACAACCCAGTCCCACAAGAACAATATAAATCCATTCATGAGGGTACAGACCTAGTGGTCTAATAACTTATTAATGGTCCTACTCTTAATACCTTCACAATGGCAATTAAATTCAACTTGAATTCTGGAGGGGACATTCAAACCATAGTAGCACTGTTGAGTAGTACTTCTGCTGATATTTTATCATCATAATGGCACTTTACCTTTGTGGTCTCACCTTAAGAAAATAATATCCACTCAAATAATTAGAAAAGCATCAGGAAAATCCCAGTAGAAGAATATTCTACCAGGACTTTTCAAAACTGAAAACATCATGAATAACAGAGCAAATTAGAGAAACTGTCAGCCAATAATAACTGTAAGGAGACAGGACTACTAAATGTAATGGAGAATCCTAGATGAGATCTTGGAACAACAGAAAAAGGAAATATGATGACATCTGACCTTTACTTAATTATAATGTATCAATATTGGCTCACTAATTACAACAAATATGCCATACTGATATATAGTGTTAAAAACTGGGAAACTAAGTTATGTGGAAAACTCTCTGTACTATCTTCACTGTAAATGTATAAGTCAATAGTGATCAAAAATAAAAAGTATACTTTAAAAACACTATAGAAAATAAGAAGAAATATTTGGTAACCTCCAGAGGCTTCAATTCATATGAATTGTTTTAGATCATATTCCAAATGCACCCTCTAAAGTTT
Source organism: Symphalangus syndactylus (assembly GCF_028878055.3). NCBI lineage: Eukaryota > Metazoa > Chordata > Mammalia > Primates > Hylobatidae > Symphalangus > Symphalangus syndactylus. Next base: position 80,205,175 of record NC_072438.2, on the reverse strand, counting down.
GTCCTCTCACCCACTCCTGATAAAACTGTCAGAGGAGTTCAAACCAGAGCGACCCCATCTTGAATAGGGGCTGGGTAACATGAAGCTGAGATCTACTGGGCTACATTCCCAGGAGGTTAGGCATTCTTAGTCAGAGGATGTTTATGGCTAGGGGAACAGGTTAATAATGTTGACTAAACAGATCCAGAACTTAACAGATCCAGGAAATGTCCTGACGCCCCAATACCTTTTTTTTTTTGAGACAGAGTTTTACTCTGTCACCCAGGCTGGAGTGCAATGGCACGATCTCGGCTCACCACAGTCTCTGCCTCCTGGGTTCAAGTGATTCTCCTGCCTTAGCCTCCTGAGTAGTTGGGATTACAGGCATACGTCACCACACCTGGCTAATTTTTGTATTTTTAATAGAGACAGGGTTTCACCATGTTGGACAGGCTGGTCTTGAACTCCTGACCTCAGATGATCTGCCCACCTAGGCCTCCCAAAGTTCTAGGATTACAGGCAGCAGCCACTGTGCCCGGCCAGACCAATATCTTTTTTTTTTTTTTTTTTTTTTGAGACGGAGTCTCGCTGTGTCGCCCAGGCTGGAGTGCAGTGGCGCAATCTCGGCTCACTGCAAGCTCCGCCTCCCGGGGTCATGCCATTCTCCTGCCTCAGCCTCTCGGAGTAGCTGGGACTACAGGCGCCCGCCACCACGCCCCGCTAATTTTTTGTATTTTTAGTAGAGACGGTGTTTCACCGTGGTCTCAATCTCCTGACCTCGTGATCCGCCCGCCTCGGCCTCCCAAAGTGCTGGGATTACAAGCGTGAGCCACCGTGCCCGGCCACCAATATCTTAAGAAGAAAACAATTCTTAGTTTAAAAATAAGTTCTTCTTTAAAGGTAATAATATAGATTCTTGCCGAAGACAGTAGGTACACAAAGATTAACAATCCTTTGTCAGGAGCCCTGTGTAATTGTAGAGCACATCTCTCCCATGATTTCTTGCTATGTATCTTATATATAAACAGGCATCGTTCCTAAGGTGGTGTATTTCTCCCCTTGCTTTCGAGAATGCCCTGCTCTGTCTATGGAGCAGCGCTTCTTTTATTCCTTTACTTTCTTAACAAACTTGCTTTCGCTTTACTCTGTGGACTCATGCCAAATTCTTCCTTGCACAATATCCAAGAACTCTCTCTTGGGGTCTGGATCACAACCCCTTTCTGGTAACAAAACCATTTTTTCCCCTTGACTTTTCAGACCTATGGGTTGTAACTAATTCCTATTGTTGCTTGACTAAGTGCCTCAATATTACTTGTTATATTCCTTAACTTTGTCCATACATGTTGAAATTGTCACTTGCAGTTACAGATACAGGTTTTATGGAGCCTGAAATTTGTGCAATTTGGAATTCCTTTTTTAAGATAGGGAGTACACAGTTATAGACACCAAATTTGAGAGCAAAACTATTTTACTGCAGACTTAAAAGGGTGGATCCCTTTCTCCTGAAATCCCTTTAGGGAATTTATCTGAAATGCTTACTGTAATGATTCCTAATTGAAAGCTTGTTGTCCCTCCCCATCCAGAGTATTGAATTGCACAGCAGCTCCCAGACTTCACAGAAGCTCATGCAAATGAGGGCCCTGCAGCTTAAACCTCATTAGCTTCACATTAAATCTGTCTCTGGTCCCTTTCTTTAATTCTCTTCAAAATCCCAATGGAATGTGGCTGTTATTCTATGTCAACAACTCCTACCAGGACAGGCTAGGAGGAGGAAATGGAAAAAGCAGGCTAATTAGAGATCTCTTTAGTCTGTAGAATCAACGCTCTTGGGGGACTTGTGGGAAACGGGAAATGAGGGAGAGGTACATAGCAGTGATGATAGCCAGGCTTTAGCTTCAAAAATAGTGTGGTTGTCACTGTCATTCATGTTCATAGGAACATGAGTTTAAGGAGAATCAAATTTCCGTTTGGAGTTTGCGAAGTTTGATGTGTCTGTATACCATATTCACAGATACATCTAGGAGGCAGGTGTTCTGATCTGCAATTGTGAGGATAGATTTGAGCTGGGGATATATGCATGAGAATCATCAACATACAGTAAATTTCTCTCTGTGAGTAGTCACTTGAGTCAAAAGACTTAGAAGTAAAGAAGGGCTAATGTGAATCTCAGAAGGGCAATATTTGAAAGGGCAGCTCATAGAAGCAAATGCAAATTGACTCAGTTGTTAGGAGGAAACCACAACACTCTATTTAAACAAAAGCAAGAGAAACAAATATATAAAGATGGACAGCATAAGTGACAATTCTGATAAGATGGCAAGGCATGCAAATTTAAAAGTTTCTCTCTTGTTTGTTGCAATACTGAGAATTTTATAAGGTAAGAATTACCCCACTTTAAGATGAGTAACCTGAGTTTCATAAAGATAAAAAATTTTCCTTAATTCATAGCTCACATAACAAAAAGATTTCAGATTTGAGTATAAATCAAATTCTGTATTACAAACTATACATGGATTGGGAGCAGGGGCAATCTCCCATTCAAAAACGAGAAGCATAAAAAGCACAAACAATAGCACTGGAAGTATGCTGGTGGGAATGTAAAATGGTACTCCCACTGTGGGAAAAAGTTTATGAGTTTCTCAATGAGTTAAACATAGAATTACCCTATAACCTAGCAAAGCTGCTCCCAGGTATGTACTCAAAAGAACTGAAAGCAGATTTTCAAACAAAAATGTGTATAGACATGTTCCAAGTGGCACTATTTGCAATAGCCAAGACATAGAAACATCTTAAACACGCATCAACAAATGGATGGGTAAACAAAATGTGATGTATTTATAAAATGAAATATTATTCAGCCATGAAAAGGAATGAAGTACTGATACATGCCACAGCATGGATTCACCTTGAAAAAATTATGCTATGTGAAAGAAGCCAGACACAAAAAACACATATTGTATGATTCAACTTATATAAAATATCCAGAATAGGCAAATCCAGAGACAGAGAAAGAAAGCAGATAAGTAACTATTAGGGAATGGAAGAGGAGTTATTCAGGAGTGACTGATTACTGGATATGGACTTTCCTTTTGGGGTGATGAATACATTCTGGAACTAGCTAGTGGTGATGTTTACACTACATTGTGAATGTATTTAATGCCAATGAATTTTTTTTTTTTTTTTGAGATGGAGTTTCACTCTTGTTGCCCAGGCTAGAGTGCAATGGCACAATCTCGGCTCACCGCAACCTCTGCCTCCCAGGTTCAAGCAATTCTCCTGCCTCAGCCTCCCGAATAGCTGGGATTAGAGGCATGCACCACCATGCCCAGCTGATTTTGTATTTTTAGTAGAGATGGGGTTTCACCATGTTGGTCAGGCTGGTCTTGAACTCCCGACCTCAGGTGGTTCTCCCGCCTCAGCCTCCCAAAGTGCTGGGATTACAGGCATGAGCAACCATGCCTGGCCAGTGAATTATATTTTTAAAAAGAGTTTAAGTGGTTAATGTTATGTTTATCATATTGAAAAGTTTTTTAAAATTAGCACTGGAAGCTATAGGCCTTCAGAATCTTTAAAGCTTTTAAATAAAACAAAACAAAACTCCAAACAATCTCTATCAAAACAGTGAATGAAAGTTATCTCCTTAGAATATTTTTGTGGTTTTATAATTATGCTATTATGGCATAAAAAGGCCAGTCTTCCTGTTATTAGATCTGCTATTATCCATTATACATGTTAAGCAATAAAAAAGAAATGTATCTGTCTACTCTGCTGCCTCCTATTTGTCACCCCTACAACTTGGTTTTGTGCTACAACTCTCATCTTTTCTCCTTTAGTAATGGTAGAGTTTGGCATTTACACAATAGTTTTTATTATAATTATGCCTTCATGGCTAACAAAGAAGGTTTCTATGTGTATGTGATTGGTGCTAAAACCAACATGCTATCCATTCTGTCCTTCCAAATTTAATACCTTAGTTTGATATTGGGTGTAGTTTATGTTTCTGGGAGATGCTTTGTAGAATACACCTTGTGTCTAATACAGTGCAATATATTTCATATACATATTAAAGAGTAAGATTTTCATATTTATGGCCAATAATGCAGTGGTTATGAAACAAAACTTTAAAAAACATAAACTCTCTAAATTTTGGAACAGTTATATATTTACAGAAAAAATTACAAAGGTGGTACAGACAAGTGACATAAACTCCACGCTCAGTTCCCCCTGTTTTTAATGTTTTATATTAGTATAGAACATTTGTTAAAATTAAGAAGTCATAAATTATTAAGTCTTTGTTCAGATTTTCTTTCTAATACCCTTTCTTTTCTAAAATCTCATCCAGGATACCACATTCCATTTACTTGACATGTCTCTATAGGCCACTCTTAGCAGTCAGTCTCTCAGACTTCTCTTGTTTTAGATGACATTGACAGTTTTGAGGGATATTAATCAGGTATTCTGCGGGATTTCCCCGATGTTTTTTTTTTTTTTTTCATGATTAGGAGTATATGCTAGCAACATGGTTTATGATCATGTCAGTGTTGGCCATAAGCCCATGTTTGAGGTAGTGTTGGTCAAGGTTTTCTGTTGTAATGTTGCCTTCCTCTTTCAGGAATGAGGAAATATGCCCTCCAGTCCTTGAGGGTAGAGTATCTACATAAATTATTTAGAACTCTACCAACTTCCACAATGTTCCATTTTTTTTCACGTGGAACAGCATGGGATGAGGGTGAGATGGATCAGCATAAATGGGAATAATCATGAGAAAAAACTGTTGAGGAAGCCATGAACAAAAGCCTTCTGCCATTTTGTGGACCCGGGGAGTCAGATGAATGTTTAAAATTACTGATATGGAAAGTTAGTGAGCCAGCTTGAAGAAATATCTCAAGGCCACCAATAAGGAGGTCTCAGTAGAGGTTCTGAATACTCTGTCAGTGTAGCCTCCCCAGCCTGCCATAGGAGGCCTCTGAATGGGGATGTCTAAGCTAGGAATGCATATATGGCTAAAACTGTGGCCTGCCATTGTGGGAGTGGGGGTGAATCTTTGACTACAACTATCTCCAAAGGTTGCAATGCATTGGCTGTGCACCAAGTGTTGAGTGGGGAGAGCCACCTTCCCCCTTGAAACCTGCCATTAAAAACTCTGTAATTGACTATGACTGGGCCTGAAAGATCAGTTCATCTATTTCTGCTTGTGTTAAGCTTGGGAGTTTGTGTCCTAAAAAATACTGGTCTATTTCATCAAAGTTGTTTCAATAGAGCATAGAGTGATTCATAATATTCATTATCATTTTAATATTCATGGGGTAAGTACCAGTGTGTTTAAACATATAGTAAAGACTGGCAAAAATAGAAGCTTGTTCCGAAAGTATAATTCTAATAGCACGCCCACAATCACAGAAATGATTCCATTTTCAATGATTTCAAGATAAAACTACAGGAAGCTTTAAAATGCATTATTAAGCAGAAATTTCCAACTGAAGCTTGTAGAACTCAGCTGCGGTGAATATGATACTGAGGATATTACTCCCACTGAGTGGGAGCAACTTCCCTGGAAATCAGTGCCTGAGTGTTTTTCTCTCTGTGTGCTTTGCTGTTCTATCTCTCTTTTTCCTCAAAGCCTCTATATCCTCTGTCCTCTATCAATTGCATCTTTATCTCTCTGTTAAGCAATTTATAATCTATGTACAAAATTTATCACCCTTTCTTCCCAACTCCAATATTAAAGATGTTTAAACTTTTAACTATTTTATTTTTTTATTGTCCAAAACAAATGTAATTTAATAATCAATTCCTATAATTATTTGCATTACCATAAATAACATTAAATATATATTTATTCATGGACAATAATATAATACTTAGAAGATTTTCATTTTTTCTGCTGAAGATGTGAAAAAGTTGCATTAATTTTGTTTGCATTTCAATAATGTTAAATATAAAGATGTTTTCTTCAAATATCTTAGGTCGGTGTTTAGGAAAGGTGGTCCATAGTATTCTATTCTAGAGTTTTTGTGATATGTAAGTTTACAATTGGGATTTTCGGTCTCATTCTAGAGCATGTGAAACAGAATGTTTGAAGAATGCCCATCCTTTTGACACATTTTAAAGCAGTATCCCCACAGATCCCTGTGTACCCTAATGTATGAGAAAATTTTCTTAAGTCTTGAATTTAAATTTTTATAATATCCTTTTTATTTCTCAGAAGTCATATTTGCAAATGTTTTTTGATTATCCTCCTTGCCATTCTGCCACCTTTACTGAGGTATTCAGATAATTTTCTATTACTGGGACTATAAATGCAATTTCCTCAACTATTTTGAAGAGATAATATTTTCAATCAGATTGCTATTTCTTGCACTTTCTCAATTTTCATAAAATTCTTATTACACTGGTAAGGTGGCAAGAATTTCAAACAGGTTTTCAAATGTGGCTTCAATTATTTGTCACCTATGTGGTTTTGAGTGAATTTCCAGTAAAGTATATTAATTGTTTGCTTTTTAAATTTATCATCAAATTTCATTTGATTATATTCATTGCATTAAAAAAATGAAGATGGAAGTGGATTTTAAAAGGCATACTACCTTATAGATGCACTTCTTAAATTAGCTTATTGCTAATAGTAGGAAAGGTGCAATATTTAAAAAATAATTGCTTAAAATAATCTTAGAAAGATCAGGGATGTAGAATGATAGAGAAACACAAATTGTAATTTTCAGTGTGTGTATGTGTGTACATTTTAATTACTTGTACATAATTAAATTTATCTTTTAAGTTCTAGAAAGTTATAGCAAAATGTCATGACAGTAATTAATAGAAAAATACAAAAAGATCATCCCCTTTAGACATGTATTCCAGCATATAAAAATACTTAAAGCCAGGCATGATGGCGTGCATCTGTAATCTTAGCTACTTGGGAGGCTGAGGTGGGAAGATCACGTGTGCCCAGGAGTTCAAGTCTGCAATGAACTCTGATCACCACTGCACTACAGCCTGAGTGACACAGTGAGGCCCTGTCTCCAAGAAAAGATAAAAATACATAAGTCTCTAACATTGACAATCTTACATTAAATTCCTATAAATTTGAAAGTTATAGGTTATAGGTGCTCTCTCATTAGTCAATACAATTTTCTTTGTCCCTGATTTACCAAAAATGTGATATAAATGATGCTAAATTATGAATTCCTAAAGAAGTGATTCAAGGTTTGTGTTCTGGTGGGAGACTGAGCATATTTTTCTTGGACAACCTTTCCTTGGCTGGACAGCTAACGTTAGAGTGTCCAGATCTCCATAATAAGTCCCCTTTCCTTCTTAAACTGCATACTGGCTGATTCTTTTCATCACTTCTAATTAAATCGTTGTCAAGACCATGTCACCCCCTATTTATAATCCTTAAATAAATTCTGATTGTGCACAGAATAGACTTGGTTTAAAAAATCCTACATACTCCTAAATATAGTTTAGCTCTGTAGTTTATCTCCCATCACTCCCTCACTCATTCGTGATATCACAGTCTTACTGAAATTCCTTCTATTTCTTAATCAGGAAAAATTTATTTTGACCTTGAGATTTCCACATTAGATCTACTTCCTCTTTAAAATGTGCTTTTCCTAAACTTCATATAGCTATCTCCTCCTTACTATTCAGACCACAGTTTAAATGTCTTTTTTGAATAAGAGATGCTGGTGTGGCTGCAGAGAAAAGGGAATACTTATACACTGCTGGTAGGAATGTAAATTAGTTCAGCCACTGTGGAAATCAGTTTGGTGATTTCTCAAAAAACTTAAAATACAACTACCATTTGATCCAGCACCCCCAATATTGGGTATATACCCAAAGGAATATAAATCATTCTACCATACAGGTATATGCACTCATATATTCATTACAGCACTATTCACAATAGCGAAGACATGGAACCAACTTAATGTCCATCAATAGTAGGCTGATAAAGAAAATGTGCTACATATATACCGTGAAATACTATGCAACCATAAAAAGAATGAGATCATGTCCTTTGCATCAATACGCATGGAGCTGGAAGCCACTATTCTAAGTGAACTAACACAAAAACTGAAAACCACACATCACATATTCTCACTTACAAGTAAGAGCTAAACATGAGTACACATGGACACAAAAAGAAGGGCGCAGTGGACACCAGGGCCTGCAAGAGGTTGGAAAGTGGAAGGAGGGTAAGGATTCAAAAACTACTTTTTGTGTACTATGCTTATTATCTGGGTAATGAAATAATATATACACCAAATCCTCGTGACACACAATTTATCTATAGAACCAACCTGTACATGTACCCCAGAAACTAAAAGTTGAAAATAAATAAATAAAATTCTATTTTTGCAATGAAGCTTTCCCTAACCATTCTATTTCCAGCCTATCAGTTCTCTAGTCAGTTATTAAAAGTAACAGCAAAAACCGCAATTACTTTGGCACCAACCTAATAACATTCCATCTAATGATTTTAATACAGTACTAATTTTTTTCATAAATTGTTCTTGTATAAGGCATAAAATTAAGGTTCAATAGTGCTGCTTTGACATCCAGTGAAACCAGGAGGGTTTTGAATGGCCTCATTTCAAGTTCCCTCTCCCATTCTGCTTCCATGGATAAGGCTTTGTCACCAAATTTTTTTTTTTTTTTTTTTTTTTTGAGACGGAGTCTTGCCCGGTTGCCCAGGCTGGAGTGCAATGACACGATCTCAGCTCACTGCAACCTCTGCCTCCCAGGTTCAAGCAATTCTTCTGCCTCAGCCTCCCAAGTAGTGGGGATTACAGGCACCTGCCACCACGCTCAGCTAATTTTTGTATTTTTAGTAGTGATGGGGTTTCACCATGTTGGCCAGGCTGGTCTCGAACTCGTGACCTCAGGTGATCCGCCCGCCTCCCAAAGTGCTGAGATTACAGGCGTGAGCCACCGCGCCCCGCCACTAAATAACATTTCTTATTAAGGAGATAAGCCATATTCCTTAGATACTCATCTTAGTAAACCCAGAATAGTGGGTTTTGCTTCTCTGTTAGCCTGCAGAATTATTCAGCCAAGACATATCCTCCTGTGGAAACTAGAGGGCACCCACCTTTGTGATACTAAAAAGCCAGCCTCCCATGGCCCACACTTTTTCAATCTCTTTCTGAATTTGACCTCTGTGTGCCCCCACATGAAATGTGGTGCTCTCCTTCCCTGGATTCTATGATGAGTAAACTGCCGTCTAGCTCATCTATGCAGTGTTCAGCCTTCCTATAGCCATTCTGACCAGAATCCCTCCTTCACTGATGGAGTGAAAGAGAGGCTAACAAAACAACTGTTTTCCTGCATTTATTAATCTTCTGCTATTTGTCTATCACCATGAAAGGCAAGCGCCATATCAACAAACACATCATCTGTCTCCTTGACCCACATATCCCTGGACTCTTCAGTAATGCAGCATTAACAAAAATTTTGAATAAATGAATGATTACTTAGACTTTTCTTCCTATCTCAAATATTTAGAAATTATAACATAGATATTTACAAACATACATATGTATAGGGTTTTCAAGAAAAATATTTGTATTAATGCTAAAAAACATGAGTAACTTCTGGTGGTGAGCCAGGAAAAGGAAGAATCTTTAGAAATAAGAAAGCGTAGTATGCTAATGTGCAATGATTTTCTAAAATGACCATTCATATTAAATAGATGTTTTTACCCTGAGCCCCAGAACCAGTGAATATCATAAGATATTATTTCCATAATGATTTTATGTTATAAGATGTAGTTGATCACAATATAAGAAAATTATCCAGGTAGACTTATTGCAATAACATGAGTCCTTAAAAGCAGAGAACATTCCCCTGCTGGTGGCAGAAGAGGGTGTCAGGAAGATTCGATATACAAGAAAGATTCAAGTCACAATTTCTAAATTTAAAAATGGAAAAGACCTGCTGGGCGCAGTGGCTCACTCCTGTGATCCCAGCACTTTGGGATGCTGAGGCGGGCGGATCACGAGGTCAGGAGATCGAGACCATCCTGGCTAACATGGTGAAACCCCATCTCTACTAAAAAAAAAAAAAAAAAAAAAAAAAAAAAAAAATACAAAAAATTAGCCGGGCGTGGTGGTGGAAGCCTGTAGTCCCAGCTACTCGGGAGGCTGAGGCAGGAGAATGGCGTGAATCAGGGAGGCGGAGCTTTCAGTGAGCTGAGATTGCGCCACTGCACTCCAGCCTTGGTGACAGACTGAGACTCCATCTCAAAAAAAAAAAAAAAAAAAGGAAAAGACCATGATTCAAGAAATATGGGTGATTTCTTGAAGCTGAGGATGAGCAGGACTGATATCCAATGGGGAAGCAGAGGCCTCAGTCCCAAATATCACAGAGCGACACTGTCCACCACCTATATGAATTTGGAAGCAGATCCTTCCCCAGACTTTCCAGAAAGAACATGATCTAGCTGACACATCAATTTCAACATTATGAGACCCTGAGCAGAAGACCCAGTCTAACCTGCTCTAACTTCTAAATTACAGGACAGTGAGATGACACATGTATGTTTATAAGTGTGCTAAGTATATGACAATTTGTTATATAGCAACAGAAAACTAATACAGTCAGATCTACAGAGGAAATCACTCTGTAAATCATTCACTGCAGAGAAAAGAGACAGGAGGGATCAGTTTTAAAATGTACACATCTTGGCAGTAGTGGATACAGGATCAGGAGAGTGCCTGGGAAAGACTGTCAGCATTTATCTAGCACATTTGATATGGAGATCTAGACTATGTGACCTTATTTTTGACCCCATTCTCATTACCTGAGCACCATAATCCAGGTAATACTGCCTTATTCTCTAGAAACCCAAAGAAATTATCAGAATAAAGAAAAAGCCTGAGGCTTTGAATAGTTGGAAACTAGCAGAAAAAAATTATGCTTCTGCATCACATGAACAATTAGTCAAGTTCCTTCCCCGAATGACATGTCATATCTTTCCTTCTGTAAATTAAAAAGAGACTTATTTGGGCAATCCCACACTCAATAATAAATATAAAACAATGAATTAGTAAAAACGCAATCACCTTGAAAAAGAAGTAATGATTCTCCCTTCATACTCAAACAGCATCAAGATTAAAAGTAACATCAGGCGGCGCGTGGTGGCTCACTCCTGTAATCCCAGCACTTTGGGAGGCTTACGCGGGTGGATCACGAGGTCGGGAGATCGAGACCATCCTGGCCAACATGGTGAAACCTCGTCTCTACTAAAAATACAAAAAAATTAGTCCGGCGTGGTGGCGGGCGCCTGTAATCCCAGCTACCGGTGAAGCTGAGGCAGGGGAATGGCGTGAACCCGGGAGGCGGAGCTTGCAGTGAGCCAAGATCTCTCCACTGCACTCCAGCCTGGGCGACAGAGCAAGACTGTCTCAAAAAAGAAATAATAAAAAAAGGTAAATAAATAAATAAATGAATAACATCTATAGTTATTGTTTTGATATATTTACAAACATACTATGTAACAATTGCATGGATAAATGTGTAACAGGATGTAACAAAGATAACTGCTTAAACACAGGAGAAATTATTATGGGCATGAAAAACAAAAAAAAAAGGTATATAGGCTGACTGGCCTACATATAGGCTGAATGTCTTCAGAAACAAGATGAAGAATCAGTAATTTTATGTTCAGCCAAACTATATTAAAACTACTCGAATAACATATAAGAGAATTGGAGGGAGAGAATTCAGGGAAGGGGAGATTGACAGAAGAGGAGTGGGGAGGAGTGTGCTTTTTCTTGTGGAAAGCCTCTGTGGGTGCTGTCCTACAGCTTTGCACAATGCAATTTTGATGATTGCACAGTAAACAGCTACCTGTGGAAGCTTCTCCCTGGAATATATCGAAGATGCCTCACTTGGTTTGGGTGGGATTAGCTGAGAACTCTACCATTCTACATTATTTCTCTAGGGCTGAAAAAGTTCTATTTTAAAAAAACGTTAAAGTCGGGATGAAGATTCTGCTAAATTGTTGTCACTTCCCAATTAGCCTAGATAAGTGCCTCTGCTTCTATGTACTGATTGTTTTTCCCATTATTCATCATCTGATGAATTTTTGGTCAACGTAGAATGTGTTAAAAGACATCAAGGGCTTTCCTTTCTCTCCCCACAGCAGTCTTACAGCTGAGGCACAGAGACTTCTGTTCAGGGCCTCTCTTGCAAATTGATGTTTCTTCTATAATCAATGCTATGTCTGTGTGATATGCAACTGTATTTTTAATTTTATTTTTGAATGAAACAGTGAGAGGCATTAGAGTTGGAATCTGCATCTTTTCTTAGTTTTTACTACCAGCAGTGTATAAGCATTCCCTTTTCTCTGCAGCCTCATCAGCATCTCTTATTCAAAAAAGACATTTAAACTGTGGTCTGAATAGTAAGGAGGAGATCACTATAGTCCCAGCCACTTGGTAAGCTGAGACAGGAGAATTGCTTGAACCCGGGAAATGGAAGTTGCAGTGAGCAGAAATCACGCCACTGCACGCCAGCCTGGCGACAGAGTGAGACTCCATCAAAAAAAGTAATAATAAATAACAGTAAAAATAAAAATAATTATAATACTGCAACTCTCTTCTGCTTCTCTACTTATAGCATGAAAAATTCTGTTTTCCATAGTGATTATTAGTTTTAACTCATGTAACCATGTAGCTATTTAGAGAAGAAGAATAATTTTGATGACAAGGAAAAAATAAAAAGGGAAAGAAAGGTGGATTTAATTGACAAACTCAAACTATTGAGAGAATATTTTCTTTGAAAGAATTAAGCTCAGGAGCTCACAATTTCACTTCAGGCAATAGAACTTAAATTTAAAAAGCTAAATATCTATCAACTTGCAGAAAAATGCATATAAATCTTGTTTAGGTCATGTAGTGGCCTATGAATCTCTTGGGATCTGAAAAGTAGTTTGATAACATTTGAATTGCATATGGAGTTATTAGATGAAAGGATCCATATGCATTAATGTATAAATATTTCCAAACATATCTCCAATTACTTTATACAATAACATTTGAAGAGAAAACAGGAATGGAAAGAGAAAAAAACAAAACAAAACACTAAATTTGGGCCAGATTAGCTTTCACCAGTTCAAAGAATTTCTGTACTTTATAATTCAAGCAAAATAATTTAATTAGTTTGTTTCAAAGAATGACCTTCCAATATTCTAAATTTGACCTTGTGTTTGTTTAAACTAGCTAAATCACTAAAAATATAATGTCTTGTAATATATTTATTTATAAAAAGCAAATTGTTATGGGATTCCTTTATTTGAAGCCAAGCAAAATACATAGCCAGCATACAAATGTAAGCATCCCTTCATTCTATGATAAAAGAGTCAAGTACAACTTCAGAGAATTGTTTCTCTTATTCTAAGGAGAAAATTTAATTCCTGCTTTTTGCTACAATACCTTTCAGAAATGAAATTAATTCTTTGAGATTTACCACAGTTTCATTCTTTTTCTTGTTGTTACTATAAACAAGTGTACAATTGATCTAAAGATCAATAAGGTTACTTGACTACAAATAAAATATATCCACACAAAGTTAACTTCATTAAAGCAAATAACAAAATACAATTTTCAGAAATATTTTAGTAAGGGGACCGCCTCCATTATGTCTAACTTATGTATTCATTTCTAAATTCTGCAAAATTGAGTTTATTGCTTTCCAGTGCTGCTGTGTGGACTGCTGTCTATGATCTCACTTTTTTTTTTTTCTAAATTTCAACTTTTATTTTAGATACAGGGAGTACATGTGAAGTTTTTGTTACATGAGAATATTGTGTGATGCTGAGGTTTGGGGTATGGATCATTTCACCCAGGTAATGAGCATAGTACCTATCTTGACTGCATTCATATTACCGCAAAAAAACCCATAATTTCATTTTTTGTTTCTGGCTACACAGCATTCCATGGTTTATATGTACAACATTTTCTTGATCCAGCCTACCATGGATGGGCGTCTGAGACGCACCGTGTCTTTGCTATTGTGAATAGCGTGAAGATGAACATATGAATACAGATGTCTTCTTGGTAGAATTACTTTCTTTCCTTTCAGTAACAGAACAGAATAGAAAACTCAAAAATAATGTCAAACACCTACAATCATCTTATCTATAACTTGGCTGACCAGAGCAAGCAACGGGGAAAAGACTCCCTATTCAATAAATGGTTTTGAGATAATGGGCAAGAAGATTTATACAGAAGATTGAAGCTGGACCCTTACATTTTACCATATAAAAAAAACTAACTCAAAATACATCAAAGACTTAAATGTGAGACCTCAAACTACAAAAATGTTAGAAGACAACCTAGGAAATACTCCTCTTGATGTTGACCTTGGCAAATAATTTTTGGGTAAGTCCCCAAATACAATGGCAACACAAACAAAAATAGACAAGTGGGACCTAATTAAACTAAAGAGCTTCTGCAAAACAAAAGAAACTATCAGCAGAGTAAACAGACAACCACAGAATGGGAGAAGTTATTCACAAACTATGCATCTGACAGAGGCCTATATTAAAAAAATGGGCAAAGGACATGAACAGACACTTCTCAATGAGAACACATGGACACAGGAAGGGGAACATCACACTCTGGGGACTGTTGTGGGGTGGGGGGAAGAGGGAGGGATAGCATTAGGAGATATACCTAATGCTAAATGACGAGTTAATGGGTGCAGCACACCAACATGGCACATAGATACATATGTAACAAACTGCACATTGTGCATATGTACCCTAAAACTTAAAGTATAATAATAATAAAATTAAAAAAAGAGGATATACATGCAGCCAACAAACATGGAAAAGTTACATACATATGGCATCGAGGATCATCAGAGAAATGTCCATCAAAATCAAAATGATGTACCATCTTACACCAGTCAGAATGGCTATTATTAAAAAGTCAAAAAACAAGAGATGCTAGCTAGGCTGCAGAGAAAAGAGAATGCTTATACGCTGTTGGTGGGAATGTAAATGAGTTCGTCCACTTAGAAATCAGTCTGGAGATTTCTCTAACAACTTAAAACAGAGCTGCCATTTGACTGACTCACCTTTATTTTTGTTTCTGGTTCTGGAACTTCTAGGTCACATTATGTTAGCCTGAGAGTTTAACATCATCTGTTCACACCAGGCAAACTGTTCTGTCACCTTCTCTGACCTCTACTCATCTTCTGCTGAGTAGATTTTGATGCTAGGGCTGCTTGCATGACATATACTTGAGAGTCATACATGCTTTTTTATTCTTTTTATTTTACTTTGTACAATGACAGTCATTTTGGCATTCCTTACTGCTACAGCTTGGTTATCATATCCTGTATTCCTCTATTGAATTTTTCTAACTTCATTTTGATTTACTTTAATGATCTCAGACATATTTTATCTTCTACTTGTTCCAGAATCTCATTCAGCAGAACTGTAAGATCTTTTATAATCTGCCATCTCTGCCTCTCTCTGCCTCTTTTTCTCTCTCTGCACATCTGTGTTTGTGTTTATTAATAATTACAAATGGATTAAAATTGTAATTCAAATCTCTGAAATTATTGGGTTCTTTTTTTTTTTTTTTTTTTTTTGAGACAGAGTCTCGCTCTGTCACCCAGCTGGAGTGCAGTGGCACAATCTCGGCTCACTGCAAGCTCTGCCTCCCGGGTTCACGCCATTCTCCTGCCTCAGCCTCTCCGAGTAGCTGGGACTACGGATGCCCGCCACCACATCCGGCTAATTTTTTTGTGTGTTTTTAGTAGAGACAGGGTTTCACCGTGGTCTCGATCTCTTGACCTCGTGATCCGCCCGCCTCGGCCTCCCAAAGTGCTGGGATTACAAGCGTGAGCCGCCGCGCCCGGCCGTGGGTTATTTCTTATTCCTACTTTATGTGGGTGCTATGATCTCACGTGAAAGATGAATAACTCGTTTTATATTTCAAAATAAATATTTTAGCAATAAAAACCTATATAATTTTCTGCAACTGTATTTAAGTTTTCTAATCATATGTCACTATTTTTTGTCATGTGTGTTTATTTTTTAATTTTGAAATAAATGCAGACTTACAAAAAGGGGACCCAAGTTTTTCAAAATAAATAAATATATCCTTCTTCTAGTGTTTTAAAAATTTCATGTTATATAACCAATGATGAACACTAAGAAAATAAATTAATATGAGTAATAATCTACCAGTATTATTCAAATTAATTTATGTCACAGATTCGAAAGATTAGGGCAAAAAGAAAAATATAATAATTTATGTGTCCAACTAATTTCCTTTTTCTGGTGCAAGATTCAATCCAGGACCAAATAATTAGTTGTCTTGTCTCTTTAGTATCTTCAACACAATTCCTCATTTTTTTCTTTGCTTTTCATGACTTTAAAACTTTTGAAGAGTATTGGCCAGTTATTTCAAGAGTGTTCTTAATGAGCGTTTATCTAATGTTTTCTCCTGATTATGGTATGTATTTTTAGTAAAAATATAATGGAAGTAATGGTTTATGCTTTTTTTATAATCATTTCAGTGGGTGGATGTCAATATGAGTCATTACTGGTTACGTTAACTTTGTATGTTTGGTCAAGGTGGTGTATGACAGGTTTCTAAATAGTAAGGTTATGTTTTTATCTTCATAATTAATATGTATCATGTAGGGAGAAAGTTCGAAAGTATGTAAACAAAAAAGATTTTATCATATTTGTGCTAATTTTGGAAACATTTCATATCAAGCTTTTGTCTTTTTTAATTAAACAAAGTAGTAACTTACCTTTCTACATTGCACCACCTGTAATAATTGAAGGATAATTTTAGTTTGCTTAAATATGTCATTTGTTTACCCCTATACATTTGTATTATTTATTTAAACAATACAATAAACTAGAACAATGTGTCTGGAATAAATGAGAAAAAGAAAATATGTAGCCATGGCTTTAGACAGCTATAAAGTACATGGCTTTAGGAACATTCTGAAAACCTGCTTAAACAGACAATAAAGAGAGTCTTGATGAGAATGGAAATTGAAGGCTAGTGCCCATTTGATATAAGAGAAAAAATAATAGCTTACTTATTTCTACTGCCCCATGGAACATTAATAAAACTGAATTACCCTATAAAGAGAATAATAACTTGGAAATGTGTATAGAAGAGAAGATGTTCAGTAGTCTTTATTACAGAAATTTTTTCCAATAATGAATATAAAAATTTAGCAAATGAAAAGGTGCGAAACTTTGCATATACTTTAGCAGTATTAGGAGGAACAGAGTTTTTAAATTGATCTGAAGTCTTAAAATCTGGATTTATGTTTTAAGAAAATGATCACATATTAAAGATGGATGCCAATATAATTGAAACTTAGCAGAGCAGCTGAAAATTACCCAATACATGTATGACCTTAGTGACAATGATATCCTTTTAGAGAGCACCTCTAATTGCAAATTTTAACATTTATTGTAGGCATGAAAATGCATGCCAGCATACAATTCATTTTAATTGCCATTAATTTGTTCGTCCATGTTCCATCTTACTGGAAGCAAATAAGAAAGTTAATATGCCCTTGGCTTTTTTATGATTACTGGAAATATGCTCCATTCTCTTCCCTTTGACTCCAGATTTATGAAAATTAAATGGTGCAGCTTTCTGAGGTACCCAAGTCTAGAAGAGTAAAGGAAGGTATACCACAAGCAGTGCATAGGTAGCACACAGATTTTAGCAAAGTATTTATGTCTTTGTTTTCTAGCCCTAAAAACAACTCTAGGCATGTTATTTCACATCAATTGCTTGAAGAAATAGCATAACCAAACATGAGGGACAAACATACTTTTGGACAAGTTGTGTTCCGTTGCACAGTTAAATTACTTAGTGACAGAGTGACTGCTTTGCCTACTTATAGCCCTAGAAGGGTCATCCTTGGCTATACTCCAGATTCTGCAGTCTCACAACAAATCAGATCATAATGCTCAGTATTTTGAAGTAAGTTGATTTATTCTCTAAGTAAGTAAATGTCATAGAAAAGGAATAGAAAACAAGGTTGCATATTGACCAGAATTAAGATGGGTTAGAATAAGATCAGCCACATTAATTCAAGAGAAATAAAAGGGTAAGATAATTACCTATTTATTATAAATGTAATATGAAAATTTAAAAGAAGTTCTTTTGTAAGTTGTTTGACTTACATATTTTTGTATTATATTTCAGTGGATTGAAGAGTGTCCCCCCAAATTTATACCTACCAAGAACCTCAGCATGTGACTTTATTTAGAAATATGTTCTTTGCACATGTAATTAAGGATCTCAAGATGAAATTACCCGAAATTTAGGATGGACCCTAAATCCATTCTTGTATAAGAAAAGGAGAATGCACAGGGAGACCATTTGCAGATGGAGGCAGAAGGTTGAGTTATGCTACCACAAGCCAAAAATGCTGGTATTACCAGAAGTTGGGACAGGCAAACAAAGATTCCTTTCTAGGGCCTCTAGAGGGAGCACAACCTCATTGAGACCTTGATTTTTTACTTACAGCCTCGAGAACTGTGAGAGAATAAGTGTATTTTGTTTTAAGCTACCTGGATTTTTGTACTGAGATTGGGGCAGTGCTGTATCTAATATCAAAATATGGAAAGTGCCTTGGAATGGGTTAAAAGATACACAAACCTTGGACAAACTTTGGGGCATATGACAAAAAGTGCCTAGATTGCCTTGAAAAGTCAATTGGTAAAAATATAGACGCCAAAGATGTTATTGGTGAAGGCTTATTGGCTGTAAAAAGCATGGTAGAGGAAGCTTCTATCATCTTGAAGAATACATAAATCATCATGAACAGAATGTTGGTAGAACATTAAAGGTGTTTCTGATGAGTCTCAAAAGGAAATGAGAAACATGATATTGGAAACCGGAGAAAAGGATATTCTTATTTTAAAATGGTAGCAAACTAAGTGGAATTTGGTCATACTGTTGGGTAGAAAACAGACCTTGTAAGCACTGAACTTGAACACACTGAATTTGAATGCACCCTGATTTCCCCTTGCTTTGTGTGTATATGGCCTTTGAACCCCAGCTAGGGGTTAGGCCAAGGAACCCAGCCCCACTTGTCAGGCCTTATCTTGAACAAATTGGAGGACAATTGTCCCAGATGATTGTAGGCCAACTTTCTTGAATTTCTCCAAACTAGAGTGAAGAAAGCCAATTTTTCTAGGGACCTTCAAATTGTGGGACCAGCAAGAAGTCTTGTTGTTCTGTCCAACTTCTGAGAATCTTTCCTAAAGACCCATGTTGTGACCCCATGAATATCTACTTTAAATCTCAAATTTCTTAGTAACCATTTGAAAATTTCCACCTTACTAGCATTAATATCTTGATTCTCCTCTTCCTCTTTCACCTTTGTTTTGCTCATTTCCTTATGTATCTACTATCGGTGCTTCATCATTTTTTTTTTCTTTGGAATTAGGTCAGATTTGGCCCTGTGTCAAGATCAGTCTCAATACTGTTAGTAAAATCCTATTTATCCTTTAAAACCCATTTCTGTGATCATCTCTCACATTCTCTGCAGAGCTTTAACTAACCATATTTACCTCTCACAGGTGTTGCTTTAACTCTGTGTTCTGAAAGAAGCATTGTACATCTATCAGGAGAGAATGAGTGCTTAGTGTATTGAAAGCAAATGAGATTTGATGTCCCATGTACAAATAAAAGATCCTGATTCTCTATAATCTTGGGCAGTTTACTTGACCTCTAATGCTCAGCCTTATCAACACTGAAAAAGATACGATTGCCAGCCGGGGGCAGTGGCTCACATCTATAATCCCAGCACTTTGGGAGGCCGAGGCAGGCGGATCACCTGAGGTCAGGAGTTTGAGACCAGCCTGGCCAACATGGTGAAACACCGTCTCTACTAAAAATACAAAAATTAGCAGGGCATGGTGGCGTGTGCTTGTAATCCCAGCTAGTCTACTCAGGAGGCTGAGGCAGGAGAATTGCTGGAACTCGGGAGGCAGAGGTTGCAGTGAGCCGAGATCACACCACTGCACTCCAGCCTGGGTGACAGAGCAAGACTCCATCTCAAAAAAAAAAAAAGAAGAAAAAAAAAAGATGTGATTGCCACATAAGGGAATATGTATTTATGTATATACATATGCACATATATAATTACTCAGAAACTGGCTGAGGAAGCTTAATATTTTAATTTTACTTATAATTTTGAAATATCTTATACACTCACCTACTATAAGTATCACAAAGTGAAGTAATGACTCAATTTTCTTGCTTTCTCCGGTTTCAGATATAAAAGCCATCAAAACATAATTTTCAAATATAATTATGTTTAACTTTAGAAACATTCAGCTCAAGTAAAGCTATAATTTATATGTAAAATACAGTATATAGCACATATTTAATCATTTAAAGAAAATTTGCTTTGCACAATCTTCATATGCAAATGTCATATTTGGTTATATATCATATTTGGGGATCTGTGAATTTAAACTGAAAAACTGACCTGCTCATTTCTTAATAGTAACATTTCTGTAGATTAAAAAAAAAAAAACTGAAAAAGAACTTACGTAAAAGCAGGTTACTTCTTGATTATCTATAAACAATAAGATCATTTTAAGTATAGGTATAAAGCTTATTGCACTCTATCCTGGGTGACAAGAGCGAAACTCCTCCTAAAAATGTACACATATATAGACAGATATAAAGCTTATAAATATCTGTTCATATATTAGATTATGAAACAATTTGAAGATTTCAGTAATTTCATTGTAAATTGCCAAAATGATCTATGAACGAAAAACCTGTGATGAGTAATAAAAGCCATAGATGTCCATTATTTTAACATATAGCAGACAAAGTCATTGGGGTTTTGTGTTTAGTTTTTCTTTGACCCAAGGTGAATGTTAAGATAGGTAAATCATTCACTAAAATCATTTTTAGAATAATTTTATTTTACTCTCAGTCAGAAAAGGTGATTTTGTTCATGTTAATTTTATATAATTGATATACTTTCTGCATAAACTGTCAAGATTTCTGTTTTTTTCCTCCAACATATTGTATATTTAGAAAGCTAAAGAAATAATTTAAGGGATAGCTATCTATATGGAGGATGTGAGTTGAAGTTCACTTGAAATAATTTCATCTGTTTTGGCATAATGATAGTAGAGGAGAAATATATCTACGCACTTAAACTATGAAAAATGTGTTCAAACATGAAATTCACAATCTACATATTCAAAATGTATGTATAAAGTATATGGCATACTGAATGTCATGAGGAATATACTTCTACAATATCTCAACTTTCTAAATTATTATTTATTGACTAGAAAGAAATTATGTATGTAAAATAGAAGAGAGATTACGGCAGTATTTGTAAAAATGAAATATAGGAGGAAATTCTTTACATATTGTTTTACTTAACTTACATATTATACTTTCTCCAGAAACTGACAAGTCATAAGGATGATATAATCTCAAAATACTTGCATTATATATTCAAGTACTTCTATAGTTAATTATCATTCAGATTTACTAAACTATTTGTTCAAATTTATTTCTTATATTTTTCCTTTTGGTGAAGGGAGACTCTTGAGACCAAAAAGTATCTTTGTTTTTGCTTTTTAATATAGCTTAAACACTGTAATTTTATCTTTAGCCTAGAATTTTAGTTGAGGTCTCTTTAGATTTCCAGTTGGACAAGTCTTTACTATCTTGAAAATGTATTATTCTATTGACCTCTTTTGTTTATTGTTTGGGATTAGAAATCTGCTGCTTATTACATCATAGATAATCTGTATATCTTTCTTGTAGTTTATAAATTTATTCTATTGTCTTGATACCTTTTATTCTGAAATTTATATTTATCTATTCATTTATTGATACACTTTTTAATGTAAAGTTAGATGAATTTAGAAATCCAGTGTGAGAAATTGCTGTTTGTTGACCAAAACCTGTAGTATTTCCCTCAGTAATACTTTGTGAAATGTATTTTCAAGACTTCTTTAAAATTAAGCATAAAAATATGACTAATATATTTGTAATAGTCCGTTCTCATGCTACTACTAATAATATATCCAATACTGGGTAATTAATAAAGGAAGGAGGTTTAATGGACTCACAGTTCCACATGACTGGGGAGGCCTCTCAGTCATGGTGGAAGGAGAAGAAAGAGCAAAGTCACGTCTTACATGGCAGCAGGCAAGAGAGCATGTGCAGAGGAACTCCCATTTATAAAACCATCAGATCTCATGAGACTCATTCACTACCATGAGGACAGTATGGGGAAAACCACGGGCATGATTCAATTATCTCCACCTGGCCCTGCCC
Source organism: Symphalangus syndactylus (assembly GCF_028878055.3). Classification (NCBI taxonomy): domain Eukaryota; kingdom Metazoa; phylum Chordata; class Mammalia; order Primates; family Hylobatidae; genus Symphalangus; species Symphalangus syndactylus. The sequence continues at coordinate 80,182,871 of NC_072438.2, read as the reverse complement.
TTGACATGTGGGAATTACTACAATTTAAGATGAGATTTGGGTGGGGACAGAGCCAAGCCATATCAATATCCAATCACATATGAACAGAATCATAGTTCATGATGTATAAACAGAAAATATATGCACAACTTTCAGACCTTGGCCATGAAAACCTCCAACAATAATTATTTCATTATGTTCCATTCTGTCATCTTAATAGATGAGCATTGTGAACTCCCAAGCCAGACACTGAAGATGGCAAAGCCCCAGGATGAAATGATCCTTGATGTCTGAATCACCACCAGGAAGATAGTGACATACAAAGAAGTAAAACTGTTTTGGACATTATGTGCCAGAGAAATAAACTTCTTTAACCATTAAACACTTTGTAGTCTATTTGTGGCATCGTCTTAACAGTACTAACTACAATTTTTTCTAATGAGTATGTTGTATTTATTTACTGATCAGGAAAGGCATTTTGTCAAATATGCTTAACTCACAAGTTATCTTGTGAGTTTGCAATCGAACTTATGTTACTATAAAATCAAAATGATAAAAAATAAAATGAGTGTTGATCATTAATTACAAACATGATTATAAGTGAATGATATTATTTTTACAGTGTTCTTTTAAAAATCTTATTATGAGGACATTTCTACCTGCTGTGGTAAAGACAGTTTGCATCTATTCTACCTTTGCCAATATGCACTGTTATTTCTGTTAATTTCATCATTGGGACTAATGTTAAACTGTTTACACAGAGTACATTTTGATAAATATTTCATTTACCTAGAAAAGATACCTCTTTTTCTTACATATTTAGAGTAGGTAAAGTACCATTATTGGCAAGGAGACAAACACAAAACGAAAATATAATGTAGCAGCATATGATGGAGAAAACAGTTCTTAAAATATTAGCCTTTTTCTCTATTTGCTAAGGTACGGCTAGAAAATATTTTTCAAGTCCTGTGTATCTAGGTGACAATATGTGAAGGGAACCCACTTTTAGAATGTCTGCTGAAGTGACATGGATTACTTTGAGGACAAAGGAGTTAAAAGTAGTATACTTTTTCCTCCTGTTCTCTTTACCAAGGGCTAGATTCCAACAGAGAAAAGTGGTGTCTTAGAATACAGGAAAGCCTTGGCTGGGCGCCAAGACAGAGTCAAGAGATGAAGACCATCCTGGCCAACATGGTGAAACCCCATCTCTACTAAAAATACAAAAATTGCTGGGCATGGTAACGCACACCTGTAGTCCCAGCTACTCAGGAGGCTAAGGCAGGAGAATCGCTTGAACCCAGGAGACAGAGGTTGCAGTGAACTGAGATCACACCACCGCACTCCAGTGTATATATATGAAAGCCTTGAGATTGAAGGATTTGAGATTCCTGAATTATTACATTGAACAGAAATCTTCTGACCCCCTCCCTTATGGACATGTACTGGACTGCAACATGAACAAGAAATAAAATTTCTCTGTGAACCCACCAAGAATATTTACTTGGTAAACCCACTAGGATTTGGGAGTTTCTTTATTATAGTGCCAAGATTAAGTATTATAGTACCTAATCAATTACACAGTGTTTAGCTACAATATAGTTATTTAAATGTCAATATTGGATGTTCTTATATGACTTTATAAATATTAAAATCTAATTTTAAAAACATTAAAATTTTATAGAAAAAATATATATAGAAAGAACTGATATTGTAGAAAATGAGACTTAACCTAAATGATGAATAATTAGAATTTGTAGAAAACAGAAACCTATATAATAAATAAAAAAGATTTAGTAATTCTACATAAGAGAAGACATAAAACCAAAATAAACTGAATAAATAAAAAGCTAAATAAAAAAATGTGACTTATTCAGTTAATCTAACATACTACATAATTAACAAAATTTTTTGTCAAATGCTATAAAGTATAAAAATGGGTATAAATATTTGAAAACATACTGTAAATATTTTCAAATAGTAAAATCACCAACATGGAATCACAAAGTTGCTACCCCCAAAATAATGAAAAATAATAAATGAAAAATATGAGTTTGGAAAAAAATAGAGTTGAATAAATTTCCTTAAAGCTACTAATTGTAACACTTGAATATTCGATGGGTTGAAAATAAGTTCATTTATAATAGCAATAAAAAACAAAAGTAAATAGATGTACTGATTATATAGGCTGATAGAGTTAATCTAAGAAGAAACATTTAAGACCTATATGAGTAAAATAAAACCTGCAAAACTTCTATTGAAGAAAATAAAATAAAATGGAAGCATATTTCATGTTTGAATATGGAAAGCCTACAATAAAACATAGAAGCTCACCCCAATTAATTAACGTTTTAATTAATTTTAACAAAAAACACATTAAGATTTAGTTTTTGACTTTTTGGTAATAGCCCTTCTGACTGTTGTGAGATGGTATCTCATTGTGGTTTTTTGATTTGCATTTTTCTAATGGTCAGTGATGTTGAGATTTTTTTTATATGATTGTTGGCTACACGTATGTCTTTTGACAAATGTCTGTTCATGACCTTTGCCCACTTTTTTTTTTTTTTTTTTTTTTTAGAGAGACAGATTCTCACTCTATCGCCCAGGCTGGAGTGCAGTGGTGCGATCTCTGCTCACTGCAACCTCCGCCTCCCCAGTTCAAGTAATTCACCTGCCTCAGCCTTCTGAGCAGCTGGGACTACTGCAGCAGGCTGCCACGACTCGCTAATTTCTTTTGTGTTTTAGTAGAGACAGGGTTTCACCATGTTGCCCAGGCTGGTCTCCAACTCCCAAGCTCAGGCAATTACAGGTGTGAGCCACTGCACCCAGCCCCTTCTTTTTAATGGGGTTGTTTTTCTCTTGTAAATTCATTTAAGTTTCTCATAGATGCTAAATATTAGCCCCTTGTTAGATGCATAGTTTGCTAAAATATTCTCCCATTCTCTAAGTTGTCTGTTTATTTTGTTGACAGTTTCCTTTGCTGTGCAGAAGCTCTCTAGTTTAATTAGTTCCCCTTTCTCAACTTTTGCTTTTGTTGCAATTGCTTTTGCCTTCGTCATCATGAAGTCTAAGACTGTTCCCATATCCAGAATGGTATTGCCTAGAATGATATTATCTTCCACAGTTTTTATAGTTTGGGGTTTTACATTTAAGTCTTTAATCTATCTTGAGTTAATTTTTGTATATGGAATAAGGAAGGAGCCCAGCTTCAATCTTCTGCATATGGCTAGCGAGTTATCCCAGCACCATTTATTGATTAGGAATCCTTTTCCCATTGATTGTTTTTGTCAGATTTGTCGAAGATTAGATAGTTGTAGGTGTGTGGTCTTATTTCTGGATTCTCTGTTCTGTTCCATCAGTCTCTGTGTCTGTTTTTGCACCAGTACCATGCTGTTTTGGTTCCTACAGCCCTGTAATGTAGTTTAAAGTTGGGTAGCATGATGCCTCCCACCTTGTTCTTTGTGCTTAGGATTGTCTTGGCTATTTGGGCTCTTTTTTGGTTCCACATGAATTTTAAAATATTTTTTTCTAGTCAATAGTAGTTTAATAGGAATAGCATTGAATGTACAAATTACTTGGGGCAGTATGGCCATTTTAATGATATTGATTCTTCCTATCAATGAGCATGAAATGTCTTTTCATTTGTTTGTGTCATTTCTTATTTATTTGAGCAATCAAAAAATAACCAATGCAGATGAGGTTGCAGATAAAAAGGAATGCTTTTATACTGTTGGTGGGAGTGTAAACTAGTTCAACCATAGTGGAAGACAGCATGGCAATCCTTCTAAGGCCTAAAGACAGAGATACCATTTGACCCAGCAATCTCATTACTAGATATATACTGAAATGAATATAAATTTTTCTATTATAAACTCACATGCACATGTAGGTTCACTGCAGCACTATTCACAATAGGAAGACATGGAATCAACCTAAATACCCATTAATGGTAGACTGGATAAAGGAAATGTCGTACATATACACTACAGATTACTATGCAAACATAAAAAAAAAAACAAGATTATATTCTTTGCAGAAACATGAATGGAGCTGGAGGCCATTATTTTTAGCAACTAACACAGGAAAAGAAAACCAAATACCACATGTTCTCACTTATAAGTGGGATCTAAATGATGAAAACACATGGACACATAGAGCAGAACTACACACACTGGGCCCTGTTGGAGAGTGGAGGCTGAGATAAGAGAGAGGATCATGAAAAATAACTAATGAGTACTAGGCTTAATACCTGGGTGACAAAATAATCTGTACAACAAACCCCCATGACACAAGTTGACCTATTAACAAACCTGCACATGTACCCCAAAATTAAAATAGAAGTTAAATTTTTTAAAAAAAGATTTTGAACTTGTGAAGCAAATAAACCTCTCTTGGAATAAATATGTTGTTATAAATAGACCAGGAATCTTCAAAAAAAAAAAAATGAAAAAAAGGTTTGCATTAGAAATAACAGAAAATATTGTAAATCACAAATTTAAACCCTCTGGAAACTCACATGGGTGTAGTAGAGACTAAAACCAGAAAGCAATGTATCCTAAAATCAATGGGAAGAAACATACTTAAAAAATACATGGCCGAGCACAGTGGCTCATGCCTGTAATCCCAGCACTCTGGGAGGCCGAGGCGGGTAGATCACCTGAGGTCAAGAGCTCCACACTAGCCTGGGCAACATGGGGAAACCCTGTCTCTACTAAAAATACAAAACTTAGCTGGGCGTGGTGGTGTGTGCCTGTAGTCCCAGCTACTCGGGAGGCTGAGGCAGGAGAACCACTTGAACCCGGGAGGCAGAGATTGTGGTGAGCTGAGATGCTGTGATGGTGCCACTGCACTCCAGCCTGGGTGACAGAGAGAGACACCATCTCAAAACAACAACAACAACAACAAAACAAAACATATACTGTTTTGGTAATCCTTTTTTTAAGTACAAATGGTAAAATTGTAATTACCTTACACATAAACCACCATTAATTCCAGTTGAATAAAATTGTAAAAACACCCTGTTTCATATTTCTTTCAGCCACAAAACTACCAACAATCTCAACTAAGATACTATTAAATGTAAAGAAGAATCACCCATTTATTCTTAGAGTAGACTTTTAAACATTCTAATTTTAAAAGTAAGGACAAATAATGCACTATAATGGCAAAAGCAATCAATTTCTTCAGGTTTACACGAAATTTAATAAAATGTCTTTCTTTCAAGTACCAGCCATTATTACTGCTCTTCAAATCCAAGCCCCACTTCCATTCCCATGGTTCCAGAAGAAAACATTGAGTTTCTTACACTATCACTTATATATCATCTAAAAAGATCGAGAATCACTGACAAAGGTCAGAATTAAAGTCAATGTGAGTTCGATAAGATTTAGCTTAGCATACAAAACAAAATAGATCACAAGAGGAAAGGTCAAAACATTTGACAATAAAAATTAGAGACAAAAGTGATTGTTGAATTACTAGGGCAAAATAAAAAAACAAATAATAAACCGGAGGAAAAGTTCAACAAAATTCAGTAAGCAAAAAATAGATATAAAAAATAGAAAATTATTTTAAAAGAAAAAAATGTACTGATAATTATTTCTGAAAAAGAGAAGTATTAACAAAACTCGTATGCAAGGAAAAACAGCACATTCATATAATTCATATATTGCCTCTATCAAATTGGTAAAACAACTTAATGTCAACACTAATATTATAATATATGTAGAAAATAGTCCTTCTTAGAGAAAAACAGTGAAAATGTACAGAGAATTGTATGAAAAGATATATTAAATTTTTTAAGATTAAGATTATAATATCAACTGGATGACCAATGCCATTCATTATGAAGAAAATGTTGAGAAATACACAGAGTTGATTAAGTGATTCCATCAAAATGAAATTTAAGTTTCAAATAGATTAGCCAATATAACCAACAATTAGTGATTAGGTAAATATAAAGTATGAGACTCTACAATGGTGCATCCTGCACTAGGAATATTTAATAAAGTGAATAATATGTGGATCATTCTAAGTATAAAGTTATAAAAGTAGTAAATACTGTATGTTGCCATAAAGATAGCATAAATATATAATTATATAACACTTCGTAGATAAACGCATAGATAGAAATAAAGTAGGATTTGAAAATGATGAGAGAATAATTGACAATCTATTCAGACATACATACCCTAATGTATATCACATCTAAAAATTAGGGTGATTATTTTGTTTAGCATTCATTTTGAGGATTTTTCCAGTGGAAATAAACATTTTAAAAATGTTTCTTCCAATTGCCATTACATATAAAATCAAAAGTTAAAAGCAAAATACATGAATTAGTTAAATCTTAATGGTATGAGAAAAGCTACAGCATGTTCTAGCCTTACAATAAAATAACTATAAACTTAGAACACACTCAAACTAATGTTATAAAATACTTTCAATAAGACGAATGTTCAATATATCATTATATTATAAAGTGAGGATTGTGAATTGTATGTATAATTTATAATAGCAGTTACATAAAATATACACAAAAGGTTGGAATAAAATATATTAAAATGGTAATGGTGATTTCCCTTAATCAGTAGAATTTAAGGTGCTTTAAAATAACAAATGTTTTATTAAATTAATTTTGTTTTGTCAAAATTATAAAAGAGGACCAATGGAGTTTTAAAAAAGAAAACCAAACTAAAATTTAACAAAAACATAATTAGGTATTCAGAAGCCATTCATTTTTCATCAGGCTACAAGATTTCATATGAAATATTTAAAAGTGTTGCCCTACAAAATGTCTCTAAGGCAGAAAGAAATCATAGATGAAATCTTTTATAGGTAGAATCCATCCATCTAAAATTTATAGTAGGAAATTGTGTTTTATGTCTTTTGTCTATATAAAATTCCTTTTTTGACATTAATGGAGGTGGGAGATGATAGATAATTTCTTCTTCACAATATTATTATTTAGTTCATCAAATGAGAGACGTTTTGAAAGGAAATATAACTCACATGATACTAATTTGGACGTTAATGGACACATAGCTGACATAGTTCTATCTTGATCAATAAGTGTGTGTTTTAAAGCATTATTACTTTATTAGTGATATGCTGAATATCAGTTGCAGATTGCTGTTAAATTTGTTACATTATCCCAATATATTGCACTGCATTTCTTACATGCTAACCAAAGCCTTGTCAATTATAAAGTTGTTAAATACTGTTAAAATTTAAGGAGATGTATCCTACTATTTAATAGCATACGAATAAATTATCCAACTAAAAAATGTGCAAAGAATTTGAATAGACATTTTTCCAAAGAAGATGTACAAGTGACCAACAGGGATATTAAAAGATGTTCAACCTCAGTAATCATCAGGGAAATGCAAATTAAAAGCAAAAATGAGACATCACTTCACACCTGTTAGAATGGTCATTATCAGAAAAGCAAAAAACAAACAAACAAACAAACAAAAAGTTAGCAAGTATTGTGAAGCAGAAATTGGAGCCCTGGTATATTGTTGGTGGGAACGCAAAATGGTATAGCATCTATAAAAAACAGTATAGTATAGAGTTTTCTCAAATAATTAAAGGTAGAACTACCATGAAATCTAGCAATCACACTTCTGGTATCTATCCATAATTATTGAAATCAGGATCCTATCATGTCCTTTGCAGAACATGCATGAGGTTGGAGGCCATTGTCCTAAGTGAACTGGAGTAACATGCGAATAGAAAATCAAATACCGAATGTTCTCACTTAAAAATGGGAGCTAAACATTGAGAACACATAGACACAAAGAAGGTAACAACAGACACCAGGACCTACTTGAGGGTGAAGGGTGGGAGAAGAGAAGGGATCAAAAAACTACCTATTAGGTACTATGTTTATTACCTGGGTGATGAAATAATCTGTATATTAAACCCCATGACATGCAATTTATCTATATAACAAACCTTCACGTGTTCCTCTGAACCAAAAATAAAAGTTAAAATTAATAAGGATCTCAAAGAGGTATGTGCATTTTTATGGTATTGCAGTCTGATTTGCAAGATATGGAAACAACTCAAATGTCCATTGATAGATGAATGGATAAAGAAAATATGGTATATTCACATAAAGGAATATTATTCGGCCACAAAAAGAAGGGAATCTTGTCATATGCTATAAAATGGATTAATCTGAGGATATTATGCTAAGTAAAACAACCCAGTCAACCAAGAACGAACACTGCGTGGTTCCACGTGGGTGAGGTATCTAAAGTAGGCAAACTCAGGAAAGCAGAAGGTACAGTGGTGGTTGTCAGGGCTGAGGGAAGGGGAAAATGGATAATGGCTGTTCAATAGTGCAAAGTTTCAGTCATGCAGGTTGAAAAATTCTAAAGTTGGCTGTAGGACATTGTGCTTAAACAATACTGTGTTGCACACTTAAAATTCTAAGAGGATAAATCATATATAATTTTTAGCACAACAAAAAAAGAAACATTTTTTAAAAGTTAAGTAGACTTAAGGTATCATTTAGAAAAACATCTCTCTTTTGGCTGTTAACCCAGCTTTATTCTGCAGAGTTTAGCTAGTTTTAGTCTCCAATCCTGTTAATCACAGTTCATGTGAATTTATTTCAATTGAATTCCTTGGAATCACCTTCACATTTTTATACTCACTACAAAATAGATTTTCAGTTGTTGGCAGGTTTCCTCAATTCCTGCCGCATTAAAATTGTGGGGTTTGTTTTGGTTGATATTTCTGTTAAATGCTGTTCAAGCCTAAAAGCATTTCTCATTATTTTCTTTGCCATTCGATTGAGATTTTCATATAGCTTCACTGAACTTGAGATAAAGTCTAGCATTCGTTTTGCTGTACCAATACACAATGTTTTTGTCTCTTTTCTGGTTGGTGATTTATTTAAATTGTTATTCTATACAGAAGCATATAACTTATTTGTCTAAAAAGTCTATTGCTTTCCAGATGGATTAATTAACATCATAGTTACAGAAGGTTTTTTTAAAATTTATCTTTGGGCATTTTTATTAAGTTTCAACATGATAATATTATTTATAAAGAGCATATTTACTCATTTAGTATGTATAATGAGTTTATTTAAGGAATTGACATTTTTGCTGAACTGAGAAGTAGATCACAAAGCAAACAAAACAAAATAAAAAGCAATGAACCAGTGAATAAAGGCCATGAATATTATGTAAATATTTATGTTCACTTTTTATCTTAACATTATAATCTCAAATCACTTTGGAGATAATCCTATTTCTAAAGAACAATAATAGTATATTGCCTATTGAAATAAAATGGGGACATGGTTTAATTAATTTTATATTAAAGTAAAATTTCATAATGAATTTGAGAGATTTTTAGAAAATATTTTTTAGTTTTCATAGCACTCAAACCAAGGCATCAATGTGTAACATGTCCTCAAACACAACACTACAAATATTCTATTTTATGTTTGCAAGATTTTAGAGCAACAGAAAAAGTCATTCTACTTCCCATATTTTTAATTGTTTAAATAATTTACATTATTGAAGTATAGCTTCCCTATTTTTAAAAAAACATTTTAGGCATATACTTTGCTACATTATAAAAATATATAATCAAGGCAGTTCAACCATAATAATAAAATATTTCTATAATTCACTGTAATTGTTTTTACACTACTCTAAAGAACTGCTTGTGACTGGGTAATTTATAAAGAAAAGAGAATTAATTGACTCACAGTTTAGGATGGCCGGGGAGGCGTCAGGAAACCTATAATCATGGCAGAAGTTGGAGTGGAATCAGGACCTTCTTCACATGGTAGCAGGAGAAAGAAGAGTCAGAAGCCAAGTGTGAAGAACCCCTTAGAAAATATAAAACCATCAGATCTCCTGAGAACTCACTCACTTTCACAAGAACAGCATGGGAGAAACTTCCCCCATGATCCAGTCACCTCCCACCAGGGTCTCTTGCTAGACACATGGGGATTACAACACAAGATGAGATTTGGGTGGGGACAAAACCAAATCAGATTATTTACTGAAGTTTTCTTTGTAGTTATCTTCATCCCATCACTCCACAATCCCATTCTTCAGCCTCAAAAAACCACAGCTGTTTTCTATGATTAAGGATTAGTTTTGACTATTTTAAGATTTCATATAAATAAAATATTAACATTTATACTCTTCTGTTTCTGTCTTCTGTAACTCAGCATGCTGTTCATAAGTTCATCTTCGCTATCATGTGTGATATCAGCAGTTCATTATCTTATATCACCAAATAGTATTTCTATGTATATATCACAATATTAATTCATTTGCTTTTGATGGGTATCTGTATTGTTTCTAGTTCTGTACTTAAAAAAAAATTGCTATGAACATTTGTGTGCAAGTCATTCTCTTGTTTAAATACCTAGAGTTGAAATTAGTCCTTTATATAGGAAGTGTGTTCTTAATTTTATATGAAACTTCCAAAATATTTTACACCCTAAACAGCAATGCACGATAAATTATTTCCCATCTCCACCAGTATGTGGAATGTCTTTAATTTTAGCCATTCTTGTTTTTTGGGGTGGTATTTTGTTGTGGCTTAACCTGCATTTCCCTGATGACTATTAATGTTTGTTTATTTCATTTGGTTATGTCATATTCACTTACTTCTTTTGGATAGTGTGTGTTGAAATCTTTGACCTTTTTTTGTTGGGTTGTTAATTTTCATAAAGTTAAAGATATCTTATAAAGTGTGTAAACAAGTCCTTTGTCTAATAAAGCATGCCAACCATTTTCCTCTCCTTGTGAGGCATACTTTTCATCTTTAAAATCTATCTTTAAGGGAGTGAGTAATATGATTCAATAAAATGTATCTGTTTGGTATGTGCTTAATACTTTTGTGTCATTTCTAGAAAATTCTTTCCTCCATCAAGGTCACAAGTAATTTTTTTCTACTTTTTCATTTTCACAATGATCTTTCCTATGTTTTCTGGTGTTTCTGCCTATCTTTCATACATTTCAACTTTTAAACATCTGTCTGTGTTATATTTATGTGCTAACTGAATATTATGTTAGTTGGATGTTAAATACTGTTGTTAATTCTTCCACAAAGATTGTATCCAATTGTCCTAGCCTTATTTGTTCAAAGACTACCTCACCTATATTGAAATTATTTGGTATCTTGGTCAAAAAGCTATTAAACTAGTACGTGTAAGATGTCTGTTCTTGCTTCTGTTTTTCACACCATTGTTCTTTATATCTATTCTTACACAAAAACCACAGTCTAGATATATGGCAATAAGTCTTAAAATCAGGTAGTGTAAGTTCTCCAAATTTGTTCTCTTTTAAGATTGTTTAGACATTCCATATTCTTTATATTTAATTTTAAGCTATAAAATCAGCTTGTCCGTTTCTACAATTAAAAAAAAATTTCACTGAGGTTTGCTTGGCTAGAGACTCAGTCATAATGTGTGTGACGTTCTGTCAAGACTTCTTTATAGATGGCATTTTTTTCTTTTATCAAAAGTCATATAATGTTTATTATATGTCTTCTTGTATGAGCTGATGTTCAATGGCTAGATACACTAATTTATTAGTTTATCACAAATTTTCTTATAATTACATTATTTTTCCTTCTTTTAGGCTAAAAGAATACTTTTAAAAAGATACATTTTACCTTATAGACCTATGGTTATTTTATGGTTTAGTTCATTAATAAAGGCAAGATAAATGCTTGGTACTGTTCCTTTGCTTCCTGACAACACATCACATTTGACAACTTATATCTTAAATACTGTTACGAACTTACAGATTTAGTATTGTTGATATATTTGGATGTGCTTCATTCAGTGTCTTCTTGGATACAAATTTTCCATCTTTTGCCAGCGAATACTGCTTCAAATTGTCTCCTGAGTCTTCTTAATAAGATCCTTACTAGCTATTTTACTCCTGTGCTAATTGGTTATCAAAATGGTCCATGTTGTCCATGCTCTGCCTCAAACAAGGAATAAATTTGTTTCTATGGAGATCCCTGTCATCATATTTGCTTTTTAGTGAAATATGTTATTTCAGGACCACAGTCTGGACACTAGCAGTAATTTTTCACACAGGATACTTCAAAGAAGAGGCTTCTTTCACTGTTTCTAAGCCTTTCCATTGGCAGTTATAGGAAAAGTATTATATAAAAGAGATTTATGATTCCATTCTGAGAGTTCCAAATGGAATTCAGGCTTACAAACTTTATTCTATCTTGTATCTCTATTTGTTCTTTCACCACATCTAGAACCTTGGTTCTTAAAGGGATAAGGTATTATTTGATTAGAATATTGTATTATTACTAATTTTCAGTATCCCACAGTAAACACAAGTACTATTCGATGAACAATGCCAACACTACTAAAAACATGCTACACTGATGGTTTTTTTGTTTCTTTATAGAAATCTTACCTTTCTTCTAGGTTGAGTATGGTACCGCTACTTCTGAGATTTTAGGAAAGTTCAGTTTGAAGGGAAAGCACCCAAGAGGCCATATTAGCCTTGTCCCTGATGAGTTTAGTCATCCAGATTCGTCTGTAAATGAAATTACCATTTTAGGTCAGACTCCTTTGTCAGTTCCTCAAAGCAGAAGGGAGAGTGATATAATCTGCAACTACAAACCCTCCCAAAAAATAACTGGAAGCTAAAATATATTAAAATATAACATTGAGGCTGAAAACCAAATATTGAGAGCTAGGTGGTATTTTTTGCCTTCTTTATATATTTGTATTTTTAATTTGCTTTATTCTTATAAACTATCTTTAAGTATAATTCCTCAAATTTCCTAAAGGAGAAGAAAACAAACTGCTGTGCTATTTCCGTGGTACACTGAGGATTATGTTTGCAGGGTCTTTGTCCTGTGCCCTCCCATCTATGCATCACAAATAAGCATGCATGCATTGGTGCCCATATGTTTACTTGGATCAGCACTCTTCCATTTATACTTTATGTATAATCTCTCCCAACTCTCAGCTTTTATGTACTACACTTTCATGACTGAAAATGCTCTTCCCAGTTCTTTCTTGAGTTAGCTTCTGAGCAGCCACCAGGACTCAGCTCTATGCCACATTTTCCAAGATGGTTACAGGCCTCTATTATTTCATCCCATAAAAGTCTGAATATTCATTTGTCAAAACATTTATTTTACTCTAGGAAAATCACCAGTTTACTTCTCTATATCTAGGATAACAGCCTATATCTCTTGAAGACAAGATAATATCTAATTTTTGCTATATCTTAATTGCCTGGAGCATAATTAGTTTTCACAAACCAGTCTGAATTCAATGAATTATGGAAAGATATTCTTAAATAAGCAGTTAACATTAAGCAGTGAACTTTATGTTGCCAGTACTTTTAACTTCATTTGCCCAATTTCATCTCTTTGTTTCAAACTGTACCATCTCATCCCCCTTCATGGAGTAAAAAATGCTTGTATGATGTAAAATTCCATTAAATTTTTACCAATCATTTTTTTCCTGAGGGCTGTTCCCATTCACCTTTTCTTATTTGGTCTTTAAAACTAACCAGTCATATATACAGTTTATACTAAATTCTAAAATTAGTCACCAAAAATACATTCCTCTGATAACTAAGAAAAGCACAACATACCTATAATTTTATGGGAATTTAGTATATTATAGAATACATGACTTGGCATTCACCTATATTCTGAGTTTATACCATACACTTATCCTGAGTGCTAGATATTGTAAAAAGTAAAAATAATTGGTATTCATTGTAAAAAATCATATTTTCTATATAAATGCTAATACACCCATCACAACACTTTGCAGGTGAAAATCCAATGTAACAATTGTATGTGTCTTCAGTATGAATACAGGGAAGTATTATTTTCTGGACAAAATCCGGACTGAGCAAAACAAATAACACCTTTTCACATGTTATTCACCAAATGTGATCTTTAAAAATTTTTTCCAGTAAGAAATTTTCCATCAGAATGCATTAAAAAATATATATCCGTAGGTGCATAGCCAATAGAAAAACCTATACTAGGTAAAACATACATGCATTTTAATGAGAGTACATTAGACTAACTTGGGCATTTTTCTGTGTGATTTAATTCAATCATCAAAGGACATCCTTGTAACTCACTGAAAAACTTAGAGATTGACATCTTCACCTTTTTGAATGAATATCTGTGTGACATCAATCACATACTACATTAGGAGATTGAAGGAGAATAAAGTGATGCTGTTGAAATACTTTATACATCTAATGACAAGTCAATCTTATTTGCATTCATTAGATTAGTGTACTATGCATCTTATAATGGAAAGAATAATAAAAATTATCCCAAATTAAGCTTCTCATTTTTCATGCCAATAACAAAGTTTAATCTCTTTTCATGTTCTAGGAAATTAGGCTTATAATCTTTCCCCTATAATTCCCTGATGTTATGGGACTGTGGTGTCCAGTAGAAAGAAACTTTAAGAACACTTATTTCTATTTTTTTATTCCATCATTTTAGATAATATTTAGGGTGATTTAAAATTTACAACATTGATTGATTTATTACCCCGCCTTCATAGGGAACAATAGTCATACTTGGTGATGTTTTTACCTTGCAGATTTCTGAATAAAACAAAGAGACTTACAGTTAGCCCTCTGTATCTGTGGATTCACCAACCACAAATAGAAAATATTGTGTTCACCAAAATAAAAATAAAATACAAAAATTAAAAATAGGCTGGGCGCAGTGGCTCACGCCTGTAATCCCAGCACTTTGGGAGGCCGAGGCGGGTGGATCACGAGGTAAGGAGATCGAGACCATCCTGCCTAACACGGTGAAACCCCGTCTCTACTAAAAATACAAAAAACTAGCTGGGAGAGATGGCGGGCGCCTGTAGTCCCAGCTACTCGGAGAGGCTGAGGCAGGAGAATGGCGGGAACCCGGGAGGCGGAGCCTGCAGTGCGCCGAGATCGCGCCACTGCACTCCAGCCTGGGCGACAGAGCGAGACTTGGCCTCAAAAGAGAGAGAGAGAGAGTGAGAGAAATGGAGGAATGAAAGAATGGCTACTTCATAGAGCAGCGCCGAGGGCTGCTGGTTGCCCATTTTTATGGTTATTTCTTGCTTATATGTTAAACAAGGGGTGAATTATTCATGCCTTCCCTTTTTAGATCACGTAGGGTAACTTACTGACATTTATAAACTGTCACCTCACTGGCGGGAGTGCAGCAGTGAGAACACCAGAGGTCACTCTCATCACCATCTTGGTTTTGGTGGGTTTTAGCTCTCTTCTTTACTGCAAGCTGTTACATCAGCAAGGTCTTTATGATCTCTATCTTGTGCCGACCTCCTAATTCATTCTGTGACTAAGAATGCCTTAACTTACTGGAAACGCAGCCCAGTAGGTTTCAGCCTCATTTTATTCGGCCTCTATTCAAGAGGGAGTTGTTCTGGTTCAAAAGCTTCTGACAATACCACTGAGAATTTTGTATCTGTTGTTATTTTAACATGACCTAACTTAAACAGAATGATATAAAAATGATTATATATTTCCATAAAATAAACAAATCTACATTATCATTTCTGCAAGTTAACTTTGTTTGTTTGTTTGTTTGTTTTTCAGATGGATTCTCCCTCTGTCACCCAGGCTAGGATGCAGTGGGGCTATCTCAGCTCACTGCAACCTCCGTCTCCCAGGTTCAAGCAGTTCTCCTTCCTCAGCCTCCTGAGTAACTGGGACTACAGGTTGTGGGGACAAGCCCATCTGATTTTTGTATTTTCGGTAGAGATGGTGTTTTGCCATGTTGGCCAGGCTTATCTAGAACTCCTGACCTCAAGTGATCCGCCTGCCTTGGCCTCCCAAAGTGCTGGGATTACAGGCATGAGCCACCGCACCCGGCCAGGTTAACTCTCATATGTGCAGCATATGGATAAAATAGTAAAGATTTTTGACATTATTTCATACCTATTTAGAATTTAGTGGAGCATTTTAACTGGCAATTATGACAGAATCATTTTTAGATTTTTCAGCAATCGCTGTGCTTTGCCAAAATGAGTGGAAGACGACAAAAGTGTAAGTAATAAAATCTGTTGAGAAATCAATCCCTTGGGTTATGAACAGGGCTTGGCTCTGTTGATGGTAGAGTGTGTATGAGAGAAATGAACAACGTAGAAGTATATTTTAGAAATAGAATGGAAAAGAATTGCTGTTGCATTATGTAAGTTTCCTTCTGTCAATTTTTTTCTAAAATAGAGTTCTCATATCTAAAGATTGAACGCACTGACAGTGTAAATATAGTTTTGCTTCATTTCATATTCTTGAACTGATATTCATTGCAAACAGAAATTCGACGTCAGAATGTATTTTTTGAATGAAACAAGATTGTATCTATTCATGTGGAATACTGGTTAATACTAATATGTATATGGGTTCCTAAGACTTTGACTCATGTTGCTCAATATGTCATCTCTTATTAGCATAATTCCTGCCAGCCATTACTAAAACAGTGATGGACATCTTCGTTTACTTGAGTTTCTAAGACCTGTCTTCACAATTGAGCTTGTCCACCTTCTGTACAAATTTTTCTAGGCAGAATTTTGCTTTGGTTTTTTTTTTTTTTTTTTTATTATTATACTTTAGATTTTAGGGTACATGTGCACAATGTGCAGGTTTGTTACATATGTATCCATGTGCCATGTTGATTTCCTGCACCCATTAACTCGTCATTTAGCATTAGGTATATCTCCTAATGCTGTCCCTCCCCCCTCCCCTCACCCCACAACAGTCCCCGGAGTGTGATGTTCCCCTTCCTGTGTCCATGAGTTCTCGTTGTTCAATTCCCACCTATGAGTGAGAACATGCAGTGTTTGGTTTTTTGTCCTTGCGATAGTTTACTGAGAATGATGGTTTCCAGTTTCATCCATGTCCCTACAAAGGACACGAACTCATCATTTTTTATGGCTGCATAGTATTCCATGGTGTATATGTGCCACATTTTCTTAATCCAGTCTATCTATCGTTGTTGGACATTTGGGTTGGTTCCAACTCTTTGCTATTGTGAATAGTGCCGCAATAAGCATATGTGTGCATGTGTCTTTATAGCAGCATGATTTATAGTCCTTTGGGTATACACCCAGTAATGGGATGGCTGGGTCAAATGGTATTTCTAGTTCTAAGTACTTTGTGAAAATGGGCAGCAACATTAGAGGACAACAATTATTTCGAGATGCTTGAATGCTTATTAATATGCAAAATGTTTGTTGTAATACTGAATATGATTTCGAACATACATTCTTGAAATTATTGGAGTTCATGTGTTTCATTTCTTATTGAAGGTAGTTAATAGATTGAAACTTTCAGACATGATGTTTTACATCTCATAAAACAGTTGACATGGCATTGTCTCCAAACCAAATGCTGATTTCAACAGACGTGAACTTCTTAAATACATCTCTTAAAACATCAAAGGCGGACTGAAGTGGTGTGTATTCAATGTTTCAAGTTAAAATTGGCCCTTATTGATACATTTAATTTTTTCATGTATTTTGCTAACAGTTTGTGTTTGTTGTTTTTAGCACCATATTTTCTTAAGTAGTATTACTTTGCTATTGTAGCGTTATTTTATCATTAAAATATTTAAATCACTGGACCTATTGTTTTAATAATTATTGCAATGGCATTCCTTTCAAAAAAGTAGGAAGGTTTAAAATTATCTGATTGACGAATAATTTTCCATGATACATTTTCCCCAGTTAGGAGCAGAAATGAAATCCCTCTTAATCAAAAAGATGTTTTTACCAAATGGCTGAATTGTTTTTCTAAATATTTTAATAGATGCATGAAAATACAGGCATACCTCACTTTATTGGGCTTTGTTTTATTCTACTTTGCAAATATTGTGGTTTTTTACAAGGTGAATGTTTGTGGCAACCCTGCACGAAGCAAATCTATCTATGTCAGTTTTCTAACATAGTATGTTTGGCATGTGTCTTTGTGTGACATTTAGTAATTCTAGCAATATTTCAATTTTTTATTATTTACTTTATCTGTTATGGTGATCTGTGATCAGTGATCTTTGATATTATCATTGCACTGTTTTGGGGTCCACGGACTGTACGCATATAAGATGACAAACAATTGGTAAATGTTGTGTGTTCTTACTGCTTCATCCACCAGTCCTTCCTCCATCTCACTTCCTTTCCTTGGACCTCCTTTTTCCCTGAGATATGACAATATTAAAATCAGTCCAGTTAATAAGCCTGCAATGGTCTCTAGATGCTCAAGCAAAAGAAACACTTTTCATGGCTCTTACTTTAAATAAAAATTTAGAAATGTTTAAGCTTACTGAGGAGGGCCTGTAGAAAGAGGAGATAGGCTGAAAGCTTAGCTGTGAATGCAAAAAAAAAAAAAAAGTTCTTGAAGAAATGGAAAAGTGCTACTTCAGTGAACACATGAATAATAAGAAAATGAAAGTGTTATTTTGGATATGAAGAAAGTTTTAGTGGTCTGGAAAAATTAAATCAGCCATAATACTCCCTTAAACCAAAGCCTAATCCAGAGCAAGGTCCTAACTTTCCTGAATTCTATGAAGGCTGAGAGAGGTAAGAAAGCCACAGGAGTAAAGAAAGCTAGCAGAACTTGGTTCATGAGGTTTAAGGAAAGACGCCATCTCCATAACATAAAAATGGAAGGTGAAGCAGCAAGCGCTGTTGTAGAAGCCGGAGAGAGTTATCTAGAAGATCAAGTTAGGATAACTGATAAAGGTGGCTACACTAAACAATAGATGTCCAATATAGATAAATAGTCTTATGTTGAAAGAAGATACCATCTAGGACTTCCATAACTAGAGAGAAAAAGTCAATAGAGGATGATGCAGCTGGTGACTTTAAGTTGAAGCCAACTCTCACTTACTATTCCAAAAATTGTAGGGCCCTTAAGAATGATGTTAAATCTACTCTTCTTGTGCTCTACAGATTGAACACCAAAGCCTGGAGAAAATCACATCTCTTTACAGCATGGTTCACTGACTATTTTAAGCCCACTATTGAGACTTATTGCTCAGAAAAGAAGATCCCTTTAAGGTATTACTGCTCACTAGCAATGCATCTAGTCACCCAAGAGCTCTGATGAAGATGTACAAAGAGATTTATGTTGTTTTCATGCCGGCTAAGACAAAATCCATTCTGCGGTCCATAAAGGATTAATTTCAAGTTTTGCATCTTATTATTTAAGAAATACACTTCATAATGTTATACCTCCCCTAGAAAGTGATAGCTCTGATGAATCTGGGCAAAGTAGATTAAAAACCTTCTGAAAAGGATTCACGATTCAGGATGCTATTTAGAGCATTCATTCTTCATGGGAAAATATAAAAATATCAAAAGTAGTAGTAGTGAGGAAGAAGTTGCTTCTAACCCTCATGGCTAACTTCGAGAGGTTTGAAACTTTAATGGAAGAAGCAACTGCAGAAATGGTGGAAATAGCAAGAGAACTAGAATTAGAAGTGGAACCTGAAGATGGAACTGAATTGCTGCAATCTGATGGTAAAACCTTAATGGATGTGGAATTGATTCTTATAAATGAATAAAAAATAGAGTGGTTTCTTGAGATGGAAATTACTGCAGGTGAATTTGTTGCAAGCACTTTTGAAACAACAACAAAAGATTAAGAATATTGTATAAACTTAGTTAATAAAGCAGCAATAGGATTTGAGAGAATTGACTTCAATTTTGGAAGAAGTTCCACTGTGGGTAAAATACCAAAGATCACTGCATGCCACAGAGCAATCATTTGTGAAAGGAAGAGTTGATCAATGCAACAAACTTCACTGTTGCCCTAATTTAAGTTGTCACAGCTATCCCATTCTTCATCTTCACCATCCTGATAAGTCAGCAGCCATCAATGTCAAGACAAGACCCTCCACTGCAAAAAGAAGTGAAGGCTCAAATAATTGTTAGCATTTTTAATCAATATTTTTAGTCAGGTACATACATTGCCTTTTTAGACATAATGCTATTGCACACTTGCTAGATTACAGTAGCACAAGGAGACCAAATGCTCTTTGTGACTCACTTCACTGACACATTTACTTTATTGCAGTGGTCTGGAACCAAACCCCCTATATCTCCAAGGTATGCTTGAATGCAGGATGAGGAGAAAAGTGAAGCTCATCCTGAAAATTCTAAGGGTCCTTTTTGCCCTGATTTGGATTCTTCTTCTCACTATAAATGCATATTAAAATAAATTATTTCATGTTCTTTTCATTTACCTCTTCTTTCTTCTTCCTTTTCTATGTTAACATTATTTTTAAAATAATAACTCAAAATTTGATTTGTTCTTCCAAATTATACAAATGTGTTTAAATTGTCACATTTTTAAAAATGGAAGTTTCTTCCAAAATTTACAATCTTCAACAAAAATAGATATGATCATACATTTATTAATAAAACATTATGGAAGGCCTAACATGAGATAGGAATTATGCAGATCAGTTATCACCCAAATCTGGATCTAGGCATGGGCATTTTAGTGAGTGCCCAAAGCAGACAAGTGAGGAAAATTCAAAGTTATTAAAGTATGAGGGATTGTAGTGTTAATCAGAGAAGACAAAAATAACTTCTTTCTTTTGTGGCATATATGTTTTTCCTTCTCTTTTTCAATCAAATAATAAAAACAGCTATTCTATTTTTTAAAACCACCACAGCTCAGACACAATGCGTCTCTAATTCACCATTGATTCCATATATTGAACTGAATTGATTGATTTCTTTATGTATCATTTATAAATTCAATTTATTTATGCATTACATCAATGTTCATTAATATTTATTAAGCACTTATTCCATGAAAGGCACTGTGTTAATATTGAAGACAACTGGGTGAAATAGGTGATTTTATTAATATCAGGGACAGTTGGAGACTCTGCCCTCCATATTTAGACAGACCTATTGTAGTTTGATTTTTATTTAACTTGAATCTATGCGATGATGCAGTGGTTTTCAAACTTTCCTGTCTGAGGAAATAAAGTTATTTTTGTTTATATAGGTTATACAGATCAATATTTATTGGAAATTAAAACTAAGAGTTTTTAGAAATAGGTTGATTTATTTTAAACCAGCTATTAAAAACCCATTATACTATTATAAATAATGTATTTTGTGAAAACATAACTATATTTTTCAAAATGGAAAATTATATGAAGGCTGTTATTGCTTTATATATTTTTCATAGTCTTTTATAAAGTCTGTCTTACTAGAAGATAGTCGGATTCTCATATGTGCTTCTGCATCCAGTCTCTTGTGATATGATGCTTTGGTTTGAGTATATGAGGAAAATCTTGCCTCACACGGGTATGTAGTTTGAAAAGAGGACACTACGCACCCCTGAAAGGAACCTTGGAATTCCCAGGGATTACACATTCAAAACCACTGTCATACTGGAAAAGTCATGGAGTCAGAAGTCAGACATACAAATAAAAGTAGAAGTTATCAATGTCACACTTAGTAGATTTTGTCATAAGGATAGTATGATTCATTGATGATGGAAAAGTGCTGGTGTAAAAGTTTAAAATACAAAAAAAAATTGATAAAGAAGGTAATTTAGATACAGAAATTGAGTATACAGCAGAGAATTAACCATTGAACCACATAGAAATGTATGCCTTTTTCATTGTGATCAGATAAAAAGTAAAAGATAGGTTGAGTTTAGGTACGTGTGTGGCATTTAATGCTGAATGCTGAAGGAGAGCCTGTCCTGGCTAGATACTTGAGCAGACATCAACCACGCTTTTCTTTAAAGTCTAGATAGTCAATAATTTAGTCTTTAAAAGTCACATATGATTTCTGTAACTTCTTCCCCTTCCTGATCCTTCTTTTGTTCCTCTTCTGGTTCTTTTGGTTCTTGTTTTTCTTTTTTGTTTGTGTTCTCATTTCTGTTTATCTCCTACTGCCCCTCCTCCTCATCCTCTTTCTTTTTTCAACCTTCTAAAAACTTAAAAACACTCTTACTCAAATTATGTCAAAAACAGGCCTGAGAATAAATGTAGCCCATAGGATTTGGGTTGGTAATGCCTAGTCTAGAGAAACAAGTCCTTGTATGAGCAAGAGTTATGAAAATTGACAATGACAGAGGAGTATAAGTTGAATAAAAGTATGTAAGTGCAGCTCACGCCTGTAATCTTAGACTTTGGGAGGCCAAGACAAATGGATCATGAGGTCAAGAGATCGAGACCATTCTAGCCAACATAGTGAAACCCTATCTCTACTAAAAATACAAAAATTATCTGGGTGTGGTGGTGCACACCTGTAGTCCCAGCTACTCAGGAGGCTGAGGCAGGAGAATCGCTTAAAAGTGGTCTACCCAGCCAAATCTGAAGACTTGGTCTGCTGGAACATGAAGATGTAGCAAGTGACAAGGAGCATGGGACTGTGGGGAATGGCCTGGCATTGGGTAGCCCTGGAGCTTATGTCTTGTGTCAGGTGTGCTTGCCTGGTGTTTGAGGCCAGGAATGCTGACCTGGCATTGAGGCAGGCTTCAGCCTGTGGCTTCAGAGGCTGGCTTGGAGCTAGATGGTCCAAAATTCTGTATTTGCAGGGACTGGTCTGGAAGCTGGATCCCTACGTGTTTGCCTAAAGACTAAGAATGTGAGTGCTGGCCTGACACTAGCAGTTTGGAATTTGGGGCCACTGGGATTGGCCTGGCAGGGGGGCTGCCTAGACACCAAGACCCATACACAGGCCTGGAGCCTGCAGATGCAGGATCTAGCCTGGTGCTTTGGCAGGCACAGAGGCTCAGTCTGCAGGTACTAACCTAGGGTCTGGGACCATTGAAGCTTTCTCAATGCTGGATTTTCCAGGGGTGGGTACAATTTTGATGTCTGAGGCCAAGTTCAGTGCTCATTTCCTCCTCCTGCCTCCACCATTGAGGCTCTCTCTCTCCAAGCTGTGCTGCAGGGGGCTGCGAGATGGGTGGCATGGGTCACGTAAAACCGTCTTTTCTACACTCTTCAATGTGTATTTTCTTATTTCTGTGCTATATTCAGGTACTCTAATCTCTCATCTAATTCCCTAGATCTTGTGAAGATAATTTGCTTTTGGTTAGTTGTTCAAATTGGTATTTCTTCAGGGAAACAAATGCCCAAGAGTCCTAGTCCACCATCTTGCTGACATCTCTATAGTGATTTGTTAAGAGAAATCAAACAAGGATCAGAGATAAGAAAGGTCAATCAGTTGTACAAAAATTTTTCTTCTTCCGAATTTATCAGCAGATTAATGCCATTTCAATCAGGAATAACTAAGTCAATCTTGGGGAAACACTAAGAAGCTGAAATAATTTACCATCTGTAAAACCTACTTTAAAGCTATAGTGTCTAAGAAAATTTAATTGACACACAATAATTATAGAGTAATAGTAAAAAACAGATTTTTTCAAACAGAATCTACATAGATGACATTAAAAACATGGGGTCAGAAAGTACAGCCTGTGGGACAAATCTAGGCTACTGCCCATTTTTGTAAATAAAATTATATTTGAGGGTTGGGAGCAGTGGCTCACGCCTATAATCCCAGCACCTTGGGAGGCTGAGGTGGGCAGATCACCTGAGGTCAGCAGTTCAAGACCAGCCTGGCCAACTTGGTAAACCCTGTCTCTACTAAAAATACAAAAAATTGGCTAGGCGTGATGGCAGGTGCCTGTAATCTCAGTTACTCGGGAGGCTGAGGCAGGAGAATCGCTTGAACCCAGGAGGCGGAGGTTGAAGTGAGCCGAGATCACTCCATTGCATTCCAGCCTGGGCAACAAGAGTGAAACTCTGTCTCAAAAATAAAATAAATAAAATAAAATAATAAAATAAAATAAAATAAAATAATAAAATAAAATAAAATAATATTTGAGCACAGGCCCATCTCTTCACTTATGGTCTGGTCTATGGCTACTGTCTGCTTCAACAGCAGAGCTGAATTATTTTGGCAGAGACAGGCCCTGAACGTCTAAAGTATTTTAAACCTGACACTTTACAGGAAGTTTGTCACCTCTGTTTCAGTATAGAGCATTGGGGAAGAGATGGCCTATTCAATAAATGCTGTGGGTCATTTGTATATCCAAATGAAAAGTAATGAAATTTACTCCATGTCACATCAGATACAAAATTGAATTCACTGTGTACTATAGACCTAAACATGTAAGTAAAAGAATAAAGATGTTTGTCATATAACATATGATAATATGTTCATAAACTTGGGAGAGGTAATAATTTTAGACAGGATACAAAAAGCACTAACCATAAATAAAAACCGATTAAATAGGCTACAATTGATAACTTCTGCTGTCACAGAGAATAAGAATATACATTCAATACCCCAAACAGACAAAGATTACTTATCTAGGTTATATAAAGATCTCCTGTGAATCATCAAGAAAAATTTGAAGAAATAATATAAGAAATTGAAAAAGATTTCAAGATGTCTAAATGGCCCAAAAAATTATGAAAAGGTAGTTACTCATAAGAACAAAGGAAATGCAAATTAAATCTGAAATATCTATATATCCCTACAAACCTAATAGAATTAAAAAAGAAAAAAGAGTAATGTCAGTTTAGCAAGCATGAACTACTGATGGAAGTGAAATATTTTTCTATTTATTTAGAAAAATTTTTGAACTTGACTATTAATGATCTTAGCTGTAGTCCCAAACAATATATGTATATATGTCACAAAAAATATATGTATATAAGTATCCATAGCATAATTATTCATAATTGTCTAATCTGGAACAACAATATTTCCATTAAACAAAGAAAGAATATGTTATATGCATAAAATAAAATTCTATTCAGCAATGAAAATGAACTCATTGCTACGCATAATATTAATGACTTATATACATATAGTGAAGTGAAAGAAATTAGACACTAAGCAATGCTTATTATGTGATTCACTTGCACATGTTTCAATGGGTAGAAAAAACTAATATAGGATATGATATTCAAAGGTCAGCACAGTGGTGACCTTTGGGATGGAGAGAGTAGTAGACACCTGGAAGAAAAATGAAGGTTGGCTTCCGAAATCTCAATAATTATCTAATTATTTTGTGGTGGTCATAGAGTATGTGATTATTGAGCCATTACTTATGATTTCTGCATTTACTCTTTGTAAATTTTGCAGAAATAAAATAATCAAAATATTAAAAATAAAAACTGTCAAAAGTTTCAAAGAGTAGCTGAGGCATTGGATTTATTTGGGGCTCACAGTAGATGTGTTATTTCATATTCCCAGATTTGAGATCTCATAGAAATCATATTTTTTTAGAATAATATGGGAGAGTTAAAAGAATTCTCTGAAGTTCTTTTATTCTTTCAGAGTTCTCTGAAGAACTACCCCATATATGCATTTATATGGGATGAACTTGCTGTTATGGCACAGAAAAGTCTGTCTTTGACATGCCTATTTTCACTGAAGAGGGTTTTAAAGTATATGAAATCTTACATGGCCTATCAGAAATTGGGAATATTTCTTGGTCTCTAGAACTTCTTTGATGGCTAAAGAAAGTTAAATAATACAAATGCTGAATAAGCAAACCAGTTTTATATTAATACTAAGACTAACGATAACATTTATTGAATCTTTAAATATTTGACAGATGCTTTTTAATGGAGAATAAGTTACAAATGTAATGTCCCGGGGAATCTTATGGAGCAATTGCTATTATCCCCTTTTTATAGATGAATAAATCGAGGCACAAAGGCAATAAAAAGCCACATTATTGGGTAATTATGCTGCAAAAGAGAAACAGGCGTTATAATTCCTGTGAGCAGCCTTTTTAGTAATACTCAAGTATTGAAAAATATGTTCCATTATGACCAAAACAGTACAGCATATCAAATGACAGAAAATTATCTAATTTACTCAAGGAACAAGGCAACCTTTTGACTAACATTAATTTAGTTTGAAAGTTAAGTGGTTCAAGTTTAAAATAATGTTTCTAATATTCTCAACTCATTTTATAGTTTATTAATACTAAAATGTCAAAGAATGTATGTAAAGAGCTTAATATTCACATAATGAACTATAATAAAACTATTTAAAAATAAGCAAAGAAATAAAGTTACTATTGAAACATTTTTGAAGGCAAAAGCAAAGTCACAATTATAGTCAACAATTAATTTAGGGGGAAGAAACCTGATACTTTTTGCTCCTTTTGAAGTAGTTTGTGAAGCCTTTTCAAATTGTGATAACTTCTTTTGCAGTGGTGGGCTGCTTCATTCTTTCTTTTGTGTTCATATTGTTACCTGTAATAAATTATGTTGAATAACCTTAATAATAATAAGCCATCTTCCTTTTGGGTTATGAGTTAACAAATAGTTTTTTTAAGAAGGGAGGGCAGGATTGAACCCTGTTTTCGTACATCATTCACAAGCTATGTACATCATGAATATCACTAGATATGAAAAGAGCAGAGTACATTTTCTCTGAGAAGAATTGCACACATGAACATATGGAACAATTTTTAATTTTCTTAATGGCAGCATTTTCCCAAGGACAGCTTGCTTTTATTGAATAGATGCTGATTACACACTTTGGATTTGTGTCTCTATAGACTATATGTGTTTGCTGGTAACTAGGATCAAGCATAGAGTAACCTAAGAATTGAGAGAGAGGCTTTAATCTAGAGGGTTTCAATTACAGTCTGTGAATTATTGTTTATAAAATTGCAGTCTAGTTATTTAAGTGTTACTATAAGCCCTGCATGTAACAGGCACTCACCTGTACCTCTTTTTCACTCTAATTAATTAATAATGTGGCTTCCTGTAAGAGTAATGCGATAAAGTGCACCACTTCCTATTAGAAGGTAGACAGCCTTTATTTCTACATCAAAGTACATTTATGGCTTTTTATATTTTTCCGTTATTCAGTACTCAACAGAATTAAGAGAAAGGCCATTTTTGTTATTGCCCTGCTGTTTCTCCTGGGTGATTGGATTGTTTATTTTAGTATCATCCTTTCTTCCAGCTCGGTTATCATTTATCACACTTTGCCATTCAGTGGAGAATGACTCACTGAAGAGCTAAAACTCAAACCGTTTTCAAACCATTTTGTCTAAAGCCAAACGTGATTGAATATAATTCATCTTTGAGTCCAGTAGAAGAGCTAAACTTGCATGTGTTCAGGGCCTTTGGAATAACTGCTTGAGTGTTTAGAGACCACCCACCTGGATGTGTAACATGGAAGAGCGAGAAAAAAGGTAATTAAGCTCTTAAACCACCATGTGGTGGCTAATATATTTCTTTAAGGGAGCACAGAAAGTTTCCATTGAAAATTATTTCTGACTTACAAGAATGAAAATTACTTGCCTAAGATTCAAACATAGTTTGCAGTAAAGATAGATTTGATAAAAATACAGCTGGAGGAAGAAAACAACTCTTGGTTGTTTTGCCCCCTCAAGCCAGAGAAAAATTGATTTTATTTTGTGCTAATTGAGGAGTGACATTATCAATCAAGCAGTGCTGTTTTCATTCTGTATTTTTAACTGCAATGAAAATGAACAAATAATACCGCTTCATTCTATATCAATGTATTTTGCATCATGTTTACACAATGACTGATGAAACCAGATGTCACCGTGCCATGATATTCTCTAACTGTTCACTTTATATAAATATATACTCACATAAATATGTGTGTATGTGTGCTTGTGTGGCTTTTTTTAAGTAAAATGAGTAATCCCGCAACTATGAAAATAAAAATAAAATTTTAACATAGAAAAAAGCAGTATATCTACTTTACATATAAATTTCCATGTTGTATTTGAAGTTACGGATGTGAGAAAACACACTGGTTCATTTTTTTTCTTTTATGTCTAAATCCCTATAACAGTTTATATATACTTGTTTCAATATCTGAGGTGATTACACAGGTTCAAATTAATGATGATTTGCAATTTATGGTTTCAAGGAAAAAAATTTAACTATCCTACACAGTCTAATCAAACTTTAGATTTACCACTGCTTAAACAATTCACTCCTTTTATTAATTTTCTAAGTATTAGTAGAAAAATAAAATGCTATGGGCAATAGTTGGCAGTTGCCATAAATTTCACATCTATATAAAAAAAAAAGCCCCGAATGGCTCCAAATGCCTATTACACCCTCAGTGTATACTGATTTGTTTTTAAATTTGGTAAATGATTTTCAAGGATTTTATTTAACTTTGCTTTTCTTACATAAAGTAGCTTCGAGTGTGTTTTTCAAAATTTATCTCAACCTGAGGTTTATTATTAGTTATATTAGGTCTCAATGAATCTCTTTGGGATCTGTTTTACACTTGTTAAACACACACACACACAAACAAGCACATGAAAACAAAGTTGGAAATTTTGACAAAAACTGTAATGAACATCTACTTTAACCTTGCTGCCTTCTCCATATTACTTCTAGCATGAATTTTTCTTAAATCATGGCAATTTAACTAGAATACACATGGGTAGTATTTGGCAAAGATACCATTCCAATTCACGCTTTTTTTAGGTCCTCGATGACATGACATTCAGATTCACTTGTCCTTTACTTTTGTCAGACATCTATGACACCTTCAAAAATGTTGATGAAGAACTGGAAGCATTCAATAAGCAGTGCAGCAAAATAAAACTTTTGAAGTGTGAGGTAGTAGAAGGTAGATTCTGATTTTTTTCAAGGTTCTTTTTTTTTAATTTTTTAATTTTAAGTTCTGGGGTACATGTGCAGGATGAGCAGGTTTGTTACATAAGTAAATGTGTGTCATGGTGGTTTGCTGCACCTATCAACCTATTAACTAAGTATTAAGCCCAGCATGTATTAGCTATTTTTCCTAATGCTATCCCTGCCTGACCCCGCCCTCTGAAAGCCCCTAGTATATGATGTTCCCTTCCCTGTGTCCATGTGTTCTCATTGTTCAGCTCCCACTTAGAAGTGAGAACATGTGATGTTTGGTTTTCTGTTTCTGTGTTAGTTTGCTGAGGTTAATAGCTTCCAGCTCCATCCATGTCCCTGCAAAGGACATGATCTCATCCCCTTTAATGGCTGTATAGTATTCCATGGTGTATATGTACCATATAAACATAGTGTTCTTCTCTTGGATTAACTGGGGTGAGTACCAATATTTAAGGCCACAGTAAATACCTGAACACTGATTTGTTTTCAGATTCACTCTTGGCCTTTATTCTAGTAAAGCTCTTCCTTAGTCCCTCATAGTTTTGTGTGTGTGTGTGTGTGTGTGTGTGTGTGTGTGTGTTTCTTTCTATTTTGTTCTAATTGCCTTCGTCTAGTATAGCATTTATAATATGATTTGGTGTTCAGTAAATGGTAATCATTCAATGTATCATCCTTTTGCTTAAAGCCAAAAACAGAAATTATATTTTTCAAATTTTAGGCTTGTACTATAAGCAAATCGTTCTTTTAATCTGAAAATATAATAATCAATCTTACGTAATAAACTAATCAGAGGAAAACTCACAAATTTCAAAGAAAATTTGTTCCAAGTTATCTATCCCTTTATCTAGTCTTACAAGTACTCTAGTCTTCAAATATCATAAAACAACATGATTTGCTCTGTGTATTTCACACTGTTGAGAGACACCTCGTGTTTTTTATTCTTTGTTTTTACGTGGGAACTTACTAGATTCCAGCCTCTTTATGAGTTTTAGTTCTTTCTGCATTAGAAAGAAGGAAACAAGCATCGCTGGCTCAGATTCTCTTGTTCCTTCTCTGGGATGTTCCTGTTCAGAGGGAGAGGGCTTCTGGTTTACTCTCCAAACTCTACTGGACTGAGGAGGTCTATAAGGAGAAGGTCTTGCTCTCTGTGACTGAGCAAGTAATTTTAATATTGCAGGGAGTATAAAGACCATGGTGGCTTCATATCTAGACCATTTCCTACAATCTAATTTTAGCATCATAAAACTAACATTTTCATGTGATTACTTTGTCCATTTCTCAGCTAGTTGTAACTACAGGAGATGAATGAGTCACTATATATCTTGCATTCAAATTCTATTACATAAATTCTAAATATGTACTTAATGATGTTAATGCAATATCACCATTTAGGTGTTCCAGTGCAACACAGAGACAGACAAGCTGAGCCCAAGAACCTGACACATGAGTGGAAGAAGCCAAGATTGAAATGAAATTTCTAGCTCCAGCTCTTCCCGCTGTAGGTGTTTATATATTCACAGCTGATCTCCCAGACATCTGGAGACCCAGACAAGCCATCTTAACTGTGTTCTTTCTGAATTCCATTCAAAATCTATGAATATATTAAAATTTCTCCTTTTGTATGCCATTAAGTTATAGGATAGTTTGCTATGAAGTAATATACAAATAAAACAAATGTATGTTTTAAGAAAAAATAAATTAAAAGCTCTTTGCAGAAGTAACACTTTAAGGGTTGGCACTTTAAATTTTGATATAAATTATTTTAATTTAAATGATTGAAAAAATGTAATTGCATAATTTATTTAATTGTTCATCACATCCATGTTTTCACTTTCGATGCCAGGGTGCTTTAGATTTTTTAATAAAAAATAAAGCCTGGTGTGTATTCATCCTTGCATTTCCATTATCTATCATATTGATGTGCACAAAACAAATCCTAAAAAGTATTTCTTTGGTAAAGTCAACTAAATATATCTGCATGTAAAATATTACAGATAGTTTACCGAAGGGGACTTATTCAATCGAGTAATGCATGAAGGTATTCTTATTGTTAATAAACACTAAAAAAAGACATTGCAGCATAAGTAAGCAAGAAAACAACAAACATACACATAATTATTTCCCTGATGAAATCCACAAATATATATGGAGCTTCACCAAAGCAGAATTTTGATGACTATACACACACACATACACAAACACACACACACACACACACACGCTGTACTAAAATGGAGAAGTGACCTATCATAAGAGTGACCCTGTAATTAATTTGCTCTTAATTCACACTAATCCATACTATTTAAGAACAAAAGAAGCTGTTTGGACTAAATAATGAAAAGTCTGTGTCACTAGCCACAGTTCCAAATAAAAAATAGTGTGAGTAAATAAAGTGTATATGAAGTGAGAATAAGATATATATGGGGCTTCTCTTAAGAATTCTGATAGAGATGTGTGTGTGCATGGTCTTTTGTAGAATTCTACTTAGAAGAAGCTCTGTATATATTTTATCCTCACCTACAAACTGTGGATTTCATTTGAAGGTGTGGCCAGTGACCCAGGCTTCTCATTATTTAACCCAGGCAATTTCTGTTGTCCTTCAACAGGACAGATTAGTGTCATACAAAGAGGAAATGAATTACAGGGTCACTCATAAGATAGGTCACCTCTCCATCTTAGTGGCAGTAAAATGATTACTTGTTCAGTCAGTGAAGACCAGCAGCTGATCAGGACGAAGCATCAGGTAGAGTTTTCAGGCTCATTCCAGCTGGCAAAATGAAAATCTATATTGGCACCCCTGAGACATGAAGAGAGAACAAAATTGCTTTGAGCCAGTGTGGTGGTTGATAAATGGCACACTTAGAGAAAAACATTAGTCTCTCTGCCCACCTGCCCAAGACTACCTAAATTCAAAGGAAATATGTACCTCTCTGGTATGCAATTGAGTACTTAATTTATTCCCTCTCACCAGCAAAAAAAAAAAAAAAAAAAAAAAAAAAAAAAAAAAAAACCATTGTGGTAATTATTCACTGTTCACATTCAAAGAGATGTTAAATATGGATAATTTTTCAAAAAAGTTATGTGTAAAACAATAACAAAACTCTATGTAGAATATATATGTTAACAGTAATTAATTTTTAAAAGGCAAGTAGCATGTACAATAAATATATGTAAGATTACATGAAAAAGAGGAATCTATTCAGATGTCAGAGGAATGAGATTCAAAGAAGAAGGCACAAGGTTCAAAGAAGGCATCACAAACATATCGAAGGTTACATTCAATGTAGTGTCTTTCATTATATGGAATACATGCAATTAATCATTAAATGGAATTGATTAAATAAGTCTAAATCAGTCTGCATCAGTCAAATGAATCTAAATATCAGGCTGCTTTAGATTTCTTTTAAAATATATATATACTTTAAGTTCTGGGATACATGTGCAGAACTGGCAGGTTTCTTACATAGGGATACATGTGCCATGGTGGTTTGCTGCACCCATCAACGCATCATCTACATAAGGTATTTCTCATAATGCTATCCCTCCCCTTGCCGCCCACCCCCTGACAGGCCCTGATGTGTGATGTTCCCCTCCCTGTGTCCATGTGTTCTCATAGTTCACCACCCACTTATGAGAGAGAACATGCAGTGTTTGGTTTTCTGTTCCTATGTTATTTTGCTAAGAATGATGGCTTCCAGCTTCATCCATGTCCCTGCAAAGGACATTATCTCATTCTTTTTTATCACTGCATAGTATTCCATGGTGTCTATGTGCCAATTTTTCTTTATCTAGTCTATCAGTGATGGGCATTTGGGTTGGTTCCAAGTCTTTGCTTTGTGCATGTGTCTTTACAGAAGAATGAGTTATAATCCTCTGGGTATATACCCAGTAATGGGATTGCTGGGTCAAGTGGTATTTCTGGTTCTAGATTCTTGAGGAATCATCACACTGTCTTCCACAATGGTTGAACAAATTTACACAAATTACACTCCCACCAACAGTGTAAAAGCGTTCCCATTTCTCCACATTCTCTCCAGCATCTGTTGTTTCTTGACTTTTTGATGATTGCCATTCTAATTGGCATGAGATGGTATCTCGTTGTGGTTTTGATTTGCATTTCTCTAATGACCAGTGATGATGAGCTTTTTTTCATATGTTTGTTGGCCGCATACATGTCTTCTTTTGAGAATTGTCTGTATGTATCCTTCTCCCACTTTGGGATGGGGTTGTTTGTTTTTTTCTTGTAAATTTGTTTAAGTTCCTTGTATGATGGAGTCAATTGCTCATTAATAAAACTATATATATAATAAAAACTTTTTTATTAGAGTTTCAAATTTATTAACATAAATTATATTAAATATTTTGCATAATCCTTGACACATTTTGTTCTTATATAACCAGAAAGTATAACTCATACATATTAATGAAAAGCATTAAGAGAAAGATTTTTCATAGTTTTAAAAATAAAATTTATATTAATATCAAATTTTATCCCTTCCCAGGATTTTTGAATAAAAAATGAAATATCCTCATTTCCATGAAACCAACCAAAGTGATATCAAGCAATACAACGAAGAGGTTATTTATTCTTTAGGAATATGTCAAACATTCCAAAATAGTGATAAACTCATATATTCATATAATTAAATGATTTCTGCTCATTTATACGTTTTCTATCTTATCTAATCATCTTAATCCAATTTATTACATTTTACTTCATTTTACCTGATGTTAACAGTGAACTTCAGAGAAATTAAATTACCTATCTACCTGTCTATGGAACTTTCTTATACAACTAATTGAAAAGTTACTTGAACATGATCTTTCTAACTCTTAGGTTAATGTTTGTTTGTTTTTAATTAACTATTTAAGTATAATTAATATTACTGATTTAACTACTGAATTATGTTATACTAAAATTTGAACTAAAGTTTAAATAATCCCATATGCATTCTAAAATGCACTGAAGTGTCCCCTGGCTTAAACTAACACTAGACATAACTAATATTTTTTAGTCCTTGTTATTTATCTTCTTTTCTCTATTTATCTTGTCATTATTTACCCCTGCTCCTCATTAATGCTAATCTAAAATAGGTGAAATGACTTTAACACTTCTAAAATGCTTTTACTTATGTTTACTCCTAAAGTACTTAATAGGCAGCACAAGGTATACAGTGCAATATAATGATGCAGACAAGAGACCATGGCTACTTCTTGAAGTTTGGTAGTTTTGGCAACTCCTCAAGTAGCTACATCAGTGAGTTTTTATGTTTTGGCTTACTGTCCTTTACAACACTCCAGCTAATATAGAGAAAGTTTAATCTACATCTCTGGAGCCCAGGGGGAGAGAGTAAAGTTGTCACAGTGAGATTTGTAAGCTTGTAAAGTCTCTTGTCTCTTTTTATAGGTATTAATTGAAACTGTGGGCTAAGATAACTTAAGGAATAAAAGACACATGCACACACACGTGCACACACACACGCAGTGGTAACATGAAAAAGCCTAAGAAGGGCCTTTTGAATTTCAGCATTTATTGGGCAATATGAGGAAGTTTGGCACTCAAAAGCATAGTCTAAAAGTATGAGGAGGATTAGAAAAATGTCTTGTCAAAAAAGCCAAGTGGATATGGCATTGCAGGATGTACAGTATACTGAATAGACAAAACAGATGGTGAACGAAATCCATGTATAGATCTTTGGCAATATTTATTGATTAATATATTTCTAGGAAGTGAATATTCCTAGTGAGCTATTGCCTTCATTTGTGTCTCAGTAGGTGAACAGGGCAAAAATGTTTGGAAGTCTAACTCCCAAGAATTCTGCTTAAAGAGTAACCTCTGATGGTCATGAAATAAAGTTTTATATTCAATCAAGTGGGTAGTTAAATGTCAGTCGCCTCTAAGAGAAGTAAAACTTGAGTTTAATTGTATCTGTTGGAAAACATAAAATATCTTCTAAATATATCCATAAAGGCTATGTTTCTGTAATAAAGTTGATCATTTATCAAAAATAGAGAAAAATGAAGAAAATTAAATGTATTAGTCATAATATTAGTCCTGAAAGTTTTTGAATTTTTCCTAACTCCCTTATTTATTAAGAGAAAAAAATAGGTTATACCTTAATATGCTCTCATAAATGTCAGTGTCTTGCATAGCAGTATAGCTGGCTTAGCTGTGGTTAAATATATGATTTTTGAAGAGCAATAGAAAAATATCAATAGAACTAAGAATTGATTTTTTGAAAACAGCAATGAAATTGACATACTACTCGTACATAGTGTTACTAAGAAAAAAGAGAGAAGATTCAAATAATTAAAATCAGAAATAAACATGTATATTACAATCAATACCACAAAATAAAAGAATTAAAATAATATTAAATATGCTGACAAATTGAATAATCTAGAAGAAATAGCTGAATTCCTAAAAACACACAACCTTCTAAGATTGAATCATGAAGAAATAAGATATGTGAGCAGTTTAATAACTAGTAAGTAAACTAAATAATTAATGAAAAGCTCCCAACAAATAAAAACCCCAAACCAGATAGCTTCATTAAAGAATGTTACCAAACATTTAAAGAATTAACATCAATCCTTTTGAAATTCTTCCAAAAAATTGAAAAGTAGGGAAAGCTTCTGAGCTAATTTTATAAAGCCAGAATTACCCTGATACCAATGCCAAAGACATTGCAAGAAAATAAAATTAATAACTAATATCCATGATGAATATTAATACAAAAGCTCTCAGAAAATGCTAACAGACTTAATTCAACAACACATTAAAATAATTAAACACCACAACAAGTAAAATATATTCCTGGGATACAAGGATTGTTCAGCTTATAAAAAGTAATCCATGTAGTACATCACATTTGCAGAATAAAAGATAAAACCCTACGATCATGTCAACTTTTGCAGAGAAACTGTTCAACAATATTCAATGCCCTTTCATTATAAAAATTATATGGAAGAATACAATGCTCTTTCATGATAAAAATCATACAACAGAACATGAATAGAAGAAAATTATCTCAATATAATAAAGCCCATATATGAAAAGCCCACAGTTAGCATCACACTTAACGGTGAATTAATGAAATATTTTCCTCTAAAATAGGAAGAAGACAAGGCTGCCCACCAACATCACTTTTGTTTAACACATTATTGGAAGGCCTAGACAGAGCAGTTCTGCAAGAGAAATACAGGGCATCCACATTTGAAAGAAAAAAGTACTTTTACCTGCTCACAGATGACATGACCTTGTATGTAGAAAACCTTAAATATTATATAAAAACAAATCTGTGCACCGGGCGTGGTGGCTCACGCCACCCAGCACTTTGGGAGGCCGAGAAGGGCGGATCACGAGGTTAGGAGATCGAGACCATACTGGCTAACACGGTGAAACCCCGTCTCTACTAAAAATACAAAAAATTAGCCGGACGTGGTGGCGGGCGCCTGTAGTCCCAACTACTCGGGGGGCTGAGGCAGGAGAATGGCGTGAATCCGGGAGGCGGAGCTTGCAGTGAGCTGAGATCGCACCACTGCACTTCAGCCTGGGGGACAGAGCGAGACTTAACAAATCTGTTAGAGCTAATAAATAAAATCAGCAGAGTTGCAAAACACATAATCAATACATTAAAATCAGTTGCATTTCTATAGAATAACAATGAACAATGAGAATATAAAAGTAAAAAGAGAATTCCATTTAAAAAATACAAAAAATGCTTAAGATTAAACCTAAGAAGGCAAAAGACTTATATACCACAAATTAGAAAGTATTGCTGAAATAAATTACATAAGTCACAAATAGGATGTTATCTCATGTTTATGGATTGGAAGCCTTAATTTTTTTTTATTTTTTATTTTTTAGACGGAGTCTCGCTCTGCCGCCAGGCTGGAGTGCAGTGGCACGATCTTAGCTCACTGCAACTTCCACCTCCTGGGTTCAAGAGATTCTCCTGCCTCAGCCTCCCGAGTAGCTGGGACTACAGGACGCGCCACCACGCCCAGCTAATTTTTTTGTATTTTTAGTAGAGATAAGATTTCACCATGTTGGCCAGGATTGTTTCAGTCTCTTGACCTCATGATCCGCCCACCTCAGCCTCCCAAAGTGCTGGGATTACAGGCGTGAGCCACCACGCCCGGCCCGGAAGCCTTAATTTTTAAGACGTCAATATTACCCAAAACTATCTTTCGATTTAATGCAATTCCAATAAAAATCCCAGTAGTATTTTTTGCAGAAATAGAAATAATCATTTAAAAATACATATGGATTCTTAAAGGACCGTTGGTAGCTTAAATACTCTTGACAAATGACAAAACTAGAGGACTCGTATTTCTTTATTTCAAAATGTTTTATGAAGCTATGATAATTCATCCACTGTGGTACTGACATTAGACAGACATGTAGCCCAGTGGAACAGTACAGAGAGCCGAAAAATCAACCCTCTTATATATATTGAAATGATTTTCTAGAAAGGTGCAAAGACACCTCAATGGGGAAAGGACAGTTTTTATGATAAATGGTATAAGGAAAACTGTATATCCACATGTAAAATAATACATTTGGACCCTTATACCACATACAAAAATGAGCTCAAAGTGAATTAAACAGCTCAATGTTAAGATCCTACACTACAGAAGTCCCAGAAGAACATATAGGAGAAACTCTTCATGACAGCAGGTTTGACAATGATTTCTTGGCTATGACATCAAGAATACAGGCAACAGAAACAAAAATACACAAATGGGACCATATCAAACTTTAAAACTTTTATGTATCAAAGGACAAGATCAATAGATTGAAAATGGAACCTGTGAAATAATTTGCAAATCCTATACCCAATAATGAATTAATATACAGAATACATAAAGACCTTTCAGAACTCAAAACCAGAATAAAATCGCTTAACTTGAAAGTGGAAAATAACTTAAATAACTGTTTCAAACATTGATATACAAATCACCAAAAAGTACTTAACAAGATACACAGCATCACTAATCAGAGGAATGCAAATCCAAACCACAATAAGATATTTCACACCCATTAAAATGGCTACAATCAAAAATATAAAAGGAAAGAAAGTAATAAGCATTGGCAGGAATGTGTAAGTTGAAACCCAGGAATTAAAAAAATGGTGTAACCAGTTTGGAAAAAAGTATGACAGTTCCTCAAATAATTATAAATATCATATGATTCATCAATCTTACTTCAACTCTCTCCAACACAAAAAATTTGAAAGCAGGGTCTAATTAGCGAGTTAAGTTGTTTCCCTCATATTATATGTGTAAATACATAAGGCACTGAGGAAGTAAGTAATTTACCCAAGGCCATCCCTTTACTCCATGGAAAAGCTGGGAGACAAGATCTATAGCCTGCTTCCAAAGGGGAGGCCTTTCTCTGTATCGATTCTGTGTGAGTACTAAATGTGGGCAACAAAAAGCTAGAAAGATCTCAAACTGACATACAAACATCACAACTATAAGAACTAGAGAATCAAGAGAAAACAAACTCCAAAGCTAGAAGAAGACAAGAAATAACCAAGATCAGAGTGGAAATGAAGAAGAGAGAGATACCAAATACCCTTCAAAAAAATCAATAAATCCAGGACATTTTTTAAAAGGAAATTTTAAAAAATAGACGGCTAGCTAGATTAATAAAGAAGAAAAGAGAGAAGAATCAAATAGACACAATAAAAATGATAAAGGGGATATCAACACTGACCCCACAGAAATACAAACTACTATCAGAGAATACTATAAACACCTTTATGCAAAGAAAGTAGAAAATCTAGAAGAAATAGATAAATTCCTGGACACAAACACCCTCCCAAGACTAAACCAAGAAGAAGTTGAATCCCTGAATAGACCAATAACAAGTCTGGAAATTGATGCAGTAATAAAGAGCCTACTAACGAAACAAATCCAGGGAACAGATGGATTTATAGCTGAACTCTACTGGAGGTACAAAGAGGAGCTGGTACCCATTCTTCTGAAACTATTCCAAACATTTGAAAAGGAAAGATGACTCCCTAACTCATTTTGTGGGGCCAGCATTATCCTGATACCAAAACCTGGCAGAGGCACAACAAAAAAAGAAAATGTAATGCCAATATCCTTGATGAACATCAATGCAAAAATCCTCAATAAAATACTGGCAAAGCAAATCCAGCAGCACATTAAAAAACTTATCCACCATGAAGAAGTCAGCTTCATCAAGACAGCTTCATCCCTGGGATGCAAGGCTGGTTCAACATATACAATGCAATAAACATAATTCATTACATAAAGAGAACTAAAGGCAAAACCCACATGATTATTTTAATAGATGTGGAAAAGGCCTTCAATGAAATTCAATGTCTCTTTATGTTAAAAACCCTCAATAAACTAGGTATTAGTGGAACATAACTCAAAATAATAAGAGCCATTTTTTAAAAACCCACAATATCACACTGAACTGACAAAAGCTGGAAGCATTCTCCTTGAAAACCAGCAAAAGAAAAGGATGTCCTCTCTCCCCTCTCCTATTCCACATAGTATCGCAAGTTCTGGCCAGGACAATCAGGCAAGAGAAAGAAATAGAGGGTACTCAAAGCGGAAAAGACGAAGTCAAACTGTGTCTATTTGCAGATGACATGATTCTGTACCTAGAAAACCCCAATGTCTCAGCTCAAAAGCTTCTTAAGCTGATAAGCAACTTCAGCAAAGTCTCAGGATACAAAATAAATGGCAAAATCACAAGCATTCCTATGCAACAACAGAAACGAAATCATGAATGAACTCCCATTCACAATTGTTACAAAGAGAATGAAATACCTAGGAATCCATCTAACAAGGGAGGTGAAATACCTCTTCAAGGAGAAGCACAAACCACTGCTCAAGACAATCAGAAGTCATAAACAAATGCAAAAACATTCCATGTTTATAGTTAGAAAGAGTTAATATCACGAAAATGGCCATACTGCCAAAAGTAATTTGTAGATTCAATGCTATTTCCATTAAACTACCATTGACATTCTTCACAGAATTAGAAAAATCTACTTTAAAATTCATATGAATCAAAAAAGAGCCCGCATAGCTAAGACAATCCTAAGCAAAAAGAACAAAGCTGGAGGCACCATGCCACCCAACTTCAAACTATACTACAAGGCTACTGTCAGGCCTCTGAGCCCAAGCTAAGCCATCATATCCCCTGTGACCTGCACGTATACATCCAGATGGCCTGAAGTAACTGAAGAATCACAAAAGAAGTGATATTTAAATGGCTTGTTCCTGCCTTAACTGATGACATTCCACCACAAAAGAGGTGAAAATGGCTGGTCCTTGCCTTAACTGATGGCATTACCTTGTGAAATTCCTTTTCCTGGCTCATCCTGGCTCAAAAAATCTCCCCCACTGAGCACCTTGTGACCCCCCAACTCCTGCCCGCCAGAGAACAACAACTCCTCTTTGACTGCAATTTTCCTTTACCTACCCAAATCTTGTAAAACAGCCCCACCCCTATCTCCCTTCGCTGACTCTCTTTTCGGACTCAGCCCGCCTGTACCCAGGTGAAATAAACAGCCTTGTTGCTCACAGAAAGCCGGTTTGGTGGTCCCTTCACACGGATGTGAGTGAAAGCTACAGTAACCAAATAAAGCATGGTACTGGTACAAAAACAGACTCATAGACCAATGGAACAGAATAGGGAACTCAGAAATAAAACCACACATCTACCACTACCTGATCTTTGACAAACCTGACAAAAACTAGCAACGGGGAAAGGATTCCCTATTTAATAAATGGTACTGGGAGAACTGGCTAGCCATATGAAGAAAACTGAAACTGAACATCTTCCTTATTGAAACTGAATATCTTCCTTACACCTTATACAAAAATTAACTCAAGATAGATTAAATCCTTAAATGAAAAATCAAAGCTATAAAAATTCTAGAAGAAAATCTAGGCAATACCGTTCAGGACATAGACACAGAAAAAGATTTTATGACAAAAACATCAAGAGCGATTGCAACAAAAGCAAAAATTGACAAATGGGATCTATTTAAATTAAAGAGCTTTTGCACAGCAAAAGAAATTAGCATGAGAGAGAACAGACAACCTACAGAATGGAAGAAAATTTTTATAACCTATCCATCTGACAAAGGTCTAACAATCAAAATCTACAAGAAACTTAAACAAATTTACAAGTAAAAACAACCTCATTAAAAATTGGGCCAAGAAAATGAATAGACACTTCTCAAGAGACATTTGTGAAGCCAACAAAAAGATTATCGTCACCAATTATTATAGAAATGCAAATCAAAACCACAATGAGATACTATCTCATGCCAGTCGGAAGGCAATTATTAAAAAGTCAAGAAACAACAGATTCTGGTGAGGCTGCAGAGAGATGGGAATGCTTTTACACTGTCTTGGGGAATGTAAATTAGTTCAAGTATTGTGGAAGACAGTGTGGCGATTCCTCAAAGACCTAGAGCCAGAAATACCATTTG
Organism: Symphalangus syndactylus; assembly: GCF_028878055.3. NCBI lineage: Eukaryota > Metazoa > Chordata > Mammalia > Primates > Hylobatidae > Symphalangus > Symphalangus syndactylus. The sequence goes on along the minus strand of NC_072438.2, from coordinate 80,141,742 downwards.
ATTCAGCAATCCTATTACTGGGTATATACCCAAAGGAATATAAATAATTCTATTATAATAATACAAGCATGCATGTTCTCACTCATAGGTGGGAATTGAACAATGAGAACACTTGGACACAAGGCAGGGAACATCACACACCTGGGCCTTTCAGGGGATGGGGGTCTGGAGGAGGGATAGCATTAGCAGAAATACCTAATGTAAATGACAGGTCGATGGGTGTGGCAAACCAACATGGCACATGTATACCTATGTAACAAACCTGCACACTGTGCACATGTACCCTAGAACTTAAAGTATAATAATAATAAAAAATACATACATGCTTGTGTTCATTGCAGCACTCCTCACAATAGCAAAGGCATGTAATCAACCCAAATGTTCATCAATGATAGACCAGATAAAGAAAATTTGGTACATATACATCATGGAATACTATGCAGCAATAAAAAGGAACAAGATCATGTCCTTTGCAGGGACATGGATGAAGCTGGAAGCCATTACTCTCAGCAAACTAATGCAGAAACAGAAAACCGAGTACTGCATGTTCTCACTCATAGGTTAGAGCTGAACAGTGAGAACACATGGACACAGGGAGGGGAACAACACACACTGGGGCCTGCAGGGCTTGAGGGAGAAAGAAGAGCATCAGGAAAAATAGCTAATGCATGCTGGGCTGAATACTTAGGTGATGGGATGACAGCTGCAGCAAACCACCATGGCACACACTTACCTATGTAACAAACCTGCACATCCTGCACATATAAACAAAAACTTAAGAAAAAAATAGACAAGTTAGTCTACAGTTATCTTTGTACCATTGCTTTTATAAACATCCAAGGTTGAATTGTAACTGCCTAAGAACAACCTCTTCTTTTCCATTTGCAAACTACATGCTCCTTGTTTGTAATGATAAACTCTCTAAGCAAAGTTTATTGGATGCATTACATACAATGTCATTTTCCCAACAATTCGTTGTGCTTTTCTATATCATTACAAGGCTCTTTTGGATTTTACTATTGTGAATAATTTCTCCCAGTGAGAGGAACTCTTTTAATCAATTTATGAACTTGCACAGCCCTTATTGTTGCTTCCAAATTCAAAGGCTCCAAGGGTCCAGGAGGACAAATAAGCCTGAGCTTTGAATTTTCTAGTTCTTAAGTAATTCTATGCATTTCAATGACTTCAGAAATAATGTTTTTCACCACATTAATTCCAAGACTAGGCTCGGATTTTGAATTTTCCTCTGATATTTGCCTATTCATTGTAATTTCTTGAGAGCTGTTAATTGGCATAAATGTTGCATTGCTCGTCTTGCTCCTGATAAAAATGTAGGCCTGTGGTTTGGGCTTAATATTGAGGTTTTCCCCTTTTCTTTCATTTTCGTTTCTTTCCCATCCCATTTTTTCTTTTTATAATTCTCAAAATTTTGCCCTGTGAGCTTTTGAAATGCAAGAAGTCAATGAATATTGGATTTACTTTAAAAAACCCTTTGTTCTAGCAATTCCTGCCATTTTCAACTCCTGATATACGGAAAATTCATCCAGGAGGAATTATTTTAACATGAGTAATCTTTTGAAAATGCAAATCTGATCACATGAATCCTTGCTTTTACTGCTTTAAGGTTTTTAACAGGTTGAAATCTAAATGATTAGGTTTCCCTCTAGTGCTCTGGCGAACAAATTGATATTCTCTCAGCCACTCACTGTGACTCAGTTACCATGGCCTTAAGTTTGCCAATTTCACCAGCTATTATATAACAAAGCCTCCTTATTTCTAAATATCCTTCTTCATTTTGTCCTTCAAAATAGATATACACCACACACACATGCACACACAACTAGCACGTAAATATACCCATATTCCTTACAGTTGAATCTCATCTATTGTTCTGGTTTCAGCTTGACTATGTCTTTTGTTTTTGACCAGCATCTCCTCTCACACTATCTAAAGCACAACCTCTGACTCTAATCTCTCATCACAATAATTAATGGAAGTAAGAAAGAAGTGCTTCTTGTGTAAAAAAAAAAAAAATCTGTGTCCTCAGTAATCTATACACTTATTAAGGCTATGATCCAAGATTATCAATTGTATTTTAACACTTACCAATGCATCAGGCCTGAACTTGACTTACTTGTATCCTGCCTAGCTTACTTACAGTATGATTGAGCTTTCTAATAAAATGTCCTAGCCTTGTTTACATCTATGATATTCTTCTATAAACTTAATTTCTCAACATGATACCAATTTTCTGCAGTTATCTTCCAATTGTCTCTTACATTAACAAGATATGAGTTTGATTGATAGGTTTCTTAATTGATCTTGACATTGAGTCCTGACATGTAATGTTTAAAGGACATTTTCATTATATTCCTGACCTTAAATTTATTTATCTTTAGTATCTATTTTTTGCCACCTTTGATAAAACTCTCCGAGAATCAGTTAATCTTTTTGACTTTATTGTTCCCTTCTTATCTATATTTTCAAAAACATTAATTCTGCTTTACTATCATTTCTCTTTTATGACCAACTAGTTTGACTCTGTTTTCAACTGCTAGAGTTTGCCAATATCCACGTCTTCCAACACACTGACCATTCACTGAACATAAAAAAAATACAGAAAATTTAGCTCTAGCATTTATCAAGTAAAGCTTGTACTATGTCGACAGAAGAGTTGAATTCTATAAAGTATTCATTTACTCCGAGCCAAATACGAGTGACTAATGTCCCATGACACAGCCTAGGAGATCCTGAAACATGTGCCCAAGGTGGTCAGGACATAGATTGGCTTCATGTTTCCTGTATGTTACTTTCTTTTTCTTTCCATAAATCTTCCACCACATGGCTTCACTGGAGTCTGTATGAACCTACACTGCTTCAGGAAGCTGCCTGATTTGTAAATTGTTATTTGTTCAATTAAACTGTGTTAAATTTAATTTGGCTAAGGTGTTTCTTTTAACAGTCTTTTCATGGTCATCTTCATAGAAGGATACTAGTCATATGTGATTAGGGGCCTACCCTACTCCTGTGTGACTTTCTTTTAATTTAATTAGATGCATCTGTAATTACTCTATTTATTAATAGGGTCACATTATGAGACACTTGTGTTGAAGTCTTCCACATGGTTTTTGGAGGGAAGGCCCAATTTAATCCATAACATTCTCAGAACACACAGAATTAAACTAGATGTTAATAACAAAATGATAACTAGAAATTTTGAAAATATTTGGAAATTACAAAACATAGCTTTGACTAACCCATGAGTCAAGAATTTATTTCCAGAGTAGTAAGATATATTTGTACCAAATTAAGAAATATAGCTTATCAAAATTTTTGAGATGCAGCACAAATCATGCTTAGAGTTAAATGTATACAATCAAATTAATTTATTGGAAAACTATAAATATCTATAATCAGTAATGTAACTCTCACACTCAGAAACTAAAGAAAGAATAATTTAAGTCAAAAGCAAGAATGATAAAATCAAAGATAAAAATTAGAACAGAAGTCAATCAAATTGAAAACAAGAAAAAAGAGAAAATCAATAAAATCTAAAGTTGGCCCTTTAAAAAGATTAAAACTCAATGGTGTTCATATATACCATAAAGATGTTAATTCTCTCTAAATTAATCTATGATGTCGATGTAATTCCAGGGTCATTTTTTAAAAAAAATAAATGTGTTCACATTTATACTGAAAAGGCTATGGCTTTTCCCTAATCTTTAGAAAAACGAGATGGGAGCTTGTCACTGGATACAACTACAGTAATCGAAAAAGTGAGGCTTTCGTAGCTGGATAGAAACAGAGACCAGTGGACCATGATGAAGGCTTCAGAGAAAAAACATGCATGTAGAAATGGATATAAAACAGAGCTATCTGAAATGACTATGTGGAAAGAATGGTATTTCAAAAAAAACTATCCTGAGTAATTGATATGTACATGCTAAGGCGTAAAAAAAAAAAAATGAGCCATTTCTTTTCAAACTGTATACCAAAAAAAAAAAAAAAAAAAAAATCAGTTAAACATTTGAGAAGATAAATTCCCCAAAGGTTAATATGACAGAATAGATACCTTACTTTGGAGCACGAAAATATTTGTTACGTATGCACAGAAAAAACTATTATTATTGAAAAAAAATGAATAGATAAATTGACTTCATTATAAGTAAAAACTTTGATACATCAAAGCCTCTATTAAGAAAGTGTAATGGGGAGGCATAATGTGAGAAACTATTGGTAACACATTTGTGACTGTTCAGGATCAAAACAGAAAATTTAAAATTGCGGGGTTTTTTTTTTGTTGTTGTTTTTTTGTTTTTTTTTTGTTTTTTTTGTTTTTTTTGAGACGGAGTCTCGCTCTGTCACCCAGGCTGGAGTGCAGTGGCGCAATCTCGGCTCACTGCAAGCTCCCCCTCCCGGGTTCACGCCATTCTCCTGCCTCAGCCTCTCCGAGTAGCTGGGACTACAGGCGCCCGCCACCACGCCCGGCTAATTTTTTCTAGTTTTTAGTAGAGACGGGGTTTCACCATGGTCTCGATCTCCTGACCTCATGATCCGCCCGCCTCGGCCTCCCAAAGTGCTGGGATTACAAGCGTGAGCCACCGCGCCTGGCCAATTGCGGGGTTTTTTAATGAGAGAATTTAAATTAGAGAGTTTGGAAAAAATGCTGGAGGTCTGAACACAAAGGAAGAGTGGATACTAAGGGACCACAGTTGCAGTGATTTCAGGAAGCGCCAATCCTTTTTATGGCTGGGGCGATAACACATGAGGTTAGGGTTTTAGAACCTAGCAACACGTAGGAAAGGATTCTGAACTCAGACCTCTGTGAAACAGCCCCTTTCCAGATGATTGTGTCATTTGAAGAGATGAGGGGAGGGCTCTGGCAGAGTGGTTCAGGGAAGGGAGGACTCTGCCAGATAGTAATTAAGAAAAGTAATTTTAAAATGGAAAGAAAGATACATAGTGTCTGCCCTTAGAGGTTTACCATCTAGTCATTGAGACAGATACTATGCATAAAATATATTTACGAGTTGGTGAGAATTCTTTCTTGAATGTCCCCAATTGCATGGGATATCCATGACTAGAAATAACATATCTGGAACCCAGGAGAAGTCATCATGAAAGTCCTACTCTGCAGGCTCTAGCTGAAGCTTTGGTCACTCAGGGGATAGTAAGATAGCACAGGGACCTCTCGTAAGGGCCTGTCTGGGACCCCTCAGCATGGAAATAAAGGAAGATTTTGAGTTTCTTCAAGAGAAATTCCAGGCAAGCCCTGAGAAGTAAATGAGCAACTTGATAAGCAGGAAGTAATAATAGCTTAAAACAATAGTCAAAGGAGTCAGAGTCACAAGGTCTTCTGTTCTCTATAAAAAACTAAATATAACATTTTAATATATGTCTTTGAGTTGTTTTTAGAAACTCAGATCCCCACCAAGTGGATCCACTGGCATGTGGACCTCAGGGAAGGGCAAAGTGAGGACTGAAGGTGGACCACCGTTCTTTTTTCAGTTTCTTCCTGAGGGGCCTGGAGGAGGTCACACCCAAAGGGCAGAGATAACATTCTGTTGTGCTGATTCAAAATCTTTAGATGAAGCTTCCCCTCCTAACCAATCCCAAATCAGAAAATCTCTGAATCCACTTAGGACTTGTGGGGCTCTGCTTAGAGCCTGCCTGTTTAGTCCAAACCAATGGATGGCCTCCATGTGTTGATATGACTTTGCCTGGAACCTCTGCCTCTCCATCTTTAAAATTCCTTACCTGTAAACCCTCTGGGAATTTGAGTCATAAGCATGACTTGCCCAATTCTCCTTGTGTAGTGCTCTGCAATAAGTATCTCACTTTCTTTCACTGCAGTCCCAATGTCAGGGTGCGGCTTTGCAGCACCAGGCAGGCTGACCCAAGTTTGGTCCAGTAACAATAGGAGAGAATGACAGCAAGCCTGGATCAGTGAGTTTAAAATAGGATAAGCCAGCCAAGAGTAATCCTAAAGACAGAGGGAGACTCAGAAACAGTTAATAATGCAGAAACAAAGTCCAGCAAGAGAATGGACAAGTGATATAGAGAGGTAATTGAGATGAGCATTTTAAAAGTCCGTGGAACTGGCAGTTTGGGCATTAAATGTGACCTTTGTGAAAGGAAGACTGGTAGGCAGAATTGAGGGTATAAAAGTCAGATATAAAACATTTTTATTGATTATAACTAATACCATAAATATATGATTTAAAGTTTAACATCATTTCCCCCCTATACATTTACATTTATATTCAGAAACATCTTGTGGAATGTTTGGTTATATTTTTAATACATCTCTATGAATACTCAGAATGAAATTGTCAAAATTTTAAATCTGAGTGTAAGAGCTAATTTGCTCTCCATTTGTAGCGGCTTATCATTATAGCCAGTGTTATCAACTTAATGAAGCAGAAGAATTTCCTCCTGGGTCCGTTGCTCGGAACCTTGGTGTCAGGCTAGTAATAATGGTATAAAAATTCTTTGTCACTCTTTTCTAAGTACAATAAAATTATTTTATATAGTTCAGGGAATCTGTCACTTTAAGTAATAAAAGAAATAATACTGATTTTCTTCAAAATATTATGTGTAGAATAAATAGAAATACATACTGAGAATTGTACAACTGGCTAAGAGCATACTGAAATGTGAATTTAAAATTATCCTTTTAGATCAATTTTGGAAACACTGCTAGGACCAAAATATGGTATATGTTAACATTTCACACACTTTATTTTCTTCATAAATTAACATTTACTCATGTAAACCACAGAAAAATTTATCTACTGGGCTAAAGCTTTAAAAAACTCAACTTTCTGACACTGATTTTCTATAATTATACTGGACATGAATTCATATGGAATTCTATAACACTATAATAGTAATTTCCTGACTAAAGTATTCAGATGGAAGGAAGAGAAGCAAATGCCTAAAGACCATATCCTGAACTAGCAAATAAAATAGTCTGTCAGCTGCCTAACTTATTTTCAAGCATTTTGGCACATCTCTATGTAAAAAATGGTTATGGTCCTGAGAATTTTCTCCAGGTAGAATCATTTGTCAAGCTGTAACAAAAGTTTCTCATTTTTTATTAGAAAAGTTATGAAGCTGAACTTTAGAAATCACTTGCACTAATCTGTTGGTTAAAAACTATCTAGGAAGAGCAAATGCTCTCATATTTCTGTACTAGTGTAAGCATATGTGTATGCTCAAGAATGCATTTTAAGCACCATTAATGCCGATAAAGCGCAGTGCAGCAGTCATTTTTCACAAGTGGTGGCTTTATTGACGCAGTCCCTCGAACAACCCTCTTCATCTCTAACTGTTCATCTGTCCCACAGAAATAGCACAGTGTGTTCATTCATCATTTGAATAATGGGTGGTAAAATCTCCACTCTTTTTTCTTCTACGGAACTAGTGTACTTTCCTGGACTGTGCTTTCTCAGCTCATTAATAGCAATGATGTTATATGGTTCACTCCAGTTCTTTCCCTGGGCTGTTTGCTCACGTCATAGGAAGCAATAAAAGGAAGGAGGTAGAATGTGGAAAGAGAATGGGACCCCTGGTGGGTGGGAGTGATTGAGGTAACAGCTCAGTATCCTTAATAAGCCAAGGGATAGACAAAAGGAGGATAAATGGGATGAATAAACTTTTGGAAACAAATAGTAGTAGGCCACCCTTTCTCTGTCCTGTCTCTGTCCTCTCTCTCTCTTTCTCTCTTTCTCTCTCTCTTTCTCTCTCTCTCTCTCTTCAGAGTACTATGTAGCTACTGCAAGTTTTCTGTGGCACAGAAATTATTGCAGGTGGAACATTATTTTCAGCACTCCAGACTAGATCACTGCAATATGCTCTATTTGGAGTTCCCTTGGAAGACCTCCCAGAAGTCTCAGATAATACAGAGTGCAGCTGTTGGAGAATGTTAGCACAAATAGATTTGGCTTAGCTGGAAGCCTGAAGCCTGGAACTAAAATATATCTGAGCCCAACTGTTAGCTGAAAAGCTCTGAAATAGAAAATATATAAAATAATACAAAACTAAATGTTTACATTGTAAATTTTGCAGATAAAAGACTTAGAGATAATTAACTTTGCTTCGTTCTTGAAATAAAAAGGAGGATTCCTAGGTAAAGATGAAAATGTGTTCAGTCAGGTGGGGCATTCTTCCAAATTGTGAGCCTTGTTTTTGATAGATATAGATACATACACTCTTATATTTGAGTAAAATACATATAAAATGGAAAAACCATAATCCTAACAACATTCTTATTGAAAAATAATGAGTAACATTTTTATTTCAATTACACTAAAGTCAATAATGTTTGTGTACTAAAAATGAATCACACAATAACATTCCATTTTTAAGTTTTTTTTTACACAGATTGTATGAAATTGATTGATTTTACAATAAAAAATGGAAATTGAACAATGAGATCACTTGGACACAGAGCGGGGAACGTCACACCCTGGGGCCTGTCGTGGGGTGGGGAGCTAGGGGAGGGATAGCATTAGAAGAAATACCTAATGTAAATGATGAGTTGATGGGTGCAACAAACCAACATGGCACATGTGTACCTATGTAACAAACCTGCACGTTGTACACATGTACCCTAGAACTTAAAGTATAATAATAAAAAATAATAATTAAAAAATACCATTTAAAGATGACTATAAAATCCTTAGACTTTATAGTTCCATTGGTTTATTTACTTAAATTAATAATAAACAAATATTATTTAAATACCGTTTAGTGCTAAAATACATCATTAAGGTGACTAAGGCAGGAATTTAACAGCAAAGACAAACAATGCAACAGAATATCCAGTACTGTTTTTGAAATTGCTGGAATGAGAAAAGCAAATGGACTTAGTGCATGAGTTGGCTTTTGCATTGCTATAAAGAAATACTTGAGACTGGTGATTTCGAAAGAAAAGAGCTGTAATTGGCTCACAGTTCTACAGGCTGTATTAGCAGGACACCAATAACTACTTGGCTTCTGGGCCTGGCGCAGTGGCTCATTTCTGTAATCCCAGAACTTTGGGAGGCCTAGGCGGGTGGATCACCTGAGGTCAGGAGTTTGAGACCAGCCTGACCAACATGGTGAAACCCCGTCTCTACTAAAAATACAAAAATTAGCCAGGCATGGTGGCGGGCACTTGTAATCTCAGCTACTTGGGAGGCTGAGGCAGGAGATTTGCTTGAAACCGTGAGGCAGAGGTTGCAGTGAGCCGAGATTGCGCCATTGCACTCCAGCCTGGTGAAACAGTGAGACCCCTTCTCAAAACAAACAAACAAACAAAAAACTACTTGGTTTCTGGTGAGGCCTGTAGGAAGATTACAATCACGGCAGAAGGTGAAGGGGAATCCAGTGTATCACATGGTGGCGGAGAAAGCAAGAGATAGAAGGGGAGGTGCCACCATTTTTTTAAACAACCAGATCTCACGTGAACTAACAGAGCAAGAACATCCCTATTACCTTAGGAAGGGCAAAAAACCATTCATGAGGGATGCATTCCCATTATCCCAACACCTCCTACGAGGCCCCGTGTCAAACAATGGGGATTACACTTCAACATGAGATTTGGAGAGACCAAATATACAAATTAAAGCAGTTAGCATTGTGAAATTTCTAAACCTTGATTTGAAACATCTATAATTATATACAGAAGTAAGGATCAGTAAAGCCCACAGCCTCTGCAACATCCATATTCAAGTCTGCTTCTTTTACAGCTTCACATTTATTTTCATTGTGAATTTAGCAGTCTGTCTACTCTATTAGATTATCGCTAATTTATGAACGTGGTATTTTTCCTAAATATATAATTAAAAATAAGAAATTGATTATCTTACTTAAAAATAGTTGTATTCAAAAATAAAATTAAAGATAACAAAGGAAAGTAAGTAAATAAGTTTATTTATTGCAAAACTGAGGCTCCATATAACGAACCTAAATAGTGAAAAAATAAAAATGTCTCTAGAAGTCTGCATTGAGTTTTTTTTTGTCTGATGAACTGATTTATGAGTAATATTCCAATCAAACCTGTGCCTGTGTTAATTACAAATTGAGGGACCAGTTAGCAGTGTGAGGGACCGAAGGACTAATGTATATTTACATTGTAATAAATCCCATTATATCATTCCTGAACTCAACAAAAAACATTAATCTACAGTCATGCCTCACTTAACCACTGTGATACTTTCTGAGAAATGCATCCTTAAACAATTTCGTCATTGTGCAAATACCATAGACTTAGACTATATACCTGTGCTACATATATATATATATATATAGGCTACCACACATCTAAGCTATAAAGTATAGCATGTTGCTCCTAAACTATAAATCTGTACAGTAAGTTACTGTACAGAATAGTGTAGTCAACTGTAACACAATGAGAGGTATTTGTAACCTAAATATATGAAAACATAGAAGATGAACAATTAAAAATACAGTATAAAAAATACAAAATTGTACACCTGTATAAGGCACTTCTATGAATAGAGCTTACAAGACTGGAAATGGCTCTGGGTGAGCCAGTGCGTCAAAGGTGACTGAATGTGAAAGCCTAAGACATTACCATACACTATTACTAACTTTATGAACACCGTACACTTGGTTGTATTAAATTTATTAAAAAAAATTTCTTTAATTATAAATCAAGTTTGTCACCAGCCTGGACAATATGATGACAGTCTGTTTCTACAGAAATTTCTTTAAAAATTAGCCAGGAATGGCAGTGTGTACCTGGAGTCCCAGCTACTTGGGAAGCTGAGGCAGGAGAATCACTTGAACCTGGAGGCAGAGGTTGCAATAAGCTGTGATTGCCCCACTGCACCCCAGCCTGGGTGACAGAGTGAGACCCTGTCTCAAAAAATAAAATAAAATAAAATAAAATAAAATAAAATAAAATAAAATAAAATATAAAGCATTTTGCTTTATATTCGAAATATTCACCCACTATTTAAATCGATATTTTAATAATTACTTTTAGAAGTTTCTATTCAACTAATATTTAAATATTCATTTCTAGTTCCTTAAATATTAAGGAACCCAACCAATTAAACCTACTATTGAAAAGCACAATTCTATTTTATATTATCAAGAATTAAACATCTTGGTTATAACCAGTGCAAGGGTCTTAATTTTATATTTCTCTCAATATTTACTAATATACTTCTATTTCTTTTACAAATGTTCTGACTTATGTAATCCCATTATGCCTCACTTGATTAGATACCAAAGCATTAACATTTAATGTCACATGTATGGTTCATTTTACATTTTTAATTTTAGAGACCAAGTAATCTTACATTAAGCATATGCATAGAATTGTGGTTTTCATACTTTTTTATTTTTTAATATAATAATAGTTGTATTCAGGGCAAAAAATGTATATTTTAAATTAGAAGAACTTTAAAAATTCAAATGTTAAAGTTATGCTGTAAAAATTATTAAAAGCTCTGAATAAAAATGTTTAAATTATTTCAGAAAGCACATCCATGTGTAGTGTTTTGAAGCAGAGGAATGGAGATAAATCTGAACAATTATGGACAATGAACTGCTCTATAAATCTCTTGAAAATGGAGGCTAGTTTGTCTAAATAGAACACCAGAAAGAGGTAGTTTGCACAGGTATAAATTTGTTCCATAGACGATAATTTTACATATAAGATGTTAAAATATAGTTAATAACTGAGTTCAATTTTTATTGTGTAAATCATTTGTGGTTTACATTTTGTATGAGGAAATGTGTTTTGTCTTCAGTAAAACCATATTTTATTTTCCAAAGAAGGATTGTTATTCACAAATTTATGCAAATCAACTGAGAATGTAACACATCTTCTGGTAAGGCAAGACTTTAATGAAAATCAAAATTATGACCCCCCAAAATTTCCATGGAAACTCTTGGGCTATGTCTGCTCACCAATATTAATAAGCAATGGAAGGTATTACGATTATTTGTTGACTGGCAGAATATAAAGATTATAAGAAAATTTAAATCCATTCTCCAAAAAATATTTAATAAATAAGTTGACATGAGTTCCCTAGGAGAATATTCTTTCTAAAAAAGAAAATCAGATTCCAATTGATAATAACTACTCTATGCTCTTTTCCCAAGACAGTAGAATATCTGCAACAATCTCTGCTTCTTCACTGATTTAATTTCCCTAATTTAACAAGTTGTAGGTATATAAATTCCCAAGAAAGCTTATTTGGTAAGCCTCAACATTCTTCTAACAGAACAAACTTCATTTAACATACATACTACTATGTACTCATATAGTGAAAAATGTAGAATCATTTCTAAACAAAACATAGGACGAAAGCTGCATGGCTTTTACTTTACATACATGTTGAAGACATATTTATACATTTATTTAGTTATTCATTCTTATTATAGTATATTAGACAGAATAGTCACACACACATTTATATTATAATGTCTGCTCTTAAAAATAAACAATTGTGTTGGGTTCTTTGATGGTGAAACCACCTTTGCAAAAATTATGACAGTGAGAGAAAACTAATATGGCTGACTCCATCTTGCTTCTACCTGACAACCTAACTCTACTTGCGCATTCCTGAGCATGGACCAAGCTAATTATGAGGGAAATTTAAAATTTAACTTAAAAACAACAATGAAAACATTCCTTCCCCAAAGTAACTCCATCCTTGCTGAGGGATCAAAATCGCCTTTTTAAAACTAATAAATTGACCACAAGGTTGGATTATTTTAGGAGCTTGAATTCTGTTAGGATTTAGGTATAGGTAAACTCTAACTAGTGATTGTTTTATAACTAATCTTTTAACAGCTGCTTACTGCTCAGGGGTCTTGTAGCCTGAGGTAGCCAGATTTGTAACTTCCCCAGTTGTCTCTATAGATAACATAACTACTATAAAACCTAAGACTGTTTTTTGAGATGTTTTTTAGACTTTTGCATCATGGCTGCCAATGACTTCCAGACTCATGACTTATACCAAGGAATTAACCCAACCAATCATGTGACCTTCACTCAGAAACTGACTCAGTGCACAATGATGGTTTAGATATCCCTATAATTTTATCCCCAGCCCATCAGCAGCACCCATTCCCTAGCCCCTGCCTGCCAAATTATCTTTAAAAACTCTAGCCTATGTGTTCTGAGAGAGGTGGACTTGAGAAATATCTAGTGTCCTGTGGCTCTGCTGCCTTGCGATTATTAAACTCATCCTCTGCCACAATCCTTTTGTCTCAGTGTCTTGGCTTTTCTGTGCAGTGGGCAAGAAGAACCTACTGGGTACAATGAGAGGAATCTTTAATACTACCATGGAGATTTATATAAATTAGGATTTCCTCAAAGTAAAGTCAGTATCTAACTAGTTATGTTCCATTAATCAAGGTAGCTTTGTATACATGCTACATATGACCATGCAAATCTTTCTTTTGAATTCACTATTTTCCTGTTTGTATTATTGGGACTTAGAAAATTTAGAAAATGATACTCCAAAATGTGGCGCTTTGACATGCTGGACTAAAGAAGCCTCAAGGTTTCTGACCTTCCCCTGCTTTCCTGTTCTCTTACCCACTTTTCTGAAGCAAACAGGACAGACTATGGAATTTCTTTATCTAAGAAAACTTATTTCTAGAAGACATATAATTGTCTTAAGAACTTCTCCATAGATTGGGAGTCTTCGCCATGTCCAGACATACTTATTATTTATTCTGAAGGCAGCTTTAAGAGATTATCTGGAATACTTTATTTACATACTAAGACTAGCATTGTTCACAGCGAAGTTTCATATCTCACCTTCCTGCCACTTCCCCTCATAGCTCAGAAGAACTTTGTTCCAGAACAATGTACTTTTGACTTATTCATCTCCTTTGAAAATAATTTTCTTCTATCCTTCATCTACCCTCCCCCTATTAAGAAGTGTATATAAGCATCTGGACCTATTGGGTTATTGAGTAATCATTCTCCTGTTATTCCTCCGTACTATACACATTAAGTATTGCACATGCTTTTTAGCCTATTAATCTTTCCAGTTTTAGTTCATTTTCAGTGAATCTTTAGAGAGTAGAGGAAAAGCTTTACCTTGGCCCTTAAGCATTAGTTCTGCCCTCATTCTCCCATTGTTGTGAGTCTATGAACAAGTTGTCTTATCTTTCTAATTCTTTCTTATGTAATAAAGAGACAAAAATAGTATAAACTATCTGATACACTGAAGATTATTACTTATTGCATATTTTCTTTTTTTCACTTGCTTAATGATAAAATTACTATAAAATTATCATCATTTAGAATGGAAAATAATAAAGGCAATGTTCCCAGTAATAAAAAAAAATTAAAAACAATAACTTTATTCACTGAGTTCTATGTTTGTCAACAATGTAACTGTAATTCTCACTACATCTGTTTATTGTGCATAATATTTTATCCGTTTTTAATTAATATGTTGATGAATTAATAATCAAAATCATTTTTGTAATTTGATTATGTTCCTACAAGTAGAAAGTGGTAGTGCCAGTATTTAAACACAGATTAGAATGTTTTGACAGACATATTTTTGATATTACATAACTCCTGCCCATAACATAGTGATAATTACTTAAATAAAACCTATTATGAGTAATTTCAGCATTATAAGCTTTCCATATTTTTATTCATGTCTTAAATAAAATATATCTATATTATACAAACATTTTATCAAAGTAGGTACATTTCTTGGTTTCTTACTGATTGAAGAGACCATATTTATTTGGATCAATTCAATAATTGTGCTCATTTTAGTCATAAAATAAATTGCATTGATAGCCCATCCTTTAATATCTGGAAATTAATATTTCCAAATGTTAGTAGTAGTATTATTGAATATTATTTCAATTTTTTTAATTGCCATACTTTCTAACCTCTGATAAATATTTTACTTCAACATTTTAAATAGTAAAGCTCATATAAAATAACTCATTAAGACATTCAACAAATATTGATAGTTTATTAAGTTTTAACTATTCTACTAATTATTATGCATGGAATGGAACAGCAATCAGTTATGTTCTCCTTATGTAGCCTGCAGCTACTGGAAGAGAATAACCATAAATAAAGAAACAAACGGAAGCATGATTTCAAAGTGGGAAGATTGTTAAGAAACCAAAGAAATAAAATATTTTGACAAGTATTTTTTTCTTAACCAAATGGTAGCTAGGCTTTTTAATCTTCTGCTAGGCCCATCTGTGCAGTTCCTTGCAAATTCCAGTTTTAGCAAAGAACCCTGCTAAGTCAGTTTAGCAGGCACTTCTCCCCTCCCCTTCCTTGATAGCGGATCAGATCTCTCACCCTTCACTATCCTCTCAATGCTGTCTGATCATCTTGGCCTGTCTTCAGCAAGCGTCATGTTTGAGGAGTTTAGCCAGAATCTTTCTTACCCCTGATGTTTTCTATTAATAATTTTCTATCTACTGATATGTACACTGTTTCATGGGTATACATTTCCACTTATGCATGTTGTGTTTAGAATTGAGTCCAATCTCTCTTCTCACACTACAAGTGGTCCCTAAAACGAATATAATGGTTTGGATTATAGTCTTTTTTTAATTGTGCTTTAACAAGTATCATTTAATCATTCTTTAACAGTTATAGTGTGATGACTCAGATAGGACCAGATTTATGATTGTATTCCTAGGTCTCTCACCCAGGACCCTAAGTACACACCTTTGAAGCTTTTGTCTTCATTCCTGGCTGAGTGAGAATCAACTGGAGAGTCAGACTCCTGAAACATTGACCCAGACAAACATCAGCTACAGCAGATAAAAACAAATTTTGATTCTTAAGATATAAGGATACTCTCCGAAGCTGGATTAAAATCCCAGGCTTCTTTTGAAACATATCCCGTGGGATGCAAGGTCTTTTCTTGGCTCCTTGTTCTGAGTGGGAACCATTCCCTGAATTGCTGGGCTGTAATTATCTTTTTTTTTTTTTTTTTTTTTGGCTATTTTTGAGTAGGGATTATTCCCTCACTCCCTGGGCTGAAAGTCCTTTTTGGCTCTCCGCGAGACTTCTTTATTCTCTCTGTTGGGTCCTGTCTCTCCCATGGGAAATTCTATGTCACCTAAAACCCTTCTTCCTAAACACCTGCTGATTATATGCTCTGCAAACTCAATTTACCCCTGTGAGACACTTTTCCCTCCCACCCCAACCCATCAAACACTGGACCTTTGAGTCCTGTAGCCTCCATCGAGAGTTCTCATGGGATTCGTAGTCTCCTCAAAGGCAAGCGTCTGTGGCTGAAAAGAGACAAGAGCAGGAAACTATTTGGAAAGTGGGCAAATGAAAAATCTTAGTAGCTTTCTTCACAAATATCATTAAAAAGCTTTAGTTTTTATTGAGTAGGTAAACTCAACTTGTCTTATTTCCATCAAAAACAGAATTTGTCTTCACATGGAGTAAAGATTAAACAGAATTTATCTTCACATAGAGTGAAGATAAACAATTTATTTTCACATAAAGATAAATCAGTGAGTCTTTTACTGCTTCATTACTACAAATTTTAAAGATTTTTTTAAATAACTGGTTTCATTTGTTTGTATCTTTATGTATTTGTACATGTATGTATCTGTATTTATGTGTTATTTATATAAAATATTTTTCTACCCTCAGTGATATTACCAAGCTAAAATGCCCAAATTGGTTGAGGGATAAATGAGCACTAAAACAAATTAAGCATTCATAAAATGCTCAGAAAAAAGTGAAAACTGACCCAAATTTCTTTTTTTAAGTTAACATGGCCGGACGCGGTGGCTCACGCCTGTAATCCCAGCACTTTGGGAGGCCGAGGCAGGTGGATCACGAGGTCAGGAGATCGAGACCATCCTGGCTAACACGGTGAAACCCCGTCTCTACTAAAAAATACAAAAAAATTAGCCGGGTGAGGTGGCGGGCACCTGTAGTCCCAGCGACGCAGGAGGCTGAGGCAGGAGAATGGCGTGAACCCTGGGGGACGGAGCCTGCAGTGAGCTGAGATCGCACCACTGCACTCCAGCCTGGGTGAAACAGCGAGACTCCTTCTCAAAAAAAAAAAAAAAAAGTTAACATAATCTGGGATAAATAAAAACTAGGTGTAAAATTGTGTATAATATAAAAATATGGAAGTTTTCAGAATTGCCAGCATTAAATATAATATAGACATGCATTTTTGCCTGGGTTTGCTGGTCAGAAAACTTTGTGTTTTCTATGCTAGGTGTGTAAGGTTGCAAAGTATAAGTCCAATCTGAGAGTAGAATGCAGAGTAAAAATAAATTATTGATTGCTTGCTGCACATAAGTTAAAAAAAAAAGAGAGAAGATTATAAAAGGGTTGTAAAAATCTTGTGTTGGCAAAGCTGACTGAGATTGGACAAATTTATGTATACAATTTTATTAAAATTAGTTTTAATGGTAAATACAAGTAAAATTTAGCTTTTTCTGTCAAAACACAGTATTTAGAAAATATTTATCTGTTCTTATCAGAAAATTGTGGAAGATTTTTCTTTACCTCTTAGGCATATGGCCTATAAAATAAAGGCTTTACATTTTACCAGGATAGATTATTGTGCCTCATTTTGTCTTTTATTGGGTCTTTGATTACTTAAGCAACATAATTCTTCTCAATATTAATTTCATTTACAACTATGTAACTTTCTGTATTTTTCTTTAAAATCGTTTCTTGTCACTTAGAACAAATAGATAACTAAAATCATACTTATTTAAGTATTTCAAACCTTTTGGCACTTTTGACAGACTCCTCAAAACAAAGTTTTAAGCTTTTCACCTTGAATTAACTTTGGGATTTTCTAGTTGGTCACCTTCAAATCTCAAAGAACACTTCTCTAACCTTGTAGAAGGGAGATAGCTAACTATGCTTATCTTATATGTTAAATTATATGAGCAGCATTGTCAAATAAATGATGCTTAATTTTTTTAAAAAAATTAAAAATTGTATTTATGGATATATTATTGATATGATTGTTCCAAATATAGTATGAGATCTCTAGGAATCTAATGTGTTCTCAGTTATAATTTTGTTTATTATGTTAAAATGTTGTATGCCACTAAAACAACCAAATGTCCTTGTCAATTGTGTCATTATTACACATGTACTCTCAGAAGAATTTTACCCATAATACAAGTCTTTGCTTTCACAGACAGCTATTGTTTTAGTTTAATTCTTCCCAAAAAGCATGCAATCAGCTACATTCTAATAGTCCCTCTTCTTTCAGGACATTTATTAAAAATACTCTAACACGTGCTCTGGAATATAGGTTTCTGGTAACTTTGAGATCATGCCATTGCACTGGATAAGAATTTCCAAAACTCTAAAGAAAAAACTTAAGTCTTCATAAAGCTGCTAACCAAGATCAAGAATTAACAACATGACACTAAATGAACTAAGGAGGAAAATTTTTAATGATTCTTTGTTTGAAACATTGTTCATTCTTTAAATGTTTTGTTGTCCAGATTTAAGAAAACCTTTTTCTTAAAAGGTTTTCCCCTTTGGAAAACTGGCCTGAGTATTCCAGCTTTTATAAAGAAAATGAGGCTTAATAGACTCACAGTTCCACATGGCTGGGGAGGCCTCACAATCATGGTAGATGGTGAAAGGCACGTCTTACATGGTGGCAGACAAGAGAGACTCAGAGAGCCAAGTGAAAGGGAAAACCCCTTATAGAACCGTCAGATCTCATGAGACTTGTTCACTACCACAAGAACAGTAGGGGGTAAATTGCCCCCATGATTCAATTATCTCCCACTGGGTCCCTCCCACAACACATGAGAATTATGGAAGCTACAATTCAAAATATTTGGGTGGGGACACAGCCCTAGCCATATCAAGAATATCATTTCCAGGTAGGTCTAGGAACCTCAGGATGTTTTGGGTACCTCAATAAGAAAGGAATTCACCAAAATATACAAGTGTTACAGATGCGTCCTGATGGCAGGTCCTGGGCTTGTCTTTAGAGCTTCAAGAGGTTTTTACAACTCTAATCTGAAATTTTTTAAAGAAAAGTTCTAGTGAAAGAAACATAAAAAGAGCCTATATGGTCAATCACTACTCTTGCTGCACTTATGTAAATAATCAGGCAAAGTTTAATAAAACAAATTATTTTGCAAATATCTTACTTTATCTTTGGTAGAAATGGAAGTGGCTATAGAGACAAAAATTATGTTTTAGAAGGAAACTACAGTGCACTCAATAATAGATTTTACTCATGTTTGTCTTCTTTGAGGTTTTATTATGTATCTATAATCTGGAGAGCAGTCTCAATAATTCTAGTTTACTTCAATATCTGGCTATGACTTTTCATACAAACATTTTCAATTTTCTT
The DNA here is from genome assembly GCF_028878055.3 of Symphalangus syndactylus. Lineage (NCBI taxonomy): Eukaryota > Metazoa > Chordata > Mammalia > Primates > Hylobatidae > Symphalangus > Symphalangus syndactylus. Next base: position 80,122,399 of record NC_072438.2, on the reverse strand, counting down.
CCATCCTTTTTGGTTGGAATCACTGCTCTTTTCCAGAAACTCTGGAAGAAAGCTAAAGCTGAACAACACAGTATAATACAAACTGCTTTTTTTCTGATGCCCTGCAAGCTGAAGCTGGATGACCTGATATAATACTCAGAGAAACCTCCGCAACAGCTTATGCAAGAACAACCTTTGTGACGTCCAAGTTGTAAACACAGGAAATCTGTCAGATGGTCACTGCCTATCCTCATTTCAACTAAAGAAGCTTCAGGGTCAGCATCTAGAAATCTTTTCAACTGGCTGCCCTTTAGACTCAGAAACTGAGTCTACAGATTATTTCAAATATTAATATTTGCTTTTTTAAAAAAAACTAAAAGTAATATAAATTAGTCGGTCATGATTAAAGGTTTGATAGTTCACACCATCCAGGAGATATCCTGTACTACCAAGTCCCAACAGATGATTTAATTGATCCTTAATAAACAAGAAAATAGAGTTACGTTGTTCAAAGGAAGAAAGAATGTTTCTCTTTCCTTGAGCAAGAGAGAATGACACAGATTCTCTACTTGGCCAAACTTCAGATAGGATTTTGAATCTTCTGCTAGGCCCATCTGTGCACTTATTTGTAAAATTTAGTTTTAGCACAGAAACTTCCTAACTCAGTTTAGCAAGAAACTCCTTCATCCTCGATATCTGATCATCCTCAATATCTTATCAAAGTTTTATTTTCCAGCATCCCCAGGGTGTCAGATTAGCTTGGCCTGTCTCCCAAAAGAATTATCATGATGGTCCTGTGTAAAGCATTTCTTACCATGCTTTAACAAGTACTATTGATTATTTTTTCTTTTGGAATTTGAGAAAGCAAAACTAGTGGTGGAGGGTGAAAGGATATCACTTTTGATTTGATGCTGAGAAAAGTTTTACTTAAGAAGTTGACATTTTATAAGAGACTAGAAGAATAAGAACAAGATAAATATGTCCAGACTGTAAGTAAAGACACCATTAACAAAGAAAACAACATATACACAAAGACTCTGGCAGAACAGGCCTTTGTGTTTTGAAATAACTTAAGATGAGTATTTATCGAGCTTACCTGGCCAGAGGAAGGAGATACAGATAGTAAAATTAGAGAGATTGTGATGGGGTCATATATACAGTTGGATGCATATCTAGATCTAATAAGTGAGGCCTAGACTAGACCAGAGATTGTTGACTTCTTTTATATAATTTACACTTAATACATGGGACTTAAATAAAGTGAGATAAAATACACAAAGAAGAAAAATGCTTGAATAGGGTGGTAATCAAAGGTACTCCTGTCTTTAAATGTCAGATAAAACAGGAGAAAAATCAAAGGTAAGATGAGACAACTGAGAAAAATAAGAGGCAAAAATAGAAGCCTGTCATATGAAAAGAACCAAGAGAACCAAGAGCTTCAAGGAAGAAAGTTTGAAAACTATACAAAATTCTACAGATATTTTAAGAAGATACTAACGAAAAAAACTCTTCCAATAATAAAAGTCTAAGGTAATTATTTTTGGAAAGTACATTTTCACTTGGAAAGGGAAGGAAGTCATGATGAAACTGATTGAGAAGGGAATGAGATCTCCTACTTCCCTTTGCACATCACTAATATCACCAGCTACCTCTATAGCCTAGATCTTTCCTGTTTAAGTATATGCACATGCTTGTTGTATTACATTGAATTATTTTTCTAATTTTTCACTCTGTTTTACTAGTATTTAATATCTACGTCTTTGGGATTACCTAGGTTTCAGTTTTAACCATGTGATTATATTGACCAATGGGATTTTGGTGGCTGTAAATGACACCAATTATTAGCTTATGCTTATAAAGTCGTGCTTAATATATTGGTTTAGAGGTCTTTTCTGAAAAGATAACACAGCAGTTGTATCATAAGCCACAGTTGGAGAATGAGAAACATGGAACAAAGTTAATTCAGCTGATCTGCAGACTGTAGCAGAACCTCCAAGAAGACCAGAAGATTCAAGGTCTGAGTCATTACCACTCCTGGAGTATATGCAAGAGAAATAAATGCTGTTTCTTCTATGCCTTCTTCCTAATCATCAGGCACTGGTTGGAAAGCACTCATTTCTGTCAAGTCATCTTCTGTTTACATATCTGGTGTGGTATCTACAAGCTCTTGAACTTTTCCAAAGTCCACACCTTGAAGGCCTTCACTACTCACTTTTTTTTTTTTGCCATATTTACAGTCTTTCATAATTTCCTTGACTGGCTCTTTTGTAAATTCTGTGAAGTCCTGCACAACATCTGCACACACTTTCCTCCAGCAAGAATTTATTATTTCTGGCTTGCTGGCTTTCAAGGCTTTTTCTATAATAACTACAGCATCTTCAATGATGTAATTGCTCCAGACTTTCATGATGTTCTGTCTATCTAGGTTCTCTTTCATAGCCATGCAATCCTTTCCACAGAGTACTCAGTGTAATGAACCTTAAAGGTCCTTGTGACCGCATGATATAGAAGCTGAACTAAAGACATTGTATTTGGGGACAAATAGACCCCTTTGACACCTTTGTTGTTGAACTCATAGGGTTCTGAGTGGCCAGGGCATTGTCCAATTAAAGAATAAAAGAAACTTTAAAAGGCAGTTCCTTACTGACAAGTTACTTCCCGAAATCAGGAACAAAGTGGCAATGCAACCAATCCAGAAAAAACATTCTCCTTGTCCAGGCCTTCTTGTACAACAAAAAACTAGTAGCTGTTTTTTCTCTTTTCTCTACAATGCTCAGCGTTAGCAGCTTTATACATAAGGGCAGTCCTGATCATAACACCAAATGCACTTACACAAAACAGTGGAGTTAGCCTATTTCTTCTTGCCTTAAATCCTGAGGCTCACTTCTCTTTTGTACTAATAAATGTCCTTTGTGATATTCTATTTTTTTTTTTTTTTTTTCAGAACAGGACACTTTTTTCTGCATTAAAAACTTGTTCAGGTAGATATCCTTTCTCCTCAATGATTTTCTTTGTTGCCTCTGGGAACTTGTCTGCTGCCTCGTGGTCAGCAGAAGCCACTTTTCCTGTTATTTTGATATTTCAAGAGCCAAACTTCATTCTAAAATTATCAAACCATCCTTTCATTGGCATTAAATTCTCTAGTTTTAAATTCTCCACGTTCCTTTGCTTTGCATTTTCATATAATGACTTTGAGTTTTCTTAAGTTATATGAGTCTATCAGTATGCCTTTCTTATAGCAATCCTATTCCCAAATAAAAGCTGCTTTTTAAATACAAGATAAAAAAGGTATTTCACAAAATGTTCAAGATTTTCATGCTGCTGGTATAGTTATAATGATAGCTTCATGGATTTTTTCCCTTTTTATTTATTTTCATTTTATTATCTTTTTATAATGGGCCTTATATTGGATTCATTTATCTTGAAATGATAGGTAATCACAGCTGCAGACCTTAATCAATGGTACCTATCAAGCAATTCAGCTTCTTCTTGTAATGTCATAGCATTCCTCTGCTTCTTGGGAACACTCTGAGCATCATTAGCAGCACTTCCTATGGGTTCCATGGTGTGATTCAAGGTTTACGATATTGCACTAAACACAGTGAAAAATACGCAGTAACAGCACTAGATCACTCTTTACTGTGATACACAATTTACTGGAGGAAGAAATGGTTCTTAAGGGGGATGAATAGCATCACATGGCATTTTAAGCAGATATTCACAACACTTAAGCCCACTGTAATAACAATAGGAGGTGGTTAAAAATCATTATAGTAGTACGGTATGTACTGTGGTTAATTTTATGCAGTTATCATTTAATACAGCATCTTTATATTTGTTTACATTTCTCATGAAGGCAAATGGTGCCATGTATGGTCCTTAAGTGTTTGTGTGCAAAAGTTTTGTTCAATTTAAAATTTTTCTGATGGATTTGTTTAAATTTTTTGTTATCAAATAATAAAATGGACTAGAATCTACACGTATTTTATGTATTCATCCATACCTTTTACTTAATTTAAAAAATATTTCTAAGCTATACATTTCATCTTCGAGTTTTTTTCAAATTGGTGCAAATCCCCCAAAATGTTTTCAACATATTTTTTTAATGTTCATGTAAGTGGCCTCATTCAGTTAAAACCATTTTGTTCAAGGGTCAGCATATATATTGTTCAAGGGTCACGTTGTTCAAGGGTCAATATATATATGAAGTGAGAGAGAAAAGAGGAAGAGAAGGGAGAAGGAGAATGATTCGTGGATAGGAAAAGAAATGTAAAAAATGCAGAGGCTCTGGGGTATTAGGCACATTCTACTTGTTGACACAGCGTCATTTAATTTATACAATTTCTTATTCTGGGTTTTATTCTTGTAAGCATTTTTCTTTAAATGCATTATATTTCAATGTAATATTACTTAAAAAGTGAAAGAAAGTAAAAGGAGTTGTTTTCATTCAAATAATTGCTGAGTTGTTGAAGTCTTGAGAAATCAAGCAATAAATGCCTGGTTTCAGAGAGGGTATTGTTTCTGATTCAGCCTGTGACCACACACTGGGAAATAGGAAAGGAGTGGAATTGTTAAGCAAGAATAACAAAATTAAGAATGAAAAGGATGACTAAAGCTGATACAGTACTCTTTACTAAATGAGAGACGGACTGTAATAAGAATTTGAGTAGATTATAATTTAAAAAAGTAACTTGAAAATGGGAAAACCAATCATGAGCTGATGGCAATGGTAAAAAAAAGCAATATACACAAGCAAAGGTAGAATGAGTACTGTGGTTTTCACATTAATATAAGATGACATTGACTCCATGACCTAAAAACTGTGTCAGTGATTGACCACAAGCAATAAAATCACAATGACTATATAACTTATTGTCTAAACTTGGGGATTTTCATCCAAGAAAAGAAGCATGATGCCTCCTGGGGGTACGAAGCAAACATAGCAACAGTGTTATTCTACATACAATGCAGCATTGACTAAATAGCTTCTAATGTTCAGGTAAAATATCATAGAAAAAAAGCCTCATACAATGTGATGGGCAAATTATGAAAAGAAGAGCTTTTAGTATGTATTCCGTGTGGGCTCTTATTAGCATTTTTATCACTTTAGGTTGCTTTTGTTTTGATGACCATTTTATTCATGTTTTATAACACCTATTAAAACTTTCCAAAATTATTTATAGATTTATGCACTTTAAATCCTCTTCTACATTATTTGGTGCATAGGAATTATTTTAGGACCATGGTTATATTACAGTTTTTGAGTTTTTTACTTTAAATAAAAAGGAAAAGAGAAACTTAGTTAATTTACTCACCTTTAATTTAACTGGTAAGAAGTTTGACACTGAAGAGCTGTCTGATATTGGTTGGTACCATTTTATGCACGAATTTAGTAATTTTTTGACAAATTAAGTGAAACAGGGTGACAATTATGCAATCATTCTATACCTTAATGAATATCTTAGAATAAAATTGAGTAGTTAAAACAAATCACAATGGATTTGATTTTAATACAGTTTTTCTCAATTTAGACTTTGGAAGAAACAGCACTCTAAAGACATTCTCATAAAATATTCAAAACTAAGGAGCTTATATACACATTAATCTTTTTGCATTTCAATTTGGAAAATTTCTATTGACCTATCTTCAGGTTCACTGATTCTTTCCTCAGCACTGTCACGTCTACTGATGAGCCCATCAAAGTCAGTGTTATTTTCTATTACAGTGTTTTTTATTTTGAACCTTTGCTTCTATTCTTTTTTTGATTTTTCATGTATGACTTTATTACCCATCTATTCTTGCATGTTGTCTGTTTTTAGACAGGACCATTAACGTATTAGCCACAGTTATTTTAAATTTCCTGCCTCATAATTTCAACATCAATGTTATATCTGAATCTGGTTCTGATAATTGTCCCTTCAGACAGTTTTTGCCTGCCCTTTGCCGTATCTTTTAATTATTTGTTGAAAACTAAACAGATTGTACTGAATAACAGAAAATGAAGTAAATGTGGGAAGTTATGGTCACCTGTCTTGCAGTTGAACTGTGCTTAATATTTGCTATAAACGTAGGTATTAGAGGTTAAAAATTCTTCTGGTTTCCCTGTTTTTGTCTTCTCTTTTGATTAATGAACTTCTCAATGTATATTGTTTCTCAGATAGTATCTCCTGAAGCTCTTTCTGATGTAATCCTATTACATGCCATTACAGTGGAGTCCTGCTCTAGTGACAAGATGTAGGGCAGGGGAACAGTCCGTAATCCTCTGATTACATTTTAGCTTTTCAGTGGGCCTCTTTCTTGCACTTGTGAAATTCAAATTTTTCTACAGGGGTAGAGCTTTTTATTTTCCCTGCCACTTAATCAATTATCGGGTACGGTGGCTCTAAACAATTTCTTTGAACAGTTGACTCCTGTTGACATTTTTCCTCTTTAGGTAAGACAGGAAGGCTGAAGAATGGTGAAGTGGGAAGAATGCCTTTCTCCCAGCTGGAACAAGGCCCTAGAGAAGTCTTTGCTCCTAAAGTGTAAGGTTTTGTTTTGGAAAAGTTTCTAGGCATATTTAAACATGTTTATTCTTTTGCTCCCCATGTCAAAAGTAGGGAAGTGAGTAGTTTTGGGATCTTTACTTCTTCACTGAGAGAAGCTCATGAGATTCCTAGAGAAAAAGCTTGGTGCACCCACAAGTTTCTTGCTTTCATAAAAATCTACACTACACCCAGCCTCTAGTAATTTATCAAAATTATTAGTGAATTGCCAGAAATTATACCTTACCTATTCTTATCAATTTATGGCTCCAGTGGCTTATGTTTCTGGAAAACAGCACTTGGTGTAACTTTCTGCACCTATGTATCCAGATTTCAAGGTGGCATTTTCACCTTTGACTTAATTTCTCTAATGGATCAAAGAAAAGTCATTGATTTTAAGTTTGTCCCACTTTTTTTTAAGGAAAAGATTAATTACTTCTAAGTTTTTTTCTTTTGGAGTTGAAACTGGAAGTTCTAGATAATTTTTTCCTAATGCTTTATACTTTATATATCAAATGGTATACTTTAAGGAAATGTATGTCTTATTCTGATGGCTTTTTTAAATATATAGAACAATTGTCAGTTTGACACAAATTGGGAAAGATATAATGTTAATAAAATATTAAAATTTGACAAAAGCAGTATTTGAATAACACGTGTTTTAAAAATACTTTCAATATGCAAAGTAACAACTGAGCTCATTTCTAAATTGTAAAATTTACATCAAAATTTAATATAATCAACTTACATTTAGATATTTATTTTTAATACTATTCTCTATGAAAAGAAACCAAGTCTCCTTAGAGAATTAGTGGGTTCTAGAACTGGAGCAATAAATAAGCAAAATGAGCCCAGATTATCTTATAAAGCCAGAAAGTTAGTAAGTGCTGATGTGCACACATGCACACGCAGACACACACACACACATACACACCATGAAACAATAAAAGTATGTCAAGAGATAAAGAACTCAAATCCCATTTGAAAAAACTTTCAATGACCAAAAATGAAGCAGTTTGAGCAACAGTATAAAGTAATATTGAATTATAACCCAACTAACAAAATAAACATACATGAATCCCAACTGAGAAAAACAAATTAGTGAATAAATGAGTAAGTAAATAAATTGAAAGTTGGCTAATTTTCTGTACCAAAGAATTCCAAATAACTCTTGTGGATATTTTGCCTTCAAAACGATAAAGCATGACTCCCCATTCCTTGGGCATGAGCTGCTCATAGAGACTTACTCCCAAAGCACAGAATATGGAAACTGGAGAAATGAGTACACTTATAGTGAAGAAACATGACAAACGCTATCTACCCCAGATGATCAGGGTTAGTAGCAACATTAATGTGTCAGGTCCATAACGTGTGCCCTTGATATGGTATAATGAGAGTGGCACTTCACCCTTCTTATTCTTCCTCCGCAAAACACGTAACCTCACTCTAATAATGAGAAAAATATCAAGCAAACCACAATCAAGGAACATTAAACACAATGCTTTATCAATAAGCGATATAGACTTCTGCCCCACTTTTCAATTTCATATGTTGAAGCCCTAACCCCCAGTATGACTGTATCTAGAGAAAGGAACTTTGGGAGCTAATTAAGGTTGAATGATGTCATAAGGGCAAGGCTTTAATCTGATAAAACTGTGAGCTTCTAAGCAGATGAAGAGAGAGGGTCTCTCTCTGTCTCTTCACTATGCGAAAAAACAATACCTGTCTACAAGCAAATTAGAGCTTTTGCCAGAAACTGAATCAGCTGATGCCTTGACCTTGTACTTTCCAGCCTCCAGAACTGGGAGAAAATTAATTTCTTTTATTTAAGCTACTCAGTTTATGGTATAATATTAGGGCAGTCCTACCCAGTAGACTAATACAGTGCTGCTCAAAACTGTCAAGGTTACTAAAAACATGGAAAATCTGAGAAATTGACTTGACGTTCCACATTCATGAGAAGTCTAAGGAGTCATGAAAATTAAATGTAATGCCGTATCATTTAAGGAATTCTGGAAGAGAAAAGGATATTAAATAGGAAATCTGAACGAAGAGTAGCCTTGAGTTAATAATATTAATATTTATATAAATTATTAATTTATAAGTTAGTAATAAGATTTATTAATTGTGACAATTGTACCATGCATTGTATTAAGATGTTAATAATAAGAGAAATCAGGTGTGACTATATGGAAACTCTCTGACTATTGTCACAGCTATGCTTTAAGTCTAGAACTATTCTAAAATTCAATTTTATTTTAAAAATAAATGGAATATTTTCATTATAATTTGCATATGAATAAGTGCTTATATAATGTCAGAAATCTGTTATTATTCATGTAGTTAATCATTTTATAAACAATTAGTAAAGAAATCTCAGAAAATATACTACAATGAGGTTAGAAATTGAAGGCAAATAAGAATCATTTCTGGAAATTTCACAGTAAAATGAAAAAACTTCCCACATTTTACTGAAAAATACATTTTTTATCCTACTTAATTCCCAGTTCAGCATCTTTCTACCAAACTATAAAACATGTAAAATGCATTCTTTGACATTTTGTATTTTACAATCCACTTAGATAGGAAAAAGTAAACATATCTATTTCAGTTGACTTATCTGCAAAATTGTAGGGTTGAGCAGATAAACACAAATGGAATTTCTAGCTAGAAATACTGTAATGTTTTACATGATTAAAGAACAGCAAATAGAGTGATATAATATGAATTGCTTCATCTTTCACTTTTTCCAATTCCAGCATTTAGTACCTGTAGTGTACTTATAGCAAAAATAATTCTGTACATAGAGCCTTCAAAGAAAGATTCTGATATCTCATGGATCTTTTTCATGAAAACTCTCATGATGCATAATAGGAGAAGCCTCTGTGGTTCAAGAATATTTATTTAGGAATTGAGGAAGTTTTGCACAGATAGCTTTGACTTAAAAGAAGGGGCTACATCCTCTATATGCATTTCATTTACAGACAAATATAAAAGCACTTATTTTGTTTATTTTTTAACTTTAATTTTCATTTTAAAGTGCAGGATGTGCAGGTTTGTTACATAGGTAAACATGTGCCATGGTGGTTTGCTGCACCTATAAACCCATCACCGAAGTATTAAGCCCAGCATGCATTAGCTATATTTCCTAATGCTCTCCCACCCCCTGCCACCCCCTAACAGGCCCCAGTGTGTGTTGTTCCCCTCCCTGTGTCCATGTGTTTTCTTTGTTCAGCTCCCACTTATAAGTGAGAACATAAAAAGCACTAATTTTAAGTGTTATCTCTTCAGTATATTTAACATCTAATAATAATTTGTTAAAAATATTGCCTGCCTTGCATAAACCTTCATCATAAGATGGTTTAGCTTTATTTAGCTGAATTCTTTAAAAAAAAATGTTTTAAAATTTCCTAGCTCATTTCAATTATAGGTAGGAGCAGACGTCATAGAGACAGGACTAGCTGGATTTCCCAGGCTGACTAAGAATTCCTCAGCTTAGCTGGGGAAGGTGACCGCACCCACCTTTAAACACAGGGCTTGTAACTAAGCTCACATCCAGCCAATCAGGTAGTAAAGAGGGCTCACAAAAATACAAATTAGGCTAAAAACGGGGAGCAAAGAAATAATCAAATCATGTATCGCCTGAGAGCACAGGGGGAGGGACAATGATCGGGATACAAACCCAGGCATTCGAGCCCAATCGGGGAACCCCCTTTGGATCCCCTCCTATTTTATGGGAGCTCTGTTTTCACTCTATTAAATGTTGCAACTGCACACTCTTCCGGTCCGTGTTTGTTCCGGCTGGAGCTGAGCTTTTGCTCACCGTCCACCACTGCTGATCGCCGTTGTCGCAGACCCACCACTGACTTCCACCCCTCCGGATCCAGCAGGGTGTCTGCTGAGCTTGTGATCCAGCGAGGCGCCCATTGCTGCTCCCCATAGGGCTAGAGGCCTGCCATTGTTCCTGCTCGGCTAAGTGCCCAGGTTCATCCTAATCGAGCTGAACACTAGTCGCTGGGTTCCACAGTTCTCTTCAGTGACCCATGGCTTCTAATAGAGCTGTAACACTCACCGCATGGCCCAAGGTTCCATTCCTTGGAATCCCTGAGGCCAAGAACCCCAGGTCAGAGCACAAGAGGCATGCCACCATCTTGGGAGCTCTGGGAGCAAAGACCCCCGGTAACAATAGAACCTACCAAAAAGCCCTGCCACCATAGGTCAGTTTCACTTTCTTTTTTTGTATAGTAAATAATTCCATATTTAGAAAAGCAATTTCTAAGCACAGTTACTTTAATTAAATATTCTAATCTCCTACCATTTATGTCTTTGCAAGTAATTCACATTTGATAGTTAGGAACCTCTGGATTAAGATATAAACATCTTAACAGCAAGCTACTGACAGCACAATTTCAGAAGAATTGATGGCTCCCTCCTTTGACCAAAAAGAAAAAGGAATAAGGTTTTGTAGCTAAGTCCACAAGGCACTGACCCTGGCAATTTTTTCCCAGGCTCAGGGAGGCAAAAATATTACGTGTTTAATTTTTTTTTTTTTTTTTTTTTGAGACGGAGTCTCGCTCTGTCGCCCAGGCTGGAGTGCAGTGGCGCAATCTCGGCTCACTGCAAGCTCCGCCTCCCGGGTTCACGCCATTCTCCCGCCTCAGCCTCCCGAGTAGCTGGGACTACAGGCGCCCGCCACCACGCCCGGCTAATTTTTCTGTATTTTTAGTAGAGACGGGGTTTCACCGTGGTCTCGATCTCCTGACCTCGTGATTCACCCGCCTCAGCCTCCCAAAGTGCTGGGATTAAAAGCATGAGCCACCGCGCCCGACCTTGTGTTTAATTTTTAAAACAATTCTTCTTGAATTGGCGTGTTGGCTTCATGGTAAATGATGTGGCAAGATCAAAATCACTTCTAAGTGGACAAACAGGAAAGTGACTTTTTAATTTGAATAGTCATCTGTATGCAGAAATATTGCTTAATCAAACACTAACATTCCTCTCCTATAGTATCATATATATGTATACAGAGAAAGAGGGAGGGGAAGAGACAGAGAGTAAAAGCGCCTAAGGAGACATGAGGGTTGCTCTCTCTCTCTCTCTCTCCACACACACGCAGACACACACATATTCATACACACTCATTTTTCAGCCTTTGATGATTAGTAAGGGGAAGAGAAAGAGAAACTACCAGTGAAGAAAGGACTTTTCTTTCCCCAGTTACAAATCTGTCTATCAGAAAAAGAGAACACACTCACATTGATAACCTCCCTGTCACTCGTTCTATCTTTTCATGTCAGTGTGGATTCTTATGGGCCGATTAGTGTCCCTCAGAAACGTATGTTGAAGTCCTCACCATCTCAGATTGTTACCTTATTAGGAAATCGGGATTTTTGCAGATGTAATAAAGTTAAGAAGAGGTGATTAGAGATTAGTTCTAATCTAATATGACCTTGTGAAGAAGGTTCACTAATAATTGGTCCCAAAGGAGGACTCACAGCTTGGGGGATGGCAAAGATTATCATTATGGCAACCACTGAGAATAGGAGTCCAGACAGCTCCACCACATTCTGGCTGCAGTTTTATCAATTGCCTGAGTCTGATGAGGGAGAACACACTCACAGACAAGTTAAATGAAGCACATTTATTTCTTACAGAGACAGCAGGCGACAAAGGAAGCCTAGAATCCATTGTAAGTCATTCCTTTAGGCTCAAGAAAGGAGCTCCCCAAGGAAGCAGAGGGAGTCTCGATTGCACCATAGCTGAGGAACCCTGAAAGCAGCCCACCCCAGATTACATACCTCAGGGTCCATATAAGTCACTGGGCATTGCTCTGAAGAAGATCTTCCTTCCAGAGGAGAGAGAATCAAAACGAAGCCTCCCCCAGGCAGTTCCTCCTTATCTCAGGTATTGTACTCCCAGTGCATTCTACAATTATCATGAGAATTACAGGCAAGAAGAGAAAAAGGGAGAAACTGGTCAGCCAAGGCTATCCAGGGACCATCCAGCCAACTGGCATCCTTCTAAGAAGATAAAGACTCCCTGTGATGACAGAGGCATATAGAAGAGATGCCATGTGACAACAGAGGCTTAGATTGAAGTGTTGCAGCTGCAAGCCAAAGGATGCAGAGGTTACTGGCAAACCACTCTAAACTAGGCAGTGGCAAGGAAGGAATTGTCCTCTACAAATTTCAGAGGGAATAAGGCCCTGCCAATATCTTGATTGATTTTGGGCTCTTGATATCTAGAACTGTGAAACAATATATTTCTCTTCTTATACCCACTCCTCTCCTCCCCATTTATACTGTTTAGCTATGGTAGCCCTAGGAAACTAATACATTCATTGATGGAGACTTGTTTAATATTGGATAGGATTACAGATCCCAAAACGTTAGGAACAGCACTTGATCTCCCCTGCAGTTTCATCCCACCATGTATTTAGCTAAAGAGACAGAAACTGCTTCTTGAAATTGAGACTATGAGCTCTTTTAAGTTGGAGTTCTTTTTTCCTAATTAATTTTTAAGAGAGACGTCAAGCTTTGAGAGAAGTGTGTGTGTGTCTATAAGGATCTTTGCCTGCTGGTGGGTTTGCTAGTGACTTCTTATCGTTGATAAAATACTACTTACTTTCATACATGGAGTGTAAATGAAAAGATTAATTAAACATAAACCAATCCACAGTGATCCAAATTACTAAGTGACTGAATTAAGGGTAGTGGATTAATATATGGTGACATATAGTATTAGTTATTTCCAGACAATTTTGTGGTTTTATACATTATAGCAAACTTAAAATTTTGTGTTTCTTTTCTAGTCTGCACTCATTCATTTAGTGTTTGTTGTTGTTGTTGTTGTTGTTTGTGTTACATTCTGTAACATTCTGTTGTAGAGGGCCACTGTTACTCATTTTTCAGTCATATCAGTTAGTATGAGGTTCAGCAATATTAGATTTCCAAATTTTTGAGTAAAAACATCAGTCAAGGAATGAATGAATACATAGAAAATAAGCACATTGCATTTGTGTGTATTAGGCTCCGTTATCATCATCACATAAAAAAATGTAGTAAGTCAGGTGTGGTGGCTCACGCTTGTAATCCCAGCACTTTGGGAGGCCAAAGTGGGCGGATCACAAGGTCAGGAGTTAGAGACCAGCCTAGGCAATATGGTGAAACCCTGTCTCTACTAAAAATACAAAAATTAGCCAGGCGTGGTGGTGGGTGCCTGTAGTGCCAGCTACTCAGGAGGCTGAGGCAGGAGAATCACTTGAACCTGGGAGGCAGATCTTGCAGTGAGCCAAGATGGCACCACTGCACTCCAGCCTGGGCAACAGAGTAAGACTCTGTCTCAAAAAAAAAAAAAAAAAAAAGTACTAGTGTTTGCTTGTTGACAAGACACTGACCAAAGGTTGGTCTTGTTTAGATAGAGCTGGGGTTTTGGTTGACATTTAAAAGCATGTATCAAAAATTGGCAGAAAATTAATTTACTTCTAATTTCCATAATTATTTTATTAATTATCCTCCATCTACTAATCATAGCTATTTTATCTACATTTGACACTCTTGTCTAAGACTTTATTGATCAAAGTAGCTGTGAATTCCAGCTGTAGACTTTACATAGAAATGCCTGGTAGGTGCACAGAATCTACCTTTGTCATGATATATCAACATGATGGACCCAGAAGACAAAAAAATGCTGCTTACATACAAATCCAAGAGTCCTTTTTCCTCTACCCCAGGGGCAGGTAGCTATAACCACTACCCCCACCATCACACAGCCCCGGATTTTCATGTTCCATCTTTGGAAGGAAGAGGGGAGAGAATATTTGCTGAACACATTTATTTAAAAGAAAATAAACTACCAGAAACAGGTTGTCTAAACCAGACAAAGCTTGTCAATTTTAAGCCTTCTTTACTCCATGCTATCTAGCAAGATTAGGATTCATGAGGAAAAAATAGTGAAAAAGTTAACCTGATTTTCCATTGCACAATTGTATAACAAGCTGTCAAGTTTTCCACCTGGGGTTCAAACTCAAGCTTCTTTACAGGGTTAACTGCACACATCATCTTCTCTCCCTTAACTATCATCCACTCTTCAGTACTCCACACTGACAGTACCACTCAGACTTTTCTTCCTTACTGCCACCAGTGACTTGCATTTGCCAAATCTAGTAGAAACTTACTAGTCTTCCTTTATCCCAATTTCACTGTAGCATTTGTCCAAGATTATTCTTTTTGAAAATACTTTTCTCTTGACTTCTCTGATACTATGTTTTCATATTTTGTTTCTTTTACCTCTCAGGCCATTCCTTCTCATTCTCTTTATTTCTAATTCTTCCACTTCATCTTGCTTAAGTAGTACCACCTCAGACCTTGACTTCTTTCTTTCCTCGCCCTCTCTCTAGGTGATTTCATTCATTCCCAGGCCTTGGTGGGTCTCTCCAAGCCATGACCCTCTGTTTTTAGGCTATGTTTCTTTCCGTCTTTCCAGATACATCATTCAAACTGATTACTTAATCTTTCCATTCAGCTAGTTCACAGAAAGCAGCATGTCAGTATTTAAACACAACATAATATGCCCAAATATAGCATATCCAAACTGAAAATCTTAATCTAGCCCTATTCACAATTCAATTATTCCTATTAGGTTCTCTACATTAATAGATTGTCCTTCCTTCAGTCACTCAAGCTGAAGACATTGAAACATTGTTCAACAGCTGCTTCTGCTTAAACCACTAGATCCAATCCATCATGAAGTCTTGTAAATTATAGATCCTATATATATCTCAAAGCTGTCTATTTCCCTTCAGCCCTGTGACAATCAAATGAATCTAAGCCAACATCTGCCACATGGGTTACTGTAAGAATTCCCAAATTGGTATTTTCACATCTACTATTTACTCTGGAGAAGAATAAAACACAAACTTTCCCGTACAGCAGCCAGATTGGCATATTTTAAAAAAAAAATTTAAATTGGTTTATTGCTCTCTTTTATGATTAGAGTAAAATCTAAACTCTGTAAATTATTTATTACTATTCACAAGATGCCTAAGGTCTAGTACAATTCAATTTCTTATCTATGATCTTGCCACACTGTCCCTTTATTATTCCATTATCTAATTTTGACCCCCCCGCAAAGCACTCTTTTCACCTGAAATAACAAACCCTGCTTATCAATCATGTTTACCTATTTTAAATATAAAAAAATGTATATACAAATAAAAGTGAATAATTGACCACCACTCAACCTAAAAGAGCCACTGAAGCCTTTCAAAATGCTTCCCGCTGGGCACGGTGGCTCACGCTTGTAATCCCAGCACTTTGGGAGGCCGAGGCGGGTGGATCACGAGGTCAGGAGATCGAGACCACGGTGAAACCCCGTCTCTACTAAAAATACAAAAAATTAGCCGGGCGTGGTGGTGGGCGCCTGTAGTCCCAGCTACTCGGAGAGGCTGAGGCAGGAGAATGGTGTGAACCCAGGAGGCGGAGCTTGCAGTGAGCCGAGATCGCGCCACTGCACTCCAGCCTGGGACAGAGCGAGACTCCGTCTCCAAAAAAAAAAAAAAAAAAAAAAAAAAAAAAAAAAAAAATTTACACCACTGGTTATACTGTTTCCTGCAGAAAACAACTATCGTGTTAATAATCCTCTTGCATATCATTATATCCTTATCACAAATTTACAAGCCTCTAAAAATGTCTTGCTTTCATTTGTCCTTTTTATCAGGTTTTGTCTGCACTGATGAAGTCATACTTACATACTCTCCTGTGGATTTTCTAAAAATTTCATAACAGATTTATGCAATTTTGTTATATGGTATTGGAGTTAATTTGTTTTCATGATGTATAACCTTGGTTAAACAAATAGCACAGTATATTTATTCATTCTATTGTTGATAAGTAAAGGAGTTATTCCTAGCATTTTATTTGTAAATATTAATACTAAGACAATTTCTGTTCATGGACTGGTGGGGGTGCACACACATGGATTTCTCTTTGGCAAATACCTAGAAGAGAAATCCTCAGATCATAGGGTATATATATATTTAAAGCATGGAGAATTTACAATATTTGATCATTTATTATCCTAAAATATTTGAAGTAATTTCAAGTGTTTTTATTTATTTTATTTATTTATTTTTTTCAGATGGAGTCTCACTGTGTCACCCAGGCTGGAGTGCAGTAGTGCGATCTCAGCTCACTGCAACCTCCGCCTCCTGGGTTCAAGGGATTCTCCTGCCTCAGCCTCCTGAGTAGCTGGGACTACAAGCACCTGCCACCACGCCAGGCTAATTTGTGTATTTTCAGTAGAGACGGGGTTTAATCATATTGGCCAGTCTGGTCTTGAACTCCTGACCTTGTGATCCGCCTGCCTCAGCCTTCCAAAGTGCTGGGATTACAGGCGTGAGCCACCCCACCCAGCCGATTTTAAGTCATTTTATATAATTCAACTTTATACATAGTTAACTTGAATGAACAAGTTAAAATCAATTTTAACATAAATATAATAACATTTGTATTATTTTCTCCTATTCTTCGGCTTGTCTACTCATGACACATTTTTAGGAAATATTAATGTCCTCAAATATATCATTATTTACATTTTCATGTGTGTTTTAAAATACTTCTTTAACACTAGGTCATAAAGTATTATTTTACAATTTAAAAATTTTAATGTTTACATCCCCATTTCACTCTTTAATTTGTGTATATGAGATGGAATAAATTTTTGAAATCCATTTTTATTTTTTGATACAGGATAACACATTTTTCCAACATTATTAATGGAATATTCTCTCTTTTTTACTGATCTCTCATATAGCAAGATATTATGTATATCAACTGCTGCTTCAAAATCTTTATTGTATCCACAGAAAACTACTTTGATGAGTGATGTTTATAAGATGTCAAAATATCTGCTAGATACAGTCTCCCAACCATATTTTTTCTTTTTAATGCATATAATGTTTAATATATATAAATAAATATAAAAAATATAATTCATTTGTATAAAATATATCTTATATGTGGTATATATAGATAATTACATAATATATAATGTTATAAATGTATATAAAATATATGATATATATTATATATTATATTCTGCCATATATACACATATATAATATATATTCTACACATATAAATTGTATATTTTATATTTATTTATATGTTATATATTATATAATTCTTTATATATAATGTTATATATAATTGCAATTGCTTCATATCTTAAGTGTTTGCTGTGAATATTATGTTAATTCTTGCTCTTTTTTCTAAGTGATAGGAACATACCTTGAAAGCTGTTATAATTTTCTCATTGTCCTTGATAGTCTGAAATTTCACTAAAATGTTTTCCAGTGACAATTTTTCATATTTTTCTTATTTGAAATCCTATGTGCTTTTGTTTATTTCAAGATAATTTATCTCTGTTATTTATTTAAATATTTCCATTTTATTTTTTAGATCTTTGAATTTTTTTCCCTGTTATTAATTTTTCTACATCTACTTAAGATAATTTTAATTTGTGTTTTTAATTTATTGAAACTTTTTCTACAAAGAACTTACATTTCTTTTTCTAACCCATAATTTAGTATTCAGATACTTTTGCTTCACTATTTTTGCCATCTTGTAAACAAATTTCAACTATACATAATTTTATATATAAACAACCCCATTTGTAAAATGACATATATTTCACTTTAAATTGATGATATATTTTCCTCATTATTTTATCATTGATGCCTATAATGGAACACTTCTACATCTAGTGGTATCTGTAATCAAATTTTTCCTTTTGATTATTGTTGTTCCTGTCGTTTTGTTGAATATTTTGTTTGTTTTAAATTGGTTTGCCCCCTCAGATGTCTTGTTATTTGAGTATGCAACTACGAACTGATACCAAAACATCAGAAAAAAACTTTGACTCATTTTCATTTGGTCAAAGGCTAGCAAATACTCCTTGAGATCAGAACATTCTCCCCAGCTCCTCAGATTAAATAGGTTGGTGGGTGAGTTCTGAACTACTCCTGGGGGTTGAAAAGAGAAAGTGCATGGGAGTGAATGCCCCAGGCTAGTCAATCACCAAACTGTTTACTCAACACTTGAATAGACCAAGACTGCTCAGTTATTGGTCTGGAATAACAGTTTTTGCTAATGTTGCTGATTTATGCAATTTGGTGTGAGCATTAGTTTTTCCAGGGAGATGCATTCTTTTATTTTAATTTGTCAAAAAATTATTCCTGGACACCTCTGCTCCAGATTAAATCAACCATCTTTCAGAACCAACAAATTCCCAATGCTGTGTTGCCACAATTTTTGCTATTGTTGTTTAACAATAAATTCAAATTTGTAAATTCCCAATGCTCTGTTGGCCATATAGGGCCAAGCCATGTGGCAAAACCTTTGGGAAGAAGATGACCTCCTCTGACCAAACATCATGTTTAATAGTTGATTTCGTTTGAGAGGAACTATAACCTTGTAAATTTACCATCTTGCAGAAATTTAAAAATCTCAGCTTTGTGTTACTATTATGATGATCGTGTCAGTCTTGTACTTTAAGTTAGTATATTTCCATTTCTTGTGAAAAATAGAAATTATAATAAGGTCTGTAGAATGACCATTTTTTTTTCTTTCATATGCCCCTCATTTTAGCTAGTGCTTAAGTGCTAGATAGTGGGTTATTTAATTAATTACTGATTGAGTAAAAACAACCCTTGGGGTATTATCTATTCATATTTACATAAAATAAATGCTGCATTTAAATATTTTATTATGCATTTTCTCCAGTTACTGACTACAATCTGTTCTTAAAAGCAAGACAATCTCTGATGAATGCTAGGGATCTCGTGTAGCAGGATGAGCTGCAGACAAAACCTCTCAGACATTGAGTTGTAGAAGGAAGGGCTTTATTTGGCTAGGAGCATCAGCAAGCTACTGCCTTAAAATCTGAGCTCCCCAAGTGCACAATTTCTGTCCCTTTTAAGGGCTCACAACACTAAAGCTTTCACGTGAAAGGATCATGATTGATTTGAGCAAGCAAAGGATACATGACAGGGGCTGCATGCACTGGTGGTCAGAGAGAAACAGAACAGGGCAGGGAGTTTCACAGTGTTCTTCTATACAATGTCTGGAATCTATGAATAACATTGGTTTCTAGGTTATAAGTTGATTTTTAACTGCTGGGTTTAGGCCAGGCAGTCCCAGGCCTGGTCCTGGGCCTGGTGCAGGGCTGCCTCTCTTTGATTTCACTTCCTTGTTTTTTTCTTAAAACAGGTACTGAGTATAAAACAATATAAAACAATACGAGAGGGTCTCTCTCTTCCCTCACTGGCATACGTTGTTATTAGCTTTTTGTATTTTTTAATAACTATTTTATAAATAGTTAAATGTAGACTATTGTATATGTTTATAGTCACTACTGGACAGTGAGCCTATTAAAGTCAGGGTTCCTCTCTATTAAACAAATGTGGAAATTAATATCTAATGTTTACTCAAAGTTTTTCATTTTCCACCTACATTTATACTTGAGATGATACCAACTCTAGCTGCCTTCAAAGAAAGCATGTTCTGCTAGGGTAGAGAACTATGAAAACAAAGCCCATAAATAACAAATCTTGAGAACTGAAGATCACTCCAATGGAAACAAATTTAACTGCAGATAACAGAAAGGTCTGTGTAGGTAGAACTTTTTTAGGAAGATTTAACTGAGTCTAAATATTTAGCTGGTCAAACAGCACTATAGGGAGAAAAATCTACTTACATATTAAGAAGCACATTAGGCATAAATTGAAAATTAAATTAGAATCAAAAGCTAAACTGGAAAGATCCAAAATTATACATGATAGTTTCCAAAACTCTCTTCTGTTTCAGCCTAGAGCATGGTGTTATGTGATTACTTTTTTTAGTAATATTAGAACCAAATACTACATTAAATAAATGATATAAAAGCAAATCTAGATTTAAAAAATAAATCACAAAATGTCATAATTAAAAATGTATTTCCTAGAGAACCACATTTGGAAGAGGATTCCTTAGTGAAATAGAGTAGCATACCAGATTTATTTCTATGCTTCAGAAATATAACCACCAAAAATCAAACTACTTATACTCAGTTTCAGGGCCTTAAGAAAAATAATTATTATAACTGCAAAATTGCACATGGAGTTACTGTCAGGCCTCTGAGCCCAAGCTAAGCCATCAGATCTCTTGTGACCTGCCCGTATACATCCAGATGGCCTGAAGCAACTGAAGAATCACGAAAGAAGTGAAAATGGCCAGTTCCTGCCTTAACTGATGATATTACCTTGTGAAATTCCTTCTCCTGGCCCAGAAGCTCCCCCACTGAGCACCTTGTGACTCCTGCCCCTGCCGGCCAGAAAACAACCCCTTTGATTGTAATTTTCCACTACCTACCCAAATCCTATAAAACGGCCCCACCCCTATCTCCCTTCACTAACTCTCTTTTTGGACTCCGCCCACCTGCAGCCAGGTGATTAAAAAGCTTTATTGCTCACACAAAGCCTGTTTGGTGGTCTCTTCACATGGACGCATATGACAGTTACAAAATAAAATACATATTTAAATAGAAATGTATGTCTAATAGCTAACAGTTCTCTGTTCTCTCTGATATTTGGCTTTTTTTTTTTTTTTTTTTTTTTTTGCCTTTTAAATGACTGGTGGGGGCGGGAGAGAGGTACAGATCAGAAAAGCACACTCTGACATCAGTCTCTGCCATCACTCCAGCTTTTCTCTCAATGAGAACTATCACAGACATTAGAAGACAAGGATTATATTGCTTTGCTTGAAGGCCAAACAGAAAGTGAAGGACTGAAAACACTGCTCTTGCTTCTGGGAAGAAAAAGTCCCACAAAAGCTCCTGCTTTTATGAAGCATAGCCTCTATTAAAGAGACACAAATAATTAAATCAGAAAATAAATATATAATAGGTCTGGAAGCCAAAGGGTTTAGGAAGAAGGATAATCGAGGGCAAGGGGAAAGAAAGTGATGAGGGAATGAAGTGCGATTTAAGATGGGGTGGTTAGAGAGAGCCTCTCTGCTACTGTTACGTTGGACAAAGGCAAAACTAAAAGGACAGAATAATGCATAATGGCAGAAATAATTCCAGGCAGTGGGAGCAGCAAGAGAATACTCCAAAGCAGGGATGCTTTTGGTGCATTGCGGAATATTATTAAGGCCGGTATAACTGGAGCAAAAGAATGGAGAAAGAGAGCTATATGAGAAGAGTACAGTCAGGAAGTGCTTGTGGGTACAAGCAGAAGGTATCACATAGGGCCATGAGCCCTAAAAAACATCCAAAGGATCACCTGTGGGACAGGAAACAGAAAAGTGTGTTTATGTTATTTATAGTTTAAAAAATAATAATTAGCATGACTGTCAGAAAGAGAATTGGCTAGTGCTGGGATGAGGGAGCAGATAATATACCCTGTTCCACCTCTGAGATGGAAAAGCTGGCGTCTATCAAGACTCACTCCTCTCTTCATCAGCAGCTGCAATTAAGTAGGTGGTTGGCATAAGGGCAAGGTGACCACACCCTGATCGAGTGGCTGTGAGCAGTCATAGGGACAGTGTGGAATGATGCTGGTGAAATACCTGAAACTCGCAGTTGTATGCAGATTTGGTGCAAGTCATCCAGGAGATGGGTATGCGACAGGCTGTATTTGACCTGAATACCCTGGGCCAGCTGGTGGACGTTTCACCTCCCACATGACAGATCTCATGTTGGGCTCTGTGCCCCTGAGCACTTTTGTCTCTCTAGTTACTGTCCTCTCCCGTATGTAGGGCACCGCATATGTAAAGTGATCACTGATATGGTGGCTCTCAGGGAAGCAGAAGGCTGTTGACAGGACCAAGGGGTCTGTGCCTTAAAGAAGGGGAAGATGCCTTGCCTGCAGGGCCACCCCACCATGGGTAAAAAGGGAGCCCCAACAAGTGACATGTTCATAGATGTTGATAGATTTGGTTTTGGCTGAGGTTGAGTAAGAGAAAATCAATAAGCAGCCCAATGAAATACTCTAAACTTCACGGAGAGAGCTGTCTCTGGACCGGAAATTTCAGAAAATGCCCAAGGGGGACAAAGTCATTGCTGTGTGACCTGGCCCTTCCTGGATGCTTCAGCTCAAAGACTACTTGCTGCAGCCAGCAGGAAATGTAGAGCCTTTTCTACTTGATTAGGGAAGCGGCTGAGGTGCATGGCTTTGGGGTACACCAGACGACCGGAGGCAACATGTGGACTTAGCAATCCACTAGTCCCTGCACCCAAATAAGTTTCTGAGCAAAGCTGCATACATAGACAGTTATGAAAGCTGGTCAATGAAAGTAAAACCTATATTTTTGAACCTTAGCATTGGCTGTTTGGCTTCATGCTTACACACTGTGTATGTCTCTTCCATACCTGAATACATTCTGGGAGTTGGATATTTTACACGGCTTGGCAGCTCTGCCATCTGTCACGGATTTGATGGACCATTTGTCTACAGAATTGGGATGGTGCCGCTATGTGGTAGATTCGGCCAATGCATTCTTCTCAATCGACATTGCTCTAGAGAGCCAGGAACGGTTTGCCTTCATGGGAAGGCAACAGTGGATTTTCACAGTGTTGCTGCAGGGCTGTGTGCATAGTCCCACCATGTGTTGTGGTCTTGCTAATGATATTATGCTAACTTCTGATTCTCTTGCAGATTTAGAAGTGACAGTGCTCCTCTTGCCTAGAATTAAGATGATGCAGCTGAGACCTCCTTCCTGACAGCCAAACAGGCTATTCAGCAGGCACAAGCCTTACAGGTAGTTGACCAGGGGCACCTGTTTGAGCTGGATGTGCACATGATCACAGATGGTTTTGGTTGGGGCCTGTGGCAGTGCATGAAGCACTCAAGAATGCCAGTCGGCTTTTTGTCCCAACTGTGGAAGTGAGAAGAGCTCTGGTATTCACCAATAGAGAAGCAGTTAGTAACTGCATGTGCTGCCCTTTAGGTTCATGAGAGCATGGCAAGATGGGCTAAAGTCATTATGAGGATGACTTACCCAATAGTGGGGTGGATACATTCATGGGTAACGACCCCCTGGACTTGGACAGCACAGACGTCCACTTTAGCAAAGTGGGGTGATTACTGAGAACAGTGGAGTATGCTGAGTCCAAGTCCCTTAGCACCAGAGTTGCAAGAAGTTTGGGACCTGTAGTCCTAATGCAAGAGAAGGCCATTGGGCCTGAGGCATCCCTAGATCCTGAGCCATTGTCATTTAAGAAAGGGTGTCCCTCCATTCCTGATGGGGCATGGTACACAGATGGGTCCAGCCAAGGTGCTACTGCTGCCTGAACCACTGTTGCAGTCCAGCCTAGTACTGACACCATATGGTTTGAAACCAGGTGTAGACAAAGTAGTCAACTGGCTAAATTTAGAGCAGTATGGATGGTGATCACCAAGGAGGTTAACTTGGAAGTTACAGAATTGACTAGTTAGTCACTGGCCTATATAGGGCCAAGCCATGTGGCAAAACCTATGGGAAGAAGGATGACCTCCTCCAACCAGGTATGGGAATGAACGGTAACCTGTTGTTTCCTGCCCCAATGTCCCTAAAGGTAGGGGAACAAAAAACCTGGCTTAATGTATAAAGTAACATTGGGGTAATGTAACCATGGGGTGGTTGCCCACATGTGTTGGACCTGTGTGTCAGGGGCCTGTGTGCCAAGCCTCTGTATCGGGCCTGTGTGCCAAGACCTGTAAGTCGAGCCTGTGTATCAGGCTGGTGTTCCCAGAGCTTATGTGTCAGGCTTATGTGTTAAGCCTGTGTGTCGGGCCTGTGTGTATGTGTCGGGCCTGTGTGTATGTATCAGGCCTGTGTGCTCAGAGCCTATTTGTTAGGCTTATGTTTCAAGCCTGTGTTGGACCTATGTGCCCAAAACCTATGTATCAGGCCTGTATGTCAGACCTGTGTGTCCAAGGCCTATGTCTCCCTCAGCCTAGGAGGTGGAGTGTAAGCAAAATGGACTACAGTCCAGAATAGGCCGAGGCAGACATCTGGTCCAGCATGACTCAGTGAGTTGGGAGCGCAGTTACACAACTCCACATATTATGTAACCATACCACACAAGGTGCATTAAGTAACCACTCACGTGCACTCATGCTTGGCTCAGAGTCACTATTGTCTGTAAAAGGTGTAATTACCCTACTAATGCTGTACATACAGCTTGCATGTGTCCATGGATTGCTTGTGCCCACAGCTTGCTGCCATTCATGGCTCCCTTGCACCCACAGAGAGAATAAAAGCCATGTTGAAACTGTTTACGATTCCTAGAGTGTTTTTCCAGCTATCTGCCACTTGCCCGCAGACCCCTCCTTGGACCTCAGTGACAACCTGACACAAGGAATTGGCTCATATAATTATGGAGGCTGACAGATCCCAAGATCTGCAGTCAGCAAGGTGGAGACCCAACTGAGCCAATGGCATAAGTTTCAGTCCAAAAGCCATTAGAATTGAGACCTAGAGGGAAGAGTCAATGCTTCAGTTCACACCTGAGAGCAGGAAAAACATAATGTCTGAGCTGAAAGGCAGTCAGGCAGGAGGAGTTCCTTCTTACTCCCAGAAGGATCAGCTTTTTTGTTTTATTCAGACATTCAACTGAATTGATGAAGCCCATCTGTCCATTAAGGAGGCCAATATACTTCCCTCACTCTATAGATTCAAATGTTAACTTCACTCCGAAACACCCTTAAAGACACATCCAGCAAATTGAGTGTAGAACCGAATGGCACCTTGTAGTCCAGTCAAGTTGACAAACAAAATTAATCATCACAATGAGTGTATCATAAAATGACTTCTTTTCCTCCAAAAATTAATTTTTTGATCTGCAGCCAAGAGGTCAGTAGAAGAGATGTGATAACAGTTAACAATGACAGGCAAGATCAATCTTGTAGTGATAAATTAGCTAACTATAAAAAATATGCTGATAACATGCATTTAGCATTGCTCATTTTATTATAGAAAAAATAGTCATAAAGGTCCACATCTTTTCCTATGGCACAAAAATATTAAGGAGTTTTTGGTAGCAAGGCTCTAAGATAGCCCCATGTGATTCTTACCTCCTGGTACTCATGGCCTTGTGCAGTATCCCCTATTGTATCTGGGACTGTCTGTGTGACCAGTGGAACACAACAGAAGTGATGGCATATCACTTTTGAGACCAGGTCATATAAGCTATAAGGTCTTCTCTCATTCTGTCCGTGTCTCCTTCTTTCTTTCTCTTCTTTTGGAGAAAGACACTCATATTGTGAGGACACTCAAATATCCCAGTGGGGAGGTCCATGTGTTGAAGAACAGAAGTCTGCATGTAGACAGAAAAGAACTGTGGCCTGTAGCCCATAGCAATATGAGTGACTCACCTAGGAAGTGGTTTCTTCCGCTGCAGCTAAGCCTTCTGTGAATTGTAGCTCTGCCTGACATCTTTACTGCAACTTCATGAGCTCCTGAGTCAGAACCAATCAGCTAAATTCCTGAAACACACAAACTGGTAAAATCATTTTCTGAACCAGACAAACTGGGGGAGCATCAATACTTATCTTCCAACCTGCTAAAATCTGGAGTACTTTCTTATATAGCAATAGTTAACTAAGACAGATTTTGGGACAGAGAATGTCATGCTGCTATAACATAAACCTCAAATGTATGCTGGTATTTAAACTAGGGAGTGATTGGAAGGTGGAAAACTTCAAACAAATGTGAGTGAAAACAGAGTATGTTTTAATAAATGGTTTGTAATAACAGGGTGACATTGAGGAGGCTGCTTAAGGGGGAACTATGGCTTAAAATACCAAGAAACAAATAGATTAAAGTTCCCTTTGGAAATCCAGACACCTGAAGAGATTTGAGAGGAAGTCCTAATTGTAGCTGGAATCAGATCTGTGAGTTTCATCTCTACCCAATCAATACAATTCACAGCTGTAACTAAATATTTCTTCTCTTACAGTGCTCTAGTTCCTACTTGGTATAAATATTTGTCTGTGAAGTGCAATGACTTAAACGTGTCGCCTAAATTTTATGTGTTGGAAATTTAATCCCCAAGGCAACAGTTTTGAGAGGTAGCATATTTGGAAGTTGATTAGCCCATGAGGCCACTGCCCACATGAAGAGATTAATGGTGTTATTGTGGGAGTTGAGTTCCTAATGAATGAATTTGGCCCCCTTCCTTTTTTGTTCTCATCTCACCTGCATAAGTGCTTGCGTTTCTGCCTTCCACCACGGAATGATATAGTAAGAAGCCCCTAGCCGGATATGGGCACCTTGATCTTGGACTTCTCAGCCTCCAGAACCACACAAAATAACTTTCTGTTTTTTATAAATTAACCAATCTCAGCTATTCGGTTGTAGCAGCAAAAACCAGACTAAGACAAAGAGAAAGTTCTTTCTTCTCTTGAGCTGATGCAATTCCGGCACTGCTCAGCTTGAGAGGCAAGAATGAGCCTGTCCTTGCTACCTGTTTTGTTTCCCAAAGTTAGGAATGTCCATCAACTGACTCCTTACCTTTACATTTTTGCCCTTTTTGGCAGTTGTGATGGATATGAGTGTGGAGGACTAGCATGTGCAAAATTTTTCTTCTTGCCTGGGTGCCTTAATGTATTTACCTTAAAATTTTGGAAGAAAATAAAGATTGAAACCAGATTAAAAGCACATGTTTATAAATAGTTTAGGCATACATACACAAATACTGTGAACAATGAATGGGTTTTCAAACAACTTAATTTTGCAAAGGAGATGGTAAGAAGTTGAAATCCTTTATGTATATACAAGCCGCATTTCCTCTTTCCCAATCTCTTGTCATCTGTTTCTGTGCGTTTTCACTGACTGTTAAAGGCAACATGTTTTTCCCTCTCTATCTGGGTATTCTGTATCTGTGTGCCATCTGCCGTGTCTGACATTATTTCTGGATAAATATACTCTTTGTTTTAGTGAGTTCTCTACCTTATTTCAGTGGTAGAGTCCAGTTCTGCTTGGGATCTATGATTTAAAAAGTCTGCTTATGCAGTGTTATGATACTTCTTCTCTAACATCAATCTGCATTCTGCCATCCACAGCCCGGGGAAACTGCAGTAGAGTAATTAGCAGTATCCGAATTACAATTTTACCAAGAAGGCACAAAAGGACAAGAGCTGAGGGCAACAAGAGGATGATTAAGTTTTTTATCAGTAGTTTTTAAACTTTCATTTTCTGCTGTTCATAAATACATTTAGATTATCAAGGACATTTACTTAAAAGAAATACAAATCAGTTCTTATCTTACCAATTAAAACAATTTTTTTAAATTTTGATCTTTGAAGATGTCACTTTTTCTTTAGTAAGTAGTAAAGCTTTGTACCCAGAAATGTTCATCAATGCAATTTGATAACATCCAGTGAATTATGACACCAAAGTACTTAGCATGATTAAACTGCTGATAAATGTGTATTCTTGAATTCATCAAGAAGCATTGTCATATGATATTATAGATTTTTTTTTTCTCAACTTGATGTGGACTGTTTTGGTTACATTTTTTTGTTTTAATTCTGTTAAAATGTATCTAACTAAATATTGAACTTACAATGAAGATCATTTTTTTCCAAACAAATTTAAGTAAATAACTTGCATTAATTTGCTTTGCTTATGAGAGAACTACTCAATACAAAAGTAGATAATAGTCTTGAATTTATAAGTAATTCAACTTTCTTTTATCCAGAATGCACTCTCTTTGGGAGGTGTTGCATTTAGTTGACTTGCTTTTGTCAGATACCTGTCATACATTTGCTATTTTTGTTATTTTTGCTCCAATATATATTAAAGTGTTTTTTTTTTTAATTTAAATCCATTTATAGGATTTACAATGAAACTCTAGAGTATTTTAACCTTTTTGTCCTGCTGGAGAACAAAATAGTACATTTATGTGTTTTCTTATACCCACAAACCAGTGGGTTCAGAAATATTCAATTATACCTGTGAAGAGAAAATAGAAAAAAATGGGAAATATTTGTAGTAAAAATTTGGATGAGCAGACTTTTAAAAACAGCATATTAAATTGGAGATGTACAACTAAAATGACTGAGTTCCAGACGCTTTAGTTTAGCTATTTGCATGCAAAAGTAATAGAGCATTAACAAACTATTGTGAAATTTGGTGTAATTGCTCTACTCATGTGACCCTCATACACCATGGATGTACTTGTGTACAAAATAGTTATGATACTAGCATAACAGAGAAATAAAACTTTAAAGCTTGGTTTTATGTGGTAGGGAAGAGGAATCAAAGAAATTATAGAACTCAGGTAGGGTTTTTACTGTTTTGTCTTCTTTTGGGAGCTACCAGCTGCTACACTCACACAAACAGATTAGTTGAAAAATACATTAAAATGTACAAATTAAATCTTTACAGTGAAATTAGTGACTACTTCATTCACCATAAAAGATAATTTTACAAATGAAATACTGCATCATTAAAGTTAGCATTTATGAAACCCAAAAGTGCATAATAAAATGACAGCAGCTTGCTCAAAACAGTGTTATATCCTGCTAAAGTGCTTATCTTTTAAGAGAAAGAGCAGCGATACAACTCCACTCTTCTAAGGAGGACACAAAGGGTCCTGCTAAATTCACTTACCTTGTTTTAGGGTACAAGGGTTTTAGTGCTCTTTAAAATCTTAAAACAGAGCACATTTTTATTTTATTGTTGTATTGTGTGATACCAAAATTATTCATTAAAGGATTGTTAATGATATGGTAGATACACTAAAATAGTTTAATTGTGAGACAAATTGGGATAATTACATACAGATGATTTAACTAATGAAATATTAAAATACGCTGATACATTTAGAAAATTATGAAGTCTCACTGAGTTCAGAACTAGACTTGAATCACTATTCTATTTAAAAACTAATTAAATCAGCTGTAGTGAACCATCTCCAAGTCAATGCTTTCAACATTGAACGCATTTCTATCACAAAGTATAGCAGTTTTAAAGCCACTTTGCCAAGAATCTTGGAATGGTAAATGAGGATAAGCTTTTGTTTCTTACCAGTGCTCTAAATACAAGGAAAATTGCCGAGTCATACCTACTTAGGATTATAGTAAACTTCTGCATAGGGCCAAGTGATTCTTCCATTGGTTTCAGAGAGCCAGCACCCATTCTTACATATCCTCTTGCCAGTGCATTAGTCATATAAATAACAAGCATAAATAGTGCTTTTTATATACTTATGTTTTCCTTTCTATTGTGGAAGATGAAATTTAAATTTATCAAGGATTTTGACTCTTGAGAAAAGGAGATAGTACCCAACTATCAGTAGATTGAGTAATGTGAAACATATTTGATTACCGATTCAAAGAAGAAACATTAAGATTGCAATACAAAAAGTGATTATACTTTGATGTGCTGTTTGTCTGTAAATGTTCTAGGTTATGCTTATTATTCATAACCTGACTTTTGCTGTGCAGAATAACCTCTTTCTATTATTAATATGATGAAGAAGCTATGCATGCACTGAATGTACATTTTTTGGAAATATGTACCAAATGATACAGGTATTATGGGTGCAGAAGCAGGAATTAAAGAAACCTGATAATTTAATGAGGAAGGTGACTATGTAGTCAGATAAGAACTCATTATATCTGAAAAGTTTCATTGCTGACGAACTATGGCAAACTGGCTTCTTGGTATATACCGAGACACGCAGTAGTGGGCTTTATTTCCATTACGCTTCATTTCTTTCTTTTTTTTTTTTTTTTTGAGACAGAGTCTTGCTCTGTTGCACAGCTTGGAGTCCAGTGGTGCAATCTTGGCTCACTGCAACCTGTGCCTACTGGGTTCAAGAAATTCTCCTGCCTTAGCTTCCCAAGTAGCTAGGATTACAGGTGTGCGCCACCATGTCCAGCTAATTTTTTAACTTTAGTAGAGACTAAAATGAGGTTTCACCATCTTGCCCAGGCTGATCTCAAACTCCTGGCCTAAAGTATCCACCCACCTCTGCCTCCCGAAGTGCTGGGATTACAGGGTGAGTCACTATGCCCAGCCTGCTTCATCTCTTTAAAAAACAGATTTTATAGAGCTTACAAAACGACATGCAGTTGCCATGATATAAAATAGTTACAAAATTAGTAAAGAAAAAATTAAAAATGAGTAAAAAGAAAGCAGAGGTTCATGTGCATGGGGCAATATACATTTAAATGTATACTCCGTTAATGAAAGCATGCTTCAAAATCAGATCTGATCATTCTGGTGACTATCCAAAGAAAAAATAAAAAATAAGCCTTTTACAAATTTAGCACAGTATGTTTTTTCATGCGAAGTGCTAAATGAAAACAGTAAAATGCTTCTCTTAATGTGCAAGACTAGTTTCAAATAGCAATGCAATGCAAATTGAAGGTGCAGTACTGTTAAGCCAATGACCAAAAAAAGTTTAATATCATACTTCAATGTCTAATGTCTGGCATAATTAAACTTTAAGATGAAATATCTACAAAAGGATTATAATTAATATTTTGGAAGTAATTATTATTGCCACCCCTTTCAACTCTTGCTCCTTAGAAATCTTTCATAATCATTGACATTAGACAGTTCTGTTATATCCTTGGAAAATATATTTGTTATTGAAAAATTTGGGTTAAGAATTAAAAACATTTATCTATAGCAACTTAAGTATGAAAGGTATTGTTAAGTGGCAGATAAAGTTGATGTAATGTAACTTAACTGACTAGTTTTCGAAGTTACTCTATGACTTTAGAACTATCTTGGCTGTGCTGGGCACAGTGGCTCAAGCCTGTAATCCTAGCACTTTGGAAGGCCTAGGCAGGAGGATCACTTGAGGTCAGGAGTTCAAAACCAGCCTGGTGTGGTGGCATGCGCCGGTAATCCCAGCTACTTAGGAGGCTGAGGCAGGAGAATTGCTTGAATCCAGGAGGTGGAAGTTGCAGTGAGTGGAGATCTTGCCACCATACTCCAGCCTGGGAGACAGAATGAGACTCTGTCTCACATCAACAACAAAAAAATTATCGTGGCTGACAGACTAGGAGGTGTAGCACTATTAACGCAACTTCTCCAAAATGACTACTGGTGCAGCGAGAACTTCATATTGATTTACCCCATCAAATAATTATACATCTTGGCCGGTCGCGGTGGCTCACGTCTGTAATCCCAGCACTTTGGGAGGCCGAGGCGGGTGGATCACGAGGTCAGGAGATCGAGACCATCCTGGCTAACACAGTGAAACCCTGTCTCTACTAAAAATACAAAAAATTAGCTGGGCGTGGTGGTGGGCACCTGTAGTCCCAGCTACTCGGGAGGCTGAGGCAGGAGAATGGCGGGAACCCGGGAGGCGGAGCTTGCAGTGAGCCAAGATCGCGCCACTGCACTCCAGCCTGGGCGACAGAGCGAGACTCCGTCTCAAAAAAAAAAAAAAAATTATACATCTTAAATGATGGAAGCTTTAAGGCATTAATAAAGTGCTATGAGGTTTTATGGGTTTTATCATATTTTATTATAGCATAACTGTATATTGTGACAGATGTCTTCTGCATTTAAAATTTTTATGTTTTGTATTAGTCATCATATTCATAATATTTTACTAAGTGAAATGTTTGTAATAATGAGTCTTTTAAAATTTCATATCAATCACCATTATACCTTAGTAAGTTGTTTTGAAATTTCATATCAATTATCGTTATACATTAGAAAGTTATACATTTATTGCATAGTGCTCTGTTTTTTATGAAATATATCATTATTTTATAATATTTTAACCTTACAGAAAAGTTGCAAGATTAGTACAAGAATCTCCAAGATACTCTTACCTAAATTTACTAGCTGCTTATATTTTGTCTCACTTGTTTTATCATCCCCTCTCTCTGTGTTTTGTTCTATTTATCTATTTATACATATACGTATATTATTTTTCTTCTTGAATCATTTAAGAGTAAGTTGGAGATAGAGTTACCCTTAATCCCTAAATACTTCAGTGTGCTTAGCCTAAGAGTAAGCTTATTCTCTTCAATAGCTACAGTATAGTTAACAAAATCAGAAACTAAAAAAAATCTGTACTCAATATTCAAATTTCGACAATTTGTCAATAAGCAGTCATTTATAGATATTTTTCTCCAGCCAGAATCCAAATATGTTGTTTCCAAGTTTCTTTAGTCTCTTTAAGTTTTGTATAACTACATATACAAATATATATGAACTTATTAAATGTACATTCTTTTTTTTTTTTTTTTTTTTTGAGACAGAGTCTCGCTCTGTCGCCCGGGCTGGAGTGCAGTGGCGCAATCTCGGCTCACTGCAAGCTCCGCCTCCCGGGTTCACGCCATTCTCCTGCCTCAGCCTCCGAGTAGCTGGGACTACAGGCGCCCGCCACCGCGCCCGGCTAATTTTTTTGTATTTTTTAGTAGAGACGGGGTTTCACCGTGGTCTCGATCTCCTGACCTCGTGATCCGCCCGCCTCGGCCTCCCAAAGTGCTGGGATTACAAGCGTGAGCCACCGCGCCTGGCCCTAAATGTACATTCTTTAAAGTTTTTGCATTTTCATGTAAGTCAGACTATTTTCTATATATGAAAACTTTATAAGAACATTGTTTTTGCCAAACACTCTGAGATAAAAATATGTGAACTTTTCATTTACATAATAAAATCTGGCAAATACTATAGAGGAAACAGTAATGACTAAATCATTACTCTTATCTTTGACACAGTTCAGATTCTACTAATAATATTTGCATACATCAAGTGTTAAACACCAGGCTAAGTGGTCTTTGATATATTGTCTCACTTCCCCTTTAAATAACATAAATAAGCAACCTGGTATACAGTGAGGATACAAATTAGTAACTTGAAGTGTGTATAGTTGATAGCTATTGAAACTGAAATTTGAATTCAGGTTTTTAGAATTCCAATTAAGCAAATGTGTGTAATATATAATATAAAATAACAAGGGTCAGAAATAAATCCAGATGAAGTTCCAGGAGTGAGAGATCATACCAGTTTTTAATATGAGAAATGAATGAGAATTTAGGCTTTGAATATAGTTGTGCATAAGTATACATAAATACACATGCTTATCAGAAGCAATAGTTCAGAATGTGATTCATTCCATCCCTCAATCATATGCTGACATTAATGGTTATATATCTGTGTCTCATTAAGAAAATGTTCATTTTTCTTGAAAGAATAATTTCTAATATCTACTTCCAGAAAAGTCATGTGTATGTTGGCGGGGATGCTACTCACAAATTTGGGATCATTTTATTCCTTAAGTAAGAGGGGTATATTTCTTTTCTTTTGCTGCAAAACAAATTTCCACAGATTTAATAACTTCAAACAACACCCATTCATTAGCTCACAGTCCTGCAGGTCGTAAGTCTGGGTGACCTCAACTGAATTCTATGTTGGGGTTATCACAAAGCTGAAATTATGGTGTTGATCAGGCTAAACTTTTATCTAGAGACATTGGAAAAGAATCCACTTCCAGGTTCTTTCAGATCAACGGCAGAATCCAGTGCTATGCAGTTGGAGATCTAGAGGTTCCACTTTCCTTGTTGGCTGTCTGCAAGCAGTGACCACCTGTACTTCTCATGTCACTTTCTCTGTCTTCAAGGCCCACAACCATGTGTTTTGTCTTTCTCACACTTTAATGTTTCTGAATTCCTCTTCTGCTACCAGCTGGCCACTCTGCTTTTCAAATGCTCATGTGATTACATTGGACCATGGTCATTACCTGATCATAAGTGTCAACTGATTAGCACACTTAATTACATTCTCTAAGTCCCTGTGGCCTTGTATGTTAACATATTCAATAGCATGATTTTCATTATATTGGCATTCCCAATAATTATGATAAAAAATGTGGCGGGGGCCATGTTTTGAATTTTGCTTACCTCATAGAAGATAGTAAAATAGGTCTGAGACATATTTGAATTTAGCCCTATTTTATCACATCAGCACTACCACTTTCAGAGTGAACCTACATATTTGGGATGAGTATCCTTGTAATCTGCACATTTAAGGTCTTTTTTTCAGTAAGAATTCTACTTGACATCACTGTAATTTTTGATGTTATTGATAAACTATACAAATTTCTTCTCTCTTGGTTTTCACAGAACCATTTATTTTGCTAGCTTAATTATATCTTTGGCCACTTATGAGTCTATTTTTCTTTGTTGTTGCTTCTGATGTATTTTGTTTTGTTTTGTTTTTCCTTCACCAGCTGTGAAATATCCACCAACCTTTGGATTACAACGTTTTCTCATAATATATTTTATTGCTATTGAATATTTACTCTCATGGATTCCATTATCTATTAGCAAATATATTTCCATTACTGATTCCCACTTTGCTATGTAGTTTTCCACTTGTATTTGTTGGTCACAAACAAATAGCATGTAAAGGCCGGGTGCGGTGGCTCATGCCTGTAATCCCCGCACTTTGGGAGGCCAAGGCCGGCGGATCACAAGGTCAGAAGATCGAGACAATCCTGGCTAACACGGTGAAACCCCATCTCTACTAAAAATACAAAAAATTAGCCAGGCATGGTGGTGGGTGCCTGCAGTCCCAGCTACTCGGGCGGCTGAGGCAGGAGAATGGCGTGAACCTCAGAGGCGGAGCTTGCAGTGAGCCTAGATTTTGCCACTGCACTCCAGGCTTGGCGACAGAGCAAGACTCTGGCTTAAAAAAAAAAAAAAAGCACGTAAAATATTATATTGCTCTAATGCAACAGAATATAGACTTTCAGCACTGAGAGAAAATAGAAAAAAATAGGCAATCATTTTGCTCATACTCATTACATTAAGAATTCTGGGCAAATTAAAAAATACATCAAACAGTATATTCTTACATTGCAAAGTATCTATACTAAATAATCAAAGGGTTATAACAATATTTTTATAATGCACATCACAGTGGTAAACTTTTATATTGGATTTTACGTTGTTTTGAAGCTGGCAAATAGATTCTCTGGGTTTATAAGAGTACTGGACCTGGACCTGGGGAACATTGGTCAATGACACGTCTCAGATGAAACACTCTCCAGGAAGTTTCTTTTAGCCCAAGAGAGCAACCTTGCCTAAAGTCATGCCAGTTTTTAGGCAACTGCCCATATCCAATGACTGGAGAATGAAAAGATATAAACTCCCAGCATATTTGCCTCAAGACAGAACAATTATGATGGGTAATTCATACTCCACAGCTGCCTGTGATGAGCTGTGGTCTTGGCTTCAAATGCAGTCATGTGCCATGTAACCACGTTTCAGTAAATGACTGACTGCATATAGGATGGTGGTCCCCTAAGATTACAATGGAGCTGAAAAATTCCTGTCACCTAGTGGCATCATAGTCCTTGTAACATCACAGCACAATGAATTACTCTTATGTTTGTGGTGATGTTGCTGTAAAAAAAAACTACTGAACTGCCAGGCATATAAAAGTATATAGTGCTTACAATTATGTACAATACATAATAGTTGATATGATAAGAACTAACTATGCTATTGGTTTATGTATTTAATATACTACACGTTTCATTGTTATTTTAGAGTATAAATAAGTTAACTATAATACAGCCTCAGGCAGGTCCTTCAGGAAGTATTTCAGAAGAAGGTATTTTTGTCATAAAAGATCATCGTTACATGCTTGTTACTGTGCCCGAAGACCTTTCAGTGGGGCAAGATATGGAGGTAAAAGGCAGTAATATTGAAGAGTTTGACCTAGTGTAGGGCAAGGTTAATGTGTGTGTTTCTTAGTTTTTAACAAAAAAAATTAAAAAGAAAAAATAAACTAAAAATTTAAAAAAATAGAAAAATGCTTGTAGAATAAGGAAATGAAAAAAATATTTTGTACAGCTATACAATGTGCTTATGTTTTAAGCTAAATGTTATTAAAAAGACTCAAAAAGTTAAAAACTTTAAAAGCTTATGATATAAAAGCATAGCAGTAAGATAAGGTTAATTTATTATTGAAGAAATATTTCTTGATAATCCAGTGTACCCTAAGTGTACACTGTTAATAACATCTACCGTAGAATTTCAGGCCTTCATATCTACTTGCCACTCTCTTATGCACTAAACTAGAGCAACTGGCAGTCCTGTAAGCTCCATTCACAGTAAGTGCCCTGTACAGGTGTATGTTTTTCTATCTGTCATACTATGATTTTTACTGTACCTTTTCTATGTTGAGATACATAAATACTTACCATTGTGCTACAATTACCTACAGTCTTCAGTACAGTAACATACCATACAGCTTTGTAGTCTAGAAGCAATATACTATACCATATATGCCAGGTGTGTTGTAAGCTATATTGTCTAGGTTGTATAAGTACACTCTACGATGTTCACACAATGACAAAATTGCCTATCGATAAATTTCTCAGAAGGTTTCCCTATTGTTAAATATTCCTTGAGTGTACATCACTGCTTTGCTTTGAGTAACCACTCCTGCTGACCAATACTACTTTTTACACTAACTCATAGGTATACAGAGCTTCCTTTTATTATTTTTATAGTGTAGTATGTGTTTTAATAATTACTGAATAATATAC
The DNA here is from genome assembly GCF_028878055.3 of Symphalangus syndactylus. Taxonomy (NCBI): domain Eukaryota; kingdom Metazoa; phylum Chordata; class Mammalia; order Primates; family Hylobatidae; genus Symphalangus; species Symphalangus syndactylus. The sequence continues at coordinate 80,085,341 of NC_072438.2, read as the reverse complement.
TAGAGCATTTATCAGACCATCTCATGACACCTGCCTGAAAACAAACTAAAAAGCAACACAGAAAAATTACTTTGATGCAATTCCTTGTAATTCAGTTGTTTTAATTACCACAATCCTCAGAAATAAAGCTTCTAACTCACTTTTTAAAAGATTGTATAATTTATGGTTTTATTTTTAAAATGCTTTGACACCAAACATCTTTAAATCATGCCGTCATTTAATGTAGTGGTAACCTAGATCAAGTACTATGTCTCTAAAATTTAAGTTTGTAATTTTTCTCAAAAGAATGGGGTCTCTAATGCAAGCTATTTGACAGAGTCACCATCTGCCTGCCCTGAGCTTTAACATCTAGAAGAAGGTATCATCCACTGGGGAAATTTCCACATGCATTTCAGTTGAAAAGCTAAGACTTCCTCACCTTTTCTTGCCCTTTGTGCTTGGGGAAATGGAGTACCACTCAACACTGCTGGCCAAAGATACAGCTGGCCAGTTTTGACCTCCTGGATTCTGGCCAACAGCTGTTCAATCTGTGCTCTGCACTCACGGGACTTGAAGTTGAAGCATCATCCCCTGTATTGCCAATTCCACCCTAATTATCTCAATGCTCCATAACCAAAGACTTCTTTTTTCCCTCACCAGAATAAATTGTTTAGCATTTTCTCTATCAAATACATACTATTTATTAGCATAGCTACATGAATGACCTAGATTCTAATACTTACAAATTCAGTAAGTGGATTATCAGTAGGTTGTATTTTTTTAACTGAAACACAACCTGAAAACTTTTTAGTAAATAAAAACAATAATAGTAAGTCATAGTTAGCAAATGATTTTTGAAAATTTTAAAAAATTGATTATTAAGTAGGATTAAAGGGATGAGATATCAACTTTCAATTTTATTATTTACAATAATTTTTTATTTACAATTTTTATTACAATAATCTCAAAAACTCTGGGAGAATTATTTTATATAAGAAAACTTGAGCTTTTTGGCAGGGAATGGACCACGTAAAGGGGTTAGTTAATTGGAGAATCCTAGTGCATTTACTCAGCTGTCCAGTTGCTATTTATGATTTGAAAAAAGAAAAGTGTATTTGAAAACACCTTTGCAAAAATTACGACACTGAAAAAAATCAAACAGGAAAATTACGACAGTGAATGAAATCTGACCTAACTGACCCCATCTTGCTTCTAACCTACAAGCTGCTCTTGTTCATTCTTGGGTATAGGTTGAGCTTACCATAGTAGGAATTTACCTTATAGTTTAACTTTGAAACTAAGATGATAGCCCCTTCCTAAAATGAACCCTCTCTTTGCTGGGGACAAGACCACCTTTGTAAGGCTAACAAGTTAGCCACAAGGCTAAAAATGATGGATCAGGAGTCACGCAGCCAGAGGCCACAAGATTCCTAACCTCCTCAACTGCTCCTGTGGATGACATCACTATTGTAAAACCTAAGATTGTTGTTAGAGATATTAATCAGGCCCTGCATTCTGATGGACCAGCTGGCACCACCTAGACCGGTAAAGTGGTTCAATTAGTTCTGTGATCCTACCCAGGAACTGAAGGCAGAAAGAAAAACCCACTTTGACCCCCAGTGAATGTATCCCCTACACTAACAATTAACATTCCCCATTCCCTAGCCCTCTGCTCATCAAATTATCCTTGAAAAACCCTAATGTCTGAGCCTTTGAGGAGACTGACGTTGAGTGATAGCTCTAGTTCTCCTTCATGTCTGGCCTTGCATCTATTAAATTCTTTATTTTCCGCAAAACTACAGTCTCAGTCAATTGATTTTTGTGCAGGAAGAACCCCTTGGGTGATTACATAATTGTTTGTACAATTATATTTTTAAATACATACAGGAACTCATATTTCCCACAGTGTTTCTGTTTCTTAAATTATTTTTACCATGTTTGCCCTTTAAATTTTCTCTCAAAAACATACGTGTAACTTTTCCATGAGACGTAAAACATTAATATATAACCTTTTTGATTATTTTCCAGTAGTGTCAATAAAAATGCACACATCTTGCTCACTCTTTACCACTGTCCTCATGTGATCAACATTGGTGAGTCACATTATGAAGTAGAATAATGATTACAGAATCACAAATGTATTGAACTTCTTATTTTGAATAAATTGACCCTATAATTTATCTAAAATTTATACCTATAATGTCTAAGTTTATAATATTTTAACCCAAATACACTATTGCCCTATCAGGTATGCTAGCAGAGGAAATAGTCCATTGTTATTGTCTGTTTATTGATTAGGATAGAGTGATGATTTGGTTACGTGTTGTTTTCAGATATAACGAAGTTTCTCAGTAAACAGATTTGGAGATGAAAATTTGCACATAATAATTTTATTAAGGAGGGTTCTCAGGATTAACACCTATTGAGAAATAAAAAAATTAAGATTGAGAAAAAGAACTTGAACTGTGAAACAGTCTCAAGGAGGCCTTGGCCAATCTCTTGGGCAGCTCTGCTAAAGTGGCTCTTTAGAATTCTGCTTTGATATAAGGCCACAAGCATTTATACTACCATATCAATAGCCATTTGATAATGAGTGTCCTAGAGAAAGAGGATTTCTCCTGGTAGGGCAGCTCTCTTTGCCCAAGGACAATTTCACAAGTCTCAAGACTCAGTAGAAAGACATCAGGCAGCAGTACTCTTAGAGGGTAGACAAATGAAAGCCTCAGAACTGAAGGGTGTATCTTGGTAGCACACAAGAGCATCCATTACAGTCCAACCTTTTGCTTTCTTCAGCTCCACATACTTTATATAATACATTTTGGAAACTCTTCATTCAAGATTTGCACTGGTCAAATTTCTTGGGGTAAATTGCAACAGGAAGTTTAGTGGAAAAACTTCAACATCACCACTGTAGCTGGTCTTGAAGACGTAATTTGTTTCTCTCTCTCTCTTTATTATTATTATTATTATTATTTTTACCAGTTCTAGATTCCCCTCAATTTTAACAAGCATCTTCACTGGCTTAGGGTCTTATTGGTATGTTGACCAAGAAGTTATTCCCAAGGGGATCTTAACTCCAGGTCATCATGCTCCTCTCGGCCTACTGTACATGAGCATTAAACAATAAAACTGGGTAAGAAAATGCCAAGAGATCTCTCAGGGAGGACATGAGTATCAAGCATGTTGTTTTCTGACCTCACTGCATAACATTCTATCTCTTTATGATGATCAAGATAATTCCTCCTACTAAGATTGTGACACCTTTTCTTGATTATTGGTATTTTGACAACAAGCCTTGAAGTATACGTACAACAGCCAAGGATTGAAGTTTCAAGGGACTCTTGCTGGATACTCTGGTGAAAGTCTTCTTCCACAGGAAACCCAGGTCTCTAACGCAAAAAAAAAAAAAAAAAAGTAAAAACCTCTTAAATGGGCAGCTGGAAATAAAAATAAGTTCAGTTACTTACTGAGAACCACTCTCAGTTATCAAATCCATGTATCTGTACTTTTTTATCCTAGCACCATATGAGAACTATTGATTTAGGGGATATATTGCATTTTGATATACAGTGTTCTACCTTATCAGAGTATTATTCTTAAACAGGCACATCAATTGTGCTTTTCATAGACTGTTACATTTATATTTCTCTCTCTGATTAGCAGCTTCTGGGTGAGGTGCATGTGCATGTATGTGTGTGTGCATACGTGTGAATAACAGAAGTAGTTGATGCCACAGTGAACTGTACACTGATACACTGTTTTGCTCTAAAGTAGATTCTGAGGCTGTGCTAGTCCTATATCAATTTGTAATTCCTTGAATGATGATGCTAAGTGAGACCCTGAAGGCCGGAACTGTACCTGGGATAGGTTTTGATGCTTTCACCTCTGGTGTCAAAGGACTCCACTGTAATTAACTTGCTACTATAGAGTACATGTGGTCTCTTCATGTATGACGGCCTATCGTGGGTTCTGAATTGGACTTTAATGTTTGAATATTGGACATTCTGAAGCCATAGTAGCTAGATCAGCCTTAGTGAGTTGGAATCTATGTCACTAGGTTCATTCATGACCGTCTTTGCCACTATAGCAACTTTATTATTGTGCATTTATCCTTTCAGGACTAAAGGGGCCATTGAGACTTTCTTACATCAAATGGCTAAGTCATTGTTTCTGTCTGGTTGTTTACTGCATTGTCAACGGCACATGCCTTTTGTTGGGTATTATTATATACTACAAAGATCATATATTATGTCCACTCCTGTAGGTTAATTGACATATAGTTCCCCAGACATTCTTGTTCGTAGTCTCATTTTTTTGCAGACTTTCCAAAAACCTGCTAAGCTATTTGCCACAGCCCATGATTCTGCATACGTTCTGTTACTAGTCTGCTTCTCTTTCCATATCACGTGAATGACCAAAGATTTGTTCATTAGGAGAATTTCTCCTCTCCCAACTTTCAGGACAAACTGAGTGGACCTCTAATGAAACTGCAGCAAGCTTTTATTAGGTTCTAACCAGTACCGAGTCTAATCCACCCAAAGTCTGACAAAGTTAGAAGTTACCAAAACTAATTCAAGAAAAAATAGAAAACCTGAATAATACTTATATCCATAAAATAGTTTGAAATTAAAAATCTTTCCCAAAGTCTAATCAACCTCTCAAGAAAAGAACAACAACAAAAAAACATAAGGCCAGCCCAGATGGCTTCTCTGGTAAATTTCATCAAATATTTAAAGAAGAAAAAATATCAAATCTACTCAAACACTTCTAGAAAACAGAAGAGAAGGGAACAGTATTAATCACATTTCCAAGAGGTTAGTGTATTCCAAAACCAAAAAAAAAATCACAAGAAAAGTAATTCATAGTGCAATAACCTTATAAACATAAATGCATAAAATCTTAAGATATTAGCCAATTATATTCAGCATAATATAAGAATGATATACTATACTGGCCGGGCGTGGTAGCTCATGCCTGTAATCCCAGCACTTTGGGGGACCGAGGTGGGTGGATCACCAGGTCAGGAGATTGAGACCATCCTAGCTAACATGGTGAAATCTTGTCTCTATTAAAAATACAAAAAATTAGCTGGGCATGGTGGCACGTGACTGTAGTCCCAGCTACTCGGGCGGCTGAGGCAGGAGAATCACTTGAACCCAGGAGGTGGAGGTTGCAGTGAGCTGAGATTGCGCCGCTGCACTCCAGCCTGGCGACAGAGCAAGACTGTCAAAAAAAAAAAAAAAAAAAAGAAACAAAGAATTATATACTATACCAAATACCAAATGGGGTTAATTCAAGAACTGAACAGGTAATTTAACATCTATAAATTTATTAGTATAGTATATTAAGAGAGTAAAGCACAAAAATACACATAATTATCTCAAAAGACACAAAAAATGATAACTGAAGAAAATCTAACACTGCTTCATAATAAAAACTCTCAAAGTTAAGAAATAGAAGTGAACTTTCTCAACTAGATAAAGGACACATACCACAAACAAACAAACAAAAATGACAATATCTTGTTTAATTGTGAAAGGCTGAACACTCCTTTTTCTATTATGGAGAACAAGTAAAAAATGTCTACTCCCCCCATTCTATTAAATGTCATGCTAAGGGTCTAGCCAGTGTTATATGGCAAAAATAAAATAATAAAAATAAAATTAAATAACAAGCATACGTAGTAATAAGGAGAAGTAAGATAGTTATTATTTGCAAATGACATAATCCTATAGATAGAAAATCCTAAAGAATACATACACTCAGAAAAAAAACAAAGAAATACAGTTTGCAAAAATCACAGGATACAAGATTAATGTACAATAATGCATTTTGGAATTCTAGCAATAAGAGACTTAAAAATAAAATCTCATAAGAAAGCTTTATTCACATTTACATTAGAAGCTACAATAAAAATATATTTAAAACAACAATTAAAAACTACAAAATATTGCTGAAGCTACAGAAGACCTAAATAAATGATGAGATATCTCATGTTCGTGGAATGACTCAGAATTGTTAAGATGAGTATTCTTCTCAAATTGTTCTGTAGATTACATGAACTTCCTATCAAAATCTTAGCACATTATTTTATAATAGAAAATGACAAGGTGATCTTAAAAATTATGTGGAAATGTAAAAGATTGAGCCTTGCCAAAACCACTTTGAAAAAAAAAAATTGGAGGACTTATACCCCCTTAAGTCTGAATATACTGTACAACTTGAATAATAAAGGTAGTGTGTTATTACCAAAAATATAATCAAATAGGTCAATGAGTATAATTGAGAGTCCAGAAATAAAGCCTTACCTTTCCAGTCAATTGATTTTCTACAAAGATGCCAAGTTAATTTAAGGGCAAAAAAAAATAGACATTACAAAAAATTTGTGCTGGGAAAATTAGATATCTATAGACAAATAAGCAAAAAATACAACAATACAGAAACCAAAACCAAAACTTGCATTAAAAAAACTCGAAATTAATCATAGAGCTAGATGTCAATGATAAAACTATAAAAAATACATAAGAGAACATAGGTGAAAAATCCTATGGCTTTTGGTTAAGTAGAATTCTCATATATGTCAACAAAAACAAGAACCACGAAAGGCAAATGTTGATAAATCATACACATGGATATGGTTTGGCTCTGTGTCCCCACTGAAATCTCATCTGGAATTGTAATCCCCAGGTGTCAAGGGAGGGACCTGGTGGGAGGTGACTGAATCATGGGGGAGGTTCCCCCATGCTGTTCTCGTGATACGGAGTTCTCAGGAGAGCTGATGGTTTAAAAGTGGCAGTTCTTCCTGCTCTCTCTCTCTTTCTCCTGCTGCCTTGTGAAGACAGTAGTTGCTTCCCCTTTGCCTTCCGCCATGACTGGAGGTTTCCTGAGGTCTCCCAGCCATGCGGAACTGTGAGTCTATTTAACCTCTTTCCTTTATAAATTACCCTGTCTCAGCAGTATGTTTTTCTTTTTTCTTTTTTTTTGAAACCGAGTCTCGCTTTGTCACCCAGGCTGGAATGCAGTGGCGCGATCTTGGCTCACTGAAACTTCCTCCTCCCAGGTTCAAGCGATTCTCCTGCCTCAGCCTCCTGAGTAACTGGGACTACAGGCGCCCGCCACCATGCCCAGATATTTTTTGTATTTTTAGTAGAGAGGGGGTTTCACCGTGTTGGTCAGGCTGGTCTTCAACCCCTGACCTCAAGCAATCCACCAGCCTTGGCCTCCCAAAGCGCTGGGATAACAGGCGTGAGCCACTGCGCCCAGCCTCAGTAGTATCTTTATAGCAGTGTGAAAATGGACTAAAACACATATCAAAAGTAAAAATTTAAGATAATAAAAATGCAAGCCATATCCTGGGAAATTATCTTTACAATGTATATATCTGACAAAAGATTTTTATCCAGAATACGTAAAAGACTCAAAGACAAACAATGAGAAAATAAACAACCAAATGAAAAACTGGCCAAAGATTTCAACAAGCACTTCACCAGAGTAGATCTATGGATGACAAATACGCATGTGCAAAGTTCCTCAACATCATTAGTCATTTGAAAAATGTAGACCCAGAGTTCAATACCAGTATTTATACATATACACACACGCACTAAGATAGCTACAATTTTTTAAAAAGACAAATATGTGAAGAAAGCGTATCCTGTACAATTCGATTCTTATAAACTAGACTTAGGCCAGGCGTGGTGGCTCAGGCCTGTAATTCCAGGACTTTGGGAGGCCGAGGCAGGCGGATCACGGGGTCAGTTCGAGACTAGCCTGGCCAACATAGTGAAACCCCTTCTCTATTAAAAATACAAAAAATTAGCTGGGTGTGGTGGCATGTGTTTGCAATCCCAGCTACTCGGGAG